>NC_140124.1:80839822-86221672 GCF_964035555.1 Netta rufina | reverse complement strand
CTGCAAGTTAATGTGTTTGCCTGGAGAATAAGTCACGGCAAATTTTAGCCAATTAGAAGTGCAGTGACAACCTCTGCAATGTAACACTTTGATGTAAGACTGCTCCAGGCTCGTTTTTTTTTTACTAAACTCCCTAATAGCTGCCCTTTTAATAGCTCCTTGCAGCAGTCAAATAGGTCACTTTTAAGGTATCTGACTGATAGAAGACCTGGTAGTTATATTACATTCATCACTGTGGGATTAGAGTGCTTTGTAAGGGACGTAACCTCAACATTTAGCTTAGCGACTATTTCTATGGTGTTTTTTTTTTTTCTTTTTTCTTTTTTGTCACATTTCACGGAGAGATTTCCCACAGTTACAACATGAAAAGGCAGATCCTACACTGCCCGGGAAGTCTTGAGAACCACAACATCACAGAAGAAATAGCAGTGCTTTGCGAGATCAGAGGTTCACCTGCACCACAGCAGCCAAAAGATGTGCAGGGTAGTACATGGGAACAGAGCAAACACAGAGCAACAGCTCCTAAAAGACATGCCCGGCTTCTAGCTCTCTGAATCAGACACTTTGTAAAAGGCTGCTCTGTGCTTCCTTGTCTTTACTGGACTTCCCTGTGATTAGCCTCTCCAAAATCCTGGTGAACCCATATAAAGCCTTCTACTGCACTTGGTAGCAGAGCCTACATCTCAGAGCCTACAGCTCTTGCACACAGGGTAGGGCAGTTTTCTTCTACTGCCTGATGCTTTCCGCCTGCTACCTGGGTTTGGTTCCCCAAATCACCGTGGTGGGAGAGGAGATGACAGCCACTCCTAACCTTGTAGACCTGCTTCATGCTTCCCAACCATCCCACCAGCAGGCCTGCAGACCTAGGAGGCCAGTCCTGCCCCCTGTTGCCCCTGCTGATCTTCCTCAGCCCTCTGCCAGTTCCCCTGCATCGTTTTTGGGCTCTGAGGACCAGCCCTGCCCACCACGTGCAAGTTGCAGAAGCACCTTGGGCTTTTACAGAACGAGAGCAATGCTCCCTGTTCTGTTCCCATCTTGCTGATCATCCCATCAACAGATGACAAAGTTGAGCTGGCATTTTCACGAAACTATCAGTTTTATACCAGAGATAAAACTTCTAGAAACAAATGCTTCACTATTTTCAGAGAAATTGTCCTGTTGACTTTTTGTGTTACGGAAAACTTTCATTTTCCAGCAATAACACTTGGCTACCCCCCACTGCAATTTCTGGACGGGTTTCAAGGCATGCCAGCACATCACAGCACCCCAAAAGCTGACTGCTCCATCCACAGCAGTGTGCTGAAGTAGCTCGGTTTTAAAGTGCAGGCGTTCCCTCCCTCATCCCTCTCACATCTAATCACCTCCTCTGCAGACGGTATCTGCACGTACTTTGTGCCCTTCCAAGCTCTAATAAGGGGTCTGTATCTCCCCGACTTGATTTTGTTTCCCTCTCGTGTGGATATATATACTGCCTCTATCTCCCGTGAAACGTCAGCTTGGGAGATAAAGCACAAAAAGCAGCCAGCAAAAGCACTCTCTCTGTGGCCTCTCATTCCCTGGCAAAAATAAGTTCATCACCCCTGCTGTCAGTCATATGCTGACGGCTCCTGGTCCAGCACAACCTTTTACTTGCCTCGGTACCTTTGGATGCTACTGAACCAAATCCAAAAGAGAGTTTTCAATTACAGAAGAAGGATTCGGGTAGACCCAATTTTAAGAGCAATTTGGGACCCCGAAGAACCATGAACTGTTTCTTGTGGCTTATCAGCGCCTTAAGATACGGGCAGCCAGAGAACCATGGCAAATATCTTAATAGACTCCCAGTAAATGTGTATATATGACAGGGAGAATAAAAATAAAGGTATTCATCCATTTGCAATTTTACCTAGCTGCAACAGGGAATAATGTGCTATCTTTCATAAAAGCAGTGTTTTGTTCACGCTAGACAGAGCCTTTGTGCTTTTAAGATAAATAAACCCCCTCCCTTTTCTAGGGTCATGTTTTGTTAGATGCACAGGGAACTGACAGATTGCAAGAAAATCTGCCAAAGGCAAAACAATTAAAAACAGCATTTTGCCACGTAATTTAGAAGGGTGGGTGCAACAGCATCTGTGGAAAGGGGACAGCCAGAAGAAGCTGAATGAAGTTCTTGTGTAACAAAACAGGCTGACCGTGTCCTCAGTGGCACTCCTGCCACAAAAGGGGTAACGAAGCCGGGGCACTTGCTGCAGTCTGTGTGCAGGTGGTTTAATACAGAAGGAAAAAAACTATGATCTTGTTTAGAGTTGGGTTTTAATATTCTGCTTATGATCACGTTCTGTTGTTATACTTTTTAAATTATCATACGTCTGAGCACTACTGAATCATGCTTTGGTCCAGCTCCAATCCTAGAAATGGGAGAAGTGTCCGAAAATTCAACAGTTCATGAAGCACAGCAATCACTGCCCCTGGGACAATCCTTTTCATCACCGACCCTTCCCAAGTCCAATTCTCCTCACTCTGCGGTGACATTAGCACCTATGGAAGCAAAGTGCAAAATGCTACCGTGAACAGGGCCATGCAATTACTCTTACACAGACAGGAATGGCTTGCAGGAAGGGAACAGTCCATAATCCTGACAACAGTGCCGTCCCCGTGGACTTTCATGTGTATTCAGAGAAAGGGAATTTAGATATCGGCTTTTTGTGTACGGAACAAAAAGCAGCTCAGGCACATTGAACACTCCGCAATCAAATACTGCACGCGGCAAACAGAAAGCCTCAGAGCATAAAAGGGCCCAATTAAATAGGGGGTTTGAGTGCCACAAAAATAAACTACATCAAACAACTTCCTTTATCAGAGAAAATATGGAAGGACTTGAATACTCTGCTTACAATGATTTTCAGAAGTCCTACGGCTTGTAAAGGGATATTGTGTTCCACCCAACACCGGCACCAATTAGACATGAGCTGAACATTGTGTCTATCTCACAGCAAATTATATCAACGCTTAGAAGCCAGCAAACAGCATATCAATTTTGCTCTCAGCTTTCTTGCAACTCAGTCACCACCCAGGCAATGAGAAAATCAGAGGCGCATTGGAAAAACGCACGACGGATGCTTTTGACACAGAAAGTCTTGGGGCTGCTGGGAGCAGTGGTGTTAATGGGACAAATCCTTCCCTACCTCACCTGTTCCTTCACCCCAGTGACTCGGTGAGTTTTGGGGGTCTGGTGAAAGACTGTGCACCCCTCCACGCAGCCAAAGTCTGCCAATCTCGCTGGGACATGTCAGCCCATTCCTCAGACTCGTAAAGCCATGTGAAACACTGTTGTCAAGAGATCCCGAGCAGGTTATCCTAAAAAACTATTAGGCAGATTGAAATAGGCTTTGCACTTCTGAAAGCATGTGCTACAGGCCAGTAATTTAACGCATTGGAGTGCTGTTGCGAACACTGGAACTAAAAGCACTTTTAATTAGACAAACCTCTGCAGCACTTCTCGCCGTACAGCCTATCAGCCGGGCTCATCGGGTCACTGAGAGGTGTACAGTAACCAGCTGGTAAGGCGCAGGACTGCATGCATCCTGAAAAATGTACTAAATGCAGAATGCTAATGGGTGCTTGAGGATTATTATGGAAAAATCCCCAAAGATTACAACTAAATTGAAAGCTAAAATGGAAGTGAAGTACAGTGTAACGCTGCTTTGGCGATCAAGTGGAATATAAATCAGTGTATTTTTTTAGTCACTATAAACCACTGGAGAGTGAGAATATGTACACAGAGATGCAACAAAACTTTATTGGTCAAGGGTCAGATGTTTTTTAATCCTACTTTAGAGTAAACACCCTGAATGTTAAATCTGAGGTTGTTTTTCCTTACTGAGAACTATTTACATCTCAATACTGAGTCTAGAGTATTCAATTCCAAAAAGACTGTCACAGCAGACTGTGCCAATATTCCCAATCACCAAGTCCTCTTGCAAAATGAGGTGTTTTATAAGGTTTGCCACTTTTTTTTTTTTTTTTTTTGGGGGGGAGGGGGAGGCTTGCCTTCACATACAGATTTCTAGTTCCTCATCCGGTTTCCCTAGAGGTGGCTGTCCCTAGTTAATCTACTGAAGTGACACAGACTAAACTAGAAAAAGGCAGCTGTACCAGAGGACCAGCAGTCTGGTGTCACAGATGCCACTCGCGGTGTAACCTCACACAGACAAGCTATGCAAAACTTGGTTAGCTGCAGACACAGGGATTGGAAGTTCAGACTCTTAAAGGGAATAAAGTTTGTGCAATAACAGAAATATATGGTCTGAAGCATCAGAAGTGTCAAGTTCATACCTAGAGACTTGTCCTGTGGCAGTTTCTAGAATGTAAGTATGGAGTTGTGCTCACTTAACCAATTTCCTTTGAGTTGCATGTCAAAAGATGAGAGTCCTTTTGAGACCGACTCCAGCGCACGCATGTCATCGCTCAGTTGTGGACACTTGTACAATGAAGCACTATTTTAGCCCATGATGATCTCTTTGAAAAGATGCTTGTGTGACTGGAGGAGCAGTTGCACAACAGATTCCCCACTGAAACAACACAGTCACCTTCTACCATCCAAACTTCCCCACTCAGGACACCATTGTACTTTATTCATCATCCCCTCAGGCACCTGTAATCTCAGTCATTGTCAGTATTTCTCTCAGCAGCTCCTCTCCATGACCAAGTTACCTCACTTCTGTCTGTGCTCCATGAACACTCCTAAGCACATTCTGGCCCTGCCCACCACGCATTTCCCCATCGTGTCTTACTCCAGACATCCACCGGCCTTCTCTGCCTCTGCCACCGCCTTCTTGAGATGAGAGCTGTAACGTTAATGCTAACACTACCTAATTTTCCTGGTAGGTGGTGCAGGAGGCAGCAAATGAGTTTAAGCAAAGAGAATACACTGGTGTAAAACTGTCCTAAAGCAAAAGAGACTAACATTTTTTTACACCATAATAGAACAGTCTCACAAAAGGCTTTCTTTAATATATACTGAAGAATGACCACTTTTTCTCCTGCTTCCAGTTTTCCCATTTACAATGTTTCCAAAAATCTGCTGCCTAAGAATAGATGAAAGTATACCCTTTATTACAGGGAGAGAAGCAAAATGGATCTATGCCAAAAAAATATTTACAGTTGTTGACATGTCATACATCAATTTAAAACATAATGGATTCTAACAACATCCTTTGCCATGCATTTTTAGCTTCATTCACTGAAATAAAAAGCTGTATTTCTCAAACAAAAAATCTAATGGAAAAAACAGTTCTAGTGTATGGGATTCAGAATGGAAAATGAAGAACCTGTTTACTCACTAGTCCTAATGAATTACCACTGTCTTTAGTTGTGATAATTTTCAAGGTATACAGTTGTAATTGCAGGTCATTTTAACTTGATGCCAACATTATGTGTATCTGTAACTAACAGAGATGTTAGGTTTTCCCAAGAAAAAATTCTTTAGGAAATTTAAGATGCACCTACCTAAATTACTTCACAGCTGAGAAAAGACACAGTATTTTTATGAGCAAAGGAGAAGTTATGCTATGCTTCCATGCTGCTAAATCAATAATTCTACCTTTTCTTCCACTTTAATGATTATCCCCTGGTGGTTATGAAACACAGCACTAAGACGGTTTGCTTTGGAAAGACTGTATTTTGTACCCATTCAGGAAGACAAAGAGAAAATACCAGGGACCAAACAAACACGATGGTCTGAAAGGGCACCCTCCTTTCCAGGGGTGCTCCTGAGCAGCTCTGCACCCATGGGAGGCCCGGATGCAACCTCGGGGAAGCCTGGTGTGGGTCCTCCCTGCTGGACAGCCTGGATCTAAGTGGCTTGGCACCCAGATTTAGCTTCCTAAAATTGAGGCAGCCATCCCCTGTCCCTCTGTGTGCTGAAGGAAAGGAAGAGGTGGCTCCAGAGGGACACTCATCTCATGGCCTTGGGACATGGACAGAAGCAGTGACGGCTTCAGCCGGACAGGTGGCAGCTCAGCCTGTCCACCCAGCAGCTCGCAGCCTTGCTGGGCCAGCTCAGGGGAGCTGTATGTGCCTCCTCGCCCTCCGTCTCACACACCAGCCATGCCTGCAGGCTGTGGTGCCAGCCAACGCACCACACTGGGGGTAAAATGACTGCCCACAGCCTCAGGCCACTGGCAGGTGTTGCCATAGCGGTTTGCCAGTCTGGTCCACAGCTTGTCCCCTTCCCTGGCACACAAAGCTTCTCCTCGTATATCAGCCCCCGATTTCTGACACAGGCTCAAAAAACCGCTTTCTTTCTTCCCTTTGTGCCACATCCACACGTCTCTTAAAGGCCTCCAGGCATGGGGACTCCACCACTTCCTCAGGCAGCCTGCCTCAATGCTTGACCACCCTCTCTGTGAATAAATTCTTCCTAATGTCCAATCTAAACCTCCTCTGAAGGGCAGGAAGGGGTGCACCAAATAATAGCTATTATTCTGTCAATCAGAAACTGTCAGGAACTCAGAGCTTCAAATTTAAGGCCCCATTCCTGACAAGACTTCACCTAACTTAGGACCATGTCTCAAGACAGCTACTTAGAAATGCAATCAATTGCTAAATTAATCTAAACATATTAAACTGCAACTTAATCCAGTGGTGGATATTTAGAAATCCATCACTGTCTTACAAGTTAATTTCCTCCTGTGTCTATTCGTATCACCCTTACACAATCCGTGAATCAATAACTTCCCAAAGGAATGCTTTGGCATAGGAAAAGGGGGAAAACAGAAGATGTAAGGATGATTCACTGTAAAGGTAAAACAGTCAGAATCCACTGGTGTTGGAAGAAACCAAATTAGTGGGAGTGCAAGCAGTAAGGAGAAAGGCAGGAAAGCAGGTAGGGTGACTGGTAAAATGATTTTAAGGGATCATCTCTTTGTGGAGATGGAAAGACAGGTGATTTGAAGTGAGAGACATGAATTATGAAAGATTCAGGAACCGGTTTTGTTAAATGCAAAGATTGTCTCTGTGAGTTATACAAACCCTTTCATCTTAGAGAAGTGCTGCAGCACAGAAATTGCGTGTCATTCACAGGGGCAGACATAAAAGGTTGTGCACTACCCAAAAGAAATCTTCTACATAATATTGCTCAACTTCTTCATTTTTCGTGTCTGAGTTCAGTAGTGATTTTTCCATGTGCTGCAAAGTTAAGACCACAATTTGATATTGCAGCACTCTTCTCCCATTATTAGTGCATACTTTTTCTCTCCATTACACAGGTGTTTGAAACTGGGAAGGAAACAGCAAAGGAGTGAATCCCCTTGGAGTAGCCACATCTGTGTGTACATCAATATATTTAATCTGGGTCTAGCGAGAGAAACTGAAGATGATGATGATAAGCCAAAAGTTTCCATCAACATCCCCACTGCAACTTTTTAAGAGATATCAGTGAATCTAGTTTGCATATTTAGCCATCAACCCTAACATCTCAGGGAGGACTACTTGGCTAGTGAGAGGGAATACTGCAAACCAGTCAAGCAGCAGGACACAAACATACCTTCAAAAGAAATCAGTACTCATTTAGTAAATGAGTATTGCAAGCTCACCATCTAAACAGCAGAAATTCAGAAATGAAGGCTGCAAAGCTGTCTTTTCCTCTAAGTGGGAAGAAACAGGGTCCTCCCTGTCAGTGGCTGAACCATTTACATGTCCTAGCACTAGGCCATGAGCTGGCACTACAAATATTACTGAAGCTACTGTTCACAGGAGTAGTCAGCAAACTCCAGCAAAGATGCTCTGGAAAAAATAACAAATCAGATCAGGCCTTTTATTGAAGTAATAGTCCAGAAAACTGTCCTGGCAAAAACCAAACTGGCTTCTAGGCAGCGGACCCCAAAGATGGTCAAGCTGGCATAAGGTCAAGCTGGTCTGCCTCCAAGATTTCTCTTCTGTTTTTTTCCCCCAGCTCATCAGACCTCAGGAACAGTTACTGATGCATTAAAGCTAGACTTTGTATTTACAGTAACAGAATTACTGTAAACCTATTCTTAAATATTTCCACATATTATATGTTTTTTCTTGTAAAATTATCTCTAAAGGCAAGTATTATGGATGTAAAAATTCTGGAGGAAAAACAGCTGGTGCTTTTATGTTTATCTGAAAGCTATGTTTGTTTTCTTCTAGGCAAAACCAGAGCCTTAGGAAATCGTAAATGATTCCCAAGACTCTTTGAACTGATTTTCATAAAACTCTGATTAGTGCACTAGAAAAAGAGTAGTAAACAAAATGGAAGTGGCAAAACTAGAAATTACATTTTACTTTTCTACTGAAGCTATCGCTCCTAAATATCCCACAATCAGCAATTAAGAGCTCAATTTATGATTATAATGTTAGCCACCCCATTTGTCTTTAGGGTATTCTTCTACTCTGTGGTAATAAAAACGATTACTTCTCACCTGTAGCATACAAAGTGCAATCAGAAGGAAAACCAAGGAAGCTCGTGTGGAATACAAGTTATTAGTTTACATAACCCCCCTAGAAGGCAAAACTAAATTAAAAGCTGGAACTCTTAATTACAGAGTGGATCAAAGTGTTGTGAAATACGTGAGATTCTGAGATGTGGAAAAGGAATGCTTTCTGGAGAGGGAATGTCCTTCTGCAGGGAGAATAAATATCAGTCCAAGAGGAATAAACAACCAGCTCCTCTGACTCATTCCCTTTTGCACCGTATGATTTATCCCTGTCTTGCTCAGGAACTTAGCTTGTAAATATTCCCTTTGCACTTGATACAAGAAGCTTTAGTAGCCCAATATGTACTTGAAAGTCTGCAAACATTAACAGATCAGTAATTTCTTCTCTAATTCTTTATTCCAATTTTTCAACGTATGCATGTGTCACTGAAATCTGTGTATTACATTGCATGAAAATCTGTTTGGTAAGGAAACTTTGCAAAATGAAAGCTCTGGATATGTTTTTGAGAGAGAATTGAGAAGTGGTCAGGAGAGAAGGAGTTTTAAGGGGAATCTCATTTCTATCAGCAAATGCATGACGACTGGAGGAAAAACGATTCAGCCTGCAAGTAGCAAGCAGTTTAAGCGGTTTAAGAGTCATATGGTATCTTCTGATTTCCTTGCCTTTTTCTTTTTACCATTTCTTGCTTATTGCATTGTAAACGTCTCAAGTTTGAGGCTGTTTCTTGCATTTTTATTTATTTATATATATGTGTGTTTGTACAGAACCTTGCATATCAGTGCCCCAATCCTAATTCGGAAATTAATCATAATAATTACAATCAATGATTTTCTATCTATTGGAACATTTAGTAGTTTGCTCTACAGTCCAAATACTAAATCATAATTATTTGACACGGCCATTAAATCATGAAGTAACAAATCTAATTGAACAGTGAGGAAAAGTTAAAACATAAATGAATTCTGTCACATTAGAGATGAAGGAAACAAAGGATGAGTACAGTCAGAAGTCTCTAAGAAGACTCAGGGCTCTACCATGAATAATACAAACACACCGACACGTGGTAACTCTCTGTAACAGGAAGGTGGCTCTGCAGAGATGGAGTTGCAGAGGTATCTTTGCCCACCAAACACTAAAAAGCCACTGGTCGCAGTGCTGAGGTATCTGGCAAATAATGGTTGGGACTTGAGCTTCCTCACAGACTCCATGATTCTAGGAACTTTCATTGTATTTCCCTTCTGTTTTCTTTCCAAAAGGAAGCCTTTTCAGTTACTTGTTAGCCAGCTCCACGCGACTATCCAAAAGGGCTTAGCTCCATCCAAAATGCTGGAAATCAGCTGCACATTCCGTTTACCGGTTCACCGAGTACCCCAGGAATCAACACAAGAATGTATTGACCCACAGGATCCTTACATTTTGCTTGGACATTCTCTGCATGAATTTCTCTGTTTTTTAAATCTGTGCAAGCTCTTGGCTGTCACAGGAAACTGTGGCAATGAGTTCCACAGTTTCATCGTGCCTTGTATGAAAATGCATATACAGCCCTTTGCTTCCTTTGAGCCTTCACCTAATAATTTCATCGAGCTAGACTAGCTCTTACAATGTGAGAGACAGCAGAGGTGATATTCAGAGGATGAGCAACCGAAGTTCTCGATAATAAGGATTTTCTCCTTTACGATGCCTTCTAGCCAAGGATTTCAAACCATATCTCAGGACTTACATGCTGTAAGATTAGCCAGAGTTCTATGAATTTATATTTTGAGGATCTGTACACTTTCTTAAGCACAAGAATAGCAATGATTTTTAATACATTTCTCCCCTTCTACTATGAAAAAGGGAAAATCGCCTATGTCCTTTAGAAGAAAGTGACAGTTTTCCTTAAAATTGCAGTATAGAGACACCAGACAATTTCTAACAAGCACTCAATATATGCTGGCTGTCTAATGTGCAAGTGGAAATAATGTTTCCTCTATTATTATTTTACAAGCTAACAAGGCATCATTTTGTTTCTAAATTGCAATCACAAAAAAAAACAAAGAGAATAATTTAAAGGAAGCCCTGGCCATAATGCTGTGAACAAGATCACTTAAATGCTTTAAACAAGCTAAAGCACTTTGGAATGGAAACTTAGAATTTGTATAGTTCTTGGGAAATTACATCAAGGAGTAAAATACATCAAGCAGCCTTCCCTGAAGCATGAGTGTGTTGATTTCCACTGTATTAGGAACACTGCTCCAGGTAAAACCATACCATCAGCAAGACTAAATAATCCAGTTGGAAAGATAAGATTCTCTGAGGGAATTGTATGCAAACAGAGGCAACTGCTCTTCAAAATGCCTGCCATAAAAGCTGTACTTAAATGCATCTTCATCTTCAGCTAATGCTGCAAACACTAGACCTGTCAAAGGATACTGCAACAAAATGAAAATACCCTAACTACAGTTAAATAATCAAATTGATAATTTTAGATTCCAGACTTTAAGCCTTCCTGGCATGTTGTGTCATTTTCCCTGGGCAGAAAGTCTTAATAAATAAAACAACTCTACACCTGTAATTACGAGACTCATATTTTAGCTAATTATGTCATATTTATTCATGCTAAATTAAACTATGTTGACAAGTAATGACTGAGTGCAGATACTGTCAGAAAGAGGCAAACTCCTAAAATAGGATAAAATGTCAGACACAATGGAAGGCAGCAGGAAAAACTTTGTTTTTTATTTCTTTGGTACTTCCTTTTCTCAGCCTTCATTTCTTTTCAAAGTGGAGCTTTTAAAAGCCACACTCAGTCGCTTATTTTTCGCAATAGCTCATCTATCACAAGTTCTTCCTGCACAAGATGTTGCTTTTAAAAGAACATTTCTAACAAAGGATTCTGGTGAGAAGTCAGATTCCACTTCCAAGTGGTTAAAAAGTGAGAAAAAATGAGGAAACAACTAGCCTGCCTACCCACATTTGACAACACTCAACTCCCATTATGGACAGACTTAGTAAGCCTAGGCTTCCTATTTGTTTTTTATTAAATAGATTTTAAGGGAGGCTCCCCATGTCAACCACGGTGTTTATGAGAATTTATGTCAGTTCTGGCAAATTACATCATGGAGTCAAATGCATTGAGGAGTCTTCCCTCAAGCATGAGTCTCAGTTTAAGATGCTCCTCTGCCCTGTGTTTGGTTTTCAAATATGAGATCCACAAAAGGATAGCCAAATTTCAAGAAGATTGTGCAGGACATTCAGTCATCTAGATTTAGGAAGAAGAGTATGCACCTTGTCCATGTGGCAGGAGGAGGAATGGGGATGTTAAAAGAAATTGTGGAAAAATGAAAGAGTGAAGAAATTAACCAACAGGACTATGGGGTATCAGTTTGAAACACAAATTTCCCATATGCTCAAGGTATGAATGAACTTTCCAACAAGCCCTTTCCTTTAATGATGAAGAAAATACTTGGGACACTGCATTTAGGAAATAGAGCAAAGGCACATTTCCACTAGAAAAGCATCCTGAATGCAGTCAGCACAGCAAAACAAGTGCTGCTTTTTCCTGTGGAGTTACAGTTGCAGAGGCTTGGGGAGACAAAAGGTTGACCTTCCAGGGGGGGTATCACCCAACCCCCTTTGGGACACCCAGGCCATCAAGGCTTGGAGCCCGGGCTGAATGACCTGCCAGGAGCATAAGCAGCAAGGCTCCCGTGCCAAAACCTGCATGTCTGCATGCTCCCAGACCCAGCCCAGGGCATTACAGACATTTCAAAGAAGTTCATATAATATAAATCAAACAAACTGAAGAACACCCTTTCTTCCTCCAGATATTAGGGCAGGAGCACCTCACATCTAAGTGAGTTTTCTCAAATCCACTTTCTTTGTGGTTTGCAAAACAGACCCAGGTCTACGTGCATCACAGTCCTCAGTGTCACCCCGTGCATACATTTTATTATCCCTGCATTATTTTTCTAGCTACATAAATTCCCTGCCCACCACATGCATACAAGAAATAGCATCTTGTATGCAAGCATACCAAGCTGTAAACCAATTTCAGAAGTACTCTGTCTTGGCTAGCAATCTGCTATCTCCCCATGGGTGCTGCATTTTTTCATTAGAGGAGTGCATGTTGCATGAATTCACTTACACATCTCCTGATCTCCTGCAGGGTATCGATAAAAATGCTAGTTCCAAAGTTTCAGCTGTCCCTAACATATCCACATATGTTTAATGCAGACTCAAAAACACCACTACCACTTTGGTGATTTCCAACAGCAATAGCTAAAATGTGTAAGTATCTTTCTCATATGGTTTTTATTTATTTATTTATTTTCTCTAGCATACACACACACACACAAATGTCCTATTAAGATTCTATTATTGTAAATCTAGAAAAACACACAGTATATATTATCTACTGTTTTTTGTTTTATTTTTTTTATTTATTTTTTTTTCCATGAAACCTTTGGGTTCTTGAAATTTCCATGTTTCCAGCTTGGGCTAGACATTGGCTTCATTTGATAGCCAATTTGATAGCTGGAAGAATACACCATTTCTTCATGCCTTTGTTGTTTTGTTTTGTGTTTTTTTTTTTTTTTTTTTTTGCCATTAATATTTTGTTTTAAAGGATTACACAATTGGATATCTAAAAATATGTATATTCTTTTTTCTCTATCCAACATACTATGTAACTTCATAGTTGGTGGTGTCCCTTGCTTGCTCGTTGACTTTTTGCCTGTGCTTATTACAGTTTTCCAGAATGAGCTCAATTAATTTAGGCACTAAGTGTCTTGTGACCCTTCATATTTTTGCTGTCTTTGGGGAGACTATTCTAAACAATCCGAAGACTGAAGTTCCCCATGGATTTGCTAAGACTATACATGCAACTTCCAAACCAAAATGTTGATGTTGTGTTGCTGGGAACTGCTATATCTATGCACATGTGGACACACTCATATAAACTGTTAACTCTGAACAAGTTCAGCCAACTGAGTTTAACCAACTGAGGAGGACTCCCATCTATTCTCCCAGACAAAATGACACCGAAAAAAAACCACTGTGATAAATTACAGGCATTTGGTCATTGCTGAACTACGATTTTAAGATATTTTGGATGTTTCCCTAATTCATTTTTATAAAGTAATGGCACTTGCACAAATGATTGACCAAGCAGATTGTAAACCATCTTTCAGATACATGCAATCTTTTAAAGGAAGTACATCAAGTTTCTTTGGGTATAAATCTAATACACCTCAGACTACAGGATGTGTGGGAGCACAAAGAACACTGAAGGATGAACTCGAGTAAGAACAAACTTTGCTCATGTGAATCTGGACAGGGAACCCTCTTGCTGTTTGAAGAGTCTTTCCTAATGCAACTGCAGCATGCAGCAGAGGCTCTTTATTTCCTTCTAATATGATCAGGGGATGAGGTTACTTTTTCTGGTAACTCTTCTCTAGCGATGACAGGATGCACTTTACCTGTGTTTCCTTTGTCAATATCCCAAACTGCCACATACTGCAAAGGTATTTCAGAACTGTCACAAAGCTGTCTGAATGTGTGATAAGGATTGCTCTCCTGTGCAGAGAAATACTTCAGGACATACTTATTAGCAAGTTCTTATAGCTAGGTAAAACCTGCCTGGATATTTTCCTGATTTTTGGTTTGCAAAAGCTTTACTAATCTGTTGAAAGATTTGGAAAGTTCTCTAATCAAAAAAAAAAAGAAAAAAAAAGAAAAAGAAAAAAAAGACCAGGTTTTCAGGCTATTTCCATTTCAGAGATTTAAAGAATGTAGGTTTGTGCAGCCAAGCCATTGCTTTTACTGTAAAAAACAATAATGTGCAAGCAGAGCTAGATATGTGAGCAAAACTGACTCTTTTCCTTCACCATGGGCTTGTATGAGTTAGACCAGGGACATCAGCTTTATGCCTCAAGTCTGCAAAACAGGAACAACTGCTGTGGGCTGGATGGAGGCAGAACCAGTCCGAGGTGAACCAAGTGCACACAGCAAAGGGGAGCTCTGCGGCCTCCTGCAGTAGGTGTCTAAGAGAATTATGGATGTTCTGTGTTGAGTAGCTCCACAACATTTAGCAGGAACTAGATGATTGCAAAGAAGTCTGCAATAGCTTCTGAAAGTGAGGCAGTAGCACCATGATGATTTTATTTTTATTTTTTATTTTTTTTTGGTAAGGGCTTGGGATGAGACTTCACTATCAGTTACCTCTAGGAGCAAAGAGTGAATATCAACCATTGTTACAAAGCTGCAGCCCACAGATGCTGGGAAGGGAAAGGTTGATTTATAACTAATGATTGAAAACATGAGCTAGAATTTAAGTATTTCCTTAAGAAAACAGAAGAAAGGCAGGGGATGAGCTTTGGGTACCAAGAGCCTGTAAAGTCTCAAGGTCAAGATTTCAGACACTTTGGACCACCTGCAGAAACCAGAGCAGCTCACAGGCTGATTCACCTCAGCTCTATCCACAGCAGCTGCAGACATGAGTTGCAAAAAATTCTTCTAGGATTTACAGTTGACAACTTTTTATCATGTATGTGTGTGGACTGGTATGTTTGTCTCACTAGCACTTATTTTGAGCTGTTAAACCTCTGAGGCTCTACCTGTGTTATTAGAACGATTTACTGAAGAAACAAACTTTTCTGATTTTTTTCCCCAAAATCATTTCCCTCTCCCACCAGAGGTTTAGATTTTCTGTAGAAACTACATTAGAACTAGCTTCTACAAAAGTGGATGGGAATTTAGAGGAAAATATAGTAATCACTCGGGACATCATCTCTGGACATGCTGGACTAGAGTGGCATTTGATTTTCTGTTCCTGCTTGCTCAGATGATGCAAATAGGCACAGATGCCAAGCAGTTCTAGCGGTTGACTATAAACAAAAAGAAGTCCTTTGAAAATATATCTGCTCAAAGGATTAAAAGAGAAAAGACTGTCTGGAGGATTAGAAGAGAAACACTAGCAAGACTGAAATAATGTCACATCCCTTAAGCTGCATGAGTCAAAGTACAGGCCAGGGACTTTTAAAACTTGAGGAAAGTTTTACTCAGCTGGATGTGTAATTAAACATGTCTGAAAAGCACATTTTAAAAGCACCTCAAGGACTCCTCTTGGCTGTATGAGTTTTGTCCGTCTTTCTCAAAGCATGGAAGCCGTCCAGTTGTTTCCTGAAGAAGGCAAAAGGCAGACAGTCTGCTCTGCAGGCACAGCGGGTATTGTGGATGTTCTCAAAGTGCCAGCTTGTAATTTCCTGAATCACGGCTCTGTGCTGGATTGTGCTCTCACAACAGACATGCACACAGCAAAGTACACAGGGAAGGTACTTGCCATGGAAAAAAGCTTTTACTGAAAGCCAGCATCCCTAGGTCTCATGCTCTTCTACTTGCCACAACGGTACTTGGTGCCACAAGATGTCACTGAGATGAAGGTTGAATGCCATAGCATCACTTCAGTTTTGTTGTACTTTGGTTACTACCAGCCCACAGGTGCAGGGAAGTCTTTGTGCCAAGAAATAAAGAAGAAACTTGTTTGAAGTGGATCACAAAACCATTTTTCCAAATATGCAAGATACTATAATGCAAATTACAGAAGATACAAATTTCAGTTAATGTCGCCACAAGACATATTTTTGTGGAATATTCTCCCGTAAATTGCCCAGATCTGCATACACAGTGCTGTGAATTATTAGTGAATAATTATTAGTGAACAATTATTCACTACCTTGGGGATTTACAAAGATATACCATAGTTTTTTTGGATGTCAAAGCACTTGTCCAAAACTGGTGAGGGACATGCTGTATCTGAACAATCTCGAAGGACAAGTGCAAGTTGGGCAGGTATTTTAGGATCCAAGAAGATCACTCAGATATTGAGGCACTTTCCTTATAGTTCTTAAGAAATTTGTAAAGGAACAGAAACAAAAACCAACAAACACGTACGTGGAAGTACATACGAAGAACGGCTGAGGTCACTGGGCCTGTTCAGCCTGGAGAAGAGGAGGCTGAGGGGAGACCTCATCACAGTCTACAACTTCCTCGTAAGGGGGAGTCGAGAGGCAGGAGACCTTTTCTCCATTAACACCAGTGACAGGACCCGCGGGAACGGGGTTAAGCTGAGGCAGGGGAAATTTAGGCTTGACATCAGGAGGGGGTTCTTCACAGAGAGGGTGGTTGCACACTGGAACAGGCTCCCCAGGGAAGTGGTCACTGCACCGAGCCTGTCTGAATTTAAGAAGAGATTGGACTGTGCACTTAGGCACATGGTCTGAACTTTTGGGTAGACCTGTGCGGTGTCAAGAGTTGGACTTGATGATCCTTAAGGGTCCCTGCCAACTCAGGATATTCTATGATTCTATGAAACACTGCTTGAACAGTGTTAGTCTGCTGAATCATCTGTTAACCTTGCCAGATGTCGCCAGTGATACACTGACTGCACAAACTAGAAAAGCAAACATTCAGTGACTTTGCTAAAAATCACTTTGAAAGCAATTTTACTTCACTTAAATGTCATGATCATGTGTCCCAACAGAAAATACATGTTCGAAGCTCACAGAAAGAGCTCTGCAAAGATCTAAAGAAATTAATTCAGACCAATTTATAATGCTCAAAACAGAAAGAACTGAACATAACAAAGTCTCTGACATTCGCCTTGGACCTTGTCTTACAGTGCTGGTAACAACAAATGGGACTTAATTAAAAAAAAAGAGAGAGAGAAAAAAAACACATAAAATGAGCAATTTTATTTAGAATAATAGTACAGTATAAGCCCTACTGAAAACCTTCCAAGGCCATCTATCTCAATTACTGATAAAATGAATCAGATCCAAAGAATTAATGGTGTTAACAAAACATTTATAAAGTTTGCGGAATGCATCCAATTATCAGCTCTAAATGAAAGTGCAAAAATTCTTTGAACTTGCATGATGTTAAAAGAAGATTTGGTAAAATGACACGACATAAAATACAGGATGAAGCAAAAACATTCAATGGCTGCTGGTTACAACAGAAGAAAAAAAACTCGTCTCATCAACATTTACTGGAGGCTCATGAATGTGTGGGTCAATTAAAGGTATCCTGATCAATCTACCAGTAGAGATGTTAGTTTTGGTTAGTTCCTTTGCTTCCAGAAAACCAAAGATACCACAAGAAAATCCAGCTTCTCAAATCACCTCTCCACCACACAAGAACGAATCACTTGGCTTGTTCTTCATCCTAAGCGCAGCAGACGCTGGTCAATAATTTAGAGCTCAATCCATAAACAAGTGGCATTCTACTCAGGCTCAGAAACATAACTTTTCCAGTGAAAAAAAAATTAGAACATGCAACACAAATTAACCAAAGATTGATCAAGTTACTAACATATGGGCTCAAAACTTGCACTGCACTGAGAAGTACCTTCTTCGTGTGCTTCTTGATTTGTGCACTTGCAGGCAAAGAAAATTGGGAACTCAAAATATTTGGACATGTTTGTTGGTGAATATATATACATATATGTATATATTTTGTGTGTGTGTGAATGCACATATACTTTCACTGTTCCTTTCCACAAATTTCAGAAATTCGTATGCCACCTCCAGGTCCCTAAAAGCAAAACTGTTACCAATTCACACTGCTACAAACTCTGCTGTGCCAAATAAATAATACCATATAAATAATACCATATAAACATTCCTCCAGCACATAGGAGATGGAAAGTATCAGTTGGAGACACCTACTGCAAAGGCAAGCTTCTCTTGTCAGGACCAACAAGTTGTGGATGGATAGATAGCTATATACTTAAAGGAAGAATGGAAATTCAGTTGTTATCTATGGATACCTATATTAAACTTCTTTTTTTTTTTTTTTAACTTATATTAAACTTCTGTTTAATGTCTCTAGTATGTGTATTGGTGGGTGCCATCATCAAGAAAGCATTCATCAGTCCTGGGCTACCACCAAGAGGTGGTCATTAATGCCAAACCAGAACACACAAACAGGCACTTTCCAAAAATCATAACAAGCCACAAAAGTTGGTCACCTCAGGATGTAACAAGAGCTGAAATTTCTGACCTCATTTCAATGACTAAAACAGCGGTGGAGGATGACTACCCCTTTAAAACCATGGACTGAAATACATTCCCCATGTATTGTGGCAGCCTTTCAGTGGCGTTTTCTGTGCTCAGGAAAGCTAGAAGACAGGGCATTGAAAGCAAGTATGGAGTACATACTGTGGGATGTTACTAAAGGGACTAAGCTGTGATCCTGCCATTTGCTTGTTATAAGCAGGTCATTTTATTCACCTTTTAAAAGAGATAATGAAATTACACCAAAAGTCACTGCAGGAGCATAGTTTTCAAAATTAGTAATATGTGTATGCACACATCTACATATATATACACATATACATATACATGTGTGTATTACACACAGTACATTACTATGCATCATATACTGTACGCTGTATGACTACACTGCAGGAAGTATAAGGAGAAAGACATATTTTGAATCAGAGATAAAACATATGTCTACAGTTAAAATATTACAGTACAGTAGAAAATCAGTCAGAAAATCACCATCAGTGAAAATAATTTCTCCTTTTACATGCTTGCCAAGACCCAGGTGTGGTGTACTGTGCTTCTTTAGAAACAACAGGAACATTTTCTAATGCTACAGCAGTGTGCAAGTTACAGGGGACATACGCGTGCTCTAGCTGCTCACTAATCAGGCAGGGAAGAGGAACATCAGACTCCCTGAAAAGGTCGCTCCAGGTCACCAGCTCTCAACGGTTCACTGTAAAGTCATTACTGCAAGAGAGCTCAGCTCTGCCAGAAGGCACCTGTCCACATTGCAAGGTGAACACTTGGTCCCAGCAGCAAACTGCCTTGCTTCATCTTGGATGAAAACTCAGAGCAAAGGAAAGCCAGAGAAAGACTGACAAAATCTTTATTCTGCTAAATGAAATTTAAAGTTACAGGTTTTATCATGGCTTGTTTTGCTTTTTTTGTTTTTGTTGTTGTTTGTTTGTTTGCTTTTTGTTTGTTTGCTTGTTTGTTTGTTTTTGTTTAGAGAAGATTATGCTCTCCAGAAGAAACCATGCCTTTACAAAAAAGAACAAATGAGCACAGAAGTGCAGACTCCATTCTCCATGTCTCTAACACACCACATTGCCTACCTCCATACAGACTGTATTGTACTGGAACTAAACCGACTGCACTTGAGTGAATAACAGAAGGACAACTTAGACTAATCTGTTCTTAGTTCTTTAGCTCCTTCTCTTGAGCATTTGCCTAGAAGAGAAAAAAATATGTAGCTTTGACAGATGTTTCAAGGAGCAGCAAGCCCATCTGGTTCAAGATGGCATCTTATGGGTCTGATAGGTTCAGGATTTTCTTGAGCTGCCAAGCAACGGTGGCGTCTGTTCCCCGCAACCAGTGGAGCTGCTTGCTCTTCAAACTCAAGAAAAGCAGTGAACAGGTCCAAAGCAACTATTACAGTTGGGTGTGGGCTCACAGGCAACTAATACAGAAGAGATGATATCTTAATACCACCTACCCAGAATTGCTATCATCCCCAGAAGACAAAGAAGAGTCTATGATCATCTTATGTTAATTATAAAGTGTACAGTTTAATGTCCTCATCTCCTTTTAAGGGAGATAAAGAAGCAGTTTAATAATTAAATTAAAAAAATAAACAGTGCAACTGTACATGCCATGTAGGGAAACACCAGTTTGTGGTTCCTCAGCTCTACAATCTATTTACTGACATTCATATCACTGTAACCATTACCTTCATACAGTATTTGAACATAGCAATGCCACTCAAAGAGAGCTGCAAAGAAAGAAATATTACTCACAGGATTCCAGTTTTAATTAATGCTTCCTGATGTAACAATAAAGTATGATTAAAGTATGCCTGGCCAATGGAGTGTTATACTGCATATTTATTTCTTACAGTAGCTTTTATCAAGTTTTAAATTTGAAATCATTAATTGAAACTCTTAAAATGTCGACACAATATGTTTACTACCAAGTCTTAAAAATAATTGGGTCATTATCATTAAAACTCCTTAACCGACTCCAACTTGAAAGTGTTGGGAATGGTTGAGACACGATGTATAAAATGAACATGTTTTCAATCCTATTTTTAATGTTATGTGATGTAAACAACCAAGACATCAAAGACTGCACACTTTTTAACAGAGGATTTTTCACTTTAATGATATCCACTTTTCCATTCCATTTTCCCCTTTGTCCCCCTCCATTCAATTTTCCCATTTATTTTAAATTATATTAAACATGCAGAAAAGAAAGACATGAAATCCTAAACCTACTGCTGGGGGCACAGTTCTTGCCGTGGTAACTCCCTCCCATTCAGTTTCACTCAGAGGCCACTTTATTTCCTTTTCAAATAGCCATTAGCTTTGCAGTGCAGACAAATGAATCAACAAATCCTCTAATTATCAGTAATCCAAAGATGACTTCCATTTGCAGAGAAAATGACGGACAAACGTGGTATGCCAATTCTCCTAGCCTTATATGCTACGAGTGGAGAAAACATTGCTCAGATATTACAAAGGATGCTGAATGTGAACAGAGAAGCCTGCAGACATGAGAACTGAAGTCCTCTGCTCAAACAGTATGCTACTGTTGAGCTTTTGGAGAACAATAACTGCAAGGAAGTTTTCCACTTAGTATGCATCCCCTGGTAGCACTGTACTGGTAAGAAAGGAATAACAGACATCTAAGGGGGGCATTGGAGAGGCATTTACTTCAGGTGCACATTCATGCTTGCAGAGCAGCAATTTGGGCTTTAAGTGTCTCAGCAGTTAATGGTTGATGGTTGGACTTGAAGATCTTGAAGGTCTTTTCCAGCCTAAATGATTCTATGATCCCACTGTCACTTTGGTCCTGTTGGATTTCCACCTGATGTTAGCAAAGCTTCCACTGACCGAAGTACCAGCTGGCTGGAAGCCACAGCTGACTGTCACCCTGTAACGTGCTAACATATATTCTTTAAATTGCAAGGTGTTTTATGGATGATACACTTCTGCAAGTGCACGAGGCTTCCCGGCGCTGCAGCCGCATCTTGCCGAGCACAGCCAGCCAGGCTGGCTCAGCCCCAGCATGGCAGCAGATCACTTACTTCCCGCACCTGGCAAATGGGCACCGTGGGTGAGGCTGGCTTTCCTTCCTGAAATCCTGCCATGCTCATTTTCAGGGGTGGCCTGCTTTTTATCAACTCAACAGCACCAAGGATCGAGCCAGGAAAATGTTAGGTACTGAGTGTGCTCTTTGAGTTCAGCTCAGGAGGGGACAATAGGGAGCAGTTGGTAGGGAAGCTTCAAAACGTTTGGCAGCTTGTTTTAAAATTAAATATCCCAATGCTTATCTACAGCTTATGCACAATCACATGGGAGCATCTCACTAACCGAGCTTTCCTTGGCAAGTGCTTACTGTGGGCATCGCCCATATTTCTGTACCCCAAGGTCCTTTCACCACCACGCCCTTTCCTCCTGCAGCTCTGAGGTGCGTGCTTTCTCCTCACACCTTCAGCTCCAGCCACATACACAAATGCTCTCTATAGTCCCTTTAGATTTCTCTTGGGTGTTGTTTCTCCACTGTCAATTCTTTTAAGCTACAGGAGCTACAGAGACTGAGGTTTACCCTATTTGCTAGCCAGGACGCTTGAAAGGCAGAAGAGGGAGCAGCAAGCAACGTGTGAAGGGCTGAAGGGAAGGGGTTTTCTGCCCTGCCAACCCACTGAATCTCTGAGGGTAAGCAGAAGCTTGAAAAGTGCAGAAAACTGCAGGCCAAAGATAAGAAACTAAGAGGCTTGAACATTTTGGAGAAGACTGGGCAACAACAGAGGGAACATGAAGTCTTACTCAAAGGGAGCAGGGACTTCTTCATTAAGCCCTTCAGAGCCATCCACATCATTAATAAACACAAAATAAAACCACTTTGTCTTTTTTTTTTTTTTTTTTTTTTTTAATGGTTGAATGCAACTGCTGATGCTTATTTTGGGAAGCAACAGAAGACCATGTCCTAGATCAGGATCCTGATTCAGTGCAGTTCTACTGTCTTGGTGTTTTCTTTTTTCCTTTTCTTTCCTCTTTCTCCGGAGATTAACTTTAGAAAACAGTCTATCCTAATTTCAGTGTGTTTGGACTGCACGCCCACAGACTGTGAAACAATCAAATCAGACTTGATAACTCTTGGCTTTTTTATTCTATCTATATGTCCATATATATATTAAAGAAATCCTTCTTTACAGTTGTGCTGCAGAAAATCTGTAAGATTATGACAGTGGCAATCTGAATTCTCCAGGACTTCCTCATTTCACATAGCAGAAGCCCACAGTAACCACTTATAATTGTACACACAACTTAGCACCTGCTCTGTCTATTTTGAAAACGCTATAAATAGGCAATGACCCAAATCTAACCTGGCTACAGTCCAAGTCAGAGAGTCAGAAGGTTGGCAATTAAAGTTATATAAAAAGAGGAAACAACCCGAGAGATAGTTCACCTTTATTTGGATGTAAATCCTCATCTAACAATAGCTCTTACACTTTTTTTTTCCTCTATTCTTTTTCCCTCCAAATAAACTAGACAGGCAATATAGATGTCACTAATGCATGCCTGAATGCACATATCCTTATTAAACAGATTGGACAAAGAAGTGGAAAGTTCCTGATTTACTTAAACATCTACAGCTTCTTTATTGCTTTAATGAAATCAATTAAAGAAAGTCAAGTAAGGGTCAAATAAGCAAACTTATTAAGCTGAAGTAAGCATTTTAATGAATAATAATTACATTTAAAGGTGTCCTGAAGATTCCTTGCTTCATTTACTGGCCAAGCTTCCAGATTAATGATTGATGGTATTCTCTATTTTTTGCAGTACTTTTAAGCTTTATATTGGTGCAGGATTACTAGCATACTGTACTAAATTGTCCCATTCACAAATAATAATAACGATCAGATATTTTCCTTCCATCTTGAAAAACATTTGCCAGAGGTAGCCAAATTCCTTTTGTTTTGTGGCAATGAAAGGTGACATGTCAGGGTGAGAAAACCACTTTGTCTACAAGATATACAAATGATAGTTTAGGGATTAGACCATGGAACTAAGTATTTTATTCACAAATAGAGCAACACACACCTTATGGAAAATAAGTTTTTTGACTGTAAACTTGTTAAAGCAGGGCTTTACTTTTTGTTTTTCACTCACTTAACTGTTGCTACCTAATCTAGTCCTAGTTTCTGAACTCATTTTTTTCAGTACTACTGACAAGCAAACAAATCACAGACATAGTGACAATCACAAACATTGTGAAAGCCATCCAAACTGGAAGTCTTTCCTTAAGAAAGAAACTTTATGCACCACATGTATTGAGGAAGGAGGTACTGCAAAGTCATGAAACATTGCCTGATCTGCTCAAGAAATCTTTGCTGCAAATCCTTCTTGAAGTACTTACATAAGAAAGCATAAAACCACACAAATACAGCAAGGAAAGAGTTCTTTTATCCAAACAATGAGTCCATTACCAAAACTTCACATTAGCTATAGGTGTCACAAGACAGATCAGAAATGGTTATTTCAGCATTTCTCTTTGAAGACAGCAATGTTTCCTTAAAATGAAAGAGGAAGAAAAAGCAAGCCATTCCCCCAACCTCAAATATTTTTTTTTCCAGCTGACACCAGCTTTGATAGTGGCAAACAGAAGTAGGCATCTCAGTCTTCCCTCAAACTACAGAGCACAGGGATGTTATTGAATCCTACTGGATGAGACAGCCTCAGGTCACCATTCCCTGGGTCTGTCATGTTCAGGATGCTTGTCCTAAACACCAAAAGCCTGAAAGTGCATAAAATACATCACTGAATTTCAGTATAATAGAGGATATTTTACTTTACATGTAGGACTGCATCTTGCAGCTTCCCTCTCTCGTTCCTCCACTCTCCCAAAAAAGGACAATTTCCATGTGTCTTTTTTACTTGCAAAAGACAACATAGTGTCTTCACAAGCTTTAGGACTGACACCTTAATCCAACAATGAAAAACATCATGTCTGTGTACCCAGGAAAAACAACTTAAGATTGAGTGATTTCACTTCTAGGTTCCTTAAATTCCTCTGCTGCTCACAATTAGTTCCTACTTCATGAAAAATCTATGATGACTGAAGGCAATAACTAATTAAAAATATATATATATAAATGAATTTTCAGCTAATAGCTCTATTTCTAGAATACTCCAGTGCCTCTACTGATTACAGATTTCTACCATCAACTTCCTTTTTCTTAAAAAAAAAAATAAAATAAATAAATTAGCTGTGCCAAGCCCCCATTTTGTTTCGTACTTCTTAGATAAAATTCTCCTGCCAAAGCCACAGAACCATGCTGTGATGGAAGCCACTGTCAGACACATATACAATCTCAATAAGCTCATCAATAAAATGGCAGCTTAACTCCATCCAAGGGAGAAAGTTTTAAGACGTTGATGGATGACTTTGTTGATGATGATGAAAACAATGAACTGGATATGGTGCTCATAGGAGTGATTCAGGGAAGACAGAGAAGCAGCTACCAGGCAATTTGCTGTGCTCTGCCCTGCGGGTTTATGGCCAGCCAAGAAGGCACAGGGGCTCTGCACAACATATGGCCACCACTGCTCTGCTTTCCATGCCTCACACGCCCTAATTTTTTACTTGCAGACATTTCAAAGTAATGGAAAGTGGATGGGTACACTCTCCACCCCCACACGTAGATAACAAGAAAACACATCAGACTAAGGTAAGAATGCCTCTTGCCTACCTCACTATAGGTCACAACTTTTTTTTTCAGTGTGGCATAGCCTGGTTCTCTCTCGTCCATCTTTCTTGACTTCTCCTCCGCCCTTTCTTCATTCTTCATTTCTTCTTCTTTCTTTTTTCTTCATTCTTCTCATTTTTTTCCTCATTCTCATACCTTCCATCTCTTTTCCTTTAATCACTTAATCACTATTTGATAAAGATGTTTGTAGAATAAAAGATCACCAGAAATGAACTAGAAATGTCTGGAGTTCAAATTGCTCCAATCTACTGGATCAACATGCCAAATGAAATTTATGGAGAAAGCAAGCAACATCACTTCATTCCATGTAACTAAGGTATCCCATCTTTTTTCCTGAGTCATCTTCCAAACAAAGGGATAAGAAGCTTTATGATGACAAATTTCACATTTCTATGATTATATTAGAACACCCTGTTTTTCATTCCAGCATCAGAAGAGATGGGCTTACACTCTCTTCATGCACGTCTGTGTTTACAGACACAGACGTGACTAGGGCTAGCACTCTTTGGCTCTCTGAAACTGCTGTTTTACTCTTAGGAAATTATTCTAGAGAGAGGTGGGGAAAAGAAAAGAAAGAAAAAAAAAAGGCAAGCTTTTCCTTTGAGCTTCCTCTTCCTTATTGCAGTATCTCATAACCTCTATATATCAGCACATGCCTGGGATACAATAGTATTTTGTTCTCTTTTATAGTTCTAGCACATATAATCTTTATCACTGTTAAGCATACTTGTCTTCTGTTCCTTTGCTAATAGATATAGTTCCTACCAGTGGGAAAATAGCCACTGATGGAACTCAAGCTACAAACCTGATACCTACAGACCTATCTCAATCCTGCCAGCAGCCTCAAAGCTCCCAGAGAAAACACAAAGACTGAACACTTGTTTCTGATTAAACAAAGAAAATTGGATTTTTATCAGTTTGACTGTCACCTTTTACATAGCACTGTTTTGTCAAGAGCCACTAATGAAAGAGCTTAGCAGCAGATACAGAACATGTGGCTTTGACCGAATCCATAGATTTATCTAAAATATTTTAGAGCGAGAATTATATTCCATGCTTTTCAGAGCCAAAATAGGATTACAAAGCATGGAAATGGATGTCTTAAAATATATATCTATATTGTTGCATATGACTGAGCAGCTTCATTAATAACGATGTCTCTGAAGATTTCAGTTCTGCACATAGACTTGGTGGAACTTTAAATATACTGCCTGTCTGTAATCCATACTAATTTTGGCAGGCCTTCTGAACGGATGCCCTAGGAAAGAATGAAGGGTTTCAGCAGTTTGCATGCTAATAATGTATCCTGAAAGCTAACATGATCATTTCCCTTTTCATCCACATCCCTTATGTGTGTGTGACCATGTACATGGCACCTCCTCTAGCAATGTTTTCCAGTACCAGTTCTACATGTTACAGAGGCACTGTGAGGATGGACTGCCTTGGAGGTTGTAAGCTGACTGCATACAGAGCTCGTGGAGGTCTATATAAAGACTTAAAATAGACAAGGCTAGCTGCACAGTGCTGCAGCTTTAAGATCTGAAGGTCTTTCTGAACATCCCACCTAATATTTCACTGCTACCAGAAGAATATAAGAAAATTCTGGGAAAAAAAAAAAAAAAAAAAAAAAAAAAGATCCAAATCAGCTCGCAGCTTGTCCTCTGAGACCACCAACAAATGAGTAAAACAGCCATGATGAAAATGAGAGTCACAACAGCAGAGCAGCAGAGGAAGCCCTCCCCATAAAGCTGGAGGTGCAAACTTCTGTCCTTTTCCAGAGCCACAGCCAAGGCTATCTGTGCAATGCAGCTGTCAGCAGATACCTTTCAGTTCAGCTGAGGAGTCAGAGCTAAACAAATAACATGCTAACTACATCATTTCTTCGTGCACATGAACTGCAGGAAACTTGTGTGCCTTAAGCGCACTAGCCAGATGGGATAATTAGGCTCAGACAGATCATTGACCTTCCTAGGAAAAATACCTCAGAAATGGAGGTTGACTGAATAAATCTGTGCCACGTTATGAAACTCCCAAACAATCCATGGGAAGCCATCCATACTGACTCATGGTGTTTCTGTGGGTGCATCTCGTGAGGGCTGGAACATTGGGCTTTGGGTATTATTCAGGATTTCTTATATCTTCTCTATGGAAAACAGCACCAAGAGTTCACTGCTGGGAACTACTCAGCTGTCTTTCTATGAAAATGTTGAAAGCACATATATATGCATTTATGCTAAGCAATTCTCTCTTTAATTATCACCGAGGCTGGTTTGTCACAGTAAAACAATTTTGGGGAAGTCAAAGCTTTGAGACAGCACAAAATGCAAATGTCATCATTCCACCTTCCCTAAACGGGAGGCATGACACCCATTTAAATCATATTATTTTATCTTGAATTATAAAGGCAAATATAATCAAATAATCTTCTGTTTGAAAATAAGTTCATTATTTTAGAGTTACAAAGGCCACATGGTCTCCCTGAAATCAAGGGAAGCTTTCTTTTCCTTTCTGCACCAAGTCTAGTTTGCCTTCCTCAATGTGTACCTCCACGTTCAGACCCACACTGAAGAAGAATTACATTCACAGGAGGCTACTCTGCTATTTTCCATGTGTTTCCATGTCTTACAATTCTTTTACTAGCCAATAAAAACCAGAAAGGATCAGAAGCACAACCTGCTGTGAACTAAGCACATATTGTGACCCCAAAGACAAGCAACTCCAGGAGAAGTTCACAGGCAGAAGGTAACAGCAACTTCTCAAGAGTCCCATCCTTTCTGTAGAGATTAGGGCTGGCTCAGTGAGCTGCAGCAACTGGTAGCACCTTTTTCTGTATCCCTGTGGCCTGGCATTCTCAGCGAGCCAGGAATTTAGATTATCCAGAAGCTTTGTAAATGCCCAGCCTACAAACATATTGCCTATCCCAACACAAACATGCAGCTCCACTTGGCCATTCACTGGACGTTCCTGCATTAACAGATCCACCTTGTTATTTGAGACATATCCACATAAGCTACATCCACAAAGAATATGTGGCATCAAAAAGTAGTCCTTATTTTAACAAAACACACATATTAAAAAATTCTAAATGAAAAACTAAACAGCTAATTTCAACTCATAGCAAGCTTTGACTTTGAAATACAGAGTTTTTTTTTTTGG
Organism: Netta rufina; assembly: GCF_964035555.1. NCBI lineage: Eukaryota > Metazoa > Chordata > Aves > Anseriformes > Anatidae > Netta > Netta rufina. Next base: position 86,193,277 of record NC_140124.1, on the reverse strand, counting down.
CTGAGATCTTCAAAGGTGATTGAAGTGACCTATGCCAAAGTTAGGGCCAGGGCATTGGTAAGGAAGATTTACATGTATGCCTTGTGCTCCACACAACATGCACTCACACGTGTGGACACCACCCTCTGTGTACCCACCATGTAAAGAACAGCAAATCTCAACTGTATCACAACAGTACCTGTATCTAACTTCTCTTATCAACCCCCTGGCTGAAAATGTTTTTAACGGCTATTCAATTGGATTGCTGCTAATGAACACAGATTTTTAATTATAAAGCAAGCAAACAAGCAGGGAGGGAAAAATAAGATAATAGATTAAATCATCTCGCGATTTACATAGAGGTAAATCAGAAGTCACTCCATTAGAAGATGAGGGATTATAAAAACGTATGAAATGACTCGACCCCACTATTTAAACTCGCTGTTTTACCCATTTCACATGACTTCCATGATCTCATTAGTGCACTATTCCTCTCTTAGCAGCAGTATCCATCCATTCTTACTTGCTGGAAGACACTTAAGATTACAACAGACTTCACAGCATATAGGCCAGTCACATCACACTACACAAACACAGAATTCACAGGAGTAGAACATTTACAAAGTTCTTTCTTGATGTTAAACTTCCTGAAAAGCATGTTCATAGCAAAGCTTCCCTACTGCTAGTCTGAATCTGTGCACAGCTGTGGCACATGCAAGTCCCGCCTTGCCACAGACAGCGTCCTTCTGAATTTACAGACAATCCACTACATGGTAAGAAGAGATTTGACCTTAAAACACTGACATCTAAAGACAAGAGGTGGGAATCTACCTTTTTATGGGGCTACCCAACTGGGCAGAGTTGAACCTCCTGTCCATAGGGACTCAGTAGATCAAGTTGCGGGTTGGACTTGATGATCTTGAAGGTCTTTTCCAACCTAGATGATTCCATGATTCTACAATTCTACTCCCCTTCCCAACACCATGCAGCTACAGGTGCACCTCCAACTCAGGTACATCAGGTACAGTCATGGGTGAATTATGGGTGGTGATGCACCATGGCCTGTAGCAATTTCACGATTAAATCCAGACCTCTGTTTTCACTTATTAAATAGAGGAAATGGGAAAGAAAAGAAGGTAGATTTCAACTCTCCTAACAAATGAATTGCAACATAAGCTAAGCACACCTGATGATATGACAGCTGCACACATTTTCAGGCAGCCAGACAAAATGCTCTCTCTCATCTCAGGGGCTGTAATACCAAAGCAAACTCTTCTCCTCTAATGCTCTGTAGCAGAAGTAGCTTTGAAGCTCTTGGTACTCCTGGGGCTTTCTCTGCACAACAAGGGTGCAATGGTCCATGCACCCACAGGAGCAGCTATTTTGCCCCTGTATTCATTTCAATACAGTCCAGATGGAAAAATTAGTCTATTAAAGTCAGCTGCCAACCATCTTGTCTCAAGAAAACCTGTGAGGAATGCACAGCTGCTGCTCCAGCACACAACCCACCTTACTGGCCCTACATTTCTGGGAGGTGAATTAAGGAGATGATGGCTTTTTACCCCTGCAGGGAAGTGTTTCAAGAGGGAACTTCAAACTGCAAATGCTTTTCACTAAGCATGGTGTCTGATGAGCCCCTGTAGCATATGTGCATGTATGTGTATATGCACACATACACACTGGAAATCTCCCAGCTGGACCTCAAAGGGGAAGATAAACGTTTGGAACTAATACCAGCTTGGGGTAAATATGATAAATATGAGCAGGTTTTATGTCATCTTAATCTATACATTTTGCATGGTCTGGATTTTGTAATCCACGTATCTCATTAACACTAACATGAATTGTGTCAAGGGTGATTTTCACTTTCTTTCACCTATCTGTCCAGAATATTCATCTCTGGCAGCAGCCTGCAAAATCAGAGTGCAGATTTACTCTTCTCCTCAGTACCTTGAAACTTGCTTCAAGGACAGCAAAAGGTTCCAGACTGCTTCTCCACTTGGCTGACATCATGTTTTTTTTTTTTTTTTTTTTTTTTATGGAAGTTACTGCTGGTGTATGGTTTTAGCCAAGGGACTGCACAGACAGCAGCAATGTAAGAAGGAGAGCACCACAGCCCTGTGAAGGAGCAGACACCAGAGCAGACCTCAGAGCCAAAACCGAATCAGTTAGAGATAAGCACCAATACAAGCACATATATTTCGAGATAACTGACGTGACTCTCTAGTCGTCTTCCCTGGAAATAATCAGCTGTCAGAATGAACTTAACTAAAAAGACTAAGGAGTAAACCCTCCACTGATGTGAAATTAAGAAGTCCTCTCATACTGACAAATGCTTCTCCTTCCCGTAATGAAAACTGCGCAATGGATAAAAGTCCTCTGCTAAATGAGCTGCCAGCAAGAAAATCAAGACGAGTTATTTTTCAGCATCGCAGGCACACAAGCGGTTCACTCTAGGAAGGCATGCTTGCCAGCAAGGCAGGCAGCGTTCGGCAGCACACAGACCCTGCTTCCCCCAGTGCTCGGATGTTAGTGGTCTTGTGTGTTTTAGCAGCTTACCTGATCACAACAGAACGCAACAGCCACACCAGAAGGGGCACATACCTTATTTAAGCACACTGAAATAAAAACTCAGCCTGTGGATTGAATGCTTAGGCTACAAACTAGGTAATGAGATCTTCTGACATATTCCAGATGTATGCATGAATGCTTAGGCATGTATATGGATAATTAGATATAAATACCTATGGGAAGAGAGAGAGAGTGATATACTAAAAAAACGGTTGCAGAATTGTTTTGGAAAGTTGTCATAATCATTACCTGCTTGGACTTCAGCATCAGTGAACTGGTCTTAAAAACAATCATTCGCTCATGTTAGTGGCTGCCAAACCTCTATCTAATCCGTTCATTAGCAATATATCAGGCTAGCAAGCTGCCATGGCAGGAAAATAATTAGCTTTCCATTGCAGGGTGGCACATTTCTCTATTGCATTGACATAACAAATAACTCCATAAACTGCTATCATTTCTTTGCTTCTGAGGCCTCTTTTTTTTAATTAACCCTTCAGTAGATTGCTTTCAACACATGCGAACTATAACTACAGAGAGCCCTTTGACCAACCACAGCTGTCTTAGCTAGCATGAATAGCTATTATACAAGCAATTTATGGGTGACCTACCTTTAGGTCATTTAAATACAGCTTCACAGAATAGCTGAAAGCAGAACATGCCAAGAGGCATCCTCATTAGCTCTTTCCTCCATCATCTGCATGCACTGAGCAACTTGAAAGCATAATTTTTGATGGTACTATTGTGTCCCAGCAAACATCAAAATGATTGTGCAGTGGTTGTGTGGGAAAAGGATTGCTGCTGTTTTAGAGATTTCTTAATTAGGTTTGGCTTAACTAGAAGATATGTGTACTTCCAGGATGCATCTGGTCAGGCTAAAGTCAAGGTACCTTAGCCTTTTTTCTGCGAAGTGCTTTAAAAAGAAGCAGTTCAAATAGGATATTCTAAGATGTGGATCGTATGAAACAGTAACACTGAATTTCTGCCCATGCAAAGAAGAAGAACTGTAAACAGATTTCTTCCAGACTACAGCATGTCACTCCAAGCAGTTTCACTGTAGCTACATTTAGGCTGGTGTTTTATTCCCCCTATCAAAGATCCAATCTTTATTTTAATCCTGGGAAAATATGTGTCAGCGCTATCTTGTGCAGTGTGTTACATGGGTTAATTACACGGTGCATTAAAGACCTTTTTACGCATCATGACTTTTGATTTTCTTGCTTTTCCCTTGATTTTGCCTTATGAGTACAGGGACGATGTTTATTGGCAATATCCCTCTCCCCCAGTAAAACACTTTACCCTGTGATTTCTGATTCAAGTGCTATGAACACTAGAGCCCTAATCTGTTCTCTCAGGAGAATATTCAGCAGTGTTCAGACCTTTCTTGCTGCTCTTCTCTGTACTTCTGCAACCTCTCTTTGCTGAGTGCTCAGCAAACACACAACATTATACAAACCAGGTGGGAGGAACCAGTCTTTATATAATAGCACACTTCTAATAAATGCAAGCCTTTCTTAATGAAGCCTGACAGATGTTTACAGACAGCATTTCACATTGATATTTAACTAAAACCCCTTGGCAGAAATCTTAACAAGAGGTCATCAAAATATCCAAGCAATTTCTTTCACTACCTGACATACGGATATGGTGAATTACATTTACCATTTTGCTGTCTTGCTGCTTGGCTGTGTAAGATATCTCTAACAGTCATGAATCTCTTTATGTTCTATCTTTAATTGAACTCAGTAAACTGCGTATCTTCCCCCAAATTGCCCTGCTTAACTGGTGATTTCCATTTTGAACTCAAAATATTCCAGAGGGCTTTAGACCAAGGGTTTAGGATCATATTATCAAAAAGGAATGGGAACTATTTTGGAGCATAGGAAATAACACCTTTACTTTTTTTCTGGGAAAAGCAATTAACACTACACTCATGTGGAACTACCTTTGAGAAAAGACTTGACACATTGTGAATAAGTATTTCAAACACAAGAGGCCCCAAGCCAATTGCTTGGATATAGATGTTCTTTACTCAATGCTATTCACTCAACAGTATTTTGGGTCCCGCTACAATGCATTGCTTGTGCTTTTTTTCCCTGCCACTGCTCCATCTGATCAATTCCGATAGAAAATGAAAGAAATAATTCACATGTTGGGTGAGCATGAAGTGAAAAGCTGCTTCCCCTGTGCTGCATTTGCTAAACTGAGTGTGACTTATGGATGGGCTGCTTCCAAGTGCTTCAAAGGAAGGTGATCACTAGCCAGTGTGCCACAGCAGTGTGTCCCAACACTGCAAGAAACAAGAGGAGAAAAATACTCATCATCCACAAGACTATTAGGTATGCTGGTTTTATGCAATGAATTTTGAACAGGCTGAAATTACTCTCATCCAAGGGCTCCAGCACCGAAGAAAAGAGAGCTAAAGACTCAGCAGGAGAAAAGGACATTTAGAAGAAAGTGGTGGTTTTCATTAGGAAGTCATTCCTCTATCGAAAATTTAACTAGCACGAGTGTAGGCAGCAAGAAAACACTATAAGGTTTTCCTAAATAAAACCAGCAATCAAAGTTTTAGGTTGCCTATCATCTTTGGAATGCCAATCATTACGATAACTGTGCTGGTGAAGGTAAGGAATTATTTTAGCACTGTTATTTTCTATTTATTTTTTGAATCACATCTGTACACCTGAACATGCTCAAGGAAACAAAACTGCATAGATAATTACCGTCATGGAAGCAACCCAAAGGTTCACGAAGTGAAAGCTGCTTCCAACTTAAAGTTTTAAAAATTTTTAATTTTTAAAAGTGTGCATTGTAAAATGTAAATTTTAAAAATGTGCATTAAAGCACTCGAGTTTCCAGCTGATAAAGAATTTTGACCTGCTGGGCAATGGCAATCATCAGGGACTTTACTCAGCACTCTCACAGCACACAACATAGCGGAGTTCCCCAGTGCAGTGGTTTGAAACAGTAAGGCACTATTTACAGCAACAAGCCAAAAATTAACAAGCACTGCAATCTTACAAACGTTAATAAAAATAACAGTCTTTTGCCTTCTTCCCCAAGAGCCTGTCACTCCTACTCCTTCAGGGACTATTTCCAAACGTATGAAGAGGCATACAAGTCATCCCCTAGTTAAAATAACATCGGGAACAAATTTTCCTGTTCTGCATCACATCTGTGCTTCATTTAAAGTGTACAGTTTAAACAGGTCTGGAAAAAAAAAAAAAAAAACTTCCGAAATTGCTGTCATGCCCATTTAAGATAGAAGACATCCCAAGGGAAGAGGAGTTATGATGAGTTAAGGCAGCACTTGCATTACTAGTGCTGCATTGTGTGGAAAGGCCACCTTGGTTAACAGCACAAACGATGGAATAAGAAGTGAAGTTTGGAAAATTTGGTTTAACAAAATCAGCCAATTCTCTGCTTCCATTCACCAGTAAGTCACCTGGATCTATTCACATCTTCCTTAACCATTACGCTTTATCTTCCTGTGAAAAATAAGCACGGAAAATTGCACTGCATTTAGAAGTAAAGGGAGATTTTGAGCATATCATTGTATTGGGTTTATGTAGCAAGGTTTTGGTAGCAGGGGTCTGCAGGGTGGCCTCTGTGAGCAGAGCCCAGCAGCTGCCCCATGTCAGATCTCAGCTGGCTCCAAAGGGGACCTGCTGCTGGCCAGAGCCAAGACAGGGAGTGACACTGGTTGGGCCTCTGGGACAGCAGATTTAGGAAAGGGGAAAAATTGAACTGATACCAATGCAGCAGGACGGCAGGAGGTGCTCCTGGCATGCAGCAGCGTTTCCCCTGCAGCCTGTGGAGAGGCCCCTGGTAAAGCAGGCTGTCCCCCTGCAGCCCATGGGTCCCCCATGGAGCAGATCTCCACACTGCAGCCCCCCTGTGGGTGGAGGAGCCCCCGGTGGAGCAGGTGGATGTGGCCTGGAGGAGGCTGCGGCCCATGGAGAGCCCCCGCAGGAGCAGGGGGTCTGGGGGGAGCTGCCGCCCAGCCGTGGGGGACCCGTGCTGGAGCAGTTTGCTCCTGGGGGATGGATGGATGGACCCCGTGGGACGGAGCCGCGTGGGAGCAGTGCTTGAGGAGCTGCTGCCTGTGGGCAGCCCCCGTAGGCTCAGTTCAGGAAGGACGGCATCCATGGGAGGGACCCCACATGGAGCAGGGGCAGGGAGTGACCATGAAGGAGCGGCGGAGACGAAGCGCCATAGACTAACCACAGCCCCCATTCCCCATTCCCTTGTGTCATTTGGGGAAAGTAGCTAGAAGAGGGTGAATGGGTGGGGAAGGTGTTATTAGTTTTGCTCCTAGTTCTCATTGCTGTAGTCTGCCAGTGATAGGTAATACATTATATTAATCTCCCTACACTGAGTCTATTTTTCCTGTGACAATAATTGTTGAGCGATCTCTCTGTCCTTATCTCAACCCTAGAGCTCTTTCCATCATATTTTTTCCCCATCTTCCTCTGGGGGGGCAGGACGGGGGAGGGGGATGGGGACGGGGACTGTGAGAGCAGTTACGCTAGCATACCACCACACTTCACTGTAAGACTCCACTTCCTCTCAAAGCCATGCAAATTCTTGGATGCCTGATTTAACTTAACAAAATAGAAATGTACGAAACCAAGTGAAAATAAAGGCAACACACGAAGTGTACATCTTTCTTCATTGCTCCTTTTAAGCACACCACAAAATACTAATCAGCCATGTACTCCTATTACCGTGTTGCTGTAGCACCCAGCTAATAAATAGCTTCTATTTACAAATGGGATTAATTGCAGAGAATACAATTGAGAGCTCACGTGGACAGATGCTGTGGCTCAGCTAATACCAGGCAATATATTAACCTATGGCAACGCAATCTTGAACAAGACAGAGTTTTAGAATCTAAGAGATCATAATTTAATCAAATACTACGGTATTCCACTGATAGAGAATTTTATTCCAAGGATAACATAGTGAGACACACACAAATATTTCAAACATGCCCTCCAAATCTTTGCCACAATTTCAGTTAGTGACATATACAAAATCAAAATAGACATCCAAGAGAAAAACATGGGAGCAACTTTAACACTAGGGTTTCTTCTCTAATGAACCAGCGTAAAGAATGAGTACAGGAAAACTCCACCTCCCTTAGTATTCATTTTCAGAACTTTCTTCAAATACTGAAGAAACAACACTGGATGCAGTATGTGGAGACTGAAGGGGACACAATATGACTTCAGGATATCTTGAATTTACACATATATAGACAGACAGATAAGATATATAAAAAAAAACAAACTCCAGTACAAACTCAGGTGATACCCATTTCACTGGAAAATGAGCAAATCCCCAAACATGCCTCTGTGTAAAACAGAAACTGTCAGGCAGGACAAATCAAGCAACAGCACATTGTTCACTGCAGTACCCTGGTGGATATTAGCATGAAGTCACTTTCCTATCTGAACCAGAACCTGTGACCAGGACCAAAAAGGATGGCAGGTGTTTGAAACCGCTGTGGTAAGCAACAATGTAAGGTACATAAGGTAAATTAGAAAATTAGATTTTTTTTTTTTTTTTTAATACATGGAAGGTGTCAGAAAATTTATTCTTCTGCTCCACATCCCCAAGAATTTCAGTGCTTTTATATATATATGCATATGTATATTATTCTTTTTTATATTGGCTTCCATCTTTCTGCTTCTGGAGCTGAAGCTAAATATCTTTGAAGAGCAAAGGAGCCATGACACACTGAAGCAGTGTCCTGACTATATTGCGAGGAGCAGGAAGCTTGTTTCCCATGCTCACCTGGGGCCATCCCTGCCAGTCAACTGTTTGGGGCATGTTCTCTTCGTCTTTTGCTTCAACCCACAGCAAAGCAACAGCCCTGTCAACCAGCTGCCATAAGTGACTGATAGGGCAGAGTTTAGGTGTGACACAAGAGCTAAGCCTGCAGTATCAGGAGAGAGGAGAAAAACTGGCTGCTGAAGAAAAGCTGCTCAGGCTCTCTGCAGCAGCCTGTAATGAGAAAATATTGCAGAGTGAGTTCTAGAATGCCTATAGGATACACTGCCTTTATATTCTAATAGGCTCTTCTGAATCCTCCTACCTAATATAAAAGTACTACTTTAAACACTAGTATAATTTCTGATTGCCCTCACATGCCTGAGCAAAACAACAGCATGCCATGTACTCGGGGACAGTTACTGCCGCCTTTCAACAACAGAACTCCTTGCTGAAAGCATTTTGGCTTCTTAGTGGAAAAAAAAAAGTATATACACTGTACATATATGCAATAAATATACGTACAGTATGTAGAGAGATTTGTTCTTGTAATAGATTTAGGCTCAGTATAAATGGGTAGTTTTGCCATGTCTTCAGGCAGCTCCTTCTCATCCTCTGATAGCTGTTTATCATGAGATAAACCAAATAACTTGGAAGTCAGCAAAACACATGAAAGAAATGCCCTTAGAGGAAACAACAGCACCTGCAACTACTTAGCCAGTTCAACATGAAAACAAGTCAACACTATATCTCATATGCATGCACATTCCTGCACATATATGTGAGTTGGAAACAACAAGGACTTTGTGATTTTGGGATACATTTTTGCTTGGCCCACTTTGCAATGGTGCACATTATATCAGATCTGATCCAAGAGGAAAATACAGCCCAAGAATAAAATCCTGTGATTTCTGCACTGAAAGCACATTGCTTGTGTAGCCACCAACTCTTCAGAGTAAATAGAGAAAATGAGAGGCAAGCACAGAGATACAATAGGGTTAAAAGAGTCCCTTAAATTAAGATGATGTAGACTGAACTTCATCTCAACTTCATTAATAGCAGAAAACAACACCAAAAATTACTATTGTTAGTTTACTGACTTCACCTACCAGATTTGGAAGCCACTCTAAATGCCCAAGGCAGCCATAAAGGACCAAGTCTGATATTTCTTTGTTTTCAATATATAGCTGCCAAAATACCTGCTACAGTTTTTCACCTAACTGCATATTCTCTAGGCAATTTTAATCACATACAGCTGTTCATGCAACTTTAATGGTGTTTTTCCCCCTTAAACATTAAGATTTCCTGCTTAACAGTCCTGTATTATAAATCATTTTATGAAATACAGCCAATTAAAGCAGAAACTTTGTGTGGAAGTTTTTGCTAAGTGACTGATACACACAGAAACATGGAACAAATTCTTAGCAACTGGACAATTCATTTAGGATTCCCATGTTTTACATATAGAAGACCACCAGAACCACCCGATTTGATCCCTTGCTTAATGCAGACTGAAGAACCACCCTCAGACTTTGAAACTTCTGTGTCGTCTCTGCTTTATATAAATTATCTGCCAAGGCATGACTGAAGAAGATAAATAGAGAGAAGAGAGGAGAATCAAAGGTACTGCTTATTTAAATTTCACAGCAGTTAAATTCCTGATGTTTGCAATAGTCCTGTCTCGACCTCTACTGGGACAGCATTATGATACTTTCTCCATTCCCGAGACCAAGCTATACACGCTTGAGGGAATATCATATTTTATTTAAACACACTGCAGAAGGACATTAAATTTTACAGGTCAGATTCTCCATGGAGCTTGACTAAGGCTGGGGCTGCAGGAAAAGCAAACACCCTGCTCACTTGAGAGCTGCAAGGCGAAACTTCCTTGGATCTGCCCTTGGCCTTGTTATGGAGGGACAGGTCCCTCTGCCCACATAGACAATGCTAGACATGCACCTTACTATCAGAAGCAATTTCAGCCACGTAATACATGTATTTCAATTGTAAGTACGACCCCAAACATGACAGGAGGTCCTGATGGAATCCACCTAAGGCACCTGAGATGACTCCACCTGGAGTAACATCTCCCCCACCACATGGTCACTGAAAACAGGCAGGACACCCCCCGCGGATGACACATACCTGACAATAACTATGACCTGTGGTCATATTTTAGACTGACAATCTGTGAGCCTTTGCCAACAGGAGACCTGTCGCTCTGCCTGTTGCAGATGCAGAAACACCACCAACGCCCAAACAGGTAAGTGCTGAGGAGCCACCAGAACCAACTTCACTTTATCTGGGGCAATCTTTCAGCCGTATAGAGAAACAAAAACCTGTTGGAGACCTTGGAACAATCTGGTTGTATTTTTCGGTCTAGCAACCGTTCTTTCCCTCCAGGCTCCGTCTGGGCTCTTGGCTTAACCCAGCCTTCCTACACACACACATACACGCAGCTTCTGTGCCTGCTTCATGGTGGCAGGCTGCAAGCATGGCTGCATCCAGCTGTGCGCGCCTACCAGGGCTCTGACACTGAAAACAGAAGTGGAACGGACAACCAAGGTAATTCAATTTAGGAAAATAATTCACTTTCAGTACTAACCACCCCCCTTGCCACCCAAACGAATCACTGGCAACAAATGTCCAGCCTTTTTCTAATGGAGAGAGAGCACTATGCTTATTATCTTTATTCTTCAGTAACTACGGACTGTAGAAATGTTTGTGCAAGACTCTGAACACACTGGTATCACTGTAAATAGGATGTGCCTCCACAGGAGTAGCTAACTACACTGCCAGCACTGTAAAGCAGGAAGGAGATCGGAATGGGGCACTTGTTATGCCATGCAGCTCTCTAAAGTCAGATTCAAGTTTATGGAGGATTTTTCTAGTTGTTGCTGCTGTTGGTTACCCGAAGCATGAAGCTCAATCCCCAAACAAAGAAATCCTCTCTTCCATTCTCTGTCCCCACACTGCTTTTTTGCAGGGCACGTAGATGAAATAACCATAAAACGGTTCACTTGTAGTGACTTGTGACATAAAAAGCATGAAAATTCCCCCTACCCAAAGATTTTCTCAGTGAAGTGCACCTTTTATCCCTTCTGTAAGCTACTTTTCTGAACAAATACTTCTTTAAAGTACTACCTGTCCCTGTTCACAAAGAAGAAAACATCTTCAGCTATGAAAGTATCTAGGCTCCCTCTTGACAGACAGGATTTGATACAGAAGGTTATTAAATCCTACACCTAAGACTGTTCCTCACTTTGCTAGTTTTCCATTCACTTCTAATGCTGAAAATAAGTGAGTACCTATGCACACGCACTGTTGCACCACAGCCTATCCATCCCTCCTTTGAAGGGTTAACAGCACTTTTGTGGAATCAGGTTAGAGAAGTCAACTACACCCCTTCCTTCCCACAAGGGATAATGCACAGTGTCTCACATCTGCCAAGTGACTGAATTCACTCATTTCTAATAATGACCAGCCCCATGAGATTTCCTCTACAATTCTTAATTGGGCATTTGTATGTGGTCCTGCTAGGGATGGAGGCACTTTCCTAGCTCTGACTCTGTTGGTTCACCACCAGCAATCCACAGGCCAGGCAAGTTGGGAGAGCATTGCATGTAATGAAGTGCCAGGAATGGGAGGGAAATCTGAGAACAAAATCTGCATTTTTACTGCACAGCTTTGAGTAAACACACAGAACCCAAACTTCACCTCCTACCTCTTCTTGCTCCATCAAGGGCAGGATGCTGAGTGTGAAAGCAGCCATCCATCTCCCTTGCATGCTTTCCACAGCCTCCCTGTAAAGCAGGCTCTGCCTTTCCCACCACGCAGGTTATGTGGCTGAGCAAACTGTGCATCTCCTACGCTCTTTTGGGTTACTGACACGATGTCGCTGAGGTCATCTCTGCTGCAATCAACCCTGAAGCACAATGCTGGGATTTTTTCCCCTGACTCACATTCGCAGTGCATTTGTTCCAGTAGGCTTGAAAATGACAGGATGAGGCAGGCTAGGTTTTCCTGCTCAATAGGCTTTTGCTCCAATCTAATTAAAACATTTAGCAATTCACTGAAGTTCCTTGCAAACTGCACAGATCCTTTAAAATAAGCTCTGAAAGCAAACAACCTGGTATTTTTTAAAACAACTCCCTACATGGAAAGGATTTCTCAGGAATTGCTTTACTATACTATACCAAAGCTGCTGAACCAGAAAAGCCAAGCTTCTTTTGAACTATCTCGTTTTTGTTGTTATTGTTAATGGCTTTTCTTTTTTCCTTTTTCTTTTTTTTTTTTTTTTTTTCTCCTTGTCTAAAAGCTAACAAGGAAAACCACTCTTGGTTCTCTGACATACACAGAAGTGACAGGACAGCTCAGTGGAAAGAGTCAGCTCTGGTCACCTTGGTTTAAAACTGGGTCAGTGATACCAGCTTGTGGGTATACTGAAGGAATATGCTATTAATGGGGGAGACTCAGATGCTGAGGACCAGAACACCCTTTTCTTTTAGACAGGGCTCAGGTTATTCAGCTTTTGTGCTTTGAGAGCAGGCAGCCATGTTGTAACTAAGGCATGTTTATGCATGGTTTTTGAAACAGGCCCCCTTTCTGGGAAATGCATCAGGGAATCTATGGGAAGAGCCAAGCCAAGCCCCACACTGTCATACAAGCATTGTTCAAAGGCAACTGACCGCAGGAGATGGCCACCACCACAGTGCAGGAGCACGTGCACTGACAGGAAAACCAGGGGAGCTCCAAACAGCAGCAACACCCCTGGAGACCTTCATCGAGAAAGACTACACAGACTTAACATGGTGTGCTTGTAGCTACCTCCCTGGCATTGAAAACAGACATCCTGCCTGCCAAGAGTGCCCTCCATCCTCCATGCCTCAAAAAATGTCTCTTCACCTCCGAAAGCAGAGTACCCTTAAGCTGCACCACCAGGAACAAATTCCTTCAGGGTTCTAATGACCAATTAAGGGATGGGAGGCAATTTCTTCCATACCCATACAAACGAAACTTGTCCAATGCAATTAACTGTCCCTTATCATCTACTGTTGAATTTGTGAAAAGCACATGCTGTACACTCTCTCCTCCCCTAGCCTTCCCACCGTTTTAATCTGTTTATTTTAGCTAATGTAACGGAACCTACCTATTCTAGAGAGATAATGTATGTCTGCAAATTATCTGAATATTTTTAATGTCTTTTTTTTTTTAAACTTAAAATATAATTTCATTTGAGATTTTGCAGCTTTCATTTCTATTAATAAATTATCATTTCTTCTTTATAAGTGATGAGCTAGTGTGTCATGTAATTTTTTCTTCTAAATAGACCAAGACTTTGATCTAATGCAAGCCCTTGCTGGGAGTAGAGAGACTTTCTGTCTAATTTAGTTACGAAAAATATTCAATTAAACTTGGGAGTTTAATTCATTTAGTTATGAAAATTAAATGAGCTCAATAAGGTGCATTTGATTTGCCTCAGGGAAAAAAAAAGAGAGAGAGAGAGAAGAATCTCTGAAAGGGGAACAAATAAGAAGGGAGAACAAAAGTAACTTTTATTGCTCAGATTGAAAGGTGGATAACATGAGGAGCCTGCATGTGTTTTAGTGTGGCTATATAAAACATATCCACAATGCGTTTATGCAGATTTTCTATCCAGAAGTCACATGAATATCTGGCATTAACACTCCGATTGTCTCCTGGGTAACAAAAATCCATGTAGGTCATAACTGAGTCCATCCCAGTCACGAGGAGATCTGCCTCCTCACACGGGGAAGACACCTCCCACATGCAATCCTTCTCCATCTCCCTTTGGGGAAGAAGGAAGCAATGGAAATTTTTTTGCAAAAACGGAACAGAGCCAGTTGGATCTCTCTGAGAGAAACCGCCTCCTAGTTTTCCAGCAGTCACTTACCATTTTTGCAGATGGGACAGCACTGATCAGGCTCATATACCGGATCCACGCACTCAGTCTGGGGACAAGCTGACACAGTGCACAGCACTTCTCCATTGGCTTCACAGCGACACTTCTCACACGGAGAAACCTGAAATACAAATCCACTTGTCTTTTAATTCTTTCTCTTGTTCTCTCCCCGATCTCTTTCTCCTTCCCTTTTAAAAACCAAATGCTTTTTATGGCCTGAATAACACAAGAGACAAGGCTGTGCTACTGCAAATTTACAGGACTGCTGCAGAACGAGTCACAGGTTCTGCTCTGAACCTGTGCCCCAAATGAAATAGTAAAAGGGATCTTGGGAACAAGAACTCTTTATATTTTAACATAAATAAATCAAAAATTTCCCCATCCATTTTTTAATAAAATTCCAGCACAATAGGTTCATAATTAAGATGAAATTTGGTTAAATTCCATCAGAAATTCAAAAATATTGTATTAAAAATAAAGGATTTTTTTTTTCTAAATGAAATATGAAATTTAATGTAAATCCTTATTGCATTTTTTTCCAGTTTTGAATGTTTTTGGTAGCAGGAAGTTGCATTTTATTGAAAATGATCATTTTCATAGAGAAGTCAGGAAAACCATCCTGTGAATTCATGTATTTCCTAGAAGTTAACTATTCTTTTTGCAGTATTTGAAACTTTCTGAAAAGAAATTGCAATTCAAAGAAAGGGATGAAACAGAGAAAAGGGTCATCCCTTTTTTACCTTCTGAAACATTACTGGTTTTTGAACACTTCTACAGAATAGAAGTACCAGGAGATAATTACTTAAATGACCTACTTCAGTGAAATTAATTCCAAACAAATTAGAATCCATATTTAAGAAAAGATATGGACTTTAAAATGTCTGTATTTGCTAGATGTCCTATTCAGTGTTCCTGAGAAGGTGCTGCATGTGGCATCTGTAACATCCTTGTACCACTCAAGGAGCTGGAGGTGAAGGGAAGCAACAGTGCCAAGGAGGAACAAGTGGTACACTGTAAATCTCATCACAGCACTGCAAAAACCACTCTGCTATCCATGCTCAGAGTGCAGGATGACAGTGCGGCTGCATGTTATTACTATGATCCTCTAAATCCATAATCTGTGCACATTCTAGGTTTACTTAAGGTCAACAATTTGATGAGGCTGATTTCGCTTGGACTCCTTCCCGTTCCAGATTCCAGCTGATGCCAAACAACCATCCTCTGCATTTCTCCAATGCGAGCAGAGTAGCCTCAAGCCTAAAAAAAAAAATCCTTTGCTGTGAAAAATCATGCAGACCTCTAGCTTGCAGATCATCTGCTATCTTCTCCCTATTTCTGAAGCAGCCTGTCACATTTTTTTCCTCAAGTCCATTCTCCGCTTGCTCGCCACTTTCACATCTTTCTCACTTCCAAAGTTCAAACATGCTGATGCTTGCACAGCATCATCTCCCATCATCTCCAACTAAATGCTCATCCATGCTTTGCCACCTCTCTTCCCACCTGCCAGGGCTGTCATTTGTTTATGCACTCATGCATCTTTTCACACTGGCCCCTCTGCGTAGCATGCCTAAACAGGGTCTGTTGCTGTGTTGCTTTCTGCTTTTATTGCTATTATTTATTTCAGACTTCCTTCACTAGCTAGTTGCTTCCAGATTTCTCTTTGCTTTGCACTCTACCCAGGACAAAAACACATCATGCGTTGGTAAAGTGCTACAAGCAGCCCAGTACTGCAGATTTTTATTGCAGGCTTAGGAACAAGAACTTTGTCTTGTAATTGCTCATGAACTGCCATGTTCACTTGCAGAGCTGGAGTATCAGCAGATGAGACTTCTGACCCAGTGTTCAGTGTCAGCTATCTCAGGCAATCATTTAAATTCCATGTGAAATCTTGAATGTAAGCAAACCTGAGCCCCTCATTATTTGCCAGTCACTGGTAAGACTCCTTCCCTCTGGAGTTACATGTAGAAAAAGATACTAAATTATAAAAACACACTCATTAGTTTGTTTAATTAGGAATCCTTCTTGATCAATGCTACTAGAACTCAATTTCACAGATAAGGCTCAACAAGGCAAATCGATAGCTTTCAATTGGTTTCAGAATTTCATGGCATCACTTGAAAAATGTGCAAATTTGTGACAAATTGCAGTTCAGTGAGACCTGGAACTACAACAGATATTCCCTCTCCCACAACTTCACTTTGTAGCTATGCTGTTCAGTATTGAAAATGATATAAAAAAATAGAACCTCTACTAACAATCAGGAAAAAATAACAGCAAAAAGATGCCACTCCTAAAGTACCTCATCTGTAATATTTAATATTGTAATTAAGTAGATTGTTTACTAAAATTCCAAATTGACATAAGCTTAAAATTTCTACAGCAACAAGCCATTAAACAAAGCATTGAAAATGCTATAAAATGAGAAAAAAATGATCAAAGTTTTGTCTAACAATGGTAATTTGGAACGATGGCCGTCCTTCCTACACAGCAAGTATGGTTGAAGACTACATCTTCCATGAACCGAGTACTCCACCCATGTGATACCGCAGTCATGAATACCCTTCCTGTGTGACAGATGAAGATCTGCCTCAGGGTCATGAAGATAGAATCACAGGATCATCAAATGGTTTAGGTTGGAAGGGACCTTAAAGATCACCCAGTTCCAGCCCCCTGCCATGGGCAGGGACACCTCCCACCAGACCAGGTTGCCCAAAGCCCCATCCAACCTGGCCTTGAACACCTCCAGGGATGGGGCATCCATAGCTTCTCTGGGCAGCCTGTGCCAGTACCTCACTGCCCTCATCATGAAGAATTTCTTCCTTATATCTGATCTAAATCTCCCCTCTTTTAGTTTACAACCGTTGCCCCTTGTCCTGTCACTACAGGCCCTGGCAAAGAGGGCCTCCCTCTTTACATAGCACACCTTTAATAAGCACTGTCATCTGTCAGACACTATTTTGTCCAGTTTTTCTCTTACTGGACGAGACAAACACTCTCCTCTGACTTCTCTGTCACAGGCAGTTAAGCTTGCTGTATAAACAGCAGTTTGTGACTCTCTCTCTACTCCTTGGCCCAAAGGTGCCATCCTCCACTCACTTAGGAACATACTGAAAAACAGAGATATGCCTGGTGTGGTTACTTCACACAAGAGCCCATTGGAGAAGCACAGCAAAACCTCCAGCCATGCTGTTATCCTGAACCAGTTACACGCCACAACCAAACGCCAGATTCTGATGCTCATGAATCCCATTTTGTCTGACACTGCTCTCTTTTCCCCCCACTGTTACTATGCCACTTTTCATACCTTACGGAGCTCCTGTGCGGTTTCCTGAAGTCAGCAGGACCACACATCTAAGTGCAGCCCTCCAGGATGAGTAATGGCAGCAGGGTCGAGGAGGTTCTGCATACGTTTGTTTTCACGTAGCTCTTTTCAGGCATGTAAGCAAACTACAGTAGCTGCTAAAATGGTATTAGTGTCAACCTTTATCTGTTCATCCTCGGACTACATGGTGGAGCACTGCTTTTTATATATCATCATGATGTAGTGGGAGCTGGAGGAAAAACACCATTTCTTTCCTCATCTTAATGGCAGCTTAATACTTGGAGACGTAATCATCACTAGAGAGAGACAATAAGACAGCGTATGTATAACAACAGTTAAATAAATCAGAATGAAAAGACACATTTGGTCCTTCGTTTCCTCTCCTCCACTCCTATAACGCAAGAACATTCCCTGCAGCACAGTTTCTAATGACAGCCAATGCAATGAGCATCCCACTCCTTCATTTGGGAAACTACCAGTTTAGCAGAACTCACACGTAGCACGTTTGACATAACCAGGCTGGGCTGCAAGCAATATGACCTAGCAACCTCTGTCTGAAGTGTGGTCTACAGATGAAGTTATTAACATAAACTACACAACACAAGTAGCTCTGCCTATGCAAAAACCATGCAAAGACAACAAGAAGCACAGAAGTCTTAAGTATTCACCAGACAGCTGTAAAAACCTGTAGAAAATAGAGTACAGATGGAAAAAAAAAAAAAAACACACAACAACAACAACAAAACACCCTTCTTTATTATTGTTTAAAGGGAGGTTTATAAACAGATGTATAACTTGTACTATGAAGTTAAAGATGTAGGGAAAACACAAGCACACGAATGACACAAATGTATAAACAGGTAAATTTCCCACTACTGGGACATGAAGAAAACTTTAGCTTAGTAAGGGCAGTGGGTTTATTCAGCAACTTAGTATAAATTGTCATAATTAAGAAGTGACAAGTAATTTACACTCATTGAAGTAACCTGAGCTTTGTCTACCCTCTTTCCACATGCCAAACAAAAAAAAGCTGAAAAAAGAATCTATAAATTATTTGTAATGTACATTTTCTCCTTGAACCTTGAAAACATCTAAGCTTAAAAAAAAATCATAATCTCAAACTGATTTACTATTCTGCTGGAATATGTATCAATATTTTCTTACCACTTACACAATTTAGGAGAACATCAACAGGATTAGGCTGACAAGAATAAACATACCAGCCTTGTTTTTACTTCTGTATCCCTTCACAGACATTTCCAAATCCATTTGAGTTTGTTGACTTTCAGATTTCCAAGTTATTCACAAAAAACAAACAACAACAACAAAAAAAAAAAAAAAAACAAAAACAGTTTTTGGTAGCACAGAAATTCTAAACAAAACACAAAGCAACAACTTTCAAAAATGTATGTTTTTCCCAAATGATAATACACTTCTGAAGATAATCTATGGTCCTTTTAAGACTATTACTTTGTAAGTCAGACTATATCTTCAAATGTTACTGTAAGACTGAAAAACACCTAGTGGGGTACATGCTCAGCAATCCCTAGCTTCTGTGCAGATTTTTTTCCTAATTGCATTTTACCAGCTAAAGCTTTTGCACCAATTTTACCTGTATGGATCCTGCAATGCTTTTGCCATACTGCATCACTACACTCACCGGAGAGCAGAGTGGTGCTGATGAAAACAACTTTATGAGACCTCAGCCTTCTGCTACACCTGTGTTTTGGTTTTGTATTGACATCCGTGCCCTTTTTAAAAAGCTGAAAAACATGTGTGCACACACACACAAAGCCTGCGGGAAGAGCTGCCAATCAATGAAGAAATGCATCAAACCTCCCATTCTCTGGCAAACTCAGCTTGTGAGTTAGCACCGGCTCCTGTCGAGGAAATGTTTTGCTACGTAAAGCCATATATGAATTTTACATAAGCAAACTCCCAAACTTGCCTGTATGGCAAGTACATGATTGTTTGTGCAAGTAACTGCGCTTGCAAGTTAGGAGGTCACCTTTTTCTTGCTTCAGTGGTGTCTGTCACTCTTGGCCACAAACAGAAGATAAACGTGCAGAGAGAGAAAAATCAGACTGCTGCCCATTTAAAACTCTTTCCCTGACCTTAATCAAGAGGTAGCATATTAGCAAGCTCTGTAAGACAGTCAACTTCAAACGTGTAAAATGGCCTTTGAAACTGAGTGCTATTATTTGCATTTGCAATTGCTTCCACTCAGCAGCAATCTGACTGCATAGGTACTTTCCTTAGCCAGATGTCTCGGCTGATTGCAGTGGCAGAGGTAAACGTCTGCACTTACACTTTTGTGCTCATATTGTTGGAACCAATGTCAGAGCCCAATGACCCCACATGCCAAAACAAGCAGGCTGAAAATCCACTGCCAAGCCGTACTGATAACTTTCCTTGAATTTCTGGAGAAGGCACTCACTCTCCCTCCTTCCCAAAGCTGACTAACAGAAAGAAGTAAGGAAAATGATATTCCATTACAGGAGGGCATCAATGTAGCTGCTAAAGGCTGAATGGGATTAAAAAGGAAGTTGAAAGCCAAAGCCTGTGCAGAACAACATTTCTGTAAGTGTCACTGTTGGGCATTCTCTTTATACAGAGGCTGCCAGCCACGTTCAAGTATAACAGGAAGCCCTAAGGTTTTATCCTCTCAGCACACACTTAACAAGGTATTTCAGATTACAGCCATTAATATGACAGCGCTGTATACAGATAAAGAAGTGCAACTTGTCAGAGAAGCGTGAGCAAACAGTGAGGAAAAGCCTTTAAAACTTTGATATGGAGACCTACAGAGAGCACGTGCAGAAGCATGACTGCTTTGGCCACCCTCTAGAATTAGCTGTGCTGGAAAGGAAAGGATCCCAAAACCCACCTCTGAAAGCATCACATCACACCAACCAGCCCCTGTTAAAACTAACATCTTCCTCTTATACTGGAAAACTGCTGCCCCAGAGCTGAACACAGTCCTTGAGGGCAACACAGCAAAAGGGAGGACACTATGTTCCCTGCCATGCTTTGAAAATCACTTTTGAAAACCACGGCTCTGCATTTGCCTACCAGAAGAGGCCACGGGAAAATGCTGGGATTTACTCTGAGTGGAGTCTTTCTGCTCCTTTATTTATTTATTTCTCAGTAAGTTGAAGCATGTGGAAAGACATTACAAATTGAACTAAGTTTCTAAGAACACATAGGTACCACAGAGAATAGAAGTGGTAACTTATTTACAGCCTTCACAAACTCATTTTCTTTTTCTCCACCTTGCAAGGGGCTCAAGCTGCCAGAGTTCCGAACTGGATTTCACACTCCCCTCAACCTATTCAATTCTAAAATCTCAGGTGTGTTCACACTGGGGTTTTAAATCAGACCCGTATCTAATAGTCATTCCCAAGCAATTCTTAGAGCCTGCCTGCAGATCTCAGCCACTATAAAATACAAAAGGGAAAAAGTCAAGATAAGCAACCAGGAAATTGGCCCCAACTCCTGAACTTTTCAGTACAACGTAATAAACAAGTTGCATTTTCAACAATAATGACCTTGCACAGTGCTGCTTAAAAGTCTGAAAGGTTTTCTCTAAACAAAGCTTTTCAAGTCCTTTGTTTAAGCATCACTGTAATCGAGATTGTAAACCACGCTCTTATTAAAAAGAAGGCCCATAACCATTCTCAGAAACCAAGTATTACACAACCTTGGCAGCCCAGTTCAAGCAGCAAATAACAAGGAGAAAAGTAATGACTGTTAGGAAAAAGGTATCACCGCTGTCTGATGACTAGGAATGGGAGTCAACTCCCCAATCCCTGCTTGATCCTTGCAAGGTAGAAGTTTCACTGTTAACAGCAGAGTAAGGGAACAAATGCAATGCTGGAAATTCTCATAAAATCTACTTCACCACCAAGCAGCATCCTTTCCAGTAGTATTTTTTACTGTAAATACCACAGGAATTAGTAAAGATCAGCCCCCTCATTTAAAAATGTTACAGTATCACAGAACAAGAAAGGTCATGTTTGAGGGGAATATTTTACAGCACTGCAGAAGTTGCATTAACACAGAAAAGAAAAGGGGAGGGAGAGGCACAAAACACCCTCTGAGAAAGCATTTCGAGACCACCACGTCACTTCAAATGACAGAAGGGCCCACAAAATGACTTTCTGCTTTGGCCCTTACCATGAACTCCTCCAGCGTCTGGTAGGTTTTCCCCCGAAACTCACAGTAGTTCTTCCTCTCCTTGCACTGCGGGCAGCACTGAGTGGTGTCCACATGAACGCACCGAGGGTGGAGCCTGGGGCACTCGGGCTGTATGCACAGCGGTCCCTCTTCAGTGCAAAGGCAGGGGCAGGCGGAGGGACCCGGCGCAAACTTCTCCCCAATGGCATAGACGAAGCCACTCTCGTCCACGCAGCCCTTCCCACGGTAGTCCGGGTAGGCATACTCCTCCGGAGGCTCAGGAGTAGCGCTTGCCACAGCGGCTGGGAGAGATGAGTCTTCAACCACCCGAGGGTCCTCGACAGCCACATCCCTTTGCTCTTGGACTTGAATGCTCCCGGATTTACCTCCTGTGCCCTGGCTATTCCAAGCCTGCTTTTGCTTAGTCCACGACTCCTTGTTCGAGTAGGTCCTGCTTCCTTTGCTCTTCCAGTCCCTGGTGCCCTCCTCCCTCCCGCTCCTGCCGATCTCATTCATCTTCCCCGGGCCTGTCTGGCTGTCCCTTGTCGATGTGTGATCCCTCTTTTCCTGGCTCGCTTTTATCTCCTGTTTGTCTTGAGCCTTGGCCAGTTTCTGCACGGGTATGGTGGAGCTACAGAGGGCAACCATGAGGCAGCAGGTTACGAGGAGCGAGCTAGAGAGAGCTCCAATTGCCATTGCAGTAGAGCTGGGCATCACCTACTGCATCCCACAGGGGACACTGCATTCACATCGGAGGGAAGCGCTCCGCAGATCCACAGTCCCTAGGAAGAGAGGGATTAGGAACACTTCAGCTCGCGCCTCTCCCCCCCCTCGCGCATCCAACATCTCAAACAACACGCAGCCTGCCTCGGCACCTCACGCCAGAGGCAAACAACAGCCTGGTGCTGCACCCTTCCTCCAGCCCGGCTCTGCGATGTCTCATAAATAGCAGGGCTCTAGGCACGGACTGTCTTCGGCTGGGTAAAAGCAGGACGCGCAGCTCGGGGCAGCCTGCCGAGGCTCGGGGCGCCGTGGGGTTACGGCCACACGCCGAATGAAGCGGAGCTCCCCAAAACGCAGCGCGGTCCGGAGCCGACATCAGCCGGTTGAGCCCTGCTTGCTGACTGCACGCCCGATGGTTTTCACGAACCTCTTATTCAGAGTGAAGTTTTTTGTTTGTTTGTTTGTTTGTTTTGTTTTTTGTTTTTTGGTTTTTTTTTCGGCTTCATACCCACCGGGGGGGGGGGACGTTTGTTTGAGGGACAACTAAGAGCGAGCCCGCTAAAGCGCGCAGAGCCGAGCCGCCCCTCTCCTCAACTCCCCGCACAAGCACACATCTCCTCCTCTTCCTCCTCCTCCTCCTCCTCCTCCTCCCCCTGCTCCCGAGGCCAGGCAGAGCCCCTCGGAGCTCTTGCAGAGGGGCACGTTTCACTCGCACCCCCCGCACTTTAGCAGCGCTCCCGGCTCCCGCACCGCCAACCGGCAAAGCAAAGCACACCAAAATACCTGCTCCGGCCACGGGAAGCCAAGGCGCTGCCAGCCGCCGGCGCAGCCCCGCGGCCGAGGTAGGGCTCCCCGGAGCCATTTAAGAGCCCCCCCCTCCTTCCTCCATCCCTCCCCGCCCGCCTCCGGAGCCCCGCGGGCCCTGCCCCAAACTTTCCGGCGGGCCGGGCAGCGCCGCCCCGGCCCCCTCGGGGGGCTCTGCTGGGCGCCGGGCAGCCCCCAGCCCGCCCGCAGCATCCCTCCCTCCCTACCTGCGGGCTCGGCTCCGGGGCCCCCGGCCGGCTGCCATGGCGGGGCTGCGGGCTGCCTGCCCTCCTTCCTCCCCTCCTTCCTTGCCTCTCTCCCTGCCTCCCTCCCTCAGCCGGAGCCGAGGCCCCGCCGCCCCTGGGGGCGGGCTCGCCGCGGCCCCGGTTCCATCAGATGGCGGACGAGGTTTTTTTTGGGGGGCCTGGGGGCTCCTGGCCTCGCAGCAACGGGAGGAAGAGGGATGGAAGGGGGTCGGGGAGCTTTGTGAGGCTCCCTGCCTCGCCAGCCCTCCTTGGCCGTGCAGGGGCGGGGGGAGATGGGCGAGTTGGGAAGTGGGGTTGTGCTTCCAAGCGGCTGACAGGTGCTTCGGCACGGCAACGTTTTCTCCCTTTTGCAGGGGAAATGGGCAGAAGCGGCTATTTTAGCAATAATGGCTGAAGCACCTTCTGTCCGGCTGCTGGGACAGAAACGCCAAAGAAAAGCTGGAAAGGGATCTGTAAGCATAATGCTTTCCTTCTGGAGCTGGGCAAAGGCTTGGGACCCAAAAGATTATTTTCTTATTTGCTCGCTTATTTATTCCCTGTTAACCTGCATTAGATGATATATCAGCGCAATAATCTATGGGTTTTGCTTTATAGATGTTCCAGAGCAGTCCCAGGTGCGGTGACCCCGCTGCTGCAGTGGATCCCTGTCAGCCTGCGGCACCCTGCTCTTGCTTGTGGCTGGGGCTGGATTCCCCTGAGTACTTGGCACTAGAAGACTTTTTTAGGCTAGGCAATGTTTTCAGAAATGTTTTCATTAAAACTGTAGCACTGCAGTATCCGCACTCAGGAGAGCAATGAAAATTTGCTGGATATTAATGTTTCACTGGTAAGTACCTTCATGAATGACTGTTACTTGTGAAAACCCAGGCACTTAAGTTGCTCCATGGGAGGATGCAGGTGCTAAACTCTTTGTCTGCTGGGTTCTCTGAACATCTATGAGTCTGGCCTAGCTTACAAAATTATTTCCGTTAACACCATCTCGTATCTCTCAGTCAAATATTCACCAGACAAGTAATGGTTTAATCTTCTAAAACTTCAGGATACAAGACTAAAGTTTTGAAGGATGCAAGGAAGCCAAATAGTTAACACTAGTAGAATGAAATTCCAGATTGCTATACAGTTTCTAGGCTACATGTCATAGAGCTAAGCTAGACCTTTCTCATTTCCTACTAATAATCGTTAAGAAGTATTTGTCTTCTAATTATCCTATTACCTCTGAATAATGAATTGAATCTTTGCTTTTCCTAAAACAGTAATTTTATACCTTACATAGCTTAAACCATGACATGGGCTGAGCAAACATCACTTATTCTGCAAGAACAACTTGAACTTTGCACTTACAAGTGCATAAACTATGCTTTCAGGCAGCAGTTAGTGGTGGCTAGAGCAAGACGGAACGAAATAGAAGACCTGGGAAGGTAAGGCTGCCTCTGATGAAGAGGAGGGAAAAGCCAATTTATGGTTCTGACATTTTCACATGTTCACATGTGAAGCTCTGGTACAAAGGCTGAAAGGATCTTGAGCATTTGGGACTCTCTATAGGTGACCTCTGCCTCTCCCTGGCCTAACTACTCAACACATTGATCAGCCAGGGCTGAAGGTTCAAGATACTGCTGTGTAAAAGGAAAGGCAAAGCCTTAGAGCTTTCAGTGGAACAAACTGCAGCTCATCTTTGCCTCCTTGGCCAAGTAGGAGGAGCATATCCTCTTCATCTTAAAGATTTCTTACTGGACTTCAGCCTCTGTGCATTCTGCTTCATAGATACATCAAGTGATGGATGGTACCTAGTGCTAGGACCCTTGCAGAACTGAGACCTGACCACTTTGTAGTGTTGTAGTATAAAATTTAGGAATACTATAGTCAAAATCTTCCATATCTGCTAGTGGACCAAATGTTTAGTGTTTCCGTTAATGTGAATTATGAACTAGAAAAGAGAAACGTGAGACTCTTATTTCAAGGCCACTTTTAACAACTTCTTGTGGTATAAGAAATGCAGGTCCAGGTTTCCCCTTTCTGCTCTCCCACTAGACAACAGTAGCATCTGCAACTGCAGTAGCAACTGCATCTCTGGATGAGAATCAAACTTTGCATCTCTGTTCAAGACACTTTCCCTTCTGTTCGTCTGCCTGAGATTCTTGCATTAGCTAAAACAGTCATGATACAGTCATCACACTTCTTTTAAAACAGCCTGCACTAGTTTATCTTGATTCCACTAGGAAGCAGTTAAAGCTAAAACAAAAAGGCTTCAGTAGGTGAAATAGAAATGATGGTGTCAGGGAATGATTTAAGTTAAACTGGTGTGATGACCATTTTCATTAGCCCGGGATTGAGAGTGCAAAAGCTGGCTGTTAGACAGGAAACTTAATTAAACATCTGCTCTCTGAGGTTAGGGGTACTGAAATTTTGAAAACTATTTTTTATGAGTAGCTTTGATGTGAAGAAAGAGACTCCAAACATAGGCTATACCTTTTACCAGGTTAAAAATCGGTTGTCTGCCTGTTAATAGCCACATGAAAACCAAACCTCAGCTCTTCAGGCACTTCATCTGGACATGTAAAAGCACTGAAAACAACCATGTTTAGCCTAACACATGAGTAGAGTGAGGCCTGGAGTATGTGCATGCTCACCCCAATGCAGGCATGCAGCCTCCTGCAGCTTCCATGCACCAGGGGGCCATGTAGCGCATGCTTTCCTTCACCTGCTCTCATGCAGGCAGCGTGCCCCATCTTTCCAACTGTAATAAAAGAAGCTTTCCTTGGTATCCCCCTGTGTTCAGTGAGAACACATAGAGGCAAAAAAGGAGGAACCTCTGGGAACCTGTGGAGTGAGAGGTGTTCAGAAAATCCCATGCAATAGCGAGGTGGGCTTTGGTGATGTGGTGTCACCGTGAGTACAAGGCATGCTCAGGGTGAATCGTGCAGCAGGATGTGTACGCCACTGAGCATCTCTGAATGTCCAGAATTTTATAGGGGAGAAAATATCCTCAGAGTGACTCCTCCGGCTATGTGCACTGTCAGATTTGCTACTTGGGGAAACGGATGATCATTCCTTTTTACTTTGCTTCATTTCATTATTCCTCCTGAAAGGAAGAGAGTTGTTATATGAAAGGTATTTTTTATTGTGGTGCTAAAGTGGCAGTTGTTCAGGCAGGTTCACATCACAGCTTTAGAAAGGTAGCAATTTGTGGAATAGTATTAGCCCAGCTGTATAAAATAAGGCCTTCAAATAGCAGTCAGTCTGAAAACAGAAAGAGACAAAGCCAAGGTACACATTACTCTAACAATTCATGTATATTTGAGAGGCTGATTTATAAATAAGCAGTTTATACAACTCTTCAAGAAAAAAAAGCAAGCTTCCGTAACTATTTTAAAACTAGGTTAGCTTTCATCTTTTCATTTTTATTTCTTTTATTTTCTTTATGCCATCCCACCTCTCAAAGGCTACTGTGCACACACTGCTCTAGTTCTTTCTTTTTTCACTACTCTGATGCCTCTTTAGTTGACTGATAAGTAGTTATTGAAGAATTGTCACACAAGCTGTAGTTGCAATTGTCTGTTGTCATTAATTGTTTTTAAATTATTCATCATATAGTGATGTGTTACAACATTATTTTTTCTGTTTAACATGCAAGAATACAAAACTTAAAAATCCCTTTGTCATTTAGACTGTGGGCTGTTCAGTACAAGGACTCTCCGCACCCTTCTGCATTTTTACATGCTTGGAGATACGTATTGTTTATTATTATTTTTGCTTGCAATACAAAAATCATCTCCATAGACCACAGGAAATGTTAAGCTTTAGAAGTCATCTGTTTATGAAACATCCTTTAAAAATATCTTTGCTGCTTCTGACTTAAGTTCTGAAAAGCCTGCCTTTAGCTTATGATTTGTCTCTAGTAATAACTTTAGCAAAACCTAGGTAAAATAGAAATAAAACACATTCTTAATAATAATAAAAAGGCTTATTCCAAACTGTGGGAATGAAGATTGGTTTTGTTTAAAATAACTCATGGCTCAAGTAAAATCATGGAGAAAAGCTCTCTTTGGCGAGATCAATTTCTCTGTCCCTTTAAGCTCAGAGGAGGCTAATGCATATATTCCAACTCAGCAACAATTCCCTTTATGCCTATTAATGCATCATTAAAGAGAGAGGGAAATACATGCTACTTTTTTTTTTATACAACATGTACAAGTTCTGCTGGTTTAAATCACTTTTCTTCTATACGCCTGTTGCAAAACTGATGGAGGTTTTGCAAACGTAAACTTCAGAGAAGTGTTATTACCATTTTAGCCACAGTAGTTAAATAATATTAAAAATCGTGTAGTGAAACCTTTGGAGAGGGAGAAGGAGAAGCTCAAACCATGACCTGTGCACATGGGCTCATTCTGAGGAAAAATAATAGTGTATTCAAAGCACAGTATTTTGTGCTTGTAATTACAGGACACAAGAGTGATTATAAATGGATTTTCATGCATGTATTTTCACCCCAATTTTAGTTGCCCAGGGGAAATTTAATTTTAATAATAGCTCACAAGCTTATTTGATGTTACTGCATTTTTGCTTGAAAAGAGGTGACAAAGCATGTTTGTGTGTACGTATGCATGGGCATGTACATAATAGCATGGAACATTTAAATAGACTATTTTCTATGAACATAGTATTAACAGTATACCTCATTCTTTCCCTTTGCAAACCAAAGGATGCACTTTGGTTTTTGTTTTTGCATTATTGTTGTGTTACGAAACTGAATGAAGTATTTCTTAAACTTGTGCTTAGCTCTATTCAGATGGAATCTGAAATTCAGTTGAAAGTACAGATCAGTGTTAACTTTTGCCTTTATTGTTTATAATTACCTTGTTTTATTTGTTACTCAAGTTGCTCTGGATACATTTGTGTTTACAGTAAATTTCAATAAAAGAATCATCAGCTTTCATGGGTTTTATGAAAAAACAAAAATAAACACTGTTTCATATTGTTTGACATTTTAAATTAGTGTATCTCATGCTTTCACAGTTTTTTTTATATTGTTGGAGGAAAAAGAAGGAACCGCCTGCTCCCCCAGACAAAAACACAACTTTCCTCTCTCTTCAGTTCTCACAGGATTTCTCAACTGTTTACGGTATTAAACATTGAACTAGATTTAATAAGTGAAACTGAAAAAAAATAATCTTCTCAACCCTATAGGAAGATAAGGAAAAATAAAGGCTCTTATTGTCAAGTATTATTAGTATTATAGCTCAAACCAATATTTAATTCCATTCTTTAACTTTCTTTAAAACTTCCATAATAGGAATTGTATGGCTTTGTATTTGTTTTTCTTTAAATTATTTGTAAAACAACATAGGTTATTTTCAGAATGATGCATCTGAAATAAAAAATGTTTTAGAAAGACGTTTTTCTTACTTAAATACTCATGATGACATTATTAATATATAGTAAGATTATCTTTTGGATAGTTGGTAGTTATAAGTCATCTCCCACAAAGACAAGCCCTTAAAATAATAATAAAAAAATCCATTTTCTACAGTTTTTCCATCATCAAACATGTAAAATGCTTTGTATCACAACTGAACCTTTTTTTTTTTTTTTCTTTTTTTTTTCTTTTTTTAGTTTTTGCATTTGTATTGGAGAAGCAAATGAAATATATGTTGAAATGAAGATTGCAAATTCAAATCTGAAAGTTTAGGGATTCACAGTAATGTGTGTGAAAGCCTGCATTTCTCTCTACGGTTTACGGAATTAGAATTACCACCAGCCAGCTGATCCTATAATGTAATGATTTGCAGACTAAGACATCATGCGTCTTAGGGGATAATCTCCAAAACTCACTGAGCATGCCCCTCTCAATATAAAAGCTTCGGTGGAATGCTTTCCAGAATGCATCTTCAAACTTTTCCTACTTTTTTTCCCTTCCTTTGTTTCATCATTACTATGTAGTTTGTGAAGAACGAATCTTTTACAATGACATATACTATATAATGCAGGTGCATGGTGTCCTGTTGCTCTCCTTTCTTTTGAACTTATTGGACAGGCTCAATCAAGCTTGGCAAAGGAACTGAATCCTTAAAGCTTCACAAAAATGGCTTGGTAGAGAAGTCTTTTACTGGTTGTTACTGAAGGTGCCCCTTACTGCACACCAGCGACTCTGTACGACACAGCACCTGCATTAATGCCCAGTTTATGCTTGACACAATCAGAACTTAAACCTATTGGATTTAAAGACATCAATCTATAAGAAAATTTTGCTAGTTCTAGTGTTCAACCCCCTTTGCTTTCCCAACATCACCCTTCCCTACATTATTATAGAATTCTCTCCACCTCTTAGCAAGTACTTCTGTTACAGTACCAGGTAAGCAATGGATTATTTTGCTGCCCTTTTTTAAATTAAAGACCCAGTAAGGCCTTTAAAGTCATTCATATAAGTTTGATAATTTCATAGTTTAAAAAACTGCACAAATTACAATTTGTAACATTGAAAGTTTCATGAATTGCACATTCCCAAGTGTTCTGTCTTTAGATCTAATTACTGGAGATGATTACATTCAGTAAGTTCTGCAATCACAGAGGCTGCTGATATAGTTTTCTGTCTGCTTTTAATGAAAAAAAGTTACATGGCTCAGAAATTATGATTTAGACTATGAGCTATCAGAGCAGAGGAAAAGAAAACCACCACTAACAACAACAAAAAAAAGCATCAGAGTATGCAGTCTTTGGGCTAAAACTTGAGCTGGAAAACAGACAAATGAAAGTTATTTTTCTATGTTTGCATACAGGGCCTAGAGACCCTCAATAAACTGGGACCCCCACATGTAGGCACAGCACAAATGCTTAAAGCACTAGTATCCCTAGAACTGCACGTCCTCCAGTGACCAGGAAAGAAGGGAAGAGAGAGGATCCTGAAGTCATACAGCAGGTCAGTAACTGAGCTGGGAATGAAATACAAAGCTCCTGGTTCTCTCTCTTATTCCCTTTTCCTTTTGCTCCACATTGCCTTTGTTCCCTAATAAGATACTGGGTTTATAACAGAATAGGTGGTATGCTAGGTCCCTTTTATGGGTTCAAGAATTAGGTGTTCATTCATGTGAAAGCTTGATGCCTTATTCAGATGTTATTGCCAGACCTTGCCATACTAATGTCATTAGGGCAACTGCAGCAAGCAGGGTGCTAATGGTAGCAGATCTAACATGAATGAAATGGACACATTTTGTAATTTTGATAACAAAAGTTGGTTGTGCTACTTTAGTTTACTATTTGTTGGAAGAAGATAAGAAACAAAGCAATTTCCCTGGCTATCCACAGTAGTGCTGGAGAGTTATTTCCGGCAGTCTTGTAAATAATGGACTTTTTACATTAGGTGGTTATAAGGTAAAAAAGGTGATGAAGAAGGTGAAGAAGGTGAGAGCATAGGTGCTGCCAAGATCTCTTCTATGACACTGGTGACAAGTAGATCAGGGATTGAACATTCCATGCCGAGCTACAAGATCACTCCCTCTCCTGCCTGGGCATATGGTCCCATGGTCCCAGCTTCCCATTTAAATACCCTAACCACTAGTCTACCAGCAATTAATTTCACTTATGATACCATTCTGTTTAATACACATAGCACATTTTGTTGGAGAAGGAACCATAGCCACTTTCAAAGCAGAACATCTCCAGCAAGAAGAACTAAGCAAACCTTGTCTCACACTGCCCTACAGCTCAGTTCAGGGCTTAGAAACATGGTAGAAAACATGGCTCAAATCCTAATAATTCCATGAACGCTAACCCTAACTAGAAAGTATTCCCTAATCATGACCCAAACAAAATTTCACGTAAACAGGGCCTTATGCTCCAAGGTGTAAGCCCCTACAAGCAAGCCTATTTAACTTGTTTGTAGAAAGGTTATCATAGACCATGAACCAGCAAAGCTCTAGCTGAAAAAAGTTAAAAGGCAAGTCTTGCTGTAGCAGTAAAACAGTTGTTGAAGACCTTTAAGAATATTACAGTAAATCAGCCATAAATTGGTTTGGTTGAACCAGCCACTCCTAACTTGGCCATCCTCACAGGACATTCAATTCTTAACTTCAAAGGTTTTCAGAATAAAACCTTCCTTTCCCCATCAGTAAAATTAAATGAAGCTTTAGCACAATTACTAGCTCCTCAAGCAGATGCAGGCTGTAGAACAAGTGCAGTAATTTAATAAAAAGCTGTACCCTGGGTTTGCCTAAAAACAGCAGCAGCAGCAGAGAAAAAGAACAAACAAATCAGTTAATCTGCAGGCTATAAGACTCGGGAAGTCTTTCCACAGTCCTACCTAGCCAAGCAGGTAACTAGGATAGTAGTGAACCAGTTTGTCAAAGGACCTGAGCCGACTGGGCACTTAACTGCTCTGAAAAAAATGGCAATTAGTGTCACAGTGGAAACAAATGAATGTCCAGGACTTCTGAAAATTTAGCCCTTACCATACAATAAAAGCACACTGTCCAGTTCTTTTCCTTGGTTCTTAACTGCAGTTCAGCCCCCGTCACTATTTTCTGCAAAATAGCTATCAGCTGAGAAAGCAATCTAGGTGTTGACGTTGAAATGAGCTTTGTTCCGCTAGCTGTTTGATTTCTGAAACTTAAATAATTAGAGTTCTTTATCCTCATGTCATCTTTTGTCTTCCTTTTATTACAAGGCTCCAGTTAAATTTCTTTTTCCTGACAGATTTGAGAACAGATGTTTATTTGCACATTCACAATTTTCATGGACTATTGGGATGAATTCTAGAATTTTTATTCAAGAAATTAGGTTTTGTTTCACACCACTAACTTCTACATAAGGATCGTTCAAAGAACTGGGAACCGGTTATTCCCTAAAGATAAAGCTATCATACCATTCACTCTTTTATGTCTGATATTCTGTTGGGGTTTCATTTTCCCCTGTATCAGATGGAAATCAATCATTTACGATTGCTTTTTTTTTTTTTTTAATTAAGGAGAGGAATAATTGAGATGCATTGTAGTCACAATGTTAGGTTCCTTGCCACCACTCCATCAAACGCTAGCTGGGGCCTTTGGAGAGACCCCCTGACACGCAACCTGCAGCCACCTTAAGCAGTCACATTTCTCTCTGTAAATTAAATTTCTTTAAAAAGTCCCATTTTATCCTCAGGCTGAATTTCTGTTACAGTAAATTCTGATCTACAGAGATATCTACTTCCCATTGAAGTTGATCAGAGCTGCAGGTGACCGGAGCCTTTATAGCTCAGACCCCTAGGCTGCATTTCTCCCAGAGTAGGAACGTTATTAATATTAGCTAGCTGTCTTTGGGTAAAAGCCTAGTGAAAAACACTTTTGGGCCTTTCACAGAAGTGACATGGCTGATTATGGAACAGGCTTCCAACTCTCTTCCTCAAAGTCTTTTGCCTGGAGTTTATTTTAAAACCTTATTTATTTATTTATTTTTTCCTAGCGATGCTGTAAGGAGTAAACATGTAAGAATAGGTTCTCAGAACTTTTTTACTTTTTCAATTAAGCAGAACTGAATGAGATAAAGGAAGGAAAAAAAAATCCTTTCTCCAGTGCTTTTTTTTTTTCTTCTCAGTTGGGATTAATTTTTCTTTAGAAAAATGGAGAAGGTTATATCTGCTTTTGCAAAAGAAAATATCAAGCACACCTGAGGTCTTAAACAAACAGTTCCTGCTGTTAAACAAATCCATGGTGAATTGTAGATGGAAGAAAGTCCCTGGAGCAGAGGCAAAACTTCAGTAGTAGTTCACTGGGTCTGTATCTAGGCTCTTGCTTTGGTTCTAATGGGATTTCTTTGACAGGTTGACTTGGGCTTTTGATAGAAGCAAAATTTAATGAGAATATGTTCACCGCTTCCTTTGCTGCCTTCGTTCATACGATTGGTTTCCAGGTTTGGTGGATATATTGCTCTTCAGAGTCTGCATTGCACATATCACAACTGTAATTTAATTTCTATAGTCTTTTGTGCTGCAATACTCAGATTACACTATCAAAAGCTACTCTACTTTGATGTGTACCTGACAGATATTAATTTGCCACGAACTTGGGTTCAAATTAAAGAATACTATTTTGCTGTTATGCTTTATGATTGTATTAGTTTTACGTCTGTGGTTTTGGTAGCAAGGGTCTGCAGGGTGACTTCTGTGAGCAGAGCCCAGCAGCTGCCCCATGTCAGATCAGAGCCAGCTCCAGCCGGCTCCAAAAGGGACCTGTCACTGGCCGGAGCTGAACCAGTAAGTAATGCTGGTTGGGCCTCTGGGAGAGTAGGAAGGGGAAAACAAACTGCTGTACAACAGCACCTGGGAGAGAGGAGTGAGAAACTGCAGCCCACAAGGTGATTGCAGCAGGATGACAGGAGGTGCTCCAGGCACACAACAGCAGTTCCTCTGCGGCCTGTGGAGAGGCCCCTGGTGGAGCAGGCTGTCCCCCTGCAGCCCATGGGTCCCACATGGAGCAGATCTCCACGCTGCAGCCTGTGGAGGAGCCCCCGGTGGAGTTGGAGCAGAGTGACTGTGAAGTAGAGGCGGAGACGAAGTGTCAGGGAATGACCGAAGCCCCCATTCCCTGTTCCCCTGCGCTGCTCAGGGAGAGGAGGTGGAAGAGGGCAGATGGGAGGGTGGGGGTTGGGGGATGTTTTTAATTTGATTTTATTTTATCACTGTTCTATTCTGTGAGTGATAGGCAAGAATGAATATTAATCTCCCTATGCTGAGTCTGTTTTGCCTGTTGCAGTACTTGGTGAGGGATCTCCTTGCCCTTATCTCAACCCTTGACTATTTTCAACATATTTTCTCCCCTGCCTTTTTGAGGAGAGGGAGTGAGAGAGTGGCATGATGGTGCTGAGCAACCTACCAGTGTCAAACCATCATAATAATTTAAGATTGCCAAACACACCACAGGATAAAGAAGCCACATGGATAGATACGTTACTCTTTTACTTGCCAGTTGGCAGCTGGACAGTCAAGGGCAATCAACGTATTAAAAGTGTTTTATTATTTGGTTGTTGAGTTTATGGAAAATAGGTCCCACAATTCTTCTTCATCTTAAAGGGAGGTTTCAGTAGGTGATTCAGGAAGAAACCTGCTTTAAATGATCCATATTTTTTTTTTGTCTAGAGGGGAGAAATTTATTGTTGTGCTGGAGTGAGGATCCCTCAGTCCACAGGGTTAATTGATACAATTGCTGAAGAGGGCTGTCAAAAGCCAAACAGTCGATTATATCAAGGCCGTAGGAGCTTGATGACAAGCCTCAGGTCAAATTTCTAGTCACAGATATATGCAATATATTGCAAACAGCACTGATGCTGGGTCAGAAACAGAATGTAGTAGTGACACAGGCAAAACTGGAGCACTGTGTCCAACTTTCGAGGGGGGATGAAACTTGGATTTTACATACTCAGAAAAGAACTAGCATAAAGAAATAATGATTCATTTTAACTATAAGCATATAAGAAGAATCTAGAAAATAGACCTGAAGGGGTATATGTCATCCTAGAACTGCTCACTATAAAAATAAAATAAAAAGTACACACAAAACCCAAGCCAATAAATCCTCTTCCTTCATCTGATCTGTTCCTGCCCCCACACAATAAAGGCTCATGTGAATGAAAAATAAAAGATATCTCAACTCTGCCTGGAGAATTGCTCTGGCAGTGCAGTAAGTGGCCTGCCAAGGAGAACAGCAGGGAAAAATTCAGAGAGTCAGTGGCAGGTTTTGTGGATGGGTTGGGTTGGAACTTCAGCATCATTACACTGTTTGCAGATCCATAGAGAAGTATGGTTAGAACATTTACCGAACTATCCCAATCTTTCAGAGATTTTAGATTTTCTCGATTTAGCCTTACGTTTGAGATCATCACACTGTGAGTTAGAATATGAACGGGTGTGCTCAGGAGGGAGAAGACATCTGAGAGAGACTTTTTGAATTGTTTCTGGATCACTGACATATGATAAGTAAAGTGATTTTCCATTCTTTTTAAGAAGTAGAAAGTTGAATTCTGATCAAATTAAATAATTCATATTAGATTGTATTTGATGATAAAGAGCCCAGAATATCTAACTTTCATTCCCAAAAGCCACAGTTATTTCAGTAGCATTCTCAGTGCAGTATCTTATATTGCCTAGCCCAGTATCTATGATTTATAGATCTCAACATCTCTCTCCAGATCAAGGATTATTTACATAAGTGTGGAGAAAGAAATACATCCATCAAAGATCACCCAATGGGAATGACTCACTAGCAACTTGTAAGGGCAGTAAAGCATAGACGTGGAAATTTCCTGCATCCTATTGAATTGACACAGCCACTAGATAACAGTTATTCTCCTGCCGCCCAATTGTCCCCGATGAAAATTGCAGTGAAACACCTACACTCCCATAGCTATGTCCAGTTTCCCTTAAGGAGTACTGCTTAATAGAAACTTCTCAAAAAATTGAGAATCAAAAAATTTCCATCCAGCAGAATGCAGAGTATAGGCAGACAGTATCAATCTTAAAATCCCAGATGAAAAATAAAAACAACAAAACAAAACAAAAATCTGTCAGACTTTTTACCAGTGTACAAACCTATTTAAAAGCTATACAGCAAGCAGAAAGTTAGAGAATTTACCTATTTGCTAAAGGTCTGCCTTCAGATAAAGTACATCACAAACACAACTTTGTCCTTGCTTATCTTGTTCCACCTTCAATAGGACTACACCAGTGAAGCATAGTCACAACTGGTACTTATCACAACTGGTAAGTCACTGTTGAAATATCTGAGATGTTCTTGTGAAACTTTGATTTGAAGGAGAAAATCACTTCTTTTTCCTTTCACTTCTTGCTCAGGATAAACCTACCAGACCTTTTCTCCTCCACTGCTCTTTGAGTGTCTGAGCTTTTCTTCCAAAGCATCCAAAATGCAGCTCAAGATCATGTGTATGTGTCAGTACACATACGTTTTTGGTACCGACCAGAAAATAATACCCAACATATTCTATTCTTTGATTCCTTTCACTGAAGAATAACATACTTTAGTTTTGCAGTGGAAAAAGAAACCTAGTCATCTCTTTGAAACAAACTACATGAGGAGCTCTTGGAGGAAACAAGGCCATAACAGGGAAGCTAAATGAATTCTTTGTTTGTTCACTATGGGAGAATCTTTTTTTACAGTGGTGCATCAAAGCTTGTGTCTCAAACTGAAGGTTTTAAAACCAAACTGATATAAAAATCAGCAACGATTTCTCAGGATTCATCCAAGATATCCAGCTTAATACTGAAATAGAACAGTAATATGCAATTTCTCACATCAACCTTGTTATTAGAAGAATGTAACATCAACTGATTTAAGGGTTTCATGGGGTTCCAGAGATAGTAGTTACAGAAAAGTATGACATCTGTAGTGTGAAAATCCATAGAAGAAAATCTGACATATATTGGCTGAAAAAATAATTATGAATAAAAACAGTAGGCATATGAAGAAAATAATACATCATAGGAGAGTCAAGCAAGACATTTACGCTTCACAAACCTATTGGCCTTCTTTGAGGAAATCAACAAGTATGGGGATAAACGTGACCCATTAATCATGAGGAAAGAGATCTTTTAAAAGTCTTTTCTAGAAGACTTTAATATGACTAAGAGGGGAGTATTTCCTATGAAATAGTAAGTACTTGTAAATCAACAACTTTCATTTGTCTGACATGCAAATTTGGAGAGGCCATAAAACATACACAAATTTAAAAACACATGGCAAATACGTTACAGCAAGGAATGAACCATGCATAACAAATTTCTTAAAATTCTCAAGTCACTGAAAATATGGTGAAGAATGACCCAGCTAGTGAAATGGGCTAAATTGTGGTTTTCCATAAAACTTTAGAAAAAGCCCTTCATCAAAAGTAACTAAAAATTGGATCCCCTCATGTACAGAAAATTATCTGGAAGGTGGGAAACAAAGAACCTGTTTTTTCCATGAACAGATGGGAGTGGTAGGATTCCCCACAGTCAGAATAACAAAGCTTCATATAAAGTGACGATCAATGTTAAAAAAAAAAAAAAAAGCTAAGCAGCTGACAGACTTAACATTAGGTATACAGATATAGTTTGAAATCTAGTGCCCCTGGCCTAACTGACAGTCAAAAAGAAAAACAAAGAGAAATATTAGGAAGTATTAGGAAAAAGTAGAAAGCAAATAGGAGACTATCATCATGGCACTGCATAAATTTACATCCTGAATGTTATGTATGGTTCTGACCAAAAGTACCTGTGAAGATGAACAGAAGAGTGAAATGATATGTAAAGGTATTGAATGATCTGAACTTGAGGGAAAGTAAATATCAAAGATGAAAGAGAGCAAGGGGAAACAGAAATATGCCAGTAAACTATGTAACAAAATGAGGAAGAGTAAGGGAACAATTTTTCAGCATTTGTCCTGCTACAGGAAGTAGGGATACCCAATGATCAAATTTAAAGCAAGTTTGGGCAAGTTTAAAGCAAACCCAAAGCACTGTAGTGTTTTTTTGTTTGTTTGTTTGTTTTTTGTTTTTGTTTTTGTTTTGTTTTTGTTTGTTTGTTTGTTTGTTTTGTTTGTTTTAAATATAATATATATTTATATGGTGGTGTTAATTTCTACAGAATATTTTGTGTTCAAAGAGCAGTTAAAATTACAAAAGAAATGTTAAAGTGTATTAAATAGGATGGCCCAGATGCAACCTATAGTTTAGTAAGTCTCTAAACTGCAGACTGCCAAGAGCAATAGAATTTTTGAATTCTACTTTTTAGCATCTTTTCTGCAATTTTCACAGATTCACTGCAGCTGGCTACGAGTTTAATTAAAAAAATAACAGCCTCTACTTACTATTATTTCTTTCTCACAGATTTTTACTTTTGGGTATTACTCAGGTTTTTATTACAGAATGTCAGCTGTAGACCATTGTTTTCTAAAAGGACACCACCAACTTATATTAAATAGTTTTAATTTGCTCTAACTATTCCCTGTTGTCCAGCACATTTTCTGAGATACTAGAAAAAAGCATTTCTTTCCTTATTGATTTTTTTCTTTACTATAAAACAAAGCATTGATTTTTTCCCTTCTGTCTTGTGTTTCTAATAGTACTTAAATTAACATGGTTCATTTGTATGCCACCTTACCGGGACTAATGCATCCTTCTTGTCAGACCAGCATCACCAATAATAGAATGTAGGAGCCTCCACTTAATCAGCAACCTGATAAATGGTGCTCCAGTTGACAAGAGCAATGGTTAGACTCAGACTTCCTCTATGCCCTTGGGCAAGTCTCTTAATCTAGCCTACATTTCAATTCTACGTGTACAGAATAGGGAAATTCTTTATCTATCCCAAATATGTTTGAGGATGACAAAGACGGATTAGTAAATGTTACGTATGCTCAAATACTTCCTGCAAAGACACAATACATGATCCCATTATTTGGTTTCAGAAGAACGAACATATCAGAGTTCCACTGGCACATCCTCTCTTGTCACTGCAGTAATAAATACATTCTTGAAGCTGTAACATTCATCCTTTCTTGCTGAAAAGTCTTCTACTTTAAAGGTACAATTCTGCATTACTGATAGAGTTTGTTTTTGTAGAACAGGCAGGATTCTGTGATTCTAGGAAAATTTGCTACCACTTATTTTCCTTCCTATGAGTTTCAGTTTTCTTGCTCTGCAATAGCTGCCAAATAGACCAACCTTACCCTTATGCCCTGCAGAATTGTTAGATATACTCATGTCATGTTTGTTCTCCAAACCATTCTCCAATAAAAACTAATGCTTAACTACCATTTATTCATTTGCTCCATTTTCTTTGTTGCTTGCAGCATCTTGTATTTTGGTGATGGTGGTTCTCCTTTGGATTCATTTAATTTCAGTTTGGGTTTCTTTATTTTTATTTTTATTTTTATTTTTAGTTTTAGTTTTAGTTTTAGTTTTTTTATTTTTATTTTTATTTTTTTCCTTCTGTATAACTCCAGAGCGCACATGTGAGAGGATTTGGAAACAATTATAAAGACTACCCATTGTTCAAGGATTTGATAATAAAGTAAGGACTTTTTCTATCTTAGGACAGGATCCCACAAACTAAAAACTCAGAACTGAGTGCTGGAAGAAGTTTCCCTTATAATTGAAGTGCTCTTGTTATTAATATAAACGTGGCTAGACGAAAACACCTTCAGAGCTGTATTTGACTCCAGCCAGTGCTTAGATCCTGGAAGAAGATCCAATGCTATAGGATTCTTTCATTCTGTAAAACTGAAAACCACATGATAAATGCACAAAGAAGGAGTCCGTTGAACATGGCATTAGAGATTGTCCCTTTAAATAGACTAGGCTCTAAAGATGTAAATGTGGTGAAGAAAACTAAATTCAGTAGAAATACATGTTAGAAGTAGTCTAATCTATTCACACAATGTTGCAATACAAAGATTGTTGTATATCCAGGTAGAGACTCATTTGTACTCTTCAAAGACAATTTTGCCTGTAAAATTGAGTATCAGAAGAAATGAGCACCACACAATAGAAAAATACAGCGTAAGTGAATCATTCATACTTGTCAGAATTTGCTGATTCTGTGGAATGTCTCCTGAGCCTGAAATGTGTTCTTAAAAACTGAAAAGAAGTCTTAAATACTGCCCTCAAATTGACAGTCAGCACATTATCTTTTTTTTTTTGTCTTTTTTTTTTTTCTTTTTTCTTATTTGACTAATAAAAGGAAGTTTAGAGTTCACTAGTTACAAGTACTTATTAAAAGACTAATGGAAAAAGGCAGGCCTAAAAGTGAAATAATCTCTAAATACAAAGGCTACAGCTTAAAAAAAGTAGTTACCTGTCTTTCCTATACACAATGGCATTGTCCATCTAAGGCACTTAAAACCCTTCAGCAATTTTGGCGATTGCACACAAAGACAACTTACAGGCAAGCATTCCAGAAATGTGCAATCTTTTGAATAGACAAGGGAGTGGGCAGTGTGCAAGAAAATTCTCAGGATGATAACCGTTCAATTGGAAAACTATTTATTTATTGAATTGCATAAGGTCAATATTGAGCTGTGAGACTTTTGCAGATGTCTTTATTTTTTTTAAAAATAGATTAAAATCAGGAAAAAAAAAAAAACAAACAAACACAAAACACTATATTGATAAACTGTTGTGAAACAGGTTGGTGATTTTCATCATGGGAATGAAAATCCCGTACTGGATAAGCCTCCATTCATATAAACTGCCATTGACATTAACTGGCATCCTTAATTATGGTCTTAATGATGACAGTAGGGATTCAGCTGGCACTGGAAGCTGAGCAGCCTCCTCATTTTGTGTATGTCATCTTCAGCCAGCCAGAAGTATAGGGGTAAGCAGTGTAGTGGCACGTTGATCTGTCATGCAGATTAAAAAGATTTTTCCATATTATCCTGAAATGCTATACCAAGACTAAATCCCTATCAATATTTAATTAAAGGCAAGCCATATATGACAGCTTTGTTAATGGGCCATGAAGCACCTCTCGCAAGTGGCTCTGGCTGCTATACATAAGCCTTACGCTTTCAAATGTTTCTAGCTGCACAGAAAGCAGCTGTGTTGATGGAAAGCTCTCAGCTAAAAAACAGCACAACTATTGGGAAAAAAAGTACCACCTTGTGTCTGCAAGGAATGAAGAAATAGTGCAGGATGTTGCAGAACCTGGTAACTGTTTGCAGCAGCAAACAAAGCACATCTCAGGATGGTAGTTTATAACCTTGACAGATAGACCTGGGGAGGATAGTATTAAAAGAGACAGAAGAAAAAATGCAGATGAGTAAACAAAGCGATGTTCCACTTGTCAGCAGTCTTACTTAAGGAAGTCCTGGGAGTAGAGACAGTTCAGGCTAAACGATCTCCTCAGATCTCTACCAAGCAAACTGATTTTTTCCTCTTCATGCTGCAGGTAAACTACACACAATCACAGCTTCGATCGGGTTAAAGCTGAAAGCAGTCGATTCATTTAAAGAGAATGAAGTCCACTTGGAAAAAACTTCACAAAGTGAGAGAATGATGTAGCACAGAGAAAGAATCAAATTAAAGTGGCAGAGCTTTGTAATAAAAGTGGGGAAGCCAGCAGCTGGTAAGGCCAGCCTACGAAACAGGAAAGAATCAACACATTTTCATCTTGGACAAAAAAAAAAGAAAAAAA
Organism: Netta rufina; assembly: GCF_964035555.1. Lineage (NCBI taxonomy): Eukaryota > Metazoa > Chordata > Aves > Anseriformes > Anatidae > Netta > Netta rufina. The sequence goes on along the minus strand of NC_140124.1, from coordinate 86,151,587 downwards.
ATAAAAAGAAAAAAAAAGAAGTTACATAATATACTGCAGCACATTTGATTTTTTTTTTTTTTCCTTTTTCCATCCAGAAAATCCCTATAGGAAAATAAAAATCTTAGTGAGTTTCATCCTGCTTCCATAGGTAGGCAGAACACTGAGGCTCTGAAACTGAGATTAAGTCATAAACAAGTGGCGTAAATACTTGGGTGTTTTAGTCTACTCTGGAGCCCATGCAATCTAGACAACTTTTAATCTTCAGTCATCTCCCTGGTGCAGCCCCACATAATATACACTTGGCCTAAAACTCTGTATACTTGATGCCCATCTGTCACATCCTACAGTTATCACTACCATGTTTAAACTTGCATGAAGTACTGGCAAGGCAATTTCATGGCCATTTTCTACTCACAAGGCAGTGAGTAGAAAGGTGCTGGCAGTGCTTGGTACCCAAATCTAAGTTCTGTCCTCCTAAATGAAATGTGAAATATTCTGTCTGTGCTAGGCACATGCATGTGAATGTCTTGCCTGCATTGTGAGCTGCTCTTCTCCTCATTACAGGTGACACAACCCAAGACCAAGGATGTTCATTTCCTGAAAGCTCAGAAAAATGAGAGGATCCAGGGATGCTGTGCATGACCCAAAATGAAGTTTTTCTCCTCCCTGTGCCTAAACAAAACCCTCGACAGCCCAGCGCTTCAGGCCATACATAGAAAATCAGTTGGCACCACAGGCTGGTTTGGCAAAGATTTTCTACAGATACAGAAAATAAAACTGAGAAAAGCACAGCCTCAGCAGGTGCAATCTTACACACAACCTGGCACAACAATCTGCCATAGAGGGCTGTATACCCTGAAGAAATCCTTATACATGTGCCTAAACAAAACCCTCTTATTCTCTTCCCAAAAGTTAATCTAGGTTTACTTTTAAATAAAGAAATGCATTTTCCACACAAAACCTGCAGAGAAAGGGTAAAGGAGGCTTTGCTTTGTGAGAAGCATCATTCTCCTGGTGCCTAGCCAAAGCTTTGCCAAACTGAAACATTGATGACTTATTTTTCTTGTCAACAGAGGTCTGAAGTCACAGAGGGAGGAGCTGATCATCCCTCGTGTGCTTTTCTCAACAGAGGGCAAAGTGGAAGCTGCATCCCCTTATTTGGGCAGCTCCTCAGGGCAGCCACACCAAGCAGCTCATGCATATTTGGGTGAAGAGCAGGTCCCTGCTTTCCTTACTGCAGGGCAGCATGGCTGTAACACATGCTACAGGCACAAATCTCTGCTGTCATCAGGGCCAGCTTATCCACTTTGCTCTCCAAAGAATTCCAGGTTGCTGTTCCATTTTTATTATATCCGTGCTAAGCTGCAAAACTGGCCCCTCATCTCAGCAGCATCCCCCAAGGAGCTGACGGGTTCTCAGGATCTCCTCAAGTGCCTCGGGGGCCAGGGCCGGAGCAGCAATGAAATGCACTGCTTAGCTCCTGACTCCCAGCACAGCAAAAAGCATGCATAATGAAAGCAGAAGACGTGTGTGTGTGTGTGTGTGTGTGTGTGTGTGTGTACAGGAAAATCCCTGTATTTAGTAAACAAATAGCACCATGAGAAGCATTCCAGAGGTTGCCTTCTTTATACAAGGAAAAAATAATGTTTTTCTAAATGAATTTGCCTTCTCTTAAATGCAAGCTTGGTCTAATATGTGCATGTTTTAGCCTAGAGAGAGGCCCTGCCCTCTAGGAAATGCTGCTCATTTGTGCAGAGTAAATTAGCTACATGATATGTTGCATTTTCCAAATGCTGAAAAGCTTTGGCTCCTCATTTCCTTTTAACTGGAATATTTTCTCAGGTTTATGAGACCAAATACTGTATTTTGCTCTAGTCTGTGCTTTCAAATGTAATTTGCTCATGCTATTTGAACTGAAGCCACTATGTCATTGTTGAATAATCCATGTTAAAATTTGCATATATAATAAAGATATACACATGAATTTCTATAAATATTATGCATACATGCATTAGATATATGTGTACCCCATTTTAAAAATTAATTGCTAAGGATCCTTTTATTTTTTTTTCAGCCATACAGAATGTTCTATCTTTAATGAGTGCATTTCTGTAAAAAAAAAAAAAAAAAAAAAAAAAAAAAGAATGTTTTAAATAATATAAATTAATAAATATATTCCAATTCCAAACCAGCACAAGACTGTGAACATTGCTTCATTCGATACTAAACATGTTGTAGCACTGTTTCATATGCAGATTGGCATCCATGTAATCTTTTTATAAGACAATGACTGTGATTGTACCTATACCCCAGCATTTTCATACAACCAGAGCAGTGGAACAGGTGACCTTTAAGGAGGAGGAAGTAAGTACACCACGGATGCATTTGTCCCCTGTCACAGAGTACTGAAGCAAACCACCTTCAGGACTCCCCAGTCATGATTTCGCTGTGATCCAGAAGTTTTTTGGAATTTCCTGGAGGCAAGAGTGCTCCTTCTGTTCAGCAGCATACGCTCTCAGACATCAGTAGAAATCCAGAATAAAACATGTTGAGCTTAGTCTGCACAGATACCTCCTGATTCTGTTCCGCAGGGGTCGACACATGGGACATCAATGTCTTATACCTCCAAGAGAAGGTTCATTTACTTGTCTCTGCCTTACATCTTCCCTGCCACAGGTGCTCACAGTTGCTCTTGTGGTCCCAAAGCAATAACAAAGCTGCAGCTCTACATCTACAGGAGGAAGTTTCTCCTTGTGAGAATTCCTATTCAGGAAGCACAGCTAGCTGCTATTTTTAGCAATGACTTCACATCAGACATCCCCCCGTCACATTCCTCACTGCAAAGGTGTGTATCATGTGCTTAGACCCCTATAAGCTGAGACTTAAAAACCCTGATCATTTAACCAGTCCTGCCTGCTGGCATCAGGACAGCAGCTGCTGGATCTAGGGGTGCAGGGCTCAAAAGATGGAGGGAAAATGGACATTCATTGAGGTTTGGTAATTAACTTTTTTTTTTTTTTTTTTTTTTTTTTTGGTGGGGTGGGTCTGGGCTGAGGAATACAGAGCTATTGGTTGCATTTTCCTTATTTCTTCCTTCTGTGGCTGTAATTTTATGAACAAGTGGTTGATTCTAAGTAGCACTAATGTGGTATGGGAAAGAATACTGGAATTAATCGATGCTACTGACCTACTAGCTCACCTGTAGGAAATCAGTGAAAGTTCATCACATGGTACGACAGTCTCTATCAGCTACTGACAGAAGGAGTAGAAAGAGGAGAAAAATACAGGATAATTCAAACACAATAAGCTATTGAATTTTAAGGACAGCAGTATTATCAAAACTTTTATGTGAGGGAAAAAGAAAACAAGCTATAATTGGTGACTTGAATATATAATTCTTTAATTATGCCAGTCATCAGTTTAGAGTCTGAGGAGCTTTGTATGTACACATACAAAAAGAAACACAACACCATGGACCAGAACAAAGAGATGCAGAGTTGCTGCAGGATGTGCTGGCGTAAGGCTGGAAGGGCTTGGATAACTCTGACCTGTTTGCACAGGTCTCAGCTGTTGGGATATCCAGCTTGGATGCCCTGAGCTGCACAAGCTCTTGCTCCATCATCCCATGGCTGTACATCCTTCTTCACCCCTCCCACCTCCTCCTGTTCCCTCTCTTGTCATTCCTGTCTTGTCCAGTGAACTGTGTTGAACCACACCAACGCCATAGCCCAGAGCTTCACTGAGGCCTAGCCTAAGAGCTTTATTCAACCTGTCCTGATGAGGTTGCAGACAAGGGAAGCAAGCCAAGGTTTAAAGTAACAGCTGTCATGGTCGACCTGCCAGCCCAGAGCATCCATCTGTGACTGACCAGCTGCCACGTACCCTGAAAACACGAGTGCAAAATCATGCTTCCCTACTTTTTGCTACCCTGTCTCTTACCTTTCTGTGTCTGTTTTGTCAAGTGTGAGAAAATTACCCCTGTTCTTTCAGCAATCAACTCAAAGAGTCAACAACACAACTTTCTTCCCTGCTTCATTTGACAGCCAAGGAGACTCTCTGGCAGCCTCCTTGGGACAAAGGGGCTCAGTAGGCTTCAGTAGTTTGCCTCACATAACCCTTCAGCCCCAGAGTCAGGATTCTTTTGATTTGAATTTGATTTGAATTTGTCTCTCCTGTGCATCGTACTTAGCAGATTTCCAAAATGTGACATGTCTTTTCTAGCATCTTCTGATGGAAAAGTTAATTGGAAGCTTTATACTCAAAGGCTGAGCCACGTTGATTAGTTTTGCACAGAAACAGGATTTCACAATGACAGCAATAGCCTTCAGCTCCCCACGTCTTGTTATTTCTTTGAAATTAATTCTGCACTAGTTTCTAGAGTACCCAGGAATACTCTGCTATGGCAGGTGCAGCCTCAGTTGCAGAAACACAGTAACTAGTTACAGGAGAAACAAAACACTCCCCTTACCAGAAGCAATTTTAGCAGCAATTAACTCCCTTTTTTTCCCCTTTTGCAGTTTATCTTACAGTAAATAAACGTCTCTCTTGCCTGGTCTGCTGAAGTCTGCTGACACGTCTTCATCAACTGGTAACTGCTGCACAGCTACACAGAAAAGGAGAGTTGCTCTTCCAAGTTTGTGGTTTGCAGTGGAGTTGTGAAAACGCTGTATGACCTGTCTGCAGGCAGGAAAGGTATGGACTCAAGCACAGAACAAGCTGTCCCCAGGCAGTTAGAGATAAAAGAGCAAAAACAGTTGGGCTGCGGTTTTTTATTTATTTATTTATTTTTTTACCTCAAAGCAGCTAAGCAGGGCACCCCAGTGGCCTCTGTCAATTCTCCAAGACTATTGGAGGCTATTCTCCAGATCTCAGGTGCCTTCAGGCAAAGGTCTCTCCAGCCCCTTGGGAAAAGGATAGTCCTGCTCTCATGATTCCAAATTTCTTTAGCAGCCATGTAGGGGAGTCTCTCCATGAATGCTGGGACAAAACAAACAAACAAACAAGAAAACAGTATTACATGTTAGCAGACAGATGTACCAGGCATTTGCCGTTCTCCCCTTAAGACAGAAGATCAAGGCTGGAGTACATGAGGTATTGCTTTCTTGCCAAAAATAGGATCCCTTTTTTGTGCCTCTTGTATATTCACTTCCCCTATCCAACTGTTGTGGGAGGAATTCTGGGTAGAAACCCAGAATTAACTTTTTATTTAGTTCAACAGTTCCCTTTCCAGTAGCAGAAAAAGTAGCAATTTCATTCTCTTTGGAAAACTCCTCAATTTTTCTGGAGTTTTAGGTGAATAGGTCAAGCAGCTCTGTGGCTGTTCTTCCCTTGTTGGCTAACACCACATATCAGCAAGCCTTGCTCAGAGGGATTGGCTGAAGCTTGATAGCCTTGCTTTTCCTTGTCTTGCCTTGCCTTGCCTTTCCTTGCCTAGTGCATAAGGTATGGAAAGGACTGACATCAGTCTAAGTTACTGGTATTAATACATCTACACTATTAATTTTTTGTTGTTGATGTTGCTAACAGGTGAATATTTAGGGCTTGTATAATCTTCTAGAGAAAAATTTCTTCTGGGAAAAAAAAAAAAAAAAAAAAAAAAAAAGGATATGCAACTGAAGGAAGGATGGAAGGCATTTGCCAGATGCCCTACCCCTTTTCAGATGGTGACAGCCCCTCTCCCATCAGTCCCCAGGGACCATGCCCACACATGGCATCTGCACGAAGCCAGATGCTGCCAGCCACATGCATCATCCTCCACCCAAAGAGATGCTGCCCCGTATGGACACATCCTCATTTGTCCTCTGCTGCACTTCTCTTGAATACAACAGCACGTGTTTGGGAAGTTAAAGGATGGCAGTATCACCAACACAAAACAAAACAAAACAAAAAACACAGCACATTCAAAACAATTCTTCTTGCTTATGGGAATGTTTTTTGGTAGCAGAGGCTAGAGACTGGATTGCCCAGAAATGTAGCCTTGCAGTACCATTGACATAGCCTTTGTGCTTTGCAGTCATGGTTAGAGATCCAGGCACCCAGGATCCGTTTCTGCATTGTTCACTTGGCTCTGATATCATTGCACACTTTGCTTTTCCCAGTATTTTCATGCTGCCTGTAGCAATCTGACAAAACAGCCATAAAATGACAACATTTAAGTATATGCATGTAATACATTTTCCAGGTAGGAGACCAATAACCCCCTGACCTGCTTATAAGGTCAAGCACTGGATTAGAGTTGTGGTTGTTTGGTGCTTGTTTAGGGCATCTCCCATGCTCGCGCTTACTGCAGCTCTGCTGACAGGACCTCTCCTGCAGCCAGGCTGTCTAGGTTTTGGTCCAGGCAGGTTTGGCTGATTGTGCCTATCACTCATCATAAAAGGATTAATTATTTGGTGGTCTTTTTCACAACCATGACAACATTTACAGTATATTAATCACATTAGGAATGAAGTTATCGACACAAGATTTAAGCGAATTCTATATTCGTTACTTAAATTACACTTCTTTTCCTGTTCATTACAAATAAGCTATTTCCAGAGGATCATGGTGACTCAGAAAGACTCTGCTTCTGAATTTTCATTCTTTCATAATCCTGTGCTTTCTCTTCTGATAAACCTGACTGAAGATAGTTTACAAGCTGCACTGCTGATATATTTCCTTCCTAGTCTGGCTATTTTTCAAAATGATGATGTATTTAGAGAGTGAGGACAATGAAATAACATAAAAAAATAAAAATAAAAACAAGAACAATTTTGACAAAACCTTATTAGAAAGCCGAGAGAATGGGAAACAAATGAGAAACACTAAACATAAGTTATTACCCTTGCAGCTGAAGTGCTGGTAAGTTAGGATGTGGGAGACAGGATTTCAAGTACTTGCTTCTTTCTTTTTCCCAGTGACGGTTCATGTTAAAGCAGTAATAGAAATAGCACTGGGGCTTGATTAATAAGACATCTTGAAAGGGTGAGAGCTCACATTCAAGTCCCCTTTTTATTAAGGTAGAAATTGTTTTTCCATTTTTTTTCCTATAACTTAAATTAAAACAAATACATCAACAATAACATTTCCTATAAATTAGAATTGTTATTCTTAATTAAAATGGAAAAATCAAAATAACTATGGCTTTATCTTTTCTCCACTGTGTATGTGAGGATTTCCGTGTTTTATTATACTTTTTTTTTTTTAATATTTCTGACAATATTTTGGCCTAACATCAGTTATAGTTCTACCTATGTAGAAGGACGATAACTCATAACTGATTTGTTTTCTTTTTGTAAATTTTGATAAAAAGTTGCATTATAAGTAACTGCATCACAAGCGTTTGTTGAAAATCTGAGAATTCAGCATATCATGAGGGTGGAATATTTGAGGAAAATAATACAACCATAATAAGAGATGTATAATAAATAGGTTCTGACAAGAGGAATGCCCTGTGGCATTATATTTGTTAAAAATACCAGCTAAAGGATGAACCAGCTAAAGCTATTTACATACCTTCTGAATACAAGTGATCCATATGCTGTAAAGTGATGATAGAGAGATGTCTGGAAATATACTTCAGACTTTTCACAGGATCTAATGAAGATATAAGCGATTAACAGTGAAGGTTTCTCGTAGTTATGCTGCATAATACTCACATACAAACATTGTGATATTTACTCAATATTATGTCCTACATATATTATCTTCAAGGTCTTCAATAGCTACTTAGTCCAAAATGTACCGTTTTTCTCTGTGGGAATGCACTAATAGTGTTTTCTTCTTCTTGCCTATCTGAGAGTAATGATTGTAGCGCTGGTACTTTCAGGAAACTGTCAATACACTTCACACACTAAAATCAGATATGTATTTATGCAAGTGTTTGGCATCTGCAAATAATTGAGATATACTATTTTATCACTGACTTCACTGGAAATTACCAACTATCTGAGGACTCTGTCAAACTAAATGCACACACATTTTTGATCAGCGCTTTTGATAAAAATTCAGTCTGCTGGCAATTTCTAAAAACATGACTTGTAGAATTAAATCATAGTACACATGAACCTTAATGAAGACATGGATTTGTATCAAAAAGAGATGAACGTATTCCAGCCCATACAATATTTATTAGGCACCTGCATGCCAAAAACTTTAATTGATCTGTTCACAAAAACATGCGTATGCAGAGTGAGCTGGAACACTGCTCTCTGGCTCAGGTGCAAAAACTCATTTAGATTGCATTTAATGCAGGGGCGTTTTCACAAATAACACCTACTAAAATATATATATATATATATATATATATATATATTCCCTCTTTTTTTAATTATTTCATAGTTTCCTTGCTGCCTTCTGGGCCTGAAGTTTTTGCTTCATGGTCTGTGGCTTGCCTGTTAGCTCATGCTGAGGTTATGGTGGCTCCCAGAGCAGCCGTGATGAGCACAACTATTAATATCTCGCTGCCCGGTGCTGTGCTTACTGAACAGCAGTGACACAGCGCTGCACATGCTTCTGCGACAGCCTTTAACCATCTCTCTGCCACTCAGCATATTCAACCACACAGTGTGAAGCATGTTTGCTGTGCTCTTCCACATACCTGATGGGGCCTCGTAAGAAGAGGCATGCTACCCTAAAGGGCAGCTGTGGGAATTCAAGCAGCTCCGGTCCCACCTTTAGTCTCTGTACCTAGTTCTGTCACAGCTGCTTCACTTACAAAGGAATGATTCATGTTTTACTGTCTACAGCCAGGGCTGTTTCCAGGCACAATGAAAGCTGGCACCAAGCTCTCAGAGGTAGCTAAATGCCCAGGACCTCCTTCTCTCACATTACTTATGATAGCACCCTACAAAGCCAAAGGCATTGCTGCCTTGCTCAGATAAGGGACAGAAGCAGTTCTGAAGAATAGGATGTCAGCTTCCCAGAAGCAATCATGACCTGCCTCCTACCCTCACGCAGATATGAGCAGACTCATCTGTCCAGGTGATTCTCCAAAACCTGACTGTCCACAGCAATTTCAGCCTGCTGCTGTAGGACACCCTCACCCAGGACATCCTCCTCCTTGGGTGACGGTGGAATCCATCCCGCATCCAAAATCCCATGCTGTCTACCCACCTAAAAAGACCTGAGTGTGGTGAATCGTCTGGTGACGATTCAGTTCAGTTTGGGTCTTTTCTTTCTGCTTTGTCAGTATTGGCTTTGCAGACCAAAGTACACACAGAAGAAAACTTGCTGAAATACATCTCTTATGGCTGGTTTGTACAAGGAATTAGAAATTAACCTTCTGTTATGGATCTACAGGGAGCAGCACAGACCAGCTGACTATCCCTAACAGGCACTCCTCTCAAGATCTTTTTACTTCAAAACTAAAATTCAGCAGCAGGTCACTTGATAAGGAAGCAGATGATTTTAGAAGGCTGGTACCGAGGGGTGGCCTTTTACTTAGTCTTATAAAGAGAGGTGACTCCCAGCTACAATCTTCTTGCAGCACATGCAGCTGGGTAACAACTGGATTCACTAACCTGCTGCACACATTTGGAAAATTATATGGGAAAAGCACTAAAAGATGCACAACCCTGAAAGTCAGAAAGCTGGAACAAAATGCACAGTCTGCTCTTCCTCAATGGCATATTACTGGCCTGACCTTGGGTTTTGTCATTACTGCGAGCTAATGCAACTTAAAAATAACAAGCAACATTTGTGACTATTTCTGTTCCATGAGTATCTGAAGAATAAGACCACCTTTAAAAATAAGAAAAACAAGAATGATGGTATTAAGAGTGAAGAAGTACAGACATTGAGAGGGGAATTTCCTTTCAGACCTTTTAAGTCCTTCTGATGCTTACCTATCCCCTCTGATTCCCTCCTTGTTCATCCATCCTCCCCATCCATTTTACAATTTTTGTGTGTGTGTGTGGAAAGGGGTAGAGAGCTTTCTGAAACTCTGGCAACACCTAGCTGAGAAATCTCAGGGAACAATACAGCAGATATTTCCTCTTCTAGAAAAGTCTGCCTTGACTTGGTAAAGCCAGGTGTGCACAACAGCCTCATGGACATCTTTTGTTTGTGTGCTCACGTGCAAGAAAGGCAGGTACCACTTTGCATAGCTGGTCTTGAAGCTTTTCTTGACCCCTCTGCTAAGGGGTGCAGTGAGAACACCTGAGCGGTCGCTTCTGATGAAACAGGAGAAAATGTGAGCTTGTGCACTGTGCTGTCACAGTTAGGATAAGAACTTGGCAAATAAACTCCTCTTCTGTCTCAATCCAGAACATCAGCTCCATTGAGAGCCAAAACACAAGATTTTGGTCTGTCCTTCAGTAAACTACAGCATGCAGCCTGCTGGTGGTTTAGTAGGAATAACAGTGCCAGGAAAGGGAGTATACCATTCATCCTTAAATGCATTCAAACTTCTGAGCCATCCACCAAATCCCATGCTATCCACCAGTACATGGGCAGAAAGTTGCTCGTGCAAGATCTCAACACAGGCAGTCAATAGTTTCTTGCTTTTGACTCAGAAAGGTGAGAAAGAAAGCACTGGTGACTCCAGCCAAGCCACTAGCCTCCTATAACTTATGTGGAATGAGTCTATCTTTTCACTCCCCACCATGTTAGGATCTGCTGCAGTTCATTTACAATGTTCAGCATATATCAGATGCAACCAGCTTCAGAAAAACAGCTGAGGCTGCTCACTGAAAGAAGAATGCTCTGCACTTTTAGGAGAGAAAAACAACTTGTGAGCAAGACCAGGGTGGAAGGTTCAGGGGAGTTTTCAAGACTCTGCTAATAATTTTCTTTCCTATTCTTATTCAAAGCTTTTCTAGTCACAGGGGAAATATTCAATTAGGAAACCCCTATGGAGCAAAGGGAGAACCCAGCAGGCGAGGAGTCAAAATCTCTGCAATCAGTGGTGATAAAGGGCTGTTATTTTGACAAACGGGATAAAAATAAAAAGCATAAAAGGCTGCAGCAGGAGGCCCAATACGGACGCTGAGCTTTCTCTTTCCTCAGATTGGATTTGTTTGCCATAGTAAGTCATGCATGATTGTTGGAGGCAATACTCTCTGATTTGTCACTGCTTTTTATCTTATTAGCAGTTACTGTAGTTTGAAATGTGTTAAGCAGAGCAATGCTTGGTGTGTGAAATGCTTTCAAGAGTTTGAGTGCAGCATTTTGATTCATTTTGCAGGCTTTCTGCACTGAAAGAATTGCTCTGAAGATAGTGACAAGTGGCTCTGCTGTTTGGGATTCAGTTTCCGTTCAATGCTGTAGAAAAGCATCCAAACAAGATACACAAGTTGGAGGCTCCATTCAGCACATACTAACCGATGTTTCATGGGCCTCATCTTTACCTGTCAGATGCTTTAGGGGGCTACAGGACATCAGAGCTGACATTTGACTCTTTACCCTCTACCATATTAAGGTTGGCCAGCAGATTGCTCACAGCTATTTCCTCTGGCCAGTTGGAGCATGGTGGCTGGAGGAGCAAACCACCGAAATGTTACACAGCCATGCTCAGCAAGATCAGCCTTGCAATGTGCAAACCTATCTCCATCTGCCACAGAAAATAAATTGCACATGGTCTAGGAGTTTTTAGTATCTAAACTGAGCTAACACTGAATAGCACAAAAAGCAATGGAGAAAAGCCATGAGAGTGGATGTAGTGAGTCACATGTGGGACACTTGCAGCAATTAGTATGCTGACAAGAATCAGGTTAGTTTCTCAGCCAGAAGTTCTCAAAAGCTATGTCTGTTTAATTAAATAAAATGCAGATCCATCTTTACCCAACTTTTCCCACGCTTCTAATAGTTAGGATATCCGTGTTCTATAGTGACATTTCTTGCTTTGCTTGGCCTGCACCAAGATGTCTGATACATATGTTCCACTCTCATTGCTGAGTTTTTTTATCAGTAAAGCAGGACTAAAATCCTTCTTACCATCCCCTGAAGCAAACAATAGATGATAGAAGACAAAGATGAATTGTCTTTGTGAGCAAATTTGGATCTGAAACAGCTTCACATGGATCTACTATGCCCAATAACATCAGAGTAGTATCTTGTACAACCAAAGACTGTCCTAATCTGCAGAATCTAATTGTTTGGAAAACATTGGATTTTTCCAGTCTTTGAGTGTCTTTAAAAAGATACATTTTAATCCTAAAGAAATAAATAAGATGTTGACTTTAGTCTACTTAGCACTCTCTAATACAATATTCATTATAAAGTGATCAAAAACAATCATAGAGATGTAATCTAATAAGGAGACAAAAGCACTGAAAAACAGTAAGAGATTAGCAGCACTGCTTTATATGGAGCCTGGTGCTGACAAAAGCCAGCTAATTATTGCAGTTATGCCTCAATAATTTATAGAGCCAGCCACTTCCCCAAAAGATCTATAGATCTCTTTTGACTCCTCAAGGGGAAAAATAAATGTATCAGAAATAAAGTGCCTCGATTCTCCACAAAGGGATTCTAACGCACAGTTAATGCAGATCTCCACTCCTTTGAGAAAGATTAACTGAATGCTTACTGCCTGAATTACATCTGAAAACTCACAGGCAGAAAATCACAGGCAACTCTAAGTCATAGGCTACTCAAGATTCCCGAGTTGTTTGGGATCAAGAAACAAAATGAGGCCAACAGATGGAACAAGATTAAAACCACCACCAACAATAAAATATTTCCAGCATACTTAACAAACAAGGTAGAACGGTGGCGCATTGTGCAAATACTTACTGACCTCAAATGGGTTTGGTGCCATCTCATGTGAGATATGTATGAATTGTTCAGGTGGAAATTCTCCCATGTAGTATTGAACAGATGAGGAACATGGGTCTACATCAGAGCTTCTCCTTTAGGTTCCCTTTGCAGTCACTAAAAAGAAAGGCACTTTATGGAGCCTATCTGCCTAATCTACATTAATTTTAGGAAATAAACTGCATTTCAGAAAGAGGCATTTCTCCTCGTTGGGGTATGCATAGTGTATTCTCTGGGGAATTCAATTCATAGCACAATGGAGACTGCTCTAAAAAGGTAAGACAGACAAAAGAGGAACTGAACCCACATTTTCATAATCCTCTGGGACTGAGGAGGTCATGTCTTCTGCTAGTTTGCCGTGTTATGATGTCTTTCAGATCCAGTGAGAGAAATAAGGAAGAGTGACTTCTCCAAAACCTGCTGATAGCCACATTCTCTCTCATTCCATGCACAGTTTTGCTACAAAGCTGTTTCAATATGGCTGTTTGAATGAGCATCCTGAATTTTGGGGTGTGTCTTTGAGCTCCAAAAGGCTGAATGGGAAGCACAGAACCTTTACTTGTCCCAAAATAGTTTTCCCAATCCACTTATAGCCCATAAAAAATAATAGTAATAATACCCTGTCATAAATACATGGCCTGAAACTCTCAGAATGAATTAGGGTTTTTATATCTAGATATCAGATTTGAACCTTTCGGAAGGTCCTAGCCAATAGTCCCTGAAAACTTGTGTCCTTATCTGGTATCTCCAGTTGGTCATCTAAAATTACCAACATTTTTTGGCCATAGTCTGAAGGTTTGTTTGCTTCCAAGTAAAAAAACAGTCCTGTCAGATGAGTTATATATATTTAGTAATAAAATATGATTTTAGTTTCTCCATCCTCCTTGTTTTAAAGTCTTAGTGTTTTCTGCCTCAACCTTCCAGATTAAATCATTGGTTGGCTCTTTCCTTAGTCTTGCCATTTTTGAAATTTTACAGTATTTGTTTTATTGCTCTGTATTCATTGGATCGGGGGCAAGGAGAATTGAAAACAAAAAAAAAACCAGCAAGAGTGAACACAAGCACACTGATGATGCAGGATAGAACTAAAGGAAATCACAAGCTAATTTGAAGGGCAATACAAAGATAAGCCAGGCTACAAAATCCTGAAGTTTTAATACGGTTTCATGATTCCATTTCATACTAATCAGTCATCTTTGCTATCTTAAAAAGCAGGCAAGAGAGTTCATTGAACAGTTATCAGTTCCTCTCTCTGCCTCTTTTAGGAAAATATTAAAACAATGAAAATCTTGCACCAGTGCAGACATTAAGGTGCATGCTCTTCGGGACGTGAAAGTATTATGAAACCCCAAGAGACACAAGTATGAATTTTCAACAGAGTTTTAACAAATTCACTTCCAGGCTCTTCCTAGTGCCAGATTAGGGTTTTTGCCTCTCATGCCACATGTGTCTAGCTGGCTGATAACGGTGCACACATACAAGGCATCAGGAATGCCAAGAACTATTTCTTACATTTTTTTTTTTTTCCCTGAATGCAGTGAATACCCTCTTACAGCAACATGGTTTGTGGTTATGCCCATCTCTCCCCATTATCATTGCAATTCCAAAACGATATGGAAAGGCCTCTCTGGCCAGCTTACACTTCTCTTCGCCCTAGGGGCATCATTACAGCCTGTTCACCGCTGGAAAGAGATTTATTAGATTTGGATGAAGAGGTTTTCTTCAAAGCCATGGTTGAAGTTTTCACTGAGCTTATTGACTAATTTCCACCAGTTTGGGTCCAAATAATTGTGGTGTATCATTTAACAAGCAGTTTCAAATCTCCCTTTTTCAGCTAAAAATTCCCTTAGGAGATGGGCATATTTTCATTCTCTACTGGAAACCTTCTTTTTCTTTCCCATGAAGGAGAGTAAGAAATTATTTTCCCCTTTCAGTCTTTACAGCTAGTGTTACAAGGATATGTTTTTAGCCATATTTACATCTTAGAAAATAAAAATTTAATTGCAAGACTTTTCTCATGAAAACCCTGAGAATATTGACACAATTGATTGCTCTAAGAATTAAAGTGACAAGAAAATAAATAAATTGTTATTAGTGTGAAGAAGAGTATAAACTAATAAAATATGCATGATTGGTGCCAGAATTGATGGTAGGAAACAAAATTTAGACCTGAAGCCAGAGAGCCTGAAAAGTCAAAATTGCTAGCAAATGCAGCAATACATCCTGTTATTAACAGAACTCACTAGGAGAAGGACTTTGGGTTGCGGAAAGCACCCTCAGGTGAAATGAACATTCACAGATTTCCTTTTTTTTTTTTTTTTTTTTTTACCTTTCCTACAGCTCTCCTTTGATAATTTATTCTCACCAGCCTCCAACATGTTGTGCCTAGTCCTCCATGCAAACATAAAGCAAACAAAAACCTGTAATAAATTAATCAAGCCATTTCTCCTCTCTCCAAGGAAGAAGAAACAGGAATAGATGTTACCTCTATTTCAAATATTTGGGACAGCCATGTAAGTATCTTAAGGTAAATAAGTGAAGTGTAGCTTCATTATAGGAATGAAACTCTACTGGAATGCATGGGTGTAGTCTGGGATTCTGCACACAAAGCAGAAATTTGTTCAAAGTTTGCTATGAGGAACTTTTGCTGCAGCTAGCACAAACCTGCCTATATATTGCTTGTATTTTGTTCTTGTAAAATTTAGCATTATCCTTTCTACCAAGCAGCACTGATAGCACTGATGTTCCAGCTGTGAGAGAAGGTAAGGTGCTGATCCTAAGGATGCCATACCATCTCATACCCTAAAAAGCAGCCTAGAAAAAAATGAAAATGCAATCAGCACAAGCAAATTGAATTATGTTTGTACATTGAATTATGTTTTCTTTTTTTTTTTTTTTTTTTTTTTTTTTTTTACCATTTTTACCTCACCATTGTCACACTGTAAAATCAGTGAGAAAAGCAATTATAAAACCCTGCACAATACTTGCCCTGGACATTCAGTTGCACAAAGTTTTCAATGCTGCACTAACAAGAGGACAGCTATGGTCCGGGTTGTGCTGTCACCTGGTTCTCAAGCATGTGAAAGCTGGCTGCTTTATGACTGCAGCCTGCTTAGCCCCTGCAGAGGGAGCAGGAACACCTCATTATCAGAGATGGGAGATTTGCAAGAAGGAATCTTGGATAAGATATACCTAATTAGACAAGGTTCTTCTCTCCCTCCATCAACAGAAAGCAAGGATGAACCCAAGGATTTCTACCACAGGCAGTATCTTTTGAACAAGAAGCACCTAAATATGCATTTTATTGCAGTATTTTCATAGGAAAGACACTGTTGGCCACTAGTCACACGTGCAGCAATTCCATAATCAAGCCCAGAATCCCAAGGGGCATGACAGCCAGTGGCTTTGACAAAATCCCACTCTATCAATGCAGTTTTGGGAGTATTTTTGTATCTTTTTTCTTTGATAACTTTGCTAAGGAAAATCCCATGTTGTTTTTCTCTTGTTCCTGATCCTGTTTTGTTGTTGTTGTTTTTCCCACTGAACATAATTCAGAAAGTAGATATTCATTTTAAATAATTCAATTACTCCTACTGCTGTGCAGTTTGCCTTAAACTCCCTGTTTCTATGCCCAGAGCTATGCTCAGGGCAAGAGAAAACTTCTAATTAGTTGGACAGTTTTGCTCTTTAATTATAGAATATCTTTGGCTAGAATGACATTTTTAAGCAATGAGGAGAGGCTTGTTAAAGAAAGATAACAAATAAAAAAAAATCCCTGAAATCTTCATATATTCCTTGTTCTGATATAATTCAACCCATTACAATAAGTGTTGAAGCAGGTTTAAAGCCTGGGGGGTGGGAGGGAGAACAGATAACTTAGCATACTAGAGAGTGTCAGGAACACAGCTACTGTCAATACTGATTTTTCTAATCTCTGAGCTCAGTGTTTATCCTAAGAAATGTTTGTTCTCAGCTTGCTTAACGTCCTTTCAGGTTTAGCCAAATCCTTAAAAACCAGAGTAATACAGATCTGTGGAACTGGGATTGTGACTAACATATTTTCTGTGTCAGCCCTTCTCTCCTCTCTTTTTTGTGCAAGGGGGCTTGCATTTCCAAGAACATCCCCTGCAGACTTACACTGTCCACCTTTCTTCAGTTTTTGGGCATCCTTCTCTTCATCTTCCTCCCCCTCTCTTTAATTTAACTCCTATTGTCCATTCTGTTCCACCCGTCTTTGCAATGCTGTGCCCACTGCAACCTTCTTTGCCTTGGACCTATTCTAGGCTCCTCACTCTTCCTCACCGTTTGTTTTCCAGGACAGCAGCACTATACTCTAAAATATTGGTCATTCCTCCTTGAGCACAGATGGAGCAAACGCTTCCAACCACAGCTCAGCACTTACAGCATCACAGTTGGTTTCCTACTTCTTAAACAGAAGATAGCACTGGAAATGGAGTCTCATCCTACAAAGTGATGAGCTCTCGCATCATCTGCAGAATGATTCAGCTCTACTAGAAATGCTTGCTCTGTATTGCAGCTTGCAGCAGGAGCTCCCCATGGGCTATTTGTGTGCTATGGGGAGTGTGACAGCAGCTCCTGGTTCTCAGGGAGGCTTTTTAGGCAAAAGCACACAGAGGCATGATGGGGACTCCTCCAAGCCACAGTAGCTTTGGCACTGTCCCTGACACCATGCCGCTGTAAACACTTGTTAATAGAAAAGGGGCAAGGAACATGGAGTGCACATCTCTGAGAAGGTGACACGAGATCAAGAATACATGACCTGAAAAAATTGAGCTCAGTCATTACAGAAATATGAGCGTGTTCTGCCCCCAAACATTTTGACATAATGGAACATATATTCTGCTCACTGAATTAAGTAAAATGCAATTGAATACATCTACTTTATATCAATGTTGGGAAACTATTAGGACTGAAGGTACTAATAGCCAAGAGGAGAAATTTAGCACTTTGGACTAGGTCTAGCTGGAATGAAAAGAAATAACTAAATAGAAAATACTTGAAGTTTACCCGCTACATACATATTGCACAATGGGACAGTGTCTTAATTCTAACTCCATAAATTATGTTTCCAAGTGTATTAAGGTATCCTTTTGAGTTCAAATATGCATTAAAAAAACACTAGAAAATCAAAGGCAGAAGGGAGAAAGGCATATAGACAATCAATTAGAAGTCCAAATTCTGATAAATTATGAACATTTTTGTTTTCTGCTGAGGTAAATCAGGTCTCTAAGTGTCCACACCACACAGAACCTGACTTACAAGAATAACTAAATTTCTATTTAGGTCATAAGCATTGAGAAAGTCAGATTACTCAATCACTATGATGCCATGACAGCAAAATTGATGTAAATGAAAAAGTACAACACAGGACAAATGCTGTTCTGAATTTAAAGTGTTTAACATTTTCTAAGTACATACACACATAGAGCTGAAGGATGCATTGCAGCACACAGTTGCATGAAGACAGAGCCAAAGCACCTGCACAGCCCTGGAGTTACTACCTCCTACAGTTCCTTATTTTCTTACCACATACCATTTTGTACAGGTTCATGACAGCCAGGTCTATAGGAACAGCTTGCTACATTCATTCTAGCTGCTATGAACACCGTCCTGCTGCACCCACTACTGACACTGTCCTGGGATCCTGGGAACTACATGCTTACCTGTAGGCTCTGGCCAGGATGATACTAACCACATCTACTACTTATGAAAAGCATACTACTCCATACTATTCCTTGGGATCTTCCTTACAACCTCAGCCTGTTTGCTATTCCCCACCCCCCACCCCCCCATTTTTATTTTATTTTATTTTATTTTATTTTATTTTATTTTATTTTATTTTATTTTATTTTATTTTATTTTATTTTATTTTATTTCATTTCATTTCATTTCATTTCATTTCATTTATCATTTAGGTTGGAAAACACCTGTAATATCATTAATCCAACCATTAACCTAGTGCTGACACATCTACCACTAGACCATGTCCTTAAGGACCACGTCTACATGTCCCTTGAATATGTCCAGGGATAGTGACTCAACTACTTCCCAGGGCAGCCTGTTCCAATGCCTCACAACCCTTTCAGTGAGGACTTTTTTCCTAATATCCAAGGTAATCTCCCCCAACACAGATTGAGGCCATTTCCTCTTGTCCTATCTCTTGTTGCTTGGGAAAAGAGATTGGCCCCCACGCTGCTACAATCTCTTTTGAGGTAGTTATAGAGAGTGTTAAGGTTTCCCCTGAGACTCCTTTTCTCTAGGCTAAATAACCCCAGTTCCCTCAACTACTCCTCTTAAGACTTATTTCTTAAATTGCAATCTCCATCTCTAAATCAATGGTCATCATCAGTTCAGACAGATTCTCTATAACTCCCTTTCTTCTGCAGATGTATTCTTTTCACATCTAAAAACTTTTCCTCCCAGACCTTGCATACTTATCCTACTAATCACTTGTTGACTTTGTCCCCTGTACACAGGGACTATGCTGATCCTCAAATACATCACTATGCTGATATTAAGCATGGCTGGAATTTTGCCCAATTGTGTGCCATGCATCCTTTACTGCTGTGTTTACCACAGCGCATGCTATAAGCTGATTAAATTAAACATAAGCAAGCACCAAGCGAGTGGAATAGAGGCAGCATTTCTCCAGAGGCTGACTTCAGAACCTTCAACTGAATGGCACATTCCAAGAGTAAATAATAATTGACTCAAAATCATTCATGTAATGAAACTGTGCTGCAAATGGTATTGTTTCAGATCTGCATAAACATCTTGTAATGAATTGGACATTCTGCTCATAGCACAGAAATGAATACACAGTCCCTGGATGATAGCACCTGTTTTCTTCTGGTTTAAAGATTAAATTTTATAGCAAAAGTTTTTAGAAGTATTTTTTCCTGCATTGTGAATAAATATAATCAGAGAAATAATCAAATTTAATTGCAACTGAGCAAAGCTGATATCATGCATAAAATGGTAAAAGTAGCCAAACATGTCTTCTCATCCCCAACTTAGCTCAGGAATACTGGTTATTCTGAGCCTTAATAGTAGATCATGTCTTTACAGAGGTTTTTCATCTGACATTATGTCTTTGTTGTTGTTGTTTTGTTTGTTTTCCCAGTCTAAGAAATTATTGGTAGCAGAGACTAAGAAGAGTATGGAAGTGGAGAAAGTGAGATGAGCCATTTCCCCTGATGGTCAGGATTAAGAAGCCTTGAAAGCTATTGCTATCCTCTCTCTCCCATCACATCATCAGGTAAAGAAAAGATAGTAAGTGATGTCTGCAAGAGAAGAAGGGAAATAGGGGATGTTTAGTTTGCTCCTAGGGCCAAAATGGCTGGTACAATTTCTTACAGTTCCTTAGGGATTACAACTGGATCAATTTTGCTGCTGACTTTGGAGTCAGCTCTTGCTAAACTGCAGTGGTGTTTTCCCTTGTTTTGTTATCTGTAAAATACTCAAATTTCTCTTCTTTGGTGAGTTGCTTTTGGAAAATCAAGACCCAGCCAAAATGCTTTAGAAAATTAAAACAAGTGCAAAGGACTTTGTATTTTGACTAAGCATATTCCAGTTAGCACATTTTAACATGTGCAGAGAAGGATTACCTCAGACTTATGGTTAGAGATTTACATAGGCTGGAAGTGACTGTTGGGGGTTATCCAGTCCAACCTCCTGCTCAAAGCACATCCCATTACAACAGATTGTATAGAGTTGGATTTGAGTACCTGGACACAGTCAACCAAGCACATTCTCAGAAGTGCCAAATTGAAGGGGAATAATCACCCTGACCTGCTGGTTGAGACTGACTACACTTGTCATAACACAGCTGGGATATTGTTGGCTTTCTTTGCTGAAAGAGTATGTTGCTGTCCCAGGCTTAACTTGTCCTCCAAGACATAAAGGTCATTTTCTGCAAAACTGCTTTCTATCCATTCTGCCCTCAGCTTATCCTACTGCATGCAGTCATTCATCTCCAAAGGCAGGACTTGCACTTGCCTTTATCAAATTTTGACAGCTTCTCAGGAGCACATTTTTCAAGCTTCTAGAGGACACACTAAATAGCAGTCCTGCCCTCAGGATAATGACCTGACACCCCCATTTTAATGTAATTCATATATTTGCAAAATTGTGCAAGTCATTAATAAAGCCATTAAACAGTGTTGGCATTGGTATTGATCTCTGAGGGATGCCACTTGTAAATGGCACAGCTGAATTTTGTGACACTAATGAGCACCCTTTGAGCCTGACGGTTCAGCCAACTTTCCATCTGCCTTATTGTCCACTTATGCAAGTGGCATTTACTGGCACTTATCCAAACTTATCCAAAATTCATTGCTTTGGCAATATGGAAAACCAGAGCCTTGCTAAAGTCAAAGCATACAATATCTACTGATTTCCCTCTTCACAGAGCCATTGGTCTCATTGCAAAAGGTAATCCGGTTAGTCAGACGTGATTTATTCTCACAGATTCCATGATAGCCATTTACAATAATCTTGTCCTTCACATAGCTAAAAATGGCTTTAAGGAGGGTTTACTCCATACTTTTTGCAGGAACTGACCCAGATCATTCCTGTTCTTTTTGGAAATGTTTGTAACAACTGTTTTCTTTCAATCTTTGGGATCTTTTCCTGGTTGCCAGGACTTTTGAAAGATGACAGAGAACATCCTTATGATGACATTGTCCACTTTACACAGGTTCATGCCACCTCCTCAGCATGCTCAGGCAATGTTTCTGTAATGCTCCTGGGCAGATTGTCCCTGTTTCCATTTTCCATATCTTTCTATTTTGCAAGTAAGCTCAGTGAGAAGTTCCCTATTTCAAACACAAAAGCTTCTTATGGAGAAAGAAGGAGTTAACTTCACATGAGAGATTAAATTAGTCTCATAAAGGATGAGAGAAGCACTCATTATTTCTAATGGTGATGAAGGTACTACCAATCCATTTACAGAACTGAATATAAGACAACTCTTAAAATACTGGAAGAATAACACAGAATCATTTTAGAATATCTTGAGCTGCAAGGGACCAGCAGGGATCATTGAGTCCAATTCTTGGCTCCACACAGGACCACACCAAAATCAAACCCTATGTCTGAGAGCATTGTCCAAACACTTCCTGAACTCCAGCAGGCTTGGTGCTGTGGCCACTGCCCTGTGGAGCCTGTCCTAGTGCCTGACCACCCTCTGGGTGCAGAACCTTTTCCTAACCCCCAGCCTGACCCTCCCCTGTCCCAGCTCCATGCCGTTCCCTCGGGTCCTGTCACTGTCCCCCGAGAGCAGAGCTCAGCGCCTCGTGACGGAGCTGCAGGCCACCATGAGGCCTCACCTCAGCCTGCTCTGCTCTGGGCTGAACAAACCAAGGGACCTCAGCCGCTCCTCATACATCTTGTCTCTAGACTCTTCACCATCCTTTGGGTGTGCCCTAATTAATTTTATGTCCTTTTTATACTGTGGCACCCAAAACTGCACACAGCTCTCAAGGCGAGGCCACACCAGTGCAGAGCAGAGAGGAACATTCCCTTTCCTTGATCAGCTAGCCATGCTGTGCCTGATGCACCCCAGGGTATGTTTGGCCCTTTTGGCAGCCAGAGCACACTGCTGACTCATGTTCAACTTGCTGACAATCAGAAGCCCCAGTTATCTTTCTGCAGGGCTGCTCTTCAGCCTCTCTTCCCCTAGTCCGTATATATTTCCTGGGTTGCCCCATCCCAGGTGTAGAATCCTGGACGTGCTCTTGTCCTGTATCCAGGTCATTTATGAAAACATTAAAGATAACTGCCCTAAAACGGAGCCTTGGGGAACCCCACTAGTGACTGGCTGTCAGCCTGATGTAACACCATTTTCTATAATCCTTTGAGCCTGATCCATCAGGTAATTGTTTACCCATCACATTATGTTTTTGTCTAGCTGTATGCTGGATATTTTGTCCAGAACAATACTGTGAGAAACAGCACTGGAAGCTTTGCTGACATCTAAAAAGATTACATCAAGTGGCTTCCCTTGGAATACTCTGTGTCTTGCTGCAGAAAGACAGAAAGAAAAGGTTTGTGCATCATATCTAGGATTCACTGTGTTAAGCTACTATGGCTTTCTTTAAAACGTTCTTTCAACTTTTTCTGCTTTGCTTCACGTTCCCTGAACCATCCTCCTTTGATTGGTGACTCACAGATCTGCTGTTGAACTTCATCTAGCAGATGGAGTCCCAGAGAAGGCAAGGGCAGAGACACTGTACTGGAAGCCTCACTGAGGGAGAGCACAAAGCAGTATGTAGAAGAGTGAGTCTCCTGCTTAATGCACGAGACATAACATGTTACTCTAAAGCACCTATCATAGCTCTGGCGTACAGGACTTCTGCTGTAATACTGAACTTAGACTTTCAGCTCGTAGCAAAAGGAATGCTCAAGAATTGGGGCCACTTCTATAGAAGTAGGTTATAGATATTTGGAGTGTTGACATCCAAATGAAAGGGATGGTGAAATATTAATAAAAACAGTCCTGAAAGTAGAGAGGTGTGAGACATGGAGACCAGGAACTAGATGTTTATTAAGAAAATTAATTTAAGGTCTGGTATTATTCATACGGAAGAACAGACCACAGAACACCAAAAAAATAGCATTTTCTTCGTAGCCTACAAAGTGCCAAAAAATGTAGGGGAAGATTTGGTATCTATTTGACTGAATTGCAGTTTTGAAAGAATTAGTAAGAATGGTTTCTATTAGAAGCTAATGAACTTGGACCATGAAGCATGTACAGAAAAGAGAGACAGAATGACAGGTGCAAAAGAATAATTTACATCATAAAGCTTTTATGTATTTTCATTCCTTCATTCTAACCATGAATGGTATGAACCTGCAACTGCATGCCAGCAAGGTGTGTCACAAGAGTGCCAAGTCAGTCACTTTTTCAAGTAGACACTGTACAGAGGTAGAGCTTCCTTACATAAATGTCACTCATTTCTACAGAATAAGAGGAAGTTTCTCAAGCTCATGAAGGACCCATGAGTTTACAGAGGCTAATAAGATTAAACCAATGTTCCTGTTCAGATGATTTGCTTTCAGCTGACTAGGACTAGTCTCTTTATTACTTTCCCAGTGCTCTCTGACTTGGTAAAGGCCTTGAAAGCTACTCTTTTTGCAGGATACAAACCTATAAACCAGGTCAAGTGGAGAGAATTGCAATGTATTTATTTAGGTTCACTGAAATATAGATGGGGTTGACTTCTGTTTCTCCCCAGATATTTTAGCAGTGCTAATGTAAAAGAGCAAAATCATTCAATCACATCTAGAGAGACATAAGAAAGACTGTGACTTGTATTAAGGAGTTAATCAACTGTAATAATAATGGTAGGGTCAAAATTACATACATCAATTTAAAACCTCACATTTACCATTAACAAGAAATAAAAGTATGTATTGAAACATTCATCAGTTCATTTAATTTATTAAAGAGTCAGTGCTCCTTCCATGGTCTCCCGACGCACTTCTAAATATCAGCCATTAATATGATTAGTTTGCCTATGTAACTGGGTAGCCCTGCAATAGGGTATTGCCAAGGCTAGTAGCAGGCCAAAAGCTATGTATTGAGCTTGCAAGGCTTCAAGACCGAGGCTTGTCAGGTCTGTTCTGTTCTGTTGGTAGTTTTCTTGGCCTGCCTGCTGCTTTGCTTTACTAGCTTTAGCCCTGAGAGCAATACCTCTAATTGATGAGGTGTCTATGGCTAATTTGTTTTACTTTTGTTTTTCTTTGTGTGTTAAAGCCACAGTTTTGTAAAGACAGCAGTAACAAGCAGCCATTCTATGTAGAATGAGATATTTATGACTCTGCAGTGAAACTCCCTTGCTCATTTTATATCCTTTCCTGGTGATTGCTTTGTAATGCATGTATCCTTGGGATATTTCATTAACAGCAACATCTGCCATTGAGGCCTTTAAGAAGCCCTGCTTTTCTGAAATGAAATCTTTATCAAAAATATGTTAAGGCAGGAGGGATTTTTTTGTTGTTGATGTAGAAATAAAAATAATTTAATTATAACCATATAATCTGGCTATAATTTTGAGGCAAGGGACCCAACTGTGAATCCTGGATGTATGTGCGAAGGCTCTGTTGAACTCCTAAGCTCTGAGAACATTTATGAGAGCATGGTTTGCCTTTAAATTAATATAGATCATCTTCACAGGCTGGAATGATGTGGGTAATTCCTTCTCATGCTCGTACCCCTCCCATCTGTACAGAGCAATTTGATAACTGTATTCAAAAAGCAAAAGCAAATGATACATGTAATTGTTATAGGCCCAAATCAAGGTTCAGCTATGGGCACTTTAATCTGTTTCCCGATAGCAGTATGGAAGTGCATTCTGTTCTGAGCTCTTGTCTAAATGGCATCATCAATGAAATACCAATTACAGGCTTGCAATCGCTACAGCTCTGAGGGTTCAATTCATGTATTTAATGCCAGAATTCTCCAGCTTCATTAATGCTCCTTACCATTTCTTAGGAGTACATTTCAACAGATTGCTTCTACTGGACCCAAGGTGTCTGTGTGTGGACACAGTTAGAAACAAACTGTAATCACAGATTGCTTATATTGGCCATAAAAGCACAAAATTATAAACATTAAAAGGTACATCAAAGATATAAGATCTAAGATCCTATACTGCTTTTGCATGGCACCTCCTATTTGAAGACTCAAAAGTACTCACTGATTTTAGCCTTGCAGCAACATAGAATATCCTTCTTCACTGTATTTTAGGGGAAATGGTTAATATCCAGAGGCTATGTGTCATTTGTTGTTTTTTAATATATCATGTAAACAAGCTTTTGTGGGAATAAGTATTGATTAAAACTGATTGATGAATTAAGATCTGTTTGTTTCTTTTTACACCTTTCAGATGTCGTTGATGTGGTATTCATCTATTGTGCTACTTGTCCTTATTTTCAGCAAGGCTGTGTTAAAAGAAAAGTGTGCAAAGCAATAAAAACTATGTGGCATACTATCTTTTGACACTAAAAACATAGACATAGCCTTAACCATCAGATCTACAAGCCAAGTGGAAAATAAATGTATTTTCACTGAATATATCATAAATAACTGTGAGAGAAGGAAGTACACATGCTTGGCTCTTTGAGTTTCTAGAGATAATCAGAAAAATTTAAGTATTCATAGTTCTTTAAAGCAAAAGAAAGTGATGAAAATGTTGCACTTAACATGTTGCTGGTTTGTGCAGAAACAGCAGTGAGAGGCTGTCCCATGGCTAACAGGAGCAGCACAAAGCATGCTGGAGAAGAACCACGTTTTTACGTCACTGGCATTACAGTGTCTTGTGTTGGCTCTAAGAGTAAGTGATAAGCTAGGAGACACTGATATGGAGAAAAACCTATGTGCTTCCTCACCATGCAAAAATCTTGCTTAAACAAATTTATATTGATGATGCCTCTACTGCTAGCATAGCCAGAAGTATGTTCATGGCGCAAGACTTAAAAGAGATGTTTTATTGGAATAGTGGGCACAAAAATCCACAAACTTATTTCTGTGAGTCAGGACACATTGTGTTGGCTGTTATAAGTTAATGGATGTTGTTATACATCACATGAAACATTGACCATAGAACATGGTACATGCAATCCATATTGAGTCCTGTTTATGTTACTCAGGTTTTAGAACAGGTCTTTTTTTTTTTTTTTTTTTTTTTTCCACATTTGTTTGTGTTTCCATCCATGCACCACAGACCATAAATCATTCCAAATCTGCACTATAACTGGAAAAATGTAGCTCACCAGGGGTTTTAGTGTGTAGAAAACAGGCGTTTTTCTTCGTTCTTATGAAGATCATGATGAAAGATCAGGGAATACTTCTTAAAGTATGAAACACTACACTTCTATGCTACTTCTGCAGGGTTTTGGAGAGAAGAGTGGGATTAGGATTTAGAAAAAGAACACATTCATTCCATCTAAATGTAAACAACAACACATTTGTCTAAGGAAGATAAAGATGCCTGTAATTTGTAAATAGTTGAGAGCTAAAAAATTCAGTTATACTTGCTATAAGAAGAATAAGCACAGAGGGCAGAGATAGCATTATCTCAAATTAGAATACCAAATATATTAGGAGAAATAATCGTCACTGTTTTGTGAAGATTCACAACAACATCACCTATATTTCTACAGATCCTCCCCTTTTTAGGACTGTTAAATTATATGTTTAGATTACCATGAACCAAAACTGACATGGTCAAAACCCACACAAATTAATGAAAATTACATAGAGCGCTGTCTGGGAGGTCACAAGTAAAGCCAGCCTAAGGGTTTGGGGAATATACTGTGCTACATTAAAACTTCGATTTTATTTTTCTTTGAGAGAAATTGCTTCTTGGCAGGCTGCTGTTTGTTTTCATGATTAAGTGGTAAAGAACCTTAGGCATATCTCTGGGGCAGAAGAGTAAATGAGTAACACAGCACAGGCTACAGAAACCGAGGGTTAAATGCAGCCTTTCAATGGTTCAGTATTTTTACTGTTTACATCCTGGAAAAGTGAGTACCTGAACAAGCAGTCACAGCCTTTGTGCCCTACAATTTTTTTCTCTGTGCCCCCATGTTGTGCTAGACCTAGCATTTGTGCAGCCATACAGTAAACTTTGGAAAACTGCTGCTCACTCTGAATAGGCTTTTTTCTGCCCTGCTCCATTTTTTTTCTTCCCTCCCTCAAATTCTCACCTTACACTGTTTCAGTCAGTTCATGTTGTGGCACATTCACATTAACTCTATCATAAAGAGAAGAGTAGGAACGACCTTTTCAGCAGTAGCACAAACAGATGCCAGATTAAAGTGACCATGGAATTTAAATCAAGTCTTCAGATGCTTTCTGATTATTTATAATGGCTTAATAAATATGTCATCTTCAATGGAAAAAAAGAAAAAAAATTAAATAAATAAAAAGAGACTATGGCTGGGCCTGTCAGAGAACTGTATCAATGATGTAGATGTAGAACTCCATCAATTAAAATTCTTATTCATATGTGTTAAAAGCTAGCATGTCCTATTCATTTCAAAAATAACTTTTCAATGAATTTCAGAAAACAAACAAACAAACTGGCCTTTCAGAAGCTCTTTAAACAACCTAAACCTGTGTAGCTTCTGCTATTTATCAGTGAATATATGAAACAGCCTTCTTCTATGCATTTACCACAGAAGTTAAGATAATATAAAATACGCATATTCTGTTACTACCTATCTTACTGTTTTTTCTTTTGACTGCTTAAATTATATATATCGCAGGGTATCAGTAAAATAACAAAACCATGTAATATTAAAACCCCCTACACCTACACAACAGAATTAAGACAATAAAAAGTGCCTGCCAAATCAAGACAAAAAAGTCAACAGCAAAAATCCAAGCCAACCTGGAACCACATTAAACTGAAAGAGAAACTACAAAGGAGATGCAGTCAATAGAAGGAACCGATCACACTTAACATGCCTCGTTTAATCCTACTCTTACTTTTGTACAGCACAAAGGGAGTTCAATCATAAATATTCAGCCTTAAGGCTATAAAGATTTCTACAGAGTTTGCTGAGTAGTAAGACCAGATACAGTTTATTCCTTGGTTTGAATCTGTAGAATGTCTTGCAGAGAACTGTGAGCAGTGAAATGCTTCCCCCTCCACAGGCAGACACACGAGGTAACCTGGGGTTTACTTTAACCCAAGGTAAATTATGCACATACTAAAACGAAGAACAAGTGTCCAACACCTCTAAGAAGAACAGCCACAGGCATAAATGTCAGGAAGACATTCCCTGCATAGCAAAGTGAAGTGAAAGTGAAGCAAAGACTCTTTATCAAACTTACCCCAAATGCATCTGAGTAACAAAGCGTTCAACCCACCTAGGGAAAAATCTTATCCATTCCTAAAACTTCCAAATAGCTATATCAAAACATAAATAGTTACCAGCTGCTGGGAATAAGAACCAAGAAGAAACCCCCACCACAATCAAAAGTCCAAGCATTTATGGGATAGAAAGAAAAGAAATCACAGGCTCCACTACTAAATTGCAAGAGTATGTAACAGCTCCCTATGGGCTGCAGCTGGTAGTCTCTTTTAAATTCCAAGAGCTAGCAAATGTCACTAAAAGGAGAAGTGGAAAATAAAGAGTTAGTAGTACTCTGTCTAAGGAAAGAGAGGGTTTATAATGTACCAAACCCTCTCCACAAATTATGGAGAGGGTTTGGTACATTATAAACCCCCAAACTACCACAGTTGTTTGTATTAATTTGGGTTGTACTTGTCTGCTCTCTTGTGAATGATACAGTTTAAGTTGCGCAAAATTAATCAGGGCAGCTTTGAAACTCTATCTCAGAATTCTTCATGTAATTTGAAATAATATTGCACAAATATTTACATATTTTAGATCTAGATTTTTATACTGCGTACCTGCAGCACGTGCAAATATAGCTGGACTAACCTTAAAAATTGTTAGCCGTGTTTTTGCAGAAAGCAGAGATCAGTGTGGATTACTCACCCGAGAGTCTACTTGGGTTTTTCAAATGGATTCATAAATGGTCTGAAGTTCTACAGTGACATTGCTGACATTGACTTCACCTTTTCTATCTTAAGAAAAGAGATCTATCACTGTCCATTTTAAAGGAATACCTATGCTGGATTAGCTTGTGAGAGTGCTAGAGCATGTGATCAGGACTATTTTTGGAGCTGTAATTATGAAAAAGTATATTCATAACCAAGTTAGTCAATGAGGTTTTTTATTTATTTTATTTTATTTTATTTTATTTTATTTTATTTTATTTTATTTTATTTTATTTTATTTTATTTTATTTTATTTTATTTTTTGCTTTGATCTGCAAACATACATAGTTAATATTCTCAGTAATCTACTTTATTGGAGCTCAATCAATGTATTCACATTCTTAAAGATTGTCTCTTTGTAGAATCTGGTTTTATATTATCTAAAAAGCCTTAAATTAAATTACCAAAATAATACAGGCAGATTTAGAACTTGAATCTAGTATTCATGGAATATACTTAAAAATTCCTGTAACTTTCAAGGAAAAATTCCTGTAACTTTCCTGCAGTATTTTTGCTTGCACATAATGGTCATATACAAAATGTACTCATTTGCAAGCTTTCTCCTCAGGTTTTATGCTCAAGAACTGCAGTCTGTCTGCTGTGTGAATCTGTTCTAAAGAAACTGGAAATTATTTGCTTGCTACAGACAATGAGTAACTATAGTAGTAAGTTGCCTGCTATGGAATAGGAAAGCAATATTGGTTTGCGTCAACAAAACATGCATATCTCTAGGCTGCAAAGCCCAGAAGTCAGGCCAGATTGTCTTTCCTTTACACGGATGCAACTTCTGTGACACCGGGCCACTGAGTGACTCACTCCAGCAATTGTGGCAGAGTAAATCAGGCCATTATTGAAATTAGAAATGACCAAACCACAGTAGGTTACTAGTAGACTTGTATTTCTTATATTGCAAGCTCAAATTTTGGGTTAAAATAATTAACCTTAAATGGAGAAACTGTTGGCTATGAAAATATAGTAATTTTAAACAATGTTTGCCAGGCTGTTATCTAGCAGTAAGAAGCTTCATGGATGGCCTAATAGAGTTCAGTATTTCACAATGGGGTCTGAAAGGCCAACACATGTGTTCCCTTTAAATATAATTTTCAGCATTATATGAAAAGACAGTATAAGGACTTGCTGGCAGGAATGTGTATGAGCTAAAACAGCACAAGTATTAGCATATATACACACCATCAATGTCTCTCCTTCTGAGCACTATCTATCTCAATCACTTTCAGATAATTGAGATCTTTATTAAAAATGTTCAAGGGTTTTGTTTTGTTTTTCTAAACTGCTAACCTCATGAGCAGCAAAGCATTTACATTTTAAAGAGAAAGCTCTACTAGGTGAAGGTTCTGTTTGAATATTTGCATGAATTTTAATGAGTCTGTTCTAAGGTTTTTCAGTTAGAAAAACCATCATGTACTGAAATAGTTTGAAGCTCTGTCAAGCTGCAAGGGCTATCCGTTTGTAAGAACTCTCTAGGGGGTAGAGGTACTGCATCCTTTACATTACTTAGCATCCTTACATATTTTTTTCTTCTTCCTGTTCTTTTATGGTTAAAAACAGTGATGCTTTTTATTTAGAGGATTTGACCATATTGTTATCTGTTTCATAGCTTAGGAGAACATTCTTTACTATTTGCATGTCACACTGTGTGGCTGTCTCATTATTTGAGTGGCACACAAATGGCCAAAGAAGTGCCAAACGCTGTAAATGCTACACTGTAAAATAACACAATGACTGCTACTGCATTGAAAATTCTTTTTGATCCAAAGAATGGCATTAGGAATGTGCTCTGGTATGGCAGTACAGGATGCATTTTAATCTCACTAGAGAGAAACATATTTTAAAATGGACTATTAGAAAGCTTGTAAAAATGGAGAAGTGTCTATCTAGTGAAACAAATGAAAACACTCCTATTGATTTAATTAAAATTGAAGTGGACCCTCTTTACTCATTATCAATTGGTAGTAGAAACTTGTTTGCATCAAATACTATTGCAAACCACAAGTACTTTCAGTGGGATCTCTATAGGACTATTTATATTGTGCAATAGTCTGCACATGGGTAAAGGCGTCAGAACCAAACTTTGATTGTTTGATCAAAGACTGTGCACACTTGGGGACATTTTAAAAAGTTCTGGAGGAGAAAATGTTATTTTGATCATGGTGTCTGAAATTTAGGACTCTCACTTCTTAGAACTTTGCAAACACTAATTACTGAAATACCTTTTCATCCTCTCTCAAAGAGGCAGACAAAAGCTCTTTGTTTCATACAGCAGACATGAAAACTGAGCAAAGAGGAACATAACTTTTCATTTGCATAAGGTGATTGTCATTGTTAAAAAATTAGACTAAAATCAAACAGAAGTGTTGGGAACTTGGTATTTCCATTGTAACCTATGGGAGCTATAGAACATAAGAACATACACACTATTTGCACATACAGAAAACATACAGTCATGTTGCTGCAGCAGAGCTGCTATAGTAAGCAGCAATAACTGTACTTGTGGTCAAACTCCTGTGACTGGTGGTATCATGAACTGCTCAATGAAGATCTTACAGCAGAATCACTCCAATAGCATTACTCTGACAATGATAAAACCAGCTGTTGTAGCATATTTATTATTATTATTTTTAAAAATAAGACAAACAGATCAGCACACTGAAAATCTGACACACACATAAAAATTGGAGACGGCTCTGGAAAAATGTAGTATGTAACCAAGCCTGATGAGAGTTCTAGACCAGAGGATAGGTTAGTACACAATATATATTGCATGATTTTTGCAGGGATGTTTGACAAGATAATAAGTAATACCCAGAGAACAATAGAAGTGGAAGGATATGTTTGTGCGAGTGGATGTGTGTTTCTATGTATACATTTTGTATCTATCCATCTCCTGTTATGTCACTAAAGATTTATCAAGTGTTTTGCCTCTTTCTTTCTTTTTTCTTCATTAATATTATGTCTAAATTCCTTCATCCACTATTCTATTTTCTCTCAGAAAGTAATCCACCTGTTTTTTTTTTTTTTTTTTTTTTAATATAAGTAGTATTTTCAATACAAGTTCTTTCACCACTGTCACTTTCCCCAGGCAGGCCTTTAAGCAGATATTACTGGAAACAAACCAGAGCTATAATTAATATACAAGGAACACCCCAGGATACTTTTGCATCTTTCTGATCTACAAACAGGACATTTGTTTTGAATGAAATGTTCATGTGTTCTGAGTCAGAAGGAGAACCTGAGAATAGTAGGAAAGTTTGCAGAGATGAATTTGGGACAGATAAATTTAGATACACAAGAAAAAAAAAAAAAAAAAGACAAAAATTTATATTTATTTATTTATTTTAATACTGAAAAAAGGTATTTTATTATTCTTCTAAACCAATTCCATATACCTTACTAAGAATAGATGCTGGTGGCTGGCCATTACTCATTATGCAAAATTTATAGTTCTATTTTTTAAACCGACTATTTACAGATAGAAATTAAGAGAAATGATAACATATCCCAAAACATTTTTCTGGGAAAAAAAAAAAAAAAAGATATTTGTGCGTTTTTAGGAATGACTGCAACAGAGCAGACAGCATTTTCACAGTCCAGTGACAAATCTCTGGTAGTAAAGTATAGCTGATATTTTAGGGGAAGATTCTGACATCCTTCAGTAACCAGTCACAGAGAGATCTGTTTTAAGGAAAAAACTACGTCTATCTTCAAAATATGTGAACTCATCTTCAAACTTAAAACAATAAAATTGTAAATCTGATTCTGAAACATGTTCTTTTTTCAATTTAAACATCCATTCAAAATGATAATAAAATCAGCAATGACTTTGCTTAGTATCCTGCTATGTTTCTGACCTCAGTTATCTTCTGAGAATGAGTTCAACAAGCAATCATATTTTCATTTAATTAATATACACCTCTGACAAATCATATTTCTTTATAGGTAGTGGAACTTGAAAATAATTTCTTAGCTAACCCACAGCTGCTTATAAAATGCTTCCCTGATATCACAAAAAACGTCAGGAAGAAACAAAAATTCAGTAGGTGGGAATTCCTAGATAATCTTATCTGTACACACATACCAGGATTGCAGGATGAGAATAAGTATATATACATGTATTTATATACCAGAACTGTATCTATACATGTCTCCCTCCTCCTCCCCTTAATGGTCATGATTACTGTGATTGAACAGGGGGCTTGGACTGATGATTTTCAAAGATCCCCTCAGCCTAAACTATTTTGTGTTTCTCTGCCTTATGCATTTAAATGTGTAGCTTGTTACTTATAAAAGTCATCTTCCAAAGTTACTCAAACTTGATCTCATAACATCTCTTCATAAAACAGTTTTCTATCTGCCATACACCTAATAATTCTCATTGCTTGTTTCTGAACACTCTCTATTTCTTCATTCTTTTTGAGATTGAATCTGCAGGGAGTGTTCCATTGATTTCCAATATGATACTTATGTGCTATATATCCTGTTCATTATGCATCTTACCAAGTTTGGTTTCTTTAATTGCTGCTGTGAAGTTAAGAGTTCTCTTCAGCCTGAGCCGTCTGCAATGATAATTACTATTTAATCTCTCTGTGAATCTTTAAATGTTTTAAACCTTAAAGCAATTTACAAGGAAAGATGTCTTAAGTAGCAGCTTGGTCAATTTGTAGGTTTCTAACTAAAAGGAAAAATAAGTGAAATGATTTGCCATCATGTTGGTAGCACGTCTCTAGAGCATGTCAGAATACTTTGTTTTTAAATAAATGTTTGCTTTTGTTTGTTACTTTCTCTATCAAAAATCATGGCCTATCTTAGAAATATTAGATTAAAGTTTGACATCTTTTATATCATTGTCCTGGTTTAACCGAGGATATAGTTATTTTTCCTTATAGCAGCCAGTATGGTGCTGTGTTTCAGGTTTAGGATGAAAATAGTGTTGATAACATGCTGATGTTTTAGTTGTTGCAGAGCAGTGCTGACACTAAGCCAAGGACTTTTCAGCTTTTTACACCACCCTGCCAGAAAAGAGGGTGGGGGTCCACAAAGAGCTGGGAGGGGAGAGACCTAGGACAGCTGACCAAAACTGTCCAAAGGAATATTTCATACCACGTGGTGTTTCACTAGACAACTACATGGGGTGGCTTGCTGGGAAGGGTTGAATAGCTGTTCAGGGATGGGCTGGGCATCAGTCAGTGCGCAGTGAGCAATTGCATTGTGCATCACTTGCTTTGTGATGTTATTATTATTATTATTATTATTATTATTATTATTATTATTATTATTATTATTATTATTATTATTATTATTATTTCTCTTCCATTCCTGTCCTATTAAACTGTTTTTATCCCAACCAACAGGCTTTTTTTTTTTTCTTTTTTTCTCCCCCCCCCACCCCCCCCGACCCCCTTAATTTCCCCCCCCCCTCATCCCCCCATCCCACTGGCTGGGGCTGGTGTGTGAGCAAATAGCTGTGTGGTGCTGAGCTGCCTGCAGGGATCAACAGCACCAGTCATGCTGCATACTGATGTTCTTGTCCTCAAACAGGCAGAAGTCTACAGAGCTCAGTTCAGAAAGTCTAGAACTGCCTGATCTGACTGTCTACTTAAAAGGCAAGGACAGGAGAGATTCTGGAATCCAGCTTTGATGCCAATCAATGCTCTCATTACAAAACTGAAAAATGCCTCAGAATCACAGAATCATAGAATATCCCAAGTTAGAAGGGACCCATGAGAATCACTGAGTCCAACTTCTGGCTCTACACAGGGCCACCTAAAAATCAAATCCTATTTCTGAGGGCATTGTCCAAATGCTTCCTGAACTCTGGCAGGCTCTATGGTGTGACCACTGCTCTGGGGAGCCTGTCCCAGTGCCCAACCACCCTCTGGGTGCAGAACCTTTCCCTAACCCCCAGCCTGACCCTCCCCTGTCCCAGCTCCATGCCGTTCCCTCGGGTCCTGTCACTGTCGCCAGACAGCAGAGCTCAGAGCCTGCCCCCCTGCTCCCCTCAAGCTGCAGGCCGCTATGAGGCCTCCCCTCAGCCTGCTCTGCTCCAGGCTGAACAAACCAAGGGACTTCTGCCGCTTCTCATACATCTTGCCCTCTAGACCCATCACCACCTTTGCTGCCTTCCTTTGTATGCTCTCTAATAGTTTTATGTCCTTTTTATACTGTGGTGCCCCAAAACACACAGCACTCACGGTGAGGCCACACCAGTGTTGAGAAGCATTAAAACCAAGAGTGAATGGACAATATTGCAGAAAAATCCTGTAAGTGTCATTAAATAGGTAGTTGTGGCATCTAGCAGAAAATAAATAAATAAATAAATATCTCGAAATACAAATTCTGAAGGCTGGAGAGTATTTTCAGGAAATCCCGCTGTAACTGTTCTGTTCTTATACTTTCCCTTAGATATCTTCTGTTCACCATGGTCATAGATGTTCAGCTTAACAAACCTTTGGTATGATCCATTCTAATTTTCAGA
The DNA here is from genome assembly GCF_964035555.1 of Netta rufina. Taxonomy (NCBI): domain Eukaryota; kingdom Metazoa; phylum Chordata; class Aves; order Anseriformes; family Anatidae; genus Netta; species Netta rufina. Next base: position 86,115,782 of record NC_140124.1, on the reverse strand, counting down.
AAAAGGTATCAACAGTTTTCAAGAAAATGGATTACTTGTCCAGTTTTTCCTCTTCAGAAAAAAAGATAACAGCATTTTAAGTAGTGAAAATTTTAGGGCATGACTTCCAAGCAATGTGACAGAATAGGACCTGAGTTAGTAAACTTACAGTGCTACCTCTAGTCTTCTACTGTTACTAGTCTAACAGACTTAGTCTTCTATTAGGTAGTAAAGCCATATCACAAATGCTACTTTGTAGAAAAAACTTTTTTTTTTTTTCTTTTCTTTTCCTATTGGTAGAGCTGTTTTTAGTAGAATTCTTAGATTAGCCACCTGACTTATGTCATAGTAAGAATTTTGCTCCTTGAAAAGCTCTTAAATATTTAGAGAAATAATGACTAAGTCTGTATCTATCAAGTTAGTTGAAATTGCACTTACTGAGGGAGAAAAATAAAGCATCTGGGATATCACATGATAGAGTATAACTAGCATGGGTTCTGCAAAGGAAAATTGCATTTAATTATTTTTTAAACTTCTTTGAAAATATCTATAAAGAGATGGGTGATGGAAAACTGGTTAACATAATTTAATAAAACTACTAAATAGCCCAAGAGAAGGTCCTGAATAAGACTCTATAGACAAAAGAAAATAATTTTGAGAGGAGTGGCAACATCGTCATGAAAAGAAGGCCAAAGAGCACAATTAAATAGTCAGTTAAAAACAAATCAATCAAACAAACAAAAAAAAACAACCACAGCAAACATCTTTCTTCATTCTAGCTTCTATTGTTTGACATAAAACAATAGTTTCACAAGTACTGTAGAATAGAACTGCTTATTAAAATTTGCAGATGTTACTGTCATTAAATTAGGAGGTGTTGAAGAAACTTTGGCCTAATTCAAGTAGTTTATTCATCAAAGTAATGAATGTTGCATTTCACATTGAAAGGGAAAGTTCACACTTTTCCAGCATCTAGGAGGGTTCTAAATTTATTGAAGTAACTCTTACAGCATACCTGGAAATTGCTGTAGTTTGCTTGATACGAAGCTGCAGATGGGAGTCTAACAAGAAGTTAAGTTACTTGAAGACTAATAAGGTAACTAATGTTGGCATATAATGCCTTTTTATAATCAACGATATGACCTCATTTGGAGTGTGCAGTGCATATCACCTGTCTTGAAAGTGACACTGCAGAACCTAGATTAGCTCTTAGGAAGTTGAAAAGTACGATCAGTGGACTGGAAGTGCTTGCTTATGAAAAGAGACTGAGCAATTAGGACTGATCATTTAAGAAACAGAAGAAAATGGCATGAGAAAAGTACATTATATTAAAAAAGCATTAGAAATTAGATATTACCGTTCTCTTTGTCTCATAATGTAAATGCAAAGAAAAATGATGACATAAAAAGCTGTGATTTAAAAACTGATTCAAGAAGAGTTCCACTCATTACTGGAAAATTAATGTGAACTCTCCTGTGAACTGTGGAACTTATTGACACAGGAAATTACCAAAGCTAGATAACCAGAAAGAGTCAAAAAGAGATAAACTCATTTAATGGATATCAACAACAGATTAAGGAAATAATCACCACAGGTTTCAGAAATAGCAGGATGTTGGATATATTGAGCTCTTTTGTCCTGTGCTCCTAACTCTCTCATTCTTATGAAGAAGCTGGAGTACGAAGTCTACTACAGCACATATCACCTTCAAATGCATAGTAGGTGTAACATTGTCTTCAACCATTACTACCAATATTGGTCTTGCTTCTGCCATGGGCACAGGTGATCACAGTAATGAAGAGAGGTTGCCAACAGTACAATCCTACCCAGCATCCTCACTTCATCCCACAATTCTGGGCCAAATGAGGCCAATTCTGAAGTGGGTCAGGGGACCCATTAAATCGAAACCCCAGAACAGGGATCACTAGACAGTATCCCTTTGGCCAAACATCTTCTACTTGAGAAAAAGTTTGGCCATATGTCCTCTTTTGGCCAGACGCCCTCTACTGGAGCCAAGTAGCTCAAAGGGTATCTATACCAAGCTGTGCTGGAACAATGGTTCATACTATAGGTCCAAGCAACAAAATACAAACTGAGGGCAGGCTATTTAGCAAGCGAGTTTGCAGAGTAATTCCTCGAAGTCCTTGTAGGCAGCAAACTGCATAGAAGTCAATGGTGTTTCCCCACAGGGAAGAAGGCTGATCATATACGGTATTTGTTGTCAAGAAGGAGCCAGCAGTAAAAGAAAAGAGATTTTTCCTTTGTTGCCTGGCACTTGTGAGACTGGCTTGGTGGGCAAGGGGGTAAGGTAAGTAAGGTAAACAATGTTGTTTACTTTGACTTTATATGAGAAAAAATGTGTGAGACGTGGACTGGAGAAACGGAGTACGAGGTAGGTTGAATGCTGGCGAGATCACCAGGCGCTGGGGGCTGTGATCAGCAGTACAAAACTGACAGGTGGTTACTAGTGGTATCCTCATGAGTCAACACTAAGACCAACTGTGGGTAATGTCCTCTCTAGCAACCCTTAGCAAGTCTGTGGGTGACAAGTTGGTCAGTAATTTGGAGGCAGGGGTGCCATTCAAAAGCGCTCCCAGAAAATGGAGGAATGGGCTAACAGAAACCTCATGAAGTTTATCAAAGGCAAGAGCAGTGTCCTGCATCTGGCATGGAGAAATCCCATACAACAGTGTGGCCTGGGGACAGATTGGTTAGAAACTAGCTCTGCAGAAAAGATCTTGGGGTCCTGGTGGAGAAGCAGCTGACCACAAATTAACAGTGTACCTCTGTGATGATGAGGGATACCCAGACATGGTGTAAATCTAGAGTGTAAACAGAAACTTGAGGGAGTTCATTCTTCACTTCTTTTTGATTCTTGTGAGACCGTGCAGGGAGGAGGGTGGTCATTCTGAGCTACCCAGTCAGTATATGCCAGGCAGTGAATTCCTGGAAGAAGCCCAGTGGCAAATACCTCAGGATGAGAAGGGGCTGTCCTCATCCTCATACCTGCTCCATGTCTCTCTTGGAAGTCCCAGAAAATAATGAAAGGGCAGCTCCACTCTTCCCACAGGTGGATTGGGCATAGCAAGGGGTTGTGCATAGGCAAGGCCTGCTAGGGTATGTCTGGGGAAAATAATCCATGATTTATCTATATATCCATGACTCATCCCTGACCTGTGCTGAACTCTGAACCATTCCTGGGAATTGGTTAGAAGAGTGTGAGTTATCAGAGAACACAGCTGATTGTATGTTGGTACTCAGGTATGTACTCTGGTACTGTTTTTATTTCCAGGAGAGCACAATCATTCAGACTGGATGACTTTGAGCAGGCCTGCAGAAGACTTTAGCAAGGACACAAGGACACACTGGCAAGTAACAAACTTGTGCAAATGTTTTTTCCTTTAAGTACAACCTGACCAAATCTTGTTTATGTTACCTCTCTCTCTCTAGGATTATGCTTGTACTGGCTTCAAAAACACATCTTCTAAAGCACAAAAGTATTTCTCTTCTTCAAAGAAAGAGCTAAAGAAATTCTAAGTTTTGATAGAGCTGTATTCCTATAAACTTATACTTCAGGATGGCTTATATATCACTGCTTTCAGTGATATAATCCCCCAAAAAAATCAGCTTGATGCAATCATGACAAATTTTCATTTCAGATAGTCATTATGTATATTGCAAGTATAGTTCAATCATTCCATCATTCCATTACAACTGAGAAAGAGGTAATGTGATGAAAAGTGTTTGACTTTTTTTTTTTTTTTTCCTAGTGATAGGCCTAACCACCTAATTAGTTCTGTGGGCAGAATATTGTTCCCAACAGTGGCAAAACTTTTGTATTAAGCTCATCAGATATACTATGATTTTTGAAAGCTTAGTTTGAGCAGCATCTACAGAATGTTGCATATCTACAGAATGCTGTTGGAAGCTTAACTTGCTAAACAGCAGAATTTCAATTATTTTTGTTTTTATTTTTTTATATATCATAAACAAGTAAAATCACAAACAAACTAAAAAGGGATTTATACTGCACATGAGGGATTCATCCAAAGAATGAGCAGGAAGAGATGAAGTATTTGTACTAATCAAGGAGAAATTGGACTTAACTAACTCATAGAGAACATTTGCAAATTTCAGTGAGTGACTTTCAAGTCTTTAATACACTTGGCTGAATCTCACTGCATTTTCTGCTTGAAATGTTTTACTAACAGACCACTGAGGTGTGAAAGTACAATAAGTTCTTAATGTGGGAGGAAAGGTGCATTTCTTAGGAGTAGAGCTGAACTAAAAATAGATTACTCTTTCTCTCACATGGATTATGCCACTCCATATAATAGGGTCAAATTTATCTCTGAATACTAAGGTCCTATCAATGTTCCTTCTTAACAGCTATGGCAAGCCCTTGTCACAAACACAAGTTTATAAAAGAAACCATGAAAGCTATGATCTCCTACTGTCAAATATACTTTAAAGGAACAATTCTATGTAAGATTTAATAATCACTCTAAAGAAAATAAATAAAGAACAGATATAACATCCTTATACTTGCCTTTTCCAATTTGCAACTCACTTTAAGGAGTGATCATCTTGTGAATCATAGCTTCATGATTAAAAATTCTTTCCTTCTTTATGTTTCTATTGGAATTGCTTTTCAAGCTTTGTGCAATTTTAGGCAGATTGTACTGTGTCTAAAGAATACACATACCAAATAATCTGTCTGTGTTTAAGTCAATGAAAGATTTCATGGCTTATTGACAAATCCATGATTCTGTTATGCACATCATTTCAGTGTTTTCTATTTTTATTGAGGATAGCAATTCAGGGTTTTACATAAAATTATAAAAACTGGCAAAAACTGAAGCTTTATGTGTTCTGTTCCATATTTCAATTGTTATTGAGAATTCAAAATATTTGCATCTGTTTTAAGAACAGAAATAATTGAGCTTATATGTGGTTTTAAAGAACTAGAAACTGTGAACATCAAATCCTTTTCCATATAGCTTTGCCAGCAGCAGGTCATCCGGTTCAATGAACTAATTTTCAAAGCAAAGCACATTTTGCTGAGTAAAGATAATGTTTCTGTGTCTTCAGATAAGTGACACACTGAAAATGAACACCACGCTATGTTGTCTCAATTAGAGTTCAGAGAACTTGGAAGAAGCCCATATGGACACCAGAGTTGTCTGTGTGCCTTTATCTGTTTTTCAGTGTGTGTCTGAAGCTGGTAGCAACAGACACGCTAAGGGACCAACACTTTTCATTATTACCCTTCTTTCAGTTGCTTGCAACTTTATCACAGTATACATGCTTAATTTTAGTTTTTCATATTTGATCTTTATCTGTTGCTCTCAGCACAAGCAAAGTTGTGCTGATTCATTAGATTCATAAAGATTCATTATTTTTCCCGGAGCTTTTTGTACCAAATTCCCTTTTAGATTAGGAAATAAAGACTTCATGAGTAGGATACATCTCTTTTTTTTACTTTAGAAGACTCACAAAATAATATTTTTAAAGAATTTTACAACCCTTGTTAGTAATCAATGCCTCAGAGTCTTACACAGGCCAGTACAGTGGTTTCATGTGTGTGCATTCCGGGTCAAGGCATAGTGGTACAGGAGCATCCACAGACAGGTTGATCCTACTGCCTGCAGGTTGATATACTTCAGCATCCTGACTGCATTTTGAAACTTTGAAACATTGATTGTTTGAAATCAATGGTTTTGAAACATATAGATGTCAGGAGGAAAGTACAAAGCATTAATCACAAACAGATACTCTTGGGAATCTGTATTCATAACTATCATATCACAAGTGGTTCTGTTCTTCTCAGTGAACCAGAAAAGAAAATTCAAGAAACGCCTTTCAAACTGTGCAGTCTGCTTTTCCAGATACTCTACACATGCCCAAAAAACTTTATAGAAGCTGCCAGTCAGAATATTAGAGAGAAGTGAGGAGGCTTGATAGCAACAGCAAGGATCGGATGAGGAAAGAAATATCCACTTTCCATTGCCAAGAAGCAGTTTTTACTCTGGATATTCTTTGTTCTGTCAACAGTCTCATTTCAATTCTCTCCTCCAAGGTCTCTTGTCGTCAGTCTATGTCACTTACCCTTTGCTGCCCTTTATGTCTGGTCTCAGCTGAAATTAAAATAACAACTATGCACTATCAAGACATTTGTGTTAGACTTGCAGGACACCATGCTTTTCACTCTGTTCAATCTTAAGTAAAACACAATAATGTTATTGTCTGTTCAGCTCTTATGAATGAAGGCAATTAGTTCAGGATTATGACACCTGAAGTATCTGAAACCAGTGATGTCCCAACACAGTTGTGGCTTGGTGGTAGTACATAATGCAAATAATGACCAAAATGTCAATAATTAAATAGTAGCACAACCACATTTAAAATATATGTATGTTTATTTTGAAGAATACAGAAGAATACAAAGTAACAGAGAGATTCCATAGAAAAAGCACACATAGAAAGAATTCAAATAACAATCCCTCTGTCATCCTGTCATTACATTCCTCACTGCTCTCCTTTGATATATATATACTGAAAAGTATAAAGTTTCATTAATTTACTCCCAACAAAATCAGATCTGTACATCCCTTCTTTCCGCTTGGTTTCATCTCACAGCTTCTAAGTTTCAGACTACAAGTCTAATTCTTTAATTTAATTTAGAGCGCTTTTTTTTTTTTTTTTTTTTTTAAACTTATTCTGTGTTACTTCCAGAAGATGTATTTCATATACTAATCTAGTTGGTGTAAAAAGAAAATAGGCACTGATTTTTTTTTGAATGTTTACTTTTTTTTTTCCCTAGCTGACATTTTGTGAGGTTTATATGCACAAATGCCAGAATCAACGAAAGTCTTACACTATTCTTGTGACGCTTGTAACGATACTCTGGATTGTCTCATTTTTTTAAATTTTATTTTTAGAAAGAAAGGATTCACAAATTTTATTTTGTGCTTATTTTGACCTTAATTGAAAAAGCACTTGCAAATATATGATTTAATTTTAGCAGACAGCATGGCTGGCTTTCTTGTCTGGATGGTGATCTGAGGCCTATGGAAATGTACTAGCTTAGAAGAAAACTTCTTCAGAACAAAGACATTAAAATAACCTAATTCTGTCTCAAAATGCAAGATGACAACCAGCTAAGGAGATGTAAATAAATAAATAATATTCAAAGTTGAAAACTACCACCACCACCACCACCACCATTATTTATTTATTTATTTATTTATTTATTTATTTATTTATTTATTTATTTCAACCAACTCAGTTAACAGATTTGCACAGAGGTAGTCATAGTGACCTATGCAAGTTTAGGCTGATGGTGTCATAGCCATGCCATAACATGTTGCCCTTGTAGTGGTTTAGTTCAGAATGAATTGGTGCTACAATGCTATGCATTTGTTTCTATTTATGCCAAAGTGCTGTAGGATATATCTGCAGAAGACCTGCTATGCAAGCCATAGCTACCATCTCTGTTGACATACTCGCTATGACTATTCTACTACTTTCATATTTAGATGAGTGAGGATGTCCTTTAGATCAAAACTTTACTCATCAACTGTACTTTTCTTGTTCTGATCTTATTTTCTATAACTTAGTAACGACTCAAAGGGAGAGAGAATAGGAAAAATTATCATCATTTTCAGTTGTGACAGCCTGACAGACAGCAGCCATTAGGTCCTACATCTATTTTCAGGTTTGCTGCTGTCACTGAGAGCAGAACTTGACCTTTTCAAAATGTATGTGTGTGGGTCTCTTTGCCTGTTCTTAATTTAAAATTGAGGAGGGCAGCAGGAGCATACTGAACACCTGCCAAGACTTGCTGGTATCATTGTAGATATGCAGAGAAGGTATCCAGGTTTGAGAACAATAAAACTAAGACAATGTGGAGATTGTTAAACAGAGCGATCAGACTGCATGCAGTAATTGTATTCAAATGAATTTATGTGAATGCATGCTAGCATTAAGGTAATTTCAGCCAAATTGTAGTATTGTCATGTATTATGAACTAGCACATGCATTAAAAAAAAAAAAGTCAAATCTTTTGTCACAAGACAAATCCAAGACATCTGCAGATCATGGCTGGATTTGTGCAAAATGGGAACATATGCAACAGAACAAATACAACTGATTGTCTATCTGACCTACTTATAGGTGGACTATCCTTGCTTGATTGTACTTTTTTTTTCTTCACTTTTACTTCACTCAAAACTTTCCACTATTTCCTTGGAACACGAGAGCCCTTCTGAAGTTAATAGTTCTGATGGGGTACAGCTATTAAGACAGATAAGAATAGTTTTCTTCTCCTAACCTGGAGAAAATCCCATTCAAGTGTCATGTTTCTATATTAAGAAGAATTCAGGATCACTCACGTAGTTTCCTTGCTTACTGTATTTTTTGTTTTTGTTAATTGTACTATATTAATCAATGTATGCTTTAAAATGTGGGCTGTCTTCTTCTTCTCGGTTAGTACACATTGTACTAAAGCATCAGTACTTCAACATAAATCTTCCCTTCTGTCAGCTTCTGAGAGATGATCACGTTTTTATAAATCAATACTACATTCTGATCATTATAACATTTAGCTCTATAATACAAATTCTGATGATAGATCAGATAATTTTTAAAGTAAAAGAGATGTCTACTTTTACTGGACAGCAGCTAAGAGAATCTCTTTCCATACTTTTGGATGTATCATCCTTTAAATACTGTGAATTATAAGAAAGTATTTTAGAAATCATCACCATTATTCAGGTTTATTGAAAGACTAGAGGAGTCATAGGGGCAGTCTTGTGCTTTGGATATGTCTGAAACCAAAAAATCCAGTTGTTGAGTGGGCATTAGAAAGTGCTTAACTGAAAGCCTTCACTGGTACAAATATTCACAAATACTCATATTTTCTTTCTGCCCCTTTCTAAGAGACCATTATTATTTGATATTGTCAGTTTATATTTTGACTGTACTTCATAAGTGCTGATCATAGAATCACCGAGGTTGGAGAAGACGTTCAAGACCACCTGATCTAACCATCATCCTGCTACCAATGTCACCCACTAAACCATGTCCTTAAGTACCAAGTCCAATCTTTCCTTAAACACCCCAAGGGCAGTGACTCCACCACTTCCCTGGCCAACCCATTCCATCTGAACCCAATTCATGACTTTACCAGAGTTATTCTAGATTCCTGATCATGTGATTGTAGACTTTACAACAGACTAGGTTTCAATATGCTGAACATATTTGTAAAAGTGTTGCACTTAGATAAAATGTGGCTGTGCTATATTTTGTATCTATGGAAGGCACTAATAATTGTGGGACACATACAATCATCGTACATTTTTTCACAGTCATGCCTTGCATGATTAGAATTTCTCTGGAAGAACATGCCCAGCCACTAAACCCTAAGTGAAGTTCTGAGTACATGGAGTAAGGGGCAATTGGTTCAAAATTCCCATCATTTTCCATCTCCATTATTTTGCAGTCTTTATAATCTCACACCTTTCTTTGTGTTCTGCTTCCTCCTCCTCTGTGGGGAACGCATCACAATGGGATTCTTTTACTGGAGTTGAAAGAGTTTAAAAACACATTAACATCTCAGGTCTTCAAAAATGTGGGATCCAGGATTTTCCTGTTAACCTGTGGGTCACGCAAAAAGATTACGGTGTGGGTCCCTTGAGAAATGCATAATTCAAGTTGCATATCCCTTCCAGAAATGCTGCAAGGCTTAATTAATTAGTGATTATAAACCATTCTGTGTCTTTAGATGAAGGATACTCTATGATTCCTTGGATTTACTGTTGTGGTTATTGATGATAACTATGTTTTCTTCTCATTCTTACGAGAGTAAAAACACACAATAACAATTAAAAATTTGAATTTCTGATGGTGAATATGGATGATTTTTTTGTTCCTTTTTCATTTCTTCCTATCTAACTTTAAATTTAAAAATCAATTTTTTCCTCACTAAGGGCATATGAAGGATTTGATTTGATTACTGCTAGCTCACAAACAATAGCTTTCCTTAATCTCAACTGCCTACCTACAGTGGAAGCAAATATCCAAAGCAGGCTGTGAAGAGTGGTGCTGCTATTATACCCAATAACTAGAGCAAACGTAACAGTTGAAAATGCAGAGATGTGTCTCTACCACAAGTCTGTAAATTATGACAGGATTGCAGAGTTTCAGCTGAACTGAGCTCAAGGCTATATCTGCATAAGAAACAAATGAGAAGCTGTTTTTTATATCCAGGAGATCATAGTTCACTTATATCTAAGGAAAGTTAAATTTTGTTCATCATGTCAGCCACTCCTCCCAGTACAGTGTCATCAGCAAACTTGCTGATGGTGCACTCCATTCCCTCATCCAAGTCATCGATGAATATATTGAAGAACACTGGTCCCGGTACCAACCCTTGATGGACTCCACTAGATAGCGGAAACCAACTCCACTTCATCCCATTAACCACAACCCTCTGGCTTCTTCCCTTCAGCCAGTTTACAGTCCATCTCACTACCTGATTGTCCAGACCATGCTTCCTCAGTTTAGCTGTGAGGATGCTGTGGAAGATGTTGTCAAAGGCTTTACTGAAATCAAGATACACCACGTCCACTGCCTTTCCATCATCTATCCACCTGGTTACATCCTCATGAAAGGCTATCAGGTTGGTCAAGCATGACTTCCCCTTGGTGACGGCATGTTGACTACCCCTAATGACCCTCTCATCCTTGATATGACTAGAGACAATGCCAAGGATAAGTTGTTCCAACACCTTTCCAGGGATGGAGGTGAGGCTGAGCGGTCTATAGTTAACTGGGTCCTTCTTCTTGCCCTTTTTGGAGACCGGAGTGGGATCTGCTTTCCTGCACTGCTCAGGCATCTCTTCCAGTGCACATGACTTACCAAAGATGATGGAGAGTGGCCTAGCAGTGTATATCCCTTTGGCCAGTCTGGGTCACCTGTCCAGGCTCTGTCTCCTCCCAGCTCCTGCTGCACCCCTAACCTCCTCACTGGCAGGGCAGCATGAGAAGCTGAAAAGTCCTTGGCTCTGGGTATGTGCTGCTGTGCCACAACTAAGCCATCAGGGTGTTATCAGCATTATTCTCATCTGAAATCCAAAACACAGCTCCACACCAGCCACTGTGAAGAAAATTAACAATATCCCAGCCAAAACCAGGAAAACATATCACTTCCTCATGAGGGATGGTGGATGGCACAGCTGGGCTCCCACAATCAGCAGGGGAGACAAGCCTGCACACAGTCCCCAAAGTGCCAAAAGGAGAGGAGAACATTTTTACCAGGCTGTAGTGGTGGTGGTTGTTTTCTTGTTTATTGCCCCGTCTTGGGAAGAGTTCCTCATGAAGCATCTCAAAAGGACCCCAACACTGAATTCCAGCACTTCTTCCTGGCAGGCCTGAAGCCTTTTCCTTCTCTGGAACTGTTGCCTCTCTCTCTTCTTTGCTCAGTCTGCTGCTATGCTTTGGGCACTGCCACAGAGTCTCTGGCTGCATCTTCAAGCACCCTCTCTTTAGCCTTCTCATCCCCAGAATGAGACACCTCACAGGGCCTCCTCCTGTGACACCAGTACAGCAGCCAGGCCCCCTCCTCCCCTCTCCCTTGGGGTTCCATGAAGAAGAGATGCCACTTCTTCAAGAAGATCAGTGGTTGGAAAAGAAGGGCTAGCACAACCCTCAACAATCAACAAAAGAATTATTTATTTCTGCAGTGTCTTGCAGGTGAGCCCACAAGACGTCTAGCACGGTGGTTCTGCCCAAGTAAATGGTGGGTGTGGAGGCTACAGTGCATGCAGGGAGCTGGCCGGGCACTCCTGTGACAAACTTGCTGTTGTCTCCTGGTGGACAGCACAGACATGCCAGGGTAGCTCCATGCCTGCCCTGTCAGTGGTGGATCCACTTCCATGGGTTCTTCCTTTGCTGCTAGTGGATCCAGCTTCATGGCTTGTTCCTCATCTCGTGGTGGATCCACCTCCATGGGCTCCTCCCTGTTGTTCAGCAGATGAATATGCCTGTGCCTCTGGTCATTTGCAGGACAACTGGTGTGCCATGGTCCCACAACACTCTTTTGCCAATGGACACGTCGCAGCCTTCTGCTGCTCACTCTGGGCTTCACAGACGTGCTCTGTGTGCCACTGCTGACATGAAGGCTGGTCATTGCTCTTGTGACAAAACATCTCTTGCTCCTCTCGTTCTGCTTTGTCTTCCCCTGCCATGGCCTCCTCATTCTGTTGGATGCTGACAACCTCGCCAGTCTCCTCATCACCTCCCTCCAAGATGGGCAGCCTCCCATCTCCTTGCTCTGCTTCCTCTTGCTGCCACGCATGGTTGGCGTCTGAAAGCCTTGAAGCCTGGCAGTGGTGGGCCTGCTGTGAGGCTCCTGTTTTTATAGGGCCCAGAAGTAAAGGCAGGTGGCTGCTGTGGCATAAGCAGGCCGCTGCAATGGCCATTGCGATGGTGGCCCACACCTGTAGCCAAACATGGCTGTGTTGCCATGGGAAGGAGCTTCAGCCTGAGGGCCTCCCCCCTCCAGGCCCCAAGGACCTTGGGGGCCCTCCAACAGACTGCCTCAACAATCAACAAAATAATTATTTATTTCTGCAGTGCCCCTCATTCTGTCATGTGTAGATTCTCCTCTTCCACTTGAGTTTGCCCAGCAATCCCCTGTTTTACCATGCAGGTCTCCTGGCTCTCTTTCCTGACTTCCTGCCTTCGGAATGCTCTGTTCTTGAGCTCAGAAGATCTTAAATGCTAACCAGCTATCTTGGGCTCCTTTTAGTTCAAGTACCTTGTTGCACGGGATTTCCCCTGGCAAAAAGCTTGAAAAGGCCAAAGTCAGCCCTACTGAAGTCCAGAGTTGCAGTTCTGCTCGGTACTCTGTTCCTGCCATATAAGATCCTAAACTGCACCATCTCGTGGTTGCTGCAACTAAGGCTGCCCTAAACCTCCACCGGTTCAACCAGCCTCTCCTTGTTAGTGTGGGCAAGATCCAGCAGCGCTCCTCTCCTAGCTGGCACATCCACCAGTTGCATCAGGAAGTTATCATGAATACACTGAAGGAACCTCCTGGACTGCGAATGGCTGGCTGAGTAGGCCTTCCAGAAAATGTCAGGGTAGTTGAAATCCCCCACAATAACTCGGGTTTGTGATCGCGAGGCTGCTGTCAGCTGCCTGTAGAAGGCCTCGTCAACTTCCTCATCCTGATCTGGCGGCCTGTAATAGACACTCACAACAGTATCCCCCATGCCAGCCTGCCCCTTAATCCTCACCCACAGTCTCTCAACTCGCTTCTCATCCACCCCAGAGAGTACTCAATATGACGTAGTTGCTCTTTCACGTAAAGAGCAACTCTGACACCTTGCCTTGCTGGCCTGTCTGTCCTGACAAAGACATACACATCCATGACCACATTCCAGTCATGTAAGTTGTCCCACCATGTCTGTGTAATTGCCACCAGATCATAGTTTCCTGACCAAACATGGATTTCTAACTCCTCCTGCTTATTCCTCATGGTATATGCATTAGTGTACAGGCACTTCAGGAAGCAAGCTGAGCATGACAATTTCACCCTATGCGGGTGGGAGGTCTCCCAGTCTTAAACACTACTAGGGCACTGCCCCACTGGTGCAAGTCTGGCTACAACCCCATCCCCTTCAGATCTAGTTTAAAGCTTTCCAAATGAGTCCTGCTAGTTCCTGTCCCAGAACACTTTTGTGCCTGTAAGATAAACCTTTCACGCATATTACTGTCAGGCCTGGTGCCTAATAAAACCAGCCATTTTCCAAGAACCCAAAGCCCTGCCTGTAGCACCAGTCACAGAGCCAATCATTAATGGACCGGATCCTTCTATTCTGTCCCATGTCATCACCCTAGAATGGAAGAAGGGAAGAGAAAATGATTTGTGCCCCAGACTCTTTCACCAATTGTCCCAAGGCCTTGAAGTCTTTCTTCACTCCCCTCAGACTACAGGATGCTGCTTCCTCCCCACCTATCTGGAAGATCAGTAGCAGGTAGTAGTCTGTCGAGTGCACTAGGTTGGGTAGTGTCCTGGTGATATCCCCTATCCGGGCTGCATGTAGACTACAGACTTCCCTTCAATGAGGGTCAACTCTGCATATTGTGCCCTCTGTTCCTCTCAGAAAGGAATCTCCCACTACAATTACCCTTCTTTCTTTTCAGAGGCAGTCTTGAGGTGTGGTGTCAGCTGCCTCTTCTGATGTGACCTCGTAGGCGGGCCTTCCACCACATCCTTGCCTACCTCTCCTTCAAGATCCAGGGCCTCAAACCTATTACAGAGGGGCACCTGGGGAAGCGAGGTAGGGAGGGAGAGGGTTGCCTGTGGTGCTGAACTGGGACTCACTTCCAACCCTCCTCATCTTTTTGGTCCCTTCCCTCTGCCCAACGGCAACAGGGCAGGGGCTCCACCACCCTCTGGGGGGGCATCCCCCGCCGCCCTTCCCACTGGCACTCCAGGGAGTTACTCCACCAGTCACTCTTCTTCTCACACGCCCTGATGCACCTTAGTCTCTCCACCTCCTCCTTGAGCTCAGCCACCATGGCAGGCAGACCTCTCCCCTGAGAACAGGTGGTCTCCCCACTGCCCTCCCCTGGCAGCAGCAGGCTCAGCCGTGTCTCTGGGCAGGCCCTCTGTCTGGATCGCCACAGTCTTTCTGGAGCTCTCTACCTAGCAGATACCATGGCAGGTGTGCAATCTCACAGACTGCCAAGAGTTGGTGCAGAGCCTCGTGCCATGCCACACCAGCTGCACACCAGTGCACACGCGCTGTTGGCCCCTTCCTGCTCACGGTAGGCACCATGTGTCACCACCCTCCTGGAGGCCCGGTGCTGCCTGGTCACACTGCTGTCCTGGGCCACCCCTGGCAAAGCAAGGGCCTGAGAGCTGCCTTTAACTTGTGGTCCGGTGCTGTGGCTGTGCCAGCTCCGAGGCAGCCGACCTCGATCTTGGTAGATCTGAACAGCTTTGTTGCTCTTCATCCTGTGCAGTGAGGGGTGTCTTGCAGTCTTTTAACCTTTTAGACTCTGGTCTGAAAACAACTAAGTGATGTGTATTTACTATTTTAAACAACCTACATCCTTATATGCCTTACAGCATTTCTCTTACTTTCTACTGTAGGGTTCATTCTGTCTTCCAGAATACCTAGAAAATAAAATAACCAACAATAAGTAAATAACCAGTAAAATAACTAACTAATAATAGTTGTTTTCCCATTTCAAAATAGCACGAGTCCGTACAATTTTTTACTTCATATTTTCTGCTGGTCTAGTGACTCATATTTAACTTTTTCTCAATCAGCCACTTACATTCTCATTGGCTATTTTTTTCTAATACACTTAATATATCTGTGTCTCATTCTTGAGATGCTTCAATCTTCTAATAATACACAAATTTTAATATTTCTTAAAAATACTAATCCAGAAGTTAATTGTTTGTAGTTAAGGTTTCTGTAACATCTGCAGTTGGGTATCTGTTCATCTCTGTTTCTGGGATGTCACCTATACTTTGAATAGTTTCTGTATCACTTGATAATTCTGTGTGTATTTTGATTTTTTTCTATATATTTTCTTAATCATAGTACTCTTGTTTTGTAGTCTTGCTTTACATGAGATGCCTCTTTGAAAAAATTCTGTGCACTCTGTGAAGAATGTTACTTTCAACCTAGAAATTTTTTTCATATCCTTGAGGACAGTTTTAAATGTAGATCTTGAGACTGAATATTGGAAACCAATTTTTTCAAACTGAACATATAGTGGATGTTCTAGCTGAAAGATATATATTTTTTTTTTCCCAGTGCTTAAAATATTATAAATACATGCATTTAGAATTTTAAGTTTTCTGTACATAATGTGTGTACATAGAGGATTAAATTCATGGATGAAGTTAATACATAAGTGGAACTATCATTATAAAATTTTTATTTGCTGCACCGGGGATTCTCAGGCTCTTCTGTTTACACAAACCAACACATTTTTAGAAGTACTTTTCTTCATAAGACGGCATTTCTGTATGAAAGATCTGATGTTTTGGAACAGTAGTTCACAAGATTTTTATTTTTTTTTCCTTCCAGAAGAGCTTAGTGTTCACAGTTAATTGTTATTCTTCTTACTGAGAATTCTTAGTGAGGATTGCTGCTGAGATTATTGAAATTTCTTTTGTCCTCTTTCCTCATTTCTATTTTCATTGACTTCTTCGTTTAATTCTGCTGTGTTCAATGAATCACTCCTAGTGTTGATGCTCACTGGGAGCGGCTGACTGTGCAATGTGGGGCAGCTGAGTGCTGTGTGTGTAACTCGAGGAAGCCCTGAGGGCTACTGCTCTCACAGGGCTCTGTAGTTCCCTGATCAGTGGGTTTCTGTCCACACTGGGAGGATTTTCTTGGAAAGACCACTTCACATTATTATTATTATTATTATTATTATTATTATTATTATTATTATTATTATTATCATCATCATCATCATCATCATCATCATCATCATCATCATCATCATCATTTCATCTGGAATTTCATGTCAGCAGAATGTTAGCTAGCAGAAAAAGGGGCAGAATTTCATCCTCTGTGCTGCTCTTGTAATCCTTTGTCTCTCTGTTATACATGCTGTCCAGCATGTCAGTTATCACAAGAATATCTGCCTGCACTGAACTGCTCTGAAAACATCAAGAACAGCAAAGATGTGTCAGATGTTGTCCAACGAGGGTGATTTGAGTCACAGACCTTAAAGAAGGTAGTTTCTTTAAGCAACCAGAATGCCAACAGACCTCCGTATATCCAATTTTGTATGGCAGTATCACAGGTTAATATCATTGTGGCCAAATGTCGATAGCACAGATAAATACTTTTACTTAGATACTTTTACCATACCTAATGAAAAGTATGTACTAATTTATCTTTTGAAACATCTAAAAAGAATGCTTTTTTGTTACCTAACATTTTCACATGCATTTCTTTCTGGCACATGGTGCTAACCCAACAGTTTTTTGAAGAAGAAAAATATGTCCACATAATGCATCAGCTCTGACCTTGGAGAAAACTGTCACCACATGTGTACAGAAACCCTCATTCTCAAATAAGTAGACATTTTAGAGGAGTGTTAGGAGAGAAAAATATTATATAACAGAAAATAAGCATTTTTTTATATTTTTTTTTGTCCCATCTATTTTACGTTATTGTTAGTCCAATGATTTATAAACCACAAATCTTGGTTTATGTCAGATCAGTCTGAAAAGGAATTATGCCCTCACTTCCCAGCCTCATTCTCAGATGAGGATCTCACTCCTGAACACGGCATACTAACAGAGGTGATGAGTCTTGCTGGACACAGCGCTAGGTGTGGTATCAGCCTTCAGTCTATAAAATTGGAGCAGGTCTGGCAGCTTAGTACAGTTATTTTCTAATTTCAGCTGAACTTGACAGATACTTTATCCCTGCAATCCCTTGATCCTTAGCATATTGTGATAAGCTTTAAGTCCTGCATAGTACATGAGCTCATTGACAGGATGAGTGAAGAGCGAGGGGGATTATTCATTGTTCCCATTAAATGTAAATCCTTTCAACAATAACTTAGCAGGAAGGTGGTGTTACTTCACAGGGAAGTTTATTTTGGACAGATGTGCTTTAAAAAGCTGGACTTTTAGCTACTAATGTATTTCAGAAAGACAGTTTATCAGAGAGTTGCAATTTAAAATAGATTCAAGTACTAACATAAATGTAGTGCTCTGCTTTCCTCCGTTGGCAGGTTGGAGGTAATGGCAGAAGGCACCCCGAACTTGCTTTCCTGGCTCAGATACAGGCTTCCTCTATTGTTGTTTTACCTAACCTCTCAGACTTATTTCCTACATCCTTTTAAAAAGACAGTTAAAGGAGTGAATAAAAAATCACCACAGTTATTTTGTCTCTGTTCAGTGAGATCGATGTGTTCAGCAGAACTCCATGATTATCAACATTTTGCTGAACCATGCTTTCTGCCACTTATAACATTCTCCACCATCACTATATATTTCCAAATCTGTTTAAAATCCCCATGTGCACTGATGCTCAAAGAAGGTACAACTCTCAGCTAAAGAAGGCTTTGCAAGATTTTCCCCATAAGGAGTTACAAATAAAACCAAGTGTGAACAGTCTTACTGATCTGAAAACATAGGAATGAAATCAACTAATGTCTGTGAGAAGGAAATGGCAGTGCCCAGGTTCCTGAAACAAATCAAAGTAAACATCCTAGAAATGTAGATAATGCTTGAGCAGCCAAACCCATGCCATTTACTTTTCCTCTCTTTGTGTGTTTCTTCTTTCTCTCCTGTGACCTACCTTTTGTCATCTTCTCTCACTTTTTGACTTTTTGTTTGTTTGATAGGAAAATCAGATTTGTACTGGGATGCCTCTAGGTGTATTTGCTACCATGATTTTTTCAGCAGGATTATACAATACAGTACTAATTAGAGATTCAGACACTGGTTGTCATGATCTTCAGGTGCTCCTCAACACTGCGGCTACTTCCCACACCTCTCAGGATCATCCCATCTGAATTTAGCCAAACAAAGGATTTGCAAAGAATAAAACAAGCAGGGTGAAACATGCATAACTGCCTTCTCCAGTTTATGCCATGCACAATTTTCAGAGAGGAGAGTTTCACAGCATTCTTGTGATTTGGAGCTCATCAGGGTGGTTACAACTCTAGCCAAGTTGCATACAGAAACAATATAAAACACACACTCACAAAGTGAGATCAAAGTGAGATGTAAAACCATTTAAAATTATCATGGATTTGAAACTCAAGCTCATAATTATATTAATGAAAAAAGATTCTATATTTTTGTGTTTATTTGTATGATTCTTTTTTTTCTTTCTTTTTTTTTTTTTTTTTCCTGAAGTGCTGATTTTCTAACAGGTATGATGTGTCATGGTGTTTTGGAAGACTGGAAATGGTCTTTATTCATGAAGGTACTTAAGCACACAGCTTTAATGGGACTTCTCACTTGCTTCAGGCTACATGTGCACCTAAATACAGAACTGAATCAAGGCCCCCAGGAAGAAAAGAAACCCCAAACCACTCAGACATTGATTTTCTTTCTTTGTTTTGATAATTGAGCAATTTAGAATTGATAAAGTAGCATTTAATGGGAAAAAAACACATATGATTTATAAGGTATTCTAGAAGATACGTTAGAAAACGTTATGGGATGCAATCAATCAGTGCCTGGACTACTCAGGGTACTAAGTGTTTTTCTCTCTCCTACTTTCAGCAAGTAAGAGGACAGATCAGGTATTAGTATGACACATTTTTCTAACTGATGGCATCGTTTTCTAGTGCCTTTTCCTGATTTATGTTCCTGTGTTTATCCAATTTCCTTTATAACATCATCCAAAGCAGAAACATTAGCTATTTGTTATTTAACCTCTATGATACCTTCAGAAGTTGGCAGAACAAACTGGACATATATTCCTATTGTTGCTTTAGATGACAATTTGGCAAAACTGAAAAACTGCAACATTATTTACGGTTGTTATCATAAAATTATGGACTTGTTAGTGCATGTTTGGCCTTAGAAGAAATTTGATTTTCCTCACTAGCTAGCAAGGTCGAGAGAAAAAGACCTTCTTCTGTTCCCAGTAAAATAAATAGGAATCTGGGCACCAACATACAGTGGGAGGAACTCTAGTTCCTAATTATTTATGAATTTCCTGGTATCAGACTGAGCTGAACAGAAGTCTGAAAACTGTGGGCCAATGCAGCTCATAATTTATTTAGCATACTATTGAAATTTATACTGGGAAAAGAGAATTTTGTTCCCTGGTTGAGGGGTTTCTGGCTATTTCAGAGCCAATTTGGAGATAGTGATTTCACTGGAGTCTGTCCCTCACGATTTCACTTTGCAATCAAAACCATAACCGACAAAAAGCCCACTGTGCACACTAAAGATCTAGGGTGTCCTCAGAATTAGCCAAATGCTCATGTTTGTTTCCCACCCAGTGTTTTTCCTTCTTTCTCAATGTACTATATGTGATGGCAACATTGCATAACATACAGTGTGCCAGAAATAACGTGCAAACTTTGGGAATCTAACAGAACAGAAAGAACCTGACCAACCTGACCCCATCTCAAAGTTTTGTCTTTGCTTTAAAACAACCTAAGTTACAAGTTGGGGGCTGATTCTGGCTGTATTCTATCTGCACCTGAAACCATGAACATATTATTGCTGTTCTCCTCAGTCTGCTGGTTGTCCCAGGGTCAGCAGAGTTTGATCTCATCTGAGTTTAAAAAGACCACCATGCAGTGTCAGTGCAGATGAAAATTATCAAATTCTGTTAGATTCCTAATGCCCTCTCACAGCTCCCATGTGTATCCAGCAGGACAGAAAATTCTCTTCTCAGTATTAGTACAAATGAATTTCTAATGTAAATCATTTTATTGCAGCAATAAAAATGATGAGATGTGTCAAGAAAAGGTCTTAGAGCTCTAAGTGAGCTAGTGACACTACTTTGGATGTTGTAGTTCAAGTATTATTTCACAGTGGTGCAGCCATTCGGACTAGATTACCTTAAATGTGGGTTAACATAAGCTAACTTGTCAGAAAAGACATAACCTCAAAGACATAATTTGAGAAGTGAGAAGTCCTCCCTATGGGCTGAGTTTAATTTGCTTCTGTTTTTCATGTTTGCCATCAGATTAGAGAGAGTACTTGTTTGCTTGTTTTGCAATAGGTGATTCAGTTCACACTACTGGCTTCTAGGGAACAGAGCCAAGTTCATTTCAGTGTGCATAATAAATCAGATTTGGGCACTCAGAAGACATACAGAAGTATGTGCCTATTCATTCTCCCATCAGTGCACAATGTCGCTTGCACTTGTTTTCTGTGTAGCCAAAGGGGGAACCTAGTGGCCCAGCTGTACAATCTAGACCTCTGGTATATCATTCCCCTTCAGAAACTGAAGTGCCCAAAGAACTCATCACCAGATTGTGCACCATTGTCATTCACAGCTCTAGGACAGGAGCTGCTGTATGGAAACTTTGGGGTTTGGGCATGGGGTTTGTTCTATGCTCTTTGATACCACAGGGCTCTGGAGCAAGTAAGTTTGCAACTTTCTGTAAGATGCTTGGGACCAGAGCTGAAATGCTGAACCTTACTGAAAGATTTAGCAGCAGTGGTGGCACTAGATACTGAAAGATTTACCAGCAGTGGTGGCACTAGATAGGAAAAAGAGATTTGTTAAACCTAGGCTGTACCTGACAGAGCCCCAAACCAGGAATGATATGAACATTATGTTGTTTCTTGCTCCCCAATGATTATATACATTGCCTTATTCATCTAAGCCAAAATCCACAGGAGTCAGAGGCCCTTTGATAAATTTAAGAGTGGTGTGTGTTCATCCAAAAGAGCACTTAGCTGGGAATCCAGTGTCATTGACATTTACTTTTTCAGAAACTATTAATATGCTCCACTAAAATCATGACTGGACTAAAAGTTTTATGATTTTTTAAAAAATCAATAAATTCTAGATATTCCTTTGCCTCATTAGGACAATACAAACAGGAAAGGAACAGTAAGACCATATAGAGTGGATACAGTTTCCTCCCCCTCAATGAGCTGCTAATTGCAGCCTGAAAATTTCTCTGATCTCAGTCCCAAAAGTATATAGGATGATTTAAGAGATTCATGCAAGTTAAGCTTGGTGCAACAGTAACAGGCCTTAAGGGAGAAAGGGGGGGTAGACAAAAAAAAAATAGACTTGTCCCTTCAAAGCTCTTGCTTCCTCAGGAGAGAAATTTAGAGCAGTGTGTGAAATTTCCTGCCAGATCTTTTCAATCACCCACAAAAGGATAAAAAAAAAAAAAAAAAAAATTAACCAGTCTTCTCTGAAAGATATGAACTTTGCCAGAGAAAGCCTTCAAGAAACAGGCCAATTCTTCTCTGGTTCCAACAGACTTAGTCTCTGTACTTGATTAGTCCAGGAATAAAATCAGAAAGGTTAATTCCCCGTGTTACTGTTGTCCAAAAACTAGAGGCAGTGGGGCCTAATGGTAGCTGCAGCACATTATAATTCACTGTTGTGTTTTCTTTTCTTTTTTTTTTTTTTTTTTTTTTTCTGATGGCCTGTCATTTGCCTGTCATTTATCATGCACTACATAATGTAGAAGTGGAAAAGCACTCAGCCTGGTCTATCTGGATCTGTAATGGAAGTTTTTCTGGTAGAGCTCGTCCAGCCTGAGGATGCAATTGCCATGTTCCTAGATTTTATAGCTAGGATAGCAATATCTTGTAATATATTTAACTTCAGGGAGCTCCCTTTTAGTTTCCTATTTCAGCATTTGGCTCCTTTCTGGGGCCAGAATGAAAGCTATCTCTTCCTCATTACTGTCTTTCTCTGGAGGAAAAGAATCCTTCCACTAGCAGGGTTTACAACTAGCTCTATAAAATGAGGCATAGCATTCTTATTACAGGAAATATTTCAAGGAAATATTTGAAAAACTTAATGGAAAAATAACTCTAACCAACAATTTTCCTCTCATTACTGTATCTGTGGTGGGATGTGTGCAGTTTTCTGTACATTTTTTTTTTTTTTTTTTTTTTGCAAATCATAGGTCAGGTGACAATTTCAGATTACTATGTGTTCTGGTTTCAGTTAGAACAGAGTTGATTTTCTCCCTAGTAGCTGGTAGAATGCTATGTTTTGGCTTAGGATGAGAAGAGTGCTGATAACACCCCAATGTTTTAGTTGTTGCAGAGCAGTGCTTATACTAAGCCAAGGACATCTCAGCTTCTTGCTCTGTCCTGCCAATGGGCAGGCTGGGGGTGCAGCAAGAGCTGGGAGGGGACAGACCCAGGACACTATGTTGAAACAACAACAACAAAATCATATTGTGTGAACACTCAATAAATTATCGCATGTCTTAGAGACATCTGTGATGATGATAAAACTATTTGTCTTTCAAATTCCTTCAAGTCATGCTTTTCTTTTAGCAGTATGTTATTAGAAGCCCAAAACACTGTTTGGATTGATATAATTTGACATGGTTCTGATGAGATTCTGGGAATCTAATATGACAAATAGACATAGACCACACAAACCTTCCAGCTAACAAGTTTTGAAAAGAACTAACTAGAGAAAAGAGATGTCTTGAAAAAGAAATTATATGTTAAAAAATATATATATCTTAGCTCAAAACCATCTCTCTTAAGTAATGCAGAAAACAAGCCTGAGAATTTCAAATTAAAAAATGCTAATTAGATAATATAAATCATATTAGTTGTGACCATATCTTAGGTATTGGTTAATGATCAGTCATCTAAGGATTAAGACCAAGTTAAAACAACATACTGACTACATACATATCTAAACCCAGAATCTTACCACTGATTTGGTAAGATTCAGATGTCTATACTAGAAAATTATGCCAATATTTGACTTTTTTTTTTTTTTTTTTAAAGTAGTGAAATCAACATGGTACCAACTATTTCGTATAGTAAAGAAATACTTACCCTTAAATAGAATCTCTATTGTTTCCTTTGAAAGTATTCACTAAAAAGATCTGTTGAGGGAAAGGGTCTTAAATTCTGATTTTGCACTCATACACAATTACATTATCCTTATTTAAATTATCACTTGTAAACCTAAGTGGTGGTACATTTCTACCTCCTTAATCTCCAGCAGGAAATATTACTATGTTAAGTATGCTCTAGAAATTACTTTAACTGAAGCAAAAAATGTTCTTACTTATGATGACATAGATAACCTTAAAAATATGTACCAAGTATAAATGATGACATTATTTTTATCCTGGAAGAAGCTCAGCTGAAAAATGTGAACATTCATCTCAATAAGTGGTTAACTCTGCAGTTACACCTGTGATAATTTAGATATCTCTACTGTTGACTAAATACAGAAGGAATTGAGTACAATGCATTGTTTTCTATCTATTAGTATCTATCTCCTTTCCAAATTAACTTGTGTTTTGTCAGATATGATGAACAACCCTACTGTTCTCTAACTTTGTCTCTTAAAATCTTATTTGTTGGTGTTACGCATTGCTAACAGAAATCTGTAATACATTAAGAACAGGAGACAATGGAATACAAAATAAGAATTAAACACAGTAGACATTAGAGAGAAGCTTCTGCTAGTTTCTCTTGTATAAGCCCTACAAGTACAACATAAGTATATTAATATACACACACGTGTGTGTGTATATATACCTATATATATGGGCAATTGCAAGCAAGGCAATTAAAAGAATTAGAATTCAAAGACAGCTAAAGAATTAAAAGAAAGTTAAAGAAATCATCACAAAAGATACATTTTGCTGCAGTATAGAGTACAAGGCATAAGCCACAAGTTCGTTTAGTCGAAAGGATAGGAAAGTGTGGAACTCAGCATGCTTTCTGAAGAGCTCTTCAGCTTCCTTTCAACTGGTCACTTCACACACCCTTGTGAGAGAACCACAACTACATTACTAAAAAAAAAAAAAAAAAAAATGTGTCTTAACAGAACCATTCAGATTCTGAATAGCCCAGGAAGTAAGCAAAATCATTTTTATGTATTGTAATGTATTGTATGTATGTATTGTAATTAGCCTTCTCATTTGTGATATATCTCACTTTTTTCAGGATTAAAACTGTATTGATGTGACAGACAGATCAATCCCTGGAAGTGTTCAAGACCAGGTTACATGAGGCCATGGACAACCTGATCTAATGGATGGTATCCCTACCCATGTCAGGGTGGTTGGAACTAGATGACCTTCTTTAAGGTCCCTTCCAACCCAAGCCGTTCTATGGTTCTATGATACATCCAAGACCTCATCGTTCTGTCTTTGTTCCTTATTTTTCTTTTCAAACCATTCATTTCCATTACAGACACCAAGAAGAACTGATAGCACACTTCGTTTAATACTTACAGAGTATGGGATATGCAGAAGATTTAGTGTTTAGGACAGCATACCACTGTGCATTCACTTCTCTTTTGCTGCTTCAGTTGGTAACAATCACTGGCAAAAGGCAGAAAGGCTGTAACTAACACTAAACTAGAGGTAAAACTAGATATTATTGGAGGACTCACAGTGAGGAAATTGCAAGATATAAAAATCACTATAGATTTTATACTAAGTAAAGTTATTACTTATAAAATCTATACAAATAGATACAAAGTTAAGATATAAAGATATATTAGATATAAAGATATATATTAGATATAAAGCTAATACAAAGTTAAATGAGGATAGTAGCTAGATTCATTTGTTTGTTTGTTTGCTTATTTATTTATTTTTGGCATCAAATACTGGTTTTAAGACAGACCTTTTACTGCTTTTAAGACAGGTCTTTTTACTTTTTCCCAGTTTTCTTTACATGGCCCTGCCATAGTACTTGATAGTGCTGGTTGTGCTTACAAAGATAAAATGAAAGTGATGATCAGGACGTAGTGTTGACAGGCAGACAGGCCTGAAAAGTACAGTGCCCTGAAATTGTAATATTTCCAGTTGGTAAGCAATCATCTTCTTTGATACATTTTAAATAAGTCTGAAATGAGTTATCTTCTCTCAAGAGCACCTGGTGTACAGTAAACTTCCCAAACTTCCCTGACTGTAATACATACAGAAAAACTTTTTGTTAATAAATAAGACAAAATGCATGTGACCTTTAAAAAAAAGACATATTAAAAACATTTTGGTATCATAACAAAAATTATGAAAAAAAAAGTAAAACCTCCCCCAAAAAGGAAAAAAAATCACTTTCCACAGTGTAGATGAAATATATTCACTATACACGGTTAGTGAAATTGCTAAAATATTTTCTTTTCTAGTCAAATTTATGTATTGCAGGTCAAAACATTTCCAGAAATTATTTTTAGAATCCAAAATGCCATTGTCTAACTTTGGACTGCTATATATGTGCTGATAGAATCATTTGGCAAAAAACATCTAAGGTGAGCATCAGATTGTTCTATATATTTTATGTATTTTGAGTGTGTGCATACATTTGGGGGAACACTACCTTTGAGGGTTATGAGATTGAATATAATCTTGTAAATGAATATAATTATATAAATCATGAATTCCCTCCTATTTCTTTCCTTCTTTCTTTCTTTTTTGAATAATTCATACATTTCAATGCATGCAATTGAAATTACAAAAGTTGCAAAAAAAAAAAAAAAAGCAGGTATTTCAACAGAAAATATTTAGTTATAAGGAATTTTGTGCTTATGAGAACTTATCAGTCCACTTGACTTCATTATTATATTAGGTTTCCTTGGCACACTTTTAGTCCACCCTCTGACAGCTCCATGTATATGAGAGCCTAGAGCCTGGTTATGCAGGTCCCAGAATGAGACTAGACTTAATAACCTGCTCCACTCTGACTTCATGGAAGCCTTTGCCTCAGGGTGGCAAAGTTTAAGGCTGCCCTTTCTTTGTAGAAATGCTAAGAAATATCTCTTGTTCATGTGTTCTGTTGCCAGATCTTTAGGAAAAAGCGGTAGACTAGTACCTGCACAAGTGAAGGTTTTTAAACACAGGCTAGTTTATAAAGCTGCTGCTGATATATAAGCTATGATATAAATCATAGCTTACCCCATAAATAGTGCCTTTATTTCAATAAGAAAGTTTTTGGGGTCAGTAAAAGTCCCACATGTGGAAAAAAAAACACATCCAAATCTGTCTCTTCAGAGTAGTGCTCTACCACAAAACACCAGTCTTAAGCATTAAAATGCCTTTAGTGCTCAGTTCACAGGATAATATTACAGAAAGCTGTAACATTGGTAGATCTGAAAGGGAAATAGGGAAATAAATGCAAATCACATGTAGGTACAGAAATGTCCTGGAAGAAATAAACATGGAATATATTTGATTGTCCAGAGCTCAGGAGTGAAGCAAAACTCAGCAGGGAAGTTCATCAAAGATGAAATCTCTATTAAGAAAGCCTAATCGCCTGCTGAAGATTAGGATTTTTCTTCCAGCTCCTGAGTTTGGTGGTGGGCATGTCAGGTAACTCTTTCAATCTCTATTTTTCTTCCTGGTTTGAGTGTCAATGAAGAAGAAGTCCCTGAAATGAAATGCAAAAGCCACATTAGAATACTAGACATTGAAAAAACATTCCTACACAGGAAAAGACTGGCCGTGGAAGCTGGATTAGGAGCCTATTGGAAAAACCTTCAGAATGAGGTGAAGGCTGACTCCATCATGCAATGAGAGAGAGCTTTTTATTGCCCATGTAAAAGCAGACAGATTTCTATTGCTCTAACAACCTAAATTTTGTCACTGCCTGTTTCCAAGATTTCAACTTAGTTAATGAGTGCTTGTCTTTTGTGATCATATTGTTAAATATAGAGTTTTGAATAAACTAAACTAATATCTTTGCACGTAATTGTAATTCTCTGTTGACTAAGGAGGCATAAACCTCTACTTTAGGGCCAAAGATGCTGAGTTATCTGCTGTTAATTGTACTTTTAGGAGGATATGGAAATTGTCACTGATGCCAGGCAGGCAGGTACCTGAGCAGCACTAAGCTGCTGAACTTTCTGACAAGAACTACAATGAAATGACTGCACATCAATGAGTTTATGACAATGAAATGAGCCACAGCAGGCAATGTTTTCAGGAAGGAACTATCTTGAATTTATTAATATCTAAGGTGACACTGAAAACATATTCTGTGTTTTTAGTATGGAAATTTTATTGATAACATTTATTTCTGCTGACACCTTAATTTCTTTAAAAGCTGGCAGTTCTTTGGCAGTTCCTACTTTTTATGTTATAGTATTTCAGATAAACAAAGAATTCTGCTCAAGGCATTTTTTCTGAATTTTGACAGCTCTTCCAGTTTTCATTTCTTTGACAATTTTTAAACTAGTAACCCAGTAATATGAGGGACTACAAAACAAGGCAATTCTGACAAAATACACATGGTGTTTGAACCTTCTGTAAAAAACATTTTGGAATGGTATATTGCTGTTCTAGTTGATTTTGAAGCATTTTAAAAATGTATCTGCAAATCCAAACATGCTCCCTCTGACCTGAGCTACCATACATACTAGACTGGGCAAATGAATTTTCTGCTTTTTCTTGCCCTTTACTTGCTCATGTGCTCCACAATTTGGAAAGAGATTTGAATGTAGTAAATGATGAAAGAGAAATGACAGGGGTGTTTGTTTGTTTGTTTAAATATAGAATTTGTTTCACTGGCTCAGAAAACATTTATTTATTTATTTATTTATTTATTTATTTATTATATGGTTTTGCATCTAAGACCTCATATCCTAAACAGATTAGAGTCTTTCAATTGACAGACCCCTCATCTTGGGGTCTGGTCTATAGCAATCATGATTTTTTTAGCCATTTATACTTATGAATTACATGTCAATTTCTTTGATAAGCTAAGTGTTGCCAAAGTATGACCAGAATTTAATCTGTCCTCAAAGTACAGAAAGGGTCTCAACCTGGTGACAGGACGAGGGGGAATGGGCTTAAGTTGAGCCAGGGGAGTTTTAGGCTAGATGTTAGGAAGAACTTCTTCACTGAAAGGGTTGTGAGGCACTGGAACAGGCTGCCCAGGGAAGTGGTGGAGTCACCATCCCTGGAAGTCTTCAAAAGACGTTTAGATGTAGAGCTTAGGGAAATGGTTTAGTGGGGACTGTTAGCGTTAGGTCAGAGGTTGGACTCGATGACCTTGAGGTCTCTTCCAACCTAGAAAATTCTGTGATTCTGTGATATAGACCTCAGATTCAGCCAAAATGTGCTTCAGTCTTTCTTGAAATCTACAGAAGTTGGTAAAAGAAGAGGTAAAAACAGAGGACAGGTTACTGGAAAATGAATGAAATCTGCTTTTCAAGTGAGAAATTGTTAAAAAATACTGTGGGAAGTTAGAGTGCACATCTTGCAAAGAAGCTGGAACCACTGCAGTGCTGGTAAAACATGAGCTAGACACTTCAGTTTTTCTTAAAATGGCAAAACTTCCCAAGGTCTCTGATAGAGACTCAATAACAACCCAAAACAGGGCATTAACCCTAAAAACTTTAGCAGGACTTCTGCTTTTTTAGCTAGGGAGGCATTTTAGACTCCTAAATGTATGAGGATGAACAAACTCAGCAATGCTCTAAGCTGTATTTGATTGTCTCACTTCAGAAATCACAACCAAAACATACCCAAGGAGGGAAAAAAATGCTCAACAAGCAAAAGCTCTTAATCTTCATATTCATCTCGCTTTTTTTCAAAGTTGAAGTTCTCTTATGGAAATCTTTAGCTTAGAACTCCCTTCTCAGATATTATTTCAAGATGTGCAGTATTTCTGTACTCTGCTTTGCCATAGCCTTATGGCTATTCCTGCTCCTCAAGCTTTTGGACTCATGACTGTCTGATCCTCAAAGCTATATGACAGACTGGAAAGCAGATGCTGTATTTCCCTTGAATGCTGATTTAGTCTTTCATGAGATGCTCATATATCCACAATCCTTTAAGTTATATTGGTGGTGCTAGTCTCAGACACAAAAATGTGTCTGAGATGCAACAAAAAATGTTCTGGATGCAACAGAACACAAGTATTTTATTAAATGTCATATCACATTTTACATCCTTTCAAAAGAAATATTTCATGCCAGGACAAAGCCAATTTTGACATCTTTTTTAGAACTTGGCTTCTATGAAGGTTTTCATCCATCCACTTAGGTACCCTGAAGCAAACTGCGTTTTCCTTTACCACGTTTACGTGAAAAAAAAGAGTGAAGGAACTGTAAAGCTACAAAAGAAATGAATGAGTGGAATCCTTATATAAAAGAATCAAATTTGTGGTCTTCAACAGGTAACAGAGGCATCTAGGCTATCTATTTGAGTAACCTTTGGTACTATTTTTGTTTTGTTTTGTTTTTTAAATATCATTCTTGCCTTGTCATTGTTGGACACCTAGAAAAAAAAAAGAAAAAAAAGGCAGGGATTCAAAAACACATCAATTGTTCCCGAGCAGCAAGTCTGATACATCCTACAATTGATCCTGTGTGAGTGATCAGTACAGTCACAATAACCACTTTCTGCAATGTTTACTTGTGGAATTGTTATTAGAAGGAGCAGATGGGAGACAGCAACAAGAAAACCTTCCATGGTAAGAATATATTGGTATTAACGTCCTGTCCTCTGCAAAAGGATGTTCTACAGACTCCTTTCTGTCTCTGTACTTCATATTTTGATGCTAATATTTTCTGAACACTGATACTTATTTTCTCTGTGATCGTGAATTTAGAGCATTCAATAAAATTTTGCATTTGTTGTATCTGATGTACCAAAACAAGAGCTACTTCATACACAACTCTCACATTTTCAGTACTTCTAATGAAATGTCATAATTTCATTTAAGAACAGATGAATAGCATAGCACTAACACAGTCAGTAACAATCTCCTCTCCCTGTTGGCTAAATCTTGTCTCACATGCTTACAGGAGCCAAAAATGAAACACCAACACCAAGAAAAAAAAAATCCAATATCACTTTTAAGTTAGCAGGTGTGAGATATTAATAATAAAAGGTTTCTTCCTTTATTCCTGCCAAGAACATGAAATAGTTGAATTACATTACATTAGCCAACCTCAGTAAATCATCCCACCTGTCAGTAGACAGAAATTATTTCACGATGTATCCAGTTGTTAATTCTTAAATGTGAATTCAAATTTTTCATTCCAAAACTTCACAAACTCTTCTTAGGCACATCCTGTTTTAACAAGATTTAGGAAACAAATACATTAATTAGCATAACTGTGCTAAATGACTACCAAAGAAGCAATGGGTGGCTAAATGATGTTGAGGGCAGTTTCTTTGAATTTCTACTGAATATTCACAGCAAGCATCTTGCATTATTTACCTTGCTTTCAACAACATGAACATGAAGTTCTCCTACTGTCAAGCTTGTAGCAAATATTTTTGGGGGTATTGAGCCAGCTTCAAGTAGAAGCTTAAGTAGAAGCTTATCCTTTTCCTTTTTTTTTTTTTTTTATTTATTTATTTATTTTTTTTTAGTATTTCAAGATGAAGTGTCATTGCTGATAACTGTTTGTTAACATTGTTTTATTTAAATAAGCAGAAAACTAAAGAATTGATTTTCTTTTTACCTGCTTCTGTTCCACTATGAAGGTAGACGCATAGAAGGGGATCATCTTTGACCCCTATAGAGAATAACTTTATATGAGGGGAAGCTAAACATTAAGATACCTCTTTCTGGAAATAGATAAACAGAACAAGGATACGATACAGGTCTATAAAGTCTGGGATTACCTATGATATTTGTAACTCAGTATTATACATGATACAAGAAGCTGGAAGCACACGGTGACTTTATCAGGTTTAAACTATGCATTTATGGCAGAGGGACATATATTTTCATACATGTACTGTGCCATAGAATTTTTTAGAGGGAAAACATACAAAAAAGTTCGAAGAGAGATGCTGGAAAATTATTACTTGAAGTCACCGATGCTTTTAAACAGTGATCCAGTAACATGTGATCCAGTAACATTCTCTGGTCCAGGAGATCTTCATATTGTTGCATCATAGGAGCTAGAAATACATTACACTGGGGAAAGGCCTGAATCTTAAACTTCTCCGCAAACACCTGTTCTTCTTCACTGTTAAAGGAAACATAGTGATAGATGTAGACCATTGGTCTCATCCAGGAGGGAAGGTACAGCATGAAATGAACATGAACAACTCAGTTCTGTGCCATGAGAAGTTGAAAACTGCATGCTATTTTAATCGGTTAATAATGTGTTTTAAAATGGTTGAGAATTTTCGCTTAACAGTATTCTAAACATTTTCAGCTTCCTTTGTGTCAGGAGGGAGGAAACTAGCTTAGCAGTAACAATTTTGCTCCTTATTAGGTAACTGATAACCCTTACCTCATCTAAAGATGAGAGACAAGCTGCAGAGAAGTTTTGATACTTTAATCCCCCAAGTCAATTATTAGTTCCTCATCAGGCCATTCTTAGAAAAGAAATTGGTTATAAGAACACACACAAAAATGCAAATTTATTCTTACACCTCTTTTCATGCTGTAATCACTTGAGGAAGGGCAGTGATGATACATGAGTTTTAAACTGCTCTTCATGTCAGTCCGGTGCTTTTCTTTGTCTGATGATAGAATTTCGTCATATTACAATAAAGCTTTAGTAATGGTACAACTTGTTCCTGCTGTAATTTGCCTTTTTTATTGTTATTTTTTCAGTTTTGCTTCTTATTTTATGAGTGTTAAAAGAAAAACAAAACAAACAAAAAAAAAAACCTGTTAACAGCATAAGCCAAGTACATACTGAAGGAAAGGGTTTTCAGCCAGCTGGAAGATTGTGTGTGGCTGATTAGCCTCACTGAGAGGTGAGCTGTAGAGTAAAAACACAATGTTGCCTCGTGCAAGACAGCTACATCAGAAAAAACATGGAAAAGAAAATATATATTTTTCAAACAACCTGCAGCATTCATAAGATGTGCCTGATCACATTGCAGTATTATGAATGTCTTGTACCTGTGGAACAAGAGGACAGAAATGTCTTGGTTTCATCATGACATGTTTATAGCTTTTGATGGTTTGGAACAACTTCCTATTGAAGTTGCTTGCACAGCTGTTTACCTATCAGAATGATTCAATGGTCTCAGGATTCCACAGTCATTTGCACATTTGCTGAAAAACTGATTAGCACCTAATTTTGGAGGCACAACTAGCTCTCAACAACATATTGGTTTGTCAGATTCAGAGGGCTGATTTGACTCATTTTAATATCATCCATACTGCAAATTACTTTATCAGAGTATACAACTGGGACACAAACTGAATTAAGTGGCTCTTTTCAAGTCGTGGCTCCTGTTTTTAATATGTAGCCAAGGTCTTTTTGCAAGATATCAGCTAATCAAGGATGGAATCAGAGATACACGGGAGCTCAATTCAGGAAAGATGCCAAAAGAAATAATCCTCAAAGCATGGGGTAAAAATCTTAGTTCCATAAAGGTCAATAAGGAAAAAAGTCACCAAATTTTATGTTCTTTAATGGTATTAAAAGACTATGTTACACAGAAAAGAGATCAGGAATTTTGCAGGCCAAACATATACACTTGCATGTTTCTAATAGGTAATTATGTCTTTCTTTATAAGCTCAATTCCATTTGCCTCTTTTTATCAACTAGAACTAAACACAGGTAGCAGAACAGCGAGTATTTTCAAGAACTTATGGTCCAAAGTGAGCAACTGATGAGAGTGCAAAATAAAATGCAATGATAGTTACCATCTGTTCCTTCACTGTGTTAGAATAAGACTGCTCATAAGCACTATTGTTTTCCAGGTAGCCAAAATATAAGTAAATCCAACAATTAACAGATAGATGTAACCACAATATGTGAGCACTTTTGGCAGGATTGTATGTCAAAAAATGTCTTAGTTCATATTTCTAGTATTGAGAAATTTATCTGCACTAACAACTACAGATTCTTTTTGAGTACATCCTTTTCTTCACTTGATATGCATGCACAAAGATGTGTCCAGGTAAGACTGAATTTGAAATACAATTCTGTATATCATACCTTTTGGTTTTATCTTTGCTGCATGTAGAAGTTTTGATATGTCAAAGATACTGACAAAGTTACCAGCAGACAACCTAGCCTTATTTTTTTTTTTTTTTTTCCTGGAGAAGGACAGGTAGGGGATGATTCTGCAGTATTTGTACAAAGTCTATCTTATGCATATTCATCGCAAATCTCCCATTACAATGTTTGGGTGAGAGAAAATCCTGTAAAGAACTCAGATGAATTAGAGACAAGGCCACAGACAGCATCCACTGGAAAGAGGCCAAACTGTCACAAAGACTGTACTGTTTCCTCTGACATATTCTTATACAGTTTTTACCATTAATAAAAAACACACATGCACACACACAACGGGATCATTTGCTGCAGAAATTGTATGTGAAGATTTAAGCAGGTAAATCAATTTGGTACCATGAAATAGCAAGAAGATAATTCAAAATACATATTACTACTAAAGAAAATGAAGAAAATGCAACACCTTGAGGCAACATCTTCTAGCATGACACTGAGAACAGGCAAAGATGGAGAAAATATATGAATGCACAGGAATAGAGGTAAATAAAGTATCTAAGAAATTCAACAAGAAGTAGAGAAATGAAGTTTGCAACAGGAGACAGAAAGACAAAAAATGCTTATGAAAAACATAGCTGGGGGGGTGGGGGTGGAACTGCCCAAACCCATACAGTTAACTATGTCATTACAAATTAACTGGAGTCCTATAGCCATTTTTCCAGCTGTCCAGATTTCTTTTTTCAGTTATGTCAGTTACTGTATTTATGCAGTGACTCTAATATGCGTGATGGCCAAGCTTGATCAGAGCTACCAATTTTTTATTGGCAGACAAATTACCAAATTAACAATTCAGCAACTTACCAATTCACTAAAATAATGAAAGGGAGAGTTTTATCTAACAGGAATTTATTGTGTTCCTTTGTTACACTCATGAGGGAGAGTATTAGCTCAAAAATAACCAGTTTAGGAGGGGAGAAGGAAAACTCTTGAAAGACACTAGTCATAGTTAGACACTGGAACGGGTTACCCAGCAAGGTGGTGGACTCACCACCTTCCTGGTGGACTCACCCTGGGGGTGCTTTCTTAAAGAAAGATCGGACATGATGCTTAGGGACAGGGTTTAGTGGGTGACATTGGTAGTAGGGTGATGGTTGGACGAGACAATGTTGGAGGTCTTTTTTAAACCTTAATGATTCTATGAAATCACAAATAATTAAATCTGTAGTTTGATTAACATCATGCTAACAACAAATTAATCAACTTTCTGCCATCAATTTTGAGTTTTGGATTAGTGTTATGGAATTAGTGACTAGAAAGGGCATGGAAACAAATCAGTATTTTACACAAATGTTAAATTCAAAATGGATGATTTTAAGTATAACATGGTATGCTATTTATTTTGAATACTGTGTTGTTATTATTATTACCATGCACACTTATACTTAATTCTCTGAAAATATTCTGTTCATTTTTAATGATCTTTGTTCATTTTGTAATACCTTTTTCTGCAAGAAATATATTTTGGAGAACACAGCATACATGTAAAAAAGAGCTGCAATGATAAAATTTGTATCTACATTAGACCATGACTGCAAAATTATCAAATGTTAAATTAGTCTCATATACTAAGGAGAAAGGGACATTTCAATCATGTATGAAAGGTTAGAATAAACTGCATGGCTAGTCACAGAAATACATTAAAAGCAGGTTATAAATTGTTATTACCAGGTTCTTCTTTTGTAAAGGAAAGATCAAATGCTGTAAGTCCTCAGCCACAGATGCTCTGATCCATCCAACTTAACTTTAGGCACTTAATGGAACCACCTTGTTAAGAATGCACTTGTCCTTGGCTTCTGTTATAATCCATGGTGAGAGCTCAACACCTCCAGAGTGACATTTCGTCCAATTAAAATTTGAAACATCCTCTGAAGGCCCTCTGAAGGCACCTGTTTCTTTTCATTGGCTAGGTTGACTAAGTTTCTAAGTTGGATGCCTCAATTAGGTGCTTCAAGTTAAGTAAGAATGAATCTAGGTCATAAGAGATCACAGAAAACCTTTCCAATGTTTCACATAGCAAGTGCAAGAAATAATTCTGTTCACATTACCTATGCTCCTAGAAGGATGAGCTTTGTCTCACCTCATGGCCCCTCTGCCAACACCTTTTCATGTCAACACAGTACACCATCTTTTCCCAAGCAGACACAAGTATATTTTGAGAGTCGCAATGAAGTTGTAAATAAAAGCTTTGCACTATTCTACAAAGGAAGTCAATAAGTCAGGTGTAAGACTTTCCTCATTAATTTTCTTGACGATAATTCAGTTGATTGTAAAGATAAGAGTTTTAATTCTTGCTGGTGGGACTTCTTGTTTCTGGATAAAAAAAATATCTAAATTCTCCCAAAGGACAGCTCTCAGTAGTGTGGAGCTAAGGTATTCTCTTTACCGTCAAACAGACAATTACTTTCATCCTGTGCTTCCAGAACTGATGAGCCTGTTTCTTTCAAAAGGTAGTTCAGATTCTCCAGGGATCCAGACTGATACAGATACTGAATGACAACTCTACCAAAATGCATTATGTTGCTTGTATGGGTGTTTTTGTCCATAAAAATACAAATTTAATCTGAAATCTGTCTGATTTCTAATAGTTAAGGAAGAGTTACTATATAATCTTTTGCATCTGTAGATAAAAAATGCAAGTAAATTTACTGTATTTTGGCTGTCAATGTATTTTGACTGAGCAATTGACTGTATTGCTCAGATAACTCCATTTATACAAGGGACAAACAGGGTAGGTAAGTTCTATCTAAGGTAAAGTACACGTCCATATAGAAAAAGACAGTTAATAAGGACCTAATCCACAAATTCCACCACTGATTTTACCATTGATCTCTTTTGGAAATTTTTTGAACATTAGGTAGGGGGTTGGAAATAAGTCCCTTGCTCCTTCCTCCTTTGAAAAAAACAAAACAAAACAAAACAAAAAATAAAGTCTGTCCAGCCTTTCTGCTGTTTCTCCAGAACACCTATTAGAGGTCTATCTTGCTGATGAACCAGATAAACTATAGGCTATTTACCTGCTGACATGCTCAGATACAGCATCTTTCTGAATTTTCACAGGGATCATTTTGTCACACAGAAAATGTTTCTGAAAATCTCTGGTCTGCATACCCTGAGGCTCAGACCAACTTTAAAAGTCATTATGAAAAATCTTACATTCTCAACTTATCAGGCTGCTGGTACTGACAAGCGGAGCTGACTTTGTTTCCTTGCATTCATGGTCTAACACAGTGAGGGCTATGTTCTAGCAGAGACAGATGAAACTAATGGATTCGAATTTCAATAACACTGATAGTTTAATTTAGTACTAGTTGTCACATATTATGCAATTAATACAGAATAATCAAAGAAATATTTCTTGGAAAGAGACAGCTCTGGTTTTACATGTAAAGCATTTTGTGATCCTTAGCTTATTACAAAGAAATTTCCCTTTTGGAGGAATTAATGCAGATGTGTAGGTTTCATAGAATTAGTAAACACTCTTAGTTGTTGCACTACAGTAACGAATAGGCCTCTTTTACAAGTGCTAGCTGCTATCAAATCATTATATAATCATACATTCATTTAGGTTGGAAAAGATCCATAAGATCATCAAGTCTGATCATCACCTAACACTACCAAGTCCACCACTAAACCATGCCCCTAACTAAACCATGTCGCTAAAGGTGGACACGTGCCTCAGCTGAAAG
This sequence comes from Netta rufina, assembly GCF_964035555.1. Lineage (NCBI taxonomy): Eukaryota > Metazoa > Chordata > Aves > Anseriformes > Anatidae > Netta > Netta rufina. Next base: position 86,078,461 of record NC_140124.1, on the reverse strand, counting down.
AATTGGCTTGTGAGCTTATCACATAGCTCATGCTTTTACGTATGGAAGTGTCTGGTATTAACTGGAATTGCTAAAAACAGTGGGAAAATACATGGCAGGTAAACATTAGTATATTACGAAGTAAACTTCAGTACTGGTACTCTGACTGGTATGTCCTTCAGAGCAGCCCTTGAACTTCTTGCTAGTGTTTACCATGTGCAGCGAGTTTCTAGAAACTTTCCACTTCTGAAAGTATTAACTCTGACTTCTTTTGAGGTCATAAATGAGATGATGAGAAAGATGCAGACTTTGTGCCTAGCTGGCCTACTGATTCTTTGACTATCACTGGCAGCTACACTGACACTTAGTTTTGACAAAATGGTCTGATTTTACTCTTCCCTGTAAGTTTCTGTTAAACATTGTTTTCTTAGTCTGTGCTATATCTCTTTTGTGATTTTCAGCATTCATGTGAAATCAGTAGGTATGTACTTAATGGTGATACAATGTTTTCTTCACACATAATCACACTCTGACCACCAGGTCTTTGAAGCATTAGATACTGGGATAGAGAATAGAACTATTTGGCATGCATTTCACAAACCTGTGCACCACCAAAGAGAGGTAAAATATACATGCCAGAACTCACTCCAAGGCTCATCCTTTGCCAGCTGGGCTTGTAAACACATTACAGACTTCTTGAATAAATAGCATTGAGAAAATCTGTGAACCAAATGTCCCAATAACCTGAGGCTTAGTTTGACCAATGACCAAAAACAAGTTCTGAAGCTCTGTTCTCAGCTGAAAGATGATATGAAACAATTTTCCTGTGGCTTTTGCCACCTGTGAGCCTAGAATAAACTCCTGTTAATTCCACTGACTGAGACGAAGTCAGATCGGATTTATTAATGTAGTTCCTTAGATAACAGCTGAGGAAAACAGTTGGCAACCGACTGTGTTGCTCAAAAAGAAGCTGTGACATTTTTTTCCAAATTACTCAGTCACTAATCAGTTGCTGAAGTAAGATTCTCAAGAATCTTCTTTTTCAGTATGCTTTCCTAGTGAAAACTACCTTCTGACAGCTCTTTTATTTCTCCTGACCCGTCTTCTGAAATAAGATACACTTTACAAATCTTGATTTCATGATAGCAAGAGACTTGCTGAAGGATTATTCCTGAATTATACCCCATTGTCACTGACAAAAAAAAAAGAAAAGGAATGTGAGGTACAAATAAATAAATAAATAAAAGTGAGAAAAAATACATATAAACCTACACCTTACAGTTTAATGGACTATGAGTAATTCCTCATCAGAGGCAACAAAAATGAATTGATTAGCAACAAAGATTATTCTCCGGTTTATGCTTGATGGGAGGGTGCATACAGACTGAATGCACATACTACTTCAAAAGAAATGACAGAAAGCATTCAAAACTTCACTGGTCTGAAGTTGTGATCCATACAGACACATACTCTAAAGACAAATGGTATTTGTTCTTCAGGAAAGGTCATTGCTTTGGAAAGCTAAGCCTTATTCTTGTTCTACAGGCTTGGTTTTAATTTCCAAATTAAAGCCCTAGAAGGAGAAAATGTATTTTCTTCTTAGATATCCGAGTGCTGAAAATTCCCACTGCACTACCAAATACCCTTTTCTTCAACCTGAAATCAGGCTAAGGTAACGGTTGCATTCTACAGTGACTCATTTTCTTGAGGACGGGATGATAGACAGTAGTGAACCCAGTACTTGTTAAAGGAACTTGTATTTCATACCTCCAGATATTGCTGAATGTCTTAGCAGTACCTCAGGATGAAACTGAATGAACAGTACTTTCCCTCTTTGCTTCCTTTTGTCAGGGCAACAATAATATATAATATATACATTCAACTCTCTTTTTTTTTTTTTTTTTTAATAATTTCAGCTTCGTCAAGCCAAGAGACATTTGTCCCTTTGCTTCTGCTCTCCATAACTGTATTTGTTCTTTTCTATTTATTTATTTATTGATTGATTGATACAGATGAGTTTAGAGCCAAAAAAAAAGACAGATATAGAACTCTTTAGATCATGGTGTGGTTGTTGTTGTTGTTGTTGTTGTTTTCTTGTTTGTTTTGCTTTAAATAGGATGTAATTTCTGAGTTCTGGAAATTGTACAAAGCTTTTCTAAGAAGCAAGAGATTCAGGAACAGGTTTTCAGACAGAAGAAAACAAACAAACAAAAAAAAAACAGCAGAGAAGCAGACAAGTTGGCTTCTGTGTTTAGAGCAGCTTTAGGTATAGCAGCAGCAATCTTCAGAAGACACTATTTCATCATCTTGAAAAACCTTACTGCCCTGGCAAGTCAAGATAGCTCAAACAAGCAGCCTAGTTAAGCTTTGAGTTCTGTCCAGATTACCTGGATAGGACATCACACAGAAGGTAGTATAAAAGTCTCTAAAAAAACTGGAAAACCCTTATTTTCCCACAAATGTGGAAACCACTTTGGATGACATTGTTATCTAAAACTGGTAATGTCAAGTCAAAGTAGAGGTTAAAGTATCTACACCTTGCATGCGTCTAGAGTTCATTTTAGCCTACTTATAAGTGTGATTTTGTATTACTACACAGCTTATAAGTAGACATATCAACGTTACTATTTTGCACTTGTTTGAAATGCAGTTACTACTCTAGTGAAGATTATCGCAACTTTTTAAAGCTAATAAAATGCAGGTATTCTTGACAAAGAATGGTGCTCAGATTTTTGATTTCTTTTTCTGTATCATTTTCTGTATTCAGAAAATATGTATCTTTTTCTGTATTCAGATTTTGCAATGTCCCGAGACCAAGACTTGATCCTGCACTGATGTTCTGATCCAATAATGTTAATGTCCTTGAACAAAGAGAGAGATTAAAAGCCTTAGGCCAGAGATCAATTTGTTCTTTTGCTGCTAAACAGGAAGTCACCACAAAGATCCCCCATTCCAGATTCTCCCACATCAGTCCTCAAGGTCAAAAATGAGGAGAGAGAGAGTTTGCTTAATTATTGCTCAGTTTCTCTGGCATTATGCAGAAGTGGTGAATTGTAAGTGACAACCCATTTGGTGATGTTTGCATATGAGAAAAAATTATTCTGGGAAATCAGATTATGAATATTATTGATCCCAAGGTCCCTAGGATGTGTCACTGTTAAAATCACAGAGCAGCGAACTGAATTTGACATGCAATATTTTCTATTCTGTCTTTTCCCAGCAGATGAGCCCTTTCCCTGTTTACTAAAAAATGTCAAAATCTGCAACAGTCTTTTCTGCATGTGGTATGAGCATCTCCCTATAATGTGACATTCAAGCTGTCTCTCAGAAAGAAAAAATAATAACCCATGCAATTTTAAGGACAAGCATAAATGTCAGTCACACAGGAATTTGGCAAATAGCTTTACCTCCTGGAAACTTTTAATGATAAAATAGAAGAGGAATCACTGAGAGCCACCATCAGTAGACTGTCTCAAGTGTATTATGCCCACTCAAGCACGTGCACTAAGGTATTTTGTTCAGTGCCTATGCAGACCCAAGTGTTTCCCATGCCATGAGCAGCTGGGGAAAACCTGGATGATCTGCAGTTACACATGTAATGAAAACATATCATGCTCTTTCCTGAAGTAATAAACTTTCAGCTTATCCTGTGCTCATTTATACAGCAAAATTGACTAGTCTAATATTAAAAATCTTGTCAAATCACTATCATAATCTTTGTATTTTCTTTTCATAAAATTGCATGAAATTGTATTTTAGCTCTTCAGTGGAGATTCTGTCTGTGCCTGTCACAAACGAAAATGAGAACATCAACTTTAACTGAAAAGATGAGACCAGCTCTTGCTATCTTGTCTCACTGCTGTTATGCAAGAATTAAGCTGGCCATATGACAAAGTAAAGAGGAGAGAAGAGAATAAAAACATTGCTCTTTACATTTGCAAGCTGTGAACTAAATGCTTTCCCACTCCTTTTTATAGCACAAACTCAGAAAGGCTACCTCTGTTCTTTTCCTGACTACAGTGAAATAACATCTTATTTCAGTCAGAACCTGGAAAATAAGACAACAGAATCTATTTAATGTAGAAGATTATCTCAAAGAAAGAGAAAATAATACTGCTACAGCTTCTGGGGCAGTCTGAATCCTGAATCTAGTAATGACACATAATTAGAATCACAAATTCCAGGTAAACAGAATTTAGTTACTTCTGGGCCTTCCATTACTGAATGTAGGCAGTGATAACAGCCCCAGCTCCCATCGCAATTACTTTGTAAATATTTTTAATATGAACTGACTGGAGTAGGGTAATTCCTGGCTGATGCAGAAGATGCAAAATTGTTCTCAGATTTTGGGAAAGATAGATTTCAAGTCATGCAAAGGTAGTTCTGTGTAACCAAAACAAACATTAAAGTAAAATCTAAACTCTCAGATTAATCTAACAATTCTGACTGCTATCTAGCTTTATATTTTGGAAAAACAACAACAACAACAATAAAAAACTTTCAGAAACACTTTTAAATAGCTGTTGATAGACAATTCAAACTGATGTACAAGTAACTGAACTGATACATTGAGGATGTTTATCTTCAGAGAATGTGAATGTTCTTCAAAAAATGTGTATTCAGCCAATTCCAGACATGCAACTCTCTATATGGACAGCAAATAATTTCACATTAATTATCATAAAATAACAATGTTCATTTGTAAAATACATTTTTTTTCCTTCAGCTGCCACTTGTCAAGAATATTAGTTGTTTATTTATTTATATATTTGTTTGTTTGTTTTTTTTTATTTTTAAAGCCACTAGGGAGCAGCCACTAGGGTAACAAAAAGAAGTAAAAAGAAATTGTAACTTTTCAGTTAAACAAACTGTCCATTCCTGAGTTTCTTCTCAGGAATGATGACACATTTCTTCTCTTCTGTATATATACTGCACTTAAGCATCTACAGATTTTTTCCAGACTTCATTAGATCAAGTAAAATTCAAAGTATGTAGGTTAACAGAAAGCTTTACCCTTGACATAAATGATTATTTAAAAAATGTGTCTTCTCAGTCTTAAGTCACAGGTTTTTCAGCAAAACTGTGTTTGCTCTTGATGTAATCCAAGGCAAAGAGGTTCAGCTGCCCATAGCCCATGACCCAGTTTTGTATGGCATGGTTATGTGGCCTTGGCTTTACTGAAAAATTGCTGTTAAGATGATAGCAAATATATGGGATAAAGCCAAAAAGATGAAAAAAAAAAAAATGAAGACAGAAGTGGGATTGTTGAAACAGCAGTAGCAACTGGGAGACTCAGAGAAAATACTGATATGAGAAGGCATAAGACACTGAAAGGAAGCAGTGAGTCAAAAAATGATTGAGAAAAGATCAAGGACCTGCATATTCAAAGGCAGGCCTGAAACTTTCCCATTGGAATGATTGTCTATGCAGCAGAGACTCATCAGAGGGTTGTGCAGCTAAGCATACTTATGCTTAGTCTAGTGATTGTTATTCCTATCTACCTGTTCTGTGTATTTAGCCAGTAAATAATAGCTATGTAGTTATAAACTATGTATACTACTATAGTAATAATATAGAGCCTCTGCAAATGGTGAACATTGCCCAGACTAAAGGACCCCAATAAATGAAGGGTTACATTTGCCTGAGAATAACTCAAATGTTCAATGAATATAGTGACATACGTAGAAAAAGATCACCTCCAGAAAAAAAAAAAAAAAAGTCTTATCATTGTAAGGCATAGTAAAAAAGTGATAACACTAAATATATGTGAAGTGCATATGCTAATTTTATATTTTAAACCTTGTTCTCTAAGCACTGTATTTTAAACATTTATATTGATACATAATATCTATGTGTTGTAAGAATTTAATTGGCATATACATGTTTCATAAGAAAGTCCTATAAATCAGAATAAACAAAAACAGGAAAAAAACACAAAACTCTGTCTCAGGTTGCATAAAACTAAAATCCTACTGGGCACATCTCTGGAATTTGCAAATATCAACTGATTCTATTTCAAGGAGTCTTGTATCAGTTTCCAAATACAACAAGAATTCAGGAAGACATAAATTGGTTCAATCAATGTTGGTTTGCTTCCCAAGCACTTTTGAAACAGAGAGATACCAAATAAATATACAACAATTGGGTGAAGTTGCCTTGTACCTTTCAGGAGCTCTTGGGATGTAGGTAGTCTGTTGTTGTTGGTTGACCCTGGCCAGTAGCTTCTTGGTCTCTCCTCCCCCACCAGAGCGCAAGAGAGGTGGGGAGAGAAATGAAGGAACAAAAGCTATTCTCTGTTTTTCTTATTGTAAGACCAGTCATGCTCATTTTATTTTTTTTCTCAGTCTGGATTTTTCTGATCACGCTATGTGGCAACCTGAAACCCAAGGACAATGGACACTCCTCGGGTAAAAGTTATCTAGATTAAGTCCAAGATGTCCCAATGCATTCATTGTATATACAGCATAGACTACTGCTAGGCATATAGAGCTAGATGTGCCCACTCCACTGTTATGTATAAGCATCCCTCTTATGTACCTGTATGTTGCCTGGTATTTGTAGGATAGAGACCATAGTGAAGGGCATAGCAGGCCTTCTGTTCCCCTCCATCAGTAGCTCTTCCAACTTTACTTTTCAAAACCTAATAAATTAACAAAACATTGCAATTTTGATTGTAAAATGGTGGGAAAATATTTCAGAGCAACAACAAAAAGTTGTTTTCAAATACATCCTTATTATGTTCATTTTCCAAATAGGTCAAGTTTCTTTTGAAAAAACAGGCTTAACACTAAATCGTATCTCAATATTTAAATAAACAATGGACATTCCATTTCATCGTTGAGTTTTTCTTTTATTATTATTATTTTATTTTTTTTTAATTGAGCATTAACTGAAGACATCTGAAATTTTTAACAAAACTTTCAGAGGGTACAATCTAGCCTTTTAAAACTGTTCCAGCCCTGCTTATTCCATAAGTCTCTGTGCATTAGCGGTTGATCTATTGAACATTAAAAAATATAATTAGTATGAAGAATATGCCTATTACTGAAAAAAAAAAAAAAAAGAAAAGAAAAAAAGCTATATTTTATTATGAGCCTCTAGGGCTTTGCTGAAAATCTAAGGCTTCTTTGATACTGTCAGATCAAAATCTTTTCATCTCATGTACAGCAACGTTCACTTATTTTTTATTTTTTTTTTAATTTAAACAAAAGCCTGAGCTCTACAGCAGCACTGATCTAAAATTTATATCCTAGATTAAGTTATGTTCTGTTTGGATTTCTTGTGAAGGAAGGAGTGGACCAATCTGCCTAGGCTGAGAAACTGTAAGTTGACTAAGTCAAAAAATCAAGGCAAACATTTTTTTCATGACCAAATGGAAAAATGAAAGAAAACTAACCTATTCTTATTCAGACAGAAAGCTGCTAAATGAAATTCATACACATGGTATTCAGCATTCATATTTACAAAGACATAACTTCATGTGGCATCATCACTCTTCAATTACCAGAGTGGGAAAATTCTTACAAGGAACTTTAAATGAGAAAAACAGACAGAAGGAAAACATTGTATTGGTTTCTGTGTGCATGGTGGGAATCACAGAATCGTAATAACAGTTACGAAAAAGATTTTTTCTTGAGGCTAAAACAGAATTCATCATTATTGGGTTTTCCATGTGTGACTGTTTCTCAGTAAACAAAATTTATCTGCCATTGTTTCATACCCTTTTGCTGAGATTATTTCTTCTAAACTGTGTACAGGAAGCTTTTTTGTTTTGTTTTGTTTTGTATGCTTTAATTGATACCCCTAACTCTATTAAAGTATTCAGTCAGTGCTGCTCAATACCTAAGAATTTTATGTCTTTAGGGAGGAACCATCTGTTGCAACAGGAACAACATTGTGTCAAGACCCAAAATTGCAAGACACAATTACATGCTTATACTCACATTTAGGTTCCTGAAAAAAATGCACCCCCTCCTCCTCTCCTTGCCTTTTTTTTTTTTTTTTTTTTTTTTTTTTTTTTTTTTCCCAGTGTTTATAATTCCCTTCTAAAATATAATGCAAATAGAGTGCATTAATTTATCTTGGTGGAAAAGGTATCCTTGGCACAAGCATATTCCTGAATCATAACACCTAAGTATGAAACTATTCTTGCCACACAGGAACAGAAGTGTGCAAGGTTGTATGTGAAGTATTACAATACAGCAAACTGTATTGTAAAATACAATGTCCAGTGGACAGCAATCCTAGCTAATTTATTTTGACTGAGCTGTACCCATGCAACAAAGGTCAGAACTTGAACTAGCTGAAGCATAACAAGACACATTCATGTAGGAACATAAAATGAAAAATGTGCTTCCTGAAGTCAGTCATAAATTGCCCCTTGCAATCCTCCCACATTTGCTTGTATTTGAATTCACATATGGCACACAATTAGTCCAACACTGCAAACAGAGAAACATAATCAGTAACAACTGTAGAGCACATCTGGCCTTAAGGATCCAGAAGATGCTGGCCACATTTACTTTAGGTCATTTAAGACTAGCAGATTCACAGACCCTGCTATATTCAACAAGCTTACAATTACACATTGGGAATGAGAATCAATTAGGTATTCAGATACCGGCAAATAGGATATTATGAGAACTATTCACTTAATTTTCATCATTGCCATTTAGTGAGGAAATGACTCAAATCCTGTTCTCATTCAAATTACAAGGAAAACTCTCACTGTTAGAATATAGAACCAAATCCTGGTCTCATTAAAGAACTTTTAATTTAAAAGCTGTACAGCTAGCAAGTATCTGTTATACTGTTCCTTCTGGGACACGTGGAAGCAGCTCACATGTATCTATTTTGTTCAAATTTAATTTCTTCCAGTTTCATTCCAAATCTGGAAAGCTCTTTGGTTAAAAACAAAACAAAACAAAACAAAACACAGGAAGAAAAAAATATATTCTGACAATATTCCTTTTAGTGGAGCATAAACATAACCTCTCCTAAAGCATGGGATGCCTGAAGACATTTGCATGATAAGATACTTCTATAACCAAAACTGACTGACCATTATTGTCAGTACCTTAAGGGCTGCTCAGACCTTTCTCAGTTCTTGCTCACTACACTGTGTATTCCATGTACATTTAAAAGGTAGCTCTCCTTTTTTATCCCAAGATTTTCTCAGGTCATAAAGAATAAAAGATTACGTGACAAGATGCTTGTCTACTTTCACTAACTTTTATGCGTAGCTTGGGTGCTCTGTGATTATCTCCATCTACATTCAGTACTCCTGCAGATACGACTTTGCAGGCTCTTAATTTTCTTCTATTTTTGATATACAAGGCCATTTGGAAACTGACTTGATGTCCCTATGGGTATTTATTGTTACAGATCTCTGGGTGAAGAAGATCCAGCAGCAAAACGTGATAAACATTTTTAAGAAAATATGAGATATTACAAGGTGTATGGTTTATGCAAGTAGTAAAACAAACTGAATAAGGGTGTTTTAACCTCTATATGAACTCTCATCATGTCATTTAAAACATTCTAACAGTTTAGCATTGTAATAAAAAATTAATTGAAGCTATTCTTTTAATAATTAGTAACTGTACCATTGTAATAATAATTAAAAAAAAAATCAATAAAATCGGACTCTGTTTTTGTATAACAAAAAATACTGTCTTTTATGAGTAGATAAGACAGTAGGTGAACACCTGGATGGAAAGTGAACTTGTGATGGTCCTTGAAAAAACATTAAAACTGTTTTCAAGGTCTCCCTCAGCACATAAAATAGACAAAACTAAACTGCTTTCACATGGACTGTGAAGAAATGTTTTATGGAGCAAATCACTAGTATTTTATGAAACTTGATAAAGGAATCAGATGTGAAAGTACAGGATTCATATAAATACACACTGTTTCTCAGATGCAAATGTATTTAAAAATGGCATATATGGACAAGTGTATTGTATGTGGAGAACTATTTAACTATGTAAATTTATAATTTATCTCATTGGGGAAGGCAACAACTTGAGAAATCAAGATGAATGAAACACAGGCTTTTTGTAAGTTGTAAAGGTACTCAGTGAATAGTGTTCTGGGCATCTCTTTCATTAATTCAGAATAAACTCAACCATTACTGTATTAATCTATCTTTACAGAGGAAATTGCTCCAGAAATGTCAACACATATTAAAGCATTTCTGAAACAATGCTACAATTCATAATGGTAGCCTGACTGTAAAGATACCACAGCTATTGTTAACAAAACAGAGTGATGTTATTAAAGGATTACAAAACAGCCAGAACTAACAAACATAAAAAGTACTGTCTGTTGATTTCAAGAAATTAAAAACGAGAAAAACAACCTAGAATTTTTGAAATACAGTGACATAAGAAATAATCTCCTTCTCTGACAAATCTATCATGTTCCTAAGAAAGTTGTATTTTCCAGAATACACACTTCTGGGGAATTAATGTTGCAGAATTACAGGAATGTGCAAAGAAAAAACAATGTTTTGTCAGATTCTATGCAAATCAAGTAGTCCCCCAGTAAAGTGCCAGTCATAAGATCGACCTTGCCTAACTTAAGCCATTTGGAAGATAGATATCTCCACACTCATTGTTGAGTCTTGGTAAAGTATATCAGAATTTTAAGAAATGGTATGTATGGTTGCACATATGTTTTTTCTGCTCCAGCCTCCCCACATGAGGGCTGACTTTGCAGCACCAAACCAGAGTAAACACAGATGCAGCATAAGATATTTAAATCAGATTCTGTGCTATCCAAGCCACTTGATATTTTTCCCTGAAAATATAGCAAATGATACACAAGCAGAACGGATGAACATTGTTTCCGTCAAGAAAATCAGTGAATGGAGGGCCAGCAAGAAAATACTCTTCAGAGCGTGGCATCTTTTGTGGTGTCATGAAATCACTGAGAAAAGCTGTTTATAAAACTCAATTTGTAGATGGCCCTAGAAGTGTGTTTTCTAAATAAACTTGATGTTTCCATCATTCCACTGACAATGGGAAAATGATTGGGAGTGGTGATGATATTTTCTTTCCCATGGTGAGAAAAGTGAACACATGAATATTGGGGAGTAGTCCCTTAGGAGTATTTCCAAAACCCTTTCAAAGATTTGTGAGTAATCCAAACAAGGTCAGCTTCTGATTATGTGAAGCCTATAGATGATGCAATATGCTTAATGAACAGATAATTACAGCTAGTCTAACTAAACAGTTTCTGATCCAGATCTAGAAATACTTTACAAATATGAACATTGTCATACAAGACCAGGATTTCTCCTCCCAGTACAAAATGCAGAACAGCAGGCACAGTACATTGGCACAATGAAATATCCAAATGTTTTTTAAAGAAAGGATTCAATTCACTGAGTTCACTGTGCATTATTAATGGTCTGTTCAGACAAGAAGGCAATGTTGTGGGAGAGTTACATCAGAACTCCGTCAGGGTTAAACCAGCAATAATGCTAGTTTTTATGAAGTTACTGCTCATTTATACCAGGTTAAATAAATATAAAACCTGTGCTGTTAAAACTCTTTATTTTTACATTATAACTTTCTCAAATGAAATGTATCTTAATTGCAGATTATTAGTGTGTTTTGTGTGTGTGTGTGTGTTTAAAAAAAAAAAAATTGCAAGAAAAAATAAGCTTCTTTCTCATCAGGGACACTGTTGCTTGTGCTTGTGGATGCAGCATGGAAAAGGATACAGGGCTGTCAAACAATGACAGTTTGAATGAAAGATTTCAAAGAAACAGGAATGTAGAAAAATGTCTCAGGGACACAGAAAAGTGAGAAGATGTTTAAGAAACAACTTCAAATTCATGCAAAATAAAAGCTTCTCCTGCCAAATGAGTGAAACTTGTCAAATTTACTAGATATCTTAATTAACTGGGAACATGAAAGAAACTCCCTTTGAGGGAGTCGAGCTTACAGGCATCATGGCTAGCTCTTTTTGCAGAGAATATAAAATGAACAATGAATTTATTAAGCTCATAAAGCAATCTGGAATAACTGAAAGATCAGGGGAGAAATTATTCATGGTCAATGTGGAAATAGTGTATTTTTAACTGGGGGCAGAGAAGAGTTAAAAACATCTGACAAACTTCATGTTTTTCTGATATACTGGAGGGTAGAGAAAGGACTTGGACTATGCAATATCCAACCCACTCAAAATCCCTTCCTTTCAAAATTTTCAGACGTATATTATATTCAACAGATTTTTGTAAACAAGTTTTATAGGAATCAGAAACCCAGTAAGACAAACAACAAAATAAACCTAACAGTTCTTCTGATGATTTGACTCTTCTGGCAGCCCAATGCTGCTGCATGTAACACTGAGCTGAAAGATAGTGACAGAATTAAAGCCACTGCTCGTAGTACTAGTTGCAATTTGAGGGGATTAGGGTGGATAAACACATAAAAACAAAAAAGCACACCTTCCTTACTTAGGACATTACTTTCCATGCACTTCCATGCCTGCAGGAAGAAATGATGGTGGCTTTTTTTTTTTTTTTTTTATTCGTTTTGTTTTGTTTTTCTAAATACAAGTAAGCAGAGATTCCACTTGCCATCAGGGTCACAAAAGGGTTTGTGACGTTTAAATATAACCCTCCTCCCCCATTTCCAGAGTTCACGTTTTTAGTACTTTCTGAAAAAATGGACTTCTTTTAAACCATTGATCTGAAAACCTAAACCACTAATCTGATCAAAATTATTAAACCTGAAAAATTCAGTTCTGAGTGACTGAAGGATTGAAAAGTTCTTCCTCAGATGACATACTTCTCCCAGTAGCAAACAGACAAGTAATCCTTAGTGCCTTGCAGTCCCTTAAATGAACAAATAACAATATCAGTGTAAGCATGGACTCCAAGAACAGACACAGTCAAGGATTGAGGGTGCATTTTAATACCAGAGTCAATCAAGGACATAGGGTGCAAGATAACAAGGTTTGGTTTGCTTTGTTAGGTCAGAGGTTGGACTCGATGTCCTTGAGGTCTCTTCCAACCTAGAAAATTCTGTGATTCTGTGATTCTGTGCATCCTTTTTTTTTTTTTTTTTATTATTATTAATTTCAGTTTGTATCCACAAAAACCTTTAAATATCAATTAATTAATATTTATATTAAATAAACATTTACAGTTTAAATTAAATAATTAATTATATTTTTAAATGTTAATCGATTAAGGCATATGTTGATCAGAGACCTCCAGTGAAAGGAAAAAAAAAGTTTGTTTGTTTTTTTTTTTTTTAAATATTCTGTAGAGTTCAACATTCTTGCAAGCAAAGGAATTGCTGTAAACAATTTCAGTGGGGCACTTCAGTGAATAGAAAATATCTCTGTAGTGTCTGACAAATCCATTCATTAGTAGTCTCATAGCTGAGCTAAGAAGAAACAAAAAATAACTATACTTGGAAAAACAAAATGTTTTTACTTTTATTTTAGCATTAAAAGCTTTGTGTATGCACTAACCTTTGTATGGTTTGAAGACATATAACTGAAATGTAGCTTTCTCTCATCCCTGAGTTACAGCATGTTATGTCATTACAGTGCCCTAAAAGTCTAGATGTTGGAAACTTTATCAATGTTCTTTTACTCCCTCTTCTGATTCCAAACTGAAGGAGAGAGCTTTGAGAGCATGCAAAGGCCAGACAAGAGCAAGACACTTTGAATGAAGTTAAGTAAGATGTTATGTGTACCAAGCCAGAAGGGAAAGGACCCCAGTCCAGGAAGCTGTGCAGGAGCACAAAGTGTAGGAGCAGTTCTTCAACTTCTGTGGAATCTCGATGCATGTGGATATTACCCAGAAACAAATGACACCAGTATACTATCAAATAAAAATCTGTGCAACAGCTGATGTTCCTGAGAATGACTATAATCCTCTTCACCACTTCTGTTGCTGGTGGAAAGCAAGACAAAAACTGGCTTACAGGAATAAATCAAGCTTCAAAGGTAAATTGGTTGGTTTGGCTTTGCATAAACCCTGCACTTGTTTGAATCTAATCCAGCCCAGCCAAGCAGTTGGTGGGATTAATTCAAATAGAACTTTTCCCTCCATTACTATGGCATTACTAAAAGTAGCTTTACTAAATGTTGCCTGTACTCTGCACTACATAGAAGATGAGCATACATATATACAATACATTCCTATGCTGGTTCTCACTAATGTCATTTCCAATTTGCCTATTTCTGCACCTGGACAGCAGAGGCCATCAAAGAGCAGCTAAACACAGAAGCTTCTGATCTGAACTTATTTTGAAGAAACCTCCTGGAAGTAACAAGACTAGTAGAATGTTCAATAAAATAAAATATTTAAGAGAAAATAATGTGAATGCCTTAGCATACAGAATTTAGTCAAATGAAAATTTCTTAGTGTTTAGAACTGGACACAGTAATTTTCAAACATGAGGAGAATCTTGCTTTCCAAACTAGAAGATGCAAGAAATAAAATGTGCATAAACTGTATGAGTGCATGAACTCTTCATATTAAGGATAAAAAATGGCTGATCTTCTAGTTTTGAGGGATTTGGGGAGTTTTGTGTCTTTATGTATTATAATATTTTGCTATGATATTGTAGTTTTTATATTATATCATCATTTACCAATGAAGAAACAGCTTCACTGTCCTAATGGTATGCCAAAAAAGGATGACACAAATCCCATCACTAATGTGAGGGGATGGTTGACATTATTCCCTGCATAACGCTTCCTCTATCTGCTTTTTCTTAGGAGGCTCACTAAATTTCTCTGTTAAAGACGGCATGACCCTGAGCAAAGTTTCATGGTAATTTTTTCTATCAGAAAATATCATACCTTAAAAAAAAAGTCCCTTTATGCCATAGTAAAGCAGCTCATACAAGATGAAGTAGCCTTCACTGTGCAGATAGATGTTACATTAGTGGCTGTATGTTAGTCCTGTTTCTCAGGGACTAACACACTGTGTTTCTCACTCAGTGTTTCTCACTCTTGCATTTGGGGAATTCCTGGGTAACTTGGTAAACTGTGTTTTCAGTGGCTCCATACACCACATATTTGGCAACAACTGCAAGTCTTAACTTTTTCTTGCCAGATTGTATTACCTTTTTTCTAGAGTTATAGGGCTAGAGTAATAAATCTGGTTTGTCAGAAACTCTTAAGCCCTTCAATATGTCTTATCTTTTTGTTTGGTTGGTTTGCTTCCTTCCTTCAAGCACCCCCAATATACTTTCTATTTTTATTTGAGTGGAAAGGGGAATTTTAGAACATGCTTTTGTTAAAACGTGAGCCAAATAACTCCCATTTAATGCTTAAATATCTGAAGCCAAAGAATGGGCATAGGGATTGATATAATGTAACATCAATATAAACGGAAGAGCAGAGAGATTTGGAAGAAGATTCAAGAATTCCTCAAAGATGCCCATGTCTCCTAAGACACTACAGATGTAGTGAAGGAGAAAGACAAAATAAACAGAGCTTGAATACACAGAAAACCTCTTATAGCCTCATTAACTGAAACAAAAAGGAAATTCCTACCTACCTTTGAGAAGATGTTGAGTGAATTTTGGTGAATGTTTACAGTATTATGTCTGTTCACAATTCTATCTTTCTGAATTTGTGCTGAGAATTTGTGCTGAGAATTTAGGCCCTAGTTGCCACAGATGTAGTAACCTCGTATCATGCAGGAAGAACAGAACGTTATGGAGCCTTGTTTCAGCAACAGAAATGCCCATTAGAGACTGTTTCTTTCTGGAAGTGGTTTAGCTTAAAGAAGAATGTCTTCAGGCATGTACCAAGATCTTTTCTTATCAGAAACTCCTTTTTTGTAATGACAGAATTTAAACTAGAATGAGTGTCCAAAAGCTTTTAGTGGCTTATGCAAATTGAACCAAATCTTTTAGCACTTGTCCATTATTAAACCACACCATTAAAAACTATTTTACTTACAGAAAATTAAATCAAACAAACAGGAT
The DNA here is from genome assembly GCF_964035555.1 of Netta rufina. Taxonomy (NCBI): domain Eukaryota; kingdom Metazoa; phylum Chordata; class Aves; order Anseriformes; family Anatidae; genus Netta; species Netta rufina. The sequence goes on along the minus strand of NC_140124.1, from coordinate 86,062,514 downwards.
AATACTAAGTTTCAGGTGGCACTTAAAAGCCTTTCAAGTCCCAAGAAATAAAGCATCAAGAGGATTAGTTAGTCTTTTGGTGTCCCAAAGTATAAATGTATCAGCTTCATTAATATGAAAACATTTGGTAGGGAAAAAAAAAAAAAAACAGAAACAACACCAAACCCACAAACCCAAAGAATTAAAGTTTAGTATGCAAGTACTTTATCTCCCTAGGAGGTAGGAATGGAAATTGTTGAATGAAAGAAGAATAGCCCTTCCTGCATTCATTTTTGCAATGCATGTGTCAGGGGGATTCATGTTATTAAAAAAAACACAGGCGAAAATCATTTGATGTGACAGGTGCATGAGCTTCCACAGATCTGAAGGGATCTTTGCAGATTAAAGTATTTGGAGAAGATACAGATTAAAAGAATGTGTGGCGCTTTCATTTAGACACGGTAAAAAAGAGATAGTGACTTTGCCTAAAATACACTGGGGTAATGCATGATATTATGCAGTGCATGATATTATGCAGTATTTCTGGTGAGATAGAGCTATTGAAAAAATCAATCCTCTAGAATAGTAGTGTAATTAAGCACTTATAAAAAAGAAAAGATACAGACTTTTATTAGGGACTCAATAATTCACATCTATGAAAAATCTCAGATTTCTAAGCTGGGTAATTCAGTAAAGTCCGTAAATATCCTCTGTGGAATCAAATATGGATTTATATAACTATGCATGTCATAAGAAATGGGCCAAATGGATTTAACACAATGGAATATGTTTTAGAAGGCATTATAAGAAAATGCTTCCATTTTGATTACTGTTTTCCCAATATTAGCCAAAAAAAAAAAAATAGAAATCCAAAACCAAACCAACCAACCAACCAAACCAACCAACCAACCAAAAACAAATGAACAAACAAACCAAAACAAACAAACAAACAAAAAAAACCATGGGGCTCGTTCTAACACAAAAGACATTTCAGCCATAAAACAGATTCTGTCTGCAAGGTGAAATAATTCATATGCAATAATACTTCTACAAGATATTTTCCTAGGTATAAAAGAACTGGTAAACAATACCAGTACACATATTTAGAAATGTAAAGGTTACAGAATAAACAATAAAAACAATGATGGTGATACCATGCCATTTCTGAAAGGCGTGCTCTTAGGAATAATCACGAGCAAAAAACGACACTGGAGATGACAAAACTGTGAGAATGCCTCACAATGTGCAAGATTCGTGACAACACCTGGAAAATTTTTGAGATCATCTGCAGTCCTCAGCTGATCAAAATTATTGAAGGAAGGGCACAGGTCATCAAATGTAAGGACTTTCAGGTGTTCATAAATGGATGATTAAATACACTAGTATCTTACACAACATGATATCATCGATTCTTAGTCAGAAATGTTGCAACTTGCTATCCTGCCTGAAAAAATGGCTTCAGTTGGAGCTCTGTCAGTCTGCTCCCTTAACTAATTCTAATCACCATTCTTTCTTACTTTCAGCAGAACAGCTAAGAAGGACTGCAAAACAAGATGACCATAAAATACAGTATCTGTTGAAGACATTTTCTGTTCTGATCTCTTACATTTTTGGGTTAGAATTTTATGGATGCTTCCATGTTTAATTATAATCATGCATGGACTTTTCTCATAAAATCACTGTTTTTCCTGTAATGGTTCTCCAAGTTTCTTTATATAATTAATGTATCATTCCAGGACTAAATTTGAAAATTAGGGGTTAGCAGTGCTTGAGAGATTAGAAATAAATAATTTCTTAGTTCCCTTTTTGCTTTGCTTTTACAGTGCACATTATCACAAAGAACACTGCTGCAAATAGTGGTTGAGAAGCAGAATTGTGACAAGAGGAAGGTAGCTGGAACCTTCTTTCCGTTCTCTCAGTCTGCAAGTTTGCATCTCAGAAATACTCCCTGCTTGCTGAAATCCAAACGTGTTATATGTGAACAAGTCTGGTGGCCTGCAACACATTTTTTCCCTTGGTTCTTGGGAGTCAGCCTGTTAATTTGCATCTCTCCATTGCAACTGAGACTGGGAAAAATGTTTCTAAGATTTAAGAGAAGAATACTTTTCATTTTCCACATTTCAATTGTCGTGTATTTCATGGGACATAAGATAGATTTTCATCATTCAAAAGTGGAGTGATCTTGTTCTTACTGAAAATCATGACGTTGAGATCATGATATATGATGGGAATCCTAAAAAGCTTTGTTCTACAAGAGATGCTGAAGTGCAACCATAAAGAAAAACTGAATCCTTCAGTTCTGATCCTCTTTTCTTGCCTTTTCAGGTTTCAAACCTACCATCTATTCCTTCTCTTTTCATTTGCTCCTTAACCACCCAGTTAATAACATTTCCCTTTTCTGTCAAAATGCAGGTCATAGGGGATGAGTCAACTATGCACTTTCTTATCATGAAGTTTCTGTTAGGAATTGGGATGCAAACCTACGCATAGAAGGAATTTGAAACCACACATGGAAAACAGGTAAGACTATGAATGAGCTTGCGTGTATGCAATATAAAAATACTGCTTAGTCTCTTTGAGGACTAATAGCAGAATTTCTTCTGTTCTTCCATCTCCAGACCACTTCACTATAGCATCATTTCACTTCTATTTTATATATTTACTTTTTATAATTGTATTATTGCCCTTTCCTTTCTAGCTCCATGGGCCACATGAATTGCATTAGAGATAGCCAGGAGAACCCTGTCAAGCCAAACCATGGCTTAGCATTCCAGTATTAACAGCACAGGAGAAAAGCACAGAAAACCATACCAAAACAACCAGTAGTGTTTACCTGTTTCCACTTTCCTAGACTGTCTACTGCTTTGGTTAAGCAGAACACAGTAAGCAGACCTAGTAAACACCAGCCTGTGAAAAAATGTTTGGGGGAAGTATGCTTAAATATATCTTCCTCCTTTACATACTCATCTTCCATGCATTTTATCAACTGTATTTAGTAATAATTGTGCACACATTTAGATTACCATCATATTTTACATCAATTATATTATTCATTTAACTTAAGTGAAATCTTTCATAGGTTACACTGTAATAAAAATATAACTAATTGTTATCTTGCAGAAATCTAATTTTGAAAAAAAGTTAGTATACAGTTTCCACCTAGTAGCTTAAAGAACTATCACATTTTTTCTTCCCATGTTAAATACAAAGTTTCCATTGGGAAGGAGCTCTTTTATATCAGCATATTCACACATTATATACTTCAGTAAAGGTAAAATCCTCAGGGCTTATTTTTCCCTGGTTGTACTTTTTAAAAAACTGGAAATATCTTAATATGGGTAATTAGTTGTAGCTAAATGTTATTGTCAGCTTGAAGTGAGGGATCTGTTCCTTGCAGCACTGATGAAACACTATGCCCCAGGCCTCTGCTTAATTGTATGATTTAAAATGGTAAAATCGCTTTAAGATCATGTTATTATAGACTCTTGTAAACAGTGGAGCCATGCTAATGAGTTCAGAAGTGACTTGGGCACCTCTCCTGATAACACTTGTTATCCCCATGTAAGCCCATGTTTAACCTTTACCACAAAACTATACTTAATTTCTGTAAGTGCAGAGAATGTTTTTTTGATGATTAAAAATAAAACCAGCAAAGCTTGTGAAGTGAATTTATTGATGAAGTTCAAGCTAAAATAAACTTCCAAATATGAATGGCTTTTTTCTTAGTACACTCACGATACCCCTACTTTATCTCCTCTGCTAATAAGATGATGAAAAGAAAGTAAACTTTAATATCTTAAAATCTACTACTTCCTAACAGGCTCTCCTTGCCTATGACAGGGATGTGATTTCATCACTAGAGCATATAGGTCATTTAATGAATCTGATATTAGGCTGTTAAAAAACAAACAAGCATTGTGATGCTTAAAAACTATCTGCTAAATATTGATTTACTTAAATGAGTTGAACACCATCAATCTTTACTCAATATCTTCTTCTCCTGGCCATTTTCAATCTTAGATAATTGAAAAATTATCTAAGATTAACTAAAGGTATCAGCATTTAACTTGTAATGAATATTTTCCATCAACAATAATTTAAAGTACAGCCTAAATGTATTCATGGGGGCTCACATGTTCAGATGCCAGCAACTGGGTAGACTGTGTATCTGAGCCCAGCTGCTGTGGTGATATGCTTTATACATGTGTGTATATACATGTATTCTCACTAGACAGGCATACTGACTAGCCAAATAATTACATATCACTGGTCCTTTTTATCCCCTTACCTCTCCATCTTTCCCCTCTTGTTCCTCCTTAAATCGCCTGGATCCCTCCCTTATCCCACTTTTTTTTTTTTTTTTTTGCCTCCCCTAAACATCCCATAATAAGTTCTATGTGACCATAAACTGCTTTCCCCTGCACCCCATAACATGTCCCACACCTAGGCAGAAACACCCTTAGTCTGAATGGCGGTCTGGAGAGCTGCTCCCTGTGGCTCATGGTAACCTGTTCTATGCCTGGACACTGGGGCTGATGGATCAGCTGGGACAAGGTGGCTGTTCCTCAAGAGTCCTTCATTTGGGTTCCCACCTGCTCTTCTGTGTCCCTCTGGGCTTGTGGTGAGGGGCCATTGCCAGGTTTTGATTTGGGCTCTCCCTCCTGCCATTGTCATTTTGTGCATGTACCAATGAACTTTATGACATTAATGATACTGAAACCAATGAGCTTTATGACATTAATGGTACTGAAACAGACCAAATCCAAGTGACAAGCTCTGTCTAAATCCTGCTTTCTAATGTTTTGCTGCCTCTTGGGCCAAAGTTATAATTTTCTCTAACACCTCCAGTATGTTTTACATGTAGTTCAATATGATTGATTTCAGTCATTTCTTTAATTATACCTGGGTCAACTTTTGCTGCAAAAGCCACCTGGTGCTCTGCAGTTCTGTTCTCTATCCAAAATTCTTGACTTCATTCTATCAGGTATTTCAATTTCCTTCTGACCACATTTCACTATGATGTGCTGGGGAAGCTTCCCCTCAGCAATGATTTTTTTTTTTTTTTTCTAGAACTGGTCATTACTGCTTCAGTAAACACCCAGCCCAGAGCATCAAATGAGGGGAGCAGCTGCTGACCCCCTGTGCGCTGCCAGCTGGAGCAGCCAGAGAAGCTTGATCCATGCAGTGATCAGCCAGCAATGACAGTGAACCTGAAACAGGATCTTAGAGGAAGACTTGAGCAATAAGGAGACAACTACTTTACACCTTTAGTAAAGATCTTTTCATATGGTTGAGATGTTATTGTGATCCAATCTTGCTAGTAGGGGGTATGACAGAAGAGTAGTAAGAATTAAGCCCTTCAGTTTTATTAGATACATACAAAACCCACAGAATCACACAATCTTCAATAGTTAAAATTTATAATAATGTAAGATAGTAAATCTTACATATTTTGAAGGTGCTGTAAGGCATTAACTAATCAATTTTCATATTTCATCTGGAAGAGATAAAAACATGTAAAGTTAGGTTAACTCAGACAAGATCATACAAGTTGCATAAGTAATTACATCATGACTAAGGCAGAGACTGACTTCTGCAAATTAATACTTAATCCACTTTCTCTTTTAAGGTAAAACACTATATCATGTATTGAATTCTAAATGCTTTTGCAGGTGAGTTAACTGTTTTATAGAGAACTGCAAATTTTACCATCCACTGTTATACGGACAAAACCATAGAAATGTGTATGGAATTTGAAACGAAATCAGAGAATTATGTGGTCAATGAGGGACGTAAAAAACAACAACAAAACTAACAACACACACACACACACATCAAGAAGTGACTGGATCACTCATATTTTTCATTCCTTAAATTTCTTTCTTTCTTTGAATTTTGAGAAGAAAACCCAGTACTATTACTTTTATCTTCAATAAACACCATTGAGAATACTTTCAGCTATCTTTAAGCCTAGTACAGGCTGGTGTTATTTTGTGTGTGAAGCTTGTTTAAAAGCAAAATAGTATTATCTGTGCCTATGTTTTTCTTTCATGGAGAAGAATTTCTTTATATCCCTATCAAGTAAATTATTTCTAGAACAAGTAAAAATTTTATAGTGATATAAAGGTTAAGTGCTCACAGGCATAAACATTCCATGGGAAGGGATTTATTTAGGGATTTATTTATTTATTTAGACAAACTCTGTCTATGTCTACAGTAGCTACGTGGTCTGTTCATTGTAGCCCAATGAGAGCAGATCTGTAGAGCAAAGCAGACAGTGCAAACATCTACTTCATATGTTACATATTAAGTGTGTCATGTCAAGGGATTTTATTTTAGAATGGCTCTAGTGTGGTATAAATTTAGACTAGTCATACTAGCTGGTATGAATTAGGTGTGAATCTTCTGTTTTAGACACATTTTAAAGGAATGCAGTGTATGTTGTAGCAAAGCACAGCAAGAAGGGATAGTTGGCAAATTGTCGGCAAAGGTAAGCTCCTCATCTGAACTAAAATGTTAATATATCCTGTAGCTTGTAGGAACCAACTGTAAGGAAAGAAAAACAAACCACCAAACTATCAGGACATGCCAAGCAGATTATGACCCACAGATAGAGAGCAAGTAGAGGACGGTCTGTACTCCCAGCATTTCACTAGGTATAAAAATTTACAATGGTCAACATTTCAGGAATTTTAAAATAGATTATTTTTCTCTTCTCTTTGTCTTCCATGCTCCTTATTGAGGTCTCTGCTAAATATATTAGAAATAAGGTTGAAACCAAAAGGTTGAAAACAAAAATTACTAAGAAAGTTTAAGTGATTCAGCAAAAACAATCTTCTCAGAGATTTAAATGGGGTGTTTTGAAACTAGTTTAAACCAAGATTAGTGTCTACAGAAAACAGGATAAAAGGAAAACAGGTCTGAGGATGATTTTAGAAGTAATGTGATTGCTCTGCAATGACTCTACAGATTTTTTTTTTTTCCTGGGGATGATTTAAAATATTCTGTTAAAAGATTAAATTATGTATAACCCATATAATATGCCAAAGGCTCCGATCTTCTAAATAGGGCAGCTCTGTCTTTTTGCAAGTATAGGCAAAACTTAGGGCAGTAGATATTCCTTTACAAACTGCCTTATCACCAAGTATCTAAAAAAGTAGTTCCCAAGGGCCTATTTTTCAAAACTAATTTTGGAAAATGTTTTGTTTTGAGGCACAGTTGCCTCTAGCTAAACGCTTGTTGACTGGAACATCTCAGCTAGAACTGCATAGTTAAGATATAGCTTTTCAGCTGGCTGGATTATGTCTTGTAATTGCTCTAGTTGCATTATCTAAATTCATGTATGCATAATGTGAAACAGTTCTACTTCTTTTGTGATGATCCTGCTTTCCAAACACAGGTTTCAAAAAGCTAGGAGCAATTTTGCTCATCACATGCTGTTCTTCTGCTGTCAAGTACAAAATCAACAGAGGCAACAGTAATGTTAGGGGCTGGTATCTGCAAATAGCAATACCTGCCCTGGTAGGGCATTCTCATACTGCCTAGTTGAGTCCTTCTGCATCTCTTGATAAGGATCAGAACTTTCCTTTTTATTATATACGATTTTGCACAAGTAATTTTTCTGTTACAAAATGTACTTCATGATGGCTAAAGCACTAGTTTTGAGACACAGAAACTTCTAGGGTAAGAGGAATTCATGGAATTAGAAGTATTTGAGGGTTGCTTTAGTTTCAGAATTTGGGATACAGTCTTTTCCCTTAAATTTACACTCTGTTTACATTCATTTTACACATCTGTTCTCTTTGCTTCTCTTGAGGTAAATTCTCATGAATACAAGCTTTCATACAAAGACTTTGAGTATTTGAAGTAAAACTGATACTTTAGTCTGGACTTTAATACTCACAACATAAGCTGCAGTCTTTACTTCGGCATAACTTCCCTTGAAATAGAATTTGGTACATTTGTAAATCTGCAAGACCATTTCCCATATGATATATCCTACAGAACACACATAGATATTTACAAATATGGAAATACAGTCATCATACCAATAGCAACTCTGCAGAAAGGCAACCCTTCCATACACTAGTTGCCATTTAGAAGCCTGGATAATAAAACTAAGTATACAGTCATGTATAGGTAGCTCAGCCTAGAGCAAATGTAGTATTTGCAAATAGGCAACAAGCAAAATAAATAAATAAATAAATAATGTTTCATATCTCTATCAAATTTTCTGATATTTCCCTACGTTGTTTGACTGGTCTCATCTTAAGCTAAAAGATAGTTTAAACATCCTGAGTGATACCAATGTTGACCTTGACTTCCTCCCCACAGGCTCAGAAAACCTTTTCTATCTCACCATCCCTCCCTTTATAACTAAATACCATTTAAAATTATGGAACCTTCCAATATTATCATTCCCTGTTATGACACAGATGTTTTCACTTCTTGCTTGCCTTTTCTCTTCTGTTCCCTCCCATTCCATGTTTTTTCTTGCAGCTTCTGTAGCCTGAAGTCTCTTGCCCCCATGTTCTTTGTAGCACTTCGGAATTCTCAGCGGATACTTCACATTTTCCATGCCATTTCTCATTTCCATAAGTCACATAGTAGTCTTGTATACAAAACTTCACATTCAAGTCTATACCTCATTTATTTCAGTTCTTCATTCAGTGTTTTATTTGAAACACTCTGTGCATTCTTTTACCTTTGTTTCCTTTTTCACAAACTGCAGGCAATTTTACTCTTACATACCTTACGTGGAAACATGGTTTGACATGTCTATCAGATAGAAGGACTGTATGTTATTTGAAAACAGATGCAATTGTCTTAGTGAGCACTATGAGCTTGGTGGAGGTCTGGGGCTATCAGTTCAATCCCAGTTATGATTCTGTCTGCTGGTTTTGATTAAATGAAGGACCAAAGGAGAAAATATCAAACATATGAATTCCAAATAATCAAACACTACCATGTCTGGAGTCAAGGAAGATGTATTGGTATGACAGATGACAATGGACCCAAGAAGTGCCAAAGAAGATTATCGTTAGATGTTGGACCTTAGAAACAGTTTTGAACCACCAAAGTTTGCCTGTGGAAATGTTCCTGTTCCCATCCCTGGAGCTCTTTACAAAAGTTTAGAAAAGCACAGCAGGAATGACACTGCTATGAAGAAGAGCAGGAAAGAGAACTTGATGTTTCTTGAGAGCCCAACTAGCCAGAAAGCCAGTGGAATTTTTAACTCCTTCCCACCCAGTTCAAGGAAACTGTAGCAACCCACAAGAGGGACTATTCCATTCTAAGCAGTGAGGGTTTTCAACACCACGGTGCATCACACTTTATGCTGTACCTGAAAGACTGAGCTATGCAGGGAAGAGGCAGGAAAAGATAGATGCAAGTGGGCTTTTAATGATTACTGTTCTGGTAATTTAATCTAGCTTTGTAACCGTGAAAATTAGCATTTTTGTGGAACCTCTGATTTCCAGCACATTCATTACATTCAGTCTGTTAGTCTCAAACTGGGCCTGATCCTTACAGCAAAGAAGGCCAACAGCATACTGGGTTGCATCAGTAAACACATTACTAGCAGGTCAAGGGAGCTGATATCTACGTTGAACTCTCAGCTGGAGATCTGGAGCACTGGGTCTGGTTCTGGGCTCCCCAGTACAAGAAAGATGTGGAGCAAGTCCAGCAAAGAACCACAAAGTAGACTGAGGGACTGGAGCATCTTTCATATTAGGAAAGGCTGAGAGAGATTGTTTGGCCTGAAGAAGAGCAGATTCAACAGGGATCTTATTGATATATACAAATAGCTGATGGTTGGGAGAGAAGAAGAGGGAGTCAGAGTCATCTCAGTCATGTCCAGTGACAGCACAAGAGGCATGGATTTAAAACAAAGAAATTAAAAAAAACAACCCATCACCACTACCACCACCACCACCAAAACAGTATTTTCCATCTGAACATAAGAAAACACTTCTGTATAACAAGGGTAGTCAAATGTTGAAACAGGTTGGCAAGGGATGTTGTGACATTTCCCCCCTTAGAGATAGACAGACACTTAACATGGCCCTGGGTGCTCTAGCCAAAGCTGTACATACACTAGATTTCTAGAAGTGCTTGCTAACCTAAAGTATTCTGTGTTTCAGCAGTAGTAACTGCTAACTGTAGCTGGTAACAACCTCCTGGACAGAGCTGGCAGTGCATGTCTCCTTATTCAGGGTAGGTCCACTGTCAAATGTTGGAGGAGAGGACTAGGCCAGTGGTTTTATGACTGTCTCTGCTGTCAGACCTGCAATACTTTTAGCTCCTCCCAATAGGTGCTGATTGGTAGAGCACCAAAACAGCAGTTTATAAGTGATGCCACTCCAGGATACCCATGGAAGAACATTTGCTTAGATGAAGATGCAGTCATCCTAGTGTCCAGGAACACCCTTCTTCTCAGTTTACTGCATGAGTTGAGATGCATTTGCAGGAGCTTGATTATACAAAGCAATGTAAAGACCACAGCACTGACTGGTACTTCCTCTATACATATATGGTATAGAGGTGTTTATGGTTTGTAAATGGCACCAAGAGCAACCGGGTGTATATTGCAGTATAGAGGGAAGAATTATAGGAATTAGGCTTAAATATAATTAAAGTACTTTCAGTGCTTGTCATGGACAATTATCTGTACAGCAAGAAAGATAATTCATCTCCAGACACATGCAGATTAGAGAAATGCTTTGGGGGATCTCTGTGGAAAATTCTGAACGTTAATTTGAAATGCAGCATTCTACAGGTACAGTTTCAAAGGGAAGTAGCTTAATGAGCAATAACAAAATGGAATTGATGAACTGTTTTATTCTGTACCACATGAATACAAACAGAACTAAGAGTACTCATAGTGCAAGTGGGTTGTTTCAATTAAATGTTAGTTCTGGTGAATAAGACCCTAAAGAGTGGATATCATTGACTGTTAGAGGAAAACAAAAGAAAAAAGCTCTCCCACCCAAATAACTGTAAAAGTAAACACAATACAAACATCCTTCTGTTTGCCAGTATAGTGTTTGGAAGCAGTGTTTTCCCTTGCAGCTGACCATCAAGTATACTTTATTCCAATGTTCAACACTGTGGGGTTTCAGGTGATTCATAACTCTAGGCGTTATGACAGAAAACAGTGTATTTTCACCCATAAACCTTGGGCAGATTTGAGAGGTAAAAAAAAGCCTTCTCAACATCCTGAAAATAGATACTATTTTTAGGCTTTGTCTGTGTAGGCATGGGCAAAATGTACAGTATCTGTTTAGAAGAGGACTGCAAATATGTATGAATCCACACTATACTGGTCAAGCTGGAAGTATCCTGCCTGCAATGATATATAGACACCAGTGTAAGCTATATAATTTTATAAAGTAGGAACAGAAGTTGTAAACTAAGTCAAACACACTCTCCTAAAGTAAGAAAGTCTCCAAAACCCTTATCTCTTCATACAACTGTATTGTGTTTTGCAGTTATGACAGGCCTCTGAGCCGGCCATAACTCTATGGTGGATTTGCTTACTCATTACAAGTTTTCTAAAGAAAAGGCTTCACGAGAAATGTGACTATTCCCCTCTTTTTAAATTTGAAATTTGTTCTTTGAGGTAGCTGGATAATATATCAAATCAAAGCATTATTTGATCCCAAATGGATTAGCTATACCTACCATTTAAATTTAGGGGAGGAATAAAGCTCCCCTAAATATAGACTACACTTGTAGTTAAACATTTCAGAAGTGAATAGGAACATTGTGTGACCGCTCTACTTCAGTTTGAAAACTTATGTTAGATAACAGTTTCTCCATGGTGAATTTTCCTATAGCTTCCTAATGTTTCTTCTAGAGAAGACAGTTCAGGCCTCAACCTTTGTAGCATGTGAAATTGTTTTTACTTTGTAAATTAAGATTGCTGTAGAAGTAGCACAGTCATATCAATTACAGCAAGCTTGTGCGTACTTTAAAATACCTGGAACACTGAACACTTCTGTTCAGTTTCCCAGAATTTCAGGCTTCTATGTCCAAATACTTGCTTTAGGAACTGTAACGTTAGGCTTGCTAAGTGTCTTTCTTATTAAATCAAAAACTGACTAGTTGTTTGCCTACAGTAGATACTTAGCCTGAAAATTGGAGATGAAGTTTGAAATAATGTGGTTTATTAGGCTGAAGATTAGAGTTTAATATCAGCACTTATTATTTCAGAGTTAGAGGCTAGATTTTTTTTTTTTTTTTTTTTGTGGATACAGAAACTTGCAACATTTAGTAAATTTGGTTGTCTTAAAAAGTTATGTTTTTAATTTAAAAATGTTAGATATTATTTGAGAACCAACTTTTGCATTTCTCAGATTCTAACAGTATTTAAAACAATATACCAATATGTATGCAACTTCAAGAAGAGAAGGATGTAAAGGAGAATCTTAGCCTACCTTTACTGAATCAGTGTCTGAACTGTAAATGTATCTATTTTCTGTTCCATATACCTACATCATATGTCAGTTAACAATGAGGATTACTAGTAGGCTGTGCCTGCAAAGTCTGACACCATTATCTGCAAACTTTCCTTTGAAATTTATGTTCAAATAGTTTTGTTCTACAGAGCAGTTTTATTTCAAAGAAATCCTCCCCACACTTTTCTGCGTTACACACACCTCAGTTGTTTAGATCAAGCACATATTGAATCTGTCATTTCTCCAAAAAGATGTGGTAAAAATGTGACTCAGATGTTTAAGAGGCAAGCAGAGATGGAAATTTTTTGTAATGCAGCTTCTAGAAGTTTCTTTGTTTAATGACTCTCTGGGTGATTTTCATTATCTCCTTCATGAAACGTTAACTCCTGTTCCACAATGAAACAAAGTGATAAAAATTCTCTTACTTTTCAGAAAAATACATCCAGTGCAAGACCAGATACTTTCTTAGTGACCAGATTCTACTTGCTTTGTGTCAGCGTTTTATTGCACCTGCAACTTAATACTATGTCCCTCACAATAATAGCTGAGCCCCTAGTGAAGGGTTTGTTTTGACCCATGTGTTTTCAAGCCTTCCAAGCCACCAGCTTTGTTCACACTAGACAAAGCAAATGTTTTTCAAACCCAGGGTGCCCTTGACAAACACTTATGACCTTTTAAAAACAATTTTTTATATTCTTTGGATAAAAGCATTGCCAGTTCCATTAGCTTTCAATGCCTGCCAGAATGGCTGTGGGCTGTAGTTCTATGATCTTTACTTTTAGAAGGTTTTAGGTGAGGATTTTAACTTATTTCCAGAAATAAAAAAAGATGACTGATTTTCAAGGGGTCTGTGAAATAAAAAACAATATCCCCCCCAACTTCTCCTCAGTAGGAATCTCATGCAACTGTGCAGGAATATTTGACACACATTAGTGGCATAGAAAGAGCATTTTCACCTCACGAGACAGTGCCTTGGTTCTGAAAGATGGAATCTGTTCTATTCACCAGACAAGATCAAGATAAATCCTGGTTAACTTTGTTCTTCAGTTGTCATTAACTTATTTGACAGGTTTCAGGGAATGGAAAATATACCTAAATGTGCTACTGAAACAAAAATTGAAAACAAAAAAAGTTATCAGGGACCTATTGATCAGGAGTTGATAACTATGAGAATGGAGAATTGGTATGTTCTTTAACACATAAGTAATAACTTTTGAAGTTGCTTCATTATAGTCATGAAATAAAACACTTAAGGGACAATTGTGATCCATAATGTTGTCTCAGATTTTACTCAAAACTTAGAAGATTGGTTTCTTCTGTAAGGCTTACTTACAGAAGTAAGGCTGTAGCTTGCAATAGTCTCTACCACGTACAAAGACAAGTGTAAAGAAAAGGATAGGGAGGAAAGTAATATCAGGTTTAAGGTATCTCAACTGGTCAGCAAGTCCAGTCTAGGGCAGCAGCATTTCTGGAAGACTTTTTCTCAACCTGTTGTTAGAGACCTTCAGCAGCAGAAGCTCTGCCAGTGAAGGTGCCTAACCTCCCAGGGAATCAATCCCAGTGCTTCACCACCTACTCATTAAAGGAACTCACCCCATCCGTTGTCTAACATTCATCCCCCATGTGGCCAAAGCCTGTTACTTCTCGTTTGATCCACAACATGCAAAAAAAAAATGTTGATTTTTCCTCTGTGCAGCAAACTTTCAAAAGCATATCCATCTTTCAGTCTTTTCCTTTTTAGGTCAAAAATGCCCCAGACTGAATAACAAGAGCAAAACTAAGCAATGACAGATAAAATTGAAAGATGAGTTTGGTTTCTTTAGGGCTTTGACATCTATCTATCTATCTATCTATCTATCTATCTATCTATCTATCTCTATCTATCTATCTATCTCTATCTATCTATCTATCTATCTATCTATCTATCTCTATCTCTATCTCTATCTCATCTCATCTATATCTAATCTATATCTATATCTATCTATATATCTATATCTATCTATATATCTATATCTATATCTAATCTATATCTATATCTAATCTATATCTATATCTTTCTATATCTATCTATCTATCTATCTATATCTATATCTATAAATTAAACAACCCCAAAACACTTTCATCTCATTGATTTTCTTTTCTTGAACACAAATATTTGTGAAGGTTATAATCAATTTCAAAGATATTTATTTTATAAACACTTGGAAAATTATTTCAAGCTTGTCTCTTAAAGAAAACTGAATTTGCATGTTCTGCTTCACCAGCATTAAAGAGGTGTTTACAGCTAAATAGCAATAATCAGACATGTAAGTCAATATGTTAAGATTCAGTCAAGCTCAGTCGTTTCCTACAGAAATATTGATCTACTACATTATTTAGGTTGATTCCTTTAGTCTACCTTAGGCAAATAGAAGTAAAAGAGGGAACTACATTAAGGGTAGATTTAAGTTATTTGGGAAAAAGAACTGTCCCTTATAGCATTTGAAAACAACAACAACAACAACAAAAAACACTCTAGCATGAAAGAAGTGCCTTTCTTCAGATCCTACTGCAAGGAAAATAAAATTCTACTGCCAGGAGAGTACTGTACTATTCTTTTGGAAGTTGGATATTGCTTGGAGTTGCTCATCCTCTTGAGGAACCTAAAGCCCAAAGACTTAAGACTTGTGAATCCTGTGAAGTCTGAGTCTTTAGACTCCAGGCAAGATGTTTCATTCTAAGAAATGTGGTTCTGCAAATCCTTTTGGTATCTGTACTTGCTGTTGTTGCTTTCTTTCCTCTAGCTAGAAATAACATTCCAAGATCTGCTGTGGAATTACTGGGCTGGACAGCTCAAGGAACAAAGATCAGCATGTAACATTTGGATCATGTGGTATTGTTTGTAGAGAAAACTCTAGTTTGGTGCTTACTGAGCCACACTATGAAAGCTTCAGGCAGCTGTGCTTTTAGGTAGCTCAATTTGTATAAAAATAGATTTACCTCTATTTGCTCCCTTTCACTGGAGACTTTTTCCAGTGAAATTCCAAGTACTTTCAAGACTTTGAAAATTCAAAGTATTTTGTAACTAGTGCAGGATGTGTTGAGAACCTATAACTGTTTTATGTAATGTTAGTGTAATGACATGAAAGCATACAAAAAGAAAAAAAAAAAAGCACAGAGCCAGAGTGAATATTCTATATGGACTGAAGTAAGTTTAGACTTATTAGAAGTTAGATATTTAGTTGTAGCAGAGTTA
This sequence comes from Netta rufina, assembly GCF_964035555.1. NCBI lineage: Eukaryota > Metazoa > Chordata > Aves > Anseriformes > Anatidae > Netta > Netta rufina. The sequence goes on along the minus strand of NC_140124.1, from coordinate 86,046,842 downwards.
TACTGTGTGGCTGTGCAGAGGTACCAAATCCTTACCAAACCCAAAAGCTGTTTGTTTAGCTTCTGAGTTGAGATTATCAATTTTCCATAACTTGTGTAATTTTACAGTACTAACCAAATTCTCACTAACATTTCTGTGTTTAGTCAATCCCCATATATATTTTTTCACCAGGATAGTCAGTTTTATTGTCTGCCAAATAATACAGTGATATATGCCGTGATTTATTTAATTGTGGTGTTTGAAAAAAAAAAAAAAAAGTTAAGAGTTAAGACTTGACTAGCATGAACCTAGCTTTCTTCATGGAAGTATATCAGTGGCAATCAGCTTTCAGGAGCTTAAACTCAGAGTAAGAGATAGAATCTCCATCTTAGTGTAGCTAACAGCTTGCTGATGGTGTCCAACAGACTCACATGGAACTACCTAAAACCCTGACTGATGATTTAACACAACACTATTAGCTGTGACCATTTAATTGCATTCTTACCACATGCTACCTATCATTCTACTCCTGTTCACCACCCTTCTTGGTTGCTTTTCTCCCTGACTCCTAGGAGAACCACTGTGTGTACCATTAATCAAATGTACAGGATACATTGAGCACATTGCCTATGCAGAGTACGATCACTTGGAGTAGAGACTACATGTTCTGAGCTGCATAGAAAGCATATCTTGTAAAGAGTAAATTAGAACACACTTTAGGCAATAGATACAATCATGAGACAGTGGAGAAATTGGGGTCATTTATTAAAAAAAAAAAAAAAAAAAAAAAAAAGGTTTTGTGTCCTTTAACACGTCATTTTTTTTTGGTTTTTGTTTTTCCCAAGTGGAGTGCAACCTCCTCCTTCCCTCTCTAGCTGTAACTTTACAGTGAAAGAAAAATGAAGCAGGAATAGCACACAAAATACTGAAGAAGTGATCCCCAGAAATCTGTAAGCCTCTCATGATCTGAGAATGGGCTTGTTGAAAACAGAACAAGTTTTAACATCCTAAGTCACCAAATGTTGCTTTCTTTGGGGAAGAAATGATAAGACTGGAGATTTAGATCTCTGAAAACAGCATCTAAATTCTTTTTTATTTATTTATTTTTTATTTTTTTATTTTTTTTAAGTTACTACTCTATCAGGACTGGTGGTTCAATAATTCAAAGGAAGGTCAAGCAAGATATGACCCCTCCCACCAAGCACAGATTCAGAAGTAAGTTAATACAGTCAGCATACTGTGATTGTGGGATGAAAACAGTCTTAAAATTACAGGGATAAATAATCATTTTGTGTAAAACAATGTTCAGGCCCCCAGTGGGCCTGATTTTCACTACGAGTGCTCAGTGGTTTCAGAAAGTCTATGAAGCTGGTTATACAAAAGTCACCAGTTGCTTTGTAAATTCAGTATGTTAAGAAGAACCCTTGTTAGTAATTCAATAAAGTAGTGTTTTCAAGATTGGGCTCTTTTTTAGTTTCATTCTCTAATCCTTACACATATCAGATCTGCTATAATAATTCAAAGATCATATGCATAAAAACCTAGTTTTACTTGTTTAACTGAGTAACAGTATTTCCCTCACAGAATCCAGAAAACCTTACAGAAGTAGTGACAAAAATTATACGTCTTTTCCATTAAGAAGTCTTACATAAACTAAGAATTCTCTAGTTCATTCTATGAATTTTAACATTTTCCTGCTTTCCCTACTCTATTTCAACAAATAAACTGCCTTGTCTCACTTGCATTTCTTCACTCTCTTTTTCTGTCATGTTTGAAGTTGGCAGGGGGATTTTCTGACAGTGGCAGAAGCAAGATCAAGGAGACACATGTTGTCTTTTTCCTTTATTATCTCTCCATACTTCTCTGGTTCAAGAAAAACATATTCCAGAGAACCCCACAATGCTGTAAATGAGTGCTTTAGCAGTTTGTGGCATTGCTTCTGTAAAGACACAGAATTGTGCCTTCTCCTCTCATTTCTTCAGCAGCAAAAACAAGAGAGCTGTCAGTTCTCCAGTGATCTTCATGTATCAGCTAGGCATTCTCTATACCTCTGGTCCTGTAGCTGCTGGAGAGCAAAGTGCTTTAAGCAGGGCAAGAATGGTTCTGGTGCTGCTGGCAAAATTTGAAGGAGAACCATTCCAGAGAAAATTACTTACTATAGAATGCTTTGCCTAAGCACCATACTACGTATTAATATTATAAATATTACATATATAATCTATTATGCATACATAACTGAACTACAACTACATCATAAACACCAAGATAAATGAAATAACTAGTATCAGCTGAAGGAGTAATACCTGACTGAAATGTTTCATGTGCAATAAATGTTTCCTCTGGAGTATAGGTAGCGCATAGCCTTTTCCTTAGGAAACCTACTGGGAGAGGGAATGAGACTTAGTCATGGAAGAACCAGCAGCTGAAGAAGCTCTCTGGGGCCTTCCCAAGGCCTTCAAGGCCTTCTCAAGAAAGGGTTCCATCTTCCTGAAGAGCTTGAACATGTTTATGCATGTTTCTGTTCTGGGTCTGGAATGGCTGTTGTAACCCTCCAGTGTCCACTTTCCATACCAAACACACAGTATGATATAAAAAAAAAAATTAAAAATCCCCTAAATCTAATCCATAATTTTTCCCATGTGTTTTACAAGGAGATTACACTAAATCTAAAGAGTGCTATAGACCCTACTTTGCCTCCGTCCTTTAAATCGTTAAAATTAATTGTCCTTGCATTTAAAGAGATAGTGTTAATATGAAGGGGATAGACAAGTAAATAAACAAGCAAGCTCAGACTGGACAGAAGATATGGAAAAATAATAGAATGATAGAAGGAGAAAAGGCAGAAAGACTTCTGAAAAGTAAGAGCATGGGGGAGAAGGGTGAGGTCAAAAGTGTTCAAGGAAAAGGGTGAAATAGGGTGTCCATACTTCCACAAGGTTAAGGTGAAATCAAAAAACAGAGCAGGAAATCAAGCCTTATCCACACGTAAAGGAAATAACAAGGAGGGAATCAAGGAGAAAGTCAATACAAAGAAAGTAAAGTTTAAACAAAACAAAAACAAACAAACAAAAATACTACACCTCATGAACACCGCTAAAGGTGAGTTATACTGCTCATTAAGAATCATGGTACACTGGCACCCACTCTATCATGTCTTACTTGTTTCTCCAAAAAAGGCACAAGTAATTGAAAGAATATGTCTTCTGAGAGAGTAGCCCAAATAATGCAGAACCTAAAGCATGGAATAAATAAATAAGTAAATAAAAATTAAGCCTTCCAGTTATCACAGGCAGCCTACTTGAGATGAGGAAGAGGCCATCAGTTTCAGCAAGCACCCTGTCTTCACTAGGATAGCCAAGAAAATAGCAACACATCAATTACCTCCATAATACCCTAAACCTCTCCCCAGTGTTTTTATTTGTAAGGGCTTTGCTACATAAATCAAGGTATCAAAAAGGGCTATGGAGAACAGACTAGACTTTGCAAGCACGTGTTTGTTGTTAACATGGTGCCTATTTATAGCTAATACAAGGAGAAGTTGTTCTTTTCCTCAGCTGCAAAGAACCTTAGAGTCTTCACTTTCAAACAGACCATAACCCACCTGTGCAAATAACAGTTTGTCAGTGCCTGCAGTAGGAGGACTGGTAAAGATAATCCATTAGAAGCAAGTAAAATGACAATGTTAAGCTGTGGCCTTTGAATTCAAGCAGTTAAAAAAAAAGTCTCGTAAGTCTTACATATAGCAGTGACAAGCATTAACAAGCTCATGTTGTAGAAGACAGGAAATACATCGTGCTGAAGCTTTTTACCATGACCAAAGGATAATTATTTCCAACAAAAACATACCAAATATTGTGGTAATGAAAAACTGATGCAAAACTACGAGTGTAGATTTTAATGACTATGGTTGTATTGGTGCTGTTAAAGTATAGTGTTCAATCTGTCCCTAGAATAATTTTTCTGTAAGCTTTCTGGGAGTTAGATGTGCACGCCCCTTTGACTGGAATGGAAATAGTGTGGTGAAATCTTGTGCATCTCTGAAAAATGTATGCTCTGCTACACAGAGCAGAATTCTTTCAGTACAGACTTTTTCTCTCACTTTACATATTGTTGAATAAATACATTTCTAATAGCCTTTGACATTTAAAGCTTTTTTTTTTTTCCTTTTTTCTTTTTCTTTTTTTTTTCTTTTTCTTTTTTTTTTTCTTTTTTTTTTCTGATATGTGCTGGAATTACTGTGTGCCTGAGAAAATCATGTGACTCTTTCTGAGATCTGATTGGCAAAGACTGTGTACCATCATCACAAAATACATACACAGCCTTCATAAAAAAAAGTCTCTCCTTCAGAAACTACTTAGCCTTTCCCAATTTCATTCTTGCATCTAAAAAGCACTGCCTCCAGCTGAGTGCATAAATCTCTATTTTAGCTGTATTTTTTTCAATAATTTTAAGATTCCTTCTTGTAATACCAGTGAACATTGCAGTCAACACACCGTGAGTAGCACAATGCAGATTTAGAAATGATGAGAATCACTTGAGAAAATATTTTTATATACATATTCTAGTTAATACAGCTATAAAAACCTGCTGCCAAGCTGTTTTCATTAAGAAGTAATGAAAAAAAAATCTTACTTTCTCTCATTTTTTAACTGCCCTCATCTTCTTCCATTAGCAAAATGATTCTCCTGCTCTCTTGCATTGAAAATGCTAGGAAAAAAAGATACTGAAGAAATAATAGTGTGCCACATCCAATTTGTAATTTTTGTTTCTATAAAAGTGTGAAGTGTGGGTGGCTTTTGACTGAAAGACGTTATTTAACTTTTTGTTAGTAAACTTTTTCTCAACCTCTTATCCCACAGGAGTAAAAATATTCACAGCATTCAGAAAAAAAAAAAAAAAAGTATTTTTTCTAAATGAGGCCTTTTTTTTTTTTTTTTTTTTTTCCCAGTGGGAAATTGGGATTCCATTTCACATTTCCTAGTAAAAAAGGTGGACCTAAAATTTTAAAATTTTCACTTCATTCTTCTGTTACCAAAACATCCATATAAGCAAATCCCCAGACTCATACAGCAACCTGAAATATGTACTGAATGAAAAAAAAAAAAAAGTTCCAAAGTTCCAGTACCAGTATTTTCAGAACTTCATACCACATTCATAACACTAGGCTCTGACATACTTCATTACTTATTTTCATTAAAAAATGCTAGCATTTATCCTGAAATGGTTACCTGCATCTTATAAATGTGGAATTGTTTTGAAAGGGAGTTAAAAGCCTATTTATTAATTCTAGGTTCTTATTTCTTGTTAATCTTCTCTTCCTCTTGTTTATAATTCAAGTAGCAATGTAGCGACTTTTTACCAATAAATATGCTGTCCTGTCACATCCAGGACAGCAGACCCAAACTGGCCAAAGGGATGTCCTATGCCACATGGCACCATACTGAACGATGGCAACTATGGCAAGTTGGCCAGGGACTGGGGGATTGCTGCTTAGGGTCTGGCTGGCATTGGTCAGCAGGTGGCAAGCAATTGCATTGGGCATCACTTGCTTTGTACATTCTTTTTTTCATTATTATCATTATCATCATTACTTTTCCCTTCTTTTTCTGTCCTATTAAACTGCCTTTATACCAACCCATGAGTTATGCCTTTTTTTTTTTTTCTGATTCTCTTTCCCATCTCACTGGATGATGGGGGGAAGTGATCAAATGGCTGTGTGGTATGTGGTGCTTAGTGGCCTGCTGGGATAAGCCACAACAGTACTTAACAGTGTTCATAGTAAAAAAAAAACACAATAAATTATTGATTTCATTAAATATCATACTTGCATTAAATGGGAATGTTAGCACATCTAGAACATTAATAAAAAGAAACAGTGGGTGTTACTTTTTTTCAGACTAAGTTTCTGAACATCCTGTTCATTAAGCTAATGTTGTATTAAAATCAAGCTTGGATGCTTAAATAGTAATTAGAAGCTGAACACTGTGAAAATATCCTTTTTCTCTCCAAATAAAACAGTTTGGAAGTTACTTTTGGGTTGGTGGACAAGGTTTCCAAGTGTCACAAGTACATCTACAAAGATATTTTTATTTAAAATAAAATAAAATTCTGTAACTTCTTCTAAAGGCAGGAAGGAACAAGAAAGTGTTTGATTTTTTATTTTTATTTTTTAATTTATTTTTTTTTTCCTGATCACATCACATAATTTAAAGAAATAGGTTCAGGTCATGAATTTCAGAATGAAGGTACATTCAAATCTAGTTAAAAAAATCTTGGAGTGGTGAAACCATGTTCCCTATTATAGTCTTAGATTGATTTTACCTGGTACAGGAATTCAGTCTGTTGTTCCAGGTCATGCCCCTTGTTATTTAATCTATTCTACTTTGCAGAGTAAGTTGTGGCAAGTGCTCCAGTATTCCGTGTATTTGCTGGGTCTTTTTTGTTCATTCTGTCTGTCTCTCTGTCTATCTATCTATCTTTCCCTTAAAATGCATCATTACACATGCATCAGTACCAGATATAAATGTGTTTGGTATTCCTTTTGGAACACAACATCTATATATCAATGCATGGATGTGCCCTGACCTCTACAAATGAGCTGTTTACGTAGATGGTGTGCATCTCAATATAAACTGCTTGTGATTCTAGCTATCTCCCTTCTTCCTAAGAGACTCAGAACACCCTGTGTGTGGAAACAGAACTGCGTAGCTGTTGTTTGTGAGAGAGACAACAGCACTTTGAGACATGTCCTAAATCTCAGTGATTTGGAAGGTTGGTCACATACTTTCTAACTGGGGCATGATGATACATCCCAGGTGATAAGCCAAGTTGTTTTTTGTCTGTAAGTCTGTACTTACCTACAGTGTGTGTAGTTGCTGGTGCAAGTTGGTTTCAGCTCATGCAATGAGTATGAGTTAAGCATCATACGGCTACAAAATCATGATTTCTTCAATTAGAGACCATGATTTACTTCAAAGTCATAATAGGCTATATTTAAATTAATACTATTCTCAGAAGAGGTGGGGAATGAAGGAATAGGAATCAGAAAACTGAAATGAAAGAGGTGGAAGTTAGACAGGGAAATGCAATGGCTATTTGTCTCCTGTGGAGATAGGCTGGATTGATACATGTTATAAATTAGTAGAAATAAGTCTGTTTAATAGGAAACTTTCCCCCATTGCTTCAATTGATCTAATTTGCATGGGGGGGCTATTCCAAGAAATAATCTTGGAATACAGAACAAATCTTTAACATATACACACATACACACACGGAGAAATACAGTCAAACACTGACTGCAACTTAAAATTCCTCCCAATGATGTTGGTTTTCTGAAAATTCTATTACTTAGGTGTCATGAATTGCATGTAGTGTATGAGGTCCTTATGACCCAAGGGGCAGGATTTATTATTTTTTTAATAATACTTGCCTTACTCTCTTAAAAGGCAATATGGATTTGTATTGTACTGCTGAAAGTATCAAAACATTATGACATTTCTAAACGGGATTTCTGGAATAAACATCTTAACCTTAAGAGAGCTGTAGTACACAACTTTTGTTTTTACTGGCCCTGGAACTAACTCTAAAGAAACCTCAAAACACCTTCCTGCAGTACAGAAGTAGCGTGCTTGACCTTATTAAAAACAAAAATACAGGTAGCTTTAAATGGATAGGGAGGATCTTTAATGTCTCACCCTCCATTAGGAAAGCATCCTTCTCCCAAGAGTGAATGAAAGAGAGTGCACTTCAGGGAAGTTCAATGTTCAGTGCACGTCAAGCAAATGTAAAACACAACCCATAACAAATGACTTCTGTCTTGATGACAGGAGGGGAGATGAGAGCACTTATCCCACAGCTTTTATTCTGGAGGAGAAATTATTTTCTCTTCTACTTACTCCAGATTTGTGCTTGAAGGGAAGAGGAGTAAATAGAGAGGGGAAAAGGCCAATGAAACGAAAGGTCAGTTTTAGCTCCCAAATGCAGCTCTATGCAACAATAACAATAAGGCTTAATCCTCTCCCCCTCTGTGCAGGTACTAGGAATTGATGAACTGCAAGGCAGAGAAAACAAGCAGAGAGGGAAAACTCTCAACATAGGTCCAAGCTAGGTGGGAGGAGCAGAAAACACATGGCAGAAGTTCTGGTCTCAGCTGTAAAAATAAATGTGTTCATGTTAGACTAGAGCTAAATAATCTAAAACATGCTTACTTGCTGCTGAATTTAGAAGTGGGACTTACAACTCAGGAAAGAGATTGAGAAGTCAAGTTCCCTGACACAAGCCTGTCCATTTGCAGCAGCAACCTACAGAAGACAACAAAATGCTGAACATTGTCAGAACGGGACAGAGGGTTGTGTTTTGCCACTTAGAAAAAACTTTGGCACCCAAGTCTTGTATAATTTAGGCACTTCTGGACTCCACATCCCAAGAAAGACTTGACAGAGGTGGAAGGATAGAAGGGCAGCAAACACAAGAGGAAGAAGCAGCCAACATATGTGGAGAGGTTGAACAGTCGGGGGTCTTCTACTTGAGGAGTAGGCGTGTAGGCAAGTGGATTGAGGTTTACAAGATGATGAAAGCAGTGGACTGGGTGACTGCAGATGTTATTCACTCCAACTTGCACCTGAAAACAGATAAATAAAATATGTCTTTACAGAGCAGTTGATGAAGTTTAGGAATTGTTTCCACAGAAGGCTGTGGAGGCAGAAGTGCAAATGGTTGTGAAAGGAGCAAATCAATATATTCATGAACAAATTTATAAACAGATATCAAAGGGAACATGCATGCATGTTCTCTCTGACATGTCTAATACATAACAAATAATAACAAATGACTGTTATTGTTGGGAGGAATAGGGAGAAACAGTTTTAAAAAGCTTGCCAGATTCATGTTTCTCCCTGCTGACTAGCAGCTCCTTTTGCTACCATGAAGGCAGAACATTGGGCAAGGTGAATCATTGTAGTACCATCCAGTATGGATTTTATTTCTGTCTTTCACAGGTAGATTATAAAGTTAGTGATATACTGGTGTCTAACTCAAGTAATTTCTTTAGGCATGAGCTTGAAATGTTAACCTATTTCAAAATCCTAATGATCTTTCCTTTTTCATTACTAATCTTTTAGCTATTTCAGACAGCAATAGGCACATTTTTATTTTTTTTTTTTACCTTAGATATGTCTCTCCACATACACACAGGTCTTAGTCTGTGCATACTTTGTCTCATATGCACACTCATCTCTATATGTGTGAATAGATTAATAAACACAAATATCTTTAAAAAGTTACTTTGAAGGTGATACAGCTGGCACTAAAAAGCAGGAGAGCCTGTGTATTTCATGTCTGTCACAGTTGCTTCCTCTGTTTTTGTCTGGTCTTGAACACCCCACTCATGCCTGTGTAGTTACCCTCTGTGGAACTCCAGAACTACAGAGCTGGATCTCCCTTGTAGGCACTTTTGACACTGCAGAGCACCCGCATGGGTTCTGCCTCCTCAGAAAATGTGGGTGTCGAAGATATAACACTTAAAGGAGGCAGTGGCTGCAGTTCTCTTCTATTGTGCCCCACTTCTACAGAAAGCTTGACTTCCACAATGTCACAATCTGTCTCTATTTCAAAAGAACATTGCCATTAATAGCTGAAATGAAAACATAGTAAAGCCAGTGATAACTACCTTAATTACATTGTGTTCTTATTATCTTTCCTGAAAGTTACAGCTTATGCAATGTTTTATAACTCTTCTGTGAGATAAAGAAGTGGAATACTCATATTCTCATTTTACATGCAAATATACTACCACTAACAGCCTTGACGTTATACCATATATCTAGGTTGCACAAGAGGTGTGTTTATGAGCTGGAAATTCAGTTTACCAATTCCCTATTCTTTTCAGTCCCATGGTGTGTGGTGTTTTCTCTGACAATTATGATAAAATAAGGAATATATGCTTAAACAGGATTAAGGAATATGCTTAGATATGGAAAATATGCTTAAACAATACTCCTAACTGTTTTATGACTGCAGTCTGGCTATCTTGTGATTGTCCTCAGCACTTATCATGTGAATGTCTGTTTTAATTTCTTTTTCAGTGAGTGTATCTGCCTGGAAATTTCCATCCAGCTTACTATAGAAACAAAAAGGACAATGTTCCCAGAAAACATGTTCTTTATATTGTTGGATAAAGTTTCCCCTTGGTGTTAATGTGCCCATATACTCCACTACTTTTTAGCTTGATTATATTCCATGCAGGCTCTTATACTACACCCAAGACTGTGGTATCTGAACACGTCATACAGCTAAGCACCCATCAAGGTGAGCTATGTTGACCAAGTTTCCCTCTCCTCACATCAAAGTATGTTATAGTGGATTTTGGAGCACAAATTCCTCAGCTGCTAATTGGTTTTGAACTGCTGTGGGGAAAAGTAAGGTCAAGGAAATAAGCTTTGCTGGAGATTTTAAGATATCTTTGGTCATTCCTGTATCTAACAGGAATTAATTTCAAAATTTTAGATCCAGAGATGAAAACATATGCATCCTGAGAGCATGAACAACACCTTTGGGGTGAGAAAGTGCTCAAGAAGTACTGATGTCCAGAATGATAGTAATTGGAAGTCTGGAAAGATGTGGCACTTCCTGATGTTATTGCATTGGAAGATTATTTACACAAATCTTTGTCATAAATACTGAGTTTTCTATGATTTTCTATGTTTTTCCTATTTCTATTATTTTCTTATTTAGCAGAATAGGTAAATTGCTTCAACCAAAATAAAATCTCAGATTGTGTTTTCTACCCAGAGAAGCAGACCTATGCACTGTTATCTGGGAAGTATTTCTCAAATTAAGTTTGGGGGCTATGTGTTGCAAGTACTTGTAGATTTATATTATTTGTGTCCACATGATATATGGCTAATTATATATGGCTTCACAACGCCAAAATATTATCGGGAATTCAGCAACAAGTTTTTTTTGTTGTTGTTGTTTTTTTTTTTTTTTCCTGCTAGAGAACTTTACCACAGCCTGCTTTCTCTGATGTTCAGAAAAGACACTGCCATTTATGATGTCTGAAGAACTGTGTCTTCCCCTATAGCTTCGGTTGCTAGTGCTGCTGCACAAACAAAGTTGATGAAGCACATTATGGATTTTTCACTTGCCTGGAAGAGGAAAATCAATTTCCATCTAATAAAGCAGGAGATCACTAAATACTACCAGCTGCTCTGTGACACTGTAGACTTAAGTATTGGTCCTATGAGACAGGTACAAGTTGGGTCTGAGATCCTGGAGTACATTAGTACACAGATAAATAGAAAGGAAAATGAGACACTGAAAAAAAATGTGCTGGGAAAAGAGAATAAGCTTGAAATTCTTCAAAAATATCTGGACAGAAACACTGCACAGAGAAGCTGGAGCAACTTCATCCAAGTCAGACTTTCTACATAATTTTCTTGTGATGCAGAGCTTGAACTTGCATGCACACAATAAATCTATCACAGGTGAGAGTGCAGGTCATTCAGTAAAAGACAGCTGGGACATCTGCAGCTCTGAGTGATATGTACTCTTTTGCCATTGTGAGAAATTTTAAAATGAAATGTACGCAGCTCACTTCTGGGATATATTTAGGAGACATGGATGAACGAATAAACAAATAAATAAAAACGTTACATGTAGTACCCTAGAACTGAACTGAATTGAGGCGTGCCATTATCTATGTTTTCTCTGTTCATTTTCACATTGAGGGGAACGACTAAGGGAGCTGGTGAGACAGAAAGAACCTGCACATTTCTCTGAACAAAAGCTGAATATCAGGTTGCTCTGTTTGTATTTTGTTTGCATTTATGGAAAAAAGAAGGTGTTGTGTTTTTTTTTTTCCCTATGAAAGCATGGCTGGATATCCAGTCTGTCTTTGTAAATTGCAGGTAATAAATTTGTTATAAAGAAGATTCACACATCTCAGGTTGTGTTATTCAGTATAGTACTGTGTTATAACCCAGTATTCAGCTGTGCTGTCATCTGACACAGGCTAGTGTTCAGAGCTATCAGTTTGCTGCTGATAGGTGTGTGTGCTATGCCTTATCATGCTATAAACAGGAAAGAGTATAGGCTGAAGCTAGCTAGTGAGACTACTAGAGCAGGTTCCCTGACCAGTAGTCATGACTGAGTGCTCAGTAGCTGAAAGAGGGGAGACCCAAAGAGAAATTGTGCTGGTTCAAGCTGACTGTGGATGCATATTATCTGGAAGAGAACCATTGCATTTGAGAAAGATGCAAGAAGACACTGAAGAGAAGCTGAAAGGACTTGTATTTGCAGTGAGTAGCCAGTGAGGAGGCAGCTAAGTAGGTCCAGAGAGTTAAGAATAATAACTGGAGGCCTATATGACCATGATGAATATGACCTGCACATTGCATAAAACCAGCAAACACTGAAAACAAAAACAAAAATAAAAAGTTGCTTGTTTTTTCCCACTTATTTTCCAAATGTTCACAGTTAAGAAAGTACAGATTGTTGGACTTTACAGGAAGGTAGGTGAGAAAGAAACAAACACTTAAGCAATGGATCCCACATTGCCCCCTCAATTCGAAGACTCCCTAATTTCGCAAATAGTTACGTTGACTTCAGCAAGGATACTACTTCCAGTCAATGATGTCAGAGTAAAACCTTAAATACATTATCCATAGATAAAACTGTGTGATAGTACTATCATTCCAGATAAGGCCCAATTAAAACATGGTATGGCTTTACTAGGAGTTTATTTAGTACTAGCACTTACAACAGTGGATTGTCACAAAAAAACAAACACCTGCCAAAAGAGAGGCATTAAATCAAAGGGAGATGCTCTTCAGGAAACAGACCTTGGTTTTGCTTTCTACCTTTAAGTATCACAGAATAGCAAAAAGAACTATATATATATATATATATATATTATTTTTTTTTAAGATTCCCTTAATTTAATTGCATTTGCTCTAGCAGTTCAGAGAATTTATGAGAGTGAGACATATATATCTACTAAGCATCTATTCCATCTTGAATTATACTCTCTTGGGTCAAATTTTTGGATTTTTACGGCACAAGAGATGAAGCAAAGAACAGATCCAAATTGATTTTAAATTAATCAGACTCACAGTTAAAAAGCAGAGCATCATCACTTAGGTTAAATGTCAGTTGTTCATCTTCAAGCTTGTATTTTTTAAAAAACTTACCATAATTGACCTTTTCTAGTGTAACACACAGTTAAAACCAGGAGAAAATTGCAATATGATAAGAGAAGAACAATTTCGGTTATGATTAAGTCATTACATAAAAGATATATGAAGATATTAATTAATCTTTTCTCACTATTTTCCACAGTAGGGCAATTATACTTTTGGATTCATGCTACTTGTAATATATGTGATCTCACAGCTGAATTATAGGTGAGCAACGAAGACAGGAAAATGAGTTTAAAAAGAGAAAAGCTTCATTCAAAGCTGCAAAAGTCATGGAAAGACTATTATGGGTTTCTTTAAGCTTTATATCAGACCATTAACACACAAGTGGAATTTTTTTGAGGTTTAAATAACTTGAATAAAATAGCTAGTCCTTTGGTTATCACATTGCCTTGCAACTTCCCTCTTTAGTCTTCTATTTCTGGTCATAGACTGCCCTTTGTAGAAATAATGCAAACTTTCTTTGGGAAGCAGAATGTAAGTCTTGTTGCAGGGCATCCCTGAGTAAGTTTACCAGCTGACGAGGCTCCTTACATGCCATTCCTGTCCATGCCTAACATTCAGTAAGGGCCACTGAAGTCTGGCACCTCTTATTTCACTGAATACAATTAGCACCTGGCAGCAGACACATTTTCATTCTAGCTTATGAGAAAATTCATTTTTCAATTATGTTGTGAATGTTTAGGAGACAATAATAGCCTGGCTTGCTTGAGTGCACCAGAGCATGCTGGAGAGTAAGCTGTGAGCACACTGGGAGCTGAGAAATGCATGAGTGGGCAAAGTTGGTTTCAAGAACGAATTGTTTCCCTTCTTTTTTGGCAGATGAACAATGTCAATGAAGTCAATGGGTCTACTCACAACCTCATACCCTTTGGCGATTTGGGACCAGCGTACTCAGTATATGGGCTGCAGAAACAGAGCTTTAGCCTGCTACAATTAAACCAAATGACAAAAATCTCATTGTCTTTAGAGGGACAAAACACTAATAAACTGAAAGATATTCATTTGTCACAGTGCATAAAGTATTGATTAGAGGTCTTATTTCCAACAAGTTTGTTGTTTGCTTGGGACCATGCAAGTCATTCCGAGATGGATCTTATATTCCTAACAGAGTTAAAACTCCCATTGGCTTAACAAGTAGTTACGCTAAAAGTAGAATTGACTAAATCTAGGTTTGGGCTATATCATTATCTCAGACTTCCCCAGTGAGCTATGGTATTGTGTATTAATTGACATCATGTGTGTCAATCTTTCAGCCACGTCTGCTACTTAACAGATCTTCCTGGATCATTCAACATTTGTTCCTGAATTTTCTATGATTTAATGAATTCCTTTGAACTGAATAATGACATTAGCACTACAAATAAACTGAGTGATTTCATTACATTTCACATATTTTATTTTATCTCTCATTGTTATGACAACCAAACAGCTCTGTGCATGTGGGAAACAAAACCAGTTTTATCTGGAAGGCTATTTAATGTTTTATGAAACTAAAATGAATCTGTGCTTAATAATGTGTGGACTCAAAATGAAAGCACACAAGTCTTCTTAGGGGGTGAAATTACATGCTGTTTCAACAAAGAAACATTAAAAAAAAAAAACATAAACAAACAAACAAACAAAAAAACTTGTTTTAGAAAAAAGCAGACCACAAGTCTTTTCTCTAATATAACATTTACAAGGCAAGCTATATAATGTAGAACCTACACCAAAGCCCATTAATGGTGATGGAAATCTGAATGCTTTTAATGGATGTTAACTCAAAGGTTTTAATGATATTAAAAAGTCCACAAGAAGTACACACTCTAACCAAGTTAGATTTAATTGCCATCCCTCAGCAGCCACATATCCCTCAGAAAAGTAGTCATTTTCCCCACATCCACTGAAGGGTCCTCTGTAAGCTCAGGTATTCATACAGAGGGAAGAATAGAAGAGGTTTGGTTATGGGATGATTCTTAGATGTGATATAATCCCAAGATAGCCTTCCAAAAATTAATCAAGTACATTTATTTCCTTTGGCTTTCTCTAATAAGGAGACTTTGGGTAGCTTTTGGATACAGACACAGTGCCATGCATTTTGGCTGCCAGATAGTTTATTATGCAAGAACTTGTGTGGGAGAAGTCCTAAGGGCACACAACTGAAAGCCCATGGCACCTCCATTAGGTGCCTAAATTCTCTTAGATGCAAACGCTTAAGAGAAATGACATGAAGTTGGAAGCCTTGAGGGAAGAAGGTGAGGAAAGAGGAAAAGAATTAGCAGTTCTTCCACATAAGTTCACTCTCATTGTACTGAATAGGAACACAAATTAATTCTCCATCAACTTTGTTCTCTCTCTACTGCAACCATCAGAAATTATTTCAGTGATGACATAAATGACTTGGAAATGGACAAAAAGCAAAGAAATAAAGGAAAACAATAAAAGCTTTATATGCAAAGCTGAAAACAAGATGGATTTTCTATTTTCTACATGAATGGAAAAGACAGGAAAAACCTGGAACAACTGTACAAGAGTCAAAACAAGAAATCTGCATATACAAGCTAACTGCCAGGGACAGAGAGGGTAAAAATGAATGGAAAACCCTTTCATTACCTGACTGGAACCCGCAGCAGGAGGATGGGAATTTCTGTTTACTGTAAAAGGAATGTAAAAGGAATTTCATGAACCCAGTGACTCTAAAATGAGTTACACAGTAGAAAGTCACTCACTCTTCTCTCTTTTAAAATTATGTCAGAAAGTAGAACAAAAGTATTACATGAATATGATGCAGAGCTCATAACTCTTCTTCTTCACCTTGATGATCAGAAAAAAATCAAAATAGAACTCATAGCATAATAAGAAACATTGATGATTCTCTCATCCTATTTCTGAATATACTTAAAGTCTGGACAAATGAATGCAGTGATAAAGATCTGAAACTCTATCCTGCAGTGAGTCCACAGCAAAAGAAGAAAACCAGCAAAGGTTATTTGAGTGGACATAAGCTTATTGTACTCTTCAATGATATCACATACTATATTACAGCTATACAATAATGGCTTTATTTATTTATTTATTTATTTTCTTTGGGTAACTTTATATCAACCTGAAATGATTGTGTTTATGATACAATTAGCAGAGTGATTTTTTTTTAAATTATTTTCTAGGTTGGTGTTTATTTTAAACTTCAACATTTATTTTACTTTTTAAAAGTTAAACATATTTCTGAAACTAAGAATAGTTTAAAGGTTCACTTTTAAAATGTCAGAATGGAATGCTGATTTTTTAAATATTGTTTTCCATATTTCTTCAAATTTGAAATATTATCATATAATTTTGACCAGCCCATACATGCAGTTTTCAGTGTACAACATATTTCACCAACAATTTTTTGAATGAAAAAAAAAGAGAGAGAGAGAAAAAGAAAACTATTAGCTGCAATTAGACTGGTGCATGAAGGAAATTCACACCTGACTTCTGTTCTCCATTAGATTAGGAAAAAAAAAAAAAAAAGGCTTGTAGTGAGTGATGTTGACAAAGATTGATAGAAATGGGAAAGTCTGGGAATGACCTTAGGAAACTCAGGATCCCCCAGTCTGCTATTCAGTCAACAGAAAATATCCTCACCATTGGACTAGGGACCAGCTACTGTGTAATACAGGTGAAAATTTAAAGTAGTATTACCGTCATTGATAAAAATAAGGTAAATGTCAGTAGGTCAATACATGCTGTATACAGGAATTCACAAAATAAAAAATTAGATCACCTTTAATTTGCAGCTGCTGGCCTGTAGAAACTCCGCTTAGAGCTGAACTGTAAAGCATTATAGGTAATAGAGTTGATTATGGTCCAGTACTTATCTCTCTCACACAGAGCTGTTTGGACTTTAATGTTTGCAAAGTGCTTTGAGACAGCAGCAAGGAAAGTATTATTTTGTTGTGTAGAGGTAAAGGCTTTTAGGCTGCTTGGGAAACTTGAAGTGATCGTTTCCTGACTTAGTACAGTGGAGTTCATTTAAAGCAATAACAGGAGAGAAACTACTCCCCACGCAGCAATTCAAAATATTTTAAAGAAGCCTAGAAAATTGCTTTCAAATGGCAGCACAGTAAAGTAAAAAGCCAGATTTTTTATTTTTTATTTTTTATTTTTTTACAAGAATACATTTCTTTAAATTGCCACTTAAAAAAAAATGAAATCATGAAATGACAGCTCTAGTGCATTACGTTTATCAATAGATTTCACAGCATGGATCCAAAAGCCTGTGGAAGTCAGTATGAATGTTGCTATTGGGACTTAAAATATTTATTTATTTATTTATTTACTCTCCTTGGTCATCTTGTGGTACTGAGGATGTTACTGTTAATTTTTATGCTTTGGGATTCTGTAAAATAAGTAAAATATTTATTAGTTTTACTCAGTTCTTTCATATCAGCTGGTGCCAAATAGCTTACATAGATTGTGGTTTTGGCAATTTGAAATGAAGAGGACAGACAGTTTCTCAACAGATTAATTAAAAATAATTAAAAAAAAAAAGTAAATATAGGTACAATAGTGTTTTGAGATATAGAAATATACCATTTAATATGCTTAATACTTCACATGTGAAAACAACAGATATCATGGACTGACTGTGAGAGATAATTTTTCCCTTAGCAAATATTACAGGATATGCCATTCCCACGTATCTTTATTGTGATATGCATACTAAAGAATCGTGTAAATGTAAAATTGGTGGAAGTGGAAATGATATAATGAGTAGATAGCGTACAAAGGAATATGAACTGTGTAGGAGATGTGTACATTTTTTATTTTTCTCCTTCCTTTTTCCTTCCCAAGAATTCTAATGCACAAATTCCACTGTAATGAATAATGATATTAGCAGCTGTTAAATTCAAGCACAGTAAAAAACATCTCCAAAATTGTGCATAGGAATATTATCAGTATTTGAGCCTGAATCTTCACCATTCATTTGGGTTGAATAATCCCCCCAAAGTGAAAAATGTGCATAAATATTCCTAAACCAGAGAGTGTATGGTGTAGGAATTGACTATGTAAACACAAGGGGGGATAAATAGAGCAAATAGGGTGATAATCTTTAATATTGATTGAATCTTAGTTAGACTAACTCACAGAAATTAAAATGCATGGATAGATGTTTTAGGTCACTCATCTTCATCAATTTACACTGGATATATGGCCCAGAAGCCTAATATGGTAGGCCTAAGAAAATATACCTTTGTTATACTTATTAAAAGAAGAACATTTGAAATGCTCTATGAATATTTCATGGAGCAGATCCTCCTGAGAGTCATCACGCAGCACTTGCAGGGCAAGCAGGCGATCAGGCCCAGTCAGCATGGGTTTATGAAAGGCAGATCCTGCTTGACAAACCTGATCTCCTTCTATGACAAAGTGACGTGCTGGGTGGACGAGGGAAAGGCTGTGGATGTGGTCTACCTTGACTTCAGCAAGGCTTTTGACACCATCTCCCACAGCATTCTCCTCAAGAAACTGGCTGCTCTTGGCTTGGACTGGCGCACGCTTCGTTGGGTTAGAAACTGGCTGGATAGCCGGGCCCAGAGAGTCGTGGTGAATGGAGCCAAGTCCAGCTGGAGGCCAGTCACTAGTGGCGTCCCCCAGGGCTTGGTGCTGGGGCCAGTCCTCTTTAATATCTTCATCAATGATCTGGACGAGGGCATCGAGTGCACCCTCAGTAAGTTCGCAGATGACACCAAGTTAGGCGCGTGTGTCGATCTGCTTGAGGGTAGGAAAGCTCTGCAGGAGGATCTGGATAGGCTGCACCGATGGGCTGAGGTCAACTGCATGAAGTTCAACAAGGCCAAGTGCCGGGTCCTGCACCTGGGGCGCAATAACCCCAAGCAGAGCTATAGGCTGGGAGAGGAATGGTTGGAGAGCTGCCAGGCAGAGAAGGACCTGGGAGTGATGGTGGGTAGTCGGCTGAATATGAGCCAGCAGTGTGCTCAGGTGGCCAAGAAGGCCAACAGCATCCTGGCTTGTATCAGGAACAGTGTGACCAGCAGGGCTAGGGAGGTGATCGTCCCCCTGTACTCAGCTCTGGTGAGGCTGCACCTTGAGTACTGTGTTCAGTTTTGGGCCCCTCGCTACAAGAAGGACATCGAGGTGCTTGAGCGGGTGCAGAGAAGGGCGACGAAGCTGGTGAGGGGCCTGGAGAACAAGTCCTACAAGGAGCGGATGAGGGAGCTGGGCTTGTTCAGCCTGGAGAAGAGGAGGCTCAGGGGCGACCTTATCGCTCTCTATAGGTACCTCAAGGGAGGCTGTAGTGAGGTGGGGGTTGGCCTGTTCTCCCATGTGCCTGGTTACAGGACGAGGGGGAATGGGCTTAAGTTGAGCCAGGGGAGTTTTAGGTTAGATGTTAGGAAGAACTTCTTCACTGAAAGGGTTGTGAGGCATTGGAACAGGCTGCCCAGGGAAGTGGTGGAGTCACCATCCCTGGAAGTCTTCAAAAGACGTTTAGATGTAGAGCTTAGGGATATGGTTTAGTGGGGACTGCTAGCGTTAGGTCAGAGGTTGGACTCGATGATCTTGAGGTCTCTTCCAACCTAGAAATTCTGTGATTCTGTGATTCTGTGAAATGATTATACGCTATTAAAACTGATCAGTAAGAAATAAACTGTACATATGCAGTTAATTTCAGCTCGAGACTACCTGGGAAGTTAGAGAAGCTAACTTCATCTGCAAAAAATAAAATGCCTCCCAGGGAAGTACCTACCTGTAATCTCTGAGAGAGCATTGGGGTCTAAAAAGAAGACACACCCCTCCACCACTGCCCCCCACCGCCTCACACACACTTCCAGTATGATATCTAAACATCATTTTGAAACCTAAAGCAGATAACATTCATTTTTATGTTGCATGTCAAACAGGAACAGTTGTAAAATGTCAAATTAAAATATGTTAAGGTTTTGTGTTAAGTATAATAATCACCTCTGTGATTTACACAGGGCACATGATAAGACACAGGAATAACATGTAGAAGCTGCTTCTTTTTTCTTACTTATCCCATAATGTTTTAATGTTTCAAGACATTTCATTCATAATGCTTATGTTGTGTATCTGTGATGAATTTGAATTAAAAGAATTAAAAGAATCTGAAATAAAAGAATGTGTATTATAATTGCATATCCACAGCAATTTTTATCTGAGAATAATTTTTCCTCAAAACAATAAAACATATTTTATAAAACAATAAAACATATAAAGATTTTTAAAACATATTTTAAACATATTTAAAACATATTTATAAAACATATTTTATAAAACAATAAAACATATAAAGATTTTTCTTTTCCCTAAATGGAATGGTCTTCATGATTTTATGGAATTTTTCATTTTTTTCCACCAGTCCACTCAAAACCCCAATGAAATAAATCTACAGGCTAACATATCTGAAGTGGCTATAGGGGAATTAAGGCAGACTTTAAAGATGTCCAGATGGCCTATCAATTGGTATTGGTTTTCTGTCTCTTGAGTGCTGTAGAGTATGTAATCTGTTCTGATAGGCAGAGGGACGTGTGAATTTGATGTATTAACACAATGCTAATAACCCCACCAGACCCAAAGTTTAGTGATGTAGTGTACTTTGTGCCTGCCTCATCCATCATGTAGCTGGTTAAACATAAATAAATAAATAAATAAATAAATAAATAAATAAATAAATAAATCCCACCACACCAGACTTTTTATGTAATGAGTCGATAGCATTGTTAATCTAATTGCCAGTAATAATAGTCTTACAGGGGAGAAAGGATTCCATTCAAAAGTATTCTGCATTTTCTAATGGTGTTCTTTCATATTATTCCTGGCTAGCACCTACAGAAATGCATATTTTGTTCTATTTCAAGCTTTTGCTTTTGCCTTGAAGGGCCATTTTGTTCTATAAAAGCCACTTCAAAACTTCACAGAACAGCAAATGAAATGAACTGTGAGATATAACCCAAGAGCAAACCAACTAGCAGAAAGTTTTAATCTCAGAGATTTAGCTGGATTTCAAGTGAAGCTACCAGAAAGTCAGTAAGCCTAATGGGAATACCTTATTTTAATAGTAAAACAAAAACGTTTTGAGGTAAAATTTATTCCATTGCAAGTTATTTATACAAGGTCCAATGAACCACTCTTATCTTCACTAACATCTTGACATTTATTGCATGAGAGTGAGAGGAAGAGAGTGTACACCATGTAAAAGGAATCAGCTGTAATGGGCAACGCGTACAGGCAATCAGTTTCTGTAGTGGTTGCGGCACCACCAGAGTCAGTTTGTAATTTAATAGATAACAATCACCAAATATAGTTAGGCAATATTAAGCCATTTGGAGCCAAGAGCACAAACTGCAAGCATTTATGTATTTGTGAAATAAAACCCTGCTCCCACAGAAAGCAGGGTGAAAATTGCTTTTGACTTCATCAGGACAGCAGTTCCATTTATAGGCGTTAGTGCTGGAGAGAACCATTTATGATCACTCAGTCTGAAACTCATGGAGATAAAAGCATAAAATTCCTTTAAATAGGTTCTGTGTCCTGCCTAATAGCAATGGATGTGAATGACACCACATCTCAAAGTAAGACAGGCACATTAGATTTAAAGGAGTCAAGAGCTGGGCAAACTGTCACATGTTCAAAATCTGTTCCAATACCAGACCAGTGTGACAATTGTGCAAACATTTTCATTTTAAGTTTATCTCATTTTCACTTTATTCAGCCTCAAGTTTATCTGCTAAATCAAAGTGCTGTCTGGCACGAGATCTTCTCTCATATATAACTGTGATCAAATTACCTCTTGACCTTCTCTTTGCTAGCTTGAGCTCTCTACATCTCAGCATGTTTTCTAGGCCTCATAGTCCTCCTTGCAGAGCTATATTAGTTTCACAGTGGCATCTGGCTTTAGGCAAGCCTTTGGAGTATTACGTTTATTTATTTATGAAGAGCTGTCATTTGTTCTGGTTCACTGCTGCTGCAGAAGCAGATTTGGTTATCAGTCTGGGGAATAGTTGGAGGGGCACTGACACTCCTGTTAAGGAGTTTTCATTTGACAAATGCCGTGAGCTTGACAGAATTTTCAGGAGGTTTCTAAACTCTTGGTTTAAGCAGATGCCAAACTATCTACCAGCATGTTTGCTTGTTGTGGCTTAGTCCCAGCAGATGTCATGTAGAGCACCTTGCCTCTGAGTTTATGTAAGACTGCTCTCTACCTTGGTGCTATGCACACGTAGGATACTATCAGAGTGCAGCTCTCAGAAAAAAAACTGTGTATACAGCACACTACATATGGCCTTTCATTGAAACACATCTCAGACATAACATACTATTTTTTATTTCCTCCTCTGCTCAGTAGGTAGATGAAAGCTGATTTTAACATATAGTTTAAATACTTAGTAAATATAAATCTATTAATTTAATAATTATTTAATAACACTTTTTCAGAAGCTTAAAAGATATATCTTATTTTACATCTTGTTCACTATTTCTTAAACTAGTCATAACAACATGTGTGCTGTTTCAAGTACTTTATTCAAATTTATTTCAACACTTATTATTATTCTAGTTGGATCTTAAAAATATACACCTGTGAAGCAGAGAAGAAATTGTGCTAAAAAACTGTAATAAAGAGAATTGTACTAAAGAGAATACTGTGAAAAGGAATACAGCTAGTTTAGTTAATTTTAATAGCACCTTGATTAAAAAAAAAATAAATCATTTTTACAATATTTGTATGAAAGGGAATATACTTTCTTTAATTAAATAACTATGCAAGAATGGCACAAGCTTTCATTATCTTGGTTGTGCTTCCACTGGGATGCATTATTGTTTCAGTAAAGTTGCATTAAAAAAGTTTTGTGATTGTCAGATTTATGTCACTGTCCAATTGCACTCAATTATAATTGCCTCATCTAGCATCATTTTGACCAGTCACATTGCCATTATTATGTAAAATCAAAGGTTTAGTTAAGCAGAGGCTGAGAAAGAGTGTTGCCTTTATTAATATCTAAAAATCAAAGTCATTTGCCTTTTTATCTAGACATAATCAGAAAGAAATATGAGGAATTCACATACCAAAAACCATGGTGACAAAGAACTTCTCTCTTCAATATCATTTCATATCTTATTTCAGATTTTCTTTTACATCTTGTTCATTATTTCTGTCATTATAAACCTGTCATAACCATGCCAGTTAAGGGCTGAATGTATGATTCTTATTTGTTATCTCAATAATTTCACTCAAATTTATATCAACATTTATTATTCAAGTACCCTGTATATTTATTTTGTGACAGCTTATGCAAAAGTTTTGCCAACAAACAACCTAAATATAATTTTAGAAAAATGTGTGTTTATTTTCCTATTTAAACAACAAGCAAGTCCAATTTATTGGCAACACAGTAAATCTCTATATTGGGAATAGTGTATGTGCATCATACAGACTTCTTAGGCATTTAGTTGAAGGCCCTGCTTGCACTTTTCCACAGCTATAGCACCTTAATAGGGTCAGCAAGATAGTAATTAGCAGTTGTGTATTCCTTTACAAAAACCAACACATCTGTCATATTTGCCAACATCTCTGCTGAGGGTAGTGTTAAATTAGGACTTCAACACTCCCAGGGTAGCCATCTTTTAATCATGCAGGTGACAGGAAACTCTGTCACCCCTTACAGATATGCAGTGCCTGACTTCCATGGAGCTGCCTCAATTTACAATAGTCTCAGATGTGGTAATATATCTAAAACCTGCTGCTCTCTCTCACTAATAGCTCCATTGAAGTAAGACACTGCATGACTACAGGAAAAGACATCAGCTGTGTGTCTGTAACTGCCTGTTTGTTTGTTTGTTTTTTCATTTCATTGTGCTCAATATCTGAATTTTGAATCAAATAGTTTATTTCCTTCTTGATTAATACAGATCTCCTTGAATGTTAGATAGGTTTGAGCCAGACAACTGGAATACAAAACATTCAGGAGATTCTCCTGGAGATTCTAGCTGAAATACTTTGCATAACTTGCTAAGATTGTTATATTTTCAGTCAAAATCCTTCTAAGATTAACAGGAACACCTAGCTTTACTTTTGCAAGCATGCAGGTTTGGGCTCTTCCTGTGAAGAACATCACAGGACTCTGCAGACTCCAAAAGAAAACCAAAAACCAAAAAAGAATGAAGATGCAATGTGTATCATCCCTTCCAATAATTCCTGCAAATGAGAAGTGTTTCATTCTACCTTTTCACCATTATAATATGCCAGTAACATGATGTTATTTATTACTACTTTTAATTCTTTTAGAAAACCTCCTGTTTCCCCTTTGCTTCTGAGACAGCAGCTAGTGCCTGGCTAGTGCCACACTAAATAACATTTCAGTGGTTGCTATTGTGACTATCCACAAGGCTCTGAGAATCTCAAAAAGGATTTAGCTGATCAAGAAGTTTGCTTTGGTTTAACACAATGATATCTCTAAGCTGTTTTCTATGAGTGTGCCCTTGTATGAGTAGTCTGATTTCCATGGAATTATGCTTGCATCCAGAGTCTGTATGAAAAATGCTTTGCTGTGTTTCAAATAAAGCAGTCATTAAGCTCCTTGTCAGGGAGAAACCAAAGAAGCAATGCTGACTTTAGCCGATTTTCTGGGAAAGTCAGTAGGGTTTGTTTTTAATCCCTTTCTCCTTACATCTTTGTTACTTGCTAATGCTGTCATATGAGGCATGAACCAAGGGGAAGTATCACCAGTAGTAATGTCTGAAGAAGGTTGCTGATAGCTCCACAGAAGCCAGAGACAAAAATCCCAATGTCTCTTTCATGTGCTGGGCACTGCTCATAATAAGGGGCAAAAAGCAACTTCATTGTCCCAGAGCTCCTCAGGAGAAGAACTGTGACAGCTGGAATCATGATTATCTCTGCTCCCTGTTACTGCCAGCGGGTAGTCATTTGCTGTGAAATTGGCAATATCCAAAGTTCAGTCAAATGCAAAGTAAACAGACTGAAACAACAGAGATAAATATTTACTTTCTAATCCCTTTGAGCAATACAAGACTTCAGCAACACTTGTAGTGGGTTGAAAAACAATTCAGGCTAATAAACCCTCCCCCCCTCAAAAAAAAAATGAAATAAATCCTAAACTCTTATACTGTTCCTTATCCCCAGTCAGCTCTGAGGATACCAGGGAACATTTCTTGTGACTATTTAGCATTTTATGAAAACAGTGCAGCTGTTACCTTTGCATTGACTTTGTTAACAGATGTTAACCTGATGTCCTGTGTTACAAACAGGACAGAAACAAGTCCTCTAAAGGACAAAATGGAATTAGGCTGTTTCTTTGCAAAAGGTTTGTTATAATTAAGATGTCTCTGGCAGATGAGCTGATATGAAGATGGAAAGCTGAACTGACTTTTAATTTAATTTATTGCGTGGCCATACTTCTTGTGTTCACAGTTTTACTCTGAAGGAAGAGACAGTCAGGTTCACATGTCACCATTTTCTCACAGAAGTGGGAGATTCACCCTCCATGCCTCTTGCAGTGGCAATTGAGGACTTTTAGGTTTGTAACTGAACTTTAGACAACAGTAAATTTTGATTCTATAATTACTTTCACACATGAACTTTCTAGATGTAGAAACAAAGAGAGGGCAAACTTTCATGCGTCACTGCCAAAGAAGAGGGGATAGCTTACCCATGATGAGAAGTGATTTTTTATTCTGTTTTATTATGGCATGCAAAGACCACCGTGCCTGTGTAATCTGCAATACATAGCTTCTTTATATAGCCCATGGCAAATACTCATTTAAGCATCTGAATGATTCAGACCGCATGTTACAGCTAATATATATGTATGCAGTAACATCTGGCAAGTTACTGAAACTAAAACTGCTGACTGCTTATTAAAGTATCTTTCATTGATTTTGTTTAAACCATGAAGAGCTGCTTTTGATTATCTGGCAAATCCACATTCTAACACTTTAACTTTCCAATATAAGTTTGTAATTCTCAGTGCTACATAGTTTAAATGAACCTGGGATTTATTAGAGAGTAAAACTCACTTGGAAAGGGAAGGTGAAATATTCCATTGCTACTGAATTTTCTAATACCATCATTTTACATTCTGGTTTCATACAAGGTTGAATTCTCATCCAGTTGACTAGAGTTGCCCTTCTGAAACTTGTGGATGAATCTTTCTCAGGTACCTCTATGTCTTTCACAATGGAGTTATATGAGCAATGTGTTTGCCCTTCAATAAACAAGTGGATTTTGGTACACAATCTAATCCAACTAAAAAGGAACATCTCATTCTTAGCAAAAAGATATATATAAAAGATTTGCAAAAAGATATATATTTTTTTCTATCTCAAGAATATCTGAAAGATATCAAATCACCTTTTCCTGTGAAGTTCTGCATGCTGTTTTCCTGAAAATGCCTGCATATTTTTGTATCATCTGCATAAATGTCAAATCTGAGAAAAACAGAGGAAAGTGTTTTGCTAATAAAATCAGCTTTATTTTTTATTTTTTTTTCCATTAAAAAAAGAAAGTTTAAAAAAAATACAGCCAATACTAGTCAAATGTTTTCCAGCCAGATGTAGTAAATACTTCTCCAATTACCTTTCAATTTGAACTTGAGGTTATAGAACATACAGATTTCTGGCTGTTAAAAAACAGCTATTCTCTTTCACAAGCTTGCTTAAGGTATTTTATTGAAAGAAATGTGTCATTCTCAGACTAAAATATTGATCTGAATGTTCAGTAACATAGGTTAGCTATAGGTCCACCCCTCTAATTAGGTTTCTTCTGTGTTTAAAGTTCCAAACTTTTGCAGTTTTTCTGCTTATGTATAAAAACCTCTTTAACCACATAGCATTCCAACCTGAGTGTCTTGCATAGACTGTGTGCTTGGGAGCATCAGAATAAGAAATTTATTGCAGAAAAATCCCATATGGAGCCTTTAAACTGTGAGAAAAGCTCCTAAACTTGCCTAAGAGTTCCTTTCAACACATAAGGATAGTCTTAAAACCTGTAGCCTCTTTTTCTGATAATACTTCAGACAGCAGATGGTAAGATGGTATTAATGTTGTAGATGGTGAGAAAAACAGGTAAGATACAATTAATTTTTCTTTAGAACATGCACATGATAGGCTTTATGAGCAAAATCATAGATACTTCTAAAATAAGACTTCAGAATTATATTTTTATTAGATTTTATTTATTAATTTAATTAATTTACTGTTTGAATTAGGCAAAACACGAGTATCTGTGACATTTCATATACTACTTGTTAGAAAAGCACAAGAAAAAGGAGTGAAAATTCTGTTCCTCAGTAGTAAGGATGACAAGAAGTTCTTCTACCATAAAACTCTGAATTCTAGGTTCTCGGTTTGACACTTTCCATCTGCATCTCATGACATCCTCAAGGAAAGGTGCAAACAGACAAAATCCTCCAACATCATTTCAAGAGCTTATGAGGAAATGAATCAGATTGTCTTGGTCAACAGAGTCTTATTGTTCACCTGGATCAGAGTCAACATTTATTTAAACTGCTAAGTACAATGGAATCTCAGCATATCACAATCAGTTTAAGCTAACACTTTTATCCATTTGCTCAGTGGAATTGGATATGAGTTTCCTAAAGAGCAAAGATCTCTTCTGGAAACTTCTGGATTTTAACATTTAAGTCCCAGGCCCCTGCAGCTTTGACATAACCTACCTGCGGATTTACGTTTAATTCCTCCCATATATCTACATTCATAACAGATCTACCTCCCGCCAGTGTTCTCCCTGGAACCAGGCAACAGGCAGACATAGCAAAATCCAACTGAGGAGCAAAGAGCAAGATGTTCTGACTACGGACCATGTAGGATTGCAGAGGCTTACAAAAAGGGAATAGCATGTTTGCTCTGAATGCTGAAACAGCCAAAAAGGAGAGCCAATGACTTTGTCAGGCAAAGAACTGAACACCAGTGAATTTTCATCTACTGTTACCTGTTTGACAAGGTGACTCAGGCTAAAGAGCACACTTTGGGAAGATGGATTTGCTGTTTTTCTAAGAAATTTTGAACTGTCACCCTTGGGCACTGCATAAACTTACACAAATGGTTTCCAGACACTACCCTTAGAGCATGATATCCATCACAGTAATAGACCATAACCCAGCTTTAACCCAGTCAGGCACAAAATCTTTCTGAATAAAAAAATAAATCTTCTTTACTACAGAATTTAACTGTGGTGTATGGAAAGAATTTCAGCCCACCAAATACATACATTACACAAGGAAACTTTATGCACATACTGAACATATCTTACTTTGCTGAGGGATGTATTTATTTGTCTAGAATGGAGGAAAAAAAAAAAAAAAAAAAAAGACCCCAAGCAACTGTACAGAAGTGGTTTATTTAACAACTGACTATGTCTCCATAATGGTGTTTCAAACGAAGCAGAGACATCAAAAACTGGCTTAAGTACTTCAGATTTTAAAAGAAATCATAAATGTGTACACATTCCCATGTATGTCTTCAAAAAAGTGCATGCATAATGATTCATAAATGACTGAACATTAAAAAAAAAAAACAAACTATTTGCCATAAAATATGCTCATAAGAAAATACGCTACAGTAATAGTATAGTAAGACTTGTTTTTCTCCTTCAGAAACTACAGAAACACTGGAAATATGATTAAATATTGTGTCTTTTGTGTTCTGTATGAACTTGAAAAGGCAGAATGAGCCTATCAAACTTCCCTCGATTTTTCCAGCCCATTAAGTACCAGTTACAGCAGAGAGTCACTGATGACTGCAATGATTCAGATTAGGTGACAGACAGCAGTGATACTGCTGAATGGTTTTTACAGTGCCTTCAGGTGAAGCCTTTGTGTCTTAAAATAAAGGCAGTTGCATTAAAGTGGCATCTAAATGTGTTACATTCCTTGCTGCAGGCCTGCCTGGCTAGGCCTTGTTGCTGGAGTGCTGCATGGATGCTTGACAATTTTCAAGTTTTCTTTTGCCTTCTAACCTGTTTGAATGCTACAACATCTGTTGTCCTGCTCTTGGGAGATTGCAGGGCTTCTGGTGGGCACTGCTGCCTTCATGGAAACGTGGTATTGCAATCAGAAAGCTAAAAGGTAGAAAGTTGAGATGTAAAAAAACCTGTTTATTTACCCCACCCTTTATTAGATTTCAGTCTATATATGTCACATGCTTACCTCAGAGCACATTCAAACACATATTGGAAGGCAGCTCTTTGCACAATGACTTTCAAAGGAGGCTTTACAAATGCAGCCCCTTTACGGATTATATTACAATCTCTGGCCACTTGTACACATACTGTCGTTGTCCTAATCCTGTATTGGCTGGAATTTCACTTCCTTATGTTATATATGGAGTGGTAATTCATGTTGAGAAGATGGTTGATATTAATAAAGAAGGGGGAGATGTGGGAGTGTGGCCATGGGGGTCGGAAAGCCCCGTGGTTGATGATGACAGTAGACTCTTAAAGATGAGGCCATTAGGAATGTAAAAGAGTTAAGAGGGAACAAAGAAGGGTAATTCAGAAGACTCCATGCAGTCTCCGGTTTCTTGTTCTCTTGTTCTCCAGCCCTTAAGGCATGGATGTTTCTGGGTGTTTGCTGTTGTTGTTACATTCAAAGTTGTTTGACCAATGAAAAGTTGTTTTGAAAAGAACTGCTGTGGAGAGAAGGGTATAAGAGAGGAGCCTGCCCTCAGGAAGAAGAAAAAAGGCAACACGATGAAGTTACATCAAAAAAGAAGCAGGAAAAAGAAGTGAAAAGGAACAAGCTAGCAGAATGGAGACCAGGACAGGAACAGGCACTTTGATTGCCTCTTGAAGATAGGTTTGGCCAAACTCAGCAAACTGCTCAGAGAAGCTCATACTGAAAGTTGCTGGAAACAGGCGCACTGGAGCTGGAGAGAAGCTCAAGCTGAGAGAAGCGGATGTGTGCACACAACTGCCCCTCGCTGGTAAGCAGTTGCACATTATGGGGAATCATACGTCCTTAGGAACAAAAACTGTTCTGGTAACCTTACAGCTCATTCTCCTTATTAACGATCAGACAGTTTATGAGCCTGAAATATGGAACCAAACTGAGGTCAAGGTGTGGGACTCTGCAACTAAAAATGGCAAGGTTGCAGTGGGATTGCTCGGCACCTGGCAAGCAGTCTCTGAGGCCTTAAAGAGCCATGTGGGACCACAGTCAGAAGCATGTGGTTTGCCAGATAGTGAGGGAGCTGCAGGCTCCTTTACTGATCCGACTGCTACGCCATGGGCCCCTCTGCTGCTACAGCCATCGAAGGCCTTTACTGTTACGCCCCCTGCTGACCTGGACGTGCCTTTTGACCCAGGCCTTACTGGCCTTGAAAAGGAGATGGATATGCTTTTCTTCGATCCAGAAAGAACGGAATACAAAAGGCCTGAAGACCGAGTTGCTTGACAACTTAAAGTGAGACATATTGTTCAAAAGGAATGGAAAATGGAGACTTGTTAGTAATTAAGAAAAGGAATGGAAAATGGAGACTGTTAAGTCATGGAACTTAAAGGATTGTTTGTTACCTTTCCTGATTGTACATATGTATAGGCATACTCGGGTTTAGTATGTAAAGCAATGTTATGTATATTTAAATTGTTTGATGTTTGTGTGTGCGTGTTGGTGGAGTGTAGACTCCCCGCACACCCAGTGCTGTTTACTTGCCTTTTATACCTTTTAGAAATATGTTTTATAAATATTACAAAATTCAGATTGAGTTGAGACCTCATTTATAACACAGGAATATGGCCAACCGCTTTTCAGTGGTCTGTGGGGACAGGACAAGGGGCAGTGGCCACAAAATGAAGCACAGGAAGTTCCGCACCACTACGTGAAAGAACTTCTTCACGGTGAGGGTGACGGAGCACTGGAACAGGCTGCCCAGGGAGGCTATGGAGTCTCTGCAGATATTCAAGCCCTGTCTGGACGCCTACTTGTGCAACCTGTTCTAGGAAACGTGCTTTGGCCGGGGAATTGGACCCGATGATCTCTGGAGGTCCCTTCCAAACCCTACAATTCTGTGAAACAAGCCCCGCAGTGCCTAGGTTTCTCTATCTTCTGTTTAACCTATTGGAGTAACAGCTCCATTAATACAATGTTTTCACAGTCTTCTAACACTTGGATTACCCCTAACAATTGAAAAGTGGAAGATGCAGTCTTTCTAGACCTGGCTTGCATTGATAAGAACCCCTGGTATTGAAGACGACATCAAACGGCGAGTTGCATAGTAGGGCCTTGGTCCTTCCACAGTCCACAGACTCAAACGTTTGCAGAGCGGAAGCTTTGCAGAGCTGTACGAACACTGAAGATTCAGTTCTGCAAGAAGCTGATGCAAAAGCTACATGGCACTGGGCAGTTTGGGTGAGGAAGAAAGAGACTGGCATTCTCATGGTGCATGGTTTAACCGAGTTTAGTCCTGTGGGCTGTGTCAACAGAACTGGCTTTGGTTTGTACTTTTTGAGGACACTGAGGACCCAGTTTCATGTCTGTGGGCAGTACAGCTAAGCGGGCAGTATACTCTGTGTCACCGGGGACAGAGGAGGGATTGACTGATGGGCAGTGTCAGTGTGCCCTGCACAATGCTGCCGCCACCTTGCTGGAGCAGTTTGTGTACTCCTAGCGCCAAAACGTGCCTCATGGAGGGCCGGGGGCAAGGCGAGGCAGAGCTGGAGGTGGTGTCATGAAAGCCTCATCGCTCCTGCCAGCCACTGCGCCAGGCCTCAGCCCTGGGAGGCCAGCCCCGCCCTGCGACCTCCTGGCGCCCATTGGGTGCCACAGCTCCATACTGCCTAGCAACAAGCGCCAGCGGCCTCGCTATTGGCTGTGCCCTGAGGTGCCAAGGCA
Organism: Netta rufina; assembly: GCF_964035555.1. Lineage (NCBI taxonomy): Eukaryota > Metazoa > Chordata > Aves > Anseriformes > Anatidae > Netta > Netta rufina. Next base: position 86,014,801 of record NC_140124.1, on the reverse strand, counting down.
GGCGGCCAATGGGGCGGCGCCTGGCTATGATGGAGCAGAGGTGTCACAGGGCAGGGTGGGTGACATGGTGCTGGGTGTGCTGGGGCTGTGGCACTCCAGCGATGGTGGCGCACAGGCAAGGCGCGGCCTTTGGGCTGCTTGTGGCCCCTGAGGAGTGCTCCTGTGTGCAGCTCTCGGTGTTGTCTTCACTGTGTGACCCCGCAGAAGGGTGTCGTCGTGCAGCTTTCGGTGTTCTTATCATGGCAACCCTGAGCAGTTCTGCATGATTCAGCTTTTGGTGGTTCTCCAATGCAGCCTCTGAGGAGTGCTTTCTCAAGCAGCTTATGGTGTTTTCTTCACTGCGACTTGCGGAGTGCTTCTGCGTCCAGCTTTTTGTGTTTCTTTCACTGCATTTCCACTGAGGATGCCTTCATTGTGCAGCTTTTGGGGTTCTTCACACCACGTTTCCCCTGAGGAGTGCTTTATCTTTCAGCTTTTTTGCATTTTCTTCACTGTGGTGCTTGAGGAGTAATTCTTCGTGGAGCTTTTTGTGTTTTCTTCACCTTGTGGTCCCTGAGGAGTTCTCCATCGTGCAGCTTTTGGGGTTCTCTTCACTTTGGGACTCCGGAGGAATGCGTCATCATGCAGATTTTGGTGTTTTCTTCACTACGGCCCTGAGTTGTTCATCGTGCAGCTTGTGGTGTTTTCTTCTACCCAGCCTTGAAGAGTTCTGCACCATCCAGCCGTTGGGGTTCTCCTCACCATGTTTTCCCTGAGGAGAGCTTCATCATGCCGCTTGTGGTGTTGTTTTCACCTTCCAGCCCCTGAGAAGTGATTCATGTTCTAACATTTTTTTTTTTTTTTTTTTTCTCATTCTAGGCCCTGAGGAGTGTGTCTGCGTGCAGCTTCTGGTGTATTCTTCATTGCGGCCCATGAGTTCTTCATCATTCAGCTTCTTGGGATCCACGTTTCCACTTTAGGAGTTCTTCATCGTCCAGCTTTCGGTGTTTCTCCACTGCAGCCTCTGAGGAGTGCCTTCTTGAGCAGTTTTTGGTGTGTTCTTCACTACATCGCTGAGGAGCTCTTTATCGTGCAGCTTTTGGGGGTTTTCCCCACACCACGTTTCCCCTGAGGAAGGCTTCACTATTCAGCTCGTCCTGTTTTCTTCACTGTGGCGTTTGAGGAGAAATTCTTCGTGGAGCTTTTTGTGTTTTCTTCTCCCTGTGGCCCCTGGGGAGTTCTTCATTATGCAGCTTTTCTGGTTCTCTTCACTTCGGCCCCAGAGGAGAGCTTTGTGGTGCAGTTTGTGGTGTTTTCTTCACTGCGGCCCTGAGGAGTTCTGCACCATCCAGCCTATGGGGTTCTTCACTCTAAGGTGAGCTTCTTCATGCCAATTTTGGTGTTGTTTTAACCTTCCAGCCCCTGAGAAGTGCTTCATCTTCTAACATTTGGTGGTTTTTTTTTTTCTCATTCATTTTCTCATTATCCCCCTGTACTCGGCTCTAGTGAGGCCGCACCTCAAGTACTGTGTTCAGTTTTGGGCCCCTCGCGACAAGAAGGACATCGAGGTGCTTGAGTGAGTCCAGAGAAGGGCGACGAAGCTGGTGAGAGGCCTGGAGAACAAGTCCTACGAGGAGCGGCTGAGGGAGCTGGGCTTGTCCGGAGGAATGCATCATCGTGCAGATTTTGGTGTTTTCTTCTACTCGGCCTTGAAGAGTTCTGCACCATCCAGCCTTTGGGGTTCTCCTCACCATGTTTTCCCTGAGGAGAGCTTCATCATGCCACTTGTGTTGTTTTCACCTTGTTGTCCCTGAGAAGTGATTCATCTTCTAACATTTGGTGTTGTTTTTTTTTTTTGTTTGTTTGTTTTTTTTTCTCTCATTAAAAGCCCTGAGAAGTTTTTCATCTTGCAGCTTTGGGTGCTTTCTTCACTACGGCCCTTGAGGACTTCTTCATTGTGCAGCTTTTGGTGTTTTCTTCTACTCGGCCCTAAGGAGTTCTGCATCGTGCAGCTTTTGGTGTTTTCTACAATGAGGCACTTTTTGGCATCTACCATGTCTGCAGCCAGACCGACAGCTCCGTGCCTGACATGTGAAGAAGCACATTCTTCTGTTTGTTTTCAATCTGCCAACCGATCATTTCATGTAGAGCCGTCTTTTTTGTACTAGGAGGTGCCATGTTCTGTCATGCTGCTATAAATCTCTTTCAAAGCATTTCCGAGTTCTCTTGCCTCATGTACTGGGTTTATGTGGCAAGGTTTTGGTAGCGGGTGAGCCATCAGGGTGGGTTCTGTGAGAGGAATCCAGAAACAGCGCCATGTTAGAGAAAGGCCCGCTGCTGGCCACAGCCAGGCCAAGAAGAGCTGTTGTTTGTGCCTCTGTGAGGCCAGATTTAAGAAAGGTTAACAAACAAACAAACAAACAAACAAAAAATTGCTGCAGAAGAGCAGCTGGGAGAGAGGGAGGAATGAGAAACAGCCTTGCAGATGCCAAGGTTGGTGAAGAGGGAGGGGGAGAGGTGCTCCTGGCACCGGAGCCTGCAGCCTGTTGTGAGGACCACGGTGAAGCAGGCTGTTCCCCTGCAGCCCATGGAGTACCACGGTGGAGCAGGGCTCCACGCTGCAGCCCATGGAGGAGACCCCAGTGGAGCAGGGGCAGAGAGTGACCGAGAAGTGGCAGTGACAAAGTGCTACAGACTGACTGCAGCCCCCATTGCCCCGCTCCCCTGAGCCGCTCAGGGGGAGGAGGTGGGAGAGGGTGGATTGGGGGGGAAAAATCTTACTGTCTCCCTAGTCTGAGTCTGCTTTGCCCATCATGATACCTGCTGAGTGATCTCCCCGTCCTTATCTCAGCCCTTGAGCCTTTGGCATCGTGTTTTCTCTCCCTTTCCATTTCAGGAGGGGGAGTGAGAGAGAGGCCATGGTAGAACTCGGCTGCTCACCTGAGTAAAAGCACCACCCTGTAACACCTAAACTAAAGTCCCTTTGCTGCATCTGAAGTCCTTTCTTCCTTGTCCTAAATCTATGGCCTGGGGAGAAGTTTGCTCGCTTTTTATTTGCAGCATCCTTCTCCATATCTCGGTTCTGCCTTCTCTTGACATTAAAGCGTTAGTCCATTAATCCAATGTTTTATCTTTCCTTAGAGACTATGTTTCCTAAAAGTCTGATCCTAAGAAGGGTCGTTCTTAGCATCACTTACTGGGTGCCTTGGATGCTATCTGCTTGGTGTGTGTGTTCCTTGAAATACAATCCTCAGAAATGGACACAATCTTCTGCTACAGCCATCAAAGGCCTTTGCTGTTCCGCCCCCTGCTGACCTGGACGTGCCTTTTGACCCAGGCCCTATTGGCCTTGAAAAGGAGATGGATATGCTTTTCTTCGATCCGGAAAGAACGGAATACATAAGGTCCGAAGGCCGAGTTGCTTGACAACTTAAAGTGAGACATATTGTTCAAAAGGAATGGAAAATGGAGACTGTTAAGTCATGGAACTTAAAGGATTGTTTGTTACCTTTCCTGATTGTATGTATGTATAGGCATACTCGGGTTTATTATGTAAAGCAATGTTCTGTATATTTAAAATGTTTGATGTTCGTGTGTGCATGTTGGTGGAGCGTAGACTCCCCACACACCCAGCACTGTTTACTTGCCTTTTATACCCTTTATAAATATTCCTTTTATAAATATTACTAAATTCAGATTGAGTTGAGACTTCATTTATAACACTTAATACCACTAAATTAAAAAAAAAAATGAGAGTCAGTATTCACCTTTCTGTAGCACTTCTAGAAAAGGAAGAAAAGAAAACAGATCCAATCCTATTTATTATGATGGTGTAAACCTGACATAGCTATTTCCTGGTGAGCAATTGTCTTTCATTTATACCCATATATAAAGGGTCGGAGTCTTTTTTTCTGTTAAAGAGAACACTTGTTTCTCAAATAGAAAGAACAACAGTCTTTTCTGAAAATAATAAACATTTATCTACTGCTACTTTAAGCAATGTTTTCTCTAAAAAAGAAATTGATACCTGCTAGAATTTAATGGAGTGTATTTTTTTTTTTTTTTTTTTTTTTTTTGCTGAAAGTTTTAATTTGTTCCCTACTATCATACTTTTCCTCTCTTGTTTTCTCTTCAGGATGTCAATTTTTATCCTTGTGCTCCTTAGAAATAAATGGATACAGCATATGTTCCTTAAATAGAGCCTCTGAATTATTCCTACATGACCTGCATTAGAGCTCTCCGGATTGTATAGCTTTTTTCTGGAAACCTGCCAAGGTCAGGGGAAGATGGGAATTATTTCAAGCCTAATACAGTTCTTTGATGATAGATATAATCTGAGGGATTTAGATTTTTGTTCAGGACTGTGAACTTTTCAGTTAAGAATGTGTTTTCATGAGGTTTCCTCACCCCACTCCTCCTTTGAAACAAAAATGTTCACATACTGTTTTTTGTTTGTTTGTTTGTTTGTTTGTTTTTTAAGGTGGACAAAAACATAATTCAAATGAAGTAGGAGAAAATCACCAGCAAACAGCAACACCTATGGGTTGCTTTATGAAAACTTAAAGCAAAGGAGATATAGGGCCCAGGCATCTATTCAAGACTTGCCTAGTACATTACTTTGTGCTTGCCCTTTCTCCCCAGTAAGGTCTGAAGGTACTATTCAACAGAAAGGATCCTGGGTGAAACATTCAAAGTCTGCTAACCAATCTGTACATTGAAGTGCTATTTACAAAACTAGATCTTAGAGATCTCTGCTTTACCCAAACGTCAACAGGATATAAGAACTTAATTCAAATCCAAAACCAGAACTTAAGCACCAAAGTTATTTGGTGTCTAGCAAAGCTTTACCTATTGCTCAGAAACTGAAGAAAGAAAACAGAACTGGCATAAATGTTTTCTTTTCCTCTTACTGTCCTATTTCTCACTGTGGTCCTCGTACCTATTAAATCATCCTTTTGAGAGGGGAAGGCAGCACAGAGAGACAGCAAAAGATAAAGAACAAAGTCCTGATCAATTTCAACTGAAAGTAAACTGTAACCACCATAGTGAAGCAATGCAATAACACAGCAGCTGTCCTATTTTTCAGTCCATGACACCCCTGAAGCATATACTCACAAGGCAGGGCATCAGCTTTCCCAGTAATATTCCTGAATCAGGCAGGCAGACATTCCAATTTAAGACAGTTACACCTGAAATCCTTTTTGCTTAGCACTTGTTCACTCACCTTTTAGCTAAAGGGCTATCAATTCCTGTAATAAGTCATGAGGAACTTCCTACAGTTTGAACACAGCTTTTCTTGGCCTGAATAGAAAACTCCTTTAGACATCTGCTGCAGCACTGCAGGAGGATTACGTTGGGCAGATGACCACACCATATGGGAGTAAATTCAGGTGTAAAGAATTAAAGTCGAGGCCTCCAGAACAAGCTCTGAGGCCACTGATATGTATCTGCACATTATTACATATTCCTTGGAAGGGCTAGCTAAGGAAGTACAGGCAATAATTGCTGCTGCCGGGACCATGAACTGCAGCTCTTCCATCAAATGCTTACCCATGGAAGTAGCTGCCCTTGGTTAAGCCTAATAAGCATCAGTACTATACTGAACCCAACCCAACCAAAACAAAACAAAACAAATCACAGATTTATTTTTTCTTTCTGTTTTCATCATCCCAGACAGATCCTCTTCCTCTTCCTCTTCCTCTTCCTCTTCCTCTTCCTCTTCCTCTTCCTCTTCCTCTTCCTCTTCCTCTTCCTCTTCCTCTTCCTCTTCCTCTTCCTCTTCCTCTTCCTCTTCCTCTTCCTCTTCCTCTTCCTCTTCCTCTCCCTCTCCCTCTCCCTCTCCCTCTCCCTCTCCCTCTCCCTCTCCCCCTCCCCCTCCCCCTCCTCCTCTCCCTCCCCCTCCCCTTTCCTTTTCCCCTCTACCTCCCTCTTTCCTTTTCCTTTTCCTTTTCCTTTTCCTTTTCCTTTTCCTTTTCCTTTTCCTTTTCCTTTTCCTTTTCCTTTTCCTTTTCCTTTTCCTTTTCCTTTTCCTTTTCCTTTTCCTTTTCCTTTTCCTTTTCTTCCCCAGATGAATTTGTTTATTGACAGAGCAGCTCTTATTTGCTTAAACATGTGACTTATCTGAGAAGGGCTCTGTCCTGGTCTGCCTTTGCTGTGAAGACTGCTATGCACACTGAGCGTAAATAGGTTGGTGTGTACTTATGCTTGGTGTCAGGGGATCAGAGGCATGGCCTTGCCAGTCAGCACTGCCCCTGCCAAAGCAATGTGGAGGTCCTGCTGCCTAACTGGAGTGTCCATGCGAATTAATTCAGGATCTCACACAACATAGAGCAAGCATATGCATTCATCAGTGCCTGCCAGAAAATAATACATACCCTTCCAAGAACATTTTTATAGATGGAGGTTTTTGCTTCTGTGAACTAGGAATAAAGGAATCACATAGGGGAAGAATATGTCTACATCTATCTATTTTTTTTTCACTATTGATAGTATGATATATAGTCCAAATATCTTTCTATCTCCCTGTTTAGTGGTGAAACCTAACAATGTCTATGGCAATCACCTTAATAACTTTTTCCTATTTTGCTTGTTTTAATTATGGAGCTAATCTCTATATCCTTTTGGAATAGCAGACATTTCAAAACTCTTACCGAACCTCCCCTAAAACCAGATTTATTTTTTAGGCATCATTTGTTCAATAAAATATCTGAGCAGGTTATATACAGAGGATAAAATGCTGTAGAAAAGTTGCACTGACTACTCTGCACATAAGCACTTTTTACTTCAAATCAGTATGCACAAAGTTTCTCATCCTAATGTATAAGGAAGACCATGCAATTGAGATAACTGACTTTTGAAGAAAAGTTCTATGAACAGCTGCATATTGAAAAAATCATACTGTACTCTTTGTAGGAATGCATGGTGTATCAACACCATAAAGTTGACCCAATTTTGGTGTAAGCAATTAATTTCTCCAAAGTATAAAAAATCTAATCCTGTTTAAGATTTTTGCATCCACAGTGTTACAGCACTGTTTCCAGTTAACCAGGAAAGTTGGCTGTTATTTTATGTATGAGTACATATATAAGAAGTTAATTAAATCTTTAAATGCATTCTAGATTTACCAGTTATGAAACACAGAAAAGAAATAATTATCTGTGAATAATTAAACTCTTCGTATTTACAGACTATTCTAATTCTTCCCTTATTTCTTCTAGATTCCTCTTAGTAAAAGATCTAAGCTTTTGGTGTACCTTTAGTTGTGCACCAGATTATGTTCTAAAGCTTCAGAAATTCTGATTTATCAAAAACAAAGGAAAGGAAATATACTGCAAACCCTATCCTTTAATTCTCTTTGATAAGTGCAGAATTGTTACAGATTTTTATACAACTGTTTTGGTTTATCCACCACTATGTCTTGCTTATTGTTCTGTATTTTACAACTACTGAAAGCAAAATTAAAAACAAAACAAAACAAAACAAAAACAAAAACAAAAGTCAAATTATCTGATAGAAGAAATATTTTAGCTCCCATTTTAAATCAAGTCAATGCAGTGAAGAAAGAATGCCATTAAACTTAATGTCTATGCCATAGTGGAGATAAATCTCCATATCAAGTTGAAATTTTGAAAAGATCAGCAGTTGTGGTAAGATTGAATTCCTTTTTTTTTTTTTTTTTTTTTTTTTTTTTTTTTTTTTTTTACCACCAGCCTCATCAATTTGTAGGCCAGTATATATAATGACATAGAATACTGGCTGGGACCATGCTTCTCTAGTTCAGCCAGAAATCATTCTGAATTGCATTTAGCCTAGACTTTACCACACACAAGAAACCAAATGACTTCTATAAAAATATTCTTGAATCATTTACTGTATTTTTTTTTTTTTGTCCTGTCAGGTTTCTTTGTTTCTGCGTATTATTCGTTTTGAAGCTAGTCTTTTGTGGTGGAGGTATTAGATTAGAATCTGGTTCTCAGAAGACCTATAAGAATAAGTTTTTGCTACTAACTCACTTGTGTGACATTTGGTGGGTTCATAAATCTACCTTTGTTTCAGTTTACTCATCTCTAAAATGGCTGTGATAAATAGATGTTTTGTTTTGTTGAGCTGAATTTCAAGATATATTGACCCAATAATCGATAATTTACTAACTGATAATAAATCCTAATGTTCAGTCACTAAAACAAGAAGTCAGCTGGATCATTTGGTTAACTCCTTACGATCATATAGACACCTTTGCTCAAGTTTATTCCAAGGTCCAGACGCATCTGAAGAGATGTTTTCAAGTTAGCAGCAAGCCTGATATACGTGCACTTCATAAAATCGTGAAATCTAAATGACTTCAAATAAACCTTTTATCCTTTCAAGTGCCAATCAGGATATATTCATTTGCAAATATAGTCTAATTGTTTAACCTTATTCCAGACCTTTGGGACCCAATTATCCTGCTGCTTGTAGGAATGAAACCTAATTACCATTTTTTTAAAATAAGATTAAGCAATTCTTGTAATTTATGTCAGGGGTTTAATTTTTTAAACAGATCTTCAGCTGGTATGGTTCTACTGAACCAATAGTATGCTGATTAACACATACATATCTTGAGGTCTTTGCCAGTACTACCTTTTGATAGGGGGCTGCTTTACTATTACTGACCTTATTTTCTAAATTATGAGTCCATTTAGGTTCCATATCTGTAATGGAATTCATCAAACTATGTTGATATAGCCCATTATCTGGTTAATGCATAGTGTCAAGTGCATCTGACCTAGCACTAGGCAAACTGGCTTGAGCACAGGAAGATGTCTAGTAATCAGCAGCATTGACTTTTGTACGGATTAAGCCAAATAACTGGACAGCCTGAGTGCATTATTCCCTATGGAAATTCATGTTTCATCAGCATGATTTTTTCTGCTGCTTTTGTACCTCCTTCTCTTAAAATGAGCTAAATGTTGAACTGTCCCATGACTTAGACACACTTTACCCTTAGGAAACTGCACAACTATTGAAAGTGCTCCTGATGCAGTCTTTCCAACATCACATTAATCCTAATCTTGGTCTACTTTATAGTTTTCTTATGAGGCTTCCTGAAGCTCCAAAGGCTTGCAGAAAATCATCCTCATATCTCCTCTTTACTCTGAGACAAAGTCAACTATACGTATGCCCCCCCTCGCAGATGTCTAAGATTTTCTGCTAAGAAGTTAGTGATAGACAATGCAAAGCCACTTCGGCTACTCTGCTGTCACAGAAAGAGGTTTGCCCCTTCTTTGCAACAGCTCTTCAGTTTTACTGTGTTTTTGCTGTAACCCTCCAAACAATGGGCTACAGAATATCAAAGAATCACTGAATGGTTTGGGTTGAAAGGGACCTAAGGATCACCCAGTTTCAACTCTCCTCCCACCAGACCAAGTTGCCCAAGGCCCCATCCAGTTATCCCCACTGAACACCTCCGGGGATGGGACATCCACAGCTTCTCTGGGCAACCTGTTCCAGTGCTTCACCACCCTCTGAGTGGATTTCTTCCTTATATCTAATCTAAACCTACCCTCTCCTTTAAAGCCATTACCCTTTATTCTATCACTACACTCCCTGACACAGAGTCCTTCCCCAGCTTTCCTGTAGGCCCCTTTAGGTACTGGAAGGCCAATGTATGCTCTCCCCAGAGCCTTCTATTCTCCAGGCTGAGATCTGTCATCCTTTCTTTATAGGAGAGGTTCTCCAGCACTCTCATCATCCTCATGACCATTCGTGGCCCCTTACCCTTGAGCTTCTCTTACAATGCACAGATAAGCTCTGCAAGCAGGATATACCTCACAGAATAGGATAGAAAAAGTGATTTCGGTTTGATGCATACAGTTACTAAACTAAGCGTTATTATCCCCACTATGCCTAATGAATCTATGTCAACCGGGCAGTTTTTGGTCAGGCTGGAAAGTACTAACCTCCACTGCTTCTTGGAACAGTCTCTGTTGCGGTTTCCTAATTCTCTACCTTATTCTCAGCTTTTTATGTCTTTAATTTTCTTTTGAGTCCTTGAGTCACTAGTTACTAACATCTCAGCAATTTCACTTCTGTATATTAAAATTTCTTATCTTGCATGGTCTTAATTTATGTACTTTAACAGTTCAACAACTATTTTAGTAAAACGGAATGAAAGTCACCCAGACATGCTACAGAAAGCTAGACCTTGGGTCACATGTAGCTATTGGCTACAGCACATTTCCTCTTTGTTCTCAACAGTGTTTCTTTTGCTCTTTCCCTGGTAGGGCTCTTTTCTACCTATTGATTGTCATTACAGTAACTGCCTTACCAGTGCTGAGTAAAATAGAAGAAGTACTTCCCAGGTATTCAGAACATTCCTGCTTATTTACCAACTATCACTTTTGTATTTTTCACAGGAAATACCTGATATTGTTACTGCATGCTGAAATTTGGGATGCAAACACATTTCTGAAAAGATGCTATTGAATTAGTGTTCTGCCTCCTGTAGTACATAGAATTCTTCCTATGTAAGCATAATTTTTACAATGATCCGTACTGAATTTCATTCTGTATTTCTAGACCATTTCTTTGTTATGTCAAGCTTCAAATTCTTGTCCTACTCTGCAAAGTTTTGCACCTCTTCAATTTGTGCCATGTGCAAACTAAATACACTTTCTCAGCAGTCATCTCTAATGAAAATATTCAATAGTTTCATGTTCATGACACAACCCCATACAAAACTACGTTTTGTATGTTTTTGAGAAGTATTTTAAAAAGATATGTTTTTGAAAGTATTATTTGATACAGCATAAAAGGTCTTAACAAAATCAAAATATTTATGATTTCATCTGTTCATGCCCTATGTCCTTTCTAAGATTTTACAGATAACAGACTGATTTGACATGACTTGGTATACACAGAGAAAGTCCACTGTGACACTTCTCTATTTTCCAAATTCTTTTGCATCGATTGACTGTTTCGGAATTTTCCCAGAAGCTGAAGTTAAGCTGATTTGTCTAGCGTTCATTCTGTCCTATTTTATTCTTAAGAATAAGCACTATAGCTGCCTTTCTCAGTCTCTTGGTATGACACCCTTAACGACAGAAGTTAAAAATTCTCCAGTTGCTTCATCTGGTTATCTAATTATCCTATAGTGCTTTCACAAATGCCAAAACCTGCCTTAATAACACTCCCTGTATAAAAATCCTTTATCCACAGCAGTCGCTGTGAATTTGCAGCAGTGAATTTGCAGCAGTGAATTTGGGATCTAGATTCTTATGTAGCATTTTATCGTATGTTAAATAACAATTAAAGACCAGACAAGACTAAATTTGTAAGCAAGCCTGTTCTGAAATGAGAATTTTCAAATGTTGGCAGTGCCAGATGTCTATAAAACAGTGGGGAAAAAAAAAAAAAAAAAGTTGCGAATAGGAAAGCAGGACTTAGGGTGGTGGAAATTTAGATAAGTTTGTTTCCTTCTTCCCTAAAGTCCTTCTAAAAAGGTCACAGTGATAAAAATAGAACTGCTTTCTTTTACAGGGATTTTGCTTGAGAGCTCAATTTATTCAGAAATCAAGACAGATTGATGCTGTTCCCTGGGAATGCAGATAGGCATATTTTAGACAATAAACCAGGAGCCCTTATCTGCTGAATTTTGTCTTTTCAATGTATCTATCCTATGCTAATTTTAGGTCTTCATCCTCTATATCCTGCCGTGTTTTGTTTTTCCTCCCATTCAGCTCTGATTTCCCATTACAGCATGTCCTTTTAGCACATATTTTGTACTTATGACGCATCTGTTCTCATTTTGCTCCTGCAAGTGCCTAAACGATAGCTAAATGCATCTGTAAGGACAAGTGCTGAACAGGTGCAAAACAAGACCACAAGTAATGACAGGAGAGGAAGAAATCAGAGAATAATTTTTGCTCTGTCAGGATTTGCCTAATATTACACAGGCAATACAAATGTCTCATTTTTACCGTTCCTAATATATATATATATATTTTTTTTTTTTTGAGAATGTTTTGGAGTTGGTTTAGTGTACATAAAATTGGCAGGAGAAGATCCTCATATTCTATTTGACAGAGATTTCATAGCATAACTTGAGGAATTTATAGGGGAAGCAGCTTTTCAGTATTAGTCATAACATGCAAAAAGTATGAATGTGCATATATTAAAAATAATATATATATATATAAAACTATTTTTAACACTCTCCAAAGGAGTTTTGCCTGTTACTCTTGAGAAAAGCTTGTGCAGAGATATTTATTTCACACATGCCACAACTTAATCTCTTCTTTCTCTTTTTAATCTCAGTGGTACAGACTGGATAACTCGGCAATGCTACGTTCCTTTTATATTGTTTCAGTGACATCAAAAGGCAATTGACTCCCATTCTCTATGCAATGTTATGTCTTTAAAATGCCTTTGTGTTCAGCCTCCAGGATAGCAGGATTTTGAGGGCTGTGACTACAAGACCTTAGTGTATTTGTTTGAGAATGGCAGAAAAAATATCTTTTTGTTTGTTTATTTGTTTTGTAGCAAAATGATAGGTTGGAGGAATGAGTGGGAGTCAGTTCAAGCTGTTCAAAATGTGAATGTCACTATTTCTGCTGAAAAGAAGCAATGAGGGAAAAAAAAAAAAAAACAATAAAAAAAGAAAAAAGTAGGACAAACTTTTTGATTCAAAATATTCGATTTCATGCAATTCTTGCAGGAAGTACAGATAAGAGATCAGCTCACAAAATACAGAATTAGCTTAATGCTTTTTCTCTCTTTGCAGGCTCTTGACCTGTATAATGAGAGACAATTTGCTTCTCTGCCTGAGGTAAGTTCACATCATCCATTTCACAGGAGCATAGGAGCATGCCCACTATTGTGCTACATAGCATGGGCTGTCCAGTCTTCCCAGTCCTATGAACAGCCCACCAGAATCTGCTAAGGCTGTTCCATGCATGTGACTTCTTCAGCTGACATATTGATGGGAGTCTCAGTGACTGTTTCTGGCTGTCTTTCTTCTGCTGCTGGGATCTTGGATCATCCGGCAGCTCCCATGTCAGATCCTTTCTGCAGCTAGATGTGTTGCAGATCTATTTAATTTGCCTCTGAATCACATACAGGTCAAGACTGAAAGGTTGTCCACCCTGCATGGAGGTCCCTGCTTTAAAACAAATTCAGCCATTTCTGACAATATATATATATATATATAAACAGTCAACATTTGCAAATACATTTGGGGCAATTAGAGAAGAAACTGCCTCATAGTATTATCTAAAATTGAAACAAAATACCCAGAGGCAGACTGAGTGCAGTTGTTCTGTGGCAGTAATTTAAGAGAGGAAACAGCAGTAGCTTTTCTTTCGCCTTACATCTGAAATTGTAACAGTCTGTTCTTACATGAAAAAAAATCTAATATCTGGTAAAACCAGAGCAGATCTGGGGCTTCTTTAAACTGTGCTGGAAACAGTTGCCTGAGGAGCAAGGTTGCTCACAGATCCTCCCTGCTTCTCTTCTTGTGCTTTGTTTGTGTGAAACTGTTCCCACAGGGGAATGACCTCAGGGACTGCTATTCCAGACTCATCACACCAAGGTACATGAGAGCAGAGAGAAGCTGAGTATTTTAAACAGGACTCACTTAGAAGGTTTCTGTGTACTCCAAGTGTGTGTGACCTCTTTGTTAAAGTAGCAAAGAAAGTAGGGGTGGGTGGGTGGAGGGTAAGAGGAGGGAAGGTACATGTAGTAATGCTCCTGAAAAGAATGTTTTTATTAAGACCCTACCCTTAGTTAAGATGCTCCTTTTTTGACAGCAGCCACACTGCTGCTCAATGAAGGGCAAGAAGCTGAACTTTCAGGGAGCCAATTAGGAAATGCTTCAGAAGGAAGGCTAGTGACAACACCAGTCTGGGAGATTAACTGCAGTAAAAAAATCCTCAAAGCTCTGGACTCCAAGTATTTTCAGCATAGCTTTGATCTTTCCTTTGCATTACTTAAAAACTGCCTTTAAAAATATAAAAGTGGCAGAATGACTTCAGGTTTTTAAACTTATTTCTTTGCCAGGTCCCAGAGTGAACAGTTCAACAGCAAACATCACTTACCAACAAACCTTTACTTCTTCAGAGAAAAATAGGTGTCCTTAAGACAAATAATAAACACCCCTCATATTATTGTGTATGAGAAGACAAAGCAAGCCTGAGAAGTGTGTTATGCATTGCCTCAGCAGTCTTCTTGTTTTTCAGAGTCAGTGAGCATTGACGTTTCTCTTGGGTCATTGCTGAATACCCAACTGCATAGACATACTAAATTTTGGCTTATCTGAGAGCAATAAAGTAGCAACTAAACAGTGACAATAAGAATATTATGGTTATACATTTTTTCTTTGATTCTCTAGCACAAAGCAAAATGTTAGTGAGAATAATAATCAGCTTCTCCTGGTCATAAAAATGATCTCAAAAAATAATACCCAAACTTCATAAAAAAAAAAAAAGAATATAATTGATATCTACTTTCTAATTATAAGGACAAAGGTGTTCCTACTAGAAAAAGTGGTAACACTCTTGCTCTCTTGCTCCAGTTGAACCAGGCTGTAATCTTTCTGCTCTCATTAGGGCATGGGGCAAAAGAAGTCTATGAAAAGTATAATCATGTTTTGAGAAATCAAGTATAATAATTTTCTTTCATAATTTTGATCATAATTAAGAACATAAGACTGAATTGCTCATTATTTCTCATGTTAGAAATACGATGATGTTTTTAACAAAACTTCCACTCGTGATCAATAATATTTGTCTGTCTGTGAACTTTAAATGTATTCACTGCCTCCTCACACATTTTGTTACAGCTCTTGCACAAGGGTGAACTTCACCTAGCAGCTTCACTGGATAATGTCATTTGGATTCTCTAATCAGCAGAGCTCATATGCTCATTAAAAATACCCAACAGTGTCTGGTCATGCAAGCTCTGACCCTGAGGTGTTGTGTTTGGAGCAGAGAGGCATCAGTAACCCTCCACGGTACAGTAAGGATATCTGCTACAGCAAGACTGAATGCTGACAAGAGTGGGGCAATTTTTATAAAAGTAAATATTTATTTACTCTTTTTTTTTTTTTTTTTTTTTTTTTTTTTTTTTTTTATCAGCTACCAACACTCCTAGACTGTGTTCACAGAAATCCTGTGCTGTTCAGACCTAGTTCATTTATTCTTGTTCCTGATTAATGTGTTCTGTATTCAGCAGAGAAACATGGTGTTCTCCCATTTGGATAAACTAAATCAGATATTGTTCATTATTAACTGATTTTCTACACTTTTCTTCTGCTTGTTATTCTATCTTATTTTGCAGTAGTGTGCACATTTCAGAGTATGCCTCTGTGTAATCTTCTGGCTAGAAATTAAAATGATTACACATCTCTTACATGATATGCTTTGAGGGACAGAGAAATTAAGATCAAATTTTCAATTTTCATACCTATTTTTATCACAGCCTTTTCAGATATGCTGACTTTCCCAATGTTTTCTCAAGTCAGCAGTTCTTCAGGAAGACTATCACCTTCGAAAAAATAAGATGGGTTATTAATTTGTATGCATACTTTAAAATCATTTACATGCAGTAGAAACACTAATTTCCCTTCCCTGTTTGAACACCTTTGTTCTGTTCAGATTTTATTTGGGAGTCACTGATGGTCTGTCTTCTTGGAAACTGCTTTCTCATCTACAAGGCATGATGTGGCTTTTTTTTTTTTTTTTTTTTTTTCTGACCACTCCTTCAATTCCTTTAAAACAAATATAACTTCTTAACCTATAAGCCCTATCAGGTTTCCTTTTAAATTTATTTATTTATTACTTTTTTTTTTTTTTTTTTTTTGTGGGAGGAATCTGCTAAGTCACATCACTTCAACAAAGTGAAAAGACACAAATAAACAAACAAACAACAAACCACATACTTAAAGCAGTATCTTTGGGATTTGTTGAAATGTCATGCAGTTATTTATGAACACGTACACACATATATATATATATCCATCAGCCACCTGAAATACAGATCTTATTTAATACATATAATACTGCAACTGTGATAAAAATGTGTAAAGGAGAAGCTCTCCTCCACTGCATATCAATGTTTCCCTCTTTTCAGGGGCAGATTTCTTCACAGAGGTTGTTTAGTGTAAACCTGTCAACATTCATTGCTGTTGTACAGCCTGTTATTGTCTTACTCCTATGAGACATTACCATAGTTTGGATTGTTTCATGATGAAATGGTCTGTAGACTGTATAGGGAGTGATTTAACCCTTGTTTCAGCTGCTTACATTATACAGCACAAAAAAAGGTTACATAAGATGAAGAATACAAGGATGTGTTGCTGACAGAAATCGGTATTTTGCCTATACACCTGAATTATCCACAGATCATGGACAAAACAATATGAAACATTAGATTAAATAGTTCTTTTCATGTTAATAATTATTTTTTTTTAGTCTTATATTCACAAAGGGTCAGTCTAGGGAATCACAATGGTCCTTTCCTGCTCTAAAATCTACCAAAAGACTTTTGCTGAAAATAGAAAGGACTTTAAAAGAATTCTACAAGAAAATAGCTTATATACAAGAATATAAATTTGAACATCAAAACCTGATAATTAGTGCTTTCCTTAAGTCATGAGTTTTTCTGTGGTCAATACTGTAAATATTTAAAAGTGGAAAGGTTTCCTTGTAGTCAATACAACATTTTTTTTTCTTCAACATCATTCTTTCATTACTATTTTTGAAGTCAGTAAAACAGTAATGTCTGTCAACAGATTTCTTCTAAGCTCGCTCATAACTTTTGCAGGAGTTCTCAATGTGCTTTCAAGGAATTTACCATTCTTTTTTATGAAAATCACAGAAAAAAACAAAAAGCCTTGCTCTTCATTTTTCAGTGCTTTAAATATGACGTGACACACAGAGAACTTTATTAAAATATCAACAAAGTTGAAGAGTCAGACTTCAGAATATAGAAATTTCTAGGTTGTCTTTGTGCATAAAGATAATTTCTATAAGGAATGCAAAAAGATAAACGGAGATATTCTTTAAAATAATAATAATTTTTAAAAATGGTTGGCAGAATCATCATCAATGTTAAACACACATAATTAATTGCTTAATTAATTAATGGCTCTTAAAACTCTCTAGGCTGTAAAAGGTGAGACCGTATTTTCAAAGTGCTGCATCCTCAGAACTTTTGAAAATATGTGATTATTTATGTGATTAAATGTGGGTTTAGAAGACTACAATTCGCCATTTAAGTGTAAAAATCTTGGCTTGTGATTAAAACTGTTTATTACACACAAGTGATAAGTCCTTAAGATGGAGGTATTAAGCAAGTTTGCATTACCTGCTCCTGAACCAGCTGAAGCCCTGTGAAGTGACAATTATTTTTGGACATTTTGTTGCTTTCTCCTTACCTAGAGATATGGAGACAGAAAAACAAGTCAATAGAACAAAATCTGACAAAAATAGGATGAGAAAGAGAACAGAAAGGACAGAGAGGAAAAAAAACTCAGAGACCAAGAGGCAAAGCAGGAAGAGGAAGACAGAGTGAAAATCTGTTGAATGAAAAGTGCATGCTGCTTGGTGGCTGTGTGCATGCAGAGCTTTCGTCAGTAATAGAGGGCACATTTCAAGTCTGATGTGGTACTCAGAAGTCTTTCCATTAACTTCAATAAGCTTTGGATTAAGCACTTAGGGGAAAAAAAGGTTATGGTTAAACTGAACTGAATGGTTTTTTTTAAATCTTTTTTTTTTTTTTTTTTTTTTTTTTTAAAAAAGGAGCTTAAATTATGCAAGAAAGTTGTAGTAAACTCAGTAAACTTAGAAAACTTGCTGACCTCACAAGCCCTCTAAATCTCCCATATTCACACTGCCTCCTTTAGACCCCATGCTTGGAAAGGGAGAAAAGTAATTTATCTGTGAATTTAAATGAGTTCAGTAATGACTCAGGCTGTAGAACGTAACACAAGATGTATTACAAACAAGGCAGCAAAGCAGTTTATTACACCAAAAGTGTGCAGGAGATTAAAAAAAAAAATAAAATACAAGGGAATCCCTAATTGCTATTGTGCTTTAGGATTAATAGTGTTCAAAATAAAGCTGCTGTATTTGCATTGTATAACTCCTGCATTTGAGCGTTTGAAATGCATTGCGGTTATAATTTCTGCTGAAAACACACACACAAAAAATAGTGTTTTTAAAAATAAAACTTTGAAGATAACAGAAATTTAAGAACCTTTTTTGCGAATATTTTTTCTTTCTCTTTGACTTTGTGTTTACTCAGAGAGGAAGGGATATAGAGGAGTTGGGAGTGAAGTTGAATCTGAGAAAAGGGTTAAGGGGTTAGGGGAAGGTATTGTTTTAATTTTGCCTTTGTTTCTCACCATCCAAATATATTTTAATTGTTAAAAAATAATTTAATTTTCCCCAAGTCATGTCTGTTTTGCCTGTGATAGCAATTGGTGAGGGATCTCTGTGTCTTTATCTGGACCCACAAGCATTCTCATATTATCTTCTCCCCTTGTCCTCTTGAGGAGGGGTAGCAAGAGAGAAGTTCATTGCAGATCTGTCAGCTGGTCAAGGTCAACCCACGACACTTTAATTTTACAATTAAACACATAAACAATGTACCTTAAAAAAAAAAAAAAAAAAAAAAAAAAGTAAATACATTGCAGAAGGATTTCTGAGTTCTATTTTAGTGACAGACAAACTTCAGGAGATTTTTGGATTTTAAAAAAGAGAGTAAGTACAGATTGCAGTGACCATCAGCAAGAGCCATGTGGCATGGGCTTTTGCATTGTGTCACGTTACTGTGTAGCTCTCTGCTTTTATAGATCAAGGTCAAATCTGATATTGAAGAGAACTGTGCTTTTCTTTTACTTTGAGTCTTTGTTAGGATTGAGAATTCTTTAGACTTTTAACAATGCATACACGCATTGCAGTTCCTCTTTCCTGCATCTGATGACCTCTGTACAGTTATATTTTTCTAGTCATAAGTTATCTACTGTCTTTTACAATATGTTCCCATGAGCTTACTGATGTCCAGCATTCTTAATATTTCCTTCATTCAGAGAACACTGTGTTTTGTTACCCCTGAGCTCCAGTGTCCTCAAGAACCAGTTTTTGACACTCTAGTTCTTTGTTCCCTCATTTCTCCTGGGGATTTTCCGCTAACCACTTCAACCTCCATGCAGTGAGTGAGTAGATGACTTTTCCCCTTAGGCAGCAGCTACTCCATTGTTCCAAAGTGCTCTTATTTAAGTGGAAAATTATTCTGGTTACTGAGTCTCAAATACTCTCCAGCTGGAATATACAGGACCAACAACCCTCATAGCAAAAGCCAGGTTTCCTGTTTGCTGAAGCCTATTGTGATACAGAAAATTTCATGAAACACAACCACAATTAATATTAATTTCTTGAGAAATGTAACTGTGCCAGAACTGTTTCAGAAATGCCACTGTTTTATATGGCCCCATATTCATAGCTGTGAGATAGTCATGTTCTTTTTGAAATTAGTCTACAAGAGTGAAGCTAAAGTTATGCTATAACAAAGACAGGAAAAAAAATAACCCTTAAAATTAGATTTTGCTTAGCAAATACATTGGCAGTTAACAGTTTCTTCTGTTTAAAAATGATGCAGTTAATTCACAGCTGCTCCTACTATCTTTAGAATGTTATTGCTCATCAGTGGGGATGTGGACATATTCAAATGAACCAGACAAAGTAAATGACCTTGAATATTTGTCCTCTGTGGCAGTTCCATGGCAAAGATTCTTAAAAGATCTTAGTGACATAAAAGCACTAAGTTAATGCACTAACTGCATTAACTAGTTCTTCTTATTCTATCTTCTGGCATATTCCAAGTAATTTCAAATCAAATATTACTTTCCAAAATATTTGTATTAAATGGTGGGGTGGGTGAATTGAAAATTTTGACTGTATCCCACTAAGATTTGGTTGTTATTAATGATCTGCTTTTGCCATTTTTCAGAATGCACTTTATCAGTCCTATAAGTATTTGCATAACATCTAATTATTTATGTTTCCCAAAAGGTCATGATTATGCCTGTCTGGAGTATTCTGATGAACTTTGCTGTAGCACTTTATTGGTAATGATCAAAGCTAACAGTTTATAAGGGAAATTGCAGCTTCATTTCCCACTATCCAAAATATCCTTTGTAAACATCCTTCCCCCAAGCAATTCTCAAATACTCAAATATTTTGGTGTGGAAATGGTTAAGTATTTCATCCTGAACCCTTTTGTTCTGCATGGAAAATTTCCATATTCATGCATTAAAACATTTTATTTGAACGTATTAAAATGAACTCTGTTTCAAGAGCATTCGATCTTAAATTTAATTTTTTATTGTGAGCTATATTGTTTCCCTGGAATTCAGGTAGAGGTTGGCTGGTACCTGATGCATTGACATTCATGAGTCTCTTATGATGGTACACAATAGAAATCCTGCACTGCATTATGAGCAGTATAGGCCTGAACTGACTGAAAAGGAGGGAAGTCACGAACAATTATTTTTACTAGGCAGTGTGTCACAGTGAGAATATATAATTTAACGTTCAGCTGAACAACATACTATTTCAATGTTGGGGATATTTTGTTGTTGTAGATGTTGTTTGTTTTTAAAATGCTGTTTTCCTCCACAGAAATATTAAGCAAAACTTAGCACCTCCTACTTGTGAGCATTCCCATTTCTCATGGTATAAGAATTACAGCTGGTATTTAATATTTAGTATTGTTGTGGGAGACCTTACTGGAACCATTCTCATTCTTAAATTTTACCCAGAAGCTCTCTCAGTTTTACATCACCATTTGTGATGCAAAAGCTAGCACTATCTCCATATTGCTAAACTGTAAAAAAACTCTGCATGTGCACCTCCAGTCTACAAAGAAATCAGAATCATATTAGTACTCAAAGAGAACTGCTAAGGGTATGCTCACAGCATGAACCTGGAATGCTTGTCCTTCCAGTTTACCTGCCCAGTTTTGTTTGGGACTGAAATTTTTGTCTGGACAATAAAAACGCCCTATCCTTCCCCATACTGTGGCTCAGCAATATTTGTATTACCTCCCAAGTGGAATTATAAACCAAATCTTGACCAATTTTTTCCAAAGTAATTTGTCTGAAAAGTGGGTGCACCCCACTCACTTGTTTATTTTTTCTCAAATGAATGCTGCTATTTTTTTTGGTGGTAGTGGTGCACAATTTTTTTTTTTTATTTTGTGTGTGTGTGTGTGTGTGTGTGTGTGTTTGAGTGTGTGTTTTTGTTTGTTTGTTTTTTGGTTTGTGGAACCTATGACAGATGTAGCTCTGTGCTGATCTTCCCTCTGAGCACCAGCAGGAATTATTATTGAAACCCCTGAGCAAGGTACAAGTCATTACTACTGGACAAAAAAAAAAAGTTTATACTTTCAGATATAAATCTAATTTAGGCAGAGGCAAGACAATTCACAGGATGTGTACTATGCACATGTACTATACACTTTGTTCTCTGTATTTGACTCTGACCACTGAGACATTAGAACCAGCTACAGCTGGATGGACTTCTGTCCTACACTTCTGCAGCTGGTATGGTTTTTTATTATTATTACTTTTTATTAGTGTATATGATCCATTTTCTTCATCCTAAAACACAATGTAATATTCAAATTTTCATTTGAAATCAAGCTTGGAAAATGATAGCTCTAGAAAGAGGTGTTAAAGGTTTTCAAGATGCAGGGCTTTATTGGCTCAATTACCCTCATCCAAATGCTGCAATAATTTTGAACTACTTCCTTGTTTCTTCAGGTGTGTTTTTTTTTTTTTTTTTTAAATGTTTGTTTGTTTGTTTGCTTTGTTTTTATTTTTTTTCACCATCAAAAAACTTTTATGTTTCTCAGCAGTTTTCAAGGTTTCCAAATCTTGGAAATCTTGGATTTCTGTTCTGCTCTGCCTGAACAACCTGTTGTAATTAACACATTCTTTATCAAGAATCTTGAGTTTAACTGTTAGATACTAGTATACCACAAGGATAAAATATATCTAAACAGAAACTATAACCAAAAACTTTTCTCTTCAACCAGGAGGAAAAAAGATTAATAGGAAGAGAATGGTATTTTGCCTAAAGCAACTAACTTTCATTTTCCTAAAATACTTTTCTGTATTTGATTTCTGATAACACACTGAGAGAAGAATATGCACACTCTTAAAGACAATATGTTGTAGTTGCTGTAATTAATAGTGTGATTTGGTATTACTAAAAAGAATATTTATGACCAAAATTTTATGAAAATGCACAATAGCAGTGATAATTTGAATAGGAAATATGCTTAAACTTAGTATTTGAATATTTCCTTATTCATTTTGCTTTCATCCTACTCTAGCAAAGATGTAAATTCCACTCATGAAAAAAATTAAAAAAAAATAAAAGGAAGAAGAAAAAAAAAGGAAGAAAAAAATCAGATCTAATTAACTTGTAAGCCTTAGGGGGAAATTATTTTAGTCTGTTACAAGAGTAGTGCTTGCAAACTCAGTAAACATGATCTTGTGTATTTTCCATTGTAGATAAATGATGAGTCTGATATTTTTCCATATATACAATAAAATACCTGCATTAATTCTTGTTGTCATACATTACTGGCAACAGAAGAAAAGCTTAATCTTGGGGGAAATAGGCACACATTACTCACAATATGTCTGCAAGCTTTAATCTAATTTGAATACTATCTTTCTTAATAGTCCCTTGGGGCACACAATTTCAAGCTATCCGTTCTGGGTTAAAATGAATAGTGCTAGGTTTTGAATGATCTCTGTTTTTCAGCTTGCAGCCTATAGATGAAAATGCCTTGGAGATGAATTTATGTAAGGTAAATATTTGAGAACACAAATGTATGCTGAATCCAAGAAATTAAGTATGAAGGACATATCCTGCAAATAGTTCTGCCCACAGGAGCACCTTCAGCTCATACACGTCCCTTTGCAACAGACAATTCTAACATTATACTTACAGAAAACTGCAGATGTCCATATTATTTACTCTGATGCAAAGTTTCCCTGTATGCCACACCAGAAGACAGCCTACACAACTTTCTAAGCTGAACTCAGATAGAGTAAGAAACTTAGACTGTTAAAGAAAAATGCAGGAAAACAGCAAGAGTCACAGAAGCACAGTGCTGAAAGTACCCTTATTCACATTGTTACTTTAAGACAGAATCACCTCTGCTGGTGTCATTCCTGACAAATGTTTTCCAAATCCTTTCTTAAAAACCACAGCCCTCCTTTGATACCTCATAACATTCAACTTGAAACTTCTTTACTGCATTTAAACTCATTATTTTGTGACCTACTGTGGTGTCTGGATTATTTCTAATTAGTTCACATACCTTTTCTTAAACACAGTGCTCAAAATTCATTCTCTCCTTCAGCTGAAGCCTTATCAGAGACAAGGAAAGCAAAGTTTATGGCGTTCTCTCCTTCATACTTGATGTTTGCTTTTTAAACAACAGCATGAGGCTGCTTCAGTTTATGACACTAAAGACCCTTCAGACCTGTTTCTGAGGAATTGTCATCTAGTTAATTTTTCTCCACCCTACATTTGTAACAGTGTGTTGTTCCTGCTCAGATGTTGTACTTCACATTTACCCATATTATTCTTTCAGATCATATCTTCATGACATTTTCAAGTTTAGTGAGCATGTTTTCTATTCCAACATTTAGGTCTTCAGTAAAACTGTTGAAGAGGAGATAAACAATGGGAGAACCTTGCATAACTCCACTTAACTCATTGTTAACTACTTAGTCAACTAGTTTTGCATCCTCCTTATATGCCATCACAACTGTTTTTCTTGCATATGGGAAGCTTATGCAAGGATATCGTAAGTATTATTAAGTTAAGATAAGTCACCTCAGTGACTTCTCTCCAACCAACCTGTCATCATGTGTATAGGAAAATTAGATTAAGTTAACAGAATGTATTCTCACAAAAACAAACAAACAAATAACAATCATGTTGGTTGCCATCTACATGTCAATTCCTCCTTATTTTCCAGGTACATACAAAGAGTTTTGTTTATCATCTTTTTCATGGCATTATGGGCAGCTATCATATTAATTGTATTAGTCACTTGATTGCAGTTGGCTTGTTTAGTGTAGATCACTAGTCAAAAAAGGCATTGCATAACTTAATATTCAAATTCACCTACAATTTCCCTATCTGTTACATAGGCTAGTCGTCAATCTTCCTTTTTACTATTAATATAGCAAATTTAAGAACTATTTTAAAGCATTGAATTATTATAGTAAGTCAATAATAGAATTAATTTTATTTTGGTGTCACTGCTTGATACTTGCACCTCGTTCTGTAACTTGATTGTTTGTTTATTTGTTTTTATAAGGTGGTTACATGTTCCTGCTGATCTTCTATTTTCATCTTTAGTAAGGTATTTAACATCCTCAGTCTTTATAATTCTTTCTTGTGGGTGGAGTCAATGAGGGTTTTACTCTTTAACCAAATTAATCTCCAATAATACTTCTTACTTCTCTGCTGTGGTTTAATTTATGACCATAGCATTTTTTTCATTTAGGCACTGCTTTATCTCTTAGCCCTTGTTCTCATGAGATAATTATAACTACCAGTTCCCATTGAAGTCTACCTAATTTTCATTTAATTCCTTCTATCTCTCAGGATTATAACAGACACAGTGACTTCTGGCTCTGTGTTACGTGTTTATCGATTTCACTGACTGGTTAGAATGAAAGATAAAAGGATTTCCTCTCTTGTGGTTTTCTCTAACTATCAGTGCCTAATACATTCTAGAATCTTGTTGGACAATTTAATTTCTGCTCCATTCTTACCTAGCAGAAAATTATGTAGTCACTATTTTATTATTTTTTTGTCTGTGTGTGTGTCCTTCAGATGAGGTGAATTTCTCTGTTCACACAAAAACCTACTTGGCCCAGCCTTTCTGATTTTTTTATACATGTTGTGGTTTAACCTGGCTGACAGTAAGCATCACACAGCTGTTTGCTTGCTTCCTCCCACCATCTAGTGGGGTGGGGAAGAGAATCACAAAAAAGGACAACAAAAGTGGATTGAGATAAAGACAGTTTAATAAGATGTAATAAGAAAGGATAATAATAATAATAATAATAATAATAATAATAATAATAATAATAATGTACAAAGCAAGTGATACACAATGCAATTGCTCAACACCCACTGACTGATGCCCAGCCAGTCCCCAAGCAGCGGCAGCTCCCCCAGCCAACCCCTCCAGTTTTATTTTTCTACATGACACCACATAGTGTGGGATAACCTTTGAGCCAGGCTGGGTCACCTGTCCTGGATGTGTCCCCTCCCAGCTCCTGGTGCACCCCCAGCCTCCTTGCTGGCTGGGCAGCATGAAAAGCTGAAAAGTTCTTGTAAGCACAAATCTGCAACAACTGAAAAATTGGTGTGTTATCACCATTATTCTCATCCTAAATCTAAAATACAGCAACGTGATAGCTGCTAGGAAGAAAATTAACTCCATCCCTGATGAAATTAGAAAAAATATATAGTACCCCTACAGGGATAGTACTATTCATTTCCTCTTTTGCCATTATTCAAAGACTTTCACAGGTCTGATATGCTTGACATACCAGATTTCAGATCAAATACATTTATAGGCAGAAGACAACATGTCCATTCTTTCTCTTTCTGGACAAGCAGTATTCTTTCAGTATCAGTCTTCCAGTGATATAGATTATATTGCCAAACCCCTTTATTCCCCATATGCTGGGAGGGAATTAGCAGCCTTTTCTGCTTTCATGAATTTCTCTTAGGAATGAAGGCTGTGTATCTTAGCAGGTATGAATGTCTTTTCTTCCTCTTCCAATGACGTTAGACCATCACGTGCTATTCTTGACATTGATAGTGAAACATTATCAGTATTCAGCTGAGACCAGCAGCCTACTTCTTCATAACAAAATGTCATGTTCTTCCACTGCCACGCTATGGGTCCTGACCTGCTTACTTTCCATGGGCTTCCATTGGGTGGTACAAACAATCCAAATGATCTCGTTTATCTCATTTGAGAAACGAGATAAAAGAAGTGAATGAATGGCACAGCTGTGTTTTCTTTTTTTTTTTTTTTTTTTTTTTTTCTTTTTCCCTAGAATTTTAATAAGAAAGGAACTCCATAAAGACAAAAGCTCCAACAGCGAAAGAGATAGCTATGCATCCCCCCTCCCCCCCGATTTCTGCATATTTATTCCAACTGTGATTGAAAAGCAAATGACCAGCCTGACAGTTTATCTTCTCTCATCCAGGAGATAAAATAGCAGTTTTAGGGATGGTCATCTGTTTTCCATTTCAATTCAGCTGTTGGTCTTTAAGAATGCTGCAATGCTGACACAGCAGAAAAAGGCAGTAGGTGGAGGAAAACTTCACCAGTCAGAGAGGCTGAGTGTTTTGAGGAACTGAGGTACAGACTGCTAAAGGTACTTTGTGCCTTATTTGCCATTGTTGGGAATTAATGTTTTGGAAGGTCTGACCATCATGTCTCAAACTGCTACAATGCTCAAATTGCTACAAGCAATACTAGGTTTACTAGCAGGTAGTAGATTGCTGAGATTTTTAATACAGTGGACTCCAGCAAACTCAGAGATTTGGAAAATATTGGAAATGTTAAGGACTAGAGCCAAATCAACTAACTGAAATCTAACTCAGTAATGGAAATCATTCAAATCTTAATATTTGCAAGCTTTTGTGAAAATTTCTGTAAAGTTTTAAATTCTAAGTTTGGATCTCAGAACTTTGTGCATGCTTACAGGCTTAAGTTAAAGAACCAAGAATAACAGATCCCTTTCCAGTTGTGGATGCCAGTACACCAACTCTAAAGAATTAATTCCAGCAGAATTTCAGTCTGTCTTCTAAATAATGCAAAATACCAGCTGTACGTTTTGCAATATTCTTCATCAGCTGTGAGATTGATTTTGCCTTTGAGTATTTTTCTTCCATGAACTTTTCCTTTCAGAAATAGTCACAAATCAGTACATATGCAGAAGAAATCATCATAGAAGACTTCTGAAAATGCTAGAAAACATGAATTCACAAAATGAATGTACTCACACCAATTACTTTTAACGATACATGAAAAAAAATAATAAAAATCTTTTTCACATTCCAACTTGCTCCGTGGTAACATAGGTAAATTTAAAGAGCTGGACTGAGTGAATTTATATATAAAACAAAATCCAATTTATTCTTCAGTCTAATGATTTTCTGAGGTATTAAACCTTTATTGTTTTCTTGGTTTTAAGATTTCTTTTGTTCTATATTGAACATGTAGCTTTTGACTGAAGCTTAAAGAAGTTATGTAAAATTGTTCATTGAAAATCTGTATAGGTTTGGCACTTTGGGCCCAGTTTTTGCGACATACACAAACTGGTCCAACATTTGCATTGTCATTTTGGGTAAGCATATCAATATTTACATAGAAGAGAAAAGCCAAATTTTCATATTTGTTGCAGTAGTAGTTACTACATTGGTTGGTGTGTAAACAAGATAATCTGATATTTTTTTTTTATTTTTTTTTCTATCATAAATACCATATTTCTCTCTCTCTTTCATTTGATCAGATATCTATTTGATCAGTTATCTATTGCATCCTTTTTTCAAATTTGAAAAAATGACATTTTTCAAACGTCGTTATTTAAAGACTGAAGAGCTGTAGCTACAAAATAAAACATTATCAAGTTGCAGCTTCACCTTAAGGAACAGACTTGGTACATATCATTTGTCTTTTCACATCAGTGTTCAGGGTTTAGGAATTAAGAGTACTACTGCCTTACTAGAGTAACAAGATCAGAGCAAACACAATTATGTCTTTATGTTTATTGAAACAAGACACACTTTAAAACATAACCACATTACTTTGTGGTTTCACAATGAAAAGACTGCAGAGTATTGTGCTTGCCATTTACTATATATTCAAGACAACTGCTAATGAAAACTAAGTCGTTAGCGTATGTGATCTTGGCATTTGGATGACTTTACACTTAAAAGCTGAACAAGTGTCTTCAAAATGCCGCCTGTAATTTTAAAAGTATTACAACTGAGTTAATTTGAACCATGCCTTTTCCAGAAAAGAATTTATAAGCTCTTGAGGGGGAATATTATATTTCTTGCCACTGTTTCATTTGCATTTCCTTACTTCAACAGTTTCCATAATTGAATTATTTCTAAAAGAACAGAAAAAAAAAAAAAAAAGACAATTGTATTTTATTTAAAAAATAGGAAGTAGATTTTTCAAGGAAATGTCTACTTTAGAAAGGTTAAAGTAGCAAATTAAAAGCAAAACAAAACAATTTTATTCTTCTGAGAGTATTGTCTCCAAATGTGGGATATGTAGTCTGTTTAGTTGGATATGTTTCCAAAGGTGTTTTGATAGTAGTAAGGTTAGTTTAGAGCAGGGTGTCCCAAAGCATTCAGTTCTTCTTCTGGGCAAGTGCCCTTCCAGGTCCTTTCCAGGCATGTGCTTGACCATAGGTGGCCAAAAAAACCTATGTCAAGATATTTTGATGCATGAGCCTCCAGGACCCATTGCCCAACTAATACCAACTACTTTATTCCATTCTGTTTAGTCTGCTGTTTATCACAACAATTCCACAGTTCTGGACATTAAGTTAGCAAGCACAAGTTATCAATCACAGATAATATTAACAGCTGTTTTCTCTTCTCCATTTTTTCACTGATGTTTGATATGACAGTAAGTTTTTTGGTTCATCTCATTTTCTTGTGCAGACACTGACAGCAATCTCAATAAAGCTAGTTGGTTAGACTTTTTTTGGTTTTGTTTTGATTTGGTTTTTGTTTGAATGAGCAAGTGATTTAACTGTACATTTTTTTTCAAAATTAAAATATTTTTCAAAATGTTGATTCAGTAAAAAGAAGAAGTGAAAGAAAATAAATAAATAAACAGGTGTTACAATGACTGGGGAATCATAGAACTTAATCTCAGCACCTATCAGGCTCTGATGATAGTCTCAATTGGTTCTCCATATAACCGCCGAGGAGAGACTACTTGTTTGAGAAAGAAACACTTCAATGGCTGTAATGACACTTGTCTAACATACTGCTTGGAATAACTGTAATAAATAGGACAGACTTTTTCCAGAGGTTTACTATTGTTTTGCAGTCTTGCCACAAGCATAATGACTACAGGAGGATGCTGCATTTTTTCCTGGTCTTCCCCCTTCACTTTGATCTCTTACATGGTTGAATTATCTCTTACTGTTGATATTTTTCCAACAGTCCTGTATTACTAGACAATCGCTAAAGTAGAAGGTATTACTGTAACATTAAGAGCTGGATTCTGTCCCGCTTCTCTCTGTCCTAAACATATATCTGTAATGTTTTGGTTTATATGATGGAAATCCTAACACTACAATAGTCATGACAGAAAAAGACAGAATTTTGCAGGATTGTGCAGAATCACTCCAACGCTTCTGTACTGGGATCCCACCCAGCAGGCACACAACTATGCTGATGATTCACAGAACTGATTATAAGGTATATGGTGGAGTGGAGGATCAGAGAATGAAACTGTGGGGACATGGTCTATGCATGCTCTGTCAAGGGAAAGTGAACTGATGGACAATGGTATGAGATTTCCAGAGAACAAATAAAATCTAATTGACATGTAGATGTTAATTTTCAGCTTTATTTATGCACTTATATTAGGAAATATGTTGCAAAGAATACTACTACCCTGACAGGTGGAATTAGAAGATAATCTGGCATGAAAAGATCCACAGAGTTCTTGAGATCAACAGGGGCTGTGGGATTCTTTAACCATTTGATATGAAGCCAATCATACATTAAAATTCACTCAACTGTTCCTGAGCTGAGGTCAGTGAATTAGTCTTAATTGGATATAACATGGTTTCATCACAAAGTGTACTTCAGTTGAGAATCCAGCCTTAGTCTGAGGTGTTTAAAAGATGCACCTCTTCTCTTGATAATTTGTTCTGATGGCTAATTATCCACACCATTAGAAAATTATGTCCAATCTTGATTAAAGATTGTACCTGGCTTTTTTGTTATTTCTTCCTGGAAGATCTTATGCAGACATACAATAAACACACTTCACAATTTTCTTTGTGTTCAGAAGAGACTTTTTGTTTGTTTGTTTTGTTTTGTTTTTTAATTTTCTGTGGAACATTTTATCTTGACCTAAAATATTTTTCTTCCCTTTTTACAAATTTAATTTTCATTAGGTGTTGAAAGAAGTGACAATTGGCAAGAAACCATGGGTTTCAGAAGAGATTTGAGGAAAGTCAAGTTGCTGTTGTACACACTACAACTAGCTCTGCCAGACCTTAGTCTGCTACTATGGCATTTCTGGAGAGAGTAGGTTGGCAGTTCTGCTCCATTCTTTCAATGACTAGTTAATTCTCTGATTGCAAGTTAAGGATTTGCTAACAGTGTCGTGGTTTAACCTGGCCAGCAGCTAAGCACCACACATCTGTTCACTCACCCTCTCCTCTCCCTCTCTGGGTGGGATGGGGGAGAGAAACAGGAAAATGAAGCCTGTGGGTTGAGATAGAGACAGTTTATTAAGACAGAATAATAATAATAATAATAATAATAATAATAATAATAATAATAATAATAATAATAATAATAAAGTGTACAAAACAAGTGATGCACAATGCAATTGCTCACCACCCTCTGACCGATGCCCAGCCTATACCTGAGCAGCCAGCCTCCTCACCCCAGCTAGCCACCCCTATACATTGATGCCATATGGTATGGAATACCCCTTTGGCCAGTTTGGATCAGCTGTCCTAGGTCTGTTCTCTCCCAGCTCTTGCTGCACCCCTTAGCGTGCCAGCTGGCAGGACAGAGGGAGAAACTGGAGAAGTCTTTGGCTAATTTGTAAGCACTGTTCTGCAACAATTAAAACATCAACATGTTATCAACACTCTTCTCATTCTAATCCAAAACATAGCACCTTACCAGCTACTAGGAGGAAGATTAACTCTATCCTAACTGAAACCGGGACACAGAGGAGAGGTGGGTAGTGAGCTTACTGGTAGAGGTCTTCTCATAAGGGTAAGAATGCGTGTCTGTGCATACATGTACTGTATGGGATGTGTAGTCCAGCTGCAGCTAATCCCATTTAGGGATTAAGTCTCGTCCCACTCAGGACAAGAGAGAAGATGAAAAGTTAGGTCTTCACATTGATACTTGAACATGTAGGGTTGTATATTCCCAGCTACTTGAATTATTTGGGTGTTCAGTTCTTTGAGGAAAACAATGAGAATTAAGTGACATCACTGCCCTCTTACATGCCTTTATAATTCCACTCTCAAATTAATTTGTGAATTTTCAAATGGTGGGAATCAAAAGTTCCCACCAATATTATATTTTAAAAATAATTTATTGATTTTTGTGTCAAAATCAGAGACCAGCTTTAAGTTCATATCTTGAAAACTGTCTCTCTCATTTGTAGCTTTGTGTAAAGCTTCCTTTTTTTTTTTTCTTTTTTTCTTTTTTCTTTTTTTTTTCTTTTTTCTTTTTTCTTTTTTTCTTTTTTCTTTTTTCTTTCTTTCCTTTTTTTTTTTTTTTTCCCCTCAGGGCATGGGGCATGGGGGCATGGTAAGGGATCAATGTGAAATAATATAGGAATTATCATTTTAAAGAAAGAAGGGCAATGATATACTTCTATATCAGTACTGATGAGCTTAGAATGCTTCATTACTATGCAATATCATTCCTGCATAACTTTTGTAAATAGTGCTGCTTGAAATATTCTTGATGTTAATCAAAACACTTGTCTTATTCCTCTCTGGGGAATGAAATCTTAGCAGGATGTATAAGTGATTGAAAATAGCTTTACATTTTCACCATACCTCTTTTTATCCCCCTTTTATTTTCATCTCCTGTATTCCTGTCCTTCTTGGTGTACACACACACACAAAAGTTGTACTGAATTCCTTTTGTGATGCAAAGAGAGAATCACCAGCATACTGGATTAGACAAATCCAGTCATTAAAGCAATCATCATCAATCCATGTCATTAAAAAAAAAAAAAAAAAAAAAAAAAAAAAAAAAAAACAGTTATTTTTGCAAAATAAATAACTGTGTTTTAGCCAAGAAAAAGTGTGATTATGAGGCATGACAGACCCCATGAAATAATTAGGGAGACACACACATATGGCACTTAAAGACTGGAGCAGTCTGATTCTCAGCTAATGTTTCAGAAGCAAGGAAATGAAATAAAGCAGATCATATTAGCTTATATAATACTGCTAATCGTAATTAGAAGTTTGACATTATTTTCTTGGAGATACAGTGGCTGCCAACCTCAGTACAATGAAAATTTATGTAAACCTTCAGGGAAGAAACATAATGTCTTAAGGAAAAAAGGACATGTAGATAACATTAATTCCTTCTCTTGGAAAGAAGACATTAATGATAACTTCCCACATCCCCTAAAAATAAAAACATGAAAGAGAAAATATTCTTGATTATTTTTTACTCTCAGCTGATATGGCTTATCCTCACACTTTGAAATACTATTTTATTAAATTAAAAGAAAAACTATTCATGCTTTTTATAAAGAAGATGTTGACTTTTCTTTGCCTATATTTTGTCATAATTGCACACTTCAGTGCTGTAATCTTATTGGTGATTGCTTGTATCATTATTTTACAGCATTACTCAGCAAAGCAGGATGTATAGCTAAAATGACATTATGTGTGGCAGCAAATATTAACTTGCTTGGTGCAAGAAGTTATTGACTTAATATGGTGTCCTACCATATTTATTACTATTTTTATTATTATTATTTATTTATTGCCATGTCACCAATGTCTCACAAACCTTAAGACACTTCCCTCCTTGTACAATGTAGGAGTTAATCAGCATACATAAGCTAAAACAAGAAAAAAACACTTCTTTGATTACTCCTAGGTTTAGTTTTTCATTTTAAAATGTCTTTCCCTAGCCAATGTTCCTGTGCTGTGTAGCAGAAAAGACAATACTGAAATAACACATTTCAGTTGAATGGCAAATTTTATTTATTGGCAATTTTTGAAACATTGTTTGGGATTCCAATATTTATGTGGGATGGAAATTCCATTTTATGGATAGTTCTAAAACTCCATTTACCATTCATTCAGAGCAAGGAGGTAACAGTCTATCTCATAGCTAGGAGTAAAAGAACAGTGTATTTGGAATCTAAATGTACTAAAATGTATGCAATGCCTCTTTCTTAAGCTGTTTTTACAGTTCTGCCCACTGTGATTTGGAGAAAAACAAACAAAAACACCAATACTATTCTGCTTTCTGTATTTACAGTGAAAGGCTGCAAAAGGCATTCCTTCCTTTTCTTTCCAGTTATCCACAATGAAAAATGTCCATAATCAGATCTATTTTGTTCCAAAATGTAGTTACTTAGCAACTGTGACCCAGATTCTAGACTCCAAGGTGTGTGTGCATTTTAGGTGATTTCCCCAGTTGTTCAGCAATATGTTTTTATTTTCCAGGTGAGAACTGGGATTACAAAAGCATTCCCTGTTGAAATAAATCCAATTCATCCCCATTCTTCTGCCAAAATATAAGAGAAATCTCTTACATGGCTATTTTGTTCTCAACTGCCATATAAATAACAATATAAATAGTATCTAATTTTAAATTTGAACTTAACATCAAAAAAGGGCCCACTGCTGTCTCTATTCAGCTGAAAGAAGCTGTTGAGGTGGAGTACCGATTAGACTCTGAATATGAAGTTCTACAAATCTTTTACTGACAATAGTGCACCTTTGATTCTACCACCCTTCCTCCACCGTGTTGTACTGTGTGTGGTAACATTGAAGGAAGGACGCTCTGGGGAAAATATTTCTGTGTGTTTAAGTGTAACAGGATTGTGTCTTCAATAAACAGCAATAAATAATGGAACAAAATTTTCAAAGAAAAATATTCTCATTTCTTTTTCCATACAAGTCTGACCAGCATAAATTTCTTGCTCACTGTAGAAGATAGTAGCTTTGTGTCTGAGATCTGTAAAATAGCTGACAAGGTAGGCCCCTCCACACATAACAGATATTCACATGTATGCACACATGTATAACTGCATGTATATGCCAAGACAATACAGCTATGAAATGCATAAGCCTTATAAACATATATAAACTAACACCACACCTTTAATTGTCATGTCAGATACAGTCCTAATAAATAGACAAAAATCATGTGAAAAAAAAAGGAAAAAAATGCTTTTAGGAGTTTTTTTGTTTGCAGTGGAATGGACTGGAGGGATTGCTTAACTACAATTATTTGACCATTCTATTTCAAGTTGCCCAGGCAACTTGAAAATATTGTAGAATATTTTATAACCATAAATATTCTATATATGTTATATCCCCAATAAAATAGTAGTACTACAGTAGTTGAATATATATATCTTGAGCAAAAAAAAATATATCTTCCATAGTTTAACCTTGCTGTTCACAAAAATTATTACAAGATTTGAGGTATTTTTTTTTCTTGTTTTGTATAAACTACCAATTTTTGCTAGAGGTTAGAGCAAAGGATTTTGATTTTCTGCCATGTTTCTGTCAAAGTCAAAGTTATATTGTCTTGACCACATCAATTCATTCACTGTACTTTAGTTTTCACATCTGTAAAATATAACCATCAAACATCTCAGAAGAGAGTGTAGTTCCACTCTAGTTTTTAAAGCTTTTTTTTTTTTTTTGAAAGTGCATAAAAGTGCAAGGCATTGTTTTTACTTAAACATTTTAAAGTCAAGCACGTGTTAATCTGTTAATAAAGTGAGGGTCTATCAGAACTTTAATCTTAACTCTTATAGTACAAGGCACAAGATTCCCTTTAGTTACCTTTTCATTTTAGTTCATTCAGTTTATTTTCATTTCAGTTAACTTTTGTTTGTGCTCTATGTTCTAAACTTTTATAAAAACTTCCTTCAAAATTGTGGTAAGATGAGAGAAGAAATCTATCCTTTCCTATGTTGCTTTGAGTCTGTTAAATAACTTTTTGTTTTTATTGTTTTAATGTACTTTTTTGTTTTTGTTAACATCCAGCTTTTTTTTTTTCTTTTTTTCCTAATATTTTTCTTTTAAATACCATATCTGTATTCTCTGGTCATTGTTTGAATATAAGATGTTCTATTTCATAAAACTCCCGGATATAATCCTAATATAGCTAAATATAAAACACAAAATGATTGATGATGGGAGTACACCAAGAGTTAGATAGAGCAGGACAGTATTAGGTTGGCTGAAGCTTTTCCATACTGTTTTCCAGTCTGCCCATGCTACCTGTTGGGGTCTCAAAGTTTTCCAGAGATGTTCATATAAGGTTTTATTTGTTAATGTTTCATGTGTGTGTACATTTTGTTTGTTTGTTTATTTTGTTTTAAAACTGAGTTTGGAATTATTTCATTTATTCCTTTTGGTACTATGGATAAAACATGCAGTATGTTAAAATCTGTGTTAAGCCTTCTAGGATAATGCATGAACCAGAGTTTTTCCAAGGAGTTCTCTGAGAGAACCTTAAGAAGTAATGAATACGAAACTCCTTTAAATAAGTGACTTATCTTCACATAGAGAAGGAATCTAGATTGAACACTGAGATATCTTCAGTGCTAGTCATTTAATTGAAACAGATAAATTATAATTCATATTGATTTATAAAGAAGGGTGCTTTTTTAAAATTGCATAGGTCTTTTGAAAAAAATCTGGGGTAAAATGGGTAAGATAACAAGATACAGATCATACATAAATTCATTGTGAGATATTTCAAGACTTATCTAATCAATATATTGCATGGATGTGTAGATGTTTATATATACCTGTGTCTATACTCCTAAATTTCTGACTATTAGTCACTTGAACCAGAGAATGAAAACAGCTGAACATTACTAAGTTCCTCACTTGTGGGAAGATACCCTTTCATCAATGCAAAATGGTTGTTATGCAAAGAAGCAAACGCTAGCGCCAATTTCCTATAGAGTTTTAAAAGCCCATCAATGTGTCAAAATGATTGTTTACATCTGTGGAGCTAAATAATGTGAAACATGCAAAATTTTTTATCTGTGCTTCTGAAATATTGTGGGCAGCTGACAGATTTTTTCAAAAGCTGAGCAGGAAGAAGAGGATTTGGGACAGGTTTCATAGGCGTGTTTTGTACCACATTCCAGAAACATTCCACCTTGCAATATGATCAAAGCCTTAACCCCCCTGAATTGCTTTCAAGCAGAAGAATCAAGCCTTATTCTCTGTGATAAAATATCTTTTTGACAAACGTCTGAAATGTAGACAAGGTCGGCAGGTAACACAGCGCTTTTCTGAGACATAGACAATGAAACTTTATAAATTCTGTACTTAGGGCAATAAGTCTTTGGGAAGAATTGGAGGGAGGAAGGTAGTAAAAAGCTTATAAAATAAAAGTGATAGATTCAAAAAAGGACTTAATTTATATTTTACATTGCTTGCCAGTTACAAGCTGGTCTATCTGCTGTCAATAATATGTAACACCCACATTTATAAACTTTCCTTCACCAGAATAATATTTCTAATCTTCCTCCCTCTCTCCTCCCCCACCCCACCCATCACTACTGCCTCTCAACAATTTAAGTCTACCTCTTTCTCCTCCCACTGTCTCCTCAAAATTACTGGCTTTAAACTGTCAGACTGCCACGTGTACTAACTGTGACTCATTGATTCTCTGTATGACATTTGTTGTAGCGTCATAGTGGTAGTACAGAGCAGAAGGATGAAAAACAGAAAGGTATACAAAACTTGGATTAACTGATATGAATTACTGAAGACAGTAACTGCTATCACCTTTTAGCTTGAATGACCTAGACTCCACCCAAGAAAGAATACTTCATGCTGGCAGTGATGCTGCATGGTGACTTTTGCTCAGTCCTTGCTTGCATGTTTGAGATATCTGTTTTCAAAGAATTCCCTCATTTCCGTCTCACAGAGAAAGAAATAGTATGGATGTAGTTTCCCCAAAAAGAGAAAAAAAGACTTAGGAATTACAAAACTTTTGCAAAATAGATACTCATATACCAAAAGTACTATGAGCTAATGTGCCAATTGGCAAGAGTCAATTCATCTCAAGGCAATTGTTAAGGTAAGTCTTTCCTAGGAACTTCTTGGGCTGTCAGGTTCACAAAGCTACTGAAAACAATGATAGCTGAAGCTCATATTTCACAAGCAGAAGTTATTTCCTTTATATTTTCTGGAGTAAGGATTGCATTGGATTCTCCACAGAAACATAAGAATGAAGATGTCCTCTGTTTACTTTCCATTTTACACACCTTTCCTCTAAATCAGAGATTTCACTGGAAAATCTATAATTCAAGGACATTGTATAGATTAGCTATGCTCTCCGGAGGTTTGTGCTTAAAAAAACAATACATGTACGTACTCCACTATATTAACTTTTTCCCATCTGTGAAAAATATGAAACCAAAAATATATATATATTTATGAAATAAAACACTCAACTGCAAGTCAATGAAAGCTGCTAAGAGCCCCCAAGATTATTCATTTGACTAAATTGCCTCATGAAAACTGTCATAGGAGAAACTGGGATAGTTAGAGAAAAGAAAGGTAAGCTACACGTGAGGAGAGGAGGTTTTGAGAACACTTAATACAGCAGTTCATAAGGAAGATAGTTCTAGGGAACATGAAAAGTAAGCACGTACAAATTGTAAATGAAGTCATAAAATTTTAGAAAAAGCATCATAATGTTAAGGAAACAGCAACCAATATCAAATTAATAGGAAAAAAATATATAGGAAACAGATTAAAATACAGAATTTTAGGGAAGAGAGGAGGGAAAGAATGAGGGGAATACTGGACACGTTATCTAGTTACTCAACTGTTTTGAAGCCACTCATTCAACATCTTCTTTGACATTTTGCAGCTGAACATTCCAACAGAAGATAATAAATAAATAAATAAACATTGACAATTGTCCTTATTGATAACCTTGACAAACATCCCTGCCTTATAAAATTTCAACATTCTTAATGGGATGCCATCACTTCTCAAACAGTTTCTTGCCTATTATGAATTTTCTCACCTATTGAACTCACTTTTTCATTTCTTGCTTATTTTCTTTGCTGCAACTTTGTTAGCAGCAAGCTTTTTAACTTATCTTTGAGATTCAGTCAGTTATGCACAGCTATTTTCAATAATTTCAATATATATTCACTATCAGGCTTCTGTTTTAACTTGCACTCATAATAAGAAGGTAATAATAGGATGGGTGAACTGTTTGTTTTCTCAACCAAAATCCAGCTTCTTCTTTGCTATAATAAGCTACTCATTTTCCATTCTGATATATCATACACTTAGAATTGTTTTTTTAAAAGAAACAAAGAGCAGGATTCACTGCCATAGCTGTATAAAACAACCTCCTTTGAAAAGTCTGCCAAATGTACTACAAGGTCAGCTTGTATGATCATGATTTGGAAATGTGCTGTAGGATGTTACATTCACTTCACAAATGATTCTCCATGGACAATCAACTTTCAGAGAGAGACACAAGGGAGAAGAAAAGACAAGAAAGAGAGACGGTAAAAAGGGTAAAAGAAAGAAAAAAAAGGGAGAGAGAAAATGAGAGAGAGAGGAGGAAAAAGAAATGGAAATCAAAAAGAGTTGTTTGAAATACTATTTTAGTCTCACAGTCTTCAGTAAGCAGATGTGAAGAGTTTTATTTTATGCTGTCTCTAAGATATGCCTGTTTTCTTCTCACTATGATTTTTTTTTCTTTTTTTTTCTTTTTTTTCTTTTCTTTTTTTTCCTTGTGAAAGAGTGTCTCTGTCCTAGTGTTTCTTAATCCTTGGAATTATAGCATCATAGAAACATTTAGGTTGGAAAAGACCAGATCATCTGGTCCAGCCATCTGCCTACTACCAATGTCACTCACTAAACCATGTCCCTAAGCAGGTCCAACCTTTCCTTGAACATTGTGTTGGGTCTGTCTGAGCTGGAGTCACCTTTGCCCTGCAGCAGCCCACACAGTGCTGTGCTCTGCACTCATAGCTGGAACAGCACTGATATCACTCAAGCGTTGTGTCTACTGCTGCATAGTGCTGGCACAACATCAGGACTCCTTCCAAGACCCCAGGAGCCAGCAGGCTGGGTGTGGGCAAGTGATGGGGAGGGGACATTGCCGGGACAGCTGACCTAAACCAACCAAAGGGATATTCCATAACACCTGATTTCACACTCAGCAATAAAAGGGGGGGCTCTCGTGGGGGAGGGGGCTGTTCCTCCTGAACAACCACTACGCATTTTGAGGCCCTGCTTCCCAGGACGTGGCCGAATATTGCTCATTGATCGGAAGTAGAGAATATATTTTTTTTCCCTCTCTCTGTGCTTCTGCGTGGACTTAATGTTTATTTTGTTTCTTTTTTCTCCCCATTCCCTTTCCCTTTAATTAAACCTTTCTCATCTCAAACCTCGAGTTCTCTGTGTTGTATTTTCTCCCCCTTCCTCTTTGAGGAGAGGGTAGTGAGAGAGCGGTTGTGGTGGAGCTCAGCTGCCCACCTGAGTAAAACCACCACAAACATCCCCAGGGATGGTGACTCCACCACTATTTCCACCATGGAACATTCAATTCTATACTACTTGGAATGGTTTGAACTTAGTGAGAAAAAGCAGTAGAAGAGAACAGAGAAACCTTTATTATGTTTATTTTCATTCAATTTCAGATTTTATTTATGATTATAGCATGTCAGAGCTAACTACTGTACATTGATATACCTAAACAATATATTCACTCTGAGTTACCAAAATAATGAGTGGAGCAATTACCAATGCAACAGAAAGTTACTCAGTTACTCTCTTTTCTCCAAACTTGCTTTGAATGCACATGGCTTAATAGAAAAAAAAAATCTTCAGTTATTACAAAACTTTCACTTTCTGGCTTATTTACACTAAACCTGCATTTAAAATTCTAGTAGTAAAGGCAGTCAGTAAATAGAAAGAGAATGCCAACTCACTGGGGCCAGGTTCTGACACTGCTGCTCCCACTGAGTAAATATATTTTAGCCCATGAATTTCTTTGTGGAAATTAATATGAACATTCACAAAGACAGCCATTTACTTAATGGCATTGGAATGGGCTGCCCAGGGAAGTGGTGGAGTCACCATCCCTGGAGGTCTTTAAAAGACATTTAGATGTAGAGCTTAGTGATATGGTTTAGTGGAGGACTTGTTACTGTTAGGTCAGAGGTTGGACTCGATGATCTTGAGGTCTCTTCCAACCTAGAAATTCTGTGATTCTGTGATTCTGTGATTAAGTGGGACAGTCCCATTAATTAAAAATATTTTCTGTATTGTTACTATTAGTTGTTTTGTATTACAATATATTGCTTTACATTGCTGTTATTATAACCGCTAATTTTATTACTGTAGTTGCTTATTGGAATATTTTTGGGGAATGTTTTCCTGAAAAATATTTGTTTTCCATTCAGCTCTAATTATTCACCATATATCACAGCATCCAAGTGGGAGATCTATTTTGCATTATACTAGAAAATGGGTGAAAATAGCTAGCAAGAGAGTTTAAAGAATAAAGGTTTTGACTTGGCAAGACATTTAAGTCTATTCCTCATTTAAAATATGCAGTTAGGCTCCTGGAAGCCCCGGGTTCATTGGAGAAACAGAGTCTGCAACCTTGGCTTTAAATTTCTGGTCTGTGCTTCATATGCTTGTGGTATTCTGCTGCCTGGCATACACTAGAAAAACATCAAAATATCACAGAAGATTTTTATGTCCTGTGTCTCAGCTGATAACTACCAGCATTCAGCATGCTTTTGGTACATCTCTTGGTAAATCTCCAATGGCAAAGATATTGCTTATATTTTATGTGGCTGAAGACACATAAACTGCTTTAAACTGCTGAAGACATTGGAGAGCTTTTGGTAGGTGTGAATGATACTATGATATGGTATATTCCATGCAGAGGAGAAAGCAAGAATCTGGTATTTATATAAATATGCTGAACAACATGTATCTTTAAATAATGTTTTTCTGAAACTATTGCTGAAGGCAATTTTCACTATAGCTGAATTCAAGGTATTTAGAATTTACTAGGTATTGATTGACGAAGCCTTGGTTATGTGGCTGGAATAATTGTCCTGGGAACATGGACCACTTATGGAGACTAAGATAAACCACACATAAGCTCATTAAAGCTGCTCCCTCAGCATTAGAGTGTATGCAAGCTAAATTACTCTTTTCTGTGGAACAGTCACCTTAAGTTTGAAACCAATGGTTTTTTAACCCCATTCAGGCTAAGCTCTAGTTCATACAGTCAAAACTCCAGAGCAGTCCCTTGGAGCACTGCTACCACTTGCGTACATACCCTGACCTTGTGGTTCACAGCAGCGATGAGCTGGACAGTTGTCTCATGGCACCCAGTGGATTAGTTGAGTTAATTAATGAACTCAGAATTAAGAGGTCCTCCTTAAGGAACATACTCAGCACTTGCTTCTCCCTTCCCTCCATTATTTCCACTCCTGAAGGCTCAGACAGCTCCCATGATCAAGTCAGGGTCTCCTTCCCTGCTCCTCATCAGGACGGGAATATAATGTGAAGAGACAAATCAGCTCACTGTTAATATCATATTCTAGCACCCTTTAGGGAACTTCAAGTGCAATCTTGTAGGCAGATTATTGAAGCCTGCCTGTGGAAAGGTTTTTGGCATGGATGAATTTTCACTCCAGTGGGTGTTAGAGAGTCTCAGATTGTTCCTGTGTAAAGGAACGGATGAATTGGTGAGCAGCTTGTAACTCTTACAGCTTTAGTTTTCCCTTGGCTGTCCATGAATTCAGGAAAACAGCTGCTAGATTCCTGACAAGTGATTCACATAGTTGATATAATTTAGTTTCTCTGCCAAAAAACTCTTGCTTCTACTTTTCTATTTAATTGAATCACAGATTGAGAGTTTTAAAGTGTCTATCAGCTGCAATGGATAGGATGAGTGCTGTAAAAATCATTTTTCAAGTCTCTGTATAACTCCCTCACTGGTCTATTAACATGCTGAAACAGATTTTCAAATAGTTTTAAAAACTTCTGTTAGTCTACTTTCACCCTCCCCTGCCTTGTAAAAAGATTTGAAACAAATGGGCTGTTCTCAAAGATGAATAGAGTAACGACAGTTTACTTCCAGGGTCACCTGAATTCCTCTCAGGAACATATACTGCAGATTTCTTCTTTACAATTTATAATTATAATTATAGGGTCACAGGAGCTTTTGGTCACTTGGGTAACTCCTTCTCCCCTCCCTTAGATTTTTAATCTAAAAATGCAAGTCATTAGAACTGGCTCCATCTAACTCCACTCAATATTCAGTAATGGTAA
Organism: Netta rufina; assembly: GCF_964035555.1. Taxonomy (NCBI): domain Eukaryota; kingdom Metazoa; phylum Chordata; class Aves; order Anseriformes; family Anatidae; genus Netta; species Netta rufina. The sequence continues at coordinate 85,972,431 of NC_140124.1, read as the reverse complement.
ACAGTCTTTGGTAAACAGTCTTTGACAGATCTCCTTTGATCCATATAATACCATGTGTACCCTGAGATTTCTCTTTTTTTTTTTGGCTTTAAGTTACAAACTCCTGTTATTCATAAACCATCTACATCTATATGCTCTTTAATCTCCCTGTAGCTTTATATTTGCTTCCAACATTTTACCTCCTTAATATTTTTGCTTTGTCTTCAACGCTGGGACAGAACGGTGTTTCAAACGTGCATGTAACAGCTATATCAGGATGCTTAGATAACCATACTGTCCCCTTCAGCAAGTTTCTGCAGTCTGGTATGCAATAGCCTTGATGTTAACTGAAAAGTATGGCTGTGGCATACAGCCATGTGCAAAGATTCCTGTGTTACCTCTGGAGATATTTTTTGTTCCTGTTTGAAAAACAACTGCTGTAAAGCACAGGACATTTGTGAGGTTTTTCCCCACCAAGTGATCCTGGTGGACACCACTTGGGTTGCCCGGAGAATCCTCTGACAAAAAAAGTATGTCAAGAGCTATGTCCATCTTCAGGCTTTCCAGCTTCCCCTCAGCAGTTGTGACACAGTTGTAAAGAATGGTGGTACATTCACAACTGGTGTTTCTGCAAAGCTGTGCTGTGTTTCTCTATATTCAGAGAGCACCGATGTGTTCTTCATGATTTTGTGATTAATGGTTTAGCAGAGCTTCTGGCAAATCCTTCAAATCCTTGAAGTACTTTTTGGTTTTCTTTTTTTTTTTTTCTTTTTTTTTTTTTTTTTTTCCCCTTCCTCCCCAATTTAACAGATGTCCAGGAACATCTAGCAACATCTCTCTTAGATGTAATTTTGCTGAAAGCACTCTAATATTTGGAACAAAGCTGCCTGCTGAGAAGTTTATTGACAGCTACAATAGACCCCAAGCTTCTCTTCTTTCTCTCTCTCTCTGTCTCTCGCTCTGCCTCCCTTCCTCCCTTCGTCCCTTTTATTTCTTTTCTCAAATTTTAGACAGATGTTCCTGATAAACCTGGCTTTCACACTGTTGAGAAGAAAGAATGTATGCTTGTCTAAAGCAGTGCTGCTGAGTAGTAAGAAAAGTAGCACAGTTACCATCTGAGAATCTCCTCCTCCCCACACCCCCATAAATGTTGTATTCTTTCAGGACAGGAGACAACTTGGCAGACCACTTTTGGCCTATACCCTAGGAAGCAAACTTCCTTGCATTTGTGATTTAGGAAGGAAAATCTATGGGGTCAGCTTCAGTATTGATTTGATCTTTTCTCATCACAGGCTTGGAAATGTGTTATTTTCCTGCTTGGGAAAAATTGCCTGCATTTCTATCTGTTGTCTTATGATGAGAAACTTCCCTAAGGACCACTGGAACTATGCAAACCACCCCCAAACAAAACCTCTTGTGATATTCTGCTCCTTTGGGCTGTCTGTTTTTAAAATAGCTATATTGCTACAGGTAAAGGAGAAAATTGTTATAGAAAGAAGTTGTTCCAACAGCAAACTTTTATTATAATGTAATGATTTACACCAATAGGTTAAAAGAAGAAAGAAGAAGAAGAAGAAGAAGAAGAAGAAGAAGAAGAAGAAGAAGAAGAAGAAGAAGAAGAAGAAGAAGAAGAAGAAGAAGAAGAAGAAGAAGAAGAAGAAGAAGAAGAAGAAGAAGAAGAAGAAGAAGAAGAAGAAGAAGAAGAAGAAGAAGAAGAAGAAGAAGAAGAAGAAGAAGAAGAAGAGACGAGAAGAGACGAGACGAGGAGAGAAGAGAAGAGAAGAGAAGAGAAGAGAAGAGAAGAGAAGAGAAGAGAAGAGAAGAGAAGAGAAGAGAAGAGAAGAGAAGAGAAGAGAAGAGAAGAGAAGAGAAGAGAAGAGAAGAGAAGAGAAGAGAAGAGAAGAGAAGAGAAGAGAAGAGAGCCTGCACCAATCTGAGAGTTGTAAAAACCAAAGCATTGTCATAGTCTACTATCAAAAGGTTAAAAGGGACAATCAAAACACATTGAGGTACTTGCTCTATTAAAGCGAGAACTAGTAGTATAAGGAAGAGTAACAGGGATCTCCAAAACAAAGTGTAATTTCTTTGCAAAAATCTGTATAGAAACACAACTACATTTACATGTCAATGAGGAAAATGTGACCTAACAAAAGGTCTTCACATCATTTTAACCATTTAACACAGGGGTGCTCTTCACCTAAGTGATTCACTTAAGTTGGGATTATGGTTACCCCACACTGTTATCAAGTGTATGTAATTCAGCCCATCAAAAACTGACACATCCCAGGTCAGAAGAATTAATTAAGAGAACCAAACTGAATGAAATGAATCTGATTAAGGTGCCTGGTCTAGAAAGCAAAGTTTCCTTGGAGAAAGAGAGTTGAGATGAAGCTGAGTTCACCTATCTACAAAAACAAGGAGAAAAGGCTGTCAGGCACTTGCAGGGAATGATTTGGCTATATAACAATAGTTTATTTTTTGTGTTACTTCCTCCCTGAAAGGAATCATTTTCAGAATGAAATATCTTTCAAGTCTTTCAAAACATATTTTGTGGTGCTACACAAATATCTCTGGAAGAGTCCCTGTGGGATCAGAAGACTGTGAACACAGGAAATCCAGATCTGATTAAGAGAGATAATATGTTCTTTACTTCTGTATGCAAAAGAGTTTTACTTATCATTCCTTGTGATTACATATGTCCTATCCTTACAAAATAAGGTACCATGATCCCTGAAAGCATCAGAGGAAGATGAATCATGTCTGCAGAGAGTGTTTACTCTGTATTCCAGTTCTATCAAAAGATGCAAAATGATAAAACTGTATCACATTGAAAGGTCAATTCTTTCTCCTTTAGGAAGAAAATGTGGGATCTGATTAGCAGGTTAAAGACACTTGTGAGAAAGGAAAAGAAATGTACTATTGGCTGATGTATTCACTCAAAACAATGTGAAAGGTTAAATGAGGCATTTCTCAGCAACTGATAGACTAGGGTTTTTACATTTGAGTTATCATAAATAAAGTAATACAGTAGTGACTGACCACTGAAGAGTAGAAATATGGCAAAATTCACTGACTATGGCATTTACACACTTTTTCTTTTTTTATCCATCTGTTCTCCTGATGTGAGTTGGATACACATAAAAACTAATTCAATTATCTGAAGGATTCACTGTACAAGGGACAAAGAGCATGATGGACATGTATCAAGTATTAATTCAGTTAATTGGAAATGGCTGAAAAAAGCCTGTTTCATCCCTTATAGTCCCAACAGTCTTAAATATTTATTCAACATTGCTCCAAGATCACTAATGTAAAGCTCTGGCTGTTTGCTAGCTGAAATGAGATCTCAGGACACTTCACTTCCCAGTGTATAATGTCCACTTTATGGTCCCAAAAAATGCCTGTCAGAAGTACTTCATATGCATATTCCATTAATGCAGCAGAGAAATATATTCGTTTTGTGGCCATTAGACATGTAAATAGAGCTAAGTATGATATATCCTGCTCATGTAAGAGCAACACATAGGGTGAGGGTTGGAGGGAACAGAGGGCAGAGGATTTTCACATTTCTGGAGTATTAAACAGGATGAGTTAAAATATAAGTCTTACAATAAGGTGCAGACCCTAATTTTGTCCACAATGTTTGTCCTGAGGAAAGCTACGGGATATCAGTATCAAAAACTGAATGTCCTCTACCATTGGAAATACAGTGCATTTAATTACAATTAAATGAATGAACTAGTACAAATTGCTCTAAATTCCTTTGACTTCCATAGAAGAGAAATGATGATTTACACCAGCTAAGGTCTTAGTGCAAATAATCTCTGTTATATGCATGTTACAGACTGCTATGCACTCTCTCTGGACAAAGAAGTGATAGAAAACATGTTTTATCTCTATATGAAGGGTTTAGAACACACTTCCAGTTCAAAAGTTCAACGCCAAAGTATTATTGGATTACCTGTGCATTCAGGATGTTTGCACAGGAGGCAAGGCAATGAGGCACAGGAAGACTGTTGTTTAGTGAATGTTTGTGCTAAAGCACAAAATACTTTTTCTTTTCTCTTTCTATCTCACTGGAAAAATCCCAAGTAAATGCAAGTAAAACCCAAAGAAAACTGCTGTTGCAGTTAGAGGGCACTTTTAAATCATGATTTATCATGCACACTGATCATCAACATTGGTAAGGAGGAAAATCTCCATGAGGACCTCTCGCCTCCAAGAGATTATGAAATGCAAATCACAACATTTATTGTTGCAGCCCTCAGGACTTAAAACACAGAACAAGTATTTGTGCCTTGGTATGGAAAAGACTTCATATTATGCCGGAGTGGATTTTGCTGCAACAAATGCATCTACTGAATCAGCCTTCTCTGCGCAGGTCTGGTGTCCTCTACTAGGACCTTGGTGTCCTCCTAGGCATCTCTTATAGTTGGATATGGGACATTAGGCTACCTTAATCTGTAGGCTGCTCCAATGTCGACAGTCTTACCCCTTAGAATGGCAATGGGGAACATCAGTTGTAACGTGGTATGGTAAAAAATTTACAACTGCAATCAAATGTAGATTCTTACCATTTCACTGTTCCTCACATATGCAAGAATTTGACAGTAGTCAAAGAAATGACCAGTGAATTTTTTTATTGCTTTCTTATGCCAATGAAGAGAATGTCTTTTTGATGCACAGCTTTTTAAACAAGTTTGCAGGAGGGGAGACTCAGTTTGATTTCCACTTGTTTCACTAGGCAGAGGCCCCAGTCTTAGGATACAATCCATTTCATGTTCCTTCCCTCTTGGTGCATGGTCAAACAGCTGGGAAATTAACAGACAGAAAGTTAAAAATTGTAATTATTATAGGAAGAGCATGTTAGAAAAATGGAAGGGATCTGTCCTTGTGACAGTTAATTATGAGACTTACTACTGCTTAGATACTGTAAAAGGTTTCACAATTTCATACAAAATGGGGAGATAAATCATAAGCACAACTAGAATCCAGAAAAAGAATACACATTAAATTGTAACATCTTTAGCAGTAGTTTTTATGCCAGAAAATAACAGTCTCCATTTAACTGTAATTTCAAATGCAAATACCAGTGTCCTTAGAATGAAGCAGATGTTGGGCTTTTTTTTTTTTTTTTTTTTTTTTTCCATTGGAATGAGCAGTTGTTCATTTCTGAATCCTTGTGCTCTGGGGAAATATTTGAATGCCTTCGTGAATGAACTACAGTTGTCGCTGGGTTTTGCAGAACATTCCCAGGCAGGCTAATTTTAGCTCCATATTTGGAGCAATTATCGAGAAGTAGTAGACTGTTACTGTGATAATTCCAGATTCGGGTCAAGTTAGGGGAGTTTTATTTATTGTTCTGGGAGAAGATTTTGCTACACTTGACTGTAATTTTTTTTCCAACAGTGAATAGAGGACAGATGCTTCTGCACATAAGTTAGAAGTTACTTTGACAACTAGATGAAAACTAAAATCCTCTGGGGTGAATATCCTATTTCATTAATACAACTGTAAAGGTAGCTACAAATGGTTTGGTTTCAGGTGTCATTGGAGAAAACAGTACACAGCCAAGAGAAATCCTACTGTCCTCTAGATCTAGATTTTGACTTTCTTCCTCACTAACCCCACAATACATGTTTGTGTATCATATATACCTATATTTTAAGCTATTACATTTTTGTTTTCTTTCCTCCCTCACTGCACAATACATATACATGTGTGCAGAAGACTATGTCCCTGCCAACCTAACCTTCCCACCATCCCTGATGGGGCTGGGGTGGTGGTAGTGACAGGCTCCATGCAAGCAATACCTGAAAATACACAAGAATTTGACTAACACAGAGGGCCTGACCTCCTGTTCTACTTGGGATTCTGGCATTTAATCATCTGTCTTTGTGCGTATGCATTATAATGCTGCCTTTTTTGCTAAACCATGTTTCAAAGCATGGCACATTCAAAAGGTCTCTTTGCTGCTCCAGCCAGCACTCTGGGGTGAACACTGCTGGGTTTGGCTCTAGGAGCTGGCACCAGTAGCATCCTGTGGCTGGCACAGTGGCTAGTGAAGGTGAGCACTGTTCTGGGAGAGGGATGTGCCCTCTGGGTGGCCTGAAGCAGCTGGAGTAGGTCTCACTGCCTGGAATGGAGAAGACAAAGAGATGAAGAATTAAACTGCTAGAGCATGAACAGAGGAGAGCCATTCGTTAAGCGCATGTGAGTAGTTGTTTCTAAAGACTTAGGGACTACACATGAAGAGAGACTATGGACTCTGTTGTAGAAACACAGGTGTTTCAAAAATCATTTGGACCTTGCATGGGAGGAGCAAGGTCTCTTACTGAAGAAACGGAGCACACAACAGTGCAGTTACACATCTCTATTCAGGGCTAAATCTGCCCCTGAACAGAAATGATTTTGTTGTCTTAATCAGAACTGAGATTCAGTCTTTGATGTTAAATGAATAAAACTGCTTTTTTTTTTTTTTCCCACCCTTTATTTTGATCATTTAGAGAAATAGCATAGGAAAAAAATTGGCTTGATTTCCTTCTGGCCAAATTCTCTCCTGAAATAAATTGGCAGAACTTCACATGAACCAATGATTCTTTGTCTGTTTGAACCATCACAGAAATTGGATCAGCAGGTTTTATGAGATTTCAAAGGAAAGTTAAAATTATTTATGAGGATGAAGATATACATAATAAGAAATCAAAACACCAAGTTATGCTTAAGGGAAAAACCATAATATAAAATGATATTTAGCAACATAAAATGTCATGCAAAATCCTGTTAGATACAAAGAAAGGACACATTATTCATTTTGTATTTTATAGATACTGAAAGCTGGCCAAATGTACATTTTATGATTTTTTAATACAAAATATAAACTATTTTTGTATTACATGTCATAATCCAAAGCTAAATGAACATAAAATGAAATTAAATGAAATAAAATAAAATAGCTTGTACCTTTTCCCTTTGCTATTAGCATTGAGTATTTATTCCTGATTATTAAATATTAGAATCCAGATCCTCAGCAGCCATTTGGCAGAGCTCATTTCACTTCTGTGAAGTGACAACATTGTCTCAGGACAGGGGACAGAAGTTAAGCCCAAGATTTGGAATAGGCTTTGTTCTAGGCTACACATGCTGGGTTTGAAAGCTCACATTTAGGTCTCAAGCATTCAAGGAAACACATTTCCTTTGCAGGATTACATGCTGAACAATGTACAATTGTGTCTTTTTGTAACACATGTCCTGGAGTTGTACAGTGAAGATGAATATGCACACATGATGTTTCCATCACTGGATAAACCACTGACTCATGTGCTTGCCATACTCAGTTTATAAATCAGCATTTTAATACTCAACCAGCAGCAGATAATAAAAGTTTGATAATAAAATATCAAATATCAGATAATAAAATAATAAGACAAGCATTAATGTTACACAATATAAAAACAATTAAACTAACAAACAAAACCAAGGGCAATCTTCTGGGGGTTTCTGTACAATAAAACTATTTTAAGGCACTGGTGGACAAAGGATTTTAACTGAAAATCTACTTTTAAAACTCAATTCACAGCAGTTATTTCAGCTAACCTTGATATGCTAAAAGAGGGAATTATTTATTTATTTATTTATTTATTTATTTATTTATTTGTATTTTGCCCTATTATTTGACTATAATATTTTCTTCAACTCTGTGATGTTTTGTAGCTGGTGTTTTTAATGAAAAAGCCTTGAAACTAGCTACCTTTTTTTCTCACACATTGCAAATGCATGACTGACAATCCCCCTGGAAAGATAGGACTTCACAAGATATAAAAATGCAATACAACATAAATAAAATACATAAGTCAAGAGTGCATTTTCATCTCATTATGGCTAGGATAAGCTTGAATATAGAGAGCAAGGACTCTGCATCCTTCATTTATGCAACAGCCCAACTTCAGACTGGCTAGTCCTGATTTTCCTTCCTGGGAGAGGAAATCTCATAACCCAAAGGAAAAGCCATGCTCATTTCTTTGATACAGGCATTTTCTCTGTGTCTGGGCTCTTGGAAATGCCATTTGCAGTTTCCAAAGAAGAGTTTGCTGCTCAGATTGCAGTGGGACATAGGATCAGTGGGACATAGGATCAGGGATGCGTGCTCAGCATCTGTCTGCTTTTCTTAATTGTATCAGAAAGTGGAACAGAAGACTCTTGGCTTAAGGTTAGTGTAATTAATGCCAGTTTCGTACAATGAGACCACTGAGTTCCTTTATTTTTGTTTGTTTTGTCACAATACTGACTGGCATGACACATAGAATTCAAAGATGAATAAATTAAAGCAAAAAACTCCAACAACAACAACAAAAAATCAAAATAACCCTCAAAACTTGGGTGGATGAATGTCATTGTAAAAAAATTAAAAAAAAAAAATAAAAAAATGCTGTGTTCCCATAGTTTAACCAAATCAGGATCATTTTTAACTTTTTTTTTTTTTTTTTTTTTTTTTTTTTTTGTATACTGCTACTCTCTATTCCCATATACCTCACAATTTCTTAAAATAATGTATCAACTTGTATAACAGACAACACAGCGTCATGGCCTTGAGAGCACTGTGGGGCAAACAATTTCACAGTATTTTGGTAACAGTGTTTTTAACCAGCATTGCTGGAGATTTATATGCCTTTTTCCTGCACATCTTATTTTCCAGACCCATCCTAGACTGGTACTAACCTTGTTTCATAACTAGAAAAGGCACTTGCCTTACCTCTCCCCAACAGTTCAGTGGCTCATTCTCCTGCTCTGTCTGTGCTTGAGGCATGAATATTGCATTTCCATACTGAGTTGCTGCATTATATAGCACTGTACATTCTTTAAGAAACCATTTGTGCTGCCTTCCAAATCAAAAACTGCTGTAGTAGTGGCATCAGATGATCTTTGTTCTAATCAAAATTTTAGTTTCATTGCTTGCACACCAGCTAGCATGACAACTGCACTTAATGACTTTTTTTTTTTTTTTTTTTTTTTCATGTGTGTGTGTGTGTCTGTGTCTGTAATTTTATTACAACTTGAAACTGGGCCTGGAGGTTTCCCATCTGGTTTCTATATGGACATCTTCTATAACACTGAGTACTTGGCAGCTCTCTTGCTTTTCATAAAATCCCCTAGCCTTTAATTATTACCACAAATGATCTATTTTTTTGTGATCTTGATATCATGCTACAATATCATTCCTTACTGTAGTGTTGTTAAACGTTATTTGAATAATATATTAACTCTGAATGCCCATATATATCTCACCTCCTTCTCTTCCCCACAATGATGATGCCCAGGACTTTTTAACATCAGTCTTCTTAATCACTATTTCAGGATCACAACATACCTTAAATTTGACCCAGGCTTTGTTGCCCAATATTGCTCTATCAAGCTACCTCCTAGAGCTCACTAAAAACACATTTATTTATTTATTTATTTTTCCCTAATAGCATTTCCTTTTGTCACTATTGATTGCTTCTCCTATACTGCTAAATTATTCCTGATTTATTCTTGGTGCTTAATTCTGTGGTGTTGGTAGCTCTTGAACTTAGTGAAATTTTACCTCCTTTGCATGATTCCCACACCAAACTTGTATCTTGCAGAAATAATCTGAGTCAGACAGTTCCAGATTTTGTACATATGTATTTATTTATTTATTTTTATTTTCAAATTACTGACCCAGAAGCCAGCAAGTTCACTACCCAAACCTTGATTGAGTTATTTAAATAGACTGCCTATGTTCTCTACCAAAATTGTGTCACAGAGAAAATTCTGCTCAGTTTTCATATCTTGACCAATGCAGGACTGAGGTAGTTTATTATTTTATTAAGTACTCAAAGTTAGCAGGCAATCAGTGAAGTGCAATTTATGAAATGCTAATCAACACATACAATCTTCAAAACACCCTTCTAGGACCAATCACAAAAACCTCTAATCCCACATATGTGCACATGTTCACACCCCACACCTGCACACACTTACACCCACAGCAGATGTCTGCACACTAGTACCCTCATCCCCTGTCTAGGGACAGTGGGTTGCCCCATTTACCCCTGCTCCCATGGCCAGTGGGGACTCTCCAGCCCCACTTGTGCCCCTGCTGCTTCCCAATGCCTACCAACAAATGCAGAGCTGGTGAGAAAACATTTTTCCCTAAAGGATAAAAATTGCGCAAAAATATCTTTAATGATACCAGCCCCGCATAAGTGTAAACATGTAAGTACATTGCAACAATACCAAAATTTTGGTGTACCATGTGTCTGACCTGAATCTTTCACAGGTGTAAAACTCAGTTTGGTCCTGTGATGCCAAGGAACATTAGTTACTGGTGCTCATCAAATCACTCAGGAAAAGTTTCCATTTTGTATTTCAAAAGAATTTTCTATATAATTAGCAGGTATGGAACTTAATTAAGAGTCACTGGTAAAAGCATTTTAACTTTTGTTTTCTTTTGGTGAGGAGGGATCCACTGTCTCAAGAGTGTGGAAATCTGAGGCCAAATATTGAATAGCCTCCTTGTCTGTAATCCCTGATGAAATAAAAAACAAACAAACAACAAAAACAGGATAGACAATTCTGCTGGAGATAAAATGGAAATGATTAAAGATGCCAGCTGTCATTCTGACAAGCAACAATTTCTCAGTTCCTAGACATTGGTTTATTTCTCTTGGTCACAGAAATCATTTTTGTTTTGTCTGTTTATGCTGCTGTAGCATCTGTTTGATTATTGCATTCAGGAATCTATCTTGAAATATTAGCTCTGGCAGATTCCATACTTATGCAATTTGTTGGATAAACCTGCAAAGCCAGAATAAAATCCAGAATAAAATGCACTTTGAAAGATACAGACAATGGTAATTTCCTATTTTTTTTTCTCTCTCTCTCTTCTTTTATTTATTTTTTATTTTTTAAAGGAAATTGACTGCTGCTTTTGCTAGCAAAAACATTATAGCGATAACCTTAAAAAGTGAGTTCTCTCATCACTGTGAACATGACCACTAAAAGGACAATTTTTAAATATTTGCTCAGGGACCTGGAGCTCCTATGCTTGTTTACTTATTTATTCAATATCCTGAGTTCCACTGGGAATTCAGTACTGAAGGCATCCATATGGCCAGGGACAGAAGAGAGCATTGTTTCAGAATGTAATCAGGTATTGATTGGCAGGAGGGTAGAAATTCCATTTCTTATTAGCTGAGAATTAAAGTTATTTTCCCTGAGAATAAAATTTACTTTAATTTTGTGTTACTTCAAATTCAAAGTCATTGATAATATTTAAGAAGCAGAAATATAGTGGAATACATATGGATCAAACTTCTCCATTCTGAAATGTCTATGAGCTGTTCTAGAGCCTGATGGATATGGATGTGATTTGATAAATAAATTCAGCGTTGTATTATACCCGATTCAGGCAAAAAAGTTTGAAATTGGATCTTCACTTATTACCTGAAGTGCCACACTATAAAACATGAGCTCTCTCTCAGATTTTGTAGTGTCTTCTTATAAGGCTCCATTTTCTTTATCATTTGGTTGTCCTTTCTGCACCTTTTCTTTTTTGTGTCCTTGCAGTACTCAAGAGCACATACCTAGAGGTGCACCTCTAGCTGCAAAAAAGTGGCAAAATGATGGACTTTTTTTTTTTTCTTTTTCTTTTTCTCCTTCTTCCTAAGGACGCCCAGAATTTTGTTGGCTGTTTCAGTTGCTATTACACAGTATGTTGAGGATTTCAGAAAACTGTCAATGACAATTCCAATAGCCTGAGGTATAACCTCCAGGACCAGCTTCAGCCGCAGGTGGGCAGAGCTTAAATTATTTTCCCATTGCATTACATAATTTGGCAACAAAGAAGTTCATCTGCTTTTTATTTATTTATTTATTTATTTATTTATTTATTTATTTATTAACTGATGGAATCAAGCTTTTCTGAAAAGGAATTTTCTGCAGCTGTTTTTTTGTTTTTGTTTTTGTTTTTGTGTTTGTGTTTGTGTTTGTTTGTTTGTTTTAAGGATCTCTATTATCTAAGATATTGAGATTTCATTGTTGGATTATTTTCCAAGTCATTTATGATGTTATTGAATAAAATCACTTCCAGCACTGATTCTTAGGGGACCCCATTGCTGATTCTTCCCCCATCGAGAAAGATGATCATTAAGACATACTTTTTGCTTCCTACCCATTAATAAACTTCAGTCAATAAAACAATCTTTCTCCTAGTCCCGAGGCAAGTTTGTTTCTTTAATAAACTTAAATATATATATATATAATAATGTTCAAAGACCTTCTGAATAGACAGATATATCAAATCCAACAGATCAACTTTTGCCTGCTAGAGAGGAGAAGGAGGAAATCACCTGGGACTGGGACTGTATCCTCCTGGGACTCCTGCAGGTCCTTAAGGTTGTGTTTCTGTACAGAAGCCTTTTGGACTCTTTCCTGACATGCCATGTTTATCAATGATCTCAGCTCTTGGGGAGGAACTCATTCTTCATACCAGAGATGGAATTCAGGCTCATGCAGAACACTCGGCTTCTGTATATCAAGTTTAATACTTGACTTTCAAAAATGCTCACAAAATAAGCTGTCAATTTGAATTCAGTCCATTCTAATGTGCCTTTATCTGCATGGCAAACAAGACAATTTTTTCCTAAATATAGGGGAAAAGCACTCACCTTGCGCATCTTCCAGAGACAGTGTGATATACCCATAAGATTGTTTCTCAAGCTGTGCTTGAAGTTTGGTCCTTTTTTCTCCCACTCTCTTTGTTAATGCCACCCCTCTTGATATAAGGTTGCCAGAAGTGCAATGCCATCACTTTTATCTGATCATTTTAGGATTATCTTTCTTATGTTTTCTCATGTTTATGTTCTAGAAATTGTGGCCAGGCATGTTTTCAGTGACAATCACTGTAAAGTCTATCCTTCTTGGGTTTTATCTTTAGCATCAATTTATAGCTAGGGGCTACAACTCATAATGAAGTGAAATAACTTTCTATAGGGCCTGCTTGAGCTAACCTGCAAAAACAGTCTAGAATCCCAAATGCTAGGGAAAAAAAAATAAATAAATCCCGATGTGGGGTTTTTCTCATGTTGACACTTTGAAAAAAGAAAAAAAGAAGTCAGTCTACAAATTCTGAACATTGACAATCCTGATGCTTGGTTTGCTGACTCTGTGTCTGCAACATGTGTTCGGTGTGTTTCCTCAACCAAGTGTGCCCAGAACTATGAAAGCATCATTGCTACAGCCTTGTCATCCTGCATTTCTGAATGTTATAAAAACTGTCTGTATCCAGGCTGACTTCCCAGAACTTAAAAGATGGTTTTTCATCCTTCCGCAACTGTATTTCCAATTATATCACAATACTGCAAAGTGAGGCTGGAGGCTCAGATGTGAAGTAAAATGTATCAGAAATTTGAAAGAATCACTTGAAAGTGATGAAAATTCATGGCAGTTTAGTTACTAAATGAACTATCCTTACTGGCATATATTCCCAAGCTTCTGGCTGTTAAATTGTTCCTGTGACGTCCTGAGCTTAAGATCACAGACTGCTTTGCCATGTCTCCTTACCTGACTGGGTTGTGTGGTTTTCTTTTACAACATCATATTTGGGCATATTTGGACAGAAAAATAAAAATAAATTAAAAAAAAAAAAAAGTTTCTCCTTTTGACATATTGATGGGACCTTTTTCAAAGGCTTGGGTGGCAGACACATGCCATTTGTATCCTTGAAAGTCTTCTGTCATGCCTTCATTCATAAAGTTTGATGTGTCCTAGCAGTATCTGGTTTCTAACTGTGCATCTTTTCATGCTGAATACCAAACTTCTTACTCATAACTATTTCATGAGGTTACAGTCCTACATTTTTTATGTTTGCATTAACTTTTTTTTTTTTTTTGTCTTTTTTTTTTCCCATATGAGGGATTTAGCTTCTAATATATTTAAAACACACTAGGGTGTGTTTGTTTGCATCAGAATGAGCTGATTTTATTTTACAGCTTTTCTTTCGAAGTGTAGCCACTTTGGGATAATCGAAGTCTACAGAAAGCATTTTTCTTGCTGCTCTCTTCCTACATTTATTTCCAAATTTCTTGACACCTTCACAAAAATCTTTCACTCTCTAGCTGACTCAGAGTTCTTTTGTGACTCCAAAATTCTGTTGCAAGCTTTTATATATCATAAAGAAAACCTCATTGTAAAAATACCTGAGGCAACGAAAGGTAATGTAGTGATACATACAAGTAATCCACACATTCCTTCTTCTTCTGCAATAAAACTGATAGGTAGGAGTTCAATTGCTATACTGCATCCCAGAGATGGAGTATGAGAACATACAAAACTCCAAAAAGAATGGAACAAAGTCTGTGTTTCAGGGGAAAACAACCATTTTCAGTTAGCATCAAATACTTCAGACAGCCACAGGCACAAATGTGCTTGTCTGTTTTGTTTCTTTTTCTTTCCAAACTGCCAAGAAAATATTATTATCCACCCCTAGTTCAGTGCCTGTTTTATTGATTGTATTGTTCTGGCCAGGCATATTATAGATTTTACACAGCAAAGGCAAAGTATTGCCTTTAAGAAAGTCTCCTCCAAAAGCAAAAAAAAATAAAAATCTGTTATTCTGACTGCTAGGCATGCTGAGAGAGCCAAAATAAGAAATGATAGAAGCGTGATACATAATCTTGTGAAAAATTGGAAAATAACCTCCTTTTTTTTTCTAGACAGAACAATATCATAACATGCCTAGTGCTGCTTTAACCCAAAACAGAGTAATTATGAGTGAAATATACCAAAAGATTATACAGCAGAGTGATGTTGAACTTGTTGTAACTTGTAACTTAGTAACTTGCACATGAAGTGGGTTACTCTGTGACCCTGAGCAATTTCACATATTTCCCAGACTAGATTATATTTCCATATAATTGAAATAAAAATTAATGTAGTGAATCTCTTTAATTTAACTGTCATTTTCTATCACTTAGAATTTGATGTATCATTTTAGTTCTGGAAATCTGGCAGCCAGACACAAATGTCCCTAAAAATATCCAAAGGGAAAAAAATGAAAGAAAAAAAAAAAAAAAAAAAAAAGATGTTCTCAAACAAGTATTTGTTTCATAAGAATTATAAGAATGCTTTATCAGTCTTGGGTGAAAAAAATCCTGCTCTCATATATTAAAACAGCTCACAGACAGTATTGCTATTACCTTGATTGGTATCTTTACAACTTGCTGATATAAGCCCCATTTATGGGATTATGTTTTCATATGGATGAACTATAGATGAAAAATTTATCCAGCAAATCCGACCAAAAAAAAAAAAAAAAAAAAAAAAAAGGAGAATTTGGTTCTAGGCCAAATGCAACTTCTTTTCTGCCTTGCCAAGAGATACTAACATACATTTTGCGCGAGTTCTTATTTCAATGGCCATAGGGTGGATGTGCAAGTGATTCAGAGTGAGTTTTTTGTTAAAGGTGTACCAGGAAGAAGGGGCATAATTAGTGAAGGGGGCAAGGGCCAGGCTAGGCACCAAAACTGACCGTGCAAGTTAATTCTGCTCAGTAGCTTATTACTGCATAAGCAAGCCCTGAAATTCTTATGTACTGTTGGACTCACCTGCAGCTCATGGAAATCATTGCAGAGCTTTTCATCAACTAAGAACACTCTGGGTCACATCCCATGTTATTTTCCATTCCATACATCTGCTAATAAACCCAGTAGAAACCTGAGATTTTTGCATGCAGACCACTTAGCATCTTCTTAAATACAGATGTAAAATTGCACACATTATTTATCAAAAGTCTGAGAAGTTTTTAGAATGACCACTCTGAAGGCCATAAGGGACCCCTCGTGGCTTCAGAGGAAAAGAAGTCAAGAGCCCTTAACCACAAGCCCTGGAGTAGATAACACAGGTTGTTTGACTAACACCGGTTAGAAATAGGACCAAGGTAGTGTTCTACAATTATTCACTGTCTTGTTCTTGGAAGGCCTCTGCCTCTGTCTTCCTGTTCTTGTCAGTGAGAGCTTGATAAAGGGTAAATTTGTTGGTTACAGACTTCCAACATCACTCAGACTCCCCACTCAAAACCACCAGCTTCTCCGTGACTCTTTTTCTCTAATGATGAAACACAAAAATACCCCCCTCTCGCTTTATATCTTTTGCCATTCTGTTACTGTTGTAGTATTTGATCACATTTCTCATAGCTAGATTTCAGCTGAGATGAAAAATGATGTTTATAAATGTCTGGAACATGAAGAATGTGAACAGCAATAAAATATTGGCTATGGTTTTTGTTGCTAATTTGTGCTTATAAAGAAGCGAGAATGTGACAGAAAAACTTTTGCTTTACTTAAAGAGTTAATGGATTGACTTTTTACCTGAGAAAAAAAATACGGAACGCAAGATTTTGGTTAACCAGTATTTATATCATGCCACTGTCCAGCTGCTAGATATGTAACAGTTATTCAGAAAAATCCCAGTGATTTGGTCTGGTTCCTCTTTAGTGCTCTAAAGAAAGATTTCAGAAGTAGTCCCTATGCATCTCCCATAAACCAGACACATTTCTGACTACAGGCAAGCATGTTTCTAGAAGCAGAAATACCTAGGAGCTTTGATCTCTTTTAAAACCGGTGAGGGTGGTTTATCTCAAGTTGAACAAATATGGATAATCTTCCTGGCTTTAAATATGTTCCAGCTGAGATCCTTCTTATGTCTTTAATGGATACTGGTAAGTCTTTAATAGTTGATGACTTAGTCCCCGAGTAACACATCCAAAAGATCAAGTAGCTCTGTAGTGCAGCTAAAACTGTGTACACGGTGGAAATAACCTTATGCCATGAACATCAGCTAAGGAACAGAGCTAACAGCAGCTCTGCTGTGCTGCCTTGCATTTTAATATGCGTGAGGAGAAAAGAAACAAATGTTTCCTATAGTGTGGAAATTCATGAACATATTTCAAGCACTTCTGTATCTTCAAGACTGCTCCCTTTACAAGCTGTTCTCCGTAGTTTTGAAACTGTTTATTCCAAACAGGCTCTTAGATGGCACATTCCACGAAGTCATCTGTTGCAGTAAGACCATCTGCAGGGACAAATACAACTTGTCCTGAATAATGCTAGGAGAAATTGACCAGTAAGGTGAATCATACCTTCTGTATAAAGCCTTGCAGGTTCCTCAGTGGACATGATCACCTGTGCTATTTCAGAAAGCTGCTCCATAGGTTCAAGTGTCAAATGAGATTGTGGTTTCCTGTACTGAGATTGTGGTTTCCTGTATGGGTGGACAAGACCAACTTTGGAGAAGAATGTGAAAATACTCTGCCACAAATCTAATACATTATTTATTGTATTTGTGTCATTGTTGCTCACCACTGTTGTATCTAAGCACTATAACAAATCTGTCCTTGCCACATCTCTATATTATTTATGGTTCCCTTCTTTCTCCTCCCTCCTATTCAACCATGAGGAAAATCAATGGACTGCAAACTTAAAGGGTCACTTTCTGCTGAAATGTAATAGAAAGCACATTGTGGGAGAGAAGACCATAGAGAACCTGCAACACCTTTCTTTGAGAAGCCTACATAAGGCCAGGCAGTGTTTCAGTCCCCACATGTGTTGGGAATCTTCCTGTTACTCTTCCCTTCTAGAACACCTTCAGAGGAGTAGGGCAGGCAGCTGGCACCAGCTCTGCCTTTCCTCACCCCCTAAAGTTTGCCAGACAGGCAGCGTGGCATGAACATCATGCATGAGGCTTTACAGATCATGGAAATTCCATGTCCGCCCAAACTAAGGAAAACAAGAAAGAAAAACACAAACATTCAGAAATTCCCAGTCATTTGAGAGCTGTGTGGTATGGAGCTCAGCTCCTCAGGTTGAGGTACTGGACTGGCATTTGTAGTGCCACAGCTATGTGTAGGCAAAAATAAACGATAAAAAGAAGGAAATAGTGGCCTTGCAGTGGACTTAACTGCCTCTCAAAGAAGCCTAGTCTGACCAGGAACATAGATATGCATTATATTATAATTTGTAAAGGTTGGAAGGTAGGTATACTAACCTATGTTAAAATAAGCAGTTATGCTTGTAAGCATGACACTTCAGAACCAGTGCTGCTTTGTATGCCTGTGATCTCACTGCCATGCCCAGAGCAGGGTCAGGGACACAGCACTGCAATTTTCAGGTTGGTGTCTCTGAACCACTCTGGGACTGGAAACAGCAGAAGCAATTCTGGAAAGCAAATACTTCTCTCCATAACAACAAAAATTAAACAACTTTGCATGTCCAGCCAAGCCCTCACAAAGCAAAGCTGCCAGGGGACTCCATAGGATATTGTACAATAAAAATAAATTTCCTGTATGACTTCTGCTTTTTGTAAATGCTCATCTGTTTGTATGGCATTTCATACCACTCCCAAATGTACTGAAGGAACAATCTCCCTATGCTCTTTCACAACTCTTTCTCTAATAGATATATCTGAAGCAAACTAATTCATAGCATCCTCTTAAAATGTATTGCCATCCAAAAGAAAAACATCTCTTGGAAAAAAAATCATTGCAGGTCACATGAATTAACAAATAGACTGTGTAGCACCTCACTGCTGAGCCCTGTAAAGAAACTCAGTGTCACAAATAATACGCTTTGATCACCAAAAGGAGGAAGAAAAACTCATTCAAGACCACCTCTACTTTTTCTGTGAAACTCCCGTTAGATTTTTTAGTGAAACAGTAGCTGAGGCATCTGGATTTTCCCTTTATTTCTTCCCTTTCACCAGTCTTTTCTGTTTTTCTCTTGACACCAAATTCTACTGAAAATGCTTCTCCACATGAGTTCCCTATAATTTCTCTGCAAAACGCTTCCTCCCAAATAGATGTGTTTCCCTTCCTCTAAACCTCTGGAAAGGAAAATGCATATTGTCCTGGGGCAGCCTCTTATGCCCTCTTAAGGAATCCCTACCTCTCTCTACAGACTTAGTTTAAATTGTTCTAGCTGAAAATTAAAATTATTTCTCCATGCTATTTAAATATGTGTGATGCAACTTTCTTATTAAAATTTGCCATATGGCTACAAATGTTCTTGGGCCTCTGACTTTTGATTCCGCTTTGGTTCCGAGAATCTTATGAGTGACATACACAGAACTATGTTGGTGTGAAACAGACAGATCTGATTTTCAGGAATTCCCACATTGTGCTCATGTAGTGTAGTAATTAGAAGCGTCCGATCATTACTTGAAAAGCTTACAGAATTGTTATTGTCACATTTGACACGTATTATTTGAGTAGCAGACTGAATAATAAAAGAAACATGAACTAGCATTCATGAGCATTCACTAGGATTCATTGAACTTTTATTCAAAGAACAAGAAAATTCATTCTCTAAATGCATTATTCAATAAATATTTTTCAGCCAGTGTTAGAGGTGATATTTGGAAAAGAGCAGGAGAAAATATTGTTCATTGTTGAGGCATACTTTGGTATTTTTTGTTTTGCAAATTTGTCATTCTGCAACATATTTGAAAAGTTCTGTGAATGTGGCCTCAGGTTGTCAAACTTAGTTCTTTTAGAGCTGCTCAATTTTCATCCAGTCTGAAGATGGTTTTATAATTCCAAAAAATCCCAAGAATATTACAGTTCCAAAAAGGGTATTTGCACACCAGCTGCAGAAATGCTGTGGATTTTGTTTTTGAAAATACTTTCAATGTCAGCTAACAAACAGATAAATAAACAAAACCCTAACAGTTTGTGTTCAAGCTGGTGTAAAATGTCAGAGCAAAAGTCAAGAATTGCAAGGTGCTCCCCTAACACATTCTGACATTAACATTTTTTTTTTTTTTTATTTTATGAATATGTGCCCTATAGCTTACACATTTTTTTATCTATTTTTTTTTCTTGTACTTATTTTTTCTTCCACTTTTTTTTTTTTTTTTTTTCCCTTTTATTTAGCACTCAGTCATGTGTTGAGGATTATATATCTAGTCAATTTTATGGGCTGTTTTCACCAGAGAACCTGACTCTGGAGAGTTATAAGCTGGCATTCTTTTGGCAGTGGTTGGAAGTGCATGGTGTCAGGCCCCCTCAAGATCTGAGTTTGAACATCTCCAAATGCTGATAACTTTCATGTTCCTGACTCAGGTGCTGGCAGACCTAGCTCAGGGCAGACATTTTGCTGCTTGATGCACTGACAGCCTTAGACCTAAGACACCCTAGCTATAAGAAGGGATGGTGGAGCTGAGACAGAAAAGCAGTAGGCAGTCTTGTTACTCTGACCACATTTAGGGGCACAAACAAACTGAGGGACAATGTACAGTAGATGGAATGACCTTGCCCTAACAGGTACCACTGACATAAAAAATACTCCTATACCCTTTCAGAAGAAGTAGCCATAGTCAGCCTGAGCATCCTAGTTTTTGATGAAATAGGTGTCAGGACCACAGATGATTTTCAGTGATGATGGAGATAATGAATATTAAGAAGTAGTACTGCTCAGATCTCAGACTGAAATATCTGGTCTGAAAGAAATGCTTTCTTTTCCTGAACCTTCTCTGCCTTTGATAGCAATTAATCACCATGGATAGTTTTGATCTTCTTCCCTGAATCTGTACACATATTCCACATACCATCTATTCCTGGCAGCCTTTGTTCCTTGACATATTAACAGCTATATTGAATATCACTGATGTACCAAGTCTCAGGTTGTAATAGCAAACCCTTTGAAAACATAATCAAAGTGAAACAAGTGCACATGGAAAATAAAGACGTGATTGGTGACAGCCAACATGGCTTCACTAAGGGCAGATCGTGCCTTACAAATCTGGTGGCTTTCTGTGATGGGGTTACAGAATTGGTGTATAGGGGAAGCAACTGACATCATCTACCCGGTCTTGTGCAAAGCATTTGACACTGTCCCTCATTATATCCTTGTCTCTAAATTGCAGAGACATGTATTTGGCAGATGGACCACTTGGTTCATAAGGAATTGGCTGGATGGTTGCACTCAAAGAATTGTGGTCAATGGCTCCAGGTGGAGATCAGTAATGAGTGGTGCTCCTCAGGGGTCAGAACTGGGACTGGCACTGTTTCACATCTTTGTTGGTGACGTGGACATCGAGACAGAGTACTGAGGGTGCCCTCAGCAAGTTTGCAGATGACATCAAGCTGTGTGGTGTGGATATGATCCTTCCACACTAGAGGGAAGGGATGCCATCCAGAGGTACCGGTACAGGTTTGAGAGGTCAGCCTCAGCCTGTGTGGACCTCAAGAAGTTCACCGTGGCCAAGTGCAAGGTCCTGCACCTGGGCCGGGGAAATCCCAAGCACACATACACACTGGGCAGAGAATGGATTGAAAGCAGCCCTGAGGAGAAGGAGCTGGGGGTCTTGGTTGATGAGAAGCTCAACATGAGCCAGAAATGTACACTTGCAGACCACAAAGCCAACCATATTCTGAGCTGCATCAAAAGAAGTGTGGCCAGTAGGTCCAGGGAGACGACTCTTCCTCTCTGATCTGCCCTCATGAGACCCCACCTGGAGCACTGTGTTCAGCACTGGGGCCCCCAGCATGAGAAGGACTTGGAAGAATTAGAGGAATCCAGACAAGTGCCACAAGGATGATCAAGAGGATGGAGCACCTCTCCTACAAAGACAGGCTGAGAGAGTTGGGGTGGTTCAGCCTGGAGAAGGCTCCACGTAGACCTTATAGTGGCCTTCCAGTACATAAAGGGGGCCTACCGGAAAGCTGGGGAGGGACTCTTTGTCAGGTGACAGGACAAGAGGGAATGGCTTTAAACTAAAAGAGGGGAGATTTAGATTAGATATAAGGAAGAAATTTTTCACTCAGAGGGTGTTGAGGCACTGTCACAGGTTGGCCAGAAGAGCTGTGGATGCCCTATCCCTGGAGATGTTCAAGGCCACGCTGGATTGGGCTTTGAGCAACCTGGTTTAGTGGGAGGTGTCCCTGCCCATGGCAGGGGGGTTGGAATTAGATGGTCTTTAAGATTGCTTCCAACCCAAACCATTCAATGATTCTATGATTTTATGACAAAGGAAGACACAGACATTGAAAATAGGTGTTCAGCAGATAATACTTGTTCATTTTGACAAATATTTAACGGTTATCTGTGTCTTCATCAACCTGACTTAACTTGGTCATTTCCCTGTCCCAAGCTTCATCTCCTTTATGTTAATCTGATAGCTAATATTGTACAGAGGAGGACTTCGCCAATGTTTGATTTTTTATTTATTTATTTTTTTTTTACAAGGCAGAGTTCTCAGTTGTGGATATTATAGGAAGTAATAGTGTCGTTATAGGAAGCATCCTTAAGATGACTAGGGATATAGAGGGATTCCTTTGTGCATCTGTTGTTCCCTGCTAGAATGATTCTGAAACAGCAAAACTGATCTACCTTTTCTTAATTTTGCTTGCACTGGCTCTTTGTGAAGTGCAAGTTAAAGAGATCTGTCCTACTTGTTCTGGTCATGCTAACATATTTTCTTGTAAACCAGTCCTTTTTTTCTGATAATATTGGTTAAAATCTTAGGGCTGAAATAAAATGGAGCCAAACATAACATTTTCCATGGATTTAAATATACTCAACCATTTCTCAGATAGAATATAATCAATCAGTAGTAAAATACTATATTGGCAGAAATCCGATAGGTTATCAATAATAGGAGGACCCTTGTATATTAAAGGCTGAATTATGTGTAGCAATTTTGTCAGCAACAACTGGAGTTGTAACTGGTTGATTTGATGACATAATAATCTGGAGATAATATGAAATATCGGTTCAGATTTCATGCAAGCATATATAAATCTATCAGCTTTGATAGATTTGTGATATTTTACATCACAGTTGGTTTTGCCTTACATGATCAGTTAAACAAAAAAAAACAAACACAACATTTCCTTGCTGATCCCGTAAAATAAATCATGAGCTGTAAACAGGACAGGTTAAATTTACAGTTGGATGGTAGTACCATTTTTGATTTTGATTTTGCTGATGTTCAGCAAGTCTCTATTTGAATAAGTTAAGCCAAACCAGAATATTTACTTTTCTCACACTCTACGGTACCTAATGTACATTTACAATGATTCTCAGTACACTTCCTTTTATGTAAGTATAAACATTATTGTAACCATCAAAAATACATGAAGACTTTCATATTATCCCTTTTCTGTTAATTTTCTGGTAATCCAAGTATGGACATTAATTATTTAAGACAATTTTTGCATCTCTGTACTTAGAGAATTATTGTGAACAGCACTGGCAACTGTAAACCAAGTCCAGTCCAACAATATGTAACACTTGGTTTGAAGTGTCAGGTTCTTCAATCAGTTGTGCATGAAGATTTTGATATTTTAAAGAAACACTTCATGTAATTCTGGTTTTAAAGAAAAATAAATAATATATAATATAAAAGTTAAATAAATATGAGCTTACAACTCTTACCTTTTTAAAATTATAATGCATGAAATCATGAAATTTGAATGCAATGATTGAGATAACCCACAGAACATGTATTCCTAGTAAAGCCGCGTTTTCACTAAATTTGTATATATTTAATATAATTTTTGAAACCATCTATGTCACAAACACAATCAAAAAAAAAAAAAACCTCACATATTCTTTTTTCAATGTAAACTTGTTTGTAACTAGTTTTTTTCATTATTATAGTGTGTTTTGTGCGTCTCTAAAAATGACCAAATCAGACTTCAGTACAGTGCCTGAAATACCTTCACATTTGTTTTTCTTTCCCTTCCTTTGATCTGCAAAACAACCCTGTATCATCAATATGTCTGCATGTGACAGCTAAGCACTGTTCATATATTATTTGAAGATTGTTAAAAAAAATACTAACACAGGACACTTACCTCAAAAATTTACTCCATCTGTTCTCCTGGGATGATAACTGTTGTTATGTATTTATGACTCTTGTGAAGAATTTTATTGTTCAGGAAACAAAAACAAGTAGTTCAAATGTTTTAATTAGCTATTCCACTGACATAGGCATAGGCAAAATATATGATGAACCTTCAATGGTAAATTACAGCTACCTATGGGCTTTATACTTTAACTTGAAAGTTTAACAATGTAGAAATGGTTGGAAATGTCAGACATGCTGCCATCTCTGGAAAATGTAAAATAAGAAATAGGTGTGATCAAGTCAATGTTCCAAAGCATAGGTACTTACTAGTATGGATGCAGCTATATAGTAACATTTTGAATTTTCGGATACTCATGTTGTGCATTTTATAAATGAAACTATCATGGAGTGCTCTGGAATATATTTCCTTTTCTCCCATAGCATATAAGGATAAACAATTGCAGAGGTACTGGTTATCCCTGTCTGAAGAATTTCTGAAAATAACTGTTTTGGTTGTTTGGTTGCTTATTTTCTTGGTTAAACAAAACTAGCCAATTTAAGAGAATGCACCTGGTCTGGAAAGCTGTAATGCCATTAAATGCCTTATGTCTCGACACAGTGTACGACAAATTGGCATGAATTTCTTGTCCCATACTTGGGTGTATTTCATGCCCATCTGCTTATTTTCTTTGATGTTCCCAGTAATAACTGACAGTCACTTGGGTCTCTTAGCTATCATCTGCACAAATAAAACCTGACATTGCTTTCATAAAATAATGTCAATAGTATATCAAATTCTCCAACATATTCCCTGCACAGCTGCACCAAATGACAGAAACAAAAACTGCTTTCAAACATAATTTATAAAATCATAAAAGGAGGGAACTGTTCTCCCTTTTAAAAGCAAAGCTTAGCTAACTTGTAAACAAGATGACAAATCACCATCAGGTTGGTTTAGTTTTTTTTTCCAGGACAGACAAGGTCACTGTGATTTTTTTTTTTCTCATCTAGCACCTCCTTACCTGAAGCAACAATATAAACACAAGAATAATCAGTAAAAGACTCATCATTATAAAGAAAAATAAGTTATGTCTCTCCCAAATTAAGGAAAGAAAAAAAAATGCAGAAGATGAGAGATCCTAGTGCTTTACAAACACAATAGGTTCTATTCTCTCCTATATTTTAGGTAAACCACCAGAAATATGAAAAAAATCAAAGTTTTTTGAAAGTAATATGTGCATATTTGTTTTAGAACATATATGTAGTTGTGTAGGCACATAGTTTTGTAAAAAATTATGCAGTCACTGGGCAGGCACTCTTTCCTTTCAATGAATGATTGCTGAATAGCTATTTAGCATTGTCCTGCATGTGTACCGTATGCTACATCTTAAATTTTATTTATTTAATAGAAAACTGCACTGCAATTTACTTTACGATGCAGCAGTTTCTTAAAGGACAGGAAAGGTTATAGGAAAATGGAAGAATGTAGAATAATTGCTATATGTGGTCCCCTCACAGGCTCACAAAGCTAGCTAGGGGCTGAGGGCCTAGGTGTGTTGGCCTCTCCTAAGGATGTGAACATGGCACCCACCTCTCTGGTACCTCCCAGAACTTCCCCGATGTGCAGCAGTCCTGAACTGCCTCTGTTTGCCTCTCAGTATGATTTGGCTCATTGCAGTGAGACCCTGATCTTATTCTGAGTCTCCATACACCATTGTAATGTAAATAATTAATAGGAGCAATAATAAACGACTTGCTTACTGCTACTCATGACAAAGATATGATCTGAATTCAGATGAAAAAAAAAATAAAAAATAAATGACAGCACAAAGTTCTGAGCCTTATAGAGTAAGACAGATCTTGCCTTTGATTTGTAAGACATAATACTTGCACTGCAATGTACCAAACTTCTAAATTCAACTGTTAGGTAGCATTTACCATGAATAATGTAGGACTATACAAAGAACTTTTGTTTGTAGAAGTGTCTTGCAATGTTAAGATTTACCAACAATTTGGCATTGTGAACACGAGAGAATTTAGTTAGCAGCCATGATGAACTGTTTCTGTATGGACTGACAATTAGCAGAGGCAGGGATGGACCGAGAAGGAGCGGCGGGGACAAAGCATCAGGGACTGACCGCAGCCCTCAGTCCCCTGTTTCCCTGCGCTGCTCAGGAGGAGGAGGTGGAAGAGGGCAGATGGGGAGAAGACGTTTTTGGTTTCTTTCCTTTGTTTCTCACGTGTCTAGCTTGTTGGTAGTAGGCAATAACTCTTACTGTCTCCCTATGCTGAGTCTGCTTTGCCCGTCACGATAATTGTTGAGCGATCTCCCCGTCCTTATCTCAGCCCTTGAGCCCTTTGCATCGTATTTTCTCCCCCTTTCCCTTTGAGGAGGGGGAGTGAGAGAGCGGCCGTGGTGGAAACTCGGCTGCCCACCCGATTCAGACCACCGCAGTTGCAAAGGACTGGAAAAGTTTTCCGAAGAAACAAGATGGATAGTTTTCCGAAGAAACAAGAAATGCATCATTTCCTTATTAAGGCTTCCTGGATAATTGGGGTTATTTCATATTCCGAGCTCAGAGGAAGAGAATTGTTGATTTCCCCTTCTTTTTTCTTACATGGAAATGAAAGGTGAACTGCTCTACAAGTATGAGCAACGTATCAGAATCAAGCTCTTTTTGTCTGTAATCCTTTCTCAAGAAAAGATTTATCACACACCTTCCACAGATGTAGGGGAGCAGGGAATAATTTTTGAACTACTCTAATTAAAGTCAGTTTGGGCATAGTGGTACTTCTCTAGCTGTTCCTGAGACATACGCATTAGCAACAGAGAGTGTTGCGCTGTCATTGCGAGGCGCCTGTGGTGATGACTTCAGAAACAGAACTGAATCATGTCACCACAGCACTTTGGGAACAGCTGCCTCTGTGCACGTTTAGCTGGGAGGGACAGAGAAGGGTGCTGGATGTGATGAAACCACACGAGGATTTGTGGATCTCACCTTGAGGGGCACAGAGAGGGCCCCTGCCCTTCTGTAAGTGTTTTGATGCTTGGCTGGGGAAAACAATGTGGTTTTGTTGTGAATGCTTCATTTTAGTATTCTGTAGTTTGTGTCAAGTCCTTACAGAAGCATCAAGTTTGGTACTTTGCTCAATGATGTAGCTGCACAGAGTGAGAACAGACCCAATGTACGGGTGAGGGCCTCTGCACGTTCTCTTCTCCCTACAGACAATCAACAAATAAGGGTAGACAGAGAAGAGTGTGCTGTGGTCCTCCCATAGACCGCAAGTACTAAAGCATAAACAAGAGGCTTAAGAGTCCCCCTGTCACGTTCAAATTCAGGACAGCAATGGACTTCATCACATGGGCTGGCCTGTCGAGTAGTGTCTCAGGCTGTGGTGTATGAAGATGCACTCCATCTGCTTTCAGGGTAGCAATTGCAGTGGGCAAGCTGCCTGACCTTAACATTTTTCATTCCATTTTTCACCTGAGTTTTGCTGGTTTCCCACGATTCACTCTTGGTCTAGAAAAAAAGAAGAAAAAAAAAAAGAATTTTTTTAAAAAAGGGAATTTGGATCAAAATAAAAGGATTTCCTTTCCATTAATTACATGTTCTTAACTTGACAGATTTGATTATCGACTTAGAAGGCAAATATCTGGCCAGACTGCAGGACTTATGCCCGCAGCGTGGGACAGCTCTCATAAGGGTGATTCAGGGTAGCTTCTGGAAAACAAGACGTCAGATCTCCAAAACAGCTTTCTTTGTGCTAATGTGGGAAGGGCGAGTAAGAGTAAAGGTAAGAGTCCAGATACCCTAAGAAGCGGAAAGTGTGAAGGAAACTTCCTTCTGGCTGATACGGCTCCATATCTAGTTGTCAACTCCGAAGAGAGCAGTTCTAAGTTTCTTGGGGAGAGGAAAACAAAGAGACTGGGAGATTGTACAAAGAAAAAAATGGGATTAGCTATTTCAGGAAATCATAGTAACTGGAAATAGAGATTGGAAGAGTGCTTTAAGCCAAGACAGAAACTTTTTAAAACTAAAACCTAGGAGTTGGATGAACCAAGAAATGAATACATTTTGATTATGCAGTTGTGTCCATTGTTATCTTGGGAAATATGGTTTCCACATAAAATGTATCTGGGGCTTGAAGTTTTCCTAACGCCCTTCTCTGTGTATTCCCTACTGTTTGGTAAGCGCTGAGGTCACACTGCAGACAGCAGCACGTCCTCTCCCCACTGCTTAGCTGTCTGTTTTCACAACATGTCTAGCAACAGAATGGCTTTGACACAACTGCGCCTATGACCGAGTTCATTCAAGCTGGTGGACAAGGTAAAAGCTCTGGACAAGCGAAGGGGAGGGAGGGATGGACATACAATATGATCACTTTAATCTCATTTCTCTAAGAACCCTTGCTGAGAAAACAAAACAAAACAGAACGGAACAGAACAAATGAAGCAAGCAGCCAGCTTGCTGGAGACATTGTCTGGGAAACAGTGAAAACACTTGCAGACAAAAACATACCAAAAGACTAACTAACTCTTTGAGCTTAATTCTACTCCAACAGCATAACCTCAAACTCCTGTTTCTGTTCATAACAGGCTGGTACAGTAACATGGCGCATTTGATGACTTTGCAGCATAGATGTCAGGAATGCAGGTTGGGATCACCTCCTTCTACTTAGAGTTCAGTTTGAAGGGATGAGCAAGTAATTTTCCCTGGGTTGACGGAAATCTAAAGTCTGTTTTCTAACACTCTTACAGACACTTCTCTGTCCATCGGCCTGTCCTGCCAACTCTGGTGTGAGTGTGAAGTTGTGGCAAGAGGGGTTTCCCGTTCCTATTTCACCTGGTGGACACCAGCTTTCCTAGGAAATTGCTGATGTTGCTGAGCAGGCAGCAGTATCAAAGCCCTAGATTCTGAAAGAAGCAAAGCAAGCTAGAGGAAAACTGTATGTCCTGGTAATTTTCTTTCTTTTTATTTTTTCATTCTTCACTTGTAAGAAAATCTAAGTCTTTAAACCACTTGTTTGAAAACACAGCTTTATGGAAATGCTTATGGGTGTGCTCCTTCACCTTGTTTGGAACCTGCTTAACCTCGCTTCAGCTATAGGACACCTATGCTCAAATTTATGCTCCCCATGATAAAGCGGCGTTCTTTCGGTATTCTTTTCTGTGATGGTTGCAGGTGAGGTTGAAAAGAGTTGTCAGTACGATTCTTCGTTTCCTTTGCAGTATCCAAAACTCCGTATTACTGCGGATCTTCTCCTCTGATCTGAAAAGCTTCACAGGCCAAAAGAGAATTGAGATGAAGAAGGAAATAGAGAATGCTGACCAGTATTTCCAATTACTACCCGTAAGTTTTGTGAAAGAATCCGGTGCATTTCTGTAGTGGTAGAAAGTTAATAAAGTCATGATCGTGCACTTGAAGGCAAGCAATGCTATAAAAACAAAGAATGCAAGGCCCTGGTTAAGGACAATCTTCAGGCTGCTTCTCGATCAACAGCTCATTTGGTTCTTCCACAACCTCCTCTCCGCTTGCTTAGAAGTTGTGAAGGTCGGAAGCACACTCCGTGTTTTTCATCCCCTCTGTGTATCTTTTCCCTGACAGCAACTTCTGTCTTGGCTCTTCACATCAAGCCAGAGCAGTTTCTTTGCCTCCGGAACCTGCAGGCTGTCCTCTCGTGTGTACCTGTGGTGGACTGAGGGTAATGCTTGTAACGCACACAGATGCTGTATTCACTAGGACTTTTAGAAAAGAGAGCAAGAAGCTAACCTGCGCAGCAGTTTCTTAGGTTTCTGTATATCTATCTATCTATCTATCTCTCTGCGTATATATTTCATTACTTACTTACTTATTTAAAGATCCTTTAAATATAGTAGATACTTTAAGAAAGCTTACTTGTCCTTCTCCTTTACTTGTTTTCAACGTTTACTTTTCTAACCAATCCTTAATGTTACAACATTGGATTTATTTAGTTCTCAGTTCTTAGAAGTTCTCAAAGCACATCAGTGACTTCTATATTTCTCAATCTTTCCATCTGCATTGAGACCTCTTATCTGAATTTAGGTATTAGGTGAAGAAGAACACTGAAACCAGCTGAAGCCGTATCAGCATAGATGCTTCTATGCTAGGAAGTAATTCAGAGTGCTTCCATGGTGTACTTTAGACAGTTTTACTCTGGTCCTCTGGACTCAGCATCCCCAAGGGATATTTCAAAGCTCTCTGAAGGACCCGTCATTATCTCTGACACTGCAGTCTCCATTAGGAAGGGGTAAATATTCCTTGCCCTTGTGGAAAGGAACTACTCAGTTAGCTGTTTCTAACCAAAATCTCTTTGTTGTCTTCTATTGACAGACACCACCCAGCTAGCCAAGCTAAACCACTGAAAATGGAAGGAGTGGGACTACTTCAAAACCCTGCTGCTGCTTCTAAGCAGAACTGCGATGTAGGTGGGGACACAGCAAGAAGACACGTCCAGGCCACAGTGGAACTGAAAGGCACCTGTCTGAGCCACAGAACCAAGTCAGCGATTCCCAGTTGGAGACTGTTGCTCGACCAGTGACACAGCAGCTGGAGCGCTTCTGGTTGCTGCTGATGGGTTCCCGTGAATCAGCCAGGGATAGGAGCTATGAGAACGACTGAAGCGATCTGAAGTTACCTGAAAGAAAGAAGAGAGGAGAGAAGAAGACAAGAGGGGAGGGAAGGGGAGGGAATAAAGGAAGGGAGGGGACTGGAGGGGAGGGGATTGGAGGGGATTGGAGGGAAGGGCATTGGAGGGGATTGGAGGGGAGGGGAGGGGAGCGCAGGGGAGGGGATTGGAGGGCAGGGGAGGGCAGGGGAGGGGAGGGGAGGGGTAGATAGTGTAGGGGAAGATAGTGTAGGGGAGGTTAGGGGAGGCTAGGATAGGGTAGTGTAGCATAGCATAGCATAGCATAGCGTAGGGTAGCATAGCGTAGTGTTGCGTAGTGTAGCGTGGTAGAGGGGAGGGGAGCGTTGGAGAGTATAGGGTAGTGTAGGGGAGCGGAGTTTAGGGGAGTGTAGGGTAGGATAGCGGAGGGGAGTGTAGGGGAGCGTAGGGGAGGGGAGCATACGGTAATGTAGGGTAGTGGAGCGAAGGGGAGTGTAGGGTAGTATAGGGGAGGGGAGTGTAGGGGTGTGTAGGGTAGTATAGGGGAGGGGAGTGTAGCAGAGTGTAGGGACAGGGAGCATACGGGAGGGGAGGGGAGGGGAGGGGGGAGGAGGGGAGGGAAAAGAGGGGATGGGAGGGGTGGGGAGTGCTACCATAAATAAAATTGCCAAATACATGACATTTGGGATCTGGAGCCAAATATTTGTGTTGCTGAAGGGATGCAAGACACAGACTCCTGATGGCTCTTGAACAGGAGGCGTTTATTGCCCTTTTTCACTACTACATGTCCTCTCCCCTTAGCCCCACGTGCTGTCCACGCGCCCGAATCTATCATACAGTTGGTCAGAGACCCTCAGACATGCGCCTGGAGTCAGCCAGCAATTGCCCACTGCCCAAAGGTCCTCTTTAACATTGTGGCCAATTCTTGATCTCAGCCTTGCTCAAGGTTTTGTTTCTGCCGCTTGTTTCCTCATTACCTCTAATTCAGGGACCTGTGAAACAGCGCAAAGCCACCTGAAAATTCCCTCCCCACACGTTGCCATTCATTCCACAACCTGATTTATCGCTGCCATCCGCGCATTGCACAGTGCCATGAAAGGTTTGGCGTGCACAGAGGTGGCTGAGGATTTTCAGAAATAACTTTTCTTAAGAACTGCATCAAGACTTTTGCTGGAAGGCAAAAGATCGGGTGATTGATTAACGTAGGGATGGCAGCTGAGCAAGGGAAGCATCTTCCAAACTTCCAAATATTTCCTGTATACAGAACTACAACTCCTCTGCTCTCCGGTTAGGAGTTTCTGTCACCTGCTCAGGAAGCAGAAGCAGTGAAATGGGATTTAGAGGATCCAGCTGAAGCGTCAGTGCCTGTTAGAGGAAACCATCAATTTACGGGCTTTGAAGAGAGTTTGACCAGTTTTCCAAGGAACATGTACTAGTGCTGCATATATATGTATCTAAATATCTCTACACCTGGCTTGTGTCAGACATAGAGTGGCCATCAGGACTAGGGAAGCGGTTGTCCCTCTGTGCTCGGCTCTGGTGAGGCCGCACCTCGAGCACTGTGTTCAGCGAAGACCTCGAGGTGCTGGAGCGTGTCCGGAGAAGGGCTCTGAAGCTTGTTAAGGGTTTAGAGAACAAGTCTGGTGAGGAGCGGCTGAGGGAGCTGGGGTTGTTCAGCCTGGAGAAAAGGAGGCTCAGGGGAGACCTTCCTGTGCTCTACAGTAAGCTTAAAGGAGGCTCCAGAGAGGTGGGGATCGTTCTCTTCTCCCAAGCCCCAAGTGACAAGACAAGAGCAAAAACCCTTAAGTTGTAGCAGGGGAGGTTTCGGTTGGTTATTGTGAAAAATTTCTTCACCGAAAGAGTTGCTCTGGTGGGTTTACGTGGCAAGGTTTTGGTAGCAGGGGGCCATAGGGGTGGCTTCTGTGAGAAGAATCTAGAAGCTGCCCCATGTTAGATAAGGGCTCCACTGCTGGCCAGAGCCAAGCCAAGAAACTATGTCGTTTGTTCCTCTGTGAGAGCATATTAAAAAGGAGAAAAAAAATAACAACAACAAAAAAAAAGCTGCTTCACAGGGAGAAAGAGAGGAGAAGCAGCCCTGCAGCCCCCCAGGTGAGTGCAGCAGGAGGGCAGGAGGTGCACCAAGCAGGCAGCAGCAGTCCCCCTGCAGCCTGTGGAGAGGCCCCTGGTGAAGCAGGCTGTCCCCCTGCAGCCCATGGGTCCCCCATGGAGCAGATCTGCACGCTGCAGCCCCCCCCGTGGGTAGAGGAGCCCCCGGTGGAGCAGGTGGATGTGGCCTGGAGGAGGCTGCGGCCCATGGAGAGGCCCTGCAGGAGCAGGCCCCGGGCCGGAGCTGCAGCCCCGCAGGAGCAGGGGGTCTGGGGGTAGCTGCCGCCCAGCCGTGGGGGACCCATGCTGGAGCAGTTTGCTCCTGGGGGATGGATGGATGGACCCCGTGGGACGGAGCCGTGTGGGCGCAGTGCGTGAGGTGCTGCTGCCTGTGGGAAGCCCATGCAGTGTCAGCTCGGTTAGGACGGCACCCTGTGGGAGGGACCCCACATTGAGCGGGGACAGAGAGTGAACGTGAGGGAGCAGTGGAGATGAACTGTCAGGGACTGACCACAGTCCCCATTGCCTGTTACCCTGCACTGTTCAAGGAGAGGAATTGGAAAAGGGGGGGGGGGGGGGGGGGCAGGGAATGTGCTTCAGGCCATATCATTAGTGCAATCCTCTCTTTCTCTATTCCATTAAAACATATGTTATCAATCTTAACAATTTTTTTTATTTTTTTTTTATTATTATTTTTTTTCCCTGTTTCAGCTGCTTTTTGCTATGAAAACAACCCTGAACTCCGATAAGACAATTTAGGCTTAAGTAGTAAGTAGACGTTTTTGAGCTATTTCTTCTTCAACTACTTAATGTAACTCAGTGTTTTAGGTTATCTAGTGGACCAGATATCTTATACTCATTATTTCCTTTGTGAAAACAGGCAGCCAACCTAAAATGTGCATGATTCTCCCTGTTCTTATCTCAAACCTTGAGTCTTTTCCATCCTACTTTCCATCCTATTTTTTCCATCCTTTTTTGTTTGAGGAGGGGGAGTAAGAGAGTGATTGTGGTGGAGTTCAGCTGTGTAGCTGGGTAAAACTACCGTAATTCCTCAGCTAGGAACTGTGACACCAATATATAATACCTTCCCTCCCACCAAGGGCTTAAGTAATTTTGCATCAATTTTTAGCTGGTGACATATTTTCCCATTATCTAGTGAGTTCTGGGCATCAGTCTCTGCTTTCTTCCTCTTCTCATGAAGAAAAACGGCTGTTAATACAGCCACATAATTAATTTAGAACATACCAAAGAAGCTGGAGACTATACCTTTGACTTAAGGAAGCAAAAATATATTTCTATAAAAAGTTCAAAAAGCAGTTTGGGCTTTAAAATCTTTGTTTCTGAGGTGTAACCCTTCTGGTTACAATCGGATGGTCTATATGGCAGTTAAATATACAACACTGATGTTGCTACACAGTGGATAAGTTGCACAAATATTTCTTCATCTCTATAGGTCTTTACTGGCTTCAGTATCCTAACAAGCCAGCATATGGCATCAATGAGATAATAATACCTTAGTAACGTAAAGGATGGTAAGGGAGGGTCTTCTGGACAGTAGGGTCATTGTGCTTGGAGATACCTAAGGATAGGACAGACAAGTTTCTGTCACACATGGCATGAAATATTAATAGCAGATCCTGCCTACAAGCAGAGAATGAAGACTGAATGACCCTTCTGTCTGACTTGTAAGACTTTGTTGCTAAGGTGGTACAATCTATGGTATTTAATTTACAACATTTTCTTTAGGCTTTTGATAATAACTACCAATGGAACCTTCTAAATGATATTTGTTATGTCTTTCTTCCTTAAGAAAGCAATAGTAGCTGTCATTAATGCAAGGAGAATCAGAAGGAAAAACTGAAAAGTTATGCTAGGGGAACCGTCATTACACATAAGATGGTTCATGAAAGTAAGACAAAGTTTAGAGATCAGAAAAAGAAACATCAGAGTACAACAGATTCACAGGTTAGGTAGCAACCGGTGTGCATTTAATTAATACCTACCTGCTGAAATTGGCCATAGGTAGATGAATTAAAGTCCATCGCACTAAAATTGTTCATTTAGCTTTCAATATCCTTTTCTACAATCATTCTGCCAATGCCTTTGAGTTGTGATGGTTCCTGTCACAATTGCGCCTTTGCTACATGAGATCTCCAGCTAGTCTTAAAAGGATTTTTGGAATAATTGCTAATTTAATGCATCTCATCATTATTATTTCTTTCATTGTAAGGTCTAGCATAAAAGTCACATACAGAGCTGCTTTATTGGTTTTTATTTGATTTTTTTTTCCTTTTCATTCCATTTTGTTCTCAAAAGTGGCCTGATAATGTAAAAAGCTAAATTACACAGGCAGACCCTCAGCATTAAAATTCCTTCTAGGCATCCCATTGCATTCTACAGAATGTGACTTAGCCAGTTACAGACCTAGCTATAAGCAAATCATTATAAATCATATAGTATCTATTGAAGCTGCATGGTTGTAAAACAGCACCTAAGGTAGATTATTTACATATGTGCATATATATATTTATATACGCATATATATATATGACACTTGGCTAGTCCCCCTATAGAATCAGAAGAAAAAGAGAAAAATAATAGGGATCCAAGGCACCTTAGTCAGGCAATAAGAATATCCTCTGTACATTTATCAAACAATTAATGATCTGTATCCCCTTGTAAAACAATTAAGTATCCAGGATGAGCTGTAGCACAATTGTCCATCCCATACTCATATTTAGGTTTAACCTGATCCATTACCTCACTAAAGATTATGTAGGCGTTCTGGAATGCTTCATTTCACTTCATACTTGTAGGCTATCATTCCTGCATCCTTTTCTTTTTCTCTTTTCTTTTCTCCTTCTTTATTACAATCAACTCCTGGAGCCTAAGCATCAAGTACTAACTGCCTGAGATCGAGCTTTTCAAAATACTGCATAAATACGTATGCCTAGGCTTAAAATACTTCATGTATTGAAGTATTGAATGAAAGTTACTTCATGAATGCCATTGGTATAACAAAGACCGTTACTTATCTTGAACTCTAATTTTAGTATACCTGTGGAATATTTGCTGGAGGTGACTTAGTGAGACTAAAGGTATGTCCACATCTTAGGGTACAGCGTTGAGGAAAGAGATGCAGATATGCAAGTAATCTCTTCCGTGATAATCCCCTTAGCAACATAACCTGCAACCTTAGATATTGACACCACCAGAGGAGCTTGGTGTGCTGATTCTAAGAGAAATAGCATTGAGTGTGGAGCGAAGTGAAGACACCACAGCCAGGCTCTGTGATACCATCACAGGAATGGAGAACCTGATGGTTCTGTAATGGAGAACCTATGGAACTGATAGACTGCATGGCCAACCCTGAGCCATACTGATAACAAAATCATGTCCTCTGGGTGAACTTTGCTCATTATAATTTCATTATAATGCCAAAACACATCTCCATCCCAAAGTGTACCTGTCTCCAACGTGCGACCACCCCTCTCTGAGCACGGCACTCTGAATTTCTCTAAGCCTATACCTATAAACAAAAGCAAGAAAAAATTATACCAATTAAAATGAAGTACATATGACTAGAGTAACTGAAGCTCCACCTGAACATAAGAAAATAGTATAAAAATGTCTCATGAGTGGAAAAATGTTTGGGAAGATACCATTGCAGACAAGTTGGGAGGACGTTGCTGACTTCTGGGATCAGTCAACAGGGTCAACCTCTCTTCTCTCCCACAGGGATGCCTGTTGGGTAAGATCTGAGCCCTCAGATACTGAGTGCTTCACCAGGAAACCTAACGTTCTCAACACAGCTGTTTCATAAGTTAACTTATATGTAGTGGGTTGTGCTAGTCATATTCTTGGTATTTGCATGTGCTTTGCAGACAGTGTGTTTATTGCTGGCAATACAAAAGAACCTGCACTCCTGTTGCTTCAATAAACTACACCAGTCATTGATCTACTAGACTGAAGCTGTATCGTGCTGTTTTTGCATCCGTGATCATGGCAACTCGATTGACAGCAGCAGTAGGGGCTGGGGATGTCCTCCTCTGTGCCACTGGCCAGATGGGCTCTCTGCACCCTGTGGAACTGCAGAGTGATGTGCCAGCATGCTGGGATACAGGCTGTCATCCCTGATTGCTCTTTCATACGATCTCTGTCTCATTCAGTGCCTGATACAGAGACAGTTCTTTGCACCTTCCCCCCCCCTCCCCCCCCATATTATTCTGTATGTAGCTCCAGCCTTAGTTCAAGCTTTTCCCTGGAGACAGAAACAACTGTTTAAGATTAGACTTTTCAGACTATGGCATTCAGCACTACACCGTATGCTAACAGCAGCTTTGAGGCAATCCTTAGGAATAAACATGTGTACAGCTTTTGTGCATTGTTCAACTCCACACCGTGCATTAAATCCCACTGTGATACAGTCCTATAGAATAAATGTGTATATTATCTTATATAAATAGATAATATAGACATGTAGATTTTTCAATGAATGAGCTGTGCCTTCCACAGGCTGGTGAGACTGCTATATACCAGCTATGCAGAGGAAGAGAGGTGTCCTCCAGCTCTACACCCTGCACAGCAAGCCTCCCATTTGTCCCCACTATTTTTGAGGAGGCAAGTACATCCCTTTCACCTCCTCACGCTCTCACCTGGGCACTATGCTGTTTAGTCCCTTAGAAGACCAGACCTTCTATATAACAGACAGAAATAAAAGAACTCCTTTCTTGTCTTTCCTCAAACATCAAAGAAAAAATATAGGAAAAGGGAATCTTAATGTAGGAACCAATCCATCCAATTCCTTGCAGTTACAGTTAAGGGTTTTATGTGTATCCTAGTGACTTGATCATATAACACAAGCCTAAAAGCATTTTTCTTAACTGCCACAGTTCAATTTCATTACATACCAGTACTCAGAAATCTCTAGGTAATTTTCTTACTAGAAAGCTGAAAAGTCTTCAATCATTATCCCATATTGCAGCATGCAACTTTACAATTCTAAAGCTATAACTTTAAAATATTGGCCTATGGGTCTCTGTCACTAACACTTGTAAGTCCTGCTGAAAACTCTGAAAGGAACAACACTTTCATGAGTAAAAAACATGTTAACAAAAGGCTGTATTTTTGTAATACTTTTTAACCAGTTTAGGAGTTGATTGATGTTGGAATAACTGTGCACCATAGCATATCTCTTGCCTTTGGCGGTTGGAGAGAGAGAGACAGGTTCAGAGCTGGAATTTCTGCATCAAAGAGTGGAATCTCAAAAGATTTGGTTATGCTTGGATAATGATCATCTTAACAATTCAGTAGCTACTGTACTTCAGGCATGGCCATGCAGCCGGATACCGTTATTCTACCCTGTGCTATCACTTCTTCAGAAAGTGAGTTGAAAGAACTGCTTCCCTCCCCTTTACAGAGTTTCAGTGTTTTTTTTGTTTGTTTGTTTGTTTGTTTTTTGTTTTGTTTTGTTTTTTCTTTGTTTGTTTTATTATTATTATTTTATTTTTTTTTTTGGAGAGCGGCTGGTGGAAAAACAACAAGCTTATTGGTAATCTATGGATTTTCAGCTAAACATTTGTGAACTATATTTCTCTAAACAGTTATGTAAGAATTTGCTGCAAGTAAACTGCATGTCTGCACATCAGAAAACAAATAAGCCCTGAGTTAACGCTTTCTTGTGAAAATCAAAGTAAGCATTTTTACAATGCAGCTATCATTGTCTTTCTTCTGTTTGGTAAAACAAGATTACTTTAAGGACCTCATCTTGGGAAGAAGCAGTTCTTACAAAAGTCTGTTCATATCTATTTCAGAAAGTCATTTTTTCAGCTAGGGTTACTCTAACGGACATTTAAAAAGTGTTGGTCTATTGTTAAACATGAGTTCTATGAAATTACACCAATTGTACACCAGTGCTATTGCCATGTTGTTAAAACAATTTAGCTTTGCAAGTATCTTGGATCATGTACAGAGACAACCAGAGTGTCCAGTCAGTATGCATGCCAACATAGAAAGCCACCATATTTACATTTTCTAGTCATTGATTAACAGAAAACTATAATTTGTTTTCAAAACAAATTACACAAAAGTATATGAACATCTCTAGATCAAGGATAAAATACCATATATCTTATACATGTGCAATACACATAGTAAAGTTCATGTATTACACATGATCTATGTAGCACATATGACTTACAGCATGACTGGGTATTCCTCTCCTTACCACTATTCAGGAAATAGATTGGAGGATATTGCAAACATCTTTCTGGCCCACACATTTCTCTTCATGATCGCTGTCTGCTATTGTGAGCTTCTGTATGAGGGAAGGAATGAGAGGAAGAACTGCGTGCTTCAGTGGTCTCATCCCAGGAAGAATCTGGCTCTTGCCTGAAATTCAGGAATTTGAGAGCATTCTCTGCTGAGAGAGTTAGGACATACGTCCTACCTCTGGTTCAGCCTTTAAATGAAGAAAAAGCTTCTGCTTAATCTCAGGCTTGTCAGAACTTCTGATTGTATTACTTAAAAAGATATCAAGGTAATTTCCTGACTGGGGGGGCTATGTAAGGTTTAATTGTGTTTTGATCTCATCCACAAATTTAAATGTTCACCTTAGTTTGAAATTGGGGTGAAAGATGAAGAGAATTTTTCTAATTAGCCAGTGTAAATTCCGAAAAGTCTTTCCTGGGGATATTTCCCAAGAAACTTGTAACTTGTTCAAGTATAATTATGTCCAGACCATTTGGAATTTTAAACACACACACACACACACACACACACACACACACACACACACAAAAATAAAAAGGAAGATGACCTGCTGTTTTTTTGTTGTTCTTTGGATAATTGTAAGAACAGATCTGCGAGTGATGAGGTTCATGACTGTTGGGTTGTTAGTGAATATATAGCAATGGAAAATAACAGAATGAAAAAAATCATTTGCATATAACATCAAATAGATCAAGGGTTGGGAAACTTTTGCAGAACCCAAAGACCTTTCAGATGAGGATAAAAATGTGCAATGTGATTGAACCAAAAGCTAAATACTGTTATAGATCCTCTGCCTAGAGTTATTAGACCTAATGAGCCAAAAATGCTAATAGGTCAAGGTCTAGTTTGGTCTAAAAGCCCTAAGCAATTTACTAAATGAAACAACTAACACCTGTAGACTTATAGTACAGTTGAGGATGTGTCTGGCAAAAAATTTCAGTTGAAAGCCAACGTATAAGGCAACCCACAAAAAAGCTGAACTAAGAGAAAATGACAGTTAGCATCTGATAGATGCAGAACATTTTGAAGGACAAAAAAAAAATCTACTTCAAAAGAAGGTCATCGGCATTCAGAAAGTGAGTAACAGGTTTTCTGCCCTGATTGTTCTGTGGGCTGTTGATGAGGTGAGACTTGTTCGTGGGTTTCAGATGACAAGATACTATGGAACAAGTCTCTCTAATCTTACAGTTTTAAATTCGTATCTGAACTTCTCACCACTATTCTCAAGATGTTCTTGTCTTGTCCCCTGTGCATCTTCAAAAGACAGGAATGAAAACCCACTTGTTCAGTCAACCTCCACAAAATTCTCCATGCCCTACGAAGCTTTCTCTGTCATATGTCCAGAAGGCCATGTCTGTGCACATTGTAAAGGGATAACTGATAAGACTGAAAGATAATTCCATTCTCTCTTCCATTTTTTTTTTTCTTTCAGCCAAAGCTTCAAAGTAGCACAGGTTATTGCAGACTGTGTCCACAGGGACTTCTGCAGCTTTCCCTCCCCTAAAGGAACACCAGTAGCCCTGATGCTCCATCCTGTAAAATAGTTCCTTGAGCTAGTTACTAAGGTAAATCAAGAACAAGAGAAGGACCACAGAGAGAATTTCTATTCAGTAATCATTGATATTCTACTCCTTACATAACAAAACACAGGGTTTGGTCCCTATTTATGTGTACAGCTGCATTTTATTTCAAGACAAGAAAGAATAGTTTGATTCAGTTTCTTATTTTCCTATTTCTCAATTGGCAATAATTCAAGGAACTATCCTATTTGTTTTTTAACATGCACAATGTATATTTCTTTAGCTCTTTTTTTTTTTTTTTTTTTGATATACTCTTCAAATATAGTCCCAAAGAATGCATATCACTTAAGTGAAGATAATTTAGGCCACTTGAATTAGGTCAGTGAGTTTTACGACAGCTTGAACTTTTGCAGCTATTGTTCATCTCTGCTTCTTCCCCCATTCATCACAACTAGCAAGGAAAGGATTATTAGAGAATTACATGGTTGCATGTAGTCAGATTTAATTTAAAACTTCCCTTATTACCTTTAACAGGAACTGAATTATATCTTACAATCACTAGTATATTTTTATATAATCGTACCACTGTTTCACATGCATACTGCATTCCATCCCTGTATTTTTTTATTATAATTATTTTTGGGGGGAACACAACAACACAAATATAGTTAAATTAAAATTTATGTACTACCATCATCTAATTCTTACAGACATTAAAAGCAGGAGTATAAAACAAATAAACAAACAATAACACCATGTGTCGTGTCCGTCCCCCCCCCCCCCCCCCAACCTTTAAATTATATTTTAACATCCCTGCTCTGGTCAGATATGAAAATTCAAAATTTGTCAATGAATGCCAAACTAGGGGTAGAATATCTCCTTTATCAAACCTTATGCAGGTGACAAAACAACACACAGCTCTTCAGAATCCACTAGTATTCTTAGATAGATAGATAGATAGATAGATAGATAGATAGATAGATAGATAGATAGAATCTTCATACAGTCAACAGCAACACTTAGAGATGTCAAGAGGGAAAGTCTTCCTTTCATGTATTTCTTGAAAGGCAGCTTACAGTCATCAATGCCTGAAAACTACAAATGCCAGTTATTAGCTTTCAACTGACATTATTTTAACAGGTAAGGTTATTCTGTTCCTACGGGGTTAACAACAGCAGGTGAAAATTGTTTAGTGAAAGAACATCCTGTCTCTGATCCCTGCAAGCAAACCCTAAGGGAAAAAAAAAAAAAAAAAAAAAAAAAGTGACACCAAAAACGTGGCACTAAATGCACTGAGAATGACATTTTTTCCTCAAACACGTCTACTGCTGCTCTAATATTGCTATGCTGAAAAAATAAAGTTTATTAAGGAAAATATATTAATCATTTATTTGTTTTTATTTAATAAAGCTATTGCTATTTCTTTGTCACCTGTCAGCATAGGGAACTGCCTATGGCAGTTCTGCATTGCAGTCAGTTTCTGCCTTGTTTTCTATTCCAGGAAGCCAAAGTAGGACATAAAATAATATTAATAAAAAAAAATCTATCAAGACTATCAAGAAATAATTTCAGTACTCCTAAGGTAATTCTCCTCTGTGGAAAAACTAAATGTGTTCCAATTAACACTGCACTTCTTTGAAAGGAACTTCATGCCTGGTGTTAGCAGGCATGCAGAAAAGGTCAACAGAAACCTCTGATCCAGCAAAATCAAAGGGACTGCAATTTGAAATGAATTAGGCCATGTAAAGACGAAAAAACATAGGCTACCAGAGTCATAGTCCTCACCTCTAGTTTTGTTTTTGTCCATAGAGAAATTACTTCATTGATTGTTTCTTTTTCTCCACTGATTCTGTTGCGTGGTACTACTGTCACTTGCATAAAGGGGGAAAAAATCATAGCTTATATTTTGTCACAACATCCAGTAATCAGATGGCCTAAGAATGATGACAAGTACTTATTTCAGCAGGTCTGAAAGAACAGTCTGGAGGACCCAATAAGGCCTAAAGGAAGGGATCTTCTAAAAGCAGCCATGAGAAATACTAACCAAAGGCTTAAACAG
Organism: Netta rufina; assembly: GCF_964035555.1. NCBI lineage: Eukaryota > Metazoa > Chordata > Aves > Anseriformes > Anatidae > Netta > Netta rufina. The sequence continues at coordinate 85,930,005 of NC_140124.1, read as the reverse complement.
AATTTTTGTGATCTGAATATATCGCAATAGATCACAACGTTTGCAAAGCTGACTTTGGCTCTTCTGTGCTTTTCTTAGACTCATGCATCTGTGAATATTTAAAAGATGGTTTAAGTAGAAGTTTGAGAGTTTGAATTTGTCTTAAATATTTTGTTGATTAGTAAGTTTTAATATATGAGCAGTGGCAATGTTGAATTTTGCATGATATCATTTCTGTAACTCGAAGATAGGCAGGACTTATTTGAAGTTGAAAAGACTGTTATTTCATTTGGGGAAAGATAAATACCCAAGAAAACGCTGAGCTATCAAAACAATTCTGAGATACAAATTACATCCTGAGCTAATCATTCGCATTCACTGCCAAAAGCATCTTCCTTCCTTGCTTACAGTATTAGAAGTAGCAGCTGCTGTTGAAATCTCCCCTGGAGATTGTTAGGATCTGCACAAGAGAAGCTGTGTGCTGGAGGCCAATTTTGATAAATAACAACTGTAACTTTATTGTACATAGATAACGATGCAGAAGGGTGGTAACTACCTTCAGACATGTCAGCTGATGGTGGTCTTTTTAATAATGATTTATCTAGCCACCCATCTAGACAAACCATTTTACAAAGTGTTTTTACAGCAACAGGAGACTCCATTTCCCTGCTCCCATACGTTAGTACATAAGGCATTCACTGCAAGACATAAGGTATTAACTGTAAGAAATTACCCTTACAGTGCTCCTCTTGCTGAGGTTGCATTTCCTTCTAGATGACTTTAGAGACCTAGTTTAGTTCCCAAAGTCAATGAAGAACTCTTTTAATTTGGGTCCATTCATGTGACTGTTTATGAACACACTTTTTTTTTTTTTTTTCCCCAAGGGCACAAACATTGCAGAAGTAGGTTCACGTGAGGAACCCTCTGATAGGCAGAATTCCACAATATACAGTATAAACCTTGTACTGCAGGGGTTGAAGCAATGTTTTTTATTGCTGTAAGATTTTTCATCCAATCTTCAATGACAGTTACAAGGGAACTTCATTTTAGACACCTTAATAGTCAGGAAAAAAGGAAATGAGGTTTCCATTCAAATAATGTTGCTTCATGGTATGTTAGTTTACCACCTAAAACAGGCACTTGAACAATTGTTTTGCAAAATACAGTTCATGTTAACTTTGGTGTAATTAAGGTTAGAGCTAATTTAATCATTGTTTATTTTGAGTTATCCAAATAAATTTCTGTGGGATAAATTAAACATTGACAAAGAATAAAGTGTTTCAGAGTAGGAATCAGTAACAATAAGAAAAGTCTGTTTAAAAAATAAAATTCAGAAGATATCCAAAAAAATACATTGAGAAAGTGTGCTTTCTTTTAAAACCACATTATTTATCAAAGTTCTTGTGCCTTCTCTACTCACTCTTATTTCCTTATACTGACAGATTTAGTGAAGGCTAACACTCAGTTTAAGTTTTCATTATGCTACTGATTTAAAATAAAGTAATAATAATAAAAAAGTGCACATAAGAACATAAGATTTTTTTTCTATCTCCATACTGTTATCTGTGGAAGCCACTCTGGATTCTGAGAAAAGCAGATCATAGCTTCAGTGATTTTTTTGTGCAGTAAGTAATTAGTAGTATACTGCTCCTGTACCTTGTTTTGGACCTTGATTATTATGTATTCTTTGTGGTCATCAATTATTAAATTAGAGTATTGAGAAGAGGTAATAAAAATATCTGAATCAGAGTATATGGTAAAATGCATAATAATAATAATAATATAATCCCAAATACAGCATCAAATCTTACTCTCATTTTGTAATACTATTTCATGGAGAAATAGGATTTTTTCCTTTTTTTGTATTTTTTCCTCAATACTATATTTTGTAATAAAAAGAAAAAAAAAATAATCCTAATTACCTAAGCGTGAATATAATTATAACAAAACATCTTTACAAAAACAAATACAGTTAATTACTGAAACCTTGAAAGCACTGGAAAATATACCATGTGGTCAGGGGAAGGTGAAGAAGGTTACTATTTTTTTTCCTTCTCCAATTACCATATGATTTCTATTACATAAATCCAAATCTTCAGAGGAGATGATGATCTTCATAAACTTGTCCTGCAGTATGACTGCAATTTGGCTCAGTTAATGTTGCCCTCATGGCTCTCATGAGGGAGACTAGAAATGCTGTTCTGGGAGTTAAGCTATTTGGATCTCCGTCTATTGGCAATGAAAATAATCTACTCTACTTTCACTGCTTCTCTGAGTATGTGCTGCTTGAAAAGTGTATTGATAGGAGTCAGGGTCTGCAGAAGGAAAAACACAGTGCTTTGCCTGACTGTGCCTTACTTAGTGCAGATTCCTAAAACACTTCATATCCAACACAATAGCTGCTTACCTGTAAACATAGTCTTTCCAATATTAATAACATCTAGTGTGAACTTGCTACTCATTTCACATTAATCAAAGCCTTGAATAAAGCCAAATAAAGTTAACAGATTTACTCTGGTGTAAATACATAACAGAAATTACTTTTGCATGCAGATTGACTTGTCTTGTTTTCCAAATTTCTTTGCCCCTGCATGTAGTGAACCACTTGATATGCTACTATAGGTAAAACCTATGGTGCAGAAATTGAAATTTGAATCCATTTTCTCTTACCCAGTTGCTCCCATGTGTCAAAGGAGGTTAGACATAAGCTGCTGGTATTCCTTCCCAGACAGATCTTTTCAGTTCTACATTTGTCTATGTCCAAAATTATATCTATCTACTTCTATGTATGTCAACTCACTAGAAATTTTAGCTATGCCCTTGTTACAAATGTAACATTGTATCATACAGAACTATAAGTAACCTTTTCTGCTTTTTTTTTTTTTTCCAAGTTCTGCTTTCATAGTGAATAATGCTTTCTGCCAGAAGAAATTAAGATAAAACAAATGCTAAATGCTATACTTATCCAGCTGTGCAAAGTTCCTATAACAGAAACAATTACATACATTAACCAAAACCATTCAAGTAAACTATTTGAACTGAATTGCTGATATTTAAAGTCAATGGAATTAACAGTGTTGTTTTTTTTTGTTTTTTTTTTTTTGTTTTTTTTTATAAAAAAAGGGGACAATGTCAACAAGTAAATGATATTTTCATAGTATCTGAGAAAAGTTATGTTTTATATTGTAAATGGCTGTTCTGATAGTGAAAAAAAAAATACAAACGAAAAAAAAATGTCAATGTCAGGTCATTAGAACAATAAAAAACTAGAAATGAAATATAAGTCCTCTAAAGAAAAATATTAAATAATTAACAAATTAATTTGACAACAACATTTCTACAGGATATTTACCCAGAGGAGATAATGAATATTTAATTTAATATATATTTTTATGGAATTAGAGAATATCAAGGTAATTCCTTCATTATAAAAAATTCAGATGAACGAATCACAAAAGTAGTGAGTGATACACAGTTGGGAACCCAGTGCTTAAAAATGATATTGCTAAGAAGGTCATTATGTTAATCTCATGGTGCTTCCTAAATGAAAACGACTGTGTTCAGCACAGCAATGTGTAATTAACAATTTAGTAACCCAGTGGCTACTGTATCACTGGTTTCATACCAAACATTTTCTTAACCCATATAATGCCTTGCTGTGCATTATATGAAATTTATATGAAATTATATGAAATTACATGAAAGGACTAGATTTTACTATGCACAAAAACACTCGAAAGAAATCATGCCTGACAACAGCTGAAATTGCAACACTGACGGTGCCCTTCTCCAGTCCTGATGGATACTCTGAAATATAAGAAAAGCTATCTGGAGAGAGTCTACCATCATTAAAAACCTCATACTAGAATATGAAAAGCAAGACAACTGTTGTCATAATTTCAAGGTGAACTTCTCATGGACTTAAGTGTATTTAAGATTTCACTGTAAGTAGCTCAATACAGAAATGGCTCAAGTTAGAAGGAAGACAATGAGAAATCTGTTTAAAATAGATTGTTTGAGAAATGGAAGAATGCAATAAAGGGAATGTTCAGATCATTACATATTTACTCACTGGACTGTAAAAAATAAAATCTAATGAGATACAGTCAGAAGAATTATATGCAATTAATAAAGTGAGACTAATCCTCAGATGGTACAAATTGATTGTGGTTATGAGTTATGTAGAGATTCACTGATTTATGGCAACTTAGCTTAATTAACATACATTTCCAAATAGAAATTATTCCTACCAAATTATCTACAGTATTCCAAATTTTCAGGTCCAATGGTTCCAAAAATGGAGAGTTTGTAACTCTGTTCATTATTTCATGCATGCTTCAGAAATTTTAGATAGCAAAGGATGAGTTAACTTTAAAAAAATGCCATAAAAATGGCAGTCTGAAGAGAGAAGTTCCTTAAAAATGACTCATAGGTACCTAGATGCAGAAAAAGGCCATTGATCATAAATGAATGGAAGATACCGTTATGTATGACTTAGTTCCCTAGTACAAAGGTGGTGTTTCCTAGATGAGGGTGAAGAGTCTTGTTAAATTCAGATTAATGAGGTGACAAATACACAACCATTACTGTATTTAGAGACTTATAACTGGAAAGGTGTAAGATATCCACAATCTTCTCTTAAAAGGAGACAGGGAAAAATCAAACAAACAAGCAATCAAAAAGCTCACCACCAAAACCAACAAAACAGATTTTGGGGGAGGTCAAGAACATTTAATAAGCATGTTCTTGTTTTTCTGCCAGTAGCAGATTTACTTAAAATGATAAAATGATGTTATAAAATATAAAGGAAAATAAAGAGTGAAAAAATAAAAAATAAAAGAAAAAAAGCTGGAAGAGCTAGAAACAAAAGGAAGAAAGGAGCGAGACAAAGGTGGAAGTGACAATCCCTTATGAATTAGAACTGAAAAATCAGAGTATTGGTCTCCTAGCGTCAGTTTCTACTAACTGTTTTTGCAAATTTATTTATGTAAAACAGGTGCCACAATACTTATGTAGTTTGTACAGTCATTTTAAAATATCATAAGAAAGCTATGTTCACCAAGTGATGCTTCCAGTTATCCTTTCCCTAATGGCAATACCTGCTTATGCTACTGCACTGAATGGTCACATTTGTTCTTTCTGCCCGGGATCAGGCACACACCATTTTTCTGGTGTTTTCATATTTGCTGCAGAAAATCATCAGCAGTACTGTACAACATGACTGCTAATGAAGCCTACTTAACATAAAATAAAATGAAGTTATTTGTAGTCCAGATCAGTTCCTCTGTTAGACTTCTGGTGCATCACCATAAAACAAACAAACAAACAAACAAATAAAAACCCAACTGGAATGAGAAAAAAAAAAAAAAAAAGAGATCGGGTTGGGGTGGCAGCAAATGACAGGTGCAAAGTACTTTAATCTGGAATCACTTTAAAGGAAGCAGTTCTCCTAGGCTGCAAGGCATTGTGTAAATGACACAAAAGCGGCTATGAAGCCTAATGAGAGAAAAAAAAAGCCAAGTGTGGGGAGATCAGACTGCAGTTTTAAATAGAGATAGTAAGTTACATGAAGAGGTAAAATAAGCATAAGAGTAAACAGTACTGCTCAGGTACCATTCTCCTGCAGTGCATGATACACGGTGTGCAGCAATGTCCTCAGCCCCTCCTGAGAAAGAGCACAGGATGAGTAAGCAGCTTACACAACTCAGAGCAGCAGAAGCAAATTAACAAATCTGAGGGACACACAAAGAAGCAGCCAGTCAAATATCATAACCATAAAGCATGGGGCAAGCTAAGGATTATAGGGTTAGTGGCTAGAATCAAATTCAACACACTGTATAAAGGCAATAAAGCAAGGCAAATGAAATTCCAGGAAGTGAGAAGAGAAACACTGAGTGACCAGCTAGATATCTTTTTCCTGGTGCTCAACAAGGGCACTAATGAGACCATATTTGAAATGTCGCATTGATTTTCTGTCTGATTCATTATCCTACAGATAAATATGACTCTATGTAAAAGCTACAGATTTGGCAGACAGCTGACTACAAATATATCTGTAAAGTAAACAAGACCAGGAAAGGGGCTGTAGGGCTAGCATATGACTGTCCACACTTTAACCCTTAGCTTGCTTTCCAGGCACTACAATGTTGAAGAGTTCAGCTAAATAAATTCAGGGCCCAGTTTGATGCAGCCCAGTTGTGTAACTTTTCCTCTGTTTCATGAGGTAAACCATTACAAACCTTCAAGAGATCTGTAAACCAAAATAGTACAAGAAAAGTGAAAATACAGAATTGAAATTTTGTAAGTGGCAAGCTTTATTGCTTCTTTATTCTTCTAAGAATGAGTTTTATTTTCCATCCATGGCAATTTATTTATTCTCTCTCCGTCAATGTACATCCCTGATCTCCTGGTCAGCCTTCTGACTTGATACACAAGTCCTTTCTTCACCCTGGGGTCAGCCCTTTAGAAACTTGGAAAACGTCTCCTTAGTGAGCATGGTTTGCCTTCAATCAGAGAAAGACAAGTGTTGCTTCAGCATCCGGTAACTGTGTTGTGAGTACCAGCATAAGTTACTGAGCCACTGGTCCCCTAACCAACAATAAACAATTGGAAAACATACATAGACATTTAGACTTAGAGTTGTTTTTGAACAGATGCATTTGAAAGATTATAGGAACATGTCACGGTCTTTGTAAGGATGTTCTATGCTTGTACTACGTATAAGAACATTAACAGAAACAAAGTAGATGAAACTTTGAAAGTATATCATTGAAAGACTATAAGAATAGCTTGGTTTTAAGGTTTAGACCAGATATAAAAGGACATATAATGGTTTAAGAGGAGACTTAATAAAACATCAGTTCTCAGTCAATTCATGTGAATATTTGTTTATACTATTCAAGATAAGAAAACTTTTCAAAACGTGACAGTCTCTGTGGTAGTTCTTTAATGTAGATCTTAAGTGGGTGAAATGTGATAGATATTGTAAAACAGAAATAGATTTAATATTTGTCCCTGGACCACTCAAAAGTAGACAGGTATTTTTAAATGCCTTGTTAAGTTGAAGATACGACTAATAAATTAAAAATAGCTTGAAACTGCAATCCAGGAAGTCTGTTTAGGAATTTCTTTAGCACAAATAAAGAGCAGTGAGATTCACCCCTATGGAGGGTGCCTTTATGAAGGCAATTGCACATCACATAAATTCTAATTAATCTCCATTCATACATGGGTGAATTTGTCCAAGAGTAACTATAGGAAAATGTATTCTGATTAGCCCACATCTAGACTGATGGGTTTTCTATGACTTTACTGCCCATATGTGAATGATCCATATCTGAATTATTTCTTGGTTAATGGGAGAATTGATTTAATAAGAATACTAGCAATTTCTAGAACTGAAAAGAAAAGCTAACCTAAGAAACATTTTCTTGGATTTAAAATGTCTTAAAACAATTTGAGATTTCTTTCTTTTAAAACACATCAGCTTCTCCAGTAGTTTTATAAAAATCTTGTTAATCCTCAATAAGCTGACATAGCATGAAATTCATCTTTATTACCATAGTAAAGCCATGAAATCCTTCATCTGATGCCATGATCTATACAAGCCAGTATATGGAAGAACTAATTAATGTTAGACTTTTCTGTGGGTACAAGTAGGAAAAGAGCAAGATTATCCACATCATCCACCCAGATAGCATGTCATGGGTCACTGGACCTAGTTCATATCTGATTTTCTCCAGTTGTGTTTAGTGCTACAAACAGTCAGCCTGTGTATTTCAGTCAAGCCCCATCTGGGATCAGATGAACATTTTGAAGCTGCCACCTACCTCCTTGCCCTTTATATTTTGGGCATGGTAATATTTCTGGCATGCTTTTTGAGTACAACTTACAAATCATCTATCAAATGAGTTCTGACAGTCAGTTACAATGCAAGACATGCTGCCTTTTGAGAAGTTTATCCAAGGAGGAGCTTAGCTTCTGAGTTTTGGCTTTTGGTTCTTTGTTAGCTCCCCTGATTCAACCTTTGCAGTACCAGAAGCAGTGGGATACTGCAAGTTATATTATGGCTTACTCCCAGCACCTGTGCTTTTAAACAGTCACTTAATACAGGTTAAAAAGTATAGATTCTCCCATTTTTCCCATCAGTGTGTGAAAGAAAAAAAAATCTATTCAATAAAAAATAGTAAACAATTTTAAAAATGTGACCTTATGTGGAAATTTATAGAGCAACATATCTGTAAAAGAAAAAAATTCAGCTGCAGTTCCTCAACAGTGAATGACCTCGTCTCAGCTTCTGCAGTTCTTTCTTTTTCACACAAGAAACCCTACCTATTTATTAAATCCTAGACAAGATTTTCTTTGAGACTCTAGCAAATCCTGAAAGCTTCATGACTTTTCTTCAGAAGTTTGATTTTCACCTATGATATTCATGAGCAAATACAGGCTCTTGCTCTAAAGGAGATATAAACAAAGCTGACCAACAATGTTTATCAACATTTTTCTGTTAATGAGAACAACGAATAAAACAACTACTTATTATTTTAAAATAATAGATATCATAGATTCTTTTTCGACAGGAATAGAAGGGTTCTTTGTCAAAAAAAAAGTTATATGTAAGCAAAGGTATTTTAGACTTTAATTCATTAATGCCTGTAAAAGCATTTATATCTCCACTTGGAATGTGCTGCAGGGACATAAAGTATTATTACTAAGCATATTACAACAGCTAAAAGTCCCATACACATTTTTAACATCACAAACTAAAACAGCTGCATATAATGTTTATCTGTTAGAAATAAAAACACCACCTGGTACTTCCTCACTGTTAAAAACATTGCAGAAATAGATGTACCATAGAATATGTGACAGATTCATTTTTAGAGCTTTTGAATTTATTGTTTGGTGTCCTTTATTCCATTAAACAGTGATTTAAAGGCGTATGATTAACATAAAGCATTTTTATGAAATATTTTAGGGAAGATAGCACTGTCTCAGCCCAGAACAATGCAGAGGCTTCATCACAGACATTTGCTAGCCTGAACTGTAGTAGCACAATTACCAGGTGATAGTGAAGACCTGCTCTGACATAAGAGTGGATGATCCTCAGGGTTTCTTGCAAGCCTCTGCCTGCATGCAGTTGTCCTCCTTCCTCTCTTCCTAACTACCAGCAGCCTCATGCCTTTACCTCAGTCCATTCATGACCGCAAAACTGGCCACCAGCCCCAAACTGACTATCACGCTTTGGTCCCCTAATGCTATTCTCTAGCTCCTCATAAACAATTGGATTTTCTAGTGCTGGGTGTGCTTGTCAAAATCACATAAATAAATAATAAGGCTGGGTGCTGTTCAATAGGATTAGCATGCAACAGGAAGAAGCCCGTAAGTAATCAGTTTTCCTAAAAAAAAAAAAAAAAAAAAAAAAAAGCACCAAAAGACCCCACCTAGTAAGGAAATAATGAAAGTAGGGTAGAACTAACATACTACAGCAGTGTATCTCTTTATTTGATTCTTGTTACAAACATTGATGTTACAATTTGTAATTATGAACTGGTGATTTCGGGACCAACTTTCTAGTATTGAATCCAGATCTCTGTCAGCCAGAGGTGGTGGTGGTGCTGAGAATACTTTAAAAAGGAAAAACTAACTCATTTTGTAAAATTGGTATCTTAAAAATTTGGATAGATACTTAGATTAACTCTGTTTTAATAGAATTTATGAATAGCAGAAATTCTAAACCAAGCACATCTCTGCAGCTCCAAGTGATTAAAAATTAGTCATGAAATGCCAGAATGACTAATTTAACAGTACAACTACTTCAGCCATACTACAACAGCTAATGCTTTTTTAATATGCTATTGCTGTTATAAAAATGCAAGCCACTCATTAACTGTCTGTAATGATTTTTATGGATTTATTGCTTAATTACATTTGCACCTTTATTTGACAGGGGTTATTGAATATAGCGTATACTCCTCTCAAGTCGGTGTAAATGTCTAAGTCAGTTTTTACAGGAGCCTATATTAAAAAGTGATTCAATGATAAAATATAATGTACTAACTCACTTCAGGGAGTTTTAGTACAGCCTATTTTAACAAGTAGCTATTTACTTGTTTTCATCACTTTCCCAGACATTTTTCTGATAAAAAGAATACATTTTTTAACACTATATGAGGAGTTTTTCTCCCTAAAAAAAAAAAAGAAAAAAGGAAAATCTGCTCCTCCTCTGTGATGCTGTGTTTAAGTCAAAATGTTGAATTTATGGTTCCTTCCAAAAAGAGAGATAATGGGTGCCATGAATTTAACAATCCCACAGCTCTTCTGGGCCAGGCAGAAAGGGAACGTGCTTAGAGACTTCTAACTTTGCCTCTGATCTTAGAGGTTACCCATAATAGAGGGAAATAAATATTTTTACAAATACCTATGAATTGCATAGAAAAACTTCCAGACCAATATCTGGAGTAGGACAACATTATCCGTAATTAGTTGCACTGACTTTTTCTCATGCGGACTTTGATAGTTAGATGCCAACCATAATCAATAGACATTGAGCCCAATTCTGTTCATCATTCTCATTGCTTGTATTGCTGTGTTGAAGTAAACAGGATGCAGATTTGACCTCTGGTGATGGTTCTCTCCCCCCTGTGCTAATTCTCCCTTGCCACCCCATTATTCAATCTCCCTACAGGTCCTGCAGTGACTTTAGCATCAGCCCAGTATATTGACAGTAGCTAGCATTAGTCAGTCAGCAGACATGCCTGCAGTGTGAACATATAAACATGGGCCTCATAAGCATTTCTAAGTCTCATGGAACTACTCTAGCCAATGTGATATCTCTGGCTGGTGAAGTACTGTAATTCTCACATGAATTTTATTGACTCTGGCATAGATAAGGAGAAATACAGATAATAAAATTACAGAGGATATGAAAACTATGAGGTAGAAACAGAAGGATTAATGACACAAACTGTGGCAAGTCTTCAAAGTGGTCTGAGGTCTCTGGTGCTTAGAATGAAATCCCATCCTGCTGAGGGCACAACAAAATGCCTATGCCTCACAGCAACAGTGTTTGGAAAGCTTAATTTATTTTTTTTTTATGCTTTCCTTAGCATGCGCATGAATTTTCAACTTTGATTCAGAGTCTAAAAAGATATTATTTTTTAAAGCTGAGTGAGAAAAAAAAAAGAACCAATTAAACCAATTTAAATAATTTTACATTTAAAAAATTTGAAAGTGCTTTGAAATTTCCAGACTAAAAGAAAAGATTTATATAAAGTCAACAGAAGTAATCAAAAGTTTGAATGCAAAACAAGTGGGAGTACTTTTCAACACAAATGTAATATTTAGTTATAGGAATAACTGAAAAAAGGAAAGAAGGGTTATAATTACATTCAAACAAATATTAGTATGAATAAATTTGGGGGCTAGGTAATCAGGATGAAAATTGATAAAATTTTAAACAGATTGTTTCTTAAGTTTCTTCAGGTAGAGAGAGATCCTTGGGAAGTAGAAACACTTAGAAAATAGCCATCAAAATTGCTGCAAACACTGCGGTATGCACAGCACTAGGGAAGCAATAGTGAAAAATGTCATGCATTTCACATCGGAAGCTCTAAACAATTGAAAAGCCTGCATGAGAAAGACTTGCAGGTAACAAGGATTTCATCAGAACCTATGATAGGATAATGGTAGGCAATCTTGCCTACAATAGGACAAAATTATTTCCATTATCATCCTACTGGACTGAGTATTATGAAGTGCCATTTGACTGAATTTGTGGAACTAGGCTAGACTCTCTCTCCCTTGGAAACCAGGTCTGAGCAACAATATTTTCAATAATCTGCTGGTAACATTTTTTCCAAAAGTAAACCAGAGTGATATAACAACAACCTGTTAGGTCCTAGACTATATTCTGTATTCATATTGAGAAGCTCTTGAAATAATGAATGCAAAGATCTGGCTGTCTGGTTCCCTTGTAAACTCTCCTCCCAGCAACTCCTAGTTCTCTTCTCCTAGGGCAATACATAACGGTTGAGATTTATTTTATTTTTCCTAGCCTCTAACCTACTCTGTTTACTAGACCCACCCACTAACAAGTCAGCACAAAGAAAGCAGAGAGGTTGGCTAACGCATGGGCAGTGTCCCTTTGGACACAGATTTGAGGGACAGAGGTCATAGCCTACCATCTCTCCCTCCACAAGGATCTGCTGTAGCATAGTTTGATGTTTGTGTTCAGTGCGATTATTCAGGTGAATTAGTTTATTTGCATTGATGAGCAACTGTAGCCTTGAAAGTATGAACATGCTGCAGAAAATAACAGGCCATTTTAGCATAATGACTGTACAAAACAGGGTGAGCTGGGTGTTGTTACTGCTAGAGGGGACCAACACTTCCTTCGGTTTCATTTTTATCTTTTTTTTTTTTTTTTTCCTTCAGTTACACAATCTGGTATTCAGTACACTTTATCATTCTGTGTGGAACCCTTTTGAAAAGCAATAGATTTCAGAACCACAAACTGCACCATTTCAGTTATGGTTACATTTCTGAAAATAAACTTTTAAAGGATCTGTTTTTTTTTTGTTTGTTTGTTTGTTTTGTTTTTCTTAAAAACTTTAGTTTCATTAGCAACTTTGCAGTTGGCACTGATGTTTGATAATTATAAATTTTTTTTACAATGAGGTGGCCTATATAAGGGCATTAGAAATAAATCATATCAGTAGCTTACCTTTGCCAGAACTGTCCACTGACAAAGCACAGGCTTGCCAATTTATTGCCATAGGACATTATCACATCAAAAATAGCATCCTAATAAAGTAACATTTTAAAATTTTGAAACATCATGGACAACAAACACCTTTAAAGAGAGAACAGATGCAATTTAAAATATATGGGGCCTAGCCAGTACCCATTCAAACACAGAAACACTACAAAGCTTTCAAATCACATCTCAGTCACTTAAGCAGACATTCCTCATATTATTTGCAGAACAGATGAAAAAATTATGTATGTGTGACTAATTAGAGAGGCTAGCATATGATTTCTAATGATGGAATGTCCATGAACAAGTAGGTATTCCTCAGAATTATACATGGCCTCTGTCAGTCACAATTACTCAGGTAGATAGATAAAGTCATGTGATATTACTTCTAGTTCTTAACTGGATAAGTCCAATTATAGAGCTGATGAAATTCAATCTTTTAAGTGGAGAAAACAGATATTCAGCATTAGAAGTTAAAAACTATATATATATCTTTCTCATTGTGGTGCTTGCTTGAGGCAAGGTTCCTTGAAAAATTAGACTATTGCAAAATTTATTGACTACATTAGAAGTTTAAATTTAATTTTGTCTCATCACATTCATATAAAGTAATTCTTCATGTCTGGTTTTAACTGCAACAATGAGGCCAGATGCTTTTCTGATTTATTTGGTTGTCTAAACTCTGGCATAGAGAACAAGTGCTTTGGAGCCCCTGTGCCCCACAAGTATTATATCGTTTCAGCATGCATGAATTTAAAATACACTATCAGTTGCACATGAAAGTTTAAAATTTACCCTCTATAACCACGTATTTATACAAACTTTATTGGAAATCACATATAAAATTGGAACAAATATAACTAAATCACATGGATCATTTGTGTGAATATTCCCAGATATGATTTGATTTTAGAGGCTCGACATTAATTTATTCTTTAAGGGATACTCTTTCTGACCTGCCAGACCCCAGCATTCTGCCTTCAAAACTCACTCAGGATCTATCCTACACACTTGACCTAGCTTATATGGGAAGCCATAATCTTTTATGCTCCACTCCTAGATCTCTTTAGGCCAGAAGGGACCTCTCTGGCTGTTTCATCTGTTTTCCCACATAACACGAGCACAGAAGACTCCACCAGTAATTTCTGCTTCAGCCCATTGCTTTCATTTGAATGGTAGCTTCTCTGTTATAGAAGACACAAAATCCTGAAAGCCAAAACAGACTGTAAAAGTGGCCATATGTCAATGCTGGATAAAGCTCCTGGCTCCTTTAAGTCTCGAGCAAATTACTTAATCAGAAGACACCAGCACTACAGCTGCTCTCTAGGAATAACCTTATTTTCTGTCACTTACTACATAATTCAGAATTTGATGTTCTTTCTTCCACACTGCTTGAGTCTTTTCCACTGGCCACTTCTTATGTGACCTCACAGCAAGGAGTAAATGCTTCTGTACCACCTCTCATTGTGGGTTCTGTCAGTCGCAGTAGGAAGTAATGCGAAGAACCTTCTTTCCAGAGCATCTGGCACTTTCTCAAAGGGCAGAAAAATCTTCCTGATCTTCAAATTTTTGGTGTCAGGGTGTGAATGGCTGGGTAAGTAACAGAATTGTATGGTGTGTCTCCACATGCTATATTTATGGGGCTACTTTTTATTTTTCTCACTAACAGGGACCTTTGTTTGCCTTAAAGATCATCTCAGAATGAGTGGAAGGAGAAATGTCACTAGAGAAAGGGGCTGGAATTGGAAGCAAGATAAGTGTAGTTGATTTGTCTACACTGTTAGTTGCTGCTGGAAGAGAAAATAGAGGTTTTATTCTGCAGTGTGTTGAATGCTCTGGCTATTATTCAGCAGAGCACTTAACACCCAGGCTTACTTTTAGACATGCTAAGTGTCATCATGGCCTTTGAAAGGATAATGACTGTCCTAAATCCTCACCTTCTTATTTTACCAGTCATAAGGTTATTTACATGATTATGGTATTTAACAGTTGAGCCAGTTATATAGAAAGTACATGTCTTTGCTTCATAACAGAACAGAGAGAAACCAGAGCAGTCTAAAGAATGATTTCATACTAGCAAAACAGAGCATGGGCAAGCCTGGTAACATGACTCATAGTTACCCCACAGTATGTGTTTATCTCACAGCATTTTTGCATTGCACTTCACACGTGTGACTCCATACACAATCCCTACAGACTTGAAGAGTATCAAAAGCAGTATTATGTAAAACATTTCCCTTTCTTCAGTTTGCATTTCTCATTCACACCATGCACAAACTTTCCTTCTAGAAAGGACAATTTCTGTTTATAATCTGATTTACATGACTCTCCCTTAATGTCACCTATTAAGGCCATCTGTAATTCAAAAAAACCTGTAAAAAGTTCCTTAAAACTGTACCATGTTCCTTAATAGTATATAATCAGCCTGTACCTCCAAAGAGCTCATGGATAGGAGGGGTTAAAAATCTAGAGACAGAGTACATAAAAATAAACAGCTATGAAATAGGGGATCATCAGGTAAAACAGTGAAGTGTACTTGTAATACATTCACAAGTAGATGTGATACCAGGCATCATTAATTAATGACAGGATTTCAAAACATTTATAGATTCTTAGATGAAATATGCTATATCTTTAAAGTACATGTTCATGATTAAGTGTTAAAAATCTTTAAGCAACAAAAATAGTACAATCTATGAATTAAGCAGCTTCATCGCTAATTAAAGACAAGGTAAGTATAGCTATAAAAGTCTGTTTTATTCTATGGCTTATAAAAGATAATCTGACAAAACAGAACTGGGAAAACTGTATCTTACTGTTTACACTGCTTGTTATAAGTACAGCATTGATATTATTCCTTGCTCGGTTGTTGACATGTCGGCACAGTTCATTGTGATGTTCTGGAAAATATATGAAAAAGCAAACTGAAGAGTTTAAACAAATACACGTCAAGGAAATCGTGAGAGTATTTTGTAGCATGTTTCGGCAGTTTGGGGATTATTTTACTGCAGGAGAAATCATCTACTTTCTCTCAGATATTTAATGACCAGCTTCACAGTAGAAATAAGATTAAAATCTTTCTAATCTAACAACTGAAGAATACCCTTGATAACTAAACAACTGTTAATGAATTCATTAGCATAGAACAAAAGAAAATAATAGCCTCATTTAGCAATTTCACACAGTATTTTGTGTGTTTTCAGCAACCTTTTAAAATGTATAAATGTAAAAAGAAGAAAATATTGAATTTTAAACAATATATGAATAAACAGCATGACATTAAAAAAATTTAAAATACAACCTTATTCAAACATGCATCCAACTAGTCTCTCAATGTGTTACTGAATAAATCAATAGTGATGGAAGAAGGGAGAACCCTACACTTGACATTTGGAATATTTTAAAAAAATAATCAGTTATATAGTTTAAATATTTTGTTTAGGTTATAGCGTGGACAGTACAGTATCTAAGATTTTCTAATGATGTGATGTGAGATTAGCCTTCTTGCAACTGAAATACAGAATCTGCTAATGGCGGAGTGGTAGCTCTCTGAAGAAATTCAGGTGATCTAGACCAAATAATGCTGCATTTTTTTATAGGTGCCACACAAATTTGTCTGAGTAAAGAACTGCAAAATCCCATTTCACTTAATTCACATAGTGATGATATATGAGTGAAGGATGGGCATGATCATGCCCACTTTTCTCTCTTTCTTCTGCCCTTTGTATTTCACAGAAAAGTGCATTTCATATACACTTTATCTTTCTCAAATTCTGTCCAATATATCTACTTCATTGTTGTTGCTTATAATGTAGTATCTGAAGGAGGTATGGTATCTGTTATATTGAATAACTAATGAAGGTGATTTTGATCTGAATTATCTTGAAAGATGCAATTTTGTTGGTGTTATTAAGGCAGTTCCAGTTTGTTCTTACATTAGCAGCATCCTATCAGTAGACACCATTATTTGGAATCTTTCTCCAGCCCTCAAACAAGAAGCATCAACATCAGGACATCAGGACTAAATGCAGCAGCCTACCATCATGATCAATAAGGAATGATGTAAAGACAACTATTTGTGAATGGCATTTCTAAGCAATCTATGCCAACATTTAGAAGGTAAACAGAAGATAAAGTAGCATGATCCTGCCAAAGAATACTAGAAAATATCTATACTTCACCTACTGAAATTCATGAGCTCTAAAAGGTCAGTAGCCCATTTGCACATGAGAAGCACTTCTGTTTTGGGAGTACCTATTAAATATTGCAGGCTCTTAAGGTGCCTCTTTTCTATCAGTAAACTGCTATTTTCCTTCTCCATTAAAAATTGAGGACATAACATGAAAGTTTAATTATCATTTAAACCCTAGGGAAAAATATACTTCTCCTCAACGTATTCTAATTAGGTATGACATTTTCAATAGAGGTTACAAATGTATTTGTATATATAAACATGTATACATATAAATATACACATATGCACACCATATACAGGTGCTGCACAAGTCAAAAGACATTGTCTTATAAATATAGTTATATGCAAATGTACATGACAGTATTATGGACATGAATGTGTAAAGAGTGAAAGGTGGTGCCTAGTCATCTGTAGCCAGCATATAGCAATCTTTCTTGTAATTCAGAGAGAGTGATGGATCCGGGTCACTTTTATGAATACCTGTTCCCACCTATGCTGAACTGAAACTATGATGAAGAAAGCTTACTATGGAAAGGTATTAGCCTCTTGTAATCCTTTATTATCTTCAAGCACATTTTAGAAAATATGACTCTGAAAGGCAAGTTTCTATTACCATACTGAGAAACCTTTACTACATTTGACCATGAGATAAGGATTGTGAATGGTGGATAAAAGAAAACCCAAACATGGAATACTGCTCCCACAGAAATACACAGCAGTTTTACTTCCAACAGCATAATTGAAAAGCCAGACTGTTTCTCCTAATTTTGGGAAACCTCACCCAGACTGCAAAATCCTGTAAAACAAGCCTGCAGCCAAATAAGTGAGAAGGAAAATACTGAATGGCTACAGTAGAATTCTGTAGCACAGTGCTACAAGTGAATCAGGTAGACTAATTATATGTGCATATAAGCACAAAGTTTATGGAATGGAGAAAAAGAACAAATTATTTGAAGCATATTCTTTTGCTTTGCATCTGTGTAAAATACAATTCTTCATAGAACTATAGTTTTGGATGTAAACAGACAGAATTCCTCACATAAATTGTTAATCTTTGATGATAATAAAATGATGATTTGACCAGTTCTGATACCAAGAACAGATAACACATTTTAAATACCCTGCAGCACAATATGAGCCCAAATGGTAGAGCTTCCAGCAATAAAATCACTTTCTCCTAAAGACAGTTTGGCTAGGCCCCAAAGGCTATTCCCACCAGTACATCTTCTGAGAATATGATGCTTTTGACTGGACACTTCACCTGGTTTACATCAAATTATCACATCTCAGACCAACTTGCAGACTTTTATCAACTCAGCCTTGTCCAGAAGGTTATCTGGATCTGTCATCCAACATGTGCAAAGAAACAAATGATAAAAATATTGCATATTGACCAGACTGACTGAAGAGTAGAGGGCAATTTGTACTAATGGGCAGTATTTGTAGCTGATGCTGGGACCTTGTTGCCATCCCCCAGTAAATCAGAAGATATTGTTGGAGGAACAACATTTTGATTCTCAACACAAAGTTCCTGGAAACAGTGAAAATGTCAATCATCTCCATTACCTACTTTTTCTGTATTTCCTCCAGTCCCTAATATTTCAGTTCAGATACATCATTTTCCTAGTCCTTTCATATATCCAGAAGTTTGACTTGCTACATGCTTCTGACATCATCTCAGCACTTACTATCATTAGTAAGAACAGAAGTGTTTAAGCTAACAAAAGGGCTGCTCGTTTGCAGACACATCTTAGTAGAGGCCCCAAATGCTGTTTTTATTTGTTTGTTCATTTTGTTTTGTTTTGGTTTGGGCCAGAAAAGTCTTTTGTTTGATTGTTTGTGGTTTTGTTTTGTTTCATTTTGGTTTTGATTATTATTATGTCCCAAACCACAGTGTACTTCAGGTCCAGAATAAAAGGCTATTGTAGATGCTTCAAGATGAGTTCTTTTGGTGAAGTGAAATCACATCATAGAATCATAGAATGGCTTGGTTAGAAGGAACCTTAAAGGTCACCCAGTTCCAACCCCCTACCATGGGCAGGGACATCTCCCAGTAGACCAAGTTGCTCAAAGCCCCTTCTGACCTGGCCTTGAACACTTCCAGGCTTCTTGGAACACTTGAGCATCCACAACCTGTTCCAGTGCCTCACCACCCTCATAGTAAAGAATTTCCTCCTAAAATATAATCTAAATCTTCCCTCTTCTATTTTAAAACCCTTTTCTTATCATTATCTGCCAAGTTAAAAGTCACTCTCCACCTTTGTTATAAACCCCCTTTAAGTACTGAAAGGCTACCTCCTCTTCTCCAAGCGGAACATCCCCAGCTCTCTCAGCCTTTCTCCACAGGAGAAGTGTTCCAGGCCTCTGATCATCCTCATGGCCCTCTTCTGAACATGCTCCAACAGCCTCACGTCCTTCTTGTGCTGGGGGCCCCACATCCAGATGCAGCACTCCAAGTGGGACCTTACAAGGGCACAGTAGAGGTGGACAATCACTTACCTTGACCTGCTGGCCACACCTGAAGTGTCCAGCAGGTCAAGGGAAAATCCTGAATTCAGTAACAAAACTCACACTTATTCCAATGAGAGTGGGATTTCACTGGCAATGAGTGCAGAAAGTTTCATAAATAAATATTTTCTTCTAAGATTTCCCATCAACTTATCAGCACTAGAGGGTTAAGCAGCTCAGATAAATATTCACAAGGTAATGGCTGCCTAGCTGGATGAAATCTACATGCTAAATCTCTGCAGGGAAAAATATAATAAGTTAAGTTCACACACTTCTCTCTAGATTGAATTAGCTACAATATTACGATGAAGTGATATATAGTGATTGAAACTCTACTCATATGAGGTGCAAAGATAACAAAGATTGATGAAGTAGCATGGTATTAAGCATTAATTGGGTTAATAAAACTGTTTCCACTGTAGAGATACAAATGATAAAGAAATTTAGGTGGAATGTATTTTCTTCTTATTAAAGCTTACATTAATCTCTGCATTTGGGAAAGAAAAAAAAAAAAAAAAAAAAAAAAAACACCACAAAACACTAATAGCTTGTGGATATCAATAAACTAACTGTGTAAAAATGAAACAGAAGCAACCCTTCAGTGAACTTTCAAAGAATGTTTTGCATGGTATTTATGCTTGGCAGATCACCAGATAGCTTCAGCCATCAACAAACACTGAAAAACTGCCAACCTCAAGCTTAAAGCATCAAGTAGCCTGAATGCACCGAACTTTGTAATTTGAGGGTTTATTAAACTTTAAATAAGTTCACTTGAAATTAGAAATCCTATTTATTTTTGATATTGTCTGTGTCATGCTCCCAAATATATAAAACTTCTTCTAAAGACAGGTTGTCTAAACAGCCCTGCTCCACAAATTTAGCTGCACAAATTTCATTCTATAATGCATCTATGCAGCAATCTTGACTGGATTTCTCCTGAAGAGCCAGCCTATTCCTAACTGCAGCTGCACGTCAGGGAGGCTGGACATGCTCTGCATCTCACAGCATCAGTCCTTCTCCCTATCTCTCTTTCTGACTTGACTTTCTCTAGAGCTACGTAAGCTTCCTTGGTGAATTAGATAATCTCAAATAAGAATTAATATCTTCTATTGCCTTGTGTGTGTATATTTATGTTGTGACATCCTGTGTTCCTCCTGTCTTGAGAACAAAAACTATGAAGCCTGACTGGTACATAAATCCAGTGTGCTGAAATGAAACCTGTCATGTGAGGACACATCATAAAAAGCTGATCCCACCAACATCAGTAGAAGTGTGGTATGCACTACTCTGAGGAAATCCTAAAAGACATTTGGGTTTGTACAGGCAACATTTTCTGTTGATTTAAAGCTGGGTTTAGCTTAAGGCTGGGCTATCTGTAGGAAAACTGTATTCAGTCTGATAAGGTCCCAGCAATAAATTACTCTGACATTGCTGAAGAACATTCTGAATTTCTGATTCTTCCTGTGATCCGTTGGACTGTGGTTGCTGGTCACTGTTGTGTTTCATGGGTGAAAAGAGAACATACAGAACTAGACCTGGCAGCACTGGAGGTGGTAAAATTACCAGATCTCCATCAAATCTCTCTGTGCCCTCAGCTAAAGTTAATTGCAAACCCTTGTTCAAGAATGCAGATTATGCCCCAATGCTATCATAATGGACTTGTACCAGCATCTAAAATTAACAATAATATATCATGTTTAGTGCCAGAAAATTTTAATATTTCTATGGTAACTGTTAGTGGCATTCTCAGAACCATTATTTGCTAAATTTACTTGGGTTATTATCTATTCTCTTGAATTTAATTCTTTTTATTTTTTTTTTAGCACCTCATATAAAGATCCTGAGATCTGATTTCTGCATGCACAATCACTGAGAAGTCCTTTCTTTCATTCCAGATGAAATTTGTCTCTATGTGAGTGCGTGCCAAAATTAATGTTAAGTTAAAGTAATGAATTACAAGAATTTGGATTGGGGAAAAGATAAAATGCACCATGTTTGAAAGGACATGCAGTGCTTTTGGAAGTTTTTTTATTTGCTCACAATAGCCCAGAAATTTATTTCATCACTTGTAACGTAATATTGGCTGGTTGTGCTAAAAATAAACAAATAAACAAATAAACAAATAAACAAATAAACAAATTAAACTATTTGGCTGCTTTTCACATGAAGGCGGAATGTTCCAACATCCATTTTCAGTCAGTTTGGTCTGGGTCTTTTGGAGGTATAATGGTTATCCAGGAATGTAAAATCTGTTTTTTGTGTTTAATAAAAGTCAGTCTAATCTGAAAATAACATTTAAAATTTCTCCAGCTTGATAGCATGAATAAAGCTTCCCTTAAGAAAAAACTAGGTTTGATTACATTAGCAAAGTAAAGACTGTATTAAGGAGCATCTCCATAGTTTAAGCACTATATAGTCTGTATTACTAGGTACGCGAACAACTTCAGCTAAAAAAAAACCAAACAAACACTTTCCAAGATGCAGCCCCCCAAAGCAGTTCAGTTGTATGAATTTACTGGAAATGTAAGACCTGTTGGCTTTAAGCCATCTCTTATTTTCAATAAATTGAATAGAAACATAAGGCAGTTTCACCTTTCACTAACCTTCTACAACGTTTCTTGCCATCTATTGCAACTTAAGACAGTGAACCTTCTGCTAGCTACTATAAATCATCCACCTTTCCACATTCATTTTCAGAAGAACTCTTTAAGATTGTATCTTTCATCAACCACTGCATCATCACACATGTTATTTCAATGATTAAGTACCCTTATGAACCAGAACATGTTACTAAAAGCCACTAGAGCATTTCAAAAGTGAGTAATTTGAAGGAAAGGTATAATAAGATAGACACTCAACAAAGGATTTTATTCATTAAATTGGGTGATTTCCTCATTATGCATGTTATTGGGATACATAAATCAAATTCAGTCTGGGAACTGAGTTATAATGCAAATAAAGTGATAAAGTAATAATGAAAACAAAACATTTCAAGCCACAATACGTAAAAGCATTTTATCAGGTGTTTAGGCAGACCTGTGGATTTTATTATAGGTTAGTTTTCTAACTGTCATTTATTTTTGGAAGTGAGACAGACTTGTTTCATGCTTCTGTATCCCAGATATATTTGTTTCCTCTTTGTTTATTTGTTTGTTTATTTTATTTTGTTCTGAGATAGAGATAGTTTTATTCCTAGTAGCTGGTATGGTGCTGTGTTTTGGATTTAGGATGAGAATAACATTGTGAACACAGTAATGTTTTGATTATCACAGAACAGTGTTTACCCAGAGCCAAGGCCTTTTCAGCTCCTGGTACTGCCCTGCCCATGATGAGGCTGGGGGTGCACCAGGAGCTGGGAGGGGACACAGCCAGGACAGGTGACCAAGGCTGCCCAGAGGGATGCCCCATACCTTACAATGTCATGCAAAACAATAAAACCTGGGGATGTTGGCCCCAGCGGGAGGTGGCAGAGGGGCAGCTGCTACTTGGGGTCTGACTGGGCATCAGTCAACAAGTGGTGAGCAATTGTATCATGCATCGCTTGTTTTGCATATTATTTTACAATTATTATCTTTATTTTCCCATTCCTTTCTGTCATATTAAACTGTCTCTTTATCTCAACCCCCAAGTTTTGCGTTTTTGTTGTTGTTTATTTTTTTTTCCAATTCTCTTCCCTATCCAACTGCGGGGAGTGAGCAAACAGAAGTTTGGTACGTAGCTGCCTACAGGGTTAAATATATTTTTAATGCATTCTCAGTTTTTTACCGACATGGATACAATGGCTCTCTTGATTTAATATCTAGTACTTTTTTTCTAGTGACTTCCATGACAGCTGTATGTGGCTTTCTGTAAATCTTAAACTTTGTAATTAGACTCAAATTTAGAAAACACTTCAGGGCTGATTGATCAGGTTTTTCACCTTTATAACAGTGCTGTGATTTGATAAAGACAGAATATGTTGATGCAGAAATAAGAAATGGAAATTAGCCCCCATCTGTCAAAGAGAAGTTACCTTTTATACATATCAAATATTTAGCTTAGCCTCACATTCTCATTAGATATTCAACATATCATTGTATTAAATTTTTTGTAAGTACTTAGCAAATGAGTATCTTTCATGCTTTGTAACTCTGAATTATCTACAAATGATTAAAATGTCTCTATATTATTTAATCAATTAAGTATTAATAAAACAACAGCTATTGTGAGATGATCATTGGACAGACAAGACTGGAGTGAGAAAACATAAAAATAAATGAAACATATGCAACATCTCTTGAAGTACACATGGAATCAAAAAGCATGATAAATAAAGTTATGTTAGAAAGGTGAGTAAATTCAAGGCAGTCACTTAAAGGTAAGAATAGACACTCTATTAGACATATGAAAACAAGAAAAACTGTAAGTAGAATTAGAAAAAGAGATACAGTTTCTGAAAGGACTTTCTTCAATTCCTAGAAGGTGTTGCTGAGAGACTAGTACTTATATGTGATTGGAAATACTGTTGAGAAACTGCAATTTAACATTGCTGTCTCCACTCTGTCTCATATGTTTCTGCCTGTTGGTCCATATACCTTCAGCAAAATTCCTTTTGGTCTTGAGAGCACTGATTCTTCAGATTCTACAAAAATGGGCATATAGCACTAGACATTGCAATAAAATTACAGGAGAACTTCCTTAATCTTTCCCTGCTTACAACTGCACCCAGCATCCTGGCCATTCAGTAATATAGTCTATCTCCCTAGTGTGCATGGAGGTTATGTATAACATATTTTATTTGATATATAAAAATCACTAAATGTCCCGTCCAAACAACAACTAGTCAAACCTGTTTCTTAAGAATTTGCAACTGTTGGCTTTTGGTCTCCTATCAAGGAGTGGACAAGTCCATGTTACACTTATGAGGCATCTTCCAATTCCAAGGGGAAAAAAAAATAATATTGTCTTAGAAATATGGTCATCGTGATTTCCCAGCTGTCTTATGTCAAACACCAGTATAACCACTGATTTCTGCCTATCTTCTCTCCAGCAGAAGAGTTTCTGCTTGCCCATGAATTTACAGAGTTGTAAGATCCTTCCTTCAAATTTGACAGAAACTAAGAAATAGGTCCTAAAGCTTTTGGAAACAGAAGAAAAATTAATGAAATAGGTGGATGGATGAATGGACATCCAGACAGCAGTACCACAATAAACCTTAGTCTATTAGGAAATAAAGCCCAAAATATAAAGGGTCATACAACATTTCAGAGGAAAAAATCGTCCCAGCATTTTTCTGCATCTGCTTTAAGGCTGTTGCTTACTTTGCTGAATGGGTGGGGAATGTGGAGCTGAAGAGAAACACTCCTCACACACAGAATTATCAGTCAGAACAACCTTAAAGCTGAGTATGGCATTTTTTCATTACAGCTGCAATTTCTATTCCTGTTGGGTTAATTTCTTGTTTGGAAATGTTTTTTGCATGACCGAGCATTGTGCTAGCAGAGAATGATTGTGCCCTAGAGCTCTGCCTCTCTGCATTTCATCATATTACATAACTGCTTCATGTCTATAAAAGCTATCTTCTCATTCCATGTCTACATACCTCTCCCCCTGAGGACTCAGTTCTCTCCATGGCTGACAGATTTTTACAAATTCCCCCATGTTTCCTTCCCTCTTTTCCATTTAAGCTAGGAATAAGACCTATCTTTTCCTTCTAGCCCTGTCTTAATTTCAGAAGGTGAGCAGGCCTACTCAGGAAATTTCCTTGAATTCATTTACTTGTTCTGTTGCTTCTGCCTTCTTATTAAGTGAGAGAGATTTTCTTGGCAAGACAAGTATTTTGAGGACAGGAGCCAAGTCATGAAGTTAATGAACAAAGACAGCATTAAGTCCAGCACTTATAATAAGGCATTGCAAATAAAACAATGTTCATCCTTGAAAACTTCTGGCAAACAGAAAAACTGTGTCCTTCTTTCAAACAGAAAAGCCAGAAAGGGAAAAAAGGACATGTAAGAAGTTAATAAAGTCTACCATTCAAAAGTAAGTGGAGATGCATATTCATTAAGAAAAGAATATCGCCTGAAACATTCTAGGAGCTAAACTATTATTCACTTGACATTGTTGTCTCACAGATGCATAAAGACACCTAATGAATGGATTTAGTTGTCTGGTTGCAGGACAATTTTAACCACTAAATATTTGCTAATAACTCAGTGCTGGAAGAGATTGCATTGCTGGTGGCATAAATCAAAGTCTTGTTATGAAGCATATTTCCAATATGTTACCATTTCTGTGAAATCAAAATTATTACCCTGCTTTCCTTGGAATAAATGCTAGTATGCAGCCATAAAATAGAAACATTACCCAAAAACTCAATTTAAAAATGTATTGGGCTGCTAACTTCCTACTTGTGAGGACAACTTTGATGGACTGAATGAGAGGAAGCACACAAGCAGTGTGACAGCACCAGGGGCTTGGTCACAGTTAGATTCCTCTCCAGCCAAGGGGGAAAAACATGGAAGAGAAATCAGTATTTAAGGCTGAGTAAAACTCTTATGTTTTAGTTTTGTTCTTCACAAACGGGGTTGGCATTTGGATGAGAGAAGTAGTTTGAAGTAGCAGACTGCAAACATATGGCTGATACAGCATCTCCTATGAGAAGCTGGAGGTGGCAGTGCAGTTTCAGGAGGTTGTCACAGGTGAAGCTGGGAAGGGGGATTTGGGCAATCTAAGACACTGATCTGACTCCCCCATTTAGTAGCACTTTTCAGGGAACAGAGCAGGGGTGCAGACTGATATTTTTCCATATTTTCTCATTAAGACGGCAAATGTGCTGATTTCACTCTTTCCCCTGCATGGCCACAGCTGGGTCCCAGTTTGAGGAGAATGTGCTAGGGTGGGAAGACAGACAGTTATGTGAGATTTTTATCTCAGCAAGGCAAACATCTTAGCTTTATCTAATCTATATGGGGGCAACAGACCAGAAGCTTTATGAGTATCATTTGTGAAGTAATCCAAGATTTGATGTATAAGGTGGAAATTTTGTAACACTGTCTCTGCAGAAAAACTTTGTCATGAAAGCACAACCACCTATGTGAAAATGCAAGTTCAGAGGGAAGAGGTTGATGAAAATGGAGACAAGCATATCCCAGCTATCAAACTAGATCAGGACTGTAACTGGTCCTTTAACATGCCAAAGGAGGAATCAGTATGAGTGGCCTCCCGTAAGTCCCCCTCCAACCATCCCTTGAAGATGCTCTTGCTTGGCAATATGCAACAGTTCAAGTTAGTCCTAGGATCTAACTGATTTTATTTTTGGAGATAAAAATAAATCTTGCAGAGAATCCTGGCCTGAGTCCAGCTGCAGATGATGTTTATGCCAACTTGTGATACTCTTTTCCAAGCTAATTGATAATACCAGGAAGTGGCTTTTTCCATAATAGTCCCATAATACTGATCTGTGACCTCTGATAACATTTCTAGATGAAGCTAAAGAAGGTCTTTAGACCCTTTCCAATACTTGTCTGCAAAAGTGAACTTCTGAAGCACTAGCTCTGGACTGATTCATAGTCTAATGCAATCAATGTGCTGCTCTGTGAATGCATTAGTGAAAGTGGCACATACAGCAATGCATCCTGAAATCCTGTGAATTATCAGTCAGATTTGTTCAAGTTCTTCACTTCTATTGCACATGAAATTGTCATGTTTCACTCAGGCATGGTAAAAGCTAAGAGTTGTGCTGTGATGTCTTGAATAGCTGACATGAGTAATGGCCTTCAATATAAAGTCATGAGGTAAAGAACTCACAGCATATGATGTTGTGGTACTGCTCTGCATCTCTTATCTGCAACTAGCCACACTGTTTAGGGAGTACTACACTGTTGGCTCTTGACAACAGCACCCCCCAGTATATACATATGCCCAATACATATAATATCAGTCAGAGGATTACACATAGAGAAATTCCTGTTCTATTTCTCATTTTATTAAATGGATTAATTAGAAGCTCATCTTCATAAATTCAGGTGAGCTAAATGTACATTTTCCTTTATTTACAGAAAAGAAATAGGATCCATGTTAGGATGCTTCAATCTCACCATCAGATAAACAACGCTTAGCACATCTGATTATTGCAGGCACATCACAGCCATGACTGGAACCATAAGAGCCTTGGTGGAAAATTCCCACTTGAACCCTCAATTTTTAATTAGTTTTCACAAAGCTTGTTTGTGAGGCATTGCATATGTTCAGGGATTAAGAGGAACATTCAGTAATAGGCACAATAAAATACGCACCAGTCAAAGGTATGAGAAGAAAACTGAGGCCTTTAAAATGATCCTGTCTAGCACAGTATTAAGTTTCAGGAGTTGATGTTCAAAATAAAATTTTAAAGGCAGGACATTTTTTAGACTGTCTAAGAAAATACTAGGAGGCTGAAATGTTTTGTAAGTATAAATCTCTTGTAAAATCAGTGACTTTGAGAAAGGTTTAAGACTGGAGCCAAATTAAAGTTTCATGGCTAGCCTTCACAGCTGCAAATTAAAATCCAGGTCCCACTATAACAGAAGGGAAGAAACTAGGATAATGGTACTAGGGTTAAAATATAGATAGATAGACAGACAGACACACCCAGGATTTTAAGTATGATGACTCTTGTCATCTGATTTCCATGTTACAGTGCTGTTGTACAGTGTATTGTAATCACCAATAGCATGTTTCTGTTGCATTTTTTTTTCATTTTTTTTTCTAATTATAATTCATACATTAATTGGATTCCTCTTTTCTTGTCCAACACCTATTCAACCTCTGATCATAGACTTCCATATAGCTTACACTTCAATATTTTGTCTGATGTGCTTGCCAGTTGTTCTATATGTTTAGTTAAATGCCCCTAGTCATTCATGATTACATCATGTTGCTTTTATTTTTACGTTTTCAAAAGAAGCTGTAATACTATGACTAAATGTCCCTCTCATGCATTTCTTAAGCCTTTAAATACTGGTATTCTTAAATAAGAAACTTTATATTATTTAATGTAGTAATAATCTTTTTTCTTTAACAGTATGACCCATTGGTCATAGGATAGAATTTTGCAGCTTTAAATAATATATAGAAAAATTAAATCAATAACTTAATCCAGCAACTCTATTAAAATATGAACCTAATAGAAACTGAAAGTTAAATGCAAGAAGAATGCCATAGAATAGACCTCAATGCTGTTTAGGGGTGGGAAGTTTTTGAATATTTCTGGAATTTCTTTCTTTCTTATTCATTTTGCATTGTGATTCAACCAATACCTTAAAATACATATATTTACCTTCTCACCACATCACAACTAGCCTTTTCCAAAAATTAATATTTTCCAAAGATTAACACTTGAATTCTTAAATAATCTAAATTCTTAAAAATAAAATGCAACAGTTTCAACTCTGATACTCATTTAATGTGAAAGAGGATCAGTTTTATACCCTCCCTCTATCTAGAGCAGATACCGCAAACTCGAACTTAGTTATTCCATATGCCAAGTAAGTGCACATGCCACTCAAACATTTTTTCTCTAAATTTGGACCAAATTATCTGAATATTTATTCAGATTCCAACTAGAAGGACTTATCTGAAGAAAGATTTTATGGGTGTATTTGCTTGTTTTGGAAGCTACTGCCTCATACCAAAACTTTTTGATAAACTTTCATCACACTGTTTTCTCAAATGGAAAGTAAAATTTCAGGTCAAATAAAAGGACAGTGCTTTCTCTACCTATATCCTAGCAGGGAGTCCAGCTCAGTTCACCAGAATCCCAGTTAGGAGCTGTAGTCAATGTGCTATAGAATTAGTTTTCTTTAGTGTTCTCTGTTGGAGTAGCTCCTCTTCAGGTAAAAAATTTAATATACATTGATTGGAGTTTCAGTCTTAGAAGAAAATCTTAACTTGCTTCTCACTCAGCACATAGAAGCAATGTAATTTCTTGGTGTTTAGTTATTCTATAGTATGAAAGAGGCTGTCTGTGTATTTTGTTGAGAAAAAAAACAGAGAAGTCTCATTTAGAGACTGATGTGGAGCCAAAGCTAACAAAGAACCACTAAGACACACGGAATTTGGAGGATGTTTGTCTTTGGCTTTTGCTAAAGTAGAAAAAAATAATAGCAAACAAATAGGCAAAAGAAACCACAAACAAACAGAAATCCACTTAGGTTCTGCCCAAGCAAAAAGGAAGAGAATATCTAGCTTAAATTTCCTTACATATCCCAGCTCTCCACTTTGCATGCTCATGTTTTATCAAATTTGACATTATAAAATAAAACATATAGACTTCATATTTTATCAAATTTGCGCCTAACAACTAATTACATAATATTGTGTTTGTGCCGCTGTTAAAACTGTGGAAACAATGTAGATACGGACAGTTTTCTTTCTCTGAACCTTGCATTTCTACAGGTCATTTGCTGATGATTTAGTTTATCAAATACTCCTCAGAAGATATAAAAATATCCCAAGAACAATGTAGTGTTTCAACATGTTTTTATACATGTTTCTAAATGTCATAAAATTCCCAATAGTTTGTATTGTAGGCTTCCCTTATCTCTATCACCATTCCTTGACGTGCTTTGGCATCCTGACCTTGCAATCTTTTGTCTGATAATTTTCAACTCTTCTCTTTTTTGATTTTAATTGCCTCTCCTCTGTGAGTTTGCTTGCATACCACTTTTTATAACACTTGAGGCAGAACTGGTAGACATGTCACTGCCACACAATGGGGTTTTCAGCTGCTTCTAATTTGATCCCACAAATACAGTAGTGTTTTCCAGAGGCACTATTTTGTGTGATTATGTAAAAATATGATTGTCTAGTGGAAATATGGGAATGACAGGTAGAACTACCTTCCAACACTGGAATAGATAAATTATTCCCAAAATAATGAATCCCTACGTACTATTAAAAATGTTAAATAGAAGACCTAAGACAGACAAACTAAGTCTCTTTATTTTTTTCCATTTATAAAAATAACAATGCAAATATCGTGGGATGTCCATGTCTTGATACCTGATTCTTTTTGACCTGCTTTTTTCCTTCCGCAACTAATCTTTTGTGATTTTCATTATTACATTCTGTATATTCAGCTGTAGTGTAACTGGAATCTTTTGCAGAAAGTTTGCAGTCCACAACAAAAACTCAGATTTTTGTGCCTTCTCAGTACTGATGACCAACTGAAGTTCAGACTTAGGCCATATAGCTGAAATCAAGACAGGTCAAGATTTGTAATGAGAATACTGATTATTTTATTTAAAGTGGTTGGTTAGAATCACAGAATCGTAAAACATAGAATGGTTTGGGTTGGAAGGGACCTTAAAGATCATATAATTACAGCCCCCTGCAGGGACACCACCCACTAGACCAGGTAACAAATCCTTTTTGTGCTGGGGGCCCCAGAGCTGAACACAGTGCTCCAGATGGGGTCTCACAAGAGAGGAGCAGAGGGGGAGAATCACCTCCCTCAACCTGTTGGCCAAGCTTCTTTTGATGCAGCCAATGATATGGTTGGCTTTCTGGGCTGTAAGTGCACTCGGGATGTAACCAAAATTGGACTCCAGGAAAACTGAGTCTACGTGAACTACTGAAGGGATTAGATGAAGATGAATACCAGGTCAGGTTGAAGGTCAAAGAGGCAGGAAAGCTAAAGACTAGGGCATATTTCCAGATGAACAATAGGGCCAAAGACAACAGCCATCACAGTGCCTAGGCAGCTCATACAAACAAGCAGAACATACATGTACAAATAGCTGAAATAAGGTCAGATCTGAGGGCCAAGGTAAGACCAGGGTGGGGGAAAAGCAAAGAGCATGAATCTTACAAAACCACAGCATTCAAACTATCAAACTACACCATGAAATTTGTACATTCCTTAAGTTCTGATGAAGGAAGAGACATGTTTCTTGCTTTAAAAATTGCCGTAGAAAGACACTAGAAGATCATTGCCAAGGTGGGTCTAACTGGAGCTGACGATAATGGTTCTATAGTCTTTAACTCTTATAAATAAATAGATAAAAATAAAAAATAGGGATCAGCCATTCTATTTTATTTTGAAGTTATAATCTGCTGCTTCTGTATTCTTTGCCACTCTGTGAGCAAATACTCTTCAAATAACTTCCAGTAATTGACACAGGTAATCATTTTTCTGTGCACAGGCATTCCCTATGATGAAAATGATGTCTTCTCTTATTTTTCATAGTAATTGAAAACTTCGAAGTTCAGAAACCATCAGCAAAACACACAAAACAGAAAACTATGAAATGGATGAGACATACATACTCTTGGTTAACAGCTGCAATTCCTATCTTCTAGAAGACGGGCAGAGACAATCCTCCTTTATACTCAGATGCAGAAAGGACATTTGTAGTTCAGATTCTCCCAAGAAGTTCTGAAAAGCATATTAAAGCAACATAAAACAATGAGCATCAAAATGATTGAAGTTTAGTTGCCAAGCCTCACTATAAGCCTCTTCCAAGCCTCACTATATTACTAACATATCCCAGAGTCAAGAAGAAGCCAGCAGAGATAAGGTGCCATGTGTTGTGATCAGCTTGGAAATGTATATGAATTAGTCAGCTAGTAGCTAGGCCAAATAGATCAGATAATGGTTGGTTTCACCATGTTGTCTCAATGTCAGGGGACTGCAGTAATGCTAATCTCTCTTCTTTATTCACCACCAATTTTCTGCAATCTTAAGGAATTCAGTGTCTTTGATCTTGGTTGAACTTCTCCAGCAGACATAAACATCCCTTCAGGAAAAAAAAAAATGAATGCCTGAAAAGCTGGCATATTGGTAGTACAATTCCATATGCCTCACTTCCTCAGAAAATCAGGCCAAAAAGTATACCAAACCCAACTCTTAAACATTAATTTTGCAAATAAAATTTACTCTTAAGAAGATGAATGTAGTTCATTGTACAGCTGACTAAACAAAATAAAATGGAGGATATGTAGGAGGACTGGATGTAAACATGAAAAAAGCAAAGGATAACAGTAACAGGTTGTAAGGCCCAGAGGGAAAAATACCTTCTTTTCATTTAAGAAAAAGATGTCACCACAAACTATGTAGTCACCTTTTTATATGGAGAAGATAGGATAGCTATATAGGTGCTAACAGAAGGTAAACGGTGCAGATGATCAGAAGCAAAGTATGTTCACACAATTCTCAGAAAGACCTCAGCTACAGTGGCATGTAAAGCTCCTGCCTTGGTTGACATGTATTTCTTTGCTGACTCACATGCCAATTCCTTCCTCACAGGAGCTCTGCCCACTGACATTGCTTTGTGCACACAGTCTTCTGCACTCTTCTGCACTTAGCATAACCTTAGGGCACTCTTATCCCTTTACGTTTTAGACTTACTGATGGCAATTAAAACTCAAAGATGTGAAATTTAAAAATTGTCACAAAATATTGCTACAGTCATACTCAGATAACAGAAAAGAGACATTAATATCTACTTTCTTATCATTATCTATAATGAATGTTAGCGTACATACATGAGTATTTAGTGTGCAGAGAGGAAGAGAAAATATCAACAATTGCTCCCATGTTAAACAACACTGTTTATGATAGTATACTATCATCATCGATATGCTGGCTACAAAGACTGCTGTTGTTTGTTTGTTTTTATATATACACAGTTTGCTTGCTACACAGTGTAATTCTGTGTTCCTTTACTGTCTGAGCATAAATATTATGCTATGAGCAGCAAACATTAAAATCTTGTTCTGGAAGGGTTTAATGATAACACTATTTTGCTCACTCAGTTTTTCAAATGAAACAAGAACTGCATAGAATAACCACCAAGTCCCAGTTTGCTGCTCTGATTTAGTGAAATGGGCACTATGGTATTTGTCCTACAAAGACAGATGCATAAGGTAGACTTATAGATATAGTAGTACAATGTGAAGAGTTAGAGTCTGCAGGAAATCATGTATTTCATATGTTTCATGTATTCATTTTGGAATAAACACAAGACTTACCTAAACAAAGCAAGGAAGGAAGTCTCTAAATCATTTTCTTACCTAGTAAATTCTACCTGTCTCTATCACTTTCATGACTGAAGCATTAAAACTAAGCAAAAGACAACTGTTCTCCATAATCTTACTGCTACTATCATTTTCCTCACATTTTAGGTAACTGAAGAGCAGGAAATAGTTTGTGGAGTCAGAAATCTGTCTGAAATTTAACAGTTGAAAAAACAGTCCTGGTATTTTGAATTGTAAAATAATAATAATGATAATAAAATAATAATAATAATACAACAAATTGTGATTTATTTTTTCTGCTTCCATTTCTCCACTCACTCTCATTGATCACAGGTGCTTACTTCCATGGTTTATTATGTATTGTGGGCCAAAATCTGATTTTTACTGGATTCTTCAAGCAATCACAGCTGTTAAGATCCCTCATGAACTATGCATTTAGTATGTCCTTGACTGAGATTATTGGAAAATAATCCCATGCATGATCCCAAATGATCCCAGCATGAAAAGCAGCAGACACTCTGATGTTTTATATGGATCAAAAGAAAAACTGAGCTTCACTTAAATTACATCTGAGCCAGCATCTGTAATATGTCTAACAGTAACTGCAACAGGAAAACACTAGAGAACAAAACAAACAAAAGGAAGGCAACCATAGAATGTGTGTGCCCCTTTTCAGCATTTTATACAAGATCTGCGTCGTATGCAGTACCATTCATGTACTTAACCTGCTGATTACATCCTTCTGATAATAAAATCAACAATCCTTACAGCCTTGTAACCATCCTATTTGTCCTAGTCTATGATTAGTAATGGTATGATGTGCTTCTTTTATGGAGAGTTCAGGTTCCTATGGGCCATAAAGGTTTGTCACATCCGTGCAAAAAAAGATCAACCATTTGTTTATAAAGAGTAGTGGTATAAGAAAATTGTTTATAGTATTCATGGTGATAGCTCCTTATCTAAACTCAGAGAAACATGAAGGGAGAGTTCAATTCTTGTGTCAGCAAAAAGGTTACTTTCCTTTGTTAAGGAATAATATAATATAAAAATAATATAATAAAATGTAATAATAAATATAATATTAATATACTAAGTAGTACTCTGAATGTCTATCTGCAGCACCAGATGATTTCTGTAACTGTTAAAGCAGACCAGTGATTCAGTTCTGAGCTGCGGAAACATCACCAGAAGCAGACAGACATATGTCTGATACTGTCCCCATCTGCTATTTGCTCAAATGGTGCTGCTCTTATGTGGATATGGGCTAATCTGACAGATTTAAGGACATCATTGCCACAAACAATTTCAAAGATATTATATTTTACAACTGTCAAGTTCGATATTTTCTTTCAGAGGGTAAATAATACTTTGTTTATGAAGGAGGGAAAAAGTTAAATATATTGACAATAAATATACTGAAAATGAGTAGTTTCAAGACAGTTTATGAAAACAGAAAGAAAAAAAAAACAGCCCTTCTCCTTTAAAAAAAAAAAAAAAAAAGCTTGAACATTCCTTTGGACAGCAAGTGCATACTTATAGAAGTCACTATCTAGAAAAAGGGTTAAATGCAGATGTGTTAAAAATGCTATGATAAGAAACTGTCACTAGCATGGTAATCTACAGAAACGTCAGTAAGGATACCACTCCAGGATGTTGTTCTAAGTTACCTATTTCTAGACTTACAAGCAGAGAGCCATACTGCCAGGTAGGGCTTGTTTATGTTTGTTATATAGGGGAGCGATGGCACACTAAACAAGAGCACAAACCTTAAGCATGCTGGCTGCTCTCAACCTTCACGGGCATACTCAATGGGCAACCTGCAGATCTTCTGTGCTAAATTGCACTCATGTGCTTTGAAATATGGAATCACTAGTGTGTTGTAAAGCTCATCTACCTGCTTGCTGAGTTATGACTTCTTCAGACAGAAAAGCTGATCTGGTGTGATAACCTCCATGACAGTGCTTTGCAGCCAGCGCATGGTATGAAGGCTGTGCAACCACTATTTAAAGGAGCATGAGGCAATTATGCCTAAACATACGGTGCAATTGGGAAAACAGGAAAAGGGGGAAGTGGACTCTAGTCTCCTTTACTGCTGCTGAATAGTATCCATATCTGAAAATGTAAGTTCATGAAATCTTTCCTTAAATATTGTCTTGTTGTGACAGGTAGCACTTGGGACTTGTATTCCAGTCAGACACCACTGTTTCATAAACTGGCTAGCATTCTATAAAGGCAGCAGCAGCATTTTTGGGGGTGCTGGCATGTGTGCAGTATGTATTTTGCATATGAAGAGCAGCAGGCTGTTCAAAGAGATGGCTGAGATTTGGCCCATGTCTGACTTCTGTCTCCATGTAATTTACCTGCCCCTGTGCTCTGCACAGAGACCCGTTTCTAATTTGTGACACCAATTCATGCTCTTCTTTTGGACATAGTGTCAATCTGCAAAAGCTGGATCTGCCCAAATTCCAAGGGCACATTCCCATAAAGTAAATTAAAAAGAGATAAAAAAAAAAGTCAGTTTAATGGCCAATGGCTTCCTGACACTTTCAAGAAATGTTTAATTATAGGTACTATAATCAGACAGTTGTGAAACCTAGCTGGAACAGTTGATTTAGCCTCTGAAAGGTTGACAAAACATCACCAACTCATGGCTAAAACCTGTTTATCAAATAGTTCTCCACAGGTATTTGTGTGTCTAAGTATTTTGTTCCATCTAAAGGCAGGTGATCCCATTCCCCTTTTAGAAATACCAATAGCTAGATTTCCTAGGTTTAATGTTCACTTTAAGAAAGGATTGTAGGCTGAAGAGGAACATAAAGACTTTGTGATGATTACACCCCATCTAAATTTTCACTCTTCCAAAAGCAAAGAAGTCACCCTGACTTCATGAGGTGTTTGTTTGGCAGGAAAAACATAGTTAGTCCTGCAAAGTCTCAGAACTTTTTTTAAGCCCAAACAAGCTTTCATGAGTCACTTAACTAAATTGTTAGGATTACACTCTCATACTGAACATGATTAAAGGTCAACAATGTAGCTGCAGAGTGGCTAAAAGGGAGTAGATTAAAGGGCTTTTAATAGGACAGGGGCTGTCACTGTTAAACAAAATCAGGTTGAAGTCATTTTACATCTAGTAATTGTCTCTGCAATTAAAAAGATGACTTCTGTCAGTTGGGATAAGCCTCATAGCACTGAGGAGATGCATGCTTATCTCTTGTTTTGGTCACTTTCTCATCTATTTTTAAAATTTATCCAGATTTCACGTAAAATAGATATAATGACAAACTAAGAGTAGGTATAGACTCTCTCCTCTTTGAAAACAAACTGGCCCCTCATACTGTCAATGTTTGCCCCTATGAACTTACCACTTTTTTCCTTCGCTCTGCTGTCAAGCACTTAGTTTGCCTCCTCTTCCTTTGCAGTTCCTTACAGACACTACCTCCTAGCTGACAGGGGTTTAATTTCTCTCCTAGAATAAAGGCAAAACAAGAAGCATTTGTGAAGAACTGGGCTGGATATGCTGCTATAGCTAGGGGGGAGAAAAAAACAAAAACAAAACACACCACCACCACCAACAAAACATATTAAACATAAGACCTCACAGGTCAAAAAATAAATAATAATAATAATAATAATTAAAAAAAACAAAAAAAAACACCTTCAGTGTTTTCTGGACTTAGGAGGAGAATTGCTAAAACACATACTCCTTGGATTTGGAAAATCTATTCACAGAAATACTTACAAATGCAATTTTCACCAAACTGTCCAAAGCAATTAAAGCAAAATGAAACTACTAACTAATGACCAACAAGCACATTAAGCAACAGAGCACATACCGTCTGTCTGATGCAATTCATTATCATTTAGCACACATACATTGTGCAGATGTCATAAAATGTAGGCTGGTGAAAGATTTAAATCACAGTAAGGAAAGAGTCTTAGGATACCCATCTTTCTTTGTTTGCAATTTGCTTTTATTACATAAGTGATAACAGGTAACTGGAGACACCTGGTTATTTGAAAACAGGTGTATCTGCAAATATCTAAAAGGCATCCACTAAACTTGTCCTTTGGTAACTGCTAGTAATAAATGATATTAACTACACAGCTTCCTTTTGTAGTCCTGAGAAATTCATAGTCATGGGATCGAGCTTTTAGAAATCTACATTTATAAAGTGCTTGCACGCTCCTGGAGCAAATAGGGTTAGCTATGCAAATGTCTCTCTAAAACCCTGGTTTTCTCTCAGAGCCCTACATAGCTACATATGAGCTCTAAAGATGTTCATGTTCAATTTGTTGAATTCAATGCTCACCAAACTTTGAAGTTTCCAGGAGACAATATATTTGTTGAATCAGCCTCCTGAGCTTCCACTAGCTGTAACCAGGGCTTTGTCAACAACTAGGAAAACTGGCATTATAGCCAGGTTTAGTATTTCTGTTGTTACCACTCACTCTGTAACTGAGCGTAAATCACCCCAGGCATCCCCAACAACATAAATAAATAAATAAATAAATAAATAAGAATTAATACAGCATATGCAGATAATCAGGCCATGTGTTTTAACAACCTTTAACTTCTAACATTGTCATAAATACTATGGTAGATGAATTTAGTGTTTTCCTGGTCAGAGTGACTAAATCAAAAGGTTTGGATGATGAACAAATACAAAAATAGTAAGTCATCAGGAGTTCTCACAGGTAATTTCCATGGCTTTACAGGTCTGTAAGCAACAGCGTGATGCAGAAGGTAGTCTTAAGCTGGAAATCAAGCTGCAAAATAGAAATGTCACATATGTGCCTACATGTTTTATCTTAAATATTTACAATAAAAACCTGCTGTCTGAGGCATCACAGTCAAAACTATCCTGCCAATTTACCACCTACTCAAACAGGATTATGAAATGGTATGACTGTTTGGCTTATTCCCCTGTGTAGCCATACTCCATACTCTATAAACATACAAACAGCTTCCACTTTCTTTTAAAAATACATGAAGAGTCCCCCCCCCCCCCCCCTTTTTTTTTTGTTTTTAATTTAGTTAAAAAACTTATGTTTAGAGTGCTCATTAAGGAAAACTGAGATTGGTTTCAATTGTCCTGAGGAAACCATCCTCAGTTCTTTTCTCTACTTACAAAAAGGCAAATTGGCATCTGTTCCAGCCCAGCAGGGTGAAATAATCATTAAATTACAGGTTGCACTCCATTTTGTGAAACTTACTACACACCAACTGCCTTCCAAGATGTTACAAAAAATTGAAAACTCTTAACCAGGAAGACAATGCAACAGAGGACAGCTGAGAGAGAGTTCCTGCTCTTCCTTAAATGTACAGTTTCTGCAGGTTATCTTGTGATCATCTATCTATATATTGTTCATACTACCTTCCTGCAGAAGAAGCAGAATAAAACTTCCTTTACCACTTCCTGATTCAACGCTGTAGTTTGTAGCCTACAGCATACCAACAGAAGTGGAGAAAACCTTTCTACTCCAATGTTCATGCTCACCAATTAGTGGTTCAAGCCCCTAAAATAAGAGGAAAAAAAGAACATAACTTCAGAAGTGATTTCAGGACCATGGTAGTGATAATAGTAATTTCCTTTATAAGTCTCCAGAGGGACAATATTGAAAGATAAATCCTGAGTCATAGGATTTCAGGCTTCATCTTATACTACATATCTGTATACCAGCTGAGCTGACGAGATGATCTACTGAGTGTACTGCCTTTGGTGATCCCATTCAGAGTCAGCTAATTCTCCCTCTATATAGGAGGCTAGACAATAACTGATGGGTTTGGATTCTTCTATCTTGTCAGGCATTTGAAAGAGTGATGTTGCTTTATCTGACATAGATTTTGTAGTCCCTTCGAAGCCTGACCCAAAGTCCACAGGATGCTTATTCTTTCAGTGGCTCAGGTTCCAAGTCAATCCCAATGACTTCAGCAGGTACAAAGGCAGCAGAGTTATCCTCTCATTCTCCTACACCTTCTAAAATCTTACCAGCATTTGGACAAAGATGTAACCATCCAGAGTTTTCAGTCAAATAAATAATAAACTAAATCTCTGCTTTTTAGGCACATAGGCTTGTAAAGTTATGCTGACTCAAGCTGGCTATGAGAGAGAAAAGCAACAGAGGGCTCTCTAAAAGCATACATGTAAAGTTACTATCTCTGCTATTATATGGAAAATAAAAGGGCTAATGACTTCTGAACTGAAATACTTATATTGATGATTAGTTTCTGGCTGGGTCACTGGTCTCTGCTAACAAAAATTTACACAGATAACCGTATGTGAAATATCTTAGATTAATCTGTTAAATAAGAACCAGTCAGTCCTGTAATATAAAGAAACGATGATTCTTAAGTGTTAGAAAATGTTCAAATGTAACTCATGATACTTCTAGCAAATACAATCTTAAATATAGTTCGAAATACTCTGATAATTCTTTTTTCTCTTGGTAGTCATTAATTAAATTCCAGGACAGCCCCTCAATAGATCAGAATTTTCTGTCTAAAAGAAAAATAAAATGTTTCATATCAAATTGTTTTGGTGAACATTTCTGAGCTGCTCTAGTTATGATACTGAAGAGGTCAGTCTAGATATGACACTGAAGAGGTCACCAGAGATGAAAAATTATGCTGCCAAACATAATAATTCTTTGAGAGTTCAAGAAGGCAAAAGGACAAACATTAAATATGCAAGTATTTCCAGAAAGACATAGCTTTGACAGTGCTGTCTAAATGAGTAAACAAAAGCAAGTAAAATTGGAACAAGCTGATAAACCAGCCTGCCTGCCTGCCTGCCTGCCTGACTTCCTTCCATTCATTTTCGTTTTTCTCCTTTTATATCTCTCTGGTTGTATCAACAGGACTATTACAACTGCCACTCAACAAGCAATTTTCTCTAGAGAAAATGAGAGCTAAGACATAATATTAAATAGGTGGCTGGAACCTTATTTTTCACCATCCATCAGCTGAAGAGAGGCTGCACGCTTCCTAAAGTGAGGCTCAGCCTTTCTCTTTGCAAGCAACATAGATTCTGGGATTCCATGGAAGGTATAAGTGAATAAAAATGAAGTCTTTTCTGTACATATCCCAAAGTTAACCTAAGATAAACCCTGAGGATTAGAGAACAGACTTCTGTTACAATAGTTTTGTTGGTGGTGAGCTTTTTCCTCCAGCTAGAATAACACAGACCATCCGAAGATTTGAAAATGCTGGGCTGAATACGCATAATAGAAAATCCCATAAGAATGCCAGCTGTGCATTTATGGATGGATGAAAAGTACAGGCTGTTAGTTGTGCAGTCATTTTCTTAGAGATATTAAGATCTGCTGCTAAAAAGCAGGAAAACAGAGTCACACAGTCTGCAGCTGACAAGCTCTATTGATGAAGGGCTGTTTTGTTGTTGTTTTCAGAAGCTTGTTTTCTTGACATCTGAGGAAACAGGAAGGAGGTAAGGGATTGATATGACTGGTGAGTTAAACCAGAATAAATTTGTATCAATTTTTATTTATTTATTTATTTATTTATTTATTTATGGGGGATGATGAAAAAGACTCTAGGCTGGTGATCCTGAGGAGAGCATGAATCAGTAAAACTGCCTGTGTTCCTTCTGGATCAGCATGGGAGATTGTGCAGGATACATCCTACAAGAGTTTCAAGACAAAATGATGTCTATGATGATGAAACAAAGCAGTTTTGGTGTTTTGATACAAACGGAGAGTGAGGCAAAACTCCATGGTGGGGTTTATTTCCCCCTTCCATCCATCTGTCCATCCATCCACATAGGCCAGGTGGGGCCATCGCACAGCATGTAGGTGGCTGACTGCCAGCACAGTGTAACATCATGCTCCCTGGGAAATGTAGTGGCAAAAATAAGGCCTAAGAGAAACAGCAACAAGTTTGACCAGGCTGTTAGATCTATTCTGGTCCTGTCAAAAATGTTTCCTTTGATACTTCAAAAACACAGTAGTAAAGAGAGTGATCAGGTACTAGATAAATGCACCTCTGTCTTGGTGGTGGGACTGAAGGAAACTCTAACCTTGAGGGCATTGAAGTTCCCAGACAGCTTCCCAATGCATTCCACATGTTTTGTCCTCTCCAAAGTGAATTGATTCATTTCACTCTTCTGCTCAGTGTCTGTCAGAAGTTTATATTTAATTTAGCCTTTAATAGATCAAGGAAGGCTTCAAAATATTTGTGAAGCTTTCATTGATTAATTTGAAAACAAAATGTCACACTCTTTAGGACATAATTCTAGGACAGATCTGTCCGTTACTGATGTAATTTCAATTTTCATTTGGTGTGACAGCACTCGGTCATAGTCTTGTTTAATTTACCTTCAATTAAAGTGTTGTTATGTTCCACCAAAACCATTGGATTTTATCAGAGCTGCATACATTGAGGGATTTATACAGCCTTATTTATCTAAAAGGAAAAGGAAAAAATATATATATCAACAGAGGAAAAGGTTCTATTCACTTTAAAAAATTAGTGCACAAATAACTTTGGCACAGGCACACAACAAAGCTTCCTCCTGTGAAGTGCACACGCTCACAGAAATCATCATTCTTCATTGACTAAGGCTGCTGACAGTTCAGAAAGAATTTTGTTTGATATCGTCTCATCTGCCTCAGCTTCCTCCTCAGGTTTAACGCTTTGGGGTAGCTTTTCAGCAGAGAGGTAAACTGAGAAGGTTCATTAGCATATGCCTGCTGGCCCCTGCCTGTTTTGCCTGATGAACTACTTAGCTGGAAAACTGAAATGTGCTGAAGCTGGCTGTCACTCAGGAACAAAATCATTACTTCATCTTTTACCATTTCATGTTGATTATGACATTCTTTCTGTGTAAGATTTTTCTTAATCATTAACGACCTTCTGAGACAAATTCTCCTCAATACCTAGGAAGTTCGGGAATTATTATAATCAGGCAACTTGTGCAGAGACAGGTGATCTGATGAGCTGGAGAGAATCTCACCACTGCAGAATCATCACAGATTATGTTCTTGTTAATTTAGCAGGGATTTTCAACTACTTTCTCACATTATTAGCTAAATTCAATGAATACACACCATGTTACTACTATGGGATTCAAAGCAAGGTGTCTTTAAGCCCCAGGATATGCAGTCCCAGTAAACTGAAGCCTGCTTAAGACCTTCAGCAGATTTCAGTAAGCAGCTCCCTTATGGCCTTGTAATATCCACACCTTGCTCTTATACATTGGGACTGATTTACTAAGGTGTAATGGGAATACTACTGTAAAATGAACTGTACACAAATGTTCCTGCTACAATGCATTGCTGGGAAAAAAAAAAGTAACTGAATAACTGCAGAACTCCATCAAAATAATATTTAAACAGGATCAATTAATAAGACCAAGCAACTGTTAACAAAATTTCTAACTCACTAAAGGAAAAAGGACAAAAGATCTTTTAAGATGAGCATTTAAATTAAATGCATATGGTATCTATGGAAACTGAATTGATTAATTGGGAAAAACAAAAGTCAGAAAATGCAAGGAGAGTCATGTGGCAAACAGTGAATGCTAACAAAATATATATTATATTATATACAATATTATATATATTATATTGTATAAATATATTATATGTATATAACCTCCTGTTAATCTGAGCTGTTTTCATGTCCTAGTGGAAACTTTAAGAGTTAGAGTTTTATGTGAAAAAAGTAAAAATATTTTTCTCTCATTACATCCAGTTATGTTCCATCACTAATTCAATTTTATGAATTTGGCCCAAGAAGAGGTTTCACTAAACAAAGTGAATAGTGGTGATGTTGACGTTAGAGAGGCTTATTTTTCTGTTATTTACTGAAAAGTAAGCATGTAGGAATTAATCTTGACAAGTGTGTTTATTAGGTGAACGGAATGGTGGGTCTACTACTGTGTGGAAGCTATCCATTACTCAAAAAGTTTATATTGCTCATTTATTGGGTAGAAAACAAAGACACAATAGGATAGAACATTCTGTTTGTTTGCTAGAATTTATTTGTTAGTAATGTATCTATAACACCAAGTTTTAATAAAATTATTTCTGTGCCTTTATGGTAAATGAGTGCTTGGGTAAATCTGATCTAAATATAAATACTGATTTTATAGGAAATAAACTCAAAATCCCAAAGCTATGAACATGTACAGCAGATTAAGTATAAAAGGTGCATTTAAAGTTATGACTCTGGATTTTTTCATGAGGTGACATAAATTGACAAAACAATGTCTTAATCACCAGAACACAATGAAAAGCACAGATTGTATCAGCCAAAAAAAAAAAAAAAAAAAAAAAAAAAAAAAAAAGCTTTTTATTCTCTCTTTTTTTTTTTTTTTTTTTTTTTCTTTTTTACTGGTTAAGATCTCAAAACTGATTTTTGTTTTACAAACTACTAGTATTGTTTTAGAACAAGAGATCAGAGAATAATGGAATAAAGCATAAGAATGTTTGCTTGGTCCTGGTTAAATTAAACTCATCTGGTAGATGTAGACCTGTGCATACCCATTGCATGTAGCAATGAGAAACCTGAAGTCTTTCAGGCAGCCCCCAGTTTGGTAACGGTACCAGAAAATACAGACCAATTTCAAAACCACTTATGTGTCACATGGTGTAGCCCTTCTATCATGACAGAAATGGCAGACTAGCTCTAAACTTCTTGGAAAAGGCTCAGATATGTTCCTTTTTGCTCCAAAGACTAAGAACTCTTTCTCACAGAAGTTTTGAAATCAGCAGGAGGCAATCTGACAGAGGAATGAAACCACATTTGGGTCATACATCAATTTGTCTTCCGAATTCAAGGGAGCTCAGTTATTATTTTAATGTGATTTATCAGAAGGTTCTGTAAGAGTATGTGACATATTGATCTATTAAGTTAATATTAGAGTTTAATGGCCACAAAATATCACACCCACTATCGGCAATCTTTATTATAAATTCTGATATTATTTCTTTGATATCCAAGTGATAACTACCTTGGTTTACTTTGTAGTATAGGCCTTTCTCTGGAGGCTAGCTCTGAGTAATAACACGTTCTTTTCATTGCTTCCAGCAAAATGTGGACATTTGATCAGACTTCTTTTTCTGTATCTAAAGAACTTGTATTGGGATATATAATGTGCCAAAGATAATTTGATACCATTCATATTTGATTGCTTTGTTAGCTTGAGTTTGAAAGGAAAACAACATCTGCCTGTTGCCAGAGT
Organism: Netta rufina; assembly: GCF_964035555.1. NCBI lineage: Eukaryota > Metazoa > Chordata > Aves > Anseriformes > Anatidae > Netta > Netta rufina. Next base: position 85,885,370 of record NC_140124.1, on the reverse strand, counting down.
CCATTTCCCTTTGAACCATGCTTGGATAAAATTCACAGCTGAAGCAATTTATAGCATGAAAAAAAATCATTGTTTCACGTATAAAGTATTTTTTTTGTACCTTTCACAGTTTGTAGTGTGCTTTAAACAGTGGAGAAAATACTAGATTTTTGTCAGAATATCAAGCTCCTTTGGCTTTAAAAGTAACTTTGTAATTCTAAGTTAGTATGAAATACGTTTGTACTTCTTCACTAAGTCCAAACAGGATAAATAGGTGAGCACTGGTGTCTGAAGGCATCACAGGAGGGTCAACCCTCTCCAAATGGTGGAAAAAATAAACAAACAAACAAAACGGTTAGAAACTGGCTGGATAGCCGGGCCCAAAGAGTCGTGGCAAATGGAGTCAAATCCAGTTGGAGGCCGGTTACTAGTGGCGTTCCCCAGGGCTCGGTGCTGGGGCCAGTCCTCTTTAATATCTTCATTGATGATCTGGATGAGGGCATTGAGTGCACCCTCAGTAAGTTTGCAGATGACACCAGGTTAGGTGCATGTGTCGATCTGCTCAAGGGTAGGAAGGCTCTGCAGGAGGATCTGGATAGGCTGCACCAATGGGCCGAGGTCAACTGTATGAAGTTCAATAAGGCCAAGTACTGGGTCCTCCACAATAACCCCAAGCAGAGCTACAGGCTGGGAGATGAGTGGTTGGAATGCTGCCAGGCAGAGAAGGACCTGGGAGTGATGGTTGATAGTCGGCTGAATATGAGCCAGCAGTGTGCTCAGGTGGCCAAGAAGGCCAATAGCATCCTGGCTTGCATGAGAAACAGTGTGACCAGCAGGGCTAGGGAGGTGATCGTCCCCCTGTACTCGGCTCTGGTGAGGCTGCACCTAGAGTACTGTGTTCAATTTTGGGCCCCTCGCTACAAGAAGGACATCGAGGTACTTGAGCGGGTGCAGAGAAGGGCGACGAAGCTGGTGAGGTGCCTGGAGAAAAAGTCCTATGAGGAGCGGCTGAGGGAGCTGGGCTTGTTCAGCCTGGAGAAAAGGAGCCTCAGGGGCAACCTTATCGCTCTCTGCAGGTACCTTAAAGGAGGCTGTAGCGAGGTGGGGGTTGGTTTGTTCTTCCACGTGCCTGGTGACAGGACGAGGGGCAATGGGCTTAAGTTGAGCCAGGGGAGTTTTAGGTTAGATGTTAGGATGAACTTCTTTACCGAAAGGGTTGTTAGACATTGGAACGGGCTGCCCAGGGAAGTGGTGGAGTCACCATCCCTGGAAGTCTTCAAAAGACGTTTAGATGTAGAGCTTAAGGATATGGTTTAGTGGGGACTGTTAGTGTTAGGTCAGCGGCTGGACTCGATGATCTTGAGGTCTCTTCCAACCTAGAAATTCTGTGATTCTGTGATTCTGTGAAACCATAAGAGCATCAAAACCTGCATGGGGGAGACACACTTTCAGTAAGAACTCAATGGTTAATATTTTGCTCAGGTGTCAAGAGCGCTAAAGAGCATGGAAGCATGGGACTGTGTTTCTCTTCTTCATTAACAAATTCATGGTCTTTATTACTGTGCAGTGCATATGACACTCAGCTGACTGATACTTCCCCATCTCACATTTCTCTGAACAACTGCCTTACCCAAACCTTGATGGCTTTAAAAGCCTGAATGATCAACAAAACATCACAGAATACCATACTGTCAATGAATCTGAAGGAAAGATACCATAAAGAACATAGAAAAGAAATATATTCCGTTATTCACTATTGAAATTCCTTCTGATAAACAGTGAGTAAGTATGAACTGATAGAAAATATATCCTATATTGTGAAATCATCTTTATCCATTGGGAATTAAATTTATTTTAATTCAGTTGGAGTCATAATTTCCATCTATGAACAAGATAGACCTTTGAGTTGATATTGAATTTGGACCTGCATAAACTCATTATGACCGTTCATCAATGGTGATGAACATAGGACATATAATAGCATTGTCATAAATTAATGGAGAGAGAGAGAAAAAAAAATAGTGAAAACACCAAAACAAATGATAAGTAGACTAAAAAAAAAGACTATGACTTCTTTAAAACATCTCTTAGTAGTGGAAGTTGTAATTTATTTCAAATTTATTTCACATACAGTATTAAAAACATTTATCCCATTTCTTTATGAATGACCATTTGAATACTTTTTAAACCTCACTACAGTTATTTACACTACTGTGTAGTCAAGGTGAGATAAACATGTTAAGATAGAATAGAACAGAACAGTTGGAAGGGACCTATTGGAAGAGATCATATAGGCCAACTGTACTTCAGTGTTAAACAGAAGTTAAAACGTATTTCTGAGGACATTATCCAAATGCCTCTTGAACACTAACAGGCATGGGACATCAACCACCTCTCTAGGAAGCCTGTTACAGTGTTTGACCACCCTCATTGTAAAGAATCTTTTCCTCATGCCCAGTCTGAATGTCTCATAGCATAACCTTGTGCCATTCCCTCACATTCAAATGTACTTTTACTCTTCCAGTCTTATTCCACCAAATTCCAATATTAGTGTATTAGAGTTGTCCAATTTCATCAGCACAATAACAGAAATAATTGCTGGATATCTCACAGTTTCAACTTTTGTAAAATACTGTTTCTAGCAGAGTTAACAAAACTGGAGATAAATGCAAGGAGTGAACTTTCCTTTAGAAAACTGCTGATGATGACCCCTCTCCTCCCCCTCAAAAATATTTATTTATTTATTTATTTATTTATTTATTTATTATAGTATATTACATATATATATACACACACACGCACTGTTCTTATTCATAAAATGACAGGAAAAAGAAAAGCATCCTACAAGCGATGGTAAAAAAAAGAAAAATGTCTGCATATATGTCAATGTATTTCCTTGGGATCCTCACCCTCATATAACTTTAGACACAAGGGCTGAAACACAATGTACTAGATTTTGACGTTGGTATTTGTTTCTTAGATGTGGATAGGATAGTTTAATTTACTACCTCCTCCTCTGTACGTTTATTTCATGAAGAAACAAGAGACCTTCTGATAGTTTTTTTGTTAGTTTTGTTTTGTTTTGCTTTTTTTCTGGTTCATGGTGAAAGTACATTTTGTCTTTTGGGGAGGCCTTTCTCTGTTTGTACTTTTAATAGCATCTCAAAAACAATTCCATACGATACAATTACAGTTTTCCTTGACCTAACTTGCACTTGAGCTGTCCTCCTCGTATTTAGAAAAGCCAGATCAGTTATCCATGCTAATATTTTATATATTTAGTCAGGAACACTTACTCAACTCTGTGAAGCACTGATGTCGTTTAGCCATATTAAACTTAATTATATTGATGTATTTCATGAAATAATGAAATAATACTTTCAGAGTACACAGTTTCACTTCTTTTCTAATACTGTGTTTTTATAGGTCTGTTTCCAATAAAGATGGCTACAGACAGCAGCTAAATTAGACTAAAGAGGTTAATACAATATAGAGTTTCTCACCTTTAAATAAGTCAGGTACTTCAGACTGTGACCAAAATTCATTGCCATCTGTCAGTAAGTAGATATAATTTAGTTAAATATGGCATTCCTTTCTTACTGGACAGCTGTCCACTTAAACCATGGCACCCCGTGTTGAAAATATCAGCAGAAACACCAGTAAATGGATGAAAATGGAGTTTTATCCCTATCTAGAATCTATCAAGAACATAAATAGTTATACATTATTTAAAAGAAACTATTTTCTCATATTTTTAGAAATGTATGTCATAGAAAAAATATAGTTAAATAATTATGACCTAGCTTGCTTTATACCAGTATCTCAAACTGCAGACTTTACACATTGCTAGGTGAACTTTAACCTCAAAAGTTCTCATTTCCCTAAGATTATCAGATCTTTTGTATTTTTAATTCAAAACCACGTTACTTAAATAGCATTATTGGACCTTCAGAAACTCTATGTGACATTCACAAACCTGTTGGTAGAATTTCAGGCACTAGAGCATCACATTCATTTCACATTCTCTTTTCACAGTTTAACTAAGCATGAATGAGGATGACCCTGTTCTGCAGTAGGTGGAATTTGCCATCACAAGGGGCTGATCGAAATTGTTTGAAACCATGTATTTTTGACTTATGTTTGACTTGGTGGATACAACAGAAATATTGAATAACAACTTCTTGATCCTAACAAACTTTCACAATATTGCTCAAAGTATATTTTATTACCACTCTTCTTGTGTCTCAGCACCTTGGATCTGCAGGAGCAGAGTAATCCATATTCAATGGATGGAATTAAGGTATTTTACTGAATGCAAAAACATACACATTTAAAACAGAGAGCAGAAAATCTCTTGCTACTGGTAGCTGAGGAGAAGAGACTTATGTCGCTACTGTAATCCACTATGATCACCTGAGCAACCACTTCTCTTTAGCAATACCAGCTTCATATTTACATTAAGGGATTTGACTGGTAAATGTTTAACTTGAAAAAAAAAAATTGCTCTTTAGCAGCTTTTTTTAAAAAAAAAAATAAAAAAAAAAAAGTAATAGAAGCACTATTATAACTATACTATGCCTCGTGCATGTGCTTCCCAACTTCAGGGACTTTACTCCTAAACTAGAGCTAGCCAGGAGGACTATTCATGACCACTGCCAATTAAAAACATTCTCATTACTTCCTATGAATCATTACAACAGCACTCATAGAAGCCTGGAGTTTTCAACAGTTACATGCATTATCTGTAAGCTTTCTCCTACCAGTAGCTTTTCTATATTCATCCCTAATGAAGTTTTTTTTCATGTGGTAGAAAAACTTGCATTTCAGTTTCCAGCATAGCAATGCATATTAAATGCAGCCAGAAACTATAAGACAAAAGTGTAAAACCTTTTTGATAAAATATTAATGAAGATAAAGTTTGCTGGTTTAGGCCTTCCTTCTAATTTGTCTGCTGCTGCTACTCTTCTATGAAGTTAATGTTACTTATCCATTTTTAGTTTTATATATTGTCCATCATTCTCTGCATATTAAGTAACATTAGGATCACAAAAATTAGTTCTCCCACAGGAATAGCTCAGCTTTGCTGCTGCCACTACTAAAACTACTGTTCCATACCAAGTACATACTCATCCCTGCTCTGATTATTCTTCTAATCCTACTTCAGATCTGACTAATCCTCCTTACTTGTACAAAAGGGGCAAGAAAATGGATCTCTAGAGCTGTAGAATGATAGTTCAGGTATAATGCACATATCAATTTACTGTGAAAAAAAAAAATCAACACATTTTAAAGATCTAAACAATCTGTAATCTGTAATCATTTCAAAAATTATTTTGATAAACAGGAAAAAGAGGGAGGATAACGACAAAAAGCAGCATACCATAAATGATCAGCCTTACTACAAAAGCAACACAAATAGACCTTTTCAGAAAATGGCCAATTTATTTCATTTTATTAGTTTTACTACCAAATTTCAATTTCTCCTTTAAGAAAATGTATTACTATTTTAAATGTAGAGACATAACAAAATGTATCCAATATGATTTTGGAGTTTGTCATTTTTTTAGTTGAGATTACTTTACTTATTCAATGCTGTTTAAGATCCTCCAACTGAAATAGATTATAGAGACTTTTGGATTTATTGTTATTATAAATTCTGTCATAATATAGGTCTGTCAGCTTTATTGTTTATACGTGTTATAATTCAGAAATTATAACTCAGCAGTTCTTGTGTACTTTGATTTCTATTTCATAGACTTCATCAGGGAATTGAGCTCACTGGCTATGTTTGAAAGTTTAAATAGGAGTCTCTGCTAAGAAATTGCTGGTCAATTAAAATTAATTCTGGACATAAATTGGATGCATGGATGGATGCGTGGATTGCTTCTTTTTTCAACACTTTTCACCAAAGCAGTCCTAGTCGTGAAGTTGTCACAGTGTAACAGAAATATTTACCGTTAATAGAGGTATAAAATAATAATATGCAAACTATTGATGTCATGGAACAAATGTGTGGTAAAATAAGGTATCCATTATATACAAATGAAATCTCAATTATAGAATAAGAGAAGATTGTAATCACAAATTTTAGGCTGCTCTTTTACATGTAAAAGATCGTGTAAATAATTGTTTTCATTACTTCATAACACTATGCCATTGAATATTACTGGTAACATTGTTGGTCAAAAAGTCTTAAAATCTTCAAAGAAATCTTATTATTATGCAATTAAGAAAATAATGAGATCTTCCATTATGACCAGATCTTGGTTTTTTTGTTGGTTTGTTTTTGTTTGTTTGTTTGTTTTTAAGTGCTTAGATCCCTGAAATACATGGTTTGACACAATTTTTTATAACTATACTGCATACAGAAGTCCTGAAATCTATTTAGCTGACTCCTAACTGAAGAAATGCACTTCCCCTCCTCATCCTCTCCGTTGTTCCTCATTTGTAATTTCCCAAAGTACCCGTGCTTGACTTTAGTGTGTATCACAGAATCACAGAATCACAGAATTTCTAGGTTGGAAGAGACCTCAAGATCATCAAATCCAACCTCTGACCTAACGCTAGCAGTCCCCACTAAACCATATTCCTAAACTCTACATCTAAACGTCTTTTGAAGACTTCCAGGGATGGTGACTCCACCACTTCCCTGGGCAGCCTGTTCCAATGTCTAACAACCCTTTCAGTGAAGAAGTTCATCCTAACATCTAACCTAAAACTCCTCTGGCTCAGCTTAAGCCCATTCCCCCTCGTCCTGTCACCAGGCACGTGGGAGAACAGGCCAACCCCCACCTCGCTACAGCCTCCCTTGAGGTACCTATAGAGAGCGATAAGGTCGCCCCTGAGGCTCCTTTTCTCCAGGCTGAACAAGCCCAGCTCCCTCATCCGCTCCTCGTAGGACTTGTTCTCCAGGCCCCTCACCAGCTTCGTCGCCCTTCTCTGCACCCGCTCAAGCACCTCGATGTCCTTCTTGTAGCGAGGGGCCCAAAACTGAACACAGTACTCGAGGTGCGGCCTCACCAGAGCTGAGTAATGCAGCAGAGCAACAAATATAATCTCCCAACTATCTTGCTTCTCAACTATCAATATCCAACACCTATGTCTACATTCACCAAAGCTCCTGAGGCATTTGATCCATGGAGTACACTTAGTACCTTTGTCACATAAGCTGTACTGGCTTTTCAGAAAAAATTGTATTTGCAGGTCCCTTTTACATTATTCACAATATGCTTTTTGCAAGGATGAGTAAAATGGTGAGGAATTGTCACTAAAATTAAAGATATGCAAGAGTGGAGATATAGTTTAAGTCTCACATTACTTAGTTTGTATTTCTGCTGAAAACTTTTCATAATCTCTGTAGTTCTGCTCTACATTATCTCTTGTTGTCTGTCTATTGCTATTTGCTGCAGTACAACATTTTATTTCTGTTTGTCACTCTATTGCCATAACTGTTAGATTTAGCAAATAAATTACTTTGAGATCTTTTTGGTAAAGACAGAAAGAAATCTATTGAACAATATAAATATCAGCTGTAGCCATGCTATTAAATATTCTGTATTTAAAATAATAATGTTACAGTATTAATAATGTTACAGTATTAATAACTAAGTATATACATTTCCTTTCAGAGGTACATGAAAGGCTTCTAAAATGACATTTACTTCATTGTGAAGAAATATTATTCATGGCAAACAAAAAGTCCTTGTCATTAAATCAACTTCTGTTTTCAGGCATAGCCTGACAAATTACATTAGTCGTACCATTTGCTTTCAAGTCATCCATAGAAATATTCAAAGACAATGGTGTGAGTCTGAACTAGATTATTCTTTACTAGGTAAAGTTCAGAGAAGATACAGGCAGATCAATCTGACTGACACTTACCTTAAAGTAATGAAACAGTTGCAGAACGTTTATTGGAACGGAATTCCTATTCTCTCCCTTTGACTTCTCTATTTGTCATTAATGAGTAACTATGGCTGACCTTAGAAATAGGATCGAGAATGGAATGGTAACATAAAACATCATAGTCATTAGAAGGTATTTTAGGTGAAAAACAGAAAACGGGAATGCTGAGAGGTAACAGATTACAGAATGTATATCTGAAACGTTTGAATTCTCTTGCTGAAGGCTGCTGCTAACTAGCTTCTATAACTAATGGGTTGGCTGCAAACATTCATAACACCTGGATGAAGCAAAACCAGCGTGTCCCCAACCCTTCAGTAAATGGAGAAAAGTACCACCAATTAGGATGTCACATTTGTTTCTGCACTGAGACTATTCAGACCGGGAAAGAAGAGTAGGTTTGAAAAAGAAGGGTTCCCAAAAAGAGGAAGTGGTCTTGGGGAGATGAAAATGCAGACTCTGCCTACAGAAAAGAGAGGTGGATGAAGATCCTGGCGATCAGGGTATTGGGTGCAAATGCATGCCAGGGAATGCTCAGGGCCCTCAACCACTAATGCCCAGGATGGGAGACTGTGAGCAGCAGCACAACATGAACTGACTTGACTCTCTGCGTAACCTTACCAGAGCAGCAGTTACCTCTATCTGGGGAAGGAAACACAAGACAAGCAAATATAGCTTTGGCAGAAATGAAGCTTCTGGGACTCTGAGCAAAATAAAAGCTTGACTCCCACTGGTTCTTAAATAAACCCAATATGCAGATCTACTATAGGTTGTCATTTACTCTGTCTCATCTGTGACAGAAGAAAAATAAAACATTTTTTGTAATTTATTTCTGGAAATGGCTTTTCATTATTGCAAGATGGAATATCAATTGCACACATAACTTTGCAGAAAATGTTATGCTTCAAGAATGACCCTCCCCTTCCTGTCTACTAAGTGGCAAAATAGTTGATTTAACAGGAAGAGACAGTGGAATAGAATTTTAAGAAGTATGAAAACAAACTTGCACTGATCTACTTTTTTAAATTTTTATTACACATTTTTTGACAATGAGAAATTGGTTTGGCTGACACACTTCACCTTTATACCATGACCGAAGTCCCAACCCCATGTGGTCCAGCAGAAAATGGAAGAACTTTATCTTTTCAGTCTGAATCCCTTGCACATATGACAGTTCATGAAACAACACAGTGCACAGAAAGAGAACATTAAAAGATTTATTTAGCCCTCTCAGCCCATCTGTACTGATTTTTAAGCTTGGGACATCAACAGAATACCTCATATAAAATATTTTGTCTACAGAAATATATCAAGAATACATTCAGTATACACTCTCTGACTTTTTCCTCCTTACACATGCAGGATATAAGGTTATGACCTGTAACCATAACTGCTACATGTATTTGACCAAACCCAGAAAAATGAAATAAGGAAAGAAATCACATTTTTCCTCAGCATTTATCTCCCAAAAGAGGAGATAACATGCTCTGAAATACTCTGTGAGGATACAAGATCTTGATAGTCAAGCTTTGCTGAAGAAAATTCTTGACACTGTTGAAATAAAATTATTTTTTTCAGGGATAAATAGAAAAAACATCATTCATTTGCTAAATTATTTTGATCAACCTTTTAATTCAATTAATTCTATGAGACTGGTGAACGTAAACAGGCAAGATCTAGACATGTGTCATAGCTTCAGAGGGAAAAATTGCTGTGTCACTCTGCAAGTTATTTGAGTAGCGTGGGGCAGTCTTATGTACACCAACAAATAGCTATAAATGTTCTCACCTGCCCACACTCTCTAGAATTAGGATGTAGAATTAAGGAGCTGAGGAAAGTGGTTATGTTTTAGAAATACTGCACTTGGAGTATGAAGAACATAGTAGGTTCAGTGCTTTGTGGAAATTTCACTAGGCAAAACAGGGTAAGAAAATTCTAGGTGACCCTCTGCAGCTTGCTGAATCTCTTCTCAACACATTGCTTTGGGCAATTCAGGCAACCTGGAAGGTTGAACATTACTGAATCTTTCCAAGCAGGAGCAACAGGAACAAGAAAACTAGCCAGTGCTCAAACAGAGCAATTTCTGAAGTGATTGTATGGGGTAAAAAGGGACCAGAAAAATATAAATCTCTTCAAGTCCTATTCAAGCATCATAGCAATAAAACATTAAAAAAAAAAAAAGGAAAAAAAAAAGAATAAAAGAATAAAAAGATACTTAATTTTAATATACAGTGATGTCTGAGACCACCTTTTCACTGCTCTATTGCTGCAAAATTGCCATTTCAGAAGTGTGGTGTGGTTTGACTCAGCCAATGTGTGCCACTTCCAGGTAAGTGCACTTGACATTTTTTTCTAAATTAGCAAGGCTAAGTTCATATGACATAAACAGAAAAGCTGTGTGTTATGAATTAATCCATGATAAAATTCCAGCTAACCCCCCCATGTTTTGGCTTTGGTATTCTTTAGAAGAAAAAGAAAATATCAAAAGATCAATTAAAAATATAAAAATAAAAAAATAAAGAACAAAAAGTGGTTTCAACAGATATTCACTTGTTCTGAAATTCTGTAGCAATTCCCGTCAATCTTTTTTCTTAAGCTCCTTCAGCTCTCAGTATGTAAAGCTAGTCATAGACTCAGAAAATAAATTTCAATATGTATACAGGCTCTTTGTATAAAATGGAGATAAATAACACAGTATTTTTGCAGCTGTATGCTTATTTTTGCTTACAAAAAATAAAAAATAAAAATGATAATCTCCAAAAAGCTTTAGCATTAGCTAGACAATTCACATATTAATGCAATATGAGATTATGTTATGTATTAAAAAACAAACAAAAAACAAACAAAAAAAAAACATTTATAATGTTGGTACTGAAATAGACATAGAAAGTGATGAAACACTAAATTGAGAGTCTTAAATATGTTTTTCATTTAGCATTAGAGATGGAAAAATTAATATTCTAAAAGTTATCGCAGGCATATTTTATTACAGATACGAATAAATTACCTCGGTAGCATTACCTACCAAGAATGAGTAGTCTTATTAAAAAATAAATAAAAAAATCTTCCCCTCCATTTTGATTAACCTAAGCAACAAGAGAAGTAGTTATGTAGTTTCACTGATCTTGAACAGAGCTTGCTGAGCTGGGGCTTTTGTGAATTTGAATTCTAAAACACAGTGGTTGCATTTGGGTAAGAATAAATGAATAACCAGAATTACATTACTTACCAGAACTTGATGAGTAAGTCTTCTCTCTCCTTTGGGGTAAAAGCCAGTCCTGGGAAACAACAGAGCAGGGAGGTAAGTCACATGTTTTTTAGGCTTCCTGAAGAAATTCAGCAAATTATTATTTCTCTGGATTCTCTCATTTAGGTTTGAGTTATAGGTGTAAGTTTTAAGGGAAGGTAAACTGATGGTGATTGAAAACTTCCCTGCAGGACACAAACAAAGAAGACACCTATTAAGCAGAGAGCTTAGGAGTTCCAAAGAGAACATGAAGTGAAAAGACCTCAGGCCTTGCTTCTCAACAGCATTGCCAATGCTGCCTCATAATGTTGTGCCAGGAACACAAGACTCTCTCTTACTCCTAACATTAGACTTGTGTGGTAAACAGGCAGGGCTATCAGTTAGTTCTGAAAATGAGTCACATTGAATGTATTCTTCATTTTTATATGCTTATCAAGGGTGAGGTTTCTTCATTGAAAAACAAAAATAAATTTTAAAAAAGGCAACAAACAAACAAAAACCATCAATGCTCTTTTGCACTGGAATGCAATAACTGTGAGGTGTACAGGTCTGAGTCAAATCAAAGTTCAGGTCAAACAATCAAGTTTTCAGTAAAAATCCCCATCTACAGCACTAGGAATTTCTACTGAAAAAAAAAAAAAAAAAAAAAAGATTGACTGTAGCTCCAGGTTCTACTGAGTAACACGTGCACAGTACTGGAACTAAGACATTATTATTAAGAAAATGTGGCTTTTACTTTCACAGGTTAAAGATCCCCTCAGAGAAGAAATAAGATAGAGACCAATAGGTCAGAGAAGTAGAAAAATGAAAAAAAAAAGAAAAAAAAAAAAAAGAAAAAAAAAAGAAAAAGAAACACCATGCTTTTAGTTCACTACTGTGAATGGCAGGCATCTGACTGGTATAAACTTACAGAACTCTACTGACTGGGCCTGACAACAAATGAAGCTTGAAGGTTTGCAAAGGAGAGATTTTTATTCTTATTGTGGCCTGCTGAAATAATATTTCCACCATGTCTATTGCTGTTACTACCATGTAATGTTCATGTACTGATACTGTGATACTGCAGCATAAAATGGAATGGCTTTTTAACTACAAAATTAATAGGACTTTCATTTCACATTTTACATCCTCATTAATACTAAATAGGTTAATTATGATGAAAATATTACCATAAATAGTGTAAGGATTAATAATTTAACAGCTATAAAAGTATTGTCATTTTTCATAAAATCTTACATATCAAGCTCACCAAATCACCATTGGATTGCCTAGGAAACTAGATGCTGCCATTATTTTGAACAATTAAAAAACCTGTGATGCTAATTTAGGTCCTATGAACATGACCAGATCTATTTGATATAGCCCAGCACCTGCTGATTACATAAGAATCAGGTAGTTCTTGTTTTAGGAATTGTCGTTAAAGTTTATGAATTGTCGTTTAAAGTTGTTAAAGTCAATGCTGTGGCTCCATGTGAAAATACAGGATTAAATCCTGAATAAGACAAGTTATCTAGTCCAAGTCCAACCATGCGAGTGACTTTAAGCACAACATCTCTTTTTTTTTACATGAATATCAGATATTCTCTGACAGTGATAGTTTATTGCTTCTCGGGTAAGACCTAAGAGAGATGGTTCAGTTATTGGTTTGGATGTCTAGGTGAAGTTGTTCATCTGCTTATTCCTCATTTTGTCATTGCCCGTGAAAAAATAATGGTGATGAGTTGTCCTTCCAGTCATCACCTGTGCTCTCCATTCAGAATATAAACTGAAAGTTGAGAAGATAATGGGATCTATGCATGTCCTGTTCTTACGCCCTTCCCTAAGCATCCTCCATTGTCCACTATCCTAGGGTGCAAGGTGTAGCTCTAGACTACCTAATCCAAAGTGTAGCTTTAGACTAGCTAATACAGCTGCACAGCTGAAAAAAAAATGAGTAAATATTGCCTTTCCATGTAAAGAAACAACTGAAGAATAAAAAGATCCTCATTTTCAGAAATGAAGGGTCTTGTGTCACCTGGAATAAGAGGAAAACAAAACAAGGAAAATCAGGAAAAAAATTCTTACCAATCATACACATGACATAGAATTATTATCTCTAACAACATAGTTTTCCAGAAGTACATGCACACAAAAACAGCAATATTGGAGCTTGAGATAACACATGCAAAAAATCCATTAACAATTTGTAAGAATTGAACCATGCTGACAGACTAATTCCTCTCGACAGCAGTTCTGGAATGAGGTGTACAGAATCAGCCACTGTGTTTCAAGTAAGAGGCACTGGCAGGCTTGGCAGAACCTGCAACAAACACCTCCAGAAATGTCAGTAAATAACACTATTTTTTTTCTGCTGCTGGTGACAAAAGGGCCCAAAGAGCTTAGACAGGAATAGGTCCTGCAAGTGTTAGATAGGCATATGTTAACTTTAAGAAGGCATGCCATTTAACATGTCAAATGATGAGAGAGGTGGAGACTAATGTCTGTGTATATATATGCACCACAGTTGATTCCCTGTTCTACATTCACAAGAGATCAAACTTACTAAGTGACAGTAAAATCCTAGGGATCACACTGTAGTGCTAACTATGTGACCTTCTGGGCTGTCCTGTGTGACCCTGGCCAAGTTCTTGTGGCTCCATCCTCTTTCTGTGCACCTCTCAGAAGGGAATAGCCCTATCCCCATGCTCTAACCCCACTGCAGGGAAGGAGCAAAGCTGAAAGCAGGTGGCAACCCTGTCCTATACTCTAGCCAGCAGTGCTGCCTCCCTGCTCTGCTGCCTGCTCAGCGTGACCAGCAGGGCTAGGGAGGTAATCGTCCCCCTGTACTCAGCTCTGGTGAGGCCGCACCTCGAGTACTGTGTTCAGTTTTGGGCCCCTCGCTACAAGAAGGACATCGAGGTGCTTGAGCAGGTGCAGAGAAGGGCGACGAAGCTGGTGAGGGGCCTGGAGAACAAGTCCTACGAGGAGCGGATGAGGGAGCTGGGCTTGTTCAGCCTGGAGAAGAGGAGGCTCAGGGGCGACCTTATCGCTCTTTATAGGTACCTCAAGGGAGGCTGTAGCGAGGTGGGGGTTGGCCTGTTCTCCCACGTGCCTGGTGACAGGACGAGGGGGAATGGGCTTAAGTTGAGCCAGGGGAGTTTTAGGTTAGATGTTAGGAAGAACTTCTTTACTGGAAGGGTTGTTAGACATTGGAACAGGCTGCCCAGGGAAGTGGTGGAGTCACCATCCCTGGAAGTCTTCAAAAGACGTTTAGATGTAGAGCTTAGGGATATGGTTTAGTGGAGGGCTGTTAGCGTTAGGTTGGAGGTTGGACTCGATGACCTTGAGGTCTCTTCCAACCTAGAAAATTCTGTGATTCTGTGATTCTGCTGGAGCACAGGGAAAAAAGCTATACAGTGTGTTCAATGACCTCCAGAGAGGAAGACTGGAGGTCTTATGAAGCAGTATCACATGAATACTGAACACTGTTAGAGTCTCCTTTCTATCTATAAACCTCCCACTATGCAGATATCTGTCCAAAAAATCCAATCTCACCAAATATTTGGTGTACAAGATACTATTTCACCTCCACATTATGGAAAATTCAGATGGTAGTACCCATCCTTACTGTAATGAGGCACTAATTTTGGTATGCTAACAGAAATGTCAATAAAACCTTCCTCAGTGTTAGGTTTTTGACTAAAGAAAAATCTCACAGAAAAAGTATAGTTACTGTAAATGTTCTAACTTTCAAAACAAGCAAACAAGCAAGCACGGAAACAAACAAACAAACAAAAAAATAATTTCATGCTATTGATTGAAACCCAATAAAATTTTCAACAGAAAAATAACATAAATGAAATAGACTGGTGAAATAAACTGGTATGTAATATCTCTGTAGATATAAAATACAGAAATAGGATAAAGCAAGTGTAGGTGCCTGCATCTTAACTGAACTGCACCAAGTAATGGGTCTGAGTGAAGATCTTCAGATATCAAGCACATGAGAAATTTCTGGCCAACGCTTCCAAACCTAAGTACAGTTTGTGTTCATCACTATCAGACAGTCAAGTTGTGATAAGAGATTTTGATTTCACAAAGTGTTGAGCATAGCTGAAAATCAAGCCCCTTCACGGTACTCCAAGACAGGCAATAAAACTCAGAGGACCCTAAAGGCAATCTAAACAGAATTTATTCCACAATTTGCCCTTTTTAACCTATTTCTTAGCTAATTTATACAACTATTACATTGAGAAGCAAGAAAAATGAATTTAAAATGCGTCAGTATAGTCTTCCTTCCTTTTCTTTATGAGTCTCATAAAGTAATACTAATTTTTTAGTATATATAAAACATCCAAAGGCTTTCTGGCTTTACAAATTGAACTCGATTTTCAAATTACAGATTTATATCCCAATTAATTTGAAATTATTATGTTGCAGTAAAATATGGAATGATGTAATGATACGCAATATGCAGTAAAATAAAATATCCTTATTTAAAGAATAAAAACAATAACATATACAACGTCACATTTTTCATTATTCTAAATCTGATTTCAGCTGGTTTTTTTCAATGTTTAAAGTAAAACTTCAGAGTCAGGAAATGAGAATGTGACTGAAGTTACACTGATCTCATTTGTGCATGCACATTAATTCATTACTGTGGAGTTGTTGAGGACTGAAGAGTTTGTGGCATTACTTATTTGCTTTCAATAAGGAAGTATCGGAACATTTTGTTTCAGTGTCATACATACACAAATAATTTTTCAAGTATTATTACAATATACAAGTCCTCATATGGGTTCTAAGAAAGGAAAGTAATATTTTAAAGGTTAGACAGACTTCTAAACCTTTCTATGACTTTGATATCACTATAATAAAATCTTCAATGAAAGATACAGTTACAGTGAAAGGCAAATTGTAGAATAAAGATCTTATCTTCCAGTGCATGACTTGAAAAAAATTATTTAAGTGCCCGCCTACATTCCAGGGGTATATCTAAGTCCTTAGAACTATTTATATCAATTTTTTTTTGTTGTTGTTGTTTGGCTGTTTTTTGTTTCTTTTTATTTTCTTTTCAAAATTTCAAATATGTAATATTCAAATATGAAATGTTCAAAATTTCAAACTATGTATTGTGCAGCTGGAGTCCAATGCATGAACAGAAGATAGAGGTTGGAAGCAGACACATAAAATGTTCCTTCTCTCACATATAATTTAAGATTTGGAAACAAATGTTTCTGACAACAATAATAGATAAAGAGCTGTATTAAAAGAAAAAGCTAGGTTACGTTACGTTCTCAGTTTTATAACTCTTCAGAAAAAAAAAAAAAAAAGTTTTTTTGATTGTCAATTTGCATGTTTTGAACATTAAATAAATGAAAGATAAGTGTCAAAAAGATATTTCATTCAGCAGTTTTGATTATTTTGCTTCATTAAAGAACAGTAAGTACCTTAAGATCACAAAATGTCATGAATCTTTTTTACACTTAATCTTACATTACTTTAATTTATTTTTCTCTCACTATTGATTTGAATTCTGATTTCATTTGTTTTCATTTTCTTTCCTTCTCTTTAGAGTAAAACCTCATTTCTATATATCTAACATCTATCCAGGATGGGAAAAAAGCTTCTAAAGCTTACTGTATTTGTTATTGAAAATACTTGTCCAACTACTAGTTTAGGGTCCATAGAAAAAGCAGGAAATAAACCTGTATATATATATATTAACAACAACAAGAAGAAGTCAGTTTTCCCCACTATTTTCTTATTTCTCTAAGAAAAATAATTTCTATTTTTTCTAAGAAGATCCTATTATCTCAGCCCTAACTAATGTAGTGGAAGAAGGGTACCTGTGCTTAGACTAGGACTTTGAAGCCATTTTCTCACCATTTCACAACTTATTGCCAATAGTCCTAAGGAAAACACTGCTGCATACAAGGCAAAGTAAAGGAGTTGATTTTTTTTTCTCTAGCAATTCAAGGATACACATATCAACTGTTAAAGATACAGTTGGCATTTTGAAGCCCTCAAAATTCAGAATACAACCCCAGAAGAAGCAGCAGGCTGTAGGCAGGGATCCACTGCACAGCTTTTGCAGTACAGCCAGTAACAACAGGTCCCAACCATAAACGCCTGCGTACACTTTCTGAAAGAGGTGCCAAAAGGGGGGATCTCTTCAAGGGACCTAGCTTCCGAAAGGGAAGCATCAGGGGCTGCTTCAATTTAGGAGAAAAGCAAAAGTGCTACAAGGTGAGGCTGTAGGATTGAAGCCACCCTGGCCTGATGCTATGGGCCTGGGAAAGATTTATTTTCAGAGTTTCATTTAGTCTCCCTGTTACTAGAATTACTTTGTTCCAGTAAAGTGCTTGAATCTTAACAAACCAACCTTTAATAGTTGGT
This sequence comes from Netta rufina, assembly GCF_964035555.1. NCBI lineage: Eukaryota > Metazoa > Chordata > Aves > Anseriformes > Anatidae > Netta > Netta rufina. Next base: position 85,867,861 of record NC_140124.1, on the reverse strand, counting down.
AGCATTTTGACAAGTTTGGTGGGCTAACTTAAAAATAAATAAATAAATAAATAAATAAATAAATAAATAAATAAATAATAAATAAATAAATAAATAAATAAAATGAGAGGGAAAAAAAACACACACACACACAAAATAGAGCTGAAGTTTCACCTCAGGACCACAGACTTCTGGCCCCATTAATTAAACACCCAAGCAGCTCAGTCCACCTCCAGGGACACACATATACACTAAGGAGGGCCTCACGATTTTTTAGAACAAAAGTGGAAATGAATGGAATATGTTACCTAGGCAACAAAACATCTGCGGCAGTGGTAAATGATACAGAAAGCCAGACAGCAGGGAATGAATCTGGTGACAATGTCAGAATGAGGAAGCACAGCTTCCCCTGGAGTGTAAAGAGAATTAAACAGAATATTCCAGAATTCAGCAAACAACAATTCAGAAACAAACCCCAGCTAATTTTATCTGTACATAAAAAGGTATAAAACTTACCTCATAGCACTGTTGTACAGGGAGCTTGTACATATAAATAATGCAGGACTACTTTGAAAGGACAGCCCTCCCTGTATACTTTATAATTACTTAGCTGTCCTTTCAGGATGCACCAGCAGCATTACACACAGCTTCCAATAATACTAGGGAAGGGGTATGCAGAAATAGTAATTATAAGTAATTATTTTTAAACTATGGTACCATTAAAGTCAATATTAAAACCCCCACTAACTTGAGAAAGGTGAAGATATCAGCAGACTGAGACCAAATTCTAAGACACCAAGCTCTTGTGAAGGCTTACCTCAACTTTTCCATTATTGTCTTAGGCCACGCCTGTGAATAATTTCCTTTCTGTAATATTCTTTTGTAATATCAGGTGGGGTTACATTAACACTACTTTCAACTCTGAGTATTTTCTAACGTCACACCTTTCAGATTAGTTCAGAAAAGCAGTTTTAAACAACAACAACAAAACATGTCGTTACAGGGGAAAAAAGGAATTTCTATGACTAAGGAATGAAAAGATTTCATACTTCAAGTCACTTGCACATATAATGAGTTTGGGGAAATAAAAAGGCAAAAATTATTTTATCTTGGTATTGAAGCTAAAGAACTATTTGAATAGAGGAGCTGTGACATTTTCAGTGTCACTTCTGTTTATCATGGTAATCTGAGGGGCTTGTCAGTGCTGTGTGTCAAGACTTTATATATGTGTGTTTGTGGGTGGGGGGGGAGATGAGTGTGTATATATGCAATAAAAACGATAAATGGAACAAAAGAAGAGAATTGAAGGGCTTTGGATGCATAACGTAAATAAAGTGATTGACAAAGAATAAGATAAACAGAGAACAGAGAAATAAAATTTACATCATTATTCTATCTACCACATTCAAAACCAACCCATTTTCATGTGAGAATGAGATTGTAGAAATGGAGACAGATAAAAAACAGGCTGACAGCTGGTGACATAGCCAGGTAAGTTAAGACCTTATGAATTTTAATAAGTGTGTTGGCCCTGTACAAATTCTTTTTAAGATAGTGACAAACTTTCTGAAAGGAAATGAGATGACATTTTTCATACTGATTATATTTCTCAGAATTAGGTTTATGCCAATCCTCCCTTTCTCCTCCACAGAACCCCATTCAAAACAAACCCAAATCTGCCATTATCTTGCATATAAAGCATATTCGTTATTAGCAGGTAGGCACAGATTACAGATGACTCTTTTGTCCTTAATATCCACTTATTGTACTTGTTGTTGGACTAAAGAGACCATTTTGAGGTGGTGTACAATAAGGCAACTAAGAGGCTGTTATTCACACTGAGCTCTTCAGCTGAATTTTTTGCTATAGCAGGATGGAAGCAAAATTGGTGCTGTGTCAGCCCACTGAATGTAAATCAAGCTGAAAGAAGGAAAATGTTGTTATAATGCAACCCTTGGGAATCAGGAACATAAGGTCAGTGATGAAGCACAAAAAAGTTCTAACAACTATGTGATGAGCAAACTTTCAAGCCTTGCACAATCTAAATCTACCCTCACTGATTAGTGGTTCCTTCTGTATTTCATCATCTTTGGAGAAATCCATCTGACCTGACACTGCAGTCAGCAAGGATGTTTAGCTCCTGGGGTGCTGTTTAGCACCATCCTCATTCATTTCTCACTTTTCTGACAGAGGGATTGGGATTGGGGTTGGTGGAGAGGAGGGGTTTAACCAATTGTAGCAAAATCACAAAGGTGATTTTCTTCTGTAATATTTTAGTTGGCAGATGCTGTCTCTGGGAAAGAACTTATCTGTTACTTTTTGACCCATGGACAGAAGACTAAGTGAACTCCTTAGCCATCTCCAATCCTACACATGCCCATTCAATAGCTCAGCAACTGAGAGCCAAAATCTGGTTCACATCAAAGCTTGTTGAATTCAGCATAAGACTTTCTATTGACTCAGTGTTCTCTCCATCTGCCCTGACATGAATATAACAACTACATGAATACCACAACCACAAACAAAAATTATTACTAAAATTGCAGCTAAATATCTACTTAATTATTTATGAATGCTATATGTCTTTCATAAAGTCCTGACCTTACTGGGAGACCTGTTTTCAAGGAGATGTGTGTACAGGACAAAAGACATTGAATGAAGTGATTGTAAATGCATTATTCATTTCTAGTCATTACTAATGACCTTATATACAGCTTGTGAGTGACAGAGCAAAGCACAGCTATGAATGATTGCTGTGACATCATCAGTCATGAATGGAAATGAATTCTGCATCTGTATGTGCCTCATAGAATACTTTATTTAGTATAACCACACTGGTTCAGTATTTATGTTTTTTGTATTTCAGTCCTTTTCTAAATTGAAGTATATTGCTTTGTGCAATGTCAGATGAAAAATGTATCCACATGGTTTTCCTCTAATCATGTGCCTTTTACCCAGAACACTGAGACATCAGAGTTTTGGTGGTCTTTATATTCTGGGAAGGGAGAGAGAATTCCTATGAAAACTGTATTTATATTAATAGGGACTGTGTCATTGAATGGACACAGTATGGACAGTGGCTATGAATTTGGAGTAATCCATATATTTGAAAGTAACTTTTAAGAACATATCTACAAAAAAAAAAAAAAAAAAAAAAAAAGATCTGTTTTTAAATTTCCATAGAACAATTTAAAAAGATTTAAGAATTATTATAGTATTTCATCATGTTTAATATACTGACATAAATACTTTCTCAGAGTAGAGCAGCAAATGAAATGAATTTCATGTTAAGAAGTAATCTTTAGCATATTAAGAAAAAAAGATGATCTAATATTAATGGTGAGTTCCTGATAGTAGAAAACTTTTGCCCTTGAAAACTGCCTTAACCATAGATGAAGGTTTGTTTGCACTAAAAATTCCTGAAAATTATTTGAAATTAATAAAGCTTATTTGGATGGATAGATGGATGGATGGATGGATGGATGAGAGATAGAGAGAAAGAAAATTAAAGTACTAAGTTATCACTATGAGAGTAACTTGAAATGCCTGCATATAGAAGCACTTTAAAAAATAAAAAAATAAAAATAAAATACCACTAAGCATGTTAAAGAACATTAGTTTCCTCACTGCACATATGCATGAATGCTTTGAGTAAGAATTAAAGTAGCTGACGACAATATATTGAAGCTTAGTTCTGTCTGAAATTCTTGTAGAGGAATTAAATATAAAGTAACTAATCAAGTAGAAAAATATTTTCAATATATTTTACCGAGACTCCTCATGATGAGGAGTTTCCAGCTAAGTTGTAGTGTGGTATTTTTAGCTCTGAAAAAAATGTCTTTTCCAATATTTAATAATTTACCATTGGAATTACTCAGATGAACTTATTATGTAAACAAATACTAAGAAAACTTTCCCAAAAAAACTTGCAGTCACAAATGAATTGCTCAAGTTTTCTTTAAAATGAAATTAGTGTCCTCTATAATTTAGATTTATCTGGACAGTATAGTTAAAAAAAAAAAAAAAACTATTGAAAATATCTTTTCCAGACTGAGGTATTTTGCAGTCCTCTTTCTCCTGCAGTTGTTCCTCTAGTGCCCTAATAGAATTTATGAAAGTCTCAGGAGTAAAATCACCTGAAGCCATGGATTTAAATGACTCAAAACACACAGTACAAACTTCAGGTTACAAAATCTGAAATCATGAAAAACTCAGACCAGCTGAGGCTTTATTAGGAAACTTGGAATTGAGAACAGATTACCAGGACACCTTTCAGATGAACTTAAGCCCAGTGCTGAAGAGACATAAAAACATTAAAGATCCATCATGAGAGCTGTGAAAAGCATGGTTCATCTGGAAAGCCATGGTTCATGGCTTGCTTAGAGATAAACATTCCAAAAATCATAACTAGATAAATACTCATACCAGCAGTGCCAAAAAGAAGCTACTCTATGCCAACAACCTGGACTTAGCAGGTACATACCCAGTCTGCTAGATTTCAGCATGAAAAATAGCCTGCCCCTCTGCCTCTATAGGAGCAAGGCTAGACACATCATGACTAATAACTAAGATTAGTATCAACACATCAAAATTTGACTATATCTAGGCATTTTTATTCAAAAATAAAAGCACATCAAGAAAGGAAGAAGCTGCCCCATCCTTCACACTGTAGCTTGAAAAGCCACATCAAGCACATAAGTACAAAATCTTTTCTCTTACTATAGTAGCTCTGGCGTATATCATATCAGCAAGTATCTTGACACACAATGTAAGTCTCACAGAGACGTAACAAAGCTAGGCAAGTATGGGCAAGTTAGCCCATACCAGAGCATTACAGGTTCTGTCCTTTAAGCACAGGCTTGCTCTGTGGCTTCCGTAGAAAGCACAAGGTACATGGAGGCAGTTTCACCTTCTAGTGAAAGATTGATATGTTTTCTCAGAGGTTTTGAAGGATGCTGCTGGAAAAGAACGTGTGCTCAGGTAGGTTTTGTTGAGCAAATGTAGAGCCAATGCCAGGTAATTTGCAACCTCTGGCTACAGATCATACAGGAATCTTCATATGCACCATGGCTCTGAAGTCTCTGAAACAGATTTCATTTATTTCTGAAAAAAATCAAAACTAATTTAAATTCAAGCTTAAATTCAATTTTTCATTCAGTTAAAGAATGTTGGTGTGACCTTGGGAAAATGCATAATTTGTGTGTCCTGAAGCACAGGGAATTCATATGAATATAAATTTATAAGTAGTCATTACAGATTTATAGACAGACTATATGCAGACCTTGATTTAAAATCCAAGAGAAGATATCCCACTGACTTCACCGGACTTTGTACTTTTAAAACATTTTATTTTTAAATACGTTTACTAACTGTGATGGTAAAAAAGTCCAAAAAGTCAAATAAGGCTTCTATCAGTACATTTATATAAGCATAAAAAATGCAACAGTAGATGATGAGATCTCATAGGAGACTTAGTTATATAAAACAGTAATTTAAAAAACCATTCTTTTTCAAACAAGAAGCTAAAAGAAATTAAAATTTATACAAAAAAAAAAAAAAAAAAGTAGAAAATACTCAGATGCAGAAAGTGTGAAATAATTAAAGGAATAGCATTTAAAACACAGGATTAAGCAGGATTCCAGGTAAAATCAGATTTATTTTTATTATATAACTTTAAATATTTGTTCAAAAAACTTTAACCTGATTCTTGCATAACTCCCTTCTATCATTTGTGGGCCAGCCCTTCTCTGCTTAGTACTAGTAACTAGAATGACTGAGTTTGCCAAATGGGATTGTGATTATAATTACAGTCAGCAGAGCTGTATGAAAATTTTTTATCAGAACATGGTTAATTCCCTATATATACATTTTATTTTATTTTATTTTATTTTATTTTATTTTATTTTATTTTATTGGAGTGTGGGGGGCAGATGGGACAGGATGGGATACACACGACTTAAAACAGTGTTATCTAAAAGAAATATTTAAAAGTATGGAAAAAAATGAAATAGTAAAACTCCCCATAAAACAAAACCCACAGCTGGAAATGTGAGCAAGAATATTTACTGAAACACCCTTCTCATTTGTATATGCTTTTCAATCTCCTTTTTTTTTTTTTTTTTCTTTGAGGAAAATATATATAGTGTTTTCTATATATCTGGCATTTAGATAAGTGGTTTTGTTTCTCTGTTTACAGAAAGAGGAGCTTCCATTCAAATTCAAAGCTTGGTGCATGTTATTAATGTCCTGCAAATGCATATCGTTCTGCATTTCTCAATAGATACACTTCTCACTGTTAATTCAAAGTGAAGTTTGCGCCCTTTCCACACTGAAACCCTAATGGGAAAAATCTTTATATGCAACTGTAACAGTTGCAGCAACAACAGCAGTGAAGATGCACATTCATCCAAACCCCACCTTAGAAACTGAGATTTCAATTGTTCAGAAGCTTCACAAAATGTCCTTGTGTTTGGATTAATCTGCAGAGACTGACTCTGCGGATAAAAAGCAATCTTATATTGAAATCCAGTGGGTACCAACAACAACAAAGAGAAAACAAACAAATAGATTGAAATCAGAGTTAAAAGAGTAAAAGACATACACTTTCAGAGAAAAATCTGGTTTTACACAGAAGGAGGTGAAATATGAAAAATAGACTGTGCATAACAGTTTTAGCACAAAACAGATCTACATAGCGAAATGGAGATTGGTTATTTTAGGCACTTCCTCTCCTTTTAGATTGTATATGCTTCCTAGGGAAAAGGGGAAGCAACGAGGAACCTCTGTAATATTTGAATAAAAAATGGTCAAGGCCTTCATACAGCTCTCACTCTCTCAATACGACATATGCTCAAAATATGCAAATACAGTTTTCTTGTAGTCTTTGCAGATGTAAATACAGGCTAAGAAAAAAATACATGTGTCCAGCTAGTCAAACAATTTAGCATCTCCATCAAGGTCAATGTGAGAATGGCTAGGGAACTGTTCTTGGACTTTAATAGGATCAGAAGCTGAGAGTAACAAGGGAATCCACTGTAGTGATCCTGATGCCTATGGACTAGTGCCTATCTCTTGATTATGCATATTCAATGTTATGCATAATATTACATAGTTCAATATTTTCCTGGTTTTGTTTGTTTGTTTGTTTTTAAATAAATAAATTTTAGAAAGAAAGATGGTTTGGGTTCCAAGAAAAGTACAGAAGAACCTGAGGTTTCACAAAGTACTTCAAGCCTTCTCTCTAGAGAAAACCATTGTCTGGCACCCTTATCTGAGACAGCAATTTCTTTTTAATGCAAAAGGGGTTATGAATTTGAGCTCTTGCATTATCTGTAGTGAAAACCTGAAGCAGCTCTATTAGAAAATGCAACTACTACTTACCCAGTTACTCGCACACATTCTCTCACTGATATGCATGGGCATACCAAAGGTTGCAGATGTAAACTATAGCAGGTAAAAGCCTTCTTTGGCTTATTTAGAAAGATGGGAAAATTGCTTAGAGTACAAGTTTTATTTGGAAATCAGTTTTCTATGAGAGAACACAATAGCCATGATTTTATACAGCTACGGAACAGCCAATGTAGACAGCTATAAAGTTCAGGAAAACACCTTTTACCTGACATTCTTCTGCTTAATATAAATATACCAGAATATTACCTTTTTATTGACTGTGTTTCAGATAACACTATAACAATGGTCCCACACATATCACAGTAACTTTCAACTTGTTAGTTCCTAAAATGCTTGAGAAATCCCATCTGTCACTAAAATGCAGCTCCATCTAGTCATATATCTGAGTTGAACTGAGTTAATATTTCACTAAAAGTCAGATTATTTATAACAAATTTTGGTTTTATTAGAAATACTTTACACCAAAACAAAATTCTCACCACCACTTTTCCAAACATTCATGCTGGAAATTAGGAGATATTTATTCTCAGAAATAGTAGTTATTCATTGGAACAGGTTGCCCAGGGAGGTGTCCCTGGGACTATTTAAGAAAAGGTTGGACGTGGTGCTTAGGGAAATGGTTTAGTGGATGACATTGGTAGTAGGGGGATGATTATACCAGATGATCTTGGAGGTCTTTTCCAACCTTAGTTATTCCCTGACTCTAAGAATGCACATACTGGACTTGATCTTTGTAAGTTCCTTCCAAAAAAAGATGATTTATTTTTTTTTATAATGTTTTTCCAGGTTTTCCAGAAATCCAAATATGTATTTCTTTCAATCCAAATGAGAGAAGCACCCTGACTTTGTAACATTTAATCCCTAGATTTTCATTTCAGTTCACTATTTAAAATTGTGCGTACAGAATCAGTCCTCTTAAAAAGCAAGCAAAAAATTAATTGTGCAAAAAATGACAGCTACAAAAATTTGTATTGCATCTGCTTCCCTTTTGTTATCACTTCTCCCTAAATATTCTTTTGTACTTTCATATATCCTATAAGTCACTTATATATTGATTATGATATTTTTTGTTGTTTTGGTTTGTGTTTTTTTTTTTTTTTTTTTCCTAGATGTAGGTTGCACAGAGTGCAGATATGTTAGAATTAAAACCAGTCTAGTGATTCAACTGATGGGTTGAAAAAAATCTGAAAGCACAAAACGACCCCTTCTTATGTCACATTTACACTACAGTGACATAATTTTTCTTTAAGGGCTACAGACAGCATGTTCATACTCTACTTAGCTATTACTATAAAAGCTAATAACTTAATTATTTAAAATACAATAGGTTGGGCAATACCATATAAGGCTTATAAAAACTTCAAGTCAACTAAAATACAGAAAGCTTATTTAGTGTCACTCACAAGAGCCTAAATTATTAAAATATAAACATAAATTAAACAACTAAACAGAAACCCAGCCAAAGGAGTTACAGTTAAAAAAGGATCATGTTAAATGTATATATTTGCCTTGTGAAGACTACATTTACAAATTTAAACTAAGCATTTTCCTAGAATCAAGAAGATGACAACATTGTTTTTGCTAGCTTATATTTTCATCAATGGGTAGTATGAGATCTACCTTGACATTATATATTATTTTTAATATTTTCATGTGTAACCTGTCAATTTATTCTTCTGCATGGATTAGAGTGCTGGAAATACTTATTAAAATGGCAAGTATGAAAGCATCATGATAACTTCCTAAACTTTTTTCTTTTTTTTCATTAGACAGATACAAAAATAAAAAAAAACAAACATAACCCTTAGGAAAGGTGATTCAGTGATTACAGGTCAAGAGCCATGATTAGGTATTCTGTTGCTCAGTATTTTGTTCTAATCCAACAATCACAGTCTCTCTTTTAACTCTCTGTGATCCAGTGCATTTTTAGTATAATCACCCCAAAGTGTTCATACAATTAGAAACTTTTAACTTTATATTATTGATGGAATTTGGACTAATTAATAATTCCCAAATGGACACATAGTATAACCTACAGTTTGACAATACAGCATGAAAATTAAAAGAACAAATGTATGTGCATTACCAGCTGTCTTTGAATTATGACAGCAACATTATTAATTTGTCATATTCGTTGCTCAGCATTTATTTAAACTGCTCATAAAGCATCATAAACATAATTAAAATGAATGAAACCTAAAGTATACACAGAAGAACAGATGTCAATGTCAATTGTATTTGCTGCTTAAAAAGATGTCTGAAGTTAGAGATTTGCATTTAATATTTAGTTTGTGATAGCTGGCTTGTGTATGATTAATTGATAGTACAAATTTTCTTTTTTATCATACTGCTACTGAAACGTTAGTATGAAGTTACCAAAATGAGAACAATTATTTGCAAAACAATTCTGTGGGAACTACATTACTTCAAAATAGTTCTAGTAATAATGGAACTTAAAAGACTTTAGGATCTTACAATGAAATTTTCCTGACTATTCTGACAATGTCGTGGCTTCAGTTTTAGTAAAAAGCAGATAAGCTGGTATGTATTGAAAACAGGCTCATTTTAGCTATATGTTTAATATGTGGTCTGCATCTAATTCAAAATTAGATCCCTGGCTCAGATAGCTCAAAGGACTTTTTCTGAATTACATTTTGTAATTTTAATAAAGAAAAAAAAAAAAAAAGAAAGAAAGAAAAAAAAAAAAGTTTATTTGCATACAGACTTTGAAATCCCAAGTTTGGAATAATAAGCTTGTTCTTTAACCTTGTGCTTTGTCCATAATTAGGAAGAGGACCTTTTCCAAGGATTTGCAGCAGAATAGAATTTCCCCAGGTTATAAAAGGCATCACAGGGCTTTGGCTTCACTTGAACTAGTTCTTTCCAAGGACTGGCTCATCAGGTGCTATGGAAACCTCATACAGTTTACTAGTAAAACTTAAACTTATGGAAAACGTTAGCTGCAACTAATGCATGATAAAGTTTAAACTGAATTATGCAGTTGAGTCAAATCATGCCAGCTAAGGGTGTGGCTTGAACTCATTACTGGAGATGAGGAATTAAGGCTGCCAGCGTTTCACTACCAGTCTTAAACTTGCCAGTTTAATGCCCTTTGGCCATTGCTTTGTAGCTACCCACTGTCTGGATGAGCGGATGAGTTGTTACCTAAAACACGTGAATGCGAAGAATTCATTGGCGATGTTAAAAGCTTTAACTTTCTCCTCTATTTTAATTGTGAGGTCCTCAACTAATAATAAAGGGATAAATAGAGCTGAGAAAGGTCATGTTAGCCCTTAAAGCCTTCTAGCCCATAAAGTGGTTAATTGTACATGTTTCTACACAAAGCAAGTCTGGGTAATTCTTTAGTTTGTATGAACTGTTAAGACCACTCATGGATATTGAGTTGGGGGGATTGCTTTGTGGACCTATGTTCACTTACCCCACATAAGGAGCTTTAAATTCTGAATTTCTCTCATTCTTTTTTTTTTTTTTTTTTTGTAACTACAAAGAGCTAATAACATTGGATAAATAAATAGCATATTCATAAGTTTATCTGCCATCAGAAGCTAAAATAATGTATATTTAGTAGTTTTCATTTTGTTTTCTCCTCATGACTGTCTGGCTATTTCTGAATTCCTACAAATAAACAACAGAAGAAAAATTAAGCTACAATATTTTTTTCTTAACTGACTGCAGCAATGAAGAGGAAGACCGGTGTTTCCTTGCTAATAAAGCAAACAAATCTGTAGTATACCAAACCACCTAACAGTTGGAGACTTTGGTAATGGAGGATACCAATACATATGTTATAAATTGCTCAGTCCCAAAATAGGATTATAATCAAAGTTTATAATTTATTAAAAGAATAGAGGTAAGCAAATAGCACTGGGTGCATCGGGAGTCTCCACTCCACCTAGACGCACACCAGTTACATCAAGTAGCTGATTTTTATGCTCCTAGGCTAATACGTATTCATTACTACTTCTAAAAAAAACGGGTTATTATAATTAGCTTCCGGGATCCAAACCCTCCTACTGGAGCATGCGCATCAGTCTCCAGTGGTCCCCTTGGGGGTCTCTGGGGGTCTTTCATGCTGAAGGCTCGTAGTCTTCCTCTCAGGTTTTTTTTCTTGTCCTTCCCCTTTGTACTCCTTGGCAGCATGTCAAAAGCTTACAGTGTCCCCTGCAAGTTTTGTCTTCTAGCCATCCTTCAGCTTCTTTCTTTCTTCTCCTTAATCTCCTGGCCACCTGGCCAGATATCAGGGGCTTGCATAGTGTCCCATTCAGAAGCCATAACAGTTACTAGTTGTTAGCAGTTGTTCTGAAACCCCCAGACATCAGAGACTTCAAAGAAAGAACATACAAATACAAATAGCTCTCTATTGACACTTCACATGTTGTTCCTCACAAGCCATTCACAGGGACACTCCAGTCACATCTATAGCAGTGCTAAATCAACCACAAAGAAGGCAAAAAGGCTGTAACTGTTAGGAATAAGAGTTCAGAATAACAAAAGCAAATAGGCTCATGGATTTGAGGAATATTTCTGAAGATTTGATAAACTGACTATAATGAGGGGGAGACTGGGACACTGGGAGGAAAGGGAAGAAACCACATCTGTGGAAGAATTAAATTGCCAGTGCAGGACCCAGAGACAGACAGAACTGCTCTCTATTGACACGAATTGTTAAAATATTCCTTTGCAAGGTACAAGAACTATATACATTAACCTTTCTGTTTTTCTTAGACTTGTGGTTATACAAGTGTATGTAAGACAGAAGGTCACATTCATCATACCATGTGGCCCTAGCACTGTTCCATACTGACACGAATCAGATGAACATATATCACACATGCATACATCTTGTCTACTTTGCACTTAACACTTGCTTAAACACTTGCTTTTTAGACTCCTGTTAACCTGTAGTTCTGATACATTATGCTGAGCCTAATTTATGCCTGGCCCAAGCTCTGCCAACCCTGCATGATTCCAAGCCAATACGTCCTTTTCTATCTCCACCACAGCACTATGCTACTGAAGGCATTATGTGACTAAAGCATTCACTAGAGCTAGCAGCTTCCCTAGGTTAGCAATGAAGGCAACAATCCTGTACTTCTTGAAATGTAACTAAAAATGTGTTTTCATAGCCTACACAATTATATCAAATGCATTGTAGATGTGACTAAGCTGCCTTTTTTTTTATTATTATTATTATGTTTTGTTTTGTTTTGTTTGTTGTTGTTGTTTTGTTTTGTTTTGTTTTGTGATCTCATCTATCACTTTTTCAGTCACTAAGGCACATTAAGGCACATATACTAATTTTGTTCTTCAGCGAAGCTAGGTCAGGATGCAACAATATATGATTGGCTGCTTCTCTTCTAACCTATCCAGTTCAAAATGTCTTCAGAATTTACTTTTCTATTTCTAAGCCATTTCCCTGCCACGCTGTGGAGTGGGATATTTAGTTAACTTCCTGGGCTAGTGGCTTAACAAGCCACAATTCATCACTGACTCCATCTCCATACTGGTTCAGTGTAGCTTGTTGTTTTGCATGATACATTCAACATTTTTTCCATTCCCTTCAATTTCTTTGTGTTCTTCCCACTACCTCTCCCAGATTCATCATCTCTGCTTTATTTATTTATACAGAAATATATTTGTCATTATTTTCACCTGGGACTCTTTCCTTTGTATTCTTCTACAACCGCCTTTCCTTTGCAAGCAAAAATGCACAGACTTTCCTGGAAAGATTGCTCATATGCTGAATGACAAGTAACCTTTTATTTTGCTCTACTTGGTAAAATGTTTGTGTTCATAATTAAAACATCCTTGTATTTGAAAACCCAAAAACCCAGGTAAGAAGAAATTAACGTTCTGGAAGTCATCAACATTCCTTTCATTCTGAACTTTACTGAGTAATTCTGCTCTATTTTCCTTTCTACACTCAGATAATTTCAACCACTAGGATTCTTAAGTTTCTATGTCTGAATTAACCTAAATTACAAATACAGTAAGAGAAGATGGCAATAGAAGTCTCCTGATGGAGAAATAAGAGTTCCTCTCCTGAATGACTTTGTGGGCAGCCTATTCTGCTAACCAAAGATGCTTAGATGCATAAAACTAGGTAAATGTGTCCAATATTTCCCTTTGTCTATATTGCTTACATTACATATAATTTAAGTAATTAATCCAGATAAGAAAACACTTCTTAGACTTGGGCATCAACTAGGCCCAGACTGCACAACTGAAATCCAGAATGAGATGTAAAATGTCTCCAAAGGTTGAGTCTATGAAGCGTCTATGAAGCTGTAACTTCACGCAGGAGATGTTAATAAAAGTTGTTGCTGCACCTCAACACAAAATTTTGCCATAGAAGGTTGTACTTGGGCTTTGTTTCTACTGTTTCTCTATACTGTCTTCTTCAAAGCATTACCAAAATAAAATATGGTGAATTAAACCCAGATATTAAAAACTGAAAATAAAATATGGAATAACTCCACCAGGCACTTCAAGGGGTCTAGAAGACCTATTTGTAAATGAGCTCATTACAAAGTACTCCAGACTTCTATTTGAGAACAATTTCAGTTTGGTTCATTTACAGTTTATGAAGAAAGCAGAGGGACAGAATCACTGTGGTTCTGTTTTGAAAGGTGAGACAAGGACTATAAAATTAAACACAGACAGGCAATGCTTTGGGAGGTAGAAAACAAGGATGCTAAGGAGGAGTTGTATTTGTACATCAGAGACTTGCTTTTTGTCTCCTTTTTTTTTTCATATTTCTCTTCTGTTATGTCCTTCTCAAATGACTTAATCTGCCCAATATGTGTGTATGGCAGAATTTTACATAACTGTTACAAAAAATGATGATGAAATCAGAAAAAAGTGGTTCCAAAAATAATCCACAAGTGGCTCCAAAAAAAGATCTTCCCATTTAGGAAATGAATACAGTAAGTACCATTAAAAGTATGGTCTATTATTAAATTCAACCTTCAACTGAAGATTTTGAATACTTTTATTAGCAATTTTTGAAAGTACAATTCTGTGTACTAAACTGCATCTGCAGAGAAAATGCTCTTTCATTTTTTTAATAATTCCTATCCTAAAGCGGGTTGCAAATCAAACATTTTTCACCCATATTCTGTCTTTTTTTTTTGTATATGTGAATAAGCAACAATAGTGTATGCAAAAAAAATAATAATAATCCAGAAGCTACACACTTTGAAAATTATAACATTTGGTTCTAATGCACAAGCAAGGCAACAATGATCTACAAAAAGATTGTATTTCTTGAATGAACTGAGTTGTTTGTTACTATTGCCTGTTTTAATTGCCTCAGATTTATCAGATAGAACTTTGCAAGAACAAGACTTGCTCTTGTAATTATGTAAACAGTAAATGATGTTTCAAAACATGCTGACGTGCAGTCTTATGAGGTCTCTGATGTTCATGGCAGGTATCATTCTTAACATGAATGGCAATGGCAGTATATAGATCATAACTTCATCTTTAATTCACTGTGCACCAAGATGTCCTGCAGATTTAATAGAGATTAACATCTTTCAGATATCTGAATAAATGGAATTTAATTTTGTGATTTTACAGTTTCATACAATTAATTTATTATTTTAATTGAACTTGACTGAAATATTCAAAAATTATTTTGCTCAGAAGCCCAGTGTAAAGGAATCACTCCATATTGCTATCTTTACTAACTAAAAACTTGATTATTTTTCTTCCCTAAAAATATTAAGGCTATGTAATTTCAGATTTTAGTTAAACTGAAATTCTGGAAGGTGTTTGCTTATATTCTCAAGCCAATTAAGAGGCTAATCACTCTGCCTTATTAATTGTATATCTCCACAAACAATTTTGCAAACCCTCATGTTGACAAGCTTGCTTTTCAAAGTACTTACCTAACACTGTGTTAGAAAAAGAATTTTTGTGGATAAAACCCCCGGGACAACACCGTCCTTTTGGAGATGACATTCTGTTTGTTTGTCTGAGATGACATCATCTATTTGTTTTTAAATACTCTGTGAGAACCAATACTAATGTGCACATTAGAATTGCATTTCATTAATTAGTGATTTAAATGTGCCAAAATGCCAACATGCACATAGACAGGAGAATATAGACAGTACATCCCCTGACAAAGTGATCACAGAAAGACAGATGTTTTTCCTGATGTTTTACTGTTAGCCAGTAATGAACTAACCATCAGTGTTGTGTTTTCAGGAGCACGCTTGAATATGTATAAAGCCACTTACACAGATATAGAAAGATCTTTTAGTTTTGAATTAGGTCATTATTTATTTGTTTTTCTTTTTTGTTTGTTTGTTTTCTCTTCCATAGTGTCAAAGCAGTACTAGTTAGTATGTCTCATGGAAGCTTTGTGAGATATGTGAAAGTTTTACATGCTAAGAAATATGACCACTTTTGCTTTAAACTAGTACCACTACAAAAAAAGCATACAATGTATGTTCAACAATTAATAGTACCATAAGCAAAATCAGCAAAATCTTCAACATTTTCTGCATGTTTGTTTTTCAAGAAAAAGTGCCATTTTCTGTGACAATCAAATACTTACAGAAAGAAAATAACTACTTAAAGAGTCAAAACATGACTTGATACAGTCCTGGACAATCTGATGTAAGGGTTGACAATCTGAATAAGGATTGGATGAGATGATCTCCAAAGCTATTTTCCAACCTCAACTATTCCATGAGTCTATAAATCTACTTTCTACTTTGAAATAATTTTTATAGGAACAATCTAATAAACTCTACTTGGACCAGTTTATGACCACCAACAGAAGAAGATCTATCATTAGACCTTGTTTCAGGCGTCCAAACCGCACGTAGTTTAAAGAGAAACCAGAAATGACTAGCAACATTTTGTCTACTGGCTATAACAACAAAGATGCTTAAACATAAAACTACAACAGCAAGAAAAAACTGTACCAGGACAACTTAAGAGGATTTTGGTCCATCTATTTGGCTATATGTAAAGTTCAAGATTTAGTTTACAACCTCAAACTATCTCCTAATATGCTCTGTGATAGGACTTTTCTCACAAATTGGCTGGGACGAAATCAAGAGAAAAAATCAAAAACATACTCAGTTTTCTTTCAGATAGAATTATGTTGTCTCCAAATCTTATCAAAAGAAGAGGACTGGACTTGTGTCATTTAAATCTGTCCAGTGTGAAGTAAGACTATAGTAACTTGAACATCCCATGACCATGAAAGTTCAACAGCATCAAGAGAACCAGCTATGAATGCTATGATGCAAGATCAGGAATCAATCTAAATTAAAGACTTTGCTTTAGTCAAGCTGTCAACAGAAATCAAAAGTTTTATGTGAGAACTCTTTATCTCACCCTTATAAGCAATAGAGGACTTGAAATACATTGATTTTTTATCTGTATCGTGATATCAGTGATAAAATCAGTCCTTAGAAGATGTATGCTTCAACAGCAAACAGAGTGCGACTATGAGTTATTATTTAATAGTAGAATAACTCATGTAGTTCAACTCTGCTTTTTTTTCCAAATTTTATAGTACAAGCTCATCACTGCAGTATGAGTATCAATACTATAGTGAACTTAGGATCCAAAGAATTACTATAAATGAATCAGTAGGTATTAAGAATATTATGAATGAAAAAGCTGTTTAGATTTAATCCATATATTTTAATCATTTAATTTTCCGCAGGACATAGAGTATATCATAAGTAACTTAGAAGGAGCCATAATTTCACTAATAGTTCCTATCTTGTGGAAATAGGAAACTAAATGCTCCACAGAAATAATACAAGCATACAGAATAATTAAAAGAAGCTGCTTAACAAAATTGTTCCTTTTTTGTCTGATTATATTCACAGAAGTATAACTTTATTAAAGACTGAGTGGATTCATGTGCATATGTGTGTATGTGTGTCTGTGTACATGAGAGAGGAATATTGACTAAAATAATCACTACCTTGGGAAAGGCATTTGATTAATTATCATACAAGTAATTATAATAAATT
Organism: Netta rufina; assembly: GCF_964035555.1. Lineage (NCBI taxonomy): Eukaryota > Metazoa > Chordata > Aves > Anseriformes > Anatidae > Netta > Netta rufina. The sequence goes on along the minus strand of NC_140124.1, from coordinate 85,850,444 downwards.
GTCTAAATTATTTCACATTTCTTACTTAAGAGCTAGTGTTTGATTAGACTGTCATAGAAACTGTCAGGTGTGATCTGATTAGTATTTAACAATGACTTGCTTTAAGAATACATAGTCTCTATATGATAACAAAATCGTAGCCCCAGAGGAGAGAATTAGAGATAATTATCTCATTTTTTGATGAGGGTGAATTGAATTATTAGGCATTAAGTCTTCCTGAAAAAAAAAAATCATGACTACTTCATTTTAAATTCATACAGCTAACATTATTATTACTGCCATCCAGTATTACACTGATTACTCTAGTAGAATGACAGACTGCCAAAGTTAATTTCCAGAGGTCCTGCTAAATAAAAGTCTTAAAGTTTGGCTCATTTCATGTTGCTAACTGCATAAAACTTAAAATATTTGACCCTTTGCCCTCCCATCAGATGACTATTACAGACACAGTGCTCTCTCAAAACTAGATTATTTACTAGCTCTGGGGTCAGGGGGTGATGGAAGGGGCATTGAAGTGTAAGTGGGTACCAAGGAAAGGCAGACTGCCTGCAGCCAGAGTCAGCCCACTCCACAAAAGCTCTTCCAAGGTCCATGCAGAGCACTTTGAACTCACTAATGCTGCTGTCCTTTTATTGGCAGAAGGCTAAACGGGGAGGGAGACTAAGGATGCCATACATCTCTGTGTTCAGAAGCAGCACCCCAGCATTGAGTGGTTGGGAATGGCAGGTCTCAGACTTCCCTGCCACTCCCCTTCAGCTAGACAGAGATGGGTCAGGAAATAAAACTGCTTTTGGACAGCTGTAGAAAAAGAATTAACAATTCTCAGTCCTATTGCGTAGTACTGCCAACTGCAGCACAGCTCTACCACACTAGTGTTAGCAGACCCTAAGGAAGGACTAGGCAGCCAGTCCTCCAGCACTGAACCCTTACCTGTGGTAGTAGCACCAGTGACCCCAGCAGAGGCTGATTAAAGTCTAATATGCCAGTTGGACAGACTCCAGCACGGCCCATGCAAGAAAGAAATACATAGTGTAGAAGGAAGGCACACTTACCCCCAGTAGAGAAAAGCACCGTCTCTGTAACAGCACAGCTATGCTGATACAAATGTAGTTTGTGAAAGTCATCACCATTTACTGCAGTTATCCAGCTCGAAGCTGGTGAGGGGCCTGGAGAACAAGTCCTACGAGGAGCGGCTGAGGGAGCTGGGCTTGTTCGGCCTGGAGAAGAGGAGGCTCAGGGGTGACCTTATCGCTCTTTATAGGTACCTCAAGGGAGGCTGTAGCGAGGTGGGGGTTGGTCTGTTCTCCCACGTGCCTGGTGACAGGACGAGGGGGAATGGGCTTAAGTTGAGCCAGGGGAGTTTTAGGTTAGATGTTAGGAAGAACTTCTTCACTGAAAGGGTTGTGAGGCACTGGAACAGGCTGCCCAGGGAAGTGGTGGAGTCACCATCCCTGGAAGTCTTTAAAAGACGTTTAGATGTAGAGCTTAGGGAAATGGTTTAGTGGGGACTGTTAGCGTTAGGTCAGAGGTTGGACTCAGTGACCTTGAGGTCTCTTCCAACCTAGAAAATTCTGTGATTCTGTGATAAGAAAAAAAGCGGACAAGGAGTCTTAAAGGAAGATAGAGGATTAGGAAGAACTCCTTCAAACTAGAATATGTTTATTGACAGCTTGCAAACAATAAAGAAAAACCATGTCCCAAGTTTTGTAGAGGTGCAGTGTTCTACCTATGAAGTAGGGAAAAATAAAGCTACAGAGTGAATGAGCCTAATGTTAAAACACAATGGATTTTGTTTAGCAACAAAACCAGGAAACAAAACAGGAGTCCCTGCACTTCAGTGTTTTCCAGGAAAAGAATTTATCCAGTGAATTTTGTTGCCTTAAAATCAACACTACTTCAAACAGAAGACATCTGAAAGAACTGAAATTCAGTTTGTTCTGCCACCAACCTGCTGGATGAATATCAGTAAGTCACACTTTTAATGTTCTTCCTTGTCTTCATGGTTGCAGTATTGGCAAAATGATGCCTGCCCTTTGGTTTGAGCAGATTCCCATATGTAAAGGACTTTTTGTTATTAGCTCTATCTTTATCAATCTCATTTTTTTTTTTTTTTTAATGTATATATTTCTCTCTCTTTATTGCTTGTGTGATCCTGATTTATAAACTTTGCAGGTCAATTTGAAGCAAACATTCTGGTTTCCTTAAATCTCTTTGAAAATGAAATGGCTGTTTTCTGGAGCAAAAGACAAGAGAAAAATGTGGAGCACATATGCCCTTGTCATAGGAAAATGATGATGAGAGTTATAAGTAGATACGACCTTTATTCTTTCTGCTTATGACAATTTCTGGAAACCAGAAATCTTTGCTGTAATTACAGCTGAAAACCCAAAGGCACCTCTAGAATGTATAATAATTTTCAATAGTGAGATGTTCTAAATCTAGACCAGTCTTTATTAAACTGAAAAATTAGAATTAAAAATTAAATAAAATGCACCTCCATTCTGAAGAATATCTTTAAAAGCATAATTAGTATTAACAATTAATAAAGTTGAGGCAGCTTAGGCAAGTTCTATCCTTATTGGCAGGTATAGATCGCATGATCAATCAACTATTCTGATCGTGAGATGTCTCATAATAAATAATGATTGTGGTATTACGTTCCATTAGAAAAGAATGCACACAATGATCATTTTAATAACCTGCTGGGCCAGTAGGATATCATCTGAGTCTCTCTGACCTCAAATGTTTCACAGTTCCTCCAGCAATTTCCTCTAAAATTTTTTATTAACTTTATTTTCACCTTCAGTTAGGTCATTCTAATGAAAACAAAACAAAACAAACAGCAACAACAACAAAAAAAAAAGCAACAAAACTTAAAACACTCATTCTACGCAGCTTCTAACATATTTTAAATATTTTGAAGAAGGGAAGACATTAAAACCAGAATACATACAGTGATCTTCCATCAGCCTTTGTTTTCGGTGTCATTGCAAAAATGAACATTATCTCAGACGACTTGGAAATTATCTTTAATAGAACTTGTTTTAAAGGACCATATTATTTGCTATGAATCATTGACCTATTAATTCTAGATCTCCTTCTTTAATGTTGAACTGTTGCATATTCTGGGGCATAAGATTTTTAAAAGGTAAAGATAATGCTTAAATTCTTTTATTTTGTGGCTATATTGCTCGGGGGTAGAGGGGCTCTGCAGGAGGATCTGGATAGGCTGCACCGATGGGCTGAGGTCAACTGCATGAAGTTCAATAAGGCCAAGTGCCGGGTCCTGCACCTGGGGCGCAATAGCCCTGGGCAGAGCTACAGGCTGGGAGATGAGTGGTTGGAATGCTGCCAGGCAGAGAAGGACCTGGGAGTGATGGTTGATAGTTGGCTGGGTGTGAGCCAGCGGTGTGCTCAGGTGGCCAGGAGGGCCAACAGCATCCTGGCTTGTATGAGAAATGGTGTGGCCAGCGGGGCTAGGGAGGTGATCGTCCCCCTATGCTCAGCTCTGGTGGGGCTGCACCTAGAGTACTGTGTTCAGTTTTGGGCCCCTCGCTACAAGAAGGACATCAAGGTGCTTGATCAAGTTCAGAGAAGGGCGACGAGGCTGGTGAGGGGCCTGGAGGGCAGGTCCTGTGGGGGGTGGCTGAGGGAGCTGGGCTTGTTCAGCCTGGAGAAAAGGAGGCTCAGGGGCAACCTTGTTGCTCTCTGCAGGTACCTTAAAGGAGGCTGTAGCGAGGTGGGGGTTGGTCTGTTCTTCCACGTGCCTGGTGACAGGACGAGGGGGAATGGGCTTAAGTTGCACCAGGGGAGTTTTGGCTTGGATCTTAGGAAGAACTTCTTTACCGAAAGGGTTTAGGGATATGGTTTAGTGGGGACTGTTAGTGTTAGGTCAGAGGTTGGACTCGATGATCTTGAGGTCTCTTCCAACCTAGAAATTCTGTGATTCTGTGATATATTGCTTCCGTATTAATTCAGATACTCAGAGATTTTATGTTTGAATTTCCTAAGCAGAGAAGAAAAGTTGTGGGTAGATAATGAAGTTCTTCATCAGCACTTATCCATTCCACAGGATACTATAACTAGTAAGGCAAAAGGGAGAGAAAAAGCCTTCATGCTCTCTCCTCTAAAACACCATAAATGTAGTAAATAAAACAGATTTTTGTGACCTGCATTGCTGTGGTTCAATTACTATCTTCTAAGAGAAGAAACTGAAAATCAGCCAGAATTAATCTTACTACATTTAGACAGAATTACATAACTTAGATATTGAACGACCAATAAATATTTTAATAATGAAATATTGAAAAACTACCTCAGCCTTAATCAGTCAGTTACCTTTGTGAACCAAATGCCTTTATCTGATACCAGAAATCACTCCAAAAGGCCAGGTGTTATTGCGTTCTTTCATTATATTACACCAGTTGATGATAAACTCTCATCAGAAGCTCAAAAACTTTTGATGGCTAAACTTCATACAAGCTAGTTCTACACAAAATCAGCATTGTCTATTGGCACCAAGTGATTTCACACTATATCTGATATCTCCCATTTTCTTCCAATGATTGAAACAAAAAGAAAATTATACAGGCAGCATGCTACATTTAACTAAAAAATAAAAGTAAAATGGAACATGTGCTATGTCTAGTTAGAGCAAATTAGCACTACTGAATGGTCTAGTCTAGTACAGGTTTAGTATTAATAATCCTGGAGTCACAGCATCAGGAAAAAATACTGGTAAGTACTAAAAGAATAAACAAACTGGACTTTATCCGTAATAGTGCTTATGGAGCTGTGATATTCCTAGTACCATCTGGGTGAGTTACCTGTTGAATGTAAAGCTTACTTTGCTGTTTACACAAAGTAGTAAGGTTTGGAGGAACACAGGTGGAAACACACAACCTGTGTTGCAAAAAAAAAAAAAAAAAGAAAATTATGCAACAAGAGGTTAAACAACCAAAACCAAAAAAGAAGGTAAGCTTCCTAAATTGCATAAGCTGCACCAATAAAACACTGCAGACAGAACCATGGAAAGATGTCTTTTACAGTGCAACACAAGCAAAACGCAGTAAAGTGTCACCAATGACTAAAAAAAAAAAAAAAGGCAGCAAATAGTTAATAGCTAGTCACTGAAGACCTAGATAAAACAAAGTTCCGACAGCTCTACTCTGAATCTAAATGATTCCAGTTTTATATAAACAGACAGAAAAAAGACAGAATGCTAGCTGTTGCCTACAAATGTAGCATTCTTTCATCAAATTAGAATTCTTACCATTGATTTGCTGGCTTTCTCCTCATATTGTTTCACCTTTGAAAATACAAATCGGTGGGTTTTGGTAAATTTCTAAAAAATGTCCTGGGTTAGCATTCATCACACAATTCTCTGTAGATATGAGAAATGTAAGAATTTAAGTAGAGGTGTTTCTCACTATGTTGTCAAGTTTATTATTCTGAATATAAAGAATAGATTGAATATTCTGAATATATGTTTTGAATACACATATTCTGAATATGCTTTGATTCAATCTTAACCAAAAACATGCTGTGATGGATTTATTTGTTTAGAAAGTTTACATAGCTATTTAAAGAAGCAAGTAGTACAAAAATACCAAAAGGTTCCCTTTTTCTTGCCTGTATTTCATGACCAGTGCAGACAATTATAATTTCTTATCATAACAGCATTTCTTTAGAAGGTCACTCTGTCAAACAAAGAAAGAAAATTTAGATAGAGATAGTTCATCACAGGAACACAATTTAGCAGAAAATATAAGTCACTCAGTTGCTTCATATGCTTATCTATTTGCTTGCAGTCTTCTCATGATTTGACAAGGAGTGAGGTTGAAATCATTTCTCACTGAACTCTGTAAAAACATAATTAAGCATCAAATTTCAATGGGAAGTAGCAATATTTCACAGAGGATAACAAAAACTCACGTTTTTTTTTGTTTGTTTGTTTGTTTTTTTATCAATATTAAGTGAAGTACCCCTCTAAGGCAATTAAAGTCAGAATACAATAGTCTATTTAAAATATAATAAGCTGCAAATCAGACTTTTCTTGTAGTCACAGAACAGGCAAAGCAATATAGTTTCTGAATTGCTATTATTCTAAACATATCCAGGCACTAGACTGGGGGATTTAGAATTACCAGGTTCAAACCCCATCTTTTCTATTATATTTGACAAATCACTTACCTCCTTGATTAAGCATCCACACCTCTAAAATGAACCTAGTAATTACGTACTTCACCTATTCATTGTCCTGTTATTACCTTAGTAATACAAAGGAGCTAGCTGCAGTGGGATTTAAGGGAGAATTATAAATCATGTTTTATGTCTTCTCCAAAGAAAATATTTACTTAAGATTATAATCCTGTAGCAAAAATCATCCTCCTATTAGGTGTTTATGAAATGCTTAAGACAATGTTGCCCTCTTTCTAGAAAGCATCATCAGGTACAGCCACAGCATACATGCTCAAAAAACAGAATTTCTTTTTATCTCAAGCAAATAGGCATCTACCTTGCTTTCACTTTCCACATAAGGGTCAGAATACCCTTATAAAAACATCCATGGAACTCTTATTCACGTGTTTCTTAATTGCTAGAAGTATCTGGTACTGTAGATGAAAATTAGGTAATCTGAGTAATTGTTCAAGTCAATAGTTTTCTATCGAGGTTTCTTCAGATGACTTGTGGATGAGGTAGATTAAAGGTAATTAATGACATCAACATATGCTGCCATTTCTTATGCATGTGTACTCTGTACTATTCCTGAAATTAGCCAGGGAATGGCAATTCAAAAGAGTAAGATTTGTTGGTAATCACTGCCTGTAGGTTGAAAACATATTTTTGCCAAACCAAATAAGATATTCCCTGAGAATCTATGCACCCAATTTTTAAGGGTTTTTCTTTTTCTTTTTCCTTTCTTCCCAGAAAATTATGTTTCTAAACATAACTCTGATGATAGTGATTTCAGTACTTAATAGCATCTCTAATGGAAATCTTATGGTTTTCGCCCTAGCAAATGGTGTTACCTTCTTGTTACCAATAACTGCATTCTCATAGAGTCTAGACTAGAATTCAGATTTCCTAAGGACTAGCTAACGTGTTCACTTCTGTTCTTCTGTTTTCTGACGTGTTTTTAAGTTATTAATGAAAAATTAGCAATTACTAATCAAATTGCCTGTGTTATTTAAACTTTTGTGGTGTGTTAAAAAAAAGGAAAGAGGATAAATGTTGAGAGCTAATCAATGACAGAGCAGTGGTATTTACATTTTTCTCCAACTCCATAGATCATTATTCTGAACATATTTTCCCTTTGAAGTTGACAGGATTCTGTGAGGAAGCATAAATAACACCTGTGCAAATTAAATGCATTTAATTTTCTTGTTAAATGTAGAATGAATAATCAAACACAAATTCTATGTGTTTTACAGTAAAAATTTAGCAAACAATCTGTAGAAAGCTTTAAGGAAACAGAAAATACACAGAGATAAACAATGTTTTATCTTATATCTGTAGGTATTAATGTGATCTTGTCAGCATCTGAGCTCCACCTGTATTTCACATCAGTTCTATATTTCTGTAAGAAAGATTCTCACATTTTATTACTAAACAGTGCAGTAAAATAGAAGAGGGAAAAAGTGAATATCCTTACCACTGGTTCCACTGTACAGAGAAAAAAAAAAATTGCAGAATACAATGTTGTTTACATCCTACCATGCTCCATTCAGATTTCACTAAATAAATAATGTGCTTCTCTCAATGAGCTGGGGGAGTGGGGAAGCATATGACACTACACATACTTGGAAGCAACACCCTTAAAAAAACAAACAAACAAAAAAAAAAACAACACACTGGCAGATGATCAAGGAAACTGTCTATAAAATAAGAAAAAGCAACAAAAGGGAAGCTTCTCCCTACAAATAGGGTCCAGCATTCATGGTGTCTGTAGCAATCTGGCCCTTTGGGCACTGGAAAGCTGATGAGCTAGCCTACTTCCCTTTAGGAAGAGAGAATCACTCTTGTTCCATATTGCAGATCAAAACACACACAAACATATGTGGGCCATACTGAAGATGAAAAACATACAGTGTTGAAAGGAAACAGAAGTAATTAGTCTATTAAAAATAATTATGCATATTAATTATACTGCTGTAACTGGCATTCATCTTTTAAGTTTGAGGAAGGCTTCTGCATTCCCAGTGGAATCTATCTTTTTTTCTTTCCCAAATCTCTGGGTAATAGCCTAGGCATTTGTGGGGGCTTGTTCTCTATTGAGTAAAATTCACCCTTTTCATTCATTCAGTTTAAAGAGAACAGAATTATTTTTTTCTTCATGGCACAGAATTGTGCAACAAAAAAATGTGCAACAACAAAAACTAGGCTAAAATTTTGTATATTGAATATTTTTCAATTCGTAATGATAACTTGGGAGACATTTTAGGATGCTAAATGTGGATATGAGGACAAGCAGGACTATAGAAAATCAGTTTGTAAAGGAGAAAATGCAACTAGAGGAGGAGTCCTCATTAACTACTTCTTTTTCTCCAAATCTGCAAAGAAAAGTTTCTTCTTTAGTATAAGCTGTCTCCATCTTTATCAACACCTCAACTACTAAACAACCAAAATTGAAAGCAGCTGAGCTTCAGTTCTATTTTATTCTCATGCAGCTTCTACCGAGCTCAATTTGATACAAACAAAATTGACTTTCCCTTTTTATGAGGGTGAAACTGAGTCTCTGTACCTTCAACTACCCCTTTACCTGTAGCACAGCCTCACAAGACATCAAAAATACAACAAAATGCTATTTCCTCTGAACAGCAGCCTATGAAGAAAAAAGAAAAGGATTGGATTAGGGTAGACAAAGAAATGAGGTGTCAGTTTCCATTTTGAATTGAGCTATCAAGAGACACCACTTGCAGAGAGATTGAATGAGCATGTTTCAGTTCTAACAGGTTTACTATCTGTGATGCCACTAAACAATATTTATATCATATTGCAAGTGATCCAGGGAGGGCCTGTATAAATAGGAAAAGAATATTTTAAGAGGGAAAGAAGCTAACACTTCAGTGACTGTAATTTGTGTTCGTAGAGAGCTATAAAGAAATATATTATTTTCCCATTACCATCATAATTGATTTGTTACGTGGATTAGACAACTGAAAATTAAACCCTGCGTTCAAACAGGATTAGACCATGCCATACCATATTTACTTTATAAATTCCTCTCCTTTGCTTTGCCTCAGTGATGATCACATAAATATATATATATACACACACATATATATACACATTGGCTGTCTTTTGCCACTTTGCTGTGCAGTTCTTATAGTGACACATGTGCCACTTGCAAGCTGCAAACATCGCTCAGCACTTCTACCACAGAGACCCATTTCAAAGGGCTTGTGACCTATCCTGGAATTCAAACCAGTCTGTATAAGGGCATCAGTCTCAAATGAAGAAGAAAGGGTAAACAAATCTTAACAAACCACAACAGCAAAATAAGACAAAATACTAACCTTTTCTTCAAGCTTTCATATCTACATGGTATAGAATTGAGTGAAAGGTAGTTTTCTCTGTCCTGTGAAATCATGAAAAATTTAAAAATGTTTTGTTTCCTCAGCTATCATGAAATCAAAACCCTCTGAGCAAGAGAAAAACTGCCCCTCCAGTGATTTTCTCTTGAACACATGGGCTGAAGTCCTGTGTTCATTATAGAATACACATCCACAGGTATAAAGATATGTCCTTTGTCTCCAGTTAGTAACCCAACAACTGGGTTAAACAGTCAGTTTTCTTCCCCTTTTCTCCTTCCTGCTCAGAACAGTAGTTCTTTCATCTGTAAATTATGGGAGAGTACAATGACCAATTTTGGTAATGATTGGAATTGTCATTTATTAAATATGCACAAATTATTCTGTGAAAAACAGTTGAAAATTTCCAGTGTACCATTGCAAGATAGGACACCCCAGGAGATTTTCTGTGCTCATTCATGTGTCCTATTTTGTTTCGTATGTCTCATTTTGTGCTTTTAAACAGTCACATGCATTTCAAAAGATCAGTCATTTTACTATGGTACGTTGTAATTTCCCTGTCATGCACAGGCAAAGCATTCCAAGTGGAGGGATTACTCACACACTTCAAGTGCTTTACTTGATCAAACAACTAGTAAGCTTCCACTCCTTCACTTCCACTCCTTCAGCAATTTATGTTCTAGATAAAATCTTACTATCCTAGAATCATAGAATCATTCAGGTTGGAAAAGACCTCTAAGATTATCTAGTCCAACCTTTAACCTAATACTAAAGTCCACCACTAAACCATGCTATTATTTTCCAAATCCAAGGGATGGTGACACAACCGCTTTCCTGGGCAGCCTATTCCAATGCAGTGCAACCCTTTCAGTAAAGAATTTTCTCCTCATATCCAACCTAAACCTCCCCTAGCGCAACTTGAGGCCATTTCCCCTCATCTTGTTACTTGGTGCTTCAGAGAAGAGCCCAATCCCCACCTTGCTACAACCTCCTTTAAGTTAATTGTAGAACACAATAAGATCTTCTCTGAGCTTCCCTTTTGCTAGGCTAAATAGCCTTTGTTCCTTCAGATGCTCTTCATAAGACTTGTGCTCTAAGTGGCTCACCAGCTTCATTGCCCTTCTCTGGACACACCCCAGCACCTGAATGTCCTTCTTGTAGTGACATACTTTATGGATACATCATACTGCATACTCAAGTTTGGAAGCCAAAAATGACATTAGGATTTCCTGGAAAATCCAAGTAATAAAATAGTACTAAGAAAATAACGAAAATAATGGTGTTAATGAGGGAAGAGAAAGAGAAATGCTGAGCAACTTGGTCTGGTCTCGCAGATGACCCTGCTTCGAGTACATGTAAGTTGGACTGGATACCTTCTGAAGTCCCTTCCAACCTGAGTTATTTTATGGTTCTCTGAAGAAAGGTGCCATCAACTTAAAATGACAACCACCGTTTCACTTATAGAAGTCAGAAGGTAGGACATCAAAAAGAGAAACTGAATATCCATGAATAATGAGATTCTACTGGAATCCAGGAGAATTACTTGTTCTGGCTTCAGAAAATTAAAAATCACACCATCACACTGACACACACTTCTGCCAGCTAAAAATCACTAGGGAACAAAATTCTGTGGCAACACACCTGAGGCACCAAAATCTTGGCCCAAGCACTATCAGAAAGAGTTGGAAGAATAATCTTCGTGAAGCTAAAGGGGAAACCTAAGATGACTGCACTGGAAAAAAAAAATCCAATGGTTTACAGCCTTCAGCAAGAGGAAGGGAGACATGTCAGAGAAATAGAGATATATTTACAAACTAACAAACTAATGTGTTTTTTTTTTGTTGTTGTTGTTTGGTTAGTTGGTTGGTAGTGGGTGTTTTGTTTTCTTTTTTTTTTTTTTTCCAGTGATATTCATTTTCAGATGGTTCACACAACTTATTTAAAAGCAAATACATACAAGACTTCCCTACAGAAATGACAAATTACTTTTACAGGATTTAAAAGATATTTTGTCTTCTTTTTCTTTATATGTTCTTTCCGTGAGACTTCAAGAATTTTTCACACTTTTATTTGCAAGAATGAGAGCCCTGATATCACAATATTCACTTACACATGCTGGTAACAATAACAGATCATTGTATGAGAAGCATAAATAGTCACCACGCAATCACATGCTCTTAGTTAGATCAACAATTTCTTGGTCTAACCAGAAAGCATGTGTCCCTCCACACAAACTTCCACTCAAAACAAGACAAAAATTCTGAGATGGCAGTACATCTGTGTACTTTTCTACACTCAGCTCCAGACAGGACTTTTCAGAGGACCACAAGCTAATGAAACTGCTGCAGATATAACCATTTAGAGCTACAATTAATTTTATTTTTCTTCTTGATGTATCTAGTTTATTATGCTGACCTGATGATTTATTTTCTGCAAACCTTTATCAATTTACAGTTAGGTCCTACAAGTTAGGTCCTACATTGAACTTTTATACAACTAAAATTATGACATAGACAATGTTATTTGAACATTACAACAGGATCAGTGATTTTATTATTTGAAACATGGCCATTAATGTTTTGGAAGCACTTTCTAGAAATCACATGTAATTGAAAAATGATAACAGATTAAAGAACATCATAGTGTCTGAGGCTTGCTTGCTTTCTGTAGACTCCAGACTGGAAGGAAATCTTAGTAACAATATACTCTTTTATACAACACTTACAACTAACTCTCAGCATGAAGTTTTCCACTTTTCCCTCGTGTTTCTTTTTGCTTAAGTACTTCAAGAGTCTCATCAAATGCACTACATAATTTTATTTTGAGAACGGGAACAAAAGTGATGTAACTATAAACAATTCTAGCATATATTTCCACTTTATAGGATGGAACTTTCCATCATAAAGATATCCCTGTTTAGCATTTGTGAGATCACTTCTCTCTCTTTTTTATGCAGTTGTTTGTTCATATTTATTCATCTTAATATGGAAAACAAATTGGTTAAAGAGAGTAGTGCCAATGTTCAGAGAACATTCAGAGAACAATTTTCTATTCTGTTTAAAACACAGGACAATTGCCTCCAACACTGCTCTATGCTAGTCTTACATCAGTTATGGGAAAGTTATTGCCAAACCAGCAGTTGTGTAATGAAGCAGTAGCTAAGAACTCAGGGATGTTTCTGATCTAGACCTCTGTGCACCTGAGGAGGGAGAAAGAGTGGGAATTTGCTATTTACCACCAGTAAATTTGATAGCTTTCCTCTCTGCCCCTTGTCTCTATGACAACACTCTATTACAGTTTGAGCTGCCCAGATCTGCTGACACCATGGTTTATTTAGAACAACTTCTACTGAAGAATTATGCTGTATTTCTGCAAGGAAAACAATACTAAATCTACACTCTTGCATGTTCCTAAACTTCTCTTTATGTGGATATACCAAGATCAGGATGCAAATCAAAAGAGGCAGACTAATTTCCTGGCAATTAGGAGAAATTTACACTTTTTCTCATCTGTGATTCTGGGGCAATTAGCTTAAATATGTAATTATTTGGTTGAATAAAAGTCACACATTTACCTCACATAAATGCGTAACACAATAATCTTCTTCTAAACAGTCCCTGCATCTTACTAGTTGTGAATGAGCTTGGGAAGAAAAAAAAAATGAATGGACCTAGCAAAGTTTTACCTTTGTTGAACAAGTTCTTTAAAATTTCAGATATCAGATTTAAGAGGTAGAAAGTGGGAATTGTCTGACTATCATGGGTAAGAGCAAAAACTTTTTTTGTACAAATACTGTAGTACCAAGAAAGCCTGGAAAAGAATTAATTCCATGCTCACTGGATAAGAAAAGCCATTGTCAGTTGGCCCAAGAAGGCCATGATATTTAATGTCCTTCTTTGTCTTTATAATAAAGGTTAAAATGTTAACTTGTATTTAGCACAGTTTATAAGTCCAGAAATAGGGATAAATTCTCAATTTAAAATTGGTGAACAAGAGGGTTAGAGAGGATATGATGGAGAGGAGATTTAAATTGGATGTGACATGAAGAAATTCTTCAGAGCACAAAGCACATATGGGAGTTAGGGCTGGAGATGCACCTTGCTTCTGTTCTTTTCCGTGAAGAATAGAATTAAAATACCTAAAAAACAGTGTTAAAAATAAACCCAGGGCACAGGATTGGAGGTGCAGAACAGTCCTTGTGATCAAGGGGCAGCCTTTCTTTCTGGTAAGCCAAATGGCCTGAATAGCCAGCCCCACAAATGGGGCCCTCAGCCCCCCCAACCTTACTCCTTCCGTGTGAGAGCATCTTCCAGGCCACTCCCAACACAGCCACCTTTGGCCATGCATGGGCCACTCCATCACAGAGGCTCACTGAGGTCACAGTGGCCACCACTGCCCCGGGCCCTATAAAACAGGGTCCCTGCAACTAGCCCACCATTCGCTGAGCATCTAGGCCCTCTGACTGCCAGCTTGTGCAGCAGGAAGAAGACTAGAAGAGCAAAGCAAGCAGCAGGTCTCCTTGGTGTGCAAGGAGAGCAATGCAGTCCAGTGAAGCACCTGACCAGAAGGAGAGGTGTCATGGATGGAGGGATAGCACCAGTAGCACAAGAGACAACAGTGCCCAAGGGACCCCTGGCACCCAGCCCACAGACAGGTACAAGCAGTACCACTGGCATCGCAATGATGCAGGGAACAGGCCAGCCTCTCAAGAACCCAGTGACAGAGAGCCTGGGCCTAACCATTAGCACAGTGGTGGCATGGGGCAAAAGCAGGAGCATCAGGCAGACAGCTGCAGGAAGCAGAGGCATGCCCATAGTCCGAAACATAGTGTGGGACCCAGGCGTGGTCGTAAAACAGACAGCAGCATTGAACCCATGCATGAAAATCAACCCGACAGTAGCATGGGACTTAGGGGTAGAACTGGATGACCCGCTGGTTTGGTACCCTGGCCTGAAAACATTCCGGATGGAAGGCATCCTGTTTGGGCAGTCCTGAGCAAAGACTGGCTTGTCCGTCTGCCAAGCACCATGGAGCCCATGGAGCTGAATCCACAAGAGGATGCGGAGGAAGCAATGGAAGTGGATCCAACTCCACCAGAACAGACCAGGGACTACTGCGGCATGTCATTGCTCTCTGCCATCCGAGAGTACCTGCACCATCGTAGGAGTGCCCAGCCAGCTCCCTACTCATTCATTGCTCAGGCTTCATCCCCAGCATTAGCTTGGAACTGCCAAACACCACGGACATCCCGCAGGCTCACCTGCAAGATGTCCTGTCAATAAAGACGTCTGTTGCCAATTCTCAGGAGGTGTGTGAGTGCTTTTTTTCCCAATCCCCCAGCCCCTGCACAAGAGGTGGCATCCCTTCTACACAGAGCCTTGAGGAAGAGCACAAGAGAGGACCCAGTTTCCTTTGGGCTGCTGCGCTGGGGTGACAGAAGGAGTCCAAGGGCCACCGTGCACCTTTAACATTTGTGCAAATAGACCAAGGTGTGAAAATAGTAGTGTGTAAGTAATTATAGGTGGCTAATTTCTTATATTAGGAGTGAGTTTCTGTATCTGAGTAATTGGTAACAACAGACATGGAAAAGGCAAAGTTGTTGAGTACCACAGCCTCTATCTGCACTGGTAGACAGGGTTCCCAAGTCTTTTAATTCCGTGAACCCATAGATGGAGGCTAGGGAATCAAAATCCCACCCACTAAGTGAAGAGCAGATTCAACACCACCTGACGAATCTAAACAGGTACAAGTCTATGGGACCTGATGACATGAATCCCAGGGTCCTGAGGGAACTGGCTGATGTAGTTGCCAAGCCTCTCTCCATCACAGTTGAAAAGTCCTGGTATTCGGATGATAACCCTGGTGAGTGGAAAAATGGAAATGTCATGCCCCTACTCTTCAAAAATTAAAGCAAATAATTGAACAAAGAGCACTACTCTTAAACAAAACAATTAGGAGACATTTCTTCTCAGAAGGAGCAGTCAGGCATTGGAACGGGTTGCCCAGAGAGGTGGTGGAGTCACCATCCCTGAGGGTGTTCAAGGAAAGGTTGGATCTAGTGCATAGGGACATAGTTTGGTGGGTGACATTGGTGGTAGGGAGATGGTTGGACCAGATGATCTTTGAGGTCTTTTCCAACCTTAATTTTTCTATGATTCTATGATATGAATTAATATATATATGCTTAAATATCGTCTGGGTTTCATGATAGGGTAATTAAACCATCTATTAGAAGCAACCTCAGGATTGCTAACAGGCCTCTTTACATGATGAAAAAGTGCAAGAAAGAGAAGAAAAAAGTAAAAGGGAAGTCATTGAGATTGCATCAAGTTGGCTGCAAGGATTCAGGAACAAACGATTTGTGTCCAGTAGGAAGACACAAAAAAATGTGTGATAACTAACACAAAAGTACTCACGACAAGCCAATCTGTCTACTTCTATTACAGAGTATCATGTGCTGCAGATAGGGCAGAAGCCATAAATCTTAACTAAAGCTTTTACAACCATTTCAAAGTGGCTTTCTAAAAAATGATTTGGTTGGTGAAACTTCTAGGATGTGAGAACAAAACTTTAAAAAGAAGCCAAAGACCAGTTACAAATGGTTTACCATCAGCTGTAGCAAGTGGGTTTCTGCATGAGTCTGCACTGCTACTTTGATGGGTAACCTGAATTATGGAATGTAGCCTACACAAAACACACTTACATGGCATTGCACATAACAGAAAATTGAGAGGGATCACAATTACACTGGAATTTATAGAGAGCACGTTTCCGCAGGCAACTAGTGTCGCTACATAGGGATAACCACCTGTATATATAGAACAGGGCACACCTGGTTGAGACAGCAGGTCTTTAGAGTGGGATTTGAAGACTGCAAGCTGAACACAAGTCAACAGTGTAAGGCAAGTCGGGCAAACGGACTGAGGCAGAAGACATTTTGGGCAGATAAAAGTAAGTACTCCTTTATACAACAGGCAGTGACCTTCCAGAGCTTACTGCAACGGGAGATTAAAGAGGAAGACGTTAACTGCATGTTCAATAAAGGATGAAAGAAATACATGGGCATAAGGTCCATAAGCAGATAGCAAAAGGACAGAGCCCTTTAAGGGACTACAGAATTCAGCATGTAAACTCTAACTGGTCTGGAAGTACAAGGGCAGATAGCAGCTAGTGATGTGCTGCTCTTCCTAAACAGAGTTTCTCTAATGCAGTGAGTCATTTCTTACATTCTCAAGGTATGTGGGACAAGAGGAACTTACATTAAAATAGTCCCTCCTTCCACTTACATACTGTTACAGTAAAATCTGTAAAGCAATAAAACACTACTTTGATAGGTAGATAAATTATAGTTGTAAAATGACACGGGTGTATTTTATTCTGCTCTAGGCCAGTTACATGGACTGTTTGACCTCTCTAGGTGCATTCCAAATCTGTGATTCAGGACTATTAGTACCTTAGATTGCATTGCATCCAGAAGGCCTCCAAGGTGACAACTTACACTGTTTACAAGTTAGTTTAGCAATCAGCTTACCATTTCAGGATCTTTAACTTCATAAAAGATCAGTTAGTATTTTTGATCTTCCATTATTTTGCTGGTCAGAATTTTTGCTGATATAAAATTTACATCGGCTTAAATCACAGCCTAGCAGTTACTATAAATAAGAGTGCATTTATATTCTAAAACATATTTAAGATTTGAAAGGAAAATATAACTACAGAGTACCCCAGAGATATAGATCATGAATTTGAGCACTCTATGTTCACACTATGAATTCACTGAAGACTGCAAAAGGTAGGCAAAGATTACTCTGATATCTTGAAGGAAAACTAGGGACACTAGACAAACATGATGCTAGTCAAGAGACTCTGTAGCATTTCCAGCCAAAGCATAATAGGTACTGGCAACTATGAACATTTTAAAGGCAGAACAATTTGTCAGTGCTATAGCCTATTCTTACATAGCAAAATGAGGAAGAACTGGTACATTCAGGATTCTTAGTTATAAGAAAAATGTATTTAATTGTTTCACTTGTGAAACTAAAGGATGGATCTCTCTCACTTTGATGTATACATGCAAGAATATGAGTGGTGAAATTAAAGGATGAGTCCTTCTCTTTTTGATGTGCACATGCAAATATGTTAATGAAAATCTGTAAGCTTCACGAGGAGTATCTCAAGTACTGTGATTCTGACTGGTCTTGCTAATAAAGGGAAGCAGCAATTGCTGTATTGCCTTCCCTTTTCAGTCCAGAATTTTCAATGTATTTAGAGAAATAGGCTTGATGATACAATGAATAGTACGTTTTCTACTTTATCTGGCAATGAATATGTAACTCACTGAATTATCAGGGTCCCTAAAGTACTTTCCATATATTTTATTAAGTTTCTCTTATGACAAAGAAAATGACAACATCATTACCTATTCTACTCTTGATCATGACTCCTCTCTCACTCTACATTTCCTGGAAGATATTTTCACCAGTGAGCATTCATTTTTTACATTCTGAATACTGTACATGTCTGCCCATCCTAAGCCTAGACTAGACAGAGGTGACTTACTCCTTGCATTTTTACATACCTTAAGAAGAAAACATTGTGCAGATTACCTGCTTAGCACAGGTTATTCAAACAGTTATCATGGGACTGTATCTTTATTACTGACCAATCTCTCCTTTATTCTGTTTAACACTGTTACAGACACATTTGAATTTACTGGCACCTCTCCACTTCTGTTGCAGGAAGCTCTGTATGGAATAATTTTTAAAAATAGGCTTCTTTATAATATTTAAAAAATGAATTTTAAAAAAAAATCAAGTTTGTAATTACCATAGAAACACTGAAAATTGCTTAGGCTGTGTGTAATCAAAAACAGAAAGAACGTCATTTATATTAAGTACCTAGACTAGTTTATGGAAAATGCAATTTTACTGCAGATAAATGTGTACCTATTTCAGAATAGATACAGTATCTTAATAAATCTATCTGTACAGATTCAAGAGATAGAATATAAATTACACTAAATGAAAGAATGATACAGCATAATAACTTGAAAAAGTGCCTCCAGCATCTCAATCAAGTATGTAATCTGCAAGTTTCATTTTTCCTGCCTGCAATTCCCCATGCAGTTTACAGTGCCTGTGATATTTATCTTCACTTCTCCTAAACACTTTCAACCAATATTTGAGCTACAGGCAACTCATTTTTCCAAGAACTGAACAACTCATCGTTGAACAAATATTCCACCAGAAAAGATTTAATTATTAATCAACTACATACTTCTCTGCAATTTGGAAAACAATTCAAAATGTTAACACTGGTGGGTGAAATTACACGCTGTAGCGAAAATATTATCCTTACTAATGAATTCTGTGCAAAACCTGAGAAATCAGTAGCATTTAGAGTCAGATAAGCTTCATAGAGCATAGCACTTGGCAGAACACAGTAGAGCCACAAATACTTAAGAATTTACCACTTATTCACTGGCCAAAACTATCGGAGAGAACACATCCATCTCAGCCACATGGTAAAATGCTCAGGTATACAAGTTAGAACTAACATTGAACCTGTGCCCTTTGGGCACTGAAATGTGGAAAATGACTACGTATGCTCTAAAATGCAAAGTCAAGCAAATTAACTTAAAGAGGGGTAGAAAAAAAAAAAAAAATCAGTGAATTCTCAGTGAAAGCTAAGTAGTAGCTTCTGAAAGTGTCCTAAGCTTAGATCTCAAAGTAAGAGATCAGAGTTAATGGATTTTATATCATAGATATGATGGGTTTAAAAAAAAAAAAAAAAAAAAAAAAAAAAAAAAAACAAAAAAAACTTCTACTAGTTGTTCTGTCCAAACAGTTAGGATAGGGTAAAATTTTCAATTTATTATTTTTGACAGATATCACGTGGCAGTGTTGCAGGAAGCACGGCCGAAAGCACAACAGACACCAGCAGAGTCAGATCATGCTCCATTTTATTGCCCGAATAGCCTAACTTTTATAGAGAACTTAACAGGGGTGGACAGTGTTTCACACAAGCTTATTGGTCAAAAGCACTCAGACAAACAGCTACAAGAAAACAACCCCACCTGCAAGAAAACAACCCCCTTGTGATTAGCAGTCACATAGACCTTGTCCTTGAGGCCAGCTACTGGTAACAATATTTTCCTGAATTCCTCAATTGGGCGATGTGGGAACACTGTCATGGGAACTTCTCATAGTTGCCCTGGTAGCTTGGTTTGCTCAGCTACAGCAAGCCATGGGATTTTTGCTGTTTCAAGAAATCCCTCAACATGGCAGTATCAGCTACACTCAAATCTTTCCATGAGACTTTTCTTTTTATTTAATGAGAAATGAAAGATGCAAATAATTGCTGAGTGGCTGAGTGGCATTTCCATCATCCATCATTGGTGCTTCCTTCATAAATGTGACAGGAGTTCTTATGCCCAGATACAAGATGAAGAATTGTTTACTGAGATAAAGACTGTGCTGGAAAACAGAAGTACACTGAAATATACCTTTAATGAACATTCATTAGGCTTTTGAGAATAGATGACATTACTAGAGCAATAAAGTGCCAAATGTTTAATGTAAAAAATATTGTGGAAAAAAAGTGCTTTTTCTCCCCGTCCTTTCACACAAATGCAGAAAATAAATACTTTTCAGGTGTGCAAAGTAGCATTCTATGTCTAGGATCTCTTGCACATTATTATTAGTTACTGCTATCAGGATAAAAACTAATGCTTGGAGGTAGAATTGCAAATCGATAGTTAGTCTGACATGATTGCCATGGACACAAAATAATTAGAAGAGAAGAAATTCAGGGGAGAGTTGACCTGTTTGCTACTCAGGAAAGCTGCCTATGTTTACCACTTCAGCCCATTTGCATTCCAAGTAGCCATCAGTGGTAATAATGACAGATACCTTAGTGACTTAAAGGAAGTAATAATTCCACCAGGTCTTGTGTTTTGCCCTATCTCCTTCCTTCCACTTACATTTTCATCCTAAGTTTGCGGCCTAATAAGTTTGGTTATTACTCTAATAAGCATTATTATACAAAAAATAGTTCAGCTTTGACTTCCCTCTGTCATTTGCCCTTCAGAAAACATTATATGTCCAGCATATGAGGATCCTCAGCTTGGCAAAACAAAGAATGTCATTTTCCTTTTGTAAATACTTGCTCAGTTACCAAAACTTTTTGTTTTATTTCCCAGAAGACTGGGTTTCTCTTATTTTACTACTTTCATTTTGTAGCAGACCCAAACTGAAGTTTCAACTGTGTGTTCATTATAAGGAACAATGAGTAGTTTCTCTGGGGATATACTTGGGGCAAGCATCAGAAAACAGAGCATATGGAATATTTTTGTTGTTCAATATCATCTTCACTATATCTATTATCAATCCTTACTGGTCTAGTAGTGTAAGCACCTTTTTTGCATATACACACAGATTTCAACTATCTCTTCACTCTCTAATATTACAAAGCCATATCCATGTCATATCCATATGCCTTTCCAATAAAAAGGATAGGTGACATTTTTCTTCAGCAGATTCAAAAGTAGATCAAGTGAGGAAACAGCAGGTTGTCTCTGGTTCTGTACCAAACTTCTCAAGAGACCACAAAGAAATCGTGAGATGGGTGAAGATCCTGTCTCCAATGCAGACCATCCTCTTATTTTCATGCAAGGGATTCCTTGGGCCAACTACTGTAGAACACAGGTATGGCTCACTCACCTTTGAAATTTACAGATGAGCAGTGTAGTATAAATGTTAAAAAAATAATCCTTTAAGTCTCAGATACTTGCAACACTTTTTTTTTTTTTTTTTTGACAAGAGCTTTACTAATGCTATATCTTCATGGTTGTCTATCAAGTTTGCTCAAAAATGATCAACAAAATCCCAAGAATATATTTGCTCTTCTTTGCTCTGTGAGATATAGATTTTAGAGAACTACAACACAAAATTCACTCATGTCCATAAAAAGTCTATTCTAAATTACGGGTGAAGAGGGTTGTGGGGGGGCTTTTTGCATTATTATTTGCAATTATTGTGGTTTAAACCAGCTGGCAGCTAGGGAATAGGCACTAAGTGGTAATCAGTGTTACTCTTAGACTGCTGGCCATACAGCCACATCCCTGCAACACTCCACCCTCAACAATGTACTTCAGCTCTAAATAGATCTATGATCTGCTAAATCTTTTAACCAATTGAGTCTATATTAATAGGGATCTCCTGTTTATGGGACCTGAGATGTGCTGCTTTGTGTGGACTTCACAGGCCTGGTAGGCAGTACCTCAAGCAATTCCAAGCCAAACTGACAGGGTCTTCTACCAGTTTCCCATTCATGGAGATTGCAGTTAATCTTTATGCCCAGGGTAGAAAGAGAAGACAATCTGCCTAACAAGTCTTTGTGGATATCTGAATATTACATCTTTTCTAGACATTTCTTCCAAAAAATGCTGTTTCCTCATATTTCATATATTCATTTATGTTGGGCATAAGCCACTCAGAATTACCACCTGTGTAAATTCACATGTATCATAAAACAAATAAACACATAGGGGCTCTACTGATAAATACTTCATGCACCGTTTTCAATGTGAGCTTCCTAGAAAAGATTTATTGCTCAGCCTTTTGTTTCAAATACTTTTAAAAACACCTTTATACCTGAGAGTAGAGTGCTGTATGCAAATCAATAGCAGTTCTTAACAGAGACTAATTACAATGACAAATTAAGAGGTTTAAGGCTACAGAATGGCTAGGACAAGTGACATGGAGATCTGTCTGGTTGGGATCTGAACATTGTGATATGTGGCAATTTTAGTTCTGGCACAGTTTTTGATACACTGAGTCAAAGTTTAAGGTAATAAATTTTGCTTTATGCATATTAAAGCTAAGGGTACATGTCACTCAGGTGACATAATTCAATTGTGTGTTGAGCAGCAGAGAGTCAAGAAAAGACATGTAGTTGAACTTGATGCTACACTTACCCAATATATTCTAACAAAGGAGGAAATTCATTTTTATATGAACATTCAATCTTTATTATATACAGAAAAGGTGTTCTGGCACTAAAAGTGTGGATGAATCTAATTCAAAAAAATGTTTTACATTATTTTTGCCATGAACCAATAGCACCTGATTAATTTTATTTTAGCTTGTTCCCAGTGTCAAATTACTATAGTTGAAAGCCAAGATTTCTTTAACGAAAAAATCATGTTTCCACACCAAAACTGCAAGACAATTAATATCAACCACATACACATTGCTCTAAAAAAATGAAATTAGTTTAGATATCATGGGCCTGGAGTAATCAAAATAATTTTGTATACAGTTGATAGAACAGAATACTTTAACAGAAAACACATTATTATTTTTACAGTTTCATCAAGGAGTGGAGCTCCCTGTAAGGGATGTTATCTTAAGATCCTCTTAATTTAACTTGTTGTAATTTAACAAAAAATTCACAAAGAAACAATGACAAGTGGAATTTGATACTAAAAAGACTATTATAGATGAACTATCTCATGTTGTGGGATATAATTGCTGTATATCAAAGCCAAGGGAAAAAAATCAGAAGGGAAATGAGTGATAAAAATGAGTGATAAATTTTGAATTTAAGTGTCTATTTTCTTAAGGAAAAAGAAACAATATCTAATCAAAACTACATTAAGTTTTAACTGTGACTTCTAATACTCTTCAATGAAGAGTACTACATTGAATACTCATTGAAGAGTATTAGAAGTTTTCACATGAGTAGTCATAACAGCAATGTACAAGGTCTTCAACACTATACATATAATGTACTACATGTAGACATAGAAAGGAATTTACTTAAACCACAACAATTTTGAGGATTCCCATTTATAAGTTGTCTACCTCTATAACAAAATGTGAGATGCATCTTGATTCTGTCAAACAACTCCTGACAAAGGATAAATTAGAATTAGAAAGAAAAAAAATTATGTCACTTAAGGTAACATGTTAAATTCTCAGATACATGATTTACTTTGTTTCATAGCACTGAAAATCTGGGTTGTGCTGTACTCTTCCAAATACTCAGCTATCACTTTTCAGGGAAAAAAGAAATCAAGTAAGGTCCCTGCATAACTTGACAAGAGCTGGATAAGAATTTAGTCTCAATTAACAATCAAATGGGATAGAAATTCCATACATTTGACTATGTATTTTCAGTTTAGATCCTTTATTTGTTGAGAATTTACATGTAGTGTATAGTGTACCTTACTTTTTTAGCATCATATTGTCATGTTTGTTTCTCCTGTGTGACAAAAGAGTTCTTATACACGCATTAATTTTCACTCACATTCACATGATTTTATCACAGAATCACAGAATCACAGAATTTTCTAGGTTGGAAGAGACCTCAAGGTCATCGAGTCCAACCTCCAACCTAACGCTAACAGCCCTCCACTAAACCATATCCCTAAGCTCTACATCTAAACGTCTTTTGAAGACTTCCAGGGATGGTGACTCCACCACTTCCCTGGGCAGCCTGTTCCAGTGCCTCACAACCCTTTCAGTGAAGAAGTTCTTCCTAACATCTAACCTAAAACTCCCCTGGCTCAACTTAAGCCCATAGAGTAATATAAGTAATATAAGCTTATATTACTTAAAAGCAGAGAGCATTAATTTAGCCAGCAACAATCCTGTGGATGCCTGAATAGCCAAGTTCAATAAAGAACACTCAGGGTAACCATTAGAGAGAAATTAGAATGCATTATTATATCAAGATAATAAGAAACCTGTCCTAATAGAAGATGATTTGAAGTAAAGATTATTTATTTCATTTGTAATTCAATAATAAAAGTTATTTATTTTTAATTGCATCTTTCCTTTGAAAAGCAAAGAGAAGGCCTTGTTATTTGTTTCCTTATTATCTCTGTGATTGATTTCCACACCAAATGCTCATTTCATATACAAAAGCATCTTTTCCTAAATACAATTCCCACATCCAGTCATTTTTACTGTTCTAAATATTATCATTAGTACAAGGTACATTATTAGTACAGGTACAAGGACAACTGACAACACATGAGAAAAATTTCATTAAACTCATTCAGAAAAATTAATGTGGGTTTACAGTTACTGACTTTATACTTCCAACTTCAGCAACCATATCAGTCCATCTGTAGACAAGAGAAGTAACCTTCAGCAGCAAATCAATGTTAAACTCCTAATCTAAACCATAACCAGGAAGAGATATTCTCTCCATCAGCTATAGCCTCAAAAAAATAGTTTCCTGGCACTAACTTGTTTACTTGGATTATTTTCATGTCTAAACAACCTTGTTGATGTGAAGAAAGTCTAAACCCAGTCTACTCCCAGCTTCATTGTTTTTTCAAAATCAAAACCATTTATTTCTGACATATGAAGAGCCAATACAGCTATGTTAGTTCATTAATCAAGAAAATTTTATTACAACCAAAAGGGCAAGCAAAATATTTAGACTACATTTTCTTTACACTCTAGCTCACTGTCAAACTGGATGACTGGTCTCTAAGGTGGCCTTCTGCTAATTAACACATAAGATGAGCTTCTCTCATATAAAAAACCTGATTGTTCAGAAAGGAAATGTTATAACATATGTTTAAAAAAACAAACACTATGATTTTCTATTCAATTGTTTTAATTACTTTTACTCTTATTTCAATAATCAGAAAGCATACTTATTTAAAGGGTAGGCTTTTCATCTAATATATTGTTTGGATGTTTCATAAAAGCAAGACTGTCATGTGCATCATGAAAATGGCATTAAATTTTTTCCCACATACATATTCTTACATATTTCTGGAGAGAACATAAGTTTCAATTACAGTTAGTCTTCATCTGATAGAAAATTCGTCACAAATATTTTCTGGACTAGTTAGTGTGGTGGTTTTACCATGCTGGACAGCTAAACCCCACAACCGCTCTCTCACTCCCCCTCTTTTTAGATGATGAGGGGGAGAAGCAAAGCAAAGAACAACTCATGGGTTGAGATAAGGATAATTTAATTAAAGGGAAATAATAATAATTAAATAAAGATTATTATGAACTAAACAAATTAAAGGGAAATAGAAAGGGAAAGGGAAAATAAAAAGAAGGGAGGAAAACAAACAAAATAAATGAAGGCTATGTGGAAGTGCAGAGGAAAGAAATTACTCTCTACTTCCCACAAATGAGCAATGCTTGACCACGTCCTTGAAGCAGGGCCTC
Organism: Netta rufina; assembly: GCF_964035555.1. Lineage (NCBI taxonomy): Eukaryota > Metazoa > Chordata > Aves > Anseriformes > Anatidae > Netta > Netta rufina. The sequence continues at coordinate 85,824,709 of NC_140124.1, read as the reverse complement.
AACACCGGCTACGTGTGTTCGGGAGGAGGACCGACATTTTGACAAGAGCCCACCCCTCCCCTCTTCTTCCTGTTTCCACCTTTTATTGCTGAGTGTGACATCACATGGTATGGAATATCCCTTTGGTTGGTTTAGGTCAGCTGCCCTGGTGATGTTTCTCTTCTCACTTTTTGCCCACCCCCCAGGAGGGTTAGAGAGAGGCCCGATGCTGTGCCAGCGCTGCTGAGCAGTAGACACAACACTGGTGTGGTAACACTGCTGTTCCAGGTACAAGTGCAGAGTACAGCACTGTATGGGCTGCTGCAGGGAAAGTTAACATTCCAGCCAGACCAAGGATAGGTTAATTCTCTACTTTAATTTTGAGATATCAAAAAGATCTCAAAATAAGAAAAAAATAAAATGATGTATTGAATTTCTATTTCCTGCTGCAATTCAAAACCTCTTATCCTGCTTCCTGTTTACACATTTTCAGAGAATGGGTTTTGAAAACATTTCAGACCAGAGTTTAATTCCCCATAAATTATTATGATGGAATGGAGAGAATTTCTAGAGTAAAAGGAGGCCAGTGAGGAAGAGCGGATTTCATTTGAACCATAAATTAACCAGACAACTTGTCTTTATAGACAAAGTGTTGTAAGTACACTGAAGAATGGGGAAAAGCCAAGACTTGCAGAACGCTACACCGTTCACACAGACAGACACAGAAATGCCCTAACTCAACAAGAATCAGAATTAGTCATATAGAAAATGCCAGACTGTCATACAAGGAGAACCAAAACATGTGCTTAAACATCAACAATAAAAATCTAACAAGTGAGATAGCAGAAAATGTTTAGCCCAAAATGAGTAAGCACACTAGAAGCTCAGTAGAAGAAAGTCACACTGAAATATAAGGGCACCAGAAAAACAATGCCAGGACGAATTCTCCTACTCTAACCCAGCCACACGTAGCCATCCTGCCTCTCGACGCACCTCTGAATTACACTCTGAAGGATTTGTTTAAACCTTAGAGAAAACCTGAAGTGCATTCGGGAGACATACCGAGAAGAACCTGCTTCTCTGAACATCTCAAGGAAAGTTGAAGCTTTGGAAACCTGCCGTAACTCACCTGGAGAAGAGAAAGGGAGCATGAACAAGTGGAAATACATCTTCCCCTGACCCTACCTCAGAAGCCATTAACAACGACTCCTTTCACACTTCTTCTTCAGGGAGCTGGTCTATGGAGGGGTCAGGGAGAGATGATCAACAATACAATAATTTCATTCTTTCTAGTTATCTCCTTGAATCTGTAACTTCTAATAGTTGAAAGGCTTTTGATTTGTGTATTGTGAAAACAGCATTTCTTTTACGAACAGCACATTCTCACAACTGACACTTCGCAAAAGTAATGATAACACCACCAGTATCTACCTAAGTCTGTTTCTTCTTACCACGAAGCAAGGTAAGAACTCACAGTAAGGCACCTTTTTCATACAGCTTGTTGAATCTAAACAAATACTTAAAAATATTCTTCAAAATCAGCCTTACCTGCATGCACTTGAGCTTCTGAGGTTGTATTATTATTATTTAGGGCTGGGAAGGAAGCTTAGAATCCATGGAAGTAACTTCACTGAAAACAGACAGGGTGAAGGAAGTACTCAAACTCCCCAACGTGAAACAACTGTAGAACCCAGGAACACTTACCTGCCAGCTTCTGAACTTGAGTCACTGCCAAACTACTTCCCAGTGAAGTAGTACCACCAGGGTTTTACTGTACTGAGAAAGCACCACCAACGTAACTAGCTCATAGAGTCTCTAAAACTATTTCACAGAAACAGTAGAAAACACGAAGAAAAAGCAGCCTGCTGGGGAACACCAAGTTCATTTCACCATGACAGTAGAAAAGCACCCTAGATAACCTGAGCCTCAAACTCCCCTAGAGATACAATTCCTCCCATAACTTCTCATGCTTCCTATATAGCAAAGGTCAAATGATCCCTCACCTGGCAGGTTTCACTTAACAAAGGTGGAGCCAAGAGACCTTGTGGAATAGGCTCATCTACCTCGCTTCAATGTTTTAAGGTCAATTGCTCCTTATCGCTAAGAGAAATAACCTGACAAGGGGCTTAGTAGTTAAAGTTGACCTAATGAATTAACTACAAAAAGTGCGTAAGGGTCATATTTCTGTTAGTCATTCTGTGAGGAAAATTTGTACAGAGCCTGTTAAAATAAGATAAATAAACATAAAAAAAAAAAAAAAGACGTGAAAAAAGAAAGACATGAAAAAAGAAAATGACCTTAAATGCAAATTTGCTGTCATAGATTTTCATCTGTCTAGTCATGACAGATAAAGAATATAGCAATCAGAATGACTTTTCTTGACATTAATGTTATTTAAATTTGCTTTTCTGAGATCTCTTCTTTATGCAGGACTTTTCAAAATCTAGCGCCATGACCTCTGACTGCAGTATTTACTTTGGCTGCATATAAACTATCACGTATAAGTGCCAGGATCCAGATCCTCACTCCCTACTCAGGTCAAGGACCGGGCTGAAAGTTTTGGCTTTAATTTGGTTACATGACTACATTGCTGTTGTGGTTTCCCCCAGCTGGCAGCTAAGCACCACACAGCCGTTCACTCCCCCTCCCTCTCTGGGATGGGGGAGAGAAATAGGAAAATGAAGCCTGTGGGTCGAGACAGAGACAGTTTATTAAGACAGGAAAAAAAAATAATAGCGATAATAGTACTGCTACTACTAATGTGTATGGAATAAGTGATGCACAATGCAATTGCTCACCACCTGCTGACTGATGCCCAGCCTATCCCTGAGCAGACACCCCACCCCCCCATCCCAGCTAGCCACCCCTATCTATTGTTTAGCATGACATCGGAGGGTATGGAATAACCCTTTGGCCGGTTTGGGTCAGCTGTCTTGGGTCTGTTCCCTCCCAGCTCCTGCTGTACCCCTAGCCTGCCCACTAGCAGGACAGAGAGAGAAGCTGAAAAAGTCCTTGGCTTGGTGTAAGCACTGCTCTGCAACAATTAAAACATCAGCATGGTATCAACACTCTTTTCATCCTAATCCACAACATAGCACCCTACCAGCTCCTAGGAGGAAAATTAACTCTATCCTAGCTGAAACCAGGACAGCTGTTTTCTGGCAGGTCTTGGGAAGAAGACTGGCTGGCTTGGAGGAGCTTCTGGACACATGACTTTTAGGCTGCAGCCGAAGTGTTCCTCTAGATGTGGAAGTCTGAAGATGGTTGAGTGGTTAGAATGCTGCCTGGCAGAGAAGGACCTGGAAGTATTGGTCGATAGTGTGCTGAATATGAGCCAGCAGCGTGCTCAGGTGGCCAAGAAGGCCAACAGCCTCCTGGCTTGCATAAGAAGCAGTGTGGCCAGCAGGTCTAGGGAAGTGATTGTCTCCCTGTACTTAGCTCTGGTGAGGCTGCACCTCGAGTAGCATGTTCAGTTTTGGGCCCCTCGCTACAAGAAGGACAGGGAGGTGCTCAAGCTAGTCCAGAGAAGGGCAATGAAGCTGGTGAGGGGTCTGGAGAACAAGTCTTACGAGGAGCGACTGAGGGAGCTGGGTTTGTTCAGCCTGGAAAAGAGAAGGCTCAGGGGCGACCTTATCGCACTCTACAGGTACCTTAAAGGAGGCTGTAGCGAGGTAGGGGTTGGTCTACTCTCCCACGTGCTTGGTGACAGGACGAGGGGAAATGGGCTGAAGTTGTGCCAGGGTAGCGTAATAAATGACTGAGTCCCAAATAGGATTGCAATTAAAGTTTACAGTTTATTAAAAGAATAGAGGTAAGCAAACATCGCTGGGTGTGCCAGGAGTCTCTGCTCCACCAAGACACACACAAGTAACATCAGACGGCTGGTTTTTATGCTCCTAGGCTAATGCATATTCATTACTACTTCTAGAAAAGGCAGGGTTATTATAATAAATTCCTGGAATCCGAACCCTCCCACTGGCACACGCGTATCAGTCTCTGGTGGTCTCTCTGGGGGTCTCTTGTGCTGAAGGCTCGTAGTCTTCCTCCCAGGCTTTTTCCTTGTCCTTCTCCTTCGTCCATCTTGGCTGGATGTCAGAGACTTGTGCAGCGTCCCAGGCAAGCTTTGTCTTTTAGTCATCTTTCAGCTTTTCCCTTCTCCTTAATCTCTTGGCTACATATCAGAGACTTGAATAGTGTCCCATGCAATAGTCATAATAGTTAGCAGTTATTCTGAAACCCCTTTGTTCTCTTATCCCCTATTGACACGAATTGCTGGACCTTTGCAAGATACAAGAACTATATAAATTAACCACTCTGTTTTTCTTAGACCTGTATAACTACAAGGGTATGTAAGACAGAAGGTCACTTTTCATCATACCATGCAGCCCTAGCATTGTTCCATATGGACACGAATCAGATGAACACATTTCACAGGAAGTTTAGGTTAGATATTAGGAAGAACTTCTTTACTGAAAGGGATGTTAGGCATTGGAATAGGCTGCCCCGGGAAGCGGTTCAGTCACCATCCCTGGATGTCTTTAAAAGACATTTAGATGTAGAGCTCAGTGATATGGTTTAGTGGAGGACTTGTTAGTGTCAGGTCAGAGGTTGGACTCGGTGATCTTGGAGGTCTCTTCTAACCTAGATGATTCTATGATTCTGTTGCAGTCTCCCAGGTCAGAGCCAACCACCTATTAGTCTGGCGCAATGGGTTTTTGTGTTCCTTGCACTAGCTGTTCCTTCACCTCCTCTTCAGATACAAGAACACATGTCTCTTTCACGCTCCTTTGCGAGTAAACAAGCCAGGATAGATGAAAGCCTCTTTCTTCAGGTCAATAAGCATACCTGCCTGTGGTTTTGTGGTGGTTCCGCTCGAGTTGGCAGCCGAGCTCCACCACAGCTGCTCTCTCACTCCCCCTCCTCAAAGAGGAATGGGCAGAAAATATGATAAAAAGGGCTCAAAGGTTGAGGTAAGGACAAGGAGATCACGCAGTAGTTATTGTAATGGGCAAACCAGACTCGGCATAGGGAGACAGTAAGATTTATTACTTATTACTAACAAGCTAGAGAAGTGAGAAACAAAGGAAATAAACCAAAAACACCTTCCCCCCCCCCATCCACCTTCTTCCACCTCCTCCCCCCGAATGGCGCAGGGGAACGGGGGAATGGGGGTTATGGTCAGTCTACAGCGCTTCTTCTCTGCCGCTCCTTCTCGGTCACTCTCATCCCCTGTGCTGTGGGGTCCCACCCACGGGATGCAGTCCTTGATGAACTGATCCGGTGTGGGCTTCCCACAGGCAGGAGGTCTTCCAGAACTGCTCCAGATATGGGTCCGTACCACGGGGTCCATCCCTCAGGAGAAAACTGCTCCAACCTGGCTCCCCTACGGGCAGCAGCTCCTGCCAGATCACCTGCTCCTGCGTGGTCTCCTCTCCACAGGCTACAGGTCCGGCCCGGGATCTGCTCCAGCAGGGGTCTTCCACAGGCAGCAGCCTCTGTCAGTGCAGGTCCACCTGCTCCACTGTGGTCTCCTCCATGGGCTGCAGCGTGAAACCCTGCTCCACCATGGTACTCCATGGGCTGCAGGGGGACATCCTGCTTCACCATGGTCCTCACCACAGGCCCCAGGGGATTACTGCTCTGGCACCTGAAGCACCTCTCCCCCTCCTTCTTCACTGACCTTGGCACCTACAAGGCTCTTCCTCACTCCTCTCACTCACCCAGCTGCTGTGTGGTGCAGCGTTTTTTTCCCTCTCTTAAATATGCTCTCACAGAGGCACAAAACAACATCGCTTATTGGCTCGGCTCTGGTCAGCAGTGGGGCCCTTACCAAACATGGGGCAGTTTCTAGATCCTTCTCACAGAAGCCACCCCTATGGCCCCCTGCTACCAAAACCTTGCCATGTAAACCCAGTACAGCTATCTATTCATGTCTGAGGCTAAAATGGACAGATTCAGAAAAGGGCTTCTTGAAGAGGAAGTAGTAAATTGGGACTCTTTAGATCAGGCAAGTAACAGCAGAGGGTGAGACAACAATTTTTTGGCATCAGAAGTGGCAGGGACCATGGAGCTAGGGTGGGCCAGCTCTCCAAGGGCACGAACCAAGAGGATGCCAGAAGCCAGGTCCAAATACAACACAAGGAAGAAATTTCTCATTCAACAGGGTGGTAAAAATTTACCCATGCTCCAAAGCAGCCTGTGACACTATTAAGAGCTACTGAATAGTTGAAGATAACATCTAATTCAGCAGAGAAGAGGGGTATTAAGAGAAGTTTGCCTTCCTAATCATACTTTTCCTCTAGGAGATGCACATGATCACTGTTGTAAATAGGATACCAGTTGAAACAATCTTTTGGTACAACTCAGTAGAGCTGTTTTCCAATAGCAATTTCAGGAGTGTTTTATTCACAATTAGGTACTCATTATCTGTCATTGATAACTATTCTCACAGGGTATTATCTCTCTTTCTTGGGTGGATGAATCTCAAACCTACAAGAATAAAAAAATAATCCCTATCAAGTCTGCTTCCAAGCTGAAGTTTAAATCTGAATGCAAATACATGCAGATGTTATTGTGAACAAAAAACTGCTCCCACTGGAAATATGTCCATACAGTGGGAAGGAAAGATGTTTATGTGTCACTGGCATATGCAATTATTATTTTTTTGTTTGTTTAACAAAGGCTTTATCTATCAAAATTTTGATGTTTCTGTTTGTTTGAACCTTATTCTTCAAGAGCAAAGTGGACATAAAATACAATTGGTCAGAAATAAGTGTCACTTCCATTTGTACCAATATAAATTTACTATAGTTAGATAGAATATACCTATCTAGAATACAGAATAACTGTTTGTCTTCACTCTTCCTGGGACTATCTATCCTACATCTGATCTAGCAAATCAGTATTTCATTGCACTGTTCGTCATTCCACACTACAACTCAGCTTTTTGGAGGATGTGGAGCAAATTCTGCCCCCTGAAGGTTTTCTGACTCACAAGAAAATTACAATAATTTATTATTAACAATAATTTTTTAATCGCAATTGTAGCATCTTAGATCTATGCTGCAGCATTTGTCTCTTAACATTAAATACAGACAACAGTGATACAAAAAACTGACAGAGATTTTTTTCTTTTAATTTTATTGACTAATATAAGCAACTGTAATAAAAGGCACCAAAATAGACAAAGTATTCTTTCTGAGCTCTAGATCCTATATATTCAAGCAAACAGCAGTAGTTAATTTGCTTGCAATAGCAACAAATGGTAACGCCTAATGTTATTGTGGTTACCAGCTAGAATAGGAGGATCAAAATGATCTGAGTAGAAGATTGGCAGCTGCAGTTAAATAGTTCTCTACTTTATCTGCTTTGTATTACGAAATATTCTTTGATGTAAGCCTTTCCCCACTGCATATATTTCTGGTATCGTTCTGCTTTTTGCATTTGCAGTAGCAGCAAAGAATATTCATTATTCTGTCTGAGACACTTGAGAATTTGTCTCCTGAATAGCTGTCTTCGTTTTTTCAGTTACTCATCCATAAATAAAGAAAAATAGGGAAATTCAAAAGAAACCTTCTCAAATCCAACCTCGCAGATAGGCTGCTGAGCTAACAAATAATCAATTGCATCACAATCATCACAACTACAAATATTTCTTGTCAAGTACTTCATCCACCTGAAACACCAAAACACAGACCCATGGCACAAGAACTACTGAAGTATTGCACACCATGTAGTGGCTAAACACCCTTCTACTTTGACTCCATCGATCCTTCTTTATTTGCTCATTACATTTCTAAGATAGAACATTACTTCTATAATCAGGGAAAGATGATGTCATACAACAAAACCAGAGAAGCCAGGAAAAGCAAGGTGATTTGGTGATCACAAACCTCTCTCTACTCTTTTCAAATACCCCATTTCTTGTTCTTTGTTATTTTCTTGCTCTGTTGCTTCTGCTGCCAAGAAGAACTTTCCCACTTATTTGTCACAGATTTTTCCTGAGATTTTCCTCACTGGTTTCCTCAAAACTGCCTTTCATCATGGGAGATACTTAGCTGAGATTTACCTTTACTGAGACTGATCCAATTGCAGAACCCTTCTGAATTTTCCAAATGAATATTTCTAGCACAAGTGGCATCCCATCACAGAGTTATCTATCCGTATGCCCTCATGTTTATATGTGTTGATCATCACAAAACACTGGTAGCAGTGGTTTGACGTCTGTTCCCATGGAAAACTACTGTCTTTCCTGAAGTCCAGGAGAAACTGATATAACACTATAAATGGGAGGATTAAGACAGTGCCCTGAAATGTAAACTGTGTTAATAATTCCATAAATCAAAATAATGCAAAGCTAGCATCTGGCACTGAGATATTAAAAGGAGTAAATTCCTTCTATGTCAGTATAATAGGTCAAAAGCATCAACATAATCTTGCTGCTACTGTACTATCAGCCACAGATATAACTGCAAAGAATTTACTTCAGCCCTGCAAACTCCTTAGTACTGTACAAGCCCTGTGTTTTCACTCTTTGCAGACTCTAGTTCTCCTGACTGCTGTTCTACAGATGACTTATTCTCTCTTTAACACAATCTTTTATTTATATGCAAAAGGCTCTATTACAACAACTTGGAACAAAGCCTGATTTTGTCAAGTAGTTGATTTAAAGGATTTGCATTTCTAAACATTCTGTATGCATTTTAATGCACTTAAATAAGAAAAACATCTGTGCATTTCTTTCTTTATTGGGAACTATGCTTGGCAAACAATCATTACAATTATAAGTAGCATACCATTAAGCATATGGTTAAATGACAACATATTTGCTTATTTCAAGATCAATCCACTTGAAACATTTTTTTATATATTAATATTCATAAATCAAAGTTTTATAATTAAAACTACCTATACAATAATTCTTTGCCTCATGAGAAAATGCATGACCATTGCATTTACAGTTGTGCACAAAGTTAGTTTCTTGGCACAGTTCAACATTCCACTTGGCCGCTTGCTCAAGGAAATTTTTGTTAAATTCTGACAATCTCAGATATTGTGCCTGGAAAATAATTACCTCTTCTGTATGAATTTGATGAGATCCCATCTTACCTGTAGTATGTACTACTGCAGTTCTTGCTAGCCGATAATGAAATGTCACAATCCTCAAATGAAAGATCACAGAATCACAGAATTGTGGTTGGAAGGGACCTCCAGAGATCATCGGGTCCAACCCTGCCCCGCCAAAGCACATTCCCTAAAGCAGGTTGCCCAGGTAGGCATCCAGACAGGCCTTGAATATCTTTGGAGAAAGATATTGTATCAATATATGCAATATCTTGCCTTCCTACAGTTTTCTTTTACTTACAGGATACAAGACAAACAACAGGAAGGAAAGCAGGCTTTATCATATGAAAAAGGAACTGGGATACAAAATTTAGAGGCTTAGGTCTTCTTTTATTTCTTCATTTATTCCTTCTTAGTTTTGTTACAAAGGAATATAAATTCTGTTTTTACTGTGAAAAATGCCTGCATAAAAATCACAGTTCTTTACCTCTTATGTGCATTACCTTTCAAGTCCTTAAAAAAATCTGTGGCATTCAGAACTAAAAATATGATTCAATGAAGTTGCTTGATCTGCAAATTCAGCCAGGGGTCTGATATTTAAAGTACTTTCTTTCTTGCTCCACTATAATTCCCAGGCTAACATGTCTGTTAAGAATTTGGTGGGTGATGCAGTCCATCATAGTGTCTCAATGCCACATTTATCCATCAGAATTAATAAGAAATTATATGGAAGTAAATGGGGAAAATGGATTTATGAAGAAATCAAATTTATAACTTCCTAGTCTCAACTACTTGAATAAGATAATGCTGTGTTTTTTAATTGTGCTCTTCACATGTAATAATTAAAATACATTAACAGAAGTATATTCAGAAACATTTAATTTGGACATTGCTGAACAAACTCTTTTGGTAAGCAGCACTGTGTGCTCTATGTCAGTGAGAGTACATAGCAATGAACCACAAGGTACCAGCTTCAAACTGGCAAGAATACACACACATAAAAATAAAAACATTAGGTGGTCACAAAGGTGAGAGAAAGTGATATATCTGAGTTTTGGTTCTGAAATTACAGTTAGCACACACCTGCCATGATCTTGAAAGCTGCAGGTATGAAGTAAGGGCTAGCTGGAGACTTCAAATAGTATGGGCAACATGTACTTGTTTACTAGTTATAAGGGCCAACCTACTGTAAACAAACAAATAATCAAACAAAAAACACCAGAACCTGCTTTCCTTCTGTATCATCAGTCAGAGTAGATAACTGCACAGGTGATGTAAAAAAGAGGTAGTGTTTTGCATACTTTGAATTCAAAATGTAGGGTGGTGAAGAGCAGTTGCAATTTCCCATTAGCCCAAGAAACAGCAACAGCCTGGGGCACAAGTGAGTCTTCCCTCATGAGTCTTTTTGTATAGAGAGAGAGTAAGAGAAAACAATTTTTTCCACCAATGCATGAGAACTTGAGCTAGTCATGAACTAAACACGTTTTATTTTTTTTTCAGAATCACAAAGTTAATGCATTTCTTTTTCCTTTTCCTTATGTTCCATGAGTTTCATTAGAAGGACAAGCCTTCTTGTCCTTTTCACTCTTGCTCTGATCAGTCTGTATCTTGCTTTTATCAGGCTGTATAGGAAATGTATTTTTTATTTCTGCCAGCATGAAGAGAAAGTATTGCCTAAACCAATGTCTCCTCCTTTACTGTCCTCTGAAAAAAATGTTCTTATTTATATCAATGGACTAATCTCTGTAGAAGAATCTGAGAAGCCAGCTTCAGCCTTCCAGATTCATCCACCAGGTTAGAATTCTCCATTGGGATGCAAATGGTGGATTCAAATCCTGACCAAATCCATTGGACATTCTAACTCAAACAAAACACTTCTGCAGTATTCAGTTAGAAATCTACTTTGCTATGATGTGTACAAGGACAAGAAGTTAACTTCATGATATGTGGTCTATTTTTACTGTTATCTTGTTTACTTAACCCACTGTAGCCTGACGAGAGTTCTGTTCTGCTTTTCATTGTCCTGCATATTTCTTCCATAGCCTCCTTAATAAAATCTCAGAGCAAATTCCTCTAAGTCCTAGAGACTTGATAGCTTTCATTTGTGCTAAATTACTAAATGCTTCTGGCTGACGGTCACAAAATCATTCAGAATACTGCATACACAAATAGTGTCAGATGGCATATTTTTCCTGATCTCTCAAGTAAATACACTGGAGAAGCATCCATGCAATTGTCTGTCCCTCCATCCTTTTTCCTAATCACCATGTATGATTTTTTAATTTCTTCCTAAACTGAATTCTCAGTTTTGTTAACTTAAAATGTATTGTATATATTTTTCTATAGGTCTAATTTTAGTTCTCCTGGCATTGAGTCATTGAGTTCTTTTTTTTTTTTTTTTTTTTTTGCATTTAGTATTTTGTTTGAATGTTTGAATTCTTTTCATTATTTATGTCCTTTTCTGTTGTTGCTTACACTTTTCACATAGCTGACTTCTATTCTTTTCTAAATTGGTCCAGTGACTAAATTGGTCTGATATACTATTTTTAGTCAGGATCAGTTCTTATGTTTGATAGATATTTATGTAAACTAGGATGTTGATTGCTGAGTCCTCATATTTCACTCAACTTTATTTCCATCCACTGGGAAGTTTCAGGTGCTTTTGTTTACTGCTACAAATAAATATCTTTATATAATGTCCTGAATACAAGATGTGATCTAGCAGCTGCATCTCCTTTACCCCAATTCTGTTCTCTTGGTAGATATTTATCATTTTACTTTCTACTAATTACTAATATAAACTTTGATTTAAAACTTTCGTTGTTTCTTTATCTCCAAGAGTGACAAATAGCAATATTTCATCCTTTGGATGAACCATGTGGCAAAAACAGCCATTGGGACTACCCTATGATGTGAACCCAATTTCCTAGCCCAGGATGCAGAAAGCAGGAGATACAAGAAATACAGCAATGTTCCAGCATTTTCTGTTCTGACTTCTGTGCCACGAGCATCATTATGGGGAATTCAGAGCCAACAAATAACATTCCATGTCCAGAATTAAGGACTTCTGTGCACAGCTAGAATAAAAAGATTCTAAATGAATGATGGATCAGGCCTTCAAGGGAGATTTTACATAAACTGTAAATTAGAACATTTTAGACTCCTTCAGACTAATCTCTGATTTTGGCCATTAGTCTTTCTCTGCTGTAATGCAAGCCATAATAGATTCATTGACTTTACTCTTTTAATTATACACATCTAATGAATATTACTGGGCTTTGTCTCCCTCTTGTATTCTGTCTTTCTGAAATATTGTATGACCTGAGCTTACAACCTCAATGATGGATCTTTAATGATTTGTAGGCAATGAGCCTTATAACTTCCTCTTGCCAACCAAGCTTTCATTTCAGACAATTTTATTACTTCTTAACATTATAAACACAAGTATGTCTCTATTTTGTTTAGAAGAATTTCCATTTCTAGTGCTTTATCCATTCTTCATCTATTGAATTTATGCGTTTAAAATAGCTTTTTCAGTCTAAAGAATACCCCACTCTTAAATGGGAGGAACAAGCAAACAGGTCACCAGGCTGACTGATGCAAGGAGTTCAAAAGCAGATGGTACGTGGATGATGCCTTACAATGTTTAAAAATATTTTGCATTGAAATGAACACAATCAGTGTCTGTTCTTAGTTGGTGTAAGGGGATATCAGCTCAAAGAGAAGCACAAGGACCTCCATCTAGCTCTGAACTGAGAGCTTCTAAGTGACTTCCCTTTGCATGTCTCAGCCTGGGAAAAGCTAGCCCCCTACACAGGTATCCTCATTACAGTTGGTGTCTTTCCTTTACCATTCAGTGTATGTCGGGGCCACATGTCTTGGGTTGTTTGCTTCACCATGTCACCTCCCATCATTTGGGGGAAAAAAAAAAAAAATGTGATCAGGAAAGACAAAGTTAAGAAAGCAGGCAGAAGTCTCTTGCTGATCCCAAGGCTAAGCTGAGTAGAGTGGATGGAATGCCATTAAGTATTTCTGTCATAGCTGCTAGCTACGTTGAATATTCAGCAATAAATCAATGTCCTAGCCCATCATGACTTCTAGGTGTGGATATAATGATGTTACACATGCAATGGGACTTATTCAGGCTGTTAATGATGCCAGATATTGGTTCCAGGTGCTAAGGTAGAAAATCTATCCTCCTTACTGCCCTTAACTAGTGACCTTCCTCACATTTACTTGTATCCTGCAAGGGTGGGTAGGAAGTGAGGAAATGCCACTGACTATCCAAACCTGTAAGGTGGTGAGTGGAGAACACAAAAACATAGGAAAAAATGCCCTCTGTGAGTTCTCACAGGAAATTTTACTTCCTGGAGTGGAGGATTTTCTCATTTCAACATAAACTAATGACACACATGTATAATTGAGTCTAATCTGCAGTATTCCATCTCATCTGCCACAGGATGTTGACCCGTGCAGTTAACTTCTCCCATAGACAGCTGTACTACTGTCAAAATGTATTACCAATACTCACAGAACTTAGCTTGGAAGTTTTCTTGGCAGGTGTTCAGTATGCTCCTATGCTGTCATGCAAAAGAATTACAGGGTGTCCTAATAGCTTCCCAGATACCATTAAAAGATGAAGAGGCTGATAATCAGATAATCCTCAAAGTTCTATAAACAGATCTTCAAAAAGAGCAATAAAATTCCACTCCAAATCAATTAGAAAAACAGATTTCACTGAATGTATCCACACAGAAAATCCTAAGAATATACCTCAGAAAATTTTTATAGAAAGAAGCAGTCTTTTAAATAGAAAAGAGAGGTACCAAATGTCCTCAGCATCAACACTTACATGTAAAGAAAATAGGAGCAATACAAATGTAGAAATACCGCTGACTTGATATTGCCAGATGTCAGATATCTCCTGCTAGCTAGGGAATTAGGAAAGCAAGCAGAAATATCTCGATAGTTCAATACACAGTTTCTGTCAACAAACTCTCAGAGACTCCGTGGTAGTGAAGGAAATGCCATGCAGAGATAGTTGGTGAGATGTCCATTTGGTTGGGAACAACAAACATTTTGGTGCTGCAGGTATGTATCATTAACCAACATAGGAACTGCAGGAATATGATAACCTACCGTTTGCTTTGATGCCGTCTGCAGCCCTGAAACAAGAACACTGTGGTCTCACCAACACAACCTTTTTTGATCTGTGCTGCTACAGGAAAGGCATAGTAATATGGCAAAATGTACAATGAAAAGCACTAATAATCCTGATTCCAGTACCCATGAATAGAGCTGCTGCCTTCCATGGGATGATGAATATATATTAGGCTAAGGGCTTATATATGCCATGTGACAACTTCATGCAAAGGGAAACACTGAGAATAAATTGTACTAAATCATGATAAAATGAAATCGAAGCAGAGGAAAGCCACCCTTGCTTTGAGACAGAGTAGTGTATCTAGCAACAAAATCATTCTGAGAGATTAGTCGCAAATAAGAACAGGATGTTTTCTTATTCACAGATGAATGAATCACAGTTCATCTATCCTGTTTGCATATACATACCAGAGTAATAAATAATGCACGTGCATGCAGGACCTTTCATTAAAGAACTCTTCAACATAAATACAAAACTTGTATATTTAAATTGAGATCTACCGGTAAATCTGGAAAGGCTAACTTCAAGGGATGGGGAGGAGGAGACAAGCTACCGTCTTTTGGCTTCTTTCATAAAATATATACATACATATAAATAAATAAATAAATAATGTAGAAAAATAGAACTGTCCATGCAATCCAAACAGCAGGACAGTAGCTTACCTTCCCTTACCTTCCCTTACTAACCTACTTCACAGGAGTTCAAATTTACTATGCTATTTTTTCCTGAATGCTGTTCTTTACAGCCTACTGCTGAATAATACTGGTTAATAAACAAGCATTGTAAACAAGAAACTCATTCTTATACACAAGGTAATGAAAACACTCCTGGAGATAGCTTCATCAATCCAGTCAGTCAGCTTCAAAGTTCACACATTGTTTTAACAGATTGAATGGGAATGGTATTCTGTTCTCTCTGACATCAGCATTATCACTCCATTCTACATGACTTCAGGAATGTATGCTGGTGGCTCAAGTAATAGATTTGTTTCATCATCTGAATCCGGAGACACCTCATCTAGTAGACTCCTGGAATTCATACTGGTAGGAATCAGAAGTCAGCTGTCTTAATCTCAGCCTATTCAAAAACTTCATAAAAACAAAACCCCAAGATATTTACTTTTTGCTGGATCCTCTATTCAAAGTAAACATAAAACCGAATATCACCGTTGTACTGAAAATTCTTAGTTCTATTTTTATTGTTGATTTCAAATGTATTTTAATATATTATATCAAATAAAATCAGATATTTATAGAAGACTTAATAGATAGCTCAAGATTAAAAATATACGACCAATTACCCAGGGTTTCCCTGTTTAGATAGAAACATTCAAGAGTATGACCACACATATCTCATCATCAATTAATAGTGCCACATGGTTCCACATGGTCAATAGGCACTAATAATTGTCCATAAAATACAAATAAAGTTTAAACCAGTACTATTGGCTTTGACCAGCTTCTAACCCAAAGCAAGTTCAACTCCAAATTCAGATCAAAACTTAATTCACTGTCATCCAAGGAATAATGACATTCAGGATGCTTCAAGAATTTCCCCACATCCTTTGGTATTGACAGCAGATCCCCAAACAGTAGACTATCCAGAGGCTGATAAACAGCAAGACTACTGTGGTGTAGTAGTGGTTTCAGAAATATGGAGTTACCTTGCAGTAATGCTTCACAACAAGACAAATTTGACCCCATAATCACAGTTATCAAATGTTCAACAGCCTTTAAGGAAATTTCAGCAGACAAAATTTTAAGGATGGTATCAGTCACTGAAGGTGGTACTGAGCATCAAAGCAAATGGTGTGGGACCTGTGTGGGGTGATAGGACTCCTTTCTTCAGCCTTCCTTCAGCCACACACCTCAGAATCCACCAGCTTTCTCAGCTGCCTCAGCCCTCTGGCACTGGGCCCCATTTGTCTCAGGAGCTGTGTGGCCCCTGGCTCTCCTACCCACCAAAAAAATGACTTCCAAAGGAGAAGAAATTACATAAAATTGTAATTTGAGGAAAAGAAAATGATTTTCCAAGATGTTAAATCTGGAGTTAAGGCAGCCTGATCAGTCTAATGAGAAAGTACCTGTTTTGTCTCATGTTTTCCTTAACAACTGTGGCCTATTGTGCTCTACAAGTGTCATCTGCCCAAAGTCACAAATATTAGCATCTTCAGTGATGAAGCATGATGACTTTCCTTACAGCTATGGGAGAAAAGCTATACCTGAGACTAGATTTTGAATACATAGCTGCAGTCTCCATCTCCATCTGTTCTCATTCCATACTTTATGTTGAACTGGAATAATGCATGACAACAGCAGTCCTGATGCATTGAATTTCTTACAACAAATCAGTGTGTATTTTCTATATTCAAACATATAGCTGGGTAGCAGATTTCTTTTATTCAGTAATTACAAATCTGATTTCAAAGCAGTTAATTGTAGAGCTGTTTTCACTCATACCACTTAAAGGAGGATTAGTACAAAAATATATCTCACCTCTTATATCCACTTCTCTCCCTGCAATCCCTTTTCTTTACTCACTAATCTTACTGGCACTTTCTCATTCACCACAGGTTTCTTGTCAAGCATCATTGTCAGATCTCAGGAAAAATAATATTTGCAATCTGTGGTACTAGGGTTACCATGAAATAGTATAATCTGATATATTTTTAGTGAGCCAGAAAATGCTATCAATTTTTTATAGTTGAGGTTAGGAAAACAATTTTTCTTATAAAAGTTTTTTTTTTTTTTTTTAAGTCTAGAAGCATGATCAATAGAGGTGTCTTCTAGAACATAAAATTAGAATAAATTCAATTTTTATTTGAACTTTCCAGTTCACTTTTATGACAGGTTTGCAAAACAACAGCACTGGAAATCTAACTATGCATACTGGAAATCTAACTATGCACTACTAAGGTCTGAGTAATCACTGATGTCAAATGAAACAGTACACCCCCCAGCAGATAACATTGTTCTGTATGGCAAAAGAGAATTCTCTTGATTGAACTGCACCCTATGTCAATCCTAAAAATGAATACCACAACAATTATTGATCTTGTGTGAATAAAAAGCACTGATATGATCTAGAAGAACATCTTTCAACTATTAGATATATCATTTGTTGAAGGTAACAAAAATAAAATCCTTGGCCTGGAAATTCTTTTTTTAGCCTTCCATTCATGTGGAAAACCTTGTGTGACATTACACAGATTTCTATGTAATATTTTTTCAGAACTTGTGTTACAGCAGCCAGAAGACACAGTGACCATTTTAAGATTTCTACTTAATTCCTAATTACACATTTAAGAACCATTCACCCTTAGTTGCTGCTAACAAGTAAATTCAATGTTCATTATTCTTTTCTAAGCCACTGGTACCTCCAGTGAGGTACTGCAAGATAGTGTGGCCACTCATGCGGACAAGAGTCAAGTTGTGCAAGGACTTGGTAGGAAATTAGCTTGAGATGAAACAGTGGTACCTTCAACCACAGGTAGCATTGTAGAACTAGTACTTCCCCATAACCTCTGTGTGTTCTGTGTGGCAGCCCTCAGAATCTGTCTTAAACCGATCAGCAACCTATAAAGTTGTCCAAGAAGAACAGTTGTGCAGCCCTTACAATCTCCATGAGGAATAAAAGAAGGGTCAAAACAGCTCCTCAAGTTCTCTCTGCAAGCTTTATTCAGCTACAGTCAGAGCATTACATGCTCTGGGGACAAGGCATGTAATCAAAAAGATAACAAATGCCATGCAAATTTAGAAATCTGCAGAAATATAAAACTACTGTTTCACCAGAAGATACGGAAGAGAATCCTAAAGGTATACATCTGCTCTGTTGTAGATAGAGTTGCACACTGTCACTGAAGACAAAATAATGGTGGCAAAGAAGGAGATGAATGTTTGGTGAATTTTTTCTCAAAGCACTGAAGTCATATCTACCTTGATGGAGATGTTAGGCCATCAAAGTGAAAGCAGCAGGGACAGGCAGAACACAGGATCCATAGTCAGCTGTTAGTTTTCAAGTTTCTAGTGATAATACTAGAATTTTTTTATATGCGCTCATGAACTTAAAGATAAACTTGCTGATAGTTGTTGCAGCTCATGTTCTTTCCTATAGAACTCACTTATAGAGAAAAATGATGTGAAACTCTTCTGAAAAATTCCTACTGTTTCTCTAAGTATTTTTTAGACTTAAAGGATAATCTTTTTTATTCATCAAACTGAGGATATCTGAAATCCAAACTGCACCTCACAATTTTTGAAAACCAACAATAGTATTTGCTTGTGATCAGAATAAGCTGATGTCTCTGCTGTCTCTGACAGCAAGAGATAAGCAATCTGTCCCACTTACCTCAAATTCCATGGTGTTAAAAATGATTGTTATTGCCAACAAGAAAAACACAGGCACTGTGCACTACCAGCTTTCACACTAGAAATTCCTATTTTAAGGGAGATTAAAGTGATGTTCAGATTATTCTTTTGCATGGAAACAATTTTCCCTCCCCTTTTATTTAGGGTTTTGATTCTCCTTTGTCTCCTCAATTTCAAACCCAAAATCAAATTTAAAGAAACATAAGAAAACAGTCCTGTGAAAGGGATCTTATCAATGTTTACAAATATCTTAAGCGTGGGAGACAGAGAGATTTAGCCAACTTCTTTTCAGTGGTCTGTGGGAACAGGACAAGGGGCAATGGCCACAAAATGGAGCACAGGAAGTTCCGCACCAACATGTGAAAGAACTTCTTCATGGTGAGGGTGACAGAGCACTGGAACAGGCTGCCCAGGAAGGTTGTGGAATCTCCTTCTCTGGAGATATTCAAGGCTCATCTGGATGCCTACCTGGGCAACCTGCTCTAGGGAACCTGCTTTGGCATGGGGGTTGGACCCAATGATCTCTGGAGGTCCCTTCTAAGCCCTACAATTCTGTGATTCTGTGACTCTGTGACTCTTCAAGGCCATCAGCAACGTGGTAGGCATTTTTACAAAAGAAATTAAAGCTAGAGCATCCTGCAATGAAGTGGTGCATGTATGACTGATTGCAGTTTGCTTTACCTGAATGTGATCAACCACCTTGACTACTACCATTTAACTACTTCAGGACTTTGTTGCAAGAAAGATAAGTTGCATAGTTGTATACAAATGCAAATTATCACTTTCTTTTAGTTGCTTCATGCACTGGCATAGTTACATAACTAAAACATCAATTTACAAACTAGATTTTCAAAGATTCATTCAACAAACAATATAAGTTCACCTAAAGCAAGGTTCAGGAACCTAAACCTAAGATTATTAAGAAAGTTGTTTTGAACAGTCATACCCATGTTAAGTCTGCATTCAAGGCAATTTTGGTTTCCGTGTATACTGCTGTGAGATTGAAGCAGTCAGTGTCTTCAGACAGGAATAAAAATACACAAAAAGAGTTCAAATCTACACATTGCAAATGGTATTTGTAACTTCACTCATATAACAACCCCTGTGGCATGGTCCTAGGAGGTATGCAGGCCTGAGACTATTTCAGAGGTGATAATAGCATAAGCTACCATCCTGAGAGAGGATTAAAGAGAACGTCTGATCTATTTTCTACATATCACTCATTGTTCCTGATTCTATCACCCACAGAGACAGCCAGCCTTCTCTCTCACTGAATGGTCCTGGGATTTTCAATCTCTGTCCATGCAGGGCATATTCTCACTTTTTCTGTTTCTTTCATCATTCCTGATTTTTTGTTTGTTTTACTTTCCTTTTTTTTTTTTTTTTTTGAAGGACTGTTACAGAAGGTAGCAGCCACAGGAGGGCATACTATTGATCTGTCTAATAGCAACCTATTGGTTTGAGCCTGTCCTGTTGCTTCATGTTGCAGTCCACAGTGCTAGTCTGATCTCTACAGTTTAGTCTGATTGATCTAACACAGGGCATGTGCCCAGTCTGCAGCCACAGGTCAGACTGCAGTTTGTTTGTACACATCTGGGCCACCTTTCACTGAGCCAGCCTGGGTACGGGAAGCATAGTAGTCCAGCACAGGCTACAAAGTGCTCCTGAGAAGCTGACTAAATATGCAGGCAATTAGGCAAGGCTAAACTCAGTGTGGCTGTAACTATCTATGCTGCCAGGAGCACCTGAACCAGCTGTTTGTGATGGAGTTTGGGCAATGTGGATAAGCTGTGGCTCCTCAGCCCCATTGGGTAGCCCTCTCCCTTGGTTCAAGCCAGAATGGCAGAGAAAGGACAGGAACAACCTCAGCTCTGCGTCCTTTGTAATCTGCTCTGTAGCAGGCAGGTTGAAAATAAGAGGCTTTCATTCACCAAGTAGGTTTAATGATGCTTGAGCTCTCTGGAAAGCAGAAACCCACACACTGCAGAGTTCAGTGCATGTGCTCTGCACAGCAGACAACATGAGGTGTACATACGTAGCATGGTACAGAAGTGCTATTCTCTATGTATAGGTGCCTGAGACTACGTTTTTTTAAATTTATTTTAAATAAAGTATAGATATATACTTTTATATATTTTTAGATATATTAAAAAGGACTTAAGAACTTTGTTTTGCCATTCATTGGTTCTCTGTGATATTTTTATATCAAACTTTCTATACTGTAGTCTACATGACAGATGTTAAATTCCCTAATTCTGACACCTGCTTTCAGTGAGAATTATTTGCTTGTGTTTCTTCTGAGATACACAAGGCCCCATATAAACTCTAAAAATATGAAGAATAATAAGTTTAATTATGGATCTTTGTGCAAAGTTTAGTATTCAAGATATCCTTCAGTATGTAAGACAAATTACCTCTTGATAATCCTAGTGCTCAGATAATTTATTACCTGCATATCTTCACTGTAGAAAATAAAAAATGCATTCTATGCAATTGTAGCAATCTATGGCTTAGTGATAGCTTCTGCTTCTGTGATTTAGGTGTCTACCAGTGCAGAAACCTTTGGAGAAAATTCTTTTTGGAGGGCAGAAGGATGAATTCTGAATAAATAAGTAAATAAATAAATAAAAATAATTCTAAAACATCCCATTTATATCCATACACTGTGAAAAATAAAATAAAATTAAATTAAAATAAAAAAAAAAAATCAGGTTTTATTTTTGAAGTGTGTAAGACAGCTTCATATTTTAACAGGAGGGCTACCTGGATTTATAGTCTGATTCAAGCAATTGTAGGACATAAATAGTAATGTTCTTTGTTTTAAAGCATTTTGAAAATGCTTGCAGATGATTGTCACAGAGATCTGGTTCATAGTTGAAAGATAAGAGATTATGATTATATTTGTGCATTCCAATCTGCAAAGTTGGGATATTTGATGTAGATTCATATAGAGGATGGATGGAAAACAGCCATTTTGGGACTAAACAGACATCTTTAATACATAACACTGAAATACCCATTCAGTAAACAAACAAGCAAAAAAATGCATACATTTTTGCCAGACCTTATTACGTACTTTGCTTCTACAAATAGAATAATATGAGTTCAAACATTAGGTTGGTTTCACACCTATTCATATCATTCTGAATATGACAGTAGTATCTAGAGACTCCAACTAAGAGGGGACACAGTTATACTCAGACTGCACAAACACACTCTAAGACAGACCTCTTCCTACAAAGTTCAACTATGTATAGGAGAAAGAAAAGCTGTGAAGAAGGAAACACTACTACCTCCATTTTCTGAATGGGGAATGTGGCACCCCAAAAAATAAATAAATCAGTCCACTGATTGATGTCAGAGGAACTAAGGTATCAAATAATTTTGAAACCACAGAATGAAATGATGTGCCCTTGTCTGCAGTTAATTAAGGAACCAATTTTTAATCTACTGAATTTCAGTTGACACTTTTAACTAAAAATAAACATCCTCCGACCATACACCACCACCACCCCTGAAAAAAAAAGAAAAAAAAAAAATATATATATATATATACACACTATATATATATATATTTATTCGGGTTTATATTATGTATATACATATCAGAAGAAGCTCACTTATTAATATTAGTATTTAACAGAATCACAGAATAGTGGAGATTGGAAGGGACCTGGTCACAAGTCACAAGTCATCTCACTTGTATTTCAAAAGATGTTACTAATGACAAGTCAATTGACATAATGCATTTTTGCTTGTATGAATTCAGTAGTGACAGGTAGTAAATGTTTGATTTTGTTTTGATTTTGTTCCTTTTGTATTCAAAGAGGAAGAGCTATCATTGTCAAGAAGATGCAGAATGGGGACACAATTTATATTTAAAAAAAAAAAAAAGATTAAAAATACAGCTATTTTCAGTCATTGCTTTGAACTTGTGGTTCAGGAAGTCTGCCCTGATGATGCAAATATAAACGAAGCCTTGGAGCTTAAAAGCTACCTTCATCTTTTGTTGAGCAGAACACAAACTGAATTTTAAAACCAAAGAGATGGGGCTATACAATCGTATTGGCAGCAAATCTTATTTTCAAACTGCCCTCAGGCACCAAAACCAGGAGAATATTTCAACAACTGCGTAGAGGATTATTGTTTGATCCCTCTTTCAATCTCAAAATTTGCACTATGCTTCACTCTCTATTGATAAACATCTCTGCTCTCATAGGCAAGGCGAGGTACTTTGTGACTCCAAATACCTTCCTTGAGATTAGGCAAGCTCTCAGAGAGCAGGGTGTTGTTCAGAGAATATCAAAACATAGGAAGCTCACAAAGAACAGCTGGATTGCTATCTTTTTTTTTTTTTTTTTGCTATGATTTCTCATTGTTTTGTTATTAATATTGTTTCAACCAGAAGCACCATGAAGACAAATACAAACTGTGTGAAAAATGCAAGTCAAGTTCAGGCAGTGAGTTTTCTTTAGCATGGCTAAATTTGAAAATAGTGAAAATGAAATGAGTCTGAGAAAAGGTAAGATATACAAGGAGGAGAGTAATTTTACCCAACTCCACAAGTTTAGGAAATACATGCTTTGTAAACTTTCTGTTGGTGATGCATCTTCACTGCCACGTTGATGCCTTTCATCTCTTTTTTGTATTTAACTGGAAACTGCAATGTTTCTTGCTTTCAAAACTGGTGTAAAGGGAGGGGGGAAGAAATGTGGAGCAAGTAATGTTTGCTCCCTATAACAGTGCTTTTTTGTGAAGTAATTCTTTAGTACTTCAAATTTGGACATTATGTCAGGGAATGAGAATTGTTTCTGTAGTTTATTATAGCTATTACTTATATTGCAATTTGAACTCAGAAACCTATGAATATTAAATCTGTTTAAGGACTTAACATTTAAGAATGGTGAGAAGAAAAATCCAATGACTATTCTGTACTTTCCGTATTACTGTTTATACATTTCATTCATGAATTGGTTAGAAATGACCAGTCACTGAAAAATTAATCTGATTTTTAACGGTAGGTTATATTTCATCATTGTCATATTGAGTCAAAAACATTCTACGTATTTATTTTGTCTAGCAATATATCAGCAGTTTTAATTTGCATACATAAGTATGCACATATGCACGTACATCCACTGAAAGCATTATTACTGACTCGAAGGGGGAGGAAGACTTTAAAGACTACTTTCAACTTATCTTTAAACAGACAATTTCTCTCAGCAGCTGTTACTGTACATTGAAAAAGTATGTGTATAAAGATGTAAAAATGTGCTGTTCTGCACTAGACATTCAAGCGTTGTAAAAACTCAAAATTGGTTTGTGACAAAGAGAAAGATTACAGTGAGGAGAAATAGTGAGGAGACAGTTTGTATTCAAAGGCTATGATTATTAATATTATTTAATAAGAGTCATACTTTTTTTCTCCCTAAATGTACTAGATATAAGAAAGTTCTACTTACAAATAAGAAAGGCTTCATATTTTGTTAGTGAATGTATGCATGGGATTCCCATAACAACTCAACTTCATGACAGAGGAAAAAAAATGGACAGAAAAATTGCCTATATAAAGGACATTCAAAGTTAATGTAGACTCCTTGTAATAGACACAGACTTGATTGGCAACCTGAAGTGACAGACACTGTAATTGAAGAGACTTAGTTTAGGATCAATGACTGAACTTTAATGTGCTAATCAGAGTTATACCATTGATCGATTTTGAACATTTTAAGCCTACTTATCAAATGATTTGGACTGACAATTAGTAAAGCATTAAAATAATGTGTTCAGGAAGAAACAAAGGGTATTGACCAGAACTGGGAGGGGGAGAAGAAAAATAGAAAACTTGAAATTCAGAAGGAAAATATCTCTCAGGTGGTGGAAAGGCAAATTCACCGCTGCCTGAATGTGGACATTAAACATAATTAAAAAAAAAAAATACTATTAAGTGTAGGTGACTTTGCTGCAACAGAAGAGTGGTGATGGGAATTATTCACAGTGAATAGTGTATTCAGAATTAATAAATGTTTCTAGCTGAACATAAATTATCCAAACAGTGCACATATTTACAGAGTTTATCTAGACATTTTTAGAAGCACATCAGCCTTTGCAGCACTGCTATTTTCTGTGAGGTTTTCTGATGGCACTATCCACCTCAAATTCATTGCTCCTATTGGGTAAATGCTGTGCTTACAAAATATTTCCCTGGGCAAAGGGAGTCCTTGGGGATCCAAGAGCAGTCCCAGAAAGTGTCATGGTGATTTTTTGTTATTGAAATAGCACAAAGCAACCACAAATATACAGAGAGAGAACTGTCTTACTGTCCATAATGAAAAAGCACATGCATGTTAAACAAATGTCAATCAGCAACAAGACAACATAAGTAACAGTATTTGAATAATCATGGAGAGAGAAACTTAGTTTAGGACTACTGCAACAGGACAAGTGCTGAATGGGAGAAGTAGGACTGTTTCAGTCAAAATGACATGTCCACCCCACTCAACACGATTCCCTGACTAACACTGTCCTTTGAAACAAGAAGATGCTGTGAATACAAACATCCCTTTAAGTAGCAGCAGATCTGTATTCCTGCACAGATTCTAAGTACCTACAAACTAGAGAGTGAAGTTTAAAAATGCACCCTTAAACCCAAATTAACACCTATGAGTCATTCCCATCTGTCCTAGCTAAAAACAGAAGCCAACAACAGCTTTGAGGAAAAGACTTTTGAAATACCCAGGAGCGTTATTACACCACACTAATGACACCATCCTAAAAAGACTCATTTTACACAGCGCCAGGTCAGCTATTTGGGAACAAACACCAATTCAGCTACACTTCATCATGTATATTGCTATATATGCTATATATATTCAGCTACTCCATCATATATATTGGAAAGTGTTTGATTTAAATGAGGGGTAGAAATAGATTGCAAACAGTTATACTTTCTTGACTTGTTGCAGTTTCAAACCCTTGACTGCAGACACACATTGCCCTTCTTTATCTCACTGAAATGCAAACTACATCCAAACCACTTAATGCTATTTGCACTTTCAACATTTTTTTTTTTTTTTTTTTGTCTGGCTTCATAGGATAAAGCTGTTCATGGAAATGACAGAGCCTCTACTACATGCATCAGTTACTCTCTGGCTGCATCGGTAGAATCAGCCCTGACCTACATTCCCTTACTTTCTCCATCTGTAATTTTATGTTCCTATTTACAGGGCTGCCACTTGATGCCTTTTATTTTTTTGCTTCAAAATGAATCATATATTGGAACTATGCTACTGAATTTTATAGATTCCATTATTTTGAATCTTCCTTACATATCATTACAAATAATCATGTTTTTAGGTTAGCGACTAATGGTGAATGCAGAATGGGACAGCCAGTCCCGTTCTCTCAACTAACAGAGGAAATTACACAACTGCAAGTCTGAAGATTTAGATATCAGTGAACAATAGAAATCATTCTCCTTGCTATCCTATTTCAAAAGAAGAAAAAATAAAAAAGCCTTCAATAGATATAGATTACCCAGTGGAACTAGTGGTACAGGTTGAATCTTGCTTTTCATAAGCCTGATGGTAAAGATACACTTTCAGGACACGTTATGGTGTTTTTTTCATTGTTGATTTGTGGCTGTTGTTGTTTTTGTTTGTTTGTTTATTTTGTATATGACAGTGAAGTATAAAACAACTGAGTTCTTTCCAATGAATTCAGAAATATCAATACGTGTTCAAAGAAAAATCATTTGACGTAGTAAGTAAAGGAGGTAGTCACCATAGGCTGATTTATATTTTTTTATTAACCTAAATGTTCCTATCCAGTCTAAATTAATCATTTACATTTTCTTTAGAAACAAAGAAAATATTCTAGACCTTTCCAGATGACTAATCCCACTGATTCTGTGACAGGAAGCAAGCACCTAGAGAAACAAAGGAATGCAGCACAACAAAAGAATGTTACTCCTAATCTGAATATTCTGAACATAAGGCAAATGAGAGAGATATCTATAGATTATGCTGTCTAAAACCTAAAAACAAATTAAAACATGCAACAGTAGAACTGGGAAAAATACATAACATTAAGAGCATTCTTGGGGTATGGTACAGCTAATAGCAGTGCTCCAATTTTTATTTACATATTTATTTAATATGTTGTAAAGCAGCTTTATTCCATTGAACTCAATAAGAATTCATTGATTTACACTGGTAGAATGATTGATCAATAAAATTTACAATCAAAGGAGAAATCAGATTAGATGGCAGGCACTAAGATTAAGAGACTCTGAATTTAGTCAAATAGAGAATTTAAAGAAACAAGGCCTTTATTTTTTGAAAAATAAAGGACCTATTTTGGAAAATACTGAAAGGGCAGGAAAAGATGCTTCAACATTATTTGAACCTGTCACATGAGCAAACCTAAGGCACAGACACAAACTTAAGGAAGCTTTGGGACTTGGGAAGAAAAAAACTATACTTTCCCATTCAAAATATCAGTACACACTTGGGCAAATCTGTTCAGAGTTTTCATCTTCTGGTTTCCATAACCCTTAAGCTTTCTTTGTAAATGTTCTTTGTAAATACTGTCATGACTGCTGTACTGAACTTTCACAGGACACCCTGGAATTTTATGTCCCAAAGACTCTGTTGTTGCTGTTCCAATAACAGGTGTATTCACCCAGCTGGACACAGCAGTATGACTCATTTTGTAGCTGGAGGGAGGAAAATTCTACATTGCCAAGTAAGATTTACAAGCAAATTAACATGATTTGAGATTTATTTATTTTTTTTATTGGTTGGATCTCAACCTCAGTTGAGATAATGTGTACATATTGGTACATTATGAACTTCTTTTTTTTAATTCAAAATATATGAGAGACCATGAATTTCAGTAATAAAAAGTATAAATAATTTCAAGTGCAATTAGAACTCAGCATTCTTTAAGTTCTCATAGGTATATTTGCAAGAATAAACCATTGACATATATATCTACAACTGGATGTAATGTCATGTGCACAGAACTCCTTGCAAAGACTTTCTTAGATAGGAGTATGAAAACTTAAACTACTGAGTGTTTTGCCTCCCGAGTACCTAGTCAGCTCCCCTTCCACCTTAGCTTTAATTCAAAGAGTTAGCATCTCAGATATTTCTCAAAATATCCATGCTACTATGCATATCTAACAAACACAAAGTTTGTTTGTCATCAGCATATTTTGTCACACTTTTCTAGGGATAACAAATACTGAGGAGTTCTAGTGGTATATATGCTTACATGTTTGGGGCACAAATGCAGGGATAATTACTCGGGGAGTTTTATGGTCTAGCTTTGGAAAATTCAATAGACATACTTGAAATAAATCTTAGCTTTGTAATTCGTTATTAACAAGAATCATTTATGAAACGCTTCTACATTTAAACAGACGCAGATTTTGCTTTATTTCTCATTCTTTGAATTTATATTATTATGGACATTTTTAGCATATCCTCCTACAATATTGAAGATAAGGATTTATACTTATATCTCTGCATTTTATATATTATCTATCTATAATTATTTACACATGTAGTTATGAGAGCATATATTAAAAACTTTATATAAACCACACATACAAACTTTCTCCCCCTCTCCCTAAAGAAACGCCATCATCCTACAGCCTTGCGTATATTTAGAGCCTTGAACTTCATGATGAGTATTCCATCCAGAGAAAGGAGATAGTGGCCTACCCAGCTCATAAAATGCATCAGATAGCAGGAAATAGGACTGTCATTGTCAGACCTTCTTGGATTTGGATTCCTAAACATGCTTGTAGTCCATCTTTCCTTTAAGCTGCCCTAAATTAATGATAAATCAAGCAAAACTTGCTGCCTTAGATATCAAACCACTGTGCACTCACAAGATTTCCTTGGGTTGCCTCCTCCCTCACATCAGTTCTGTAGTCTCAAGTCTTTGCTTCTTCTCAGTTTCTTTGGCAAGCAAGACAAGATGATACACTGTTTGTCTCTGCATACAAGATGAAAGGTTTCTACTTTTCCTTCTGCCTGATGCTGATGTTGCAGCACAAAATACACTTCCAAGATAAAAAGCCCGTAAGAAGTCAGCACGCACTACAGAATTTCTGTTCTGCTGCTGACTACAACAATTCCTGAATAAGAAAAATAGCGAGCACCTGACTACATACAGAAAAGCTGCAGTTATAGTGGCAGTTTCTCTTGGATCATATATCACAACAATAATACTTTATAGATCTGATTAAACATAGCCAATTATTTGGATTCACAGTATCCTGAACATGCCAACATTTCCATACAGTGTTCTTAAATATCCGGAATTATTTTCCAATGGTTCTTGCATATTCAAAGAGGTAAACCTATTGAACACAATTGTTAACCACTTTAAGTAAGGCATTTTACGCTGACATACAGAAAATCTGGAGAGGAAAATGCCTCCGTGCCTAGAAATTTTTCATGTGGATTGCTGTAAAACTAATGCAGGTAAACTAGTTAAGTATATGATAGTTTGCAATAGGATAATGTAGTAAATAAATGGTTTAATAGAAGAGGAAGGCTCTTATTATTTAGGAAAGAAGTTGACATTAGACTGAAAGACAGAGGTCTCCTCTTCTTACTATTTCATATATACTATATTCTCAAGGTTCCTTGAGAATCTATGATAATACCTAAACTCTTAAATCTAGCTGAAGGTTTTTTTGCACATTCATCAGAAGAGCAGGCAGGAGAGATATAATATTCGCCTATATTCTACGTTATATCTTTTGGGCCCAACCTGCTGTCACTGATGCTCAGAATGATGCTCAGAACCCTTCTTCTCCTTCTCATGAAGGACTTTCATATGGCGTTTTCTGAACAAGATGTTTAGGCAAAGATGAATCAGCCATTTCCATTAGTTGGTGCACTCCTTCAAGTTGGAGGTATCAAAGGAGTAGAAATTCTTCCATAAATCAGTACTAAAGTATAGAAAGCAAGTATAAAATGATCTTATATGTAAAACTTTATCTCTGAAGGTTCTTTTCCTTGCCATAAAACTTTAAAAGCTTTTAAATACACTGACAATATTATGATAAGGCCTTGAAAGTATTAGCTTAAAAAATAATAATTTATTGAATGCCAGAATGCAACAAAAGAAATCAAGTTGTTTTCTCCCATTGAATCTCTTCAACAGGAAAAAATTATGCAGTCTATTAGAGCAACTGATAGAACCAAGCAACGCACAGGCAACCTTCAATGCCAGAGGCACAGTTGCTGCTGCCAGCAGAGTTTTAATGAAAACAGTTCCTGAGATTTTTCACTGCTTAACATTGAGAATTTCTCTAAAGAGTTTCTCTTTATTCCTTTAAAGGAATAAATGGGAAGAACAGGACTGTGTGCTAGAATCTCTTCCTTTCCTAAGTACAGCTGAAGAGAACAAATAAAGAGCAATGTTAGAAAATTAGCCCAGAAGGAGAATGATTAGCTGAGTGAAAAACATACCACAACAAAAGATAAACTGAATTACTTCAGTTAAAGCTAACTGACAATATCATGTTATGGGTACACAACCTGAGACAACAGATGCACTTAATGTCACAGAATCACAGAATTGTCTAGGTTGGAAGGGACCTCAGGATCACCCAGTCCAACCTCTGACCTAACACTAGCAAGTCCTCCACTTAAACCATATCGCTAAATTCAACATCTAAACATCTATTAAAGACCTCCAGGGATGGTGACTCAACCATTTCCCTGGGCAGCCCATTCCAATGCCTCAAAACCCTCTCAGTAAAGAAGTTCTTCCTAATATCCAACCTAAAACAACCCTGGCACAACTTTAGCCCATTCCCCCTCGTCCTGTCACCAGGCACATGAGAGAATAGACCAACCCCCATCTCACTACAACCTCCTTTAAGGTACCTGTAGAGAGCGATAAGGTCACCCCTGAGCCTCCTTCTCTCCAGGCTGAACAAACCCAGCTCCCTCAGCCGCTCCTTGTAGGACTTGTTCTCCAGACCCTTCACCAGCTTCATTGCCCTTCTCTGGACTAGCTTGAGCACCTCCCTGTCCTTCTTGTAGCGAGGGGCCCAAAACTGAACACGCTACTCGAGGTGCAGCCTCACCAGAGCTAAGTACAGGGGGACGATCACCTCCCTAGCCCTGCTGGTCACACTGTTTCTTATACAAGCCAGGAGGCTGTTGGCCTTCTTGGCCACCTGAGCACACTGCTGGCTCATATTCAGCCAACTATCCACCAATACTCCCAGGTCCTTCCCCTCCAGGCAGCTTTCCACCCTCTCATCTCCCAGCCTGTAGCGCTGCTTGAGGTTGTTGTACCCCAGGTGCAGGACCTGGCACTTGGCCATGGTTGAACTTCATACAGTTGACCTCAGCCCATCGGTGCAGCCTATCCAGATCCTCCTGCAGAGCCTTCCTACCCTCGAGCAGATAGACACACACACCTAACTTGGTGTCATCTGCAAACTTACTGAGGGTGCACTCAATCCCCTCATCCAGATCATCGAAAAAGATATTAAAGAGGACTGGCCCCAGTACCAAGCCCTGGGGAATGGGGATGTGAAATATTATGTTTTAAGTTAGTGCCACAGAATTTGGTAAAATGTAGTTTCTTATGTTTCCTTTAGGTTTGGATACTAAAGACTAATAATGTTCAGTGATAACTATTAGTATGCTACAATTGCAAATATTTTGTGGCTATCTGGGATGAAGAATAATTACTAAGATGACAGAGAAAGTGACCCTGAAGGAGAGTTCAGGTAATTAGATGTCCTAAAGAATTTCCTTTGTTCAAACACCTTGGGTATTCCACACCTCTGGTGACTGCTTCCAAATCTCCAAATAGCACAAGGTTTTTTTTTCCACAGAAAGGGTGTGAATACAAGTGCCTGTTTGCAGGGGAGGAGATAACACTACCAGGGAGACACAAAACACAGAAATCTCCAGAGGAGTCAACCACAACACAGAATACAGTATTCCTAAATGAATCATACCTCCTATTGTCACTGCAACCATTTTCAAATTTTGCAGGTACCCTCCTACTATCATATTTCTAAAACTCCTCTGCTAATAATTTCCCCATGGTGCTCTTTTCTGACTTAGAGCTATTACTCAAGGTCAGTCGCTTTCTACAGGTAACTGCTGTATATTTTATTCCACCACAAGCTAATATGGAAGGCTTTTTTTTTTTTTTTTTTAAGCAAAAACACTCTGCAGAAGTGTTATCCTGTATGCACTAAGGGATAGCTGTTAAGGCATCTCTTCTGTACTTCCAATAGGGAATAAATGTTCTATTAAGAGGATGTTATTGCTGAAAGGGCTAGGCATCTATAAGTATATTGGCAGTCTTGCAAATTCTGTTAATTCCTGGGATTTAGGCAATGGGGAACACAGGGCTTAGCAAAGGCTCAACGCTTTTTAGTTTGTTTGGGCCAGCTAATCCAGATGTGCTACAGCAAATAAAGAGATTAGAAATATAATGTTTATTTGTGTTCTATCAAAGCATTGGCCAGCGCCAGGTCTTGTATTTTACTATAAAGGCGACATGAATGTTAATTTACATGGCAACAAAAGTTACAGTATACACTAATATAACAGTTTACATTATAGCTTCAACTTAAACTAGCAAGAGAAGAAACAAGGCAATTTTCTAGATTTTTTTAAACCAGTTCCACAAAAGTATGCTATACTATGTTTCGTATACAACAAGTTAGTTTTTTTATTATTATTTATTTATTATTATTATTTTTAATTTCATCAATTTCCTTTAATTTCCTCTTGATTGTGGAAGCTCAGCTAATCAAGTCACTAGAAGAGTTAGACAGGGAAAAGCAACATAAATCAGAGAAAATACAACTTACAAGCAAAAGTGAGAAAAACTCACTGTTAGGAAGCTGAGTGAAGAGATGCAGCATCTTAGAGTGAGGGCTCATCGCTGATCTCCCATACTTTTCTGCAGATTCACCAGGGGATTTAAAAAATAAATTAAAAAAAAATAAAAAATCTAATACCTTTAAGCTTTAACGTACCTATTAGTACCCTGAAAACAACAGTGCTTCTGTACCTCACAGAGACATTAGAACTGAATGCTGGGTGATGATGAGCTGAAACCTGGATATTCTTTTACATCAGACCTTCTGATTCAATTATTTCTACATCTGAATAGTCATGCCCTGGACTGGAATTTCCTGATATACACCATAACACTCACAAGCTGCAGCTGACCTCAGCTTTATGCTTGTCCAATGCACTGCCTCTACAACTAAAAAAAATGAGAGGACCTGCTACAGACTGGTTTGCCAGCCCAAAAGAGATTTGCACCTACCCTAAAGCCTTCTCATATATAATTCTATTTTTTAAACCAAATGCACTGGGCAAAACTTCCACATATAAATCCTATATTTTTCTTTTGCCCAGAGCATGCTATAAGATCTCAGAGATCCTTCTTCTTGCACAGTCTCTCTCTTGAAGGTTTCCCCTCCAGCTTTGCTCAGCAGTCTATTATAAGAAACACGTGACTCCTTTCCAGCTGTAACTGGTTCCCCCATTACTGTGGCCATATACCTAAAAAATGGTATATGTCTAAAAAAGGCCTATCTCAGAATAAGGCTGGTATTCTGCAGACCAAAACAAACCTTGAAGTCTGTTGTTGCACTTATCCTGCACTGACCCTTCAACTGGGTTCTGAAGCCCAAACTAAAACATCAGGAAGCTGTGGGGACACACTGAGTCTAAGGCAGTGAGGCGGTACTGTGAGGGCTACTGACATTCCCTTCTGGCCATTCACAGCTGTGCAATAATTCATTGTTTTGCACATTTTTAAGCTAAGTGTCAGAGGAGTGTTTTAGATGTGAAACTGTCAATCACCAGACATACAGTCTTTAAAAATAACAGCAGAAAATTAAAATCTGTTCAATTAACTTTTTGTTCATTGAAATATTTCTTTTTATAATTTTTATTCTTGCAAGAACATCCTAAGCAAGAAAAAAATACCTTAAATCTTTCCAGGGACTAAGATTCATTGAAACTGTACAGACATAAAATGTATTTCCCTATTCCCTGTTTGCAATGAAGTTTGCCTAAGTGAATAAAATCATGGAGAAGAGTTTATTTCAGTGAGGTCCCTCCCTCTCTATCTAGCAGTGTAGCTATCTATGGCTGCCTATATTAGCAGCAGAGACATAAAGAGAGATGGGTTGAATCACTCCTGGGATGTACTGATCTCTTTCTTCTGCTGCAAGACAGTCTAAGATGACCATGCTTCTAACTCAATTTTTTCAGCTAAGTGTGTCAAATTAGATTATGTGAGTCTGGGCTAGAGTAAGGAAAAAATGTCAGGTAGTTTAATATGACCACATTAATACATAGGAAAGAGGTAGGTAGAAAACCATATCAGAGGTCTCTCCTACCATGTGTCCCATGCATAGGATACAGGTGTTATTTTCTGAGCACTAAAGATTGCACAAAACTCTTGGCTTATACTGTGAAGAAAGCTCTCCATTTTAGGAATTGTTTTGGTGTAGAGTCTAAATCTAATTTGATATATATATCATGTAAGAATCAAAAATAGGCAGCTGGGAAAATGGAAAATACACAACAAAGTGGAAAGATTATCTTATTAGTCAATAAGACAAAGCAGTTATTCACCTTGCTGGTGTATCATACTGCCTTTTTCTCTTACATTAGCATAAACATTCTCAAATGAATTGTTTAAGAATTGCAAATGCAAATGCAAAAAAAAAAAAAAAAAAGACAGAAGACCTAAAACTATACAATATTTTCTCTTTTAATACCATTGCTGAAGCAACCTTGAAGGGCATGCCAGGTTTGACCCTGGAGCCATTTGCTAGCTAACTACTGAGTTCTACTGAGTTAAAATCCCCCTCAGACTAAGAGTTTCAAGACAGAGCTATAACTTTAACTATTGTGTGCTTAAGGCGGGCACAGCTATGATAAAAGAAATATCCCTAGTGTTTTTTATAGTTAGTTCCTAATGCATCCTTCTTTATAAGAGCTTCAATTCAAGGAGCAGCTAGGTGAAGCAGCTCCCAGGGCAAGACATCATTCTTTAGTATTGTTTGACCTATAGGTTCTGTTTAAAAAAATAAATATAAAATTCTGGTCATCAATCTTAAAATATAATTAATTCAAAAAGGCTTTTTATTAACAAATAAACAAAATGCATTTCTAGTTTATGGGTCTGATTTGTTTCCACCGAAATAACTGTTAAAATTCCCACAGATTTAAAACATGATATCTTACCTTTCATAGGAACACAATTGCATTTCATCCAGTTTCACTGATTCTAGATGTAAAACACCAGCCTCAGTTTCAAAAGGACTTATTTCACTTTTCTTATTAGAGGAACATATGTATGCACCCACAAATAAGAAGGTAACTGAGAAGATTCAGCATTGCTGAAGGTAAGTCGTGTCTTACCAGCAGGATGACCATCTATGATAAAATGGATGG
The DNA here is from genome assembly GCF_964035555.1 of Netta rufina. NCBI lineage: Eukaryota > Metazoa > Chordata > Aves > Anseriformes > Anatidae > Netta > Netta rufina. The sequence continues at coordinate 85,789,655 of NC_140124.1, read as the reverse complement.
AGTTGTAGATAAGGAGTTTACCCCAATAGCAGCAAGACTAAACACACACAGTATTGTCCCACAATATCATTTCATCCAAGTTTGTATGTTATAGTATGAATAGGTAGACAAACAGATAGTAAAATATTACAGAATCACAGAATTTCTAGGTTGGAAGAGACCTCAAGATCATCGAGTCCAACCTCTGACCTAACGCTAGCAGTCCCCACTAAACCATATCCCTAAGTTCTACATCTAAACGTCTTTTGAAGACTTCTGGGGATGGTGACTCCACCACTTCCCTGGGCAGCCTGTTCCAATGCCTCACAACCCTTTCAGTGAAGAAGTTCTTCCTAACATCTAACCTAAAACTCCCCTGGCTCAACGTAAGCCCATTCCCCCTCGTCCTGTCACCAGGCACGTGGGAGAACAAACCAACCCCCACCTCGCTACAGCCTCCCTTGAGGTACCTATAGAGAGCGATAAGGTCGCCCCTGAGCCTCCTCTTCTCCAGGCTGAACAAGCCCAGCTCCCTCAGCCGCTCCTCGTAGGACTTGTTCTCCAGGCCCCTCACCAGCTTCGTCGCCCTTCTCTGAACTTGATCAAGCACCTCGATGTCCTTCTTGTAGCGAGGGGCCCAAAACTGAACACAGTACTCGAGGTGCAGCCTCACCAGAGCCGAGTACAGGGGGACGATCACCTCCCTAGCCCTGCTGGTCACACTGTTCCTGATACAAGCCAGGATGCTGTTGGCCTTCTTGGCCACCTGAGCACACTGCTGGCTCATATTCAGCCGACTATCCACCATCACTCCCAGGTCCTTCTCTGCCTGGCAGCTCTCCAACCATTCCTCTCCCAGCCTATAGCTCTGCTTGGGGTTATTGCGCCCCAGGTGGAGGACCCAGCACTTGGCCTTGTTGAACTTCATGCAGTTGACCTCAGCCCATCGGTGCAGCCTATCCAGATCCTCCTGCAGAGCTTTCCTACCCTCAAGCAGATCGACACATGCGCATAGCTTGGTGTCATCTGCAAACGTACTGAGGGTGCACTCAATGCCCTCGTCCAGATCATCGATGAAGATATTAAAGAGGACCAGCCCCAGCACCGAGCCCTGGGGGACACCACTAGTGGCTGGCCTCCAACTGGACTTGGCTCCATTCACCATGACTCTTTGGGCCTGGCTATCCAGCCAGTTTCTAACCCAACGAAGCGTGCGCCAGTCCAAGCCTAGGGCAGCCAGTTTCTTGAGGAGAATGCTGTGGGAGACGGTGTCGAAAGCCTTGCTGAAGTCAAGGTAGACCACATCCACAGCCTTTCCGTCATCCACCCAGTGCGTCACTTTGTCATAGAAGGAGATCAGGTTCGTCAAGCAGGACCTGCCTTTCATAAACCCATGCTGACTGGGCCTGATCGCCTGCTTGCGATGTTGTTTGGATGATCAGTCCAAACAATCATATTGTTTGGATGATCAGTCTCAGAGGGCCATATTTAACTAATCATACATTGCTTTGGAGACCAGTAGCAAGTAGAGTATCACAAAGATTTGTCCTGGAACCTGTCCAGTTTTACATTATTCTTAGTGACCTGGAGGAGGCAACAGAGTGCTGTGATCGGGCTCCCAGAAGACACTAAATTGGGGGGACCAGCTAATATCCTTGAGGATGGAGTTGCCATTCAGAGGGACCCAGAGAGGCTGGGGGAAGGGGCCAACAGGGACCTTATGCAATTCAGCAGGTACAAATGCTGAGTCCCACAGTGAGGAAAGAAGAGCCCTTGCAATGATGCAGCCTGGGGATGAGTTTGCTGGGGAGCAGCATGAAAAGACCCTGTGTTGTGGCAGACAGCAAGCAGCACATGAGCCAGCTGCCTGCCCTGGCAGCAAAGATAGCCAAGAGCATCCTAGGCTGTATGAACTGCAGCACATTGTAATGGCCCTCGTTAGACCACATCTAGATGCTGCTTCTAGTTTTGCTGCTCCTAGTACAAGGCATTGATAAAGTGGAGTGAGCACAGGGGAGAGCTCCCAGGATGGTTGGAGACCAGAAGCCTTGCCCTTTGTGGAGAGGCTGAGGGACCAGGCCTCATTCAGAATGGGGAGGAGAGTTTTAGTGAGGGCTGTTGGGGAAATACCTGATAGCAGTCCCCCAGTAGCTACAGGGAGGTCATTCAGGAAACAAAGCTAGGCTCTTGACAGAAATGCATAGTGCAAGGAAGAGACACATTAGGCATAAACTGAAACAAGAGAGGTTAAGATTGCACATAAAGAACTTTTTTTTACCATGGGGCTACTCAGACATTAAGACAAGTTGCTGACACAGACTGATCAGCTGCCATCCCTGGAGGTTTTCAAGACTTAAAGTCCTAAACTCCCTGACTCTGCTTTGAGCAGGAAATTGCACTAGAGATGTCCTGAGGTCCTTTCCAACCCAAATTAGATCCTGAAATTTAAATGCAAAACAACCAACCAAACAAACAAACAAAACAATAATAGATAATGGGAGTGAGTTATATTTGCATGTCAAAATAAATAAAGTTAACCTAGATCAAAGAGAATGTAACTAAGAAGTCATTTTACAGCCATTCTTTACAGGTCAGGCATGCAGGTTGCATCTTTATAGGCCAGGTTTCAAAGCTTTCTCTCTTGCACACATGAAAGGCTTCTCCCTCCCAAACCTTCCTTCTCTGCTCCCACAAGGGATGCACCTTTAACAATCAGAGCATTATAAAGAAGTTAACAGTTATGATTCTTGCTGGTGCATTGAGTCCTCTTACTGACAGGAACAAATCAGTAACTTTGCCACGAGCCAAGTCTCTCAGAGGAACCTTGATAGGCTTGAGAGTTGGGCCTGTGCAAACCTTATGAGGTTCAAAAAGACCAAGTGCAAAGTCCTACATATGGGACAGGGCAATCCCAAACACATGTACAAACTGGCAGAGAAGCTCTGAGGAGAAGGACCTGGGGGTGTTCATTGATGAGAAGCTCAATGTGAGCCAGCAATGTGTGCTTGCAACCCAGAAAGCCAACCATATCCTGGGCTAAATCAAAAGCAGTGTAGTCAGCAGGGAAAGGGAGGTGATTCTGTCCTTCTACTCTGTTCTCATGAGACCCAACCCAGAGCACTTCATCCAGCTCTAGGGCCCCCAGCACAAGAAGGACATAGAAGTATTAGAATGAGTCTAGAAGAGGGCCACAAAGAAGATCAGGGGGCTGGAGCAGCAGGTTGAGGGATTTGGGGTTGTTCAGCCTGGAGAAGAGAAGACTCTGAGGAGACCATACAGCAGCCTTCCAGTACCTTTAGGTGGCCTACAGGAAAGCTGGGGAGGGACATTGTGTCAAGGAGTGTAGTGACAGGACAAAGGGGAATGGTTTTGAACTAAAGGAGGGTAGATTTAGATTAGATATAAGGAAGAAATTCTTCACTCAGAGGGTGGTTAGACACAGGCACAGGTTGCCCATTGAAGCTGTGGATCCCTGGAAGTGTTCAAGGCCAGTTTGGATGTGGATTTGGGCAACCTGGTCTAGTGAGAGGTGTCCCTGCCCATGGCAGCGGGGGGTAGAATTAGATGACCTTTAAGGTTTCTTCCAATCCAAACCTTTCTATAAGTATGTTATTATATGATTACAGTAGATACTGGCTTTCCAAATATTTCATGACATAAACTCTTAGCAATTCTATGAGATCCCTGCCTAGGATATGTGGCTATTCAATTAAACATAAATTTCCTGTAAGACAAAAGAGCTTTAAGGAATTGACCTGAACAGTGCTCCCAAAATTTACCTAACTGAAGTTTGAACACTGTTAGCCTGATTCACACATGAAATAGCTAAATTGCTGTCATAAACAAATCCTCTAATTCCTCACTGTTTGGCTTTGTCACCATCTGTACTGGGTCTGGCTGGAATGTTAACTTTCCCTGCAGCAGCCTATACAGTGCTGCACTCTGCACTTGTACCTGGAACAGCAGTGTCACCACACCAGTGTTGTGTCTACTGCTCAGCAGTGCTGGCACATCATTGGGACTCTCTCTAACCCTCCTGGGGGGTGGGCAAAAAGTGAGAAGAGAAACATCACCAGGGCAGCTGACCTAAACCAACCAAAGGGATATTCCATACCATGTGATGTCACACTCAGCAATAAAAGGTGGAAACAGGAAGAAGAGGGGAGGGGTGGGCTCTTGTTGTAAAAATGTCGGTCCTCCTCCCGAACACTGGCTACATCTGTTGAGGCCCTGCTTCAAGGACGTGGTCAAGCATCGCTCATTTGTGGGAAGTAGAGAGTAATTTCTTTCCTTTGCACTTCTACATAGCCTTTATTTGTTTTGTTTGTTTGTTTTCCTTCTTTTTTTTTTTTTTTTCCATTTCTTCCTCCCTTTTCCCCTTTCCTTTTTTTTTCCCCTTTAGTTAAATTGTTTAGTTCAATTTTTCTTTAGTTTTCTCTTTTTAGTTCAATCTTTCTTTAATTATTATTATCATTTCCCTTTAAATGAATTATCCTTATCTCAACCCATGAGTTGTTCTTTGCTTTGCTTCTTCCCCTCCTCATCTAAGGAGGGGGAGTGAGAGAGCAGTTGTGGTGTTTAGCTGCCTAGTATGGTAAAACCACCACACCATCATACTATTGTAAGCTTAGGAGATGCATGCAGAGCTGGACTGCACTGGGGCTAATGAGGGTCCTAGACAAGGGGAAGACCCTGAGTGTCTTCCCTGATCATGTCTGCCTTGCACACTGGAAGACAGCCAATGCTATCAAACATAATCTGGGATGGACATCAGGCATCATAGAACTACCATAGTTGCTGAATCTTTCAGAGAGAACATTTTTCATTTCATAGTGAAAATGTACCCTCATGGAGGCAAGATACATGAAAAAGAATTGGACAGGCCATTGGACCTGGGTCTTTTTTGGTATTATCTTGGGTTTTCCTTTTGATGTGCTGAGATGGTTTCAATTTTAGTATTTCAAAAGCTTATTTTTCCTTCTAAAACCACTTCAATATACAAACCTCCATAAGGAAACACAATATTCTGTTTACTATACAAAAAGATAACTTTTTAAATTGAAATCATACTTCCATGTAATAGCTTGCCCCCAAAATGTCTTTTAAGCTCCTGCTATGTCTTTCTTCAATTGCTTCCTCAGTATTTCAATTACTCTGTCTTGAAATTACAAACAATAAAAGCCTCTTTATAAAAAGTAGAATTATACTTCTAAGGTATCTTCTTATGATAACAGCAAGAAAAATACTATTTTTAAAGTTGAGTTGTTCATTTAATCATCTCTGAGATTAGGTCAGTTTGTTTTTTTTCTGCGTTGTGTTCTAATATTGTTCACTTAGATGTTCCTTGACTATTGACATTATCATAGATAGCGAAAAAAAACTCTAACATATATGCAACATCAATGCTAAACAGTTAACAAAATCTCACATAGGCCAACAAGGTATTGCAAAATTAAAAATAATTGGTGCTATCCGCACTATGCACTTTAAGCAGGTAACTTGGTTGCAGTTCAAAGTCCAAGATCTGTATGTTTGCAGAAAATTTTAGCATGAGGCCAAAGAAAGCCATCTGGATACCCACAAAATGTCATAGAGATGTTTAAGAATGCTGTTAATCCCATGAAGGCTTTTTCTTCCATGCCATGTCTATGTGTGAGGATGACCATTCTTTGAAATTAAAGTAATGAAAGTAAAAGAACTGTTTATGTCCTTTGTCAAACTAATCCACATATGGAGCTATAACACTGAATCTCATCCATAATTATTGCAAAATGACTTCATTGAGGTGTCAAAATATCTTTACAAACTAAATAAGAAGCTCTTTAAAAGGTAATATGTATATATTCTTCAAAAATCTTCAAAACTCTAAGCACAGGTAAGCAAAATTAAATAGAGCAAATTCATTTTCGTCTGACTTATGTAGACCTAAATCATTTATGCCATCCACCTGTTGGTGCCTAAATGCAACAAAAACATTAGCCATGCAAATCTGTAACAGCAATAGTAGTAAGCCAGGAAAAGCTTACAGAAGGAGGGATAGTCAGCAGATCTTCTAACCTGGACATCCCCCAGCACTGCTTCCTTTTTAAAGGTTCATGGAAATCCTGAAATACTTTTAATGAGGGACAACATCAGGGAGAGATTATCTAGTCCAGCACTCTAGCCTGTCTGAAAGGTCTTGTCTGGGCATGAGCTGTAGTCAGTCAGTTCATGTCCATATACCTCATTGTCAAAATTTCGAGGTGTTCAGTTTAGCTTTAATCCCTCACATTTCGTTTTAGCAGATGCATATACATTGCAACTAGGGAACATCTTCCCTGATGTTCTTCCCTGATGGTCTGATATTTATTTCTCCTTTAGTTAGTCACACATATTCAATGCAATTACTCCTACTCTTGCAAGAATAGCTGAAGATAGGAGAGAGGAGGTTACCAGGCATTCTTATCTTAACTGCTAAACTACTGAAATAAAACTGAATATACAGTTTCGCCTCCTAATGGCGGTTTGTCCACTAAAAAACATGGTGACAATAGGAATGAAATCACACACTTTATTGTGATTTTAACTATCTGTAAGTATCAATACCACACCAGCTCCTCGTTGAAAATTTATAAAAGATATTTTTCAGTCATAACCACACTGGTAATCTGTTAAATTCTGTTGTTTTTTGTTTGTTTGGTTGGTTGTTTTTGTTTTGTTTTGTTTTGTTTTGTTTTCTGTTCTGTTAAAGACAAACTTTTACCTTCAAAGAATTAATTTGCAGTGCTAGTCATCTCTTCTTTATTGAGAAGAATAAATTATTTTTTAAGTCATGCATGAAAGAAAACAAAACCAAGTCCTACCACTCTGGGTTGTCATATTCATTAGACATCATTTAAGAAAACTCAAATGTTGAAGCTTTCCACTGTTTGTTAAATGTTATATTGTACTAAGTTGAGGGAATTAAGACTGGATATCAGGAAGAGGTTCTTCAAGAGGATTGTCACACGCTGGAATAGGCTCCCCAGGGAAGTAGTCATGGCACCAAGCCTGTCAGAGTTCAAGAAGTGTTTGGACTTAGTCATATGGCCTGAATTTTTGGGTCGACCTGTGTGGACCAGGAGTTGGACTCGATGATCCTTATAGGTCCCTTCCAACTTGGGTTATTCTATGATTCTAGAAATCTGTGATGACCATTAACAGGGCAAAGCTATTGGCAACCACCTTTAGCAGAACTGGAGGAGAGGAGAGGAGGGGAGAGGAGAGGAGAGTGAGAGGAGACGAGACGAGACAAGACGAGACGAGACGAGATGAGAAGAAGAAAAAAGATGATTCTGCTATAACTGGAACTTTTTTATCAAGTAAAAACACTTCAAACTGTGCCTTCTTTTATGCCAAAAAAAAATCCAGAAAAATTGCTAGTTACCTTCTATTGTCAAGATAATTGATACATACTGTTAACAGAATATTTATTGATGCTCCCGTTGTATAGTGTACCCTCATGAGAAAGAGCAAATACAAAATATGATATACATTGCTAGCAATCTTTGTGTGTTTTGCTGGTACTAGGTAAATAATAGGCTGCTACACAACAGGAAGGAAAGAAAAAAAAGAAAAAAAAAAGTAATGTATCAAAATCTCTGCCTATGCTCAGAAGACTTTACAGCTTTAGGAGAAAAAATGCCCAGACCAAACTCACCCAGAGGTCCATCTATGGTGGCAAAGCTACTTTTTGATTTCCTAAAACACCTCACTCCCATTTTGCAGAAGCGGCATCAATAGCTGATGTTTTTTGGTGTGGCCAGTGCATCTGTACTAGGGGCCTTGAACATCTCAGATGGTGCTTTGCATCTTCATTCAACTTGGGCATGCTGTCAGAGCTGTGTTAGAGACATAATCTAAGTCTCCCTAAGTATGAGGCAAATAAAGCTAAAGTTTCTATGACGAATAGTGCAAATCTACAGTGACAGATGGTACAGCATCTGAAAGCAAAAGTAGTCCCATGCTTTAAATTTTGGGTATTGCACAGGGAAAAGGCATTGTCAATGCTCTGTAAACAGCTTAAACACTGCAACCTACATTATCCTGGGACTGACACACTTGAGCACCATTTTTTACTTCCATGAGCTGAGTCAACCCTAAACAGCTCCACATTCAAAATAAGAAGCAGTGCTCTCTCTCCAGGGTGCTGTGTGCTGAACATGTTAGTCTCACACTCACTTCCATTCACTCCCTTCATATATCAAAGCAGGGCAAAAAAGTAATATGAGGGGAAAAAAAAAATTGTTTCAAATATTAAAGAAAGCACACACGATATTTATCTTGTTAAAGACAGGGTCTTCCTAAAGCAAAAAGCCATAAATTTTCCATCCTGTTATAGTCAACTCATAAAGCAGTTCATGCTTCCTAGAGGAAGCATGATGTCAAATATTCAAGCACAAGTAAGGTAATCCAATCTATATATCTACATATATACATATAAAATAAATCCTATTCCTCTCCTTTGCAATAACTCAGAAGAAGAGACTCTTGGATAGCTCTTTGAAGTATGTGGCAAAATTTTATTCTATACTGTATGGAGATAAAAAGACTGAGCATGTACTTTTTTGATCATAGATGAGTTGCCTAATTTTAATAAGTGCTAAACACCTGCAGATTTTACACAAACAGAGACAGTGAAGGTTGAAGTTTTCCAGGGGGAAAAACAAACTAACAAACAAAACCGGTCAAATTCCTTTCTCTGAAAGCCTCTGATAATAGGTGTGTGATTATCAGAACAGCAGCCTATATCAAAATGATGAACTAAAATATTACCGATGTTTAAAAAGTCATGTTCAGTTAATCATTGCTCTGCAAGTGTAAATATATAAAAGAATTACCCAAATCTAAAGTAATTTACCCAATAGATCTACCTTGCATTGCTTCTATAGCTCCTTATTGTGTGTATGGAATGGAATGGAATGGAATGGAATGGAATGGAATGGAATGGAATGGAATGGAATGGAATGGAATAGTTCAGTTGGAAGGGACCTTCAGAGATCTTCAAGTCCAACTGCCTGACCTCTTCAAGGCGAACCAAAAGTTAAAGCATATTACTGAGGGCATTATTCAAACATCTCTTGAAACTGACAGGCATGGGACATCAGGAAGCCTGTTCCAGTGTTTGATCACCCTCATAGAAAAGAAATTTTTCCTCATGTCCAGTCTGAACATACCCTGGCAGAGCTTGGTGCCTTTCTAATGTACATTTAATCTTCCAGCCTTATTCCACCTTTGTATTAGTGTGTTAGTGTTGTCCAATCTCATCAGCACAATAACAGAAATAATTGCTGGATATCTCACAGTTTCAACTTTTGTAAAACACTATTTTCTAACATAGCTAACAGAACTGGAGATAAATACAAGGGCTGAACCTACTTTTAGAAAAATTGTTGACAGTGACACTCCCCACTCCTCCTCTGCCCAATAAATAAATAAATAAATGTGCTGTTCTTATTCATAAACTGAAAAAACAAACAAACAAACAAAAAACTGCATTTTCAATGTATTTCCTTGGGATCCTCCCCCTCATGTGACTTTAGATATAGGGGCCGAAACACAACATCCTACTAGATTGTGACACTGTCATTTGTTTCTTAGATGTGTGTAGTATAGTTGAATTTTTTGCCTCCTCCTTTGTATGTTTATTCCATGAGGAAGTGAAGGACCTTCTGATAGTTTTTGTTGGTGTATGGTGTAGGGAAGCAACAGACTGAGGGTATGTGACCAAGCCAACTTTCCCAATTTCCATGACTTTAAATAAAAAAAAATACCTCACTCTCTCAACTGTTATTTTCAGACCTTTACAACTTGCAACTCAACAGAGTTGAGTTGCAGTTGAGTTGCAAGAATTACTCCAGAATTAGCAACAGCTTTAAGTTCATACCAGGACATTGTTTTTCTTTTTTCTTCAGAACATCTGAAAGTAAAATATGGTTCTTTTTTCCTTTATGAGAGATGGATAATTTTTTTTTAAAATGCACTTATGAAAAAACATTTAATTAAAATTATAATGAAAATGCATAATGCAAATGTATTCTTTGTCTTTGAAATAAGAATTAGAGACTGTAACTATATTCAAATAGGGTGTCCTTCATTACTACCCTGGATAATTTACAAATAGAAAGCTATTTCATCTAAGGCTTCTTGTCCAATGATTTCAATCACTTCATTTGGAGAGCTGCAGGGAAGGTAAGATCTGTTTTAGAGAAAAAAAAAAAAAAAAGAAAAAATGAAAAAATAAAAAAATAAACAGAAGATATACAGCCAAGTATTTCTAAAGGCTACCCTACTGGAATAGTTGAAGTCACAGAAACATTTAAGAAACAGAAAGGAAACAAAAGATCTTGAAAATGAAAAATCTTAACATTGTACCTGTATAAAGAATCTGAAAAAAATGGAAGACAGCAGATAGAGGCAAGGTATTTCAAAGGAATTAAAAAATAAATAAAATAAAACAGCAGAAAAGTTAGATACATTCAGAATTAATGTTCAGCTTATACTTTGAACACAGAAGGTAATTCGTAGTTGAGAGATCTTACCCAACAGCATGGCTGAGACAGTGGAGACTCCTAAACTCTGGACACTCAGGTGGCTTCTTTTTCCTATGATTAGCTCTGACTCAACACATAGCTATGGGCTTGGGGGCAAAAGTTGAAGTCAGTTGAGTTCTGGCCTGCAAGATGGCAAATCAGATGATGATAACTGTCCTAATACAGTCCATAGCCTGTGAACCTGTGACAACAGTGGCCTGCATGATTGAAGGAAGTTTGTGTACAGAAAGAGATATAAGATTGGTGCAAATGTCACCAAAGACTTTGGATCCAGCTAGGACAACTCATCCAAATATGAATTTTAAATCCTTCTCATTTGGGAAAGCATAATAAGCACACTGAATTTCAGGCATGCATTGAACTTTCTTGTTCTCAATGAGATTCAAGTACTATGATTAAATAGCTATTTTAGTGTCTTCAAGAGCGATATTTTCCTAAATGGAATCTGGACGGACTAAGTCAATCTTTAGGAGAAATATTGTGTTGTCCTGCTGGAGTGTATGGATACACCATGCAAAATATCCAATATGCTTCCATACAAAATTTTCACAAAGGCTTCTGGCCTTACCTTCAAGAATAATTCAAGAATGTCCAGCTGATGTGCTTACAGAGGCCAAGAAAGTCCTGCAGAGGTAATTGCCACCTTAAGGGAAGAAATGTGCTTGTAGGACAGACCCCATTGCCGTGGCAACTCTCACACAGCAGCAGGAGTCACTGTACACATGCGTGGACATTGTGCAGAATGTCACCGCTTCACTGCATCATGCGATGGGCTACAGCAAACCCAGAGGACTGTCTTGTTAGCAGTCTCCTTGCTATCATTCTAGAAAATAGGACTCAGCACTCTTGTTGCTATTGTCCTAGGAAATATGATGCAAGTGAATGTGTGAGAATCTTCTGTCCTGCAATCATGTCGTCATATAACCTGTTCACAGGAATAACAGAAAAATGTTCGATGAGATAGTGTTGGAGAAATGCTAGATAATTGAGAGGCAATAGTTACCAGGGGAAGGTAGTTTATAAACACAGGGGACTTTGTGAACAGGAGTGGAAGATCAAACTTACATGCACTTCAGATACAATCTAGGGACCTGTCTTTGTACTCACATCAGTGGAAATTCCTTGGTTTCAGTGGATTTATTAAAGTCAGCAAACCTCCTTAACAGCTAATGAGAAATTAGAGAAGTAACTGATAATAGGCAGCCAAGGCAAATCATCAGCTATTGTAAATTGGCTTTATTTGTCCACAAAGAGTGCACAAATACTAAAGTCACAGATATTGTCTGCATGCAAAAGGGAGCTATTAAAGAGGGTTCCACTTCTTGCTACACACTGTTCTTCGTGCTACCATTAGTCCTATGATGTGAGGACTGGTATCCTGGTATCCCTGACTGTCATAGCATTCCCCTGTTTTGTCGCTGCAAGACCAGGGCATATAGTCACCATGGAAGTCTTGACGTATCTGTTCCTGTGTAAATGAAGCAGATAAAAAATAATAATAATAAAAATAATAATTAAAAAAAAAAAAAGTGCAGTATTCCTTCCTAATTCACACCTAGAAGAAACAACTGTATATGGCAGTTTGTCCTATCTCCTTCTGCTGGCAGTGCTGTAAAGTGAAAATAAAGCAATAAAGCATCTTGTGGTAAGCTGGGAGAGACAGAAGTCCAACAGTCTGTACTGGGTGCTACACATACCTTCTGCGTGCATTATTCCAGAAAGGACTGCAGGCATCTGCCTGTTCCCCTACAGATCTTAGGAGTAGATGTAACCTTACAGTCTCATCAGACTCTACATTAGTAGGTAGACTTCCTTCACCAAGCATCAGCTGTATCTTCAAACTTGTCCTGTTCTTCACTCATCACAAACAGTGCTTTAAGACTTCTAAAAGTGTACAGGAAAAAAAGGAAAGAGAGCAGTTAAATATATTTACTGTCATGATGCTTGTGGTGCCATATGAAATATAATATATATATATATATTTCAGTACTCAAAGAGTTGCATTTATGATTCACTGGCAATCGTGTTCACAAATCCCAGCAGGAGTTAGCCAGTAATATCCAACACATTGAGATGAGAATGTTTCCCCAAATGTCTTTGACTTTCCAAGGCTACCAGCAGATTTTTATTTAGAAGAACATGCAAGTGGGCTAATCCACTTAGGTAAAACATCTGTTTATAGGCACAGGATCAGTTCTGTGAATAATCACAATGCAATTCTATGCTCACCAGAAGTTATTACCATATTCTAGCAATAGTTAATATTAATATGAGTGGGCAAGGGGAGCACTAGAGGAAATATTCTCTCATCTGTAATAGCCTCTTAGTGCATACTGTTTCTTATTTTTTCTCCTAGCACAGAAAGATTTAGGTCAGGAAATAATTGTTCATGGGTAATAATTTGCAAATCCTCCTTGGAGTGCACATGCTCTTGGCAGGTTAACATTTGCCTAAAGGGGCCTCTGATGAAGAGAAACAAGGACTTTGGTTTCCATCACAGTCAGTCCATTAGCATTAGCCTAGATGAACACACACTCAGCATTCAGAGACATAAAAACAAAAAGACCCTATGTCTTCAAAACAATAAACAAACAAACCATCACTGAAATCACTGTTGTTTGTTTGTTTGTTGTTTTTGTTTGTTTGTTTGTTTGGGGGGGGTTGGTTAATGATTATTATTTTTTTGATGCTGTAATAGCCTCTGCTTTAACTACCTGCATGGTATGGCAAACTTACTCTCAGAGGATTCACCTCCAAGAAAGCAGCTGCTCTTTCAAGAACTTTACCTTCTTGCTCCCTCTAGTGTTCTGAGAAATCAAGCACAGTTTTACCTACCCCTAATCAGAACACTCTTCCTCTCATTTCCTTTCCCATCACGTCCAACCAAATTGACTTGATAGGAAAGGACAGACACTGACTTTATTATAAGCAATAATTTGAAATGTAAACCTTCACCTAGCATGCTACTAAGAAATCCAAACTGTTGTAAGGTCCTTTACATTGCTCAAATTAGTATTTCTTATCATTTGCAGACAAAGCAATGTTTGGGCTTGGAAGAGACAAAGTAGACATGTATGCACTATTATGGCTGCTTCTAAGGACACCCGTTTTAACTAGACATTGTTGTCATAGACCCAAGTAGTGATCATCAGTTAACTTTTTCTATAACTAAAAGAAGAATGTGTCTGCATGTTGTACATAGTTACTTGTCTGATCATGATACAAACACATAAAACAACTGGCTAACTGCTTCAAGAAAACAAGTTTCTAATCTTAAAGGAAAATGGAACCTCAATCAGCTGTTGTTATTAACACTTATAGCTTGCTATAGATGGTGGTCATCCTGAATAATGAGCTTCTGAACTACTTGATTATATATTAGAAACACTATTGCTATGCTTGCACCAAGCATACAATATGCATCAACCAGACAATTTGTATTATTCCCCAACTGGTGTTGAAGGCTCATCTTTACTTAAAAAAAATAAAATATATATATATTTGTTTTCAAAGCTAAGATCCAAAACATGAACACAGCACTGTCTGCCTGTAACTCCAATCTACCTAAAACAATGCTGCTCCCAGGCATCTCAGTGGAACAAGTTAAACTCTGAAATGTCAAGCTTACAAGACAAGACTGCATTAATCAACTTCCTGATGAACAGGAGTACTTACAGCACGAATGTTTGAAGAATCTACTATAGAAAACAGATTATTTTGGTATCAAAACCTGGGGAGAATCTAGAAAACTAGCAATTGTACTTTTTCTGGTTTGACTTCTGCCAGTGACAGGCTGGAAACATCCCCAGGAAATAAAATGTGAAGGGAGCAAAAATCCACTTCTGCTGCATCAGCACAATCCTCCTGCCACCATATAAATTAGAGATGTGGAAGAGCAGTCTTTCTTTCTGGTAATTTTCAGAGACATTTTTAAAGCTATTTTTGCTACACAAAGAAACATCTTGGATCAGAAAGATATGGAATAAAACTTTTTTTTTTTTTTTTTCCTACATCTACAAACTACTCTATCAGCCTTGCTATGGACAATGGTGGTCTTAATATATAGATACTATTTTAAGCTCCCATTCCTAATTACATTCAATTAGTTGAATTATATTCTGTAATGGTATATCAGAGGACAAAATTCTTGCACGTGTATTTTGATTTAAATTTTATTTGCTTCACCACAATCTGCACCTAAGTCTTAGAAGGCAGATTTTATCCCACTGCTATGTAGAAGAAATAACTATAAGCCAACAATTAATACCATGAAAAGTTTTAACTTCATGTCTAACTGTGAATCACTAACAGAGTGATAGAGCTTTTTGATACACAGATGTACATTTTGAGAAATCAATATAAAACATTTTAAAGGGTCTACATAATGCTGTCTTAACAAACAGGGTCATATTCTTTTCTTTACAAAATCAATTCAGTGTGAATCAAGAAAATGAGTCATCTTCATTTCCCCCCCCCCTTCCACTAATGTTTCTCACTGCTCATAGTTTGGTTTCAGATCAAAGCAAGATAAAAGTGAATTAAAGATTCTTCTATTCTGTTATTCATATCTGACTAGAAATATATTTCCTTGTACATGCAGCATATTATTTAATATATTTTGTTTAACTGTGTTTGGTAAGAAATTGGAATAAAATGTATTTGTGGAAAGTGAAGCTTTATTTAAACTTAGTGAATACTTTTATCTGCATTTCACTGACAAGGTAAAAACAATAAAATCTCTACACAGATAAGTAAATTAGTTGAATCAGTAATGTATCTATTACCAAAATGAGTGTTAGTGTTTATTTGGTCAAATTTGTAAGGTAATAAGGCATAGCATTTTCAAAGACACCTAAGGGATTCATTTTCAGAGTCATTTTCATTTGGTAGAGAGAAAAAAAGGTAGATACTTCATTTTTATTTTTATTTTTTTTAAAAAAAAGGGTCATTTTGATTGAAAAATTATTAACAGCCAAAATATTTCTTTCATCTTCTGTCCCTCCCAATCTTCTACATTTACACTTGCAGAAAAAAAAAAAAAAAAGAGAGAGAGAGAAACAACAAACCAAAAATCAGATTAATGAGGTCAATGGCTTTTATTTTACTTTTTTTTTTTTTTTTTAATCAAAGAAACTACAAGAAACAACAAGCCCTTGGTTTGAAATAAATGTTGTTTCTTCATCCTTGCCAATACACCCTGCCATTGTTTTCAGACATTTCTCCATTTCACGCTTAGTTTAGTGGTTCTTCTAGGAAGATATTGTACTTTTGAGATGGCTTCTGCCACCAGACCTTACCATCATAATATAATTAAGAGTTGGACTTTTATACCCACTCGAAGCTTCATTAAAGCCAAAGGGCTACATGCAAGCATCGTATTTGTTTTTATGTCACTGTGACCTAAATCAGTGTCATAACTATTTTATAGGCTGCTTGGCAACAGAAGCAGACAACATGGCAACTGGGGTCACCAGCATCATGTACATCTCTACGCTTCCCATTCAGTTTGGAAGGAAAGGACTAACATCCATCAAATTGGCAATTGCAGTCACAACTATTCTGGCCTCAGAAATGCAAACCTGGAAGAAGAAAATCTTTCTATAGTAGAAGAAAATCATTCTATAGTAGATTTCCCAACTCTGCACAAACCCACTGAAAAAAAAAAAAAAAACTAAAACCTCTCCATACTTTCTGAGAGGCTTTCAATATTTGAGCTCTCTTAATTTTGCCTATAGGGACATTGTGTGAGACACGCATGCTTTTTAATCTTCCAAATTCACCTAAAGAGAGACTAGTAGTCAAACTGACATTTTCCCCTGGGTTGTGAATGAACTAACACTCCAGTTTGTAGAGCAATCACTGAAAATTATCCACCAAATGCCTTGAATGACTTTCTACAGTTAGTGAAGAAACACGGCACAATTGTTCAGTGATCAAACCCTAGAATTTAGATCTGATCAGGCACACAGTCATGTAAGTAAGAGTGATGGAGCAATAGCAATTCTAACTAACTCTCACCCTTGGATTTTGAATCTTGGCTCAAATTAACTGCATGCTCATAAGGTGCTTTCTGTGAATATTATCTGATGTTTATAAATGGGAGCTGTTCTTGTGAAAACAGCTACTCTGAACCATTGTGTAGCAAACAGACCTCCACGCACACTTTTGGAACTCACACAGAAGTGCCAGTGCTTTCTTTCATCTCTTCCTGAGCAAGGGGTTGTGCATCCACCACCTACTAATGCACCCTCTGCTGGAAGAAGCTAAGAGCAAGTGGGAGATCTTGTACAGAGCAGAACAGATCAAAGACATTGTCAGTGCCTCTAAAGTCTACAAGAGTAGCACATTTATTTAGAGAAAAGCCCCTAATGATTTAGGAGAAGTGAAGCAGAACTACGATCCACAGAAAAAGTCTCAGTTTTTCAGTATTCCCTACACAATTTAGAGGAAGTTTTTCACATCAATGATCTGGCAACCAATATAGGGAGGAAAAGTCAAAGCAGCTATCAAGGGAAAAAGACTTCCCTCAGATGCTGAGGTTGTTTCAGCTGGGGTCCTATTTAAGGACCTATGTAACACATAGTACCATAATAATAATAATAATAATAATAATAATAAATAGTGAGCTACAACATCTACAACATGACAGCAGTGGAGTGAAAACCAAAGACTAAGGACATGGATTGCTAAAAGCATATTAAAAGAATAATCATCTTGAGGAGAGTTCTAGCAAATACAACCCTCACTCAAAAGTGACAAAATCTCATTCTTCCTGAAAATCTTGTGACATTCTCTGTGTTACACCTACATATGTGCAATGGAGGTGTTTAGAAGTTGGCAAGCCCCACAGCAAGAAGCTTTCAAATTCTTCCTATGGCTGGTGCCTTGAAGTGGTTAAAAAGATGTCTCTTGCCACTTTCTAGATATATGCACCCTTCAGGCACAGACTAACATTGGATGTCTGCTGCCAGACTCCATTCCCAAGTTCAGACATGTAGCAGATGCTTGGTGCTCCTGCTGTTCTCACCTGAAGGTGTGAGGCACAGAAGTCAAAGCAAGGAGAAAGTACACAGAAGATGGAGAAAAGGAAGGGAAAAAAAAAAAAAAAAAAAAAAAAAAAGCCACAAGCTGAAATAATTTACTGAGCAAGTTCAAAGCCATGATACTGTCACTCTTTTCACTTTCTAACCTTTCTTTTCTACCACGCTTGTTGAGAATCTGCCCCAGAGAACCCATGTTTTACTGTTTTCAAGTAGCTAATTCAGTGAACTGTAATTGCAATTGAATAATTGAGGGTTTGGAGAAGTTGAATGTTGCTGGTCTTTTGCCCTTTCTTCCTTTCCTTTACACTTTCTTGTGTAATAAAACCATAGCCTCTAGACAGCTTTTCATAATAGCTGCTCATTCAGTTCTTTTCCAAGCACTGGATCACATTTCTTCATCCTCTTAAGGCCAAAAGTCACCTCCCTGCCTTTCTATGTGCAGCCAAAATTTCTTTAGAAGATGAATTTAAGATTATGAGATAAAATACTGTGTCACATATATATTTTTTTACATATTGAATTTAACCTAATTGTAAACAGACTGTGTGTGTGAATAAATCCAATTCATGATTATATGAGCGGAACCAAGGAACAGGATGTGAGGGAAGGATGCAAGCAGGTAGAAGAGGACATAATTTTACATGAACAATAAAATGTTTTTTGTGTGTTTTGTTTTGTTTTGATTATGCCCCCTTGAAGGTTTGAACAGACTCCCAGTTTTGTAGAACAAGACAAGGTAAGCCATTTAAAGTCTTGCCAGGTCCTGACTGAATTGCTGGACTTTTATGTGAATATGGTGAATTAAGCTGTAGAGAAAACAGAATTTGATTCTCATTCGTCAGAGTGATGGAATGAGGAACCCTGTGAACACAACTGGCAATGAAAAGCAACACAAGAAATCACTTTTGAGTCAGAGTAAAGAGGGTTCAGCTCCATGAGATGCTGAACTAGGCCAGTTCCCACTAAAGGCCAGGACCTGCTTCTCTATTCTTTCATGCATTCATTGGAATATAAAATTCTGCTATTCTGACATGTCAGTGTTTCATCTTATACTTACTGTTGACAATGGGATGTCAAAAAATGACCAAAGGCCCCAGAAGTGAGCAGAATTGTGGGTGATCAACACAATACCAGCCAAGTTCATATATAATGAGCAACCCTCCTGTTGGGAAATAATTTGGCCTGGTCATGTTGATGGCTATTACCAGGATTACTCTGTTATGTCAGCTTTTTTTTTCATTAGCATTAAAGATATTCTTTGTTCTTTTATGAGAGTTCTGTCCTTTCCTCCAAAAATAATATGCATGGCCTCTCTACTATTCCTGTGGCTCAGAGAAACACAATAACACTGGCAGCCTACCTCCAAGGTTCTTTCACTTCAATCTTACAGCAATATAAATGGCCTCAAAAATAAATATATAAATAAATAATAAATAAACAAACTTTTCCTTTCACTCTATTCCCTTTTTCTTTTACTTTATTCCCCTTCCCCTCCTACTCTCTGTCTCTTTTGGTCTGGCTGCACACCTGGGATGGTTTTGAAAAACTGACCTACAAATAAAACAGCTTCTCATTTCAAATCTCTCGAGCTAGTCTTTCTCTATTTAGTTTTAAATATTGGGAGACCTGTCTTACAAGACAGACCAATGGACTGAAAAAAATGCAGATGCTCTGGTTGTCTCTAGACTTAATGACAAGACCACATATTTGATTTACTAATCTCAGAAAAAGGGTTCTTTTCATAATTTTGCCACTATCTTCCCTCACAGCCTGAAACAAGTAATTTATTCATTTTGTTTATACCTTCTTGTTTGGGGAAAATATTTTGACTATTTATACTTAACATTTTTGAAATCTTCTACTGTCATATCTTCAGAGCACATTAGACAACTGCATCTGTTTTCATTGTCTAATCATATGTATCACAGTTTGCTGAAAATAAGAATACATCCTGTATAAAATGCCTCCCAACACCATTGCCTTTTGATCCAACAAATACTTACTTCTTTGGCACAGTGAAAGAGTAGACCTGAAGGAATTAAAAACAGATTGTGCAGCTGATACATCAGAAGGAAAGGATGCCATTCAAAGGGACCTGGACAAGCTGAGAAGTGGGCCAATGTGAACTGCATGAGGTTCAACAAGTCCAAGTGCAAGGTGCTACACGTGGGTCAGGTCAATCCCAGACATGAGGATAGACCAGTAGAAGAACTCATTAAGAGCAGCCCTGCAGAGAAGGACTCAGGTGTTCTGGTGGACAAAAAGCTCAACATGAGCCAGCAGTGTGTGCTTTGTAGCCCAGAAGGCCACTGTGTCCTGGGCTGCATCAACAGGAGTGGCCAGCAGGTCAAGAGACGTGATTGTCCCCCTCTGTCCTGCCCTTGTGAGGCCCCGCTTGGAGTGCTGCATCCAGGTCTGGGGCCCCCAGCACAAGGCGGCTGTGGGGCTGTTAGAATGGGTCCGTGAAGATAATCAGAGGTCTGGAGCACCTCTCCTATGAAGAAAGGCTGAGAGAGCCAGGAATGTTCAGCCTGGAGAACAGAGAGCTCCAAGGAGACCTCATTGTGCCCTTTCAGTACTTAAAGGAAACTTATAAAAAAGATGGAGAACAACCTTTTACACAGACAGATGGCAATAGAACAAGGAGAAATGGTTTTAAACTAAAAGAGGCAAGATTTATGTCAGATGTGAGGAGGAAATTCTTCACTCAAGAGGGTGGTGAGGCACTGGAACAGTTTGCCTCAATTACTAGAAAATCTATTTCTTAATTGCAGTTTGCAAAAAGAAGAAAAAAAATCTTCAAAATATATTTTGTGCAATAACTTTTACTGCTGGTTAAACCAAACCATGCATTCACTGAAAATAAAGAAATACATAAATACTAGTAAAATATGGTTGTCTCAATAACATCACGTGAAGAGCCTCAGCTCTAGGCCATCAATAAGTATTTTAAGTGACTAGTTGGCCATCGGCAAGCATCCCTTCTAATCATTTAGTTACCTTTGGGGAAAAGAAACAAAAAAAAATAAAAACTTCAAAATGTGTATGACCTTAATGCTTACTTTTCGTATACTGAGAATGCTCTCAGATCTAGGTTCAACCTGTTCTGTATTCACATATTACTAATAGAATTGATACATCTTAACAGACTTCTGTTAAGAAAATAATTTGATATTCTTTTTATTAGATGCTTATTGTCAGCTACAAAGTCCTGGATGACTACAATTCCTTAGCTAGATCATTATGTGAATTTTCCATTTTACTCAGAACAAATGCCACACATTCCTTCACTCAAGTTTTCCTTACCCATAATTTTTAAAGTCTGAAGAACCAGCTCTGAACCAGCTCTACCAGCTCGTTTGAAACCAACTTTGAAAAAAAAAAAAAAAAAAAAAAACACTTTCACTTTTTGTAGAAGTTGAATCAAGTTCCAAATGATTTAACTCTGAGAAGATTGTTAAGATTTTGCAGGGGTCTAGTTACTGAATATAATAATGTGTATAATGTGCATAGAAGAGAAATTGAATTATATGCAATACACTTAATTATAAACCAGCATTTACTACCTCAGTATGAGGGTGGAAGAACTCCTGATTGATCTTACCTTAAATTCCAGCACATTAGATGTTCCTATTCTTTTCCTGCTGGGTGCCTCATAGTCAGCTGAATCCTAAGGCACTTCTTTAAATTGTCCATGGCACCAGCAGCTTAACAGGCAGCAAAATTATACACATATTTTATCCTGTAGCTGGAATAAATTAGTTGCACATGGAAAACTGACCTGTTGACATTTACTTTTTTAGCTTATATTTTCTGTTTCTCCACTTGTATTTTGTGGGAAAGCTGGTATGAACATTGCCAGTTTGATCTGCCTAAGCTAAGGATGTGCATACACTTTTACAGTGCAAAAGTCTGATTACAGCTTTTTTGTGGCCATTGCTCAAGGAGCCAGAATGAGCCCCAACACCTATTTCCATGAAGCAATAGGCATGAGGGCACTGCAGAAACAATATTCACTGTATTGCTAAAATTTAATAAAGAAGAAAAATGTTTTGGTTTCTTCAGTGATCCATATCATCATTCAGCATGGAGAATTCATCTGTTAAAACATTCAGCAGAACCTTACCTGGTGAAAGCAGCAGACTATTGCTTTCTCTGTAATAGCAAGATAGCTGTGATTTCTGCTTCACACATGCTGCCCCATTCCATTGCACTTACAGCATTAGTTTTATTTGCAAGTACCTAACATGCAACTCAGGAAGCATCTTCACTTTAGTTACTGTAGATCTCAGGAAAATTGTCTGACCTAGCTGGCTTTCAATCACTTAAAGCAAGATATTCACACTGCTAGCTTTGATCTCCCTATTCTTTAGAAAGAAAAATTGAAAGTGCTGACATAAAAAGATTAAATCACATTAAACTGAATCAAAGACACTGTCAGCTTTTCTACTTACTAGGAAAAAAACAGGAAAGTAATATTCTTAGCTAAATTAGGTTTAGACTGATATATGAGTTGAACAGCTCCAACAAGAGCCAGATTCAACTCACTAATTTAGGAGATTTCAGACCCCAATTGTTCAAATTTCATAAGGACAAACAAACTCATAAGGCTCCCATCATCATCCCAGTCAGGGTACACATTTCCACTACCCTGAGAGAAATTTAACATCTTCGGTCATGACTGAATCAAACCAGGAAATATGGTGGGGTTTTTTTTGTTGTTGTTGTTGTTGTTTTTCAGGGCAGAAATGTATTCAGAAATTTAATATGAAGTAGGATGCAAAATGTCAGTTCATGAGTTTTACCATCCTGTCCACTACTCCCATGACCCCACCACCTTTATTGAATTTGTGGTCCCTTGATCTAAGGTTCAGCCCTACAGTTTATTTTTGACCACTTTATTCTATAATTTTATGAAAGTTAAGCTAGGGCCTGAAATAATCTGCACTACAGTTGGCAGAAGCTCTTCTGTTGATTTAGACAATGGAATAGTCGCTTAAAGTATGAAAATCATCTCCCCAGCTTTGATTTTGAGCATTTGAGAATTTCAGTTGATTTCCTAATTCCAAGCTTAATCCCAGTTTAAGACCCGGGGTCAAGGGAATATATTCATACTAAAAAAAAAAACTACCAGTTGAAATATCTTCCCTATCAAAAGTCTTCACAAGAAAAGTTACTGTTTTGAATCCTCAGCCGTCTTTGATTCAAAATTCAGGAGTGTCAGAAGAAGAGGTATTTCTGCATGCTCTGTGAATTCAAGGACTATTTCATCATTAACATATAAATGGCCTTTTCTGTCCAGACTCCTAGTTTAGGACTTTTTTTATTATTATCATTTTTTAATTAAAAAAAATCTTCAAAAACTGGTCTTGAAACTTACATATTTCAGGAATGCAGCAATTCAAGGAGATGGAAAATGTCCTCTGAGACAGAACCCAGTACACTGGAACTCAATTAGATTTTGACCTTCTTCAACCATAAAGGATTGGGAGACAAACATTGTTTGCTACTTGCCTGAATTAAATTGGGTCTCCTGAGATGCATATGAAGCAATTTAAAAAAAGAAAAACACTGTTAACTGAATTTACTCAACCATCAGTCTGAAGTAAACCTTATTTACTGTATTCATCTATTACACTAATATAATGTTTCACATTTTAATAAGAAAAAATGACATTTAATTAGTGTTACACAGCCAAACCCTGAAAAAGATCCCCTATCTACACATTCAGCTAGGCCACCATTTTTCAGCTTCACCACACAAGTCCTGTATACTTTAATGCTTCCCTTGGTCTAAGAAAGCAGTAGGACTGTTTTATTAATTCAACTCCCTGTCACACTTCCTAGGCAGAAGTTGACATTCTTGTCACAATTCTATACAAATGGGACCTTTAAGCTTTATAAGCTTTATAAGCCTTATGCCCCGACAACTGACACTCTCTCCTTTCCCAAAACCATCCTTCTAAATTTCTTCATGTATGGTTCATTTTTTAAAGACTTGTGATGTTTGAAAGACAGAGATATTAGTGATTATTAAACAATACAAATAATTTAAAAAAAAAAAAAAAAAAGAGAGAAAGAAAGAAAAAAAAAGAAAGAAAGACCTATGCACATCTTCTTTCCATGCTTTCCTTTCTATTTTTCCATCCTAGCAACAGCTCCAGAAGCTTTCTTCTGTTGAGTGGATTCAGATTATCACTCAAAGATGCTTGGTTGTGCCTTGTACATTCAGTGTCTTCCACCCTAAGTAGGCCACTCTTAGCATACCCCTGTTTCTGCCAAAATTTCCAGCATCTGCCTTCTTTTCTTTTGCCCCCTACCTCTTTCACACATTGTTAAGACTGAAGACTGACCATTCTTCTTTTGTTTGTAAACCTGAGAAACCTCATTCAGAAAAAAGTTAATTGTTTTCACCTCAAACACAGCCATCCCATTGTACCAGGGTAATAAAGTAATTTCATAAACTCACTTGCTTTGATCTATAGATACATACAAGTCTGTATGTCAAGTCTTTAAATCTTCACTTTTTTTTTTTTTTTTTTTTTTTCCTTTAGGACTTCATTTCACCTTTATAAAAATAGGCAACCTGAATTCTAATTTTAGAAAAGGAAACTGGGACAAAACCACAACAACAAACCAAGTGTTAGTAAAAGCATTAATAAGGAGTCTCTGAGTCAGCTTGAAAATCCTAAAACACATTTTTTGTTGTTGTTGTTTAATATTTCATCACTGTACAGCAGGGAATTAGATCATTAGCACTAAAAAAAAATAAATGTTTTAAAATCTGATTTTTCAATCTCAAGGTATAGCTCCCTCCTACCTTGCCCACCCCAGAACCCAGCAATACACTTCCAAGTCAAGAGTTCTATAGTTTCAACTATTGAGCAATATAGTCCAACAGTGATATCAGCTACTTTTAGAGAATTGCAAAAGGGCTTGACTTGGAAAAGCCAGCAGCTTACTTCACAAAAATTTTCATTATTTTTTTTCCACAAAACAAAAGGAGTTTTAATTCATTTATTTTATTTTCATATTCATTTATTTTATTTATTCACTTTTACATGTGCATAGGCTGAAGGCTTTGACATTGCCTCATATGAAGTATCCAGCACCAAAATACACAATTATTGAAAAGTTTATTGACCAATGTCTGAATGCTTAGCTTATTTTTTTTTAATATGTCCCTTAAACAGAATTTTGACATTTTCTTAAGAAAAAGAAAAAAAAAAAAAAAGCTGAGGAAAAGGAAATAGGTCATTAAAAAGATACTTGAGAATTCCTCCAGCAGCAACCTGTAGGCGTAAGGGAAAACTCATTGTCAAGTATGATTTATGAAGCCTCATTAAATTTACTTAACATAACTGGGAAGCAGACTAGTACACTAATACCCTCTTTAACATAAACCTTCATGGAATATAGTGCATCCTTTACACAATAAAAAGGCTAATTTAGCTTGTCACAACACAGATCTGAATTAATGCAGAAGTCAAAAGGCTCTCAATTTGTGCTATTAAATACAAATATTGGGTGATAGCCTAGCTATTTCAACCATTCAATGATTTTTTTCTTGCCTTTTTCATGTAAAAATCAGTTATTAAGTGCGCATGCAAGAGAAAATTACTGTAGTCAAATGAATATAGATCCATCACAAAAAATAAAATAAAAAATACACCATACAAAGTGACATTTCAGATCAGCTTTTTTTCTTTTTCTTACACAAAGCTGCATTAATTAAGCTACGTGTATTATAAAATTCCAGTTCATTTCAAAGCATTACTTTCTGGCAGATTTTTGGTCTGCATGTAACTAATCTTGTTTTACTGAGAACTTGTATCATTCCTTCTGGACTACAAATGCCAACTCACCTCTGCTCCTACTATATTCTTCTCACTCACAAACTGTTAAAAGCTGAAAGTTTTATTACATAAAAAAATGTGTGTATATATACACAAACAAACACATACACAAATGCTGCTGAAGCTCTATCCTGTTCTGAGCCTAGACTGGCAGGTGGTCTTGACGAACGATGGGAGGTTCCTGTGAAGAAGGCGAGGTACCTTGCTGTTGTGTGGCAAAATTAATAAATACCTGTAAGGCAAGAAAAAAGTAGGACTTTCAAAATAACAGTATTTGAACAAAAACTTTGGAGATGTAGATGGTGATTTTTTTTCAGTTGCTTTTCTAAGCTTTTCTGACACAAAAATTAATAGTTTATGCTGCAAGAACCCCCTTAGAGATATGTTTTGTAAACTCTATAAATAATCCCTCTTCACCTCTCCAGCTAACACAGTGGTTGATGAACTATAAAAACAATGGTAAAATGAGTTACCAACTTATATATGAAAACCATATTTTACTGCTACACAAGTTACTGAGAAATAA
The DNA here is from genome assembly GCF_964035555.1 of Netta rufina. Lineage (NCBI taxonomy): Eukaryota > Metazoa > Chordata > Aves > Anseriformes > Anatidae > Netta > Netta rufina. The sequence continues at coordinate 85,763,680 of NC_140124.1, read as the reverse complement.
TTGTTTTACTTTGCATTTAAACGGCACGCCAGAGGAACTTGAGCCTGCTGTTTCTATCAACCACCATCACACAGATGAAGGTCCAGATATTTCAAGGCAAAGGTATACTTCTGAACACTACACAGTAATGATTCAACAGCTCATGTGCCTCCCTGATGTATATATATATATATTTTTTTTTTCTGAACAGATCTTACAACAGAAAGACTTGTTCACTTTTAAATCACATAACTATTTGACAGCAAGGAATGGAGAGGGAAAGATGGTTATTCTTGATTCAAATGATCATATTATTCATATGCAAACAAACAGGGTGTATAATAAGGATGTTTGTTATTCAAGAGAACTATTTTCCTGTTTAAGACTGACACTCAGTCAGGGAGAAGAAGCAAGAGTAGGTGACTGAGGTGATGAATCACCATGAATAATGCAGAGGAAGTAAGCTTGAGTGAACAACTCCTGAACAATCATGAGGCTGAAATAATCTTACATTCAGCTATTCAGTGAATAGATAATTTACAAGCAGTTAAAAGATTAGTACAAATCAGAATATTTCACTAATGATTTGCACAAGGGTAAAGGAGCACGTTCACACCATTTATCATACAAATTAATGCTTTGACTAGATGTGACTCCCTTGGTTTGCAGAATACATAACAAGAAGTTGCATACAAGAATGCTCTAATACATCACAGCCACTCAGAAATCCCACCCTTGCTATTGTTCTCTTATTCCTTCTGCCCAAACAGGATTTATTAGTTGTTAATAGTGGGGTCTCTTCTGTCTGTTTCTTCTGTTTGTGCATTTCCACTATTCTCTATTGTGCAGCATAATACTCACTGAAAAAAAAAAAAAAAAAAATCAAAGGAAAATGTCCTGTAAGCCTATGGTTTACTGTGATTTACAGACTTCTTCAGTCTTTTGAAGGGTATTGGTAAGATCCCAACTTTTGCACTGTGGAGGGTTGTTCACAGTCCTGCCTTCTCATCCTGCACAGAATGAGTAATCTAATGAGTAATTATGCTTGCACATATAATACAAACATGTGACTTCATGTGCTGCTTTGACTGTGCTCACCTGCAGTGTAAAAGCAGTAGGGTTCACATGTTACTGTGTAGATCTGAGATAGTCTGGAACTGCTGGTTTATCACATACATCCAGCAAATGATTTTAATGCACCAATAATTACAGTAACACAGAATGTTTACGGTTAAAAAAAAAAATAATAAAAAAATACCTGTTCCAGCGTGGTTTGGTTCATGGAGTAGTGTTTGATTTGGAGAAAATCTTTGTGGTTCTCTAGGACTCTGAAGAGCTCGGCTAAGCATCCCTCACTTCGAGGGATGTGGTATTCAAGCAGGTTAAGATGCTGTCCCTATAAAGAAGTAAAAATAATAAAAACAGATAAAAGTGAATGCACACGATGATGAAGCTGTATTTGCTTTAACCAATCTGGTTTCAGTAGACCTTCACTGCAAATTAGCAATATAAGCTTTTAAATAAGAATATATTTTGCCTGCATTGGTAGCTAAATAAAATGCTCTTACTCAGGACATATGTATTTAGTGCATGTTCTGAGATGACATTTTGTTAATCTCATAAAGAATATATAAATTTAGGACACTTTTATGTTATAGGATTGAAATTTAATTGATGGTAGCCCTGATACAATGGATTTTGGGAAGACACGAGGCAGTAAACCAAAATTTACTTACCGGTAGGCTTACACATACCCATTTTAACTATAAACAAAACAAAAAGATATTGGATTCCCTCATCATTACGTAATCAAGTGGCTGGTATCTAAGAAAGGGAAATTTTCTGTTAATCTGTGTGCTTGTTTTGAGCTTCCATACATCATAAGATTGACTTTGATTCTTACACTGAACTAACACAGATATAAATGAAAACAAAGGAAAATTTATAATTTAATTGATAGGATATTAAAGATCCTTATTAACAATTTCTGCAGTAGGGTGTTTTTCAATTTAATTTATGTATTTATTAAACTTCATTTCAGACAGAGAAAAGTCTTTCTCTCTTAATTCTGTGCTTTATTGGTAAGCTTCCTGGGAAAAATATATATATTTAAAAAAAAAAAAAAAACATATATATAGAGAGAATCTAATTGCTATAGGTCTTTTGTAAGGTTTCATATCAAATAAAAGAATCTCAGTAAAGACACGGTTGCCAGCTGTGGACCTTAACTACACTCTCAGCAAACTCACTTAATTCCTAATACAGGTGAACAAAAAGGCAAGTTTATCTTGGTCAACAATAAAATCACAAGAAAAGTATTACTCAGCGAAAGGACCTATTTGTTTATGTTGCCTAAATGACCATTTGGAATTGATTTAATCAATATTCCAAGTCAGATTTTAAAAAATTGCTTAATAGGGAAATGAAAATATGCACATGCATACTTCTCCAGAAAAAAAAAATAAAATAAAAATCAATATATATAAACATGTATACATTGTTCTTATCAGCCCACACTTGATTTTGTTTTAGAATAATTACTATGATGAGGAATTTCAGCTGTACCTTAAATTGTGCTCCAGGAAAATGCAACTGTAGACACTCCAGAATCATTCTTTGAGAGCTTATTTCTTTGCTCAGCCAAATTTTGACAGAATAGCCATCTCCAAACCTGAGAATGATACGCAGAAACATAGATCCAGTCATCTACACTATGAAGTCAGGAAGAATAATAATTTTTTTTCATTTAATTTTCCTGTAATGATTATGGCAAACGACATCATGTATACCCATTGCATTATCACTGGGATATTAGCATTATACTATAAAAAGCAGACACTGATTTCAATTAGAAAGTTGTTAAAATAATGGCAACGAATAGAAACAAACAAGCAAAAAAAATCCATATTATCCATAGATTTTAGTTACAATACTATATTTTATTATACGGTGTACCTTAGACTAACTAAAATATACTTTAATTACAACACTGCTTTGAAGAGTTAGCAAAAGGAAAAAAAAGAAAAAAAAAAAAAGAAAAAAAAAAAGAAAAAAGAAAAAAAAAGCTATGAAGTTTACTAGTTACAAACAGAAAAATAAATCATTTATTTTAACTTTTTTAATGATGTAACAGTATTTCAAACCTTTTAACAAAGCAGGCCACTTTTTATTTCAGCAAATATGTGTACAAAATATTTTTACATATACAAAAAGTAAAGTACACAGGTATTTACAGAGATGGCAAAGTTCATGAATTTTCTTTAGCTCTTTGGCCACACAATCTGTCTCAAAAAATAATTTAGCAAATGAACTTCTCTCTTAATATAGATGTGATAAAAGTTAAGTACAGGCAATCTAACCAACACATTATTTTATATTAAATTTTCCTGTTGTTGAAGTTCCAATACATCTACCAACACTAAAATGGCAACCGGAGCCTCACACGTGTTGCTTGAGTGACAGAAGTTATGCAGCACTGGGGGTAAGGGCAGAGCTCAGCAGAGATGGGGTGACTCGGGGCTGCTGCATGCCTCCATGCAGCTACACACCCTCCTGTTGTCTTCACTGGCTTGGTTATTCACTAGGGAAAAAAGCCCAGCCAGAGCCAAGTCGGAAGAGATTTCCTCTCACCCATGGCAATGCTCTCAGCATGGGTTTGTGCTGGGACTTTACTACTGGCACCAAGCCACTGCTGCTCTCTGTTGTCCAGGAGTAATGGAAGGGCAGATCTGGGAGGGAGACAGGGAGCTCTGGCTGCGTGTCCACATCCTCCCAGAAACCTGGTGGTTTCTCTGCCTTCCCATTCCACCATTCCCATATCCTTCACTCCAATGTTATTTCTTTTCAGGCTCCAGCCCCAGAATCACTCATCCCCAAATCCTTCACTTCAGTTCTTCTGTTTCTATTTCCTATCCTCCATATTGATCCCTCATGCCAATGTGCCTTCCTGGGTACACCTCTGTGATTCAGGGTAGTAACCAAATTAATTGGATCCTACAGTTATGAAGCATGTTTTCACATGATCAAAGCAGAAGTAAATATTGTAGCATACTTTATGATGCTGCCCTTTTCAAATATAGAAAATATGGTCTACAGAATCTCAATCAAAGTGTAACAAAAATAATGACTATTTGGAGACATGTCCAGTTTAATCACTGTCTCAGTAACTGCCAGCTAAATACTTCACGTGAAGCACCTTATGTCCCTCATCTATAGTACATAGTGCAACAAAAGGGCTTTAACTTTTATTTTATGCTGTACCTCCATTGTTATAAAGCCTTTGGTTGTTTTGCTTTTGGAGGGGGGGAGGGACTTGATTTTGTTTTTAGCCAAATACAGCCGCTGAACCAACTGAATTATAGTAAAAAGAAACATTCTTGATTCAGTATCCTGTTTGCTTGTTCTAAAAGGACATTATATGAATAAATCCCCTCCAGTCCAAGCAGTACCAGCTCTTCACTGAGCAGCGCGACCTGACAGATGAACAGTGCTGTTACACTAAAGGGATCCAGAACTGTTACACTAAAGGGAATCCAAAGCAGTGGCTGGGTGGTTTGCTTCACAATGATTTACTAACACATAATAGATCTCTAATTAAATCTTTTAAATGCATAGCATCCTCCCTGCAAAAATACATGTGACAATAAAAAGGACGTTACAAAGATGGATATAGTTAACCAGGGTTTCAAATTTAGATGGACAGCCAACCTGAGGCAACTTTTTACAAGAGACCACTGATTCTGATCAGTTTTCTGGCATTTCTAGTCATACACTGTTGAATCATAGTTTGAAAAATGCTGGCTTATGGAGATGTTCAATGGTCTCGTAAAATGAAATTGTTGCATGAAATGAAGTTTCCAAAGAAAATGTATCAAAATTCTGATTAGCAAAGACCAAGAAGCCTGTGCAACTTCAGTTTAATTCTAAATTGTGAACAGCATGAGCACCAGCACAGTACATATAAAAAGCTTTAAAAGATTCTTTTCTCTTCTGGCTAGTCAAATTATGGTGCTTCTATACCTTGATTTTATAATTCACTTCAGTAAAGCAGCTCAGAGTAAGCTGATCAGCAATAAACATTTCCCCTTGCTATAATCAGCAAGCTGCTTTCCGTAGCAAACTGAGTCAGTGGAAATTGAGTTGACCATTCTTTTTCACTCTGTTTTCCTCTCTGAATCAGACTATATAATTAATTCAGAAACCCAAAGTGGAATTACAGGGAACAGCACAATCTGGTTTGATTAGTGCTGTTAGAATCAAACCTTTAACAACTGATAGTTCAAGACCTAAGGAGGGAAACATTATCATTAAAATGGCATAAGTTGAGCCAGCACACCTGTTCAGCAGCCATCTGTTGCAAAAGAATCACCATCTCTTCAAAGCTATTCAACAAAGATATTTTCCATTGCTAATTTCTATCACTCACTTTAACAACACCTGCATTTTTATTTGTGTATACACACACACATAAACACATATTCTAACAAAAATTATTTTTGCTCTTTATCTTTTCTCTCTTTTTTGTCTCAGTCAAGCTAGTTGTTTAAGCTTGACTTTCACCTCATCAGCAGTTCTAGGAGAATTATTTGAGTGCTTTAGCTACTTAAATGCAACCACAAGACTGAAACTAACACAAACATTTCCAGACTGATTTTAAAGTAGTTGGGTATTAACAACAGCATCAACTGAAGAAGTATGAACTTAGCAAAGACTACAAAATGCATCCAACTGCTCCACACCTGTAATTGCATGGGTCTTCAAGCTTACTGAGAAGCTCAAATGACAAGGGAAAAATGGAACTTAAAATGGCAACAAGGAATGAAACAATTTCACAATTGTAAAACAGAACAATCAGGAATTACAAAATAGGCTATAACTTTTTAGCATAGAAAAAAAGATGTGTAGGTGGTAGAAAGCTACCCCAAATCATGACTGACCTAGACAATGCAATTAATGATTGCTTCTTCACTCTGCTATGACCCTGTTTTTCATGCAAGACCAGGGAGCATCAAATTGAATCAGAGGGAAGGGAATTCAAATTCAGTAAGAGGAACTAATTTTCTATATAGCACATAGGAAAACTGTAGAACTCATTGACACAGGATATGCTGGATGCCAGAATTTGACATGAGCTGAGTAAGAAATTAGGGAAATTCACAGGGGGAAAAAATCCACTAAGGGCTCTTCTGGCTTAGGAAATCTCTAAGCAGCAAATTGCTGAAGGCTTGTTGAGTAATATGGAAAAGTATCTTAATGTGCTTATCTCGACCTTGTACTTTTCCTTCCTTGCCAGTATTAGACAGGGAGGATACAGTGTTAGATGGGTCTTTGGTCTGACCTTATAGCTGGTAGTAAAAATAAAACAAAGCAGAGGTCAGCCTGGGCTAATTTCCCAAATGGTTCCCCTATTTTTGGAAGTGGTTTGCTGCCCTTGATGTAGCCATGATGGCAGCCACGCTGCCAATTGTATAACAATAGATAGTATTAAGCTAGTTCACATGTGTGTCCACCCAAACTGCAATCACACACTGGAGTAAGGTGTAGCTAAACTTATAATGATGAGCAAGTCCCCTACCTGCTTTCTTGGGGCTCCTCCTAGCCTTGCAGTGGGAATGGAAGTACATTCAGTTACCCAAAGGCTAAAAGTTCTCATAAATACCAAGTAGAGGGGCTACCACTTAAAGCAAATCAAGTAATACTAACTTCTCAATGTTCTTTTCTGCCCATTTTTAGAGGTCCTGGGTCAGAGATTTGAGTGAGAACAAGAAAAGCTCTTAAAACATGCCTTGTACTCAGATAAGCCTACACTTGGATGGTCACAAGGGGTCCCTAGAGGTACTAACCCAGTATTTTACAGAGATAGCCCGTGACATCCTGTTATCTGTAAAAGGTAAAAAATAAAGTGCAGTATCAGCAGACTTCTTTCTATTTGCTTTACAATAATCTTTATTATATCTCTATTATAAATTATTTCCTTTAAAGTTGTTAAGAATTTGCTTGCTTGAAAACAAACAAAACCTAATCTAGAAACATCCGTTTTAATTTACAAGAGAGTCAAGTATGACCAGCTCCTTCAATCACACTCTTTCCAAACCCATAACTCTTCTTTCCCCACACCAAAATTGCTGAATGCAACCTCAGGAGATCAAGAACATGGCCATATTTCCTAAGCCTTGATGAAAAAATAAAAATAAAAAAAAATCTTATAATCCATTTGTTTTTTGTTGTTGTTTTAAAATAAATTCAACAAAGATTAAATTTCCTGAAGAATATTATGCTAGTAAGTTTTGGCATCTGTGTGTATATATGTGTGTGTGTGTGTGTGTGTATGTATGTATGTAAGTATATATTTATACACACATAAAAATTACAGCTCACAGAAAGTTTACTTGTGGAAATATAATGTGCATATTTTATATATGCACTAGTCTGAGTGATTAAAAGAATACTCCAAAATGACATTATTGAATAACAAAATAAAAAATAAAAAGAACATTGGCACTTAACGTTTGAAAGGAAATGCATCTTTTAGAATATATGCCATAAATCAAAGAAGAAGAAGAATTTGTTACTGAGCTGTTTGCCACGATGCTTCAGTTTGCATTCATTTACAAACAGATAAGGTTCTGCTTTCCATAAAGTCTCATCTAGACAAGCCAACAATTATTCCAATATGATTACTCAGGCACAGGATATAGATTCAGGTCATTCAATATTAAGTGGTAGAGAAAGACAGTATCTAAGATAAAAGAAAGGTTTCTAAATTTGAGGTATGTGAAATACTTGCTTTATTTAAAAAAAAAAAAAAAAATGTTAATATCAAATGCAAAAATAGTATGACTTGTAAAATGCAAATTCATTCTGCAATTATTCAGAACAACCTCAGTGCTGCTGAACAAACAATAAAAACTTAATTAGATGCAATAACAACTAGCTTATAAAATCTATCTTCCATATACTATTCATAGATTGTTTCATCTTTTTTTAATTGATTTTTTTAATTGATTATGATTTTTCCAGGATAACAATAGAAACAGCTATTAAAACAACAAGTAATATTTGTTCAAGTACATTGTACATGCATTTATGTGCACATATACTCCAGGCTTTCATACCAAGTCACCTAAAGTAAATTTCTAAATTTAATAATATCATTGCAATAACAGTGATCATCTCAGATTATGAACAATGCAGGGTACAACATTACCTTGCTCTCTGAATTTCAGGCTTTTAAATGCTTAGGTATGGTATCCAAATATGTGGTAAAATTTTCAAAAAATCTTATTAATTGTATGTACAACTGTATGCACACAAAATCTGTCCCAATACAAACATATGTATATGTGCTTGTGTTTGCACATACAGGCAAGTATCAGAGATCTGATACTCTTTTTTTTTTTTTACTTACATATGGCATTTCCTGAGAAACAGAAAGAATAGCACTGTAATTCTATGAAAAGCTGATGGCAGAGCCTACAAAGAACTAGAACAACAGTTCCTTAAAGTGCCTTCTGGGGCTCAACAGTCAAAAAAGCAGAAGGAAATAATGTTATCTGTGTGTTTCTGTCACTGTTTTCAGTTTGTTTTTTATAGTTATTTATTTTTTTATCCAAATATTATACACTAAGATGTCCATTGAAAGGATCTTATCAACAATTTAAGTTCAAATTCTCAAGTTCAAAAAATGTTAGAATGAAGGCCAGCTCTGAAATCCACATTTAAACAACTGGAATATCTACATTATTATATAAGCTTTAATTGCATCACTGCATAGTATCTCTTATAGAAATCCCTACCATGAAGAGTTTACAAGACAAACTGGAGGTAAATGCTCATAGAATTGATTTTGTTTATTGAAACATCTGGAAAATATTGTAAGTAAGATAGCAGATTGCTGAGTAAGTGCTTCACCGTTCTGGTGGATGAGAATGGCTCCATGGAAGCAAATCCTACCTGTGTGACCTGTGGTAATTCACTCAAACCACATTTTTCACTACTGCTTCCTACCCTGCTAAGTGCTCACCTTGAGACCTAGGACTCCAATCTGCAGAAGGAATTCATAGTACTTTCATAACACTCACTGCTACAGCTGAAAATTGCAATGGCTTTGTAGTTTTGAGAATACCAAGCACTACGTAGCGTTAAAATATTTAGTCATAAACTGCTCAGAATGGTTACCCAAAATCTTTTAACTTTAACATATTTGTCATGCTCCAGTTACATCTCTATAAAATTGAGATAATTATTTCAAATCCTGTTTCCTGGGAGTATCATTGAAAACATAGATGTTAATATTTACAAAGCACAGCTCTAATGAATGCTGATAATAGTATATTTAGAGACAGGTTTGAAAAATGCCTAGTAACGATGGTACACAGATCACATGGTAGGGGAAGAGAATACAAGTAGGCAGCTATATTGCAGTGTCCCACAGGAAACACCATATAAAATTGCACCCCCCAAAACTGCATTCTGATGTACATACAGAGTAGGGATGAACTAATGTTGCACAGCTAGCTCTGACTTCTGAACTAACAATCCATATGCTTTTAAAGTTGTAGAACTCTTTTCTTAAAGATTTCCTCTGGGAAGATTTAAAAATAGATATATTGCATGAATACACATTTACTGCCTTAATAAGTTTTTTATGTACAAAAGGAATTTATGTTGTCTATCAACAGGAATAAAAATTATATTTTTGAATATCATCGCTTCTACATTTTATGGCATGTAAGAAAGTCACTGCAAATATTCCTGTTAGCATGATAACACACTGTCCAATGACAACTGAAATATTCATGAGATCTTTAAACTTAATCCTTTTTTTTTTTTTTCCATTTAAGAAATCCACATGCGAGTTATCTTGAGAAAAGCAATAAAATATTCTTAATCAACCTTCTAAAAAAATGTAAAGTGTAAATAGCTTGGCAACACATCTTCCATTCTAACTGCTATAACAAACGGATTAATTGCTGGGTAATTTAATCAGATGGCTTGCTGATACAATTTGAGCAATGACTTGATGTGTGTCCAGCACTTGAAAAATTGGTATGGCTTTTTCAGCTAAAAGAAGTCTGTCCAGATGGCCCTAAAATGAAGAATGGTACTCAAAATGTTGTTCCCATAGGATTGGCCAGCTGTACCTAACATGGAAATGCTTCTGTGATTTTTTAAAAAAACGTTAAGTATAATGGAAAATACTGGAGAGAACGTTTAGATGTAATCCATTCACAATTTAGAGTAATTGACTCAGTTGGCAGGAGTCAGCTGAAATTATGTTTTAATAGGCACAACTGCTAACACATCTATCTCATACAAACTATATCTAGAACTAAGATGCTAACTTTTTGGAAATTACTCTTCAATTCATTCTTCCTGGCTAACACCTGTTTTGGCCTTATTCAGAAATTTGCCACCTGAAAAAAATAAACATAATAAATAGAGCTCTTCTAAAGAAGTCTAATACTCATATTAGTGAGAAACATTTGAGGGTACTTTAAATGTTTAAACAGATAAAATTAGTCAGGGCTCAACAGTTGGGAATAAAATCTAAAATACCTTCAACTGTGGAAAGGAGACATTTTTGGGTGAGCATTTGGTAACAGGCTTGCACAAGAGCTGGAAAAATTTAACAAGTCTCACACATTAGAAGCAGCATGTGTCACTTTTTATAACCCTATGAAGCTTTTATGCACATTAAAAAGCACATTAGCATCTTCCTGGAGCTCACTCATGGCCTTCATAGCAGAATTTTGTACTGCCATCTGACAAACCTGTATTCAGTCCAAGACTATGGTCTTTTCCATCTGCCAAGGGCTGAAAGTGTACTGAGAAAGAAAGCTGAATCCTTGAAACTTCCCACCACAGTAAAGAAGGAAATTTAACATGGCTCCAAGGAAGACCCATTAAGACTTCATCAAACATTCATCAAAAAGACAATCATAACTAGACTTTATAGGCTGGAGTGCTACTAGAAGAAAAGCAAATAAAACAATTCTGATGGTTTCCATCAAGAAGATAGAATCCCCACACAGAGAAGAAAAATGTTATTTTAGTGAATGTAGCTACACACAAAAGAGGAAAAAAAAAATCCTAAGACTTTAATACTATCACACGTAATATTAAAATGTACTTCCATGGTAATCTCTTAATATCTAGGAGTCATTCTATCATAAATAAAACCCCTATGAAAGTTCTCTGGTTTAAATGTTCATACAGTGTTTACATTTCTTTTATCCAGTCAAAGCTAGATTAGATTACCTGTAATTGATTTTTAAGTATTTGTTCAATCTAATTTGTAGAAACAAATTAGATAGACCAAAGATATTAATAGCTGCTTATAAATAAGAGAAAAATAAAAAATCATGAGTTGTAAAATCTAACACAACACAAAACCATAATAATCTACAACAATGATGGCTGCCATGAATTTCTTTTGGTACAATTCCTGCTTGTTAATATTAAGTAAGTATATTGCCAGTATGATTAATCCACATACATAACACACAAAAGCATCATCAAGAAACAAATTTCTATAGTATGAGTAATTTAGATCGAATCAGATGCAGGAAGATTAGTTTTTCTTATGCTTTTTTCACTTACATTGCTTCACGAAAGAGTTTTGTTAAATAAAATGTAAAGCAATAGTTTTTTTTTTTACTCAGAGAAGGTGGCAGGGACAAATACGCTAAAAGGTGTTAATGCAGGCAAACACTAAAAAAAAAGAATTAACCAGCAATCATACCAGTGGATACGGCTGTTAAGGAAAGTGTTCTTCAGCTGGCAGATATTTTTTCCAAAGAAAAGATTTAGAAATTTTTATGGTTTATCACTTTAAAAGGAAAAAAGTTTTGCTCCATATGAGAGTATATGACAGGACTATCATACACATATCACAGGGAGGGAAGGAAAATGGGAAGGAAGGATAAACTCTTTCAGGTCCTGGAAGTTTTTCAGGATGATAAGGATGATCACAGGTGGAGTGGAAAGTGAGAAAATTACAATTACAATAATTAAAACTTAATTATTTCAATGGTTTGGAGTAGTAAGTAAAGGAATCCTGCTTCTCTTGTGCAGATGGAGAAGTCCTCTGCAAGATAGGCACATGGTAACATATCTGGAAATTGTCCTAAAATAGGTTTGGAAGGTGAATTATACAGAGGTAATAGACTTCTTAAACCCTCAACGATTACCATATTTATTAGTTGTGTGATAACCTGAGGTCTATAATGGAGCACTGTATGGACAAGTGAAGAAAACCACAGTCAGTTGGTCTGTCTGGAGGGAAGACCGGAAACTAGAGTAAGTAACATAATAATAGGAATTCAATGACATTTTTTGGCTTTTTGCCAGCACTTATCAAAAGTTTTCCAAAGAAAGCAGCTTTAACAGCTGCTTGTATATGAGGTTTTAAGACTACACTCTCTACACTTGTTTTTGCTCTCAGAAGCCAAGAAAATGAATTAGGCAGTCAGTGAGAATTCAGACAACTGTATAATTTTAATTAAATCCTTTGGTAAAGCTAGTGATTATTTTATCCTAATAAAAGGTTTTAAAGTTTTAGAAAAAATTAATAGGTTCCTGAACAATAGGTGTGGAAAATTTGGAGACTAAATCAATCCACAAGCTAGGAGTTAAAGGGATTTTAGTCCTACCTTAAATGAAAATCTTAGTGCAGCTTCACCTACACAGTTTCAATTGAAAGCTTTAGTGATACAGGTGTCCAGTGCACATATTAACCCACATGAATGCTACTGATTTGCTTTAAAGTCATGGCAATACAAGGAAAAAAAACCTACTGGTATTATGTAATCCTAGTACATAGTGGTTTTGTTTTATAGATAGAGAGATAGATTTAGAAAACGATAACTATGAATATGACTACCAAACATTCTTATCTTTAACTTGGTTTGGAGAGCTTAAAAGAGAAGCTGATAGAGCTTTGACTTGTGAATGACTGATCTGTAAATATCTTTATGTTCTTAGAATTAATTTGAGTATTCTTCCAGTATGTCACATAGTTTATTCTTCTGCACTAAATTTCTTACTGTGATCCAAAGAGGTATATTACAGAATCATAGAATGGTTTGGGTTGAAAGGGACCTTAAAAGCTATCTGATTCCAACCCTCTGACATGGGCAGGGACACCTCCCACCAGACTAGGTTGCTCAAAGCCCCATCCAGCCTGGCCTTGATCACCTCCAGGGAGGGAGCATCCACAGCTTCTCTGGGCAAACTGCTCCAGTGCCTCACCACCCTCATAGTAAAGAATTTATTCCTAATATCTAATCTAAAGTTTAAAACCATTTTTAATCTTTAGTTTAAAACCATTACTCCTCATCTTATCACCACACTCCCTGACAAAGAGTCCCTCCCCAGCTTTCCTGCAGACCCCCCTTAGGTACTGGAAAGCTGCAATGAGGTCTCCCTGGAGCCTTCTCTTCTCCAGGCTGAATGACCCCAGCAGCTCTCTCCACCTGAAAAAGTATCTAGAGAAAGAGGATAGAAAAATCAAGAAATTTCCTATTTATATGAACATGGTGCATAATTATGAGTATGTTTAGGATTTCTTACTTCAAAAAAAAAGCTGGATGAAAAGATGCTGCTAAAGGAAACATCAGGAGGGGCAAAAGAAAGACGGAGTCACTGAAAAGAAAGACGGAGTCACTGAGAGGATATTGGTGAACCTAAACTTTGTGGAATGTTCCCCCCTCATGGTCAAGCTGAGGAGACAGACACACACACAGCCTCCAGAGGATCTGAAATATTAAAAAAAAAATAAAATAAAATAAAATAAAAAGGAGAGAGAGGGAGAGAGACAGAGAGGGAGAGAGAATGCCCACATTTATCATAGCTATTTTACACACTCAGCTGAAGTGCCTAAGAACCTAATAATACTGTTTTCCCTTTTCTGGGGACATGCACATCTTAAAAAAGCATTTTTACCTGCCCAAGGTCTACGTTGTCTTCTACAGACATCTGTCTCTTACTGCAAAAGGAATAAGGGTGCCTGGAGTCGTACTAAACTACTTCAGCTAGTGGGACAATAGACCTTTCTATGCTTTGAAATTTGGTCAAAATGGACTAGATAGCAAACAAAAAGAGCTAGGAACAAAAGAAGTGGAAACTCCTGAAGAGCTTCTCCTGCCTCCAGAAAAACAAGCACAAATATGGAAGCAGATCTCAGTTCTTTTCACCGCCCTGTTCATAGGTCTGAAGGTCTATTTCGCTGTTGAAAAAAACAAAAACAAACAAACAAACAAACAACAACAACAACAAAAAAAACTTGGAAGGAAAGAGTACATTAAGGTAAACATGATTCAGGCCTATCATGCTAATGCAGCTGAGAAGTAAGGGCCTACAGTTCTATTCAAAGGACAGAAAGCCAGAAGTGCCCTCAAGGGACAAAAAGTTGTATGAGACTACAGAGCGCTTTATACCCATAATGTAGCACAGTTTCTGTAGAGGTTTACATTGTCAAGTGTATCTGTACTCAAGAGTGCTAAATGCTGAGCTGGTACAAACCATTGTGGCTTTTCAGCTTGTAAATGAGCAATGCCATTACACAGCCGGCTGTCTGGATGCCATAAAAGTTCTACTTATCACTGAATGTAAATGTTCTATCTCGAAGTTGCAGCAGGTCTGCCTTCCACTTCTGGTCCTGTTTTCTTCATGGTGAATTCAGCCCATCCTCTAAATAAACGTCCCCATAAACAGATGTTAAATTAACTTATGATCAGAGTTGAAGTAGAAGAGGTGCTCATCCACACCAGGAAAAGAAAGCAGAAAACCATAGCATAAATATCTAAAATTACCAGTGAATTTGTTAGGAGACAGTAATGGTTCAAAATGTGTTGTCTTACTGTCTGCTGACTTGTTAAGTGCTTCTTCCTCTTATGAAAAATTATCACAAGTAACTAAAGGGTATCCCATAATATCACAAAATGTTGAAATCTCACAATGCATTTCTCAGGTTGATTGCAGAATTGCTTCATTTAGATACAGATCTGTCTTATTCAATTACCAGTGAAGACTACAAAGCATTTTAGTAATGCCATATGTCAACTTAGCTTGCTGAGATATTGTAATTGGCTCCTTTTTAACTTCAGTGATGTCAGGAAAAGATGTGCTTAGCAGTCATAAGTATATATGCCTTGGCACTACTAAATATCTAGCCAGTTCTGAGACTGCACGTATCTGCAGAAGATTCAATGTTGATATATAATACCTGTTTTTGATGTGCTGGGGAGAACCAAGACACTTGAAGCTTCCATTCACCATAATAGCAAGCCGTGTGCAAAGGGCTTCACATTCCTCCATACTACAAAACATGGTGGAGAAAAGAATAAGGGATTAAAAGAAGACAAGTGAAAACAGAGAACACTATTTATACCTACCTTTAATTAAAATGGAAGTAATCTGGACAGCTGCAAAAATAGGTACAACAAAATCTTTGGCTTTAAAGGCAACGGTTGAAATTGTAGCCCTCGTTGGTTCATACCAAACATAATTACCACATGACACCTAGAAAAGAGTCTCAAAACTGAGTTTATGGTTTTAGTCCATATCTAATTTGACCAATCTAGTTATGATACAAAGGTTTTATTACTACAGCCACACAGCTGGCAGGCAGTCACAGAAACGCCACTGAATGTGAGACAATTATTCCCTGTAATATGTTTGCGGTCATTTTAAGCAAAGGGATGGAGGGAGAAAAATGAAGTTTGCTCAGCTCGCCTCTTGCAAAATATATCTCCTTAAAAAGGAAAGTTACCCTTAGCCTGACTGCAGGACAGAAGAAGATGCAATACACTATAGTCCAAACAGAATTTAGGACATGGAAAAGCAACTGAATAGAAAAGCATGTCATATATGACTAAAAAAAAAAAAAAAAAAAAAAAAGCATGTTATAAAAAAGCACGTTACAAAAAAATTTGTAACATTTGTTAAAAAAAATGTTACAAAAAAAGCATGCTATGTATGACTGCTTCAGATGATAAAGAATAACTTTGACTTGTAAAGTTTAGGGCAGATATGCTGCCTTTCTACATATTACACAGAATTATGTGAACATTTCTTCCAAAGCATTGCTTCAGACAGGACATCAGTCAGGACACATTCATCAAAGAGCTGACTTCTCAAAGAGAAGTTGAAGTTGTTTGATGTTCTTGCAATTCACTGTGCTTACTTCCCCATCGCCTCTGAGAAAGTTAAAAAGTCTTCTCGAATGCCTCAGCCATATAGCAGTCCAAATTATAGTATTTACTGAGTGAGCAGGGAGATTAAGTACCCTCTTAGGAATAATTTTCTTAAAATGGGACAGGAATAGGGTGAGAACTGCCAAACCACAAGCCACTATGTTTGAGAGAGATGGTGAGACAGCTAATGCATTTTCCCACAAAGCAGGAAGTTAGCTGAGTCATTTTGGCATGTAGTATGTCATAATGCTCCTCTTGGCATAACAATTCCCAGTTAGGACAAAATAACACAAATTTAGGCCTGTATGGACTGTCAATACAACCACATTCCTCTCCTGCCTCAAAACAAAAGTTGCACATTTTCTCTGAAAATGAAGTAAATAGGTCTCAAATGCCAATCTTTACACAGGAAACCATCTCTATACCTCGGTGCATTTACTTGCTGGTATGCATAAAGATTCATTTCATAAGAAGGAATATTTTACTTATGAAGTAGCCTTCAAGAGAATAATCTCAAATAAATCTCCAATGGCCTTCAGCAAATAGTATAAAATAATTTCTCTTTCATCCAACCTGCCATAACAATGTCTGATTAATTAGAAACGAGATGTGTACACTATCGCTGTACTTATAACTGTTTCAGACAGAAGTCAGTAATTTGTGGAGCTAAATGAGCAATTAGTTACAATTTATTTGATGGATTTATTTATTTATTTATCCTGTTCACAGCATATTAATAATGAGACCACACATCTCTTCTGTTTAGCTGGTGTTTGACAACAGAGGGTTCTTACTATGGACTGGAAAGTTAAAGCAAACTTTACTGAAGATGACTTAATTTACACTGTGTAACTTCTGTTCCCTAATAAGTGAGCTGGTAAACACTTGGGGATCAAATACAGGTATGTGCTTTTGAAGATTCAGTTTCAATAAACAATTTTCTTGAAACTTCTGACTGCATTTTTTTCAGCAATAATGTCACACGCACATGTACAGGGACAACAAATAGACATTTTTAGAACATATGAAAAATTTAGCATCTAGCAAACCTATAAGGAAGTTTTGCTACATTCTGTTATTGATTTATTTACTTTTCAAATTTCATTTGGCCAAAACATTGTGTTGCTGTTTTGATTAATCTTTTTTTGTCCTTTCTGGGCATGTGTTCATGACCTTCAATCGAAGACATTTTATATATAATTATACTGACTATACTATAATCCCTAGGGGAACAAGTAATTTATTCCATTCTACTACAGACATTACAAAACAGTTCTGATGTTTTCCCCAATAAAATGATGCACCAATAACCATATCAAAGAATTGACAAGATAGATGCTTCTAAGAAGACAGGGTTAATCCTTCCATTTCCAGCAGTGGATACAGAAAATAGCTGATGTATCTGTCTTTAGCATACTGCAGCATTCTCCTTCAATATGCTCATGCAAAACAAATTCATTAATAAAATCAGAAAAGTGTTTTCCACTCCTGTGTTTCTAAGGATTTGTAAAGTGGGCAACTGCAAAAGGATAAGTTGTGTTCCGAACAAGAGATGCTGCAACATTGAATGGAAAGAGCTTAGGAAAGGGAAGATTCACTGCATCATGTTTCTGCCTGCAGCCTCCTTAAGCCACAATCTAATCCTTGAAAAATGAATATGGAAAATATTTATGATTTATGTACGTTCAACTTTCATGAGCAGGAAGGAGTTGCTAAAGGATACCTAAAAGAGTGAATATGAGTGAAAAAAGAGTGAATATGCCTTTAGAATATTCTCCTCTGCCCTCAGTTAACAGCAAGTGAGGAAGGACAATAGGAATACGCTTGCTGCTGTAATAAGGGTCACACCTGTGGGATGTTAGCACAGCTGCACAGCCATCCTGAACTTCCTTCAGAATGGTTTTCCAAAGGTAGCGTTTAGAGCAAGGATCCATCCCGGAACTGGGCTCATCCTATGGGAAAAATGAAAATAATGATACAGCAGCACAGGAAAAAGACAGCAGACTTCCAGCCCAGTATGGTCAGAATTCACAGTAACAGTACATATTTGTCTCATTTTAAAAACTATGGTTTGGGGAGGTAACTGAAAAGACACCCTGATAATTTTTTTTGTGTTAGCACATTTAACTTCATTCCTATATTTATAAAACACATCTTTTTATTCCAAAAAAAAATATGTGTGTGTATGTATATATGTATATATATACATGTATATATTCTATAGGAGAGACTTGCAGGTTTTTTCTCACACTCTGCAAGGTTTGCGTTTGTGTCTGTCCCCCTACATGCATAGCTGCCATGAGCACAAACAAGTGCTAAAGGACTTGTGCTAACTCACAGCTGCTTGCTACTGCTCACCCCATACCAGGCATAGACAGTATGTTTGGACCGTACATCTTCCAGCTGTTACTCCTGGAGTCCCTTTAGAAAAACTCCCACCCGTGATGGAAAGAATCCACAGAATTAAATAACAACCCAATCAGTGTTGCCCAATGCAAACTACCTGGCTTTTCCTGTTTCCAACTCAGATGGCTTCCATGGAGAAAGAAGCAAAGCTACAAAGACTACATTTCCACTTCCTATCTAATCCTGCTTTCCCCGTAGATCAAATTTTGACCTCTTCTAATCATAGAAACATAAAGAATGATATCTGATTACCAAAAACAATAATTTTAATTTTAATACTGTACAATTTCATGAGGGCTATCAGCACCTTCATGACATATCAAATTAGGATGGCATGGGCTTGGCCCATGCAGCAAGGACTCCTAGCTGAAAATTGTAAGCAGAGTTATCAAGAAACAAAGCAAACAAAGCATCCTGTCTGATGCTGATTGTGGTGCTTAGCTACCAACAACAGAGGTGAAAAGGAATTCGGTTCAGCCTCTTAACTGTAGAGGGGTAACAAAACAAAAATAAAAAGCAGTAAAACTGAAAATAATAATAATAATAATAATAATAATAATAATAATAATAATAATAATAATAATAATAATAATAATAAAGGCTATCACCTAAATTAATAGCTACAATCCTGGATGCAAGCTGGAAATAGATACAGTAGTTTACATTGGTGCTTTTGCTTCTCAGACAAAAAAAAAAAAAAAAAAGAGAGAATTTTTTAAAATACTGAGCAGCTCCCTTAAAATCAGATACCTTTTTTTAAAACCAATCAAATCTTTTAAAGTTTTTGACATGTTTATACATTTCTTTCCTTTTTTCATTACATATGCAATAGCATCTGCCCTGAAGGTATGGCTACTTGCAGTAGCAAGCTGTCATAAAAACATTAAAAAACAGTTGGAGCATTTTCTAAGATCAGGAAAAAAGCACTGAAATAAGATTATCTCCTTTTACTAACTGAACCAGCGTCAGTTTAAGCATAAAATGTAAATAAAATAATTCAACTCGGAAGTGAGTCAACATTATGAAGCTAGAAGAAACAAAATATGTCTCATTTTCAGAACATACAGAGCTTTGGAAATGTAAAGCCTATAAAGCCAACACCAATTTTATATTTTTCTACTTAGTCTGTGATCTATGACTGGAAGTACTATTTGCCCTCTCAACTCTGGAGGACAAACCACATCCTCCTGACAATTCTGAAAGGCTGATTCAACCATTAAACTGGTTGAGATCTTCCCACCCAAGGTTGAAGGAAGAGTGGTCTCATCTTCTCTAGTTAAAAAAAAAAAAAAATATGTGGTGATGAGAAAAAGAATATAGTACAAAATTCCCATAGCTTTGTAATTCCATGATCTTCAATACAAAAGACATTGCTTATGCTGAAAAGGCCAGTTTCAGGCCTAAATGAATGGTAAAATGCGGGCGCCAAGACAACACATAATTCAATTTAACACCATTCAGGATTATTAGTTTGATTAGTGAATCCAATGAAAACATAAAAAACGGACAATTTATGAAGCATGATGAAGCAAGGAATATGAAAATCCTCAAAAAGACAGGTAATTAGTAACGCCAGCACCAAATTACTCACTAAAATCAAAATCTTCCTTCTTGAGACGGCCAGTAGAATTGTTCATACATATTTTTCTCATGTTATATACAAAGTAAAGAATACATACATCATTAACGTATTTTACAGCATTTTTTTTTCTCTTCTACATAAAGAAATCTTAAAATAAGTTATTAATCTATTTGGGTCATGGGATGCTATAACTGCATTTGTACTTGTTTAGGGTCCTTTTTCCTTGTCCATCCCATTGACTCAAGGAAAAGAAGAAAAAAGAAAAAAGGAAAAACAACATCAGATTATGATTTGGAAGCACTGGTGAATAAAATTAAATGTTCATACAGCAAAGCAAACAGGACAGTTGTTCATTTGTGTATCAATTACTTCTTGACTAACCAGAAAACTACCTGATTGTTATTAAAGCAACACACAAGACAAGGAAATTCAATGCATTTATCATGTTTCCAAAGTAGCCGTGGTACTGCCTCTACTCACCAGTAAAAGTATTTGGGGTTTACCAACTAAAGCCACAGCAGTAGAGAGTTTTCTCTTTGTGCCAGCACTGTATGTTCTCACCAGTTTGTCAACATGGGCATTGAGATGTAACCGGTTGACAAGGTCCTCTGCTACCTGCAGTTTAGAAATTTGAAAGTCAACAAAGACAAGCCAAATAAGGTAGGCATTTAAATACACTGTTCATGAAGATTAAAAGTAAGCATACAAGTTATTTCCTCATTTACCCCCATTTGCTGCATATTATTACTTCTGAATCATAGAGGTGCACAAAAAGCTATTTTGGGACCCTTTTCCTCCACACAAAGAATAAGGATATTCTTATATAGAAAATTTGGCTCTGTCATTCCTTGTAATTCCTTTTGCCATTTACATTCACTTTGGTTTGGTAGCTCAATGATCTAAAATGTTCCTCATTTTACTTAGTTCTCCAGTATTCACCTGATCAAACACCTCAGTGACAGAAATTCAGGAAATAAAATTCTACATCAACCACAAAAATGGAAATGGCAGAAAAGAAAGTCATGGATCAAACATTTAGAGTTTCTTAGAGATCATCTAGGATTAAATTAGCAGACCTTTGAAATAAAGGGGAAGGGCAAATTAGACGCAGCTCTTGGGTGTAATATTGTGCTTAAATAAGTATTTGTGATCCACAGTGGTCATGCATAAGAGTGCAGCAGGAGACAATGCTTATATCCTCTATGGCCTTTCTTCTCTACCAATCAGAGACAATCCTAATGTACTAGCCTAAAGGCTACCTCAAATACTGCTGCTAAAGAACTTTAAATGTACCAAGAGCCTTTTTCCACCTATAGCAACTAGACCATCCAAAGAGACCTCATGCAAAAACATGTAGGACTCTTCTACTCAGCACTAACAGACACCCTACAAAACACTATGTCTTTAGCGGCATGCTGCTGGGTGGCTCTATCATCAACAGGTGATAAAATTTGCACTACAGCCAATCTACCTTTATGCTAGATGTAGCACAACCAGGGGATTCTTGTAACAAGTAGTTGCATGATGCTCTAACTCATGTCTCAGATCCAACACCAGAGCATCCACTACAGTATTATGCGTTATTTTTGCTTCTGCTGTGCTACCTTCAGCAAAAAGCAAACATCGGAAGGATTTGTCAGATCAGATTGACTGTGTTGAGTTAATTTAGAAAATCCAACAGAAAACAATATATCAGTCAACAATATTATGAATATTCACTATCCATTTCAAATAAACTGCCATAAACAATCATTTTCATGAGAACTTTATGCAATTTCCTTAGGAGACAATACTCAAGATATTCATGACTCTTCTAGCAAACTTTTCAGTAATACACATAAAAATAAAAGACATCTCCAAGTTCTTTGTAGGCAGGAATAATGCTGCAGCAGTACAAATCTGGAATGCTCTAGCATAGACACTGGCACTGGTATTCCAAAGTCACTTGTGTTCTGTGTACCTTATTGTATAACCTGAGAACAGTAGATGTTCTCAGACTAAACGTACATTCAAAAACATTGTTCTAGCTACGTTAAATGAAGAAAGTTTAAGAAAAAGAAAAAACAAAAAACATTAATCGACAACTATCAAACCATCCACAAACAATTTTATATTGAAAAGTTCACATCTTCTTCTGTTTCAGAGGTAATTCATAGTGTTTTGCTTTCCTTTAGACACTATAGCTGTATACCAGTACAAGTGCTGCAAACTCAAATATTCTGTGGTTTTAGAAACAGTTGAAAGCCTAAGCTTAATTATAAGATATAATAGCAGAGAGTCTTTTGTTTTTGTTGTTGTGTTTGTTTGGTTTGGTTTGTGTTTTTGTTGTTGTTTTATCTTTCAAACATAGGTCTTCTTATACACTCAAGCAACCTGTAAAATAAATACCTCTAAAGCACATGGTAAACTGCTTATCCACTCTACTAAACTGATTTAATGTTGCTACGACTGGAAATGCATGCATGTTAGTGATGAGAGGATTATCCTCCTACAAATCACAGAATCATAGAATATTCTGAATTGGAAGGGAGTCACAAGGATCGTTGAGTCCAACTCCTGGGTCCTGTGACCACTGCCCTGGGGAGCCTGTCCCAGTGCCTGACCACCTTCTGGGTGCAGAACCTTTTCCTTTCATGCAGCCTGAACCACTCCTGTCGCAGCTTCAAGATGTTTGCTCGGGTCCTATTGCGAGTCACCAGAGAAAAGAGATCAGCGCCTGCCCCTCCATTCCCCCTTGTGAGGAAGCTGTAAGACTGCGATAAGGTCTCCTCTCAGTCTCCTCTGCTCTGGGCTGAACAAACCAAGTGACATCAGCCACTCCTCATATATCTTGCCCTCCAGAGCCTTCACCATTCTATGGATTCTATGATTCTAAAGTGACCTCAGTGATAATGAAAATGTCATCTGAATGAAAGTAGATATATTATACATTAGATATAGTGTGGAAGAGCCTGCACATCTTCATTATAACTTCATTTATCTGTATAACCAGTGGTGTCTTCTGGTTTACATCATAGTGTACCATAAAGTAAAAATGAAAATCCCTCTTAAACGACTTTAAGTGAAATCCAGAATTGGACATGTGACAAATCTTCAGATACACACAATTATGCAAGACATTTACAATTCTAATGGTTTCCTTCCTTTAGTGAATATGAGATATATCCACAATCACCTTCTCTCCCTCCCTGTCCTATTCATCATGATGTTCTATTTCTGGTTTCAATTACTTTCAGCAGTGAAGAGTGAGGAGATACATGAGGAGATACATCAATTTATATAGCAAGTTGGTAATATCGAGGCCAAATGAAAAGACGCAGTTATATGCAAAAATATATTTTGTGAGTGCATTTGAACCATAAAGATGTTTTACATCTACTCATGCCTGTAGTCATGAATTTAATCTTTCCTCCCTTTCTCTTCCCCCCATCCAGATAACAGAATTTATATCTTTAAGCTAAAAATTTCCCTATTTTCCAACATTCCTTAAACTGATTTATTTTCCCTATCCAAGTCTAATATCTAAAGAAAAAGTTCTTTTTTTTTTTTTTTCCAAATTAATTTAATAGTTCCCTCAACTTTGGAATACTCATTGGAATAAGTCCTTGAATCTGTAAAATCATGTACAGACCCATGTGGGAGCAGTTCTTGAAGAGTTGCTGCCTGGGGGCAGCCCTCGCAGGATCAGCTGGGGAATGGCATCCCGTAGGAGGGACCCCACATGGAGCAGGGGCAGGGAGTGTGACTGTGAAGGAGAAGGGGAGACAAAGATGACAGCAGGGGACTGACCACAGTCCCCATTCCCCACTCCCCTGCACCACTTGGGGAGAGGAGGTGGAAGATGGTGGATAGGGGGAGGGTGGTTTTAGTTTGCTTTTAGTTTCTCACTTCTCTAGTCTTTTAGTGACAAGCAACAAATGACATTAATCTCCCTATGTTGTCTGTTTTGCCTGTGGCGGTAATTGGTGAACCATCTCCTTATCTCAACCCTTGAGCCTTTTCTATTGTATTTTCTCCACCTCTTCCTCTGAGAAAGTAGTTGTGGTGGAGTTCTGCTGTCCAGCTGGGTAAAACCACCACAGCAAGGTTACTTGAACTTTTGCACACATCTTAATTTTTCTAAGAGTAAAGATTAAAGTAGGCATTGTGCTATCTATCGACCAGGAAACCAAGAGGTACATTTACTTCTCTCAAAAGCAGTAAATGATATTAATATGATATTAAAATGATATTAATTATGTAACCCACAATGCTAATTATTTTCCGCTGTCCTCCAAAGTTACCACTAATAGTAAAACATTAAGTAGTACTGAGAGTGATCAGCTAGTATGTCTTCCAGAAAAAAATGGATTGAGTCAGAGAGGCCTCAGTCTATTAGAAGTCTAGAAATGTAGTGTAGCTATCCTGAGTTGAAAGGCTGTAAGCATCAGCTTTTTAATTTTTCATAATTCTGACAAAATAAACATAACGTGCAACTCTTTGTTATTTTATTGAGAACAAAACCATTGAAAACCAAACCCGACTGAAAATACTGAAAGTGTGTCAGACATAACAGAAATAATAAGCATAAGATGAATTCTAGAGTCACTTGAAAAAGTTATACAGTCCCCAAAGAAAAGTTGTTCTATCTGTCAGGTTCTGAGTAAATTTGAATGCCATATAGATTAAATATCCTAAGAAACAATCAAGCATCAAATCCATGCAAAACAGTATTTATTCTGCTTCAGAATAAACCTTAAATTTTTATATTTCTTCCATTAGGAAAGTGTATCTCATGGTCAAAGTTCTCAGGGAAAATAGTTCTTTATCCCAGATAATAAAACTGTACACTCTAATTCTGCTTGGAGTCTTAAAAAACAAGCATGAAAGATTTGTGGATACAGAGAGTAACTGCTTTTACAAGTTCCTGTTTCCAGCAGCGCTAGAATAGAGCACATAAGCAAGTCAATGAGGCTCCAGAGTCAGTGTAAAAATCTTCCTGGAGAGTGAACTTAAAAAGAAATCACATTGGCACAGTAAGAAGTTGCCTCTGAAAGCGTGGTGAAGCTTGTTTTGAGATCTGCAATGCATAAGTTTTAATGCAAATGGAATGTGTCAATTAATGTTGTATTAGTATTTGACTTTTTTTTTTTTTTTTTTTAAACAAATTGTATGCAGTCTTCTGGAACAAACTGAGATGCCAAAACTTGATATATTAAAGAAATAAAAATAACTATTAAAATACTATGTTAAACCAGCATATGTCTAAATAGTCCACAAGCTCTACTTCCAACTTACCAGTTTTTATAAAAATAATAAAGTTTCAGAGCAGCTTTAGGAAGTAAAGTAAAACTTCATGTTCCATGAAACTTAACATCGATAGCAAATGACCCGTTTTCCTCCTCCTTTCCCATTCAGTTAATTACTGTTTTGGAACATTAAGTGCACTCAACTTTATGTCAGGCACTTAACTCCTGCTGTTGATAAATCTGTCTAGCAAAAGGATTTGATCTTTGAAGTTAGTGCTTCAGTAGATTTCTTCAGTAGCAAGACATCCAGTAACTCACCTGCCCACTTGCTAATTTGTTTTAAAACTAAACGAACGTATGTTGCTTTCTGCATAGTAATCAAAACCATGTACTCCCTAGAATATACACGTGTGTATGTGTGTGCACGCACTAATATCAACGCTCACATGTAAGCATTCAGAGGCAAGCTTGGAACACCATATCATAGGTAGGAGGGAATGAGAAAATAACAGCTTACATTTCCATACAGTTGCTGTTCCAAAGCATTCTCAGCCTTATTTTCTTTATAAGCAACTGAAATGCACACTTTCTCCAGGCACCAGCCATTTCTGGGTTGAAGAACAGCAGCTGTTCAGCACTTCACAGCAATGCCACACTGCTGGAAGGGCCCACTGACAAAAACATTTGTTTTCCTCTGAGATAGCTGCACTTCAGTTGTTGATGAAGGTAAACTGGAGTAGCTAAGTAATATTTGCAGGAGGCCTTTGATGCCTTGATTGCAAGCATATGGCAACAAAGTCTGCTCTGTCATCTATGTAGACCAAAAACAATGACAGCTGAAAGGAAGAATGGTCTCTATATCACAGATGTGATACTAAGGCACAAGAAGCAGCACCTAGATCATCTAAGGTTCAGGATAGTCAGAAGATTGACAGTTATCTTCCCTCAGTGCACCACAGTACCATAACTCATCTCTAAACAACAAATAATTTATTTTAATCCACTTGAAGCAGGAACAGTATGTGAGTTACTACTCCTCTTGAGGAACTGTTCCCCATATGGTTTTGAGAGCGTCCATTGGAGTGTCTGTGTACTAATTACCCAGAGAATAGATGGAGTTGAATACAAAGTGGAAGCTCTTAGGTACAGAAATTATTCATCAATACTTCTGCATTTGCAAGGGGTTTTATGAATCCAGATATTTCAAAGAGCGAGCAAAATTCTCATTTTAGAGGATGTATAGGAAGTCAGGTTATCCTTGTGGCTCCTCACCAAATGCAGACAGGCGACAGCAATCACAGTGGTGTTCATTTACATATGCACATGCAGAGAGACCCCCTGCAGGCACAGCATAGAAAGCTGTTGGTATCATCCTGCTCACTGCAATCTGGAAAATTTCCCAGACACCTGAGATGAGTTCAGTACTACATGGGACAGGTTATTTACGAAATTCAGATCCTTGTGGCAAACCACAAATCTATCTCCATTCTCAAGGCTCCACACCAGCTCCTGATCCTGCTCCGACAGCCTAGCTGCCTCCAGAGCAGCTGCTGCTGGAAACCTACATCACAGGCTCATTGCTACTCCATTCCTTTCTGATGGCCACCATCTGCCTCACTTTATGTGCTATTCAGTCTATTCACAAAGGGAGATTGTTTCCTCTATGCTCCAGGGTGCACTTTCTGAGAGCAACATGTATGTATAAGACCTCAAGTCTGTGAGTTTAGTGAGTCCCCTGAAATTTATTTAAGACTAAGTACTTCTATCATTCAAATGCTTTTCTGAACCTCACACTCTTCCTAAGATATCTTAAAAACTGCTTCATTTATAGCGCATGGTGTACCATTTGGACATATGGGTTATAATATATTGTACTTTCTTCTGAAAATTATTTAAAAAAAAAAAAAAAGATTAATAGCCATGTTTACAGCACTTTAAAGAACACTGCTGTGTAATTAAACAATCAAACTTTGATTCCATTTTAAATTGCACTGAGGACCAATAGTATTCAATAACTTCTGTAAGAGGTAAGAATATTTACTAGCATCATTTTGAATGACTACACCGCTCTAGGAGAGAGGCCAGAATCTGTTGCCACCTATGTTTCTTTTAAAGCACCATGATAACAAATGCTAGTTATGATAGGCTTTTAGCCCAATTGTTAGATCTGCCACTTAGTGGAAAAAAACACATAATTATAGTTGAGAAGGCTAGTACATTAACAATTAGCCCTTAATATGTTTCCTTTAGATCAAAGGAAACATATTCATGTTTGTAGTATTCTGCCAGTACTCTGAAGCAAAAACTACCGATGATGAGTTAAGATCAGCAAACAACTAAGTAAAAGACTGCAGCGTGATTTCTAAGAACCCTGCAAGAAGTATACTGTTAAAACAATAAGCTAATGTCCAGCCAGGGTCTATTAAGGAGATAGCCCAGGAGAAGGTGCAAAGACTTGCAAGAAGCTTTCATATCCCCTAACCTCTGATCCAGCAACACCCAAATGATTAGCTTAAGGAAACATTCAAACTATTACCTGCCCTGATGCTATTATTGGGGTAAGATAGCAGTTATTTTAGAATATTCAGTGTCCCATTGCTGGAGACAGACCTTTTTCTCAAATAGTACCTAGCTGCTGGGGGAAAAGCTGCAAAGAAACAAGAAGGCAGACTCAATACATAGACAAGGAACTGACAATAAACCACTTGGTGAACCCTGAGGCAATAACCAAGAAGGCAGTAGGTAGGTAGGTAGCTAAGTAGGGAGGTAGAAAAGAGATTTCAGTTACATACAGTTTTGTTTCTAGGAAATGGGAAAGGAAGACGGACAGTCTTGTGGAAGTTACAAGGACAATGTGGGATACCATACAGACCTAACAGTTATGTGGTACCAATCTATACAGCACAAATGAACTTGATTTCATATCACACTTCAGTTTTCACTTGTAAATAGAGATGCACAAGAGACTGAACTGCTTAAGAATAAGCCATATCAGAAAATTCCATCAGTAAATTATAAATAAAAATAAATAAATAAATAAATTTTATACTATTACCATTTAGTATGTGATTTCTAGTATGAGTTGACTGACGAAGCTCTTTAAAGATTCAAAGAAGAAAAAAAAAAGGGAGAGAGAGGGAGAGAGCTATTTGTTGCTCAGAACAGCCACATCTGTATCAGTAAACCCAAAAACTCCCAAGTGACATTCCCAGATATTGTAATAGCCTTTGCTAGTAAGTTTAGTAAGTTGTTAAACTATTTCCTGACACAGGTTTGGCCTCTTCTCCTCAGATAAATCCAGGAATATTTTAGGGACTGCTCCCAGCAGGCAATTTGAATGCAGCCACTGCCTTGTGAAGGTTAAGGCTTTTACCAGCAGAGTGCTGACAGCTGCCACTTGGCCTCGGCACCCAGATGCTTATTTTCTTTAAATAGAAATTCAACAGATTTCAATTTCTTCCAAGTTTAATTCCATCTCTGAAGAAAAGGTGCATGACCTGGCACATTTGGTGTTCCTTCCCAGTCCTCTACATGTGGCAATGAAGGTATTGAATCATTCATAAATTTCATTTCCTTTAGAATCTGTGTATCAGAGATTGTATTTGCATATTTCACTATCCTCAGTGAAGTTACTGTGTTTGAACTAGCACTGGACAGAAAAAAAAAAAATACTTTTTAGATAAATTAACATGACAAAAAACCTTATTACAAACACTGTTAAGATGAAATATTGGATATTATCACGTTAAAAAAAGCACCCTTCTTTCATAAACTCCACTGCCCAACCTGGCTGCAGCTCCACCTGCAGATCTGTTCATATCTGTTCATACCTTACAGATATGTTGTTTTGGAATTCCACGCAGTATGCAGTAATAATAAAGATGCTCCCAACCCGTTAAAAGTTCATCCAGGGCATCATGCTGTGGACAATAGCCGATAAGAATGCCTTCAGAGTTAGCAGACAGTATATCCATTTCAGATCTGCTTAAAAGAAAAAAAAAAAAATGTAAAAAACACAGCCCTGGTTTTCACCCTTGTGATATAGAGTCTTCAAGACAAGTACACATCTCTTACTCTGTTGGTAAATGGGTTTGACTCTCTTCACTGTCATCACTTAACATGGTACCACCCATACTCAATGCAAGCTTTTTGTCCCTATCTCTGAGATATGCGCTGCCACCCATGCTTTACTGCTCCAAATGTACATGGATGAACAAACACAGGAGGACAGATCTATGAAAACTAATTCTTACCAGGTTTACCTCACCTATACATTTAGTAGACCCTGTTCTGGGGGGATATACTTCAAAACCATGCAGTGTTCATCACATTCAATATTAGAGGGGCATTAGTCTTGAAACAGAGAGCAAAACATTGCTGTGTATTCTTTACGTTCTGTATACATGCATACATGCATTGTCTAAACAACAAAAGCCAGAAAACCAAAGCCTATTAAAGACTAGGAAGTTTAAAGACAATACAGGTAAAAATATAAAGTGATTCTGATTTCAGAGACTTTGGCCATCTCTTCATAGCTGTATGGCATTACTTGAAATTGCATTCATTGCTAAGAAGCAAGCTTGATTGCAAGGGTATCTCATTACCCATAATGGCACTAAATCTATCCTATTTATTCCAACATCTAATCCAACATTCAATGATGCTGATTTACATTTACAGAAAAGACCTGTCAAAACTAAGCTACTTAATTAAAAAGAGAAAAATTGAGTTTTGAAAAAAGTTTTTAAAAGGTTCTGCATTACAGAATGGCTTACCCCTTAGTGGTTGTCTATGTTTCTGGTTAAGAGAACTAAATATATGATTATTAATTTAGACACAATGTAAATGCATTAAATGGAGGATCTACTAATACCAGCACCAGTGAAAATAGAAATATGTATCTCCTGTTTCTTAACAACATTCAGGAGTCTGAAGAAAAAGAAAACACAAATTACATTTTACTTGATGAATCACAACATCAAAATATTTTAATCCTTTCAAAAGATAAGTTATCATGATTATGATGAACCTTGCTGGAGACTAATTAGAATGGGCTTTTGCTCTTAATGGCAAAGATATAAAATTTTAGTACCTTTGTAGGTTTGGATAGTGCCAAGGCAGTTAACTGCCTGTAGATATCTCCCTAGGTAAAGACTTAGAAAAAAAGAAAAAAAAAAAGGGGGGGGGGGGGGAGGAGGGAAGAGGATGCTAGAAGTGCACTCTGTCATTAAATCTATATCTACTTAAAGATTATCTTAAATAACATATATACAGATTTTTTCCCAAGCCAGTTTCTAGACATACCTAAATCAAATTAAATGAGTTTTAAGGTCATATTTACCATAAGCTATGGACTGAATAATGTTGATCTTATTACATGACCTGACAGAAGCTGTGTATTCTTTATTTAACAAAATCCAACATTGTGAAACTATCTACAGTGAAATGCTGTCAAGATGCTGCTGAATAGAGAGTGATGTGCATAAGGTTTGCTATACTAGGAAGATTCAGGCAAGTTAACAAGGCTTCTTTTTCTTACAGGTACACTCCTTGGAGTCTGGGTTTTTAGTTACATGCCAAGTTCAATCACAAGAGAACAAATCACACTCAGGGGTAAATTCAGGGACATTTACTCAGCATGAACTCTCTATCTGGATAGATACATATAGCTTGGAATGGATTTATATCACGAAGAACAAAAAATAAGTATGCATGGCTGCGAACTATAACAGACACCTGATGTCCTTAAGCTAGAACTTGATTAGACCATAGTTACTCAGCTTGCATTGGGTAATAAAAACACTTCTGTGTCCACAGTGCTAATTGCACAGATACAATTTTAGTGTTGTGCTTCCTATGAAGCATACACAGCCTTAGATGAACAAGATCCCACCCAGCAACCTTTAGCTTTCATAAAGAAAGAATGGAGTGAGAATACATCATTTAATATTCTTACTCAGCTTGGTCCTTATCTTGCATCTACATCCATTAGTGCTGACCTTGAACACATAAAGCGTTCCCATTAGTAAAGAAATTCTAATGTATCCACTAATGAACTCACGGACCTATCCGTCATAAAGCAGAAAGAAATCTGAATAGAATTTAACAACAACAACAAAAAAAGCCATATGTGGATTCTAGCTTTGTATTGAAATATTTTTGATATATATATTAGAATGCCTACTCTTTCCACAGCAATAATACTGAGTAGATGTCCAAAACAAAAAGGTTGGAGATCAAAATTGAGTTTTGTTTAGCCAGCATAACTTTTCTCTGAATACTAGAATAAGAGATGAAAGAAAGCCACAGCATAATCTTTAATTACAGAACATATTTTAGTATAGACACCTGCCGTTATCTCAGGAAATTAATTTTCCTTGGAATTCAGTTAATTTCTCAAATCTCATTTTCATGTGCTTAATGAACTTTTCAAGAAGTTACAGCATGATACCCCAAACCCTTTTCACTAAGTGATATAGTGTAAATGCTTAAAAAAAAAAACAAAACAAAACAAAAAAAACCTCTGATGATATTCAGTACATTAATTATATCTTTCTTTAACAAACATCATGCATGATATTATCAGAATACAATAAGAAACATACATTTTTATATTTTCTGAAATATAGATTAGCATGCAGCAAACTAACAAACTTTTTCTCAGCCTAGAGAAAAGCAAGCCTTTGTTTTCTGCCCTATTATTATCAACATGCTAGCATTTCTCATTAGACCACTGATGTAAACAACATGAGAGACGGTGGGGGAAAGCTGATTTTAAAACTGAAGAGAGAAAGCACATATAACTACAGATTCCAACCTTTCTCTGCCTTTCTGTCCATAGTACAATAGACACTATGAATACCAATGTAATTTCTAAAAACTATAGGATAGAAAACAGACTTTTACACAAATAAAAGGATTTCTGTATCATTATCAAAATATTTAGGAATGGTTATCTTCAGACTCTTAGTTATTTTGGTCTGACCTATTTCAGGCATGGAACATAAGTTCTCATCTTCCTAGTGAAGATTCATTTTTAGATTGTATTGTTATGCTCAGTCAATACTTTCACTTACTATTTAATTTTTTGTGTAAAGTGGAACAGCTGCAACAAATGAAACCAGCAGAATGTATCCAGAATATTTTATATGTTAAATAAAAATTTAAAGGTGAAAACTAAATTGCTAGTACACTTCTTGAAAAGGTCAGCAGACTCTATGGCATCCTTGAGAAAAATAGTACAGAGTAGCACTTGAAACCTTGAAAATATTGTATTCTGTCCCTTTCTATATGCTTTTGTCTCCATTTATGTGGTAAGAATTATGATAACTTTCACTGAAATCATCCTGAAAAAAAAAATAATCCAAGACTTCAGGAGGCTTCCATAAATTTGGAATGCTCACCTTACAAAGTTTTGTACTAATGATGAAGGAAACTTGCCAGCCTTGCAAGGCAATGGGGATTTTAGCAAACTAAACTCAGAGTGGATGAAACCTTCACTTAAATGTATTCCTCCACTGATCGTTTTAAGATATTTAACCGATCCATTTCTTTTGTGTGTTGCAGTACCCCTGAAATCTGACTCCAGTCTGGAAAGCTACCCTGGAGTGGCATGGGTCCAGTCAGAAAGCTTTTGCTGCCACTGAAGAGAGAACAAAACATTTGAATATATGCGAAGAATCTCAAACAAAACCTGTTGCTTTCTGTCACATGAACTGGACTTACATCTTCCAGAAGGCTGGGTTGGTTGTTGCTGAGACTGAATTTCCTTCTCATGTTGGTAACAGTGGTTACCAACAATATTGCTTAGGCAACTGTAGGTTGACATTCAAAGGTATGACCTCAATTTCAGCACAACTTAGTGCCCCCAATATCAGCCGTTTGGCTGTTTATGAAAAAATGTTTCACTGTTGACTCTGCTGTGCACTTTGGTTCATTTTTGTGTGCTTTTTCTGTGGTGTTTGAATGTAGTTAAAATAAAGGCAATGATATATGTGGTACTTACAATGGCTTCTGCAGAGAGATAAATTCCAATAATTAGTCAAAATGAAATATAAATTTACAAATTGCAAAAGTAGTTAGACATTCCATTGTACTCATAACTGCACATTCAATTCAGTGCATACTAATGCTCAATTAACATTATAAAAAATCAAGGTTAAAATATAATTAATGTAACTAAAGCTTAGTTATAATTAAACTAATTATACTGATATACAGTGTAACAACAGCTTTCTCAGCCATTATATTGATGCAAATTTATTCTGCCTTTCAAGTAAAGCTATTCGAATTACATTTTAAATTATTTATCAAGCTGAATATCATAACTATCAAGAGTCCAAGTTGTAGCTCTATAGAAATATTTTATTTTCCCCTCTTTGGAAAGCAGTTCTTTGGTCCTATGACTTTGTAATCCAACAGCTGAGATGACTGACTTTCAAATCAAATAGTATGGGGGGTTGCTGTCATGGAGGATCTCTATGCAGAAGAGAGAAATTCATGGTATATAAATTAATTATATAAGGAACACTGCCAAATGCTTTAGGACACTTATGAACAAGATTAGGTTCACGGCAACTACTTCTTCTTCTATGCACCCCCATTACAACATCGAGTATGAACTTAAAATTGAATATATTCAGCAAACTACAGTGGAGAAAACTGCAAAATAGCTTGAGTCAAAAAGGCAAACAAAACACTAAACACTAGTCGCGTTATTTTACACTGATCTTGACATGACACTTAAAAGGATTTTGACACATTCTCTTCCCAGCTGTCTTTAGCCCTTTTCAGTTGAGGGAGGCTTTACAACAGTTATTACAGGAGGCTTGGGTACAAACTTGCAAAGGGGAAGAAAACTAACAGTGGCCAATATACACTTAAAGAGTGGAACAGATATGCAGTATCTGCTGATGTATTAGTCCAGAAGTGATTCAAAGACTAGGAGGGCTCACTTTGATGGGGTTCACTGTGTTCTCCTTTCTTTTACTACTTTGGTAAGTGTCAGCTTTTCAGAGTATGTATATAATACAGATACTATTTCTTCAAGCTATTTGACAAAAACAGTAGCTATGAAAATGCTTATGGATATCCACAATAGCTTTCAAATAGCCAGCTCCTGGTGACAATCTGGTCGTAGCAGTAAAGCTAAGGATATACTACTCTGACTCCATTTGCACCCTTAAAGAGGAGCACATACACTACAGAGAACACAAAAGAAGTGCCATGCAGTCAATCAACTGTCATATTTGTTTAAGCTTGACAACTCCTTTGCCTAGACATTGCCCAAAAGTCAGTCTCCTGATGTCTTATAGTACCATTCTTGATAAATAAAGGCAAGTAAATTTTATTAAAAGATTTTCTTTTTCCCTTTTTTGCTTTTAATATTTCTGACCTTCACTAGAGGGACTGCTGATACTTCAGTGTCAATATTTCACTTCCACATTTTCCTTTGCCACTTTTTAAACCACTTTGAGGGGTTGCAAATATCCCTAACATAGAGACATTTTCTCTATATGATATTATTTTTATGTTTCATCTGGACAGATATGTCACTGATAATGGCAATGTTAATAAGGTACATAAAATAATAAAAAAGGCAAAATCCCCTATGAATAGCATTTTGCTTTTATCTTCACAAGACTGTCTGTGGTTAGTGATAAATTCCTATTATTTCTTTTACTAAGAGTATCTTTATGAGGTCACAGTTACAACCAGAATGGGATTGCAAAGGTTAGATGTTGCCTGAAAGACTTTTCTCCACAAGAATATTATTTTTTTTTAAAAAGTAGTTCCTTGGTAGACTGCTTAGCTTGTATACTATAAATGTGCATTCCCCACGTAAATGCTAAGATACATCAAAGTTAGGAACATACTCTGCTTAAAATATCTACTTGATTTGTAATGTATCAAAAAGAAAAAGTTTAAAGACATCAGAAGCCTTCCCTTCCCCAAAAGAATGTCCCCATCAAAAAGAATGCCAAGAAACTTTCATGTGCAGAAGAGATGAAGCTGGAAAGCTGGATCTAGTATTTAATACAAATTTCTTCTTAATAACACCCAGTCTTACAAATCTGAGAGATAGCTTTAACACATTTTATTAAGCTTTTGTTACAATACCAAAAAAAAAAAATAAGTTTTCTCAGGAATAAGCTCATTTTTTGTGGCTCTAAACTTTCAACAAACAATTCAGAGGCCAACAAATCTTTTGGAAGTACTTGAAGGTATTGTGAATCTAATTTTCTGCCTTTTTAAAAAGGCAGCTCTAGACCCGAAGTACATTTTACAATTTTCTTTGAGTCTAGCTGGATTTCCCTGAACACGACTTGATCATCATTGTATGAGGAGCACACCTCTCTCTACACAACCCCAGACACTTCCAAGATATTTTAGGCTGAAGGTCCAAAAATTCTGCTTTGCAATTCAACATGCACTTTTGGAAAGCTGATCTGCCATTTCTGGTCCCCTGTCCAAAGGTGCAAGCAAATGCTGTCCTGTTAAATTCAGGTCTGATTTCAGTGCAGCTGTCTCAATGAGACACTTCTGACTTTTTCATATATTCTGTGAAACTATTACAATAATAATCAGGATTATTTTTTTTTTTAATATTTTATATTTTTATATCCAGGAACTTTCAAGAACAGTTTATTCAATGAAATAGATCCTGTTATGAATTAAGGATTTTTAACCCACCTAAAACCCCTTGGGCACCTGATACACAAACCAGACAGGGCTATGTTCTCCAACTATTTACATTTTTGTGTTTATTGACATACATAATTATATATCAGTAGCAAATCAATCCTTAGAGAGGAAAGATGAAAGCTGCAGTTGTCTTCCTGATGTGAAATGCACATATTCCTTACAGAACATATTGCATAGCATAGCAAGTTAAAAGAATAGAAATATTTCCATCATAGTGACGTTTCTTGGTTTTGCCTCAAATACTGATTTAAGTGTTGCAGCCAACGATATGGGACTCAAGCACACTCATTTCACTTTTAATAATTGTTCCCAGAAGTTGCAACTAACAAAGATGTAATTAACAGTTTAAAGACACCTGAAACTAGAAAATATTCAGGACACTCGCACATATATCAACTGTTACACAAAGTATTTTACATTTCTTTCTTTTTTTCCTCCTGTTTGAGAATTTGGTATTTGTACTTATAAGCAGGATAAACATGACTGCTGCTCAGGAAATAAAATAGTTATACCTGAAACTGAAGTAAGGAACATCAAATCTTATCACAAGCATCTTTGTGTCTTCTCACTAGACTACAGAAAATGGCAATTTAACTGATTCAGAGATCATAATCTTTTTTGTTGTTGTTAAGATTATAAATCAATTCTATTCAGAAAAAAAAAATATATTCTGCTTTGCATAAGAATTTTTAG
The DNA here is from genome assembly GCF_964035555.1 of Netta rufina. Classification (NCBI taxonomy): domain Eukaryota; kingdom Metazoa; phylum Chordata; class Aves; order Anseriformes; family Anatidae; genus Netta; species Netta rufina. Next base: position 85,726,892 of record NC_140124.1, on the reverse strand, counting down.
CAGTAGTTCAAGTGTTGTGGAAGGGTTCTTCAGACCTGCTGTGGTTAGAATCCTATCTATGCAAGAGTCAACAGTTTTGTCCACTACTAATTTACGGTAGCACAGCAACACAGTGCATCTTGATTTGCTTTGTATCAGTTGACAAAATATGAAGCAAGCAACAAAATCAGGAATGACACAAATCTCTACTCCCAGCCTCAAACTTGTTTGTTTCCCCGGGGCTAGCTATTGTGTAACTGCAGCTCCTGCTTGAGGTTGCCACCTTTATAATATTAGAATAAGTGAGTGATAAGTTTTGAAAACACAGAAATGCTTTACTTTCACTTATAGACTTCTGTCTTCAACCATGCAAGAAACATCAGAATGCCTAAGGTGACGTCCAGGTCAGGGTAATGATTGTCAATGACAGTTTGAAACCTTAAATATGACCATCTCCTGTAGGTTCTTCTCTAGTCTTCTAAATGTGTCAAATTTCATTACCTATATATAGTAAATAACATTACATTTTAAATGAATGGAGTAAATGAAAGTATCATACAAGGTGGGTAGCAGGCATAATCAAATATTATGTAATTATGTAGCATGAATTATCAGGTATTACTGCCTATTTGAAACTATTATTAAATGCCAGAAGCATAAAGATGACCTCAAAAGAATTATCTCTTTCACAAAAATAAATTGCAACATTCTAGTAAAAGGAATACATTGATATATTGCTTTATGATTTTTTGAAGAATTACCTTTAGGGGTTCTGATAAAATAATGTATTTAATAAACATAGTGTAACTGCCAAGATACCTGACAATGAAATATATTCTTATAACTTTATATTTGCTTTCAAGTAGGTATTAAAATATAGAAATTGCCACACCAAATCAAATCATTTGCCCTTATACAGATCTGATGTCACATTGTATAGGGAAATCCATATGAAATTCATGAAGGCATAGGAAGGACCAAAGGCAAGTCCCAGAAAAAGCTATACATGTCATTCCTTCCTCCTGATTAATAACTATTTGACGGTGATTTGGGGAGTTCTTTGTTATTAAGCCCTTTTTACCTGAATCTACTGAAAAAAAAAATGTTGTTATGAAAGACATTTTAAAAACAAAACAATAACAACAACAAAATCAATTACATAGAACCATGTTTAGTAGTGGTGATGGTGTCCACTTTTTCTCTTCTTTTAAGGGTAAACTTTCAAGAAAACATAATTTTGCTATAACTGAAACTACTTGCATTATGAAATTATATCTATTTATCATTATTTTCATTAAGTGAGCAAATACTGACATATGAAAGCATTTAAATTATAAAACAAAGATATGTATCTTCACATTTTGGAAATTTCAAAATGTTTCATTTTAAAGTCTTCTGAATTAAACCCTTCACCCCTCATTCTCCAATTTTGAAATGGACATAATTTTAAAAACAAACAAATAAACAAACAAGGTTTAAAATTGTTAACCAGCCCACAATACATTCATACACATACACACATTTTACTTTGCTTTTACTCAAAAATAATTTTACTTTCCCTCGAATGTTGCTGGTAAAACCTGTACATGTTGGTTACACCTAAACCAAAAAGGCCATTATTCACTTATCACTCCATCAAAGTTATCCTCAATACCACAAACACTATATCTCTTTTCTTCATTACACAACATGTTGATCAAGTAATTAATTAATGACTCTGAAGGACCCAAGTGTCAACATTTTAAAATTATCCACTTTAAGCACCAGTCATCATCCTCAGCCTGGAAACCTTTCGGTGCAGCACTAGCATGGGAGATTTATGTCCCACTAGCATGCGAGATTTACATCCATGCATCTGTACATACGGTATATTAAGATTTTTGTTACAACTGAGGCTTCCTGTAGCCTACTCTTTTGCTACCAGACAACTTCTTCAAATTCTCGATTAACAGAGCTCTCAGACTTCAAAATGTTGTCATAATCCCTGATGTTCCTGACAAGGGCTTAACAGCAATGATGCAATATGGATTTAAAAGGGATCAAACCAGGTCCCTACACTACAATATAAAGGACTGAAGACTACTAGTTTTTGATCATTGGCATTATCAATTAGCACTATTCTGATCAAACCCTGTGTTATTTACCCTGCAGGAGTCCGGATAACAGCACGCCCTGCAGATGGGATGATGTCTCCAGTCAGCATCTTAAATGTTGTGCTTTTCCCAGCTCCATTTGTTCCCAGGAGTCCAAAACACTAAGATAAAAAAAAGAAACAACCAAACAAAAAGAAATAAAGCAAACAAACAAAAAGAAAAAATAAGGAGCAAAGGTGAAAAATTGTTATCAATCTGCTATGCTGAAGGAAATATGTAATATTAATTCTTCAACAGTTTCTCCCATTTTCATATTTCTTATCATGTCTGTAAGATACTGTATACGGCTATTCAGTATGTGCAATTCCCTTTCCAACAGAAAATAAGTTTTCAATAAAATAAAATAATTTGATTACCTCCTACATTCTTAAAAATGACTTATTTAGCCTTCCACTTAAAACCCTGTCCTATAATTTAATGCATGTTATTTGATCAATTAGTTATTACTATCAAATAGTATTAAATAATAATTATTATCATTATTAATTTTAATATAATTGTATATATAATTATATGTATTAAATATATATAACTATATTTGATATAGTTATGTATAGTTATAATAAATAATTTAAAATATTAACAATTGATTATATAATGATTATTGTTATTAATTATTCTAATTATTATTGGTTGTTATTATTATCAATTATTAATAGTTGATCATTATTATAATGATCAATTAGTTATTAGTTATTAAGTGCTAAATTTGAGCTTGGGGGTTTCACATCCAAATTGAGCCAGAAAGAAATATAGTCAATATTTTTTAATTAATATTTCTTAGTTTCTCCTAAGCTGCTTCATCTTGTGCAAGTAAACTAACAGTGAACATCCAAGACACTGACTCAGTTAATTCAGAGTCCAACTGTGATGAATACTTGCTCAAGCTAGGACAGTATTTGTATTAAGTTTACAAATAGCACTTCATAACTTTCAAAATACTTGTTTCATGAACTTTCTTATTGATAAATAGGTTTTAACCAGCAACATCCTCCAGGTTACTCCAGTTACCCAACAACTGACCTGTAACTGTCTGTATCTTACTGGACCTGTGCTGCCAAGTACATTTCTCATATTTGTTTTTACTAATGCATATTTGTAGTTTGCTAACGTCAACCAAGAAAAAAAAAAAGTCTTATCCTAACCAGTATTTTAAATGAAAATTTGCACTTCCCAAAAGGATCTAAATCTTGAAAAACTAAATGCTGTTCTGAAATCTTTAGGATTACCATCATTCAGTGTGAGTTTTCAGTTTATTAAAATAGCATATTGGTATATTATATACTATATTAAAATACACTGGAATGATTTCAGTATGAGAAATACAATGTTGCCTTGGAGACAAATTCAGAATCCTATTCACATTTTGCAATTGTGCTACATATTCTTTGCTTTCTCTTTGGCATTGAATTGCTCTGCTACCTCCTGGCACTTCATGTTAGCCAATGAAACAGTAATTTGCTGAAGATAAACAAGATGAAAAAATTAAGACTCTGATACAGTGTTAAACCAAAGAAATAAGTGAACTGTTGCTTCTTAAAGACCACCACATCTTCTACTTCTATCCAGTTACCGATTTTCAGAAATTACTACAACTGAAATTGTTCTCCTATCTACAGATCTTTGATTGCAGGTCTGAACAACTGCAGGAATCAAGTGGGGTTTGGCGGGAGGAGGGGGATTTTTTTTTTTTTTTGGGTGGGGGAGGGAGGGGGAATATTTGGTTGGTTGGTTTGATTTTGTTTTGTTTCGATTTTCCTGAAGGAAGAAAAAAGTCCTCTTTACCTCTCCCCGTGGTATTCCCAAACTTATGTTTTCCACAGCTATGTTCTTCTTACTGAAACCTCCATAACACTTCCTGAGGTTGTACAGAAGAAGGATGTCATTACCAGTTCTTTCACCAAAAAGTCGCTGTCGCTCCATCTCTACATCAATATCTTCTGAAGGGCTGACTATGCTATTAACTGAACACTGACCCCTAAAATAGAAGATAACGAATCCCACATAACAAATTGAACATTGATGTACTCTGGATTGCTCTTGTTTTATTTACCTGGAATCCCTTAAAGCTTGGTGATCACCCTGCAGCAGAATCCAAGGGAAAAAGAAAGCATTTGTGCTTTTTTTCTGCAGTTTACAATAATACAGTAATATTGGTGGTAGGGGGGTGGTTGGACTAGATAATCTTGTCCAAAAGACAACCTTTTGGACCTTTTCCAACCTTTATGATTCTGTGATTCTGTGATTTTTTTCTCCTTCCTAAAAATGCAATTGCACTCTACTGCTCATATGAAACAGCAACAGAGACATTTCAACTGAGAATGAGCTCTACATTGAAACATTATTTAAGTAAGAAACAAGAATGATGAAATGGGGAAATCCTTCATTCAAAATTGAAGCATGGAACCACAAAATCATCCAGTTCAAATAATTCTGAAGCAAACAAAACAAAACACCTAAGTGGGCAGGATTCCATTTTCTTTCTTTAAAAATTAGTTAACTGTTTACTATGGCAGAATACAAATGGTAATGCACACACCTTGGTTTCTGGAGGAGATCCCAATGGAAAAAAAGACGTAAAAGAAGAAGAACTGTTCCCTGCAGGGCCATTTCCAAAAAAGTCCAGCCCAGGAAATTCATCTCAAATGGGCTCACATATGAATCTATTCCAAAGTTGTTGGTCAGGTCAAACTTGATCTGGTTGTATGAAAGTTCTATTAAACCTTGGCCTAAGCAGAATTGTGGGAAAATTATAAATGTCCATTTGAGGATATTGTAGATGTACTGAAAACTCTTAAAATCCATGAAGAAAGAAAAAAAAAGAAAGGAAGAAAGAAATAAAGAAAGAAAATTAGTTTTCTCTAACAAAACATTAAGCATACTTACTAAGCTGGACACACCTTTCAAATCTCACTCAAGGCAAACTGATTTTGGCAGAGCACATCATGAACTATTTTGGGACAGGGATCATCTCTTATCGTGTTTTAGAGTGCCTACACCCACAGAGTCCTAGTTTTCTGAGGTTCACAGACAGTGACAGAACAGACACATGGCTGTGGTCACTGCACTTTCTTAAAATTTTAATATTTGAATGCTATTAATTCTAAATCACCAACTTAACCCTAGTCGAATTTTGGAGGCATCAAATCTGCCTCCAAATTTGTGTGATGTGTAATCCACATTTGTCTTAAAACATCAAGTTTTTGACCTGCTACATGCATATGTAGTGAAATACACACATTCTTGTTTTCTTTCCATCAGGTTGCTTAATTACCATTAAGAATAATGAAAATTACATACATGGACTGAGAATGCATATTACTATTCATACAGCGCATTACTGATCCTAGAAATAAGCGGATTATCTCTTATGTCAATATTATTCAAACACATTTTACAATGCATATAGTCTATTCAATGGACCAGAACAGCTCCCATTATGTGCAAATTACAACTTAATGGTCTGGAAAATGTCAAGATTTCAATTAACACTATTTTTCCATTATTTCAGTGCAAGTTTTTTTTTTTTTCTTCTTGTTCTTCTTATAAACAAGTTAAAATTCAAGACAGTAACAAGCAATATGGTATATAGTGGGACAGAAATATCAGGAAGGTTTAAAATACCATTTTTTTTTTTCTGCTAGAAATTATCTAGTCTGTGCATAGGTATGCATATGCAATATGCATACACACATACATATGTGTGTAGACATCTCATGAGTAATATGAAACTAAGGTTTCATACTGACCTGTACTTTGGAAATTATAGCTAACAAACGAGGTAAGAGAGTCACCAGCATGGTACAAAGGCCAAACACAAAGTTTAAGGAGATGTAAGAAATAAAAGCGACATCTGAACTTGAGAAGAATCGGGATACAAGATACATCCACGGTAAAGTTGCATATCTGAAAGTTAAAAAAAAAAAAAAAATAAATAAAATAAACATCACGAACAAGTTAAGCAACTCTTCTGACCAACTGAAAAAGAGGTCAAATTTGGGATAAATTTTCTTCATCTAATTACTTTATGATCCTGTAGAAGTACCCATTTCTACTGTCATGTAATAGGCAGATATGAACCATTTTTGCATGTATTAACTGCATGGTATTACTTTCACTGTTCCAGAGTTCACAAGCTCCATGGCAAAATCACGCATCTTTTAACAAGTGTTTTATATGGGGATAGAATTAAAAACAGACTTTCATAGAAGGAAAAGAGAACACAAATAGAAAGAAAAGAAAGACAGGAGAGAGAGGGGGAAGATGTAAAATAAAATGAAAGGGGAGAAAAAGGGGTAGAAAATAGTAATATAACATTACAGTACGATGATGTTATGGCTTAGCTTATTTGATCTAGCAAAAGTTGGTCTTGTTTTTTTTCTCCTATGACGGGATGTCCTGGTCTTACAGAAAGTCCTTTCTTTTCCTGTATTCTCTCATAAGCAGGCACATTTTGCTATTTAAACACGTCTCATAAAGTATGCAATCTCCTTCACACAGATAGCAACTGTTATTTGGTTAAGGAAGAAAATTCTTCAGAATGCTTATCCTGTAACTATCCATTTTCAGCATTTCTCACATCACCTGGGACTGCACATAAGGCAAAGCAACAGCACAGATGAACCATTAGTTTGATTAAGCCCAGGGTTCAATATATATTTATATAGAGAAATCAATACTCAGTTTAATTAGTTATTTTATCTTTCTGTAACTTTTATTTATTTATTTTATGTGAAACTTAAGCACGATGGTTATAAGGGAGGACTTTTCTATCTCATTGCACTATTTGGAGACAAATCTTCAACCAGTTCAGTACTCCACATTGGACAGCCTTCTCCCTGGATATATAAATTGCTGGAGCTGTATAAGATTACAGAATTACTGAAAATTGGTAGACCTGTAAAAAAGAGAGCCACTTGCCTTCTTTTTGCTACTCTGCACATCTAAGCACTGAAATTCTGACCTGACAGTTATTATTCCCTCCTTTCTGGAAGATAACATACAATCAATTTCTATCAGCAAATGATTGTTATACAGACTATTTTTGAGACATTTCCAGTGCCTTTTTTTTTTCTTTTATTGCCCTGAGTGAGCAAGCAAGCAAATCCATCACCACCATCACTTCCACGTGGAACTTTCAAACTCATGTTTCAGCCTGTTTTCTTACTATCTTTTGTTGAATTGTAATCACTTCCAAAGAGAGAAAATCATGCATCCAACAGCAGGTGCAAAGCAAGTCTAAAGATTTCTGTTTGTTTTCTACGAGTCATAATTCCACAGTAGCATTTCCAATCACATACCCAAAGAGTACCAGCAGGAGAACAGTGGCTGCCAAATTCTTTCGGCAAGTGAAGGCTGAAAGCTGGAAGGCAATAACAACACCAACACAGAGGGTGACTGGAACCATGTAAAACAGCTAGAAACACAAGGAAAAAAAAAAAAGAAAAAAAAAAAAAAGAAAGCACTTAGCAGGCGACTGTCTCTTAGTAACATTCTTAATTAGCATAGAAGGGCTCTACAAATGTACAAATGAACTTTTTCGTATTTGCAATATAATTACTCTGTGAATTAGGAAGAATTAGGCAGAAGAGTTCTGAGATTTCAGAACTGGCTGTGAAGCTACCCCTCTTAAACATATACACATGAAACTTACCCTGACAAAATAAAATCCGGCTATAGAGTATTCCCCTTAATTCTCTTTCTATTCACCTTTCCGATACATCCATTTAACAAGCTAACTCTCCCAGATAATGAGTCCTTATGGGACTATTGCTCAAAAATATCCAACTGTATTGTGAATACAGTTTCTTGGATCCAAAAAGAGCAGTTTCACTGATTTATGCTTCAGTTACAGGATACTAGTAAAGACACAATTTTGAAAGAGACGTTAATGAAGGACTTTGTGTGCTGGTGAAGCAAATGACAGTTTTTTAATAGGAACAGGCATGACATTTACAAGAGTTACAGCCATTAGGCAACAGGGAAAGCAATTTCTATTTAGTCTCTTGATATAATGGTAACAAAATACTTCTTAGTGTGGGGATGCGATTAGTACAGGGGATTCATATCCAAACAGTGAAGAGAGAGGGGCTCTGCTCACATTGAGCGATAGCAAGATGTGAAAATCTGCGCCTGGTTCTATTTCCAGCATCTGCCTGCTCTGTGCATTGAAGCTGAGCTCACTAGGGCAGTGACTGCCTCCACTTCCATGCTATATAAGATTTATAAACTTTATTCTAATATAGCTGAGATTCTGAGATGAAACTGCAATAAAGGCAACAAATGATTGCAATTAAGGTCTAGCTGAATACTCAGTGTAGCACAGTATACATACTGTAAAAGTAAACATTCATACTGAAGGACAATGCAAACCTGTCTATGCTTAAACCAGAAGGCATCATTTCCTTGCCAATGGGAAGATAACATTTTTTAATGGAAAGGCAATTGAGCAAAACATAGACTGGTGTAATGTTCTCATTTTGTTCACAGTGTACCTTATGGCACCATCAATGCCATACATAAATATCATACAACACCACTCCATAGATTTGGGCTTCAGTTTATTCTGGAGCTGTTTAACAAACATTGTATAGAAGTCACAAAGCATCTGAGTCCTAAAATATTTCAACAAATGAATATATTCAACTTGTTTTCTAGAAATAAATAACTTTTAACATTAAATTCTATTTAAATAATCTTACTTGAAAGCATAGCATGTTATAAAAGTCAGGCACAAATAAATAATCTTAATTGCCCCTCTATTGAAACAAGCTGAATCTAAACAAAATATCTCTATTTGTCATGAAATTTTCTTAGCACTTACATATTTTGTATTTGTTGAACATTGCAATGAATATTATTCATGTGCATAAATACACAAAAAACAGCCTGATTCTTATGACAGTAGTTTTATAAATCAAATACTTCTGCAGGTCTAATAAAGATTATGCTTCCAATAAGACAGGACATGGCCTGTAGTGCTTAAAATGTGTAAAGGTAGTTCAAATTTGATAGTTCATATATTCATGCATTCAGTGTCCTTAGATGATCTGCAGCACAATTAGCATTTAAAGTAGTGTCTGTTCTTTCCCAGATCATGATTGATCATGCAGTACGATGCTGAATTTGTGAGAAGATTTTGAAAGGAAGAGATTGGCAGAAAATAACAAAGAGCTGACTTCACTGCACAAGGAGAAACTGAATGATGAAGGACCGAGTTTTTAACCAAACCCTTTCATCTGACATGGCAGAAGAGGGAATGCAAAGATTGACTGGCCAGGTAAATAACTTTTGGATAAATGTGCTCTTACTTCAAGCTTGCTCAAGTGTGAAAATCCTGATTTCAAGCATGGATGGATGAAGCTCTCGTGTTTCAGATTTAGAATAACTTGAATGAGAATAGAATGTTCCAAAAAATCTCTGTTCTTGACCAGGCTAATTCATGTTTGCATTTTCTATGCCAGAATCCAGACCTTCCTTCCATTACCCAGTGGGTTAAAAAAAGTGCAGAACATTTCTTTCCCTCCTCTGGAGTGATGAACATATGCATTACTTTTGGATAATCCAGGATTCCAATTTTTCACTGTTGCCTCTGAAACAAATCTCCCAAGCCAAAACACCTTCTTCACAAATTCCTTTTAAAAACAGTTACTAAATGATCAACGTGGAGCATGAGTTCTCTAAAAGGAGGAATTCTATGCCTTTCCCACAATTAGATGCCCTAATTCCAACTCTGAAGTTCCCTCCAGACACTCAGCTAATACTATAGCAAGCTTCATTACAGGTGAATTATGAAAACACCTTTCAGGAGGGGACAAACACACATGAATGTGTGTGTTTATATATATACATATAAATGGAGAGATTATGCCTTTTTTTTTTTTGTGAGACACCTTTAGAGAAGATTTTTGGAGAAAATTTGGAGAATCTAGACTTAAAGAGAAATTGAAGGACTTATATTATAACTGATGAAAAGTGAGTGACTGAGGACTATCATTGCATTGAGAAAATTGATTCTATTTCACCACCTTTTCTTACTTTCCTCAACAGATGTCAACTTCTCAGACTTGATGAAAGTAAGCAAAAAAAACTACTTTGTTTAACTATGTTGGCATAAATCAGGTCTCAGTGGCATTCCTGTCTTTATATTTGGTTAGAAGGGTAAGCTTCAGGGAAAAATAATAATTTCCTTAGTATTTTTGAAAGACAAAATTTTCAGATTTGCCTATTTGTTAATGAACTGCATGCTAACAATACTGTTTGTAATGCTAAGAATGACAGAAATTACTTTGCTGGAGAAAAACAAACTTGCAGGACAGAGACTTTGTCCATTTCTGATGTAGGTCATTCTGTGAAAGTGAAATCATAAAAGAGATTTTCTACTGTCTATCTTGCCAGAAATAGATACTAGCAGGGAGTACTTCTCATTTTATCCACCAAAAAACAACCTAATTATGCCTTTAAAGTAGCTGACTAGTATCTTCAGGCTTCTCCCATAATATGAAAGCTTTTGCCAGTGGCAACTCAAAGCACTGAAAGCACAGTAACTCTTGCCATGAACAGCTGTGTGGAAGATCCTCTCTGTCTAGGCTGATTAGCCAGTTTCCTTTTATTTGTGAAATACTGTAGGTGCCTAAAGCTAGCATATACTTTACCTTCTTACAATTCAGCTTTGAAAAATGGAAAACGCAGTGCCTGTTTTATAGAATTTTATCTCACAGTACTAAAGTAGGAATGGAGCCACAATATTTGTTAACACAACAGACAAAATTTGTTGCTCTATACAACTCAAATCTTATTCACATGTTTTGTGATCACATCTTTTGCTCATTTATAGCAAACTAGTTAAAAATTTTCACATGCTGCCCCACAGGATACCTACCATATCCCAGCAGAAATTAGCAAACCAGTATGTTTTATAACCCAGGCCTGTGATGTGTTGCAAACGTTTTGTGCCAGATACTCTGTCTTTCACTATAGCACTGCCAATGGATGCAGTGAGGATGGAGAAACCCAACATGATACACAGTGCTACCCCACACTGACGAACATTCTCCATTCTAGGATACAAAGCAAAATGTTGTAATGAAAACACAGTGATAAATAAATAAAATATTTTCAAGCCCAACCCTTTACTGAAACAACACCACACATTAGGATCTTAATACTGCTTGCAAAGACCGTGTTTCTACACTGTCAACATCCAATCAGAGAACAGGAGTAAGATGATGTGTCGAGTTACAAAACTATACATTAGTTACAAACACAGACTGTGCTTAGAGGTTTGAAAAACGAAGTGAAACTTTAGCAAATATTTCTGCCTTTACAAAAAAAAAAAAAAAAAAAATAGAAACTAGATAATCATTTAAGGTAGTTAACCTGTTTGAGAATTCACAACCTGCTCACAAACACTCTATAAAGTGCAGTCAGGGTAAATTCAATATTTTTTCTCTAGAAAATAGTGCAACCTATCTAATATAAACAGTAGACGATGTATAAATAGCAGGTTAGAGAACATACTTCACTCAGTGGAACTGAATTATATCTACCAAGTCAACAGCTGTTGCATGGAATACACATGCTTATTGAATTAACAGCTTCAATTGCCTAGTCATTACAGCTGTTTTTGTTGATGTTGTTTGTTTGTTTGTTTGTTTGTTTTTGTTTTAAGAGTTTGCTCACATTTTGTCCTCATGCAGCAAGGCTCCTCCGTAAGGTTGGCTGTAGAGTGTGATCCCTGTGAAAAGAAAAATTATGAAAGAGTAAATACTACATCAAGATTTAAGAGTTCTAGTGTACACAATCTTTGGAAATTCACATGACAATTCCCTTACTTTTTGATTTCCATGAAAACAGTTAGTCCTGGAACAAAACAGGTAAAGCATGCAAAGCAGAAGCAGAACTTACAAAAGCCTGAAGTAGAAGGAGAAAGAAGCAAAGCAAGATGAAATAGGGAGTAGGATGAAGAATTGAAAGTAAGAACTGCAGCCATCTTACTGCTTGAGCACCTGTTAACAGGATGTTGATCTTCCATACAAAGTATCACTTTACAAACTACTTGCTGCCCTTGGAAGGAAGGTGGCTTTAAAGCAGTGCACAGGTAAGTCAACTTGCTGTCTCTTTTAACTAACCCTTCTTGACTATCCATTGGCAAATGAATAGATTCTGGACCTGCAAGTTACACTTTCACTTTCCAGAACCAGGATTCAGCTCTAAAATCCCCCTCCTTCATTGACAAATTACAAGAACACAAAGACTGAATACTTTGCAAGTATACTTTTCATATGCTTTATTGAATGAGAGAGAAAAAAATTTTCATCTCTCCATGGTTTTGAACTGCTGAAAACACAAATTTTAGCCTATAAATGAAATTTTATGTTTGCTGTATGTAAACCACCAAAGAAATAAGCACAGTTATGACTGATGCAGACTTTAGTTGTTCTCCCATATTAATCCTTAAACTGGTATCCTATAAACCACCACCTGAATATTTAGGACAGATCTGTGGTATGAGTCCAGAGCTATGTGATCTTGTTTTCTTCTTTATGCTACAAAAATATTACCTTTTATATATAAAAACATTAAAATAAACTGTCTCACACTAATGTGAAATTTACTTTCTTTATACTCCAGTTTTACTACTGGTCTAAATAAAATACCATATCTAATGCAAAACAGTAGAATGTCTAAAACATTGTCCCTCAACAAAAATAAACCAAACTGGTACTGAACAGTCTTAATGATATGCTAAAATGTAGCATTATTAAATAACAGTAGATGACTTCTTTTTTTAAATTTTATTTCAGATTCACAAACTAAAATGTTAGCTTCTCTTCCATTTTACACCTCTTGCCTGTGCCAGACAGAGCCATCTGGGGGGACACTGAGGGATTTTTTTAATAGCTTTGAGCTGAACTGGTGTCTTGAATTGGTCTCATCTATCTTATTCTGGTCATTAGCAACAGAGATCACCACCCGGCACCTATATGTGACCCCTTTCTCTCTCTGAAACCTCATTACATGAGATGAATGAAAAGGCTAAATACTTAATGAGCAACAGAAAGAGCTCAGCCACCAAGCTGCCAAACCAAATACTGTATCCTGTTGAGTGATTTCCAGAGTCTGGATATAATGAATAAGCATAAGCACTAGCTGCTTTTCTGCACTCTGAACTGCAGAATTAGGTTCAACAATGTCATGTATTGCTGTGGGATCTGTCTCACAAAAGAGACTAAATACAAAACAAAGTAGAATGCGCATGTATATCTGATCTTCTGGATTAAGTTAGGCTGTTATCTAAGCACCTGACATTTTCTCAGTGCTAAAAATATTTTTAGATTGCATATGACATGTTTTGCAGGCAAAAACTTTTCAGCTAAATCAACGACAACACCCCCCCACCCCACCCCCCCCCAAAAAAAGCAATAATGCATACCTCAAATTGAAACCATGGGGTTTTAAGTTAAAAATATGTCCCATTTGGGAGCCTGAGAAAAATCCTACATGTGCACTGCATACTTTGACTTTTCTGTTTCTTGGTACAACCAGCTTGTAACAATGTAGCCAACTATGTAAATGAAAATTGAAATTTGGAATTGGAAGATAATTTAATTTAATAAACTGTGGCCGTTTGCTTTTCTTCTTTTCAAGAAAAAGAAGAAAAATAGAGGGATGAGATTGTCAGTGCAAGAGGAAGTGTACAACTGATTAGGTTATTTCTAAAATAAGTTTGGTTTGTTCCCAATTAAAAAAAAAAAAAAAATCTATCCCAACAACAATTATAATCTTCCAAGTATGTTTGGGAATGAAATATATTATTAGTAGCCTCAGATGAATTTTACAGATTACCACTTGAATGCACTTTGTCATACTTTGTTAGTGTCCAGCTATATAAATATAAATGTTGTCTTGATTCCAGTAATAGGTGCAATTTGACTGAGTACATCTATGCTTTTATTTTTGCCTCTTTAAATTTTCATTCCTCATTTTAAAGACAGAACAATTACAATATCACAAAGGCACTTTTGGGTTAAAAGTGGAAAAATAGAGGAGGATGATTAACTCACATAAAACAGTAGTAAAAGGTAATGATTTTCCAGATACTGTCAAAAACTATACAGTGAGGCCCAAAGGGAATTAACAAATCAAAAGAAAAATCAGGCCAATAAGGTTCATCACTAGTAAATACATGTGCTATTTGCAGATGTCTTTTTTGTCATTCGCCTAGAGGAGATGTTTAAAATTTTTCTTTGTTTTTCTTTTACGCTATTGATTTTTTAAACAACAATTTGTTCTGAGGTAAAAACAGGCATATCAGAGAGAATTATTTTTTCCACTGGAACCAAGTACTTTCTGAAATTCCATTTGTGTAAAGGAGAAGCACCATGACTCAAAAGAGCTTCTTTCCCAGAAAGTTTTTCTAAGCATTCTCAGTGATTGAATAAATGTGTACATATTAGAAGAAAGAATGTCTTTACTTCATATATACAAGGATTCCTACTGAACTGGAAATGAATAGCTAAAATAAAATTAAAACAGATTTTTATCATATAGGCAGACTGAAACCAGTCTGAACTTACTTTCAGACCTGGTTAGAAAAGACATAGAGATAGACAGATAGACAGACACACAGATGATTTTCAGACAATCTAACAACGATGGATCAAGGCTTTTGAAAAATGGGAATTCAGATAGTTTCAGGAGCACTAAATACAGAAAATTAACATCACAAAGTGTTCTTGTACTCACTAGTGCTTAGCTAAATTGGCAAATAGCATAAATACAGCTTCTAAGCCTCTTTTATAGCCATGAGGAAAGGTCTAGTTATAGAGGAGCTTCGCAGAATTGTCAAGGTCTTGCCTGCATGGTTAAAAATTTGAATGCTCTTACCAAGCTCTTCTCTCCCCAGCTTCAGATGACTGAAATCCTACAGTAAAATTATTCCACCTCAAAGGCTAGCATTTCTAGAGACTGCAAATCTTAAAGCTCCTGCCCATGAAAAGAAAATGCTCAGTCTTGCCAGACTATGGTTCCTGATGATTCATATCGCTTTTCCAATAGCTGAAACAAGTAAAGATGTCATGTGGACTACAGTAGAGAATTATCGCCCATAAAGCATCCAGAACGGGAGCAGTTTGCCAGGAATTCAGGAAGGTTCTCCACTATATTCCATCAATTAATCCGGACTGATCTGAATCATATCCCATTGTTCTGCTACTAACTTCTTGAGAAATTCAGTGAGAAACGCTAGAAAAGAAAGAACTATGAAACAGTACTATCACAACTGCTTGTGCAAATGAATTCATGCTCATAAACACAGGTTTGGCCTGTGTTTATGAGAACCAAATCAAAGAATTTTATAGAAGATAATCTGCATTTCTGAAACTTTTCAAAAAGACCCACAGGGATTGAATGAGCCATGCAAAATATAATGGAGACAAAAATGACTGCATGACTCAAATATTTCACAAAGAATAACTTCTGTTTAGAAACCTTTAATGTGCTGGGCAGTAATCTCTCTCCTGAAGTCACCACAGCCTGTATTTACTGAGTGCACAGGCCCCAAGAGTAAACTAACAAAAACTTCAGATTACTACATTGCTGTCATAAAGAAGTCTACAGCAGTTGACTTCAGTCCCATGCACAGAAATATACTGATACAACTACAGAAAAAACAGACTGTGAAAAAGAGATAACTGTTGGAGGGAGAGGACAGGAATAATAATAATAATAAGCATTAAATAGCATAATTAAATAGCATAATACATGCACCTTGGCTTGTATCAGGAATAGTGTAGCCAGCAGGACTGGGAGGTAATCGTACCACTGTACTCTGCTCAGGTGT
This sequence comes from Netta rufina, assembly GCF_964035555.1. Taxonomy (NCBI): domain Eukaryota; kingdom Metazoa; phylum Chordata; class Aves; order Anseriformes; family Anatidae; genus Netta; species Netta rufina. The sequence goes on along the minus strand of NC_140124.1, from coordinate 85,710,917 downwards.
GGCCACACCTCAAGCACTGTATTCAGCTTTGGGCCCTTCACTACAAGAAGGACATCAAGGCCCTGGAGAGTGTCCAGAGAAGGGCTACGAAGCTGGTGAAGGGCCTGAAACACAAGTCCTGTGAGGAGCAGCTGAGGCAACTGGGGTTGTTTAGGCTGGAGAAGAGGAGGCTCAGGGAAGACCTTATTGCTTTCTGCAACTACCTGAAAGGAAGGTGTGGGGAGCTGGGGGTCAGTCTCTTCTCACAGGTAACTAGTGACAGGACAAGAGGGAATGACATCAAGTTGTGCCAGGGAAGGTTTAGGTTGGAAATTAGGAGATATTTCTCCTCAGAAAGAGGAGTCAGGCATTGGAACGGTGTGGCCAGGGAGGTGCTGGAATCACCGTCCTTGGTGGTGTTCAAGGAAAGGTTGAACCTGGTGCTTAGGGACATGGTTTAGTGGGTGATAGTGTAGGGGGATGGTTGGACCAGATGATCTTGAAGGTTTTTTCCAAACTCAATGACTCTGTGATTCTATAACAATCCTTGCAGGCTAGTATCGTACAATACTGATGAAAAAGCAAACTGTACTGCATTAACTCCCTACTATGGAAGAGTCCCAAAACATAATTGCTCTTCTTAAAAGTAGCAACCATTTTCTACAGTCAATTTCCATTCAATCCATGTCGGTGAAACAAAGGATTACGTTTTTGGAATTTTACACACACAACCAAGATGAAACTTCTCAGGGCTGATGATTACAATTAACCGAAGTAGGTTTTTGTTAACCTACATTCATCTCTGTGTTAGAATTCTAAAATCCTATCAAAGTATTACATAAATACAATATTTTACCTTTCATTCATTATTTTAAATTTTTCAATTAGTCTGGAGCATGAGGTTTTCCTGCATTTGCTACATTTTTTAGTATAACAATTTCCTCCCTCCCTCTACAGTTTAAAAATAGATGATGAATTTACATAAAGCCAAGCCTGCAATTCACAGAAGGAAAAAAAGTTCTCTTGAGCCTATGGAAGAGAAAACTATACAATATCATCCAAGACAAAAATAACCCTATCATTTTGGTATAAGCTATTTGCTAGTACATGTATTTCTTTATTAAAAAAAAAAAAAAAAAAAAAAAAAAGCATACTTTTATGATCTATCTCTTCCTAAATTTCTACTTTTAACTACCTATACTGTCTTTCTTTACATACCTCTCTCTCCCAATATACTTGTTAGCAAGATGCACTAATTGCTTTCTTGCCTTTACGTACATTCTTTTCATGCAAAGCTGCTACGATGATGCTCATTATGTTGAAAACTAAACACCATCGTTGAGAACTTAAAATAAAAAACCATAAATGACAGATAAACCAATGAGTTCCAAATGACAAAGCCTCTATTAAACAGATAAATGTACGTGGTACTTATGCAAGGGTGTTTTTTGTTTGTTTCTTTTTTTAGGATTTTATTTGTAAGCTTTGTATGAACTACCTTCAGGACAAATTCTCCTGAATCAGTATTTACAAGGGAAGCACACATGACAGGGAATATCTACAAATATGAAATGATACAGCTCTAACCCTGTCTGCACCTTTTCATAAATTTCTTAATATAAAATGATTTCTTCAACATCTACAGATTGCTATTACATTCTCCAGACTTAACTGCAACCACAGTTTCTGCAATTGTCCTAAAACATCCTTTGTCTATGTCCTTGGTACAGCCTTGGTCACATTATTTTTACAGTGACAGTTCAGACTTCTTTATGAGCACAAACCAAAAACCTGTGATAGCCACTAATTCCAATCTTTCCAAAGCCCTGCATAAGCAATTTGGAGCAAGAAAAACTGTGACCATGAACATCCTTAAACTATATCAAGATTTTAATGCTGTATTCAGAGATTAAATGAACACCACAATACCAAGACTTTCTAAGACCTTCTAACCTTCTCTAATAGAAAGATGAAGAGCTTGGGAAATGAGGGGCACTAATTCCCTGATCAGAGTGGGGTGGACTAGATAGCATCTCAAAGTAAGAAACATGATTGTATACATGTAAATTGACTGTGTGTATAGTTCAGAAAAGGAACTAAGATGTCACTTGCAATGCGCCATAAGCTACATGTTATTTTGGTAAGATATTTTCTTAGCTAGTTTTCAGAAAATTCTTCTCCTTTCTTTCCTCAATCTTTTTGCAAGCACAGTTAACTACAAAGTAGGTTGTGGGGTTTTTTTTGTTTGTTTGTTTTCTTTTATTTGTTTATTTGTTTGGCTGGGGTTGGTTTTAAGGTAAAAGTCTCAGTTGCTACCTCTTATATTGCTCAGTGAAAGACTCTAAAAAACTGGGGTGGGGGTAAGTTTAATCAATTTTACTAGTACTGGAAGCCATATTAACAACGGGAAAAAAAAAAAAAAAGTGGGAGTATAAACATTTGATAATTTCTTCTCCTTGTTTACCAAATAGAATTACTAGAATTGCAAGAGATAGGAGATATTTCTTAGAACTGTCCATTTATGCCAGAAAGAAGCATTGGCTTGCAGTTGACCAGCATTTTATTGTTGTCTATTCCCTACTTTCCGACACTGAAAGCTTGGAAAATTACATCCTCTTGGCAAAAAAAAAAATAAAATAAAATAAAAATAAAAAAATCACATATTTATACACTAAATCTGTTAAAAAAAAATCATGAAACCAGTGCACTATAAGACTTAATGTTTCTTCAGCATTTTTAATGGGAGAAACTGAATGGGCCAGCTGTTGATAATTTATACAAATTTCTGCTTGAGAACCCCCTTGTTGAAAACAGCTTGAGGACTGGTGGTAACGAAAAGTGAAGTGCTCCCTTGACTACTCTTAAACCTATGCAGATTTTAACTTCTACAACAACCCGCAGTTGGAGTTTCACAGCTTAACTATACGTTGCAAAAATAACCCAGTTGCTGGTGTTGTATTTACATTTGGAATGCCACTAGGAGCTTCATGCTATACACGCTTTTCACAGTGGAATAGGCAATAAACAATTAATTGTACCCTCTTCAACTTCTCCATGATTTACCCCAGTAGTCTCCCTTCCAGGTTTTAAAATTCCTGTTCCTTTCTTTACATTGTTCCCAGTTAAACTCATTTTAGATACCAATATTTTAAAAAAGCATTCTTAAATTGATAGAATTAATTCTTTATACATTTTATAAGTATTGTGACATTCTGTAGAAAAAATACTTCCTTTTCTTATTCTGGTTCACAGGAAAAAGAAAAACATATTTATTACAGACGCTTGACATGAACACCATGTTGGCAGTTATAGGAAAAATCCTGCTCATTTCCCATTCAGGAACTGCACAACTCAAGACACTTCTCCTCATACCAACATCTTATTGACAGTCTGCAAACAATACCTCTGGATCTTCTATTTCAAATCTAAACTACATGACCATTACTCAGAAAAGAAAGCTGTGTGCACATTGGCATAGTCTTAGAGACTCAAAATGTTTCCATCCTGCTAGTTAATAAACAAGATAATAGGTAGTCCACTCCATACTACCTGGATGCAACTTTTCACATAATCAGGTATTACAAGATCTATGGTTTTACAGTAGGAATGAGAGAGACAGTGATATGAACCAGGCAGTACTTTTCCAGCATAGACTGGAGAGATCTAGGGAAAAAGTCTTGTGTTTCTTCTAGACTGCATACCTTCTCTGTAGTCTAATCAGGGCTGTACTTAGTTCTGCAGTTCTGCACTGTGTATCTGAGCCTGTCTCTTGTCTCCTTTCAAAATATCTCTTCTTTCTGTTGTGTAGCATACTGAGTCTTGAGCACATAAATCAACTTGGACCTCTACTACTAAACCTAAATATCATAATTGTTACAGACTTGAATAGAAGACCAATCTACATTTCTTTAATAAAATGAAATTGTACGTATATATTTTTAAAATGGAGATAGGCTACATATTGCAGCCTATATATATAATCAGTTATATTATATGATATATAATTAGTTATAAATCAGACTCAGTCCGCAAGCTCTCCTTTGTGGGCATTTAAAATTTATAATGAGACTTCTGTTTTTATAAAATGAAAAATTACAACTTTCATTTTATGGAACATTTCATAGGTGGCACCTCAAAAATGATTTAAATTTTATTTTTGGCCCACTAACCAGACAGGGATAAGAAGGTTCCTACTAAATAGTGTTTCACAGGTTCCTTTGAAAAGAGGTTCAAAGTTACAATTTGCAGATCTGGAGACTGTACAGTCACTTTCCACCAAAATTCAGCTGAAATTGGGTCTCTTGATCCCTTCAGCTCTTTTGAAGAATGGAATCTCAAATAAATGAGAATGCTACATGAACCTTACAATGAGCCATAGCATGAAAGGTTTTTTAAAAAGCCGATGATTTCTATTGAAGTACTGAGATGGGGCAGCAGTACAGCACAAGGCCTTTCTATACTGATATATTTCCATTCTTTGAGTAACTATGTAAGAACTTTTTTTTGACCACCGTACTTTACAGACATCATTACAGATGACTACCACTCCTTTTTTCTTTATAGAGTTACCCTAAGAGGTAGATAATAATCCTTCCCCTACAGTCTGGCATGCTTAACACATTTTGATGCAACTGTATAGAATAACATAGCTCTACTGATCAGAATTTATATCTCAAGCTTATGGCAAATATGTTCCCTTTTAATTTTTTATTCCTCTTACTTCATTATTTAATTTGTTATTTGCCCCCAGTTGCATTAACTAATAACTGGAATGCAGCATTTCAGAAAGAGATTTAACAACATAGAAACATCATATACATAGGCTTAAGGGCCAACAAAAGCTGATGGGTTTTGACCAAAAAAAACAGTACATCTTACTTTCTCTGTTGAAGTGCCTTTGTTACCTATGATGGTTTTAATCTGTTTATTTCATTTTTTTAACATGTTCATTTTCATTATCTGTCACTGAATATATAACTGCTGGTAAACAAAATGGACTTGATTTTCCTTCCAGTAATACAGGTGAGGTAATCCTTTCCAGAATAGAAACAGACCTACATGATTATGAAGCTAAATGTGGCTATCCACATGGTACAGAAGATGAGACTTTCTTAAAAGATGTATTCCTCAACTGATGTTCCAAAATAGACATCCAATCCATTAACTATGACAAACTGATTTAAATCAATCTGGTCAACTTCAATCTATCTTTTTCATGTACCTCCAGCTGACGCACACCATTTTTTCAACAACCATCCCACTCTAACTTTTTACAATAAAATTACATGAAGCAAACATCGGGGCCTTCCAAACACTGCTACAGATAAGACTACTGAAAATTCTCTACAGGGGAAAAAAAGTGAAATCTCTCCCCTAGCAAAGAAAGGATTTGGAGATCAGATTAATCTCCTCTTAACAGTGGGTCTATGTGCTCCATACAGCATTGGAAAACTGTTCACTTAAAAAAAAATATATATATATATATTTATACACACGCAAACACACATATGTATACATATAAGTACATATATATTGTATTTTTCTGACTTCACTTTCTTGCTAGGATTTCCCCATCGGGTCCCTCTCCATTAGGTCTCAACAGTATGATCAATCCATCCTTATTGTACCTCTCCAATAGAGAAACACGTAAATAAATTTCTTTCCAGTTCATAAAATCTACTTCTGCAGAGATTTACCCAAGATATTCTGCCAGAAATTTATATCAAGTGGCAAGATTTATATATGATAGTCCAACACTTCAAGTATTTGCCAAGCTCTATCTTGTTCATCATATTTTTATGTCATGCAGAGACATAAAATATAGCATTTCCACAACCCTTGGGATAACTATGATTTTCTTCAGTCCTAATGTGGATGATAAATTCCCAAATCCCCATGACAGATATAAAGGTAAAGGTACATGAACATTTAAATCCCTGAATGGGGTGTGTAGCACTATAGAAAACAAGTCAGCATCAACTCTATTCATCAAGTGCAGGGAAACTAAAAATTGATTTTTATTAAAAATTATCATTAAAATACTTGATTTCATTTAAATTTAAACTTTCTGCAGAAATACATTAACTGTGATTTGTTCTTATAATACATTTAGGAAAAATAAAACTCCAGCCATCTTGAAAACTAACAATTATTCTTTTTTTGACTTGACACTCGGGATACTTTTCTTAACGAATTTGTCTTCTAATACTCATAATTCCTTTCCCTTTTTCACTGATTTTCTTCTTCTTTATTCCTTCATTATTATATTATATTAATATTATATATATATTATTACACGTATGAATGGTATAAGATCAAACTATGACAAAAATCTTGATGATGTACAACCTCTCCAGGTCTTCTACTGTGCTTAAAGAGGACAGAAACCCAACTTGAAAGTCTTCAAATTGAAAATGAAAAATTACAATTACTTTGTTTTAACTGAAAAAGGGCAATGCATAAATCAATGTGAACATCACATATAAAAAAATAATAATACTATCTACCCTAGAGAAAGAAAAACAGGCAGGAAGAAAGAAAAGAAAGCTACTCTGGTATTTTTTCCCCATAAGTTATATCGATGGAGAAAAGTAATTGAAGCTCTGAGTATAATTTCACATTTATACATAACCATTCTACTGTATATGATCTTTTCAAATACTCTCAAAAATCAGTCATAAGCTATTTTTAAATTTCTCCAATACAAGCTAATTCTGCTTTAACAGAACCTCAAGAATGAGATGAATTGGAATGAACATGTTAGCCTGAACTGTCAAACTCAGATTTCAAACTGGATTTCAACATCCTAAAAATTCATTGTGTTATCAGCTGATTCTTTGGCTGAAGCCATTACCACATATGACAGTTTGTAAAATTTGTTTTAACTAGTTCTATACAGTTCAAGGGTATGTGAATCAGAGAATTCAGACACGAAAGATAAAAATCTCTCTTTTGGTATGTACAATAGTAAGATATACCAGTCTCTCCTGTTCCTTGAGTAACAGGATGCTATGGGACATTACATTGCAATGCGAGTTTACAGGACGCTCTGGATTTACCCTGGATATTTACTTAATGAATAGTGACAAACAAGTTCTAAATTCATATTCTTGTGCGTTAATCACCCCACTTAAGCAAGCCCCCAGTTGTTTCCAAACACCTCAACCATAGCAAAACAATTTATACCTACTCCATAAGAATGTCCTTTGCAAGAAACTGTAACAACTGCTTATGGCATAGACAGTGAGCTGTCAATTCAAATTTTACCGTATTGCACACTATGTTCTTCAGACACATCTTATATTTAAATTAAAGTTTCACTTCCAAAGCCTTCTGAAAATCTGTGACGCTGGAATCTGACTTGAAACCATGACAAATTTTCACATTGAAACTTATTTTATTTAAAAACTATTTTTCAAGCAATATGAATAAACACAAAGGGCTATTACCATACTGTCTCCAATCCACAGCTGGAGGCAAATTCAGCCACAGAATCAAGTTATTGAGTTCATTTAAGTAGGATGGCAGTGAATGGAAACCCTTGTGGTTGTACCATACCTGGAAGAGAGAATGGAAATTGTGAATCAAAAATGGGTTGAATCCAAACATTGATCTGAAAACTCCCATATTTTAAAGAATTGCATAAAGATATTAAAGATGAATTCTCCTTTTAAGACACACACTTTTAGAAGAAGAAGGTGATCTAGGTGGAACAGATTTAGATTAGATACAAAGAAGAAATTTTTTACTCAGAGGGTGGTGAAGCACTGGCACAAGCTTCCCAGAGAAGCTGTAGATGCCCCATCCCTGTAAATGTTTAAGGCCAGGTTGGATGGGGCTTTGAGAAACCTAGTCTAGTGGGAGATGTCTCTGTCCATGACAGGTGGGTTGGAATTAGATGATCTTTAAGGTCCTTTCCGACCCAAACCATTCTGTGATTCTGTGATTTAATTTGTACATTTCTTTCAACGGAATCTAGCAGGGCAGAAAGTTGTCTTAATTATTAAACTACGATTCTCCATGTTAATGAAAAAGTCCTTTCCTTTATGCACATTTGGTCAAACAAATAATAGAGGAAAACCAATGTGAAAATAATATTGGCCAATTTAATTGGAAAAAAAGAAAGATGGAAAAACCTGTTACAAGTGAAGAATATTGATTGTTGAAAATGCAAAGAGACTTATCAAAGTAATACCTGCAAGTGACATATAGCATAAAATATCAAAGAAAGAGAATGTGTCCTAGAAAATTGTGAACGGAAAAAACAAGGAGACACTGCTTACACAGTGAAAGTATGAAACTGTGCCATGAAGGACAAAGCCATGTCTCCATCTTCAACAAGCAATTGGTTTCAACATGGTTTCTTGAGCAAGGAGGAAAGAGAAGACAGATAAACTTTAAAGCAGACAACACAAGCCTTTGAGGAGCACAGGGAAGCATTTCTGCTGTAACATACACTTTATCCTCTAATTATGCAGAATTGCCCGAATTTAATTTATGTTTCCAAAATCCACACTTTCAGACCTGAGGTCTTCATGTGCTAGAATCAGTGCTGAAAGCCTGGTTATGTCCCCAAACTGAATATACTGAAGTATGAGTTTTGCTTTCCTGTTAGAATTCAATTCTATTTCTGTGCCTCCCTAACTGTAAAGCAAAGAGCCTTTGACCCTACATTATCCATACTGAAAAACAGGTCAAAGAAAAAAAGGTATGTTTTCAGTTTTGATGACATTTCAAATCACCTTTGATTACTATCCACTCCCTCACTGCACAGCAATCTTTCATCTCCCTTTTTTATTTACGCTGTTGAAAAATTCTTAACCTTTTCCTATTCGCTATCAGCTATTTGCTAATGTGCATTTTGGCCATCTTGAGTTGATACTGGGCAATTTTCACTTTGTGTCTGGACTCTGAATCATATAACAAAGTATATGTTTGTTGTTTTGTTTTTTAAATATAAGTTCTTGCCTTAACACCATTCTTCTAAGACTTAGTTTTCCTAAATGCTTTCTGAAATTACCATCTATACAGCTACATATTGAAAACTTCCTTGAATAATGTTTTCTCATCACTTAGATGCTGTTCTGATGTAGTCCTTTTCCATATATATATATCAGCCTCAGTACTGGTATAATATTCCAAATGTGTTTTTGTTCTTTGTTTATTGTTTTTAATTTACTTGCAGATAATACTTTTTTTTTTTAATTTGTAGAATCAATCTACAATCCTTACTTAGACACAAGGTTCCAGACTTTGCTTTTCCTGCTATGTTCTTTTCCATGCTTCCCCGTGCAAGTTGTCTAATATTCGGTTCTATTTCTGTCTCCTAATTGTTCTTCTCTTCAGATTTATTTTCCTGACTACCTATTTGCTCAGATGCCTACATCACACTCTGTTGTGAGGCAAGGTCTGAAATACATTAATCATCCCATTCAGTTCCCTCCCACCTTCCCTATATCATGCTTTCACACAGCAATCTGAGCTCCACTGTCGCTTCTCCTGTGCCTCTCACTCTTGAATCTTCTCTGCCATAAGCTCTGTTCAGCATTATTTCACAAATGAGCAACTTTGGTCAAGTACCACTACTCTTTCTTGCAGTAGCTTTCACATTTTCTACTCTGTTCTTTACGAGATATTCACAGCTGCTTCAAATCTCATCAGCATTTTATGTCCCCACATTTAGAGGGACAAAAAAAATCCTAAACTGTTTACTCCTTTGCAAACTTGTATGCAACACCTTTGTTCTCCTCCAGTTCAATGCCCACAGAACTGCACAGACTAGGTCTCCCATTCTTTAATCAAAACAGAACTCCTTAAAGAGATGAACTGAAATAAAACCTAAGTGCACTGGGCAAATGAGCAGATTCTTCCACTGCTGAATCTCCTGTGCAAATACAAACCAGGCCAAAAAACAAACATATGATCAAGGGTAAATGGTCTTTTTCACATACTGATTTCTTATTGTATCTTATTTTAAAAAAATGTGCAGAGTATAAATTTATAAATATGTTATGAAAATCCACTAAAATTGCGCTGATGGTATTGAAAAAAGTCAATTAAGAAAACAATAAAGCAAAAATCCGATGACACGTCCTCATTTAATTGAAGCAGTGCGAAGGTCTCAAGCATCCACAGAATACCTTAGAACTATAATAATGTGACCAATATTCAAACAAAAATACAAAAAAAAAATCCATAATAGAGCATTGTGTGTGTGAAATGTATACATTTCAATATCCCACATAGTAATTAGAATTCTTCATTCAAGATGCATTATTTAACTGAATCAAACTACCAGGAAATAACCAAATTAAAACTGGTTATTTAATTGTTTATAATCTGGCAACAAGCAAAAGGAATAGTGTCTGAGGTTGCTCTCAGAAGATATGTTTAAGTTTTTGTTTTTGTTTTGTTTTGTTTTGTTTTTCCTAAAGCCTTATGCTTTATTCTAAATTGATAGCAAAGCTAAAATATAAAAAAGGAAAAATATTATTTCAAGCTGAAATATACTTCATCTTTCTTGTGCATCTCACAGGTAATTATTTACAAATGGCAGGAAAGAGATCAGTATTGGAAAAAATATATAGAATGAAACAATTAATTTTGATTTTTATGATTTTATCATCTATCCATGACTGATAAAATTTGTTCCTAGGAAAAAATACTGTCCATCTCTACATTAAAAATAAATTCTGCAAAGACATGTTTCCCATTACTACATACCATCTTTATCTACCTTTAACATTCCAGAATTATGTTAGACTAATCTTTTGACCTACCTGTGGCCTATCAAGGAAAAAGGATGAGGAGGAGCAGAGAAATTGCTAATACCAGACAATGGGTATTAAAGTGGAGAGATATTTTTTTTCAAGTGAACTTTGTCTAGACACTTATACATGTACTATTACTAGGTAGTAAAGCCTCAAATCCCAAACTTTGAGACTGGAAAAATGCACACTTCAGAATGCCATTTGAATAGTATAAGTTGTCTTTCAGGCCTATTTAAAATTCCTACATATTCTTCCTGTATTCAGTTATGTTACGTATAACAGCAACTTTGTCCACAACTACCAAAATAAATGAAGGAATATACAGTCAGGGAAGAACAAACAAACAAGCGAACAAAAAAGTTAAGGAGCAGTTGTGCTCCATGCAGCAATGTCTATCAATGAATGTTCATTGTCAATGGTTTTAATCAGCCAAACCTGGCATATTCTTTCTCATGTGTGAACACATAACTTTCTCTGTATGTACAATGCATATGCAGCACAGTAAAGTTATTCAAATACTGAAACAGTAAAAGACTGTTTCAGTATTTGAATAATTGTTTTATTTGAACTGGGAAAAAATGTCTGTTGGATTGGAGAATAACATATAAGGATTCAGACATTTTCTAAAATGAAATTAATTGTACAGTAAGTCAAATGCAAATTTCTCATTTTACTTCATACAAGACTATGTAAATGGTACATTCACTGTCTCATGAACAAGCCTGAAAGGTCAAAGTAAAAGTCTGGTCATTAATTACTAAAAGGTTAATGCAATAATTTGACATTGCATTAGTTGAGAGCCACTTCCAGGAGGTATTTTAGATAACACAGTGCCCTTTATAAATCTACTCCACTATTTTCTTTGGCTCTGAAATATGAAGCTTACTCACTAGCAATATAACTATAATTTATCCTTGTGCTGATGCCAGGTGGAGCTCTATGCCAAAGATATTAAAAAAAATAAAAAAGATAAAAAACACAGCATAGGCATGTCAAAACAAAAGTCTAAAATTATTAAAGACATAGGACAAAAACAGCAAAAATAGCAGTCAGAAAAACACATCTTACTGCAATCCTCTAGGACTTCAAGTTCCTAATAAAGGATCAATGGAACTGGATTTCAAACCTATGAGAAATCTGGAGGTAGAACGGGATTACAAATGACCTAAATGAAAATATATATAAGACAAGGTGTGGATATGAGAAAGAGATTGCTATTCAAAACTACGAGGAAAAAGCATTGTAAACAGTCAACAATATTGCAAAATGAAATGTGAAATTATGTTGGCAAGGGAGAATATCTGCATCTTGTTTTAACTACAGTTCGCCCCAAAAGGGATTTGGTATAGAGCTTAATTATACTGTTGTTTCTCTTATTCATTTGAAAGAGCAAATAAAATCTAGTGTCTATAAAATAATATAAAGGAAGAAGCACCTTTCTTTCATATTCTAATTTGAAATGCTTAAGGTCAAGCTTCACAGTTTCCTCTGGCAATAAATGTGTTTTGCTTGGATACAGAAATAGAGGCCTCTCACTGAGATTCTTCATAATCTCCTCACAAACTATTAATGGTCTCATTAATAGTTTGAGTAGACCTCATTAATGGTCTACATTTGAATGGACCTCAAAAAAAAGCTTTCAAAACATTCCCTATGGAAAAAAAAAAAATAAAATAAAAAATGCTTTGCACTGATAATTCCCTTTTAGCTTCCTGGCTCTTGGGAGAAATTCCAGACAGGAAACAATGGCTACGTGTAGCATTGCAAGACAGAATGATCCACTGTCAGAAGAGATTCATAACTCACAATCTGACCAATTTCAGCAAGGTGCAAGTTTCCCTGGGATAAAAAGCTGCTCATATTTGAAAAAAAGAATTATAAATGCAAGGTAGGACACTTGTCATGCAGAAGTAATATTCCCAGAAACTATATCTTGATTTTTGAGGATTTTTCATCTTAAGGATAAGAAGGGAAAAAAATAAGGAAAGAAATGTAGTGAAGAAAAATATTTATTTCAGAAACAAAACAAGCATCAGTAACAATTAATTTCTGAGAAGTTCAATGGACATTCTTCAGTTCTGACATTAAGTTTTTGTAGAACACAAACAAATAAAGAAATTTGAACTACCTAAAAAAAAATGTAAAGGTGAGCTCAGACAGACTTTGAAAGAGGTTCACAAGAAAACAACAGAAACTGTATCATTCAACTCTTTTTTTTTTTTTTTTCAGAACACAAGGGAATATTTATATAATTATGAAAAGAGAAATGGACTATACTAGTCAGAGAGTTTTTCTCCCAATTTTTAAAGGCAAGGATTTCATATAATCATTTATTATTTACTAATTGCAATGAAGTCTGGAGACTGAAGAGGTAATACATACACAGACATGCAACCCTTACCTTAGCCAGAGGCTTAGACTTGATCTTATTCAATTTTTGTTCTTGAAATGCAGAGACTTTCCTCCCTCCAAAAGACCAACCACCATATCTGTTAATAGACAATAAGGTAACAGCACGCCTTAAGCTCTGTCTTCTTTAGCAATCTTTTCTTGCAATGATAAAGTGGAAATATCTATATTAACACTATATTTGTCAACTGAACTCATTGCATGGCAAGAGCCTGGAAGCAATTGTCATGCAGCTGCTGGAGAAAGCTCTGAGAAGTCACCATGGAGGGGACTTAGCCTGGCAGTACACCTTAGTAACATCCAATAAAGGCAACTGCCCTTTACACTCCCAGTAACACAGACATGTGATTTGGATTAGGAAGGACTGTGGCTTTGTTTTTGTTTGTTTGTTTGTTTTGTTGTTGGTGGTTTTGCTTGTTTTTATATACATAAGGGATAAACCACACAGACATTTTAGGGTTACCTTGCTTTGTTGGAAGACCTCACTAAATATTCTTCCACAAGTAACCCTGACAGATTATACAGAATATATCCTTTCTTATTCTTCACATAGCGAACTGAGGTGTTGAAACTTGGACACATCTGGAAAACAGCATAACAAAATATTTAATACATAAAATAAGTACATGCCTCCTTAAAAATCAGTGGCACGACATTTAGCCATTTTTAAAAAAATTTGCACACAGTTTTTACAGCATTGCTTGTCAACTGGATTTGCCTCTTTCAGCTTTGATAACTTTTCAATAAATTACATGTGGTTTTATGTTTATAAGGCATCTCAAATAATTGTAGCTGTCACCTACACGTGAGAACCACCTTTGATTTCTCTTGCAACCCTATAAGTCATTTTTGAAAACGTTAAAACTTAAAAATAAGTTTAGAAAGGTTTATAGCAATGAAAAAGACTTCTATTCAATTCTTGTTCCTGAAAATAAAAAAAAAAAAAAAGGCACTACATGAATCTGGATGAAAACAAAACTTTGATTCATGTACTATGCTTCTAAAAGTTTCATTGAGGGACTGCAGTAGAGAAAAAGGGAGATGTTTTCTAGCAATTCAGTGGGACATTCTCACAACCAAAGAAGAAGACGTATTATGATAAGATACCTGGGAAACCTCATTAAGTATATAATGAGGTTTTATAACCTTTTTTTTTTTTTTTTAACAAAACCTGAAAATTTGTAATTTTCATTTGACATCTCAACCATCCACAAGCTAAAATTCACTCTTTAGTGAAGACATTCTGGTTTACCATAGCTCATAAATAAAATTTTTGTTTCAATTGTCAAGTGACTTCTCTCCTTTGAACTTCCACAGTTAATGGGCCTCTCACTGAGCTTGAGTTTCCATTGCCACTTTATTTAAGCTTCTTGTATTCTAAGTATCTTTCTACCATATTAGAAGAAAACTTGTTCCTTGCCCAGAAAAAAAAAATAGTTGCCCCTTCCACATTTCCCAAAACTATATTGCTATATTTCAGATGCAGTTCTTACTGTAAATAACTTATCTCTTTCATAAAGATATAAATAGTCCCACCCAGGCAAATAAATTAGACAATTCAGACTCAGCTTCATATTCCCGTTTATTACTCACTCTAAGAATCAACCTAAGCTGGAAAACTCACCAGTCAAGGAGGTCAGAAATTCATTATATTTTTCAAAATCCATTCTTTTCTGAAGAACTGTTTTATTTTCAGATATACAGTCCAATGCAAAAGTAAACTCTAACAATTAAATCTTAGTCAGATCTACCAGATTCCCTGGTAGCTTGCCCTTTCCCTTCGGGAGTAGGTAGTCTACCACGTAATCAAGTTTTATCTTTGTTTTATCTGACTATTTTTTTAAGCAATGTCCTATACCAGGTTTAAAGTTCCATCTGCTGGAAAGAGTTCAGCTGTCTTTGATTCCTTTTAGTTCAGGTCAATCTATAGCCTTCTCTAGTATGTATATAGACCTGCACGCACACACATACATATATGCAACAAAAGCATGCTTGCAACCTCTTTCCCTGAAGACTTCAAAATATGTAGGCCAAGCATTAAATGAAACAAAGAAATAACTCATCAGAAAAAAAAAGCCAGTGTGCTGAGGGTTTACTTCCTCATCTCTTTCTCTACCTCTTCAAAAAGAATAGTCAAAGTATTATACATGTATAACACACACACATTTTTACATAAATACATGCACACACTTATACATGGACATACCTCCTGTTCAGACACACATCTACATGAATCCTGGGGTAAAGAAGATTCCATCTGCCAACATGAATTTTTTTTTCTAATGGGAATAAACATAATGATAGACACAGCCATTATGAGAAAAGCGTATATGACTCTACAGAAGAAATCCACAGAGTAACAAATATATCCGTAATCTTCAGCAAGTTCTTAGTATTTTATCACAGTGGCAGCTGTGTCTGAAGGTATATCAATTTTGCTCATTTGAGTCAAGGTGGATTCACAACAAATATTTACATGAGTACAGCAACAAATGAGCTACATACTTTGTGTTTGCATCAGTAAGTTAACTAAAGCATGGTAGCCATTTTGTACTCCTGACTTTTGACACCTGGAATTCTTCTTACCATTGTAATTAGTGTCTAACCTACATTCACATGGACAACAGACTTGATCAAAATCCTCCTGAAATAAATGGTAAAGCTGTCACTAAATTCTAAGGGATTAGAATCAGACCTTTAACAATGAAGCCTACTTACATATTCTACTTAGATACTAGCTCCTTCATCAAAGAGGATTTGACATTAACCTCACACTGCCAATAAAAGCCTAAGACAGTCCACATTACACAGCAAAATATATTGAATTTACCACTTTTTTACAACATTTGTTTTTATCTATTATTTTACCTTTTTTTTTTTTTTTTTTTTTTTTTTTTTTTTTAACATATGCATTCAGCAAAATTTGTTCCTAGTCTCAATTTAGGGCTAATTAATTTCTACTGTTACATTTCATGGAAAACATGCTAGATTTATTGATTTCTTCACTACTGTCATAGTCTCCATTTCAAATTAGCAGCAAGTGTTAAATCAGTATAGAGCATTTTGAAGTAGTTACATCAGTAGTTACCCTTGGTTAGAATGTATGCAAGTATGGTCCCAGTCAAAGAAATATCTCAGTAGAATCTGAGAAAGGTTTCCTAGGTAATCATCTTCAGTGCTGTTCAAAGTGGGCCACAGCATCGGTGGGTGGAAAGGAGAAAGAAACACAAACGTTACAATGTCTAGTTCTATTAACTTTAAGCCTCATGATTGTACATGTTTACCAAGAAATTAAAGAACTATCAAATCCATGCATAGGAAACATACCAAAACAACAAAATGATCTCATTTCAAAAACTGCTTGTGAACATGTAAAGAAACCTCAATACAAACATGCATTCCTAACAGCACATTTTAGGTGATCTATGTTTCATTTATAAATTTAAACATCACCACATTATCTTTCTGAAGATATCTGGATATTTGTCCAGTAGATAAAATAATCTGTGTGACATCAGTCACTTGCTGAGGCAATCGGCTCCGGGGCAGACGCGTTCTGCAACGGAGCGGGGGATCAGACAGGCAGGACTAAATTTTCTGGCACTGAGCCCACTCGAGGGAGACGCCAGGACCCAGCAGCCCTCGTGAGGGAGGTGAAAGAGGTGAGAAGGAGGCATAGGTGGAGCCAGCAGCGCCCCCTCCCCGGCCGTTCATGAGCTGCCCCTAGGGAGCGCGGTGAACAGGATGGGCAAACAGGGCGTGGCGCATCAGAAGGGAGTGGCACAGCAGTTCGCGCAGGCAGGGCAAGCAGGAAGGGCAGAGTGCTCCCCCCCTGCCCATATGAACACCTCCTCTAATGGTGGTCTGCCGCTAGCTCAGCTGCAATGGTGTACACCAGGCACAGTGCGCTCTCCAGGAAGTCTGTACACACCCAGACCGACTGCCCACTCAAAACTGTGGCAGT
Organism: Netta rufina; assembly: GCF_964035555.1. Lineage (NCBI taxonomy): Eukaryota > Metazoa > Chordata > Aves > Anseriformes > Anatidae > Netta > Netta rufina. The sequence goes on along the minus strand of NC_140124.1, from coordinate 85,693,796 downwards.
TCAGGTCTCCAGGTGCAGGGAGTGCCTGAGCCTGTTGCTACCACCTGCGGGGGCCAGAGAGACTGTGTGCATGAGGTGCGAGCAGGTGGACAACCTGGTCTGCCTGGTGGCAGAACTCAAGGAGGAGGTGGAGAGGTTGAGGCGTATCAGGGAGTGCGAGCGGGAGATGGACTTGTGGGGCAACTCCCTGCGTGGCCTGAAGAACAGGCACCGGGGTAAGACACCCCAAATGGGGGTGGACCCCCTGCCCTGTTGCTGTCGGGCAGAGGCAGGGGACCTAGGAGTTGAGGAGGAATGGAGACAGGTCCCTGCTCAACATCGCAGGCGAAGCCACTCCCCTACCAGGTCCACCTTCCCAGGTGCCCTTACACAACAGGTTTGAGGCCCTGGAGCTTGAGAGACCGGCAGCTGAGAAGGAGGTAGAAAGTCTACCCAGGAGGATGCCTAGGGCGAGGAAGTCAACTCCACACCTCAGGACTGCCTCCACCAGGACAGAAAGAAGGGTGATGGTTGTAGGCGACTCCCTTCTCAGGGGAACAGAGGGACATATTTGTCGGCCTGACCCTACCCGTAGGGAAGTCTGCTGCCTCCCTGGTGCCACGGTCAGGGGCACATTGCCAGAAAGCTTCCCAACCTGGTTCGCCCCTCTGACTATTGTCCTCTTTTAATAGTCCAGGCTGGCAGTGATGACATTGAAGAGAGAAGCCTGAAGACCATCAAATGGGACTTTAGGGGAGTGGGATGGTTAGTGGATGGAGCAGGAGTACAGGTGGTGTTTTTGTCCATCCCTACAGTGGCAAGGAGGGGTACAGAGATGACACGGAAAGCCCACCTGATAAACACGTGGCTCAGAGGCTGGAGCCAGCACAGGAATTTTGCTTTTTTTGACCATGGGGCGCTTTACTCGGCACCCGGCCTGATGGCTGCAGATGGGTCCATATCTCTAAGGGGAAAATGGATCCTGGGCCAGGAGCTGGCAGGGGTCATTGAGAGGGCTTTAAACTAGGTGAGAAGGGGGACAGGGCTGACACAAGGCTTGTTAGAGCTGTGCCAGGGTAACAATGGCAAGGCAAGGAGAAAAGGCAATGGCCCAACTGAAGTGCATCTACACTAATGCACGCAGCATGGGTAACAAACAGGAGGAGCTGGAAGCCATCGTGCGGCAGGCAGGCTACGACTTGGTTGCCATCACGGAAACATGGTGGGACCACTTTCATGACTGGAGTGCTGCAATGTCTGGCTATAGGCTCTTCAGAAGGGACAGGCAGCATGGAAGGGGTGGTGGTGTGGCTCTCTATATCAGAGAGAGTTTTGATGTCACAGAACTTGAGGCTGGGAATGATAAGGTTGAGTCCCTATGGTTTAGGATCAGCGGGAAGGCCAACAAGGGAAGCATCCAGGTGGGAGGCTCTTAGAGACTACCGAACCAGGATGAGGAGACTCATGAGGAGTTCTACAGGCAGCTGACAAAAGTTGTGAAATCATCAGCGCTTGTTCTTGTGGGGGACTTCAACTTCCCAGATATATCCTGGAAGCACAACACAGCCCAGAGAAAGCAGTCTAGGAGGTTTCTGGAGAGCGCTGAAGATACCTTCCTGACACAGCTAGTTAGTGAGCCTACCAGGGGAGGTGCCCCGCTAGACCTCTTCACAAACAGAGAAGGACTAGTGGGAGATGTGGTGGTTGGAAACTGTCTTGGGCAGAGTGACCATGAAAGAGTCCTTGGTAGTGACCATGGTAGAGTTCCTTGGAGAAGCCAGGAAGGGGACCAGTAAAACCGCTGTATTGGACTTCTGGAGGGCTGACTTTGAACTGTTCAGGACACTGATTGGTAGAGTCCCTTGGGAGGTGGTTCTGAAGGGCAGAGGAGTCCAGGAAGGCTGGGCGCTCTTCAAGAAGGAAATCTTAATGGCGCAGGAGCGGTCTGACCCCACGTGCCCAAAAAAGAGCCAGCGGGGAAGAAGACTGGCCTGGCTGAACAGAGAATTGTGGCTTGAGCTTAGCAGGAAAAAGAGGGTTTACAGTCTTTGGAAAAGAGGGCAGGACACTTGGGAGGACTATAAGGATGTTGCGAGGCTGTGCAGGGACAAAATTAGAAAGGCCAAAGCTCATCTGGAGCTCAATCTGGCTACTGCCATCAAAGACAACAAAAAATGTTTTTACAAATACATTAATGCAAAACAGAGGACTAAGAAGAATCTCCAGCTTTTACTGGATGCAGGGGGGAACTTAGTTACGAAAGATGAAGAAAAGGTGGAGGTGCTTAATGCCTTCTTTGACTCAGTCTTTAGTGGCAAAACCAGTTGCTCTCTGGATACCCAGTACCCTGAGCTGGTGGAAGGGGATGGGGAGCAGAATGTGGCCCTCACTATCCATGAAGAAATGGTTGGCAACCTGCTACGGCACTTGGATGTATGCAAGTCGATGGGGCCGGATGGGATCCACCCGAGGATACTGAGAGAAGTGGTGGAGGAGCTGGCCAAGCTGCTTACCATCATTTATCAGCAGTCCTGGCTATCGGGGGAGGTCCCAGTTGACTGGCTGCTAGCAAATGTGACGCCCATCTAGAAGAAGGGCCAGAAGGCAGACCCGGAAAACTATAGGCCTGTCAGTTTGACCTCAGTGCCAGGGAAGCTCATGGAGCAGATTATCTTGAGTATCATCACGTGGCATTTGCAGGGCAACCAGGTGATCAGGTCCAGTCAGCATGGGTTTATGAAAGGCAGGTCCTGCTTGACAAACCTGATCTCCTTCTATGACAAAGTGACTCGCTTGGTGGATGAGGAAAAGGCTGTAGATGTGGTCTACCTTGACTTCAGAAAGGCTTTTGACACTGTTTCCCACAGCATTCTCCTCAAGAAACTGTCTGCTCATGGCTTGGACTGGCGTACGCTTCGTTGGGTTAAAAACAGGCTGGATAGCCAGGCCCAAAGAGTTGTGGTGAATGGAGTCAAGTCCAGTTGGAGGCCAGTCACTAGTGGCGTTCCCCAGGGCTCGGTTCTGGGGCTGGTCCTCTTTAATATCTTTATCGATGATCTGGATGAGGGGATCGAGTGCCCCCTCAGTAAGTTCGCAGATGACACCAAGTTAGGTGCATGTGTCGATCTGCTCGAGGGTAGGAAGGCTCTGCAGGAGGATCTGGATAGGCTGCACCAATGGGCCGAGGTCAACTGCATGAAGTTCAACAAGGACAAGTGCCGGGTCCTGCACCTGGGGTGCAATAACCCCAAGCAGAGCTACAGGCTGGGAGATGAGTGGTTGGAAAGCTGCCAGGTGGAGAAGGACCTGGGAGTGATGGTGGATAGTCGGCTGAATATGAGCCAGCAGTGTGCTCAGGTGGCCAAGAAGGCCAACAGCATCCTGGCTTCAATAAGAAGCAGTGTGGCCAGCAGGTCTAGGAAAGTGATTGTCCCCCTGTACTCGGCTCTGGTGAGGCCGCACCTTGAGTAGCGTGTTCAGTTTTGGGCCCCTCGCTACAAGAAGGACATCGAGGTGCTCAAGTGAGTCCAGAGAAGGGCAACGAAGCTGGTGAAGGGTCTGGAGAACAAGTCCTATGAGGAGCGGCTGAGGGAGCTGGGCTTGTTCAGCCTGGAGAAAAGGAGGCTCGGGGCGACCTTATCGCTCTTTATAAGTACATTAAAAGAGGCTGTAGAGAGGTGGGGGTTGGTCTATTCTCTCATGTGCCTGGTGACAGGACGAGGGAGAATGGGCTAAAGTTGGGCCAGGGGTGTTTTAGGTTGGATCTTAGGAAGAACTTCTTTACTGAAAGGGTTTTGAGGCATTGGAATAGGCTGCCAAGGGAAGTGGTTGAGTCACCATCCCTGGAGGTCTTTAAAAGACGTTTAGATGTTGCACTTAGCGATATGGTTTAGTGGAGGACTTGTTAGTGTTAGGTCAGAAGTTGGACTCGATGATCTTGAGGTCTCTTCCAACCTAGACAATTCTGTGATTCTGTGATATGCACTGAACACAGAATAATTCGGAGATGACATACAGGTACTGTAGACAAAAAAGTATAATACAAAATAGTCTAGTTGGTTTCAAAGCTTAATAAAAATAGAAAGTGGAGGTTCAGTTAGAAGGGCACCAGGCTTTCTCAGTGCTCTATGGCACTGTCAAAGCTGAGAAATTTTGAGAAAATTACTTCAGACCTAATCAACTTGAAGTTGAAGCAAGCAAATGCTTGTTTAAAAGCACTTAGGCATTTACATATAAATGGTCATAACTTGTATTGCTTGGATTACTTAACTATTACATAACTTGGATTGCCCAATCCATTCTGCTCCAAAATCTTTGTCCTTTCCTCCATTAAAACCTTTGCACAATGCTTTTCCATTTTTATTTGCCCCTCATAATAATCTATTAAAATGTGCTAAACAACTGGAACATAAAAGGCTGTTGGAAAAAAAAAAAAAAAAAAAAAAAAAAAAAAGTAACCTATTATAAGAAATATTCATTAAAATATGAGAACTCAAGGGTAAAGATCCTGGAACCCTCGATATTGATGAAGATTGATGAGCCCCTTACCTAAAGAAGGATTCTGCATTCTTGTAAAGTCTTGGTGTCAGCTTGAGAGAAGGATAATCAATAGCCAGCGGCTTCACACTAAACAAGGCCATTGCCAGTGCAACAAAGACGACAGGCAGCAGTACATTTGACAGACTTCCTCTCCAGTCTCGCCTGGCGTGGTGAAACCTCTTCATCAGAATGGCAACTATTTGTGCAAGAACAAGACTGGCTCCACATACACGTGAGGCCCCTGTAAGTGAGATATCTGTGTGACAAAAACAAAACAAAAAACAAACTTCTGACAAACAAGGAAAATCAAATTAACCTTGTTTGTATTGCATTTTCAAATACAGATCACAATGGCCTTTTTAACAGAAAAGCAAAACTATAAAATTTTGAAGTGTTCTTCTGGATGAAGCAGTATGAACCTCTCCCCACACACCATTATAAATAATTAGCTCAGCCTACAAAGGGAAAACAGACCTACAGCCAAGGTATCTTTGTAGCTACCTGTACGCAGCTAAAGGAGTACTAAATACCTATTGCCCAGGGGTACAACAATTTTTTGTGCATTACCACTTTTGCCCCTAGATAAATGACTGGCAAACACGGCCTGTTTTAGCACCAAGTTCGTGATCCACCCTGACGGAAATCAGTGGCAACTTTTCCACAGGATTTCAACATGACATCTTCAGAGTATATAACAGAGAATCATAGAAGCTAGAGAGGTGGATTCTTGTAAAAACATTCCCTTCATTCTTGTGCCCATAGAGGACTGCTAACAGTTATTAATGTGCTCATCAAAGCAATTTTCATAATCCCAGCTCATGGGCTGTCCCTCAAATTCCCATGGGAGTGTTTCCGCAGCTTATTAACATCTCACCAAACACACATTTCCCTGATATGCTCTACCTGAATTTCATTTTGTTGCTCTTTGTTAAATACTTTTGAGAAACACCAATCCCTTTGCCTCCATTTTAGATCCCAGTGCCTTTTAGGTATGTGAAGGCTATTACCACCACCTTCTGTGGCCTTGCCAAACTGAACATACCTTCAGCCTCTTTTCCTCCTTAGAGAATAGCAGTCTCCTGTAGATTTATTACCACAAGTATTTGCACTGTAGCAAGACTAAAGAGACTGTTTATCATAGTGCTCAAAGACATACCATATTTTAGGATCCCTTGTGATTTGTCTCTTACTGCCTTCTGTTCTATGTACTGAGACAACTATAAACAGCATTTCTAAGTTACATTTTAACAACTGCTTCTATGAGAGCCTTCATATAACTTCAAATTAACTGCCCTTCACTTTGCACTGTTTCTTCTGGTTTACTAGAATTTTAATCCCAGATGACAGAGCTGTGGGATAAAAGAGGGGAGGAGATGGCAGAAAAGACAAGTTGGATTTCCAACAGAGTAGCCATTGAACAATGCAGCTCAAACTCTGTGCTCTGTAACAACCAGTATGTGGACTGTAAACTTACCATTTCTTATATTAAAAATTACATGTACTTTTTATGGAAGATTTTAATCATACATCAAGTAGACATGTTATGGCAAATGGCAGCTTCTAGGGTTTGGGCATACAGAAGAGGAGGAAGTCAAGTAGGACTTCATGGTGACATGGGATACCTCGTGAACTTCCCAACACAAAGACTTCTGGAAAAGATAAAGATCACATCCACCTTCAAGATAAGCAAAAAGGAGGATCCTGGTAAATAAATGCTGATCAGCCTCAGTCTCTGGGATGGTTACAGGTGAAATCCTCCAGGAAAACACACACAAGTTATGAAAAACAAGGTGCTTGGGAATACCCAGCAAGGCTTTACCAAGGTCAAATCCTGCCTGACCTGAGAGCTGCAAAGACAGGACATGTTTGGTGAATAAGGGATGATCAATGGACGATGTTTCCCTTGACTGAACATAGCCTGTGACATGGCCTCCCATAGCATCCTTAGAGCCAAAAGGGTGAGGAAGACTATAAGGACCACTGATCATACTGCTCTTCACCACACTATGGGCTGGAGTAGCAGTACTGCGTCCAGCCAAGGTACAGTTGGCTACTAATGCTGTCCATCAGAGTCAATGGTGGGGAAAACACTGGCTGACAGCTCTGGTTAGCACAAGCATGTGTACACAGCAACACCAGGTGGGGGCCTCACTGTTTGAAGGTGACTGTGGGGCTCGGCACTGGGATGAAGGACACCTTCCAGCAGGTTTGGTGGGCAGAGTCAGTTCAACAGCAGCACCCAGGGGCCCTAGTGGCACCAGGGAAAAGGGTCACTTCTCAGGGAAAAAAACAAAGAAGAAACAAGCAAATGATGCAGCACAGGAAACTCTAACACAATAAATATATGAGGGAAAAAAAAAATTGCTATCATGGAGACCAACACATCTCAAAATCAGGCAGGACAAGACCCTGAATAACCGCTCTAACATGAGCTGCTTTGAGTAGGTGGTTGGACAAGATAATCCCCAAATGTTTCTTCAGACCTTAGTACCTTCTGTTTCATTTAGATTTCAATTACTTCTAAGTAATTAATTTTACTTTTATTTCTAGAAAATAAAACAGTAGTTATTATTTTAATTCTGCAACTGAATGGCTTTTTTTGTTTGGTTGTTTTTTTTCCTACAGATCCCTATAGAACAGAAATTCTGTCTGTAAGCAGTTCTAATCACAGCTGTATTTTACTAATTTGACAGCTGGTAGAAATGGCAGTTGGGATTTTGGTCCATTATGGAGAAAAAAGCCACAAAATTCAGATCCTGGTCCAGTATTGAAATGCCCCACTCAAGAACAGTTACATTTGGGGGTTGGAACTTGGCTCTTCTATAATTTAGGTAGTAGCAGAAGACAATCTTAGTAAAAGAAGAAATTCTTTTTTAAGCAAACTTCTTATGAATGTATTAAGCTTTTTGAATTATTATAGTGAGATTTTCCACAGTTGACTCAATACAGAAATTGAGACACTTGGAAGCAGAACAATTTGCAAGGGATGGGTGTTTTTAGAATAAATGAGATCCTGTAAGCTTTTCCAGCTGAACATTCCTGAAATTGTAAAATATACTATCTCTCATTTATCAAAGCAGTGAAATGCCAGAAAAGGACAGAGGAGCAGCACAGAATAAAATATTTGCCATAGTCCCAGACGTGTTCACAGATTATAAACTTGAAATGTGAGTGAAAAATGCTTCAAAAATATTTGCCCCTTTGAATCTCTGAAAGAAGACTATGACAATTATTTTATAGGGGCAGAAGCAAATGGAACAGAGAGAAATGATAAAAAATTAATTGAATAAAAACAATGGTTCATTTTTTCCAACATTCTGACTTTTACTCAGTATTGCAAAAACTGGCCAGCCAAGATATATCACAAGAAGATACATTATATTAAAAGTATTTATTTGCCTTAGGCATTTTTTTTTCCTTTTTAAAATGATTGTCTTTTATAAGTATGTATTTATTATTTCAATTTATCCACAAGGAAGGTGTCAAATGTCTTTCTGAATCAAATTTCAATCTTGGTGACCTTAAATTCTGTCATTCCACTGTGTTTCAAGTTAAAAAACAAAAACAAAACAAAAACCACCTTGTTTTGAATTTACTCTGTCCGATGGAACTGGATACGCTCCTAAATCTTGCTCTGGGGAGATAGGTTACAGAAGTTCCCAATCTATCTTCTGCATAAACAATCTCAAGCTCTCAGTATCCTCTTATAAAAATCTTTATAGTTCTAATCAACCTCCACCACTTGCCTCAAGTCCTCTTATATTATTGCTGTATCAGTTTTGAGACAGTGTGTTCAGCACTGCTGCCTATCACAAGTGGAAGCACTACTGATTTATACAATAGCTTTATGCATTCTTATACTGATCACTTGTGTTTTCTAGGCATTGTACAATTTCATTTGGCTGTAGACACACAGTACCCAATATAACTTTTGAGATTCCTTAGGTATTAAAACACTCGGAAAAATAAGAACTTGAATAATATTTATCCATACATCTGACATTTAACCTTTCATGTTCAATAATCCTATATGCAGTATCTACTTTACTTTTGTTTTAACTAGAACCTACAAAATTATGTTTTGCTTTATAAAGAGTGTAAGTAATTTACCACCATAAATGGAGCACAAATTTATGGGAACAATTTCTGATTATGACTGGTAATCATACAGTCTAGAAGACTAGAACAAGACCAGCTGACCTCTCTGTTATGAAGTCAGTTTTTTTGCAGAAAGCTTATGGAAATATTCTCATTAATAATTTAGATCATGAAATTAAAAATCTGACCCAAATGTCAGAAGCTGTCTTTCTTGACTTATGATTGCAATTAAATGCAAGAAGTGCAATTATGTTCACAATTAAGTTGTACTTCCCAACCATCCAGACACTCCTTTATATTTTGGAAAAGATTCTTGGTGCTTTCCAACTCTTATAGTTAATATCAGGGAAACAGAACATTAGTCCTAAAATTTCAGAACAAATATTATGAAAATCTTTATAGACTGCTCTACAGTTAGTAGTAGAACCAAAAATTAAAAATTCAACTTCATATTCTGGGCCCTGGGCTCCAGAATGAGTCTCAGTGGGCCTGAATATCATTAAGACAGAATAACTGAGATCTAGGTTCCTGTAGACCTCATCAGTAAAATTAACATATTTTAAAGCCAAAGCTCAGTTTTCTGTCACTAAACAATCTTGTAAAGAACCCCCTTTCACAACTCAAATCTACCAAATCTCTTCAAGCCAGACAGTTGACTGATCAGAGAATTTCCTTCCTTTATCAAACACATTCTTATTGCTTAAGATGCCATGTTTAATATTTTAGCACTGTGTAGGGCACTGAGAGAACAGCATGAAATACACAACTGATCTGTGATGGAAATCCTAGAAAGAACCAATATAACCAGAAAAATATATTGAAAAACATATTGAATACTCTCACCTGCACCCCCCAAACTCCTCCCAGTTCAAACCCACAACCCAAAAAAAATCCTCAGAAAAGGACAGACAAGACAGACAGCAAATGGCAGACTTGTAACCTCTTTAAGCCACTCATTTTTGCATTCTGCACAGAAATGAGCATGAACAAAAACTCGTCTGTAGGCAAGATTAGGAAAGGAATAGGGCAAACCTCATTCAAACTACCTAATTTTCTATTTAGAAGAAATGAATATTCACATCAGGCCTATCCACAGCAAACTGTAAGGGACTGAAGAACTGGTTAGGCACCGTTATACTTAAAGAGACGAGAGTACTAGAGGAAATGTATCTGTCCTTCACTGCCTTAAAGGAAAGATACAGCCATAGAATTCTATGAATGGTTTGGCCTCCAGCTTTCCTGTAGGTCCTCTTTAGGTACCAAAAGGCTGCTATAGCGTCTCCCCAGAGCTTTCTCTTGTCCAAGATGAACATCCCCAGCTTTCTCAGCCTTTCTTCATCAGAGAGGTGCTCCAGTTCTCTGATTGTCTTGATCGGAGGACCTCCTCTGGACTCTTTCCACATACTTCTTACGTTGGGGACCTCAGAGCTGAACACAGTACTCCAGGTGGGGTTGCACAAGAGCAGAGAAGAAGGGGAGAGGAGAATCACCTCTCTCAACCTGCTAGCCATGCTTCTTTTGATGCAGTACAGGATATGTTTTGCTTTCAGGCCAATGGCATCCTGGGGTCTATCAGAAGGGGTGTGCTTAGTAGGTCGAGAGAGGTTCTCCTCCCCCACTACTCTGCTCTGGTGAGACCACATCTGGAATATTGCGTCCAGTTCTGGGCCCCTCGGTTCAAGAAGGACAGGGAACTGCTAGAGAAAGTACAGCGGAGAGCCACCAGGATGATTAAGGGAGTGGAGCATCCCCCTGACGAGGAAAGGCTGAGGGTGCTGGTTCTCTTTAGCTTGGAGAAGAAGAGACTGAGGGGTGACCTTGTTAGTGTTTATAAATATGTAAAGGGTGAGTGTCAGGAGGACGCAGCCAGGCTATTCTTGGTGATATCCAATGGTAGGACAAGGGGCAATGGGTGCAAGCTAGAACATATGAGGTTCCACTTAAATAGGAGACAAAACTTTTTTATGGTGAGTATGACAGAGCACTGGAACAGGCTGTCCAGGGGGGTTGTGGAGTCTCCTTCTCCGGAGACATTTAAAACACACCTGGACGTGTTCCTGTGTGAGCTGATCTAGGTGTTCATGTTCCGGCAGGGGGATTGTACTAGATGATCCTTCAAGGTCCCTTCTGATCCCTAACATTCTGTGATTTCCAGATCACATTGAGCTTCTCATTCATCAACACCCCCAGGTTTTTCTCCTCAGGGCTGGTCTCAGTCCATTCTCTTCTGAGCCTGTATTTGCGCTTGAGATTGACTCAGCCCAGGTTCAGGACCTTGCACTTGGCCTTGTTGAACCTCATGAGGTTCCCAGAGGCCCAACTCTCAAGCCTGTCCAGGTCCCTCTGGATGGCATTCCTTCCCTCCATTGTGTTGACCACACCACACAGCTTGCTGTCATCTGCAGACTTGCTGAGTGCACTCAGTCTCACTGTCTACATCACCAACAAAGATGTCAAATGGCATGGGTCCCAGTATGGACCCCTGATGAACATCAGTCATTACTGATCTCCACTTGGACACTGAGCCATTGACTGCAACATTTTGAGTATGACCATCCAGCCACCTCCGTCCACCGAGTTGTCCATCCATCAAATCCATGTCTCTCCAATTTAGAAACAAGGATATCATGGTGGACAGTATTTACTGGTGCTCTTCCTCTACCCACCAATGCTGTAACCCCATTGTAGAAGGCCAGATATGTCAGACATGATCTGCCTTTAGTGAAGCAATTTTCAATGTCACTGATCACCTCCTTATTTTCTGTGTGCCTTAGCATAGTCTCCAGAAGGAATATAAAGTGCTTTTGTGAAGGCAAAGTGTAACACAAGGAAGAGATAATAAATCTAAGCTCTGTGGTGTTTGTTGCTGTTGTTGTTTCTAACAAACTAGAGACAGAGGTGAATCCAAGCAACAACATTTGATCCTGGACATCACTGTTTACACCTGGGATTTTCATGCAGGTTTGTTGCAAGTAGAAAACACGTTGTACAGATTCACATAAGGTACATAATTAAATGGCAATAGAAAATACATAGCTAATATCCACTAGAGAAAAGGAAAGAAACAAAACAGAGGTATAGTGGGTTTTGTCCCCACCCTTCACATATTTTTTTTTTTTTTTTTTAGTGTTTCACTAGGCACTATCATTATCTGAAAAACATATAGTGCAAGACAATACATGCCAAAACGTTAGTTTTTTGGATACTAACTGAATTACCATTATCTAGATTATCAACAGCTCCTTAAATTGATATATTGCCATTGCTGACACAGGTTAATCTATTAGAGGTGAAACTATGCAGTCACACCTTTGACACCACAGGCATCTCTACAGCATGAGTACCCCAAAAATATTAATTCCCACTGCCTCACCCCTTCGACATTTTACAGATTACTAAGTGAACTTTGAAGAGAGTCCATATGAGTCCACTTCCTCCTATAGCAGTCCAGCTATAGTTGCCAGTCAGTGAGTCCATTTCAATTTTCATTTATTCCCTCTTCTGCTAAATAACATGGTATGTAGCTACTATACAAGCATGAGCAAGAAAAACTGACAGAAGCCAAGACATGAAGTGAACAGAGTTGGGAAACATTCATCCCATCTTTAGACTTGAATGACTCAGAGCACATAACAGCTGAAGTTCCCTACTTAACCACTGAAATGAAGCAAATTGGAGCATATTAAGAAAGAACAGAAGGCACACTCTTACGTGAAAATGATTCACAAAAGAAAGAAGCAAAGACAACCTGAATTAAATCAACAATGGAAGAATTGTAGAAGCTGCATACCTTTCCTATCATAATATAAAAGATAAGGAATGTTTTATAAAGGTACACTTGCAAATATCTACAAAATAATCATAACAGGAGATTCCTAGTGTAAATAAGAATCCAGCTCAATGTTTTCTTGTTCTTTTCAGGCATGCTTGAGCCTCATCCACATTCAGAACACCATCATTTAATTTCAGCTCTTTTATCAAGAACTTGTGCTTTTTCAAACTTAGAATATACTATTGCCTGCATTACACAGACACATAGCTGAGCACCATTATATGAAAGCTAAATATTTCTTATCAATTACACAAATTGGTTACAAATTAAACATGATTGAAATTTTCCCTTCCTTTACATCTTCAGACATTTATGACAATTTATAGTATGCATGTTATATTTCTATTATAAGTATTAATTATTAATTAAGGTATCTGTAACACCCAAACAAGATACAAAGAAGGTAATCCAGTCTCTTAAATTCACATATAACAGATACTGCAATATACTTAGCATTTTCTGATGGTCTTCACTTTCTCACTTTCTATTTAATGCAAGAATACCCTGCCTTAATGGATTTTGCCACTGCAAAAATCCATTAAGCTTTCTCATCACTCATACCAAAATAGCAGGCATAGTGTAAAAGCATACCTCACAAAGTATAAATGTCACACCATGCAACAACACCTCATATGTGGTAATAGATAAGAAATTTAGAACAGATGTGTATTGCAATCACCATATATTTTAAGGGAAAACTTGGGGAAGCAAGAGTCCAATTGACATTTAGCTGGTAAATATGGTAACTAAAAAGTCAGTAAACTAAGTTCTCTGCTTTTAATGTATGGACCTTGTTTATAAATCTTACCTTCCCAACCTATACGCCTGTTTTATCCACTCATTGCATTCAGACTTAAAAGTAGACTGCAAGCTGTCAAAGGAAGTGAGAATCTGCTTTTTATTACTATTAGTCCACAAGGTGTCTGGAACAACAGAACTTGACTTTAGATTGGGTTTCCAAGGTACCACTGCTAGTATAATCAACCATAATAACCACCATAAAAGCTAGGAAAAAAAATAAAACAAAACAAAACTAAACTAAAAAACACCCTAGTTTCTGCTGAAGTGTTAGCTGATGTCGAAATACCACTTGTTATTTTTGCTAATACCAAAATTAATAAGCATGTACCCATAAAAGCAACTCATGTGAGCATATAGTCATTCTGGATTGTAACACTTAGTGAGTGGTAAAAGCACCTACTTCATTTATTAAATAGATTTTGTGTAGAATAATTTTATAGTAAAAAATACTTGATTTCTTCCCCTTTTCCCATCAGAAGCATGCAACTGTTGCAAGAGTGTAAAGAAATGGTAAACAGTGGTGCTGCCTACCTACCTATTATCTTGCAAACCCCAAAGAGAATCAGAAAGGGGTTATTGCACATAGAACCAAGGTCCATCTAAACTAGTCTGGTCTTGATAGAGAACATAGGGCTGAATGCACTGCTCCCATCATTCACTTTTGAGATAATTTCCTTTTCCTTTTAGAAGCTGTATTGGGTTAATGCAGCAAGGGTTTTATTGGTTTTGTTTTAGTTTGTGGTGGGCTTTTTTTGTTTGTTTGTTTTTTTCCTTTGGGGGGGGGGGGAGGGGAGGCAAGGCCGGGAGAAGAATCCAGCAGCTGCCCCATATTAGATAAGATGCAGTTTCAGCCAGCTCCAAAAGGAGCCATTGCTGGCCAGAGCCAAGCCAATAAGCAATGTTGTTTGTACCTTTGTGAAAAGGGATTTAAGAAAGCAGATTAAAAAAAAAACAACAAACAAACAAACAAAAAAAAAAAAAAACCAAAAAACAGCACTACTACGGAACAGCAGCTGAGAGAGAGGAGTGAGAAGCAGCCCTGAACCCTGCAGCCCCTAAGGTCAATGCAAGCAGGAGGGCAGGAGGTGCTCCAGGCACACAGCAGCAGTTCCCCTGCGGGCTGTGCAGGGAGAGGCCCCCGGTGGAGCAGGCTGTCCCCCTGCAGCCCATGGGTCCCACACGGAGCAGATCTCCACGCTGCAGCCCCCCCGTGGGTGGAGGAGCCCCCGGTGGAGCAGGTGGATGTGGGCTGGAGGAGGCTGCGGCCCATGGAGAGCCCCCCCAGGAGCAGGCCCCGGGCCGGAGCTGCAGCCCATGGAGAGGAGCCCCCGCAGGAGCAGGGGGTCTGCGGGGAGCTGCCGCCCAGCCGTGGGGGACCCATGCTGGAGCAGTTTGCTCCTGGGGGATGGACCCTGTGGTATGGAGCCACGTGGGAGCAGTTCTTGGAGAGCTGCTGCCTATGGACAGCCCCCTCAGGACCAGTTTGGGAAGGACGGCATCCCGTGGTGGGGATCACACATGGAGCAGGGGCAGAGAGTGACCATGAAGAAGTGGCTGAGACGAAGCTTTAGGGACTGACTGCAGCCCCCATTCCCCATTCCCCTGCACCACCTGGAGAGAGGAGGTGGAAGTGGGTAGATGGGAGGAGGGTCCTTTTAGTTTGTTTTCTCTGTTTCTCACCTCTCTAGCTTATTAGTAATAGGTAATAAATTGCTCTAATCTCACTACACTGAGTCTGTTTTGCCCATGACAATAATGTTTGAGTGATCTTTGTGTCCTTATCTTAACCCTTGAGCCCTTTTCATCGTATTTTCTCCCCCTTTCCTCTGAGGAGAGGGAGAAAGAGACCAGTTGTGGTGGAGTTCAGTTCTCCTTCTGAGTAAAAGCACCACAGAAGTGTAAATCAGCACTCAGAAGGCTAAACTAAACCATCCAATCCATGCCTCTAGACTACGGTAATAACATTTCAAGATTGATTCCAATCTCAACAATAGGGCTACAACCCACATTCGTTCTGCTGTGTTTGGTGAAGAGTCACCAGCCCTAGAAGTATTCAAAAGATGCGTAGATGTAATGCTTAGGGACATAGTTTAGTGGCAGAATTCACAGTGCTATGTTAATGGTTAGATTGATAATCTTAGAGGTCTTTTTCAACCTAAATGAGTCTATGACTCTGTGATTCTATGATTTAGTGAAAGAGCAGAAAAAAAAGCACAAGCTGAATGTTCTCTCTACCTCAACATAAAACATTAAATTCAAGACTTAATACTAAATATTAAATACAAAGTATTTTCAAATTTGACAGATTAAATATAGCAAGGATTGAGGGAACTATATATTTGAACCTGGTGTTTTCAAATACTTCACACTGGTAACCTGCTTCCTAGCAAGGGGTTGTTTAAGCTGTGGCTGTCTAGTTTTGTAGTGCAGATGAATTTTATTATGCAGCTGCTCAGTTTGCAGTTAGCAGCCTTTGTAGGCAAAACTTTGGAGTCAGTGTGTGAAGCACTCTGGAACAAGCCTCCTAGAATTGCTCAAAGAAAGCTGACAATAATTGGAGCAAACTTTTTAAGCAGGGCCAGGATGTCACCTCAAAAGACAAGGGTAACACTCAGACACTTTAACTTTTACAACTTAGGCAAGAACTGGCTTACTCTGAACAAAGTACTTTGTCTAATGTATTGCATCATCCATAGTTAAGAATATCTTAGATGCTATCTCTACTGGAGTTATTCTATTAACAATAAAATCATATCACAATTTCTGCAGGGAAACAATTCCAAACTGAAAGATGACTGAGTTTTGCAAGAGGCTTGTTTTATTCAGACCCACAGCTATAGCAAACAATTGAAAAATGTATTTGATGAATATTCTCTGTCCTTAGGCATCCTGGTAACTCATAAATAGTGGTATTAAACTGGGATCTTGATTAACAGAGCCAACTGTTTCTTTTTTTTTTTTTTTTTTTTTTTTTTTTTTTTTTTCCTAATGCCTCCAATGAATATGGTAACCTGGACAAATTGCAGAACAGAGAAACAGAAAATGAAAAAAAAAAAAAAGTGCATGGATGGAAATTACCACCTATCACAGAAGTACAACATAAGGTTATATATTGTAAACTTGCACTTATATATTTCAAATGAGGAATTAACTGGCAGCAGTGCAATATACAAATCTTATCAAGTTGTCACCTTGTAACCTATATAAAGTTATTGCCTGAACAATTAACAAAAGGAAGTGCAGCCCTAAGTGCTGGCTGCTTGGCATGCTGACTGAATTTACTCTGGATATTTTTCCTGTAACTCCTAAACCAGAGAAATAAAAATCTCGTCCTCTCACAGAATCTAAAAACCATATATGCGATTATTGGTAATGCCCTGCCCTGAAAATGAGAAGCTAGCAATTACTCCTGTTGTTCTAGTGGTAAAAGTATGAAACAGAAATCCAAATAAATCAAGAAATCTTAAATAATACTCCAGCTCAAAACTTTATCAGCAACCTCAGCAATGCAAAGACAATAATTTTCCCAACAAGGAAAATACCAGCACAACAACTGAAGTTAATCCAGTGATTCTGTAATTAAATCATAAGTGCTAAGCTGAAGTACTAAAATGCCTTAGGAAAACTGATGTTATTAACAAAAAAAAAAAAGGGGGGGGAGTGGAAGGGGGGGGGTTACCCTTCCTTTATATGTTCACTTTCTACACTCTTACTTGGTTAAGTACATCACAACAGAAATATTATTGGTTCCATCTAAACTACACAAAATTTGTTTGCCCCCCATATCTAAAGAGGGCCTACAGGAAAGCTGGGCTTTTTACAAGGGCACGTGGTCATAGGTCAGTGGTTTAAACTAAAATAGGGTAAATTTAGATTAGACGTTAGGAAGAATGTCACCTCAGAGGGTGGTGAGACACTGGAAGAAGTTGCCCAGAGAAGCTGTGGATGCCCCATCCCTGGAGGTGTTGAAGGCCAGGTTGGATGGGGCATTGGGCAACCTGCCACTGGTGTGGCAGCTCTGGTGGCAGGTGTCCCTGCCCATGGCAGTGGTTGGAATTAGACGATCTTTAAGGTCTTTTCCAACCCAAACCATTCTATGATTCTGTGATTATGATTCGTATAAACAATTTGCAACTGCAATACCTGTTCAGAAGAAAGCACACAGAAGTTTCAAAATCATGTTCTATAATCACAGCAATAATCAATCCAGAATTAACATTTTTTTGTGGGATTTTGTAATGCAAAAAGAATTTTTGTAGTGAAATAACTGAGACAAGAGAACACAGACACTCCATGAAGCTTTTTCTGTTTTAGAAGGAAAAGTAAGCATACTTGGTCTTGATAATCATTTCTTTAAAAAATTGTGACTATTTACATTAAGTTACTTACATGATTGAAGTTAAAGGATCTACATTTGTAACAGCAAATAATGCAACAATGCAACAGCATTAACAAAGCAAAATGTTTTAAAATATTTGTATACATATGTACATGCGCATACATCATCATCTATAAAATATATATAAGTAAATATACACACAGACACACTTGGAAAAAATAAAATCTCTATATTAGATATTTAACCTGTAATTTAAAACAATGCGAGGAACTACCAGAATTTACTTCTGCCACCCCATTACTACTGCCTCAGCTATTGCACTGGCTGGAGGATGAAGGCTGTGCAATGAGTGAGGCTGCCATTGCTTTTTGTGCTCAGTAATTCAGAGTGACAGGACCCTGAGAGACCACTGCAGAGTTGCTGGATACAGATTTTCTACATCAGACAGTTAATTTATACTTAAAACTATATATTCCATGTACTATACTTCCACATTGAACACTCCAAATCATTTACATAAAAACTTAGCCTATTATTTCACTTTCATTCCTCACTAGAAGTCTTTCTCTGGTGATTAACCCAAAGTTTTTTGGCTGCATGTGCATGAATTATGGTCATTCCCTTTATGCTTTCAAAAACTTCTGCTGTAGCCTCATCAATCTTCTCTTTAGAGAGAACAAGATTCTCATTTGAGGAGAATCTAACTCTGGAAAGAGAAGGCCCAGAGGTGTTGAAGCTGGTGGGAGTTCACATTAACAACCTCATCAATCTGAGGTGACTCATACTCCAATTATATCATGCAATGCCTAAGAGAACAGGGCTCCTTACATATATGGCTGTAGCCAGTCACACTGACTACTTCAGCGCTGCCATACCCTCACAATCATTGTTTAGAAAATAAATTATTCTTAGAATTAGTAGCCTGCCCAACATGCTTTGGATGGTTCATACTATTATCCAGATGTATTAAAGATGCAAGATACTCACACCACCATTTGCCTTAAAATCTGTTCCCATATGACTAGAATTTTCCCCTACATCCATTCAGAGGTGCTTTGTGACTTACGTTGGCCACTTCTTCTTGCAATACAGAATTAATTAACAAAGCCTTTGTTTTCATAACAATTAATAAACAAGCTTAACACAGACAGGCTGGCAGAAAAATGTCATCTGTATTGTCAAATGTGCTTGTTTCCCCTCAGAAAGGTGTTTCAAATTTAGTTCATAAATTAAATCACCTTGTACATTTTTGTGATTGATAATTTACATGATGAGTGAACATAGAGCTTTTGATGCTGATGTTTTATAATGTTCATAAAAAGTATTGTAAACTCTTTACCAAAGAGCCTCCTTGATTTACAAATATCATCCTATTTCACAGTACGTTAAGTTTTATTACACCATTTCTCCCCCTTCACTGTATTTCCATTCCCTTTATTAAAGCTAAATTTAGAATAGGAAACAACCATTTCTTTAAACTCAGAGATATCCCTTTATAAAGATATGGCCCAACCATGAGTTGGAGTCCCACAGTACTGCATATATACCAAGTGTGATTCAAGTGTACATATTGAATTTTTAACATTAAAAAGGGACCCATAAAATAAAGTAATAAGCAAGACTGAAAAAAATATCTGCAGACTAGGATGCCTTCAGAAGAACAAAAACCATTGATTTAAAATGATAACAGTGTTCAGCTGTGGAGTCTAGTCATAAACAATAAACATTTTCTGACATTATATCTAAGACTGTTTTAATTATCCAAGAGTCAAAATTTTCTCCAATAGAAAGGCCCCATATTATTAAGGACAGAAATAATCATTTCATCTTGAACATTAGAAGTAAATGCTATCTTTGGAAAACTCATACTACTGAGCAACAGCAAGAGCATGAACAAAAAAAGGATCACAGAATCACAGAATTGTCTAGGTTGGAAGAGACCTCAAGATCATTGAGTCCAACCTCTGACCAAACACTAACAAGTCCCCCACTAAACCATATCGCTAAGTTCAACATCTAAACGTCTTTTAAAGACCTCCAGGGATGGTGAAGCTATTTAAGCTAAGAAGTAAATATTACTATAGGTGTGGCAAAAAACACATTAACGTTACACCAGGGAACCCATCCCCTCGTTCTTTAACTTGCAGTTGAATACAGATTTTTGAAGATGTTGCAAATATGAAAAAAAAAAAAAAAAGGGCAAAAAAAAAAAAAAAAAGATACCACTAAAAAAGCACAATGACAAGGTCAAGCACAATGACAAGGTCATTCACAAAAGCAGAAACAATACAGGAATCCTGTCTGCCAGTTCTCATCTCATCTATCTTCTGAGGCAGAGTTCTGAAGAGTTCTACTTCTCTCTCTCTCTTTTTTTTTTCTTTTTTTTTTTGGTAAGAATTGCTTAGGAATCATTATGGCATGAAATGGAAGACAAACAATCCTTCAGAGTAGAGAACAAGCCTCCTGAATATTTCATTAAAAGAGAGGATTTTAAAAATACTGTGAAAGATTGTAAAGACTGGCAGGCAATACCTTCTGCCTGTCTGTAGCTGTTGTAATAGCCTAGACAAAATATAGGAATGAAAAGAAAACCTTGAATGCAAGGAAAGGTTAGAAAGCTCATGTATTTATGAAAGCCAGAAGGGAGCACTATCAAGTCTGAGTGAAAACAGCCTGTATGAAGAAGCATGCTGTCAAGGTGAAATCAAAGGGCTAGTATGCAAGACAGAAGAGCTACACAGGGGACATGATTGGTCACTTGGCAATTAAGGTGCTAAGGAAGTTCATGTACTAACAATTACATTTGGATTGATAAAGCATTCTTAGTGCATCCACACGTATCTGTATCTTTTGTCCTTCAGCCCCAGTAAATACCTGAGCATAGTAGATGAGCTTCTGAACTGTGTTATTCCTGAAACAGGCATTACTAATAGCTAACACATCCAACAATTTAGATTATGACAACGACAAGGCAGCAAGTTATTGGAAAAATCAGGTTCAAAATATTTGCATAAGACAGAAAGAGATAGGAGATTTTAACATCAAATACAATTTTCTGTTTAGAAGACATTGGAGATATGTAGAAATTCAACACAGTTATCACCATGAAAATTACACACATATCAATTCTGGTGACCCCCCCCCCAAAAAAAAAAAAAAAAAGTCTCTCTAAATGATCATGTTTCCTCTATGCAGAACAGAAAAGGCAGCATCTATTTCATCATAAAATGATGAAATGAAGACAGGATTCCTTTATTGTTTCTGCAACACTTTTCTTCATGAGTTTTAATTAGTTAGAAACTGAACATTTCAGTAAACTTCAAACCACAACTTCAAGTCTGGAACTAGGTCTGCAGCACAACACATTTCCTCAAGTATACCTTTCAGTCGAAATGAGACATACATTTTAAGGACAAGGAAAAATATCAAATTACACTGTGAAGGAAAGCAGTTACTAACTCACAAGGGTGACTTTTCAGCGGAACTAACTCAATTCCATCAGCAGAATATATTCATGAGCAATTAAAGATTTTCAAAGTAGAAATTTCAGAAGGGATTATCCTTTTGTTCTCTGGCGCTTTAGTCCTTGCAGAATACTACAGTCACACTTTTAAACTGAGAACACTTTTTGGCAGGTGGTTTATTATTTTTTACTCTAGGGCTGCAGGAAGCAAATGACCTCTGTGAGGAAGGCAGGCAGGCAGGGTTCATTTCTTTTGTTTACCAGCAATACAGACACAAATGTGAAGGTAGAAAGGAGGTGGAGTACAGGAAGTGGATCAACTTCTTGGCATTGTAAGAATATCTCCCTTTACTGAAAAACAGCTGTCTTTGAATTGTTTTTCTATTAGCCATTTAAATATGAACCTTTTCAACAAAGAGACAAGATCTATGTACTGTGGATGAGAAGGGGAAAAGGACCAAGTAGCAACAACAAGGAAAGCGATTGGTAGGAAAAACATTTGGATGACAGAAGGAAGTAGTGGATTACAAGTGAAACACATTTGAAAGTAAGATCCTAACCACTTACTTTCTGAAGGATAAAATAAGGAGTTACAGTTATGCACTTACGCACAAAACAGATTTATGTAAACTTTAAACAAGTTAGATGACCTGATTTGTAAGATGAAAAATCTTTTTGTGGCTACTGATAGGTAGTATCATAAAGACACTCCATCCTCATTCTATGCTTTAGACACACCTGAACATGTGACAAAAAGAAAAAAGAAGCAAGCTTTAGGGTTGACAAGGATAAAGCTAAAGAACTGAAAGAGGAAAAATTAAGTTTTCAACATATGCCAGAATCAAAAAATTTCCTCTAAGAAACTAGTTAAAACAACAATAAGCAAGCTGAAGGAAAACACAGTATCTATAAGACTTCTAGACAAGCTATTTTGACACTTCTTTCTCAGTGTCGAGTGCTGAATTTGTGGTAAAGTATCCCCTGTACTGCTAAATCACCAGAAGACTGAAAAGTGTGCTGCATCTTCTCATCAGTAGTGAGTGTAAATTCTGACAATTTAAATACCAGTCTTCATGCCAGAAGCTACTTTTTTCAAACAGAGCCACAACTACTTTTTGTCCATGTTTTTCTACTCAGAAATTATGTCACAATTTGCAGGATGGCACATTAATATCTTTCGTACATCCTTTTAAGTGAATTTTACAGGGAAATGAATGAAGACAGTTCCATTTAAAAACAGATGTTGTGATACAACTTCAAGTATATCACAACAAATACACAGTGAGCCCTTATTGTGTGAACACACTTTGCCATAGTGGGTTAACAGCTCTGCGCTAAGAATAGAAGAAACCATTTGATCACCAGTCAGCAAACATCAAATTCCACTCTGTTACCAACATGCAGAAATCAATAACACCTCTAACTGTAGCATATTTTCCACAAAGGCCCCAGAGTTGTGTCAAATGCACCAGGGGAGGGGACATGCTTCCCTGAGTAGACAAACTCCAATTGTTAACTAACTTCTAGAAGTGCCAGTCTTTAGAGTCTTCAGCTTACAGCTATTTGTTTCATTTCTTCCTTTTTTCCCCCTTTATAATTTTTGCCCCTATAACAGAACCATACCTTAATAGAAAATACTCTCTACGTATACAAAGTTCAGGCCTTTAAACAAATCACCTATCTTCTTTTTTTTGACAGACTAAATGTCCTGGTTTTGGCTGTGACAGAGTTAATTTTCTTCCAAGGAGCTGGCATGGTGCTGTGTTTTGGATTTAGGATGAGAATAATGGTGATAATATGTTGATGTTTTACTTGTCACAGAGCAGTGCTTACACAGAACCAAGGCCTTTTCAGCCTTTCCTGTTAGCTGCCAGGAGATGGCAGGGGATGTACCAGGAGCTGGGAGGGGACAGGACCAGGACAGCCGGCGCAAAGGGATATTCCATGCCATACGGTGTCTGCAGAACAATAAAACTGGGGGACTGACTACGGTGGGGTTGCTGCTTGGGGCCTGTCTGAGCATCAGTCAGCAGCTGGTGAGCAATTGCATTGGGCATCACTTGCTTTCCATATTCTTTTATCATTGTTATTATTATTAGTTACTATTCTTTTCCTGCCCTATTAATCTGCCTTTATCTCAACCCACAAGTTTTTCCCTTTTTTTCCAATTCTCTCCCCAAATCCACTGTGGTAGGGGGGGAAGTGAGTGAACAGTTGTGTGGTGCTTAGCTGCCTGCTAGGTTAATCTACAACACTACACTAACTGAGTCCCAATGGTACCTTTACATAGACTTCACCTCCAACCTCCAGTATTAACTCTTTTCCATTCCCCTTCCAAATTCTCAACTTTTCCTTAGAAACACTGAAACTTAAAAACATGGACACAAAAGTTGTACATACTATTGTAGCACGGCTCCCATCAATTTTGTACAGATAGTTGAAATGACCTCTTCACATCCTTTCATACACTAAAGTGAAACATTAATCTTCTTAAAAGTGCTGTCTTAAAATGCTTTTTCACAAGGATTAGCAGATAACTTTCAAAGTCAGTGTTTTCTATGATATTACTCCCTATTATGTAGATATGTCCAGCATATGGCTGAATCAAAACATGCTTTATTTACAATAGATGCAGCTTCTCCAGAGGTCTGAATCACTCTTTAGGACTGATCTAACTCATCATCATTACCATTCAGCCAATTCCTTGCAGCAGTTGCAGCTTTTCTGATGAGAAAAATACCTAGTTCAGTATCACTGATGAAAATAGTCAACAGAGTGAAACCCCAAGAAACCACACTGAAAGCCCTTCAGGTTAATGTTTCCTTATGGTGACTATGTTTTGTTCATCAGCCACAATTTCTTAATTAAATTAGCTTTCAGTTGTTGTTGTTGTTTTGTTTTGTTTTTTGTTTTTGTTTTTATAAGCACTGTAAATTATCTCTTAAATAATAATAGGAACAATGTAACATTTTGCTTAATAGCTTTCAGAATGGCTAACACCAGCTGCTTCACAGAAAGTATTAAGTAACCACAAAAATTAGTTATGCATCAACTTGCTTCTACTCCAACACTTTCAGTGGCTAACTTATCCAAGTATTACAAATGTATGAGCTTTAATAGTGCATCTATAAACAATTCATATTATATATTATATCACTGTTTGTTTTTTTTTATATTGCCAAAATCAGTCCACAAAGTATTATGTTTTATATCACTGTGTCAAAAAAAAATATATATATCATTTGATATATTTTGAATTTCCTATAGCTTTGTTCCATTTAAACTTTGATATACCATGTTCCAATTGTACTTTACTTCCAGAAGAGTTTTGATCAAAAGTTGGTATTTCCCAAAATGTCTAACATAATATCCAACAAAATTAATTCATTTGGCTCTTCAGCAAGATATATGAATGTCTTAACAATACATTGAATCCATTTTCTACCCTAGTGTCCACTTTTGCATATGCTCAGAATATTTTGTTATTTATCCATGGTTAGCTATGGACTAGTTATGGACCACTTAGACTCGCTCTTAGCTCTACTGACTGTTTTTGTGCATACACTGCCTGCTGTATTTTACGATAATTTTTATTAGTCTCTGTAGAATTGGTCTTTCCAAATATCCAAGGATATTTGGCTCCAGCAATTTTGTCATTCAGCCATTACAAGCTGTCTATCCTTCTTTTTTCTGCATCTACAATACAATAGCCATCAATCATGTGCCCCAGCTGTGTAGAAATTAATTATGCATGTGCATATTATAATATATGCATGTATTGTCTGCACACATATGCGTACCCTGACTTAAAAAGAAAATCTTAATTGTCCTTACCCCCCCCCAAAAAAAAAGGTGAGTTTAATTCCAAGTTGATTTTTTTTTTCCTTAGAATAAAATTTAAAAACTGAGTAAACCTTCTGCAAAGGAAATGTAAAACAGTAGAAGTTACACTGAGCGTGTTTTGTATCTTTAGAGTTAACAAAATTATTATTTTTTATATCTGTTGCATTACAATTATATTATTAGGCTGCTACTTTCCTCTAACATTAGCATTTAGAGAGGGTCAGAATACTTAATGTATTCTACATTAAGTGATGGGTTGACTCTGGCTAGCAGCTAAGCACTACACAGCTGCTTGCTAACACTCTCTCATCCTCCAGCAAGTTCTCAGAGAGAACACAGAGATCAGAAGCAAGAAAACTCACGGGCCAATCTAATAACTGATTAAGAAGGGAAGGGAAGAAGAAAGAAAAAAAAAAAAAAGATCAAATGATGCAAAGGCAATCACTCTGCATCTCCCAGAAGTAGACTGATGTATAGCCAATCCGCCTGTCCACCCCTCAAGAAAAAACTCCCCTCAGTTTTTATTGATGAGATTGACACTCTGCAGCATGGGACATGGACAAGCCTCCAGTCCAAGCTGTGTGCCCTCACAGCTTTTTGCCCACCCTTTGGCCTACTTGCTACAGGGAGGTGGGCAGAGTGGGAAAAAGAGAAAACCTTGGCATAGCAAGCACTGCTCAGCAATAGCTAAAACATTGGTGTATTATCAGCACTGTTTTAGTCACAAATTCAAACCAAAGCAACATACCAGCTGGTATGAAGACAATTAACTCTATCCCAGCCAGATCCAGGACAAGTCACTGTAAAACATGAGTAGAAAGTATCGAAGGTCTAAATTCAGTGACTTGCTATTGTGTTTTACTGAACTGATGTCTCTTGCCTCTTTTTGGCATTACCATCAGCCTAAATCATGCATTGATTTTATTCATTTTCTCTACTTATTTAAGAGGGGACATGCACACTGGTCCAGTGCACCACCTTTTCTGGGAGACAAAAGACAGTGTTTGGGTTTCTATGCAAACATGTCTTCTCAAGGGCACAATACTATCAAAGGATACCTAACACCCCTGACTTGTGCTTTGTCAATGGACCTCTCTAATGTGAATTCTTTTACAAATCAAATAGCAGCATTCTGTGGTCTTCCCAATACTCCAGCTGTTTGCTCCAGGCGGGGTTGAAAATTCATTTAACTACAGGTTTGACTGCCTTTGAATTTGCTTTCAAAGACAAAATTATACAGGTCAAGCTATTGCCCATGGAGTATTCTAGTTAACTTTGACAATGATGGATACCTTTCATGACCACTTCCCAGATTCCTTATGCGTACACTTCACAACTGTCCTTAATGATGAATGACAGTCATCTGCATTGAATGACAATTTTCTACCATTCTCATCACCAAAGAAATGGCATTATCATCACATTTTCTTACTATAATTTATCAGACTATACATATATATATACATATAGAGCCTCTATACATATATATATACATATAGAGCCTCTGATTACTAGATTTTTTTAATCAATGTAACAAATAATAATAATAATAAAAAACTAAACTATGTGTTTGAAACATGGATGGTAAGAGATACCAAGTCACTAAGTACAATATACTCTGTTTTTTTTTACTTTAGGAACAGTAAAATCTTATTCTTAATAAAAATGCATTGTGGAGAAGACTGTTTTGATTTGAAATAGGTTTGGATATCCCAGCGGAGCCTTGAATAAATGCACAACCAATTGTTAATTATAAAATAAAGGGCTAGTTAAAGCTATACTTTAAACAGAAGTCTACTTCTGACCACTCACGGGTGTGGATATGTTATGTACTTAGTGAGGTTTTTTTTGCTATATAGTTATATCTTTACTGCTTTAATAGGGACTGAAATAGCCCAGCTAAAAGACCCTCTCAAAAAGTTATCCAAACAGATTTGCACTTTGTGAGAAAAGGACTCAACTTAGGCCACGCTTTTTGGCACTTATTATTCATTACTGGCAGATGCAATGGAATTTATTACAAAAAAAAATAATACAAGTTTGAGTCAAAATTATTATTCCCATTACTGTAACAATTAAGGTCATTCATAGACCAGGATTCATTGTGCCCGTGTTCTAGAAAAACAGAACTAAAAGCAGGACGTATAGAATAAAATGTTGTACTTCTAACCCAAGTAGTCTATAATCTAAGTATGTCATCAAATACAAAGAGAGTATCATACTTAACTATAGAGGCATAAGAATGCAAAGAACAATGAGAAAATATCAGTCAGCTTGCACGAGCAACACTAGCAAAATTGAGGCTGGCATTTTGCAAGGCATCACATTATTGATTTCTTAGAAGAGTTTTTAAGGAGAACAAGCTTCCTAAGGTTTTCACAAATGTTAATGAGGAGCTCTTCCTGGGCTTGCAGGGCGGGAAAGTAAAAAGCATAAAAAAGTTTGTTGTTTTTTTTAAACAAATGAACAAGGGAACCTGAAATAACGTTTCACTGGAGAGGACAAATCATCTAGCATAGGGGGCAACAGATCTTTTATTTCATTATTATTTTTTGAACATGGAGGGAAATTAATAATATCTTTTTAGTAAATCACAGGCTATATATCTATGGTATATTTCAGAAATATCTATCCATTATGAGTAAGAATTAAAGAGGGTAACTAGTTGCCAGGGACTAGTAGGAAGGAATATGTTAATGCTGATTCAGTAAGAGAAACTTTCTGTGCATGTATACACATTTTAGAAGGATGGGAAGACAACTGCAAAGTGACAAAGAGATGAATCAAAAAAGGTATATAAAAACCTACTACGCAAGGACGATCACTTAACATGTTCAAAAAAAATAATTACCAGGTGGTAGCAGACAGTATTCTACATATGCCTTTCACATGACTCAACTTCGAGATCTTTGTGCAGGTTTATCTGGATTTGTGATCTTTATGAATCTGCCTGACTCAGAAGGTACCTGATTTCCTACTTACAGGCAGATTCAGCACCTTTTGCATTGTCCAGGTGTGCTGTCTGTGGAGCAAATGGTATCTTCTCTGAGTCCTGCAGTAGCTTCAGAAATACCTTTCATGGAATAGAAAATAAATAAATAAAATGAATTAATTTAAAAAAATAAATAAATAATATATTAGATTCCATTTTCTGTAAACTAGTTTTTTGTTAAACTACATGCTTAGTGATCCATGTAGTCAGACAGTAGTAGTGGCTGTTTTAGCCACTCTGCTGGAATATGACTATAAAATTATTCAAACTCTCCAGAAGAGGTATCCTGAGAATAAAGGGAAAGGAATAAATACCAACAGATGCAGAAGCACCTACGCAAAGCACTGTTGTCCCAATTACCATCTATCTGCAAAGACTTTTCAGCAGACTGGCAGCCCTTATTTGACATTTTATTCTCCTAAGCTGTGGCATGTGCTCAGTTACTACAGTTTTTACCAAGTGTATAATTACAGCTCCAAGCCTCTTCTGATACAGTAGCTAGAAATTTGTGGGCACAACTGCAACTGCTACTAGAATTCTAGTTGTACCAGCACAAATAGATTTAATGTACAAAATCCTGCTGAACTGAGAATCCATAGTGGTCTAAGAACTATCCATAGATTTCTAGAAGCAGTCAGGCAATCTTACCATCTCCATTGCCACACAACAACTCATAAAGGTTCTCTAACACTGAATATGAAAAGTAGGTAAATTAATCCATTTTAATAGAAAAACCACTAGCATGTATATTCCAAGATGGAAGACCTGTTGATCTGTTGATGTAATGAAGATCCTGTTACCTAAAACCCCTGTGGGAAACACTGGAAATATTTATTCTTTTTAATAAAAATAATAATCTAAAAATCTGCACTAGATTAAAGTAATAAGGGTTGAATCTTCCTAAGTGGGGGGTAGATACACATCAGAAAGAAGCTAATGATAATATTAAAATAAACAGATCACACCAACTTTACAATAATGAGATCTATTTACATGGTATACAGTCTTTGCTTAATAGATTTGTGTTACACCCACTACTGCGTGATTAATTCTGTTTCGCAGTTCTAATCACAAAGTCCTTTGAATTTCGTATAAATGAATTTCATTTCTCAGTCTCTCAGCCTCAACAAAGCCTGGAGTCGTTTTCATAGTGACTTAGCTATTAATACCCACCCCACTTCTTGTAAGCTGAAATGAAAAATAAAATTAAAAATTTCTTAACTTCACCTGAATTGCAATTTAAACAGTGACCTGGGAACTTCAGATTAATAAATAAATAAATAAATAAATGAAATAAAATACAGCTACTGCGATCATCTCTAATTGAACAGCAAAATTGCAGCCAAGTTTTATTTTCTCTTGATGAAAGCCTTGTCTTCTGTGTTTGAGTTGAGCTGCAGAACTCTGATTATAACTACACTAAAACTTTTCTAAAACATTTAAGAATCATTCACTTATTTCCACAAAAGAACCTGATACCAGCTAGAACAGTAAATAAATAAATAAATAAATAAATAAATAAATAAATAAATAATTCCTTGTTTCTAAGGAGCTCATACTGTAGACACTAAAACAAGGTAAATTTGAAGTACTTTATTGTTGTGGAAAGATATTTCTTGATTTGCTAAGGTCTGAATGCTACATAAACCTTATTTTGCTTAGTCTATATAATTGCCTTTTAATAGCAATTATTGATTGCATTTGTTACCTGCCAACTTTCAGGAAATGCTTTTGGCGATTAGAAACTGTAAGGCTAGAAGAAATTAAATTCCTACTGACATGGATCTATTAAACCCTGGAGGGATATCCTGACAGCCCAAAGCCATGTTCTAATTTGTTGCTTTGGGCCTGCTTGCCAATGGCTCCTCTGCACACCAATTCTGTCAAGTGAACCAAGGCAAACTGAACAGGCTAAAACCACAAAGGAAATGCTCCTGTCCTGCTAGGATAATGTGTACGCTACAGGTTGTTTCCTGCACATACTCAGTTCAGCATCAAAATTCCTTCTGGGATTACAGACATATCTTTTATTCTTTAATCACGTTACATAAGTTGAAGAGAAGACATAATGAAACCTTAAAAAAAAAAAAAACAAACAAACAAAAAAAAAAACACTTTTGCTAATACATACTTCTATCCACTGATATTTTAGCAACACTTCTGGAACCTCTTATCCTACAAATCCTGTGTGTATTCTAGCTATTTTAGGGTGGGAAAGTGTTAATTGATTGCTGTCAATTTATTTGCAAAAAGCACCTGCAAAAACAGTAGTCAAAATTGTGAAGGGTAACAGATGAAGTAACATAGAAGACACATGAAAGTCCCTGAAATGTAAGCAACACATGGAATGAAGCAGTGTTTAACATTTTTGCAGGTGCTTATATAGATCTTTGCACTAAGGCATGCAGACTCCTACGAACACATCCATGAGCAGACAACAGTACTACATGTACATTGTTTTATACTTGAACCATGAGTAACAACCAAATACCCAAATCTGGAGGGGGAAAAAAATCATCTTTCATTTAAGGAATGTTTACATATCATAAAATTCATCATGCCTGAATTTTGTTCAGTAATTGAGCAGTACCAGGGCAAGTATTGCCAGCAAGTCTCTAAGCTTTAGGCCTACATCTGTAATCCATATTTTACCTTAAATAAATTCCCTTTGTAGGAGCCAGTTTTCCTCTTAATATGTTTTCTATACACTTTTTATTTTTTTAATTATCTTCCATGCAGACCTTGCCTTACATAGCCTTCTGCAGCTACAGCAATGCTTCCTTAATTGAACTGATGCAGAAGCAGTCTTAGAGCTATTCACTATGGATGACCATTGACCTCAGTCAATGGTTGATTATTGACCTCAGTCATCTGCTAAACAGGAACACTTCTGTCTGTGTACACAGACACTTGACACAGTCCAAGCAACAGAAAGCCTGTACTTTCCATTAAAGGGCTTGAAATAGGAGAGTGGCACGGCTCACTGCCAGCCACTGCCCCTGTGAACAGGCTGCATGCCTGATGCTGAAGGACCACCTCAGCTATTTTGGGGGATGGGGGCATTGCTGGCTGTTGATAAGGACCACCCTACTTGCAAGCAGCAGTACGACCCAGGCTGCTGCTTTCAAACCACCAGGTTGTGAGCAGGTATAGAAAGTGCATTCCCCCTAGGAAAAAGGTCTGGACAGGTGGCAATACTACAGCGAATCAGATTGATATATTTGTGCCATCATTAGATATTGTTACAGGCCTCTCAACAAAACTGAATCTCATTAGAAGATATGTAGTGTTTCAAGACCAAAATGTTTCAAGGACTTGGCCTTTCTTGGGAAAGTTTTGGGGCAAATTGACTGTTTGAAGGAAGTTAATTCAAAGAAATACTCCAGTAATAGGTATTTCAACACATCTGATTTTGTGAAGATGCTTCAGTGCTTTAGTTCTCCCAGTGCTAAGCAAGAAAGCAGCAAATTTTGAAGTCTCCAGAACTGCCAGAAAGTGAAATACCATCCTCAGAAGAGCTCTCATTATACACTCAGTATAATTAACCACCCTCCCATTCTCCTCTTTGTTCTGCTATCTTTGGATTACAAGCTTTATAAAATATAAAAACATAAAGAGTTTGGCAGAAAAAAAATAAAATGTAAAATGAAGCAAGTATAATATTAGTTAGATTCAAAGATGCTGGGAACTTATTTTGTTAGAACTTCAAAATTTCTTTGAAGCATGAACGGCAGCCTGGCTTCCCTTGAAATCTAAGATTTTAGGCAGTAGAAGTATTCCTCAGACTGAAAAAGAATAACGGTGAGTGTATGAGAGAATGAAAAGAGAGGATAAAATAAAAATTAGAACACATTTCTTCCTTTAAAGTCAGAGTTCTTTGTTTCCAGATCGAATTGTTTGAATAGACTAAATAGTACTATTATGTGCTATCCATTTAGTTGCCAATGCAAAGAGGCTTTTGATAAGAAAATGGAGAATGGAGGTTGTAACAACTAATGATGAGATGCAGAGATGACAGAAATCACCCCAAATTAATGCATTAAGTCTTCAAGCCGAAGAATGATACATCAATATCTAATACCATCTTTAAAGCTTTTTTTTTTTTTTTTAAACCTCCCCTGCAGAAAACAAGTGAAAGCAAGCTCTCAGTTGAATAACAGATGCAGCACACTGAGGAAGCCTCCATTTTTCCTGTGACAACTTCACATTTACTTTACAGATACAAATTCTGGAGAGTCTTATGATAGCCCGTAGGAATATAATCAAAAAAAGGTTCTCAACACATACATTACCTTCAAATCTATAAAGGTTGCTAGTGAATATTATTCTTACTTATAGCATGTTAATCACCATATATGATTTGAAAGAAAATAACAGGGTCTTGCAAGGCAAGCTGTCTGAGGAGAGCTTTTGACTTGCCTCATTTAATTGTAGAGAAGGGACATCATTCACTTTATAAGAGTGTGTAATATTTAATAAACTTGTATAATATTTCTGTTTTTTCCCCCCTCCCATAGCCATAGCAAACGCTTGCCACAGTAGCTTACATGCTGTGGTCATGTATGACAGAATTGCCAATGAGACACCTTTTTTTTTTTTCCTTATTAATAACTCAGTTGTATAGAGAGAGCTTAACTTCAAAAAAAAATCACATATGTGCTGGTAAAGCATTATTTGGTCTGCAGTTTAAAAACAAATCTGGAAAAACAGGTCCTTTATGTTTGTACAGACTCCTGATAACATATGTAGTATATCAACATAGTCCTAAAAACATCTCACAGTGGACTGGTTCAGGGTACAGTAGCTCCACTTGGTGGTGAATTTGTTCGATGAATTTCTTGAACAATTGATATTTAAGTTTACTTACATTATTGGGATTCTATTTAAGTCTATCCCTATAGATTATGTAAGACTAGTAATTCTAAACTTGCAACAACACAGAACTGCTGATACTTCCAAATACATGACCCTATTAATTCCCATATGTATAGCACACACAGCAAAAATACAATGCATAATTAATATCTGACAGGCCTTCAAGAGCCTCATCTTCATAAAACTGAGAAAGAAAATCATTTTCTCTGGGGGAACTCTGTTGTTCCAGTTGATCTGTTTAGTGTGTATGTGTATACATGTAAAGTATGTATACATACATACTTTAAAGTATATAATACATACTTTATACATGCATAAAGTATGTATAAAGTGTGTATACGTATCTACACAGATACGTATACTAGTATACTATACGTATACTAGTGTACTATATACACTAGTACATATACATATATATTATAATAAATATATATATGTTAGTATGTATATATAATTAAGTAGCCACATCTCTCTCTCCATATGAACACAAAACATATTCTTTTTAGAGATTTCTAGCACAGTTTTGCAAAGTCCTAAGCTTTATAATTCAGACAAATTTTGAGTAAATTATTTTTTTCCTCTCCCAAGAGCTAATTGCATTGAACCTCCAAACTTGCAAGTTCACAGTTCATTCCACTGCTAAACATTGAGGACAACATTGTCTCTGATTAGGTCAATGACACATCAAATTTTCCATTCTTAAATGCAGAAACAAACTTTTAAGAGTTACACAGATCCTTGGGGGTCACATCAGAGTCTTAGAATAAGTCATTGTAGTGGAGTGACTTAACAGCAGTAAGTTAACAGCATAAATATTAAGTATTTGATATTTGTTTCATGTGTTTTTTGTTGTGTGTGTTGTTTGTTTTTTTTTTTGGGGGGGGGGGAGTGTTTTTGTTTTGGTTTGTATTAACATGTTTCTCACAAGAAACTTGTGAAATTTGAAAGGTACAATAAAGACTAGCTGGAAGCAAATACAAGATTCTCTTACAAGAAAATGTCATTAAACAGAAAAACTGCAAATACCTCTTCCAAAGTTGTGTCAGAAATACCATAGCCAGTCACATGTAGATTATGAAGGCTTTGATCTAAAGCCTGAAAAAGACCTTTAAAAGAGGTCTTATCTGTCCTTTCTGGAATCACATAGGTCAGCTCAGTCCCACTGTTCTCTTTCAAGAAGGCTTCTGGGATGTGGGCCTGTACCAAAGATGTGACCCGAACAATGTGCGTAGGATCCTGGATTTCAGACACAGAAGGCTGAAGAAAAAAGGTGGGGAGGGGGGGGGAGTTAGCAGAAGTGGACTTGAATTCATACAGGAAATTCCCCACTGATGAAACTACATCTAACCTGGGACACAGAGACTAGTTCCCAGGAATAAGAACAGTACAATTTTAGCTAAATCCTTAAATTCATTTTCGGAGATGTCCCCTTAAATGCATCATTTTCAGAGATGTACTTTTTTTTAAAAAAAAAAAAAAAAAAAAAAGTAAAATAATAACAATAAACAACAAGAAAGCTGATAAAAACGTGTTTTGCTGGCTCTGTAATAATCTCTATCACATACTACTTCCAGGCAGGGAAGAATATGTACAGAATTCCCTTGGAATATAACCAGCTATTTAGCAGGCTCTATTAAATTCTGCACATTACATTTTTAGTATACCTTTTTTATGAGCGTTAGACTGTGTCCCTGGCCATATGTTTCTCTTAGATAAGAGGGAGAACCGCAGCACCTCAGCTGGCCCTGCTGCAGGATGGCAATGCGATCGCTGAGCACCTCCGCCTCATCAAGATGGTGAGTGGTAAAGATCAGTGTGCAACCTGAATCAAAAAGATTTGTACATATCCACAAAACCTGGCCTCCACAGAAATAAATCTGGCTTTCAGGAAGGTCCTTTAACCTTAATGGAATGTGTTTCAGGTCCCTTCAAAACATAACTGCATGACACAAACAAAACCTTTATTCAAGATTTAGACACACCGTGTTAAATTCAGGTCTAAACATGCTTTGCCTGGTATTACATGTAACGGTTTAATATTTCCTACTATAAGTTCAAGATATTTTAAGAGCTTAAGAGATTCCTTAAAATCACATAACTGCAGAATCTGTTTCAATGGATCATTCACTGTGGTTTATTACAGCTAATTGACTGCTCACTTGCTGAAGACTTTGTTTCACACAATCCATTCTTAATCTCATGGCACTTACAAAATTAATGAATCAGACTGACTGATGAGTATATCTTCATTAGAAAACATATGCATCTATATATAGGTATGTGCAAAATGGGAAATGAAAGACAGAAAAGAACTTTGAGAAACAAACAAAAAAGTTAAGAAACTACAGAAAAGGTCTAAAAACTAAGCTGAACTTTCTGTTAGATTAGGTATCTTTCTGTGAGATAACAAATCCTGTAATCTCGCTTGGCTGCTTTAAAGTTTCCTGAGTTGATTACGTTACCTCTGAAATTAACATATTTACTTACAAAAAAGTGATACTAATATTCAGACTATCCCCATAAATTTTATTGAAACAGAATTCCAGAAAGGAAAATAAGAAAAAAAAAAAATGGTGTGTAAAACTTTGTACCTGCTTTGTACTTCAGAAGAACATCCCAGATACTACGTCGGGAACATGGATCTACCCCACTAGTGGGCTCATCTAGAATAACGGTCTTTGAGTTTCCAATGAAGGAGATGGCAATTGACAGCCTTCTTTTCATTCCCCCAGAAAGGGCTCCAACATGTTTGTCCTGATGCTCCAATAAATCCACATCTTCCAGAGCTCTGAAATAAGAGTAGAGAAGCTTGAACAATTTTGTAAAAGCTTTCCAGTTACATCATGTCCACCCAGAGCAGAATTACCAAAAAAATTGTAAATGAAAGATAACACAACACTACTGTGACTGATTATAGAGTTTGGTGACAAAAAATAATAGGAAAAAAAAAAGTGAGCTCTAATTTCTACCTACAAAGCCCATCACCATCCGAAATATAATTTCTGGAATAGTATTATGCAGGATAAGAACAGAGGATAATTTTGAAATTAAGTCAAACAGAATAAATACTAGCTTGTCCACTGACTACAGCAAACTCTAGATTATAGCTTCTTAAACCATGGGTAAAGATGGTTATTTTCACAACTCAAACAGTGCTTCAGTTTTTGCAACTACATAAACAGCTTAAAAAACGCCTGTAGACATTTGAACACTGGAAGTAAATAATAGGGTATTTTTTGTTTGGTTGGTTTTTGTTTTGTTTTGTTTGTTTTGTTTTTTGTAACACTGCTTTTTTCTTCTCTCTCTTATTTTATTTTTTATTTTTTTTAAGGCATGTTCCTGTGAAGTAAACAGATTAACAGTCCCCAGATAAGATAACACTACCTCATGTAACTCAATCCAATCTGCCTGGAGGTTCCATGTACTGCCTGTTCAGCCTTGGCCCTTCACTGATCTCACAGCTGAGCAGGGTGTGGACACATATCCACTAAAGACAGCACTGAAAGACCACCAATTCATTTTTCATCACACTGACTATCCAGTTATTGACCAAAAAGCTGTCAGTTGCTATCAACATGGCAAGCAAAATATAAAAGGATCAACAGTTCTAAAGTAATCTCCTGAATAATGAGTGAACATGCAACTTAAACCATGCTGTTTACACTGAGCAAGTTTTTCATTTTTAAGGAAACAGATCTGTATAGTTGTTTTACAAATATATAATGCATGAAAATGACTCTTAATCTCTTTAAAAGCAATCTTTTTTCTTAATAAAAGCATTTTTTTCACTGTTTTATTTTCCTATTTTTTATGAAGTATTTTAAGGTATTCATTGTCTTAATAAAATACAATAAAATTTTCTTAGTGGCAAGGCCTGCAGAGTCCAGAGTATCCTTATGTGCCATTACTAAAACAGACTGCTACCGAAATTACAGCTGAGCAGTCTAAGTACAATAAAATACAGAATATTACTTTGCATAAATTGTAACCAGACTCTGTTTCATTTTCCCTTGTTGTTCTAGGGAGTTGTTTTAGAGAGACTGTAGTGTCCCATGCCAGAGATTTTTCATATCAAAATTTTCAAGCAACAGGTTTTTATAACAGCTACTAAAAAGGAAGGCCGCTTTGCTTCAAATGAGACTACGAAAGCCTAGTTGGACATTACAGGGAAGTCCCATCAACTTGATATCTCCATTGACATGTGGAAGCACTCAGCCCTCCACACAGTCTAGCCTGCCTCAGAAGGTAAACAGAAAGCATTTCCACTGGCACAGTATTAGAAAGGTATACATTTTGTTACTAAATTTCAGAAAATGCATTTTGCTATTGGTGAACAAGATTTCACCTTGTAGAGTTTACTAATAGTTTAATATACATGATGCAAAGACAAGATCTAGTCCTATAGCAAATTAGCAGCAGCCTAAAGACACTACCGAACATTCTCAGCCTGACAAGTGGCAAATTCTGTGAGGTCATGTTAAAGCTCTGTCTTGTTTATCCTATTGTATTGTTTGTTTTTAAACTCTTTCACTTAAAAATAAATAAATAAATAAATTTGAGAAAGGAAAGACAAATATCTGTTAAAAAGATTGTAACAAACACTGCCTTCAGCTGCCCTTTCAGGTCTTCTAATCTTCCCTTTACTGCGGGTGAGAGAATACAAGATAATAAATAAAGTCAGTGTTGACTTATCTGAAAACTCAGGATGAAAACAGTTTAGTTTCCATCTGCCTATCCAGCAACAGCAAGTACCTCCAGGAGGGAGGTAAGGCAGACAGCATGAGGCAGGAACCACTACAGCTGTAACTATCCTCACTCCAGTCAAAACATGATTACCTGATGGTTCTGTGTACCAGGTTTCTAACATCAACAGTTTCACTAAAAATATATGAACGTAAAGGTTAGAAACTAGGAAATCCGTTTTCAAGGTATGATTTCAGGACACAGAGTGTGACAAAAACTCACAGAAATCAATCCTGCAGTTTCTAGTCACTTCTATTTGCAATTTTGCTTTAGCCCTTTTGCTCAAGTGGTTTTCAATAGACACTACTGATTTACTTGACAGATTTAAACACACAAAAGGAAAACACTTACCCACTGACTTCCTGGTTCAACTGTTTGTTTGTCCAGCCAGGTGCCTTCACTGATCCGTAAAGCAGTAGATGTTCTCGCACTGTTAGTATGTTGAACAGGACATCATACTGTGGGCAAACACCCAGTTCTGTCCTGATTGTAGCCAGATCAGTCCGTATGTCCTTTCCATTGATAATAATGGTGCCAGAGCTAGGTGGATACAGACCAGTCAACAGTGATCTGTAATAAGAAGAGAAAAAAAAAAAAAAGGGCAAAATGATGTAATGACACTATTACACTTGGATTTCCTAAGGCATGTCCTAGCATCACTGCAGCAACACCAATGCAACTGAACATTAATTATAGGAATACTGCTGATGTGTTTGTTGTTGTTGTTATTTTAAATCAGCAACTCAACAGTCCTTAATTTCCTCTACTTCCAGAAAAAAAAGCCATTTTTCCCAGCCAGATATAACAGTCCATTATTTCCTTTTCCACTTTTGCATTCCAGCTGATGAGTTATTCCTAGTGGGGCCCATCCTGCATCACTGATTTCGGTAAAGTTGATCAAAAGTAACATAAAAGTAGAAATATATGGACTTCTTAATAGAGACATTTTTAAATGCCATTTTTATTTTATTTCAGTCTCTGGCCATCTGTTAGAAAGCCCCTTGCAACACCTAGGAAAAAGGCACAAAAACCCTTAAGTTTCCCACACTATGTGATAGGAGTGCACATAGGATGCCAGAAAAGAGCACTTTCATGAGATGTGTTCATTTCCACAGCCAAACATACTCAGCTGCTATTGAAGCTGCTTCTGAACAACTACATCATCATATTTGTGGCACAGATGACCCAATTTGCTATTCATTGCATTGCTTTTGTCATAGATATATAGCTAGAGCTTCCACATTTCATGTGCTCTGGGATAATATTTATTAAAAACAAAACAAAACAAAACCAAAAACAACAACAACAACAACAACAACAAAAGAGGAAAGAGTTCAGAGGCATTCTGAAGTAAGAAAGTATATCATAGGCCAGAGGGGATGATAATACCATTAACTGGCAGACTTACATAACTGTTGTTTTGCCAGCTCCATTAGGTCCCAAGAGCGCTGTTATTTGACCTCTATAGAAAGTGAGGCTAAGATCTTTAACAGCAGCCTTCTGGCCATCCACATGCTCCTTGGTGAGAGACAACAGCACAACACCAATGGTAGCTCCTTCTGTGCAAGCGCCTTTCCAGCCTGGAGGTACTGAGTCTGTAAGAGTAAAAGCAGCAGATCAAGAGATCACTGAATCGAAACATATATATAAGGGGAATAACAAGTTAACTTAAACCCTGCTGCCATTTACCAGAAACAGGAACAGATGTTCAGATGCTTTGAACTCACATGAACTCCACTGAAATCAGAGATACTGTGCCAGTTAATATTTTCTAAGAATTTGGCCAATTTGCAGTTTTAAAAAGCAACCTAACACAACTATGCCAAGTTGTATACATGTCCACACATGTCTATAGAGTCATTAAAAAGACGTGTATTTCCAGTAGAAAAAATAAAATAATAATAATAAAAACACTAATAACCATCTTGCATAAATCATTGTTTTATGTCAATAAATATGTGAAAACTGTGTCAACTACTATATACATATATAGAGAGAGACAACCATTTCATATAACATTAACATAATATTAACAGGTATAGCTAGTCAATCCTCTGAATTCCCTCAGTCAATAAAGCAAAGCAGATCTCTTCATGAAATGATTCAGAGCAGCAGTCCGGTTTAAACATAATTCAAGGTCTTCCATTTAAGTTGATACCCAGCATTTTTCTACCCATGAAGTAACCAGGCTCAGCAAACTGACCACGTGACCCAGATCAAGATGTCTTCTTATGTCAGGAGAAAGGTTGGCACAGGTATCTCTGCTTTCCAAACATAAGCATAGTCAGTCACCATCCCCCTGCACACATGATTAACATGTAATATTTTACTGACTCACTACAATTGAATCTGGCAGTGAGATTTTTTTTTTTTAATACAGTTAAGTAAAAGTGGAATGTTACTCCAAAAAAAATTAACTTAATATGGATGACAATTACGAGAGGGGAGAATTATATATAACACACATATATATGTATCTAAACAGAGATTATGAATTCAAGGATTGGTTTAGTCTGTGAATTAAAAACATTTTTACTCATTCCACAACCATTTCTAGGTTTAGAGAGAACTTTTGCCAGAAGTGTAAGGCATTACCACCTATTGTGACATTTCTCATGTTCTTCTACTCATGAAACTCACTTCCAGTTAGCTTCTCTTTCAGTCAGGATATTAAACCGATCAAAACACATCATTCTTGCCCTTTCCATTGCTTCCTACATTTTTGATCACATCTTGGAACTCAACAGATAAGTACAGAGCCAGCCTCAGACAATGCATCTCAAGCAAGCTTCAGACAGAGAGCTCCAAATTATTTGCAAACAGTAGATGACTTATCCTGAGAGAAGCAGTTCCAGCATTGAGGTCTCTGTCAGCCCATCTCTGACTGTATTTCCAGTTTGTAAGATATCTCATCTCTGATTTTCAAAGTCATTTCCACTCCTACTGAACTGTCTCTTAGCTGTGCTCTTTGAATCATATGCAGGGGGCTTGCACAGGAGCAAGTCACTTTGCTGTTTGAAGCTATTTGTCCTTGAATCCATTTATCCCATTACCAGTACAATAAATCTCAATCCTCATGAAATGGGGAACATTCCTTTGCATGCATGGCAGTGTTGGAGTCTGCATACAGGCAATTTAGGTTACAAGCAAGTGATGTGTATCAGTAAGTGGAGAAGTGAGAATAACATATCCACAAAGTTGTATGACACTTTGGTGGCTTGAGCCAAAAACCATGCTAGTAACTTCTCAGACAGAGGAGTTTTTCCCTGTTTCTACAGTGGGTGTGGAGTACACAATGGGAAATACTCTAAGTCTTCATTTTAAGTAAGGATCAAAAACTATCTTCTCAATAAAATTGAATTGTTCCAAATTGTAGATACTCTGGCACAATTTATATGGATAGTTTATCCAAAAATGTTTGAAAGAACCTCAAGACTTTATGAAATTAGCACTACTCTGAGAGGCATCAACACATAAAACTGCTGAGTCATTCAGTTTCTTCACCTATGCTACAGAAAACTGGATCTTTTACAAGCTACAGTAACTTCTAAAATACAGCCCACAGTGACTCATCATGTTGTTCTAAAGCCCCAAGAGGGTATACATGTAGAAGAGGGTGACTTACTCCTTCACTCACAAACTGTAAATGAAAAGTGAGAAAGTCCTTAAGGAGACCCCGGGGGGGTAGGGGGAGGGGAGGTTGTAATTAAATTAAATTAAATACTTAATTTTAAACAACTAAATAGAGACATAGTAGAGCAGTGAACATAACAGGCAGATAAACGCAGATAAAAATGTTGTTACTGTAATAGTCACTTTTTAAACAGAAGGCTAAGAAATGGAGACAGAAAAAGCAGTGATAACAGAAGAGGAAAATAAGAAATAGAAAGGAAATGGAACAAAATTATATCGTCCATGTAAAGAAGCAGATAGAAAGACCAGAAGAGGAGGAAGAAAATTGAGCTGCCGCAAAAAAAAGGAAAAAAAAAAATTATAAAGCACAAGGCTTTTCAGATCCAGTAACAGTATGAAAAGGTGTAAAGAACTTCAGGAGAGCCTAACAAGGCAAAGTAACAATACAGGTACAGGATGAACTCAAGAGTTACTTATTTTACATATTCTTGAAGAGTTTTCATAACTCTTCATAGACAATAGTTTTAGTTGAACCATTCAAGCATTACAAGTGACAGCACAATTAAAAGTTAGTATATATTGTTGATAGTATACACTAAGCAATGGAAAAGAGAAAGAAACAAGATCTAAAAACATATAATATAGGACCCACCAATGATAGAATCATGTTGATCAAAATTAACACTATTTAGAAAAATATATATATATATGTATATATATATTAAAATTCTGTTATGATTACAAACCCTTTTCTTTGAAGTTTTCATTGAAGAAAAACATATTCGAATTCAGATAATGTCTTCTCATCCTCTCTGCACCACACAGGTTCTTCCAGTAGGAAACAGTAAAAGGAAAGTACCAATATTTCCTTAATCCAAATTTTCCTAGATGAAAGAGTACAAAAGAAACAGGTGCAGAAGTCATAGTCTTTTTATATTTGTACGTGGGCCACTAATATCCTAGCATTACTTTTAAAAAGCTGGTTAGGGCATTTAACTAGCTCAGACTCAGCTGAACTTCACAAACCTTAGTAAAATGGAAAAAATCACTTCGCTATAACATCAGATCTTGCCATAAAACCATGAAGCCTCAGTGATACTGTGCTTTACCCTATCTCCAAACCAGGTTTGCAGTGTATTAGAAGCAATGAATTAGTAATATGTAGAGATAGACGATATAATCTTGCATACTAGAAAGAGAAAAGAAAAGGAACCAAACAGCCTGCTGAGGCAAACAAATACAAAGTAGCTAGGAAAAAAGATGACATAAAATCAGAGGAAAGAAATTTCAAGCAGTTAATAGGGCATTAGGGTATGATTCAAAATGCCTCAACCAACTCAGTATTTATGAAACTTGCATATTGAAAAAAATATCCCACTACTTTCTGCAAATATACTTGGAAGTTAATTACTTCTTTTTATGTATTGACTGACTACAGTTCTCAGTCCAGACTACTGAAGATACTGTTATCAAGCATTTCAAAGTCATAGTGAACTGAAAATGTTTTGTTGTTCTTGGGTTTAATCCAAAGTAGTGACAGCAGATTCACCATTTTCACACAATTTTTTTCTCCTAGACTGAGCAGTGTTTTTGCGAAGTACCAACAAAGTCCTTCAAATATTTGTCATCCTTATAAACAAAACAGACTTCATGTCTGCCTACAAATTCTAGTCCATTTTTTAGCACTATTCAATACTTATTGAATAGGAAGACCGAGTTCCTAAATGCAATCAAAGAGTTTTGGCACATCAAAACCTCAAATCAAAGATGTTTTGTTTTACTTGCATACAATGAGGAAAGTCAAATCTATTCATTGCATTCAATAACTCCTCTATGAATGCTTCAAAAACATATAATATGAAATCTCTGATCTTACCAGGAACAATATTGCTGAAATACCAGCCACCTATAGAATATAAAATGGAGTCAAATAACATCATCCAGCAGGTCATTCCAAAGGTCATGTATCCTCCTTTTGCCATTGGCTGGTACACATTATTCCACTGAATTCCTGGTAGTAGGAGTAGTAATAATAATAATTTTAAAAGGTCAAAACTAAATCAGTACAGCATTAAAGATCACAAACTCACCACCAACCAACTCTTCTGTGTATTTAAGCACTGACAGAAAAAAAAAAGAGTGTAGGTAATAACAGTAATCCTAATGAATAGAAATGAATTACTATGCCTCTCAAGTCTCTGTTTAGAACAGCAGGTGACACTGCTGCTGAGAAAATGCAGAGAAGTTGATGTAGAAAAGGCTATTTATGAAGTTTTAGATGGCCCTTAATTTGGCAATAGAAAAAGAATTATGACTATGACAAAATGAAGCACTGACCTCTTCAATAAATCGGGCTTTAGGACATACTGCTGATATTACAAAGAAACGGGTTAAACTAAGATTTCTATAATGCTAAACCTGAAAACTGTGAATTCTAAGAAGCAAGTATTTCTGAGCACTGACTGTGTTCAGACACAAACTGGAACTACAAACATACTGAGTATGCTTTTTAAAAGTGCAAAAGGCATGAAAGGAAGAAAGACAGTGGAGAAAACTAGTACTACTGAAAGTTACCATATTTGTAAAAGGAAAAGTAAAAAGCAACCAAACTGTACATTTACAAAAAGCATTACATTTTTCTTCTGAAAAGGGGAAAATGCTACTTTGTTTGCAGTACATTGGGTCATGATATTGATTCTGCAATTCTTTTTCTGCGATTGTCAAGAAGAGCAGTTTTTCACAAAGCACATTTTGCCCTTTATTCAGTAAGGAGGAGTTATTTTGATGGAAATGTCTGGCGTGAAATTTTAGTACTTTCTGCAACTGCCTCTTCTACTCATCAACTTTTGTATCATTACAATATTTGTCCAGTAGTTCATGGTTTGAAAAATACACTGTCATTAATATCGATCTTGCCTTAGTAGCGACAAAATAAAGGGACTACATCCTTTTCTATATTTAGATACATAAAGTAAATGTAGATATTTATCAAGGTCCCCAACATTTATTTATTACTCTTCTGTAACTTTAGCATCAACAGGGGCAGAACAGGGCTTACGGTTCAGTGTGCACCTAGCAAGTTTCCAAATAATTTTTCTTCCTAATGCTTAAACACAACACAGTGTTCTCATACATTTCTGCACTTGCACAGTAGCTCTCAGTGGAAATTTCACCAGCTATCTCCAGGCTCACAGAGAGAGGTGCACTGTTACTCAGGCTCAGTACAAAGAGTAGAAACATACGAGATATTTAACAAAGCAAAGACTACTTTTTTTCCCTACTTTCCAGTGTAAAATAGTTAAATATTTGTTAGCATTATGTTGAGAGTAACTTACAAGGCTCTTGTTCTGTACAATATTGTTCTTATAACCTCCCCTGTATTATACACTAGTGCATGTGTGAATCCACACACACCTCTGTATAAAACACTCTGTGGATATCCTTCACAGAATGAGCTTTAGAGCCATCACTGACATCAGGAAGGATTCCCAACCATTTGTATTGTGGTTCTAAGCCCACTAATTTACTTCTGGAAAGTGGTACAAGCTTAACTTGTTTTTTGAGAGCATTGTTCTCCTCTCTTATGATCTATCCTGTTCACTCATTATTAGAGTGTTGTTTTTTTTTTCCAGAATAAAGTGAAAAACATTTCCAACTGTATTTTTTAAAGAATAATAATTATTTTATTCTAAT
The DNA here is from genome assembly GCF_964035555.1 of Netta rufina. Lineage (NCBI taxonomy): Eukaryota > Metazoa > Chordata > Aves > Anseriformes > Anatidae > Netta > Netta rufina. The sequence goes on along the minus strand of NC_140124.1, from coordinate 85,648,966 downwards.
TGCAGAGCTTACCTATTTCTTGACCCTCAAAAAATGTAATGAAAAATACTCCTTGCCCAAAGGCAGTTGTAGACAGAAGACACTACAATACCAAAAGAGAAATAGAATGTGGACATCAAATAAAATACATCATTAACAACCTCCATGAAACTCGTGATATTAAAAGCAAGCAATAAATAAATAGACGACTGTTTCAAATAGGCTAATAGTCATTATTTCCTTTTATGTTTTAACATTACTCCCCCATATATCGCAGTGGTATTTGCTCCACCTTAAAGAGTTCTGCTGACCTTGTTATGAAAATTGGAAAGGATTAATCAACATTTCACAAGTTTTAGACCATCCTAAATCTGCCACTTACACAAAACATATAATGTGTAACACTGCAACAGCATGTAAAGTAATATACTTTTATCGTAAGAGCAGTGGTCCTACTCATGTTTGTAAGACAAGAACTCAACAAGAGATAGAGGTGGAAGGAATCCATACACTTGGTACTACATGTAAATATATAATTCTTGTTCAGGGAAATAATATTTAACTTCAAAGAAGCAAAATAAATTAACCATGCTGTATCAGAAAAGTACAAAATATAACATGACCAAGTTCCGCAATGGATAACACTGAATTATGACTGACAGTCAATAGAAAAACACTGGCAAGCTCATGAAGGCTGATGGAGAGATGCAAACCATTACTAAAATTAATAACCATTATTCAATGATAAAGTTCTGCAGTTTGAAAGCGAGCTGAAATAGTTCATTTCATCTCTCATTTTAAAATAATGCAATTAAATAAGACTTCTGCAATATTTAATAGAAAAGACACACATCCTGCCAGCTGTCTGAAGAAAGAAGTAAGAAGTATGACATAGGCTGCTACTTAGAAAAAATAATTATTGGCACAGATTAAAAAGTTGATGCTAATTCCACTTACCAAGTTAACCAAGACCCTGCCTCTTATATCCTTAAGTTTTCACCATCTCAACTGATGGCCTCTTCCCTCTCTTCAAATTTTATCCCCTTTTGCACATGCTGCTGCATGATTTTCAATGAGTTCAGGATATCTGAAGAGTTATTTTGCAATAATAGTGATTTTAAACTATGCATATTATCTGCTGTCTACGTTTCTTTCCCAGTGGCCCAAAGAGAACAAGAAAATAACCATAACAACAAAATATTCTCCTGCCTTTTTATGCCTGAATTCTGCAGTCTTACATTTTGCTTACATGTAAGCAGTCTTACATTTTGCTTACATCTAAACACGTTTAGATGTAGAGCTTAGTGATATGGTCTAGTGGAGGACTGGTTAGTGTTAGGTCAGAGGTTGGGCTAGGTGATCTTGGAGGTCTCTTCCAACCTAGGTGATTCTGTGATGCCTAACTACAGAAGCAGAAGCTATTAGTTGACTAATTAATCCAATTGCCTGCTGTGGAGTACGATTCATTGATTTTCATGCATGGGTCTGATGCTGCTGTCTGGTTTATGGCCATTATTGGGTCCCGCACTGTGCTCCAGGCTATGGCCACACCTCTGCTCCTTGTGGCTCTCTGCCTGATGTTCCTGACTTTGCCCCGTATCACCTTTGCTCCTATGGTAAGACTCAGGCCCCCTGTCACTGGGTGTTTGAGGGGCTGGCCTGTTACCCGCATCATTACGATGCCAAGGGTACCACTTATATCTGTCTGTGGGCTGGGTGCCAGAGGTCCCTTGGGCACTGGTGTCTCTTGTGCCACTGGCACTATCCCTCCACCCATGACACCTCTCCTTCTGGTCAGGTGCTTCACTGGACTGCATCACTCTCCTTGCACACCAAGGAGACCTGCTGCTTGCCTTGCTCTTCTAGTCTTCTTCCTGCTGCACACGCTGGCAGTCAGAGGGCCTAGATGCTCAGCGAATGGTGGACTAGCTGCAGGGGCCCTGTTTTATAGGGCCCACAGCAAAGGCGGGGGCAGTGGTAGCCACTGGGACTTCAGTGAGCCTCTGTGATGGAGTGGCCCATGCGTGGCCAAAGGTGGCTGTGTTAGAAGTGGCCTGGAAGATGCCTTCACGTGGACAAGGAGGAGGGTTGGGGGGGCCTGAAGGCCCCTTTTCTGGGGCTGACTCCCCTGGGCCATTTGGCTTGCTAGAGAGAAAGGTTGCCCCTCGGCCACAGGGACTGCCCTGCACCTCCCATTCTGTGCCCTGGGTTTATTTGTTAACACTGTTTTTTAGGTAATTTCATTCTATTCTTTACGAAAAGGAACAGAATCAAGGTGCATCTTCAGCCCTAATTCCCATGTGTGCTTTGTGCTCCGAATGATGAATTTCTTCCTCACATCACATCTAATCTAAATTTCCCCTCTATTTGTTCAAAGCTGTTATTTCTGGTTCCATGGCTATGCTCCCTGAGAGAGTCCCTCTCCAGCTTTCTTCTAGGCCACTTTTATGGGTAAGGTTAGGTGGCAAAAATGCAGGACCTAGCAAACTGCAGCCTTATCTACCTTGTTCCACACATTCCACATGACGTTTTCTAACTCAGGCTCTAGCCTCTCATCAGAGTAACATAGAATCATTAAGGTTGGAAAAGACCTTCAAGGTCATCTGGTCAAACCAACACTCTGCTGCCAATGTCACCCACTAAACCATGTCCCTACGCACCAGGTCCAACCTTTCCTTGAATACCCCCAGGGACAGTGATGCCACCACTTCTCTGGGCAACCCATTCCAATGCCTGACTGCTCTTTCTGAGAAGAAATGTCTCCTACTTGTTTTAATTGTTGCAGAGCAGTGCTTACACTGAGTCAAGGACTTTTCAGCTTCTCACACTGCCCTGCCAGTGAGGAGGCCGGGGGTGCAGCAGGAGCTAGGAGGGGACAGAAGCAGGACAGCTGACCCCAACTGGCCAAAGGGGTATTCCGCACCATGCTTGATAATTAATGTGGGGTGGCTGGCTGGGGGATAGGAGGGATACCGGCTGTTCGGGGATAGGCTGGGCATCTACCTCTTTCTTCGTTTTCTACACAACAACCACAGGCTCACCAATTCTGCTCTGGCAGTTCTTCGCTCTCCCTTCTAAATGGGTTCTGCTGTGCCATGCTCACACATCACTTTGACAGCTCTGCATGTGGTGTCTTCCCAAGCTGCACCATAATCCGGGCCATGACACCACATCCACCAGCCAGCTAAGGGAATGGCAAGAGCAGCGGTTCACTAGCACCTAACATAATCACTCCTGGGACAGAACTAGGCAGCTGCTAGGTAATTATCATGAGTTAAGGAACAATTTCTGTAATACTAACAGCCTACCATAACCGAACTTCCTTAGTACTCTGTCTCAGGCTAAGGGCTAAACAGCTGTTGGACAAAGGAAAAGACTTTCATTTCTAGTTTAGTTATATGGAGGGTTACAGCATATCCATCTAAGAAAACAATTTAACAAAGCTAGTCCTTTTTTTGGCAGAGATCTGCACACATAATACAAGAGCTACTAAGAGGCCAGATGAAGTACATTTTCACCACAGATTATTCAGGGTAATATACCCTGCTTATATACTGGTATTGAAGAACTAAAGCTAGATAACTTCTAGAATATCGCTCCAATTCAAAATATCCTGACATGCTATTTACTGAATAATTGGATACATCTACAATAATATCACAAGTTTTTCGCCAAACAGTTAATGACTTAAATGACCAGTATGCTATCAGAGAACAATAACATTATAAATATTTTGAAGCCAAAATATTAAGAGACATTATGAGCATGAGGGATAAAACTTCCTTATTTTGTTTTGTTTTGTTTTTGTTTTTTTTGGTAGGTTTATACAAAGTTTCCCTGAAAATGTATATTTGATTTCTTTCTATGTTCAAAACTTTTGGTCAGTTCAATACCTAGTAAAGAATGACTTATTTCCAGTGAAACACAAAAGCAAAAGTAAATAAATAAATAAATAAATAAATAAATAATAGTCTAAAGTGTCAAAACTATGGAAATCCATGGTATGGTTGGAGAATAAAAATTAGAAAAGGAAAATAAATATTTACCATTATAATTTGCTTGATGAAACTCAGCTGATTCTGCAAGACCAACAAAACTATGTAAGGTAAAAAACTGATCATATACACAAGGCTGGCACACAGAGCTGCTGTATTGGCACTGCTAAAAAATGCTCCCAAAAAATAGCTTAACATAATAACTGTCACTCCAAAATCCAGGAGGAAAAGGAAAATTAGGAAGCCATTGCTATAAGCAAAGATACCGCTTGCTTTCAAAATGATGGCCAGGGCACTGCTGCTTATTGTGAGCACAATTAAATTCTCCAGAAACCAGGCAAAGAAATGAATGGCTGGATGTACTCCCATTGTCTTCATATACTGTAAGACAATACAGCAGTCAGACTTGAAGTTAGGACACAATATTTCCTGTATAGGAAATATAGGCCCGTATAAATTCCCCACCCCCACCCTCTTATCCCCACCCCCACCCCACCCCCACCCCCCCCTCCAAAAAAAAGGGGGGGGGGGAAAGAAAAAGAAAGAAAAAAAAATATTTACAAGGTTCCATTCATTATCAAACAGAACTCAGATTTGTGTGTATTAAGAAATAACATGAGACAGTCTTTCTATATGCTTAGCACCTGCTAAGACTAGTTGTTGATATAGCTGAAATAGTTCTGTCTCACTTTTTCTATCATCCTGTCATCCTCCCTTAAATTCTTGAAAGCTACATAGTACATGGGAAATTTTTAATTTGGCTTATGAAGGTTTATAATATTAGTCCACATACAGCAAAACATGAAAAAAAAAGTCCAAAATAAAAAAACATTCTAAACACAAAGCCTCATTTTAAATAAGTTTCCTGATTCAAATTTTATGAAATTTTTTTTGCTTGTTGCTTTTTGTCTCTTGGAAAATATTTGCACACTAGGATGGCCAATGCTCAAACTCAAAGCAGCAGCGTTTTGAATCTGAGTTGCCAGTTAGAATCTGAACTTACTGCCAAGAGGAAAACAAAGAAAAAAAGAAAAAAACAGCTGCATTTATGAGTACACAAAAGTACCTAAATGTTAAAGTATTTTGGTACACTAATAAATACATTTTATTTTCAGAGACTCAGCTCTCTCTTACCTCTTCAAGATGAATTTCTCTTTCATAAACCAGCTTGCGAACCATGCCAGCGACAGAAACCATCCATGTTAACATCATCATAAGAGGGAAAAAAAAACCTATATTGTTCAAGAATCTATGGAAGAATATATATGCAGTATTGTTAGCTCCCATACATAAAAGACTTTTTTTAGTAGTTTGCTAATAGCTTAATACCGTGACTATTCTCAAAGTATACATAAAATAAGATCTGTCATGAGCGATAAGATTTATTTTTATTCATGTCAGGTGATTCACATATTTTTCATGCAACAAGCTACATATGTGCATTAGTACTATAAATTTTATTTCCATGTGTCAGCAATAGAGCTGATGTAATCTGTCTTCCGGGTGATGAGGCTTCATTCATAGTCAAACAGAATTCAGATTTATGCATAATAAGCAATAGCATGAAACACTCAACTTTTGCTCCATTGGTACATTTTCTCACCATTAACTAATTTTACATTCTAATACTCAGGATGTTATGACGATTTTACAAAAAAACAATCCTACACTTTTTCTTTTGTTCAAATTTGCAGCATATTTCATCACATACTGGGGACAAATTCTATGTTTTCACATAGGACAATTGATAATAGAATAGTTTCTTTGCACATTGTATTAGTTGCATAACGTATTCACAGTCTTTGTCCAGCAGACTACTCTGACCAAAGTATAGCTGTAAACAGCCTGTAAGGGGTCATTTGGCAGACTGAAGTTGCATAACATTTTGTCACCTCTTCTCTTAACATTTGTTGTTTTGGTATCAAACACATTCATTCAGTTCTACGTTAGAAAATGCACTTATCCATTACTAAGACCTGGTAGCTTCCTAAGTCCTCTAAGCGTTAACCCAATAAGAATTCTATAATTGAATTAAGAAGTAGAAAATTTACTTACAGGTCACTGGTATGACAAGGGTAAGGCATGGCTTGCACCTGAATTGCTGGCTCTGAGATATCTGACCCTGTCTGAACTGAAATGATTGCCCTTTCAATCATGTCTTGAATAGGAATAAAGATATGGTTATATTTAAACCCATCAGCTGGCAGCTTCTGGGGGTGAGATTTCCACACTGGGTTCTTAATCAAATCCGTTCTCATGCTGTAGAGAACACTGGTTCTAATTGTATATGAAATGTGCAACGGAAGGAGATTTCTAAAATCTGCCGTCTTGTTCTTTGGTGCATTGAAGATGATACCTGACACAAGAAGAAAAAACATTTCATGCTCAAGCCTATATGACATGTTATTTACATCGCTAACTCCTGGACAATTATCATATGACAGTAGGATACACTCACCTGTTAGAGCAGGTCTTTTAAAATTTCCCGCCCCCCACTCAAGAATGGTAGGTTTCATAGACACCAATGTTACATAATTCTTATTTATTCACAAAATATATGAGTTTGCAACAATCCTTTTTACCTGAGAAAATTCCTTCCGAGATTTGTCTTTTTGAGTTGTAGCTTATCATCCTTATATACAGATTTAACCCTGTTTTATATACAGATTTTTGGGAGACTGATCCCAATTCCACATGTAAAAGCACTACAACAAAATTTGTCCACCAAAGGATTACAAACCCTGGAAGTGGGTGACAAAGAAAACAATACCAACCCACTAAAATTAGCTTTGATTTCTTAATTTCTGAGACAATAACATAAATTCTGCTTTAACATAGCAGAATTTGCATGATTATCTTCTCTAGCTCAGTAAAAAGTGTGAGTGAAAGCTGTATCTGTAGCTGGAGAGATTCAAATGTAGCTGGAGAGAGTCAAATACAGTAAGTTGGTTGTATTTTCTTTCAGAATGACCAAGACATTCTAGGCTTTTTTTTAGGAATGTGAGAAACTGATCTTTTTTCCTTAGGAAAGGAAAATGATCTCTCTGACCACTGGGCTCTCAGAAAGACATCGTAGAATAATTTACTCTGCTGTAAAGACTTTTTTTCAAATTAATTTTCCCATTTATGCAAGCATTTAGTTTTCTGAAACATTCTTCCCTCTTTTTTAGAAAGACTATATGCAACTCAAAGCTGCTTATGCGAGGAGAGAAAATGTGTAGCAAGAAAAACATTCCTGTCTTCTAAACCCTTCTGTACAATTAATTGATTCACAACAATAAGAATGCAATGCAAAGGATAGACAGTTTAATTCCAATGAGGAAAAGAAATAACCTCAGTTGCCTAAGAACTAATTTACTCAGAATAAACAATTTTTCTAAGTTGTTGGTTTAAGAACGTATAATTTACTTTTATTTTTTACTTCTTTCCCTCCCTTTTGCAAAGCCAAGAATATTAAAATTAAAATTCAAAATGAGAAAAAACAGGTGATCTTGTCCTAAGTAATTGAGTTTCCCCAGTAGTGTATATTTTTATTCCATTTTAAGCTCTTATGACTCTGCTTTTCAACATTTCATGAGAAACAACAGACTCCGAGGATTCATTTGACATTTCCACAATTAAAATGTCCTTAGTCTTTACTGCATATATTATAGAAATCAGATGTTGGGGAATATCTCTAAGTTAGATGTGCTGTATTTTGCCTGTATTATGTATGTTTCAATACATACTTTGGAATTGTGCAAGTTTAACCTCTTATCAACAGACAACAACTAAAGTCTGATGTTTTCTGTAATTACACATTTTAAATAAGATACTTACTAGCCAAAAAGTTATTTTGCTGCATGAGTTCACGAGCTTTCTCCTCCAATTTATCAACAGACTCAAAAGGCTGGAAACGATCCAGTAACACACAGGAAGAAATATTTACTATGAGATGTGACAACAGGTCAATCTGTTTACTTGCTGAGCTGTTAAGCATCTTGTCCATCATAATTTCTAAGAGGAGGAAACAAATTGGACTGCCTTAGTTTTAATGAATGAAGCAGAACAGAAAGGTATGTTCTCACTTGCACAACCTGTAGGAGAAAATATCCTTTGTGTTAAAAAAAAAAAAGGGGGGGGGGGGAGAAAGGGTTAAAAATAAAACATATTGTGAATAATTGTGAACTTGTGAAAGTGTAGTTCATGTTTCAGCAGCTTTTACAAGTCTTTATCTACACTTCCCTTCAATTTCAAAACAACAAAAATATAACAAGTTCTAGAAAAAGGACTTTTAACATTTCTTCAGCTTTCTGTAACTACTCCCACAAATAAAAAAAAAAAAAAAAAAAAAAAGAGTTCCTGTACTACAGACAGTCTTTTTAATCTAGTAATGTATTGGCTAGCTCTTATCTTCTTGACACTACAAATATTTCAAGAAGTTCATCATATAGCGTACAAGCATCTTGATTCAAGCCCTACATTTAAAAAAAAAACATCAGAATAAAACTAGAACCTCCCATTTGACTTTGATTGTATTTACAGATCCAGGGTGAATGTATACCTTAACCAATACCGTGTTTCACCAGCACTGAACCTTTGGAGGAATCCAGACCTCCATCCATTGTTAGAGAACTGTGCTATATCCGTAAGTTTGAGAGAATAATCATAGGGACAGCATGAGCTAGAAACAGTGTAAATTCATCTGGATTTAATGGAAACATCTGAATTTCTCAAGTAATAATACGTTATAAAGCATCCAACACAACCTTCCTTCTTAGACTCACTTGAACATATAGGCCTTAAAAAGGATGGGTGATGACCTCATTTGCTAACAGTGGTGACAGACAAACCCTGGATCATCAATGTTATTTAACAGCAGCACGGAAAATATTACAACAGGAAGGCAGATAAGTGGAAAAAGATGTATGAATTAGCCTGGGGAAGAGACACAATTACCAGTGAGAAAGTATAAAGATTAAAAGGAGTAGAAACTGAGAAACGGGTACTTTAGAATTCAGAAGACAAGCAAGCAATGACAGGGTGAATTCATGGGCTGAGAGAAAAAACAGCCTCAGACATACCATGTGTGTCTTATTTATTACAATGCTTCAGGAGTACAACAAAAAAATAAATAAATACGTTGCTACCTGTTTCATCACATTAGAGAGAACAGAATATTTCTAGCATTAACCCCAGGTAATAGGGTTAAGCTTTTATTTTTATATGTATGTGTCTATATTTTTATATATATATATATGTAGCCTATATATAAACAAAAAAAAACATGAGACCTTTTCACCATCTGATCTTTATAAAACCTTAATTTGATATATTTAACTTAAAAGTAATAATAAATTCTCTCATGAATTATACTATTGAATATTTTAACATAAGAACTAGTGTGTCTAGTTTGTGACTTCTTTGGAGTACAGCACACAAAATGTTTCTGGAAATAAAATATTGTACTTCACAATCTGGACGAACTGTAGTCTAACATGTATATAAAAAGAGATACAATCCACAGGAAAGGTTTAGAATTAAGATGTTGTTTATCTTTCATATTTCTCATTTATAAATTTAGCAACTCAATAAAAATTTGGTGAAGCTGTTTTTATTCTTACCTTCGTAATTCTTTCTCCCACTTAGGTTGTTTAACATACCATTAAGTAATTCAGAGGAACTATAGTTGTTTTCTATGAAACTGACAAATAGAAGTGCTATTTAAGGGAAAGGTTGCAAGAAGAAAAATAGGAATAAACCAGAAAAGAGTGAATTTAGATCAGAAATTAGGAAAAAATTCTATTTACCAGATGATTGCGGTGGTGGCATAGGTTTCAGTGATTATTTTAGAGCTATTTTTTTGCTTTTAGCTTTCTGTGTATGCATAAAACTATTTCATGACACTGAGGGCAGAAGAGGAAAAAAACAGGCAGGAAAGCTGCCTGGATTTTTTTTTTTTTTTATTGTTATCTTAGCCACTACATCCTAGGTCACACACAGCCCATAAGGGAGATTCCTTTGTAGTGAAAAACACTGCACATCTAGAAGTCACTGTAGAAGGACAATTGGGAGACTCAGGGAATAAGGATGCAAAAAGAAGGCCCTGCCACTCAACCATCTCCCTTTGTGCCTCTTGAGAGGTCCATAAAACTGCTCCCAGCAAGAAGCTCAGGCTCTAGCAGGACAGGTTTTATATAAAATTGGTTACACCAAAGAGATTATTGAAAATTGCTGGGTTGGAAGGCAAGCATAGAGGAACAGAGTTACCTTACCCACACAAGACTAGTTTAGAAAGTGAAGATGCATTTAAAAAGAAAAATACAATATTTTCTGTCCCCAATTCAATATTTACTTTGTACATGGTTACTGAAACAATAACCTGCTTTAGAAACTGGTAACTTTGTGAGTTTCCCTAGTAAAATCATGTAATAGAACAGATAGAATATCAATCCACTCATTGTCCTATGAAGCTTTCCAACAAGAGTTGCAGGGTGAAGAAAATGTAGCATCATAGTGAAATAAAAAAGACACAAACACCTTGGATTTGAGCATAATTAGATGACACCTTAATGTGAGCATGGATGTAAAGCCAAGGCAACATTTGTTTTCATTGGAAGACAAAATACATAATCACACAGATAAGGTGATTTTAGAAAACTAGATCTTTGGATGGAAATAAACATATCATGAGTGATAAAACTAATAACATATGTGGATACATTTAAGAGTTTAACTGGATCCAAGTGAGATAATCACAGAACTAGAAAAATAGAGGCAGTATAAGACTAACAAAAGTTTTTTTAAAAAAAAGTCATAAAAACAGAGGTTTACGATAACAGCTGTATATGATTATAGACTAAAAATGGAAAAAAAAAAAAAAAAAAGCATATACAAAAAAAATGTAAAAATAAGACATCACAGTCATTTTTCAAAAAGCCAAATGGTAAAGTGAATCTATAAGAAGAAATGTAATCAAAGTATAAATGCAGAAGGATGCTATGGCACTCTGGACCAAGATCAGTTTAACAAAGGCGTAAATGCTATCATCATCTATAGCCTGTATTGATTTTTCACTTTTTATATGATAATTTTATCAATTGTATTACATTAAAGAAATTCTAGTTTCATAAACTATTCTACTTAAATGATTTCCTACATTCACAATCCAAGATTATTAAACATTTATTACAGTCGAATGTTCCTAACTGCTAAAAAACAATGTTTTGAGAAACACATGCATGGATTTCTGTGATTAAGTTCTCTGCAATAGCGAAGATGTACCAGATGTCTCAAAAGATCTTGGTTTCTTCTTAATGAAATGGTTTGCCCACAACCTGTTACATAGTTCCCTGTGCTAGGTCTGTATAAACAAAATACATCTATTGATCAACTAATGCACTGAGACAGTTATATTTTCAGCAGGTCTTGTAGGTTAAGAGACTTGTTCTGTTTCCCCTCCCTATATCTTTCTGATTACATGATTCTGTTTTTATTTTAATTGTATTTGGGTCCTGTTTCACAATGATGGGTGAACTGTGCTTGACCCATACTAGCCAAATGTTCAGGGGTTAAGGTAATATTCCTGAGAGATGGTAGATATAAGTTTGAGTCGCTCATCCTAAGGAGGATACTGTAGCCAGAGCTCTTAATTTCTGGATTAAATTCGGGACACTGCTTGCCATGGGTTTTGTTTGTTTGTTTGTTTGTTTTTAAAGTGAAAGTGCATGCAGCTAATACTAGCCTCCAAAAACAAAGCCTTCAAACCAAGGCCATCAGTTTCAATTAAATCTTGTAACCTGTGCATACAAAATAAAAGCCAAGAACTTCAGTTCACACCAACCATGATGACATCAGCTCCGTGCAGTAGTACAATTAAAGACTGAGTACCCAATTTCAGCATTTATAAGCTCTCAGGAGCTTAAATGGCTTTTGTTGATTTCCTGCTTAGAAACAGGTACCAAAATCCCATAAAAATTGCACTTCAGGTACATAATATTTTCTTAGTTTTGTTTTTCAGATTCAGACTTAATTCTTTAACTGTAGAGCAGAATTAGCAATCCATATTGCTGTAAAGCCTTAAATTTAAGTAACTTGGAAGTCTGGGTGCCAGAAGCTCAGCTCCAGAGCTGAAATGGGAGAGCCAAGTGTGGTGGTGACCATGGGGACACTGCTGGTCAGCCTCATAGTGCCCTGACTATGGACGTGCTAATCTGCGCCCATATCTCCACCCACAGGGTGACATCTTGGCATGGCCACCATCCCCATGGTCCTGCTTGGACATCCCAGGGCTGAGTTTGACCCTAGTTATTCTCTGCTGACCTAAGCCTGCCCTTGTAGCCCTCTTGTAGAAACCATATCTCATTCTTTGCTGGGGCTCTGGGAGATGACAGGGAACTATTTCTCACTAAAATAAGAGATAAAGACAGATTTTGCTTGTATTGATTAAACATACAATGTACCCAATCTGATTTTCCATTTATTTCTATTTAAAGCATATAGATTTCCCTCAAAATTACTAAAAAATTTACTGCTACATAAGAGAACTGTAGCTACCAGGATTACTTCTTCCCTCCCTCCCTTTAAATATAGCTCTTGTGTTTTTAAGTCTGCCATGACAGTTTGTTACTTCTAATTCATTACCAGATTTTTCCAGTGTTTCAATATTAACCATTGAAAACTATCCACTCACACACAAAGACATTTAGAAATACAGGAGACTAACTCAATAATAGAAGATAAAATCTGGTATTTTTGTTTCATCTAATTAGGTAAAATATTGAAAACTAACAGCATAGTTCTAATTTTAAGTTAAAATTTAATAAAGGTAATCAGTACATGCACTTTCACATACCATATACTTGCATTTTTTGAAAGAGCTTTTCCATGTCAATATCCAGGTTACTTTCTACAAAGTGCTTTACAAAATTGTTTTGAAGTGCTTCCTAAAATAAAAAGTTTTAGATGTTACATCATGTTTGTCTTTGCTAAAGAAATACAAAATATATGTATGCATCCATGTTCAACCCCCTTATAAAGATTTCCTGCATAACACTGGAGAAATTGCTCATCTTCTCCATGTCTTCAGTCATCCACCTTTCATAGGTTAACTCCACATATTTAAAATAAACAATAGCACATATACTCCCCATTGCATAATTCACTGTCCTCCTTTACTCCAAATATTTTAACTGTGAGTCCATTCTAACACTCTTGCAACTCTCCTGGGACAGAAACTCATTTTCTTTTCCTGCAAGACTTTTGGGGCATTGAACTATTAGCACTGGCAGTAGCAAAATAAACATCTTTAAAAACTAGCAGTTGGGAATTCATTTTATATTGTTTTTGATTCGTTATCTCATTTGTCATGTTCTAAGTGGAAAAAATGTATTAGCACTACAAGAGCATCCTGGCATCTGCAAGTCTCGTGCATGTATACTAGTAACATTCCCTACTTGAACTTAGAGTGACCGTTAACTGTTCAACCAGCCATGACAGGATTCTGCTTATAGAATCACAGAAGATTCTGAGTTGGAAGGGATCCACAAGAATCATCGAGTCCAACTCCTGGCTCCACACAGGACCACATCAAAATCAGAACATGGGTCTGAGAGAGTTGTCCAAACACTTCCTGAACTCCAGCAGGCTTGGTGCTGTGACCACTACTCTGGGGAGCCTGTCCCAGTGCCTGACCACCCTCCGGGTGCAGAACCTTTCCCTAACACCCTGACCTTCCCCTGTCTCATCTCCATGCCGTTCCCTCTGGTCCTGTCGCTGTCCCCAGAGAGCAGAGCTCAGCACCTGCCCCTCCACTGAGGGAGCTGCAGGCCACCATGATGCCTCTTCTCAGTCTGCTCTGCTCTGGGCTAAACAAACCACGTTACCTCAGTCCTTCCCTCCATGTTTTACCCTCTAGATCATTCACCATCTTTGCCGACCTTGTATGAACACTTTCTAGTAACATTATGTCCTTTTTATACTGTTGTGCCCAAAACTGCATGCAGTACTTGAGTTGAGGCCGCAGCAGCACAGAGCAGAGCCAAGGTATGGCCAGCCCTCCTGGCTGTCAGAGCAGCCCAATCATAACAGCCTTTCATGTATTTCACAAGGAAAACATGTCATTTTATTGGTATATTAAAAAGGAAAAAAAAAAAAAAAAAAAAAAAAAAGTAGAATGGGGAAATGGGGAAAAGCCTCGTTACAAGTTAACCTTTGTTTTTTTGTTATTATTATTTATTTATTTTAAACAGTCACTATTTCCCACATCAGTTTTTTATCAGTTACATACAGTGTTGGAAAAAGCAAATGATAAACACACAAGTTCCAGAAGGTATTATTTCCTCCAATCTTACATTTGTTTTAGAGAAGTGCATAAAGCTTTTACTTGTTTTATTTCCCCTATTTGCCTGGTAGTACTGTATACTGATTTAACATTCCTTTTAAGTATTTTCAGCTCAGAATTTGGTCAGTATCATACTGTAGGCTCATAAGCTAAAGCTAATCTCTCTTTTTTTCAACTCTTTTTAAACCCGCAGCTAGACAGATAGGCAGCTTTACACATATAGAAATTCTGAATAGATCAGTTAATTGGAAAATAGGAATCCATCCCACAGTTCACCAACCTGCAGCCGTGAGACCATGAGGACATTTCCACGATTTTTAAAAATTTCAGACATCCTAAGCCATGTCTGAGAATAAGTCTTCAAGTGTTCCACAAAACCAAAAGAGGAGTTAGCCTAGAAAAATGAAGATGTGGAGACAAATGAAAAACAAAACAAAACAAAACAAAACAAAACAAAAACTGTGCATAGCAAACTATAAGAAACAGGAAGAACTTCAGATCTTCTACAACTCTTTTCCATTTCATTTGATTGTAAATTGTAAGGGTGTCCATGTTTTCTTTTTCAGTTTAAAAATGAGAAGCATTTGTTGCAGTCTCTGAATACCAAACAAATCACACATTACAGGATGCCTTTTGTTTATGTTTCTTATCCGAAGGATCATAAAGACCTATCTATTTTATAATGTCTCTTTCATGCAGAATATCATAGACATGCTTCAGAATGCAAGAAAAAATACAGTTAGGACATACTTAAAAGAAAGACTCTACAGACCACGTGGATCTTTTGTTCTAACATAAATATATTACATGAACATAAAAAAAAAAAAAAAAAAAAAAAAAAAAGTTGGAAACAGTCTGGAAAATAAAGACAACTGACCAAACATACTCTATTTCAAAACATACTCTATTTCAAAATAGTGTTAGAGAGGAAGACCTGAGTAGAGCAAAATATTCTGTGGCCCAGTCAAGCAGAAGCTGTAATTTTTTTCTTAGCCACCAGCAAATAACCATCAATTTTTTCCAGACTGTTTTAACAGATCATAAATGTACTCAATATTAGAAAGTATTGCAGTATGTTTTTATTTCAATTGGTATTATCAGTCACACAAGTGCATTTAAGAACTAGATCTCTCCATTACAATCTGGCTTTATTATTATGGTAGAGATCATGACATTTCCCAGCAAAGATTTTCTCCAATGAGTTGTAAACTGCAATTTGGGACCACACTTTTTGCAATAATTCCTATTAGAAGTACACATTTTTTTGCTATAGTATTTTAAGTGTCTTTTGCAAAATCCCGCTCCTAGCTCTCATCTCTCCTTCTCTCCCAGAGATGAATACTTAAGTATCAGAAAATACAGAAAAACACTTTGTGTTATTTCTCTCTTCCCATTTGTAGCACAGAAGCCCCCAAAGACAGCCTTGCAGGCAGTCTCATTCTTTTTAAGGAATCTATGCATTTAACTTATATGAGATTGCATATTTCACTTTCTGAGGGAGACTGATCCTAAATGTTAAACTAAAGTTTGGCATCAAATCAGCTAAACAAGTTTCTCTCTTAACAAGCAACACAGAAACCTCATGGACTGAAAACCCAGACCTGAACATCAGGATCATGTAACCCACTGTCCAGGCTCGATGGTGACAAGCTAAGGGAAACCAGAAAGGCTGCAAGGGTAGCAAAGAGCCAAAATGGAAGATTTCCTTTTCCCCAGCATAGAGCAGGAGCATAAGGTCACACAGCAACATGAGGAGATTGAATTTTAATCCATTATAAGTTGTTAGATCAAGCATCTCGCCAGGGAGCTCAGAAGAGCTCAGATCTTGGTGTTTCTTGACTTGATTCTGAACAGCACAAAGGATTTTTTTTTTCTGAAGTCACTTCAAAGATCTGCAGCAGCTATAATGTGATTGTATTCAACTTCCTTATACAAACAATACAATCCAAAAAAATCCACTGCAGCAGCATAGATTTTTGAAAAAGAAGAATTTCATATGATACAGAAGCTTATTTGAAATAAAAGCAGCAGTTGAAGGGGTCGGGTTTTTTGCAAGGGATAAAGAGACTGATTAATGGCAAAATAGTGGAAAACTGAACAAATACATACTGTTTATCAAAACAGTATTTTGTTTATCAAAACAGTATCTTTCTCAATACTCACTGAGAAAGACCATTTACATGCCTATGTATGCATGCATATGGACTACACAGCAGAAAGGTATTAGAAAACATCCGTTTAAAAGATGAAGTTACATCCAAATGAGAAAAAGAACAATAAACTAAAGTTTTGGAAGTTTAACTTTGGAAGTTTAACTTCCTCATTCAACATGGTAGGCCTCTGGAATGTTACCATGTCAAATCTTTCTACATGGAGTACACTTTAGAAAATCTGTCTTGAATTGAAGCAGCAGTAAAAAAAAAAAAATAATAATTACAAAAAAAAATACACCTTGGAAAAAAAAAAAAGTCAAGTAAATTAACAAAATGAACAATAAGTAGTTTCCAGGACCAGATAACATCCAGCCAAGAATTCTAAAAGAGTTCAAGGATGAAACAGTTGAAGTACTTACTGTAGCATAACTTTCTGATTAAAATTGCCCTTGATATCAGGGAACTGAAGAATAACAAATTCAATGCTATTCTTAAAAAAGATGCTAGGGGAGCTAGAGGACTACACAGACTAATGATTTTGAAATCTCTAGTAAACAAATTTTAAATTTGTTATAATAAATAAATAGAAATTGCAATAAAGGATAGCAGTATAAATAGAGAATAGAAGTCAACATAGCTGGGAGTTATAAAACACTTGATTTTTTAAAGAGAAGTTGTACCTCAGCTCTCTGGAAAGTTAAAGAATAAGTAGATAAGGAAGAGGTAGATGATGTAGAACACCTCAGCACAGTGTGGATGCAGAGTTTACATGAGCTCAAAAATAAAGTAGACAAATTATAGCAGTAAAGTCTTGGAGGAAATTCTGACCTACAGGTCTTTGGAAGCTGGGAAAGTATTTAGAGGCAGTATAAATTTGCTCATGTGCTCATCAGCAATTGCCTGTACAGCCTTTACTGGCTACCGTAGGAGTCAGGACTTGAGGCAGGATGAACACAATCTAACTTGGTAAAGTGACTCCTACAAGTTTATGTTTTAATGAATAGTTGGAGTTTGATATTTAATAAAATTTCCCTTCAAGTTCTCTTCCTCCTGGTCAATGAAGGTCCATTAAAATAAATATTCTATGTAACATTTAGGCTGGATATTACCTTTGATTAAAATTAGCCTTGAATATCAACTATGGCCCTTTCGGGACTGAATACATTTAAGTGCCTTCCTGATGCAAGCATAAATAAAAATGTTCTTTTGAGCTTATTTAACTGCCTTTATAATGACATATTTTAACAGACTGACAAGTCAAGTGTGCTTATGCAAATCCAGAAAGTAAGCTAGAATTTTATTTCTGAATTGTCTTGTTACTTTTGTGTACATATTCCAACTGTTCCAGTTACAAAGAACTGGATCACAAGATCAGCTCATCACTGGATAAAAGTTCAACTGGGAAAATGGGGATCAAAGACATCACACATTGTATTCAGATTCCTGGATGCCAGTTGCCACTGATCATGGTTGCACTAAGTCAGCACTGCAGCATGCATCTATGATGGCCACAGTTATTCTATGCATCCAAACAGTTGACTTCTCAGAAGGTAAAGCCACCAACCTCACAATTTATCAAAGAATGGTTAGTTGTATAGTCTTGAAACAAAACAATTTATGTGAAAAACTTACAGAATATGTCTTACTATACAATTGTCAACATTCCTTTCAGTTTTAATCCTCTGCTTTTTTTCTTCTAGTAGACAGCGTGGTCACATTGTCTAAAGTAAATTAGAACTTCTATTCCAACTTCAGTAGGATTGTGTAAGGGCTAAAGGGTCAGCTTTCAGTAGCTGTTTTTAAGATACCTGGGCCATTATCTTGCATTTGAAATTTGTTTATGTTGGAGAAATAACTGATAGGCTTGTGTAATATAACAAAAATAAAAATTGTTGAAGAAACTTTCCTAGTAGTTTTGTATTTATATTATAAACAGGCACACGTCTGTAATTGTTTATTAGATGTAATTAATAGGGTGTAAAAAAAAAAAAAAAAGGAGATAATACAGATTCCTGAAAAAGCCTGAAAAAGCTGATGGAAATTTGGGGATCCTGTGAATATTAATGAACATTGAGGTAGAAGCAGAAGCCAGAATTTTTGTATAGTTAAAATATATATGTATATATAAAAATAAAGTTAATTTCATTATGAACTCTACTGATACGTTTAAGAAATCTTACTTTGATTTTTTTTTTTTGTCATTTATCACAACTCATTCTTTATAGAATCTCCATCTATAAAAAGCAAGAACAGCTTCATTTTTAGATGACTAAAATTTTTAAGTCTATTATACTCATCTCCAGAGAGGTGACCATCACACTGTACTGCATTTACACAGAAAATAGTTACCATCACATTTAAGATTACTACAGTCTTTCTGTGTACCATTTACAGAGAAGCAATGCTGTTTTCTAGATTTTAAGCAAAATTGTCATTCCTGCAATAAATAATATTCTGAGGTAAAAATAATATATTTGCAAGATAAATGCAAAATTAGCATAGAACTCTAAGCCATACTTTAGCTGTACTTAGATCTATGATCTCTTCTTTTACATAAGTGCTTCAAAGCTAGTCATGAATAAAGACATCTTTATAGATAATTATGCTCAAACCAGAGTACCTACCATACCAGACAGTAAAATTGTTGACTAATATCAAGTCATCGATATTAACATATATATGGTAGCTCAGCCAACAGTATTCATACTACTAGTGTTAAAACATGTTCAGAAAGGAAACCAAGATGCACTGTAGCTTGTTTTTTAATGCAGCTCAGTAACTCCCTCCAAACAGGCTTTCCTTCCCAGGGCATCCCTTCCTCAAAGTTCCTTTTGCTGCCCTATAGAGTTCTTATCCTAAAAAAAACTTTTTCAGGGCAAAAACTTACTTGTAATAGGTATATTCTGCACATTGATACAACGTTGTAATTCTGAACATTGATACAATGCTACGCTTCTGCTAATGTGTTCTTTTTAATCTTTCCATACAAGGTTTAAGTGACTTTGAACAAAATTACTCTTTTCACTCCAAGGTGAAACCACTATAACAAACAAATTAAAAGTTAAGAGAAATATCATGCTTGAAGTAGAAAGGTGAGAACTTGAGGGATAGGATAGATCCATTTTTTCTCAAAGGCAATTATCCAGTTGCTTTTACCTACCCTGAAAGAGAAGGGGCTTTAAAATGAAGTACAAAGACAAAAATCAATAAACAGAAATAGTGTTTCTTTTGATACTCACCTTCTCTATCACCAGGTCAATCATGTTGATATTTGAGTTGTACAGTATCTTTCCATGTAATAAAGGTTT
Organism: Netta rufina; assembly: GCF_964035555.1. Lineage (NCBI taxonomy): Eukaryota > Metazoa > Chordata > Aves > Anseriformes > Anatidae > Netta > Netta rufina. The sequence continues at coordinate 85,629,210 of NC_140124.1, read as the reverse complement.
CAGGAAAGTCCATACCAAAGCCCCATTAGAAGACTGTAAAATCTCCTGATAAAGCTTCAAGCAAAATGGAGCTGCAAAAATAAAGACAGACTCACAATTAAGAAAATCAATACAGTTGGCTTTTGTTTATTTATTTAATCCATTTTGAGTCTTAATTTAGGATCTTCCACAGCAGCATGCCAGATATTATCAACTATCACTAAGCAATCACTACAGGTCCCTGAAAAGAAATTGTTTAACCACAGTCTAAGATATCATTGAGGTTGCAGAACTCTAAACATTAGACAAGCAAAAAACAATCAAAAGAGGTTGTCACATTCCTGAAAAGCAACCTGTGAACTCCATTTGTCCTAAGTGCTGCATTAGTGCATTACAGAGTGGAAGGACAAAAAACCTCTGCACAGAAAATGATTTCTGAGGAAAAGAGTCACCTTAAGAAACCAGACTCACCCTAGACTCTCAGTTTTTCTATACCTTTCTATTCCTACTTTAGAAAGAAGGATAACCCTTCATAAATACAGACTTCATTTGCATATTTTCATTAAAACAATAAAATTAAATTAAATTAAAATTAAAAAGAAAGAAAGAAAGAAAGAAAGAAAGAAAGAAAGAAAGAAAGAAAGAAAGAAAGAAAGAAAGAAAGAAAGAAAGAAAAAATGGCATTAGACTATGCCACCTAACTTCCTGATTTGAAAAATGATGTTTGTACATCATTTCTTAACTAAAAAATATTTTCCTACACCAGATTGGGTTATTAGTGTATTAGGGTGGCAGTATATCCTTCAGAACATATACCAATGAAGAGACCCCAAGATATCCCACTGCACTTGCATAGCACTCAAGTACAGGAAATGAGTTCTCTGTGGGAAACATTTGGATTTAGATGCCCAGCTCATGTGCATTACTTTTAAACAATAAATAAATTATGAGTGGATTTAGAAATATGTCATTTCGTGTCATAAGCAATTCCTTAAGGAAGACAAGTATTATTGCATTTAATGGAAAACTAAGCCAATAACATTAGAATCCCACCAAAGATAAAAGAAATAATCATCAGAAATGTATCATTTAGAATGACCAGTTTTTTGCCTAGACTTTTACTTTCTTCAAGGAAACATTCATTACTAAGCACAACCATTGCTAAATGACAGGAAAGAATTAAGAGGCTCCAAACTGGTCAGTCAAAAACTGCGATATACTAAAAGACACAGAAGACTTGCTAATCTGAGTTTGCTGTGTTTTTGCCCACATGCAAGTGAACAAGGCTAAGACAGAGCTCTGGCTCCTTACTCAAAGCACCTGCTGGTACAGCCAAGACTGCATAAATAGCGCAGGGACACTGAAGCACCAACAAAGTTATTAGAAATTTTAGCATTTACCAGGCTGAGTCAAAAGTATATTGAAGAAAGAGAGCAGAGGTGAAATTATATGAGAGAAGAGACTTTTTGGGCACTTTGTAAAGAATGTACATTTCAACTATTAGAAAACTCGTTATCCGGAGGGTTTCCTTATTTTACTGCACAGTACCACCATTGTGTTCACAGAAGGAAAGCAAGCAGCAATAGATTTTCAGTCTCATATCTCAAAGATGTATTTTTAATATGGTGTTTAAAAAAAAATAATAATAAAATCTAATAAATATATCCCTAAGACAGGAATATTTTTATTCATTATTTGAAAGGATAGGAAACAACCTGAACTACTTGTGTCTCATCACTATTTTCTCTCAGCCATAAAATTTGTATTGATCACTCCTTGTGTTCAGGTTTACAGTATTAGTTGAGATGTCAGATGGTATATAAACATTTCCCTTTAATAGGGAGAAACTTCTGCAAACTGTGAGAGTATATAAGCAACTTATCAATAGATTTTCTCACTCGAGTCTTCGGGAATGCCATATTTTGCCATATTGTCTTCCAAGAGTCCCGTGATTCTGGGCATGTCAATGAAGAGGTTTGCATTGCTGAAAAATGAAGATTCTTCTCTACAGATTGTCTTGATTACAGACTCCAGGGATCCAGCAGCTGAACTTCTGAACTGCCCACCTTGCAAGAACTAGAACAAACAGAAATACAGATGAACCAGAGTTGTTCTTAGTAGCTTCAGGGAGTAGCCCTGGTGTTCTCTCAATATGGCATCCAAGGAGATCAACAGAATTAAATTGTTGAAACTGCCAACAAGAATGAGGGCCTGCTGTGCTCTTTCCTGTTCTGATCATCTTTGTTGCCTGGGGGTGGTGGGGGAGGTATTGCAGTTACCAGGGTACTGAATGAAAGACAGTAGTATAGCCTATTACATTAACATTTAAAAATACTGTGTACTGGGTAGGCACAAAAGGAATGGAATATCAGGACAACTGTACTAGAGATTCCCTGTTTCACAGTTTCTGCTCTTCTGGTAGATGAGTCCTGTCTCACAAAGCAGAAACCATAAACATTTACATATGAATGCTTGCAATGAAAACAGTTGCTAAAAAAAATAAAAATAAAAATAAAAAAAAGAAGAAAGAAAAAAGTGCATATGCCATGAAAACCCAGTTTTCAAGTACATCTTTTAACTTGTTGAATGTACTTCTAGTTTTTGCATATCTCAAGTCACGCCAGCATTTACAACTGCGATTTGCTCATGACTAGCATGCATCTAATGAGGAGAGCAATCTGACTACTTTTATGGCTTAAGAACTATCATTAATCATATTCCTAGAATGTGCAACTTCATTTTTCAAATTACGTGTTCAGTTGTAACTGGTAATTCATGGAAGGCTTTATAGGTGCATGGCTGTAGGAGGATACAACTGCAAGGCAACCTGCTGCAAAAGTATAGCTGAAGAATATATTGGCCCACCTGATATTCATTACTGTTGCAGATGCATGTCAAGAAAACATAAGTGGACTATCAGATATCATTTTAAGACTGCACAACTGGCAAATAGGAAAAAGATTTTAATACATTAACAAAATATACTTAACACTTAAATGAACATTTGATTCACTGAAAAAAGTTGTGGGTTTTTTGTTAATCCGTTTTTTGTTGTTGTTTTTGTTGTTGTTATTTGAGTCATTTTTCAAAACAGTACAGCACTTTGCATAAGCATGTCGTGGTTTAACCCGGCCGGCAGCTAAACACCACGCAGCCATTCGCTCGCCCTCCCCCCTCCCTCTCTGAGACGGGGGAGAGAAATGGAAAGTGAAGCCCGTGAGTTGAGATAAAGACAGTTTAATAAGACAGGAAAATAATAACAACAACAACAACAACAACAACAACAACAACAACAATAATAATACAATGATGATAATAGTACTACTACTAATAATATGTACAAACAAGTGATGCACAATGCAATTGCTCACCACCCGCTGACCGGTGCCCAGCGATCAGCCCAGCCCCCTCCCCCAGCTAGCCACCCCTATATATTGTTCAGCATGACGTCAGATGGTATGGAATACCCCTTTGGCTAGTTTGGGTCACCTGTCCTGGGTCTGTCCCCTCCCAGCTCTTACTGCACCCCCAGCCTGCCTGTTGGCGAGACAGAGCAAGAAGCTGAGATGTCCTTGGCTTGGTATAAGCACTGCTCTGCAACAATTAAAACATCGGGGTGTTATCAGCACTCTTCTCATCCTAAGCCAAAACATAGCATTCTACCAGCTACTAGGAAGAAAATTAACTCTGTTCTAACTGAAACCAGGACAAGCAATAAATCAGTTTAGAAATTATGCTATTAGAAACTTTTTATTACTAGCAAGTATTATTCAAAACTCAGTGTTGGTTGCCACCAGAACTTGACTGGCATACACTTTCTGCATACAGCATAGTAAACAAGTGGTATCTAGATTTCATATTGTCATCATCTAGCTCTTGAATTTATGTGATGGTACAGGCTTCACTAGAGCAATCAACTTGATGCACAATGTTGAATAAGAGTGGTTTTGAATCCTTATTTGTGACTATTTGTACCAGAAGGGTAAATGTGGCTTATTGCAGTCAAAGAGCACAAACTTACTAATTAATTCTGGTTCCAATCAAAATAACTTGAAATTCAGATAATGAATATTTATGCAATGAACTGCCACCAACAGACTGAATCTACTTACTGTCTTTCAACTAAATATCCACTGACTCCATAACATATGTTTCCTAAAAATTTACTTTGATAAAGTAAGAGAACTATATAGGATGCATGTTCATAAAAAAATATATATATCTTTGATCCACATTTTCTAGCTTAAACTAAATAAAGTAGGTGAAATGAAGGCTTTTAGATCCAGACAAGTAGCCTCCCACAAACAAAATAAGCCATTTGCCAACAGACTCATGGAAAACAAAAATTGGCAGATTAAAAGGCTATTCTGGAACTGGATTGTCAAATGGGTGCAAAAAAATCATAGCATAGGGACTTCTGACCTAATTGGACAGTGGAAAGAATATTACTAGAAAGAAAGAAAAAAAAAAAAAAAAAAAAGGATAAATAAAAATAAATTGTCTGGAGTAGAAATATCAACTATTCAATAAAGTAAACCCAAAAGTCAAGCCAAATTACATATTGCAACGTGAATTTAAACAAAGTCATGATTATTACATGAAGAAATGAAAGAAAAAAAATGACATTTTTCCTGGAAAAGCAGAGGGAAATTTAAAATAATTCAAATTTCAATGAAACCAAAAAGATAAAGGAAAGAATGCAGAGAAATAGATATTCCTAATTCTGCAGAGGCATAAGCAAAACAAAGCCTGTATTCTATTGAAATTTTGTCAAATTTACATGGCAACATTTGAAGCACATCTATACTCAATGATGAGTAACACAATGCCTCAGGAAATAATGGTTTAATAAATGTTTAATATGGCAAGGTATCACAATACATTTTAACGGGGAGAAGAGTTGCAGACAAATACTATGTGAAGTGTAGAATTTAATGCATTTTCAAAGTATTGTTCCAGACCAACACAATACGTTTATTTGGGAAGGCAGGTAAATTTGCTGAAAAAGATTTGAGCTATCTCTAATCTAGGTAAACCCTAGAACCTAGTTAGCCTTCTTATCATAGAAAACATTGATTAGCATTCATTCAATAACTATATAGTAGGTAAAGAATGGTCTTGATACTTCAGGGATCCCGTTAAAAAGAAAGAAAATACTGTATCACAGGTAAGTTACTAGTGGTTTTCTTGAGACTGACCTTGTAAAGAATTTTTAGCTCTGAAAGGAGAAGTGAATATCAAAATACTATATGTGAAGATACTGGTTACCTGATTTAAAGTAAGCCAAATATGATACCCAGTGCAAATTATTATTTATCAGCTGAAATCATTATTTGCTATTATAAAATGAAGTTTACCTGAGTTTTTTACTTATCCTTGTTGAAATAAGAGACATAAACATATGAAGCTTATGGAAAAGGTGAATGCAAGATCAAGAAAGCCATTTTAGCAGCCATAGACATGAATGATCAGAACTACAAGAGTCACCAGCCATACTTGCTCTCAAAGACTGTACAGATTCCTTATTGCCAGCATTCAAGGTTGACCTTAACACAACATGTGATGATGTGGATGTCTGAGACAATAGCAAGACTGTTATAAGAAAAATAAATAAATAAATAAACAAACAAACAAAAACAAATGCAAAAAGAAATCCATTTAACCTAGGAAAACAGGGAAGGACTATAACTAGCCTTCTACAAACAGGTGGACAAGTCAGAGAAGTTATAATTGCTACAAGACATTTTTGATACAAGAACAAATGTACTAGCCAGAGATCATATTAATTCAGAATTTTACACATTTATAACTCCAGGAGGCTTCCTAGTAATGATAGTTTTAACACAGAACTTGTTAAATTTAGCACGGGGATTACAGAATGAGGTTGCCTTTCATTAAGTGACAGCATTCAGTAATTCAGCAAGTCCCCTCCAGCCCTGGGCTTATCTATTCATGAGTAACAAACAGGCCAAAACTTCACATTGGAAAATAAGCAAATAATTTCTAACAGCAAGCAAACAAGTTAAATCATGATTGAAATCAGCAGTGTTTTTTCCTCAAGGGAATTATCCATTCGCTCAATACAGGTAACAGCAGAAAGCGGCTCTGTATTCGAATTACTACTGGGTGGCAAATACTGAGTTTTTACATCATCCTTTATTACAACGTGTAACACACCAGTTCAACTTCACATTTTACAGATATTCAAATAATATTTCTTACTTTTCATTTTGTTCTTGAGAAAAAAAAAAAAACTATGTGCATAACTGTTGTTTTTTGTTTTGTTTTGTTGTTGTTTTGTTTTGTTTTCTTTGTTTTAAATGATACTACAACTTTTTTTTTTTCAATTCACAGGTAAGGAAGGAGAGAATCTATTTTACTCTGTGTTTAAGGTCCATATATTTTTACTTTATAAAGCTTTACATACTTTATTCTTATTATTATCTTTCTAGGCCACTGAAACACTTTGCTTTTGGTCATCATGAAAGTAAAAATCCAGAAGAAGGAACTTCCTTGGAAATTGAGGAAAATATTTAAGGAGAAAGGTTTATAAGTAGTGTCTGCATTTTAGCAACACACTTATTTAGTAGCACAAGGCAAGCCACTATAGAAAAGACAAGAAGGAAATAAAATAATCAAGAATTAAAGGTATTTATTGGAAAGCAGAAAAACGCAATTGAACCTGAAACAGAAAAGATACTTAAAAGTAAACAACTTTTACTAGTCCATAAGACTTGGAGACAGAAAGGTCCTTAAAAACATCACATAGTTAATTTATTAACAAAAGAAATAGGCACTGAATGTTTTAATCCTCCAGAAAAGATTAGCTGACAAAAACAAACAGCAATTTCTAAAAATAAAAAAAAAAAAAAAAGCTAAGGAATTAAAGATTATGTCTTTAAAAAGACATAATCTTAGAAAACAAAACAAAACAAAAATGTAAAAAGGAACAAAAATTCTGATATTAAATCTGTGCTATATTACAGAATAACAGGGGTTGCCATAGAGCAAAGATTAAAACTGAGACCAGATGGCCCTCTGCTGTTAGATTTATTCCTTTGCAAACTTTTTTCAATGACCTTTTGAGAAATTCTATGAGATTTCACTCTGTAAAGGAGACTTCCTTTGTGGGAAGGAAAATCTTAAATCTGGCATAATCAGACCTAGTTAAAGAAGAATAGAAAAGATGTAAGTCTCTGATGAAAACCATGTATCTGAGAAAGAGCTACTCCAAAGAACAGAGGCTAAATAAATATAACAAATATGCACAAAACAGGATTTTACAATATGCTGCTTAGTCATACAGATTAGTAGCTCATGAGAACATTCAAATCACTAGGAAAAACAGTATGTAAGGCACTGTTTATCAGGTATGGTAGTCACATTTTGCAATGTTTACCACTAAGGGATCTTTAGAGTTTAGTGCAATTTTAGATTCAACCCTGTCTTCCACACATAGTAGTAAATCCATAAGGTAATGCCAGAGAGGTCAGTGGGTCTTCTTATGGAATTGGAACCTCCTCAAAAGGAGAGATCTTTTTTCTGATTTATTCAATACTAGATACATCATTGTGCTAGCTCTACAAATGCACACAGGAACTATCCTTAATAGCAGGGACAAAAGAAATATCACCTCACTTCCAGCAACCTTTAATTTTAAATAGCAAACAGAGCTATGACACAAGAGTATTAAAACAGACAAAACAAGAATTCTAAAATTATAATTTCAAGAATTCTAAAATTCAAAACAAGAATTCAAAACAAGATGTGCTGATCCAAGAACTGCACATCTTATTCCTTAAAGATCAAAGGTATTTCTTATTAAACTAAGTAGATGATAGATAAGAAATAGCTTATTCATTTAAAAAAAAAAAAAAAAAAAAAAAAAAAAGAAAAGTATGTCTATCTAGTATGTCTATCTCCAAATCACAGATAAACATGCAATATTATTAATCAGTAGCTCAGTAGCTTAACACTATATTAACTCTTTGGCTATGCTTTCGTAAGTTACCAAAAAAAAGTTATTACAAACAACTCATTGATGTGGTCTCAAAATCACCAGCATGCTTGAAAGAGATCAAGGTATATGGGCTCTCTTTTCTCTAACTTTCTATGATAGAATTCCTACTAGTGTTTCTCCTTACTTAGCACACATCCCCAAAAAGGCACCTCACAATGGGAATTAAGTCTGCACAATGAAAATCATACACATACCTGCTGCAATGTGTCCAGCACACCAATGTTCTGAATTGCTTGGAGGAACACTGGAAGGTTTTCCATGATATGCTGGACTTTATTGAGAAGAGAGCTGATACTAGAGACCACATCCAGCAATGTGCTTAGCACATCGCCCATCTCAGATGGTATCTTATTCTTGAAAAGAAGGAAAAATTATGGCAATAAATTCCAAATAGAAAAAGAAATTTTAACCTTCAATGACACATTCAAAATTATTCTGTTTCTAAAACTAATTATAAAACACTCCTGCAAATCATGTTTAACAAAGCTCCCTAGTACCCTAAAATTCATGTAAATAAAATTTCTCTTATGTTAGAACTGGCCTATGACATACAAGTAATTAAAATACCAATAATACATATGTAAATACAGAGGTGAAGAGCTGTCCTACTCAACTTCATGCTAACAGCATCTGCAACATTCTGTCCCTTTGGAATTCAGTGTAAATGAAAACCTTTCCTTCAACAGGTTAAGGGTGTTCAATGCAAATATTTTAATATTTTTAAAATAACTTGTAATTTAAATTAAGTTTAGTAACCACTTTAGTTGCTTTAGGAATCATGTTAGAAAACACACTTTACTAACAATCTGTTCCTCCCTTACCATGTTTCGTACATGATGTTTTTTACATGAAATAATTATGTGCTTTTCATACTCTACTTGACCAAAGTCCAACTGGCCTTTTGCTTTTGCCACCACACATTTTGACAATAAGAATTTTCTGTCTCTCCCTAATTTTTATAGGCCATTTAAGATGTTATGATAATGCAGACTGATTTATCAAGTTACCTGCCTATGCATGATAATAAAAACAATATAATCTCATTATATACTTCCAGCTGCTTCCTCTGATTATCTTTATTTTATCCACCTGTATTTGACTAAGATACTTCCTACTATAATAATGTCTGTTCCTAATTTCCTTCTCAGGCTTCACCTGCTTTCACACATTCAAAAAATAAATATACCATAATAAACTTTTATTTGAATAAAACATTCCAAAACTTCCACAATAATTTAGGATGAGCTAATAACATTTTTTATTCTGTACTTGGAATTCATTATGCTTCAGCAGGGTTCAATAAAAAAGCCCATCTGAAAGAGCACTGTTTTCTCTTCTTTTTCTTCTACTACCTCCCATAATAGAATCCAGAATCTATGGCTTTTGAACAAAATGTTCTTCCTCACTCTGCTATAGCTGTCTTTCAGCTATTTGTACTTAACAATGACCCCAAAAGAGATGAAGTAAACAACTGCTATTTACGACAAATTCCATCCAATAATTTTGCTCTTACAAGTAGAAGTACCTCACTGAAAACCTACATTAGATTCCAGATTATCTATAATTATACAGACAAAACAGATTTGCTGCAGACGTCTTCATCCCCTTTATTATAGTTTTGGCACTGTATTGTTCTCATTATTTTCTAGGAGTATACATACACTGTCTGCCATCACCATCAGTCTTCTAGGATTCTTCTACCTGGGTAAATAACTGCAGGGCATTTTCAGTTGGATTAGACTGAGTAGATGCCAACAGACACTGTTGCAATCACAATCATTTGGTTGCATTAAACATTGTTAAGGACCACAGAGAGGTTATGAATCAAGTTAAAGTCACCTGTCTTGGGTCACATAAAATATGCAGATTTTGCCCTTATAGAGAGACTTATCCTGAGAGCTGGAAAAGCATATTTACATTTTTCCTGAAGGAGCCACTTAAATTCTGTGTGATTACCACTACAAATAAAATGTGTTCCAGAGTGCTATGATTTCTTCCTAAGAAATAAGTTTGCAATTCATGTAATGTGGGTTTCTATGATGGTTTCAGTTTCAATGACGTCAAATCAGTGTTTCACACTTAGAGATTAAGTGACTAATCCCATGAACTACAAACTCCGCTAAAGATTAATAAAAGTGCATCTCTGACTTTCTGTTTTCTCTAATGTTTTCATAATTAACTCCTCAGTGATAATTTTCCTGAGGAATCAAGAAATGGAATATAGTAGGATCTACCACTCCCATTCAACTGTTAGGTTTGTTTTGTGGAGCTAAATAAAGACAAAAAGCACCATGTGGCCAGTGCTTGCTTCCACACATAAAGGACATCTGAAGCAACAACTTTCATTACATTCATTAACTGAATGATTCATTTGTGTCCCTGCATGCTTTAGACCACCTTCAAAAGAAAAGCATAAGAACTGAATGACTTTTCCCCCCGCCCTCATCTTACCGTGTAAATGATATGACGTAAATTCAAATTCTGTATAATCAGTACAAACATGGTGTACATGTCCAGTGCTGGTAAAGAACATAATTCTTCTACTGCCAGAGAAGTTTTGTTGTTTTCAGGTAGCTTTAGCAACAGGCTAAGTACTTCTTCATCACATGTTCCAGTTAAAGCTCCCACAAAGGCACTGTAAAAAACCTATCACAGTGTATGTATATCAACATTTTTTCTCCCCAAAATGCATGACCTTGTTTTATGGTCAATAAAATGAGAATTTGTCACAGTAGCATAACAATTTGCAGTTGTCAACAGAACTGAAAGAATGAACTATACAGCTCTCTAACAGATTGGTATGTTCTCACTTTAAATTCTATGTGCCTATAAACAGATGAAATATATTTCTTATAAACATTTATTTTTTCATTTGTGAATAGGTCAATAATTCATTCTATAGGCACTGATACCATAAACAGGTGTATTAACAATGCTTCCCATTCCCATTCTATCAGATATACATCTTTGTAGCAGAAACACCTGAAGATCAAAATGTAGATGTGTGGATCATTTTAAAATCAAACAATATGGATTTTAAAAATATGGATTTTAAAAATCAAACAATACGGACTTATTTCAGAGGGCACACACAAAACACTTAGGGATGACACAATGTTCACTCTGAGCCAGCTCACATTTCTCAGTTCAACACTCCTTTAAAGTTTTATTATTTAACACAGGAAGAAGAGACAAAAGCCCAAGCAGACCTTGGGTGAAACTGAAATAAAGGCTCTTCGGATTACATTTTTCTTCTTACAAATATTTCACACAAAGACAAACACTGGCAGCCCAGATATATCAGTACTCAGGGCATCCACTCCCCAGGATGGAACCTCCTGGTGTACTGCCTCCACTGAATACATCTGCAGCTGGTATCAGCACCCAGTGAGGGAGAGGATCCCCACTGCAACCTACTAAATTTCAGATTATTTTTCTAGAATTTTGTCTTTGTGATTCCAAAGCAGTTCGTATACTTTTAAAAATTGACATTTTGTGTCTGTATATGAATATGAGAATTCTACACCAGAATATGAGTGTAGATGTAATTCCACTAGCAGCATAAGAGGTTACTGATTTGAACTTCTTGTTTTAAAGGAAATTTGATTCATGCCCCACAAGAACATTACAGTTTCACTCCACTTTTAATTCATTTAATATTTTACTTAGTAGATCAAGTCCCCCTGAACTTTCCTTGCAGCTTTGTGAGTACCAGAGCTATGCCAAACTCCTATGTTCAGTGAATGAATGCTTATAATCTTGAGATTAAAAATTTTGAGCCGGTTTTAAATACAATTCCATGGCAATGAAGATGGCCAGAGCATAATATTGAGGCAGAAAGGTTAAGCACAGCAAGTATGAGCAACTATCCCAGAAGCAAGCACATTAGTACTATACAATCACAGAAATCCAGGGCTTCAAGGGGCTTGTGAGTATCACGAGGTTTATCTGACAGTGACCATGTAAACCAAAAACATAATATGCTTAAATTATAGCTTGAAAAAGTATTTGTATATATTGTATAATCACTAAGAGACTAAGAGACATAGGTTTTAATGCTCCAGTTGGACTGAGGGAAAAATTAAGCTCTTATGCGCACACACAAAAAATATCTGTGTAAATATGCAAATGTGAGATGTGTGCATATCTCCGAAGTCTACATAGTACACTGGCAACCAAAAAAAAAAAAAGAGAGAGAGAGAGATAATAGAAAATTATTTGAAAAGTCAGTCAATTAGCATTATTATTCCAAAAGATCAAAGGTGCACAAAATCCCATTTAACTGAATCACTTCCAGATGACTTCTCTCATTACTATTTACTGGTATTAAAATAACAAGCTAACAATAAAGGAAGCCACATTGCCAAAGGAGCAGAAGAACAAATAATCTAGTAGCTACAAATAAGTAGTTATGATTGTTTGAACTGCTTTCTTCAATAGACACACTCGTGAACAAAACATGCACCGGTTTTTGCAAGTGGAGCATTAGTGCCATCTAGTGGCTGCTTGATGGACCTGACCCATTTATACCAAATGTACCTCCAACTCTTCTGTCACACGGGCATTAACAGGAGAGGGAACATGCAGGCAGCTAGAAGCTTTCATGATTTCTACTATATGATTGCAGGGATCACCAGAAACATCAGCAATGTCAATATACACAGTCCTTCACTCAGAAAACTTACACAATCTCTTTATTTATTGTCTTTATTGTCTTTAGACAATACTCAAACAGATAAAATGAAGGTAAGGCAAAATTCAAGTGAGAATATAATGAGGAGCACACCGAGTAAAATAAAACAAATCAGACTACTCTGTATTGCAAGAATCAGAAGTGGGAAGATGAAAATGATTTATTCAGAAGTCTCACCTTCTCAACACTACCAAGATAGCAAAGTTCAAATTCAGTGTCAGCACAAACGAATGCATGAATCATATTTAGACAAGACTGATGCTACTGTAAGTTTTTCTCTTAATGCTTCATATTGTTACTTTCAACATGTGACAAGTGAAAATAGAAGATCCCACACATACAAGTTGGGTTGTTGTTGTTTTTTTTTGTCAGAGTAGGCTATGGGTCAACCCGTTTATTTAACACTCCTTTTTGATCTTTTACCTTTGAACAAGAGATACTGGCATCCAAGATGGTACTGAAAGTTTCTTCAGAAATGTTGACAGAAGAAAGAATGTCCAGTCTCAGCTCCGTAATATTCTGCACACAGTCTTTGACTTTCATATCTGGAAGAGAAGAAAAACAATGCCAACAGTACCCAACAGTTCCCAACAGACTGTAGCCTCCTCTCTAGAGTTATTCTAAGAGGTCACAAAGGGCATAAAACTTTCATGTCATGTAATTTACTTTTACATCAAATTTAAAGGTCATTCTTATGCCAGATTGAAGGGCTTGTGCATCTGTTTGCATTATCCTAACAGAGCAAGGGTTACCACACAACCCTGTATTATGAGAATATATGAAAGCAGTGAAGCAGCCTTTTGTCCTTTAGTCCTTTAAGATTTTCTTCTTCCACTAACTTGAGTCCTCTCTTCTCTCCAATGACTCACCGCATATTACTGAACAGGCTAAACTATGCTGTCATGTGTTAGGGCAAGTACATGCACCTGTATAACATTGTCAAACTCCATAAGCAGCATACCTTTACAGTTAAAAAAAACAATGACATTGTTTTGAAAAAAAAAAAAAAAATACAGCACTGACTTTCAAAAAAATAACTGAAGAAAACAATAACTCACCATTCAAAAGATTAAAATTGCTGAGAAAATCTAGCACAGGATTTTCTGACAACTGTAGCTCCCAATTTTCAGCCAACCTGAAACAATAGCCTTAGATTCACACTTTATCAGAACTAAGTCATTTACTTCAGTATGTATTAAAAAAATATTACAAATAGTGAAACAGACATAAATTGAGGCAAAAGGGTCATGTTACACTGTGCACACTGTCCACACACCTTCCCATGCCGTGCTTATTTTTAATAAAATTTAAATTTATTTTTTATAAACTTAATAAATTTTAACCAAGAGATTAAAAACCTAGGGATACAAAGCACTGCTGATCCAAACCATAGAATCATTAATGTTGGAAAAGACCTTCAGGATCATCCGGTCCAACCATCACCCTATTACCAATGTCACCCACTAAACCATGTCCCTAAGCACCAGGTCCAGCCTTTCCTTGAATCCCCCCAGGGATGGTGATGCCACCATCTCCCTGGGCAACCCATTCTGACTCCCAACTATTCCTTCTGAGAAGATAGGAATTTTAATTTCCAACCTAAACCTCCCCTGGCACTCGAGGCCATTCCCTCTAGTCCTATCACTAGTTATCTGTGAGAAGAGGCCAACCCCCAGCTCCCCACACCTTCATTTCAGGTAGATGTAGAGAGCAATAAGGTCTCTCCTGAACCTCCTATTCTCCAGCCTAAAAAAAAAAAACAGTTCCCTCAGCCGCTCCTCATAGGACTTGTGTTCCAGATCCTTCACCAGCTTCATAGACCTTCTCTGGACATGCTCCATGGCCTCGATGTCCTTCTTGTAGTGAGGAGCCCAAAACTGAACACAGTACACAAGGTGCAGCCTCACCAGAGAAGAGTAATGAATTTAGTCTATCTACTTTAGTATTCTTTACTAAATATACTTCTTTACTAAAATACTTCTTTAGTATTCTACTTCAAGTATGCAGAGTATAGACGCTTCAGATATTATTTGACATTAAAACACTGGATGCAAGTATATGGCCTAAAAGAAGAACATCCAGGCTCACGTTCTTCCATGTTATTACAGTAATTCACATATAAGCCTATTATACAAATAATCAGCTATACTGGAACAGCAACAGTTATAAGCGACACTTTTAACTGACAATTCATTTGAAATAATCTATAACAGTAGTTTTATTTGTTCACTTAAAATCTACTATTTTTTCCACAAGTAAAAAAACAAATATTTGAAATTATTCAGCGCTCAAGTTTACAAGCACCATCCCATGTTTCTGACTGTCTGAACTGACCTGAATGTTTAATGTTTTCTGAAATGTTTAATGTTTTCCAGCTGCTGAGAGGACAAGGGCATAGCAAAACAGCTTTAAATAATAAATAAATATATATATATATAAATAAAAAAATAAGATAACAAAATTTTGAGGTAATGGAAAATAATTATTTTCTTAGTTGTGATTCAAAGCATTCCTTGTGAAGCAGCAAGATCTGTTGCAAGTGCTCAGCAAAAGAAAAAAAATCCAGAATTTTACTAAATAATGGAACCTAAATAATTTGTGCATTGTATCTGCTCAACTTTCAGCTGCATGAACAAAGCTTAAAGAGCCTTTGATTAAAAGTATTTCTCCTGTAATTACATAATTTATAACATACAAGCACAAAATAGCATCAATAACACGAAACATTTTGAGCACCAAAATGTAAAAGGCTTTACATTTGCAAGCGTCTCTGAATGTTCCCCGACATTAGTTGACATTCACAGCTGCCATCAGTGGTATTCTGTAAGGCTCTCAGGAAACTCTCCAGAGTATTTGAAAGTTTCTGGTTTATATATGCCATACTCTCACAATCCCCCTTGTTGAAAGCAAGCCACATTCTTTCAATATCCTGCAAAACAGAGTGATCAATTTTTTAGCAAATTCATGAGATCGTGTTATTTTTTGAAGTAGAAGGTCTTGGCAATCAAATAAGGCATACTTTCAAATGAGAATGTGGGTAAGGTACTACTCATTTATCCATTGTATTTTCAGCTGAAACCGGACCAAAGGTTTTCGAGAGCCACAGAATTCTCAAAGATTTCAGTTTTGAAAACAAGCGTGCTTGTGAATTTGGTCTAACATCAAGGATGTTCAACTAATAACAGAAATGCCAAAATTTGTGAAATTTCATTTCAATAAAATGTTTTGATAATTTTAGGCTAAACATTTTTTAGTTTTCTTAAATAACTGGTCTAAGCATCACTTTCTTTTCAGCAAACTGAAAATTCTGGATACCCATGTAAAAGACATTTCTTGTATTATGCTTTGCATAGAATTCAGGAGAAAAGTCAAAATTCACATTTCTGATGTTGCTTTATTTTTTCATTTTTTTGCAGAAGTATTTCATGGAGCACTGGAGACTCCAAAAATGTATCTCTTCAGCAAAAGACTACTTTGAGATCTGAGTGGTGTTTCTGACATCTTGTTTACATTAAAATATTGAATTTCTATTCATGTCAGCAAAAATCTCCAGGTAGACAGAGTAAAGACTAGCAGAGCTATTTCATGAACAGGGGAAGTAAATTTTGTCCTAAAAGCATGAAGCTAGTATTTTCTATGTGAGTGTATATGCAAGCATGCATGCACGTGTCTGTCTGTGATATCCAAAGGCCCGTTTCCTGCATTGGACAAGTGACTGAAATGCTAAATGTTACTTCTCCCAACCAGGACTGCTGGAAATTTCATGTACTTTTAAGAAAAACAAAAACTGACCCCAACAGGTGATGACAATTGCTATTTTAGTTGGAATGACTCTGGCTAAGAAGTCTATTTGTATTTAGCTTGATCTTACATCTGTTCCTGCAAAGATTTAAAAGAATAAATGTACTCTTATTCATGAGATTAGCAGTATCGCAATATTTAAAAACTAAAATGATCTGCTGTTTGGTATTGAATGGTGTTTTAATTATTCATGATACAGTAATTTTAGTTATATTTACAGCTGTCAAAGCTCACTAATATATACCTAAGAATTCCTTCTATGTATCACAGTAAAACTCCTAAGAACTATATCCATATAAACCTTAGCTTTGTAAAGCCAATATGGGAAGCAATCATTCAGACAACAGGAAAAAAATACTCCTGACATTAGTTCCCAAAGTTTAATGCATCTGTACATAACACCTGTAGGTGTGGAAACCACTCAAACCTGATAATGATCTTGAACCAAATTGATTCCTTCAATGACAGAGACAAGGAAATGACTCATTATGTCATCTTTACACTTTGTGACAACACAGAAAAGGTTGCTGGTGACAGCTGGTTCTTCTGCAAGAGAAAATGCCCAAAGCTTAATCAGTTAAAAATAAATAATCACTGTCATCAGATTAAAACTTGACCAAAAAAATGGGGACAGAAAAGTTTTTAAAAAGAATTTTTGATAGTTAAAGGCACTGAGAAATATTTCTGGTCAGATTTATTTTCCATTAGAGAACAAAAAAGGCTTATTTGATTAAATTCCCATTACTGTTCTCCATAACATAATATGAAATTATATGCTTACATCACTATAGAGCTTTTCTCAAAGTGCTGGTCTTGGGCACCCATATGCAAAGAATAAAACTAAGGTATTCAAATGACAGCAATTTGTTGAAGGGTTGAAGGTGAAGTTATTCAGCTACAGGTAGCCAATCCACTAACTCAATTTGGCTCAATCCAAAGGCAAAACTTCATTTATACACTTGCCCCATCTTTCCTTTCTATCAGCCATAAGCTGCATTAAAAAAAAAAAAAAAAAAAAAAAAAAAAAAAAAAAAACTAGCTCATTAAAAAACTGCTGCAATTTGATTCAATTCACTAGCCTAACAGTAAAATGTCCAGTAGAAAAAGGTGAGATAAAACCTAAATGCCTATACTGGGTCTGAGAGTTGAATCAAGGATGAAGAGGTCCTAGTGTGTCAGAGCAAGTGCAGGAAGAAGGGACATGCCTAAAAATGAAAGAAGAGAGGAATAGGTGCAAGACCTGCTTTCACTGAGATTTTAAATCAATGTGGCCATTCTGAAAATCATCCCTTTATGTGATCTGCATCAAAAATATTTTCCTGTGTCATTGCTAGGATCATTTTCCTGCATCAGTGTGCTTGCCCTACTTGACATCACCCAAATTTACTGAATTTTACAAAGGGTTGCTCATAGTAAAGTCTTAACACTACACTACTAACATATATGGTGACACAAGCAGTCACTACAACAGTAACCAACCTGAAAAGATTTTAAGAATATTCAAAATAGCAAACTGCAACTTATGCAACAGTTGAACACTAGCAGGGTGTAAACGTTCCTGAAGAATCTGGCATATCTTAGATGCTCTGTGGAAAGATTAATAAGAAAGCATTATAAGAAAACAAGGATATCATAGAATATTTTCAGTAAGTGACAACATACAATTACAATCACAATGGA
Organism: Netta rufina; assembly: GCF_964035555.1. NCBI lineage: Eukaryota > Metazoa > Chordata > Aves > Anseriformes > Anatidae > Netta > Netta rufina. Next base: position 85,611,037 of record NC_140124.1, on the reverse strand, counting down.
TCATGTTAGGATTTCAAAATTAACAGTTATATGACTAGCCATTGGTCTGACATGCTGTTATATTTGTCTGAACTATTTCAGAATCAGACCATAAAACTTCCAAGTAACAAAAAGAAAAAAAAGCAGGTTTTCATCAGGGTAAAATATGATCTGATTTCTTATGACCTTAGGAGTGCAAAAAAGTACTCCAGCAAAATAAGCAAAATCATAACCATTGTTAAGTTAGTTTGCAGAAACTCAGAGCTCACAGAACCTACTGATTTGATGGCAAAAAGCAGAATACTGAACAGCTCCAAAAATAAGCATTTGGGGAAAATAACATCTCTAACATTGCTTTTGATCTTTCAATTGCCTGGTCTAACACTGACCATTAGTCTGACATATTTGTATAAAGTGGCTCATAAAGGTCTGAAAAACACATCGGAGTCATGCATCATCTCCATTATGCTGTTTCTCTGTTGGGTTATGTCAGTAGAAACAGTAGTCCCGCAAGAAAGACACCCTACAGATCTGTGTTGCCACCAAACAACCGTCTTGTGGGATTCACTCACTGGGTATTACTCAAAGGCAGCAACACTTGTCTAGTGGTACTTTTATTATATGAGTTGTCAGTAAAGGTTTCCCATAAGGAAAGTTTCCTTTGCTGCTAGATTACATATTACAGGAACCTGTCAAAAATGATCTTGGGCTGAATTTTCCTCAGAAAATGTATTTGTTAAACTGAATAACTTAATATGTGAGCATATATTATTATATGTATGAATATATATATAAATTAACTGTATATCATAGAATGATAGAATGGCTTGGGGTGGAAGGGACCTCAAAGACCATCTAGTTCTAACACCCCTGTCATAGGCAGAGATACCACCCGCTACATCTGGTTGGCCAAGGCTCCATACAACTTGGCCTTGAACGCCTCCAGGTATGGGACACATCCACAACTTCCCTGGGCAACCTATGCCAGTGTCTCACCACTCTTACAGTGAAGAATTCCTTCCTAATGCCTAGTCTAAATTTATCCTCTTTTAGTTTAAGACCATTCCCCCTTGTGCTATCATCATCTACCCAAGTAAAGAGTCCCTCTCCATCCATTTTATAAGCCCTCTTTAAGTACTGAAAAGCTGCAATGAGGTCTCTCCAGAGCCTTCTCTTCGCCAGGATGAACATCCCCAGCTCTCTCAGCCTTTCTTCGTAGGAGAGGTACCCTCTGATCACCTTTGTGGCCCTCCTGTGGGTTCATTCTAAGAGGTCTACATCTTTCTTGTGCTCTGGGCCCCAGACCTGGATGCGGTACTCCAAGCGTGGACTCATGAGGGCAGAGTAGAGGGGCACAATCACCTCCATCGACCTGCTGGTCACTCCACTTTTGATGGAGCACAGAATGCAGTTGGCCTTGTAGGCTGCCAGCGTGCACTGTTGGTTCATGTCAAGCCTTTTGTCCACCAGAACCCCCAAGTTTCTTGTTGCAGGGCTGCTCTCAATGAGTTCTTCTCCCAGACCGTACTCATGTATGGGATTGCCCCAACCCAGGTGCAGTACCTTAAGCTTGGACTTGTTGAACCTCATGCGGTTCACATGGGCCCACTTCTCCAGCCTATCCATGTCCAGTTGGATGGCATCTCTTCCTTCTTTAGTATAAACTGCACCGCTCAGCTTGGTGTCATCTGCAAACTTGCTGAGGGTGCACTCAATTCCAATGTCTATGTCATTGATAAAGATACTGAAAAGCACAGGTCCCAAGAGAAACCCCTGAGGGACACCACTTGTCACTGGCCTCTATCTGGACATAGACCTGGACATACTATCTGGGTGCAGCCACTGAGCCAATTCCTTATCCACTGAATGGGCCACTCTTCAAATCCATATCTTTCCAATTCAGAGATTAGGATGTCATGCAGCACTGTGTCAAAAAAGCCTTACAAAAGTCCAAGTAGATGACATCAGTCCATCTTCCCTCGTCAACTGATGTTAACTGATTATAATACATACTATACACATAGATATATATTATCTAAACAACTTTATATACATTCAAAAATATATATATATTCTATACTCACAGTCCCAAAAGGGACATCATGTTTGCATAAGTCACCAGCAATTTTAAGTTATTTTCACTTGGTGTTAATGTGGGTTTTTAAGAGGAGGAGGACCAAAAAAAGTTTTTTTGTTAGTTTGTTTTTTTGTTTCTTTGGTTTTTGTTTTTTGTTTGGTTGGTTGGTTGGTTTGGTTTGGTTTTCTCTCCATTTATTTTTTCCTTGTATAAAGAACTAAAACGAGAGCTTCCTGAATTTTCTCATTATTATTGAAAAAGCATGCATATGCTATACTCTTTTCTGTGCTCAGAACAAATTCTTGAAGGAGCTAGTGGACAAACTTGAGTCACTCTGTGTACAGTTTTAAAATATTTGTTCACTGAAGACCTGAAACCTAGACATAGGAAAATTAAAAGAATTTGTAGCTTGTAAGTTATAAATTTGAATGAAATCTGAAGACATTTCTAATACAGTATATCTACATTTGGATATAGGAAGAAAAAAAAATAATCCCAATTATCTGTTAACATTCTACTCCACAGCCCAAATAACCATTTCCCATTGTTAACTGTGGGTTTGAGCTTTCTGAGCTCCAAGGTTTTTAAAACATTAATATATTCAAAATATTTAGTTCTATAATAATATCACAGAATCACAGAATCACAGAATTTCTAGGTTGGAAGATACAAAAATTCACCTTGAGTCTCAATGCAGATTACTAGACACATAAACAACCTTGTCCAAACTATATAATTTGATACCAAATATGTCTGGTCTGACCAAAATAATGTGAAACAAATAAATATTGTTTTAATCAAAGAAGCAAATCTGAAATAAAACGGTAATTAAAGATTAGATCAAGCTGCTTACAAAGAATTGTTTTTTCACTGCTGATTCTCAGCACACTTAAAACAGTACATAGAAAATGCTCACCTCATTTCTGCCATTATATCCTCATGTAAATCCTTTAGTAAAAAGGGTGTTTTGTTTCTGTCATGTTCTGTGAAAGATGGAAAGATCATTTGCAGGATCTCTTGCAAGATCTCTAGAGTTCTCTTTTGGGACAGAGTAGAAATTTTTCCATATTGTGCATAATAAAAAAATGAATCAATCAAGTCGACTATCTGAAGCTCAGTATTGTTTGCATGCCGAGCTTCCTCTGTAATAGCAAAGTCAGAAATCATATGAAGGAGACTGCTTTGCAAAACTGAATTAACAATATGAGTATTATTTGATATTTTTCTGCCAAGATGACCATCAAACAGCGTACCAGTGTAATCTCCTTTAGACTTATTTTGGAATAGTTCCAGAAAGTCAACAACATTTTCGACAAACAGCAGTAAATCTGGTGAATTTTCATTAGTCATAAGGAGGATCAGAGTCTTCATAATTTTAGAATAATTTTTACTGTTACACTCGCACATAAAGCTGTTCACAATCTGTTGTATGTCTTCAAAATTTCTTAACATAGCTTCTGCAGATGATATGTTAAATTGCTGCGTGAATACATGAAGAGTCTTTGAAGAGGACTGTCCATTGGCTACCTTTAGTAATTGAAACTCTTTGTCTATTGTTGCAAGTAAGTGTCTAACATTAAAATTCATCAGTAAATCTTCTACACTTTTAACTATAGGCAACCAGATGTTCTCAATGTTATCAGATATATTACTGTTCTCATTTAAAGCAGCTAATACCCTAAGCTTTGAGTAAGCCTGGCTTCCAACAGAAGACATTGCCATTAAAGGCTGAACTATAGAAAGAAAAGAAAGGACAGCTTCTGCATCCAAGAGTTCAGAAACTTCACGAGTCACATTCTTGACATTAGTAAGAACAGTCTTTATAAGTGATATTCTTGAGTGTCTGTTCCAATTTAGACCACCATAAAGATTATCCAACCATTCAAGAACATCTTCAGTCATCTCCATTTCCTCCACTTGTATATTGCTCAGAATTTCTATGACCTGTAAAGCCACTTGTCTCTTCAATGTGGAGGAACAGTTTCCTGAGTTTGTATCATTTGCTTGCAGTGGCACAGCATAGAGGAACAGTTCATCCCAAAAATCCCGTAGCTCTTTGAGAACTGAACCATTTACATGATGGAGCTCAGAAAATTTCAAAATAATAGAGTTCCATTCTCTAACCTGATGAAAAAAGCAAGTCAGATTGTGAGTGATATCTGTCTGAAAATCTTCCAAAGTGCACAAGGAATTGTCATTCACAGTGATGAGTTTCATTTCCTTAATGGCATAGAAGATTGCATTATAATTCAGAGAAAAATTGGTTTGCGCAAAGTCACAAGGTTTAAAAGTGGGATCACTCCGAGGTGTTACTGTTGTGAGAGCCCAGCAGAATGCTGCAGAAAAACAAACTGAGGCGTCTGCAGGTTCATCAGGCATATCTGTCAATGTCTCCAGTAACATCAGTAGACTTTCTACTTGATTAGAGAATTCCTCTTTTGTAAACATTGGCATTTTTGCTTCCTGAGTCAGTACAAAAGCGTATACTTCGGCTAGTGCTTCTGTGATGTTTCTATGAGCTAATCTTTCTGTAAGGTTTATAACATCAAGGAGGAAATGGAACATCTCTTCTACATCAGAGAGCTCCTCTGCTTGAAAAAGTCGTGTGATTTGCCATAAGCTGGTCAGGTTCCAATTACATGAATTGTTCTCAAATGCATCCCACCAGTCTATTAAGAGCCCTAACTCAGAGCTCTCAATATGCAAAGGTTTGACATTTTTAAAAAAATTATCCAGGCTCCTCTGGACTTGTTTAAATTGACCTATCAAGAATTCAATATCCATGCTCTTCAGATTTTGCACCAAGGTTACAACATGCTCTAGAAACTCTTTATCATTTCTTATTGGAAAAGCAGTGATAGTAGAAGACTTGAAAATTTTGAGTGCCTTTTTTAGCAGTTCGGCATTCACAGATACTTTTTCTATCAGTGTCTGTAAAAATGTGTTGTTGTCACCCTGCAATTCATGAGACAAGTTTGAGTCAAGACTACTAATCACATCTTGAAAGAACTCCATCCAGAAACCAATATTTTTCTCATCAATTTCAATATCCAACAGAGAGATGTTTTCTTGGATTTCAAAAGTTTCGTTTTTTAGAAGAGTTTTAATTTCTGCCAAAATTTCTTTTGAGGAAAGCAGAACTTGATGGAAGGGTTTAAGAAACATCCTCAAAGTCCTGTTAGATCCATGGACGGACAGATTAAAATGGGTATCATTTGATGTATAGTGTGAGTACCCCATTAAACTGTTGACAGCCATTTTTATTAGCCTCCCAGAATTATTTAAGAGTGTAAAAATAAATTCAAGTACACTAGTATCATCTTGAATATGAATTTCAGGGAGAATTAATTTTAAAGTTTTTGCTATAACATTGAAATATACACTAACACAAATCACATCAGAACTAGTTACAGAGCACTCAGGGAGAATTAGATTAAAAACCAAATTAACAAAATCTATCATGTTAATTAGCTTAGTATCTGTCTCAGTGTTTCCCAAAGATTCCAGTAGAAATAAAACATGTTTTGCATTTTCAAGGTGAGACAGTGATTTGTATTTTTCACTGAGATTACTAAATCCACGTATCCACCCATTACAATCCTCTACTCCATCTACTATACTGTAAGAGTTCAGAAAGACATGAAGATGAGACGAAAATTTCATTTGTGAATAGTTTAGGCCTTTCAGAGTATTGTCCAAAATTAATTTGGTCATATTCTTGAAAATATTGACACAAGCCAAATATTTGCCTTGAGGTACATTTCTTAAGAAATCAGCTGTGTCTTTTATCTCAGTAAGAACAAATTCAAGTTCTTTCGGGGAGAGCTTGAGAATCGCAGAAAGTGAATTTCCAATGGAAAATATACTGGAACCCTTTTCTTTTCCTCCAGATCCTTCTAAAATGGAAGCGTCAAGCCAAGAATTCAAAAAATCTCTATTAACAACCTTCAGTATAGATTGCTGCAATTCAATTATCATGATTCCTATCATTTCTAAAATATCATCTGAACTGTTACCTTTAAGTGAGCTTGTGGCATTAATTGCATTTTCAAACACACTTTGAAGAATAGCAAGGAAAGCTTCAAAATCTTTCCAGTCATTTAAATCACCACCTTCAACCATGATTTTCAACAGATGCATTGCTGTTGTAGCTTCAACAATAGCCATATCCGTTTTATTGCACAGATCAATGTGAGTTGTATTTAAAAGACTTTCAGAGAGATCTGCCAAATCATTCCTCAGATAGACAAAAAAGGTTGAATTTAAGTTTAAGATTTTGGATGCTTCTTCAAAAATCTCTGTCCAGGTTTGAAGCCATGTAAAAGTGCAGTGCAAAGCAGAAGGCACACTTACGTCATCTCCTAAGCTTGTTTTATTAAAAACACTGTCCAATGGAAGCAGAAGTAGGTTATAAACTTCTGCTGAGTGATTTAGAGAAGTAATGTTTGATAGATAAAAATCAATGCACCCACTATTTACCAGGCATTCTAGTGAGAAATCAAAAAATTGTTCCAAATAACAAAAGGCAGCCGTTTCAAGCTCTTCATCCATTAATAATGTTTTAAGGCTGCTCAGAGTATTATAGACAATTTGCATCTCTTTTTTCCCTTCCTGTGCAAGAGACTGGACCTGAAACTCTGTGTAATTGTAAAAGGTTTGTAATTTTTCACAGAGAGAATTACTGGTGAAGTTCCAGAGGAGATCAAAAGTTTCAAACAGAAAATCAGAAACTCGGTCCATATCTTGGAAATCATGCCATGCTTGAAAAGATGAAATATCTTTAGAGGTCTTATAAAGAAATTCAAACAAAGTGTTATTGTCAATATTTAGGAGCAAATCAGTATTCTGATACAGAGAGAAAAGTATCTGAAAAATTGAGTCCACAGTAATACTGTTTAGTTTTTGGATGCCTTTGAAGAAGTTGGGAACAATTTCACCTAACTCTTGTACTTTATATATGAAAGTTTCATTTGAGAATAATGAAGATGAGGCATTATGCCGTCCATGAACTGTGCTGAAAGATGCATTGATATGAGTTTCTGTCAATGATCCAACCTCATAGAGATTCTTTTGGAAGTTTTCCCTCAAGTGTTCTAGGCGGTTCAAAGTAGTAACATTGAAATCTGGCCAATCAGTTAGGATATTTTTGACCAATAGCATACTTCCATTAAGATTTTTTTTATTTTCTGTAGTGGAGAATATAAATCTAGATAAGGTCTCCAATACTTCCTCCTCTTCCACTTGACTTATATGAGAGAGCATAGAATCAAGTTCATGGGATATAATTTTCACTATATGCCAGAAAATATCTGTCTTCTCTTTCATCCAAGATCTCTGAAGAGCCTGGAATTTTTTTTGCAATTCATTATGAAGGTCAGAAAGTGAAAGTGAGAAGTTTGTGGCAGATTCCTCCCCCTCAGCAAAATTTTTCATCCGTATAATCATATCATTCAGAACAGTTTCCATTAGAGACTGGAGGCTTGAAAGAGCTGAGAAATCAGGCATTATCATTCCTTCTATGACTTCTACAAGATGATCCATTTCCTTTTCACCAGAAATCCATAAATTTTCTTCTATCTTCCAAAACTCTTTTACAGATGTCAAGTTCCTGAAATATTAAGCACATTTTTTTTCTTGTTACCTAGCAGGCAGACAAGAAATGGTTAAATGTATCTATATTCTATATATAAGAATATATTTACTTAAGTCAAAGAAAGTTCAACAATCATTTAAATAGCAGTTACCCATCTATTATTATAAGACCTGAAATAGCTCAACTGACAGTCACTTTGATTTTAAAATTCATGGCAAAAATACTGAAAAGTCACAGCCATATTCAAATTGAAATTTGAATATAGGCATCTAAGTTAAAGAAGTGTGCATTTGTCAGTAATCAAGTCTGTAAGCCACAACAGTCCTTTTGATTTAAGCACTTCACATTTTCTGCTGCTGAAAAGAGCAAACATTTCCTGCTTCACAAATGAATTAGTTTATAGAAAGGAACTTATCAATAGAAGTGATAAAAAATTCTACATTCCCATGAGTTCTGAAGAAATATATATTATTTTTTTTTCATCATAATTATTTAAAGTGAAAACATTTCTGTTTGATGACGGACAGATGAATACCATTATTTTAATATCAGGGAAGTAAGAGGAATGAAATTACACTTAAAAATAATGCTCCAATTGATTTTTCCATAGTGTCAGTATTATTTCTCAAAAGGAAAAAATGCTTTCATTTTCGTATAAAACATTACAACTCTGTCAAGCTGGTCTGGTCAAGATTGAGCTGCATGGAGGAAGGAGTATTCCAATGCAAAGGTCACAAGCTGAAGACAGTTTATCCTTAAATGTGTTGTGTTTTTTTTTGTTTTGTTTTGTTTTTGTTTGTTTTTTGTTTTTTGTTTTTTTTAACAGTTTAAAAGCAGAAAACGACACACTATTAAAAAGGTTTGTGAGGGAATGTGTCTTTGTTACTGGAATTACTCGTTCTAGTTAGAAACCAATATGTCAAACATTGAAAAGAAAGCATTCCCCACATAGAATTTGTTTCTTAGACATATAGACAAAGAAATATACCTTGCACGTGTAATACAGAAAGACACAGTAAGCAGTTGGGTGATTTTGTTAGTAGTACAGCATAGTGCATTCTTTAGAAACAGTATATCAGGTGAAATAAAAATCTGTGTTCACAAGAATTTTGTTTGTACTACAAATTTTAAGAACATCTAGGATTTTGAAAACCCAAATCAGAAGTTGCTTGCTTCTAGAGTCCATTTTAATCAAGCTACTGACCTCCCTGTTAAGTTCTGCTTGAATGAAAAGCACAATATGATGGCCTGTCTAACAGTGGAGGCAATATTCAATATGCAACTAAGGCATACTGAAGGCAACACATAATTTATAAACTTTTGATTCTTCATCCTTTATTGCACTGATGGTGGTTACTTCCATTTTACAGGTTAAACCAAGCATTGAGTTAGTGAAGACCTCAATAGCAGCATAATGAAAAATAAAGTTCTGAGTCCAGAAACTTAGAAAGTATTCTAAGTATTCACTAACTTGGAAAGTATTCTCATCTATTAATAACTTTGATCACCAACATAGCATGGTGAACTGTTAACAGCATTAAACAACACAGGCAGCAATGAACAACTAGCCTGAGGCTTTTCTATAACGGATATTTTTTCTTATTTTAACAGAATGATGATTAAATTTCTTCTGTTGTACTGTTCATCAGGGCTATAATGTATGTAACAGTGATAAGGAGGCTTTGTAACAATACACAGGAACTGTTAGGACTCCATCCCATTTCTTCCAAGTAACACTGAGAAGCATTAGCCATTTGGTGAAAAAAAAGGCATGGTAATTATGTTCAAGAATTACAAGTGTCTGTCCAAAGTGGAGGTGGTGTAAAGGATTTGTGGAAAACACCATTAAAAAAAGAAATTGCACTGAGTAGTTCAACCTTACCGTGACCAGGAAATAACTGAGGAATAATCTGGTAAATCTTGCAGAAATACTAAATAATGACCTAATATCATCTCCAAACTGAGCTTTTGTCTAGAACATAGAGTTGCTGCTAGTCCATCTGCAGAGAAAATACAAATTTCAACACCAAAAGACATCAAGAAAACTTTGTGTACAATTATGAACAACTTGATAACTCCCACTGAAACAACCTGAAAGATTCCTACCAAACTTAGGACTTGAATTTGTGAAGAGAAAGAAATACAGTAAAGTACATTTTAAAGGAAATAAACATGCAATTTTTAGTAAATAGTTTGATCTTAGTTCTACCGAACGATTTAAAGGAATGAAATACAGAATCAGTAAATATCAGCTCTATGTAAGACACATCTATATCAGCCAATTCCTTACGAAAGAAAAGGTATAGGCAGAAAAGGTAGAAGGTATATTTAGAATTATACATGAACTGCAGAAATACTGGGAGGGAAAAGATCAGCTTTATAATAAAGAGTGCACTTAGTGCTGCAGTCAGCACTGGAAGAACATTACTATTTCTTTTTCATTGGAATTTCAGTAAAAAGAAAGCAGTCTTACAAAATTCACTTATTACTGCCTAGTTAACCAACAAATCTGAAACTATAACAGATTACAAAACCTATACAATCAATTCACATTTGAACAGTTCACTAACGCAGTTCTTTGATTAAAAAAACTGCTTATTTTTGCATTACATTCTTTACCAGCCCACTTACAGATGAAGTATTCAGTACATTTCTGATTAGCTCTGCAGACAAAATGTTTGGAAAAACAAATCTTTAGCAAGACCAAGATCTTTCATAGATCTCAATAATTTAAAACAAAAACAAACAAAACAGCAATAATTGGGACACAGGAAAAATACTTAAAGAAAATAAATGGATGATATTGGGGAAGTAATTTTCTAGAGCTGTTTGGATCAGCCATATTGTGCCATGCTTCATAGCTCATTTGTACTATAAAATGTTCAAAAGAGCAATGCAAGTGTTTAATCAGAAATAATTCTGAAATGGGAAAAGCTCTCCCATTCCTCAAGAGAGATCTGAGATCTCTCAATTTTCCACTGAAAATCAGTTTTCCACCAAATAAGGAAAAAATAATGTATTTCAAAAAAGTTATCAGCAGATGGGCCAGAACATCTGGAATATCACAGGATGGGATGAAGGAAATCAAGTTTGAAGTCCTTGCATTAATTTGAGACCAGTCTAGGAATACCTCTAGTGAGGGACCAGCTTATGCGGTGTCCCATTTATATTCTGCAATTAAGAAGCTTTCCTGACAGAATATGGGAAACATAAATGGCTCACAAATATAAAAATCTTCAGTTTTTCCCCTGATGAGGAATAACGTACTCTAAAATAGACATAGAACTTTCAGAATAAATCCTATGCTGTGGAGTAACTATTTCCTCACCTGACTGACCTTCTGTGGAGCCCACTTTCTTGTTCATGTATTGAGCTACCTTGCATGTCCACTGGACAAAAGTTGTTAAATCCTTCCAGAATGGATTTTCCTCAAAGGCAAATAAGATTTCTTCAAGTGTATTATTAATTCTGAAATGATATGGAGAACAAAACTGCCATGGTTAAAACAGTGATGACGGAGGACATCCATTCAGTAAAAATATAAGTCCAGCTTAGCAGAATTACACTCATGCTTTATATAGCTAAGCAAGAATAATGAAATTCTATCCTGTTTTAAAGCACTTTATTGATATACTGATTTGTTTGTAATATAGCCTCATTTAACACCGTTAAAGTAATTCTATGGATTTCAAGCTGAATAATTGCGAGTAATAATCAAATTAAAACTTAAAAAAAAGATGAATGTTTTTCCACTGAATCAGAAGAACAATGACTGCTTGATGTGTTCAGAAAGCAATCTCAGGCTGCAGTACCCCTCCTAGTACACTTTGTCACTCCCCTTTGATATTTCTTGTATCTCACACAAGCCTTTTAGATCCAGGTTTCCAAGAGTCCCGAGCAACACAGGGCCAGAGAAGTATGCAAAAGGAAGAAGACAGTGGAGAAGTAGTAGAAAATACTTAGATGTAAAAAGATAAAGGGAGAAGAAGCTTTTAGAATCCTAGATACTTGCCTATCCTCAGCCTACTTTGAAACCCTTCTCCAAAAGAATACTAGTACAAATCTTCCTCTACTTTCCTGTTTCTGCTAGAGAAAATGGTTTATTTTGGGTGGTAATCAAATTCAGAAAGCAGGACTTGAAACTTTTTATCTATTCACTTACTCATCATGATACCTACTCCAGGCTGGCAACAGCAAGAACAGAGTCAGGACCTTTATGTATTCAAACACATACAAAATACATACAGTGAGAAGAACAGCTGCTCCTGACAAGAGCTGAAATGGACATCCTCTTCAGATGGTGCTTCTGTGCTTGGCAACTGATTAATTACACAGTAATAATGGTGACTTTCAGCTAACCGCTCTTCTATTTCTTGCCATCCCAAATAATCATCCGTTATTGAATCTGGCAGGCTCTGTTGTCCATGAGTTACTTTCTGCAGCAGCAGAACCTTTCACAGTAAGGAGAACAATTGTTTAAAACCAGTAAAAGGTAAGCACTCCTGAGATTTTGGCCCTGGTTCTTAGATTTTCCCCCAAGCACATTCTAATCAGTTTAAATAATTAGTTACCAATCACTTATTAATAGCAAACCTTAAGCAGTAAGCTACAGCCCCTGTTAACATATTGCATTTTGTGATAGCAATATAGTAAGGCACTGCAAGCTTTAAACGAATTCAGAAATACTTACAGCTTCCTTTAGCGACTGGACCTGGTTACTTAGCATGAAATCCACCTCTGAGTCATTGCCAGGACACACATGTATGACTAAAACATCAACGATATCAGAGCCCCGTGGAAGCTGCAGGGCTTTCTCGAACATTGTAAGCACATCATTGCATACATAGGAAGTGTTGCTCATCAACATCTAAAAAGTAGTGAATACACTGTCTCTTTAAAAATGAATTTGAGGATAAAGTAACAGATTTAATTCACACTCTGCATTAATTCTCATGAACGTCAGAAGATTTAAAAAAAAAAAAAAGAAAATTGGACCAAAATGCTGCTAAATAAAATATTAAATACTCTTAGCCAGTATTTTCCACTTTCAAATTAAGTCTGTGCAGCTTTACACAAACTAGTATGCAAATATTAAATAACAACATACCTGTTTTAGCTCCACAAATAGCTTTCTGATGTCTAGATGAATTAATCCACCTCTTTGGGCAAAGGGAATCAATTTTTCCAAGATACGTAATGCTTCTGTAAGACAGTTCCCCACCACCACATACAGAAAATATTTAACCTACAGAGTAATTCAGGGGCTGGGAGCATCCTTCTGGGAAAGGAAACTATGCACAATGTGGTTTGAAAGACAGCAGTTAGAGACAAAGGTTCCATGTTACACTGGTACTCTTACATCAGCAAAATATGACCATCCTCTTTCACAGCTATACCAGAGTAGCTCTAGCGACTTCAGCAAGATTTAATGATTTTTATGAGAGGAAAATAAGGTCTTATGCAGGTTTCTAGCTATAAATGCTGTAAATAACATTGGACACTCCCCATCTGTAATAGCCGATTTAGCCAGAAATTCTTTCAAAATACAGAGAAGTTGCCTAATTCCTTAAGAACCCAAGCAATATTGTAACTTCACCCTTCTCAAAAAAAAGACTACACCAGAAATGTTACTAGCTAACATTAGGGGCTACTAAATCTAGTAATCCAACAGAGGCAAGGCTGGTCAGGGTGCATGTCTCTTAGGGGGAATAAACATGTACATGTGCACAAGGTAGATCCCTCCAGCCCTCAGGCACTCAGTCTGTCCAGCAGCTGCCACTGGACCCCAGTTGCCCTCTCCCCAGTTGCTGGCACCTGGACATACGAGGCTGCAACCCTGCTCTAGCTATCGGTGCAAACGTCCTTGCTCACGCACGCACAGGATCCCTGCAATAATTGCCTTTGGACAGTGCTACAGACAAGTAATCACCACGTAGCTTTACCTTCAGTGAAGTTTAAATATTGCGTTATTACATTCCTTATAGCTCTGTCTACCAGAAGCAATCTCTTTGTAACATGCGACTGAGGCACAGCCTGTAGCACAGCCTGCATTCTCTTCAGATATAGGATTCTGTAAATGAAAGAAACAAAGCACAGAAATGTTGTGTACTACAAACAAAAAGGTAAAGCTGCTTAAAAATTATGGCTTTTTTTTTTTTATGTGCAGTCACTCTATCACCTACTCTGCATTTTCTTACAGAGCAGCGGTATAGTAGTGTCCTTTTATAAAAAGAATTTAAATTCCAAAACACTACTAAACTAGTAAACAGTTTGACCGCAGTCTCTCTCTTAACAGAAGATAATGGATTAATGGATTTTACAAAAGCCTTGGAACAAGAAAAGAGCAAAACCTAAAGAACCCTTTTGACTTTGAGCAGTCACTGATCAGTCTCCCGCATGAGAAGTTCAACTTGTTTTCATGGACAAGTCTACTTTTTTCATACTAATTTCCCTAAAGGCTGAAAATGCTAATGCTATGAAAGATTTACTCCTTTCCTTCCTTTTGCAGCAAAACATAGAGAAGTTTCCCACAGAAAAAGTTGATTTTCTATCAAGACATTTATTGTACTTAAAAAAAAAAAAAAAATGCTTCTAAACACTCAAAGCTGGGAAACGGAGGCACTGGCTGCTATTCCAACAGAGGCTGTGAGGTTAACCACACAGGAGTTGTATATCTGTTTATAAATCACACTTTTTTTTATTTTTCTGTTCAAACAGGTTTGTTTGGAAATGATAAAGTGGACACATTCATTTTTCAAGTTAATTAAAACAATAACAAATACAGAGCCAAAGGTTGCCTGATCATTTCCCACTTGTGGGTATGCTAATTCGAGCTCCTCACATCCTTCAGAGTTATCCTCAGGTGCTGATTTGTAAAGCATGGATCATTCTTCCATGAACAAGCAGAGCTATTACGAGCTATGTCATACCGAGCCCCACATTATAATCACAAAACAGCCTGAATTGGAAGGAATCCACAAGGATCATCAAGTCCAGCTCCCAGAAGTGATGCAAGTCATCTCATATTCATTTAGAAAGACAGAAGGGTGCATTCCTGTACACCATAGGCCTTCATACAGCTCTGTCAACTTTAACAGATATTTATTAGCTCTCTATATATACTACTTTTAAGTCCTGTGTAGCAACCATTCCAGACTTTTATTACAAGTATTGTTTTAAAAATAAGTAGAGTTCCTAACTACTTTATTTTGCAAAAATCACCCAGAACAAACACCTTGATTTCATTTTAAAATATATTCCATTAATCAGAATACCTGCAATTAAAGCACAGTCAGTCTTTACAAGCTTATATTTGCACTCATCCTGAAATGAGGACTGAAAACATATTCAGGGTTGCAAAGAAAATAGATTACTACTAATTAGTGATCAACCTTTTTTTTTTTAAAAAAAAAAAAAAGCACCCTTTTTTATGGGATGATTTGGGCTGTGTTAGTGAAACAAATTATTCTGCATAAACACAGAACTTATAGCCATATCTTATTAACTACTTGCACTAAGTTATAACAAGTCACACAGGGAACACACATAGCATTACATTATAATTCTGTTCTTCATAACAGGTTTCTTTTCAAGATCTCCTGCAAAAACTAACATACGTGAGCCCTACAGCAGAAATCAAATACATTTCAGAGGCACTGGACTTGCTGTGCATTAGTAGATTGATATTATATCATATTTTCATGGGAAGCATTAATGAGTCACAGCAACTATTTGTGGGAATTAGTAAAACAAGGCAAAGAATTCAGGTCATATTCCAAAATGCTTAATTATACACAGCTGCAAGTTTCTGTCCTGATGATGTACTCAGGTCCTCTACTAAACCTTTAAAAAGGTATACTCAGAATCATGAATTAAATTTCTTCTTCAGAATCTGTATGAGTTATAAGAGCTATTTGACTGCATAAGAAATTTTGAATTAAAGAATAAAAAAAATAAAATCACTTAACAGCCAAAAATCAGATCAAGTTTAAAAGCAATGTGAAAATAAATATTGAAATTAATGTGAACATTTTAACACAGAGAAGGGCGACGAAGCTGGTGAGGGGCCTGGAGAACAAGTCCTACGAGGAGCGGCTGAGGGAGCTGGGCTTGTTCAGCCTGGAGAAGAGGAGGCTCAGGGGTGACCTTATCGCTCTTTTTAGGTACCTCAAGGGAGGCTGTAGCAAGGTGGGGGTTGGCCTGTTCTCACACGTGCCTGGTGACAGGACGAGGGGGAATGGGCTTAAGTTGAGCCAGGGGAGTTTTAGGTTAGATGTTAGGAAGAACTTCTTCACTGAAAGGGTTGTGAGGCACTGGAACAGGCTGCCCAGGGAAGTGGTGGAGTCACCATCCCTGGAAGTCTTTAAAAGACGTTTAGACGTAGAGCTTAGGGATATGGTTTAGTGGGGATTGTTAGCGTTAGGTAGAGGTTGGACTCGATGATCTTGAGGTCTCTTCCAACCTAGAAATTCTGTGATTCTGTGACATGTTGTGGAAAGATACGTATAAACTTACAGATCATGAGATGGGCTATATTCTTCTGAAAAATAGGCTTCTGATTTCTCATTCCATTGCTTGATCAGGGTATTTATCCGTGAGACAATTTTTCTGGCTTCCCTGTCATTTAGAAGCTGAGACAATACATCAACTAAGAGTCTTTCAAGTTCTGAAAGTAGTTTCTGAGAGTGGTTGCTGCTGAACCATTGCTCTAATACCTAGCAGATTGAAGGAAGAACAGAATGAACCGTGTTAGAGAATCAAAACTTGCTTATTTAGACAATACATAGACTTTGCTTTTTGTTGTTTTCCATTGTTGTCATTTTTGCTGGTTTTTTTTGTTTGTTTTTTTTTCCTGATTTGTCTTTGTTTTTTGTTTCTTGTCTGTTGGTTTTTGTTTGTTTGAATGTTTTTTTTTAATAAAAAAGGCAGCTTCAACATTTTGGGGGGTCACATTACACAAAGAGACGGAGAAGGTGCCTGCATGCTCCCATTGTGTAGCCTAGAATATGACATGTCAAAACCCTCAGACTGCCCTTATTTTCTCCCCATTATGCCTTCTAAGTATATAGTGGTTATAGCAGATTTTCACTATAAAAGTCATCCAGCTTACCAAGGGTATTCCCAGTGACTAGCAGCTTCAATTACATCCCTCCAAACAGTTTTAAAACCATGCCTGACATTATTACTGGATTTACCTGTGGCCAAAATAGTCATTATTTTTGGCAAACACATGAAATGGTGACTTCAAGACATCACAGATCAGTAAAACTAATCAAGAAACTGACAACTACATTTTTAAGAAAATAAATGAGTTTTACATGCTTACTCCAGATCATACTGCAAAAATCTTCAGAGCAGACAATATACAGTTTAACATTTTTTTTAATGTTAAACACACACACACACTAGTGTTAAGTCTGCTAGGTAAGTGTTCTCCTTAAGAAGATGTGGCTTTTTTATCCTATTCTCCACGCAACTACATGTCATCATAGAAACTGCATGACAAGCTGTTTTGCCAGAGCAGAATTTTAAAATGTTACCCTGGAGATTCTCTTATCCCTCTCAACACACTTCAGCCACTATTGCCTAAGCTGGTGGAGGAGAATTAATAAATGAACAATATACCATAGTCTCCTTTCAGTTTTGTCTCAAATTCAGGCCCAAGTGAGACAGTAAAAGGGTTCTCTTTCTGTCAGACCTCTGCAGTGCAGTCTATTTCACCATGTTCCCTATTACATTTCAAATCTGTGTTTGAGTTAATGAGAAAAATATGATTAAGTAGACAAATGGTGATAGATTATACTTCCACTCTAACAATTCTTATAAGAAAGATTACTTTCTCTTATTAGTCAGATGAAAAAAATCATGGCAATAATATTTCATACCTATCTCAGATCTTTTAACTGAGTCACTGTTGACAGCCTGCATGCAAAAATTAGGAATTTAATCAAATAACTCATTAAAATGTACCTGTGCATAGAGTTTGAGCTTGCTGACAGAATGGACAAGATACAGTTTGGCCTCATGCCATGTGGAAATACATCTTTCTTCATTATTCTCTTTGTCAGCTTCATCCCCTGGCACACTGGACAGAGCAGAACACACAAACTGGTCCAGTGTCTCTCCTGTGGGAATCTGGCAGGGACACAAGAAGTTGATGAGTATGTCAGAGAGTTGCTGAGTGTTATCTCTGATATCAATTTACTGATTAAAAAGAAAATCACATAGCTTCCTTCAGTGACAACAAAGTCCAGTTAATCCAGCCTAGTGTTCTTGGGTACTGCACATGCAGAGCGTTGTGCAAAATAACAGTGTGGCTCCATTAGGGTTCATACTTCTACACCAGGTGGAGTAATGAGATTTGTCTACACAAGGAATTTTTGTCCTGTAGCTACATCAGTGATGTTATTTTACATTTATTTCCAGGTTGACACTGAAATAGTTTGCAATTATACAATCCAACTACACTAGTATTTTGCACTGGAATAATTATGTAGAAGCCACTTCACAAGTATAAATACAACTGATGTATAAAGCATTCAGTACAGTGATACATCTCAACCAATGATTACATATACAGTGAACCAATTTTAAATCGAAGGTGGCACTTTTCAGCAGTGCGGACAAGAGGACAATTTTTTTCCTCATAGACTGACTTCTAAATTCCATGTTGAAAGATTTATTTTTCCAGGTCATATAAATTTTATCAAAGCTTGTAAAAATCACTTAGTACATCTTAAATCTCCCTAATAGTGTCTTTCTGAGGTATTTCCCATCCAAACCCCTTGCAACTGTGATTAGGAAATGTATTGAAAGTTTTGCAGATGTTTTTGACACCACACCAGCTTGGGCATCAGATAGAGAATTGAAGTGCTCAGAACAGACATTGACCATGTTTCAATACTTCATACTCTTTGAAGGTCTTCAGTGTCCTACTATAAGCACACAATATGCAACTATTAAGCTTAACCTATAAATAGCTAACAAATATTCTGGCAAATATTCTGTTCAGTTGGTCACACTGGCCATCAATTATATTTCATTAAAAGGCCATTCAAAAGGGGTTTGATGGTTTTTGTTTGCTAATATAATTTACCTATGTGTGTAAATCATCCATGCTTATAATAATCTCTTCTCAAGAAGAGCTCCGGACCGTATCTAGCAAAAGAAAGGACTTCTGAAAATTACCAGCATGTCAAAGACTTCAGTAGAAATTCAAGAGATGTTTCAAGTGTTCTGCAGCTCAAACTAGAATATCAGAGGAGGTCATTTTGGTCTAGTAAAAACATTAAAAAAAAACTTCACTGAGAAGAAATATTTTCTTCAAAGTTAGACATACTGCTCATATATTTGAATAGCCCCACTGAGACTACTCATCAATCAAGTATATTCATATCAAGACTGTACAACTAAGAAGAAAAAACTGTTGATGTATCTTTATTTAGGCACAGAAGAGAGAGGCTTTCTTTGTCCATCAAACCACATGAAAAATGCTACTTGTCAAAAGAATCCAGGCAAATTCAAATCTAGGCTTTATTTTAAAAATTTAATGGAGCAAAACACAGAATTTACTTCCCCTGTACTTTCAGTAAAAACGGTATTTATTCTTTACATCTATAATTTCATTTTTGTAACCTATAAAAAATATTTTTTCAAAACAGGCTAAGAGAAGTGATTATTTCCCATAAGGTCAAAGTAAAAAAGGCATCCATTTTAATTCTCACTACAGCTTCTACAAGAGAACACAATTCAGAGGGGCCATGCAAAATCTAACATGAATATTATTGAATAAAATCTTTTGTTTGAATTATTTGATTCTTGATATGAAAAAGGACTTCCTTAGTTATAGATGGCTTCAAGTGATTAGTTATGCTATTAGCGAGTCATGTATAATGGTGCAAATACCTGCTGAACAAAGCTTACAAAGTTTGTATTCAATTTCAAGACACAGCTGGAAACATTCATCCAAGTTTTTTTACCTTCTGAAAGATGAAATGCTGCTTCTGTCTACCTTTATAAAATATGATTATAGCTCCTATAAAGGCATGAAAAATCCCTTCAGGGATTCCCTTCAGGAAACAAAAACAGAGGAAAAAGTGACAGTGAAATTTTCAAGTAGTATACCTTTGTTAATTGTGCTGTATAACTTAGAAGTTTCTTAACATGGAGATCATCAAAACCAAACCTAGATTCAAGTTCTGCTCTGACAGCACGTGGATTCCACAAAACAGCCCCTAGAGAAATATTATACTGAAAACCTGAAAGAAAAATATAAAATTATATTTGTTTACAGCATTCCTACTTTTTTTTGCATTGTTTCCTGATGATTCAGATTTGATGAGACCCAAATACAACATTTCCAGCTTTTTGAAGAAAATAATGCACCTGAACACCTATTTCATTAGGATAAATTCCCTGGTTTCATTAGGAACATGGCAAGGTCAGCTAATCTGATGGTATTTCACCAGTGTTGATAGGATCATCATGAGACGCCCTGCACAGTGACTGCAAGCAGATGCAGCATTGTGCCAGTCTGAACTGCGCATCCAGTTATGCATGCATTTGTGCAAACGTGTGTATATATGGGCTGAAAATGATTTATTGCTGACAGGGAGGGCACTAGAAGAATACCAGCTGCACTCTGCGAACAGATTTGCATAAAGATACAACTTCTGTACCTGGTGAAACAAATCAGAGAGCTTTCTGAGGGAGGGTATGTCATACCTCCACTGCAGTAAGAGGCAAGCAGGAAAGCAAGTCAATTTACGTTGCTTTTGTTCTAGCTAGCTTTAAAGCAGTACCAGTGAAGACACAGGGTTAATGATACAGTACGTACCCAGCTCACACGCCTTGTCTAGCTCTCAGAGAAATCCACGTCACTACAAAATACCACTGTGAGAAGAATTAGATAGCACGCTATGGTCTGCCTACTTTGCTGTCACCACACCTATTAATTGCAGCAGAAATCAACTTCCTGGCATCAAACTTTCTGTATTCTCTATTTTTAAACTAAATCCTAATTTGTCACAAATATCTGAATATTTGGCGACATGAGCATATTGTACACAACACTTCTTTTGAGTTTATAAGCCTGTAACACTAAATAAACGAAAATATATCCACGAGGCCTCAGCTTTTCCAGCTTCCTAACATTTGCCATAGCTGCAAGGCAACTAGCAAGTCAAAAATGCCAGCCAGACACACATAAACTATACTATAAGGCCACCTGTCACCCATTTCTCTTTTGAATAGCTGGCTGTAAAGCACACGAAAGAACAAATAGCAGTGACCTGAGGTCAGGCCCAGGGAATTAAAGTCCACCCTCTGTACAGGGGCTCAAACGTATTACATTTCTATCATTTCAGTCTTGTTTTTGACAGTGGGAGAGGGATTTAGACCACATACATTTCTTGGCCTGACTTTCCATGCAGAACCAGCAGCTGCACATAGAATCTAATTGTACATCTCCAGGCAATTTGCCAATGAAACCTGTTCCTGACCTTAATCTTGAGTTGTCCTGTGCCCAGTCTACCTTCTCCAGTTAAACACATCTCCCACAACCAAGCAACAGATGGTGAAAATGTAGCCCTCCAGATAAGACTATAATTTGTGATAACAGAAGAATAAATGTTAAAGTAAGACTGACATAACATATAACATGCATGTCCGAAACAAGAGCATATCCTTCTATCAAATGGAAGATTTGATATCACTTTGTAGTGATTTAGTCTCTCTAAAATTCATCACTGAAAGATCATTCTAAACATGATACATTAGGCCATGCAGTTGTGATACTCTGATGAAATCCAGTTATTATTGTTTAAAAAAAAAAAAAAAAAAAAAGTCAAAGAAACGAGTGACATCATTCAATTCTTGGAACATTTACCTTGGCAATTTAGCAGGAATTCAGAAAGTTACTGCTATCATGTATTTGCAACATGCTTACAAGGTATGTAAAAAAAATAAATAAATAATAATAATCTAAAGCAAATTCCTTACCTTCCAAGCTCCTATCCTGTACCAATTCAGCAGTTAAATTCAGTGTGATTTTCACCACTTCATAGAAACTCTGGCCCAATGGCATCACATCTAAATCCTTCAGTGATGCTAAGGTACTGAAAATAAAACAAAAATCAAGCTCTCCATACACAGAGAACTGAAAGGGCTTGATGGAATAAGATGAAGCTCAAACAATTGAATATCAAAATACATAGTTACTGCTGAATAAACTGATCTTTTGTTATTTTTATTCACAAAAAAAAAAAAAAAAAAAAAAAGAAAAAGCGAGATTTTACAATTACAGTTTTACTCAATATTCACTGAGGATATGAAATAATACACCAATGTTCTCAGGGAGAAGGGACAGTCAGGGTAGGAGATATGAGTTAAAATGAGATCGAAACGAGAGAGCAAAAACAATACTACTATTCTCCTAGTCATCCCTGCAGCAAGACGACAGGATGAACAATAAAATAAATGTTGGCTTATTCCACTCAATCTGCAGAAGCAAAATACATTTAAAGCAACAGAAAACTTACTCTTGCAACAAATTAAACAAAACACATCACGTAACACTGATAAAAATATCTGTTGAATTACTTACAACTCCCAATTTTCACTTTACTAGGAAACAAACTACATTAACACAGCTATAATTTACTACTTAAAGTTTAAATCAAATTTATTAATTTCCCATAGCATATTCCTCTAGTAGTAAGCAAATAAAAATCCAGCTTCATTAGACAATTGGTCAACAGTTTCAGTGACATGTATGTCCAACAATATGAGAACAAAATGCAACATCACTTAAGTTACCTGAATAGGTGTGAAAAGTGTTGGACTAGGACATATTGTTCAACCAGGCAATCAATTATCCCTCAACTGTGAGACAAAAAACACGGGACATAAATACAGTTTTGTTGCTGTTGTTTTGTAAACCCTTGGCTTGGCTTTGCTTTTTGTAGTCTCTTTTTCTCATGGTGGGCTGGGTACCTCTGAGAGGACAGCAAAGATGGCACTGCTCAGGAATTGGGAGAAGTTGTAAATTTAGGATCCTTTCTGCTGGCTAAATGCTGCCTGAACTAGGGCCTCTACCTAGAAACATATGTTAGAAATCTGAGGACAGTCAAGGGGTGAGCATCGGTTTTCATGGTTTGCTTTCCAAATTGGTTTACGGAAAACTGAAGGGCCCTGAAGGACACCAGACTTTAAATAAATAAATAGATAAATAGCTTAGGGATATGGTTTAGTGGGGACTGTTAGTGTTAGGTCAGAGGTTGGACTCGATGATCTTGAGGTCTCTTCCAACCTAGAAATTCTGTGATTCTGTGAAATAGCCAAGTCTCCTCCCATCATTAATTACTTGTGGGTTGTCCCAGATGGCAGCCAACCACCCACGCATTTGCTCACTCCCTTCTCCCATGGGACAGGGGAAATACAAAGAAGGCAAGAAGACTCAAGGACCAAAATAGAGACAGATTAACAGGCAAAGCAAAAGTAATATGCAAGCAAAGCAATACAAGAAAATAATTCCCTACTTCCCATCAGCAGGCAGATGTCCAGCCACTTCCTGGAAAGCAGGGCCTCAGCATGCATAACGGTTATTTGGGAAAACAAATGCCATAATCATAAAAATCCCCTGCTTCCTCCTTTCCCTCAGCCTTTACTGCTGAGCACAGCATTATATGGTATGGAATATATATCCCTTCGGGATCTTTACTCAGCTCTCCCAGCTGTGTGCCCTCTCAACTTGTTGCCTGCACCTAGCCTATCTACTGGAAGGCAGAGTGGGAAAAAAAGGAAAAAAGTCTTGAGGTTGTGCCAGCAGTGCTCAGCAATAGCCAAAACACTAGCATGCTATCAGCACTGCTCCAGTCACAAATGCAAACTACGGCACCATATGAGCTGCTACAAAAAAAACTAACTCCATCCCAGGTCGATGTATTTGTATTCTGTGCTTTTGATACCGTATATCTTCCTCCAAATCTAGCTGTCCTTCACCTAAGGCAGGAAACTTTCACATTCAGAATACATTCCTATGTTGGTTTTTGTTGTTGTTGTTGTTTTGTTTTTTTCTTATTGCTTCATCTCTTTCAAGAGAAGTAAGAGACAGAAACCAAATGGATTCATTTTCCTGATACTAAGTGCTACAAAGGTATTAAGCTAATTAGAATCTAAACTGTGATTTTCTTATATTCATATGTAAACAATCTTTTGAAAAATCCCAAAATACATGACAAAGTTTAAGGCCATTTCTACCATGAATCTCCTTCCCTGAGACTCCTAGGGAATCACTGCTGAGCTGGACAGAGAAGAAATACAGTTATGAAGGGCTCAGAATGGGTGAAATCTACCACATCTTTATAAAAGCAGTATCTAGTCAACAGAAAAAAATGCCACCTTCCTTGTCCTATAAGGATGCTGATATTAAATATCCTGTGAAAAGAATGAGAATTTCAGGTAAAATATTAAAGCAGAGCACTTTAAGCATTTAAGAGTACTTACTTTTTAATAACTTCTAGAAACTGTGCTATGGCAGCTAACCCATCCTCCGTATAAAAGTTGTTTAATTCAAGGTGAGGAAGCGAGTGCAGAAGGTTCCAGAAGGAAGGTTGTTTGTACAGGTTTTCTACTCTAGAAATCATTTCTTCAGCTTCATTCAAATCCATCTGTATGGGAGGAAAACACGTTTACACATGACATTCCCATTAGCAGAAAAAACTAGCAAGTACCTGCTATTTCCTCAGCACTCTTTAATTTTAAACTATTTCAAACAATTTTTCAGGTTGGAAATGTACCCTCTAGCTCCATTAATTCATCACATTTTGGTCGTACTTTGAATTTACAGCAGTTTCGTTTCACAGATTTCTCTGCTCTCATGGAAAATCGAGCTAGAAGAGTTAAACATTCTTTCTGCTCAGAACTGTAAGGAGACACATTACACACTCCCAAAAAGCATGGTTACCTTTGAGACCTCTAACACAAAGAGCTCTTTAGTCTGGCAATTAATTTTGTAAGTCTAGGGAGTAAAGACCAGCATCCTGCCAGGGACTTGCCATTCTCGCCTCACATCTCCTCCAGGGAGAGCAGGGGGACAGATGTCAAGTATTATTTTTATGAAAATGGCTTTTGAAAGATGAACTGTTGGCTAAAATCAAATCTTTTACAGGACTAAGCTATCTGATGCGTATGTAAAACATAGGATTTGTCATAGTTGCTCATTATGCAGCCCTTATTTATCTAGGTTAATGTTTCATCAGGGCTCTTTTGGATAATACTAGCATGAGCATGCCTTCTACAAAAAGCTTGCATATACAGGCTGTTAATAATGATTGGCTACTCTCAATTAAATACACTCTTAATACTGAAAAAACTTTTTTTCTGTTTTATATTCCAGAACAAATTAAATTTCAATCAAGAAGCTCATGAGAAATTGATAAATGTTACTGTGAAAATGCCATCTCATTTCACGTTACATAAACTGGAAATACAGGTTTCATGCAGTTGCAAGTTGTAATCAATGAAGTATAGAGAAAAATATTTTTTCAATAATTTTAAAGCAAAACTATTGTTCTGTGAAAGGTACAAAACTGACAGCAGTGAAAATCCACTACCATTCCCATTCAGCCTCCCTCCTTCTGTTGAGATTGCAAGAGTGGAAGACTACACAGAGCCCAAACTCATGTCACACACTATGCCAAGTAAGTTCTGGAAGGAGTTATGCTACATCTTACAAACCTGCCTTCCTTCACTCCCAAGTGAAAGAGTCTGCTTGCCATATTCATATAATAAATCTAAATTCGAAGTAATGTCCAAGCAAGAGCCTCATCTTTCAAATCTCACTGTAATCCTTTTCTAAGGGGTTTGCTTGTTTTTCAATAATAAGAAAACATTAATATGAGAGTTCCTTCTAAATTTTTTTGTAATATGATTTTACAGAAATACTCAAGGTTTGGCAGATAGTGTTTTAAATTGGTCCTAACAAATAACTAGCCTTCAAGTACCTGTGGATTTTCACTACAAACAACCTAGACTTGCTTAGACTGGTAATCAAGAAATCATTGAACTTTTATCAAGCATTCAAGACATTTTTTTTTTCCTTTCAAAAGCATACAATTTTTTAAAAGGGTATTTTACTAAAACTTGACAGGATACAAAATTCTAACTATTACAATAAAGATGCTTCAAAATCAAGAACTGTAATTTACAAATAAAATGTAGAAATACTTACAGTAAGAAAAGTGGTGCTGTTATGGAGCCCTGTAAAAATCAGATATTTTTCCTTTACACAAAGGCATTATTAACTTCAGAAAAATTCCATATTATAAGAAATAGCAAGTAGTAAACAAAGTGCATTTCTACAGGAGAAAACAGGTATGGAAGAAGTAATACACTAGAAAGACAGTGATCCACCACATTTCTCCGCTTTCTGGTATTTTTACAATTACCACAGAAACAAAATAAATTGCTTACCATTCAATTTTCAGTAAGGCAAAATCATCACAATACCTTCCAGAAGAACATATTAGCCCCCAGACCACCAGGCATGAAAACAACTGCTTTACTTCTACCTTTCTGCTCAAAAACTGAGCCAGAAAGTGTAGGCATAGGTCTGCTACAGCAAGAATGTGCAGGATGGATGGGAACAGAAAGGAGAAATCAGAACATGGTGTTTCCTGTCTCACTCTTTTAGTACAAGAGTACATTTGTACATTAGTACATTTGTTCACCTGAAGGTCACCACATTTGAGCTGGTGATATTTTCTATCCCTATACTTTGTAGTACAACAGGAATACCTGGAAAGAAAGACTAGGTTATTTCCCAGATCAACAGATCCCTCTCGGTAAAGTCTAGCATATATTCAAAAGTAACTGTCAGTATAAATAACCATATATTCAAATTATTAATCCTTATCTTTAAACTTTTCCCAATGCACTACTTTGTTAACTATCAAGTTGTAAAACAAAAGTGCAGTTTTAGAAAACTGAGAATTATGACAGCCATGGTAATAGTAATCATAAAAGTGATATTTATTTTTTTTCAGATCACCTAAAATTTGAGTTTGCTCATTTTATTTTTTAAGATAGAAATGTTCCTTTATTGGATGGTTATCATTACCTGATATATAAAGCAATTCATTATTTTAAAGATCACAACATACCTGAGAACTTTGAGTTTTCTTCCCATAGCTTTTCTAAAGCCACAGCTTTCTCTGTGGTCTCAGCAAATCCCTTTGCAAGTTCCTGTATCTCTTTCAAGAAGGCTAGATCTGGTCCTGCAAAGCTCTCTGGACCATCTTGGACACCTGAAGTGCTTTTCCATGGAAAAAGAAGGGGACAGATGACATCATTACAATCTGGAAGCAAGTAGCTGACAAATGTGTATTTGTTGTTGTTTTTAAAACTATTATACATTTAACCACTTTTATTTTGTTTAGCTCATTAGCATGCAAGTTGCACTACTGAGCCAAAACCACATGAAAGGGGGCACTGAAAAATCCCTGAGCTGGAGCAGCTCACCTACAGAAGGAACCCAATTCTGGCAGCAAACAGAAACATCAAAAGAAGTCTTTAACATTTCTGAATGCACTCAAGTTTTCTTCCCTGGTGTATCATGAGTCCAGGTCATGCTTTATGTATACTGTACCTTGAAGTTTGAGTTGTCCTATTGGATCTAAGGCAATACATTGCAATTGTTATCCAGAAACAGGGAAGTCAAAGTTACCAGATGGAATGTGGATAAACCCTCTCTGGGCTCTGACCAAGGCTGGCACCTTCCCCTTTTAGTTAGTTTATTTGATAACAGTTCTGCCACCTTAACAACAACAAAAAAAAAAAGCAGCAATGCTAACAGCTGTACGTCAATTCTAGGTGATGTGCTCCTCAAGGTACCATTCTTCTTGAAAATCTATGCAGTTTGTACTTGGAATATTATGGTTTGTTGTTTGTTTGTTTGTTTTTGTTTTCAAATGCATGCAACAATTTATAAAGATGTTGTTGTGTTATCACTACTGGCTTTCCACTGATTCTAACTCGGAGCTAAACCCATTGTACATATTTGTCTCTCTCTCCAATACTACCATCTTGTGGCTACTCAGTAACATAACAGTTTTCTAACAATACTAATTTTAAGGTGAAATGAGAAGTCAAGAAATATTTTCTATGTCTATTTACAAGTTAAAATTACTTAGACTATCCCAAGGCACCATAAACAATGGAAAAATCATCTTTAATATGTTACCAGGCAGTTGAATTCTGTTTTATCTTAAACAAATTATATTATATTTTAATACAATATAATTCAAATATATAATATAGTTCGAATTATATTAGGTTGAAGTCATGTAGCAAAAATATCACTGTTTTTCATTAGAAGCACAATTAACTGTTGCATAAGCACCACTTAAAAAACACAGTAAAGACTTAGATTCCTTTCTTGTCAGACTTGTATGTGAATGATAGTCTTCAGCACAATTCTTACCTATTGATAAAGAAGTATCTAATGAGATAGAAATTCACAAACTACAAACTGGCACTGCTCTCCCATTCCACTCCCTAATTATGCTGAGTCAGTTTATCCTGTCTCATTGATTCCAGCTGATTCCTACAATGCCATGATATTCACTGAGCAGGACTTCAACATAGAAAGTCCCGTGAACAAGCACCTCAAAAGGAAAATATTTAGGTTAGAAAAAAAAATTCTTCCAATTATTATCAATTTTCTAGGTGCATTTTTTTCCAGTGACAAGTTCTTTGACACATTATACAAACTTTCAGTAGCAGTGGTATCTCAACTCATATAAGGCTACACAAACCCTAAGCACACTTCAGTTAACAGTGAAAGGAAAACACATGCAGAAAGAGGTCATGCCAGAGTCCTAAGCTTGACTTAAATTGCATACAAGAGCATGGAAACTAAAAGAATTCAGCATTGTGACTCAAGGGACAACAGATGGACCCAAATACAAAAAGCTTTTTAAAACTCTGAATTACTTTGAAAAGACTGTGCATAACCTACTGCCAGAGCATTAGGCTCTTGATTCTGTTAGAAGCAGGAAATTATTAAAGCATTATTGGACTAAAGCATTATTGGACTGAGACAGATGATTTGAGACCATCCACCAACACATGACCTTCGTGTCCCTTAAGCTGAAAATAATTTGATTCTCTAACTGGTTACAGTTAAGAATTAATATTAAACACTGTAAGAAAACTATTTAACATTAGTAATAGTTATCTGCTATCTTTGTTGAGTCTATATTACCAAAATGTTTTCATCCTTATTAGTTAAGTTAGATATTAAGTCACTAAACCAAAACCGTACATAATTGCATCAGATAGGTCTAAAAATTCTGTTAAAACGGACACAAGATTATGGGCAGATGAAGCAGCACATTTCTCTTACACTCCCTCCCTGATCCTCATTTTTTTCTGACATCTACAGAGTTGTCTGCAACTTTAGGCTAACGGACGAGGAGAAAAAAATAATCTTAGAACTTCCAATAAGTTCTTTATTGTTTCAGATAAGCTTATTTTGATACCAGCTTGGCTGACTGCCAGGTAGATTTTAGAGAAATCTTTCACCAACTTCAAACTTCCATGGATTAAAGACAGAACAATTTCTCGCCACATTTTTTTCCATCTTTCCAGAAGAGATTTAAACATCAGGTTTCTGTTGTTCACAGGGTGGCTTTCAGAGTGATTAATAGCTGCACTTTAGCTATTGCTTTTGAAAACTACCACATATTTTGAAAACTACCACATTACCAATACACCTACTGCCTGAAATTTCTGAGAGCTAGAAACACTGATGTTTGGAAAAGAAAAAGAACAGCAACACCAGATACACTGAAAATGTGTGCCTTTTGAGCGTGAACAAGGGTCTAATGCTTGAACAGAGTAACAACATCGGTTAAAACAAATCCAGTCAGAACTTTAAAATAAATAAATAAATAAATAAATAAAAAATAAAAAAAATAAAAAAAAATAAAAACATAATACTCTAGATTAGTTTCCACAGGATTTTCTACATACATTTTATTTTCCAGATGTTCACTGAACTTCAAATTGGCACCTAAATTCATGAAACAAGGCAAATTAAAATAATCATGAGTGATCAGAGAAGCAGAACATAAAGACAGTATCACAAATAACCTGTGGTTCTTGATGCAGCCTTGCTACCTATATACAAACCTTCCTATTTCAGAGGCACTGCATATAACAATGTTCCCAGGGAAAAGGTCACCTTTACTCACACGGGAGCACACAGCTAGGCTTATGGTGCTGATGACCTCTTGCCAACACCAGGCTGGACTGATGATGGTGATGCGGGAATTAATAGTACCCTCTCCTCCAAACCCATTGCTATGTTGCACCTCAGATCCACAAATCTTGGGTTGATAAAGAGCAGGGGAACAACCAAAAAGCAACCTTGGCTTCTTATTTTTTATGCTACAGATACCTTTTAATACATAGCAGAAGCACATCTAATAG
Source organism: Netta rufina (assembly GCF_964035555.1). Classification (NCBI taxonomy): domain Eukaryota; kingdom Metazoa; phylum Chordata; class Aves; order Anseriformes; family Anatidae; genus Netta; species Netta rufina. Next base: position 85,580,897 of record NC_140124.1, on the reverse strand, counting down.
AACAGGCTGACGTGAGTGAACATTAATCACTTCTGTTATTGAAATCTCTCAAAAGTAATCCCATCACAGAAACCATCTGGCCTCAAACCGCATGAGCAGAGCAGCAAGCAGTTCTCAGAGCAGGTAGGTAGCAAATGTAGTAGATAAGCAGAGTCTGTTTAGCAACCACTTCTCAATCAGAGCAAGGAAAAATATTGTCTGGTCTTCATCTCAGAGCTTCAAAACTTGTTTACTTGGTAGGGCAGCAAGTTCAGTGGGGGTGGCCAGCTATGACAGAAGAGAAGGCAGCAAGTGCAACCAGAAATACTCACAAACACCCCTCTCCCAAACACAAGCCTCTCAGCAGCACAAGAGCAGCAGTTCAGGCAAACTGTTTCTGAGCTATTAGCTTTACAGGCACTCCCAGAGGAATTATGGCAGCCAGCTGCCACTTGTGCCCCTCTTGGGGCATTGCCACAGCCATTTCTTGGCCAGTCTTGGAGTTGAGCTCAGCCTCCTTGGGAAGCAGAAATGGCAACAGGAATGATCTTAGTTTTCAGGTTCAATTTTATGAAACATGTCACAGAGGTTCTATATATTAAATATCTGTGCTAAGTTTTAAATTATTTTTAATATGGTATTAGAGGGATCACATTTATTTCCTAATAGCAATGCTATGAGACACTCCTAGTTTCTTAATTCAGCACAAGTTAGACAAAGTTGCAGAAAGATGTCACCATCTTGCCAAAAAAAATATGAAAATAGAGTCCTCAATCAGCTGCAGGAACAGTCAAGACAAGCAATTTTCAGTTTGCCAATCAGAATACTTGACTGTTGTACTGCTACTTTCCCAAAGAAACTTGTGCTTTCTGGGGCAGAAGACAGATATTGACTACCTTTACACACACAGGAGTAAGCTAACAGCAGCAGCTGCAAGGAACAATAAAGAGAAAAGGCAAGGGACAGCAAAAAGGAGGAAACCAGCAATTTGTAGGAGAAGACATGAATAATTAGAACCAGGATACTAGGAGAAGGTACCTATATCATTTCATTATCATCCATCGCAACTCTTTCCCTTGTGACTTTCCAGGAATGTTTGTATGAGGACAAAAAATCAGACTGAAGACATACGTTTATATTAGTTCAGCCCATGACAAAATATTGCAAAAGAGTCAAAAGCCTCTGCATCTCTTTGACCGTGTAAAAGCAAGTGGCATTCCCTAAAGCCATGAAAAAGAAACACCACTTCAGTCCAAATTACCCAGTTACTTAGAATAACAGTAAGAATGCTCATAAGAGCAATTCTTCATTTATCTGAGATCTGAGCTGTAATGTGCAATACCATTTAGACCTGTGATTTTCAGAAGCCTCCTCAGCAAACTCTTCTCAACCTGGCCCCTGTCACCATGTTAAAAATCTCCCTAAAACAGCAAAGCCCAAGTTGTGTTGGTTCCCATTCTGCATGATCTCAGGATGGCCTGGAGGCAAGACATAATCATCAACATCAGTACACATGCTGGACAACAGCTTACTGCATCTGCCATGGAAAGATAGGATCTTTACCCTCCACTTTGCACACTATTATAGCCCCTCCAAAATGCAATAAAATTTTATATGTATATAAAGAAACAAAAAAGTGTTGTTCTTAATTGGTTATAGAATGGATAGAAACTCCAGGCATGAAATCCAGCTGCTGCCTGTGGGAAGCCCATGCTGGGTCAGTTCGGGAAGGACTTCATCCTGTGGGAGGAACCCCATGGCACAGGGGACAAGAGTGACTGAGAAGGAGCAGTGGAGATGAAGCGCTATAGACTGACCACAGCCCCCATTCCCCCGTTCCCCTGTGCTGCTTGGGGGGAGGAGGTAGAAAAGGGTGGATGGGAGGAAAAGGCATTTTTGGTTTCTTTCCTTTGTTTCTCACTTTTCTAGCTTGTTAGTAATACGCAATAAATCTACTACCTCTCTACTCTGAGTCTGTTTTACCCGTCACAATAATTGTTGAGCGATCTCCCCATCCTTATCTCACCCCTTGAGCCCTTTGTGTCATATTTTCTCCCCCTTTCCCTTTGAGGAGGAGGAGTGGGAGAGTGGCCGTGGTGTAACTCAGCTGCCCACCAGAGTAAAACCACCACACCCATGCAATCTTCCTGGTTTTCTCTTGTGTGTTTTCCAGAGAAAGTCTGTAACACAGCACAAGCAAAATGTGGTCTCAGCACATGATGCTCCATGATGATGGAACATTTTTCACAGCAATATCAGGACTAAGGCTACCTCTGGGCCTTAGTAGATTTAGTTTCAAATTTGTGAAAGTTTAGCAAACACCTGTTTTGAAGGTAAACAGGTCTTAATATCGATACTGTTAACTACAGCTATTTAAACATCACATGAAGTTAAGTAAAGAAAAATAAAACAATGTGCTTAGAAATAAGTTTTTTGCATCTTTTGAAACATTCTGGAAAGAGACGAGACAGATGCCCTTTGTTATCAGAGCTCCTATACATACTCGGCAATGAAGAGGTCTGAGATACTGCTACATATGGATGATGTCATCGAGTGCACCCTCAGGAAGTTCGCAGATGACACCAAGTTAGGTGTGTGTGTCTATCTGCTCGAGGGTAGGAAGGCTCTGCAGGAGGATCTGGATAGTCTGCACCGATGGGCTGAGGTCAACTGCATGAAGTTCAACAAGGCCAAGTGCCGGGTCCTGCACCGAGGGCGCAACAACCCCAAGCAGAGCTACAGGCTGGGAGATGAGTGGTTGGAAAGCTGCCTGGCAGAGAAGGACCTGGGAGTGATGGTGGATAGTCGACTGAATATGAGCCAGCAGTGTGCTCAGGTGGCCAAGAAGGCCAACAGCATCTGGGCTTGTATAAGAAGCAGTATGGCCAGCAAGCCTAGGGAAGCGATCATCCCCCTGTACTCAGCTCTGGTGAGGCCACACCTCAAGTAGCGTGTTCAGTTTTGGGCCCCTCGCTACAAGAAGAACATGGAGGTGCTCGAGCGAGAAAAGAGAAGGGCGACCAAGCTGGTGAGGGATCTGGAGAACAAGTCTTATGTGGAGCGGCTGAGAGAGCTGGGTTTGTTCAGCCTGGAGAAAAGGAGGCTCAGGGGCGACCTTATTGCACTCCACAGGTACCTTAAAGGAGGCTGTAGCGAGGTGGGGGTTGGTCTGTTCTCTCATGTGCCTAGTGACAGGACAAGGGGGAAAGTTGTGCCAGGGCTAAAGTTGTGCCAGGGGAGTTTTAGATTGGACGTTAGGAAGAACTTCTTTACCAAAAGGGGTGTTAGGCATTGGAACGGGCTGCCCAGGGAAGTGGTTGAGTCACCATCATCACCATCCCTGGAGGTCTTTAAAAGACGTTTAGATGTTGAGCTTAGTAATATGGTTTAGTGGAGGACTTGTTGGTGTTAGGTCAGAGGGTCAGAGGTTGGACTCGATGATCTTGAGGTCTCTTCCAACCTAGAAATTCTGTGATTCTGTGATATAACAGGCTGGAGAATTGCATCAAATTGCTGCAAGCCAGCAGCTTTTGCAGTAGCTGAAGACAGCAGCTGTTGAAAAATGCCTTTCCCAGGCATCAGAGAAGGGGTCTTGTGGTTTAACCTGGCAGGCAGCTCAGCACCACCCAGCCATACACTCACTCTCCCCAGGTGGAATGGGGGAGAGAACTGGAAAGGTAAAAGTGCGAGATACGGGTTGAGATAAGGACAGTTCACTGGGTAAAGCAAAAACCACATGCACAGACAAAGCAAATCAAGGAATTTTTTCTCTGCTTCCCATCTGCAGGCAGGTGCTCAGGACAGCAGGGTTCATAGCATGTAATGGTTCCTTGGGAAGACAAAAACCATCACTCTGAATGTCCCCCTCTTCCTCCTCCTTTCCCCCATCTGTTATTGCTGAGCATGACCCTACACTATGTGGGACATCCCTTGGGCCAGCTGTCCTGGCTGTGTCCCCTCCCAGCTCCTGGGGCACCCCCAGCCTCCTCACTGGCAGGGCAGCACCAGGAGCTGGAAAAGCCTTGGCTCTGTGTGAGCTCTGCTCTGTAACAACTAAACCATCAGCATGTTACCACCCCTACTGTCATCAAGAATCCAAAGCATAGCATCATGTGAGCTTCTTTACAAAGAAAATTAGCCAATCCCAGCCAAAACCATGTCAAGGGGGTAGATTTTGCAGCAAATCAAAGTTACAGAGTTGATCATAGCCTTCACCTGGCTCATCTCACCAACAGCCTGTTGATGGAGCCTCTTGGCCTGAACAGCTATTTGGGTGGTTTATGATTTTCATAGTGGAGGTTACAGCAGAAGTAAGAGGATTAGTTTGTCTGTTTTGTTGTTGTTGTTGTTTTGTTTTTTAATTATTAGTTTATTTTTTAATTATTTAATTTAAAAAGAAAAAAGTAACTATATTTCAAAATGTGAACAACAATGTGGTATACACTGTGAAAATAAATGGGTCAAGTGTCCGTGCAAGTTATACATGGTCTTTGATTTACCCTTAATAAGCACAACATTGTTGATGCAAACTGTCCCTGAAAATGTCTGTAGAGAACCTGCCATGGTTTGACATAAATCCTCGAAGGGAAGATATTTGATACTGCTGTTCCTATAGCACCCCTTCTGTCCATTCAACACAGGGACAGCGTAGGATTCAGTTATGTTTGGCTGATCAAGCTGACAATCTGCATTCCTAAGGCTGTTGGCAGCCAGCATAAGCCAGAGCAGCCCCTAGCTTGATTTAATTTATGCTGATGGACCTGCTGGAATAGACTGACCTCAGGATGAACTCCATGTTACCTTTTTACCCTTTTCCTGACCTAGGCTACATGCTACTTCACGTAGCCTACTGAGTGTATAAATATACATACATGGATGCATTTTGTTTTTCACTTGAAAAAAATGAAAGCAGATAATTTTCCTCATCCCTAAGTAGGTCTAAGACTGCCTCAAGGAAATTTCATCCTGCTTTTCTTTTGAAATGGAATATAATTTGGGCAGTTCAGTCCAAGCAGCGTAAGTAATCATGCAAAGCAGTAAATAAAATTCATAGCTTCTAGAGGTTTAACACACTTAAACAGCAACTGGAGTGGTGATTTAAATAAAAAATATCCTTTTAGGAAATATTTAAATATTTTTTAAAAAGGTCAGGAGCTATTTGTAACCCTACAACCCAGTAAGATGATACTGCCTCTGCAGGTAACAGGCAACACACTTTGTACTGAGTTTGCAAGGCCACAGCACAGAGGCTTGTCACTTTTATTTTGTCTGAACCTGAAGTGTGCCTGTGGCTTTGTTTTTTCTGGCCAAGTGGCTACAGCTATTTATTTTACTTTCACTTGTCAATGTATAATGGCACGACAGTTTTAAACACAAAGGAGTAACATGTGACTATTTAATACATAAGATAATTATGACAAATATAGGAAAGCATCACAGAGGAACACGGACCCTCTATGATAGTAGAGGCCTTAAGAAGTGCAGACTCAGAATGCACTGTACTGGAGTAAGGTATGGCTTGATAAGAGATTGGGCACAAACTAGCCCTGGCGAGTCCACGACTATAGAGAATTTACTATTGCTCAGTTAAAAATGTAGAACCATAGCTGTACAAAGCCAATTTCATGACTAATGAGAAAAAAAGAATGAGTATCTAACATGTAAGAGATAATGTATATATTTGGATGGACCATATAAATTCAGAAGTAACATGGGTCTGCAAAACAGTGATGAATGAACAAGGTACAAAAGCATGTGACTTCAAGTGCACTCTGGCATATAAAAGAAGCCATCAACTACACATTTCTCCAGAAAATATGCTCCAAACCATGACCTGCAATAACTACGCCTCTGCCACCAGATTGAAGCCATTGACTTTATGAGCCAGAGCAGCAGTGGAAGGGCAAGCACAACCCCCAAGGAAGGGGGTAGAAATGAAGTGGTTATGTAACAATCTTAACTACACAATTATCATTAGAATTTATTATTATTTTTTAAGAGATATTGCTACAATAACAAGTATTATCACATAGAAATATTTTGTGTGATAATAGATCTGTTCTAATAATGATTCCAGCTTAAATTGTTATGACTTCAATTCTACTAATGAATTACTGTTTTACAGAGACAGTGTTTGTGCATAAACAAGATTTATTTTGCATGGTCTTATGCTCAATCAATACCACTCTACATATAAAAAATAACTAGAACAGGCTAATCAAAGCAAGCATTATGGCCAATTATTGTGATACTGAAGTGTTCCAACTTGCTGCAAGCTGAATTTATTGCTGTCTATAAAACTAATGTTATCTATAAGCTTCTACAATAATAAACCATAAAAACCATGATGCACATTGTCCCTTAGTTGACTCAAACCTGTAAAAATCTTTTTGGTAGATATTCTCAGTTTTTCTGAGAATGAAGAATACATATATACACAAATATTCTGTTTATCTTACTTTAATTTGACTTTATTATTATATATTTTGAAAGGTTGCTTATGACTACATTGTTCAGTCACATGTGGTGTCAGTTTGTATAAAAGTCTTTGCATCTCAGTTTTTTCAACACTTTGTAGTAGATGGATGCACTACATTTCTTAAAGAAAGCTCAAAGTCGCATTAACTTTTTTCTCTTTCTGCATTCTGGGATCCCATGATAAGGCTCTCTTACAGTCTTCTTTTTCACATTCTTTTAATTAAAAGAGCTTCTGCTATTCCTTTTGGCTCTTTTTGTGTCTTACTTGAGAGCTATCCCTGTTTTGCTTTTCTATGTTTACACCTCCCATCATGTTTGCTCCTAAAGTATAAATCCACATGATATACTTTCTGTTGGTCAATCTCACCTTTGTATAACAATAGCCTTTCCAATGAAGGATAAAAGTATGGTCTTGGGTGGCAGCACTGAAGAGCAAGAATATCACAAGGTTTCCCCCAGCTTTCTCCAAAATAGCTTTTAGTGTCTGATAACAGCAAGAAATTCCCATGAAAAGCAAAGAAAATTAGAAATAGGCATGACTAAAGCCCCATGTCTTTTCCATTCATAACAAGACTAAAGGAAACTTTTAGCATGTGGTAACAAAACTCTTATTCTTCCTCTCTACCAAAAAATAAATACATAAATACAAACATTTGCTGTAGAGAAAGATGCACTGTGACACTTAAAGCACTGTATAAATTAGTACATCTTACCGTAAGTGGTTGTTTTTCTGTGTTGTGTAACTGGTATTCCTACATCTGGAGCCAACATTACAGAAAAGAGTTCTCATGAAAGGATAAAGGCCCCGACTTGGCAAATCTCGAGCTTCTAAGTAACCTAAAATCAAGCAGTGGCAGAATTAAAACCCAGGATACTGCAGTTACAAAGCCTGTACCATAACATTGTGCTCTCTTCTTCTAGGAAGTTGCTTTGTCACCTGTGAACAATAAAGTTGTACCAGTGGCAGGTGTTCCGTTAAGCACAACTAATTCACCACAGAAAACTGATAACTCCCATGCCAGACTATGACAACCAGACATTAGGGAGCAGTTTCTGGAAAGTTTGTTTTCATGGAATTAATACCATTGCAACATATGCTTGCTAGACTGTCAGCCCAATATGGAGGATGTACTCTCCGAGTACCCCAATGCACTCAGGCCCCTAGCATGCATTGCATACTTGGATCCAGACCAGTGCTACTCTAAAGTAAACATATATAGCACACACTAGATTCTCTCCAGACGTTTCACTCTACATATCTACAATTGTTTTACCAGACTGATTACTAAGGAAGTTAAAGATTAACATTTGCAAACCTTGTAATATCTTACATGGTTAACACTTATCTCTTAAAGTACATTATCAAGTAACCAACTAAATACACATCCTGTTTGGCCCTATGAGAATGATGCATTATTGTATGCCCCTTACAAAAATTATGACAACAAAGTACACATTAGAAGCCACTATTGCAATTCACATAAGTTATTTCATGTAGCAGAATGATGAATTAAACAGAATGAATAAACATTATACTGAAACAGAACATGTACTATTTCTGTAGTGGGTTTACGTGGCAAGGTTTTGGTAGCAGCAGGCCATAGGGGTGGTTTCTGTGAGAAGGATCTAGAAGCTGCCCCATGTTTGGTAAGGGCCCCACTTGGCTTACTTGCCAAGCTTTCTTCAAAGTACTAATTCTAAAGTCTCCTGTGTAGAATGTACAACTAATTCACTTGTTAAATGAGAGGTCCAAGACTTACACACTTGCTTTAAATACAGACTATCTTAAGTTCTTGAAGCTCTTGTGCAGTGAGTAATATAGCCAATCATCTTTTGTTGTCTCTTCACATACTGGTTTAACTGCTACTTCACTTCTTTGTTATTCTGGGAAGTTGCCCTATTTGGGAACCCAGCCTGCCATTCCCTGTAAAACTACTAATTAGCAGTACTGACATCTGTGAATAATAGAATAATAAACTGAATAAAATACAATACCCTAAGTTATTATTTTCTGAATGAAGTTAACACTTGACAAGATAAAAGCAAAAAAAGAACTTGGAAGAATTTAAAAGTGTTCATTCTAATTCCCAGGAAATGGGTAGGGTTAAGATTAATCTTGCCTAACTGTTAACATCTACTGCATAATTATCTCTCTCTGGGACAGTCATCTAAACTGAACTTCTTGTCAATAGAAGAAAAAAAAAAAAAAAAAAAAAAAAAAAAGTAAGTACAACTAAAACCAAAGAAATTCAACTTATTCCAAAGATGTTGTCTAAACCTGTTCTGAAAATTCATACCTTAAACTCTATATTTTTTTCAGCCATCCGAATGTGGTTTGCTGAGGAGCTACAGCTGAACAAAACTTAAACACATTCTAAGGTTCTTTCTACTGACTCCTCTACAATTAAGTCAACACCACTCCAGCACACCCCATTACAGTTTATCTTTAATAATTCCTAAGTACTTCTTCAAGCGGAGGCCAGCAAAAGAGAGTGTAAGTGAAACAAAACATACAGCTTTCCTTGTATTTTGGGGGTTCCTGAAAGCGGATTGCAGCCAGTACCAAGAAGAGCACACAAGGCCAGAGTATTTCAGCAAGAGACAGGACCTGAAAAGGGAAATGAAAACATCATTAGTGCTACAAAGAAAAACAAAACTAGAGAACAAATCAGTTAAATTTGTATCTTTTAATCAAATAAATAAATTAATTAATATTTCCTCTACAACTACTTATGGCAAAATAAAATTGTTAAAAACAAATTAGCAGTTAAGACTTTTTTAAAGTACTTATAACTTTGCCAAATATGCTGCTTTCAGAGTACAAAAGCAGTTTTCACTTCTTCTGTTGATAATGTTTGTACACATTTCCTTCTAATCAATACAGAATAAGCCTGGGACAACGTGATTACAGCTTTCCTCCAGCTGATCCTCTTGAGAACTCAGCACTGTGCTGGACCTTGCTGCAGTTCGTCACTCTTCCCTGGTGCCTGCTGTCCTGAACTGTGACCAGTGCATCTTCTTATCCTCCTCTGGGCTCCCTGACTGATGCCATTGCATCCTTTCTTTCACCTGTAGTCATCCTTCTCGAAAAGCTGCCTTCATCATCCCCAGCAGCAAAGCACTCCAGGCCCAGCTAACAGGCCTGAGGCTGCCCACAGCCATATCTCACGTTACCCCATCTTTTCATTTCCAGGGCCACAAGAACCTTCAGGAGCCATATTTCACCCTTAAGCTAGCTACAATACAATCTCAGCTGCAAACTTAGATGGCAATTAATTCTACACAAAGAATAATTAGGGAACAGTGATAGAAAAATTCAGTAACACAGTTGCCTGGTAGCATGCATCTCCTGAGCTTCCAAAATACAGAGCTCAGAAACTACAGTGTCTAAAACCTAAGAAATGGAAGGTATGTTTTACACCACAGCAACTTCAAACTCTGAGTGAAGTCCAAATATAGCTATTACCTCCACTGCCTTTGAACCATGTTAGTAAAAGGTGCAGATGCTTGCCTGCATTTCAGTTAAAACACCTGCTCTTTAGAGAACACTTGCGTTTCTTTACAGCCCTGTCACCCTTCATGCTGTGATATCATCTAATGCCACCTGCCGCTTGTGACACGTGTTTCTTCACAGAATCACAGAATTTCTAGGTTGGAAGAGACCTCAAGATCATCGAGTCCAACCTCTGACCTAACGCTAACAGTCCCCACTAAACCATATCCCTAAGCTCTACATCTAAACGTCTTTTAAAGACTTCCAGGGATGGTGACTCCACCACTTCCCTGGGCAGCCTGTTCCAGTGTCTAACAACCCTTTTGGTAAAGAAGTTCTTCCTAACATCTAACCTAAAACTCCCCTGGCGCAAAAGACCACACCTGTCTTCTAGCTGTAGCTACCAACAGATAGCCATGAGAAGACACTCACCTTCTGCAGATACACCTACACAATAATACAGAACTGAAGCAGGGTCATTCATTATAACTCCTGGTTTGGGCAATTTTGCATCTCACTGTTCAGGAAAGGTTTGCCAGTAGTGCAAACTTAAAGTTTACATGAATTAAGATTTTTTCCTTCAAAAATACCTGAGGAAAAACTAGACAGAGAGCAAGAAGAGAAGTAGATCACTGTGGAGGAGAACAGGAGATACTGAGAAGTCACTTAAGGCACACAGGTTAAAGTATGAGGAACTATTCATACTTTATTTAATTCAGAATTGTTTGGGAATGGTGAAAAATATAATCAACAGTATTACTTCCAAAACCAGTGTCTTTCATATTAAGAAAGCATTGTTTGAAAATGAAGTCACCTCTTTAAATCACAACTTAAAGTGAAATATTTCTGAAATGAAAAGCTGTATGTTTATTTAATTGAATTAATCCTGTCTGAAGCAACCAACATGCCTCATTGCAAATATCCGGATCACCATGGACAAGGGAAATCAATGAGAAAATATTAATTGCAGTGACATCTCTTTCTCACAAAAATATTAATTTAACAGAATGAGCAAATCTCATTTGACAGTTTTCTTCTTTCTATCTCAAAAAAAAAAAAAAAAAAAAAAAAAGGGCAAAGAGAAAAAGCAAACAATGGCATCTCATATTATTTTAATTTTTACTGCTGTTAAAGTAGCTGCCATATTCCTCTGCATATTGCAAATTGAATAAATTAAGCTTTATAGAGTGGACAATAAAAGAAATTTAGAAGAATATGTAATTTTAATATACACTGCCTGCATTCCCCAAAACTAGACTTTATCCCAATTATGCAAGCTTTCTTATATCACCATTTATTACCTGTAATGTGAAAGAAATTGATTTTCATCCCCATCACTGCTACAAGCACTGGTAGTTATCTAATGATAATTGAAATATAAGTCGTGGCTCTTCAAAAACTTTTATGAGATTATGTATATCAATTTAAAATTGCAAAGCATTGCTGTATTCAGCTATTTTAGAGTTAAACCACACTGTTGTTCTATACTTGTGTTTTCCACAACAAGGAGACTGACGGCAAAACAAAAATCACTAGCAGCCAGCCAACCTTTTAACAGTCTGCAGTGAGAAAGGAAAACCAAGATAGATAGATAGATAGATAGATAGATACACTCTTTCCAACAGAAAAATTAGGATACACTCTTTCTATCAAAAGATTTACAATATTCTTTTTTTATCATTTCCAAAAACTCACCGGTTGCCTTACACGGCAGAGCCAATTCTTCCAAAAGAGAGCCTTGAACTGGTGTACTGCATGCCCCATTTTCCTTTTTTCTTTCCTTCATCTACTTGAAGAGTGGCTTCTTATGGACTTTCTAGCTCAGAGTCATCTCACCAAGCACTCTGAACAAATTCCTTGGTAACTGAGTAATTCCAGCACTGGGGGAAGGTGCAAGAGATTTGCCTGCTTGTTGAGAAAAGATGAGATTATGTTTCTGCCTCTTGTTTTGCATTTGTTGAGGAATCTCATCTTTCCTCTTGCTTCTCAGTGCAATGAACAGTGAGGGGATGGGTTTATATCTATGCCTTCAGGCTGCTTAACTCCACAGCATACATTCTGCACTTGTTTCTATTTTTCTGGAATAAAAAATGAATGCATTTCATTGGGGAGAGGGGGAGGGAGGGGGAGGGGGAGGGGGTTATGGGGGATATTTTTTACACCACCTTTGTCTTTTTCCAGAGTTGAATGACTTTCTGTCACTGTAGCATTAATATCATTTCATATGCATATTCTAAAAAGAAAAGTGGGAAAATAAGTGCACTGCCTAACCACATAGCCCTAAAAAATGTCTGTCTAATTCTAGAATATCCTTGTAAGGACACATCTAGCATTGTGATGGTCCTGTCACATCATCATATGACTATATTTAATTTTATCCTATGGTGAGTGTTTGTTTGCCTTTTCTTTTTTTCCTTTCTGAGTACACATAACTTACTTAAAATGGAATATTCTGAAGAGTCTGAAAACTGTGTTCATTAATTAGCATGGGGTGAGGATGACTGCCCTACTGATTGGGGATATCACGTTGAGCAGAAGAGTAAACCTTCTGTGCGTTTTGCTCTGCCCAAACGAACTGCCTGAGATAGAATCTGATCCCCAAAAGCTCTCTCTAGAGTCAGTGGAGAGACATAGCACAGGTCCTATATTAGGTGATTCAAGCAACCCAAAATCTGAACCAGGAATTGCACATGCATGCTGATTAGGACAGTGCTGTGTCTGAACAAGTTTTATGTATTTTCTCTTACTGCTGAGCAAATTGCTTCATTACACTTTCTGCAAATTTTATTATGATTGAATGAAAGAGACATCTTAACATTCATGGCTATTTTTCCTTGTTAAAGAGTGAAATCTCCAAGTACTTAGAGATATAGAAGTCATTAATAAGGAATCTGTCTTCCACTAGATTTAAGCTAAGAAGGCAATCTAAAAAATTAAAAAGTTTGATGCTTCTACTGTGAGCAATTTTTTATCTGTAGGTCCACTGAGCTCTTCTAGTTTCCATGGGAGAATGTTCCAATGATGTCTTATGCCCAGTGCCTGAGCTTTCCTTTCCCAGATTTGGCACTTCAGAGCATGCTGTGGTGCTTATGTACTCCACTTCATGTTAAACTGACTGATTAACCTGATAAAATCTTTGTATTTGAAATGGTGCAAATTGCCATTGTTTGTTTGTGTTGGTGTTTTTTTTTAACTCTTCCCTTCCCTTTCCAAAAATTAGTCCTTACAGGAGTAATCACTTATCTTTAAATAGAAATGTAAATGTCCTCAGGACTGCTGCTGTGCCCCCACACCTCACCTCTCCCATCATGCCCCCCACCTCTCCTTGTCCTGGGGCCCTCCTCATGGCATGCACATTGTGTCAGAGAGCATCTGGGCAAAGAGCCCAAAAGGAAGAACATGCCTCACGGAGGAGCTCCACTTCGCAGCTGCTGCTTGCATAAGGGACAGTTTTGCTTCTAGCTTAGCAATGCTAAAATCCCTGCTATTTCAGAGTTTGTATAGCAGTAACCTTGTTCTCCAGGAGTGAAGATGAAATTCTGAGAAAACTGAGATGAAATTTCTGTGCACAGTCTAAGTATGCATTTTTAAACAAGTATTTGTCAATACTTGAATGCTGTGAATATACGTACAGGTATATGCGTATATTCACATATATATGTATGGGTTCACACGGCCATTTTGGAAAGCTGGGGACCAGAACCTATACTGGGTGGTTTGTAGGAAATTATAAACTAATCAGTCAGTATAATGAATTTCAAGTAGTTATTACCAAAACAACTGATATGGAAGACAGTCCCTGATGGTAAATAAGCTAAAACAGTTCATGTGAACCTTTTGCCAAATTATTTTGAGCATGTAATCCTGCAAAATCTCTGCTCATCTGACCGTGTGATGTACATAATTAATTATGCTCTATATAATTACAAACTCATAAATATTGCCTTCCAATTTTTAATGCTGAACAACTTTTTCATTGGTACAGGAAACAAGTGTTTTGTATGCAATTAATAGTCAATACTAATTAATGACTCATCATTTTTACTATTTAAGACATCCGACAGACAAAATGACTTTCACCAGGGAGATGTTAATTTCATTTACCCTCATGTATCATTATCCTTTCCTAAAGAAATTAATTATTGCCTAGTAAGGTGTTCTCTAGTAGTAGACTTCTTCTTCTAGAACAAAATTATTATTATTATTATAAAGATAACCTCATAAACATCCACCCAAGAACAATCCCTTTGTTGGCATTTTGGGAAAATACTTCTAAAACAAGCTGCTTTAGAACTGTGAGCTTGATTGTATTATTTGCAATGCTCTAGAAATATGAGAAACATGAAATCAACCTCCCTGAAAAGCTTTGGCACAAAAGAGACAATAATATTAAAAATTAATCAGATATGCTGGAAAAGCAATTTGGTTCTAAATATTTTTGGAAAAACGTCATCTGTTTTGCTGCCATCCTAGAACCTCTTTTGCATGCTCTAGGCTTCATCACTACAGAGTTGGGCAGTATCCTGTGTAAGTAGTGCTCTTAAATAGCAAGTTTGTTTAGGAGTTACGTGTACAAAGAGCTTAAAAAGATTCAAATGTAGCACAGTTGCTGGCAGGCTAAATAAATGATATGCTATAAGGGCTCCATAACAGAGTGGCTGTAGTCGACAGCAACATCTTGAACATTACAGGGCAAATTAGAAGCTCTTATTTACGTGCTCCACTCATTCCTTCTGGAATTGAAAAAAGTATATACATGTTCAAAATCAGATTGCCAAGGGAGGACAGAGTGACCTGTGCTCTTTTGTTTCTGCCTAGCTTAGCTTTGCCATAGTGCTGACTCAGATGTTTATTTTTTTTGTGTATGTGGGACATCCAGAGCTATGGGGGCAGAAGAGGCAGCAAAACTTCTGCCAGCACCCAGTTTGGGTTTTAAAACCTGACTACTTTATGATAACATCAGCGTGCCATGTCTAGCCTACAGTTTTAATATATGCTAATGGAAATTCAGTTGCCAAGCACATTCAAAGAAACTTGGTTGTATATGTTAAAGAGATTAAAGGCCAGGAGCTACAAATACTGTTTGGTAGACGGGAATGCAGTCTAGTTGTGTGAGAATATGGCTGGGAATCAGGTAAACTAGCATATTTTCCTAACACCACCCACAACTTGTTTCTCAAAGCTTGCTGCATGATCACAAGGCTTTCCTTTTAACAGCATGAGGAGCACTAGGAGCACTACTGGTAAATATTGACATGGCACAGCCCTGTTCTGCAAAGTGCTGGCAGGATGACTGCAATTAGCAGCTTCTTTCCTGAGAGAGGCTTCCTGTGTGCAAAGTTAGGATATGATGAAAAATGTTAGTTGTGGGCAAAGCCAAATAAAGGTTGATTAAAATGGAGCTCTGCATTTAACAAAGCTGTCCGAATCATACAAAGAGGCCAGTAGTTGGTGCAAGCTTCTGGGCAGCTCTAGGAATTGAATATGACAGGCTGATGGTAAACTTTGGAAAATTTTCTCAGTTACAAGCTGACCAGAAGCATCTGGAATCAGGTTTCTGTGTCGTGTAAAGCCAGCTTTGTCTGTCTGTTTCTGCTGCTGCATTTTGTTTGTAGCCTGAGCAGAAGCATTGCCCCTGTCAGCACTACTCTTCCTGCTGATACTGTAGCCGAGAGTTTCAGATTTAATGTTTTGTTCAGTGATCTGCTTTCTCGTGATTGCACCACAGGCAGAGGACTTCTTTTTAACTATAGTTTAATTTGTACTCTGAAATGAAATATGAAGTGAATTTCATATTTCATTTCATATGAAATATGAAAGAGAGAGCACATATTTAGATCACTCCAACTTAAAGACCAAGAAACTTTCAGGGAAAGGAAAACTCAGCATCTTGTACCAAACAGCAGTCGTATCATAAAGTTACACTTCTGTACTTTCTTGCAGTCAGTCTTTGCACGCAGATCTGGTCCCCAAAGCACAGCTGCTCTCGGTTCCAAGACTGCTGCATTCAGGACAGAAGGGAGTGCTGATGGGCACGTCCACACATTTGCTCAGTGTTTTCTTTCTCCCTGCTTGTCAGTGGAAATGAAACACATCTCCAGTTCAGCTGTGTAAACTGCAGGTCTTTAAGAGTTTGATTCAGGAGCATATTCAGATCCACGAGGGCTTGAGATGAAAATGCAACTATTACAAAACCCACTGACAAGCCCTTGAAAGGACTCAGGAAGAACGTTTAGAAATATATTGCACATTAAATGTGTATAATTACATTTTCAGGAAATACTGAATATATCCTCAGGTAAGAATTATTTTACTTATTTTTTTACAGGATAAAAACTTTCATACTTTTTTTCATACTTTCATACTTTTTTGCCAAGCACTTTTGGCAATAGGTCATTCTGTAATCTTCATTTTAGGACTTCTCATAACTTCCATTAAAGGAAATCTTTCTCTGAAGTACTTCAAGATGCCAAAAACAGAGATTTATTTCTTCAAATCCCCAATCAAGTTACTGCCCATTCTCAGCCTCTTTCAAATGTGAAATAAATATGTTTTAACCTGCTTTCATCATGGTTCAACCATTTCTTTAACAAAAAGTAGGGGTAAGGCCAGAAGAATACCAGGAATCAATAAACAGACCATCGGTAGAAACCCAGCTCTTTTCTCCCTTCATGTTTCCATCTTAGTTACATCTTCTGCCTTCCTCCTTGGCTTTTATCCCTTCTGATCTCTGCACTAACCTGATTCTGTAGTGTATTTCTAGGTAGATCATGACACAGACAGCAGAAGTGGGCCTTTGGTTTGAAATTGAGTTTTCTGGTGTTTGCAGGATTTGTAGATGTACCAAGAGACACTGCACCATCTAACATCAAACATGTATTGCAAGTTCTTTGTAACTTTAAAAATATCACTGCTCCAAATCCTAATTCATGTTCTGCAGCCTACATATGCTGATTTTCTATATGATACATAAAGAATAATAAGTGGCTGACATTAAAGATTAATTTGCATATAAAAGCCTGTTAAATATTTTAGAATTCTTTATGGACCTCTCTGTAAAACCCACAGGAAGGTAGCTGCACCACCGGATGCACACAGCTGAGTCATTTCTTTATCTTTCTGTCCAGCTGCAGTCACCAGGGATAATGCAATTGTTCTTATCAGGGTAGCTTTCTGGCAAGTTTCCTCTGAAGTTAAGAGGAGGGTTTTTTTTGCATGTAGGATGTGTTTATGTAGCACCTTCTTGTATTAGGAATATAGTATTACAGAATGGTGAACAGTGGAAAACAACAGGACACTTGGTTTCCTTTGATTTCTAATTTTCTTTTTCTTAAACCATACATCCCCTTACTTCACCTTCAGAAAGCACAGAAGAAAAATATCTTAGCAGGAAGAAAAGTACAATGTCCTAAGGAACAGTGGGAAGGAGAACATGGAAGGAGAGTCTGCTGAGGGCTCTCTCTTCCAAACCCATACCAACCAACTCCATGTAGGCTCCTCGTCAGCCTTGAGGGTGGCACGTTGCTTCTTATGCAATCTCATTTTTATTTCCTTCCTACTGGTCTGGGAACAGGAGGTTGCAGGCAAGAATGCTCTTTGCCACACAGTTCCTGGGGACCTCACAGGGTTTCACACAATGCCCAGGCAACTACTGGGCACAGCTAACCACAGATTTTCCTTTTGTTTTTTTAAGTAAGGGAGGAACAGTTCAAACAAAATGTGGAATCCTTCCCTCCCACCTCCTTCCGTCAACCAGGGGAAATGAAAATAAGCTCTTTTGAAAAGCTTACCTTTGTCGAATATCCTGAACATAAAATGAGAAAATCTGTTTTTAAAACTGAAAGGGGACTAAATTAGTAAATCACAGGAATTTAAACCATGTTTGGATATTAAGAAAAAAAAAAAAAAAAAAAAAAAGCAGCTGGACTATCCCTTGCAGTAGAGAGAGAGATAAACACATTTTTCTTTAGTTGACCACATATTTATACTCTTAACCACAAAGCAGCAATGACCATGATTTAAAAATAAGAATAAAAAACAAGTGCTAGGCCAATGAGTGCAGAAAACTTTGTAGAAATAGTTTTGGTGGCATGTACAGTCAATAGGTATTCTCCCTTTTTCCTGAAGAAGTTGCAAGAGTAGAGATGAAAACCAATTCAAAAAGGAACAAAATGTGAGGAAGAAAATGAACTACCATCATGCAGTCCTGTGAAGATGCTGTGCATCTCCTGAATGCCTGTGGTTCCTCTTCACTCAGCAGGAGCCAGGATTCAGCAAAAGATTTCAAGTTCTTCAATGCAAAATTCCAGTGTGTTTCCTGGATGCTGATTCAATGGCATAGTTAAAATAGGACATGAATGACCTTATTGGGTTAACTCAGGATCTCAGAAGTACAGATGTTCAACACATAAGTGTCAAGTCCTTAATGCTGAGGAAATTTAGTCTCACACTTTGCAATTTCATGAAATTTTAATATATGAAAATAATATTGTTTATCTGTCGAAGTCTGGAAAAAATAATCTACATTCACTCTAAGTTTTCTTTATAAAGTAAAGCAACAAAGGCAATTATATATATATATATTTAAAATACAATGTGAAAGGATTAGCATTCTTAAGTTAATTTTAATTTGGTGGTTTGCAAGTACTTTGCAAGACACATTTGATTTTCTTCTTAGCAGCAGGGATAAATAAAGCTTTTTCATACATTATAGCAAGCTTGTCCTTCACAACAGGTCCACTTTCCAGTTCACAGAAATGTGAGTCTTAAATCCCAGCAACACAAAACTAAATTAATCTTAACTGAAGTCCATTCAGCACATTCAGTTTCCAAAGCACATTGACATACGTGATTAACTTCCACAGACACAGAGAATGCTGTAAGCTATTCTGAAGCAAAAGATCTTTAATGCACTGAAGTTATGACCATAACTTCAGCTGTATAAAAGCCTTCTGCTTCTAAAAAACCAAAGGTGGACATTTCATACTTTCCCAAGACTTTTCTTAATGAAATATCCCACTAATTTCTGCGGTCTCTGCTGGTACTCCACAAGTATGTCATGTGAGCTGCTAATCTGATCCCCTTCAAGACGATTCAGAAGAGTGACACACACTACAGCAGCTAGAAATGAAAAGACAGGAATGAAATGAACAGATAGGAATGACATTCTGGCACTTCAACAGTCCAAACTGATAAACATTTGAACAAACAGCTATGAGATGAGAACATGTGATAGAAAACAAACCCTAGAAAACAGTGTACAGTACCATAAAACACTACAGGACTAGCATGCTATGGATGACATTAAAAAAAGTTACAAAAATTTTAAGACAACTGATCAATACATTAGCAGAGCAAGAGCTCTTAGGCGTCTCCAGATACTCATTATACTCACAACTCATGTTTTTCTAGATAGGAATTATATTTCGTAACTATCTAGGGCTTAACTGGTAGGAACTGATCAGAGAACTGTCTGTTCTAGCAGATATTTGCTGCCCACTGTCATCTGCCTTACCCCTAACTTGAATTCCTGCACTGTAAATCCAGGAGCCAGCAGATAAACTGTTTCAGCATTTGTGGGAGCCTGGAAAATAGATGAGGATCTTGTGGATTATCTCAGGCTAACCTGCTACTTTTTGATAACCAGAGCACCAAATCCCTCCCTTCACTCAAGCTGATCTCTACTGTTGTTCTTCTGTACCTGGGCTTCTGCTGGTGACAGTTTGCAGAGCATGAACATTAACACACGTTGCAAACTTCCAAAGTACAGACAGCAAAAAGGAGCGCGCTACCTAATGGATTACTGATACCATGGGCTAGATTTTTAACAACTCTCATGTCAGTTAGAAGAGAAGGTGTTCAATATAAGCATCGGCCTTTTTCCTTATTTTTGTTAATTTCCTTCTCCTTGTACCTAAGGAAGTTTGAGAAACAAAGATGTTTTGAATTAGCAGATTCTCTGCCAAGGAAAGTGAGAGACTACAGTTAACATGGTAAGTGAATAGACGTTGTATTGCATCATATTTAATTGTTTTTTGTGTTTTTTTTTTCTCTTCACCAAAATTCACTGAAAATTAGCTTATGAAAAAATATTAAAATCTCATTTTATAAATAGGAATGGTTTATTCATGATGCTTCCAAAGATCTTTAACTATTTAGGAATTACAGCTCTAAGTCTACACAAAATACATCAGTTTTCAATTTGATATGAATGTATAGGAAGTGATTAAAATTTTACTTATATGAGAATCAGCTGCTTGATTAAATTAAACAGGTGCTTCCAGCAAACTTCAAGAACTAAATGAATAAAACAAATTAGTTCTATAGGGTAATTAGGTACTTTTATGATTTGTGTGCTTGCCAAGGGCTGGAATAACAAATGACCAGGCCTAAACTATACAAGAAATATGAGAAGCAGTTTGCATAAGATTTGAATACATATGACACAAATCAAGCAGTTACAGTAACAGAACTATAACCAGAGATGTTTCATGCAGAAGGTCTATTAAAGCCACATTCACAGTTTGTGCCAGAAATTGCCAGCACTGCAGAAAAAAAAAAAAAATCCTCTAGCTTGAATAAAGCAAATTCATGTTAGCTTACCTCTGACACCACTCAGATTGCACATTGCAGCAAAGACAGAAGATTCCATCTCAATGTTTCTGACGCCAGAATCATAAGCCGCTTTCAAATATTGCAGTTTCTCTTCTTCATTGTATAAGCAGATTGCACCATCCAACCTGCCCTGTCCTGCAAAGCCATTTTGGAGAAATTTTTCAGATTGAGGACGTCACAGAACAAATTCAATTTCTAAAATACCCAATTATTGCAGTTTCCCCTATACAGTGTCCAGGCTTTACTGCTATTTACTACTACTATCTTTTTCACATGCAAGAGAAATAAGACGAAGTGATTCTTAGCTATTTTTAGAGTTTCTGTGTATTACTTGCATTTTTTATAATATGACTCACAGTAACTTAATTGGTCTTCTCCATCTTAAACTGTCAAATTCATAAACAGGAAAATGTAACAAGTAGTTTCTCCCACGTGAGACGTGTCAGAACTCTGCAACAAACTACATCTCCTTTAAGTTGTACAGAAGTGCTGCACTTTTTCCTGCATGTTTAATCATTGCCTAGAAGTACTGCCAGGCCTCAAAATGTCTTTCTGATAGTACCTTACAAAGGTAGGAGGTGAGGAGTCTCTTAAGCTAAATAGTGAATACTAGCACCATTCTTTGAGAAAATTTGTTTGTTCAAATTAAGACTAATGCCTACAGATAAAATGGTAGCACCTTACCTACAGTATAGTTAAATGACACAGTGATTTACACAGTATCCTTTTGTTTTCAGGAGGTGTATTTCTAAATTAATATCCCTGAGCTTTTTTTCAGTTCTTGTTTATGTATTGAGAACATTCCTGATGCGTTTTTTTTTTTTTTTTTTTTAGGTGTTGCTTGGCCTTGCTTTTTGTGTCTGAAAAGATACACAAACTGACATTGTCTGCTTCTGACCCACCTTGTAGACTAGTAACAATGTGTGTTCCCCTGCGCATTGCACCCTTAGTCACCTCACACTGCCAGTAACTGCTAGAGAAAGCAGTATCAGGTGCAGTCTACAATCCGTTCTCACAAGATTTGGAAGATTTTTATTAACAGATCTGGGAGACCAGAAGAGCAACTGAATGTCTACATGCTAATTCATAGTAAGCCTTGGAGGTTTGCCTCTCCTGTGTAGCAAGACTGACACAACTCAGCTAAATATTGTCTTCAGTTGTGCATGGGAAACAAGTTTCGACATTTCCTTTAGGGGAAAAACAAACAAACAAACAAAATTTAGATATTGAACTAGTTGGGAAACAAAACAAAACAGATACAAGTGACTCCTCCTGTACTCTTGGATGCCTCAGTAAATTTCAGAAATTTTGTGACAGACATACCTAACTGACAAGTTCATGAAAATTGTATAGTGGACTATAAGCATTTCAGAGGACCTGTTTGAGGTGAGTAGAATAATTCCCCACAAAATTAGAAGTTTGATACAGCAAATTGCTAAGCACAGTGTTTGATTTTAAGTATATTAAAACATTTGTTAATTATAGTCAACAGGACAGCTCAAAGCGTGGGATGTGGTATTTTCATTGGACTAGAACTTTAATGTTAAAATACAGTTCAGTAGGGATTTGTTGCTGCTTACCAATATGCTGCTGTTGGCCTGTTGCCAGCCTTACCTTCATAGAAATCCAAAGTGCACATAGTGTTTCCAATGACTGTATTGAATTCATTGATTTCTTTACTGCACTGCATCAGCTCTTTAGCTAGCTCTTCATCTAGATTCGTGCTGCGAATTATGGTTTTTCCCAGAACAACCTGTTCAAACTGAGGTTTGAAGGTGGCATCTACAGACTGCCTAGTGATAACCACTGAGCCTGGCTCCAGACCTGCAGTAAAAAGAAACAGACACAACTGCATAATGTAGTTAATGCTTAGTTTCCACAGACGTGAAAACACACATCTCGACCCTATCCTGCTTCTTTTAAAGGTGCCCCTTAACTCACAAAGAGTTTTTCTTTGTGCATGCCTAACTGCTTCAGTTTATTATTGCAAATATTTTTGAAAGAATGAAACTTTGACATTTTCCTCTTAGATTTTTTATCTCTGTTATTTCATATAGGGCGGGAATGTCCTTCTCACTTTGTCAGATCTCTTCCATGCATTTTGTCTATCCAGAGAAGCTGATACTACCTTTCCTTGCAAAATTATAGAAGCAAAACAATTCATTGTTTCATATGGAAGGACAATTAGGAACAGGGAATAAAAGAAAAGATACACGATTAAATGTATTCAGTCTCCTGCAGACAACTGTTTTTACCATAAATCACTGACTTTCAAAGAGACACTCTATTCCCCTACATTCCTATATCCCTACATTCTTTGGTTTGAAGAAAAAAAGGAAATCAAGAGGGGAAATACCTATTCCACCCGAGGTGCCAATGCGAATAAGGGTTATGTTGGAACACTTGGCATGATACAACAGTTTGATCAGCTCGTGCAACATGATTGATATAGAAGGAATGCCCATACCGTGCTGAAATGAAAGCAGAAATTCATGTTCGACATTCACATAGACAATGCAAAATACATATGGAAGAAGGAGTTAGACGATATCTCCCTCTTGATACTTTCTTCCAAATGTCTCTTAATTACCTCTGACAAAAACCCTAACCTTATGGGCCCACTGAAGAAACTTTGAAAAACAAACAGAAGGACTCACACTGAATTTGCAGACTATGGATAAAGTTCAATATTTCTAAGAATCTTGAATCACAACCTATTTACATTCTCAAAATTACAATCAGTGTCCTTTCCTAAGGTTTCAAATGTCCTTCATCACAGAACTTGTCTTAAACACAAGAAAAACCCTACTCTGATTTTTTACCAACCTGAAATGTGGCTAGTTAAGCTAAAGGTTTTCAAAACTCAATTGTTCCTATTTAGTCACAAAGTTCAGCAAGGTGTAAGTCCACCTCAACATGCTTAATAATGTCAGAGTGATACTACAGTTTTATGTTGTTGCGATTCAAGTGTGTAGTTTGTCTACAAATAAAGCTACAAGTTTTAAAATGAGTTGGCAGCACAAGTACCATGGAATACTACTCTTAAGCTAAGGGAACACATTTGAAAATGCCACTGTAGGTATTTAGCTCTGGATGTGATATAGACATTTTTTCAAATGCCCCACATACATCAGGTGATCTTTTTTTCCATTATTCAAGATAGTGAGTATGGATAAGACAACGGTCAGTCTGCTCAAAACATTTATAAGGCTGTTCCTGCAACACCTCAGGGGTATGCAGAGGGAAAATAAGACAAGAAGGGAATTAGGGTTTTGGAGACCTGCCCTTATACAAGAAAGGGCTAAAAAGGAATTCTTAATTAGCCAATGGGACTATTTCGAACATGGCTGAAAACCCTCTAAAACCTGATTCATTAAGTGTTTAAAAGGAATATGCATTCATATTTTCTACTTTGAACTGCATCAAAGAACTGTGGCCAGTATGATGTATGTGAAGTATCTGGACACTTTTACATTCCAGCTCTGTGTTTGAATGGTCACTTACACTGACTGACAAAACAGGTCCCACTTTGTACATTGCATAACGGTCAGTTCCCGCACAGATGTTAGGATAGTCACCATCTTGGCTCCCAAGTCCCAGTTCTTCAGCTATGTAGGCAATAAAAGCTTTCATCCGTGAAGGACTTCCTCCAACACATACAAACTGTTGTGGATGGAATTCAACAAAACAAAATCACTTGTATGATTCAGGTTATCAAAGAACATACAAAGATAAACATAAGTATGCAAACACCTGAAGTTAACACAAAGCTATTCACAGATGTGGTTCTTCTCATAATTATTCTAAAAGGCCATTAAGAAAAAATATGAAAAAATATATATATTTACATACAGCATCCAAAGGCTTCGTCCTGTTTAAATTAGTAAAATAGAGATATTGACTTCAAAGCCTCCAAAAGGAATTCTACCTGTATAGAGACTACAGCATTTGTCTTTTCACTATATAAAGAGACAGCCAGAAACTATTATTCTCAATTGATACTGATAGTAGCAAAAACCTGCAAGTCTTACTTCCTTTTCATTCCTTCTTCAGTTGGTGATATGCTGCCTTGTTTAATCTTATTTTGAAGACAGCTGTATTCTCCCTTCTGCAGAAAAGCCTTAGAAAAAGCCATTGCCGAATGAAATGCAGCTTCTTACCTTTACATCTCCGAACAACGCAGGAAAATCATGGGTACCAGTCCCAAGAGCAAAATGGTACAGGATGTCTTCTTTCATTTTCTCCAGGTGAGGGTTACAAAGATGGATCGCATTCCCTCTGTCAGGACAGCAGCATTGTGAAACATAGTGAATATACACAAAAACATATATAAAATAGATCCTAATTTTCCAAATTCAAGCAGTAAAAGTTGGGAAATCCCTCATCTAAGCATGTCTGCACTATCCTATCACACGTTACATTAGGAAAATCCTAAATTTCATAACACCTTCAATTGCATAACGAATCACATCTGATATTGAACACTGCACAGATGCAATTGCTGAAGAATAGTCTAGGCAGCAGGAAGCATTTACAAGAGTACAAACTTTACCTTGAACAATATGGTGAACAACTGGTGTGAACCAGTGCAGGGCATTATTATGAGCGGAGCAATGGGAATAGGACCAGGGAATATTCCATAGGCCACCTTACCACATTGGCAGTCTACAACAAAGTTGAAAAGCAAACTCTGACCCCTTTGTGTTTTGAGTGATCCTCCTAGCCACTTGAGAAGGGTGGGAAGTTTTGGGCGTTGCAGACAGGCCCAAAGAGAATATCTGGCAATTTGGCTCACTGTAACTCTGTCATCCAGCCAGAAGGAAAGAATCAACATCCTGAAATCAGTAGCAAGAGTACAGAGGAGCGGAAATAGGACAGGAAAGAAGCAAATGGTAATCTGAAGCAAAGAAAAACCATGTAAGAGAAAAATAGTTTAAGAAAAAGGGAAAGAGAGGAAAATGTAAGAAGAATTCACTTCCTTTTAAGTTGCTTCTTCTAACGAAGTGATACACCTTAAAAAAATAAATAAATATTTTTGAAGAATCAGGAAATGCCAAAGCAATGAGGGAAAACTGAACTATTTAGCATGTGGGAATTGCCTTCATGGAAAATTTGGTAGTGGACTAAGCAAGCTAAATGATTCATAAAACATCTTCCTTCTGTGCTTGATGTTTCAAGTTCAGTGGAAACAAGTAGGAAAGACTAGTCAATAATAACAAGCTAAAATAAAATACCAACCAATACTTCAAAGCAGTTTTTGAGAGATGAAATCAAGAACTAAATATCTTCCAGACACAAGAAGATGACTTAATAGCTTAATGAATGCTCGCTGCAGACACAGCACAGCTCAGCAAAATCAGACTGCTTTGTCAGAGGAGACAAACGAAAAGAGTTTGCCTGGAGTTTATGAAAAAAAAAAAAAAAAAAGACTTTGCAGGAACAACTCTGGAGACTACACATAGGCGTTAGTGTTATTTTAGATGTTTTAGGTTATCATGTCTGTCTTCTAATTCTTCTCAGAAGGGCTGTGATTTCCTGTAGGTTCCATGTCTTTATGTACCAATCCTGTACAGGATGTACTAGATACCTTTAGAAGTCTAAAATCTGCTAGCTGCCCATACTGAGTTCACTGAGTTGTTCCTCAAAAAGCAAAGAAAATAGTTACAATCCCAAAGTTAAATAATTTCTGTTCTTGAAACTCTCTAGTGCCACTAACTACTCAGCAGCAGCCATTACAGCCAACATAATACACCCTGATCTACCCTGTTTGTCTCTGCCCACCACCAACTACTGCCCTCAGCAACCAAAAGAGCAGCCTAATAACGTGGGTGGTTCCTCTCCTCTCCTTCCACCCAGCTCATCCTCTTCTTCAAGGAAGTTGTAAACTCAGAGAAATAAAGAGTAGGTTACTGCACTTCAGCAAGGAGCAGACAGGAGATTGCCAGCTCACATGAGCAGAATTCCCAGGCTGCCCTCTCTGAATAATTCCTGTTAGTTAGGCATTGTGAGACTCTCCTCCCATACCTAATAGGTCACTAATGCAGATGAAATAGCTGCCTGTGATGGTGTTTACTGAAATGGCTTTTAGGTACAAATAGGATATGACTTGAAATTGCTTTACAATTTGTTCTCAGACAAGCAAAAAAATATTTCCTTCATTATGAGAATACAAGCAATAAAAGCTTCTCTCCAGGAAATAAACTGGAAAAAGGCGAGGCCTCTGTTAAAAGTACTGAGAAAGTCAAGCGGTATGTGCCAACACCACTGTCTTCACGCCTGGCCTACACAGAGCTTCCTTCCTCAGCTGTGTCTATATTTTACCTTTTTCATCTCATATCCAACCAGCAATGCTCTTCAACCCACGGTCTCACTGCAGTTACACATTGTTACTAGCTTGCACTTGTTATCTGTCCATCCAAATCTAATTGCAGACTTGGACCCTGGGGTAAAACGAGCAATAAAAGTAAGCATATTACCATCTGTACATGGGACCAATGCCCAGGATTTACAGTAGAGGCAAAGTTTGCCTGATAAAAATCTTGGGCTGTAACTCAATGGAACAGACAATTTATCCCCTCACACTGCTGTAAAGCAAATGTAACTACTGGGGGTTTAAACAGAACATGGATATCTGCGGACTAAACATGCGCATATGATTTTACTAAAAGAAGTTGAAAGTAAAGATGAGACAAAGAGATTGAAATTTTTGTTCATATTCTTCAGGCAGATAGGTCCAGCTATAGGCAGCAACCAAAGTCAACATTTCAACATGTTAAAAATCATATAAGCATCACCTATGCTAAGAAAAAATCACTGCCATGATAAATGAAAAAGGCTATCCAGAAAAGCACTCTGTGTAGATACTTGATCTTATAATCAATATTTGTGTCATATACTTTATCTTAAATGCCTGTGTAATGATTTTTACAGTTTGAGGAAGAAGGTAAGCGTGAACTTGGACAAGACAATTAATATTTGAATCTTACTTTGAAGACTGTTCATCTTCCTTTTTCTTCTCATTTGAGATCCCAGGAGCCATGTATGCTTTAACCTAGAATTACATCAAAAAAAAAAATGCATCAATAACAGTGACAGAAACCTTCTACAGAGATGACACTGGCATAAATATTAAAACCAAAAAACTATTCAGCCATGCTACAGATTCTCTAACTCTAGCAAAACGAGCATGTGCTGTTCCTACAGCTGAGCACCACCACTTCCAAAGCATTGACACCAAAACTAACCACTTCCTAACATAATCCCCACCTCACCACGACTTCTGCTCTCCAGTGTAAGCAAGACCTGGCTTATGGGCCAGAGAGAGGCAAGTCTCAAAGCTAGGTAGGCAGTCCTCCTCCTTCTATACCTCCCTCATGGTCAGCAATGGCTGAACCTGGTCTAGTCCCCTTTTACCTCTGCCTCCAGAAGGTCTCCACAGCTCATCTCTAACTGTCATATGCCTGAAACCCGAGTTCCAGGAAACATCTTACTCATTGTATTCTCTTTGTCAAACTCCTCCTACTGATCATAAGAGCATTTCTATCTGGCCCAGCCTCAGGGTGAAGAAGATTAAACCAAATATGAGTCCCAGAAGGTCCAGCACGCTAGTCCATCATCCACCTTAAATATCTCTTTTTTCCTAATCCATTACCCTAACCTATTAAAAATAAATAAAATAAATTTCCCTTCTGCATTCTCCTTTACATTTGAATAGACAAAATTATCACTGGGGCTTTGGTACCAATACGACGACAGACATAATTAGAGGATGATTCATTTGTTATTATTTTCAGAAGCGACTAAGGCTACGTGCAGAAGTTGGTTCTTTCTGGAAATGCCCTGACAGGAAGTCTTGAATCACAAAGTTTTGCTCTACCCTCCTTTACCAAGAGCCTGACAGCACGTAGCTACCAGAGGCAGGTTCTCAACTCTTAAAGCCCCGGGGATGACACCGTAAGGAAACAAAGCAGCCAGTTTTGCAACAGGATTGCAAACAGGTGAATTTTGAAAGAACCGAAATACAAAAAAAAAAAAAAAAAAAAAAAAAAAAAAAAAAAAAAGATGAGGTGAGGATGGCATGCTAAAAGCCACTGAATTAAGGAAATGCATTTGAATTTGCAATGAATTTTATTGAATGAAGTTAAACTTCACGTTTACTAGATGCACCGAGCGTGTATCACAATCTGTGAGAAAGGAGGTAAAGCATAAAAATCACGTTTAGAAAAAAGCGGGCATCCTTGGGGCTGCGCGACAGGTGTCAGGAGCTTTGGGGTGCCGCTGCTGGGAGCAGCACAGCGCTTCTCCAGGGCTGTGCCTCCCCGAGGCGCACCAGCAAGGGGCCAGGAGACGGCGGTGAAGCAGCGAAGCGATCCCTGCGTTCCCACGGCAGACGGCCGAGGATGAGGAGGATGCTCTTCACCTGCCGCCTGGCTTTGAGCACTATCGGCAACGACCTCGAAATGGCCGCCCGCCCCCCTCCCCCCCTCACCTGCCGGGAACCGCGCCGAGCCCCGCGGCCCCCCCACTCCCCCGGCCGCTACCGAGCCGCCTCCCGCCGGCCCCGGCCCCAGGCGCCGCCCCGAGGGACCCCAAGGGTCCCCTCACGGCAGGAGGCGCCCTCACAGGTGCGAGAGCCGGTGAGCGGCGCTTTCTAGCCTTCCTTCGCCGCTTGTACCCTTCCTGCCCGGCGAGAAGGGCTGCCGCTCGCCTGCCCAGTACCTCAGCGCCTTGGCGAGGAGTGCCGAGGAGGAAGGGAGGCAGCCGGGTGCCGCTGCTCGCCGCTGGGACTTCGCCTCCCGGCAGCGATCCCAGGCGTGTGAAAGCCAGGGCAGCACGCTGGGGGGGAGGCTGGTGTCAAAGCGGAGCCCCCTGTGTGGTTTTGAAACATTTCCGTGGAAGCAGAAACCTGAGTCAGCCGGCCACTGCACCACCTAGTGATAATGATGTAATACTTGGAGTAAAAGCTGTCGGCAGAGCTGCAGCCCCGCACGTTTGAAACAAGTTCCGAGGAACCTGGAAAAAGAGACTGAAAATACTCTTGCCTAACACTTTCACTGCTCCGTCTTAAAAATCGGAGACTTGACTGTTATGTATAATCTATGAAGAGAGACGCAGGAGTTCTTCAGTAGAAGATAAACTTGTTTCAGTTTCTGTCTTTAATCAGTTGTGTTATACTAAATGTAAAAGGATTAAAGTATTATCCTTTTCTGTCAATTAGCAAGAAATCTAAACCAAAAACAAACAAGCAAAAAACTATAAAGCAGTCCACAAGCACAAAACTAGCATTGTTCTCACCATAACCAAATACATTAAGCCCAGAATCCTGAAACAATTTTTAAAAACAGTTTTCCTGTTCACACTGTAGTTTGTCATAACAGGTAATTCTTGGGAGATTCTTCTGTACATCTGGGGGCAAACACGTTGGGCACAAGACATTGCCACAGTGTATTTATCACAACATCACGTGTTGGGACATTTAGAGTCAAACCTCTTAATTTCATATCTCATACCAAAATACTTTGTATGTCATACCAAAATACTTTGTATGGGAATATAAAAGAGAGAAATCCCCTCCATACAGACGTGTTTCTAGCCATGAGGTGGAGGTGTACTAAAATAATTGCTCAACAAACTAAGAAAAATTTGGCACCCGTTCAGATTGGCACCTGTTCAAATCTCTAATAGGTAAAATAGAAGCACAGTCTCCCCATGTATCTTCCTGTTTTCTGTTCCTTGATTATTTGTCAATGCCTGAAAGTTACGGTAGTATATGACCCAAAATAAGCACCTTAGAAATCTATCTTAATTCTGCAGAGGGAAGTTTTCCTTTAAATAGGCGTATTACTTCCTTTGTCTCAGGATCCATTGAAAACTCTGCTTTGGCTTTCAAGAGGCTTGTCAACTATGCCATTTACCAATGTAAATTACTCCTTTTGTAAATAAAGAACAATCAGGTTACCATAGATGCCTTGTCTGAAAAGTTCAATAAATAGTGTATCTCTCTGAATTTAGTAACTGCTTACTGTAGTAACCTTTGCTCTCAGTCACCTCCTGAAAAAGCTATTTAAAATTTAAATTGGTTTTAAGCTTCCTGTTTTTGTAATCTTTGGCTTCCCATTCTCTCTTTTTTTTTTTTTTTAGGAAAGATGAAAGTACAAAATATGTCCATAGGTGTTATTTTAGAAGCGTGAAAAATACACCCCTACATAATAGGATTACGGCGAAACAGATTACAAAAACTGTAACTGGCCTCACTTTTCAGATTTTTATACTGCATGGATAAAAACTTGCATGTATGGAAAGGAAGGCTGTCCTTTCACAACCAAAAGACTACTGTTTCCTGCTCACCACAGAGCACTTTTATAACCAGTAATTCAGCACAGATTTCTCAGATATTCACCTACTGCACTTTGGTTGTTCTGTCATTCTGGACATTTAGTGTCATTAAAACTATTAATAGGAGGGGAAAAAAAAAAAAAAAAGAAAAAAAAAAAAGCACCAATATTGAACTTCTGTTTTTCTGTTTCTAAGTGTTTGTTTATTTGCTACAGGCTATTGCATGATATGTAGATACACTCTGAAAATAATATGCAAAGAACTGCAAAATCATAATTCTGTAGTGGCTACTCTTTATGGAAAAAAAAAATAGGATTCATTCTACATCTTTTGCTGAAATCTGCACCTTCATTGCAGACATGAGGATTTAAGAAATAGATATGCAGAAGTCAATGACATTTTACATGCTTAAGATGCATAGACCGATTCAATTTTTGTTTCCATTGCTACACAAAGAAAATTAATGCATATATAACCCTGATCTCTGGAAATATGTTTATATTTAAGTCTAATCTAAAAAGATGGCAGTAATAAGAATAAAGGATGTATTCAGTCATATTAAAATGGAAACAGCCATTAGATGTTCCTCCAGTTAAGCAGTTGCATGTAAAAGGAAATCTATTCTTTATGTATCTAAACTGCCAAATTATTTTTAAATCTGCATCTGAAATTCTCTTTTAAAAGTATTCACATATTCAGTATACTTGGAAGTAAATCATAAAGTATAACTGCATTTTTGTTTTATCTTTGGGCTTGCAAAGTGATCAGTATTCCAAAACAAATGAAATTATGTCACTTACTATTAAAGACATTCAGCTCAGAGATGGAGCACAATACAGCTAAATAACATTCTAGCATTTAAAACAAGTAAGGCTAGATTGTTGTGAGTGAGTGCCCAGCTTTTTACTTCTGCAGCTCTCTGAAAACCCTTCTAGGCTCAGAAACTTCCGCTGCTTTTCAATGGAACTGATGATGAATTTGAAAACTTAGCCAACTTCATGACTGCATTGACTCAGAAACAAATAAAATTACATAGTTACTGGGTGATAAGGTGGACTTAAACAAAACCTGTCCATACTTGAATTCATTGGAAACTTTCTGATTTTGTTACACTACTTTGATTTGATGTCTCTTGAAGAGCTTGTAACTTTTGTTGCTGCTGCATTATGCTGAAGGTACAAACACAAGTTCCAGGGTTCACCACTTGCTCTTATAAGGAGAAATCTTAGTCTGAAAAAGCACTTCAGGTTGTTAATATTTTAACTCATGGTACTCAAACTGTGATCTATGAAGACTCGGTTGGCCAACAGTGCAGAGCACGTGTTTCCTTGGCTTGACTAAGGAAAGCTGACCATACATTAATGGCACATAAAACAAACTTCTGAGAACTTGAGGAATGTCATGTGGGCAATAGCTAACAGTGACTGAAGTAAAAAAAAAAAAAAAAAAAAAAAGACAATTTTTAAAGTAGGATATGGCATACACTTTTGAACTTAAAACCACTACTACAAATATTTCTAAAAACACAACTCTAGTAAAGCAATTGAACAGTGCTGAGTGACCAAAACAGGATCTCAGTTGTCTCTGCCTCAATCAATTGCCTAAAAAATGGACAGTTCTGGACTAAAGCTGCAACATGGAGGAAAATATTCTAAAGCAAGGAAGCTTTACATATCAAACTACTCAAACTAATAAAATTACTCCAGGAAATCTTGTATAGATCTGTCTGTGACAGAGCTGATTTTCTTCCTAGTAGCTGGCATGGTGCTGTGTTTTGGATTTAGGATGAGAATAATGGTGATAACACATGGATGGTTTAGTTCTCACAGAGCAGTGCTCACATAGCCTTTCCAGCTCCTTGTGCTGTCCTGCCAGCGAGGGGGCTGGGCGTGAGCAGGAGCTGGGAGGGGACACAGCCAGGACAGCTGGTCCAAGGGATATCCCAAAACGTGGCATCATGAGGAACAATAAAACTGAGGGGGGATGGCTGGGCGTGGGGGTGGCTGCTGCTCAGGAACAGGCTGGGCATTGTTCAGCAGGGGGTGAGCAGTTGCATTGTGCATCACTTGCTTTCTATATTCTTTTATCATTATTACTAGCCCTTCGTTTTCTGTCCTGTTAAACTGTCTTTATCTCAAGTAATGAGTTTTTCCCTTTTTTTCCAATTCTCTCCCCCATCCCACTGGTGTGGGGTGAGCGGGGATGAGCAAGCAGCTGTGTGGTCCTTAGCTGCCTACTGGGTTAAACCACAACAAGATCCTAACAAGAAAAGACTTCAGAAAATAACAATTGGAATTCTCCTCTTCAGGTCAGCATTGAACACCCACACAGGCATTCTTATTTGATGGAACAAATTTTGAGGATTTTGGTGCAGCAAGCACATTTAAGTCTATGTGAACAGGCAATATACAAATTTGTGAATACTTTTAAATGCCCATGCTGTTATTTTTCTGTAACATTACTATCCCCAACTTTTTAAGTAAATATGTACTAAGTACCTTACAAAAAAAAAAAAAATCTACAAAAATAAAATTGAAATTACTTCAATGTATGCTTAAGAACAAATAAAACCTCTTACTCAACTAATTAGTCTTAGAAAAGGTTTGGCTACCTTGCTGCTATGCAACTGCTATGGCAACACCAGAGTTTCATCATCATCTCACTTTTCCCCTTTCATTTTTTTTTTTTATTTTTTATTTTTAATCGGTTAACCACAAGCCATACTTGTAAAAGAAGGCTCTCCTACAATAACAGGAGTCAGAATATCAAAGTGGGACTGAAAAGTTGTACTACCACTGATAGTTTGTAAAATTTAAGTATGCTACAAAGACTTGGTTTAATGTTGCAGTTTACCATTCACAGGATCAAGCTCAGCTCTATTATATTTTTTTTAAGGATATTCAAGTAAAAATTATAACCTTTTCCAAAGACTGCATTGAATAGATAGCTGAATTCCCAGAGAAGGCATCATATGACAGCCTAATTCTGAAAAAGACATGAAGTGGTTATTTTTCTCAGAACATGAAGCAGCTACTGATGATTACTGCATTTGTGTAAAATTTTATAGCTGAAGTTCCACTGGTATTAACAATTTGCTCGCTATACAAGTTCTTCACACTGGCTTTTCCGTAGTGTTTCCCTCTTATGACTGGTAGGTCTTTCTACTGGTCAGGTTTTAATACTGTAAGTTCCAGCTCTGACATCTCCTGGTACTCTAGCCTACAAAACTATATTTCATCAAAAGCTCTGCTTTCATGCTAAATGTAAAGATTTTAAGTTGCCTGAACATAATCCACAAGACAATTTTTAAGTGAAAACTGTCTTAAGATAGTGTCTGTTTTTTTTCCCCCTTTCAGATACAGCTTGATGATGCAACTTAAATTTTCTTATGTTTGGAAAGGTGCTGGTCTCTTCTCCTTAGTCACCAGTAACAGGATGCACAGGAATAGCACAAAGTTTTATCAGGGGAGGGTCAGATTGGACATGAGGAAAAAATGTCTTTACCGTGAGGGTGGTCAAACACTGGACCACCTAGAGAGGTGGTTGATGCCCCATGACTGTCATTGTTCAAGATACATTTGGACAACACCCTCAGTAAGATGATTTAACTTTTGGTTAGTCCTGAAGGCACTCAGACTAGATGATCTTGGAACATCTTTTCCTACTGAAGTATTCTATATTCTGTTCATAGAAATGCATAATCAGTATTACATTTTAAAATCTTCAGCTCCTGGACTCGGAGGCGTACCATGTAATAAGTGCACACAGAAAAGGAAAATAAATACAATTTATTAAAAACTTAACTTTTTATAGCATAAGCAAAAATATCCTATTGAAATTAGATCCACTTTCTAATGGGCTTTATAATGAAGTATTTAATTATTCACAGCATTTAAGGGTATGTTCTAATTCAAGCAGATAAAAGAACAAGTGTTAAAATGTCAGTGTATATATTTTAGAGTCCTAAAAAAATTTATTTTTTTCAAAGTGCAAAGTGTTTTGCTGGTATGAATAAACACATCTAGCATACCATTTATTTTTGTAGTCAAATTCAGGATATTTTTTTTTCATCTAAAAAGGCTGAATGTGTAGATATGCACAGCTTAGTCTGTGTCACTGTTTCCTTAATGACCCACCTTCTGTAAAATAAGGAAATGTGTAACAGGAAATGCCAACAACTCTTAGCTTAATTACGTGGCTGAACACTATCACCAATCAACTAGTTCTAGCATGCATAGCAATAGAATTTTCTAAGAAATCTGAATATTTGGTCTACATGTTCTTTGGGCACTAAGAAGCCATCTTTCCAATGAAGGTTTGACTTCTTTTCTCCTGCAAGTAGCCAGACCAGTTCAAGTCTTTCTCTTTACATTTCCTCCCATACCATGCAGTTCTCCCTCACTGTTTTTTGTCATAGGTAACAAGCATAACTATAGTTAAAGAAACTTGTTGGTTTGGACACATTGATATTGTACATGTATATAGTCAAATGAGCAGCAACAGGACAATACTATTTGACAACAGCAAGGGAGCAGAAGTCTGGTGTAGGAGAGAACTTTAGTTTTGCTCTATATATATAAAGAAAATCCTAGGCATATGCACTGACAGCTATTCTTTAGAATTTGCTGTCATCAAGCACAATAAAGTTCACTCCTGTTATAAATGAACTGAGCTACTCAATCAGGGATGAGTTCAATCGTTAAAATAATCTAATCAGACAAAAGTAAACCAACAAAGATGTAAATAGTGGACTTTATCATAAGCCATATAATGCCTTACTTTCCCCAATCATCTTTTAAGTTACTTATTACATCCCTGAAACTCTGGCTTCAATTCACTGCTTGCAGGTACTGATTCAGACTGTGATGGCTCTGAATCTGCAATAAAAAAAGATAAAAGTACTTGTGATAACCATAAGACTAAAAAGGTCAACTAACATTTAGTTTCTCTCAGTCACGTCAAAATGCATATAAATTCCAGTACTTTAATTTTTAACTAAGAATGACAAGCTACATGGAAAGTCTGCAGTATGACACAAAACTGTAAACCACCACAAGTGAGTTATACGTTCATATGCGTAATGGGCTGTATCTCCTGTCTGATATGTCTTGGACTTATATTATGAAGCAGACAACAGACAAAGCTCCACCTCAAAAGGAAGCTGCAAGGTGCTCATGCTGTCAATTGCTTCCAATAAGCGGACAAAAGTACCCAAGTGCTATCTTCAGCACACACCTCAAAGCACAAAGAGGGTGAAGTCAAACTGAATCCAAGTACAACATGTCTTTATGAAACCGTGCTTCTGAAAGCATTAAGAACCCTCCTTTTATACTGAGACAAGAAACAGAATGACAAATAAGGGCAAAGCTGGTTTCACGTTATTTAGCAGTTTGTAAAAGAAAAGCCTCTTGAGAAGCATCTCTATATTAAAGTATGCAGCATATTGATTTTTCATCAGTCTTTATACAATATACCCATCATTTTATTCTATGTTTGTGATATAACCGAACCAGTATCATGGTTATTCTGAAAATCTTCAGTTTTCTTTATACCCCAAATGTCCCATTTGAGGCCCACTTCCATTATTTTTGAAACTAAAATACATTGTTTGGGTTTTTTATTTTTTCATTTTTATAAATTGGGGTTAGGGTTGGAAAACATTGGAGAAGACCTCCAAGATCATCAGGTCCAACCATCAGCCTAACACCACCAAGTCCACTGCTAAACCATGTCTCTATGTGCCATATCCACGTCTGAAACACCTCCAGGGATGTTTACTCAACCACCTCTTCCCATGCCTAACCACCCTTCCCATAAATAAATCCTTTCAGATATCTAAACATTCCCCTGGCACAGCTTGAGACCATTTTCTCAAGTCATTTTCACTTTGCATCTGAGAAAAGAAACCAACATCCACCCTGCTACAACCTTTCAGGTAGATTGATGAGGTCTCCCTGCAGCCTCTTCTCCACACTGATCAACCTCAGTTCCCTCAGCCAATCCTCATTAACACTCTTGTCTATTCCCTTCACCAGCTTTGTTGTTCTTCTCTGAATGCATTCCAGTAACTCAATATTTCTTCTCAAAACTGAATACAATATTTGAAGTGCAACTTTTTGTATAAAATATATGAATTCATATATTCTTCATATATTTACATATGAAGAAAAAAATATGGTAGATATATTGTTTTTAATGTTAATGGAAGACAAAAAAAAAAATAAATCAATTCAGGAGGTGTTGATTTGTCATAGAAATTAATTTTACTAGCCACTAAACTTTCCACACATTGATCTATCAAGTTCAAGAAAGTCATGTCAATCCACAGCATATAGAAAAGCATTCACTTTTAATCCAATAAAACTGTTGCAAAACCAAGATTTTTAATCATGTGGACATATTTATTTATTTATTTTTTAAGAAAAGGTGATCTGTTTCATATACATGAGTATTGATGACAACTGTAAGTTCTCAGAAAAAATAGTAGGAGACAAGGACTATTCGAAAACAAATAGCAACTATTTTACAGTCTGCTTAACTTCAAGGAGGAGGATAACTGTGTCTCCTCAGTATTTTACAAAAATATGTCATACAGAAGCCCTTAGATCAGAACAGAACATACTTCTACAACTGCAAAGATGGAAAAGAAAGCCATGAAAGCCCCTGCCTTTGATGACTACAAGCAGGAGGGCACTTTCCCTAAACTGTTTGCAGGGTGCTGTAAGCCAAGCACGGTAACTCAGTAAGTCTCAGCATACTTAAAGAGAAAGAATCAAATTATTCAGGCCACCCATAATTCAAATCCAACTAACATTAAAAGATTTAAAAGAAACAGCTTGCAATAATTTTACCTGTGGACTGCTCACTGCTTTCTGAAGTTTCTTGAATCTTTTTTTTCCATGCAGTATGTTGTTGATACCAGTCAGTCCCGTAACCATTGCTAATTAATTTGCTAAAGTTTACTGCTTCACTTTTTCTCTGAGCAGGCCTGTAAATCAAAACATGTTAAATAATAGCATAAGTAAACCAAAATTGGGATTAAGTGGAAAGAATGTATTTTGAACAGAAAAAGTAATAGCCTTAAATAATATAACTTATTTGTAAGTAACAGTACATATACATACTATATGTCATCATCATAGGAAAAAAAACAAAGCACGCAGCTGGGACTGATTCAGTAAATATACATGTAGTTTTAAATGACAAGAACCATTCATGTTATTGGAACTTCACATGTATAATACTGGCATAATTCTGGCCTGCTGACCAGAAAAAGTTAGTGAGAAAGAAAAATCTAAGCAAGAACGTGTAAGCTGAAAAGGCTGATGACATACATTCTGCATTGTTTAGGTTTTATCTCAAAAATTTGCTCATAAGTATACATTTCATTAGACATTTCAATCACACATTTTGCATCATTAACATACTTCCAAAACAGACTATTTTCTGATGTTTATCTCTAATCTGTTTTTAACACAAAGTACTTTGGAGCAATTCAGCTGTGCACACAGATTAGTGTTGTCATCGCTCGCTTAGA
Source organism: Netta rufina (assembly GCF_964035555.1). Classification (NCBI taxonomy): domain Eukaryota; kingdom Metazoa; phylum Chordata; class Aves; order Anseriformes; family Anatidae; genus Netta; species Netta rufina. Next base: position 85,542,462 of record NC_140124.1, on the reverse strand, counting down.
AGACTAATTATCTTCCAGGTGTTGATAACAGTATGTTTGCTGGGCGTGACCTTCTATTAGGCTACATACTGATGTGATTTCTGAACATGGTAGTCCTACCTGTGCCTCTGTAATCTACGCTCACAGAATTAACAATGCACTCTAATAGTTTGCATCTGTTCACTGGTATTAACAACAGATAATTTAGAATGCAGTAAAAGAGTACTTAACTACACGACAATATTTTACCACACAACTGTATGCATACTTTCCCTAAATAAAAGTTTTGTAAATAACTAAAATAATAGCTTTACTGTATAAATTAAACTCCTATTTAACATATTTCACCACTATAGATGGTGGCAGTAAGTAAGTTTAGTAGCAGTAAGGATCCGGAAAGGCCATGCACAAATTCTCTAATCTCTGCAAGTTCCCAAGCAGTAATATTACTTGCATGCACATAGGCTTGCAGGTTTAGGAGTTTAATGAATTCCATAAACATGTTACTTACATAGGTGGAAAGGAAAGCCTATTTTTCCCACTGAATTCCTTGTTCATAGCAATACTTGGCGTTCTGGTTGGACACGTAGTGTTTATAGCTGGGAGCTTTACCTGAATGAGAGAGATCTTAACTTAATAAAAACAATTATAAAAATAACTAAGTGGTGTCAGAAGTGATAGTTATATTAAAGGCCCCAAAAAATCATCAAGTTGTACTATCGTAGGAATATTATTTCAAAAAGAGCGAGCAGAGGAGTATAGAGGAATAGAAAAAGATTTAAAAGCACCTTAGTTATACCAGGTAAGATCAGCTGTTTGTTCATTATGTCAGTAATGACAAACATGCTCATCTATGAGCTTTTCCCTCACAGTACACTTCTACCAAAAGTTAGGCTTCAAATTCAAACTAATTCAAACAATTGCAACTTCTCATCTTGGCATATTTCCCTATGTCCAGTGCAAGATAACATCCCAGTCTTAATGAAGCCAGGGGGACCAGAAACTAACTTCCAGCCTAATTTAAAAAACAAAACAAAACAAAAACATAGGACATCTCATACAATGGGATGAGAAAGCAATGGTGGTATATGAATTTGAGGCTTGAAATTCCAACAAATACAGATGTACTGAGAAAAGCCTATAAGAGGAATGTATATTTTATTTTTATTCTTTATTCATTATGTCCTAATAAGAGGACATCCAGAAAGATGGTGAAGGGACACCACAAACTCTATGCCTCAAAGTCAGAGAACCCAAAAAGTAGTGGAAAAACATTAGCAACACACATCAACACTGTTTATTTTAACAGCTTTCAAAACTAACAGCTGATGAAGGGTCAATATACTTCCCTCTCAAATCAAAGCACTCAATTAAATATCCCCAGTAATTCCAATATGTTTCACTGAGAGCTACTTAGAGAAAAAAAGCAAAAAAGAGCAACAACAAAAATTCTTCAAAGACTATGTACAACTTCCTTCATTGCATAAAAAGAAAGAGTGGGCAGGAATCCTCAAGATGGTGTGTACAATTTTCAAAGCCTATCAAGAAAGTGTTTGTGTTGTTCTAATATATTCCCTTAATAGGAACCTACATATTATTTGACCACGCTTTTTTTTAAAAAAAAACTTGCAATACAGAAAAGTACCCCATAGAATAAGAGCCTGCTTGCAAAATAAATTAAGGTAACTGGAAGTGAAATATATTGCTCTGTAAATTTAAAAGTACATTAAAGATAAAGATACTTTTCACCTACATAGACATTCCTACTGCCATATAGTTAACCTAAAAGAGCAAAAATTATGAACAGAGTGCAAAAATTAGATGCATCATCATCAATTGCAATTGGATTGTGGACATTAAAAACAACTCTAATGAAAACATTCATGATGAAAAGCTTCCAAAACAGATGTAAACACACCACAGACTTTCCCAGGACCCTGTGCAGATTTTGTTTAGAAAGGGCAAAGTATACTGTTGTTTGAATACATCTGACCCACGAAGAAGCCAGTAAAAAATGTAGACATGAATGTTTGAAGAGCATAGTTTTCTTTTTTTCTGGGAACAAATGAAGCCTAGTGCAGTTCTACTTATTCTGAAACAGAAAGTCAGTGATGAAGTTCCTACACACTTCAGAACCAGAGTTGCACCAGAATAAAAATCCCAGAATTTCAGCTAAACAGAATGATGTTTTATTGAAGCTTAAAGAGGTGAAAAACTTGAATACCCATTGAAGAAGAGATGACACTGAAAAGAGCATGCAGTGATGCTGGATTAAAACTGGGGTCTGTTGTCCAAAATGACAAGGTTTTTTTTTTTCTAAAAAAAAAAAGTCAGCTGCCTACAACTGCTTTCAAAATCTGTGAATGCTCATCTGCTGTGGCAGCCCTTTTTTGCTTTACATTTCAAAAACACTTCTGCTGTGCAAGAAGAGTCACTGCTTTTTTTCTCTTCAGCATTAAACTGCACCATTTCAGAACTGACACACCATGGAAGTTCCAGATGGAGGACTCTGACAAGCCTCTATTCAACAGCCACTGAGCTTCCCAAATAAAAAGCAAACCGAGTTTCCCAGAAAAAGCAAACTACGTAGGACATCTTCCACTTGGCTGAAGTGCTCTCTCCATTTGTGATGATACAGTTAACAACATAATCTAAGAGTGACTACTTACATTTACAGCATTTGACTGTTACTGCATGCCTAGGACTGCTAACAAAAGGGGTCACTCCTTTTAATCCATGAGAAAGGTATCATTTCAGAAACACTTAAAGTCCTTTATCTTGTTTGTGCAAATGCCTGACAGCTATGACCTCAGACACAACGTATTCATCTTACTCTCTATGAACACACATTTATTAATTTCAGATTCAAGAAACACTAACTGTAATTTGTAAAGCAACTACTTCATTTATACCCAACAACTCATGATGTAATATAGTCGTACCATGAAAATGTAAATGTATTTGGTTGTGGTTTTCCTCAGTGAAAACCCTGACCTCAACACTCTTCCACACGCATGGGTGGTAGGTGCAATAGATACTTCCTATTAATATGGAAAGCTGAAAGCACCTGAGTGAAATCCTGGTTCCCCTGAGATCAAGGGCAAGATTCCACATTACACTCCAAGGACATATTTGAGGTTAAATCCTGACCTCAGGTGAGTAATCCTTTTACTAGAGCATGTACATGTATACATATGCATGCATACACACAGAGTCCTGTACATGCGTAATGCAGAATCCTGGAAAAATAAAAAATATTTTCATTGAAGACATAGAGCTCCAAAATAACCACAATTATTTGATAAAAAAATCTGTATTTTTCACCAAGGCTAACATTAAAGGAACACCATACCGCAGCTCTCCAGACCTGTCCTTCATTAGGAGCAGCAGAAAACTGCAATCAACATAGCAGAAAAACAAGACCAAGAGAATATGGACCAGAAGCACAAAAAGGAAATTTTGCCTTCAAGGTGTACAATTTAGCACAATGGTAGCGCTTTACCATTACAGATACAAAACGCATAGCCAGATCTCTTGATTGCATTCTTCAATCTTTGGAAGGAAAAAATGGCAACATTCAGAGATGAACAAATTGCACCTGGGCACGGAGAAAAGCCTCTCATTCCTCCACAAACACTCATAACTGCATATCAACTGTGAGCAAGATATGAACTACTCTTTGCAGGAATACATAGGCTTAAGTGTTTGGCCAAGAAGCGTTTACTACAGAAACCAAAGGCTCACTCAGCACACCACTAGTAAAACTGCCATAAGAAAAAAGCTCAACAGAAAACCCTACTGGCATTGCTTACTCTTACTGACAGATAAGGGATGTATACCTAGCAGAACTCAAGACATTGAGTTAATTAATCTCGTACTCATCAATGTATTGCAAAACCATGAAGATTAATAAGATGCAGTGACAGCCATAACTTGAGGAGCAATGGAGATTCTAACACTTCAGAGGAACATGGCATAAATGTTTAAAGCTCCAGAGCAAGGGCCCACTCGGGAACAATGTTTTCAAACTGAGTACAGCAGGAACCCTTAGAGGTTAAAATGTTTTTGCAGTTGTCCATAAGGACTCCCTTTGGGATTTCCCTCCATGATTGCATCATACATCTCTCTTCTTAAGGGCTGCCTTATCAGGCTGGACTGAATAATGTTGTCCAGACATTCAACATCACCTAAATACTTGAGGTAGTTTGCTACTGTACTGTCATTATTTAGTCAAGCAGTAAATTGAGTATTGCTCAGAATTTTTTCTGTGGTGGTTTTGAAATCTCTCTCTACCCTTCATTATACAAAATGTACAGTGAGAAAACTAAAAACAAAGACTGTGTGGTAGGGCTAGTTGTATTGTCTCACTGGAAGAATCTTCAGGAAAGTGCTCTGAACAAACCACAGAATAGAAACCTCTAATAAAAGGAAGGAAGTAGAAGTAGATGCAAAAGAAGCATCATGTGATGTCTCAAGGTATATGAGACACTTCTTGTGAGGGTACAAAAAAGGTACTCTGCAATAGGACAACCATTTCAGAGATGGTGGTGTGAAGGGGGGTGAGAAAGCTAAGGCATGAGCCACAGAATCTGTTATCTGAGGCACCTAACTATAGAAGAGTAAAGTTTGGGAGTTAGTACCTTAGACAAAATTCAGCTTCCAAAACAGTAATATAGATTACATATTAGGGCCTCTACAGGTTTGGAATTTGAGCTGAATAAGTACCATTTATTCACATTGTACTCAGTGATAAATAAAAAATTTATGAGAACTTTCATGTACAAGACTGAATGAAACAGGGCCTTGATCAAATTCCACACCTAGCAGAAAAAGACCTTCCACCAGTCCCCACATGGACTTGAACTACACATACCATTACCAAAATCAAATTTGTCTCAGAGCAGTAAAGACAATGAGTTCTTAAGTAAGGGAGCACTTAATCTGCCTCACATTTTGATCCTCTAGAAGGCTTCCATGGCAGTTTGAGTTTCAAGTGTCAATGCCCTGAGACTGACTGAAAAAAAGTTTCACCTAAAGGCATCAGCAAGTTATACCTGAAGCACACATTATGTGCATGACTACTTCTGCAGGCTAAGATGACATTCCCAAGCCTGTTCAGAAGGACAACATATCCCCACTGACACAAGACATCATTCTGAATTTGCACTTGTTACTCTCCTCAGCAAAGGTTAAGGACTTTTTACTTAAAATGTCCAACACCTGCGCTTGTAGTTAAGTGGAAGTGATGTACTAGTGTTCAAGTACATCAAAAGTCTTTCCATGTATATTCCAAAGCAATATGGCAACTGAGGCACCCAGGACTACAGATTTTTTAGGACTACTATAGGACTACTATTTTTTATAAAAATGTAAGCCTTAAATGGGCAGGAGGGGAGGATGAAAGATGGAGGATGGGAGATGGGGTTTTGTCCTCTAAACCTAAGATCATCACAGAAAAGTTTGCTCTAAGCATAGTTTGCCCTACATTCATTTTGTGGTGGATAAATCTTCTGTTCATAGGCAGCCAGTGTAGCCTCTTTCAGGACTCCCTCTTGAACTTTAAAACAAACCCTTTTTTCTGAACAGCCTTCTGTTCCCTCCTCCTCCTCCTTCTCATTCCTTCCTCCCCCAGGACTGAACAAGAATTCGATTCAACAGGAGTGAATTTCAGTAGAAACACAGCATAAGAAGATAGAAACTAATTCCCAGCTTTCATTTACACTTAAATATGTGCACGTGCAATTGGAAATTGCATATCTGGTTCATACGCTACACCTGCAACACTTAAACATAATTTTACTACACTGCAACTTCCCTTCGTAAGAACCAACAAATTCAGTCAGAAGCATCTGGACAAGCTCTGCAAACAAAGCCATCTCCGTCATACCTTTTTTTTCTCTGCATTTTCTTTGTCCTCAGCATCCCGCTGCCAAACACTTTTCATATCGAAATCGAAAGGCCCTCTTCTTGTCTCGTAATTATTACTGTGATGGTCATCAGCATTGAACTCTTTGTGAACCATAAAATCTGGTAGAGTGGAAACATAGTTCCTGCAGACAGATGTTTAACACTTGTTTTTACCAGGGATATGTATTTTTCGCTTCATTACAAAATAATTCTGAAACACTGACAGATGAAGAGAGAACCCAGGAAGTTATTCAGGCTCTTGGCAGACCTACCGTGGCTCACTGGCTGCTGGAGGATTGGAGCGGTGTGAGTACCAGTCAGGCACAGCGTATGCTACTGGAGATGACTTGCTTGTAACAGGAGCGTAGTGCTTCAACAAGTCTTAGGATGAAAAGACAAAAGCTGCTACTTTTCTGACTCTTATTCTGGTTATAAAAGCATCATCTTTTCAGGCTGCTGTTTTACCAAGAAGAGACACCTTTTAGTATTCACTAAGTAACATCTGTCTTCCTTGGTTAAACAGGCAATCAAAACCTTGCAGCACCATGTTTCATTTGTACCCTTATTTATCTTCTAAAAGTTTTGACACGTTTCTGCTGGTGTCTGTTAATTCATATTCCTGTATTTGTCATCCTGCTCTAAGTGTGCATGCCTGCCATCTGTTCAAGTCTCTTAACTTCTCTTTCTCAATAATGGAAACAACAAAAACATGGAGTGTCCTGGTACAAGAACAGAATATACACAGAACCATAACAAACTGGATGTCATTAGAAAAAAAAACACCTCACAGACATCTACCAAGCTTTCTGATAACAATTCTTTGTGACAAGACTGTTTTTACCAGACTGTTACTTAAAGAGCCCTAGCATAAACTGTAAAGACCTATCTCAAATGCAGGTAAACTGCCAGCATTTTCCAAGTAGTTCAGACAAAATGCAAAACTACCTATTTTGACAACAGGTAGTTAATTCAATACACAGCAAAGGTGTACATTACAAGCAGACCTCTTATGTCACAATTTCAAATACTTTTTCCCCTAGTTTAATTTCAGAAGATTCTTCTGAAACATCTGCAAAATTTTTCTGCCACAAAACTCATGGAAAACCAAAGAAAATAATGCCAGAACAAAGCCAGAAAAGTCACACACCAGGTCGGCCTCCTTGCTTTGCCAGCCTTACATAAGCTGAATCAGTGTCTTTGATCCATTTCCTGCGGCACCCAAATGTCCCTTCATTGGGAGCTTTTGCAAGACCTGGAATCTGGGATGTTGGAGGAAGTGGGATATCTGAGTTCATTGGTTTCTCTGGTCGCTTCGTGGGCATCTGGTAATAGCATTCTGTAGTAATGGAAAAGAAAATATCATAAAATAAATAAAATAAACTGTTAGCATCCCTTTTTCAGGCAACTATCAAATCTAGTCAACCTGAAATTTGAGCAACATGCTGCATTTCAGCATGAAGGTAGAAGACAAGGATTCTTTATTCAAGGGCACATAGCAAAGACAAATTCTGGAAGATCATATTCAACAAAGAAGGCCTTTGTTTAAGTTTTGAAATAGCATTCAGGTTTTCATAGAAAATGTTCTAGTACAGGGCACCACATATATTCAGGCAGCAGACCATGTCAAGGACACCAAGAGCAGAGTCACAACAGACAGCTAGTAGCAGTTAAACCTTTTGTTTCCTTTCCTCCACATCTACCACCAAATGCAAGGGCAGCATTCTTATTTGTCCATTTCTAGGTCTTCATTTGTAAAATAATCCAACCTGATCCCCAAGTCATCCCCTCCTTAATAAAATAAGGTGAGTCAAGCCCTCACCAGAAATACCGGTTTCTCAACTTTCTGCATGCAAAAACAAACAAGCAATCAAACAGAAACATCAAAACACTCTACAAGGAAGGGAAATTTCCGTAAAGGGAAAATGAGGTGGCAAACGGAAGAAAAAGACAATCTAAGGAATTATGCTATGAAAGGCATGCAGACTTACTGCGATGACTCCAAATGCAGCAAATGCAGTTACCTAGGTGTAAGTAAACTATCTTAAGGCAGACATCCTCTCCGAGAGCTACTAGGCAAACACAAATATGCTGAAACTCACTTCTAAACAAAATGCCCTAAAGAACTCACTTTCACTGGTATCAAGGGCAAAGAGCCATTAGACTGTTTTATTTCACTACACTAATTGGTCCATCTGAAACCGCTCTACCTCATTATCCCAAATACTCTCATTCATTTTAGTTTGCTGGATTGCCAGACATTTGGATCTCTACTTTGATAGTTTAAAATGAAAGAGCATTTTTCAAAGAAAAAAGCCCCTTACACAGCTTATTTACAAGGGAAAATGCCCACAGCTGATTGAAAATCTCCTCTCTTTGAACAGACTGAACTCTACTGGGATTCACCCATGGTGTATGGTGTTTGTGGTTGATATTTTTTCCCACCTGACAACATCTAGAGGATCTCTGCAAACCAAAGGGATGTTCTAATTCAGAGTATTAGGAGGTGGGACCAGCAGCCAGGCTTAGAGCCTCGCAAGCACTAGAGGAAGGTAAGATAGGTGGGATCTAGCCTGTGAAGACAGCCTGGCCATGGGGCTCTCACAGATGACCTGGAAAAAGGCAAATGCTCAGCTCCATGTATACCCCCGAGATCTTCCCACCAAAGCACCAGAAGCCTCGCCTGACGCCTAGGGACAAGCTCCTTGCTTCAGACCTGCATCACTATAAAACAAACCGCACCGCCTGCTGCCTAGACGTAGGGCACTCAAGCCTCAGCCACGTCTGCTTCCAGCTACCAGGTTGGCAGGCTGCAGCACCAGAAGGGCACGGGGCTGGAAACGTGCCCAGGGCCCCTCGCCGTGCCACCACCACTCCTTCCACAACCAGAGGCAGGAAGCGGCCACACAGCCCGGTACTGGGCAGCGACGGCACCGGGCTGTGCCCGGCCCCGGCCCCGCTGCCCCCCCCCCGGCCGCAGCGCCACGCCCGTCCCTGTGGCAACGGGGCGGCTCCGGCGCCGCGCCGCGCCTCCAACGGCCGCCGCCGCCATCTCGTGGCCGCCCGGGTGCGGGCGTTCGCTGTCCGCCTGTGGTAGAGGAGCAAAAAAGAAGTTAGCCAGGGCTTATGTGTGACTTCAGGCCGCAGTGTGGCCAACGGAACAGAGGGAAAAATAGGATGAAAAAGCTTGTGCGTCGAGATGAAGACACGGAGATCTCCCAAAACTTAATATCACAGAAAAAAGAGATTGAACTGGGGGAACATTAATGTAATTTATTCCCAGGTAAACCAGACAGCTCTCCCTCAGGATCACCATGGAGCCTGATTTGATACACACAGGTGTATTCTGGGTGGCCCCAGTTCCTCAGCACTTGCAGTTTTATAGAATCATAGAATTACTAAGGTTGGAAAAGACCTTCAAGATCATCTGATACAACCATCACGCTGCTACCAATGTCACCCACTAAACCATGTCCTCAAGCACCATGTCCAACCTTTCCTTAAACACTCCCAGGGACAGTGACACCACCACTTTCCTGGGCAACGCTTTCCACTCTGGACAGGGTGCTTTGCAACAGATGGAGGAGCGGGCTGCCTGACAAACTGTGGGCCCGTGGGAGGGATGGTGCCTGTGGTGCTCTCAGACCTCAGCTGACTCTGGGATTCCCCTGTCGGGGCAGAAGAGCCTGCCATGGGGGCACCTTGCTCAGAGCCTCGCCAGACAGCTTGGAGGAGGTCGGGTGATCTTTGGAGGTGCTCCGAGGGACAGCTCTCCTTCCCATTGCTTGGGACAGGCTGCTGGCTGACACGCCTTCCCAAGTTCTTCTCCAGCTTCCGTGCAGTCGCGGACTGAGAGCTCTGCTCCGATACGGAGCTCGTCATCCCACTTGCCACGGTTTTGCTGTTTGAAGTGGCCTTTGCTTTCATTTCCTTCTCCAACTTGTCCTTCACTTCTTCAACCACATGAAGGACAATGGTTCTCACATAGGCCTGCAGTTCTGTGTGCAGCCGCTGAACTTCGGAGACAGCCTTTTGGATGCTCTCCCTCACAGTCCTGCAACTCAGTCGTGAGACCTGGGCAACTTTTCTCTCTGACTTGTTTCTGGGCTCTGCTCTTCGTAGTCCCCACCCTTCCCTCATGGCCTCCCTTGAGAGAGGCACCTGGGATGGCTGTGGCTGCCTCTCAGAGGGATCAACAGTCAGAAGCGCCACGATTTCAGAGTATGTGCAGTTGTAGGCTTGCTCAAACCGGGAAGCTGCAAAGGATTCGAAAGCGTCGCAGACACTTCCAACGGCTTCTTTGGTGGCTTTGTCAAGGATGTTCCCTCAAGGGCTTCCCTTGGTTTCTTTTCTTCCAGCTTCCCCACTTGGGACGCTCTCATGGCCAAGGGCTGCTCCTTCTGCCTGGCTTCTGGCCTTGGCTCAGATGCACTGGGCATGCCGGATTCCCAGGACTTCTCAAAGACCTTCATCACGCTCGCCACAACCTTCTTAGCCACCAGTGCAGTTTGTCAAGAGGATGTATCTCTGAAGGCTTTCGGCACTTCCACACAGTCTTTCTCGGATCCCATGGCAAGCCCTCTTGAAGCCCCAGACGGACTGGTCCAGTGCCTGCACCCTCTCCAACACTTGCCGCACCACAGCCCGAGCCATCTCTTCGATCTTCTGGCTTTCTCTAGCCCCCTGTTCTTCCGAGGCAGCTTTGAATACACCGCCTGCAGGGACAGGTGACTTTCTCTCGGACTCTGTCACAGGATGGATGCTGCCCAGGAGCTTGGCATTTTCCCTGCCCAACTCATAGCTGGAGGGAGTCACTTTCAGCCTTCTGTACTGGCCAGAGTGGAGAAAGTTTCTTCTGCTTTTGTGGGAAGCTGGGCCAGCTGGTTTTTGAGGCTGCAGTAGGCTGACTTTCTCTCTCGTGACCAAGTACGCATTACTGGAGGAGCTCTGGCGAGAATGGTCACTCCCCGCCATCAGTCTTGTGTCAAGTTTCTTTAACTTGGCCAGCTCTTGCTGAAGCTTTTCCTGAAAGGGAACAGCAGGAAAATCCACAGAAAATGGCCTCCTCAGGGTTAGCCAGGCCCAAGGGGCGGGCAGCCTGCCTCCCTCCTTCCTCTGCCTGCAGGAAGTCTCTGCCTCGGGAGCAGTGCTCCCTCCCCCAGGCTGGAGGATGAGGAGGAGGACACTGCATGTGGATCCCAAGCAGAGAAGCCTGGGATTTTCTACATTTGTACATCTGAGAGGGAAAGCAGGAGAAGGCTGCACCCTCCCCTAAGAGCCCCCCAGCCTGGTGCTGGCAAGCATGTCCCTGTGGAGAGCCCAGCCGTGGAACACCCTCTCCTGACTTCTGGCCTGCGCAGGCCACTGCTGTAGGCGAGTCCTCCTTTGTCTCTGTGCTGCGGGGCTGGGAGCATCCATCCCTGACTCCTCCACCTGCTTGGACCAAAGTGCTGGAGCTCCCACTATGGCCACAAGGCCTTGGAATGATGGGGAGGGAGCCTGTGACAGAAGAGACCTTTGCCACCCCTTCCACCCCTTCCTCCTTCTCTTACCCTTTCCCCCAGCTTTGCCTTCAGAAGACAGGCTTGGTGCCTGGCAGCAGAGGGATTTTGACTCCGAGTAGGAGGTCCAGCAGCCCGCTACCTCCTTCTCCAAGTCCCCATCTGTGCCAGAGCTAGAAAGACAGGGACACTCAGACGCTCAGGCACTCCAATCCCTTCTGCAGCCCACCCCCACACCCTCCTGCAGCTCTCTTCCCACTTGCTAGCAGTACGCTACCCGGGATGGGCAGAGAGAGGCACGGCTCCCTGCAAGCCTCCTGGGGCCTGACCACGTTTCGATCCCTCCCAGCTTCCTGGGAGCATCCTCTGGCCCCAGAGCACTCCTGCACACCCCGGGCTCCTGCTCTGAGCCCTCTCCTCGGGCACAGTGCTCACCTCTCTGTTCTTCCCAACTATGCACTGCAGTGCATCTGACTTTTGGAAACTAGCAGTGACATGCTGCTCCATGGCTCCTTCCAAGAGCTCTAAACTCTTTTCTTTTCTGCTTCCGCCTCAGGCTACTGAGGCTTGAATGGGATTGGTTTGACACGCACACGTAGGCTCCGTGCTCCTCTCTGGACAGGGTGCTTCGCAACAGATGGAGGAGCGGGCTGCCTGACAAACTGTGGGCCCGTGGGAGGGATGGTGCCTGTGGTGCTCTCAGACCTCAGCTGACTCTGGGATTCCCCTGTCGGGGCAGAAGAGCCTGCCATGGGGGCACCTTGCTCAGAGCCTTGCCAGACAGCTTGGAGGAGGTCGGGTGGTCTTTGGAGGTGCTCCGAGGGACAGCTCTCCTTCTCATTGCTTGGGACAGGCTGCTGGCTGACACGCCTTCCCGAGTTCTTCTCCAGCTTCCGTGCAGTCGCGGACTGAGAGCTCTGCTCCGATACGGAGCTCGTCATCCCGCTTGCCACGGTTTTGCTGTTTGAAGTGGCCTTTGCTTTCATTTCCCTCTCCAACTTGTCCTTCACTTCTTCAACCACATGAAGGACAATGGTTCTCGCATAGGCCTGCAGTTCTGTGTGCAGCCACTGAACTTCGGAGACAGCCTTTTGGATGCTCTCCCTCACAATCCTGCAACTCAGTCGTGAGACCTGGGCAACTTTTCTCTCTGACTTGCTTCTGGGCTCTGCTCTTTGTAGTCCCCACCCTTCCCTCATGGCCTCCCTTGAGAGAGGCACCTGGGATGGCTGTGGCTGCCTCTCAGAGGGATCAACAGTGGGAAGCACGACGATTTCAGAATATGTGCAGTTGTAGGCTTGCTCAAACCGGGAAGCTGCAAAGGATTCGAAAGCGTCGCAGACACTTCCAACGGCTTCTTTGGTGGCTTTGTCAAGGGAAGCCTGCGAGGATGCTCCCTCAAGGGCTTCCCTTGGTTTCTTTTCTTCCGGCTTCCCCACTTGGGAGGCTTTCCTGGCCAAGGGCTGCTCCTTCTGCCTGGCTTCTGGCCTTGGCTCAGATGCACTGGGCGTGCCGGATTCCCAGGACTTCTCAAAGACCTTCATCACGCTCGCCACAACCTTCTTAGCCACCAGTGCAGTTTGTCAAGAGGATGTATCTCTGAAGGCTTTCGGCACTTGCACACAGTCTTGCTCAGATCCCATGGCAAGCCCTCTTGAAGACGCAGACAGACTGGTCCAGTGCCTGCACCCTCTCCGACACTTGCCGCACCACAGCCCGAGCCATCTCTTCGATCTTCTGGCTTTCTCTAGCCGCCTGTTCTTCCAAGGCAGCTTTGAATACACCGTCTGAGGGGATGGGTGACTTTCTCTCAGACTCAGTCACAGGATGGATGCTGCCCAGGAGCTTGGCATTTTCCCTGCCCAACTCAAGGCTGGAGTCACTTTCAGCCTTCTGTACTGGCCAGAGTGGAGAAAGTTTCTTCTGCTTTTGTGGGAAGCTGGGCCAGCTGGTTTTTGAGGCTGCAGTAGGCTGACTTTCTCTCTCGTGACCAAGTACGCGTTACTGGAGGAGCTCTGGCGAGAACGGTCACTCCCCGCCATCAGTCTTGTGTCAAGTTTCTTTAACTTGGCCAGCTCTTGCTGAAGCTTTTCCTGAAAGGGAACAGCAGGTTTTAGCTCACTCTTGCCTCAGAAATGCCTCGCGTCCCTGCGTGCTGAGGTTTCCTGCCGCCCAATGAGTACTGCTTGTACTCATTGAACTCCTTCAGAGAGCAGACCACCTATGGAGAGACAAGGGCAGAAAGCTCCCAAGAACTGTCGAGGTAGCTGCGCAGTGGCAGGGGAGCAGCTCCTCCCCATCCTCTCCCCTCCCCAGCGGTGGGGACGCTGCCTCCCTCTGAGCCAGGGCCAAGTGGAGTCCTCACTCTGCACCAGGCCCCACACTGGCTGCCTCCTCAATGCACAGGCAACACGAGGCAGCCTGAGAAGAGCAGGAGTGGGCACTGCCAGCAGGGCGCTGGGGTGACGTCTGCTCCCATGGAAGGCAGCGCAGCAGCCCTATGCCCCCCACCAGTGGCCACTCTTCTCCGGACTAAAAAACTACAGCTCCCTCAGCTGCTCCTCACAGGACTTGTGTTCCAGGCCCTTCCAATGCCTGACTGCTCTTTCTAAGAAATGTCTCCTAGTTTTCAACCTAAACCCTCCCCGGCACAACTTGAGCCCATTCCCTCTAGTCCTATCCCTAGTCATCTGCAAAAAGAGGCTGACCCCCAGCTCCCCACAATTTCCTTTCTGGGAGTTGTAGAGAGCAATAAGGTCTCCTCTGAGCCTCCTCTTCTCCTGACTAAACAATCCCAGTTCCCTCAGCTGCTCCTCGGAGGACTTTTGTTCCAGGCCCTTCACCAGCTTCGTAGCCCTTCTCTGGACAGCTTCCAGGGCCTGGATGTCCTTCTTGTACTGAGGGGCCCAAAACTGAACACAACACTCGAGGTGCAGCCTCTCCAGAGCAGAGTGCAGGGAGGGACCATCACATCCCTGGTCCTGCTGGCTACGCTATTCCTGATACAAGCCAGGATGCTGCTGGCCTTCTTGGCCACCTGGGCACACTGCCGGCTCACGTTTAGGCAAGCATCAATCAGCACCCCTAGGTCCTTTTCCTCTGCACAACTTTTGAGCCACTCTGCCCCAAGCCTGTAGCGCTTCCATGATAAACCTCATCCCATTGGCCTCTGCCAGAGGAGACCTGTGCTGGTCAGTGCAACGTCCAAACCTATTTTGCCATCGCTGGTGATGTAGCCCTTGCTCTTCAGGCGCTGCAGGTTGTCTTTGCGATTGTAGTAGGCCTGCAGATGCGGGTCGTGCAGGCAGTTGTACTCTGTGCGCAGTAGGCGACAATATGGATCTCCCAGATGAAACTGAGCAGAAGGCTGGTGAAGCTGGAAGAGGGGTGTTCCAGAGTATGAATGGGGCAGGAGAAAGCAGCAGAGAGACAAAGGCACTTCCAAGCTCCTCATGCACACAGGCTAGCCTTTTCCAGCCTCTGCGCTATAGGTTTCTGATTCCTGGCTTACTTCCCGGCTGGACCTTCCTTCTGAAACATCAAAAACACCCCCACCAGGCTGAGGGTCCGGCCTGGGCTGGGGAGAGAAGGCCAAACCCCACCAGCAAAGTAGGCATCTTGGGCCACCGGCTAGAAATGCAAGAGCTTTCCATGCCAGAAATGAACCTTCAGATGGAAAACTCCAAGCCCGCTGGTTCACACGTCAACAGCGGACAATCCACAGAAAATGGCCTCCTCAGGGTTAGGCAGGCCTAAGGGGCAGGCAGCCTGCCTCCCTCCATCCTGGAGAGTCAATCCCCACCATCAGTCTTGTGTCAAGTTTCTTTAACTTGGCCAGCTCTTGCTGAAGCTTTTCCTGAAAGGGAACAGCAGGAAAATCCACAGAAAATGGCCTCCTCAGGGTTAGCCAGGCCCAAGGGGCGGGCAGCCTGCCTCCCTCCTTCCTCTGCCTGCAGGAAGTCTCTGCCTCGGGAGCAGTGCTCCCTCCCCCAGGCTGGAGGATGAGGAGGAGGACACTGCATGCGGATCCCAAGCAGAGAAGCCTGGGATTTTCTACATTTCTACATCTGAGAGGGAAAGCAGGAGAAGGCTGCACCCTCCCCTAAGAGCCCCCCAGCCTGGTGCTGGCAAGCATGTCCCTGTGGAGAGCCCAGCCGTGGAACACCCTCTCCTGACTTCTGGCCTGCGCAGGCCACTGCTGTAGGCGAGTCCTCCTTTGTCTCTGTGCTGCGGGGCTGGGAGCATCCATCCCTGACTCCTCCACCTGCTTGGACCAAAGTGCTGGAGCTCCCACTATGGCCACAAGGCCTTGGAATGATGGGGAGGGAGCCTGTGACAGAAGAGACCTTTGCCACCCCTTCCACCCCTTCCTCCTTCTCTTACCCTTTCCCCCAGCTTTGCCTTCAGAAGACAGGCTTGGTGCCTGGCAGCAGAGGGATTTTGACTCCGAGTAGGAGGTCCAGCAGCCCGCTACCTCCTTCTCCAAGTCCCCATCTGTGCCAGAGCTAGAAAGACAGGGACACTCAGACGCTCAGGCACTCCAATCCCTTCTGCAGCCCACCCCCACACCCTCCTGCAGCTCTCTTCCCACTTGCTAGCAGTACGCTACCCGGGATGGGCAGAGAGAGGCACGGCTCCCTGCAAGCCTCCTGGGGCCTGACCACGTTTCGATCCCTCCCAGCTTCCTGGGAGCATCCTCTGGCCCCAGAGCACTCCTGCACACCCCGGGCTCCTGCTCTGAGCCCTCTCCTCGGGCACAGTGCTCACCTCTCTGTTCTTCCCAACTATGCACTGCAGTGCATCTGACTTTTGGAAACTAGCAGTGACATGCTGCTCCATGGCTCCTTCCAAGAGCTCTAAACTCTTTTCTTTTCTGCTTCCGCCTCAGGCTACTGAGGCTTGAATGGGATTGGTTTGACACGCACACGTAGGCTCCGTGCTCCTCTCTGGACAGGGTGCTTCGCAACAGATGGAGGAGCGGGCTGCCTGACAAACTGTGGGCCCGTGGGAGGGATGGTGCCTGTGGTGCTCTCGGACCTCAGCTGACTCTGGGATTCCCCTTTGGGGGCAGAACAGCCTGCCATGGGGGCACCTTGCTCAGAGCCTCGCCAGACAGC
This sequence comes from Netta rufina, assembly GCF_964035555.1. Lineage (NCBI taxonomy): Eukaryota > Metazoa > Chordata > Aves > Anseriformes > Anatidae > Netta > Netta rufina. The sequence goes on along the minus strand of NC_140124.1, from coordinate 85,525,961 downwards.
TTGGAGGAGGTTGGGTGATCTTCAGAGGTGCTCCGAGGGACAGCTCTCCTTCCCATTGCTTGGGACAGGCTGCTGGCTGACACGCCTTCCCAAGTTCTTCTCCAGCTTCCGTGCAGTCGCGGACTGAGAGCTCTGCTCCGGTACGGAGCTCGTCATCCCGCTTGCCACGGTTTTGCTGTTTGAAGTGGCCTTTGCTTTCATTTCCCTCTCCAACTTGTCCTTCACTTCTTCAACCACATGAAGGACAATGGTTCTCGCATAGGCCTGCAGTTCTGTGTGCAGCCGCTGAACTTCGGAGACAGCCTTTTGGATGCTCTCCCTCACAATCCTGCAACTCAGTCGTGAGACCTGGGCAACTTTTCTCTCTGACTTGCTTCTGGGCTCTGCTCTTTGTAGTCCCCACCCTTCCCTCATGGCCTCCCTTGAGAGAGGCACCTGGGATGGCTGTGGCTGCCTCTCAGAGGGATCAACAGTGGGAAGCACGACGATTTCAGAATATGTGCAGTTGTAGGCTTGCTCAAACCGGGAAGCTGCAAAGGATTCCAAAGTGTCGCAGACACTTCCAACGGCTTCTTTGGTGGCTTTGTCAAGGGAAGCCTGTGAGGATGCTCCCTCAAGGGCTTCCCTTGGTTTCTTTTCTTCCGGCTTCCCCACTTGGGAGGCTCTCCTGGCCCAGGGCTGCTCCTTCTGCCTGGCTTCTGGCCTTGGCTCAGATGCACTGGGCGTGCCGGATTCCCAGGACTTCTCAAAGACCTTCATCACGCTCGCCACAACCTTCTTAGCCACCAGTGCAATTTGGCAAGAGGAGATGTCTCTGAAGGCTCTGTGCTTTCGGCACTTGCACACAGTCTTTCTTGGATCCCATGGCGAGCCCTCTTGAAGCCCCAGACAGACTGGTCCAGTGCCTGCACCCTCTCCAACACTTGCTGCACCACAGCCCGAGCCATCTCTTCAATCTTCTGGCTTTCTCTAGCCGCCTGTTCTTCCAAGGCAGCTTTGAATACTCCGTCTGAGGGGATGGGTGACTTTCTCTCAGACTCAGTCACAAGATGGATGCTGCCCAGGAGCTTGGCATTTTCCCTGCCCAACTCATAGCTGGAGGGAGTCACTTTCAGCCTTCTGTACTGGCCTGACGGGAGAGAGTTTCTTCTGCTTTTGCAGGAAGCTGGGCCAGCTGGTTTTGGAGGCTGCAGTAGGCTGACTTTCTCTCTCGTGACCAAGTACGCATTACTGGAGGAGCTCTGGCGAGAACGGTCAATCCCCACCATCAGTCTTCTGTCAAGTTTCTTTAACTTGGCCAGCTCTTGCTGAAGCTTTTCCTGAAAGGGAACAGCAGGAAAATCCACAGAAAATGGCCTCCTCAGGGTTAGCCAGGCCCAAGGGGTGGGCAGCCTGCCTCCCTCCTTCCTCTGCCTGCAGGAAGTCTCTGCCTCGGGAGCAGTGCTCCCTCCCCCAGGCTGGAGGAAGAGGAGGAGGACACTGCATGTGGATCCCAAGCAGAGAAGCCTGGGATTTTCTACATTTCTACATCTGCGAGGAAAAGCAGGAGAAGGCTGCACCCTCCCCTAAGAGCCCCCCAGCCTGGTGCTGGCAAGCATGTCCCTGTGGAGAGCCCAGCCGTGGAACACCCTCTCCTGACTTCTGGCCTGCGCAGGCCACTGCTGTAGGCGAGTCCTCCTTTGTCTCTGTGCTGTGGAGCCGGGAGCATCCATCCCTGACTCCACTTGGACCGAAGTGCTGGGGCTCCCACCGTAGCGCAGGTGGCCACAAGGCCTTCTTGGAACGATGGGGAGGGAGCCTGTGACAGAAGAGACCTTTGCCACCCCTTTCACCCCTTCCTTCTTCTGTTACCTTTTCCCCCAGCTTTGTCCTGCAGAAGACAGGCTTGGTGCCTGGCAGCAGAGGGATTTTGACTCCGAGTGGGAGTCCAGCAGAAAGAGGTCCAGCAGCCCACTACCTCCTTCTCCAAGTCTCCATCTGTGCCAGAGCTAGAAAGACAGGGGCACTCAGACACTCAGGCTCTCCAATCCCTTCTGCAGCCCACCCCCGCACCCTCCTGCAGCTCTCTTCCCACTTGCTAGCAGTACGCTACCCGGGATGGGCAGAGAGAGGCACGGCTCCCTGCAAGCCTCCTGGGGCCTGACCACGTTTCGATCCCTCCCAGCTTCCTGGGAGCATCCTCTGGCCCCAGAGCACTCCCGCATGCCCCGGGCTTCTGCTCTGAGCCCTCTCGTCGGGCACAGTGCTCACCTCTCTGTTCTTCCCAACTATGCACAGCAGTGCATCTGCCTTTTGGAAACTAGCAGTGACATGCTGCTCCATGGCTCCTTCCAAGAGCTCTAAACTCTTTTCTCTTCTGCTTCCGCCTCAGGCTACTGAGGCTTGAATGGGATTGGTTTGACACGCACATGTAGGCTCCGTGCTCCTCTCTGGACAGGGTGCTTCGCAACAGATGGAGGAGCGGGCTGCCTGACAAACTGTGGGCCCGTGGGAGGGATGGTGCCTGTGGTGCTCTCAGACCTCAGCTGACTCTGGGATTCCCCTGTGGGGGCAGAAGAGCCTGCCATGGGGGCACCTTGCTCAGAGCCTCGCCAGACTCAAGGCTGGAGTCACTTTCAGCCTTCTGTACTGGCCAGAGTGGAGAGAGTTTCTTCTGCTTTTGTGGGAAGCTGGGCCAGCTGGTTTTTGAGGCTGCAGTAGGCTGACTTTCTCTCTCGTGACCAAGTACGCATTACTGGAGGAGCTCTGGCGAGAACGGTCACTCCCCGCCATCAGTCTTGTGTCAAGTTTCTTTAACTTGGCCAGCTCTTGCTGAAGCTTTTCCTGAAAGGGAACAGCAGGTTTTAGCTCACTCTTGCCTCAGAAATGCCTCGCGTCCCTGCGTGCTGAGGTTTCCTGCCGCCCAATGAGTACTGCTTGTACTCATTGAACTCCTTCAGAGAGCAGACCACCTATGGAGAGACAAGGGCAGAAAGCTCCCAAGAACTGTCGAGGCAGCTGCGCAGTGGCAGGGGAGCAGCTCCTCCCCATCCTCTCCCCTCCCCAGCGGTGGGGACGCTGCCTCCCTCTGAGCCAGGGCCGAGTGGAGTCCTCACTCTGCACCAGGCCCCACACTGGCTGCCTCCTCAATGCACAGGCAACACGAGGCAGCCTGAGAAGAGCAGGAGTGGGCACTGCCAGCAGGGCGCTGGGGTGACGTCTGCTCCCATGGAAGGCAGCACAGCAGCCCTATGCCCCCCATCAGTGGCCACTCTTCTCCGGACTAAAAAACTACAGCTCCCTCAGCTGCTCCTCACAGGACTTGTGTTCCAGGCCCTTCCAATGCCTGACTGCTCTTTCTGAGAAGAAATGTCTCCTAGTTTTCAACCTAAACCCTCCCCGGCACAACTTGAGCCCATTCCCTCTAGTCCTATCCCTAGTCATCTGCAAAAAGAGGCTGACCCCCAGCTCCCCACAATTTCCTTTCTGGGAGTTGTAGAGAGCAATAAGGTCTCCTCTGAGCCTCCTCTTCTCCTGACTAAACAATCCCAGTTCCCTCAGCTGCTCCTCAGAGGACTTTTGTTCCAGGCCCTTCACCAGCTTCGTAGCCCTTCTCTGGACAGCTTCCAGGGCCTGGATGTCCTTCTTGTACTGAGGGGCCCAAAACTGAACACAACACTCGAGGTGCAGCCTCTCCAGAGCAGAGTGCAGGGAGGGACCATCACATCCCTGGTCCTGCTGGCTACGCTATTCCTGATACAAGCCAGGATGCTGCTGGCCTTCTTGGCCACCTGGGCACACTGCCGGCTCACGTTTAGGCAAGCATCAATCAGCACCCCTAGGTCCTTTTCCTCTGCACAACTTTTGAGCCACTCTGCCCCAAGCCTGTAGCGCTTCCATGATAAACCTCATCCCATTGGCCTCTGCCAGAGGAGACCTGTGCTGGTCAGTGCAACGTCCAAACCTATTTTGCCATCGCTGGTGATGTAGCCCTTGCTCTTCAGGCGCTGCAGGTTGTCTTTGCGATTGTAGTAGGCCTGCAGATGCGGGTCGTGCAGGCAGTTGTACTCTGTGCGCAGTAGGCGACAATATGGATCTCCCAGATGAAACTGAGCAGAAGGCTGGTGAAGCTGGAAGAGGGGTGTTCCAGAGTATGAATGGGGCAGGAGAAAGCAGCAGAGAGACAAAGGCACTTCCAAGCTCCTCATGCACACAGGCTAGCCTTTTCCAGCCTCTGCGCTATAGGTTTCTGATTCCTGGCTTACTTCCCGGCTGGACCTTCCTTCTGAAACATCAAAAACACCCCCACCAGGCTGAGGGTCCGGCCTGGGCTGGGGAGAGAAGGCCAAACCCCACCAGCAAAGTAGGCATCTTGGGCCACCGGCTAGAAATGCAAGAGCTTTCCATGCCAGAAATGAACCTTCAGATGGAAAACTTCAAGCCCGTTGATTCACACGTCAACAGCGGACAATCCACAGAAAATGGCCTCCTCAGGGTTAGCCAGGCCCAAGGGGCGGGCAGCCTGCCTCCCTCCTTCCTCTGCCTGCAGGAAGTCTCTGCCTGGGGAGCAGTGCTCCCTCCCCCAGGCTGGAGGAAGAGGAGGAGGACACTGCATGTGGATCCCAAGCAGAGAAGCCTGGGATTTTCTACATTTCTACATCTGAGAGGGAAAGCAGGAGGAGGCTGCACCCTCCCCTAAGAGCCCCCCAGCCTGGTGCTGGCAAGCATGTCCCTGTGGAGAGCCCAGCCGTGGAACACCCTCTCCTGACTTCTGGCCTGCGCAGGCCACTGCTGTAGGCGAGTCCTCCTTTGTCTCTGTGCTGCGGGGCTGGGAGCATCCATCCATCCCTGACTCCTCCACCTGCTTGGACCAAAGTGCTGGAGCTCCCACTATGGCCACAAGGCCTTGGAATGATGGGGAGGGAGCCTGTGACAGAAGAGACCTTTGCCACCCCTTCCACCCCTTCCTCCTTCTCTTACCCTTTCCCCCAGCTTTGCCTTCAGAAGACAGGCTTGGTGCCTGGCAGCAGAGGGATTTTGACTCCGAGTAGGAGGTCCAGCAGCCCGCTACCTCCTTCTCCAAGTCCCCATCTGTGCCAGAGCTAGAAAGACAGGGACACTCAGACGCTCAGGCACTCCAATCCCTTCTGCAGCCCACCCCCACACCCTCCTGCAGCTCTCTTCCCACTTGCTAGCAGTACGCTACCCGGGATGGGCAGAGAGAGGCACGGCTCCCTGCAAGCCTCCTGGGGCCTGACCACGTTTCGATCCCTCCCAGCTTCCTGGGAGCATCCTCTGGCCCCAGAGCACTCCTGCACACCCCGGGCTCCTGCTCTGAGCCCTCTCCTCGGGCACAGTGCTCACCTCTCTGTTCTTCCCAACTATGCACTGCAGTGCATCTGACTTTTGGAAACTAGCAGTGACATGCTGCTCCATGGCTCCTTCCAAGAGCTCTAAACTCTTTTCTTTTCTGCTTCCGCCTCAGGCTACTGAGGCTTGAATGGGATTGGTTTGACACGCACACGTAGGCTCCGTGCTCCTCTCTGGACAGGGTGCTTCGCAACAGATGGAGGAGCGGGCTGCCTGACAAACTGTGGGCCCGTGGGAGGGATGGTGCCTGTGGTGCTCTCGGACCTCAGCTGACTCTGGGATTCCCCTTTGGGGGCAGAACAGCCTGCCATGGGGGCACCTTGCTCAGAGCCTCGCCAGACAGCTTGGAGGAGGTTGGGTGATCTTCAGAGGTGCTCCGAGGGACAGCTCTCCTTCCCATTGCTTGGGACAGGCTGCTGGCTGACACGCCTTCCCAAGTTCTTCTCCAGCTTCCGTGCAGTTGCGGACTGAGAGCTCTGCTCCGGTACAGAGCTCGTCATCCCGCTTGCCACGGTTTTGCTGTTTGAAGTGGCCTTTGCTTTCATTTCCCTCTCCAACTTGTCCTTCACTTCTTCAACCACATGAAGGACAATGGTTCTCGCATAGGCCTGCAGTTCTGTGTGCAGCCACTGAACTTCGGAGACAGCCTTTTGGATGCTCTCCCTCACAATCCTGCAACTCAGTCGTGAGACCTGGGCAACTTTTCTCTCTGACTTGCTTCTGGGCTCTGCTCTTTGTAGTCCCCACCCTTCCCTCATGGCCTCCCTTGAGAGAGGCACCTGGGATGGCTGTGGCTGCCTCTCAGAGGGATCAACAGTGGGAAGCACGACGATTTCAGAATATGTGCAGTTGTAGGCTTGCTCAAACCGGGAAGCTGCAAAGGATTCCAAAGTGTCGCAGACACTTCCAACGGCTTCTTTGGTGGCTTTGTCAAGGGAAGCCTGTGAGGATGCTCCCTCAAGGGCTTCCCTTGGTTTCTTTTCTTCCGGCTTCCCCACTTGGGAGGCTCTCCTGGCCCAGGGCTGCTCCTTCTGCCTGGCTTCTGGCCTTGGCTCAGATGCACTGGGCGTGCCGGATTCCCAGGACTTCTCAAAGACCTTCATCACGCTCGCCACAACCTTCTTAGCCACCAGTGCAATTTGGCAAGAGGAGATGTCTCTGAAGGCTCTGTGCTTTCGGCACTTGCACACAGTCTTTCTTGGATCCCATGGCGAGCCCTCTTGAAGCCCCAGACAGACTGGTCCAGTGCCTGCACCCTCTCCAACACTTGCTGCACCACAGCCCGAGCCATCTCTTCAATCTTCTGGCTTTCTCTAGCCGCCTGTTCTTCCAAGGCAGCTTTGAATACTCCGTCTGAGGGGATGGGTGACTTTCTCTCAGACTCAGTCACAAGATGGATGCTGCCCAGGAGCTTGGCATTTTCCCTGCCCAACTCATAGCTGGAGGGAGTCACTTTCAGCCTTCTGTACTGGCCTGACGGGAGAGAGTTTCTTCTGCTTTTGCAGGAAGCTGGGCCAGCTGGTTTTGGAGGCTGCAGTAGGCTGACTTTCTCTCTCGTGACCAAGTACGCATTACTGGAGGAGCTCTGGCGAGAACGGTCAATCCCCACCATCAGTCTTCTGTCAAGTTTCTTTAACTTGGCCAGCTCTTGCTGAAGCTTTTCCTGAAAGGGAACAGCAGGAAAATCCACAGAAAATGGCCTCCTCAGGGTTAGCCAGGCCCAAGGGGTGGGCAGCCTGCCTCCCTCCTTCCTCTGCCTGCAGGAAGTCTCTGCCTCGGGAGCAGTGCTCCCTCCCCCAGGCTGGAGGAAGAGGAGGAGGACACTGCATGTGGATCCCAAGCAGAGAAGCCTGGGATTTTCTACATTTCTACATCTGCGAGGAAAAGCAGGAGAAGGCTGCACCCTCCCCTAAGAGCCCCCCAGCCTGGTGCTGGCAAGCATGTCCCTGTGGAGAGCCCAGCCGTGGAACACCCTCTCCTGACTTCTGGCCTGCGCAGGCCACTGCTGTAGGCGAGTCCTCCTTTGTCTCTGTGCTGTGGAGCCGGGAGCATCCATCCCTGACTCCACTTGGACCGAAGTGCTGGGGCTCCCACCGTAGCGCAGGTGGCCACAAGGCCTTCTTGGAACGATGGGGAGGGAGCCTGTGACAGAAGAGACCTTTGCCACCCCTTTCACCCCTTCCTCCTTCTGTTACCTTTTCCCCTAGCTTTGTCCTGCAGAAGACAGGCTTGGTGCCTGGCAGCAGAGGGATTTTGACTCCGAGTGGGAGTCCAGCAGAAAGAGGTCCAGCAGCCCACTACCTCCTTCTCCAAGTCTCCATCTGTGCCAGAGCTAGAAAGACAGGGGCACTCAGACACTCAGGCTCTCCAATCCCTTCTGCAGCCCACCCCCGCACCCTCCTGCAGCTCTCTTCCCACTTGCTAGCAGTACGCTACCCGGGATGGGCAGAGAGAGGCACGGCTCCCTGCAAGCCTCCTGGGGCCTGACCACGTTTCGATCCCTCCCAGCTTCCTGGGAGCATCCTCTGGCCCCAGAGCACTCCCGCATGCCCCGGGCTTCTGCTCTGAGCCCTCTCGTCGGGCACAGTGCTCACCTCTCTGTTCTTCCCAACTATGCACAGCAGTGCATCTGCCTTTTGGAAACTAGCAGTGACATGCTGCTCCATGGCTCCTTCCAAGAGCTCTAAACTCTTTTCTCTTCTGCTTCCGCCTCAGGCTACTGAGGCTTGAATGGGATTGGTTTGACACGCACATGTAGGCTCCATGCTCCTCTCTGGACAGGGTGCTTCGCAACAGATGGAGGAGCGGGCTGCCTGACAAACTGTGGGCCCGTGGGAGGGATGGTGCCTGTGGTGCTCTCAGACCTCAGCTGACTCTGGGATTCCCCTGTGGGGGCAGAAGAGCGTGCCATGGGGGCACCTTGCTCAGAGCCTCGCCAGACTCAAGGCTGGAGGCACTTTCAGCCTTCTGTACTGGCCAGAGTGGAGAGAGTTTCTTCTGCTTTTGTGGGAAGCTGGGCCAGCTGGTTTTTGAGGCTGCAGTAGGCTGACTTTCTCTCTCGTGACCAAGTACGCATTACTGGAGGAGCTCTGGCAAGAACGGTTAATCCCTGCCGTCAGTCTTGTGTCAAGTTTCTTTAACTTGGCCAGCTCTTGCTGAAGCTTTTCCTGAAAGGGAACAGCAGGTTTTAGCTCACTCTTGCCTCAGAAATGCCTTGCGTCCCTGCGTGCTGAGGTTTCATGCCGCCCATTCCAGTGCCCTGCTTCTGCCATGCAACGAGGGCTGAAGAGAAGGGCTTCCGTCAGGGCTCTGTGTGCTTGCAAGTGGCTTTCCTGATCCACCTCCCCACACAAACACACACACAGACACATCTCACCCCACCTCCAGCCGCCTGCACTAGCTGAGCTTGGGGCTGGGTGTCCTTTCGCTACCACAACACCTAGCCCTCCAGCACAGCCCTCACGTCTTCTGCATTCCCTGCCTCCCTCAGATCCAACAAGGAAAGACCTAGCCTTCTGCACCGTGCCACTGACATCTGTCTGCTGAGCTTTGCCTACCTCTTCTTGCCTCCTGGTTTTCTCCACCTCCAGCTTGAGTGTGGTCAGATCCTGCCTGTACTCACTGAACTCCTTCCGAGTGCAGAGCACCTATGGAGAGACAAGGGCAGAAAGCTCCCAAGAACTGTCAAGGTAGCTGCGCAGTGGCAGGGGAGCAGCTCCTCTCCATCCTCTCCCCTCCCCAGCGGTGGGGACGCTGCCTCCCTCCGAGACAGGGCCGAGTGGACTCCTCGCTCTGCACCAGGCCCCACACTGGCTGCCTCCTCAATGCACAGGCAGCGTGAGGCAGCGTGAGAAGAGCAGGAGTGGGCACTGCCAGCAGGGCACTGGGGTGACGTCTGCTCCCATGGAAGGCAGCGCAGCAGCCCTGTGCCCTCCACCAGTGGCCACTCTTCTCCGGACTAAAAAACTACAGCTCCCTCAGCTGCTCCTCACAGGACTTGTGTTCCAGGCCCTTCACCAGCTTCGTAGTCCTTCTCTGGACACACTCCAGGGCCTCGATCTTCTTCTTGTACTGAGGGACCTAAAGCTGAACACAGTACTTGAGGTGGGGCCTCACCTGAGCTGAGTACAGGGGAACGATCACCTCCCTGGTCCTGCTGGCTACACTATTCCTGATACAAGCCAGGATGCTGTTGGCCTTCTTGGCCACCCGGGCACACTGCTGGCTCAAGTTTAGGCAAGCATCAACCAGCACCCCCAGATCATTTTCCTCTGCACAGCTTTCAAGCCACTCTGCTCCAAGCTTGTAGTACTAGAAGAGATACAGAGGTTTTCCTATCTTGGAATTAAGAGACCTGGAGGGAGATATCAAGCTAATCTGGGCAAACCCACTTAGCCTATTTAACAAAATCTGTACTGGCAGATCCAACTAGCTCCACCTTACCCTGGCTCAAGCTTGATCATTAGCATTACGTTCAGTAATATTGTTGGATACTGCAGGACCAAATATTTTAAGTACTTTATGGACTTGCATTTTGTGATGAGGATATACTTTACATCCTTCTGACTATACAGCCTACTTGTTAACATCCTTCTGACTGTAAAGCATATGGCAGTGGACCTTGGCAACCAGCCTGCAAACTATCTTTCTGAAAACCCACATTTTAACTGATCTAGAAGGACCAGCACACATTGCCCCAAGTACCAAACAACCATCTTACACAGAGCCAGTTCCCTGGGATGTGGTTTCTGGCCAAGGACATGTCTGCCATACAGTAAAAGGGAGCAGAGTAAACATTGAACTCAGCTTTAACTGTTAAGGCAGGCTTAAACTGGAGTCCTCTATTGTATGTTAGCAGATATACACTATACATCACAAAAACTAGGAGAACCTCAGCTAAAGTAAATGCAGTGCGAAAGAGCTAACTTGTCACTGCAAAATGGAATAGCAAGATGGTAAAACTGGGTAGCATGGTCAGTCTCTACCGAGCTTAAGAGGTTATGGAAAATGTGTCCAGATCAAGGGATCTCTCCAAGTCAGTTAAATGGGCTGCTGATTCCCATTTATGGCAACTGGCCAGGTTTACCTCATTAACTCCTCATGATAGCCCTCTGGGATCCATACCAGCGGATGGGAGTGATGGTGTATGACTCGATAAAGTAATTCCTAGAAAGCTGGAGAATGTTACGGATATGAGCTCGGAGAGATATCCAAAGCTATCAGCATTGAACCTCAGACCATGAATGCATGGGAAACTAGGGTAGGGGCTTGATCGAATGGAAGTATTCATGGTGGCTACTCCAACTGTTAGGGATCCAAGTCCTGAGATGATGGTTGCAGTTAATGATCGCTACCTTACAACATTCCTTGTCAACACAGAAGCCCAGATGTTAATGGTAATAAAGGACACTTAAAAAGGACAGCTTCCGCTTAGCAAGCAACTAGTTTCAGTTGTAGGCATCAATGGGCAAGTCACAACTCACCCACTGGCCAGGGATAAATTAATTCTGTCTAACAGATGTAGAGTCCATCCAACCTTATTAATATCTTATGTATGGATATATCGAAGGACCAGTCATGGGTGCGCTTGTGGGGAAAATGGGAAACAGGGACACCATCCCATTTGACCCACAGTGTGCCTGCATCAACACACCCCTATTAGCTTGTTACAAACAGCTGCCCCATATCACCTAGCAAGCTAGTTCATATTGCATGGTATAAGTTACCTTCTGATGCCATCTGTCCTGTTACTGCATTTGAAAAGCAGCTGAAGAAACTAGGAATCATGTCTAAGGCCCATTCCCCCTAAAATTCTCCTGAATGGCCATTACATAAACCAAATGGCAAGCAGCAACTAACAGTGGATTATAATGCCCTGAATGCTGACACCAAACTGCTTCAAGTGTAACCAGTAGCCAATTCCCATAATTTGCATGACTTTCTATGGACAGCAACTGTAGATGTGTTGTTTTTTTTAATGACCCTAGTGTCGCATGTGGATAGGGAGAGATTTGCTTCTGCCTGGTGGGCACAGCAGTATACATTTACTCACCACAGGTTTGAAACATAGTCCTACTGCTGCTCATTCTCTATCTAAAGAACTAGAAGCAGTAAAATTACCACAGGAGGTCACTGTTGTGACATATATGTCATGTATATAATGCAGAGCGCTGAGGACAAGGATTCCACTTTTGAAAAGGTGCTGTTAGCAGCTTACAAAAAGCTAGTAGCAATTGAACCCTTGACCCAGGGAAGGAGAGTAAAATCACATTGCCAAGACCTATTCTTAAGCCTATTCTTGCTGGTAAACCAGTACCTTTAGGTGTAGCACATAAGGCCACTGTACAAAGGCAAGAGTGGTATACCTGTCATCACGAAATTGGAGATGACTTAACAAAAGAGAGTAAAGTTGTTGCAGTTGTGAAGCACATAGGAATACCCATTGAATACATGGAGTCTCCTTATCCGTTATAGCTGCGAATTCAGGAATTCAGCCAGATGGTCTGTGTTTTACTGACAGGATTGCTTGCAAAATACAGGATAAATAGTGAGAAACAGCTGCTACCATATCTGTAACCAATGAACTTGTACTAACAGAGCAACTAGAAGGTTCTGCTCAATTAGTGGATCTCTGTGCCATAGTACTAGCTCAGAGAAATGGCACACAGACTGTACACATTGATTCCTTTGCTGTATGGGCTGATGCTATACAATGGTGAGGAAACTGGGTAAAACAATTGACAGGCATAGAACTGAGATATACGGGGAAGCAAATATTGGGAGCAAATACAAGATACCATCAACAGTCATCCTATTACTACAGGGCATGTAGCAGCACACCACAAAATGATGGAATTTACCTAGATGTTCAGTACCCAAGGCAGAAGAAAATCCTGTCCCATTTATGCTGACAAAGTGGTCACAAATATTGTTCCACTTGGCCAGCTAACCACTCAGCTAGTATAAATCAGGCAGGATTTTCTTCCGCCTTGAATACTGAATGGCTCAGTAAATGGCTGCATGAATGGTTTGGACACACTGGAGCATAGGATTTGCACATCACAAGATGAGGTTGGCCACTTACTAAGTAACAAGCAGATCATACAGTAGCAGATTTCATGATCTTGAAGGTCTTTTGCAACTTAATCATTTTTTTGGTTCCTTTACATGATTCTATATAGTGGCAACCTGTGGATTTGATAAGGAAACTAAAGATTATCTTGTCCAGATCTTAGAAAAGGAAATGTCCTTTGGGATGTGTGGCAAGTAGACTGTATCAGATGCATGACATGCACCTCCAAGTGGTGGAAATTCATTACAACTGTAGCTAAAGTAGTGAGTGGTTTGGGTAATGTTTACTGTGCATGCACTGCATCCAGATTGCCAACTGAAGCAGGATTAAACCAGTTTGCTACACACACAATGCCACAAGAGATATAATCAGCTAATGGGTCACAGTTCAAAAATAAAGTATTACAGGAATGGTGTCTCAGGCATGGAGTTCAGTGAACTTTCCACTTACCCTACTTGCCCACACCAGCCTTACCTTTTGTTTAAATATAAGTAGTTTGTATCTGCGACCTAGATTTGGGTGGAGAAGCTAATACATTATAAAGGAGACATAAACACCGCCACCACCGTTGCCCAAATGATCACAACACTACTGAAGGGTCTCTTAAGTTTTTCCTCTTGGATAGCAGTACTCATTAAAATATTAGATAACTCATCAAGGGATGGTGATGCCTGCTGGGAATGGAACCATTAGGAACCATTATGGGAGTCTGCAAGCCAATTGAGATGATGGCTTGTATGCCACAGTGGGCAGTATGCAGTTTGAAATTTCTCTGACTTGGACTAACACTGAGCTTGATACCTTGAGCTGCCCACTCCCATGCCTGCAAACGTCAACCAGATAATTATTTTACTCAGAAGTGAACAAGAAGGTGAATTTATGCGTTAGTGTATTTGTGATTTAAGGAATTTGTGAATTAACAAATTTGTCAATTGGGAAATTACCAAGTTTGATTGGTCTGTTGAAAGGAGATTGAGACCTTGTTTTATTTTTACCTAATGTGCTTATGAAATAAAGATAGATACACAGAGTACATTGGATTGATACACAGAGCATATTGTCATGTAAATCTGGCAGATCCAAATGAACTGTGACATGCATGTCATACGGAATCTGCTACAAGACATTTTTTGGCACACTATTGGTTGTTTGTTTAGCAAGGGATAGGTTTTCATTCAAGTGGTTTCTGTGTCCTGCGTGTTGCTTACCTATAATGGGAGAGAGCTGACACCTGTATCAGTACTACGAAAATAGTCATTGTATGTTGACATTAAAAGGAAGCATCTTGCTAGTTTTGTCAAGCTATGGTGGTATATTGCTTTCTCCTCTTTATACTCCTATAATAATAATTTATTAGCGCAGGGAGAATAGATGAGACAAGTCAAAGAGCTTTGTATTTCTTAACTTCATTTCTATTTTTGTGTTGGACATTTTACTGGTACATCAATTTTCATTGAGCAAAAAAAAAAATCTTTCCTCTGAGAGACTAGAGTCATGTCATCATGCTGCTTTTTGCTTGACAAGTGTGTATTAACTTAAAAGGTTTGTTTCATCTGCTCCTTCTGGTGCCTTTGTATTAACACCAAGAGATGATTAAAAAAGGCCTCTTTTCTATTCTGTTCCAGCTTTAGAACTCATGAGCACAGACATCCTGTATGGTAATAAGGTATATAATTTCTTCACGGTTTTTTTTTTCTACCAGAAGAATTAGAGAATTAGTCATATGCTAATCAACATACTTCATCTCAGTAGAAACACTACAGAAAAGTATAGGCAAACTTTTCATGTTTGTTTGTGCTAGCCTAAGCCATATGTTTCATTCAACATATAGCATTCATATGTTTCTTTTTTATACTGTCAGGAGAAGGAGAGCATGTCAATATTCAGTGCAGCTTAATTCTCCCTATAGAAATTATATAATTTATCAAATTATTTGGAACAAGAATTTCTTTCTCAGAAATCAATCTAAATCGTCACTGACGATTAAGCCTTTAAGTGATTGCTTGCTCCTGAGTTGCTGTGCACCAGTTTGCCTTCGTATTGTTCACTTCCAAAGTGAACAGTACAGACTTACTGAATATTACTTGGGGGGAACCATGGTTTGGTACCTCTGCAGCAGCCCTTTTGGCTCTTTTTATAAAAGTAAAGTATACAAGGGAGTCTCCCTGGAACCTATTAACTGGTATGACTCTGGTCCACACCCTATGCTCACGAGACCTAACATTAGCTGTCTTAATGTGATCGTATTTCATTGTCATCTCTGGCAATCATAAGCCCTCTTGAGCATCTTCATATCACCACTGCAAGAGGAAGGGCATGAAACGAGCTTAGGCAAAGGTTTGTGTTTGCTCTGTGAAGGAATTGTGTTGACAGCACCTGTCTGTGTCTGTGCATCCTGCCTTGAGTGGCACTCCTCTGGAAAGCGAACGATGACTTTGACAGCTACGATTACACATCATCACTGTTTGTCATGCAGCACTTGGGAGCCATGTTGTGACCGTAAACCTCAAGTTATCTCTGCTTGTCTGGAACTGGGTTTTGGCTCCATGCCTATCCTCAGGAGTGAGTCTGATAAGGATGCAAATGCAGTGTTCCAGCAGAGCCACAAGGCAGTAGTATGCGAAGCCTTCCTGGCATGAGACCTTCCTCAGACTTCTCAATATGTGCATCCTGTGTGAGCTGGGGAGGCAGATAGACAAGTGTCTGTCTTCTGGGGTGAGATGTTGGGAGGGGTAGAAGAAGCAGGAGAATTGCAGCTTAGTAAGCTCATGACACAATTGAGAAGCTGGTAAGAGTTAATAAAAACAGTTTCCCAGCCTAAGAGAGGTTTGGGGGAATAGGAAGGGATGCTATGAATGCTGTTTTGCCAGGAGATACTATGTAAATGTGATAACTAGTTCTGTTTCTGGGGATGAATGCAATGGCAGATTTTCCATAATTAAAATAGCAAGCTTCAAACTGACAGTACTGTTGTCATTTGAACAGCAGGGAAAGGGTGATAGAGGCTGTGTATCTCTGGGGTACGCTCTTGGGATTCACTTGCACACCTATGTGGCCTGTGCTTGCTCCTCTCTCGGGTGGGGAAGGTTTTACCAACTTGCTGTGCAGAAGTTCTTCAGATAGTGTTGGATGGCTGCTGGTTAAAGAGTTATCTGTTGTGGTATCTGTTCTCTGTTATCAGGATGGCATGCTATGGCACAGGTTGCAGCTGCAGGGTGGCAAATGTCCTTCCTCACAGGCTCATAGGAGCAGAAGTATGATACCTATACCTATAGGCCTTTCTGGAGTACTTATTAGTATGTGTTCTTATATAGAGACTTTGCTGAAAAAGTAATCAGAATATCATCCATAAAAGCTGTAACTAGCAGATAAACCGTCTCCACAAGAATGAAGAAAAGATCAGGAGGAACAGTACAAGAACCTTGTACTTGCAGAAAAAGAGCAATAAAGACAGATCTGCTGAATTTAGGATATAATGTAATATCCTTCGACCACTGCATAAAGGAGATGTCAAAAGGCATATAAACTTTGCATTCAGCCAGGCAAGTCATGGCTAAGTGTATCTGTCCTGCTATAGACATGGCTATCTTGTCATGATGAACATGTATGGACCTTTCAGATAAATTTAACCGTGACTTTGCCAGCAAACTCTGGGTTCATACTCTACAATAGTATCTGCAATACCAGGTTACCGAGATGACACAGTTTACCATACATATTTCCTAACACAGCTAATGATAACAACACTCACAAAAGCAATCTTTGTCCCAGAAAAGAAAAAAATATGAGGGCTCAGGAGTTGCAATAGAGAAAGAGCCAATGACTGGTGCTTTGAGAATAGGTCCTTCCCTGAGCAGTCCTCTTAAAAAAATGTCTGGTCCATGCACTTCCTCCTGACTGAGGCTCTCGCAAAATTAATCTTTGCCTGGCCATAGACTTGGAGGTTGTGAGATATAAGGAGTAAATCAACAACATCACACAAATGTGATCAGCACTGAAACAAAGACTCAAAGACTGATCAGAGCAAACATACCTCCTTTCAATTTGTGAAGGTGATTATGAAGTTGCATTTGTGGCCCCAGAAGAATCTGTTATTTTAAGAAAGCAGGTGAAAATGGCGATGGTAAAGAATTATGGGGACCCCTTAGTGTACATGGATTTATATGGAGCCATGGCAATAGCCTCTCTGTTTTTCAAGGTGTTCTTGTTATGGATGGGGGAGTTGTAGGAGATCTTATTCTGTAGCCTGCTTATAAACTCCAAACCTTGAAAAAAGGTTTGGAAATAACTAAGACCCACATCATGAGCACCTCTCACTTTACAAAAAAATGTGGCCAGACACATTTTTCAGGTCATTCCAGACAAACTGGAAATATTAACAGGGCAGGAGGTCTGGGGTTGGTCTTTATCCAAAGGACAGGCTTTAAAAGAAAGAAACATGTCACCTCCCCAGAGGCAAAGCCCACCCCAGACCCCTGAAATTATTTAAAGGGTGGCACTGGACACCAGACTGATCAGATCAAGAAGAAAAAGAACAAGACAAGAAATTGTAAACCCAGAGAAAGATGGCCCATTCCATTCTCTAACTCCCATAGTTTTTCCCCCCATAATGCAAACCAAAAGCTATAATAAAGGTGTAGGAAAAGGACAAAAGAACAGGTCATTCTTACACTGGTGGCCATTATTTCGCATGAGACCCCACCACAGCAACAGCATTGGGGTTTTCAACTAGAAGGCACAGTAGCATGAGCATGAGGAAAAGAACGAAAAGTACTGTCAGGGCAGATAATGTGAAGGGTCACAAAGCTCTGAATATAAAGTGGGATATGTACTTGCAGACAGAAAGTCATCTATGCAAGTTAGTCATATTAAAAATAATAATAATAATAAAATTACATTCTCTTAGCTCTCAAGAACTTTTCAGGTCTTTGAATAATGCACAATATACTCTTTATATGCCAGTTCTAAAAGCTTGGGGAAAATGGACATAAATTCAAAAATTCTTGAGATTATCTCACAGGAATGTAGAAATTTGAAAGACTAAACCTTGCTTGAAGTTACTGTTGCCTGCCTTTGTTTTGGGTACAACTGAGTCTGCCCACGTTGGAAGAGCTGAACCATGGGATTCTCTCCAGAAAAAAATACATTTATAAATTTTTTAATGTAACTGCTGCCAGAGAGTTCTGAAATATTTGTAGTGAATCATGCAGTGCTACATATTGGCCTCCTCTTCGCCAACTGAGTCAGAATTTCAGTAGGAGTAAGCATGGGCAAAATGAAACCATAAAAATCCCTTGTGATTTTCTCTTATGTTTGGTCTACTGAACATCAGAACTAATTAAAAGGCTTCTAGCTGGAATTTAATTTGGCCATAAGAAAAGGGCAGCTATCTTCAACTTCAGTGGTAAATGCAGTAATTAAAATACACAGGAAAGGTGCTCAGAGCCAGATACAATATATAGATAAATCTCAGGTGTCAGACTCCAGAATTGCAAAGGAGAAAACATCTGCTCAGTAGCTCGCTGAACTTGAAAGCATATGAAATTCACCAGTCATCTCCCTGATAAACTTGCAGGTTCTACATATGCTTCATCTGCAGTTCTACATCTGCTAAAATATCTCCTGGCTAAATTGAGTCAGGATGCGGAAATGATCAAGAACAGCAGCGAAGTCTCATGCTATGTCTAGTTTCCCCTTAGACAGTGGTGTCCATGTCCATCTTTCCGTCATGAACCCAGTGGCTTGCACTTCTGTTAGGAATCCTAAGGACTCACTTTGCTCATAAAAGTACCCAAGTTTCATGGCTGCAGGGAGGAGGTATATGTCAATTATATATATGCATATATATATGGAAGAATAGCCCTAACTCAGTGGATCAGAAAAGACAATTTTATGTTAGATAGCTGTAGGGTCAACAATCTCAGAAACAGAAAGCTTTAGGAGAAAATAGAAGCCAGGAGTCCTACTACTAGGCAAATGATGCAGGCCAGTAAAACCCATGCGTTCAGCCACGTGTTACCTTCTTTGTTTCCGAGCAACTCTGAATGAGTGCTGTAACTACTGCTGTGAAAGAGGTGCTTAGGAGCAGTGCTGACGCTTCCAGCAATCCCTCTTGAAAAGGATTATGAATCCTGTTCACAGTTGTTAGCTGCATGTTCTCAGGAGAGAATTTAGCTTTAGAAAGGACAAATACTTTGCTCTTCTGCAACTTCTCAGGTGTCCTGTGTTATTCATGGAGAAACACTGTGTTCATTCTGGTATTACCTTTAAACAGTTCCCTGGTCAATGTGCCAGATTTGGGCATACTTTATATAGTAGTTAATTGTCCTCATGTAATCATAAGTATGTAACTGATAGCTTACATGTCTGAGATTTTTGTTGCATTTAAATCCGAATTCCTAGAGCAATAGCCTTATTTCAATCTTTTCAATCCATAGGTTGAGTGTTCTTCAGAAAATTGAATCCATCGTTTAGTAGCATTAAAGAACTAAGTAAACAGCATGTATAGCATGAAGCGTATTCATAGACTCTCAGGAAAATAAGAAGTTTTTGCAGAACTCTAGTTTGTTGTAAAAAACTTGTACAAATGCTGTAAGTGGAAAGGAGCTCTGCGGAGAAGGACCTGGGGGTCCTGGTGGGAGACAGGATGACCATGAGCCAGCAGCATGCCCTGGTGGCCAAGAGGGCCAATGGGATCCTGGCATGCATTAAAAGGAGTGTGTCTGGCAGGTCAAGGGAGGTGATCCTCCCCCTCTACTCAGCCCTGGTCAGGCCTCACCTGGAGTACTGTGTCCAGCTCTGTGCTCCCCGGTACAAAAAAAGACAGGGATCTCCTGGAAAGAGTCCAGCAGAGGGCCACAAAGATGATACGGGGCCTGGAGCATCTTCCCTATGAAGAAAGGCTGAGAGACCTGGGTCTGTTCAGCCTGGAGAAAAGAAGACTGAGAGGGGGTCTCACCCATGTGTATAAATACCTGAGGTGTGGAAGACAGACAGGTTTGGTCAACATCTTTTCAGTCATCTGTGGGGACAGGACAAGGAGCAATGGCCACAAGATAGAGCACAGGAAGTTGCACACCAACATGTGAAAGAACTTCACGGTGAGGGTGACGGAGCACTGGAACAGGCTGCCCAGGGAGGTTGTGGAGTCTCCTTCTATGGAGATACTCAAGGCCCGTCTGGACGCCTGCCTGGGCAGCCTGCTCTAGGGAACCTGCTTTGGCAGGGGGGGTGGACCCAATGATCTCTGGAGGTCCATTCCAACCCCTACAATTCTGTGATTCTGTGAAAAGGACCTCCTCCTGTGCAAAGTACTGGTCGGACTACATAGCTTAGTCAGCCTCATCCAAACATACATTGGGACAGGTTACCCAAAGATTTTGTGGAGTTTCTGGTTTTGTAAATATTGAAAACATTTCTGGGCAAAGTCTTGAGCATGTAGCATATATCTAGGCTAGTTGACGTAGCCTAGATACAGTGGTGGAGAAATAGGCTGGAGCAGATGAGGTCCCTTCCGACCTATATTATTTTATGAGCCTCTCCATCCATGTCACCACCTGGTGGGACAGGAGAGCAATGGGCAAGAGACTGTAACAGTGTAAACAATGATAGTCCTGAGTTCTTTCCAGATCCTTTTAAGCACTAGAATAATATAACACTTCTGGGTGGAAACAGTTTTCTATCAAGACAGCTGTGTGGGCAGGAGCACAATTTGGAGTCTGCCTGCTCCTCCCAGTGTTGATGCATTTTATTAAAATCACTTTGAGCATCACATTAGAGTGTCTTTTTCCACTGATATAAGCAGTGAAGCCGGACATTTCTAGGGCTCTCTGAAATTCTTATCCAAAGCCTTGTCAATGCTAAATATCATGTAACTTCAGCATTTTTAATATGAGGGAGATCCTCAAGTTACAAGGCAGAAGAGTGGAAGTAATAGTGTCCTCAGTTCTTATCTTTGAATCTTGCATGGTAATTTAAACTGACATTACATATTTTGATACATACCATAGCACACTGAATGGGGAAAAAAAAAAAAAAAAAGTGTGGCAGGCTAGAAATCACTTGCTGTGACTAAAATGATAATAGATCATATCTAAATTATTACTGGCATTAGATATCTCTCATTTTTAGTTTGATTAATGAAATGTAATTATATCAGAAATGATCGATTCTAATGGAAATTTGGGCCAACGAAGAAGTTGAAATAATTCCATGAGTCTATTAGGACATTAATGAATTAAAACTATTTAATATTAACTACCAAGAAATACAGAAAAAAAAATCAACATAAATATGAAATGCTAAAAGAATAAAGAAGCTGCTGGGATTATGAGCTGTAAATATTAATGCATTATTTGAACAATTTTGTATCTGAATTAATTTCAGAAATATGGTTTCTGTTTTTCATTTGGGAACAAATCAGACTCCAATTCTGGGCAAGCTAAAACCTCTGTAAGTCCTAATGTTTCTATTTAACAGCTGTTGAATAATTTATAGCATGCAGTCTTTTTTGTTTACATCTAAAAATAGTAGTAATTTAATACCCAGTATAACTCATTTCATTCAAAATAACCATTATCTCCTGCAAAGGAACCTTATCTGTCTGTGTTCTTGAGCAAGTCAGAAGAAATCTCTAGAGGATTTCTTTGGGTTGTAGATGCCAAGGATAGGGTCTTTCAGATGGACATTATGAATCCAAAAGATCGACTAGTATCCACATTCCTGTGCTGAGTTTCCATTAGCAAGAGAAATTAATGATAGAATCATTTATTTCATGTATTCTGATATACCAGGAACTAACTAGCAAGAGTTTTTATGTTAATTATATAAAATCTTTGTTCAATGCTGCTGAAAGGACTCTTCCCCCACAGTCCCAGTAGTTTGTTGGCTGTTTACTCAGCTCTGTCTTTGGTGCACATCTGGTAACGTGCTTATGGCCGTTTAATACTGTAGGAGGCACTGGGACATTTCTGAGGAAGCTGGCTGAGAATATTCTCCCTGCTGATCATGCTGCTGGAAAGGATGATTGGATTGCTCTGCAAATTGCTGGGCTAGTGCAGGACAGAATAAACCTTAAATGGGTAGTTTTCTGAGCACCTGGAGGAAGGAAATAATAAATTTAAGTAGCACGGTACTGTGAGGATTTATTTTTTTAACTTCTGTCATTCATTTTGCATTATTTGGTGGTACAAGTCCTTTTTGTTGTTGTTGTTGTTGTGTCTGATGAAAACCATAATACCATTTTCCCCCACAACAGATAAAGCTAAGGAATTTGATACAGAAAAATTCCATGAAATTCTCCTGAAACCATATTTTTATTGGCCCAGAATAATATTGCTACTGTATGTATTTCTTTTCTGTGATTCAGAAGCTCACGTGAGTCATCCATGATTTCAAAGGCAGTCCCAGGAGCTCAGTCAAGGAAATATTTTGGCACCATTTAGCACTGCTCAGTCCTTTGAGTCCTAGATGA
Source organism: Netta rufina (assembly GCF_964035555.1). Classification (NCBI taxonomy): domain Eukaryota; kingdom Metazoa; phylum Chordata; class Aves; order Anseriformes; family Anatidae; genus Netta; species Netta rufina. The sequence continues at coordinate 85,504,068 of NC_140124.1, read as the reverse complement.
GACCAAAACAGTAAAAAGGAAAACAGCAAATGAGTGTCCTTGGAATGAATAAAACGGCATGCATTTATGTCTTTTCTTTAATATCTTGAATTTTAATGATACTACTGAGAATGAGATTCCCTTTACATTTGTAATTATAAAGGAGAGCAGGTGGTGAAGGCTTAGCTTAAAGTGTTAATTAAAATAGCTTACACAGCCAAGCTTCTGCTTGAATAAAGTATGTCTGAAAGATATAAGACACTCAGTGAGTGCCCTATTCTAGTGAATTATTCTTAAATAATTCTTAAATCTTGCAGCAAATTCATTGGAGATATTTAATACTCAATACGCATGTACATTTAATGCCAGAGAAATCTCATCCTCTTGAGTTCATGAAACAAGCATTAGACTGTAGATGTTGTAAATGCAAGTTTCTGGAAGGAAAAACAGGTCTAGATTCACCAGGAAGATTTGTATTTCTGACTGCCTTAGTAAGTATTCACATTAGAGAAAGAGATCTTCAGAACACCAGGCTTCCTCACTCTCTGTGTGTTGGCAGGCAAGAGCAGGATCACGTCTGTATGGGCTGTGGTGAACTGAAGAAATGCTGATACACCACTGGGATTCATCCCGTGAATCCATGCATCCAACTCAGCACAAGAGGATAGGTCCAGAGATGGTGCCTCTGCCTCCACCTTCCTAAAAACAGTCTGAGGGTGGTATCTATCAGTCTGCTATACTCAGCTGCTGGGAGAACTCAGCTTGGTTACAGCAGACTCAGTTTTAGATGTTTTGCGGGGTGTTTTTTGTTTTGTTTTGTTTTGTTTCTTGATTAGGGATTGAGTTCTTTAAGTCTTCAACAGCACATCATAGCTACTTTGATACTTCATAATCACAGATAAAGTTGTTCAGTGGAGCAAGGAATAGAGGACAGTTGTCCATTCATCCTTTGAACTGATCACTGGACTAGTCATGCATAATATATTTTTCATAATACATACATACATAATACCTTTTTCATTTTGTTCTCTGGCCAAGTATATTTTTAATTGAGTGGTAAAATATGACATGCAATCAAAGAGAGGACTAACAGGTGGCTACTTTTAGTATTTGGTTTAATTTGTTTAGTTGGATATATCCATTTTACTTGAAGACCTCACCATTTTTTGCCACAAGAATCTAAATGATAGCAATCAGATGGTTTATGGTCTTTGCATGCAAGCACTCATTTGATTTTTGTTTTAAACATAAGTTTGGTCCAGGCAAGCTCCACCTGTCACATTCTGTGCTTCCACAGTTTTTAACTTAAAATGCATTGATTTGAATTTAAGCAGCAAGTATCTGATACTTCTGAAAACTGAGCCACTTCTTATTCACCTTCTCATATGCCTAAAGAAGACTGTTTTCAATATTAAGTATAGCTGAAAATAAACAATTCAGCATAAGCATGGTATCAGTCAAACTATGTAAGAAATATGCTTGACACCTCTCTCTAATTTGAAACTTGAGAAAAATTTCACTGAATACAAGTGTATGTAAAAAATAGAAAACTTTATTGTTCACTTTCTATGTAGAGCTTTTCATTGAATCTGTGTGGCAAAAGTACTTCCAAACAGTTTTACTAGTCAGAAAATCCTAATCTGTCTGTATTTCTGCTCTTGGAAAATATGACAGATGGATGTAAATGCTGCTGATGCAACATTACATGGCCATTTTTGAAAGACAAAACAAAAAAGTTAGGAATGATACAGGGAAATATATCTCCTATTCCTCAGACTCTTGTAGTGTTCTGCAGTCATCTTTATCCTAACATATCTCTCTCCTTTTTTTAAAAAATGCCCCCTTTACATTATAGGCTTTTCCTACTTCTCTTCTCCCTTCCTGCATCAGCATCCTGAACTGCCATACTGGTAATGTCAGAAATGATGATTGTGGCAGCTTTGTCCCTTGCAGTTCATTTTCATGCTGCAAAGAGTTTTGAGCTGTGATCTAAGAATAAATACATAGGCTAAGAAAAATACATAGTAACAATTACATGTACAATCTTTAGAGCATCAGTTTATGGAGGAAAAAAAAAAATCCCTAACCAGGTACTGTAAGCTTATGCTTAGAGCTCTGCTTTTTAAATAGCATTTAATAAAAGAAACAAATAAAAAAGAGAGAAAGAAGAGTATCTCTGTCAGTCCATTACCTCTTATATTATTATATACACTTATATTTGGTAGGTCTTGGCATTAAAACAGAAAACATTAAAGACAATTTGGTAAGAAAAGAAGATGTCAAATGCTTTGCCTTTCCTTAAAGGCTCAAGATCTCATCCTTTTTTTCTCTTCTGGAAGGCTACTGAATCGTGTGTGTTAATACCTCATGGTTTATCTTTCTAGTTAGAGAAATTGTTCCTATATATTGTTTTTATACATTGCTTAAAAATGCAGTTGGGTATAGTCTGGAAACATAACCAGTAAACTACCTTCATAAATGTTTGCTGATTAATGTGTGAAACAACTGTTTTGTTGAATGTTTAGTCCCTATTTGTTCACATCATTTTCACAACAGATTTCATTTGTTCTTACTGAATCTCCAATAAAGATTCATCTATCAAAGAGATGTCTCCTATCTGGGCAGGGTTCTCCTACCCTTTTTACTTGATGTCACTGGATGCTTGTTCATCATGAAGTACTGAAAAATTCTGGATGATTGAAAATTGAACTATGCTAAATGCTTCCGACTGATTCTAGAGCACAAGACCTAAGACAACAAATTCCAGGCTGGAAACTTCAGTGTGGAGATATTATGGTAGATCTGGGATCTGACTGCATCTTGCCCTACCAGAAAATTGAGGGTGACACTGGGGTGGTGCCCGTGGTTTGCAGTGAATACAAACATGCAAGAGAAGCACAGGAGGGGAAAGCATTCTTTCTGACCAAGCACTTCAATGCAATTTCATTGTTTGGGAAACAACCCACCTGGATTATCTTGTGCAAGAGTACTAACCGAAGCATAGCTAACATGGAGAGCTTCATTTTTGCTTCAAGTTGTTTTCCTTTCCTCCAAATAATTTGAATTGGATGTTACTGTTCTTCCTCCGTTCACCCTCCTGCAGCTGCAATTATAAGTAACTTGTGCTGTTTGTGTTTTAGCTGTAGGAATGCCTTTTAGATGCTGTAATTATTGTCAATATGTACTCTAGACCTCAGGTTTTTGTGGGTTTTTATAAAGAATGGGTACAAACTGGGAGCCATTCTATTCTAAAAACTCTCTGAAAGACTTAAAACTTTAACACTATCTTTTTGCAACGAAATCAGGTTTCCATAAGGAACAAAATACTCTGCATTCCCCATTTGAGAAATTTGGAATGAGACTATTTATCCTCTGTTCTTTCCTGCTCCAGCCTTTCGTTCCCAAAAGACAATCCCTGCTGCCTCTTTCAGATTATAAACAGGAATTTGACTACTACATTTTTTCCAACCTTTAATTTCTAAACAAAACTCTTCTGCCTGCTACATTTTGCTACATTCTGCTGCATTCAAGCCTGCTCTGAGCAAATTAAGTATTGCAGGGAATATATCTGAGACACTGCCTGATGTTTTTATAAGTAGACTTTTTTTTGTACTGTACACTGTAAAATAAGTTGTTTGTGGTTTTTGTGCTTTTCTTTTTCTGTGGAACAAGACAAGCTAACAAAGCTGGTCTAACACTTCAGACCAGCATTACTTCAGACTGGTATTACTAGGAAAAATTGATGTGTGTGCACCTAGAAATAAAAGGCAAGCAAGTGCAAGTGCATTTCATCCCCAAATCACCAGCTGCTAAGCAGATTCTCCCTAAATCTCACCTGGTGCTTTTATTTCACTTTAAAATGGGTGTAACACACTACTGAAAATAACTTTATAAATTACAGGTTTACTGGACGGTTTATTCATCATTATTCCATCCCATTAGTTAGGATTCACTGATGATTTGATTCATTGTTTAGTAAGAACCAAAAGGTGTTCAATACTCTGACTTATGTCTAACCTCTACAATGTTATCTGCAAGTTTGAGATGACAAGCAGAAGACCTTTCTGTAGCCCTTCTCTCCCTACTTTGTTGAAAAGTGACATTAGAATCAAGTCATCTTGTGCTGATGTGATTATGAATGATTTAGAATAGAAATTAAAATTAATTGTTGAGGTTTGGCTTCTATCCATTGCATACAGAGAGAGTAATTGCCACTGTCCATTCTGATAAGTTGATTCTTCTTTTAAGGATTCTTCCTCCTTAACATGGAGGAATATGCTCAAATGTAAGAACTAACTTAAACTATATGTTAAATAAGGATTTGCAGAATAAACTCATTACATGCTGATGTGATTTTTTTGGACTTCAGCAAAGCTTTTGACATGGTTTCCCATAGGATCCTACTGGACAAAATGTCCAGCATACAACTTAACAAAAACATTATACAATGGGTGATCAATTGGCTGATGGGCAGGGCTCAAAGGGTGGTGGTTAATGGGGCCACATCAAGCTGGTGGATGGCCACTAGTGGAGTCCCTCAAGGCTCCATTTTAGGGCCAGTCCTCTTCAATGTTTTTATAAATGATTTGTATGTAGGACTAGAAGGTGTTCCGAGCAAATTTGCCAATGACACAAAACTTGGAGGAGGTGTGGACTTGGATGAGAGTGGAAAGGCCTTGCAGAGAGACCTGGACAGATTGGAGAGCTGGGCGATCACCAACCGCATGAGTTTAACAAGAGCAAATGCCGGGACAGGGCAACTCTGGCTTTACATACAGACAGGGTGACGAGACGCTGGACAGCAGTCCCACAGAGAGGGATCTGGGGGTTGTGGTTGACAGCAAGTTGAATATGAGCCAGCAGTGTGCCCTTGCAGCCAAGAGGGCCAACCGTACCCTGGGGTGCATCAAGCACAGTATTGTTAGTCGGTCGAGGGAAGTGATTGTCCCACTCTACTCTGTGCTGGTGTGGCCTCACCTCGAATACTGTGTGCAGTTCTGGGCAACATGGTACGAAAAGGACATTAAACTGAGAGTGTCCATAGGAGGGTGATGAAGATGGTAAAGGGCCTAAAAGGGAAGACGTATGAAGAGTGGCTGAGGGTACTGGGCCTGTTCAGCCTGGAGAAGAGGAAGCTGAGGAGGGACCTCATCACGGTCTACAACGTCCTCGTGAGGGGGAGTGGAGAGGCAGGTGACCTATTCTCTGTAAACACCAGTGACAGGACCACGGGAATGGTGTTAAGCTGAGGCAGGGGAAGTTTAGGCTGGACATTAGGCAAAGGTTCTTCACTGAGAGGGTGGTTCCACACTGGAACAGACTCCCCAGTGAAGTAGTCACTGCACCAAGTCTGTCTGAATTTAAGAAGTGATTGGACTGTGCACTTAGTCACATGGTCTAAACTTTTGGGTAGACCTGTGTGATGCCAGGAGCTGGACTTGATGATCCTTACAAGTCCCTTCCAACAGAAGTATTACTTCACTAAAAGTGACCTCCCTGTTCTTATCTCTGCCCATGAGCTTCTCCATTGTATTTTCTCCTCCTGTCCTACTGAGGCAGGAGAGTGAGAGAGTGGCTTGGTGGGCACTTAAGAATCAGCAAAAGTTAACCCACTTCAAGTAATAAAGGGATATTACCACATATCACGTCCTGCAAAGTAGGTAATAACATAGTAAATTGATCAGAGGATCAGGGTTTGGCTGGATTAGATAGGTAATCAGGTACAGAGTCTCTTCCTAAAGACATCAGAAGAATAGTCTAATCAAGAGGAACAGAGAAAAAGAGAAAAAGAAAAGAAAAAAAAATGCTGCCAATAGAATAAATGAGTCTGAAAAGGCCATGAGTCATTTTGGGCCAAGTCTGCAACATAAGCCCCAACTAAATTTAGTCGCTATGTAGCTTACAGAGACTACCTCATGGGTACATCTTCTGCAGTCATGTATTGAGAAATGCCTTAGTTAACCAGAAGGAGAGGAGTAGGTGTAGCATACAGTGTGAGAGAATCCTACTTTTAGTCATAGAGGAAATATGGAATATGAAGCCAGCAAATGAGTGTGTTTCTAGAATGAGATTGCTAGTGCTAACATTATCAAGCAAGAAGTACCTTATATGACGATGAGTCAGTGCTTTTTTTCCATTAGAAGACATGCTATAGGCAATTAAAATGCTCTTTTCTCATTTGTATTAATATCATGCCATTTCTCAGTGATCTCTTTGCTATTATTAACATGGATTGTCATCACTTCATAGCCAGTATGTGAACATATGCCTACATCAGTGCTTTGCAATAAAATTAGGTTGTGCTGTGCAGAATTTCAACAATTTCTGATTAACTTTCATTATAATAATTTTGCAAGACCAGCATAAGGTGTTCACAGTTTGGTCTCCTTTCTTTTCAATGATAATTGTACCGGAGAATATTATGAGGACTTACACGATCATGCTTCTTAAGAGATTTTAAGAACTGATTGTTTTGCTTTGTCTAACCTCAGAAAATCCTTGCCAAACTCAGCAATTGTGCATAAAGCTAACACTTCTTTCTTCTCATCTGCAGCACTAATTTAATACCGTTCCAGAAAATCTGTGATTTTGAAAGTCCTTTCTTCAACATGTAGAATCATTAGAAAATTCATGCATTCCAGATGTTAATTACTTTCAGTCAGCCACAAAATATTTGCTCCCCTTTAACAACTGCCAGTGGCTGGAACATGAATATGAGTAATTTTGATTGGTTAGCATTTTGATTTCTACGTTTCCCCACTTTGTTCCTGTTAATATACTTCAGTGCAGCATTTCAACAGAATATATTGACTGTAGTATGTACATTCAAACACTGACTTCTGATTCTTCTGCAGTGAAGACTTCCTTGTAACTCCAGCTGATTTTAAAATGCCTGATATCTATATTATCCATGGCACAGTTATAACTTCTTAATCTGTAATACTTGAATGGGAAATTCCTTCGCTGAAGCACTGGTCTAAAAAGCTTACGGTCAGCAAGTCGAGCTCAAAATCACATATCCATGTGTCTCCTGGCAGAATTATGAATATGTAGTTTATATTCAAAATATTATAAATATTAAGTTTTGGTTTTTTTTTTTCCCTAATGTGCATTCTTTTTTCACCTGAGATCAGCAGCCTCATTTAGAAGGAGTGGAACTGGCCATTCTTATTGGAAGATTTCTCCCAAGTAGACCAGGAATCAGTCTTCTCTAGTTCACAGCATTTTACCTGTGATTATTTCTATTAGATTGCAGAGTCTTAGTCAGATAGTAACTTTGGATTTTTAGTCTGTATCCACATGGTTTTGATACCAGTGTTATGCTTGCCATTGTCCTTCGTTGTTATTTGTACCCTGGACTGACTCCATAGCATGAGGGTTGAGGTAGAACAGAGGAAATGTGAGTTTCTGTTCCAGCAGTAAACCTAAGGTTGAAACGGGCTCTGCCCAGCATGTACATGACATAAATATGATGGATTCAAGGCATGCTGGGTTTTAAGAAGGGAGTATACACTCAAGGGCATTTTGCTTTGTTAATTCACATCTTTGAAGACTAAGTGTCTGAGGCCCTTATGCATTAGGAGATGGCAGCTTTTTCTAGAACCATTGCTAGTGCTTTTGGGGTGTTGTAGAAAGATATACAGGAAGGTTTGAAGGAATGTTATGCCACTGATCCTCCCCCCCACCCCAAAAAAAAATAAATAAATAAATCAGTTGGGATTATCTGTCTGCTGATACTACTTTTTGAATTGGTTCAGTAATCCGTACTATTGCTCTTGAAGTCTACATGAAAGCGCTAGGCCCCAGCCTGAGGTAGAGGTAACTGAACACAATAAACTGCTGAACGTGACATGAGGAATTTCAGGACATAACAAACGTCAGAGTGAGAAGCTCACAGAAGTTACAGGCAGTGCTGTGAGGAGTGACTGGATTTCACAGGCAGACAAGGGGGACCTAAGGGAAAGATTTGGAGAGTGGTAGGGGTGTCTGTGTGAATGTTGAGAGCTCCAGTCTCCCGTAAGCAGGGAATCACCTCAGCCTGGCACTGCTGGCCAGAACTGGAACTGTTCCTGGGGTGTCTGCCATGCCAGGCAAGGAAGGAGGATTTCTCTGAGTCCCTATGTCCAAAATAACATGTTTTCCCTTCACAGTTCCTGTAGCAAACACATGTGGATGCAGCATTCATGCATTTAAAGAACAGGGACTATGGCACATGGAGCTATAATTTTAGGTGTGAATAGCACAGGCAATAGTTGCTTTCATGTCCACTGGGGACTGAACAGATGTCAAATTATTAGCAGGGGCAAAAATCAAGCTGTAAGGTGGTCTGGTCAAAGGGAGATGCTAAGTGGTAAGGGGACTTTTAGAAAACATATGCAGTTTATTACTCAGGGGATTTCAAGCAGTGAGCAAAGGTTTGGGATGTTTTCAAAATGCACAACACTCCAATGTATTCAGATGTGCCACAGGGTGACGGTCACTGTGGTGCTCTGGATGTAAATAAATTGCCAGAGAGAGAAATTTCTGGCTAGATATCATGCAGTCCCAGCCGCCTTGATGTTTTCTGTTTTGTTTATTTGAGTGCAACACATGCAGACAACTTTGGGTGAGAGGTCTTCGAATTGCACTAATTGTAGTATATTTGTTCAAAAAGCACTTAAACACACACACAGCTGCAGATCAGCAAGAACTGTGCTGACTGCCAATTTAAAACTCAGTGTGCTAGCGCCACTGTTACATGGGCAGGAATCACAAAGGCAAAAGAAAGCAATGTAATGAGTGTTATTTTCTGCTCCATGGCATGAATAATCATTTGTGTGTCAGCCTCCAAATTAAAGAGCAGGAAGACTCAAGGAAATAACTTTTTGTAATAATTTGTAATGTACACTTGGAAAATGAAGACATGTAACCAATTACAATTTGGGGATGAGCCTGAAGCTGGAGAAATCTTCAGAACTTAAGAGTAAAGAAAATCCTCTGTTAAGTACAAACAGTGAACTTATTCATATATATATATATATTATTTGTGTGTGTATATATATATATATATATATGAATAATGTGGTGTGAATGTTGTCGGCTATGCTGCCATGCTCAAAAATACTGTGTAGTAGAGTAGTAGCTCAGAACCTCCATGCAATGGATTGTCTGGCAACTTCTTGTTCATTTTTACTGTGGATGGGTATCCTTTTGCTATTTTCTTGACATCAGCAACATACGGTTATTTTTAGATGATTTGATAAACTGTTTTAGTGAATTTGAAGAAGATGAAAAGCCATGACTAAGCGTGAAATCTAGGGAAGACAGAAATATTGATGACACATGAACAGCTCAAGATTTCTTCCACTGAGCAAAAACACCATCATTTTGAACACCAAGTATGTGTTAAGCAGCACCCTCCGCCACCACCAATTAGAAGCTGTTGTCAACAGCTTTTGCAAAGCAGACATACTCAGACCAGCTGAAATTCTTTCCAGAACTTAAAACATCATCATCAACTTATGGATTTCTGGAAGTAGATTTTTTTTATTTTTTTTTTCACATGGAGTTACAGTGGGCTCTCCTCTCCCAGTTGTCTTGTCTTGTGAGATCATATGGAAGAGCAATATAATTTTGGTTTTATTAAGGTTTCTAAGTATTGACTTGTTCCATTACATTCTTGCACCAAAATCCAAGCACAAAGACACTTGTCTAAAGGGTCTGGCCATGATCACTTGTATGCAACAAGGGACATGACATGTGAGTTATCAAGTCCTCACTGACAATGAAGGTATTTTAAGATAGATCTTTCCTGTCTTTTAGGAATCAAAAATTTATTTGACTCATAGGCATTATCTTTCATCTCTGAATTTTGCCTGCTTCATCCTCTGTAAATATTAGATATGGTGGCTGCTCATTTTCTTTTATTTCCTCAGTTTGGGTATCCTATGGCTGCAGTCTGTCCTCCTTGGAATACCAGGATGAGGAAAGGTACAACTCATGCTGTAACTGTGCTGCCATCCTCCTGCTATCAGAGTGCAGGTCTCCTGTCATAGTCTATGCTGGGCCGTAGCCTTGGTGCCTTTTTCCTCTGAAAACTGAGTCTTTGTGCTAAATGTGATCAGCTTTCAGTCAGGTAGCTCAATATAAATATTTATTTTTGTAGATAAATACCCTGAGACCCTTGATGAAGCTTTGTTATTTCAGCATCATACAGTCATATAGAACTCTAAGAAGTCTGTTTTCATAGTTTCTGCCTGAGTGGAGGAAGGAGGCCAGAAAAACTTTACAGGGTAAATTACATACAATTTAATTTAGCCTGATCATTCACAACTTCCGTATATGGTCTTTAAAGCCAATTGTGTGTGAAGGTAGAACAGGGCAGGAAAGAGCACAAAGCCTGTTAGATTTTCATAGAGAAGGATTCTGAGACAGGAACGTACAGCCCAATCTCTTCTTCTTTAGGGCCCAGGCATAGACCATGACTCATCTCTCCAATCCAGACCAGTATGTTAGCTTCTGGTTAATATAAGATATGTTATTGTCAGCTTTCTGTCTTGTGGCCCTGCAAGATTTTAAAGTAGCATTGAATCACATTTTTGCTATTGACTTCTTCTATGAAGTTTCTTTAGCAGTAGTCTTTCTCACATAAGGGTTGTTGTGTGGAAGTTGTTTCCCAGTATTTTCCTCTGATCTCCTTTTCAGTACTGCATGCATTTTTGGGCACCACAATATAAGAAGGACATAAACTATTAGAGTGTCTAAAGCAAAGCTAAAAAGATGGTAAAGTGTTTGGAGGGTAAGACATACGAGGAGCAGCTGAGGCCCCCTGGTTTGTCCAGCCCCAAGCAGAGCAGGCTGAGGGGAGGCCTCATGGCTGCCTGCAGCTCCCTCACGAGGGGAGCAGAGGGGCAGGAGCTGAGCTCTGCTCTCAGGGGACAGCGACAGGACCCAAGGGGATGGCATGGAGCTGGGACAGGGGAGGGTCAGGCTGGGGTTAGGGAAAGGTTCTGCACCCAGAGGGTGGTCGGGCACTAGGACAGGTCCCCCAGGGCAGTGGTCACAGCACCGAGCTTGACAGAGTTCAAGAAGCACAATGCTCTTAGACATATTATTTTCGGGTTGTCCTGTGTGGAGCCAGGAGTTAGACGATTATCTTTATGGGTCCCTTCCGACTCAGGCTATTCTATGTAAATCATACACTTGAGCACAAAAAAATAAATGTTTTATGATAATAGGATTAATAAAACTATTTACATTAATAAGAAATGAAATGCTATGGCTTAATTGTCGTCCTAAGATCAGGAACAAATTATGTTTCTGATCCAGTTCTTAAGTCATATCACTACATTCCATGTGAATAGCCATGTAAAATTTTAATAGCTGAAGATTAAAAGAGGAAAAGCTTTCCTTTGCATCGTCTAATGTAAAGATTTTAAGTTATAATGTAATTGTGGATTCAGCAGTCTACAATCAGTCTTAATCAACAAGTACTTAGTGCTTATGTACAGCAGTGATTCATCAGGTTACAAAGCATCACAGCAGCTGTAGGTATTGTCCAAAGTCTGTAATTGCAAATCAGATGGTGAGCAAGCAGCTTGATGTTCTACAAACTCCTACAGCAGTGCCTCTAATCAAAGTACTGTTTCTGTTGTTATGCTGTCCCTCTGTGGTCTGCCCCCCCCCCTTCCTTCCACCCCCTCTTTTTTTTTTTTTTTACCTTCTCCAACATGTATAAAATTAAAATATAGCAGAATTATTTTGATGCAACATTACTATGTCAAAGTTGGGGACAGCTTTATGATCCCATTTCCATGAACCATGTTTTTTTGTTTGTTTGTTTGTTTTTTGGTTGGCTGGTTGTTTTTTTTTTATTCTTGGCTATGAGGTATCTGTGTTCAAGTTATACTGGAGCAAACATTCCCTGAATTTTAACACTTTCCTGACCTAAACTAAAACACTGCAACACCATAGTGATTGCTAATATAAAGTAGTATCCCACTTTGCTCATCATCCCCTAGTGGAAGCAGAGGATTTTGTTGTCTAGAAACACTATATTAGGAAAAGACACAAAAATCTGCACCCTTAGTTTTACTTGAGCCCTTAGTTAATGTGTTCAGTAAAATTAGCTAACAAAATCATTTTCATTAAGCCCACATTAGTGCTTATTACTTTATTACCATGGTTACATTATTAATTTAACTTAACCTACACATCATTTCCAGCCAAAAAGAGCCACCACTATATATTCAACTGTAACAAAAATATAAAATCTTTTTCTTTAATAAAAAACCTTTCCATCTAAGACAACAGTCTAGTTATTATCCTACATTTAATGCAACTCAGTTTGTCTCACATTTTATTCTTCACTCACATTTTTGCAAAGTTGAAACATTTCAGGTGGCAAAACAGCTCCCACTATTCCACTGTGAGGTGGTGCACATCTAGCACAACAGTGACTCTGGGACTGGGAGGTAATATCTCATTACCTGCTACACTCAAGGAGAACCCCTATTACAGGAGTTAGACCTGAGTAACTAGGAGTCTGCTTACAGCTAAGGCTCAAGGGTTACTCATCAATACCTTATTTTCTAATTACTTTTTATTTCTAGATTCTCAGTACACCCACAAAACCAAACAAACTCAATGTGTACCATAGGACACCTAAGAATTAAATTAAAAAGAAAGAGCAACTTCCCTGACATTATGTTACCACAGTTCAAATACAGACAAAATTCTACTAACATGTTCTGTTTATGATGGAAACAATCTATTTTCATATCATTTTCTCCATAAAAACAGATCCATGTGAATATAATGGAATAGTAAATTCCTTTGAAGAACAGAGTATACCAATCGAACTTGCACCCTAAGTTGTTTTATAAATTTTCCTCTGGAGGTCTGTATGAGAGTATCTGAACAGCTTGTAAGAAATAGCAAACAGGTTAAGGTGAATGATCACTTTCTTTCTACAACTAAGAAATGAAGAATGCTTTCACAGAATCAGAAAAGGAAAAGAATATACCAGTGTAACATTCAGCATAAAGAATTTGCAGTGTTAGACAAAAGCTAAACATCTACAAGGAATTCAAAGTAGTATTTTGCTTCTGTAAAACCTGAACCTGGGAATAAAAATAATAATAAAATAAAATAAAAATAAAAAATAAAAAAAAGACCTTGCTATTTCTTTTTCCAGTAATCTGGGATTAAAAGCAGTGTTCACAAGATATTTAGCAGAATATTTTAAAAATGCTTGTCGTCTATCTTTGAGTAGTTTCCCCAATCTTTTTTTTTTTTTTTTTTTTTTTATTCCTTTTTAGGATTAAGTCAGAACTTGAAATATGTTCATGCTAACTAAGCAGAATTGAAACAGAACAGCCAAATAAGAAAGCAGTCATATCAGATATAATGAACACAGGACAGGGAAAGACAAAATACTCCCCAAAATCTAGATGTTTCTGGGATGTTCCTAAAACTCCTACTTGGGAACCTTAATTTCTCACTTTGTCAGAGCTCAAAATCTTATAACCTTCCTGTTTCTGAGCATCCACATACTGCTCAACCAGAATTCATGCCTTCTTATCTGAAAGTACCACCAGTGCATGAACCCCCACCATATAAATACATCTTTCTCATTGTCAGCCATTACTACCCACACTACTCCTAACCCTCTTCTCCCTGCTTCCATCTGTCTTTCCCATTCTCTTACCTTCGAATTCCATTTCACCTAGGCCATTCTGGCTCCATGTCCATTTTCTTTGCACTTACATGCAAATATTTTACAATGTCATACTTGACTGTATTTGAAACTATGCCTCCCTCCTCCCCCTTTTGGATTTCCTACAGACTCATTGCTATGTTCCTTTTGGCACTAAAGGTCACTTAACAGGTCTCAACCTGTTATTTCAGAGGCATTTTAAATTCTAGCCACAGGCTATAAATATCAAAAATCCCTCAGAATTCTATGACAGGTTAAAAAAAAAAAAAAAAAAGACCTCCAAATAACAAGTTTGGCCTTTGAGAGGGGTGTTGAACTAGATTACTTCAGGATGTCCCCTGAAGTCATCTTACTAGGAGTCTTCATCTAGGAAAAAAAGGACTCCATATAGTTGTTCTAGAAAACCTACTGAATTTTCATAGCTTTTTTTTTTTTTCCAATTAATATTTTATAGAATCCTTTATACTAATATCCACCTAAAAGGCAAACCAATCCCAAAGTCGTCGGTATGACAATACGATCAAGCAATGCATTTTTAGTGAAAGAATTCAGACTTTCCAATGAGTGACAGTAATACCAAGGACTAAGTCATTTTTCAACTATGTACATTCTTTGTTCAAAGCTGACATTTGCAATGGCATGGTGGAGTTAGTGACAACTTCCCTGTAAAGTCCTCCCTATCAACTTCAGAAGAGCACTTCATAGTACTAGACGCACCTAGATGTCTCTGAAAATCCTTAGGTAGACTGCTTTTGTATCCCCATAAGGCAGTAAAGTTATAAAACTTGTGCTTCTCTTAGTAACATGGGTAACAGAAGACACCTTGTTGAAACATCCATGTTTACACTAGCTTTAATCAGAAACCCATATATTCAGGAAATTGATTAGGCCCATGCGATCTAGACTAACACACATTTAAAGTATCTCAATTTTTTCCAAGACAGACCTTTACAAGGATCAAGTGATCTTATTGTAACTCTTGTTAACTGATCACATTTTTGTGTAGCAGACATCATGATTAAAACAGAGAGAGGAACACTTTTTAATGCCATAGCAAAATTATCAACAACATGTTAGTTACCTGATCTATTATCTACTTTTATATGTTTACAGTGTAGAGTACAATAGAATATGAAGTTAAAAATGAACTGGGATTTTGTAGAAAGGTATGATAGAAAAGTCATATGTCTTTATTAGTTTTTTAAAAATCTGCTTTAAAGGTACAGGTAACCTAACGTCACTCATTGTTTACTGAACCCAACTTTTTTGGTTTCTTTCAATAGCTGGTAGAAGGGTTACATTCAACATGGATCAAAACAAAATTAAATGGAAGAGGTGGGTCAAACTCTTCCTAGATTGCTCTTCACATGTTAAAATTCTTATGAACCGTAAGTCAACATGATCATTCTTCGTGTTTCTTTACCACTTTTAACAATCATGAAGGGAAACTGAGTACCCAAATGTATTTTCCCTTGAAAAGGAGAAGAAAGACAATCACAAATAAGAATGGAAAATATTTTTAAAAAATCAGGATCAGTGGGTTTTGACAAGATTATAAAACAGATTGCCAAGTTACTAACTGCAGTGTGCAATCTATTACTTAAATTCATGTAGCTACCGGAGAAATAGAAAGTGGTAAATGTCATGCTGAATTTTGAAAAGTGTTCCTGGGTACTACAAGATAGAAAGTCTGGCTTTCATCCAAATAAAATTGGATGAAAATGTAATGAAAGAAAGAATGAATAGATCTATGAATAAATATGATTAAACAAGCAAAAGTCGACATGTTTTTTGTAGAGAGTAGTTGCTCCTTGCAAATTGATGACCTTTTTCTGAGGCACTGCACAAGGAAGCAGATAAGAAGACTTGTATCTTTAGAAAATCTTCAGCTAAGGTATCTCATCAAAAGTGCTCTCATTAATAAATTAATTAATTAAAAATAGAATTACTCATTAAAAGAGAGAAAAGAAAGGGTGAGGCTAAATGGTTAGTTCTCACAACAGAAAATCATCTCCATATCTCTGGAGTACACCCTGGGATACATGCTATTCAATATATTCACAAATGATCTAGACACATTGTTGAATAATAAGAATTCAAAATTATTCAGTCAAAACTAAAGCTGATTACAAAGATTTGAAAAAAATATATATAATCTTAGCTTGCAAAATGGCTGTGCAATAAAATGGTGGAGTAAGTTCAATGTTATTGATCACAAAGCTGCAGGAAAAGGACCCTGACTGCTCAGGCTATTGCTGTTCCTGAAAGAATCTTGGAGCTATTGGCAATTGTTCTTGATGAAGGTTAGCGCTCAAGGAAGACCAAAAAAAAGGTAAACGGATCCCCAATTCTGTGATGAGCTACAACAGATACTTAGAGTGGATGATAATACAGAATCCTTGGTCATCAGCAACCCAGTCTGTAATTCAGTGGATTCTTTTTAGTGTCCCATGTTTCAGCAAGGCTTCTTCTTTGCACAAGATGCTGGAAGGGAAAAGAGAGACAGGATGCTACAAGGGGCCATTCATTGACTATGAATAGATGTAAGGGAGGAGTCGTGCTATTCACTTGAATGTCAGCAATTATGTGCAAGGCCACAAAACCAGTCTATTCTAGTAGCACTAGGGAGATGGACAGCCCCCATTTCCACTAGATTAACTAGTTGTGTGTCCCTATCTAGAGTCCTGAAAATGTTCATCACAACAAATTGTTCCATGAGTAGGAAAGTATTAGCCTTGCAACCCCTAGTCAACAATTGGACCAACTGGGAGGTGCATATGTGGTTCAGACCGACATTTGGGTATTTAAGGAGCAAGCATTGCCTTGAAAAATTCAAGAAGTGTACTAGATCTGAGTGGCCTCAACTCCAATACTACTTCGTGGTGGCTGAAGGCATCTGGTGTCCTGAAGGTGATTATGTAGAAACAAGTAATTTATCAAAGAATATTCTTAAATGGTATCTTAAATAAGCATACTAGTATAGACAAATTGCAATTAAACCCTTAGCTCTTTCCCATAGGCTGTGTTGTTAGAGCATTCCAGGCAAAGAACAGGGTTAGCTCGGTGGACGTGACAAGGGCCATCCCTCTATTCTGTGTCCACAGCAGTCAAGCCAGCTTGGTTTCCATGGTTTCCAGCAGGGGAGAAGGAAGAAAGCAGGGATAGATTTTTGCTAGGATCAGATGCTTGGTATGCAGTATACACAAAGCCAGGCAATATGCCGTGGTGAGTAAGGGGAGAAATCTTTCATCACTTCATCTGATAATCTCCTATAGCAACTGCAGCAATATGAGCAATAGCTGCAGAGGCAAACCACTGCATAGCAACCAGACATATCGTACAAAAGGGTCCCATCACCTCCTAGAGCACACATGGTACTGTTAAGGAACAATTTGGTTATGTACATGCATCTCCAAGACAAGATCGCACTCGGCAGACACAGCACCCAAATGATTCTGCCTCCCTGCCCTGGAAGGGGATGGGTTGTCACTCGTTCTGACCTCAAAGATGTGCTCTGGAAAGAAACAAACGCTGCTGGATTTGCATGGTGCCACTTGGGTGAAGCAGTGTTCATAACAATAGCACCTCACCCACACCTAATGTTAGTCACAACTCTAATGCAAGTTCCTCGTGCTTTTCTGCCTCCCTTAGCTTCAGCGATGGGTCTTCTTCCACTTCACCACATTGGTGTCCACCTCAGCTCTGTTTGTGACTCAGTGGTGGAGCGTACACATGCCAGCTGTGACAGGAAGGTAGGGTTTGCACCTCATTCTTACTTCTGGGATGAGCTGGGCCCATAGGCCTCTGCTCAGGTTGGTCTAGTTGGGAGCAGAAGGAGTATCTCCTGTCTTTGAGGTTGCCATGGGGGGATAGTTACTTCAGCTTTTTGAATAGGGGGAACTTTGAAGCTTGCCCAGCCTCTGTTTCACCAGGATGGGGCTTTATAACTCCAAGAAAGCCTGGTGTCTTCATTTTATAAGAACAGAGTCTTCCTACAGCTTGGGTGCACATTTTTGGCTTTGAGAGCAGGGCCTGTGCTGTGGGGCAAGGAAGGAGCTGGAAACACCAGATGAATGCTCAGCCAGAGCCAGTCTTGGTCAGGAGACATGTGGGCCCTGCTGTGTCACGTTCCTTGTACTTGGAAGACAGCAGTCCATCTGACATGGCTGCTGGCCATGCAGACCTGCTCTCCAGACACGGCTGCTTTGATTTTCTTTTGTGGCAGGCTGTCAGATGAAGAGATGACAGATGGTCTACACTTCAAACCGCTGTGTCTGCTGCCTAGTATGATGAGGCATCTGATCCCAGAACAGAGTCCAAGTTTTCTCCTTTCCTCTCCTATCAGCAAGAAGGAATACTTTATACTTGCCACTGTCCTCAGGGCAGATACCACTAGTGCTGGTGGTAGAGCAGAAAGGCTGCAACTCCTCTCCAGCTCACCCAGGAATGGCCCCAAAAGAGGCAGCCTTTGACGCCAGAGGGCAGGATCCTGACCAAGGACAATGGTGACTGATGAGGGTAGGAGGTGTCATATGATCTCAGTACCCAAAGACAGAGAACAATATCACAACCAAACATTTAGTGAGATTAGCAGAGTAGGATCAACCACGCCATGCTATGCAACATCTGCAATTCAGATCTCTAGCTTGCTTGAAGCCCGTTATTGTTGACTTCTTAAATTTACCCTGGCAGTGCTGCACAGCCTGTATTCCTCATATTGTCACATTGTCTCCCTCCAGGCAGCAAGGGATGAGCAGCAAATTCTTTCTTTCTGTGCTTTTTCTTCACGGATAACTGCCACAAGTGGAGGGCACATGTGAAAGACCACCATGTCAGCACACTGATTTGTAGTTCCCCAAAATGGGGATTCATACTACCCTCATGATTAGAAAGATCCCTTAAGCAAGAAAATGAAAATTGTTAATGCTTTTTCCCCAGGCAGATTGTTAAATGACCTTCTGTTTTGATCATCCACAGGCTCCTGTGATCAGTCTTTCTCTCCTGTCTGGAACAGCAATATTCGCAAGGCTTCTTGGATGTAAAGCAAGGTCCAAGGGAAGAATCAAACATCTGTTGCAGAGTTCTGCAAAAAGAGGGGACTGAGAATGATGAAAGAACAGAATGAAGAGACCAATCATACATATAAATGAGAAAGAAAAATCTTGGACATCTGGAGGTAGTGACCTCTAAACACAAGGAGGGAAAAATGAGCTGAAAGAGATCAGCAAAACAACCTAGGACTTAGCTGTAAGAGGGCGAAAGTCTGGCATTAAAGGAAAAGAGCAGGTGCAGTGTATGTTCTGCCATGATGAGGTTAATTCATCAAAAAATCTTTGCTAATTGGATTTGGCACAATGATTTTACAACAGAACTTGGCTTTGTATCTTGGGGGGCATGACATTTTTCATGCAACAGCAAGAAGCTTTATAGCTAACTCTGAACTTTGGTCAAATAAACAAATGTGTGAGAATGATTATATTAACAATATAATCACAACAAAAATCAAAATATAAGCACATCTCATAGCAAGCATATAAGTGAAAGTTAGCTGTCAGTTTTAATAATGTATCCAAAAAACTTATCTGAAAAAAAAAAAAAAAGATACCTTATCTTAATCTTCTTGAAGATTATATCTATTTAGTGTGTCCCTGAAGTGATAGCATCTGGAGACAGAGAAAGAAGGAAAAACATAATTATTACAGTAATTACAAAACACCTCAGGCCTTTTCTTGTATATTGGCCATTTGTACCAGCATTTAATTCTCTAGTCTGTATCCACCTGTTTAAATTAAGGAGCCAAATGTAAGTGCTTTTCTTATATTGAAATTTCTGTAGAGCCAAGGCTTAATGAGAATGCATTGATTTACCTCCAGACTATTTTGCTGCACAACAGATTGATGTTAGAGTTTAACTTTTGTAGTAAAGTTGCTTAAACTAGATTAATTGGACTTTATTCTCAGTTGCAATCTTCTGGCTCTGCACCGTCTCCCTTCCACACACCTCCTGATCCAGCTCTCATAGTTTTCCAGTCTACCATTCAGCTGCATATGCTACTGTGCTGTCCCAGTAGGGTTATTTCAAGATTAGTTGTAAGCTGCTGCTTCAGATGGGTTTGCAACCAATAAAAGCCTAAAACTCCTAAAGCTACCTGAAACTCTGTTTAACAATTCACTTATATTTAAATATCTCAGATATCCACTTCTCTGTGTTAGGATTATTAAGTGCTTCCCAAACTCCAAAACCTTGCTTGCACTGTCAATATGATTCCTATCAAAAGTGGCAGAATGCAGCCCTCTGTAAAATAGTTTCAAAACACCACAAACCTTGAGGTCATATCCTTAATCTTGAATGCTCTCGGGGAAAAAAGGGAGTTCTCTCTTGCTGAAAAAGGATGTATAAAGTCATTTGGGTGGCCTTTTGATGTGCTGGAGAAATCATTAAGCTCTACTGATTTGTAAACAAAGGAAGATTGAATAATTTTACATAAAGGAGACTACATTTAAGACTACATAAGATGACTCCAAATAGGGAAATTATTTTTCTTTCATTTACTTTTCTGAACAAGTTGACCCTCTCATGCTCTTGTGCTCACAGTCACAAACTCACAGTACCAGGAGGAATGCAGAGACTGTCTGAGCCTGCAAGGGTGAGGTTAGAAAAACCAAAGAGTTGAATCTGACAAGGGATATGAAGGGCAACAAGAAGGGCTTCTACAGATGTATCATCAAAAAGCAGATGACTTAGGGAACATATGGCCTCACTGCTGAATGGTGCAAGTCAGGAGATGCAGAAAAGGCCAAGAAACTCAATGCATCTTGCCCCAGATTTTAGTGGTAAAACCAACCTTCAGGACTACCAGGCCCCTGAGAGCAGTGAGAAGATTTAGAGCAAGAAAGACTTACCCTTGTATGAAGATTGAGTTAAGGAATCTAAGCAAACTGCACAGACACAATGTGATCTGATGTGATGCACCTATGAACTCTGGGATTGCTGTCCAATGTCATTCTATGGTAAGGATATACTTGCTTTCACTTACAGTTTAGACCATGAGAGAATATGATGATTTATTTTTATGATAAACAAAAGAAAAAAATATAAAGTGCTACAGTTCTCAGCCTTCTGCAGAAAGTCTATGCATTGATTTCCTTGGGTTTTGTGTTGAAGGAAGACAAGTAGAGCAAGACAAGAGAGAAACATAAAACAAAGGCCCAAGCAAGAAATAAGCTGTTTGTTTTGATGCCACATTGAGGAAATGTTAGTCATTGGAACAGGTTGCCCAGGGAGGTGGTGACATCACCATCCCTGGGGGTGTTTAAAGAAAGTTTGGATCTGGTGCTTAGGAACATAGGTTAGTGGGTGATAGTAGTGGTAGAGGAATGGTTGGACCCGATGATCTTGGAGGTCTTTCCAACCTCAATGGTTCTATGATTCTATGAAAGAATATTTTTCAAATATAGAAATAAAAAATGCTTAATTTTTTTTAGCCATCCCTAATTCTCTGCCTTTTGACTAACCACTCTTGTAGTTCTGCTAATATATGAAGTGCATTGACAGTGACGAGCTCAAATGGCTGTATCATATCGGCTGGGCCATGCTCTTAGTTAATGTTTAGCTTTGAAGACTTTTCATTAAACGTTCCATCCAGTCTAAAGCTGCAGTTCCTGGATCATGTGGGTAATCCTGATATAGGCCCCAGTACACTGAACTGCCACAATCCACAGCAAAGTATGTTGTAAATATCATTGCTAACATTGAGTGAAAAAGGATGGCAAAGTTATGAGGACTGTGCAGCCTTTGCTCAAGAACCAAACAAAATGGATAACTCTTGTTCTCTTGAAAGTCAAATTTCTGGACTTCTTTTAAGTTTCCTTTTTTTTTTTAATGACCCCATTAAAGGGTCAGAATATATACGTGAGGCCAGAACACTGAAAGAAGGGAGGAAAAAAGGAGTCTTGGCCATAGGCATATATGAAAATTCAATTTAAATGAAGATACTATAATTTCTCTTTCAGTCTGGTGGTGTATTGATGGCCTGATCAAAATAATAAAATGCTATTATTGTATTGGCTGATGGCATTTTACTTTCCAAATAGCTGATCAGACAGACACTCATTTGTTGCTTCTGTTCCTACTTTCTTCAGAAATGACCAAATTTGAATATCTGTTCATCAGTCTTTAAAAAAGATTTACCACACCACAGAAGGTTGCCACATTCAATTTTCATTAGCTTTGTAAAAAATATTTTTTTTTCTGTTACCACAAAAAAAAAAAAAAAAGACTCAAGTTACTTGCCCATGAGCAGAAATTTCTCAAGTCCAGTGTCCTTTGTTGAGAAATACTAAGTTTAAAGCTTACAGTAACTCATATGTATATGTAGGATGTCTGAAACACATAGTCTTACAGTTAATTTATTACTATGTCTAACAGAAGGCTTTGACTTTCTGGTTCTCTTCTAAGAAGGAATTAAAATAGAATTTTTAGAGAACATAACTATTCATTTAAGTATTTAACACTTTCTCTGAAAATATAAAAAATATGAAATATTTTTAAAAAAATACATGCATGCATCCTGTCAACATCAGTAAAGAAGGGGACAGGCAGCAGGAAGAAGAGATGAAGAAATGACTGCAAGCGCTGGTACTTGCCAAACTAAATGCAAAGACAAGACAGATGAGATTTGCTAAAAAGGAAAAAGACAGCAAACAGCAAATGAAATGAAAAAATTGAATGTGGGAATAGGTTGAAATGAATAGTAGAGCCTACATGTAATAATGCATATTTGATGATACAAAAGGCAGCAGAAAATAAAGGTAAGCCATTTAAAACCATCAAGAGGGTGAAAGGATTGATCCCACTTTGTGAGCAGCATATTGAGAAAATTTGTCTTGTGTACCAAGAATTCTCAGAGGATTATAATGCCAATATCAATGATTCTGTACATCTAGAACTGTTATTTTTTTTTCTCTTTATAAAAATCAAACAGTCACCAATCAATGCATCCTGTGACTTGTAAATGATGTTAATGTTCTACTTTATAAAGAAAAGGGTAAAAAAGACTTATAAAACCATGCAGAAAATTGTATATTAGTTACTTTTAAAACTTAGTTTTCTCTGTGCATTTGGGAAAAACTGTAGCTATTAGAGGATTTAACTTCCAGTGCTGTAAACCAAAGTTAAGAGGAGTCTTATTTTAGCCAGTACTCATTAATGTAATATATTTGCAAGCTTATTTAAACCATCTCAGATAGTCTGTACTACTAGGGTTGCTTTGAAAGAAATAAATAGTGCTGATGCTCAGAATGTAGAATCGACTGTGCAATTCTGATTTGATTACTAATACACTTAATTCACACGGGTTTTGCAGAATCAGAGGCTTAATCTTAACATTATGAACCCTCTTAAGCAAGCAGGGTAAAAGCCAGTTGGCACATTCTTCTGTCAATTAAAAAAGGGGCTTTTGTTGTTGTTGTTGTTCAAACTATTGACATATAACAGAAACTCCTTTCTTTACTGAATTTCACAGAATCACAGAATGGCAGAGAAGGGACCTCTGAAGGTCATTTGGTCCAACTCCCCTGCCAGAGCGGGATCACATAGAGCACGCTGCACAGGATGGCATCCAAGCGGGTTTTGAATATCTCTGGAGAAGGAGACTCCACAACCTCCCTGGGCAACCTGTCCCAGTGCTCTGTCACCCTCACAGTAAAGAAGTGTCCTCTCATATTCATCCAGAACTTCCTGTGCTTTACTTTCTGCCTGTTGCCTCTCGTCCTCTCATTGGGCCCAACTGAAAAGAGATTGGCTCCATGCTCTTGACACCCTCCCCTCAGATATTTATACACATTGAAATTTCATTTAACCCCTCTCTTTAATTTGCTTATAATTAATGCTGTAATTCAAAGAATAAGTACAATGCATCTTTAGATCTCTTCAGCATATCAAAACTGTAGTCTGAATCATTACAATGACAAACTTATAAAACAATAATTTAATTATAAGACAAGACAGTTTTTAAGTGACTGAAACAAGATTGAGATCAATAAAAAGAATCAAATATACAAATCCATCTGGAATGGATGAAAAATCTTTCATATTTTGTTTTAATCTAGTTTTTTTGCAAAAGCCTAGGACTTTCACAGTAAGTGATAGTGCCAATACAATAGATATGTGTGAGTTTTACAGAAAGATAATTAACTATAGAAATATTTTTGCTACAAAATCAATGTACTTTTATATGTACAACCTAACTCATTTTAATAGTAGGCTAACTATTAATACTGATGCTTAGTATTACAGATCATCAGTACTTCACTTATCAATTCATATAAAATGTGTAATTAATTTTGTTATATCATTGCTTAGAGTTCAAACAGTTAAACTAAACAGCAATGTTAAGTATCAAGAACTTCACTCTTAGGAGAACTCTACTATGCTGAGATTCTTCATTTTGGTGAGACTTGATACAGAACGAGTTCAGAATTTTCTTTGACAAGTAAGAGCTTCAGCTGTAACCCTCAAACGCATGTGAATTAAGCTTTCTTTAGTATTGCTGGCAGTTATGGCCAGAGGCCTAATAGCAGATTATGTAGGAGTAAATTGTCACTCACCTGCTCTCTCTGGGACACCAGTCCTCCCATTTGCTGAAGACTATGCCATGTCATTCCTGGGATAAGCTGTGACGACTTAGGTCTTCTTGAGTGTTTCATGACAATAAACTTTTCTGGTCTGAATCTTCAGATCCTTGCTAATTGTGCTAATTGATATCATACAAGTCTATCAATTGACTTAAATGATTATTAGATGTTTTAAGTCATTAACTCCAACCATGACTAAGTCCCATGACTAACAACTAAGAAGGTTGTTTTTCACATATTCTGGTTGTTTTTGAGATGTAATGCAAATACGTTTGTTACATCTAATCTTGAAAGATGCTTCATCTCCAGAAGTGTTTTGATGCCATCAAATGCAAAATTTTGTTTGCTTTCATATTCAGAACTTTCCCTTTCATGAACAAAAACAAAAGATGTAATAAAATGCTACTCCAAATAAGGAAATACAAGAACTGCAAGTGTAGAATTAGAGTTACAGAGCCTCTAACTTCAAATAAGATAATTATCAAAGGAATCTAATCTCTGAATTACAGACTTTATGTCCTGGCAATAACATCAAGGCTGTTGATTTTAGCTTTTTACTGAGCCAAAAGATCCAATTTAAATTGTCTGTGAAACAGACTGAGGGCCATATTACTTGTCTGACATTGTATATTACTATGTAGGGAGTTTTAATACAACCCAGCATATCGCAAGGTCTATCTCATGAGAGCAGGAGAGGTGAGGGCAGAAGTCTGGTATCTGTGAAGTTCAACCAGTGCTGCTCTGCTCATGCCTTTGTCTCTCACCTGGCTGCTGCCACACCTGACTTGGGGTAATAAAACATTTCCTCTTCTTCTGCTTTAGGATTCCTGCCCTGATGAGATTTGACTGTCTGGTAAAGATGAACATCTGAGGCCAGACCTCTGCGTTGTAGGTAGGTGACAAGTTGTGGGGCAGCAGGGGTGGACTCCATGAGGAGAGCCTCATGGAGTGAGGCTCCAGTAGACCCACCACCACCCAAAGCTGAGGCTGTCCACAACGTGTGGGGCACCTCTGAGAAAACAGTGAAAAAAGGGCAGAAATGCTGCAGAGCGGTCTATTAGAGAGAGGAGTGAGAAGCAGCCCTTAAGCCCCCGAGGTCAGTGCAGCAGGAGGGCAGGAGGCAGCAGCATTTCCCCTGTGGCTTGTGGAGAGGCCCCTGGTGGAGCAGGCTGTCCCCCTGCAGCCCATGGGTCCCACACGGAGCATATCTCCACGCTGCAGCCCCCCCGTGGGTGGAGGAGCCCCCGGTGGAGCAGGTGGATGTGGCCTGGAGGAGGCTGCGGCCCATGGAGAGCCCCCACAGGAGCAAGGCCCAGAGCAAGGAGCAAGAAGTGGCAGAGGGGGGCTGTTACAGACTGGCCCCAGCCCCGTGACCCATCACCCTGCACCACTTTGGGAGGAGAGGATGTAGAGCAGCCAGGTATGAAGAAGATGAGCCTGGGAAAGGGGGGAGGAAATGGGCTGTTTTAAGGTTTTTCTTTTTATTTTCCATTACTAGACCAGTAATTAAATATTTATTTTAATTGACCAGAATTTAAGCTAATTTTCCCCCAAGTTAAGTCTGTTTTGCTTGCAAAGGTAACTGGCAAGTGACCTCTCTGTCCTGATATCCGCTCATGAGCTTTCTCATTCCCGTTTTTCGTATTTTCACCTCAGCTCCACTATGTGGGGAGGGAGGGAGGGAGCATCTGGGTGGGAGTTTGGCTGCTAGCCAAGGCTTACCCACCACACGCTCCTTTACAGGAGCCTTTAAGAAACCAAGGCATTCCCTTGAAGAGAAAAAGTAATGTCAAGAAAGTAATTGGAATGATAAGGAGTATTAGACAGTTGTAGAACATCCAGAAATCATCATTACTCTTTGGACTTGTCAAACGGTGATAAATCTGGAAGGGATTTCCCATACCTTTAAATGAATCTGACATGATCATCTCTGTCTCATATGAATTTATACTAAATCTGTTTGTGGTTAGATTAAATAGGAACTAGCTTTAAGAGAGAAGTCAATATCATGAAATTGATTCGCAGATTTTCTTCGCAGCTTTGAGCTATAAAATCCTGATTTAATATAAATGAAGACACTTTTTGCTATGTTCTTACAAACATGTAGAAAATAATTTAAAGAGTAACTCTTCATGCAGCTTTTTTTTTCTTTTTTCAAAACTCTTCTGTCTCCAGATTTTTCCATTTTTCCTTAGAAATAGTAAACCAAATGGGGGAAGGGGGATGAGATGTTGTATTGCCTGTAAGTAAAACCTTATGGAAATCAAGGAGTGCTTTGCACAGCTGTGAAGTGAGCCATAACTCAAAGACTACATCCCTGATGAGTTTTTCTGGTTTACCAATAGATTCATGCAATGAAGATATTATCTCTTTTTTTATTCAGATATATGATAATCTGAAACTAGGGTTTGTGCTTAAAAGGATTTCTTGTTCACATGTGAAATAAAAGATTTTATATATCTATGTAAGAGAAACAAATAATATCTCCTATTCTTAGGTGTCCTCTCAAGAACAAAAAGGAATATGTAGTTTGTGTAGAAGCTTTTGCTTTCTCCAGCAAAAATTCCAGCACTGTGAGGGCAATCCAGCTTCCTGGACTAGAAGCATTGAAATCCAGTATACTTCACTGGAAGATGGAGTCTGTCCTAACTGCCTAGTGTTCATATTTAACAAGGTGGTCTCTGCCGCATGTTGTAAGTATAAAGTAGCTTATTGCCTCTTACTGTGATCCAGTGCTCATCAGTGTGGAGATCTGGGGAAAGGCTGTATGATTTTATTGAAGGTGAGAGAATAAAGTGATATTTCATTGCAGTTTTATTACAGGTTTTTAGGTTTATGTGAATGCCAGGGAACTCCTGTTAAGCAAAGGAGAAATTCCTGAGTCTCCTTCATATTGAAACCATTATGTTCCTTTCAGCTATAATACTGACAATGTTCTTTCTGCATCACAAAGGAGAATGAAAGGATATTTTAATAAAAAGCTGACCCTCTCAGTAAAAATGTCTATTTTCCCCATGTGCAGCACATAACACCTGCTGTATCCCTATAAAACAAATGATTGATTCTGAATCTCTTCTTATTGGAGAGTTACCTTGGGAACAAAACCATGTACCAGCTGTGTCACAGCTATCACTCAGCAATTAGCTGAACCAGTCCTCAAGCAGAAACAATGTCACTTTATCTCACAGGTCAGAGATTTTAGGTCAAAAGAATACAGTTCTGTTTTTAATTTTGTAATTCTAAGTCAGTCCACAAAATGCTGAAAAGGGATTTATGAAGAGGATTTCTTACTCTTTGGCATATGTATTTTATAAAATGAAACTAACAACAATTAAATGTTGTGCTTGTTCACTGAAAAGTATATTTTACTTTCAATACCAATGAAACAGAACTTCACGTACAATGTTAACTAGCTACTAGATGAATCGTGTAGTGTAGTAGTCTTATTTTAAAACACAGTAGGATAAAGGCAAGAGGCATGCTTAGCTCTTGAGTATTCTGTATTTTGAAAAATAAATTTCCATTAATTAAAATCCTAATTATAATAAATTGATTTAGGATCTTTTATAAGTGAAACTAGTGTGTTAAACCATCTGAGTGGTGATTTTGCAACATGACATCTGTTGTATTGACCTCAAACCTCCGAAAGCACTGTGGTTTTGCTGGTTTGCTCATTAAAAGAGACAGAAAGGTGAGACCCAAGTTCACTAATAAGGACTTCAGTTTTCTGAAGGGCTGCAAGTTTGCAGTAATCCTTTGAGATTATGCCCTCCCATATGAACCTACTTATAGACCCATTTCACTGGCCTTTCCCACGAAGCAAGCACTGTCAGATAATTCATTCTGCATTTTTTCCTTCTTTAATGTGTTTCATTGTCGTGGTTTAACCCGACCGGCAGCTAAACACCACGCAGCCGTTCGCTCACCCTCCCCCCTCCCTCTCTGGGACGGGGGAGAGAAATGGAAAGTGAAGCCCGTGAGTTGAGATAAAGACAGTTTAATAAGACAGGAAAAAAAAAAAAATAACAAAAATAATAATAACAATAATAATAATGATGATACAATGGGGATAATACGAAAGTAATAATAGTATGTACAAACAAGTGATGCACAATGCAATTGCTCACCACCCGCTGACCGATGCCCAGCCTAACCCCGAGCAGTCCGGCCCCCTCCCCCCGGCTAGCCACCCCTATATATTGTTTAGCATGACGTCAGATGGTATGGAATACCCCTTTGGCTAGTTTGGGTCACCTGTCCTGGGTCTGTCCCCTCCCAGCTCTTACTGCACCCCCCAGCCTGCCCGTTGGCAGGACAGAGCAAAGGCTGAGATGTCCTTGGCTTAGTATAAGCACAGCTCTGCAACAATTAAAGCATCGGGGTGTTATCAGCACTCTTCTCATTCTAAGCCAAAACACAGCATTCCACCAGCTACTAGGAAGAAAATTAATTCTGTGCTAACTGAAACCAGGACATCTATCCACCCCTTATTCCATACCATTTATGTCATGCTCAGGTTACACTCTTTTCCATACATTCTAATGAGTCACCTATAGTAATCATGGTAGTGATAACATACAGTATAATATACTATTTAACATGGTGCAATTCAGTTCATGGGCTATTCTCACCCAGTATTAAATCTCCTTGAGGTACACACCGGACCTCTCCGTTCTTTTGCATCACCCACCAAGTATATCCAGGTCCCTGAGCGAAAACAATTCCACGAATAGGTTTGCCTTTTCCTGAGGCAGGAGTAGCCCAGACTGTTTTACCCAGCATATTTTTTACATGCACTACAGGAACTTTATCCCCATCTACAGTACGTAACAGGTTTGATTGGGCAGGTCCAGCTCGGTTGGTAGATCCCCTAGTATTGACTAACCAGGTGGCCTTTGCCAAATGCGTATCCCAGTTTTTGAACGTCCCAGCGCCCATTGCTTTCAAGGTAGTCTTTAACAGGCCATTGTATCGTTCAACTTTCCCGGAGGCTGGTGCATGATAGGGGATGTGATACACCCATTCAATACCATGTTCTTTGGCCCAAGTGTCTATAAGGTTGTTTCGGAAGTGAGTCCCATTATCTGATTCTATTCTTTCTGGGGTGCCATGTCGCCATAGGACTTGCTTTTCAAGGCCCAGGATGGTGTTCCGGGCGGTAGCATGAGGCACAGGATATGTTTCCAGCCATCCGGTGGTTGCTTCCACCATTGTAAGTACGTGGCGCTTGCCATTGCGAGTTTGAGGGAGTGTGATGTAATCAATCTGCCAGGCCTCTCCATATTTATATTTCAGCCATCGTCCTCCATACCAAAGAGGCTTTGACCGTTTGGCTTGCTTGATTGCAGCACATGTTTCACAGTCATGAATAACCTGTGCTATAGCGTCCATGGTCAAGTCCACCCCTCGATCACGAGCCCATCTGTATGTTGCATCTCTACCTTGATGGCCTGAGGTGTCATGGGCCCATCGGGCTATAAATAATTCACCTTTATGCTGCCAATCCAGGTCCACCTGAGCTACTTCAATCTTAGCAGCCTGATCCACCTGCTGGTTGTTTTGATGTTCTTCAGTAGCCCGATTCTTGGGCACATGAGCATCTACGTGGCGTACTTTCACAGCCAGGTTCTCTACCCGAGCAGCAACATCTTGCCACAATGCAGCAGCCCAGATAGGTTTGCCCCTACGCTGCCAGTTGTTTTGCTTCCATTGCTGTAACCATCCCCACAGGGCATTTGCTACCATCCATGAATCGGTGTAGAGATAGAGAACTGGCCATTTTTCTCGTTCAGCAATGTCTAAAGCCAGCTGAATGGCTTTCACTTCTGCAAACTGACTCGATTCACCTTCTCCCTCAGCAGCTTCTGCAACTCGTCGCGTAGGACTCCATACAGCAGCCTTCCATCTCCGATGCTTCCCCACAATACGACAGGACCCATCAGTGAACAGGGCATATTTCTTTTCATTCTCTGGCAACTGGTTGTACAGTGGGGCTTCTTCAGCACGACCCACCTCCTCCTCTGATGATATCCCAAAGTATTTGCCTTCTGGCCAGTCCATGATCACTTCCAATATTCCTGGGCGACTGGGGTTTCCTATTCGAGCCCGCTGAGTAATCAGTGCAACCCACTTGCTCCATGTAGCATCAGTTGCATGATGCGTAGAGGGGACCCTTCCCTTGAACATCCAGCCTAGTACCGGTAATCGGGGTGCTAGGAGGAGCTGCGCTTCAGTACCGACCACCTCCGAAGCAGATCGAACTCCTTCATATGCTGCCAATATCTCCTTTTCAGTTGGAGTATAGCGGGCCTCAGATCCTCTGTATCCCCGACTCCAAAACCCCAGAGGCCGACCTCGAGTTTCCCCAGGTTCTTTCTGCCAGAGGCTCCAGGTGGGGCCGTTCTCCCTGGCTGCAGTGTAGAGCACATTCTTTACATCTGGTCCTGTTCGAACTGGCCCAAGGGCTACTGCATGGACTATTTCCTGCTTGATTTGTTCAAAGGCTTGTCGTTGTTCAGGGCCCCATTCAAACTCATTCTTCTTGCGAGTTACTTGGTAGAGTGGGTTTACAATCAGACTGTAATTTGGGATGTGCATTCTCCAAAACCCCACAACACCTAGGAAAGTCTGTGTTTCTTTTTTGTTAGTTGGTGGAGACATAGCTGTTATTTTGTTGATCACATCCATTGGGATTTGACGACGTCCATCTTGCCATTTTATTCCTAAAAACTGGATCTCCCGTGCAGGTCCTTTGACTTTATTTTGTTTTATGGCAAAACCGGCTTTCAGAAGGATTTGGACTATTTTCTTCCCTTTCTCGAAAACTTCCTCTGCTGTGTCACCCCACACAATAATGTCATCGATGTACTGCAGGTGTTCAGGAGCTTCCCCCTGCTCTAGTGCAGACTGGATCAGCCCATGGCAAATGGTAGGGCTGTGTTTCCACCCCTGGGGCAGCCTATTCCAAGTATATTGGACTCCCCTCCAAGTGAAGGCAAATTGTGGCCTGCACTCTGCTGCTAGAGGGATGGAGAAAAATGCATTAGCGATATCAATTGTGGCGTACCACTTGGCTGCCTTCGATTCAAGTTCATACTGAAGTTCCAGCATGTCCGGCACTGCAGCACTCAGTGGTGGCGTGACTTCGTTCAAGCCGCGATAGTCCACTGTTAGTCTCCACTCGCCATTAGACTTTCGCACTGGCCATATGGGACTATTGAAAGGTGAATGAGTCTTGCTGATCACTCCTTGGCTCTCCAATTGACGAATTAGGTTATGGATGGGAATCAGGGAGTCTCGGTTGGTGCGATATTGCCGCCGGTGCACAGTTGTGGTAGCGATTGGCACTTGCTGTTCTTCGACCCTCAGCAACCCCACAACAGAGGGGTCCTCTGAGAGACCAGGCAAGGTAGATAATTGTTTAATGCCCTCTGTCTCTAAGGCAGCAATACCAAAAGCCCACCGGAACCCTTTTGGGTCCTTGCAGTATCCTCTTCTAAGATAGTCTATGCCAAGGATACATGGAGCATCCGGACCAGTCACAATGCGGTGCTTTTCCCACTCATTCCCAGTCAGACTCACTTCAGCCTCCAATACAGTCAACTGCTGAGATCCCCCTGTCACTCCACAAATATAGATGGGCTCTGGTCCTTTATAGCTCGATGGCATTATAGTACATTGTGCACCGGTGTCTACTAAAGCCTTATACTTCTGTGCGCGTGATGTGCCAGGCCATCGAATCCACACAGTCCAATAAACTCGATTGTCCCTTTCCTCCCCCTGGCTGGAGGCAGGGCCCCCCTAATCCTGGTCAGAATCTTCCTCGTTTCTGTGTTTGAAGGACTGTCTGCTGGAAGTTGGAGCAGCAAACTTTTCGGAGAATCCCTTTTTCCTGATTGTTTTCTTTTGCAACTCACGTACCCGTGCCTCTAGGGTCGCGGTAGATTTTCCATCCCACTTTCTCATGTCCTCTCCATGGTCTCGTAAGTAAAACCACAGGGTGGCACGGGGTGAGTACCCACCATATCGTCTTCCTTGTGTGGGTGAACGCCTACCCCTGACAGCTGAGACACTGCTTTGTACAGGTGCGAAGGAGAATAATCTCTCTTCAAGTTGGTGAACCTTTTCAGAAAGTTTCTCCCAAGTGTTCTCCTTTGGTCGGTGGGCACTGGTTGGTTCAGGTGGGGAGGACAATAGATTCTCTTCAAGTTGGTGAACCTTTTCAGAAAGTTTCTCCACAGCTGAGACGCAGGCCTGTAAGGAAGAGGAGAGACTTTCTTCGTACTGCCGGAGTTGTTTAGCCGCTTCACCCACTGTGGGTTCCTCATCCTCTTTCCAGGCCATTATTGCCAATGAGCTGGCATATGATGATGGTGCACTCCGTACAAACTTCCGCCACATGGGTCGTGTACACTTGACTTCATCTGGATCTGTGGATGTTTGATTGAGGTCTGGATCCTCATAAATCACTTCCCGTACGGCTAATTCCCTCAGGTACTGGATTCCCTTCTCCATAGTGGTCCACTTGCCTGGTAGACATAAAATATCTTCCTTGAAGGGATACCTTTCCCTCACAGCTGAGAGGAGACGCCTCCAGAGGCTGGTGGGTCGTGCTCCATCTGCAATTGCTTTGTCAATGCCGGCGTCTCGAGCAAGGGATCCCAGCCGCTTGGCTTCCCTGCCGTCTAATTCCACACAATTGGCTCCAGAGTCCCAGCACCGGAGCAGCCAGGTGACAAGCTGCTCACCTATACAGCGACCAAAATCTTTTCGCACATCTCGTAGCTCGCGCTCGTTTAGGCTTCGGGTAGTTACTGTTGCTCTTTCGGCATCCTCATCTTCCTCCTCCTGAATCCTTGACGGCCCAGCGTCGTCATCATCTTCGTCATCTCTATACTTAGTTTTGGCAGAAGCCTTACCTGGATTGGCAGAAGACTCTCTGCGTTCTAAACGACTTGAATTTCTGTACCATATTTTCACCTTCTCTACAGGGGCAGCTTGCACTGCTACTGCTCGTTTCTCTGACTTTGTTACAGGGTCTGCCACAGGGGTTGGAATGCCCTCTGCAGGGTCAACTTGCACTGCTACAGCTCGTTTCTCTGACACGGCCACAGGAGCTGGAGCGGCTACAGGAGCTGGAGCAGTTGCAGGAACCGGAGCTGTAGCGGCTACAGGAGCTGGAGCTGGAGCTGGAGCAGTTGCAGGAGCTGGGACTGGAGCAGCAGTAGGAGCTGGAGCTGGAGCGGCTTCAGGAGCTGGAGCTGGAGCGGCTTCAGAAGCTGGGACTGGAGCAGTTGCAGGAACTGGGACTGGAGTAGCGGCCGGAGCTGGAACTGGAGCGACTGCAGGAACTGGAACTGGAGCAGCTGCAGGAGCTGGGACTGGAGCAGCTGCAGGATCCACCGTAGGGGTCACAGTGGCCGTTGGATCTGTCACAGGGTTTGGAGTGGCCGCAGGGTCTGTCACTAAGTTGACAGCAGTATCAATGGCAGCTCGATAGGCATGAGCCAGGCCCCAGCACGTTACAATGATTTGTGTTACTTTGGAACTGCCAGAATCATTACACCTTTTTTTCAAGCATTCTGCCAGTTTTTGAGGATTTTGCCATTGTTCAGGGGTGAATTTCCAACACACTGGGGGTGCCAACTGCTCTAGATGCCTGCCCATATCCACCCATACTCCCTGCCACCCACAACTATACTGCCTCCGGGCAGATCTCCGGATGAGCTTCATAAGTAGTTGTTTAACTTTAAGCAGAATCTGAAGTGCATTCATGAGGCAGAACAACAAGACTATGGTATTCTGAGTATTCCAGAAATATTCAATATCTTGAAGAGCTATTGTGACAAGCTCAGGGGATAAGAGGGTGGTGAAGGAGGAAGGCAGAGTGACCCAGGAGGATACAGGGGTGGTGAAGGAGAAAGGGAGAGTAAGCAAGTAAGGAAAAATATCCTCCCCTTTCCCCTCCACAGATTGACTCTCTAATGGAGAAAAACAATAGGTATAATTGCTAATAGTTCCCAAGATGCTGTTTCCAAAGTACAGAGTCCACGATGTTACTGAGTATAAATACCAAGTTAGAGTCATGACCAGATATCTTATCGTCTCATAAGCCATTGCTATAACACTTAGTACCATAATGGTCTGAAACCAGGGCCCGGAGAGGAGAAACAACACTACAGAGAGCAAATACGGAAAATAATGTACTATAATACTCAATTTGGAAAACAGGCGCAGCAGAGTTGTGATTAAAGCAATCAGCATCATGACAAGTGACTATTAAGCAGGTCTAATCCTTACACCAATTTTAGTTTAACACACTCTGATCAGATCTGCCGTTATCTCAACCTTTCGGGCCCCACGTTGGGCCCCAAAAAGACTGTCGTGGTTTAACCCGACCGGCAGCTAAACACCACGCAGCCGTTCGCTCACCCTCCCCCCTCCCTCTCTGGGACGGGGGAGAGAAATGGAAAGTGAAGCCCGTGAGTTGAGATAAAGACAGTTTAATAAGACAGGAAAAAAAAAAAAATAACAAAAATAATAATAACAATAATAATAATGATGATACAATGGGGATAATACGAAAGTAATAATAGTATGTACAAACAAGTGATGCACAATGCAATTGCTCACCACCCGCTGACCGATGCCCAGCCTAACCCCGAGCAGTCCGGCCCCCTCCCCCCGGCTAGCCACCCCTATATATTGTTTAGCATGACGTCAGATGGTATGGAATACCCCTTTGGCTAGTTTGGGTCACCTGTCCTGGGTCTGTCCCCTCCCAGCTCTTACTGCACCCCCCAGCCTGCCCGTTGGCAGGACAGAGCAAAGGCTGAGATGTCCTTGGCTTAGTATAAGCACAGCTCTGCAATAATTAAAGCATCGGGGTGTTATCAGCACTCTTCTCATTCTAAGCCAAAACACAGCATTCCACCAGCTACTAGGAAGAAAATTAATTCTGTGCTAACTGAAACCAGGACATTCATGGAGAGCAGTTGCAAAGTGGGTGCTAAACCCCCTTTTTCTCACAGTAGGGGGTGACACTGCACAGGAGTAGCCACTCCATGGGAAGAGATAGTGCAGTGATGAAATGGATAGATATATGTCAAGGCCAAAAAAGATAAATACAGATGATGGAGCACAAAGTAGAGAGAGGTATACAAAACACAAGACTGTGGATAAGAAAAGCATATCAAATAGGTAGCAGGCAAATTTTAATTATTCAAACACACTGATGATAGAAGAGTGGAGCATATGATAACCCCTCCATGGTAGCCATGGCAGGATTTCTTTACCCTCTAGTTTCAGCTTTGCAAGCTCTAGTGGTGGTCTGGTGGTGAGTAGTCATTTTGAGAGGCCACTCTCTTCTTTAAAATCAACACTGCTACTTCAGTATAGTGCAGATGAACACACCGTTTGGACAAGATTTCGTATGAAATTGTAGAGTATCTCAAATGAGGAATCTCATATGATTATTTTGGGTTTATGGTGTGGTAGGAAGCATCAAAAGAGACTTTTCCACATGGAAAAGTAACAATCATTTGTTGTTCCTTTAGAATAAGGGTTTTATGCAGGAGGTGATACCTCTTGTTATCAGTGAGCTGCAGAGCAGAATTTGCAGGGATCTTTACCAGATCAAATTGTTAATATTATCCTCAGTCTTTCTGAATGTCTCTAGATTTGGATGTTTGTGATTTATTTTTTTTTAAGAAACATGCACATGTAAGATGGTGTCCACAATCTGTTGATTGGTATAAAATACTGCTAAATATTGCATATTATTTATAGCAAAGGAAGCAAATCATCTATTACTAAAGAGAGAATTTATTAGTAAAAAGCTACAACACAGCTAAGGACTAGTCAAGGCTATGCAGGCTGGTTTATGACTCACAACAGCAAATGTTAGAGTGAAGTATTAAGAGTATCCTCTTAATGAAGGATTTTTCTGTTTTTCCTGCAAAGGAAAAGACTCCAATTAAGACAAAGACACAATGTGTGTGTTATTCTAACCTGAAAGAGTTAATATGGCTTTAAAAAGCCTGGACATATTGAAATACCTGACAGAGATGAAAGAAGTAACATGTAGAGATAAATTTTTATCTTTGATGACCTGTCATGAAGTGTATTGAGTACCAGCTGCTATGAATTTAATTTCAAAGTTGTTTTTGACAGTGTGTTCCAATTATAACCTTATTGAAAGGCTAGATTTTTGGTAGATTGACAAGTTTCCTTTTTATTTTTACCTTCTAATGAGCAAAACAATCTGTTACAGTATATTGATCCAGCCTATTTATTTCTGGATATTTAAAATATCGTCTGTTGTCCTTGTCTTGAGATACTTTTGCCACCATGTTTTGCCATACAGCAATACATTTGCATTTGTAAAAAAAAAAAAAAAAATCATCAAAATCAACTTTTCTCCCCCCCTCTGTTATCACTTTTTCTGTGAAAGTATTTTCAATAAGAGCTATATACTTGTCTTAGTAAGGAGGGGGACTACTGTGTTACAATATGTTTTGACTGGACACTTTACCTAGTTCCCCCCCAGGGCCATCAGCATCCTCAGGAAACAACACACCATATAGTCTATTTAAATGCCATGGACTATGACTAACACTTAGCTACCATCAACAGCTGTTGGCCTAGTTCTGAGCAGTGCATGAGGACCTGATTCAGAATATTACTGAAGAAGAGTCATCCTGCAACAGTGATCATATATGTGTAGAGTGTGGGAGCAACAAGGGAATGCAGCGCATCCATTCAGCATCAAGAGGCATGTCATCATGAGAAGAGAACTCCTCAGTGCTGCAAAAGGACAGGTGACAACAGCTGCAAGGAGTAGCAGGAAAAAATTTGATTAGTTATAAGGAAAGAAATATTTGCTAAAAAAGTTTAAGCAAAGCCCAGAGACATTATGGGATCACCATCCTTGGAGATTTTTAAAACTGTCTTGCACAAAGGCTTGGCCAACTTGACCTAGGTTTGTAGCTAGCTCTGCTTGAAGCAAGTGACTGTACTGTATGAACTTCCAACATAAATCCCTCTTTGAAACTGTGTTGTGTTTTTTTTAAAGGCTATCAATTAAATTAACCATCATTGCAGACAGTATGGTGAGCATCCTGAACATCACACTGGAAGTTCAGAATCCATGCACGCTGGAAGGAACTTTAGAAAGGCCAGGAAGAAGCTAGCATGGCTGAACAGTAGTGTAGAGGAGACAAGCAAGAGCAAGGAGCAACTATGATCTTTTACAAATGAGGAAAATAGGAAGGACATTCAATGCTAGCAGATTAAATGCAAAAGCATCCTAAGATTGTCCACACAGTGTATG
This sequence comes from Netta rufina, assembly GCF_964035555.1. Classification (NCBI taxonomy): domain Eukaryota; kingdom Metazoa; phylum Chordata; class Aves; order Anseriformes; family Anatidae; genus Netta; species Netta rufina. The sequence goes on along the minus strand of NC_140124.1, from coordinate 85,466,429 downwards.
AGTATTCATTTTTAAAAGACATCAAAACTAGCAATAACTCCTTTTTGAATGCTTCAGGAGATGGAAGGCAGACAAAGAATCAGCAGACATAGTAAGGGATCAGGATACAGAAAAGACATAGAAAAAAATGACTCAACAGTAGAAAAACTACATATTACCATTTTATTATTTCTGTATTGTGTTCAACTTGCCATAAGGAATATCAAAAAATTGTACCATGAACCCAACTGTTCATGTAAAATGTAAATGTAAAATTGCTCTAAAATTTAAGATAGGAACACTGCAGATAAGCTAGCAGGAAAAAAAAATGCAGAATAAAAAATCACAAGATTAAAAGAACATAGTTCTGAGATAACAAAATAAAAATATGTCAGACTGTGATTAATGGTTATAATCAATGGAGTAGAGCTGATCTGGATAATTCAGCAATGGGAACTGGTTCTCAACTATGCTGATGTTAATTACATTATGTTTTCATTTAGCTTGCTTTTTGTGTTAATTTAATAGTGGCACAGGATATTAATGCTATTACAGCTAAAGCAATATCCTAATCAGCTGAATTAGATTATGGCCATAATATGAATTTCCACCCATATCAGCGTTTGAATTTCCATTCCGTAAAACGCTCTTAAGCAGACTTCTAACGTATACCTGCGGCAATTCGTATCACACGTGAATAGGTGCACATGCACTTGGAACATCATTAATACCATAAGGCTGCATTACTTAACATTCTTGTCAGGATATATTTCTGAAGTAATTGTGTCCTTGCTTGTTTTTATTGTAGTCAGTATGTCAAAAAGGGAATTGCTCAACCTTTTTTTCTTTAAAGCTTGTTAGTATTTAATTTGCATTTTCAAAGAGCAAAAGATGGACAGAATAATGCAATCACTCTGTTAAGGCAGCAGAGACACTTGGGGAGTCAGAAAAGACCAAAACATTTGAAATAAATAAGAAGTAAATTCTGTATGCATGGTAAAAGCACAGTTTTGTTTATTCCCACAGGATAACAGGAAGTCAAGATAGCATGCACTCTGACTTTAGCAATATATAGCATAGGTTAGAATTGTAGATAATTCTTAAAAGCATTCAGTATTTTCCATCTGCTTATATAATGAGGCAGACCATCAAAAAATGTAAGAACTTACCATATGCTTGGATACTGAGAAATGCTGAATGCATATTAAAGTTTAGGTTAGCTGGTCAGAGGTTAAAAACTTTGGTCTACGGACGAGGAGATAAAAACTTTCAAGTTGATGAAAGAATAAAAATAGTATAGCTTCATCTAATACAGCGTCACCCCGAATGTTAAAAATAAACAAACTATTACCCACACGCCTTGAAAAAAAATGATTTGTGTTGCTACGTTCAGGAATTTTTACTTCCAAAAAAGTAATTATGTTATTTTTGAAGAAACAGAGGATTATGCACAGAATCCTGTAAAAAAAAATAATAATAATAATAATAAAAATTAAAAGATGGGATATTGAGTATTATGCAGTCCACTGCTTGAATGGACTACACTAAAAATTAATTTGGTTAATTGAATCTAGTGCTGGAAAGGAGTTAAATCACTCCATACTCCTTCCAACAAAACAAAACAAAACAAAACAAAACAAAACATCTCTATTTGTATAGTTATTCAAATTCTGTCAGACTTACAGCTAAATATGTTAGCCCATGGGATTCTTATTCTCCCTCTCACTACATCTCACTATTAGAAATGGTTTTGGCATTGCAATCTGAATTTCACTTCTTTTATTTTATTTACATCTTCCTCATCCTTGTTATTGCTTCTCTTTATGTCATGCTAATGTGTTTTAACTGCTTGTAGAATAAAGCCATGGCACTTAAATGAGACGTAAGGGCTGTTATTTTTTGATTTTGCTATATATCTTTTCAGAAGTTATATCATTTTAACTTCTCCACCTTCAAATCTCTCCAGCATGTCAATACCCAGTAACAAGAATAGCCAGGCTAAATAGCACATAGAGTATTGTGCTGCATAAGAATCATTTAAAGAGGGACTATTCTTTTTTTTTTTTTTTTGGTGTGCAATGTAGTACCTCTTCATGCACCAAATAAAATTCAGCACATCACATTGCACACTTTCCCATTTATTACTCTTCCCTAGTCTCTTTCAGACTTTGCAGTGCTGAAAGGAGAAGATAACTTTGCAAAGTCAATTTAACACTCTCTCCTTGCTATTGTATGAAGTTGTGTTGCACAGGGTTTCACAAAGCGTTGGATTGGAAGGGATCTCCAAGCAGGGCTGACTTCAAAGCTACATTGGATTGTTCAGCTTGTGCCAGTGAGACTGGAAAATGTCCAGGGATGAAGACAGCAATACCTCTCTGGACAATCTCATCCCAGGCTTGGCTGGACTTCCTGTGAAGAATTTCTTCCCTACGTCCAGCAAAACCTCCCCTGTTGCAATTTGTGATTGATTACCTTTCTGATTGCGCTCTGAGAAGAGTTTACCTCCATACTCTGCTCTACACCATCCCCATAGGCAGGGGAAGACTGCACAAAGGCTCCTTCTTTTGGCTCTTCAGGCAAAGAACTTTGCCATCACGAAGGCAGTTTTTACTTTTTAGACTCTTTACTTTTCAGACTCTTAGCACCCTGGTAAATGCCAATGCAAGCAAGCGGTAAGAAACAAAATGTAGCAATATAAAATGTAATTCAAATGTATTTTTAAAATTAATTGCTTTTATCTATTTTGAAAATAAAGCATATAAACAGTTGTCATTTGTATTTCTTTAGAATATATTCGCCATTTGATTCAGCATGTGTATTTTAGGAATCAAGAGACTACCACTTAAGCAGCTTTACTTGTGGTATTGCCTTCCACTGCAAACCACTCTTGCTGCACAGCTATGACAGATTCCTAACCCACTCATTAGTTCTCACCATTTTTTCACTCTCCCAAGCTCTTTCATATCTCATGGAGATTGGGATATATGCCTTAAAGTTTGGTTGGGCTTTATCCCATGAATAAAGTAATAGCCAGTGAAATGCTTTGTGAAAAGACTGTATTTTTTCCACACAAAACTGACATCCGCTCCAGCCCAAAATGCTGTGACCCCAAGAGAGGTACTGGAGTTGACAATATTTCTGCTTTTCCTTTTGAACTTCACAGCACTCTGTTTACTGAGCTTCTTGAAGCAGGCTTTGTTTATAGCTTGCCAGCATGACCAAGCAAAGATCCTGCTAAAGATCTCATGCAGTACAGGATGTTGTTTGCAGTCCTGACAGTCCACAGCAAATGTTGATGTTGTTATACATCAATATAGAAATGAAAGGTTAGATGGCCAGACTTATTGCTGTGAGAGCATTGTGTGCTGATAAAATTATCCTAAGAATACATCTAAATGTACATAATATACAAGTCCAAAAATTACATATAGTGATAAGACTGATAAGAGCAATTTATAGGATACAGTGATTCATGGGGGTGCATTACAGCTGACACTGTAGCAGATGAGAGGCAGAATACCTAAAGCAATCCCATTTTCTTTTGTATATTTTATGTATTTCACTGAACAGGTGCTTACCTGCTCAGCACCACTTCTGATGGAGCTCATGGAAAAAAAATCTGCAGTGGCAACTTTTTTTTTTTTTTTTTTTTTTTTTTTTGTGCCATTCAGCTAGTTAGGTAGCATTCTTTAAAAGATTTTTTTAGTATGAAATTAATTTGTTGCCAGGCTATAACACTATTCTTCAAGCATCTGCTATGTGCCACTGTCCTTACCCTTACTGGCTTCTTCCCTTATTTATAACACCAAGTACCATCCTCCCCCAGCCTCCCAAAAAGGAAAAAGTGCAAAAGAAAAAAATAAAATTAAAAAAAGCCTGAAGGGAGAAAGAATAAAATAAAATAAAATAAAATAAAATAAAATAAAATAAAATAAAATAAAATAAAATAAAATAAAATAAAATAAAATAAAATAAAATAAAATAAAATAAAATAAAATAACAGACTAGGATTAGGAATAGGAGATGAAAGCAGAAGGAAAATAAAGTCAAAAAATAAAGCTGGAGAAGGGAGAGGGGAGCAGAAAACATTCTTGTCCTGGAAGTCATGCATTCTCTTGAGTTTGCAATATTTTAATATTATATAGTGAGGTTGTAATGAGTATTGATGAGTGCTTCTGCCAATTCATGGGCGACGTTACTAAAGACGTTTCTTCCTTGTCCCCACTAAATTGTGACACTAATGGTTCAAAGAGAAATTTTTCACAGATAGAAAGCACATTTACAGAACATCTGTGTGAATCACATATGTGTTAAACCTACCAGCCACTAAACAAGGAGCGCTAGTATTTTGCTAGGTAAAGTGAGGAGGGGCAGGGTGCATTGCTCAATAGAAGAGCTGTGCCTGTCCACAGCTCTCCTGGTGGCACCCTGCATGAATGCTGAGTGTGCTCTCTCAGGGCCAACCTCCATTCCTTCTTTTCTTTTCAGTGGTCCTGGTGTCTTGCCCACAGGGCTGTTCATCTAGCTCTCTCAATATCTTTCCAAATTACCCCGTTCTCTTCGATTTTGATTTGTGATGACAACTTCGGGGACTGATGGTGTATTCATCGGTGGAGAGCAGGGAGATTGACCGTTCTGATTCACTGAGCTGCCACAGCAGGAGATAAGTATTTACCCTGTTCTGCTGTGCTACAGATAATAAAACGTTTCGGACAAATTATTTCAGTAATTAAATTGAACTTCTTATCTCTCTGAAAACAATACCCCAAGGGTTTCCCTATGAAAAACCTAATAATGGTTTTACTACTTTCCTTCTGGCAGCAGCTCACTAAGTGTCAGTAATTCCACTCTCACACAATGTATTTTATGCCAGAGGAATTAAACGAACCCATTGGAATAATGCACAGTGGTGTCCCATAGTCATGAAGAGTGGTTCGGTTCTGGGCAGTGCTATTGACAACCACCGGGTGTTCAGCTGAGCATAGACACAGTGTTACCTTTGTGACAACCTGATACAGAATACATCTGTGGACCTGTTTTATGGAAGAGTTTAATTATTATTTATTTATTTCCTAATCTACCACCAACTAATCTAGCCAACACCACCTATAATAGACTAAGGTATTCCCCTCCTTGATACTACTAATACTGAATTAATTAAGCTGTATTTAGTGTTCAGTTCTTACTAAAAATTGTACATGACTGTTGATCTAATTGTTTCCTCTAAAGCTTCTATGACAGACAATTGATTTTTTGTCATTACAAAAATTATTGATGGAAAATACTCAGTCGACAATGTTAACCCTTGTTGTTTTTTGTTGTTGTTGTTGTTGTTTTGATTGTTTGTTTGTTTTTGTTTGTTTTGGTTTGGTTTGGTTTGTTGTTTTTTGTTTGTTTGTTTTGGGTTGTTTTATCTTGCAATGAACCATTGAATTTGTAATAAGAATGTCCAAGAAATATTCAAGAGAGAGCTTCATTCATCAATACAAAGTGCTTTATTCATAAAGTTAGGGCTTTTTTTGAAATTCACAATTCTTCTGCTTCCCATCTATATCTGTTTTATCCTGGATTTCTAAACTGCTTCAGAGTTCAAGGGAAGGGGATAGAAAATAAAGGCCAATTTCAATGGTAATAAAAATAATATCTAATATAGAACAACATATTACAAGTCAAGACATCTGTTCACATTATTATGAGAGTCTCAGTCCAATTACATTCATTATAAATTATGGAAGAACAATCACAATAAAAATGTGCACATTATTGTTTCTGAGCTTGAGGCTAAATCGAAGATTAGGTTTCTGTGTATTATGAAATCCAAAAGAGAATTTTCAGAGCTATCACAATCCAGACTTACTGCAATAACTTACATTAAAAAATATATTCAAAAGCAGGTTAAACACAATTTTGCCTATATATTTAAAACTTAGTTGGCCAAAAATAACTGCAAATACATCCAGGGCTTAAACACCATCTATAAACAGGGAAGTATGCCACATCACACTGTCTTAGAGTGTTACCTTTCCAGAATAATATTTATCCACTTATAATATCTGTACATGATCTACATAGAATTCAGGAGCATTCAATGTGATTTCATTCTTTTATATAGCCATATCGCTGAAGAGTTTAACCTACCACTTAAAAAAAATGGTTTCTAAAAAGTCTGCCTTCATGTAAGGTGAGGAAGGATGGTATTTTTTTCTCAGGCACCAGTTAGCAATCTGATCAGTTGGTAGAATTGTATATATTGGAAGGGGTCCATGAGGATCACCTGGACCAAACTCCTCCTCAAAGCAGGGTCAATTTAGATGACATCATTCAGGGTCTTGACTAGCTGAGTTTCTGTGTTTTGGAATTCAGTGAATTAATTGTAGGGTGTTTTTTGTTTGTTTGTTTGTTTTTTTGTTTTCTTACAATTAATTAGAATTTCACGTGTTGCAACTTCTGTTCATCAGCTATTATCCTGTCACCTTATACCTCTAGAAGCATCTGGCTCCATTGTTTCTAAACATCGCTTCAGTAGTTGAAAAAAGCTACAAGATATCTGTTATACTTCCCCTCTAAAGACTGCACAAAGCAGTTTGCTCAGCTGCTCCTTGCATGGCCATCCTGGTCAACCTCTGCTGAAATGGCTCCAGTATACCAAGGTGTTTTCCATAGCAGAATCACAAAACTGAACACTTCTCTAGATGCAATTTCAGCAGAGTTGAATACAGAGGGGAAACCACTTGTGTCCACCTGCTGGCTACACTCTTACTTACTCAGCTTCAATATTCTTTGGTCTTCTTCACCATCAGGGAGCACTGCTGACTAAACATATTGCCCATGAGTCTCCCCAGGCTCATTCTGGCAGCAAATGTGACCCAGTCAATGCTGGCATTATCCCAAGGACAAGGTTTAATAAACAAGGAGTTTGAGATGGGTCCACTGTTAAACATATTCAAGCAGCTCGGTTTCAGCTTATCAAAACACAGTGCTGTTGATTTATTTGAGTCTTATCACTGCAATAACCTGAATGTGTCACAAGCTATTAATCTCTCAGAGCTTCATTTTACCTCCATAATAAATCTTTTCTGGAAATTAACCATCATTTTCTTCACAATTTTGAAACAGATTGTTCAAATGTTAGAACCTGAAAATTAGGCTGTATGTAAATTCCAAATGAAAGCTATATTTCTTGTCTACGTTCAGAGACTCCTTTCAGCTGACCACTGGAAGCTACTGGGCTGCTTCTGTACCTCAGAAACTACTGTACTTCAGTATGTGAGCAGCCTTCACCTTCCTTTTCATCCATTTATAGATTACTTGCCTGTGTGCTGCAATTAAGCACAGGAAGTCCACAATCAAGAATCTTGCAATCTGCTCTTTGGAACTTCTGGTAGGATTCCATATCTCACATGCTCTTTCTTGACTGGCGACAGGAAGCCACAAGCTGGAAAGGAAAGATAAGTGTTTTTCATCCTGATTTGTGTCTGGGGAGTAATGACTGAAGCAAACCTGGAAGACAGTTGAATTCTCAAAGAAACCAACAACAAAACAGGAACAGCAGTGGTTGGACAGCAAGGTCCATCTACATACATGAGAAACAGCAGTTGACATTTTGGTTAACCCTGAGCCTTCATATAGACAGTACCTGCATTTCAGTGGATTGTAAGGACATTCTTTCTTGTTTCAGCAACCTAAGCCTGAACCTCTTGGCTTCCAAGCACACTGTAAAGATCTCAGACTTTCTGCAAAGAGTGAAAAAGAGTCAGGGATTCTGGACTTCGGTGTATCCAAGCAGGTTAGCTAGTATTGTGATTTTTATTTATTTTTATCTCCAACATTTTATCAGCTTATAATGATAATTCCTATTCAGTGTTGCAGATACAGCTGAAGTTTTCCTTTGTGTACAATAAATGACAACTAAACTGAGAAAACATATCCACCTAGCTGGTGTGATGCTGAACACAATAGTGGTTTGAAATTCTGAGATGAAAACACCTGTGGGGGGGAAAAAAAAGAAAAAGAAAAAAAAAAAAAGAAAAAGAAAAAAAAAAAGAGAGAGAGACATCACTAAAGTCATATTATTCTTCAAATTTAGTATAAGAATTAACTTGGGTACAGCCTTCCAAACAAGTTTTAATTTTTTTCTCCCTCATATCACTTTGTTGGTGAAGAGCTCACACTCAGACAGCAAAATAGGAAGCCGGGACCACTACAATTATCTGGAAATATCTTATAAACTTATCAATGGAATACCATTTACGATCTTAAACTACGGTGTTCCTCTGAACTATTGTTCTTACATTTTTATCTTGTTACATTTTTCCACTTCATCCTCTTCAAAAATGGAAAAACAATTTTACTCTACCATACTATTGCTTACACCTGTTGCTGTAATAAATGCTTGTCTTTCACAGTGTTTTACAGTTTGTTTTACTTTTTTTTTTGGCCTTCCATATTTTGGCTGGCCCTCCCTATGTGTCATTCTCTCCAAAATGTGCTGATACTCTGCCTTTCAGAGAGCACTAGCCTTCTCCTTGGCTGCAAGTCTGGTGTTCTTTATGTGTCCTGGCCTCTAAACTCTTGTTATTTATATATATTTGTCCTGATGATGGGCCATCAACATTGGTTAGAACCTTGGGCTAGATCTCTATGCATCTTTCCTAAAATAAACCTACCAAAAATATCTAAAGGCCTTCCTATCTTTAAAGTTAGACCTTATAGAACACAAACTGGCATAAAATAATTTTGCTGACAGTGAAAATTCAGCTCTTAAGGTGAGATTATACAGAACCACTGTAATCAGCTTTTGTACAGAACATTCATTCCCCCTGCTGATTGTCCTAGCAAAGTTATGGCAGAAGATACAGCTTGTGCAAACACTGCACTATGACTCCACATCCCTACAAAAACCTGATCTGCAAGACGGTTCCTGTGACCCCGTGGCTCTACACAACGTGGTCTTAGCCCCAGAATATTTTCTATCTCAGTTAAAGGGAGGTGCTAGCAGCCCTTTTCCCAACAGGGCTCCACCTGAAATGGAGCTGTGGCAAGGCAGATAGCCTGTCAGCCCGCCTTCCTGCTACCAACCTTCAGCCTTCCCAAGACAACAGAAGTACCCACAAAGCAGGTAGTCAGCCAGAAAGAAGCCATACTGCCTGCCACGGTCTGCTTTCCCTGACATTAAACACTCCCAAGGGCAAGGGTTGTACTTTTGTGTATGCTTGATGAAGGGCCTGCTAGGCATTGTTCAGAGGAGAGGTTTTTACACGCAAATAGGTGCCCTGGGGGAGAGGGCTGGCCTGCTGCTCCCAGGCTGCAGCCTCAGGGGAGAAGTGAAGTGTGGCTGCTAGGCCATGCCAGGGATCATGGTTTAGAGGCACAGACAACCACGGGCCAGTGCTTAATTGCACGCATGGGCGCTGTTTAATTTGCAGATGTAGACATAGCAATTGCCCTTGCTGGCAATATATAATGGTCTCCTTCATCTGTGGCTCAGCCTGTGCCAGAAAATCAAAAAACAGCAGGGCACAGGCCCAAGTGCTGGTCCCCAGTCACTCATGTTCCTCAACTGGTAGCGTGTTGTTTCCCACTGTTGTTTTCCACTGTTTCCCAGCACTTGGTCATGGCTGGGAGGTTGACTCGTCCCATGGGCCGCAGGCTGCACAAACAGCTTGAGTGTGTACATTATTCCCATCCATGGAGATGTTCAAGGCCAGGCTGGATGGGGCTTTGGGCAACCTGGTCTGGTGGGAGGTGTCCCTGCCCATGGCAGGGGGCTGGAACTGGGTGATCTTTAAGGTCCCTTCCAACCCAAGCCATTCTGTGGTTCTGTGATTCTGGTCAGTAGGTTAAAAGGCTGCAGCTGCATGGGTGCAAGTCACTGTCTGCCTGGTGATCTCTGAGCCAGCAAACTGATCCTGGCCCATCGATCCAGGAGCAAGACAAACCCCTTACACCAATCCAAGGAGGTATGAGGAGTTCCCTTCTGCAGATGTCTTCCAGGATGCCAAGAGCATTCTCAGTTCATGTGTGAACATGCTTCTCTGGTTTCACCAACAGTAGTTTCACCAGATAGTTTGGTGAAACCTAACTATTAGTTTGGTTTCACCAAATAGTTTTGGGATGGGGTTTGGGGATATAATGGCAATAAGTTCTTAAAAATATTTTTGTCACTGAGTTTACTCTCTGTTCTTTACTCATTCATTGTCTTGAAAGGAACTGCAGACATCTCATGAAGATCTCCACTCACCCAAAAAAGATGGTATTTCTTTTTCTGCATGACCATTATCAGTCTCAGGCAAATCTAAGAATCAGTTTTTGATGTTTTTAACAAATTTGAGGAACCCCATGCTTGCCTTTTATGCAAGGCATTTTTTGAGGCTTTTTTTCACTTTTGTTGTAAACAGAGCCTGACTTCTCACATGCATTTAAGCATTTACTCTGCTACTTCTCTCTGTATGTCAGCCATTGCAAGACCATTTCTAGGTATTCTGGAAATGACCATTTTACTGGGATAAATATCATTCCCCTTCAACCATCTCTCTCAGCCTTTTCTCATAGAAGAGATGCTCCAGACCATTTTCATGACCATTTGCTGGACTCTCTCCAGTATGTCCATGTCTCTCTTGTTCTGGGAAGCTCAGACCTGGACCCCGCACTCCAGGTGTGGCCTCACCAGTGCTAAGGAGAGGTGAAGGATCACCTCCCTCCACCTGCTGGTGACACTCCTCCTTATGCAACACAGGTAGTTGACCTCAGCTCCTATACATGGGAACAAATTTGAACTCTCCAAACTGCATGTATTCATCAAGATTTCAAGTTGTTTAATATGCTGAAGACAGAGATTTATCCATTCATAGCAGCAAACTCCTTCTGCAACCTACTTTAATCATTGTCAATTCCTTCCATGTTCCAGTTACTAAGATGAACAGTATTTTTCCTAAAAGGGCTGTAAATAGAACATGATAGGAACATTTTCACAGCAAGAAGACCAACCTCCCAAGACATATCTATTTACTTCACATTTTAAGCTCTTAACAATGGGAGTTGTAAATCTGCATATTATTAATTGTTCTGGAGTACAAAGAAGTCAATATATCAGTCCACCAAAGGCAGTCCCTTATACTTCACTGATCATTACTAAGGAAGTCCCTAGCTCATGAACAGGTTTTTTTTCTTTTTTCTTTTTCTTTTTTTTTTTTTTTTTTTTATGATGGTAAGACATTTGGACAGCACTCAATTTTACTGCTGCATTTCTCCTGAGTATTCTTAATGATATAATCAGCTGTGTGCAATTCAGCCACTGAATTTTCTTATATGAAATTTCTTACAATGAGGAGTAACAAATGATGAATTTTTAGATAAATTGCGCTACTGTGCTCAATAAAATAATAATAGAACAAGTGCAAGAAAAAAATGGTTTATACAGGGGAATCTTGATCTGCAAAACTTTCTACCCACATTCTATTCTTGATTTACAGAACAAACTTAAAAGTGCATTAGCCCACAAGAAACAAAAATGAAATTACTTGAAACTTGTGGAGAATCAAAAGATACCAGGAAATAAAAGACTATTTCCTTTTTTGTTCTGCATAGGTGTTGTTGTCCTTTTAAGCTACTTAGAGCTTCCTGCACAAATCTGGAAAACAACACACACTTAAAAGCAGACTCATATAGCTTTGTCCTTTTAGGTATGTCTGCAGTACTGCCAAGAAATGCTGATATGGCCACGTTAGCTGCAAACTAATTCAGCTGTGAAGTAAAGCCTGATAGCTGGATAAATTGGTACTCTAGAAAAATCTAGAAACTATAGGAGGCACCTTCTGCTGACACCTGATTCCACAGGTTTACATTTACATTTGGTCTGGGTGCAGACAAGAGCTGGGAGAAGGGGAGTTGTGTTTATACTAGCTTATAAATGTAGCAAGGGCTTGGACAGATTACCAATGGTTCTGACTCAAAAAGTCGTATTTCTTACTCTTGTCCCAGAATCAAAAACCTGCATTGTGCTCTGTTCAGAGAGCTTGAAATCAGCACCATAATGCAGTCTTCTGGACAGGCAAAACCCTATGTTTCATGCCTTGCCATGGGGTCCTCTTTTCCTATTTTCATACACTATAGGCCATATCTTCTTTTAAAGCTTTCATGTTCATCCTTTTATTTTTTCAGTTTGTTATAAGTGGTCCATTAAGTTCTTTTTGCCTAGCTAAGGGACAGAACTGCTTTGCTACTTGCTAATGTTGATACTGTTTTCAGGTTTCATTTTTGCTTAATTTTGCTAATGAGCAAAGACTAAATTAAGTCATCTGATCAGCAACTTTTTTGAAGTAAAAATGGCATTGGTTGCTTATTTGTTAGGGTTTTTAATATAGAGAATCAGAGACTAAGGGGTAGTCTGATCTGACCAAAAGGTTGGTCTATGAGAATGGCTGTGGTAGACTGGAACCCTTGCAGCTCTCAAGTTTAATGAAATTTGTTCATACAGAAAGTATCTTTGCAGTTGCTGATATTAGAAAAAAAAAAAAAAAAAAAGGCTCTTTTTATTTTTGATGTGCTGCGCTCCTCTATAAATATGCCTGGGTCCCTTCTGTGAAAATAAACCAAGAAAAAAAAAATCCTGGAAATCTATACAGAGACTTCATACAGTCTCAGCTCTAGGTGAATTACTCTAGATATGCTTAAATCCCTGAAATCATTTGGATTATAATGAAGATACTGGCTTATTCCCAGCAATATGGACAGCAATGCAATACTGTGTCCTTTTCTAATTTTGATCTAGTACACTTATGTACTTTATTTCATGAAGATTGATCTAAATGAGTATTTAGCACACAGAGATTCTTCATTTCACTGTATTGCTCCAGAATACCTCTCTTTAACTGCATCATTATGCAAGATAATATATGGGAAAGAAATAAATGGATTGTGATCTGAATATGGCTTTGAGTGCTAAAACCCATGTCATTCTCTTTGTCTGAAAAAACTCACTGTATATTGGGTAGTTACCTTTTTCTTTCTGCTTTAGTTGGCTGCTTAATTAAGATCCTGTTTTAAAATTCTGAATAATGCATATTGATTAATAGCTTTCACAAAAACTGCAAGAGTAAGATTGGCATCTGGCGGACTTGACAGATGCACGAGCCATTCACAACGCTTTTATGTCAGGCAATTCAGTCCCCAGAAAAGGAGACTGCATGACTAATGAGTTTTGCACCTCCTCTTCATGTGCTCATCTGCTTTCCCATTGATGTAATTTATTAGGCACTTATGTGAGTCATGGTCTGCACACTGAAGTGGGAGTGGTTGGTGGCAGCCATTATAATAACCATAAAGCAAATAAAACAGAAATCAGTAAAGTGGGAAATGATGTCTAAGAAGCAGGGAACACCTGTTTTCCGTTTATGCTTGCACTAAATATTTGCAAGGAATTAAATAAAGAGACAGTTACAATCAGAGTTTGATAATGTACTTGCACTCACAAGTATTTTTGCAAACAAGCATTTTTGTACCGTTGCTGGACTTTTGAAAGGGAAGGTTGGCAAATCTCTACTAAAGAAAAACTTTCATAATTATTCACTATGATGAACTGTGTAGTTAATGTGGCATCTTAACTTCAGTAAAGCTTTTGACACTGACATGACAATCCGATGAACAAAACAGGACATATTTCTAGGTTGTCATAGGGTGGGTATATAGTTTTTGGAAGAATGACAGTGGTTAGCTGTCAAAGTAAGATATTTCAAGGGGACGAGGGGTGTTACAGAAAATTTTCTGAGGCTGTTTCATTCAGCATTGAACTTAAGGGTGGTTGGAAAAAGCATGAACTACTGACTTCTATACATTGCCCATTTATTTTGTGTTATTGGATAAAGAGGCTGCACAGACTTCACCTGTTGATGTGGAGTTTGGCCACAGTGATCCTGGCACCTGTTCACTTCTGTGGCTAACACATCTAACCTAATAGCAGATGGGGCTCAAGGTAAATTTAACGTGCTTAAAATATAGCTGAGTCATGAAGAGACACTTCTAACCAAGGACGGAAAGTCTTTGTAGTGATCAGAAAACTGCTGCCGTCTGCAAGGGTCAATAAGGATGCTGTTTAGTTGGTTCTTTGGAAGTGTATCCATACAGGTGCTGTACATCACAATTTTTTCTGTTCAGTCCATTGGCATTTGAGATGAACAGGGACACTGTGTATCACATGAATAAAATCAGCTATGGAAAAGTCAGATCTGAGAAGAACACAGATTTGAGCTAGCTCAAGGCAAACTGTAATGATGCAATTGTACATTGGATCTCTTCTGACAGAATTTGGAAGTAAGGTTGTCTTGTTTATTTAGGTCTGAGCCAATACGAGTCATGAATTTCTATTAGCATCTCAAATAATTTATTGATAGATGTCCAGAAAGCTGAAGAATGCTTGTACACATGCCATAAAGAGGGTGTAATAAAGTGAATATGTTCAGCAAGCTGTTAGCAAACTTTTTAAAAGAAGATTTTTGCCAACTGTGACAAGTGTGTAGTACTTCAACACTGACCATTAGGGAGAACAGAAACATTAAGTTCAATAAGGAGAAATGCAAAATACTGAATTGGGATTGGAATGCACCAGTGCAGACTAGAAACTGACTGCATGAACAGCAGTCCTGCTGAAGCGGACCTGGAGATAACAGGGAATGGAAGTTTGAATATGTCAGCTGTGTGTTCTCATTGAGAATACGGCAAATTACGTGCTGGGCCACATTAGTATCACACGCAGCACTCTGAAGGAAGTTATAGAATCATAGAATCATAGAACTGTAGAATCATAGAATCACTCAGGTTGGAAAAGACCTCCAAGGTCAATTATTCCAACTTTTAACCTTGGCTTCCTGTACTTGATATTACTGATGAATCCCCACCTGTGTGCAGATATTGACCTCTAAGTTCAAGAGGGATATGAAGGAAACAGAGAGGGTCCAGCAGAGATCAGCTAAGATGGTCATGGGCATAGAGCATGTGTCAAGGGAAGCTGTATTGGCTGGACTTTGGTAGTGTCATGAAGAATTGAAGAGAGAATCTAATATCAGCCTACAGGTATCTAAATGATGGTAACAAAGCTGATGAGCCACACTCTTCTTTGCAGCAGCTGACGATAAAACAAGAGTTGATGGATTTGATTTGTGGTGTTGGAAACTCAATTTGGACATTAGGAAAAGAAATGTTCACCAGAAGGGTAATGCAGAAAAGAAGCAGGTAATCCAGACAAGAGCTGGAATCTCTTCCTTTGAAAACTTCAAAACTTCATTACACAAAAGTATGGATGACCTAATGTGGCACAGCAATAGTCCTGTTTCAAGCAGGAGGTTGGAGTAGCAACCTCAAAACGTCCTTTCAAACAACCTTTGTATGGTTTTATACAGTTTTCCCATCCAGGCTCCACCATGTGATCTAGTTTTAAGTGTTCTGAAAGCAAATGGGAAGACTCAAGTCATAGCAGGAACACACAGGTTAAAAGGCTGTCCCAGAACTGAAATCCAGGATTTGTAGAGATTGCCTGCAAAAGTATCAAAAGACAGTGTAGAAAATAATTAAAAATAAGGCAAGGCAGTACATTACTGACAGAGCACCAGCTGAAAAGAAGCATTTGAAAGTAAAAAGACCCTGGACCCCCTTTAGACAAAACGGAGCCTGTTGTTTCTCTTACAAGCCGTGACTAACTACTTCCACTTGTTGAAGGGAATAAATAGAAGTAGAGAAATGGCATAGAATGTAAAAATTTGCTAAAGGTTAAACTGGTGTTTCAAAGTCAATCGATTCAAAAGCAGTATTGTCTGAAAACTATTTCAGTAGGTATTGAGATCATCATGCCTACGTTATGTATGCAGAAACTAATAATTTCTGGAAAGTTAGTGCTTCAATCCTGTACCTAGTGTGACTTAAGGAGTGGAAGAAAGTGAGCCAATCATTGTTGACAGCAGCACAGGTATTTATTTGTATAAGTCAAGCAAGGCACTGTGTATAGGGACTAAAGGAAATCTATCTGCAGTTATCCAAGAGAAGACTGGCACAGTGCAATTTCTCTGGTTTATTGGTTAAGTCATTTTTTTTGCTGCATTTTATGGTGTTTGATAAACTTACCTTCTGATTACATGGATTGTGTTTTAATTTTGACCTGAATTTATTGTGCTTATTAATGCATTACAATTTTAGTAAAATCACAGTAAATTAGCTCAATGTATGGTCAGTTAAGTAAATAAATACAGACAAGTTGCAATGACTGAGATCTTAAGTAGCCATAGACAAGAAATCTGCAAGTCAGTTGTTTCTTTGCAAGGTCATTTCCTCTCAGCAGCAGTTCAAAAAGAATTAATTCACTGCAGAGCTGGTTCTTTCCAGAAATGCAAATCTTCTCCACTAGAGCTGCATTATTGAACAGAATAAGCAGTTTTATTGGTCACACAGTTGGGGCTGACTTCTTGGAATTTTTTAAGTGTGGAAGTTATAGTAACTTGCAACCACAGTACAGAAAGAGATGCAGGAAAACAAGAACCTGAACTGAATAGGAAGAAGACAGTTTTATACTTTATGATTTCTATCATATGATTTTAGGCGTAATCTTCCCAGCTGCTGCCTCTGTTCCACTTCTGTTATGACAAATTTGAAGTTGTTAATATTCCTTGCATTTACATTTTCTGCTTCCTTCTCCTTACTGAATCATGACATTATCTTGAAGCACAAAGATGAAGATACTGAGTCTCTTAGCTCAGTCTCCTGTTCTGCTGCAGACAATCATACAGCACAATTTTTTGAAAACTTAGTTAACATCCTTAAAATAATAATAAAAATATTTTTCCTGCCTTGCAATGTAGAAACACATAAATTCTCAAGACAATGACTTTGCTGAAGAAGAAGGCAACAGTTAGGTATATACCACAAAACAACACAAAGCTGGTTTCAACAAAGAGATTTATAGATTAGTTCTGTTCATCTCCTTCAAGACTAGACAGCAGATATAGTTTATGACTGAATTATATTCTGGTTGGGGAATAGATAGGGGAAGGAGGAGAAGGAGGAGAAATCATTACAGTATCATGATGCAATCTTCTTCAAATTGTTAAACAAGACTTACTCTTATTTTATAGGCTAGAGAGTGATTCCCTGATTTTCTGGTATGCTATTCATTACATTCCTGTAATATATGAGTTCCTCACAGCCTTGAATATTTTCATCCATACCATCTTCCCAAGCAGTGTACAAGTAATCTCAGTCCTCTTTCAGACAGCAAAGGCACAGATAAATTCTACAAGGTAGTTGTGCAAGTCTAACACAACTACATGTATTTTGCCTCCAGTTTGGAGCCCAGGAGCATGCTCTGGGCTGTCTGGGCTTCTTACAGAAAACATTTGAAAAGTTAAGATACCTCTTAATGGGATTCCAGACAGCCAGCCCAGATAAACGACCTGTTGTGGACATTTGCTGCAAACTAATGTGAATTAATTTCTCGGCTGGTTAGGAATGGAGACTGAAGTGGTTAGCTCAGATGTAAATATATAAACTGTAAACATCTTCATTTGGTCAAACAGACACAATTTTGGAAGCATGTCGCTGGTTTGAGTGGGGTTGTGGCCTACTTGGAAGACAGCTGGAACAGGGCACGCTGACACACACATTCACTTGCTTGGATTGCACCATGGATGTGCAGGCCCCTATGACCAACCAAGTCATACTGCCCGTGATGTGTGAAGACCCCATACGGACACGTGCAAACAACAGGTATCCCCTCACCCAGGAAAAGAGGTATGTATGGAGTTTAATGAGAAACCAGTGGACACAGGGCAAGGCCAGGCATGTATACTGACCGGCGGCCTATTTACACACACACAGCCCCACTGATCCTCCACAAACCATTTTGAGCCTTCTCTTTCCTCAAAACCCTTGGTTTCTCCTCTACACATCCCATAACAAGTCATGTGCAATTCCCAAATGCTCGTCTCCTGCATGCTGTAGCATGTCCCGTGTCTCTATAGGCAGTGACCCCTCTCAGCCCATAAGGCGACGGTGACAGCCGCTCTTGTTCACTTGTGTGTGGAAGAAAGGAAGAAAGAAATAGAAAGAAAGAAAGAATCATTACGGAATTAGATATAATAGACTCACCTAACCTGACTTCCGGAACCATAAGGACAGCTCCTTCACCTGCAGGTCTAGAGTTGCAAAATAGGTTCAGTGCCCTGCTACCAGGCAAGAGGCAGAATGCCATATCTGGGAAAGCATCAGAGTTGGCCAAGCATGAACCACATATTAGCAGGAGGAGGAAGTGGTATGGGCTAGTAGTGGTACATTTCCATTTGTAGAGGACAGAAGTTCCCATCTGCCCATTTGGCTTACTATCTCAAAAGATCTATTGCTCATCAGAGGCTTAGATCCAAGATGTTGCAGAGAAACAGCCAAGGCTCTCAGGCTATTACCCCCTGATGCTTATCCACATGGACACCAATGATACTGCCAGGGGAGACCTTAAGTGTATCAAAAGTGACTATAAGAATCTGAGAGAGAGGATCAGGAAGTACAGACTAGTCAGACTGACTTTGACCTCTCCAAAAGTCAAAAATCAAAGCCCCCTGGAGCAGATTCTTGAGTACATGCAGGAGAAGGGTGTGATCAGGAAGAGTCAGCTTGGGTTTACTGAGGGTAAATCTGATTGCCTTCTGTGATAAAATGATTGAATTTGTGGACACGTGGAGAGCAATGGATGACTTTGACTTTGACTGTATCACTTGCCAGTCCCTTTCAAAACATAGGGAGCCCTCAATGCAGCCTTTCGGTACCTAAAGGGGGCTTATAAAAAAGATGGGGAGCAACTTTTCACACAGTCAGATAATGACGGGGGGGAATTGTTTCAAACTAAGAGAAGAGAGATTTACATTAGAAGTTAGGAGGAAATCCTTCACTCAGAAGGTGGTGAGGCACTGGCACAGGCTGCCCACAGAAGCTGTGGATGCCCCATCCCTGGAGGTGCTCAAGGCCATGCTGGATGGGGCTTTGGGCAACCTGGTCTGGTGGAAGGTGTCCCTGCCCATGGCAGGGGGTTGGAACCAGGTGATCTTTAAGGTCCCTTCCAACCCAAACCATTCTGTGATTCTATGATTTGTCACTGATTTCTCTTCTTGTGGACATAACTAACAAAATAATAGAAAACTCTAAGCTGCTCAGATGTGTTCCAATGTGGAGAAGTACCGATTTAATATTCACACATGGAAGCCAGTATTTTTTTATTTCATTAGAAAGAGGAAATTAAAAGTAATTTCCTTCTGTATGCTGAATTACAGGGTTAGTAGTACTATATTTGTGTTAAATATTAATATATAACCTTTGTCTCTCTTCTTGTTGTATTTTATAAGTGGAATAGGGTCTTTGAATAGCTAGATAACCATCTGATAAAGTCAAAGTGCAGGGAGAAGTGACATTGATAATTTATTAGCTGGGCAAGATTTACAAGAGTTGTGCTTTTAAATGTCTAATTATCCCTCCTGGTGCCTAGACTGAAATTTTAGATTCTCAGAAATCCTGTTGGCTTGATGCCTAAGCCCAAAAAAAAATGTGGCTAAAAGTGCCAAAATGTGTATGTCAATACATTACAATCTGTAAACACCTATAAAAAATGGTCTCACCTAATATATAGACAGGGGCTGAAGGAGGAGAACACAGTGAGTAGAGAAGGCACTGTCATAATTTCTCTTATATAAGAACCCATAGGATGACATTAGGGATGCCGCTGCAGTGATGATGTTTCTCTACCTGTATCTAAAGCTCTTTTTGAACATTACCAGCATAAAATCACATGGCAGCTTCTCAAGTGGCAGTTAATCTGGACTGCAAGCAACCAGCAAGTATCCTGCTGGTGGCAGCAGACAACTTTCTCTGTACCAAACACTTCAAAGGACATAAGATGGTTTTAGACTTTTTGCATCATGTTTAGGAGAAATAGAACTGGAGTATCACCCCTCTCTTCCTACTTCATCAGTCCAACACTTTCCACATGCATATTTCCCCTCCTTTAGTTTGCCAGATCGTACCCTGTAAATTGGTGGAAGTCTTGATACAAGGCATTCAGGGTTGGAAACCCCTCAGCATCACAACCTGCTATATTTTGAATGGAATAATGATTGGTTATTAAATGAGAGAATTAAAGGAACTATAGCTTAATTTTTAGAGCACTTGCCTAGAAGCTGTTGAATACTTAATATGACTGTGATACATTCACAAAATTGGAACCATATCAAATTAAGGCAATGAAAATCAACACAGGCACTATATAGGTAGGGAAGGTGATATTTATTTTAAACAAAACTGGTTCTCCACTCTTACAATCCTTCTTTCCTAGGTTTCACTCATGTAAATTGTGTGTATTAATGTTTGGAGATTGATCACTTGTGTGTCACAGAGAAGATGGAAGACGCCAGTTACTGAGTGCTCATTACATCTTCTGAATTTCTTTGCTGGTGACAATCAACTGCTTTGGAGCAGTTACATCATTCCCTTCAGGAGCCTGGGATGAAGACAGGTGCAACCCATGTCCGGTAACCATGCTGCCACCCTCCTGCTGTCAGAATGCAAGTCTTCTGCTGA
The DNA here is from genome assembly GCF_964035555.1 of Netta rufina. Taxonomy (NCBI): domain Eukaryota; kingdom Metazoa; phylum Chordata; class Aves; order Anseriformes; family Anatidae; genus Netta; species Netta rufina. Next base: position 85,445,852 of record NC_140124.1, on the reverse strand, counting down.
AAAGTCAATTGTGTTGTTGTTTTGGTGCAAACACAACCTTCCTTATTTGCTACCAGTTTTATTCCTGTCACATACGTCATTGTCTGTTGATGTAAGTCATCCTTCCAGCCTGGTCTTTCTGCAGGAACACAGGGCATGGAGGAAACAAGGGCTCTATGGTTTTGTGAAGTCATTCTAGCTTGCTATACTTCTGCATGCTATACTTCTCCAAAATAAGTATATTCTCATTAACCTTTCCAGAGGGGCTAATACAACCAAGAACAGCAGCCTGCACATCCACATATACTCCTCCCAGCTGAGAAACCAGACCAGAGATGCCAGGTGTAAATATGCTCCTTCTGGAAGAGTTCCCTATGGAAAGAAGAAGAAACCAATATCAAATAAAGTGTTATTACTTTTTACACTACCTCCCCCTTTTGCTTCCCTGCTTAAGCACTACTGCAGAGGAACAAAATAAAACACAGGAAAAAAAAAAAAAAAAAAAAAAAAAAAAAAGAGTATAAAGTAAATAAATTATGATAGCAGCACAAAGGCAAGATTCCTGTTTTCCAAGCTTCATTTCAAAAGCTCAGATATGGAGACACAGCCCCTGGTCTTTTGCTTTTTAAGTTTTGTTTTTTCATTTTTCTTTTTTTTTTTTTTTTTTTTTTTTTTTCTCTCTTGAAAGGCAATACTGTTCACTGATCTGAGGTTCAGAATTCCAAGATTCAATCACTAAGATATTTTATTTTTAAAGCTTTATAATTGTACACAGTGCTGTCGAATGACATGTGCGGGAATAACATTAGTTCCTCTTGGTATCTGTGCTATGCTTATCTCCATGGTAGCTAAGCAATTTAGAAAAGAATAAGCAAACAACTTATTGCTTCATACTTCTTTCCCCCAGCCCTCTTTCTACTTTTCTATTGCTTGCTGTTAGTATAGACTCTGATGTCAGAATCAGAAAATGCCAAGGTTAAGAGTCATGTAATCTAACAGTGCAGAACACTTTGTCTCCAGCCCTTGAAAGTCCTGATCCTGCTAAAGCTAGTTATTCAGTCTGATCCTGTCAAACCTGGAATGAAGATGGACTGAGGAGTGAGTACTGTAACTATCAGGTATCACTAACACAGCTCCTCCCAGCAGCAGGTCAGTCAAGCCTTCCACTTCACACTTGCAGACCATAGCCCAAAGCCCTCATCCTGTTTCCCCCACCATGGAGCTAGTAATTCATATTTCTCCTGCAGGACTGGGCTTCCCTCCAAAATCTGGGCCTTCCGCATGTGGGATGCAGCCAACCAACACACTGAAGAGCTATACTGGGGAGATGGGCTCCATCAGAGATGGAAGGTGTGTGTCTCACTTGAACAACAGCCCTGAACACCAGGCTCACTTTCACCTTCACTTGCAGGTATGATACTATTACATGACCCAGAATAGATAGAACCATAGAATGGCTTGGGTTGGAAGAGACCTTAAAGATCACCCAGTTCCAACCCCCTGCCATGGGCAGGGACACCTCCCACCAGACCAGGTTGCCCAGAGCCCCATCCAGCCTGACCTTGAGCACCTCCAGGGAAGGGGCATCCACAGCTTCTTTGAGTGACCTGTGCCCGTGCCTCACCACTCTCTGAGTGAAGGATTTCCTTCTAACATCTAATGTAAATCTCCCCTCTTTTAGTTTAAAGCCATTCCTTCTTGTCCTGTCATTGTCTGCTCAAGCAAAAAGTTGCTCTCTATCTTTTTCATAAGCCCCCTTTAGGTACTGAAAGGCTGCAATGAGGGCTCCCTGGAGCCTTCTGTTCTCCAGGCTGAATATCCCCAGCTCTCTCAGCCTGTCTTCACAGAAGAGGTGCTCCAGAGCCCTCTGATAAACTTTGTGGCCCTCCTGTGAACCTGCTCTAACAGCTCCACATCTTTTTGGTGCTGGACCCCAGACCTAGACACAGTACTCCAGTTGGGGCCTCACAAGGGCAGAGGACAAGGGGACAATCACCTCACTTGTCCTGCTGGCCACTCCTCTGTTGATGCAGCCCAGGATGCAGTGGCCTTCTGGGCTGCACGCACACACTGCTGGCTCATGTCGAGCTTTTTGTCCACCAGAATCCCCGAGCCCTTCTCTGCAGGGCTGCTCTCAATGAGACCTTCTCCCAGTCTGTCCTCATGTCAGGGATTGCCCCAACCCAGGTGCGGCACCTTGCGCTTGGACTTGTTGAACCTCATTCAGTTCTCATGTGCCCAATTTTCAAGGGGGACTGTTGGGGGAGGGCCTTCTCAGATAGGGACTGCTGAGGGAGCTGTGCAATCCCCTCTGGGACCCAGGAGATTCCTCTCCCCAGCCTGCCAAAGTTCATCAGGTTTCTCCCATCCCCATCTAATGGATGTGGCAGCTGTTTTTCTCTTTGCAGGTGTGACCGGTAGTGAGACTGACCATGTACTTCAGAGACAAAGATACACTACTATGTGCATGGTACTAAGATGGCCAGACACATGGACCGACACATGGACCAAACACTGCCTTAGCTGGCACCTACATTAATGCAAGAGCACTCACATAAATGTAAATACAAGTAGCTAGGTCATGTTCCTTCTCTCAGTTTATCAGGTTTAGAGTTCACTAATGCGAACACACACACACACAAACCTTCACTCTGCAGACTCACAAGCACAGCACATTCACAAATCCTTTTGATATTACCAGAAGCTCTAAGCCATGCTTATACTCACACTTGGCCATGGGCCTTTACCCACGCATTGGCTCAAACCTTCAGTCTGTCCAGACACAGGTCTTCTACTTGCCAGGTAGTCCATCTTGAAGTGAATTACACACACATACACACACACGGAAGACTGAAATTAGCTTGGTAAATGTCGGCATACCAGACTCTAGTAGACACCATGGGCCCTCATGAGCTGGGGCCCCTACTGCTGTTACTGACACGTAGGCTTAGACCACTCCACAATCACACAGGATACAGAGTGAGATTACACAGAAAAAAAAAAAAAAAAACAGTTAAGAGTAGGGTTTTATAAGAAGACAAGACAGACCATAGTGGGTGCAGGGCTCAGTCAGACTTGTATCAACCAGTAGCTTTCTTTTTCATAATTGTGCTCTTTTATCCCCATATCCCTCCACTTTCCCATGCTTGAAATTCTCTCCACTCATCTTGATCCCAATCTTTTTCCACCTTTGTCTTTTCCCAAACAAACAACCCACTCCAATTACTTTTTCCCTACTGGTCCCAGTTTTAGTAAACAGCATTTGGTACTTCTGATACTGTTACCTATGTCATCTAGGCCTTATATGGTATTATCAACAATGGTAACTTGGGTACTGTTTTCCATTTAGGATTACACTCTCAGAAAAGTCCCTGATATTCCCCTCCAAGTACCTGTAGAGCTTGGCCTTCTCTAATGTAGCACCCAAATAAGAATTTGTGAAATCCAGACATTTCTCATGATGTTACTTTGCAAAGTTTGTCAGCATCTCACTCTGTTATTTGCTATGTTTAGCATTTTCTCCTGTCATGTCTGGTATTTTCTCATGGTCTGTTCTGTTGCCAAAGCCCACACACAGGGCCTAGTCATGTCCCTGCGTACTTCAGTAGGGAATGTAATCTATAATGTGCCCCAGTGCAGGAATGTTTCCCTTGTGTGGCATCAGAGAAAACCTGGTTGGAAAGGATTTCTGGAGGTCATCCAGGTGAGTCTTGAGAATTGCCAAGGAGATAAATTCATCACCTCTTTGAGCAATCTGTTTCAGCGCTTAGCTATGTCAGGGAGGAGAACTGCTTCCTTATGTGTAAGTGGAATTTCTCTTGTTGCAACTTCTTGCTGGAAAAGTTTACCATTCATATCAACAATATGTCTGACACAGGACAAAGACCAGGTAAATCTTCAATCAAAATTAACCAAATTAATTCATGAAAACAGAATTCAACTGCATGTCCCCTCCAGACTGTTGCAAGAGACTATAGGGACATGGAGATATGTCAAATACATTACAGCTTTCAGTTCTATGGAATCACTTTCCTGGCAGCAAGGCTGTCTCTTGTGCAGAGAAATGGAAGGGGACAGACGAGTTTAAAGCATAAAAGGCAGAGAAACTGTTACAGAGATTTAAGCAAATGAAAAGATACTGCCAGAAATTCAGAAAAGGAATGATACAACCTGGCCAAGGATGTTGGCATTGTCTGAGTTGCTAAGCAACTACATGATAGTTATTCATTTCAAGATTAAGTAAATTTTGCAATTTAAGGAATGAATTACAGTCTACTCTGTATTATTTAGAGGAAACCAAAATATACTTGGTAGTGATATAGTACTTCTCCTTCCTTTTTGCTGTACAGCAGTCTGCCACTAACATTTTAACACAATACTTAAGCAATATGAATTCCTTAAATCAAATTTGGATACCCAGACAGAAGCAGCCTTCTTTACTCAGTTTTTTTCCCTTTTCTTGAGATGTCTTAATGTCACCAGTACTGAAACTATGTCTATGACTCCAGTCCTCCTTTCTTTTTTGTTTCTGTATCTCTGTATTTGTCAGTGTATGACAGGAAGATGTATTATAGTAATCAGTGTTCTACTGAAGGCACAGTATCATGTTTGATGCTTATGAGATTTATGAGCTAAAATAAGCCGTGGGTCAGCACAGATGTTAACTAGCTCCAAAAATGCTGTTGGAACCATCCCAGAATACTATTATTGTTTTAGAAAAATTGTTTACAATTCCCAGTTTGCAGCACTGGAATACATGACAAAGTGTGTTCAGACATTCTGAAGATTTATCTACAACCTCAAGATAAATTAAAGAATTTAGTGACGTTAAAAAAGATGCCATGGAGAAAGACATGCAGGATAAGAAAGGAAGGTATTTAAGAGTAGATCAACAGCTGATTACACTTTTAGGTATAAGTATCTATGCCCTTTATTGATTTTTATCACAAAATAAAACTGAACCATATACTTTGTAGTAATCAATAAATCATTATATAGAGCTAGATAGTTGATACAATTCTGCTTTTAATTTTACTATCAATACAATGGGCCTAATGATAATTGTCAACCAGTGAAAGCTGGAGTGGTCATACAGATCTCAACTGGTCAAGCACCTGATTCATTTCTCTTTGTACGTCAGTCTCCTCACGTGGCACTTCCCAACTGCTCTTTGGTGAAGGAAGATGATTTAACATTTGCTGTCTACCTGGGGATTTGTTTATTTATTAATAAGGGGAAGTTTATTCTGGGTGTTATTTGAGGGTGAACAATAGCAACAGAACTTACTCAAAGAGCAGTTCTTCAGCACCCAGTTGCAACATGAATATTTATCCAGCTTCACGCACAAGTTCTGAGCATCTTGGCTATGCTTTTCTCCTTCTGCAATATAACCTCCATTGTTGGGAGACTGCTGCCATAGCAACAAAGGGCAGCAGAAGGCGAGAGGGCTGACAGTCATGTATATAAAGCAGGTTGGATTTTCAGGCTAATTAAAAGGTTTTGTGTTCGGGGTCACCTTGTAAATGAGATATGATGCTCAGAAAGCTGCGGCCAACGCTGCTCAGCAGAAAGTGGAACGAATGCACAAAGGCTCTTTTGGTGTTTACCCTTTCTTGAACACAACCTGTAATTTTCATGGTAAGCAATTGCTGTGGCTCTAGAAAATTGGTTGCTGGGTCATCTTGCTAAATAGACAGAAGTTGTTTTTTGTGAGCCGGACTGTAAAAACATTCACTCCCGCTCTGGTGAGTGATTTTTATCAGTGGACTTATACCCTCAGAATCTTTTCAACACACTTGGTAAAGGGCTTTACAATTAATTTTGACAAAGTCAGAATGAAATGGATATGAGCAGCTCCTCAAGCTAATGCTGCTCCCAGATATTTCATCATCTTGATCAGTTCAGAGCTCTTTCAGTTTAAGGCTGGCATATTTGTCAAATATTCATGTGTATATGTATCCATGTGTATATGTAGAGCATCTCTAGCCTATCTGAGGAACAGGTATGGATGCACATGGAGCCTTGTTCTTACTTTTGTTCCACATCTGGCCTATGTTGATATTTCTAATTCACTTGATAAATCTGCAACTATAACCACACTTGCCACGGGGATATTGTGAAAATTAGTGTTTTTCTAAGCACTGGATTTTTTTTTTTCATTTTTTTTGTTTTGGTTTGTTGGGTTTTTTTTGTACATCAAAGGTGGAGAGAAGAAAATGTAGGGGTTATTTTCTTTGTTACATGTCACAGTGTGAAATAGATGACTAAATCAAACAAAGCTCTAATGGCATTTGATATGTAAGAATTCTGTAATTTGAACATGTAAGTAGGAAACATTTATTTTAGGGGCAAATCTAAATGCCAGCAAGCTACAAGGGCCAACTGCTCCCTAAGGGGCAGGGAGCTCGTAGATGGTGAGACCTCCCAGCAGGGCAGGAGGACCCATCCCACAAGGTGAGCAAGGCAGGCCCAGCAATCACGGCCAGCTTCAAACTGGTGTCCAAATCCCCAGGAAAGGTCACGGAGATGAGGCAGGTCCAGCACTATTTGTGTTCCTTAGGTAATAATAAAGGTAACAGTAACAGCAAGATTTATATGGTTAGCTTTGTAACTCATCAGTTTGTAAAATTTGGAGTCCAAATATATGGGAGAGAAAAAAAAACACTTTTACTAATTGCTCTCTTTCTTTTGCTTTCACCATAATCTCAGTGAGCTGAACCATGTTATAATAATAGTTCGTTCCTCCTCACTTGATCAAAAAAGAGTGGAAAATTAGATTTTTCTTGTAATCTTGATCTGCAACCATGACTATCAACCTCTAGATGTGACAGAGCTTACAAGTATGCTGAGCAGACTCAGGAAGTTCATTTATATAAGAGCTGAATTTCTGTCCAAGGAAAATGTACATCTATGAAGTTATGCATCTTCTGCAATATGCTGTGTGAGAGAAGAAATTCCCAGGATGAGTAAAAAACTGCCACATAATTGATGTCTACTGTACTCTGAAAAAAAATTCACAATTTTAGATATTTTTTTCACATTTCTTGAGAGAAGAGCTCTGAAAGAAGAAATTTTGTTGATTTTTTAACATGCATCTCTTAAATTAGATTTGCTGTATCGCTGAATTTTTATTATTTTTTTTTTTTACAACCAGGTATATATTCAAAGATTCCTTTAAATATTGTAACTTCATATGTGATGACCAGAAATGATATGAAATAGTCTTCAACCAAGACTTACTTAGTCTTAAGTGATATTAAATAGTCTTAGACCAAGTAACATCTTATATTTTATAAGAGATCTATTCAAAGCCATTTATGTCTGCTGAAACTTCTTGCCTGTTAGGCTTTAACCATATCAGAGAAACTCTTGAGAATGTATTGGTCAAATGTAATAAAATAATAGAGAATAGTCTAACATTTAAAAGGTAATAGTACTTTGAAAGTAATAATAATCCTGAAGAAGGAAATTCTTTTATATTTAAATGGTAATGTCTTTAGCAGTGTGTTTCTAAGGTGCCTATGGGTAAAAACATTTATATCGTTTCCCCTATAAAAATGGCACCTACCAGTGATTTCAGTGACAGACTGTTACGAGCTTCTCTTTTTGTTTACTGATGAGGACTGGAAATTCCCATGATGGTGCAGAAGTGGCTTGGTATGTGTCATTACAGCTATACAATCACAGGAATTTTTAATCATTAGCATCATACGAAGTAAACATTTATGAATCTCAACAATTACCATTAAGAGTAAATGCTATTTTTGCAGCAGAAGTGATAATAAATATGGCCCAGATTCCCACAAAGTAACTTGTTAAATAATGATGTATGACAATAATTTTAAATTGCCTTTTCCCAGATTGTATATAAAGGTAGCTGCTTCTTCCTTTGAGGAATACTTGGAGAAGTTTGATTATAATGACCAAAGGACAAATACCAAGTAAATTAGAATCAAGTTATATCTATAGGAGTGGGAATATAACATGCTTTTTCTTAGCTCATAACGGGACTTTTAGGAGAGAAGAAGGAATTGTTTTGAAAATTTTTATACTCTACGGAAAGGTATTTCTTTTTTACTGTCTGCAATACATCATGTTGAGACTAAATACATCTAGTTCTGAGCATGAAATATGCCACAATGCAGAAAACAAAGATTCCTGATTTGAATCAACAGAATTGTTACAGAAGTACCTTGCAATGTGTGCCCTTCAATTATTTTAATTAAGAAAATGAAGAGTTTTAAGCATAAAAAAGTAGTCAAAATACATGCAGTAAGCACAGTGTTCCCAGAGCAGGGCAGACACTTGTGTCACCTTGACTCTGTGTTATGCAGAGCTGGAAGGACATGTTTACCAGTTGCGTCACATAACTCCTGTGATAGGTTTATTATTTATTACCTGCTAGAATTCACGGCTTTAGGTTAGGCATCCTATACATGAAGAACTAAACAAAGCAGGGTTTCAAAGATGGCAGAAGGTTGGGGTCCCAAATGCACGTGCAGACAGATGAGGGGGCTGCTAGAAGACACAGGACCTGATGACCAGGTGTAGCGGGTTTACATGGCAAGGTTTTGGTAGCAGGTGGCCATAGGGGTGGTTTCTGTGAGAAGGATCTAGAAGCTGCCCCATGTTTGGTAAGCGCCCCACTGCTGACCAGAGCCGAGCCAATAAGCGATGTTGGTTTGCACCTCTGTGAGAGTGTATTTAAGACAGGGAAAAAAACGCTGCGCCACTCAGAGCTGGGAGAGTGAGAGGAGTGAGGAAGAGCCTTGCAGGCGCCAAGGTCAGTGAAGAAGGAGGAAGGGGAGAGGTGCTCCAGGCTCCAGAGCAGAAGTCCCCTGCGGCCTGTGGTGAGGAGCATGGTGGAGCAGGATGTCCCCCTGCAGCCCATGGAGTACCACGGTGGAGCAGGGCTCCACGCTGCAGCCCGTGGAGGAGACCACGGTGGAGCAGGTGGCCCTGCACCGACGGAGGCTGCCGCCTGTGGAAGACCCCTGCCGGAGCAGATTCTGGGCCGGACCTGTAGCCCGTGGAGAGGAGACCACGCAGGAGTAGGTGACCTGGCAGGAGCTGCTGCCCGTAGGGGAGCCAGGTTGGAGCAGTTTTCTCCTGAGGGATGGACCCCGTGGTACGGACCCATATCTGGAGCAGTTCTGGAAGAGCTGCTGCCTGTGGGAAGCCCACGCCGGATCAGTTCATCAAGGACTGCATCCCGTGGGTGGGACCCCACAGCACAGGGGACGAGAGTGACCGAGAAGGAGCGGCAGAGAAGAAGTGCTGTAGACTGACCATAACCCCCATTCCCCCGTTCCCCTGCGCCGCTTGGGGGGAGGAGGTGGAAGAGGGTGGATGGGGGGGAAGGTGCTTTTGGTTTCTTTCCTTTGTTTCTCACTTCTCTAGCTTGTTAGTAATAAGCAATAAATCTTACTATCTCCCTATGCTGAGTCTGGTTTGCCCATTAAAATAATCACTGCGTGATCTTCTTGTCCTTATCTCAGCCCTTGAGCCCTTTTCATCATATTTTCTCCCTGTTCTTCTTTGAGGAGGGGGAGTGAGAGAGCGGCTGTGGTGGAGCTCGGCTGCCCACTCGAGCGGAACCACCACACCAGGACCTGCTGATGGCCACAGTGCAGGCAGGTGTGGCCGACTGCATCTAGGCCTGCAGCACCAGTGCTGGCAACTGAAGGTCTCTGCAAGGAGCACAGGGTCTCCTAAAGACTCACCCCACTCCAGACCAGCCTTGGCAATTTGTGGAAATGGATTTCAAAGCAAACCTGCTCCCCTCACATGGGAACACATCTGTCCATGTAATCATGACCTGCCCAGGGTGTTGCCCACATCCCCACAGGCCACCCAGCTCTTCCTAAGACATTTCCCAGTGCCCTGCAAATGCTTCCAGACGGCATTATCAATTACTAGGGGCTCACTTCGATGCCAAACTTCAGAACAAGCTTGTGGGCTGTTCATTTCCCTGAGAGGTTTCTCCTTTTCACTGTGAACATCACTTCTAGTCTCTGAGTCGGGCACGGTGAGAGGAGGACACCTTGACCAATGCTGTCACCAATGGGGAATATCAGCTTAAAGAGTGAATGCCAAGAAAGGTGTCACTCTCCAGCTTTCACACTTCCATGTCCCAGCCACACCATCATCCCACTAAGAATTCTGGCCTTGAGTATTTCTGCTCTGCTGGAGAAAGAAACATATTTTGGACTATGCTCTTAGTCATATGGTCTGAATTTTTGGGTAGACCTGCTTCCTGCTTGGTGCCAGGAGTTGGACTTGATGGTCCTTGTGGGTCCCTTCCAACTCAGGATGTTCTGTGATTCTGTATTAAAAAGCAGCTGAGATGAAAAATCTCACAAGCCATGGAGAAGCAGGAAGGCTAAAAGCTGTCAAGATGCACCAGTCAAAAGGGACAAAAATTGTTAAAGTCCACTCATTCATGATATAATGTGGAAAGAAAGTAATCTTTATATTATTTTGGCAAAATATTCTCCATTAATGTCCACTGAATAAGGTAATAATTAATTACAGGATGGAGGATAAAAGCAAGACAGAGGGAAATGTACAACCTGAGGAAATTATTACCCTTTATACCATAAAATTATTGTTAAAAACTGCAAATATTTAACAGCACAGAATAATCTTTGTTAATTGGGATAACAATAGGATAAAATTTAAAATAAAAATTTCTATTGCATTTTTGTAAAATGGTTGAGGACTCTAGATGCTGTGATTCAATTCTTGTTTTGGAAGTGTTGTTATTTGTCAGAAGCCTGTGCCACTTCTCTTCATGCTGCAGAAATCAACTTATTCAACTACTTTGATAGTGTTGCAGTAATAGCATTAACAGTGTGTACTGGGTCTGGTAAAACCACCACACAGTGAGAAGAGAGAATGCACAAGGCATTCATGTCTTATGCAGCTGGCACAATCAAATCTGTAAATTGGTGTCAGTGTCAGGAGAAAATGTCTTAAATTGAATGCTGTTCGCAAACAAATCAAATGAACAGATTTAGTCCAAGTCAGTACAGCTTTTCAGTCTATGATTTAATGATTCTGTGATTCTATGATTTTATAGAAGGACAGTGAGGTTGTAATGGCAGCACAGTGAATAGCTTTTTCCACAGGGTAGAGGAGACCGCCTAATCCCAAAACACACTGACATTCCTGTAGAGTGACATGCAGGCGGTAGTTGAGGATGAGGAAAGGATGCTTACTGGACAATTAACCAATTTCAAGAGCTCCCAACTTCAAGAGCTTGCCACACTGAGCCCACCAAAGCACAGAAAATTCACAGATCCTATGAGCAGCATTTCTATTTCACCATCCCCTGCCAGAAAAAAAAAAATCTCATCTCCCCCTGCCCTGCTGGTGTTCTTAGAAGTGGAAAGCAGCAGAGACATGAAGAAATGGTTCAGTTCCACAGCTGGAGGAGGCAGCTGTGACACATTGAAATAACACACACAACTCGTTTCTTTCTGTTAAGAACAGGAAATTTTCAGGACACATTTAATATTCAGAATGCTAACTTCTGAATACTCTTTAGTGTGTTGATTGTCAAGTAAAAAATCCTGTTTCCAGTGAATTTATAACCCCTTTCCTCCTCACCTCTTCTTTTCCCATCAGCAGTATGTTTAAATCTATACTGTATAAAACTCTAGTATCCCATTAGTGGTTTCTACAGAATAAATAGCATAGATAGAATATAAATAGATAGAATATAGGAATATAGATATGGAAAGAACATGTTACAAAAAATACCTACACCATATTAAGCTGCTTTGCTCTGAGATGATCAACAGAGTGCCAGTCAGCATATAAACTGATAGAGACACATCTAATTTTTCAAGCTTCACACATCTAGAATGTAAATTTCTGATAGGACTCTCACATTAATGGATGAACACTGTGTGATACTATTACAAATCAATACACTAGGCCTAAAATTCAAAGTAATCATGTGTGTAGAAACTAATTTGAAAATGAATACTACATTTTAAAATATATTTAAAACAAAGATACATATATGTATATAAAAGGTTTTGAATGGTATCACAGCAAACACCCCATAACCAAGCCAGTTACCTACTGTCTTCTTGTCCTAGGAACATTTCACCTGCCTGCTGCCGGTGCTCTTGCTCTCCAGCTCTGCTGCCCAACACATCACATGCGCCTTAAAAACACTCTGCTTTCTGCACTCCTGCCTCGTATTCTGTTCACTTTCTTTAGAGCTGGCAATCCACACCTCGACAATTCCTCAGGCCCTTGCAATCCAGGCAAAGCAGGGGGGAGGGAGGGAAGTTTATGTGCTTTTTCTTTATTGCTGTTTTCTGCCAAGTTCATGCAGTAACATTGTGGAGTGAAAAGTGCGACTAGTGGTTGGAAGGAGTACAAGGAAAAGGATATCAGCATACTAAGGCAAGGCAGGGTAGTATCAGGGACGATTTAGATCTCTTTGGACTATCTTGTGGCAACTCTTCAATAACTAATTCCGAGGAACAGCCAGTTTTCTCATTTTTTTTCCTTTTGTTGTGCCAGTCTGGTCAGGAATAAGTATGCTTGACATTACAGATACTCCAAAGGCTGTACTTCATCAAAGTAGCTAATAATCGTAATAGACATTATGCTACTTCTTTTGTGATAACAAGTTTCTTGAATTGCTTGATCTGTGAAACTATGTGAAATTGAATGTTAAGTATCTATGAAACATGAAACACAATTCAGTAGTAAAGGGGAAGAAAATGAAAACTCTCTTCCCCTTCAGCAAGGTCAAGTTTTTATATGCAAATTTGGTTTCTTTCACTGTAAAAGCAGTCTTCCGCACTATTCCCCTGGGTAGCAATCCCATCAAGCTGTTTTCTTTCAGGACTGTCTTGCATATAAACAGTAAGAGATCTCACAAATGAGTTTGAATCTATCCAGAAACACTTCGTGTGAAAATCACTGATCCCCAAAATCTCCTGCTTCAATTAAAGCTTTCCCCACAAAAAGCAAAATGCCAAGATGTAAAAATACCTGTAAATATAACTTGTAACACCCAAGTTTTGATACCTACTTCATTTCCTTCACTGACACTGATAAATATGTTAATTTACACAGCTTTCGGTTCTTTCTCTAAAGAGTAACACACAAGAGAAAGTTTTTTTTCAAATTTTTATTCTCAACTTGCCTAAAGAAAATGAACAAAGGCCTACATTAAATACTACACAAAATATTAACATTGTTGAGGAGTTTATCCCTGAATATTCTCCATTTCTACATCAGTCACCTGCACTGCAGTTTACAGAACAAAACACGTATCTGAAGGTTTTCTTGGCTGTGATTCACTATGACACATGCAAACTGCAGCCCGACAGGCTCCTGTTCAGCAGAATTTTCCAAGGTGAACACAGTCAACTGTTTGTACAGTGATAAAAACAGATTACAAATAATAAAAAAAAAAAAAAAAAACAGTATAATAAATATATTTCTCAAAAACAAATGAACCCACAACCCTGGAGCACATTTTTCAGAAGACAAAAAAACATGATTTTCTGCTCCGGAAATGCACTTCGTAGTAAATGCTATATAATCACCTGCAGGTTATCCAAACATTTCCAAAACCTTTCAAGAAAGAACCAAGTACCACAAGAAGTTTCAACACCAATCTTTGAGTGAAAGCCTTCATAAAAATGCAGTAGCTTCAGACCAGAACCATGAGCGATCATCAGGCTGCTTTGTGTCCTTATCAAAGCCATCTGTAGTATAGTTTTTAACGAAGTCTCGGATACCCCACCTCTTCAGTCAATGTTTTTATAAAGAGTGGTAAGCATCAATTTATAGAATTGACAATTTTAGAGTTAAAGGCCAACTTAAGGAGGAGGATCTTCTCCTCGAATAGCTTTGTACTTTGCCATGTCTTCTGGGAACACCTTCGTAAGTTCTTGAATTAACAAACTTTTAAATTTCTGGAAAGGAAAAGAACATAATTATCTTAAAAAAGACCCCACACATCCACAGTAATGTTTACAAGAGTCAAAGAAAACACTAGCATGAAATCTGCTAGAGAAGGATCAGACTAAAATGCTTTTAATTAGCTATAAATCAACTAGCATCTTCACCTAAGAAACATAAAGCAGCTCTCTGGTATACTCCGGTGCATCAATACCTGTCTAGGGTCTGGTCTCCCTATCTCTAAGCAGTTTCTTCCATGCATTATAACTTAAGGAATAAAAAATTGCATAAAAAATATGCTGGACTCAGAACCTTAACCTTCAAATATTTTTTTTCTCCTTACTTTTACCACCACATTCCTTTCAGATGCTTTCCATGAATTTCTTAGGACAATTTTGAAGCAAGAATCCCTCCCTGCTGCAACTACCTTCTCATCTCCTGGGATGGAAAAGAAAGTACTGGAGTAGTCCTATGCATTTTATTTCCCTTTCTAGTAGAAGATGATGATGGAAGGATATGGTAAGTAAGTGGCATTACTGAAATTAAAGGAAAGCAAGTAGTCTTTTCCCCCCCGTTACCCATCCAAGATCACCCAGAACAAACAGGAAGTCAGATCAGAATGAAGGCCATTCAACTTGTTTTAAATACAGTCTCCAGAAAGTAACCATAAACACTTCCAAGTTTAAGACATTCTGTTCCAGTCATACACCCTTTACTGTGAAGGTGACTTGTTTAGATGATGTTATTGATGCAAAGCTGATAAAGGACATGGCCACTTGATTTGCTGTGTAATCCCCTCCACCTCTAAGACGGAACTCACACCTGCTTCAGAAATGCACAACTGTTCCTACAACTTTTACAAGCAAGGTCCATTCTATCAAAAGAAAAAAATGCTGAGAATATACAGATACATGTATGTCTGCATTCTGCAGCATCCTCCACACTAATTTTAAAATCAAGCCTAAGAACATTATGAAACACAAACACCCATTTCTTAAGTCTCACTGAACCTCCTTTTCTAATTTTGCCATTCAGCAGTAGTTAAAACCGTATACCAGAATGCTTAAGTTCTTTCTGGATAAAAGTGCAAGTTCAAAAAACCCTAAACACTGGCATACATTTAAAGTCATTCAATAAAGACTAACTTGTGCTCATATAGACTATTAAAAATGGCAAACATGATAAGACCCATTCAAGACTGTAAAAATACCCCTTCTGTTTTGCTTATTTCTAAATTTACACACGTCACGCTGTTACAGATATGTAACAGTGTGAGGTACCCATTAGTATTCAGAACACAAATAACAAAAGATCTGCAACACTATATACTTTTAGTCGAAATGAATTCATAGCAACATCTGCATCTCCAGCTGTGAATTGCAAGCTTCCTGTACTGGCCTCCCTGTTAAGACAGAAGGATGCAGAGCAATCCCTAATGCAAATCACATTAGGGGATTTAATAACTGCACAAGTGAAATCCCTCCCCCCATATATATCTGGGGAAAGGACTGAACCAAATCCATTAGAAACTTCATTATTTCTGGCTTACCTTCATTGTGTCAATTTTTCCTTTTACTTGCTCATTTTTAGCCAAAGCTCGCTCCAGACACTCTTTGGTGTAAAGCTGAGGGTTGCGACCTTGATCTATGTATCTGAAAATAGAACAGATACTGCCTAAGGGACTGCATTGGTACTAGAAAGTTCTCCAAGGAACATAAGTATTCGCTCTGATTTTTTTTTTTAATTACTGTTTTCTGACGTGAATTTTGAAGAACACAGTTTAGATTAGTCACTTTCAAAATATAACTCAAGGAAGAGAGCAAGCAGCTCTCCTGACATGCTGTTTTAAATCTTTGTTTCCAGAGAGCCTGGATCTTTGAAGAAAATATCAAAAATATAATACCCAGCTCCTCTCATACAATAGCTACATATGAAAGTAGAAAGGTGAACCCTTCCATGGTAACTGCAAGGGTAATAACTATAAAATAGTTTAGTCAGCACATGGTAAGCAATTAACGCATAAGACACCACGCAACTCGAGGAACAAGTATATGTACAATATTAAAGAGTAAAAATTGTATCAGCACCTGAACAAGCAAACATAATATAGCAAAATAAAAATATGCTTAAGTATTAGACAAAGGGAAACTCCATCCCTGAATGAAGAAAAAGGAATATTTAGGAGTACTATCATAGATAAATAATGAATGAAAGGCCTATGAGAAAGCCCCATACAGATAACACCATACCAGAACATAGCAAACCAATGATATTTTTGTTTTTACAAGATGCTGACAATTTACTAGTCTTCTGCATAAAAGCTGCCTTGTAAAGCTCTTATTCTACAATCAGAATTTTACTTTTAACAGTTAAATCTCTGACAGGAGGATGATTGCCACTAGTGAAATTAAAATACCTATGTACTGGCCTAATTTATTTTTGTTTGCAACTCTACTACCCTGATTCTAACCTAGTGTAGAAGTGCATTTCCAAAAGGAAGGATTACTTACTGTATTGCTAGATGGGACAGAAGCTATATTACTGCCTACATGTATAGTGTCATCCAACGTAAATTAAAAAATATATGTGGAAGAGGTGAAATCAGGCATATAGTTTATAATTTCCCAGTACCCCCTGGAATGTGTTTTTGGGAGGAGGTGCTGAAGGAGAAAGCCCCCAGAGTCCCCCAGCACACGCCCCAGGCAGGAGGGCACTCACTCGAACACCTCCAAGGGCACGCTGATGTCGTGAAGCTGCTGCCGGCACTTATCGATATCCTGCAGGCCCGTCACCATGAAATTCCTACGAGGAGAAAACGGGGTGGGTTGTGAGGAAAAAAAGGCACCAGGATGGGATGTGGGTCATGTTTGGGGTGGGTTTGGGGGTGTTTGGGGTCGCTTTGGGACTGTTCTGGGTTGGGACTGGGGTGTTTTGGGTGGGCTTAGGGGTGTTTCAGGGCGTGTTTAAGGTGTTTTGGGTTGGGTTTGGGGTGTTTTGGTGTGTTTCAGGTGGGTTTGGTGTTTTTTTGGGGGGTCTGGGGTGTTTTGGAGATGTTTTGGGTGGGTTTGGGGTGTTTTGGTTTGGGTTTGGGCTGTTTGGGTCGGTTTTGAGGTGTTTTGGGGGTGTCTGGGGTGGGCTTGGGCTGTTTTGGGGGTGTTTTGGGTGGGTTTGGGCTGTTTTGGGGGTGTTCTGGGTGGGCTGGGGCTGTTTTGGGGGTGTTTTGGGCTGTTTTGGGTGGGTTTGGGGTGTTCTGGGGCTATTTTGGGTCAGGTTTGGGCTATTTGGGTCGGTTTGGAGATGTTTTGGGGTGTTTCAAGTGGGCTTGGGCTGTTCTGGGGGTGTTTTGGGTGGGCTTTGGGTCGGGTTTGGGCTGCTTTGGGGCCCGTTCAGGGGGAATGGCGCCGCGCGGGAGGCCTCACAGCTTCTGGTTGAGGCCGGCCTGGCTGCTGGGCTGGAAGTCGCTGACGATGATGCCGAGCTGCCGGATGTTCTCCACGAACTTCTCCAGGTGCTCCTCCAGCGAGTCGAACTTCTCCGACATCGCCATGGCCGCCCCGGCCGCCGCCACCGCCCCGCCGCCGCTTCCGGCGCACCGCGCATGCGCGGGAGCAGAGCGGGAGGGAGGGAGGGGAGGGTTAGGGGGAGGGGAGGAGGTGACGCCCCGCCCCCGCCCACAGCCGCCCAAGATGGCGGGTGCCTGTCGGACTCCGCCAGGCTCCCACTCCGTTTAATTAAACACCTAATTAAGCAAAGCGCCGGCTGTCTGTACCGTACAATCGGGCGGTGTTTCTCATCGTGTCCTGGAAGTCAGCATTGCGCTGGCTCCCTGCGGAACACCCCAGCACAATGGCCATTTGTCATTTACCGTGGCGTTTTAATTGCGCTTCCCACTCAGCGCTTCCACAGCTGGCGGAAAATGAGCGCTAGACAAAAATAAGATCTATAAAACCTAATTTACGCGAGTCAGTATTTGCTTTGGGCACTCCTGATTTATCAAATACACGACTGCTAATAATGAGAAATATTTTTTTTTACCCTGAAGGCAAATCGATTCTAAATTATATTTAGCATCTCTTCTAAATGTCAGATAATTGGAGTTTGACAGTGTGGATTATTCAGTAGCCCTCAGCACTGCTTTCCTTGTTTTTTGGTACCACGTAGCACCTCTAGGAATTTTTCAGTAGCCCCCAGTGGAGTGGGATGCACGCGGTGTGATTAATCGCATCTGTGACAAAATTGCCAGCACCTCTAGAAATGGCAAAAGTTACAAACTCACTTCTAACTCACCAGTTTCTGTAGCCTTCCAGACATGGCCTGCCGCATCTAGATCTCAAAGCGTCTTTCTGCCTGGCTTCTCTAAGACAGTCTTTCCTTCCTGTCCACTTCTATAAAACTGTTATAATCCCCTCTCCTCATGGTTTTTCGATTATCTTTTTCTCAGTCCTCAACATATACTAGCATACGGCCAGTAGTTTTAGATCAACATTTAGTGCTAGAACCTCTCTGCTTCTGAGTGGTTTCCTGTTGTGTGTTGCCTTGACATAAAACCAAAGCTCCTGTGTCCAGCTCCCACTTGTCCCCACCCTATACAAGAGGCTGAACTCCAGTCCTGACCCCCTCACCATGCAGAGCCCACTCCTTTCTTGAAAGATTTACAGAAAGGCAGCTTCATGCTTTGTCCATTACTGCCCTTTACCGTATCCTAGGACTTGACTGCATCCTGTCAAATTCCTCCTTATATTGCCGTGGTACCCACACTGCGCGCTGCTGCCTGCTGGTGCAGGGGTCACCTCTGTGAAGTCCTTGCACAAAGGGACCTGACTTGCAGGTGAAGGTCACAGCTGCAGCTGGGATACGGGTAACTGCATAGATCTAAAACACAGATATTTTCCTGCCAGCCTTGCTGGCGGTATCTGATCAGCAGATATGCTCAGACAGTGACCGACCACACACAAAAGGAGCCCTCAGACTTCCCTTGTATCTGGTAATGAAAATGCACACCCAGAGTGCAGGATACCTAGATTTAAATCTCTCTCATATCCACAAGAGTCAGAACCGACAGAAAGCTATGGCCTCAGAGGGTAGTATGCATTTGGCATTGGGGTCCTGTAGCTATTCTTTGCATGGAAATTAAGTATTCCTTGAGCAGCAGAGAGAAAAGGTTTGGTGTAGAACACAAAAAGAAATGAAGGAACCATTGACTGATTATCTGATAAGGGCTTGTTGTCTTCCCCATCTGTCTTAGATCTCCTAATTATGTGTGCTTCTCTAAACTGTGTAAGAAATAGAAGAAACAACAGCCAGACAAATTCGCTTGATAATAAAAAACACAATGGGATTAACTGTAGAATGACAAAATCTCAGACTATATTAAATAATCTAGTTAACATTTTCCTTGTGGGAAGATTATCTGACATATTTCAATTCCCCTGGCACATCAAAATAACTGTATGTTTTATAAATAGCTTATTTCCAGTATGCCTGTTTTCACTTGAATCTGAGAAATAATGTCAATTGGAATTTAAAAGTCAGCCCTTCAGGTCTGCCAAACTACCTCTGATGTAAATGGAGTTTGCTATCAGCTTACAGCAGATAAGAATCTAATGCTTTGATTCACAGTGAGATATTTGAATGAATATCTGAAATAAGAACTAAACTAATATAGATATGGTGTTCAATCAACAAATTCAATGTATTTTATAAATTCATAGGTAAAACTTGCAACCCTTTCTGTTCAAGAGTGAGAACCATCACAATCAGCAATATTTAATTTAAAAAAAAATAAGCAAGTGACTGTAAACAGTACTAAGTATTAAGGAATACATAGTACTCTGCAAATGTAAAATTGTAAGAACAAACCAAGGCTGCAAAAAGCAATTAGTCAGTTCCAGGCCTTGTCAATTATTGTCACCATATGATAAAATAAATCATTGATCAGCAATTGCAGCCTATTGATCAGCAATTGCTGACTGTTCTGTTTTAATAGAATGTTCTCTGGAGAGCAGAAGTCCCAGAGTTATGACATGTAAAAATGAATACTTTTCACTGATTACATGAAAGATCTTCATTTTAGGAACTGAATATTTTTTTCTAATATTTGGAAGGGAAGATTAAAGAATATGTTGGATTTACAAGATTAAATCTGAATATGAGGAAAAAGGAGGGAGGATTTTGAAGGAACAATCTAAATACATTCAGTTGTGTCAGATGTCACTCTGCAGACACAAGAACCTGGACTGAAACAGAAGAATTGCTTTATATCCATCTTTGCTTATGGGAAAAGATCTGTTAAGCACACTCAGTGGAAGCATGGAACAGACTACCTTGCTTTAAATCCAGGAACAAAAATGGGCTTTGAGATACTGTTAAAGCCTCCTCTCTTTCCTCTTTGTGGAAAAGACCTTGGCTGTTGGAACTGAGCAAACATGACTTCTTGCTTTCTTGGGATGAGTGAAATCTGATACACATCCATTACCCAACATAACTTGGGTAATCTGACAGAAAAAAATAATGGAAGTCAAAAAAACGAATGTAGGGATATCCAGTTCATATTAAGTCTATACTAAGTCAGTTATGTTAGATTACTGAATTTTGTTAGATAATGGTGTGTACAGTGCTTTTAAGATTAAATATGGCTATAAATATACTACTAGCTATTAAGTTGTTCTTGTTATCACCAAATTGGGGAGTGTTTTCCTATTTGCGGGGAAAAAGGCAATACAGAGAAGCTAGTGGTGTTCCAATGAAAGATACAGATAGATAGATAAATAGAAGACAGATGGAAAGATAGAGAGAGAGAGAGAGAGAGAGAGAGAGAGTCTGACAGATAACTTAATCAGTCAGTATAGACAGGAAGATTTAGAAATAAATTTTCATGGTCCACAATTTAAGTAACCATACTGAAAACCTACTTTTATTTCCACGGAGACAGCAGGAGACAGCATTACTGGCTTGTAGGCCAGACATTTGTACTGGGCAGTTAATTAAAGTTTGTAATAAAGGATATAATGAAAGGCCTTGTGGATCAACATGACCCATTTGGGAAGAGCAGCCCAGGTTATGTAAAAGAAAATTCTGCTTTGTAAACTTCTAATGATTTTTTCAAGGGGTCAGCATGCATGTGGATAAGAGTGGTCTATTTGATACAATCTACTTGAATTTCCCATTGGCTTTTGTGAAATTCCTTAACAAAAATCTTTTAAGGAGCTACAGCAACTGCATTAGAGCAGAAATCCTTGAGCAAATGAAGAACTGATTGCCAAATAGGAAACACAAAGTAGGAGGAAATATTAAATTCTTGCAGGGGAAAGTGGTTCCCAGATGAATTCTACAGGGAACTGTGCTGACATTTCTGCCATTCTCTGTGTTCATAGATGACCCAGAAAAAAGAGATCAGTATGATGAGAAAACAGCTTTATGAGAATGTTAGTGGGGAGAGGAGAGATGAGTACAGGTTGTAGGAAACCATAGGACCTGAAAAGTCTTGGTGACTTGGCAACGAAATATCAGAAGAAATGCAGATAAATAACATAAAATGACATACATAGCAAACAACAACAACAACAAACTAATTTCACATGAAGATTCATGACCTCTGGGCTGATGGCCTCTTGCTCCACACAGGAGCAACACTCAGGAATGGCAGTGGAAAGTCCCATAAAAACATCGCCTCGGTGCTCAGCAGTGATCAGAAACCATACAGAGAGTTAGGAATCATTAGGAATTTGAGGACAAAATAGAAAATGTCATTATGCCAATGCATAAATTCATATTTCACCCCAACCTTGAATACTGTGTGCAGTTCTGGTTCCCTGGAGTAGACCTGGGACAGAGTCAGAGAGGGGCTGCCAAGATGACTGTAGTTAAGGAAAGGCTAGGTGCTAGGAAAACCTGAATAGGTAGGGACACTTCAGCTTGAGAAGCCCAGAACAGTGTTCAGGAGTGGTCTCATACACGTTTGTCATGTCCTCACACTTTAGTATTTGTTTCTGGTTATTGTTGAGCACAGGAGATCTTATCTGAATCTGTGTGGTCCCACCTGTTCGACTTGGCCAAGAATGACATGTGCTGTGTAGGATGTAGACAGATTGCGTAGTGGTTTCTTACCAAGCAGAGCATAAAAAGGTTGATTTGAGACTGTTTTATCAGGTCTGAAAAAAAAAAAAATTCAATTCACCATTTTCATATTTGATTATACACTTCAGATAAATGACCTTTCCAGTGTAACAAGGCACAATGCAGTGTTTAAAATTAATTACTGAAAATGCTGGCGTTATCACCATGTCTTCTTAGAAATATAAAAAGGCACAATTTACTCATATGCTTCTCCATCTCTAAAACTGTGATTCTCCTCCCAGCTCCTGTTCTCTGCCACTGGTGAATAAAATAGAAGTGAATAAAGAAAATAAAACCCATTGAGTTCCAGTGATATATCTTTTCTCTCCTTTGGTGTTTCTCATTTTCTCTCTTTTTTTTTTTTTTTTTTTTTTTTTTTTCCTGTTTTCTTCTGCGTTATTGTATCTAATCCATGGATCTCTTTCTCATTCTATGTCTGCAGACCCAGAAATGTAGGCTGAAATTTGACGTCGTTAAATGGGGGACATCGCCTACATTAGAATTCCTCTGTTATAAGCCATCTACCCTTCTTTAATTACAAGTGATGAGCAAAAGAGAAGCAGGGAAGACAGATGTTAGCAGCACAGAGAATACCATTTACCTGTTCTTGATATATATCAGGTTGATAGGATTTATGTTTAGGATGGTTTTAGAGTAACTCCAAAGCATGCTGTATTTTCACATTTTACTGTATACAAATAAGGTGGTACAATAAAATAAACGAGTTTCTCAGGAAAAAAAAAAAAAAAAATATATATATATATATAGTTCATCTGAATAAGAGGTGCAATGATAGTTTCCATACAGATGGGATATTTGGCAACTTGCTAATTAATGACTTGAAATACACTTAGCACAAACTAAGTGCATTTATGTATCATGACTGGATCTCATTCTTACTGAAATCATCCAATTTTATGTATTTATTTATTTATTTATTTTTATTCAAGAACCAGCAGATTAAGATTTTGTTCATACAGTAATTTTGCTCTTCCTAGAGCAGTAGATCTGGAGATGTTTTACTGAGACCTGAACCAAAGATCACTGAGACCTTTGGAACTCTCTCTGTTGACAGCAGTGGACTTTGGGTGAGAGAGTCTCTTCTCACAACACAGCACAGGGCTTAAATATGCTTTTCAGTATAAGAACCTTATTTCCATAGGGTAATGACAATGATCTGCAATGTTGAAAACTTTTAATTCCTAATACCCTTGATATTACATAAAGAATTAATTGTTCATTTTGCTTTTAAAAATATGCTGAGAAAATCAATACAATTATCTGATTTTTTTCCCCTGGAATATTAATCTTATTGATTAGACTGGGCTTATATTGCCTCCATGTTGTCACCAGTTGTCATTTAAAGCAAAATTAAGATCCATTCTTCTGAAATGCAGAGTCATTTTCATTATTTATCAAGTACTTTCACACGATATTTTTCCAGAGATGTGAGAAATATATATACACTGTATTCTTGGGAAGAAAAAAAATAAAAAATAGTTCTTTTCCTTATATAATAGCAATAAGCAAAAAAGTTCTTTTCCTTATATAATAGCAATAAGCAGAGCTGGTGCTGCTTTTTCTTTTTTTTTTTTTCTTTTTTTTTTTCCCCTCCAACTCACTAACTAGTGCATTTAAAACTGACACTTTCATTAGCAGAGAGGCAGGAAAGAAGGCACAGGAATATCCCGGGCAGTAGGATATACTGAGATTCCAGACCACGTGTGTGCTTGCAAATGAGATGGACCTGGGACCACTCTCCAGCATTGAGTTCAACTGGTATCTACATTCTGATATGTGCCTGAAAGCACTTCTGGAAGAGTGCTGGTTGGCACGGGCCAACAAGCTAACTGGGGACCTTTGTAAGACTTAAACAGTGGATGCCATTCTGTGGTACTTTTAGTTTTTCCAAGGTAGAGCTATAATTCATGGTGTACGAGTAAAAGGAGAAAATTAGGTGATGCTCATATGGATTCAAAATGAATCAAATCAGAAAATCAGAAAAATTACTTAGCATTCACTATCACTTCCTGTGGTGGAAAGCGTTTAAACCATATGTCCACAACATTGCATGGAGCCGCTATTACATCCAGTATGGAACTACTGGTGCCAGTGCCTTGACACTGGAAGCAGGCCTGGTGCTGGCATGGATTTCATGCAGAAGAGGCTGGAATGAGCAAGCACTACAGGATTCACCAGGATCAAAATGAAGGGTCTTTATGATCACCAGAACAGCTCAGAAGCTGCCTGCAGTTCAAACTGGGACTGTCTCTGAACTGCTCATCTTCAAAACCATCACAGTATATGAGTTAGGAGCAGACAGGCAGCAGTAGGCTTTGGGGGACTTCACCTTGTGTGGACACTCTAGACACAGTTATAGCCACCCAGCTTTCTGGTATACCTTGTCATGTTTTGCTCCCTACACCTACCTGAAAGGAAGGTGTGGGGAGCTGGAGGTCGGCCTCTTCTCACAGATAACCAATGATAGGACTAGAGGGAATGGCCTCAAGTTGTGCCAGGTGAGGTTTAGGCTGGAAATTAGGAGACATTTCTTCTCAGAAGGAGCAGTCAGGCATTGGAACAGGTTACCCAGGGAGGTGGTGGCGTCACTGTCCCTGGGGGTGTTCAAGGAAAGGTTGGACATGGTGCTTAGGGACATGGTTTAGTGAGTGACATTGGTGGTAGGGTGATGGTTGGACCAGATGATCTTGGTGGTGTTTTCCAACCTTAATGATTCTGTGATTCTACTAGCAAGGTCATGCAGCAGATACAAAGGTCCTTCCTAAAAGACACTGTGATACAGGTAGGCATTGAACTAAAGACTTTCTTTCTACTATTCTTTTTTGGAGAACTCAAGTAACTCTTCAACTTTAAAGTCATTCTTCACACTCTTGTGCATTTATATTCCACCCTCTTTGCAATCTGCCTGCATTTCTGGGAAAGTTATTTTCTTTACTGTTCATATTTGGTGTCCAATCTTTAAATAGGTTTTAATCACAAAAGTTGCCTGAGTAAGAGTCTAATTTATAGGTTTCTATTCTCTTCACATCTCTGCCTACCTGATGAAGAAATGCTTTATTATCCAGTTAGTTTTGTTCTGAGATATCTATTCTGTGCTTTAATCAAATAATTGAATCATCTCTCAGTCCTCTGTATGATAAATTAAACAAACCAAACTCTTTACACCATTTTCTTGAATCACTTTCAGCTTTCTCTGCAGTATTTCCAATTTTTTCAATATTGTCAGAAAAAGAAAGATGACCTGCACATTGAAATCTGATATTGGTCTTTGCAGAGCTGTGAGTCCCTGTATTCTCCCATCCTGCATGCTGCTCACTCCTTTCTTGTTAGTACACTGTGGGACGGCAAAACTCCTCTTTGCTGCAGAGTTCTGCTGGAAGTTTGGGCTGATCCAGTCAAATGAACTTGCACGATTTGCTCTGAGGAAGGTGACTTTGCAATTTGTTTGTACTAAAATGCATTAATTTCACAAACCCAACTATTCAGTGTAGGCTGCCTCCACACTGTCTGTCACTACACAGGCCTTTCTGTGCACTTCTTTTATTTCCAATTTTATATTTACCCCCAGATCAACCATAATAGTTGTACGACAGCTATAGAAGTTAATCAACCATAATAAGTTGTATGACAAAATGCCTGTTGTTGCTAAACCTAATAAAGCAAAGCCTTCATCTTTTGGCTTCCTAATGACAGACCAGTAGCCAATCTACAGTGATGTATACAGCTTCAGATAATCCAAGAACTCTGCGTGCATCTTCATGCATACAGAGTGGGCAGGAAAAGAACCACTGATTTGCACTAAACCATTAGTGGGGCAAAAGCCCTTCTCTTACAACATCTGTGACTGCAACCACAGACTGGCCACAGAACACTCATCAGGCCACTAAACCAATTTTCTTTTTATTTTTTATTTTTTTGCATGGTGTTTAACATAATGCTCACTAGACTCCTTCTTACATTGGACCTGCAGATGAAGCAGGAAAGCATGCAAGGAACTGCCATTTCTACTTCCTGAGTACAAAGGAGATGCCATCCCAAAATACATTTCTGGAACTTAAGTGATAAAGCACAATAGTGTCATCCAGTCATAAAAAGGACCAGTGTTGCATGTCCGATCTTCTGAATTTAGTATGCTTGTTGTTCCAGCTGTGCCCATGGATAACTGCTTACTGTGAATGCTAAGTAAGTTTGCCCTGTTAACAACACAGGCCTTGCCTTTTGACAAATGCCAAAAGGGATTTTGGGCTGAAGCTACGTTTCTTTAGCTTCCTCTAGATGTTAGCTACTTTGTGGCCTACTTGCCTTCCTGGGGCATCTCTCCAGCCAAGAACCAGTGAACTACCAGCTGGTGGCAGCAGCAGCTTCTCCAAGACCAAGGTGTGAAGACTTGATCACAGTTCTTGGGAACAATGTATGACAGTCTATGTAAATACACGCTCCTCACATTTGAGGAACTAAGCCATTGCCAGTAATCTTTCAATTAATCTAACTATCTCTTAAAGTATTTAGCTTTTCTACTCCACTTGGGAGTTATAATTGCCATTTGAGAAACATGCAGCTAAAGCATGCCTCTTGTCATTGTGCTGACAATGCTAAGATCTTAGGGAAGAGGAAAAAGAGTTTATTACCCATAAATGCTTTGCAGTTGACCTTTCTTATGGCTGTGTGCTGTAAAGAGGAAGATGAGAGAATGTGCTTGCATTTAAAAGAACACAAAGGATTGACAGGAGTCAAAGAAAGAAGTGTTCAGCAGGCATCAAATATGAGCCTGTGTTGTTCTGGGATTCAAATTGGAACTTACGAACATCTTATGCAATGGTACTAATGCTTCCCCATCTTTTTCTAAAAGTAACTTACTGTCTACCATCAGTCACATTAGCCTTTCTTTTTTTCAAGTTGCATCACTCTGTCAGCACATCCTTTTTATCCTGTCTACCACTACACTCTTCTCTCTCTCTATCATCTTTGTCTGCTCCTCGAGATTTACATAAAAATTCCTTATCATTAGCCCCCCCGTAACACGACTTGTTACTATTGAAATTGGTCCTGTTTCTGTCACTTCAGGTGAGCAAAAGGTCTGGTATGCAGCTTTAAAACTTCAGGAGACAAAAATGATTCATTGGCACTGTGAAGTATTTGAAACTAAATTACTGAAATTCCAGTGTTTTGCCTTTAAAGTCAGATTCAATGGGTTTGGCTGTCTCCATATGTTAGCTTGGTGTGGTTCAGACTGACACTCATGTGTTACTTAGCTGACTTCAGGTCTTTGTGCCTGTGTCTAGCTGGGGGTTAACCTGGCACACTGAGCTGGTAACAAGCATGGTCTGTGAGTCCCTTTGGTGACTCATGCCTGGCATGGTGGAGTACCTGGAGCACTGCTTTCAGGTGTAGCCACTGTGTGCTTGCTAGCAAAACAGCTCTAGCAGCAGCCATCAACTTCACGTGGAGCAGACGGCAGCTTCCAGGTTCTCTGGTTACATGAAGCAGGCCAGGAAAGTTCATGATCTCAGATCTTTGGAAATTCTAGCCAGAAAGTCTAGAAAGTCCCTGTCTGTAATGACAAACAGGAATTTTTCTATCCAGAGCAGAATGACCATCATGTTTTTGCCATTCCTCCATGCACTGCATAAGATACAGCTTCCTCACTGAGCAGCTGAGGAAGGACTGTAAGGGTGACATTGTAGCATGAAAATGTGCCCAGAAGACGTCAAGACTAAAGGTGGAACAAGGTAGAGGATGCACTGTACTTTTATTCTGGGAGAAATTTATGAGTGCTTTCTGTACTTCACAGTAAAGCTTTTCTCAGGATTACTGACTGTGTCATTTATTTTATTTATTTTATTATTTTTTTTTTGGTGTGTGTGTGAGTGGAAGAATTCAAACATACTTGTGTATATGTGATGGTCATCTTACTCAAAGCAAAGGATGCCCCATGATTCAGAATTCCTGGACGTGAATCTCTTTCATTCAGTAAGCAGCAACACATGAAGGTGAACACTATGAAAGTTAAGAGTCTGAAAATTTCCAGCGCTGCACAGACTTAAAGAGCAGACAGGCAATTATATTCTCCAGAAATATTGTTTACCTCCTCATCCTTAAAAGCTGTTGCTGTGATAGAGCAGCTATTCATTTACCCAATTTATTTAACCATGTATCATTTGCATTTATCTGGGCTTATCATGTCTGCAGAGTGGATGTTACCTCATGCATTTTGTTTCTCTAACTCGGTGAAAGAGATTAGAAATGTGGGATGGACTTGTGACACTGAGAGGAAGGTAACTTCGGAGCATGTGTCAGCAGCAATATAGGGACCACACATGCACCTCTACTGGCTTTTATGTTCCAGGAGTGAAAATAGCTCTGTGTCTTTCTTCTTTCTTGATGTTTGCTAGCATTGCCTTTCCTCTGAACATCCCCTTAAAAATAAGCGGTGTTGTGTGACTGACCAATAACCACCTACACAAGGATGACATGCCCATGAAGCTCAGGGATTAATGCAGGCTGTGACTGGCCACAGCTGTTGCAAAGAAGCTGAGTTTATCCCAACACAAAAGGGGACTGGAGAGTGGCCTTTGTTTTAGATAAACAGCCATCGACAATCAAATGGATCGACTGGTGGTATAAATGTTTCTCCCTTCATTAACAGAGTGTGAATGTCTCCAGTTGTGTCAGACCCGCATGAGGGGGAGTGAATGCATGTCTCAGCCCAACATGGAGTATAAAAACCAAACAACTAGCAGAAGAATTTTGAAGAGATCAACAGGCTCGAGCTGGCTTCAGACCTGCACATTTCTTCCTGGTGACTCTGGATGCCCAGCGTTGTGATGGTTTGTATATAGAGACCTATAATGGCAATCACATTTGTGCTGTAATCCGAGGGTATAGTGCAATTGCTATATTGTGATTGCACAGTGATTTCAGTATGCTGCTATATCACTTTTCTAAATGAAAATCCTCTGTAAGATTAATTATCTTCCAATCAGTAAATTTGATATTAAGCATTGCACCCTCCACGTGTGGAATATCTTAAAAAAAAAATGGATCAGCAAATATCAGATATGTTACTTTGGAGGATGAAAGGAGGCAGAAAAATAATCAAAGGTGCCCACACACATACTAGTAAGTGTTGGGATAACCCAGTCATGCAAAGAAGGAAGAGAAGAGTAAATAGTTTGCTTGTTAGGGAAAAAAAAAAAAAAAAAAGAAAAAGAAAAAAAAAAGTCTGTAGATTTTCAAATAATTTGTTAAATGAAACCTCAGTTGGTTCTAGGAAGGAGACTGTGTCCCATGCTGTAAAGGAAATCAATGGTGCTTACCAAACTGATCTGGGTAAACAACTCTAAAAGACATCCAGTTCTAGAGGCTGGCCTAATCCTGAGGATGTGAGCAGGACACAAAAACCTTAAGGTTTTAATGCCACCTATAATAATCTACCTGAAGACCTACAGTGGAAGTCAAAAAGACCAGTAGAGGACAAATTATGCATCAAGAGGAATGAAAAATATTTTCCAGCTCCAGTGGAAGCCCTGAGGCATGGAATTATTATAAGTGTAATGCAAATCAACAGTGATCTAATTTCTTTTCTCACACAACTGGGGATACCGACATATCAGATGCCAAGGGACTCATAACATAAGCCTAATTTTCTATCCTCTCCTATTCTATTCTGTTGCACAATTATGTCTATAAGCTTCTCAGGCTCCGTCCTACAAGACTGAAGGCTACTGCTTCCAGAGCTTGGAAGAGCATTCAAGCCCCTCATTCGTCAGATAGCTGAAAGCCTATTTCCAGTCCAAATGCATCCAGGATTACTCACTGTACAGCCATTTGATCATGTGATGAAGTCAATATCCCTCTCTGACATTTACTTCTCAAATATATTTATATAGTGTCACCACACCCCCATTCAGTCCTTGCTGGGCTATTCTAAACAAGACCAGATCTTCTAATTCTCCTACGAAGATGTGCATTTTGTTCACCCAGTCACCCTGGGAATGTTTCTTTGCTCTTGTTACAATTAAAGTAACATCTTCTAACTTGTTCATCTGAGCCTTAAAAATGTCCTGCATATATGTTAGTGCAAACAGTACACATCCAAACTTTTAACTGAGTCTCAGGAAACTCCTTTTCTGCAAACTCAATAAAAATGAGAAAATCACAGGCCAGACTTAGGCTGCTAAAACAAAATGAAACAAACAAATGAAAAAAAACACCACCACTGCCATACAGGCCTTCTTGGTAGCCCCAAGAAACACCAAATTGCAATAGCAGTTCAGAGCTCTACATCTCCAGCTAAGGACAGATTCCTCCCTACCCATCTGCAAAAAGCATCTGAGATGCCCTTCACCAGCTGCAGTCTGCTCCATGTGAAGTCAAGGGCTGCTGCTAGACCTGAACTACAAGCACTATCTGGTTTCAGTAATCGATACACAATGGCTGTGCCTGAAAGCAGCTCTCTGTTTGAAGATACAGGAGACATACCTGTCAGATGTCAGCCTATTTTTCACACCGGGATGCCCTCTACCTCCTTGGTTCTCAAGTAGTTGTATCACTCTAGGATGTCTTTATGTACCACAAGTGGAGCAATTAGTTTTGCTCCAAAAAAAGAACAGGAGGACAGTGTCTGGGAGATTGCAGAACAGTTCAGTTTGACTTCTGCACCTAGCAAACTGTTGAGAAAATATAATTATGAATAGAGTTAATAGGTTTCTTCTGTGCAAGGTACTATGGAAGAAGGATTGATGAGAATTCCTTAGAGAGTGATCATGGAACAAAATTTGATATTTTTCAATGAACATTTGGATAAGGACAGTTTGACTGATGCAGGAGGAACCTCCACTGTCAAGCTGATTCATTTTGTTTTCCTTCAAGGCCCTAGACTTGCAGCAGTCTACAGCCTGTCCTGGACTAACAACTAATTCCCTTGCTGAGGAAGCTCGGCTACGAAAAAGAAGAGTCTGCTACATCACTACAGCTGTTTTATCCTACAGACAGTATGGACACAGCTTGTACCAGCACGATGAGAGCGGCTGCTTGTCGCAGCACAGCGCCATTTGTCAGGGCACACCTATTACACCCTCCGCCCCATCAAACCAGCTTTCTCATCACTCCCATCATTAATCTTGTAGTGTTTTACGAAACAATGGCACCGCTTGGCTCCTGTCTGCCTTTGCAGGGACCCTGCTCTTTTTTGTGGCTTCCCCACTGGGTAGATACCTCAGCGGTTATATGAGGAAGGTAAATAACTTTCGTCACGTTAAATTTACGACCGTGGCTCCTCCTGCCAACTAGCACAGGGACACCATGCAGTGACCTTTCAGTCTGAAGCACTAATGGAGCCAACACAAAGGCTCCAGTTGCTAATTGGCATTCTGGGTCAGTCCAACATATGTGCCTGCCTGTCCTGGCTGGCACTGGACACTCAGCCAGGAACAACCACCGAACGCCGTGTCCTGCGTGACCGCCCACTTGGACTGCAGCTGCAGGTGGTGCTTCTCTGACCACCAGCTTTTGCACCCCAGCAGGAGAAGCCTCCAGACCCGTCCTATCTTATTTCTCTCTGCTCTGCTCCAGCTGCAAACAGGAGGAACAGTGATATCCTTCTGTGCTTCTCCCCCTGCGAGTCCTGCTGGAGTCCTGTGCTCATCAAAGCACAGGTTACGGATCACTCAGGAGCATCACCCATCAGGAAATGTCTGCACACAGTTTGTCTGTGCTCCAGAGATTCCCAGCTCTGTGGATGGGCCACTGTTAGCTCAGTAGGAGTCTGGGACTCCAGAAGTTTCATGCAGGAATGCTTGGGCACACTTTGGCATTGCCTAATCCAGAAGTTCCTTGGTCACGCAGGCAGTGTGTGCTGTAGAGAAAAGTATGGTAGGAGAACAACATGAGGTGGACAGGACATTACTAGCCAAGTCAGCCTACCCACCTCCAGCTTCTCTGGGACCTGGCCTCCCAGGAAACAACCCATATTTCACATGCACATCTACCCAGATGGGGAAATTTATCAAACATCATCTGCAACAGACCCCAGGTACCTCCACAGGCAAGGACCAAAGCAATCCTAAGGGTTGCCATACTAACAGGCTTTGGGACTGAGCAGGTCAACAGCACAAACGGCAGGAGCAAAAAAAAAAAAAAAAAAAAGAGACAGCAGCTGGTTTCCAGTGCTGGAAACCACACATGCTTCCTGGGGCATCGTTTCCAGCTTGCAGCTCTTCATCTTCCTTCCATTCAAAGCAGAGTAATTAATGAGAGGTGCACCGGGTAGCACATGCAGGCCAGCTCCACCATGTCTCCTAACCCTCCTCTACAGGGTTTTCTGGGAGTGATAGGGGGGTCTCCACCTCCAGCTTCCCCATCCCCTCCCAAAGATGCTGCAGAGCAGTGCCACCACCCTGCAAGCCCCATGGTGTCACAATGCAGCCAACCCTGCCAGGGCCATGGAGTCATGCTGTGCATCCTCCCCATCCTTCTTGATGGCATGTGGCCCGTAATTTAGATTACATTTGCTGTGATCTCTTCAAATACCTATTTTATACAGCAAGCCTTCCTGCTACATTATTAGGTAAACTTTGAAATGAATAAATACTTATTCCTACACTCTGTGCAGATTGCACAAACTGAGAAAATAAATGAAATCTTGAACAGCCTTTTAAAAAAAAAAAAAAAAAAAAAAAAAGGTTTTTAATAAGATTTTGAGCCCTTAATAATGCTATATTTGAAAAACAAATATAATTCTAGGATCTTGATTTTAAAAATAGCAAGATTTTTTTTATTATTATTTTTAAGCTACGGTATTATCAGGCAAATCTATCATTTGGGTCCATCTGTAGAGCCTGGTGGGGAGACTGGATGTTTTTTATCTTATTTGCTGTAACAGTTGCTGGTGAGTGGTCACCTGGTGAACGTGGACCCGCTGGTAAAGGCAAGGGGTCTGAGTAACAGCAAGAAGGAAGAGAAAACAAGCTGAAAAATGAACTGACCCTGGCAATTATTGGAAGCAAGTTGTTTTCCCAGTTTTTGATGAAAATGTAGTGTGTCCTGCAGTATCTTTCAAGAAGCCCAAGTGGTTTCTCCTGGACTTCTTTACAGAAGTGCAGCAGCCCTTTTCCAGTGCAGGCAACTCTTCAAAACCATTGAGGATGGATGGGGTTTGAGGGCACTCCTAGAAGGGAATGTGTTTGCTTGGAAAAAATACCGTAGAATAAAGTGCTGCTCCATGCACACACTGCCCATTGCTTTACATACTCTGCATGATTGATACAGTTGTACTTTGGGCCTTGCCTACTCCCTAATCAGAAGCATTCAGTGCATTTTTAATGTATTTTCCAGTCTCTGAGGGCTGTGGGGACACACTTGGGGAATCGTCTTTTCTCCCCCATGCTGCAGGCAGCCCTGGGTGGATGGACAGAGGTACCAGAGGGATGGGGTCTGTGCACCACCAGCACACGAGACATACGCACAGCAATGCACGTGTGTGTAGGCACTACACCCACGGTCACACACTGGGCAGTACAGGTAGGGTTAGGACGTGTACGGGTGTGTACATCTGACAACACGCAGCCTTTACGTGCTTTACACGCGTGGGGGTGAGCAACGCGCCCGCACAACAACCAGCGGGTGCGCGGGGACACGCGTGGGCGCACTCACGCAGCCCCTGCACACCCACGCTGGCCGTGCACCGGGCACACACGCGGCCGTGCACCGGGCACACACGCGGCCACCGCGGCAGCACCACGCGTGGACCGGGGGCTGCGGCACCGCCAAGCGGGGGGTGTCCGGAGCGGGGGGGGACACGGAACAAAGGGGCGGGGGGCGCGGAGCCCCCGCCCTCCCCGGCCCGGGGGGAGGCGCCGGGAGGGGGCGCGGCGGGGACCGGCCCCCGGGGTGGGGGGAAAGGGGGGAGCCGGGGGTGGGGGCGAGCCGGGAGGTGCCGGGGGAGCCATCTGCGGCAGCGGGAGAGCCCGCCCTGCGCCGGCGGGCTGTGCGTGGCGCTTCTCTGCTTCATACATCTCTGTATTTATTTAATCTTTATTATTTTTTTATTTTTTTCCGCCCGTTTTGCCGTGGTGATGCCCCCGGCGTAGCGAGGGGAGGGCGGCGTTGGAGCGGCGGCCGCACGCCCCCCCCCTCCCCCCCGCCCCGAAGCGGCAGCGCCGGCGCCTCGCTGCCCGCCGCCCCTGCAGCACCGGGGGCTCGCCGTGCTCCCCCCCTTTCCCTCCTCCTCCTCTTCTTCATCCTCCTCCTCCTCCCCGCGGCCACCGGCAGCCCGGCGGGGGCTCCTCGAGGATAAAGAGCCTCCTCCCTCGGCGAAGGGGGAAAAAAAAAAAAGAGGGAGAGAAAAATTAAAATATTAAGAGGGAGGAGGGAGAAGGGAGCCGCGCACAACATGGCCACTCTGCTGCGGAAAATCGGTCTGATTCGGCTGCACAGCCGCGACACGGAGGACCCCAAGCACCACCACCACCACCACCACCACCACCGCGGCAGCAGCGGGCAGCAGGGCTCCTCGCTGCGGGGCCGGGGCGGCCAGAAGAACAGCAGCAACAAGCCGCAGCCGCAGGGCCCCCCCCCCGCCGGCGGCAGCAGCAGCAGCAGCAGCGAGAGCAGCCCCGGGGGCCGCAAGGACAAGAAGGCGGGCGGCAGGGAGAAGCCCCGCGAGGCGGCCAAGGAGCCCCCGGCCGGCAAGGAGGCGGCCCAGCAGCAGCAGCAGCAGCAGCAGCAGCATGGGGGCGGCCGGCACGGCTCCGGCTCCGGCTCCGGCTCGGGCTCCGGCTCCTCCGGCTCCGGGGCCGGCTCCGGGCCGGTGGCGCCGCCGTCGGTGCCCGGCCCTTTGGCACCCGCGGGCCGGCAGCAGCACTGCACGCAGGTGCGGAGCCGGCGGCTGATGAAGGAGCTGCAGGACATCGCCCGGCTGAGCGACCGCTTCATCTCGGTGGAGCTGGTGGACGAGAGCCTCTTCGACTGGAACGTGAAGCTGCACCAGGTGGACAAGGACTCGGTGCTGTGGCAGGACATGAAGGAGACCAACACGGAGTACATCCTGCTCAACCTCACCTTCCCCGACAACTTCCCCTTCTCGCCGCCCTTCATGAGGGTGCTGAGCCCGCGCCTGGAGAACGGCTACGTCCTCGACGGCGGAGCCATCTGCATGGAGCTGCTCACCCCCCGCGGCTGGTCCAGCGCCTACACGGTGGAGGCCGTCATGAGGCAGTTCGCGGCCAGCCTGGTCAAGGGGCAGGTAGGGGGGACGTGGGTCCCACCGCGCGTGTGGGTTGCGGGCGTCTGCGCAACCCTAAGGGTGGCGACCCCAAAGGGTGGCGGGACCAACCTTGGCTGGGACCAGGCGAGAGGTTCCCCTCGAGGCACTGGTGTTGCTGGTGGGCAGGAAGGGGAGCATCATTCACTCCCGGGGCCCTTCTCAGCATAGCAGAGGTGCAGGGCAGCACGGAGGGGCGAGGAGCAGAGGCAGGCATCATGCCCTCCTGTGTGTCTCCTGCCCCTCTGCTTGGCCTGCTGGCATGTGGCACCGAGACAAGGCACAGGGTCCCAAAGCAAGAGGGGCTCAGGACTGGAGTCCTCCACCTCCTGCCCTTCTCCGGCTGTTTGGCCATGCTTGCTGGCCTCCATACTTGCTGGCCTTCATGCTTCATGGCCTCCACGCTTGCTGGCCTCCTCGGTGAAGTCCGGCCGCTGGTGCAGGGCGTGATGCCAGAGCTGCTGCCCCCAGCTCTTTGTCCACTGCTGTCCTCTGCAGTGGCCCCGGAGGTCACACCTGGTGCTGCTGTAGTGGAGTTGTGCCAGCCTAAAATGCCCCTGCCCAGAAGGACCACCTAGTTCGGGGTGTCTCTGCAGCGACAGCAGCTGGACAGATCTGGCCAGCTCTCCTCTCCCCTCTGGAGGAGGTTCCTGGTTCCCCCAGCAGAGGATCTCGCCTCCTTCCCAGCTGAATCAACATGTTTTATTTGTATTTTCTTTCTCTCCTGCAGAATATCGTTAGAAGTATTTCATAAAGACATTTTTAATAAGTAGGTAAATATTGCTGGTGAAACTCATAACCCGTCCTTCTTCGTGGTCATTGTAGTGGGCAGTGTACACATGGCTGTGGCGGGGTGGATTTTTTGCTGCTCACTTCATGAATGCCCTTGAGCCCAGTGGGCATGCACAGCTCCTCATCTGTCACTGACTGATGCTGAGTAACTTCTTAAATTCCTATCTCGGCGAGGATGGGGGAAAGGAGTAAATAATAACATGTTATTCATTTGTTTGAAAAGGTTACTCCTGTTTGCTTCTGTGGAACTGCTTGCATGAGCAGGAGTAAAGACTCAGTTTACCTTAACACAGAAAATTTGGTTATGTAATGGACTCATTTGTAAGTGTGTTTTCCTTCTCCCTTGTTTCATTCGGGCCTACCACTTTTTTTTGTTTTGTTTTGTTTTGTTTTTATCAGGAAGTATTTTTCTCTGCGTTTCATTTGAAGAGGAATAGGTCAAGTTCCCTAGGTCACCTTGGGATATAAAAATCACCTACCAGAAAAAAAAATATCTTAATTTACATTAAGGCAGAGCTATACTGAAGTTCTGTAGCTACTCTTAACACGTCATGCAATGTGGTAACCCATCTTATTATAGTGATTATATTTGTCATTATTTTAAACAAGGATTTAGAAGGACAATACTAAATTCTGTCTGTTTCTTTTAACAGTTCAGCACATTTCTGCAGTATTCAGCGTTGAAGGCTTAGGTTAAGGTTTACTGAGATCATAAAATGACTCAGTAAAGAAAACCACTAAATTATTAGATAAGTAACTAATATTTAGCTTTTTAACCTGTATTTTTTGCCTAATCCCCTTAAGAGTTTTTCCACAAAGTAATAGTAGTTTCTGATAACACAGGATGTTTATGGGTGCACCATTAGTAGGCACACGTAATATACAAGAGTTTCAATAACATTCCTCCTGAAGTTTAAGATGTTAATTATAAAAAAAGAGAATGCTTGTGGGATAAAATAAAAGTCTAAAACAAATTGCTGCTAGTAACTTTGTAGCTAAGTAGCTATAATGTGCGCTTCAAAGCCTGCGTGCTTGCATTCTAAACTGAAATGTTAATAGGTAATATTAACAATAAATTTAATTTCTCGTTACAGATGTGTAATCTGTGATGGGCTGCCACTCTGTAATCGTAGCCAGGCTCTGTGTAATGGGAGCCACATTTCTGTAATCACACTCTGGTTATGTAATCTTGATTCAATTGCATAATATGGCTCAAAATACAGCAGGCACTCCCGGATCCCCATTTCATTTTGTGTTTTAAAGGTAATATGCTTTGGACTGTAATATTTTTTTAAAATGAAAATACAGCTGCAAAAATGTCAGAAGTAGGGGTACTGCATTTCCCTTGAGCTGCAGAGCTGGTTTTGGCTAACTTCTGTCATGCTGTGGGTAGCCTCGCTGGCTGCAGTGACTTTTCCTGAACAAATGGCAGTGGCTTAAATCAGGGTTATTGTTTAATTTCTGAATTAAAATTAATGGTAACTGATGGAGGGTGCAGCCCAGCTCACGCTGCAGTCCAGGGGAACTGTCCTCAGAGGCGGCTCTGCAGCGTGGGTCCCACCAGGAGCATGGAGGAATGGGGACCTTCAAGAGAAATGTCACCCAGTCATAGGGCGGTGATTTAGCATGAAATCATCGTAAATACTTGAGCCTGTGACACATCCAAGAGTGCGTGTCTGTAATACAAACGCAGATGTGAGTAGGCAGGACTGAACTTTCCAGCAGCTTACATTTATCCTTCTGACAGTTTGAATGATAAAACTAAGGTGGTTGATTTCATTCACTGTTTCTTATCAGTGCTGTTTTCCATTGCTAACTACTGAGTTGCTGATCTGTGCTGGGTTTTAGTTCCTTGGAGGAAACTGCAGCACTTCTTGGGATATTATTTTGTTGACCTGTGAATATATATAGCCTTTTTTCTATTTTTTTGACAAAGTGATCAAAAAGCTAATGAGGCTAACACTGAAAGTACACTTTGGGGCAATCAAGACTTGGCAAATTCACGTTTTTCAATGGCTTTCATGGACCTTTTAGCAGAGCGACAGAAAAATGGAGATAATTCATTTCGATACTTCTCAAGTGAAACATCTGATTCAGGATTGTAGGAAGACTTAAGTGCGCAACAAAGAAGTTAATAGGTGGCACTTCCCCGCTGCTTTGCAGCATTTTACTTGAAGCATTAGGTCCCAATTCCTAGACCCGGGCAGGAATTTTGACTCTGGCATGTCTCCCAGGATTTTAAAGTAGGATAGGTGTTTCTCCAAATTCCCCAAGCAGGAACCAATACACCTCAGGTGGCCTTGGTTGAGAATTGTCTTACATCATGGGATACAGAGATACTCCCATTGGCTCAGTAAATATTCTGTGTTTCTATCCATGCCCTTATTTCCTATCAGAAACTTTGTATTGCTTTTTTAGATGGCTTTTGTCTGGAAAAAAAATAGTTTAGATGAAAGAGAGACAATTTCTGTTTGAATGAAACAATTCAGCAACCCCAAACTATGCTTTTCCTTCTTTTTTTTTTTTTTTTCAGTTTTCAAGGGAGAAAAAAATGTTAATTAACAAACAAGTTGGGGTTTGTTTGGTTGGTTGCTTCAGCTATTCAGCTGAAAAAGTCAATTATTCACACAGCCCTAGTCAGTATCTTGAGGGGAATTCTCAGTACATCAAAGGCCTAAGACTCTTTATCTGTCTGGAATCCAGAATCATATTTTACAAACTCGGTGTTGCCCTTATCTCAACTTCAGCCTTGGTTTCGAGGGGGTGACGTGCTGCTCACTGGTTTCCACCATCATGGCCAGAAACTCGGCCCATTTCCACCCATGGCAAGGCGGCCATCGGCCACTGCTGAGCTGGGTTTTCACCTGAGGAAATGCTCACCTGGGGTGATGCTGAGGAAATAATTTGAATGTCAGCTGCTTGTTGTTCTGGAGGCAGCTGTTCAGCACCACCGTGTCTACCTGCTCACATGGGCTATGGGATCTGCCTGCTCTGCGCAATGCCCCTGCAGCAGCGTGCTTTAAAGCTGTGTATTACCAGTTTGGTATTTAAGAGGGGGGCTTAAGAAAGCATCGGTTTCCTGATAACAATACCATTGCCATGATCACACTGACTACATCAGTGGCTGGGTGAAGGCAGTGGGAGCAGCGCCCGTCATATGAGAGTGGTGAAGAAGTGGGAGGTTGGTTGTGATGCATGTGGCTGAGGCCCGCATCAGGCTCTGAGGGAACAGCCCCACATTCGGAGACACGGCAGATGATATGGTCCCAAATGAAAAACAGACTTTGCTCTGAAGTGGAAGAGGATTTTCAGTCCCTTAATACACTAAACCAAACACTCGCACTTTATATTTGGAAGAAAAAGATACCGCAGCATGGGTGGTGTTAGCAGGCAGTTGGAAAAACAAGATAAGTCCATGTTGTTTCTCTCTAGAGAGGGACAATTGGACATTGGCTTAGTAGAAGCTTAAAAGAGCATACATCTAAGTGTGCTGTTGAAATAGTATATCATGAATTGCTCACTTTTTTTTGAGAACAACTAACACAGATATATATGATGCCTTGAGGACTTTGGGCCTAGGCTAGCAACTGATCAGTAGCTGCCTTGTCCTCCTTTTTATGAGTTCCTCATTCTCTCAGTGGAGGCTGAGAACAGGACTACCAGCCAGCGGTAGCTGTCAGGTGACTGACGACTCTGCGGATTATCTTATGGAAAAAGTTCTTTGTGTTGAGGAAAATATGCCCTCATCCTTCCTGTGAATAGAAAAAACATACATGTATTTGTCAGGAAGTACTAAAGTAGGAATGGGGAACCCCTAGTCATGAGTACCCTTGCTGGTGTGGGATTCTATATATATAATGGTTTAAATCAAAGTCAAAACATATTTTGTGATTAAGATTTAATGCCTATAGCAAAATTTCGTGAAATCAAATAAATGGTTTTTATTTGTGCATAGTGCTTTCGTCACTTGCATTGTAACGTTGGAAATACCTCAGTGTAAGCCTCTGTTTGCTTCAAGAGAGATGTGCTTTGTACAAAATCTAGGCTGATCTGCATTTCCATTTTAAAAATACTAGTATCACATCTGGCTTCTAGCAAATTGAAACAGGAGAAATGGGCTTATTTTATGAAAAAGAAATACAGATCATAGCTGTTAAGCATAGACTAAATTAGTCCCTCTTCATCCTTTCAAACAAAAGTATGAGTGAGGAGATAGCAGATGGGACATTGCATGGTCTCCCGGAGGTCAGCAGGCTGCAGGTCTTTCATTTATATATAGCAGAAATTAACTGCAAATCCATGAGCTTTCCTACTCCAGATACTCAGTTTGAGGACTGTAGCCATGAATAAATCAGCTAATCTCAAATGCTGCAGAAAGGTATAGAGAACTCAATGGTCTCTAAATTGTTTAGGTCCATAAGGCCCCCATGTTAGGGCCTTAAAAAATAAATCTGGCTTGCTTTTAGCTTTCGATTTATGGCCTGAGCAAACGATGCCAGTTATTATCAGGGGAAGAAATGTTGCTTTAGGTCCATGACTAAAAACACATTGACTCATGTACAAAGATTACAGAGGAGACAAAGAAGGTTTTGTGGGGCTTGTTCCCCATGAAAAGGTATAAATGTTGGGCTTAAGAGCTAACAAAGAATATTGTTTAGTACAGAGAAAAATCAAATATATTGGCCTTCTAAGATTTCTCTTTAATTGCAATTGAGAAATCTAGATTTTCAAGCTGAAGTCTAAGCGGGAACATACATATTTGCCATGTTGAGGTGCTGGGAATGATGAATGGGCTGGAAAAAACATTGTTCATGTGTTCTCTGATATATTGCAGTTCTGACTATAGACTCTATTATTATGCAAATATATTCTACTGAGAGGAATGAAGACACAGGGATTCCAACTCGTTGAAGTAGGAGGTTGCTTTAATTCTTTTAAAAAGCAGAAGGAACATAATCTCCGTTTTACCCCTTGAAAGCGTAGAAAGGAAAAATTTTAGAGCTTTTAAAATACATGCAGCTATCATCCTTAATGTTAACATAGTCAACAAATAAGTAAAACTGCTGAATTGAAACAAACTACTTATCTTAAAATGTGCTTTTATGGCAAGTGGGACTAATTCTTCCTTGCAATACTTGGCTGATCTCCTAAATCAGAACTTAAAAGAATTGCCTCTTTGGATCATAACAAAATTGAATTTGCTCAAAAGAGTAA
This sequence comes from Netta rufina, assembly GCF_964035555.1. Classification (NCBI taxonomy): domain Eukaryota; kingdom Metazoa; phylum Chordata; class Aves; order Anseriformes; family Anatidae; genus Netta; species Netta rufina. The sequence goes on along the minus strand of NC_140124.1, from coordinate 85,404,535 downwards.
AATTCTTCCTTGAGCTGTAGAAGGCCTCATTTTCTTCAGTGAAAGTGTTCAAATAGAGTGAACTGTAACATTTGTGCATTTTGTCAAATCTTTGTGTAAGAATCATGTTTTTTCAAATGCAGAAAGCCTAGTCCCCGAGGGGTGACATGGTGTTCTCATAGAGGATTAACCAAAGCAACCTACTTTCTGTTGTGAGGAAGATTTACTCTTCATTATACAGGCTAGGCTTGAAAATATGCAGATTTCCCAGCATATACAGAGTGCCCAGCGATTTCCATGCATGACCGGAGACTTCCAGATCAAAGATCTGTAACTCCACTACAGTTCTGGTCCTCATACAGTGGGAGTCTTATTGTCAGGCGAGATCCAAGGCATGTCCCCTGGGTGGGCATCTGTTGCCACAAAGTGGGACATTGGTTAAATGACTTAATAGTAGCAGCATTTCTTTTTTCCTGTCTCAGCTGCTTTGGGCTGATGAGAGACTGAATATCTCTTTCCTTGACATATTCAGTCCTTCACATTCAGTTTCCAGTTTACAAATTATCTTCTGCAATTGTCAAGAAAGGTAACGCTGACATTAGGCACCGGGGGGGATGTGAGGATGGAAGGATTGCCAGGTGCAATTACTCTGCAGTTAAACAGGGAGAACTTCAGAGGCTGTAGTGATTATGCTGTCTGAATGGCTCAAAATACATGTTAAATTTAATGCGTGCGGGCTCCAGTCGTCTGACTTGTAAATTGAATGCCAGGTTTCTGTTGAGTACCGTCGTACTATTGAGAAGTGTGAGGCTCAGGGCTACCCTGACACCTGGTTCAGCCATATGCTGCAGACTTGTTTCTAGAGGGTGCTGAATGCTCCTCACGGCAGTCTTTAACTCTGGCTGAAAATGGTGGTAATTGAATAGGTTTGGGGAGTTACAGGACAAGCTGCATGGGACAGTGCATAAAAGCGTAAGTTAGGGAGAAAGGTGCATGTTCTGATGAACATAAATTTGTGTTGTTTATTGGTGTGCACAAAGCAGGTAAGCAGGCACCATACTTAAGATACCCCAGTGGTTCCTGTCCTGAAATAGGATCAAGGTGCCAGTCTAGTTTGCCCCATTCCAGTTCAAAACCAAGCTGAGGAACGGTGCATCAGGCATGCTTGTATTCAGCTGTGTCTGATGGATGCGTGCCACATGCCTTCCTCCTGCACATGCAGAGTCAGCCCTTGGAAAATGCTTTTTTTATCTACTATATGATTTTGCAAGTGTTGTTAAAATTGAGGATCCTCATTGATTTCACTCTCTTCTGCACGGGCTCTTCAGAAACCTCAGGGCTTCTGCAGTGACTCCTTGGTAGAGTTACAAATCAGTAACAATCCCAAATCTGTATGCAAAGACAAGTGAAAATAAACGTGAGGAAGGAAGAGTAAGCCTGCATTGTGAAATAGCCTGGAGCTCAGATGTTTCTCATAGTTAGGTTTTATGAGCTGTAGAACGACTAGATGTTTCTCCTGTTTCTAGGTTTGTGTTATAAATGGTAACAAGATGACAGTTGCAGTAAGAAATTTAGAGCTTATTTCTTGAATGTGTGCCCATAAAAAAAAAAAAGCATCACAAAGAAGAGGAAATTGATGTTAATTAATTTTGTCAAATTTTCCATACATTTCTATAAATGTCAAAGTTTCTATTATTTTGACAAAATTAAGTATTTCTATAAAACATACTCAGGATTGAAGTGTTTTATAGTTATGTGGGGAAAAAAAAAAAGCTAGTAATTTCAATTCCTAATTATAGCACTTAAGCGGGGGAGTGGTGATCCAAACCTAGCATCCAGGGTTTGCTGCTGACTTCGGGTGCAGCCATGGGCAAGTCATATATCTTCTCTGTAGTCTTCTTTTCCACTTGTGAAGTACAGATAATCTTTTTTTTTCAAAGGTGATATGAGGATACATGCTTAAAGCAAGTGCTTTAAGAAAGGGAGCTCTATGACTAAGATGTCCATGTGCATCAGTATGAAACATATCACAGTCAAGAGATGGACACGTTTGCATAAATAGCAGAAGAAAAAGCACACCAGCTTGTGGCACTGAGCCTGCCGAACTTTGTCTTATATCAGTTAAATTTTCCCATGGGTAGCCAGATTTTTACTTTTTAAATTTTAAATTTATTTTACTTTTATTTTAATTTTATTTTTTGGTGTGGTGAAACTTTGGGAAATGTGGAGATAGACATTGCTGCCTGGGTTGTGTTTCCCTTGTCTGTAGCACCTGTCATAAAGGATGCTTTGCTTTGCTTTGCCTTGCTCTGTTTCAAGTTGCTTTCCTTTGCAGCCGTGGCAGCGTTCAACTTGGGTAACTTATGTTTCATGTTGTGGGCTAATCCAAAGAGGGGCTGTCACGGTTCCAGCTTTGTGGCTTGGACCAGACACTCAGTAACTGTGCTTGTACCTGATAGCACAGGGAGCTCAGCAGAAAACTGACATAGAAAATGACCCTTCTCCATCTAGTCTAGCAGGTACTGTGTGATGGCAGGGCTTTCTCTTAATGGAAGCCCACCATTAGCCTGATTCTGCTCACATTGTGACTTTGTGGCTGGAGGCATGTTCCACAAACGTGGTAGGATGTCAAGGTTTTCTTGTTCTTTTGCTAAAGGAGTTTGTCCCATCCCTAAGATGCACAAACAAAGTTTTTTAACCCTCAGCTGTACTGAAACCATGCTGCTGACTGTGCTGGCTTCAGGGAAAGACAGGGAGGAGCGGCACAGTGCTCTGTAGCAGTCCAACAGGGATTAGGGCTGTAGGTGTTCTCACATTGATTAAAAACTACTTGCACCAGACAAGTGAGTGTTAATAATTACTCAGCTGGAACACACAATTCTTTTTCCTTGTCAAAGAACAGTCACATTCCCAAAAGGAGCAGTTTACAGAATGCTTTAAAGCTGGAACTTGCTGAGTTTCCACTTCTTCGTATGGATTATTCATAAAAAGGAGATTAAAAAAGACAAGGAGATACTGCTTCAGAAATTACACATTTGAGGGAAAACGGTACATTTTTAATTCACTTATACTGCGACATTAACAATATTTATCTGCATCATTTTCAGTACTGCTTTTTTTTAGCTATAGGTAGTACTTATCCACCGTGCGGTATAAATGCTATGCAGTTTCTGAGACACAATTAACTGTGCCTCATCAATATATAAAGAAAAAAAAATAAACCCCATATACACATATATATAAACCCATATAAGTGTGTATATTGCATTCTTAACAATGATGTTACGGCACACTGCAGTCATGGCTCTGAGAATGTGACGGTAACTCACTTTAGCATTTTTTTGCTTTTGAATGCTTCTCTAAAGCCAGCAGAAATGTTTTTCTCTGAGAACTTGCTTAATTATTCTAGAATAGGTCTGATTCAGACCTGAGCATTGTATTCTTCTGTTACTTATCTGAAAAGACTTGACTGTGTTTGCACAATACATGGCTTTGCACAGTTGAGGCCCAAGGCCATTAGTCACAGGCACATCAGTGGAACACGTTACCTGCCAGAGCCTCACGCTGTGCTTCAGCTCTCTGAAAAACTTGTGTTTTTGCATTGTCTGTGAACAACAGTGAGACAACAGACCTGGGATGTGGGCACATCGTTCCTGTCCTTGGAGGGATCACCACAGATGCACTGTGAGGCACAGTAACTTCCCACAGCCTTTTGAGTACTTGTCTAAACCTCTGCTCATTTTCTGTCTCTCAACATTTACCTAGAAGTAGGTCACTACAGCCTGCTTCTTTCTGGGCATGGAAAAGCTGTGGCATGGCACAGCCCTTCAGGAGGTGAAGGGAGAAAATTAAATTTTGCCCATGCACCCTTTTGCTGACTTGAACACGCAGACCATGTTTAGCCCCATGTGCAGAAGGCAGGTATGGTTTCACCCTGGAAGACTAGTCATGAGTTATTTGCCGTATCCAGGATTAATGAAGGGCTGAGAAGGGCTGAGGTGTTTGTGATAAGACTGGTGCTAACAATATGAAGGCCTGTCTGCTTCTGAGTCTATTAGGCGTGTACTGTTTGTGATGAATAAACTTCTTGTTAACCAGGCCAGAAAAAAAAAAAAAAAAGTCTGGATGTGCCTGAAGTGTTTGCTGTGGCACCTCAGGGAGGAGTAGCACAGGGGTTTAGGCCGTTTTCAGAATAACCTCATTTATATAAGGGCTGAGGGCTGCATATGAAGAATCTCTGAAAATCTGGGGCCCAGTAACACCGGGACCCTTCAGCAGGGCAGGATGGAGTGAAATCTCCATCCTTGAAAGATTCAGGAGCTGGCTGTGCAGTGCCACAGCTGCACTGACCTGTGTTGGCCATCCAGCTCCAAGTAACTGGAGAGGGACCTGGAGACCTCCAGAGGTCCCTTGCAGCCACCAGCTCTGTCATAGTATGATCCTGTGAGGGGCCGGTCACCAGCCTGTAGTTCTGTCCTTTCAGATAGCACCGAAAGTGATATGAAGTGGAAGAACACCTGGCTCTGTGCACTGTGCCAGAGCTGTCGGGTTTTGATCTAGGAGCTACCATAACTGGTTTGATGAGAGAGATAAATCCCTTCATCGCTGCCAAGGGAATCCCCTTGAGCCCATCCTGAGAAAAAAGAAACGCAAGGACTGTTTGTCGTGGCACAAAGGCAAGATGTGGGCAGATAGATGCTTGAGGTAGGTTCCAGGGCTAAAGAACTTCAGGCTTCATTTTCGGCATCTCTGTACAGGACTTAAATCTGTCTGCAGACCACTTTGTGACATGATGTTGTCGGATAAGGAAAGATGCAGCACGTTCCTGATAACGGTGCTGAGCTATTTGATGTTGAGTTCAATATTGCTGAGGATGGATGCGTGTCGGTGTCACAGTGTGTTCTCGAGGAGAGGACGTGCTGAGGAGTTGATGGCTGTCGAAAACACGGAGGCTACCGCAGCATCACTGAGAAGTAGAAAAGCTCCAAGATTTGCCCATGTTGGTCTCTAAATCTGGTTGCCAAGCCATATGTGAGGCCTACCTCAGGTCTTTTGCTGAATATGGATGGAGGGAGCAGTCCCTCAGTATGGCCAGGGTCCTGAGAAGGTGGCCTGCAGCACCTGGCAGTTACCAGCTTATAGACTGGAACCTTACCAGCTGTTTAGTCACAAAATTCATGAGTTTGGGCAAAGTGTGGACGGGTGACATTCAAAACTAGGCACTGTAGGAGCAGAAGTTATAAAGAGGCTCAGTGCAGCACATGTCCTCCCGCATTTCAGCATGGCTGTGTAAACCAGTTGGATGCTGTGTCATTACTTCCACCTTTCATATGTTTCTAGCTTGTTAAAATTATATCTTGGTAAGCACATGAAGTTACAGCAGATGGCAAAATCTGAAATGTTCTCTTAAATTCTTTATTTTAATTAGGTTTTCAGTTATCCCTTTATGAAAAGCTCCCTATGCATGTCTGAAAGTATTGCAAGCATTTAAATAAGCTCCTGGTGCGACTACTCAGAGCTAAAGTCAAAATTAATATCTTTATGAAAGGATTTCTTGGGTTTTCTCTGTTGTTTTAAATCTTTTGTGGAATGCGCTCATCTTGTTCAGATACCGGATTGATGCCTTTTCTTGATTTGGTGCTGGACACATCAAAACATTGGTGTGCAAATGTTCTGTGTGTCTTGCCACGACAGTAGTGACATGAATGGTTTGGAAATTAGTCAATATGCAGTTGTGTGCAATTAACCTATGGCCAGTGTTGTATTGGCATACTGTATTTACCATATTTTTCATATTTACAATACACAGCAGCTCGTGGTCTCCTGACCAGAGTTAAAATGACTATATGTATTAGTAGCAGTCTGAAAACAAACTCTAGTCATGGCTGGTAACAGCACCCATTAAAATGGTTGTTTGACACTATTTTATAACTGCACAGAATGCCATTTTAGGTTAAACTTGGGAATAGTTTTGTGAGAATGGCAAAAAGCTATAATTTGTTAGCACAGTTGATGTCACTATAGTGTTGACTTGAAATCACCTGAATTGTTTTGACTGAAATTTCATCCTTCCTTCTTTTTATCTCAATTAATTTGAGGCACCAGAAATGGAGACTTTCAATCCACAAGGTTAAATTTTATCCAAATTATAAACACCTGGCAGGGTATTGGTTAATAAGAGACAGTGCTAGCAATACCACTTACAGTTCCTGTATAAATATATAGAAATAAGTAGACTGCATCTAGTAGAATTAGGTGGTCTTTGATGGCACAGTTTATATACAATCTGCATATGGTACCTGTTACATTGCTAATAAGTATGAGAACAAATTCTTGGAGCAATGCTCCATCTGTTGTAACTCCAGTAACATTTTGGGTGGTATGATATTCACTGTGTTATTCTAACACCAAAGAATTCTTTCTTTCCTTATTTCAAAGCAGCAAGACACTGAATGTGAGTGGTAGCTGTTCTGAATGCAAGGATCCTATATCTAGGTACAGAGAAGTATTAATATTTTGATAAAACTGAGGAAGACATAGATCATCCTGTGCTAGGTGTTATGCAGACAATTCAGAAAGGTATAAAAGCCAAAAAATCTTGTATGTAAGACAAGAGATGGCAAATGGACCTAGTCCATAAACTAAGTAGTAGAGCAGGTTTATATTTATATTTACATTCAAAAGTATTCCATTGGTGAAATTTGAGGATGTAATTTCCTGTGCTGATTTCATCTTCTGTTGCACTTTGCTTTATCTTTTCCTATATTTCTCTAAGTATGCTTCCAACAGAAGCATGGACTAGGAAGAAAATAGAAAACATGCTTTGTAATAACAGGAATACTATTGCAGGATATAGAATTTAATTATTCAATGGGGATGCAGTTTGTGTGCAGCATCCAACAGGAACAGCAATTTTCCAGGAACAAGCAACATTAGAAGTAGCACTCATTGGAGATTTTGAATATGTTACCAAGTTTTATTTAATTATTCATTTCATCAAAATTTAAAAGGATCACTTTCTAAGAAAACTTCTTTTCAGGGTCAAATGAGTACCCTTCAGACCATCCTTATTTGTGAAATACTAATTGCCAGATTAGTATGGGGATAGCGAAGTTGTCTTACTGTTCAAGACAACAAGTCTAGTACAAGAATATTTAAAGAGAAATTATGCTGAAAATATGCTCACAGTTTATAAGTGGGGAATAGGAAGAAAAGGGAGAAAAGGCGTCACAAGATAAAATAGCTATTTTTGAGAAAACCAAGGGCGGCTCGAATAAATGGAGCGTGGAATTAAAGGCCACTCTTAATCTTAAATTCTCTGAAAGAGAAGTCAAACCACACAGAAAGGGGACTTTTTAAAATAGGAATAAAACCCAGCTTTTTTATGTCCCATGTCTAGTTTTGTTACAATAATAGTGGTGCTGAACACAAAAGCATATCTGTGCAATATTGTGACAGCTTTCTACAATGAGATGATTTGTCCACACTGCAGGGGAATCTTACTCATTTTACTGTGTAAAAATAACTTTGTTACTCTGAGGACAGAGTTTGTTGGTTTTTTTTTATTTTTTTCTCAACATAGGAAATTATTTTCTCAGGATTAAATGTTGCATGTAATTAAGAATGACAATTTTCATTTTGAATTCCAAATTGGCATCAAAATACAGGAAGCAAAAAGTGTGACCTGATGCATCCTTTTGAGCAAAAGAGTGCAAAAAATCAGAAGGTGCTAACTTGGTTCTTAATAATTGTAACATGGTACTGTGGTGTCTGCTCATGAAATACCGTTTACTACAACAAAGTGCAGTCTATCAAAAAGTTACAAAAGTTATTGCACTCGTAATTTTATTGAACGTCTGTTTTACGGCAAACCTAATAGGCAGAAATACTGTAAGGAGTATTAGTGCTGCAGAATGGAATAAGTCTGCATCTGTATTTCTTCCTTGTGTCTTCTGTTACGTGGTAATTGACATGGACCAATGTGCAAACTAAGGTGGGCTATTAATAACTCACTAAATGTCTATGTTGCCAAGTGGGGATTTGAAATTATATACTGATGTTCGTTTGGAGGTAATATTTAATGGCAAAGTAATAGAGGTGCAATATATTTAGGTGCGTATATTTTCAAGTATTGTCAAGCCAGCTTGTCACAAGGGGGTAGTAAACAAGCTAGATTTTTCTTATGCAGGTTGGAAGCAAGCATGTTTTGAGGTGCTTTTAGGATGTGCCAGGGCTATTCATTTCTGACAGTTCAGAGGAGAGGAAGAAAAATGAGACGTGCTTGGTGGGAAGGATGTATTTTGTAGTGCCGTTCTCCTTTAGCACCAGGCGAGCCCCTTCCTCTCCTGTGGCTGGGAAGGGCCACGGGGCCCCGCATTGCAAAGGGTCCCTGCCTGCTTAGGGCTGCCCCTCTGACCTCATGAGGTAGTATGTGTGAGGGTTTGCACGCAAAGCACTGCAAGGCAGACATCCCTGCATTGGTTTGAGCAGGTGTGAGAAGAACAGCGAGCCCAGGGGCAGCAGTGGGGTGCTGCTGCATGCGGGGCAGCCTGCCAGCACAGGGGTTCACAGCGGAGAAGCAGCCCATCTCTGTCTGTCCAGATGTCTGTCTGTCTGTGTTGTTTTTTTTTTTCCCCTTACTCCGTTACCATTTTTAATCATCTCTGATAGCATCTTTGTCCGCCTCAGTTTGGGAACGGTGCTTTCTGGTATCTGCAAGGGAATACCTGGTGGCTGGAGGTGTTGAAAACTTAAGCTGCGGTTTCCAGCTGCATATATTCACATGCTTAATGAAGGTTTTCTTTTTTTTGTTTGGTGCAGGGCCGTATCTGCAGAAAAGCTGGCAAATCAAAAAAGTCGTTCAGTCGAAAGGAAGCTGAAGCAACATTTAAGAGTTTGGTGAAGACCCATGAAAAGTATGGGTGGGTCACTCCGCCCGTCTCTGATGGCTGATGTCAGCAACCTGCACTTGACAAAAATGCTGAACAAAAGTACTGTGACATCTCCTCAGTGCTGTACACCGCCCATCCTTTTCTACTTCAGCTTCAGTTACATACCATGAATGTCAAGGAGACATCTAAGTTATTTATGAACAGATGTGTTTACAGAGGGAGAGGAAAAAAGAGATGCTGTTTAGGATTATATTTCAAGACTGGAGAATGGTCGTCATTGAAGTCACTTGAGCGGATGTTGAGATTGCATCATTTGCCCCCATACAGCCCACATTGTCTTCAGCTTCTTTCCATGACAGCAGCACCAAACAGCAGTACTGGAAAGTCCATCCATTACTGCTCAGTTCATTTAAATGTAAATGAAACAGTTAATATTTAATAGGGAAGCAGTGCATTGCAGGTACATGTTTGCTGTGCTGTTTATCTTTGTCTCCTAGCAGGTCAACATAACTTGAAGATTTGTCTTTATGTGGAACTGTGGTCTGCTGTGACTAAATTTAGACCTCATTTGTGCTCTATATATGACCTTTAATTCATAAATGAAACCGGAATTAAAATGATGAAAGGTCCTAGTGTTGACAAATTATTAAGTGGAATCACCCAACCGGTTACAATGTGCTATCTATGCTGATATTGTGATGTGCTGTTCAGAAATAAACCAGTGCAGTTAGCTGAAGGTTAGGTGGTTTTTTAAACACATCCATGCCAGGGCTTGAAGTGGTTGGTGGTAGCAGAAGCATTATTACCCTGCCAGTACCTTCTGCAGTCGCATGTGGCCCCTCAGTTCTTCAAAACGGCAAAACAAACAAGTGGAAACGGACAAAGCAACCTTAAAAAATTATCTGCTTAATTTTGAAATGATATGCCAGTAACAGAGTAAAAAAATTTTCAAAGCAAATGAAACATGGTTTGTAAGATGATTTGCATGACTGGATTTTTCTTTTCTCTTTTTACTCAATAGACATTGTATGTACTTAGAGCCCAGTATCTGAGAAAACCCACTGATGTATATAAATGTCCTATTATTTAATCATTAAGATTTAAGTTTTCTGGTAAACAAATGGAAAAACTTTCTAAGAGACTCCATAAAAGCTGAAGGTAATGTTTAAATGGTATAAGGAAAGCATTAAAAAAATGTGGATTCCAAATGGAAAATCGTATTGGACACATGCTGAATAAAATCACCAGTATCGTTTTCGTTGCCTCAAGGATTCCATCATTTTGGCCAACTTTTGTGTTCAAAGACATAGATTTCCTACTGTGAAATCCTATACATGTATCTGTTGTAGCAGTATGTTAATTCTGGCAGGACAGTGCCATTTGTAAGAATCTAATTTGGTGGGGGAAAAAGCGTGTGCTTGAAAACACTTTCCATTATCTCTCTAAGTCAAGACTACATCAAAGTGGCTGACCAGTTTCTAGATGTTTGGAGACCATGCAGACAGGTCAGGGGTTTAGAGTTTGATTTACAACAACACACAACAGAGAAGACCAAAGAGTAATGAAGAACGAAGGAACCAGAGCACAAATGAAGAAGTAGCGGAGCAGATTTTCACACAGCAGTGGTACGAACACTGCTCGGTTTATCTGCTTTGCCCATCTAGTTGTTTGTCAGCTAGATGAAGAGAAAAATGTTCAGCTTGCAGCGAAACAGCTATTCAGGTCAGAGCCACTCAGTCTTGTGAACATAGCTAGTTTCTCACGCTTTTCCCTCATCTCCTTCATCCGTCTCTTCTTTCGCCTGAGACCATTTCTGATACCTTCCTGGTGTGCCTTATCTCGGTTATGACGAAATGCTTTTTACCATAAAAGCACAGATCTTGGTGTGATTTATCCTACCCTGTTGTATGCTCTGAGACAATGCTGCAATTCAGTGTGTATATACTTTCCCTTTCAGGCTGTCACTTTAGTGCATCCAGCAGCAGAATGTATCCTTTGAGAGAGGGACAGCATTTCAAATCACGTAGTTACTCCTTTTTATGAACACTTTTTGCTATCTGTTAGGAAAGAGAAAACTGGTATGTTTAGTTTGGCATCGAATAATTTGCAATCCCTAGTGGGAGTTCCTGAAAACATGTAGAGGGACATATAGCGCTGGAAAGCATGGGGTTTGTTATTTCCCTTCTGAAAAGCTCTGCCCTCGTCTGCACAGTAAAATGCTGTTAAAAGCAACGTGAAGGTGTGGTAAATCCTGGGGTGAGGGGAGAGGGAATATTTCTTTCTCTGCTGTTTTTCAACCTGTCTCTTTTTTTTTCTGTCAGTGGGTTATTTTAAATCTTCCTGAGAACCATATCTTTAATATTTAATTAAAGGGTTAGCTAAAAGGAAGGTAGTGGGTGGATTGCTACCACTTTCCTCAAACCTACTTATTATGTATCTTCTTAAGTGTGCTTTAAATAGTTATAGCAAACATCATTGCTAAAAATCACAGTTGCTTTCTGGCTGTAGGAGGTTCTCTGTATCACTCAGAGTCTTGGAGCCGTAGGAGAGGCAAATCAAAAAAATCTGGAGTGCTTTGAAGCTGGAGCAGAAGGGGAGCAGAGCACATGTGATAAGCTACAGCAACAAATAGTCCAAGGAAAAAAAGAAGCAAAAGTACACTGCATGAACTAGGTCGGGATGAAGTTCCTGCCACACCAAAAATAAAAATGCTCTTATTGAAGAGACAGCTTATAGCGGGAGCAGCCTGCGCTAGGGGGAAGTGCAGGAAAAAAAGGGGACAGCGGGAAGCCTTAGAAGCATTATGCTTCTGACCAGGGAGGAAGGGAGATTGGTGAGAACGTAGTTAATGAAGAGATTTAGAAAGAGGGTTGATCTATTTTAAGAGAAATTAGTACATTGTTATTGTCTATCTCTATCAGTAGCTTATGCCTCAGTGCTATTGCTGAAGAATAAGTTTTACTTCTCCACCAGACAAGCCTAAAAAAAGTCGGTGAGAACATCAGGAGGGGAAAGGTACATGTGAGAAAGAAAGAGAGCAAGACCTAAGAGGCCAAAATAGTTTGGCCAGTCTTTCTCAAAGGTCCAAAACATCAGAGCCAAGGGTGTGAGGGGAAGAAGGGAAAGGGGGGAATTTCTTCTGCTTGCAGTAAATGTCAATGTTCCATCTTTATTCAGTCCAAAAACTTCACAGGGCTTCTTGTAGACTCAGCAGTCAACACGGGTCCTCCAGTTCTCATTAGAGCCATGTACTGAGGAATATTATTTTCCATCTGCTGCCCCCAGAACAGATGATTAATTTGGAAGTAGGATCTGTGGAGGTGTTAAGTTGTATTAGGAAGTTGCTTCCTGGCTTTTAGAATATGCCCTTTTGGAGAAGCTTCTATAAGTCTGGAAAAACTACTCAACATTGACACTGAATAAAGAAAGCTTATGGTAAGGGAAGGAAGCTGTCTCTGAATATCTAAACACTGAAGGTTCTCCACAGAGAACAGAGCTGATGATTTATGAGGGAACACGTTGCTGTCACATTACAAATTGGTCCTAAAAACTCTTAAAAGCAAAAAAAATCAGCACTCAAAGACCTCTTGAACTTGCCTTATTTTCTCTCCCAAAGGCAAAGCATCTCCTTCATTCCAACCTGCACTTCAGTCCCAAGTCCAAAGAAAGCTAATAAGCGTGGCCTGTTTATTTTGAGCTGTAACACCATGTCATATAAAAAAGGGTTTGATTCATTCTCCTTCTCCAAAGCAGTAAGTAAGATCCTAAAACAGAGCTTCTTGTATAAAAGGCAAGGTTGGGACAAAGCCTTTCTAGCATAACATATCCACGTGATATGACTGTGTAATATATATGGTTTTAGAAAACTCATCTAGAAGGACATTTGAAGTCACAGTTGCCGAGCAGTGATCGCTCTCACGGCCAGTACCGCGATGCATGTGGACTTTGCATTCTACCAGAACTTGTAATACAGAAGAAATGAGTCTTGATGTGCTGGCTATGCAGAGAAAATAGTGTACAACTAACTGGCATTTGGGATTTAAAGCTCTGTTTTTTCTCTGTCCCATTTTACTCATCTTTCAAGATCACTGACCACAGCCACAGTGTCTTGGTTTGACACTCGCATTAAAGCCAGCGTGATTATTTACATGACTCCAATGAGACAGTTGGTTATGAGCACGCTTTTCTTGTCCAGCAGGGTTTTGGAGGGTAGCTGCCTTCCAGCTGAATGCCAGGGTATGGAGCTTTGCTGGAGTACTGAGGATTTACTTTTTAGTGATACATGGGCAGACACGATGCACGCTTAAGGGGCTGAAAGCTTATCTGTCTTACATGGGGAAACACTTGCATAGTCAGGGTGAAAGGCTTGTCTCCTTCATGCAGCGAGTGAATGCTGGTGAAGAAGATTATCCTGAAGTGCATAATGAATTATACCAACAGAATTAAGTAGACCGACCTGCAACTACAATGTAATTTTCCAGTTATCTATCCCCCCATCCCTGACAAGCACAAACCTATATTAAATGGTTTCTACTGCCCACACCACAGTTCAGAAGATGACAGCCAGTAGAGGCCCTGAAGAAAAGCTCCTGGAAATGTACCTTCTCCAGCCTTTTCAGCTAGGGGAACAAGCCTCTGAGCTTGTCTAGTCAATGTGCATCCTGCCTTGTATCCATATACCAATCTTGCAAACACTTTGCAGTCATACGTATAGTAGTTGGACTGAGTCAAAGTGCTCAGTGCATCTCTGACCTGGGTTCAGATTTGCAGAGCAGATGGGTTACTAAATATGCACCAAAGGGTTTTGTGCAAGTTAGTGACACATTTAAAGTTTTGCTTGGCTCTCTATGAAGAGTAAAGCGGCTGTCAAACTAGGTCTGAGGACAAATAGGTTGAAAGTGAGTCAGCTGCTATTATCAGCACAACTGCACCGGAGAGGTGCTTTCATTTGGCACATGAAAGGCTAGAGGTGAGGTACTGCCACAAGAGCAGCCAGGAGGACATTGCAAGAAGGTTTAAAGACTTTTTCCCTCACCGTGTTATTGGCTCTTTAATTGCAGCCACTTAAACTTATGTTACTCTACTTTGTTTTACCCTCCTCTTTAAATCACTTCCAAGTTTCACTAATATGCTAAGGGAACCTTAAAACAAGTCATGTAAATTGACATTTAAAACCTGCCTTTCATTCTAGAAGCATGCAAATGCCATGCTGACACCTGTCAAATTTCACCGACAGCTTCCTCACACTAGCAAGTCTTGGACAAATCAGTGATGACGGTAGTTAACACAAAAATAGAAACTGTAATTTGGATGTTTGAATTGGTCTTTTCCCTGATTGCTTTGTCTTTCAGTTTGATTGACTTCAGAACAGAATGTCAAGATAACAGCAGTGAAACTGCCATAGTGTTATTTGTTTATTTATAACAGTTCCTTTTGTTCATACTGCTAAATAAGGTGGCGATAAATATTCATTGCAGTTGTGTTTCACCAAATGGGAATTCAGAGATAACTCCTCACACTCTGAAAACTTTGCATTTTATACATAGTGTTTGCCACCACACTTAGCATGCATTATCTTGTGTTGTCAAATATTCTTGTGTTTTCTTACTTGCTGACCTCGTGTGTTTTAAATTACCTTGGTTTACTAACAGAAATACTTGAAGTGTGTCTCAGGTTCTCTCCACAAAATCAATGAAATGTAACTGAACCAAATCTAATTGTCTGTGTGATTTAGAGGAGTTCTTCGCTTGCCATTTACATTAAAAAGATTTGTAGACTTTTGCCAAAGGTTCCCCTTCTGAAGTTTCTCAACACTACCAAGACTTTTAATTCAGCACAAAAATCCATACTTTCAGGAATTAACATGCATCTTGGGAATGAAAGCAGACCAGCCTCAAAAAAAAAAAAATTAAACAATTTATTCATTTATATCAGCATCATTTAGTTCTGAGAATGTGTAATAACAGTACAAACTCAGGTAATTCCTCATATTGGGCACAATTTTTGTTATTTAATTTTCATAATTTTATAATATACTAACAGAATTTATGAGAATCCCATGAGATTGGGAGGAATGATCAATACTGCAGAAGGCAAGGCTCAGTTCAGAGGGACCTGAACAAGCTGAAGGAGTAGGCCAACAGGAACTTTGTGAAGTTTGTCAGCAGGAGCTAAGTCTTGTACTCTGAATGGAGCCATCCAATTGATTGGTGCCGGCTGAAGACTCTGTCTAGATTACAGTTCTGTAGAAAAAGATGTGGACAGTAGATTTACAAGGGATCACAAGGGATAACACAAAGGATAGTGTGCCCTTGTGTTAATGAAGGTGAGTCACACAGTGGGCTGCAATGGCAAGAGCATAACCAAATGGTAAAGGGAAGGGATTCTCTTCCTCTAATCATCACTTGTGAGGTGAAATCTGGAGTATTGTGTCTAGTTTTGCCCTCTACTCCCAAAACAAGACAATATTTGACAAATGGGAAGGAATCCTGTAGAGGGGCACCAGGTCTGAAGCATATCATGTGTGGGAAGAGGCTGAGAGCAAGTTCTGCTCAGCCTGGAAAGAGAAGGCCAAGGGGAGCCTGACTGCAGCCCTCCACTGCCTAAAAGGGGTTTGCAGAGAAGATGGAGCCGTCTTCTCTGAGATGAAGAACAGAAGAGCAAGCAGGGGCAGATGCAAGTTGCATTAAGCAAGGTTATAGCTGGATGGAGGGAAGAGCCTCTTCACCACATGAGCAGTTAAGCACCAGAGTAAGTTGCCCAGAAGTAATGGGATCTCCACTGTGGAAGATTTCTAGGAGTCAACTCAATAATACCGAGTAACCTGACGCAGCTTTAAATATAGCCCTGCTTAAAGCAGGAGCTTGAATAAGGGATCTCCAAAGGTTCCTTCCAAACTAAATATTTCTGTGATTCTGTAATACTACTAATATTATTAAGTTTGCTATTCAGAGGTACTGAATAGCAAATAAATGGCAATAGCAATATTAAATAAATTGTATAATTATATAAATTAAATAATATTAAATTAAATAATATTAAATTAAATAGTATTCAATAAATAGCAACATTAAATAGCAAATAAACAAATTTCATGGCCAAAAATATGCCTGTCCCAATATGTGAAGCTCCACCTGATCCATAAAGCTGCTAACTATGCAACTTCAGTCACTTCCAGGAGGCTGCCTTCATTATTTACAACTCACTGAATTAAATGATTATAATAATGAGAAGTAGCATTTTCCATCCTGTTATGTTTGAGAAATAATTTGTGTCAACCATAATCAAAACCACAGCTGAGTATAAATGAAAGGAACCTGAAAACTTGCATACAAGCAAATTCAGAAATTAATTACACTGGCACGAATGAAAGGAAAACACCTGGTGATTCGTGAATTACCACATTAGCACATGCTTTCTCCTCAAGCTGCAGAAGTACTTCATGCTACGTGGCCCTTTTGATGGGTAGAAGTTTGGAAGGACGGTAAACGGGCAGAAGGTGGCATATGCATAAAACAAGATGGGCCAGCTACTTCTGCTCCCCACGCTCTCTCAGTTATCCAGAAGAAAATCAAAGCAGCAGAACTCTTCTACCTTCTTCACAGGAGATACAAACCTCCAGCAAGGGCCAGCTGTTCATGGCTCAGTACCAACCAATTTTTAGTGCAAAACACCCCCTCCCAAGTAACCCATGCTCTAACATAATTGTGTAGGTGCAGTTGTATAAGCTCATGCAAACACCTCTTGAAGGTGTCCCTGGATTAAGCCTAATTAACAGAGCCACACTGAATTTTCTCCATACATACAACAGCTACCAGTCCACTGTTACAAATATTTTCCATATAAATATGTATTTTGAGAGAACTCTCAGTTCTTTTTTTCCCCGGAGCACTTTAAGCCTAACAGGTTTTTCATGCTGTCTCTTTGCCTACAATGCAAGATTGAAAAATATCTCCCTCAGCAGAGATAATACAAACGAAAGCATGTAAAGCAAACCTGGAGCTTACAGATGGCATCTCCTGTGGGAAAATTCTCTAAATTCTGAAAAGCAATTTACCATACTTGAGGTTGCCTCACATTGCAAGGATTTCATGATTGCTAAGGTGAGCCATTCTTGAATTACTAGGGCCAAAACCCTTGTTATCAATCTTGTCCTGGCTTTACCTGCATCCTGTTAATTTTTTGCAGATTGATGCCTGAAGCAAAAAATAAAAAAAGGTTTTGCTGGCATTTTTGATAGGGACCTCAACCTGGCATGTGTTATAATACAAGATATCTGCTTGTTCTTTACATCCTAATTCTGCTGCACAACAGATCCCAATCTGCTCAATACACATGGCTCCCTTGTCCAAAGAAGGCCAGTGTGAGGACCTGCATTTGTCTTTCCTTTCCTGCTCCCTGGTGTTCTTTGCATCACTGTTCCTAGACAGGAAAGCCTTCTGTGAAGGCACTTATTTTAACACCAATTCTGAGATAAAGTTGTGTTGTCAAGTACCCCTCCCTCACAAGCACAGTCAGAGCACTTGGAAAAAAACAAAGGGATTGAACAAAGAACTAATGTATTCAAAGTGACTGGCCCTAGAGCACAGCTGTTGACATTGCAACAGTGAGTAGTGTTGTGATTCATCCCGTTTATTCTCTACAGGGTGCAAAATGGAATAACACTGGAGTGCAGTTGGTTTTGATGCTAAGCATTGCAGGAGCTGTTCTGCTGCTGTCCGTGAGCACAACTGGTGCCCAGCCTTTATAGGGTCTCTTGAAATGAGGTGTGTTGCGTGGCCGGCCACCTCTCCAGCACCAAAAAGACAAAATCTGACTCTTGGTCTGACCTTTTGGCCAGCTTCTCTACAGGTACTCAGTTTTGATTCCCAATGTATTATATATCACAGAACCACCAAATGGTTTGTGTTGGAAGGGACCTTAAAAACCACCCAGTTCCAACCCCCTGCCATGGGTAGGGACACCTCCCACTAGGCCAGGTAGTCTAGAGCCTTGTCCAGCCTGGCCTTATATGTCTTATATATAAACAAGGGGAAAGCTGGACCCAAAACTGGACCCAAGACCAAAATTGAAGCGGACTATTCTGTTATTCTTTCCACTGTAACACTCATAAGGCTTCCAAACCTGAAGCATAACTACATAAAAAACCTCTGCAGCACTTGAGCTACAGATGACAGCTTTGTCTCAAAGCCATTTCTGCTCTTCTTTCTGTGCTGGCAATACGAATTTCAAAGATTCCTGCCCATTGGAAGTTATCTGAAGAGAGAACATATTTCTTGACGTGAATTTCACTGACGGGTGACGTGATCATGTTCCTGTCTAGTCAATAATTCATTCACTAGCTCTCAGAAAGAGACAGTTGGACACTTCCCATAATCATAGAACCATAAAACGGTTTGGGTTGGAAGGGACCTTAAAGATCACCCAGTTCCAGCCCCCTGCCATGGGCAGGGACACCTCCCACCAGACCAAAGCCCCATCCAGCCTGGCCTAGAACACCTCCAGGGATGGGGCATCCACAGCTTCTCTGGGCAGCCTGTGCCAGTGCTTCACCACCCTCTGAGTAAAGAATTTCCTCCTAACATCTAATGTAAATCTCCCCTCTTAGTTTAAAGCCATTCCCCCTTGTCCTATCACTATCTGCCCATGTAAAAAGTTGCATAATACCCACGATAAATCCTAATGTAATCAGTGGAATGTGGTATGTACGGTGATGGTCCACCACGGTGAAGGTGGCAAAGGAGCTGAAAACCGTGTCCAGAGCAGTACACATGGTAATCATAAATTATTGTAGGTAATCGTGTTCCTGGTAGAACTTACGATTTCTTTGGAATGAAAAGAAAACAAAAGTTATTGCAGCCTCCTGAAGGAGAAGCTTCAGTTTATGCTGTTGATTTCTTTTAAAAGCTACTGACAGGGAAGAACATAAAATTCCTGGTAGTAAAGCAAGCCAGACAGGGAAGGATGAGAAGTCAGAGGGGACCTAGAAATTTAGAAGGCTACCAGGAAATTCTTCTTCTCCTAAATCTCTTTCTCCTAACTCACTTCACATTTCTGAAGCAGCCATTCAGTTAATATACTTTTCCACCTTCCCAGTTTTTTCCCAAGAGATTTTGGGGTACATTTGGATAACACCCAAGGGACTGTGTCACTGACACCATCATGGGCCAGTGTGGACTCCTTTTAAATGCAAAATGTCAAGTTTGGGTAGGACAGAAAGCACTCACAAATAAATGTATATTCCCCTCCTTCCTCAGCTACGAGGCATCTGTAAACTTGTATGACTCATTTCTGCTTTGCGTAGCTGTACCTGATTTCATATGTTTTGAGGTAAGTTTGTGTAACATATCAGCTGGAAAGAAAGTGGAAAGCTGCTAATATAACAAGTAATTGAAGTGTGTGCTTATCTAATGAGCACAAATAAACATTGCTGTTGCCTTTGCGTGGTTTAAAGCGACAGCTATCTCTTCATGAGAGTTGACGCATGAAGCAAAGAGTAGACAGCCCTGACTTATAACATGGTTGTGCCCTCTTTGTCATTGAAATTAATTTCAGGAAATAAATTACCTTTTCAGGACAATTTTTCAAGTCATCTGAGATTTTGTCATGTGGCAAGTAACAATAGCACTCATGTAATAGAGTAATTGAAACAGCATTTTATTTACCAACACTTGCTTCCCTTCATCCTCTAATAATGGTGCTGTAGAACAAAGGATGAAGCTGTAAGTACACTCATTAACTTGTGAAGTTAAACAGCTAGCAGGTTCAGTAAGCTTCAACTGAACAGCACAAGGCACCAAAATAGTTTTTCATTTTTAATGATTGGCCAGATTTTTCTCTATGCAATAAAAAACTAGTAGCAAGGTAGGATCTCCCTGCTTCCAATTGAAGAAAGGCTCCTGAAGAGTGTCCTTAACTTCTTAGAGGCTAGGTTTCTGCTAAAGGAGAACAGCCATTTTTAAGCAGCCTGCTGCCACATTGCTTCCAGCTCCCTGGTTCCCTGACAGACTCAGCCAAACCAAGAAATCCATTGCTCAATGGATGACAACACTGGCAAAGCTGAGTCAACACCAGTAACATAAGAGGTTGACTCGAGCAGCTAGTCAAAATGTAATCCCTTGTAGGCATTATTTCAATTAAATTAAATTCTTTCAATCTGGAAGAAAAATACTGAAGTATCTCAATATCTCTTTCTTACAAGAGAGCAATGCAGTCACTTGTGAGAAAATACAAGGTCTTACCTTCTTGACCTCAGCAATTGGAAACTGTTTTTTTATTTCACTGCTCTCTGACCAGAGAACCTCTTTGCCTAAGGGCTACATGTTGAAAAGATTGATTTATTCTTCCCAAATCAATCCTCTGCTGCTGCCTAATGGATTAACCTACCCGATTCCTTGTGGTGAGGTGGTGCAGTGAGTGGAAGTGGAGGGAGGAGGAGAGGACAGGGCAAGGGAAAAAGGAAAGCAAAGTTAACACTGGGCAGCCAGCAAAGGTGTTGTGTTCTAGACTGATCTAGCCAAAGGGAGTAAAATCAGGAGAGTAGGCGGCAAGGAAATGCACTTAGCTGAGACAGACAACCACTTTCACGTCCCTCCTTTTGTACTCTCATTGTTTTCCACTTTCTATCAGTAAGGCAAAAATCCAACAAAGTGACTCATCTCAGCTTGTAGGAGAAACCCCACCCTCCCTTCATACCTCTGTCTCATCCTTCCTAAGCAACATAACGCTTTGAGTAGGAACAGAGAAATTACTCCAGAGAAGGCTTCACCTTGTCTCCCATTTTTGAGGTCAAAAGTAATTAAAAAATAAACAAATCCATTTTATCAGCACCAAGCAAAAACATGTTTTTTACTTAAATAAAAATAACCTTTTACTTAGTGTTGAGGGATCCAGATACTTCAGAAAGTGGAAAACAGCAGGAGTTAACTACGGACTGCCACAGGACCCGTGTATTGTTGGCAGCATACAGCAGTTTCCCTGAATTGCTCCGAGCACAGCTGGTGCTTCCTGAGGGCTGGCAGAAAGCTCTTGCAGTGCCTCGGAGCTGTGCACACCCTCAGAAGGCAGGGACGACTGGAAAGGGTGAGATAACACTCACATTTTGCAGTGAGCTCTGATTTTGTTGTGCTTACTGCACCTGATCCCAATGGAAATTTTATCCTGCTTAAAGCTGATCCCAAAGGAATCTTAGCGTTCATGCCATGCTACGTGTGAGGCATCTTTAGCTAGTCGGTAACTTTATTGCAAGGATATTCAGACTCTGAACATGCTGTACAGACTGGAAGATACAATGCTTTTCCGAAAAAATGCCTGACAGCATTCACATACCATATCTCATAATCTTTCAATATTACTTGCAAATTCCACCCTGCGTTCATGATGTGCAATAAAAACAACTGCTTTATTTTATGCTAGGCAAGATGTGAAACAGGCATCTGTTTCGTATTTTGATATAACAGAAATGTTGAGATCAGTACAAATGGATTGTGCGGCTGGATGAGGCAGTCATCTGAGTCTGTAGCCTGATGGCTTAGAGGAGGGCGTAAGACTCGTCCTGGGGGTCAGAAAGATTCAGGCTGGAGCGAGTTTATCTCCTTCAACCCCTTAGTCCAAGAAAGGCTTTGAGATTAGATCAGGTTGCTCAGGCATTGTCCAGGTGAGTCACAAATATCTCACAAGGTGGACATCCCCCCACCTCTCTGGATAGCCTCTTCCAGCTTGGTCACCCTGCAGGAGATCAGCCTTTTCCTCCTGTCTGATCAGTGCAGACCGTGGCTGCTGGCTCTCGTCGTCCATCACCGAGCGCTTGAAGAGGAGCCTGCACTTGGGAGAAGTGAGTAAAAATTGTTGTAAAAGAGAAAATAATTGTTACAGTTTGCAAAGTTGTGTCTCGATGTCTTGGTATTTCATTCGACTTGAATTATCCACCAAAAAGAGGTCTACCATGATCTGTGTATGGAAGTACAGCAGTGACCATACTCCATTACCAAGACACTGCTATCCACTTAACATTCTGAGGTGTTTGAAGAGTTTTCTAATTTCCCTCCAGTGCTCTTTCCTTTGTATTGAATACGAAGGGCCATTTGAGGCAGTATCATCCATTTCCTTGCCTTTCATTACATCCTTCTTCATTAGACTTCCTTGTAATATTCTCAAGTTTTAACTAAAACAAATACCTCTGCAGATTTTGCTAATTCACTGTTCACAAACTTTTTTTCCCCAAATTTCCAAGTATTTAATGTTATACAGGTCAACTGTTGAAGCTTAATGTTTTTAAATATTTTGACATTTCTCGTATTTTACTATCCTGCAAATTGATTTCTCAGTCCTTGTCTATTTCCTGTCTCATGGTCAGATATGTAGCTATAACAAGATTCTGCATTTTTATAGCTGCTAAGAAAGGATTTCCTCAAAGGTTTTTGAGTGATTAACTACATTATATTGTCTTTTATCCTTTTTTTTTCCATGTCAAATGACCAATTAAAACTCTGTCAGTTACATGCACAAACCTTGCTGGCTCCTGAATCTCTGGATCACTCAGAAAGATTTTTTTTTTTTTTAATCTGAAAACCAAAACAGATGCTTAGCATCTTGATTACCCTTAACCCCTGGCACATAACTACATTTCAGTAAGAAATAAAAATGTATATTTTTATAGGTAATATGTATTACTTTATACATTGTGTAATACATGCAGAATGCAACATATATAAATGTGTATAGATAAATGGTTTAAGTTATACAATATATGTAATATAAATACAGTAAATGAGTGTAGTATATTATATAACCTATGAATATTTAACATATGTATATGTAATATGTTATGAGCTATATCACAATATGAATATAAAATAGATACAATTTATTAAAAAAATACTAATATATCAAAGTAAAATTCTAAAATATTAAAGCACAAATGAATCAGTCATTTAACATATATTTAATCAATAGCATGAAATGCTTGTATACTCATATAAAATACATTACATAGAGAGTATGCATTTATGCTATTTTTTGGATATATCTATGACATGTTATATACTACATCATGGTTTAATTTGCAGCTTACAGGCTTTTGAACACTCACCAATGGGACCTTTATGGAAGAGGCTACTCTTTTGTGTGTTGTTTTAGTTTTTGTACCTGCCATTTTGTTCATCACATTGCTCTGCTGCTTCCTGTCCTTGTAAGACACCCTCATTACTCACAAGCCCAGAACAGGCTTGTCTTCAACATTGTCTGCAGACAAAGTTGCCATTAAGAAATCATGTAGCTTGCTAGCAATACCCTTAATTGCTCCTTTAAGCACTCAAGGGATCAGCTCTTCTGTGGACACATTTCCCTCAGGAGCTGGAATATAACCAGTAAGTGCATCAGTGCTTAAATGTATTGTGCACTCCTTGAAAGCCATTGTTTTAGCATTATGCAGGCACATGGTGCCTCAGGTGCCTCTTTTCCTTTCAGCATTGCGTATTTGATCTTCAAAACCCTCTAACACTCTGCTCATCCAAAGCCAGCTGCCATTTCTGCATTTGCTTATTATTCCTTCATGTTGCGGGATTTCTGTTCCCCTCCGAAAGCTTCCCCAGCTTTCCAGGTTCCTCCCACCCCGCGTGTATGCTCACAGCTATTTCATGCTCACAGCTACTTCATTTCCTCTCTAGGAAGCAGCAAGCAGTTTTTGAATGGACGCATCCACATGAGAATGAGCGGCTGGCATTTACGAGGGTATTCATGGTCAGACCTCTAGGCTAAGAAAGCCCTGCAGAGGTACCTGCTGAAGGCAGCAGTTTTCATTTGATGTACGCAATGGTTCTGAGAAAGCATTTCTTGTGCTCCAGTCAGTCCTGAACCCTGCTTCTTCAAGCTCCTGGGCCCATCCTACGTCCTTAAGTGGTGCTGGGAGCCAGTGTGTTTGAAGTTTGTTGAACAAGGTCACCTCCTCTGAAGAACGTTTATGTAACAAGAACTTGCAGCACTGTCGTCACGGGCTGTGTATGCTTTGGTTTCTTTTGACAGGTTGTTTCTGGGCCATCTCTTACATGTTCTGTATGTAAGGGCAATTTGTCGCTGCTGGCATTCGTCTTCCACACATAAGGAATTGAGCAGCTCTAGAGCTAGAGCCAATCTTTCTATCTTTTGACTTTCAAGCTCTGGAGGCAAATATAATGGCTTTCCAGTAATCATGATGCATTTATTAAAATCCTGTCTGCAGCCCTTGCATAGAAACAATAGTCAACAGCTTTGCTTGGTGCTACCAGTCATAAATTTAAGTGTCCTTACCAGCTCTTTGAGACTTTTGACTTCTTTTTATGATCAGCATCTGCTATTCATTTTTGCACAGTAAGGCTCTTCCACTGGATATTTTAGCAATTAGCCTAACAGAAAGGTATCATTCACATACATCTCTGCACATTCTCTCTGTAAATCAATGGTAATTTGTTGGCAATCACTCATTTCAAACTGAGATCTCCCTGTTCTGTCATGTACCATTTTTTTTTTTATTTTTCCTTATCTTAAACAAGCATAGTGTAGTTCAGGAAAATGCAGTATTTCAGTGCAGCTGTGTAAATGGTGAGCTGACTTTTGTTTAGCTGAACATCTTCCCTACAGGAGTGGGCAAGCAGTTGCCCAGAGAGGTGGTGGAGTCTGCATCCAGAGGCATTCCCAATACCTACCTGCGCCTTCAGCAACCTGCTTGAGCCTCAAAGCTGGCCCTCCTTGGTGCAGGGGCTGCACTACATGACCTCCAGCAGCACCTGCCAAGCCAACTTGTTCTGTTATTTCCATGTTTCTGTGTCCTCTGTTTGGTGGACAGAGTCAATTTGAAATATAGCTTAGTTTACCTCAGAATATAGCCTGTAAATCAGCCTAGAGAGACAGAAAATTATGTCAGTTTTTCATAGACAGTTGACAAAAAGAATATTGGCAGATACCCTGGTTCATGATGTTTACCTTCTCAGACCAAATCTGACTTGCCACGCTTTTCTATGAACTTCGGGAAAGGATTATACTGAGTTCTGCTCTCCTTTCAGTATGGTACACAGAGGTCAGTGGAGTTACTCTGTTATCACCATGCTGTACCAAGACACACCGTAATACAAAATCTTAATGTTCTATCCTGTGCTCAAATTTCTCAGAAAGCCCCCCAAATTATTTCCCACCATTAATCTTACATTATCCCTATTATTTCTTCTCAGAAAGAACAGCACAGTCTCTGTAATTGCATGATCGGAGATTTCAGATTATTTTAATGGTGCAAAGCTTTTATGTAACATCAATTCTTAATAAAGCATGTCACTTCTATGACCTGTTGCAATTTGTCATGGGAAGTATTAAAGAGCTAGTTAATAACTGAGGGTTTTGAGTGGGTTATTTTCTGAGTTTTCCTGAACATCGGATGTGGATTCAAATTCATAAGAAACAGATAAATTCTGTGTCAATGGTGATAACACTTTTTGTTATTTGACAGCTTTTCTAGACTTTGCTGTAGCTTTTTTTTTTTTTTTTTTTTTAGTACAAGGCATAGCTGTAATGCTTGAAAAGGTTTTGCTCAAAACAAAACAACACAACATTTTTTAGAAAGAAAACCCAGATTAGCTAATTTGCTTCTGATATTATCCAGCTGCTGAAGTCCCACCCACAGGGAAGTAAAGTTCAGTTGCCTTAATATTGCGTCTGACTGCCTGCAAGATGCTCCAGGGCATCAGAAACATCTCCGCAGTGCTGGGTGACATCACATGGGACCTACCGGAGACTCAGCAGCACACGTGTTATTTTTCTCCACAATTTGTTTTTGAGATGGTCTCACAAGCCCCCTAGAACAAAGAATGCATGCTTGCTATCAACACCTTCCAACAGTACTCTGTTCCTAGAGGGGAATTTCCCAGCCTCCTTGAATCATACTGTAGTCCAGCCAGGATTAGTGCCTCATGGCCTGGCATTCCCTTAGTGCCTAGACTTCCCTTCCAAAATGAAATAACTGAGAAACTGCATATTCTGATTTTACCACACATCAGTCCCCAATGTCTTAAATACCGTCTGGTCAAAGCCCAGGCCCAGCACTGGTGTGGTGTGTGTATGGGTGGATGACCATCTCTTGGCCAAAGTCAAAGAGAGATGGGCTTTCCTGTATGGTCTAGTAACCAGATAATTCTGCCCTGATTTCAGGTTTTTGCAGGAAATGAAAATGTCCTACAATTGCTCAGATCTACTCTTACTATCTGAGACTCATAGTCATTACATGCAGCTCATATTCTGCCTCTAGAGACAACATAACATTTACGGCTGAGCATATGACTTAATAAAACCAGGAACAATTCAGATCTGTAGATACCTCATATTGTTTATGTACTGCAGCCCCTTCAGCTAGGAATGCAGCATTGCGAAACGCAGGACACAATTCCTCAGCCCTGTGCCTTTTGTAGTGCTACTGTAATAACAGTATGGCAAGGCGATACAGAAAGACAGGGAACAGGCTCACTCTTGCGAAGAGGTACAGCAATCTAACACTAACAATTTCATCTAACTTCAACTCAGTCATCTTTTATATCTGATTTATAAAATAAACAATAAAACTATTCCTTCTGCAGTTTTGTGGATTCCACTGAATTAACTTGGATGGCAGTAAATGAAAAGGATTAGCAATACCAAACTATTGTACATAGTCAGTAGGGGACCCAATGACTGTTGTTAAATTGCTGCCCTCAGGATTGTCTCAAGTTCACATTTCCCTAATCTCAAAATGCAAAATTTATAATTCTGAATTGCCAGAGGGTGTTTAAAGACACTACTGGGCAGAAGAGACCTGGGCCTGGACCAAGGTTTGAATCACCTCTTGCAGGTTAGCTGGTGCAATCCCCTGCTCAAAGTAGAGCTAGCTGCCAGGCTACAGCAGCTTGCCCAGGACTTCATCCAGACAAATTTTGAATATCCCTAGGACGAAGATCCACCACCTCCCTGGGCAGCCTGCCTCTGTGCTCAAATCCTCCCGTGGGGAAGATTAATTTCCCTCTGTCCAGCTGGAGTCTCCCTTGCTGCATCTTGTGTCCTTTGCAGTGGGTCCTGCCACTTTGCACTGAGAAGTGGCTTTTTCTTTCCTGTAACAGTTATTTACTGGAAGACAACAACTAGATCTTACCTACCATTTCTTCTTCAGGTTGAACAAACACATTTCTCCTAGCCTCTCCTCACAGGGCATAGGCTCCAGCTTCCTAACCATTTTGGTAGGTCTCTCCACCAGTGGACTTTTAAGCAGGAAAAGGAATCAAAGACTGTGGAAACTTTTTCTGTTTACTGACGTGAATGTAAAAGAATGCATGCACATAAGACCAAATATGTGCAAAATGAGATTCAAATTAGCAAGAGAATTACAGGATAACAGGAAATAATTTCATGCACAGTTTGTTCT
Organism: Netta rufina; assembly: GCF_964035555.1. Classification (NCBI taxonomy): domain Eukaryota; kingdom Metazoa; phylum Chordata; class Aves; order Anseriformes; family Anatidae; genus Netta; species Netta rufina. Next base: position 85,377,253 of record NC_140124.1, on the reverse strand, counting down.
TACCTTGTTGAATGCCTAAAGAAAACACTGATAAATATATTTAAGGGAAAGGTTTCAGCAGATGATTTCAAGCTGGACTATGGCTTCTTTTGAATCAGTCCTCTCTAAAGAGTATCAGTAATTAATGTATCTAAAATGGTGAACTAGCCCTGTAGAAAGATTGCTCATGCACGTAACATTGATGAAAAGGTGTCAAGGGCCAGGGAAAGAGCAGGATAAAGAATAATATAAGAAGTTAGACCTAATGACATAAATTCAGTCTTCAGATTAGACAAGCCTGATAAGTATCATCTAAGGATACCTAGAGAAGTAGCTCCCACTGCCTCAGAGCTCTTAACGGTCTGAGAAACCGAGCTCACAGGAGATTAGAAAAGAGCAGATGTTTTTGAGAGAGGAGCCTGGAAATAATGGAACAATCAGCTTAACTTCAAGGCTGTCATTCTGGCACCTTCCACAATCTCTAAATTACTTTTACTATAACAACAAAAAATATAAATCCAAATAACCTACACTGATTCTGCAGCAATTTCACACACACACCAAGAAAATTTATTACTAAGGTGTAAAAGAACATGTTTTTAATGTGTTTATAATGGCCTCTTCAACTCACAGCTGAGTGCACTTATACCTCTACACTTAAAAAAAAACAACACAAAAACAACAACAAACCAAAGCAACCTCAGAGTGAAAGCTAGGAAATTGTAGGATGTAGAAATACATAATAAAATAAGTTTACTATAAACTCAATAAGGTCTGTGCCTACGCAAATGACAGATGTAAAATCAGGAAACAGATCAACTGCGACTGGGAAACATGAGGTGATGTGAAGATGTCTGTGGCACAAGAGAAGTAGCAACGTTCAACCCATTTGGAAAGTGAGGGGTGTCTTTCACTTATTTGTAAATTTTCATTAAAGACGGTGTCAGCTCATTGTTTCTGTGGATTCGTGCTTAATACCCTATAACCACTAAGAAGGGATGATACAGAAAATGGAGGGAGCTTTCCTCAGAAAAGATACGTATCTGACTACAGGCCTGTAACACCCAGCTCCACCTGTTATCTGGGGGAGAAGGTAAAAGCTCTGAAGAAGTATGATCCCCTCTTTCTCTGCAGTTTGGAGAGCATTTTCACCAGTATGGCAGGTAACATTGAAAACAGCGAGACCTGATCGTGTGGTAAAGGCCTTGCACCACGTAGTGCATGTCCTCTGCTACCCTGGCTATCTAGAGGCCTCTCAGCAACAGACCAAGCCTAAGGAAACACATTATCTTCCACCCATCCTGCTATCATAATTATCCTTTTTGTTAATTGTTTTCTAGGCGGATGAAGAAGTTGATTGGGTTTTACTCCTCTGATGAAACATCAGCATTTAATACCCTGACTTGGATGTCAAGCTAAGGCAGAAACAAACACACACACACAAATCCAGGGCGGACCTCAGGCAAGGGGATGAGAAGCACTCTGCATTGCTGTTTCGTTAGTACTTGAGACTGTCCCCAAGAGCAGATCCATTATACGTTGACCCAGACAGTAAGACTCAAGGCTCTCAAACACCCCTTGCTCATAGGACATATGTGTGTGGGAAGTGGACGAAGCTGGGAGCTTCTGCCTGTTCCTTTTTTAAAAATGGTGCAGTCATGACCTTTAGCTCCATTCTGCACTGCAGGCAGAAGCTGAGGAACATGTTTTCTGCCTCCACAGCCCATATTTCTAGGAAATTTTACTGATCCACTGAGAGATCATGAGGCATTCCCACAAGTTTTTCTGCATTAAGAGGTACATATTTTAAATTGGGAAAAAAAGCTATGTAACTTTGCATTAAAAATGATCCCTGCAATTAATATGATAATTTTAAAAATTGTCCTTCTAAATAACTGACATTATTTATCATCATGAATATGCCACCATATAAAAAGCTCTTAACCTATGATTACTGAAAAAATCTTTTTTTTTTTTTTTTTTTTCATATTTCAGAGAACTTTGCACAAAGCTAGTTATATTTTCTTCTTGTTTACTAAATTGGAACACTTCACACATCTACAAGGATTTTTTTCTGTCATCAAGAGAAAAGCAATTTAAAAAATCAGAATATGAAAATGAAGCTATAAGGCATGGAAAACCAACAAGAAAATTCTGGAATAAATGCAGCAGCATAAATGTCATGAAAATTCGGAGTCATGAAGTAGCCGAGGGGTTGAGGGTAGTGATTGTTTCCCTCTGCTGATAGCTTGTGAGGCTGTACCTGCAGTACAGCCCATTACAATGCAGCCCAATAGGTCCCCATTAGAAGAATTGTCAACATACTGGAGAAGCCAACCAGTCAAGACCCACCAAGAGTTAGGAGGCTAGTCTGTGATGAACGAGATGAGGAGAGAGCCGGGTTCATGTAAGCCTAGAGACAAGGCTCCCCTCTTAACCAAGGGGGTTTTGAGTACTTTTGAGTACTTTGTATTTCTTCAGGAAATGCCAGTGCCTCAATTCTACACCCCAAAAACTAGATGTAAGTGTTACCAACCCCATGTTGGAATTGGGATAATCAATTTCTCTGTAGTAAACGGAACACTTAAAAATCACTAAGAACGCTTACCCAGTTCATCTCTCTGCTTGTTTTTAAGTGCCTGACTTCAGCCTTCCACAAGGTCTTTAACAGTTCCATCTGCTGACTTTATTTTAACATTTTCTTGCAGTTACAGAGGATGCTGGTTGGAAGGGACCTCTGGAGGTTTCTAGCCCAACCCCGTGTTCTGAACAGGACTGTAATAAACACTCAATCACGTCAGCTGTGACTTTGGCTGACTCTTGAAAACCTCTGAGGATGGAGATTCCATTTAAATGTCATTATATCAAGAAACAATACATTGTAGAGTTGTCTAAACTATTTTTTTTTGTCAAATATGTTGACTTCTGTATGTTTATTGTAGCCCTGGAAGCCAAAAAGAAATCTGATGTTTGAGTAATGACTGCAGATGAGGCATTATGAATGCTAGATACATGCTGAGTTTTGCGCTGCTGCTCTGTTTGGAAGGAAGCCAAACAGCAGATGATAGAATAAATATAAAATGAAAGTGCATCTTTTTCCATAAGCGACAACAAATTGCTCTGGGTTACTCATTTAAAGAAAAAAAAAGCAACATTAAAGGCAAACCCGTATGTAGCCAACAGCCCGCTTAAATGTAACTGTATAGAAATACCAGGTGCAGAAGTAAGAAAACTTAATTTGCATTCAAAACAAGGAGCCATCCTGTGAGTAGTAGACAAGACTACAGTTGAAGAACAATCCTCAGGTTTGCTGCCGTGGCTGTCCCATCTATCTTCCAGAACAGGGGTTGTGTTTTCACTCTCTCATGATGCCTGAATGCTTTCCCAGCCACTCTCACTACCTGTCAGCGTTCAGGTTACAATGCTTGCTTCAGAGGAGGGGGCAAAAAAAAAATGCATGCAGTGCTAAGAGTGCATCAAGCCGACTTTATTAGGATGCTGAGTGGCAGTAACAAAACAGCCGTGCTGCCCGCGCTGTTCTGCTGGAGCTTGTTTACAAGGCTCGTCCTGCAGAGGCACCACGGCACAACCACGTGCTGACCCTGGCTCTGCCAGCAATGCGGCGTGAGCACACAACTGCTTGTTTTCTCCAGGCCAGTTTTCCCACTGGGAGAAAGCAGCACGCTGATTGCCCTTTGCTGCGGCCCAGGATAAGGGTTGTCACGGGAGCTGAATCAGTTTCTTTTACTGCTAACACTTTACTTTGCAAAATCCCACTGACTTCTAAACAGGCTTCAGATATTTAAGGAAAAAAAAAATCATCTTGGTGCCAATTATGGTACATTAATTCAGAGGGAAACCAAACTGTCAGAATTCTAGCAAACTTCCAGAGAAACTAACATTCGGTAAACGCTGAAGACAAGGCTACAAAACAGTATCCACTTGGTGTTTCCCCTCCTTTTCTTTCTATTTTTCTCATACAATGGATGATTTCCTGGCAGCACCATCAACTTCTCCTGAGGGCATCTCTGAGCAGAACCTAATCAGAGTATTCTTTCAGATGCAAGAAACTTTTTATTTCCCCTCTATCACATTTAAAACGCCCTGCCACCAGTGCAAGCATCTACGGTCCCTGTGTTTCTAAAAAATGCCAAACTAGAGAAAACTCTCAAGACATCTAATAGGGACTGCTTACAAGGATGGACTCAATTAGTGAACTACAAACCTAGTAATTTTGAATTTACGTTCTCGGACCTGACAAGATGACTACATCACCTCTCTTCCTTCTAGACTGTTCAATTATCTGCAGCAACCAATGCTCAAAACCACCCAAGCAGATGTTCATCCATCTGACCATTAGAATCACAGAAGCACATACCTCGCAGAGAAGGACAAACACACAGCTTTTCATTGGATTTCCAGCCTAGGAAGCCAGGACAGTGTTTTCGGCCACTGCCTAAAGTCTTGGGCTTCTCTCTGGCAGTCAAGGTAAAAATAACTAACTAGGACAGAGCAACCACAACAAGCAAACTAGCAGTATTTCAACAAACAATAAACCAATGTCTGTGTAGTGTTGTTGTTTTTTGGAGAGGGTGGTGTTGTTTCTGAAATACAGAGTAAAACTGCCGATCAGTGCAAGAAAAGTAGACTCCCCGTTTCTTGGCTCAAATCTCCCATTAGCACTTGACAGGAAGAAAACAAACAAACAAACAAACAAACAAAAAAAACTAAAAATAGCAGAATTTGTAGATATTGCAGGAAAAGGGGACAACTCAAAGAATTTAAAATGGTCCAGATGTGGGCTCTTCATCTATTAAGTTACACCTGATTTAAATAAGTTAATAATCTAAGACTGCATTTTCCTTTAGCTCCCAGACATAAGCTTTCTATTCGCATTTTAGTCTGACAGTGGCAAGCTGTCAAAAAAAAAAAAAAAAAGCCATCAAGACTGTTCTTTTATACAGATAGCTTTTTGCCAATTGCTGCAATCAGCTGTATCAACAAGTATTTTCATCAGCTGAACCTGAATTGAAACTTCTGCAGAGTCACAGACTGAAACATAGCTTAAATTACGGCTCAAAGGCACCAACAGATGCAGTACATGAAGCCATCAGTTCTGATTTCTTTACATAATTTTTGACCTTCTGATAATTTGTGGACATCATTAGACCATAAAAATAATGGCTGTGTTATAATTAGTCTTTAGGGCTGAGTACTGCAGACTGTATGACGTTGATCATGCAACTCTTCCTCTATTTCAAATACCCAACATGTAAAAATAAATGCAAACATATGAAAACGAATGCTAATTTCATGCTTTAAGTTGGATGCTGCTACATCAGCAGGATTTCTTTTCTTATGTATCTTGTTAGAATTAAAAATTATACTTTATATATACTTTCTTTCGAAAGAAAATTCTGCTATGCAGGACCTTTCAAAAAGCTACCCATCCAACTGCAGCTGTCAGTTCAAGGAGTGAACTCAAACCTTGGTTGTGGATACGTACCATAGAGCATTTAGCTCTAACAAGCAAAATACAAGGGTAAGAACATTTTTATTAACCTATTTTATGAACTCTCAGGAGGAAAATGAGTCCTGTCGATGCTTTTTCACTGCATAAGACTTAGCATCTTACCAGAGGACATGTCACTATTTCAGTTTTACACCTCTCCCTCGAGAATACACCCTGTGATGAAGTAGTTCAAGGGCAAGCATCAGAAAGTCTGGTGTAGCAAGGTACAGCAAACGGATCCAAGCCATGTTAGGACTTCATCAGGAAAAACAAACATTGTAAATTTAGTTTGACAAGCAGCACAAATATTTGCATCACATGGTTCTACTGCAGGACAATTACTTGTACCACCAGTCACCTTCCTTTCAGGTCAACTTGATAAAAGTAGAAAGAAACTAAGCCACAAAGGGTGGAATGTAAATTATAAGCTTTGAGGACAGCTGAGTAAATTTTTTTAGTCAGCTTATGTAAATCACCCTTTTGGCCCCAAATAACCTCTTTTAAACATCTACTCTATGACAATATACATACTGCTTTTTTTAAAAAAAAGTATTATTTCAACTATAAGCAAGTATCTTGCAGAAATTAGAGACAACTCCCATTTGATGGAATGACTGAGAAACAGAGGACTACTGTAGCCATGAGGGACAGTCACAGACTCTTTCAGGCACATTCCAAGACATGAGTCTGAAGCATGTTCAGCGCACCTGAAGATCTAGTTAAGGACATTCCACCTCCCTTACAAAGAATTTGCCACTCTGCCACGCAATATTTTATTCTGAATAAATTAAACGGGCTTTTAGTTAAGTATCCTATATGTTTATGTATTTGTATGCATACTTGCAATGATTCCCTGACCCAGTAAAAAAAAAAAACAACATGTAAATAGTACTCAGGTTGGGTGGTTGGTGGTTGGTTTTCTTAAAGGAAAAAATGTTATTTCTAGAACTTTTATGCTTTGAATGAAACACCGTGGGGTTTTTTTGTTGTTTGTTGGTTTGGTTTTTGGTTGTTTCCTTGTTTTATTCTGAAGGAAGTCTTCATAAAATGCAGAACAGTTCCACAGGCAGTTTATTTGTACATACCATTATTCCATTTCAAAGACAGGCTTTAGATTTTACTGGTGCATGGTCCATTGCCAGCAACAGACACTCAAACTCACCAGTGAAACTGAGCTTAAAAATGGTACAAATAAGACATGTTTGAGGAGAAATCTCTTTATAGTTTTTGATTTAAAAAATAAAATAGGTGAAACTTTAAAAAAGGAACATCACATTCCAACTGAAACTTTAAAATATTCTTCTATGCTAGAAGCAAGACTGGTGAGTTCTCAGGGAAGCAGCCAAGTAACAGAGAAAGAAATTTAATCTTTCACATCATTTGTATCACTGTCTTTACTTTCCTGGCTTACATGATTGTTGCTATTTTTACTAAATTGACCCAAATCCTCAATTTTATTTTCTACTTCCATAGCACTGCTTTCCACAGGACTGTGGGAGGATTCTTCACCTATTTCTGCTTCCATTTTTGTGACTAAATCATGTTCTTTATCTTCCACATCCATTCCTTCCTCCGTTTGTGCTGCTCCGTATTGACCTTCTTCCTCTGTTTTACCTTCTGATTCCTCCTCTTTCCTCTTTGCTTTAAACACTTCAACTCCCATCATCCTCAGGTAATGAAGTCTCTCATTCTTGGGCACAAAGGCACGGAGTGATGTCTTTCCTTGCCAACCACACAGCACTATAGGACACTGAAGCTCATCAGGTTTTCTACAAACAAGCAGTTATATTTGGTCAACTAGGAAAAGGTGAATCTTGAAAACTTAATTTTATAGGCATATCCTCATAAATAAACACACAATCTTTAACAGTAAGTGCAATTTATAACTATCTGTAGAAGATGCAAGTACTTTGTTCTGAACTTCAATATCTAAACATGTACCTGCTTGCCTACCAGCAAGGAATGAAAAAGAAAAAAAAAAAAAAAAGAAAAAAAAAAAAAAAAAAAAAGCTCTAATGTCTGCAACATGTAAAATGATTTTCTGGCTCTGATGGCTTCTAAAAGTAATTTAAGCAACAGTGCAATATAAGCTTACATTTAAAAAGATATCTCAAAAGCTTCTGAAACTGCTTAGGCAACAAAAATGAACAATGGAAATGTTTAATTTTTTCCTATTCCTTAGCAGGGAACAAAAACATCACATGCAATCATACTGTGCATCTCTGGCAGAACTAGGGGCTCTCCTTTATAGAACAACTGTTTTGAAAGCACAAAGGCAAGATAGCTTCTTTCCCTTCTAATTCTTTGCATTCTGTCTAGCTTCATTGTTGATATCAATGCATCTCCACTTTTGTTTTTCTCAGAGTGAAAATAAATTCTTGTCCAAATTTTAAAAGCAAGTAAATTGAAAGCAACACATCTACTTACTCTGGGTCTGGGTCATACTTCAGAACTATACTTCCCATCGCTAGGGCACGGTGAGGGGGGAGAAAAACAACAGATGTGTCACTTGGTGCAATGTTAACATTGAATGATAGTAATTAGAAAAATATTGAAAAAAAAACAAACAATTTTTTAGACAGCCTCACAGCATGACTTTGACAGCTGATCAGCAGTTACCTACACCAATACCATAAATTATAGACAATAACAGTGCTTATTTATTTATTTAGCCAGACCAAAAATATTTAGTTGCGTCAGCAATTGCCTAAAAAAGTCCCCAAAGCAAACAAATTAAGCTATAAAACCACATAGTGGATTAATTCACTCAGAAGATCCAGTAAGGACCTTTTACTTAAGTAAAATGGACATGGTTTAGTGGCTGATATTGGTGGTAGGGGGATGGTTGGACTGGCTATCTTTGAAGTCTTTTATAACTTTAATGATTCTATGATAAGAGTATGCCAGCCCAAATTTTATTTCTGATGTTTTTCCCATTTTGTCTCATCACATACCAAAGTGACCCGTGATGACTTGGAAATAAAGTGATATAAATAAACAGAAAAAAAGTCTTAATTTCTTCAAGCATCCAGCACTTAGGAAAAAATAAATCAGCATGAGTCCATATTGCTCCCCATATTTAAGACAATAAAATCTGAATACCTAAATTTGATACACAGAATCATGAGAAACAATTTCAGATGACAAAGAGTTTCGACTGGCACACTACGAGGAGCAAAGATCAACAGTCGACCTAAAATTTTTCTTCTTCAGGTATTTTAAACGCCTCATACTACTGCTGCGTGAATTCACATGTTTTGCAACTTCTCTCTTCTCTGGAATTCATAAACCTCAAGGGCTGTGACCAGAAAGGACTACAAATCCTAGTAACACACCGGGCTTCAGTAATGCTTCACTACCTAATTAACAGGTTTAACATAACTTCAGTCATTTTTTTAAGCAAATACAGTTTATGTGAGTGGATTTTTCTCTAGTTTTCTGTTTTAAACATCGTAATGATTGTTTTGTCATATCACGAACTAGAAGACTTACCCATGTCTTTGACTTTCTTCTGTGTTTCACTGCTAAATTTACTTAAGAATGGATTTTCCTGGGTTAGCAGAATTTTAACATCTTCTATGCAGACATTTATAATCCTTGCATGAATGAATGGGTATAGAGTGTATATCCCCTGTATAATAGATAAATATAATTATTTTGAAATGTGCCCTCTACTTTCTGAAGGAGAAATGTTAAAAACAGTACGTGCTTTAGCCGATACCAGAAGGCAATTTTCAAACGTTAAAACATTCTAAAAATGCAAATTGCCCTTAATCTGACAAATTTAGTGCCAACTGTGCTCTAAGCTCAAGAGGACACCAAAGTTATCTTCTCTGAAAATAAAATACTATATAATTACCTCTTGTGCTAATCTGAAGGCACATCCGAACTGCTCACCATCACTATTGCGAGACCAGACTTTTATCCCTGTGTTAATAACCTGCAAATGGCAAAGCAAATAAGCATCATTAAAGAGTACAAATTCTAAATTACCACTTTGCTTTTCCACAATTGCTTTACTTAAACTAGGAAAAAAGGCTAACTCTGACACATCTGCTCATTTGTACTGGGCACTTATTTAAGTTCATGTAAACATTAATTCAAGGAAAAAAGGAATATCCAATATCAAAATATAGTTCTCTCTGAAGTCTTTTACTCCTTTCCATGTTGAAAACTGAACAATGCAAAAAAGAGGTAGTCTTAAAATGAGGGCACCCAACTATCAAGGTCTAATTTTAATCTTTGTCAGAAATTTCTGTGTGATTTTGGGAAATTCAATCAAGGACAGGATTTTAAAAACAGAGATGCTTAATATTAGGACACATATCCACCAAGGTATATGTGGTACCCAAAGTCTTACTGTCTAGTGAAACACACCAGTTTCTTGAAATTGTCAGTTTTGTAGCCATTTTCTGCATGTGGGATAAAATAATAAGTATTTATCTGTCTTTAAGACCTGTAATGTGTACTGGACAAACTCAGAAATATTCAGTTTTCAACTAAACAAGACCCTAAACCACACCTGATCTAGCTTTGAAGTCAGCCCAGTTTATTCAATGACTTCTAAGGCAAATCTTTAGCATGTGGACTATTTATTTATTTATTTAATATGACTTCTGTTTAGCATGGGAGTCATAAACACTAAGATGCATTTGAAAATTTCCAATGCAAACCATCCTCCATGGCCTGCCGAATCCATTTAACATGGGAGTCTTATTAAATAAAATAAATAAATGTTTTTCCTCCTCGATCTGTAATTCACAAAAAATATTTTGTATGTCAACATCATTCGGCTTAAGCATTTTTCAAAACATTCACTTGTTGAAATTACTTCAAACAATGTCCCCATATAGCACACACAGCTAATAATTCAACTGAAGTTATTTGTTGTTTTTGGTAGGCTTTCAGGATCTTAATGTGTCCTATAATTATAAGGGGCTCATATCTACAACAGCATCAGCGTAAACTTGTGATTACTTGTGAAAGTAATTGAAGATCACAGAAGAATTCATGTACACACACAGAGCAGCAGTTATAGTCCCTTCCTCTATTCTTACGCTCCCTTCCGCCTGCCAAAAATAACAGTGCTTTTAATCTTGGAGACTGATATTTACCCCTCTGAGATAGTACTTCAACTCTTTAACAGAGGATGGAAACAGAGGAAAACATTCAGAGTAAGAAGAGGCCTATTAGAGGGCTACTTCTTCATATGAATGGTCAATTCTGCAAAAAAGTTAAAGGAGGCATCCACTGATGCTTATAATCTCTGTTGTGAAGATGAACCATACCTTCATCTTCTCACTGTTGTTCAAAAGCACGTTCCTTAGCTCCTTAGAAACCATGTACAGCTGTCTCTTCTTTCCTTCTTGAGTTCGAGTTAGTAAATTCATCTTGGGAAACGAAGGGTCCAATGCATAAAACTTCCTGAGGCCATATAATAATTGTTTTGGTTACATGAACAATGAAATCACATACTCAAAATGTACAAATTAGCATATTTGCTTGAGCTATCTCTAGAAACACCTTCAGCCACTTGACACTGGCTTCAGTATACAACAACTAACATTTCCGAGATTTCTAAGTACAAAAAAACTAACATTTCTAAGCATAAGAAAAGATTCTTGGTCATAAATACTAAGATTCATTTGAAATTTTCCAATGCAAACTGTCCTCTGTGGCCTGCCAAATCCAGACGTTTTAGACTTTCATTTTAAGAGCTCAAATGTGGAGGAAAATCTTGTAAAATGGTAGGGAAAAAGCTTATGTATGACCAAGTAGATCCATCTTGAGTGATTAACTAAATTATTAATATTCCTAGACTATTCGTAATCCTACCGTAAAAACAGAAACATTTTTTCTTACTGGATAGGTTCGAACAATGGATCGTCTTCAGGGAGAAACACAAAAGGATCTTCTTTAAAACCAAACATCTTCATTTTTTTAGACGGCGGTGGTCTAAAAAGCAAATACCATTGTCAATTTTAGCAAAAAGTAATCAGTTTAGAATCAGTATATTCAGTTAATTTAGTCAACACTTGCCTTATGATAACAGTAGCATGCCAAACTTGATACTGACATTCTCCTGTACTTCAGTAAGACAATACTACCTATAATTTAGCTTCTTAAAATAATGAAGTGAAAGCATGAAGTGAAAGCAGTGCTTGAGAGCAGAAAGCACACAAAGAAGTATGCAGAGATTTGTGAGGGAGAAATTCTAGAGGCAGTTAAAGATCTTCCAAAGGTTAACTTCTTTTCCTTGACAGAGAAGAAAGAGCTAACAGACTTTGCAAATGCTAATAGGCAAGGCAGTCATTTTCCTAATTTGCTTAAACACAAGACAGACACAGTAATGTAGACACCTGAGCAAATTCAGTAATTCTTATTGACCCATTTCTAAAAGAGTCCAATAACAGAAGAACTACACAACACTCAGCAATAATGAGGCGGTCACAAGACAAATAGTCTCTTACCCACATACTCCTCCTTTTTTGCTTTGCTCAGTGTCTGAATTCTGAGATTCCTGCATTTTCTTAGACTCTTCATTTTCAGCAAGTGTTGGTTCCTCAGCAGTATCTTCAGAACCATCATCTGCATTCGTTGTTGTTACTTCAGCATCTTCTGTTCTCTGTGGCAATTTCTGATGAACCTATTTCAAACAAAGTATTTTCAACAAAGACAAAGCAGTACCTAATTGGTAACAAAAGGTACCCATACCCTCTCTTTGCACATGCTTAGTTCTTATCAATTTGTATGGAAGTGCTTGGACAGATCCATTTAGTTAGCTAATCTAACTATTGAAGTCCACAGGTTGCATTACTGTTAAGCATAGCTCTAGACAATGTCTTACCAAGTTTACAAGAAAGGTATTCTCGTACCATTTATAAAATCATGTTCAAGCATTCAGAGATCACTTTAAGCCAGGACCTGTTTCTTTCCTCCTAGCAGTCAAAATGACACACACAGCCTGCTACACAAGCATTAAACTGCACTGAGTGCTACAGCATTAAACTTTGAACAGTATAAACTATTTGGATGAGGCCTGCCTCCAAACAAATGCTTTCTCCTTACTGCCGCAGAAGTTTTACTCATAAGGGCTTCTAATGAAGCATATCAAATAAACTGAAACAGCTAAAAGGGATTCACACAGGAGTTTCTCTCCAAGATACAGTCTGAGATCAAACAAGTCATGTCAACTTAAAATACTAAAAATTAAAAACCACACAACTGACAACAATGGATCAAAGTCAGATGGCTGAAGCTGCTGCTGCTCCTTACTGTTTTACATCTATTCCCCTGTTGATGATCTGATGGACTCAATCTGCTAGCGAATCACTTCTGAGCAACCCATCACGTAGTAAGATAAATCAGAATTAGCTTACAACACAGTAGAAAAAAACTTTTAGCAAACAGATCTCACAGCCGAAGGCAGTGACAGCTTCAGCTACCCTGTCCAATGTGGTTCTGTAGTTCTTTCAGAGTCTTAATTTTCTGTTCAACTTTTACCTTGCTATTTCACAATGATTTCAGAATCCCCTTTTTCTCCTATATTAAAAGGAGATGGTAAATTCCAGAAATGTTATTGAAAGGTAGCATTTTGCTCTTTTAAAAGAAGTTACCTTAGGCTGGCGTTTGTTCCATGGCATTGGAGATTTTTTTATTAAAACAGCCACAAAAAAGCCTCCTGTGTTCTGGTGATGTGGCAATATCCTAAGACTACAGGGGAAAAAAAAAAAATTGCAGCAGATTCATCATCAGCATTCAGACTCTTGCAAAGTACTAGAAGCATCACATTTACTTTCAGCATAAAGTACCCCTATCAGGATTGCGCAGATTTAATTCAAGGTAGGAACAGGATCTAAAATAGAGCGTTCTGACAAAATTACTTGCATCAGTGCAACGCATTCATTTCACCATTCACATCTGAGCTTTAATGACTCATATCTAAATGCTATTTTTAGAATAACTATGCAAAGTCCTTCATAGAAAATAAGTCACGGTGTTGAATTGATAATGCTTAGCATACTTTTCCAGTAATATTGCTCATGTATCTTTATTGGTTGCAAAGAAGCTGACCTGTTGTATTAATACCTATTCCTTGTAAGCAATGTTCACTGAAATCTAAGTATTGTGTATTGACATTACCTATGAAGCAACCAAACTGAATTCAGACCTGTACAAGCATAGCATAGACATAATGCAAGTACAGGCATACTGCAACACATTCCTATCTGAACTCCTAATTACAATTTGTCCATCACCGTAGGAGGTAACCATCAAAACCTCATAAAATCTACTTGGGAAAAACTCTTACCAACGCTCCAGATTCATTGCCTTTAGCTTCTCTTCATCCTTTACTGGAAACATAGTGGGACGTATTTGTGTTTGTCTATTTAAAGGCACATCTTTCCACTCTTCAAACCACTGTCCATCTTTCAGCATGACCTTCAAAGAGGAAATATAAATAACAAAGAATACAGGTCACCATTTTTAATTAAAATACTTTCAAACCAAGGTTCAGATGCCTAGAAGTTATTTTCTGTTATAGTAAATTAAATTCTTTATAGCTCATTGTTCCTATAACGTGCATTGTACGTGTGCACCTAAGAGCAGGAGATTCTTGCCAGCCGTGCCTCTTTCCTCCACTTTGTGGAGGAAAGCAAGGAAAGCACTTTGTGGAGGAATGCTTCAAAAAGCAAGCAGTCCAGTAGACACTGCTGCGGAATCAACTGCATTGTCTCTGTTAACCTTCCAGAACATACGGAACACCAAAATTCAAAGAATGAAGGACAAAAGATTAGTCCTTCAAAAAGTCCTTCAGAAGATTAGTATAAGATTAGTAAGCCACCATACAGAGAATTTCACTTATTTTTCTCCGTGAGACTGGCTGTGAAACATCCTGCTACAGGCACCTTCCAAGCAGTATACAAGGAAGAATGCTGATCATTCTTCTTTGCATTCCAGGAGAGACAAGAAATGAGGAATCCCAATTTTATATTTTAGGAAAGATATAAGCACAGAGCCCCATGACAAATACAAAGGTCATAGTGATTTTTTTTTTTAAGGAAAGCTACTTAACAATCATGTGTGTAACATCTTATTCCACTGAAGGCTCAAAGCTTTTAAGGACTCTTAGGATATAAGCAGAAGTTCAGACACTGAACCAATTACACCTAAAATACTATCCTTTTGCAGGTATTTCAAGTCCAAACATGCTGCATGCCATATTGCTAGATGGAGACAAGATAGACTGCGATTCTGAACTGTTTTCCTTTGCAAGTCATGAGTTCAGCTGGGGAGAAAAACCACGAGACCGATAAACAACTGGATGCGTAAACAAGTCTGGAATTATAGTGGATACTAGAATAATTGCCCAACAGCCCTGCTCTGTTCAGTTTCGGTTTGCCTGTCAAACCTCCCAGTGTAACTGCTGGAATGACAAACCATCAAAAAGAATGCACTGAACTCCTTTCTATCACACGTTTTGTTAGCTTCTTGTTAAGGTAGAACAAAGACTAAAAGCAATGCAGAAGCAGATTACCATTACCCAAAGTTAAAATATTCTTTCCTTCAAGATTATGAAATAAGTCATTGGAGTTCGCTCATTATCTGACTTAAGGACAGAGTCCTGAATGCTGTTTCCAAGCATCTAAACATCACGTGAACAAAACCTTGTTTTCCTTTTGCTGTTTCCAGAGATTTGATGTGAACTCATGCTCAGGAATATTTAATATAATCGCTAAGTCACAGAACTCCCATTGAACAGATGTTTCACCAGGAAACAAAAGACTATACCGAGCAAAAACAGTGCCAAAGCAAGCTAATACATTCAGTGACAAGCTAGCTAGCAAGGCTTGAAAAGAAGGTAATAGCAGCAAATAAAAGCTGAAATATGTCTTGCAAACTTCCAACAAATTATTATTAGCTTTTTTTTTTTTTTTTTTTAAGATACCCATAAGGGGGATTTGTATTTCAATTGCAATCACAGAAATAAATGTTCCAGGGAACACAATATAATCTTTGCAATCTTTATGTATATATTTGTAGCCTTACACAGCACAGACAAAATAAAACAATGATTATAGAGCCACAGTTATGAATTTTACATTTACCTTTCAGTTACAAGAACACAATTGAAACTTATGGAACTATAACAGCACAGAAATCAGCCAGCTTTTAGGCTGGATTTCTAACAGCAGAACATAAGCAAACCTTTACTCTGTGCATCTTGTTCATTAGCCTACACACAGGCACAAACCTGCAGACTGTACCACTGCAAGAGACTATGAAATGGGGGTGAAAGACATAATAAGCAATGGTGTGGCAAGGGCACATGCTTATAAGTATAGTTTAATCAGAGCTCTTTTCCCTACTGCCAGGATGGCTGCCTACTTCTCTTGATTATACTCTTAACAGGAAGTTGAAGAAGCTCTGGTTTGGGGTTTTTGGTGTCTTTTTTTTTTTTTTTTTTTTTTTTTTTGCCCCTCCCTACTAGTCTGTTTCCAGAACTGGAATCAGATAAAGTCTGGAACAAAATACTGAATTTCTACTAATATTCTAGGATTACTCACATCACTGCAGTTTTTACAGTTTATTTCCACAATGGATTTAACAGCATTTACTTCCAAATGATTCAAATGGACCAGCTAAACAACTGTAATATCTAACAGCTATAAACTGTAAAGAGGGAGGAAGAGGGCTAAATTAAAATGTGCCTGAAATTATGTTGCCATCTACAGGCCATCAGCTGTGCACGGTAGGAAAGGAAATCATTAAGAAAGCAGAGGTGATAGAGCCAAGAAAACCCAAAGTAGAAGAGGAGAGCAGATGAGGAGACAAGAACTTACCATTAGAAAGATTTTACCTCTCTTCTCTACAATAGTCTAAAACTCTCAACAGCAAGTTGCTAACATTATTTCAGCTCAATCTAATGTTTTGAAATGTCCATAATTTAACACACAACTATAGACCAAGAACATCACAGAAATACCACATTAAAGTACCTTCCATTTTGTAATTCCTGGCATCCTCTTCAGACCTGGCAACTCAGAAGAGACATCAGCAAGTTCTAAGGCACCTGGAATGTCAGAGATACAAAACATTTTTGAAAACACAATTTGAGAGTTGTTCTCCTAATTAACTTTTATAATAGTAGTTTTCCTTAAAGTTTTAAGACCACTTTAATGCCTTTGCTTTTTCAGACTTCCAAGGAACAAAATACAATTACTACAGTGCAAATCAACAAGAAAGATGCTAAGAGCTGCTCATACCAACTACAGATGTTTGCAACCTATAAATCAACCAAAGAACAACGTATGGTTGGTTAGACACTTTTCCCAACTGCTACATAGTGTAATTCACCACAACCTATATAATTAAACATCAGTGTTCCAGGCAGCGCAGTCATAGAACAACTTCTGTTTTCATTTACTTAGCATTTGGATTCACAAAACTGCTTAAGTATTTTTCACAGAAGTACTCTTCTGGGATGAAGAGTAACCTCATAATTTCTTTTTTTTTGTGATTCTGAATAGTTATTTAAAAATACGGCAGACTTCTCCTCATGTTTTTCACAATTTATCAACCTCTTCTACATGACTAAACATTTACTCTTATAGCGGCTAGCTGTATGTGACAGCTGGAAGTACATCTCTTAAATAAACGAAAAAGTAATACAGGTATACATATTCTAAAACGTCAAGTTGAATGAGATTCAAAATGTCATTTGTGTCTTTCCTTTGAATATTCTTGACTACTTCCAGCATGACTTCAGCTGATGCCTCAAGACTACATCAGACCAATCGGGCATTAGACCAGTAGCAGAAGCACTACAATTCCCAGCAGAGAAACGTGGTACAAAATTGCCGTTTCCTTACTCCTTCTGCCCTGAGGGGAAAGGAAACACTGATGTGCTCCACAAGAAGCAGTACTACAAAGTGCTACGTACTAAGGACTGACCTAAGCAATTCCTCAAGGTGCAATGCCCCTCACAGACCACTGCACTACAACTTCGCCCTTCTTTAGCCACATCTATACTCAAAGCCCTGTGAGGATAAGGTTTGCTCACTGGGATACCCAAATGGGCCATCCATATGCCATGGCCCAATACTGCAGTAAAGATGCTTACTTCCAAGTATTACATTTGCCCCAAATGCTGCAGTTGCTGACGTCTATCTATTTCCATTCTCGGTTTGTGATCCTAATAATAAACTCTGTGGAAAAATTCATGCAAAATCCAGTTAGTTGACTCCCAACTTCAAGATCCTGACTCAGAAAAAAATGTCCCTCAGCTAAAGTTCAGAAATTTTGGTTACTGAACCCTACTGAGCCCAAATTAATGCACTGCACCTTCCCAGATCAATTTTTTCACCTCTTGTTACTTCAGGTGATTGAGAGTTAACAGCAGCATATGCAAGCCAAAAACGTACAAAAACACAAGCCCAAACAAATTTACAAGCATGTTAAAATGTGACTCAAAGGACGCTGATGGTATCAGTGACTCACACTTACTGGCACGCAACAACATTCCTCAAACTGCTTAAGGACACTCTGATTTTTACTCCTATGGCACACATCAGTAAGGTCCCACGCTGTGTTTTCCAAAGGGAATGTGAGTATCAGTCATGGAGCCCAACCAGTGGAATCAGAAGACAGGTAACACAGACTGACTTCTGTTGATTCTACTGTACTTTTTGCATATCATTAATAGAGCTTGGAACCGTTTTAAAAGGACCAATAAACTCCAAACCAATCCCTAACTTGTGTGGGATGTGCTGCTCCAGCTAGATGCATAGAAGCCCATGGGACCTGACGGGATTCATCCCCGGGTGCTCAGAGAGCTGGCTGATATCAATGCCAGACCTCTCTGTTATTTTTCAATGTTTCTGGGAATCTGGAGAGGTCCCGGTCAAATGGAAGCTGGCAATTGCTGACCCAGTTTTCAAGAAGGGCAAGAAAGAAGACCCTGGTAATTACAGGCCTGTCAGTCTCACTTCAGTGCCTGGTAAAATTATCGAGAAAATTGTTCTGTGTGTTATTGAAAAACACCTGAAGGACAACACAGTCATTGGCTGGAGCCACTGTATGTTCAAGATGGGAAGGTCCTGCTTAATGAACTTAATTTCTTTTATGACAATGTCACCCATCTTGTTGACCAAGGGAAATCAGCTGATGAAATCTTTTTTAGTTTCAGTAAAGCTTTTGATACTGTTTTTCAAAGTATCCTTATGGACAAAATGTCCAGCACGCAACTAGATAAATACATAATATGATAGGTGAACAATTGACTGATGGGTTGGACTCAGTGTTATAGGCTGGCAGCCAGTGGGGTTCCCTGGGGCTCCATTTTAGTTTTCATAAATGACTTGGATGCAGGACTTGAAGGAATATTGAGTTTGTGGAGCTGCTGACTCCCTTGAGGGCAGAAATCTCTTTGCCTTCCAGAGAGATCTTGACAAATTAGAGAGCTGGGCAGTCACCAACTACATGAAGTTTAACAAGAGAAAGCACCAGATTCTGCACCAGGGAAGCAGCAACCCTGGCTATACGTACAGACCGGGGGATGAGAAGCTGCAGAGCAGTCCCACATAATATGATCTGGGGGTTTTAGTCAATAACAAGTTGAATATGAGTCAACGGCGTGCCCTGGCAGCCAAAAGCACTAACTGTACCCTGGGGACCATCCAGAACGGCATTTGCTAGCCAGCTGAGGGAAGTGGTTGTCCCACTCAGCTCTGCACTGCTGCAGCCTCACCTCAAGCGCTATGTGCAGTTCGGGGTGCCACGATATTAAAAGGACATAAAACTATTAGAAAGTGTTTAAAGGAGGGCTACAAAGATGGTGAAGGGTCTGGAGGGCAAGACCCATGAAAAGTGTTTGAGGTCCCTTGGTTTGTTCAGCCCAGAGCAGAGCAGGCTGAGGGGAGGCCTCATGGTGGCCTGAAGCTCCCTCAGGAGGGGAGCAGAGGGGCAGGCGCTGAGCTCTGCTCTCTGGGGACAGCAACAGAACCCGTGGGAACGGCATGGAGCTGGGACAGGGGAGGGTCAGGATGGGGGTTAGGGAAAGGTTCTGCACCCAGAGGGTGGTCGGGCACTGGGACAGGGGAAGAGGAGGACTGAAAAAATAACATTTCCCCTACTGTCCAAGATTGCATTCTCACCTTGACTCTTTTCCAGCAGAGCTGCGATTACAGCTTCATTTTCGATAGGATTCAATGAACATGTAGAGTATACCATTCTCCCACCTTCTGCCAGCTGTTCAACACCACGGGTCGCAATTCTTAACTGCAATCTAAAAGAACATTTTTGGTCTAACCAGACATCATTCAGGAAACAGAAACATTTCCCCCCTTTTTTTCAGGGGAAGTTATGCTACCTATACCTCAGACAAATAGCTCTCCATGGGCTAACAACACATTCTGAGTTCAACAGTTGTCACCAACACACAAATTAAATTCAGTTGTAAAGTGTCAGCTATCTCTGTGCTGCACACACACTCACAATTACACCTGTTAAAACAGCAATTAGGTCAAACATTAATGGGACTGCATGGTAAGTTTTAACACAGCGTTCTGTATTTTCTTCTATCTAGCGCCCTGTCAAGTTTATAATGAAGCATGCAAAACTAGAACAATAACCCCCTAAGCCCTACTTTTCTCAGAAATCTAGAATTAAAATGAAGTGTAATATGACTGTTATCACAGACGAAAACGCTTAGCTAATGCTGGACTTCAGTGAAGAGTATCTCTGAGCTGGATGACCAGCTTATACTATAGCTGCATACTTGCAACTGAAATAAACCCTACAATTACAAATGAGTTGCCAAGCAGTAAAAACATGTCATCACAGGTCAGCTGAGTCACACTAACTGAGCGCATTCCCAACTTGCAACAAATGCAAATAAAATGTTCTAAGTTTTTCATCTATGCTTAAATTATGGCTTTTTTACCTAGTACCTTGTACGAGGCTAAATACTCATTTACCATAAATTAACTTCAGTGTCAGGTAGCTGAAACCATTTATGTATGGGCTCCAATATTCTAGAATACACTAAAACACCACTATTAAGTTTTACAAGTTTCTGTGATTGTATCAGTTATTTTCCATCAGTATTTCACCTGCATAAACATTAGGAATCCTATCCAAATGATCTAAAATATTAACCCTTTCTGGGAATAACATATAAGCTCTTGATTTGAGAGAAAAGGAACACTGCTTTGTCATATATTAATATACAAATGCATGCGAGTGCTAAAAAGGTAGGAAAAGGAGGAGGAGAAACGAAAGGACGGATGTATAACAAGCATTTGTTACCCATGGAGCTGCAAACTGTTTTGTGTTGTCCACTTCTTCCATACATCAATGTTTTTCCTCATGGTTCCATCTCCACTGTAACAGAAGTCAAACACATTTGTATTATTTGTGGGTAAAATTAATCCCATATCCAAGTCATTTACAACTGCAAAAAATTAACAGTCCTTCTCCCATGTTATGCTGTACTGTTTATGTCTATGCTATATTTGTATTTTAATATTCTAAGCATAAAATGAAAATTTGTAACCCTTCAGCTAATCAAATATAAGTACCACTTGGAATAATAAAAGGCCACCTTGATTTGGTATCCCCTTACCTACGACAGTTTAAGAGATTCACCTTTTTTGGATGTAACCAAAAGTTACACAGTAAGCAAGACAGAAAACATCACTTGGTACCACAAAAATACAAGTACTGGTATACATGCAAGATACCTGCAGGGGACATCACATAAAATCCTGTCGTAGAAGAGGACCTCTTTTTTTCCATCAACGTCTATTTGCAGATTAGGAATACTGGAGGCATCGTGATTTACCACCATGATGCATGGACTGTTTAATCTTTTAGCCTGATGAACCAGCAAATAGCACCGCTTGTTGTCAACATCATTAGCAATTACAAAACCCTCTGTGAACATAAAACAGTGGGAAGAAGCATTACTATTTAACAGCTAAATAATTTACAGAGTGGCTTGCTTTATCTTCAAATTTGTGCAGATCTTTTACTAGAGATTCTTATTTAGAGGACCATTTATAAACAGAGGACCCCTAACTGAACGTAAATTAAGAATGGTAAGGTCTAACTAACATGACAAATACAGTCTCAAGATTTCTAGCTTCCATGCAGCTGAGTTTCCAAGGTACAACTAAGGGCCCTTCCCTTCTTGTTCTCAACGTAAAACCTTTGGAGATAAAACCTCCTCTACCACCACAGATTTCTGTATTACACTGAAAATCTGCTGGTGTACAGAAAGAACACACCCCTCCAAATTCACAATTTATGGAGACAGTATTTTCTGTGAGCACCTAAGTAAAGGTAGATATTTGAGAGTGGTGAGGCACCGGAACAGGCTGCCCAGAGAAGCTGTGGATGCCCCATCCCTGCAGGTGCTCAAGACCAGGCTGGATGGGGCTTTCAGCAACCTGGTATAGCGGGGGGTGTCCCTGCCCATGGCAGGGGGGTTGGAAATGAGTGATCTTTAAGGTCCTTTCCAGCCCAAACTACTCTAGGAGCTTAAAGAAAGACACTTCTGATAACCTTCATTTAAGGCTGAAGCACCTTAATCCAAGTGCAGGACACAAGCAGAACATAAAGGTGTGCAGACCACCACATAGAAATTGATCTGTGACTGCATCTATTGCATGCTCAGCTGTGAAGATAAATAATCCTTCTCTCTTTTTCAACCCAAGGAAGCCCACAACATTTCAAGGAAAAGGCAGAGGTATTTTCCATCTCATATACTTCAACCAATGATGGAATTCAGTATATAGTTAAATGCAGTTGCCATCTGTGATATTAATCTATTACATAAAAAGGGGGCAATTTAAAGTCACAATTTTTTTTTGCTCGTTTTTCCAAACTTACTGGGAAAAGGATCATTCATGTCTGCATGCAACATTTCAATGAGCTGTGCAGTCTTAGATCCAGGTGCAGCACACATATCTAAAATCTAAAAAGACAAAAAGGTTAAAAAGAACAAGCCCTGCCTTCTACATACTTGAAAAACGTGCTATGTATTCTTGGTTAAATATATGTTTTTGCATATAAACACAAAATGATTATGATTACTCAGAACACTGATCTGCAAGAAACTACAAAGTACAGTTCCGTTCTTAAACACATCAAAGAAAACAGTTTTATCTCTACGGGTCTACAACATGAGAAGAACTTTGGCTTGTAGGGAACATCTAAACCAGCTGAAAAAAAATACAAATACAAAATACAAATACAAAAGCATGTGCAAAAATATTCAATTTGTGTTTTACATGAAGTCAAACACATTTACTACCTGTTCAACCCCACGCGAAACTCAAAATGTACCTGTGACTCATTAGGACAATCCCTATCACTAAATCCTTTCAATGAAGGAAGAGGGAGATTTAAAATTTTTAAATAAAGAAGTGCACAACATGGCTGCTTAAGATCACAGGGCACTTTTAACTAGCTCCCTGACACAGATTAGAAGAGTAAGGCCACCTGACCGTCATTCATTCTGACCTGAAGTACAGTGCGTGCAAACACGGCCAAGTTTAGAACAGGAAGTCTGCTACCAGATACCTCCATCCCTACAATCTGCCACTAGAAAGTTTCTTGTGCGTTCCTTAGCCACCTCAAATTTAAGTTAGCAACCTGTAATTTTCAGCTACCATCAACAGCAGGTTTCAGCTCACCGAAATTACTTTGCCTAACAGATACACAGAAGTTTGCAACTTCTTCAAAAGGTATAAAGGCTTCTTCAAAATGTATAAAGGACTGAAAATCAGCTGGTAGAGAACATGACAATTGGGATCTGGAAAAGCATGTCTGTTCACAGCATGACAGATAACAGGAAGTTTAAACATTTAGTTACCTTACTTTAAAAGGGGGTTGTAACACAAATAGGATACCTAACCTGGATACAGCTAGTTACATTTACACACCAAAATTAAGATCACACAACTACGTTAAAGCAAAGTCTTTTTTCCTTAGTATTGCTCATAGCTGAAAAAGCAGCTGTCTCTCTGTCTATCTATTTATGAACTGAACACTAGTTGACTGGTGTGGTCTACATGCAGAAAGCATAAAACACGCCAACATAGAACATCAGAACTGATACCGTCATTGTAGGCTTAGTTTAAGCAATCTGTCTTATATGAAAAAACCCTAGCGTGCATTGTATTTTAGAGTTACCTTATGATGAGGATTAACATTAAGCAGCAGAGGTGGGATCATACTAACAGCCTCTTGACGACTGATATTTCCCTTAAAGAAAAAAAACATTTGACAAGACAAAACGTTTATTTTACAATAAACTAAAAAGAACAAAACACCTTCCTTAAATTAAAATAACAAAGCAGTCAAAAACACAGCTTCAAACTTAAGATTAAATTATGTTACCATATAACAATCAGTATTTCCTAAACCGAATTTCAGATATAGTCCATATCTATTAATTCTACAGTTGAGATTTCTGTTCAAAAGAAAATAGAAGCTGGCTTCAAACAAGTGAAAGTGTGAAACATCCGCTATTACTGGTAAGTCTTGGTGCATATATACACATGGTTTTTACCCTGCTCAAGCATCTGTTTTTTAACAGCAACTAATTACTCCAGAAGCACTTATTTTCACGTTCTCAAACAAAAAATTGTGATGATGTTAGTAAAAATATTTAAAAGCGTAGTTATGTGCTGGAGTTATGGGATGAATCAACGTAATATGGAGCGATATAATTATTTGCTGGAGTTAGTGGATGAATCAACGGAATATAAAATCCAGATTTTTTCCGAGTCAGGCATTTTCTGGGAGGAAAGGCACTGCCTCGACTTGTCACGCCACCCTGAAACACAACTCCACGTGGGGCTGGGGAGCAGCAGCGCCAGGACCTGAGCGGCCGGGCACTTACACACTCGGTCTCGCTGACCAGGAACTGGTGGAACTTCTCCAGCTGCGGCGACTTGCGCAGGATCTTTCTGCTCAGGTTGGTGTGCCAGGCTAGCTCCTCCGGGTACCTGGGGCGCAGGGGGGAGACGTAAGAGAGGGGAAGGCGAGGAGATGGAGGCGGGATGAGAGGAGGGGGCGGCGGGCTCACCAGCTCAGCGGCTGCGGCATCTCCACCTCCTGCCCGTCGACGCGGAGGCCGCGCAGCTCGGCGAAGAAGCGCTCCTTGAGGCAGTGCCGGATCTCCCTGGCGTGGCTGCGGGGCGAGAGGCGAGGCTGAGGGCCGGGCCGGGCCGGGTGCGAGGCCCGGTCCCGTGGAGGCCCGCCCCGTGTCCCCGGTGTCCCGGTGCCCTCACCTCTTGTACCCGGTGATGCGCAGCGTGGCGGGCAGCGGCTCGCGCAGCGCCGCCATGAAGGCGTCCCACTCGGCGGCGGGCACCACGGCCTGCTCGCGGTAGTACCGCTCGAACAGCGCGTTCTCCTTCACGATCTCGGGGTAGCCGCCGGACCAGCCCTGAAACACACCCCCACCGTCACGCACAGCCCGGTGCGGTGCGGTGCGGCCCAGCCCGTCCCGTCCCGTCCCGTCCCGTCCCGGTTCTCTCTCACCGCCTGCTCCCCGCCGCCGCCGCCGCCCCGCTCCTGCCGCTGCGGCCGCCGCCGCTCGCGGGCCCTGCGGCCCATGGCTGCCAGCAGCCTGCCCAGCACCGTGATGGCGGAGCGGGCGCCGGCACCGCCGCCACGCGGCGCTCCGCGCATGCGCACCGCTGTCACCACCGCCCCGCTGCCACCACCGCCCCGCTGCCACCAGCGGCGCCGGCCCCGCCCCTCGGCGCTGATTGGTGCGTGGGGATGAATGGGGCCGCGCGGCTCCCTCCCTCCCTCCCTCCGCGCTTCGGCTCCTTTCGGCTCCCTTCGGCTGCGCTCGGCTCCCCCCCCCCCCTCCCGGCATGGCAGCGGCAGCGGGCGAGGGCTCGGGCTCGGTCTCGGGCCCGTGCGCGTTCTGGCGGCGGGTGTCGGGCGCCGAGGAGCGGCGGCTGCTGGAGCTGCTGGCCTACGGGCTGGTGGCGCTGGGCGCCGGCGCCGCGCTGCTGCTGCGCTTCGTGCCCATGCCCTACGGCCGCTACTCGTCGCCGCGCTTCGGCTGCCCGCTGCCCGCCCGGCCCGCCTGGGCGCTGCAGGAGCTGCCCTCGCTGCTCGTCCCCCTCGCCCTGGCCGCCTGTGGGGCCGCCGCCGGCCGCTGGCCCAACCGCGTGCTGCTGGGCGGCTTCGCGCTGCACTACCTGCACAGGTACGGCGCGCACGGCCGAGCTGTGCTGAGCCACGCTTGTCCTTACCGCTCCGGTCACGGTAATTGCCTTGCGTGCAACAATGCTGCTTTCCCGGCTCGTTACAGGGCGCTCATATTTCCCTTCCTGATCCGGCAAGGAAAGCCAACACCGTTTTTCACCTTCCTGCTAGCGCTTCTCTTCTGCGTTTACAATGGATACTTGCAAGGCCGAAGCTTAAGCAACTATGCAGAATATCCTCCAGGCTGGCTAAAAGGTCCTTGTTTCATTACAGGTGAGTTAAGCCATTGCATGAGAGCATTAGGAGCAGAAATTCTTCTGTCCTCACAGCTTTATTTACTATAATGTTACAGTATTCTTCAATCACGTTTTAGTTTTTCTCAGTATTGTAAATAAGCTTAACTATCTTGTTTGTGGTAGTGTAGCTGGAGGCCTTTTAATGGTTTTTATCTTACAATTATAAACAATTTTTTTTTTCCTGTGGTGTCAGCGCTAGACAAATGTGTTGTATTTCTTTATCCTTTAACGCCAAAGTGAATAAGAACCAAGTGTAGTAGCCTTCAGTATAGGAACTGCAGGCCTTAAATGGAACTAGCAGCATGTGAGTTTAGAACAAATCAGACAGATTTTTCCATGTAACATGTAGATTAAGCTAAAATTCCTTTGTTTTTGTTTCTTGATGCCATAGATACTAAAGGCTTGTGTGTGGTTGAACAGAACTGAACAAATTCATGAGGTAAAGTCAGTTACCTCATATACTAGGATGCCACTTTTAACAATCAAAATCCAATACTAGGATGCCACTTTTAACATCAAAAGTCCTTGATGTTAGGCTATTTTTTTTTTATAAACATACCTATCTCCCACCACTGCAATGAGTGGGCTTTGGCAAAGAACAAAACTGTCCCACAAGGGTGGGGTTGGAAGGTTGATCATTCAGTCCTATCAGGAGGTGAGATTACACTTCTTTTGAAGCCAGGCATATAATTAAAAAGATAAGGTGTTTGCTGATTGCATTCTTTGCCTTACTTCTTGTTTGCTGGGCACCTGCTTTTGCCTACTGTCAAATGTAATACCATTTTTTTTTTTTCTAAGGAACTATTTACTGAAGGTTCTCTATGATCTGAAGATAAGGCAGAATATTTTGCCTTGTCAGGGAAAGATGGAACACTAGGTTGTGTGGATTCTTAATCTGAGCCAGTACAATTCTTACTGGTTTTCTGGAGTCAAAGCAAGATGATGTTTCTCACAGATTTCTCAGACCTTGTACAGCAAGAATAAGAGTTTTTTCATTGCAGTATTATGGCAGATGACAGTAGAGGGCCACTGTGCTGTAACAATTGAGATTGAATAAATTTAGGTCTCAATAGATTATCTTTCAATGATTAAGAGGAAGTAGTATTTGTGCTCCAAAAATAGAGAAGATGAGGTACAAGGGAATATCTTCACTGGGGAGGTAGGTAGTTGTATGGGCGCACATGAAACTCTTGTGGTACTTTTGAAGTTCTAGTCTCTTGGTTAAACATGGTTCCAAAAAAAAAAAAGCATTCAGAAGAACAGTTGATCAAAACTGTTAAAGAGTGATGCAACACAAAATAAATAGTACCTTAATCAAAAGATTATCTCAAAACTGTGCTGTAAACAAAACATGAATCATGAGGCATAAATTAATGCCTCCTTACTGAAAGGTTAGGGGAAAAAAAGGTAATGGGTCGTGTTCAGGTTTCCTAGTTTGTTTGTTGTTTTTGAATACTCTATTTTAAGGATTTTTGAAAAGTGCAAGTGTATTACTGATAATGCTTAGGTTCATCTGCCTTTAGTTATGATTACTTCTGAGTACAAATTTTAACTTTTTGTTTTGCAAGTAATACCAATGTGGAATTAATTTTTATATTTCCTGTACTGCTAGTTGTAAGAGGTGTTGGTTTCATGACTACAAGGACAACTTATTATTTAAGTCTAAATTTACCCTGAAAAGTAAGGAAGTGGAGATTCTTGGTATGCATAGCATCTACTGTAGTACCGTCACTCCCTGTTGTTTTTTTTTTTTTTTTTATTTTTTGTTTTGTAATAAGTCTTGAGATGGGTCAGTATGGGTCTGAGAGAGCCAAACCTAAGACTTTTTTCTTTGATTCCTGCTGAAAGGGTATACGTACGTACGTATGTATGTCTGTAACTTGGCATCTAGTGGCTATTTATAATAGTTACTTGGGGCGAACACAAGATTGTTTGAATATCTGCAGTTCATGCTTGTAGTTTTTGGTCACTCAAATGCAGAAGTGCTTTATTGTATGCCAGATGCTCCCTGAACAATTGGGCTATGCTCTAATTTTTCAGAAACGTGTGGCAGTGTCTTTAAGGCTGTGGCTAAAATGACAAAAAGTTATAAGATTGGAGAACAGCAGGAAAGCACATCTGACATATTATTATGTTAATAAGTTGTTTTAATCTACATGAAGTTACACAAGGAACAAAAATGGGAGTGTCAACAAATGGCAGACAAACAAGGTTCAGCTGAAAGTTAAAGAGAAATTTGCGGCGAAGATAGAGAACGCAATGTTTCTTTGAGACCTCCCACCACTGTGGCTAATTAGCTTCACTTCTCCAGATTCCTATCTGTGGATCCTTAGGATACTGATGGGATGTCTGTTTTCAGATGCTTAGGAGTTAATTCTGGGAAATCAATGCCTTACATCTACACCAGCAATTGATCTGGAGCGCTGATACAGCTTTAATGCAGTTCCCTCATGGCTTCTACAGACGGTGCATTGGTTTAGTTCAGGGCAGTGAACTAGTCTCCTTTGAAAGGAAAGCAAAAAGTGCTGCTTCAAATGCAGCACAACATGTGATAAAACTAAGGTTGCAAAGCAAGCAGACTAATGAGGAACACCCCACAGGCTGCCTATGAGAGCTCTAGTCATGCTTTCTCCAGTTCTCCCTTTCATTGTGCTAGCTTGCAGTGCTTTTAGGGTTTGAGACCTCATGACAGCCTGCTCACCTCTAAGTCTTCACAGCTAAGTTAGCTAAGTTCTATTCAGATGGATAAACTCCCAAATGACTTGGGGCTGTTTAAGATAACCTTGTATAGAATAATAGTGTTT
The DNA here is from genome assembly GCF_964035555.1 of Netta rufina. Lineage (NCBI taxonomy): Eukaryota > Metazoa > Chordata > Aves > Anseriformes > Anatidae > Netta > Netta rufina. The sequence continues at coordinate 85,348,427 of NC_140124.1, read as the reverse complement.
GCTGTGTACCACTATCTTCTCCCTTTACTAATATCACCAAACATATTCAAAGGAAGTCAAAGATGAACAGAAAACCAGTGTTCTATTGAAGTGTTGAGTGTCAACCTTAAGCATGCTTTGTCCACAGTAGATGCTTGATTACAACTAAAGCAACAACTGACTGTGAAATTAGTTAACTTTGTTCTGTGGATCGCTGAATATGAATTGCACTCAAGTTCATCTCCTATCTGCCAGGTTGATAGTTCTACAGATCTATCAAACCTGTAGAGAGTATTAAGTCCTTTTGTTTATTTCTCTCAGCTTTTTATTTCAACTTCACTAGAATTCATTCTCTGTTACAGGTGTCCTTAAAATACATTTCTTGTTTAGGTCACAGAAAGGAATCTTTCATGACTGTGGACTGAGCTTGAGACAATACGGCAGGAGTTTTTCCCTAAAGAAAGTTCAAGCTCTTTCTCTCTTTGCATCATATTTGTTGAATAATTGCAAGCTCAGTATTTATAGTGCTCAGCAAGACTAGGTTTAGGAATACTCTAAACCAAACTTCTAGGAAGGTGATTATGCTGCCTTTGGTAGTCTAGTGGTTTTTTATTCCTTTTATTACATAGTGTGCTGTGGAAACTCTGGCATACTGTCACTTTTTAAAAAAAAAAAAAAAAAAAAAAAGACTAAGGTGCTAGGAATGAGAATGGCTGATTCCTTCAGTGTTGTTTAAAATGGTGTGTTTGATTTTTCTTTATGGAAGTTAGGGGTTATACACATTACATGGTGTATATTTGTGTGCACATACATTTAAATATATGTGCATACCTTTGGCAACATGAGAATAAAACTTAAAAATACTATTCCTGTCAAGAGACCTGTTGATTACTGTGAGCTTTACTGGCTGAAGAGCTCATTGTGGGATTGGGATTGTGCATAATGTCACTAGAATTGTTTATCTTGCTTACATTATTACTGCTTTGAGACAATATGGCTAATGTTTGAAATACGACTTTTTTTTTCCTGATAGAGTGCTTTGACTCAATGTATTAAAGATAAGTATTTTAAATATTTCTCTTCAGGTTTTATAGGGTGGCTGGTCGGCATGGCAATCAATATTCATTCTGATCATATTCTTAGAAATCTGAGAAAACCAGGGGAAACTGGTTACAAGATACCAAGAGGTGAGTAAAGTGTTACAAAAATCTATTTAGCAAAAGAAGCATGTTTTGTGAGGAGAAGCTGAGAGAGCTGGAATTGATCAGCCTAGAGAAGAAAAGGCTCATGGGGATCCCATCAATGTAAATAAGTACCAAATGGGAGGCAATGAAGATGAGGGAGCCAGGTTCCTAGTGGTCCACAGTGACAGGCCAAAGGCGATGAACACAAATTAAAACACGTGAAATTCCATGTGAACATAACTTCTTTACCATGAGGTTGGCCAAAGACTAGAATAGGTTGCCCAGAGAAGCTGTGGAGTCTCCACCTTTGGAGATGCTGAAAATGTGACTGGATGCTATTTTGGACATCCTTCTCTAGCTGAACCTGCTTTGAACAGAGTGAGGTTGGACTAGATGATCTCAAGACCCTTTCAACCTAAATTATTTTGCAAGTTGGTGTTACAGAGACCTTCCAAAGCTTGATATATTTTACTGGAGATGGACAAATTGATATTACAAGTTTCCTGTCATATCATAAATAACTATCTAAGGAAGTGATTTTGTAGCATTCATATTTTTCACCAAGAACATAAGTTTGTATCTTTACATGGGCAGTTGAATTAACATCTGTTAAGATGAATACAGATGTAGTGTGAGATGTTCAGATGTTTAGAAGGAAATAAGATTTGTTTTGCTGCATAATCAGGAGGAGTCAGTCTTGATATTACTTATCCAATTCAAGTGCTAGAATTCTGCCATTTTGTCACAAAAACAGAGTAATTAAAAACAAGGTCAAAACGTGTCCTTTATTAAGCTTGGCAAATATTTGCTTGTTTGGTCCCACTAGGACATGCACTTATGTTATCAATTTGTACTCTAACTTTGGAATTAGGGTGAAAGTTCTTATTTTTAAAAATAACTCCCAGCAGGTGAGTACTGACTGTTTATGCATAATTAGCTGTAAAATATGTTTAATACAAACTGCCAGTTATTTCTATTGATAAGGGTCAGGACTGAAGTAGCTAAGGTTATCTTTCTCCAGACCTGGCAGGGCACAGGAACAAAAGGGCAATGCATCTTAAGCTAGAGCATAAATTTGCAACTTAAATTTAGAAAAATATTCTTTATGATTAATATAATTTGGGATACTTAAACTGGAGAAACGAGACATTGTATGCTAACTAACCCTAGGTGTAATTTATGGGACTATTTTACATGTAAATGGTATTGTGTTTTCTATTTTTTGCATATTTAAAAAAAAGGTTTTGTACATGGTCATACACAGCTTGAAGTAGTTATTTACATAGGTATGGAATCACTTCTGGTACTAAATCTTTTTTCATGATTCATTGAAGAAGAGTGGAACTGGAGAAGGTCTGTTTTAGAAGGATGTCTAAAGTAATCCTTCATGGTACAGCTTGAACTGGAAAACAGTTTCTACTGCCTTTAAAAATATAGAGAGACATTAGTGATATAGGGTGTCTTAGACTTACATTGAATATGTCCTTCATTAAGGTGCTTTTCAAATAAACCTGTCCTGCTTTTAGGAGGAATGTTTGAGTATGTCAGTGGAGCCAACTTTTTTGGAGAGATCCTGGAATGGTTTGGGTTTGCCCTTGCCTGCTGCACCATCGAAAGCCTTGCATTTGCATTGTGTACACTTTTTATCTTGGGCTCTAGGGCAAAGCAACACCACCAGTAAGTGTTTGTCTTATTTCTATTGTCTGTGCCACACTTCATTTCCAATGTATAAATTATACCTCATCCCATAGGGATGTTGCAGAACAAGTCTAATGAAAAGCTGTTAACTGCAATAAAGAATGAGATAATGCTTCAAGCAGTACTAAACATAAGATTGCAGCAAAATAGTGTTAAGCATAAGGAATATAAGTGCACACAATGTACAATGAGGTAGTCAAAATAATGGCTATTCATTACATGACCAGAATTCATCCTGGACCTGTAAAGATTGGATACATTTGGGAAAATTACCTTTGCTTGAACATACATTATTGTCCATTTTCCAGCTCAAACTTCTTACTATAATATTACATTACTGAAAATAACCAAAGGTTTCTGCTACAGGCAGGACCATCAAAATCAAGTCTATTAAATATCCATAGAGTTGATTGCTTATTTTTGTATATAAAGGCTCTGTTCTGTGAAACTATCAGACTGATAATGTACTGTATTCACATTTTGGCTTTCCTGTTAATAGAAGAATCAGTTTGAGAAAACTTCTTGAAAGAATTCTTTTTCAGGAATAGCACACTTAAAAGAACCTGAACACCCTAATCTTAGTTATTTTTGGCTTCCTGCTTTGACTGTTTTTGTGGAACTTGGTGGCATAAGAGGAAATAAATAGGAGGAGGTAGACTGGAAGAATGCCATTGCTAAGTGTCACATCAGCTATGGCTTTGCCTAGCAGAGTCTTGAAAAGTTCCAGAAATAAATATCTTTCTGTACCTTGTTGGGTGTTCCAGTTCTGTATTACCATCCCAGTGAACAAGATTTTCTTACTGTCCAACCTGGACCTTCCAGGTCATCTGTGACTATTTCTCCCTGTTCTACCACCTGCCACTGCTGAGTGAGCCATAATGTACTTTGGGTTGGGAGGGGCAGCTGAAGGTTGTCTAGTCCAGTTACCTAGACCGACCTGCTTCTGCCCAGGGCTAACACCAAAGCTAGACAACTTTTGTCAAGTCCTTCATCCAGTTGAGTTCAGAGTGCCTCCAAGGATGGAGATTGTAGCATCACTGAGGGAAAAAAAGTCCTGTTGCAGGATTCCTGTTGGATATTATTTTTTCCTCTGCTTCTAAAATATAAATAGGATGCATTACAATACACATTTTACAAGAGAAGTCTGTTCCTTCCCTGGCTGCTCTGATTGTGCCTACTAGCTTGATTTCCCGTTGCTAGCAACGATAGCTTTGTTTTGTTGTAGTTGGCAATTAGATTTTCTTAGAATGAGTGTGGTAAATAGCAATTTTCTATCCAGAGTAGGTTCTAAAGACACTTTTCTAGTTTGTATCAAAAAAAAAAAAAAAAAGGATTAAATTGAAAGCTTTATATAGTTAATGAACTTCCTTGAGAATATTTTAAAGATGCAGTACTCATCACATTTGTACCTTTGTTTTTCAGGTGGTACCTTGAGAAATTTGAAGACTACCCAAAGGATAGGAAAATTCTGATTCCATTTGTGTACTAACAGATGCTTTGAATACCATCAGGTTCTGGTGGTAACGCTGTTTTTGAAATGGTTACTTTTTGGAACACCTAACGCTTCACAAGTGTTAGCCTGTTAACATACTCTGTTCGCTAGTGACAAAGCCTTGTGCTGCTAGTAGTTACTGCTTTTCTTCGTAATGAAACCCCCGAATCTGATGGACATGGTGAACAGGAACAAAGGTGCTTTTGCAACAACACAGCACCGTTGTGAATACGTAAGGCAAGGTGACTGATTCCACATTGTGGAAACTACTATACAAGGTTTCTGATGTTTTATTGTCAGCCTATAGAGTGTTTGGGTATTACCCATCTGATCTAGCCATGTCCTGAGGATTGTGCTATGAGCCCAGTCACCCTTAGTGTATAATTGGGCTGGTGCGTTTGGCCTTTTAGTTGCCTGCATATGCAAATGGGGTTGATTTGTCTTGCCTTTCTCATTTTCTTCCTCTTGCCCCCATTTCCAGGAGAACTGATGCAGAGCAAAGATATTGAATGAATATAGCTGCTGTTAGGCAAGAAACGTTCCTTCTCTCTGCACTCTTGCACAGATATGAATGCTATATAGGTAAAATGTAATACTGTTTACACCAATAGCTGTAGTGGTAATTCTCCCAAATAACTGATTTAGTCATCTACCTCTAAAACTTCATAACTATCTCAAATAATACTCAACGTGTGTTTTTGCATTCAGCACTATTTTTAGAGGATATTTTTTTTATTAAGGGTACTCACTACAGTCTAGCACTGTTAACAATTTTTTGTAATATTTTCTAAAGATTTTTACAGAATTTTCTTACTATGCAGTTTTAAAAAAGTCTGTCTTTTCCTGTTGATGGTCTAGTTGATTCTTATATTCAAATTTTGGAATCTTTTAGTGCTTCTTTCTTGTTTCATAAATATTAGTTCTCACACTGCTATATTTTTTTTCCTGAAGGAACCCAGAGGGATTTCAAAGACATGATAGGATTTAAAGTATACAGACTTCTGAGTCTTGGACACATCTACATCCTTTGAATATTTGTGATATTAAAGAGTGTTTTTTAGAATTGCAGAGAAGTCAGGTTTTCTGCAGAAACCCTCAAGGGAAAAAAATGAACTGCTGCAAATGTATTTTGGAAATCTATGGAAATCAAAAACAAATTGATAATAGAACTTTATTAGATATTGAGTGTTCCAGTATGGTATTGTGTTAAGCTTTGTCCATCCAGTGTTCAAAATTCTTTCTTTGCTATGACCTACATGGCTGTAGTAATCCATGTAATACAAGGGTGGAATTTTACTTTTCTGATTTTAAATGTTTTCTTTTAAAAAGTACATTCAGGAAATGGGCAGTGAAAAAGGACTCTGCCACCCAAGATTTTTCTTAACAGTGGTGTCTTCCTGCTTTCCTTCTTGTAACAGTTATACAGTACTTAGTGCACTGAAGTCTTGCCTAACATTAAGGATTTACTCAGTGATGAGAAATGTAACACACTTTATCATTACTGACTGAAATAGTCAAAGGATGGAGGGGAGAGAAGCTGTCACTCATACCATGATGATAACTTATCCTACAGCTAAGCCATCGGACTGCCAGTTGCTCCTCACAGCGATGACCAGTTACTGCCTCAGCTGATATCCAGGAAGTCTAGCTCATGGAGAGTCCAGGAATACCCACTCCTTTGAAGTTAGTGTCAGTTGGCACATTGCTTGGTTCTCAAATTGTTTCATCTTTTATTTGATGTTTATGTCTTTTACGTCTTTTCTTGGTGTTTTACAGGAAACTTGAGGCTTTCCTTTTTATTTATTTTTTTTGTTATCATGCTTTAATGCAACACTTGATCCTAGGTGTTGTGATGAAAGTTGGTCATGAAGCCTCTCAGGGAAAGGATGACTTACCCTCAGTGGAGCTAGTGAATAACAGAAGTTCAGTAGGATCACTTAAAGCTGAAGAGAATCACTAAGTCTGAAGAGAATTTTAGGAACTGTTTTAATTTCCGGGTGTTTCTAAGCCCTTCTTGCAGCATGGTAGTTCTTAAATACTGATATCTAAGCCATCCAGTTATCAATATCTGTTTTAGAAGAGCGAAATGTATCAGCATCTCATCTAGGGGTTTAAAGACTTGCATGGTTTACGGTGAACTAATATTTATGTTTTAGGGTTAGTTTAAAAAAAAAAACACAACTAAAGGTACAACCATTTATTATACATTATAGTCTTTATTATTGTTTACAGAAAACTTTTATCGATGTCTCACTTTTGTTCTGGTTCTATGCTGTTAAGTGTTTATCTCGACAAAAATTTAACTGGCTTAAATTAACTGTTAATTTATGGTTTATGTATAGGGGAATGAAGGTCTGAAACATGGTGCTCTGTGGGTTTATTGGTATTTTTGTATTTACTTCTTACAGAGAAGGAACCACTAAGTTGTATGGGATGTAAATGTCAATGTATTTGGAAATTCTAGTTAACTGCAATATTAAAAAAATATATAGCAGGTTTTGTTTTTTGTTTATATTTTATATTCTAATTATACTGCTGGAACCTGTCACAATTACAGAATTTTATTTAAGGCAGTTCATTCTAATATATCATACAGTATACCAAGGTGAACAGCATTGGTAGTGAAAACCATATAATCAATTTGCTCAATTCTAGAAATGTCTCTTACTTAAACAGTATTCTCTTTCATTTTTAATACTTCACTTGTACTCTCCTCCCCTTTTAGGAGCATTGACAGAATTTATCTGAGAAGTCTTTCTTGAAAGAACGTAGTGTTAACGTGAATTATGTTCTTCCCTTTCCAGAAGGAGAAGATGTGTACACTCTCTATTGGGTGGTAATAGCTATAGCAATTTCTAACAGATACGGCTATTCAGATCACCTGCATCTTTCACAAGGATCCCCTACTAATAAAATGCAGTTTGTGGTGTTTTGCTTGAATACTTTCTCCTGTTAGCAGTCATTGTTATAACTTGTGGAGATTGGCTAAAGGTTTTTGTACCAGGTCTTTCATTATCCCAAGTGAGGTCTTGAGGACTGTGATAGTAAGGCTGTATTAAAATATCCTAGATACATATGTGACCTTGAATAGATGCACTCAAAAAAAATAAAATAGAAGTTACAGGATAGGTTGTCTAGTGATACATTTGTATGTAAAACAAAGTAAGTAACTGAGATGTTCTGTGCTTGCATATACATAGATTAAAGAATAACAGAAGCAGAAGCTACATTTTCAGATTCTTCCGCTGCTAGTTCAGAGTGAACTCTTCATTTGGACCAACATTAGCACTTCTGTGCACATGCACGAGCAAGCAATTATGGAAATTTCTGTTGGAAGATAATGGAAGGGATGAGACTATAACAAGGTTTGCACCTAACGGTGGCTCAACTTCTACTTGATCTTGTTGAGCTTCTGAAAAAGTCTTGTAGATCTCTTGTTTAATTTAATGTTGGCATTGCAAGCAAAACCAATATCTTGTTTTGTTGTGTATAATGACTGATTTAGCATGTGATGATCTAGCTCATCAATTGAGGTAACGTTTGATTACATAAATACCTAAATGTAGGTCATCTTCTACAGATACTCAAAAGTCTCCTTGAAATGTCTCTGGATGTAGATAAACTAGGTAAGGTTTTTCTGCCATAATAGTTAAACTTTCACTAAGTGTTCCTGAAAAGTATTCCTGTAACATTATGGACATCATTTTTAGATCACTGGCTTAAAATGGCAAGGAAGAAAGTGTCATGGAGCATATGGCAACAGCCCTTCTTAACAGAGGCTGCCTTGTTAAACTGAGCACAACTTCCTTGTTCTGTTACATTCTCAATAATGCTTCCAAGAAGATGCACTTAAATCTCTCTTGAGGTGTTTCTGGGAAGGGATACCATTGACTTGCCGGGGTAGAAGACCTCCAACACAGCTCTGAGGAGTTGCATTTGTTCAGTTGCAGTGATCAGTATGGGGTGCAGTACCCCAGTAGTTCACCCACATCTCAGAGGGAAATAACCTGCTTGTAAAACTGAGCTTTCTATCTTTAGCCAGGTAATTCCACTGAGGTAGTTTTATATGTGGATTATTTTAACTCACTTGTTTTGTAAGTTTACTTTCTTGATATTTTTAATGATCTGTCCATATTCTAATAAAACTTGATTTGAATAGAACCTTACTTTGCCTTTAAACTGATATGTTCTTACAGCTCCCACTTCTTTCTTTCTCTCACTGAGATCAGGTCTCCTCATTAGATACCACATAGCTATTGTTAGTGGAAATTTCCTCCTCCAATTTCTTTCCTTTGTATGTTTTTCCCTGTAACTCTTTACTTTGATTTATTGTAGTCTTTAAAATCCCCTTCAGAAGTAACTTTTTTTCTTTATGCCCTTCAGTCTCTTCAGTTATGCCATAACTTACTCCAATATATAAGCTTTTTATAGAACATTATTCCTTTTGCTATCACTTTTTTCTCATAGTTACTTACTCCTGCTGAGACAAGTTTATGCAAATTTTATTTTTTTTAAATTGTGAAATAAAATAATTGCATTGCACTTGTAGGCAGAGGTCTTTTGTCGATTGCTTTAAGTGGCTTTCTTAAACTGAAACTGTTACACAATATTTTGCAAGGTAGACTTTTTTCAAATTCCAACTGATTTATGTTGTTTTTACTACTTTTAAAAGGGTTACTAGCAAAAGTCAACAGAAGTCAAGCAATTATACTTTGTTTCCTAATTCTTTATGCTAGATGAATTGCCATCACAGTAGCTTTCAATTTCAGTTCAGCGTAGACAATGTATGCAAGTCCTCTGCAAATGTAATCCCATCTGCTACTGGAGCTAAATCTCAGATCACCAAGCATGCACATTGTTTGTATTTCTGAAAGCTGACGATACTGTGTAGGTAAATGTCAGTCCTCATATCGTAACATCACTCCTGCTAATGTTCTTGAATGCTCCAATTCCTTTTACAGATAAAATGAAAATTTCCAAGTAATGCTGCAGATAACCAACTCTGCTTTATTTTTTAATTAAGTAATGTCGTCTTCTGTTATGTGGTGTGCTAAGCTAACTAGAAAAATGAGCTGCGTTATTTAACTTTGATGAAATCCAAGCACTTAAATTCTTATTGTGGCACTACGCAGATGTGGGTTTACTGGGTGCCTATAGCACTACAGCTGCCCTTTCCCAGTAAGCAGTTCTTAGAGCAGAAAGTGCAAGTCACAGTAGCAACTACAAGGACAGTCCCCTTCTCTAGTTCCAAGTTACATTTCCTCCAGCTGTGGACCACAACCAGACAAGAAGGCACCTCAGAACAAGCCTCCAAAAGTCATCAGTGGAGGTCTTTGGCAGTTATTCATTTATTTATTTCATAATGTGTAGAGCAACAAAGTGTGCTAAACTTTTGTTCTTAATTTTGCAGAGAATATGGTGTAAAGGAAGCTTAATAAAGTGTGTTAACACTTCTGGTCTGTGGAGTCCTTTTCCTTAGGTGGCTTGGAGGAGATACAAGGGAGGGCTGTTAGGTGGAACTGTGTTTTCAGTCCAGATGATGAAAGCCAGAGACAATTGTCTCTGCCACATACAGCATTTCAGCACCATCCTACAGTAGTCATTCTCAGAAAGAGCTGTCAGGCACTGTAACTGATTGTCTAGGGAGGTGGTGAAATCACCATCCCTGGGGGTGTTCAAGGAAAGGTTGGACGTGGTGCTGAGGGACATGGTTTAGTGGGTGACATTGGTGGTAGGGTGATGGTTGGACCAGATGGTCTTGGAGGTCTTTTCCAACCTTAACGATTCTACGTTTCTGAGTCTTATATCCTCACATATTCCCATTTTCCCCTCAAGGCTCTGCAGGTACCTCTGTTTGAGCCTCTAGATCATTCTGTGGCACAGCCCCACAAGGAAGTGCAAATCAGCTAATGTATGCCTGGAACTGCAAACAGTGAGCTTGGAAAAAAACTAGTACCTTGAGCTCCATATTGCTGGAGTTGACCAGGAAGCAAAAAAGGCTTTAATGCTGCTCATATAAGTTTCTTGAGCTATCAGCATCAAGGGATGGCAAACTGACTCTTAGGAGGTTGCCACCTTCCCCAACATTCCTGCTTGGAAGCTATTTGCTCAAGCAGTGAGTTCTGTCAGGTGCATGGAAGTGGCTGGTTGGCCAGGCCCAGCGGATTGAGCTGAGTGATCAGCGCAATATCCAGCTGCTGCGTGGTGAGGAGTGTGGCACTTCAGCCTTAAGGCTCATTCCCACGTTGTTCGGTATCTTCAATAGCAACCTGGATGGTGAAATGGAGCGCGCCTCCCAGCAAATTGGTAGGCGACTCAAACTTTGAGGGAGTGGCTGAAAAGATGAATAGCAGTGCCCCAATTCAGAGGGATCTTGAGAAACCTGAGGACTGGGAAGCAGAAACCTCACACAGTCCAGTAAGGAGAAACACACAGTTCTGCATGGGGTTGGGACAGAATAACCACAGGCATCAGGACAGACCAGGTGAGCAGAAGGCCTGCTGGAATGGAGCTAGGGTTTACAGCAGGCACCAGCAGCGTGCTCTTGTTATGAGCAGGACAAGCCATGCTTCAGGCTGTGGGCTGTGTGTATATGAAAGTATGACGAAAGTTATCATTTGCCTCTGTTCAGCACGTGTGCGGCCAAGTCTGAAATAGTGTGTCCATTTGTCCTCTTCCCCTGTAAACCCTGCAGTCCAAGAGGACACTGAGATGCTAGAGAAGGTCCTGCAGAAGGCAACCATGGTGGTCAGAGGTCAGGAGCACATGTACCATCAGAAGAACTTGAGGAAGCTGGTCTTATTTAGCCCAGTGGAGAGGAGGCCATGTAGTAGTTGAAGACAGTTGCAAAGGTGACAAGCTAAATTATTCTCAGTAGTGGTAGGGATTCAGTTTCTGCCGAAATATCCACAGATGTAAGACCAGAAACAAGCATAACAGAGTTTGAGGTGTTGGGAGTTGCCAAATGCATTACCCAACAGAGGCAAGGCTGCCACAGCTCCATGTCCTCAGGGCCAGAAAGTATCAGGGCTGAGCCTGTGTTCCTGATAGGCACACACACAAACAGCCATCTACAACACATACATGCATGGCTGGCCACACAAATCAGCATAAACAGATACACTCAGCTCACCTGCAAACACAAACAGCACCAACAGCCTCATCCTGTTCCCCCACTCACTCCGATCAGGATGAAGGTATGTTAGTGGGAAATACATAAACCCATATGTGCAAGGTGGGTCTTCCCAGCAGCTGGCCTCAGGCACTCAGCCTGTCCAGCAGCTGCCCCTGGATCCCAGTCTGCCCAGTTGGTGGCACCTGGATATACCGGTCCCTGAGTTTTCAGCCCTGCTCCAGTTGCTGGCACAGCCCTTGCTCACAGCCACACACATGAAGCTACAGACACACAGTAACTGTGCTTAGAAAATGGATGGCACCAGGTAACTGGCTCTGTATCCTTGCTCTCCTCAGCAGCTGGTACATGGGCATACAAAACCGAGAGGCCTGGTATTTTTAGTCTATTCTATTCAGATTTTCTCGAAACAGCTTCATTAATATATATATATATTTAGCATTTTGCTCATATAAGATTGTTCTGCAGTTTAAGAAATATATAGCCAATTTATGGACTACCTAATGAACTGATCACAGGAAGGATTATTGGATACCAGATACTTGAAAATCGTTAATTGTGCTTAGTCATCTTCAATATTCCTTCTGTTTCTTGACTAAAGAAACCTAACTTTTGTAAAATATTTTTGCCCCAAGTTTATTCTGTTTAGTAAAAACATATTTCCCTTCATGATCTGAAACAGTGACATAAACACAAAAACTATTTACAACCTTTTGCACAAACAGAATTATTGTCTGATGTTCACAAAAGGAATTTAGCTTCTCTATCTACTTCCCAGAATTGAAGTAATCATATGTAAAAATAACTATGATGCAGACTGGCCCGTGCACGTGCAGGCTGAGCGAAATGGCCTTCCAAGCATCCAGAAAGGAAAGTGAGAGTGTGGCCAGCTGGGGAAAGCAAATCTCTGTATATCACCCAAATGCTTTCTCGTTATTAGTCCCTACCTAGAACATAACTAAAGCGAAGTTTTACCTTAAAGAAAATAAATAAATAAATAAATAAATAAATTGCTGGTGCTTATCAGAAGTAGATTTTGGGCTTACATTTATTAGCGATTGGGAACTTTAACATATTCTAAAGTATATGAATGTAGCATAAAATGTAGGGGAAAAATACTAAATATATAGCACAGCTCCCATTGTACATAGAGACTGATTTCCATAGCACCGTATTTTTCAGCCTAGGGAAGCATGCCTCTATGGTCATTTTGAATGGCAGCCTTTGAATGGGCTTTGATTTTAAATAAACCAGTGTTCTTAAAGGCTCTCCAACAAGCATTTGGAAAGGATATGAGTGAGGTTTCGAGGTAGTTTTGGTTTGTGGGAACAAGTCTCTAACCTCTGTTAACCTTCATACAGATTCCTCCAGGGAAATGTACATTTTCTACTTTCTGCTCCAACAGCAAGGCCAGCTGTTTGGCAACAAGGCTGGGCACTCAGCCAGAGCTCTACTTTATTCTAGAAGAGGTTTCATCTGTCCTAATGTATACTGTAAATACTCTGTTCTAACAGATCCGATTTGAAACTTTCCTGCGTGACTGATGAGATCTGCCCTGAGACATCACAGATCATTTCTCCTTCCTCGCAGATAACCAAAGAAGTAATTTCTGTGAGATTAAAACATTTTGCCCGTAGTTCTTGCTGGGTTCCACGTGGCCCAGATGGGAGAGCTCAAAATGAATGAGAAAGTTTGAATTGGGTACAGCAAACTACAACGTCATATGGTACAAACTTCAATAAATTGTTCTTAGCAGCTACGTGGAAAGCTGAGGCAGAGCTGCCTATCCCATAGACAGCACAAACATGGCCAAAGTGCCTGGAAAACTACATCTGCCCTGTCCTCTAGCCCTGTGCCAGAACCACTACTGGTAATGATCATCTCCAGGCAAGCACCAAATAATAGAACTCTTATGGCCAGGCTGGGTGTGCATTACGCACCATAACCAAGTTCTGAACAATAAATACTTTGCACTCAAGACAGGGGAAGGATTTTCCTTGTCACAGAGATGTAGAAAGGAAGAAATACAGGGCAAAAGATGAAAGGGGCATCTTCCAAATCCTCGGGACAGCAGCTCTAGACACAGCTTCTTTGATCATTCTTGCTCTCTCCACTTCTAGAAGGGATGACTCTGAAGTGGTCTGCACTTCACGGCCAAGACTCAGGCATGGATTTCTGCAATGACACTCTTGAAACATCCCAACAGGTAGTATGGTGTATAGATTGGTACTATGTGTTGTTCTCATAGGTGAGTCACAGGATGATCAATGTCAGTTGACAATCCCATTGGAGGTGGAGAGGGACTGACCTAACTTTACAAGCAAGGCGCTAGAGGAAGATGACTGTATCATGTAGGAATTGGCTGAGTCCTCGACACAACATCCCATAAGAACACTAATATCAGAAAGGGCGGCCTCTGGACAGCATGACCTAGACCACCAAAAAGGGAAGGAATAAACGTAAGTGTTTAAAAAAAGTGGCAAAAAAGTTGTCAGAGAAGCACTTTTCAAGCAGTACGTGATATTTATACATGTGCAGATGGAAAGGGCAGTAGAATGGCTTTATGCTCAGAATCACATCTGTGGAGTTGTCTGCATTGCCAGTCTGATTACATTCATCCTAATTCATGGTAGATGAACTGAGAAAATAAGAGCCAAAGACCACACAAGAGTTGTTCATTCAATGCATTTTGTTCTAGTATTTTCTCCTACCATGCAAGACTCAGATCTCAACCCTCAGCACTGGCAGCCACATGGCTTAACTGAATTCTAAGAATTTTGCACAATCCTCAGAAGCTCAAGGTTTACACTGTGTTAATGTCTGTCACCTAACTCCATGGCCAAGAGAGCACGTCCACCCAGCTACTGTCTAAAAAAAAACATTTATCAGGAACCTTATCTACCGCCATCTCAGGACGAACTACCTGGGATCAACTTCATGGGTATCACCAGGCAGCTCTGAATGAGGAAACAGCTACAGCCTAGTTCCACCAGCCAGCTCTACAGCCATGAATGAGCACACCTGTCTTGTCTCCAGATGAACTTGCTGTTTCCAGATGTGAGAAGGAGCTCCATGCACCTTGCCACCACAGCAAAAGGAAAAGACTGCTGAGCAAGTTCTGTTTCTGAGAGCAGAATGAATGCCCAATTTACCTGCCCCATGGTTTCAGTCAGTACCGCACCATTTTCTGTCAGAAAAGAGTATCCTGTTGGTAGCTTCATGCAGTAGCAGCTATGATAAACAAATAAACAACTTCTACTTAGAGTTGTAGTAGTGGAGGCCAGGCTCTTTGAAGGCAGGCTCATGGCTGCAGGGACCTTTCACTCAGCTGGGGAGAACATCAGGCTCAGGCCTTTCATTCAGCTGGGAACCATCAGTGAACTGGCTGTACACCAGGTCTTACCAGAGAGTATCGCTGGCCTCTGAGGCCTCCTCGTGACCTCACAGGAGGAATCTGGGGCTGTTTCCATCCTTCTGGATGCTTTGAGCCTATGGTGTTTTTGAAGCATGGAAAATGAATGAAGCTGCCCCTTTATGAAGTTACAGGGTGCTTCACCTTGGCTTGTGGCAGCAGGAATGGCAGCCTCTCCTTGCATAGGCCCCTGACCTACCTGGAGTGACAAGAACTATTCTCCCAGCTCAACCTAAGCAGTCATCACAAGCAACCACAAATCCTCAGCTGACATTTCAGTCCCCCTTCCTCATGCCTTTTCTGGTCTTGGCACAGTAAATGACTACTTGTCCATACAGTGCTTACCTGTCCAGGAGCTTGGAGTCATAGACTTGTTGTGGAACTGGTGCTTGCTGAGATTGGACACTGACTGGTGAACACACCCCTTAATTTAATTCATGTGGCCGTGGAGGGGAGATTGCCATTGAAGATAACCATCCTGTTCATTGCTGATACCTACAGACATGAGACAGAGGCGCTGCCGACATAAGAGGGCCTTGGGGTGTTCTGGTGTGTCTTGGTTGCCTTCAGCCTTCAGGATCCCTAAGGCTTGTTTGTTCCTCTGCATGGGTGTAAGGCACCTAGATGAAATGGTATGGACAAACTGGAGAAGCCCTGGAAAAGTCCTAGCTGATCTCTGGCCACAGTCTGTCCATCCACTGAAAAGAATGATGGTGAGGCAGTTTATTGTGTCTCAGGGGAAGCAGAAGAAGCTGTAAAGGGGCTACTTGGTTCTGTTATTGAGCAAGGAGGTTTTGGTGCTAGAAAGCTTGAGTACTACTAGAAAGTTTGTGAGAGAGACATCTGAGTGCTGTCCTGTCGACCCCTGGCCTTGACTTTAGCTCCTTCAAAGACTAAATGGCAAAGGTGTATACTGACAGATGAGTCAGAACTGTGGGTTTTCGTGCCCCTTGGCCAACACCTCCATCTGACCACTCCATCTCCTTTGTTATCCTCCTTCCTAGTCCACATCTTCCTCCACATCAAAATAAATGTTCTCTTAGTGACTCACACTTTCCCATCCTTGTTCTTATCCTCATTCTAAAGGACCTGCTAAACCATGTTATTCCTTCCCATCAGTCCCCATCTAATCTATCCTACACCTGCTCCAAATTAATGTTATCTAAAAACCCTGGCAAAAAAAAAATATTGCTCTCCTTTGATCTTCTGCACTTTTCAGCTCACTTATCCATGGGCCAATGTTAATATGACTCAGGTCAGCACTTTCATACAGGCATCAAGTTGTTTCTCTTCTAGAGATCTTCCTGAGATGTCATAGTGATTTAGTTGAGGCCCAAGAACAGTTAAAGGTAATAGCTTTGAAGGTGGAGATACAGGACATAGAAATACTTAGGCAGGGGGAAGTGCATTGCAAGAGAGTGCAGAACAAAAATATATAGGTATGTGCATGTGCTGCCTATAGATGAGGACTAGTGGGCAGGATAAACCAAAGAAAGATAATTAGGCAGCTGTCCACACAAGATCAATTAGCTTGCAGAAATCTGTACAAGATCAAATATGGCTTTGATCTAGCTTAGGAGCTAATAAGACTGAGCTTCTTCCTTCACCATGATAGTCTTTGCTGACACCCAATGTAACTTTTTTAACTCTATCCATAGTCATTCTCCTACGCATAAATGATTCTTCCATGTTTCGTGTTGAAGCAGCTGGTGCCCTATTGGGTGCCATGTGAACATGGCAGATGAGAGCTCAAGGACATATCCTCACTAAGCACATTTTATATCAGCTCTCTCATAAATTTTCCAGTACCTCTTTGCAATTTTTTATCCTGTCTTTTTTTTTTTTTTTTTTTAATAGTATCTTTCCTCAGCAGAAACATATCAAAATGAACAGATGTGAAAGTAAGCATTTTTTTTTTTATTGTAATATTGTTCCTCGGAGGAATGCATTACTTACAGATTCTTTTCCCAGCAGAAGGTCTAGCCAGATCTGCTTTTTCCTTCCATTTCAGAGCATGTGCAGCCACATTCTGAATTGGGACCCCTTGCACTCGCCAGGATTCACACAGCCCTCAGCTGTCTTCTAAACAACAACCTGGAGAATGACAACTTAATAATGATCCTGGGACCTCCTTGACTGCAAACAAGAGTAAGAGAGGAATCCTGACCAGTTCCAGGAATTCGCTGTCATGAACTGCCAATAGAGTCTCCTTAAAGTGTTCTGTCGACCTGTCCTTCAATGGCAAGTTATCCTTCTTACAAAAGCAACTTCTCCATTATCAGGACATGAAGGCAGAGCACCTGATTTCTTACAACTATTCAGATCCCACTTAGAAAAAATACTTCCAAGAGCTTTACAGATATTTAACACAAACTTCCCCTGTTTATGATCTCTCTCATAGATATTTTTTACATCTAAAAATATGCATAGAATGGTCTTCTGTGCTTGTTACCAGAATTTAATTTCCATGTCTAAATAAGGCTTTGAATAAAGGAAGTTGTCCTCTAGACAAGGAAGAGAGATGAAATAGAGCATAAGAACAATTTACAAAGTTGCATAGACCATCCTTAAAGCAGAACAGTTAAATATTTTTGTCATAAAAAAATGTAAAAAATAATAGTGTTAAGAATATAATTGCTGTGTAATAAACCAAGACAAATCTTCATAATAAAGCAACCTTTTGAAAGTAATCCCCATTAAAGCCCCAAACGTATTAAGGGAAATACAATGTGGGTATATCAGTTACACATTTATCTCACTTCTGGTGTAGTACTGCAAATCCATACGATGTACATATGACAAAAGCTCTCCAAGGCAGAGAGCTCCAGCAAGAAGCATTGACACACATTCAGCATTAAACACTGGTGGTGGGGCAAGAATCACACCTGGCTGTCCATGCAACCCCTCTCTCTCAAATTGCCACCCTGACTGCAAGTGTAATTGAGTGACTTGTGAACTGCCTCCCACGCTTTCTCCATTCACCACCCAGCTATTCTATATAGGCAGCTAGAAGAGGCTTTCAATGTGTATGAACACGCCTGGCTAGAAGCTGCAGCTGTTCAGCAGTTGATTTATCATCTGTTCAGCTTCTCTGACACAGGGGTGGCATCCTTTGTAAGACTGGGGGAAGATGGAGTGGGAAGAAGAGCTGGCTCGTGGCTGACAGCTGTTTCAGCCTCTGCAGTTTAATTCGCTGCTGAATATGCCTCAACACCCCAAACTTGGCGGAAGCTCAGCGTTCATCAGAAATGGACACTGAGCCAAGGGAAGGAGGACTGAGCAAAGTGGAAGATTTAAGGAGGAAAAGATGACACGATTTTAGCCTGTTCAGTGTTCCAGACCTTCTCTAATGGGAAACAGAAAAGGACATTTTGAAAAAGGTAAAAGCCTGGGTTTCCGGAGGACTGATTGCAAGAATGCCCCAAGCCATGCCTTGTAAGAACCAGAAACTCCAGTTCTGCCTTTATATTCACCTCCCCAGTTTGATCCTCTCAGCTTGAGAGATGAAAACTGTATTGCCCCTCTCATGTCCAGGAATGTATTTACTGAAAAAATAAAAGTGTCAGGAGTGCAGCTAATGAAACTCTCTCTCCTTTACCTCCTCCCCTGTCTCCTGGTGACTAGCGCACTCTGAGGGTCAAGGGTTAGAGATGCACCTCCTTGGCTAGACAACCTTTCTCTTGTGCTTCCATCCAGCTACAAAAAATAGTTTGCTCTTTTCTTTACTATCTCTGTCTTCAGTAGATACAGGTCTGATCAGAAACACTGCTGAGCCTGCCCCTGTGTCTTCTCCATGTCTTCTGTGGACTGCAAAGACTATGGAAGAGGAGCAGAGCCGGTGAGTGTGAAGGAGGTGATGCGTCAGAGGCTTGCAGAGACTGTGGATGGCCAGAATGAAGGTCATATGGGACAACATCCTGGAGTGGTGCTGGAGAGCGTGAACTGCCAGAGAACCTGTCGGTCACCTCTCAACCGCTGCATTGCCCTGAGAGAATCACACCTGTGGCAACTGCCAACTTCAGAGAAGGGAATTAAGGTTGCATCATAAGGGTATGTTGCATTTTCATCTCATCATTTCCAGAGGTGTAAACTGAGCCATGTTAAAGGTATGAGACATTGCCTACTTATCTCTGTATTAATGAGTTCAGAGTGTTTGTTTAAAAACAGATTAATAGCAAGCATTGGGCAACACTGCCTTGCATATTCCATTTAGGTAGCCAACTCAGCTGCCATCATTTACTAAATCATATGAACTATTCACAGAATTGGAATTGTGGTCATCAGGACATCAAGGTCATCAACCACAAGGTTACCAAAGACTCCAGCACTGTCACTGTTGCCAAATCAAAGATGTGTTTGGCTGAAGTTGAAACTGAAATACAAGCTTCATCCAGAAGGGAGCTGTGTGGTTGTGTTTCCTGTGAAAAACAGCCAGATTGAAACACTTTATAACAGATTAATTAAATGGCCTCAGAAGTAGTGAAACCACAGTTTTAGTCATTAGTTGTATCACTTTGACTACTGCCTTCAAATTCTACCTTAAAGAAACAGAAGTCACTGAAAAGAGCAGATATGGGAGCATTGTGGTACTGGCATGAAGACAGGCAGTGCTGGTGTGAGGCATTTTAATATGACATTAATAGTATGAATCAACCATGTGCTTTTCCCCACAGCAGGCAAGGCATTCTGCCTCCTCAGATTAGGATCATAATCTCATTCTCATTATCCAGGTCCTTACAAGTTCATCAGTGGGAAGGAAGATCTTTCAAAAAAAAAAAAAAAACCAAATTTTTTGACAATCAAAACTACATTTGACTTTCATACTTTCTGGGAGTCTTACCTTCAGTGTATATTTTCTTTCAGTAAAAGACAACTGAATTAAAATCAATAAGGCTTTTTATAAAAATCAGTCATTGCAAAGGAAATTCTCACCACCTTTACAGGGAATGTCTCATTTTAAGGAGACAAGATGTGAAACATGCTTTCCTTGATTATCTGTTTTACATATAGTCTTGGAAATCTTTTTGATCCAACCACTAAACTAGTATGCGTTTTTTTCCCGTCACTTCCTTCCCTCCTTTTCTTTCCTATTCCATGGACTTCCAGGTATTTTGTAAGTCAACAGATTTTTTAAATTCTTTTAGAGTAACACTGTTTCTTCCACAGGTCCAGGTCCAAAAGAGGACCTTGAACTGCAATATTTAGCAATGGATTCATGAACAAATTATCTTCCAAGCTCTGATTTTGATGGAATTTCTCTAAACAGAATTTTAACAAGAACAATTACTTTGACTGAAGAGTGTTAAATTATTAAAGAAAAATTGTATGCTAATATGAAGTAGTAAATGTATTTTAGGCCATAATATCATGAGAAGATTGTTTTCCAGAGTGCAACTGCCTTGTATATTTAGATATTAACAATATAGTTATATTCATTAAATACCTTGATCAATTGCATTCACTTATATTTGTCTCCAAAATCATGTCCCAGTGTCCCCAAATGGGAAAAGAATGGGACATCTCTCCCTTTTCTGATAAGAAGGAACACAGAAAGCAAGACATTAATTTCTTCCTACTGCCGTAATAACAGGTTACTGTATTTATGTGAGAGCTTGGTCTGTTATATGCAAGATTATGTTATGGATGCAAGATAACTTTAAACAACTGAATCAAAAATTCAGATTTCTTAATGGAGAGTCTAGAAACAGAGGAAAGTAAGAGCTGATGAGTAGGTAGAAGATGATAATTTTCCTTGTCCTTGTGACACGAGAAGCAATTGGCTGCTGTTGTTTCATATTACACACTTA
This sequence comes from Netta rufina, assembly GCF_964035555.1. Lineage (NCBI taxonomy): Eukaryota > Metazoa > Chordata > Aves > Anseriformes > Anatidae > Netta > Netta rufina. The sequence goes on along the minus strand of NC_140124.1, from coordinate 85,327,723 downwards.
CAAAAGAAAGCATGTAAACGTCTCCTCCTTTTCTGCAGAGATATTTCACTGACCTGCTGCAACCTTCAATCATCATGAGATACATCAGCGGACTGGTGTGTTAATAAACCACTGCTTACAGATTTATCAGAGGAGACTTCTTTCTTCTTCATATTCTTAAAATGTTGAGTAGGTCATGAACCTTGAGTAGGTTATGCCCCAAACTTCTACCTCATGCCCACTATTACACATGGCATTTGCTGGCATAGAAAGAACTGACAAAACACCATTGTACCATCAGAAATTCTGAATAGAGGAACGCAGTTAAAACCAGTGAGAAGCAAACCCTTCAGAGAAGATGGTGGCTACTTCAGGGAACAGCCTGGTCCTTCCAAAACAGTATGGGGACTGGTGAGAGTCCCTAGAATAATGTGTTTCTTCTCAGTCAAAAGCTGCTTTTGAGTTATTGCTTCTTCAAGCCAGCCAGGTCTCTGCCAGTTAAGCCTCAAAATGAAGGTGGAGATAATTTTAGCAAGGTGGGAAATCAGGTGCTGTGTTTTTAAGGATATCGGCAGGGCAGGGAAGAATAAAATAAAATAAAATAAAATAAAATAAAATAAAATAAAATAAAATAAAATAAAATAAAATAAAATAAAATAAAATAAAATAAAATAAAATAAAATAAAATAAAATAAAATAAAATAATCAGATCACGAAACAGCAGAGTTTGGAATTGCCTCCATTTGGTGCTTTTTTGTTGTCGTTGCTTGTTTTTAACACTGAACAATATTTCTTCATTAAGATTTTTAACAGGGCAGCTTGAAGTTGTGATCTTTACCTACGGTGTGACAAGTCAGTACATGGCTAAAAGGGGTCAAGGTCTGGGCTCTGTGGTGTCCTGGCTCTTGGTATTTCAGAGTGGATCTACAAAGTAAGCACAGGCTGAGGTGTGTGGAGATGCTGCTGATTCCCAGGTCCTCTCACTAAATCTGGGCCATCTTGGAGGCAAGGATTCAAGGTATTTGGGGATATGGGGATAAAAGAGTGTAATTTTGTGGTTGACTTCTCATGGCACACATATGGGAACAGAGGTGACAGCCCTGTTTGTGTGTCTCCAGGTTAAATTAAAGTTATCCAAAACCCTCTGAACTGTACAACCAAGGGCTCGAGCAGCTGAACTCCGTGCTGTAGGTCTGTGTCCCGGGTTGACGGGCAGCGCGGTGAAGGTGCTTTGTGTGACAGGACCAACGGTCCTTCCCCGTGCCCGGGCTGCGGTTAGTCCACCGCGAGCTTTTACGTGCCGTGAGTCTGTTACTCCTGACGGCAGGTCTGCTTCTACAGGAAAAGAAGCGAACGGCCTGCTGCTTGACTTCAAAAAAAAATAAGATAACTAATAAGGAGGCTCCGTGCAGCTCCCCTTTCCCTACAGTTTAAGGGAAGGGAGCCGCCTGAGGCACTGACGTTAGACCGTCCCCTCACAGCACAGCGCCCCCCACCCGGGGCAGCGCCGCTCTGCGCAGGCGCGGCAGGCTCGGACCCCCCCCCTCCTCTCCCGATCTTTTCCGAACCCTTCCGAAGCCCCCTCCCGGCCGCGCATGCGCGCTGAGAGGGAGGGGGGGGGGGGTGCGTGTAAAGCATCGCAACGTCCTTCCCGCACCCCCCCCTTCCCCGGCGGCGCGCACGCGCGGTTGCCGGGGCGGCGGGGCCAAGGGGACGGGCAGGGGGGTGCCGGTTTAAACGGGGCGGCGCATGCGCGCTGCGCCGCCTGGCTCTGCCTCGGGGGCCGCCACATTGGCTCGGCGAGGGGAGCGCTGCGGGCAGCGCCGGGCCCGCCGTGCCCTGCCCCTGCCCGTCCGCGTCCCCGTGCCCGGCCCCATGCCCGTGCCCGCGGCCCGGCTGGAGGCAGCGGCAGCGGGCGCGGCCCGGCGCTGAGCTGCGCTGCGCTGCGGGCGGAGCGCGTGGATGGATCCCCGCGTGGCCTGGATCCAGCCCGAGCAGAAAGGCCCCGCGAATGCGCTCTGGATGCAGATCTGGGAGACCTCGCAGGGCGTGGGGGGCCGCGGCGGCGCCGGCTTCCCGCACTACCTCTGCCTCAACTCCCCGGCGCTGGACCCGGCCGCCGCCAGCAACGCCGCCAACGCCGCCGCCAGCAACGCCGCCGCCTCCTCCTCGCCCCCTCCGCCCCGCGGCCACGGCTGCGCCCGGCTCGGGGCGCCCGGCCCCGGCTGCTGCTCCTCGTCCTCGCCGCCTTCGCCCTCGCCGTCGCCGCCGGCCCTGCTGGCCGGGCTGCTGCCCGCCGCCACCGCCGTTGCCCCCCCCCAAGCCCCAGCCCCAGCCAGCGGTGGCGGTGGCGGCGGGGAGGGAGGGCGGCGGCTGCAGAAGTCGCCGTCGGTGTCGTCGTCGTCGTCGTCGTGCTCGTCGGTGGAGTCCGGCACCGAGAGCCCCGGCTTCTCCTCCTCCTCGGGCTCCTGCGGCGGAGGCGGCGGCTCCTCCTCTTCCTCCTGCGGCCCCCGGGCGGCCGTGGCTCCTCCCGGGCTGCTGGGCAGCGGGGCCGGGCCCGGGGAGTTTTTTAACTTCCACGAGAGCGAGAAAGCGAACAGTGTGAACGGGCACCACCCGCCTCCCCCCCCGCACCTCGCCCGCGGGCCCCACCACCCGCCGCCGGCCTCCCCCCAGCAGCACCAGTACCACCCGGGCCGGAGGAAACGGGAGAATAAAGCCAGCACCTATGGCATGAATTACCTGCTCTCCGGCAGCCGCGGCGTCGCCGCCAACACCTCCCCGCACCAGCAGCGGCAGCCGCCCCAGCCGGCGCTGCAGAGCCCCGGCACGCCCTGGAAGACGAGGAAATACAGCCCGGGCGTGCAGGGGTGAGCAGCCCCTGCGGGGAGGGCGGGCAGCGGTGGCACGGGCTGCTCCCGGGCCGGTTTGTGGCACCGGGGCTTAGGGGTGGGGGGGCAGGAAACGGGCTCCGTGCTTAAATCGCCTCTGGGTGGCTCCTGTGCTGGAGCAGAGGCACAGCGGGTTAGGCCTTGCCTTGGGGGAAGTTGAGGAGTGAAGGTGTCAGGCCGCTGTTGAATGCCTCCTGCAAGGATTCAAGCGTAGATGGGCAGGGGAAGCTTTTCTGACCTCCTAGGGGTCGATTCAGCGTAACAGGGTGAAGTGGAAGGCGTCAGTCAGTTCACAGGACCTCAAAGGAAGCCTTTGCAGCAATTTTTAAATGCCTCTGCTCAGGCTGGAACAGATGGGCAGCTTGGGAAAGTGTTAAGGACAACCACTGTAAGGGAAATGCCCAGCTCTGGATGAAATAAATGGCAAAAGTCAGTGTGGCCCTATAACGTTTTTGAAGGAAGCGTGCTGCCTCTAAAGTAGACCCAGCCAGCTGATGTCTAAACTGAAATCTTCCCTTCCTGAAGAGTGAGAACACCTTTTTATAAAGGTTATCCTCTTACAGGACCATCGCTTTCCCGTATGAATGGATAGCTGGGGAGTTGATTCAGCCTGCTATGGAAGTGTTTAGGAGGGACTGGAGGTTGAAGAAAGCACCTCTGGGGTGCTCTGTGAGACTTGTCTTTCAGCTGTCAAATTTCAGTCAGCAAGGGATAACATTGCTTTCTAATTTTAAGGTTATCCTAGTCACAGAAAAAGTGCTAGCTGCACTGATGGACTGTAGAAGATTTCTGATGTCATTTTGAAAATATTCTCTTGGAACTACTAAACTCCAAAGCTCTTGGATGCAAGTGGGAGTAAAGGCGCTACGTATCTGTGGAAGGAAATAGATAACAGGGTGCACTTCCAGAGCTGGAGAAATTGAGCAATTTGACTGAAGAACAGAGTTTTGCTTTTCTCTTTTGGGCGGTAGTAACAGGCATTGGGTGCACTGAAGTTATTCGGAAGTATTAAATACATGTATTTAGAGTTCTGTTTTTGCAAACCGTAGCCTCTCCTGCTGGAGGTCAAGATTCGACTACTCTTTTTATTCCCAAAGTGACGCTGTAAATGAAAATTGCTGGCAGGAAGCTCAGATGCGTGTTTAAAATTCTAATAGCATCTCAAAAACAGTCAAAGTTTCTTTGCTTTATTCCCACAGATACGCAGCAGAATGCTTGCTTAACATCTTAATCAGTATAAGACAAGTCAGTGCCACTGAGGCAGGGCTACGGGCAGACAGGTAACAGAGTTGCCTGAGGTCATCAAGCAGGGCAGTGGTGAAGCTGGGAATCAAAGCCAGATGCTGCAAGTTCTGTTCTCTTGCTGCTATAGGCAGCACCACCTTTGCTACCCACATACCCTTCTTGTCTTTTGTCTTCTGCCCTTTTGTTTTCTGCTGGCTTTCCCTTAATGAAGGTTACACCACTTATACTAGGGAAGTTCGTAGAGAATCCACATACAATGAAGTTGTTTAGCCAAGCTTCATTTGCACTATTCAGTTGCGTAATACAGGTTGCACTTTAGCTGAGGAGTTGATGCCAAGTTGTTGGCTAAGTATCTTTTGAAAGTGGGAGCTGTTTCCTGATCTTCTGTCCAGAATCCGTGCTATTGCACAGAGACCTGATGCTAGGACAGGGTCACTAGGGCAGATAACTGCAGCGTGTGATCCCCTGGTTCTTTGTGGTCTCACTATTAATTTGTCAAATCATTAAGCTTCACAAAGCTATGTGGAAGCTTTTCACAGAGCAACAGGGAGCTAGTCCTGGAGGACAGCATGGAAGTTGAGATGACAGGCTTATCTAAGAAACAGTTCTTGCCTTAAACTTTCAGTTCTGCTACTAAGGGTGAATCTTGGACAAACGTGTTTTCTGGAGCAATTTTTTGTTTGGTGTTGGATTTTTTTTCATGAAGTACTCATGATGGAAATAATACAAACATATTGTCACTGACAGAGTGGTTTTAGGTGTCTAGTTTCTGCAGTAATTCCTGCCTGCTGGTGGGTTTAATTTCATTTTCCCAAAGCCAGGCTGGTGGCGTGTTTGTTCAAGTATATATAGTTTAGCTGTTCAAATAATAATGCACTGGGAAGATTGGTGTGGGAACAGATCCTTACAGCAGTTGCTTCTGGATCATTTTTCCTTATTTGTTGCCCAGCATTACTTGCAGTTGTCAGCTCAGCTCTGAAGCATCACTTCTCTAACTGTGGTGGTCTGTTGGCAGAGTATCTTCTGTGTGTCCAAGTGTTGTGGGAAACTGTCTAGACAAAAAGGAATCCCTACAATCTTCAGTTGCAGGCTGCATTAGGCATAGGTAGGAGCAAAAAAGGACTTGATCATAGATGCTGTTATACGCCTTATAGGCATGAATGTTACCTGGTAATGATGTAAAGCGTGGTTTGCTGTGTATATTGTTCTTTGCAGAATGTCATTTAGGTGTTGTAGAAAAAACAATAAGCTCGTGGTGTTCTGTAGCCTCTTTTGGTAAGAGGCAAGGAATGGGTAGGCCCTGCCTGTGCTCTTCCAGGATATGCAGTAGGACTTCTGGTGAAATACTTGTGTGCTTTGAGGTAGTTCTGTGCTTTCTCCAGTTTCTCCTTCAGAGCTGGAGATGGTCTGTCACAGTGCATGGCATCGCCATTTTTTTCAAAGGGATCATATTCTGAGGCTCAGTGATGGTAAGTATAGTGATTTTTGGCAATGCAGAGTGCTGTAAAAGGCTCTGATTTGCTATATTTTATGCACAGTATTCCTTTTTCTCTAGAGGACTCATCTATTGCTTTCACCACCTCTTGGCAGTAGCATGCCAATGGTTGTGCTGTAAAGGAAATACTCTCTCATAAAACAAAAGTGTGAGAATAGCCGTGGTTGATTAGATTTCATCCTAAAGCTGTGCTTTAGCTTGCCCTAGGTTGACCTGTATGTCTGTTCCCAGATGTTTGGAAGATGGTGAGGAGAATGAGCTTTATTTGTTCCACTGCTTCAGTGGAGTGATTAATTTAGCACCAGGGTAAATTCCAAAGTGCCTGGGTTTAGATTAGGAGTGCAGCAGAGAAGGGAAGACAAAATGATTGATTTCAGATGTGAGCAGACAAGCGTCTTATGTGACTAGATTAGCTCAAACTTCTGTGACTTTTCAGAACAACAGGTGATTCCTTGCTAGTCTGAAGTACATCTTAAGTGGCTTTAAATTAGATCTACAGTCTTAGTCGGCTTTCTTTGTACATCAAAGTAATAGCTTCTGTTTCTATAAAGTATGTATTTAAAACATTTGAAACATGTTTTAAATATGTTTCGTGTAATATAAATATATCTTAGCATTCAGAGAGCATGAGGGTGCTGAAAGTTTATTTCAGAATGTGAAATTAAGCTATTGTGAACTTCTTGTTGTGAACTCTGCTGCTAAGTTTGCACTGCTTGTGTAAACAGGAATATGGCAATTTCTCCTAAGATGCTAAGATGTAGCTAATGGCTTGTGAGTAGTATAAAGTCATAGTTGATTTAATTCTTTTTAATATGAATCTAACCAAGTGAATAAGGAATTGACATATTTAACTGTATAAGCCTGTTCTGCTTGAAACTTAATTCAAAATATTCAGATTAATTGTAGACATTGAATAAGATTAGTGCTGCAATACCTGGCATATCTACTTGGTACGCTGCAGTGCTGTGCAGAAACAGCAGGCCTGGCTTGTTGAGGGCCAGTGTGGGTACCAGAAGCCCGATGATGTGCTGAAATGGTGCTCTGCGTGTGGTGATAGCCATGCATAGCAGCTGGCAGCTTGCAAAACTGCATCCACTTCACCCCCATAGCAGTTGTCTTTGTCTCGTTAGAGAGAGACGCAACTGTTCTGTTGGAGCTCGCCAGTGCAGACACCTCCACGTGTGATCCGCCTGAAGGAGGATGCAAGCTGGCAGAGGCTTATGCCTAGGAGGAGTTCTTATGCACAGAGTAAGGTTATGAAGATGCTTCCCCTGACCACTTGTTTCCCTTTTCAGCAGCTGAAGGATACTGTCTGCCAAAAGTGATGTCCTGAAATTCATGTCTGTAGCTACTGGGATGTGGTGGTCACATTGTATATCAAACTTACATTAGTTTTTTTCTTCACCTGTGCCGAAGCATTTCTGCCTTTCTTGCTTACTTTGCTTTTATGATCTATTGCTGAACTTGACCAAGAGAAATCCAGCTGGATTTTGTGCTGTGCAGATTGACTGTTGAAGATGCTTTTTCAGGACTTAGCAGAGCTCCAATTGTGTATTTGTCAACTCTTGCCTTTTACTTTGCTGCTGTTAGAGCTGGACGCTGCAAGTTAATGTGTAGGGATGCCATATGGATAGTCTTTCTTGCAAATTTACATTCTCTTGTATTTTGACTGAGCTAAAGAAATGTAAACTTTGGAAACTGAAGCTTTTGCTGTCTGCGCTGGAGCATCCAGCATTCGTAAGGGCCTTATGGGATTCCCAGACGTGGTATTCTCACTCTTCCTTATACAACTGGAGGTTGGTATGCAGCAGAGTTCAAGGGTAGCTGCTGGATGGATTGTCAAAGCAATCAACATGGGCCTGTGATGGTATTTCCTGGAGAAAGCCCTGATTTCAGTGATATGGGGCTCTTGGGCTGACAGGGCTGCAGAGGGTGCATCATGCTTATTGTGGATTTAACTATGAATTTGTACCTGCTCAAAATGAATTGAGCTTTTGGGCTGAACAGCATCCTGTGGCATGGTGTTCCTCAGATAAGTTAAGCATTGTGTAAAGAACCATTATTTTTTGTCCTGAGTCTATCGCTAGAGGTGTAATTGCTGCCAGCCATGCCTGTATTATCCAGGCAATGTGTGCCTTTTGTACCGGGCTTGATAAAACTTTTCTTTCACTCTATTTAATCGCTTCTGCTGAAGTTGTTCCTTGCCTCTAAATGTTTATCATCTCTGCATGCTTGACGGTTCTGCTCTATCTCTGGAACTTGAACAAACCAGGCTTGTATGCAATACTGTCACTGTATTCCTGCATCCAGGAGCTTTCTACCTTGTTCTGTTTTCCAGCACTGGACTTTCCTGTTCTCTTTGGCTACTGAGTATTGAACAGACTTTTGCAGAGTTCTTACTTCTAGATCTTGATTCTCAGTGTTGAGAGTCAGTGCAGAGCCCCTCGTTGTATCCTTGTAGAGACAGGCTAAGTATAAAGCACAACCAAGATGATTGTGAGAAGGCTGTATCTCAAGTTCTGCCTGATAATTATTCATTGTGCAGTCTTTTACCGTCCACCTGCAGTTCTTCAGCTAGCTTGTTCCTGATAACCTTGCTGCCTCAGATTTTTCTGCTTTACTATTTGTCCATTTTTCAGATTGCTCAGAGGATGTTGAATAGTACAGGACTCGTTGGGGCTTCACTTGTGACCTTCCTTCAATAGAAAAACTAAGTTTCAGCAGCTTGTTTTCCATTTAGAAACAGTTCTTTCTCTACTAGAAGGTCTTCACTTCCAATTTTATGTCAGCTTACTTCCTTTGTAAGTTTTTGTAAGGATGTGGATTTATCAGATGCTGGAAAGTAGATAATAGGATTTCCTTTGTGGTTCACTGATTCGGGCAAATAATTCCCAGTGGTTTTCTTTGAGACACTGCTTCCATCTGAGAAAGCTGTGTTTACATCTGGACATAGCCATAACTGTTCATGGGTTGCACTGATTTTTGTCTTTGACTAGTTGGACTATAATGAATGTCAAACCTAATTGTTTTAATTAAAAAAAAAAAAAAAAATTGCTTCTTAATGTTCCTGTAATACAAATGCAGAACTGAACGTTACTTTTGGTGAATACCAAATTGCCAGGAATAGATTTTGCTGTGAAGTATTTCCAACTAAGAAGTCAATTTGGGGCAAGTTCTCACTGTAAAGTAGGGATTAGGGAAACCTCTCTGATGGAAAGAGAGGAAGTTAGCTTGTCTTGCATTGTGATCATTTAACCTTCTCTGTTCTGATCAATTAATTCATTTAACAGAAGCATTTTTTTTGGCTCGTGAGCTAATTTATCCTTTCCTAAGCTTAGGTTTGTATCTTGTTATGTTTTTCCTCGTGATCCTTTTTAATATCGTTAATCTTCCAAATCCTCTTTTCCTGCTTTGCACATGACTTTGGGTTTTTGAAGACATCTTCTGATGGAATCCTATGACAAGGTAGCGGAAGACCTTTTTTCCCTAAAATCTGATTAGTGATGCATACTTCTGCTAAGCAGGTAGCATTATATCTTTGATATTCTTTTAAACTGCCTCTTTTGGTTAAAATTCTTAAATTAAGAAGCTGCTTCTTCTATGTAGCAAACTGCAGCAATACTTAAATCCAAAAAAAACTTTTGTTGCCCTTCAGAGAGACTCGATGTGTAGGGTTCGCTGTTGATGTTCAGATTGATGCTTTTTGAATTCGGCTGTGTGCTTGCTGCTCAAGATTAAATTGAGTTGCTTCTCTGAAAATTTGCAGTGGCTACTGTGATGTGATGCATGGCTGCTGCACAGGCACGGTTTCTGTCACTGATGTTTCTGTCGTTGCAACCTTTCTGACTTGTCTGGGATGTTAATCGCTTGCTATCTTTGGGCATTTGGAAAAGAATAGCATTAAGACAGGAATTTCAGTGTTTAGCGGTTCTATTTATTGGCATAGCGAGCTCGCTGATCCAGTTCCAAGGTTTAACATATGGTATCCTCCTTCATTGATGCAACAAAATAATAATGTGATGTTTTCTTGGTGGTGTGGCGAAGACGAGCAGCCTGTCAGGAGCCACGTACAGCTGTTCAGAAGCTTGCATAGCAGATCTGTTTTGTCATGTATCAGCTTGGAGATAATACTAATATATCAGTTTCTTTTCTGGATTTTAGTATAATGCAGCTTTTTTAAGGTCATTAAGAAGCTAATTGGTTGGGTTTCATTTTATTGATGGACTTTGAAAAGCAGATTAGTTTTGATTGGTTTTCTCTTCCAAAATACAAACAAATTCTCATAAGTCTGGAAACTTGTGGCATAAATCGATCCATTTGCAGTGGAAAGGGAATTTAGTTTTGTGAGTGCTCCTAACATGTAAAGTTCAGTTGACCACAAGCTTGATCTGAAATTAGGACTGGATCTGACTTGGGGCAAAGAAAGGTTAGAGATAAGACCACTTGTGGAAGAGGTACAATAAATCTTAAAGACTGCCCTCTGCACTCAGTGGATGAGAACAAAAGTTCTTTTCTTCCGTTCTCCCTGAAGTTCTCTTAGGCTGAGATTTTACCACTGCTGTCCAGAGTTTGCTGCCTTCCGTACAATTACAGTGACAAAAGTAATTGCTGTCTGACGTCCTGTGTCATGTGAGACTGGTTTGCAGCAATATCATATATGAGTGCAGCGCTGTGTTTTCTGCTCTGCAAGCCTAGAATACTGCATAGGGCACAGGGTGCTGTTCCCTGAGCACTAGTTGTACACAGAAGTGCAGGTGCCTGGTGGGTGTTAAGTGGGGTAGGAGGAGAAGAACTAGTAGCTGATGGCCTCTTCTGGGTCATGGTTCTAGTTTTGCTACTTCTGTAGTTGTATTCATTTTAAGTTATATTGGTAGAAGTCTGCATCTCGGAATATACTATTGCTTCAGTTGTGCACATTCATTTGTTTCATTTAGCTGTTCCTCAGTTTGTCTGTAACGCTGGTGTTAGCTGTTGAATGCATTTTGTTGTTGTAGCTTTGAGATTTCACTTACATTTTCTTGATAATAAAGTTGTGCTTTGCTGTAGTAGTAGGTGAAGGTAAAATGTTTCAACAGACTTGAGAAATACACACAATGGCTGCTGGGACTTTACCATTTAAGCTTGAGACAGCCAAGTCTTCAGGCACGTTTCAGAGTTCATACTTGACTGAGAACTTAGCTTACTGTTTGTAACCCTTATTTCAACAAAGCTCTCAAAATGCTGCCTTTCCTGCTCCATGCTGGTATTAAACACGTGTTGTAACTGAGGTGTCTATTCTTTAACAGGGGTGCTTGGCTAATGTGAAAATTAGCCAAGTTATTAGAAAATACCTTTCTTAATTAGAAAAATATTCATGTAGTAATGAATATATTTTAAGAAATAATACCAGTTGCATGTAAATGATGCAGTCATGTTTCTGTCCAAGAATAAATTGGTGAGCTTAATAGCGCAGACATGATATTGAAGACAAACAGTATGCTTCCTGGAGGGAACAAACACTGTTGCTTTTCATTCACTTTCTAGTTTGCTGATGCAGTTTGAGAAGTCATGTCAATACACTGAAGGCAGCCCTTGAGGTAACAAACGAGCTATGTATAAAATAGTACATGCAGACACAGTAAGTAATGAGTAAAGTAAATGATCTCTCTTAGAAACCTGCCTGTAAAGAAAAACATGACAAAAGATTAAGGACTTATCTCCTTGGTCTTATTTTAACCTGAAGCCCAGAAGTGTATCTCTGCCTTTCCGAAAACAGTAAAAGGGATAATTTTTTGGTAAGCAAAGGTGTTTATTGTGTTGCATAGTTCAGCCTGCAAGCAGCAGATGCTTACTGTGCTTAGCGTAATGGCATCAGTGAACGGTTGGTTCCTCCAGGGTGTTAAAATTAGCAAGATAAATAGTGTTTAAGTGCAAGTAGCCCTTCGTCTGCATCTCTGCATTTCTAATCTCTTCCACCCTCCATTAGCAGTATAGTTACACTTCACCAACAAATATAATTTCCAATATTTTAATATAGTGAAACTGCCTTTTTAAGAAGTCAATTAAAATGCCCAGCTTTAAGAGAGCAGTATAGTAGGAGTCTTAAACCAAGAAAGTAGGTATATAATAGGATGCTCTTATAGCCTAAGTTGTTTAAGAAGCTTGTGCTATATGTTAAAGGAAGCTCTATTTAAAAAAAAAATTTTTTTTTGCTTGCTAGTACCTCCTGTGCTACAAATTGAGATTGTTCTTAATGATGAAGATATCGTTGCAATCTTGACCAAGAAAGTGACAAGTGCTTCTGAAGATCAGAGAGGCTACATGAGCAAAATACTTAACTGGAAAGTATCCATATATTGGCTGGGTGAATGTCATGTTGTAGCCTGTTTTTAGACACCAAATCATTCCTGCAGCTAATATAGAAGTTACTCTGGGATTAGTCCTGAGCAGCATACAGCATCTGGCTGTGTATATCAGAGCTACTTTTTATGTGACTAGCATTCCAGTAATCTCATCTGAGCAAAGAGGCTTAGAAAATATCAACAGTAATAATACTCAGGTTTTTTTTTCTTTAATATCATTTTTGAGAAGTTTCTTTAGAAAGAAGCTAAAAGAAATGGCCAGGAGGTTAAATACTTGAAAATGCTGCATTAAGATCAAGTATTGTCTTAGGCTGACTCTGACGATAGCATTGATTCTTACCAAAGAGTTTTGATGATGTTTTCTGAGAAATAGAAACTGTTAAAATAAGGAAAGTAGAAAGGGGGGTGAACAAAATAAGTCTGTTGAATCAGTTCTCAAATCTTCTGTTTTGTGAAGTGCATTAAAAACTGGAAACCATATGCATCAAAACCAAGGAACTTGCTGGAGTGGCCAGGGCTTATACCAGGATTAGAGATGTGAAAGGGCACCAAGGGGAAGTCAGATCATGCTCTAAACCCTAAATGATCTAATTGCATTGCTATTTTTTTTATTTTTATTTTTGCCAGAGGGGGACTTGAAGTTCTCATCTGCACTTTCTTTGACTTTGACTTTGTTGAGGAATTGTCATGTTGAATTTCAGTAAGGAATGTTTAAATCCGGAGGACGATGACTCGTATACAGCCGCGTCTGATGGCATGTGCTCAGGAATTCTAGAGGAACTTCCCCGTTAAACCACAGCATCTAGTTTCAACTTGCAAACAGCTTTGATTATCTAACTCCCGTGGTGTTGTCCTGTGCAAACTGAAGCATTAAGTGCTTTCTTGGCAGGGCAAGAGTGGAGATGTGGAGCTGACTTGTTAAAAACTAGATCAGGGAAGGAAATGTTGAGTTGTTGATAATATGGTTAAGGATTGCCACACTTACTGCTCTGAGCAGAGGCTCACTGGGACACTGCAGTGGGAGAGTGCGTGAGTGCTTGCTTTGCCTTCTCCTTTCCTAATACTGAATGGCAACTGCAAACACAGCTTTTTGCAGGATGCCTGGATGTCAGGAGTGGTTGAACCTGGCTGGTATCCTAATGGATTCACTGTTAACCCTTATTAACGTGGTCATTGTGATAATAAAGATCTGTAGGATATGTATATATATACATAGAGAGAGAGAGAGAGAGAGAGAGAAATGTTTCTGAGATTCTTTTTTGAAGGCTTTTTAAAAAGTCGTAGGCTTGCTGTGCTTATGGGTTTACCAACTGCTTAGAAGTAACAAAGGGAAAGAATAAATGATTTACATTGTAATAAAGAAGGGTACTGGTGGAATTACTCAAGATGTGGCTGCACAATATATTCATAAATACCTGGAGGGAAGAAGTGAATGGGAAAAGGACAGAACACCAAGAGAAAAAGAAAGCCAGGGCTGATTGCAGACAGTTGTAATGAGAGTTCATTATTCAGTAGGTTACAAAACTGCAAATACATGTAAAATTAAATGCTAGTAAACATGGAGACAAAAATCTGAAGAAAAGTAACTCAGGCTGTACATGCCAAGTGGGTGGGCAATTGGTGGCAATTGTTCAGAAAACATCTCAGTGCTCCTTCAAAATGCTTTCTTTTAAAGAGTAGCTATATGCTCTGCTCCTCAAATAGCAATTAGTAGCAGTAGGAATGAACAATAAAAAATAAATAGCAGGTGTGTCATGGGCTAAGTGGTGTAATTACATATTGACTGTGTGCTTTTCTGGTCACCTGCCAAAAGTGTGGTGCAACTGAAAACAAGCTGAAGAAAGTCAGCACTGATCAAACTTTGGACCTGCTCCTGTGTCAGGGGAGAGAAGCAGATGAGGGTGGTTAGCTCGAGGGGGGAAGGAAACTGGTGGATAGAGACCGGTGAGCGTCAATGCAGAGTCTGCAAAACATTGTTTGGAGATGAGCTGCCAGTAATTATTATTATTATTATTTTTTCCTAGAAAAAGAGTATCAAGTAGACTCATTCACAGGCAGGAGTTTAAAATAAAACACTTCCTTACTCTGATGCATATTTAAGTTGTCATAGAATGTCATGAATGACAAAAGCATAAATGAAGTAAAAAGACACGGAAAAATTAGTGGAAGAAAAGTCTTTTGAACTAATACACATCATGTTTGGTATCCGCCCCAAAAGTATGTCAGAATTACTGTAGACTTGGAAGAATTGCTGCAAGAGAGTTGGATAACTGCTTTGTCTTCTCTTGCTTTCACCCTGTATCTGCCTAATGCTGGTTTTTACAGACAGGACAATGGGAAATCTTTAGTTGGGTTTCATTGCTTCATTTCTTTTTTTTTTTTTTTTTTTTTTTTTTTTAACCTTTCTAGAAACAAACTAAGAATAATATAGGAGCATGTTGATTTGTACCTTCTGTCTTGCTCTGAAGTCAATTACCTCAATCCACAAATTGAAAAGTTTGGTCTGCCTGCTGTGTAACTACACAGCAGTTATGTGTTCAACTGTGGATCAGCAGCTTAAGATAATTGGAAAGGCACATGGTAATTCTAAATATATACTCTCTAAAAGTAGTGTCTTTATGTTTTGCTGCTGAAATCTTTGTGTATAGAAAGGAATCCAGACACTTAAGAAGTGGGCAGTGCCTTCTGAATATGATCTGTCGAAGGATATCTGATAGGGAAGGAATTCTCTGGTAAAATGTTTTGCAAAACAGTCTCAGGAAAATATAAAAGTAGTTTAGAGTTCTGTTAGACTTACAAAATTTTCATTTTGGAAGGCTAAGTGTATTGACTATATATCAACGTCAAAAAGATCTTTGCTAAAATACCACAGCAGCAGTTATTGTCCTGTTTCAAGAAACTGTATTTTTTGTCTGGCGTGGCTTGGTGGTTTTCCATTGTAAACAAGCATTTATGTTCATCTGAAAACTTAAATTCATCTTCATTCACATTGTCAGTGAGTACCCTGTAATATCAGGAAGATGGGAAACGAAAGCACTTAACAGGTATAGAAAGATGCTGTGTGAGAACTCCTCACCCAATGGTGGTATTAACGTATTTTACACTGGAGAAAATGTTACAGTCCTTACTTTGAGTAGTTCAGTTGAAAGGTCATCTCCTGTATGAACAGATGGCTTGTAAAGGACTTGAATTGTTAAGGAAATACCCATTTGTGCAAGTGTATGTTTTTGTATCAAGGAATAATCAAATGGCCCTCTTAATAGCCCTCTGCAAAAACTCAATGCCAGTGGCCTGTAACTTCACTGTTGAGCACATAGGAAGGCTAGCAAATGTCTACCAGCGTTTGTGTCCTGTTATTTGACATCTTTAGCAGTTAGGTAATGTGGTGGGAGTTGATGTGTAGACATTGCTGAGATTACTGTGAGGTGCTGCCATGGAAATAAAGTATGAGTACGTCTTGAGGCCCTTGCCTCTCTGCTGATCCTAGACCCCAAACTGTCTGGCTTTGCCACCCAAAATCTAACTTCTGTGGTGCTCACCTCTCTGAAAGCACTGCTGGTTTTGGTTAAGCGATATTAAACAAAACCTATGGCCTTATTCAGGGTGTGTGAAATTATTGTAATAGTTAAATCATCATAATAATTGATGTTACTTTCTCTTTTAGACTACACGAAGAAATAATTGACTTCTATGACTTCATGTCCCCTCGTCCAGAAGAAGCAGCTATGAGAAGAGAAGTGGTGAAAAGAATAGAAACGGTCATCAAAGATCTCTGGCCTACAGCTGATGTGAGTGTAACTCAAGTACTGTTTTGCTTCTCCAGTAGATTGTAGAGCTCAATTCATGAAGCTATCTTTTGTTTTTGAGAAGTGAACAGATAAGTTTTAAGGTGATTGACTTGAATAAATATCACAACTTTTCAGAATTTTATTTTAAAAAGTGGAGGAAACTTAAAACCTAGATAGGTATGAGGCTAGCGAAGGCTACTGATAGCTCTTACTTAAGAAATGAAAAAAATATAATTGAATATCAAAATGAGCCTGACTATGTATCCACTTCTACAGTGGATCCTGACCGCGTGGATATTTGTAAATACAAATACTTCATAAAAGAACATTTTCAAAACCAAACTTCATTTTTTTGCATACTTTGCAAATTTGACATTTTTTGAATTACCTTAGTTCAGCTGTAGTGGGAAGATTGGGCTTTACTTTTTGAAGTATCTTCTAACCAAAATTGTTTTGTTTTCAAACTGTTTATTATCCAAAGAGCAAACTTCCTCCAAACAAAAAAACATCCAAAAAGAACTTAATGCAAACTGTATCTCTGTTACTCTGCTCGTATCTCCTTACCCTTCTAATTACAGATAGCAGGGTTGTTATTAACAAGCATAAAAAAGTTTCAGACTGTTGTGATTTCGTAGCCTTTAATAACCAGAACTGAAGGTTATGGGCACAATGTTGAGCTAAATACACTGTAAAGCCCATCTTCATCTTCACCTCCAATTTTTCTTAGCAATAAGATTTTTCTCGACCATGGGAACGGTAATAGTTACTGAAATGGCCCAGCTTTTTTATGGGTTGCTTCAAAGAAGTAAACTTGCAAATTGTGCTGTAAATGAGAGAGAAGAAAATCTCAGTTTTCTAGGGTGGACGTATAGTGAAAGTATCTGATCTGGACTGTGAATGTCTCTTCAGCATAATCTCTTGGTGCATGCCTCTCTCCCCTGAACATCTAGTACAATTTCAGTCATCCCTACAGTAAAATCTGGAGTACTTTTGTGTCTTATGAATTTAATATTTAGTTGTGCTTGTTAAACATAAGAATTGGAAAAAGAAATCCTTTAAACAAACAAAAAATTAGTAAAGTAGCCCTATGAGGAAAGAGGGCAGAGGAAGGAAATCTATAGCAGTTTATACTTCCGTAGAATGAAATAAATAGGTACAAGGACTTTTCAAAAGTTTATGCTGTCTGGCTTTCAGGCTTGGTAGTCATTTCATGTTGTAAAAATACAATTTCCCATAAAGTTGAACCTTTAAGAGAAGGTATATTTGTACAAGCTTAACAGTATACAGCAAAGTCTGTATACTGACACGTAAGCCCAGTAACTTCTTTTACTGGGCTGTATCTTTAACAGGTCCAGAAAAATCTTGACAAATCTTAAAAGTGAGCATTCATAAGTGATTTCATTTTTTTTTTTTTCAGGTCCAGATATTTGGCAGCTTTAGTACAGGGCTTTATCTTCCAACTAGGTAAGTAATGATTTACTTTTAGATAAAGCTTGTCTTTCAGTTTAATGGTAAAACTCAAAGGGGAGTTTAGACTGTAACTTGTACACCTGTCAAACTTCCAGCAAAATTCTTATTTCGTGTCCTGTGTGACCAAGGGAAGAGCTATTTGACTTAGATTTGATTAATATTTGGTATATCAGTGCCAGCACTAGGTACTTATCAGTGCTTTGGTGAAGCACTGTTTCTTCCTCTGGGCTGTGTTTTCAAGATAGCAAGTACTAAACTTGCCAGTTTTACTCTATGTAAAATATGTGTTTTGTTACATCTGTGTGTCACAGTTACTGTGCAAAATTGGTGGGGTCATCACAGCAGGGTTTTCCCAACTCTTGTTGTGTCTTAATTCAGTATTTTATGTCACTTAAAGTTTGATAGATACTCTGGTTACAAAGTCTTCGGGGGAAAATCTGTGTAGCTGTGTCTTAAAGACTATCATCTTTACCTTTTCAATAAGCACTGGGAATTTCTGTGGAAAAACAATTACTGATTTAAAAAACGAAACAAACTTATTTGTAATATTAACAAACCTACCAACGTGGATAGGTGAGGGACAGGACTGGGCTGTGGCAGTCAGAATGGGGGAGCAAGGAAGAAAAAAGTGAGGAGTCATCTAAAGAACTCATCAGAGGACTGGAAGTAAGGAACTAGAATACTGAATTTGGGTCCTAAAGCAGCCTAGCCTATCTCTAACATTGATAAAGCAAGCTTCTTTGAAACCTGGATTGCTAAAAGTTGAAAGATGTTTATCTGAGAGGGCTTGTGACATGTAGAATGGCAATTTTCTTTATGGACTACCTCGTCTAAGACTCAGTGGATTTCATGCTGTGTTCTTTTTGTCTAGTGATATTGATTTAGTTGTTTTTGGGAAATGGGAACGCCCCCCTTTACAGCTGCTGGAGCAAGCACTAAGAAAACACAACGTGGCTGAGCCATATTCCATTAAAGTACTTGATAAAGCTACGGTAAGTAACAATCATTGGAATACT
The DNA here is from genome assembly GCF_964035555.1 of Netta rufina. Taxonomy (NCBI): domain Eukaryota; kingdom Metazoa; phylum Chordata; class Aves; order Anseriformes; family Anatidae; genus Netta; species Netta rufina. The sequence continues at coordinate 85,309,498 of NC_140124.1, read as the reverse complement.
GAACAGAAAAAATTTTAGACTACTTAATATGATACGACATGATAAATGAATATTATTAAAATTAATTCATGAAGCAATTGATGTCTTAAGCACAATGATGTTATCTTGTTTTGCTCTGTCTGGGCAAGATTTTAGTAGAACGTGCATGTTTTTAGCAATAGCATAGAGAAGTTTTGACACAGAGAACCTTAATTGTACACTGTATTTGTTGGAAGGCCATTTTTATGCTCATTGTCACTACAGAATGATTTCCTATTGTCAAGGAGAGTCGGTATTTGCAAAATATAAGACAGTTTAACTATATCATGTTTTTCCACTGAATTTCAAGCGGACTTGTGTTTAGCCAGGGACTGGTAGCTGGAGTTGTTGCGTTGCTTGATATGTAGTATTTCTTGCATCTGTCTTGTGAGCACAATGGATCAAACATGGAATGTGCTGAAAACTTCACGTAAGAATTTTGCTTTACCAAACCAGGGTTGTTTTCTCCAGGAGACTAAGCAGAATATTGCAGACTTCTCTTAGTAGGCTTTTACCTTCTGTGTTTTCTGAAAATAGTGACTTTTAGGACCAGAAGATTCCTACAGCTTCTGCTGGAATAGCAATACATAGCAGGAGTTCTGGTAATCTTTGGTTTACGTGAGTGGGATTTTCAGTATTAGTACCAGGTAGCAAAGGAGAAAGGCAATATGTATACTAATTTTACCAGCCTCTTCTTTTATTCCCTTTGCTGTTAGTAGAAAATGATGCTGTAATTCTGCTTTTTTTTTTTTTTTTTTTTGCTTTCCATTTCAGATGAAAAATACATGCAAGAAGCTCAATTCAGAATAAATGTATGAGCTGAAGTTTAGGTTATGATTGTGAGATAACATGCTTGTAATATCATTTTTTTGGATAATGTCTTCAAGGTGGTGGTGTGAGACTGAACTGCATATTCTGTAGTTCTGTAATGATTTATTGCTGCCAGGAGAGGAAGTACTGCTATTCCTGCTTTGCTTTTATCCATTCTGGCTTTCATTTGACTCTGCAGTGAACCAGTTCAGCTTGATAAAGCCAACAGGCAGCTCTTTATTTTTTCTGCTAGGCTAAGTCTTCTGTTGGTTTAGCAAGCTGAATGGTGCACTGCTGGGTCAGATGAATGCCGTTCTTACAACACTGATATTGCAGCTATGGAGGCAGATAGCTAACAGCTATGGGAATGTACATGAGTGGTCGTAAATTAATGTGATCGTACACGCCAATATTTTAATCACCTCACTAAAAATCTAAAAATTGTTCACTTGTCAGCCAAGTTAGGATTGTTACCCTTTCTCAAAAACACCTTTTCTTGTCTCCCCTTTCTCAAAAACACCTTTTCTTGTCTCCCTAGTCATTCATTTGGACTGATAGTATGCATGTGTGTGAAATAGCTGGAGAGGAGCACTGGTGTTGTGTTTTTGGGGTCTCAGAAAACCTTGTTTTAACCTTTTCAGGTACCAATAATAAAACTTACTGACCAGGAGACAGAAGTGAAAGTAGACATCAGTTTTAATGTAGAAACTGGTGTGAAGGCAGCTCGATTTATCAAGGAATACATGAAGGTATCAACAATACAATGAATGTTATACTACTTACCAAGGATACGCTAGATGCTTAGCTAACCTTTTTTGGTATGGCTTAAGACTTTTGAAAACTTACTGTTGAAGACTATTTTCATTAATACTAATTAAACATGAATGTTTTAATTTATTTTCTGCTGGTATCTGTTCAGTGTTGCCTTACTTGGTATAAAGATGTTAAGATTTTTTTAAAAGCTTGAGCTTTGTGAACCAGAAACTGTAAACACTGAAGCTGAATGTGGTTACGTAGTTTGCTAATAGTGGAATGCTAGGTGTTTGTTCATAAACGTGTGTATTGAAAGGATTTGCGCAATTGTATTTCCATCTGGAGATGGGTACTAAACTGTGCTTCTAAAGCAAGGTTGTCCAAGTTTTACTTACACTGAATTTTAATAGTGCTTGCTTGTGGATGTTGCCTTATTAAGCAATGTCTAAGAACAATTCTGCACCTAAGTACTTTAAACCAAGTTTACTTTTATGCTCTGCAGTAAAAGCAGTGTTTAGATGAAATGCACTGACTGAATGACACTTGCTTTCAATGAAGATGTAAAAGTCTTCCTGTTGGGGAGGAGATGAGGGAATTAAATTTGTGTAGGTTACTTGATCAAGTATGAGTTTCACCATTTGTCTCAGTTTCTAGAATAAAAAAAAGCCTGTTTTTTTTTTTCTTCCTGAGGAAATGTTGTTCAGTAACATGCTATAAAACATTTTTGTATTAGATTAATCTTATGTTGAGATTGTTTAGTATTTTGGTTTGGAATTTTGATGTTATCTCTGATAAGAATTATTTTGCTTTGCAGAAATACTCGTTGCTGCCTTATTTGATTTTAGTATTAAAACAGTTCCTACTTCAGAGGGACTTGAATGAAGTTTTTACTGGTGGAATTAGCTCTTACAGCCTAATTTTAATGGCAATTAGTTTCCTGCAGGTAAGTCGGTTTCTTATTTGCTTATGTTCTTTAAAATATTTCTGTTTCTGTCACTAGGCCCTGTTATGGAAAATGCTGTTTCTTTACAATCCCATAGCAATGCACAGCCTTATTTTGCTATGATTCTAGGTGTATCATTGACAGCTCTTATAGACTACCTCTCAAACGTAAGATCTGTTCACTGTGTGAACTAAGACAGCAGCAGGAGACTTGTTAACAGCATAGAGGTGGTGCATTACTTTTTATAACAGGTCATGTCATGAGGGTTACGGTGCTTTCCCATGTCTATTCCAGTCCTAACCCTGAATGATTTTACTGATGCTAAATCTGGTAGGACACAGTTTCTGTTACTTCCTTAGGCTACTGCTACTGAGTGTGGATAGTAGCTGATTATGATGCTTGTTAAAATTAAGAAATTAAATGGTCGTTTTCTAATTATGTTCATTAGTTAAGCTTTAACATGCTTAAAACGGGCAAGTATTTGAGGTAATTACTCATGAGATCATTAATGAGCTGTTACTACTTCCAATAAATTTTTGTTACAGTAAGCTTTGTGGGAGTATGAAGTACAATGTTAATGTCTCAACACCTCTGATAATGGAAAAACCCGTGTATCACTGCTGCTAGTGATTAAATGAAATATGACTACAGATTATATATAACATATAATATGAAGACTGAGAAAAGAACCCCGGTTCAGTTGGGGTAGATGTTTCTTATGCTTCTGAAAGCATTAAGCCTGGTGGATTTTTCTTTAAAAAAAAAAATAAATCAGCTATTACTCTGTTACTAAGCCTTAATGTGGCATGTAGTGCTTTATTGCTTTTGGCTTAGAAACAAGAATTTACTAATCCATAAAAAGTTGGAGGAGGTAAGAAAGAATTTTTTGGCCTCTATATGCTGCTGAAGTGCTGCCCCCTTTTGGTTACATGAAAGTAGTGTAAGTACGTGACTTAATTCAGACTGGGGTAAAGAGATTATACTTGGATGTTTAAATGAGAGCTTTTTGTTGTACAGCTATGGTCTGACAAGCATCTATTTTTAATAATTAGTAACTGTTCTGTCATAGCTGCATCCAAGAATTGATGCCAGAAGAGCTGATGAAAACCTTGGAATGCTTCTGATAGAATTCTTTGAACTCTACGGAAGGAATTTTAACTACTTGAAAACTGGTATTAGAATAAAAAATGGAGGTGCCTATATTGCCAAAGAAGAAATCATGAAAGTCATGACTAATGGATACAGACCATCCATGCTATGTATTGAAGATCCTCTCCTGCCTGGTAAGACTGCAATTCTTGCTCTGTTCTGGAGCTCTGGCTCAACTCGTACTCTCAAACTTATTTTAGAGTTCCTAAAGTCTGTTAAATGTGTTAAATCTGCTTGGAGAAAAGACTTCCTGCTGGTGAGGTACAGCTGTGGAGGTGAGCCAAGGGATAAGGAACTGAATTTTGTAAAGATTGCTAGCCTGAGTAAGCTGGATTGCACACAAACAGTGCAGATAAATAATGCAGAGGAGATTCAGAAATGTGTTGAGCTTATAATAAGGTTCTCTAACAGTGCTGAGGGGTAATGAAGGAAAGAGGTCCAGGAAATCCTGGAAGGGGAGTTGTTGGAAGGAACAATTCCCCATTCTTTGCTACAAAAGAATGAGAAAGGAAGGTGTAGCTTTTCCTGCTGCAGTCTATGGTGCTATGCTACAGATATATTGTACCACATGGAAATGAAATGCAGTAGATGAAGTACCTACCCTGCAGGGCAGTACACTGGAGACCACACAGAAACACGGGCACATGGCCATAAATGCATAGCAAGGGAATGGCTGGAGTATTATGTTGGTGTGGAGAGTCTGGTTTGCAAAACTGGCTTTTGCATTGCACAGGGACCTTCAGAGAATGTCAGGTTTGGTTGCATGTACATTTGAAAGTAATTTAAAATACTTTTTTCCTGAAGTCTTGCTTTTGGTTCAGGAATGTTCAGAGTAATAAAGATTAATTTTGGTTAAGTTCCTGTAAATTGCCAACTAGTAGTGCTCAGTTTGCATTCTTATGAGACTGGCTTAAGTGGCTGGAATTCCAGAACAGCTTTTTAACAAAATCACGTTCTGGTTAATTTGGACTTCAGCTTTAGTATTTTTGGGATATAATTGGCACTCAAGCTCCAGACTGTCATGTTTTGTGGGTAGACTGCTTATGTATAGCACTTTTAAAGCAAATACCATGGATCAGGAGCTGAAGTTTGGCTCCTTCCTAAATACTCATGTACTGAATGTTCATGCTTCTCTAGAACAGGCTGTGTGCTAAGATACTCGTTTTTCTAGCTACATCTGATGGGTATGTAGCTTTGATTTGTGTCCATCATGACTCTTGCACTTGGCCAGGCATAAGTGATATTTGGAGAATATCTGTATCACGCTGAGTTGTCATGCAGTAGCTGTGCACTTGCCTGAAAATCAGTTTTGGTGGCAGCATGACTACGTTGCTTTAGAACCAAAACCCTTACCTGGACTTCCAGTTCTGTTCTGTCTTACTGGCTGAAGACTAAAGGAAGAGAACTGTGATTTGTAAGGAAGATCCATAGTTGTATGCTCTCAAAGAGCTGGTAAGAACTATGTTTTAAATGAGATTCTGTAGGCTGAGATAATGTTGCTTTTCCAGGAGACAGTGTTTTGGCAAGGTAAATTGAAGTGGATGACTTGAAATAAATGTTCCCTTTGGGACACAGTGGTCAGATATTTTTTGGTAGCTACCATAGAGCTGCAGAACTTGCCTGATGGAATTAGGAGGAAAGCTTTACAGAATGTGTAGGGTAGCACTTCGAATCGGATCTCATGAATACAGCCCCTTTTGATCTAGGTGTATTTACTTATTCTTAGAGTGTCTCAAAGTACCTATTGAGTGTAAGGTAATGTAGATAACATGTAGACTTTATTTTAGTCTTGTTACTGCTTGTTTCAGTACAAAATACTTTCCCAAGGGTTCAGGTCCTTGCCCAGCTGACAGGTCATCACCTCTGCTTGGTTAGTTTGTGCTCAGATCTGCTCAGTGGCTAACTCTGTGATGTTTGCTGTTGCCACTGAAAAGGACAAAGGAACAAATATCTTGAGAAAGGGAGGACATAGCTGTTCCTTGATCTAGGTTAACATAAGCTGCTGTGGAGTTTTCCCCAAAATCTGTTTATACACTTCATCCACTAATTCTTAATCTTTTTGGGGAGTCCTTTTGCAGCTTGATTGTAGCTTTCTGTAAAGTTCTGGTTAAGCTTTGCAAGAAGACCTTGCAAGGTGACTTCTTAATCCAGAAGTCAGACAAAATACAGGGATGCAAAAAAACCCTTTCAATTTATTTAGATTATCTAAGCAGTTTAAAAGGCCCTCTTATGGGTGTAGGCATGAGTTGTGCAGTAGGGTGGTGAAAGGTAGCATAGCTGTAGGGAGCGACGGGATAAAGTTCAGTGAGATTAATTCATTTAAGTCTGCGGAATTGTTTTTCGTTTAGCGTAAACTGATGTCTGGCTAACAGATAAAAGATGTCATAGTTTGGTTCTTCCTGCTTAGGAAATCCTGTCCTAAATCTAGAAGGAACAGACATCAGTTTTGGTTGTAGTGGGTTTAACTCAGAAAAGATTCTCCTGGGTGCTACAGAGTTTTCTTGGAGAGCCTCAAGACTTTATCGGGCACTAGAGGATTATAATTTCTTTGATTTGAGATCAAAGAGACACCAAGAAAGACATTGAGAGTCAACACTTGAAGTGGGAAGTCTGTTGAAACTTGGATTTGAGATGCCAGAATTATCTATCCTGTGATGCAATTTAGTGATAGTTTCTATCTGATCTTCTTAAATACCTCAAGGCTCTTCATCTCGAGTTAGGAGTGTCCTAGGGCAGGACAATGAGATGAAAATATCTCCCTCTTCTCCAAGGAAAGGAGTTTGTGTAAACATCTTTTAACTGCTACTGTTATAGTTTCTGGAAACAGTCATCCTTTGTGTAAAAAGTAAAAGCATCCTTTTAGGAGAATTGCAGAGTCAGGCACTCAGGAAGTCTGCTCATGGGAACATGTTGGAGCAGAGTAGGTGCTATCATCCTAGAAGAGGTATGTATGGAATTGATCCACCCATATCCTGTCCTGGAATATAGGACTCTGGTTGTAGCTCAAATCTTTCATCTGTGGTTTTAAAACAATATTTGAATTTATTCAGCAAGTTATTAGAGAAGCTTATTAGTTTGTGATTTTATCTGAAGGGAACGTCAAGGTTCTTCAGTCCCATTTTTGATGCTCACGACAGAAGTGATTTTGATCTTGGTTCAGATTGGCAGCAACAAGTGTAGCTGTCATTGTCTAACTATGAGCTTCCTCTGCTGTTCTCTTCAAGAGAAGGGTGGTGAATTTACTAGTGCTTATAGTAAAGTTCTAAACGTTAATTTGTATATGGTTTTCTTGAAGGGACTGTTTACAGGACCAATTGTGCTTCATGTTGCTTGCTTCTGCATTTTGATAGGCCACAAAGGCAGGAAGTAACTGGCTTTGGGATAGCAACAACAGTTGGGATTCTTTTCTAGCCTTAGCGATCGCCCAAAGACATTCATCACAGCTTTTCATATCTGTTATTTGTCATTAGAACCTGTGAATATATGCGTGTGTGTATAAAGTGCATACATTTATAAAAAAAAATATGCAAATACCTTGAGGTTAGCAGCTGAAACAACCTCTTCATGAATGTTGCAAAAAGGTGTATAGTAGGTAAGAGCTTAACACAAACAAATTTGCTTCAGTCCTAGCTCATGGTCTTACCTTTGACTTTCCAGACTATGTCCTTAAAACTGTTTCAGGTAATGGAAGGCTACTTGATAGTGGTAATACTGATAGCTACTGATGGAAGTCTCAGACCTGCTCCTTCAGGGATGAAGCTGTGCTTTACACAAAAGAATAAGGATTGAGTTATATGTGGAATTATACACCATTGATATCCACTGATATTTATATCAGAGTTGAAGGCTGGCTTTTTAAGAGTGAAAGCATTTGAGTATGTGCTTTAATTGTTCGGTCTAGATTGTGTTGAAAGGCTGCCTAGGTATGTAAAGGTGATGTGTTAATGAGAACAATCTCACAGAGAAAACCTATTCCCTAAAGAATCTTCTTCTTTTATTTTATTTTTTAGAATTCAGAACTGCTAAATGCATGATCTTCTGGCTTCTCTAATATGTTGCTCTCTGGATTGAGTAGGGTCACCTGCTATGCAGGCTTGACCGCTACTGTTCATAGTAGCGTGCGTAGCTTTGGCTTCCATATGTGCTTTTCAGCTGCAGTGCAAGTCAGAAGTCCTAAGGACTATAACTGAATAAAACTTCTTATTCAGACTTCTTAATGAACTAATTACAGGTGGAGAATGAGGCAATCCAAGAACCTGTGCATGCTTTGGCATGAGCTATCCTGCCTTTACTCCCATCTGCTTCAATCAAGATTCATACACAGCTTGGTGGTTTAAAGTAAACTGCCTGAGTTTGCTGTAAGTGGATGAGGAATGGTTTCTGATTTGCTGGCAGAAGAGAAGAAGTGATAATTGTCAAAAGGAGTAACCAATAATAAGTAGCAGTAGTGTCTTCATTTTAGTGTAGCTCCTTTAATGATGCACATCAAATGTAGTTGCCTTAGCACTATGTTAGACTACACTAATGCAATTTAACAGTACATTCTCAATTCCTGTTATGTAAATTGAGGGGTAGGTGCAATTGCGTGTGTTTAGCCACTTGTAAATATTGTTTTTGTTTATTGCTTTTCAACTTAGTTCTATTTTGTATGTACCTTTTGTGTGTGGAAGTGGAAGGTGGTATTGTTGCAGGACAGTTCTTTCCCTGGAAATCTTGTACTGAATTCATCTGTTTTTCTAGTTGTATTAATGCGTTCATATTTTGGTTTCTTGACCACTGAACTTCCCTTGTCTCTATTTAGCTGTCTTTAGACCAAGTCCTTTGGGAAAGTCTCTGATGCCTACTTTGCAGTGAAACACTGAACTACAGTGTAGTTCTTCAGAGATCCACTTTCCAAGGCCTACATTGGCTTCTGCTTGTCCAGTTGTAAATATGCCATTTAAAGAGGCTTCTGTAACTTTGAGTCTAGCAGCTGCTGGATACTGTGACAGTACATTCAGAGTGAGATACTCAGTTACTTCAGTAAACATAAAGTCTTTTCTTGATCAACTTCTACTTAACAATATATGTTATTGAAGAAACTCTGTCTTCCCCAAATGCTTTTATATTCCACATCTATTTTCATTGATTACCCTTTCCTATTTAAGTGGTGTCATTGTTGGAGAATCTTGAAGGGCTAATATGTGTTGTCAAGTAGTAAAGCCAAGGCTGCTTTTCACCCTGGGTGGCAGATGTTGGCATATTTATCTATAATGGCTTGCTGGACAAAGTATTTCAGTGAGCGAAGGGTTCCTCTAATGTCAAATTCAGTCTCCAAAGGATAGACTCAATCCTTTACCTATCAATTTTAAAAGAGGATTTTTCATTATAACTTGTTTGTGGGCCCTGATTTGATTTGCAAGCTTAAAATAACTACTTTTAGCGGTTCATCCATTTCCAGTGTTCTCACAGCATTTCAAGTATCATTCTGAAGGAGGGAACCTTTTACTGTAAGCAGCTTTCTACCCACTCAAGATCTAATCTGTGTTTTGCACATGCAATTTGGAGGAAGTTGTTTTTAAGTGTTCCTTAAATTGAGTGGTGACAGTGAAGCTTTGGTGTCTGGTGCCAAATATATCTACAAAAAAAATCCCAAATGATTTCTTGCTAGTACTGGTAAGATCTTTCTAGGCATCAAACAGAAAACTGCTGCCTGTGCAATGTCACTGATAAAGCAGCTTTAGCATCATCTTAACTTCTGCAGTTCTTCTCGAGTGGTGGTGGAGGTTTGGAAGGAATTCTGCTATAAAAGTCACCCCTGTTTAAAGAGGGGCAGTCAAAAAGTACCACTAACTTGATCAAAAACAATACTGTACAAAATTCTGGAAATCCTGGATGATAAAGATTTTGAGAAACTGGTTTATCCTGTGGAGATAAGCAATCTGTATTTTATTCAGCTGTAGCTTTGGAAAGCTTAAGTAGGGTTGGTATAAATATACCTGGCCACATGAAGAATAAGGTGGTTGCACAAGTGGAATTCTAAGCTGAATTTGGTCTGCAAAAACTCTACTGGTAAGTGAGACATGCTTTGACCTTGGTACGTTCCCTGTTAGAGATCAGCTTAAAGCTTTTTTTTTTTTTATAGTTACCTTTTCTGTCTTTCAGGCTCTGGTACATTTTTACAAATGCTGTATTGAATGCATGATGTTGAGCATCATTCTTAAGGCTAGTTTCCCTTATTTAGATTGGCACAACTTAGTTGTTCCTGATATGAATAGAGGGGGCTGACCAGTTTAAATAGAGTTAAGTTGTATTGTTAAGGCTTCTGAGCTCTAAGTGCTAATAACTTTCGGTTACTGATATTTATTAAAAATGATCTGATCACTGTCACATTATTTCAGGAAACGACGTTGGCAGAAGCTCTTACGGTGCCATGCAAGTGAAACAAGTTTTTGATTATGCCTACATTGTTCTTAGCCATGCAGTATCACCACTTGCAAGATCATATCCAAATAGAGATTCTGAGAGGTAATTAGTTCACTTTTTGAATATTGTTTGTTTGTGTAATTATTTAGGAATTGTTTGGGTCTAATCAATAAAAGGTATATTGCTATTTAATATTTAACTGCAGCTGTATTGACATCTGCCCAGAAATTTAGGCTGGCCCAGTGCTATGAGCGAAGTACCTTCATGTGCAGCCCTGAAATAAAGACAGCATGACAAAACAGGATGATTCTAGTGTGTGGTTCTCCTGGTGTGAAAGGGACCCAAAGGATAATTGGTCTTTCTACAAACACTCTGTCTAAAATATTTCAAAGGAAGGGCTGCTGGTTTTAACATTTGGTATGATTTCTGTTTGTCCTATGGTGGAGAAATGGGTGTGAACCAAGTTTTATAGATAAAACTAGACAAGACTAGAAACTTACATTATTCTTTAATATGTGTTCCCATAAACTGTTCTAAAAGGCTTGACATGTAGCTAAGCTCTTAGAATCAATTCAGTTTGGCCATAACGTTAGAACTGCCATTAAAAGAATACTTCTAGATGTGCCATTTTTAGCACAGTTTCATGTCTTAAAAACACTGTACAGCTTATTGTGTTCTCAGCTCTCAAGCTTTCACCTTTGCTAACTTTTTTTTTTTTTTTGATGAAGGAGAGGGAGAAAGAAAACAAATAGAACATGTTTGACATGCCTTTTCATTCATGTATCTGCTCTACCATGTGATATTTAATCCTAACCTTCAGTACAAATAGTTATGTAAGTATAGGTAGATCTAGGGATATCTGAAGTTTCGCTTGTCTTGGGCCCTGGTCTTCATTAACTTCTCTATGGTTCTTCAAAGGATGTGGTCGTTCTCTTACGCGGTGCCTGTATTTATATTAGATATCAGAAAGTATGTTTGTAAGTGCATTTAATGCAAGTCTCAGATGTCTTCAACATGTATACTTCCTGTATTTAGAAAAATGTTTGAATTCTGTCACAGTTTCAGACTTGAGAAGTCTCAGCAGCTGTGTTTCAGCATGTGCTGTACATCTGACCTGTTTTTCTGCTAGTTTGGGCTGTCTGTGCTTGTGATACCTGTCTCAGAGCTTGTCACATGCATGACTTGCCATTTTATCAGAAGGAATGGTGCCATAAGAGGAGCAGCTCTCAATGAAGTCCTGGTTTCAAGTAGTTTCCCCAGCACCGGGACCTGTAGGTGGATGATGTACTGTTTAGTACCAAGCTTGGAGTGCTGTTGAGTTTCTACAACATGTTCAGTTTCAGTTTTTAGTTAAACTGAATGTGTCTGGGCAACCCAGGTGTTTTTCAGATCCTTCTTCTACCTGTTAGGCAGAGTTGTCCAGGCTTGGTATAAAGACTTTTTCCAGTGGCCTGACCTAAAGCCCTAGCCCTGCAGGAGCCCTTTATTATGATCCATTTTCTCCTTTTTCTAGGCTTGTTAGTGGCAGGTTAAACTGTAAGCAGGGGAATTTCTTTAAGAGCAGTGATAGCTATGTGACATTTTACTAAAAGAATCAATAAATACTAAATGAGCACTTGAAAGGGTAGGAACTTGCAAGATACTAAATGCACAGGCTGACTTCTTCAGTGCTGTCATAATTGGGGCTATCTTTCCCTTAATCATGAAGAACTGTTCTTAGACTGCCTGGTGGGTTTCAATTCATTTCAGCTCTTTCCAGGGAAAACTTCTATGTACATCGCGTGTATGCAGTCCTGTTTTGGAGATGACCATCTCAGTAGCTTTCAAATGTTTCATAGTGATCATTACTGCCCTTTTTCAGGGTCAGTCCAACTCAAAGGAGCACAGGCCTAAGATAATTTAAGGCTTTTTAGTCAACTGCTGCTTCTATTATTCTCTATTTCAAAAAAGAAAAAAAAAAGTCAGATTTTATATCCTTCAGGATAGGTCTTATTCTTGTCTGTTCTATACTAACATAACCCTCAGAACACTATGGCCGAATTCAAATTACTCTCTCAGTTGTCCTACTCGTGCTTCCAAATACAATATTTGAAGTGTCCTGGGAGATGAAAGCTATCACTTGTCTGACCTTCTCATTGTGTTTTGGCTCTACACTGAATGGAAACACTAATCAGCTGAGTCCTGAAGGTAGTGATTCAAAGCCACAGGAATTACCTTAACGCTTTTTTGTCCCTAGTCATCCTCACACGTTATTTTACTAGAATGCCTCAGGGAGAGGTCAGTAGTTCAGAAGATTTTTAGACCAAACTGATTCCCATCATCTTGTAAGAAGAGGTTTTCCTAGTAGGAAATAGGCTAGACAAGGTATAACACAGACGCACACACACATGGACTATATCCTGTTATGAACTCAACTTCTTCCTTCTCAATCTACATATTCCTGACTTTTGCCTCGAATTAGATCCAGTGATCCTGCAGTCAGAAGGTAAGTCAGATGAACCCTGGTCTGAATGAAAACAAATACATCAGCATTTCTATCATCTGAAGAAGCTGATCCAGTTTGCATTGTGGCTACCTGATGAGCAGATCAGAAGCAAGAGAAGCAGGAGGAATTTCTTTGGGATAAGATGGAAGAGAGTGATATTCTGTTTGATAGCCATGAATTATGCTGGAAATAAATATCTGGATGTGACATGAATTCATCCTTGCAGTTATAACGTGTCTGTAGATAAGATATTGGCTTACATACTAGCTTGTCATATGGTTGAGGTATAAATGGGTGCTCAGACTGCATCTCTAAACAGCAGCATAGCCATATGCCTCCATATTTGGGAGCAGATGTCACATGAAATGAGGAATCACTGAACGGTTTGGGTTGGAAGGGGCCTTAAAGATCACCCAGTTCCAACCCCTTGCCATGGGCAGGGACACCTCCCACCAGACCAGGTTGTCCAAAGCCCCATCCAGCCTGGCCTTCAACACCTCCAGGGATGGGGCATCCACAGCTTCTCTGGGCAGCCTGTGCCAACGCCTCACCACCCTTATGGGAAAATTTTTTTCCTAATATCTAGTTTAAACCTAATACCTAATTTAAATCTACCCTTTTCTGGTTTAAAACCAATATTCTTTGTCTTAAGAGTCCTTCCCCAGTTTTCTTGTAGGCCCCCTTTAGGTACTAGCAGGCTGCTGCAAGGTCTCCCCACAGCCTTCTCTTCTCCAGGCCGAACAACTCCAACTCCCTCAGCCCCTCTTCATAGGAGGGGTGCTCCATCCCACTGATCATCTTTGTGGCCCTGCTTTGGACTTTTTCTAATAGGTCCATGTCCTTCTTGTGCTGAGGGCCACGGAGCTGAATGCAATACTCAAAGTTGAGTTTCATGAGAGCACAGCAAAATCACTTCCCTCAGCTTGCTGGCTGTGTTTCTATTGACATAGCTCAGGATGCAGTTGGCTTTCTGGGTTAGAAGCCACATTACTAGCTCTTGTTGAGCTTCTCGTCAACCAGTACCTCCAGGTCCTTCTCCTTGGGGCTGCTCTTAATCCATTTTCTCTCCATTCTTTATTTTTGCTTGGGGTTCACCTGGCTTAAGAACAGAACCTTGTGCTTGACCTTGTTGAACCTCATGAGGTTTGCGCGGGTCCACCTCAGACTTGTTAAGGTCCCTCTGCATGGCATCCCTTTCCTCCAGCATGTCAACCACACCACACAACTTGGTGTCACTGTCAAACATGATGAGGATCCAACTGTCTGTGTTGCTGACAAAGTTGTTAAACAGTGCAGCTCTCAATACTGACCCCTGAGGAACACCACTCATTACTGATCTCTACATGGACATTGAGCTGTGACTTTGAGTGTGACCATTCAGCCAATTCCTTACCCACTGGGTGATCCATCTACCAAACCCATGTCTCTTCAATTTAGAGATGAAGATATCATGTGGGACAGTGTCAAATGTAATTCCAGGTAGATGTCAGCTGCTCTTCCCCTATTCACTAATGCTATGACCTCGTCATAGAAGTCCACCAAATCAGACAAGCACAAGCTGCCCTTAGAGAAGCCATGTTAGCTGTTACCAATCACCTCCTTATTTTCTGTGCACCTTAGCATAGTTTCCAGGAGGATCTGCTACATGATCTTGCTGGGCACAGATGTAAGACTGACTGGTCTATATTTCCCAGGGTCTTCCTTGTTTCCTTTTTTAAAAAACGAGGGCTGTGTTTCTCCTTTTTGAGTCAGTGGGTTCTTCAGATTGCCACAACTTCTCACCTGTGATGGATAGTGGCTTAGCAACTTCATCTGCCAGTTCCCTCTGGACCCATGAATGTATCTCATGAGGTCCCGTGGACTTGTGCACCTTTAGGTTCCTTAGGTGGTTTTGAACCTGGTCTCTTCCTACACAGGGTGGTCCTTCATCCTCCCAGTCCCTAACTTTGCCTTCTGGGGCCTGGGCTATGTGGCTAGAGCTTTTGCTGGTGAAGACTAAGGCAAACAAATCATTGAGTACCTCAGCCTTCTACATACACTAGGTAATGAGGTCTCCTCTTTCCTTCTGGAGAGGGCCTACAATTTCCCTCGTCTTCCTTGTATTGCTGATGTACCTATAGAAGCCTTTATTGTGGCCTTTGATGTCCCTGGCCAAATTTAATTTTAATAGGGCTTTAATTCTAATAGAACTTTAAATGGAAGTCAGGTTCTGCTGTGATGTGGCCTTTCAGTATAATAACTAAGACTTTTGAAACCTTTCTTCAGTTTCTAGGATTCTAGATTCCTAACCAGTTCTGCCATACTGGAGCCGTATGAGTGGTGGATGAGGGAAAGGGACTATTAAGCCAATGGGACAGAGTTGCAGGAAGCCTTGGCAAGGTTTTGCTGCTCTGTGTCCGGAATTGTCTTTTGTAGGTGACAATCTTAACAACAATAGTCTCGTGCCACGAATAAAGTGTTTTTTCTAGCTTTGTGCTTGAAAGCTGTTTGGTTTGTTCTTGGTCCACTAACTGCTGACAGGCCTGTGTGTTAGGTTTGCTCCTGGTTGGCCAAGATAGCTCCCGGTACTGTCAAAGGGAACATTAAATTTATCTACTAGATCTGCTGATAGTTGTATCTGAATGTTTTCTATCTGAAACAGTTCTTCCTCTGCTTCATGTCATGAATGCTGGGTGGTGGCCATCCCTAGAATGCATGCTGTCTCTTGAGGTATCAGCAATATCAGCTTTTCTTACGCGGAGTATTTGTCTGGCTAAATGTTTTAGCTTTTTCTTATCCTTCTGCTCAAGCAGGTCTTTCTCAGAAGCTTATTAGTCTGCTTTAGATTGTTAGCCTTTTAGTATCAGGGAGATGTTTCCGAAGTTAAGGCCTACTGAAAAGTTATTTTGACTCGTCTTTCACAGGCAATGTTTTGTTCCTACTGAGGGACTTCTTCATGTAGAGCTTGGCTGGAGCATTAGATACTGGATCTCATTGAAACTTGCGTCAGCAACCTAGGCCTTTAAAGAGGGATCTTAAGATCGATTTGCATCATGGTTGTGCCTTAGTGACAGCTAGAAAGTGTCCTTGTGAACTCGGGGCTTACAGTTGAATCAGCATTAGCGTGACAAAGCTGTGTGGTGTGGAAAAGTGGAGATTCTAGGCTCTTTTAAAATAAACTGGGTATGCAAATAGCTTGTCATTGTTTTTACTATTTGATGATAATCAGGGAAAAAGTGTAAGGGGGCACCTTTCATGGGAGAGCTGTCCAACCAGCTAACTTGGCGTTTATCCCCCTTTTCTAAACAAACATCTTTGTATAGTTGTGGGAATGTCTCACTCTGGCCTCAGGCAAAAAGGAGCGTGGAATTTACTCTGTACTAGAGGCTGGGTAGGTCAATAGCTACTCTTTGTTCCTAAGCATTTGCAGTGTTGAAATCAGATAAAAGCACAGTTTTTAAACACTTATATACATGTGCTTGAGTCCTATATGTAATGAAAGGGAAAAGTATCTGTTCTTATCACACCTGCTTTTTCATTTTTTTGCTGCTGTATTAGGTATATGGCAGTGTAGACTTAATCAGCTTTTAGTTTCTGATGTGTCATAACACTTAGTTTTAGTGTGCGAGTAATGTAGTATGGATCAGCCTTCAAATTCTTGATAAATAAGTAAATTTACTATTTTTCTGACTTGCTTCCAAAAAATTAGAGTTTGGGGCTTCAAGCTCTGTCCTCTGCAAAAGGAGCTAGTGAGAAAAGAAATTCCCAGGCTCTGCCACAGTTCTTGGCGTAGCCCTAGTTTCACCTTTTACACCTGTGATACCAGGCATTTTTCGTATAGCAGTCTTCCACAGATTAAAATAAATAAATATGCCATCTTCTGTTACTCACTTTCTAGTATATGAAAGCATGACTACTAAACTACTAGGTGGAATGTACTCCAAGATGTTTCAGGCGTGACAAACTCCTTTTCCATAAGAGTGTTATTAGGTCCATTATCATTTTTCTGTTTTGAAGACCACTGCTGGTAATAGCTGTGAAACGTACGGGCCATCCTGGAGTAAAAGCTCAGAAAAAGCTTAAGTCTGCTTGAAGGCATGCTCAGATGAAACAGCGTGAGATTTCCTCCTTTGTCCTAGTGCTAAAGAGCTACCCAGCATTTGTATGTTTGAGTTTGTCTGGGGAACTGTAGCTTCAGGGCCACAGCTGATTCTTTGTAGTGTGGGTTGTCCTTGTCTTCAGTTCTTCAAAATTACTCTTCTGGTTTAACGTACTTTTTGAGACTAAGAAACCAGAATTGCTTTAAGTATTTAAAATGCTATTATGTTGTGGGATTGTACGTTGACAAAACACTACTGTTTTGTTCTGTTCCTTTTTTAACGTGCTCTACTTAACTAATGAGCTGTAGTTTCCAAATAATTCCCAATGGTGACAATCATGTCAAAGCATTTAATTCTGCATGTAAAATTCAAGATGGTTTTCCAGCATGCATCGTTTCATTTATCTGCGTTACATAGGAGAACGGTAGGTGATACTCATTCTGTCCATGAGGATTGCCTTCACCTATTGGAGTTACAACTTAGATAATGTCGTTTGGTCCAATGTTTGCTTAAAGGGCAGGGCTGCCTGTTTCAGTACTGATGTCTTCAAAGTTGGAAGTCTAAATGTGGAACAGGTAGTATTTGATCTTGCAATGAATTTATAATCTCTAATCCAGAAGGAGAACTACTCTTCCTTTTTAGAGTTACTCTAAAATGACCTAGTAAAGGTAGTGTAAATGCATTTAGACTATGCATGCCCCCCGTTACACACCTCAAACGAAAATTCCAGTGTACCTTTATGATGTGAAATGAAGAATAAGCTTTATTACAACTGTTGAAGATTTTTAGAATTAAAATAACTTTTACCTCTCTTCAAGATGGTAACTTTTCACAGCTTCCTTTTGTATGCTAGTCAGTCCTTCATGGATCTTGATCATGGAGTTCATAAATTATTTCAGCTGCCAGCCACCATTGAAAGAAAAGCTTGGAAGTTAAATCCTTAAACCAGGACACAGATCCTCCTCAAAATGACGTACAGTTCATGTATCTGAAAGTTGAGAAAATATATTGTAAAATACTGCTCTGTACTTGTTGACAACTGGTCACAAGTTAAAAGGGTAATAGGACCAGGTCAGCTTTTTCTCCGAACCAGGTACCTTTGAGAATTTCCTTAAATTCTAACTTATTTGGGTTTTGGAGCCAGTGTCTTGTTTCCACTACCTCACGATCCATGGTACTTCCTTTATAATTGTGTGGATCTTTGAAGATGTCTTGTAAATCTGTACAGAAGGACTACTGAGAGTCTTTCTATTCAGTGTCATGATCATTTGAGGGGGCTGGGATATCAGTGTCTTCAGTGTATCCAAAAACATCCAATTGAGATTCAGTGATAAAATACTTCTTGTTTGGAGAAATGCAAGAACATGTAAATTGCTTTTATCAAATACACTATTATCTGCATGTATATTCTTGATAATTAAGATGCTTTCCATTTAGAAAGAGTAAAAATCGTACCTGTTTCAGTGCTTGCATGTTAGTAGGGTGGAAGATAAGTAATATTCTCGTTTAAAAGTGTGATTCTTCAGAGGCCCAAATGGTGATCTAAGAAAACGAAACTTCAAAAATTCTTTGGTTAGGAATATCTTAAACTGATTTAATGTAATTTTATTGCTTTTTGAAATGCTTGCAAGTATGTAACCAACAGTCTTTAATACTTAATTTAAAAATTTTTTTAGCACATTAGGTAGAATCATCAAAGTGACCCAAGAAGTGATTGACTACAGGGCCTGGATTAAAAAGAAGTGGGGGAGCAAAATTAATTTATCACCTGAACTTGGTAGGTATAGCAGAAATCTTTGAAACCAACTAAATCATTTTTTCTTGCATTTGGTGCAATTCAAAATACCCATGCCTAGAAATTAATTGCTATTTCAGGTATGTAAGGAAAAAATAAAAGGGATTTGTAACTTTCTAATCCAAGACATTTTCTGAGGCTGTTCTTCAGTTTGTTGGCTTGTTAAATGGAAGTTTAGACTTCAGGGTTCATATGTTGTATTCTGTGGTTTTGATTGATGCTTATGTTTTCTGTCAACAGATAATAGGTTGAAAATAAGAGACCAGATAGCTCCGTGCAATGGAGAACAGCAACAGAACAGAGACTCTGAACCATCTTACAACCAACGCTTGGCTTTGTCGCTAGCTAATACACAACAGTTATCCTCTGGCTCATCTGCGTCTTCTGTATCATCGCTCTCTGGCAGTGACATTGTAAGTTTTTTTTTAATTTGTTAAACTATTAAGCAGATATTATCATGCCATTCAAAACCTCAACTAAAACAACAACAGTTAATGATACTGTCCCTAAGCTACTGTAGCAAATTAATAACTTCCTCTGCTCAGAAAAATTACTGAAATGAAATATTTTTCATTAAATGAAATGTCTTAATTCCATCCTAAACCTTCGGTACCCTTTGTGGTAGTACTTAGATGTAATAAGATATAAATCACCAGGTTAACAGTAGCTAATTAAGCGGAATAATAATCTCTTCATAAATCTTCCTATCAAGAAAAATCTCATTAACAATTTCCAGTCCTTTCTTCCCACACCTCAGATTGAACATATGACCGCCATATCTTGCTGCGAAGGTGAATAATATTCCATAGTGTTTTCAGCCAAGCATTCTTCAGTTCATGCTTTAGTAGTAGGAGGCCCTAATATGGAAAGTTTTGATACCAGCTTCCTTGTTGGAACGTGCAGTTTAAGTGACTGCTAGGCTTATAATAATTTTCTGAAAGAGAAGATGGACAGTAGTCTAGGTATGTTCCTAGAGTCTTAAGGCTGTCGGGTGTTTTCTTTTGTATGGATTTAAATCAACAAAGTTGGGCTGTAAAGATTATAAAGTGCAAACGTGCATTGCACGAGGTACTCATAAATCAACTGGATGACTTTGTGTTAGGTACAGGTGTTGATTGGAAGAAGACGTGATAGACATTTAAGTACAGCAGTAACTGTAGATGATGCCAAGAGAGGTCCAAGTACTTTTTTTTTTTGACTGATTTCAAAAACTGGTCAAACGTGGAATTACAAGTTGGGAACTGTATTCAGTGAAGAAACTTCTGAGGGACAAATGCATTCACTGTATATTCTGGTTATTTTCTGTAATTCCTTAACATTCCTGAACTTTCTGTGTTGAATTGTCTTTTCTACCTCCAGTAAATATGGTAAATGCATAAGCTGCAGAATCTGACAAAATGGGGGGGGAAAAAAAAAGAAAAAAAGAAAAAAGAAAAAAAGAAAAACAAACAAACAAACAAAAAACAACAGGATGATGCTGGGCAGTGATAGTGTTAGCTATGCTCCTGGTTTGAGTATGTCAGTGAAGAAGATACTGCTGTAAGATAAGTTTTATGAGAAAATGCAAATATTTGCTTAATATTTTGCACTCTAAACCTAACTAGGGGGGAGTGAACAGTTAAGACTTTCCCTTTAGGTGTACCAGAAGTAAATGTAAGTGCAACTCTTTTTAGAAAAATAGCCTTACGTTTGTGTGCTTGTGACAGTTCCTATTTTAAGCCCTGGTCATTTATTAGTATTATGACCTTTAGACTACCAGCATATTATCTTAGTTTGCAGTGGAATGGCAGGTTTCTGACAAGTAGCTGATGAGTCTGTCCTACTCAAGTATGTGAGGATGAACGAGTTCTGGTTGAGCAGTTCTAAATGGTACCTAATTCAGGAAGAGAAACCTGTTCTGCTGGAGTTGAGGAGGCTCTGTTGAGTGATCTGGTATAGTTCTATGCCCAAGTTCCAGCAAAGAAACATCTAGCATGTGTGAAAATAACATTTGTGCTAAGACTTCTGGTGTGTGCTGTAAATAGGTATGATGCAGTGAATTTTGGTACTAGTTTCAGAATGAGGGAATATTGTGCATCACTGTTAAAGGTATGTGTGGTGTTAGATCTGATCTTGTGGAGAATTGTTCTTCAGGGATGTTTCTGTATTCATTTAAAGTTAAATACTTTTAAGTTTGATGTTGAAGTCTGAGAAGATGCAGATTGTAAACCAAGTGCAGGAGATAAGGAGATACTAGACTGACATTTTAATCTCTTCCCCAAAATTAAGAGTTTATTTCAGTAGCAAGATAACCATCCCTATGATGTTGTTATTCCCGTAAGTACAGTCTGTCTCAAGAAGTGGTTTCTGGAGATGTATTTTGCATGACTGCAGGCTAACTTAATGTTTATCAACTATAAGAGACTAGACATCAAATTAGAAGGACTTAAGTCTATTTGCTTTGTTCTCTACTGTGAGAGTTGATTGGTTATAGTGACCAGCTGCACCTTGATCTTGCTGGGACCTGTCTGACAATATTATAGAGGTCAACTCCTTTTGTGTGTTGAGGAAGAGGAAGTAAACTTGGCTATTTGTGGCGTTACTGGGTAAGACTGCCTCTCTCTGTACTTCATCTTCTAATGAAAGTCAAATACTCCAGCCATCCACTCTAGCACAGAGGCAGTTGTGTTCTGCAGCTATCACATTCCTCTATACGCTGACCGTAAGTCTAGAGACCTTGCATATACTCATCAATATGTCCTGGAACAGGTATTGGTAGTGTATGTCAAGTGTTCAAAGGTTATCAAATCATGTGGTATTGCTAGTAGAGACCCTAGAATTTTTTATTAAAAATTGTAGCTCATGTTATCTACAGCTATTGATTGTATTACCATATGGTGTATGGCATTTAAGGATTTGCTTCACTGAAGTTTTGGCAGCATTACAGACTTTGCCTTACTCCATAAATACAGTTCAGCAGCTGAATAGTCAGAGCTTCTGGTGTCTTATGGGCACTTGAGATAACATGGGTTATAGATTTGTTTCAGCAGCAGAACAATATTAGGCTAATAAAAGAGCAGTTTTTTTTTCTAGAGGCTGGATTAGTGTAGATCAGAGTTAACATTTAGAAATTAGCCTCAAATTTTGTACGTACTCATCAAGTGTAGGGATATAAAAGCTTAAAGCTACTACCCAGGCTTCTTTCTGTTCCTTGTGCTGTTTTCCTTCCTTCAGGAACTATTCTGATAGAACCATACTGATAATAACCTCTCTCAGATAAGAGCTTATGTACCATTGAGAAATGTGAGAACTGCCTCCTTCAAGGACAGCTTTCTCTTTGTGTATATTGTAGATGTAAATGCATTTCCTCTTTCAAATTCAGAAGGATGATTCCTTTTATCTCTGCAGGTCCAGGACTAGCTTGCTAGTCTACAAGGCCCAAAACTCAGAACAGGACCTAATGAGACTAAACCATATATATATATATTTTTTTTTTTTTTCCAAAAGTAGTCTTTTATGGATTTTCTAAGGAAGAAAAAGCTACTTAAAAAATGCCTTAGGCTAGCAATGTCTGGCTGATGAAATTCTAGTTGCTTTGTCTTTCATAAAAGTCCTAGCAAACAGTGAAATCTGTCATTTAAAGAAAAAGCTTTCATAAGGTGTAGTGAATTTCAGATGCAAGTCTGCTTAGTAGTGAAATATGACTTCTGATATCCCTCTTGCTATCAGAGATAACTGTTCAGTTTATGGATTTGTCATACTACACATGTCAATACAGACCTCTAACTCTCACTGACACTCCTAATATACTTCAGTGAAAAATAGTACAGAAGTTCCCATTCTATTATCTCAGCTCTGTGTACAGTGTAAATATTAATAAACTGAGCAGGAGCAAAATGAGGAACACTGGCAATGAACCTATGAACACAAAGAATCTGGTTATCAGAACATATTCAGCTGCACCTTTTTTTTTGGCTTCTCTCAATTATCAAACTGATCTGTGCAGTATGTCTTTTCCTGCATGAAGGATTCTGCTGTGCAGGTATTTAAAATGCAATACACTGCCCTGGTAAAAAGGCAGCATGTATTCCACTCTTACTCTTGCCCACAGGTAAGTTTCAAAATACTACACATTCCCAACCAATGTTGAAGTGAATAATTCTGCTGGTTGTACATAGATTTTCCTTTTGAAGATGCTTTATAAATATCTTTGCCATTAAAGACAGCATAAAGTGTGAGCCTCTTCTCTATGGGAGCACAAGTCAATCTGCTCCGCAATATAAAATAAGCATCTGGCATCAGGAAGTCTTACTTTAACTTTCTTTCTGAGTTAGTGACTGCTATGGGAACCTGAAACCTGATGAAGTGAGCTATGTTTGTGTTCGCCTCTCTGCCAGTTCTAGCTAGTTGCAGATATTGGTCTGAGAACCTCAACAGTAACCAAATTCTTCTTGAAAATAAAGTTTACTTTTTCCTGGGTGCTTTTTTTGTTCTGGATGTGCACTCTGAAACTGCAACTGGAAATCCAGGTCAGCGTTGTGGAGAGCCTCCTTTTATTAGCTGAGGGAAATTCTAGAGTTACGCTGGAGAATGTCTGCCTGATCAACATGTCTCTGCCAAGTGAAAATAGAGGTATGTTTCTCCAGTCTCATTTTAGGCTGATATAACCTGGTGTTAAATATGCTCTGCAGTTTTGATGCTGTTGTGCCAAATAAAGCTTAGCATTTAATGCAACAGTGGTAACTGCACATCAGTAGCTGATGTAACTGATCACAGGAAAGTTTTAAAGCTGTTCTTGATGTCTAATGGACACCCAACCTCAGATCCAGTCCAGTACAATCTCAAAGTTTGGTTAGAAGTTTGGATCCCAGAAATCTCACACACCTTACCACAGAGTGTTTCTGGTGGTACCTTTTGGGCTTCTAGACAAGATTCTTTCATGAAGAATTTGGACTTCTCAAGACCATCCAATCATGCCAAGATAGTGGAAGTTCCAGTGAACAAGGTACCTGTGTAGTCTGTTTAACTTTCTGAGCTTTTATGTATGTTCTTTCATACTGTTCCTGAAATGTTAGCTTTAACAGTTGCTGTTCAGGCTTTATAATAACATTCTGTCAGATTGTCACTGCTTGATCTGCCCAGTGTTCTGCCCCTGGCAGGGGATACGCCAACCAGTTCCTTAACTGTTTTGTGGAGCGTGTCTTTTTCACTGTCTTCAAGTATTAAGTATTCAGTACTGATCAGATACAGTTCTGAGAATAGTATGTAAATGACTGATAAGACTGATACTCGTTACTGGTCTCATTCCGCTCAGCGCATACAAGATGCACGCTGACTTTGGCGCAGTCACTTGCTGTGCAGTGTTCGTGGCTTTTTTTGTTTAATGAAGCATCACCATTTCCTCTTTCTTCTATTAGTCAAGGGCTGTGAATTTCAGCTTATTGACAGGAGCTGTTGTCTTTCACTCTTCAGACAGAGGTGGGAAAAAACATGACATTCTGTCCTGATAAATCTTGCTTTTTGAAAGGGATTAATTTTGCAGGTGTAAGGTATGTGCTTATCTGCAGGAGAGGGATAGACACTGATGACACTTCAAAACAGCTACTGTGACAGCTCTTGGAGCCTTGGAAAATCTGTTTAACAGCTAGGATTAAATTTGTAGAGTTCCAATTAAAAATGTGTGGGCAGGAGGGGGTGGCCTAAAAAAGTTCTCAGTCTAAGAGCAGGAGCTGCACAAACATATTTATTCTACCTTTCTTCTTCTGTGAATATTCTCATGCCCTAACTGAAACAACCATTCAAATGTGTATGCGTAGTTGACCATCCTGTGGTAGAATGCATGTCTTATCTTACTGTCCTTTCTCCTTCCTGAACAAATAAATGGTGGGTGGCAAGACCTCTTAAGAAGTAGACAACTCAATCTTCAGTCTTTCAAGAAAGATTTTAGTTTCCAAATAAAGCAACCTTCAACAGTGTCTGCCCCCCTTCCCTCCTAAATCCCTTAAAACTACTCTTTTCCCTGTTTTTGCTGTGCAGGCTTCTGCTAGCTTCTAGATCAGAGAGGAAAAAAATTTTCCAGTGTTGCTCTTGCCTGTTTATTTTCCCTTTTCATCATATTGTCCCATACCTTGTTTTGGTTTTCTTAATCCATAGTCTTATGTGCTGTTTTATACTGTCTGGTGCTCTCCTTCAGTTCTTCTGTCTCAGTTGCTTAAACAGCCTTTACTTCAAATGGATATACGTAGTAAGACTAAACTTGTGCAATGCTGTAGGAGACACAGTTTTGAACACAATTATAAAGTTATTTAATTTACTCTAAGCAACACAGGGTGCAGAGGGAATGTGTGAATCGGCAAGTAAAATTGGATTTTACTGCTATGATGTCAGCGAGGTAAGGAAAGGGAAGTGCATAACTTCATTAATTAAAAAAAAGAAAAAAACAAAAAACAACCAACCCTCAGACTACTTTTTGATGCCATGGGCTAATTGTATTCTTGCCATATTCTAATATTAGTTCACCTGAAAAAGGTGCCAAAGCCATTTAGGATGGAAGAAAACCTAAATTGAATATTTGTATTTTAATATGCTATGTTCAACTTGCATTAACAAGTCTTATAACTTAATGCCTAGCTTGAAAAACGTGCAAAATGTGAAATATTACTGTACTCCGAACAGTACAGACCAACTGAAAGCCTGTGAAATGGAAGTATTAGGGGCAATAAAGGAAGCTTTAAAGAAAGTGTTTCTGGGATATTGTGTTTAAGATGGTTTATTTGAAATACAGCAAATATTGATAAAAACAAGGAGTAAGTTGACAGTCAGACCTGGCAGAAGATAATGTGGTGAGGTTAAAGGGGCACTGTGCTTGTATTTAATCTTCAAGATGCTAATTAGCTTAACTTCTTAGTTGTCTGTCTGTAAAACAAACACTAATGGTTTTGGAGGATGCATATTTTTCAGTTTGCTTGTGTTGTGTATTTATTCTTTCACTTTTTTCCACTCTTGTTAGCATGACCAAAGTATTTTGCCTCTGCAATGCAGTATAATTGAAGGCAGAAAAATCGACTGATTGCATCTTACTGGAGGCTGCTTTGTACTGTTTATAGGCTGGCAAATGGAAATGGTGTGACTTCATTGATGCAAATTCACTCTCCTGTGACCTGCTGTAGACATAGAAATTTTGTTAATCTCCATTCTACTTTATTATACCAGTTTACTAAAGTTATGGCTCCACCTACCAAAAAGGGAAATGGCGCAAGCTGGCGTGAAAGAAATGGGATGGGGGTGTAAAATCCATGAAATCACCTTAGTGGAAGTATGTGGGTTTGTCAAGCAGAGTTAAGTATGCTGGGCTAAAACCATTCAAGCAAAGAGTGTGCATTGAGGTTTTGCTTCTGTTGCCTGAACTTATGTGAAATGTCTGAATTTTTCTGGTGTTACTTTCTGCTCTAAGGAGTGTAGTGTTTAATTAGCAGAGTGGCTCAGCAATGAGATGTTCTTGCTAGGGCTGATCCCTTTCAGTAGCTGCTCCTATTTTCTTCCACTGGTGTTCACCTAACCTTCTGGTGAAATGATTCAGAAGGTAAAGCTTGAAAAAAGGAGATTGCTGTTTCTGTGGCTCACCTCTGAATTGGCCCATAATGTCAGATACTAATGCAGATACAATGGAGAAAGCAATGACAAAAGAAGAGGTGAAAGAAGTAAGAATGACAGCAGTTACCTATTAAATCACTTCAGCTGTACTGTTAAAACTGCACATTGAGAGGAGCATGTGGAAAAATCTGTATAGTGTAAACTATTCTCTCACTTTCAGTTCCTTTATTTTCAAAGATGGATCAATTTTTACTGAACTAGCAATTGTTCTCATAGCTTCCAGCTCCTGAATGTTGTGGGAAAGAAAAGAAATTTAACTACTGGGAGAAGGTTGGAGAGTGGGAGCCATAAGAACATCTTTGCCAAGATCTTTGTAGTTTGTTCTCAGATGTGTAGATGGGATGACCCGAATCTCTCACAGTAGCAAGAAACTTGCATTCTTCTGTTACACTTTTGATTTCTGAATGTTGACTTCTAGGACAGCTACAGACTTCTAACTCGGGGCAATTAAAAAACAAACAAAAACACCCCCCCCCCCCCCCCCCAAATCTTGTTTGGCCATGGCAGCTTTAAAGAAATCTTGGAAATCTGAAGTTTCTAAAATAGTAGCTGTTGGGAAGTTTGAGTTGACAGACTGTATCGTGAAACAAAGCAGAAAGCTTTACTTTTTCATGTGCTTAGAATCATGGAAATGATATTTTTGAGTATAATTTAATGCACGTGAAATTAGAGGAAAAACTATTACGCTGATGGATGGAGGTACCTATAAACTTTACCTCGTATCTTAAGCCTTGAGCTATAAACAGAATTTAAATAAGCTCTTATGGCAAGACCTAGTTAGTAAGGGACTTCTGGAAAGTAAATATTCTCGTGCTAATGAAGTCCTGGGCCATTAAAAGGGGAGCTGCATTCTGTAGAACAACAAAATCGTTCTCTCCTGTTGTCAGGAAAAGAAGCTTGCATTTTTGCTTTGCAAGTTTGCTTCAGTTCTTCATCTTCGGTATGTTCCTTAGAGTCATAGAATGCTTTGGATAGAAAATGACCTTAAAGATCATCAAGTTTTACCTACCCTGCCATGGGCAGGGAGACCTTCCACTAGACCATGCTGCTCAAAGCCCAATCTAAATTGAAGACAACCAGAAAATTCTTCAGATTCTACAAGTAAGCCAAAAGCTTCACATATCACAGGTTCTGTCTAGACAAAAAGCTGGGGATTGTGTTACTCGAACAAGTTGTGTTTAAATGTGAGTTCATCAGTAACATTTGCAATTCCAAGACTCTTCAATTCCAGGACTCTTCTATACTTTATCTTT
This sequence comes from Netta rufina, assembly GCF_964035555.1. NCBI lineage: Eukaryota > Metazoa > Chordata > Aves > Anseriformes > Anatidae > Netta > Netta rufina. The sequence goes on along the minus strand of NC_140124.1, from coordinate 85,282,176 downwards.
TTACCAACAGTGAGGTAAATTGAAGAGTCCTCATTAATCAAGACTATGAATAGTAGAAATCTTCCTTCTGGATACTGTGTTCTTAAGAAGATGAAATTTATTTGCAGAGTTGTGTTTTTTTTTTTTTTTTTGTTTTTTTTTTTAATGAAAACATCCCACTGAAGTTCCAGAGATTTCCCTGGCATTTTGTGTTTCCAGAAGCATCTTTTTAGGTATTTTCTTTACAGGATGAGGGGATCTGATTGGCATTCGTAGTAATATTCAGGAGATCAAGAACTTATCTGGACTCTTAGTACAGCCATTGTAGCTTCATCCCTATATAATTTGGTAAAAGCAATATAGAGGGAGCTTATCCCTTTATTTTACATCCATATTTTTAGTGTCATCTCTGTAGCCATTATGCTGGCAAGGTTCAGAGCTCTTGTCTTCCCAAAGTGAATCTGAAGTGTTGAGTGTTTATTTCTAGGTTTCTGAGCTTGCATAATGCTTTGGGATTGTGCATTACACTGAAGAGTTCTGTCCAGAAGCTGTCCAGAAGACCACTGATCCCTTAGTGTTGGTGATGAATGTGAAAATCAGTTTTGATCATGAAGGTTAGTCTTTGAGGAAGAAAGGTAACGCGCTACTTTAGAAAAGGATTTTGATGCTGGTAAGTTGGCCTGTTGGATTCCTGTAGTAATTCTTTTAGCTATCTAAGATGACCTAAAATAGGAATGTAGTCTAGGTGAATGGGATATGTCTCAGTAAACAACACTTAGGTGGAAAAATATACCTGTTACAAAATTATAAGAAAGCAACACAAGCTGCCTTGTACCAAAGCTTATGTAGTCCCAGTTAAACTGTGTGACTCTTATCTGTTGCTACTTCCATGCTGGAGAACTTCTTGCTGGACAGAAAACTGCCCATATGGGATATTTCCCATTTAAAAGATTTCTTTGTGATTCTTCCAAGGGCCTAATGGCATCTAAGCGAAAGATAGAGGAGGCTCTTTGGAGAGAATGAAACTGCTGCTTGGTCAGTTTTGCAAAGGTTGCGTCATAGAAGCTAATGCATTGACTTGGACAGACAATAAGATCCCTTTCCCCTCCCCCTTATTTGTTCATTAGTGGCTACTATGCATGTTCTCAGAACTTAATCAAACGTGACTATCCCTCTTTTCCCTCATTTTGTAAACTTTTTAATAGCTTCCTGACAAGTAAGGTATAAAAAAAAAATAAATCAGTGTAGAAATCTTAAGTTTTTGTCCCTGTACCTAATTCTGAAAACATTCTTAACTAATTACATGATAAACTTCTTCTTTGTAGAGACCTTAGTCTGGTTAATCTTCTGTAGGATGAGGGCAAAATATTGCCAGCTCTTATAGACACTTTGCTTTGCATGTACAACTAAGCTAAATTTTCTGAATACTGCGAGAGGATGTAGTTTACCATTCAATATGTTCACAGCAGGCAACATCTGTTCTCTTAAATAAGAATTAAGTTTCTGCCCAGATTCTTATTACCTGTATGGTCTGTCTTTTCAATGCATTCATGTCGCAAATATCAAAGCACTTCACAAAGTCATGCAGTGGCTTTTACCACCAGTTGCGCTTGGGAGAGAGATCCTTTCTGCCTTTCTTTCTACAGCTTAAGTTTTTAGACAGCACAGCTTTATATGGACCAATGAAGAAGTGATTGTTCTAATAGCTGATACTACTACCAGGGGCTGTTTCTATTGTGGGAATTCAGTTAGGATGTAAATTTTGCTTTCTAGTAATTTGTTGTTTCAACTGCTTAGTATTCACAAAAATCAGTGTGTCTTAAATGATTTTGTGTTTTTCCCCAAGAAAGAACATTAAAATATTTTTTTGTTCATGTTGTTTAAAATGGTTTCCTAGACAGTCTGTTCTCTTAACTAAAGAATCTCATTTGCAAAGCCATAGGAGGGCAAGTATGTAATGGACATCTATTTAATGTTTGCTTGGTTTTAAGTGAAAACTTCTTGCTTCCAAGCAATCAATTGTTGGAGGAACAGAAGTAGAACATTTCAGTAATCACTTAACATCAAATTGACGATCAGTTCATCATCCTTGATGTTCAGAGCCAATAATGTCTTTTAATTTGGTAACTCCTAAACTGCTAATGAGTCAAGTGTCTCTTGCTAAGAGGTGAGTCTTTCCATTATTTTCAAGCTCAGAATACTTTGGAGTTAAGGAGGGAAGAAAGTAAAAAGCAGCAGTAAAAGGTAGGGAAACGTACCTTTTTATTACAACTGTGTTAAGGTTTAAAAACATCTTTACGTGGTCTGTGTTCAGAGTTGTATTAAAAGGCTGTAGTCTTCAAGTTTCTCAATTAAAGACATAATTGGTCACGTAAGAATTGAGACGGTCAGTTTGGTGTTTACAGGAACTACTGAAATATGAAAACTCCGAGATTTGTGCTTATCTCCTCGCTTATGGGTGTTGAGCGCTCCAGACATATAATGTTAACATCAGCATGACTCTGCGTACAAAGCACGTGTAGTTGTTGTTGGCCAGGCAGGCAGGAAGTTGATTAAGAAAATCAGTAATAAGTTTCCATTATAATATTTCTTTCCATAATCCTACATCAGTCTTGTAGTCCTTACCTCCCCCCCCCCAGTTATGCAGACTTTGAAAGAAAAGTGATGAGAACAGAAGTCCTAACTAGCAGTTGAGTGGGTAACTGGTGCTTCCATACTAGTCTTGACCAGCAGACCATCATTTCCTTGTTTCTTGGTAGGTGGAGCCTTAACTTTGCTGTTGCTGGGTAGAATGGGAGGCTATAACAATCACAGTGAGTAATTTGCTGTATGGATAAGTACAACTCAGAACGCTGTTCAGAGGACTCGTTCTGTCATGACAGCTGAAATTGTAGTCATCATACCACTACCAGTGTCACTGTTCTTATTACATTTTTCTCCTGACTTAGTTCCCACCTTTTAATTCTAATTTGGTTGAAGAGATTTTATTTGGCTTTAGTTCGAGCTGACTGGAACTGATCTATGATTGTGATAGACCTGTTGACATTGTCTCCTTGATGCAGGCTCAATTAAACTTTTGCTAGATGTGTAAAATAAACATAGTGCTGGCTTGTATTTTATTTTTTACCACTGAAAAAAAATCTTAAACTTTACAGTATTCACATGAGTTGATATTTGGCTGCATTTTCACATGCATAGTCTGTATATGCTGTACTTTCTGTAAAGTTGCTTTTCTTTTCCCCTTTTTCTCTGCCAAAAGGATTCTGATACACCACCTTGCACAGCTCCTAATGTTTACCAGTTCAGTCTGCAAGCACCGACTCAACTTATGGCCAGTTTACCACCCGTATTGCCTATGCCAAGTGGTAAACCCCAATCTGCGCCTACGAGAACCTTGATAATGGCCGCCAGTAATCAGGTATGAGCCAACGAAATGGAGCAACTTTTTCTTGAGGAAGTGATCCAGTCAGAAGTGTAGGTCATTTGTGCTGTGCTGACAGTCTAAAAACCTCTGAAGATACTCTTCATATAGCATGTGCTAAATCTCTTGTAACCATAAAACTTATCAGCCATGTCAGAAGTGCGGGAAGAAGGCTGGGTGGGAAATGTTTGTGTTTGAGATTTTTGGAGCCCTTCCACAGCTCACTGACACCTAGGAATGTTGATTGGAGTGTTAGATATCTCTAAGTTGTATTTGAGACTCATGGTGCCTAAACTAGAGGGATATACAAATCTCTAGGCTGTTTAACCTCCTTTTTTTAAAACAGAAGCTTCTCATAGGTGGTACATCTGTAAGTTAGTGTTTGAATCTGAAGAAATATTTCTGACTTGTCTAGGTGTGGTTAGTGGCCTTGATTTTGAATGGCTAGAACAGATCTGACTATACTTGTAACTTTTTGTAATACGTTTTAAGGGGAGAACAAAAAAAAAAGTAGGCATGTGTCCAAGAATTCTACCCAAATATTAAATGTGTTTAAATGTGCAGAGATACTGTGTGCTATCTAACTGGTGTTGTAGCTAACACATCCATTATAGTGCAAAGATAAGAAAAGTCCTCAATTTTTCCTGACAGCCTTGGTGCTTCTGTCTATGGGAAAGTACTCTCTCATTTTTGATTATTAAAACTACTAGTCACAGGTGCCTCATGGCCTTTTAATGCAAGCTGTGGGTAGTACATTGTCTATGATAAGGAAATGAGTTACTTTTTGACATGAGTTTTGATCAGGTCTTTGCATGATCTCTCAATCCTCCTGCTGCAGTTTGTGAGATTGTAGGACCAAGACATTTTTAATTTAATAACCTTGTTTTTTGATCTGATTCGCAACTGCCTTGACGTTTTGGTCATAGTCATAGAATGGTTTGAATTGGAAGGGACCTTAAAGATCATTTAGTTCTAATCCATCTGCCATGGGCAGGGACACCTTCTACTAGATAAGGTTGCCCAAAGCCCCATCCAGCTGGGCCTCAAGCACTTTTAGGGAGGGGACGTGACACAAGATGTATCTGTTTCAGTTTTGAGATCTCTCAAATATTTGAGAAATAACAGAATAGTTGAGGCTGAAAGGGACGTTGAAGTCCTCTAGACCAATACTCCTGATCAAAGAGCAGGCTGCTTAGGGCGTTGTTCAGTCAGGTTTTGAATATCTCCAAGGATGAGGACTCCACAGGCAACTCCTTGGGTCCCCTCCAGGCAACTTGTTCCAGTGTTTGATCATGCTTGCATTTAACAAGTTTAATCTTAAATTTATGTGGTATGTCCTGTGTTTCTGCTCAAGCCCACTGTTCCTTGTACTTTTTACTGGGCACTCCTGCTGAGAGCAGTGTTGCTTCATCTACTTTACAGCCCCTCATTAGCTGTTTAGGCTCATCTGTAAGATCCCTCCTGCCCTGAGCTCTTCCTGAGGCTAAATAACCCAGCTCTTTTGTCCTTTCCACGTATTACAAATGTTTCAGTGTCTTATCTTCATGGACTTCGACTGAACTCACTTCAGTATGTCCACATCTGTGTTATACTGGGGAACCCAGACCTGTACAGAGCATTCCAGGTGTGGTCTCACCAGTGCAGAGTAGAAGGGAAGGATCACCTACCTCTGCCTTGCAGTCGTACTCTTCCTAATGCAGCCTGGGGTGCTGTTGACCTTTCTTGATGCAAGGATATGTTGCTGGCTCATGTTCAACATGTCTACTGGGAATCCCTGGTCTTTTCACGTCAAGCTGCTTTCCAGCTGGTGTACTGGTGCATGAAATTATTCCTTCCTGGGGACAGAGTTTAATATTTCACTTACAGTTCATAAGATTCCTGTCAACCCATTTCTCTAGCCTGGCAAGTTCCCTTCTTACGACAGCACTCTTATGTATCAGCCACTCCTTCCAATTGCTGGTGGTTACTGTCACATTATTGAGGTCACTAATGAAGTTGTTAATTAGTATTGGCCCTGGTATCAACAACTGGGATGTACCACTAGTTGCTGACTTCTAACTGGACTCTGTGGTGCTGGTCAAAACACCTGGAGCCTGGGATTTAAGGGTATACTTCTCATTCAGCTTGTGAGTTTGATTTTTATTTCTAGAAAAGGCAACTGCTACTTTATATAGGTTTCCCCCCCCCCTTTTTTTTTTTAAACCCAGTGCTGAAAAAATTGGAACTTCAGATGAATGAGAAATTTCATCTGAACAGCTTTTTCAGTGTTCAGTAATAGCATCAAGTTATGGCATATTATATAGTTCAGTATCCGTATTCTTCATAGCTGCTACGCAAGCATTTTCCTATTAGGCACTCTACAAAAATCTTTTTCATCCCCTTCTTTCATTTAGGCCAGGTTAGTGTCACACTGCAGTGCATACTGCTTGTGTTCCACTGGTTCCTTGCAGGCAGGTTAATATAGAAGGGGCACAGTCTTTGAAAACTGTTCATCACATGTTGTCCCCAGTTATTCCCTCAGCAATCCTCAATCGTCTAGCAAGCTGCCATTTGTATCTTAAGGCATGCCTTTTGTTTTAATCTTCCAAATGATAAATCTGATTTTTCTCCATTTTTCTCCCTTTACCTTTCCTTTCTGATGGCTGAGTCTTACCTAGGCAGGAACAGCTTACTTTAACAGGACTTGCTTTTGTATTAGTGAGAAGCCAATAGAACCATATTTTGCTATTTTAGCGTCTGCAATCGAGTATTCACATGAGTGTACAATCTGAAATTTCTGAAGTTTAAAATAGTTCTCTAGTTTTATGCTAAACTTCACATAAGATACAAGCTTAGTCTAGTTCGTTCTTTCCTGAACAACTCTTTCTCTGAAGAGGTATCTTGGAGCTTAACTTCATCAAAATTACATCAGAACACGATCCAGTTTTTAAGCATGCAGTTGTTGGTACAAAACAAATTGGCATTGAGTTGACTTGGTTGTGAAGAGGCAATGTGTTGAATGAATTTTGGACTGTAGTTGCAATGTGGAATCTTGGAAAACAACTGTTTTACAGCATTTTATTTGGCTTTCTGTTACTTGGCTGTCCTTTACTAGCATGTACAATGTGTATATGTTTAAAACTGGGAAACTTCATGCTAAATCAGGATTTTCTTGCTATCTACAGTGATGGGATGATTTTTTTTTTCTGCACTGGATTTAGTGAAAGCTTGTATTATGTAGTAGAAGTGTTGTTTTTAGATGGTTTGTGACCAGCCCAGTCAGAAGTGGGAACTGAAATCATTCTACACAGAATACTATGAATGTATGCTTTTCATCTGCACCTCTCTGGAGCATGATAGAATTCTATTAGATTGATAGCTTTCCTCTTGGCAGTTGATGTTACTGGAGAGGCAGTAACATCCTGTATACTAGTATATCACTTTTAATAGTCTCATCTTAACTAGCTGTCCACTGGGATCAGCGGAAGATAAGGTATTGGTGTGCATGTCCAGGTAAATGGAGGGGAGAAAAATTGGTGACTTCACATTAGGAGAAATGTCATGTTGGGATGACAAGCTCTGTGCAGTTCATTCTTCTTGGATTGCTGCTGGTCACTTGAAAAGTCACTAATGAAGACAGAAGAAACGTAGTTGTTCAGAACTTCTTAACTTTTCAAGTTTAATTTCCCCCCCCCCAAAGAGTGGTCTTCTGATTCAAAAGTACACATATCTTAAAAAAAAAAAATATATATATATATATCTAAAAGTAATGAACACCTTCTGCTGCGATGGCTTCCAGTGTGTCTGTTCTGTCCAAGAGCACTATTTATTCTAGCATTGAGCTAGCATTTGCTAGCTCACTTGTGGAGGACAGAGAACAACTAGGAAATGAAATCTTAATGCTGGTGCTAAAATACCACAATCTAAATTACTTCTACAAGAATGTATTTGTTTTTATTTTTTATTTTTTATTGGCCATATAAAGCAATGTAAAAGAGCACTAATAGCCTTACAGGCACTTCACTGACTAAAATGCTTTGCTTCAGAGCTTGCTCTTACCTAGAACAATTGTTGATGGGGTTACGTTGTTTGGCAATTATGATAGTTTCAGAGGCAGTTCAAAATATTTTAACTGAGACTGTCATGTATTTACATGGGTAGTCCTTATGTGGTCGTATCCTTCCATGTATGGAAGCTGGTTTAGGCAACTGGATCCTGGATGACCTACTGTAAGACTGTTTCTTATAGCAGAAGTTGGATTATATGGTCTCCAGAGGTTCTTTCCAACCTCCGTGCTTATATGACCGAAAGTCTCACCACTGTAGTGGCAGCTGCTTCCCAAGTGCTTGACACAGGGTAAATAGCAGTTTCTAGGAACAGGAGTTCTCCATAAATTTAGACAGACAAAACAACCACCAAAAGAATCCGTAAGATGATATATAAGTATTACCTGGTTTTTGTTTGCCTAGCATGCCTTTCTCTTCCAATGTCACTGTAATCACTGCATATAAGTTTCCTCTACTTTTCCTATTTGCCATATTGGCACGAACTCATCATTTGGAGAGTGCTTTGGGCCTTTTTGCTGAAATAGATTTTCTAGCTTAATACTGGCAATTTTAGACCTTAAAGACAGATCTTAGTGAGATTTCTCAGCTTTTACTTGGGAAGAAGAATACTTAAAAACACACAGGCCATCTCACAATAGTATCAAACTTGGAGTATGAATTCTGTCTTCTGGTAGTTTTGTTTTGATTCATCTCCAATTTTTGAAACTTCACATGAAAAGATCAAAGAGTATTTGTATTTTGTGTGTCAGATTCAACTTCGCTCTGTACTCTCTTACTTAGTCACTCAGGGAAATATGCCTTCTGATCTCTCAAATACCAGTTTATCTTTGACCTACCCAGAGTATTAGTTGCCTAACAAGTTAAAAGGGAAGGAGAACCAAAAACTTCCCTTTGTTTTTACAGGCTACTGGCAGAGCAAATGCACAAAGTAGGATAAAGCATGAAGGTCTGATATAAACTATTCCCTTGTGGCTTTGAGTCTTTTGGTTCTCTGGTGTTAGGAGATAAGAGAGAATTAAACTTTTATTGTTTGAGCTTCTTTCTAGTCTCCATGTCAGTTTTTTTCTGCTGCTCTGAACTGGTTGTATAAATGCTGTTTTCTTTAATAGGAAGAGAAATGAGATTTTGCTTGCTTTGTAAAAATTTGTCCAGGACTCATGATCTTGTCAGACGTCGATGAAATTGGCCAGGAGGCCCAAACAACGGGGGGGGGGGGGGAGGGGGTGTGTCAAGAAGGAGGGGAAGCATCTCTGATATTTGAGTGCTTTGGCCCTTATTTCCACAGATTACAATTCTCACACAAGTTGTTTAGATTTTTTTTGGCTGTATTTCAGCTGAAAAAATATAAACCACATAAATCTTAACAGATGGAGAGTGTGCTCAAAGAGCTGGTACAAGTATGCTCATTGTATGACCTTTTTAGTTTAAAAGTAATGAGGTCAATGAACCACTGCCTTGTACTTGGTTTATCCAGTAGGGTTTTAATGGTTAAAATATTGGTTAGATCGTTTCTCTGCAAAACAGTGTTTTCTATAAAGAATAAGAGTTAAATTTCATCTGTTACATTTTATCATAATGCTTTTTAGCGTATTTCCAGATGCTATGGGAAAGTGGATGTAGATCCTCAAAATAAGGGTTGTGGGTTTTGCTATAGGCCTGAAATAAAGTTTGGAAACACCGTGAGAAATTGAAAAGAACTTTGAACATTTTGAGGATGTATAGTTAGGTATTCAAGGGAATACTTAAAATGTTAAGGGTGCATTACTTAAAATGTTAAGGGTGCATTAAAATTCTGTGGCATACCACACTAATATTTTGTGTTAAACGGTTTTGAAATACGCAAGTTGAATGATCACAATTCCTATCGACTGCAGACTAGATTCAATTATGGCCATTAATCTCGTAGCATTAACAATGTAATAGTAATAGGTTTTCTGAACTTATTTTCTTATTTTCTAAACTTTCTCTTATTTACAAATTTAGTGCTGTATGCATAATGTCATTTCTTCTGAAGTTAAGAGTATTGATACATCATTTCCATTGCTTTCTCTCCCTTTTCTCCTTATTTTAGAGATAACAGACAAAAAAAAAAAGGTTTAGAAACTGTTCAGACTGCAGCTTTGTTAATTATGTAGTTTGTGTTTTTGAAGTGTAGGTGACTTACTTCTGGCTAGAAATTCTGACTGAATATTGAGTCTTTGACTGTCATCAGTTTCATGTAGTAAATTTACCAGTATTTAAGATGAAAAGTTTAGTTTATTTAGCAAATAATTACCTGGCTTTTCAATTTCCCCTGGTTTTCTGTCCTTTGGAGTAAAGGCTAGGAACACACTTATCTTAAATTTCTGTTAAAACATCTGGAAAACTTTTTTTTTTTTTTTTTAACTTGTTACAGGTTTTTCTCCAGCTTGTTTTAGACTCAAGTTTCTTAAGTTTTCCTCTACATCTAGCAGCTTTTATTTGTAGAAGATCAAGTTCAGAGCATGCTTGTCAAAAACAAACAAAATCTATCAGTTGTTGAATCAGTGGTCATATGTTCTGTCAAGGGAAATAGATCTAAAGAAGTCAAAACATCTAAACTAAAGACATGTAAATATTTGTCTGTCAGATCATGGATACAGGGCTATTGTTTTGGTTATTGGATCTCTTTCTAGCTATCATGTGATTAGACATGCCATGTCTCAGTGATTATGGGAGTCTTAATCATGTGGATATCAAGAAATGTGTGGATAAGATTAGACAGTCTCTTGTAATTTCCACAAGACAGTAAACTTCCTTTACCGAAGATTCTGGAGTAGTTAAAGAAGCATGTCCTCTTGTAAACAATTAACTAGTTAGATAAGTTTATCTTATCTTTTATGTCTTATATTTTATAATCTAAATAAGATCAGGTTTTCATAGTAAATGGAGTTCATTGTTTGTGTTGGGTCTTATGTTGTCTAACATCTAATAGGCAATGAATAGTGTGTGGCAAAGCTTGCAGGTGGAGTTCAGCTCCTGCAGGGCCAACCGAGAAGAGTTGAGACCTTTCAAAGGGGTCCATCAGGAAAGAGAGAGAAATGTTTTAACTCTTTGTAAAGGGTGGTATGCCCTGGGCTGATAGTTTGTTGCAAAGATGAGATCTTGTCGTTTTTGCAGAAAACTGCTTTGATAATGCTTTCATGATTTCCTACTGAGAATTGAGTGTCAAACCAGATTTTAGGCATTGTTAGGAATAAAGAATGGGAATGAAAACATCACAGCAAAACTCATGTGCATCCCCACATTATGAATAATGAGTACAACTTTGCCTCTCACACTGGAAGAAAGCTATAATACAAATGGGAGAAGAATAGGGAAGGGACGTCAAGGGCGATCAAATATGGAATAGGTTCTCTACAAAATGAATGATTCAGCCTGGTGAAGAGAATGAGGAGGTACGTGGTCAAGATCTCTCTAATCATCATCAGCATGGAAAAAAAAATAGAATGACAAGAAATGAATTACTTCAGGAGCTGAAAGATCACTAGCTAATAGGTTCAAATTAAAGACAATGCACATTATGCTTTTGCAAATGAGGAAAAAAAATAATGAACAATAGCTAGTCGAGACCTACTAGGTATAAATTTATCACCTTTGTACTCAGTTGGCTCAGGGACCTCTTATGTCTCTTTCTTAAGCACCAACTGATGGAGCCATTAAACACTGAGATTCTGCTCTTAAAAAGACGCTTGAAGTGTTCTATGAAAAGCTAGAGATGGCTTTCTGGCTAGCTTAGTAGCAATTATTTGGAAATTTGATTACCTCTTGAACAAACCAAGGATATAACTTAGGATACAGGCAGATAGGGATTAATCATCGTATTTGCAGTGGTGGTTGGCTGATGTGATTTGAGTGAAGCATTGTCTGCCAAGACACCCCAGTAATTTTTTTTGCTGAACACTCAAATTGAGGATTAAGGTGCCAGTTTGTTCATTTCCAGCTGAAGATGATAGGCTTGCTTAGGTTCTGTATCTGCTTTACTCAGTTTTATACTGGTTTTACAATAGCAAAGCTAAAGTTATGTCTCTTTTTCATCGTATAGTCAAGAATAACTGATGAGTACTGGCTGTTCTTAGTGTTTTGACTGTAGTAGGATCATTTTTAGTATTTGGCCTCATTTAATCATAGTGAATTACTTCATACTTATTTGTAGGTGCTTGACTGTCTGCTTATATAATTGATAGATGTACACATTGAATTAGAAAATTGCGCTGCACAAGAATGTGAAAAATGGTGTTAGCTTGAAGGACCACTTGCCAAAAATAAAATATATTTTTTTAGTCTCTTTTTGCTGACTTTGATAAATAGCTTTTGGTAGGTATTTTGGCAACATACTTCAATAAATAAGTTTGGAGTAATTTTGCCTCCTGAGAATGAAGGATTCTCCTCTTTAATCTCTTTTCCTTTTCATCCTTGATTATTTTACCGTTGCTAGCCTGAGGAAAGCACTTAGCATGTCTGTCTTGGGAGATTTAGAAGTTGCATATTGGAGGCTGATAAGGTAGGTCACCACAGGGCACTTCCTACAAATGAAAAAAGTTAGTTTTTTTATTGCCCTGCAGTTAACTGCAGTTATTTCCCAATACTAGTCTTCACTGGCTTTTTTTCTGGATGCTCAGTGTCTCTTCTAGCTATGCTTTGACAGTAAAAAGCTGTGCATGGCACTATCCATTAAATAGTTTTAATGATGGTTTGTTGTTTTCATAATTTCTCTTTCTACTCCAGACTAGTTTGGAAATGTGAGTTAATAAAGTATACTTAGTATTTTGAGCAGTTCCCTCATGTTAGCTTTGTGGTGTCCCTGTTACACCATTTTGTCTACCTGAAGTGGTTTATTAGCTTTTGTTAAAAGTAGTCAATTGTCTTGATTTCCTTCAGGCATCAGAAAAAGTTGCTTGCACTGAAGTTGCAAGTGTTTGGAAAGTCTGTTTCAATTTCATCTTTTGAAACTCTTGTACCTATCTTAAGTACACAAATACTAACACAACTTACTGTGGTGCTAAGTGACAGGGACAACTGTAGTACCTTATGGTTTGGTAGATGTATGCTATTAAACATTTTCAGCAGTTGTTGTTCCAAGTTAGTTTTCTCCCAATTTCCCACATTCTCCCAAAGAAAAAGTGTCATGCTATACTGATGATCATTGTTTTGCCTTGGTCTGGGTGTAGTGTATGGATCAGACCGGTAAGATTTGTCAGAATAGGCCCAGATGTTTACAAGCTATAGTTAATTTACCTGTAGCTCAGTAAGATTACTGGCAGAATGAACTTGTCCTTTGTCTGCATCAGCTCATATGATCATGTTCCTGCATTCCTTAATGATAATGTTCCTGAAAGTCTTATTGGATTTTTCACTTGGTCATGCTCTTGCTAAGGATCTTTAAAATAGACATGACTGTTACAATTAGTGTTTAATATGGAAGGCCTTTGTTTTTATAAGGGTGATGCATAGTAAGCATATTTAATACTGAGATAAAATACTTTTGAGGATGCTTTTAAATATACATCTTCATTTGCAGGACATTTACTTCAGAAAACACTTAAACTGTTAGTGCCATTGGACTTGAGTAGCTAAGAATAGGCAAGCATGGAAAGATCAGTTGAGTCAAGCAACATTCAGTGGGAATAACTGATATATGTTGAGGAAATACTACTGATATGTGTTTGTTTTGTTTGTTTATATGTCTAAACTGAGTGAATCTTCTTTTTTTTTTTTTTTTTTAGCAGCACAGTGGAATGAAGTTTTCTATGAAAGGAACTCATAATCAAGGCAACAGCTACAGCCCAGTCAGCAATGGAGGCATGAGGCAACCAGTTGGTAACAGAGGACACCACCAATACAATCGTAATATATGGAGAAGAAAAAAACACAGAGACAGTTTGCCTATTAGTCTGAGCAGATAATGGCAGATGCCAAAATGACCTTCCCTGTTCAGACAAACTGAGCGAGTGCCACTCGACTTGGGGGATGGAGACCAGCGTCCAGCACATCGTTTTATTGGTGTTGCCAAATATCTGCAGCTGACTTCTTTGCATGTTTCTTTGTGTGGTGGTTCAGTCCATCTTCAAGAAGTAGTTGTGCTTATCTGTGAAGCCTTATTAAATGTGGAAGTTTGTTTTTCTGCCTTCCCACAATGGTTCATACAGTGCCGAAGCAGCTCTGACAATGGAACTGCAAGGACATTTACAAATGCTGTGGCTTTTTTTGCTGTGGCTACATCTGTTCCTTTGTGGGTTCTGTTTTCTTTTATTTTGGAAGTGAAGGAAACTTCAGCCCCTTGGATTTTTTTTTTCTTTGCAGCAAATCAAGTTGGGAATTCATAAAAATAAATTTGCTGCTCTCCTGTTTGTTTCAAAGTTCAGAATTTTTTGCTCTGTAAATATTGGAGGTATAATTTGTGCAATAACTTGGAATTTTTAATTTAATTTCATATTGTCACATAAGTTATATTTAAGGGGAAGAGGTTTTTTAATTTACAGATCCTTTCCCAGGTTGCATTATCTAAGTTGGGTTCATAGTTTTGGCAGGTTGTCTGAGCAGTGTTACAAACATGACATTTGGTAATATTTGAGGCTTCTCGATTCACAATGAAAGTGCGATTTGGCTTATGGTTTTAAGAAGGTATTACGCTCCAAAGCATTTCGACCCTATGTTTTTTAGCTCATTGTCTGGCCTCTATCAGTTGTCTTGCTCTGACCAATGAGTTTTAATTTTATTCCTTTTACTAGACAACAAATCCAGCGTTCTTAGTACCAGAAAGAAAACTTTTGGGGAAGGGGGGGAAGGTTGGTTCAAGTCCTGATGTGAAATTAAAAAGCTGTGAACTACACGCTTTGATGCATTTTAGTAATGTAACCTGTTAATGTTTGGGTTCAAACAACGTTATTAAACAGAGGTACCCGGCTTAAGGAATGTGGAGAAAGGAAATATGTTGATTCCATTAAGGAATCTGTATAGCAGTATGCATTAGTTCTGTTAAGAGCAAATATATAAAAAGTACTTCAGCTGCTCTAAGCGTTATGAGAAGTATCTTTTAATGTATTGCAGGAGAGCACAGCCCAGTGTTGTACACAGTATGAGTGGCTGGCACTTAATTTACAGATGCATACAGGTATACTATGCAAGTGTGTATTGCCATGACAAACACTGTCTTTAACTTTTTGAAAAAATGTACATCCTGCCTAACCCTGAGTTTTTAAAGCACCACAGTTGTCCTGGGAGTAGGTCACATCTCACGCCCTCTGACTTCCCATTTTTTTAATGAAAGTTCTTAAACTATACAGAAAACTACAGATCAGTTCTATAAATCCATTAGCAGAGAAAGCTGAAGAATCCTGTTAACAGGACATCTATACTGTGTACAGATACAGGTGGTTTTAAAACTGATATCTGACTATTAAAATGAGGTGTCAAGCATGAAGCTTTTTAATACGCTGTATGCCTTTGAAGCAGAAGTAGTTCATGTTATTACTGAATCTGTTGAACAAAACAGGTCTTTGAGGGGAGAGAGGGCAACATTCCAAAGTAGAGTAGTGCATATCTGTTTGCAAAAAGTTTGTCTTAATGCTCAGATTCATCACAATTTTAAATAAAAATAAAAATTGTGAGCTGATTCATAAATAATATCTAAGGGCTGTTACATGAGCCTGTACTGCTTAGTCTTCACACACTAGCAATATTGAGCATAACTACATTAAAGAGCCTTCAAAGGCTTTAGTTGGTGTCTTATACTAGCGTCCATTTTAAAGCGAAATTCATTTGAAAAGTGGTATCATGTAACACTTCAGTCATGGTGAACCAAATAAATTGGCCTGGCTATCACTGTGGTTATGTGCTACAGGTTTAAAAAAATCATGTTTAAATTTTTTGTGTGGACAACTATGTGGAAGCTAAAATTGACATATTTTTATGTAAAGTTTTCTATTCTTTGATTTTTAATAAACTTTGGAGACCAGTCACTTTTCTGTACATTTTTATGAGAAATATAATGGATGAAGTAATATTTGACCTTATCCCATTGTTTGACAGGTGCGTTGAACATCAGCTTCAGTGTTAATGCCAAACATCTTCAGAATGAGCTTGGAAGGCAGATGGACACCCTTTGCTTACTGTACTTTGTATTCATAAAGCGAGCAATGAATATGGCTGTTGGTTTCATGGTTGTGGATTTGGTCCCCTGATAATATGAGAGTTCAAAGGAGCTGGAGGTAGTCCCCAACCATGTTCTTAAAAGAGGAGATTGACTAACTGATCCCTTGAAATACGTTAACTTTCCATGTAATTTTTAATTCCTCCCTGTAATTTCTAAATTCCTTTCAAAACCTTTGTCCAGTTTTTAAGTTTTTAGCCACTTCAAAGATTGGATGCATCTCGTCTTTTGTTTTTTATTAACCCTCTGAATTTCAATAACTGATTCAACTTCAGAATTTCAGAAATCGAGTCTTTGGAAGGGACTTACGTAACTCTGAACTCCAAGAAAAGGTAACTGAACTGTATTTAAATGATACTAATGGTAGTAATGAGGGGCTAATGATTCAGAACCAGAGAAGTCTCTGATATGTGGTCACAGTATCCAATGGAGAATAAGGTGTGTGTGGGGGAAGGGGACAGAAGGCTAACCTATAAGCATGCATTCTTCTGTTCAGGTCAGTTAGCAAGTGGGGCATGGCTGATAGAGGGATCAACAGACACACAGATTTATCTCTGCAGACACACAGATTTTAGTGCAGGTGAGATAATAGCAATAACATTAGTTATGGAACTCATTCTCCTAGCCTTTTGCCTCTTCCTGTCCAGATGACTTTGCTTTATTCTTCCCACTTGTTCTGTCCCACTTTTATCCTTGTTAGTCTACTCCTGTTAATATCTACTTCTGTTAATACTCTGGGAGTCTCACCATGCTACCTTGAACCCTCGAACCTCTGCTGACTGGTTTTGTACTGTGCTGATGGGCAAAATTAGCCTTGGTCCTTAGATGTGGAAGGAAGAGACTTGCAAAATGAGTGGACGAACGGGATCCACAGGGTATGTTTTAGATAAAACGATAAAACTTAGTTATTATCTGTTGCCATTTTCAAGAGATGTCAGTGCTGGTGTTGCATTGGACTTCTGTAATTCACTCCTGCATCCACCTATGCACTGAGGCAGGGTAAGATACAGGTATGACTTGGTGCTATGTTGCTTGTTCATGAGCTCTTTCTTTTTTTCTTTTTTTTTTTTTTTTTTTTTCCACAGAACAACTTTGGACAGCTTCTTGAGCACAGGAAGAGAAAGTGGCACAGCACCAGTCGGCCAACAAGCAGTGTTGAAACCTTCAAGCAATGTGATCTTTTCCTCAGTTGTGGGGAAAAAACAAGCGCTAAAGTTGTGAATACAACTTTAACACAAAGTTGTGAATGGTCAGCCGATTTACACTCCCCACACACATTTGACATATCTGTGTCAAACAACTTTTGAGCTCTTAAACACAACAAGCCTATTGTCTGGCTACTGCTGACAGTGTCCTTATAAATTTCAGTAACATCTGGACTAAAACTTATGTCCTGAATTCTTCAATTAAGAGACATGAGAAACATCAATTTAGGTGGCTGATGTATTGTGCTTCTGCACGTAAGCTGCTTTGAATGGTGGTGAGTGAAAACTAGAATAAAAACTCATGTTGGTATGTAAATAAACCCTGCTATTCAGATTGTCTGTTATGGGTAAATTGAAGTAAACAATGGTAGCAGAACGACGGTAGTCTATTTATTGAACCTCAAGTTCACAGCCAGAAGACCTTCTCACAAATCTTCAGATGGCATTCGGCTTTCTCTTCAACTGCAATATTAACTTGTTTATTTTAACTTCCAACAGACCATGTGGAGGTTTCAATCCTGGAGGCGCCTTGCCTCCTTGGATTGCAGAAGTCTTTCATTTACTCCTGGTAGTAGGAGATCACTTAAGGATACCTATGAACAGCTTGTCTGCAAGAGATCTATTAGACAAAATGTTTTTAACTATGGATTCTTAGTAGAATAGTGGCAGTGTTTTTGTTATAATTGGTAATAAATAAATAAATAAATAAATAAAATAATGGTCACAGGCTACAGCTGTATTTCAGTGAAAGGATAAGGATGTCTTTTGTGAAACATCTTTGTACCTGAAATATGCAAAATTGCTTCCTACACCTCTGTTGACATTTCTAAGTATTACACTACCATAAAAGTTCTGAGACAGCGTTGCCTGTGGGAGAGCAGCCTTTTATCATTAAATCAAGTAGGGATTCTCCTGCTTGCTTTTTTTATCAAGCAGTTGTTGTGTGAACATAGAAATTATGAATGGAGGGATTTTATTCTTCAGGAAATAGCACAGGTGCATTCTCATATTGTGGATATAAATGTCTTTATGCTTGAGATCTGGAAAACTTTCTCAGGTGGTATTGTTAATAGCCTTTGTCTTCCTATCTCTTATGCTGGGATTATGGGCATAAAGAGCATCTCCTCCTACCTACTTTTTCCTGCCCTGTTGCTATGACATGTTTTCCTGCTCTGAATTCTTTGCTGTGCAGCAAGTTGTTTATTGTTTAAGTTACTTACAAGAGTTGATTGAACACAAAGTTGATTTACTGGCTCAGTAAGAAACATGTTTCAAATAAATGCTTCACTGACTTATTTTTAAACCTAAATCAAGCGACACCACAGCTTTCAGCCTCACACAGAAAATCCTGTATTTAAAGTGGAAGCCTGTAACCTATGTGTCAGAATAACTGCTTCCTATCAATAAAAACTATGGCACTGATCCACTTGAGGGATGTCTTTTTTTTGTGTTGATCTTTGCAGGAAGATTCCTCTCTTCATGTTCCTTCTTTCCACAGAGGAGAAGCTGAATCTTCTGATGGGCTATGTTCACCTTCTTCACTAGTCCAGTTGGACATATCTGGCTAATTTTGAGTGCCAAGATGAGTAGGTGAAATCTCACCTCACCCATGTCAAGAGTTACCTGTTCAGGTGAGAACAGATAGCTTGAGTACCACTCAGTATATGATCTTGGGAGAGAATGTCCAGTGACCTTTGTTCTCTCAGGGCTTCATGCAACCTAATCTAACTTCAAAGTTAGCCCTGCTGGACCTGCAGGTTGGGCCACATGACCTCAATAGGGTTCCTCCTAATCTGAATTTTTCTATGATATTACAAAAAAGAAACAACTTTTTTTTTTTCTATTTATTTAACTTTTTAGCTTCAGTTTTAATGGAGTCAATGATAGTTTTGTTTGTTTGTTTGTTTTTCTTTGTCCTGCACTTGATAAAATACCTCTGCAAATGTTAGGACTAGTAGGCTGAAACAGGTAAGTATGTGCTGTCTTCTGAAATCCATAATCCCTGGAAACGCACAGCCCCCACATAGATTACTGATCAAGATGTAAATCAATAAATCTTCCTGACTAAACTCTTTTTTTTATTGTCTTTATTGTGTTATTATTGATAAACATATTTTGTCTTTGATTTCAATTTTTATTTGAGATGTTTACACAATCCACAAGTGCAGAAGATACGGTTTGTGTAGGACATCATCAAAATACACTGAAATATTTCTGGTGAGAGTTGTGTAGATTCATCATGGAAGCCTTTGATAATGAAAATCTGCTTATTTGCCTTAATTCTGCAGTTTGGGTATTACATGGATTACTTACACTAACAGTGCTGCATGCCTTAAGAGTAGTAAAACAGCACTGATAGAACTGACAGCATCGTGAAAAGGCTTTCTATAGGTAAGACTTGAAAGCTGCAGTTACCCCAAGTTTTACCTGAGTGACTCCAGATCATATAGATCATATTTGTCTAGGTCAGAACTGTACCTTATTTTGCAACATAGGAATGAGAGGGAGTGGGTATAGAGGAAAGAAAATTTCCACAAAGGAAAAGGAAGTAAAACCTAAGAGTTTGATGATTCTATCTTGATATATAAAATAATTATCCTGGCATAATTACTTGCCAAGCTGCAAATCTACTAATAAGAACTTAAACTACCACCAAGAAAAGCCTGCAGTGCTAGTGTGATATATGGAGAAGAACCAGTATCTTGAAGATATTAGTACCTCAAAGTCATTATTCAGGCAACTTGTCTCAGTATTTCACCTTTATAAATCTTTCTATGGAAAAGCAGAATATGGTTAGTTAGAAACTAAGTCGAAATTTAACACTGATTTATCAAATGTTTTGTAATGCCTAACACAGTGTTGCTGCATTAAAATAAACAAACAAAACAACAAAAAACAAACAGTTCAGTAAAACATGGTTCAGTACCACAGAGTTAGCCAGGGTGTTACCTACTACTTTACCAGGAAGGAATCAATAGATGGCGCTGAGTGCAAATTTTTGGGCCTGGTTGGTGCAGTTAGTTGAAAATTACCTTTGGAACCAGATTATTTTTGACCTTATTTGCTAATAATCATGATATAAGAATTGTCATGCACTGACTAGATTTATGGGTGTGACAAATATGTGAAGCATGGCCAATGCATAGAGTTAGATTATTATTATTTTATTAATATTGTAGTGAGTATGAGAGATGGGATAAAACAGGTTAGAAATTAAGAATTTATAGCTACTTTGAAACAGCGAAGACTTATGAGTTAGAAATTATAGAGGAGAAACACCTGGGAATATGAGTTGAAAATGACATAATTCACCAATCTGTCTCAGAGAAAGTAAGTATGAACCAAAGACACATCAGATGAACTGTAGTACAATTAGTGTTTCTTTTAGCACAAGTCCACAGCTTTGCTGTTGAAATTTCCTGTGGTTTTTCTCATTTTGGGGAAGAAAGTGGACATAAAGAAAAGGGTAATCTTGTTTCTGTATTCGGTTATGGCAGGAACTGGAGACACAAATAGGTTTATTTGAATCTTCTGTCACTTGGGGATCTACGTCATCAGAAGATTCATCAAAGCTCAATTTGACTTTTATAATATGTCAAAATAATGTGAAGCACAAGGGATGACAGATACCATCACCCAGCATGTTGCATCTGTTTGTATGGCTCTTGTATTGACAAACTTGATCTCTGGCTTTGCAGGAGTGCCTTACCTCTTGGGGATGCTGAACATACCAGCTGGCTGTCATTTCAGATTTATAGATTACAAGTAAAAGATCTGACTGGATGTGTTGGGGAAGATGGAAATGACTGAGATAGCCAGCTCTTATGCAATTTTGGTGGAGAAATGCATATTGTTTTACTCTGGGTTTCCTGTGGAATGCTTTTGTTATATCTGGAAGAAAAAAGCATGCCACATCACAGATCCCTACAATATCTCTGAGCATGTCAGTGGATAAATTGGGATGGGGCTTTTATGATACCCTTTGACCTAGCCTGGTATCCAAGACCCTGCCTTGTCATTGATGGCTCTTCATCAACACGAAGGGTCTTTGCATAAAGGAAGTAGAGATCTACTACTATTCTTGGGTCTAAATGAAATGCATTTCTTCACCTCCTTCCCAACTCCCCCTCCAATGTCCTTTCCTGTACAGTCAAATCTTACTGACCTGAAAGTACTTTTTCTTCTTCAATGTTTTAATTTATTTAACTTAGTTAAAAGCAATTTAACAAATTAACAAATTCCATGCTTAAAAATATGCCATGAGTGTATCCTTAGAATATAGCATACTCTTGTGGCTTTATACAACAGAATTTTAGGTGGTTGTTGCACATCATCCAGAAAGAGTCAAGATACAGGACTTAATGACAGGCCTGACTTGAATCTTTATCCTTCTTAGTTTCCTGCTTTCAGTCCTTTCAAGTATCTGATGTAGCTTTCTCTAAAATATGTTTTGAATTGGGATTTTTTTCTTAGGCTTCCAGGACAGATGATTTTTTGAAGTTCCTTTGATACCTAGAAGTTATATATCTGTTTGATATCTGAATTTCCTTTGATATCTAGAAGATTTAATTTGTTAATGTTCATGGGGCTATGTCTCAGTCCCCATACTGTACCTACAGTAGACAGGATGTTGGGTCAAACGCTGCCTATGCAGCTCTAATTCAGGCGAACATGGCACACTAGGTTGTGATAAAAGTCTGCTGCGTGGTCATGCTGTGACCACAAGGTGTCCCTTGATCATCAGAGCATGTTTCACTAAGGCGCAAGCTGCAGGTGGAACTTTCCTCAGACATATCTCCATCTCCGATGTGATTGGAACAGCTGGTTGTTGGGGAGTCCACGTGTGCCTTCATCACACGTTATGGAACTGTTTAGACATTCAAGTGTGTCGCTGCATTTTTCGGAGCAGTGCTAAGATTGTTATTTGCTTGGAGTACTTGTATATACCCATACCCTAAGTACTTGTAAATTGCTTGTAAAATTTACAGAATTTGTTTGTAAAATTTACAAAAAAAAAAAAAAAAAAAAAAAGTAAAATTTACTTGTAAATCTTAATTTTGTAAAATCTACTTGTAAATCTTAAATTTAAAAATTCAGATTGCTTGTAAAAATTTGCTTGGAGTACTTGTAAATACCCATACCCTAAGATGTAGTATGCTGCCAGGAGTATGCAAGGGTATAAGCAGTCGTGTCAGCCAAACCTCAAAGAAGGAAAAAGTGAATAAACTTTTCATAGTGATTCACCTGTTCATCCATCTCACACCTATCTTCTCCGTTCTGCTGCTGCCCTTAATCTGTCTTTGATAGGAACCGAAAACCTGTTCTTTCTGGCTCATACGAACTTCTGAGAAGAGAGAGAACCATGGGGGAGGGAGGCTGGGAAGACACCTGAGACTGTGAGGACGGTAATCCTCTAGGCATGAATGTCATTTGAATTACCAAGACAAAATATGCATTTCATTATACATTCAAATTTGAGACCCTTCTGATGCACAGGAGGTAGAAAGAGATCAGCGGGATTTTTCCGAGGATGCTTTATGAAAAGGATTGCACTGAACATGAATTGATTTTTTCAGCATTGTTTAAGCAGATTTCTGTCAGTAGCTACTTCACAATTTGCTTGTCCTCATTTTCTTCTAGGTAAATATTGAATCTGGGGGAGGGAGAGCTTTTTTCCTGTGCATTTTTTGCAGAGCTTTTTAGCAATTTTATTTTGTGTGAAAGTCCCCACGGAGTCTTGGAATTGAATGTTGCTCATCCAGCAGTAAGACTTTAAATTGACTCAAGTGTGGGATTATTTTTAGTTATCTCCTTACAGGGTATTACAAGATTTTCTGCTGTTAATAAGGTAAATGCAGTTTGCTAAATTCAATTTACTCTGGCTGCAGAGAGGGTGCGCTCTTGCACCATTCTTATGTCCCACCGTGAAATAAACTGCTCAGCTCACCCGTTTCTGGTTTAGAGGTGGTGTTGTCTTGACTGAAAAATCTTTCCTGAGGCACAGGGTAGCTTCAAATATAATTTGATTTTATCATATGGATTATACTCAGAACATTTTATTCCTAATAAGTAATGGATCACTGGACAAGGGATTTTTTTTTTTTTTTCTCTATCAAAATTGTGCCTGGGAAACCATATACTTGATTTGCAGTGCTCTGTTACACCACTAACACAACGTTTAATTCTTCCTGATGATAAAATGTTGTTTCCTTCTTAGGGATCTCTCAGTCCCCTAACTACGCAAATCCAGCTCAGGTGCATGAGTTCCTAATTGTTTTAGCATGCAGAGGAGATTATTTTTTATTACTGTGTGCTCATGGGAACGGAGCTGTGACACTGACAGGTTTTCTCTAGCTAACCCAAAATGGCTGTTTTCTTTTTTTTTTTTCTTTCTTTTTTTTTTTTTTTTTTTTCTTCTCCAAGTTTAAGTTGTCTGCTGAAAATAGAATATATTCAGCACTGATGTAAAAGAGACTCTTGGAAATAGCTCCAAGCATCATCCAGACTGGGGAGTCTGTGTGCTTCATAAACAGGTAGGGATGTTTCCTATGTTACCCAGCTTTGGTTCAGTGTTCAGGTTACTGCTAACATTATTTTCTAAAGGTTAAAGAGTAGTTAGATTGAAATATGTAGTCAATAATATATCAGCAATCATGATGAATGAATTTGTGTTCACTAAGTGTGCATGGGAGTAATAAATAGGAACATGGTTTCTAATATAGAGTAAAGGCCTGTGCAAGCTAGGATTTCATTCAGTTCTTTGTAGTCCATGCTGTGTTCAGGAAATCTTAAGCTGATGGTAACAGAGTTAATTCTGTGCTTTTAAAGAGAAATAGAAGTTGCAAGTAAAACAGGCCAAATCAGGAGACCTTGTATTTAATAGGATCTCATGTTCCATTAGGAAACTTCTAAACACAGCTGCGCTGTTCACAAGGTTCTCTTTTCTTGCCCCAAGGTTAGTTATTCCAATTGGCTCCCCATCACCTCCACCCCAAGCACTTCTTGGCCATTTTTTTTCTCATCTGCCTTCTCACCCATCCCAAGAGGTTACTAGAGATGTGTGCTAGCATGTTTGTCATCTTGTACCTTTTTGCTGGGGTACTGCCTCCAGCTTAGACTGTGAGAGCATCTGAAACTTTCTCTGTCTTGTGTTTATATTAACCCCGTGAAAAATGTGTGGTTTTACAGAGCCTCTTGTCTTTCACTCTCAAACGTAAGCATTTGCTTGACAATAGCAGATGAGTCTTGAGTTTTCTTATGGAAGGAGATCTTTCCGAGAGCCTGTTTCTCTCTCCAACTATTTTCTCTGCTGTATAATTAGTGTGCTGTAAGAAAAATTAATGGTTTGCCACTGGTGTGCATTAAATTTTTGTTGTATGCCAAAACTTCCATGCTGGAGCTTCACCCAGTATTATAGATTTCTGGTTTGGTATTGTATTTCTTACCAGGAATTCAACATACATTTTTAAAAAGCTTCCAGCGATGCAGCCCAGTCCGTATATCTGTCTTTCCACATAAGTTTCTTCCATATAACTGTCAGTCATTACATCCATGCTTCTATTCAGAGCCATCTATTCAAAGTATGGCAGGATTTGGAGAGGCTGAGAGTAGTCTCCTGTTTAGATTGAAAACCATGAAGTTAATATATGTTTAAGACTACACGAAATACACGCGTTAGGATTTTTCACCTTTAGTAAGCGGTAAGTAAATGTGGATATGACAAGGGTCTAAAATAGCTAGGGAATAGTTGCCAGTCTCTTCTAATAACAGTTAAAGAGCACCAAGCAAAGCATGTAGGTGCAGTTTAAAAGCAAAGAAACGGAACAATTTTTGTAACTCCTGGTTAAGCTGCAGAATTTCTTCCCAGAAGATTTTATATGTGAAATCTTATTTGAGCTTGAAAAGCAGTTGGACAAATACCAAGAGGAGAAAAACCGTTCAGGGCTATTAAATGCAAGATAACGCCTCTGGATGCATCCGCCTGAGCTGCTGGTTTGCAAGGGGCAGCTGTGTGCTCCAGATGGAGGGATCTCTCTCCTGCTACATTGGTTTTCCTTCCCCTCAGAGGCAGGCAGCCATTTCCAGAACTTTGGCTGGCCTGAGGGTGAGGTAAGCAGTCTCCAGATAAGCTGCAAGTGGTTTGAGTTGAGAAGGAAAGGGACAGAAGAGAAAAGGGGTTTCTGCAATAAAAAGGATCTGGTAAAAGGCATAAAAAGATGAAATTAAAGAAAATTGCATTAAAAGGGGCTGGTGACATGGCTTCTCCAGCTGCACAGAATTCTGGAGAGAGGTAATGGGCTTTAGAGTGAGGAAAAAATGAAGAGTAGGCTCTTGGACACATGGGCACATGGGCACTGGAGATGGAGGAATGGAGGGAAAGATCAGAGGGACTCGTGGCAGGTGAGGAAAAAGAGGAAGAATAAAACAAGAGTTAATTTGCAGACATTTATGGGGCCTTAATTTTTTTTTGGTCCATTGTGCTCGCTTGTATCACTTAGCCATCTACCATGTAATACTGCGGTACTAGAGCCTCCAGTTACTGTTGTATTTCTTACAACTCACCACTGCTCTGATGTACCTTTGCCAGTCACTATCACCTTTCTGTGGTGTGGCTGATGCGATTTCTAGTATTGCTTTGCTCCTATCTGTGCATGGGATTCAGGCCAATGGCTTCTGTGGTAAATATTAATAAGGCTTATGTATTTATATATCTGAATTCAAGCCTTCTTCAGTGTGTAGAAGCCTATTTTGTCATTTGCATGTAATTTGTGCCTTGTTAATTCAAAACTCTACTGATTATTTTAATCACACTGAATTTCTGCCCTCCAGTTTGGAGGTTCTGGTTGGGCACAGGTTAGGGCAGCCTGACAGCTGCGGTAACTTGTCTTGGAATCTCCCAGTTATGCTTTTAAAGAAGACTTTTTATTTAAATTTGACCTCAGTGTGTATGCAGTTTGCACTACACGGTATGTACTGGAAGTACACACATCCCTGTACTTTATGTCTAACCCTAATCACCTTCCTTCATGAAAATCCTATGATTTCACATGTGAGGATTAGAAATTATTTCACTTACACATTAACTTTGGGAGGTGGAATCCGGTTGCCTTTTATTACTTCTTCATAAAAGCATTCAGTATGCTCCTGTATGGAAAGAAGACAGGTTGCATAGACTGTATAATGAACGTATCACCCCAGTTCTTGTGTCCTTATCTGCAATTCAGTAGCACTTTACTTCCTGTGAGGATACTTCCTCTGTTAGCATATATCAGAATACTCCTGTGGCATTAGCTGACTTACAGCAGCTAAGAAATCACTCCCAAGAGTTTTAATATAATGCAGGATTTAATGTTCATAAAATGTCTTGAGAAGTGTAAAATAACAAAATATTTAACTAACAAATGCTTATAAAAATCTGAGAGGGCAATACTGTTGAAGAATTGAATGCCTGCATCTTCAGTGGTTGACAAATGGAGTGTGCAGGAACTGAATTCTGCATTTTTCCCTCAAGTACACTGCTGTGATTCATTGTCTTATACCAAACTGCTAATGTTTGTGTAACTTAGTCATCTTTGTGATATTCACCCCTTTCAAGCCTGATTAAAGCCGGCCAACAGAGTCAAATCTTGTAATAGAAGATGTGTAGATGGATGGCCGGAAAATGGAATTGCATAAGCTTCATTTTCTTAGGAAACCCAGCTAAAAATATGGTCTTCTAGACACATTCATCAATCTTGCATCCCACTGAACCACAGTTTTTCATGTGTGACATATTGAGATTTGTAAGCAGAGAACATTTTGATTAAATTTGTCTCCTTTGTTGCTGCAGGTACATTCTGTGTATTCTTGGAACGTAAATCCTGCTGCTAATTAAGTTGTTCGCTATTTGAGATGATAGCCTTAAAAAAATACAGCTCACCTCAGGGAGTCCCAGAAAGTAAAAATGTCCATGCACAGGATTGTAATTTACCAGGAATAACTACTGTATATCCATTCAGCGGAAACAATTGAAGCCATTTTCACTTTTTTTTTTTTTTTTTTTTAATTCTTTTCAGTTTGCAAAAGTTACTTTTGTTCTCAAACCGAAAAGCAGTTATCATTCTGAAAAAGTCACCTTTGGATTCAGTTGAACAATGCAGAATAAAATTGTTCAAGCAGACCTGCTCGCTTCATGCTCCATTTTTAACTATAAAGAGGAGAACAATGAATAGATCTATAATCATAATATCCATGCAGAAGCAATATGCTCAAAGGGCTACTGCAAATACAAATCTTACATAATTTGATCGAATTTTGTATCTGAAGAAAACAAAACCCAATAGAAGCAGGCTGTTTCATGATCGACAGAACTAATGAGTTTGTGTCTCTTCTGGCTGTGTTGTTTCTGTCTCCTGCCCTCGATCCCAGCTCCTCATGCATCTCCTGTGATATGACCACCTCACAGCAGCTGCTGGGACCCATCAAGGAGGGGGAACCAGGCTCTTTACAGCGGTGGCTAGTGGGATAACAGACAACAGGTATAAATTGAAATGTGGGAGTTTCTGGCTGGGTGTAAGGAGAAGCTTATTAACCATGAGGACAGCTGACAATTGATCAGGGTGCCCAGAGAGCTTGCACAGTCGCCATTGTTAGGAGTTTTCAAGACCAGGATGGATAAAGCCTTAAGTAATGTGGTCTGCTGCCTAGCTGACCCTGCTCAGAGCAGGTTGTATTAGGTGACCTTCCAATGTCCCTGCTGGTCTGAGCTACCCTATAATCCTGTTCTTCTGTCCAGTTTGGCTGGCCTCATACCTTCATGAAATATTACACAAGGATATATAAAACAGAAATTACTTTTACATTTTTGTCCCTCCTGCTCCCCTAAAAACAATGCTGCATTTTGTTTATAATAAAAGTAGGTACAGATTTTGTTTTGCTCCATCGCAGCAGACTGGAAAGATTTGTGGGGAAGCTATTCCTACTTCCCATCAGACACTCACAGCAGATCAAGGGAAGTGAGGAAAACTCTCCTGTTAAAACAGGACCACTGTGCAAGATGAACAGAAGAAAGCTGTTTGTGCTTTGGTATTTCAGTTTCTCTTGCAAGGGTTTTCAAGGAACTTAAGCATCCTACCTCATCAACGTTTTTAATATTTATTAATATAATTTGCCATTAGTTTCCTAATACTACTATTTATAAATGAGTTATTGGTTTAAAGTTTGATTCTCTCATCATAACTAATTCTCTTAGTAGGAGCGTTTGCTACGTTGTAGACTGACATTTTAAATAGCCTTGTTTTCTCTTACAGCCATTCTTGAAAGTTTTTCCCAAATTGTGAAAGTAAGGAAACGGCCTAGGTAATCAGGAATAATCACCCTATTTCTTGCTAAAATACTTCACTTAATTATGAAAAGCCTGGGAGATTGTCTCTGGATTTCTACTTGAGATTACCTTTTTGTGTATGAATCTGCTATATGTCTCAAATGTTCTGAGATATGGTGACTGCTGTATCCCATTTTATGCACTTCTGTGATTTTTTTTTTTTTTCATATCCTCATATAGTTATTTTAGACAAAAAAAAAAAAAAGATGGGTTTTTATTTTTTTGAAATCCAGGCTGTTTCTGAAGACAGCTTATTACATCTGTGATATGATTGAAATATTTCATTTGCATCATTAATGGGTAGAATTCTCCCCCCCAAGCCATGGTATGAAGTGAAGAGCTTAAACAGGGTCAGAAAAGAAGCAGCTCTCTATCATTGATAAGTACCTCTACTGCAGTGTCAGATAAGCCAAAAGAGCAGCCAAACAAGCAAGATTATTAGTTTGGACAATATGTAGTCATCAAAAGAATTTCAGGGAAAAGAGGCGGGGGAGGGAACCAGCCCATAATATTTTTGAGGTTTAGGCTAAACAAAAGGTTTCCTTCTAACAAGTGGAAAATGCATGTTTTAAATTTGACTTAGCTGAGAGAATGTACCGAAAGGTCAGCTTTAACTGCTCATAATGTATTTAGCTAGCCAGAACGCATACAGGTTTTGAATGGTTGAAAAATGCACTTTCTTTCTGAAAGGAACAATAATTGATAAAACAAGAAGCTAATTAAATATTATCAGTGCCATTCAGAGTCAGATTTAAAGGAAATAGGAGAGCAAACACACTGTGGTAATTATTTCTGCTAATATCAGTAAGGATTTTTTTTTCCCTGATTACTTATTACATATTAGGTTAGTGTGTGATGAACTGTTATCACTCATACCTCTGGCCTAGAATTTAAATCGTAGCTGACATGTATATTCTTTGTGAGGGGGTGCCTGCTGCCTTTCAAACTTGATACAAAGCTTATGGCCAATGGCAATATTGTATTACAGAGCTATGTGGTCAAGCTATTAATAATTTAATTCCAGATCATCTAGATTTGTTTCAGTCAGTAAGTTGGGATTTGGTTATCTTTCTTCAGATCTGTTGTTCCTCCCAAGAGTTATGCATAAAAAAAACAGTAGTCCCTAAGGATGGTGTCTTGTTGGCTGCTAGCATCATCACATGTTGGGTGCTGCACTACTTCTATCGCAGTGAACTGACCTTGTCAGTTTAATGGCCACGATGCCAGCCTGCAAAAAATGCCACACATAGCATGAACTCTTTAAGAAGCAAATAGCATAGTTCTTGGGTTGTAGAGGTACTTCCTGTACTTATGCTATATAAACACCCTGACTTGCTTTTAGTTCAGCCCATCCTCCTTCAGTATAGGCTGAATAATTCATCATCTATCTATCTACTGAGGGAGGCTTCTTGCCTTACTGCTTTTGATACCATGGTGTCATAGTGCTCGTAATGTCTCACTGCCCAAATGTATAGCAAGCATGAACTTACTAAGATCCATTTTTAAACTGTTTGAGGTTTTTGATCCTACTCTTCTTCTCAAAAGCCAATTTCGGAACATGATTGCCTTAATGGTCTAGATATCCTCTTCTCATTTCAAATGGTTATTTATTCATGGCTCATTAATAGTCATTTGTCCTCATACATAACTGTTCATTTTCTTCTCTGATGTTAACTCGCATATCTGCTATTATATGTATAGGTAAACATGCATTGAATAATTTTTGCCTTTTAGAGGAAGATTGCTTGGAAACAAACAGCAAACGTTTTCCCAGAATTTCTCTTAAAACAGACTCCCCACTCTTTCATCTCTCAGGTAGGCCTTCTCCATATACCTTGTAAGATTCTTCTTTCTTGAGTACAGGTCATCAAACTCAGACCCACCACTGAGATGATGGATGATCAGAGCAATTTCCTATCTACTGGGAATACCTCTGCTGACAGATTTTATGATTTTATTCTTTTTTTTTTTTTTTTCCTCTAATGCTTTATCACACCAGCAATTTATGTAGGCATACCCAAGCAAAGTATCCCAATTCCCAGAACTGTCTGTAGAAAGAAAATTTAACACAACACTGGCTCTGTGGTTATAAAACCAGAACAGTTTTGTTCTGTCTTAGTGTACTATGATACACACTGATCATGTTGAAGCTGAAGACAAAGCTTACTTGCTGCTTTTTCATAGCGGTGATAGTGATAAAAAGTTTTTCCAAAATTTTCTTCAGCCTTTCAAAAAAGAGAGAAAGAGAAATGAAAAATCTTACACAAAGCCCTTTGCTAGCAAGGCTACAGATCTTCTGTTGCAATAATATGCTGAGAACAAAGGCCAAGTTTCTCTCTCTCTCTCTTTTTTTTTTTTTTTTTAATAATTTATTTTACATTTCTGACTCTGAGGAGTATTGACTCAGTATTTGTGACAATATGGTATTTCCCTCCTCACATATTCTCAAGGATCTATTTTAAATCTTGCCTGGTCTGTTTCTATACAGCATCTGTCAGTCTTATGCAATTACATACAGCATATTGCTATACTTTGGGAAAGCAGACCTAAAATGTAGTTTGCAAAATGTAAGTTGGAGGAGAATTTGCTTCCAAACTCTTGTTTGGAACAACCACATAACTTGAATTACATTGTTTTTTTTTTAAAAAAAAGTTTCTAAGTTTCTTTCAACGCACTGTTTTTCTTTCAAGAAGAAAGAAAAAAAGAATCTTTTTTTGTTGTTGTTTCTGTCATTTTGTTTGTTATAAAATATGTGAGGATCTGGGTAATCCACGACAAATGAAAAGTTTTTTCTGTTTTCTTTATCACACTCCTCCCAGTGGCAACAGTGGCTGCCATGAACTCAAAAAATTGGGAACTTTGAAGCAGTTGGATTGAGAAGGATAAAAACAGAAATTAAATTCCTGGGTTTTCTAAATTCATTCATACCTGATGAGAAGCTGCTCTTTGGTTCCAAGTATCCTTTCTGCATTGGCATCTGCAATCTTTATATGACAGTATGAGTCTTGACAGTTTCTGTATGGTGTGAAAGCTGGATACAAGAAGGTATGGAGGTTCCTGACAGATTATTTTTTCAATTATTTTTTTAATGAATAATTTAATACACAAATATTTACTAATATTACACTATTACTTATTGATCAATTAATAAGTAATAACTATCAAGTGATTAGATATTTCTTTCAAAAAGTAATATTTAAAGTACATATTGGGCATACTTACATGTTGTTATAATTCTATGTGTATGCACACATATGTAGAGTTATTGCATCACATTACAGAGTGATCCCTGACCATTTACCAAAGACTGGCTTGTGTCACAATAATTTGGGTCTATCCCCAGTGCTCCCCACTATGAATGACCAACTTTGTTCATATAGCATAATATGAACTTAGAGAACTCCTTGTCTCTGTATGCCCTACAAATTTTGCACATACCTATTCACATGCCACATGAGGATAACATGTATTGCATGCTAAACATTTGTTTACCTCACTTTGCAACAGCCTGCAGTTCTCTGTTTTCTTTTGCATCTGATTCTGCTGTTGGTGCTTCTTAAGTGGTTTGTTGTTTGTGTTGGAGTAGTCTTCAGCATATAAGGCCTGTCATCAGCCAGGAGCTGTATGTCCAGGTGGATGTGGTCCTTCCAGAGCATCAAACATGTGGAACAGATCAGTATCTTTGCAGAAAGTCCCTCAACAAACCTTAAAAGAAAACTAGCTAGTTGTGAAGTAAGACGGAAGGCCTATGCAACAATACATAGTTGGTTAAAAAGGTAAGAAATAGAATGTAAATCATTAGGGCTGGCAAAAGAGAGAGAGAGAGCACCAGTGGATCTGTGAAGACTTGTGCTGCTCACCAGAAAAGGAGATGAGCAACAAGGTAAGAAAATTGCAGATAGTAAATTCATAACAGTATTCATAATAGCAAATTTTAGAGCATGCTGTGAAGAATTGAAAGACATTTCCAAGCCACTCTGTTTTGTAATAAACTTATACAGATGAAATTCAATAGAGGTAGGCGTAAACGGATGTGCATAGGGAAAGATATACATAGCTTAATTGTAAAATGATGGGCTCAGAGCTGATCAGTACAACTCAAGGATAAAATGGTGGGATTATGCATGAAGATATTGGTTCAGTGCTCAGTAACTGCCTAAAAAGCACATCAAATATGATTTTTTTTTAGGAAAAAGAATCATTATTTCTTAATACAAATGTATTCACCTACCATGCAAGCTGGGGGGATATAACAAGGGTCAATCCCTGTCTGTTTTTCCTTGTGTTACCTGAGTAACAAGGAAAAATGGATAGGGATTGACTGTTCAGTGCCCTGCAGTACAAAAACTAGAGGCCTAAACTACTAAAGCTAGTAGGAATCCAGTTCAAAATGAAGGGAAGGATGTTCTTTGTGCAACAATTATGTTTACAGATTGACAGTCATGGCTTGAAGATCTGCTATGGAGACTGTGCTGTGAGCAGCTTCTGCTCTCTTTGTTTAGCTCCTGTTTTGCTTCATTGCTTGCTCTGCTAGTCACACCTGCTTCTTGCTCTGCTTGCTACTCTAGCTAACACTGAAGCTTTGCTGACATTTTTGTTATTTCAGCACCTAATTAGAGTGTCTATGGTGCTTCAGAAAGGAAATGCTTGAACACAAATTATTTTGTCTCCTAATCATAGCAAAGGTCTCAGTCTTAACTACTGTAACTGTAGCCTGCATAACAATTTGTAATTATTTTACAGATTACAGCAGACTTCAAAGCCAATCTGCTGCCCTTTTGCCAGGTTATAATTTCTGTAACCTCGAGCTGGGAAGTATTGCCGTAGGATGACCACTGCTCCTGGCACACTTAGGTGTAACTACCAGGGTCCAGTCTTCTATTTTTCTCTTTCACATGACTCTTTAATAGAGCATGTCCCAGGAGGACTTCCTGGAGGAGAACTCCACATAGAATGACCTACAAAATGCTGGTGTCAGTGATATCTGACCTAGGGGCAGAGAGTGGTGTCACACTAATCACCTGCAGAAGGCAGACTGCAGAGTGTGTGTGGTGTGGCAATTCTCTGATGTGATTTTCCAGACTGTTTCTTTCTCTCTCTATATGAGGAATTGAGCAGTGTCCATGTCATCCCAAAATACACCCATTGACTTCCTCTGTCCCCTGCCGGCAGCTACTGTAACCCTCTGATTAACCTGCAAACAGACTAGGATGTTGCTGGACAGCAGCTGGAAATTTTATAGAGTTGGGTAGGGAAAAGAACATGATTTCTGATTTGTCTGTCACCTCCACATATGCTGATGTACATCTGAAACAGTGCCGTGCACACTGCTCTCTTCTGTGCATACAGCCAGAACCTTGTACATAGCTGACTGCAATTTGGCAGTACAAAACTCTCTTCTTCCTCTGTTTCCTCTACCAAGTGTTTGTCTGTCTATAAATGATCAGCTTGATAAATGCTGCTTATAAAATGGAGATTCTTAAACTGCTGACCTTAGGGAGGACAAAGAGGAAATGTCTTTAGTCTTGATAGTTAATACAGCTGCATTAAAATAGAGCCCAATTGCATTTGCTATCATGAAGGCAATCCATCAGGAAGCAAAAGAGAAATCACCTTTTTTCCCCTCCTAAAATTGAATACATACAGATAATTTGCAGTTGGATTTAGGGAAATAAGATGGGAAATTACAACATTAATACTTCGCACACTGTCTGCAATGCTGGTAAAAATACCTGTAGTGAATTGGAACTAGACCCCAGGTTAAACTTGAAGTTTTATGTGAATGCAAAATAGAAATGAACTTTTGTGCTTATAGCAGTTCAAAGTGGAGGAGTTCAAATGTAGAGTATGTTTCCATTACTGTTCCATTTGTTGTTCTGTGTATCTCTCAAATAAGTTACTACAGCTGGTATGACTTTATTAAGCTATGACTTTATTAGGTTGAAGTAGTCCAACTGTTCAGCTCACAAACAGAAATGCTCAGAAATCGACTTTGCCTATCTGTCTTTATTATTTATCCGCAAGGGATGAATTATTCCGTACGTCTGATGCAAAAGCTATGGTTCATTTCTAGGACAATGCTAAACAGTGTCTACTCCGACACTCTCCCTAAATGTCCTTAGGGATTCCAAATGTATGCTGTTAGTTATGAAGATGACATAGATGGAAGAGATTATATATAATAAACTGGCAAGAAAATAAGATTTTAATGGTCAGTTGAGAGATTCCTTTTTAATTCAGAGGGAAATGAAAAACTGTGAATTAATAAACATTTAAAATAGCAGAATAATGAAAAACTGTATTATTCAATATTAAAACAAAATGTTCTACTTGTTAAGGACCACAACAACCTCTTCTTTTTACTCTTTAGTGAGGAAAGATGACTAGGAGCAACATAAAGAAGCATTCATTTACTTCAGTTACTCACTAGCATAAGTGCCAGACATCTACATATCCACAACTAATTTTCAACTTCCATGACTAATTTTCAACTCCTGTGACTGCATGTGACCTAACAGTTTCATTTGTTATGACAAGCTGAAGAGTGGTATTAATCAGAGTTAAGCTTACATTTGTGTATTTATTACCAAGAGAGATTTTAATGCAATGCTG
Source organism: Netta rufina (assembly GCF_964035555.1). Taxonomy (NCBI): domain Eukaryota; kingdom Metazoa; phylum Chordata; class Aves; order Anseriformes; family Anatidae; genus Netta; species Netta rufina. Next base: position 85,247,381 of record NC_140124.1, on the reverse strand, counting down.
CATTTTTTGTTGCTCATATATACATTCAGACAAAAAAAAAAAAGAAAAAAATCATAAAAACTGAATCTACAGAACTAGCCACATGTAAGCCTTGGGAATTAGTAGTTTATCCAGGGATTTACTAATTATGCATCCTGACGGACATTTCTTCCAGCAAACTCCCTCAATATCCTATCAAATAAGCTCTGAACTGTTTTATAACTGTGATTTAAGTGAGGCCTGACACATGCAGTCCCCTTGCTGACCGAAAACTCTTTCCCACTCATAGGTTGTCTACTTACCTGGAGTCCTCGTCAAGCCCTGAACTGCGCCTCTTCCTCAACAGCAGTGTCTGTAGTGAATGCTTGCGACTCCAGCTACAGGTAGGTGTTAGTTAAAACAATGCCTTACAAGTAAGGAGTTACCAGGTAGTAGGATATTTTGTTCTTGTAATAACCCCAGCCAGCATGGTGTTTCCTGTTGTATAAGATGATGCTGATGATGGTATCCCTTGGAAGGGTGGAATATGTTGCCTTCCAGCTGTGCTGTCTGTACAAAAACAACCTCTTTCTGTTAGAACAGAGAGAACAAATTTTTTTTCCTTTTCCTTTTTTTTTTTTTTTTTTTTTTTTTTTTAACTTGTTGGAATATAACCAATCTAACAGCCTGAAATTTCTGTTTGATGGAAATACCTACATGCCATAGTCTGCCTGGGTATCTGTCATTGCAGTATAGTTAGTACCTCTTTTGAACATCTCATTAAGACAAAACAAGGAGTTTAAAGTGACAGCAGTTATACATTGGTACAACTAAAATGCTCTGTAACACAAAGAATGATAATTTATGGCAGTGTAAAGATTCAATTGTCTGAGCACATGATGCACAAATGCACACACATTCTCTCAGCGCCCCTTGCCTTCAAGGTAAAAAGAACTGTAAAACTGTCCTGAGCCCTGCTGCTGTTTGTATGGACACGGGGCATAGGGTGAGACTGGTATTTATGCCCTGTTGTGATAGGGCTTGAACTCCTGCTGCTCCTTGGGTGGTGCAGTCACATAGGTGCTGTGCAGCACCTACAGTTGGGTCAGGGCTCTACACACTCTGGTTTACAACAGGTAGTCAGTACACGTGAATTCACTAGCACTGCAACCAGTGACTGAGGAGGAGATGAGCAGCAGTGATACTTACCCCACACACTCTACTGGAGAGAGAACTCTCTTGTCCTTTAAGGGGGGAAGAGGGAGGCGAATAAGGGAGTTGCTGTGGTCCACAAAATCCAGCCAACCAATTGTGAATGTGAAGCATTAGGACTTGGGGAGTAAGGGAATTGCCATGGCCCACAAAATCCAGCCAGCCAATGTGAATGTGAAGCATTAGGATTTTGTGTTTCAGGCCTCTGATCTCCTTAACAGTATTCAAAGCTTCACACACACACACACAAACCCATCACTTTGAGTGCAGAAGGGTCTAAAGAGATGAAAAATTCATTATGCATTTTGTAGTTTGGTGATTTTGGTGTAGTTTTTGATTTTGCACAAGTGTTTCGATTTTCAATCTTTTCTCTGCAATTCATTGTTCCTAGTCTGGATGTCTGAGTTATGCCTCCTGGAAATCTCTCCTCTTGTCATCTATAACAGGAGTGCAGTCAGACTAAGAGTTAAGCATCACAGACAGGCTCAGAAAATTTGGAATTGCAGTCTGGTATTAGTGGATGTAACATAGTTAGAGGAAGAAATAAAAGGGATTAAAGATAACAGATCAGTGGTAGGCCCATGCCCAAATGGCTCTTTGTGCCAGCATGTAACACACATCCAGTTTCTATAGTCAAACTCTACATACCCTTCATTACATGTAGCATTATCTCTAGTGTCTTCTGGTGTCATCTAAACAATCTGTGGATGGGTGGGTTGACTGGAAGCACCCTTTGAGACAACAGTTAAGTTCATAGTTCCAAATTCTTTAGCTGTGTGCCTTTGCTCTGTCACCACCTTCTCATGGAAAAGGTTGAGAAGACAACTTTATTCGGTGAACATGTCAGCTAGATTCTGATAGAAAAGGAAAAATGGATGTTTAAAGGGGTAAAAGTTACTAAATACACCTGGCAAAAAGTTGAAATGTATTCCAAAAAGAATCACACTTTGTAATGCATTTGCATATAAACAGGAAAGATGAAGAAACAAATAAACCTTAGCAAATATTTTTAATTTTAAACTAATGGTAAAAACACATAGATGCCAGGATTGAAAGCGTAGTCCAAGGCTTGAAGATTTTTCAAAGCATCTATACACAGAAGAAAGAGAAGGCAATAATAGAGATGAAAAATATGAACAGACATAGAATACCAGAGGAAATACAGTATATTGACAGTGATGAACTAGGCAATAAATTGTTCAATGCCATCTTGCTAGCAAACTCTCTTAAGAAAGTAAACCTTATTTTTGAGCTAAGAATGGGATTGTTCGGCAGAACAGAATCCATTGATAATGGATTATAATAAAGTTGATAATCGAGATAAAGACCAATTTCTTTGTTGATTTTTGAATCTTTTACCCTGCAAAGGTATCTGGGAAAAAATACGAAAGAAAATATTTGGATTTTTTAACTGTACTGAATAACAAATTGCCTTTACATCACACAGTCTACCTTGATAGATCATTTTTATTATTCACACATTGGTGCATTGCTCCTGCACTTTTTAGTACCTCATAGATGGAAATTCCCTATCTATTTCATTTAGTTTGTCAGTAGGAATAAATCACAGTGGATCTGTTTATATGTCCTAGAAGTAAGAAAAATAACTTAGTCTCACAGCACTTAGCCCCAAGCTTCCTTGTGGGTGATATGTATGCCTGGAAAATTAAGTAAGAAGCAACAGTTGTTTTTTTCATGATCCAGTTGCTGTCTGTGAGGCTCTAGAGAATGGAAAATTAATACTTCAATTTTCAGGCAGTTAGGACTGGGCTTCAGACAATGACCTCCAACCTGGAGCCTCATGGAAAAGATTTCACAAACAAGTACATATAACCTCTTCTCAAAAGAGGCAAGCTTGAAATACAAGGGAAGGAGAAGCACTCACTGACAGCTTTCCGCTTCTAAAGAGTTGTGGTCAAAATTCACTGAATTAGAACAAGGTAATTTTGTGGCAAATCTAGCATCATCAAAAGGTCGAGTCCGTATTTAGGGCAGAACTTACCAGTTTTGAAGACAGTTTTACATATCTTACTTGCTAAAACATGCCTGTTTGAGAGAAGTAAACAACCAAAAATTTAAGGAGAATAGTTTTGTCTGAAAAAGCTACACAAACTGGAAAGAAGCTGAGAGCTGATTGGCACGACTCAGGGGCAAGATGGTAGGATTGTGCAGTGGGGTGTGTGTTACCACCTAACAGCTAACACTATTCTGCTCTTTTGCCTTCAGGATCCTTTTTAGGTGTCTATGTTGGATAAATGGAGTATGAGACAGCCATATGGATACAAATGAAGTTGGCACAGGTTTGAAGGAAAGACTGTCTTAAAGTTTTAAAGCTGGTTAAAAAACAGGAAGCAAATGATGGCCATTTTCACAAACAATCCCCACATTTAAACCGGTCTCTGGTCTTCTGAAGAAGTATCATTCAGAACCTTGAAGACTTCACTGTGCATTTCCTTCTCTAAACTGCTGATGTCCCTGTACTGATCCCTGCTGGGAATTTAAATGTAAGTCTGGGGTACAGGCACTTAGGCTATGACTGCATTAGTGAATTAAACTGCACCTACAAATGTCCCCAGGCACAGTTTGAGCCACGGAAAGTTCCTAGTGTCCAAGATAAAAAAGGTCATGCTACCGTGGCACACTCCTTTTGGTTCAGTCCTCCAGATCTTTTCCATTTGGTCTTGTGCACCCACATAGACCAACGCATCATGAGAAAGCACCCCTAGCATCTTGTTGTTAAAGCTCTATTGCCAGAAGTGGCTGTGTTGTTGAGCTTTTGATAAGAGAAACGGCTCAGAGCCACCTGGTATCATGGAGAAATGAAGGCCCCAATTTTGGTGGCCCTGTGTGGGAAGGTGGACAAGGAATGTGTGTATGTGGGGGTGAAGGTACATGTAGCATCAGATGAATCTTCCTAAGCATATGCGATGGGGCAGTATGAATATGAAACGTCTTCCAGATATAGTATCCCAGCTGACAAAACTCTTAGGAAAGATGATGCTGGAGATAACCACTGCTGTTGCTGCCCCAGCCATCAGTGAACTGTGGGCTGGAATAGAACTGCATGGAGTGTAAGTGAAGTTTCTACACTTTTTTTTGGGGGGGGGAGGGGTGGGGGGTGGAGGAACATGGACCCTTTCTAACATCAGATGCTTGGTGAGAATGGGCAACCTGTGCTGAAACACAGCACAGGCCTTCGGAGATGGTGGAGAGCTACCATCTCCTCAAATCACAGTCTCCCTTGGCAACTACAGCAGATGATGCAGCAGCTGCCAGGGATTTGGGCTGAATAGGAACCAGATACTTCACAGACTGGAGTGCTGTCTCCTGAGAAACAATAATGCAGTGGCTAGAAACATGCTCAGGCACCTGTCTTCCTATCCAGACTCACAAAGCTACCCATGTTTGTGCACTCCAGCAATCTCCTTCCTCACTAGAGCACATAAACACTAAAACACCAAAACGAGTGTTTTGTATCTTGGCCATAGAACAAAGTTTCACCACCATGCTCATTGAAGCAACTTCTGTGGATGATTTATAGACGTACCCCAACTCAGTGGAAGAACTAACGTGGCAAATCTCCGTCCCTCTCTCTCTTCTCAAAACCCCGTGCAGACACAACCTACAGTTTCAGCATAGTCTCAAAGCAGCCTTGGGCAGCAGCCTCACCTGTTTTCACCTGCTCCTTCCTCCTGCATGTCCCTCAGACACCTGCTGCCCTTCACCACCTTTGCTCTGCCAACTAGGCTCAGACGTCTGCGTATGATTCTCACATGCTGTGTGTGGAGGTTTGCATCACTAGTACAAGACAGACATTTCTCAGATCCTCTTGCAGGGTAGGGCTCAGGATTTGCAGAATCAAACAGTGAGCTGCAGCAGCCTCACCAGATGCTTGATCCAGCCCCCTCCCCTTACATGGAGAGAAGTACCCTTCTGATGAGGACATTCTCACAACATGGGTTGATGGATCCTTCCCACCTCTTGTTGTTCCACTAGAGGTATAGTTATAGACAAAAAGGAAGTCATCTTTATTCTTGCCATAATTAAGAAACTCATAAAAAACACCACAATTGTTGTTTATTATAATTATTATTACAGTTACGGTTATTATGGTTAGAGAACATATAGAAAAATACAGATTTGGTAATTTCGGTCAGGTATTGTTTCACAATACTTATGAAGTGATGGTGGGTGGGTGGGTGGGTAATATATAAAATATCCAACTGCTTATGCGATTTTTTTGAACCCGGAATTTCTGAGCAGTTCTGACCTGAAGCTGTCAGCATGCATGATTTGTTATATTCCCCCACAATCAATTTAAGCAATCTGAATGCAGGGACATTTTTAAAATGGGTCAGTAAACATTTTTTTTTAATCCACTTTTTTTTTTTTTTTGACTACTGCTGTTCTAGAAGCAGATGGGGATGCTGCACAGTCTATCCTCAGTTATAAGATTACTGTCAAGAAACAGTACTATGTAATCTAAGTATCAGAGACAGTAATCTCAGTTTTGATGGTAGTCTCACAGAGCCCTAAGCAGTGACAGAACTGAAAGATGTAGAAGTTTTGAAATTTAAACTTTTAACAAAGTTTCACACCAATGAGGGTGCTCCATGAATTGGAAAACCATGCTAAGAGATATTCTATTGTTTGAGAATCTGCTATGCGTTCGTATATATCCAGATGATGTGTGCAGGGAAAAATGGCTTTGGGCTCTCAACATTGTCAGATGACAATCTCTAATATCCCAGGACCCATTTCTTTGTTTTGCATTATTATAGGGTTAGGGTTTCAGGATGGCATTTGGGTCAAGAAGCAAGAGCCCACTGATCAATGCCTGAAGAGAAAAAGAGAAAGAGAAAAAAGAGTTCTTGGAATGGCACAAAGCAGCTAGAGAGAAAACTTTTGACTTGAAGGAAGTACTGAGTTATTGCCACTAAGAGGTGAAAATTTTGATAGGCTACAGGAATGAGAATATGGTGATGATCATCTTCCATGCTATGAAAGATGGTGATAAAAATGTGCAAGTGGACTGCTGTATGGATCCCTTTTGAGCACATGATGCTGGCCTCTGCATGCTCGTGTTCAGTTTGTGTTCCTGAAGTCTAAGACTGACACTAAAAGGTCATAGTGAGATTTCAAAATAAAATTTGAGGTGAAATGTATTCAGCAAGGTTACTGTGGCCTCTCTCATTTCAGGTGACTGGTAAGTGTGTATATTGCTATCAAAGAGCCTGTACAGAAAGTGATTTTAGTCTTACCTAAACCTTGGACATCATGTTAGCTGTCATTGCACCCAATATGACTTAAAATTGTATCAGTTAGCAGGCTCCCATATTCCCACAATCTTTTCCTAAATTGCTATCCCAAAGTCATTTAATGCAAATTATGACAGCTTTCACACTTGCCTCTGATCCTTGCCTCCAAGCTTGTTTTTTATAGGGTATCGATCTTCACACTGTTTCAGGATGGCATGTGAAGTCCTTTCTTGGTTTTATTTTAATGGAAATCCCCTGAAATCATGATTCTCCAACAGCCACAAATCATACTTGTTCCATAGATTATTTCATTGCAGAGTGGCTAAAAATACTTGTGTGACTTGTGCCTCACCAATTCCAAGCAACATCTATCATGCTACGTACCATAAGTAGTGGAGCTTTGTTGTGGTTGACAATTAGCCTTAGCTTTTTTTTTTTTTTTTTTTTTTTTTTTTTTTAATATATATATATATATAATATATATATATATTTCTCTTTCATGCTTTGTATACAGGTTAAGGTAAGTGTAGTGGACCTAAACAGAAACTATTGTCCATCAAGAAATTAGTGATCTTCAGACCCATTGACCTCAACAGGCACTGGCTGTGCTGTGACCAGCAGGCAGAGGGAAGGCAACAAGACAGGTCCAAGATCAAGCCAGGAAATCCAAACAACATTCCAGGAATAGGACTTGGGACAGGCAAATCCACCACATAGCTCAGGCAGGGACTGATCTCCCAGTCCTGAGCTTAAATGGAGATCCTGAGCCACAGGTGTGAGTGGAGGCCCCAGATGAAGCTGTGGTGATTATGGCCTAATAGTGCTCTCAGGTCCCTGATCAAATCTTGGAATGGCATGCAGATAATCAGGAGGATATGTCTGACCTGTAAAAAGCTGAGTTGTTATTGCTAACAAGATGTCAAAATTTTGAGGGGGGCTTGTGGATCACAGAGGAAAGAGATTGTGGTACTGATCTGTCACATCTTCTATCAGAAAGAGTGAAAAGGGGAGGTGGTACACTGCCTCTCAGTGTACCACAGTGTACCACAGTGGCTTGTAATGCATGTCCACACACTGGTTTATGCTCCTCAAACTTAAGAGAGTAATGCTCTTCCATCCAGAGGTCATCAGAGGAGAAAGAAATATTCCACTCTTTCCATTCAGTGACTTATGTACATGGCCAAAATACTAAAATCCATCATACATTACAAAGAAGAAAATATAAAGTGGTTGCCTAATGTCTTGGATGGCTATGTAGTCAACAGCCAGGTGCTGACAGCTTTGGAATTTAACGGGTGCTTTTCCCACAATTGTCTCAAATGATGCCATGGAAATGAGTGACACCCCCTGATGGGGGCCACCCTTGACTACACAACACAACAAAAGGTAGACCATCCGAAGAGATCTTTTGCATCGGATCTGTGTGGGGGTAAGAGTGAGCTGCTGTAGGAGCAAGCACTGCTGATTGCCACAGGTGTGCTTTTGGGCAGCAGGACAAATGCCTTTTGCCTGTATTACAGAGCCGATGAAAAGATACATTACTGTGGCTTTACTAATTGTTATTACTTCAATAACAAAACAATATTGTCTTGGACTTCCCAAAACTGAGAGCTCTGACAGCCTGATGTCCTACTCTGCGCTGGTCTCAGCAAATGCTCCCAACACTACTAATGTGAGAGAAGCAGAGGAGTTGTATGGCTACCTCTTTTTCCTGACTTGTGATGTGTCCCCGTGTTTCTGTCAATGGGCATGTGGCCACTGTCTCATGGAAGCACACCAAAGGAGGTGTGATACTGGAACACAGCACTAACATTTTATATCTTGCTTCACCACTGCATATGTATACCTGAAGCTTTATGGTCTCTTATGTGCCCTATAATACCATTGACTTAATCACAACACATACTCAGATTTCATGAGTTGTTCAGGGGACTGGAACATCCCTGCTCAGTGACTATTTAGGCAACCTGACAAGTGAGCACATTACTGAATTTGCATTGTCAGGATCCAAATCCTATGGCTACCTGCAGTGTGTACAAAAGTTGAAGGCAATACTGTAATTGCAACAAGCAGCAAACACCAATTCTGAGATGCTAAGGGGCCTCATCTTGATCTACAAGATAAATCCAGACACTGATGTACCTGAAAAGATCATGGCAGAGCCGTGCTCCGTTGCCAGAACAAAGAGAAGGGCATGACAGAAGCAAGGCCCTTCCGGAAGAGGTGGAGATGCTCTCTGACATAAACATTTAAACAGCCAGTTTTGAACCACTGGTCAGTTAACTACTGTTAGGAACATCCCTCTTCTGTGCTATTCTGACAAGTCACAGCAACTATGGGAAAAATCACAAGAGGTAATGGTGGACACATAGTGAAATACAAAAAAAAAAATCAATTTAAATTCCATTTAAACCTTATTTTATTATTTTATTTTATTTTATTTTATTTTATTTTATTTTATTTTATTTTATTTTATTTTATTTTATTTTATTTTATTTTATTTTATTTTATTTTAATTTTATTTTATTTTATTTTATTTTATTTTATTTTATTTTATTTTATTTTATTCCCCAGGGAGGGTGGACAAAAACTAAAACAGGTTCCCCTGAAAGGTTGTGGAGTTTCCATCTGTAGGGCTATTCAAAATCTATCTGGACAAAGTTCTTAGCATCCTGCTGTAGTTGACCCTGGGGGCTGATCAGGGCAGGCTGGACTAAACAATATCCAGAGGTCCCTTCCAACTTCTGTTACTCTGTGGTTCTGGGATAACAGATTAGTTCCTCCTAGAAAAGTAAACATGCTTGTGGCTGATGATTCAACTAAACTGGTGAAAGAAATGAAAATAACAAAAGCTCTTACTATTACAGGAATTTATAATCTTCTACATTGTCCAGAATATTAACTTTGCAAGGACAAAAAGAGTTGTTCTTGGCCCTCAGCACAAAACATTTTGTAGTATTTGAGAACACCTGTGATAAGCTCCATGTTGTGTCCTTAGTCAGGCAGATGTGTCCCTGGTCCACTTCATTTTAGAAGGACCTGAAATTGCTACTTAGGCGCTACTTAGGCACTATATGTATACCTGGTTGGCAGCTCAAATGCTTCCAGTGGCTTTTAGGCTAAGGACTAGATGTTTTCCCACCAGTGCAGCTGGCCATTTGCATATTGAAAAAAGCCACCCGCATTCATTGCTAAATAGGAAGGACCCAGATCAACATCCTGCCTTTCTGTCTGGGCAAGCTTAGGTCCACGATGTATCATCCTCTTCTGAAGAGTGACCTGTCCCTCTGAGAGCTGTTGGTCTGTGAGTGCACTCAGGGCTGTGCCATCATCAGTCAGTTGGGTATGTGCCTAGAAATGTTTCTCTGGCATAGGTGCCTGCTGAAAAACAAAACAACAAAAACAACAAAACGACAAGCGATACAGGAGAGCTGTGTGTCCTCATTTTTAGTCAAAAAGTTAAATATCTTCTCTGGCTTATTTCCACCACATTTAAAATATGCTGTTCAGGATCATATTAACAGTGGTGGTCAAAGGCCCTGCAAAGTGTATTTTTGCTCTAATGTGTGCTATTTTAATCAATTAATAGTGATCAGTATGTTCCTGATCTGGAGACAGGTCAAAGACAAACTGGGTATAGACATGGATGAACTCTTCCCCATTAGTTGACAGTGTATGTGATCTTTGATATGGCTGCTGATCCTCTGTACAAGCTGCAGGTGTTTTCTTACACAGCAGCTGATCTTAAAAATCAAGCTGCAGTGGTTTCATTAGGTTTTGTTCATCATCCACATATAGAGCCATAAAATTTATATCTTAGTGTTTAAAGTTGAAAGGCTTCTAAGCATAATTGCTGCTAAAAGAATCATTATCCATGAACACAATAACAACAAGCTTGGGCAGCTGTCCCAGAAACAAATTTTCCTGGTTGCTGACACGGCTGCCTGCCTGTTATGTTGAATGCTTTCATGACCTCCTGGTCAACCAGGTATTAAGCACTGGTTCATGTATAAAGGCTCAGCCTGTCCCAAAAGCACTGTGTGCCATCCACACACTCCTCACAAACAGCAAGACATGGGCAATAAGCGGCCTGCAGGCCCCTGTTGCCAGGGAGCTCATCAAACAAATGCTGTCTTTGCTGTGCATCAGCTTAATTTCTACATCTGCACTGTTCAACAAAATCGTGTCTTGAAAGAACAGGTTGCTGTGGGGCGGTCCCAGGCATTCGGTCCTCCTGCTCTGGGCCACCAGAGATGCCTAAACTGCTTTCTGCTTTCTGCTCCCTGCTGCTGGGCTGGGACTTTCCAGAGCAGCCCCATGGAGAAATGTGTGGGCAGTGTCGCTGCTGTAAGTGTCCAGCGACACAAGTAGTGTGCAGGAGGGGCAGCAGCAGCTGCTCTGCTTAATAAGTTGGTTTCCCAACCTAACTGATGGTAAACAGAGGGCAGCAAGGCCTAGGGCCTCGCTGGTGCTGAGGGTGGACCCATTGGCAGTCACAGTTTTGCAGCAAAGGCATTGAAGAGTTGTTCAGATCCCTGGAGCCTTCCCCATTCCCAGCCGTGGCAAAGTCCACAGTTGCAGGGCCCAACAGTGGAAAGAGCAGGCACCTCAGTAAAGAGGATTTTATCAATGCCCGTCTGTGCTGGGGGCACTTCAGACAAATCCAGCTTGGATTTGGTAAATTCTTTTGAGCAGTTGTAAACACAAGCCAACCCTGTTAAAATATAGCTCCTTCTCTAGTGGCAGAGCAGGCCCCATTCTTTCAGTTCCTTTTGCACAATTTGGCCTATGTCTTTCTTTTCTTTCTTTGTTTCTGTTCTTTCTTTCTTTTCTTTTTCTTTCTTTCTTTCTTTCTTTCTTTCTTTCTTTCTTTCTTTCTTTCTTTCTTTCTTTCTTTCTTTCTTTCTTTCTTTCTTTCTTTCTTTCTTTCTTTCTTTCTTTCTTTCTTTCTTTCTTTCTTTTCTCTTCCTTCCTTCCTTCCTTCCTTCCTTCCTTCCTTCCTTCCTTCCTTCCTTCCTTCCTTCCTTCCTTCCTTCCTTCCTTCCTTCCTTCCTTCCTTCCTTCCTTCCTTCCTTCCTTCCTTCCTTCCTTCCTTCCTTCCTTCCTTCCTTCCTTCCTTCCTTTCCCAGACAGATGGTTACCTGGTTCTTCCTGTCCTTTCCCTTTTGAAGGGCTGGCACAGGCCATCCCTGTGGAGGTTTGACAAGTTTCTCTCTGTCTGTCTCTCTCATTAAATCTTTTTCTTCAAATATAAACAGGCCACAAGCTCTTCCTGATTTGATGGTGTTAACAGCATGGTCTGGAAATGTGTCCAAATGCTTTTTTTTTTTTTTTTTTTTCAATGTTTTGAGTGGTGCTTTCAACATGTGACTTAAAAAATTTCCAGTCCCCTTTGTGAAAATGATACACCCTGTCTGCAGCTAGAGTATATGTAATGTACCTCCTGCATGCACAGAATAAATGGCAGGCTACCAAATACACATCCTATGCCTGTGGCGTACATAATAGCAATGCCCTGAAAACCCAGGAGACCGCTGCTAGCCTGGTCTGTGTAATTCATTTGCAAGGCTGAGTCCTAGTAACAAGGTATTTCTACTGTGTTTGTGGTGTTTATTGAAATATCGGGAACTTGCAGGGCTGCAGATGATACTTTACATTGCCTTTCCAAAGTAAAATAAGATGTACTTGTTCTGGTCAGTCTTCATTTCAACATTGTGCTAATGTGTGGGCACTTTGCTGTCACAGCTTATCCATGGCAGAAATGATCTCATTGTTAGTACTGCTGGTTGGAACACGGTGCAATAATGCAACCAAAAAGTCCCCAGCACGCTGGTACTCTACAAGATACATGTGGATGTAGAACAAGATAAACCCCCTGATGATGTCTGCCAAAACGTGATTTCTTTTTTTCTTTCCACGAAGTACACTTCTGTGTTTACTCCACGGGAGAGCTATTTCATGATATCAGTGGTGTTATTCCAGGTGTATAGGTACTATATTACCTTTAGCGCCACCTACCACTCAGTGAGCTCTGTGGGCCTCTCCAGATGTACAGCGAGGTCTAGGATTGTGTTCTCTGGGAAAATTCTGGCATTGGTGTTGCTGAGTATTGAGAGGTAGAAACAACTGTCCACCATCTTTATTTTTCCGTCACGCCAGCCTGATCATTAGATGTCCTGGTGTTGGGAGGCTTCTGTGTAGCTGTTGAATGTCTGGGGGTGAATCATAGCATATCCTCAGCACCTGCTTTTTCCTTCTTGTCCCTTTTGTAGTAATGATTTTCTCAATTTTGTAGACTCTGCCCTTATCCAGATTCACTTTTAGAGGTTCTATAGGTACAATGGTCCTTTGATTCCTTTGTGACTTTGGTCTATTGAGCAGCACATGGGTATCTCTCCCTTTTCACAATTTTAGCTACTTTGAAAATTTTATCCATGAATGCTTTATAACCTTTATCAAATCTCTCTTTTCTTCCAGACACACTTACATTGTCTCCATTATTTTTAGGAAAGGTGCAGATTCCGTAATTTACATTTAATTTAAAATTTTAATTGTAAATTTTAATGTCAGTTCCCCCCCTCCCCCCAGTTTTAAAGGTTTCACTTCAACAGACTCTGTGGCTGTGATAGTTCTGTGGTTATAAACTCTTTATAAATTGTGATAATATATCAGTGTAGCAAAAAGGATTGTGTGCTCTAAAACATCTCCACATCTTGTTTTTGAGTGTCCTGTTAAAGTGTTCTACAATGGAGGCTTTTACTTCATTATTAGTAGCAAAATGGTGATTGTTATAAAGCTATAAAAACCTTTTTAAAGGATGGTTTAAAAAAATCTTTTCCCTGGTCAGTAATTTCTGAGGTTGTGTGCCAGTATTAAAAAGGGCTTATAAAGTTCTGGCCATTTCAGAACCCATTTTCTGCTTTAGGCCAGCAGCAGGCATGCTTCACCTACCACCATGAAGATTACTTAACACTACCATTGTGTTTGGGAAACTGTTGAACATCTACCACATGTGGCTGTCTTTGTGCATTCACCTCCACCACAATCACCTTGTTCCTTTCGCAGTGCTTTCTTGATACCTTATGTAAGTTTTAAGTTTCTTGGTTTGCAAGCCACTTTGCCACTTAGCTTCTGTCCAGAGAGGGAATTTTCCTTTTAGCTGCTTCAAAGAGGTGATAGTTTCATGTCTTCCATGGAGAACAGTAAAAGTCTTCTAACAGAAGCTGTGGCATAGACAAGTCTACCAACACACCATCACTACATACATTAATCATACAATCAGTTTAGCTTATGTGCAGAGAAATTTATTAACTGTGTATGAGGTGTAATTATTGATGATCAGACTTCTCCAGCTCTAGGACTGATGAATTCTCTCCTGTATCTCCTCCATAATCTTTTCCTGTCAGATATCTTACAATAGAGTTCATATCATATAGGACAGGAAGACATAATCTTCTACCATTTCTCGAAATTGATTTACAAAGTAGCTTGTATAGTAAGATGGGCTTTTCTTCTCTCCCCTTGTTTGGGATGAGTTTTTTGGGGGGATGAATTGTCAATGTACTCACAGGGTCAGTAGAGTTTACATGCAGCATTGTGATAGCTCTGTTGATTCACAGAAATGTTAGGTGTTGACTTTAGGGGAAGAAAATAATGAGGCATTCCCAAATTACAGACCACAACAGGGAATGTGGTGGATGTGCACAGGGGAGAAATTAAACTTATGACTCGAAATCCAATGCTTTGTTTGTTTTCAGATTCCACTACTGTCAATCTGAAGGCTTCGTAATTGACATTGCAATTGAATGTGCACTCTACTGAACTGAAATGTTCTGTTTTGTTCTTCTGATGGTGTGTTATCTTATAATTTAAAATCATGCTTCTGTTTTTCCATTCCTTCTCCCAAGTTAGTATCCTAACAACTTGGATACTGAAGCATTTAAATCCTGTTTTTGGCTCAGCAAGTGTTTTAAAGAATGGCAACACAAAGGAATGGACCCAATCAAAAGTCTGAATTCTGTGTTTTGATTACTTAGTTTTAATATCAATTTGATGCTAATTTTTAATATAGATTGTTATTCCTTTGGATTGTGATCTTTTAAAAGACTACAATTTCCTAAATAGCTGTGCTTTTAATTTACACCATTAACATACATCCAGGCCATGTTTGCGATTAGAATTAAAAAACTATCAGCAAGGCAAAATCATCTGTAAAACTAGGTACATTTGGAGTCGAGAAAGGGCTTTTCAGCCAAGCAAAGTGTTCCATTCCCTTTTCTTACACTTTCTGACTGACACAATCTCAGTCACTGCAGAATGATGAAAACAACCTTTGACTGAAAAATCTGATTCTTCAAATGAAAAATGAGATTATGTTTTTTTCACTTCCCAGCTGCAATATTAAACTCAGTTAATATTAAGAACGAGAGGATGTTGCTGTAGTTCTATATCTGCTTTTTAGTGGACATTCTTCACAGTTTAGTATAAAGGCAGGAAACTCAATATGTATGTAAACAGAATGTTATTTTTCTTTCTTCACCTGAATGGCTTGTCTAACTTTGCAGTGGAACAGTGAAAAGATGCATTGATTCCTGGCAATGCACTTTATCCACCTGGGGAAGGAATACAAGGGGACAGTCTGAGAGTTTATCTTTTCATGGTCTTTCATGAGCATTCAATTAACATGTATTTTATAATGCAGTCACAGTAGCAGAAAGATTTAGTGACAATTTGGGGATTTTTATTCAAATTCATTTTATTATGAATTAACTTCTTTAAAAAGTACTAATAATTTATTTCAGTTCTGTGTAAAATATTGCTTGCTGAAATGAAATATTACAAGCAATATGTCCTCTAAATTGCACCCAAATTGTAAATCATGTTATAGCTACAGTTTTGATGTTAGTCATAGGAGGAGACTGGAAAACTTTCACTCATACTCTCATAAATTGAATTATTTTAAGTTCCAAATATGTATTAAAATGTCTGTAAAGGAGAAAGTTGTAAGTAATAGCATTACAAAGCACTGCTAAAGCAGATGGAAAATGAAAAAAGGAAACTAATAAAAAATGAATAGAAGATTGTACAGGAAGTTGTGGAAACGATTAAGTACATTCATTTTGCAAAAAGAACAAGAGCTGGGTCATGTAGATTTTGGGAACAGAGAATGATTTATTAACAGAGGCAGTAAGAAGGCACTTAGAAAAATATATCTTCCCATGATGATCTCAGAAAACTCTGTAGACAAGCGATTAGAAAGTCACTGTGAGGGTGGGTGAGACAGGCCTAAATCCTGGTGTCAGGATTTAATTATTAGGTAAAAGGGAGATGGTTGTTCCTTCTCTGGCAGTACATACAGCAGCGGCAACCTATTTGTCTCTGTGCCAGGTAAACTGAAGTGGTCTGTGTATCTCTTCTAGGCTGCATGTAGGTGATACACATAGTTATCCGGGGCTGAGGTAAACAAATTCAGATCCTTGACTCCATTCCTTAGTAAACATTTGGGGGAAATTAGTACGTAATGGCTGGTGTTCCTGAACTGCACCTCCACTTTTGGTATCTTTCTTCTCAATCATACCCCTGACCCAAATCACAACACACTTTCCTCCCAGAGCTGGAAATATTTTTGTAAGTGAAAGCAGCATGCCCTACTGTTGTTCACAGAGACAAGAGCTGGTGTTTTAAGTGATACCTTTGCAAATACTGTGGAGTCTGTAAGAGCTAAGCATGAATAAAAATATTCACTGAATAAGCAAGATGGTCTCTATGTCATTTCAATTTTTGCTGTTTCTTAGGCTTCTGTTTGAAATTTTCCAGTCATTTCAACCTACTGTGTTTCTAATCCATTTGGGCACCAGCCACAGAGCCAGAGAAGACAGGAGCAGGTCAAGATTGACCCTGGGTCAAGGGAGAGGGCAATGTTGCCTCCTTCTCAATCCTTTAGATCTAGAGGGACTTGGGTAAGAGAAAGCACATCTAGCACAGCAGAACTTAGAGTCAAGTAAGGTAAGTTGAAAGGGATCTCCAAAAGTCACCTAGTCCAATGCCTGGCTCAAAGCAGGCCTCATTTTTTCAGGCTGCTTAGGGACTTGTCTAGTCAAGTCTTGAAAATCTCCAAGGATGGAGATTTCACAACCTTGCTGAGCAACCCGTTCCTGCAATTGGCCACTCTTATGGTTAAAAAATAAAATAATAATAAAAAAAACTCATCTAACTTGAATTTTTCATGTTCCAGCTTGTGTTTGTTGCCTCTCATCTTGTTAGTGTACACCTTCAAGAAGATTCTACATCTGTCTTCTTTTTATCCCGTGATCAAGTAGTTATAGACAACAATAAGGTCTCTCTTTAACTTTCTCTTTTTAAGCCTGAACAGGTTATCTCAACTATTCGTATGTCATGCTCTCCAGCTGCTTCACCATGTTCATGGCCTTCAGTTATTTTGAACCAATATGTCCATACCTTTCATGTAATGTAGAGCTTAAAATGAGAGGAAACATTTCAGATGTGATCTCACAAATGCTGAGTAGAAGGGAAGAATCACTTCCTTGGGCCTGCTGGTTACATTTTTTGCTAATACAATCCAGGCTGTGATTGGCCTTCTTTGCTGAAAGGGTGTGCTGCTAACTAACTTGTGCTCAACCTGTCCACCAGGACCACCAGGTCTTTTCTGCAAAAGTGTTTCTTTTGCAGCTGCCCCACTGTACTGCAGGGTTGACTGTCTTCAAGCTTTGGATTCTTTGATCATGGTGCATCATTTGATGAAGATGAAAATCTACTAGTAGAAGATGGCAACCACCTGACAATAAAGAGAAAATCCCTGTGTATAGATGCGGCAGTATAGTGAGGAAATCTTGAACTATACTCAAGGATGGGGACCTCAAACAAGACACAAGGGAAGGAGTAGTGCATGTGGAGGAAGTACACATGGGAGAAAGTAACAAGGAGAACTTTTCATGTTCCTGTTCCAAAGGAAGGGCATTCAAAAGTGTATCTCAAATGTCTGGACACAAATGTGCAGAGTCTGAACAACAAGTTAGATGCACTAGTGGTGCCTGCACCATCACAGGGATCTTTCAACATGTAAACATGATACTAACAAGACTTTTTAATTCTATACAATGTGAAATTCTTCATGAAGGAAACTGGCAGATATAAAGCCATTCTTTCTGCTTTACAGCTATTATTGCTGTAATTATTTTCTCCATAATTATATTGATGGGTGGGCATAACTACCACACAGGGGAGAAGAGATCTCTTTCTCTACATCCTTTCCAGCCTGCTACATTGCCACCAAAAGACTCAAAGTGATGGTACCTTACATATCTTAAGAATTTATAGAAGTTCTTTGCATGGAAGAACATATGGAAGATAACTTTTTTTCCCCCAGATTTTTCTTCCTGTTCATTTTCTTTTCCCACATCTCTCTCCCAAACCTTCATTTGCTTCAGCAAATCTACAGTTTTTGTCAGTAGTATCATCTTTTAACACCGAGGAAGAGATGGAGAAAGAGCTATTATTAACATTTAGTAAATTTCATTTAGTTATTTCCCCTTTACTTGGTTATATCATACTCTAAATCTATGTTACTCTTCAAGTGTGCACATATCTTCCTTTGGGAAGACAGATAGAAATTTTATTGCAACAGAAGCCTGGGAGCTTTCTAAAACGACATCCTTGTCCTGATGAAAAAACAAAACCCTGTGTTGACAAATGCACATATTTATTTTCACAACCAAATGCAATTGTTGTTTATTCTTTGTGACCTGTTCAAATACGAGTAAAATAAAAACTGAAACCAAGTCGTAATGTTAGAAATCTGAATGACTAAAATAGCATGCAAAAATTTTTCCCTTTCCACTAAATCTCCTCATTTCTATAGCTTATTTATCCAGAATGAAAGAAAATTGTGGTGTGCTTGAATGTCATGATGAATAATGATTTTTTTTTTTTTTTTCACAGGGAATTAAGCTTTTTGAAACTAAAGAACGTGAGTCAATGGAGTACATTAAATCCTGAGCTAGCTCAATCATCTTCAGTAGTAATTTTTGCTTGATTAAGGATTGTAGGGTGTGTGTGTTTAGATGATATGTGTGGTAGTCTTCCATGTAGGGGTTTATGTTGCTATGAAGTAAGGTAATGTTGGCATGTTGCTGACACATTTCACCTCCTATTCTCAACAATTACACCTCAATACTTTCTTCTTCTTGGCTATCTGAGACTTTGGAATAGCAGAAACAAGGCTGATTAGGGTCCATCCTGGATGAAATGGAAGTATTTCTTGCTATAAAATACCAGTGGTAAATCAAAGTAATCAGGGGCTATTTCATACAAAACATTATTATTTGAGTGTCTTAAAATGCAGAAGTAACTACAGCACAAAAGGTGTTCATGTGTCCCTTAAGTCTCTCTGTGAAAAACAAACAAAATATTCAGTGTGTGCAGAAGTTCTCTGTTTTTAACATGACTCAACATAGGTCAAAGACTTTTTCATTGAAACAGAAATGTGCTTTAGATCAGTATTTTGACTTCAGGTATGCAGATAAAGAGAGCAAGGATTTCAAGCTCACAAACAGTATCAATTATCTGTCTGCAGTTTTTATGCAATTCTTTCCCTTAATAGCTTCCTCTGTCTTCAATAAAATACGTCAAAAGCAGTGTCTGTATGGATCATTTTCCACTATTAATACTGTCTCTTCTGCCTCTTGAAACTGTTTCTTCTGTCTCTTGAAACCCAAAGCCTTTGCACAATTTCTTTGCAAATATGCAGTACTTCCCAGAATCTTTGGTCCCATCAATTCTACTAGTAATAAATGGAAAAATGTACCTACTCACCACTTTCTTTTGCATGCCGCTTGTTTACTGATTGATTTATTTGTATTAGATCTGGGGAGACAAAAAGATAGAACAAGTCATCAAGGACAGTTCAGGTTTCCATGAAAACTGCAATGAAATAATTTTTTTGAGCCTGATACCTAGCCATCAAAACAGGGTGTTCTGGGCATGCCATCCTTGCTTTCAGAAGACTGCTAAATCCAGCATGCCTTGAGTCCTGGGGCAGTCCTGGCCCAACCCTATAGATTGGAGGCTGCTATGGTGACAAACACACACACACACACACATGCTGTAGTAAGACAGGACAGACTGCAGTCATCACATTCAGGTATCAGTCAGGCAAGCTTACTGAACAGTAACCTGATCACATGACTGGTATATTTTATCCCCTTTCCTTCTATTTTCCCATACTTGTTTCTCCCCAAACCACCTGGTTCCTCTCCTTTCCCCATCTTTACCTTCTCCCCTAAATATCCCATAACAAGTATCCCATATGAAACCCATTCTTCTGTAGGCAGTAGCCCTCCTCAGTCTGTAGGATGACCCAGAGTGTCGGGGAGCAGCAATGGCTGGCTGCTCTCCAGGAGCTGGGGAACTGAGTGTGGTAACATGTCAGGGGCCTCACCAGCCAGGGCCTATCCCTCCACATCAGAGGCAGGCAAGCAGGGTGGTGAAAGCAAGTCCCAAAGAAAGCCCAGTGATCATCTCCAGCAGAGACGAGCTAACGAGCCAGGTTCAACCAAGACTCCAGATCATCAGGCAAGCTGACGGCGATGTGGTGGGCCCAAAGTCAAGACAGGACCTCAGTTTGTAGGTCACAGTCAGGATCAGGCAGATCCATCGTGGAGGCAGGTCTGGGGCCACATATGTATATGGATGCTTGTACTATTTGCATATATGAATGTGTACCTCCAGGGAATAAATGCTCAGCCCTGCTACTGGTGGACCTGGGGAGATGGAGCTGTGACAGCCTCACTTATTTAAGCTAATATGGTTCATGATTCAGAACTTCAAAAGCTTTGTTTCTAGAGCCATGCTGGGATCTACTACAAGTGTTAATTTGAGTTGTTTAAGATAGGCCAGTGAGCAACTTATTTTTCTGAGGGAAAGAAACTGTGGGTCAGTACACCTTAATTTCCCTGCAAGAAAAACAACTTAGCATCTGAACCAATCAGTGGCAGATCTTATTTCTTTTACTGTCTGTATTAAGGCCATCCTGGTGTGAACAATGTTTTTAACACCTCAAGATGGCAAGTTCCAATATTTGGCAGTGAAGAGTTTCACTAGATTTACACCGGTTTAGATTTACACTATGTTCGTTTTGACTGAACTGATTTTGTATCTTTTTCTTCAAAGGTGGTCTATTTACTAAGATATTTTTTTACCACCTTCCCGTTCCTCAGTAGTATCTTCACTCATTTAAATGAATAAGAAAAGAGTAGGAAGTTACCACAAGGAGAACTGAAAGGCAGCTCCCTGTGGTATCTTCTGTTTGTGCAGACCTGCATGGAGCACCTGCTGTCTGATAGCATTCATTGCTCCAAGAATGCAGTTGTAGTTGTTTGACCCTACCTAGAGACTTCAAGACCCTATAACAAGAAGGACTAATTATGTGTCAAATCCATACAATATTGTAGATGGTTCTGAAGAATATATAGGACAGAAACTGTCCCAATGTTAGTAAGAAATCTATTCACTTGTGGAAATGTGTTGGAAGCTTCTCTTCCATTCCCCAGAAAAGGAGAGTTCATCACAGTTATATTATCTAGTGTTTTTTTTTCTCAAATAAGCATGTAATTATTTCTGAAATATTCATCATTTCTGACTATATTTGGAGTTCAGCTGCTTGTGAAGTTATTTGTGAACTGAATTGTTCCTATTTTGTATTTATAAATGTTAATTTAAATCTTATTTTAATAGAGAAATCATTTTGAGAACAAAGACTTTAATACAATGCCTTTACTGTCCTAATAGTGCTTTTCCCTAAATTATTATCAGCGTAAGGAACATGTTGTTACAGCTACATGGAAATCTGTGCACAATTTTAAAATAGATATTGGGAACACCAAGGTAAGTCCAAGTGAGTAAAACAGCGTGATTTCACAAAACAGTAATATTATTTTAATTATTGCCCAAAGGATTATTCTAGCAACAAACATTCTACTTGTTCATATGAAAACAGATGCAATCCTGTAGACCTGGTTTCGAACCTCCTCCTACACTGCTAATAAACGTGCCCTCTACTCAGCTGCAACCTAACCTGCTAATACTCCTATCACCATTGAAATCAGGGTTCATCAGAGAGAAATGGTCTTTTTCTAAGTGCCTTATCTGTTCTAGCACTCTGCCACCAAAGGGGGATGTTCTCTTAGAGGCAAGTCCTTCAGAGTTCACATTTGTACTCACCATGTTCATATGGTTGTAATTGACAGAACAGCAAGAAAGAATCAAAGTCTTGTGAATTGGAACATATGCAATATAGCATATTGTGTTCAGTTAACTGGCAGGGAGAGGAAAAGAATAAGCTAAAGTCAGGATACAGAGTCAGAGCAACAATCTCTCAACCTACTGCTGCAGCAAAGCAGGGTATACCTATCCGTGTTATAAATACACCTTTCTTGGTAAGTATGGGCACATCTACTGAGTTGTAAGTTGAGATTAAAATTTAATAGTTGAAGGGTGCTGCTGTAGAACAAAAAAAGGTTTCCTACCAAGCCACTAAGTCTTTTTTTTTTTTTAATAATTTATTCTAAGTAGAAGTTGGTGGAGTCACAGCAGTCTCTGGATGAGCTTCTGCTCTGCTCTGAACCTAACCATGACACCGGTGCTGGTCTGGGGGGTGGAGTTGCGTCTGCCTCAGCACTGCCCATACCACAGCTCCTCTGGGACTCACCAGTATTCCCCAGTGCTCCCAGTGCTGCTACACTGTCAGTTCATCTGCTCAGGGTGGTCTTGAAAAAAAAATAAAATCTTAGTCTATACACAGTGATGTAGACATCATTTTCCTCTATCCAAGCCAATTGCTTTACCAGGTGACCTCTTATATGAAGAGAAATCCTCACAACAAATCCTATCCCATCTACCATGGAAGCACAGGTCTGGTAAGATGCAGAGCAAACCCCTCACTATTCTGCCTTCTGTCCTATTGCTTACAAAGTAATGAAGTAGCAGAATCAAGAGAAGGTTAACAGGGGCACCTGGAGAGACTTGGTTTCTAGCTGAGAAAATCTTGATGAATGCTTATAGTTCTGTTGTATAGATGACAGTGAAGAATGTGACAGGAAGAAGAGAAGCAGCTGGAAGATGAGGAAGTAGGAACAGGACTGAGAGCTTCTTTAGGGGCTGTTCAGGCCCCTTCTGTACCTGATCTTCCCACTGCAGCCATTTTGGGAACTTGCCAAGAGACCAGGGCTTCCTCTCTAGTACAAATCATGGAAAGAACAGATACATCTCCTTCTGACACGCATGTACTGGGTATACATTGAGTATGAGTTCTAATACTGACGGACCATATCTGCTCCTGCAGCTAGCAAAACTGGCAGACCATCTTTTTTCTGCCTGATACTGTCAACAGAACGGTCAGTGAGATATGTGGGGGGCAAACTGAATGCAGCTAAATCTTTCCCCTTGAAAATGCTAAATCGATGTTTTAGTGGAACCTGCCCCCCAACCCCTGGAAAACCTAGCAGAGGTGTGTGTGGATTCAGTCCTGAGGATGCTCCCACCTCTAAGCGGTGAGGGTGAGAAGCTGTTTTAGCCTCTAAATCACATTATAAAGGAGCTCAGATGCAGCTTGGATGCTTGTTTTTCCACTTTCCTGCTGTGAAATTGCATTAAAAGAAACTAAAAATATACTTTCTATGACTGCTTTTTCATGCAATCAGATGTTGTACTTACTACAGGGATGTTATTTACCTGCCAGGATAAAGACAAGTTAAGACTTGTAATAGGAAATCCCAGACACATTCCTTCTACTTCTCTGAACTCCATGTGACTGTGATTAGGAGCTCCCTGACATCAGTGTGACAGTGTTGTGTAATTGGGATTGACAAGCTGAAACTTAAAATTAAAACAAACAAACAAATAAATAAATAAAAATAATAAAAAAGTGTTTTTAAGAGTGACATCTAATTACTAAATAACAAAAGAAAGTGCTGGAAGTCTCACTGGTTATTACTATTTAGAACTAGAATAGAAAACACACTAAAAAGGAATGATGGGAGAAGCTGTCCTGTCCTTTCATGGTTTCTTCAGATATTGGCAGTCTAAAAAAAGCCTCTTTTCCCCCAGTTACATAATTAGAGGAATTCATACATTTGCATTTAGGGAAGCAGTCACTTTCAAATGTGCTCTACAAAGCCATTCTATGAAAAGAGCCATTTCCAAATCATGCTGTTCTTCTAAGTGCGCTAAAGCATAAAGTGTAATTAGACTTCTTGCCTTAGAATTTAGTGGGAAATACTTAAAAAGAATTCAGCCCTCCTTAAAGCATGAGTCATCAGCTGGCTGGGGCCTGAGGAGCCACAGCACAGTCCTCCATCTCTTTGTTAAAAGGGATGCTTGCATATGAACTTGCCTTCCTCGCCCCCTTCCCCCCCGAAAAAAAAAAAAAAAAGCAACCGAACCAAACCAAACCAAACCAAAAATATATTTGGCTAGTGGCATTGCCATATGGTTGCAGAGAAATGCAAAGACCCTTCTGTCACTACATGTACACACATGTTCTGCACCTCTCCATTTCTAGGACTCCCATTATAAGAAGGACCAGCAGAGGAGGAGTCTGCCTCTCCCCCTGTCGCCCCATGCTCTTTGCCATCAGAGGAAGCACTGGGAAACTCAAAGAGAGCCCTTCTCTTTTGTCAGATGGGAGAAGGATCAGCAGGAAAAGTCCCTGCAGCCCAGCACTGAAGTGAGATATATTCAGACCCACTCTGTGGTTCACAGAGCGCATGCTGTTTGCTTGATAAGTACAATGGTGAAGGGGTGGGCTCCATGTATATTGTGAAGGCCACATCTTTAGAGAGTTTTGAAGCTTTTTAAGTGTATTTGAACTTTTGATTTCTCATTTACAAAGGATTATTATTTGAATGTAATTAGGAAATATCAAGAGCCAAAAGAGCCTCCCTGTTACATATGTAGTAACTTCTTCATCTGCAGAAGTACTAAAGCTTTTCATAGAAATATTTATAAAGGTTTTTTTTTTTTTTTCTCTTTCTTTTTCTTCTTCTTCTTTTTCTTATTATTTTCAGCATGGGGGAGATTGTATTTTGGCACATGTCACAGAAAAGACTCTATTGCACTAGTTAAAAATTGAAAAAGATAAACGTTGATTGAAGCAAGCACATAGGTGAGAGAACTCAAGCCCAAACAGCTTAAGATTCACAAAGTTGTAATAAGGAGAAAACAAGATTTATAACAAAAAATGTTAGCTCATCTGAAATACATGCTAAATTTTCCCTTTTGTTACTTATTTATAAGCATGAAAAATTTAAAAGTCAGCCTGCCCCCACTTCCAATAAACTGTTCATGGATGCATTCAATGTGCAATGTGATAGCCACGACTTCTAATGGGAAATCTAATTTTTACTTATTCTGTGAGACCTCTAGAGAACCCTTTATACTCATTTTAAATCAGTTTCAAAGTGGTCTTTACCAGCCAATCTAAGCTCACTTGGAACATATGTATCAGAGAATATACTGCTTAATACCAGACTCCTCTTATCAACATCCTTGAGTTATGGTAACATGATATAAGAAGGTAAGAGCAAATTTCACATTTGGTAAGGAATACCCAACCAAAGACTCCAGATTTTTTTGAATCATCTAACCCATGTGCAGCTTTCTGATCAGTGCTCAGCTGACTGTAGTGTTGCAATGTATCACTTGAGCAATGTCCTGGAGGGGAAACACAGAAGAGGTGGAAAATCTCTTCTGTGAAGAAAAGCTGAGAAAGTTTGGGTTATTGAGCCTAGAGAAAGCTCCAGGGAGCTTACAGACTGCTTACAGTAGTCTCTAAATATTTAAAAGAGGCCTACAAGAAAGATGGGGAGGGACTCTTTAGAAGGGAGTATTTAGAAGGACAACAGGTGAAGGTTTTAAACTAAAAGAGGGCAGTTTTAGCTTAGATATAAGGAGGAAGTTATTCAAGATGAGGGTGGTGAGGCACTAGAACAGGTTGCCCGGAGAAGCTGTGGATGCCCCATCTCTGGAAGTGCTCAAGGCCAGGCTGGATGGGGCTTTGGGCAACCTGGTCTGGTGGGAGGTGTCCTGACCCATGTCAGGGGGTTGGAACTGGGTGATCTTTAAGGTCCCTTCCAACCCAAACCATTCTGTGATTCTATGGCTCTATAAGTATCATACAGACGAAGAACAAAACGGCAAGATGTAGATGAATTGCAAATGAATCTTATGGCAACAGCCCCTTAAAATTTTTGTAGGTTTAGTTGAGATGTGCATGTGTCTTTTCAGGATTTGGGCCTGTTTTATTTATAGCAGAAATAACATGTACCCACAGAATGCATAAAGATGACATATTTGTATTTGCCTTAACTTAATTAAAAAGTAAACTATTTTGCAACATTTTGGTTTTCTCAAAAAGAACAACTTATTCAAAATTTCTATGAAGTGGAACACCAAGAAACTCTATGGCATATTTTGTATAAAAGATATACAATCCCCATGTTGCTCTTTAGCTCTGAAAAAATGCTTCTTGCACCATTAAAGCTGAGTTCTGCTGAATGCTTATTTATTTAAAATAATCTGTGAGCATTTTCTTTGGCTGACTGAGCATGGTTTTAATAGTTTCTTACTAGATAGTATAAATGAAGGATGCATGGTATATAGGAGGGAAAGATGCAGTGGAAAGATAAGGGAATCTATATGTGCATTCAGTATCTATGTACTGTTAACTGTTATCTTTATCTTTACTATCAGAATCTTATTTCTGTGTAATTTCTCATCCAAAACAATACCAGCATATTTTAAAGTGTTCTACCATTCAGTGAATAATTTGGAATGATGACTCTACAGCATGAGACAAGTTACCAGCTGCTTCTGGCAACAGATTGTATTCTTATTCATTACGGTCTTAATGCATACAATATACACTAATCACAGTATTACTTTTGCTTTTGAATGAGTCTAATATGCTTAATGCCATTAAAGGTTTTGCCTCCTGTCAGACCAAATTTTATAGGTTATTATGCTGGAAGGATCAGAGATTCTGAAACAGAGTTATTAGTGAAATCCTAATTTTCTTGCAGTCAGCTAGAGTTTTCTCTGAGGTTTAGCTAAAAGTCAGCTTTCTATGAGGAGTTTCTCCTCTCTGGAAGATGGGTCTAAGATGAAAGGGTTTGGACATTTCAAATCCAGTGTTGACCTTTTCAAGAAATCAGAGGTCAGATTGTTCTTGCGTGGAAAAAAGAAAAGAAGCATCTGGAGGAAAACAGAAGATACAAGCTTCTCCCTATTAGAAAACCCTCTGGCCATTCTCCACCAGAGAAACTCCTGAACAACTTGTGCCAAAGTATTTGACTGCAATCATTGCAAATCTCTGCCAAGAAGGCCACTTTGCATTCTTCTTTCATGTTAGCCTCCAAACCAAGATTGAATGTTGTCCTGACCTTACAGAATCACAGAATCACAGAATTGTCTAGGTTGGAAGAGACCTCAAGATCATCAAGTCCAACCTCTGACCTAACACTAACAGTCCCCACTAAACCATATCCCTAAGCTCTCCATCTAAACGTCTTTTAAAGACCTCCAGGGACAGTGACTCCACCACTTCTCTGGGCAGCCCGTTCCAATGTCTAACAACCCTTTCGGTAAAGAAGTTCTTCCTAACTTCCAACCTAAAACTCCCCTGGTGCAACTTTAGCCCATTCCCCCTCATCCTGACACCAGGCACGTGGGAGAACAGACCAATCCCCACCTCGCTACAGCCTCCTTTAAGGTATCTGTAGAGAGCGATAAGGTCGCCCCTGAGCCTCCTTTTCTCCAGGCTGAACAAGCCCAGCTCCCTCAGCCGCTCCTCATAGGACTTGTTCTCCAGACCCCTCACCAGCTTTGCCGCCCTTCTCTGGACTCGCTCAAGCACCTCGATGTCCTTCTTGTAGCGAGGGGCCCAAAACTGAACACAGTACTCGAGGTGCGGCCTCACCAGAGCCGAGTACAGGGGGACGATCACTTCCCTAGCCCTGCTGCTCACACTGCTTCTTATACAAGCCAGGATGCTGTTGGCCTTCTTGGCCACCTGAGCACACTGCTGGCTCATATTCAGCCGACTATCAACCAATACTCCCAGGTCCTTCTCTGCCAGGCAGCTTTCTAACCAATCCTCTCCCAGCCTGTAGCTCTGCTTGGGGTTATTGTGCCCCAGGTGCAGAACCCTGCTCTTGGCCTTGTTGAACTTCATGCAATTGACCTCAGCCCGTCGGTGCAGCCTATCCAGATCCTCCTGCAGAGCCTTCCTACCCTCAAGCAGATCGACACACTCACCTAACTTGGTGTCATCTGCGAACTTACTGAGGGGGCACTCAATGCCCTTGTCCAGATCATCAGTGAAGATATTAAAGAAGACCGGCCCCAGCACCGAGCCCTGGGGATTGCCACTAGTGACTGGCCTCCAACTGGACTTGACTCCATTCACCACGACTCTTTGGGCCCGGCTATCCAGCCAGTTTCTAACCCAACGAAGCGTACGCCAGTCCAAGCCAAGAGCAGCCAGTTTCTTGAGGAGAATGCTGTGGGAGATGGTGTCAAAAGCCTTTCTGAAGTCAAGGTAGACCACATCCACAGCCTTTCCCTCATCCACCAAGCATGTCACTTTGTCATAGAAGGAGATCAGCTTTGTCAAGCAGGACCTGCCTTTCATAAACGCATGCTGACTGGGCCTGATCGCCTGCTTGCCCTGCAAATGCCATGTGATGATCTCAAGATAATCTGCTCCATGAGCTTTCCCGGCACTGAGGTCAAACTGACAGGCCTATAGTTTCCCAGGTCTGCCCTCCGGCCCTTCTTGTAGATGGACGTCACGTTTGCTAGCCACCAGTCAACTGGGACCTCCCCCGATAGCCAGGACTGCTGATAAATGATGGTTAGTGGCTTGGCCAGCTCCTCTGCCAGTTCTCTCAGTACCCTTGGGTAGATCCCATCTGGCCCCATCGACTTGCATACATCCAAGTGCCGTACCAGGTCACCAACCATTTCTTCGTGGATAGTGAGGGCCACATTCTGCTCCCCATCCCCTTCTGCCAGCTCAGGGTACTGGGTATCCAGAGAGCAACTGGTTTTGCTGCTGAAGACTGAGGCAAAGAAGGCATTAAGTACCTCCACCTTTTCCTCATCTTTTGTAACAAGGTTTCCCCCTGCATCCAGTAAAGGATGGAGATTCTCCTTAGTCCTCCATTTTGCATTGACGTATTTGTAAAAATATTTTTTGTTGTCTTTAATGGCAGTAGCCAGATTGAGCTCCAGATGAGCTTTGGCCTTTCTAATTTTGTCCCTGCACAGCCTCGTAACATCCTTATAGTCCTCTTCAGTCCTCTTACAGCACAAGGCATCTTTAGAGGAAAATGCCATATAAGATTAGGGTGCTCACACACTCTCGGTGGAGGTAGCTATCTTTCCTCAGCCACCATTTCAAGAAGTCAAACTTCTTATCCTGTTTTTGACTGGAGCTGAAACATAGCTGGCTTTGGAAGAGGGGCCAAGACAGGACTACAAAGGCCATTTCCCTGTTATATGTTGTAGATACAATAAACAACTACCTCAGTTGTAATCTGGCCCTGTCAAGTGATGACAAAGATGAAAGGTGTCCAGCCCCTTCAGTAACCCTAGGCATAGCATTTATTATATCATAACATAGCTAGCTGCATATGACAACAGTTAGAGATATGGGTGACCAAAGACTTGCAACATATGACTTGAGGAAACGCATGATGCTGTAGGACTCTAATCAAGATGATGTTGATGGATGATCTAATTTCTGCCTACATGTTGGTGGGCAAGGATGATGGAACACTTCTTGTTAGTGCCAGATACTAAAACAAAGAAATACTCTAGGTACTATGTGAGAGCTTTGCAGATTTCTCTGCCTGGCAGGTGTGACCCTGCTCTAGTATTACCAGGATGCCACAGTGATCCCTTGTACAGTCAGAACTGAGGACTCAGCTGGTTTACACTATAGCATGCCATGGTATTTTTACAATGGACAGAGACATTTTGCAAAGTGAGGACAATGACAACACTGTCCTCTTCTACGTTAGCCCTGGAAAAGTTTCAGACCCTTTCTCCAAAAACCTACCCCAAATAGAAAGGACAGTGATACCAGATCTTTTCTGAGCAGTAGCATTTCCATGGCCTGTGACAGAGATGACAGGCAACAGAGGGAAGGCAGCACATGTTTTGAGCAGTGACTTCTCCTGAGGCCAGGGGTGACTTGGCCTGTGCTACACTGCGGTGTGTGACCAGTGTGTGAAGTATTTGGCTTAGAGGTAAGATAGCCTTGTGTGGGCCAGCTGGGGTTACTGCTTCTGCATCCCAAGGTTATTCCAGAGAGCCTTCTGATCACCATTGGCAAAGTGAAGCACACTCCCAGCCTGCCTATGGCTGTGTAGGTCTCCTCTCTAGCACGAGTCTTGTATGGTCCAAGTCTTATTCCTCTCTGTGATTCAGAGGTTTTCCTCTTTGTAGGCATCCTCTATGAGGAGTATGGACATCCTGTATGAGCAGTCCCTGCATCCTACCCATGCCATGGAGTTTTGAAAAAATGAGCTATCTGTGAGACAGAAATACCCCAGGGGCATGGTGCAGACGTCACATCGCCTTTGGGGGACATACTGGAGAAGAGGGCTGCATTAGCATTTAGTACTCACAGGTGAAAGGTGACCGCCTGTGGGCTGGAGGCACCCTGGAAGGGAATATCAGGGCCAAGCAGACTCCTCATTTCAGCAGAGCACCCTCTCAAGGCTTGCAGCAGTGCCTTAAGGCCAAATGTGCTGTTGGTGCATGGGGGATTTAGCTTTATCTATACTGCTTGGCATGAATAAAGCAGGAGGTAGTAAAAATGTAGTGCAATAGTTTGCCTCTCTTTAAGCATTTAAACCCATTGTTTACATATGTTAACTTGTACAAAATCACTGTGTAGCTGCTAATTCTCTTCAGGTAACCTGCACCTAACAAACTCATCCATATTTCTGCTGGTGGGCCTGGGCACAAATGCCGTAAGGCTGAAGCTGTTCTGCAATTAATAAGCTGCTTGGTGGCCTTGACATGCCTGAGGCAGAATTCCCCAAGGCTGCTTCTCCTACGTAATCTGACAGTGGAGCCAATTGCGGTGACATGATAAGAGATGATGCCATACAAAACGCAGCTGGCACATTACGATATGATATCACTGAGTATCAAGAGCTCATGTGTGAACAGAGGTTCAGATCCTTCCCGTATTTGACAGGATGTAAGCAGGACAAACCCTAACAAACAAAGAAAAAACGTAAAACAAGCCCACAACAGTTAGTGACTTTCTAATTAAACCTATCATTCAAATATTGGATTAAAATTCCTGCTCAGATCCTCACATGTACTTCAGATCTGGCAATTCAACACCTGTACTGTTCCTTATTCACACTGCTTTATGTGCTTCAGTACTTGTAGGTCAACATATTTTGCTATGCTTGTTTCATTATGAACATTTCCTGTGTTGGTACGTTTTCTTTTTCACACTTCATTATAAATTTCTCTTTCCATATTCTATTATGCATTTCAGCTGTTGTATCTCCTTTGGCATTTCACATGTCATGCTGCATTAGCATTTCAATTCTTGTTTTTGCTTGTCATTATGAATGATCATTATCACACACAAATCATTATATTTCTGATTTCACATCTCATTACTCATCTTGCAGACCCTCACTATGGATTTCAGTGTTCATATTACACCATACACTGGGGGGTTTACTTCCCTTAAAAAACAGATTTTTCACAACTTGTTATGGATTTTCCCTTTTGCATTTCATCATGCATTTAATCTTTCATAATTCATTATACATTTTCCCTATTGCATTACATGATTCACTACTTAGCTTTGCATCTTATTTCATTTTGCCTCTTTGATCTTAAGGTGCAGTTCTGGTTTTGCCCATCATTACTCATTCAGATTTTGTATTTCATCGCTTATTACAAATTTTCAACTTATTATGCATTTCTGATGTCAAACCCTATTATGAGTTTCCCTTTTCACATCTCATTACCCACTTTTTGATTTTGCATCTCAATATGAGACCTTTTTTACATCTCATTTCCAGTTTCCAGTTTTGGTTTTCGCTGTGCACGTTCATTTTTATTTCACTGCTTGGTTTTGCTTCAATGTCTCATTATGTACTTTTGGATCTAATTAAGAATTTCATGTATCATTGCTTATTACTCAATTTCCTTTTTGTTGCCCATTACAGATTATGCACAGCATTCTGAACAAGAGGTTTCAGATTTCTCTGTGCATTTTCCTTTTCTCACGTTTTTCAATTAACTTCCTACATCTTATATATTTCATATTTCCCTGCTAGCATATGATTTTTCAAATCATTTATTTACACCTGAGTAACTTTCTTTTTCACCTCAATAAACATATTCTTTTGTATCTCATTACTCATTTAAATGATTTCATCTCATTGCAAATTTCATTTCTGTATCTCATACTAAGTTTTCATTTACAAAATGCATAACAAACTTCTATTTTTGCAATTTTTGCAACATTTGGGGGGATGGACCCTTATCATACATTTTCCTATCTGCAAATCCTCACACATTTCCTCTTTAGATTTTGCATATTTTTCTGATTTTTTTTAGAGCTATTTCTGCACTTTACTCAATGCAAGCGATTATACAGCTTATTTCTAATGATTTCTTCTGTATTTCATGACACATTTCTGATTTTGTCTTCTCTTCTCTTCTCTTCTCTTCTCTTCTCTTCTCTTCTCTTCTCTTCTCTTCTCTTCTCTTCTCTTCTCTTCTCTTCTCTTCTCTTCTCTTCTCTTCTCTTCTCTTCTCTTCTCTTCTCTTCTCTTCTCTTCTCTTCTCTTCTCTTCTCTTCTCTTCTCTTCTCTTCTCTTCTCTCTCTCCTTTCTCACACATTTTTAGTTTTGCATTTCCTTATGAATTTCTCTTTTCAGAGTGAATTTTTCTTTTTGTCTCTTCCCAATTTTAAATGTGACTTAGAAATTTTCATCTTAGCATGGATCACCTGGTTCTGTTTTTTCACTTATGCACAACCTCCTTAGATGTATAACATAACATGTTTTAGATTTTGCATCTCCCTTTTTAATGCTTATGGCTCTTCTACATTTTATTATGCAACTCCATTATTTACATCTTGTCTTTAAAGTATGACAGATAAAATCAGCAATTTTACACATACATTTTGTTTATGTTGCATTTTTCAACTTTTGGATACTTGCTCGTGTTTTTGAGCAGCCTCATATTGACCAGATGTGATCTTTTCTCACCTCATCATCTATTTGTCCATCATCTCATATTTTTTCAGGTTTTCCTGTTGCTAAATATGTTCTTACTTCACATTGTTTTGTTTTTATAACTGATTAGTTCTTAAATTGCACATCTCACTTTTCATTTTTATCTCTTATTTAATTTTTTTTTCCTCCCACCTTATTTGAAATACTCTTTTTCCCAGGCTATTTTGTTTTCTCTTTCCTTCTTCTCCTTCTCCTTCTCCTTCTCCTTCTCCTTCTCCTTCTCCTTCTCCTTCTCCTTCTCCTTCTCCTTCTCCTTCTCCTTCTCCTTCTCCTTCTCCTTCTCCTTCTCCTTCTCCTTCTCCTTCTCCTTCTCCTTCTCCTTCTCCTTCTCCTTCTCCTTCTCCTTCTCCTTCTCCTTCTCCTTCTTTCTCTTTCTCTCTTTCTGAATTAATCTATCTATATGCATTTCCTCCTGATTACTCTTTTTTTTTTTTTTTTATTACACATTAGTCTGTGATATCTTTTGCATTTCTCATACATCTTCCTCATCTTCTTCCATAACTGACTTTCATTATGATTTCCTAATTTCATTGTGCCTTTTCTACTCACCTATGACTTTTAAAGGTTTTGCTTTTCACTTTTACATGTGTGTTCATTTTTGTACATCACCTTTCATTCTGTAAATTCTCAGATTTTTTTTTCTTTTGTATTCCTTTTTTCCCCTGGTTTTCCTTGTATGTTTTCCTTTCTCCAGTATAATGGATTTCATTGGTATATCTCATTTATACCTTTCTTTTCACATAGCTCTAAAATTGCCTATCTTTTTGCCCCTCATTGCGTAAGTTCTTTCATGCACCACTGCAGATCTTGCTTTCACATCCTCATCATTCATTTGCATTCCCTTCTCTCTCACAATAGTTTTGAGTAGTTAATCACTTGGAGTTATTTATTTTTTCTTTGTTCCTTTGTGCATACAATTTTTACTCTGAAACCAAAACCAAATTGTATTTCCTCATATGGTTTACTAGGTAATTCTTTTTTTTTTTTTTTTTTTCTCCTTGTTGCCATTTGAAAGGGGTGTGTGTTTCTTTTTTTCCCTGTTAGATGATGAAATGCCCTTGGTTCACAGTAAAGTCAAGAGGGAATACAAAAGAATACACACATTAGGACAGAAAACACATTGCAGAGACTATGGGAATACAGAAAGCTGAAGATGAGCGTATGCACAAAAACATAATTAATAACCTTTTGTTGGGTTTACTCATTAAATCATGTGTATTTTGAATTGTTGATTGCATTAGCAAGCACTCACTATTTACATAATCGGATTTCCTTTATCAAAATCAGATTAGGCAGGTTCTTTACACTTCTCCATGTGCCTTGGTGGATGGAAAGAA
The DNA here is from genome assembly GCF_964035555.1 of Netta rufina. NCBI lineage: Eukaryota > Metazoa > Chordata > Aves > Anseriformes > Anatidae > Netta > Netta rufina. The sequence goes on along the minus strand of NC_140124.1, from coordinate 85,213,259 downwards.
AGGTAAGAGAAATTTGGTTTTCTGACTTGGTTCATGACTCCAGTAATATAGTTTGGAAGAATGGTGACTGAGGCTATATGTCTGCTATCCCCAAGAAACCATGCACCACAGTTGCTATGCTTCTGAAGAACCACAAAAATACTGTTTGGAAGGCACCAGAGGTGCCTTCCAGTTCAGCCTCCTTTCGGAGCCATGCAGGCACTGACCTTACTGGCCCTTACCAGCCTCACCTGGGACATATTTCCAAGCATAGCCCTGAAGCCCCATTTGGCCTATTTACCCTCACCAAACCCCCTCACCAAACCTGACCCTGACTTGTGGACTGACTTTGTGGCTCAACCTCAGACCTGCCTCATCAACACAAATTAACCAGATGATCTGAACTCCTGGCTGCTGCTGGCTTCTGTGGGCCTATCCCACACTCCTTCCTGGGGCACCGTGGGTCTGGGAGCTGCCTGCAATGCCTGGGGCCAGAAAGCTGTGTGGGTGTCTGAGTGAGTATGTGACAATTAGGGAAGACCAAGCTGGACTAGCTGGTGTGTAGGTGATGCTGCCTGGGAGCTGTGTGTGTCCGTGTGTCTGTGAGTGGGATAACTGGAGGATCTGGCTTCTGAGAGAAGCAAGGGGTCCAGGCCAACTGCCAGAGAGACTGTGGGGTCCTGGGGTCTCCTTGAGACACATTTTGGGGGTGTGTGCATACATGTGAGGGGATCTATACCAGCACCTGGAGCACAGCCTTGGAGTCATCTATGTTCAGGCAACAGATAACAGAGAGACTGGCATCTAGAGGCAGCTACCAGTGAGCCCAGCTGGTGGAGCCATCCGTGCTATACATATGTTCTTGTATATGTACAAGATATATATTCTACATACATCACCGGGTATATATATTCTTACCAGTGGACCTCCATCCCACTCAACCAGAGAGGGAAACAGGATGAGGCTGTTGCTGCTGCCTGTGTTTGTGTGTGTGTCTGTGTTGATCTGCGCATCCAGATGTGTATATGCAGGTGTGAGGTGTACACACATGTACCTGTGTGTGGCCTGTTTCAAGTACATGCTCAGCCTGGCTACTGGAAAGTGACTTCCAGTTGGACGTGGATCACTGCCTCTTGAGCATGGTGGTCCTGACTATGTTAAGCCCACTTAAGAGTCTGCTCATCCAGGTACACATCCTCAGTTTTCAAATGAAATTGCTGTGGGAGGAAACACCTAGAGTCAATGTGTATCATGTCCACATCTCTTTCCTAAAGTTTTGTGTCCTTTTCCATTTCTTTTTCCTTCTGCATCCACAAGGCACCTTAGGAAAGAAAAACTTTCTGTTCACTAGATCTTTCCTATGGTGGAAATTCAAGATATATTAATATTTAATATTTATTATATTAATTGTTGTGTCCATGCTTGATATGAGCTGGGGAGAGGCAGTCGTCGTGGTTCTGTTCTGGCAACAGGTGACTTAGGAGAAACAGACTAATGGGGAATTAGTTCCCTTAAATCCACACTACTTTGATCCCACTCCAGGGAATTTTTTTTTCTGCAGTTTGATCAGGGACTGTGGATCTTTACAATTTTCTATGTTATCAAAGTTATCAACACTATTAGTTGTCTAAATATTATCTTAAAGTGCACTTAACTGTAAAATTATTTTTACAGAAGAAACAAAAGATGTCGTTCACAAACAAACTTGCCCGTTTAAGATATGTGGTATTTGAAGCTGATAAGTGAAACAAGAAGGAAAGAGGTGAATGCTACTCTAGTTTCTCGGTGCCGGTAAAATGAAGATTTCATATTGGTTTCACTTGTGAGAGAAGTACCTGGGCACAGGATGATTCTCTTGTTTCATTTCATGGACATGTAGAATAAATAAGTTCATTTAATTGAGCAAATAGTGTTAGACAGCACTTGTATCATTCCTAATTTTACCATTCCTGAACTTCTGTCTAGAGAGGAAGATAGATCTTTGAATATTCCTTTGATTCTGTTCTTAATTTCTGCCTTTCTGAATGCTTAACAGCAACATGTGTAACTTGCTGACGTCACTGTTAAAATTAAAACCTATGATCCCTAAATATTATAATAATTTTAATGGACATGAATAAATAAGATTATGAGAGTTTTTTTTTGTGCATTAATACCTCCTATACTGATATTATCTTCCCTAATCACTGTTCATTTTGTTTCAGTCCATGGTAGGAAATTTGTGTTTGCCTGGCCAGTTTTCTATGAATCTGGAAGGTACTTCATTTGCTGCTACTCATAATTTTGTTTCTTGCTGATACCTGTAGCAGTAATATGTAACCTGAAATAGGGCTGTGGCTGTTTGTTGCATTCACATTTATTTTGAAAGAAGGTATGCAAGAAGAGCAATAACTTCTTTCAACCTCTGAGCTATTTGAAAAGCACCTATAGGGTCATCATTCTTTGTCTCATATGTTCTTTTTCTGTGTATATATAAATGGAAGAGAAACCTTTGAAAACATGTCCATTTTTTAGGGAGCTGTATCCCATTTCCACTTGTCTCTGTGCTGATGAAGAAGCTGGAGGATGGATCATCAAAACAATGGTTTGCATGGTCTATGTCAAGCATCAAAAGGAAATGTTGGCTGAGTTTCTTGAATTTTTTATCAGAGCTATATAATATATCAGAGCTATTCTTTTTCTGCAAATGTTGTAGTGTGAGCAGGCTTGTCCTTCTTACAACAGTACTTGCTCCCACTTGTGAAAAGGCTCATGGGAAAAGCCAGATTCTGCTGCCCTAGTCCACTGAAAAATGTTTGATTACTCAAGAATTAAAGCTCATTTGTCATAACTAAACAGTCACTAAAGGACAGCTAAGGAAGTGTGGGTACTTGAACCATATCCTGAAATACTTTTGGAATTCTTTTAACTGTAACTCTGATTTTCCTGTTTTCTTACTTGTGGATCATCATAAAATCCTTAGAGTTCTTCTAAATATCTTATGAGTAATGAAAGCTTTGTTCTTTATTAACGTAGTTTCTTTGCATATATTCAAAAAAAGGAAGGTTACCACAACAATTCCCATACATATTTATACATTGGCATTCAGTTTTGGGCTTATGGTAACTTTAAGTAATTAAAGTATCTATTACTTGTACCGTAGGTTTCCCATATTGTCTGGTCATCATAAATACAACTAAGGTATCCATATTTCTTTTATTTTTAAATTAGATCCATTAAGATTCATATTAAAACCACATGCTGTTTCTTTATGCATAAAGAAAGTGCATATCAAAAATATTAATACCACTGTATGTTTTTTCCTTATTTTCATTTCTTGTGTCGGAATTTCACTGAAAAATCTTACCTAATGTTTTATGTAAATAAAATTAACAAAAGTGAAAACACAATGTTTCGCTTGTTACTTGTAAGCCATAAAACAAGTGAACTGCACAAAGACATAGTTGTGCCTTTCAGTGTATCAAATGGGTATTATTTTCCACTTTAATTCACTATCTGTGAAAAACAGGATTCCTGCACTTGTTATCCAACAGATTTTTCATGGGAATGAAAGATAATTAAGGAATTCTTCTACTGAAGGATAATATTCTGGATACTTGAGAGTATGGGTTCTGTTTTTGAGTACTCGCTCAATATTCCTGTGTGGCCAAAGTTTTAAACCAGACTTTTACATATGTACACAAGGCAGCTGAAAGTATTTTAGAAGTTCAGGGGTAGACTAAGTTGGCATGACCTGGGAGTAGTGCCTAAAATCATCTGCTGCACTGGGCTACTGCCCACCATAAGCACATTTGGAAAATATCAGAGCGTTGTTCAAAACTGGAGTTCTGACATCCCAGCTGATTCCCATATGGATGCCAAACAAAAAGACAAAAGCAATAAATGAACAAAAACCCAAAATATTGCATTTTGTTATAAAACTAATGTTCTTAAAATATCATCCAGATAAAGTGTATACATGTAGGTATTAATATCTTCTTAGAGTAAGTGGTATAATAAGGAAAAAATAGATAAGCTTTGAGCAGGCACTTCCTTCTCTAGGAGCAGCAGACTTCAGATATGGTTGTGAATTCTGAACACTTACTCTGAAGCCAGCTACTTGTCAGGCTAACCTCAAAAGGAAAGGTATCTGGATTCTTCAGAGTAGGTAGGATATTAGTGCTGGAGGGAAAGGGGAAGAGGGGAAGAGAGTTTTTGTATTCTGTAGAGCACAGAGAAGTTGGAGGTGGGGAGACAGAGGCTATAACATGCCATAACAAGTGTCTCTATTGAAACCAAGGGTTTTGATGTCCTGGTGCTACACATTTAATTCCCAGGTGCATCTGTGTACAGTGTTTTGTAAGATTCCCTTGAGGTTCCAGACTGAGAGATAAAGTGATTTTCTGCACAAAGTATTTCCTCACTGGCAGCTGGGTGCTTCGTTCTTTACACAATACCACAGGTTTTCATTCTGGCTCACAGTGGCCCCTTACTTTCCCCTCTGCAACCCCTGAGAGCTTTCTGAAGAGCTTTCTGAAAAGTGATGAGACCAGGCCTGATACAACTTGCAAGCTAGTCCTGTTTAGAGGACGAGGCTGGACTAGATGCCCTTCTTAGGTCCCTTCTGTCCCAAAGTATTCTATAATTCTTTGAACGGGATCCTGTGAACTGAATGTATCCAGTAACTTCTGTCTGTGCTTTGTAGAATATCATCACATAGAACCTCACAGCCCTACTTGTGGTGTTGGCCAAAGAAAGTTGGAAGAAACTGTAAATAAATATTACATAAACATTAGATAAATATTATCAGCTGCTATTTTTAGTTCAAAAAGAAGGATGTGTCATCCTAAACTGAGAAATTACAGTTCAGTAAAGAATTGTGCAGTACAGAGAAAGAAAGAACATGTACAGTAAAGAATCCCATGACTGTGAATGCTGCCTTCACAGATTGCACAGATAGAAACCACCTTGTTTTATTTAGAAAAAAATATGATTTTTTTCTATTGTTATTTTTTCTTCTAAAAACAGAAGATTAGGATAATAGAATAGCTAGATAATTTTCTTCCTCCGTCCAAATAATCTATTTTTTATAAGGAAGGATTGACATTAATTGCATAAAGAAAAGAAGAAAAGATTTCAGGTACAGGCAATGGAAATTGTCTGTTTTGCTTTCCATTGTTATTACAGCCAGGTTTCTGCAAAGAGCAGTAAATCTTAACAGTCCACCATCTGAGCCATCTGATAAGAACAAAGTTACCTATTAAAGAGTGAAAGAAATACATATCCTATGTAGACTGAAGGACAGACTGCCCGTTAACTAGATTTGCAGCTGTTATGAATTGTAAAAATTATATAGAATAACTGCTTTTAAGTAAATGAGATGCCCGTCCGCTTATTTTAACCAATTAGATTCTATAAAGTTTGAGGCACAAAACAAACAAACAAACAACAAAAAAAACGTGATTGAATAATATCAAAGCATGCACTGGATCCTTTTCTATGCTTGAAGAACTCTCCAGTTTCAGAAAGTGCAGTTTCACACAGTATTCAAAATCTCCTTAAATGTCACAAAAATAAAAGCACCTTCCTCCCTGACCTCTGTTGGTATTCAAAATTCTAATCTAGAACTTCTTGACTACTATAAGAAGTTCTGATCTGAACAATGCGTCTCTTGAGGATGAATGTTTTGCTTTAAGGAACATTATGAAACAAAAGGACATGGTGGTGAGTCATTTTTGAGACCTAATGTGGTTTTCATATTTAGCTTTTCCCTGACACCCTCGGGCTGAGTTTAAATGGGATTACAACCCAGGATTGAGTTTAAATGGGCTTGGATCCATGAGCAGAAGGGGTGGGTGGAGGCTACAGATGAAGCTGATTAGTGATGCTGAGGGCTATCGGTACCCGCAGTACCTAAAACTTTTTGGAACTACCAATAAATTTTTAATGTAAAGGTTTTGTTATATTTAACTTGATCTTAGGCAACATCAAACATACCAATGTCAACCCATTTCATCATTTATTTGGATGGTGTTTTTTCTCTGCATGATTTAACGCAAGTATCTTTCACTGCTTTCTGCTTTTCACTGTGGTTTATGTGGATTCTGCCTTAACAAAGCTTTTTTATTTTTTTATTTTTTTATTTTTTTTAAATATATATCAGTTGATATATATCGATATATCACATGACAGTTCACCTGAGTGGGGCCAGGTTTTTCTGCTCTGTGCTGCACATCCAGGATGGCTGTCAGGCCTGAGCCATGCTCCACGAATTCCTTGGCTACTGGATAGATTCAGGTGGTTGATGGCAACAGCAGAACCTGCAGGTAGCTCTGGCCTGGTACTACAAATTATGCTACCTGTTGTCCTTGCCTTTATCTAAAAGTACAAAAGGAAGTTTTCATATGAACTTCAATTTACAAAAACAAACAAACAAACAATAACAACAAAAACTAAACAAAAAAATCTCTCTCTCTATATATATATATTTATTTCATATTCCTGTAAGATTTCAAAATACCAGAATGCTGGGTAATTTCTCCATGTATGGGATCTTTGCAGCATGCAGTGTCCTGATCAGAGAAGCCCATTGAGTGCCACATAAATTGTGCTTCTAAGCATCTGAAGAGACTAAGGTAATGTATACTATTTTTTATTTATCTTTCTATGTATTTATTTTTAAACAGTATTATCTCCAAGGACAAACACTTTCAGAGTCTGAGTAACTTCTTACTGAGATCATACGAAACCAGTACCTCCTCATGAAAAACAAAGGGCAAGAGAGATGTTCATATTGATTGCCTGCAGGTCAGCAGCAATGTGAGAGGAGAAATTTTTCATGCATTTCTGTCTCCTAATGGCAGCAGAACACATCTTCAAAATTGCAAAAGCCCAGTTCACATCAGAGGAAGTTTAGACAGGAAATATTTACCTAGAAGTGTATGGAATTAAGACATATAATCACGAATACTACACGGATTAAGAAGATAAAATATCAAGATTCTGGACCCTGAAGTTGACTGAGTCCACTGCAAGCCGTAGAAATTCATTATATATTTCCTGTAGTCATCCTATGTCTTTCAGTGTATAGAACAGCTGGAGACAATCTAAGTAAGTGCCTCTTCAGTGTCCTGTTTTTTGTTTGTTTGTTTGTTTGTTTTCCTCCCTTATTTTTCAATGAAAACTTGTTTACTATACACCATTCAGAACTCATTCAGAAGAAAAAAAAATATTTCCCACACAAGCTTTTGTCTGAACTCATCACAATATTATAAACATGCATGAGATATTGCTATTGTATCTTCACAGTACCCCTGAGGGGAAGGAAGCCCTCACAGGTTCTGAGAAGCTGCATTATTGATTTCATTTGAAGTGCAAGCACTTGGTACATTTGCAAATAAATAATAATAATAATAAAGTAAGTCAGGCTATACAGTCTCAGTTAAGGAATCCAAGAACAGAGCAATATAAATGCATTTTCACCTCCTGGTAACTTCATCTTGTAGTTTGCAAAGCATCCTTTCGCAACCACAGAAGAGGCAAAGCTGCATACCAAGTTTACTAATTAGCATTTAATTTCCTCAACCAGGAGACTGATGTGGGTCTCACATGGCCTCCTGCCTTGATCACACCATACCTGCAAACTCTGGCAGTTATAATGCCTCTGTCATTATACTGTCCTGTTTTATCTGCAATGCAGATACATCTAGTGCAATATATTGAATATTTAAGAGAATAAAGTAGATATATATATTTTTTTCAGATAATATTAACATTTGCACTTAACATTTTCTGCTTTACTCATAACATTCCATTCTATGACATTTATACACCTTTCTTCTGTTTTATGTATAAAAATGCATAGCTCTCACAGAGTCCATCATAAGTAGATCTCTTGCATATCAGTTTGTCACTAAAGATGATGAAAATACTAATATCAACAGCTGGCATTATCTTCTATTTAAATCAGCAATCGTTTCACAGGTGGTTTTTGACAGAGGAATGATAAAAGTTGAGAACTGTAGGCACCGTTAGACTTTCCAGATCGGAAAGATACACCAGTTGTGATGTAAAGTCATCCTATCACAATCTCTTCTTTTGTACCTTTCTCTCTTAGATCCCCAATGGAAGAAAAAAAGAAATACTGTTGCACTGGCAGTCTTATGGAAGATACTGTGCCTGAGGAGTCAGTGACCATGAGCAAGCCCTGACAGCCATGTTGGGGACTGCACTCGAGAAATCCCTAAGTTCACATGAGCAATTGCTGCATAACCCCAAGTATATAACTGTACAGGGAAATAGATGGCTCTGGATATGCAGTGGAAGGCTCTGGATATGCACCTATATGGATATATATCCTATATGATATGTAGGATACAGGTCCTATACATTTACCTAGCCATGCTCTGGTGATCACCAAGAAGGAGAACTGTTGAAACAAGATGCCTAGATTTATTTTCTACATTAGGTAAAAGGAGTTAATGGTACTGTGTGAGTGTGAACCTCACTACAAATGGGATCTGCTAAGGGTGCTGTGGCTACGTATCTGGGGCCCAGCCAACATTGCACAAAGCAAGGTACCCAGCTTCTGAAAGGATGTTTTATTTACTCAGTCTCTGTATTTTTTTTCCTCTTTCTCTTGCATAATAATATAATAATAATTATTATTATTATTGTCATTGTTATTGCAGTTTTGTTACTCCATTTGTTGCTGTGACTTTCGTACTGAGATCCAAAAAGAATCCTGCACCCCTCCCGGTGCAGAACAACTGCACAACAGAATGAATAGGAAGGGAGTTAGCAGATTCTTTATGAAATACATAAACCATACTGTTTACGTGGCAGACTTTGAAAGGGCATTTCGTTTAAGGCTTTGAGGAGTAGAATGCCTCTTGTGATATGGAATTGTTACACTGTACATTGGAGGAATGATGCTGTGGGTAATTTGAGTGAGAAACATATGCACTGTCATACCACTCCCACATGACGCTTTCCATCCTTTTGCATACTGAAGGGGAATAGCTCCAAGACCTTGTGGGGAGGTAGCATTGTGCTTCAGTTCATGGAGACAGCATTTCAGTGTTTGGCATCTAAACTGAGCATTGTGTATAACTCCTTTGTAAAAACAAACAAACAACAACAAAAGCAATGCAAGAGCAAAACATTTTTGCCACATTGCCTACCTTTCTTACTCTTCCAATCACTTAGAAAGTGCTTTCAGGATGGATAACCTAATTTTCTACTAGTAGAACATTAAGTTCTACTAGTAAGTGGAACTCCTGTGAATACAAAGCAAGTAAGGCATTTGATTGCAATCCATTGTTCTATTACCAGGGATATCATCAGCAGAGTTCATTAAATACCTCTTTTTATTCCACTGAAGGCTATCTTCACCTTCTCATCTGGAGGCAACAGTATATACCTCAGCCTGCGAGATAAAGGAAGAGAAAAAAAGCCCAAGGAGGTTGAATTATAACTGAAGGGAACTTCCTTTCTCTCTCTCTGCTTTTTTTTTTTTTTTTTTTTTTTTTTTTTTTTTTTAATCTCTCTCTTCTTTTATCCTTTTTTTCTCTTCCTAAGGAGATACTTCCTTTCAGTTCAACATTAGTTTCTTATTCTGAACTCTCATCAGGCAGAAGATATGCTGATACAATGTAGTGCTATCTCCAAATCTCAGCTCATAATTCTCAGTCTTAGCATGTGCAATCAGACTATATTTTCAGCTCATCCAAGAGAAAAAAGGAAAAAAAAAAAAAAGAATCTGAATTATTTTTTTTTCCCTTGAGAAAATATCAGAATTCAAAGCACAAGAATTAATCTTGCCAGCTTCCTATTTGATAGACCTTAGTGCAGCAATGAATCTGGAAGAGAGATTTGCTGAGAGATCTGATAGATCTGCACAAAGATTAAGGTACAGGGAGACAAATGATTAATGAAAAAGAGAAAGAAACATGTTATTTTAATAATTGTCTGCATTATTATTATTTTTTTCCCTAAGCAAAAACTCTTCCCTAAGCAGAACAACTTTTACCTGGGGAATCAGAACTAAAGATGCTCACAGTTACTTCTTTTATCAATAGTCTCCTTTTCTTTATTTGTTTTCTCTCTGCATGAATGATCCATTATTTTATCACCTAAAGGGGAATTATAGAGAATGGGAAGCATGACTTCTCACAAGCACAACAGAGGAAAGGCAAGAGGCAGCACTTACAAGGAAAATTCTGAATGGATTTATGAAAAAATTCTTCACCATAAAAACTTTTAATTAGTGGAAGAGGTTGCTTAAGGACGTTGTGGAATCAGCACCCTTACTTCAGAACTCAAGGCATTGAGGAACCTGAACTGGCCTTGAATAGTCTTGCTTGGAACTGTGCTTGAATCAGAAGACCCAAGAATTGCTTCCAGTTTAAGTGTTTCTGTTATCCTACTATCTCAGTTATACCACTGAGTGGTAAGTAAACAAAGACCACCAGGACTAATAACCAACTTTGCTGAGAAAAGGCATTGGACTGCATGAGTATGCTAGGAGAAAACAATTAAATGCATTACATTAATCCTCGAGAAGGAGAAGATGAAGGGGCATTCTGGGACAGTGGTGGCTGCTGAGCTCAGAAGTACATGGAAGTGTCTCACACGCTGCAGATTCATGTGTGGAATTTTCTGCCTTGGGAAGTCTTGATGTGAATTACTGAATTAAAGCAATATCTTAGGTTAGCTGCATAGAAAATTAATGACATTTGCTTCCCAAAATGCTAAGCAAGATGCAATCCAATATTTACATTTTGAGATGTACAATGATTATTTACAACTTGTATTGCATTTACGACACTTAACACCAGGTCAGATGCTTTTACGTATAAGGCAGTTAAATATTTCAGAGCTCTGTAGTAGAGACAATCATGAAAAGCAGATCACTAAGATGAACAAGTCAGTGGTAAGGTGCTATCAAATATTATTGCTATCTCTATCACTTTGCTTCTCCGTGCAGATTAGATGCCTGCAGGCAAGTCTCTTTTGAGAATTCCAGGAAAGCACTCCCTGTGCCCTGCGATGGAACAGTCAGTCTTTCTGGTATTCAGAACTATAAAAGAGTGTACTCTTCTATTTCCCCTACACTTGCAGCATGGCCAATGCAGCAAAAGAATTGTTAAAAGGTCAGGTGCAAGCAATACTTTTGAAATTGCAAAGGCATCCCCGTCTACATACAGCTGCAATATTTCATACACTCTTTCACTCTTTTTTTTTTTTTTTTTCTCTGAGTGTGTCATGCAGCTGCTACTTCTTGCTGCAGAACTGTCAGTCTCTTGGGTTAGCAAAGACAGCAGGTAACACACTCTCCTAAGGAGGTGTCTTATTTGCTTTCTAGTATAGAGGGTTATAGTAAAACGTGAGCTAATATAACTTTATAATTAACATCAATGATTCATGGCACCAGAATGTAGCTTGCATTCTGTGTGGATCACAATGTAACTCAAACTAACAAAAGCATAGGCATTGACAAGAACTTTTTAACTTATTTAAAACCTGGAAAAGTATGTTGAGAAAGACCTCGAACTGTTTCCTTTTATGCTCATCTATATTCTCTACCTTCTCATTTCCCAGTTGTTATCATTTTCATTATTAATAAGATTGGATTACACTTGAAATAGAGCTTTTATAAATGTCTTTGATCCTCAAAAGTCTTTTGACAAAGCATTCCAAATGTTGTAAAATCTAATTATGGTAACTGCATCTAATGCATTTCTAAATTTATTGGCGTAATTTTTAAAGATGAATCTTAAGAGCCAATAAAGCTAGTGAAAAGCTTAGTCTAGATTCTGTTTTGAAGAATTAAAGTATTTGTGGCAGTATATTTTAGGACAGAATAATATTCATGGTTTTAGATATAAAAAGACTATTTTTCTCTCCATTTATTTGCTAAAACAGTGTTTTCACCTATAAGAAATTCAGTCCACGTTTGATCTGAAGATAACTGAAGAGAACAGAGATAACATGCCCACATTATTTTGAATATTACTGGCATATAGAGGTGCAGAGAAAAGCTTTTTATGAAACCATGCAGAGGGATATGGACACTTATTTATGCAGTTCCCTTATCTGTTCAGGACCCTTATTTATCCATGATTTGTATGGTTTTCACTCTCTATTTTGTAATTAGCTTAAATTATAAAGAAGGTTTCAAGAACAAAAATGAGAATGATGAGACGATTTAAAAATATCTGAAAGCATTATTCCCTTTCACAAAACCCATCTTCTACTGCCAGCTTCTGTGTGAAGACAACAGGATAGTAAGCTGGTAACCTTAGCAATGGGTGGGTAGCATGTCTGCATTTCCATAAAGCATTTCACTGATGCCAGTACTCTGTTGGCAACTTGTTTCTCCTTTTTTTTTTTTCTTTCCTCTTTTCCTGTAATTTTGAAAAGAACACTGTACTTGGATAGTACAACATGTAAAGAGGTTGTACTTTTCTCTGATGTTGTTTTCGGTCAACATAAGCACTGATCCAGGTCTGAGGTCTGGCTACCTATCTGCAGGGGAAATAGATTGGCCTAGAGGTTGTACCTGAGGCAGCAAAAGCTCCAGTATGAGTCTCTGGAGCTGTAAGAACCTACCTATCTAAAATGGGACCCCACATTCATCCTCCCAACATTTCCCACTTTTTTATCACAGGTCTCACTTGTCCAAGCCAGGAATCCAGCCCCAGGTTCACCACCTCCTACTGCAAACCTTCACCTTTTGTCTCGAGGTCTGAAATCCTCCTCACTCACCTGCAGTATGCTCTGCCTCAGCCAGTGCCCATGTGCTTAGCTTAGCCAGAATCCCAGGCATAAGAGAGGATCAAGTCAGGCACCACTATCTGGGACGTCCACCCATCAAAAAATCATGGCAAGATAAGCACTGAGAAGCATATTGGGAAGAAATGTACTTTTATAACAGAAAGCATTTCCAGCATTTCCAGAGATGCTAAGATCAGAGAGGAAAGGAAAGTGCTTAGGATGTATATTAATGTACCTACGGAGCAGTTCAAAGAGCAGATGTGAGCACAGTGTGTTTTCAGATGTCCTCATAACCTGTCACAGGAGTCTCACAGACTGCTGAAAGAGAGCTTAGCTATAAATTTTAAGAGATAGTTGACAGTTGCTGGATTCTTGCTTTTCTCTACATTCTTATACAAGCCTTTCCTTATCTGGTATCTTGCATGATACAAGGCCTGCCTGGACTTAGTTGTAGTCTGAAAGAGACTTGAGTCTTCTCTATCTACAGCAGAGACAAAAGCTAAGAGGTCCACAGTGAGAAGCCTTAGGCAGAAATTTAAAAAATATAATGAATTGGCACAAACTGAAGCAATTTGACTGTGCCTTAATAGTTTAGAAGGGATGTTTGAGGGATTAAGGTTTGTTTCTGTACTGTAAGTGCTGGTGATACAGAACTTTTTTTCTTTGTGTTATAATATTTTGTTAGATGTCAATGGGCACAATATTCTCTCTCTCTCTCTCTTTATTTTTCCTCCAACTTATTCAGAAGTGTCACATTTGAGAGTGATATCTGAAAATGCTCTTGTGGTACCAGAAGACATTTTTATTCCCAATTCTGTGATAACATTTTCTGGAAATAAATTCTGCCAAAAGCAGTAATTAAAGAGACCTTCCAACTGTGCCTTAAGCTGCCCTTTCATGTTTGTTTTCTGCACAGACAACAAAAATGGTCACGACCGTAAAATATTCTACTGGCATATTTTGGAGGCACATGCTCACTGAAAAGCATTGCTGAATTTTTAGATCACTATCTCAAATAATTAGCAGTATTTGCTCTTAAGCTAGAAAGAGCTGAAACTTTTAATTTCACTTCAGTTGTTTAAGAGTATATGTTACACAAGAGAATGCCATACATCCAAGCTTACTGCAGCACTTTGCCAGGGAACGCCTTTATTCCCCACATCTCTGGCAGTGTGGCTGTCTTCACAGGCTAAGAAAACATTTTAAAGAAGTTTCTGATCTTCAAGAGTGGGAGCAAGTGCTGTGCCTTTTCTGCACTCTCTGAAGAAATAGACATCTTCTGCTTCCCACTACACACCCTTGAAAGTCTCCCAAACTATAATTGTCCCTTCCTATTTCATGTCTTCTCTGTGGTACCGCCCTTTCTAGCAGCTTCCCTTGGTTCTCTTGGTGCTGTCTGGTGGATTTCACCCTACTGGTGAAAAACATTCATTAAAATTTCATTATTTCAATCTTAAATGTCATGCCCTGTATGTGGAACAAAACAAACAGATAAACAAAATTTTAAAAATCCCCTATATTATTAATACTGGCTATGGACATTCAGGCTGGAATATAATGAATCCTACTTTTATTGAGGACATTTATACAACAAAGTTTCCCACACTTCTTGGTATTCCTTCTGTACCATGCCAACATGACAGGAGAGTGCCAGAATCCAGCCCTTCAAGTACATTCTTTCAATAATCTTTGTGATCTTTTTAAGAAATCTGAAATATTAGCAGTAGAATAAATATTGTTTGCTCTTCATTTCAAATTGTGAGTATCACCAGGAACAATTAAAAAAAACCAACACAACACCATTTAGAATAGTGCACACAGCAGCCAACCATCAGCCTTTTTAAATGAACAGCTCAGAAACTGGGTTGATGGTTGATAAATTCAGTCCAAAGTTTGAAAAGTATTGTGTACAGCCTAGAACAAAATTCTGAGGGCTGAAGTAATCTCTTAAACAGACGTTAATTGAAGCAAAACAGGAAAACAGGTTCAGAGTAGAGTGTTCTAAATAATCAGAAACACAAGGTAATTTGCATAATGTTTGACTGATTCCTTAAAAATATAACAGAACTGTATATCTAAAAGATGATGCGTGCTACAAGGTCAGCACAGATAGCAACTGTTTTCTTTAATACACTTAAAGCTATTTAAATAAATTAGCATGACTGGGAACACACAGAAATAAATAGCAACATAATTTCACCTTCATAATATGGGGAAAAATGACTAATGAGTTATCTGTCAAATACAGTGGCCAGAGTATGGGAGATTTATGCAATGAACATTATTAATTAAAAAAAATAAGTTTTCAAAAATTTCTGTAGTTCTACTCTTCCCTTCTGAAAGGTCATTTTTAATTAACAAAATAATAGAAACGTATATAAACACCGAAACAGAAATTTAGTCTGGTAGCTAACTTGGGAGGTCATATAGTTGAATCTAGTGCTCAAAGAAGGTTCAGAAAAATGAAGTCAGGTTGGGTTAACTGGGGCTTAATCTGGTTTTGTTTTGAAATTCTCCAAAGATGGAGACTGCGTAAGTTTTCTGGGCAACCTGTTCCGCTAGGTGACTGTCCTCATGGTGAAAAAGTTTCTACTTATAGCCAGTTTAAATCTCTTTCATTTTAGCAAATGTACATACATCCTCAGTGGTACTCCCGCCATCAAAAACCTGGCTCCATCTTATTTTCAACCTCCTCATCAGAATTTGTGTCAGCTGTCATTAAAACTTTCATCCCAGTCAGCAACACTTCCTTGTTAGTGAATAGGAGATCCAACTCTGCATCATCCTTGTTTAGACCACTGAGTGCTTCTATCAAGAAGTTATCTTTGACAGACACCAAAAGTCTCCTTAACTGCTTGCATCTCAGCATGTTGTTCTTCTGTGATCTTCTGTGAAGATCTGTGATTTATAGCATTACTGGGGCTTAAGGAATGCTTCTCTGCAAAGCTGCTTTCCAGCCAACTAGCCTCCAGCTAATAACCTGGTTATTTCAGTATGCATTTATTCCTGTTGTGCATGGGGTTATTCTTACCCCATTTAATTTCATTTTGATGAACTGCATAAGGTTCTTGTTTGCTGATTTCTCCAGCCTCTCAGGGTTCCTCTGAATGGCAGCACAACCATCTGGTAGCATCAGCTGCTCCTTCAAGCTTTGTATCATCTGTGAGCTTGCTGAGGGTGTTCTCTGTCCACCATCCAACTCATTAACAAAGATGCTAAACAGGATTGGACCCAATATCAATGCCTGGGGCAGACCACTAGTGACTGGCCTCTAGTTGGACTTTGTGCCCTTGATCATGACCCATTTGAGCCTGACAGTTCAGCTAGTTTTCAATCCGCTTTGCTGTACACTTTTCTAGCCTGTACTTCATCAGCTTGACTGTGAGAATATTACAGAAGACAGTGCTGAAAGCTCTACAAAAGTTAACATAAATAACATCAGTTGTTCTCTCTTTACCCACCAAGATCATGAACCCATCATAAAAGGCTGATTAAGCATGATTACCTCCTCCTAAATCCATAGTTACTGCTCCTGATCACCTTCTCATTCTTCATGTGTTTGGAAATAGCTTTCAGGATTAGCTGCTCCATGACTTTCATAAGGATCAAGGTAAAATTGACTGAGCTGTAGTTCTCCGGTTTTTCTTTCTTGCCCTTCTTGAAGGCAAAAGTGACATTTGCTCTCTTCCAGTCCTCAGGAACCTCCCCATATCATAATGACATTTCAGAGCTACTGAGAGTGACCTCACAAGTATGATGCTGTCATAACACCAGCTGTTTTGAAGTATATCATCACAGGGAGGACTGTCCTGATATTACATAGGCTATACTTTATTTTTGTACTATATGAAACTCACTTTTAGACCTAAAGTTGTGTTTATATTTTGATGGAGTCTGTGTTTCCTAGAAAGCTAAAATAGGCAATCAATCTGAAATAATAAATTGGAGTTCATGAAAAAATGAGTCTTAAAAAATATGTGATTAAAAAATTCTCTGGTATTTGCTGTTAGAGATTGTTAGAGGATACTTTCAACTTTTTTTTTTTTTTTTTTAATGGTTCTAGGACCTATAAATTAATTGGCTAAAATAATCTCATAATAGTTTGCTTTCAAGAGAAAGGAACTTCAAACTCTGTGTCATATATTATGATATATTTGATGAAAGTCTGAGTTCTGACATTGCTACTGCTGCAAAAGCAAAACATAAGGCTTCTCATTCCCCTGAAAATGGAAGTGCTAATCTTTAGCACTTTTTTCATCTTTTTCTCATCATTAAAACATCTGTTATCCATGCATAATATTTAATAAGTTCACACCAAAAATTGCATTCTAAATACTTTGTGATATGATACTTAGACACTGCCTTTTACTCTGATCTTTCTGAATAGTTTAAAAAGTAATCACATTTTATTGTGCTAACTGCTCGCTTTGAGCTCATCTAAATGGTAATAAGGGGAAAAATGAATGAATTATTCCATTAATTTTTCATGTTTTCCATAAGTATTGAACCATTTCCCTTAAAACTTCTCTTTCTATTGATTTGTGCACTCATTTCTGTGGATTATCACTACCCATATATTGAAATAATTATCTTTGCGAGATAGTTTTTTCTTAGAGGAAAGTCTTAAAACTTTCTGGACTTTACATATCAGTGAAGAGTAAAACTGATTCTTATTCTTCTCTTTAAGATCAGTTCCCTCTAATATCTGTTTTCCCAGATTTCTAAGATGAAACATTCTCCATGCTTGATTTTACACTGGTACCTTGCTAATTCCAGTGGGAATGCCTCTGATTTGCTATATCTCCAAAACCTAGTCCATTTATCTGTTATATTAACAGTTCATTAAACTTTTTGCTCACTGAGTTAGAAACATGGAAATCTGTGGCAGTGCCCACTCATTTCTGAAAGCTCATATTCAGAAGCAGTATGAGATATTATCTCAGAGAAGTGACTAGTTCTTTTCTCACATGAGATTATAGCTAGTATACCAATTTGAAATATCAACAGTGTTAATTATAAGGTATTTCAACACTGAGTTACCAAACTTATCCCACAGACATCTCTAGCACAACATCTTTCAACTGCTGCCTCCCAAATTAGCAAAATTCCTTATTTCCCTCACTACACAGCTGTGCATTTTCAAAATGAAATCATCGCAAACAGTAGGATAAGCCTCTGGAAGAATGTCTGCTTTGGAAGAAGGAAAATGGGTGGTGTTTCTTTTTGCTAAATCTCACGTGAGCTTGCTGAGGAGACAACTTCAGGTTATGCAGAAAAAGGTGAAAAGCTTGCTTCAAGGCTGATCTTTCTGAGATGAGATGGCATGGTGCACAGGGAAGCGCTGGTGTCTTGGAGACTCAGTATGGGTTTGCTGGAACTCCCAGAGCTCCCATAGGGAGCTGAGAGACAAAGAAGTAGTAAGCTGTGGTATATGCACATCTATCTCACCTGAGGCAAACTGTAAGGAAAGAGCATAGCCAGGGAAAAGAAGAAAACTGAAACCTGAAAGACTCGTGCTGAAGTTGAGTGAAAGACTCCTGCTGAATGATGAAGTGGCAAACTTAAATGGAAATGTGACACAGAGCAGAAGAATAAAGAAACATCTTCCTGAAACTCAACAAAACACCTATGTATCTGCTGAGAAGCTGGGAGTCAGTAACAGGTTGTTCATGCACCTAAACTTTTCTTATTCCACCTTTCATTCAGAGCCTTATGCACCCAAAGTGATTTAAGTTGACCTGTTGAACTCCACAACTGTAACAGCCTAAGAATGGATTTACAGTCTGTTATGAAATCTTGGATGGCAGGTGATGAATTACTGAGCAGTTGAACTTGATCACTTTCCGGTAGGTGGCATGCCCTTGGTGAAGTGTTGGGTAAGATCAGTTTAAAGTAAATAATGATATATAAATCTTTAAATCAGAATAGTCTCATGGTCTTCCCATAATCTTTTTGCCCTTTGTGGAAGAACATCTTTGCAGACTGTGTAACTGCACTGAAACCTAAGGGATTTATTAATATAGAAATTGAGTTAGGTAGAAATAGCTTGGAGTATACTTTGAATTCTTTGCTGTTCTAGACAAATTGGAACCTGATAGATTAAATTAATGATGAGGGATGGCAGTTAGGAGCATCTGTCTTAAATCACAATGGGAATTCAGTTACTAAAATGATGTATCAGTATTATGAAAATATGTATAATAATGGGAAACATCCTCTGAGACAGTTATACTTAATTCTAGGGCTATGATTTGATGTTGGGGTTATTTCACATTTGAATTGTCTGTGCTTATAGTTTCAGGTTATAAATGCAACCTCTTTCAAATTTATTTAGAGTAAAGCATTTCGATGAATGTTGAGATATAAAGTTAATACAATGTTTCAATTACATTTTCTGTCATAGTTGTTAACTAATCAAGAAATCAAGGAAGCTTAGGAGTATAAAAAGGATGTGCTTAAATCTATTTATACTTTTCAATCATGCTTCAATCAATCCAACCTTAAAATCTAAAAATCAATTAAAAAATCTAAAGTATGATCTCCAGCTGATAGAGCAAACAGTCTTTCGAGGGAACTGACAGTCTCTCTGAATATTTCTATAAAAGCAAGCATGGGAATATAATTTAATCAGATGAAAAATTGTGAAATTTGGAAGCACTACATGAAAGTATGTCTCAGACTCATTGCATATATTGGACAGATGGGTAGATATAATACTTACTGTAGATTACAGTGATAAGTGATTATACATATCCTAGTTTTCTTATGAAACAAAAACTACATTTGGAGCAATGTCTGACCTTTTGATATTGAAAAGAAACAGGAACTAGCCACACCTGTATTGTACCTGCAGTACACACTGCACCATCACTCTCTGCAGTTAAGTTGAAACTTTCAGGCTACATTTATACCATCTGCAATAGTCCCTGGACCAGACAGTATAGACTTCCTCACATCCTTTTCACCATCTAGAGAGTCTTTTGCCATGATCACAGAATCCTTTGCAGCTTTATAGTAGAGCATTTCAAAAATGTACATATTTATTTTAGTAATGGACTGATGCAGCTTATAGAAAGGTGTGGCAAATATTCCTAGCTAGTGCTTTTGCCTTTTCAGTGATTCTGCACCTTTTAATTTCTTGTATTAAATTTTGATTTCTTATATTAAAAATAGCATTACTTGGTGCCATGCTGGGGGCAAGGAAACAGCAGTGCTAAACTGCCTAGCATGCCCTTCACAGGGTTACCAGCATGTGCTCACACTGCAGCAGAGCTCTGGCTGAGAGCAAGTTCTTTGCAAATCCAAGCGCTGACTCTCATCCCCTCTGGACTATCAGTTTTTTTCCTCTGATGCTAAACTATCAGAATTAATAATCACATAAGTATATATAGGAATACAATTTGTATATAGACCAGTGCTATATAAGTATATATATATGAGTATATAATAGGAATATAATTTGTAGGCTGACAGACTCAATGTTACACAGAATGATTCCAAGTGCATATGCAGATTAAGACCCAGGTTGAAATAGGGAATGAATAACTTGACAAAGAGATTTGATCAGTAATTCTAATCATTTGAATTTTGAACCTTAACATTGACAAGCTATGTCAGCTCTTGAGTGCACCTCAGTCTGAAGAGAGTGGTGGAATGTGTGCACACCTGAGATGGTTTGAAACCAAGGTCAGTTCTGCTCAAGACTTCACTGGACACAGAGCTGTGCTTAAAAGTAGGTTTAACATACCGAGAATATTTTCAGATCACTTACAAGTGGCTCTGATGTTGCAAGTGCTCACTTGTTATAGAATTATTTAGTTGTCATTTAGGAAGGTGGAACATTTGGGTTCGGTGATTTCCTAGCCTGAAGAGGTTTGAACTCAGCTTCAATATCTCAACGAAGAGTCCTCTTTTATAAGATCTTGCAGTACCCACCATTCACTTTGTCTGAACTGACTATTTCACACCTATGAGTAGAAGATTTATGGGACTAGAGAGAGAAAGAAAAATGATAAAGCTGGAAGATGACTTGGGTAAAAAGGCAATTTCTTTGATAGACAAAGTCATGGGTTAAACCTGTTAAACTATTATAGAATATGGTTATATGAAACCATACCTTTGACTATAAGATCACCCCTGAGACAAAATGAAAAAGAAAAACACAGAAGAAAATTTAAGAAAACCAAGACCTTATTGAACATCATACTTATTTCAAGAACAGAAGATGCTTACAGTGACTGAGAGGGCGTTAACAACAGCAGGCCTTTGTTTTAATTAAAGCCACAGACAGGTGAGTTTTTGTCACAGCTGATATTTTATTCTTCTTGCATAGCCACTTCATTGACTAAATTAGAATTTCTATCATTTTTTTAAGCACAATGTATGTTTAATTAGATTACTCCCACATTGAACTAGCTATGAAAAACCTCATTGTCAGAAATATTAAAAGATAGTATGACTTTGGTTATAAGAAGATTTTTTTTTTAACTTTTAATGAACATAAAAGTCAGATGAATCTCATTCACTTGCTGCAAAAGCCAATTCTGATAATAATAAGAATTTTAAGTTGCTTTATTTGCACGTATGTATTTCTTCTCATCTGGAAATATTCCAGTGTACTGATTAACTTAGTACAGAAATCTAATTTTGAATAGTCATGGAAGGAATTATGAAGATAAATTGAACTTTAATAAAACCAATGCAAAGTCAATGCTGCATTCATATCCTCATGTAACATTTATTAAAATTGAAATTTACCAGTTGTGCCCACAAACATGCAAAAAATTAATCACTGAAAAAATCCTCGTCTTGAAATGTCTCAAACTGAATCGACAAAGCTTCCTGAGATGAAATTCATGAAAAGCAGTTCAGAGCCCAAGCAGGCATCAAAAAAATCATGCATTTCTCTCATATGAATTATTAATTATTAATTTCTTAAGCTTTGAATTCACTTGAGAAGTCTGCTATGAATATAGCAAATGTCTTTGTCAATTTAATGCATTTTGCTTTAAATTTAACATACTCTTGTATGAGTTTGCATATGAAAAACAAAAGCCTTCTAAATGGAAGTGCTCTGCAACCTCTGCAAGTGTTTTTTTTTTTTTTTTTTTTTTTTTTCCCTTGTTAGAAACAAGCACATCACCAGGGCTTTAAGAGAAAAGGACTATTCAGTTAGTCAAAAACAAAATTGAAAACCTGTAACTAACTATATGGGAGAAAGATTCCAGATAGCAAAGGGCTCTCTCTGTAGGAAAAACAAACAAACAAACAAAACAACAACAACAACTAAAAACCACAACTAAAACACGATTTAGAGCTTTCAGCATAAAGCTAGATAAGTTTGGACTCAGAACTACAAATTTATCAGTAAGTTATTAATTATTGGCACAAGTGGAACAATTTTGAGTGTTTGTAATGGTACTCAAGAGTTTGAAGTTTTCAAGTCAGTTTCTAGTAAAAGGAGAGTCTTACTTGTTGAAGTTATATGGCCTGAGCTGTTCAGGAGACCAAAACAGACAGACAAAGCAGTGGACTTTTATTAAATTCTTAATCAGTCTATAAAATATAGTTTGGAAAGTAGATTTTTCAGGTTAGAAAACTTTATTTGCATGGGTTTCCCTTGAAATTTCACATTCCATCTTTATCCATTTATAATTTTTGCCAAAACTATTTGATCTTATCCTACAGCTCTACCTCAAGATAAAACTTTCTGTAAAGTTCAGACAAATTATTCCAGGTGCTTCTGAGGACAAGAATTGGATAAAATGTGTGTTTTTGCATTAAAATTATCTGACAATCCTTCTGAGACACTGATGGGTTTTTATGCAAAGATCTTGGCAGAAAAATGACATTTTAATCAGGAAGGTAATTTTTTGCTGCTATAGAAATCGACCAAACAGATTAAGATAAAGGGTTTTGAAAAATCTCAGCCTGCAAATATATATTAAGAAATGTTGAACATTTATTCAATGAAGTCTCTAGAGACTTGGTTTTCACTGAGCAAGTTCAAATATCTCAGACCTGTTCATGCTAACTGTCTGTCTATAGTCATAATCCTACACTAAAGATGCATTCCACATTTCTCCACAACTCTTAAAGATGATGTATGTGTATATTTATTATAGTCACCTGAAGACTTGAGTATCCTACTGTCCAGAACCGCAGGAGTGAAGCCAAATTTTCTCTGAAAGATGTAGTAGCTCAGAATTTGAGCTGAGCTATTACAGCTGCATAGTTTACAGGCCTGGTTTGGCCAAAGCACAGATGAAATTTATATAGACATGTTCTGAAATGTTCTGTAAGGAGATAGATTTTTGTGGGTTGTACTATGCATCATGTACTTCGTGAAATATAGATAGATAGGTAGACAGATAGATATGTATATTAGGTTGGTTGCTGATTTCCACTCAGAATCACAGAATCACAGAATTTCTAGGTTGGAAGAGACCTCAAGATCATCGAGTCCAACCTCTGACCTAACACTAACAGTCGTCCACTAAACCATACCCCTAAGCTCTCAATCTAAACATCTTTTAAAGACCTCCAGGGATGGTGAATCCACCACTTCCCTGGGCAGCCTGTTCCAATGCCTCACAACCCTTTTGGTAAAGAAGTTCTTCCTAACTTCCAACCTAAAACTCCCCTGGTGCAACTTTAGCCCATTCCCCCTCATCCTGACACCAGGCACGTGGGAGAATAGACCAATCCCCACCTCGCTACAGCCTCCTTTAAGGTATCTGTAGAGAGCGATAAGGTCGCCCCTGAGCCTCCTCTTCTCCAGGCTGAACAAGCCCAGCTCCCTCAGCCGCTCCTCATAGGACTTGTTCTCCAGACCCCTCACCAGCTTTGCCGCCCTTCTCTGGACTTGCTCAAGCACCTCGATGTCCTTCTTGTAGCGAGGGGCCCAAAACTGAACACAGTACTCGAGGTGTGGCCTCACCAGAGCCGAGTACAGAGGGACGATCATTTCCCTAGCCCTGCTGGCCACACTGCTTCTTATACAAGCCAGGATGCCGTTGGCCTTCTTGGCCACCTGAGTACACTGCTGGCTTATATTCAGCCAACTATCAACCAATACTCCCGGGTCCTTCTCTGCCAGGCAGCTTTCCAACCAATCCTCTCCCAGCCTGTAGCTCTGCTTGGGGTTATTGTGCCCCAGGTGCAGAACCCTGCTCTTGGCCTTGTTGAACTTCATGCAATTGACCTCAGCCCATCGGTCCAGCCTATCCAGATCCTCCTGCAGAGCCTTCCTACCCTCAAGCAGATCGACACACGCACCTAACTTGGTGTCATCTGCAAACTTACTGAGGGTACACTCAATGCCCTTGTTCAGATCATCGAATGCCCTCATCCAGATCATCACTCATTTGTGTATTCCAGTTTTGATCAAAGTGTCTTTTAGAGAGTTACTTGGGTGAAAAGCAATACTTTAATGATAAGTACAAAACCTTGATTTCTACATGGCTTTTTTTTTTCTTCCCATTAACACAATTCTATAATGGAATTGTTTGATGGAAATAAGCCCCTATTCTCTTTGGATTTTAGAATGTTCATAAAAGTATTAAAAGGAGTACAAGTTTCTGTGAATTTAGGAAGCTTACCTATCTGTATACTGCCAAACAGGCTGTGAACCATAGCATAAGGAGACATACATCTTTAGTAGGGTATAGGTGGGGAAAACCATGTATGAAGAAAGGAAGAAGTTTGTGGGGGGCATATTTAATAGATATTGCGGCCACTCTTTCAACAAGACCAATGATAAAGCATGGTGCAATCTTAATAATTGCTTATGAGAACATGGAGGTGATGGGGGAAGAGGACGGTATTTGTATCAAATGTAAAGACTCCTTTTTGCTTCCATATAGAAAAGGTATAGATTCATTTGAGGCTGTTTTTACCTAGTAGTCATGCAGCTATACATGGCTGCTAGTGGCATGCCCCATCAGTAACCTGTAGCAGTTTGTCACTGTGTGCTAGTATCTCTTCGTCAGCAACCAGCATCAAAACATGAGAGTTGGAGGGTCATCACTCACCTTGCATACTGATGTTGGATGGCAAGGGAAAATGGGGAGAAGAAATAACATCCTGGAGGCCTATCATTAGCCCTTGTCAGTTGGCCCAAGTAGTGCCAGTCTCTTACCTGACAAAGGATTTCCAGTCTTGTATGAGTAAGTTCTCTATGCACGTGCAATCTTCCTTTGCCTCTCAAACAAGTGCAACTAAAGTGTGCGCTCACAGAACTATAGGCTCTTTCCTTTTCCAAGGTCTTTCAGATGTTTTCAGAAATGGTTGCAGAGTGCTGCTAGTGAAGGACCCTTTCATAGGATCTATGTGTCTTGTGAAGCCCAAGGAGTTGAAGAGTATGCTACTTCCTTTCCTATTTCTTTGCTGAGGCCTTATTTAAACCTTCTCTTGAAGACAGAGAAAGTTGTTCATATCTGCTTCTCTAAATCACTTAAAAATTTTGTTACGATATTTCTACTTCATTACTGCATAAAATTTTAGTGTCAACAGAAAATAACAGCTTTTTGCTTTCTGGGCAGCACTTCAGTATGAAAACTGGCATAAAAATTGTACTTGGGTTTTCAGCCAACAAAGGATATAGATACAGAAACAACAACAACAAAAAAAGAAACTCTGCCACTTGAAATTTAGCAAAACTCCTTGATCGACTACAGCCATCAGAATATAAATTTTAACTTATGGATTTGAAAACCTTATTCAGAAATTGGTCACTATAAGAACTGGCAAATTGATCGGAACTTTCCATTCAACTGATGACTTTCAAATTTATAGGAAAATGAAGAACTGCCACAAAAGAAGTCCTATTACTATTGTTTGTTTGTCATTGTTTTAATAACTATAATAATAAATCAGGGCAGAAAGAACTGACTATGGAAATAATTATTACAAACTGTTCCCATTACACTTGGAACATTGTAGGGTACTGGATGAAACAAACTCCTGGAAGAAGCAGAGTCTCATGGGTACTTCTAGGCAGAGCAGTTTTTCTGTAGGTTCTTATTAAGAACACTGAGCTATTTGTTTGCTGAAATCTTGTGCTGTTGTTAAGACTCGGGTAGCTTTAACAGTCACGTGAGCACCATACACCAGCATCCTCTAACAGGCATCTGTTTGTTTTCAATGGACAAGATCAGCTGCATACTTATAATGTTACTGTAGTAATGATTTATTTTCAGATATCAAACTGATACATAACAGATCCTGAGGAGACAGTTGAGACTCTTATTAAATTACAGTATTTGTCCTACTGTGATGCTGTAACTAACACTTTAGCAGAATGTATCTGTTTTGTAGGGTAAAGACTGGCAGAACTAATGTTTTTGGTATATGGTGTCCCTTTCTCCCCCCATTCCCCACTTTCCACTTAAGAAAAATTAGCGTGGAAACTGTTTAGATCATTTTTAGAGATGTTGTTTTCCAAAAGGGAAATTTAAATGAAATAATAAATAAAACTAGGAAAAATATATATTATTGTGGATGTTAATACAAGCAAGTTTTATAACAGTTTGAGAAGTTTTAGTCAAAAGAAATGGTGCAAATAAGACAACCTTATACACTTTGGGAAAAAAAATCCTTACATCTCTTGAGATGTCTAGATAGACAATTATTTGGATACTCCATGTGAAGTGAGCTTGAAGTTGAGGAACAGAGCAGAAATTTACCTGTGACTCCCGCCCCACTGCTTCAGCATCTTGCATATGAAGGGAGGTAATGGCTCTCCCGTGATCGCAGTACTCCGCCTGCTGGTGATCAGGAACCCTGCATGAAGGGAGAGAAATACCTGAGCTGCAAGCATACTACTAGTTTGTTGCAAACTTGCAAGGAGGCATCAGGAGTGGACTGGGGAAAATTGCCTGAAACTGAAAGTATTGGTATGGGAGAATGAGAATAAAATGTAAAAGAACTGGGAAGAGATGCAAGGAGAGACCAGAATAATTAGTGAGGTGTAGTGGCCAAGACCAATGGTCAAAGGTGCTGGAAGGGGAAAGGTTGTACAGAATTTAGGATGTCCATTCTGTGAGAAAAGTCTGCTCTGCTAGACCGTGTCTGCTCAATGGTTAGTCAACAGAGAAGGTGACAACTGCTGTTCTTGCCAGCCACTCCTTTGGGACAATTGAAAGGCATCTCTGAAGGAAATCTGAAATTCTAAATCTTTTCTCACATGAATTAATAATGAGAATCATATTTCAAAATCTATAAAAAAAAAAAAAGATCCCAGTGAAGCTGGTTAAGCCATGGAACAGACTGCCAAGAGAGATGGTGAAATTTCTGTCACTGAAGATAGTCAGATGTGGACTCGAGCAATGTGATTTAGCTGGAGTACTGCATTGGCTTTGAGTAGGAGCCTGGACTTGAAGGCTGGCAGAAGTCTTTTCCAACCTATACCTTTCTGTGAATATAGTATGGATTTTCTGGGGAAGTTCCAATTTCTGTCTGAAGAGAAGAAAACTTAGAACTTGCACAAACCATAAACAAGCAGACAGCAGTTTATCTTAATCCTGGCATTATTTAATATTTATTTATTTATTACTCTCTGCAGCTTTGATCTGGTAGCTTCCAGTAAGGATTCTCATAGACACTTTCCAGCCTATGCTTCAGCTACATACTCTGACTTTTTACAGGGCTGAGCAGCAGGAAAGGAAACATTTTCAAGCCCATGTTCTGATTTATTGCAGCTGTGGAAGCCAGTGAAGAAACATTTACAGGAAGAAAAGAAATTTCATTCAGGAAAACTTGTGTACGACTGCACGCCTAGAGGTTGTCCCTGCTTGTGCCACTGAGCTCAACAGACTAGTTATTCAAGGTTAAGTTTTTGATGAAGATTTCCTCATTTTCCATATGTAAAATTTCCCATCCAGAATCTATTCTGTGGAAATGGGGGGTGCAGGACAACAAATCAAATGCATGAAACAGCTTTTGCAACAAGCAGAGATTAAGTGAATTTAGGGCCTTTCCACATGGAAAAGATATAATTAAGGCAATATGACAAAGTTTGTGAGGTCATGAATAGGGAATAATTCACTATTTCTTACAAGTACTACAGGAAACATCAAAATAAATTACCAAACTGCAGATTAAAAGAAAACAAAGGACTTCTTCCACAGAAAGTGTAGTTAAACTATACAATTCATTGCCTCAGAAAGCCATACATGCCAAAAATATAAATCATTTGTAGAAGTGATTAGATGAATCCCTGGAAGATCATCCATCAAATGTTATAACAATGGAAAAGGCATATATAACCTTTGACTGGGGAGGTCCCTCTAAGAAGGGACTTAGCATGAGGACATCCATTCAGTTTGTTGACATAAGCACACCCATGCTAAGCTTTTCTTAGCCATTCACAAATGACTGCGTAAACAATCTGTGCAGATAACAAATGCCATGTGCCTAACAAATAGCAGCGTTATCTCCTTTGAACAGATGCAAAGATAGATACTATGATTTAAGTGCCCATTTGCTTTACACAAAGGATGTGACATGTTGCAAAACACATTCATTGTATTGCCATGAAGCCAGTCATATTGAAACTAAAGCCTCGGGATTCTGGAATAGAGCTAGCTATAAGATTAAAAAAATGCATTAGGAAATGTGTTATCAGAATAGAAATATCAATCTGGGAGATAGTTTTTATTACCAGTTTTACCACCACATCCAGAGAGTTCCCTACTCTTTCTTTTACTGGAGCTATAACTTGGCATTTTATTTTATTTTATTTTATTTTATTTTATTTTACACATTAAATGAGGGACAATTAATTGTGTGTTTTCTTTTCCCATAACAAGTGGTCTTCCTTGTATTTGACAGGTCAGTATCACTCTGTACTAGCCCTGTTTCTATTCTCTTTCCCTAAACATTCAGTTCTGGCTGCTGTTGTGTCTGGCTGCATGCTATGGAATTGCTGGGTATATGGACTTTTGGTTTGAACCAGTGCAGCCAGTCATGTATTCTTGTCTATGGCATATGCACAAGAGGCAGAGTTAATGTCATCATTTCCTAAATTTTGAATGAGCGGCTCTGAAAAACATAGTTCTTTTGATATAACTAATTATTTTAATCCAGATAAAAGAATTGATAACTAGATCTCTAATGCTGAGGTCTGCCATATAACAGCAAACAATTCTAGTCATTCTAGTTAACCTAACTATGCAGCTATTTAAATACTTTCAGAAAAGAGATAACTTGTGAATCCTAGACTGTGGTCAGATCACAGCACAAATTAACCAAGCATTTTGCAAATATAAAAGATAAGCTATCCCATATGTCTGCTAGCCTGTTCTTCTGGCCAGTGATCTGACACTCTGTCACTTTGATTTCTCTTCTTGAATTCCAAATGAAGGATTTGAGTCCTCTGTACATACTGAATTTCATGCAAACTTGGGAGGATTACTGTTGAAAGGGGTTTAGGACCTACTAGGGGATGCAGGGGAATATAATTCTGGGACAGAGCAAAGAGAATGCAGGGATTGTACAAACTCATTATGGGATGTTAAGGAAAAAATACACAGAAAGGGAAAAGGCAGCATCAAGGTTGATGCCAGATGTTAGAGTTGGTCAAATCTAGTGTATTTAAGACCTGGAGGAGTTCACTTTTCTGGTCTGCTTATGTTAACTTTGATGGAATTAAAGACCAAGTGGATCCTCATTGCTCACTCATGTTGATCTTCTCATTAACCACACTTCAAAGTCCTTCTCCTCAGGGCTGCTTTCAGTCTATTCTCCGCCCAGTCTGTATTTATTCTTGGGATTGCCCCAGCCCAGATGCAGCACCTTGCACTTGGATTTCTTGAAATTCATAAGGGTCACACAGGCCCACATCCTGAGCCTGTCCAGGTCCTTCTGGATGGCATCCCTGCCCTCCATCGCGTTGACCACACCATACAGTTTGGTGTCACCAGGACACTTGGTGAGGGTGCACTCAAGCCCACTGTCCATGTCGCCAAGAAAAATGTTAAACAGTGCCAGTCCCGATACTGACCTCTGAGGAATAAATGATGCTAACATGCAGGAATTATGATCATATGCAGGAATAAGAGACAAACTGGCTCCTTCATGCCATGTTAAATACAATTGAAGGCAGACATTCTTCTTGGTAGGTTGTAGCCTAGGCAGCAAACTGTTGGTTATACCACATTTTTTTAGGATTCTGTGCATTTACTGAAGAGGATCTCACCTCAGAAGAAGACAAATTATATTCCAGTTTCTTATTCAATGAATACTTGATGTAAAATACTTAAACTTTTATCAGAGCAGCTATTTGAGTCCAAGTGAGCAATCTAATGAGGTAGAGTAATTGCTATTCTCTGTAGACTAACAGTAGTTTCATTAACCCATCTTTTGATGTGATCAGAACTCCTCCTGTAACACTGCTGTTCTCCCCTTAACTTGACAGGCATGCAAAAACAATTCTTCCTCCAGGATGGCTGATGAACAGAAAAAGCTGGAAATTCTGATTTCAGTGCACTGCTGAGGAGTGAACTCCTTGTGCTTGAGAAGATGTTTCTGAGAGCCATCAGTTAGATTATACTAGTGTCTGGGGCATACTGGGTGCCTTGGGAGAAAATATCCTCAGGAAGGGCACTGATTCCAACCTAAGCTTTCCCCAACCTCAAAAAGCCATTTGGAGTATCACAAGTTAGACTCAGATGTTGAGTAAATCTGATATTGTCAAAATATTTCAGAAATTTAGGACAGAACTAATGATGCAGTTCAGGTTATCTGTACACTTCATCCTGTTGTCCCATAGATAAGAGGGTTTTCTGAAAAGTTGATCAGAAGTGGGCTTAATGGCTTGTGCTACACATTTCCAATAGATAATTCCCTATCAACTAGAGAAAAATGATATCAAAAAAGCTGTTAGAGAAGAACAAAAAATAGCCACAGCCTCAGGCACAGAACAACTGCAATCCCTGGAGCTCCAAAACTGTCAGAAAATAAACTAAATTAGAACCTTTGTAGTGAGAGAAAACAAAACCATGAGTCATTTGAAATATTATTATTATTATTTTTTTTTTGTAAAATAACTGTGCTTTTCATCATTGTTTCCTCTATCTAAACTGACAAAAACAGTGTGCAGAGTCCCAAGTATTGGCTAAGTGCTTAAGTCTAATAAACTTAATATTATGGATCAAATGTTTTCACTTAATGCAATTATAACACCTGATGGCTGGAAGTTTACAGATCGATAAAACCTTATTGTGTTTCAAAGCCACCAGTGAAAAAGTTTTCTAAGAAGCATTTTACTTGGGGAATGATATATTGAGATACCATCCTCCTCCACAGGAATAAATAATTAAAAAAAAAAAAAAAGGCATATTCTTTATCAGGACTTAGCTTGTTTTGTAGTTCTATGTATAATTGTCCAAGAAGCAGTCTATATAAAAATGTAAAACATATGAATTATGTAAGGACAATCTAAAATGCAAGAGCTTGCTATAAAACTTAGGTATCACCCTCCCCCTTTTGCTTAATGATTCAAGATAAAGCAGAGGTTAAGACATGAATCTACAGTCTGTTCTGTCATGTGTGCTCAGTAGAGCCTCTTTCCAAAGACATGTAGAATCTGATAAAAAAATCCAATGAAATCAAGATAACTGTTTGAAATTGTAAAGGCTGCAACCCGCATCACAACAGAGCAGGCAGAACTGACAAACGTTTTGCATTAAGTACATTGTTCTATGGCAAACTATTTAGTTAGAGAAACTGATGATGGTCTGACCTTTTTAAAAGATCTTTGTTCACTGTTGATCTCTCAGACTAATTAGGCATGTATTCTATTGAACAATAAGACCTTGCCCATTTCTAGGGACCTTTACTCAGGCGTCCTGAAAATGAACAAGTATATTAAAAAAGATCAACATCTGTTC
Organism: Netta rufina; assembly: GCF_964035555.1. Lineage (NCBI taxonomy): Eukaryota > Metazoa > Chordata > Aves > Anseriformes > Anatidae > Netta > Netta rufina. Next base: position 85,181,634 of record NC_140124.1, on the reverse strand, counting down.
AAAGAAACTCCTGTGGCATTCTTCTTGTGATAATGTTAATGTTCTGCATGTATAAATGAATATCTATTCAAAATAGATCTAAATATATTACACTAGTATGCGGTACTTATTTCATGAAAGTTATAGAGAAATAGTATGAGGTAGTGCCCATTCCAAAACTTCCTTAAGGATTTTTTTTTTTTCAAAAAAAAAAAAAATCAATTAAATGTGAAAATTAAAGACTTTAAAGACAAATTGCTCAGTGCCAAATTGATATTTTAGTTTTGTTGTTGTAGTTTTGTTTTATTTTCTCCTCTAATCGTGAGTATTCTGGTTTTATTTCCTTCACACCCAACTACTCAGCATTCACTCAGATTAGGCCAACTCAGCAATGAAAAGTATTTACAGATGTAGCTTGTAAACATAATGTTAAAAACAAACAAACAAACAAAAAAAACAAACAAAAACCAAAACAAAACAACAAACAAGCTTCACTATAAAACACAATAGAAAGAGATTAAACAGTACCTTAGAAAAATGTTTAACAACAGTAGTTGTTTCACTTCTGTGTCCTTGTTATTATGTGTCCATGACTTGTCTTATCTTTGTAACCAGAGGATCAGTTCAGAGATAATATGTATGTATTACATATATAGACAGGCATACTACCTTATTTACTTACTTACTTACTTACTACTTACAGTCAGACAGGCTTACTACCAGTAAGTCAAGGTGACAGCACAAAATCATATCCTCTCTGGACATACAAAATGATGTGTATTTGGCTATAGGAAAAGATCTATATTCTTATCTCACAGAATTATTTCTGGAGTGTAAGCAAATGTGTACCATGTTTTTCCTCCCAGTTTGTCTTGTCTCTACTTGCCTCTCTGCTTGAAACACAGATGTTTTCTTTCCCTACCAGATACAGTTTTCAGAGGATGAGCAGTACTGTGTTGAGCAAAAGCACTTGTGTCCAAATTCCTACAATGAATAACCAGAAACACATATGGATGCAGGACTGAAGGGACCTCCAGACTTCTCAGGTTCAGTACCTGCTCCAGGCATGGCTGACATTAAAGTTAGAGCTAGCTGCTCGGGGGTTTATCCAGGCATGTTATGAAGATCTCCAAGGATGGAGCTTTCCCAGACTCTCCTGGCAAGCTGTGGCAGTGTGCAGACACCCTTGTGGTGGTGAATTTTTACCTTTCATCCACTTGAAATTATTTGTGTTCCAGCATGTGAGTATTATCTCTGAGCCTTTTTTTGTGCACCTTATAAAAGTCTGATTTCATTTCCTCTACAACACCCCTTCTAGTAGAAGAAGACAACAGTTATCTTCTGCCAAAACCTTTGCTTCTTTAACCTAAACATGATAATTCCCAGCTTCTCCTTGCACGTCATGTGCTCCAGCCTCTCACCATCTTGATGGCCCCTTGCTAGACTCTACACTTCTGTAGTGCTGCAAGTCTACAGCAGCCATCATCTTTTGATCTATTCCTGCTTCATCCACTACCCTGCTGTGTAATTCGGAGAAGACCAAACCACAACCATATTTCTTTTTCTCTTTCCACTTTGTTTATTATGTCCCTTTAGGATGTGAATACTTAGAAGCAGGAATTGCTTCTACCACTTGTATGTACAGTTCCAAATATATCAGGCTTCTGATCTCTGTTGGCTTCTGGGCATTGCTACAATAGAAAGAGCAATAATTCTTTTCCAGAGTAAGCACACAGGGAAAAAATAATGGAATGGGATAAAAAGAGAAAAACTTAACTATAAAAAGAAAACTCAAATATGAAATGAAGAATCATTTCTTACTCAATACAGATCCTTCTGTTCACAGAGCAAAACTAGAAGTTAGTAGAAGCTGGAGCAGCCACCCTATTTTTTTTTTTTTTTCTCCATTCTTACTTCACTGGAAAAAGACCTGGAGCCATATCTTTGTATCTTCCACAGCCTCTGGTAGAAGGTATAGATCTGTTCAATGTTTTAATTGATGATCTTGATGTAGGACTGGAATGCATCTCCAGCAAGTTTTCTGGTGACACTAAACTGGGAGGTGCTATTGACTTCCTGGAGGGATGAGAGGCCTTGCACAGGGATCTAGATGGATTGGAGCACTGGGCAATCAGCAGCGGCATGTGGTTCAACAAAGGCAGATGTGTTCTGCACCTGGGATGGAGTACTGCCAGACACAAGTACAGACTGAGACAAGTGGCTGGGGAGCAACTCAGCAGAAAAGGACCTGGGGATGCTGGTGACAGCAGGCTCAGCATGAGACAGCAGTGTGCCCTGGCAGCCAAGAAGGCAAACTGCATTTTGGGGTGCTTTACACACACTATAGGCAGCTGGTCAAAAGAGGTGATTCTCCCACTATATTTAGCATTGGTGTGGCCTCACCTTGAGCGCTGTGTGCTCAATGTGCATTATGCTGCCCATGCAATATATGACCAAGCTGGTATCTCGTTCAGGTTTGAGAATTCCCTCAGATGGAATGGCACCCAAAGAGTAAATGTTATAAGGAGGTTGATGGAGGGATTGCAAAATGGTGAATGCAGAGTGCATAATACTCACAAGGAGACAAGTTCCCATTCCCACAGAAGGAGCTATTAAATCAGTTTAGCACATCAGAATTTATAACTATAGAAGAAATGAAATCTTTATCAAAATACCAACACCATAGTAGGAAAGCCAGAATCTTCTCTGGTTTCTTCATAAGAAAAATACAAAAGATATTTTATTTCATTAATGTATTTTAAATAGCTAAATAGATCACATCCTATATGATAGCAGTCTTCATAGACTATAGATTTTCTCATACACAGCACTATTTCCATAAAGGAATTTTGCACCATGTTGAGTTATTTCTATCTTCTTGCTTTCCAAGTTATTTTTTTTTACCTTTTATTCCTGATGGTTCATCTGGTGAAATTTAAACTTTTAAGTAAGTGTTATTTCAAATGAACCTTGCCAATGACTAATTCAATGCCATTTGGCACTTTTCTGCAACACTGAACTAGACCAAATAAAATAGACTTAAATATAGATCATCTAATTAATTTCTGCCCCCATGTGCCCTGTGCGAGGTGATATATTGCATGAAGGAAGGGTGAGGATGAAGAGTTGCTGATATTTATCTACAACAGACGTGCTTGGGTTCTAGTACATATGGAAAGAGCAGCCCTAACTTCCTCAGGCAGTACTGGGTCCCAGTTTTGTGCAATATTTATCACTCACTGAAGGAAAGAATGAGAGTACTATGTAAGACAGAATTCCACAGCGTAATGATGAAAGGAATGGGAAAAGATGGAGTGAGCTGACCAGCACTGCAAATCTGCATTTTCAAAAGCCATTATGACTCTAGTGGTTAAAACATACAGGGATTTAATCTCATGGGAAAATAATAATTAGCAATCTTTGCTAGTGACTTTTGCCAGCCAGCAGGTGATTTCCTGTAGGAAAAATCTTTAGCAGAGCATGAGAACAGAACACAACAAAAGCATGTCCTGTGTGTAGTTGTGCAGCTGGGAAGTTGGGAAACAGTTGAGTTTAAACTTTCTGGTTCATTCCAAAGGACTGAGATTTAAATATGAATGACTGAATATAGATCAAAAGATAAAGTGACACCATCATAAATGCAGCTAGCATATTTTTTTTCTTTTGAAAATAGCAAGTACCTTCATTATTCATACTACAAAGAGACTTGTATATATCTTATTTAGCTTTTTTTTTTTTTTTTTTTTTTTTTTTTTTCCTGGAGAAATTATCTGTATTATCAGGACAATGTTTGGTGTACTTACTTATTGTTGGCATTAGATTTTGTTTCAGCTTTGAGTTTTTTTTTTTTTTTTTTTTTTAAATATTATTAGATCACTGTCCATATCCTCATATTTAGCTGAACTATTTCTGTTATAGTGGCTTCAGAATTTTGTCCATAAGAATTATATTATATAAACCTTTAGTCCCTGTTCCAATACAGTAGGTCAACACCTGTAAGTCTGCAAATTCTCTGGGATGTCAGACTTAAGCAGCAACCAGCTATTTCACAAAGTTCTGGTTTTAATTTTTATTTTTATGTATATTTTTATTTTTTAATATAAAAGTATTGCCTACCATATAATGAAAACCTACATTGATTAAATTAATTGATGTTGATTCTTGTTTGTCACTCTATCCATTCTGTTATATTGGTACTCTGCTTAAGAGAAAGTACTCAAAAGCAAACTGGTTTGTATATACCATTCAGAATTTTTTATCTAATAATCTTCTCCAACTAGTTCAACCCAATATATGCCACTCCTTTCAGAAATTTCATCATATTTGTTCCTCTCTTATTCATTTTTAGTTCCTGCATCATACTTCTGGGAATCATCCAAGGAGAAAATAATCTCTAGGTTGTACAAATTGGTTGTAAACGTCAGTGCTGATGAAAATGTTAGTAACATTTATCAGAAGACATAGCAATAAGTTGCTTTCCAAAATCATTACAGATATACCTCTAGCTTCCTTGTTTAAAAATACATAAATGCATTTCACACATGGATACTAGTCATGGTCTGGTCTGATCATGTTCACAACTGATCATTTATATCTTTGTTTTACCTACTTGTTTTATTACTGCACGGCTTCGTAATAAATTTTGTCTGTTTTTGTCTAGAATTGTCTGTTTTGATGGCACAGAAACAAGGCTATGAGATTTCCTACAGATTGTCTATATTCAGGTGTGAAGAGCGAGAAGGGTTTCTAAGGAGAGCAGTTATGTGCAGAAAAAGTGTGTTGCTCAAAGGATTTAGTTCTGAACAGTTAAATGTTCAGAACAAAAACTGAACAGTTTTATGTTCTTAATTTTACATTCACTTGTTGCAACATTTGTTTTGCCAAGAGAAGAGGGTCTAACTGCTCACTTCAGCTAAACATGTGTTTATGTGTTTGTTCCATATTTGTTATTTTAGATGTGATACTTTCATTTTCCTCTTATTATGAAATTGGTTATTTTCCATCTTTTATACACTTACACCACAAATAGCACAGATAGGAGGTAAACTCATTATACTGCATGCCTAGGCATCTGTACTTAATAAGGTAGCAGACTCCAGCATTCTTGTTATGCTTGAGGGGATAGCTAGCATTCAGAAGGTCCTTGAGAGGGTGCAGGGAGTGGCTGGCAGGAACCTCATGAAGTTCAACAAGTCCTGCACCTGGGAAGGAGGAACCATTTGCAACAATACGGAGTGGGGATGTTCTGGTTGGGGAGCAACCTCTGAGGAAAGGCCCTCAGAGTCTTGGTAAGCAGCAAGCTCAATGTCAGTGTGCACTGACAGCCAGGCAGACCAACTGTACCATGTATTAATAGGAGTATGTATAGTAGATTGAGGAAAATAATTATCTCCTTCTACCTAGCATTCATTAGACTGGACCTTGAAAGTTGTGTCCAGTTTGGAGCCCACTGGTGTGAGAAATAAATTCATAAACTGGAACAAATTCTACAGTTTCACCAGGACAGTCAGGGTTCTGGAGCACTTGCCCCTGAGCACTTGAGGAAAGGCTGAGAGAATGGATCTTTTTCAGCCCGGAGACAAGAAGGCTTGGGGCAGAGGGACACCTAATAGCAGCCTTACAATATAAGCAGGTCATCAAGAAGATGGAAGCAGGCTTTTGACAATGTTGCATGCCAGGAGAATGAGACAATGGGCAGAAGTTGAAACAATAGTGATTCAGACTGGATAGAGAGACATGCTTTTCTACCATGAGGGCAGTCAGGCAGTGGATCAGGTTGTCCAGAGAGGTTGTGCAGTCTTCATCCTTGCACATTTTCAAGATCCGACTGGATTGAAAAAGCCCGAAACAACCTACTCTGACGTCACAGCTGTCCCTGCTTTGAGTAATAGGTTGGACTGAATGATCTCCTGATGTCCCTCTTGACCTGAGTATTCCTATCATCCTATGGTCAACACAGAAACCTTCCTGAATCTGCAAAAGTACAGACAAGTAATTATTTCCAGTGCTAGCACTGTTCTAAACATGGCTATTAACACTATGCAAATAAGTAATTTCCTTTGGCACAAAGACTTTAACCATATAATTAGCTTCAGAGACTTTGTACCTCAGTCCATATAAAATAAATTATGTGCAGTGCTTTCTCCACGTGCATTCAGCAACAGCATGGCAAGAACTATATAAAAAATAATTTCCGTGGATCTATTTTTAAAAAACACTGTTGTTTCAGCTCTCCCAGAATGATCCACAATTTTTAATTATATTTGGCAAGAGAAAGAAAATTGGTTTAGTATTTACAGGCATTCTGGAGGAAATGTAATGTGCTATTCAGTTCAGCAGCTAATGCTTAATGATTGAACAGCAAGGTCAAAATTCTTTTCAGAGAGAAAAAGAGAGAGAGAGAGAGAGAGAGAGAGAGAGAGGATGTGAACATCTACATATGTCTCTAAACAACTTTCCTACCCTAGATCTATGGGGATAGAGTACACAGTGATAAGGAGAAGGCAGTACTTTCAATCTATTGTACTGACTCATGGGTCAAGATAAAGGCAGTTTAGTAAATGAAGAAAAAAGGAAGAAGAAAATGAGTGATGCAAAAGCAATCACTCACCACCTCCCACCAGCTTACCGATGGCTGGACAGTCTCTGATCAACAGTATTTTGGCAAAACTCTCCCCCTTCTATTGCTGAGCATGATGCTATATGTTATGTAATGTCTCTTTGATCAGTTTGGGTCAGCAGTCCTGGCTGTGTCCCCTCTCAACCTCTTGCCCACATCCCAAACTACTCATTAGGATGGGAGAGTGAGAAACAGAGAAACACTTGACACAGTGCAAGTGCTGTTCAGCGGTAGCTAAAACACTGGCATGTTATCCACATTGTTTTGGTCAGAAATCCAAAACACAGCACCATACAGGATGTTGTGAAGAAAATTAACTCTGTCCCAGTCAGACCTAGTGCAATGTGAACTGAACACAACCCCTTTAAATTCTTGGTATTCTACAATTTAAAATGCTGATTATTATCAGGCAAGAGATAAGTACTTAGAGTGATTTGGATTAGATCCTTCAAACACATGGGGCAAACTATCAGTTGTTGAAGAGGCCAACCCATTCGTGACCAGCTGTTTTAATAAAAAAATATTCCAGGTTATTCCAGAACAAGAGAAGATTTCTACAAAGATAGTGTCCTGACAGAAATATATTTAGTAGTGCTGAAACAGAGCAAAGTGTTTATGAAATAAAATTAAAAACAAAAAGTGGATAAATAGATGCTTTCGGGAGCTCTATTTAAAATCTTTGCCTTAACAAATACAATAAAGTGAAACACAGTATCTTACACAATCTCTGGTTAACCTCAGCTTCACAGACCATACCTTAAAGCAGAAAGAAACTGTGGTTTCTATATAAATAGAAATCAGCCCTCAGTACATGAGCAGTTATTGTGAATGCTCACTGGAGAGTAGAGCAGCAAGGTAACATTCAAAAATGAAAACTACCTTGTGATGTATTCATAACTTGATATCAAATAACAAAAAGAAACATGATTAGAGCCAAGTAATTATTTGTGCTTTGAAGAACTACATAACTCTAAGCTCTAATATACATATATTCAGTGATTTTTGTGTCATTCCTTCTGTGATGACAGTAGCAGAGGTATAGTGCCTCCTATACCTGACCCCCTACATTCACAAACAGTAGAGTTCTAGGAGAGGTTTTATTTAACAGTCTTCTCCTGTTCAGCAAAACACTTCAAAATCCTGCATGTGAAGTGACGTGACACACACACACAAAAACAACATCAAAAGCAAACCCATTAGCAAATGCAATCAGCCATTACTTGATAATCACTAAGCAGCGCTATGTAATTCTCAAGTGGCCATAGTGCACACTCCCTTGCTGTAGATGATGAAAGGCAATCATAATTTCTCTGAAAAAAAGTAGCTGGTTATATAGTAGTACCTGCCTAGAACTCTTCAAGACAAGAAAATAAATAGTATATGTGTTTTAAATAAAGTTTTGAAGCTTCAGATAAACCTAAACTAAACTAAATTGCTACCTCAAAACCCAATCTGCTTTATCACTTTGTTAAATGTGCATAGAATTCTACTTTGAATAACTTCCCAGACTTGCAGATGAATCAAATTCTTAAATAAGCACATATGAAATGCTGTTAAGAATTGTGATCACATATATAAGGATGAATGCATACTCTAGAACTTGTCTGTCATCTCAGAAGTTACCCATTACTTACACAGCTTTTACCACAGATTTAAAGGATTAAATAAATCTACTGTGTTTGCAATTAGTTAATTAATTAATTAATTAATTAAGAATTACTTTGAATACCTTATGTTTGACCTCACTTCCTGCTTTCAACATTCAGGTGTAATGTCCAAGACTGAAGGTCATCATCATGTCAGTTTTGTCATTGACAGACAAAAAAAATGGCTGAGACAGTACTCTCCTTCTAAAAATCATCCACCAGTCAGCCAGGCAGGCAAGCAAAATGTCTAAAGAATGCATCAGCTTTTTCATGATGATGAATTTGTTTAAGAACAATTTATCTACCAAGAAGTGAATAAGAGACAAGCTATCCATTACTTGGAAGCACAGAACATCATGTTTGGTCTTGCTATGTGTGAACTGACAAATACAATAATAACACTGGTATTTTATCAATAAAGATTGCTATTACTCTAATTTATCAAATGCTCACTTGCAACTATTTTCCACACATGTCAAATCTTTTGGTCTGTGCTTGCTGTCCTCTAGGCAATCTTCTCCAGAACTATCAGCTCCATCATTCCTGGATGTGGAACAGCTTGAAGTTAGCCACTGACCTTGCAAGACCATTTAGCTGAAAGTACACTGACATTAAAAGGATAGAAGGAGATTGAAATTATTTATTTGAAACAATTACAGTAGGTCAGAAAGTCATTAGTGTTTACATATGAAACACTTGAAGAAATTAAACTTATTTAATTTCCTTATACCAAAAGGTAGCTGTCCACTCTGTATTTACCCAAACACTTGTAGATGTTGTTCTGAGATGGTTTATCAGATATATAATCTTTTAATATTTTAGGCTGTAGCACAAGGAAAATCTTAGCTGTGAATTACCTTAGTTATATAACCAGTCTCCCTCCTGTGTTCCTGAAGATGTTTTGTTCAATCTTTTTCATCCAAAGTAAATTTCCTTCTACTTTATTGAGGACATAACAAATGTTATTCTCATTAAATTAAGGGCTACTCCAATCTTAAGGATTACTAATGTTATTTTGGCGGACTGGGTAATGTCTGTACCTCTCTAGCCTATTAACAACTTGACTCAGCGAGAGGGGAAACTTTCCCTCTTCCTTTGTTTGGTGACTTCTTACTCTAAGCTTTACATTTCATGCCTATCTTACACTGTTAAACCCATAAAAATAACCAAAAAATAAAAACCCGAACATTAATGAACACAGTACGTTATATATATGGTCAGCATGTATATATTTACGTAGAATGTAATAATGTTCTCAGTGGAGACCAGGTGCAACAGTGAGGTAAAAGGTTTTGGGAATCATTTTTCCAGCATTAATTTGGCCACAAATATTTCGTGATGCTTTGTGTCACTCCATTGTGCCTACTCTACCACAGAAGACAAGGGAGGAAGTGGTATGAGAGCATATTGACATTGGTGCCTGGTCTCTAAGTTCCATATTAGCAGGTCAATAGCTTAGAGTAAGGCCTATCTGGTGTTCCATTGCTGGCCATTGGTGTGCCACTGTTTTTCTTGACATCATGTATTTCTAACACTGACTGGAATTTTCGTACTTATTGGATGGATTAAAGAAAAGAAGATAATTCAGTGAGTTAGGAATAATTTTTCAAAGAAAATCATAAATTATTCATATCATGGAAAAATACCAGTTACCTAGATCTCCATTAATATCATTAAAAAAATAAAAATAAAAATTGTATTTTCTTTCTTACAAAAGTTTTTAAATTTTATTTGTCCCTCCCATGATACTACATCCAATGCTTATCTTCCTACAGAAATGCATCCCATATCCTGTGATATACCTCAGCTACAATGCTGCATTCCCCTCACATCCTGCAGGACAGCACCCACATGGCCACTCTCGCTATCACCACTTCCTACACCTGCAGTACCAAACCCCTGACAGTATTCTCTCAATCCACCCCACAGCCCTCAGCTAGCAGAAGAGCAGGAGGCAACATGAGCTGTTGGTCCTTCCAGACCCAAATGACTATAGAGCTGTGCAGTGCCTGCTCGTGGCTTCTGCTTGGAAGGGCACGCTCCAGCTTTGCTGCCAGTTCCCCTCTTCTCATCCCTCTTGCAGATTCATGTCTCTCTATTGTTTGGTCAAGTTAAAATAGGGTTCAAAATCTTTAAGGCTGAAAGCCGAAGAAGTAACTAACTTGAACAAACCTCCTTAGGAAATGAGCATTAAGACATGCAATACAAATATTTGTATTTACCAAATAATAATGCAAAGACAGAGAGAGAGAGTGGGATTCTCTCTTTCACCAGCTACTCTGTAGGATTTTCATTAAAGGTTACACATGGAAGCCCAGACAAGGCAGAAAATAAATTTCAAAACTGCAGTCACTGGGAAGGTACTTTATTATGAACTGAGAAGGAGAGTACTATGGAATATAAGATAACATTGGGACATAACTGATTTTATGGAATTTGAAAAGCAGATCAACAGAAAATATGACTAAACCTTCTCTGGCTTGCCTGATGGAGAAGAGACATACACAAATACTGCTTATTGCAGTGCTAAATTCACTGAGGACAGGACAGATGTGATTCATAGCTGTCTTCTTGTTACAAGCTTGTGCTTTACAGCTAGTCTCCTAATCCCCTTGCTTCTGTGCTTCGTTACAGTAATATTTAGGAGCATTCAATGGCTTCTTGCTGACTGCTTTCTGTAAGCTATAAGAGGTCTTCTTTCAGGAAAATGCTGCCTGCAGATGAGTGGCCATACTCTGTCTTCATCTGATCTTCTTCCTGCCTTTAGTCAGCACATTTATTTTCTTCCATATTTGTTCACAGTAGAATAAAAGTCACTTATAATAAATTAGATTTTCAGAGAAAATAGCAACTTAGGAGAGTCTGGAAAAAGTGTTTTTTTTTTTTTTTGTTTTTTTTTTTTTTGTTTGTTTTTTTTTTAATGTTGTTGTTATTTATTTATTTAATTAATCTGGCAGAATTGTACTGTAAAAGAAATTTACCTGAGCAAAAATAAAAAATAAGTCTAAACAAACAAACAAAAATTTCACTGCTTTCAGTGTTCACAGGAGAGAAGTAAAAAAAATATATATATTTTTCCATTAGATTCTTAATATATTTTTGTTCCAGGTGTTAAAATCTTTGGGAAGCAAAATATTTGGAGGTTGAAGAAGAGGACTTGGGACCAACAGTTGAATTCTGTTATACTCTCTGCTCTTCCATTGGTTTGATTTCAGAGTATGTAAAACTTATCAGTACAGTAAACTATGGTATCAGTTTAACAAGACATGCTCATTGAAAAATATGGGCAATTTTGACTCCCCTTATTTGTCACTTTTTCTCATTTGAGTGACTGTTTCTCTGTTTCTGCCCCAAATCCCAAATAACAACAACCAAAAGCATAAAATGTCTTTTTTTTTTTTTTTGGTCTGTGTGTGTGTGTAGGCTATCATTGTGTGCAGAGTTATACCCCTGCATAGCCACTTTTCCAGCGGTGACATCTGTATGTATGGAACATGAGGACTTTGTGCACAACAGCCTCCAGTTAATAATGAGTATTAATTGTGTAAGGCTATTTTTGAAAAATATGTGCTTGTGAATGGTGTGTCTTGCATTAGTTTCAAGCTACAGCCAAATGAGACAGGGAAAAGATCAGGGAGGTAGATTTTGAAGTAATCTATTCTAACAAGAATGGAATGATGACCTCAGTAAGGACAGACTGAGTCACAACAGATTTCCCAATTCAGTGTTCACCTGCAGTCTCTGACTCTTTGTCCCTCACTGCTGGTCACTGTCACTGTCAGATTTCTGCTACCAACTGCTTTCTACACATCTTCTCTGCCCCCACACCAATTTACAAACCTGGGACCAGACTGCCCAACTGCTCCCAGTCTCTTCATGGAATCTCATCCTAGTGCCCCTCACTCATACACAGTATGGGTCCACTGTATTACACAGTTGACTATTTTGTTCATGTAATGAGCTGCATTGAGTAAGCCCTGCTTTTACAGACATATGTTCAACAACATTGTGAAACACCTTACAAAGAATAAATCCCTTAAGTTTAAAGGGGAAGAGCAGTATAAATGCTGCTGAGCATTTTTTTTTTATTTGCTGTACAAATATAACAAAAAATTTCAGCATCACTAAAGATTAAGCCTTGCCTGTACACTGTTACCTTGTGTTTTGCCATCCTATATTGCCTTCATTAGACTGATGAAAGCTTTCTGACACATTAGGCCTTTCTGACACTATTTTTTTTAATGTGCACTTCTCTAGAAAAGCGATGTTTAAGAAGGAACTGCTAATCCTACTTTACATATGAAGAGCTATTATCAAATATCTCAAAGAGCTCTTTATCAATGATGAAATGTTGTGCAGAAGTGGATAATTTACTGTGCTGATGTAAAAACACCTGGGAAAAGTTACCTATAAGCAGTGTTGTAATGTTAAAGCCTGTGTTGGCTGTTTAGATTTTTCTCCCATATATATGAGGAAGGCAGGGAGTTTAGTGGACATGTCAGCATTTCATATTCACTTTCTAAAATCTTAGACATTCATCTTTTGTTCCTAAGTGTGTCACATGAAATTTTAAAGTTAACATGGGGAAACTATACTGTTTATTTGGAGCAATATTTACCTATTATGTACTGGGGAGAAGCCATGTGGGTTGTGGAACAAAAATTTATGCTCATTTGTGCAGCTTTTGTCACAAATTTTGGCAAATGAGGGTCTCTCAAGAGTAACTGTCTACAATGTGTCACGTGTCAAAACAAAGTACAGAGTGTAAACCTAACTTCGGCCTTCATGTCCCTGAAATTAAAAACTAGCTCTTATCTCATAATTCTGAATGACAATCACATTCTTCCCTCCTGCTAGAAAATTAAGAATCCATATATTGGTTTCTTAATTACCTAGTGCAAGCATGTTTGTCATTTTAGTGTGTAAAGTAGAAAAAACAGAAATATAACCTGGAGTTGAAGAGGTGAAGACTACTCAACACTACTGCAGTGTTGGATCCTGATATAAGGTATTTATTTTTCATATATAGCTCTGCTCCAAGATATTGCTTCATGGTAGAATGAAGTAACAGTTGATTGGATCATAAGGAAAAGTCTATTAAGTTGTCCTTCTACCAGAGTTATTCCTCAGGCTTGCTCATAAGCATCATTGTCTAAATTTAGCTCTGGATATACTACATAACGATTTTATTTCAAAGCATGTTAATGGCTGTCTCAGTCCCAGGTCAGCTATGGCCATGATACAGCAATAACCATTGCACTGTTGTAAAGCCATTGACCACTGACATCACTTTCTCAGCGAACACACTTAAGTAAAAAATGATAGCAATATACTAAATCAACATTTGCACATTATTCTTTATTGCTTTGTTTAGATACTAAAAAGAAAAAAAGAAAAAAAAAACACAAAAGAAACAAACAACAACAACAACAACAACAACAAAAACACAAACACATTCTTTCCTCCTGTTAGAACCTATAGCTTTGATTCCCTGTACTTTAAGCAGCATGATTCTGTTGGACTTGATGGTAGTAGACATGTTTTCCAACCTAAATGACTCTATGGTTCTATGATTCTATGTTTTTGTGATTCTATGATTCAAGTTCCCAAGCTACACAAGGAGTAAAAGGAATATAACCAGAACCATCAGGCAAATTCTAGCAAAACATAAGCTAGGGTTGGGCACTCTTTCTGTTCACTCACACTTTAAATGATGTGATATTAAACACATCTATGCCTTAGGGATTCTGGAGCTGTACACACACAGACAGTTAGTTCTCATAAACTGCAGGTCTGTTATGTGAAAAAACTCTTCTGATGGGCTTTATTGAACATATCTAGAAGAATGTCTGTGATTTCTTTTGGCCATGATTCTCTAGCAACAACAATACTTCATTATAAGCAATAATTAATTGTGAATTTATGTTCTGGTGGGCATTGAAAAACTGAAAGTGAAAAGAAGAAGTGGGGGAAACTCTGCCCTGCAGATAAACGATCTTTCCCCACTAGAATTTCTAGTGATGATCAGAATGAAATTAAGAGGAACAGAGATTCTTATATGAGCAAGAAGGAAGGCACAAAAAGTGGAGAGAATGAGGAAGAAATGGATATGGACTGGACAAAAAGAATGAGAAAAAGGACATAGTTAAATAATAATAATAATAATAACAACAACAATAATAATAGTAATAATAAGGAAGTGACCAGGATGAAAAGACAAGTGGAGGCCAGGCCTGAAGAGAGTGGGCAACGAAGAACTAGTGCAACAAGGTTGTTGATCTGAATGAAAAACAAAAAAATACAGACACCAAAAGTGGAGAGAAGTGTAGGAACAAGATGAGTGATATAAAGCCTGCAGTATAAACAGACCAAGACTACATCTATTATGTTCTTATGATCTGCTTGAGGGAGCAATTTTTTGTCTAGCAATTGACTGAAATGGCTCATATATGTCCTGGTAATAGCTAATTCCAGTCGGTGTGAACTGATTCCATGTTGCAGTGCACTTGGAATAAATCCTAGCTAGGTATCTGTTTCACAGGCCTTTGCAGCTTCTCACTCACAGGTTCATCTACAAAGCTATGTACTTCATACTAAATGTTGGTATGTTGTACACTGTCCATGTGGCCGTTTTTTTTTTTTTAATCTGGCCTTCTCAGATTATGTCCAAAAAAGAAAATCCATGAAAAGATTCCCTGCTGCTTTCATGTACATTGGCAGTGAGATTTTCATGGCTGTCAAGCACTCTTATTCAATCTAGTATAAGACAAAGCTACTCTTTCATTTTGCCTCTTTTTTCAGCTTGAGACATTTTAAGGTTCTTGAGACTCAGTGTGTCTTTACAAGGCACCCAAAATAATGAGACAATCATCCTTACATCAGTTATCCTGGGCAATTAGAACATTCTGGGTTATGTGGTATGTGTTAAATGGGCACGTGCTGTATGCAGAGGGGCATAATATGATAGTAATATGATAATGATATGTAATACTAAATATTACTAAGTAATACATCTTAGTATCTTTGATTCTTGTCTCATTCTTTGTCTCATCTCTTAATTTCAGTCTGATCATTCTTTGTGTCTTTACTATTGAAATTGTATGTTTCTTGGTACAGGAAGAGTGTGTTAAGCTCACCTAGAAGTTACCCCATAAAATCATCCAGCAGCTCTTGCACCAGTTAATTTCATTCTCTTCTACTTCTGAACAGACAGGAAACACAGACAGTCCTTATACAGGGCTCACAGAACAATAAGAGTTTCATTGGAATTATAAAGACTCTGCACTTGGCATCTCTCTTAATATGGTAGATGAAGTTTTCCAGGTCTTCAGAAAGCTGAAGTTGAAAGAGGCACTCTCAAGGCTTGTGCTAATAAAACTGTACAATATATATGTTAAACAAAATGGTAAAGAGGTAAGGAAACCTCTCTGTATGAGTTTTCCAATCTATGTTTTTCAACATGCACATAGAGTTTACAACAGCATGAAAGGAAATCAGGTTTTAAGGTTTGATTATCCACTTCCTCAAGGAAAATCCTTCATTATCCATAGAAAATTATAGTTTCATAATCTTTTTTCTATCCCTGTTCCTAATACTACAGTCTATCACATGATCATAAATCCTCCTTTATATCTCTTCTTGCAATAATAAGGAGATATATGTTCAGCTCATAAGCCCACAGGCAGCCATCTGTAGTGGAACAGGTATTATTGTCATCCTAACCTTCTAAACATTTCTGACTTTAGAAACTCTTGTGTCTTGGTCAAAGACTTTTACCTTCAGAAGAGAACCTTGATTACACTGCTCTGGCCAGGCTTTCAATGGTTTGAGCTGATGAAGCCTGAATCTAAATTAGCACTTTGGCTCAGAATAAAAGTGTTCTCTAAGCGAATCACCCTGTAGTCCTCGCTTACCTTGCATTGATTCAGTTCACAGTGTGGTTTTCATAGATGCCTTTCAGAGGAAATTAAACTGTGAGTTCCTCTCCAAGTGCTTACCAAGCAGTCTCCACCTCCTAAAGAAGGATAAACATCTGAACCAATCTGTTGATCACACTAGGCTGAAATACTCCAAAGCACACCAAATATTTAAGCATTGAGAGCTCACACAATGCTCTTAAATTATTTTCAGGCAATATAATGGAACAAATATCATGTGTGCCTTCATATTTACTGATGAGTTCCAGCCTTTAATTCTTTACTAATTCACTGCTCTTTTCTCACCTATTCACCCATCTTCTATTTCAAAATCCTTTCTTGCCTTTACCTGAACATTTCTTTCTTCACCTTCTATGTGTAGTAGTAGTAGCAACATCACTTTCCCAGTTTTCCACTGTTATCTGCTGTAATGGTCACATCAGTGGTAACAAATTTGGGGCCAGTAGGAAAAAAGTAATTAGGGGAAGGTTGTTAAACTGGGAGGAATTTGGGTGAAGAAAAAGATATTCCAAGACCATGAGAAGGTTAATGGCTGCATAGCAATACATAATAGCATAATCTTAATCATAAATTAATATTTGCAGTGTGTTAATCAACTAATTTGATTATTGATAATTTTGCTGTTCTTTGCCAATTTCCTCATATTGTGTTCATTAATCAGTAAACACCTTAATCAGTTTACACCAATTATATCTTATGTCTCTGATATCTAAGGGGGAGTGTTGAACGTCAGTAGCAATTTTGTCTCAAAGCTTGGCACTTGTGTGGACACCCTTGTTCCCAGAATCACTACTGAGAAGAATCCAGAAGAGATTGCAGTCTCCGGCAGTGCTCTTGAGTTTTCAATTTCTGGACATCCCAAAAGAGTTCTAACAGGGAACATCAATACTGTGGGAGACTTTTTGGGTCATCTCCCTCCCATAGCTGACATTAATAACACTATGTACTGGCAATCCTGGCTCCAGTTAGGTAAGTGCTATGAAGTCATATTTATGCCAAAATTCTGCTAGAAATTTCACTCATTACCAATGGACTTAGTGCTCCAGAGAGGCAATATACAATATATGTCACTGGTATGACTGGAGGTCTTGTCTGACTGGAGAACAACTTCTCCATGACTGTAAGCTGCAGTGACATCAGAACCCACCTATCTTTTGGTCTCTTCACTGCTGGAGAAACAGTTGAAAATAGCCTGTCTAACTTTAAAACTTTCATTTTCATACAGAGGTAACTCAGATGCAAGACAAAGAATGCAAAAGAAACTGGATTTGTTCCTTTGTAGGGGGGAGGGCATGACAAGGAGAGAGATCACAAGAGTCTTCCACTATGTAAAATATTTCCATAAAACTATCACTATCCTCTTGGGAAACGATCAGATGAGATCAAAGTACAAGGGTAAAAACTAAGTTTAGATGTCAATTAAAAATCTCTTGCTAAAGTAGTACAAGTAGTGCTAAGACTGTAGAAAAGTGTTGGAATCTCTTTCACTGTAAGTTATAAAGAAAAGGTTACTCAAGTATCTAAAAATTACACTTAGCCTGTGTTGTGGTTTAAGTCAACAGTTAGCTAAGCACCACACAGACATTTGCTCACTCTCCCTCTCTCCCCAAACCCCCATAGTAGGATGGGGGGAAGAATTGGAAAAAAGAGGTAAAAACTCATGGGTTGAGGTAAAGCCAGCTTAATAGGTCAGAAAGGAAAGAGATAATAATAATAATAACAAGAAAATACAAAGCAAGTGATGCACAATGCAAGTGCACCCCACCCGCTGACTGATGCCCAGCCATTCCCTGAGCAGTGGTCCCCCTCCCCGTCCAACCCTCCCAGCTGTTACTGCTGATCATGACCCCGCATGGTGTGGGACATCCGTTGGGCCAGCCTGGGCCAGCCATCCTGGCTGTGTCCCTTCCCAGTTCCTGCTGCACCCCCAGCCTCCTCACTGGCAGGGCTTCGGCTCTGTGTGAGCACTGCTCTGCCACAGCTAAACCATCAGTGTGTTATTACCATTATTCTCATCCTAAAGCCAAACACAGCACCATGCCAGCTACTAGGAAGAAAATTAACTCAATCCCAGCTGAAACCAGGACAATCTGCTAAAGGGTAGAGAGTAGACTAGAGATCCCCTCTGTATGTCTGCAACTTTGATACTTTGGTGGTAAGTCAGTTATGTCTAATACTTGGGTCATATTGTAATTACTCCAAATATAATCGTATTGCAAAACAAACTGCTTTTTTCAGCTGAAATCTGGTAGATAAGGCAACACAGAAAAAAGAAGACATTAAACAATTACATTGTTGTTGATAGCTGTAGTGTCTTTCCTCTGTTTCTGTTTAGCAGCTTACTTTTCCTTAAGTTTCTTTAAAATATATGAATGAACAGATGTAACAGATGAGGCAAATAATGCCTATTTATGGTCTTGATTTTGAAATTCTTAATTAAAATCCATTAAAATCAAATAAATAAAAATGGCAAAATATCCCTCTTACTATTGGTCTGACATGAAGTTACAAAAGTCCATGAAAACTACTACGGATAAACTTTTAACAGATCTTTTTCTTCTATTTAGCACTTAACAAAACTCAATGGAATACATGATGGATGATTCTATTTTGCTCTCTTCTGTGTCCTTTCACCTTCATACCATAATCTAGACATGAATATATGGATAGTCTCCATCGTGAGTACAGAAATGTTGTGTGACATCGAAGATTAAAGTTCAAGAGAATTCCAAGAATTTTATAAACAGAACAGCACATAGGCAGTACAGATGACAATTAGACTACTTACAGTTTATTGAATAAAATTTTATATCTATATGCAGTATCTGTTGTGAGGTCATATAGAATAAATAAAAACAGAACTGACTCTTTGATATTGTCAAGTGAGTTCATTCTCTTTTTAATACTAAAATATTATGTTATTGACAACTTTTATTTTTTTTTTCCATCAAAACAGTGTTAGAGTAGATAGAGAAATCAGAAGTATGATATTCTTATCTCACATCACTCTTTCTTTAAAATGGTCTTTCTCTGAGTGAACATACACTACCTCCAGCACAAAGAGTCAAAAATATTTAGTGTAGGAAAAACAGCTCATCTTGCTAGCAGTTATCTATTTGTAACTAGCAGTTGAGACATTACTTTTTTCCTGAGCCAGTCTTTTTATCTGGTTGAATGACTTGGTTAACAGAAGGTTTGTGAAATTTTATTTTATTTATTTATTTATTTATTTATTTTTGGTAATTTGACATTTGCAAATAAGTCATTATTTAGTTCCAGAATTATTTCTTGCTATTTGACATTTTAGGAATTGAAATTCCATTTGCATACAACCTTTTGTGTAATTAATATATTAAAAGTAATTACTTGAAAGAGGTGTAAACCTGCTCTCTCATATTATGAGTGCATAACACTTACCATTCAGCTATCAGTTTTCCTGTATTCAATTTCACAACTCTTTAAAGAATGAGTAAAAAAAAAGAAAATGAAACAAAACAAATTGCAACAAACAGATAATAACAAGAAACAAAAAGCCAGAAAAACTGACAAACTATTATTATTTCTCTTCCTTCATCTGGTCTAACCTTCTGGTTTGTTTCCAATGTCAGTTTTGCTAAATGGCTTTTTCAATAGCTTCAGTCATAAAAATTGAAGACAAAAGCAAAACATTCCTGCTGTAGATCAGTCATTGTACTTTTCAGGTTTATTTAGTGCCAATGTTAGGCACTAAATGTCTTTTTGGGAAGAAAAGTCCTCAGTTAATTCTACCTTGGCACTTGGATCCTGAATTCCAGTAATGACAGTGAGTGCTGTACTTGATCTCCAGGTCACTAAAGAAAGAAATAGGCAGAACTTAGAAAACAATATAATTGCTAGAGGTATTATCATTTGCCAGAAGTGTTAAAATATCTCTATACATATCTATTAAGTATTCGGTAACAAGGGATAAATCAGCCAATCCAAGAAAACAAACAAAACAAAACAAAACCTCACATTCCTCATACAAGCAGTATGTCTCCCATATTAAAGTACTGGCAGTACTAGCCAGAACTATGTGGTATATATTGTATTTAGGCTTCTGGAAAACTTTCAGTACTTTTTGAAAAGTCTTTTAATCAGCTAGCAATGTATCCAGCCACACCTCTATGCGTTATAAATAATTTAGCAGATATTAGCTAAAGGTAAATGTCAAGCATTTGTTATGGCAAGTTGATCTAGCCAGAGCAAAGTAGAAATGTTTTCCATTCAGAGCAGTGTCTAACAAAAAAAAAAAAAATAAGACCCAGGGCCAGAGGGAAGGCTAAGTAAATAGGTTGTTTTAAAGAACTTGTAGTATCTCTAGTATCACCAGTTATCTTAATTCTGAACATTACCTCTGTCATTAACTTAGGTTGTACTGTTAAGTTCATTTCTAAACAAAGAAATTAAAAAAGAAAAAGTCACAATCCATAGCATGGAGGCAAGTAAGAATCAATGAATAATAATTAATCTGTGATTACACTTTGTTTCTGGGTGAAGGCAATCTAGGAAGGGATTTGTATGATTCGGAATTAGGGAAGTCATGGAATAAATTAAATCTGAATAGGAGAAAAGCAATTCTAAACTGTAAGGTAAAGTCATTCCAACTCACAGTTTGAACATACAAGACACAAAAGTTAGTTTTATAAGGACAAGGAAGAAAATATTTTGTTGTATGTTTTTCTGCATTCTATGATGCTTTTCTAAGATGCCATGCTTTTTTTTTTTCTTTAATGAAAACTTGTGATTTTATTTTAAAATGAGGTCTGATTATTTCTAACATTTGTTTCCAATTTTTTAAGAGGGTTGGTTTTAGGATTTTCAACGGTCTTTCATTGAAGCTGGGGACTGCTCTTCTGTGAGATGCCTGAATGCCTGAGAAACAGAGTTGTTGAAACAGATAGCTCACTGGACTAGTGCCAATTCAGTCTAATTCCTTGCACACTTGGTTTGCTGTTGACCATCAGCCATCACTGTCAGCTATGAAGCTTTGAGCCTTAGAAGAGGAGGTTTTACAGAAAGATACAAAGGGATATAGGAAAGAAATCTTACTGAAAGGAAAAATGAATCAAATTATTAAAGATGAAGAAAGAAAAAGTGCAAGGTGCTATGAGCTGAGTCAGAAAATCTAAGGCAGAGTTAGAGAAAAAGATAAAGGAAAGTGAAATACTAATAAAAATTAATGTTAAGAAGGCCAGAGTGTTTAAGATCCCATCTATGCAAGTCTCCGACTAATACTTTAACCTTGGTTAATAAAAATAACATAGGATCAAACTGGAAAAGAAAGAGAGCAGGTTAGAAACTGCTTAGATTATTTAATATTAGCAAATGAAATTCAGCTGCTGATAATTTGAAGATTTGGTCCAAATACATGTATGTAACACAGATATCACTGAGAGCTGTTGAATGGTTCCAGAATGAATTTCTGGAAGACAAAATATAGCCAATATGTTAAAAGATTTGAGTTTTATTTATTTATTTATTTATTTATTTATTTGGTGGGGGGAGGATGGTAGTATGTAGGCAAACTGTCATCAGACAGTCTGATCTTGCTTGGCAAAAATGCTGGAGCTGATAACCAAAAAGACAATTAAACAGCATTGTAAGCAACTAGAAGGTGACACAGTGAAAAACAATAATGTGACATTTTCAATTAAAAAATGTTATAGAATCATAGAATATCACCAGCTGGAAGGGACCCATAAGGATCATCGAGCCCAACTCCTGGCTCCACACAGGTCTACCCATGAGGGTCTGAATGAAGGGAAAGGTGGCTGTGCAGTGTTTTTCCCATGGACCCAGGCCAGGATATCCCAATGCAGAGGGATACCCACGGGTGCACACCCATACTCCATGCCTAGCACCCCTCGCCAGCAGCCAATTCAAACCACAGCTGGCAAGAAGCCCCCACTCCCCCATCCAACTCAGGGGAGCCCCCCACATCCCCAGCCCCTCCCATGCCCAATGTGAGCGAGAAAAGGAGCTAAAAGTGCTATGTACAGCTCCAAAGCTCACCGTTGGCAACTGGATGTAGGCAGCAGTGGCAGCGGCATCCGTGCTCATCTGTGGGGGGACGTTGTGCAGGCTGGTGTAGGCACCGGGGCTGGTGAGTGAGCTGTTCAACTCATGGTGCCCCATCGTGGAGAAGGGAGCCGCGTACGAGCCCATGATGGAGATGGGCATCTGCAGGGCTGAGGCCAGCTATAGAATAGACTAGCTCTTCTACTAGATAGTAGTACGTGTTATGATTTTATTAAAAATCTTCCATGATGCTATCAAGATGAAGTTAAGGAAAAAAAATAATATGGAGAACTGAAGGATAAACACAGCTTATTGGAATGCTGTATTCATGGTTACCATCAAATTGGAAGAGATGCTTTGTGCAAAGTGTTACAGAAAAATTTCCACAGGTAGGAATCTAGTCAATATATTCCTACATGGCTTGGCTGATTAAATTTGATATTTCCAGAGATACCACACTGGAATTGGTTTCAAGTACTTTGGATGACAGAATCCACAAATGAAGATGATAGTGACGTGGCAAGGAAATGGCCTAAAATCAACAAGGTAAAAACCAGGAACTGTGCAGAGTGATTGTATCAGGGTGATGCAAGTAACAAATACAAACCAATCATTCTATCTGTCAGGGAGCAGCAAAGGACAGCTGCTCCCTCAGATAACATGGTCAGCAAACCAGGAGCCAGACCAGCTAATGCTCTGTCCCACAATACCCAGTGATCAGGGAAAGCAGTTCTCCTCCCTACAAGGTGTGTCCTCATACCTCACGGAGGTCTTGGTTCAGCAGGACCTTGATGTGTAGTGATTTTATTGCTGGGGTAAATATCAGTGGGCTATTTCAGAGCATATAGGGCTAGGACAGATGACTGGGAAAAGGATATATAGTATGCCTTGAGAGACTTGAGGTTGAATGGGGAGGAGTCAGGGTGACTGTGAAGGTCCAGCCCACCACTAATGGACTTAATGTGATGAAAGGCCCCATGTGCCCTTGATGGATCCAGTTTGGAGGCAATGCCACTCATGCAAACTTTACCGCATGCAAGTCACTTTGAGTTGTCATCGGAATAATGGTGAAAAGGAATTTTGGAAGGGACTGAGAACATAGCTTTTTAATTTATCAGTGGTAGTATTTCTTCAGATTTTCCTGATCTTGGAAAAGAAAGTGTAAGAGAGTCATTCATTCTGGAACAGGATATACCGGACCTCCTGCATTAAAACAACTCTGGTGCAGATTTTATGTGTGTGTGTGTGTGTTTGTGTGCAAGTGCATGTGATATTTGAATTTGCGATTCTCTTATTCCATATTTCAACAACTTAATGATTCTATTAAAACTTAGTTTTAGTGTGGGTCAGGAATTAGATGAAATTCTCCCAGTGCAGTGGTTTTGGTAGTAACTTTCAAACATTACCATAAGAAACATAGACATTTCATAAAAGAACAAGAGTTTCTACTGTTCCTGTTAAGAACTTTTAGAGGGCAATGACTTCCACACCTGGAAGCTGAGGACAGTACAATAAGGTTTGAGTCCATTTTAAGGTACACAACTGATTTTTTCTCTCTCTCAAATACTTCTTAGGATCTACAGGGGAATATAGGGAGGTAAAAGAAATTTGAATTTAGACTTCCTCTCTGGAGACTTGACCACTATCTACTTCTGATGCTCATTTTTTGTGTTGACTCTAATTCAGGTGAGAGCACAAAGAAAACAACTTTTCAACATTTTGTTTGTACTTAGAATTTTAGGACAGTCTGCAAGGCTTTAATTTCCAGTATAAACATGACTGTGTTGAAGTAACAATTCCATAATCATATCAATTCAAGCTAGGAAGCATCTTAGTTATATAACTTATGTACAATGCATTGTGCCAAAAAAGAGAGTACAGTCATGTGGAGCTTCTCTCTGCCTGTTGATAACTTAGAAGACTGACACTAATGAGGTCCCTTGATAAGCAAAAGCAGAACTAAAAGCATCCTAACTTCAAAAGGATTTTGTGCTTCAAATATTAAAGTGATGCAGAAGAAAAAAAGGGTTCACAGTTGTGGAATCCCATGAGTTAAGTCAACTGCTTGAAGATTAAGAGCCATATCTGACCTTGTATCACAGATATATAAATGATGGAAAGTCTGTTCAGAGGAGATTATTTTCCCTATTTCTATACAGTTTCTAAGGGAACTTCCCACAGGGGATTGTGTGGCTGAAGTCTGATAAGGCCTTTCATTGTTGGGGATCACATGAGTGATGTGTATGACTTTGTCAGCATCAGGCAGTTTTTCCCACATGTATGTGCCTGGTAATCATCAATAAGGAAAAATGTTGGTCATGCTTAACTAAAGGCTTTTGGGAAGTTAGGGCAATTGTGATAATATCCTAAAAATAAAGCCCTAAGAAGATTTAAAATGCTATATATAACCCAGTATATCAGAGTATATAAAAAAGAAAGAGGTCAAGAAATCAAAGTGATTTCCATGGTGAGATTTTACTACCCTAAAAAATATGTTGGGTTTCTCAGTACCTCTTAAAAGTTTCCTAGGCTGTTGTTACTGTGATTATATATTAGAAATAGATCCTGACTGTCTGTGTAGGCTCTCCGAAGCCATAAAGAAGTGCTTCTGTTCAGGTAGGTGACTCATGCATGTTACCTTAACCAGCTGACTGTTTTTGGTTTTCAGCCATTGAATCTATTTTGACTGTTTCACACAGCCAATGCATAAACCCAGCCACATGTCAGGAGCTCCCTTCTCAGTAGCTCAGCATTTAGGAATGGAATGGAGGTAGCCTAAGAGTGGGAAAATGGGACTAGTGAGATGTCATATGTGCTAGACACGGGAAAGAGTTGAGTTTTGTCTGGGGGTGAAGGGGAGAGGAACAGAGGTTTTGCTTTCATCAGTAGGTGTGGGCATATGAGGCTGCTCTCTTAGTTGTGGCAGCAGTCTAATAGGAAGTGCAGGAAGCATATTATCATAGAATCAGGAAATCATCTTTTCCAAGCTCCTACTCATAGCAGGATTAACTTGCATGTTATATCAGGTTGCTTCTGAATTCTATAAACATTATGGAATCCTGATCCAGGCTTGGAGAAGGTGTAAGGTTTCTGAAAAGGAGAGGTAAGGGCTAAATTTGGTGCTTGTTTCTCTCTGCCATTTGCAATTCATTTGGACATTAACTAAGCACTTTCAAAAATCAGTGTGCATGGCATATGACTTGCATGTGTAGGTTTATGAGCTGTCATGGAACCAGCAGGGACTGTTCTTTAATTTTTATGCAAATAGAATAAGCAAGCTAGATCTAAAAATTAAATTATACTTTTGATAACCATTTTTGACAAACTATGACTCCTTTATGCGGGAGAGAAATATACAGAAGAAATTAGATGTTTTGTTCAGTTGGAGGGTCTGAATCCAAGGGTGGGATTTTGAAAAGGTTGGATACTTGTGAGGATCATCAGTTGAAAAATCAGAAGCAAGTCTCAAGACAGGGAGAAAATTCAATTCAGTTCTTAAATCTTGAGTAGCTCCTTTGGCTTCTCTTGAGGCTTCTCAAATTCACTCCATGATCCAAATCCCCGTTCAGTTGTGTTATGCAGTCATTTTATGAAGCAGATTAGTCTTGCACAGATTAGAAAGAAGTAACTGCTTCTCTGAAGGGGAGTAAGAACATATTCTGGTTACGTAAATAATATTTTGTATTTTGGGAGTCTTTAACATTGTTTTTAACTGTTGTGTTTTTGTACTACCAGGACACCTTATTACCAATAAGATGCAAAGGAACACTTGGGAGCTCTGATATCCTAGAGTTATTTAGGAGATCAAAGGCACTGGAGAGGCCTGTAAAAACGGATCCTGAAGTGTTTTTTGAGAGTTATTTTCTTATAAAATACAGAACAGTTAGCTCCAATTTTCATGATTGTCCTTTTGCCATTTCAATTGTTCTGAAGTAACTTTGCCTTTAGAACTTTTTGGTCCTTGCTCAGACAAAAATCTTATAGTCCCACAGATGATTTCAAATGGACAAAAAATGAAAGCTTTGCACACTTTCTTCTGCTATTTCTTTTCTTTGGAGGCAAGACTCCAGATGACCAAGACATCTCTTAAAAAATACCAACCTTTTTACGAGAAAGCAGTAGTTACGCAGTATTGGATATAACATCCAAATACATTAAAAGATGAAGGCCTCATTCTACTTAGAGCTGATGATGGTGATGTATGTTCTTGAAGGGAGGATTTTTTCATGGCTTGCAGTTAGTTCTCAGATGCAGTGCTTGCTTTTGTGATTTAGATTTCACGACTGTGACAAGATTGTTATCTTCAGTCATTTATATTCCAATTTTCACAACTGTACATTTTTTATTTGTAAAGAAAGAAATGAATTCGAAGTCTTCATGTTTAGGAGAAATTAGTAAGATTTTCAGTACTTGGAAAGTGCTAAATGCTTTTTCTGGGATCAGAGTTTCCTTTTAGTTTGGGAAATCTTAATATCAAAGAGTTTGATTTCCAAGAGTGTATGTGATAAACAATATAAACAAGGAAAAAGTATATCTAAATGTTCAAAGAACTTGCATGTAGTGATAGGATTAGCTCCCATATTAATAGCATGTGATTGAGCAGAAGTAAAATCACTCGAGATAAAAAATGGGGTAACACAACAATGAATTCAAAGAGGTATGAAAAACTGTGCATTGTAATGCACACACCTCACGGTCACAATGAACTTTGCTTCTACTAACCTCTGTTCCAACTATTCCTATTTCTGTGTACATCCAAAACTATATCTCCAGATATGGAAGTATACACGAATGTGCTCATAGAAGTAGCAATGAACTCATATTTCTGTTCAGCAAATGAAGACAATTCATGTAGATCAGAGTAAGAACTTTTACTGTGTAATAAAGTTGGCAAGTAAACAGAAAGCCACTGATTTTCCAAAGGGTGCAGACCAAAATGCTAACAGGCTTCAGACTGGTCTTCTTCCATAGGCAGTACATCTGCATCTGGTAATATTCAACTTGTGACGAGAAGAGAAGAGAAACAGAACTTCATGCAAGTAAAGTAAGCACTTTCCTCTGCCTTGGTATTTATCTTTTGCAAGACTCCATGCAAAATCTTTCTGGGATATTTCTGATTCCACAGGAGACAAGCAGGGCTTTTGGATTTCTATGCTGAACTAAGAGCATATTGCAATCTTTATAAGACATAGCATGGCAGAGCTACATGGATTTGTCCTTCACCTGAAACTCTTATTGCATACTGAAGGACTGCACAAAATTTTGTTTTCATTAAAAAAAAAAGCTGTTTAATAACATCCCCCAATGCATTTTCAAGCTGAACATTTAGCTTTATAGTAAAATTTCTTCTTACCATACATTAACATTCTTTTGTTATAAGCCTTGTGAGATAATCTTAAAAATATTGATCTGCACTTATAATTACTTGATGTAGACAAAAACTGGACAACCTGATCTGGTGGGTGGCATGCCTGTCTATGGCAGGGGATCTTTATGGTCCCTTCCAACCCGAGCCATTCTATGATTCTATGATTTTCCAGATAGAATCTTTTTCTTTCTTAGTGTTAAACGTGGTGCATGTGCTGCAAGGGAAATGCAATAGCTTGATTTTATAAATTGTATTTTTGGTTTGAATGGGGATAGTAAAGACTTATTTTTACAAATTAACTCATTATTAGTATAAGAATAGGTTACACTTACTATAAAAGTATAACAAAATGCTATTTAACATAACTATTATTGTCTTTGTAAAAACACTTCTAAAGGTTTTAAATAATTTTTATTTTTATTTTTTTATTTTTATTAATCAGCCTTAGACAGTAGGAATTAAAAAGAAAAGAGACATTGAAAAATAGATTTGTTACACCTGGGATACTAGAAAGGAATTCATTTGTGAAATAATTGTCTGAACTGAATTGCAGCCTCCTCCTCTGCTGCTTATGCTCAGCACTCTAGGTTATAAATCCTCATTGCTAAAGTTACAATCTAATAATTACAATAATAACACTAGTACTAGAACTAGAAGCTTCAAATGATGATGTGTTCCCTTAGTGTTAGGTATTACACAAACACAGTCGAAATGGAAAGATCAAGGGAAAAATAGATGCTATTATTTTTCCCATTTCACTTCAATGAGTCACAATACATTTAAGCAAATTTACAATGTTCTCCTGAATTAAGGTTTGATTCTGGAGTAAGGGTAAGAGTACACCAGCTACTTCTGAATTAATCTTTTCTTGCATGCTGCACTTTCCACCACCTGGTGCTGCTTTGATTGTCCGTATTAAGCACCTCTGGTAGCGTGCATAGGACACATGCCTAGATTTCTTTTAGTAAAAATAAGTATGCAGGAAAGGGAAGAGCAAGTGGGAATCTTCAAGGTTTCAGTTAAAATGTAATAGTATCACAGCAGGGGCTCTGTCAAGGATTGAGAGCTGGGCCAGATAATGTAGCTGTATTTGGTCAGGGGCCCATATAACGTGATATCTAACCTATAACAGTGATCAGCAGAAGGTGCCTGTGGTGGAATATAACAGCAGAAAAGCATATTCCAAATACTCAACTAACACTTTTCATTCTAACACAGTTAGCATCTTTTGTGCTTTACAGGCATTTGTATATTTTTTTCCACAATGCAAATCTTCAGCCTCTTTTTAAACCTACAGGAACTTCAAAAATGTGTCAATTCCTGTGGTAAAGAGCTACGTACATGTATGTCATTCCTAACGTCTGCAGGCCATGCTTGATTTCATAAGTCTCTGGCATATTTTCTCTCCAGTCATTTTTCTTAACAGACTGAGTAATAATATTTTATTAGCTATACATGGACAAAATCAATACAACATTCTGATAGTCCACATCTTTCAATCTACCACTTTTTTTCTCCTACATCTTTCTTCAAAGTCAGGAGAGAAACATGCATAGAGTCCAAGATACAGATCCAACATGGATTTGTACATTATTGTTACTTTTTTTTTTTTTTTCACCTCTCTGTCTCTCCTAACAGGTCTTAAAGCTTGATTTTCTCTTTTAATCAACGCTGAGCTGATGTTTTCACAAAGTGTTACTATAACCACAAGAACTATTTCATATTATATACACAAATTCACAATTCCTCTCATTCCTTACCCCTCCCCAAACAATTTCAGAATTTTCATGTTGGCTTACTTTTCCAGTTGGCATGGTTCCTCTGAATGGCAGCCCTATTTGTTGAAGGAACAGTAAAGAACACCTGAACCCTTTGTGGTGGTTTTACCGTGCTGGGCAGCTAAACCCCACAACCGCTCTCTCACTCCCCCTCCTTTAGATGAGGAGGGGGAGAAGTAAAGCAAAGAACAACTCACGGGTTGAGATAAGGATAATTTAATTAAAGGGAAATAATTATAATAATTAAATAAAGACTACCATGAACTAAACAATTTAACTAAGGGGAAATAAAAGGGAAAGGGGAAAAAAGGGAGGAAAACAAACAAACAAAATAAATGAAAGCTATATGGAAGTGCAGAGGAAAGAAATTACTCTCTACTTCCCACAAATGAGCGATGATTGACCACGTCCTTGAAGCAAGGCCTCAACGCACGCAGCCGGTGTTCGAGAGGAGGACCGATGTCTTCTCAACGAGAGCCCACCCCTCCCCTCTTCTTCCTGTTTCCACCTTTTATTGCTGAGTGTGACACCACATGGTATGGAATATCCCTTTGATTGGTTTAGGTCAGCTGCCCTAGTGATGTTTCTCTCCTCACTTTTTTGCCCACCCCCTAGGAGGGTTAGAGAAAGGCCCAGTGCTGTGCCACTGCTGCTCAGCAGTAGACACAACACTGGTGTGATAACACTGCTGTTCCAGCTACAAGTACAGAGTACGGCACTGTATGGGCTGCTGCCGGGAAAGTTAACATTCCAGCCAGACCCAGT
This sequence comes from Netta rufina, assembly GCF_964035555.1. NCBI lineage: Eukaryota > Metazoa > Chordata > Aves > Anseriformes > Anatidae > Netta > Netta rufina. The sequence goes on along the minus strand of NC_140124.1, from coordinate 85,151,503 downwards.
ACACCCTTCCATCTTGGTGTCATCTGCAAGCTTGTTTAGTGTACACCTCATCACAGTCTACAACTTCCTCGTAAGGGGGTGTCGAGAGGCAGGAGACCTTTTCTCCATTAACACCAGTGACAGGACCCGCGGGAACGGGGTTAAGCTGAGGCAGGGGAAATTTAGGCTTGACGTCAGGAGGGGGTTCTTCACAGAGAGGGTGGTTACACACTGGAACACGCTCCCCAGGGAAGTGGTCACCGCACCGAGCCTGTCTGAATTTAAGAAGAGATTGGACTGTGCACTTAGTCACATGGTCTGAACTTTTGGGTAGACCTGTGCGGTGTCAAGAGTTGGACTTGATGATCCTTAAGGGTCCCTTCCAACTCAGGATATTCTATGATTCTATGATTCTATGTTCTATCATACAGACTGTTGTTTGGGACATTAAACAAAAGATCAAAGACATTCATTCATTTGCCCTCCTCTCCTAATGATTTTTCAAACTTTTAAAAAGTGCTTTATCATTCTTAAAAGGCAATTTTCTCTACAGTCTGCAGTGGAAGGTATATTAAAATATTTGCTTTTATTAGGATTTTTTTTTCTATTTTAGACTAGTACATGATTGCATTTATTTTTATTTTTATTTTTATTTTTATTTTTATTTTTATTTTTATTTTTATTTTTATTTTTATTTTTATTTTTATTTTTATTTTTATTATTTTTTTATTATATTTATTTATTTATTTATTTTTTGTAGTAAAGGTGGAGGTGACATTTCTATTGATTAAGAGCTTGTACATGGTTTGTTCTTACAAGGAATACTGTCTGAGAAATTCAGTAGTATGTCTTCGATCCTGTATTCGGAGTGGACTGATACTTTTCCATTTTCAAAACTAAGTCTCTCAGAGCTTTAGAATGTGTTATCTCTATTATATATGATGTTTCCTTAAAATGTCCTTACGGGCTAAACTTACTGATAGCCACTTTTTCAGTTGATCATGCACCAACAGCATCAAATAACTTCTCCTTTCTCTTGTTTACTACCCATATATATTTTAATTTTCCATCAATCAGTATCTTGTTAGGTTTGAACCAGTTAAATCACTGTATTTTTTCAAAAAAACCAAACCAAACCAAAACAAAACAAACAAAAAGAATAGAACAGAGGTACTCTTATGTTGCTAATGATATCTGACTCAAAATAGATGAATTTGAAGTGGGTGGCCAGAATTACAGGCAATAATCAAGATGAGATCTTACGTAATAGCATCTGAAGTGGAAAACTGAAAATATTTTCACTGATACATCTTAACATTATATTTGCCTCCTATATAATTTCTTCAGACTGGTAATTCACAGTCTGACTAGCCACAAACATGTCTTTCACCTCTTGTCTTACAGCTGGTTTAAATTGAGATTCTTGGTGTTAGGTCCCCAGCAAATAGTGGGAAAATTCTGTACTTTCACATATTGTTGCATTTCTCTTGCTCTATCATCAAATACTTCCCATTTGTTTTGTTCTTTTTCTTCTATGATTTGAAAAGATGCTCTCAGTCACTCTTGAGTCTTCCAGCCTTTGCCACCCTGGCTCCTCTCAGCAGAGAACAGCTGAATCCCTCGAGAACCAGCAGGTATTCCTGAATGCTCCCCTCAGCTCTGGAAATCTAGATTCCTCATTTTCATTTCATCTGGAAGAGGTTGCCCAGGGAAGCTGTAGATGGCCCATCCCTGGAGGTGTTCAAGGCCAGGTTGGATGGGGTCCCTGGTCTGGTTGGAGGTGTCCCTGCCCATGGCAGGAGGGTTAGAACTGTGTGGTCTTTAAGGTGCCTTCCAACCCAAACCTTTCTGTGATTCTAGGATTCATTCACCTTGGTTCTCATATCTATTTTTTCTTTTCTCCTTTATTTTCTTCAAAAATTCAGTAGTTCTTCCCAAAACTCTCTGCTTCCCCCATCCCCTGGCTTCAGGACAAATACAGACCTTTTTTCTGTCTTGAGGATTTCAGCAAGGCCAATGGTCCATGTTGGATGCTGGCAGAAAAATGATAGTAAAAGAAAAAACTTCCTTTTGTGTATGTTCTTCCAGCAAAAATGAAGCTGAAGAGCATCCTGAACCCAAAAAAGAGAATAGATGTACGTATTTGAATTTAGTAGTGCTTTAAAGCTCTGGTGATACTTTGTATCCAACTGGAACATCTTTCAGTTTTCAGGGCTGTTTGGAAACCATACTGCATTTGTGGTCTGTATCTTGTTCATCAAAGTTAAGGCACATATGTTTCACTGTCATATGTTCACTTTCTAACAGAGACAGTTTGACTACCTAAGGAAAAAAAAAAATAAAAAAATCTGTCAAGAGTCAAAAAGTTCAGCCTTTATATTTCCCAATGAGGATCTGGGTGGTATTTTTTTAAGTGGTCATCTTAAAGATGTATCTGTACATTCTCTTTCAAAATTTGCAAAAATAATGAATTATCTGTACAGAAAATATTAGTATTTAACAAAGACACTTTTTAAATAGAAAAAAAAAAAGTTTACTGAATTCTTTCTATTACTCTGAAGCAGCCTTTAGTAATGATGGAACTTATTTTCATACCAAGCATTCCTTTCCCATCTCTGTTCTTTGTTAACTAATTTTCCCTTATACATTCATATATTTAAATAGTATACATGTATGTTACAGCTTTTAATTCCCTGTATAGGGAATTAAAATTCTATGACTCTATGACTGAAGTTAGTTTTAGAATAAGTTTTAGAAACTGTCATGTTTGCTGCCAGTCACCAAATCAAGGTTAAAACAAAGCATGTGCTCAAAAATATATCAGACTTTCTGTGGGCTGTGCTGTGCCTACAAATGGCAGGAAATTGAATTCTAGGAGCATGGCAAGTTTAGTCAATGTTTGTCTCCAACAGTATGGGCAGGTTTGTTGTTCTGAGGTGCCATCAAGGAACAACCAGAGCAGAACTGCTCCCCAAAAGAGGACCAGCAATAGCAGAGGGTGCCTGCAGCACATGTAGGGACAGTGTTCTCACACTGAGGGAGCAGTCCAAGAGCTAGTTTTATTTCCAAAGCTTGTTGCAGCCAGCAGACTCCTGTCTAAAAGTTCAAAAGTCCAATTTCAGACTCTCATCCACAACCACTTATCTGCAGATTGTAAACATTTGCAATTTAAGCAATGCTTTTCACCTAAAAAATGATATTACTCAGTCTAGGAGTGAAAGACAAAGCCTGAGATTGGTGTTCCTGGACCAATCTGCAGAACATGTGTGGGAGAACGTCCCTGGTGTGGCTAGTCAAGGCAATTTAGGCCTATTAGTGCACTCGTGGCCCTGGTAAGTATGAAACCTTTTTATTAAAAAGCCCTGCATTCCTGAATTGCCTGAAAAGCCTTCTGAAACTCTTCAAACAACCACCTCAAAATGTTACTGATAGACTAAAATATTCTGCTCCATCTTATCATTGCTTTTTTTGGTTCACTTCTTATGCAACTTTCTTCTTGGTTTTCAGCACCATCCATGTGATCTAAGAAGAAGCATTAATCTGCATACACTCAAGAGTATCTGAAGCTGGATGCAGCCACCACTAACTTTTTTTTTTTTTTTTTTTTTTTAACATATATTCAAAATATGTTATAAAAAGAGATTCCAAAGCATAGTAATTTATGCTAGCCAAGAGGGCTTTAGGAGACCTGGCTCACTCAGTTGTAAATACATATGACCTTCAGGTTCTTAATCTGAATTTGTTTTGATCTGGCCAAACATAAGACACTTCCAAATCAGAAGCAGTGAGTAGTGTAGTTGCAATGAGTTGAGAACAACGGCAAAACAACTTTTCCCTGTACGCAAAACTATTCTAGAAATAGTTTTGTTTCTAAAGCTATTCTTCTCTTCTCTAGAATAAACTGAGACTAGATTCCTCAATCTAGTAAATAAACAAAGACAAGATGCTCATTAGAATTAATGTACCTGTACCTTGGCCATATGCTGCTCATAAGCACCTGTAAATGTATTACTATTCCAGTGAAAATAGAAGATGCTTAGGGAAATGTTCCTGCGAAAATACAGTCCATATATGTCTGAAAGATTGACAATCACTGCAGAGATTATCATAGAGCTACCCATACACTAATCCCTCAGTACAATTTTTATTACATTAGTCTCTCTCCAGCCATGAAGAAACTTCTATTTTGTATTTGTTTGAAAGAAAATAAATAAAACAAATAACATCTTTTAAAAAGAAGTGTTCTTTTTCAAACAAGAATAAAGTCAGGAGAGTGCTTTGATGTGAGCCTTACCAGACAGCTGACTGACTCATTTCTGTATGATATATGGCCCTTGTGCAGAATATAGCTCAGGAAGCAATGCCTCTAGGTGACAGATAATATATCATCATCACCTGAGAAGAGAAGTGTGATTCTCAACTGCCTGACCAGTCAGAGTAAGCATGTCTCTGAGTGGTGACCTAAAAAGAAGGTGCCTGCCAATACCTTCCAGACTGGAGGTATGCTGGTTTGTCAGCATGCCAAGAAGCTTGTGTTTAACTTGTTCAGCTGCCCAAGGAAGAGTTCATAGAGGGTCTTGGCTTTGCATGGCTCTTCAGTAATTTTGGAGGAAAGCAAGCCTCTCAGTGCACAATACTACTTTAAATGTTTTTGGTTGTTTGAATAGTGAAAGGGTAGAGCAGATTGTAAGGGAAAGGGAAGGAGGAAAAAAGTAGCAGAAAAAAAAGAGTGCTACTAACTGGGGATAGATTAAACATGTTTAAAAGTTCATCCATTTGTTTATATTTGACATGCTTGTACTAAATTAATGCAGTCATGAGCTGGATAACAAACAAACCACTGTTTCATACTACTTCATATTAATTTTTTAATTAATTATTTTATTTTATTTTATTTTATTTTATTTTATTTTATTTTATTTTATTTTATTTTATTTTATTTTATTTTTTTGTTTTGTTAGATCAAGTGAGAAAATGGCATGTCTTGCCCTGCTTTTCTAAATGATTATGGTTATGTCACTTAGAATATTAAAGGGTCATTTCTCTATTCCATCACAAGGCTTTCATCTTGAATAACTTTTTTCTTCTGGTGACGAAAGCATTTTTGTTTTATTGAAATGGTAGAGAAATCATGGTTCTGCTGTTCTCCAATGTTAAAATGCAAGTGTTGCAGTAGCTATGGCTTCTACAGACATGACATGACATATATATTTTTCATTTCAATTCATCTCAGTTCTTCATCCTTTCAATAATTCTCTTTATGTAATCAGCTGTACATGGCCTTCTGCATGGAGACAAAAGAGCTCCATTCTAGGACTGTTGGTGGAAAAGCAATAGCTGTTAAGAAGATATCTCCTAGTTACCCTCTCCTACAGATTTAATTTCCTTAGTTAGTACTTGGGTATACACATTGTCATATTTGCTTTTAATATAAATAGGTGACAGAAACCTCTGGTAAGACAGGGAAGAGAGAATGTGTATGTAGGTGTCAGCAAAAGACATATCTAAGTAGAGCAATGAAACAGAGGGGGAATAATCATCATGAGAGTGGTTAAGCACTGGAACAAACTGACCAGACAGCTGTTGAAATCTCTGTCCTTGGATGGTTTCAGCGTTAGACTCTAAGCAACCTGATTTAGCTTAGGAGGTGGGCCTGCTTGGTGTAGGGGGTTGGACTGGATGACCTCTGGAGATCAATTGCAACTTAAGTCTGCAATTCTCTGAACCAGCACTAACCAAAGAGTAACCTTGTACAGAAATGAACTGTCTACTTCAGGAGATTCTCTAGATACTCATTTTTTCTCACTAGCTCTTAATGTAGTTCCTTAGTTATGACAACTCAGCAAAAATCATTTGCACACAAAATCAGCCTTGCTCATGTGCCATAATTACTTTTGCTCACCACTTTGCAATCTTGGGCAGTTCTCACTGTTGGCAATGCTTGACTGGAACTATGCTGTGCTTTGGAACATCATCGTTTCAAGGACAAGATACTGACTTCTTGTTTGTGGAATACTGTTTATTTGTGTAGCTTATCGTAGGGGCACTTCTGATGGGTAAGATTCACAAGGGACAGGAAAGACAGTAGTTTCTTCTTGCTCCTCAGTTCCTCCATTTTTCATCTCCCCATCCTCTATATTCAGTCTACTGCAGACTTCTAATCAGTCCCTAAGCTGTTCTCTGTTTTCCTGGATGTTCCTTTTTCATTGCTAGGGCTCACTGCTCTGCTCTGCACATTACACTTCCCAGATGCACTAGCAAAAAGCATAAAAATATGTAATGATGATGAAATTACTTATGAAGGAATAGATATTATTTCAGCCAGGAATTTCCTTGTGAAACAGTAATGTTAACCGTCATATGCAGCAACATCCAACCTTTTGCTTGTTCATTTTTCTGGTGCTTGTTTTTTCCTGTGAGACTCTGGTTGCTTTTCTCCACAATGCAGTTCTGGGCACTTTCAGTCTCAGGCAATCTATGCAATTTTTGAAACTACCCACATTCTATATCTAATTGGGCTAAACTGGGAATTCAGATGAAAGATCTAAATCTTGACAGTGTGAAGATTGTTTCCTCCAACGATTAGACTCAAATTATAATCCATGGGAGTCACAAGCCTGATGTCAGAGAGTGTTTTCCTACCTGAGGGTATATTTTTCACTGGTTTCCCATGCTGAGAAGCTCTACCAAAATCTTTCTGTAGTGTTCAGTTACATGACAACTTCACCATTGACATGCATTATCTTTTTAAATTGTACAGGTGGCACATCCTGGTGATCTGCTCCTGAAATATCTCCTGTGGGAATCAATACAAATGTTCTCTTGTAAGTGACTACTGAATGGAATCACTCCTAAAGTGCTTAACAACACACGTTCATAAGGAGATGCTTTACAGGCTTGCAAAGCCTACATTTTTATTGAAAGTTTCAGCATTGTTAGCTCCACATTTTCAGTTTAATTTCACAGCTGATGCAGTCCATAGTGCAATGAAAATTCAGCCACTACAGAAACACTGCCCCTTAGCTCCCAAACCTGGAGTTTTATTTTTCTTTAGGTTGGTATTTTTATGTGGAATAAATAGGGACGTCCTTCATATCCACATATAAAGATGTCTGCATTTGCAATTAACAGTGGAAAGGCCCAGAGAATGCAACCCCTGTTCTGGGAGTTTAGCCAACTACATCCATGCCCAGCTTGCTGATAGGACCCACACTGAAGAAACAGATAACATGATGCAACAGGGGACTCCTGCCTTACCTTGGGAGATGTTGAATCTCTCACCTTTGGTCCCCACCTAAGCTGCATTGCAGCCATATCTCTGCCTGACCATCTGCTCCACTGATCCACATCTTGACCTTGGAACATAAACTGGACTTTCCAGCTTATCTCAGACCTGTCTGTCATGGTACATTCTGCCTGGAGGTCACTGGATTATGGCTTACCCTGCTCATTGTCTCCAGATCTGGACTTGACCTTGACTTGGTGATACAATTTCCCAGTTGGACCTGCTTCATTGCTATGGACTTGCCTGGCAATCCAAACTCTTGGCTGAACCTGCAGTCTTACTTTCCTCTAAGAAGCAGCCTGCCCTTGCTGTACCCTGACAAACAGGCAGCATATGGATTTCTCTAAGGGTTTTTATTATTTTATTTATTTTTCTTTATACAGTAATTAGCAATGCTGAGTTTAGTGCCCTGTATGTACTAACATGTAAAGAGGTTTTAGGTCCCAGAACTACTAAGATTGACTTTGCAGTTAGCATGAAGAATCAAGGAAAACTACTCCAAGTTACCTCAGCCATGAAAATGAAACAGTGAATTGCAACTTCAGTGTGCTAAGTCTTGACTCTTTCAGAGAGATGAGCTTTTAGAAGTCATGAAGACAACAATGACACTAACATGATCTGTAAACAAAACAAAAGCATTTTAGTGTTATGTAGTTTGGACTGTGTGAAAATCAGCCTTTTGTACTAGTTTTTATTTGTATATTTGACCTTATGTCCCAACAGTACCATTGGTTTTGTTTTTTTTCAAGTGACAGTGAGATATAATTATTGTGAACCTACTGGAAAATTCAGTGGTTATATAAGACATTCAAAAAGCCGCTGTTTGAACTCTTCTTAACTGTCTTATTTTATCTGTTTGTAACTGGTAATTATGAGTTCACGCTGATCTACAATTTCAGTTTCTACAGCAGTGCTGTTAAAACTTGTTTGGCTTTAGTTTGTCTTATTCTTCTGCAGTAACACTTTTAAAGGTCTGGGTGTAACGCTGAAATACTCATGATGTTCTAAATCAGCTCCATTTATTTGCACTGTATTGTAATAATGGCAGCTGCCCTGACTGGAAAGTGGGACAGAAAGAAGAGTGAAGGGAAAGCAAGAGAAAAGAAGGGAAAATAAAAGAACAACAAAAAGGGAAACCAGAAGCAAAGAAACAAGAGAAATGTAGATTGTAATAAAAGAAAAATTGAATAAGGAAGAGTAAAAACAGTGGGAAAAGAGTAATTAAAAATAGAATACAAATGTTTGGTCACCAACCAACAAATAGGCTAGCAAAATGTCAATTTGTATCCGGTCTGTACCCAAACACTTGACATGCTATGCTAGCTCAAAGACTAACAAGCCAGTGTGACATTTAAGTTTCCAAGAGAACAAAATACTTGAGGTCAAACACAGGATTACAAAATGGAAAAAAGTTGTTGCTGAGAAACTGCCTTTAGATAATTAGAAGTGTTCTTAGAGACTAGATATCAGAAAGAACTGCTGAATTTTAAGAAATGGTGGAATCATTAAGTAATGATTGGGGATCTGTTTCTGTAAGTAACCACCCCAAAATGGATGACTCAATACATTTAAAAATCAAGTTTTAATAAGGTTATCAGTTGCACTGGTTGTATCAAAGAATAAATCAGTTCTGTCTGATAGGATCTGCCTTCTATCACAGCCTGTTTTTCAGCATTAATTCTATTTCTGTTCTTCCCCTGCTGTTTTATTAAAAGTTTTTGTTTGGTTGTTTTCTTCCCTGGGATTCTTATAATTTAGCTATCCATTACTTTTATCATTTGTCCTGCTTGAATTTCTTCATTCCATGATGGCACAACGTCAACACTTTGCCAGCACTTGGACCTCCTTAGCCACAGTGCCAGCTGTGATCAGATAAACTGTTACGGCCTCAGATCAATAAATGAAAAGCTTTTTATTATCAAATTAACACAGTACCTCCCCAAAAGTTTGGTCTGTCAGCATAAAGACGCATGGAATTTCCTTTCCTAACCTTGTTTTACTGAAATGATGCTAGTGTTTTTTGACCCATTAGAAAAAACATATATTTAAGCTAAGGAAAAAGAGATGATTGCTGTTATTTCTCAAACTGCTCCACTGGAGCCAAAATATTGTATCTTGGCATGACTTCAGGCTGTCTTCTTGGTTAGCATTCCCATTTCAAGATGCTGGGTGTCTGATGAAGGATTTCTGCTTTTGGCATTTAACAGAATAATTAGGAATAGGCTGCTTATTGTAAATTGCATCTGACTCTATTAAATCTAACTCCAAGCAGCACATTTCTGATCGTCAGTGCCAAGATGACTTGATGATATTGAACAGTGCACTGAAAAGTGCTGGTAGCTATAGGGCTGTTAGCCTGAATATTCCTGCTTAAAAGCCCTTCGGTCCAGATATCTATTAATACTTTTGTGGAAACATAGCACTTTATACACACATGCCTCTAAAAAAGTGATGTAGAACAACTTTGCCACGGAATTTTGATCTCTGTGTCAAATCACAATTTCACCTACCCATGAACCTAACTAAATAAGATGGGAGAAAGATCTCAATATGTAGGCATGTGTGCTGATAGAGACACAATTGCATAAATGGTGGCCACTTCAGAACCTCCCTTCTTATTTAGATTAACACCATTATAAGCCAGGATTTCCTCCAATAGCACAAAATTTTGCACAACTTCATAGAACACTACTATGATTATACTGCTTGCAATCCAGAAGTTTAGATTATCTTCAGAGTTCAGAAACAATTGCTATGAGAAATTATTGATCAATTTGTAAGGTGTGTGGGGGTCGTTTTCAAGTCCTTACCTCTAGAAATGATAATGAAGGAACAGCAAAACATTTTGAGTTTGCTTTTTGTCCTGTTCTCCACTCAATGAAGGTTGTTTTTTTTTTTTTTTTTTTTTTTTTTCCATCATGGTATGAATATAAGTGAGCACAAGTGCTTTCCTGATTCAGTCAAACTTTTCCTGATTCTGATTTAGATGTTATATTCAAAGCAGGGGCATAGCTGCTATTAAGGACAGCATTGGAACAGCTACCTTCTCGCTGGCAGTGTGACAGTACTCATAAACACGTGTTCCCTAAGCAATGCATGGAAAAATTGGCCTTCACAGCAAGGGCTTCACTCCATGAGATTCTACTCCGGTAACAGTCAGCTGTAAAACACTGAAAAATAAGGCTGTCTTAAACTCTATATACTCTGAGGTCTTGAGCCCTTTTCCTTAAAATAGGTCCCTACATCTTGAAATAAGCAGAGATCACTCCTTCATTTTAAAAACAGTCTGTTGGAAGATGAACAGCTACTATAGCCCTGGCTCTTCTTCCCTACCCTCTCTCCCCTATAAACAAGTTCAGTAGTTTATACACATAAGAGCCAAACTGTTTTCTTTTCTCCCTGCTGTTTCACATTCATATTTCTGGATCAGGTTTATTATATGTGTGTTTTCTAAAGGAGGAGCGGGGTTGGTCATAAGGGTTGTTCTCCCCTTTTGTTGGCACTAGTCCACCATGAAGGTGGAACTGTTAGTGGTCCAAATAGGAAAGAAATGTTTCTTGTTAAGTATTTAGGAAACCTTCTGGAAAAAGAAAAGACTCACTTGCAGTCCTTTCAATAAGGATAATATATGCAAACCTTTCACAGAATAAAATACTGCCCTGGGACTGCTAGCTGGAGACCAGATCCTCTTCTCACATCATTACTGAACAATTAACTTGGAGGATTCATTCTTTAGCTGAGAAATTTTGAATGTTTCTGCAAAATGGGACAGTTTCAACAAAAGTGGTTTTACATTCTGCTCTGGCTGATGCTTGAGGCATCTTTCAGGAAGGCATGCAATGAGCAGCAGAATCCCTTCAAGGTAATGCTACACAAAGGAAGGAAATAGCCCTGCACCCTAAAACAATCTCTAAAAATTAAAATCCTTTACAAAGAGTGGAGGGGAAGCATTTTACCTGCTCCTGTGCTTGAGATCTAAAAAAATCCACTTAGGAGCACTCTCTTGCACATGTACATTAGCAGATCTCAGAGTGCTCCTACTTCAGCAAGTCCTCTGATATTTAGACAAACATTAATTGGTCTGCTGCATTAACTACGCTCTGGTCTGCTCAGAGCTGTTATCGTTGACGCAATTCTGGATATGCTTATAAGCAGAAAGAGAACTGGGAAATATTAAAGGAAAAAGAAGCACAAGCAGATACAGAATTTCTGTATTTTCAGTAGTAGAAAGCAAACAAACAGGAATTTTATGATTGTAATTTTGGATATAGACAGATGCTACCCATGTCTTATTTCAAATATGTCTTGCTTTTAACCAAGCTGTTTGCCTTGGTTTAAATCTGATGCTTTATCTATGTAAGATGTGGTTCTTTGGTTGCTGATTTTTCTAATAAATATTTTTATAATAAGGTATCTTTTAAAAAGAGTTTAACATAAGTTGTGTACTCTATAGACTTTGGACTACAGCTTCTGAGATTTACACGAATCTTTCTATATGCTCAGCATGTTTCTTAGTCTGTTCTGAAAGGTGAATTATTCTCCGTAAATTTTCCATGAAACAAAAAGAGACTATTTGTTTCCATGGCAAAATCATAGTTTCTTTTCCAGTAATCAGTTTGCATCTTTGTACTCATGACACAAACAATCTGTTTAAAAGCATAAGAAGGAAAGCATGTTGGCCATAATGAAATTGGAGGGCAATCAAACTACAGGAGATAGGTTACATAAGATATAGAAAAGAAGGTACAAAGTAGGCATAAAGTTTCAAAAATGGTCTGAGGGATTTCTGTTTTGTCTGTTTGTTTTAATTTGTCTGTTTGTTTGTTTTAATTGATCTGGCATTCTCAGACAGCATCCAAGAATGGTGGCAAATAGAAGTAAACTTGAAGACCTCACCATTTTTGTGATGTGAATTTGTACTTGGAAACTTCAGAGCAATCACAAAAATTTAAGAGACCTTTCTGCCTTATCCCTAGAAGTTAACAAACGAGCATAAATACTTTATTTTCAAAGTGAAATTTCCTTTAGGCAATTCTCCATTCTCCTTAAACGATTAAGCTCTCTCAAGATTCATAAACATTGAAAGCATAGAAAAGAAAGTAGTGAAAGCTATGGTCACTTAAACCTCCCAAAGCCTTAGCAGATCAACCAGCTAACACAACCAGCTGTTGAGAATTCCAAACTGAGGTTCTTTGTTACAGGTAGCCTGTGACAGATTATTTCTGTGAATCACACCAGTCACAGAAACAGCAAATTTTGACTTGTGATGTCAGCTGGAATTTGTTGTTTACTTTTACACTGTAAAAAACTGATTAGAAATGAACAAAACATGTGGTGCAAGGATACAGACAGCACTAGCACAGTTCAGCCTAGATGCTTACAGTTGAAGGTAATACAGGCAACCTGCTACAGTTTTCACATCTAACTTCAGGCTCAATTTAAATTTACTGCAAGGTTGATTTAGATCTGGATTTGGGAGATCACCTGCCTTTTAATTAGGAGATAAAGCACACATTCAAACTATCTGCTTAATTTTTTATTTTGATTTGTATTGTAACATGCTTGAGTTGTGACTGAGGTGAAACTTCTGTTTTAGAGCATCAGATTAAAGATGATTAAAAATACATGACAATACATCACAAGAAAGAGCTTGTGAGGGCAGGAGAGGGGGCTGGAGCATCAGCCAGACTACTGACATCCACTCATACAAACTACAATCAAAAAGGCTTTTACAGGTACAATTACCTTTATAATTGCCACAGGAATGGCCAGACCATGCTTGAATAAGCAAATGTGGGAGGGACCACCTAAGGTCAAGTAAGAAACAGTAATGACTTTATTAATTACCAAATTCTACATAATGAGGTTTTATAAAATCAGATGGCTAGAGGGAATCTCAAGAGGTCTTCTAGTCCATCTTGTTCCTCACAGCAGCTAGACAGCTAAAGCTAGGTCTTTCCCAAACATTGTTTTCCTAACCGCTTCTCAAGAGAGACCTGTCCTTCATCTTCAAATGATGAAACTGTCCCTGTACTGTCTATTCCAGTTGCTTCACTGTCATGATCATCACAAGATTGTTTTCCAAGACACTATCCTTAGCATGCCTTGTTGCAATTTACTTCAGTGGCTATTTCCCATGCTATATTTATGCAATTAATAATTCTTGCCTCTAAAGCCTAATTCATATTCACTAGCACTTTGTAGTCTTGTGAATGTGGCACTCAATGGATTTGGACTGAAATATAAATGTATCTTGTTTCCTTAATGCTGAGAACTTTTATTGTACAGCTACCATTTATGCAGGAGTTACTAGAAATAACATATGTGCTGTCTCTATGTTCCCATAACTGTGCTTTTATAGTTGAAAAGACTTGTATTTGATTTTTGCAGCTGCAGAAACAAGCAAGAAAACAAGACCCAGCTGCATGAGTGAGGAAGTGGAACAGAGGAAATAATTTCAGACCTATTAGAAAGTGGCAACAAACTGAAGAGAGAAAAGGAAGATTTTTTCTCTCTCTAAAAGGTTCAAAGATGATACCATAAAAATGCAAAACATGACAGAAAATTATAATACATTCAAATTCTTCTTCTTGAAATGCAGGAGAACATACCATTGAAATGTAGGTTTGCTTGCATTTCTCATGACATGCCAATGGCATTGCTATCCCATGACTTGATATAAGTCTCCATGTGATTAATATGCAGCTTCTTGCTATGTGGGAAGACATGTTGGGGGCTGTTGGAGCTCTGTTTTCATGTTTGGGGTGAATCTTTGTAGCATGGGTAGGAAGGCTAGTGCAGGACCGTTGCCAGTCTTCTAAGAGGAAATGCTGTTCACCCATGAGAAAAAGTTCACAGTTGTTGCTTTAGACAACTGAAGTCCTATTAGATCAACTGGAATTTTCAAAGCATCGCCCTTGCAGGATGGACTACATTGTTTTAATGGATTTTTCAGCTCATAGAGCCTCAAGTACACATAGCTACAAAATCTAATCAGTGTAACACTAAAGATTTCTACGATTCTTGATGCTTTAGTGGATAAATGTATGTGATAAAAGCAATGTACATATTCCTCAGTGGGATCAGATTTGATATATGACAACCAATTTCTCATATATTTTTTCCCAACTGATACAAAATGGTTGTCCTCTGAAAGCACTTACTTTTCTTTAAAACTTCTCAAGGAGTTTAAAATCACAACCTCAAAGAAATTCTCTTATTTCATACAGGGTCAACATTAATCCTTTTTGAAAATGAAGGTTTTCATAAATCTTAGGGTCACAAGAGACTTTAAAACCTGACCTCCTTCTTTTTAATCTTCACATGCTATGCAGTGGTGTGGCAAGGGACTCCTTGGATTCAGTCAAATGCTTTCAATCATGTCTTCCTAGAAGTCTTGAAAGACTTTGAGAAATGAGTAATTCATCATTATTTGATGATTATAAAAGTGTTAATGATCCTCATTTCTAAAATATGGACTTTTTTTTCCTTATATTTGGCACAAGTGAGCAAATGGCTTTCTTGTATGTGTCATACATTATAAGAATAAGAAACTCTTGGAAAACAGTGGTTTTTAGGCTTTCTGAGGCTCTTCATGGAAGAACTCATTTTCATGTGTGTGTTTTATGGCTGGGAATGAGGCATGCAGAGGGGTACAGCTATATAACAGAAATGGAAAATTGATCTATCTGTCATTTTAGGTTCTTAACTTCAAGAAAACCTCCTCATATTCACACCTCTTATTCTGGAGATGATGATATTCCACTATTGAAAGTCAATAGATGCATGCCTTTCTGCCAGTGGATAGATTCAGTACCAGTAAGTCCTGACAGCGTTGCACAGTTTAGCACCTGAAGTTACCAGGAGCGCTCTAGAAACTTCCTCTGGGTGACCAGATCCAGGAAGGGTTCTTAGTACTTGTTTTCTTTCATATGCATTTTCTTTCTTGCAGGGGGAAGAGGAACTTGCACTCCCTGTCTATGCTGCATTTCCTAACAGTATATTTCTTAACAGTATACAGCTTGTTAGAATAGTAGCCTGATGTGTGAAATCCAAACTCATAAATGACATGGGTCTGTTTCGAAGCCAAAGTTTGATTCTGTATCCACTGTTTACTAGGGTAATTCCTTAACAGCTGGTCTTTAAGCATGCTGAGAGAGAAGGCTTGAAAGAGTTTCTGTCTCTACCCCTGAACTTGTTCCACTTGTGTAAGTCAAAGAAAAAAGCTGAAGAAAAACTAATGTTTGCTGTGCTGTTTGTATATTTGATGTATGCTCATATGAATCAGAGGGGAGAATTTATTCTTGGCTAAAAAGTATGGCAGCACAGGCACTTAGTTCAGAGAAAGTACTGCTTTGACTTGGACCCCTTCAGTCACAGTCCTCACTGGGCTTCTGAACCTCAGACTGTAGCAGGTCTTACCCCAAGACTTCTGGTCAGTTTTTTCTAGCATACAGTCCAACTGACTTCTCACTCAGCTTCTATAAGCACAAAATTCTTCTTATGTTTTCTTCTTCAAGGTATGTTGGTGTCCAATTCTGGTCAAAATCAGTGGAATTTATGAATAGGGGGTTAGGTAGTATGAATACTTTGGAGGATATTACATGAGGGATAAAATTAAGGAAAACTAAAATAGTTACCAACAGAGACTGAAAACTTTAGCAGTAAATTAAACAAGCCAGAGCATGTGTTTTGGCCTTGAGGCTTTTGCAATACAATCTGCCCTGTGCAAGTAAACTTTCTGTCCTCCAAAAGAGGGATGCCCATGCTCTGATTACTCTCATTCACTTTTAAATGAATGCTTCAACAGACTTGCAAAGGCTAAAAAAAGGCCAGACCCCTATGTGGGCACCTTTATGTGGGCAATTTCTGGTGCAGCCTTATTACACCATGTATAGTATGCGACTCCTGGCACACTTCAGGGATGTTCCTTTTCTTCCTTTTTTTGGTTTCTCATGTTCATTCCAGATGAGATTTGATGCCTTCTCAAGTTCACCTGTATGACTACCCTCTTTCAGGTTTAGACTGAGATCTGGATTTCTGGTTCAATTCTCATTTACTATAATAAGACATTGATCTGAGTCTATTTCAGGAGATCCTGATAGAGGGATATCATCATCTTTCTTATAAATCTGGCTGTAACAGTTAAAGAAAACCTTTTTTTTTTTTTTTTTTTGATCCCTAGGAAATAACTTACACTCTTAAAACAGATTAAATTATACTCCCCCTCAACAGCAACCATTTAACTTCTATTTTCTTTGTGTCAATTATCTCTGCAATCCATATTATGCTATCTTTTGTATTTTTTTTTCTAATGCTAAGGCTGTGTTGCTAGTGTTATCTAACTATAGTCAAAGCTATTTTCCATGTACTCCAAATCAACCAAACTGCAAGTTTCCTATTTTTGCACAGCTGCATATTACCATCAAAGGACTAACCCTTTCTATGTTCTAGCCTCAGACAGCAGAAGTACAAATACATAAATCCATTCTTCTGTTCTGTAACCTATTTTATTTGCTGTTGCCAAACATCGCAGTGTGTAAGTAATCAGGTAGCAAATTACTTACCTAACAATTTACAATATCTGTGTAACATCTCACTGCCGACTTGACCCTCTTAACATCTATAGAGTTCTTTGATCCCAGACATGCAAAACTCAATAGGTGATTACTTTTGCAGACAGTAACTATGTAGCCAGAACACTCAGAGTTTAAGAGCAGCTTCCTGGTGACAGAACAGTAGGTATGAACATAAAGTGACATTATGAATACTGTAGTCCTAACGGATTTGTGTTACCTCTCCCCACACAGTTCTGGGCAAGAAATTGATGAAAGGAAGAATTAACATGTAATATATTTTCTTTATTCAAGAAAAAAGATTTATTTTGTTTTATCATTAAAGCAGAATGAGAAGAACAGATTTTCTGTTCGTTTTGAATAACCTTTAAGTAAAGTTATTCACAACTCCAACTGTTTACATCACTAAAAATCCTTAGTTATTGCTCATATCCTAGCTTTCTTGGCTTTAAAGAAATATTATTGCTGAGCTCAAAAACAACCAATGTCAGCAATCAGTGCTGCAGTTACGACTTTCTCCATGGAGGTTAACTGAAGAGAAGATTATTGGCAGCAGGTGATTAATTTCCCATTAAATAATCACCATGCGAAATAGCAACCTCTACTTGCAGAATTTTTGATGGTTAAAGGGATTGACTTAGCTGACTTGACCATCTGTTAGCCAGACTATCAGATCACAAAAACATATGGAAAATATATCATAGATGTGACGTGCTTAAAAATAAATAAATAAATAAATAAAAACAACAACAAAAACCAAACAACAAAAACAAAACCCAAAAGAATTAATGTTTAGATAAATGATTTTTCTAACTGTTCCCCACTCAGTTACACAAGCATCAGGACTGCTGCCAGGGGGCCCACAGAAGTGTGTGGCTACCAGTAGAGGGGAGAGTAGGACAGTGCTATAGCACCTTGTGTTTTGGTGTCTTTAAGTCACCCTGGAATTTCATCTTGCTAGCTTTAGCTTAGGTGATTAGTGCCATATGCTGTAAAAATTAAATTATATGCCAGGGAAATCACTTGTGAAATGAGAGATTTTTTAATGTGGCAATGCCACCAAAATACTAAATAGGTAGGAAAAGGAAGCATCATGATGTCTTAAATGCAGAAGTAAGCAAAAAGATAACAATGTAATGCAGAGCTTGACAGAGAGCTCCATGCAGACCAGTTAATTGGGCCTTGTTTGGTTGTCTTTGCAGGACATTGTTTTGTGACCTCTAGTAATAATAACAGCTCAAGCTGCTTGTATAGTGCCTATAACTCAGTAAAACAGGATCCCTGCCAAGCAGACAAGTCTTGCTCTCTGTTGAAGAGTTATCAGGCATCTAAGATCTATAACCCACTGCAATGAGTTCTGTGATCTCGCAACAATATTTGCAGTTCTCTTTCTGTGACAATGCTTAAAGCAGTGTACAATGATTAATAGGTCTATACACTTTTACAGACCCCAAAAGTGAAAGATACTAATATCAATATCCAAAGATTCTTACTGATGCTTCTTGATGTGAGATCACATATCATATTCTGTGCCGTTTGCTCTTTCCCTTTCTTATGGGATCAAATTTCAAAATAGTTAGATATATCTACTTATATATCCATATATAAATATATATAGCTTATGGTAAAGCACACCAACATTTGAAGACTTCCAGCTGACTACACTGTGTGTGAAAATACATGCTTGCAAATTCTAACAGACATGGACTTTGCTTACTGATGATTTAGCTCCTATTTTCTAGTGCTAGTGAATGAACAAGTTAAAAATATGATTCATAAATATCCAGGTTCTAAAATATGTTTATACTAGTAGGTTTGCCTAATTAGTTTCATTATAAAACTCCCTATTTATGAGAGAAGTCTAGGGAATTTGAAAGCAGTGTTTTATTAACACTCTTTATTTTACTCTCACGTTAATTCTTTGAAGCATGGACTGGGTATCTAATTTTATTTAACATAACAATGAAAGTTAAACTTTAAGGAAATTGCATATAAAATGCAATTATAAATAGGTGTTAATAGCTCTCAATCAAGTACAGAGAGAGCTAGCCACAGATTTCTTTAGTTGAATCTTGTAAATAGTATTGACAAATGGGAATGCATTATAAATTGTATAAAACATAACAACTGGAATCTGAATATTATGAATAACTGTGAAACAAACTCTTAGAAAACCCCATGTTCTTTAGCAAAAGCTGTATCTTAGACATTTCAATAACAGGTTTCAACATAACATTTACAGTGGAGCTTAAGATGGAACAATGCATGGTCTTTAAAAATCTTAGCAAAATTTATTTCCTATTTTACTCTATATTCTATTTACTTCTGTTTTCGTGTTATTAACCAACTAAATATACTTATGCAGGACTGTATTTTCGATGGCAAACACCCCAAGTATTTTGTAGACTCAGCAGTACTGGAGTTAATGAAATATGTTCATGTTTTTTAGGGTAGTGGTCTCCCAAATGGCAAATAAAATCTCTAGGAATTGTCCTGCTTCCTGAGCCTCCTGAGGGAAGGGGAAAAAACTTGTTTCTGGACACTCCCACTGGGAACGCAGGGAGGCAGGGAAATCTCAGGACCCTATTCGTCTATCTATCTGTCTATGTGTATAGCCTGGACCCTATTCAGAACTAGACACACGGCCTTTGTGTGTCTAGTTCCTGCTAAAGGCTTACCAGGATCCAGAAGCGAGATAGAATGATGCTTACCCTCAAGATCCCAGCTCAGGAAGATATTTACAGATCTCACAGCAGCAAATTCAAGTCTTACAGCTGTAACTGCATCAGTAGTAAGCAAAACTAACACTCTGAGAAGACATCACATACCCTCTTCACAAGAACTTCTAGTTTTGAGTGCTTGTCTAGGACCTAGGAAGTGTGGCCTCCATCCAGTGTGAAGCACATTCCTGTGAAGGGCTCATTCCTGTGCTTAGTGAAAAGATAGCTCATCAGTCAGAAAACAGCCACCCTCGGAGTGGACTTGTACCATCAAGAAATAAAGAACTGTATGTCCTGAAGTGTATGCAGGCCCACTGACAAGTCAGGCTGCAAAAGTTTTCAGTTAAGTCAACTTTTCCCGTTAGTATTTAGGGAGCACCAGTTGAGTCTCTTTCATTGTGCATCATGTCCCCTGTGGAATAATAATGAACCATTAGAATTTTCAGGGGCATCTTATTGCGTCTCTGTAATTTGCATATAACTTTTACCTTGCAAATGGGATTGCTGACATGAGGCTGCTTTACTTTTTAGGCTTCAAGGGAGCTGCAGAGCTTGTGAATTAATTCATCCTATAACAGTTATTTTCATACCCATGATTCTCCATTAACTTTAATTAATCTCCAAGGTTTATGGTCTATAAATATGTGCACATGCAAATAAATATAATTATATACAGAAACGTACATAGTTCCTTGTCAAATTATATTTACTAACATCAGGTCTCATAGGTGTTTTCTAGATAATTTCACCTATACTACTCTGATTATCTTTTAAATTAAAAGAAATCAGAATTCAGTCTCTAAATAAAACATATTTAAAATTACCTACATGTATGAATTTTCATTTGTTTCTCACATAATCTCCCTCTCATCTTCCAGGAATGCTTAGCTAAACACATTTGGGATATCAAATCCCCTACCAAAATGATATTGTTTTTCACTGCACTGAGCATTCTGCTGCAATCAGGTTTCATCTTGTCATTTTAATTGCATGCTCCATCGATGCCGACTAACTTTCTGACATTGAAGCTACCACTATGCAGTATTTTAAAAGCTTGTTTTGTTTATTTAGTTTGTTGCTGTTGTTGTTGTTTTCTCTTGCCTTTGATAAACAGAAATCTGGGGGTGTCTGTGTGTCCATAAAACTTCTACAACCCATTTCAGCCACAAACTTGGAGATGAACTGATTTTTAAGTATTTTCTCCTTTTCCCAGAATTCATAGACCAGTATCATGTTCTTTTTGCCTGAGGGCATTCTTAATTTACCGCTACTTTTCAGTACTTTAAGGCGCAACCTAAGCAGTGAATGCCTAATCACTGAAATCAAAATTTTGCCATGTGCTGGGGTTAGGATTTTTTTGGATTGAGGTTTTGAACCCAGTTCCTTTTTAGACTTTCCTTTCATCTTTGTCCAAACCCATGCTATGATAGATTTGTTTCCATTTTTATTTAAGCATCCTCATGAGGGAACTTTGGTCTATAGTCTGAACTTGGAAATAACAGTAATCAACAAAGTATAAGTCCCATCTGTTTCCCTCCTTTCAGAGAATCTTTGTTGAAGCAGGACTAAGATTAGTCCAGCATTTCTAAAAGAGGTTCAGATATATCTACTGTTTAAGAAAATAGTGTGGGCTGGAGCTGCCCATTCCAATTTATTTTCTTTTCTCTCACTGGCTAAATATTTTTAGGAAAAAAATAAAGGGGGGGGGGGGGGAGGGGGGAGTTGGACATTAAAAGCACTATGAAATGATTTCCTTTTCAAGATTTGTAGCAACAAAATTTGTAACAACAAAACAACAAGATTCACTTTTGCCCGTACTAGTAAAGACCGCAGGTCTCTTTTTTTTTTTTTTTTTTTTTTTTTTAAAAAATGTCACAATCTCAACTAGACATTCAAATAAAATAAATAATAAGTCTGATTAGTTGAAGGTGCATTGTTTGAGAGTTAATGTTTGGGTTATTTGCAGTTCTGGGCTGCTTACTGCTATGTAGCAACAGATATAACCTTCAGAATCACAAACTCCCAAATGTAGACCATCATCCCTATTTCTCTACCTCACCCATGCTCCATGACCATGACAACACAGTACATATGTAGCTGAGTAAATAGCATTTTTCCATTATCTGTAGAAGGCCACAGGCTTTCTACAGACCTCTGTAGTGGGATTATGTGGCAAGATTTTGGTAGTGGAGGGTTGTAGGGGTGGCCTCTTTGAGAAGAAGGCAATGATTATTCTCTCCTTAGTTTCTCTTTTGGTGTTGTTTCTTCAGTAGGTATGTCATCAGTGTGTTGAAAAAGTTCTTCAGAGATGTCTTGCTTGTTTCATGGGTAATGCCATAGGAAATTGTAGGACCCTTTCTACCACTGAGGCAGCTGGTTCCAAATGTATTGCATGCTGTTCTGGGAGAAGGCAAATGGGAGTCTTGCTTCTTTGGCCTGAGAATTTTAAGAAAGAAGTTTGCAACACCAGCTGTAATATACCAGATATATACTTAGCCTCTAGCTCCAACAATTGTTGTACCATGTCCAGAAATATAGCAGCTAACAGGGGTGTGACATAATTCAAAGTTAATAATTAACCACTAGTCTGCAATGTTCTGAGCAGGACAAACACCACGGTTGTAAAGTGCGTGCATTTTGGATGAAACCCATGTTTTCTGAGAGAAGCAACTGAGATTTGATTTTCACTGCCAGCCCCTCAATTGGGCTGATTCTGCTTTTGGCAAATCAATTGGTCAATTGGCAATGATAACTGGGTCTACCTAAGCAAATGCAGGACCTGCACTGTCTATTCCAAAGACTCAAAGCCTTCCAACCCTGTCAATCCTTCTACAGCAGTCAAGAGAGTCAATCCCAATGATGGCAGGGGCATCAAAGCCAGTGGCTGCAGGTGGGGTTACCAGTTTCTTATATTTAAACTAAATCTTTCACTTATAGAGTAAGACACTTCTTCCTCCAGTGTGGGTTGTCTGTGCGTCACAGTCCTTGGGAGGTGTAGGTGCCCTTGTTTGGTGCAGAGAGTAACCCCGAGCAAGGAGGTGGCTTCAGCCTCCAGCAGCTGCCAGTTTATTGTGTCTGGGTAGGAGCACAGTGTGTCTTTCTGGTTGGAAAAAATAAAAAAACATTTCAGTGGATAACGGTTAGGTTTTTGCAAATTATTATTTGTTGTTGTTGTTTTGTTTTTCCTTTTTCTTCTTTTTTCCCCCCACTGTTTTAATTTGCCACAGGGTTGGCTGAATATGGTACAGCCTATAACATAGGCACACTTCTTCACATCCCACTTTTTCATCTTTTAAAGGATGGTGCTTCCCTTTTCTATTCTGGCTAATCATATATAGATGCATTATGTATGTGAATTTTCAAATCTGTCTTGACCATTTTGGAAAATACATCCAATGTTACATTGGATGTGATTTCAACAAAATGGCTTCTTCTATGCTCATACATTTGTCTTCCCTTAGAGTCATCAATTAGCTTTCAGTTTTAAGGATTTTCTCTAATGTTTGCTTGGGCAAGAGAAGGGTTTTGCACCAGTTTAAGTGTGACTCAGTGTTTGGTAAAGATTTTTATAGCTGTAGCTCCTGGCAGTATTAATTAGAGCCAATTATAATGTGATAGACAGGTTTTACCAGTTTAAAATGCTTAACTGAACACCCTCTGTCTCCCTCAAAAACCAAATGGAGATTTTGATTGCATTTGCATGCCTGAATGGTTAGACTCCTTGTGTTCATGAATATAATAGGCTATATGCAAGTTATATAATCAGAAGTTTATTTAAATGGATAAGCAAATGTCCGTGTACGTATATACCATTAGGAATGGTACAATATTAAGCATAACAAATATTTTGGAGCTGTTCTTTATGACATGATTACTAACAAAGATCTTTAATCTCAGCTTAATTTTTTTCTGGTCAGATTTTCCATTAATTATACTTAAGTTTTTTTTCAGTGATCACAGTTGGTAATTTTAGGTTTCTGTTTGACTGAAGATGGTGCTAAGCTATTAATTGGAAAAATGAGTATATTATAATGAAGTATTTTCTGCCATTATCTGCTCCAGAAGCTTCCTAGATCCCAAACAAAGTCACTTAATTAGTGGTTCAGTCTCTGTAGTCCAGTAAATGTTTTAATCAAATACAGGGAACAAGAGTCAGCAAGAAAAATCCAAAAGTCATTCAGTGTACATCCTTAGAGAACATTACTACTCTGGTCTCTTTTTGCACCCACAACTTCATCATGAAAACCTAACATCGTGTTTTTTTTTGTGAAACAGATGTCAAAACCTTTGTGTGTGTGTGTGTGTGTGTGTAAATCAAGTAATTGTGTTCTAGCCAGCCCTACTACCAGATGAAAACTTCCAAAATTCACTTTCTTAACACTAAGTAATCTTCAACAGTGTCTTATCCCAATGGCAGCAAGAAGAAAGGTAAGTTAATTACACAGTGTATGTTAGTACCGTTTTCTAGAAAAATGTGTATTTTGTATATGCAAAGACTTGTTCTTTACCTATGTATGACATGCTACCAGGGCCACAAAGTTACATATGCAGAATGTTAAATATGATTTCTTCATGTTCCAAATGAAACACTTGAAACAGTAAAAGCAAAACTCTCTTATGAGGTGTGTGTGTGTGTGTGGGGGGGGGGGGGCGGGAGGAAATTACCTCCAAGAGACTTTTTAAGCTGCTTTTCTTCTTTTCTTTTCTTTTCTTTTCTTTTCTTTTCTTTTCTTTTCTTTTCTTTTCTTTTCTTTTCTTTTCTTTTCTTTTCTTTTCTTTTCTTTTCTTTTCTTTTCTTTTCTTTTCTTTTCTTTTCTTTTCTTTTCTTTTCTTTTTTCTCTTCTCTTCTCTTCTCTTCTCTTCTCTTCTCTTCTCTTCTCTTCTCTTCTCTTCTCTTCTCTTCTCTTCTCTTCTCTTCTCTTCTCTTCTCTTCTCTTCTCTTCTCTTCTCTTCTCTTCTCTTCTCTTCTCTCTCTTTTTTTTAATTTAATTTAATTTAATTTTATTTTATTTTATTATTTTTTTTTATCAATCCATCTCCCAGCAGGAACATCATAAAACAGGAGAAACTACAAGCTCCTTTCGCCAGTGAGACACATCAAGTGAATGTATCCTAGTTCTGACCTTTCCAGAAACAGACTATGGAGCTCATCTAGACATAAAAATAGTTTTTGTGAATGCCTGCAAAAGTACAATCCTGTATGATTGATACACTTGTTGCCCTATACTTTTGGCATATCGTAGTGGGAGGCACTACTACCAGACACTTCAATATAGGAAAGGAGGAAATGGTGTTCATCTTGTGAAAGAGAATTTTCTTGCAAAAATTTGCTAGAGTTCATATACAGTATTATCTAATGCCAATTTGCTTGTTATCACAGTCCAGTGGTGTCCATGATCTCCTTCAGTGACATCACTCAACAAAATTTCTCCCAGAAATAAAACAACTCATTTTGGACAATGCAATAGAGAGTGAAGGTAGAAACATGTGCACCTTAGATGAGGTGCTGGAGGCAGTATAGATGCAGTGATAATTACTGCAGGAGGAAAGCCATTGACTATTTCTGTTACATAACATAACTTCTGTTGTGTTACTATAACTTCAGGACTCACTACGATTTAACGGGTATTCTACTTAATCTGGACAATGTCAGTAACTGTTCTAACTAGTAGAAATGTGCTTGGATAGGATCAAATATATATTTATTACTTTGATGTATGAGAAGGTTTTAGTTTATACTTCTAGCAAGAAGAAAGAAGCATTCAGGGGAAAATAAATAGTGAAACTGGTAGATGGCTGGAAGAGATGAACAGACAACACACTATGTGGTATGCCATTTGAAATGACAATATATTGCACAGTCATTTGAAATAAAAGTCTTTCACCCCTCAATAAATGTAAAAAGACTCAGCAGGTAGCAGCCATCTGCAGATAGAACAATCGGAAAACAAACTATAAACTCAAAATCACAGTAGGTTGGTATTGTTAATTTCTTACTGACCACTGATCATTTTTATTGTAACTTTTTTTTTTTCCTTTGGCAAATTGACTGAAAAACAGTACTAATTAGGAGACAGTTTCTAAATAGAACAGTGTGAGCTTGAAGGGACCTCTAGTCTTAACACATTGCTCTAACCAGAGACAACTTCAAAGTAACATAAAACTTCAGTCAGGTTTTTCAGGGTCATATCCAGTTGAATTTTGAGTCTCCAGATTTCATTAGATGTTTTTATTAATTGTTAATTGTTTTGTTCATTAGCTTTGTATTGGGAATAAAAGCAAGGTGAACAGGATCCTGTTTGGGTGCTACTCCTTCACTGGTGGAGACTACACACTATCAGTGACAATGTAGTGGAAGTCTTCTTATGAGCTAGTGCTACTTGGACTGGTGGGTCAAAGACCTCATCCCACTAGACATTCAGGTACTGAAGTGTTTTTTGTCTGATCATTCCCTTAGAATCTCATGTATGAGAAGACCATATTTGCACAATGCACGATGTGTTATTTGGGCCAACATATATATCTCATGTTTTTTACTCATACAACTTCAGGTTTGCCTAGGGGACTCAACCAGCATGAGAGGTGCCTATTCTTTGCCTGTCTATAACCAGTAGCCCAGTCTAGGCCTCCAGCCTAGGGCAAGATTCAGGGTAGGTGCTTAAAGTCAAGGTCAGACGTATTCACCTATGGTGAAATTATCTGTATCAGCTATAGTTGTATCAGTTACACATGGAAAGGATCCAAAATGATATCCAGTGGATAAATCAAAAATAAGTTCAGCATCAAGCAGCCATCAGAACACTGTAGTTCGAAAAAGGAGGATGGAGTTCCCTACAAAGAATAGACAAGGCCTAACATAGGACCAGGAAATTACATCAGCTGGAAAACAAAACAAACAAACAAGCAAAAAAACAAAACCAAAAATAGTAAAGCACAAAACAAACAAAGAAAACAAGAAAACAACTAACCAACAGAAACCCAAATAAAAAATGGTACTTTTGGAAAAGCTTGTGCCAGCTAGCCTGTACTGTAGCCAGTCCTGAATCAATGTCATCTGTGAAGCTAGCAAGAATACCCAAAAGGAGCAGTAGAAATGATGATAATAACCCTGGCCCATTAGTGTCCAGGACCTGTTTAATCACTGAAGTTTCTCCCACCCCTTAGACTGCCTTTAGTTCAGGTGCTTTTGTACCGCATTTGACTAGAAATCCTATAGCCAAAGCCTTTGTAGTTCAAGTCTGTAGCTTGGCTGTTGATGTGAATTACAGAGCTTTCCTCTTCCAGATCTATGCCCCAGACTTGAGCCTAGTCTTGCTTCAAGGTTTTGAAAACTGAATCGGCTCCCTCCTTGGTGTTGGCAGTACACATCTGGGAGTGAGCTCAGGGTACTGAAACCTTCTCTTACTCCTCATGAACAACAGAGAAAGCACAATGTGGCTAGACATTCAGCATCCACCTCAGGTATATTTCTACCAAGAAATATTCAAGATTCTACAGGACCCACTAATTCTGTCACTCTGTAATCCAGGTATAGTTTTTACTACGCATGCATGCTTCCAAACATTTGCATGAATGATTCCAGCCTCATCTGCCCCATAGTTTCAAACCAAGAAGGGTGAAATAGTGTTCTGCATCTGAAATCCTTTTTGCAAATCTGCTATCAAGGGTGGTGAATCCTGAGTGAAAAGGCCATGTAGAGCTGAGGGAGGAGATTATTACCCTAATGGAGCATTGCCTCACATTTTGTGGTTCTGCTCCAGAGAATTTATATACTTTTCCTGAAGTAAGACTGTCTTAATTTACCGCCTGTATTACACCAATGGCTAAGAATAAATCAGACTTTCTCCTGGTTGAGCTGCTATCTGATAACCCATATAAAGGAGCCACAGTACATAGCTTTTAACCTTCATAATGATATTTGCACTATTCCTTCTTCCCTCTGCTCCTGTTAACTTCAGTCAACCGCCTTTAAACAGAAAAAATGGTACCCATTGCAAACACATTTTCTTCCAAAAATACGAGAGTCTTTTGTCATCTTCCCTCAAGATTAGGAGCAGTGTCACCTCCGACAACAATCAGCAGCAACAGTGTGTCACAGTTCCATGAAAGATACCACTTTGAGATGCAGACATAGTGCCACAGTGGGTATGTCACCCCCACTAGTCCTCTCTTCCTTACCTCAGCGAGTTAATAATTTACCAAAGTAGGTCAGTAAATTTGCCATGCTATTTGCTGTTCTTAAATAGTCTTCTGAGGTGTGTCTGGCAGGACTACAAAGAATAGTGAGATCTGAAGTCTGTTTCATGAATTATTGGGTGATAAGTTGAAAGAAATCCATACTTCTAAAACTAGGTTGGCTTCTTATTAAGAAAATATGTCATAACCATGCTGAAACTGCAGCGGATATGTACCTTAAGCACAAGAACTTTGATGCATTTCTTAGTGCTTCTTTCCTCTTGCAATGCATGTTTTCCCCGCTTTTTTTCCATGCAGAAGGTTAATTTAGGCAGTGAATGTCATTCCTTCTCAGTTAGTTCCCCTCAATGACCTCATACCTCCCATGGATTTTTCTTCACAGCTTTAAGGGGAAGAGCTGTAATGCTTTCTAATGAACACTGGGATACTCCTGCCACCATCACAGCCCAGGAATGGAGGCCTGATGCCTGGGAATGAGCCAGTGCTTTTATCTTGCCATGGTTATATTCCATGAAGTCCCACCCATCCCCGTGCTTTGAGTCAATATTTTATGCTTCAAGGCCTGGTTGTCTTCTTACATTAGACATAGCCTTATAGTAGAGGGCATTCAGCAAAGTGGAAAGAAACACTTCAGAAACTTAAGACATTTGGCTTTTGGGGTTCCATCCTGCTGGCCAGACTTTTTTTTTTTTTTTCCAGATTTTTTTTTCTTTTCTGTAGGTCTGTGAGAATTAGAGAGAAATAAAACTCTTCATTTAGATTTGGGCTGTTAAGTAGGCCTCTCTTTTCACATACCTGCAGTATTTAGCCCAGTGGAGGATGATATTGAAAGGAAAAACTCAGAAGATATAAAAATTGAGTAATCAAGTACTATTAATAATTGAAAATTGGAGAGAATTAGGCCACAGAAGAAAGGGGTACAAGTTTTTCAGTAAGATAAACATGGTAACTAACTTCTTTTTTTCTTTTACCTGAACCCCACATGTTGTTCTCAGATTTTATTTATTTATTTTTAATTCATTTGTTCCATTTACACAATTGCTTATCACAAAGAATCACTCATTGTATTAATAAATTCTGCCTCTCAAAGGAGATAAGAGATATACATGTATGTCATACAAATAAAACTGAATGTGCATTAAAACACCTTTAGGTTAAAAAAATAAACAGAGGTAAAACTTTAAAAATGCTAGTAGGAATAGCACATCAGCAGTGGAAGACCCATCATATGTCAGGGTAAAAATGGAAAAAAGCTATGCATTTGGGCTTCTCCTGTCAGATTTACTTGAGACTTTCAAAAATGTGCCACTCCTGTCAGCATTAGCAATTTATGTTTGGTGTTGCTGTTAAAGCTAGTGTTACAGTCAGTGCAATAATCATTATTTCAAGCTTCCTTTCAGAGCACAATGCTTTTAACTCTGCAGTAAGTGATTACACGAGCAGGGATTGTGTGTGTGTGTGTGTGTGTGTGTGTGCACATGCGTATGAAGGCAGGTGAGCTTGTCATCAGTACAGTAGGCCCAAATCACTGCTCTAACAAACTAGCTGTAAAAGCCTGACAAAGCTACTGTGTTCTCAGATGTTAAAGAGAGATGGCAAATTAGCTTCTTTGCCTTTCAGTGTTGTGTATTGGATGTGGACAGCTATGCAGGTTCATCTGTCTCCAAAACAGAAATGGGAATAGCATCACTTACATCTCATCTTTCTCACCTAGAATCCCTGTTTTTTCAGTTTACACTTCCTGAGCACCAGGCTACTTTTTACAGAACAAACCTCAAGTGCTCTTGTCTATAAGAACTCCAAATTTCAATTCTTATACTGTAACCATCCTAAAGATCTGCTCCTAAAACTCCATTCCCCTTAGATTCACAAAATCCCAGAACAGCTGAGGTTAGAAGGGACCTCTGGAGATGATCTGGTCCAACCCCTGCCCTGCTGGAGTAAGCAGGGCATCATAGAGCAAATTGCACAGGGCCATGTCCTGATGTATTTTGAATATCTCTAAGTAGGGAGACTCCACAAACTCTCTGGGCAACCTGTGCCAGTGGTCAGTCACCCAAACAGTGAAAAACTGGTTTGCTGATGTTCAGAGGAAAACTCCTGTGTTTCAGTTCATGTTCACTGCCTGTAGTCCTATCAGTGGGACCGGGTGTCTTTTTTGCATCCTCCCTTCAGGTGAGATCCTCCCTGACCTTCCTCTTCTCCAGACTGAACAGTCCCAGCTCTCTCAGCCTTTCCTTATAGGAAAGGTACTCCAGGCCCTTGATCACTTTTTGTGGCCCTTTGTTGGACTTGCTGCAGTAGCTCCGTGTGTGTCTTGTACTGAGAATCCCGTAACTGGATGCAGTACCTCAAGTGTGGCCTCACCAGGGCTCAGCAGAGAAGAAGAATCACTTTCCTTCATGCGCTGGCAGCAATCCTCCCCATGCAGCCCAGGACTCCATTGTCTTTCTTCATGGCAAGGCCACATTGCAGGCTCATGTTCAATGTGTTGCTCACTAGGACCACCAGGTCTTCTTCTGCAAAACTGCTTTCCAGCTCGTCAGTCCCCAGCTGGAAACATGCATATGTACCAATGCATGTTCTTCTGGCCACAGGACTGCTCCCCCTTCCCCACCCCAGTCCCCATATTCATCCCATATCTCCTCCCACCCTCTCTGCTTCTGCTCCCGCTTAGACCTCCCTCCACCCCTTTGCTCTCAACCCCCATCTTTAGCCCACATGTCTACTGTCGGCTATTACTCTGCAACTCCTTTTCTTTCTGTTTTTAAAATTGCTGATAATTCTTCCTTCCTCCCCCACCCCTGGACTCAAATTATTCTCCAGCATCCATTTGTCGTTGATTCCACCTCCTTTCCTGACTTTCCCCACAGGAAAAACAAAAGCTGGCTCCAGGCTGCAGCTATGAAAAATCTGCCTGGATGTATTCAAAGGAAAGAAAAAGAGCAGCTGTCTGAGAAAAAAAAAAAAAAGATGATGTATGATAGCCTGTATTATACAAGTAGGCATTTTCTTGTGAGCTAATAATTATTGTGATCAAGGCAGATTCTGTGGAAGACTGACTGGAACTCTTTCAATTAAGAATGAATGCCAACACAAAGTTTGAAACACTCAGAGATTTAATATGATTTTATTTCTTTTGTCTTCTATCTATTCCTACAAATAAGAATTAACATACTTGGACAAAAGAGGGACACACTGGATTTTAATTTATTTATTTATTTTTATTTTTTTTTTCCCAGAATGTAGCAAATCTTATTAGTCTCTTAAGTGGGGTAAGTAGATATATTGTGTTACCTGCCACTTTGCCAAATGAGCCTTTCTCTTTTATCCCTGCAATGCACTTCATCTCCAGCAATCTACCAAAGAATGCAATATTTAGTATGAAATTGAAGCATTTGTGAAGAAAAGCTAACCCCCACCCCAAATTTAGGACTTTTCAGTTTTATTATATGGTCCAAAAAATACAGATCATTTTCATTCAGTTGGTGTGTAACTTCCATTTCAATTTGAAAACAGAATGGTCTTCCAGAGAAAAACAATCTCTTTTGTGCCAATTGGCTCACAAGTTTAAAATACAGAATTAAAAAAAAAAAAAAAAAAAAAAAAAAAAGGTATATTGCATATGGTTTTGATTAGAAAAAGCTTTTTCATCAAATTTTATTAAAACATTAAATGGTAGGCACAGGAGGATAAAACAGCAAAGGAAATTCCCCAGAAAACCAGCAAGTTTCTCATATTAATGCTGTCAGATCACAGGACTGTGAGTGAATTGCATTATATAATAAAAGGGTTGTTTGAGTCTTTCTCTTTTTGTGCTTTTCCTCTCTAGTTTAGGCCTAGGAAATGCAGAAGAAAAAATTTGGAATAGAGTAGCAAAACTAGTGGGAATGCTTATGACAGGCTTGAAAACTTGGAGACTGAGCTCCTCAGAAACCTTTAGAACAGGGTGAAAAAGAGGCAATCACAGAGAAAAGACTGAATATATGCTTGTAGTAGACTGTTGTCAACTACATATGCATATATATGACTGTTGTCAGGCACATGTGATGTCTGAAACCGTGGACAGATAAAATAGACAGATAAAATCAACAATGGAAGATATGCAAATGACCAAGAGGTCAAGAACAGAGCTTGGGAAGACTTGCCAGAGTACAGAAAATACAAAGGTTGAAGTCTACCTGCAGAGACCCAAAGGATTACTCCCAAAAGAAAAAGACCAAACAGAAATTAATTTATGTTCCTTTCCCCGTGTAGTCACTGAAAAAAAAAAAACTCCAACGGATTTATTCTTATAGGAGACTAAAGCTCCTCCATCTGATGCTGAAAATACATGAAGTGTTTTTTCAACATTTCACTTAATGTATGCTTTTCTGTCTTTATTTTTAGATTTCCATTGAAAATGGTTATGACACGTTGCTTTATATTCCATAACTTCATAACTTCTTTCTTAATGTGAGCTCTGCTGAGATGATATTTTCTAAAAATAAAAATAATTTTGCCTATTTGAAATAAACAAAATAGTTATAGAAGAAAACTGGTTATAGTGTTTGAGTCATCCTGAGTCAATAAGTCACTGAGTGTTTTTAACTTGTTTTTGATTTCTAGATACTCCCAATATTCCTGGTCTTTATTTGACTTAATACCTTGGATGTAAACCAAGCTTTCCAGTAGGAATGCCTGCCATGTCTCTGGATGTCTTTCTCTTCTTCACCAATCTTCTATTTTTATTACAGAAATTGTGATCTTTTTGAAGAAGTAAACAATTCCAGTAATTGTAGTCTCATGCAATTTAGCTTCACAGAGTCAGTGCCATTAGCACCAATAAATCAGTATAATCAGCACAATGACCGTTCACACAACTGCTTTTAAATTTGAAGGTTTGTGTGTGTTTACTGCTTGTGAAAAATGGCATGTTAGAATCTCATCAGATTCTCATGGCTTCCATTTCTCTGGAGAAGTTACATGGGATAGATGGAGAAAATGAGGTCCTCCTTGCCTTAACAACGATGTGACCCCTTATTGGGAGCTGATTACCTGCTATTCCCACCTCATGTATGAGATCATTTTCAGCCAGAATATAAAGACATAGGTCATTTGTTTACACCAGTCTCAGACTTCGGGGCCCCAATTAGGGTAATAAGGGCATTCCCAGAGCTGCAG
The DNA here is from genome assembly GCF_964035555.1 of Netta rufina. NCBI lineage: Eukaryota > Metazoa > Chordata > Aves > Anseriformes > Anatidae > Netta > Netta rufina. The sequence continues at coordinate 85,118,585 of NC_140124.1, read as the reverse complement.
ATCTGTGATGGTAATTGGAATGGCATGCTGTAAAGCAGCCATCCAGAATCTCCCAGGACTGCTAAGAGCAAAACTCCAGAATATAAAGGTCCTATCCTGTATTTCTCTCACTACCATAATAGTGTGCTTTGCTAGCATGATATATACTGATTTGGAATAAATCCTTTGTATTTGATGCCTGGGAGGTTCCTGCAGATGGAGGCTGACATAAACATCAGTGGGTGTTAGCTTACAACTTCCTCATGATTTTGTTGTCAAAGGGAGAGAGAAAGCTTCAGCCTCTTGAGTACTTGAATATCCTGCCCTGTCACCTTATGAGGAGGCATATTATAACTCTTCAGAGACAGAAGGGTCATGTTTGCTACAGGAGTCATTCCACTGGCCACTAGTTGGAGGTTGCCACCCCTTGTGGTTGGCATATAGTAGCTGGACTGCAAAAATTAATAATAAACATACAGACAGCCTCCAAAAGCTTCACAAACTAAACTGCTTCTTTCTCCTCATAGAAAGGTGTAAGAAAGGTAATAAACCACAAAAAGAAATAATGAAGCAGGACAACATTTTTTAATGCTCTTTTTCTCAGCACATCTATTTTGATATCTACTTGCAGAAACAAAACTGAGCATATCTCTTGACTGCCCACTGCATCATTTTGCAAAATTAGAGTGTTCTACTGTAGCAGTACTGAATTATGTTGCATTTTCCCAATTATTTCACTTTTATGAAGAAAAATTTTAAATATTCATTTGAATGTGAACAAGTTAACAAGAGAGTGAATTTTCTATTTATCAGTAAGCAGAATTGAGGGAAGCAATCCCATGGCCTTTCATTCATTTCTTTCATCTCTGTCAACTGTGATTCAAGATGTCATAGCTAGTAGCAGAGAAAACATTTCAACAGTCAGAGAGCCAAAAATATTAAAAAGCATTTCATAATATAGAGGCTAAAAAAAAAATAAAAAGGTGAAAAAAGTGGATCTATCTGGAAATATAATGTATGAAACTGTTTGACAAAATACTGAATACTGAAGAAATACTTTAAGCTTACCATATTTATAGTAGTTTAGTGCCCAGAAACTTTAATTTCCTAGTTTCATATCCTTTTCTTGTTTCATAATTAGATTAGTTTTAGAGCTGACAGCAAAGAAGAGAGCATCGTTGAAGTGCAGAGGTGGTTGTACCCAGTGCCCTCAGCCCAGGAAGCTACAGAAGAGGATCTGGACTGCAAAACAAATCAGGAAGGACTGTCCCAAAGACGAGAGAACAAATGGAGTCCTGTACTGAGCAATGAGGCAGTGGTGTTGAATATTTTGTCTACTAATGAAATCTGACTTAAGAATTCAGAGGAATTTGACTTCTAGGTAACTCCTTTAAGGGAATGCTTCTGCCTCAAATTGCTACTCCATCATGATTAATTTACCTTCTACTCCTGGCAAACATACTCATGGAACTATCCACATTATCAAAAATACGATAATAGGAACGTTTACTTGCCAGCTGAACAAAGCCAAAGGATTCAATGGATGTGAAAACTGAGCATGTTGTAAATGTAAATAAGACCAGGACTGGAGAGGTTTGATGTACTGCTGGCATTTTGTGCCTGGCCAGCTGTAACTGTCAAGGGAAATTTTGTGCAAAGTACTATACTCACAATACAAAATTAAATCTGAATGCATTTGTTCTAAAAAAAAAATAATAAATAAAACAGACTCCTCTTATTTTCTTTGCCAGAAAATCATATGACAGACAATTCTGCCTCTGAGGGGCACACATGAATGGAAGAAAGGCAGCATAATTGAAGTCAGAAAGTATTAGCTGTTGTACCAATGGAAAGGAAGGAGGGAAGGCAGTGAGTGTATGCAGCAGAAAAAGATGGGTGTGTTACAGAGAAGGGAGATTTTATGCATGTACATACTCATGGATTGGAAGAGGTTTGCATACATGCTGATTCATACCTGCCAGCAACAGGTGTGTAAGAGGTGGAGGGATGACAGTCATGTGGTTATATTTATGTGCTTGGAGGACAACGAGCTATTGCAGTTTGGTAATGGCTCCATTTAAGCTTTACTTCCCGGTTAGGAACTGCTTCCAAAACAATTACATGTGTGGAGTTCAGTACAAAGAATCCTTGAATGCAATGCTCCCAGAGGCCAGTCAGGAAGCAGATCACAGCAGTAGCCCACCAAAACTCAAGCAACAAAATGAAGAAGCATGCCTCTGCAAGCATTTTCCCCAGGACAATAGAGCTACAGACATGATTTGGTATATCTTCTGACAGGAGGAAAGATATTTAGCATTATTATTCAGATTCTCAGCATTATTATCTCTGTCATGGAACTTAGATCATAGCAAGCCTAGGCAGAAAATGAACTAAGATGGCAAGCTGTGCATGACAGTGCCTCCTTCTTTAAGAACATGAAATAACTAGTGACCTGACAGGACACTAGCAAATCATTTGCAGAATCTGTGATAACTACTAATAATTATATTCCTGGCTAAAGGAATTCCAGGCTTGATTTTTTATACCACAAAGTAATATAGTCACTCCTCTAACTAATTACTTCTCTATATACCGAGAACATCCTTTTGCTATTTGCACTAATGCTAAGCAGACCAACATGACAACTGCATACTCCAGCTTCCATTTTTCCATAAGATGATAGCAGGTGAATGAAACACGATAATTAAGTATTTAACATTAGAGGCCTGGTTAGGAGAAAATGGGAACTTTTGACAGGCAAGGCTCAACCTCTCCACAGGGAGAGTGAATTTTCTCACATCTTTTTTTTTTTTTTTTTCCCCACAGCTTTTCTCATTTCGTTCTTTCTCCTCTTATTGATAAATAAAGCCACACAATCATAGCAAGATTTAGGTTGAATGGGACCCAAATGTTCTCTCTTTCTCCCCCTGCTCTGAGCAGGGACAACTTCAAAGACGTATAAGGTTGCTCAGAGCCTTGTTGCCTTGTTTAAGTGACTTTTGAAACTCTTGAAGGATGGAGACTCCAAAACCTTTCTGGACAATCTGATCTTTACAAAGATGAAAAAATATTTCTTCCTTTACATGAAATAGAATAAATAATTGCACATTAATGTCACCCTTCCTCTCTCCCTCCCTCCCTCCCTTCCTCTCTCCCTCCCTCCCTCCCTCCCTTCCTTCCTCCCTTCCTTCCTTCCTGTTAGTTCTTTCTTTCTTTTGTTCTTTCAGTAGCATGTCTTTCACTACTAAATGTTCATCTGCATTTATTTCAGGGATGGTATTTGTTTGCAGGTGTGATCTTTGTCAATGCTAAACAAAGAAGAGTGGATACCATGCATACTACATAGCTTCTCACCTCTGCATTTAAAGGGATTCAAAGGCAACATTTGAACAGAGGTTGAATTTGCTGGATAACCAAGATAGGTTTTTCTCCTGTCAGAGAATCTTTTGTACCTGGAGCTCTCAAGATGATGAAATTTTATTTTCTGCCAGAAAGGTCTGTAACTATAATGACAAACACTCCTTCAGTGCCTGTCTAAGATCTCAGTGGAAGTTTATCAAGTGTGCACTGCCCTGGATGTGCCATCATTTCAGCAAGAAGGTCTTTCACTGCGCGTGGCTAATTCTACATCCGAAAAAATCATATCTCAGCTGGGCACACACCGTACTTACTGATAAATAAACTCATTTTCATGACAAAGAGAGTTACCATAGAGTTTTATCTACCTCTGTGATTTTTTCAGGTAGGTCAGTTTGAAAGAACTCAATGATCTTGAACAAGTCAATTGTAAATTGACTCTAGATGTCACCTGATGTAATTGGGTACAGAATGGCTTCTCAGACTGGAACTTTGATGGTACTTAGGCTGAAAATTCCAGGCACTTTTTATGACCTTTAGCAATCTTTATGTGCTAAATATAATATTCTACCTAGGCTGCATATCCTCTGTTGTGAGGTTTTAAAAGGGCCTCAGAGCTGGAAGTTCCAGACACCTCAGAGAATAGGGAAATTTAAGTAAGTAAAGCTGGCAATGTTTTGCACCTATCAAAATCTAGCTACTAATGAAAAATTGTGTGAAAATTCTTGTTCATTAAATTAATATTTTTACTGTGTTTCATCTAACTCAAAAAAAAGATTGTTAGTTCATTGAAGACTCTGTCTTTTTGTCATCTGTTATCTATATGCCACTAAAGCCACTATGTTCTCTTTTCTTGAAATTAAGTACAAATTATTCTATTTATGTACATTTGCATGCCTTTTAGTTAACTATTGCTACTGATGGGTATTCTTTATCTTCAGACACCTAATTAATCTTCATGTGGGATTTCTGTTTCATCTATTTATCACTCCATTCTCCATTCTTATGAGAGCCATGTTTCCTTTCTCAGACCTTGTCAACATTTAGATTGTGAACATTCAGATGCTGTTAGCACATCAGGTTAGAAAACTGTGTGAAGTTTTGCTTTATATTTTGACAGTACAATCAAGTTGTATATTTTTAGAAGAAGACATGAATGCTATCCCAACCACCTACATTTTGGCAGAAATCCTAATGTCAAACAGTCACTCTGATTTGTGTCAAGATTGTTGTTTACTTTTCACCATATGGAGAAAATGCAAATAATTCTGCTTTGTAATCATTTGATAGTTCTTACATATTCTGTGATATTAAGTCAGTGCTGTTCTAATACTTAAGTTACATTTTAAGGTGAAAAGGTACAAAATTATGTGTTCTATAATCTGTTATCAAATGTGCCCCATTTTTTCCTTTCCTCTTTTAAAGTGCTGTTAAAAATACTGTCCACTCAAATATCAAATTGTTCTCTTTATGTTCTGTGAGTTAGTAGAGAGACTGCGAAAAGCATTGATCAGACCTGCTGAGATTACATTTTCCTGACATATTTTCCAAATACACATTTTAACTATTACCATCAGTTTTCAATTAGATTAAAAGAAACAAATCAAATGGAACTGACTAAAAAGTTCTGCAGTACTCCATTTCACAGAATTTGAATGACAATTTTCTTTTCCAATTCATGTCTTATTAAAATACGTTTAAAGTCCTAATCTCTTACAAGAAAAAAAATGCATAAGCTAGAAACACTAATGCAATAGGGTTCTTTTTTCCTTGACAAATATCCCAAATCACAGGCAAAGAAGAATGTGCTGAAAAATAAAATGAATCTTTTAGATAAATGCTTAAAATCAAATCAATTGGATACTGCATAACCTAAAATACGTGCGTGTGTGAAACTTCTAGATTTCTGAAGACAAATATTTGATATCAAGCTCTTGCATTTGCTTTTTCTTATTCTAATAATATATGAAAACCTTTCTTATGTAACAGAAGGTAACATAAGCCAAGGTTTCTGAGGAATCAGGAAAAGTGCCCAGTTATGAGATGCATGTAGCTTGTATTTTGTTCAGCTATCCTTTCATGCTTATGTGCTAGGAGAGTCATGTTCTGTTTTGACACAGTAAATGTGCTAAACTAGACTTAGAGCTCTTCTATTTCCCAGTGGCAGTCCTGGTTTATAGGGACTGCTCTGCTTGTCAGGGCCACGGAAGCACTGTGCATATCAATCATAATTTGCTTCCTCCCACCACTCCCTTCCCCTGCTTTCCCTGAAGTGTTGACAGAGGAAAATGAGGCCAAAAGCTGATGATACAGAGCCAACAGCCCCCTCATATACAGCATCTGGAGGTGTTCCCTCTGTAGAGGAGTCAGTTGTTGACTGTTTAGGCCAATTTTCATTTTTTATATATGCTGTAGAGTATATAAAGTACAACTGAGGCAGAACAGAGCCAGGTCCATGGCATGTTGTTAGTATAACTATTTGAAAGGTTCTTGTTTTGCATTACAAAAAGGAATCTATAAATCAGTACTTGAGAAAACATATTTTCATAAAATGGTTGTTACTAGTGAAAGCTGAAGGATGGTAAAAACAAGAAAGCTGTTCCTTCAGTAAGTAGGCAGCCAAACACAAACCTTTTTCCTGTCTTTGTATACTTCTATACTTCCCTTCCACATCTTCCCTTGCTTCTTCTGAAGTATCCAATGCAATGCTTTTCAGGCAGCTCCTTTTATAGAATCATTCATGACTCTCCCTGCACAGAAACATCCCAAATCTAATTTCTCAGCTCTTCACATTGATGTCAGAAACCTTGTAGACCTACATGACTTAAGTCTATGAAACTTTCCTGGAGTTCAGCTGACCTGAAATTATTATTGTTAGTGTTATTAATTTCAGACAGTTAATCACGTCACAGCACACTAACCAAAAAGTTGCAGTCATCTTCCATCAACAGGAAACCATCTTCAGACCCTTACCGAAGAGCCCTGAGGAACCTGGCATAGCTCTGAAACAAATCCTTTTTAGAGTGGAAGTTTAATTTAGAGGAGCTCCAGAGATCTTTTTCCAAATTTTTTTTTTTTTTTTTTTTTTTAATGATTCTTACAGTACAGCTTTAACCTGTAAGTACTGTAAGGCACAGAGTGTATGTAATATTAACATAATTATGCAAAACATCAATATGGAGGGGGAGGACTACTAAAAGGCTTTGGCAACTGCATAGGGATTGCACCAATTGTGCAGTCCTCTCCTTTTCATTGTATTCAAATACAATTTAAATTTAATTTTCCTACTACTATTGCATTCCCAGCAAAGACATAATGATTTGCAGGCTCACAGTTAGGAAACTGCAAGAAAGTAGTGAAAATCTTTGCAGCTGTGGCATTCAGGAACATTTATTAGTTTATAATTACTGAAGTAAGCAATATGCCTTTTGTCAAACTATTTTCAGCAGCCTTGAAAAACACATAACCAAAAGAAAGGAGTTTGAGCTTTGAAGCCATTTTCTTTAGCTAGCCCCTATATACAGCAGTTGGTTCATGCAAGGAAACATACTGTTTCTCTAAAGCAGATGCTATCAAAACAAAATGAAGATAAAAATATACACAGACCAGAGACAGAAGGGTAGTAGAACTCTGCATGTGTGAAGCAAAAATTATCCCCAGAAAGATAGCAATATCCCCTTAATATGGCGTTCTTTTATAACTCATTACAGATGTGTATAGAACCTTCTTGTTTCTTTAATCATAGGAACAACTAAGGCAGTTTCAATCCCAATTTAGTAGCCCTAATAATTAACAGGCAGATCTTGTTGCCACTTGAACACTAATTGTATAATGCTGGATCAGGTAGTGGCTGTTTATCTGAAGCTTACAGATGCAATATAGTGTTTTCCCCTAAAACAGCAGTGGGAGGACAGCAGGGAGAAGTGTGTTTTCTGTGTCTGAATTGTTATGTTGGGATGAGGAGTGGGGAAGCAATGGAATATTTGTCTGTCTGTGTGAGGAAGATTTGGGAAACATTTTGGGGGCTTGAGACAGACAGGAGGAGGTGTAAAGCAAGAATTTAGGAGTCTGCAGCATAACATACCCTAAGAAATGATGGGGAAGAATTGGTGCTTAGCACAAAAATAGTTTCTTACTGATGCAGAGGATTAACACTATATTTGCTGCAGCTAGAAGTCTGATGAAGCCTGTTTGACCGAGAGCAGGGCTGGAAGAGTCTGTGAAAGGACACAGCAGGTAGAGGGAGGTATGTTTGCAGGTTGTTCTGTTTAAAGACATTTTCCTTTAGTTGCTGTTGTAATAGCTTATCATCCACAAGGACTTTAGGTGGTCACATTGAGGAAACAGTGCAGGCTGAATCATGTCAGAAGCCTGGCCAGTTCACACAGAGGTAAGAAACAGTGTCTATCCTGAAGATAAGTGCATTCAAACTGGTATACCTGGAGTGCCGTGTCGTGCCTTACTAGCTGTGCCCTGGCTTGCACTGTGCTACACCATATCCATGGAAACAAGTCAGCATGCCTCTTCTCCCACAAGTGGGGGAGTGACCAAAATTTGTGAGTGGGAATGTTGTCTTTGGGTGACCTTGTCCGTGTCCTCAGAGGAGAACGTTCAATGCTGCCTGAAGGACAGCATTTATCAATTTTTTCTGTCTGAGTAAATATGGGCCTTTGAATCTTTCTACCATTTTAAAGTGAGTAAAAGCATCTGTTGTCCACATCGGTTACCTCTGGGCAGTACTGAGTAAGGTGAACGTGTGACAGGTGTTCTTTCTCTCTCTGAACTCCTGTTCAGTATGCATGATAGTGAAGTTACTGTGTTTGCATCGTCACTTGAAAAATAACAGATTTCTCTGTGCAGGCAAGTGGAAAGAACAAAGAAACAGATTAGATCACTGTTCCATTACAAAGCCACATTATTTAACCTAGCCTTTTTCCTCATCTGTCCCTCAGAAGCAGGAAGAAAAGTCCTGAAGATGTCACTAGTCTCAGAGCTATTCAGAGGCTGCATCCTCTGAGCAACCATCTGAGTATGGAATGCCCTACAGTAAGTCACAGAAAGTGTGCTAAAAACATTTTAGTCATCAAAATCTCTCAAATCCACTTAGTCTTCTGAAGAAAACTTCTTTGAGGTCTGACAGTATGATTGTTTCACAAACTCACAATCTAAAGCTGACTACTAGTGAGCTTCAGCCTGCTTCACCTGGCAGCCCAGTGTCACCCTCAGCTGTGCTTCCTTCTAGAGCTCAGCACCCTCCAGGCACACACACAACAGGCTTTGAATGTCATGCCGATATATTGAACTATTACTGAGGGGATTGCCTAGTACTATCTTAAAATGTTCAGAAATGTAAAAAGTGGATGTTTTTGTTATGAATATAAGATGTTGCAGGTCAAGTAAGTGCACGTGCTGTCCTCAGAATGCTTAGGGGACTATAATAAAGAGATGTGCTCAAACTGGTATTCCTTGGATATAAAAAGAATTCGTTAGACTTGTTATATGGTTCTGAAAAAAATATTTTTTGTGGGTAGTTTTGCTGCAACAATAGAGAAAAAATATGACTATAGAGGATGACACTTAAAACAGTGAGTGTCTTCTCAATTGGTTTTCTGAGACAGAAAAAAGGATTGTTGATCATAATTAGCTAACGCCACAAGCAAACTGAGTTTAGATTATTTCATTCTCTCCTAGAATTTTTTTTCTCTCCTACAGCCTCAGGAGCAGCTACGTTTTCCCATCTTTGTATGCATCTTGCTGATGTGACTGTGTGGCTCTTTAGCCTTGGTTAACAGCCAAACTTTCACCTGGTGTCTCACGTATTCTGCCACTACCACCCCACTGGGATGGGAAGAAAAACTCACAGGAATGAGAAGATCATGGGTCAAGATAAGTACAGTGACATTGTTTATCAATTACTGCTATAGGCAAAACTGATTCAACTTGTCAATATTAATTTATTGCCAATTAAAATAGGTTTGGGCAGTGAGAAATGAAAAGACAAACAAAAAAAAGGTTTAAAAGAAGAATTCTCCTTTCTCCTTTTCCAGGACCAACTTCAATTCTTCAGACTCCTCTACCCCCACAGGAGACACAGAGGGGATGGAGAGAGGAGCTACAGTTAAATAACAACTAATAATGAACTAGAAACAACCATTGGACAACAATTATTCTGGTGAAATCTTCCAAAGGAAGGCTTAGTAGGGTTTGTTGAGTCCTGGCCTCTCCTTTCATAAGCATGAAATCCAACAATCTTCCTCCCAGGCACTTGCACTTCCATTTTTAAAAGCAATAATGCTTGAGAACTGGGTCTCCTTTTGAAATGTCGTCCAGAATTTAACTGCAGTGATATTTGCTATGGAGCAGCTAAACACATATATAGTCTGCTTTTATCCATTTGCTTTTATGTTAGCTTTATCATCTAGATCTTCTCTCTTCCTGGTATTAATGCTCCTCTCTATTTATAGATAGCAATTGTTCCATTTAAGACTTCATTTTGCAACATTAGGAAAAAAACAAACTCTTTTTGTCTCCTTCAAAGTATAAATAGAAAGACAGGCTTTTATTCACTCAGGCAGATTAGGTGAGATCTGTCCTCTGGAACACAGGGACACTTCCCAGGTTCAGATGTGTGATCCAGTAGGATTCTGGTTCTGCATTGGGATTGGAGGTTCATGGTCCCATTTCCATCCATTTTCTTGGGAAGAAAATCAAGGCATACATTAGCAAGGGATAGGAATAAAATGCTGTGGGGTGCCCATATCCACAGCATAAAAATAGTTTTGTAGTTCTCTGTACTTGATCTGTTTTGCACTCATATTTTTCAGCATTGTATACCTGATGGGGTCCCAACACTATCTTTTATAATGGTACTAGCATTTCTCTTTCATTGAAATGCTTTCCTCAGACATGAAAGAATTGCATTTGCCTTCGCTGGTCCTCAATTTTCTTGATAGCTTGTCATTAACCTGTAGCTAACAGGTTAATTGAAATTATAGGTCCTGTTCTTTACCAGTTATTTCCACAACAAAACTCCCATTTTATATCTGAGATATATGGTATTTTTCAAGTGTATCACCTTGCATTTAGAAATCATGATTTCGCTTGCATTTATGTTATTTCAGTCCTATGGTCATTCAGTTATTGCAGTCCTTCATGGTAACAGATACCAGCCTAACATATTCAGTACACTGTACTGACATGAACCTTTTTTATGCTGATGTTATTAATGAAAATATTGAAAAATATCAGTTTCAGGGGTGGTACTTAAGAAACTCCATCTATCACCTTCTGCTGGTGATATTTATTATTTCAGCTGTACCTGTTGTATTCTCCCTTTTCTTGAACAACTTATCCACTCTGCAACTCCTGTACTTTCTAATTCTGATACTCTTTCATATCTTTTCAGAAACAAAGTCCTACAAGTGAGACATCCATCCATCCTGTATATGGTGTTTCTCAAAAAAGAGGAGGAAAAGCATGCCAATGAACATGAAAGGTAGATATAGGCCTATCATACATTAAATTGAAATCTGTTATATAAATGCGTAATCTCTGAAATCCTGTTAAATTTGGTCTAAATTGCTTCTATGTTCTCTGACAATGAATTAATTCCATAGCTTAAACTCTACAGTTTATTTTAAGATACTATTTTTTCACTGTTAACTGTGATATCTTTTAATATAATAATTTAATTTTCAGCATATAATGAACACTTTTCTCTACTTCATCTTTCATATAACAGCTTGTTTATGTCACACCTAAACTGTCATCCAATAGTGTGAAATTCTGTATTGAGAGACACAAATAATTCTAGGAGTCCTTTGCAAAGAAAAAGCACACAGAAGACACAGAAGACATCAAGAATTTTTCTTACAGTTTCATTAAAAGTCATTTTCAATTTATTCTTTGGGGAGTGAGAATTATGGTCTTCCTAACCTGCATGTAGTCAGTGGCACCTTTAAAACTGCCCACTGAATTCAACTTACAGTTTAAATAGGGAAATATTTGGGGTTACTTAGGCTTTTTGTTTGTTTTTCTCAGAGAGGTGAGAACTATTAAAAGGAGCTAAAGGAACTAAAATGAACAATTTCAAAATGGAGTTCATGATCACATGATCAGCCCGTGGAACCTGCTGGAAGAGAGGAGAAAAAAAAAAAAAAAAAAAAAAAAAAAAAAGAGCCTTTACTCAGATGAAGAGCTTGGTTGAAATCCAAGTCTGACACTTAATCTATGAATTCATCTCAGCCACCCTCTGATTGTCATTTCATGAAGTCAAAGTAACTTACACCACTAAGGTTTGACAAGCACTCTGAGCTGCTCAACCAAATAGAAGTAATCCCCAAGGGTTTTTCTGACTGTCCTCTATTTCCCAGCTATCTGACAGACTCTTTAGTCAGTTTTAAATTTTGAAATTACCTCTTAAACAATGAATGAAGAAGGCATTTGGATGCTCAGCTCTTAAACACCTTCCTCTAGTGGGTAACCTATTTCTTAAACAATTAGCATCACCTCCAGAAGAAATAAAAAAACTCAAAGCTATTGAGTATTAGTAAAAATGTCTAAAAACTGTAACTCCAGTAATCTTTACCCTAGGGAATGGAAGGGACATTGGAAAAAAAAAAAAAAAAAAAGTTGCACAAAATGGATCTGGAAATGTTTTCTAACTTATTTTATGAGCTACAGGTGTTTTACCATACTAAACAACATAATCTTCTATTGAAGTTAATTTACCTGCCTTCAGCATTAGTAATTTATTTTATTTTATTTATTTATTTTTGTGGCTACAACAGATGATCGCACCCAAGGCCATCAGAGACACAACCCAGAGTTCTGTCTATTGAAGTAAAATGTTTGTTTGGTAGTATCAACTGCATATATCTCTATTAACATGGGTTGAAATGCATTTAACTTCTGTATGTACTGGCCTTATTTGTTCTAGCAGCATGTTCAAAGACAATTTGAGATTATATTTCTTCCAAAATGTAGCTATTATACCTAGCGTATTAAAGTTAATCTATTATCATTGATTTTGATTCTGTGCCACACTGGTGAAGACATTAGTCCTGAGTTCAGAAAGTTTGAAGCAACTGTTTGGTGTCATTTAAAGAGCTCCCCTGAAACAATATGTTTAACTTTATCAATATTATTTTTCTTCCCTCGGCTCACAATTGACATGAGGCAGTTGAATGTATAAGCAAACATATTCTTTTAACTCAGATTCATGCAGATAAAGGAGACAGGCAAGTATTTTATTTTCTTGTAACTGCTCATCAATGCAAAGTAAAATGAATTCAGCAGGTATTGAAGTGTACCTACTTCTTCTCTTTCTCTCATACTCTATCCAGAATGCTCATTACTCTGCCTTTCTTATTTTATCTGATCTTGATCTCTGCTGCAGTATTAGCCTTGTAAGACAGACACCAATAAAACAGAAAGTGTTTTGTTCTGAGAAGCCCTGAACCTCTGTAGTAGTTAGAATTTTACAAAACTCTTTAGTGCTTAAAGAATACTGGCAATTTTGTACTAAGCCTACAGTGTCTTCATTATACTTCTAACAAAAAGCACTGCAGAGCTTGGGGGAGAAAAAAAGGAAAATTGATGGTGCTTTTCCTACTATGTTTTAGAAGCCTGTATTGGCAAGTCTTTTAAATGTTGTTGAATACGGAAGGAGCCTGCAAGTATAGCTGAGCACTGGGGTGAAAAGTGCTGCTACTCAAAATCCAAACTAGAATTTTTGATATTGCCTGTAGCTTCCCTTGGGAGCAGGCAACCTTTTCTATTTTAGAAAACCAGATGGAATGACTACATTTTTAGGGAATAGAAACATTGTCTCACATTGATTTTTGGACTATTCTGGCCAAATAAGCAAGGTTGATGCTTTGAAAACATCAGTGCACCCCAGAGAATTTAGTTTACGTGCTTTTCTGGGCATGAACTATATCCTTGTTCTCCATACAGCATCTAACAAGAGGGACCTTGGTTTCTAAGCACTTTAGGCACGTTTGTTAATTAAACAAATGTCCTCTACTGTTTAGGTATTATAATTTCTTTAAAAGTTCAGGGCATAAGATAGAAAGAGATAATCAAGCTAGGAGGAACTACAAGCCTGATCTACAGTTGTGAACACTTGGTAAACAATAAGTCACACTCACAGATTTACCTAACCCAAGATTACTTAGTAGAGCCTGGTAGACGTTGGATCCCAGAAGTAAAGAGAGAAAGAGAAATAGCATCTGTGCTGTCTTTGCTTGTAAATTATTTTTGCTGGAGGAACTTGTCACAACCTTGCGTTGAATTTAAATGCTGAAGCTAACACAGATGTTGCCTATGCTTGGTGATCATTCATGGTGACAACCACAGTGTAACCCTGCTTCCTAGGGAGCTAGTAGTCTAACACACCAGATGACTTGCATCAAATTGTAACTTCTGCTCTTTTATATGTAGAATAAACAGAGCTATAACAAATCCAGTCACAACCCATTCTTATTGGTCCAAGGTTAAAAAAAAAAAAAAGGTTGAAAAAAACAACTGTGTTCTCTGCTTAATAAAAATGCCATTCATTCATTATCAAACCCAGCAGCAGGAAAAAAAACAACACCGCTAAGCTTTTCACTGCAGGTGGCTCCATGAAGGTCATTGCTATTCAACACTAGTCCAAGTTTCTGCATCCATTCCAGCTGCCCTGTGTGTACTTTCAGCAGGTAATCTGAGGAAGGGAGGACTGCAGGCACGTCATTACTATCATGCCTTTTCACTATCTTCTAGAGATGGAAGAAAAACATTTTGTATGGGCAGGGCAAGAAATTCCAGAGTTTGTGGACAGAATTGAGTGATGACTCTCACATGGTAGAGTCCATACTGGCTGGAGAACTGATTTGCATGCTTAGGATGCTGAATACTGGAAGACATCCTGCCGGATGAAAAACCTCTTTTGTCCCACATTATGGAAGAGAAACAGCATCATGTCCACAGACTCATATCAGTGATTTTGAGCAATAACCACATCTGTATTCCAGGATTATACAGTGAGAGTAAGAAGAGGTAGACAAGTGTGGGGATGAAGCGTGAGAGGCAGAGATCCGTACATATCTGTCCACGAAGTGGGCCAGGAGTGGTACTATGACTGTTTTACTACAAGACTAGAAGAATGAAAAGGAATGCTGTTACCCAAACCAGGCAGAGACTTTACCTTTTTTTGCTCATTCACATAAAAATGCTTTAACTTCTTTCAGTGTGCAACTAGGATACCAACTATCTTCCAAAGATCCCATTTTTAACTGGGCTGACTGACCAGATGGGCAATATGGTCCTCTGCTCTAGAAAACAGGCTGTCTTCCCTATCCGTAGGTTGGCTGGATTTACAAAGTACCTGTACAGTGCTAGAACATAGAGACATGACCAGCTCTTGGCATCTAGGTCATTTCTGTGGCATCCAGGAACATTGACTGACAATGTTTTTGCTCTTTTTCATGCCGTTGGAATCTTCACAGAATCACAGAATTTCTATGTTGGAAGAGACCTCAAGATCATCGAGTCCAACCTCTGACCTAACACTAACAAGACCTCCACTAAACCATATCCCTAAGCTCTACATCTAAACGTCTTTTAAAGACCTCCAGGGATGGTGACTCCACCACTTCCCTGGGCAGCCCATTACAATGCCTAACAACCCTCTCAGTAAAGAAGTTCTTCCTAACATTCAATCCTGTTCCATCCATGCTCCTGCACTGGTTACAGTTCTGTATCCTTTCAGCAATGTGCTAACACTGCATAACACCTTGTTTAGCTGAACATGGTTACCTTGTTTAGTACTGGAGTGTCTGTAGTGGTGATCAGCTGTCTCCTTTAATGCTAGCTCTGTAATGAGGATCTTCCTGGTGTAATGGGATCTGTTGAGCCTTTAGTGGGATAAAAAGGTTCTCAGTAGTTCTGGATAAGGGAAACTGCTTGATGTCTGAAATGGCTGCCTTTGCTCTTCACTGGAGCTTAAGGTATGTGCCATCTTCAGAAGCAGGGATCAAGAATGTTTGCATTATCTATCAGAAACTCCAGGCTGTGAGGAATGAACAGCTGAACAGGGGATGTTGTGGTGTAATGAATCATGAATGACCTCCAACTACAGCACAGTGTTCAAATAAGTGTTCAAATGACACTGATTGTACTTGCCTCACTTGGAATGAGGCCCTCTTGTTTAGGCTAGTCTGTTGGATATTTGGGGTGATTTGTTACCTCTCTCAGTGCAGCTTCTGCACTGAGAGAGGTAACAAATATCTAGCCACATGAATCCCTTTTGTTTTTTGAGCATCCCTACAGGGAGTTTATGTGTTAAGCATAAAATTGAAAGAGAAAGAGGTAGCTGGATGGATCATTATGACCTATAATCAGTCTATATGTTGTTATTAAAATTAATATTGTGCTTCAAGTAGAAGATTTTTTTTTTTTTTTAATGCAGAAATAATAAATACATTGAGTGTGTTTACTGTTTTATGTGCTTTCTTGGTACCCATACTAGACTCTCATCTTTTATGTTCTGGATGCCTTTTGATACATAAAAAAGCAGTGGTAGCTGCAAAACTAATAAGCAAGTAAATTAAGAAAGGAAAAAAAAATCCTTGTATGTTTCCACTCAAAGAGATTTACTTTCATCCTATTTTAGATGTTAAAAACTTCAAAGTCAAAAATAGTACCATCTGCAGTTCTAAAGTAAGAATTCTAGTCTCACCTCTGGCACTTTAGGGTAGCTATCAACTTTTAGTCATTTCAACATACCTTCAGTGTCTAAAATCCAAGAGTAGGTTTACTCAAAATGACCCAGATATGCTCCTAGCAAAGCAAACCAATCATTACAGTGAAAATCTTACTCAGTGGGAATACCAACTAGTGAAGTTCGGGCTACATTAGAAATAGACAAAGATGTAATGGATACAGAAATGGATACTTTCTGACTTAATTTTTAACTTTCCTCCTTCAGTGGTGTCTGATGTTTTACAATTCTGTTCAATATAGCTTTCCTGCTCAATTTACATTCAGTCCACCCCTCTGAAGTTTTTTTGCTAAACTTTCTGATTCCAATAAAAATTTTCATTCTGAAGCCATTTATTGAGGTAGGAAATTCCAGGTGATCTTCACTGCTAACTTACTATAGTTTTAACATTCTATTTCCAGCCCTAGGCTTAATGGTGACATAGTTACATGGATGCTGCCACAAAGAGCTCTCTGACATGTAAAATGGTATTTAGGTTCTTTATGTTTAATGTTATTTCAGAAACTATAAATTTATTCTCTAAACTGGGTTCAGAAAATATTTCTTACTAACAAAATTAAGATCTAAATTATTCCAGAATATTTTTATCTGTCAAGAAGGTTCCATTATATAAGAACTACTGTTGTCACTGTCATAGATAAGTTAGGCAATGCTTTAGGGCTGGAGGAGGTAGGAGATGAACAGCTGTTACACAGATGACTGTAAGATACATGTACAATAACCGTCTTTTAATGAACACTCCACCTTTTCAATTAATAAATAAGCTAATGTATTGCTGTTGTTAACACACCCTTTGCCTTGCATTATATCAAAGGCCACACTGTCTTCAAAACATACACATTTCTAGGGAAAAACTTAAAAGACTTAGCTAGTAAATCATAACTGAATTAACATGGTCATTGGAGTGCCTTTGAAATGTTTTTGCTTAATCACATTTTATCTTTGTTTATTGCATTTAATCACGCATAGATTGTATGTGCACTTGTAAGCTAATCTTTCGATCCAGATAATGAAAAATGCATTTTATTATATAAAGAACTGCTTGATACAAAGAAATGTTTTTGAAGAGTTTCAAATCTTCATATGAGGCTTTATCAACTTGGCCTTAGAATAGTTCTGTGAGATACAGTAAGAAATGATAATGTTTATTTTACTGATACTGGACTATATTAAGTCACATTAATTACATAAACCTTGGCTGTTCAAACTTTAATGACAAAAGCCAGGTATTTTTAAAAAAGAAAAACTCCAAGTAATCTTATTTTTCAAGTTGCTAAACACTCACTGTTTTCCTGAACTTCATTAATACCCACTTTAATCAAAAAGAAATCTCACCGTGTACCATGGTGGTCATCCATTGATGTATTTGGACGATTCCATTTGCACAAGTCTAGGAGTAAGGTAGAGAAATTTCATAACTGATGATTCTCCTACAGCCAGTTGCAGACACCTAACTTAGTAGTTAAAATGAATTCCACTTTTGAAAATCAAGTCAGATAAGTGTCTAATTCTTGAATGTAGCAGTGTTTTTCTTGCCAGGATAATTTCACTGACTTAGGTGAAGTTATATTACCAGGAAATGTGTTTGCTACTAATTGAACTCTCTTAGTTGAAAGTGTTGTTCATTCTCACATGGTTGTCATGTTGCTAAGACTCAGACTATATTTCTCAGATGAAAAACTTTAGCGTTGATGAGAATATCTAGTCACAGAAGAATTTCTCATCAGTAGGCATCACTTTTACATAGAAATTGCAGTGCAGCATAAGCAAATAATTCATTATATAAGCATGACTGCTTCATTGCAACTTGTTATAGTTATTGAACTCTGTTACACATTAGTATGCCATATCAAACCCTGGATGTCTTTTATCTACCAACACTAAGAAAGCACACATTTCTTCCTCCTTCTTTGAATGGGGGTTCCACATTGTTTCCTGAAGTCATGAAGTTCCCATTTCCCATGTTTTCTCTGTTTCCAGAAGGTACAAGTCCAGAAAAGGAAATACTCCCTGCTCTAACAGTGACATAAAAATGGTGTTATTTAAATGTACAGATTCTCCTGGTCCCCAAATAGAAGCTTCCTAACACACGAGGGGAGAGAATCCCTCTTTCTAGAAATCTCAGGCTTAGATGTATTGGTTCTGAAATCTGTAACTGTTTGAATATTTAAAAATAAACAAACAGTGAAAGGAAGGAAGGAAGGAAGGAAGGAAGGAAGGAAGGAAGGAAGGAAGGAAGGAAGGAAGGAAGGAAGGAAGGAAGGAAGGAAGGAAGGAAGGAAGGAAGGAAGGAAGGAAGGAAGAAAGGAAGGAAGGAAGGAAGGAAGGAAGGAAGGAAGGAAGGAAGGAAGGAAGGAAGGAAGGAAGGAAGGAAGGAAGGAAGGAAGGAAGGGAGGAAGGAAGGGAGGAAGGAAGGAAGGAAGGAAGGAAGGAAGGAAGGAAGGAAGGAAGGAAGGGAGGGAGGGAGGGAGGGAGGGAGGGAGGGAGGGAGGGAGGGAGGGAGGAAGGGAGGGAGGGAGGGAGGGAGGGAGGAAGGAAGGAAGGAAGGAAGGAAGGAAGGAAGGAAGGAAGGAAGGAAGGAAGGAAGGAAGGAAGGAAGGAAGGAAGGAAGGAAGGAAGGAAGGAAGGAAGGGAGGGAGGGAGGGAGGGAGGGAGGGAGGGAGGGAGGGAGGAAGGAAGGAAGGAAGGAAGGAAGGAAGGAAGGAAGGAAGGAAGGAAGGAAGGAAGGAAGGAAGGAAGGAAGGAAGGAAGGAAGGAAGGAAGGAAGGAAGGAAGGAAGAAAAGTGCTTTAATTTGTTTTGGAAGGTTTTAATAAACTCTTCAGATAACGGTAACCAGTGACTCTGGCAATTAATTTTGCACAAAAGACACTCAAAAAAAAAAAATCTTGGGAAAAAATCAGACAGATCTTCTGTGGCAAGGTACAGATATGCTTGAATAAAAAATCGAAATCCTTGGGTATTACTTTCATACAAGTAACATTACTTGTATGAGAAACTGCTAATTGCAGTCAAGAGTCAGCCAGTTATACTGCACATGTTAATTTCAAATAAGCATATACTTAGTACTGCTGAAAATCATGTTTGCCATTCTACTTCTATTCGAACATTTAAAATCAGATTACAAAAATAATTGCATGCTCTAAAGCTGTATTGAACCTTGATGATATATGTTAGAAATCATAGCTTCATTTATCTTTTCAGAAATGCCAATTTGTTTACTCAAGTGTAAAGCATATGCTGTTTTTCCAGAGGGATGAATTGCATTGTCTTTGGATTTGTGCATTTCTAACACATAGTTTCGTATATCTTTGTTAGATGTGTATCACTGGCAGGTACGTTTTTAAAAATGATCAAGGGTTTCTGGAATATTTCCTCCGTATTTATTTTCTATATATTTACTTAATAAGAAACAGGGGTTATATGTGACAGGTTTCTGCATGATATTTGCAATGTAAGTGATTTAGCAGCCCAAAATTATTTGTCATATAAGCTATGAAATCTAACATGAGATCACAATTTTTGAAAAAAAAATATCTATTAAAGTCCTTTTATTTTAAAGTCCTTAAAGGATATAAAGCTCTGTTCTACTGAATTAAGACTGTACTCTGATGCACTGTGATTCTGGTAGATACGTGGCAAACTAATATGAACTGAAACTTCTGTATTTGTGAAATTAACAACTTTAAAGACAGTAGCTAGGAAATCATTACCAGGATGAAAAGTAGAGGACTACTTTTTTTACCTACAAAAGATCAAAGGAGGACTTTGTATAAATGAAGACTAATTCTGACAATGTAGCATGATGCTTTTATTTCAACTGTAATCATCCATCTACCATCACAGAAAAGTTTCAGATAGGTATCTACTTTCATTTCTAGTTTCAAATTGTCGGTATTTTGTCCAAACAAATTTGGTAGAAAAATTCATGATACAATGACAAGTTACACTTTGCTGTGTTGCTCTACATTAAGCAACAAAAGATATATATTTTTTTCAGTTTCTATTGGGAAAGATAAGAAAAATAATTTTAGTAGGTACTGTTTGTTCAAACTATGTATTGAAAAAAATGCTTAGGACTTCCACAGTCCTGAGAGTGCAAATGGGTGCAAAGTGGGTGGGAAAGAAAAGCTGTCAAGAATCTTTCATTCTTCCTACACCAAATTCCTCAGGGCATGTTGTGTTTGTGAAGAAGACCTTAATTATTTCTTTAATAATGAAATTGATAGTCTTTACCTGTTAAGATAAGGTCTACTGTTTACTCTAAGATGCCCTAGTAATTAATAACTTGTTTTCTTACTGCTATATTGCTTATTTTTATAGTGGAAATGAAGAAAGGGAAATAGGGGGTTGAATGTCTTTAATAATTGTGACTATTTGCTGTGTCTCTATCATGGACATCAGATTGAACTGAACAGTGCAGCAAATCTACATTTGTAGCCCTAAAATATGTGTTTTCCCTTGAAAAATCTCTGAATGAATTAGTTTTTGTCCTATCCTTTCCTTTTTTTTTTTTCCCTAACAAAAATAATGTTTTTTTTTTTTTTTTTCCCTCCATGCAATTTCTTAATTAAAACACTAAGTAATCCACCATATTTCACGCAGCCTTGCATAGCCAGACACATCCTTATGAGTGTAGAACAGGAGGAAAAATATAGAGAATGGTTAGACTTTATGTATTCTATACTGCAATATTCTACAAAGAAGATATTCAATGACCATTCTACTCAGAGGTCTGGCAGGCCCATACATTTGAATAAGTTAGTTTTTTGACATCGTATGCAGGTTCATATTTTTTTTTTTCCCCAAAGTAAAATAGTCGCACATAAGGAAGGGAATCTTTTAAAAAACACAATTGGAATGATCTTGTAAATCTTTCCCCTGTTTTAGTGGTTGTTGTTTTTCTTGGCCTGTGTATGCCTGTGAAAAAATCTGTCATTTCCTGATGCGCGTGGGATACAAAGTGACAGAAAAGAGTTAGACAAGTCAGGTAGCAGGAAAAAGCCCAAAGTTTTGCCGTATTTCTCCTAGATGTGCATAGAGTTGGGAGAAAAAGATATTTAAAAATTAATCAAGTTCCTGGAACTTAATTCTGTGTGAGAAATGGGTTTCTGCAATGTTTCTCTGTAACAATAATACAATTCATTGCTTACTATTATTTAGGTTTCATTGATTTTGATTATTATGACTTTTGAGTAATCCATTGTTCAGTGTAGTATCTTGTTTTCTGGCATTTTGGTGACCTTTTTAAAATGTTAATCAATAAAATGCAAGAGGAGCAACTCATGAGAATCATCTTAGCATCAGTGCAATTATAGACAAGAAGTGATCTGCAGTTCCCAACAGGAATCAGTGCTTGCTTCAGTTCTCCTGCAGTTCTCACACACAGAACTGTCCCTTGGAGACACTGCACCTCCCACACCCTTGCTTCCAGGCCACTTCACCTACATATGGGCTCATCTGGGTTAGTCTTTGCTAGCCATGACACACTTACACACTGGCACTTACTCCAGGCACTGCACTGTGGACACAGAGGCCCTGTGACACATGGTTTCACTCCATTTGATGCACTCACACCCACAAATACAGGGGCGCACACAGGAACAGAGCTCTCCCCCAGGAAAGAGTTAGAAAGGAACTTACTAAGACAGGATGATGGCACTGATCAGGTGTGGGGCATGGCCAGACAACTGCACTGACCAGAAAACTATTTGCACATGGCCAGCCCTTTCTATTCCCTTACCCCCTTGTCTCATATTTATTCCTCCCCAAATCACCAAAAGACATTTTCCCATCTTTAGTTTCCCTCCCAAATTTCCTATGATAAATCATGAAATCCCAAAATGTCTTCCTCTGTATCTCATCGTGTGTCCTGCACCCTTAGACAGAAACTGCCCTTAGTCTAAAAGGTGCTCTGTAGAGCTTCTCCTGATGAGTTGTGGTGGTAGGTGTCACACTTGGACACTGGGGTTGAGGTTCTCCTGAAGCAACGCTGGGAGGGGCCTGCACAGTGTGGCCCTTCCTCTGAATCCTTAATTTTGATTCCCACCTGCTTTTGTGCTGTTCATGGTTTGTGGAGATGGGTCTTTGATGGGCTGATGGCTGGGGGCAGGCTGGAAGGCCAGGGAGGAACTTGGGCCCCCAACATTGTCTCTCTGTGTTCCGCTGTGGGTGTGCAGGTGGCCTTTTATCACACAACCTGACAGTGCAGATTTGCTTTATTGTGTATTGTTCCTTTTTTGCTTCAGAATGCAAGAAAAACAGTAGCCTTCATTTATACTTAAGGAGGAAATATCCAAATGAAATTGTATTGGACTTTCAGCAAAATGACATAATAAATTATGTTTCAGAATAACAACCATCAAACTGCTACACTGAATTTTATAATAGTATTCTCAGTGTTTGAAAAACAGAACAAAAAGACCAAAAATAAGCTGGTTAAGCCCTTGAAGGCTCATTTAAAACAACAAAACACCCACAAAAATTGCAATGTCTTTTCTTTTTGACTTCTCTAGCCCATCTTATCTTATTCTGCTTAAATTAGCTTCATAACCTTAAAAACAAACATTTTTGTTGTTGCTGTTTTTCATTTTTTGCTTTGTTTGTTTGTTTTTGTTTCCCTGAAGTGTTTTCTTATTTTATTTGGGTTATGTTTCTGACCTATATGGTATGGTTTGGTGTAGTGACTGCTGAAAAAAAGGCCAATACATGGAGACTAGAGTTCCTGGAAGATGGGAGGATGACATGGCACATGGGAGACAGGAAGAGAATGTGAAAAAAAAGAAAATGGTTAAGTCTTGCTCACACAGACCTGGAATGTGACCCTAAACAAGCAAAAAATGAAGGACTGTTTTAAGACATTGTTAACATTGAAGTTAACATTTAATTCCCACTGCTTTGTAGTTCTACTTTGTCTCTATTTGTATTTTTTTCCATTTTTTCGCCAATACATTTTGGGAATTTTCATTACAGTACAAGCTTATCAACAACTTTCTTGTTAACATTTTGGAAATTCAAGATGGCTTCAAATCAGATGAATTGTAGCAGCTAGAAACAGCTATTTTTTATATTGTTGTATGATGTTTGTGGAATAGCAATGCCATCATAACTTCAGTTTGGTTAAGAAAATGTCCAAAGCTAATTGTGTTTTGAGTCAACAAAGTACTGGAATTAGCACAGAGTGAAATTACTGTACAACTGCACCATACTGCTCCAGTCAGATCCCCAAAGGAATGGAAGTAAAGAAGTATACTTCGTGTGCAAGAGTTATCATCAGGGTACTGCTAAGAGCCCTAAACAAAGCTTTATCTCTTTTCCTTTCAAAACTTGACATTATGATACCTCGAAGCGCAAAGACACTTCCACTGAAAACCTTAAAAATGCTCAGAACAGATTTCAAAATTGGTGTCTTATGAACAGAGAACATAGCAGAGTGAACATGCCAAATGTACATTTTTAAAAATAATAGATATTGTGACTGATTGGTACAGTACAGGAATACTATATTAACATTGAGCAGCAGTTAAATCAAGTGCAAAACCAGCTGAAACCTTTTTAAGTGTAGTTGTAAGTGAAAAACGCCCTTTATCTGCAGTATTTCAGCTCAGCGCATGTTTAAAACTCATTGCTGCCTATGGCAGTAAAAGATCTATGTAAATGCTGTCTTAATGGACTAATGTAGCTTAGAGTCTTGTGTTGGAAAAAAATATAGGGATAATCTCACCATCTGAAACATTAGTTTTGCTCCAAATATTATTTAGCATTTTCTGTCAGTTCAACTTTCAGATAGAATTCTGAACAGTGACTCTTCTGCAATTATGTTGGCTTAGACCTAAATTTTAAAATATTTTAATACTCATCTTGTCTTTTCTTAGGTAATTAGAGGCCCTTGGAAAAAAATCTATATTAATTAGATTTGAGTTTTTACTTTTGTGTGTGTGTGAGAGAGAAATAATTACATTTTTTTCCTCTACTTCTAGCTTTTCATACTTTTCTTTCAATCTGAAGCTTCTCCAGGACAATAATCACTGTTTAAATGACAGAAGTGATGATCTTAAGTATCCAGTACTAGATACAGTTAGTCTATCTGAAATCCGAAGTTAAGCTTTTTTTTTTTTTTTTTTTTCCTGACAGAATTTTAATACATTGACAATCCCACCAAAGTCTTCCGAACATCCAGGAGTAATAAAAACTTGCAAAAAGATGTGCTGTAGACATTCTGGTTTGTTTTTCCAGCTGACATAAATTAAAAAGGGGTAACATGATAGCATGAATATATTCCTTCTAACAACTTGAAACACGTTTAATCCTTAGACTGACAGTGAAATCATGCCCATATGTTACTGGATGTGTCTTTAATAAAGTTTTTAACTTGTAAGAAAACAAGTTCCAGCCTACAAAGGGATGTTTCAGCTTAGGAAGAATAAAGTTGGGTTTGGTTAACGTACTGAGCATTCACAGCTAGACTTCTTATTTGATTTGTGACAAGCCCAAACGTATTTCCCCTCTGAGTAACAATATTGCCCTAGACATTATATAGAGAATAAAGAAAATTTTCATTTTGTGTTTGGAAAACTTGTTATGTAAATATATTTTGAGTGTTAACATAATCATCAGTATTTGAGGACCAGCGTGTTAAATATGACAAGCACAATTGTAAGCACGCTTGCCTTTAGTTGTCATAGTTTGCCCAAAGAGCTCAATAGCACACACCATACAGTACTCTACTACACACAGCAAGCACAGTAGTACAAATGCTACGTATCACATAGTCATATTGGCAGGTGCATAGTCACCATCTAAACATCCTGAGATGATGTTATACAAACATCAATAGCATGGCAAACTCTTTTAGCACAAAGCTTTCTTCTTCATTATGTCTCATGGGCCAAGCATAAAACCCTGGTAGAGCAGACAGCTGTCCTCAGCCTACATCAGACTTCTTTGCAGTGGTAAGAACTGGAGAGATGAACAAACCTAGAGCAAAAGACAATTTGCTTGGCACATGACCTAACTGTTAATAACAAAGCTTCAAGTCAGAAGCGGGGGTAAATGACTCACTGCAAGAAGGACATTGATGTGCTGGAGTATGCCCAAAGAAGGACGACAAAGCTGGTGAATGGCTTAGAAAACAAGTCTTATGAAGAGTGGAGGAGGGAACTGGGGTTGTTTAGCTTGGTGAAAGAAGGCTCAGAGGAGATCTTACTGTAGATTACAATTACCTTAAAGGAGGCTGTGTGAGCTGGGGAACGGGCTCTTCTCCCAAGTACTAAGTGATAAGAAGAGAGGAAATGTCCTCAAGTTGTACGAGGGGAGGTTTAAGTTAGATATTAGGAGAAAACTCTTTACTGAAAAGGTTGTGTGACATTGAAATAGGCTGCCCAGGGAAGTGGTGGAGTCACCATCCCTGGAGGTGTTCAAGAAATATGTAGTTGTATAACTTAGTAGCATGGTGTAGTGGTGGATTTGTCAGTATTAGATTAAAGGTTGGACTAGATGATTTTAGAGGTCTTTTCCAACCTGAATGATTCTACGATTCTATGACACTTTCAGGAAATCAGTATTCCTTTGCTATGCTCTCTTTATGACCCTTATTTACATGCAGTAATTATGGCAATGATGGTGAAAATACAACTCCAAGTTCATCTGTTTTAAAAGCTGTCTTGAACTATTAAATATTGCCTTTCCTGACAAATTATTACAGGGATGTAGAGGAGCAGTTCATATCTCTAATTTTTTCTTTTATTGGTATCAATTAAAGATTGTGTTGATAACATTCTTAGAATGTTTTCTCTGTTTACTAAAAGAGAGGTAAAAAAAAAAAAGCTTCAACTTTTTATAGTCAAGATGGGTATTCTCTTTAAATTAAATTTGTCTTAGTGGGCTAGATGAATGTTTTAAAAATATTACAAATGCTCTACTTAACTAATGTGTGTATATATAAATATATATATGTATATATATAAATGTATGTATATATATAAAAATGTATATATAAAAAGATATATTATGATCATATTAGAAAATAAATGTTCTTAGGATTTTCTTTTTTTCTGCTGTCTTTCTGATAGCAATTTTAGTGATTGCGGAGCCTGTAACCTCAATTTGAAATACTTCTCAAGGTGTTTTGGGAAAATTTAATTGACTTTTCATAGAAATCTTTCTTCACCTCTCCTGCAGGATTCTTCCTCTGAAGAAAACTAATTCTGGAGAAAGGAGAATGAAATCCACAGACTTCATGTCCCAGAACCAACACGAGAGCTCTCAAGCTCTGAATCCATGAAAGGAAAAATAAAAAGAAACATATGTAATTGGTACCATAAAACAAATATACAAAGATAAAATGAAATAAAAAATAAATTAAAAAAAGGTTGTTACATGTAACTTATGGTCATCAGTGCTAACTGTATTTCATTATTCCTTGTAGAAGCCTCCTTCGATTAAGTATTGGGTGAAGCTTTCAGTATGGGCTCATTAACACCATTGTGAATAATATACATAATGTATATAACACTTAATTTGATATAAAGCCATGTGGTAAGACTCACTTAAGGACTTATTTGAGAACTCCTTCAAGGCAACAAGAGGGCACTGACTTTGTAATGGATTTACCTGAACTCCTGAATGAGCAAAGATTGCTCACGTGGATAGAGGCTTCAGGACTATCCATATGACAACAACTATATGTAAACAACTATATGTATCCATATGTAAAAAATGACTGCACAATTGACACTTCAAATCAATCTAAAATGGAAATTAAACTCCTTAAGGTTTTTCTGACTTACATATTAGTTGCTATTCTGTGTTTCTTTAATTCTAGTGCACAGAATGTTACTTTAAAAATAATTATTCCACTGCTCTTTTTTTTATTATTATTATTTTTCTTTTTTTATTTTTTTTTTCCCCTACGTCACAAATTTCATTATTTCCCATCATTTTAGTGCATTTCTGCCTGCTCTGCTTATGTAAGGAAATAAGACTTGTGCCACACATCAAGGTCAGAACTGAAAGCATCCCTTTTCTAGTTATGACTAGAGGATTCCCATAATCAAAATGCTTGTGGCTATTGTAGTGCCTGCCCCCATCCCAGTTTCTACGTAAGGGCAAAGTAAATCATATTATATGAGAGCAACAAAATGAATTTTTTGAGTTAAGGGTATGTGACTTTTACCAGAAGTATAGCCTGAAGCAGAAAAATGTTCACAAGTTCCTGGAACACACTGGATCTAAGACAGACAAAGCAGACAAGAAGAAAAACAACAGCATCATCCAAATGAATACCTTCAGGGAAAACAGAAGAAGAGTTTGTGTGTCTTTCAGTTTCTGAGTGTGTTTGAGGATGTGGACCAGCAGCATGAGCTGTCATGAGACCAGAGGGAGAAATCATGACTATGTCAAACTTGGTCTTCTTCTCTATTTGTAAAACTATATTCCTAAGAGAAAGACCTAGAGATATCACAGCCAATCTTCTTCAATATTCAGGAATATTAAAGGTTATCTGGCCTGTTCATACCATGCTGCATGTACTTGCTCTTTAGTTACTTGTTCGTGGCAGTGTGTTGTGGTTCTGGGCAGGTAAAAGGCTCAGATCAGTTTACATACTGAAGTCACAGTGGAAATCTGCCGTCAGACCAGCCCAGTTGTGGAGTAGAAACTTGCCATGCTGCTTCACAACACCTCCAAGCAGCCCTGGCATAAACAAGAAAGGGTGTTTTGTGTGCAGAAAGGGTTTAATAGCTGACTTGTGTGGCCACTGCAGCTATTCTAGATAGGTCTGAACATAACATTTAAGAAGAAACTCATGATTCTCCTCATCTTGAACAAAATCTTGCCACAGCAAATGCTGGCTGCAGTATCAATCTGCATACTGGACAACCTTTATGCAGCTATTGCTGGTTATCTAGCATGTCAGATAATTAGATATCCATGTACGCTACTACTTGCAGTACATGTGATGCAGATTTTCCTGAGGGATATAGGGAATTTCTGGAAAAAGCATTTACTAAGAATGGGCTTATGTGTTTAAACAGAACTAGGTATGCTTAGAAAAGAACTATACTGTGTATCACTAGTTTCTTCTCCATAAAGAATCGGACTTCCTGATTTCAACAGCTGTTAATAATAGTTGAAAAGCAATCTTCAATTAAGTCCCAAGACACAAATACTCTTATAAAACTTTACAACTGCACTCCTCATCCATCCACTTCAAAACACTGTAAATACTGTTGCATCTTAAATATAGTCAGGAAACTCATCTGGTCACAGTCTAGGTGGGCATAACTGGTATTGTTATATGTTGTGCAAGGTGAACAAGTTTAAGCCCCAGGCAATGAACTCTTCTTTAAAAAAGCGCTTACAGTTCTGCTGACTGGTAAAGTAGTCAGCAGCCCAAAGAAGCAAACCAGCATGACAACTGAATGACATTTTACTTTGAGAAGTGGCCTTTCCTGTTAAGTATGGAATTATAATGCAGAACAGCATGTGGGACCTCGTACTGCTGTGTCCTGTAAAATACTCTTTCTGCAGAGTATGCTAATCCCCACTGCTTTCAAGTTGACATTGAGGAGAGCACTAAACCTACTGCAAACCAACATAAGTCAGAAAATGATGATATACCTTTATTTTAAAACAAATAGAGATCTAGCTAAAATACTTTAAAAGCAAAGGCATTTTGGAGATATTGTAAAAATTGATTACTAAATTAAATGTTTGTATATATAGAAGCAAAGTATTTTTCTCTCACCACAACTCCACTGCCTGTAAAGAATAATCACTACTCTTGTGTGGTATGCACTAACATGATGTTAAGGTTTAGAAGACTAATTTGAGGCCATTTCTCTTATCTGTAGAGCCAGTTCAGGGAGCTCTGCCCTTCTTCCAGCTTTCTACATTACTTCTCATTTTTGCCTCCTATCTCAGCTATGTTGCTGCAATTCAGGGCTGATAGTGTGTTTTCATTATCGTCCTTCCAGAAATGTTCGTTGCATGATGGCCTTAGAAAAATGGCACAACAAACAAGATGCGGCTTTTATCAAAGTTTGCAACAAACTGATAGGAAAAAATAATAATAATAAAAAAAAAAAAAAACACAACCCAACCAATTCGTAAGAAAAGACACTATTGCATTTGAATCATATTGCATAAATTGTTAAACCAAACCATAGTTTTATTTTTGGGATTGGTTTGGTTTTTAAATAGAAGATAAAAATACAGTAAGCCAATTCTAAAATGGGTTGTTTTAAAAAGCTAGAGGCCCCTTCATTGCCAAAATTAGACTAAAACCCTGAAGACATAAACAACAAGCATTTTAAGAAACAGGTAAGAGATGGAGACTTTAATGTAAGCACATCAAGCTGCCCCGCAGGAAGACACGGTAATGAAATTGTGCTGATTTTCTGCAGCAGTGAAAAATGTCACCACACGTTACTGCTCTGATCAAGATAGCCACTTCAATGCTTTTTTGCAGTAATCTGCTCTGGAAGAGATGAAGATTTGATTTCATCTTGGGACAATGTGACACATGCTGTTCAAATCTTTTTGAATTAATTGGTTATATGCCACATGCTATACTTGTGTTACATATTCTACCATAAAATTATCTAGTTAATTATTTACTTACGTATCTAATGATATGCACACATGTATCAAATATTTTATTAGACTTCTTTATGCTTATCATCCAAATATTAGCTTATGGTTAAAATATATAATCTCAGCTGCACAGTATAACACTTTGTTTTTGTAGTGTTTGTCCACTCATGGTACACATGTATGTTTCATTTGTTAAAAGGATTATTTTCTTTCCACTCATGTTTAAGTAAGGAAGAATTTTAAAATGTTGATTTATTCTAAATGCTTTCAGCCTCCTCAACCATGAATTGAAGGTAATGCGCACTAGAGATTTCTAAGCCATCATTACTTTTTGTGAAAACCTTTTAAAATTATTTGAGGAAACCAGGTATAGAAATATTATCATTATTAGATATGATATGATATATCATACATGTTGTAGTGGGTTTACGTGGCAAGGTTTTGGTAGCAGGGAGCCATAGGGGTGGTTTCTGTGAGAAAGATATAGAAGCTGCCCCATGTTTGGGAAGGGCCCCATTGTTTTCCAGATCTGAGCCAATAAGCGATGTTGTTTTGCGCCTCTGTGAGAGCGTATTTAAGACAGGGGAAAAACGCTGCGCCAGACAGCAGCCGGGAGTGAGAGAACAGCCTTGCAGGTGCCAAGGTCAGTGTAGAGGGAGGGGGAGAGGTGCTCCAGGCGCCGGAGCAGAAGTCCCCTGCGGCCTGTGGTGAGGACCATGGTGAAGCAGGATGTCCCCCTGCAGCCCATGGAGTACCACGGTGGAGCAGGGTTCCATGCTGCAGCCCGTGGAGGACACCACGGTGGAGCAGGTGGCCCTGCACCGACGGAGGCTGCTGCCTGTGGAAGACCCCTGCCGGAGCAGATTCCGGGCCGGACGTGTAGCCCGTGGAGAGGAGCCCACGCAGGAGCAGGTGACCTGGCAGGAGCTGCTGCCCGTAGGGGAGCCAGGTTGGAGCAGTTTTCTCCTGAGGGATGGACCCCGTGGTACGGACCCATATCTGGAGCAGTTCTGGAAGAGCTGCTGCCTGTGGGAAGCCCACGCCGGATCAGTTCATCAAGGACTGCATCCCGTGGGTGGGACCCCACAGCACAGGGGACGAGAGTGACCAAGAAGGAGCGGCAGAGAAGAAGTGCTGTAGACTGACCATAACCCCCATTCCCCCGTTCCCCTGCGCCGCTCGGGGGGAGGAGGTGGAAGAGGGTGGATGGGGGGGAAGGTGCTTTTGGTTTGCTTTTTCCTTTGTTTTCTCACTTCTCTCGCTTGTTAGTAATAGGCAATAAATCTTACTATCTCCTTATGCCAAGTCTGTTTTGCCCGTTACAATAATTATTGCGTGATTTTCTCGTCCTTATCTCAACCCTTGAGCCCCTTTTCACATATTTTCTCCCCATTCCTCTTTGAGGAGGGGGAGTGAAAGAGTGGCTGTGGTGGAGCTCGGCTGCCCACTCGAGCGGAACCACAACACATGTATATATGATATCAAGTGAGTATTCACTACAGAAGGAGCAAAGAAATGTATTTTGCTACATTGACAATGTTCATTGTCCATTCAATGTCCATTCAATGTCCAGACACTATTTAAATGTGTGTCTGGATATAGTATGATAAATCACCTAGAAAGTTTAGCACAACCAGAGCTTCAGGACCCCCTCACAACTGTAGATCAACACCTGTTTTGGGGGACCCCACAACAATTTCTAGCTCAGTTACAGTTTCAACTCTTTGGTCAACATTTCTTCCAGGTACAAAGTAAAACAAGTAGAGAGGAGAGGAAAAGAGAGTAAAGGACCCACTGAAGCAACCATACCTTTGCCACTGGGAGGGAAAGGCAAGGTTCTGGATGCATCAGGAGAGGAATGGGGGCAACCCAAACCTCCCGGAGAGCAAGATTTCACTGCAGCTGTGGAAAGAGGGAAGCTGGTGGGATGGAAGGATGTCAGTGGTGACCTCTTGGTCAAGCTGCCCTTGTCCCACAAGTGGGTGTGGAGGGGTGTGTGGGGAAAACGGTTAATCCCATAGTGGGGACAGCTCTGTGTTGTGTGGTGCTGTAGCAGGTTGATCCAGAGCGGGCTGCATGTTCACAGCAGTTCTGTTGCATTGGCTGAATCCCTGAGAGCTCAGGAATGGTGTTTCAACCGAAAACAAATAGCAGTGGGCAGCAAATTATTTCTCAAGATAAGAGACCAAACTTTGGTTTAGGATGAAAAGTTTCACAATCTATGCATAACTACTGGTTGACTAGTCGTTAAGCACTGTGATCAACTTCAGTCCTATGTCTAGAATTGAAGGCTAATGTTTACATTTGTTTAGATATGAAATTCCATGCAGGTTGTAAAATTCTTATTAATGTAGGACTTCTAAGAACTTATTTTTTTGCCTGTATAATAATTTAATATTATTCTTATTAATATAGCTGCAGTTAAATTGAAAAGCATTCTAATTACTGATTAGTATGCTGTATATATGTACATATCTGTACTAAGGGTTGTGCAAATTATTGTAAGAAAGCACAGATGAACTGTGAGGAGCAAGTCACTGCACTGAAAGTTGTTCAGTTCTTCTATGTGAGCTTCTATAACTTACTAAAAATCTAGCTTCTCAATAAGTTTAGTCACTTGTGTATATAATATATATATCTATCAATATTTCAGAGGATCAGGTCCTGTATTACTGACTTTAGGATTTTGGCTAAGTAATCCTCAAATTAAGAAATAAGGTGTTACTAAATACATAATTGAAAATGATTAAAGGAGAAATTAATCCAAGACAGAGAAAGATAGAGATAAGATAATTATTGAAGGATATGCAATTAAACTATTTTAAGAGTTAAACTAATTAAGAAAATAGTTATAAGGCATTAAATAACTAATGAGCTATTTGAATTATATTTGCACCTTAAGCACATCTTGAAAGACAGAAAAAAAGATATAGTGAAATCATTGGTAATAATGGTTACCAAACAGAAGAAAAATAAGGAAAACATCTTGAAAAAATGTAATGGCTTCAACATGAAATTGTGAAAATTTCTCATAAAACATTTTACAAGAATACTCAAATGTCTGTTCTTTACAAGAGTTTCTTAGTATCTATCATGTGCTATATTCTATATATGTGCTATATATCTATCTGTACTATATTCTTCATGGTTCTCCAGGACCTGAGCAAAGAAGCAAGAAAAAACATTTCCTTGAATGTTAGTGATTATCACTATTATTTATTCCTTTTATAACAGTGGGCCAGGAGGTCTCAATCTGGACCATCACCAATGCTTAGAAGTTAAATGTTCACAAGAAAACAAAACAAA
The DNA here is from genome assembly GCF_964035555.1 of Netta rufina. Taxonomy (NCBI): domain Eukaryota; kingdom Metazoa; phylum Chordata; class Aves; order Anseriformes; family Anatidae; genus Netta; species Netta rufina. The sequence continues at coordinate 85,085,588 of NC_140124.1, read as the reverse complement.
ACAAAACAAAACCAAAACAAACAAACAAACAAAAAACCACAGCCCAAATATTCCCAGTTCTCCATTGATTGGGTTCTGTCTGTTCTACATATCTTATGTTAATTTCCCCATTGGGTTATAAGGGCTCTTCCTCTGTTTCTTATCTACACAGTTGCTAATGTATCTCACAAATGACGAGGTTTTCCAGTATTTAATTTTTTTATTCAGCTAAAATAAAGAGGGAAAAAAGACTGTGTTTGACATCAGTCTGTGGCAAAGCTAACCTCATTTAATACCCCTTACAATGTCTCTCCATTGTGCTCTGCAGCATAATAGATGTATGCTATGTATCATCATTTTTTTTTTCTGAAAATGAAACATAAGCACCCCAAAAAACATTAAAGTAAAATCAACCAAAGCTCTTGTAAGTAGGAAAATAAACAACTAAGAAAAAATTGAAACATACTAAAAAAATTGCTCCCTTTTTCTCTCTGAAATAAATGCAGTAGGCAAATAACCTTAAGGTGGTACATCTTTATTTTTATGCCCATTTAAAATATATTCTGTTTGAATATCATCAACCAGAAATGTGTGCTATTCATTTCAAGATTTTTGGATACTGCTCTGATTGATACTGCTGACACAGCCTAAAAAAAGCTTATTTTTCATTTTTTGGCTATTTACCACTGGCAATTGACAGCACTTTGGGCCAGATCCAAAATCTGTCAAAGCCATGAATAATCCATCTCCTTGCTCACTTAATAGCTTGTTCCCCTCTACTAATTCATATGCAGACTGTGCTCCAAGCCTTATAAGTGTGCTAACTTCAGCAACAGCAGCAATGGTACCAAGAGGTTGCCCATTTGAGATCTAGCCATCCACAGATAACATTTGGAAAGACAATCTTCTGGAATTTCCTTTAATATGCTCACTCCCCAGTCCATTAGGTCTCAGAGCATCTCCAAACAAAGCAGAAGCAAAGACAAAGCAGAAGCAGAGACAAAGGGAGGAAACACCCAGCTTCTCTTTAGCCACTGTGTTCATTGAAGCTGAAGAAAAGCCAAAAGGCAAGAAGGAGCAAAGACATAAGGTCCTATCATCAGAGCAACCTAGTCATGGAAAGACACAAGCATCTATTCCCCAGGAAAAGCTGTGGGCAGAACTTCAGTTAGCTGAGCTTGCAAAGGGCTTTTTCATAGCTGAAGGCTTCAGGGCATTTTTCAACAATTTATGTGAAATCCTAGCCTACAGCATTTGCAGTGACTGAAATCCTGTTCCCATGTCGTGAGCTTTTCTTTAAGATCCTTTGGAATGCAATATTGCCATCTGTTTTCTGTTGTTAACAGAGCTACCAAGTTTTGTGTGGTTCCACACAGGATACTTTCTCAAACTCACTGAGGCAAGTTGCAGATTGATATACTTAAATGCCAAGTGTCAGCCTTTAATTAACTCAACCTGAAAGTGCAGTGTTAGGGTAGGATTCAGAGAATACCCATATGTGTAGACCAGGAAAGCTGGTAGCTGTCTTCCTTGGAAAACTGAGCAGCCATATGGGGAGTGGATTGGTAGGTGGCTGGTATCATGAATTGCTACAGGTGTGGGATGTATGTATGTGTGGGAAGGACTCTTTGCTAGGCTTGCTTGCTAGCTGTAGGATGGAGATGACTTGGAAGATAACTTGAATTCTTTGGGAACTGCTGGAGGGCCTGTGTGCTGTATCTGTTCTTTTTGGCTTCTGGAGAACTTGGAGGCAGTGAGAGGGAGTGTTGGGTTTGTATCCCATGCCTTATTGCTGCCACTCTCACAAAGACTGCTGTTGTTTCATATTGCCCCTTCACAGTTAGGATTCTCAAGAGAAGCACCAGTTTTGGAAAAACAGCAGTCAGAAAACAATTCTGCAGCCTAGCATGTGATTTAAGATGTATGGCAGGTCATGTCTGCCAGTTATGCAGCACATCAAGAACAGACCATTGATGCCAGCTCCTTTGCTGCAAAAAGCAAGAAGATTAGGAGTCTTGTTGGCACTGCTCCCTCTCTACAGTCATAAGAAGATGCTTCTATGGCTGCACAGAGGAAAATGCAAAAGGAGACAGATCACATTTTCTGGCCCTTCTCCTGAATCTTTATAAACCATATCTGAATGCAAATTTTTATTTTGCTTCCATTAAAAAGAGTGGTGTTCTTTTATTTTGAAGCCAGGGCATATGTTTCCTTACTATGTCTCAACTTTTATTTCTGTATGAACCAAGATCATGGTTTGACATATTACAAAACTACTTTTTTTTTTTTTTCTTTTTTTTTTTCTTTTCCCCCCCATTCTTGGGGGCTCCAAATCATACTAAACAGTTTGACAAATAGTTCTCCACACCCATGTAGCTCTATTAAGATTCTTCCAATCTTGAATAATTTGTAAGTTTAGGTCCAGTCTTTGAATTTATTCACTTTTGATGGATATGAAATAAAATGCCAAGTAGTAGTGATCACCACTGACAGTGCCTGTCTTTAGCCCTGAAATTAGATCTGTGAGGTAGAAACAGTTTAAATGATGGCATGTGGAAATTTAGGCTGGACGTCAGGAGGGGGTTCTTCACAGAGAGGGTGGTTGCGCACTGGAACAGGCTCCCCAGGGAAGTGGTCACTGCACCGAGCCTGTCTGAATTTAAGAAGAGATTGGACTGTGCACTTAGTCACATGGTCTGAACTTTTGGGTAGACCTGTGCGGTGTGAAGAGTTGGACTTGATGATCCTTAAGGGTCCCTTCCAACTCAGGATATTCTATGATTCTATGATTCTATGTACTTCCAGAGTGCTTCCAGTGCTGTGATGATTATCCAGCCAGAAGCTTTCCTCCACCCAGTTCCCTACATGGTGCTGGAGGAACTTGAAGAAATTATTCTGGAGCCCTGGAATCTGACCTGTAATAGCTTGGCAGATCTATAGAGATATGATCTATACAGTATCATGTGGTGTTTCTCACATTTGTTGTCTTTTCAATATGTTAATATAGAATTTTGCAAAGAAATTGCAAATAAATAAGAGCTTTTCTTTTTTTTGTTTTGTTGTTGTTATTGTTTGTTTGTTTGTTTTCCTAAAATAATACTGCCTTTACTAAATAGAAGGAAAAAAGAATATTTTTCTTCTTATGCTGGAGCCACTTTCAATGTCCAAGCAAATTTTCAAACATCATTCAAATCAGTCACTGAGTAAGAAGAGTTTGTAGTCACTACTGCTGCAAGTCAATATTTACTGTAAGAATACTGCCTTGACTACTTCAGATTTCTCTCTCATATTGGGTAGAATTGTTCTTATAGAAAAATATTTCCTAGAATTTCAAATTTTGAAATGTAACCAATGTTGCTATTTACAAATTATTGTGTTGTAATTGGATTTTTTTTTTTTTTTTTTCTAATTTGGATAGGCACTTGGGTCATAAAGTTTAACAGTTAGGATGTGAGGTGAGGTCTCTAACTGTCTTTGGAGTCTAGGCTGGTTTGCTGTACCAGATGTTAGATGTTAGAGCAATCTATTGGTGCACTTCCTTTATGCCCATCTAAATCCCTGCTTCTTTACATAATAAGGGGTTATATTACCTTATTTTCCATCACATTTTCTGTTGTGCCAAGTTAGACATGATTTATCTGTAGGTGTTATTTCCAGATGGGATGGCTCAACCCTACAGATCAGGTGTAAAATGTAAAAACAAACATTAAAAAAAAAAGAAGAAAAAGAAAAAAGTATCCTTAACCAAGCCTCTGAAAATTGTAAGATTAGCCTGAAATTAGAAGACAAAAGCAATAGATTATGGGTTCATTTAATTGCAATCCTTTTTATGTGCATTAAATGCTTTTCTTTTGAAAATTCTAACCAAGTTCCTCAAGCATGAAATGACTTTGACCCTGTTAGAAGAGTTTTTTTCCTGTAGGCAGTTACCACTTTTTTTCCAGTTGACCAAATTCTGTGTAAATAATTTCCTGTTATTATGCAGCTACCTGCCCTAATAGGTATATATCTCCTTTCCTAATATTTGCAAAGATCCTTCTCACTCTTCTCCTGCTCCAAACTTGAAGCTACAGAGGTGGATTGAATAAGAGCCTTATGCATAGGAGATGGTCAACTCTACCTTCTCCACTGCTCAGATATTTCTGTATTCTTGAAGGGATGACATGCAACTTCTCTCTATGGTAGCAATAGTAAGTAGTAAGTATTGAAAAAAAAAAAAAAAAAAAAAAAAAAAAGGAAGCAAAAAAGGTTTGTAGGAAACTTTTCAGTTTTTTTTTTTTTTCTTTTTTACCAATCTGATTTTACCATATTTCTGTGAAAAAGTCTAAAATCCTTGATATTTATTTACTTTCTCCTCTGAAATAAGAACTGAAAAGTTTAAGGCAAAAAATGTCAATGATTTAATTTCAGGGTTTTTCAAAAACCCTTCAAATTGAACTACTTCCTATTGACTTGGTGAAATGACCTGAAATGCTTAATTTCAAGCTATTTTTACATTCATCTGTATCTTTCCTGGTGCCGTGTGACCATTTAGGACCATTTATTTTTCTTACCAGAGTAAAATAGAGGTGGCAGATTTCCAATGGGTCAGGCACTGTGGCCAGACAACAATGCCCATTGTGCACCAAGAATCTCACAAATCCTGCAGTGCTCTGGAATTCTTCACAGTCCTGTCTGGGAGTTGTCCAACACTGAGGAGAGACCTGGAGTAGAAATGCAGCACTAAGGAGGCATCACAGCAAAAGTTCTAATCAGGATCAAACCAAACCAAAATGAAGTGCCTTGCTGTGATGGAAAATCAAGACTTCAAAAATTTTCCCAGAATGAGCTACACTTGGTACAAACCACTTTTTGCATCAGTAAATCATTTCAGCAGAAAGTCTCAGCTAGTTCTCATCACATCTGTTATACACATTTTCTTTGTTTTCATAAAACACAAATGCAACTGTTTGTAAGGAGGTGGACTGCTCACACTGCCTAGGTGTTTTGGAGGAGAACTGGAAGATCAGTGGCAGTGTATCTACCACTCATAATGGCCAAAATTATCAAAAAATACAAATAAAAAAATTGAACGTGGGCTTTGAGCTTTTTGCTGTATATTTAAGTTTGGTCTATGTTTAGGTACATTAATGCAGAATTCAATTTTCTGTAGAAGATAGATGAGCCTTAGCTAGCTTTTCCTCAGGTCCTATGAATCAGCTTCATTAAAATGCTATTGGTCCCTTTTATTTATTCTTTTCAATGGGTTACAAAGAATTCTCAGTTATTAAATAAATAAATAAATAAATAAAAAATAAGAATTGTATTCTCATCGCTGTGAGCAATTGTTTACTATTATCTATTCCAGAGGAAGTTACTTCTCCATAACTGATAAAAAGATTATTCTTAATACAGCATAAAATGTATTAAACACCATATAACTATTGCTTTATTGCCATAACTTTTCTTGAGAAAGGAGTTGAAATATGGGGTATTTTTATTAAGTTACACTTTTAAGATTGTGTCTGCTTATTTTATTGAATAAATTTCTTTTTTTTTTTTTCACTGTTAAGAATTGTTAACCTTGTTGATGTAATGCAACTGTGTGAAAATGAAATTTTTATTATCAATTGATGTGCTTATTAGTAGAATTGTCAGAGTTTTAGATACAGAAATAATTTCATTGTCCAGAAGCAAAAGAGTTCAAGTTTCAGGGTAGGCTGTTCAGAGTCACAATTAGCAAAACCACATCTATTTGCATGAAAATTAAACAAAGAAAGAGTATGGAAATGCTCCATGATATTTTGTAAGTTTTTTTATTTTATTTTATTATATATATATATTTTAATGAATGGTTCCTAAAATAGCAAAAGAAATTGTATGCAGCCTGCTTTAAATGGACTGAGATAAAACACCTTCAGATATAATAACTAAATCTATCAAATGTAGTATTTAACACTCATAAGGCTTTATTTCATATCTAACTGAGACTATATTTATCTCTTCTGCTCTTTCTCAAGTAAAAAAAACAAAAACAAAAACCAAACACATCAGAGTTGAACTGTATGTTTTCTTATTCAGTTGTAATAGAAGTAATGCATGGATATGGCTATGTGTTGAATCTCTCCACTGCCAGGTCATTAGCATTCAGAAGAGGAGAATAAGGTTTTGAAAATAGTTTACTTCTCCTGACAATACAGGCTGATAAGAAACATTCCAGTAAAGGAAAGACAGAAATAAATGAAGTAGAAAAGATGGCATCTCATCCTTAAAAGCAGCATATTTCCACAGTGAGCTATCATCATCAAGTTACACCCAAATAAGAACAGCTAGTAACAAAAGCATTGAGAGTTTAACTAAGGGCTATGAGGAGTTTAATTTAGCAAAAGTAATATCCAGTTTTTGTAAAGCCACAGGAGCAATGATCCGGGAGGGAAATGATAGGGCAAAGGGGAAGCTGTGCAGAATCACCTCTGTTATCTCTTCTGCTGTAAAAATCACAACGCATCAGCTTCTAAAATGGAGTCATGCAATGACAGAAATAAAAATAGCAGAACAGGGAATAAGTCTAACTTCTTCTGAGAAGGAAGAAGTGCTTTGGTTACATTTGGTTTGAATGTTAGAATACTGGCTAGAAAAAAAATAAAAGGAGACACATTTCATCAGACTTCAGCTTTCCAAGACATGGCTGTTTACTACATCACTTTTGTTGCCAGTAAAATACACAGATGCTTACAGGAGCTAATGTTTCTTGAACAAATATACACTGTTGACACAATGAATGCAACATGGACTAGTGAAAGTGGTAAACACAGTGGCAGTCAGAAGCTTCTTTATTACAGCATACATGTATATATATTTATACCTCCAAAACAAATGTATATTTATATTTCACTTTGTTGATTTTTTTTCTTTTTCTCTCATTTTCTCTTTTTTTTTTTTTTTTTCCTTTTTATTTTTCTTTCCAGTTACGATGTGTATTTTCCAATAACATACAAATTTCATTTAGACTTTACAGCTAAACTAGTGCCAGGGCACACCTGGTCTGTAAATAGTGTTTTATATTTGAGACATAGTTTTACTAACATACAACCAACCACACCTTAAAATCAGAATAGGCAAGATACTTTTCAGGCAAAGTTTTCCTCATACTGGAAAAAAAATGTAACTCCAAAGTAAACAAGGATTTTTGTCCCTTGTGTATTATGTTCCATATGGTGTTTGTTTTAAAAATGCAAATATTGTAATTAATTTACCATACAAATTTGTATATTAATGCTGCCTTAACTCATCACTGAGATGAAGAATTTTAAGTGTTTTTGTGCATCTATTGCCAATTTTATAACATCTGGTATTTTTCTTAATGTCTGAGTTACATGATTGCTTGAGAATATCAGCTTTTGGGGGGTTGTTGACTTTTTCAATTGGAATTCCTACTCCTCATGTTTTGGAGGACAAGCCTTTGTAAAGAGGAAAATTAGCAAACAAACAAGACCTCTGTGTTATATGTATTAAAACAATTTTGCGAAAAAAAAGAACTATGATTCTTGGGCCAAGCTAGCTTCAGCTCACTCCCAGTTCAGGATGTATTCAAAGGTAAGTGAGAGAAAATGGAAAACTTCACCATTTAAAATGTTTGTATTCTATCTGTATTATAAATAGAAGTAGTGAATTTGCAGCACCAACTAAGCTGGTTTAGTATTCTGTGAAAGATGTTCTAGAAAAATTAATAATACCAGTCAAATTCAGTCAACTTAACATTCTGTTATGTACCACAGAGATGGCACAATCTTTCAATATATTTTATTTCCAAAGTGTATATATATATATACATATATATATAATATATATACGTATATATAATATCATATATTATATATATACATATATATATATACATATAATATATATACATATAATATACACATATAATATATATATACACACATATATATATATAATATACACATATAATATATATATACACACATATATATATAATATAATATACGTATATATAATATACGTATATATAATATCATAATATATTATATATAATATACGTATATATATTATATATGTATGTATATATATATATATATAAAGGTAGATGTTATATAAAAGTGAACAAAACATATCCAGTGCTGCACCTTGGCCTCAGCTATTCCCTGGAATTTTTATTGCTGCCAGTAGTGAGTCATTTCCTGAAGCTTTATATGTAGCTGGTAAGTTGCATTGTTTTACATTCCTTTGGTCCAGAAGCCTTGATCATTTGGCATCTTTTTTCATTTATTCCAACTCCTTTTACCCCCAAATTGCTGTAAACAGAAAAAAAAAAAAAAAAAAAAAAAAAAGCTATAACATTTTCTATTGCAAAGTACAATTTTTTCATGACCTGAGGATAACTTTTCTAGAAGCTCCCATTTTGGCAACTAATGCTAAATGACATTAACTGTGACTCACAGCTGAAAAGCTACAAAGAAGTATACATAATTGTGAGATCTGACCTGCAGCAACAGCATTGAATAAATATAATTTTGGGGCAAGCCTAACTTCTACTCTAAGACAGACTGATAGATCAATGTAAAAGATCTAAACTGTGTTCATAAGGTTCATGAATATTTATGTACCCACATGGATGTAGGGGTGTCACCTCAAACAACATACACAAGCTAGCAAGGTACTCCAGAACTGCCATCTTGCTTTATGTGTATAGCAGTGGTATTCTTCTGGGTTAAATTCTAAATGTTAACAAAGGTAGGAGGATTCTGCCACTCACTTTAAAAGGATAACGATCTAGATATCTCAAAAGAATATTCACATCACTTGTTTATTTTTAGGAATCATTTTATGCTTTCCTCACAATCTACTTCAAACAGATTTTCCCAATTTTGAAGTTGTTAGATGGTCTGCTACATTCTATTGTTCCACATATTATTTCTCTCTGTATTTGTTTAAATCAGAGTAGCATGAACCACAACCTGGAGTGGAAATGTATTTTGATTTGAGAAGCAACAGAGAAGAAAGAAATTTCAAAGTAAACAACAAGTAAAATGATGAAAGAAATGCAGCCAAATCTTTCCACTTTATTTGGAGAACATACAGAACACTTCAGACTAAAATCTACAGGTTGAATTGCCTGATGCATACCAAAATGAACTGGCAAGTAACTACTACATTTGTTGAGACAGAATGATAAAAACTGTGTTTAAATTTAGCATTTTAAACTTGTGTAATGGATATACGACAACAGCAGCATAATGCTTTCTCTTTTGGTCTCTTCTTCTCTGCTAAAAGCATGCCTTTTTTTTTTTTTTTTCTCCTTCTCTTCTCCCAACTTCTCCTTTCTAGGCAGTGTTTGCATGGGCCCTGTACAAGATGTAGGAGCTCTGTCACCTCTCCCACCCCTGGCTGGGGTTTGACCCAACACCGGTCAGCTCAGAAATGATGCTGCTGCAGCACCACAGCTCACAGTGCAAGAGGAACATGAAACATGAGAAGGAGCTTGGTTGAAGATCTCCATCCCATATGGGTGCTTCAGGTAAACTGGCCTGTGCTATGCCATAGCTATGCCTGGCCACATACTTTGGTTTCCCAGACTCAGTGACAGGGCTTTCTGGCTTGAGATTGGGCCTTCCTCATTGCCACAGGCTAATGTGGCCACCACTAGTGTGTCAGCTGAACCTGATCGTTGCTTTTGTACACACTCTTCATTGTTGTATGGTGTGAGACTGCACTTGTGTAAGTGAAATGATTATACCTGTCTGCCTTGCTGTTGCCCTCAGCTTCTGGCTCGCTTTCCACTCTGGGTACCCCTGCTCTTGCTGCTCCCCAACAGTAAGAGTAGCTGAGAACCCATCCGTGAAGTTAGGACTGGGGTTTTTAATTAGTATTGATAAAGTTGTGCATTACTCAACATTTTTGGTGCTAGTCTGTGAAATCAGTTCTGTTCTTCATCTCTGAAAAGCAAAGCAGAACTGGCAAAGAGATTACACAGATGATCAGAGGTAAGAAATAGCTTCTATAGAAAAGTGACTAAAAATGCTAGGACTGTTCAACCTGGAAAGTGATGACTGATGTGAAACAAACCTCCAAGTTGTAAATGACCTAGAGACCTTTAAATGAATACAAAGCTAACAGAATCAAAAGAAATAGAAGGACGTAGTGCTTGACACAACATGCCACTGAACCGTGGAAATACATACCAGTAGGCTGTAGACAATAAAAACATATTTATTCAAAAGAAAACAAGGGATTAAAAAACAGATAAAAAGCTCTACCAAGACTTTTACTTACTTCTAAGACACTCTTTTCAGTGCTAAAAATCTCTGAGCTACAAATCACCAGATGTTTGAAGCATCATTATATGCTTGCTCTGTTCTCATACACTTTCCTAGGCATCCGCTGAAGGCCCCTGCCAGACAGGATGCTGGGCTAGACGGATGTCTGCTCTGACCCGATACGATTGTTCTAATGTTCTTAGCACCACCGGTTGACACTAAGGAGTCATTTGTGCTGTCAGGATTTGTCTGTGGAACAAGGACTTACTGTTTTGAATCTCTGGGGGGAAAATATGAAGTGTCATTTCCTGTAAAAGATTTTGTCCAGTTTCTTTCATTTCTGCAGTACCTGGAGGATACAGAATGCAGATAACTCTTTTTTTTTTTTTTTAACTCTTACCTGCAATATTTGGGTTTCAATGGCAGTTAAAGATTTGTAGCCAGTTGATTTTTGAAAAGAAATAATACCATAGAGATATTTATACTTGTGTAAATATATTTACAAAGTTTCTCATCAATAATCTCAATTCTATACTATTATTTATTTAGCTGCATGTTATTTGGAATATATGAGCTTTGGAAAAATATATTAGTTTATTATTATTATTATTATTATTATTTTATTCTGAGAGGTAGCACTTGCTCTCAGAACTTTCTCCTGAGTTCCTGTGCTTTAATGGGCAGACTAGAGAAACACGCAGAGGACAGCTGAAGTTCATCATGTTTATCTCTTGATCCCTTCAACTGTCTGTACCCAAAGAAAAAACAGAAGAGCATGTGTAGAGAAATGAAGATGAAACTACCAGCCTTGTCATCACAACTCTATTTTTCCTTCTTTGAGTAGAGTAGAATACAAACTTGTATCTTCCACCTTTTTCAGTTGAGTCATCCATGCCCCATGGGAGATCAAATGATCATTTAAAAGGGGGGGAGCTCATTTGAGGGGACTGTTAGAGACCAGATGCCAGAAACACACTGGGGGAGCCGGAGGGGAGAGTATAAAAATAGACAGAGCAAGCTATTCAGGCAACAATGTTGAATATAATGCTCAGAAAAAGGCAGAGAAAAGGAAGAAAGCAAAAGGACAGTTTAGGTTATTTAGAATGAGCTCTTTAGATAACTGAATCAAGTGGTCCAATTCAGTGGCACATTTAAAATTAATGAATTTTAAATAATTAATTTTAAACAAATATTAATAAATATATTCACATAAATTTGCATTAATTTTTGTCTTGTACTTGGCCGTGTGAGTGTAGCATCAACAGAAGAAGACTGAAAGTGTATATAACACATTTTTGTCACTATCTGAAGGACAGAGACTTTTACTGTTATTTTTATCCAGTCTAAGAAAAAAAAAAAAAAAAAAAAAGCAAACTTCTGATAAGACAAATTAAAGAAAAAGGTTTCAAAGAGTTTCAAGACACACAACAAATTAGACTCACACAAGTGACAAGTGCTCACACTGTAGAGTAGGTAGAGATGAACTGGACAAATACTCCAAATACTCCTTCATTTAGATTTGAAAGACTGCTGGAAAGATACTGGATGGGAAGAGAAACTGCTGCTAAGGGCTTCATCAAAAGCAGTATGATGCCATTGTAGTCATGTTCTTGCATCGAAGATATATAAAGACACCAGGACCGTGATGTTGCCCTAGTGATGCATATCATCTTTCGTATTTCAATAAACTGCTAAGTTACTATAAAGGGAGTGTCAGTCTTAACAGTTTTCACAATGTTTTCTTGTACAATATGAAGGAGAAGGTACCCATTGAGATATGTACCCAAAGTGTGATATGCCTGTTGATTTGCGTAATTCTCCTCATAGTTCTGTATGTTGGGAAGGACCTCTGGAGTTGTTTTGGTTAAGCCCTCCCACTCAAATCAGCATTACTTTAAATCATGACATCATCCTGTTGAAATATGAATATCTCCAAGATGAAGCTCTACAGCCTTCAAAGTAGAAATACTTTCTTTAATCTAATCAGAGTTTTCTGTGTTGCATCTTATGTACATTGACCTTTGTGTTTCTACCTTGCACTTCTGAGAAGAGTTTGGCTACATCATCTCTATACCTTCCCACGACATAGTTCAAGCACTAGTAAGATATTCTTCTAACGTTTTCAGGGCTGAGTAAACCCAGTTCTTAGCCTCAACTTGCACATCATGAGGTGCAGGTCCCAAATCATGTGGTGGCCCTCTGCTGGACTTTTGTTAGTGTGGCAACATATTTCTTGTACTGGGGAGCTACAAATTGGGTGCCACAATCATTAGCAGGATTAATCCTGCTTAATCCAGTTTAATCCTAAACTCTGACAATATTTTTCCACTTTAAAGCAAAAGTAGCTGTCTTCATATGGAAGTCAAAAAGCACCTACTTTAAAGCAACTGCAAAACTTGCAGAACCCGCTGCTTTTAATCAATTTTCTGTCCCTCACTTAAAATCCTTAGAAATTTCTGGCTCTTTCAAAAAACTTTTTCCAGCCTTGAAAAAGATATTCTCCTTCCTTTCCATGACATATTTTGAAAGACCTCCTTGCCTGTTTCTGGCATATCCTACAGCAGTAACATCACAGAATTCCTCCTCCTGTCCTGTGTGGGTATTAAGATGCTACTGCACTCTACAATTCACTTATCCTAGAAAATATAACAAATGAGAATATTTATTGCTTTACTCTCTCACTCTTTGTCACATCCATACTATTTTATTATATGGAGATAGAAGGAGTAGCATAATAAATAAATTTATATTTTATATAAATTGCAATAAAGAGAATTGTAAGTTTCAGTGACAAGTAATATGAAAATATATCACTTAGGCCTCCTTGATTTTTGGACTTTATTAGTAGATGATCAATGATCAAAAGCCAGTTGTGTTGCTTTATATTAGCAGAGTGGTGAGATTAGGATGGCCTAAATACATTACTTTTTATGCATTCATTGCCCAAGAGCTCAATCAGCTCCACCCACAAATTAAGCCTACCTACCAGAACTTGTAAGCAACAATAAACCTGAATTTGGGATGGAGATCAAAGTCTTGTACTACTTTCACTGCTAAAAATCTATCCTCATGTAGTATAAAACCACACAGACCTCAATTAAAAAGAAAGCAGATATCAGTTCTGCAGTAGCACCATTTGACTGGGTATATTTGTAGCTGGAAATTTAATCAGCCAGAGTCTCTGTCATCTCCATATTAAGAAGTGATGTCCTGTTAGTCATTCTGGTTAAGAAGAAACTGACAATAAAAGTACTTTACAAACAGAGAAGTATAAACATCTTATTAGACATTGTAGCAATGATACTCTTTTAGAAGAGCTGCATGAATCTCTCGTTAGTAAATAAGAGGAGTAAGAAAAACTGAGTAGGGAAAAGGATGCAAGTAACAAGACTTGTGATTATGAAGAAACTTGGGAATGAAGAAAGGAAGCCTTAAACAGCCAAATGCTGAGAAGAGTGTATGAAACCCAGTGGGGCACAGCATAGCAATTCTACCATATTTAAGAGTGTCAGCTTAATACCTGAAAATTAAGTATAAACTGAGCATGACTCAGTTCAGTACATCTGCTTCATCCAAGTACTGCACCTCAGTCCTCCGAGAAAGACTAAGTGGGAAATTGCTCATTTAAAGAGCCATTAAACAAACATGTAGGGAGGAAAGCAGGGTTCAAAAAGTCCAGGTTTGTATGTTAGCTCTTATCTTGAATTCTAGGGTGGAAACTCACTCCAGCTTTGCACAGTTTAGTCCTGCCATCATACCAAGCAGTATGTGTAAACAAAAGTGCCATGTGTGCAGCTGCTGGCAGCCACATCACAGACACACACAGCGCATGCTGGGTGTGTGATGCCAACTGACAGCCTATTCTGTTCTATAAAGGAATTGAGCCTCATCAGGCATTTTAATTTGCTTTATCTTCATAACTGCACTACACACTTTATCAAACATTTGCATGGTGAATATTTATTGGCTGATACACTATTAAAGTTCATTGGCTGATACACTATTAACGTTATAACTGGAATTTAGAAGACTGTTCTATGAAAGGCTGTGGATTTGCAAGAATTCAGTGGTCACTTAAAAAGCATGCATAGTATACCTTTTAATTATTCTTTCCATTTCTCATAGGCAATGGCATTTTATCACCACTAGTTTCATCCCTTACAGTGCCTCTAGTTCTTAAGAGTTCTTTTTTAGTAATTTTATTGGGTGCTGGTGCCAATTTTTTTAACTGTGGAGCTGCAGTGGTTGCAACAGTAAAAAGAGTCCAGAACCTTTCCCATGTCAGATCAGAGCCAGTTCTAACTGGCTCCAAAAGGGATCTGCCCTCGGCCAGAGCTGAGACGGAGTCATGATGGTTGCACCTCTGCGAGAGGAGATTTAAGAAAGAATAAAAAAGCTGTGACAGAGAAGAGCAAGAAAATGTGAGAGAAGCAGCCCTGCAACCACCAAGGTGAGTGCAGCAGGAGGGCAGGGTCGCTCCAGGCAGGAGGCAGCAGTTCCCCTGCAGGCTGTGCAGGGAGAGGCCCCTGGTGGAGCAGGCTGTCCCCCTGCAGCCCATGGGTCCCCCATGGAGCAGATCTCCACGATGCAGCCCCCCTGTGGGTGGAGGAGCCCCCGGTGGAGCAGGTGGATGTGGCCTGGAGGAGGCTGCGGCCCATGGAGAGCCCCAACAGGAGCAGGTCCCAAGCTGGAGCTGCAGCCCGTGGAGAGGAGCCCCCGCAGGAGCAGGGGGTCTGGGGGGAGCTGCCACCCAGCCGTGGGGGGACCCGTGCTGGAGCAGTTTGCTCCTGGGGGATGGATGGATGGACCCCCGTGGGACGGAGCCGTGTGGGAGCAGTTCATGAAGAGCTGCTGCCTGTGGGCAGTCCCCGCAGACTCAGTTTGGGAAGGACAGCATCACAGAATCACAGAATGTGAAGGATTGGAAGGGGCCTTGAAAGACCATCTAGTCCAATCTCCCTACCAGAGCAGGAACACCTAAAATCATATCACACAGGAATACATCCAGGTGGGTTTTGAATGTCTCCAGAGAAGGAGACTCCACAGCTGCCCTGGGCAGCCTGTTCCAGTGCTCTGTCACCCTCACCATAAAAAAGTTTTGTGTCATGGTTAAGCAGAACCTCCTATGTTCCAGCTTGCACTCATTGCCTCTTGTCCTGTCACTGGATGTCACCAAGAAGAGCCTGGCTTCATCCTCCTGACAATCAGCCTTTACATATTTATAAACATTAATAAGGTCACCCCTCAGTCTCCTCTTCTCCAAGCTAGAGACCCAGATCCCTCAGCCTTTCCTCGTAAGGGAGATGCTCCACTCCCTTAATCAGCCTCGTGGCTCTGCACTGGACTCTCTCAAGCAGTTCCCTGTCTTCTTGAACTGAGGGGGCCCAGAACTGGACGCAATATTCTAGATGTGGTCTCACCAGGGCAGAGCAGAGGGGGAGGAGAACCTCTCTCAGCCTACTAAGCACACCCCTTCTGATACACCCCAGGATGCCATTGGCCTTCTTGGCCACAAGGGCACCCTGCTGGCTCACGGACATCCGACTGTCCACCAGGACCCCCAGGTCCCTCTCCCCTTCACTGCTCTTCAGCAGGACAGTCCCCAACTTTTACTGGTGTCTGGGGTTGTTCTTGCCTAGATGCAGTACTCTACTCTTGCCCTTGTTATATTTCATTAAGTTTCTCCCTGCCCAATTCTCCAACCTGTCGAGGTCCTGCTGGATGGCAGCACAGCCTTCGGGCATGTCAGCCACTCCTCCCAGCTGAGTGTCATCAGCAAACTTGCTGATGGTGCACTCCATTCCCTCATCCAAGTTATCTATGAATATAGTGAACAACACTGGTCCCAGTACTGACCCTTGAGGACTCCACTAGATAAAGGACTCCAATTCCACTTCATCCCCATTAACCACAACCCTCTGGCTTCTTCCCTTCAGACAGCTAACAGTCCATCTCACTACCTGATTGTCCAGACCACACTGCCCCAGTTTAGCTGTGAGGATGCTGTGGGCGATGGTGTCAAAGGCTTTACTGAAATCAAGATACACCACGTCCACTGCCTTTGCATCATCTATCCACCTGGTTACATGCTCATAAAAGGCTATCAGGTTGGTGTCAAGCACGACTTTCCCTTGGTGAAGCCATGCTGACTGCCCCTAATGACCCTCTCATCCTTGATATGACTAGAGACAACACCAAGGAGAAGTTGTTCCATCACCTTACCAGGGATGGAGGTGAGGCTAACCAGTACATAGTTAACCGGGTCCTCCTTCTTGCCCTCTTTGAAGACCAGAATGACATTTGCTTTCCTCCAGTCCTCAGGCACCTCTCCCATTCCCCACGACTTACCAAAGATGATGGAGAGTGGCCTAGCAATGACTTCTGCCAGCTCCCTCAGAACCTGTGGATGTATCCCATCAAGACCCATGGACTTACGGATGTCCAGCTTGCTTTATCAGTCCTTAACCCAGCCCTCATCAACCAAGGCAAACTCCTTTATTCTGACTTCCTCTGGGGCCACAGGGGCACAAGTCTCTTCAGGACAGCCTCTGGCATTACAGACAGGGACAAAGAAGGCATTCAGTAACTCTGCCTTCTCTTTATCTTCTGTCACCAGGGCACCCACCTTATTCATTAGTGGGCCTACATTGCCTCTACTGTTAGTTTTATCTGCAGTGTATTTGAAGAAGCCCTTCCTGCTGTTCTTGACCCTTCTAAGGAGGCCTTAGTTTTCCTAGTTGCCTCCCTACATCCTCTGACAACAGCCTTATATGATGTGTAGCCTCTCCTCTTCCACTTGAGTTTGCCCAGTAGTTCCCTGTTTAACCACCCAGGTCTCCTGGCTCTCTTTCCTGACTTCCTACCTGTTGGGATGCTCTGTTCTTAGGCTCAGAAGAAGCAGTCCTTGAACGCTAACCAGCTATCTTGGGCCCCTTTTCCTTCCTTTGTCCCATTGGATTTCCCATAGCAAATAGCTTGAAAAGGCCAAAGTCAGCCCTACTGAAGTCCAGGGTTGCAGATCTGCTTGGTACTCTGTTCCTGCCACACGAGAGCCTGAAGTCCACCATCTTGTGGGCGCTGCAACCAAGGCTGCCCTCAACCTTCACCGCTTCAGCCAGCCCCTCCTTGTTAGTGAGGACAAGATCCAGCAGCGCTCCTCTCCTAGTTGGCACATCCACCAATTGTATCAGGAAGTTATCATGAATACACTGAAGGAACCTCCTGGACTGCGAATGGCTGGCTGAGTAGGCCTTCCAGAAAATGTCAGGGTAGTTGAAATCCCCACAACAACCAGGGCCTGTGATCGCGAGGCTGCTGTCAGCTGCCTGTAGAAGGCCTCGTCAACTTCCTCATCCTGTTCTGGCGGCACCCACAACAGTATTCCCCATGCCAGCCTGCTCCTTAATCCTCACCCACAGACTCTCAACTCGCTCCTCATCCACCCCAGACAGTACTCAATACAACGTAGTCGCTCTTTCATGTAAAGAGCAACTCTGCCACCTCGCCCTGATGGCCTCTCTTTCCTGAGAAGGACATACCCATCCACGACCACATTCCAGTCGTGAGGTGTCCCACCATGTCTCTGTAATTGCCACTGGATCGTAGTCTCCCGACTGAACATGGATTTCTAACTCCTCCTGCTTATTCCCCATGCTCCCTGCATTGGTGTACAGGCACTTCAGGGAGCGAGCTGAGCACGCTGATGTCACCCTAGGGGGTGGGAGGTCTCCCAGTCTTCATCACTGCTAGGGCAGTGATGCAGTGATGTAGTGGTGCAAGCCCAGCTACAACCATGTCCCCCTTTGGATCTAGTTGAAAGCTTTCTTAATGAGCCCTGCTAGTTCCTGTCCCAGAATCTTTTTGCTCCTGTGAGATAAGCCTCTCCTGTATCTTACTGTCAGGCCTGGTGTCTTATAAAATCAGCCATTTCCCAAGAACCCAAAGCCCTGCCTGTAGCACCAGTCACAGAGCCATTTATGGACTGGATCCTTCTATTCCGTCTCACGTCATCACCTCATAATGGAAAGAGCGAAGAGAAAATGATTTGTGCCCCAGACTCTTTCTCCAACTGTCCCAAGGCCTTGAAATCTTTCTTCATTCCCCTCAGACTACGGGATGCAGCGTCCTCCCCATCTATCTGGAAGATCAGTAGAGAGCATCCTGTGGGAGCGACCTCACGTGGAGCAGGGGCAGGTTTCTGAGCACTAGAAAGAGGCAAGCATTGGGACCATCTTCTGGAAAGGCAAATCAGAGGGTCCAAGAAGCAACAAGCCGACCAGCCTCCTCTCCTTATCTGGGAAGCCTAGGGACTACATCTGCCTGAAGATCCCTGAGTGGCACACCAAGGGCAAGGTGACCTCTGGGAACATCCAACCTTGTCCATTCAAGTTCAGGTGTCCCCCAGGACAGAGACTGTGCTGCCTATCTGGACACCTCTTCTACCTGAGCACCCTTGTGGGGACAATCTTTTCCTTTTGTCCATGGGGATGTCTCCATCGGCAAGCGTGGCCATGGGGGTGTTTGCCTTTCCACTGAGAAGTCTCAGGCTTCATCTTCTCTACACTCTCCCAGTAGGCAGCTGTAGGCAGCAGTCGGGTCCACCCCTGAGCCTTCTCTCCTTAATGCTGACCCAAGGAGCTCCCTCAGCCTGCCCTTGTACGCTGTGTGCCCCGGGCCCAGGCTGTCTTGAATGCCCTGGGCTGGGCACACTACACTACACACACTGCACGCACATCAGTATCTTTCCTCTACTGGGAACACCAGAAGGGGATGTGGGAGTCCAGACACAGTCACTAAATTGTCCCCAAAGAAGAGAGGAAACTGGTTTTCTGTTATTTTTATTACTATATATTTATCTTTTATTGCTATTTATTGCCCGGTCTTGGAAGAGCTCCTAATGAAGCTCTTATTCATTCTTCTCTGAATGAACAGTGACGCTGCGCTCCAGCACTTCTTCCCGGCAGACGTGAAGTCTTCTGCTTCTTCAGAGGAGCAGCTGTCTCCCTAACAGCTTTGATCTGCAGCTCTTCTTTGTGTTCTGCCATGGAAGGTGCGGCTTTGTCTTCAAGCAGCCATGGGGCAGCCTTCTTGTCCTCAGACAGAGACATCGCCGGGCTCCTGGTCCTAAGGTCCACCGTGGCTCTCTGAGGGGTTCCTTCTGCCGCCCTGGTGCAGCATCCCAGAGGAAGCCAAGTCCCCTCTTGTCCACTCCTTGGGACTCCGTGCAGAAGAGATGACACCTCTGGATGAGGTGGGGGTGGGGGATGGAGGATGGGGGAAAGGAAAGGGAAGGGAAGGATGGCTGTGCTATGAGGCACGGCGGCCGGGCCGTGCATATGGAGCTGGTTGGCTGCTCCTGCGGTGCTGCCGATGGATCTTGGCAGCAGGGAGCCCAGGCACGTCGACCTCCATTGCCTCATCTGGAGGTGGATCTACCTCCATCAGGTCTTCATCCGGAGGCAGATCCACCTCCATGGGCTCCACAGCGCAGGGCACCGCTCCTATGCCACGGGCGCCGGACCTCTTCCACTTCCTCAGAACAGGCAGTGGCCGCCTTCTCTTTGACTTGAGGACTGAGTCCTCTTCGGACCCACGCAAGCGTGGGCAGCCTCCGCTCCAGGTCCTCTTCCTTCCATCCATGATGGCTGTCGTCAGAGGGCCTGGAAGCTCAGCGAGTGGCGGGCCCTGCGCAGGGGCCTTTTATAGGGCCCGGAACAATCCGGGGGGCAGATGCCACTGTGACATCAGGAAACCTCTGTGATGGTGGCCAAGGCATGGCCAGACGTGGCTGTGTTGGGAGAGGTGTCGGTGGCCTGAAAGACGCCCTCACGAGGCAGGAGGAGGAGGGTTGGGGGGCAGAGGGCCCCTCTCCTGGGGATGGCTCTCCCTGGCCATTTTGCCTGCCAGAGAGAGAGGCTGCCCCTCGGGCACAGGGCCTGCCCTCCAGCCCCCTCCTCATCCTGTGCCTGGGCTCTCTGTGCCACAAGATGGTGGCAGCAGTGTTTCTGGAGGGGCAGGGCCTCCACTACCCCCCTGCCACCGACTGGGCTCCCTGCAAGTGGTGCAGCCCCCCATGCTGACAGCATCTGAGAGGGGGCAAAGCACCCAGACATCCTGCAGATGGGCAAGGGAAACATGGCCAGGTGGCGCCAGGTCAATAAAAGCTCTGCTGATGATCAAGTGCTGTGGAAGCCCTTCTCAGGGGCCATCTCCCACACCTACCCCTGCCCCCAGAGCATGAAGAGGTGCCATCGCTTGTGCCCCGAGGCATGGGGGAGGAGAGCGCCTGGTCTCTGCGCTGCTGTGCCGCCACAACACGGGCAGTCTGTGGGAGGGCTGCCGAGGTCCTCGGGGCCTGGAGGTGGAGGGGTGGTGGGGGTCAGTCTGAGGTTCACCCTTGCTCTCTTCGCTAGTGTTCAGGTGAAACCTTCTCAACGTTTTTGTGGCTTCTCTGCTTTCTCGTTCAGAGGAAGAGCTCTCCTGTCTGGTTGGAAGAATCACAAGTAGCTCCTGAATGGGAGCCTTCAGGCACTTTTCCAGGGGGAAGCTCCTGCCTGCCTAAGACAACCAGCGCACCCCTTCCTGCTCAAGCAGGGTCACCTACTGCACCTAGCCCAGGAGCATGTCCAGGCAGGTTTTGAGTATCTCCAGGGAAGGAGGCTCCACAGCCTTTCTGGTCAACTTATTCCAGGGCTCTGTCCCCCTCACAGTAAAGCTTTTCCTCATGTTCAGATGGAACTTCCCTTGTTTCACTTTGTGCCTGCTGCTTCTCATCCTGTATCTGGGCTCTACTGAAAAGAGTGTGGACCCCATGCTCTGGACACCTTCTCCTAACATATCTATATACACTGATAAAATCCCCTCTCAGCCTTCTCCAGGTTCTACAGACCTAGCCTGTTATGCCTAGGCACCTTTGCAAAACTCTACTGAGAAATTAATTAAATTCCATTCCTATTTGTAAACCCCTGAAGGATGTTTGCTAAGGGTATCATTCGCTATAGTTTTTGTTATTGTGTTGAAGCGTCACCCATTAAAAGGACAGCTATGTTGTGACCCAAAATGTTGTTTTCATGTAATTGCAAGGATCTGCAGGGTGTTCAGAGGCAAGGTCCTTGGCATGTACCTGAATTAGGTTTATGTGGCAAAGGCTTGGTAGCGGGGGGCTGCAGGGGTGGCCTCTGGGAGCAGAGCCCAGCAGCTGCCCCATGTCAGATCAGAGCCAGCTCCTGCCGGCTCCAAAAGGGACCTGATGTTGGCTGGAGCTGAGATAGGGAGGGGGCTGGAGGCCAGGGCACAGGAGGGGAGCTGTTGGGCCTCTGGAAGAGCAGATTTAAGAGATGGGGAAAAAAACTGTTGTGTGACAACAGCTGGGAGAGAGAAGAGTGAGAAGCAGCCCTGCAGCCCCCAAGGTCACTGCAGCAGGAGGGCAGGAGGCAGCAGCAGTTCCCCTGCAGGCTGTGCAGGGAGAGGCCCCCGGTGGAGCAGGCTGTCCCCCTGCAGCCCATGGGTCCCACACGGAGCAGATCTCCACGCTGCAGCCCCCCCGTGGGTGGAGGAGCCCCCAGTGGAGCAGGTGGATGTGGCCTGGAGGAGGCTGCGGCCCATGGAGAGCCCCCGCAGGAGCAGGGGGTCTGGGGGGAGCTGCCGCCCAGCTGTGGGGGACCCGTGCTGGAGCAGTTTGCTCCTGGGGGATGGATGGATGGACCCTGTGGGACGGAGCTGTGTGGGAGCAGTTCCTGAAGAGCTGCTGCCTGTGGGCAGCCCGTGTGGGATCAGCTGGGGAAGGACGGCATCCCGTGGGAGGGACCCAACGGGGAGCAGGGGCAGGGAGGGACCGAGAAGGAGTGGCGGGGACAAAGCATCAGGGACTGACCACAGCCCTCAGTCCCCTGTTTCCCTGCGCTGCTCAGGAGGAGGAGGTGGAAGAGGGCAGATGGGGAGAAGACGTTTTTGGTTTCTTTCCTTTGTTTCTCATGTGTCTAGCTTGTTGGTAGTAGGCAATAACTCTTACTATCTCCCTATGCTGAGTCTGCTTTGCCCGTCACGATAATTGTTGAGCGATCTCCCCGTCCTTATCTCAGCCCTTGAGCCCTTTGCATCGTATTTTCTCCCCCTTTCCCTTTGAGGAGGGGGAGTGAGAGAGCGGCTGTGGTGGAACTCGGCTGCCCACCCGATTCAGACCACAGCAGTTGCAAAGGACTGGAAAAGTTTTCCGAAGAAACAAGATGGATAGTTTTCCGAAGAAACAAGAAATGCATCGTTTCCTTATTAAGGCTTCCTGGATAATTGGGGTTATTTCATATTCCGAGCTCAGAGGAAGAGAATTGTTGATTTCACCTTCTTTTTTCTTACATGGAAATAAAAGGTGAACTGCTCTACAAGTATGAGCAACGTATCAGAATCAAGCTCTTTTTGTCTGTAATCCTTTCTCAAGCAAAGATTTATCATGCACCTTCCACAGATGTAGGGGAGCAGGGAATAATTTTTGAACTGCTCTAATTAAAGTCAGTTTGGGCATAGTGGTACTTCTCTAGCTGTTTCTGAGACATACGCATTAGCAACAGAGAGTGTTGCGCTGTCATTGCGAGGCGCCTGTGGTGATGACTTCAGAAACAGAACTGAATTATGTCACCACAGCACTTTGGGAGCAGCTGCCTCTGTGCACGTTTAGCTGGGAGGGACAGAGAAGGGTGCTGGATGTGATGAAACCACACGAGGATTTGTGGATCTCACCTTGAGGGGCACAGAGAGGGCCCCTGCCCTTCTGTAAGTGTTTTGATGCTTGGCTGGGGAAAACAATGTGGTTTTGTTGTGAATGCTTCATTTTAGTATTCTGTAGTTTGTGTCAAGTCCTTACAGAAGCATCAAGTTTGGTACTTTGCTCAATGATGTAGCTGCACAGAGTGAGAACAGACCCAATGTACAGGTGAGGGCCTCTGCACGTTCTCTTCTCCCTACAGACAATCAACAAATAAGGGTAGACAGAGAAGAGTGTGCTGTGGTCCTCCCATAGATCGCAAGTACTAAAGCATAAACAAGAGGCTTAAGATTACCCCTGTCACGTTCAAATTCAGGACAGCAATGGACTTCATCACAGGGGCTGGCCTGTCGAGTAGTGTCTCAGGCTGTGGTGTATGAAGATGCACTCCATCTGCTCTCAGGGTAGCAATTGCAGTGGGCAAGCTGCCTGACCTTAACATTTTTCATTCCATTTTTCACCTGAGTTTTGCTGGTTTCCCACGATTCACTACAGGTCTAGAAAAAAAGAAGAAAAAAAAAGAAATTAAAAAAAAAAAAAGGGAATTGGGATCAAAATAAAAGGATTTCCTTTCCATTAATTACATGTTTTTAACTTGACAGATTTGATTATCGACTTAGAAGGCAAATATCTGGCCAGACTGCAGGACTTATGCTCGCAGCGTGGGACAGCTCTCGTAAGGGTGATTCAGGGTAGCTTCTGGAAAACAAGACGTCAGATCTCCAAAACAGCTTTCTTTGTGCTAATGTAGGAAGGGCGAGTAAGAGTAAAGGTAAGAGTCCAGATACCCTAAGAAGCGGAAAGTGTGAAGGAAACTTCCTTCTGGCTGATACGGCTCCATATCTAGTTGTCAACTCCGAAGAGAGCAGTTCTAAGTTTCTTGGGGAGAGGAAAACAAAGAGACTGGGAGATTGTACAAAGAAAAAAATGGGATTAGCTATTTCAGGAAATCATAGTAACTGGAAATAGAGATTGGAAGAGTGCTTTAAGCCAAGACAGAAACTTTTTAAAACTAAAACCTAGGAGTTGGATGAACCAAGAAATGAATACATTTTGATTATGCAGTTGTGTCCATTGTTATCTTGGGAAATATGGTTTCCACATAAAATGTATCTGGGGCTTGAAGTTTTCCTAACGCCCTTCTCTGTGTATTCCCTACCGTTTGGTAAGCGCTGAGGTCACACTGCAGACAGCAGCACGTCCTCTCCCCACTGCTTAGCTGTCTGTTTTCACAACATGTCTAGCAACAGAATGGCTTTGACACAACTGCGCCTATGACCGAGTTCATTCAAGCTGGTGGACAAGGTAAAAGCTCTGGACAAGCGAAGGGGAGGGAGGGATGGACATACAATATGATCACTTTAATCTCATTTCTCTAAGAACCCCTGCTGAGAAAACCAAACAAAACAGAACGGAACAGAACAAATGAAGCAAGCAGCCAGCTTGCCGGAGACATTGTCTGGGAAACAGTGAAAACACTTGCAGACAAAAACATACCAAAAGACTAACTAACTCTTTGAGCTTAATTCTACTCCAACAGCATAACCTCAAACTCCTGTTTCTGTTCATAACAGGCTGGTACAGTAACATGGCGCATTTGATGACTTTGCAGCATAGATGTCAGGAATGCAGCTTGGGATCACCTCCTTCTACTTAGAGTTCAGTTTGAAGGGATGAGCAAGTAATTTTTCCTGAGTTGACGGAAATCTAAAGTCTGTTTTCTAACACTCTTACAGACACTTCTCTGTCCATCGGCCTGTCCTGCCAACTCTGGTGTGAGTGTGAAGTTGTGGCAAGAGGGGTTTCCCGTTCCTATTTCACCCGGTGGACACCAGCTTTCCTAGGAAATTGCTGATGTTGCTGAGCAGGCAGCAGTATCAAAGCCCTAGATTCTGAAAGAAGCAAAGCAAGCTAGAGGAAAACTGTATGTCCTGGTAATTTTCTTTCTTTTTATTTTTTCATTCTTCACTTGTAAGAAAATCTAAGTCTTTAAACCACTTGTTTGAAAACACAGCTTTATGGAAATGCTTATTGGTGTGCTCCTTCACCTTGTTTGGAACCTGCTTAACCTCGCTTCAGCTATAGGACACCTATGCTCAAATTTATGCTTCCCATGATAAAGCGGCGTTCTTTCGGTATTCTTTTCTGTGATGGTTGCAGGTGAGGTTGAAAAGAGTTGTCAGTACGATTCTTCGTTTCCTTTGCAGTATCCAAAACTCCGTATTACAGCGGATCTTCTCTTCTGATCTGAAAAGCTTCACAGGCCAAAAGAGAATTGAGATGAAGAAGGAAATAGAGAATGCTGACCAGTATTTCCAATTACTACCCATAAGTTTTGTGAAAGAATCCGGTGCATTTCTGTGGTGGTAGAAAGTTAATAAAGTCATGATCGTGCACTTGAAGGCAAGCAATGCTATAAAAACGAAGAATGCAAGGCCCTGGTTAAGGACAATCTTCAGGCTGCTTCTCGATCAACAGCTCATTTGGTTCTTCCACAACCTCCTCTCCGCTTGCTTAGAAGTTGTGAAGGTCGGAAGCACACTCCGTGTTTTTCATCCCCTCTGTGTATCTTTTCCCTGACAGCAACTTCTGTCTTGGCTCTTCACATCAAGCCAGAGCAGTTTCTTTGCCTCCAAAACCTGCAGGCTGTCCTCTCATGTGTACCTGTGGTGGACTGAGGGTAATGCTTGTAACGCACACAGATGCTGTATTCACTAGGACTTTTAGAAAAGAGAGCAAGAAGCTAACCTGCGCAGCAGTTTCTTAGGTTTCCGTATATCTATCTATCTATCTCTCTGCGTATAGATTTCATTACT
The DNA here is from genome assembly GCF_964035555.1 of Netta rufina. Classification (NCBI taxonomy): domain Eukaryota; kingdom Metazoa; phylum Chordata; class Aves; order Anseriformes; family Anatidae; genus Netta; species Netta rufina. The sequence goes on along the minus strand of NC_140124.1, from coordinate 85,059,777 downwards.
TAGTTACTTATTTAAAGATCCTTTAAATATAGTAGATACTTTAAGAAAGCTTACTTGTCCTTCTCCTTTACTTGTTTTCAACGTTTACTTTTCTAACCAATCCTTAATGTTACAACATTGGATTTATTTAGTTCTCAGTTCTTAGAAGTTCTCAAAGCACATCAGTGACTTCTATATTTCTCAATCTTTCCATCTGCATTGAGACCTCTTATCTGAATTTAGGTATTAGGTGAAGAAGAACACTGAAACCAGCTGAAGCCGTATCAGCATAGATGCTTCTATGCTAGGAAGTAATTCAGAGTGCTTCCATGGTGTACTTTAGACAGATTTACTCTGGTCCTCTGGACTCAGCATCCCCAAGGGATATTTCAAAGCTCTCTGAAGGACCCGCCATTATCTCTGACACTGCAGCCTCCATTAGGAAGGGGTAAATATTCCTTGCCCTTGTGGAAAGGAACTACTCAGTTAGCTGTTTCTAACCCAAATCTCTTTGTTGTCTTCTATTGACAGACACCACCCGGCTAGCCAAGCTAAACCATTGAAAATGGAAGCAGTGGGACTACTTCAAAACCCTGCTGCTGCTTCTAAGCAGAACTGCGATGTAGGTGGGGACACAGCAAGAAGACACGTCCAGGCCACGGTGGAACTGAAAGGCACCTGTCTGAGCCACAGAACGAAGTCAGCGATTCCCAGTTGGAGACTGTTGCTCGACCAGTGACACAGCAGCTGGAGCGCTTCTGGTTGCTGCTGATGGGTTCCCGTGAATCAGCCAGGGATAGGAGCTATAAGAACGACTGAAGCGATTTGAAGTTACCCGACAGAAAGAAGAGAGGAGAGAAGAAGACAAGAGGGGAGGGAAGGGGAGGGAATAAAGGAAGGGAGGGGACTGGAGGGGAGGGGATTGGAAGGGATTGGAGGCGAGGGCATTGGAGGGGATTGGAGGGGAGGGGAGGGAAGGGGATTGGAGGGGAGGGGAGGGAATAAAGGAAGGGAGGGGACTGGAGGGGAGGACAGGGCAGGGCAGGGCAGGCGAGGGGAGGGGAGGGGAAGGGAAGATAGTGTAGGGGAGGTTAGGGGAGGGTAGGATAGGGTAGTGTAGCATAGCATAGCGTAGGGTAGCATAGCGTAGTGTTGCGTAGTGTAGCGTGGTAGAGCGGAGGGGAGCGTTGGAGAGTATAGGGTAGTGTAGGGGAGCGGAGTTTAGGGGAGTGTAGGGTAGGATAGCAGAGGGGAGTGTAGGGGAGCGTAGGGGAGGGGAGCATACAGTAATGTAGGGTAGTGGAGCGAAGGGGAATGTAGGGTAGTATAGGGGAGGGGAGTGCAGGGGTGTGTAGGGTAGTATAGGGGAGGGGAGCGTAGCAGAGTGTAGGGACAGGGAGCATAGGGGAGGGGAGGGGAGGGGAGGGGAGGGGAGGGAAAAGAGGGGATGGGAGGGGTGGGGAGTGCTACCGTAAATAAAACTGTCAAATACATGACATTTTGGATCTGGAGCCAAATATTTGTGTTGCTGAAGGGATGCAAGACACAGACTCCTGATGGCTCTTGAACAGGAGGCGTTTATTGCCCTTTTTCACTACTACATGTCCTCTCCCCGTAGCCCCACGTGCTGTCCACGCGCCCAAATCTATCATACAGTTGGTCAGAGACCCTCAGACACGTGCCTGGAGCCAGCCAGCAATTGCCCACTGCCCAAAGGTCCTCTTTAACACTGTGGCCAATTCTTGATCTCAGCCTTGCTCAAGGTTTTGTTTCTACTGCTTTTTTCCTCATTACCTCTAATTCAGGGACCTGTGAAACAGCGAGAAGCCACCTGAAAATTCCCTCCCCACACGTTGCCATTCATTCCACATCCTGATTTATCTCTGCCATCCGCGCATTGCACAGTGCCACGAAAGGTTTGGCATGCACAGCGGTGGCTGAGGATTTTCAGAAATAACTTTAAGAACTGCATCAAGACTTTTGCTGGAAGGCAAAAGATCGGGTGATTGATTAACGTAGGGACGGCAGCTGAGCAAGGGAAGCATCTTCAAAACTTCCAAATATTTCCTGTATACAGAACTACAACTCCTCTGCTCTCCGGTTAGGAGTTCCTGTCACCTGCTTAGGAAGCAGAAGCAGTAAAATGGGATTTAGAGGATCCAGCTGAAGCGTCAGTGCCAGTTAGAGGAAACCATCAATGTACGGGGTTTGAAAAGAGTTTGACCGGTTTTCCAAGGAACATGTACTAGTGCTGCATATATATGTATGTAAGTATCTATACACCTGGCTTGTATCAGACATAGAGTGGCCATCAGGACTAGGGAAGCGGTTGTCCCTCTGTGCTCGGCTCTGGTGAGGCCGCACCTCGAGCACTGTGTTCAGCGAAGACCTCGAGGTGCTGGAGCGTGTCCGGAGAAGGGCTCTGAAGCTTTTTAAGGGTTTAGAGAACAAGTCTGGTGAGGAGCGGCTGAGGGAGCTGGGGTTGTTCAGCCTGGAGAAAAGGAGGCTCAGGGGAGACCTTCCTGTGCTCTACAGTAAGCTTAAAGGAGGCTCCAGAGAGGTGGGGATCGTTCTCTTCTCCCAAGCCCCAAGTGACAAGACAAGAACAAAAAATCTTAAGTTGTACCAGGGGAGGTTTCGGTTGGTTATTGCGAAAAATTTCTTCACCGAAAGAGTTGCTCTGGTGGGTTTACGTGGCAAGGTTTTGGTAGCAGGAGGCCATAGGGGTGGCTTCTGTGAGAAGAATCTAGAAGCTGCCCCATGTTAGATAAGGGCTCCACTGATGGCCAGAGCCAAGCCAAGAAATTATGTCGTTTGTTCCTCTGTGAGAGCATATTTAAGAAAGGAGAAAAAAAATAACAAAAAAAAAAAAAAAAAAAAAAAAAAAGCTGCTTCACAGGGAGAAAGAGAAGAGAAGCAGCCCTGCAGACCCCCAGGTGAGTGCAGCAGGAGGGCAGGGTCACTCCAGGCAGGCAGCAGCAGTTCCCCTGCGGGCTGTGCAGGGAGAGGCCCCCGGTGGAGCAGGCTGTCCCCCTGCAGCCCATGGGTCCCACACGGAGCAGATCTCCACGCTGCAGCCCCCCCGTGGGTGGAGGAGCCCCCGGTGGAGCAGGTGGATGTGGCCTGGAGGAGGCTGCAGCCCATGGAGAGCCCCCGCAGGAGCAGGCCCCGGGCCGGAGCTGCAGCCCGTGGAGAGGAGCCCCCGCAGGAGCAGGGGGTCTGGGGGGAGCTGCCGCCCAGCCGTGGGGGACCCGTGCTGGAGCAGTTTGCTCCTGGGGGATGGATGGATGGACCCCGTGGGACGGAGCCGTGTGGGAGCAGTGCTTGAGGAGCTGCTGCCTGTGGGCAGCCCGTGTGGGATCAGCTGGGGAAGGACGGCATCCCGTGGGAGGGACCCAACAGGGAGCAGGGGCAGGGAGGGACCGAGAAGGAGCAGTGGAGACGAAGTGTCAGGGACTGACTCCAGCCCCCATTCCTGTTCCCCTGCGCCACTTGGGGGGAGGAGAAAGTAAAAGAGTTGGGAATGAAGTAGAGAAGTGAGCCTGGGTAGAAGTTAGGATAGGAGGGTGGTGTTAAAGATTTCTTTTTGTTTCTCACCATCCTACTCCATTTTTAATTGGCAATAAACAAAATTAATTTTCCACAAGTCAAGTTTGTTTTGTCCATGACAGCAACTGGTAAGAGTTCTCCCACTCTTTATCTCAAAGCATGAGCTTTTCCATCTTATTTTCTCCCCTTATCCTCTTGAAGAGGAGGAAAGAGAGTGGCTGGGTGGGGGCTTGGCAGCCAGCCAAGGACAACCCACCACAGTAATAATAAATTAAATCCATGTTTAGTGTCGATGCTTGTATCACAGCTATCTCAGTTGAGTATAACTCAAGATTTTTTTTCAAGAGAAGTCTGAGAAGCTTATTCTTCACTGCACTCAGTTATTGCTGCTCTGTCATCTGTGAGATCTATAACAGCAACTTTTACCTATGGCAAGTTAAGCAAAAGAAATCCTGCACCATATTTCTTTTCCAGCACTTAAAAAAAAATACAGCAAGTGCTCAGTATAACAACATTTAGGAGCCTGTGTGCTAAAAAGTTCACTTCAATAGCAAAAGCTGCTTTGATCATAGTAGACGGAATTGTTTAACCTCAGTATAGCATATAACATAGGAAGTTACTGAATGGATATTTTACAGATGTTGCACTACCTGTCGGAAGTTTCTAGGCAGAAGCATTACAATACTTAGAGTTCTTCAGCCACACTTCTAGTTTCTTTGTGTTTAAGGTTGTTTATGGCAATATAAAGTTAGCTCACCCTTACCTGCAATCAGAACAGGAAACAGTTTCCTGAGTAAACATATATTTAAATAAACTGTTCATGTTTTCCTTTACTGGCACAGTCTGGTTGCTCACTCACCAGCTGAATGAGTCATGAAAACCAGTTAAAATCAAGAGTTAATGTTAAAAAGCTTTGCCATTTCCACTTGCACCTCTCATACATTTGCAAAGGAAATGACATTGCCCATTGCTGGTCAAGTTACTTACAAATCTACTTTAACTTTCCTGTACGGGGTCAGGTTGCTTATGGGTACTGATCTAGCATACAAGAAAGCAGGCTGCTGGTTGATATAGAGGAGATAAATTTCAAGGAGTAGTTTGCCTGGATTATTTATTTATTTATTGGGTTTAATTTGCCAGAGATGACTGAGAAATTATTACTGCTCAGGAAATGATCAGATAATGAGGAAAGGCCGGATGCTTTTAAACACAGCACCTCTACTTCCCTCAGTAGGGTTGGTGGTAATGGCCAGAAACTTTCTGGCAAGTTGCCTGTTGTGGGAATGCCATTTATTTGCTTTAGAAGGGAATATTTCTGAGTCTGGAGGTGATTTTTTTTTTTTTTAAGTTAGTTCTAACCTATGGATATAGAACCAACACTTGTATGGGCAGCAAGTTCTGCTTCAAGCACTAATTGCTGCTAAAGACAAAGAATATACATTTTCAAAACTACAATATCAGCAACATCTTACCTACTGGCAAGACAAGGAGGGCTTTTGGTGAAAGTATTAGAGTGTTTTTGCAAGACAGGCTGCAAGCAATTCTGTTTGCTCTGCATGTTATTGAAAAGCACTGTTGATACAGTGTTGATACAGATCTAGGCTGGAGCAGTGAAAGAAGTCATGTCCTAAATCAAGCACAGTCATTGCATAGTATTAGTACATTATAGCATCCAGACCTAGGCTGTTGCACATCTGGCCTGCTTAAAGAAAAGATGTAGGTATATTAGGACTTGCTCATAAAGACTATCTTCAAGTGTCTTTCTAAGGTACCAGGAAAAATGTACCTAAAAGCTTTCCTGAAATTCAGGAAAAAGAAAAAAAAAAAAAAAAGTCATGCTGGAAAATGAAATCTGCACTTGAAAGAGGCATTGTGAAGGGAACCTATGTCATTGAACGAAAGACATTAGTTTTACTGTGTGGAGAGAAATGCACGCTAAGCCATAAACCTGTCATTTCAGCACCTCTAGGAAGTACCTTGTTTTTCAAAAGTTAAGGAGAAGACAATGCATGCTGTAAACAACTGAGAATTTTGATAGTTTTCCAGAAGCATGTAAATTGGATTTGAACTATCTATATATCCAATGGTTAGATTTAGGATTTAACAACAATGCATTTCTTAATGTTTATGACAATCTACAAATATGTCCTTGAGTAAACCTGTACAATCTGTCACATAACTGTTTCTAAATTTGCATGCTCAGAGTTAAGTGTCTTTAGAAGGGACCAGATTTTTAGAACTGCTAAACATCTGCAGGTCCCAGCTGTCTCAGTGTAAATGATTCTGATTGCCCTTTAGATGTTTACAAATATTTTCAAATATTTGTACATTGTCATCTACAATTGTTGTTGTAGATGTTTACAGATATTTACTATCTGTTTTAAATACAGTTATAGTCAAGTGAAGAGCAACTTCAAGAATTAATGATGCAGGACAAGCTTGTTGGAAAAACTGAAGTATTTAACTCTTTGCTGTGTTTGATTGTCCTCTATTTGCAGATCCCTGCACCATATCACCAAAGCTATCTTCCTTTAATATATTTCTTTTTGACAAGTTTATTCACTATCATGTAGCATTATTTCTCTGAACATCATCTACACAAAGTCAATTAGGAAACATGAAGAAGAGTATTTCTGCATTATGTCTGTTTCAAAAATGAAATGTCTGTTATTTATGCATACCAAAAAAATATTTTTCCACTGGACTTCTGCATCAGGCCAATTTGTCAAGACAATAAAAGCCAAATTATACATGTTGACATTAAACCAAGCATAAAGGTCCACATTAAATTTCTATAGGGTAATTATTTAAGACTTTTTCATCAAATATTCAAAAATGTAGAAATGCTCTACAAGAGCTCTAAAAATGAAAGAAAAAGACACAGGTTTGTTTCCTTTGGGAAGCAGGATTATTTTGTTGTAAAGCTTAAATGTAATGTGTGTCAGATATGGAAACAGACCTGATACACTAAAAACTTCATTTAATTTAAACTGTTCCACATTGTTGTCATATTAGGGAGCAAGAACACAAATTATGGCAAATACATTTGTTTGTTTTGTTTAAAAAGTAATGTTGAGATATGTTACCTGCTAAAACACATTTTGCCAAGTTTCTCTTAGCGGTGAAGGAACTTCCGTCCACTAATACAATGTCTGGTATACTCCTAAATAACGTGACAACTTGCAATTTCAGTCTGTTTTGGCTTCCAGTACTTGCTGTCATGGAAAGAAGAGCTGTTTCAAATAAAAGACATGAGATGAAAAGAGAGTCTGGAGTAAGCTTCCTTAGACAAATGACCTTTCAACTTAGGACAAACATGATTATTACTTAATTGGTAAAAAAAGGATGGATTATGAATATTTAATTAATAAGATTCCAGCACAAACCAGAGGCTAAAACAGATACAGACAAATCTTAGTTTGTGATTGTACTGCTCTTTCTCCTATTAATTAGAACTCTACTCCATGCTCTTTTGATGTGTTTGTACTGTCTTGTATGCTAATAGCATAGTTTTAGGCTTCCTTATGGAATTGTAATTTACATTTTATAACATTGTATGCTTTAGCCATTCATCTTCTTGTAGCTCCCAGCCCATATGCTTTGAGTTAGATTCTGTTGCAGCTGGATATATTAAGTCTGTTGGAGTGTTGGAGTATTATATGCCTGTATGCTTGATTATGTCTTTAAATTTCTCTCCAAAAAATTAGTAATTATGTGCAAGTTTAAATAATGTGTGTGAAAAAGGAGAATGATTTGGAAGACAGAGAACCCTTACAAGGGAAACAGACTTTCTTATCTATTCCTATTTTAGTAAGCTGGTCTCTGACCCAGCATTCAGCTCTGAACAGCATTTCATGGTATTCCACTGTCAACAACAGCAACATTTTTTCTGGAGTTATCTCACAAACCAATGGCAAAACAACTGGTATTTTGTAGATAGGCCATCTTTAAAGGTAGTGGGCTACTTCTGCTCTTTTCTGCAATGTGAAAATACAAATTTGTCTTGTTTCAACAGGTAATGAAACCTTCCAATTTTTCCTAGGATGCTTGTAAGAAGGTCAGTACTTAGCACTGTACTGCTACAGAAGTCTCACATGAAGGATAGAATAACAGTACAGCAACACAGGCTTGGGCATCAACTGGCTAGAAAGCAGCTTTGCAAAACAAGAGCAGGGAATCCTGGCATACAACAGGGACTTAAAGTAAACATGGGTAAGTTGAGAACCCTGACATGGTGGCCAACAAGTCACCTAGCTGTGGTAATGAGAGTGTTGTCGGGAAGTCAAGGGAGGTGGTTTCTCCTCTCCACTTAGCACTGGGAAGTTGTTGGAGTGTTGTGCCCTACTGTGGGCTTCCCAGTATAAGAAATACATGGCTGTCCTGCTGTGAGTCCACTGGAGGGTCATCAAAACGCTTAGGGGACTGCATATGACGAGAGATTTCTTGATCTTCCTGAAAATGTGTGTGACACCTGCCTTTTATCAGGAAGCATCTTATCTTCCCCTCCTCTCTGATTTCCATGAACTTTTAATGATGATGGAGCTTCTCTTCTTGCAGTAATACCAAGTTCCCTCAGTGATCACAGAATCACAGAATTTCTAGGTTGGAAGAGACCTCAAGATCATCGAGTCCAACCTCTGACCTAACGCTAACAATCCCCACTAAACCATATCCCTAAGCTCTACATCTAAACGTCTTTTAAAGACCTCCAGGGATGGTGACTCCACCACTTCCCTGGGCAGCCTGTTCCAATGCCTAACAACCCTTTCAGTGAAGAAGTTCTTCCTAACATCTAACCTAAAACTCCCCTGGCGCAACTTTAGCCCATTCCCCCTCATCCTGTCACCAGGCACGTGGGAGAATAGACCAACCCCCACCTCGCTACAGCCTCCTTTAAGGTATCTGTAGAGAGTAATGTCGCCCCTGAGCCTCCTTTTCTCCAGGCTGAACAAGCCCAGCTCCCTCAGCCGCTCCTCGTAGGACTTGTTCTCCAGGCCCCTCACCAGCTTCGTCGCCCTTCTCTGCACCCGCTCAAGCACCTCCATGTCCTTCTTGTAGCGAGGGGCCCAAAACTGAACACAGTACTCGAGGTGCGGCCTCACCAGAGCTGAGTACAGGGGGACAATCACCTCCCTAGCCCTGCTGGTCACGCTGTTCCTGATACAAGCCAGGATGCCGTTGGCCTTCTTGGCTACCTGAGCACACTGCTGGCTCATATTCAGCCGACTATCCACCATCACTCCCAGGTCCTTCTCTGCCTGGCAGCTCTCCAACCATTCCTCTCCCAGCCTGTAGCTCTGCTTGGGGTTATTGCGCCCCAGGTGCAGGACCCGGCACTTGGCCTTGTTGAACTTCATGCAGTTGACCTCAGCCCATCGGTGCAGCCTATCCAGATCCTCCTGCAGAGCCTTCCTACCCTCGAGCAGATTGACACACGCACCTAACTTGGTGTCATCTGCGAACTTACTGAGGGTGCACTCAATGCCCTCATCAAGATCATCGATGAAGATATTAAAGAGGACCAGCCCCAGCACCGAGCCCTGGGGAACGTCATTAGTGACTGGCCTCCAACTGGATTTGACTCCATTCATCACGACTCTTTGGGCCCAGCTATCCAGACAGTTTCTAACCCAACGTGATCCTGAACAGATGAGTCTTTATAACATTTTTCTTTCTTCCCAAAGAAAAAAAATCTTCATTTGTTGTGAAAAATCAAGAAAACTTCCAATATGAGGTATGGAAACTGTTTTGTTTCTATTTGCTCAGCAAAATCAAATGGATAGTTGCTTGAGTTTTGATTGATTCACAGGTAGTAATTTAATGCCTCCCCAGATGGAACAATGTAGTAATTCAATGTAACAGAGTGGGCAGGGTAGTGTATCAAACCCAAATAGCAGTCTGTGATGAAAAGTAGCATGTTCAAAGGAGATGAAGTCTCACTGCTTCTTAAGAGGTGTTGAATGCTCTTGAAATGTTACCTTTCATCTTCAGCATGGTAAGAGCTTTATTTTGCAGCACCTAAGAACAATTATCCAAACTGAAGCTGCCAATGATCTTTCATTGCTATTTTCTGTAAATTTAAAATATAAGCAAGGTATTTCAACAAAGTTGGCTGTGGTTATAGGTTATGAATAAGCCCTGCCTGTGAAAATATATAGAACCTAGAGCTTCCTGGGTCTTTAGTTATGTAAAGGTAGAGGTCTACTTTGAGAAAACACAGGGTGAGGGATATGAGAACACTACTGTATGGACAGCCTGGTAAAACATTGAGATAGACTGCTGTGGAGTTGATAGAATTACAGATTAGTTTATTATAATTTTTAAACACTCTAATAGTTACATAATCATAGAATCATTTATATTGGGAAAGACCTGTAAGATCCACAAAGTCCAACCAACACCTAACACTACCAAGCTCACACTAAACCATGTTCCTATGTGCCACATACACACATCTCTTAAATACCTCCAAGGATGGCAACTACTCCCTGGCAGCCTGTTACTTCGGAGGGACTTGAACCATGGAGTTTCCCTGCATTTCTGAGGAGCCTTCTGAGCTTGAATGGTGCCTGATTTCATAAGTGTACATAGTCCTAGGCGATAAATTAGTCTTTAACAGAGAGGCATAGCTTGTAAACTGGAAAAAAAAAAAAAAAAAAGTCAAAAATGTCGTATTAACCGTCTCATTCAGGAGCATTTCTACACCCTCATGAAGGCAATTCTGGAATTACACATCAGTCACCTAGGGTGGAAGGTAAAATTCGTATAATGCTATCACACTGGTTATAGGCAGTTACTGTCAGTCATAACATTTGAAAAAAAAGATTGGCCTATCACTGAGGGGAAAGAAGGATGACATCTGCAGGAGGGAGGAGTCAAAATACTTTTTCTTCATGGCTGCAGCAGCTTTAATAGAACATACTAAGCTCTGAAGTCCGGAATCAAGTAATACCTAGTAAAGAATTATTACCACAGCAAAGCCAGGAAATATTAGAATTAATACTGCTATCATAAGCATTAATTCATTCTACTTATATCATTAATTGGTTGCTTATACAATTGATATTACCTCTACTATTACCATTAACACTATTTTATTAGTTATAAGTTTATTTTAAATGTCATTTATAATTATAACTTAACAGCTCTAATTTTCTTATAGTTCAAAGTAATAATATTATTATCATAAGATTATTTCTATCAATGTCAAGAACATTTCCTATGCAGTTATTCTTTCAAATATTTTTATTAAAGAACTGAAATGTCACGCTGTGACAACTGTGAGAGCTGGGATGAAGAATGAATGGCCAATGGCAGAAGATGACTTGGAGCAGCCTGAGCCAGAGTGGCATGGCAAACACTTGGAGCACATTTAAAAGAAACTGAAGTCAAATTACAAGGTACAAAATGTAGCTCACTACAGTTATTTTATATCTTCCCTGCAAAGTGGATACTGAGGCAAAATTAGTGAATGATTTGACAATGAAGCATTTTTGAAGTTCTCTGGAAAAGTAAAAGAGGTAGACATTGACAACTTACTGCAAACTTTTTTGTTCATTTCCACAGAAGTTTGACAATTTCAGACTGAGAGCCAAACTGAAAAGATGAATGTGAAGCACGGGCTGCTTTTGCATAAACGAAGGGGCACCAGAGCTGAGAAGACAGTAAAACATAAGGAAAGGCAGTTTAAAATGTAGGAAGATTTGATTATATCTCAGAACAAGAGGAACAAAAGCTAGATATGTTTCTCTCAGAGCAGTTGTTCAAGCAGCTGAAACATATAATAGAAAAATCAAGTCAGTAATGATCTTGTATGCACTTTATCAGCTGCTGTTCCATGTTTCAAGAAGAAAATGTGTCTCCAACGGGAGAGGTAAGTCTTAGGTTGTGACGACAGTATTTTTTTATTTGCTAGCACTTGGTCAGTTCATCATTTATCTTTAAAAAGAGACTTCAAAGCCTTTAAAATCTTTAAAAACAGGATGAAGAGAGCCTGTCGAAGGTTGTCCTGAACCAAGATCAACTCCATCTGTTCCAAAGACATCCTCAGGTGGCAGGGCTGTGTCACAGGCAGTAAGGAGTTGCAAGTAAGTGTGCAAATCACACAGGCTACATATTGCCACAGGTCTATAGCTGTGGAAGATCTATTCAGGGCTTGTATGCTTTTTTCATAAGCCTGTACTACTTTCCATTCCTTTTCCTGTTTCATCCTTACTTCACAGCTTTCCTTTTAAGACAATCAGCTGAAACAAACATCAGTTTTGCAGCTGCCCATATATCACATAAACTGCCTATTGGAGTTCGTGTCAGCAGCCACAGTTTCCCATGGTTTCAGCATTTTTCTGCAAAATGTTAGTAATATTTGGGAAATGGACAGCATATGTTCCCAGAGTTCTTTGTGAAAACAATGGGAGTCTGCTCTGCTTACGAGTATGAGATTATCCAAGCCCATTTGGCTATTGAGTTTCTTCAGTCTTGAATACATCTGTTGAAAGTTTAGGAAAGAGTGTGTCTGTCCAAACCAGCAGAAGAAAATGTATGAAAATGGTCAAGGGAGTTAAATGCCAGACTAGCACCACTTCAGTCACGTCCTTTCTCATGGATTCCAGACAATGTGCTTGTATTCGCAGAATCACAGAATCACAGAATTTTCTAGGTTGGAAGAGACCTCAAGATCATCGAGTCCAACCTCTGACCTAATGCTAACAGTCCCCACTAAACCATTTCCCTAAGCTCTACATCTAAACGTCTTTTGAAGACTTCCAGGGATATTGTTCTGGTTCATCCAATATGTGGCATTTCACTTCTGTTATTTTGCAGTCCAGTGGTAGGAAAGGGAGCATGTTCACTTTTTCATATGATATTTGAGTTGTGTTCATTGCGAGTTAGTACTAAAGGAGGCAGAAAGCAGTGCAAGAACCAAAGCTTTCAGAAAGAGGGAATGGCAAGACTATATCATTTCCTCTTTGGATTTGTACAAATGGTTTGCTAACTACGTAATGAGGTCTGTTAAGAATTAGGCCGTGTTATTGATATACAGAAGTCTTTAGACTATGTGAAGCTCACATGATACATGTGATACATGTGAAGTTAAATGTTTTTATTTAGAAATAGCAGAAGTTAAAAAACAAAAACATTTAAATAACAGTCTGATAACTCATCTATCATCCGTAAATGGCAGCTACATCCCCAAAATGTGAGTAAGGAAAATCAGAATAATTAATCAGTATGCCTTACTCACAGACTGCAGGCTTCTCCAGATTTGACTTATGACTGCTTGCTTAACTTGCATTAAGGTCTTTCAGCAACATGCATTCATAACTGCAGCACACATATTCACACTCCAAGTAAGCTGTTTTTCTTTTTCATGCTATGAAGTTAATTTACAAAGAAAAGGGAAAGGGTACAAAATACTTTTTTGGAATCCTTAATATTCTGATCAAAATATTATATTGTGTTCTGCAGATTATCAGAAGCAGTGGTGCTCAATTAAATTTGACAGCTATTATAGTGTATGTGATGAAGAAACAAGTTTTTCTTCCTGATTAGGGGAGAAAAACGCAGAAGAGAAATTTGCAAAAATTTTTCAGTCATCTGAATAGTCCTTGAGAAATTTCAGGATAACATTCTTAAATCTTTTACAAAATAAATTCCTTTTAAATATTATCACTTATGAAACATGAAACTCGCAGACTGTATATAAAAATCAATATTCTACCTTCATGTTGTTTCCCGGTGGAGTGAAATTCATTGGAAGAACACCTTAACTTCTGTTTGATGGTGTTCTAATCTTAGTTCAGCCTTTGAGTAAGGAAGAAAATAATGTATCATAGAAATAAACTTCTGAAAAATTTACAGAAAGTGAAATATGACTTTTTCCCCATACCAAGGCACACTCCCAGGAGAAACCAGGGGGATGGGATTGAAAATAATATTGCACAGTGAGCATTGCTGTTTTTGCATGTGTGACTTGTTTAGATACTTGGAGAGGGAAAAAAATGGGAGGGGAGAAAGACAATAGGAAAATTTGTTTTTCTGAAGTTAAAATTCTGCTATAATGAGAGAAGAAACAACCTGTATTTTTGTCTCCTTTCTCTTCCAAGCCCTTCTGAAATCATGACCTCTAGCTTCTACCTTTTTGTCTTTGTATGCACACTCCTCTATAATTTTGTTTACCATACCTAAAAATACAGAACTTCACAGCTGATGAGTGGCAAACCATCTGTCCTTTTAGAAACTCTTAAGGGAAATGAAAGATGGTTTTGGTTTGAGTCTTATTCAGAACACCTATACAACCTTTCACTACTCTAAAGGAATTTATCGGTGGCCGAAACAGAAGCTGATGGTTTGTAGTACGTATAAATATTTCTCTCTTTTATGGCAATACTTAAAGAGAAACAAGTGAAAAAAATGATGTTGTGCCATGATGCTATAATGCTTGGAATATCTCTGTGCAGGGTGAGGTTATTTTAATAAGAGTACATGATACACCACTCCACAGAAGTTACCAGACTATGCCCAGGAAGAACAAAGGCCTTTGGCTTTTCACAGAATCACAGAATTTCTAGGTTGGAAGAGACCTCAAGACCATCGAGTCCAACCTCTGACCTAATGCTAACAGTCCCCACTAAACCATATCTTTTTGATGCTGAATAAGAAGAACATCTCTTTTAAATATTTTTCCGCTGTATTTTCCTTACGTATTTTCTTTGACATTTGAGAGAAGATACAGAACAGCTCTATGGAGTATTTTGGTATTTAATATTTGTAGCATTTCTGCAACTTTTAATTGACTTCAGTTAATGCATTTGTTGAGACTTTGTACATTTTTAAGAGGTATGTATTTTCCCAATTCTTTATTTTTGCTTAATAGAAAAAAAAAACAAAACACAATAGCTTATGAGAAAAATATATGCTCTGTGTTATACAGTCTCTTCACTGTAGGGTGGTTACAGCTCATCTGTACTTTTTTCGTCCCCAGCTACATGGACACAGCAGTAAATGCATCTTCACAGCTCAAATACATCTTCATCACTCACTGCTCTAAACAAAACCTCTTCCAAAATCCATTAAAATAACTCCTTCATGCTGCTGCATACAATTAATTTATTAGGCTTCCTCTGTTTATTCAGAATTATCTCATCTGTTTGTCCTGTGGGGTCTCATATTATTTAACTATAGCCAAACCAGTACATTTATTTTAGCTCTTGAATTTAAAGGCTTAAGATAATTTCTTTCAACAGTGGAAGAAAACTTTGCTGCTTCCAGTATTTGATGCCTGTTTCATCTAAGGCAGATGCTTGTAGGCCTGTGAGTAATACTTCCTTTTACTTGAATTCATTTAATTTAGCAGTCTTTCACAGTTACTTAATTCTCCCCAGCTAGTTAATGAACATTCATACTACCAGTAAAAATCTCATATCCATAGTTCCTGAACAATGATATTTGCAGTATTTTTCCCAGCAATACATCACAGTTCAATTAAAGTTTGAATTGACTGAAGTATGGGTTACTCAAACAGCTGTTTGGAAAATATGGGTTTTGAGTAGGGATGGGGATCCTTGGGATCTCAGGGATTGATATTCTCCTTCAGGGGCACCTGTGACATCACCTTTCCACCTGGAAAGCACATTTTCTGTTGGAAAACACTTGCTGAATTTCAGAAAAAAAAAAAAAAGCTTTCTGCAGTGTCCAGATTTGTGGAATCACTATACCCTTCTGTCAGGATTGCCCTACTATGACACAGCTAAAATCATTCTTTAGCCTAAGTACAGTAAGATAAAAAGTAGTTATTCATATCCTCCAGAGTACTGTGATCACTGTGATCCACATTCATCAAAGTAAACATTGTTAACTGTAAACATCTTAAGTTTTTGGAGAAGAAAAGAGAGAAAAACAAAAGGAAGCTTCTTGTAGTGAGGTTAGATCATAGAATCAGAGTGGCTTGGCTTGGAAGGACCTTAAAGATCACTCATTCCACCTCCCTGCCATGGGCAGGGACACCTCCCACCAGACCAGGTTGCTCAAAGCCCCATCCAGCCTGATCTTGAACATCTCCAGGGATGGGAAGGGCTTCCACAGCTTCTCTGGGCAACCTGCTCCTGTGTCTCACCACCCTCTGAGTAAAGAATTTCCTCCCTGTATCTAATCTAAACCTACTCTCTTTTAGCTTAAATCCATTAACCCTTGTAATATCACTCCGCTCCCTGACACAGAGTCCCTCCCCACCTTTCCTGTAGGCCCCCTTTAGGTAATGGAAGGTCTCCCTGGAGCCTTCTCTTCTCCGGGCTGAACATCCCAACTTTCTCAGCTTGTCTTCTCAGGAGAGATACTCCAGCCCTCTGATCATCTTTGTGGCCCTCCTGTGGTCCCGCTCTAACAGGTCCATCCTGTGCAGTTAGCTATCTGCTGGCTTTTCAACTTTCCACATGTTGTGGATTTCCAATCTGCCTTGTGCTATGCTATGAAAAGATTTGCTCTAATGGGCAAAATGTATCAGCTTTTAATAGCCAGTGCTTGTTCTGCTATGGCAACCAGACACATTTAGTCTTTCATTATGAAAATGGTTGTTCTTGTCTATGAGATGGCTTAACTATCCTAAGTCATTTTTTTTCTATGACTTCTGTATTTTCTACAAGTGCTCTGAGGCAGGAACAGGCAATGGAAAGAAGAAGGATGACTTTGCAGCAAGATGTGGTTACATGCAAACCTATTCAGTATCTATTTCCAGGTTAAAAACCAGTCTTTGTAGAAGCATCTAACCAAGCTAATTCTGTGTAGTTCACTACCTGCAGCTAGCTGCAGTTAAGGTCATCAGAAATTGTCTGTCTTGCAGTGACGATGCGATTTCTGGTGGCTGGCTCAGTATGCCTTTTGTAGGCATCCTTCTTTAGAATCACGGGTCTGGTGAGCCTGGGTTTATGCTCAAGAATTCAATGCCAGCGATTTTTCAATTTGGCAGCAAGAACAAGTTGATAAGTTATTCAGGTTCTTTCACCTTTAAGTTCTTAAGAGCAAACTGTGTTTCCTAATATGTGTTTTACCTATTACATTATTTCTTATACCTGTCTTACTGCATTTCTTGTACCTCCCAACCCTCTTTCACTCAGCAGGCACTCTTCTTCAAAGTAGTTTTGTTCACTTAGGTCTCCTTGATCATGTGTAATATGTCATTTATTGTACACCATTGGTCTTTTGACAGATCTCCTTATGGCAGTTTTTATCTTCTTGTTTTTAAGTTAACCTCTCACATGCAAGAGAGCAGCTGAGCTGAGATGCTGTGAGGCTGTCTTGAGCCTGCAGCTCTTTCATAAGCAGAACATTGCTGGGGCAGCAGGATGGGAAGAGGAGCAGTATATACTGTTGTTGTTGATACCACATATAGCCATTTGTTCAGTCCAGCTTGCCAGTGACTTCCAACAAGACTTCCAAGACTTCCCACAGCATATTGCAGGTGTGGCGGCACTTCCTCCTTTAGATCAGGAAGAGGAGCTTGTAGAGCACAATTTACAAATCCTAGCTGCAACTGGAAAAAAAAACCTGCATTTGTACTTGTTTAGAATTTAGCTTCAGAAGTAAAACAACCATTCTTGGTTTGTATATTAAACCGCTCATATAAATGGACATTAGTTGTCATGTAAATTATATAATAACATTACACTCCTCTTAGGAAAATGGCCTGAGGATTTAAATACAGCTTGGGCAGTTGCACTATCTCCAATAACCTGAAGAGAACCTAATTTCAAAACTTAGATTTATTTTAGAGGCTTGCTTTCCTCTGCGTGTTAATCTATTTCCAGTGTAGTTCTACAGTATGCAGTTTGGCTCTTCTGCAACAAAATTGCATGCAATTCTTCTGGCTGATCTTAATCATATGTTTGGGAATCAATTATTTTAAAGTAAAAGAAAACAATCTTTTGATAGAATTTGTAAGATGAATAAGTTCCCATTTTGTACCTATTATTTTGGAGTTCAGTATTGTACTTCACTTACATTAGTAGCTATTAAAAGCTGTAGTTTTAACAAAGCATGTTTCCTCAGAACTTTATGAATTTGCATCCAAGATTCCTTTGGTCTTTGGTATGTCTTCCTTGCTCCACAGTTTACAGGGAAGAATCTCTGCATGTGAAATCCCAGGAAAAAGGACCAAAGAATGCAGTTATTTATTTATTTTATTTTTTTTTCCCTGCATAGATATTTACAATAATTTCACTATTATTTTAGCTGTTATTATATCATGTCCAAATTGGCTAAAACGTTGTTAACATTTTGTTACATACTGCCAGGCTTATGCTGTTTCTTGCTTGCATTTGCACTGTTGCAAGAACTAACCATATAAAAAGATCCCTTTTGCTAGAGTGAAATGAGGACTGCAGAGGAGAAATGAGTGACTGCAAAATGGACATTGAATTCTGGATCCCTTGGGGAACTTTGCTTAAATTAGGTTTGCAGGTTCTGAAGTATTGTTTTCAAAAGCTCAAAGCTATTTTCCAGAAATCAGAGAATAATAATGAAGTGCAGAACTTGAAGAGTTACCAATTGTAGACGACAAACAGCTGTCACTTTCTACATACCCTGATGAATTTGACCCACATCTTAGTTTCTGCATGGTAGTTACCATATGAAGTGTTAAGTTTATTTTACTCTTACTCCCTAGGGAATATCACAATGAAAACTGGTGACTTGAAGCTTTCTGCCACTTTTGAAGTGCAGCTAAGACTCTAAGACAAAGTTTGAGAGGGGATACACACAGAGAGGTATATATTGCATTTCTCCAGAAGTGGGAGGAAACTTTTGAACCTCATTTAAGTGGTTTTAACTATATATATATATATATTACTTAATAGCATCTCATGTGAAAAAAGAAAAACCACCCTTTATGGAAGATCATTTCTGATGCTTGCCTTTTTATAGAAGTCATGGTTCAAAGTGATTCAGTGAATAGCTTCTGTCTATGTATATGTACATTTCCAAACACTTGATGCCTCGGATTCCTGAGGAGTCCCTAGGAGCTAGTTTTGACGGACCCATACAGACAAATATGATGAAAATGTAGCTTTTGTTCTTTAATTGAGACTTCTTTCACATGCTCTGTGGGAGAATTGTTCTGCAGCCTCATGTGGTTAGAGAGAATTGTAGTTTTCCTCTGTGCAGAGAATCATTGTAAGGAACCTCAGCTATTCCATTACTGGAATAAAGTACTTTTGTACTTGTACTTATGTCATTCCTGACAGACGCCTGTTGATCCTGATCTGAAAGACCTTTAGTGATTAAGATTTCACACCCACACTATCCCACTCTTCTGCTGTTCTTAGCAGTTGAGATATTTTCTGAATATCTAATTAGAATCTCCTTTGCAGAAGTCCACTACTTATTTCTCTATTTGGACAGAGGAAATGATACAGAATTTGCATACTTTGACTTCAGTTAAGATTTTGAAAGGAAAAAAAATAAAAAATGACTTTGAGAAAGGTATGAAAAAATGAAATTCAGCAGAAACAAGTGAGAAGAAATCCCATGCAGGAATAATCAACAACATAAGGACGGTATCAGTGGAAGTGGGTCTCTAGCATTTATGCAGAAAAACATATAGGAGGTTATAGAGGATGATGAAACACTGTGAAACAGCAGTGTCAGGATACTGTGAAGAGAGATAAACATCAAGCTGGGAAGTATAAACAGACATTAACTAACTGCTATGTAGTACATAGTAAGGGAAAACTGGTGCACTGTGTTCTGTTAGAAAAGGTATGTTTTCAAAAAAACATGTAAAGTAATTAATGGAAGCTCAGATGATAAAAATGGAAAGAAGCTAATGTGTCGTATATGTAATCTGAAAAGGTTAAGCAAATCGGGAAATCCTAGCTTAAAGAAGAAGATGCTCAAGAGGAAGATGACGGCCTTC
Organism: Netta rufina; assembly: GCF_964035555.1. Taxonomy (NCBI): domain Eukaryota; kingdom Metazoa; phylum Chordata; class Aves; order Anseriformes; family Anatidae; genus Netta; species Netta rufina. The sequence goes on along the minus strand of NC_140124.1, from coordinate 85,040,345 downwards.
ATGAAATAGGTTAAGCAGCATTGCAAAGGGAGAATCTATAAAATCATTTGAAGAGCTTGTAGTTATCTTCTTATCATTTTCTAGCAGATTTTGCATCAGGAATCAGTCATATATCAAGAGTGTCAGGACACAGTCTGAGGTCTACTTGCCATTCTTAACATATGCATGGATGTGCTTTAAGGGTGCCCTCGGAGTAGGCAATACTTAGGCAAGTCCATCTTCATTTGGGCATCTATAAACTTAGTCCCCATGTGTCCTCAGACATTTCCTATGATCTTCCCTAAGTTCTGAAGCTTAAGTTCTCCCCTAAGTTCTTAAGTAGGTTGCTATCAAGGGCATTAGGTTGTTGATTGGATCATACTGACATGAATTTAATTATTGATTACTGATTGTTGATTATTGATTATTTTTCTGTGTGAATAGTTTCTTGCTCCCAGAAAATGTGACCATGGCCTTACTATAATGAACAGCTTTTAATAGCACTTGACCAGATAGAGCCACTGAGGCAAAAGCTCATCACCTTTAATACAAACTAGCAAGTGCACATGCATTATTACCCCACTATAATGATAAACAAAGTGTCCATAATACACACTTTCACATGCTCAAAGTCAAACTGTGATGAGGTTTGTATCTTCTGTATCCTATGCTGTCAGCACAATAGGGTATATGTGGGACATGGGACATGATATTCTTTGATCCTTTGTCTGTGGATGGCATGCCATAGGAGAAAAAAGGCCCTTCATCTTAGATAAAAACATAATTTTTCAGTTAGGACCTCAGTATACTTGTTCTCTATACTATTTCACTGTTTCTAGAACAGCTGCAAATGAAATAAGGAAAAAAAACACTGTCATTTTGTAGAAGAAAGACTGAAGAATGTATTAGGGATTAATTTCAGCAATTAATTTTTATACTTAAGAGTTAATGATAGCTAACTGAACATTTTGTTGATTGAAGATAAACATTGTAATAACTAAATGTCTGTTGACCCTTTTTCATTTTAAAGCAATGACATAACTCTACTTCCAGATGCAGCTCCTCAACAAGTAAAATTTGTTTCCTTTAGATATTTCCCAGATGGTCAAGCTACTGAGGAGATACTGAAGATATTAAAAATCAGATATTTGAATTAAACCTTAGAAATCATAACTGGAAGGAGTCTAGAAAGACTATACTATTCATTCCCATGTGCATGCTTCATGTCAATGCTGTGAATAATTCTGATAAATTGAGTGAAATTTCTCATGTGAGTAAATAAAAAGATACATGTCTGCAGGTCTGTGACCTCATTTAAAAAAATTTAAATTGTAATTTTTGATTTTGCTTAACTTCTGTAAGGGGTTGATTTGGGGACCTCTGAATTGGTCAATGGTTTAAAAGCCCAAAATTGCACATATTTACCAGACAAAAAGGGTTCTCACCCAGAAAAAAACAAACAAACAAACAAAAAATTCAAATAGTAGTGTTATGGATTTTAATAATAAGTATTAGTATTAGTACAACTACACATGCAAGGCAGGAGTATGGGATGATGACACCGGTTGTTGTTGTTATTGCATAGACTTACAGTGGTATTTGTTTGATACTAATTTGTTATTATCTTTTTTTTTTTTTTTCTTAAAGTAACAAATAATATTACTTCTGAAACAGGAGCTAAAGTTATTTTAAAAGCATTATTTTTAGTCATTGACAAAGCAATACTTGAGCAAATATACTTGAGCAATACAAAGCAAAACAGATGATTTGTAAGCTAAGCAGATACTGCATAATTACAAACCTCAGAAGAAATGCTGTCTCAAGCATGGAAATTCTCTCTTCCTCTTTTAAAAATAATTGCACTTGGGAGAGGTATTGTAGCCAACAGAATTAATTTTTATTGCAGTCTCCCCTCCCCAGGAAAGTGCCAGATTCACACTGAACCAACCTGAAAGTGGAAATGAGCAGTGTGATGACTTGAACCTGGAAGCTGCAGTCATAGCTTGGAAAAAGAGAAGTCAAGGAAGGGCAAGGCAGAGGTCAGAATTTGAAACTACTGTCTTTCGTAGTGTCATAACAAAAGTGCTACAACACATTAAGAGCAGTGTGTTTTTTAGGGCAAGATTTATCTGCTTGGAAGCTTGCAAATATTTCCCAATTATTCAGCTGGATAATTATTTCCATATGTTTATTGCTTTTATGGTAAAGTCAGCTCTAAACCAAGTGGGAATTGCCATCATGAACTCCTTTGATGTTATGCTTTCATCTAACAGCTCTAGATTTAAGCTACTATAAACACCAGTCTCTGTGTAAAGAGCTATATATTTTTAGAATGCATTCACCTTCCTCAAATCTTTGAAGCAGAGTTAATAGTTAGTATCTACTGTTTCTGTTCTATGACATGCTTAATCTCAGGTGTAGATTGCAAGTCTATCAAAAGCAGTAACATGTTTTGTGAAACTTTCTTAGAGGTCTTATAAACCATATGTCAATCTGTCAGCTCTCTAGGTTGTCTTAATATTTGTCAAAAGATCAGACAAATAATGTCAAAATAAACAAATACCCTCAAAACAAAAAACATGAATACAAAGAAAACAAAAACAAACAAATAAAAAACAACTCCCCCCCAAAAAAAAAAAACAAAACAAAACAAAACACAGATCTAGGCTATTCTGGTGACATTGACCATCATAGGAAATTAATTCCTATTTTGCATAATGTGAGACTGTCCAGAAACAGCAGGTGCATTTCAGTGAGGTTTTCCAGGATTTGAATGATGTACAAATTTCTTCTGCCTTCCAATTTGCATAAAACCATTGTTAGGCTGTCTCCATTCCAACCTCAGCAGAGTGCTTCATGTTGCCTCTGAAATGCAGGATCTTTTTTGCCTGTAAGGACATATTCTCCCTCTTCTCTCCATCATCTGGTCCTTAACACATTCAACCTATTGAATTCTTGAAACCTCTTTGACAGCTTGCACTACCTCACTGGCTGTTCTTCCAGCCTGAATTGTTGCGTATCCCCAAATATTTATTTATATATGCATATTTAGAGATAAAAATACAAGAGTTCAAATAAGAGACCGATCATAACATAAAATGATATTATGATATTATCAAAACAGTGCAACAATTCACAGAACTAAACAATTATAAAAAACCTCCAAATGTGGGAAAAGAGTTCCACTCCTTTCTAGTGTTACCAAAATGCCTGGAGACAGTTCAGAAGTCCTTAGTCATACAGCTCACATAAATTAACAAATCTGTGGAATTGGGCTAAAATATGGGACAAAAATCTGTGTTATTAATATGCAACTAAAGCAATATTAAGAACAAATATTTTTAAACCACTTTGATTCATTGCAATCGTAAACTAAAATCATGGACATTTGAGTATGATGTATATTATTCTGCTTTCTCTGTATCCAATGGAATAAGATAACATTTTGATAAGGTGATAAAATACAATATCAGAAAGTTATAATGCCACCATGTATATTAGTTCAGCTGTATTTAGATAACTTAAGGAAAAAAAAAAAGGGGGGGGGGGGGAGACAAATGAAAAATCACATATGCATGTACAAAACCATATTAAATTTATCCCATGGCCAAATTGTAAAGTGTTGGAATTGCTAAAGCTATTCAGAAATTAACAAATATGTAAGGTAATAGTGGGACATGGTTACTTCTGAGTAGGTGTTTTCTTTATGTTGAGGTAATAACTCTAATAGCATTAATGTCTTTAATGGTCTACCTAGTATCATCAAGAAATTAAGAAGTCCATCTACACAGTTTAAATTGGTAGCAGAAACTGGCTTATTTTTGTCTATATCTTCCTATTAGACAGTTGAAAACAAGAAAATCTCTCCCTTGCTATCTCTTCTCTTAAGAGAATCCAGTTCTCTCAGTCTCTTAGTCTCTCACAGTTCTCTCTGTCTCTTCTCACATGCCACATGGCATGCCCCTCCATTATACTTATACAGGATTGTTAAGTGCCCAAAGCACCCAAACAAGTTGCCCAGAGAGGTTGTTAAATCTCCACCTGGTAATGGCCCCGAACAACCTGATCTTGAACCTGCTTGGAGCATGAACCTGCTTGCATTAGATGAACTTCTGAAGTCCCTTCTAGCCTAGAACATTATTCTGCGATTTATTTTTTCATAGTTTTAATGAAAATTTGTATACTTGTTATATTTTTAATTTCATCTAAAAAGATTGGCTGTATTGATATATTTTAATTTTTCTCATTTTAGCAATAGAGAAAGTTTAGAAGAAAATATAAACACTTTACAAATATAGCATGTAAAATTATACAGTCTCCAAAAGTTTGTTTGGTTTAACGTAAATCTAAAACTTAACTTTACTATCCATGAGCTACAGAAGGCCTGTTTTATTATGGTGTATGGAAAAATAGTCCCTAAATGAATTCATACTGATTGTGTTTTTCATAATAAATATGTTAGCAGAGAGCACGTGTTTATGTATTACAGCTGAATATATACCTGTCATAGACAATGGAGTTCTGCTCTGAGGCTGAGTTGCCCATCTGCTGAGCCACATCCAGAACACTGAAAGAAGGAGAAATCAGTAAAGCAGGTATATTTATGAAATATATACAAACACATACACATGAACATATACATACATGTCATCTATTCAACCTGGAATTGAGTCTACCAACCAGCCTTCTACCCAATTTCTCTTTCCAGAATCCTTACTGCTATACCAAAGGCTGATTGTTAAAACCAATTCTGCCTCTACAGACATCTTTGCATAACCCACAGATGTTTTCCTAAGACTACCACATGCTCAGGTAGTGGGGCAAGACTTGGAAGGTTATGTGTAACAGCACCACCTGGTGAAATGTGTTTAAAATCTACATAAGACGGTACTAGCAGACAGGCAGTATCTATATTTCTGATTATAAAATCCAGCTGGGCACATAGCTTCTTGAGAGAAAGTATTATGATTCCTGTTCTGTGACAACGACTTTTAGAACTTGTCTTTACCAAAGCAGCTATTTTTGTTTTCTGTGTGAAGTTGATTACTCCCACCTATACATAGCACCATGTAATTCTGCGTTCCTATCAGAATCCTACTTTTTCATATCATGTCTCTAATTTCTTAAGTTTTATTTTCCATTCAAATATACCTGAGTCCTCTTCCAACTTGATCTCACTTGCAGATCTGATAAACCTATTCTCTTACCTCATCCCCAGGCTATGCATGAAAATATACAGAAACAGATTTAGGACAGACTTGTACAACATCTTCCTAGATCACTCCACTCATTTAAACATTGGTCTCGTGGTACAGAATTTATAATCTGTACCAATTCTGCACTCATTCAATAATAATTTAATCTCTCTTCCCCCACCCCCCTTCCCCCACCTCCCCCCGGTTTGCATATGAGAATATCGTGTGAGATGGTGTTAACAATCTTACTCAACCTTCTTCTTTCTTGAAAGTCTGTTACCCTGACATGGACAGAAAATCGGTATCATCAATATCCAGTGCCAAGGATGAAACTAAATCAGGCCTAGCTGATCTGAAAACATCTGTTCTGTCCAGATATTCCCTCTGTATTAGAGGGGTGGACTCATTTTTTTTTAATTATTTTTGTAGCCATCTGATTGCAACTGATCTTGAAAAAAATAATACATAACCATTAAGCCTCTCCACAGGACATGCCATAGCATCCCTTCATATTCAGTAGATCTTTAGTTTTGATTTTACAACTCAAGTAATCAAAAACTCATTTCTTATTACAGATCCTACTGTGTGTTTCTTATACTTCATTCGCTCTTCTTCTGCTTTTTCTTTAGAGACAGGTGTGGAAAGAGAGCACAATGGATGTTCTGCAATACAAATCTAGTGTTAAAGCAAAATTGAAGAATGAACAGAAATTTTCTAACTCAAGAATGAGAAACCAGGTCCATCCTTCCAAGAATAGTTGACTGGGACTGACACTTGGCAACTTGATGCCACTGCTGAATGTCTGTTCTTGTGCTTACTCTGATCTCTACACATACCATTAGGTCTTGCTTGTTATGTATTTCTTCTAGACCAAGAAGCGGCATATAACTTTTCTTAGGGCCATTTAAACATTATAAAGATATTGCTTTCTACATTGCAATAGCAATAGGGCCATCAGTACATGAAATGTACTCCAATATTAAATTAATCTATAAATTTTCATGACAATTTTTGGAAGCTAAGCAGTTACTTCCCGGAAATGATACAATTTTACAAATCTATAGCAAATCTAGAATTGCACCACTTCATTTTGGGCTCCAACTAAAGCTGTTAGCCACAAACACGGGAATGTTCTTCTGAAAATGATGTGTTTTTTTTTGTTTGTTTGTTTGTTTGTTTTTTTGTTTTTTTGTTTTTTTTTTTTTTCCCTGAGATGAGCTGTACTGATCCAAAGAATGTTCAAGCTTACTGCCTTTTCCTAGAAGTGGCAGCCATATCAAAACACCGGGAAGACAGAACCTTTACATCATCTATCCACATATGATCTATGTAATATACAACTCTCAACACTTGTCTATCTGACTTCATGGCAAAATTCTGTTTCTGTCAACATGTTAATGACATGTTGACATGCATTAAGTTGCACGTGTTACTCTTTTACAGTCCAGCTGACTGGATGATTCTTGGTCTATAATTCACACTGCTGTGCATTTTGACTTTTTTTTTCTTTTCCCTGATACTTTGCACATTTTTTCTGCATGCCTTCTTATGTGGTTATTTGGCAGTAGTCTACAACTTAATTTTTCTCTGTTCCAAGTTAGCAAACCATTCACACAATACATCTGTCTCACTTTTTTGGATAGAATAAATGCTCCAAGCATAATAAGGCTTTCTTCTGAAATTCTGGCTTAACCGTTCCTTTACTATTATGCTAATCTCCAACTTTTCTTAAACATGACATGCTTTGTAGATCACAAGTCTGTAAAGCCAACACACTGATGGAGAACGTATGCCCCATATATTGGTTTGTTATGTTATGTAAGATACTCCAAATTGCTTTATATGTTACTGTTTCTTGTGAATACAGATAAATACCTGAGGCACAGCTAAAGCTTTCAGCCTTTGCTCTGGCATTTTCATCACTTGATTTTTCATCTTTGTGATTGTATTAATGCTATTGTCTTGCTTATAATAACAGTAACAATGTTATGATAATCATATCCCCTGTATAAGCAAAGTGAAGCAATATTTTCAGTAATAAAACAAAGTAAAGCAATTATTTATAGATGAGGGAAGAGGAAAAGGCTACCTCTGGCAAAAATGGCAGTGAATATTTTAATTTAGGAATGACTGTCTTATAAGGAGAATATATTTACCCAGATGGGATTTCAGTCAGGATAAATATTAAGACTGAGCTAAACTCTCTGGTTTCAATCCTCATGTATCCTGGAAAACTGAAATAACCAGTTTTATTCTCAGGCTGAAGACATCACATACTTTATTTTTAATTTTCTTTCATGCAAAGCCAGGAATCAGTGACAACATTCAAAGCGTCTGAAGACCTTCAAACTTGGTCATACTTACTATGGTTCCTTCCTTCCCATGCATAATTTCCTCTGGCAGTAAAGAGGTCCTCTGTGTTATAGGAAGCCTTGTCTTTTTTATCCACTGGCACCATATCATATATTACTTATACTTTTACTCACCCTTACAATTTATCTGCTACTAATCCTTCACCTTGGTTTTCAATGTCGGACAGCATACAGTGATAATCAGAATAAATTCTTTGGCATTTTCATAAATTCCAGGCTCACTTAGCAGCTCCTTAAACTATTAGGTATTTAGCAAATCTTCTATTACAACATTAGCTAAATGATAATGTAATAAATACTTTCAGTGTGTTAGAGAGGGAAGGATCATGAGTTAATGCAAATCCTCTATGATCTGCATTGTTAATGTGCTTTAAGTCAGAGATGAGTGTGATTCTGTGAGAGGAAGGGAGAACGAAGAGTGTGAGAGTGTTATCAGGGAACTAACACAGATGATTCCTTTAACAGAGATTATATTGCTTACACTGTGTTTCTGCTTTTATATCTATAAAATGGTGATGTCTTTTTCCCCAATTTTTTCTGCATTTTTAACTAATCTGTTTAAAGAATTTGACATAAGCAGAAGAATGGATTCAGTTACTTCTTCCAATTTAATTTCTGTGTTCCTCTAATTTGCATGGCATTTGCATCTCACAAATGTTCTTTTTCTGCAATTCTCTTTTGCACTATCATCCCACCTGTTGGAAAGTTCTCAGAGTGTGCCTTTACCATTGGAAATTACACATTTTCAATCTGTAATGAATGGCAGTGATCACCAAGAGCATATTCTCAGACAGTAACCAGAATAGCCTTATGCATCATCCATGCATGTAAAATGCTCCAGTATTTCATAGGAATCCAAATGAATGAAGCTGTTTGCCAAGGAATGTTCTGATGGTTTATAAATTGAGTGATACTTAATATAGAAGTTACTTAAGTCCATTTGTAGCATTCATACAGATGGCTTTTTACTTTTTTTTCTGAAATCCATATGGCTGAAAGAAAGCACAAAGACAAAGTAGAGTCACTTTTCTTTTGATCTGATTAGTCCTATAGACCACATCCCTAGGAATGCTGAGCATCCCTGCGGGAACAGCCTGCATAAAGGAGATGTTCTTCAGCAGCTTTGACAACTGTGGGACTTATTTCAGTTGGAGCTATCAGTATTTAGACAGCCTCAGGAGCTGACCCAACAATAATAAAAGAATGACCTTATTTCTAAATCATAGTTTCTAGTAGTAATTACGTAATTTAAGTTGTTTTGCCTTTAACTGTTTTTTCACACTTACAAGTTGCTGGCATAATGGTAAGGCTAATATTTTTTGTGCCTTTTTTTTTTTTTCATCATTATCAATGTCTTTCTTTTTTATAGAAGAAAGACTGTTCTTGTTGTGTTGTAACTGTGCTTATGTCATTTCCATATAGAAATCTGATGAAAGGAATATCTGATACAATATTTTCTTGGATGACACAGTCTCTTCTTAACTGTCAAGAAGTCATCTGGTCAGCTTCAAAGTCAGATCATTTTCAGCTTCTAGATGGGTTTGCAGTTGTTAAATAAGAACTGTTCTTTTGTTCTGATTCACCAGTTAATTAATTGATAATTCTCTAGCAAAAGTGCAAGAAGGAAAGAGACTGGTTTTGTAGCTCAATTTCAAATGATGCATATGTACTACTACTGTATTTAGCTACCGCTTTTATACAGCGGAAGCAATCAAACTGGGCCTTTGAATCAGAGTACTGTGTGGCTGAGAACTTAAATTGAATCCCTTGATCTGTTTGTTTAAAAGATATCTGTTTTCTATCACCAGTCCTAATGACTATTTCCTCCAGGATTTCTGAAACACTTTAGAAACTAAATTATAATAGCAGGAGTGTTGCAATGTATGCAGATTCCTGCTGTCCAAGATGAGAAAGCTCTGAAATGGGTTTAGGGAAAGAGCTAGGGCATGATGTTGTGATAATTCCCTCCAAGCCTCTTAATAAAAATCCTGCTAAGTAGGATAAGAGGTCCATCTGATCCTGGTTACCTGTCTCCAACAGTGCCCAATAGTGAATGCTTAGCATTATCCACAGAAGTTCATGATGGAGAACCAAGACCACATACACATGAGGATCCAAGGCAAGAACTTACTGGTAGTCTAATGATGTGACAGTCTAATGAAATATAACAACCAATTATTGTTATTGTTATTGTTATTGTTTGTTGTTGTTATTGTTATTGTTATTTAGACCAGTTACAACAATGCTACCATTTAATCCAATTCTCTTAATTCTCTTAAAGGTCATTAGTAATACAATAAAGTCGACAAACCAGTATCTGCCCTTTAATCTCTCACCCTTCCAATGAATTGTTACATTACATTTTCATCAGCCTGCATTTTTGGAAAGAGGACTATGATGCTGAAGGTTCATTAGCAGACTTGGGTTTGCCCAGAGTTATTTTTTCAGTGCCATGTTTCCTGATTCACCAGGCTTAGTTATGCTATAGTTACTTAGGTTTGCTTTGCCATGATTTCTTGCCATGATTTCTTCATAAACAGAAGAACTACACAGTTGCATAAAACTACACAAAAATTAAGCTAAAACAAGTTAGTTAACATCATAGATAAAACAAGCTTAAAACTACAGGACAGGCAACACACACCTGGCAGCAGAGAAATTTTGCTGTTACAGCTGAGACAACCTAGATAGTAGTGACCTGACCTCAGAACAAAAACTTTTCACATAATTTTTTGCACCTATACTTAAAAACAACTTAAAATACCAGAGGCAGGGCCATAAGTTTACAGTAGCAAGGTGGATAGAAATTTGACAAATGTGTTGATGCCTCCTCTCACTCCCCAGTCAGCCTTCAGTAGATTCCACCAGCAGATTTCCTCCATCATCCCACAACCTTGTGAAGTTACTGTCTGAACCCTTGGAAAGATCTAGCATTCATGGCCTCCTTCAATAAAGAGTTCCACACCTTGCTTATGCACAATATAAAGAAATAACTCATTTAAACTCAGGACAATTTCTGCAGGCTGCGTGTAACATTCAGGTACCTTAAAGGAGGCTGTAGTGAGGTGGGGGTTGATCTGTTCTCCCATGTGCCTGATGACAGGACGAGGGGGAATGGGCTTAAGTTGCACCAGGGGAGTTTTAGGTTGGATCTTAGGAAGAACTTCTTTACTGAAAGGGTTGTTAGACATTGGAACAGGCTGCCCAGGGAAGTGGTGGAGTCACCATCCCTGAAGGTCCTTAAAAGACGTTTAGATGTAGAGCTTAGGGATATGGTTTAGTGGGGACTGTTAGTGTTAGGTCAGAGGTTGGACCCAATGATCTTGAGGTCTCTTCCAACCTAGAAATTCTGTGATTCTGTGATTCTGTGATAAATTCTGCAGCTTTTGATTCAGACTGGAGAACTGCTGTAAATGAAGCATGTGTGCCTAAAAAGGTTTTCTAGTTCTCCCTACTGAATCCTATTAGTCTAATAAAGTCAACAGGGTTAAGATCAAATAGGGTCTGTGAAAGTATAATACGTTTAAGCCCTGGTTTTCTTTAAACATCAGGTTGTACCATACCCTCTGTGTTTCTACAGCACCAAAAATCATTAGTCTTTGGAAAAAAATGATGCAAATCATTATTTCCTACCAACCCTGTGAATTTCATAATTAAAGGGACACTTGCATAGCTACTTCTGGGTCAGTGGCAGAAAAACAGTTTCCTAGCTTAATTAGGTATTGATAGCAGGCAAAACAAGTACTGATCTCCCTACAACCTCATAATGTATTGCCATGACCTTTCATAATCAAAATACTTGTGCAGCTTTTATGGATTTTATTTTTTTTTTTCCCCAAGCAGTCAGTGAGTGGAACATGTTTAATTTAAAATGGATCAACTTTTCACAGATTCAGACAACTACTGTTTATCTCTTCTGTTTAAGATTTACAACTATAGTCCAACAATAGAAACAGGATTTCATAGCCTGTGTCAGGAATCATTGCAATAGTTCTTTTTTTTTTTCTTTTTCCCACCCCTCCACCCCCTACTTTTCCTTCCCCCCTCCCCCCCCCCCTTTTTTTTTTCTTTTCTTTTCTTTTCTTTTAAATTAGGCATGTTATCATTCTCCATTCCTTTGGATGTTTTCCGATTTACAAGCCAACATAATCATTTCATGAAGTATTTGCATTACATTTGTTCCTCTTGCTTTTAGTACTTCAGACTGACAATTATGAACACTTCATGCTTTGCTCCTGGGAATTATGATTACATTTTGAAATTTGTACTTGTACTTAAACTTAGACATAAAAATGTTATCCTTCCTGAAATATCTCAGCTGCCTAGAAAATGGCCAGTTTTTGTTTTGTTTTGTTTTATCTGCTTCACTGTGAAGGAGCTCTCTAAAGTACTTGCTTAATTGTTTTATAATTGAATATCATTTGTAACACAAAGATTTCTAATTTTGTTCTTTATTAGATTACCTTATAATTCTTACATTTTCCTCCATAAATTGATAATTTTCCAAAATAGTCCTACACCACTGCCTCAGTTGTCTCTGGGTATTCTCTGCTGAGTCATGAAAGAATTTTCTTGTATTTCTTTATCAGTGTATTGCCTTTTTTTTGAGTTTGCTGCTTAACACAAGACTGATGCTGGGTCTTCATAATTCTACATTCTGTGGCTCTTTTTACCCTATTTTTAAAAGTAAATGTAGTGACTTCCTCTGTAATTTCTATTTCCTTTCCAAAGACACAAATTTGTTTTCAGCTAGTACTTGATATAGGCCTATCTGTATTTTGTATCCTTAAAATATTTCCATATTACATTGGTTTAGTTAATTTGGTTGCCTTTAGCTGCATATGAAGTTTAGATGATGTATTGTCTTGAAACCATAAGTACATGACCAGCCTGACTATATTCAACTCTTGAATAATCACACACTTGTGATAATAAATGTGCCATAATAATAAAATATATTGCTAGTTGAAATCATGTGAATGGTTAGATTGATATCACTGTTTCATGATCAAGCTTTGTTGTTTTTTTGTTTTGTTTTGTTTTGTTTTTTTCCTTTTTTCTTTTTCTTCAGACCAAGAAAACCTTAATGGAAATTCATTTAACTCTGCATAACCGGTAGGAGCTTATAAAAAGTTGGGAGTTTATAATGAAACAAGTTGTTATAGTAAAATACAGGAATAACACAATAGTGATGAAATGTGCTGATAAGATAAATTCTTATCTCTTTTCCCATAAGTATAAAAATCATAAGACAGTCTGTACTGTCTTGCACATGGTCCTGCTTATGATGGGTCAGTAGGGAAGATTAGAGAAGGCATGTAAGCACAGAGCATGTATAGAATTATACTCCTTCTGGTGTAACTACTTAGTTTCCACAGATCAATTTGTTTAGAGTGCCTTCCTGAGCAGTCTCTTATATCCTGTTTAATATCTTATGATTAATAATTCCTTGATTTATTTGTTTTATTTATTTATTTTTTGTAGTCCATTTGTAATGAATTTATACTTAGTTTCTATAACAGTGACTGGCAGTGAATACCACAATTTAATTATGTTGTGGATTTTTTTGTTCTAAAAAAGAAGTACTTATTTTCTTTAAGCTTGCTATATAGTTTATCAGGTGTCTGCTGGTTTTGCAATGCAGAAAATAGTGAACGGCCATTTTCTATCCACTGTCTGTATAACTTTCATACTACATCAGTCTCAACCAGAATTGAAGGATGTGTCCTCTTGTGAACAGAATCCTATTCCATTACCATCAGCAGCCTTTTCCATACCATTTTATCTGTACTTATTATTATTATTTTTTGAGGTGGAAAATACACAAAGTAATCAAGATGTGGGGCATGGATACATGAACATACACAATAACACGCTAGGTGGTGCTTAGTGAGAATGAGATAGTGCAGACTAATGTTATGATAGCTACTACTATATATAATATATATATAATTTAATATAGTAGACAACAATGTGATCACAACCTTCACCACCTACACAGCATAACTCCTAGAGTAGTTCATTAAGTGGTTGTTTCAAGCAAGCATGAGTGGTTTCACAGTAATGATGTAAATAACTTATATGACCAAAAAACATGCATCTGAGAAACATGAGACTGACAGTATTGGCATAAAGTTTATGTTCAAGGTTACTCTGTATTTAAACTAGAAGATTTATTTACTGAATGCTTTCTTATGGCTGAGAGAACTAACACTGCATTTTAACATGCCATAAAAATGTTTAATATGGCCATGTAAGTTATTAATGTCTATTAAACCAAGAATCATTGATATTTATAATTGAAGGCTATATTGAAGCAAAATGTGCACTACAAATTAAATTACCAATTGTTCAGTACTATTTAAAGATGTGTTTAAATACTTTTTAAAACAAACAAGCAAACAAACAACAATTTAATGCAGATCCGAGGTACCTTGTGCCATTTATGTACTAGACACTGACAAGGAACAGAAAAGTGCTGTTTTGATAAGTGCTTGTTGAAAAAACAAACAAAAAAAAACACATGGAAAATGTTTCAACTTCATGCATATCGCAAAGATTTTATTAGTGTGCTATGTTTCTTTCCTAGGGATCCCAAAGTACTTTAGAAACTTGGGATTTTTTTTCATACCTAGATGAATGTAAGTGATATTCAGTAAACATACCTGTGTAAAGCTCAGAAACAAAAAGAAAACAAATTAAAACCACATAGGAAATGTTTGGATTAGCAAACCAATTCTTTCTAGCACAATCATAATGCTAATAATAAGTTAGGATGCATATCCATATGCCCAGCTGGATTTAACAACATGGGAGTCATTACCTGATACCTGCTGCTAAGAACTTCTACTCTTAGTTTAAGTATGATGTACAACTAGATGTGATAGACCGTAGGAAGGATGTTTGATCAAATTTACAGTGCTGTCAAAAATATCAAGTCAAATAGGCAAAGAAACACTGATATTGATTTCGCTTCTACCTTTAACTCCTTACTGATATCCGATCATCAGATGTTCTTTTATTTTGTACTCAATGATATCCAGTTGAGGCCACATTTTATAATCTTTGAAAGATCACGGGGATTGAAAAAGGTTCCTGAGGACTGGTGGAAAGCAAACATCATTCCTACCTTCAAGAATAGCAAGAAGAATGATCTGGGGAACAACAGGTCAGTCCATCTCACCTCTATCCATGGGAAGGAGACGAAGCAAATCTACTTGGAATCCATTTCCAAACATATGGAGGACAAGAATGTGACTGGAATTATTCAGCATGGATTTATGAAGGTGAAGTCATGCTTGACCAACCTGACAGCCTTCTACTATGAAACATGAGGCTTGGTGGATGAACAGAAAGCACTGGATGCTGTTTACCTTGACATTAGTGAGGCTTTTGATGCTGTTTCACAAAGCATCCTCCTAGGAAAGTTGATGAAGTACAGGCTACATAAAGCAGACAGTAAGGTCTTTTGAAAGCTTACTGACTTGCCAGGCTCAAAAGGTTGTGATCAATAGCACAAAACCAAGCTGGCAGTCAAACACTAATGATGAACCCCAGTGGCATACACTGGGTACAGTACCATTTAGTATCTTCATTAATGACAAAGATGATGGGACAGAGTGTGCTTTTGGAGGATGTGTGGGTGATACAAAGCTGGGAAGAGTGGCTGATATGCCAAAAGGTTGTGGTGCAATTCAGACAGACTTCACTTGGCCCATGAATCTCGTTAAGTTTAACAAAAGGAAACACTGGGTGCTGGCTCTGGGAAGAATTAATCCCATGCACCAGTATATGCTGGTGGCTGATTGTTTGGAAAGCAAATGGGAAGAAAAGGACCAAGCAGCTCCTAGTGGACACGTTGAACATGACATCAATGTGCCTTGTGGCAAAGGCAGCAAGCAGGCTCTTGGGCTGCATTAGGAAGAGCGTTGCCAGCAGGCTGGGGGAGATGATTCCTGCCCTCTACTTGACACTGGTGAGGCCCCATCTGAGTGATGACTCCAGT
Organism: Netta rufina; assembly: GCF_964035555.1. Taxonomy (NCBI): domain Eukaryota; kingdom Metazoa; phylum Chordata; class Aves; order Anseriformes; family Anatidae; genus Netta; species Netta rufina. The sequence continues at coordinate 85,024,794 of NC_140124.1, read as the reverse complement.
TTTGGGCTTCTCAGCACAATAGAGACATGGACATACTGGCACAAGTCCAACATAAGGCCATGAAGTTGATTGCAGGACTGCAGGACCTGTTTGAAGAAAGGCTGAGAAAGCTGGGATAGTTTAGCCTAAAGAAAATAAGATTCAAGGGAGGTCTTAACAATGTGTATAAATACCTGGGAGTGGCGAAGATGGAGACAGACTCTTACCAGTGCTGCAAAACGTAAGACTACAGATTATTGTTAGAAAGATCTTTTTCCCTGTAAAGGTGATTTGACCACTGGTACAGGCTGCCTGGAATAGTTATGGAATCTTCTTCCTTGGAGAATTAAACTGGACGTTGTCTTCAGCAACCTGCTCTAGATGACCCTGATCTCAAAAAATTTAAATATTCACATGAAGACTCGATGATGAGATGGCTCTCAAATATCTATCTGAAAGCTTGATTTAGAAGCCGTTTGTAAGCTTCTGTTCTAAATATACATCAGCAGTGCTCCAATCTATATCAGTTGGCTGGTTTGAAGAAAATTTCTGCAGTTGGAATATTTTGTCGATTAATGTCATTGCCTTTTCTCTAAAAAAAAAATAAATAAATAAATTTTAAAAATGCTCAATCCTCACATTCTCTAGAGGAGCATTTCCCAATGTGAAGTAGGCCTCACTAACAAGGCAAAGGGCTGGGCTGGGTTTGACAGCTACATTTATTCTTTCCATAGCTGTAGCTGCAGTAGGCTTAAGCAATGCTTTCAACCCACAATCACTATGTTTAAAGTGTGACGCAGTGCCAGGACCTGACTCAGTCCACACACCCAAAGCCTCCCTTCACAAAACCAATCCAGCCTCCTGAGCTCCAGTACCCGTGTCTATCACTCATTTAACACCACTGGATTTCATAGTGAAGAGAGGCCTCTTGTCCTCAAGTAGCAGTTCAGTCCCTTCTGCTTTGCTCCAGAAGCAACGCTTGCTCCAAAATCTTGGGAACATCTCTCTGCTCTTGGCAGAATTCCCCAAACTTGGATCCTGGATCATTACCAAATCTTACAACTTTCTGCTGTCAGCTGGGCACTCTTATCAAGTACGTAACGGAAACCATTACTTCTTACTGCTTAACATGATTCAGGAAACCATCTGTGGTTAACACATTTTTACTAAGGTCACTGAGTAGTAGTTCAGCAGAGGTCTGAGAGGAAGCAATGCCAACTCCATCTCTAAAGAGAACACACGGAGTTTGTCTGTCAAAATGTGCTGAATATTTACCTTGGGAGAATGAGAGGAAAAAATGCAGGACCACTGCAGGAGCAGCAGAGACAGTATAGATCTGGCAAATAGGTATTTTCAGAACTGGGATCATATCTTGAATTTTGAAGAGTTGTACCATTAATCTGCACAGTCATTTGCAGTCCCTGTCAGGAGGGAGTTTCCTTTAAAATAACTGTGATAGCTACTGAGTGCAAAAACAAAACCATGTAAAAAAAAATCTAAAACCATCTTTTTAGATAAATACGAATATGGTTTTCTTAGATATGAATGTAGTTACACATATTTATTTACTTTAACCAATCATTTTATCTTTAGATTTATATGTTTCTGTCCTGTAGTAAGGTTAACCTGATTAAACTATATAGGTTAGTTAATTCTATGTATCAGACAGATTGGATTATTGTAATAAATTTTGAAGGATTACATTGCTAGTTTTCTTTCAATGTGCTTTACTTTCCTTTCAGTGGTTTCTGCAGATGGAGTACCGATCATAATAAAATGCCCACTAACACAATAATTTTCCCAGAGAGGTACCTTCCTTTTTGCAGGGTGAGTATGTAGATTGTACTGTATGAGTCAGTAGTCTTTGATCCAACGGTCTTGCACTGTATTCAAATAGGAAATCGGTATGTGTGTATATATATATATATTTCAGAATTAAAATGTTAGGGACACCATTTGCCACAGCTGAATGAGATTAAAGAATCATCTAGTCCAATACCGTACCTCTTAAAAATGGACCCTCCCCCAAAAGCACCACATTATGTTTCCATGGAAGATGCAAAAAAACATTATGATATAATACGACTTTCATATTTTTGTCTCATCTCTGTATTTACTGCCTTGCGTTGACATTAGTCATGAAACAATAGGATCAATATTTCTCACAACATATGTTGTTATTGGTGATTATCAGACACATTTTGACAACCATATAAAAACAAATCCATTTCATCACCCTGTTAAAATCTTGTTCTTAAAAGCCTCCTGTGACAGTGTTCACAGATTAGCTAGAGGCTGTGTGAAATAACATACTCCACTTACTAATTTTGAATTTCATTCCTTTAATTGCAATTAAAAGATAAACAGAAGATTCTAAGCAGTCTTTCTAAAACATCAATGTTTTGTGCATTTACTGTGTTCTCTCTTATCTGCTTAATTTCTGTAGACAACAGTCCTACATATTTTCTAAATTGGGGAAACTCTTCTTTGTCTTGGATTACTTGTGGTCTGAATAATCTGTCTCTAGTTCTGCAATATTCTTTATGAGATAGGGTACGCAGGGTAACATAATTCAATGTGAAGATGTATGATTGATCAATAAAAAGGCATTATTGTGTTTTCTGAATTATTCATCACCCTATTCTTTATGCATTCTAATGCTGTAAAAGTGTTGTGACTGCCATCATTTAGATATATTGAACAGGTCTTTCTTGAGATGCTTACAGTACTGGTCATGAATTTATTCAACTGGAAATTTATAAGCTGCCGGAGAAGTTTTAAATTTCTGAAGAGTTTTATTCCTTTCCTCCCTCCTTCCTTGGATCTCGTACCTGAAAGCAGAAGATTATCTGTGAGAAAAGATGGTTTCCTAAGGAATACTACTAAATTTGCACTAGTGCAGAGGTGCAAACTGTCCCAGTATGAAAGAAAGATTAGGAAGTATACAGTGGGACGTAAATGTCTTGAAAATGGAAAAAGATGATATGCCACAGAATTTAGAAACTAAGTCACATTATAACAGTGAGTATAAAGAACAGCATGATCAAAATTAGAAAGAAAGGCACAAGAAGAAATAAAACTATAATGCACTTATATACTTCTCAATAATTTTATTTTCACCCCCTGCTTCTTGAAAGAGACTGTGGGAATAGTTGACCCACTATTCAGCTAATAAGAGCTAATAAAAAAACACCTAAAATACTGATCTATGCTTTGCTCCAATCTTTTATAAAATGTTTATTTCGGGTCAGATGACCAATGTATTTACCACCCATGATGAAATCCTCTGTGATGATGGGAGACTACTGAGGTATTTTCAGATCACCTGGATATCAAGCAGTTCCTTCAGTAACCTCAGACCTTATTAGTCATTACCCTTAAGAGTTTATGGAGGATGAGAGACGACCAAAGTTAGATACTGGATTTAAGGAGGAGAAGGAGGAAAAATAAAAGAACACAAGGAACTACAGATCAGTCAGACTGTAATTCAGCACATTAGAGAACAATGTTGAACACCTCAAACCAGTCTGTATCTATATCAAAAGTGAATTTCACACCAGCTTCCAGATGTGTGAAATCAAATATATTTTTGTAGCAAATTCCGTCATCATTTTTTTGAAGAGTAGCAGTAACACACAGCTGTTGTTATAAGGCTAATGCGAGCAAATCCTGATAACCAAACTCAGAAAAATTAATCCAGGGAAAAATCCAGTAAAAAATATCAGTCTTCAGTGTTAAACAGCAGGAAAAATGTGTGCACCCTTGATGGAGAAGCTCATGTTTTTAAGCAATTTCCCACGCAGATTTACTATTCCTCAGCCTGTGGATTTCAATGTCATAGGGAGAGACAAACTCCCTGCACAAAAATTAAACTCTTTTCCCTCAGCTGCAGACAAGTCAGATGCATTGAGGCTCAATTTTCTTTGCTGTTATGGCAGGGATGGCTCAAGGGTTGATGTCCCCCAGTAGTACCACTGAGCAAGACTTATTGACCTGTCTTTGGCTGTGCCACCACAGATGAGCTCCGGAAGCACAGTTTGGCCAGGAGCTGTGTGTCATCTTCCTGGCAGGGCAACTTGCCCTGCATTTGCAGTTCAACATAAGGTAACTGGTGGGCTTGTGCAGTGGTAGTACTGTTCAAGGCTCTAGCAATGGGTTTGCTTTTCTGGGCAACTTTGGTGGCAAACTGCTGAGGAGGGGAATCTGGTGATCAATGGGCAGCGTATTTTGCTCAGGACAGTCGCGATGGCTCTTCTGAGCGCTTGCTGTGTTGCAGGACTGTGGGATTCAGGGTGCCTTCCTTGCAGCTTGCTTCCGGTGGCTAGAAATGTCATAGAGCTGCACAGAGCAATGAAGAGCAAAAGATCTGTTCTCCCTCTGTTGAGAGTCTGTATCCCTGACCACAACACCCATGTAGCAGAAGGAAGGAAGGAATGAAGGAAGGGGGCAATGGAGGCTTATGAAAGTTTGATCAAGCTTGAGTGGCAAAGGGAGATATGCAGGGAACAGGAGCTTCTGCTGCACCTCGTATTCCTGTTTAGCTCTCTCCCTAAGACCTATCACAGATCCCTTGACAACAGTAATAATCTGCAATATTGCAGTCACAGTGGAAGAGACTCCTGGAGGTGGTCTGGATAGAAGTTCTCTAAACTAATCTGCTGCTGCAAAGTGTAATGCCTCTGGCACATTGTTGCTTAAACAAGCAGCTGTGGACCTCAACCTTTTGTCCTGTGTTGTTTTGCTTCTCCAGAGGGGTACAGCAGATGTTTAGACACAGGATGCTCAAAGAGCAAATTCTTCAATGCTGTTGAAGTCACAAGAGTACACAGGGGATAGTTTTTGACAATGCTAAGTACTAGTTTTGCTTTAATATCCTTTTGGAGAACTAAGGGGGAATACATAGGGAGCTGTTTTCTGAAAAATGTTTGCTTTTCAACACTGGACTGTAAAATTCACTGTACCTTCCTTTTCCCTGAGGCACATCAACTTTCAGGTTCAGCTGAGTAAGAAAGAAGATTTTAGGCTACCTAGGGAAATTGGTCTCTAAAAACATATGGCATTTCAATTTCAGCAATGTCATAATTATCATTTGACTGTAATAATGTTCATTTAATTAAATGCAACCTGGGAAAAAAAAGGGGGGGGGGGGGGAGTGGGGGAGTGTTTAATATATAGTTTAAGAAGCAGAGCATTCAAATGAATAGGTCAAATTTTGTGTGGGTTTAGGTACTTTGCCATTTTAATTACCATTTAATTACAGAATGGTGCAGTCACTAATTACATGACACTACGATAGTTGTTCACTAGACCCCCTTTTCTATTTATAAACGTGCTCTAAGGATTAATGGGGGTTCTAGACATTAAGGTGTGTGATGCTCCTAGCTGGAGTTTGAAGAATGAACTGAAAGATGCAGTTTTCTAGCTTGGAGAGGGAAAGTAGGTGGGTGAGTCCATCAGGTGGAACAGAAGGCAGAGTCAAACAGAAATGTAACTTGGTACTTCTTCTTATTCAGCTGTTGAAACACCTCATGTCTAGTATTTCGGAAGAGATTTATGCTGAACTTACTGTTCTGGAAAGGCACAAGATACCACTGGGCAACCTTTGGGTTAATTAAGTTTTTGCTGTGGAATTATAATTTTATTTCCTGAGAAATTGCATGAGACTAATATAATGAGGAATTAGTTGTTACAGGCATGAGATCTTGATGAAAACAAAAACAACAACAAAAAAAAGCACCAAACACAAAAACAACAAAACACACACACACAAAATCAACAGCCCACCCACAAATTACAGAATCATGGTAGTAAACTCTTTGGAAGGGCCTTTTCTGTTCAAACCCAGAGAGGTAGAAAGTAGTGGAAAGCTATTAAAGCAGAATCAGCTTGAGGAAGAAAGACAACCAGTACTGTCATCTGTATGAACATATTGTGTAAGCTTCAAATACTTTTGAGGGGATGGTTCTTGTACACATGGAAGAGAGAATGTGTTTTATTTTGCCTATTCTGATTTTCTACACTTTTGTGAGTCTGTACAAAATCATGTAATTATTCCTGCATTTTAAAAAAGTACATGTGTGGTATTGGACTTCCCACCCTTGAGAGATCAACACTTGGATGCCTTCAAATCCCAAATATTGTGATCTGCTTTTAAGAGAAGTTTTATGTTGTGATTTTGGTTTCTCTCTTGATTTTTTTAAACTCCCCTTGCTTATCCCACTGTATGTGTGTATGTGACAGTGAGGGTGGCCAACTCCACAATTTCTGAAGTGACTGCAAGTAAAGCCTTTTCATTTTGCAAAAATTCTCACACCCACCTCTACTAACTCCTTCCCGGCAATTAATTCTGCCAGAATGTTCTCCCCACATAAATTTGTGTTCATCCTTCAATCTTATCACTGCTGCTTTTTGAGAGTTGTTCACCCTCTCTCTCCCAGAGCGGTGGGCGCACTTGTAACTTTCCACTTCTTCCTCATCTGTTCCTTCTGCCCAGCCATGCATCTCAGGGGAAGGGAGAGTGCAAGCCAAGGAGCTCTTCTTCTTTACGGCCAGCTGAGAGGGATGGGGGACTGGGAAGGGCAGACTGCATCCCTGTTTCACACCTGAGGAATGTAAGAAGTGTCCGGACGGAGTTTCAGAGCTATGTGTAGTATAGGTTTCTCTGCTTGGTTATGATGGTGCTGGATGTACCACTTCTTCCACGTAAAAACACCAACAGTGGCAGATAAAGAAGGCAGCAGCAGGTCTTGATGGGTCAGTTTCAGTTTGTATCATCCTAGCTACCCACCTTCTCTTCTACCTGGCTCGTGGTTAGTGCTCTGCTCTGAATCCCTTGCTTATGTCCATGCATAGGAGACCCAACTTTTCTCCTTTAGTTGTACCGTAGTACTCCAAGTCCCTCTTGCTGCTGGCATCACTCCAGCCACCAGGACCCACCCTTGTGACATGTAGGCCTGGCGGCACCCACATTGCCTTGGTCTCTTCCTCTCCCTAGAGAGTTTAGGGGATCCGGCAGCCTGTGGGAGGTGAAGGCTGTGGCAAAGCGACAGCAGGGACTGGAGGGAGAGGGCAGAGAGGGACTCGTCCTGCGGGGAGGGACGGTCGGTGAGGCAGCAGCCGGGCTTAGAAGGGGAGCCCTGTGCATGTGCATACAGAACTTAAATTGGCAAATGCTGCGTGTGGTGGGTATGAAACTGCGGGTTACTTCGAGTGCCTGCTTTGTGGGGAATAACCAAGCCCTTCGGAGCAAGGAGAGGGAAACGCGAGAAAACGCGTGCCTGCTAACTCGAGCGCCAGTTTGGGGCAGCAATCGAGGCACGGCTCTAAAAGCGGCGCCTCAGCCGTCGGGAAAGGGACGCAGTGCGAGTGCCACAGCGAGAGCAGCCGTGCGGGGGACACCTCCGAGGCGTCCCCTCGGGGGGGCGGCCGGCGGGCTCCCCGCACCTCGGCGCCCCGGGGGGGGGCCGCCACCGCCTCAGCCCCGCGGGTGCTGCGGGCGAAGGGGGCCCGGCGGCGGCGGCGGGGGCCGTGCCATGGGGATGGGGGGGCCCCTCCGTGCCGCCCGCTGCTCCTCCTCGGAGCGCTCCTCCCGCCCCCAGCGCCGAGGAGCGGGGCGAGAGGCGTGTGCGTGCGGCGGGGCGGCGCTGCCCGGAGGCGCAGCGAGCCCCGGGGCTGGCACGGCGGCGGCCGCGGCCGCACCATGCGGCCACCGCCGCCACCGCCGCGGCTCCTCCTCTCGGCCGCCCGCGCGGGAGCGCGCCCCGCTCCACTCCCCGGCTGCCTGCGGCAGCGGCGGCGCTGAGGGAGGGAGAGAGGGAGGCAAGGACGGAGAGAGGGAGGGAGGGAGGGAGCCGCGGCGGCTCTGCCCGGCGCCCCCGATGTGGCGAGAGGCGATGATGAGGAGGAGGAGACGCCGCTACCTGCTGGAGCGGGCAGAGCAGGCGGGCGGCGGCGGCGGCTGCGGGGCGAGCGGCGAGCAGTCCCGCTGCCGGGACTGGCTGTACGAGTCGTACTACTGCATGAGCCAGCAGCACCCGCTCCTCGTCTTCCTGCTCCTCATCGTCATGGGCGCCTGCCTGGCCCTGCTCGCCGTCTTCTTCGCCACCGGGCTGGTAAGGGGCGCCCCGGGACGGGACGGGACGGGGCGGGCCGGGGGCACCGCGGCCGGGGGCACCGCGGCGGAGTTGCCGGGGGAGGCGGCGGCCGCGGGGCTCCCCCACGGGCAAACTTTGCCGCCCGCGGCTGCCGGAGGGGCGCACCGAGTTTAATTCCCTAAATTCGCTGCCTCTGCTTCTGCCGTGACCGCTCCGCGCCGGGATGGGTGTCCTGGGTGGCGGGGCTTGGCCGCTGCCCCCCAAACCCAGCCCGCGTCCCGGCTCGCAGCCCCGGCCCCTCGGTGCGCTCTACCCCGGCCGCCCCGTTTCGGGGCGCCTGACCCATTTTCCTCCGGAGAGCCTCGGTCTTGCAGGCTCGGGGGAGCTGAAGCACGGCACGGCAGGGCGGCGGATGACAGCCGGCATCAGGCTGGCTCGCCCAGAAATCCCCGTCTGCTTTTGCCCTTGCGTTGAAGGCGAGGGAGAAGCTGCAGAGGGCAGTAAAATTCTTGCTCCTCGCAGAGGTGTCCTGCTGGTAGTGGTTAGAGGCGGGCTGCTGGCGCTGCCGGGGGCTGCTGAAGTGGAGAAGGGGGTTTGAAGGGCTTCAGGCTTTCTTTTCTTCATCTTTTTTCCCCCCCAATATTTCCGTCTTCTGGAAAGCTGTGTGTTTACTGAATGTAGCTGAGGTCTATAAGAGCGAGGAGGAGGGGTGGGTTGGTGTCACCTCATGTGTCACCTCTCTTCCAGAGGCACTGCACATAGCGCTGTTGGCTTCAGGAGGCAGAAAAACCTGCCTTCTTGTGTGTTACGACCAAACTTTTATCTTAAAAACTGGTGCAAACGGCTGCAGGACGAGCTAAACTTAGAGCTAACTGGTGCCTTATTTCCTTTTGATATCTATAGTAATATTTTTAGTGCTTTTTGTTAAACGTGCTAGTCCTACTAAATGCAGGACAGGCGTAAAAGAGCTAATGTGAAGCCAGTAATAACGGTGGTGGCTAGTAATTCAGTTGCTTAATGCCCAGATGTTCCTGCTTTGGAGCACTGTGCACCAAAATGCAAAATCAACAGCTTCTCTGATTCTGGTGTGTTGACTTGGGTGCTTATCCATCGGGGCTGAAGGGGCCAGTGGTGGAAATGGAAGTACCTATCTAGGCTGAGGCATGGCTAGGGGTGGAGATGTGCATGACACTAGCCTGCAGTCAAGGCAGCAGAACTTGGGCTTGACAGTTCATTGCACTCAATTTCATACCTTTCAGTCATGGTACGATCTGCATCTTGCTGGTACAAGCTGAGCTTGCTTGTTTTCGTAATTCCTTTTCTCGAGGTAAATCAGTCGCGGTAACAACGCTGGCACAACGCAGGGTCCCAGTCAAAGGGCTACTGAAAGTTATGGAAAGAAAACAATGAGCTGGCGGAGTCTTGCCATGAGCAACACTTCAGAAAGAGTGAATTTTATAGTTCAGTCTGCATTTGGAATTCCAGACATACCGGAAAAGGAAAAAAAAAAAATGCTTTTAGAACCTTTTTCCTGAGCCTTTATCTTCCTGTGGCTAACAACTGGACGGGTGAGTGGAGAGAGAGGTGGGGTTCATCCTTAAAGTTTCCAGTCAACGGATGAAAGTAACTTCAGGCGGAGAGAAAGCTTGCCTATGCAGACTTTCAGCCACAGGATGTTGGGCAAAATCCCTTGGAGCCCAGCCCAGATGCTCACCTAAAAGCATTTTATTATAGCCCAGCTCTGGTTGCATCTGAGATTAAAATATTCCTAAAGGTTTAGATCTGTTTCTCCCACGTCTGACTAACGAACCCTCTTTTTATACAGCTGTGGAACCTCAGTCAAATTTGTGTGACTGATAATGTAAAAGTGGCAAGCAGCTACGAGCGTCTGAGCTGCAAGAGCTGATATTAATATCCTTGTCTTTATTTTGCACATCTAGTATATATGTGATTGTTTTGACAGAATATTTACTTTTGTGAGGGAGGTACAATAGAAGCGAGGTGGAATAGTTCTGTGTAGGTCTGCACTGTGCATTTGAAGTTAATCTTTCTTAGCAGTTGTTTCCTTTAGATTTCATACAAAGCAGTTGAGATTTTACTGAGAATTATTTAAGCCTGTTTTGGAAACAAAATTCCAAAATGACTCACCGTAACACTTGATTCATATTTCTCACTTTTATTTCAAAGCACAGCTTAGAACGTGAGATGTGGGATCGGACACTGCTAGGAAGAAATGGATGTACATCGAATATGAACCATTTTTATGTTCTAGACTTTCTTAAAAAAAGCTGAAAGCAACGGAAGTGAGAGATTTTCCTTCCATTTACATTTTTTACTCAGTTGTTAAAATAGATGGCTGTGATGTCTGAGCTGATGTTTTGGGGGGCAGTGTCTGTTTACCTGCTCCCAAACACAGTGCCAGCCACGCAGGGGTGTATCCCACATCCTCAGCCATTTCAACCTGTCAGAATACCAGCTGTAGCCTTCCCGATTTCAGATGAAAAATTTGTAAAAGCTGTTGCAAAATTAGAGTAAACAAGATTACTTACAAAGTGTGTCTGGAAATCTGATTACTCTCCGTTCAGCCAGTGTACTGCTGTCGTTACTGAGATAGGTTTCTTGGGAGATTTTGTTTCTGTTTGTTTCAGGAAAATATTGTGATTTCGACCTCTGGGATTAAGCACTTTATCTCCTCAAACACTCGATACAAGTCTCCCAGAGTATCCTTGAAAGATGACCATTCAAAGCTTGGAGCTTTAAATAATATAATGATAGTATCAGCCTTTGAATTTCCTGTGTCAAAGTATCCTCTGTATTCTCTGTACCTGGCGTGAATGGAAAACTGGCAAAATGAGATCAAGCTTCCATGTTTAGCTGCTTTAATCGATAGAGAGTAAATTATTTTCCCAAATCTGTGAAAGCCTTCCAGTGCTTAGAAATGCCAGATGTCAGGTTGATTTTCTGTCTGGTTATTGTCTTGTTCTTTTAATAATATAATGTGTAAGATAAACTCATTATCTTCTTCCCTCTCCTGTTTTTAGTACTAAAAACTTCTGACCATTTTTCGTGGTGTCTAGAACAGGTTTTTCTCTAGCCTGGACATGATAACTGCAATTTATAGGAAAAAAGATTAAATTGACTTTTTAAAATTTCCTAATGCAAACTGTGAGTGTATCTGAAATATCTGCTGTTGTGATGTTTTGTTTCTGATGCAGTTAAACAAAAAACTCTGACTTAAAAACAGGGATGATGCCCAAATGATACAATTTATTGGAAGGCTGTAAGTTTCCAATAACCCAATCCATGCATTTTCTAGACATAAAGAGAGCCCTGTCCATAGATGCAGGGTTCAGTAAAAACAGTTTGCAGTACCAGAATCTCTTAGCACAGGTGAGGACCTTGTGGTGTAAGTGGAACAAGACACATATCTGTCAAGGTCTTTCCCTTTTCCCCAAATTCAAGGTCCACCAATCTGCTGCGAGATATAGATAGATAGACAGACAGATATAGATATATAGATATAGATATAGATATAGAGAGACAGACAGACAGATAGATAGATAGATATAGATGCTTTCTTTTAGGCTGGCCAGTGACCTTTGCTCAAAGACTGCAAGCCTGCTTTGCAGGGTTATATTTAACAGTAGTTTGTGGCCCTCATCTGCCTCCAGAATCCGTGCTGCTGCATGTGACCGTGTAAGATGTGTTTGTCGATGTGTTGGTGTTTGTTGAAGCGGAGCTGCGTGCTTCTGAATGACATCAGTGGCCAAGTGGCACACGTGTTGAGTGAAGAGCTCTTATACAATGTGGCGTTCTGTTACATTCCCTCATCTAAAACACCATGAAGTAGTTTTGTGTGTGTGTTTGCAGCCTGATGACAGTCTCTGAAGCAGAGTCATTACCTATCTTCAAATCCACTGCTTTGAAGTTCCCAAAAAGTTTGTGATCATGCAGGTAGGCTCAGTTGTGATTCCTCAACCTTTTTACTGAATCATAAACCCAAGAAACTGAAGGTTGTCTGCGCATCTATGTCACTGACTTGCCCAAATACCTTCTGCAATAAAGATGGAAGTAGGCAATCAGTCTTAATGGGAGAGTACAATAATCTATGGAGGTATTCTTGCAACAAGGAGGATGTGTGGTCTGCTAGGATCTGGTCTTCTGGCATCAGACCAGACCATAACCAAATTTACTTTTGGCTGATGCTGCAGTGTAGACAGAAGTAGCTGCCTCATTCTGAAGCAGTACATTAACATTTTTATCAGCCAACCAGGGAACTGTCTGTGCACAAAAAGAAGTGCATCAAGAAGAGTCCTGCAAGCATCTTGTGCAAGTGCCATTTCTTTGGGCCTGTGGTCAGAATGACAACAAATCTTCCCTCCCTTTAATGGGTCTTACTCTGTCTGAAATAAATCCTTCCTACTTTTGGTAAAAACTGAACATCTGCCAAACCTAGAACTCTTCAAGATTTCCACCACCAGAATCTCATGCTGAAAGGGAGAGGAAAAAGTCTTGAGGTCCATGTGGAAAATGCAGCTTAAAATTTCAGATGGGGAAGACATGTTCCATCATTCTCATTGCAGCTTCTCAGATGATGAGGTGTCTGCAGATGGCCATTTGCTGCGTGCTTCTGGTAACGTTCACATCAGTACTGTCAATCTGCAAAATTCACCCAGCCGCACCAAAAGGTCACCAGACTGATGCTGTGGTGATGTTAGATCCCTATTCATGAGACGTTCTGTTGTAACGAAATTGTATAAAATAATACAGCTGTACTGTAAGTTCACTTGTACTCTTAATTTCAGGAAATCTCTTGAGATCAGTCTTGCATAATTTAAAGCACTTTCGGTTCAAGAGCAACAACTGTCTTCCCAAAATCCAAGAATACCCAAGCCTTTGAAAGTGTTCCTTGGAATCCGTGCAGACTGAAAGTAAGCCAAAGCATCTGCTATACTGTTTTCAAACTCCAGCATATTCATTCTTCCAGAAAGAAAACTAAGGCAGAGCAAAGGTAGTGAATGAAGTAGGAAAATCCTCACTGGTTGAAGAACAAGCTGAGAAGGGGCTGTTTGCATGCTTGATGCTGTGGTTGTTGTGCCCACGAGGTGTGCTACTTTTTATTAAGCTCATTCTGCCAGATTATTGCCAAGATGAGGAAGAATTCAAAGCAAAAACTACTTTATTTATAACTCCTTTTCTTTACATAATTCTGGCTATAATTGAGCAGGCAGTTCTGCTTTAAAGTCTGTTGTATATTAAACCATTCCGTGAGGGAATCCTATGCTTCTTTTTTTTTTTTTTTTCTTGTCTCTAGGCACCGTAATATCACAATATGTTTTCTCAGCTATAGCTGTCAGCTGTTTGGTACAGTCATAGGATATTGCCATTCCTGCCAGTTGTTTTTTCCAGTAGTACCTTTAGTTGTCTGAGCATGACTTTTGTAGCCAGTACTACCTCTTGAATCAGACCCATAAAGATCGCTGTTTCTTCCTGTCTGAGTCAGGATTTGCCTAGCTTTGCGTCTGGTTTCATTCCTTCCTGCTACATCAGTCTCGGCTTTTTCTTGTTTCATTTGCTAATGACACTTCCAGTACGTCTGTGGTTGCTTTTAATGCTGCTAAGAGCTTGTCTCATTTGCCAGTCCCTAACCAGCCTGCTAACAGAGAGCCATCAAGATAATGAGGTGCCTGTGGCAACCTCTCTTCACATACCTGTTCCATCCTTCGTATTGAACAGCCTGAATGCTGAATAAGAACTGGGTAAAACTATGGGTATGGCTGTGTTGGCACAATACTGAGACTTGAACTGTAATCTTAGTAGATGCAGGCTTTGTGGATACCCTGGCAGTAGAAGGCTGGCTTAATGTCACAAATTGTGACTCAAGCCATGGATCCACAACTCCTAATCACTACTGCAACTGACACAAGTGACGAATGATCTACCAGCTACAGCTGTTTACTGAGGTGCACTGGGAATAAGACGGGTGATGGACTGGGCTGCGATTGTCTGCTCTCTTTATCAGCATCAAGCCAGGCATGTGGATTCACAAATCATGTATGGCAATTTTGTAGCAGATTTGCCATGAACCACTGACTACCTCTCTGGTTATCTTGCTTAAAATTATAGAAATCGACTGCAAGTTCCTTGTCACAGATGAAGATATCTGACTCATTTTTGTGTGTCTTAAAACTCTCATCAAAATAGTGAATAGTTTTCTTCAGTTGAGCCTTCAAGAGGTCTGCTAGATTTAAAAAAAATATAATTTATTATAATGATAGCAATGACTGGAATCTTCCATATTGCACAGGACATCACTCCAAGCTGATGGCAGCAAAGACTTTTAATACAGATAGAAGTGGTCTGCAAATTTCTTGAGTGGCTGGGCATGCCAGCATCGTGGGAACAAACTGCAGCTGAATACCTTCAGCCTTTCATCCTGTGCCTAAATTCCCAGCAATAGCCAAGCTGTGATTCCAAACAAGCCAAGTGCTGCCACAGTGGCATCGGCATGTTTTAGAAAGAACTGAGTCAGCTCAAGCCTTATTGATATGCTAATATGATAATCAGCCAAGGGATTAAACTTCTGCTTTTAGGGTTCTGGACCCTGAAATAAGTGAATTAGCAGACTTCTGCTCTCTTTTTCCCACTGCATTTTTCTTCGAGTATTCCTTCCTGATCCTGCTGAAAAGAACAGCTGTACACATTTTCTGCTCCAGATCTTTATATCTTAAATAAGCAATGTCCAGACACTAAACCTTGTTCAGACTTTGCTGAAGATTCAAAGGACTATTGAACCATCTGTGCAGAGTTTAAGGCAGTCTCTACACTTATTTTCGCAGTTGTCTTTCTCCAACCTGTATCAAAACATTTTCATCTCCTATCTTTAAACAAAACTCTCTTGTTCTTAGTGGTATGTACGTGATATAAAAGTCCCTTGCTGTTCCTGGTTGAGAGCATGTTCCAGGCTTGCATTTGGGAGAATCAGTGTAAGCAGCAGCCATCACCACTAGCCTTTTAGCCTTGCTTTCAGGTCTTCTGTCTGAATGTCTGCTCCTTCCACCATCCGTGGGTCTACTTTCAAAGTTTATCTAACCTGGAAGATGTGCTCCAGCATGCAGGAGCAACGGTTCCTGGTTGCATGCTCAGTGTGCTCCAGAAGGCAGCAGGACAGTGTGTATTTTGGCACAGGCACGTTTCCCATATGACTTCAGATGCAGCCAAAATGGTGTTTGATCACTGGATAGTGCCGTGAGATCTGGTGTAGCTGATGGCTATTCAGAGAGCCCCTTTTACTCACTTGGGTTTGAAAAACTAGCTGGAGCTTGGTTTTTCCACCTGCCTCCTCAGGCACCTGAATTGTGTGCTGTGGGACCTCTTAAAGACCCCAGATGCTATGGCACGCACAGTGACTGGGTAAGTACTGTCCTCCCATTCTAGGTAAGCTTTGCCCATCCATGTCTCCTGTTTGGTAGTAGCTGGATCAGCCCTGCAGGCAAATCCCAGGAAGAATGGATTCTCCTACCTAGCTCCTTTCTCAGCAGGACTGAACTGAGGCTGAAAACTGACACTTTATTTCTCCTGGGACCAATATTAGGAAAACAGATTTTCCTGGAATTTGGCTCAGCACACGCTCGGTAGTGCTTCTGCTCTTACCTTGTGTACCCCAGCAGACAGATGGATTCCCAGTCTGAAGCAGCCTGTGGTGGTGGTCGTTTCTAGTGGTACAGCCTACTCTGGCCAGGACCCGGCAGGTGGTAGGTTGTCCAGACCAGCAGCTGGTCCTCTAAATGTTGCTGGCACCCCACCTACCTTTTACCAGAAGGTAGCCATCATATCTCACTTGAGCTGGTTTTCTGTCCCAATGAGCCCAAGCAATTTCCAAACCTAATTGGTAGGTAGTGGTGTTTTAGACACTTCTTTAAATGATACGATGTCCTCTTTAGACTAAAACAATTTACCACAATGTTTTTGGTCTCTGATTTTTAGTATTTTTTAGCCTGCCCTTTAACGAGATGGGGTAACAATACTGGATAAATGAACCCTAAACTAATACCAAGTAGAAATGTCGGATTTTCCAGTATGGCTGGTGCCCCGTTTCCTATGTTTGTGTCTGAATTTTTGCTCCTTTACAGAGGAGTGATTTGGCTGGGCTACGTTTCAAATGTCAGTTAACATTTTGGTCTTTATTTGAAGCTTTGTCATCCTAGAAGCAATACCCATCAAGGAATTTGAGCCTGATCCTGAAGTTTGAAATGAAGTAAGAAGTCTCTTTGCACTGAAGTTGATGAACTGACAGGCATATGAGAGAGTGGAGCATGTCCTTAGGGGCGTAAACTTTAAGAACTTTTTCTGTCATAAAAATAGCTGTGTTTAGTAAGTAATTGCCAAACCTTTGGAAAAACCTGAAAAGTAATTACACAATGACAGTTGTGACTTTTCAATATTAAAACTATTTTTCATGTTACCTTATTATGCTGATATGTAAGATCTGTGGAATATTCTTGCAAAATGTATTTTTAAAAGACCCAGCAGAGAAATAAGCCTAAGCTTGCCCTCATCTTTATTAAACAGACCTTTAAAATGCACACTGTTTTCTCCTGTGCTGAAGCTCACACGCTCCCTGGTTCAAATTTTGTGATCTTATTTTAAGCAAGTCCCATCTTGACTGTAGTTCTTGATTATGGCCAGATTCTCAAGTTACCGTGTTGGAAGTGAAGTGGTTTTGGAAGGCTACCATCTAGGTTCAGTTTAACAATGACAGTCAAAATACATAACTGGCATCACTGAATGGCTCAAAGGACTGAACCGGTACGTCAGTATTTATGACTTCCATGGGTCTACGTGGGTATGAGGAAGGGCATAATTTCACTTTTAGTACAGAATCACAGAATTGTTTAGGTTGGAAGAGACCTCAAGATCATCGAGTCCAACCTCTGACCTAACACTAACAAGTCCTCAATACATGCTATAGTGCAGTTAAACTTGAAAATATGTTCCTGAGTCCTGTGAAGTAGTGTACTACCCAAAAAGTTCAGCTGTTTTGAAGTTTTAGGAATTCAGAATCAATACATCTGAAAGAAAGCAAGCAAGGAGGATATGTTGATCACTACACTTACTTTAAAAATAATCTAAATGATGTGAGTGGGCACTAATTAGCCTTGTAGCCTGGAATAATTGGTTTAATCAAAATACAAACTTCCACCCACTTTGCTGCTTATTGTCTCAACCTTCTTCTGAGGGGTACACTTGAGGGAGTAAAGCATAATTAGCTGTCATTGCTCTCTGGGACATGGTTACACACTTTATCTTCTGTGACTGCCAGAGTCATAGGGTAGGATAATTTTACAAGTGCTGTAGCCACTAGTAATTGGATTGGACCATCTTGTTTTTCACAGGCTGTTAAATGTCTTAAGGTGGAAAACAACTTTTGGTAATTGCCAGCGTGAGAGAAGATTCAGATGGGGCTAGATGGCTGAAAGGCATGACGGTCCCATTCGTGCTCCCTGACAACCTGTGGGCCCTCTGAACCCCAGCTCATTAAATAAATGATTGTAAATACTGACAGATTGTATATGGTGTGGTTAACAAGGTGAGAGGTTACAGCTCAATGGAATGTGAATCAAGAGAGAGAAGTGCCAATGTGGTAAAACGGGAAAAGCCATTTTAAAAAAAGCCACCATCATGCAGGTTGGGTGCATAGTACTTACACAGGACATATTTATATATATGAAATATATGGGCACACAGCCCCTGATTCTGATAATTATGTTTCTGGTAGTGATCAGTGTCTGTCCTGTACCCCAAGCCAGATGATACTGTAGATGTATCACATTTGCTCTTGATTATACATTTGCATGCAAGGTGCTCAAGTGGCAGTCATTCGCTGTTGTTCTGGGATGGTCACTACCCTTAAAAATCAAAAGAGGTGTTTCAATGGACAGCTGCGTTTGTTCCTTGCAGAGAAAAGATAACTTAAAAACAAACATTAATTAGATATTGATCTAGCTGCTCTGCTGCAGCTTTGACCCTTGCAAACCTCTCTTTTCTAGTTCTTTTGTACTAGTTTTGAAGTGGTGGTGGTGGGAGGACCAAAATGGTTGATGGCATTCATAGTGCACCGAGGTGGCATTATGATGTTCTCTCTTGTTTACTCTTCTACTAATGTTCTGGAGTTTGGGTTGCTTTTTAACTGCTCGTGAGCACCACCGTGATGTTTCCTCAGGCCTGCCTATTACAAATGCCAAATATCTCTATTTCTAAGTGTTAATAGTCAACCAAGAGCCTGTTATACTGTGTACAGAAGTATACTTGGCACTTTTGGGTGGAGGAAACATGTTTTTACAGTTTCAGCTCTTTCTTCCCTAAGTCTAGTTGACCCTTTCTTTTGAACCATGCCTGGTTGTGCTGTTTTTATTTTTTTTTTTTACATTCCATGTTCTTGCTTTTTTCTGTTAGGACTTCACACTGATACTTTAATTTGAGATGGATCCTCTGATGTGTTCCCCTTGTACAGAATAGTCTGGAATGAGAGCTACCCCATGCTGAACACAGATACAAATAAAACAGAATCTGCTACAGCCTGATCTCTCTGTTCTTTTTAATACCTGGATCACCTGTTTGCTTATAATAGTCTTTTCAGCAGGCTTCCAACTTTTAATTAAGTTTCAAAAAAAATCTACTACTTATTTTATACTCTTAAAAATAACTTCTCAAACTCTTTTCTTGGAGTACAATGTTAAATCTTTATATTAATCCTGCTAAATTTTACGATCCCTCTTTTAAAAAAAAAAAAAAAAAACAACAAAAAAACATAATTTTTAGAAGCTTCTCTGCTTGGCTGTTGAGGCATTCTGGTTTTGTTTTGGTCTTTGTAAGTTACTTGGGGGAAGTGATTAGGTTTTGGTCTGATCCTCTGATTTTTTATAGCCATCTATGAAGATTTTAATATAAAATTCTAGCTCCTGCTTTTAGTTTCAGTGTCTGGGCTCTGTTTTTTTTTGTTTGTTTCCTTAACAAGCCTCTTCATTGTTACAAAGCAGCCCCTCAACAGTAATATTTTATGACCCAGGTTCTTTCCGCCTCTTGAGATCAGACTGAGTGTTTTCTCTTTCTTTATGTGGGTGGTGTTCTTGGTGATTTTTTTTTGTTTTGTTTGCTTGTTTGATTGTTTTTTCCAGCTCTTCCATGGGAGACCTAGACAATAGTCTCAGCTTCTGTCTGCTGATGTGATCCTTAGCCAGTCTAGCTGGGAGTCACTGACGTCTCCCTTTGCCTGTTGCGTTTTTTTCCTTGGCAGCCTTTTTTTATCTCTGCATTTCATAGGACCTCATATAGTTTCCATCCTGATTTGGTTATCAGTCCCCTAGGTCATTTATTTTGATAAGCCTTTGCTGTTCAGCTTAGTATTTTGGTTCATAGGGACTTTATGCTGTTGGTTGATTCTCCTAGATTATTGTGTTTTAGCTCCTTCAGTCCCTACTGAATTATGGCTTTCTGTCTTTTCTGTATAGTTTCTACCTGGAACAGCAATATTCTGCTGATGGTCTTTTTTCTACCAAGTTTTCAGTAAGTCTATTGTGTAAATAATGTCATTTTAACAACAGACATTTTATTTCTTCCATCTTCTTTCTCAGGGTTTTAGTGTTTGTAAAGAAATGCGTGGACCTTCATGTGGCTGTTTGATTTCTCTGCAAACTTTTTAAAAAGCGAGTCTGCATGTTACAGCTCTTTTGCCATTTCCCTCCAGCGTAAGTTTAATCAACTTTTGTCCTTTCCTGTAGTTGAGAATTACGGGTCTTTGTGACATTACTGCTTCTCTTAAACCATGTACTATGTTCCTGTAACCTCTTCAGTTTGAATGTTTTCCTATGACCTTTGAAGTGCAAGCAAAATCACTTTTTTTCTGGTTTAGATTAAGTTCAGCTACCTTCTAGAGGCTCCTTCCCTGTGCCTAAAGTTCCCCTGGTTTCATCAAATTGCCTCTTTAATACAATTTCAGCTGCTTATTGTACCCATGCTTGTGAGCCTATCTTGTTCTGGGAACATTAATGAGTGCCACCACAATTCTCTGCTTCTCCGCTAGCAACCAGTATTTTGCCTTCAGGACTTTTCTCCAAGCCTTGCTTATGTTACTGTTATTTGCACAGCACATGGACTGTGACTGTTCCTCAGCACCTCCAAGGATCACACCCAAACCCTCTGTGAGGTCTGATGTTTGCGTTAAGCAGTGAAGTCTGTATTTCCGCGATTCTGTATTTCCTGACAATCATTGCTACAACATTGAAGCAGGCGAGCTTCCTTTGTAACTATTGGGCAAACCTGGCAAAATTTGGATGCAATTGCTTTGTACTGAGTAAGAGAGGAGATGATCAACAACTGTATGTGGTTGAACTCATGAGGAATCCACTGGCAAAAAGTTGGTGGTGGTGCAGTCAAGCACGTACATGTAGGTGGCCCCGAGGATGTTCACGATACCTATGTGGTTGGTCACTGTGTTATCACCATTAGTGCCTCTCTGCTAACTAGGACAGGCAGTGTAAAGTCAAAGAGTCGTTCCCGTTGATTTCAGCAGCATTACTGCACTGGTGCAAAATGCCAAGCTTCTCTTACGGGGGGATTTTGTAGTACCCATTGTTCATGATTTTGAAGTTGGAAGAAATGTTCAAGGTGATCAAAGTGTCACCTGGATTATCTGAATGAAGTCTTGCTGCACCAGTAACGTCCCAGTGTATTAACAAACAGAAATGGATCCAGAAACTGGCCACAAATCCAGAACTACTTGTTGCTGGCTCTATATGCAATCATGCAGCAGCTTGGCATGCGTGAGGCCAGTCAGCATTACATGATCCATCTGTGGATTGCTGGCGTGATTGCTGACAAGCGAGCAGTCAAATATCCCCGTGTGCTAAAAGCAAGTGCAGGCTGCACATCAGACTCATTAATAGAGAAGTGAGTTTCTCAAGACAACAGACTCCATGCAACAACTGGATGTTCAGTCTGATGCTGTTACCATTGATCTAGCAAGCCGAACAGAGAATGCTGAATCCGAGGGAAAAGTCTCAGGCATGCAGTTACATAGGGCGATAGTGAAAATCAAGAGCTTTGCCAACATGAGCTTCAGGATGGTTTGATTAAAAAGTGCAGTTCAATTAATTTGCTGCTAGTGTTCATGAACATGCTGCACAGAGCTCAATAAGAGATTAATAAAATAATAATAATAAAAAAAAAGCACATGAGAAAGCTTCTAACCAGGCAGCTAAGCAAGAAGCACAAGCAAAGCTCTGTGTTATGAAAGATAAAACAGTAGGCACGAAAGGCAGAGGAGTTTTAATGAGCTGTGGATCCAGAAAATACCGCGTGGTTGTGGAAACAGCATCTGGCCTTGAAGACACTGCCATTTCTGAAGTGAAGATGGTGATGAAATTGATGGAAAAAAAAAGTCTGAGGTGGCCAGCCAAACCTTTTCAGTTGCCCTAAATGATGAAGTTATAAATGAGGTAGTACAGCTCTTTGGCCAGGAGCAACACCTAGAAAAAAAGGAGATTTTTCCAGCTCTCTAGCAGACGCCATCCAGTGCAGTCAGCCATAAGCAAGTTCACTAACATATAAAAACATGGGATAAGAGTCACAAGCAGCCAGAAGACTTCTGCAGCTTTTTGGCTTTGTAGGGAATTATTTCTTGAGACCTAATATGCTGTCTACTTCTGTGAAGAGAAGGGTGATGACATGTCCTCTGAAAATTGTGGTAGCTCTCCTTCTCTCAAGTCCTGGAAAAGGCTTTACAGGAAAAATGACCAATTTTTGCTACAGAGGTAACTAAACAGATTCTATCAGTCACTCTGCTTAAAGGGAGATGTTCTATTTTGGTAAAGAGGTCAGTGAGATAATCTTTGAGGCCTACTTTTTTTTTTTTTTTAAATCAGCACTTTTGACAATATGTATGAAATCTTAGATAGTTTTAGTGTTTGAAGAACAGTGCTCTTTTTTTTTTTTTTTTTTTTTTTTTTTTTGCATTTTGAAAATGTTTCACTGATCTCAGCAAAAAAGTGATTTTAGTAATGATTTAATACAGTAAATGGTTTGAGTTAATTCCAACCAAGTGTGTGGTATTTCAGATCCCAGCAGGTGCCTGCTGTATGTAGACTGCTGTCAAATTTCATTAGATGAAAAGAATAAAGGAGAAAGTATCAAAAGAATGAAAGAGACCATGGGAGAAGATTTTATGCTGAAACTGGTGTTTTAAATGCTTGTTTGTTCATTTTTACGGAGTACTTTATCAAGTCGTGTGGCTTATGTAAAACAGTCAATTGCTCTACAGCAGCTCTGCTGTCTGAAATTGAACAGAAGGCATACCATTATCTGGAAACAGAAGGAAAAGGATGGAGGATGAGAGAAGGTGGCGTTTTTTGGAAAGATGAATGAAAAGGATTCTTCAGATATTAGTGGGGATAACAAGATTTTTATGTGCTTCTCATGAATTTATGGGGGTTGGAAAAATTTCTGAGGGTAGATTTTTTAATTTCTTCAGTAATTAAAAGACAGCAAGATAGCAAACACCGAGGAAGATAGAGCTGTCAGGCAAGATCCATGTATCGTAGGCTTAGCCATTATGTTCATAAGTGTCATGCTGATACTTTAATTCCATTACCTCTGGTGTATTTTAATTTCTGAGACTAGAAATAAAAAGAAAAAAAAAAAGGAAAGTGTTTTTTTTTTCTTTTCTTTTTTTTTTTTTCCTGTCCTTGGGAAATGGTTAGGCAAATGAAACATTTAACCTTCAGGATTTGTCTTTGCACCTGACTTCATCTTGTAACATGCTAAACACAGCGATGATTGCAAATATTGATCTGGAAGTTACAAGCTTTAAATGTCCTGCTCTTGAAGTTACAATTTCATGAATAGTTAGCTTCTCTGGAGTAATAAAAAAATATTATTATAAGTTATTTCCAAAATAAAATCCTGCGTTGCACAGTCTGCTTCTGTTGACCTAAACCTAATGTATACCAAAGCTTTCTGGAAAGGATTAAGGTTGTAATAACAATTGTTTTCTCATACATGTTTTCTTTACCTAAAATATACTCTATCCTGTCTATAAATTTATCTTTTACTTTATATACACAGTGTATGGTAAGATGTAAGCACCTTGGGCCACCAGAATCTGGTGGTTCTGTAGTCAGCTTAGCTAGGTGAAGTCCCATTGAAGTCATGGTGATCTCTTTCATTTACATGTGATGAGGAACTTAAACAGTATGATCTATTATTTTTTGTCAGCATATTTTTAAACAAAAAAAAAAAAGCAAAATTTTGCAGTAGGCAACATGAGATGGGGAGAAACTAGAAATAAGGTTTTCATTTAGTGATCAAGATGTCTGGCTCAGCTAAATGTTGAGGTCACTGTACACAAAAGAAAATCTTTTTTTTTTTTTTTGACTGATTAGCTGTTAATTTGGAGCAAACATTTTGATAGAATGATCTAATGTTAGCATATATATATATAAATATTTAACTATATGTGTGTACATATGCTCTAAACTGAAATCTAAATATTGTTTGCCTGTTACAAAGCAACAGCATCGTAGAAAGCAATGTTATATATGATAAATATGATACACATATTACTGAAATAGAAAAGAATATTAAGTGCATATGGCTATTCATGCCATATATATTTGTAGCATGATTTTTATCAATGAAATATCAAATTGTCTTCATAAAAATGATTTTTTTTTTCTGAATCTTGGCTTCCTTCAGGAGCTTGTGGATTGGATTTCTCTTCAGGGCTGCAACCCTGACTGTCTGACAGACAACACAAGGAATGCAGTGCTGAACAGGTGAAGGGTCAGATTTCTCTGACTGTGTCACAGGAGTTTTGCAATCCCACCTGGAAGTTCAGAAGTCGAAGGTTTAAGTTAAATGCTTTTGACGTAATCTGGGCTGACACTGGTTGTGACATTGCCATGACAATTACCGAAACAAACTTCAGAGATGAGGATGAACAAAACCCACAGACTTTAGCAACATAAATCAGCAGCTCTTGTTATTACTAGTTAGGTTGGATATTTTGTTTGTTACTGTGCAGGATGACATCCACCTTACTTCATACAGCCCTGTGCTCATGCAAACACTTAGCTCTGTGCCTAGCATGAAGCTCATAAGTTTGTTTTCAGTGAGGCTGAGTGTACACATATGTACATGTAATATCTGGAAGATTTTAGTGCTTGCATTTCAGAGTTAGCATCATGACTTACAGTTTCTTGATTCTTTTGCTTATACCCTGATCATCAATTGCAGCGATACTTGGTTAAATGTGTGACTTTGTAAATTTAAAAGGGAAGAAAGAATAAAGACAGCTGAAGGATGAGCTGCCTTCTGTCAGCTCTCTGAAATGACTGCAAGGGCTGGTTTCAGAGCATGGAAAGCAGAAGGAAAATGTGGGTTATGGAAAACTGCTGCTGCAGCTTAGTTCTTGCAGTCAAAAACAGAAAAAGGAAAGGTAGCTTACACACGTTGTTTGAAAGGTGAGAAAGCATTAGCTCTAAGAAGTGCTGCCGGGCTTTCTCTTCGACTTTTTGGCGATACGTGAGGCATGGTACAGGAGAGATAACCCGCAGCCTGCCCGATCAGGCGTAGGCTTCGATAGCAGCATTTCCCTGGGTTTCCAGCAGCCAGGGCGCTGGTTGCCCTGGTCTCAGAGCCATATGGCCGATGGCTAATGGTGCAAGCTGCATGGCGTAGCAGCTAATGAGCTTGGCAGAAAGTCAATCAGCGCCTCTGCTGGCCTACCAAAGTCCAGAGTCTGGGGGTTGAGGTTCAGTTATGTGCTTGCCTGGGTCTGTGGCTTCTGAAGCTCTGCTAGCCGAAGGTGTGGGCACACTCATTTGGACAGCGCACGTGCACTCACGGGCACAAACCCTGGAGTTTAAGGAGAGGGAGGTGAAAGATTCATGCAGCACGTGTGCTTTCCTATAGACAGCAGGCTGTGTAACTTGTCTTTTATTGAGGTATGAAAGAAAAAATAAATAAATGCTGAAACACTATTTTGTTTGTTTGTTTGTTTTGCTCTACCTGCAGCAAGTTGTACGCAAATAGGAAAGAAAAAAAATCAAAAAGATTTAAAGTAAAACTTTAAGCAAGCCACCAGTAAGTAAAATTTATCAGGCACTAAAAAAGCAACTACAAAACTAGGGGAAAGGAAATGCCACTTCTTTGTGTTTTTGTCTTAAAAAACATCAAACGGGTACTTCAGATCATCCTGAAGATCTCACCAGCATGAGAAGTGGGTACGAAGCCTTTCTGCATGTGGTGTGAATTCGTGGAGGGTTTTTATGCTGTTGCTATAGTGTCATTTGGGGTCTGCTTTTGCAATCTTTTTTTTTTTTTTTTTTTTCCTACAAGTTGCTGTTAGAATTCCTACCAGCTGCCTCAACCAGTGAAGATTGTACAACCAAACTTTGATGCAGTGCTGTACTACTTCAGCCAGGGATACCTTTGAACAAATATAGTAATATAAAAATAAATTTGTATTCTTTGTTAATGCATCTATCGCTAGATGATTTAAAAATATTAGTGTAGTAACTATGTGGGTTCTGTAAATAAATTCAGTTCTTGTTTATTCTGAATCTCATTTCCAGTTAGGTTCCAGTCCTTGCTCCGTGTGTTGCTTACACATTTCAAAGTAAGCAGTTGCTAGGAAAAATGTGCATATGTAGTCTAGAGCACAGCCTTACAGATGAATGCTTCAAACAGAAGCAAGATGTATAGTGCCTGGTAGATATCACTGTCAGAAAAATAAGGCTGTTATGGATTTAGGGACACAGTGTTGATTTGGGAAGTATTTTGACAGCTGCATTCTTCAATGGTGATGCTTGAATTTCACCTGCAAACCACAGTGACCACAGAAATCTTTTGAAATCCGGAGCAGAGAACCTGTGCTGCTTCTGCAGATGGGGTTTGCCTTTTAATTCTCTTAGTCCTTCAGGCCTAGCACATTACTGTTGTGTGAGTTAGTTTTCTTAATCTGCTTCAACTACTGTATTTCTTAATTCAGCAGAAGTAGTTGGGTGGTTAATAGTTGTTTATGAAGTTAGTACTTCAAATTAGAGCTTCTTACAGTGAAATAAATCCTATTTTGATTCATATCACTTGATACTTGATTCATATTATCACGTCTTTCTGAGATCTCAGTGTGCAGTCAGTTAAGAGTATCTTGTCCTTGGCTGACCTTTAAGTACATCAGTTTTTAACTTCCTTTTATTTTCCTTTGTTTCCAGGAAATTGAAGACCATGTGGCATTTTTAATAACTGTTCCAACAGCCCTAGCAATTTTTTTTGCTATATTTATCCTTGTCTGCGTAGAACCTGTCTTCAAGAAGCTGCTCCGTATATTTTCGCTGGTGGTCTGGGTATGTCTGGTTGCCATGGGATATCTCTTTATGTGTTTTGGAGGAATCATCTGTCCCTGGGACCAGGTAAGACTGTTGTTATTACTACTTTTACTTCCGCTGGCCAGATTTCCAAGAGCCATTCTATGCAAAAGTATCAACGTTAATTTTTTGTGGGATGTCTAATAAAATGTTTGTGTGATCGAGTGTTTGCATGCTAAGACTTCCAGCATCTGTTTTATAAATGATAAAAAGATGTGTATACTGAAGGTATGGAGGATTTTACATTTATAATTTAAGCTTCTTGGGATAACGAACATTTGATTTCAGACACCACCTTCCTTGTATAATGAACGTTTGATGCTAGTGACCAATTAACATGTCGAAGTGCTAGTTTTATTCAAGACTATCTTCAGCTTAAGGTGTTACTGCTCTCAATTTAATAGTCTTCAAAATGTTCTCTTACAACGCATGAGGAAAAAGGATTGGGAGTTTCCTATCTAGAGAAATACACGAGTACAGAAACAATGTATTACCTTTAACGTTTAAAAAATAATTAAAGAAGAAAAAGCAAAGGTATAGTTGCCTCTTAATAGCACCAGTTTTGAAATATTAATAAGTGGTGTGTATTATCCAAAGCTGTTCCTGATAGATTCGTCTGTGTTCTGCTATATCCTTTTCCTTTCCCCTCTACATGGAAATGCTCCTGAAATACTCATTGTAAAACTCTTTACAGGGTGGAAGAAAACTTTTAAGTATATAAATGTGTCCTCTGAAAATTCTGTGTTGAGCATCATTTTGGTATAACCTTTAAATTGCAGTATACTATCTGTGATGCTTTCTATGTCTTTAAGATAAACCTGAAACAATTTCTCTTACTTGTTATTTGGATCTTGCAGAGACTTATGCAAATACTGAACTTTAAGTATGCAACTAGTTCCTATGAAGTCCTTGATTCAAATGATTTAAATTGCTGATGTATGTTGTTAATATTAGTTCAGGAGCCCTTACCTCTGTGAGTGATTCTATATTTTCTTTTTCTTGGAAGTTTCAGGGATTAATTATCTGTTTTTCTGTGTTTTTTTTTGTTTTGTTTTGTTTTGTTTTGTTTTGTTTTGTTTTGTTTTTTTTTAAGTATTTGGAACTACCAAACCAGGCCACACTTGAATGTGATAAAAAGAAAATTAGAACATGCAATATTTTTACCTAGATAGAGATTTCAGCATGGGTGTGCCCGTATCTTTGTGATATCAAGTCTAGGTACTTCACATGGTCTTACTTTGTTGTTTTATTTATTTTCATCTCCAGATGTGGGATGTCATGGTAGGATTCTGCTATTGCAGTCTTGGTGTTGTGTTTAGGCAGTCAAGGTGGTTTGTCCTGCTCTATTTCTTTCCTAGGGAAATAGAGGCATTCCCATAGCACCAGAGAGACCTGGCTGGCCATCTGCAGCAGGAAGGGCTGCAGAGCTCTTGGGAGAGGCATCGTCTTTGAGCAGGTTGCCAGGACACAAGTAGTCGGATGTTTCAGTCTGTTCCTTGGTTGGCATGCAAGAGCTGCTTGGAAAGAGGACATCTGGGAGCGAGCAGCGTTGGTTGATCTGCCTGCAGCAGCCCCTGTCTTTGCCTAGTGCTGCTCTGGGAGCGGGCAGGGCTCTTCCAGACAGCATTGTCTGTACTTCCAGACCCCGCTGTCTGTACGTGGCTTAGCTGGGCTGTGCTGTGTGCTCATCCTCTGCCAGGAGAGGTGCTGGGGCAGGGTGGCCCTTTACCACTTCTGGAAGTCGAGTATCTCAGGGCTCCCTGCACTGGGACAGTTTGCTGCCCCAGAATAAATTTTCACCCTTTGAATAGCAGCGCTGTCTTGGTGTTTGCTTCTGTAGGCATACTTTTACCTACTGTCAGTTAAGAGTTACCTACAGAAATATGGAAATCTTTCTGGGAGTTTGACATCTTACACAACAGGCTAATACCCAGTTTGATCAAAAAAACCCAAACAGCCAGTAGTACAGTACTGCTGTGTATTCCTGTAATGTTGGTGTTTTGATTGCTCTGAATCAGGACTATGTAGGTCAGTAATCAATGTTCTCCCCTATAATTATATATTAAAGCAAATATGAAAAATCCTTCCTTAGGGGTTACTGACAGATTCTTTCCTAGTTTTACATTTTGTGAATTTAAAACACATTTTGCTTGGTTTATTAGGGTCTTTTTTCTTGTTCCTTTATGCTTTTATGAAAGAAAAGAAATATGAAGTAAAATTTAAATTAGTTCTGTTTCAAACATATCCTTGTCAAAATAACTAATTGGAAAATGATCAAAATAATAATAAAAAAGAACCAGTTCAAGTACAATTATTTACTAAACAGGTGCTTTACTTTCATTTTCTTCAAACTAAAACCTAACTTTTGTTCTGGCCAAGCAGAGTTTAAAAATGCTCTTTTCATCGTATCTTTCATGTCTTCTGAATCCTGCGCTTGTTAAAAATATGGAATTTCTTAATAGCACTAGTAACTGCTGAAAGATAAATTTCCTGCATACCATAGTTTATAGAAAGAATGTGTTGTTTTCTCATTTGTGCACTAACCTCCTCCCCTAACTCAAAAGGCAACCCTGCATCCTTTGTTTTTTGGCTTGATTGTCTTAATGTTCTTTTGGGCTGTTTTTAAGTGGTAAATGCCAATTTTCTCTGTTGTTGAAGGTACCTCAGGTGTGAACTTTTGCTGCTTTTGTTTATAATGAAAATACAACTTTGGAGAGACTATTTTAGTTATGAACTCAATATATATTTAATGCAGAGCAGTTCCCCCTGTGCCTGCAGGCACATAGCTCAAATAACTTTCACGAACAATGGAGGACTGAAAATGAAGCGGCCAGTCAGCGCCATTGTTTTGCGTTAAGAGTCCTGTGGGCTGGTATGAAGTAAGTGCAAATCATAATTGGTTTCAGCTTGCTTTTGTTGTCCCTGCAGACCGCTTTTATCTGTCTGCATTTCCTTGTCTCTTGTTCAGCTGCAGCTACAGCTTTGGAGAGAAAGCCATTATCAGGTGTGGATCTGGCCGCGTTTTGAAGGGGGTAGCGGGCGGCTGCAGACTCTTGCTGCATCCCTGGGGCCTGTCTGCAAGCCCTGTACTGGCTCCTTAATTGCCTGCTGAGCCTGATCCAAAGGCTGTAGCTGGCACTCAGCTGCATGGGAGTAATCATGAACCCATCCACGAGTGGAGACAATTTGCAGGATGTTTGCATTATCAACCTTACCAACTAACTTAACTCCTCACTTAGCCCAAGCTCTCTCACTCCTCTTTATGGATGGTGAAGAGAAGCAAGTGCAGTGAGAGAAAGATGGAGAGAGTAGCACCTAGGCAGTGGGTGACTTTACATGGAAAAATTAGGGCGATGGTGGCAAATACTCTTGGTATCTGACAAACTATCATTATCATGTGGCAGCCCTCTCTCACTGCTGTCAGTCTGTGAGTACTAGACTTGGCAGTGAAGCCTCCTGTTTTTCCTGGTCGCCCAGGAAACTTCGGTGTTTTGATAGAACCTACAAACACAAGACTGAATTACAGCCCAACGGAGGGAGGCCTGGCTGTCTCCAGGAGGTCTGGCAGGAGTCACAGGGCACCTAGCTGGGGTTGGTAGGAAAGAAGCAGAGCAAAGGAGGTCACGTAACAGCTGAGAGAGAGTTACTGCCTGCTAGCAGGTCTTTCCAAATCTAAGATGTGAGTGATAATATGTGGAGATGGTTTCAGTGAGGAAAGACCCCAGGAAGATGTTTAGAAAAGTCTATGCCATGATCAGTAGATGGTGTGTTTGGTGGAAAGCCACTATTGCACAGCGGGCAAGCTGAGGAAGCAGTGCTGGTGGAGAAGGGTGATCTTGTTGTATTAGGACTTAAAAGAAAGGTTCTGCTTTCTAACAAAATGTAAATCCAGTACCTATCTGTAAAGTTACATGCCAGAGGATGAATTTAAATTACTTTCCTCTTGTCTCACTGACAGTATAGTTATTGTACAACAGTTGCCTTTCTGTGTCATCCTTTGACATGTCTAATACTTCCTCAGCCTTTTATACAGGGTGTGTGTAAATATGTCATAGCTCATTGATATCAAGGGGTAAGAAGAGCTCTTAAGGCATACAGTGGATGGTAAAAAAAAAAAAGCGGGTAATTATACAGCATTATGCTAGTCTAATGAATTCTATCATTGCTGGATTTTGGTATTCAACTCTATTTAGTTATAAATGCACAGCCCAGGCACCAGATGTGTTCCTCCATGTCTATATTCAGTTACAGCAAAGAAATTACTTCAAGCAGGATTTGACACTTCTGATTTCCAAAAATAAACTATCTATGGAGTGATGTGTTTAGAATATATGTTTGGCTATTTTATTCTAAATGCTACTTTTTGAGCTGAATCTAGAGGGCTTCTTTGTTTTGTTTTAATGTGTGAATAGAATAGAATAGAATAGAACAGAACAGAACAGAATAGGTTTACTTCAGATGGATGAGACCTTCAAAGAACATGTAGTCCAACTTCCAGACCACTTCAGGGCTAACCAAAAGTTAAAACATATTATTGAGGTCATTGTCCAAATGCCTCTTGTACATTGACAAGCACAGGGCATCAACAGTGATAGGCATGAGGGTTGGAACTAGGTGATCTTTAAGGTCCCTTCCAACCTGAGCCATTCTGTTATCAACTACCTCGCTAGGAAGCCTTTTCCAGTGTTTGTCTGCCCTCACAGTAAATAAAATTTTCCTCATGTCTAGTCTGACCGTCCCCTGATGCAGCTTTGTGGTGTTCCTGCTCCTCCTGCCACTGGTGACCAGGGAGAAGAGACCGATACCTCCTTCTCCACTTCGCCTCCTCAGGAAGCTGTAGAGAGCGGAGAGGTCACCTATTGGCTTTCTTTTCTCCAATCTAGACAAGCCAAGTGTCCTCAGACTGTCCTCTAAGCAGTTTTTACAGAGTGTTGTTATGGAGGAGGTGTTCTTGTGGAGTGGTTGATTTCAGGCCTCAGAGCTCTGATGATGTGTAGTGCAGGCCAAATTTTCAGTGTTGGTACTGTGTTCAGCTTTGGACCCCTCACTACAAGAAGGACATTGAGGCCCTGGAGCGTGTCCAGATAGGGCTACGAAGCTGGTGAAGGGCCTGGAGCACATGTCCTATGAGGATCAGCTGAGGGAACTGGGAGTATTTAGTCTGGAGAAGAGGAGGCTCAGGGGAGACCTTATTGCTCTCTACAGCTACCTGAAAGGAAGGTGTGGAGAGCTGAGGGTCAGACTCTTCTCACAGATAACTAGGGATAGGACTAGAGGGAGTGGCCTCAAGTTGTGCCTGGGAAGGTTTAAGTTGGAAATGAGGAGACATTTCTTCTCAGAAGGATCAGTCAGGCATTGGAATGGGTTGCCCAGGGAAGTGGTGG
Source organism: Netta rufina (assembly GCF_964035555.1). Classification (NCBI taxonomy): domain Eukaryota; kingdom Metazoa; phylum Chordata; class Aves; order Anseriformes; family Anatidae; genus Netta; species Netta rufina. The sequence goes on along the minus strand of NC_140124.1, from coordinate 84,992,916 downwards.
AGTCACCATCCCTGAGGGTGTGCAAGGAAAGGTTGGGCGTGGTACTTGGGGCATGGTTTAGTGGGTGACATTGGTGGTAGGGGGACGGTTGGACCAGATGATCTTGGAGGTCTTTTCCAACCTTAACAATTCTATGATTCTATAATTGTATGATTATTATTCTCATTTTCTTTGATATTCTCTTGGCACCTGAAGATACCAGTGGGGCCACTGCCTGCGTGAGGGCTCTTGAGGCAATGTGGGGCCTGTGCCTCTGAAGGAAGATGTACAGTTGTGTTTAGAAGTGAACAAAGCGAAAGGTGCAGAACCGGAGAGGTGTGTGTGCCTTTGGCAGGTCTGAGCTCCCAGTTGCACAAGACAGCTGTGTCTGTGGCAAGCTGGATGTGTTCATGGAAAAGAAAGAACATTTTTTGCACCAAATTACTTAGGGCCTCATTTTCACACCTTGCTTGGGACCTTCATTATCTGAAGTTGGCCCTGATGTAAATTACTAATAAAATGTACAGTTAAGCAGTGGCAAAACAGTTAGATGTTTGAGTAGGAGAACAGGATGGGTGCTAGTGATGTTCCTGCAGCACAGGAAAAGCATGGATGAGTTATAGTGAACTCTGCAGAGGGCTCAGAATCTGGAGTAGGAGGAGGCTTGCCATTTTTTCAAGCTCAAGGGTAATCAGATCATCAGGAATTAGTATCCTGATGATCTGATTACCTGATCATCTGAACTATATCTTGCAGGAGCATGGTTCAAAAGTCACCTGAAAAAGGACTTAAGGAAAACCAGGTAGTCTGAAAAGGTGAAAATATTGTGCTTTAGGAATAGGTGTGATAGAAAAGGAAGAAACCCAGAATCCACAAGTTACAAGTCCTATTTGCAGTGATATTTGAGAAAGGAGAAGGACAGATTATTTTTATCTTAATATACCTTTTTTTTTTTTTTTAGACATATGAAGGCACAGGCTTAATAGCAAGACATTTTAATGTGTTTGTCAAGTCTGGTATGGCTATATCTGTATATAAGAGAGGAAAAAGCTGAGCTACTAAAGACCTGCCAGCTTGTCATTAAAATCAGTAATATGGTAGATTAATACAGTAAAATTGTGTGTGGAGCCTTTGAACACCCTGTTAGCATAAGTAATATGCCATTGTTAACCTTTGGTATGTGATGGCAGCATGTTTGAGGAAAAAGAACTGATTTCTTTTTTAAGTAGTTTAAGCAATTTTGTAAAAATAAATAAATAAATAAATAAAATCTGTTTTAGTGCCAAATGGTAAACCAGAAGGAAAGCTAGAGGAGATGGGAGTTATCAAAGTAACTGTAAATATAGGCGAAGGGAGATGGCAGCTGGGGCGACTTCAGAGAGCATCAGACACGAGGAAGATTGCTGGTTCAATTTCTTGGGGAGCTCTCTGGGGAATGATTGCCTTTATTAGTGCTTTTTGCCAGTGGTGGGGCAACAGAATGTCACTGCTGTAATGAAGGTTGTTGATGGCACAGCTAAGAGTCCTAAGACTGCAGAGGATCAGGATGTTACAGGGGAAGAACAGCATGACCTTGAGGACTGTAGTAATAGCAACTAGATGAAATTTAATAATACAAAGTGCTAGGTGCTTGCATTTGGGAACTAACAGCAGAAATTTCAGCTATAGGCCAAGAGATCATCAGGAGAAAATGAGCAGGGACAAGCAGCATCAAGAGGAGGCGCATTAGTTGGTCATTTAGTCATTATGGTATGAACCCATAAAAGAATCAGTTACGATGGCAAAATGTCCAGATAAGGCACTGATGAACCTCTCCTGGATCACTATGTATGTTTCTGGTCACCTGCGTTTGAAAGGATAAACTGAAACTGCAACAAATGAAGCAAGTGAGTTCACCAGGACAAAGAAGAGAGCTTGTTCTGTGAGAGAAGACTTTGACTTGGGTATAGAGGAGCAGAACAGAAGAACGCTGAGAGTGGTGTGACTGCCATCTACAGATAATCTCTGGTTGTAAACACTAGGCTGGAGGAGAAGGTACTGAAGGTCTGTTTACACACAAGCACACACACACACACACACACATCAAGCAGCCAGAAATGAAATTTAAACTCGAAATTGGAATAAATCCCTTAGCCACTAGAGCACTGAGTTTGTGAAGTGGCTTTCCAGACAGGATAATAAGCATTAAACTAATTAATTGGTTTTACGGTGGAATGCTGTCCTTTTTTTGAGTCATTCTGTGTATTCAGTAGCAGGGAAATAGACCAGTGATCACGAGCATCGTTTTAGTCCCCTAGTCCTATACATTACTTATATCCTGGGGATTAGTGAACTAGTCTAAATGAAGATTTACTTTGTACCTGAAGTGCATACCAAAACTAAAGAGATGGATCTTCTGAATTATAAAAGTTAATTTTTTTTTTTTAAATTTATTATTTAAATGTCTTTTATCCTTCCAGAGTTCTTCTGGAGCAGTAGTCTTAAAAAATATAATATCAGGGTATGATAATTTAGCTATATTTCTGATCTCTACAGGCAATTATTGTAAGTCTTATGAGAGAGGTTTGATGTAATATGAACCAGAAGAGACTGAATGTTTCCTACACCTTTATCAGAAGAACCTTATGAAAGCTCAGATTTCTGCTAGTTTATTTTTCTTTACTCCATTTCCTTTAGTGATTTTTCCATCTCAAATCATAAAATTAAGTACAAAGGCTGAACTGATTGCAGATTTCATCAAGATTATTACATATCTTATGTGCATTGTGATGTTTACTGTGCAAGTCATGTGATTCAATTTTGCTATGGAAAGCATTAACGTAGCTCCGTAGAAGTACAATAAAAACATATGTCTCAGATAAATATGCAAAATTGAATGTGGAAAGCTTTTTCCTCTGTGATGGGAAAGAATACTTATCAATAAATCTGTTAATGTTTCCGAGAGTACTGAAAACAAGCAATACAAGTTTGAATATCATCACATTGTTCTGATGTTGCTGAAGTCGAGACCAAATGACAAATAGAAATTAATAATTCAAGCCATTCATAAGGCTTCTTATGTGCTTAATAATTGATTTGACATTAGGAAATAAACATTTTAATAATTTTATACTACACAGTAGTTAACAATTACTTGCATGATGGAGCTACAGGAGAACCGTTAAAGAAGCTATACAGAATTTCTTGTTAGCTAAGTATAATTTAGAGCAGCTATACAAGCCCTTTCCTTTCATTGAAATTGTTTTCCACTTAGAAATGTGGCAATTTGCCTGACTTCCAGGAGGAGAGGTTTTGGCATGACACTGCGTGAGTCTTTTGGTCAGCAATTTTACTTTGATTACCTGCCTGCCATGGCAGTTCTCATCCCTGTACCTGACCATGGATATGCTGCTGTACACTTGTACTTCTGTGTATTAGGTAGTGAAGGGGTGCATCACCAGAGATAATGACCCTTAGTCATTTTTCACCATTTGTCTCAAATCTGTTTGCAATTTTCTAATGCTGTAATAATTAAGGTAGCAAGATATTACAGAGCAAAAATAAAATGGATGGTGTGAAAATGTTTCTTAAAAGCTGCATAGGATCTCAGTTTACTCATTTGATGGTGTTCCCTGTTTCTGTTCAATGTATCTTTTGAAGGTTTTGGTACAACTATTGTGGTAAATAAACAAATCTAGATTGTCAGAGGATTACTTCTCCATTAGGTCAGGAGGCAGGTAGCAGAATTTCTCCTTTTGTGCTTGCAGTTTGTAATATGCTGTTTGTGAGATACATTTCAGTCAGTTTCAGTTTCACTTGCAAATCTACAAATCTGAAAAAAATATAAATCTATAGTGCAGGCCAAGTAGTAGAAAACATTGCTTACAATAAATTAACAAATACTTGAAGATAGTTTGGCTTGCTGTTACAAATTTGTTGACTAGTAAGATGCTAAGCATACTTTTCAGACATTATCCCTCTATAACTCTGTGAATAAGGATGGGTAGGTTCTGGAATGAAATAGAAATAAAATATGTGTGAGAAATAGATGTCATACATTAATTAGTAACAAATATTCCTAGTATAGCGATATATTTCCCATTAATAACCCTAAAATTAAAAAAAAAAACAACTTGATCTTAGAACTGAACTTAAGTTAATTTTGTGTCTTTAGTACTTAATTCTGATAGATATCAAAAAGGTTTTGTAGCACAGAAGACATCTTAAGTTTTCTGGTAGCATTTACAACTGATTGTTAAACCCTTTAAACACTCTGTATAATATTATGAAAACAGGAGATGAGGTAGAAATATTTTTGATACAGTAAGGTCACTCAGTATGAGTTGTAGGAGATACATGTTTACATCTCATGTTTCTATATGTTTCTATATGTTTTATGTATCCATATGAATAACTTAATTTATAAAATCTGTATGAATAAAATTTTATGTGTCTTATAAACAAGTAAATATATTCATAAAAATCTGCTATTGTATTATTCCAGTTGAATTTAATTTAATTTTTAAAGAATTATGTATAATCTAACTAAAATTTAAATTAGGTTAATGATAGATAAATTATAAATTGTAAATGTATTGAGAACTAGAAGACAGGTGTTCTTTCAAAAAGTTATTAATGTTCATTTAGAGTTTTTTGTTTTGTTTTGTTTTGTTTTGCTATGTGATGAAGAAATTTCTTTTGTGTACTAATCACTGTATGTTGCTTGGTTATTGGGACCTAGCTTTTATATTTATATTGGCTTAATTCAGCAGTAAGCTGTCCATAAAAACAGGAAGGAGAAAAATAATGGACCAAGATAATAGTCAGTTCTCAGAAAACAGTGTTGCTGAGGGACAATCCCAGAAGTATTTATCTTTTATGATTTTGCTATCTCTTTAGGTAATGTATGGGACCAATTTACCCGTTGATATGGCTGAGAACAGGGGAGGCAAAAGGACTTTGTCAGGTTTCAAATGGAGTGGTCTTTCTAAAGAGAACCAGTAACCACTTGCGAGATCCAAACTTGGGAGGACACAACATCTCCCAGCTTCCTTATTGTAGAAAACCTTAGCATTTTACATCACAGCCACAGGACTTTAAAAGCTATGTTCATCAAAAATGAACAAAACTTGAGTTCTACGAAGCAGGGTGAGGACAGTGAACAGTAAGTATTGTAAGCCAAAGCTCAGGCTAGGCGTTATTGGTGTGCGAAAATTGAAACAAAACAAAACTAACAACAACAACAAAAAAACAAACACCACCATGAAATGAAAGAAGTTTCATGCTGAGCAACCAAGAAACCAAAACAATTGCACACAGCCCTGTATCTGTGATAATGGGAGAAAAACCTTTTCAGTCTATCAGGGAAAAAACAACCTCTGCTCTTCACATACACAAGGCATAAAACCCATTGCATTTTCTTGCAGCGGAGCATACACTGTTGTGCCAGTTAAGAAAAACACAAATTTATGGTATTACTACACGTTTCTATTTATTTTACAGTTTAAAATAATCTGCTGTAAAATTACACATTTGTCAGAGGTATAACTTTTGTTCAATATTTATGCTCTCGCATTATGTTCCTAGAGTCATGGAATCATGGAATGGTTTGGGTCGGAAGGGAGCTTAAAGATCACCAAGTTCCAATCCCCTGCCATGGGCAGGGACACCTCCCACCACAGCCGGTTGCCCAATGCTGCATCCAGCCTGGCCTTGACCACTTCCAGGGATAGGGCATATTGTTCTTGAAGAGTTAATTTGGGCAGTTTAATACTTGACTGCATATTAATCATGTTGCAGTACAAATTGCATTTTTCTTATTTGCTTCTTGTACATACTGTTTTGACCTAAGATACATATATATATATATATACACACACACATAAATTCAGTATTCGTAATTAGTTTTATATGCCTTATTTTCAAGGTATTTTCTGCATGCTTTGTTTTCAAGGCAGTATTCTTGCTTAAATAGGCAAACCTGAATTTCTTCTTAAATGTTCTGCTTTCTGTAACCTTTGAATGATTTGCAAATATCTTTGTTTTACAAGGATCATATTCAAGATTGCAGGTGGAGTGATGGCTTAGACAGTAACTACAATCTCCCTGACTCATGTCTCCATGTGGTATTACAAAGTAATTTGCATTTTGTAATCTGCATAGTCTCTTTCCACAGTAGTGCTTTCTAGATTTCTTCCTGCTTGTAATAACTCTGTTTGAGGTTGTTTCTGTAATCTATCAGTTTGTACATTTTCAGTATGAATGTCCATTGACTGTTTTCTGCTTGTTTTGCCTATCACGCAGTTCCCTTTGTATTCCTGTTTCTGCAGTTGCTTTTATACATTTCCTCCTAATTTTGCATCCTCTTCTCATATTTAACATGACAGTTGTCTTCTCTCCCACTTGTTAATGAAGACAGCCTTTCTTCAATGTAACACTTCATAATTTTTCATCTCTCTGTATTTTGTCTTGCAGCCAGCTGTAGTTTTCATAACAATACAGTTTGTCTTCTTCAATATGGATGAGTTTATGTAGATACTAGCTACCAATATTTTAGGTGTCATTAGTGATGTTAGTGATACAAGTTCAAATATCTGAGGGCTCTGTTAAAAGTTCTGTCAAATTTCCCTTGACCACACTTCCAGTTCTACCAAAAGAAAAAAAAAAAAGAAAAAAAAAAAGAAAAAAAAAAGAGAAGAAAAAAACCCCACCTATATGGGTTTATGGATTTTTTTTTTTCCATTTTGATAGTTATATGAGTAATTAAAATATTATGCTTTATTTCTTCCAGATTCTTAGTATTTTTCATTGTTTTGTTAATTTGGGATATAACTGATCCTAAAGTAATGGATTTTACTTATATGACAGTCTTGTATTAACTTATCTTTATTATCATAGAATCATAGAATGGTTTGGGTTGGAAAGGACCTGAAAGATCATCTAGTTCCACCTCCCCTGCAATGGGACCAACATTATGTTGTCTTCATCATTTAATTGTTTACAGTGATGAAGGAAATTGATTAAACAGTCTCTCATATTTTGAAGGTGAATGTTTAAACAAATCGTATGAAACATATATGTGCCTGCAAACCTCTGTTTTCCATAAAGATCTAAAAAAAACCCGAATGCTTTATCACAATTAAATGAAACAGAGATTTGAGTAAGTCTTTTTCTTTTTTCCTCATGCTCTGATTACCCATTATGACTGCATATGTTATCTAATGACTGTTCCTGTCGGTGTGTACACATTACGTACACACATGTATAAACAAGTATAATACAGCGTTTTAAATCTCTTTCAGACAGACAGATGAGATTACAGTTTTAGTTAGATACATATGGATGCTTTTTCGTCTTCTTGAAATATCCTGAATTTGCTTAGCATCTAGAAAATTATTTATGAATATCAAATATGATTTGGGGGTTTTGTCAGGTCCAATGGGGACAAACTGCCAGGTCTACCAGATCACCCAGATTTTTGACAAGGGAAGAAAATACATTGTCCACATAACGTTAATTTGTATATTTCATTAAAAAAGCTTGTATTTATTTCCATACTACCACCTAATTTGCTCTAGATGAGCACAACAGTAATGTTTCATACTCATTTCTGATGTAGGCAAATGATTATAGGATATCTTTCACCAGAGGGGCTAGCAAAAGAATCTCTACTTTAATACCTCTTAATTCCCTTTCTTTTCACTTCTCCTTATTTACTTTTAATTGAGTTTCAGAAAGCACCACTTTTCTGAAGCCATGTGAGTATTCTGCAAACTGCATTTTACAGTATTGCAGGGACGTGTAGTGGCCACTGAAGTCTGCTACAGATGGAAAATCTTTGCAGATCCAATTGCACATTGCTTCTGTGATTCATTATTTGACTAGCAGTAGCAAGCACAGATTGCAGAACAAAACAATGTTGCCTCAGTATTGTTGTAGGGCTTGTATTCTTCATTATTTACCATGCTGACCATCCACATGTAGTATGGATTTATAAATAAAATAGGATTTTTAAATAAAAAGTCAGGTTTCAGTTTTCAGTACTTCTGCAATTGTGTTACAACCTGTCTTAACAAAGCAGAAGGAGATTGCCAATGCAGATGTATCCCTTTATGGATGCTGTCACTGTTACAGTGCAAGAGGGCTGAAGGCAGAAGACAAACCCACCACTGCTGCCTCTGGGCTTCTGCCTCCTGTTGTTTCCATCAGGTGAAGCCTGTGCCCATTGACAAATGGCTGACATTCAGCATCAGTGGACTGAGCACCAGGATGCTGGAGAAATGTTGCTGGGCACAAGCATGGCAAAAGATGCACTGAAGAAAAAGGTGAAGAAATCAGAAATCAGAAGAAATCAGAAATCAGTTAAAACTGTAAAAGAAATATAATCCTCATTTAAGCATAAGTTAGTGTAACCCGATGGTAAATAAAATCCCCAGTTGATTAGGCAAAGAGCAGCGTGCATTTTGCGTGTGCAGGAAGTAGACTTTAAACTCTTGTTATTTTTGTACTCAGTGGCAATGAATAGATGGGGTGGTAAACAAGTCTGAAAAAATACTGCAGGAGCTGTAAAAAGCTCACCGTTTTTCTTTTTTGGAGTATTTTTGAGGTATAGAAGGTCAACAGTATTGTATATTTCATCTGTCATATTTGTAATAAAAATAACATACAAAATGTTTACAAACCCAATGGAATGGTTTTTAGTTTTTTAGTGGTTACCTTTTCATCAACTTTTTCTCCATTGACTGGCAAAATATCATCAGCATTAGTGACCCGTAGAGTAGCTAAGTGCTCTCCCTACACTTGTATGAAACTGATGTTCCAACCCCTCATTCCTCCTAATCAGCCTTAACTTTGAGATCCTCCAAAAGAATTTGTCATCTAAACCGCAGTTTCACAGTAAAAGACTCATAGCAGTATCTATGCAATTTAAATATTACTCTAGTTAGGTTTCTTCTTATTGTTAAGTAAATTACTACTTGAAAATCCCATTTTTCAGTTCTCAAACTGTTTTTTTCCTTTTGTCATTGTTTTTCTGACTAAAGATACTGGATTATTTTTAGTGTTGAATTAATTGGATGGAACGTTATTATTTAGGGCCATACATTTTGCACAACTAAAGTGAAGAGCTAAGGAAGAGGAAGTGCTAGGAAAGCCTTTGTGGAGGAGACAGTCCTGGGCAATATCCCAAACTTTCAAATCAAAGCCATGCATGGGGCTGGCTTGTTGCAGTGTATGGATTACCATGCCATGGTGGGGGGGGGGAGGGGGGGGTGGGAAATCACAGTAGCACTGGTGCAGAGCTGCCGAGCTGCTCTGTGGAACCCCAAGTCCTTGTGATGTAGAAATATCTTCTGCCCCTGGATTCTCATCCCTGTTCCTTGAGATGTACGGTCTCTCACTCCTCCAACATACCCCAGCTCCTATACCCAGCCCCTTTTGTTCCAAGGAATCTCCTAAATTACCCCAAACTTCTCTAGGTAATTCCTCCTTTTCCCTCCATTCCTCCTATTTAATGTCTCCTAGCCAGAAACCACATGGTCAAGGTTCCCTGATTCTCCTGGACCCTCTCTCTGTCTCTGATGTCTTAGGAGTCCCATTCTCAGTTTTTGCTGCAGTTTTGTCAGCTCAGTGCTACTCTAGTTTCTTGTAGTTTCTCACCCCACTTTGACATGGTATTCTACTGCTTGCTGGCAGATAAGCAGCCTTTTTTAAAAAAAAATAATTAAAATACCCATGCCTGCTTTAACAGGTGGTTCTTCAAAGAAGAATAACCATAAGCTCTGATCTGGTATGATTTAAATGTCTCAAATGTGTATAATTTATAAAATCATTTTGGACAGGGCTCTTGAGGGCAGGAAAAGTAGTGGGGCATGGCAGGTCTATTCATGATACAATTAAACCTGTTTATCAATTCTGAAGGTGTCAAGTGATTCATTCTGATTTTCAAATTACCATCTCACTAATTTTCATTTAAACTTATGGGATAGTGAATACCTGAAATATTTAGGCAATTTTCAGCATATGCTAATTTATATCTGTCAGGTTTTTGTTAAAATGAGAATGTTTCTACTAGTAGATAGAAAGCAATAGTTAAAAAACTGTGGGGAGTAAAGACAAATAAATAAATAAAAAAAAAGCCTTAATGGCTGAAGTATTTAATTTCTTTTGATGCATAAAAACATTTAGAGCAGATCAGAAGTCATTATGCAGTATCTTTCCCATTCTGGGGAGACTGGAAGGGGATGCAGGAGTCCAGATGCAGTTGCTAAAGTGCCACCAAATAAGAGAAGACAGTTTTTTTTGTTGTTGTTGTTATTATTTTTATTATTGTTATTTATTGCCCAGTCTTATGAAAAATTCCTCCTAATGAAGCATCCTGAATGGACCTTAACGCTGCACTTCAGCACTTCGTCCTGGCAGACCTTCTCAGCAGAAGTATTTTGCTTCTTCAGAGGAGCAGCTGTCTCCCTAACAGCTTTGGCTGATCTGCTGCTCTTCTTTGTGCATTGCCATGGAAGGTGCGGCTTCCTCTTCAAGCAGCCATGGGGCAGCCTTCTTGTCCTCAGACAGAGACATCGCCGGGCTCCAGGTCCCAAGGTCCACCGTGGCTCTCTGAGGGGTTCCTTCTGAAGCCCTGGTGCAGCATCCCAGAGGAAGCCAAGTCCCCTCTCGTCCACTCCTTGAGACTCTGTGCAGAAGAGATGACACCTCTGGACGAGGTGGGGGTGGGGGATGGAGGATGGGGGAAAGGAAAGAAGGCCACCCTGCTGGCGAGCCAACAGGATTGGCCATGCTATTTTGAGGCACGGAGACCGGGCCGTGGATAAGGAGCTGGTCGGGTGCTCCTGCAACGCCGCTGATGGATTTTGGCGGCAGGGAGCCCGGGCACGTCGACCTCCATAGGCTCATCTGGAGGTGGATCTACCTCCATCAGGTCTTCATCCGGAGGCAGATCCACCTCCATGGGCTCCACAGCATTAGCTGCAGCGCAGGGCACCGCTCCTTTGCCACGAGCGCCGGTTCTCCTCCACTTCCTCATTGTAGGCAGTGGCCTCCTTCTCTTTGCTTTGAGGACCGAATCCTCTCCTGACCCACGCAAGCGTGGGCAGCTTTTGCTCCAGGTCCTCTTTCTTCCATCCATGATGGCTGTCGTCAGAGGGCCTGGAAGCTCAGCGAGTGGCGGGCCCTGCGCAGGGGCCTTTTATAGGGCCCGGAACAATCCGGGGGGCAGATGCCACTGTGACATCAGGAAACCTCTGTGACGGTGGCCAAGGCATGGCCAGACGTGGCTGTGTTGGGAGAGGTGTCGGTGGCCTGAAAGACGCCCTCACGAGGCAGGAGGAGGAGGGTCGGGGGGCAGAGGGCCCCTCTCCTGGGGATGGCTCTCCCTGGCCATTTTGCCTGCCAGAGAGACAGGCTGCCCCTCGGGCACAGGGCCTGCCCTCCAGCTCCCCTCCTGTGCCCTGGCCTCCAGCCCCCTCCTCATCCTGTGCCTGGGCTCCCTGTGCCACAAGATGGTGGCAGCAGTGTTTCTGGAGGGGCAGGGCCTCCACTACCCCCCTGCTACTGACCGGGCTCCCTGCGAGTGGTGCAGCCCCCCATGCTGACAGCATCTGAGAAGGGGTCAAAGCACCCAGACATCATGCAGATGGGCAAGGGAGGCACAGCCAGGTGGCGCCAGGTCTCCCAGCAGTCAATAAAAGCTCTGCTGATGATCAAGTGCTGTGGGAGCCCTTCTCAGGGGCCATCTCCCACACCTACCCCTGCCCCCAGAGCATGAAGAGGTGCCATCGCTTGTGCCCCGAGGCATGGGGGAGGAGAGCGCCTGGTCTCTGCGCTGCTGTGCCGCCACAACACGGGCAGTCTGTGGGAGGGCTGCCGAGGTCCTTGGGGCCTGGAGGTGGAGGGGTGGGGGGGGGTCAGTCTGAGGTTCACCCTTGCTCTCTTCACTAGTGTTCAGGAGAAACCTTCTCAACGTTTTTGTGGCTTCTCTGCTTTCTCGTTCAGAGGAAGAGCTCTCCTGTCTGGTTGGAAGAATCACAAGTAGCTCCTGACTGGGAGCCTTCAGGGGCATTTCCAGGGGGAAGCTCCTGCCTGCCTAAGACACCCAGCGCACCCCTTCCTGCTCAAGCAGGGTCACCTACTGCACATTGCCCAGGACCACATCCAGGGGGTTTTGAGCATCTCCAGGGAAGGAGATACTCATGTCTCTCTTTTCCTGGGAAGCCCAAAACTGGACTTGGTACTCCAGATGTAGCCTCACCAGGGCTGAGTAGAGGGGGAGAATAACCTTCGATCTGCTGGCAACACTCTTCCCAATGCACTCCAAGATATCATTGGCCTTCTTGGCAATGAGTGGGGGCACATCGCTGGCTCATGGTTGACTTACTGTCCACTGGGACTGCTCATCCTTCTCAGAGTTGATCTCCATCCAGCTTGTCAGCCCCCAACCTGTATTGGTGCATGGGGTTATTCCTCCCTAGTTGCAGGATTCTGCACTTGCCCTTGTTGAATTTACGAGGTTCCTCTCCAGCCAGTTCTCCCGTCTGCCTAGGTTTCTCTGAATAGCAGCAGCCTTCTGGGGTATCAGCCACTCCTCTCAGCTTTGTGTCATCGGCATACCTGCTGAGGGTGCACTGTCTCTTCAGAGAGGTTGTAGAGTACGCTAAACAAGACTGGACCCAGTACTGACCCCTGGGGGCCACCGCCAGCTACAGGCCTCCAACTGGACAGCACTGCTGATCACAACCTTCCGAGCTCTTCCATCCATCCAGTTCTCAATTCACCTTACTGGCCATGCATCTACCCCACACTTCCTGAGCTTACCATATGAGGATGCTGTGGGAGACAGTGTCAAAAGCCCTGCTGAAGTTGAGGTAGAAAACCAGCACTGATTTTTGAGAGCTTCTTCCCCACCTTGCTGCCTAGTAATTTTACGGTTGGCAGCCCTGTCTGGTTCAGAAGGTTTAGTAATCACTGACAGTGGACCTTGTCAGCACAGTAAATTAACCCCATTATAGCATTGTACTTAGCACACTGATGCAGCCTCTGGTACTTGAGTTAGTGAAGATATTTTTGCACAGCATTGCATTTTGTAGTGTAGATGTAATGTTAGGCATCATTACAGATGAACTGACTGTCTGTTTCTACATGCCTCGGTGTGCAGGACCCTAGAAATGGGGCAAGTGTGAAGTGGGACAGGGATTCTTTCCACCTACGTAACCAGAGTGGAATCTGTCCCAGAATAGCATCTCCCATCCAGTCTGTCTATCACTTCTAGTTGTGTAAGCCTTTGTTCCTCCCCCAGTCCAGGAAACTGGCTTAACAGCTACAGTGAAGCCTCTTGTAGGATTGTTCTTCAGTTATTCTTTACAACAATTTAAGCTTCATGCAGTGATGAAACAATACTATAAAGATTGTAATTTGATTACTACGGTTAGAACTTCCCAGATGATGCATTGCTGTTGCCCGCTTTGACATTTACCTAGTTTTAATGGTGACAAACTACCAGAGAAGAGCTCAGTAGGGAGTGAATGTGTTGCAATCATTAATCTGTTGTGCCTGAGCAAGCATTTTATCATGATTATCAGATGATATTTACATGAAGACAGGCAAAGGTGACATATGATCTCTTTGCACTGAAGGGGTACTGGCTGCTCAGCTTCCTTTCAGGGAAGGGAGAGCAGCTGAGAAACCAACTGGAATAGGTCCAGTATTGGCAGAGTCTGAAGCTGAGGAGATTTTGCCTGGGGCAGAATCTCTTCCAAACATTCAGGAATGGCAGTCATGTGAAGCCCTTCTGTGCTGCATCTCACACCTGTATTTTGTCTTCTTCTTATTATTTCTATTTTTGAAATTTCCTCAATCCTAGTATGATATTTTTAGATGTAATGCAATACCTGGTCTTGTGCTACACATATTTATTTTTGTTTTAAACTTCTGACTTACCTTAAACTGTGGAAGATGCATCGAGTCCCCATTTGTTTAATAGGTCATCATGAAAGCAATACTAAGCAGGGATCATTAAAGGGGATATTGTGTGTGACAAGTGGGAAGTTATTTTTAACCACAAGACTGAAGAGCAGTCTCTTCTATCCAAGTCCCCCAAAAGACAAAAATGACTCATTTGCATTTCAAATGAGATACAGATACCAACTGTTACCAACTTCATTCGGAATTGTGATGAGCCTTCAATAGATTGCTTTTGGGTGAACAGAAAAATGACAGGTTATCACATCTATAAGTACTGATAGTTCTTAGGCTTAGATTACTCTGAATTTCCAAGAAATAACATATTTGGCCAAATAGTGTGCTGTATTGCAATGTTAATTTTTATTTCTGTCCTTTTTTTAAAAAAGTAAGGTGCACGTACAAGCCTTGGTCTCAGATGCCAAGAACTCTTGAGTTCTGTGCTTAGCATCTCAGCTTCCCACCTCAGAGTTTTGATGTGGGAAAAAATCAACTTGTTACATGAAGAGAATAAAGTTTAATAAAATATCTCCCTCTGTCCCTGGGATAGCGTACTTTTTGAGGCAATGTGGAATTTGGCTTCTTTTGTATGAAATGCAGCATTGCTGGCTAAAAGCTACCATTTTGTCTATGTTGATAATCTTTTACTGGTGGGAGAATCATTTCAGCTACTTGTAACAGCTGCTGTGATTTTGGTGGAAGTACTGAAAATAGCTCATTGGATCATATCAGTGCAGTAACAGCCATTACGAATGTGTACCTCTCAGGCTTTTCAGGGAGCTCTTGTGAAATAAATTCCATCACTTGTCACAGCGGTGTCTCAGTAACTTCCTACTCCATTGCAGCCAGAAGAGGCAAAAAACCTACCAGGACCACTTTGGAGTGGATCAAGGCGGTGTTGTGGAGAGAGCATTACTGCCAAGCACCGGTTTGGGAGAGCACATAGTGTGCTGAGCCTAGACAAATGCAAAGGTAGCGAAGGGTGTACAGAACCAAGAGGAAGGAGCAACTGTGGGGTGCTGCTGGAACTGAGGAAGGACTGAGGGACCTGAAAGCGTTGTCGTGTGACCTGTGCTGTTGCTGTTTGTCTGCTGGCCTGAAGGAGTCTTTGGCAGCTCTTCCTGCTGGATGAGCCTATGTGGCTGTGTTAGAGATGCCTGCTTGCGCAGCTGGTTATTCGGAGGGCAGCTGTAATCCATACGTATGTTTTAGGTTGCAGGATATTCTTAATGAGCTTCTGTGCCATCAATATAACGAGAAAAGGAAGAGTATATTTTATCCTTAGTGATACTTGAATTGTTATCTGGACCAAGGAATTGGGTACCTTTTGCTGAATCAGAGGAAATCTTAAATAGCAGATGCTCAGGCTAAATATATTACGCAGGGAGAACAGCACATGTTTCTGGAGCTGTGCTCTCTGCCTCTCTTTAAGTGTTACCAGAACTGATCAGTTCTCACTGCTGGTGGAGAGAGTTGGGCTACAGAGAGCTGGTGAAGTTCTCTGAAGTGCTCACATTAAGATATGTAGCAATCCATAATTCCGTAAGTCCATAAGAATTTATAAATCCATAAATTCTACTCTGATTTTGTTGAAGTGAAGGTTTCCCTTGCTGGATCCAAGCTAGGACATTAGCACCATAAAAAATGACACAAACAGATACTTCCAGTATGGTCTTGGTGAGCGCAAGGATTCCAGTCACTTAAGCAGTATGAGGACACTGAACGTGTTTGTTTGATTGCCTTCACGTGATGCTGGACAGTAGTGGTAACAAACACAAATTACCACATGTGTGGAATAACATATAAAGATGTGATTCTGTGATATTCAAAGCTGGAAGGGTCCCGTAGGGATTATCGAGTTCATCAGAGATAGATCATTTTTATCTATATATCTATCTATCTGTCCATCTGTACTTGATTGGAGCTTCAGGACTGTAAATGGTAGTTACAGATTTTGTTTCCAATCAAGGATAAGGAAGGGATTCAGTTGGAAGCAAAATAATGAGTTGCCAGTCAATATACAGTCTTCCCATCAGTGCTGTAAAAAAAATGCTTTCTTTGTGGAGGTAACCCTTTTTCCTTTTTTCCTTTTTTTTTTTTTTTTTTTTTTTTTTAAGCAGAGAGGATGGAGGAAATTAACATTTACTTTACATTTATTGTCACAGGTATATGATTACAAGGAACAAATTAAAGCACCACAAAGAGAAATGTCTTCTTCAAATGTGGAAAAACTGATTATGTAAATGGTATTTGGGTAATGCAGTTTCTTCCCCCATACCAGCACTTCAAAGAGATACACCAGCACTGCAGGATAAATGGGATGAAGCAAGCACATATTCAGATCTTCCTCCACCCACTATTCCCCGTTATAGCAATTCTAAATGTTCTTTTGAGTACTTCTGAATTCTCATTCTCATCACTGAACAAAATCTAAATCCAATCCCGGAATGATCAGCAAAATAACACTTCAAGAATCAATCCGAAAACATCCTAATAGTTACGCTACTGTTAAATCAGTGTAATGGAGACTACAATAATATTTTGCATGTCTTTCAGTTGTGTTTGGTTCGTTTAATTTACTTGTGAAAGAACTGATACTTAATAGAAAGCCTTGCTATAATGATGAAGTGCTTTGTGCTGCCTTGCATAAGGCTGGCTGAATTGCGGCAGAACTGATGGTATCCAACGCAGGAGGAAAGCAGCAGATGTTCCAGAGGCCAATTTTGGGTGTATGTTTGTAGCTTACAGAACAACATATCAAAAGCTCTCAATCAGGGTTTTTAAAGCACTCCTGCCTGAATGCTTCATCTGGCAAAAGCAGCAGCAGCTCCAGGAACCTGCACCTATTTGAGAGTATTTATGTGTTGTCTGCTGTTTGGGAGCCCTTGTTCTCAATTTGCTGAGAGTTTAAAGGATGAAAAATTAAGGGCAAACACTCATATTTTTGTTTCCTAGCCACATTTTCTTTAGGAGAATGCTCCCGGCCTTTCTTCTGTGCTTCTGAAAAAACAAATAAATTATATGCCACCTATGTTTTAAAAAATTGTTTTAAAATAGGAAAAGGAAAAATAGCCAATCAGAGCTTTCAGTAATTCTAAAATAACAAGCTGCCTGAAACACCAGGTAGCTGAACTCTGTATAACACAGAATTTACCCCTGTGTGCCCATAAGCCCTGCATCTATCATTTAAAGCACGTAGAATGTTGCTTTTCCCATATTCCCCAGGTGTGATTGCAGCTTCCTCTACCACCGCAAGCATTATGCATTATTGTAAAATCCTCCTATCTTCTTGTCCAAGTTCCTTACATACCCTCTCAGGAGCAACTGTGTGTTTTCAGATTCAAAATATCTAAACATCTAGATAGACATATCTATCTAGATAAACTATATAGTTTCTAGATACCTTGAATCTTAAGAGTTGTCAAAAAGAGTCGAAGATATCATCTGACTACTGCTAGATGTCTTTAAACTTTCCAGGCTTCTGTCTTTGCTTTGGTGGGAAAATCTATTCTGCCTTTTCCTCTTCAGAGGTGGGAATAAATGCCTGGCTGTCCTTATCATAACCACTGTTGCTTGAAGCACAGTCAGAAGCTGAAGCCTTACAATTGCCCTTTATCTGTTGGAAGCCTCTCACAGCAGAGAAACATTTTTGTTTGATGGTTTTTAAGTAAAAGCTGAATGCTAACATCATAGAATTGAAGTTCTAGGTCATACATAGATCAGCACAAATGAGCCGTGAGATGCTAGCAGATGAATGCAAATATGTCTTCCTTTTAGGGAAAAGCAGGCAGAAAAAGACATTGAATGAGGACCGGGTGTGCTTGGTTTCTTCTTTAAGTGATTCTAAGTTTGTCCTCTATGGTTATCCCCTAGGATAGCCCAGATACATTTGTGTGAGCAGCACATACACTTCGTTATAAATAATACATTTGAGACCCCAATTTTAACAAGACAGGTGACATTTTACTGCAGATACTGGTCAGTAATGGAAAACAGGCCTGCCAAGGAATGCTTTCTTTGAGAGCCATATTTCATCTTAAAAAGTGCACAGAGAAACCAAGCAAAAACTGCAAAGACTGTGCCAAGAAGTCTGAAGGCTAAACAATTATTCTGTCTGAAATTTCTGACTGATTTTAAACATCAGCTTTTAGAGGAGAACAGGCTTGCATGTATCATTTGAAGCCACTTTCAGAATGCCAGCCTTAAAATAGAGCTGTTCCCAGGCACTTCCAAAAGGATTTTGTGCATTCAGAAACTTGAATTGTTTAGAGAAGTAGCATGGGTTGTTGCTTTGCATGAATTTATGTATGCTTTTTTGTAAAACTGAGCAACTAAATTTCTCCCAAGATGGGAGCCTCCCCCTCCTCCAAACCCCAAACCACTATGGAGTGAATTCCTCTGTAACAAAATGCCAGTGTAAAATACGACTGATTTTGAAGTAGATATTTTACCTTGTATTTAAATTCCTGTTTCACGAGTATTGAAGGCCAAACACCAAATGTGCTTGGACTGGCACAGTGCTGTAGCTTTATTGAGTGAATACCTTACTGAAAGATGCTATAGTAGAAATGAAAGCCATTAGTCATGAAAACAGGGTCAATGAAAGAAGTTACACTAACAGCAACCATTTATGAGAGACAGGCATCTTTTCATTCACCCTGGGCAGCTGCACTCCAGACAGCAAAATAAACAAAGAAAACTGTGTTAGTGCTCAGTATGTTCCTGGATTAGACTGACTCTATTGCTAGTATATATTGATTTAAATCTAGAGGACTCTGAGGGAGAAGAAAAACAACCAGGAGTGATGAGAAAACTATTAGAGAACCCATTACAAATAAAACAATCACAAAACTTTATTTCTACCTGAGTGACTGTTAATTGCTGATTTTTCACCAAAACTCTCATACTCTCAGTTTGCAGAAGTATTATGCACATGCTTTTCTTCTGGACAAATACTACCGTTTTCTCTGCTTGTTCAAGCTTATGAGTAAGCAGCAGAGCTTTTTAATGCCCATATAACGTGTAAAAAAAGACTTGTGCATAGCTCTTCTCAGAAACAAAAATTGGTCAGACCAGTGCTTTTTTTTTTTTTTAAAAAAAAAAAAAAAAAAAAAAAAAAAAAAAAAAAAAAAGATCTCAGTGTTGTTTTCACATATGTAAACTGCTCCTGAAGTTGCCAGGGGATGTTTCACAGTTGTGAATCCATTTGGTCTGTGCTATTGCCTGTAGGTGAATAATGACCTTGTGAGACAAACCAGCCCTATAAAGAAGTTGACCATACTGTAAAGATGCCTGGGAAACTTCTAAAAGACACTGAATCTTCCTGTTCTCCTAGGAAAACCTGTAAATGAGGCTTCTCATCTCAAAACAATTACTATCTTGCAAAATATGGCTTCTATAAAGACTATCCTCTTGAAATTATATATATAAATTAACAGTTTATTGAATCCTTTTTAGGCTAGTATAAGTGATAAGAGAAAACCTGCTCTTCCCTTGATCCTTCTATTGATGAAAGCTTCTCAAGATGATGTGGGTTACTTAACAGAAAACAGTCCTTTTTTTTGCCCAATTGTATAAATGTGCATCAGGCAAAGAATTAGGCTTTTATTTTTTTTTTAAAGAACTTAAACGAACACTTATCTGAGAGATTTTTGTTGCCTATTTTTGTCAGTGTTGAAAAGTAAGTGCTGCATGGCATCTGTCCTATGAGGAATGTAATCAAAACTGATGTTGCTAATGGAAGGGAAGCAGAAGTGCAGCATGTGTCAGCACTGTATTGATTTTACAGTTCTCATTGCTTGAATTATTTTGAAAGTAGAGTTTTTACCTTTTTTTTTTTTTTGTGGATGTGGAATTTTTTTTTTTTCTTCCAGATTTGGGTGGAATAAATTGGTACTTTCAATGGACAGTTGTCTTGCATATGTGAGGGGAGGATTGGTTCCTTACTGATGCTCCTACTGCTGATGAGAATTTAAGTAGGAGGTTTCATATGATTAAGCCTAGGCAAGCTGATGTGATATTTTCTGTATAGTCTGCAAGGAACTCAAAAATAATGTGCCTCGTAATACTCCTTGTTCTTTACAACTCTAATTACTAGGTGAAGAATCACCGTTGCTTAAGTGTTCAGTACATCTTATGTGTCTGCATAGTATCACCACATCAATGTTTTTTTTGAAATATGGCTGTCTTTTTTTCTCCCGAGTAATTTTTCCTGTGTCCTTAACGGGTAGAGATATCTGTTCATAAAGCTTACTCCATTGTGGTTTTTGGTGGTTGAAAAGCTTTTTTCCCTGTTCTGTGCATCTCTGTAGTCCACTGCTCCGAAGTTGTTCCCGGGCAGCTGATGCAGCCCAGCTGGCAGCAGGTGGATGTGTGTTTGATCATCTTCCTCAGAGGCCGGCCATCAGCTCTCTCCCTCTATGTTTGCCCAAGCTCTTCTCCTGGGTGGCCTCCTGGGCCCTCCGGTGTTTGGATCGTTTTGTAAACTCTTTAGTCTCATCTCCGAGAAGTCGGAGATTCATTCTGACAGCAGGTTGAGCGTACAGTCGAGAAGTGTTACCTAGGTCAGATTGTTCAAAGCTCATCTGAGGTTACTCTATTTTTTGCAAATGACTGGCCTTTGCAACATTGCCTAACAGTTTCTGAAATGGTTTCTGTTTTTGCTGCTGTTTTTAATCAAGAAGGACTCGGACAAAGAGAGAAAGGCAGAGACAGCAAGCCAGATTTTAACAGAGATCTTGTTTCAGCTGTGGTATGCCTTGTGGACCTGATACCCAAATGTGAATCTTGCCTGAAGGGCATTTGGACAAGACCTGGGTGCATACCATTCTTCCCATATTCGGCAGGAAACCCAGACTGACAGGGAAGGAGGGAGCTGCAGGGCGCCCTCCTGGGGGCTGGGGGCTTCTCTTCACACCTCGTGCACCCTGCACAGGCACTGTCACACCTGCCTGCTTTGTGTGTGCCCAGTGGCTGGCTTTCCAGATGGGCTGCCTAAGCCCCTTGTCGTCAGGGTTTGTATCGTAAACTCAGAAGTCACTTCCTGAGGTAGGAGCTATTGATTTCCATCAGTAGAAGAGCGTGCTGGTTTTCAGCAGAGCGTGAGATTAGGGAGAAAAAATTGCATGGTTTGGAACATTCAGACTGATGGCAAGGAAGGTGAAAGATGAGCTGAAAAAAAGTTGTTGCTTTTTTAAGTTAAAAAAATAAAAAGGAAATAAACAGCAAATTTAGGAAGAGTAGAGAAAGGAACTATTTTTAATTCTTGTGTCTTAGGATTCTCTGTAGAACAGCCGCAGACTCCAGCATCAGAGAATCCGAGCTTTTACTTAAAAGAATGTATTTCTGGCCCTGGCATTTGCAGACAAAAGAGCTAGCACAACATACGGTATAATCTGCATGTGAGTAAACCAGAAATCAGGGGAAAAGTAGTCTTTTTTTGTCTGAAGCAAAGCCAATCTGATGATTTTGTTTGATTTTTTTTTCTTTCTTTGGTTTTTCTTTTTTCTTTTTCTTTCTTTTTTTTCTTTTTTCTTTTTTCTTTCTTTCTTTCTTTCTTTCTTTCTTTCTTTCTTTCTTGACTGTTTGGAAAGCAGTACAGCAGTACAGTGATAGAGATCATCTTTGGCACCAGGAAGATCTGTGTGAACAAATATGACTGATTTTGAAGTAGATATTTTACTTTTTATTTAAATTCAATAATTGCTGGGCTCGAAGATGCAAGAACAGTTCAGTAACATGCTCAGGAAAGGACCGTATGGGAAGTAATCAGGATGCCCCAAAACAGCTTGGTCTGTTGATGAGAAAAAAACAAACGAAACCTAAACAACCCACCCAAGTCCCCCACAACTGGTACCATTTTTAATTCTAAATCAAATTTATTTCTCTATTCAAAGGTCAGACTTACTACATCCTAGTACAACTGTAGTGCCACACAAGGTATTTAGTTGGATGAACTAGCAGCCACAATATGCCACTGAATTTTTCTTCCTTTTCCAACCTTCCTTAAAAAAACTACAGAACGTAAAGCAATGGAGGAAAAAAAAAAAAAAAAAAAAAAAAGAAGAAGAAGCTGTTGGCAAGCAACACATTTAGCAGGACTCTGCAATAGTTAGTTTTATGTTGTTACTTCAGAAATAAATGAACACAATTTTTCGTGATTGCTCTAAGTTGTAGGTAAGACGTCTCAGGAGTGGAAGCAAGAGGAATGTTTGCATCAGAACGGATTTGTTCTTGGCAGAGATGAACGGGGAACTTGCTGGCAGAATGAATAGCTCTGAAGGCTGCATCTTCACTCCTTATTCTCAGACGGCATGCATGAAAGACAGCAGTCTGAAAATGAAGCATCAATAGAATTTTGCATCACATTAGCACTATTTTTTGATGCAAATTACAGTAACATTTCATTAACACGTGCCTCATGAGTTAAAATTGCTGTTACAGAAGAGTGTTTGTAGTGGAATAGTACCTGGAAGCATATTTCATGTAAGGGCTACTGCAATGCCTCAATATTTTTTCTGAGAGATCACGTCACCAGCCTTACACAACCAGATTCTTCTCGCACATCGGTGGCAGCAGGCAGCTGTTCCCATTTCAATAATGCAAGCATTCACTGAGCTAGGGTAAATAAGGAAAGGAACCAGGTCTTCCAGAGGATCCTTTTCTCTCCAGTGATCGATGTGTTTTCACAGCACAGAGGCACTGTAAAATTTGTACTGCTCTCACAGGAGGATTTCCCCGAAAAGGCCATCTCTGGGGGGTTGTCCACGAGCTTTCCTTACATACATTAGCATGGGGCCATGCTGGGGAGCAGAACTGAGGGCTCAGAGAGGAGAGTTCTGCACTGCTGCTGAAATGTAAATACACTGCTGAGCTTGTTGCATTTGGGGAGCTGCTGCCCTGATTTCTCCTGAGGAGTAATGATGATCACATTCAAAAAGGCACGATGGTGACCCTCAGGACCCTTCTGTTCCCCTCCTCCTGTCTGCTCCTCAGTTCTCTCTCCAAGGCTCTTTTTCTCTCTGGACATCAAGTCTTCCATCAATATGAAAAGGCTTTTTTTTTTTTCTTTTTTTTTTCTTTTTTCTGAACGATTCTAACACTAGCTTTTAACAAGGCTTCTGTACTATTTAGGCTTGGCAGGTTTTTTGAACAGGAAAGTATGTCAGAGATAAGACAAAATAGGCTGGAAGTGCTGCTGCGGTGTCTTGTTGCCACAGTTCTGCTTTTTGTCTGGGAACAACTGGCAAATGTGCTCTTAGAGAAAGAAAAGGAGATGAAAAAGATGGTAGGATTTGGTTAAGCATTAAAAACAGCAAATTCGAGGCCCAGGGCGTTGTAACACCTGTCTTAAATCAGCTTTTGAAGGAACAAATTTCTGTGAAACATTTTTAATAAAAATAGGAAATAACCCATATTTTATGCAGCTGGTCACTAATCATGCTGGGATGTGGCATTTCTCTGGAAGTACTTTTAATCGTGCCAAATAACATGGCTTTCTGAAAGAAGTGTCTTCGTTTACCCTTGTTATGCATATCTGAAAATAAATAAATAAAGAAAAAGATGGGAAAAGGACTGACGAAGGTATAAAGGAAAACATTCTGAAGGGCAGCGTCACTGTTCTTGAAGAATTGCAGCTGCCTACCCAACATTACTGCTGTGCATTCATTCTTCAGAGAGAAAAGTGAATTTCTGTTCAAGATTTCAAGGGTTAGGGCATGAAGTGAAAATTCACTGATGAAAGTGCAAATCCTTGGTAGTTGGAAAGGTCTTGTAAAAAAAATAGATTTCACAGAGGAAAATGAAATAATTATTTTACTAAAAGCAGAATTGATATTTGGGGGCTTTTGTTTGCCACATTATGCTAACATTTCAAGAAAATAACATGAACCATTAGTAAGTAGAGGTATGTGTCCAGTTTTAAAGTTGTCAGTTTATATCAAAAAGCTGTTTACTGTCCTCATTAAAAAATAGTGACCGCTGATTTACCATTTAATAAAAGGTGAAAAACTAACTCATCAGATGGTAGCTAAGGAAACGGCCTTAAATCTGAGACCATTTTCTGGCAGGACATTAATTATTATTTTTCCCTAAGCTCCCCAGAGAATGGAATTAATGACGCATCAGGAGGTGTGAAGTGTTTTATTTCTAAGGTCAGTGGATCTACTTTGTTGTCTAAGAGAAGTGCTTAAAACAGCAGATTTTTATTTCTCCAAGGGAAGCCTTTAAAGAAACAATGCCATTTAAAAGCAAACAAACAGTGTTAAAGTATTTCCGTAGGTTATTATTAATATATTTAAACTTTCTGTAATCGAACTATTATTAATATCATCAAACATAGTTTTGTAAACAGTATAATTTTTATTTGGGTTTTCGTTTCCATGTTTATTAGAATCAAAAAGAAAACATGAGAATCGGTCTGGCTTTTGTTTGTTTTAGTGGTTAATTTCAGTTTCTGGACAAACAAGGTCACCTTGATGGAGTATTTCACCATGAAAAGTCAACCTTTATTTTTTAAAGTTTGTTTCTACAGCATTAGTGGGCACTTGACATAATTGTTGAGCTAAACGAGCAAGAACCGCGGCATTGCCACTGCGGAATATATACTTAGCTACGGTTTGCTTGGCTTAGCAAGCATCTTTTCGTATCATTGATGCACTAGTTGCATTTATTTTTTTTTTGTAAAAACTATATTACGGGGTTTCAGAATTGGAATTACTCATCTGGGAGAGAGAGTGGCTCACACATTCCAGCAGGAGGAGCTTTTTATTGTGAATGAGAACCAAACAGGCGAGGAGCCCAGCACCCTCGGTGGAGCTCAGGTTGGATGCAGACTTCTGCTTGCACAGAGCTTGTTCTTTTGTGTGCTTTTATGCAATACAACTCACTGAAAAGCGCAAAGATAGAGTGCTCCAAAATGCTGTTTTTTTGTTTGTTTGTTTGTTTGTTTTATTTTTATTTTTATATATTTTATTTTTAATGAAGTAGCACTGTCAATATGTAGTGTTATTTGGTATCTTTTTCTTACCTCATAATTAAGATATTCTCACTCTTTGTTTTAATTTTCTGGCCTTAGCAGAAGGGTTTTTGTCGTGTTTAGATTCCTTTTCCACTACGTTGCAGCATATTTTTAAGTACAGGCATGTTTTGTGTGGTAAATCTGCCTAGTACTGTCAGATGCATGATTCTGGTAGGTTTGTGTGGGAAAGCACTCGAGAACTTTTACCTTTCTTAGTTCAAGCTGTAGACTTTTGTAAATATGCATTTGTACATGTAGTTGTTTATAAGTGAGAACAATTCTGTCTAAATGACATCAGAAGACTCATCTTTCCCAGAGAGGGAGAGGCTGCGATGAGGCACCAGGCTGGAGGCGTCCTCCTGGAAGGAGGTGCTCTCTCTGTCCCAAATGGGCATCTTTTCGAAAGGACTACATCTGTGGGTGACCCGCCTGGGCCAGGGACACCCCAAGACACTTTTGCCTGCAACAGAGGGTTTAAAAGAAGGGCTTATAAATGTAGATAGCTCAGGTCCTGCATGCTGCTATTAAAAGCATGCACATTTCTCTTTACATTTGCTGTGAGATAGTCTAGTAACATTACAGCTATTTCCTGGTTATCAGCTTCCTTCTGCCCTTTTCTACAAATTATTTCACCTTCCTGCCTTGAGTCTGTGTGTTTTCCCTTTGCTTTTAAGGCAAAGTTAACTGTTTCTAGTATCCACTTCTGTGCTGCCAGTAAATTGAAATCAAAAGATGCCTCCCAAACCCAAATCAAACAGTGAGTGGAAAAAGCAAAGACACGATGCTATCATGAAGGAAGGACAGCACCCAGAAAGAGGGATATCTGGCTGCTTTGGAGGCTTAGAATCTGGTTTGTCTCCGTTATATCTAGGTGTTTTCCTCCTAACGTAAGCAGCAGTAGCATGGCTGTTGGTAGAGACCAGTTTCTACTGGCATTTCCAAAGTCAACATTATGTTTAGTCTAGATATTTTTTTGAAGGAAAGGGATTTGGGTTTAGTTGTTTTTCTAAAAGGTTGTTTTTTTTTTTTTTTTTTGGTGACATTAGTAGGCACTTGGGAATAGAGAGCAATGTTTTTACAGTGAAGATCATATTCCTTCTTATTCCTACAATTAAAAATGCAAAAACATTTTCTTCCTGTATGGAATAACATACCCAGGCTAAAAATAGTTTTTTAGTACCATTTGAAAAGGGAGACTCCTAGTTTTTGATTACTACTCAAAACCTGCTTTTAGTCCTAGCAAGATCAAATATATTGGATCGTGCAACTGACATTAGGTGCGGATAACCCAATTTGGGTAGCTGCATAAGAACTATAAAGCCTATCAGATCTTCTCTGTTTAAAACCTGCATTTCTGATCACATATGCAGACCTCCATCAGATGCCTTTAAGATATTTTTCTGCAAAGCATGTGGGGTACTGCAAGATGGATGAAATCATTTAATGTCATTATTTTCCTGAGTAACGCAGAGTTTGCCAAGGTCAAGCCGGAGCACTGAAAGCCTCCGCAGCTCTGTGGACTGCTTTTCAGGCTTCACATTAGAAAGGGTATTGATGCTCCTCAGTCTCACTGATGATTCTTTTGGTTAGGTGAAATCTGAATGTTCGGATCAATAAGTGTTTCCAAACTGAAACAGTGTGACAAGGGAAGGGAGAAGATAAAGTGTACTCAAAACGATTGGGTCTGCAGAAACTGCTGTGCTGGTTCATTTACGCCAGTGTCTAATCCCAAGTACGTGAATGAGTCTGTGACCCTACAGAAAAAAAATATGCAACAAAGATAAGTGGATTTAAGGAAAAAATAACACTTGAGGTTACAAAAGAAAATCGCTATTGATAAAATCATGCTCCAGCTAATGCATACTGTGAATTCTTATTCATTTTAAACATACAAATTGCTTCACTTCCACTTTTTATTCTCTCCCATCTGACAACATTTTAACTTAAATGTTTTGACCTCTGCTTATTTGCATTTGGTAGTTTGGAGAGGTTGTGCCTTCCCAAGCATCAATGTCACCTTATTTATCATTTGTCCAAGAGGTTTTTTAACCACTGCTCAGCTACTGAAATTAGTTAAACGAGCAGACTGAAGTATGTAAAGTCAATAAAATATAAAAATGAAAAAACATGGAAATTTTATTTCGACTCTCTGTATCCAAATCCATGCCTAATTTATCAAGCTTAATACTAGCCTCATACCACTGTATATCAAAAATGACTCCCCTGATACGAATTTGTGTAATCAGGTAAGTGAAAACAGAGTTAAGCTTGGGCTTTTTCATTCCCCATCAAGCTTTTTTGTTCTGCTGCTTGTGTGAATTAAAGTTATGGAATAACAATCATTATTATTTCACTAACAGTGGCATCTAGGGTGCCTAAAATGGCCGACCATCATTATGAGGTAAGTCAAGCTTGTAAAACAGCTTCACTAAAATGTTTCAAGGGGCATGAGAGATTCTGCTTTTCATGTGTGAGGATGGAAGAGGACTTTGAACTCTTGCCTTTGCAATACTTCCTAGTTAGTCCTATTTAATCCCACCTGGATTAAACTGAAGTTTTCTTTCCCATCATGTAGTATGAAAACATCTGTCAGAGTGTGGCAGCAGCAGAGGAACAGTGCCTTTTTTTTTCCCCTTTCCGTGGGATGTGTGCTGTGATAAGAGTCAAGTTACTTTATTTTTTTCTATATTTGATAGAGATACACTGGCTCAGGAAGGCATAGTTTTTGTATGTTTACAGAAGCAAGCCCTCTCTAATATTGATAACACTTCACAAGAGGAAGGAAGTGACTCTGAAACATGTCCATCATTTCTATAATTTTACATGACAACAAGGGAAAGCTGGCATGTTCCAGTAATGTTAATAGAACTGAAAGGAATCACCAAATTTAATCCGTTAGGATTCATTTAGATGTCCAAGAAGAAATCTGGGGAAAAATCCTTGCAGACATCCTAGGAATATTAACAGACATTGTACGGTGAGACTTTGGTGCCAGGAGGCTTTTCCTTACTGTAAGAATTTGTGTGTTGAGGTATAATAGAGAACATTTTCTCAGGTACAGAGACGTAAATGAAAATGCCCTGATCTAGAAAAGAAGCATTTACAGGACTTTTATATAAACCAAAAATGTCTGAGAATAAGTATTGCAATCTCCGTAGTAAAAAGAAAATTATAATTGGAATAATGTTAATTTCACCTAGAAATAGATGGGAGGACACATAAATTATCTTTTTATTCAGTTTCAGTACAGCGATGACAAATATCGTCAGCCTTGCAAACGTAGTTAACTGTCTCTTGTGAGAGCTGTTTTTAAGAAAAGCAATGCCTGCAAGAGGTACCACTGGAAGCACTACTTTTATAGTATTCTGGTTTTATGTTTTAATCCTGTCTTCTGTAATATATACTTCTTTCCATTTGTAGCTAAAGCTTTCACTAAACTATTCCTTTAGGAAAAAGGGAATGTAGAAGTGGACTGGAGGCAGAATAATAATGAGATTTGTCCATTATTACCTTAAAAGTGTATAAAATTGCAACTCAGAGCTGTGGAGATCTGTTTCAGATTTCTCATGTCATATTGGGGAGATAATTACAGTGTCTGTAAGATGTTTATAATTAGATGTGGTAATAGGAGTCTAGAAGTGCTTTTATGAATGTTGAAAAGTATGGCTATGGGAATGATGATGTCTTATGATACCTGATTTTCTCTCTGTCTTCCCTTGTTGGTAAGCACTCACATGGCACTCTTTCAGGTGCTATGATGGTGTACTGGTATACACGGGTTCATTTCAAGCTAGGATAATGATATTTATCTATTTTATGACAGGTCAGTGCTTAGCAGTTGCTAAATGTTTCTGGCATAGGTATGTCGCACTTTAAAGCAGAAGCATCTATAAAATTTGGAGATAACCTATCTACTGGTTGGGATATCAAGCGCAGTAGAACTAGCTGTTCTGTGTCAGCTGTTCGGCATTTTCATGCAGCTTATATTGCTTTCAATGACATCCTTTGAATGAGTGGGAAAAACAAATGTGAATTGCAAATAAATTAAAAACTGAAGCAACTGTAGTTGCTTCAGAATTGTTGGAAGACTCTTGGAGGTAAAGCCACTGCTCATTTCAACAGTCACTGGTTTGTGCTAATTGTGAGAAATCTCTTTCTTACAAAACCATGCCCTCCCTCCCAGTTTCCAGGCAGCTGGTCTAGCTTGGTACATGCATCCCCTGGAGTTTCTGTTGAGCAATGTGATGGTGTGATTTATATCTCATTTTTAAGGATTACTGCTTTGGAAGAGATGTTGTTTGCCATTTATCTACCAATCACCTGCTTAATTGTAATAATCCATTTTAATTGTAAAACATCCAGAATAATTGTAAAATATGTGATTTATTTACAAAATAGGAAGATAAATGCAAGAGTTTTGAGATGTGATAGAACAAATAAAGGAAAATTAAACTTACATTTAAGTACCCTTATATCAACTCCAAAGCTTCTCTTACTCTGTCTGGTTGTTCGTGGGATTTATCTAATCCTGTGGCTGGGCGTCATGTTCTTATGCATAGGAAAAGTCTTCTTACGCAAACAAAACATTTGAATTCGTGGATCAGAAATCTGATCTGGACACATATGTTTCCTTTACACCTAGCCTGTCCTACAGTTGTGTTCAGATTCACATCATCATCCTCGTCTCCATCCTTGCATGGATAAAGCAGTTACTACCTACTGGTAGGGATAGTGTCTTTCCTCTCCCTGGCCTGCTGAAAGGCCCTGTGGTGCATAAAATTATTAACCTGCAAATTGCCAGCCTACTGTGAGGTGAAACACTCCTCTTCATCAGTCAGGACAGTGTTTGTGCTGCATTTACAGTCTGCTCATACATTTCCATTTTTTCCATCCAAGAAAACTCAAAGGAAAAGATAGGAAACATTTCCTCCAAGCTGAAGCTTCCCTTCCACTAGGTGTTGTGAGATTCTTTAGTGACACCTGCCAAGAAAGCTGAATCCATTCTGAAAGAAGGGGTGAGGTGGCTTAGTTTGTATAACAGCATGTATTGGCATAGCTTTGTGGGGTCGGTAGTGCATTAGTCCTCTGGGTGGGTGGGCCACATGCGAAATAAATGCAGGATGCAGGACCTTTGCTTAGCTTAAACCTTACTTGATTTCTCTGGACTATTTAAATGCTTGGGCCTTGAACTGACTGGAAGAATAGCTTTATTTTCATTTAGACTTATCATGGAGGTGCTATGAAGCCCAATTTCACCTCAGCAGGGGCCTATTTCTGAAGTGCGCACCATATTTTTTTTTCATTTATTAACACTAAATTAAGTCAGCAGTGTCTTTGGATTTAGCATATGAGCTCATTTATAGTTGACTGGTCTCCTCAGAAATACATTGAGAATATCATCTTATGACTGTATTATTTTTCTACAAGCCATGCATGGTTGCCAGTGGTGTCTAAGTAAGATCCACAAATATTTATTAGGAAGCATCATTTAGTCAGAACTGTTAATCTGTACGTCTGTTTCCATTTTATTTATTTATTTATTTATTTATTACTGTGCATACAAATCATTCAACATCAAAAGAAAAAGAAAGGAGCACTACTGCAACCTGTACTGTTGTCATTACTGAAAGGGGCTCATTTATATTTCATGCATCTGCTGGATTGTCTTTTTCATCATTTCACCCCAACAATATGTGGAAATTTTTGCACGTGTTTTCTAGCTATTTTTTTCATGGAAAAAAAAATTACGGTTCCATTAGTTTTTGAGACTGTTACATAATTTAGGTGAAATGTGGCCATTTCTTTTTTAACGCTTTTTGACACTTCTAATTTTGACAGTTATTTTCTTACAGTCACGTACCTACTAAGATCAGTTACTTGAATGGATTTTGGGGACTGGGTTTAATAATGCTTTGGGACTGAGTATGTCAAAAAAGAGATGGAAAGTATTCCTCTCCTTCTGGAGGAATTACCTTGTTTTGTTCACCTGCAAAATTGACCATCATGATTGATGATATAAATGCTATTTCTTACTGTAAGGAAAGAAGGAAAGGAACACTTCAACTTTTCACTGCTATATTTCCCCGTTTAAAGGTTTTCTTTTAATTATCTTTTTCACTGTGTAAGAATACATGCAGGTTTGGTAAACAATACATTAATTCAAGATCTGTGCACATTATATGAAGTTTATCTATTTTTGAAACCAACCAGGAGGCTAGATTGGATGACCTCCAACCAATGGATGTTCCTTCCAACCTAAAGTACTCTGTGATTCTATTAAGTGGAGAAACAAACTGTGACGCCAAGCATTTTATTGTTTAATTCAGATAATTTTTCTTGTGATGTACACGGTATACTGCATAGACACATTTCAGTGGGAAAAGGTACTGTTCAGATTCTGGGAAACTTTGCAGAAAAATTCTGACCAGATTTCTGGAATGTCAAGAGTGTTACTGTTCCCTCTGGCAAATCCAAACTTCCATACAAATTGTTCAGCTGAAAACTTTTGAGGACAAAACTTTGTGGTGTGAAAGGAGTGAAAAGAAAGGTGTGAAAAAAACCAACACCACAATCCTTTCAAGAAGTGATGGCCAGAACCTTATGCAAAATAATATGTAAATTAGTTGTTGACTAATTTTAACATTTGCAACACTGCGATACATGAAGCTCCATACTTGTTAAAAGGGATCAGAATATTTTTTTCTCTATATTCATCCTGCTGGGATTAATTTAGTCTACCATATTTAAATAATCCTAAAGCCATGTAATTAATCTCTTTGCAAATAAAAGATAGCCACAGTCAAGAGCTCCACATGAAATCAGATCACTAGTCAGTTGGTGTCAGGGCCTACATTATTCATTAAATCAATTAATAATTTATAAAAATAATTACAATATTTAGAATTTGAAGGGATCTGTATTTAAATTCAGAATTATTACAATGGTTTAGATCACCCAGCCCAAAGATATTCTCCAACGGTGCTGTCTGTTGCAAAATTGCTTTAAATTTTGTGTAAATCCATTTTAAATATGGCTGGTATATTAAAGTAATATTAGTTAATACTTTGAATGAGTGTGCTAATGGTGAGTCTGCTTGACTGTCAGGTTAAATATGAGCCTTAATGTAATTTCCATGTAACTTTTCGCCAGTTTAATCTTCTTTCATCTTTCAGTCTATTTGTAATAAAGGGTCAAAGCCCCAACAAACGTTCTTCTCAAGTGAAGGCCTGTATATGTTAACAAAACAGGTCCTGTTTCTATGAATTACCATGATTTTTTTTATCTGTATTTTTGTCTTGATTTTAATTGCAATTGCAATTAAATTCCTATCAAAGAACAAACTGCTCTGATCTGTATCTGTGAGCCTAGTAGAGATCGATGTTCTTAAAAGAGGCGGTTTCAAAAAAGGAGCAGAAGGAAGAGTGGGAAACAAATGTCTGTGTACCTTTTCCTTTTCTGTTGTGTATATGGCAGTGTTTGAAATAAAATGCACGTGATTTTACATGTCAAAACCAGAAAAGAGATTGTTTTGTTTTGTTTTCTTTTGTTTTCTTTTGTTGTGCTGTGTTTGTTTTTACTAGGTTTGGTATGTGTCCATTCATACATTAATGTTGAATCATTTATTTCTCAGCTCTGCCTTTTGCCCTGCCCTGCTTGTCTGGGCTAAAGGGGGAAAGGAAGCCCGGATTGCCGCTTTCACAAAGGCAGTAGTTTTCTTCATCAGGAAAGAGCATCCAGGTTGCTAGCAACCATTGCTTCCCAGGGTTCATGTAAAAATTGTAGTCTTATGGCTTTGGAAACCTGACCAATCTCTCCAGATGGAAATCACTTGGTGGTTTTCAGAAGTTGTGGGGAAAGACAGCGTTGCATACAGGATGTTGCAGCAAGTTCATATGCATGAAGACATGGGCAGGGTCTGATGATGTGCGTTGGCTGTAGCAGTGAAAGTTACTTTCAGGGAGAAACAGAAATAAAATAGGAGAGGGAGAAAAAAAGGATAAACTCTCCACAGCGTCCAGCTGGGAGGAGAAGCATCAGGAGAAGCATCCTTCCCTATGTGGCCTCTCTAGTGCAGCCGGTGGTTCTCCCTTTAATAATTCTCCCATAGTGACCATATGGTTTTCTTTGGGACCTGCTCAACCTCCTGGCTGGTATTCCTCCATAGGATGCTGTTAGTAGTGACTGGACCATGCTTATATCAAGGGTAGGTGCTGCATGGTGCTTGGCTGTTAAGCTCTCTGCATATGTATTATTGGGTTCCTAATGTCGACCAAAAACCATAGTCAAAGAGAAGGAAAAGAGGGGAAAAAAGAGGTGGTATGCTAGTGGCAATCTTTTCCTGTGAGAACCCGCCAGAGCAACCCTGGATTTGCATGTGCAGGGCTGGAGGCGTAACAACATGAGAGCAACTGAATAAGAGCAAAGGAAAAATAGTGCTGTGGAGGCTCTGGAAGTGTTTGCCTTGGTAGTTTTTCTGACATCACACATTTCTAGGTCTTTTGTTTCTACGATTAACAAATTTTTCCGAGGAGGTGTTATGTCCTATTTTGGCAGCTCTCCTAAAGAAGAAATCTGTTTCCTTCCTTTCTTTTAACATTATGCTATTGCGATTCTGTACACAGTCACAGTATTTCATGGCAGTCATTGAGCAGTTCTTTTGCTTGGCACTTCCTTGTGTTTCTTCAGTGGTTTGCCCAAAAATATATGCTTAGTGAAAAAGCATAGTCTGCAAAAAAAACAGCTAGTTATCAGGTTTATGTAAGTGGGGTCATACTGCTCAGACATTTCCATTTGCCATGTCTTTCCTTTGCAGCAGTTTCTGTCTTGAGCTGTTAACGAATGCTATTGATCTGTGCACTGCTGATTTGCACAAAGGAAATCCAAACTTCATTTGTTCAGGTTCCTTACTATTATTATTATTTTTTTTCCTAACAGATGTACCCCAGGCATGCCCCTTTTCCACTCTTCTGGTTCTTTCCCCCCATTAAGACAGCCACTGCAGACAATGTCAGCCCAGTGGGGATGCTGCCCTTTGCTGACCACCCAGTGGTTCCTTGTGAGGCTCAAGGAAAGAACTCCTGTTCTCTAGAGGGAGCGAGTGCTCTTTGTTCTCATCTGCATGCTCCTGCCTGATAGTAGATAAGGTCAGGAGGAGACGTGCCCTTTTTCCCTGGGAGGTTAGGGGGCATGTTTCACTCTTTGAAACATCTCGTGCACCTCAGCATGCGGTGCTGCAGTTGCTCGCTGAGCTGCTGCACATTTTGCTGCTCACCGTGACCCTGGTTTTACTTCTTCATGTTCAAGCATTGGTCTTGGTGGGTTTGCTGCTAAGCACAAGCACAGAGGACTTCCAGGGCTGCTCAGTGTGCTGTCAAGGCTGCTTTGATGGCGGTGAAATTCCTGGGGGGCAGTATGGTAATGGCACGTATTTGTCAGGGCGCAGACCTCCTTAGCAGGTTGAATTATACATACTGACCTGACCATGGTCACGTCCTGGGCTAAAAGGAAAAACATTGCCAGCAGTTTGAGGGAGGTGATCATTCCCCACTACTCAGCACTGGTTAGGCCAAATCTCTATGGTTGTGTCCTGTCCTGGTACAAGACAAATATGAACTTACTTGGAGCGAGTCCTGTGAAGAGCCACAAAAACTGTTCAGCATCTGGAGTATCTTTCGTATTAGCAGAGGGTGAGAGAGCTGGGACTGCTCAGCTTTGGGAAGAGAAAATGCAGGGGAGATGTTATCAGTGTGTCTAAATACCTGATGGTGATGAAAAGGGAGCCATGTAGTAGTGCCTGGTGCCAGGGCAAGATGTAACGGCCACAAATTAAAACACACAATTCCATCTGAATGCTGGAAAACACTTTTTTTACTGGAGGAGTGATGACAATCACTGGCACAGGTTGTCCAGAGAGGTTGTGGAATCTTCCTCCTTGGAGATACTGGATGCAGTCCTGGACAACTTGCTCTAGGTGGCCCTGCTTGAGAAGGGGAATTGGACTTGATGACCTCCAGAGGTCCCCTCCAACCTCTGATTCTGTGATTCTGTGGTATCTCAAATGTGTTATTAGGTAGTTCTTGTACAAGAAGAATGCTATCTAACCATCTGGAGTCTTAGATCTTTGATATAAAGGCACATTTTGTATAGAGGGTTCTGGCATGAGGTCTCAAGAGTGTTGCAGGCCTGCTGTTGTTACGTTGATGGAGAGCTGGGAGAAGTAGGGTAGTCCCTCCAGAACCTGCAGCATCGCCCACATCAGTGAGTGCATCCACGGAGATCCCTAGCTCTTTCTGCAGAAGGGATCAAAATCCTAATATATATTCATTTGGGAAAACATGACTGTAAGGAAGGCTGGGGAATGATCTCAAGCGAGCAAGTTCATCCTGTTGTTCTGGCTGTGGCAAGTATAAATTTTAACAGGCGCCTGGGATGACAGCTCTGCCCAGCTCTTACTCAGCTGTAGGATGAAGGCTCCCTCTTAAAGCCACTTCCTGATGTGGTGCTGTGCTCACAGATGAAGTGATAGCTCAAGTGCTCTTGTAAGCGCTGTTCTGCTAGAGTACCTGTACTGAGAAACACTCCCAGATTCTATATCTCTCTCTTCTCCCCACTTCCACAGAATATATGCTAATTTTTACTTCAGAAAAGCTATTTAATAGAAATGCTTATAGTTTCTTTTTTATTATTAATTTTATTTGCTTTTCTCAACCTTCCTGGTTTCTTTGATACTGTATTTCGAATGCATACATTTATTTCTAGTTTTTATTCAGGCACTATACCTGGTAATTTTGTTTGACCCTTAGAGCAATTTAGACTTGCTTCCGGTAATTTCTAGTGCAAATCTAATAGCTGCAATAGAAGCTTTGGAGCATTTTAGAAAGATTTTTGAATTCCCAATGATGGGAATTCTACTGTGGCACTGTTTATGCTGCTCCAATGGCTATTTTCCTTTGTTTTTAATGTGTACCTATAGTTTCGCACTTTGATTTTGTCTGACAGTATCCAGCCTTCAGAACTTACTCTATTTTTTGCTAAATGGTTTTCTACCAGTTTTTGGTAGCTACCAGTTTTTGGGCACCACATAGGTTGTGTTAGAGTTAACCAAATCTAGAATCAAAACTAGCAATTTCATTAGTGGGAACAAGAATTAAATGTTTTTGTCAGAAGAACAGGACTGGAATGGGAACAGAGGGAAAAATGATAATTGAGTAACAATGTTATGGACACTGCAGTGAAAATTTGCTTTGTAAATTTAAGCGTTGCAATTAACTGATGGGCAGAGGCACAATAATTTAAAACTCTAGTTTCAGTATGAACTTGTATAGAGCAAGGAACTACACGGTTATGCAGAGAATAAAATACTATTGCGACTTAATTTATTATGGAACTAATAACACTAGCAGGTATTTTTAGTGCTGGTATTGTAAGCAGGCAACCTCTGTACACATTCTTTAGGAAAACAGAAAGACCAAAAGGCAGTCTAATCCAGGAGATTGTCTCCAAAACAGACAATTGAGAATGCTTAAGAAAATAGGTTTCAGTTTTGGAGACATATAAATGTTTCTTATCCTGATGGACCTCTGTAGTTTATTGCAGTAATGGAATCCTGATTGAGAAGATGTATTTCATAGGACCTTTCACTTCCCTACCTCATTTATGTTCTCATTAGACTCCTTTTAAATTTGAGGTACAGGTGCCTAAGCGTTATAAAATTAGCACCCAAATAGTCTGAGTGAAATTATTTTTTATTGCTTTGGACTTCAGTCTGTTTGCATATACTATACAATCATTTGGATCTCTTCTGATTTTCCACTTTAAAAATGCATTA
Source organism: Netta rufina (assembly GCF_964035555.1). NCBI lineage: Eukaryota > Metazoa > Chordata > Aves > Anseriformes > Anatidae > Netta > Netta rufina. Next base: position 84,956,146 of record NC_140124.1, on the reverse strand, counting down.
ATTATAGATTACTTTAGCATTCTGTGCTGTTCTGTAGCATTTCATGGCAGGGGATTGGAACTGGGTGATCTTTAAGGTCCCTTCCAACACAAACCCACCTATTGTTCTGTGATTCTTCTGATGGGGATGCTGCACGGGTTTAGCCAGAGTTAAAGAAGCCTGTTTTTAATTTTCCTGTGGTATGGGAAGACAGGATTTTGGTTTTAACTACATCTTTAAATCTCTTTCCTAATGGTTGTAAGAAAAAAAAAAAAAGACATTTTATGAAAAATTATTTAGGTAACATTGAAGACTTTATCAACTGTCCTTTACAGAAAATGTTAGTTGTGATAATCACAAATCAATGCTGCTGTAGGTTTCTGTTCTTAATATGTATGGGCAAAACAAAAAAGGGAAGCAAAGCAAAGAGGAAGGATGTATTCTCTCTCTCTGGTGCTTTTCACTAGTCTCATCACTGAAAAAACAAAGGCATAGTTTATTGCTTTTGGTCCAGGTAGAGACTCAAATCACTGTAAACACATGCTGTTGTTGGACTACATAGTGTTTTGTGAAGTTGCCTTTCTCCTTGCAGGAACCTGTCAGTGTTGTAACAGGGTAAATCTGTCTTCTTGACTAATTAGACTCTGCTATGCTTGAAACAAAGCCAGTGAGATGCAGCAGAAAGAGGAGAAATAAAATGAGGAAGAGAATGATAAAAGTGAGTTACAGAGTGAACCAAAGTCTTCCTTTCCTGGTTGTGTGCTCAGGGATAATCTCAAGGCTGGTGGAGATAATGGTAGCTCAGTCCCTTCTTTCTGTACCAAGAAGGACCAAAAATTGGTATGGATCATTGGGTCACTGCTAATTGTCCTTGGGTCACTCCTTCCAGATCCTGTGTCCCTTTTCCTGATCCCATTCAATGAAAGAAAAGATTCTGAGGCATGGAAAGCAATCAAACAGCAGACCGTAGGCAATCAGATTATCTTTTGATTATTTCAAATGTGAAGTTTCTTACCTTTTCGGGAATCTTTCATCTTGTCATATTAATCTGTGACTTTAGCAGCACATTTATAGGACCCTTATTGCACAGTCATTTTAATTTAAAGTATCCGCTTTCCTGCAGTAAACTTGTTTTTATTCTACCCTATTTTGCTAATGGTTGTGGTTAATTTTTTGGCAGAGGCTGTAATGAATATTTGTTTCCTGATGCCGTTTAAGCCCAGACTTCCACACAAAAGAAAGGGATTATTAGTTTGAAAGCTCCCTGTGATCAAGAACAAGGGATGATTTACAGGGTTGTTTACTACCTACTACGATAATCATTAGGAAATAAAATTTCATGTTTAGTAAAAGTGACTGTAGTAAGAGTTTATTGTGGACATAATTTTGTTAAGTAAATCACAGAAAAATCTTTTCTTCTTGTTTTTTTTATTCTTGAGATTTATGATGTACCCGATACTCAAAAAACATTATTTTTATATAGACTAAAACTTAGCTTCTTTTGTATTCTATCCTGGCGTTGCTGAAAATTGAACTTTCCTCTCACAACTCCCTTCTAACTAGTAAATCATTCTACAATGCTTTCCGTTCATAGTCTAGTTGGACTTTCAGTTCTCATTCTGAATTACCCTGCTTTATTTTAAAGCCAGGGAAGGTACTGTGTCATAAGTGCTTCTTTTTATTCACTCTCTCTCTCTTAAATAAAGTGCATTAAAGTCTAAGCATAAGGACATAGGAAACTTCCTGCAGGGTCAGAGTCATGGTCCATCTACTACCATATTCTGTCTGTGAGAATGGCAAGAGGAGCTGCTATTAAAAGACAGCACAAAGCTGGATCACTTCCTGTGGTCTGTTCCCTTTGTACTTCCCCAGCATCCCAAGTGGTTCTAGAAATGTCAGAGGGTACATCCCTGCCTGCTCTTTTTATTACTGGTTCATGGACAAGTCGTCCAGGAATTTGTTTAATCTCTTTTTTTAACCTACTGGTGCACGATGACCTCCTGCGGTGGTGAGTTCAAAAAGTTCACAATCTGCTACGTAAAGATGTACTTTCTTTTCATCTGTTTTAAATCAATCTTCTACTAGTTTTGTTGAATGCCCTTTTGTCCCAGTATTGCAGGATTTGGTGAACAACAGGACCACCTTTTCCTCATCCTATACTTTCATAATTTAAGACTTTTCAAAGGTGTTTCAGAACGGAAGGTGATTTTAGCACTCAATGAAATTTTTGTTTTATATGGGGAGCTAATTTAGTTCTTTGCACATTGCCTGGCTTCTAAAAGTCTGAGTCAGCAGATTGACTTCTGGAATTCAGAACACGTAGAGTGGCAAAGACCTTTATGTATTTGCATCAGTTACTCTGGCTACAGTTTTAACATACAGTTTATAGCTTTTATAAATACCTTTCTGACACTTTAATACATGCATTGTATTAAATCATGAATATAGCATTTGTAAAAATTTTGTAAGATTAGTAGGTCCTGCCAATTATACCATGAAACTCAGTTATGTTTTCAGAAAAAAACTAGTGTAGCTTATTTTGTGCTATGATGTATATAGACAACCTTTGAAATCAGTAGCCATAATTCAAGTGTCTTTCTTTCCAAGGGAAAAAAATCTTTAATTACCTATTAATACTCCCTTTAAACAATTAAGGAGGAGGATGATATTGAAAAACCTCTGAAAGCAATCGTATAATGGGTTGGCCCACTTAATGTGAATGTTTGTAGTCTGTTTAATTATGGGAACAGGATCTTGGATTTACATTCAAAAGCGACCTCTATTTTCCTGAGAGTTTTGCTGTCATTACACTTGTGTGTCATAAGCTGTCCTGAAGAACTACAGATATTTCATGAACTATTGTGTCACTACTGCTGTGTGTCTAGAGCAGTGCTTTCCTCTAGGTTCATACTGAAACAACACATTTGGATTTACGTGTCTGCTTCAGTGTCAAGATGTCATACTCCCCAAGGGGAAATTCTGGTCAGAATAACATTGAGTGATTTTTGCATACGCCAAGCCAGTTATGATTAACTCTTTAACACAGTCTTATAAGGGATGACTAGCTGGGGAAATTGTGAGTCATTGTTGGAACATAATTTGTATAAAATGAATGATTAATATCTTTGTTATACAGTTCTCAGTAGAAAGGCGACATCCCCTGAGGCATCATATTTGCAAGGAAGGACAGTTTAAAGTGTGAAAAATGTTAAACTTTCTGCTCCAGATACCCCTCAGAGCTAAGGCTACGCCACTCAGAAAAGAAACTGACAACAGCAGGGAGAAAAGGTTTCTGAGAATGGTCTGGTTCCACAGGCTCCAAATCCTCTGCAGTATGTGCTACCCCAGTCCAAACCAGTGACTTTTCCAACAGTCATGTCTGTGAACCACCAAGTATTATCTACTTCATACCAGTTCTCCCAGGTCACAGTCACCAGTATGATTCAGATAAAATCTGGATAAAATTCGACACTCAAGAACAATAGGCAAAAGCCCTGTATATCCCTCAGTCAAAGCAGGATACCCACCTGCTTCTCTGTAAGATGTTACACCAGTGTTAACCAAAAGGGAATACTATGTGCCTTGATGCATAGCATCAGTGCCCGAGGTTCACTCAAGGATACTCATCTCCAAGGTGTGGAAAATGACAAGCTTTTCAGAAAAGTCTGAGAATCCAATTCCTAAAGCAGTCCAAGTTCAGATCAGGACAAAAGGCATGTTTCGACTAGGCAGTGGTAGTGATGACTCACATCAACGATTGCTTCCAACACAGTTTCAGAACAGCGACAGGCTTTGTGGTTATGGCACGCTTTGTTGGAACAGCCTACTTTTAACAGCGTCAAAAACAGTGCACTGTAAATTAATACTGTTTTTACTGATGGATACGCACACCAAATGCACACATGCAGTGACACACTTTGGCAACTGTGCTTTAGCTTTTGGTTGGCTGTGAAGTAGTCAGGCAGTTGGACTTGATCTTTGAAGGTCCCTTCCAACTGAATCCTATTCTGTTCTGTTCTGTTCTATTCTATTCTACTCTACTCTACTCTACTCTACTCTACTCTACTCTACTCTACTCTACTCTACTCTACTCTACTCTACTCTACTCTACTCTAACTCTTGCAGTGAAATAGTCAGGTCCTTCAGAGCTTGGCATTGCTGTGTTTTAATGTCTATAACAGCAATTTTTCTGAAAATTCTTGCAAAAAGATCATGAAAAACGTCAAAGGCTTCTATGCGTTTTGCAGATGATGACTCAGTCCAGAAAGCCTGCCTATTTCCACCTGAAGAACCACCCTACATAGAAGCCTTTGAGTATCACCTCCTATAGTAATAAGCTTAAATACAGTGACTTGAGAAATACGTGGTGTGTTCCCAAGCTTTATGTACTACTTATGTCTGCTCTGCAGATGAAGGGTAGAAGCATTATATTTCCGGGTACCCAGGGAGAATATTCTTGAGCCATGGTGAAATCAAAAGGGAGCCTTTGTGATAAATGGAGCTCTTAAGTCCTTGGGTCATTAGACCATTACTAGAAATAGAGAAAAGAGGTCACCAAGAGTCAAGAACTATCAACGAGAACAATTCCCATGTGCATTTCAGTGTCTTAGCAAGCCAAAGATGGCAGGTACCTCTTCTGCTCTGCCACAGCATTTTCATACCCTAATTTCAAGATTGTGCACTGGCTGCTTTGCTTTCCGATGCACATTAAGCATCTGGTGTTTATCTATATGAAAATATAAGAATTAACAGATCAATTTGTCGTCAAGAGTTCTTTAGCCTGGTTCCAGTCCAGCTAAGCCTTTTTAATGTTGAGTAACTGAGAATTTGAGGTCTGAATGTGTAGTGTCAAGTGGGGTTGAAACTTCTGAAAAGTCTCCGTATTCGTATTTGTGGAAGGTTAAAATTCTCCATTTATTTTAACCATAGAAAGTAATGGAGTGCCTTACAGAAAGGGTAGTTGTTGGTAGCAGTATTACAAATGTGTGGCTGACACAGTGTTATTCTAGGTACCGAGATGAATACCACTAGAAATATTGCAATATACCAAAATATTATCCTGTGCTTAGCAGTCTGTTTTATGTTGAAATTGAAAAACAACGGCATCATATTATACCTTAAATCCACTAATGAGTTTTAGTTTATACCTAGCGTATACCTCACAAGTCAGATGGATTGTCTAGTCTGGCAATACAGCCAAGCCATATTCAAGTACATAAAATATGCAAGCCCTGCTTTTTGGAAACAATCCAGTTAGAGAAGGATAATTTTTTTATTTTCTAATCACGAAGTTCTCACAAATATGTAAATGACTTCTGCCCCCAAGTCGATTAGAAAGCTAAACATGGAAACAATGCAACCTTGTTTCCATGAAAAGTCCCTGGGACTTGGAGGCACTTGAAATACAAATCCATCTCCCAGGACTAGGATTCTTCTTCAAACCATTTTTTTTTTTTTAACAGGAAACATGTCTGAGGCAGCGGGTCTTATATGCCTGTAAGGTTTTTTTCCCTCTGGTATCCAGCCATGTTATGTCCATATTACAGGATCTTTCACTTCCATTCTTACCACCTAACTCATTCAGCCTGTTCCCCTACGCTGCTGCCTGTTTTTGTGACATAGAAGAAAATGAGATTGCTTTTAACATGATTTGTTTTCAGCAAAATCACATTTGCTGTTACTTATGTTTGTCGTAACTTTCAGTACATGTGCTTATGAATTGTTTTATTATTTGGTCTGTTACTGCTCCAGGAATTGAAGCTAAACTGACCAGTTGTTAACTCCTTAGCTTTTCTTTTTCCCAGCCTTTCAAAGGCATATTCTGTGCTTCCTTCTTCCAGCCTGCCAGAACTTTCTGCATCTTTCCCAAATGCAGAGATGTCAAATGCTTCTGTTTCCTTGTGCTGTCAGCTGATAATCTGGCTGACACATTTCCAAAACGGTCTACTACGGTATGCAAAATCTGTCTCCCAAATCCACTTATTCTTTCTCCATATGTGGTGGACCTTGGAATGTATACATATCATCAAATACGTAATCTTTTCTATGTGTAATGAAGGAATACCTTTTCCTGATACAGTTTGGGTTGTGTATTTGGAGAGTTTGTTCCCTACAGTGTGGATACCAGTATCTTTTTCTAGGAAGCTAACTGTAAATTCTGCTTATGGGCTGTGATTGTGTGAAGTTACTTTTCATGTCCAAATAAACGTTGTGTTTTTATTGAATTTGACATACATCATCTATATGCACATGAAGTATAATCTTGTTAAACCAGAATGCTTGTCTCAATTTTGGCTTTTTGTATAATCTAACATTTTATTAAATTGTAAATTTTTAGTGCATCAAGATGAATGAAATTTCTCTGTATTGCAATTCCTTAGACCCTGGAGTGGAGTGATTTGGCAAATGAATTGTTTTGTAAGGCAGCTTACCATCAGAAACCACTAGTCGCAGGGGAGCTACACTCTAAGTGTACACAGGGTGGTTAATAAAATTAAACTTTGAAAACATAAATTTAAAGTTAAATTTGAAATGCTAAATAAATTGGAGCACTGTGAAGTTCTTGAACCAGTAAGTGGTATCTTGAAACTGCACTTCTTAAATTAAATATAATGCAATTTTTCCAATACTTTCTTAAATTAATTCTTCCTAAATCAATTTTCTGCAGTGGCTAACAGTAACTTTCCTATAAGAAAAAAAGATAAGTAACTTTATGCCGATGATGTTCAAAATGAAATGCTACTTTTTAAATATTATTCAAGAGTGAATTTGACATGCTTTTTTTTTTGTCTTGCTGTCTTGCACAGGTGTCATTTTTCTTGTTCATTATTTTCGTGGTGTATACCATGCTGCCCTTCAACATGAGGGACGCTATAGTTGCCAGCGTCTTGACCTCTGCGTCTCATACGATTGTGCTGAGCGTCTGTCTGTCGGGTACAGCTGTTGTAAAGGAACACTTGGTTTGGCAGGTAGGTGCTTTTTGGAATTAATGATTAATTGCACGCTGAATATCCTGGTAAATGAGACCACAAGTTTCTCAACTGGGGCTTGGCTGTATAAATTTATGTCTCTCTTCATTTCTGAATTGCCACAGACTTAATTCATCGTTAGTCATTTTCTAATCACGGGGATGTCAGTAATGTAATGTCTTGCTGAAACCGACCTGAAGTGATAGAATCTATAGCCACACAATGCTTACCAGTGTTAAAACTGACATTGATCAAAAAAGTATGTGATGCAACCATTTTCTAGTAGGTGCATTACCACTCAGCTCTGTATATATGCTCTGTGTGTGTATGCTCTCCTTGCTTGCTTGCTGCTCTCCTCACCTCATCAAAGACTAACTTCTAAGACAAAGGAACTTTCCAGGTAGCAGTGTTATCTTTTACTCAAAAATGCACTGAGCAGCGAAAATGCTTGACACATGAATGCTTGACCCTGTGGTCAGCTGGGTTACCTTTCTTGTTGGAAAGAGATTGTCCTCTTGAAGTCTGATGTAGGACTTGTCCTAATTTTGTAATTCTCAGCCTTTTATAGGAATTTTACAGCCTCGTCCTGGCTGGGCCCACTGATTGAAGAGGACAGGCTGGCTGCAGACACCATGGCATTTAGAGAATGCACCGGTGTTTGCAGTTGGGTTTTGGCTTGTAACTAAACTCTGATACTTGTACTACAGGACATGCCACAGACAAATATTTTTTAAAAAAAATCCTAATAGTAGTTGTTTTGTTTTTTTTTTTTTCCCCTCCCTGTTCTGCAGAAGAACTTTCAAATGGTGAAGTACAACAGTTTTTATTGTGGTACTGTGGTGACCCTAGCTGTCATTACTGGAAATCTCTATTTTAAGGAAAAAAACAGATTTCATTTTGAAAAGCATATACGTGCTCTTTTCTATCTTTGTGTCATTTTAGGGAAATGGAATTCTTTTAACTTTTGCATCAAAATGGCACCGAAGCTTAGAAGTAAATGCATTTTTATAAACATATCAGTAGAACAAGAAAACCATTCAAGTTACTTCAGCCTTATTCAAAAAAACACTGTGTCTCAGAGCATAACTTCAAAACTGCAGTGATTTTACAAAAGTTGTGCTTTGTAAGTTATTCAGGGAAATGCATTTTATTTCCAGACATAGCTGCAGACCCGTGTTATCTGAAGTATTGAAACTGAAGTCTGAAAAACAATAGATGTTCTAAGATGTAGTTTTTGATAGAAATTTTCAAATGGTGAGATATGTGGTTTTACTTTTCTTCTCCTGATTTGGGTTAGTTGTGTGCTTGTTGCTGAGGCTGCTGAATTGTGCTGTATGTTAAACAAGAACCATGGTGACCATGATTGATAATTGTAGTGGAATAAATCAAGGAGGATGTTATTTCATGTTGACCTATGGGCTTTGTTTAGGGCATAGAAATGTATTAATAAGTTGGCAGCTTCTTCCCTAAAATGTTTTGGTATGGTGTTGCTCTTGGGAACATATCTTTATTTTCCTGTCTATCATTCTAGCCCATTAAAATTCGGTACAACTGAAACTGGACTTTCAGAGATGTTACTTTTTAGACACAGTATGTCTCCAGAATCAAAAGAAGTAAATTATGGGCTCTGTTGTACAATTAATGTCTTTTATCTCTTCTGCAACTTCCAGTTTCATTTGGAAAGAGTGGAAGTCTTTGAGCGGTTTGTAAATTTGTTAAGAATATTTAATTTCCAGAATGTTATTAATTTTCTATTCCCTCTTTGCAAAACGTATGAAATGTTCTGAATATTTTGGCAGTTACTGAAGGTACTGAGCACACCACGTTCTCACGGATGTGTGGCAGGGACAGAGTGCTGCACCACAGCTCATTGTGCCCTCTGGACTCTTTTAGATTACTGTTGTTTATACTTTGGAGTGTACGCAGAAAAATGTTTGTTTTGTGTTCTTTGTGTTTGAAATCTGGACCACAAACAAAGGATTGCGTTAGCGATACTGATTATATTAAAAACGGAAATAACATGTTTGTCAATGATGCACCTCAGGTTGGTATAGGATAAGTGTGTGTAATTTCTAAAAAACAGAAATGGGGTATGGTTATTTAAAAGGGTCATGCTGTTGAATCTTTTTCTTTTGGGGGTGGGAGGGGAGAAGAATTTTGTGAGGCCTGAAATGAAGTTCTTTCACAGAGCTCAGTCACTAAAGCACAGAGATGAGAAAATAGCAGTAGACTGAGTTTTGAAAGCTTAAAAAAATCATTCAAAGTTGAGTAAATCCATGGTTTGGGAGATACATTCAGATTTTACAAAAATATATATATTATTATTTCAGGGCTACTGGTTCATCTCAGGAAAGCAGAAGAAAAATCCATAATGCTGTTAGCCATGAATTGTGCATTTTCTTTCTGGCAGGATTTTTTGTTTTTTCCACAGGTAGAAAACTAGTAGCACACATTTAAGAAGCAGAAAGTAGTATAAAAAATCTGCTGGTGGGTAAACAACAGATATTATAGCATATGTGTCATGTATATATGGCATATATCCTTCTGTAGAGACTGCATGCATTTCCTTTATAACTACTTTCTTTGTATTGGAAGACTGATTAATTTCCTTGGAGCTTTCTGTTCTCTTGGCTGAACAAACTCAGTTCTTTCAGTCTTTGTATAGCAACTTCTGCCTTCTAATCCATTTGGTAGCCCTCTGCCCGACCCCCTCCAATTTTTTAGCATCTTGCAGTGACTCTGGTTGGTATCCCATAGCATTTTGAAAGTTAAGCATACCTTCAGTCCGTCAGCAGAGAAAAATTGATGTTCAGAAGTAAATGTATGTTCTTATGTTGAGCTTAGGCAGACCCTATTTTGCTGGGTTTGCTGCTCTAAAGTTTTACACCCAAAATTGCTTCATTATAGCTGAAGTACTTAGCATGCTTTTGATTATCCAGTGCTGGTAGCAGTCAGAGGTATTGAGGTAAAAGGCTCCTGCTGAGGTAAATAATTCTTCAATACTCTCTGCTGGTTGCATGAGCTAGTTTCTGCTTGGCCCATGCATGTCTTTTGGGGAGGAAGGATCATCCTTAGTGTAAAAATTGTCCATGATGGAGATCTTCCACAAGCCTTGACTTCTTTGTCCACGGTTGTTGACTGCTGGTGTTAAAATCATGTTCCTCTTTACTGGTAGGAATTTGTCTAGCCTTTTCATCTAGCTTTCATCTGTTAGAACGGGCAGACCCAGTAGTACCCAATTTCTTTTTCTCCCATGAGAGTATTTCTAGACTACCCTGAATTCAGTTCATAAACTTTTATGTTAGTAAAATAAATGGGTTGCCTGCTTTTATACTAGCTCAGCCTTGCATCACTTTCTCAGCTCTTCTCTGAGTCCTTTCTTGTGCTTTGCCAGCATCTTCCTTGCCACGTGGATGTTAGCCCTAGAGAAACATGCCAGGAGAAGCTGCAGTGGTGCCAAATGCTAATCGGGGACTCAGTCCACAAAGAGATTAGTGTGCTGCGGTGCTCAGCACAGAGACACGGGTTCTGCCATAAAACACCCAGCTAGCCTCCCCAGAGCTGAATGCACAGCAGTGGGATCTGTGACAGGGAGGAGGAAAAAAAGAGTCCTGTGTTCCAGCCTCAACTTACAAAAAAAAACAACTGTGTATGTATGTTTTTTTCTATTGACAATTTTAATCCTAGCCCTATCTAGTCCAGGACTCTGCTCCCTCTTTCCACATGAACATCCTACTACTATGCAGGGAAGCTGTAACATGGGGTTCCTGCTGGCACCCTCATGATTAGGACCGCTGCAGGAGAACACACCTCTAGTTGTGCCATTAAGGCATTTGGCTCAGAAGACTTAAGCAACTTAACATCCCTTCCAGTTACTGCTGGAATGAGAAGTATTTCACTGCCATCCCTTGTTACAAACACATAACCTGTTTCTCCCCAAACCAGAGCAGATTCTAATCACATACTTGTGGGTTTCCTTCTTTATTAACTGCCCAGCTGTTCTGATCTTGGAATGGGCTGATACTATCAATAGAGGTCATTTCAAAAAATAAGCAAAACAATATCCTTAAATGTACTAGAAGGTTCCACTTTTCTTTTTCCCTATGTTATATATGAGGGGTGTGATTTTTTTTTTATTTTAGTCTTTAAAAAAAAAATGTTGTTTTTACTCTCTCAGCAAACAAAGTTGTCGCTTTTGTAATCTTTTTTCACTAGCTAGCCTAAATATTTTCCAAACCTTGTCTAAATTGCTACAAACTGTCACTCAAGTCTTTTTCTTTAAACAAGTGTTCCTTACTTTTTTTTCTTTTGGCAGCTCCTGGCAGCATTGTAGAAGTGGTCCCTACTAAAGGCGCAAATTTGTAACAGCATGCATATGTACATGTGTATATATACAAATTATTTTGGACGCTGTTCAAGAATGCATACAGCAAAAAGAAACAAATTGTAATAATTTTTATATGATTATTGTTTGATTTTTGCTTCTGCTGTCAGCTCCTTTCTCTTAGCGTGGATAAACTCTAAGATAATGCCGAATGAAAATTTTGTTAATTTCAAGAACATTTGAATTGGGAAATTCCAAGGCCACATACACAATGTCATGTGCATTTACCATCATCTGGGATGAGGTGACCTATTATGACATGGATTGTATCTTCTGTGCTAAGGACAACTAAAGATGAACCTACTACCCTAGTCTTATGTGCTTTGCTGGTGTGTGTATGCTAACTAGAATTCCAAAGGATGTTTTCTGTTTGATTCCTGATACACAAACTTTCAGGATATTTTTTTTCAAGCTTTGTAGTGACTAAGAAATTGGTATTATTATTTTTTAAATAAAGTTAAATTCCTTTTTTCTACCTTTTTTTCCCTCCTGAATAGGACACAGGAATTGATTTTTGTGGCAGGTTTGGCTAGTCAGCAGTCTGCTGTTAGGGTCCTAGTTCTTGGCTTATGAAGTGTTAAAGCCTCAGAGAGCTTTTAGGAGGAGTCCTCCCTTGAACTAACCCCCACCCGTGTAGCTGCCTTTGCCAGTCTGAGAGACCACAGTGGCTTATGCAATCCTGGCCCAGAAACCCACCAGCAGTGTGATTCTTCTGGCTTGTGTTTTGTGTCTTCTGTCTCTTTCCTATTTTCTGGCACTGCCAGTGGTTTTCCACCGTGTCAGTTTTCTTCTGAATTTTAAAAAATAAGACCTGCTGGGTGTCATCTGTCTGGACAAGTCACGTGCCTTTTCAAGGGAAACTGGTTAGTCTGATATGAACTGTATTGTGCAAAACTCTGCTGCAGTTTATCCTGTTTAAAGTATAAACTTTCATGTTTTTCATTATTTTTTCCTTCAAAGATTGTTCAGAAGTCTCACATACCACTGAAGTGGGGCTGACAGGCCTGTAATTGTTAAGACCCCTGTGTTCTGAATGCAGCATCAGATTTGGTGTCCTTTCATCATGTATTTAAGTCATGCACTGATGGACCTTTCGCAACAACTCACTACCTCTGACAGAGTGCCCCTGCTTACCCTGTCCTGCAAACCATGATTGCTGTGGGGAGGCTGACTGCAGTAGGCAGACACAAACCCAGACAGCACCAGCAGCTTCATCCTGCTCCCCTCTCTGGCTGGACAGGGTGGAGGTCCTACTAGTCACAATATACAGGCACGCACATACATGTACGAGGTGGGTCCCCCCTTAGCGAGTGGGGCCTGGGCAGGATGTCTCTTCTGCTGAGTCCTTCATTTGGGCTCCCACCTGCCTCTGTGCTCCTCTGGGCCTGTGGAGGTGGGCTGCTGGCTGCTGGGATGGTCCTAGCAGCGAGGGGGTGTTATTCAGGCCATCCGTCTGTGCTCCTCTGTCTGTGTGCAGCTTTCTGTTGCTTAACCTGTCAATAATTGCATGATTATTTCTAGCTAGATTCATGAGCTGATGCTTAACAGGTGTTTTGCAATTCATACTTCTATGAAATCTCTAAAGGAACCATTCTTTATCTAAATTATAAATATTTACATTAATCTATTCAGAGTTAATAGCACTTCTAATTCTTTTCTGTCTTATCAGCTCCTAGAAAAAAAAAAACTAGACAGTATCAGACGGTAGACTAAATTTTCAAATATAGGAAACTAATATGGCATCTGTAATATACATCTAGATGTTCTGATCAACGTGCATCACATAGGCCTATCTGTTGTGTTTAGAGCACCAATTTAGACTCATTTGTTAACCAAGCATATTTAATAGGTGATGATATTTAGAACAAATGTTTTATGTAACATTATGAGCAGAATGCCAGCAAAATGCAATTACAAAGCATCAGTATTGACTCGCTAAAAAAGAAGAAAATGTTATATAACCAAAAGACTCAGAAACAGAATTGAAATTGGTTTATGCTGTTGTTACGTAGATAGAAGAAAAAAAAAATGTTCAGAAGGAAAGGATGGAAAGAAAGGCAGTGTCTTTAAGTACGTGCATTATTATATAACCTCTGGCTGTAAAGCTACACAGTGAAAGCTTAAAGCACATAGGAATGTTAGTAATCTGAATGGCTAAAAGCTGTGGGTTGAATTTATCCTACAGTACAATTCAGCCTGGAATGCCATTTGTTGAAAGAGCTGGGGAATAGCAGTTCATGAAGGTAATGCAGGTTAACTCTTGCTTTCACCTGCAGATACACAAATGGAGTTGCTGTTATCACTGCAGAAGAGGCAGAGTGCAGTGACTGCTACTGAAGGGGGAGGCTGTACTTCTTGGAGCAGCAGCTACTGCTGTTGTGTCCCCCACACCCCCCCACCTTTCTCCCTTCACTTTCCCCACCCCAGCAGCGTTCTGGCTCACCAAGTTGTGCAGCAGCTGCAAAACAGTTCCAGAGATGGATGCTGTGCCTTGTATAGCATGATACAGTAGGCATATTTTTATGATTGCACATGTGTTTCTTTGCCCTTGATTCTATGCTTAAATCTAGGCAGGTATTGAAATACCAGCTGCTATAGTTTTTAATTTATTTTTACAATCTGCAGATGTACTTTGGATTTCACTTCTTCAAGGCAGTTTAGATATGCTTATGAAGAGCCCACTTGCCTAGGAGAGTATAGATATGTAGGAGAATGTGCAATTTCCTTTCATAGTATTCAAGCATTAACAAGGAGAATGTGAACATCTTCCGAAAGGATGTAAAGAGGAGACCTGCAATACTTAACATGAAAGAAAAATAAAAAAGGCTGAGATATGCAATGCCATAGTGAAGTGAGACCATATGCAAAGAAAGCCGTGTAGTTTTTCAAAAGCAGTTTATACCTGCAGCCCCAAATCAGCATGTTAGAAATGCATAGAAAATAGTTCTGGTGAGATGTGTCGGAAACCGTCAAAGCACCAAAGATAAATAATACATGCCTACCTTTTCTAAAAACATGAAAATATCTCCACTTAGCACTGATTCTCAAGCTTTCCTGGAAGGGTCAGATTGCCTTTTTGTGTCCACTTCATTTAAGTTGGTATTTGTATCAGCAATAAATTTCATCTGTACTTTTATTTACCACTCATATACTACTATAGCTCACATTTCTTGTCCTAAAAGTTACAATTTTACAAGTTACAATAAAAAGCAGTTTTAATTTTCCAGTATATAAATTTATTCGATCGAGAAGACTGCAATCTTTTAGTATCTTAACTAAGTTATAAAATGTCCATGTTAGAAGACTCACTTCTGAGGCTGTTACAGCTCCATAAATGTAAGCCAGTGTAACAGATAATTGGAAATTCCAGTACGTTTAATCTGGAACAGAAAGCAGTGTGCTTTACTAGTTGTACTTGCCTCTCTTGCGCTATAGTGCTATCGCAGCACCTATATACTCACCATACTGAATGCCTTTTGCAAGGGAGTTGTATGCTGTATCCTTTTGAGGATGACGTTAAAGTAAATAGCTTTAACCAGTGAAAAGGTAATACTACGCATTCATAATCTCATCATAGAGTTCTTCCAGATAGCTTTTCTAGAGATTCTTTAATTCCTTTAATTAAGTTAGGTTTGCTGTTTTCTTTCCATTTTCACAGACATTGTGTATCTTTTTTGGTTATGTAGTACCTTTATGGCTTGGTATTCTGTGTCCAATTCAATGTGAATTACTTCTTACTGCAGCTGAAGCATAAAATTCTGAGATACTCACTCTAGACATGATGCCTCCTCACTTTATGTACTCATAGGGTTGTTATCTATCCCTACACATTAGTTTAAAGAATTCAGTAGTGGAAAAATGCCTTTCACTGTCAAGATGTGGATACATTTCTCTTCGATGTCAGCCAGTTTTAGTGCAAAATAAAGTAAGAAGGATCAGGGGCACAAACGCCTTTTGTTGTGAGTGTGGTGAATCAGAATTCAGCTGACATGCTGCTCTCCCCAGAAGACTGACTTCCTGAAGTTGTATAGTTTAGTCCTCCATCTATTTGGAGATGCCTGGAACAGGATGTGGTCTTCTTATTTTTCCTCTGATCCCCTGCAGCCCCCTGCTCCTCTGCTGCTGGTTAGGCAGGAGGATCCCTCCTTCCAGTCACCTTCCAAGAACTTGCCCTCCTATGCATTCCTGCAAATCCCCACTTATGCAAATCCTTGGATAGAACCCACTTCCCCCACCCTACTTTTATATTTTGGTCCTCAGTCTGTTGCAGTAAAGCTCTGGCTGTGGAGCTACCTGGCTTTTAATTAACTACAGTGTCCAAGTGCCAGTGTTGTAGGTAGGCACTATGGAAACAAGAAGTGGAATTTGTTCATGCTCCAATAAAACAAGGCTGGCTCACATTTATATGCCAGAACTCCCACCCCTTCTTCCTTCCCAAAACAGTGGCCAGATCTCAACTTTCTCCAAATAGTTCCTGATCTTTTCCCTAAGTTGTCATGGCTCAAGGAAAATGTTGGTTGGCCCAGATGAAAACTGTGCTAGTGAACAAGGTGACAGCCATACAGCAGTGATGGTCACAGTGCTCAAAACCATGTTCCAGCCTTGTTTTGTCTACCGGTAGATATACAGCTGGAGGGCATAATCTGCAACCCAAAAGTACTTCTTGCTGCTTCCCAGGAGTTTTCCACTGTTTCTTACAGAGCATGTTCTTTCCCTCCTCAGGTTACTCCTATTACTGCACACCCAATGAATGACATCAGTGTTTGTTCTGTATGGATCTGAGTTCAGTGAACCACGTCTGTCCCATAATATCTTCTCACTAGTTATATATGTTAAATCATACATCTCTGCTGTCAGTTTAGACAGGTTCTCAGTATACTAAGGATTTTATCCTACACATTTGCTGCAAGTATCAGCAGCATGGACTCTGTTAGCTCTATTGGTTTCTGGGTGGGACAGCATTAGTTATAGCTGATGTTTGACTTCTTCGCAGTTACTGCTTTTGTTCTATGTTTGTACCTTAATAGCAGTCGTACAGAAACATCATACTCTGTTGTTTATCAGACATAGCTATGTTCATGAATGTATTTTCAGTTTTAATCTTGTATTTTGGTTTCTCTATCACTTTGAGGAAGTATTTTCTCACAGATGAGCAGCAGTCTATCAGCTCTGAAACCCCAAGAACACAGACTCGAAGTAAATATGTGGGCTCTGCACCAAGTCCATAAGCTTTATGGATTCAGACTGCATGAAAACAATTATGCTGCTTTTGAGTCCAGTTTGTCCCTAGAAACACAGAACTGAATTTGCAGAGCTATGTCTGAACCTTAGGTGAACTCCAGTATCTTTGGATATTGGATATATAATAGCACATCTAATCCACAACCCTCTATGCTATTTTAAGAGAAAATTAGAATTATTGACATCAAAACAGCGTGGGTCTTCAGAAGATTAAAGCACTTATAGATGCACATAGCTAAGAGAGACTGAAAGGTGGCCAGTAATTACTGACTGGTAATTACAGCCTCACCAAGGCAAGAAAAACCTGAACTAAATCACCCTAAGTGATCCCAACTGATGCTTATTGTCAGTGCTGCAGAAGGAGGCAGGCACCCTCACACATCCTAACCAATCTGACCTGGAGAAGATTTTCTCCTTGATTGTTAAGCAAGAATAATTGGTTCTGCTGATCCTGTAAGTAGGAAGGTCTTCATGCATGTAAAAGATAAGTTGGGCATCATTCTTGCTCCTGTCTTTTCTTTAGTTGTTGCTACTTTAAAAAACAAAAAGAAGAATTTAAAAGTTCATCTGACCATTTTTAAGCTGTAAGAAATAATCCCATGTAAGTGAGTAGGTAAAACTGGGAAATGTGACATTTAGGGTTCCTTAACATAGAAGTGCTGTTGTCTTTTGGCAGTCCAAAATGAGTTTTGCTTAGAAGAAATAAAAAGGAGGCTGGGTTTACTTAAATTTTTTCAAAGATCTACCTCTGGTTAATCTTTGTTTTGAATACTATTTTGCTCCTTATGGCCTTAGTTCAGCAAGGGCTCTATTACAGCAACATTTATTCATCCATACCACTGCAGGCTTTGGTAGCCATATTTACCAGAATTATTTGCTATGCTTTGTTGCATGAGAGAGCCTCAGACCTCAAATGTACGTGTGAGGTGTGCAGAAATTCTGTTTAGTCTGTAGGTGGTGAGACCTCAGATTCTGCCAGAGGTCTTCTGGGGTTCTACTGATGGCTTCTGGATGCTGGCAGTGTCTGGTCTTTGCATACAAATACAGGTACTCCTTCAGAGAGAGACGCTTTGGATGTTCATACACTGGTTGGCCTGTGGAAAGAATCATCATTAAAATCTGGTATGTGGAAGGAATAGCCCATAGTGACAGCAAGAAACACTGCCAGGTTGCCCGCCTGCTCCAGACAATTTCTGTGTGGGACAGAAACAGGAAGAAGATGGTGTATTTCCAGTGTGATGCCAGAAGAGGCTGTTGCTGTAGTGATAGCGTCCTCTGGGCTTAACTGGGTCTTGAAGTGGTGGCATTTCATTGGAGTTCCTCTGCGCTAGCATGCTCTTTAGGTCTGCTCACTTGTCATGTTAATTGACTTTATAGCATCAAATCCACTCAGGTTGGTCGAAACCTTTAGGACTTCTGTTTGACTTTTTTCTTCTTTTTAGTAAAATAAACATAGGAAACATTTTTGGAAGTCTTAAAAGAGTAGTAATTGTCATAATGCAAAAAAAAAAAAAAAAAAAGACAAGCGATAAAAAAGGACAAGAGGGTTGAGAAGAAAACAGATGAAAGTTGTCTGTGTGAAAATGATGACATAACCATAAAGGCTAATAAGGAAGAAAGGTGAAATTCTGAAAAATTAGTGGGTAGATAATGCTATTCTGCCTGCACTATCAAGTGTGCCTTAGAGTTTGCTCTAAAATTTTGCTGCTTTTGTAGCTTAGTCTTCAGTGCAGACACCTTGTATTCTGTTAGCCAGCAGTTTAGACATTGAATATTTTCCTTGGGTTTTTGGTTAACTCACTCACCTTGGTTTAGTTTATTGCTGCTGCACTGGTGACCTCTGAGGGCAGAGATAATTTCTTCTCTGCTGTTATTGGTATTGACTGTGTCACTTTGTAGTCTCTTGTTCATGCTATGCACATCCTCTTCGTACTATTCAGTTATTTTCTCCCTGCTACATCATTTCAGCTTCCATTGAACTGCATCAGCTAAAAATATTCCTGAATCAAATCCTCAGATTCCTCATGAGCAGGACTGGCCTTGCTGGGACAGTGAGAGAACAGACAGCAATCTCTGCTCATTTCTTTGTAATGTTCTGAATTCTCACTGGATTTACCTGTGTCGACAGTCCTGGGCCTTGTCAACAAACTTTAATTTTCTGTGGAGTTAGACTGAAAGTAAAAATCCCACTTAGCAGCACCCCTTTCCTCAGCAGAATGATGGAGTTCCAGGCAACTATGATAGTATTAAAGTTGAAAAGAATTGGGATAAGCATAAAAATGCAGCTCTATAATTACTAGACTGACATGTTTCTTGTTAGCTAAGAAATGCCACAGGTAGTCATTGTGGGAGTGCACAGAGGCAGGGGCTGTGTATCAGAGGGAAAGGCTTGCTTTATGTAAACTGCCAGAGCAGAAAACTTTGTTCCTCAAGAGATAATGAGTATCCATGCAGGTGGTTGTGTACCTTCTTCCTCTTCCTGAGTGTTGAAATAAATATAAGGATAAAGTGAGTGCAGAGTGTTGAGTCAATGCAGAGAGGTCGCTATAATTTTCTTTATATGAAGGCACAGATTAAACTAATAAAGCTTCTGAAAAGGGATCTACAATAATGGATGCTGTTTCCATCCTTAATATGACTGACAGAGTTCCTTCCATTCTCATTTTATAATTGGTGTCGCCTATTACTTAGTCTGTGGCAACAGTACTAGGATGATAGCAGTGTCCAGACTGTCATTAATGTTAGGAACAATTTGAATGATTTGATATGAGGCATAATGGGGTGTCTTAAGGAGTTGAGGAGCTAAGAAATAAAGCAAGAGTTGGAAAATTGGAAAATCCATGATTGCTTATCTAGACACTTAAATACTTCAGGGTGATGCTTCTGTGTATCTGCAATGTTCTTTCACAGTTTGAGTGGACATGCAGTGCTTGCAGTTAAGTTGGCTTCTTTTATGCTATGGAAAGTCAATCTTCCCTTCTTAAGAACTGTGATTGCTGGCCTTCATGTTGATAGTTCTGAAAGTGGAACCCTTTGAACCGAAGTTCCTCTTTGCTATGAACTAGCAAGTCAGAAGTCTCCGGCTTTATTTTAGCTTTCTGAATTTGTTTTTCTTGTAAACAGATGAAAGTTTTCTCCCATTTTTTCCTTCTGTTTTTCTCCCACAATGGTTTGTAATCCATTTTCAATTATTTTTGATGACTTTCTATTTCTTACAAGCCTGTTTCTCACCATTATTTCAGGTCTGGCAGGACTTTAAAAAAAAAAAAAAATCAAATTTAGGGGATTTTTTGTTGTTGTTGTCCTTCAGTATGCTACATCTTGTCTAAAGCTTCTTTTGGCAAGAGTTCAGCAGCTTAACTGCATTATAAGAAACATCTTTTGCTGTGCTTCCAACCTTTCATCTGTATGCTTCATTCGAGTATCCCAAACATTTACACCTCAACAGCCTTAACAGTTGGACTCAGTTCACCCTCTACAGGCCATCTGTAACTTCATATTCTGTTGTCACGCTTCTGTGTCATCTCTTTCCCTGGCTGAAGGACTTACTTAGTGATCATTTGGAAGTCTCATTTAGAAGTCATTCTATACCTTTGATCTTCTTTGTTGCCTTTCTCTGCTCTGAAAGGAATTTCCTTTACATGATATGAAAGCAGAGTCTGTAAGATAGAAAATCCATTAATGCTTCGCGGCATGCTTATTTAGTAAGGAAGTAGGTCACTGTAAATTCTGATGACCCTGAGTGAAGGTGGGGGCGGTGTTGAGCCTGATTCTCAAAACAAGTGGAAATTACCTGAATTGTCACTAGCAAGGAAATGAAAAGTCTGCCCTGAGAAGGACCAATGCAATTTTAAGGTGAAGAGTTAGTGTTTCAATTAAAAAAAATACACATTTTTATGTAGTACGTGAAAGAGGCTTGAAATAACCATTTTGTATCAATTTAAGTGGAGATAAATATATTTGATTTTCATGCCAGAACTTAAAATGTTGAGGCCTGTTTCCATCAACAATAGTGGAGAAAAGAGTGACTGATTATACCATATTATGCTGAAACCTGAATGGTTGGGGTTGTGTCCACAGGGCTGTTGCTTATTTTTTGTGTGTGGTGTCTTGGTGTTTTTTTTTTTTTTTTTTTTTTTTTTTTTGATTTGATTTTAATTTGAACAATGCCAGTTTAAGAGTTTAATTTTGTGTTTTGTTTTGGGCCCCTCACTTACAAGCATGTTGAGTTGCTTGAGCACATGCAGAAAAGAGCAACAAACCTGGTGAAGGGACTAGAAAACAAGATTTATGAGGAGTGGCTGAGGGAATTGGGTTTCCTAGCTTCAGAGAAGAGGAGATTGAGGGGAGACAACATTGCTCTCTACAACTACCTGAAGGGAGGTTTTGGAGAGGTGTGTGTGTTGGTCTTTTTTCTCAGGTAGCAAGTGATAGGACACAAGGAAACAGTCTCAGGTTGTGCTAGGGGAGGTTTAGATTGGACACTGGGAAAAGTGTCTTCACAGAGAGGGTGGTCAAGCATTTGAACAGGCTGCCTGGGAAAATGGTAGAGATGTTTTAGAGGCATTTGGACATGACACTAAAGGACATGGTTTAGTGATAGGACTTGGTAGGTCAGGTTGATTGTTGGACTTCGTGATCCTGAATGTCTTTTCTAACCTGGATGGTTCTATGATTTTTACATAGTTATCTTTCTGTACCTCTGAGATGTGAGAAATCAAAATCCATACTGGCAGGCAAAGTCTCCTTTCTAGACTAGGAGAAATAATTTAATATTCCTGATTATCCTAAGACAAATGTATTTCTCAGTAAAAAAAAAAAAATCTGCTCAAAAGAAATATAAATGGGCATGAAGTAAAAAAAAAAAAAAAAAAACAAAGACACCACATCTGACTGATAGTGCAATTACTGGCTTGTTAAGTGGATGGCAAAAGAAGGCATAGTAATTGTGTAGCTACTGATGAGAAAATTTTCAGAATGCATTATGTATATTTTGCCTCATCCCAACAAATTCAGTTCACAAAAGACAAGGAACAATGGGCAGCATCTCAAAGGGCTGCTACACTTCAAATTAGAGCCTTCTCTTAAGCATTAAAAACATGGATCAAAGTAAAACCGTAGCATGTATGGCTTGAACGTCATGCTTTCATAGAATCACAGAATTGTCTAGGTTGGAAGAGACCTCAAGATCATCGAGTCCAACCTCTGACCTAACACTAACAAGTCCTCCACTAAACCATATCGCTAAGTTCAACATCTAAACATCTTTTAAAGACCTCCAGGGACGATGACTCCACCACTTCCCTGGGCAGCCCATTCCAATGCCTAACAACCCTCTCAGTAAAGAAGTTCTTCCTAATATCCAACCTAAAACACCCCTGGCACAACTTCAGCCTGTTCCCCCTTGTTCTGGCACATGGGAGAATAGACCAACCCCCACCTCGCTACAGCCTCCTTTAATGTAATTTATAAAGAGCAATAAGTTTGCCCCTGAGCCTCCTTTTCTCCAGGCTGAACAAGCCCAGCTCCCTCAGCCAGTCCTCATAGGACTTGTTCTCCAGACCCCTCACCAGCTTTGTCGTCCTTCTCTGGACTCGCTCGAGCACCTTGATGTCCTTCTTGTAGTGAGGGGCCCAAAACTGAACACTTTCTTGAACTCAGACTTGCAGATATGTTCATATTATGGGCACCACCAGATAGTTCACAGTGTTTTTCAAGTAAAGATCATGATATAGTCTGAGGAATATATCAACATTTTGGCTGTGATGATTTTTTTTGTTAGGTAAGGTACTTGTATGTATACATGTAATAGTGTATATATTGTGTAGATAAATACTTGTATTTTTCCCTGTTCCTAAACATGCAATTTAAGTAGCAAATCAAAAGCTCTGGACTTTATTTTGAGAAAAATACTTCCATACTATACTGTTGTGTTTCTGCTGTGGCTAGCAAGGTCTCCTTGTTAGGTTTCTGTCTAAGTTAAGTTTATGTTCAAGTATAATCCATTTTAGATTAGTGAGTCCAAATAGAATCAAGGACATCTCTATCACGGGACTTTTGTCCAAGTATGGAAGTTTTCACAACAGATTTCTTCATTAAAGGCTGCACTTCTCTATGAGTTAGGCAATAGAGTATCAGACTGAAGTTAAAACATAGATCACATAGGGAATGCAGAGTCCCTTCTGAAAGCCTGATTATCTGGAAGGGCAAGATAGTCTTAGACATGCAAATAGTGTATATACCTCCTGTATATATTGGTATTGATACTCATGTTTGATACTATTGATACTCAGTTTTCTTGTATTGCCTTTTTTTTTGGAGGGGGGGGAGAAGAGGGTTGCTGAGGTGAGGGACAGTGCTAAACCCTGATATACTTGAAAAAAACTATTTATTTTAAAAAAAACAAAAACAAAACCAGATATTTTTAATTAATCCTTCAGAAGTTAGTAATTCTCCTGCACTCCAACATTTACATAACTATGCTCTAGTAAGCTTTTGAAAAGAGAACAGCAAATATGATTAATATTCTATTGTGGCAGCCAGCTTTGCCTGTTTCATTGTTTTGGTTTGCCTTGTTTTTCCCTTTTCTTGTAGTGCTATACAGAATGAAATTAAAAGACATTCAGCAGAAGCTCTTCATTTTTTTAAGGAGCTTGTTGAGCTGGATTAAAAAAAAAAAAAAGCCAAAGCTGTATTCGGTTGCATAACTGTTTTCAACTTTGTGTTTTCTAACAAAAGAGAAGTGATAAGAGTTCATTAGTGTCAAGGTACAGTGTTTTGGGATTCAGAGGAGCTGACCTGTATCTCCGGCTTTCTCTCTTGAAGTCATATTGATTTACGTGAAGTGTCATTTTTGAAGTGTCATCTTTCTCTCAGTACCTCCGTTTCTTACATCTCTTTATTGATGGAATGCTGATTTTAATATTCATCTTCATACAGTTTGACCTTAAACCTGATATATAATGTTTGTAACATGATAATTTTGTATGAACTCATACCTGGAAGAGGTAAAGAAAGCTTTATATTTTGTCATATTCATTACATCTGTTAAGAGTATAGAAGAATATTGTTTTTTTTTTTGTTTTTTTTTTTTTTTTTTGTTTTGTTTTTTATATGGTTCATAAAAGTCATCCTGCTTTCTTAAGGATTTCTAAAAATCAATGTAACTTTACAGGTTTCCTTATTGCAATTTTTGTTTGTCTCCTGCGCTGTGGGAGACTTAATTACTTTTCACCTGGAACAGGAGGTGCACTGTACCATCAGTATGAGCCTGGAAATCATTATAACTTGTCTAGTGCCAGAAAGTGCCTTAGCGTCCTAAGTGTGCTATCAGGCAGAAATAGAGTTTAATGTACAGATTAAAAAGCTACAAGGAACTGTGACAATCACCCGGTCAAGCAGATCCCACAGATGCCCATGAAAGCCTATCTTGCTCTCAGTTTTAGTGACACAAACTGACTCGCAGTCACAGGGTTTGGTGGATAAGCCAACCAACCAGTGGTGGGTCTTACAAAACCTTTGGAGGATGGGGCTTTTCTGTCATGCTAGCTGTACCTCAGTAGACTTAATTTTGAGAGAAGTTTTACTGACTTTTTCAAAAGCAAGGCTTAGGCTCCGGGTGGTTGGAACTGCTTCATGCAGAAAAACCTCAAGGAGAGAGAATGATTTGGCAGAAGGAAAAAGGGTGAGAGGAGTCAGAACAAAAGTCTTCTGAGTTGGTTGTTGCCAGATGTGACTGAGGTATAAATAGGCTGTTTCAATTGAAATGAACTAGGACCAAATTTTCAAAGGTATCTGTGGGCCTAAAAGCCATTTTGGAAGATTATATTGGGTGCTTTGATCTCCATGTGAGCTAGGCACCTAGGCATCTTGAAAATCAATTTTCCATTTATCTTGCAATGAGTTGTGAGGTTTCAGGAGCTAGTGTGTTTAGAGTGGGACAAGACTACTGTAGGCTGTGGTGTTGAGTAGGCCTTTTGGTCTGAAGACCGTTACACGAAGAGGCTGTTGGAGCTTTGAATACAAAGCTATGTAAAAATGATTGATAACCAGGTGAAGAAGATTAAGAAATAATCTTGGGCAGCAGCTTGCAAGTGTTGTTCAGATCAATATTATGTTCCTAACCTGACAATTCTTATATAGGTTGCTGATTCCCCCTCCCTCCATGAAGTAAGTGATGTTGATTGCTTTTGACAAACTTTGAAGCAGCACAAAAAGGGGGGGGAAATTGCGTCTACTCCTATGTCATGGAGCTTCTAAAGAGCCTTTCTGTATCTGCTTTGACACAGTTATAGCCTTACTTTAAAATCCAGATTGATTTGTTTCTCTTAACATGGACGAAACTTGATTCTATCTTGTGAGCTGATTTTTCCTGTCAGAATTAAAGCTTGGAGATGTTTGCTGTGATCTAGGTCATGCTGACCTTAATTAAAGATGGGTTCACCATGTGTCAGGTAATGTTACAGACTATTTCAATAGTCTCCTACTGCAGTAGTTCTTTAAGAAATAAAAATAAAAAAAAATAAAACCCACAAAACTAGCAAATGCGCACAGCATAGGCAAGCTAAAAGACATGCAGTTAATTTGTTTCCAAAACATCTTTATTCAAATGCGATTTAAATTTCCTCAGTTATGGAAACATTTCCCATGATATGATTGAAGTTCCTGTAACTACCATAAACAGGCTAGATGGGAGATAATCTGGAGTATTTAATTTGTTTGTTTGTTGTTAACAATAATAGCAGGCATGTCTAGTCTAAAATTCAGTATGTGAAACTTAGTCATTTGCCACCTACTCTCCCTTTTGTGTATTTTTTTTTCTGCAGTTCATGTATTACTGTTATGTGCAGCCTGTAATTTCTTCTTTGCCTGGTGACCTGCTCTGTTATAGGATCTGGGCAGGCTGCCTGGGGATCACATGAGGAAAGAGGGATAGTCTCTTCTGTAGGACGAGAGGAGAGTGTACAGTCCTTGTTGGATACCACATTGCTTAGCTACCCCGTCATACATCTGTACCCCCAAAACATGATGAAGAGCGAGATGGTTGGCAGCTCTGCATCTGGTTAATTACATTCAACTTTTCCTGTCATGGCTGCAAGGTCATTGATTTTCCTTGGGGGTTTGGAAAAAAAAAAAAGACCTATGGAGAAAATGCCTTATTTGAGAGGCAGCATATGATACTCTTGCTATTTCATATCAAACTATTGAAACATGCTATCAAATGTTGACAGCATAAAAATGATTTGATTATGTTCAACAAAGTATTACTTCTGGGAAACATTTAGACTCCCAGATTCATCTTACAGATACGTCTATAACTGTAATGCATTTCCTTAAAAACGTCTGTGACAGTTGGGTGGTTTTTATTACCACCTTGATCGGCATCGTGTTCCAGCCTGAGCACTGTCTGGTCCTACCACAAACTCTTTGAGGTAGTTGATTTACTCGTAATATTTCTCCAGTGTATGAGTAATACAGAAGCTAATGCAGTGAATGAAATCATTTCCTCACTTTAAAACTTCTTTCATTTTCTTCTGCCGTGAGATGATTTCTCTATAATTCTAATTTCTTTTTTCACTTAATACTATATACTTACTTGCACTAATTCTTCTATTCCTTTTATACTTCAGTTCTTAATTATCTATCTGATACTAGTCTGTAGTTGTGGTGAGAGACTAATTATTTCTTACATACATAGAGAAAATTTTAATGGACTTCCAGCTTCTCTGCTGCAGTTTATTTTTAGATGTTCTTAACCATATAAAACAATAATGGGTTGGGTTGTGAGGTAGATTTTTTTTAAATTTGGATTTGAGTTTCCTACTGGTAGTTGTTCAGATATATACATTAAGTATTTTCAAGCTGACTATAAGCACGTTACTTAGGGGCTTTGGATTGAACATTAAATGAATGCTATAAGATGAGTGGTGGTGGAGAACCTCCCAATGGAAAACTCTCTGGATTTTGAGTACTTAGAAGATGGAAGCAAGCATGCAATTCTAGGAGGGTTTAACCCTCATCTTTAAAGAGGAAAGATACCTGGTTCTCTCCTAGGTTAATTTTGTTGGTCATTCCAAATGCTGAAACACCTACAAACTATGTGGTGTAAAAAGCAGCATTAAAACTTAAAAAAGGAATCCTTGCTAATTTTTCTACTTTATTTTTAACCTAATTTGTTACATAAATGAGGCTTGATGATTTTCAGTTCACTACCTGTTATTTCATCCTTCTTCTGGTAGCTTTTGAACCTATTGAGTCATTTCAGCAAAACTTGCCAAACTACGAAAAATGACATTGAAATATGTTCAGAGATGACTTATGTTTCATGAATAAATTTTATGAAGCCTGGTAGGTAACGTGGAAGAAATTTCATGCAGGCTTGTAGAAAGTACAGGAGAAATATCCTAGCGATACTCATGCTGAGGAAATGGGAGGAGAAATCTACTGTTACAGAATTAACTTGGCAGCATACTAGTCCCGTAAGTAAATATATATTACGCATTCTAGTCTTTTTTTTTAGATTTTTTTTTAGTGTGAGGAAGGTTAATTACTTGGATAAGGTTGAGGGTATCTTGAAAATCAGAAGTGTGACTCACAATTTCTGGGATAACACTTGAGATTTTAATTTGGATGAAAGTATCAGTTGTTTACAGGTTGTTTACAAGCCAAACTTGAAGCTACCTTTTAGTTTTACTTAAATGTACATCTGAATAAGTCTGTTGATTTGTTCCATTCTTCTCCAATTAATTGCATATTCAAATGTGTTCAAACAGTTTTAGTAGTAGAGAAATAAAATGATTCCTGATGCACATGGAAATATAAAATAACTCTAACTCTTTTCCCTGCAAGCAGAAAGGGGAGTGCAGTGCAGTGGTTGGCTTCTTCCTCCTGAGTGAAGAGAATGAGCTCTCTTCTGGAAAAAAAAAAAAAAAGAAAAAAAAAGTTATATATATATTTATATATTATATATATTAAAAACATGAAGGCATTAATCAGTACATGATATTGATTGTGCATTACACAGAAGTGTTCTAAAGGGACCATAACTCTGATTCTTGTTTCTAGTCTTTTTTTTTTTTTTTTTTTGATTCAGGAATTTGCAGTTTATGATCTATTTGCATCCACACTGGCATATAGATAGGCTCAGATACAAGTTCAGAGCTGAATAAAATAAATTCATTCCACAAAACAGCCTGCAGCGGTAAGAAATACTAATACGAAAAGGAATATCTTGCTGATGCCCACAATGCTCTGATAGCAAAACCTAAAAGAATTATACATACAAATTAGAAGAAGGTACCATATAACAACAAGTTCGTAACTTAATGTTTTGTACAATGTCATTCCCGTCCACAAAGGGACTTTTTACTAAATTTACTGTAGCACTGAAGAATATGGAACACTTGCTGATACCTGGAATAAAAAATTCAAACAATTTTTTTGTGTTGATTCTCCATTGTTTCAATGAAATCCTAGCTTTTTTGTAATTGGGATATTTCTCATAGAATTGCAGTTTTTTTTATTTACAGATTTTTATGAAAATTATTTGAGGTTCTATTTAGTGTAAAGTATCTGAGGGTACTTGATTTTGTTTATTTTGTTCATCTGTAGTATGTTCTTACTGTGTTTCATGAGGATTTAAATACCTTTTACCTTTCAGAGTACTAAATAAGTCAGTCATCTAAGAATTTTTACTCTTGCTTCCTAAGGGAATGTGTGCAATTGTCCATATTCTGTCTGTTCTTCAATCTGTCTAGTTCTGCACCCAAATAACTTTAATTCATAAACTTCCACCATCAGCTCTGAAGCAGAAACAGAAATCTGAAGGAACACTACATTCCTTTATGAAAAATGTGAACTTTGTCATGCCAGAGACCTTGCTTGAATTAGAGTTCTTGCTAAGACCAATGTAGGAAGATGGCAGTTTTTACCAAGCGTGACCAGGCAGCACCTGATCAGTAGTTCTAGGTCAGTTATAACAGCCACTGGCCTGCGTGAGGAGTTGGAATTATTTCATAAACAAGGCAATAAAGGGGTAAAAGGATTCCTGTAGGAATCCAGACTTCATTTATTTTTCTACTCTCAAAACTGCTTGTTTTTGAAAGGGCAGTTGCTGTATGGGCAAATAATCTCTTTGCATTTCCATCATCTGTCGCTTTAGCTATCATGCAGCTATACTATTGCTGGAAATTAAATGTATTAAAATGTTGGAACTCCAACTTCACACATTTATAGGTGTGGAAACATGAAATATGACTACGCAGAGTTCCCTGGGCAAGAGTGTTGTATGCAAAAGCTGGAGAACCTTCTAGTACAATTACTAAAATAATAGTATTATGCATAGTATATGGTGGCCATGCAAATTAGTAATTTACACTATGGCTGAGCATATCCTTTTTAAAATGCTGTTTTTCAATTTCTTTTAACTGTATTAACTGTACAGTGTTGTTCTTTCTAACTGAATTTTCCCTGAACCTAAAACCTTAAAGATTCCAAAGAAATATAGAATTGTTTCCTAGCTTGGCTAGTCACACCACAGACCATCAAAAGAGAGGTCCAATGGGAAGAGAGATTATTCATCTTTGCAGAGCCAGAGAAATTGCACCTTGGCAGTGATACAAGATTTTCTTTTTTACTCCCATTAATGTCTATGCAGACATAAATTATAGCCTTTCCTGTCCACTCCTCACCTTTCATTTCCTGAGCTTTCTTATTTAGAAGAAAACTGGGCTTAGACTTTAAAAGTTTTTTTTTTTTTTTTTTTTTTTTTTTTCTGGTGAAAATTCTGTTCATCCAAGAACTGCAGTAAGTATCCAAAGAGTATCTCAGAAAAAAGAAATGCAATAACATAAACTGGTGGCTTTCCAGTTAGGTGAACTCTGTAGAGAGAATTGATTTTTATTTTTATTTGAATACAGTTACTAAGTTACTGAACTGAGTTGTCTTTCAGTTCAGAATCAGCCTATATTTTAACTTGTTTACTTATATGTAGCATAGTACTTCCTTGCATACACATACATTTGTAGGTAGCTTTCATCAACTGAACTAGGAAATTGCATTAAAGTGCAATCTATGCAATAGACTGCTTTTTCTGAGCAACTCAGTTAACTTTACAGCTCTCTTGAGAAATTAGTCATAGCTACTTAACTTTGTCTTCATTTGCTTTTAAATATAATCTATTTTGTTAGTTAAGCACTAGACATCAGACCATTTTATCTTCACTGGTACTAAAAAACACATCTGCCTGAATGCAAAAATACAATTCATAAAATGCTGTATTGCCTGGAAGTGCATACAGTGTTCTGTAGATCAAAAGAAGGGAGAGATCAGGCATGGTCGATCAGGCATCCTTGAGTGACTAGAAGTGTGGGCTAGTACTTGGAATATTTAGAGATGCTTCTCAGTGGTCCCTTGGTGTTCCTTGCATTAATTTTTTTATTCATATTTAGATCACATTTTGTAGACATTGAATTTAGGTATTGATTAAGCAGAAAACCTTGCTACAGTGTACAGTTAATGTATGTATGTAAAGGGATCCAGGTGGCCAAGGAGATGTACTTGCATCTCCACTGCCTGTATAGAGAACTGCTGTATGACTCAGTATTTCTATCTGGAAAATTGAGTGGGAGGTTTCTAGAGTTTATCAATATTACTGTTTGTTTTTTCCCTCCATACATTGTTTGTAAGGGAGTTCAACTGTGTTCATGCAGTACTGTCTTTAAGGTCATCCTATGCTTTTTATGGTGAGTTACCATTGCAGGTTATACCTTTTTTGGTCTAGTCTCAGTCTTGTCCAACTTGACAGGAGCCAGAGCCCAAACCATGTTACTTAGGCTATTAAGGTACCCCTTAATTCTGTTACACAGGCTTTTGATTACAGCTTTTTCTGCACAGTTGATAAGAGCTTTCATCGCAAAATAAAGAGCGTTTCCCACCAGAAAAGCCACATCATCTTCTTTTATTCTCTGAAACAGATCTGCTGGGTGGGGAGGGAAATAGAGGAAAAGAAATGGGCTTTTAGAGTTATAGCCTAGAGACAAGGCAGAAATCTACTCTGACTCAGGATTTCATTCCAATGAATGAAGTGATGCAGAGCATGGAGTCTTCTTGGAGCAGGTGCCTGACAGAAGGACAGGAGGAATTTGTATACAATTACATGCTGATTAGAACACTAGATTAGGAAGTGGCAAGCTTGGTTAAGTTTCCCTTGGTCTGAAAAAATTTGAATTTGTTCTTTCCAGGATGATGCATACGAGAATTTACAGCAAACCTTGGATGGTGTTTATCTTCACCCCATGTGTTGAAACTGGACTGCTGTTCAGGAAAAAATAAATCAAGATTTAGGAGAAGAGAATCTCAGAAGTATTTGTATTTTCCATTAAAAGTTTTATAGCCAATTGTGTTTCATTCAATAACTCTTATTGACAAAAACAGAAATACTTGTTCAAGCAGCACAGATAAAACAGCTGTTGGTCTGAGTTAGAAACCATTTAATCCTTTTCCTGGAAATTTTTTTCTAAGTCAATAGCTTAGTGACACATTTCTGAATGAACTCCATGCTAGCCACAGGAATTAACGATATTTTGAACACAGCTTCAATCTACATATTCACTTACATTCTTACGTGTTACGTCTACACTAAGTATGGCAATAGGCTTTGAGCAGCCTAATTCAGGTGCTGGAAGCCAGCACAGAGCTTCATGTGGGCTGAATTATCCCATTGAGAATCTGAAAAGCCTGGTTAATTAGCTTCCTTGCCTGTCAGTCATTTGTTTCCATCTATTTTCTCACTTCAGCTGGTTCAGTCATAAAACTGTAATCTGTTTTTTCTATGGCTGTGAAGATGATACTCATAATTTACTCCTCCATCTAGCTATCTCAGTATATTTTTTAATTTTGGTTGGTTGTATTCCCGAAGTTTTGCAGTAGTCAATTACTTTATGAATCTGGACAGTACATTTAGCAAGTTCATGTGCAGCTTTTGAAGAGCTATCTGTACATAGAGATTTGTAAGGCTACACCTGGAGTACTCTGTCCAGTGATGCCCCCCAGAGAGAACTAGATATACTGGGAAGAGTCCAGTGGAGGGCTACCAAGATGTTAAGGGACTGGAGCAACTAGCTCTCCTATAAGGAGAGGCTGAGAGAGCTGGGATGGTTCAGCCTGGAGAAGAGAAGGCTTGAGGCAAAATATCAGTGTAGGTAAATACCTGAAGAGAGGATATATAAAGGAGATGGAGCCAGGCTCTTTTCAGTGGTACCTACTGCCCAGACAAGAGCCAGTGGGCCCAAGCTGAAATATAAGAGGCTCCCTCTGAACATCTGGAAATGTTTTTTTTCTGTGCAGATGGCTGAGCACTGGCACAGGTTGCCCAGAGAGGTCATGGAGATCTCCAAAAATCAGCTGGGCATGGTCCTGGGAAACCTACCCTAGCTGGGCCTGCTTGAGCGGGGAGGAGGGGAATTGGACCAGATTGACCTCCAGAGGTCCATGTCAACCTAAACCATTCTCTGATTCTGTGACACTTCATGGCAGCATTGATAATTGATTTTGATTAACATCAGTTTACACTTAGTGGCAAAAACATTTCCACTGCATATCTGAGAATTTTCTATGCCCGGTGATCTTTATTTTCAGGCATTTGTTCTCATTTAACAATTTCATTTCAAAAACCAGCTGTGACTGTCAGTTTGTACACACTACCCTTCTGCTGTAATCTCTCGCAAGTTCTTTGTTCACTAATCCATGTCTGCTGAGAGCACCATGACGTTACTGGCATCAAAGCAGAATCAAGCAGTGATGATTTAAAATGAAATATAAAACTGTTTTGAGTTCAAAAGCTGTTCTGCAGTCATCTCTTTTGCACCCAATTCAGAAGAAATGTTACATTTAAACTATTTTTATCCTGATTTTAAGCAAACTTATTTCTCACGTTCACGTACTGTTATATACATCAAGCATCAATCTGATGCTGTAAGCTTGAAAGTAAATTTTATAGATTTAGCTTTGTGTTTTAGGCAAATGTGTTTTGACAGTAGCTAAAAGCGTATTCTAGAGGAGAGATGTTACCTCTTGCAACGTAAATGTTGCTCAGCCTCAGCAATGTTGATGTTTATAGCTGACTGACAGGTGGTTGTGGGTCAGGGTGAGATAAAATGCAAGTCTGGATGTTGACATTAGTGTCTTTTTACCCTTTAATCATATGTCACTGTAAAAGAAAATGTATTTCCAGAAGAAGTTGACAATCATGTGGCTTCTGGTGTTGTTTCTAGGAGCTGTAGCTATCATTTTACAGCAGTAGATCATGCTCCCACCTAAATAATACTCAACAGTGGATGTAGAACATGAGCTGAATTTATTTTTTGGTAAGTGTATACCTCATAGAATAGGCAAATGTTGTTCATTATTGTTCTTATTTCATCCTAAATGAAAACAGAATAATTGCTTTTCCACTGATTGTGAATGCTTTTTGAAAGGTGAGCCTTGGCTAGGAGTCAAACAAAAGCAAAATATGTAATTGCTTCAGCAATCTTTCATTGCAGGTTAGGACTGTAATCTGTTAATTTAAATAAGTTCCTTGACACATTTTTTTTAACCCCCTAGATATTGGCAAATGTAATCATTTTCATCTGTGGAAACTTGGCAGGAGCATACCACAAACATCTCATGGAACTGGCACTGCAGCAGACGTATCAGGACACATGCAACTGCATCAAATCCCGTATCAAGTTGGAATTTGAGAAGCGGCAACAGGTAAAGTCACACTCATGTTTGGGTCTGTTTTGATATTTTCACACTATCACCTCCCTGTTTGTCACTGTATGATCATGTTTGTCAGTGCAGGAACACTTATTGAATTTACTAAAAGTGATTTGATGAAATATACAAATCTTTTCTATGGGGTTTTGCACAATTTCCATCTGAATATAAGATGGCATTATGATTATTTGTGTCACCATATACATATTTTCTTCTTATTCTTCTTTCTTTCTTCTTCTGTTTATTTTATGAAAACATTTTTTTAAAAGGGAAGCGGAAATGCTGTATAGATTGTTTTTGTTTTTTGTTGTTGTCCTCATTGGATGAGCTGTGTGATGTATGCTTTGGGAATCATCAGTTCTTCATGCCCAAGGTTGGTACTGTAAAATCATTGCCAGAAGATATTACTGCACTGTTTTTGAAAAGTATTTGAAACTACAATACTGATGAATCATGTGATATAGTTCTAGGGGTCAGGTATGTTAAGAAGAGCTAGGGGAATTGCATAATGAGACTATCTGTCATTTATTGTAGCAGCTGAATAAAAGGCTTCTCTGATTGCTTTATATAGTTCTTTGTCTCTTTGCAACTTCTTTACTGTGCCTATCATCCTGACAGATAAGTGTTTCATTTAAGAGAATTTGAAATACAAATTAGTTCATCAAGTAGTAAAGAAGATAGGTGTATTTTGCTCTCAAGGTCACCAGACTGAAACTTCTATGAACTGTCAAGGGTCAGAGAATAGAGCCCACTGATAAATATATCAAATTAATTAAGGGATGTACACACTTCAGTGCATTGTAGGTCTGCATTTAGACATTTTTGTTGGTAATAACAGATGGATCAATGACTCATTAAACTGAAGTAAGCAAAGTATTCAATGAATGTTAATGATTTTTCTGACCTCTGATAAACAACTGGATCATCTGATCTTACGTAGATTTCTTCAGCCTTTATCCTCTCAACCCTGTATCATGCATCTTCACCCATGCCACAGTTTTTGCAGCTAAAAAGACAAGGGGATGCATATCCTTGTGATAACACTTACAAATGCCAGATATTTAAATGTGAAAAGGTAAATGAGGATTAATTTGAGAAGAACTCTTCTCCAGGGTGATGTACTTCTGTGTCTGCAAGCTTTAGCCCAGAAGTGGATGTTCTTCAGTCTGTCTTTTAATACTGTTTGTTTGCTAAGATGATCATCCCCATTGTTAGTATTCAGGTAGCAAGTTGATAATATTGATGACTATTTATAGAGGATAGAGGTACATTGAAACACAAGGAGCAG
The DNA here is from genome assembly GCF_964035555.1 of Netta rufina. Lineage (NCBI taxonomy): Eukaryota > Metazoa > Chordata > Aves > Anseriformes > Anatidae > Netta > Netta rufina. The sequence goes on along the minus strand of NC_140124.1, from coordinate 84,921,528 downwards.
GTGCATATTAAAAAACATTGGGTTTGATCAAAACCTTTATTAGCCTGTGAAAGGTTGTAGTCTAACCCTTGAAACCATATCTTTTTCACACACACGCAAAATAATTCATTGAGAAGCACCACTTTTACACAAGTGCAGAGCTACTTTTACACAAGTGCAGAGCGTAGGATGTGCTTCTAAATGCTTAGAGCTCTAGATCAAGTTTGCACTCATGGGTACAATTCATATTCCAAATTACTCCATTAATTTCCTTCTAATTTGTTTGAGAATAGAGCCATCCAGACATAGTTGGCTGTTGCTTTTCAATTGTTTTCTTTGTCTTTGAATAACTGAATAACCTTTCTGTGAATACCATTTTTATTATATTAGTAGATATGTATATTGAATTACCACTCAACAATTATTCTAAAGAACTCAATAGAAACACTGAATTCAGTGTTTTCAAGGGAGACTGACACCTTAACATGTGATGAAACACGGGTGTGTGTATATATGCCCAGATACAAGTTAGAAGTGTTGTATCTATACTTCTGTGTATTTCTGTAAAGGCACAGCAAAGGCTGGCTGCTCCCAAAGGTGATGACATCTCCCAGCAGGATTGGGGTCTCCCTAGCTCTGTCACATAGTACAAGGTGAGCTGGGAAAAACTGGCTGCAAGGGTCAAGTGAGAGTCCAGAACATCAAGAAAGTTTGTGGTGATGGCCAAGAAGGAAGGTCAGGGTCAGATCCAGCAATTGCTAGGCAGGTCTGGGGTGAAGCTGGCACGTCAGCCAAGGACCAGGATATGCCGGGGTCCACAGCCAGATGCTACAGCATAACTCAGGCAGGGCTGAAGACCCAGGGCTGAGCTGAAATGGGGCTTCTAGGCCCATGGGCAGAGGTGGTGTCTGGAGGCCCAGGTGAGGCTGTTAAGGCCTATGAATGTGCTCAAGCCCTTCACAATTTCATATGATTTATTGCATAGATGTAATAATTAGGCTTGGTTTCAGTTTGCCTGGTATAATATGTGCTTGCTTACAAGTGTATATGTTTAGATGTTTGTGTATTATGAGCCATGACTTTTATGAACTGTTTTTTTGTATTTTTTTTTAAATCCCATTAGTGTTGTAAGAATCTGTTTCAAACTCCTGTGGCAAAAGGAGTTATTTTGGATGCCTGCTTTGGTGTTTCTCACACAGCTTTTCTAACTTTAAAGTGTACATAAAAGGAATTGTGAAACTATTCTGACCTCTGTAGACTTGCAACCTTATGTCAAGATACGTATTTAAAATAGCCTCTCATAACATTATTTGTCTCACTGATACAGCCTGGCTGACAGTTTGTAGGGGTAATGACTCACTAACACTGAGTACAAGATCTTGATGCTGACAAGTAGTTAACATAATTGCTCTTCTCTCTTTCTTCTGGTGCTTTGTATTATAAGGCATAGGAATAGTCTAAGAAGTTCTTACAACAGAGCAGAGAGATGTTTGTAAGGTGTTGGTGTTCAGTGGGTTCTCTAAAATGTTATCTTTAAAAAGGAGGCAGTATAATGATGGTTTTGGAAACAACACTCAGGTAGCAGATGAAAATGAATGAGATTTTAAATCATTGAATGGCATTTTAATTTTTTCACTGAAACATGGTGAACCATTCATTACCAGCACTGCAATACTTCCGAAATTGTTTTAAAATGAATCCAAAACAGAAAGACCTGATGCATTTTTGAGATTTGAGGCCATTAGTGAAAAACAGAAACACTTGAAATACATTATTTGGAGTGAATATTATAAAATGTGGATTCTTGTATGTTCAATTAATGCATTTTTAAAATGTAACCTATTAATATTCTCAGGAACATAGCACAGCTTTTCTGAGGGCTTCCTGGCTTTCTTTCTTTAGAGAATGGCTTGGGTTGAAAGGGACCTTAAAGACCACCCAGTTCAAACCCCCTGCCATGGTCAGGACACCTCCCACCAGACCAGGTTACCCAAAGCACCATCCAACCTGGCCTTGAACACCTCCAGAGATGGGGCATCCACAGCTTCCCTGGGCATGCTAGGAGATCTCCAAGACTCAACTGCACCAATTGTTAGGCCTCAACTATTGTGAGCAAAAGGGAGCATGCTGAGAATACAGAGCACAGAATATATTCTGAGTCTAATTAAAGTCTTAACAATCTAGTGAAAATATAATTATTATCAGTATTTCAGTTACAATAATTGTAACAGTTACAGTCCAAATTATCTAATTAACTCGGAAAAGAGTAAACAACTAAAACTGTTATGAAGAAAACCTTCCAATGTCTTCCTTTTTTCTCTGCTGTTGTCCTCAGCCTTGAGTAGACATGCTGCCCAGCAATGCCATGTTATTTGTACTGCGCCCGCAAGGCCTCAGGATGGATTGATAGATAAATAGTTACACACACAAACTGTTTCCCAGTTGCCCATAAACAAGATTTTGAGTGTGACACTTCGTGTGCCCCTCAGGGTCCTGAGGTGAATGATACTGATGTTACTTGAGCAGAAAGCTGTGCAGGGGTGCCAGACCCTGCCCCGTGCCCTCCTGGAGCAAAGCTGGCACAGGGGAGGCAGCAGGCCCCTGCCCACTGAGCCATGACTGTCTCTGCTAAAATCAGGCCAAGAAGATCTCAGAGAAGTCTAAAGATGGTGTATGAAATACAGGGCTTGTAACGTTGTGGTAAAAAGTGTGTTTTTTGGGCTACAGAGGCCTTCATCTATTATTGAACTTAGATCTGTTTGGATTAAGGTATGATCCAAAGGATCTATAGTCCTGAGGTCCCTTCCAACCTGCTCTGTCCATGAGCCTCTAGTTTTCTTAACGTTTTTCTGAATGCTGAAAAATGCGTGAATGTTGTGATTTCAAATAGAGACAAATGATGTGTCTCCTTGCATCATATCGTATAATGGCAAATGAATGATGTCTGTATAAAAAATCCTATTGGGTATTGACAAAATTCTTCCAGGTTTCTGACTCTTGCTTACTGAAGAGTAACACAAGAAATATGTATCCATTTTTATTCCAACTTGTTGAGGAGAATAGTAGTAATTTTGCAAGAAGTGTATGTTTGTTGTCAAAAGTGAAGTGATGTGAAAATTGCGTAGGGCATATCTGTACCCATTGCTACTTCATTAAGTTTATATTTCCCAGTCTCTGAAGAAGTATTATTCAGAATTGAAATGGATTAAATAAGCATGATGTTATTATGATTAGAAGAATGTTTTCTAATTATTTTTGAGTCTGCAATTAATTTTCCTCTAAGGTAAGGTTCAATATTTCAACAGAAAATCCAAAACTTGATTTTAAAAAAGTATTTGAATAGATTCCTGGTCTTCAACTGGAGACTTAAAAGTACTTCTGACTCTACATTTCAGAATTGCTTCTTTACTGTTTTCATGCTAAGTCATTTCATGTGATCCATATTTTTAAATAGGAAATCAGTACACATTGATAAATTTAAATTAATGTACACACTGGTAGGTTTAAACTTAATGATGTTGTGCATAAAATCTTTAGATACAGAAATTTTTAATGCAGACTGGCAAAAAGTGGGTCACTTGTTCAGGGTCCAAAATACAAATTTATGAACCTGCTTCGGGCACTGAATTTTGATGTGTCCATCTGTCTTAGTTTGTTTTGAGCTATGTCATGTTTTAGAAAGCACATTTCACTGATAAATTTCACATGGCTAATAACATACTTTTATAGGGCACATCAGTAGCTTATTGCTGAAAATAATAACTATACAGTGACTAAATAAAATGACTATATAATATTTGTGATACCTTCCTGCGTTTTCCATCGCAGTTACCCTTCTCATCCTACAGTAGCTGTTTAGTACTGTTATTTCTGTTTATGACCCCTATAATGTGTTTCATTGACATTATAATGGTGATTATGGTTTACTGTATTGTGTGAAAGAGGTAAAATATCATGTGAAAGTTAGCATTAGCATCGTACAACAAAGCAGGAAGCTTGATTTAGCAAAAGTGGTAATAGGGAGAATAACTTCAGTTATTGTAAGTATTAATACTTTCCCTTGTATGCTTCTATATTCTGTAACTGTAATCTGATGTGGAAGAGCATTTTAAAACTATTTCATTCAAAAAGCACTATCACATGCACCTTTGCTTTAATAGGTCTGTCAGAAAAATGGATGTGTACATAACAGCCTCACAGTTTAATCATTTTGGAATAACATTCTTTTAATTCTGTTTTATCATTGTTGGTGGTTCAATATTATTTTTGGCTTTAGACATCAACAAAGGTCTTTGAAATAGTGTAATAGGGTGGTTTTGTTTGTTTCTTTGTTTGTTTGTTTGTTTTTTTAAAGGAGTTGTTACTGGTCTGAGCTGGACAAGTTCTGATAATAAGGTGTATCCAGAATGATATTTTGAGCTTGTCCCTATTGACCACCGTTTTCTTATGGTTTATTTACAAAGATTTATTTACAAAGCCCGGTTCATCAGAGCTAGACAACCTGCTTTTCAACTCTTTGCAGCAAAGTCTTGAGTTCTCTAAATATTGTTAGGGATTGCTTTGTCAGGAAAGTAGTGACTACAATGGAACAATGTTTGTTTCAATCTCTGGAACATACATTTAATTTCTGAATATTTCGGGGTGGGGGGGGGGAGGTGTATTTAAATACATGGAAAGGATAGAGAAAAATTAGGGTTTTCCTGGTAATGGTAGTAGAACAAGTGAAACTTTAACCATCATTCGTAGTGACTGTGCAGTAGCTGCTGGATTACCCCAAAGATTTTTCCACTTCTTTAAATAGCCTAATTCTGTTAATAGCATCATTACGTGCACTGTAAATGTATCCCTGACATTTACTCTGCTTTAATAGTGACTATACTGTTCATTCACTTCAATTGTACTTGGAGACATCTCAGTATAGCCTGGTTCATTCTGCCTTCTGTCATTCAACAAGGAAAATGGAAATAAGAACGCAATTTTATATCTTCTTTTAGGGTGAAGTGCTTAAGTTTAGTACATTCTGTATCTGGTAATAACAAGCATTCCCAAACAAGTATCTGTCATTTATGGCAAAGAAGATGGTAGTGCTGTGAGAGGCACCTAGAAGGCATTAAAATTAATGCATTTATTTTGCATAGCTTTGCGTATAGCACAGAATTATAATATTTCCTGGCTGCACTTCCCATCCCCCTCCATCCACTGGATTCATCCTCCCTCTTTACTGCTGCAAACATTTCAATATGTTTATTAGGAATCTTTCAGTTTGTGGGGCAGCAATTGCCTTTTTTTTTCCCCCTTATTTGATTCCTGCTCATGGTACTTGTTGGTTAAATTCATGCTTTCTTAGTGCTAAACACACTGCTGTGATTTTGGAAAAAAAGGGTCTCAGACAGTAGGCTTGTCAATAAACGTAACAGTTACTGGAAAAAAGATTTCCTGCTCCCCATGACTTCTGAGTCTCAAAAAGTGACTGTGGAACATCCTTTGTACAGCACAGTCTGACAAATAAGGCACTCCAGGCTTTTATTATCCAAGTCAGTTACAGTGCTTTACTTTTGTGTCATGACCATGACTTGTAGATCAAAAGACAATAGCAAAGGTAGTGATAGAAAGTATACAGGCTTCATATATATGCCTTGCTGACCAGGGCTTTTTTGAGGCAGAAAAGATACTTGATTCTTTGCCTGAAAATCGATAATGTACTACATTAGCAACCTGCATCTTGTTTTAAGGCCTGGAGCTATTCTTTCATAATCTTCAGTGTTTCAAAAATTGCTTAGAGGCTTCTGTCCTGTTGAGCGGAATCCTGGCCCTCCACCTGCACTTTTTCAGTTTACCCCTTCAGAAAACTCCAAAGATCCATTGGGTGTTGGGTACTGTCTATTCAGCATGTTTTCCAGGGTCTGAGAGATGACCTAGAAATTAGTAGAGAAATACTATTGACAGAAGACTACTTCTCTTATGCAGCTTTCAGATTTTTGCTTTGCTAAATTGTTTGTAGGTCCTATGAGAGATCCCTTTTGTAGATAGATATGCTTGCCATGGTTTGAAATGTGCCTTTCACTGGAGGGAATGTATGTGTCATTGTTAAGGGGAGAGAGATCATCACTGGAAGCCATAGGAAGACCCTCATAATGTCCACCATTTTGAAATGAAAGGCTTAGCAAATGTTTTGGAGAAGTATCTACTGCACATGTCAATAGAGATACTGCAGTCCCTGCATGTAATGTTTTTTTCCTTCCTCGGGACTTCATAGAGAGAAAAGGTCCCTTACTATTTTGCAGTGAAGTAGATGAGATCTCAGCAGCTTCTCTCAGTGGGTAGATCTGCAGTAATTTATAACATCTAACATACTCAGATAAACCAATGAGTCATGCTGCTTTGTTTTATTTTAAAGCAAAATCTGTAGTTTAAGCAGGTACTAATTGCCACATTTTCATAGATATCCCGATAATTCTGATGAAATATACAGCTGGCAGGCAGATGTTAATTTTTGTCATGCCACCTGCAAATTTTAAATTTTGTCAGCCACATCATGAAAACTAAAATTAATAGCTAAAATGTAGTTCTTTTTCAAAAACAGAATATCTTTTGACAGTGAGTCCAAAGTTTTCAATTGTTAATTATTCCCATAATTAACTGCCTCATTTTTTAAACTGACATTTTATTTTCAGCTACAAGTTGTTTAAGTTCGGCTGGATCCCTTTGTCCTTACCTTCCTTGTCATGTCATTCTTCATCTCTCTTCATTGAATAAAATCTGCCCTACAAATAGGGATTACATGATATTGTACCTATAGTAACCATACACAGATTCTGTTAACCAGAAGGCCTCTTCCAACCTTTTTTTTCACCTACTGAACATCTCGGTCATGTCACAGACATTCTCATAATATTACAAATAGAGAACACTAAGCTCTAATAGGAAGTTCCAGGCATCTGATTATTCTTTTGCCTTTTTATTGAACTCATTCGTATTTCCTTATATCATTTTTATAGCAAGCATATCTGAACACACTGTTACTAATAATGTTCTCGGTGAATATCCGATGAAGAAGTAAAGGTCCGTGAAATAAGTCTTTTTTACAAGTCTGTGGGTCACATTGGCCTTGTTAGCAGCAGCAGTATGCTGGCAGATTCTGCTTATTGGGTTAGATATCATGAACCCAATATTCTTCACAGAATTATTGCTTTCTGATGTACAGGCCTCCATATAGTAAACAGGTGCTTTGATTCTGAATTAGTATCCTTTGGGTATTTTAAATACACTGTTTATTGGTGCTCACAGATATTTATGTATTTTCCTAGCATTGCTAATAGTCATATTATTCTTTAGGTCACTTCTGAATAATTTTTGTTCTTCAATTGACTGTCTATACAAATGTTCACATTGGCAGTGCACGTATGCTAAACAAGTTAAGCTGGGAACATTTTAGAGCCATGTACCACTGTACTCCTCCTCCCTGCTGTTTTGTTAACACATCATACAAGGTAAGAGTGTTCACTGTCCTAAGGTCTTCTTCCCAATCTGGCTACATTGGAACATTTTTCAGAAGTTCATTTTCTTGTCAGCAGCCTAGTTAGATGTTAGTTCTTACCATTTCCACATTGTCAGTCGGTCAACTTTCCCATTCTATGGTATTCTCCTCCTCTTCAATCCCGACTCCTTTTTTTTTTTTTTTTTTTTTTTTTTTTTTAGCTTCTCCCTGAATGCAAAGGGCTTCAGACTGTAGGAAACACCTCTCTAAAAATACATGATTTCCAGGTACGTGAAACAAAAAGCCCATTCCAAGTTGTAGATGTCAAGTTTAGAAGCCCACTCCACAATGCTCTAGGAGTTGAGCTGGTTGCTTGCAAGGCAAGATTGCTAATAATGCTTAGGAAGAAAGATGTAAGAAGCTGTAGCAGAGTCTCCTTCCTTCACTTAGGAGCAGCTTTTCTGCTGATGCTCATCTTTGGTGGAGCCTCAGCCAGGTGGGGCTACCTACAATGCGACTGCAGTGCAGTGACACCTGTGCCACCCGCCTTGTTGATTCAGTCCCTGACCCACAGACTTGACATCAGGGCTCATGCTCAGGGGTGCATGCCACAATATACTTGGCTGGAGATCATTGGACTGTGGCTTACCCTGCTTACCATCTCCAGAGACAATCTTCACCCCGACTTACTGACAAGACTTCTAGTTCTTTGTTGGTGAGGTCTTGAGGCTTGCCTGCCTTGCTCTTTGGGTCTTGCACACCCCAACCTACATTCCTGTACAAAACAGCCTGCCCTTGTAATTAGGGAAACTAACGTTTCTTGTATGGTGCTCCATCAGCTCATCTTCAAATGAATTGTGCTTTGACTTAGGTCTTGTATCTAATCCCCTCTTCTAAACAGAAGAAACAAACATTCTCAAAATCGTTTTGTAGATCTCAGGCAACAGCTCTGTTTCCTGTGAAAGTCATTGGGAGGATGTTTATGTGTGACTGCTCACTCGTGATTGACAACTTCTAGCTGCAAAGGACTCTTTTCTAGCTTTGCAACCTCTACCTTAACTTTGTGAGGGTACGAGTCATTCAACGAAAGCCAAAGACATATACAGAGACATGAAAATACCATAATACCTGTCAAACAGTAGCCACCATGTAGGTGGCCAGACTCTTCTTCTTTTTGAGGTGTTGCTTTGAATCCTGTGTGTGATGTCCACAGGGATGCTTACTCAATTGACATACTACGAGTATTTGTTTTTTCTAGGAATTGTGTTCATGGTCTGTGTGCCCTCCTGATTCTCAGAGCCACACTTTACATTTTTGTCATTTTTTTTTCCTTTATTTTAAATCAAGAATCTTTCAGGTTGAGAGAAATGTACTTAATTTATATGGTAGGGAAGGGTGGGTAACATGGGCAGGTCAAAACTGTTATTGTTAGGACTAAATGGTGCCTGTCCAACCTCAGGTGCTTGAGCCTATACATACCTGAAACACCACTCAAAGAGTAAGGACACTGAGCCATGTAGTTTCCTGCTAGTAACAGTAAGTTTGTTTATTCTTCCAGACTACAAAATGTCTTTATGGAAACCAGTTATATTTCAGACATGCTACTCAAAATATTCACATAAATCTGCTCTGTAAACTGCACTTTGAAATCTGTCAGTTTGTTGGATTGTAACCCATTCAATCTGTGCTACTGTACTATTTTTTTTAAACCAGAATGTTGAGTAGCAACACTACGTTGTGTGTTTGTATAAATCTAAATTATCATGTGAACAGTTGTCCTTATCATCAACAAATGTACTTTTATTAGAAAAAAATAATCTGGTTGGGAGCAGATGCAGTAATAAAGGAAGCAGACTCAAAAATTGCAGCTGCTTTAGCTCTTGATGTAGCTCTGTTTGAAAAGAAGCTTTGTATATGATCATAGCTGAAAGAAAATTTTACATTGTGATAAAAATTGGCTTAACTTTTTAAAAATGCTGTAGTGGCGAAAGTAAACACCCTCCCTGAACTTCCACTCCATGTATTCCCTTATTTCACTGAAATCTGACACTTTTATTCTAAAGCCATACCAAAGCCACTGCTAAATTCTTTCCAGCCTCCTCCAGTTCCAATGTGTTTTCTGATGATAGAGGTTCAAGAACATAAAGCAAGAGTGGAAAAATGAGAGAGAAAACTAGGATGCGTAGTTTTAAGGATTTACCACTTTACATTCAGTTTTTACATATTTACTGAAACCAATTTGTGAACTTAATTTGTTCCCTTTAAAAAGAGGGATTTGTTTATAATGAAATGCTCAACCAATTCTCATGAACAGAAGCAGAACAGTGCAATACAATCTATTAGGTCTGTTCTTAAAATATGACTTAGTTGAAGGTTTCATTCCAACTTCAGAATGTTTTTGTGAAGTGCAGAAAAAGAAATCTCGAATGTGAAGAGGTGTTTAATCTTTCTCCTTTCTAGGTGGCAGGATCAAGTATACTTGAATCATTCCCAACAGATATCTGCCTAACCGGTTCTTCAAAATCTGGAGATTCTGCACCCTCTCTAGGTGATGTGTTGCTGTCAGTTCTCATCTTTGATAATATCTTTAATTAAAATCTTCCCATAATGCAACCTGGGACTGAATGTAACTGACAGGGGATGTGAATGAGGTCCCTTCCCTTACTCTTCACAGCCTTCTGTGCACCTGAAGATTATCGCCCCCTCTCACCTCGGGTACCTCTTTGATAGAGAAAATAAGCACAGTTTCTTCCATCGTGACTTGTAGGCCATGTTTTTTAGATCTCTGATATTTTGTTTTCATGCTTTCATCAGTTGGTTCAGATGGTTTTCTGTAATGTTAAAGCGCTTTGGCAGCATTGTTTCTTGTGAAGTTCAGCTTGGCATTTCAGAGGACCTTGAAATGCGGTGTAGTACTGCTCTTTCACCTTTGCAATTCTGAATGTTTGTTTAAAAATCAGACTCCTGGAGGTCAGATAGAATCAGTGATTAAATCCGTTCTGATCTCTACCAGTGCTAGACTGGAGCTGACTTCCCTGTTTAATCAATCTGTCACCACCCCATTTTTCAAACTTGAAGGTAGCTACATAAACCAGCTAGCACATAATTGAGATGCAGAAGATCCTCAAAGACAAGATCTTTCTACTCACTCCGTGCAACCAAAATCTAGTAGAAATCTGCAGTATTGTAACTCTTTCTACTCCAAAAGTGAGAAAATCACATGTGGCACTTCAGAGTATTACAATTTAAAATGCTTTCCTGTTTTAAATGATTTTAGTACAAGCTAGGTGTCTGTGTAGGGTCCAAGAAAAAAATGGCTGCAAGGCTGACACCCCTTAGTTGATTACTGGGAGGTTGGCAAAGATCCCTGAAATCTTGTATCCTGGAGTTGCAGGGAAGTACGTTGTCTTGGCCCTTTTGTAACTTGTCATGCCTCCCTCTGACTCTAGATCCAGCCTTAGTTGCAACTGTTTCCGTCTGAAGATTCTTCAGTAGTCTTACTGTTTTGACTGTATAGGAATTGTCTATTACCAGCTAACATGTATTCCTGGGTGCTGTGTATTTTAATGAACTAATCACTGCCTTTCTTGCACACTGGTACTTATATCCATTGCTTTGGATTTCCTTTTCCTCTTACGAAGTAATGAAATCTGACAGAGCCAAGAGTTGCAGCTGACTTTTCACAGATTCATCACTTTGAATACTCAAGGCCATTCTGTAAATAATTTTGCAAAGCATTCCTTTTCCTCCGTCATTGACATTTGAGGCATCTGTAGTCTTTGTTGGATATTCCTGGTAAAAGGCCCTCAATGCATTTTATATTCTTAAATATCATTCCATTTCCTTCTTCCGTGTCTCTGTGTGCCAACAAATTGGTATCATTTTCCATACCTCTCTCAGTCCCTGAAAAGCAGGGCATCTGCTTTCTTCAAGTATTTCTTCTTCTAAAATACTTTTTTTTTTTTTTTTAATGTGCAATGTTTCAATGAGACATTCTACCCTATCAGAACCAAGACTGGTTTACTCTTTGAGAATGTATCAGTTCATTCCTCCTGCTATATTCCTTTTGTATTATTACTCAGATTATTGCTTGTAAATTGTTGTATCTGATATGCTAGTCCTATCCAAACTTTATTCACCTCCCGTTTTGTATATAGACATTAATAGCTATGTAGTAAAAACCTCAAAAATGAAAAACAGTTTGCATGCTACTACACTCTAGATAGTCAGTACAAAGTAGGATAAACTTTTTTGAAAACACTAAAATATGAATGCTAAAGTCAAATCCCAGTTATCCTCATTGAGGATGAAGAACTGCTCAGGGCAGTGAGAGTATTTTTCCCTAGGCAAACACAATGCTAGCAAGAGGCTTCTGCTGCATTCCTGTGGGCTGGGGAAATGCCATTGTGAAGCACAGTCTCTCATGTGTTCTGATACAACATTAATAGGAGTGCAGATATAAGACTTTACGAGGGTCAGGTTCTCAAACCAAGTTCCTTCTTAGTTATTTAGTCAGAGAAAGCCCATCAGAGGCAGTAAATCTTCATTTAGCCTTGAGCATTGTATGTGAGCATCCCTGCAGGGTTAAAAGAGAAGGAAAAAAAAAAAAAAAAAAAAAAAAACCAGCAATATTAACTTTAAAAAAGGGAACTATGCTGAAGTCAGGAAACTGAATGAAAACAGCATTTAGGAGACAAACCGAAAACTGAAGAGATAGGAAGGAGACATGGAGACAATTTAAGCTACCAGATGACAGTCTTAGAGGACAGTTATAATATTTATTTAAAAGATTATAAATAGCCTCTGAAAGAAAAGTTGTTAAAAAAAAATAACAGAGATTGTTAGGAATAAAGAGTATAAGTACAGGTACTCTGACACAAAGGAAATGACCATCTAGCCCAACATCTTATTGGTAGGCAGCAGCTTACGCCTATGAAATGGAAAATGCACTCTTATACATATGGTGGTACTTCTCCAATAATCTGAGAACAAGGAAATTGGTGGTTCAGTTACTTTATGAACCAAATGTTGTTGCATTTAAGTGCTTGAATTTTCCATGTATGAATTTGCCTCGTCCATTTTTTGAGACAGTGCAAGTTTCTGATGTTCACAAGTTCTGTGGCGAGCTTTTTCAGCTAAACTGCATATGGTGTGAAAAATCATTTCCTTTTGTTTGTTTTAGTTATTGCCTATGTACTTTTATTTGATGCCCAAATGAAGTCAGTCTCAAAGAGGTATACAGCCACTTCAGACTTTTAGGCTTTAGACTATTTTAGATCTTTTTTAGACTATTTTAGAATTTCTTCTTCCTTGCTGCTGCTGCCATTGGCTTTTTCAAATTCAGCCATTATAAATCATTAAGTGACTGCTCAAGCAGTAAGGCACAAGTAAGTCTGTGTAGCAAGTAAGGCACAAGTAAGTCTGTCAAGATGAAGACAAGGAGATAGCTTACAGGTTACTGTCTTGGGCAAAACAGGCTCATAGAATCTTAGAATACCCCAAGTTGGAAGGTACCCATAAGGATCATCAAGTCCGACTCCTGGCACCCCACAGGTCTACCCAGAAATTCAGACCATGTGACTAAGTGCACAGTCCAAGCACTTCTTAAACTCTGACAGACATGGTGCAGTGACTACATCCCTGGGGAGTCTGTTTCAGCGTGTGACAACCCTCTTGGTGAAGAACCTCTTCCTGATATCCAGCCTGAACCTCCCCTGTTGCAGCTTGACTCCACTCCTGTGACCTGTGTTGACTCCACTCACTTTAGTGACCTATCATTGGTCACTAAAGAGAATAGGTCGGTGCCTTCTCCTCCACTCCCCCTCACGAGGAAGCTGTAGGCCGCGATGAGGTCCCCCCTCAGCCTCCTCTTTTCCAGGCTGAACAGGCCAAGCGACTTCAGATGCTCTTCATACATCTTCCCCTCTAGGCCCTTCACCATCTTAGTAGCTGTTCTCTGGACACTCTTCAACAGTTTCACATCCTTTCCCCACAACTCAATGTGGGGAAAATTAATCTGTTACCAACTAACATAGCTTGGGGTAGTGAGAAGCAGAAAAGCCAGACATTAAAACAATGCCTTTGCTCCCCTCTTTCCCAAGGTCAACTTCTCTCCTTAAGTTCTGCAGCATGGGGGTACAGCAGGGTGGCCAGGAGCTCCTGCTCCTTCCTCCTCACAGACTTCCTCTGCTCCAGCATGGGCTCTCCATGGGCCTTCAGGCATATCCATCTGCTCCAGTGTGGGTGCTCCTCGGGCAGCCATGAACACTTGCACTACCATGGAGCTGCTCCTTCTCTGACCTTGGTGTTCCCCCTGCAGTTTCCTTCCTGCTCTCCCTGGATGGCATCTTTCGCTGGCATTTTCTTTTGTGTGTTTTCCTAGAGATGCCACCAGCTTTGATGGCCTCAGCTGTGTCCTGCAGTGGGTCTGTTGCAGAACTGCTGACTTCTTCCCACAGGGGCCAACCCTGCAGTTCCCCAGCTACCAAAACCCTGCCACCTATGCCCAATACAAGCATAGTTCTCACCGAAGCGATGTGGGGAACGTAGTGGCTGAGAACAGTAGAGAAAGGTGGGCAGGAGCTCTTGGAGACAGGTGTTGGGCAGGCTGTGTTGTGCTGGCCTCCATCTTCTGAGACCTCTCTGCAGCTGTTCACAGTCCACTGATCTTCTGATTGCAATGAATAACTTTGTGTCATCAGAAAAATTGGTCCCGAGAGTTGTTCCTTTTTTTAAAGCCTCTTATTCTGTGATATTAATTATCATGACCTTCTCCAATTCATACCTCAGAATCAATCATTTTGCATCTCTCTGATCTCCTCTTGTTGGCGTTGGTAGGAATGACACAAATTCATCTAGCTTGCTTTCTGCTCTGGATGTTAAAATCTTTTGTTTCCACTCCTCAGAGCAAGTTGCTTTTCCAGAACTTTTCTGCATGACTTTTAATGACTTTAAAGCTCTTGTCTATTTTCTGTGTTTGGGAAGAATGCCAGTTTTGGAAGACTGCCTTTATCCAATAGCAAATGTGATCCTTGAGAAATGCAGAAATTATAAATGAGATCCTTTAGAATGTCACAGTGGATCGTGATACCTGCCTTCCATCCCAACTCCATGATATATGGGGTACTGCAATATTTTGAGCATGAGAGCACTGGAGGAAAATAGGAGTATAATTTGGCCTTGTTAAATCCCCTTTGCTTTATGGCTTTTGGGTATGAGTCAGTCTGTCACAGGTACCTTTAACAGTGCCCTTTACAGCATCGAAAGGAACCCTTGGGCTGCCCAGGGCTGAAGTGCTGCAACAAATGGGGCTACGTTTCTTTTTTTAATTAATTAAAAAAAAAAAAAAAGTCTAGTGCTCACAGGGATTGTGTGCAGCTGTAATGCAATCCACGCTGACAACACTCTAAAAACACAATTACAGTAAATAGGTTTAGTCCAGATGACTAACTCCTCATCTGTGATTTTGCAATTTAGAGGCTGCTGGACTAAGTCTGTCTGTGAAAAATGGAATATTTAATAATAGCTCAATTTCTCTGTGTGTTTACAAATAAAAAATTGGACTGCTAGTCTTCCTTCCTTTTAAGATAACTCTTCCAGGTTGTTTTAAAACTCCTCCTTACATAGTCACCGTATGTTAAGACTGAACATTTGTTTTCTGGTATCATAGGGAAAACAAGTATGTTCAGCTTGTGATTGTAGTTATAAAATAGAAGATGGAAATGTTAGTGTGACTGTTACTGTGACATACAAATACTCTGCAAATATGTCCAAGGATGTCTATTTTTTATTGTTGTAACAAGATAATATCAGCAAAACCACAAGCTTTTGTTTTACTTTTTATTATTTTATTTTATTTTTTTTTATGTAAAAGACTGTAATCTTGTGTTGTTCTATTAATACCTGCCTTTCTAATGAGAGTTGATTGCTTATCTTTTGGGCGTTCTATGACGGATTTTCTCTCCATTTTGTTCATTTTATGTAAAACTGATTTTTGTGTATAGCTAATTTTTCTTCCCCATATGTATTTTCCAGACTTGTAATTTAATGCATGCATCTTCAATGAGTTTGAGGAACAAATGATATGTCATAACCCAATTTAGAATCAGTAGCATATGAATAGCATATTGCCATTAGCTGAAGTCCTGTCCCATTAATTTTTGCATATAAAATGCAATTAAATATTATTGTTGTTAACGTTTTTGTCCAAGCTCTGTGCAAAGATTGTCAGTGATGCTAACAGACTATCATTACCAAGCTGTGCAATGCTATAAATAGAACTTAAAATCAGTACATGTTACTGTTAGCTGAATTCCCATTAATTTTTGCATGTAAAATGCAATTAAATATTATTGTTGTTGTCAATGTTCTTGTCCAAGCTCCATACAAGGATTCTCAGTGATGCCAACAGACTATCATTACAAGGCTGTGTAATGCTATAAATAGATATGCTATAACTTACATAAATCACTGTACCACAGTTTCTCCCTAATTTTCTTCATTCAGTTAAAGTTATTATCCAGCCCATCAAAGATATTAGTATGCTGTTGCATAGCATACATTAGCATTTTAAAGATATGACTGGCTGAAGGTGGATTGGTTGACAAGTGTGAATACTGTGAATGAAGATGCACCTAAGAGAAAAGGAAGTGGCAGCAGCATAGTTTAATGAATGTGTTTAATGCATCTGGAATGAGAACACATGTATGCAGTGGACGAAGACAGAAGAACTCGGACATCTAAGTAGAACTGCAGGTTTTGGGGGTGCCTTAAAATGCAGTTAAATACAGGACCTGAAAAATTCATGATTTATTGTCAGAGGCAGACTTGAAAAGAATCAAGTCAGCTTGATGTTTGTTGAAACTCAGGTAAAAAAATAAAAACAACAACAACAACAACATGGTTTTGAATATGTGTGGAAAAATTGAGCAGCCATCCATTTTGAGGAAGAGAATGACTTTTCCAGCTATGGCACAAATGGAGAAGCCATGTGATACGCCTCAGCTAGTCATGGTGGTGATTTATAGCAATTTTTAGAAAAAAAAAAAAAAAAGAAAAAGCATTGCTTTTTATACTTGTAGGAATAAACTAAGTGATCAGAGTCTCATAGACAAAGTGAAAAATCCAACACTCTGGAAATGTCTAAGGGCTTCAGTCCTTCTGGGACTTTACCAATGAGGTAGGATAACTAGACAACTAAACTGTGGACTGTAGGGAGCCTTGAAAGACAGGGTGGACTTGTAATAGCTGGAGGGAGCTGAAGGAGCAGCCCCAACATGTGCCACTACTTAAAGCATACTCAAAGTTTTTTCTGAAAGAGATTCAATGTCCTTTCAATCCCCCAAACTGCATTGAAATGGGGTCATTTTCACTGACAACGCTGTTAAAATCAAAGTCTTAATAGCACCGAAGGGTTTCGATCCTCTCCAGGTGTCACCAGATGCCTAAGTTGACTCTGATCCTGGCAGTGTTATATGGTGTCTCTCAAACCCTGTTTCAGAAAGCTTCAAGTTGATGGTGAATTGATCTGCTAGTTTAGTCAGTGGTATTTTGCAGTTGTATAAACATGTTAACGTACCTTTGTGTATAGAAAGGGCCAATCATTTGGTCTTCAAAATTACTTGACCAGAGTTCTCTCAAAGAGCTAATGGTACTCTTTTCTACATCCTCTTAGCTGTTGTGGCTTCTTCGTCTTCATATCTCCTCTTAAAATAATTTGATAGTAGAAATACTCTTCAACTTGTGGGAGCTCTTCTGTCATCGCTAGTCACTGTCATTGTCTAGCATCTTGCATTTCTTGTAGTTAGAGAGGAGCCCCATAGTTTCTGGATTCAAAGAGAAAACTCTTGTACTTGTCTTGAGCATAAACACAGGGTCTACTTACCTCTGTCTTCTTTAAGTGACTAGCTGCTTGTCTCCCTTTCCGGCCATAGCACCTGAAACTTTCTTTCATATATTAAACGCTTTCTCCTAAAATATCACAACTGTTCATTTACCTGCAATGAGACACTTACATCTTGCTTGAGAGGAAGAATCAGTGAGTAGTGTAACTGCAAAATCTAGCTGTCATTGACAAATTGACTTCATTATTTCTGGAATGCTCATCACTTCAAGTTCTTCAGTACAGTGGTTTATCTTAAAGGATGTTGGCATTTCAGCCTGTTAGTATGGGTAGGTAATAAAATACATTTTTAAAAACAAGGAAAATAAAATTACTGGTAGAATATGATGCAAGGTTTTCATTCTGTGGAAGTATGTGTTTGAGTTGGTCAGGTGCTTAGCCTAACCTTGATGAACGACTCAGTCTCTTAGTCTGAAAAGCCTACGGATTTAAACAAATCTCTCGGCTGCCCTCTGAAAAGGCTTTTATTTTGTGAGGTTAATGTGGCATTGGAAACAGTCTGGCATCAGCTGCAGAGTGAGTGCAGTGACAGCTGCTTCTGAGTTAACATGGATGCAGGGCTGTTTACCCCTCAATGAGAGATTTAGTTTGCCTTTTGATTTAATTTTTATTTCATGATAGTTTTGGCTTTAAGAAGTTTGAAAAATACTGATTTAAGGCATATTCTCAAATCTATGCCATTTGAACTTGCAAGTTGGTATGCAGCACTTAGTATTTGTGGTCTATAAAATGCCAAAGCTAGGCACTAGTTCAGAAAAGTATCTCTGGTCATGCCTTAAAGAGCCTTATATTAGGCGCTCTTAGAAGTCATGTTGAGTGAATTTCTGTGGCTATAGATATAGAATGTAAAAATGAATAGTAAAAGCCCTAGGGGACTAAGCCGTGTTGTGTAGCTTGCCCACCTCATCTTCTTGGAATTAAAATGTGAATAATCAAACATAAGAAAGCTACTTTCACTCCACCTTTGAAAGTAAAGTATTAATTTAGTTGATTCTAGGCTAACTGGCTATTATCAATAACAGGGGAAAAAGAAAAAAAGGGAAAGAAAGGCATTAAGTGGAATCCATTCTTAATGTTTAATACCTTGTTTTTATGAATGCAAATTGGTAATAGTCATTTAAAATAACTGCAAGAACATTTTAAATTTTTCCTTAAATGAAATGGGACGTTGAGTAATTTGAAAATTTAAAAAGATATATATTTTTGATCTCTTTGGAAAAGTAAATTAGCATTGAAAGGAGAAATGTTACTGTAAGTTTAGAAGCAATGACTAGAAAGAAGCAGAAAGTGTGTTTTTAACTGTGCAGGAATGAACGGATTCATCTTTTTCAGAGTAAGCTTGTGTTCTGGAACTATGCCATATGATTCCCTATAGTAAACATAATAAATACCTTTTTTATGCTTCTGCATTCATTGTGAAAGAAAAGTGTTCCATGTTTATGGAAGACTCGTTACGGGATTTATCTCAAGGTGAAGTGTGAGAAGAAGAGGTCAAGGAATAATAATAAAATAAGCAGTATTAAATCCTCATATCCATGTATTCATCTGAGAGATATAAAAATGTAGGGATGAAACAGCTGAAATGCTGCTGCTACCTGTTGCATGCAGTATCACACTCACCAAGAGTTGTGGGCAGAGCTCCATGGGGGACAAGGGAACTACAGACTTAGAAACCCCATCTCTGTTTTGGGTTTGTGGCTGGAAGTAGAATATAAAATTAATGCTCATGCGGACAAGGGTGGAAGAAGTGTCAAGACAGCTTTTGTAGAGGAAAAAAAAAAGATTCTCTGAAGGTTTCAGTGGTCCTGTGGGTGAGCATGATGGACTTGATATTGGCTGTCTAGATTTCTGGAAGTTAAGATCCCTTACAAAAGGATCCTGAGGAAAGTAAGCAGGGGACAGGGCAAATGTTTTTGTATGAACACGTGTTTTGACTTGCTTAGTTTTCCTCTCTGAGAAATTTATATATACAAAAATATCTGTCCCTTTCATTTTCTTTTATACTCAGATTATTTTTTAAGAAGCAGCTTTCTGCTTTTGTCAAAAAAGTAAATATTTTAGTGAAAGTTGCTTATCAAATACAAAATATGCACAGGTCCTAGTCACAAGAAATTGTTGTCAGAATATGTGCCCCCTGCATGTAGAGGGTTAGTCACAGAAGTACTTTAGTATTGCACAGTATGCCACAGTATGGAGATCTGTCAGCTTTTACAGTGAGCTTAATGCTACTAAAGATAAATCGACAAATACATTTGATTTGTTTTGATTTCAATTTGTGTATAAAATAAATCCCGAGTATGCACCTTTGCAGATGGTAGTTTATGCACATTTCTAGAAGATGAAGAGAATACTGAAGGAAAAATATTTTTTCTTGAATTCATGAAGTGTGGGAATGCTGCTTTGTTTCTTGCTTTATAGTATCCAGATAAATTTGTTTGTGACATATCATGGATATTGAGGGCAGGGACAATTGTTACTGTAAATTCAACAGCAGGCATTTTCCTTACTTCCTCATAAGAAATGTTTTTGGCTACTGTTTGAAAATAACTGTGTTTACTACTACATCTTGCAATATAGTGTGGGCCCCAAATGCAATGTAGTTTGGTCCCTAGCTTTTGGGGGCATTTAATACTTCCTCGTTGACCATTAGAAAAAAAAAAAACAAAACACAACATATCAGATTTACATAACTTAGGTATTTTAAATCTGGCCTGCAGGGACTGCCATTTTTCCTTTCTGTCTAGCGTAAGTAAACCTCCTACATAATGCTGAAGAAACATGATTTGTTGCTGGTCTTCCAGTTCCTCGTGGCTATATTTTATTCCTGTTTAGTTCCTTCTTCTGCATTGAAAGTAGAAACATTAAAATAGTGTATTCCATGTGCTATCGGATTGCTGTCCCACTTGAAGGGAAGGTAACTGCTGTTAGGTAGAAGAAACAAATATGTAAATGCAAACGTGAAGTTACAGATGAGGGCAGTTAGTTGAAACTAGTGTTGGAAGACATTATCAAAACGTCACCTTTCTTCAAAGCCTGTTTTTATCTCAAACTAAAAGAAGCCATCCTGTAGGATATGAGGTGATGGGTCTGGATGGCTGTTACTGTGCTGAACGCAAGCAGTGTTGTCCTGCTGGAAGAGCTGTGGGTTCACCAAAGAAGGATGAACCAGCTGCAGTCAAACACTTTTCTGTTTCAGCACACAATTTCAGACCGGAGCCTGTTTCAGCACACAATCCAGAGCTCCAGGCTTCCTTGGAGGCTTCACAAGGAAAAAAAATAGAGGGGAATATCAGAGGAACTGATCTTGCACCAGCCAGATAAGATGCAGACCTCTATCTGTAAAGTGTTGAATAAGAAATGCCTTATGCAGCTGCAGTGTCATTTCCTAAATAGCAGTTGTTATGGACTAAGGGATGAGCTTTTGCAATGAAAGCTTCTTTTTTTTCCAAACATGAAACAATCTTTTGCCCCCGAGTAATTTATAGAACTTGCTTATTGCGTGGGCTGCAGTCCTTGCAGGACTTTTGTAGCTGTAAAAGCTTAACCTTGCTTGGATGGCTGTGAGTTTATTCAAAATTTAAAACACCCTTGATATGATGGAGCATGAGTCATAAAGGCCCTAGAGCAGGATAGTTGCTGGTCTCAATAGATGAGTAAATAAAATCAAGTTTTAATTACCACACAGTTAACTTGTTTAAGGTAAGTTAATTCTTCATCCAAGAAAAATTCTAAATTGCTGGTGAAACAGAGGAAACACCAAGGCTTGAAAATAAATTTCTCATTGCCCTAGGAGAGCAGTTTCCTACAGCCTTCCTCTAGAAAGCCCTTCTAGTTCAACAGCTTCCAGCAGTTTCCAGCATTGAAACAACCTCAGCAAGTCCATTCTGAGTCTCTAGGAAATCCTCCAGTCACCTTCATGCCTGGTTGATAAATCTACTCTTCAGAAGTCAGTGGCACTGCATGTGCACTAAAGCACAACTGAAGAGCAAATTGAGTCCCTTAGGCTTACTAATAACAACAGTGTATAAATAAAATAAAAATAGCACGTTATTAAAATTGAGAGTACGTTTTATAGCAATTCTCTCTATAAGTGGCTGAAAACATACAGAAGTATTGGTTTAAAAAAAAAAAAATCACTCAGATGACTGGAACAGGAGCCAAATATGACAATAAGCATCTTGTTATGCTAAAGACTTACATTTTCAGTTCTGCTTCCCGTTCCAGGAATTATGGTTCTTCTATGCTAAATAGTCAGCATGTGCCTGTATTGCTGAAGTTTCAGTGGTAAATAATAAATTACAATCTTGTGAATTACATGGTAAAATTTTGACAAGTATTACATGTAATTGGAAAAGGATGTCTTCAAAATTATCGTCTGTTTTCCTTTCATTTCATCTGTTTAAGCAGTACAAAATCTTCCTTGTCAACATGTTTTTTCTGGCGGATATATGTACTAAACTATGGTTTAAACTTTTCAAAACTGATCACTTTAAGTAAAGGGATGGAGTATATTAATGGTGTATGCTGGAAATTATCAGAAAGGGATTCTATGTAAAGAATTCACAAACCATTTCCAGATTTCTAAAAAGATTGGAAGTTATTTAAGTGCATTGATTATAGAATATGTTTAATTCATCAATGGCATATTTGTCACTAGAAATAATGCTGCTCAAATCAGCCAACTGCAGCTTTGGTATTTGTTTTTACAGTGTGTGTATGTGTGTGTGTATATGTATTGCAGTTGTACTAGAGCTCTGAAGGTCTCTTCCAACTGAACTATTCAATATTTAGTTCCTATTCTCAAACACACAAAATCTGGCACCCATGTGTAAGCCAGCATTCTGAAGGAACAGTAATAACCTACCATTGGGAAGAATTAGACCCATTTGAAATCCCTCAGTACGTGAGGCTTTTAGCTTTCCATGATCCTGGCCCTGGTCCCACAGAATAATAGGATGGGGCCCAACGTTCCCTGTGTTGAAGGACACACTTGGCCATCTCAGCTGGGTTGTGCCTTCCATGACAGAGAAGCAGGGAACACAGTGGCCCTTGTGCTGGAGCCTGGGATCTAGGGAATTCACCTGAGCACTGCAGAGGGAGGAAATCTGCTCACAGATGAGTGTTTTCCCTTTGGGTTAGAAGAGAGGTCTCTTGACAGAGGACTGTTTGAACACAGGGTCACTCACAGAACATATTGTCTAAACCCTGGATCTTCAGATAAAATCTGAAAATTTCTACATCTGATGACCTGTTTTCTGCAGCAGTGGTAGCTGTGGGTCTGTAATGAGCTCCTGCTGGCAGCAGCAAGTAGTGGGGATGCAGTGGTGAATGGGGGGGTAGACGGGGTCACGAATCACTGTGTGACAGTCAAAGCTGAATCCAGCTGCCACGGGGAACGTGAAAGCAGGTGTGGAAAAAAAAAAAAAGGCTTTGTGTGGAAAAACTTAGCCATTGCATGCCGAAACTTTATCCAGCTAGAGACACGCAGTCCCCCTGCCCAAACACAGAAAGAAACAAGCAGCTGCTGGAGGCCGGGGATGAGCTCTTAGGGGAGCTCTTAGGGGCACCAAAAGGAGTGCCTACACCCTGCCTGTCCCAATGGACAGCACACACCAGAGGGGGGACACTGAGGGCAAGGGCAGCAGAAACCATTAAGCAAAGAACAGCAGAAGTGATTAAGCACAGAATGGCAGAAGAAAAAACATACCAGATACAACCTTGATTTCCTATATCATCTGTCACCTTTTCACAGGAATAATGAAAATTGTGACTGGGAAGCAGGGAGGATAGATATTCATGTGTTTGTCTTGGTGTTTATTTTGTATTTTTTTGTTTGTTTTGTTTTTTTCCCAAAACCTGAATAAGTGATGGAAGGTTTGTTTTTGATTGCAATAAATTAATTTAATTAAAATTCCCTGTCTGTTTTACCTACAACAAGTTCCCAAGCAAATAAAGGTGCCTCCTCATGTCGCAGAGCTAAGCCTCTAGTGGTTTTCAGTACAGAACTGTAGTCAATGCTCCTTTCTGCTCATTTCCTGCCTGTGTGGCCTCCTCTCTCGGATCTAATTTTTCTATCTGTTTTTTAGGATTCAGATTTTCTCTGTGCATTGCACACAGTCCTAGTGTCTGACTTCTTGGGATCTACTTTTCCTTGGTGACAAAGCGCTTGAAAGCTAGGCATTTACCACCTCAGTCTTTGTGTGGATTAAGCCCAAAGCTTCTCTCTGCATCTTTAAATGCCTAAAACACCTCTGAAAACTACTGTATAAAACCCTTTGGGAGCTGTGCATGCAGTAACATTGTAAATGTTACTTGGGAGTTTTAGAAAATAAAATGAAGATAATTCTGAATGCTGTAACCCTTGCTGTGATTTACAGAATTTAAATTCTGATTTGAGAAGTTAGGCCTTGTAGTATATGTTCATTAATAGCTTTTCATATATCTGCTGTACTGTAAGTTGCTGTTTTTTTTTCTTCCTTGTAAGATTCATCAAAATTAAGAGATTTGTTTTTTTTTTTTTTTTTTACGTGTGTATTTATTTTCCAGTGAGAACATAGTTTTTCATTTAAAACTTTATTTAGTAAGTAGTAAATACAGGTGTGTTTTTTTTTTTAAGAGCTGCTGAGAGATTTCTACAGGATATAAATGATGCAAATAAACAAAACAGAAACTTTTATTTCCAATTTAAAGATACAGTGCAAATCAATACTGTTACCTTTTATTTAGATCGTTGTAAGGAAACAGAAGGTTGGCTTTATAAATGCAGTAGCAGAGTATACCCTCTGGAGATCTGCCTCTTCTATGGTTTTATCTTAGGGTGAGTCAGCTTTTTGTTCCTCAAGGCTAGGAAGTGAGCCTTGAATGAACAGTGATGCTTACTGTGCTGCTCAGTAAAAAGGTGTTAAAAGATACAGCTTACATCAGTAAAATTTATCATCGCTGCTTCACAAGAAGTAGGACAGACATTTTACTGTAGGCTTCCTTTTCATTTGTATTTGAATGAAATAACTTTTTTTTTTTGAATTAATTTTTGCTTGAGTTAACTTTTCTTTCAATTTAAAGCAAGCCATTGTATGGGCCAAACTGATTGTTATCTACCTCTACTCCTGATTAATCCAATGAAAAGACTTAAGATTTTTTGATTCATTTTCATTGCTATCTGGCCCTACTTCTGACTGCTCATCTGACCCATTTTGAAGTGTTTATGAACCCACAGCAGGCATGGTTGGGTGACTGATGCTTGTTTTTGATCCTTCTGTGTGGTAACTTATGTTTGATCACACAAATGTCTGGGACCCGTATGGCATCTGGTAAAATATTGGATAATTACCAGTGAAATACAGAAGGAAATTTATTCTTCCATGCTTAATTGGCATTCTGTAAGCAGGCTGCTAAAACGTTAGCATCAGAAGTCCCAGCTTTGGGATTACGAAGTCTGAGGTGAAAACAACCTGTTTCATGCTAGCTAATAGAGTGTGGAGGAGCTATGTTGTTAGTGTACTTCAAACATGATCCTGCTACTTAAAGGGAAGGTTGTTCTGTAGAAATGCTTTTGCTTTGGATTTGATGCTTTCGACAAGTTTTGTCTCTAAACTGGGCAGCCAATCAGGAGATCTCTGTCCATGGGGAAATGGCTGCATAGACACCTTCATATGTGTTTTTTTTTAATTTTTAACTCAAAATAAAATCAAGCTTTTCTCGTCAAAATGTTAATGGAGTTTTATTTGGAGTTAAAAGGCTTAATTGTCTAAAGGAGGAGGCGGGGGGGAACTGAAGTATAGCTTGAATACTTCAACTGTTGCTACTATATTTGAAAAGGCAAAGAAACAGAGTGTGGGTGTCTAATGATATTTGGTATTAATACGTTGTTGACAACCATTTATAAAGATATTTTCACCACAGCATTCGAACTCGCTAGCTGAAAACTTATAGACCTGCCAGGGCTAATAAACTTCACAGAGTAACAAATTCATCTTAAGCTGCTACTTCAGCTTTTCCCACTGTTAGTTTGTGAGCTTGTAACTTTCCCATACGAACATGCCAGCCTCAGGTACTGTGGAAGGTTCTTGTAGTTATGTACCAGAGCAATAATCTGATGCACCCTGTTCCTTGACTAACACCCTTGACTACTAGCTTAAGAAAGCAAAACTATATATATTTAGTATATGTGCTTCCTAAATTAAGAAAGAGACTTGATGAGGAAAGAACTGAATAGAAGGAAAAATAAGGAATAAAATTCCTTGCTCATCAAGGGGTTGGCCTAGTGCCCGTAGGAGACGTTTTGCTTCTCTTTTTGGTATTGATTCAGGCTCTAAATGCAGTTGCAGTTGACAGCTAAGCATACTTTAGTATAAACACTTATTTATTAATTTAGTGTTAGTTAGTAGTTTTGGGGTGTTTTTTAACAGTGAGATATATATATATACATATATATACATGTATACACACAAAGAAATGAAGGTACCTATTGCTCTGAGTTTACAATGGCTTTTCACCTTTTGGATTGCACAGAAATTGTGTATAAGATACCACATTTCTTTCTGAAACATGACTGTGAATTCAAGTAAGACAGTGTGTGCGCTGCACTATGCTTATGCCAGATTCATAATACTTTACCATTATTAAAGACTGACATAGTAATGACTATGTTAATCTCATCAAACACGTTATATGAAGAATGCTCCCTCTGGACATTCAGCAGTGGCCTTGAGATATAAAAACCTTAAAGCAAGACTTAACAGGATCACGCTGAAACAAACCTTGAAATCGTGTCGATTTATTAAGCAGCTGTGGCTATGTACATCCTTATGTTCTGTTTTCACTCTATTGTTTTGCTGTTTGCTGACTTGGAACAAGCAGCACATATGCTTGTATTCTGAAGGTACAGTGAGCCTCATCTGAAAAATTAGTCATAGAAAGTGTTCATATGCAAATGGTAATTTATGCATAAACATTAAGCATCCCATAAGTTCCTTGAAGGAATTTGTCTTTGCCAAATATGTGGTGAGCCTGTGCATTTAAATGAGGCTTCAGACTCATCCACTGAAACTATTGTGGCAAAGCAGTGCTTTCAGATAGCTTCAGGGGTATTTGAAGATGAAGGTGACCAGCTGGATGTTAACTATGCAGACATAGAGCTATTCAGCAGCAAATGACCTGGGCACGTTGAGCGTGCAGAATTGTGCATATTTAGCATGAAAATCAATACGCCCGTTCCTAACAAAAGCCAGGGCTGGTGCAGGGTCAGTGCAGGGAGGGTGACCCCTTCCTGGTAGCCCTGGGGAGAAGCTCCCAGGCTGCACCATCACCATGCCTGTGCACGGCCATGGGCCCCTTCTTTCAGACCCTGGCCTTTGGCCAACTTCCCAGGGTGGCCTTATCCCTGCTGCTGTGGTCTTGTCAGGAGATGGCTGGCTGCCCTTCCTGGGCCTCCCTGGCCCTGACCCATTCCTGGCTCCCTCATGGCCATGGCTGGTCACCATGGGCTGTCCTGGTGATCTGGGCCCTCAGCTACCACCTTGGCTTTACACGTTCGCCTGGACATGGGGATGGTCCCCAAGCCAGGGCCCTGTCCTGATCACACCCCCTGATTCTGGCTCCTTTCTTGCTGGAGTGGCCAAGGCCTTCTGCTCCTGGGCATCAGCTGTGTGTCCTCTGCAAAAAAAAAACAGCCGTGTGGGACCTTGCTTTTCTTGGCTGGTGAAGTAGAGAGGAGCAAGGGGGCGGTGCTCTCATTCAGCTTATGTGTTTTAATTTTCTGGTTTTGATTTTGTAGTTCTTGTTGTTACTAGCCTTGAAATTTCACCTAGAGGATCATGGAGAAAGTCTTACAACGCAATGCTCAGGGATTTGAATAAAAACTTTTCCACACAATTTAAAAAAATACATAGATGAATGTTGTTAGCAATAGGGAGTCCTTTAGGAGTGTGTTAATTAATAGATTAGAGTTCATAATTCTGTAATCATAAAAGATGTCAGCTTTGGCTTAAAGTCTGTACTAGCCATGAGTGACAGGAAAAGCAGCAATTAGATATGTAAAAAATGGTTCAATATTATGAATGCTGTGATATGCAGGGAAAAATTCTTGCCTGTTTTTGTCAAGGCCAGGACCAGTTTTAAAAGTATTCCAAAAAAAAAAAAAAAAAAAGAACACTACCAAACTTTCCTAGCCAAAGGAACGGACTGCAGCTAGATAGGAAGATTAAAAACAATCAATTTATCAATTTGAAATTAAAGATTCTGCTATGATGATTCTGTATTTGTAAATAAATAGAAGGATGTACTCAAGTTTGCAGAAAGTTATATAACTGTGTTTTTCAGTTTTTAATGGGGAACAGATTTGGTTTAAATAACTTCCCAGAAGTAGTAGATTTCAGCAAGATTTTTGATGTAATGACACTGGATATCTTGGTTAAAAACTCTGAAACTGCTCCCCATTAAAAGAACCCTGTCTAATGGATTTTGAGTGGTGTAATTGTAAATTGTCAGTGGAAATGTTCAATGGGTGGGCATGTGCATAGTGTTCTGCAAGAACTAGTTCTTGTCCTTTAATCTAATATGTATTTTTTATTAATGAGCTAGGAGATATTTAAAAGCAATAATAGTCATTTTGTGGAAAAGTCAAATATTGGTTTGATAGAAAATACAGTAATATAGAATATTTCAGAAACTGTATTTATCAAGTCAAGATACACCTTTGTCCTGTGTCTGGAAAGTCATCTGTCTGAAAACGATGAGTATGTGTCTTAGCTAGAAATTTGGAAAGCTGCAATTTTGAAAAGTATTTTGCAGCCATAGCAGGCAGGGAACTCTACCAGTGTTACAGTGGAGAGCTGTGCCATGTAAGTCGTGGACATATTGAGGGGAATAGGGCAAGACAGTATGTGCATGAATGTCTGTGTACTGGAATGTAACGTCAAGACTTGTGTCAAATCAGCTTTCACAAATGTTTGAAGGTTGTATAAGGTATAGAAAAAAGACTGTAGAAAGTATGTAGTGGCAGGAGATTTATGGAGCTAAGTTTGTATACCTGATGAAAAAGGAAATGGATTTATCTGATTAGTGTTTAAATTCTTTACAAGAAATAGTGTGCACTTTAATCTTGAGCTAAGAAAGGTGTAACAGGACCAAGATTTGGAAATAAGAAATATAGAACGCATTTTCAAGCAGTAGAACAGACAGCTAAGGAATTGATAAATTCTACATCTCGTAATGCTTCTGTAATCAAGATTAAATACTCTTCCTTGTTTTGTATGAATAAAACACAATTTATTAGTCTCGGTGCAAGGGTAATAATGGTGGTGGAGGTTACTAACTGAGCAAATTTAAGGGAATAATATCACCTCGTTGTTAAAAATGATCTCTTCTCCCAGTTAGGAGTCAAGTCAGCTTTAATCAAAACCAAGTTGCAGCTGTTTATCCTAGTAGGTCTATTTAAGAGAACATACATGGGAATTGGAAAACAGTACCATAATTTGCCAAACAAGTACCCCATTGATCTCTGTCTGTGTGAGCCACGTGGCTGATTCATCACTGTGTGATCAGGAATCATGTGATTCTTTTTTTTTTTTTTTTTTTTTTGTAGATTGTTTCTTGATACCTTTCAAAGGCAGATAAAAAAAAAAGAAAATAATTTATCCTTGTTTACTTGTAAACTTAATTGGGAAGCTGAGGTATCGTATAGGCTGATTGCTTCTAGAGCTTTCACTGCTGACTTATTGACCTGGTTTGTCAAGTTTGTTAAATACATGGTTAGATGTATGCCACAGCAATCTGAAAACAAAACCTGAAAAGTAAAATTCTGTATTGAGTGTCCTAAATGACACTCTGGTACAAAAAAATACCCTTGTATGGGGCTACAGGGACAAAAAATGTCCCTATTTCACATCATTGTTCTACATACATATAGTCTTTTCTGCAGCCTTCATCAACATCAAAGGCTCAACTGCAAAGATGAGCGTTTCTTCCAGTAAGACCAAAATTTGGACATTTGGTTTCCTCCATAGATAACAAAGAAAGAGAGAGAGAATTGCCCCCTGTAGGAATGTAGTATTAAATTCTGTGAACTGCTTAAAAGTTGGTTCCTCTCCACTGGAGTAAGGTGCTAAACTGATTTTAATGTAGCAAACCCTATCAGAATACCTCTTTTTCTCCATGATGACATTTTTGTTGTCTGTATTATTCAAGAGATTTGAGTAGATGGAGGACTGTTTTCTTTTTGGCCTTTAAATCTGCAAATTCTTAGAAGTTACACATCTATAGGTGAAAAGGAGGGCTGACATTAGCCATGTAGTCTTGTACAAATGAGTGAATCAGAATTAGTAGTTTACATAACAAACAGGAACGAACAAACAATACACTATTGTCCTGGGTCAAGAAGAGTTTACTTTGATAAAAAGCACTTAAAAAAATGTACCATTCCAAGTATTTGAGGGTATTTTGCTTGTTTATAGCATAACAGCTGCACAACCTTCATTGTGCAAAATGCTGCAAATGCTACCTTATAAAAATTGATGCAGCTCTATGAGCTTTAACAGATGTGCCAATTTATTCAAGCTAAACAAGCACCTAGAGTTTACCAAGCTTTAGGCAAGTGATACATAACTAGGGACGACTGGGAAAATCACCTTTGCAAGTCAGGTAATATTCTGATGAGGAAGTCAACTTGCACATGAGAATTTGGGACTCATAGCTTGACAGATATCATTTCTGTTGTTCCTCTCTTTGATCTTTTTCTTGCCTCTCTGAGGTTTTCAAGACATCAGAAGTAACCTGGTCATTGAGTGTCTGCCTCACCATGTTTGTGGAATCATAAGAGTCATAGGAAGGTAGTGATCTAGTTTGTGTTTACTGGCCAGGTCACAACGGTGCACAGAGCACAGTGAAGTAAAATTGGAGCGAAGACAGTTCACCTCTTTGTTACGTGTTTAATGATAACAAGTGCTGACCTGTACCATAAGTCACAAAATGCACAACTGCTTTCTGTTTGATAAACATCAAGTTGCAAGAGTAGGCTTTCATTATGGGGAAAAAATGATTGGTTTTGGAGGCATTCTTTATAAGCTAGCAAAATATCTCCACCAGGCTATTTTAAAAATGAAAATACATTGACCTCTTGGATGTCTACCTGCCTAACCATAATAAATAAATCTTTCAGTTCAAGAAATAAGTGAACATTAACATTTAGATGAAAAGTCAATTGTAGATATTCATCCTAGTTACAACGTGTCAATCTGAGATCTTAGCAGAAGGAAAACAGTATGCCTTTTATTTCATTCTTCTTTCATTTAGTCAGACTTCATGACTTGTCTTACTGTTTTTGTGACATGATTTAGTATGCAAAATAAAGAGCAGCCCATACACACGTGAGTCAGGATTACTTCTACATTTCAACAAAGTTTAAAAAAAAAAAAAAAAAAAAAAAGGAGGGGGGATTGGTTCAATACTACTTAACAACAAAGCAAGATTCTGTCTTGATTCATTGAAATAGGAGGTTTTTTTTTACACAGTGTATACAGGACCAGATCCAGAGGTTTTGTGCATGCTAATGCTGTGCTCAGAGGACTCAAATGCTTTGGGGAACAGGGAGTCTTCATTACTTGTTAATGAGATAGATAACCAAGCAAGCTGTACGTATCAGAGAGTTTACAGCACTGTTAATGCCATGATCTGCTCAAGACCATTAGATCTGAATAGGAATAATTATCCCAGGCAGAGTGTTGCATTAATGGTTATACTGCTGGTACCCTCATGAATAGGACTGCAAACAACGCAAAACTACATATCATGAACCAAAGAGAATGCATCACTGTGAATAACACTTGCAGAAATCATGAATTTTAGAGGTGGTCATCTTTCCTGGTACAGCTGTTTCTCTCTCTGAATCTGTCATGGGCTTTCATAGCTGACTTCTCCTACCACATTGGTTCAGGGTCTGTTTTTCATGCTTAACCAGACTTAGATTCTCCTCACAGCTCTACCAGAAAATAGGAAATTTCCATGGAAAGTTCAGTTTTGAGGTGAGGTATGATCAATGTAGAATTTTTTTTTTTCTTTTTTTCTTCAGAGTTCTAGCTAGTCTCGTTAGTTATATTTACCAGTTAATTAGGTAATCAATGAAAAGCTGTCACAGGTATTATGGGCAAAATTAAAATGTACTGAGGTAATGGAGTTTCTCAAGGAGAAGACCGTAAGTATAATACCAAGAAAAGATAAGGAAAAATGGGTTTTGTTTTGTTTTTGCATGTAGCCAATTTCCTTGTTGCTTTAGAATATTTTCTGAAAACTTTGGTTTGGCAAATGCCAAATTAAAGGCAGAATATGTATTAAAATAATGAATTCTGCAAAAGTCCAACATTTTGTGTGTTCTGAATTTACCTTTTCCTTTTCAGTCTTCAACCTGCTCAGACTATGTATAAGCATTTAAAATACTTTTGAAAAAATATTACTTAGATATTACTTGGAAATGTGCGAATATCAGTCGAGTTCTTCAAGGAACTGATTAATTTTGGAGGCTGTACCAGGCAAATGCATGATTGCAAGCCTCATCAAACTGTTGTAGCATCTTAACAAAGTATACCTTGCACAATATTGATTCCATACTGATTTTATTCTCCTTGAATAAATTATGGACATACCATTTTAAATTTTAGGAGCGTCTTCTACTTTCTTTACTGCCTGCTCACATTGCCATGGAAATGAAAGCAGAGATCATTCAGAGGTTGCAAGGTCCCAAAGCAGGCCAGCTGGAAAACACAAACAACTTCCACAACTTGTATGTCAAAAGGCACACCAATGTAAGGTATTGTACTGTGTACTGTATTGTACTTATGAATGATATTTAAAACAAAACAAAAACAAACAAACTAACAAAAAAACAACAATAATGAGAGGAATTAAGAACACAAATGTTTTAGTATGTTTTTCAACAACGTAATGCTCGATATCCAGCATATATTAATTTGATCAAATGCTGACAACTCCATGTTCCAGAAGAGCAACAAAGGTGATAATACAAAGGGGTTTGTTTAGAAGAATGTTGTTTAGATTGTTTTTGCTTTTATTTATAATAGTAGAAATTGTAATTTCTTAGCTATATTATTATGAATTTGTAATTTTCTTAACAAGAGCAATTTGTCAGATTTTAAATAATGTCAATAGAAGCCACTATGTATTTAAGTATTGCAGGACATTAGAGGAAGTTCATTGTCAGTTGTAAGCACAAACACTTTTACCTTAGTCTAATTTTATGAACTGGTTAATTTTTCTTGGTGGATAGAAACATGGTATATGGTTTGAATTATCGTAACAGTTGAGCTTTAATTTAATTGTCTGAGTAACAGCTGAACAAAGACGTCCATGATACAAATTACTGATAGATAAATCTTGATCAAAAAAAATAAAATCTACAGTGACAAGAAGTTGTAAAACTATTTCTGATAACAAATAAGTCTATTGAAATAATTTCCATTATTATACCATCAATTTGTGAGTAGGAAAAGGGCTTCTGTTTTTTGAATACAACATAACACATGTATAGAGCACCTATAAATACCTACAAATGTAGGTGTGCCTATGAAGGTAGTAGCTATAAAGAAAAAAAAATATATATATATAAAAACTACAATGCCTATAAAGGTAAATGTAGGTTTTCCTATAAATGCAGGTATATTTATTGCATGTAGAAGTGGCCATTTTGACCATGTGCATGGCAATGCCAAGCCCTGAATGCCTACTTTCAGGTTTTGCTGTTGATTCACAAATCTAAGTTCTGGGGAAGGACACTAAGATGAAGTTTCTGTTCGTTTCTGTTGTAGCATCTTGTATGCTGATATCGTAGGATTCACTCGCCTGGCCAGTGACTGCTCACCTGGGGAACTGGTGCACATGCTCAATGAGCTGTTTGGCAAGTTTGATCAGATTGCAAAGGTGGGTTTCTACAGGTCTGCTACAGTTAAATATCTACATCACTTTTAAATATTTGTTCATCTTGGGAGCTCTTCCTTCAGGAAGAAGCATTTCTTAGGCTTTGGCAGGAAGATTAGTCTTGAGCCACATGAAGAAAAAATCTGGCTCTGGTCTTACAGTAATGGTGTGTTTCTGCCAGTGAAGTAATCTCTGAAAGCCAAGATAGCTCTCTCTGATAGGACCAATATAAGCAGCTCTTATGGATAAGCTCTTATAAAGCTTAATGGATAGTGAACAGTGCTTTAAATAGCTTTTTGGCAATATCAAGGATTAAGAAACTCAGAAACATTCCAGAACTGTTTCTCTGGAAAAGCATTTAAGAGACAGGACAACAAGGGAGGCAGTGTTGATCAAATTAATTTTAATTACTGACCACAGCCTCTTGATTACTCAATAAAAGATTCAAATATAAACTTCACATCAAGCTTTATCCTGTGTTTGTTTGCTGTGCAAAGGCAGACAAAAATTTTCTGTGATTTTTATTAAAAAAAAACCTGTTGACCAGAATTGCTTTAAATTTTTTTTTTTAATATTGTCTTTAAGAGAGTATAAAAGATAAAAATAAGATTTTAATTGCTAGTTTCAGGAAGTACTTCATAATATGTCTTCAAAGATGTGAATGTGGAATGCTAGATCTTTTGATTATGTATTTCAAATAAAAAGACTGTTTATTTAGATTGAATACATGGTACTTCACCTTAGTTCTTTAATCCAAGGTATGATAAATATTTTGGAGTGAACGTACTTTCTGGTTTTGTCCATTAAGAACCATAACAGATGGAGGAATCATCCCTACAGAACTCTCTGGCAGTGCTTCTTTTTTGGCAATGCCAAGTCCTTCTCTGCCAAAACAGGCTTAAGCAGAACAATTTTGAAAATATCACTTCAAGTCAGTCCTTTTAACAGTAACCCTCACTTTATGTAATTCAAGCTGAAAGTGATCATCTGACTTTGCTTTTTCCTCTAGGAAAATGAATGTATGAGAATTAAAATCCTAGGTGACTGCTACTACTGTGTTTCTGGACTACCTATATCTCTTCAAAATCATGCCAAGAATTGTGTGAAAATGGGATTGGACATGTGTGAAGCTATTAAGTAAGTGTTGAAGTTTTACCAAATGAACAATATTCAACAAGATAAATTCTGTCTCTTTTCTACTTGTAGCTGTGGTGCTGTTTGAAACATTCAGACCAGTTGGTGTGTTTCATTACAAGGTCTGGCTCAGCCTCAAAAAAGAAATGATTTAAGGAGCTGGGTTATGCCAGGGTATCCTGTCACTACACCACAAAGATGATTAAGGGACTGGAGCATCACTCATATGAGAACAGGCTGAGAGAGCTGGGACTGTTCAGCCTGGAGAAGAAAGAGAAGGCTCAGGGGGGACGTATCAATGTAGGTAAATACCTGAAGAGAGGTTATATAAAGGAGATGGAGCCAGGCTCTTTTAAGTGGCACCCAGTGCCAGGACGAGTGCCGGTGGGCAATGAAACATAGGAGGCTCCTTCTGAGCATCTGGGAACTCTTCTTCACTGTGCAGGTGGCTGAGCACTGGCACAGGTTGTCTGGAGACATTGTTGAATCTTCTTCCTTGGAAAAATAAGTGAAACCCAGTTGGTACAACCCTGAGCAACATGCTCTAACTAGCCCTGTTTTAAGTGGGAGTTGGACTGGAGGTCTCTGGGGCCTTGGGCAACTTGATCTAGTGGGTGGTATCCCTGCTAAGGCAGAGGGGTTGGAGCTAAATGATCTCTAAAGTCCCTTCCAACCCAAGCCATTCTGTGATTCTATGATATTTCTGTGATTCTGTGATAACGAGGTGATAAATATACCAATAGACATCACTCACTAGGAAAGCTCTGCTTTTTGTTAAGTTATGATGCTGCCACCCACCTGTTAGCCAAGTGGCTCTGTGAGAGGCCAGAGCTCCTGGTTTCTATTGAGTTTCGAGTTGTGATGGTCAGGAGTGGTTGCTCTTCCACAGAGGAAATGTTGCTAAAATGCCTCAAGCCTTCAGACTGCAGAGTGATACTGAACACACATACTGAGGATGTCTAACAGCTTGCTGAATCTTGGGTTGAGAGGCCTATCTTCCATTTTGTTACGTAATCATTAAGATGTGCTTCTTAGACCTAGGTTTAGATTTAGTTTCAACTTTTCTTTAATTAATTCTTTTAGAAAAGAATTTCTGTAAAAGTTCTTTCAGTTGGGCATTAAGGCACCATTTAGAATTCTGTGCTTTTCAATAGCATTTTGGATTTGTGAATTCCTATATTTGTCCCTTATTTCTTTCCCATAATCATTGTGCTTGTTCTGTCTTTGATGCATAAAACAGAACAAGGTATGTGAGAATCATAATGTGATTGCTTCTGAAATAGAAGTTGCAACTTATTTCAAGTAACTCAGGTAATTACAGGAGGCTTGATGTGATTGTGAAAGTAGAAAAAGAAAAATGGTTATAGCTGATGGGTCAGCTCTGTAAGTCATCTGAGGATACAGCTTAAGACATACTTGAGGAATCCTCTAGCTTTTTACTGAGTAGTAGATTGGGAACGGATTTTAGGGAACTGTAGCAGTTTTGAAGATGATGGGACTTCAAAGAAGTCATGCAAAAGGACAGCTTTACTTCCCTTCATCTCTCCTCACCTGACTGCTATCTGAACTCTCAGTGCAGCATAGAAATAATTCTCATCTAAGCTACTTGCCTTTGATGAGTTCTGCTACTGAAGCTGGACACATTTTAGCATGAAGGTACTTAAACCTTATTTGGATGACTGCACATCAAACTGAAGGGTCCTAAACCTACCAATTCAGAGACTTCAGATACATATATTATAGATTATTTGTTAAGCAAGGGTTTGATTCTGTTTTCTTATTTAGAAAAAAAAAAAAACGCACAAAAAAAAAAAAAAAAAAACACAAAAAAAGCAGGAAAGGATAATAAAAATCTTATTCCTCTGTGTTTTTGTTTTGTTTTCTGAAGTCAGATAATTCACTATCTATAATTCATACCTGAATCTCTTATCTTTTGGGAGTTAAAATATTGTAAATGGTTGCTTTCAACAGGTATCATTAATGACAAAATATCTTATCTGTAGAAAAGTGGTTGCCTTTGATTAAAATTACAGTACATCTAGGTGGCCTTCACTTTGCAAAAATATATATCATGTGGAGGTCTAGGTATTTGGTAGTCACCTGTATGATTTGCTTTTTGACACAAAGTTTAGCAAAGTTTAGACTTTGTTTTTAAAACTTGTGAGGTATATGTGTGGTTTATACTTCATGATGAAATGGAAAAGTTGCATTGATCAAGGTCATCCCAGTGATTAACTAAATAGACATACAAAAATGATTCCTTGGATCCATAAGTACTACCCTCATATGTGGGTATTTATAGTCACAAGAGGACTTGGCTCATTTTGGTTGTCTGGCCTTGTGATTTGATCCAGAGGAATTACTGTACTGGCTATGTTATTAACGGAAATTTGGTTCTTTTCCCTTCAGGTATTCACTGCAAAGGTGTGGTATTTTGTTTAAACTATGATTTTGATCTCCTTTCTTTTGGAATGTTTTGTAAAAATGAACACAGTACAGAAAAAAAATACCAGGTTGCTGCATTTTCTAAAATTATTTTTCTTCATTTAGATATGGTTGTACCTTACACTGTGTCCAAAGGAATCTATTTTTTATGGTACTTTGAGTACTTCTACTTGGCTAGCATTAAATCTACAGATTGAGGTGTTCTCTCAGTTGTTTTCACTGGATGCTTTCTCTCTCTTTCTCTCTCTCTCTTTTTTTTTTTTTTTTTTTTTTTTTAGCTATAAAGAACAGCATTATTATAATTAAATTAATTGCTTCTCTAACAAATTAGAAATTGAAGTTGACATCACTTCAGTGTTGGAGCAGTAGGTAAAAGAGAGCCTGTCCATACGTTCTGATGCCCCAGTTTGTGTGTTTTTTGTTTGTTTTAGTTTTTAACCACATCTTTTATTATCCCAGGCTTTCAGTGAAAATTAGAGCTTTCTGGTTTACATTTCAAAAGATCTAGGTGCTGTGTGATAGATGTGAGCTAAAAGCATTCACACACAGTTTCTGGTCAACCTGCTGTTGGTTTTTTTGTTTGTTTGTTTGTTTGTTTTTTTACTTTGGAGAAAAAAATGGAAGGTTACAGGCAAAAAGAAAAACAATGCGCAAAGCTCAAGCCCTGAATTGCCCTTCCAAAAGATCTAGAAGTATAATTTTGCACATCACAAAGCAAAGCTTTGCTTGAGATCAAAAGAGCAATATTTCAATTTGTCACAATTCATGACTTCATAACTTATTTATTTTTGAAATGAAGGTCTGCCCAAGTTGTTAACATCCATGTTCATTGCTAATACTGGATGTTGAGGTCCACCTTGGTAAGAACAAGTTTATAGTCTAGAAAATTATCTTTTAGTTGTATAGCACATTCTGATCTAACTTTATTACTGTAATAAGAATTCACAATGGGTGTGGGCCTGGTGCCTG
This sequence comes from Netta rufina, assembly GCF_964035555.1. Taxonomy (NCBI): domain Eukaryota; kingdom Metazoa; phylum Chordata; class Aves; order Anseriformes; family Anatidae; genus Netta; species Netta rufina. The sequence goes on along the minus strand of NC_140124.1, from coordinate 84,883,699 downwards.
GGAATATCAAATCCTATTTACATATCTGTAAGAAGTGAGGAATGAGTACCCCATGTTTTGAAATATTTTCAAAGTATTATGTCAAGTGTTGCAGCCTGCAGGTGAATAAAAAATACTGATTATTATTCAACTCCATATTTTATTTTGTGATTGCTGCATGTTTGTGTGGAATCATCTCCTGAAATACTTCTGTGGCCTCTAAAACTAGAAGTAGCAGTACTCTTGCTGTTGAAAGTGTATCGCTCAATATATTTTGGAGTTACTCATCTAAAATAGCTTTTTTGTCAAATACAACTTTCTATTACATTCCATCATTCTGTGCAAACTGAACCATTATTGCATGCTACTGAAATACAGCAGTTTGCTGTTTAGGTAACAGTTCAGTATAGATTTTACCACCTGAATATAGTTCCAGTTCCAGTTCTGAGGAACTTTCTTATCTCTGGCTGAGGTAAAAAAATGAATTATATCAAGTCAAATGATCTGAAGTAAAACACTTTATTCATTCATGTTTCCTAATGATGTAGCTCCATTTTGAGGAACTCAGCCTTGCTAGGCTACTGATTGTTTCCATTTAAACTTGTAAATGGTACCGTTGATTAATTGCTTTACTTCTCTGTCCTATCTTGGAACAAACCCAGTCAATGTTTCTTGTAGTCAGCAGCCTGCTTGCCCAGGAGTGCAGTGCTCACCTTACCAAGCAATAGGTGCCGATGATGCATTTGAGAGCTGGCCACCTAAATTGGGTGCTTTAAAGCTAAAGCTTATCTCTCAAGGCAAAATAGGTGCTGTGTTCCTTCAGCCCTTATTCCATCCCCTTCTCTGTCTGGAGGCTTTCTAATTGACATTTCTCTGCTTCAGATTCTCAAAGTCTGTCTTCAATTTCTTAGTGTGAAATTAGTTCAATTTTAGAGAGTTGAAAGTGAAATAAACTATTGGATGAGGTTGTTTTACCAGTTTGAAAGCTCTCCTCCTTAACTCCTGAGAGCTTACGGGAAACAGACTTTATGACTTGCTCTGCTGAATATGGAAGGGCAGCCTTTGGAAAAGCACTCCTAGAGGATAAATGTTCCCCTTCCTCTTTGACCAGTTTTGTAAAACACTTTTTATGAAGAGTGTTAAGCTTGTATTTCATCACATTCCATTCAAATTTATGTTTGTCATTTGTGGACTGATTACAAAGGTCATTTACAAGCACTTCACTTCCAAGCGTGTCAGCTCCAGGAGAGCAGTGTATAATGGCAAAGTGAGCAGAAATACCTATAAAACTTGATAGAGACTGAGGGAATTAAAAAAAAAAAAAATGCTCTCTTTTCTTTTTAATACCTTCAAAACACAGTTTAGCAGAACACTTCATGCTCCTGTTATTTTCATTTTCCAGAAAAAGAGCTTGAGAAGTAGTGCTTCAAAGTAGCATTTACCATATCGAATTAAGCCTGTTAAGTTCCATGTCCCTTTCAAAGTAGAAGAGAAATAGTTCTCTTTTAGTTTAGTTCTGTATTTGGAAGGCACAGAGTTGATGAGTGTCATCCTTGAAACTGAAGATGTTGCTAAAACTATGAAGTAGGCCCATATTCAAAAGCCAGTTGGGTTTCTTATTCTATTGTTGCTTCCATCAACACGCTGAATTCTCCTAAGATGCATGTTCCTTGTTATTGGCTGTAATTTGGTCTGCATGAGTTGAGTCTTAAATACATAAATCTAGTTAAGTTACAGAGAAATGTGATCTTCCTTTTTCTTTAGAACTTAGAACTAGACAGATGAATTAATTAGAAAACTCTCTACATATATAGCTAGTTACCCATATGACATATGTCTGAAAATGTTTTTTTTTTTATTTATTTATTTTTATTTTATTTTTTATTTTTTTTACTTTAGTCACTCACCTTTGACTCGGAAGTACCTCTCTTCTGGAAAGGTTAAAACCTTTCTTATCTGTAGGGCTCTTCTGTGATTTGGATTGGGCTGAACAGATAACTTATCTCTGTCTCAAGTCACTGGAAATGTCAAAGCAAGAGTGGCCTCTCACCTTTTGCTTAACTGTTTATGGGGTGGGGCACTCACCAAGCACGTGGAAGGTTGTTGAGCCCATGTTTTCAACAGGTTGAATGGCACTGTCAATATGGGGCTCATATTCCCCAAAACAGAATGAGTCACTGCCAGTATATCTTGAAGTACTGCATTTCTCATCTATCCTCTCAAAGCAGAACCATTTGCAAGCAGGCATACAAAACTGATGGTACCTGAGAGAAGAAAGATGGGAGAAAGCCTGTCCCTACCCTAGATATGAGACTCTTCAGATAGTAGTTATTGTAACAGTAGTTCCAGCTCTCCAATTGCCTTTAGAAAAATATTCCCTAGATTCTACTGTAAGACTGAACTTGTCCACTACATAATTCAGTCCCACCAAATAATTTCAGATGCCTGTAAAAGGGACTTCAGACTTGGGAATTAGTGTTTTCTACAAATATATGTAAGTACAGATAATATCAAAGGTAATATATAAAAAATTATCACAAAACTAATGGAGCCAATGCTAAAAAGAAATAAATGGTACCAACATTCATACTGTAAATTTGACTGGTAAAATAAAAGAATATGAAGGCCATGTTATTCACTCAGGTTTTCTCCTCAACTACAGGAAAGTGAGAGATGCAACTGGGGTTGATATTAATATGCGTGTGGGAGTGCACTCTGGGAACGTCCTCTGTGGAGTTATTGGGCTGCAGAAGTGGCAGTACGATGTGTGGTCGCATGATGTCACTCTGGCAAATCACATGGAAGCTGGAGGAGTCCCAGGGTAAGAGGCTTTTCTGTTAGTCTTTGTACACGTGGGCTTTTGTTCTGTGGAGAAGTGTGTAAGTACCATGTCTTTGGTCATCAAACCTCATGAAGAAGCCTCAAATAATTCTTAGTGCTTGCTGTCTTTAAAAAAAAAAAAAAAAAAAAAAAAAAAAAAGTGAAAAAAGTGCACATAGCATTTCCTGTGATTTAAGAAGTATTTTTGTGGACAGAATAGATTTATGCCCATTAGAACTTCTGAAAATGAGATTAGAGATTGTAAATGAAGTAAGGCATGCATCAAAAGTATACCTAAAAGCTAGTTAAAAAAAAAAAAAAAAAAAAGTTGATCAGGTTCCAATCATACTTTTGATCAGTATTTGTGATTCTGTCATTCTTTTAAAATATAATTTCAGCCGCGTTCACATCACTTCAGTCACCTTGGCACATTTGAATGGAGCATACAAAGTGGAAGATGGGGATGGTGATGTGAGGGACCCATATCTGAAAGAGCACAATGTTAAGACTTACTTTGTAATCAATCCTAAGGTTAGTAGTATTTCTACTTTGTGGTCAGTCGTAGTTATTTTTGAGCAGGACCACTAATCTCTTTTATTGAATAATTCAGTACCATAATATATTGATCAGAGCTATTACTAATTCTTCCAAATATATAATGTTTGCATTGCAAATCTTTCCCACTCTTCAGAAATGTCTCCGATGTTTCCCAGAAATGTAATTAAGAGTTGCGGGTTTTTAGCATGTCTCCATTTTTAAGTTCTTATGTGTGCAGGTAAGTGGTAGCAGATGATGCATTAGTGCCTCAAAAGGTAATGAACACCAAGTGTGATATCACCTTTTATTCTCTGTCAACCAGGGAGAGAAGCGAAGTCCTCAGCACCACATTAGACCTCGACATACTCTTGATGGGGCCAAAATGAGAGCTTCTGTCCGCATGACCCGGTACCTGGAATCTTGGGGAGCAGCCAAGCCATTTGCACACTTGCACCACAGGGACAGCATGACCACTGAAAACGGCAAGATTAGCACAACAGTAGGGGCCTACTTATGTCATTTCATACAATTTAGCAATATTTGAAAGGAAAAAGGTGCTCACTGCTAAATACCTTGTTATTTCTGATAGAGCAAGATTCATGCGTTTGTAGTGGGCAAAAGCCCTATAATGCTGCTGGGAGTTTTTCCATTGGCTTGTGAGTTTTGGATTGGGCTCTAAGGAATCATATCTTGCTATTAGTACATCTCTGAATCACAAGGAATCAAGCATATATACTAAGTGCACAGTTTTGCCCTGTAAGCTTATGCCAATCACAGTATATAGAGTGGTTGCTGTTCACCTTGTGAAAATCCATTTTGAACATAAAGCTAGAGTACAACACCTTTGGGAAGAGATGCCATTGATACAGAGACATTCCCTGAGATTTAATGGCTACTAAGCCACATACTACCTTTGGAACATGGCCAAACCTGGAGCAAACACTATGAAGTTAGAATATACCTGTGGTATCTGGAGTAAACTTTATAAGACTTCTCTAGAAACTAAATCCGTACTCACTGTAACATTGACCTTTTGAAGGTGCACTAACGATTCATAAGCTATAGCTAATGGCCTGAGTTTCACAGTGCTATAGCATGATGTTGCATGTGATCTCTTACATTGAATGGAAAAGTTTCTTTTTAATTTTGCTAACACTATCTTACTGCTGTCAGTATGACACAGTCAGTCTGTAGCTTGAACGTTGCACTATATTCTACTTCTAAAAAGTGCAAATGTAAAGATAATTCTAAGTATTTTCAACATTGGCTTTAACTTCTGTTTCCATTTTATATGGGAACATAGGACTGAGCCACCTAACCGATCTTGTTCAATAAATGCAGTGCATAACAATGTGGATTGTGAAATGTTCATTACTGAAAGTACTCAGCCATTGCTATTAATCACAAAATAAATGTGGTTGTGATGGCTGTTGTTGTTCATCAGTAATAATAATGGCCATTGCCTGTATTTGGCTACTCGGGTCTGTTTGTTCAAAAACACGTAACTTTTTTTTTTTTTTTTTTTTCTGAAGCTGGCAGGAGTTTGGGCTATATTACAACAGTGCTGACTTTGAAGCAGTAACTTTCTAGTAAAGAAAAACATTTTGGGATTCAGGTGGTTGTATTAGTAATTTATTGTTTATTACGATAGGTCAGCTTGTCTCCAGATCACTCCATCTTCACCTTTGGCTAGATTTTTCTTTTAGAAAGTTTTAATCTAATGCCAGAACTGTTTGTATTGGAAACTTTTGTCCTTACTTGACCCTGTTTTCAACAGTATTTTTAAAGTGAATTCGCATTACTTATGTTGTCAAAGTGTTTTATAGTATGGTTAATGGGTATTTTGTACTTTTTTTTTTTTTTTTTTCAGGATGTTCCCATGGGGCAGTATCATTTTCAGCGTTGCAGAGAGAGGTAAATTCATTTTTAAAAATCACTTATATAAATTACATATAAATATACATATACATCCATATGCGTTCACAGAGATATAAGGCATACTTTCAAACATAGAGGGTCGTTTCTCATCCAGATGATTTTTTTCTGCTCATGTCTCTTAGATATAGAAGGGCTATGAAAACAGGTTTTGCAGATATTTTACTTAAGAATCGTGAATACACTTCCTACTAACAAATAGAATTATTCTGAATTAGTGTGTCAGTGGCCTACTGTTCATTTCTCCTAACAACACAATTATTCTTCCAGTGTGGAGAAAATTATGTACAGGAAAATTCAGAGAGGAGACATAGATTGGGGAAGAAAACAGAAGCTGGAAAGGGCTTCTAATAATTTGTGTTACAACATGTAAGATATGTACTAAAAGGCACATTTTGTGCATTTTGTTAATTGCTTTGTATTTGCATTGTACTTGATTGTTTCAAAGTCTGTAGTGTGTTTGCAGTACACACAGGGCTGAACTGATCTCTTTTGCTAAAAATACTCACAGTCTCTAAATGAAGAATGACTGCTGTTTAAAAAACAAGCCTAGCACTGTCAGGAATGTGAAATGGTTAAATTTTATTTTAATGACCCGATAATGTCTTTCCCTCAGAATTATAAGAAACATCACAAATACCATACAGTAGTTTGAGAAAACAATTAAAAGTTGGTATTTTTATTGTCTTTGGTTATGCAGACAAGTCATTCTGTCTATTCCTTCCCCATCTCTCTGCTTGGTAAATGTCTCCTAGACAAAACACAGGTTACTGGGGAGATATGCAATTACATGAAATATTTCTAAATTCCAGAAGTTGAACAAATTTTGACTGAATATGCATGATATTAATAAACGCAGTCTCTGGCTTTAACACCCAGCATTTATGTTTGGACAGTATCTCAAAAGAACTTGAGTTAGCCTTGTCATAAAAAGTGTATTTCACTCCAAAATAGATCCAAAAGGTACAAATATGGCTGAATATGAGCCAGCAGTGCGCTCAGGTGGCCAAGAAGGCCAACGGCATCCTGGCTTGTATCAGGAACAGTGTGACCAGCAGGGCTAGGGAAGTGATCGTCCCCCTGTACTCGGCTCTGGTGAGGCTGCACCTCGAGTACTGTGTTCAGTTTTGGGCCCCTCACTACAAGAAGGACATCGAGGTGCTTGAGCGGGTGCAGAGAAGGGCGACGAAGCTGGTGAGGGGCCTGGAGAACAAGTCCTACGAGGAGTGGCTGAGGGAGCTGGGCTTGTTCAGCCTGGAGAAGAGGAGGCTCAGGGGCGACCTTATTGCTCTCTATGGGTACCTCAAGGGAGGCTGTAACGAGGTGGGGGTTGGTCTGTTCTCCCACGTGCCTGGTGACAGGACGAGGGGGAATGGGCTTAAGTTGAGCCAGGGGAGTTTTAGGTTAGATGTTAGGAAGAACTTCTTTACTGAAAGGGTTGTGAGGCACTGGAACAGGCTGCCCAGGGAAGTGGTGGAGTCACCATCCCTGGAAGTCTTCAAAAGACGTTTAGATGTAGAGCTGAGGGATATGGTTTAGTGGGGACTGCTAGCGTTAGGTCAGAGGTTGGACTCGATGATCTTGAGGTCTCTTCCAACCTAGAAATTCTGTGATTCTGTGAAATGTTACCATGTGTCTTGATAGCATGTTGTTGGAGGGAGTTTCTAGAAACAATTACTAGAGTCTTCTTTCCATACTGGGGTGTATAAATAAGATTTTAGATAATGCTAGTTAGTCATTCCCAGAGGATGAAGCTGAGATGATAATAAGCACTTTGAAAATCAGTGTTTTATTAGAATATCAAAAGGTGGGTTTTGAAGCCTGACTGTAGTCTTCCATTTGTGGCAAATCTTACCTTGTTACATTATATTCTTATGTTGTTAGAGATCTGCCAAGAAAATTAAGTGTGATTAAATTATGTAACCTCATCTGTCTGGTTATTCCTTTCAGGCAGATTGTTCCATATGTGAAGAATGAGTTGTGAGCACTTATTTACCTAAATTCTGTAGCATTGAATAGACATTAATTTTTTTTTTTAAGTTACTGAAAGTACACTACTATGGTTTCTATATGAATGTGAATCCTACAACAGGTTATCAGTTATTGGGAAATAACCCAAAAGCTTGATGTAGAAGAAGGTCTGTGCTACCTTTAACAGGTTTCAGTTTGTAGGGTAAGAAAATTTTGGTAAGCGAAGAGTCAAATTTCAGAACTGAAAGTTTACTTCTTATAAAACACTGTTATTAAGTAAACATTGGATTTAAGTTTTCAACACACAGAAATATAATCTGGCAATATTTGATATATTATGGTTTTAAGCAGAGCACAGCTGCTGGAAGAACTGATGATGTTTGCAGTAACATGTTAGTGAAGGTAAACCCTCTGCTGGGTTCATGCTGAGTCCAGTGAAAAGAAAAGACGTTTTTTTTCATTGCAGTTGTGTTATAAGTTATAAAAAGAGGAATGTGGCATATGGCTGAAACTAATTTCAGATTTGGGGGTCATTTTTCTTATTAAAAACATTTCCAAGAAAAGAAGAGTTCACAGGCTTTCTGTAGAGAATGCTTATGCAACAATGCACTAGCACATTATTGCTCATCATACAACCCTGACAAAGATATTTTAAAATAACTGCAAGAAATGTTGTATGAATTTCAGCACATTCCTATTGTTTTCCATGAATTCATAACATTATGGAGGACTTCCCCTCAACCAGAATATTTTGAACTGCTTACTTTTTTTTGAAGAAGAAAGAAGTTTTGTTACAGTAGTTTTTTTTGAGTGCTCCCTAACAGCTGTTCTCTAGATTTTTATTTTATTTTAGTTTGGTTGGGGGGAGGTGGGGGGGGGGAGGAAGGGGAGAGAAATGGAGGTGAATGGGGACAGGAATGAGGACAGACACGGAGTATTAGCTTATGCTGTTTCTGTCAAGAGCTTGTTATGAGGTTCAGTGCGTCTGAAGCCTATGGAAACTAACATCAATTATCAGAAATGTTGCACATTTATCACTCCATTCCTTAAATTTAATGTTCATTAACAACGTAATGGTTTTCCAAAGTAAATTCCCACATTTTTCATTTCAGAACAAAATCACAGAAAAGAAGGTTTGAGGAGGAGCTGAATGAGAGGATGATTCAGGCCATTGATGGAATCAATGCTCAAAAGTATGTTTGTATCCTCTGTTGTCTCCTTCACATACATCTGTAATAGAGGGTAGTATTTACTATTTTGCCCTCCCACATGCACACAGTGGTCTGAAACTGTAAAGGTAGCACTGCTACTGGGATAGGAAGCTCTGCAGACTGTGAAGATAGGCTGTACAGTAACACTTTATGCTAAATGGGTTCACATGGTGCGACCAGAGTTTTGTCTTGCCTTGATTTTCATGGCAAAGGGATTTTTGGCTCCATAACTGTAGATATCTGTGCATTCATAGCTGTAACTCTACTGAGTTCTCTCATCTGAGAGAAGTGATATTAAGACACAAAAAGTAGCTGGCTCAAGAATCAGAGTGATGTGAAAATTGATGCTTCACAATTGTCACAGAAACATCTCCACAGAATTAGAAACTTTCCCTAAACTTTTAGTTTAATATCTCTTTGCTTCAGCTGATTGGTTGATTTCTTAGACAAGGCTGTGCTTGATGGCATATTGAAATTGTTGGGGGAGGCAACATGGCATGTATTGCTTCTGTGTCCTAGGAAGTGCTGGAGGCGGTATTGATGTTCTCTGTTTGCTAGCAAATAGATAAGACTGAGAGAAAAATCAATAACAGTCCAAAATAAATGGTCAGATTTCTTTTCTTTGTCTGATGAAATAAGGGAGTTGTTCTTCAAAAATGTGAATTCATAATTGTGATGAATGCATGTTTCCCCCCTGTTTCTGTTTCTCAGAATCCTAATTAGCTGAATATATACCTAATTATTAAATGTTTGTATGTCTTTTTTTTTTTTTCAATCTGATAGTCCTGTTAAAAGATGCTTGGTGTTAGGAAAATATAATATGTTTCAGTTATTATTTATAGAAAATGTTATTGATAGTTATAGGTCATACAAAGAATACAGTGAAAGAGATCATCTGGTAGGCAAAGCCTTTTTGATTATGCTATACTTGCCTAAAACAGTTGTACAACTTTTGACAGCTTTTCTGTGTCTTTAGGTACACTTCCTCTGATAATTGGGCTTTAAAATGAAAGTCTGATGTCAAAAGTATAATATCTTGTATGTATGCATTAAGATAAACTATAGTTATTCCCTGGGTAACCTGCTCTAGGGTGGCACTGCTTGAGCAGGGGGTTGGACCAGATGATCTCCAGAGGTCCCTTCCAACCTCAACACTTCTGTGATTCTATCATAATCACACCGTCTTTTATCTCAAAGAATCTGTATCTTACCTAATTAGTACATAAAATTCAGAGAAACTTAAGGATAAAAAAGGTTTGTGTGATAAAATGAATTGCTGCAAAAGTTTCAGTTCTTTTGTGAATTACGCAGGGAACTGCAGATGGGTTAGGAATGATCTCGCAGATCAAAGAGGCTGAATGCCACCTTCCAAAATTGAATTATCTACCTCCCTCTCTATTAATTTGATGAATGAATCCCTTAAGCTAGATTATTTGATTGGGTATATGAAAAAAAATATATCAAAAGTGTTTATTCCCCAAACAGCAAGTTAATTAAATAATATTTTAACTTTGTGAATGCTAAGTACTCAGAAAAAAAAAAAAAAAAAAAAACAGATTAAAAAAAAAAAGTCACATATCTGGGACATGAAACTAGTCACTTTTTTGTTGTTTTGTAATTTTGCTTCTTTTTTACTTGTTTCTCAGCTGTAAAAGGAAAATACTATTATCAGCTAAACTAAAGGAGTGGTTTTAAAGCTAAACTTTTTGCATTCTGTAAATCAAAAAAGCAAATATTCAAGAAAATCTGTGAGGCAACTCGTATTTTTATGTGTTTTTAAGTGTAAAGCTTGGATTGTATAGCAAATGGGTCTATGGCTGAAAGAAGAAAAAACATTATAGCACATAAAATACGATATGAAAGTTACTATTCTTTTAATCTTGCTTTTATTTTTAATTAGGAAAATGCATAAAATAATTAAAAAAAAAAAAAAAAAAAAAAAACAAACAAACAAACAAAAACAACAAAACAAACAAACAAAAAAAATTTATAGTACAGAGCCATTGTTTCTTTGATCCTGGGCTATCAGCAAGGTCTGACTCTTTTATCCCCATCATGGTTCTTTACCCGGTGTCATTCTCTGGAAAAAGTAACTGGTCACAAGCGAATGGTCATTTTATGTGGGTCTTTGGACATTGCTTGCCCAGTTGTTAACAGTTAGTACTGAAGATACATATGCTCAGCTTCTCTCTGTCAGCTGAGTGCCTTAGCTGTAAGGGTGTAACATCACTTTTCTCCAGTGTTTCTTTTCCCAGCACCTTGAACATGGTGTTCCTGGCTGTGAAGTGCATGAAGTGCACAGGATGGGTTGAGAAGCCCTTGTTATGCTCGGTGGTTAGGGGATTTTTGCAGAACGTGTGGTGGAGAGACAGTAATCTAAATATATTCCTAGAGGTAGATAAAGTAAAGTTATTTTGCTATTTGATAAATAGGTTACTTTGTTAAAGAGACACATTCTCTATTTTTTGTCTAAGTCACAATGGCTGCTGTGATCTGCACACACATTGTCTACCAGACAAGGGCCTAACCAGGCGCCCCTGTGGATACGGGTAGAAGTCAAGTGTCTGTCTGTGTTGATCCTTGAACTGCAAAAGAATCTGAAAACAAATTTGATGTTTAGCTTCCCAGGTGGCATATTCCCATATCCTTGCAGATAGTTTGGTACGGTTTATGCTCATCAGGGAGTCAGGCAGAATTTTGCAGCCTTGTCTCTATGCCAAAAAGCCCTTACCTTTGCTTATTCTCTATGCTTATTCTCTACTTCTATTTGTCTCTGCTGCACTCTGTCCCTCATCTCAGACCTCTTAGTTCCTACTGAATCCTTCTGCTGGCTCTCCTGCTTTCTCTCAGTTCTGGCTGTTCCTTTGCCTACTTATTTGCTTTTAATCCCATAGAGCCTTTTGTCTGAGTCTTGCTCACCCTTCTGCGGTAGATGTCATGTTTCTTTTTCTTTCTTCCTGGTTCCTGGAGATTCTGACTGACTTTTTTTCTGTAGAAGACTACAGCTGGACCTCAACAAAATGTTGCTATATGTACAACAGCCTGTCCTACCTGTTTCTACTCACAATCCTAGCTACAATCAGACATAAATGTGAGGCATTTTGGATCAAACTGGAAAATATGTTTGAATTAAACATATTTTGTACTGAAGATGTTTTCACCTTTTTATATTGAAACTGATTGGATAGGAACAGAAGGAGTCTCCCAGGCAAGGAGACAAATATTTTAGAATTCACAAGTAAAAACTAATAGCTTACAACCCTCAACAACAATAGCTTTCTCCTCTCCTGTTCTCCTGAGATTCTAATTTAGGATGTTTTCCATTGTGGTTCATTGCTGCTATCCGTCTGCATTGCAGTCTCTCAATTTAGACATTCCCTTTTATTTAGAAGGCATTAGATACAGTACTAGCTTAGAGTCTAATTTAAAGTTATTGCTGGAAAGGTTGCAAAAAAAATCTCAAGCCCAGCTATTAGTGTTCAAGCTCAAATATTATAAGTTCACAGAAGTAGAGTGTTTAAATAGTTTTCTCAAGTTTGTCTAGACCCCTTGAGACTGAAGCAATGTAACCTCTTGAAATTTTAATATTCTGTTTCTTTTCAAGTGTCCATTAAAATAAATGTGGACTTTCATATTAGAACATTTGATTTTCTAGAAGTTATATCAAGCTTTTGTCAAGATTCACTCCTTTTAAAATAGGTTTGTCATTTCACTGCAAGTACTTGTTCTATTCTGTATTTCTCATCATTGAGCAGGGAAGAAGTCCTTATAATCAGTAAAACGGTCAAAATCTACCTCTAGAGTACATGGTCATAGTCCATATACTAATACATCTCAAAGACAAAATCACTCCACCTTTCTTTAATAATAATTTTTAATTTCTCTTTTCAAATAGGAGTATAATTTGCCTGCCATTCTTGCATATTGTAACAATATCCTTTTTATAAGTAACTTGCAAAGGATTTCATTTTATCTCAGGTTCTATTCTGCACATTGTAGTACTATGGTATTTTGGATACCAGTGGTATGTCAGTGTGAGAATTGTATCATGTAAATGTTTCCCTTGATTGTCTTTGGGAATGATACACAGAAAAATGGCTCATATGAACTTTTGTTTGATATGTACGTTACCAATAGAAATCTACATGTAAATGGAGTGGAGATTTGTAGTATCCTTTTCTACTCTCAGTGCAATTCACCATATAAGTTTCAAGACAAAAGAACTTGCTTTCTTCACAGTTATTTTCTTGTTTTACTGCATTTCAGTGATATAAAAAGACAGGACTACTTGATTCTTGTATCAGTTATGATGTTTTATATTGCCTTTTCTAGGCAGTGGCTTAAATCTGAAGACATTCAAAGAATATCACTTCTTTTCTACAATAAGACTCTGGAAAAAGAAGTAAGTTATTTTCACTGCAAGTTCACAATGGATTCCTTCTTTGCCTGATCCTAAGTGAGGCCTGTGTACCTTGCTTTTGTAAGCAACCATAGCCACAGCACCCCTCCTGCAATGAGAACTGCTTAAAACTTATGATTAATATTCTACCTCATTTTCAGTAGAAATGTTTTGAGTATGATATTACGCACTGCTTTCATGTTGCAGGGCAATTTTTGTGGTGCTCTGCAGTTCACTAGAATTTCTTGAATTTTTCAGAGTGGTACACATAGAGGTGAGAGGAGGTTTGATGATCCAGATTTGGTGTAACTGGAGCAAAAAATTCTTATGTTCCATTACCTACATACTTGAAAGGCATTTATCAAACTCAACCATTTCTCTTTTTTTCCTTTTGCCATGTCCCAAAGACTCCACCTCTAGTAGCAATAGTCTTGCAATAATTTCAGTTTATCATTAGTTTTCTTCATATGCACTTGATGCTCACAGTCATTTCAGAGAAACAATACTGTAAATATTATTTAAGAAAAACGCCTAGGATGTCTTGGATGCAATACAGTAAATGTTCTTATGACTAATATATTTTATAAAACATGTTTGAGACGCATTTGCAGGTGAGGTAAATGGTACTGTTTGCAGTCCTTGAAGTAATGGTCAAAATGAAGGTTTCCTCCATTTTAGGTGACTCTTGTGACCACTAGCCTAGGAAGTCAGGCCTTTATTCTTGTTGTTTAATGGCCTTGTGGAGCTTGAGTGTGTTTCAACATGCTGACACATCTTCAGCAGGAAGACTAGAGAGCTCCATTTTTCCCCTTCCCAATAAGCATAAGACAGCAAATAGCTAAGCAGTTATGGTGTCCCTCAGGGAAGAGGTAAGTTTGACCACATATGGCTGTATAAATGAGTGAACCTGGTAAGAAAGTGGTAGGGGAAGCACTACCATACTGCATATCAAAGGCGCAAACATCCTCTGGGTCCTACATATGTTCCAAAGACAAAATAAATCATTTTTGCAGGTGTCTTTCAGTTCAAAGCATCTGAAAGAATTTTAATGTTCTCTCACAGCTCAGCAGAATAGAGTTCTTGTGGCAGGCTGCCAAAGGCCTGTGTTGTATGACCTTGGCAATGCCTTATGGTGATAAAGCTTTCAAGACTTGTTGAGGCTGTATAGAGAGAAGAGGCAAGACCTGCTATGGTTTCACCCAGTGTTTAGAGAGTGCGCTGAATGGATAAAAGATGGGAGCACATTCAGATTTCAATGTGGACTGTACTAACTGATTAATTCTAAAGAAGAACTTGAGAGCAAACCACTTCAGACAATGAGGGAATCGGGACTTGGGAGAAAATCAGGGAGCTGAGTTATTTGGCTGTATAGATGCTCCCTGTAGGAGTCTAATCTCTTTTTGACTGTAGAATGCTATGGTGTGACACAAAACTAATTGTTCTTTTCAGAGATGGCTTTTTAAGATCTTTCTTCACTGCCTTTTAATGACTCACTAGTCCAATCTTGACTTTAAAGAACTCAGTAGGAAGCTTGATTTTGATTTAAACAGCAACTTTTCAGGTCCTGCAGGTAATAAAGAAATAATTATTTAACCTAAGGAGTGAGTTGCCTGACTTTGTTGAGAAATGGCTGGAGAAGTGTGAAATGAGTTTACAAGTGTGTTGGATTTTTTTGAGATTTTAGCAGCAACTCCAAGTCCAAAACTGTTGGAAGAGACCAAGATATAATAAACTTAATAGGAGGAACAATGACATTTGCTGCAAGAATACCCATCAAGCATAGTCATATTGGTGCCTTGGAATTCAGTTAGGTATATAGCAAGAATTACTATTAATATCTCACAGAATTCAAAACTGAAAAAGAGCTCTTGGGTTACTAACCTGAACTTCGTGTTCATATAAAGTTCAGTGCGCCAGCATGAAGGGCAGAACTTGGCACTAAGCACAAAGACACAGCTGCATGTTTGCAGTTAGAAAGCACAGCTCACACACTTTCTATTTTATGAGGTTTGTGTGCTGAACACTTTGTGAAAATAATCTTTGATATGTATTATTTTATTTTTTTTAAATAATCAAATCTTAAGCTCTTAGACTTTGAAACAACTTCTGTAGGGTAAGTAACTTCACTAGAACCAGTGCTTTGGTCATTTTGAGTACTTTGTTGGTTTCGATCCTAGATTTATCTGTCTCAAATAACAGAACAACTCAACTCTTCTAATAAATATTTCATTGGTTAATTCTTATGTTTCCAGACAGGCTAATTAGAGATTCATAAATAGTTTTTTGTGTCATGACAAAACAGATTAAACTGACTCTGTCCCATTGATATCAAGTGTTTACTAGTATCAGTGGACACATAAGGCCTTTTAATGCAGAGATAAAATATTTTCATTGAAGTAATATAACATAACCTCAGTAAATATCAGTATGATTGGTAGCTCTGCTGTTGGAAAAATAAATGTTATACAAAGCTGTAGCAGTTTACACTGTGTTGCTTCATGTTCTCAGAAGTTTCTATGTATTAATGTCAGTTGCAGTTCCTTATAACTGCTTCAGCCCATTTATATTTACTAATAGATGAAAAACAATTTGGGGAATTAATGACTGAGAAATTGTGTAAGCGTGGTCAGCCATTCTTAAAAATAAAAGTGCTCTCACTTTTCTTTTTTTAATTAAATTTTTTATGATGAATTTGAGATAGTCCTGATGTGAGGAGGGGAAAAAGCAAACCATTTCACATGGCTATTTAAGCTGTCCTTCAAGAGATGAGAGGATTCACTACTATGCATGATAATCCTTTCCCCTGTGTAAGTGGATATGATAGTCATTGAACAACATGAAATTTACTGTTGCTTACATCAGTATACGCGTATGTGCATCTTTAACTGGAATTTCAGTTGGGTGATGTTTTATCTGCTTTGGAAATTGTGTTCTTAACATTTACTCATTCTTTTTCCAGTATAGAGCAACTACTCTGCCTGCATTTAAGTATTATGTGACTTGTGCCTGTCTCATATTCTTCTGCATTTTTGTTGTACAGATTCTGGTATTGCCAAAGTAAGTGGTATTTAACATGTATTCATTCCTATGTTTATTTGGTTATTAAAGTAAAAAAAATATATAATACATATTATATACATACATGTATAAGTAAAACATTTTTGAATTGTCAGATGACAGAGGTCAATTTATGGAAATGAAGTTGTACAGAGAAAGCTGAGGATTTTAGGCCATGTTCAATGTTATGCTTGTTTCTAATTTTAAACACTGTCATAGCTTGGTGCCCAAATGTTGGTGTCAAATATTTAGTTTTTATTAAACATTTTTAATAAAATTTTTATTTAAATTTTTAGTTTTTCTATTTGAATTTAAAGATGTGTAATCATGAGAGTAATGAAATTCATATGTGCAAAAAATGTAAAACAACCTGTAAGTTTGTAAGACTACAACTATATGTAAAATAAGTGTGAGTATTGGGCTTAAAAGGGGGATGAAATGGATTGCAGAATTGGGGCTGTGATTAATTAGTTCTGTTTAACATATTACTGTGGTGATAGTGCTCTATTCTGCATAAAAATTGCATTACTATTTGTAAAGTGTCTCTTTTTAAAACTAAATATAATCAATTGATGGAATAATTATTGCCATCAGAATTTATTTGTATGAGATGATGGGAAAAATGGTGAGCTACTTTATACTTGCACATATAAATCAGCTGTTCTTTCTATTTGTGCATATTCTAAAAAGTCTGAGAAAAATTGAAGACAGTTCTAATAAATAAGATATTATTAGATTTCTTAAAATGGAATTTTGCTGTTGATTGTTTATATAATGGGCAGTTGATATTAGTTTTATAGCAATTGCTTCCAAAGCCAACACTGTATATTCTCTGTGATACAGTATTTCTTCAGACCTAGTATTTTCTCCTGTGTAGTGCTTTTGGGAGTAGTTTTTATAACATCAGTTGATGGATTAGTCTTGTGTTGTAGTACTTACATGTGAATTCAAAGCCAGAAGGAACTGTTAGGTCATTATAAATCGACTTTTCATACAGCAGACTTATTTTATAACATGTATAAAGTTTTACAGATTTCTCTTCAGACGTTATAGTGTTTTCTTTGCAAAGGTTTTCCCAACTAGTTTCTAATGTCTCGAAGACACTAGAGTTCAGCAGTATCCTGAAGCAGCATATGCTTCAGTCTGACTTAAGGCATCGTTACCACAAAATTAAAGTTGATGACTAATTTCATTTGTCCTTTTGCACAGTGAATGTATTTTACAAACTCTTATTTTGATTAGTACAGGAATTTACTCAGGGAACTTCTTTGTTAGTGTTACAACAAAAATTAAACTTGGATCTAACTAATGCCTTCTAACATTATGGCTTATGACTGTTTTTAGTGTTTTGATTTCAGTCATGAAAATGAATTTAGCTTTATAACCTTTCATATATGTAGTTAGATGCTCATTTTACTGTATCCTTATTAAGTCTCTTGAACCAATTGTGTAGCTCATTAAAATGTATCAGATACATGAAATTAGTGAACACTTGGGAACTATATTCAACTAAGGAAAGTGTCCTCCAACTTGTAAAAGCATATTACATGATCTCTTTTTAACATCAGGGCAAAAGATACATATGATTTATTATTTTCATTACTGAAATGTAAATTAATTTTGGTCCTTTCATAAATCTGCTTATTAAATTGTAAAAGCGAGAGTGTAAAATTAGATATTACTAACACAAATGGCGTTCAGCTTTAAGGGCTCTGTGAGTTAATTTAAAAGACACAAAAATGGAACTCAGAAAAGCAAGGTATTATACAAACGTCTGCAACTCCGCAGAAAAACTCTGGAGGTGTTGCAAATTAAAAAAAAATGAAGAGCAGAAAATTCACTGGTGTGCGTAATTGTATTTTTGGATAGTAAAATTATCTTCAGTATATTATAATTTTACTTGAGTTGCTTATTGGAGTGTATTTATTTATTGTCTTATGAAAGCATTCTGTAGTGTAATGAAAGTAACACTTTTGCTTTTTTTTCCTACTTTCAACCTTTATTTTAAAAATCCTATAAAAATTAGATATAAGCTTTTTTTTTTTTCTGCACAGCTGTAAACCAGGAACTCGTGGCTATTCTACTCATTTGCAATTAAGAAGCAATATTAACACCAGGAGCAAATGCTAGGCAGTTAGTAACTCTTGTGGCAATTTGGGGTTCTTCAATTAAAAAAAAAATGTTGTACAAAATCATCACAAATGTAACTTAAATCAAATGGACTCGAGTGCTACAAACATAATTTCCTTCCAGAAAGGAAAAGAAAAGCAAACAACCAAGCAAACAAACAAAAAACCCAACCACCATACATTATAGTTTAGTTTAAAGTTCTGTTCAGCCTTTTTCTTCTAAAAATTCTCGGAATTTTTAAATGGTGATTTAATGAAGACAGAGAGAAAAACTGCATCTGTCATTGGGTTTTATCGATCCACTATTCCATTAATCTGGTTTTGCAGCAGTGTAATATTATTGATTTCTGTGCAGGTACACCACCTGCTGCTTTAAAGTTGATTTGGAGATACTTTATAGTGAGTTACATCCAGCAGGTTGCAAATACATAAGTAATATCTCCAAGATCATGAGACATTTATTGCAAGGCTGAAATTATTAATGTTTTATTTTTCCTGGGGCCTAGAAACTGATGTGGTGTTTTCATTAAAAAACAAAAACAAAACAAAACAAAAAAACCCTTCACAAAAAGTAGTTAATGTAAATTTAAGCAAGTAAACAGTGTGTTGTAACAAGTGTTTTAAGTATTGTAAGGAATCTTTATTGTGATGTTACAGTGACCACAGATGTTGATCATGACATTTCCTCAGAACAGGCCTTTGGTAGCTTTTTAGCCTTCTTTGTTTACCAGGTGACAGAAATTATCTCTGGTAATTCACAGTAATCCCACCTTCTTTATTTAGAGAAAAAGTCAACTGACATGAAATTGATAGTGTTATTTTTTGAAATTCAGACTGCTGAACTGATGAAAATACCTATCTATTGACCAGCAAATACTTATTGTGCTATATGAGTAGGGATTTTGTTTGAGGCAACATTTAAGTTCTTTCCAAGTCTTCTCTCTGAAGCTGCTATTTTGAATAAATTATGTCCTTTTGTTCTGAATCATGCCAAGCTAACAGACATCTTGTTCTAGCCCTTGAAGATGGTTAGGCCTTAACATGGTATTCCAATCAGACGCAAATGTATTTCTCAAGAGAAAAGGATGTAATTAAAAACTTAATCTGAAGTCAGATGTGTAAAATTTGAGACATTATAAAAGAAAAAAAAGACACCATCACTGGCTATTTCTGCTGTATCTGATTAAAAAACAAAACCCAAAACAACCAATCAAACAATGACGACAACAAAATGAAATTCACTTACATGATTTTTTACTAATAAAGAAACCACTGTGCAGTTAGTCAGTCTGCATAGTCACTGAATGCATCAATGGCATCAGCCAAATCAAAAAAGAAATGGCTACTGTTAGACACCAAAAAAAGGTACAAAATCATTACTGTCTTCTATAATTGTCATTTGTAATTGCTTCATTATGATTCTATCACCTCAAGAGAATTTATGGTCAAAAAGTTGAAAACATGAATGTTAATTTCAGGGCAAGCTAAGGAAATTTATGTCCTATTAAGGTACATGTACAATTGGTCACATATTTTCCTGAAAGTTACAGAAGTGTAGAAAGAATACATTTTCTTCTCAATTTTTCAGTATCTATATCTTCATAATGAATCTTTATTTTTCAATTAAAGTGTTACCAATGAGAGAGACAAGTATGTGCAAATAGATTTTTTTTTCCAATCTCATACTGCCTCATAAAAATTAATTATTCAGAACAGATTTGTACTGATAAAACCAGAAAAATATGGAAAGACACTTAGACTTGTAACTATCTCAAGCCTTGGAAGTTCTTTTGTTATTTCCTCAGTTTTAGACTCTGTCCCTGTGTAGGTTATTGTAAAGGCTTGTCCCATCAGAGTTCCAGCAAGGTGCTGTAGTAGAGAACAGACCTTTCAGAAATGAGGGCATTCCTTGGAGCACAGGAAGAGGCAGGTGAAAAATTAACTGCCTAGGGGACCCCAAGTATGCTTCTGACAAAGTAGTTCACCTACATCTGTCAATGGAATGCATTTGGTGACTTCATTTGATGACTCGGCACAATAAAGGCAAGATTAGTTTACTGTAAAGACCTGTATTGTTTTTGTAATGTGACAGTGACAAAAAGTAAGTACATGTTCGTGCACTTCATCAAATGAGGTTTATTTATGTGGGCTCTTAATTTTTAGTGTTTTGCTTCCCATTATAACATCTTCATCCCATGTCACTCCTTCTAGAAGCAACATGAACTCTTTCAGTTCAGCCCAACTGCAATGCAAGTCGTTCCCAGAAAAGAAGGGGGAGTGGGGAGCAAAAAAGCTTACAACTATTTTTTCCTTGTACTCACCCCTCTGGATTCTAAGCCACCATTTTTCTTTTTTCCTATCCCCAGTCCTTTTCTTTGTCCCAATAATTAAGAGTCTGGTTCACTTTCCCAAGTGATTTCTTGTGCCACCCTGCTAACATCAACCAGTGACAATACATTCAAAACAGCTACAAAGACTTCTGTTCTTGTCTGTTGCCCCAGGATTAAGTACTCTGCATAAGCTTATATGTTCATTTTATTTCCTTTGCTCTCAAGTTTCTCTCAGTAATACCTTCATGTCTTCTACAAGGATGCACTCCAAACATATCTCACAAGCCTATTCTTGGGCTGAATCATTTCCTAAGATGTGCAACTTCCTTTTCAGTATGCTTTGCATCAGAGAAAGTATAGCAATAGTTTGAAATGCAGGAACGTGCATCTTACTGAAGGACAGATATGAGGAGGAGTGCTAATGTACATATAAAAAAGACTGCCTGTTAGTTAATTCATTTTCTTTCACCTCTTCCGTTGCTTGCTGGATTTAAAATTCTATAGGGTAGAAAGAAGCTAGTTTTATGTATGTTGATGTAAAACGTAATGTCTTAATGAGAAATTCTCCGAGAACATGTACTCAAAAGCAATAATGATTTTAAAATAATTTCTAAAGGAAACATAATTTCAAGGTGAATATATGTCGTGAACTGCCAGTTGTTTGTTATTCACCAGCTGTTCACATTAACACAAAAATTGGTGAATACTTAGCATATAGGAGGTTCTCTGTAGGATTGGCAGGGAAGCTCACAAATTGCTTTCAATGACAGCAATAAAGCATCAAATTCATTTTTGAAGTTTCTATTTTTTTCTAAAATAGTTTCTATAAGTGTTATTAAAATGGATCATTTTTTTTTTCCAATATTTGTACATAATCCAAGGAAACTGATACATGGAGTTCTACTCCTAAATTTTTAGTATTAGAGTTTCAAAAATATATATATTTGAATTCACATCATTTCTAAAGAACACAGATGTATCCTTTTATTAAGAATATATTTTAACTCTGAATCATAGGTTTATGGGGGAACTAGCTTAAAATGTATTTATTATATTTGTGGAAAAAGCAAGGGATATAAAGTTTATTTCAAAATCATCATGCCGATATTTCTAGCAAAAAAATGTTTGCTAAAATAAGATATTTGCTGGGGCTAAAAGTAGCTGAGAGATATTTTCAAATTTTACAAAAAATGCCAAATCTGTGGTTAAAGTTGAAAGTAGACACTCAGGTGAGGGTCTTCATGACAATGTCTGGTTCTTTTCCTTGAACAACTTAGTTGGTCTAGAGCTTCTCATCTCCTCTTGGCATGCATTAAATGTAATTACGTCCAACTACTTCTTTCCCTAGGCAGCCATGCTAAGTAGCTCTCATATAGTTCCTGGCGGAGCACTTATGCTCTGCTGTGGTATTCATATACAAAGATTTCCACATCTGCAGCATGCATACATGCACAGATTCTTTCTGTATCCCTTTTTCTGTTTACTGAGTCCTAGCATTTTGGCTAGACTAGCTATATATTTACATATAGACTACTATATATTTGTAGTATACATGAAAAGAATGTTGAGTAAGGAATGTTGAGTAAGGATGATTTCAGGAAGCATGTAGATTATTCAGTTGTTTTATATGATTTTTTAAATTTTTTTTTAATTATTATTTTAAATCTGTTCTTTTTTCTTTTCTTCATGGTGTTTAGTCTTCCTTCCTATCATGCTGCCTGTCCTCTGATGCTTCAGAATCGACTGGCCAGCCAGTCAAATTTGATAAAAAAATTGAGGTTTCAGAGGTGTTAAATTCATGAAACCCATTCATGAAATTAGGGACCTTGTTGACAGAGACACAGTAGTATCTCAGATAAGACAGATGCCACAGGCTGTAGCTACAAGACACTGAAAACTGGACATCATTGCTCCCTGCTGTTTCTTTTCCTACCTTTAAGGGAAAGGTACATTACCACGACAAAATTATTTTGTAAATCTAGCAGACTCTTCTTATATCAACTACAAAAAATACAGCAGTAAGGTTCTTGAACAGAGCCTTTTAAAAGCAAATAAAACACAACCTCGGTGCTGTTAATTCACTCTGCCATTTAAATTATTTATATGAAAATTAGTATCTACCCATGATAATAATTTTGCAAAGTTAGAGATAAAACCAAAGCCAGTATTCCTTGAGGAAAAAAATAAAAATAAAAATAAAAACAAAACTCAGTGGTGTTATTTTTGACAGCTCATTTTTTATATGTGTGGGATCAAAAATGGCAGGAAAAAGGCTTGTCATTCTGGTAAGAATTGAAACTGTTTTTCCTTGGTTTTCATATTTGAAAATTGCAACTTGGTATTTTTTTGTATCATTATCTGCATTATATACAAATAAAGATCATGCTACAAATGTGTAACAAATAAATTAATACATGTTTTCTTATTTCTTGTAGAACTTCTATTCTTGGAATTTCATTTGGGGCTGCATTTCTCTTGCTTTCCTTCATTTTGTTTATCTGCTTTGCTGGACAGCTTTTGGTAGGTATTGAAGGAAAACTAAACCAGTAGTTTGTAGCTTCTTTTAAATGACATCTCCAGATTTTACCAAGTCACTCTGCCTTTATAGAATACCAATTTATTGAGAAAGACGTGCACCCTCATGCCTCTGAGGACATTGTTCTGTCCATGCTAGCTGTCCATGCTTACTGTAAAATGTACTCATTTATTTGAAAAACAAAAAATGCCAGTAGAGTAATTATCTTTTCCCCCCATGATGCTGAATCTTTTGGAAGGTCTGCATTATCATTTGATTGGTTTCGTTTTCTAATTTTTTTTTTTTTTTTTTGCTATTGTGCTTGCAGGATCTGAACTGTCTTATAAATGCGTTAATTTTGGGGACCACATTATTTGTTTATTTTTAAGTATGGCAGTATTGTATATTCTGAGTTTAGAGAGTATTTCACAGTAGTGATTTAATCTGATTTATAAGATTTTTGTAGTAAAATACTGATTTTGCTCTTGAGTGGTACAGGTGTTATTGTAATGCCTATTAGTGAACCATATAGTGAGCATATTAAAATGCTCAGTTTGAGAATTCAAGATTTGGCGTATAATCTAGAATAAATCTATTTGTAGACTTGTTTATAAAGTGTTCCATAATTACACACTGTTTGCTTATTTTTTTAAGGTCAGTTTATCTCTTACTTGCAACTATTCTTACTGTGCCATGTAAGAATTGACTTACTACATCACAACAGAAAACCTTTTGAAACAGAGCACTGAATTATTTCCACAAACCTCAGATAAATGAGTCAAAATGAAATACAGTTTCTATTTTGTATCCAAACATTGACTGCAGTTAACAGCAGTATACTGATATACCTCGGTATACAGCAGTATAACAGATGTACCAAGTCTTAAATTAGAAATGTTACACGGTTGTTGAGCCCGGAGAAGAGCAGTGCTGGAGGTGATCTGTCTAAATGCCTGATGACGGCAGTGTTCACTGGCAGGGCAAGAGGCAATGTGCACAAATTAAAACACATCTGAACACGAGAGGAAGCTTTCTTATGGTGAGGGTTGTCAAACACTGGAATGAGGAAAGCAAAAGTCTTGTGCCATTGGTTCTGTCATTGTGATCCATGTTACCAGAGGCAGTAAAATGAAAGATTCAACTTTCCACGCTCCAGGTAACTAAAGGGATATGCATTGCTGCTATCTGTGAAGGCTCTGGTGAAGTTAATCCCCAGTTCTTCACCATCTTTGCATTTTTCACAAGTTCCCGTGAATAAAGCTGAGAGAAAGAACTTTTATATAGAAGCAAAACATGCTCATGGGAAAGACAATTATGTCACCGTGCAGTAAAACAGTAAGGGAAGGTGGCCTGGCAGTTGAAGCAAGAAACAGAGGATTCAGGATTTTATAATTGCTTCCTCTTCCCCTTGTGAGGCTTCTAATTAACCAGGATATGTTTTTTAAAAAATGTAATTAATCTGCATTTCAGTTGTCTTTCCTATAAGGTAGGGATAGCTCCACTGCTCAGGAATTATTCTGAGGTATACATGCATCAGTATTTTTTAACGTTTTTATATCCTTGGAGTGAGGTCCTAGAGGTTTTGTTGTTATTTAATAGCAAAAGTTAGCAATCAAGCATGACATTACATGAAAACTATTTGTTATTGACATAACAGGAAAATGATGGAGTCAAGAGTAATGCTGTTGAATGACGAAATGAGGAAAAAAAATCCTTCATGGGAAAGCTAGACTTTTTTGTATAGGATGAAAAGTTGCCTGTGAATGGGTATCAAGGAGTATTGGGATGTAAACTCTCCTGGAGATTTGATCAACTAATATAGCATAGGAGGAATGCAACATATTTTTTCTGCTATTAAGTAGATGGCTAAGCACATTTACCAATTCAGAGTTCAGGATTCCTGCCACTTGAATAATATCTAGCACATACTTTCAATGCTTTTTTTCCCTATGTTTCATATCCTTAGAAATGGAGAGCTATTGCATTCGTGTTAACTTGTAAGATGCCATGTTGTAACCCAGATAGCTTGAAGAGATGTCTTTATGAGTTCAGCTACTCTAATGCAGAAGCTATGCTAAGAAGTCTTTCAGCAAGTAAGCTACGACCATATTTGCTGCAGCACTGATATTGCTTCACTAGCATGGACAGAGCTTTGTAAGGTGGTGGATGAGAGGCAGAAACTAGTAACAGAAGAGGTGGTAGGCTTATCTTTCCTGTCCTCTTTGTGCGATCTTTTCCTTTGTGGAAAAATACAAGTATTGTTCTGCAGCTTTAACCTCAGTTTCATCCTGTGTTATGTTTCAGTGCCATGTCCATTGCAGTATCTGACCCACAATTGTAAATGCTTTCTTTCTAGAAGGAAAAGCATGAAATTGTCAAGCCAACAAGTATCAGTATCTTCAGCATTCCCCTGCCAGTGTTTAGAGAAATCAAGCTTTATCATCCTAATCCTGACTTTTTTTTTTCGGTGTGAATTTTTCACATACCTTTTTCTTAAGGGGTACATTTCATATTCCCTTCCAGAAAGCATAACCTAAATGTATATGTGTTTTTGTGTATACACACCTGCACATAATTACAGTTTAGAATTGCCAAATATATCTCTATTTAAAATGCACAAAAAAAGAACAGAATTTTCTGGTCCTGACTGTCTGTAACAAATGAACTGTGATGGGATAACCCCAGTTAGGGGTCAGACAGCCACCCAGCTGCTTGCTCATTCTACCTTCTCACTGGGATGGGGGAGAAAATACAATAAAACAGCTTGTGTATCAAGGTAGGGAGATATTTTACCAATTACTGTTGTCAATAAAACAGTATTGACTTGCGGAAAATGAGTTTAATTTATCGCCAAATAATGATAATAATAAAGTAGTAAGAAACAAAGACAGATGATAAAGCCACATCTTTTCTCCCCCCTCCCAAAACTGCACCTTCGCTCTGTACTCTTCTACTCTAGAATCACAAAATGGTTTGGGTTGGTAGGGGCCTTAAAGATCACCCAGTTCCAACCCCACTGCCATGGGCAGGGACACCTCTTGCCAGACCAGGTTGCTCAGTGCCTCATCTAGCCTGGTCTTGAACACCTCCAGGGATAGGGCATCCACAGCTTCTCTTGAACTTGCAGTAGTAGTCAAATATTTTTATGGCTGTTAAAAGATTAATAGAGTGGGACCTGTAGTGCTGGCAAGACCAGCAAAATCTGAGTTCATGTTGGGACACCTGGCTGTCACTACATTATACACTTGTCTCAATACTTTGACACTTCACCCTCTCAGTCTCTATGGATCATGAATGACTGTCATCGCTGCAGAGTAAGGCATGCAAAAATCAACTTTGAAAAAGCTCGTCTGTTTGATTTTAATTTCCTAGGTAAATGAAAAAAAAATCCACCCTGTAATGCTAAAATTACTATTTAAATTAAATTCTTCCAGAATTTAATTACAATATTATAAGAAGAGATTTTTGCTTAGTCTTTCACTTTGAATTTATTATTAGTTGATTTTACTGTTCAGCAGCACTGCAGCACAGTCCAGCTCAATCTTTTATGGAGTGATAATATTGGTGATTAAATAAGAATAGAAATGCTCCCATCAAACAGTGTGGTACAGTGGTAGCACAAATAACAAGGTTACAGAATTGCAGATCATGTCTTTTATACATACAATCTTGGGCAAACGGACTGAGTGCTGCAAGGTCTAAGAATTCTCACAGAAACTGTTTGTCTATAGACATTAAAACTTCATAAATGCTAGCTAAAATTGGCATGAGTCCTGAAATATGAAACGGATTTGTACCTTTTACATTGTAATTACTTCTTTGTCCCTATGCTTTTTTTTTTTTTTTTTTTTTTTTGGGGGGGGGGGAGGGGTGAATAATCACCGTATTCAGAGTTAAATCTTAAAATTGTGAGTATTTTTAGTCTTAAAGAGCCTTTTTGGCATATATTTTAACAGCTAAAATGTAGGATTTTTTTAAAATATTTTTGAATCTTTGCTTTCCATTTTTCTTGAGACGTTGCCTTTCCAAATTCTATAAATAGAGGACAGTGACTTTAGCTCATAAGTGTACTGTGTCTCTTCTTCTTGAAGTATAGAAAAGTTGAGTTCATAGAGTGAGTGCAAAATGCATGAGACCTAGTAACTGTTTAATGTGTTTTACCTCCTGATATGAATGCAGGGAAGTAGAGACCTCATTACCTAAATGATGTATTGGAAAATGTAATTCAATCCATTGGAGAAATGCAGTAAGCTAGTAAGGCAAAGATCTCTGTGGTAGCTGATATAGCCCTGACAAATAACTAGTTAGTTTCAGGCAGATGCTCTTTGTGTAGTGGTTCAAGTACTTTCTCAAAAAATTGTTTGTATTACTTGCATGCACTTAATTGGTACCACATAATCTTTCTGTTAGTTATTTTCTGTTATTGTGGAATGGCCTTTTTGTTATATTTATATCCTGCAAAACTACCTACTTCAGCTGACAAGGGAGAACATCTGAACATGTTTATAGTCTCTTAAATATGCCATTGGACCATAGAATTAGCATAACACAATGCCAATAAAACATCAGAAAATAATTGGCTCCACAATTAAGAAAAATGATCTGATTTGAGGTCACAAGAGCATTTAACAAAGTGCAACCAGTATGTGAGCAGCACTGTCCCTGCTAGAAGAGAGAATGTAGTTTATTAGCTGCATTACACCACATCCCTGTATAAAGACTGATACACAAGCTTCAGCTTCTGAATTTTACTGTAAAGCAATTGGCCCTGGTACTTAACAGTCAGAGAGACTGTGTACACTCAAGATATTCAGAAGATTATTTATTCCTGTCTGCAAGGACAGGAATATCAGCACAAGCACTACTTGGAAATTATTTTCTCAACCTGGAACCTTACCTCTGAAGTGTATGTTTCTCTTGCGCAGATAGAAATGAAAGATCAAGGCCCTTCTGTTCCACTATTCAATAGTTAAGTCTTAGCTTGTAAATTAAGATTAAACACTATGACGAAGGAAGGCAGGGAAAACCCAGAAAGGCACTTTGGCAGCTACAGCAGAATCCATGAAAGAGAGTCACCAAACCTAGAAGTCATTTTGATGAATCTCTAGCACAGGCACGGCAATGGCAAATCCATCATCATTAAGTAAGGTACTGTGTTCAGACTTCTCAGGGAAATATCCTAGCCAGCAAACTGGAGAGATTGAACTGAGTTACATCCCATCCTTTTGATGATAGATGGTCCCCTGGTGTGATGCTAAGAGGGAAGGATGGGACTTGATTTGCTACAATCCTTCATGGTTCCAGGATTATGTGATTCAAGGACCATACATTCCCACTGCCTCTTTATTAGCATTGAAGTTTGTACCAGTTACCTGCACTTGGTATGAGCAGTACATGCACAGAGAGCTAATTGCTGGAGGGCCTGGTTCCACACGGAAAGTAGGATGCTCTCATTGACAGCCTGGTGCTTGCCTCCAGTGCTCCATGACCCCAAAGGTCCACGAGGAGGGAACCTGCTTTGGGCATACCCATGGTGTCCATCAGTGCTCACTGGAAGACTCCCACGCCTGGGTGGAAGACACCACACCAAAGAAGAACCAGTTGTGCACCCTAAATCGCTAATGTAGATGTAGCCTGTATCTCCAGGAATCCTAGTGCTGTGGAGCTGTGGAGAGCATTTCTGAGCCTTGTTGTAAGAGCTTCAGGGTTCCCAGTCACTGTCCTAAAGGATATTTCTACTTTTCAACTGTGTAGGGATGGGTTAATAAGCAAATACTCCAGGTAGTAGGATGTACCATTCAGAACTTCTTTCTCTACCTCAGCACCCTGGGCACTGTATTTAAAAAGTTGTTCAGGCTTGTTCTTTCTCCAAAGCCAGTGGCTCTTTAAATTTTTCATATGAAGTAGAAAAGCTTTGACAGGAGAGATTGAAAATGTCTTACCTTGAAATAGCATATAGTACAGTGACGCTATACATTTCTGAATGAGAAAAATATCACAGGAGGTACCAGCACTGAGTGCCTAAAGGCATATTTATATGGCTCAAGTGTTCTTTCCTTTGAATGTGATAGTTGAATTGAAGCTCACAGCCATTTTCATGTGACCCTTTGTGAAGGATAATAAACACTCCAAAGTATGGTGAAATTAAAAATACAAAACTGACTTTATTGTTTGCTGTTAGCTCTTTGTGCAGGATTCTAGCTTTAATTAAACCAGTTGTATATAATATTTTGTAGGATTCTAAATGCCTGGCTTATATGTAAAGGTTCAATCACAGAGTTCAAAAGTTTGGTGTTACAATACTCATTTTAAACATCTTTTAGTTCTTTTAATTAGCAGTAGGACCATTAAAAAGTAAGTAAAGTATAAGCTTGTGTCTCTGTCAGAAATCACCCCTCTCCACTCTTAGATTAGTGTATTCACTCTCAACCAGTCAGTCAGTTCCTTGGATTTGAACTTTAGTCTCTTCTTCCAAGCCTGAGTGAAAACAAAACAATTCTGTGAAAAAAAAAAAAAAAATCTGAATTCTGAGGCTTTTTGTTTCTCTTGATTTCAGTCTTTGTAACATCAGTGTTAGTAAAATAATAAGGTGTATTTGAATGCAGAATGAAAAGAACAATAATAGAACTACAGAAAATCTGATTCACTGGCTTTCTGTAAATGAAGGTCTTCAGTCAAATGTTCTAACCTCTGCTAGCATGCTAAGGAGAAGTGTGACAGCTCTTGCGACACTGTCTTTCATCTACGACACAGCTGTCACAATTAATTCTCGCACCAATTCCTTGCTCTCACTCAGAAAGATGGCATTCGTTTTATTAAATGCTGAAGTAGGTTTTTGTATGTGGAAAGACAACACAGGATACATTTTAATTAGTTGAATATTCAAAATAAGTTATTAGTCACTATCATGCTGAGCTGTCATATCAGATTTAACATGTTCAGATGAAAAGGTAATACATTAGTCACCTTTAATACTACAAATACCTATTATTTCTAGTTCATAAATGATAAACACTGAACCATATTCTGCCAGCTCCACTTAGAATAAACAGAGCAGCTAATGCTACTGGGATATGATGTTTTACCCTTCTCGCATGCTTTCTAGAAATAATTACTTTCTTCCTTTCATGTTATTCTCCATTTTCTTATGAAATATGAAAATGAGACATAACATTTACAAAAAGTGTTTTGATGTGAGGTCAGAATCAGTAAAACAAACCTGCATAGATCTGACAGTGCTATTAGGAACCTAAATTTAATGATCACCCCCTCCCATTCCAGTTCTGGGCCAGAAGTTGTTCCCTAAATTTTCTGCAGTACTGAATTGTAGCAGTTGTTTGCTGTATAGGCTGGATTTAGATGGCTCAAATTACAAGTGAAATAAAGTTCAGCAAATCTGTTAGTTCATACACAAAATCAATAGTATTGTATAGTATCTTTTTTTCCAAGAAATTTCTTCTCAAAATTTTAAAATTGTCATTGTGAACCATGCTTTTGTCATAGATTTTCCTTTCACTAGCTTCATTGGTTTAAACTACGTAGGCTGCTCTCTCTGCTGTGCCAGAGACCTGTCACCTATGTAACAAACCAGGTGGGCGCACACATGTACCAAACACACAGTGGTCCTTCCCCTACAGAACTCAGGGCTCTGCATTGAACAGCCTGTCAGGAAATGCTTCACCGAGTTCTGTTGGTGTGTTTCTGTTTTACAGGTGGAAGTAACAATCTACAACTTCATTTTTGAGTTGCAGTCTAACAGTTTTTCTTCAGGTCAGATGCAGCAGTATCTGTAATTTTAGCAATAACAGCTAGAAGAATGGAATCTCTTGATTGACTAATCATACTGGCTGAATGATACATTGTTACCGGAAATATTTTATTTTTCTCCAGAACTTTTCTTAGTAATAAACTTGCCCAGTTAACATAAAAACTTTTTTTTTTTTTTAATAGAAGCAGAAAAATAGCTTTTTAAAGAAATGTACAAAATCAGTCCAATTCATTCCTCATTGCTTAAAATACATTAGTAAATTTGAGCAATATTGATCAAAAGTCTTGTAAACCAAAGAAATTTAGAATTATTACATGAAATTTTGGTACAGAAGTTACAGAAGTCTGTTCAAAACTGTACAGGTATATGGCAAGCAGTTAAGCAGTTCTTGGCAATTCTCAGCATAGCTAAGTAATCTCTACAATTCAATGCTGTAAATTTTTCAAAGATTACTTTTAGCAATTAGAAGCATTGATGTTAAAGTAGGAAAGAATGAGAAGACTCCATCATTTGACATCTGCCTGGGGAGTGCGAGGGAATTCTTTTGAAAATACTGTCTGTTTACAGCACAAACTTTTGTATTCAGTGAAAGAATTACTGGGTAAAGTCCGTACTATGTGACCTATGAACATGAGTGTGTGTTTATGGGTGATAGTCAGGGTTTGCTATCTTCCACTACAAAGATAATGCTGCCTACATTCTTGAACCTTTGTAATTCTGTCCTTGTTTATAGTAATTAAATATACTAAAGCTATATTTGTTTTCTCTTTTTAAACCTGTTGCACTTAGCAATGTAGCAAGAAAGCATCAGCTTCACTGTTGTGGATCCTGAAATCATCTGGAATAATTGCAAACCGTCCTTGGCCACGGATCACTCTTACATTGACAACCACTGCAATAATATTAACTATGGCTGTGTTCAACATGGTAAGTGAAAAAAGAGATTTTTTTAAGATCTTTTAAGATCTTTTTAAGATCTTTTTTGTTGGTTTAGATAATATTTCAGATTTATGTCCCATATTGTGGGTGATAATATTACCAGAGACAGAAATGTAAAACAGAGCAACAGAAAACATGCTATATGAGGACCTCTTTCTGCGTAAGAACTAAGCTTATTAAAGAAAAATGTAATTTAGAAGGAATAAAAGGTAGTTAAATCCTAGGTTTGAATTGTTTCAGTTCCCTTGCTCATCTGTCCATTGCTTAGAAAAACGGAGTAATGCTCAAAAGATGTAGTATGTCCTCACAGGATGCATGGAAGACTTTGTGCAAAAGAAACCAAGTTTTATTCTGGTTTGTGATGCTCCTCATGCTGTTCACAAAATCATCATAATGTGTACATTATTGAATTTCATGTGTTTGTCTTTTATTTGAAAAAAGAAAAAAATCAAAGCTACGTCAAAGCTTCAAAAGTACTGGACTGGAATTTTGTTAGAAATTACCTCTACTGTAGTTTTTTCTACTTGTGCTTTACTTTTCTCTCATAATAGGGAAAACCCATGTAATTCTATTATCCTTTTGTAACTATAACAAATCTGAAGTAAATCTGCCATTAGTCTGCATAGAGCTAGAATCTTAATGAACTTGTTTGTTCTGGAGTATGTGTTGTTAAATGGCATGAGCAGTATATGGGATCAAAAAACCTTGTTTGTTTTGCCCTGCAGGCTGAACCTAATGCTATTCATACAGAATGAGGAAATTGTTCCAGCTTAGTTTTACATCTGCAAAATGGGAACTGTAATATTTAGTTCGGTAATGTTTTCAAACATTACAAACATCAGTGCATAGGTATTAGCCGCATTTCAAGTCTATGAGATTTGCACTTGGGTGCTTTTGAAATTGCAACTCTAGCACTTCCTTGAGTTCCCGATACTTTTTGTTACTTGAAGTTCATAAAGAACGTGAAGATTGGTAATACGTACAGTTTCATTATTTTTTTTCCTGTAGTATTTCAGGGGACCCTTTGTCAATCATTTGTTACAGTAAGTACTAAACCTGTCAGAATGATGTAATGATGTAATGTGGGCTTTTAAATGTGGACACTTGACATTTGTGGTAGAGCCTTATCTCAGTTCTTTTCTATTAAGCGATCCTAATCTTGGTTTTGTTGGTTTTCTTTTCAGAAGATATTTTTCTTTCTCCTCCATTTCTAAGGAGAGGAGAAAGAGTCAAAAACAATTCTGTGTTTAGGAATTTAAAATTCAGCTAATTTAATTTGATACATAAGGTTTGTAGAGAAAGACACGAAGTGGTGATTGGAAAATGAGAAATTAGGTTCACTTTCAGCAGTGAAGACAGTTAGCAATGGGAGAAAATTGTTCTGAAAAATTATTGATTCTCCATCACTTCTTGTCCTCAGCTCAAGACTATATGCCTTTATGAAAGATAACGTATAAACAAGGAAATGTTAACTGGGAATACTACAGGACGAACCACAGAGATGGAGTGGCTTATAAAATAGAGATCAGATTAGACGGTTTCTCCTATTTTGAACTAAATTAAATAAATGGATACAAAGAAATTAAAGTACTTGGTAGTAAACTATACTTTGAGTTAGAGGTCATGCAAGCATATGGTATTTTAAAATTTAAAAAGTTCAAAATTGTAAAAGAAGATATAGTCAGCACCTGTCTTTTCTTAGACTAAAGTTCTACTATTGTGTACAGTTCACAGAAAATTTGGCCTTCAACTAGTAAAAGATATGTTAGCAAAAAAGCAGTTGTTCACTACATCATTTTTAGGAAAACGTTTTTAATTTTATTGGTTCAAGTCCATTTTTATGTGGACTGAATGTTACAGTGAAACTTAATATGCTGTATTTTAAAGTCTTTGTGCCTTATCAGTAATGACTGCACTATTACAAATAATCATGTTCCATGATATTCATGAGATGATAATTTTAAGTACAATTCCCACCTTGAAACTAAACCTTAATAGTTTGACTAGCAAAAATGACTTTAAATGTGATTGTGGAATTTGCATTTCCTTAATATTAATAGCAAGTTGTGGGAGAGACTCTGAAGTATCATTATTATATCTCCAAGCAACATGTATTTAATAGCAGAGTCCATTAACTGCATTTATTTCCATGAACTCTTTCAGTAGGAAAAGGCAAAATGTAGCCATTAAGATTTAATGGAGATAAAAAGTGTCTAACCATCCCACACCTAATAAATCATAATTAAGACCAAAATGTCAAATAAAACTCAATCTTTATGGTCAAGGGACATTAGAATAGAGTGGG
Source organism: Netta rufina (assembly GCF_964035555.1). Lineage (NCBI taxonomy): Eukaryota > Metazoa > Chordata > Aves > Anseriformes > Anatidae > Netta > Netta rufina. The sequence continues at coordinate 84,849,804 of NC_140124.1, read as the reverse complement.
GGTGCAATTTGATTTCAAATGAGCTGTTTTAGCAGACATCTGAATGTAGTCTTAAGGGGATATATAGTCATGATCAGTGGAGTGAAGTTAAAAAACAGCTAATGTGACACGAAGTATCGAGTACCTCTTAGCTACAGGCAGAGGATGACTAATGCCGCTTCCATTGAGCATTAGATTTGGTGCCATATATAAAATAGAGCAGTAATCAATGGCTGAGGAAGACTCTTTTTGCAATGTTGACCTGCATTACAGAGAACATGAGGAAATATATTGCAGGGAACAATCCAGACATCGCAGAGCAACAACAGGACTGTGCGACTGCAGTGGGTCAATTTGTGGAAGCCAAATGCATGGCTGTAGATGATACATCAAATGATTGTGCCTCATCACACCTTGGCATTTTTGTGATCTGGGGGAACGTGGCTTGCTGAAAGAGCCATGGAAGAGTACATTGTTTCAGTGACTTCTGTATCAAATGCATGAATGATTCATAGTACAGCAACAGGATCTCAGAGCTGTAGTGTCCCAGGACAGTGCCCTAACTATCAGCATGCAGAGTCAGGATGTTACTTGCTTTTCTGTCTTTCATCCAGTGAATTTTGAACTACTGGAGTATTTTCACTTAAAAAAAAAAACATGTCCTTTGAAATATGAAGATTGACAGGTTTGAGTATTTGCTCCATTGTTTAACGCATATCTGTAAGCACAGGTGCAACCATTGGCCAAATATTGTTTTCCCTTTACTCATGGCCGTGTTTTAACAATGACAAATAATTGAGCAAACTTGCTTCTATTCTCATAGTAGAAAATAGGTTTCTTTAATCTACCTTTTAGTGTAGCTAACTCTGTTAATACAGTAGCTGACCTTGCTCAGTGCTGTATTTTAAGTAAACAAGGTCTTCTGGCAGATGCATTCTGATTATATGTCCCTCCAGTGCCTAACACATTGGAGACCTTGCTTTGAAGGGTGCCTAATATATTTCTTTAAAGAAGCATAAATGGACACAGCCTAGAGCTTGGCCAGGCCTAAGAGATGTGGGGAGAAAAGGTAATGCCCAGCTGGAGTTATGGCATTTAAGTGGTATGTGCAGGGCTCCACTACAAATCCATTCCACCTTATAGGCAGAATTTAAGAAATGATAAAAAATCAGTATCAGTCTAGTGAAGTGGACTAGTGATGCTAGACAGTGGGCTAGCAGAGATACAGCAGTTCTGGTGTCTTGCAACTGTGCAGGGAGAGACGGAGGCATGCTGTTACACAGTCATTTGCTCCACAGTCCAGCAAAGATGAACTGACATAAAGTGAACACACCACACCTCATTGTATCTGAGCCTGTAAAGGCCCAGCAGGCTCCTTGCCTCTCTTATGGAATGCTCCTGGGACCTCTGAAGAAGACAGTTGCTTGCCAGTGCCTCTACAGGGAGGCTGGGGCCTGAATACACAGAGATACTTAAATAGATATGCTTTTTTTTTCTTGACACACGAGCTTCTGTGAGAAATTAAATGAAATTATGGAACAACCTCAGTAAGTATTTAGCATTCCAGGCTCTCCTAAAGCTCCTGCTTGTAAGTTCATGAAGATGAGGACTGCTACCAGAATTTGGGATTCTCCACATTATTCTTTTGCCATTCCTGTGGGGACCTGAGGGCTTAGCTGTCGGACCAACTGGCATTTTCAAATGAAGTGGTGATACGTATTTTGAGCAGAAATTTCTCTCAAGCCACATGGGTATTTGTAGAGTTGGCAGAAAAAGAAGAAATGAACTAGAAAAGTCCTGCAGGCTTGCCTCAGAGCTTAAAACAAAAGACTGATGCCATATCATTACTTCTTTTTGTTTGTTTTAAGGCAAACACAAATCCTCTAGTTCAACCAGTAATCCCAGGCATGCATGCTTCTGCCATACTTTAAAAGTATGCTCTTCTCACTCTATCTTTTGCTGAACAAGAGAATAGGCATGGACTTTGTTTACAACAGTATTATAAAATCTGTAGACCATGTCTTGAGAAAATTGCATAGCTTTTCTGCAATAGCAGAAAATTAATTTAAAATAGAGCTGCATATTCATATGATGCAAGGACATAGTGGGGAGAGACAGGGGGAATGACAAAGATCTTTTTATGCTTATAGTTCTCACGTGTCCATTTCCAGTGTAATTCTGTTTAATAAAGAAGAGAAAATAATGACGGGGTCAAATTAAACTTAAGCTGTAAATTTAGATGTGCTGTCAGATCTTTGTTTTTGCTGCTTAAGTATTTCAATTGATTAAGCATATCTTTGCCCTGGAACTGCTGGTCCTGGAGCAGCTCCTTCATGCACAGCTTACCTTTGTTCTGTGTGGTTTCTTGCTGGTGTGCAAAACCACATTTCTTAGAAAACAGAAACTGATTGTAGCATTTGTCCTTACAGATGGATATTGCACGACATCCTGCGACTGCAGGTTTTTGACCACAGTTGGACTAACTGTGGTAGATGCTCAGATCAATTAATTTTACATCTTCTTCACCATATGATTCAGTAGGTCAATGGAGGACTATTTCCCACCTCTCTCCCTCCTGCCTACCTGTCTCAGGGGCAACCCATTCACATAGTAACTCTTAAAAGTTTGCAGATCTTACTTTTTATTCCATAATTTTTTAATTCAGAGTGCATTTTGATTAGTGCACTCTAATACTAAATTCTGCCACCTTTCCTTCTTCTTAATAGGATGTTATTTTATGTGCATTAAGCTGGAAATCAGCAAGCCTACTTGCTTAGTAAGGTGAGATACAAACCATTCAACTTGGCTGTGTTTAGAGGCCATCAGACCATATTCATTGTGAAGTTCTGGTGCCTTGTGGATTATGCAGAAGTGTTTAAAGTACCTTCGTGAAAAAGTAGACTTTGTTTTTAGTAAGAAAATGAATGTGTTAGACTTGTGCAGATTCCTGGTCAGATAACAAGAGAGATGCACTAACATGCTTATCCTGTGATCAGGGGAGGATCTTTTACCACATGGTTCCTATTGAAAGACATAGCAGCACAGCAGGTATTTTCATCATGTGAGACAAAAAATTCACAACTGAAGATTGAAGATTTTACAAACACAAGAGAAGAAAAAGCTGCTAGAATATATGAAGTTAAAATGAGAATTTAATGGTAGTGTGCTCAGATGTTCCCTGGCAAACATTGGTATTCATAAAAAATATTGCTTTCATTTGAGTCATTTGAGTAGGTGTGACTGCTTAGTAGGACTGAGCTGTCTCTTACAAAAAAATTTTATGTTGAAGAACAATATATATCTCCAAAGCGTGATAGCAGATGTAGATAACTGATGAGAGACGAGAAAGACAAGTACAAACACATCATTCAGAAATAAGTGTTGTTTGGCTCATGGGAGAAGACAACGCTTTCATATCCTTTTTATTCCTCTCTATGCTTATTTATGTATTCATATATACACCACCTTTCATATCGCATTCTGTGTATACATTTATAGGTCAGAAATGCCCTGTACCAAAGCTCAAAACAAGATTAAAATGCCTTAATATAAATTAATATATATATATATGCACACACATTTATGTATATATAATATGATTATGTTGCAGATCCTCATGACATGTAATCTTTTGCTCAGTGGGCATGCCTGGGACAGGATTCTGAAACTAAATGCAATTATTTCATGTTTGCAAAAAAAAGTTAAATGCATTATTAACAGGATTCATTGTCCACCCTTTGCAAATTACCTGGGTAAGGCACCTATTAAGATGAGGATGTCTACGTAAATAGTAGGAGGTGAGGAAAGGGATTAAATACTTAGAGCAGTCTGTAGGACCTTTGCCCAAAAGGTCTGTTCATGTGTAAAGAGGATGACCAGCATCAGCTGGGTTAAACATTAACCACGGGGCTTCAGAAGGAATTTTGAACTAGAGAAGGAATTAGGCTGAAACTAAGTAGAGAATTGCGAGAATTCATGGAGTGGAAACAGCAGCAATCAAAACCTGGTTTGACACTGCTAGAAGTCACCCCTTTTACCTACACCTTGGGTATGTCTGTATGCATGAACTTGTGGGGTGACTTTCTCACCCTCATGTGCATGAAGAGATTGTGGAGAGCAGCTACACGTAAAGCTGTAGCACCCACATCTCCGTACCTGAGGGATTTGCATGTAGAGTGCCCCATGCAACTCTAAGAGAAAGCGTGCATTTAACTCACTCATCTTGTGAGAAGGGGTAGATGTGCATACAACTCCATGTGTTAGAGCTCCTTGGGATTACTTAGAGAAGAACATTTCACAATTTGTAGGTGTTTATTAACATTTTTTGTGTTTTATCTGCTATATTACTGACACAGCACCTGAATGAATAGTTCTCTACTGGTTAATTATGTGTAGTTACACATAAACAGACAGAGAAGCATGCTAGTGAAGGAAGATGACCTGAAAGTGTCACTGTACAGATGAAGGTGAGCCCATTCTGCAAGGTACTCCGGAGGGAGTGCCAGTTTCTTGTAAAGCAGACTTCATAACAGCTGGCATATTGATTACCTCCTCTGGTGCACAGCTGGTCCTGCATCTGTGGAAGGGGTGTTTCAGAGATAAAGGTTTCCAACTCTTCTCAATAAGCACCACAAAACATATCAAGGAATGCTGACTGCAGGTGGTTTGGGAGGTTGGATGCTCTTTGAAAACAAAACAAAAAAAAAAGTCACTGCATGTAGTACAGGGCTGGCATGTTGCCAAGGGAGATTGTGTGGAGTCTGTATCCTTGAAGTTTTCAAGACTTGGCTATGCAGAGCTGTAGCTGACTCAATCTGGTGTTAGTTAGTAAATCAATAACCATTTTGATGCAGAATGGATTAATCTGAGTGAATTGAGCAGTTTTTCTCTGGTACAGGAGATAAACTGGAGAAGATGTGGATGGGGAAAGAATTCAGAGGTAGATTACAAAACGGCTATATGCAGAGAATAACAAGTGAGAGGGAGGCAACCCGTGAAGCTCTGCAATGGTCACCGGGTGTGGATTTTCATATACAGTGTATGAGAGTCACAGTGACATTTGCTGATAGGATTAAGGTGGCAGGCAATGTCTGTGAAGGAAGGTCTGAGATTTTAGAAAGGAAGAAGTCAGCTGAAGAGTTGAGATAGAAGAACTAGGATGAAATTCAGTAATACAGAGTGCAAGATTATGGTTGGTCCAACAAACTAGGAACATGAAATTCTGATGTAAGTTGGAGGCTCATCAAATGGAGATGCATTGAGTATTTTGATTAGTTATGTGAATTTAATGACAACTCGACTGAATCACAGTAACCATCCATCGACTGCTCTTAAGTCATGGCAAGTATAAATGAAATTTGCCAAGTGAGCCTCAGTGGAGGAATACTACCTTGTGTTTGCTGACCATAATGTTAGTACCTGTGATTATGTCAATTTAGATGTTTTTATCTACGGTGTTTTATAATGGTAGGCAAGGGAATTGTTTCTCTAGGGTGTATGAAAACATATTTTCTGCAGAATTAGTATTAATGTTATTGCAATACTCAAAATCTGGGAAGTGTGTTTGCAGTTTTGGTCACCCAGACGGTTAAATTGAAAGAGGTGTGTACAGATGGAGACTACTAGATTGATCAGGGGAGTGAAGAACTTGTTTTCTTGGAAAAAAAAAAAAAACTGGAAAAGCATAGATTACTGAGCATAATGAAGGCTGAAATGAAGGAGCTATTTGGAAGCTAAAGGGTGAGATTAGTACAAGAACAGGGATGTAGGAACTGGTCATAAATAAAATTAAGATGTTGAACTTTGAAATGGTTTATGTGTTGAGGTTCAAAGCAGTGGAATTAGTGTTGTCAGAGAAATATAACTCATTGAGAGCTCACTTCAAGAGTACATCAAGGGGTACTGCATAATGGTGGTTATTTGTGAGATCAGCTGGCAGAATCTGATGCTCTAGGAGATACTGGTTCAGTCTGTCTGTTTCAGTAAGACTTGTACCAATTTTGCTGTCATAATTATTAGGTGGACTACACCTGTGTAAATCAACTTTAGTAAAGACTTCATATTCTTTCTTTAGTTCTTCCTATATTTAAATAGGAGGTTCAGCTGAGGTGAAACCAAAGTTTATTCATATTGAATTTATGTCATCATTGTCTCTCTCATGTGTGAGCTTCTGATGTATGAAGATAACGTAACAAAGAGCTTTTAGTCTTTTATTCAAATGTGTCTTGTGGAGGTTTACAAAGTTGTTTTTGTCTGAAGCATGCAGGAATACATAATCAAAGTGATGTCATTTTCCCTTTACTATTTCAATTTGCAGCAAAATACCAAAGTTAAATAATTACTGGCAAGGCTTTTTCCACTTCTCCATTCCTCTTCTCTATTTTGACCTTAACCAGCTGACAAGCTAATGGATTATATGTTGTTTTTCTCTAGTTTTTCCTGGATAATGCTGTGAAAGCTTTTCCCCCAGTTCTTAATTCATCAAATACAAGTTTTCCTAATTTGGGTAATCAGACACGGTGGTGTATACAAAACAACTGTTTTTTCCTACCGGTAAGTTCATTTTACATTTCTTTGTTTGTTTACAACCATTATTCTAAATTGAATGTCACTTGATCTGTTGGAAGTTAAACACCAACCACTTCTAAAGACTGCTTCAAAAGCTTGTTTTATATTCAGTCACCCACAACTGCCTTGAAAGGAAGTGGGAATGGAAAGGCGGTTAGTACTTATGAAAACAGGTGTTTCAGTGAATGTCAGGTTAAAATTCAGGAAACAGCCTGATAAGAACCATAGCTCACTCATCCTAAACAAAAGGTGTTGTGAGGTGTCAGGAGGACACGCGGTGACTGTAAAGCAGACTGCACTGAGCAAGGTCCAAATGCCTGTCACTGAGAGAACAAGGTTGGCCTGGAGACAAGTTTCACAAGCAATAGTGGTAGGCCTGAAAATATTCACCATTTTCATTGTTCACCTGATGGTAAAATTGAGATCTCTGATCAGCAGACTTCTGTCATTATTGCGTATTTGGTTAAGAGGCAAGGTGGTAGGGAGGAAATACAGCACTCGTATACCACCAGGTAAACTGTGTAAAAAAGATCTGAATTGACTTGAATAAGATGTTTTATTGTGATCAAAAGCACACTGGCACATGCAAGAGGAGGGAGGACATTCCTACAAAAATGGGATCTGTATCCTACAAAGCAATGACTCTTAGAGGGCTTACAAGAGACCTGCAACTGAACATAACAAGCTACATACTGTGCCAGCAGTAGGTCAGCAGTCTTTGGATGAAAAAGCAGGAGGCAGCAATAGGAGATGGGAAATTATTTTGTCTATATGTAGAATTGGTGGCACCAGTACTACGATGGTGTGTGCTGGTTTCCATATAGTTACAGAATCCCAGAATCACAGAATGGTTTGGGTTGGAAGGGACCCTAAAGATCACCCAGTTCCAAGCCCACTGCTATGGGCAGGGACACCTCCCACCTGACCAGGTTACATAAAAATAACTATTGACTGTGTCAAGATAAATACTCCTAGACACACCCCAAAGCGTGATGTTAATCAGGTATAGAATTTTTCTGGAAAACAAAAAAATAATAATTGAGCTAACCGTAGCACTTGCAAACTTCCAGCATCTCTTTGATAACATGACAATAGAGCACAAGTTTCTATTTCTCATTTTCAAGTTAAGTAAACTAAACTTGGTACAGATATGCCTATGTTCCATCTTGGCCCTGACATGAAGTTTTCCTTGTTGTCAAAGAGATGATGCAGTCCTTCTCCCAGCCTCTATATATGGACATACTCACAAGCACTTAGAAATAAATTGTTCCTATGCATATTTGTATTTGTTTATTTTTTTATTTGTTTTTTAATTAGCCAGTTCTTGGGTCCCCTTTTTATCTTACTTGAAAGATAGTGTTTTCTTTGTTAGTATTAAGTTATCCAACAAGCATCTGGATAATACATTTTTCATGAATTATATTTATGTTTAGATTCAACCTTAAAAAAATCTTAGTGTGACTTTTTCCTGTGTTTTCATCTTTAACTAAGATGCTTGTCAGCTCTTCCTATTACTAGCACATTTATAAGTTTGAAACTATTAAAATGCATTCTTTCATCAAAGAAACTTTATCTTTGATAAACTGGCATAACAATTATTTTAAACTGTCATTTCTGATAATAATTAAAAGTTTAGATTGGCAGAAGTATTTTAAATTCTTTTTCCCTTGTTTTGTTTATTAAATAGCTCTCAAATACACATTTTCATCATAAGGCACTGCTGAGCTACTCAGTTCTAGCTTGAAAAAGCTGAAAACTCCTTCTGAGTTACTACTTTTTATCCTTAGAAAGTTTTCTAAAAACCTGAAAATAAAATTCTTCTCACTTTACTGAATGAGATATTGAACATTTAGGCTGATGAATGCTTGTTTTCTTAAACTGGATATCAGCCCCTTTTATCTGTCTTACCTTTAAGCATTACTCATGTAGATAAACTTCCTGTGATTTATAATGGAGGAGCTGACAGATCAATTAATGACATAATCTAAAATTAGAGAATAACAGATTTTTGAATTATTTCAGCCCCACTAGCATATAGTTCATTTAGAAGCATATTGATTTATTCTCTTCATCTTCTACACCCTAAATAACTTTTCTCAGAAAACCTGAACCTCCCCTTGGGCAACTTAAGGCCATTCCCTCTAGTCCTATCACTAGTTACCTGTGAGAAGAGGCCGACCCCCAGCTCCCCACACCTTCCTTTCATGTAGTTATAGAGAGCAATGAGGTCTCCCCTGAGCCTCCTCTTCTCCAGACTAAACAACCCTGGTTCCCTCAGCCACTCCTCATACAGCTTAAGTCCAGGCCCTTCACCATCTCCATAGCCCTTCTCTGGGCACCCTCTAGGGCCTGGATGTCCTGTGTTCAGCTTTGGGCCTAGTGAGAGGCCCAAAGCTGAACACAGCACCCGAGGTGTGGCCTCACCAGAGCTGAGTACAGGGTGAAGATCACTCCCCTGCTTCTGCTGGCTACACTATTCCTGGTACAAGCCAGGATGCTGTTGGCTTTCTTGGCCACTTGAGCGCAATGCCGGCTCATGTTCAGGTGAGTGTCAGCCAGCATCCCCAGGTCCTTTTCTTCTGCACAGCTTTCCAGCCACTCTGCCCCAAGCCTGTGGCTTTACATGGGGTTTGGTGCTTACTCGAGTCTTGCATTGCAATATACAGTATCAGAGTTGGCGTATGTCTGTGCCACTGTTCTATCATCCAATCTACCCACATCTGAAATGTTGACTGAAATTTTCAGTGTGGTCTATGTATTCCTATGGAACACTAAGAGGGATTTTATTCCACTTGGAATACTAAATTTCTTGGTCCTTGTTAAACTGTAGATATGAGACTGCCTTTAGTTTGCTTTTTTTCAGTGGCAAAGTAGTTTCACAAGTTGGTTGCCCTATAGAATATAAAATGGATGCTGTTATTTTTATAAATGCTAAAATCTGAGAAATTTTATTTTTAATGTTTCTGAAGAACAGTTCTTTCTATTTCTTACTTCAGGCATATCTGCAAGGAAATTATAATAACAACAAAGTTTTATATGGCAGATCAATTCTGTCTGATGGGCACTGAGAAAATTACTCTTAGTGATCCTCCAAAATTAGTATACAGTGATTCAGGTTATGTCAAAAGTACTGCCATCAACAAATCAACAGTAGTCTGAAAATAACGTATCTAGAAATAGAATGCTTTGTAGTTTAAGAAAAGATAATTTCCTTACAAGGTGCAGGACTGTAATTTTCAGGAACAATCTTTGGCAAAGGTGTGCTCTATGTTAAGGACCAAGATAATGATTCTATTGGGACTGTATTATTTCTGCTTTAGCATTGATTTTGATGCTGTAATCCATTTCTAGAGAGTATCAAGAGAAAATCTTTTTCCAGGAACACAACTTCAACCATAATTTTTTTTTTTATAAATATGACATAGGAAAGAAAAGGTTTTTTTAACAATTGAATGTATCCTTAAGTAGTCATAAGTCAAGTGGATTTGACATAAAGATTTTTAATAGACATATTATTCATAGGCCATGTTAATCACTCTATATTCTTCATTTCTTAATCATATTTCAAGAGTCTGTGAAGTTCATAACATCTGTGTGTATTGCAACAGTTTACATATACTGCAAAAATGGGCAATTAAATTGTTTACAGATTTTCAAGCATTTTGACTTTGATCTTCCCATATGCTCAGCAATACATAGAGGGTAGTTATTGTATTCAAGCACGAGTGAAAACCATGCAGAGGCACAGGAGTAAATCTGTCATTATGCTGGCAGTAGCCTCTTGCAGGAGACCCACACCAGCAGTGGTGTCCCACACACAAGCACTTACTGATACACAGATGAATAAATCAAAAGTCACAAAGAGTGAAAATTAGTAAGCAGAAATGGGGAGGATTTAGGGACTCTCCTAAGTTTAGGGTGAATTTGAGCCTAATGAGAAAAGGGGTCTATTTGATGAAATACCAGTATCTGATTGTTATTGACCATCTGTAAACCATAATGTCCCATGTACTATGATTTACACATTGTGATAGATACCATGCTTAAGTGGTCAGTTAATATATTTTTTCAACTAGTCTAGGCGCTTCGTTATGTGTGATTGCCTACTTTGCAGCCAATTCTAAATATTTACCACTTGATTTTCCTTTGCCAGTATTTTATATACAGCTGCATATTAGGGCTCATTTCCTGTTCCGTTTTCCTGAGGATAAATTATGAGTTGAAAATGGTGATAATGTTGATTGCATTGGTGGGCTACAACGTTATCCTTCTGCACACTCATGGGACCATGCTGGATGACTACAGCAAATTTATGTATGCAATGGCACCTCTAAAAAGGTAGGCTGAAGATTCCAGTCCTTCGGAAATGAATGTAAATGAAATATCAGCAATGGAAGTTCTTATGTTATAGAACAATGTTTCTTCTATGTATTTGACTATATATTGTACAAGTCACAATCTAAAATCATTATTGTGTTGCTGTTAATACAGGATTTAATGTTTTGCCTGAAAGCATTAGAATAAAATAAACAAGTCTGGGCAACGTGCGTATATCACATACTATAGGAAGTACAGTATGGATTAATTTGCTTCTTTGTAGGAAAGGGTACTAGGGAGATGAGGGTTCGAATGTTGTTAAGGCTCTTAAAGAATATTTGCTGCAAGCCAAAGGAAATCAACTTTTTCAGAACTAATATATTGTCTTATTACTTCAGAAATGCAGTCTTTGCTATTGAAAAAAAATAGTAAACCTATTCTTTGTATGCTTTTTTGCAGCACATGTAAATTCATATGGTAAATTTTCAGTGAGGCTTCTGAAGTCTTTGTTATAGGTGATACAATGGAAGAACAAAATTATGAATTATAACTTCTGAGCAGCTTGCTTTACTTATGTTTTTATTTTATAGGCCTGGAGTACTAAAAGACCTGAAGACAATGGGCTCAGTTTCTTTGTTTATATTCTTCGTCACATTACTGGTTTTGGGTAGACAGGTAAGATGCTCAGTTCTTTCCATCTGTATCAGTAGACACAATATAACCTCCACATGCAGCTTCCCACCTTCTCGGGGATTTTTTAGGTTTTCTGACAAGCACCTTTATTCCTTTTTGCCCCACACCCTTGCAAAGGAGTGTCAGAAGCATCTAAAATGCTATCATTTCCTTTAATGCCTTCCAATATACCCCTACAACTCACCAGTAACACCACAATATCTGTCATGAAGACTGTAGGCATTATACTGATAGTGCACTGTGACTATTGCTTGTCATGCTGACCAATATTGTCTCATAGCTTCCTAGTGTGCTCCCATCTGTCTGCATCCATCTGCTATCTCCCTAGTTGCTTAATTACAAGCTATTTTCTTCACAGTTATTACCGTTTGAGGCAGACACAGAAACAGTGTAGCATGCACACAGAAGAGTACCACATACTGAGGCCACAGTTATACTGAAACTACTAACTGACAGGAAAGTCCTCTTTTCATTACCCAGTTGTGCTTTTTCCCGTACCAGCATGGTGTGGGTGGTCTTATACCCTTATACTGAAGAGTAGGGGTCAGGGTAGTTCTCTTTCCAGGTCCTCGGGCCTGTCTGTGATCCATGGCTAGAAGCTCATCATGCCGGAAGTGAGATAGTGCACAAGACATGGCTCTGAGATAAAAGAGGCAATCTGTGTGAGGTCTCAAGAGCAGCCTGTATAGCCATAGCCTGCGGTAGGATACTTGGGAAGGATCTTGTGTCATACTGTCCTTAAGTTGCTCATTTACATTACAATTCCATGGAACACAATGACTGTCATTTAAATTGCCAAGCTGGCCCTTCAGGTTACTAGATAAAAAATTCCTCTCTGGCAGCTTCTCCAGTTTTTGCTGTAGGGGAACATTCTTGAGTTTCAATAAAAATTGTCATCAACCTTACTACCAGCATCGTACTGGAATTGGCTCATTTGATGATAATAGCAGAGAGCAGGGCTGCAACGCAGCTACTTCCAGTCGGAAACAGAGATAAATGCCTCATCACACCAGGGAGCCCTGACATCCAAGGTGTCACATAAAGGGGTTGGGCACAATGTCAAGAAAAAATAGAAAAGAAGCATCATCTTCAGGATTTCTTTGTGTGCTCAGTCACATCAATAAGAAGGTTTCTGTTTTGCATACTGCAGCAGTGTGGGCATGGCATGTTGTTCTCTGCCTGTCACACCTATTGAGAAATGAGCCTCTAATGTCAAAAATCTTTGTTTTCAGAGCTATAGGTTCAGGACCTTCATCATGATACTGCTTGTTCATGGCTCTTCAGTCTGTTGCCTTTGATTTTTCTATTAATTTATTCTCCCTTATAGAAAAAGGAGTAAAAAAACCTATGTTTTCAAACATTCTCAAGCAAAGTCTAATTGATAACTAGAAAATATTATGAGCTAGTTTTCACATACCTGAGCTAATACCTGCCATTTCAGGTTACTGCTAGTGACACTGACTGGTAGTAAGTGCTTGGGATAAGGACAAAGAGAAAAAGCCTCTCCTTCCAGCAAATAGCCTGATTTTCCTTCCTGTTCCTCCTGCTTTGCCAGGATCTTTGCCAAGTCCATGTCCTAATCCTACTGTGAAAAGAAGTGGGATTAGAGGAGGGAATTCCTAACAAGCAGTTTCTCTGCTGCTTCTGGTATGGGCCATAACCTTTGGCATTCAGCTGCCCACTGTTTGGTTCTTCTCAACCCTACTCAATCTACTGTGTTTTTGTTTGTTTGTTTGCTTGCTTTTTTTTATTATTATTATTATTAAAAAAGGGGCAAGAAGTGCATTCACTGGACACACTGTTGATTTGGACAGTGATGGAAAGTTGCTGTCTATCTCTTCTGAAGCTCTAGCTTTCTATCTGTTCTGAAGTCCTAATAATATCTACAGCTGTGTTGTCCCTGTAATAGTATAAAGGTTTCACAGGGCCAGTGCTTATAAGGAAAGGCAACATCTTTTAGAAATCTTCTACATCGGTTGGTTAAATTCGAAAAATAGGGAGCTTTTGGATAGATTTTTTCTGCATTATTCCTGTTGCCTCTTAGATTTTAGACAACCTTTCAACCTTCACAAATTCATCATAAGGAATAAGTAAAATTCCCTTACCCAAAAAAGTGCACAGCAGTTGGCAAAATCTTACACTACATTTCCACATTAATAATTACCCATTCTTGCGACTTCCCTTCAGGAGAAATGATGAATGGCATTTATTCTGCATGCTTTTCCCCTAGATATTGGACATCTCATCTCAAATGTATTTATGGAAATTGGAGGAACCCAGTACGTTACTCACCAGCATCTACTTAGGCAAACAGAAATGTTGAGTCAAAGAACATTTTTCACAAAGTGACAGCAGTCTCTGACGTTGCAGCTTGTGTTCTCAAGGACAAAGAAACCTGGGAAATAATGTTCCCAGCTCTCATGAACAGCAAAAATCATGGATTTAGTAGAGATGTTTTTACGGCCAAGTGCAGTCTTCCTCTTATTATAGTTCTGATTGAGCCTTTTCCTACCCCAGCACCTTTCTTCCACAGAGGGTAACATACGAGTCATTTCTCTGTTTGCTATCACATGTTTTTGACCTTGCAGTTAATAACTTTGCCTTTCTCATTTCAAAATATCTGCTTATTTTAACAATGCTGAAGACAATAGCCACTTATGAAAACAGTGTTCTTTCCACTTCCCTTATCCTTGCACTGGTGCTCCTCTGCCTCCAGAGTGAGTTACCAGAAATTTCATCTAAACAAAAAATGAATGCTTCCCTGCAAGCCCAGCCCTGTGAGCCTGCTCACTGCTGGCCAGACAGATGCCTGTGCTGATCCAAAAACAGGAAAGGGAGCATGCCTCTGGCTGAATGGGGATGGAGGGAGGCAGAGCTGGTGTATCCTTACATGTTATATGAGTAAAGTTAACTCTTAGGTTCAACTAATACTCTTAGCTGCATAACCGACGTTCCTATTGAAAGACGTAGTCCTTCCCTCAACTACTCATTCTTATCTTTGTATCTCCTTATTTGTGCTGGCACAGCTGTCTGTAGAACTGTACAGTGGCCCAAAATAGGGAAATGATCTGGCTTAAAAATTAACCCTGGAAAATGTTTGGTTTTCAGCCAGATCCATTTCCTGATCTGGTTTTATGGTGTGGCTGCATCCATGCTTGTTCCAAAAGAATCAGCACAGGATGGGCATGAGCAGCATGAAGCAAAGCTGGAGAAAGCAGAACTGCTTTTTTCCATGGTTGTAGCAGTGTAGGTTAGAACCATGCCGTGGCACAGAGATTGAATGACACATTCCAGTCTGCTGCCATGCCATCAGAGTTCCTGAAACAGTCTGGCAACATGCAGGCTATATATCGAGAATGCAAACTCTCTACCCCTGCTCAGGCACTGCATGGAAAATGCAGAGTGGCATAGGCTGGGCTCCATAAGAAGTGTGCTCACATTTAAGCCCTGATGAGCATTAAGCCTCTCTTATGACCCATATTGAATTACCAATATTGATGTAGCATGTGATTTTTTTTTCTCATCTGTACCTAGTATTATATATACCTTTATATACTGTGTGTTGAGTGAATATTTTGTATTTCCAATGATTTATTATACTGAGTTTATAAACACTGAAATTCACTGGCTGTTCTATTGCCCAGATGTTTATGGTAACTTCCCTATTCTGTGAAAAATGTTTATTTGTAGTCTCTGTTCTGTTTTTTAGCTAGCTTTTATTCTATGAAAGGTTTATTTTTTTCTTACATAATGTAGTCTTTTAAAAAGTCTTTTCTGAAAGAACTTAATGAACACTTATTTAAAAGTTCACTCCTATTCACTGGAGCTGGGGATGTTCACCCTGAAGAACAGAAGGCTCTGGGGAGACCTCATTGCATCCTTTCAGTACTTTTTAAAACTTATAAAGAAGATGGAGAGCAACTTTTTATTCAGGCAGATAATGATAGGACAAGACGGAATGGTTTTAAACTAAAAGAGGGGAGATTTAGATTAGAGATTAGGAAGAAATTCTTCACTCAGAAGGTGGTGAGGCACTGGCACAGGCTGCCCAGAGAAACTGTGGATGCCGCATTCCTGGAAGTGTTCAAGGCCAAGTTGGATGTGGCCCTGGGCAACCTGGTCTAGTGGGTGGCATCCCTGACCATGGCAATGGGGTTGGAATTGGGTGATCCTTAAAGTCCATTCCAACCCAAACCATTCAGTGATTCTGCAGTTCATATGCCATTGGCTTCTGTTAACAGAAGAGTTGGAGGCATGTCTAAAGAGACAGTATCAACTCTTCCCCATTATATCAGCTATAGTGAATATCTCTAAATAGTTCTTTTCTTTAGCGTAGCTTTTACCAAAGTATCTTGCTGTTTTCTTCCCACTGGCACCTCATTTTTTTTTCCAAAGATTTGCATTGCTTCCTTGCCATTTGTCAGTTCTCCAATACTGTGGCTGTTTTGAATAAGGCTACCCACCTCAAGTTTCAGTCCAGCAGCTTTTCATTGCAGTTACTTTAGAGCTGGTGACTTCTTGTTGATCAATTTATTCATGTGCACTGAGAACATCCGAACATTTATTCATATGCTCTGAGGAGCATCTTCTGCTGCTGCTCCATGCTGAGGCAGTTTCTCAGACTCACTGTCTGTAAGTAATGGCTGTGAGATGGAGCGAGTCTCCTTAACTACCTCACTTGAATGAAAACCCCCACTTAATTTCTCTGCAGTGATCTTATCTGCTTTAGTGCTACCATCACTCTGCCCCTGTGCTGAATGCAATAGCATGCAAGACTCATGAGCTGCTTGTCTTGACTTTCTGTGTGACTTTGCTGCAATGATAAGAGAAAGTTCATTCAGTTTTTTTCCTTTTTCTGAGGCAAATATTGAAAATAGACCCAGTTGAGTGTTGCACTAGAATTTAAAAATACAGATAACATATTGTGCAGTCAAGCAATGAGACATGGATTGGTTCTTGTTACACCCAACTGGTTCAAAGTCAGTGGTGTTATGTGGTAGATGCATGGCAGTGTCTTGTCCTAAATGAAGCCAATTGCTCTCTGCTGCCTGGAGGAATGCAGTGTCCTTCATCCCTCCCTGGGTGTTCCACTATGCACACCAGCTGGGAACTGCTGTCAAGTAAAATAGAGTAAGGTGAAGAAGGCAAGTTTTTGTATCTCCATGATAATTGTGCCTGCTGTGGTACAAGAGCCATTCTGAGCTGTTTTCATGGTGATATGTTAAAAAGGTTTTGTAGATAACATGTAAAGTAGGAAGCAATCTTGGTTTTCAGATGACTTTAAGGCTATAAAGTTTTAATAGGTTCTTTAATGACATATGTCTACTAAATTGGGTACATCATACAAACAGAAACCCAGAATTTTAAAAAACTAAGGTAGTGTTTACATGTTTTTAAGTCTGAATACACATTTTGAAATATACCTTGACATTTTTAATTTCAAAACAAATTGTAGAGTACATTCTGCTTTTTTGCTGATTTCTGAGTTCTCTTTACCATTTTTTTCACAGCCTATATTTCAATAAATAATAAAACAGTAAATAAATTATTTGTTTAATATTAGATCTTTAAAAATAAACATTATTTTGAAGACTTCAGCTTATCTGGTTCCTTTTGTTTTCAATACAAAGTTGGTACAATATATGGATACCTAATTTTGATTTTATGCCAGACTTGCAGTTTACTTTTTAAAATTTATGCAAATAATTTTGGCATCCCAGTATTTTATTGGATTTTTGCTGCATCAAGACAGTTTATTGGATTTTAGCTGCATGAATACAGTTGGTGGCATTTAAGTTTATCATATGTGTGTGGAACTTGTGCATATAAATAATAATATAAAAATAAAACAGACATTCTGAAAAAATGACTGCATGTATTTTGCATCATATGGTCAGTTTTTAATTAAATATCTAAACAATACCCAACAATACCCAGGACTTATCAACCAATTTAAAGAAACCTGACTGCATTGCTCTCTATGCATTTAGTAGAGGCATGGTTTCTCTCTTAATATTTTTTCATCTTACAGTTTCTCAGCAGATGGATTTTTTGCTTCACCAATTTTTACCTTCATAGCTTTTTGAAGGCTTGCAAAATCATTTTAATACCATCTCATTTCAACTTTCTACTTGTCTTTGGCTGTGATCTCAAGAAAGTATCTATGAATCATTTTTGAGCTGAGGCAGCAAACATCCAATCAGAAGGACTACTGTCATGTTTTTATGTGAACAGTTACTGACTACTAATAATAATGGCTAGAATTTTTATTTTTTTAATGTAAGATTGTGATCATAATTATGTTCTCCTTGCTAATAACTTAGTCTTCATTGAGGCTGAAGAGTAGTGTTAAACCATTGGACAACGCTGAAATAGCTCTTGATTTATATCAACTCAAATGAGATAGTCCAGTGGAGTCTTTAATGTAGAAATAATGCCACAGAATTTACCACAAAGCATTTACATTATTGAAAAGAAATACAGAGGGCCCTGGAAAAATGTGACTTAATTCATTTTTCAATATCTTTTTAATGAAATTGGATCTTCAAAAATACTAATATTCCAGGAATTTTATACATTTCTATATAATGAAAACTCTGGTACAAAAATAAGAGAAGGATAAAAGTATTACTATCAGTTTTGAAACACAAAAAGAAAACAAACAACCACCTGACTGGGCCGTTTCTTATAATCTTCAAAAAATTCCAATTTAAAAATCTCTTGTTATTTTAAAACCAGTAAAGCTTTTGCTGTATGCATACTAGAAGGAGAAAATGTGTTTCATGAAGAACTGAAAGTATAGCAATAGGTTTCTCTTTCCTCTACTACCCCATTTTTACCAGACTGATTGCATTACATAACTTAAAGTTGGTAAAAGTTAGGGTCTTCCTGAAGTGCCCATTAGAGTAAGCGGAATTCCACACTTCAGATATTTTAGGCATCATATTAAGTTGCAAAACTGTAAACTGTTTCCATAACAATATTTCATCTGTGGGATGAATTTCTACCAAAGCCTGAAAGTATATACATAAATTTTCCATTGGTTAAGGCACCTTGCAACTTTTTGTTTATTCCTGGTCTTTTTTGTGGGCCTTTTTTTAGAGGACAGTGGAGAACAGTTATAAATTCAATGAAATGTATGCCACATACTGTGTGTCTGGTTGTTGATCTCTGTGGGATCTGGAATTGTACTTGAGTGACCAAATAATATCCTTGTAGGAGTGATGTACTGTGCTTATTTTGTCTCTTAAACCTGTACTCCAGCAGGACAAGATGCCTATTGTTTCTTTACCTCTGTGTCCTCTTGTAACAGAATGAATATTACTGTAGGTTAGACTTCCTGTGGAAGAACAAGTTCAAAAAAGAGCGGGAGGAGATTGAAACCATGGAGAACCTAAATCGTGTGCTTCTGGAGAATGTGCTTCCAGCCCATGTAGCTGAACACTTCTTGGCAAGAAATCTGAAGAATGAGGTGAGACATCTCTACATATCCTCTGCTCTGTATGAAGGCAGCATGTTGTGGAAATACCACTTAATGCTGAGTTGAACAGTAGGTCCGTACACTCAGATTATAATTTAGTTATTTTTATTCTCCCTTACCTTCCTGAAAAGCTTACGTTATAGCACTGAATGCACCATAGTATGTTGAAATAAAAAATGTGAAATTATTTCAACATGCATTAATATGCATTCAGATACTTTTTCGTTTGTGATTAGAGTGGAGCTGCATCTTCATTTTGAATTTGCTTCTGGTGACTGGAGACCTTGCTTAGTGAAGTGAAAATAAACATGTTCCCTGAAAAAGTGGCTATTTTAATTCTAGAAGAAGGTTCTAAACACTGAAATACCTGTTTACTCACTGCTTATTGACCTAATTCAAGCATCACAAAAGTCGTCTAAAAGATCCTTGTTGACTTCAGCGCAATTCAGATCTGCTTCTAATACTGCTTTATAGTTTTAATAAAGAAAAGAAGGACGAAAAAATGAAAAAAATGAAAAAAAATTTAGAGAGAGTAGCAGTTTCTAGAGATCTTAAATGCAGTCGTTTGAACTGCATACAAAACAATAGTTCCAAAACTGACAAAAGAGGGGAGAGGGCAGCTTTAGGAATTCATTTTGATCTCCTGAGTCAAAAAGGACAATGTTTTCCCTTTGGTTTCACTGTGGTTTGCATTAAGCAGTACTATAACGTACTTTATTATCAGTACTTTAGTATTACATTCAAATATTTGTTTGGTAGCTAATGTCAAATGAAAACTACTGTGGGGTTCCTTTGAATCCAGTGAAGACCTTGGCTGAAAACCAAGCTGGCTCAGCTCCAGTTTATCTCAGGCATTAAACACAGCAAACCGTCAGGAGATTGCTTTCTCATTTATGTGCTATTCCATCTCAGCTCCCCAGCAGAGCAGCACCATCTGCTCACCCTTGTATTGGCAGCTGGATTTATATTGTCACCCCTCAAGATTCTTGGGTTGGTATGAGCTTTAGTAAATTTAGTGAAGATGAGAAATTGTACTGTGCTGATCTCTCCAGTCTATCACGTCGGCTGAAGAAAGAATGGTTTGATACCATTTTAGTGGCATCCCTTTAAAAAAAAAAAAAAAAAAAAAAGTAAAAATCCAACAATCTTGAAGTTTTGTTGTTGTTGTTGTTGTTTGTTTGTTTGTTTGTTTGTTTTGCATTGTTTGTCTTTAAGCACAGTTTTCAGAGAGGCAAGAACCTTTCAAATTCTTGGAAATGTTCACAAACACAAGCATCTGGCATGTCTTCAGATTTGTTTCAGCATCTGCAAGGATGTATCAAGCCTTAAAGAATATTGTGTATATGTGTATGTTTATACACCCCAAAATATGTTGGAACAGATCAAACCTTTACTTTCTTTCTGTGGATATTTAGGTAATTAGATAGTGAATTAAAATTTCTTTGTCTTCCCTAGTGGCAGTCATGTTAGTATGTTTATGTATATTCTTTTCTACTGAAGATTTTGAGATGAAGATTAACCTAATGGATGAATAGTCTGTTTCTGAATACTACTTGCCATCCTAGAGTTTTGTGCATGCAGCTGTGTGAAGGAAAGGGAAGACTAAGTATGCTGCTGAATGAATGCAGCAGGAATGAAACGGAAAAAATGTGTGGATAAATGCTAACTGGGAGCAGTGGGACCGTGCTTTTAAAAGACCAACAAAGGTCTTTTCATAACAGGACACATGTTGACTAATGCTGATATGGTAGAAGCAAAATTATTTCAAAGCAGGCAAATGTAATAAAAGTCTGTTTGCTCTATCAGAGACTCCAGAACTGTGTTTCTGCTGTATGTATTTGCTGTGTTTCTGTCTGTATGCTGGGTACCAGATAGGGTACTTTCTAGTTGAGAGACAGAAGAACAAATATAAAATGAAAAGCAGGAAACGGGGACAGGATTAGGTGTATCTTCTGTGACTGACCTCTGCACCCTACTCCTTTGTGCTGTTAGCATCCAGCTTCCCTATGACTAAGAAGTACCCAGGAGCCTTTGTGCTGCAAGCTAACTTGCAGGCACATTATTGAGCTGAATACCTAGCAAGAGGAACCCTGATTCATTAGCTGCCGGACAGAGCCAGCAGAAATTGTGCCCCAGAGAAGCCGACCTCTAGCCTTTCATGAGCCAAGGAAAGGGGACCAGTTAGCCTCCTTCATCCTGAGAAGGTCTCTAGGCACTGGTGAAGAGGGGACAGTAAGGAAGGCCCACCAGCAGAAATTCAGATGTTATAAAAGGAAGGATAAAAAAAGGATTGACTGTGGAAGAGAATGATTTTATTTTTGTTGAAATAAAGTCATTCCTTCCTGGAATGGTGCTCTATTTAATTTTCTGATTAAACATTTTGGAGAGTACTCTTTCAAGAGAAGTACTCATAGGAAAATTAAGACACCTGATTGCCACAGCCTTTATTATTATGAATGATTGCAATAAACTATCTGGGAATGCCTATTTAAAATTGCTTGACATTTATTGTGACCGTCACAATTACTACTCGTGGCTATAAACAGTGCTATTTGTTGTTTCTGTGCTGGTACTGTGTTATACAGCATTAGTAGGGATGGATATTGCCCCTTGTTGAGAGAGGAAGGAGGACAAATGGGACACTGATGCTGAGCTTCAGCATGACAGGTGTTCACATACAACATTCTGTATTTGTTTTTGAGGTGGAGAAGAGGAAAGAGTAATAACTCTGGTTATAGATTTGAGTTTCTAAATGTAACACTCAGGCATGCAACCCTTTTTTACAGGCTGTTTGTCCCCACTGCATGGACAGCCAACAGCATGAAGCACACTGACACTTTCTGTGTCACAACAGCAGTTTATTTGAATTACTGCTCCTGGTTTTTTTTTTGCTTAGTCATATCCTCTTCCTTATGACTGTTCATTGTACACGTTACCACGATTTTTTCTGGGTGACACTTCTGCTTTCAGTGACAACAGTTTTTTCAGTGGAAATAATAAGACATGAGTTGACATGCAGTCACCTGCATGGCCCTGTGCAGGCTACTTCAGCAGTTGTAGGAGCAGCTGCATATTAACGTGGTATTCACCTGTTTTGCTTTTGCCTGTAAATTTGATGGCAATTTTTTTTTCAAATGTTTGTATATACTTCCTAGTTATGCATTTTTCTAGTATTTCCATAAGAGTTAAGGTTTCTAACTCCCTAAGCTCTTGTCTTTCATGTAGTTGAATAGCATTGTACTATACATTTATATCTCACACATGTAAAATATTTTTTCCATGTTCTATTTCCAAATGTCCTATTTGTCTTCTGGTTCCTGTATTATGAGGTGGTAAAAAGAATCCCATCTTCTACCATCTGGACTTCATATTACTCAGTAATATGTATTCCTCTGTCATGTCCCTGTGCAGCTAGTTTTCTTTTTCTCTAAGGGTTCAGTTGTAGCACCTAGCAGACATGAATCCTTATGACTTGAATTTATATTCTCAAATAAACCTGTACATGGTATTTCCGTGTACTATTTCAGATATGGCAGTGCCTCACTGTCAGCTCTGTGACGAGATTTTGTCTTTTTCATAAACTTTACAACTAATATCTCATAAGCAATTCTGTTGGTTTTTACTTTCTCAGGATGCAGGGTTCAATAAAGTAAATAAAACAGAAAGCTGCTATCTAATGTTAATCTTGGAAATTAAAACAGCCTTTTGTTACTAATTAACTACTAATGTCACAGAATCCCTAGGATAATAGAATTGTGTGTTAGTATTATTTACAACAGTATTATTAATTTGGCTGGGTTTAACTTACTGGGTTTGTTTAGCTGGTAGGAATATGAACATTTTCTTTTTTGGTGAAAAAATATTTCATCACAGATGTATACAGATTGTTTATTTTGTCAGGTCAAGTTTCAAAAGTACGTGTAATAATCCACAATTTGAAAGCTAGTTGTCTACATTCTGAAATAAATACTCCTCTCTCGCTCCAGTCTTCTATATAACACTGTGAATTTCTCCTTCCATTACCAAGCCCTATATATATAACTTTTTTTTTGCAGCCCCTTCCCTATTTTAAAAGCCTGCAGCATGTGTGTGGCCTGAATTCCTTCACCCACCAATGAAGTCAAGTTACTGAGAGGGTGACTTGAGGAAATAGACGCAGAACCAATATAAACCACAGAATGTAATCTCTGTGCCTTTTCTGCTAACTGGTCTATGGAGAGCACTCAGCATGTCAGATCTTATGTTTTAAGAATATTTATAAGCAAATGTTACTGTAACTTCAGCCTAGACATGCCTGAGATAAATTTGAAATAGATAGATGTGAAGCAAAATGCAGGCCGCAAAGACTGAATATTTGGGGAGTATGGGCATGGTTTACTTTGAGATTCTTTAAAAAGAGAAAAATATACTGCAAGTGGAATTGAAAACGGAAAAAAAAAAAAAAAAAAAAAAAACTTGGATAAATAACAAGGGAAATAATATCTGATCCTTTTTGAAATCACAGAATCAAAAATTCACAGAATCACCTTATTCACTAGAGTATTGAAATCCATGCTCCACTCAAATACCTTGAGCAGGATTTGGCTTTATACTAGCTTACATCTTTTATTGCTGTGGTTAACTTTGTGTATGTGTTTCTATACTTTTTTAAAAAACATTAATTTGATAAATATTCTTTATTTATTTATTTTTCTTTTTTCAGGACATAAATATGTCCTGAAAGGAGAGATATTCTAATGATTAAGGGCATTGGAGATGAAACTGAAGAGACGTGGGGGGGTGGTCATTTTTTAGCACCAGGGGCTTCCTGTGGAGCAGATGTACTCTCATTTCAGTGGTCACAGAAGGCAATAGAGAATCTGACATAAGTAATTTTAAGTTCAGGTGACTTATTTATCTTTGCCTCAGCTCCTTGTTATGGAAAAGAAATGACATTTATTTTGTCCTATTAGGCGTCTTGTCATTTTAGATTAGGAACTATCAGGATTGTGTCGCATTATGCATTTGTAGCATTGGGGTTGTGATTTTGCTTCAGTTTTCTAGTCATTTCTAGTCATTATAATAATACAGCTAATAATAAATTAAAGATTGTTTTGCAAAATGTGCTCTCAGCCGTGCAAGCAAAAAGAAATTCTCTGCATGCGAAGCCTCAGAAGTGGGCCCTATCTACTAAATTAGTGAACATTTTATGTTTACTAAGTTAATGTTCAGGAGAATAAAGGGGTAACATTAAATCACTAGAACATTTTCAGCTGACTATGTTGAGTCTGTTTAATAAACAGGTTTATACACTGTTTAAAAAACAATAAATACAACTAAATGCAAAAATATCTGAACACTGCCTTAAGGCTCCACCACCTCCCTTTTCAGAACCAGGACACCACATAAGTTTATTTTGGAAACTTTTGTTTAGTGCTGGGTATGACAGAGTGTGTTTTTTTTCTCTCTTCTGTTTTCTTTTGGACAGGATCTGTATCATCAGTCATATGACTGTGTCTGTGTCATGTTTGCCTCTATTCCGGATTTCAAGGAATTTTACACAGAATCTGATGTAAATAAGGAAGGCTTGGAATGTCTCAGGCTGCTAAATGAGATCATTGCTGACTTCGATGATGTATGTACTTCTAACAACAATCAAAATATGGTTTCAATTTAATAATCCAGGGTATGCAACAGTAAGCAAATGTATTTGAAAAGGAGAGCAGAAGAGCTGTCAGAAAAGAACTTTTGTGTGCCCAGTCATGTAGAAATTACTTACAGGAAGTATTAAAGGAAGAAGTGATTTATGTGGGATAAATCATACCAACACCACACTAGTTGCTTTTCATTCTCTTCAAGGAGAATCCTATGCATATATCTGATGGAAAAATTCTGCCCTTTAGTTGCAGTTCATGAGTCAACCACTAACTCTAGTTTCCAAATACTAATGCCTAAAGTAAAGTACCTAAGTCTGTGCCCTAAATTTTTACAGCTCTGTGTTATACTTGCTCATAAGGACATAAAACTATTAAAGAGTCTTTAATTTAAAGGAGGGCAACAGATGATGAAGGGTCTAGAGGAGATGAGGAGCGGCTGAGGTTCCATGGTTTGCTCAGCCCAGAGCAGAGCAGGCTGAGGGGAGGCCTCATGGCGGCCTGCAGCTCCCTCACAAGGGGAGCAAAGGGGCAGGCGCTGAGCTCTGCTCTCTGGGGACAGTGACAGAACCCGAGGGAACGGCATGGAGCTGGGACAGGGGAGGGTCAGGCTGAGGGTTAGGGAAAAATTCTCCACCCACAGGGTGGTCGGGCACTGGGACAGGCTCCCCAGAGCAGTGGTCACAGCACCGAGCCTGACGGAGCTCAGGAAGCGTTTGGACAGCACTCTCAGACACATGGTTTGATTTTCGGGTGGTCCTGTGTGGAGCCTGGAATTGCACTCAGTGGTTCTTGAATTCTCTTCCAACTTGAGGTATTCTGTGATTCTATGACCTGCATTTTTTTGGTTATACAGCACATTGACCAGTTGATGTATGAGCAATGGGAATGTTTTAACATTCTGTTCTCTTAATTTACAAGCAAGTGCAGAGTGTATGACTATAGATAGATTGTGAAAAAGCATCTGTAAAGGTCTCACTGAGAACTGTATTTGTCTTAAAAAAAAAAGTTGGTGATGAAGATACCCAAAGAATGTGTTAAGACTGTGTCATGACTCAGACAGCACAGTCTGGATTTGCATTTGTGCAACTGTAGAGGGAATTTTAGTAGCATACCCGCTTGGATAACTTTGGAGTGTTCAAAACAACCTGTGTTACAAACTAGAATTCCTACCATCCCATCCTGAAGAGATGCTGTCTTTCAGAAAGCTGCATAAAGCTTAAGCATTAGCTCACATGGTGACTCAGTTCAAATATCAAATGAATGCAAAGTCCAATGACTAAAAGTGGACTAAGTTAACTAAGTTAAAAAGACAGTAAGGTGGAAATTGATCTCAGTACTAATAATTTTAGTTTCTTTATAATAAAATATATTTTAGCAGACATAAATTCCCTTTCCTTAGGAACAATTATTGTATCCATTGTTTTATCCACCCTTAAGTCCTTCATCCTGTATATATTTGTGAAACCATTTGGGGTCTATTAAGAGACAGTTCTAAGAACTGATGCTCTGAATGCTGTGAGAGGAACAAGCTATTAGAGTATCAAGGCTGCTGATCTCAATAATAAATAACTATTCTTGTTTTACAGCTATTGTCTAAGCCAAAGTTCAGTGGAGTTGAAAAGATAAAGACCATTGGGAGCACTTACATGGCAGCAACGGGACTGAGTGCTACACCCAACCAAGAACAGTGTCAGGTATAAAAAAAGCGTTCTTGCTCAATGAAAATAATTTTCAAATGAAGCCTAAAATTCTGTTCATTAAACTGCATGCTACATATAACATTGTCGCCTATTTTTTTCTTCTTAATGTAGATTGTATTGTACTGGGCAAGTGTATACTTTTATTTAGCATCTCTGTGAATTATTGTTCTTCACATTGCAGTTTGAAAATGCCACTTCTAAGTCTAAATTCAGCCTTCTACTCTAAACAGAATACCTCATTTTATTGCTACATGCTGCAGCAGAAGTAATTGGATTTATGGAGTCCTAAGAAGACTGTAGGAATCACTATTTTCTGTTGTAAATTGTGAGTGCAGGGTGGCTGTATTAACCATACAATTACAGAACCTTCAGGGTCATCATTGAAAATGGGTTTCTTTGTTTCTGATTGGTTTAATAGGGTAGCATTGGGAACTGCAGTCAGTAGAAATGAAGTTCAGAGAAGCAATTCATAACTTTGAAGCAAAGTCCTTGGTTTTACCATGATCTTTAGAGTACTCCAGGTTAGCAACAGAGGCACAGCAATTATGAATCAGTGCATTTTCTGCTAAGGATTAATTGTACTTCTGACAAATTCATGTTGTTTCTAGAGAGAAGCAATTAACACCTGAACTATAGACCTTAAGAATCCTAAGGACAAAATAGAATAATTTTAAATTAGCTGTGACATGCAATTCAGGGAGGTGAAGGGGATGAAGGAAATGCAGGACTAGAGATGAGAAGACTTAGAGGAGTTCTCAACCACTGCTTACACCGGAAGAAATGTATTACTTGAGTTATTTCCACAAAGTTAACCAGGAGATCTGAGTCTTACTGTTCCTTCAGTGATTTAATACACATTCTGAAATCCACCAAAACTTAGAGGTCTTCAGTTCAGATGCTGCAAGATCCACAGATACTGCAGTACCTAGTGCAGCAATGACTGACTGCTAGGCGTGCTCCTGGGCACAGCACCCAAGGAAAGCTAAATGACTAAAGATGGAGTCTGAATACATAAGCTGAGTTGAAAAACAATCTGTCTTAGCTAGATTTGAACTCCAAAGGAAACAGAAAGGCTTCATTGATCTAAACAACTGCTCTGGCAAGTGCCACTACTGTCCCACCTAGGCTGATATATCTACTTTATGAATCATCTCACAAAGTTGTCATCTGTCCATTTGTTCTGTCACTTTATCTCAAAAGATGAGGAAGATTCAGTCATTTCTCATAGAGACCTATAAGCCTACCTCTTAAGAAATCATTGTCTGTCAAGGTCCTACCCTGGGCTGTGGAAGCCTGAAAATCAATTCTCTCCTTAGCCTGGGGGGGCTCAAACCAATACTTAGGAATCAGTCTATGCTGTCGATGTACAAGAAGACATTAAGTCTATAGCCTTAGTAACTCATGTAAACGGTGAGATAGTAAATTAGTGGACGGGGAGTGGGTCGTCTGCTCACTTCATTTGTCCTGCATTTTGTTCATTTTCAGGTCTATTAGGTGTTCTCAGAAATGCTTGGTTATCTGCCAGATGAAATCAGTAGAGAAAGTCTTAAAGCTAAATCTCACTGGAGTTTAAGTTAGCTGCTTAAACACCTAGCACTAGGGTTCTGGGATGTGCAACACTGAGAGAGAGGCGTCTCTGTGAGGCTGCCCACAAGCATTAATTACTATTAAGGGGCATAAAACAAAAGCAGACACTCAGAGAAGATTAATAAGCAAATCCTAGGCACACATAGGCAGTGAGTGCCAGTGGGACTAGACAGCAGCTCATCAGTTGTTTGACAGTCAGATGGTTAGATTATGCATTTTTTGGATCTCTCATCTCCAGACTGATTGATCATGTAAGTGAAATGCATCATGGTCCATCGGCCATTGTTTGATCTAAGTGATGCTGGACAGGACATAATCTTCTTACATTACTTTTCTGCTGCAGCCTGCTGGCATTAGGATATCCCTGAGGGTTTAAGTGCTTTCAGATTCAGCATATTTTGGCTATGTTCTCACAGTAACTAAGGCTAAGGAAAATGATTTTATTCTGTTTGGCAATTCAGGAACCTGAACGACAGTATATGCACATAGGAACCATGGTGGAGTTTGCATTTGCCCTAGTGGCAAAACTGGATGTCATAAACAAGCATTCATTCAATGACTTCAAGTTACGAGTAGGTATGTATTACAGGATTTTTATGATCATGTCCTGGAGGAAGGGGAGAACTCAGCATAATGTTCAAGCCGATTAAAGTATTAGTAGAACTGTCCAACAGGGCAGTATTACTTAATAAAGAAAATACAGTCTCAGGGGTCTGAATGGTTTTATGGTAGCTGTATAATATTTGTTAGAGAGGTTGTTAACCGTGTAATTTTTTTAAGCTTCTCAGTACCAAAGGAGACTTTAGACAGGGCTTTACAAAACCATATGAATAGCTTTGAAAGACAGTACCTACAAGGGGCCAGTGAGGCTGGAGTTTGAAATATTTCAGATGTACTAAATCAAGCAAGCATACAAAACTGCTTCCCTTCCTAGTGTTAACCAAATGAGGATATTTCTCTGCTTTGTTATTCTGTGATTATTGACAAATAAGAGCAAAAATGACTAGTTATTTATATTTGTTAGGGGTATCAGTTATATTTCACCTTCTAATTGCTTCTCTTTGTTCATCATGGTATTTTTGAAAAAATACACAGTTGTGGTGTGCCATGATGATGAGATAAATGAATTCAGAGCTGGTCAAGAACTTTGTGTTCCAAAATGTTTAATTCCTGATAGCAGTACACAGCAGCTTAACAATGCAATCTGTGACTTGAAAAATGTGAAATGAAAGCATTAAATAAATATTGGAAACCTATAAATCTTGGAAACATGTCTGCAGTATTTGATTTCCATTGGTTGTTCTCCCTTCTTGTCTTTTTCTTGCTGGGCAGCTTGCTTTTCCTTTCAATTGCTCCTCTCATGTTTATTTCACAGTGCCACCCACTGGCAAAGCTTGCTATTTTCTGACCTTAAATATTCATGTGTTCCTTAAGGCGCTTCTTTGTTTTGTGTTCCTTGCCATAGTTAAAAAAAAAAATGACAAAGCAAATCTGAAGTATGCCTCCTTCTCGATGTGTTACAGAACTTGATGAGTTTATAAAAAAAACGTGTAGAGATACCATATTTCTGTGCAAAATAAAAGTTCTCTTCTTGCTGTAGATGACACATGTCACATACTTGCAAACATACTTTTATCAGCAATGTCAGTAGAGATAAAGAGCTGCTGAGTATTGGCGCTAAATCCACAAACTGGTTATAGCAATAACTCTTTTTAACTAGGAATTATGAGGCAAGATGTTTTGGCAGAAAAAACAAAGGAATGATACATGTTTAGAATGGGCAGAAGGAAAAAAAAAAAAAAAAAAAAAAAAAGATTAAATCTACAGAGGGACACAGGCCCCAAACTGTCACTTTGACACCTTAATCCAGTATAGGCACCACTGAGATCTTCAGATCCACTTCCCACCACCAGCTGACTATGAAAGCATCTGATATACATAGGAATTAGAGCCACAGAAACATTTGAGCATCTTCCCCTCACTATGTAATTGGCACTTTAGGGATTTAAACCCAATATGCCATTTGTAAAAGCCTTCCTCAGCTAGCATCTAACCCTAGAATTGTTGCAGCTCACCAGAGGTCTCAGCTTTCAACCTTCATTTTGCTGTAAGTGCCTGAAATGCTAGCTGTGCCTTAGGAGGCACACAGCTTACCCCGATGTTGTCAGGCAAGAGAGCACCTAGACTATATTTCAGGCATTTCTCCTGTTCTGTTAGCTAAGGTGCTTGATTTATTAGACAAGCTCAGATATGTTTTTGCAGAAAGTTTTGCAGAGGTGCTACTTTTATTTTTCAGACCAGAATAGAGTCTGACATGTTGTTTTCCATATAGCTTCATGGTTAGAACATTTGTCTATGTTGTGGGTGAACTTGATTTTGTTCCTGCTGAGGCTGTTCAAGCATAGGGATCTCTGTTCCCTGGAGGATGCCATGAGTCCAAGGTGTAGGATGCTTTCAAGTTGGATACTTTTTGTCAGTGTTTGCTGAATAATATTTCCATTTTCATAGAATAATTAAACGTCCCATTGGGCATAAGAAAATGAGACAGCATCATCCTCTGCTAAAGAATTCACCTGGATGAGATGGATGCTGTTCCTGCCTTGCTCCAATACACATTTATGTGTCATGCAAAAGAGAACTGGAGCAAAAGAGCAGGAGTCACTTAGAGCAGCACATCTCAGACTGTCTTGATGGCCAAAATACATTCCTAAGAGATATGAGTAGAAGTCTTCTTGAAGAAGGAGGGATCTGAACCTTTTCTCCAGTCCCTGAGGACATTACTTAGTGTTGGTTCAGGAAATTAAAAATAAACAAAAACCCTCATCTCCTTCCCATTATATTCTGTGGGAAGGTTCTACTGCATGCTCCTCATTTCTGGACCACGACAGAGTGTATACTACACACATCTCTTCAGTATTCCCTGCAAACTATTTGAGCTACTCAGCAGATAGCTTTTGTGGATTGCACTCGTAAGTCCATAATGCCTTCTGTGCTTTGGTTATTAAGAAACAGAAAGACCCACCTATGACTTGGGAGTTAATGCAGGGTGTTGCAAGGCCTAAGACTCTTCATGAGTTAATCCCAGTTCCTTAGACAAATATTTATCAGGTTTTTATCTGATATCCTTTAGGGTTTGCATGTTTTCCTAATTTTCTAGATTTAACTGCTATAGAACTTTTTGAGGGTTTTCTGGTGGGTGTATGGCCTGGTTGCTAGCCCATGCTGCCCTGCTATATGTGATCCATAACAGATGAGCTAGCTCTAAGATGCCTTCCCATGCTACAATCACAATTCTATTTTGCTGCCTAGATATATCCCTAGTGATGGTTTCTGTCAGAGAATACATATAAGTCAGTTATGGTCTTTTGATTTGGGGTTAGTTGTAGAAATCCAAGCTGTTTGCTATCGCAGGGTACATTTCTCACTGGGTATAAGTTGTCTTTCCTGCTCGTCAGTAAGTGTAGTTTCAATTATAGCAGATTTGATGCTGGTTAATGGTAGTGCTTTTGATTTTGCCTCCTTGTTTCCTTCCCTACTAGCAGAGTACAACTCACTCCCTTTACAAACGTAACATAGAATGGAAACTCACTGCAAAATAAAACATGCTCAGAGTCTAAAGGGGTCTATACTATGTTGTTCTTCACTCTTACGGTCTGCATTTCAGAACTAGCAATTTGTTACTCTTGTTCCATACTTAAGCAAAAGATAGGAATATATATACTTATAGTATAACTCTTTAGGACCATATTATAGGCAATCCAACCTTCAGAACAAGGATTCAAATCCTTGCAATTCATTCATATTAATTTATTCTACATTTAAGAATGAAAATGAAAAATTAAAATAATTCATTTGATTTGGCCATCAATTATTACAGAGAGGAGAAGTCTTTCACTGAAAGTAGAAATAAGAAGAATAATAAGAATTGTGGTATATCTGTTTTCCCAAAGGAAGCTGTTCTTCCTACACTCTGTTTCTCGTGCTATGTATCAATGGCAGTAGCAGGTTATTAGGATAATAATAGTTAAAAATATCAAAATTATTCAGGATGAGAGGGAGTTGTAAAACTAAAATTAGACTAACTATCTTTTGGCATTTTTATAAATACCATCCTCTTATTGTAAGGAAATGTGAACAGGCTGTACCGACTAGTCAACACGGACCAAATACCATGCTTAGTGACTTGGTATGTTACCGGGTGCAATACTTGTCCTCATTGGGTGTATTTTCTTAATATTATGTTCTGATGTTTTTCAGGTATTAACCATGGACCTGTAATAGCTGGAGTAATTGGAGCTCAAAAACCACAATATGATATCTGGGGCAATACAGTAAATGTGGCCAGCAGGATGGACAGCACTGGTGTCTTAGATAAAATACAGGTACTCTTGTTTCATGCTGGTATTTATCTTAATTCTTTGGGTATGGTGCTTAAAAAATACATTTGTACATTAAAGAGGTCTGTGGTTTTGGAGCTGAGGTTGCCTACAGAAAAAAGACCTACCAGTTGTCCGTACATTTAAAAAGAATTAAACCATGGGCAGGAACATAAAGTATTAAAAGAAATAGTATGGGAAAATATGTGCGAAGAATCAAAACTTTGTGTTTGTGCTACAGAAGAATACAATGTTTTGCCTGGAAATGCAGCACCAGATTAAGAAAGGATTTGGGGGAAATCACATTTGTATTCTATACATTTCTAAACTCATAAAATATTAGCTACATTATGCCTGAAGGGCTTTCCTGATGTTAATTATTTCTAAATAAAGGAAATGTCCATAACTGCAGTCTGTCAAATTAAATCCATAAAGCAATGATGAAGCATTTATTTCGTTGAAACATATAGAATAATAATCTTCATAAATTATTATTGCAAGGTTAATGGTTGACTTGATGACCTTGGATGACTTTCCAACCTAAGTGATTCTATGATTATCTATATAGACTGGAGACAGAGTTGTGTAGGAAAGACCTTCAATTAGCTAATTTTCCAGTGATTTCATATTTAGGGATCACATTTTAAATTTCTGCCTGGTATGCTGCATAGCACTTGGGGTTCCCATTGTGTATGTGACTGAGACCACTCAGAATCTATGGTTGAGACTATTCAGAAGTAAATAATGCAAAAGTAGAGCTGCTGGCCAAAACTGAAAATAGGAGGCATTTCAAAGCATGATATCTACACTTGTTTGCTTCACAAAGAAATGTGGCTAGTCTGAGAAAGCTGATGCTGTTGAACAACCTCTGCCCTAGCAGGCTTACACCTAAAATGGCAGAACTGCTTCAAGTTTGGTTCACAGCCAGTTGTGTGGGAAACTGCCAACAGCAGCTCTGACAGATGATGATAATGTCTTACGATCACTTCATTCATGCTGCTTTAGTTTGCACAAAAAGATGGGGAAGGTGGGTATTCTGAAATAAGAAACAGCTCTCGAAGCTGAGGAAAATGCTGTGTGAGGTTGAGCAATGTTCTTTGTGTATCCACAAGCCTTCTGTCTATGGTCCTAGGTACAAAAATGATTACACTGAATTTAATACTTCATTTATGTGATTAGGTTGGGCAGCCAGCAACAGACTATTTAAAAGCTCAGGTGCTCAAATCTAGTCTGAGTCCTTTGAAGGGCTTATAAGTATTATAGCAAAACCCTTGCAATCACTCAGCACAGATGTTCTCTGGAAGAAGATTCTGCCTTGCTCTTTTGTCAGTGTTGGTTTTGTTATTGTCTTGTTGCAGGTTACAGAAGAGACGAACAATGTCCTGCAAACATTGGGATACATGAGCACTTGCAGAGGAATAATAAATGTAAAAGGAAAAGGAGAATTGAAGACATACTTTGTACATACTGAAATGACAAGGTCCCTTTCACAAGGGAATGTGGCATCTTGAAGAATGCTTGTACATGTCATCAATACCATATTTTCAGGAAAGTATCACGCACTTTTTAACTACATTTTGGCCCTTAACATGCGTGCTATTTTCTGATATGTGGCACTTATTTTAATATGGCTGCAGAATAGTCTCATGAGCCATCATTTTGCACCTTGATATTCCTATGTTCAAGGACAGTTGTGATGTACGCTGTAGGACTGGAAGATTGTACTGCAACTTGCACTGTTATTCCGAGACAAGAAAAGAAGGAATGGGAATTAAAAAGAGGTAACTCATCCTGAAAGGACTAAAAAGAGATGTTGGTGACAAATGTGGGGAAAAAAGGCAATAAAGCTAGGGGTGCATACTATTTCCCGATGCATGGTGTTTTCTGGAAAATACAGTCGCTCCCCAATAGCATCCACTAATCTGGTATTAGAGCATACAGTATTTGTAAATAAGTTTACTCAGTTCACACATGATTTGGATGTGATCACCAGTTGCATCTCATAGCCAGGGACACGTTGGGTGGCTTGCTGGCATTCTTTCTGAAGAGAACTAACGATGCTGGATTAGTTTTGTACAAACGTGTCAAATGTTTTGAAGCTATTGTCTTTTGTAAGGTTAATTCATTAAAAGTTTATATGTACTTTGTCTTACTGTTGCTGTCTCTTAGTTTTGCTTCCTTCTCTGGCTTCTGTCCCTCTAAACCTGCGCGTCTGCTGCTGTGGCTGCTGCTTTTTATTCAGCAGTTAGATGCTGAGGCGGGCTGTGGCCAGCTATTGCAATAGCCTAGATCATTAATACCTGCTAGATTTGCTGTTGCCTTTCAGAAATTCAATCAACTCTATTGTCTTCAGTCTTGGTTGGTATCCTAGGCACTCTGCAGTCATTTGGTCCTTACATGATACAGACTTACCTCAGATCCATAAACACAGCAAAGTGGGGGATACTGGAGACAGTAGCAGTGTTGCTACTCTACAACTGGCCTGCAGTGCTTAAACAGTAACTAGGAGAAGCTGTGCAAGAGAGGAAACATTTTGTCTGTTTTGCACTTCCACCACCTCTACTGCCCTCGCATGCTTTTCACTTACCTTTCCAATGCCAGATTTCATGGGATAATTAAAAATAGTCTAATTTATCAGGACATCATGATGAGTGGAAGATACAAAAAAATGTTATTTTGTGGATATTCAAGATTAGTTTACATCCTGTTGAATTAAAAATAGCATACTTGAAAAATTTCATAGATGAGCAAGGTGAGAGACTGAAAAATCCAGTAACTACTATCTATGTTCCTTTGAAAACACTATAAAGATTATTTTTGCTTTGCTCTTATCAATACTTGATACTAACATTTTTTAGTCATCGTAACAGCCTAACAAGACCAAAATTATTAAAATTCTCCTATTTAAAATATCATATAATTACATTTTTTTTTTCTGACTGATATCTTATGAATATAGATGTCAACTTGTGCACTGTTAGCTCTGTCATACTATTGAATTGTAAAAAGGATTCATGGAACAATCTTTCAGATTTCTAATTCATGAAACATGTATTTACATTTGTGTTGAGTTGGTGTCCTTTCAGAAGGAGTTCCCAAAACTGTGGGTCACAAGTAAATGGCATCAGGCCATGCACAGTCTCACTGAGTGTGGCATGGTTACTGACAGCAGCCATCCGCCCTCTAGCAAATTGGAATAACAGTCAATTTCAAAATGTCTACGTTTGAAGTAAAATAGACGACCTGAATTTTCATCCCTTGAATTAAAAAAAAAATATAAAATAAATAAATAAAAAGTTAGATTTTGAATGTACTCTGAGCCTTTAAAACTTTTCTGGTATTATCATAGGTCAAAGCAATCATTTCTCATTATGGATGAAAACCCTGTATGTAAATGCATATGTAATGATATTGTATTGTCGTATCTATGTGCAGCTTTCAGGTATAACCTGTATATTCAGGGTTTTGTTTTTCATTTGTATTCTTGCACATTCTGTGCATCAGTACTAAACCTTGTACCTAATTTGATAGGCTTGTTTCTATGATTTTTATAAAAGTTAAACAATACTATATTTCTGTAACCCATAAAATGTTAAAATATTTGAATAGCAGTGAGCTGACTGGTTCAATGAAATATAAAGATATATATGTCCCCTCCAAGAACATGTTGAAAATGCCCTTGTTCAGGGCACTCATGTTACTCTGGTATTCTCTCATTTTGTACTTGCATTCTGACTCTTGCTACTATGTAGCCAAATCCTGCTAAGAAGAAAGTGGGCAAAAGATGAATATACATATGTACAGTTATGCTGCCCAAAGAATGGTGCATACCATCCTCTCTCCAGCCTTCAGTTGCTGACTAGTATTATTATCTTTCTAGTGCCAAGAAGCTATTTGTATCCAATAAATATTTTTGTCTTCCAATGCATCTTTCATCTACTGTTTATACCATTTTATTCTTCCCCTGTCTAGATTGATCCAGAGATCCTGTATCCTCTTTCTTCCTCTCCTGCAGCAGTTTCATCTGCCTCAGTATCTGAATATAACACTATTTAAGTATAACTGTATAACTTGAAAAGCTTTCTGATAATGATACCCGTCAGTATTCAATATGCTGTATTTTCTACGTCACTATAAGGCTCAAGTTCTGTGACTCCCATGTTGGTGCTATACTTCATAGGTTGCTAGTGAATCTTAAAGAGTGTGAGTTTCAAAAGTAAAATGCAAGTGTGCTTGACAACGTGAGGCAGCAGCCAAGAGATCAATGTAAGAGTGATTCACTGTAGGCTGGGAAAATGAAACCCAAACTTTCAGAGTCTGATGGATTTCTTTATCAAAGCCAGTGCTTTGCTACTTGGAGGGCTACCAAGGGACAGGAAGAAAGATTAGGCTTGCAGATATATTTTTTTTTTTAACTACAAATATAGTTGGGATTACCTGTATGTCAATGCTATTTAACTGCTGCGTCTAAAGACAGACATTAACATCCTATTTAACGTGTGAAAAGCATTATTCATTCTGTTCATATTCCTTTATGGTTTATCTATTTTGTAAACTATCTATAGACCTTATTTACCTTTTCCTTTTTCCACTGAGACACAGGTAGGATTTCAGCCTGCTCATTTCTAAAGAGACAGCTGTGCACATCCAAAGGCAGACCTGTTTCAAGTCTGTCCCATTTTGTTTTCAGAAACTCATTTCAGGACAAATAATTAGCTATGTCATTGGATGCTTTATATACCAACAGATTTACTATCAAAAGCAACGATTACCTTGTCCTTCGATAATTAATTTTCCCTTTGGTTGTATTTCTGTATGAAGATTTTTTTTTTTTCCTCTGATAGCAGATTCTCCTTCGCCTGACCTAGATACTACCCATCAGCACTTTTTACAAGTGGACTTCAAGCTAGGGATTTTTACTTCTGTTTTTCCTTCCTTGTCTAAGATAGTGCTGCGACTCTGGGGAGGAAACAAATGTAGAATGAGATATATGTGCCTTAAATAAAACATGTAATTAACAGTATTTTTGTTCTGTGAAGTACTTCAAATTTTTTGTGGATTTTCAAAAGTGATGCATTAATCAATTGTAAATGGTTTACCCTACAGCTTGCAATTTATTCCTTTTAAAAGCTTTCAAATTTAGTGGCTGGAATCATCCAGGTAAATATTGTTTTTAATATACGAGAATGGAATAAAAGGAAATTTTAATCTGGTTTGCAACTATCAAGCTATGAAACCCTTTATACTATAGGATGCCACTGTTAAAACAAGGATTCTGCCAACAATTGTTTGAAAATTTCTGATGGAGTATTTTTCAAATATATTTGCAGCAATTGAGATGTTTTGTGTGAAAAACCTCAGTTTTGACAGGAAGAAATGCCTGTGAAGTATTTTGAAAGACTGATGTTCCTGGGCTTTATGTTTGCATTTCAAACCAGTGTTACAAAATGTTACATATAATAATGTCCATTTCATGTATAAAATTGTGCATTATTCTCTTTACCAGCAGGGTTATTAAACAGAATATTCATCTGATATGGTGAGTTGGAATATCCATTCAGCAGATATCAGTCAGCATACAAATAATAATTGCAAATCATGTCAGTCAACCAGTTACCATTTTATAATTGTTTTTAAATTATTAAAATAAAAATTTGAAAATCCGAATTCTCAGTCAAGCGGTTGAAATTATAGTCACAATCCAACCAGGAAATGTTTGCAATCTACAAAGTGGTCACTTAGTCACAGTAATTATATAGAGAATTATTTGAGACAATAGATACAGTCAAGGGAAATTTTAAAATGATTAAAAAAAAAATCCCAAGTAGCACATGAACAACCCCCCACCTCCCTCTAAAGATTGCAAAAGGTGCACTGAGTTCTGCAGGTGACGTACAGCTGCCTCCCTCTCCTCTGGCAAACCTCTGAAGAGCCTTCCCTTTAGAGGCAGACGGTCTGTCACTATTCAGGGCCTGGAAGAAACAAGCACTTGTGTGAAATTAATGGCTTGACTTGAAATGAGGACCAAAGCTATGACAGTGGAAAGGGGACAGTTTTAGAGTCATCTATGCTTCGGCTTCTTCTTCAAGCATGATGGGTCGCAGCATTTGTTGTAAAGGCTGTCTCCCCCTCATGGCCCAGGAACATGCAGCAGTCTGATGCATGTTGAGGCCAAGTGGCAGGGACAGGAGCTGAATTGCTAAGCCTTGATTTGACAGCAGTGTAGCCATCTCAGCTCTAAGTGCCACTAGCTTGAAACAGGTATGTCAGCTTGTGGCAAGGAGGCGGCTACTGCAGCTTTTCTGCATGTCAATGGCCTGTCTAGTTGTATGTCATCTGTCTTCTGGTGTCCATCCCATCCCCATCCCTGGCCCCACCATCTTCCCCATGACCATTTGCCTCACTAATTCCTTTAA
The DNA here is from genome assembly GCF_964035555.1 of Netta rufina. Taxonomy (NCBI): domain Eukaryota; kingdom Metazoa; phylum Chordata; class Aves; order Anseriformes; family Anatidae; genus Netta; species Netta rufina. The sequence goes on along the minus strand of NC_140124.1, from coordinate 84,811,053 downwards.
GGAATTTACTTGCCAAGTTATTCCCTAAGTCAGTTTTTGGCATTTCAGAACAATCACCCTGCCTTTGAGACACTGTTATCACTGTACAAGCACATATCGATGTCTTGAAAATACAGAAATCATAGCAGTGGAATCTAAGGAGGATAATGCTACCTCCTAAAAAGGTAGGCAACTAAATTTCTTATCCCTAAAACATTGACTGAATGCAAAGCAACTTTTAACACTTTAGTCTCTGATGTCAGCTGTATTTGAATGCATACTCTTGATGGTATAGATTAAAATTACTCCATTACCTTCTCACAACTGTTTACATGCTTCTTTTTAAGTTGCTTTTTAAGTTACTGAGGAAATTGACTTACCTCCAGTGCCAAGCTATAAGCGACATACCTGTTACAATAGTATATGAGTAGTGTATGTGACTGGAACAAAAGCCCCTGGGAATTCATGCCCTGCATGTGGGGAGTCTGCAAAAGGGGAAGAAAGGAAGAAAAAGCCTTTGTAAGATTCAAATCACTCTAGAGAGATTTCTGCCTTGACTGGGAAGGGAGAATGAACTGAAAAGCATCATTTCAAATTGTTTCAAATGTGGGATTTATAAATCTGTAACAGGTATCCAATGATATTTTTGACAATCTGTATAGCGTCCTTCTAGTACAATTCAGTTGATACCGTAAACCCTCCAAAGCAGGTTCCCAGGGGACACTGCTGACTAGCTTCTGGGGTAGCTTAGTGTCCACTACATTAAAACCCAGGCTGGCAACTCAGCTGACTTTTTTTCTCCTTACACCAAAAACTTTGAACTCAACTATTTCGTGATCACTGTGGCCAAGACAGCCACCTTACTGTCACTTCTCCCACGAGTCTTTATTCTCAAGCAACAGGTCTAGGAGGACACCTTTCCTAGCTGGCTCACTACAGGAAGTTGTCTTTATCACACTTTAGGAATTTCCTACAGTTGCTTGTTGCAGCAGTATGGTAATTCCCAGTTTATATCTGAGAAGTTGAAATGCCCCATAAGGACAAGGGCAAATGATCCAGAGATTTCCCCTAATAGCTCATCTGTGCCATCATCCTGGGTGAACAGTCAATATTAGACACCCGCAACAACACCAGCATTACTATCCATCCCCATAATCCCCACCCAGAGGCTCTCTACTGCGATATCCCCAGTGACAAGGCCATACAGTGCAAACTCTCCCTCATGTACAGCACAACACTTCCACCTTGCCTGCCCAGTGTGTCCCTCCTGAAGAGCTGACAGCCCTCCATCCCAGCACTCCAGTTGTGGGACTCATCCCACTAAGTCTCACTAATACCAGTGATTTTATAGCTCTGGGAAAGCTTTCAGTTTATTCTGTCTGTTCCTCATACTGCATGTGGTGGTATACAGGCATTTCAGATGTGTTCCTGAACCCACAGCGCTCCCTGGAGCAGTACAGACGCTCCCAATCGCCTTGTCACTCTCAAATGGTGCTACACCATTCCTTGGCTTAACAGTTTTTAACAGTATCTCCTGCCCCCACTGATCCTAGTTTAAAGCCCTCCCAATCAGTCTCACCAGGTTACGGGCCAAGAAACATTTCCCCCATCAAGACAGGTGTATCCCACAAAGCTCCAGCAGACCTCATGTCTCAAGGGTGCTTCCACAACTATAAACCCCAAAATTCTGGTGGAGGCACCAGTCTTGGAGGTAGGCATTGATATCCTGGGTTTGCCTGTTTCTTTCCATGTGGGAGGCTTGAGGAAAACACTTCCCGGGCTTCTGAATCCTTTAGCCATCTTCCCAGGACCCTAAAATCTCTTTTGATTGACTTCAGACTTGCTGTGACACTGATGGTACCCATTTGAAAGAGCAGGAGTCGCCAGTAATCTGAAAGCTGTACTAAGCTCATAAACTTGCTGGTGATGTCTCTGATCTGAACCCCAGGAAAGCAGCAGACTTCTCTGAAACGAGGGTTTGGTCTGCAGGTGGGAGCCTCTGTTTCTTTCACAAGGGAGCCACCTATGACTGTAACTCACCGCTGCTTCTTCACAGCACTAGTCTTGATGCTGCACTTGCTATGAGGGGTTATCAGGTCCTGGTGAGAGAACTTGTACAAATACTCTTCTTTCATCTTTTCACTCACCTCATCTGCCATACCCAGAGAAGTATTGAAGAGAAATGTTTCAAATCTGACTTCAGAGATCCTGCCTAGCTTAGTTTAAATTTCTGGTGAGCAGTTCCTTATGGCTCTATTTATAGCTACAGCTTCAGCTGAGCTGCTTTTTATAAAATGTTTTGCAATCTCTTGGTGCTTGGACTAAACTACAAAACAGCACTTGCACAGTGGCATGTGTGGTTCTGTGTAGGAAGCTGATGTCAGACGGCTATTGGATTTTAAATTCTACTGCTCACATGCTCGTGGTAATTTGACCAATGGTACAGGAAGAAGAGAACCCTAATTGGGAGAGGGATATTATTAGATAAACAGATGGAAATTGTCATGAATGATTAAAAAAAAAACAACACCAGGTCTGTAGAGCACAAGTACTTCCCCATTGCAGTTGAAAAGGAGCGAGATGCTACGTTAGTCAGTCAATTAGTTAAAGGAGAATAGCAACTATATAGCAGAAATGGGACTTTTACATCATTGTTACGTGGACCCAATATGACTGAAGGAATTGGTTGTAAAGATTTATGTCTGGTACCCTGACTGAATGCTTCTTACTTTTTTCTTTTTTTTTGATGTTCGGTAAAAATCAAAATGCCTGGAAGATTGCTGTTGTGTAAGTGCTTGCCAAAAAAATGCTGAAAACTATAATAAGAACAATGTTGTACCTATGGCACTAATACTACAGTGGCAGAAAAGAGCAGTAACGCAAATTAAGTTAGTCACAGATCCCCAAGAAGCACAATAGGAAAAATCATGGTCATAGTTACGCAGGATAACTGAGAAATGAATGTAGAAAATAGGAGCCAGGTGTTACTGGAGTGGAGCAATTTTAGAGCTGATCTGTTAATATAGCTTGCACCTGGAAGTTGCTCTCTTTCAGTGCCCCAGACTCAAGTACGTGTGTATCTCAGACCAAACTGACTGAAGTGGCTAAACACCTCATCAGAAAAATGTGCTCAGCTGGGTGACAGGGCAGAAGATTCCCCTAGTTCTCCAGGGTGCTGTTGAAAATGCCATGTTTTGGTGTGCTTTTTATTCAGCCTCTCAAAGTGCAGAAAGATCCATGGGAGGGAATTTCTGGCATAGGGCAAAACCCAAATGAAAAAAATCAGTCCTCTATGGTGCAGTTTTGTTCTCCCCCTGTTCCCTAGAGTTCAGGAAGCATTTGGACAACCCTCTCAGGCACAAGGTCTGAATTTTGGGTGGTCCTGTGCAGACCCAGGAGCTGGACTCAATGATCCCTGTGGGTCTCTTCTAATTTGGGATATTTTGTGGTTTTGTGATTCCCCAGACTCCAGAGATGGTAATACATCAGAGGCTGAATGGAGGAAGGAACCAGAGGCTGGGAAGAGGGTAGAGCAGTTGCTTGGTGAGGCAGCCCTGAGACTGCTGCTTAAATCCGTGGCCTCACATTTAAATGTTTCCAGGTTTAACACACACCCGAGCTTGCTGAGGCACAGCCCTGCCCTCTCAGGACACCTGGTCCTTCCACAGCGCCTCACCCCAGGAGTGCTCGTCCCAGCCCTTCCCTCCTCCATGACCCGTTTTGCTGGGCTGCCCGTGCCCGCCCTGCCATGGCAGAGCGTTACCAGGTAACACAAGCAGGCAACATGGCAGCCTCTGCCCCAGCGGGGGCAGAAGAGCACGGAGGGGATGAGGAGGAAGGCAGCAGTGAGGTGGGAAGGAGGTGCCAGCCTCCCGTCTCCTCCCTGTCTGCCTTCAGCTACATCCCACCTAGGCGAGACGGCCCCGCAAAGCTCAGCTACTTCTACCGAGAGGCCCAGGTGAGGGCTGGTGCCAGGGGGAGAAGCAAAGCCTCCGTGTTTTTGGCAGCAGTGCTCATTGGCCTGCATAGCTGGAAGGGTGCCTGGTGCCTGGGAAGCGTCTCCAGGGTGTGAGTTACAGGCTGGGGAGGGGGGAGGCCTATGAAAACGCCGCGCTCTACTCTTGAGCTAGGCAGTCTGACGTTGTAACTTGGCACTCAGATAGCAATTTTCATCTTCAAATGCCTTCGTGAAGCGTGACAGGTATGTACTACGTGTGGATAGAAAATGGGGGAAGTATCTTTCACTGGGCGGTGACAGAAGGCAGATAAATTTGCTAGCAGCTGTGCAAGGATTAAGGATCCACCAGCCGCATAGTGCTGTCAAAATGCAAGAAAGGGCAAGATTTAGGGCAATGCTAGAGGTGGGGTCATGAAGAGCAACACCTGCCTCAAGGCATGGGTGCACTGCCTGCTTTTTTCTGACAAAGGAGGATTGAGACCCTTTTGTAAGAAACTGACCTTTTTGCAGTCAAGAGAAACAGGTTCCAGTGTGCATCACACAGATTTCTGTGTATGCTTAACTTTAATGTGAAAAATCAACAGAACATCTCAAACAATAAAACAGACATCTACATTGATAATTGAATGTTTCCAAAAGGTATTACACTGACACTTAACCTGTCAGTCAGCTGGCCAGACCCTGTGAACCCACTGTTCCTTAAGTGAACAACAGCACAGATTTCAGCAGCGCTGGCCCTGCTGGAGGCCCTGCCACTTTCAATGCTGTTGTGTGGATCTCAGTGTCACCTCGGGAAGGTGCTCAGAGCCAAATGTGACCCAGCATAGTCGGTGTCGTGCTCACCAGGACATGGCAGGGAGGGCACAACAGGAGTGAGGCTAGGGAAGATCAGAGAGCTTGACTGGTGTGCTCGGGGTGGCGGAGCTGGCAGGAAGGATGTCTGTCCGGTCTGCAGAGAATTCGCAACCATATGGTAGAGCTTTTGTTTACAATACAAAGTCCACTTTCACACTCCCGATGACCTGGTTTGTGGAAAAAGCTGCTCCAGTGGCATGGAAACAGAAAGTGATAACAGCTGTTAAATAGGTTTCTTCACAGCACAGGGCCAGGCCACAGGGGAGGAACCAGACTTGACCCATTCTTCTGCACAATTAAGGAATTAGAGCATTGGAAAAATTCAATTTATATGGAAAAGGGAAATTCATTCATTTTTTTGATCTTAAAGACCCATATAAACTGTGTGGCAGAGACTGAAGCAGAGATAAATAGAGGAAGATGCTTAGCATGTGGCCCGAAGCCAGAAATACCCACCTCTTAATCCCTTGGCTGACAATTACTCCCAGTATTACTTTGCATAAGTTACTGTAGCCAGTTCATGTCCTGTTTCCTCTTCTGTGACATGGAGAAAGCTATTACCTATTTTATCTGTGCCTGGAATATTAATGAATGTTTGCAAAGTGCTTAGCTTCTGTAGCATTACACAGAGGATGCCTCACCACCTCAGCCTAGTAAATCAGCATTTAACAACAAAAAGAAACAACAGGAAAGAGTTACCAGGATTTTGAACACGGAAGTGTTGTCTCTGTACCTCTGGCAGAAGATCTTAAGCAGATCATCTAGGACAGGGCTAGTAAACCATGCATAAAAACAGTGATCAATTGGCATGTTCACTGGAATATGGACCTTTTAATGAAGGTCATAAACAACTGACAACATATTAAAATGGGGGATTTGGGTCTTTTTGTTTTTGAAATTCCTCCATTGATAACTTTTTTTTTTTTTTTAATTGGATTTCACTAGTGCATTTCTTAGCAGGTCACGTCTTTCATGTTGTTTTTAGGATGTAACTATGTCAACAGATACCATAAATGTAATAATATTTTGGCTTGGGGTTTGCTTTATTTTCATATGTTACAGTTGACAGGATTACCACTGTGGCAGGTGTCTGAGCTCTTCTCAGTTCTGCTTTAACCAGAAATTAAATGGTGATTCCACTGCAGAGCACTTATATTATCTTCATTCCAAATGAATTTTGAAACTGCCTGCTTTCTTTTTATATAACAGTACCAGATTATTTAAAAATTTATGAATTTAAGAAGAAGAATATAAAGTTCAGAAAAATAGAAGTAAAGCAAACAAGTAAAGCAGATACATTTCCAAATTTTTCAAGAGATTACAGGGAAAATTTGAGGTAATTTTCCACAAGGGAAATTTGAAAGATGAACAGATCAAAAATAATAATAATAAAAAAATAAATAACCACACCTCATTTGGTATTTTTATTGCAAATTATTTCAAAGGAATGACCCAAACATGCTAATGGTACCTCAGGTACATACATTTGCCATCATCTAATGCTGTATGTGCACTGTTTTATTATTAAATGACTATATGTATTATGTAACCTATAAAGGTAAACAATACTGCTAATTAGCCATTTTTCTCATTTTCTCAAGGCAGGAGGGGTTTCCACTTATGATTCCATTTTTAAAAGACCAGAGGGTTACAACAAAAAACTTCACCGATGTGACAGAGAACACTCAAAGAGTCTTGGTCTTCACATTAATGATGAGGTAACCCTTTAATACTTTCTTTTTGTTAAAAGTATTTTTTACATTTCGAGGTGGCTGGAGTTTATTAGCAAGTCAAGACACCTGAGATAGCTCCTGCTCTTTGCATCCTGTAGATATCCAGGTGACAGACCTTATTTAAGGTAAAGGGTGGGGGAAAGAAGTACATACAGGGAGGCAAACCACCTATTACAGAGTAACTTCTGATCAGTAACTTCTGATCTGTCTGTGCCCCTTGGGAGTTTGCAGTTCTGGTGGTCCTACAGCTACTTCTGTGATGCTTGAAAACTATTCTCACTAAGAGAACTGGAATCGGGGCTCCAACTCAACCACCATCCTGTGATATCCTCCCGCCCTGCACTCCACTGTATCAATTGACATTTGCTGAGACAGCCCAGATCTCTGAAGCTGGTGTGTTTGTTACTCCAACTTACACCCAGATTGCCCCATGGGAAGGAAAATCAAAGAGAGCTCATGCAAAGGAGAGGTCAGAAGACCATGGACATGCCTAGAAAAGGCTCACTGAAACCAAATCATTAAAGGACAGCAGAATCTGGATTTAGTGTGGAGCCTGATGGCTAAGGAAGTATGCAGACACATTTTTAAACAGATGCCTTGAAAATAGAAATACTGTAATAGATACATATATATAAATATATTTTTCCATGCAGCATCTGAATAATACACATTACATATATACATATATAAACACACACAGACAATCATAGAGGCAGAGGATGTCCAAAACCAGACAAAAATGCAACCTCCATGTGTTAATGGCCTCAAAATTGCAGAGGGTTCATGGAATGGAAAGAGGGGAGTAAGGTAAGAGTGGTTGCTTGTATTAGATATGATAGAAATGGAAGAAGGAAGAGAGAGAGAAAGTTAAAATTACTGTAATTGCTAGGTAATAAAACTGTTGAAAATTTGGGACAAAGGCCACTGCTTGTAATTCGTCTTACTAGCAGCTATATATGCCAGGCATTTCAGTGCACAATCATAGTCCCCTTCAACTCCATCAGACACTGCAGGGAGCATTAGGTGCACTCAAGGGAATCATAGAAGTGCCCATTACCATCCTTGCTCATGCCCAGCAACAAAACTGTAAATCTGCATGAGACCAAAAGCCATGTAAACGACTAATGAAAAATGAGCTTTTTTGTTTAAATTAAACCAAGCTGATTCCACCACCACCCACAATCCCAAACCCAACATCCACCTGTGAAGTTTGTTTAGAAAGAGTTTTTCTGTTAGTGCAAATCTAAGTTTTTTAACTGAGATCTTGCATCCCTTCAGTATCAGCAAAACTCACTTTCCTGAAAGTTTGCTTGCTAAAGCACATGCTTTTGGGTCAGCATGCACACTAGCCCTGCTGGGCAATGCACACAAGTGACTCGGCCTGGGAACTGTTCTGAACAGGTGTCCCTTAATCCAGCCCCTTAATTAGCGTGGAGGCACATCAAAATCACAGCTGTTAAACGTTGCAACACGATCCTCACACACGTGATGATGCCCAACACGGGACTTACCCGTAACTAAATGCAGGTCACGTACTCAACTCCTGCTCCTCAATTACCTCAATGGCCCCCACTGACTTTATATAATACTAACAATTTTATAAAACATAATAAATAAAAATGCCCAAATCAACATCTCTCTAGTACAGCACTGAGACGGGCGGAATTCACCACAGCGCACTTCTTTCTTTGAAGAGGAAAAAGCCTGAACCACTGCAAGTTAGGCCTTCGTTCCCTGCAGAGAGCGTGGGTGCACCCAGGGAACCCAGCAGCACAATCACAGACACACAGCTTAGCTGCACATAATGCAGTGACTGCAGAGAGAGTGTTTGCACATGGTTGCTATTGCTGATTTCAAGTGTTAACAGTGGTAGAATTACACACCGTGAGGGCATGTAATGGGATGCTTCCCAGCCAGCTGTTGGAAAAAATTATATCTGCTGAATACAGAACCTACAAAAATCATGAAATGCAGCTCTGAGGAGAAGGGCCTGGGGATGTTGGTTGATGAGAAGCTTGATGTGAGCCAGCAATGTGCTCTTGCAGCCCAGAAAGCCACCCATATCCTGGGCTGCATCAAAAGAAGCGTGGCCAGCAGGGCAAGGGAGGTGATTTTCCCTCTCTGCTTTGCTATTGTGAGACCCTACCTGGAGCACTGCATTCAGCTCTGGGGCCCCCAGTACAAGAAGGACATGGACCTGTTGGAGTGAGTCCAGAGGAGGCCCATGAGGATGATCAGAAGCCTGGAGCACCTCTCCTGTGAAGACAGGCTGAGGGAGTTGGGGTCCTTCAGCCTGGAGAAGAGAAGTTGCGGGGAGACCTCATAACAGCCTTCCAGTACCTAACGAGGGCCTACAGGAAAGCTGGGGAGGGACTCTGTGTTAGGGCATGTAGCAATAGGACCAGGGGGAATGGCTTCAAACTAAAAGAAGGGAGATTTAGATTAGATATAAAGAACAAATTTTTTACTCAGAGGGTGGTGAGGCACTGGCACAGGTTGCCCAGAGAAGCTGTGGATGCCCCATCCCTGGAGGTGTTGAAGGCCAGGCTGGATGGGGCTTTGGACAACCTGGTCTGGTGGGAGGTGTCCATGGCAGGGGTGTGGAACTGGGTGATCTTTAAGGTCCCTTCCAAGTCAAACCACTCAGTGATTCTATGAAAAATTCTGTCAGTTCTTTCTCAGCATTTATCCACAGGTGGGGATGGGGAGAAAATGGTCTGATCTTTTTGCCCTCTGTTCTTGACTGTTGCTTTTTGTTTTGGTGGGGTTAGAATTTGGTGTACTGAATAGCTTTCGGTGGGGTGGAGCAAGATGGGCAGGAAGGCTGTAGGAGAGCTTGAGAAAGAATAGGTGCTTTTTCATTCTGTTTTGTTTGAAAAAAAAAAAAAAAAAAAAAAGGGCTTGCACCATCTTCCCAAGAGTCTCAGGTCTAGATTTGTCTATCTGGGTATGTTACACACCTGACTGCCCTGCTACGAGTCCCCTTGGGTCTGTGTTTCATCCTGCATTCTCACAGGAAATGTGGTAATTCATGTGCTTCACAGGCCCAATCGTAAATTTTGGTATGGCTCAGACCCATTTATGTTGTAGAAAAGAGCTCATTTGTTTGTATCTGAACTGTGGTGTGGTCTGCATTTTGATTCTTCTTGTAGATATTATTTATATCGCAGCACTAGGTAAACACTTTGGGGACCAAGGCTTATTGTGTTAGCCAGTGCACAAACACACAAGCAGCCTGATAAATCTGAGACCTTTGGCTAGGGAAAGAAAAACAAATAAACCCTGCCTTTCCCTTCTGACTCCAGAGCTCCCTGTTGCTGCAGCACAGGAAGGAACTGCAGATTGCAGCTAGTGATTGCACAGTCACTTAAAATGCAGTTTATTAAGGACAGGCTTAAAATAATCTTGTCTTGGTTGGATTATTTTTCAGCAACTTTGCTTCCCATCATTACAGACCAGTTACTTCTACAATCTTACAGCTACAAGCGGTATTAGTAAAACCTTTCATCATGCAGAAATCCAGTAGCATGCTTTATGTCCTTCAGGGAAAGGTTGCACACACCAAGGGTTGTGCAGGGTTTTTCTTTAGGCTTTGATTTATTTATTTTTTTTTTCATATAATGGTTTCATTGAATTGTGCAAGCAGGGTAATAAGTAAGGTTCCCGTAATAAGGGACACAAACTAAATCTCTGCTTTTTCAGTCGCGCAAGTCTGGGCACAAGAAAAATAAGAATGAAAATAAAATCTGTGCCACTTTCCACTAACACGTTATTTACTTTGCCAGTAATCACATGGTGATCGCATGTGTGTGTGCGCGTGTGGCACAATTTGATACCTTATCATCTCATCATCTAGTGATACATTCGTGGTTTATTAACATTCATAAAAAACTAGGTCAGGGATGGAGCAGTAAGAGTGCAGATCACTGCTAAATAAATATACCTTTGTATAGCAGATGCTGTACAGTTCCATCTGTTATTGTGCCCCCAGCCACAGCACATTTAGCAGTAGATAACTGCCAAGTATTTGCTCTGTGATTTTATGATAAGGAGAATGTTACATTTTCACAGGAAATGGCAAGACCTGTCGCTGTTTTGTCATCTTCAGAGTATGGGAGGCGCATAAATAAGCCCATAGAGCAGCCGATGAAAGGTCACGCAAGGATTAATCACGTGCAGGCAGAATTCTACAGGAAAAACGGCATCACCTGTCTATTGGAAAAACCTTCTCCAAGCCTGGATCCGTGCTAAATCACTTGTATCTGGCATTGCCAGAATCGTTTATGTGGAAGAACAAACAACAGCAACAACAACAAAAAAAGTCATGTCAAAAAGCAAAATAGTGCTTTCGTCTGTTCCTTTGTTTTAATTAATGAAAATGATTTGGATGAAGTAGCAGCTGTACTTTTTCTCTTGCTAATTCAAATGTATGTTTTCTCCTTATAGCCTCATAAAAATCTCTTGAAGAGCATCAACAAGAGATGAACATTTTAGGAAGTAACACTGGAAATTAGACCTGTTGAGTCAACAGCTGCCTGTGCTATTTCAGGCATTGATTCCACATATTTGACTTAACATGTAAGCAAGTTTGGTCCTCAAGGTATCGGTGATCACTGATTTCTTAAAACTTACAGCGTTGCTACAAGATGATGCTAGACATCATTTTATCTTCACAACAGCTGAAACAGTGATTCAACCCAGGTTTTCCAAAAGGGATGGGTTTAACCTATAAATGGGCAAGTAAAAAAGTGGTCTGATTTCCAGAAGTGCTTCACAATTTCAGTAGACTTCAAGTGGAAGTCAAGTTTAAGAGAACTTCTGAGTACTTAGCATTTAAATAGACACTGAAGTTTGGGTTTAGCTAATTTCTTGCATCTATTTTGCTGACTTTAATTACACAAATGCTGTCTGAGGGACTGATGTGTTGAATACTGTCACAAGAAAAATCATATTTGTTTCCATACCCACTGCTGGAAAATAAAAAAAAATAAAAAAAAGAAAGAAAACAAAAAGCAGGAAAGGTACTAGCAAGAGAAAAAGAACTGATTCATTTGGTAGAAAGGATCAAAAAGCCACAAGGAGTGATTTAAAAATCATAACTAGAGGTAAATGTCTAAACCCTCTTAAATATGTACCTCTTCGTATCTCACTGAATCCAACAGTTGAGTTTTAAGGTACTTTCGGGAGAAAAAACATCTTCTGCAGGGTGTGCACTGGTTTGGCTCTCAGGCATCATTGACCCTGCTATTGTTTAAAGCTGCAGCAATATTGATGCTGTTCAATACGGAACGTGTAGCCAGACTATCATACTTGAACAAGAAGGACTGGAAGTCCACAGTGTTGACTGACACTGCAGTTCTGTCAGATAGTAAAGAATAGGAAATGTAAATCATTTGCATTCAGTGAGTCTGCTAGTAAATATATATATATATATATATATTATATATATACACATACAAACAAGTAACTTCTTCATCTGGGGCCTGGATAAGCAGTAAACTAGGCAAACAATAGAGTATTTAGTATGATGCGAGAAGTCAAGTATATAAAGCAGTCCATTCTGAGCAGTGTTTACCACTTTCATTTATATGACCAGCATGGTCCCCTCTTTCAATGAGTAATGGCTGTGGACAAGAGGGCAGCGACTACTACATTCCTTTTCAACAATAAAGGCTTCGTTAAACAAATCCAGCAGCATTAAATGAAAAGGAATCACACAGAGTAAAAATAAAGTGAGAAGGAAATGTTTTCTAACAATGCCAGAATGCTTTTTTAAGAGTATGAAAAGTATGCCAGTGAAGAATGAGACAGAACATCACCATATTCTGTAAAGGTTATTTTTAGTTTAGTACAGTCAGTACGAATTACTTCTTTTAAGTAGTTTTTTCTATATTTACAAACCATCTGTGTTCGAAAAAGCTACGGGAAAATAAATGTTTGAGAACACCACCACCGTCTGGCCACTGTGAGAAATGACTCACTTCCACCATAGAGCGAGTCATCAGGATACGGTGTCAGTTTACCGATTTCTTTGCTTATGTCACCCCCTTCTCTTTCAATCCCTTCCCACCCCTCCTCACTTTTGAAAGCTTTTCATGTGTTGTTCCTCCTCCTACGTGTTCCTCATTCAGTTCTGAGTGATTGACTTCTCACTTTAACACTCAGGTAGTGACAAAGGAATACCTTTCATAGAATTTCTTTCTTACTTTCTGTAAGGCATTGCTATTTAGAGAACAGCACTCTACAACTCTTAAGTATGTGCTATAAGCCAGTAGTGCTTGTGCAGCTACTATAAATTTTAGTTTTATGAAACACTTGGGAAATCATACGACCAGCTATGAGTAATTTGCATAATTTCTTTTTATACTGTCAAGAAAAAAAAAAATTATTGGAAGGTAACATGGCACATTTTGTATATACAGCAACAGTTAGAATCCTTAAGTAGCCACACCAGTCTATATAAAGTTGTGAGTTTGAACCAGTGAAAATAAAAGGGAAATGCAGCAATGACTGTTTGAGACTTTCATCTGCCCTGTAACAAATGTTTACACAAAAGTTAAGAAAATATGTTGCTCTTTATTACTCTTTACATGTCAATTCTTCCAAATATTGGAAGGTCACACACATTCAGAAGCTGAAATCATCTTACACGGAGTTACTTAGGAAACAGAATTGCTCTTCCACACACAATATGTGCACTTCATGGTACAGGAGGTCAAGTTGTGAAGCAGTATTATTCCCAAGTGTCAGCAGCCAAGTCCGTATGTGTGAGGAAAGATTTTTTTGTGTAGATATTCTGCCATCTTTCTGCTAGTGTGTAGACTTTCTATCTCAAAAAATGGAACCTGGAAATGAAACCAAAATAATTGCTGGAGATATCTTCCAATAAGCAACTGGGTAAGATTAACTTTCCTTAAACAGATATATAATTACACATCAAAAAATTGTCCTTTAAATTTAAGCACTTAATCCTAAACATATTATTGACCCTTGAAACTTGTAAGAATTACCTGAAGTTACTGGAAAGCTAAGAAAACTGTTCATTACAGTTTAAACTAAGTGAAATATAAAGTAGTCAGGCTTATGTGATAAGTGACTGTAAAGCGAAATGGGTATTTGAAAATCTAAACGTGTTTTGGTCCAAAACATGTTTAAAGATAAAAATATTTATTCAATAGGCAATATAAAGTATGTACTCTGCTTTGTGAAAATTTTATTTATTATACAAACCAATTCTTTTTTTTTTTTTTTAACTCTTGTTTTTAAACTCCAGATTCATATCTTTTAAAAAAGTATTTAACTGAAAATCCTGATTCAGGATCCTCTGAATCCTTAGGCAAGTCCAGAGGAGGGCCACAAAGATGATCAGAGAGCTGGAGCACCTCTCCCATGAAGACAGGCTGAGGGAGCTGGGGTTGTTCAGCTTAGAGAAGAGAAGGCTCTGGGGAGACCTCATAGTGGCCTCCCAGTACCTAAAGGAAAGCTGGGGAGGGACTCTGCGTCAGGGAAGATAATGACAGGACAAGGGGGAATGGCTTTAAACTAAAAGAGGGGAGATTTAGACTGAATATTCAGAAGAAATTCCTCACTCAGAGGGTGGTGAGGCACTGGCACAGGCTGCCCAGAGAAGCTGTGGATGCCCCATCCCTGGAGGTGTTCAGGGCCAGGCTGGATGGGGCTTTGAGCAACCTGGTCTGGTGGGAGGTGTCCCTGCACATGGCAGGGGGCTGGAACTGGGTGATTCTTAATGTCCTTTCCAACCCAAACCATTCCGTGATTCTGTGATCCTACCAAACTCTTAACATTTTCATTTAAATCAAGATTTGAACTGCAACCACTGCAAAGAAGTACTCTTTCAAGCGGCTACTATTTGTACAGGCAGGAAACACTAACTAATCTGAGAAAAAAGGAAGGAACTTATGTAACAGCCCCCCCAAATGGCAAAAATTAGGCAAAGAGAACACAGTGTAGAAAGGACAAGATTATACCTGTCGTGGGACCTGATTGCAACTACAATTTTAAGTATTATGCAGTAATCATTTTTCACTTGTTTTGTTAACCGTAGTCCACTGGCTCAGGATGCAAACTGCTGTCGCTGGACTTTACCTGTACAACTTTATAACCAAGTAATTGAAGATGCCTCCGTTTGATGGCTTCCTCTCCCAGCAGATTGTGGCTGTTAATACAGAATCTGTTTCGACCATCAACACACAAGGCAATTCTAAAATCAAGCACAAGTGTTATAGATCAGAAAGAAGTCAGTCATTTTAGTCTACACAACTACTGCAGTCCCTAAGAAGAATTAGACAATACCTCCTCTTATTCCCTAACACCTCTTACAATTAAACATTGTAGGATGGGAGTTACCTACTTTAGGCCAATAAAAATCACTCAATTTAAAGCTGGGGGACGGGGACTGAAGCTTAGTGAAACAGATCTGAAAAGCCTATTTATATGCTATAAATAAAAATTACTATACAAGTTAATGATAAGAGTATGATATTTTTAATACTACTGTCAGTAAGCTGTTTTGAATTCTTCTAGTGGGAAAACTGAGCAAAATACTTGTCTCATCTCGAAAACATTTCAGCAGTTAACTTTATACAACTTACTAGAGATTCAAATTAAACCTGTGCATATGGTTGGCAGCATCATAGACTGCAACTATACTTTTTCCTATTTGGCTATATAAAATTACATTGACTTAAAATAAAATTTGTTTATCCACTATAAAATACATTTTCAGTAGGTTAAATATATTGTGACTTTATTTATGTGTGAAAGCTGTAGTTTTTTAAAAAATTCAAAGCTCGTTTTCAAACATTTAGATTTTTGAAAGCACTTATGTTACTCTGTGAGCCTTGTGAAAGTCGAGCTGGAGAAAACATAACCTCTTCTAAGAATTCTGCTTTATCCACAGAAGCAAAGTCGCAAACACAGCACAGACAGGTTGCCTAACTTTGTAGCTACGGTTTCTCATACCAATCCTTGTTTAACTTGTTTTTAAATACGTATGCATCTTTTGATGCAAACAGTGTCTCTGGCAAATATCCTCATTACACAGGATCTCTTAGAGAAGAACATTTGTGAACTCAACCTGTTTTAAATTGTGCTAAATCTTTTGCTTTTTAGTCAGAATAAATTTGTTTTTGCTTTGCAAGAGAATTAAGATCAAAATACACGACTGTAAGTCAAACCAGGATTACTTTGATCATGACTGTCACTGGGTAGAGAGACTAATCGTCTGACAACTTAATGTCATGAGGCAAGATGTCATAAGGAAAAAGAGATCTCTCATTTTTACAGACTTTGCCCTTTTGCCAAAGGTTTCAGTGTGAAACTTCAACTCCGATGAGTGCAAAATGCAAGTGCAAAACTCCAATTAACTTTAATTTTGGTATGGTTTCACTCTGGGTGTTCTTTATCAATGTTTACCAACATTTTACCCATGCTTTCTGTTATTCTCTTACCGTTTGTGTATCTCCTCACATTGAGCAGCAGGCAAAACAAAGCCTTCTTCGTCTAATTTAATCTCAATATCTAGTATAGATGAAAAGATAAGCAAAATTAAAACCTGTTTCATTGTAACAAACTGCTTACTCTAACTCTCGTGCTCTGGGCTGCCAACCTTCCTGCCTGCCATTTCTCTACTCATCACCAAAGCAGAGATCAGGCAGTTGCCTCAGTGGCACTGTCTCATTTTGCTTTACACTATAAAAACTGTTTACAGGTTAAGGAAAAATAAAGATCACGAGTTAGAAGCTATTTTCAGTGCAGACAGTTTGTAAATTCCAAGTAATATTGTAATTCGTCTCTCTCCTTTCTTTTCTGAGTTCCCTCATTTTCAAATGTCCTACAGTTACCTTTTTATTCCATTTTACTTTTTCCATATTTGCAGTTAAGAATGCATACAAAGGGAATAAAATCAACCTCATTTTATTTTCGGAAAGTAAAGTGAAAACGATAGTTTTGACAGTGTAAGTACACATTTCATTATTAAGCTGAAGAACTAATGTTACTTACCAACTATATAGAAATACGGTGTCGATACTTCTGAAGCAAAATATATCCTTTTCTTCAGTAAATAAAGTAGTCCAGCCTTCACCCTTCTGAGGAGGTGAAAATCCAGAGAACAGTGAGGACTGAGAAAGGCCTTCACTTGATACTTTGGAAGGAGCTTGGGACCCTATACAATGACAGAAAACTCAATCAAACTAAAGAAAAAGGGAGATAACCTTTTTGCAATTATATTAATGCACCAAAATGTATTCTGTGCATTTCAAAGCCATGTCTAGGGAGAGACTTACAGTCTTCCAGTATGACCTGCTGGAAAGTTAAAAAACAAACAAGACAAACATGCAAAAAAACCTTTCCCTGTCCCCCCTAGAAAAAACACCAAAATGTCCTTGTCAAGCTTCCATACAATCAAGCTGAACGCATCACTCAAGAGAAATGCACAAGTGTTTCCATTCCTCTGCAGTAAAGCCAACATCCAAGTGACTGATTTTTTTGTGGTCCAAGTCAAAAATAAGGGAATAGTTGTTGGAAATACACAAAATACACTTAGTGCTAGGTGGTTCTGTCAAACATGTATCCGTCAGTCAAACAGACAGAAATTCTTCATATTTCCACCAAGAAAAAAAAACAAACAACTGTTTAACTGTTTTGTCCAATTCCGATGTTTTTATGGGAAAGAATGTCTTCAGCTCCTATCAATAGGGCCCTTATGACCGCGCTGCCTCTTGTTAGCATCAGTTCTGGTTTTGTACCTACCATACCTCATAAAACGGGCACTCCAGGGTAACGGTTAGAAAAAGCCGGGTTAACTGGGAGGCAACAAATCTGTCCAAACCAGGTGGCTGAGCTGAAAGAACAATATTCAAGTTTTCAGGTGAATCTTCAGCAAAGCATCTTTACACATACCATCCTGCAGAAGTTAGGAAAAGCAATTCATTGAAATGTGCAGAAAAGCTACTCGATCGTTATCATCCTTGACGCTTACCTGAGTGAACAGAAAGATCACTTGTGAAACAACATATTTAGAAAAATTAGAAACAGATTTACAGAAATACTGTCAACATAAAAATAAAAGTAGAAAGATCTTGGTTAGGACTGTCCAATTCTTTCACACACACACAAAAAAAAAAAAAAAAAAACAGAAAAAAAGAAAAAAAAGAGGATCTGAGAGATGCAAGATGTTTTACAGGAAGGAATAAGCTTGAGTGGAAGTCTTGAAGAAATAGTCCATTTCCTTCTTCCTCCAACCCCTCTTCCCAAGTTACTTTCCCAGGATTTCACTGTTTCACTCAGGTTTTTTATCTGATAGAGGTCGAGAATACTGAATAATTTCTGGAGATTTGTTTACAACTGTATACTTGAGGCATCTTTCACCATAAGTGCAAGGCATTACCACAGAATGGTAAAAAATAATAATAATAAAAAATAAAAAAATAAAAAAGTAGGATAAGATGCTAATCATGCCAGTCATCTTTTCAAGTTCCTATTCTGAGCTTTGACCATTCCAGTGGAACAGCTTCACACTGACTTGAAACAACACTCAACGTAACTGGTACTCTGAGGTTTCTCATTTCCTAAGTATCAGCCTGAGAACTTTAAAACACATTCTGGTTTGTAAAATGGGAGGAATGTCTTCTTCCTAAAAATCAGCTGCTTAAGGTATTTCACATTGAGCAGCTAAAAAATGAGTGACTTAAGTCCCTAATCATTTTCAGAACTTGACCTTTTATAGAGTGTAATTAACACAGCAATCTTAGCTGAGATCCAGAGAGGAACCACATCACAATCTAGACTAAAATAATTAAAAAATCAGGACAAGGGACCACTCTTTATGCCTTGATAAAACGCGAGCGTTAGAATACAATTTATATTTTTACTTGGATACTTAGAAAACAAAAGCCAGCAGTTAAGAATAGGCTGGTGCGTTACATCCCTATTATGCTTTACCAGCTCATTTTTATTTTAATTAAGCCTTAAATTATGCATTGCAAATTATTTTTTCTCAGCTTTATCCATTTACCCTTTTCAGTTTTCACAAGCTGTTCATAATACAGTATGAAAGATAAATATGACCAAATTGAAAGCACAAATATAATACAATAATTTGTACCTTGGACATGGGACAGAACACTAAAGATGACAGCTAAAGGACACACCCGCTTCTATTTTGACCCTACCTGAAAAGTTGGAAACAATTCAGCCTCGCAGAAGGTAAAGGAATAAAGCTGTAGACTCACATGCATGTAATGGACCTTATTTGAATCACAAGGCAAAACAGTATTTCAAAAACACATCGTGTACTTCCAGAGATTTATGAATTCTGTGCCAGTAGTTGTAACATGCTCTTATCAATAACAGTAATTCAAATTCTTTTTGTACCAATGCTACACTTAACTTCTCTCTAACATTTGTATTATTCTCCAGCAAAGTTTAAGGATTTATATGTGTATTTTTAAATACAACTATACAGTTGGTCTACAGCTCCCTCATGAGGGGAGTGGAGGGGCAGGCGCTGAGCTCTGCTCTCTGGGGACAGCGACAGGACCCGAGGGGATGGCATGGAGCTGGGACAGGGGAGGGTCAGGCTGGGGGTTAGGGAAAGGGTCTGCACACAGAGGGTGGTCGGGCACTGGGACAGGCTCCCCAGGGCAGGGATCATGGCACTGAGCCTGCTGGAGTTCAAGAAGCATTTGGACAACACTCTCAGACACATGGTCTGATTTTTGGGTGGTGCTGTGTGGAGCCAGGAGTTGGACTTGATCTTTGTGAGTCCCTTCCAACTGAGGATATTCTATGATTCTACAAACAATTAATTATTTCTGTAGTAATAGGTGAGCTTGCTAGTAACAGAATTGCAAGTAAGCTCTGGAGTAGTTATTGTAACTTGTTTAGCATATTATAATTCTGTCCCAAATTTAAAGGCTCTCAACAGTTCTTCCTGGCAACTGTGGTCACGTACCTTGAATCAAAGCTGTGGGATAAGTGCTTTGGGTGCACAGGAAGATATCCAGAAATAAGGCTTATGCAAAGTCAGCGGACTTCATCTTAAAGAGACAGGGACTAAAATCTTAAATTTAATCAGTAGTGCACAAGCAGGAGAGGTAACTCTTTTAGATTCATATTCAGTACTACTAGTGTTTGTATTGTTTTTTGAAATAGCTCTTTCCTTGGGCTAGCCCCTAGTAAAACACCTGAGAGCCAGTTCCAACCCTAAGGAATATGAGATCCAATTAGTAAAGGCAAACAATTGTAAGAAGCAGAAAAATGTACAGAAAAGTGACTTGTCCAAAGCTGCAAAACAAAGGGCTGGCTGCACAATACAGACAAACAGCCAAGTCTCATGATGCACTATCCAGTGTCCTACCTTTATGCCACATCCCTCATGTGGCAGTCATGTCAACAATTCGGAGAAAAATGAATCCAGAATCACTAAAATATTTTACATCACCCATGAATCACACCAAGTATCATCGCATCATCCACTTATCATTAAAAAACCACCACTTTTGCTCTCAGTTTTGCTGGTTCCATAACCAGTCTCACTAGTCTTTCCAGCCCCATAGCAGCATTGCCTCACTTCAGTGAGAACGTTCACAGGGGTCACTGCATAGGCACAGAAGTTTAAACAGACAGAAGTAACATATTTCTCAACTATTTCACAGAATAATTTAGCATCTATAACTTGTGTAAGATAAAGGACAACCATAGGGAACAGCAGAGGGGCAGTATTTTCTTGAAAAGGCAGAAGGATTAGCTGAAATAAAAATTTTCATGGCATTTCAAGTCCCTGTTCAAATTCTGCTAAATGATACAACTGCAACTGTGACCAGGAAGCAACAACCTTCAGCCTCCTGATCACAAGTCACCGTAATCAGGTCATTGTTGATTTGATGAGATTAGACAGATGCAAGTGGTAACAAATGGGTGCTGGACAAGAGACAAACCATATAATAGAGAGAAACAGAACACTGCAGGAGAAACACTGCTCCTTACCTTGAAGATGTTGCAGAAAATAGGGACTAAATATTTTTGGCAGAAAATTTACTGGATAACGCTGAATAAGGACACACGAGTGCAGCAGGTTCAGCAAAGTGTGAGGCTGAAACTGACTAAAACGAGTATGTAGTACAGTTTCAAGCTTCCTAAACAAGGAAGAAGCACTTGGAGGAAGATAGTTAAGAGTCCCAAATGGGGCAATACACTCAGCAATCTGGCTGGTGGTAAATCTGTCAGCATCAGAAATGAAACATTCTGCCACTGCATCAAAAATAGGCTTAGAAAGGATTGTCTTTTGGCAGCAATACTGCATCACTTTGCTGACTGTTTCAGGATGCATGGAAGAAATGGACTTGGGTACGTGTGTTTCCAGTGCATCTGTAAAACTTTGTTCACGATGTCCAAAGTACAGGAAGGCATCCAGTACATCTACCAACTCATCATCTGTGAAATAAGGAACGTGCTTCACAGAATGCTTACAGAGTGCTATGACTAAGGGAACTGCCTGAGTCTGTTGGAGAACCACCAGTGAATTCAGTATTATGCTAGTGAAATTTGGGCTTAGCTGGTCAGCTATGGCTAAAGTGGCGCTGTTCATTCTGTTTAGCAAGTCGTGGTATCGTTCCCCTTCCCTGAAAGTCACCCGCAGCATCTTGTAAACCATCGTCATTTCCCTAGGAGTCCAGCTCTCTATGTCTTCTTCCTGTATGCGGTTCACGATTTCTTCCAGCGTGGCACAGCCGGGGCCTTCCAACTCCAGCAAACTCTCTGCGAGCGAGCACTGATGCTCCACAGCCAGCTGCCTGGTGGCGAGCCGTTCCTCGCTCTCGGAGAGCAAGCTTGCCATCAGCGTGCTCTCCGGATCGATGCGCAGCTTTACCAAAGCCTGCAACGCGTTCAGCAGCCCGGCGTTGGACAGCTTTGAGGCTTCAAATTCAAACTGAAAGCATAACGCCTTGAAGACGTCGCTCTCTAGCACTTCTTCAGGGTTTTTCAGGCCGTCGTCATCCGCCTCAACTTCAGAAATCCTCTGCAGGGCCCCCGATGCCATAATATCAGACATGACCTCCAGAGAGCTGAGGAATTTAAATATCTCTTTGGAGGTACTGAGGCCGCTCAGCTTCCTGAAAAACACTTGTTCATCCATCCACCTGCCCTCGGCTTTGGGACCGCTCCCGGCGTCCCCGCAGAGCTGCGCGGTGTCATTGACACAGAGCGCCTGTATCCGCAGCTGGACGTGGTTCTGGCGACAAAACATGTACCTGCACTGATCCCCGGGGCGCAGCTCCCTCACGGCCACGGCGCTGGGGGGGTCTGGGGGCTTGCGCTGCCCGCTGGCACAGCTCAAGCTTTTGCCGAGGGCCAGCAAGACGCGCCGGCTGGCCGGCGTGCCGGCCGAGCAGGCACGGAAGCTCTTCAGGCTGGCCAAAGCCATGCTGGCCGCGGCGTGCCCTCAGCAGACACCTAGGAGGAAAGAACAGGCAAGAGCCGTGCGGCCAAACGCGCTGAAACCCTGCCCGGCAGCCGGGCTGCGGACCCCTCCCGCCCTGCCTGCTGCTGCTGCGTCTGCTACTACTGCTGCTACTACTACTGCTACTGCTACTACTGCTACTACTGCTGCTACTGCTGCTGCTGAGAGCCTGGGCCTCACCTCCGCCGCCATCACGGGCACCGCGGGCTGCCGGGAGCTTCCGCCGCCCTCACGGCGCTGCTCGGCGCGGCCGGGCTCGGTACTGCGGGTGTCGTGCTCGGCCCCTGCACGGGTAGGTCTGTCGGTGACGGGAATTCGGGAAAATGGCGTTTTGGGGAAGAAATAGGGGTGAGGGGAAAAGCCTGAGTGTCCCAAGGTGGTGGTGGTGGCGGGACCGGGCGCTGGGAGCGCTGTGGGGGGCTGTGATTGCTGCTGGGGCTGCCTTAGTGCGTCAGGCACCGGCCCTCCTCAGGGGCAGCTCTCCCCCTGAAAACACACACAAAAAAATAAATAAAATAAAAAACTATACTTCTTTCCGGTGCAGTAGGAGGTTTACTGTGCGATTTTATTTTTATCTTCTGAAGGAACTGCTGCTTGAGACTGCTTTCGGCGAAGTTCACGTGTCTTGTTGTCTCGGTTGCAGGGTGAAAGGTATTGCGAACAAGCCAGTATCTGCTGATAAAATGACATACAAACTGACCTGTCTGTGAAACCACAGTTTCACAGCCCCGTTTGAAGCCCCACAGAAGAGTGTGAGGGTCCTGCAGAGGCATCGTGTGGGCCAAGTAGAAAACTGGTCATCTTTCTCCTTTTCTAAGGTATGAGAAAGAACATAGTAATAAAGAAACACCATTTCACCTTTATTGTTTTTTTCTCCACAGCCAGACATTGCCACCTGCTGACAAAAGAGCAATCAGGTTGGAAGCACAGCACATGACTGGGACAAACCTCTGTTTGTTTCACTACTGAGGGTAGTGAAAATGAATTTCTATGAACCTTTGTAATTTCTATGTAGTCAAATGGTAGTATTTCTTTTGTAAAAGGAGGGTGAAAAATCAGTCTGTCGATTATTTGGCTTGTGCATCTTTTTTGTGCACATGAAGTCAGTTATTTGAATGAATTTAAATATTTTTTAGGTAAAGCAATGTCAATTTAAAGTAAAAATTGTGCTGGAAAATGTAATAGAAAAAATAAAATGAAAGCCTTACATTTTCCTAGTAATTTTGTGTTTCATGGAATTCGGGTATGGTACAGGCACTGTACTCTTAAGAAGCTGTCATTTAATTTTACCACTTTTGTTTTACAAGTGTGCTTTAAAAAAACCCTCAGTATCATAATAGCAGATATGTCCTGCAATACTGTGGGGAGACATATTTTGCCATATGAATGGAGTGCAGTATTCTTTTTCTGTTTTCCCTGGAAGAAACAAGGAAAAAAGAAGTGCCTGAAATTATTTTGCTACAGGTCTACGTAAATTGATGTATGTACTTGAATCTGTGGGGGTGCCATAAGTGAAGTACAGCAAACTGGGCCCAGGCACATGAAAAAAAAGTCTCAAGTTTGGAACTAAAATTGCTGAGTTTTCATTCTAGGTATTTGAGTTCTACTGCAGCTCCCAAGCAGTAACAAAGCACTAGCAGAAGATTAATTTGCAATATATGCACAAGAGACATTTTAATTGTCTCTCTTATTCACTGCTTCTTGAAGTTGACCTTTTATCTTCTGTCTTTTGTCTGTGTCTAAATCACAAAAGAAAAGCTTGAATGAGAGAGGTTTTATGGGACAGGCAGATGGATAAAGATGTGCATCTCGTTTCTCCTACTTCTTTCAAGACTTTGGGAAGGAGTGAAATTTTACATTGCAGAAGATTTCTCTAAGATTTATTTGAAGAAAAAATGTCAAAAGCTCAAGAGTTGTATAAGAAGCTCCTTTTTGAAATAGGGAATGAAAAGTAATGCTTATGTTTAAAAATACAGACACAGAGAATGGTGTGTAAGAGCATTCAGGTAAAAAAAAAAAGCTGATTTCAGAGAAGAAGAAATAAAGAATTAAAAACATTGATCAAATGTCGTAGTTCGATGTCACCAAATTATGTATTTTGTTTTTTTCAAATGCATCTCAGAAAGCTGACTAAAGCAGTCAGTAACCTAAAATGGAAAATAAAACTTACGTAATAAAAATAGTATTTATTTTCATTATTTTTTTTTCCTGTATTGTATTGCTTATAAACTAGGTTCTGAGCTTGGCACTCTGCAATATTATTGCAATATCAAGATAGTACAGCACACTTAACTGAATCCTTCATATCCTGGCCTGCAAAGCCTAGTTGTGAGAAAAGACTTCTCTTCAGAGTAGATGCCCTGTTTCCAAGTTAAACACCAATACTGCTATCCTTTTAAAGTATCTCTTTTTAATCTAATAAACAGGGCAAAATCTTGCCATTCCGCATGCAGTAAATTTGCTTCTTTTTCTTTTTTTTTTTTCCTCTGCAGTGTCTTAAATAAAATTTTAAAAGTACCCTGTTTTGGAAAATGTGCTGTGATTTAAAAAGGAGGTTTTTGCTCCTCTATGCAACACAGAAAGGGCAGGCAAAAGCCATAGCTGAGGAAATATGCATGCAAGCAGGTGCCCACGGATTTGAAGCTGATATGCACTGTATAAGTGAAATGGACAAGGTGAGATACTCTGTGCTGTTTTGAAAAAGAGTTATTTAAGAGCTACGTTTTTCTTCATGTGCTTGAGTGGTGGCTGTTAATAACAGTGAGGTCTGAGCACATTTATCTACCTAAAATACATCATCTAGTTTTAAATTTGCAGGTTTTAGGAATCAATAACATGGATCGATACTCATGATAGCCTTCTGCCAAATCTTTCTGGTGATTTTTCGTACTAGAATAGTAAATGAGTATACGTGATCTCTGTTCCTAAAATCAGTACAGTGACTTCTTGAAAGCTAATTGTGTGTGCAGTATTGAATGAATTCATTATTTGTCGGTCAACTTTCCTGTCAGTAGAAATTATTATTCAGTTTGTTTGTTGTTCATGCATTGGAAAATTTGAGAAGCTTATAAAAATAATTCAGTTCCCTTTTGCTTTCTTGGGGGCACACTTTCTTTTGTAGCTGGACATCTGATTTTGAATGAATGTTCTCCAAATATGTAGCAAAGTCTTAGAAGGAGACTTAGCCAGCCAGCAGAGAATGTGAAGATTCTCCTTATATTCTTCCATTTAGTTTCTTCTGTGTTTGACAAGTTTGTAGATTAGTTTCAGGAAGGCAGCAGGCTGGGTATTTCTAGTCCTGTTAGTGGCCTGCACTTGAATAAATGCAGTTTGTCAAATTTGACAAGACAACTCAGAGCTGGGAGTTATTGATGGGGCATAAAGGTGCACTGAATTGAGAATGTGAGAATTAAGCATTGAGGAAAAAGCTTTATGGCTTTACGGATATCATTACTTAAGCTTTTACTTTCCCTTCACTGTGAATAAAGAGAACTTAGAGAAGTGTAGGTGTAATTAGAGAAGGAAGGGCCGAACGACAATTTACATCAGCAAGAGCATGCTTGAGGTATGTGGCCTCTTGTGAATTCCTCTGGGTGAGATCTGACAGCTTACTCCACAACCTGTGTAGTTCAAAGGGGTGTGTGTGTGCCTGAGGTCAGGAAGTGAGATGCTTCTGTTTTGTCCATACTAGTCAGTTAGAAGGCCTGGCCCTTCTTTATGTGTTTGCTGGGTATTTCTCTGAAACTCTTCACACGTTTGCTAAGGAGAATGTAGTGGAGCAAACAGGAGTTTAATGAACTAATCCTAACTCTCTTTTAATACACCAGCTTTTTCTTTTGAAGCTTTTATCTTTTTTTTTTTTTTTTCCGTGGGACACAATTTTATGTAACACTTTTGTGATACCAGTAGGCCCTTGCATTTTGTACTTGAAGAAGAGACTTTTATTTGTTAATGCAATAGTCACCTGTGGCAGTGCACTGAAGTTCTCATACTTATTAAATCAGCTGTGAAGGCTCTGCAGATCCAAATTACTGGAAGAGAGCTGCTAAGGCTTTTTTATTTATTTTATATTTTTTCCCCACAACTTATAGCTCTGTTTTGGAAGCTCAGGAATTTGTGTGTGCTTGGAGTTTACTTGATCTTGTAAAAGACAAAACTGTTTTGGAATGTCCCTGGACAGCAACTCACTGAGGTCTGGCAAAATACTTGAGAAATGTCCTTGCATGTTTACTCATGCTTCCTCTTCTGCTTCTCTAGACCCCTGCTGTTGGACCCTGCCGCAGGCAGGATGCTGTTTGAGGTGGCAATTTAAGTTGCTCCTTGCAACTGTTCCTAGGTTCTTCAGGAAAGTTGTGGAAAACAATGACAATAGCAAAACCACTTGATAACGTGTTTCATTGTGTTCCTAACTTTTCTGGATTTCAGATGTAAAGAGTAACCTCCACATGCCTAGAGAAGGAGATACAGTTCGAGTGATTTATGCTTAGAATAAAGCTCAAATCCTGAAGTTTTGAACTTCAGTCCTGACACTGCCTGAAACAATTATAAATAGTATTTCTTGCAGTCTTTGTGTATATTTTCTCATATTTCTATTGTTTTATTGGAGTGCTGGGGGTGAGTTTAAACTGAAACCAACATGGAGCAGTTGGAGGAGATGGGGTTGCTTCTTATGGTAAAGAGGAGGTTAAGGAGTAACGTAATTGTTCACATGCTGTCTAGTAGACAGGCTACCATTTTTCTTCTGTTCATGTGGTTCTGTACCTTACATTAATAAACAAAGTTACAAACAGGATTACAATTTGCATCCACAAAAGAACTTGTAATTACATGAAAGCGTTTCTGTGGTTTAATACAGGTAAAATGAGATTAAATGCTTTTCCTTTGGGAAAAGGAAAAGAGGAAAATAATATGCAAGGCCACAAATACATCTCAAACGGTGCCTTATAACTTGCTTGTTCTGTTCATTGTAGTATAACTTGGAAGGAGAAAAGGATCCTGTAGTTATTGTTATTTCCACTACTGGTACTGGAGACCCACCAGACACTGCCCGCAAGTTCGTTAAGAAAATTCAGGATAAGAACTTGCCACCTGATCATTTCGCACACCTCCAGTACGGATTGTTAGGTGATGTAGTGTTTTGTATATTATTGGCCTCACTCTGTTTCTAATTATTTCAACTCCTTGCATTTTCCTATAAGAATGGTTTAGTTTTTTTTAAAGCCCCTATCTAAAGCAGCGTTATTCTGAAGTGTTAAATATCTAAAGCAAAGTATTTTTGAGTAAATTCTACATCTTAGATTTGTGAAGGAAGAACAACTTTTTCAACGATGCTTTGGGACAAACACAGATTTTCTTTCTTTTCTTTCTTTTCTTTCTTTTCTTTCTTTTCTTTTTAAGTCATAAAAGTGTCATCCTTACACACACTTAGATGCGTCAGGTTATCCTGCTTGCCTGCAAGAAAATCCTGTATTTTAATTTTAGATCTTTATTAGGTCGTTGTCTGTGATGCCTGTGTGGCTGGCTGACTGACATGATTTCTTTCCTTGTATTTGTTAGGGCTGGGAGATTCAGAGTACACATTCTTTTGCAATGGTGGAAAGACAGTAGACCGACGACTTCAAGAACTTGGTGCCCAGCACTTCTATGACACAGGATTAGCAGATGATTGTGTAGGGTAAGAACTGAATGAGTTTTGCATACTGGATAAACAAAATCCATAATCAGGTATGATTTTTACTAAATGCTTTGAACTCTTTGAAATCAGCCGAGTCTGATAACACCTCCTAGGAATGAGTCCTATCCAAACCTGTGCTGTTTCAGTCTTAATTACGTTTGAATGGAACTGCATTTTTAAAGTCTGAGCAAGCATCTGTAATGCCTGTAAAAATGGATGGCATTCAGCAGTTTTAGAAATTAAGGAATTCGGAATAAATAAAGGCTTTTAAAATTTTGTCCAAGATTATTGAAGTAAGTAAAAGCAGTTCCATGGCATGTATACAGTGGGGCTGCTTTAGGTGAACTGTAAAATGTTTTTTAATTTTTTTTTTGCATTTTGCATTAAAAAAAAAACTTTTCTTGTAAAGTAATTATATAAGACGTTTTTAAAATTACTGTAGAAGAATAACGTAAGGGAACAATTCCCTTTCTATTCTGTTGTTCTTTCTGGCCAGTAGGCTGCAGTCTTGGCTTGCTTATTTTGAAGTACAGATTATAATAGTTCTGTTCGTGATGGCACAAGACAGTTGAAAACAAACATTGCCGTAATCATAAAACTTTTATCTTGTTCTAAAATAGTAAAAAATGGAATGTTATATTTTAAGATACTGATGTTGCTGTTACACAGTGAAAAGTTTCGGGTTTTGCTATCATCCTTTCTGTCATGAAGTTCAACATTAGAAAATAAAAATGAGAAACTGGAAAGTGAGCCTACTGCAGACTCCATAAACTTACATAGCATTAGTATGAAATGCAAATACTCATTTTAACAAACAAGTCGTTTAGATAACAGCTGCGAATATATATAAAAAAAGAAAATGAATGGTGTATTTTTTACTTTTTAACTTTTTTGCTCTCTTCATCAGTTATAAATTAACAGTCCAGAAAGTCACAATGAGATCGTTCCTCTCTCCTCTGTTCATCCTTCCCCTTCTCTCTCGCTCTTTCCTTCTGTTTTCTTTTTCTTTTTTCTTTATTCTTCTGTTTCCTCCCCAGGTTAGAACTAGTGGTTGATCCTTGGATTGATGGACTTTGGCTTGCCCTCAAGAAAGTGTTTCTATTGCAGAAAGAAAAAGAAGGCATGAGCAACGATGTTAGTGCTGTTTCTAGCACTCTCTCTGCAGCCGCCCGTGTTGGGCATGAACTAAACTTAAGCTCAGAAATACAGAACTTGAAACTAGAAGATGAGGGAGATGCAAGTTCCGATGTTTCATCACAGAAACCGGTTGACATCAATCTTCTGGCTTCAGCTAGAGACACAGAACCTTCGCTTGTTCACTCTGTCCCTCCCATCTCTCAGGCTGCTCTTAATATCCCTGTCTTGCCACCAGAGTATATAGAGGTGCAGTTTCAGGACACCCATGGTGAGGTAAGGAATTTTGAAGTTTGAATGATGAAAGTCTCTTGTCTTCTTAGGATCATGAGTTCAAAAGAACAAATGGATATATATATAAAAGAAATACATCCCTGAACACAGGAGTTTTATTGATTTTAAATGGAAAGTCCATTTATATGGTAAGAATGTAGTTAATGATGAGCATATGAGTTAAGGATGCCTGTGTTGAAGTATAGAATCACAGAATATCCTGAGTTGGAAGGGACTCACAGGGATCATCGAGACCCAATCCTGGCACTGCGCAGGAACACTCAAAAAATCAGACCATGTGTCTGGGAGCCTTGTCCAAATACTTCTTGAACTCCAGCAGGCTCGGTGCCATGACCACTGCCCTGGGGAGCCTGTCCCAGTGCCCGACCACCCTTTGGGAGTAGAACCTTTTCCTAACCCCCAGCCTGACCCTCCCCTGTCCCAGCTCCATGCCGTTCCCTCGGGTCCTGTCGCTGTCCCCAGAGAGCAGAGCTCAGCGCCTGCCCCTCCGCTCCCCTTGTGAGGGAGCTGCAGGCTGCCATGAGTCCTCCCTCTCAGCCTGCTCTGCTCTGGGCTGAAGTATAATTTAACTAAATAATAATTTGATAAAGGAATGGCACTGCAGTGCTGGGAATGGAAGAATTAAAATCATCAGTATTCAATTTATGTGTTTTAAATAAATTATCCATCATGTTCAGACTGTGAAAATTCTCCCTATGGAAAGGAGTATAGTACAGCTTCAGTTCAGATTTTTAGTACTTGCAGAATGCCATGAGAGGGTTTAAAATTCTTCAAAATACTACTGCATATTTAGTAACTTAAACTTGTAAATATATGATCATAATTTTCCTCTTGAAGATAGCATATGCCCTACAGACCAAAAGTCAATGTGCTTTCATTATGAAACCATGTAGAACCAAGTCCTGCTGTACAAAGAGAAGAATTAGCATAAGCTAGTGATCGTTTCCAGTTGGTAAATTTAGTGTTCAGAATTAACTGGAAAGTGTGACTCAAACTTTTCTGATTGCTTGCCAAAGGACAGATGTTTTGGTTATCTCCTCAAGGGAGCAGTGAAGGCTGGCTGCCATGGAAGGGACAGGGAGACAGTAAGCTGAGTGTGGTAACAGCCAGGAGGGCAGGGGCCCTATTCCCCAGTACTCAAGTAATGCCAACCAAGAGATGGCAGCTGGGATCAGCGAAAAGTGCAGATGTGGGAATGAGACAGATATGAGGCTGAGCTGTTGAGTTAAACAATCCAAATTACTGAAATGAAGATTTGTGATTTAGAGGTTCCCTTTGAGTACAGACTAACACTCAGGTTGAAAGCGATGCTAACAGTGCTTAAAAAGAGGGGCTGGTCACTAACCCATAAAACGAAATTGGCTGTTTTTAAGACAACTTAATAAAGGAAAAGACTAACTTCATTTTATAATAGTATAGGCCCATTGGGCTGTTAAAGCTTATGGACCTTTTATAGTTGAATGTATGCCTTGTACTACTTAAATATGATTTTAAAAAATGTAGAACAAAACACTCTGTGTTGGTGTGTATATACATATTGAAGATGCATGTTTTTCCTCCTCATTGTCTTGAATTGTTTCCTAAGATTGTTTCAAAAAAAAAAAAAAAAGTGCCAGCAGTAATTCCTGTGTATTATACTAAGCTGTCGTTCAGCTACTTCGCATTTTTTAATATAAGTTTTCACCTCTCCTTTTTCAGAATCCACATCCATCCATACTGATTTCAGAGGGAACAACCTTCAAAGTGCCAGTTACAAAAGCAGTCCAGCTCACTAGAGAAGATGCGATAAAAACCGCGTTGCTTTTAGAACTCGATATTGCAGTAAGTTAGTGGTGGCTTTTTTCTTTTGTAAATGGGCAGAAATGTAGGGTAAAGAGCATGTGTGTTATGCATAATAACTGGGGGAAAAAGATTCGATGGCTTAAAAAGAAAAAAGAATTCCCTCTAGAACAGGATGATGTCAGCTTAGGCTGATTCACTTTTTAACTGCAAAGTCTGATTTGTTCACTGAAAGACATGGCTCCAAAGAAGCCAGAACTTTACAGAAGTTGTACATTCAATACCCGATCCATGGAATAACCATGGATATGGCATTGAATTAAATATGCAACCTACAAAATACTCAGAAATTCTGTATAGTAAACTGTGGTTATTTGTTCTGGTAGGTAATCTACACAAGCAGTAATTTGAGTAGCATAAGCAGGAGGTAAGAATCTTTAGTTCATTATCTTGGAGCTTTTGAGATCTGCGTCATCCTCTGGAATTCATTTATTCTGGCTTTTTAACATATTACTTAAACTGTTAACTTCTGTTACCTTAGGTGTATTTAATATACGGACTTCATTTCTCTGTTCTTCTCAAACCAGAAAACAAAGCACATTGGTAGTTAATGATGTGGGCTGATTATATAACACCTCCTCTTAATGCGTCATTATTTTTCTTCTGTTTAGACTGCTCAGTGGTTTTTACTCAAGTGTGTCCAAATATTTAAACCAGATGAGGAAAAGTTTTTCTAATCAATGAAGTTAAACCAGCAAGGAAAACATGAGTATTAGTTTCTGATGTCATCGAAACAGAATCCTAGCACAGAGCAAAAAAATGTACCTCTGTAATAGTAGGTAGATTACTGTTAGGCATAGGAATGCTGTTGTCTTTTTGGTTTATCTTACAATTTTATGGAAATTATTTCATATTTTAAAACAGAATACAGCCTTTGACTACCAACCTGGAGATGCCTTCTGTGTAGTATGTCCCAACAGCGTCAGTGAGGTGGAAGAACTTCTTCATGTCTTGGGACTTTCTGAAAGAGGGGAGTGCTTTGTTTGTGTAAAGGTTAAGGAGGGCACAAAAAAGAAAGGTAAGGTGTGATGCGCTGGTCATAAACAAGTATTCCTTTCTGTGTTAGTAGTAGTTGGTATGCATGGTTTTGAACATTTTTAAGTTCAATACTGGGACACAGCTGTCATTTTGTAGAGGCATTTCAGAAGTCAGAGATACGTCGGCAGGAGAGGACACAAAATGCTGCTGCTTGTTTTTACTGTAGATAAGTTAACTTATAATGGGAACTTCAGTCTGGTATTGGGGTTCCTCTGTGCTCCTTCATGTTTATGGAGATAAACCTTTAAGCATATAACTGAACATTTCTAAGTGAAATTTCTCCTGAAATTTCTCAGAAGTACAGCACTTCACATTCATCTGCCTTACATCCTTTGAGGGCTGCACTCTCAGAGCAGAAGTCTTAGTGCTGCTGCAAGGTGCCTTTTAAGGGGCTCATTGCCCTATGTGTATCCTCTTTGTGCAGCCTGTGAATTCTCTGATGAAGTATGTGAGATCAAGTGAGGGGGCAAAACAGAGAAATTATCCAGCAGTCTGGCACATAGTCTGTTGAGCAAATCCTGCTTTCCCATAGATGTCCTTTATTGTACATATGAGCATCCTTGGAAGAGGATTAAATACTTATTTTGAAATGCTGTCAGCGTGTTCCAGAAAAAGTTCATATGCATATGAAAATGGATGCTTCTTTCGTGCATTTTGTTTATGTCAATCCTCTTACTGTGTAAAAGTAAATTTTGTTCTTTTTAGCAAGAGTTCAGTCAAGCAATGCTGATATGAAAACATAATTTAGCAAGGGACATATTTTTAGACCAAAATTTATTAAAGGCCTCTTGAAAAGAGAAACGTACAGTAAGAATGAGTAACTAGAACTTGAAGCCAAGAAACAGTATCAAGAGAAATCCCAACATGCAAGTGGGGTCTGTAGTTAAACAATTGGGGACTTGCAGAGCTTGTTAGTAAGTTTTGTCAAGTAAGTGATCAAGCTTTTGGGGTTAGCTTAGAATGGGGAGTAGCTGCTTTAGCATGGCACGTCACAAGGCTGAGCCTGCCTGGACCCATTAAGAGGTAGCCAAATGCTACCTGTGGATCCTGGCTGACTCCATGAAGAAGTAGCCAAATACTCCTTTGGTTAGATCATTAGAAAACATCAGCATGTTCTGATTTTTCAGGAGTGTGTATTCATAGAGGGGGGAAAAATGTAGATGATCCTTTCCCTTGTAAGCATTCCTCAGAATTTCTCTAAGATGAGAAGTGGCAAAAAGGCCTTGAATGGCCTAGCCAAATATATATATATATATATATATATATTTGAACACTCATGTATTACACTTTTCTTCTTGTTTCCTGCTTTCTTGGTAACTTTTTTTTGGTCTTTTCCTTGGAAAACCATTTTACTGTTTAGTTTATAATTGCCACAAATCAGTTGGGCTCAATCATACAGAATTGAATGAAGCTTAGGTATATGGTATTTCTTGAAGGAACAAATAAATATGCATTAATTGATATTCTGTGATAGTTCTATCATTAATTGATAGTTCCGTAATGCTATTTTTGGATGTTAATAGATGTATTTTTGTGTTTGTTTTTTTTTTTTCCTCCCCCCTAAACTAGGAGCATCTCGTCCACAACACATCCCTGAAAGGAGCACTCTGAAATTCATTCTAACCTGGTGTCTGGAAATAAGAGCAATTCCCAAAAAGGTGTGTGTTTGTTTTCCCTTTTGAAGGGAAATCCATAGTAATTCTACTCTGTGTAGCTACTTGAAGTTCTGTCCTTGCTTTGTGTCTTGTTACTGGGTTTTTGGTGAATAAGGATTGTCAGCTTGCATGCTGCTGATTCCTTGTTCCAATAAATTTTGCTCTTAGTGCTTTATTGGACAAACTATGAGATACCAAAATCCCCATTACCGTTCTGTATTCATAAGTAATCTGGAATTACATAGGAAAACGCTAGATAGTTGGTTCCATGTAACTGGAAGGCTGACAGAACCTGGCTGTAGGCATTGAAGAGAAATCATTCCTTCTAGTCAAAGAGGACCCGTATCTGTCCTGTTTGGTCACTGGAAGCATGTTGCTTTATACAAGCATCATGTAATGCCTTCAAAATACTTCAAAGCTTTTCTTGAGCATTTCAGTAACTGGCAGAATTCAAAGAAAGATTTTTGGTTGCGTATTTGTTCTCAAAATGTGTGTT
Organism: Netta rufina; assembly: GCF_964035555.1. Lineage (NCBI taxonomy): Eukaryota > Metazoa > Chordata > Aves > Anseriformes > Anatidae > Netta > Netta rufina. The sequence goes on along the minus strand of NC_140124.1, from coordinate 84,776,914 downwards.
TATTACTTCTCTTGCATTTTGTGCCTGGAAAAAAATCAGAAGCTTGCAATTAGAAATGCATGGGTATTTCTGGTATTGTCAAAACACATTTTAAAGATAAATTTGTGTGAAGCATGAAGTTACAGTTGTGTTGCTTGGATCTGTGAAGGAAGTCAGTTTTTGGAAGTACTTCTCACTCAAGTGAATTTCACAGTAGGATCCAGCATGTCATTATTAGACAATATACTGTAGAAGAGAATCATTCAATTGAGACAACCTTTTCAGCACTACATGTAACTGTTTTTGAATCTTTTTCTCAATAATAAGAGTAGGCAGAGGGTGCTGTCTGGGGAGTATCACCAATCATATACCCTATCTGCATTGTTTCTTGCTCAGAATAGAGTGCCCTGCAGCTCCATAATCTGGAGTTATTTTCTGGAATCTGGTGTTTGGCCAAAGTCAAATTACTTTTCTGGTGTTCTTTTGTGTAGAGTAAGTCCTCTGATTGCACCGGGTATTTTAGATTGCTTACCTTTTAAGCACTGTGTCTATTTCCACCTTGCCTTTTGGAAAACAAACAGACAAAACAAAACAAACCCTGGAACTACTTGCATCTGAATTTTGCTTTATATTGCAAGCTGTACTTAATTTTCCCTTAAGAAAAGCTTGCACTACCATTAAGTAGGCATAAATACAGAATAAAACACCGCAGTGACATTTACATGACTCAAAAATACCATACTTTATTTACAATAATACCGCTTCTAAGACTTGGTATTACTCCCTTCCCAGCTTCTGTAACTTGGCACATGGTGTTTTGTCTTGGACTAATTTGTGTTACGGGGCTGTTACTAAAGTGCAAATACATAAATAAAGTCATTCCTAAGTTTGGGTTTTATCTGGAAATGCTTTTTATCTGTCTCTTCCCTCAGTCAGGCAAAGTAGGATTTTTTGACCTACTAGCTTGCCCCAGACATTGGAGGGTGGGGAATAGGGGTGTAAATGTCACAGTAGGTGAAAGTGTACATTGGAAAATAAATTGTATTATTCATTAGCCTGCAAGCTGGCTTCCTATCCCCAGGCAACACAAGCTTTTCCCAGGTTTGTCCAACTGGAGTATTTCTTTTTACCCTCCACTCTTACTTTCTTCACTCCAGGCATTTTTGCGAGCCCTTGTAGAGTACACCAGTAATGCAGGAGAAAAACGGAGGCTTCAGGAGCTTTGCAGCAGACAAGGAAACTCTGATTATACCCGTTTTATTAGAGAGTCAAATGTTTGCTTGCTGGATTTACTTCGTGCTTTTCCAAGCTGCAAGCCTTCACTTAACCTGTTAATTGGTAAGTGATTGATTTAGGTTTAATTGGATTTAGTTCATTCTGAAAATGCATCAAACTAAGTGTTGAGTTTCTCAGGATGGGGGGTGACTGTTCAGTTACCACTGTAGAAATATTATAGTGTCCATAGTGATCAAACGAAAACTATTGCTGGGGGCAAAACTCTGTTGTCCAGTGGTAGTCTGTGGTCTTCATTCTGTACTTTAGTCACATACCTGTGCTTCAAATGACTCTGGGTTACTCCTGTGCGTAAAAATAAGCATAAGATGCTTGCAGGATTAGTGTCTTCAAGAAGTAATTCATCAACTGGTTGCAATTCAAAAAGCCGTGTTTGTATACAACTGATATCCCTGCCTTTGTGTTCTTATTCTTGTGTTTTTATCTGTCAAAACAGAAAGCTTTTTCCACTGCATTTGTGTTTATGTTATGCCCAACACACTTGCAGAGTTCTGTGTATGAAACATGGAAGGAATGAGCCTTGAAATGCAGCCATCTCAAATGCATCTGAAAATACTGACAGTTACTTTCCAGATTAAAAAATGGAATTTCTTAATGTGTTTCATTACGTGAAACAAAACAATTGCTTTTTATGGCCTTGTGATCGTGTTCTTCATTACTCCTTAGTAATTTGTAGGGGTTTAAAAAACAAGTAAATACAAGCTCTGTTGTCTCATACAAACTATTTTGTTTGTTTTTGTTTTTTTTTAGCTGTGATTTCAAAACATTAAATAGGTATTCATCGGAGTTTGAAGTCACACTGCCACATCTGCTTCCAGGACATTTGTATAGCAGAAACATTCAGTCAAATAATTCCATTTCTCAACTTTTCAACTCCATAAAGCACACTCAGATGAAAGACGGGGAAAACTAAATTTGAAGCTTCACTGTGTCCACTAACTACTGGCATCTCTCCTGTGTACCTTACAGTTGTTTTTAAATAACTAATAACCATATAAATTAACTGTTATGGCCTTATTTTATTGTATCTCTGACAGGTGTTCCACAAAGCCTAAAAATTATTCCTAATAGGGTTCAGATCCTAGTACCTTATTTATGAGAAACACTCAATGTTAATAGAGTAAAATTATAGTATGCTTGTTACATGTTGTAGTGTAAGCACTCACGTAATATTTTGATTTTCACTGGGCTGAATCAAACAATAAGTGGTATCTCCTTTTCTTTAATTTTTCAGAACATCTTCCTAAATTGCAAGTCAGATTCTATTCAGTTTCAAGGTAATGACATGTTCAAGTTGTATCTTGAGTAATTCGTGTGCTTTTTTCTTCAGTGTATACACTACGATCTTTTAGAGAGCAAACTTTGAATTGCTTTTTTAAGGCCATTTTGCTTAGAATAGTTGATCTACCCCTTACTCTTGAATTCCTCTGTATCATCTTGAAATCTGAAGCCCTGATGCTCCGTTTTCTCACCCTTTTCTCTCTGTTGTGGTTATAACACTTTGGCAGCTCAGCACCACACAGCCACTTTCTCACTCTCACCAGGTGGGATGGGAGAAAGGTAAAAACACAAGAAATCCTGGGTTGAGAGATAATGGTAGTTCACCAGGTAAAGCAAAAACCACATGTGCAAGCAAAGCAAACCAAGGAATTTGTTCACTACTTCCCATCAGCAGGCAGGTGTTCAGCCACTTCCAGGAGAGCAGGGCTCAGTTTCTTGGGAAGACAAATGCCATCATTCCAAATTCTTCTTCCCTTACCCTGACTTTGCTGAGCATGACCCTACACTATGTGGGACATCCCTTGGCCAGCTGTCCTGGCTGTGTCCCCTCCCAGCTCCTGGGGCACCCCCAGTCTCCTCGTTGGCAGGGCAGCACCAGGAGCTGGAAAGGCTTTGGCTGTGGAGATTAGAACAGCTGTTTTTCTTTAACACAGTTGCTGCACATCTCTGCAAAGGGCCAGCCTTCCTTAACTTCGGATGTGTGCATTATTATTTTCTTGAGGCTTACAATCTCAGATGCTGCTTTGCCTATCTCCCTCTTCCTTACAGGAATCCCTCCAGCTTCCTAAAAAATCACACTAGGAGGCAGTTCCTGCCCAGTGTTTTTTTCATTCCCAGTTAGCCTATTACAATACTGACTTTATTTCACTATAAGGTAAAAAGAACATAGTAACGTGAGCAATGCTTCAGATCTTCTGCAAGACCATCCAGTGAAAGCAGCAGATCTAAAGAAGAAAGAGAAGAGAACAGAAGGATAAAATCTGAGGGGAAAAAGTGATTATGTCCTGGTTACCAAAATCAAACAAACAACAAAACCCCACAATCAATCAAACACCACCACCAGAAACAACAACAACACGACCAATCAGAAAATACCACCAACAAAACACAGGTCTTGACTATTTCAAACAATGCTGTTTAGAGTGTCTTGTAAGAGGTTGGTGGATTTCTCAAGAGCAAGCTCACACATGTAAATCTTACAGAGAGGAATTCTGATTGAATCCTATAGGCATTGGCCTTTGAGTCCAACCCTAAGAAAATTTCTAACTGCATATAAATATTACATAGGTAACTGAACATATCTTGATTTGGGTAATGTGGTTTGAGTTGAAAATGGACCTGCTGTAAGATAGCAGAGCTATTTTGGGTCATTAAGTTCATTTTTATTTTTTTTTTATATTTGCTTCTTTACAGTTCAAACTTGTATCAGCCAGGAAAACTGTCCTTTGTGTTTAATGTTGTGGAGTTTCCTGCCTGTCCCACTAGACCAGTCTCACGGAAAGGAGTATGTACAGGCTGGCTTGCTGAGTTAGTTGCACCTCTACTGCACCCCAATAAAAACACTCTGCATACGAAAGAAGGAAGCCCTCCAACTGAAGAGGTATGAATGTTAAGTCTAAATTTCCATAACTGTTACATTTATGCATGTTTTGAAACAACTGCAGGTTTCATTGTTTGCAGATTGTTGAAATGCAGATGTTTACAGATGGTTGTACTGCAGATGTTTTGGCAGGAGCAGTATGCTTGTTCATTTTGCAGTAAGTTAGGACATGAGGGAAAGGCTTAAAGCTTCATTGGGGGAGTTCAGGAAAAAAAAGTTCAAGCACTAACATGAAAAAGCTCTTGGCTGAGAAGGTGGTCAAGCCTTGGAACAAACTCCCCGGTGAGGTGATCACAGCTCCAAGCCTGTTGGTGTTCAAGAAAGAGTTGGGCGATGCTCTTAGACATTGGGTTTAACTCCTAGGTTGCCCTTTGCAGAGTCACAAGCTGGACTGGTTGATACTCGTAGGTCCCTTCCAACTGAAGATGTATCATACTGTATATCATAAAATACATTCTATATAGTGTTGCATATAACGTGACAAAAAAACTATTGACATTCTAATATATATTTAAGAAATATGGAAGCAGTCTTGGTTACAAGGAAACTGTGCTGATAATACAAGGTCTTGGTCTGGCGAATTGTAATGAAAACCCATGTAAGTTATTTTTAATTTTTAAAAAGTAACTTGGGAGAAACTGATTATTATGTGCATGATGCATCTTATCCCAGTATTCACATCTCTATTGAGTTAAAGTATACTTGATTTGCAATATGTTAAAGCTCAAACATGAGGAAGAGATGGACTGAAAAAAAACAAACAGAAGGATTGTTACAAATTGAGTCTGAAAAACATTGAGAACTATTTGAATCTGCTGTGCAAGCTAGAATTCAAAATAGATAAATGTTCAGCAATACACATAGGTTGCAAAAATATATGGAATAGCAATACAAAATGGATTAATTTATTTCATAGAACAAGTGTGTATACCAGTTGAATTATTCTTTTTAAAGGAATGACAAATTTGGAATTCTTAATAGGGAAGATAGTCTGTTAACTCAAGTGTGGTTTGAAATAGTAAGTATTACAGAAATAGAAGCATTGTCCCCCCACCAAGAATTATACTGTTCTTTTTTTAATCATCATCAGACAGAAAAATTAGTGTTGTTTTAACATTGTTGTGGATTTAATGATAAGAAGGGTAGTGCTAAATCACTCAGGTTTACAGAACAAAGTTTAAATAACTTGATCTAGTTTTTAACTCCTTAAACTTGAAAGTGAATTCAAATTGTTTCCTAATTAATATGCAAAATAAATCGGATTCTTGCTTATGATTTTAATGAGTAAAACTCTGCTATTGCTGCTGCTGATTTTTAAATGGTCTTCTGAAGAGTTAAGAATGGTCATCTTTCATTCCATATACAGTCAGAAAATGGGGCATGGCTCCTGTGAAAATTATAATCTGTCTTCCTTTCTGACACACATCTAGTGATCAGAATTAGAGTATACCAGTGGAATGATATAAACCATTTTCCAAGGTCTTTGAGCAATTGTTGGACTCTCCTTACCTGTTTGCCTTTTTGGACTTCCTGTAAAACTTTTGTGAAAATTAAGAAAGCGAGCTTGATATCGGTAGACTTTAATTCACTATAAACAAATCTCTACCCCTACTTCACAGTGCTGTGGTTCACAGTGGTTTTTTGTTTCACTTTAAAAAAGAAAAAAAAAAAAAAACGTTGCCTATAACAGCAGTGAACAAGCCTAGCTTCCTTTTGTGCACCGTTATCACACTTTCCATGAATTCTAGAAATTCACCAAACTTACAGTGCAGTCCTCTTTCATATTCGGAGGCTCATGTTTGTTTGGCTTTGCCATATTTTTATCCAGATTGATTGATAGATCTGTAAATAGGGTGTGCTTTTCAGAAGTTCAAGTGAAATTGTTTTTCACGTGTCTGTGTGGGATTAAAAGTAACCTCTGAAGTTCAGGATTTGGAAGGGTGTCTGTACACACACACTACATAAACATTCTGAAGGTTCTAAAAATGTCATGATACTTTCACTTCTTAAGAATACTCTTCAATTGTATTTTGTCTGATTTCATTTTAGATATCTATTTTTGCTCGTCCAAACAATACTTTCCACTTACCTTCAGACCCTTCTGTCCCTTTTGTGATGGTTGGTCCAGGAACAGGAATTGCACCATTTATTGGTTTCCTGCAACATAGGTATGTACCAAATTTTTAAATGAAAAACAATCTTTCTATGTTGAAAAAAATACAGCCTCAGGCTTCTAAGTAGAAAAATTAATCTATTTTTAATCTTTTTCTTTTGGAAAAAAATGGTGTGGGTTTTTTTGTTTGTTTGTTTGTGTTTTCCTCCCTCTTCTTTGTTAAACCAGAAAGGGCAAATCACACATGTTTTTATGAGCTGTTTACAACTTTGTCCTTTTCTTTCTTTGTAATGCTTAAGGAACTCTGTACAAGGCAAAAAAGGTAACAAAACCATGACATAACAAACAAAAATAAGCATCTAGGGTATGTTATTACAAGGGACACTGCTCTGGTTTTTGCTCATCTTCTGACAGCATTCTTTGCTTTCATCCCCCCACCTACAGCAGTGTAATTTTGTAAGGCATAAAGAAGCTTGTTCAAAGAGTTACAGGTACATTCAGAATAAACAGGAAGAATTGAATATTTGGGTGGTAATGTAAGCTTTAGAGGTAACCAACATATCATTCCTGTGTGACTTATTCATACTAGCAAGATAATGGAATTTCTTGCATCCTGTAATAATTATTTTTAAACTGCTCTGAGAGAAAGGTGGTATTTTGACATGATGCTGCTGGCTCCATGCATCTGCTTTAACCAGATCATTATGTACTGTCCTTTCTACTACCAAGTATTAACTTAATTTTATCCCCCAGGTATTTTTATCTCTCAGATTTATTTTGTTTTGTATTTTAAAGAATCCATAGCATTTCGTAAGCATTTAATCAATGCTAAATAAAACACCTCTCAAAGTATAACTAGAAAGCAACAGCTAAAACCCCTGTAAAGTAATATCTTCAGCATTATTTCAAGAAAATACAATAACTTTTCTGATGGTGTAGTGGTAAATAGATTGTTATTCATGGACTCTAAGAGGTTTCTACAGCTAAATGAAAAGTATGCTAAAAATGGTTTGTGCTGAGCTTTCCCTGGGTATTTTTACAGTGCTTCTAACGAGGGTTAAGGGGTAGCAATCTCCTTATTCAGCAATCAGAAGTGTTTTGTGAGATGTTCAGAAGTGCCAGTCTTTACTATTCCCATATGAAACTGTGACAAAAAAAATAAATAAAATTAAAACTTTGAATTTAATTGATTTTGAATTGGGCCAAAAGTGAGTACTCAAGAAAATCAGAGAAGAAAGGTTTCACTGTTACTTACCTTAAGCCATTTCACATTAATAGGCCTCTGGACAGCCAGAAAAGCACTACTGTAAATGAGAATAAGGTTATAGGAGTTTTAGTTTCTGCTCTTGATAAAACAACATTGGGTTTACATACAGTTGGCACAGTTCTTTTTTTTTTTTTAATTATTTTTTTCTTTTGGCTGTTTAGGCAAAAGCTGAGGGAAGAACATACAGACTGGCATTTTGGAGAGACATGGCTGTTCTTTGGTTGTCGGCATCATGATAGAGACTATTTGTTCAAGCAAGTTCACTATTTAACATTTCCTGTGTTAAATTTGTATTCATGTGGGATGCTTATCTCAGAGCCATTACTAACACTTTTTATTGCCTTTCAGAGATGAGCTCAGATGTTTTCTTGAAAATGGGACTTTAACTCATCTTAAGGTTTGTTTCTCAAGAGACTCTTCAACTGCAGAAGGAGCCTCGCCTAAGTATGTGCAAGATGTCCTTAGGCTTTATGCTAAGGAAGTTGCCAGAGTCCTGCTGAAAGATAGCGGTTACTTCTATGTATGTGGGTGAGTATGTATGTAAAGATGGACTGTCTCAGAAAGTGAATAGTTTGAGGTTTTAGAAAGACTTTGAGCTGTATGAAAGACAGGACCAACATGTTGCTCAAACAGCCTTCCTGGAATGCCAAAATTTAGTCTGTTATGTCCATTTTTATACATGTATAATACAGTTACGAAAGAATAGTTTGTAACTACACAGTTCTGCTTGTTTCAGTCACCTGTTACTTCTTTTCTTTTAGTATTCAAATAAGTTGTAGTAGGATTCAAACTAATCGATTGTTTTGAAAAAATGGGATACTTGAATCCATGAGATGATAAATTGGACAGCTGTGACATAGCAGAAACCTCTGCTGCATTCCGGGTGTGGATAAACCAGGATGCTACCTGAATATAGAAATGAATATTTGTCGTGACAGACTCCAAAATTCTACTGCCTTTATGAAGTTCCACAATAGTAATATATTTTACAGTGGGAAGCTTTATGTGTAGAGGCTAACTTTCCTGGAGGTTCCATATTTTTTTAGGAAGTTTGTTGGTATATGGTCAACTGAACATTGGGCTTTTTGTCAGTATTTTCTCCTGCTGGAGTAAATGTCTATTATTTGTATTAAAAATAGCATTATTAATAAGTGAGGTTTCTTTGTATGATGAAACCATATGGGGATATAATACCGTACTTCAGCAGGTCCAGTTCTCCCGAAAAGTAAATAATTATTCTGTGATAGCCTAATCGGCAGTGCAAGTTTTTTGATGTGTATTGCCATGCACTGAAAATCTTGTAACATTTGTTTGAGAGAATCTCTTGTACTTGTCAATGCTTGTCTATGTGAAAACTTAGTGGATGACTTGCCATACAGTATACAATTTTTTTTGTTTGTTTTTAATATGTTTTCCAATATTACTCTGTTTCTGAAGCTGTTGATAAAAGGAAAAATACAGTATTATGCATTTTACACCTACTTTTTTATTTCTAGGGATAAGAAGCACATGGCTGATGGTGTAAGTGATGCTGTAGTGGACATTTTAAGCATGGAGATGGAAGTTGACAAATTGGAAGCAATGAAAATGCTGGCCATGCTTCGAGAAACAAAACGATATTTGCAGGATGTTTGGAGCTAAATATTTAGCTTTTCTTATGCCCTTACAGCACAAAAGATTTAGTGTTTTACTTTCACATTTATGCTTTTGACTAGAAGTTGTTGTCAAAAGTGCTATTGTCACACACATTTTAGCTTTCTCTGCTGATCTTTCATACAGGAAACCGTTTAAAGGACAGCAAACCAATGTGTCTTCTGAAGTGTATTGTTTTTAGTAACATTTCATAATAGTGCCTTGATTCTCTGACTACTGCTTTCATATAGAAAGTAAGAACTCTTGCACTTGTACAAGTATAATTGTATGTTTACATTAGGTCATGTATATTTTTTTACTATAATGTATAAATAAGCTACAAAGTAAATGTGCAGTAATCTGTGCTTCATCAAACATATTACTGACTTGCTAGGACTTATTTGAATATTTTTTAAGACTATTTTCCTTCCACACACGCACATACGTATACATGCGAGTATACATACATACATGTGTGTATACCTATGTATTTCTATTTTTGCTTGTGCAAAAATGGTAGGAATGAAGGTCCAGAATATTGCACACAAATTTGCTGCAGAATTTCACCTCTTGTTTTTTTAATACTTAGCTTTTTCATTGCATCATTCTTATATCTCAGTTTTGCTACACTCAGTGCTGATCCCTATTAGATTTTCATGCATTTTAAGTTATTTTCATTCCTGTCTCTAAAATGTTTGTTGTGTGATTTTATTTTTTTATTTAAATATCAACAGTTGGGTTGAATGTGATTGCTGGAGAAAATACTGCTTAGCAAATACTTTTTAGATTTCTAAGGTAATATTTTTTTTAAGTTGAACACACGCAATGAAATACTACATTTTTAAAGCAGTTACCCTTACTTAAGACAATTCACTTCAGAAATTAAAACGTTGGAAGCAAGTTGTTGAAATATCCATTCTTCTTCCAAACAAGTGCTGTTTGGAGTTACAGTTGGAAGAGTGAAAGTATAAGTTATTCATACTTCTCTTCGGATCTCTCCTCTTTTCCTTTGCTTTTTCTAACTTCTAAAAATTCATGTCATCTTCTTGGTCCTTTGTCATACTAAGGTCTTTAAAGATAAACACAATATATGAGAGAGTGTTTTAGACACATTGTTGTATATTTCCTTGGGAGAACTCTCATTTTGTTTGTCCTTAATGCATAATCAAGAACCACATAACTTACTCCAAGGCTTGTATTTGCCTACTGATTATTTGTTAATTTGTAGGTAATTCAAGAAATGTTTATGGAAAAATTATGATCAGAATAAAATCATGTTTTTAAACTGAACATTTTAATGAATTACCTTATCATCATGCAAGTTAAATCAAAACTTTTCCAAGGTTCAAAAGAGTTTGCAGATGGCACCAAACTATGTGGTGCAGTTGACACTCTGGAGGGAAGGGATGCCATCCAGAGAGACCTGGACAGGCTTGAGAGGTGGGCCTGTGCAAACCTCATGAAGTGCAACGCTTGGAGCAATCCCAAGCACATATAAAGGCTGGGTGGAGAATGGATTGAGAGCTCTGAGGAGGAAGGACTTGGGGGCGTTGGTTGATGAGAAGCTCAGTGTGAGCCGGCAATGTGCTCTTGCAGCCCAGAAAGCTAACCATATCCTGGGCTGCATCAAAAGCAATGTGGTCAGGAGGGCAAGGGAGGTGATTCTGCACCTTTGCTCTGCTCTTGTGAGATTCCACCTGGAGCCCTGTGCTCAGCTCTGCAGCCCCCAGCACAAGGACATGGACCGATTAGAGTGAGTCCAGAGCAGGGCCATGAGAATGATCGAGGGACTGGAGCACCTCTCCTGTGAAGACAGGCTGAGGGAATTGGAGTCCTTCAGCCTGGAGAAGAGAAGTTGCGGGGAGACCTCATAACAGCCTTCCAGTACCTAAAGAGGGCCTACAGGAAAGCTGGGGAGGGACTCTGTGTTAGGGCATGTAGCAATAGGACCAGGGGAAATGGCTTTAAACTAAAAGAAGGGAGATTTATATTAAAGAACAAATTTTTTACTCAGAGGGTGGTGAGGCACTGGCACAGGTTGCCCAGAGAAGCTGTGGATGCCCCATCCCCTGGAAGCCCCTGGAGGTCTGGAGGCAAGGCTGTATGGGGCTTTGGGCAGCCTGGTCTGAGGGAAGGTGTCCCTGCCCATGGCAGGGGGCTGGATTTATATTGTATTTAAGGTCCCTTCCGACCCAAGCAATTCTATGGTTCTATGATTTTTTTTGTTGTTTCCTCATTCTAACTTGAAGCTGACTACTGCACCTGAGAGTAGTAGTAGTATTTCCATGTTTATTCTAACTGCTTCCTTTACTTTCTCTACTCTGAGCTTTATTGGTTCACATGAGAACGTGCTTGCAACCATTGTTTTCTGTAACATAAACATGGATATTTTCATTGCATATTCATTTGTTTAGCAATCTGGTATGTTGATAGTCTTACACAAACAACTTTGTAGCTTCTCATTTTCACTGGATTTCTTCTGCCCTGGTAAGGAAAGGGATCTTTGGGAAATCTTTTGCTTCCATCTCTTGATCCAGTAATGCTTCATCTGAGTTGGAAAGACCAAAAATGAATCCAGTACTCCGGTTTCAGGTGTGACATTGATTATATAAGATAATACGAATAATACTTAAAATATTCTGGGGTTATTTTTCATTCTATTTTGCTAATGTAGTCTAATTATTTCTGTTCATTTTATTTTTTTTTTATTATTTTGTTTTGTTTTTAGTGTTGTGGGAAAATCACTGCATGCCAGCTTATGATTATGGAAAGAGTATTACATCTCTGTATGTTATAGTCTGCAAGTTCTGGTCAGTCAAGGTGAATTGAGAGTTGAATGTCCATTGGCAGAATGGTATGAGTAATTGGTTTGGGTCTGAAAATGGAGCCAGTTGATACAATAGTTTAATATAAGATCTATAGATTATTTTAATGAATCTCAAGGGTCTGCTCTACTGTTGAAGAAAATGTGTAAATATAAAACTTCTCAATAGCATTAGAGTTGCCTGTCATAAAGAAATCAAAGTACTTAAAATTCTGTGGCAAAAGCCATGTCAATTTGTTTAGTCTTGAAACCTTATTCTAATGTTTCATATTGAAAAAATTGGAATTTTATACAATGCAAATTACAGTCCTGAAAAGTTGATTCAGCACCAGTACAAATTGCATTTACTTTCATTAGCATTTGAATAAATGTTCCACTTCTGGTGGAAAAGGTTTGTCACATTGACAAAGCACTCAAAGCCAATTGTGGTTATTAAAAAAGAATAGGTTCTACAATTGGTTTAAAAACAGCAGTTTCATATGGCTCTGTCATTAAGGATATTCATTTCTAATCTACTTTTAACTTTATTGCTTAGATGATTGATTGGACTCCATTAACTTTTTTTTTTTTTTTTTTTTTAATTCATTTTATGCTAACTTGCTAGAAGATCAGCAGCTGTTTCCAGTACTTTCCAATGAGATGATCCTCAGGACTGACTTTCCTTTGTGATAGGGCAGTGACATTCTTTGAACCGTCTTTGAGGTGTTGTGAGAGGATTGTATCAATTGTGCTTGGTTTATGGATGTCACCAAACAGAATTATGTCATGAGGACTACTCAACAGCTTGAGTGCTCACAGCTCTCTTATTTGGAGAGTAGTTTCCCCCAGAACTTCTGTCTTGAGCTTCAGACAATGAGAAGATATTCCCAAAGGAAACCTGCAAATGAAGAGAGAGTCCTGTAGAGCCAGGTTACTCACAGTTTGCACAACAGGGATCTTTAAGTGGTTTTGATGCTGCCTAAGTTTGCAGCATTGTATGATGCTATATGGTCTGCACTTTGTTGTCCTAACACTTAGCGCTTTCTGAAATGTTCAGTATTGCACTTAGTGGTGGGGGGGACAACATGATGATGACATTTCATGAACCTCTGCTGCAACTGATCTGGTAGAGCCATTTCCCTTTCCCTGATGTTTGCATTAAAAAGTGATCACTTGCAAAACTGCTATGTAGTTTTTGTGTCACACTTGTTTCTTAACAAAACTTTATGTTGAAGTTCAGCAGTATTTTTCCATTAAAAGGTTTTCTGCAGCAGCTTGAGTGTTGGTATGTGACAACATTTGTTTTGTGTTCCTGCTTTGTTTGGGCCAAAGCCAGATTAATCTCTTAAAAGAATGTGTTCAAGATATGGCATGCACTTCTGCAATTCAGTACATCTGGGCAAGTTCATCCTCAACAGAGCTAAATTAAAAACAAACTGGTTGACTTACTGTGAGTCAGGCTGCAAAAAAAGGTGCACATAGGCTTCAATAAGACAAAGCATATGTGCCAGCTGGCATAATAATCCAAATTTTATTTTTATTTTTTTATTCTTAATTTTGGACTTCAGCAAAGAATGATTACATTGCCATTTTTTGAATATATATATTTTTTAGGCTATATAGCACTGCAGGGTATTCAGCTTTGAATTAGAGAGAGATCCAGGTAATCATGACTTTCAGATGATCACTTAAATTTCTAATGCATCTAAATGATGGTAGTTAATGATGATCTTGATGATAGTTAATTGTTGTAATGTTGAAGTGCAGTAGATATCTCTGAAAGTTTCAAGTACAAAGTACATATCAATAGATGGCTAAGGCATTCATGTTCTTGTTGGTGTAGATTGATGACTTTCTGTAGTGCATTTAGAACATGTGCTATGCCCAGTATCATTCTGATAGATTTTTTTAAGTTTGTTACCATTTTGAGAACTATTTCTTGTTCCACCACAAGTCTGAGATTCTACACCGTCCATCATGCAGTGGCACTGAGATAAAGCTGAGACTGTATGAGGCCAATTGCTGTTGATGACATGAGGAATGCAATGGTTGTGAGAATTTATTTATTTCTTCCCTGTGCAGTCCACATAAGGTTCTGTATAGCAGAGGGGCCTTGAGGGGTCATGATATTGCTTTGGTCTCACATTGCTTTGGTCTCTGCATGTGAGTGCTTTCTCTAAGACTGTAGCCCAGTGCAGTAAGAAAGAAGATTGTGGCATCTGTAGAAGTATTGTATGACCCTGGAAGTGATTCTGTCCACAGGCATCCCCAAAGGTGAAAGATCTTAAGAACCAGCGCTCTCATGGGACAGCTTGACCATCTGGATCTGTAACCAAGAACATCAAACTGGGAGGGGAGCTTATACAAGAAGTAGAAATAAGCCAGATATCCAAACCATGTACATACAGAGAAGTAAGTGTGTATTTGGAAGACTTATCAGCTTGTTACTAAAGCTATAATATGTTATATCTAAAAACAATGAGATATCTGGACCATAAGCTGCATGACACAGAATAAGGTTCAACATGGACTTACTATCAGCTGCTGGTGACCTTAAATTTACTTTTCCTTTATTCTAGGAGAGAGATATAGAACATCATTAAAATATACTTATGACTTTGCAATGCTTTTAGTTGGAGTTAGAAATGCTCTTTATATGAAAAACAAAATTAAACAAACAAATAAAACACCACAAAACCACCACAAAACCCTATATTCAGTGAACACATTGGTTCTGATTTAGTTTGTTTACTTAGAGGTTTGTAACTGAAAACAGGTAACAAACCACAACAAGTTGAGTCTGCTTTAGCATTTGAAAAGATGTCATAATTTTACAAGTGCACATTACCGAATTCAGATTCAAGTTTTTAGTTCCTGGATCTGCCTAAAATTTCTATTGTGATATTCAGTTTATCATCAGATATTTCTAATGAGATACCAGTTTTTCATCTATAAAATGGGCAGAAGTATTCTTCAGAATTGCTTTATTTCTCCCTTTTGTCTGTTTGATTTTTAAGATGATTGAAGATGAGGCCATTCTCTGTGACATCCTGATAGGTGTACATGTTGTGGGCTAAGGTAAGAACAAGTGGCAAAAGCAACTTGTTGTGTCCAGCCTCACCGCAGCCTTGGCATAGATTACCTGCTGTGGTTTGAAGGGCAGCAGGTGTCAAATGCTACCATGACAGCAATATTGCACCAGCTGAGATTCCCTGGGCCCCAACCAGGAGCTGATTTGTTGACTGGAGAGCCAGGGAGTGATAACAGGATTTGTTCACCCTTTAATAGTCCCACATGGGTAATGTCAAAGTCTGATGCACAGTGGAGGCTAACAGTTGAATTTACAGGGTTGGTCTATAGACTGAAGGACTAACACTTGTACATACATACAAGTATAGTATATATAGTAGAGTGTACTATAGTATATATGTACATGTATGGTAAAGGATAGGAAAGGGGTGAGGGTTGTTAATGAAGATGCATTGAGTAGTGTGGGACCTGAGCATGATGTAAATGACATGGAACAAAGAGTGGAGATTGCATTGGATCTGGCTGAGATGGAGTGGATTTTCTTCGTAGCAGCCCCATATTGTGCTGTATTTTGGATTTATGCCCAAAACTGTTGATAACAGACAGATATTTTAGCAATTGCTGAACAGAGCTTTCACCACATCAAAGCTTTCTCTGTTTCTCATGCTGCTGTCTCTAGCAAGTAAGTTGCCATAGGCAAGAGGTTGGGAGGGGACACAGCCAGGACAGCTGATTCCAACTGACCACAGAGGGGATGCTCCACGTGGTATAACGCCAACCACCACACTCAGCAGTAAAATGTGTGTGTGTGTAGGGGGAAAGGAGGCCTCCAAGGGGGCCTTGCGCAGAGACTGGATGGGTATCAGCGAGCTGGTGACAAGTGATTGCTTTTGCATCATTTTATTATTTTTTTTCTCCATTTATTAAACTGTCTTTATCTCAACCCATGAGTTTTCTTACTTTTGCTTTTCTGATTCTCTTTCCCATCAGTAGGATGGGAAGTGAGTAAGAAGCTGTCTGGTGCCTACCAGGGCTAAACTATGACACTTTACTTCCAATTAAAGGACTCACAGATTTTGAATGCATATACTCCTGTCAGCGAGGGACTTTGTAAATTCTTGTATTTATGACATGGTGATGGCTAAATGGTCAAATGAACTGTTTCACAACTCTTTCACACAATTTATCATCACCTTGTACGTACAGCATGCCAGCTCATGTTTTATCATATGTGATGACATAGCAAATAAATTGCTGTTAGGATGTATATTTCATTTTGCCAAAGAATTTTTGTGATATTCTTACTCATGAATTACGGTTACTTAGGGCAACACAGTTGCTTAAAATGATTTTCTCATTGAAATACATAAAATCTTCACAAATATATAACTCTTGCTAACCAACCAGTTTTAAGGTTCTGCATAGCTCTAAGTATAAATGTGACCCACTGTAAATCAAGGTGTTTCGAATATATCATAGTATTATGCACATTTTGATACAACATTTTATCTAGTTTGGTGCCTTTCCTCCATTGTCAGGTTGCACAAACCACCTCCTTGCCTCATAATACTTGTATAATACTTTAGTGTCAACTGTAGGTGTTATTTATATGAAAAAGCCAGAATAAAAAGGTCTTTTTCTATAATGTAACCATGCTGAATCTTTGAAAAGATTTAACTGTTTTCTCTTTCCATTTTCTTGTATTTCCTTCTGTCTCTCTTGTTTCTTTGTGCTTGCACTTTTGCATACACACTTTTCTTTTGCAGATTCATTTATTCCAGCGATAACCTCTGTCTCTTCTGCACATACTTGTGGCTGTCTTCTTCATTCCAGGAGGTATCCAGCTGCATTTCAATGTTTGGATTTGAATGTACCTACTTCTAGTGGTGATTGTGCTTCCTGAAAATATCTCATAATTTCCGTTCATTATTGTGTTTCATGACAATATTCACAATGATATCATCTAGGCTGGCATTCTTTCCATTTTTCTCATAGAATATCTCTGGTATTACTGTTGCAATAAAGTGTAGAGAAGCATATAGATACGGCTGAAAGACAGAGGAGTCAGCAGTGGAAGAACTCTTTCTTATCTCTTGCTGTATATTTCAGGGATGATTGCAATAAAATCAATTTTATTTTAGGATAAATGCTTTCTTCATGTCTTAATGGATTGATTCCATGTCTCTGAGCTTATACCAGAGAACCTCTGCATGTTTTGGGTTGCCTTCTACAGAGAGTATGCCCTTTTTTTCTTTCCTCATAGGCTGTTCAGAGAAGAGAAAAAAGAGAAAAATATTTTCTCTAGCACTGATACTAGTGACCTCCTAGAGAATATGATGTAGATAGCTGTCATCATTTGAATTTATTTAATTTCATGTTAAAAAAAATTCTGTCAAGGGAAATCAAGAATGTATGTACATAATACACATCTCCAGCATTGGTCATGTGCAAGATGACAGAAAATAAGTCTGCATCCTCTTTTTCCTGTTCTTATCATCACCCAGGAGCAAAGAAAAATCAAGCCCTGGCAAGACAGCAAATAAGTACTCAATGATCAATGTAGTTTACATAGATTTCTGTTGCTGTAAATCTACCTAAGACATGTACAAGAGCCTTTTTTCAAGAAAGGATGTGAAGGATCATTACAGTGGGAGTAATGTATCTGAAGAGTCATGAGTATTAATTTTCAGTGTATTTGTTTTTTATTCTCAGATTTTGTCTCCTTGCTGCATGCTGGGGTTGAGAGGGAACTCTTGATCTAAACGAGCCACAAACTGCCTGTGATTCATTTCTCACACCTTTCAGAGTAAACACAGTGACTTCCCTGAGACAGGCTGCCCAGTTTATCTCAGGTAAAAAACTGTAGTAGAGGAATAAAACAAAGGCAGTTCTGCCACAAGTGGACTTGCTTTCTGAGGAGGCAGGGGATCTTGTGCTGTCATCAGCTGCTGTCGTCAGCTGCTAGGGTCTCTGCTATATTGCAGTCAGCTGTAACTTGCAGTTGAGGTTAGATAAAAATTCCGACAAAGTCAGCAGTATGGGACATTTCAGTACAGAAATGTGCTGTACTAACACAATCAATGACATGCTTTGGAAGATGAATGCTTTCTGGCCAACTTTTGTTCCTGGTAAGCCAGAAGGTTTGGGAATGGCATGTATGTCTGCCTTCAGCAGTGGGTCTTTGTATCTCTCTAGGAGAGTAAGTGCATCCTGCAACGTGTGATACCGACTATATCAACAGTAGGCACTTGTGCTCCTCAAACACTCTCGTCCTCTTAAATAAAACCTTTTTTTTTTTTTTTTTTTTTTTTCACTAATTAACAGGACCTTGAGCAGCTGCAGTGCTAGAAAATACATTTTTATACCTCCTTTCTTTAAGGTGGGGAAGGATGAAAATTCCCAAAGGTTTTTGGAAGTGCTACCTTGGGCGATGTTGAAAGAAGCTGGGTGATATAATTTCAGAGAAAGAAAAGACTGAGAACAGCACAGATTTACTGGGAAAAAATAATAAAAAAAAAAAAGTAAATCTAATTGCTTTCAAGGAAATTGTTACTTTGATTAAAACAAATCAAAATATGTTGACATATCAAAAGAGAACAGTAAGAGAACTTATGAGCAAGTAATACTGTCAAGAAGCAGAAATTTGTTCGTTTGGATGGATTTCTTTCATCCTGAATTACAGATTGTGCATGGATGGCACAACCTCTCGTATTCCAAGTCTTTTATGAAATCATCGGTGAAAATATCCCAATGTTAAGGGTGAAGCATAAAAGAAGTCCCTTGTATTTTTATTATAGATGATCAAACACATTATTTGTAGTGTCCCATTCTGAATTTGTCATAATGAATAATTACTATTATCACCCATTGTCCTCTGCACTCAAATCTAGCTTGCAACCCATTTCTGTAATTTTTTTTTTTTTTATGCAGTCCATTCCTCTTACCAGTCATTACCTATACATTTCTCTTATTTCTTCTACAGTTTTATTTTTACCACTGGATCAGAGAAAGAATGTAAGAGCTATAGTTCGTTTTAGTCTGATTTCTGTGGCTATATTCTTGGTATTATTCAAGCTCACGTGGACATGTCTCAATAGCACTGGTACCATACAAACAGAAAGACAACTCAAGAGAATACACATAAAGCATTGTGTTACCCTTTGTAAGGGGAGTTGAAAGTATCATGGCGATGTTCAGAAGTAAATAAAAGATCACTTTAAAAGAAAACAGCAGGGGAGAAGACAACATGAGACTGTCCATTGATTTAAGGTCAGAATAATTTTAAAAGGGCTGAAAATGATTGCAAAGGCCAGAGACTGTTTAACAAATTTAACCTCAAGTGCTTCTATTTATCATTTTTGGCTGGTAGAATTAGCTTCATTTTGGAAGCAGTGACAGATAGACTTCTTGATTTATGATTTATTTTGTCTGAGGCCTAAAGTAGCCTCTTAAAACCCTTGTAGCAGAAATCTTTTGTATTGACCTATGGGAGAATTGATCTTCAACAGAAGGTAAAGTAAATTCATAGTGTAGCCACAAAGTCACATCTTACAAAAAAGACTCATCAATCTTTATGCCCTATTTAATTTTCTAAGAGATCTACTCTTTTGTAGTGAAACTGCTGTTAATAAGATGTCAAAAAAAAAAAAAAAAAAAAAAAAAAAAAGGGCACAGCAATGAGTTTGAAAATGTTTCTAAAGCAGCAATTTGTTTTCCAAAACTGATGTTTTTATTCCAGGCTTGCATGCAACATCTTGATGTGTATACTTAGTAGGGCTTAACTTTAGTTTTGAGATTTGGTGCTTAAGAGCAACAGATTCTTTGTTGTCTTGAAAAATCACAGACTGAGTCTTCCATATCAAGATATGAATAGAATAAAATTAGCTATGGCATTTCTTTCATTTATGAGGAAAATGGTCTTTTGAATGGCAGGAGTATAACACTAGCTAAGCCAAGCATTGCTTCTTCCCAGAATGCCATAGTTGGGGAATTCCAAAATACCAGGATAAATCAGCTTTGATATAATTTTAGGAAACCTTTTGAATACCATTAGACAACTACAGACTATCCGTATCAGGTTTGATATATTTTTGCAGGATAGCACTGAAGCAAACTGATCAGGCATGATATCAGTCGTATAAATAAAATGTGTACCCACTGCACAAAAGCAATTGAACATTCAGCCTTAAGTCTATTTATCTACATGTATTTATTTATTTATTTTCTGTAAGAGGCAATAAAAAGGATTTTGTGTGTGTGTGCTTGTGTTTGTTTGTTTTGTTTATTTGGTTTTGGTTTTGAATTTGGTCAATAAGGATGCATAGCAACTTAGGTAAAAACTATTAAAATGTTAAGGGAATATAATGTCATTTACTTTAAATGAGGAAGCCAAACTGCTTGAGTTCTGTATCTTTTATAATAATAGGAATAAATAAAAATAGATTTCCTTTTAATAATAAAAGGAAAAAGATGAGACCTGAAATGTTTAATATCTTGTGACTCCTTTCTAAGCTTCTGCTTGTTTTTGTCAATGCAAGTAGATGTGGTGTGCTGCCATTCTAGTTAGTAGTGCTGGGGACAAGACCTGTCACCACTTGGGGTCAGCTCTCCAGATCACAGATAACACTTACAACCTGAATATTCATCTTGTTTTTAAAACAAGGCGTCTTCAGGTTCTACCTTGAGGAGATCTCTCCTTCATTTCCACAAATTGTAAATTTTTATTACTGTTTTATTACTGCCCTTGAGGGTGAAAATTTGAGCAATTTCACTAAAAAACTGGAAAATACCAACAGTGAAATACCAAGCATTCTGTACTTTATTCAACCTCTTTTTTTTTTTTTTTTAATTTTCTGTTGAGAGAAAAAATGATGAACTAAACAGGTTTTCTGACTATTCATTTGACTGGGGCTGAAGGATGGTATAATTTTAATTCATATTAGTACTTACACACTAACATCAGAAATCCCTGAAATTCTTGCTCCGATTCCTAGGTAGTAGGGTTCTAAGACAGTAGGTGTAATATTAAGACAGTAGGTGTAATTACTTAAAAACTTACTTGCAAAAATCACATCTCTGTGGTATTGAGGAAGTGAGTTGGTATTAGGTCTTCAGAGAGCAAAATGTTGCTTATCCAGCCTTCAGCATGAGAATCTTCAGTTCAATTGTTGATAATTTGCTTATCTTCTGATCTTCTTTCCCCAGGACTGCCTAGTTTGGCCAAGAGACCTCCATGAAAACAAGAATATGTTATTACATAAAGTTCTGGTGAGGCTTTTTCAGTGTTCAGCCCATCTGCTCTGAACTATATAAGCTGAATATTTGATGCAGCCCTTTTACTTTGCAATATCATAGTTTTCAATGATGTTAACTCATAGACTGAGGAAAAAAAGCAAGTCATCAGACCATTAACCTTCATTTGGCAAGCAAAGACCATGGCCATTTCTCCTATTCCCACAGAGAGAGAGAACAAATGTACACATGATGTCTATTTCCACTACTTTTGATAATGAAGAAATGTAGTCTACATCAGATTTTAGTCTGGATTTGCTTCTCCAGTTTTTAATGGCTTCTCTAGTTTCTAATGTCTGTTCTATCTGATTTTTTTTTTTTTCAATAATACTTTCAGAGCTCTGTTTTGCTCTTAATAGGAAATCAGCACTGGAGTCTTTCACAAGCAGAAATATCAAAAATGACCATTGACTTGTGGAAGAAGAGCAACATTGTTAGCTGTATTTGCTTAGACAAAGTAAAACTGAATTCTCTTCTCTTCTCTTCTCTTCTCTTCTCTTCTCTTCTCTTCTCTTCTCTTCTCTTCTCTTCTCTTCTCTTCTCTTCTCTTCTCTTCTCTTCTCTTCTCTTCTCTTCTCTTCTCGCAAGGCAAGGCAAAGGCAAGACAAGGCAAGGCAGGAGGGGCTAAATATGTGTTTGCATATGTATTGGAAAAAAAACAATTATATGCTTAAAAAGTATACCAAAGGTAGCTAAAAGTCGAAGTCTTGGCATTTGAAGTCAATAACCATGTTTATTTATTTTAAGGTTCGTCATGTTTTTTATATTTAAGTAAAAAATATTATTAAATGACACTTTTCTCGTTCTTATTTCCTCATTGTCTTTTCCAAACTCTGTCTGATATAACACTAGTTACACAGTCTACAACTTCCTCGTAAGGGGGTGTCGAGAGGCAGGAGACCTTTTCTCCATTAACACCAGTGACAGGACCCGCGGGAACGGGGTTAAGCTGAGGCAGGGAAAATTCAGGCTTGACATCAGGAGGGGGTTCTTCACAGAGAGGGTGGTTGCACACTGGAACAGGCTCCCCAGGGAAGTGGTCACTGCACCGAGCCTGTCTGAATTTAAGAAGAGATTGGACTGTGCACTTAGGCACATGGTCTGAACTTTTGGGTAGACCTGTGCGGTGTGAAGAGTTGGACTTGATGATCCTTAAGGGTCCCTTCCAACTCAGGATATTCTATGATTCTATGATTCTAGTTATATGAACATTTTGATCTGTCTATGAAATAATGAGACATACTCTGCACAGAATTGTGTCATCTACAACATAAACCTCAAGCTGATCTGTTTAAGATGCTCTGTTACTCTCTGAAGACTGTCTCTATAATAATTTACCTTAGCTTCTTGAAGTAAAGGAGAATGGTTCTCTTCCCTTTTGGTAGGAGATTTAGGCAAGCATGTGTTACATAGCACATGAATCGGGTGCATTTCTCAAAATAAGCTCTTCAGAATCTCTTTGGTCACAGACAGTTGTTACAGATCTGGTCCCCAGAGTCCATGTTTGGCACTACTTTTCTACACAGCCTGCTGCTTCTTCCATTTTTGTGCTAACCATTCATATGCTGACACATTCAAAACCATCTCTCTCAGTTTCACATTCTCAGGTTCTTATCAAGAGATCAGTGGGGCCTGTGTGCTTTCAATTTGCGATATATTTTTGTTTTTTGTAATTCCTTATATACTGCAAAGAAACACCAGAAGTGAATCAAATAAATAATAAAATATCTGAGAAGAATTTTTTTACAGCTTTTCCTTATGGTTGTACATGAGAAGCCAAGGCACCTTCAAAGCCAGCTTTTAGGAGATTGCTGTAATAACTTTGCATTTATGTTGGTGGCATGGTTAGCAGACATTAATTTGGAGGGATGGATTGTGAGAAACCCCTCTCATCTGTTTACCAAGAATGCTGGCCAGTATTCTGAAACCAGATTTTGCTATAGGCCTGCTGTTTTGTACTGATCTCAAGTGTGAACTTGCTGCTGTTGGTATTCGTCAGCAGGCTGTACATTAAGGTTGGTTAGGTTTAGTGTTCTGTGTTACCAGCTCTACTGAATCGACAAATCTGATAGATATTCAGTGTCCATGCTTGCTGCAGCCAAGTAACTGTTGTTGCTGCTACTCTGGGGAAGATCACTCTGCCACTACATTTCATTCTGTCTGTCCAGATTTGTCTGGAATCAGTATTTTCCACCCATTTTGCTCTTTGGGTGAGCTGACACCAACTTCTAGGAGCCAACAAATGTTTTTCCAATCCTGTCTTCCTGCCTGTGGCAGCTGCCTATGCCATGCAGCCATGCAGCAGCACCAGGAGTAGGGGGTGAATGAAAATAAAGGGATACCCTTTATTGAGGGGGGTGGGAGGCCCCCATCTGCCAACCTGATGTGTCACCTGGAGAACTTTGCTGTTTGTGAGGTGCTCCCATTCCAGAAGTTGTGGAGAGACTCCTGAGGCCTTTCCAGCCCTCAGACTATTAACCTCTGCTGATCTTTCATGAGGCCATCAGTGGTGCCACCAGTGAGGACCTGGAGTATATCAGGAGAACACCCGTGGCTCTTGGGGTGATGGTCAAGGGTTTAGAGCCCAGGTGCTTTTCTCCTTGGTCCTTACAGTGGTCCTGTCTGCTTATTCTGATGTCCTCTGTTCACTTGGTGTTTCATTTGAACTGTCTCCTTTATCATCTGAGTTTTATTGTCTTCTGTGTTCTCTTCTGATGGAACACGTAGTTTTAAGCAGTTCAGTCTTATGGAATGATCCAAGATGCTGAGCTCTATTCTATTCTGGGCTCCCACTCATTTGATTACATCTCATCTGTCCACTCATTTTGCTCTGCAGCAGTAAATAAACCTGCCAAGTAATGTCTATTTTGCATGTAAGCTCTGATCATACTTGATGCTAGCATAAAGACTGACTGGGGAGAAAAAATTGGTTTTAAATGAAGTAGTTTATAGGCGAGATTGAAATATGTCTTACAGTAACTGGAGTAATCTGCATCTTATTCATTGTTATCCTGAGACATTCAATGCAAGATTTTCCTCTATTTTTTTGCCTTTGTTTTTATTAAAATGGCAGAGTATACACTGTGTTGTCTTTAGATAACTTTATGGTGAATGCCCACTTTACAGAAGGCAAAGAAACCCTTTTCACCCTGCAGGTAGATATATTTGGTTGTGCAGCATCAGGCTGCCAGACCGGCAAAGGTGCCAAAGGAGATAGCGTTATGTGAGTTTGTGCATAGCTCTGCACAAATGTTGCCCTTCAGCAGAGATAATGAGATCATATTTTCCTGGGATTTACTGTTTGGATGTCTGCTTCTACACTCTGCTGGATCACATGGACATGTTCCTGCTGGAACCATCAGTTTTATCACATACGAATTCTTGATGGTTTCCAGTTGGACTACTCCTACAGCACAGACTAACATCTGCACTTTGTCTTCATGAGAGGGGTCATGGTTCCCACGTATACATTCCCAGCTTTTCCTTTCCCTTTCTCAGAAGCTGCTGTTTCTTCTACACTTCTGGGACATTATATTCCATCAGAACTGGGAAATGATTGTGTGAGAGAAGTTTGCAAGCTAGTGGACATATCTCTGTTACAGCCTGGTTCTGTGTGGGCAGGGAAGACTCTACCACTAAATGGGGAGCAGCACAAATTGGAGCAGCATGAATTGGAGCAGGTGCACAAAGCAGCTGGTGAAATCTCCATCCTTGGGGATTTTTGACACTTGCCAGAACTGGGTCTTGAGCAACCCAGTCTAGACTTTGAAGTTAGCCTTCAGAGGGACAGAGGAAGGAGTTTAGATGACATTCAAGCTAAAGCCTTCCATGAAATGAATATGTTTGATCACATCAAGCTAGGTGCAAAGCACAGTTATTTGTGCACTTTCATGTGCCTGGGTAAGCAAGCAAATTGTCCTTCCTACAACTGGGAAAGTAAACACAGCTGTTGGCAGATAGTGATGCGTGGATGGGGAAGACAGTATATATAGCTAATGGATTCTGTAGGTGCAGAAAGCATAGGTATGACTGAGAACATTTTTTATCAGCTGTCATGATTTATGTGGGGGAACTGGTCAAGTCTGACCAAGGCAAATATGTCAGAAGTTTCAGGAGTCTAACTTTTCAAAGTTTTCATGCAGTTTAGTCATTCACAGTAGAAATGATGAGGGAAGAAGCACTAAGCAAAGCACTGTCATTTTGGACAGCTAAAAGACCTGTATTTCTTATCAAGTCTTATATTCTTTTACACGTTGAGTCCATTTACATTATGAATTACATGGAAATACAGATATAGCGTTTGAACTCTTTTTTGTAGTGTGGTACTGCACAACACCAGAAGGTTGTTTGAATTCACCCTTTGGTCTTGAAAAGTTTGTGTATTTAAATGTGCACTTTAAATTTGTTCTGTATTTTCCCTAACACACAAGGGATTTAGTGAATTCAAACGATTAGCAAATATTGGCAGTCAGGTCTTTGTTTTTTCAGCTTGCATGCCAAGTGTTAGCAGGATTCAATTTAGAAAGGTTGAGATAATGATCTCTATCCTTGTACCATGTTACTTTATCTGGCCTGTACAGCCCCTTTTTCCTCTCAGACAGCCCTGTCATATGCCATGGAAGATTTTAGAGCAGATAAATAATAAAATTCAAACACTGGTTGATTTCTTTGTAGCTGTGACAAACTTAGCTTTGAATAAATGTTCTCAGATTAAAATGGGAAAGTCCGAAATTTTCCTTACACTTCTTTTAAAAGTATGCATTAAATTGAAAATGATAGGCACTGTTGGCATCAAAAGGAAATATATCATAATTTTATATTCTACTCAAAATGAACTGTGAAATCAGTTTCATTTTGTATTATATAAAATAAAAATTAGTATAAATCAGTTTGAATTTATATTCTGTTTTCTTTTATATTTGTAGCTAGGGTTCAGTAGCATAGTTTACTAATTTTAGTGCAGCTGTTGCCTATGTATTCAGAGGATATTAGCTCATGATATAGTCTTCTAGAAGCACTCAGAGATGTTTAAACCTGTGATTCCCTTTCCAACATTGTTTTTTCCAAGGTGAAAATAAGGCAGAGTTGGGATCTGTTGCTTGGAAGAAATCCTTCTCTGGAGATCCTTAGTCCAACCTCCTGTTCAGAGCATCCCTTTCACCAGCACTACCTCAGGTCAGTTCTGGACCTGTCTAGCTGTCTTGAAAGCCTCTAAGAGGATATATCCATACAAACACCAATGTAACTTTTCAAAGTTTTGATTTCCATTTCCAACTCTAGAAGTATTACCTTTTTACAGAGAGAATCAGCAGAATAAAATTAGTCTCTTTTTAACAAATTCTGGTTTTGCTTTAGAAAGTTTTACGGCTTTGTTGGCTTTGTTGTAGTTTTTCTGTATTTTCTCAGTATCTGTTCTAAACCTTTCTGCAAGCAGTATACATTAGGGAAAAAGAGCAGACATGAGTACAGTCACAGTCACTGGCTTTAGAATTAGAGGGAATTTTCCACAAGTCTTTTTCTACCACAGAATGCTGGCACACCAAAGGTGAGACACCTCACATAAAGTTGCCAACACTGATGCAGATTTCAAAGAATATTAAGTCTCTTTCTGTCTTGTTTCTAGCTGTTTGGCTGCCTGGCTCTTCACTCCTCAGCAGTTCACCCACAGTCTACTCTAAATGCAAGATTTTCAGATTTGATTTGGAATCAAAATGACAAACTGAAGAGTTTCAGTTCTGTTCATTTTTTGTTTGTTTGTTTGTTTGTTTGTTTGTTTGAGCCTGTTGGCATTTTGTCATTTTTGCTGGGTGGACTTTTTTCAAGACAGGGAGCAATTGCCTTCTAGGTCAGGCCTTGATCAGACTCTCTAGAGTCTGTTCTACTCTATGACATCTAAAATCAATAAAAATGATGAGAGGAACTCTTTTAATGTAGTTTTTGATGATCTGCCTTTTTTCTCACACATAAAACAAACACAGTAAAAATTGTGCAAGTGAGGATGCAGAAAGAAACCCGTGTATACAAAACTGGACAGGTTATAGGTGTGATTTTAGGCAGAACAGAATTGTTAGCCTTTGAAATGGAAGAAAATTTTGAACATAATGAAAAAAACATGCTTTTAGATGTATTATTTATTTAGGAACAATGTTGGAGTAAATTCATTTATAAGATTCTGTAGTATTTGACAGTGTTTCTGATACTTACCGAACTGGATTTCTTGGTTGTCTTACCAATAATTAGAAGAGGGGTTCATGTCTGAAGATCTCATTATATGTGATTTAAATTATATAGTTTTAATATTTAAATATCTCTTCAGTGACTTTATGTGAAGAGCTGGTCTTAAAAGTATTCTTTATTTCTACGGAAAAGTCTTATGCTTCATATGTACTGTGCCTGTTGAATTCCCCCTCTTATATCAATATTACTTTACTTTTTATAGTATCCTGTTCTTATGTGCTAGGGTTTACTTTGCATAATAATATATTTATTTAAAACAATCAAAATTATTGGAGAGTAATCAACTTTTGACATCATTTGTTAAACCAGCAGTACATTAACGGGGAGTATAAAAGGTAGTTCAGAAATTGCCTCTTTTGCTCCACTGCAAAAGGGGAAATAATAAATACATTACATCAATACAAGTGAAGATACAAGTGAAGTTCTGTAATGAACTTCAGAACTTTTTTTTTTTTTTTTGAAATAACACTCAAAAGAAGCATGACAGAACAAGTTGTGTGACAGCCTGTTACCAGCATGTCAGCACTTGCAGACTTTTTTCTGGTATGAGGACAATATGATTTTCTTGGATGAGCTCTTGCTTAGGTGGTGTATGAATAGAAAATGTAATGTGAATTTCTGGGTTAACTAAAGCAGGTTTCTTCTAAGTCATTGAGCACTTTATTATGAAATTCCAGTTTAATTCCAAAACTCCCTCTCACAATATATTTCTCTGCAGACTGGCATATCATATCATACCAGTAAGAAACTCAGGATCTGTGGCTGCAGTTATAAGCAAAAGATATGGGTTCTTATCCATCTCAAGATGACTGCAATGACACATTGAATATGTTTGGGAGTAGTCAGCACAGATTTATGAAAGGGAAATCATGTCTGAACAGCCTGTCTGCCTTCCATAATGAGATGACTGTCTTGGTGGCTGAGGGGAGAGCAGCGGATGTTGTTTATCTTGAGTTTGGAAAGGCTTTCAGCACTGTCTCCCATAACATCCTGCACAGAGAAGCTGACAATGTACTGGTTGGATTAGTAGAGAGTAAGGTGGACTGAAAGCTGGCTGGCCTGCTGTGCTCCAAAGGAACCAACTCAGCTGAAGGCCAGTCACGAGGAGTGTGCTCCAGGGGTCAATGCTGGGTCTACTCCTGTTTAACATCTTTGTGTAACACACGGATGAAGGGGCAGAGCACAACCTTCAGCGAGCTGGCAGATGGTGCACAGAACTCTGGGGGAGGTGGAAGCAGGGATGGACTCACAATTGATAGACAAGAAGAATGTGCTGCCTTTCAGGGGGCCCTGACAGCCTGGAGCACAGAGCCAGCAGGAATCTCATTAATTTTATCAACAGGAAATGCAAAGTCCTGTACATAGGGAGTAATAACCCCATGCATCTACACAGGCTGGAATGCCAAATGATTGGAAATCAGCTCTGAATAAAAGGACTGTGTGTCCTGATAGACACCAAGTTGAATGTGAGCCAGCAATGTGTGCTCTTGCTACAATGCAGACCAACTTCCTAGGCTCCATCAGGAAAGGCATTACCAGCCCGTCAAGGGAGGAGATTGTTCCCCTGTGCTGAGTATGGATGACACCACACCTGGAGGGTTGTGCCTGATTTTGGGCTTCACAGTGCAAGAAGGGCATTGACATACTGTAACATATTCAGCAAAGGACCACAAAGATGCACAAGGAATTTGAACATGTGGCATAATAACAAAACAGTATCTTAATAAATTTCACTTTATTTTCATTAACTTGTATTTCTATATTATTTGCTTTTATTTGTTAATTACTTTTATTTCTTTATTTTCTTATTTCACTTACAGATTGATTTTCATTTATTTATTTATTTACTGTTATTTCAATGCTTTGGAAAATGAAGGGGATGGGCATGCCTTCAGGATTGTCATTATACAATCTCCAAAAACTGAAGGGCTATGAGAGTTTGATTTCAGAATTAGCTGTTATTACATCGGGATTGAGCATATGATCAAATAATTATGAATTCGAACATCTCATTTTTGTGATTTATGGTTTTAAGAATAATTTGAAATCATATAAATCTATTGACTTTGGATTTCAGTGTTGGAAAAACATTTCAGGGAAAGAGGAAGGAAAATGTGAGGTATAGCAGACTTAAAGCATACTCTCCACATTAAGCCAATGAAACAGAAGTTTATTGTGCCTGAAAGACAAATGTTAAGCTTTAGCATAGCTCTCAGATAATAGCTAAAATGGAACAGCACAGTTTTAAAACCCAGGATCCTACAGGCACAGCTCAGTTAGCAAGAGATTCCTTTGCTTCCTCCATCCCATTCAAATTAAACAAATAAAATGAAGACTAAGCTAAGTGACCTGCTTCTGGCAATACTTGCTGCCTTAGAATGAGACCATACTGACAATGTTTGAAGTAAAAGATCCTAACAGAAATGTTTTATAAACTGTATGAGCAACCTGTAAGAAACAACATATTTTGTCCATTTGTTGTGACTTGCTGCAGACTGTCCCCTTTACAACTGCATGTGTTTACATAAAGAATGAAGTACAGTTAGAATACCATAAAGGACTTCTTCATTATATGCTACATGGACATGACTTAGTATCTGTGTGAGTAACCCACATCTACTGGTGGTATGAGGTTTATCATCTGAATTTTATGTATGATAAGAAGTAAAAAAAAAAAAAAAAAAAAAAAAAAAAGGAAAGAGAAGATTAAATCATTGCTTTTCCTCTCTGGACACCTACGGACTTGGATGACTCCCCACTGTTAAGTATGTGGAAAAATTGCCTTTGTTATGGTGGCAGCAGCTGGTGGATGTAGTTGTACTAGCATCTTCACTTGCACGAGCACTTCTACTGCTTAAGGGCACAAAAGGAAGGAAAGAAGGGATTCCCACTGGAACACCCCAGTAAGTCACCACAGAACCAGTATTTGGGAACTGCAACTAAGCTGTGAAATGTCAGCATTTTGGACTCAGCTGCCTTGACAATATGCTGTTTGGGTCTGTTTGTCTTTTCAGCTTTCACCCAAGGAATTATATATTTCTTTTTTAGTTAATTGATCCTAGATTGTCAAGTCTCAGAAAGGGAAGAGAGATCACATAGGCTTGCATCTGATTGTCCTTAATGTAAGCACTAAATTGTTAGTTAAATCAGAAGTTCTAGAAGGGTATGAATGGAGCATGAGGAGAAAAACCTATGAAGCAAAAGTACAAATGACAGAAGGAAAGGGTGTTAGAAACACCAAATCTAGAGGATGAGTGTATAGAAAAGAAATAGCAGCATTCTCTGTCTCAGTCTGCTACTCACTGACTTTCTTGTGCAAAACCGTGCCTTATATATTGTTCATTTCCTGGAAAGGTGCCATCTGTCTTGTTATTATCTCCCCTAAACAGCTTATCAGAACAAACCTCTAGTGCCTTTCTGCTCTTTGGCACTGGGCTTATCTCAGTGATAGGTCCCGGGTTTTGAAATCCCACCATGCTGACTTCTTTCTGAAGCAGCAATCAGTCTTCGCAAAATGCATTAGAAGGAGGAGGTCATCGGCACTGTGACATCTGAAGTAACATCTCATTAGTTACCATTCTGTAATGCTTTTCTCTCTCTTGCTGACTAGTGGATATTTATGAGACTGAGTGTACTAGTGTACTATTGTGAAAACATCACAGACTTCATTCCTGCATATTTTTGCCCTCATTTTAGCCTATCTTTAGTTGTATTTGCCCAAAGATAGAACTAAAGGAAAATCCTGGTCAGATTCAACCCAGTACTTACTTTAGCATGTCTTGCCTGACTATGAAAGAGTAAAATAAAAAACTTAGATCTCAACAGTTTAAAATCAGACATGTCTGAAATCTAGAAAAGTAGAGTGTAAGAGCTGAAAGCTTGGCAAATCCTCTGGCTATCAAGTGTCACTAAAAAGGAGAGCCTTTGCAAACTGTTTTGACTTGAAGTTAAAGCTCCTGTTGGGCTTACCTGGAGGTAAATCATGTATTTTGTTATTTTCCCCTAATTCCTTATGCTGTTACTCTCACTACCTTGTCCATTGGAACTCCAAAATTCTGTGTTCCTGCCTGGATTGTGTTGCCTGAGATGAAATGGATAAAATCCAGCTTGCATCTTCCTGGCAGGCCCCAATGAACACATAGGGACTATGATGATGGAAGGACCTGCTGAGAGAATGTCCCAGAAATGTGGACACCAGCGCTGGAGACTGATGGGTCCTCTCCCCAGTTACAGGTTGGGGGACAAAGTCACTACAGTGGAACTCACAATGCTTTTGCAGAATAGGGTGAAATATTACTTATTTAGTGTTCAAATGAAACCTTTAATACTGGCTTCACCCATTTACCACCTTTTTCATAGGATGTGATCTGTTGGTTGTTGAAGACAGTCCTGTTTACCTGGTGCTTTCTAGACTGAGAATGTACTATTTAAAAATACAAAATCCTACACATTTAAATTTACATCTAGTTTCCTTCCTCCTTTTATTTAAATTAATTATTTTTTGAATGATTTATTTTTTGGAATAAGTTTATCCCTGCACACTGAAATGTTATCAAAGTACAACATGTGTATTAATGGGATGATTTACTGGTAGGATTTTTGTTCAGTGCCAGAGCTCTCTATCTCCAGCGATTATTTCTGTCATCACATGCTTTACTTATTTATTTTTTGGCTGACCTTTTGTAGGCATTGTCTTTCATAAATAAGCATCAGTCAGGAAAATCGTGACTTGCAAATTGCATGCTCTTTTGGTAGTTAGAAGCCATCAACTGTTGATGATGAGTACAGAGAAAACATAAATCAAAGGATGGCCTTGTGAGTAAGGCTTTTGTACAGGACTCAGAAAATCTGTTTTAATTTGTGGTTCTGCCACACACTCCTTATGTGGCCTCTGAAGAATCATGTAGGTTCAGAATCCAAGCTGGATAAACATAATAATTCTTGTACTTTGTATTTACCTTGCTATTACATTACAACCTTTTCAGAAAATGCTGTAACTTTTAGTACATTTACACAATGTCTACAACAATGACATGCAGTCTCCTTTGTGTCCAGAAGATAATACAGTAACACAAAGAATGGTATTAAAAGCAACAAATCAACCCAATTTTTGCATATGTTCAATGGAAAATGGCACATGAACCTGACGTGATTTATCCTAGAGGCATGACATTAATGCATTTTAGTCATATACACCAGCCATTTTTGCTTTCCTGTCATTTATCCAGAGTATGGATTTAAGGATCAGATTACAACAGTGAAGAAAAGATTTTTTTTTTTCTTCTTAATCAATCACCCATAAATATTGGTAAAATAGATTTTTGTGTGAACTGGCAACACTTTCTTAAACATTTGTCAGGAATGAAGTAGGGTCCAGTAGACCAGGACAATGCTGTATGCCTATGGAGTATGTGGAAGGCAGAAACAAATTTGCAGTGCACATGTACAGAGAAATTGACAGCAAAGTTTACATGCATTTCATTAACAACACATCTGTTGTCAGAAAGCCACGCTGCAAGTATTATCAGGCTCAGTAAAAATTATATGGAATTCCTCAAGAAAAGAGGGAATGTAGTATGTACTTAGACTAATTTAATCTGAACCTTCAGAATGAAACTGAAACAGATTATCTCCTATAACAACAGGCTGTCCTCAAAATAGGCACACAGCCTAATCTGGGTAAAAAATCTCCTATATTGTATTGATAGTTTTTAAAAATCTTTGGCAAGTTTTCCTAGGCATCTCATTCAACATTCTTTTTCCTTGATGAACATTAATAAAGTTGCCTTTGTGTTGGTAAGAATGTGTAGTTTTACATCCAAAATGTGATTTCTGACTTCCTGTAGGAAGCTCTCCAAACTCAAACAGGAAATTAGAAAACAAATCATATCATTTTCAAGTTACTTCAAAATACTTGACTTGGCTGGTCACATCCTCTGCAGCCAGCAGCTGTCAAGAGCTAACTTCCAGAAAAGTAATAAAAGGACTGGACAATTACACCAGGCTGCGCTTGGGCAGAATATTCTTTCCTGACCCCTGAAGGTGAACAGTTGATGTCTGACATGAAATAAGATCTCTGCGTCCTTTGCTTGCATATTTACAAATACTGGTAATGATCACTGGGGTTTAGGCCAGTTTCTCCAGAAGTGAGAATTCATGCTGTTCTCTCTGAATCTAAAGAAGTCCCTGTGGCTGTTTGTTTAGCAGATCATTCAAAGTACTTCACTGGAGATATGTATTAAATATACAGGCTGAGAGTTGGGAAGTTTCACACATAAATCAATTCTGACAAGAGCGTACCAAAAACAAATGCTCAGGTTGGTTTAATATTCCACTCTGACAGCCCATGTGGAGAGCTAACAATCACTTGTCTGGCTCAGACTATTTGAAAGCGTCAAATAATTTTCAAAATCTGGCACCACTTAGTGCAACTGCAGTTGTTGGCAAGGAAGGACTTGAGTCCTGGTAGTTTCTGAAGGAGATTCTGCACAAAAAGTCGTGGTAGAATGAAGACTGAAGCACTTATAAATATCATTTAAAACTTCCAACTCTTACAGTGTTGTAAAAAAGACTTCAATCTGTAAGCACTGAAAATCATTACGACAGCTGTCACAAACTCTTTTTACAGACTTGTTGAGAGTTCATGTTCTAGAAAAATCATTTGCCTCATGTGAGATTTTACTTTTTAAACTTTGAATTTTTGAGATTTATTTATTTATTTATTTATTATTTTCACAGAAGGAGACAGTAAAAGAAATGTAAAGGAAGGATGCACATGGTGTGTATTGCTTTGTTAAATTATGTTTTAGCATTGGAGTTATGTGTAACTGAGGACCTCCAGAGGAGAAATCCTGTTTGAGTTTCTGGCATCTATAGAGGGAGCCAGACAGGAAACTAAGCAAGAGGGGTAAAGCACAAGGATTTAAGGGGCAGCTTGAACTTCAGAAGCAGATAGTTGCATTGGATGGAGCTGAAACAGTTCCATCATCAAAAACAAAACAAAACAAAACAAACAAACAAACAAACAAAAACAAACACCTATTCAACTGTCATGAGGATTCTTTGTTGCAGTCTCTTTTTTCATGGTCTTTGAGATTGAGAGATAAGTTTGCAATTAAGCTGCAGAAGTATTTTAAGTCAATATTAAGATTATTAATAGGTGTTACAGTTTGACATGAGCTTTCTATGCCTATCTGAAATGTCTATCTTCCTACCTTTGCATATTTCACAATCTCAGAGGAGTTCATTCTACTTTTACTCTTTTACTCTACTGGTATTTTTCTCCATATTTCTTCGTTCATTATTTTAGTGTTTCCTGTATTATTTATTACAGTGCTGAAGGGTGATGGCTAAGCTGGGAGATGTTCATTTGAACTGGTGCACTTCATTGTACTAGTTACTGCTATTACTTTGAGCCTGTCTAAATTAATCTTGATGAAATGAACATTTGATAAAGTTGAAATTGCTTTAATCAAATTTGTGGGAGGGAAAATGTATCTGAGATCATTTCACAGCTGCATGACTGGACTCTTCCTCCCCACTCCCCTGTCAGCTTCATCTCCAGCTCCAAACAATTTAGTTCATAATGATAATATTGTGAAATGTTTCAACAGTTTTAGTTCTTAATAAAACCCATTTCAAAACATTAATGTGCTGCTGGCAAAACAACTGATTCCCTTCAGGCTGCTCTACCTATAGGTCCTAGAGATGTTTAACTTCTCTTAAAGACCAGGTGTAGCAATGCCATCCAGCAGTGTGTTTACAGCACATTTGTTTGAAGAATGGATTAGTTAAATATACAACATAAGTTTTATCTTGTTTTAAGCTCTGTTATGTGTTTGCTTTCAGGAGTGCTCTATCTTTTCAAAATATAACATACAAGTCAGAAATATAAAAAAAAAAATAAAATAGGATGTATATGATGAAAATGAAACTAAACAATTAAGCCAATTTATTATAAAGGTTATTGACAGTGGAGAGTAGGGGGAAAGTATTTATTTCAGACAAATTGTTATCTCAATAAAAATATTATTATATTCCAGGATGTAAGATTTTTTCCTATATGGTTGTTTATAAGGCAGAAGACAGACAGACAGACTTTTTTTTTTTTTTTTTTTAAAGAACCCTGTATGTACATGAAGACATGAAGAGTACCTTCTGCCACTTTATTTTCCCTGTTTAGGAAGTTAAGTAGATTAACTAAGTAGTAGATTAACTAAGTAATTAAGTAGTTAAGTAGAAGCCTTATTAGATATTAGACAAAACCATTTTTTTTCTTTCCCTTTGTCTCATCAAAAAACATGCAATCCTTATGAAAGTTCGCTGTAAGTTCATTACTGAGATCACCTCCAAGCTGTAGTTGATTTGTACTACTTTTTCATACATGGCAAGGGCATATAGATCTTTCACTTGACTACTCTACAGATAATCCAAATATCAGTAGACCCTATTCACATGATATATAATAGAAAGAGGTATAAAAAAACAAACATAAATAAATGACTTTTGCAGGTACAAATCAACTCATTTAAAATTCTTGCCAATCGTGTGCATTTCAGTTTACTGAGTTATTATAAGGCACTGTCCAATTCTCCAGTTCTGATGGCTTGATTGATTGTGAGGTTTAAATTCTACAGTCCCTCAGACAAGTTATAGATATCTGCAATTTTAACTCAGTCCATTGCACTACTGAATCATCAAAACACTAATGCACGATTTCTATAACCATTGTATTGCTCTTTCTTGAGTATTATTAGAGTTAATGTCAAACTGCAAATGGTTTTGCCTCATCTGCTGGGTTTCTGAATGTGCTCATCAGAATAATTGCCAGTTGCCAGCCATTGCAATGTTCATTGACATTGGCAAGATAGAAAGTCTTCCATTTGTTGTAAACTGCAGAGACGTACATGGCAAAAGATCAAATGAGAGCAGCTTAATAAAGCAGATGGGAATTTGTAGTCAAGTCCAAACAAGCAATGGTTATATTGGCTGAGTGTCTGTATCAGGGACTTGCAGAAGATTCAGGCATTTGGCATCATGCAGAGATGTGGGGCTTTCAGCCAGCAGTTCAGGTTGTTGTTCCAGCTTCCTGTCCACTGGTACACAGTCCATTCATTCAGCTGTGATTTGTCCCACAGCTCTTCCTTCCCAAAGGGTCCTCCTGCTTTGCCTCCACTTTTAATAGCTCATCATCTTCCCAAGAGCTGTTTTTTTATTCTCAATGAAAGAAAAAGTTTTATAACTTCATTTTTATGTTTGAATGGACTTTTGCTGACCTGGAAGTTGAGCGAAAAATCTGTGAAACTGCTGCCACAGCTTAGTGCAACTTGCTGAAGCTTTGACAAGTCCTTCACTGCCCAACCCCAAGGCACTAAAAATGCAGTGACCTTTAATTTCCTTATAACGTTTGACGTTTAAAATATTTTGTTTGTAGGTAGACAATTAGTAAGCAATGACCTAGAAAATAATTCCATACAAGACAGTCAGGCAGAAAAAGCCTTTTTTATTGATGCGTGGAATCAATTAAAATGAACTATTGAGAGAAAAAGGTTTCTTCCTAGGCATTTTCGGTAGCGGTGTCCTCCCGGTGGCTACTGATCATATTGCAACTTTTGGAGCTCAACGTTGAAAATTTTCTTACAGGACCTGAGTTCTGAAATGGTTATAGATGAATTGCAGGCTTGCTTTAGATGTAAAATAAAAGATATGATAAATACACCATCTGTTAAAAATCCCTTAATTAACATTTATGCATTTTCCATATGTCTCTGTCTCACGGGAAAACTTAGATTCAAGTAAAAAAAAATCCGCATATAAGTATTTAATATAACTTTTGTGTATTTATGCATATGTAGATATGCATTTGATATATTCAACATTTGAAGATTTTTTTTTTTTTTAAGCCAGTCAAACTGGACCAGTTCAAACAAGTTAAGGATTTTCTACTTGCTGCATAGTATTAAGATTAAAGTTTCTGACAGCTTCCAAAAATTCAGAGTATGCTCTTTAGTCCTCTGGTCAATGTGGTGTCAGGTACCTGTGTTTTAGACTGTGTAGCAATGACTGTGACTGCAGCGAGAGAGGTGGATACTGCAATGCCTAAAAATGAGGAGCTAGCTACCTTGAGGAATAGACTGGTGGCTAATTTCTGTTCTAATATGGGTGTTAGCAGAAGGCCTCATGTTGACACATGCACCTTAGGAATTCAGTAATGACATATCTTGCACCAGTAATGACTGGGGTAACACATTGTAACAGTTTTCAGACTAATAAAATGTGGTATGACTTCATATTTTAGGTTGAATAAAAAGTAACAAATAGTTCTACATTTTTGATGCTCTAGTTCAGGGATAAACCCTCATGTTGAATTGCTTTTACAGGAGGGAAAATTTATTTTGAATTAATAACACACCAAAGTTAATATCCAATTTATGACATTGTGGAGAATTTATTTCTTGAGGAAAAATCCTTTTTCACACACTTCCTACTTAGAACAGGATTTCTCTTAATGATCTTTAACATTAGCTAGCCTTTCTCTTTAAAACAATTATTGTGAGGACTGGGCTATTTTCAGATGAAAATGGTACTTGTTTTGCATGTGACATATACTGTGTCATACCTTCATAAAATCAGTTTCATTGTAGGCCAAATGCTATGGTGACTGGCATGACTGAACTTCCAGTTATCACAAACCTGGATGGCCTTGATGAACTTCTGCATATTTTCTACTGCTACCTCATGAAGTACCCAAGGAAATCCTCTGCAATCTCCTATGCATCTACATAGACGTATGCTATTTTTTTCCTGCATGTATGCTATTTCTACTTCAGGAAATTCTAACTAGTTAGGAGAACAAGTTTCTTTAATAGGTGCACTCCATCAGTGTGGAATTCTGCTGATACAGCTGTTCTATCTTTTTTACCTTTGCCAGAAGAAATGACCACCATGGCAGCAGAGTCTGTCAAACTTATTACTGTTTGTCTTATTATATACACAGGACTATATATATTTTTTTTCCACATAGGAATTGCTTTTTCCATAATCTGTGTTTTCCAGAGGTTCCCTAGATAGTACAAGTATGTTTAATCAGCTCTTTAAGGATCACTGTTCTTATTTGCATCCAGAAGATGGCTACTGCATGTGCTGGGAATAAACAACAGTGGTGCTGCTGTGTTTGCTCTTTTCTTCCTCTCTGTATTAGTCATAGAAAAGATGTGTTATCAGATATTGGAAGGTTGTAACTTCATTTTTCCTTGCTGCAATACAATGATAAAACTCCTCCAGACAGTACTTCTGGTAGGTCTCTAACTCACAGAAGCCATGCATTTTGTGAATTTCTCTCTCTAAGAATTTCACAAGAAATAACTGGGTAATGAATATGCAGAATGCAACTTAGATACTGGATTTATTTTTTATCCTTTTACCTTACCTTCTTATAGAGTGGGGAGCATCTTGAAAATTAATCTTTGCTGCCAGCATATGGCAGTCTTGCATTCATTCATTATGACTTGGATTCCCCATCATCTGCTGGAAATAATTCTCCTGAGATAGTAAGACTTTGAAAAGAAATACTGGCTTACTATGAAGTACTTGTACTTATTTGCAGATACCTCAGGTCCTCCTAATCCTATGTGGTGAATTTTTGGGTTAACATTCCAGATCCTCCTTCCTTTTTTGTGTGAGCTTAGTCTATGTGGGTAGTACCTCTTGGGCAGTAAGCAGCCCTTAGGAAAAGGGAAACAGCTGGCCTACCAGCACAGTGCCTGTTGCCCAAGAGACAGAGAAGTCCATGTGTTAGGTTGTTTGATCCCATTTCAGATAACGATTTTTGGATCCTCAGATGGTTCAGGCGATGTTTCATGAGTTGGGGTCCTGCTGTTGCCAGACAGACCTTCTGAGTTACTGAGATCAACCCCTCTTCCCTCTGTAGCCATCAGTATGTGACTACCCTGTATGAATAGCCAGTAAAGTAGAACAGTCATAGGAAGCTTCTGAGCAGATCTGGTGATTGCAAATGTCATATATGTAAATTCTGGCTTTAATTTTTGTGGGGAAGAGATGGTTTTCATGCACTTCTGCTTACTCTAACCACCAGTTTGAAGTTATACTTCAACAAATAAAGATTAGAAGATGCAGGCCAAATCACTACAGCAAATCAACACAGGCCTTAAAAACTCACAGCTGTAGAATTTACTTAATACCGTAGAATTGCTGTTTTCCTCACAGATCTGGGGAATTTAAATCTCTCTGAAAAGCACTGTGTCTAAAAGATACGAGCCGTATTTACAAAAGCTGTTTGAAAGCACAAGAAATCTCAGGATCACAAGAAACAGTAAAAACCTACTTGTCAGTGCAAATCTCATCAGTTGCAACTTGTTTTTTCCTGTCAGCTTGGATGCAAAGGTGATCAGATATGGTATGCAAGATCAGGTATGCAAGCCCTCGCTTTCCCTAACAATATCACCTGCAGCCTTCTCCTGTCCTGTGCCGCATAGAGTTTGAATGACATGAAGTAATTATAGTAAGCTTTATCAGCAAAATTCAAGCCCATTGGGCTTTTGAAGATCAAAAGACTGTCACAGATATGATCAGTTCCATTTATCATGTTATCACATTCTCCATTTTCACCTTGTACTTCTGAACGATTGCAAATTCTAGTCTTGATAGCTCCAGCTGCAGCATTTACAATCTTTATTTTATTATTTTATCCTTTTCAGTCCTTAGACCTTCAAATCTAACTAACTGCATTCCTTTTATCTGCTCAGTAATGACTCTGTGGTTGACATGTTGTTACAATAGAATGAAGCTTGAAACCACCCCTGTGGGCTTGAAAGGTTGATAATTTCTATGGGGGTGTTGATGAATAAAAGTTGTGTCTGCAAAATGTGAAAGTGAAATCTCTCCCCACAAGTCCTTTTCTTATTTTTCATCCTCAGAGCTGAATCGATAAACTTGTCAGCCCATCATGAATATTGAAATCATAAACAAACATAAATGAGACTCTATGATAAAGCACCCTGTTTTGCCCTCCCTGCACCCAATATGTTGATGATGCTACATTACAGCCTGGCATTTCAATCACAACAGACACGCACTGCTGATATGAAGGATGACCTAAATGGAATAAATGTAAATGAACACTTGCTTAGCCAGATATTAAATGTGCTCTGCATGGAACTGGTTCTTGGCCACGTGTGAGACAAATACAAATACCATTAATCAAATTTAGAGCAGATTTTTCCCTTGCATCTTTGTCCTCTCCTCCTTTTTAATAGCTAAAAAGGCAGGGATTTCAGATCAGTAGAAAGGGAGCAAAACTGGTGCCATTTGGTGATGCACTATAATGCTACAAAGTCATCAGGGGAACAGACCTTGGAAAAACTACTTAGACTATTTTGGCAGCAACATGAAATACTATATTTTTCTCAGTGGATTAACCACAGTAAGGGAAATGATGGTTGAATACTACACCTGCAAAAGCCAAAAATGACACTTTCCTTGCACCTAGACAATACAGTTTAAACAAGCATACAAGCTGTCTGCTGCGTTACTGCTTCATAGTCTGTATGGCTGGTGCATTGTTTTTCTAGATGAATTAAATCCATGCCGATGAAGGAATGGTCACTGACTAGAAGTTGCATTTATTCACTTTGAAAATAGCCATGCCAGGTCCACAGACACGAGTAAGCTGTGGGTGTTAACAATGCTTTCATGCACAGAGTTGAATTCCCAAATGGGGGAATTCCCTAATTTCAATTAGGGAATGTTTCCATTAGGGTCAGTTTTTGAACAAGGAAAGACAGGGAAAGATGTAAGCAACATCACTGCTGTGTTTCTGGGAACCTGTTTGTAGTCTTATCACATGAACACCGTCTCATGGTGCAGATAAGGCTGTAGTCATGCAGGCTGTATTTCTTCACAGGCACTGTGGTGGGATCTCAGGTGATGTTGAGAGGTTGCACAGGGATGCCCAGGCAGTCCTTTCACCCAAAATGAGCAGCTCAAAAAAAGACCCTTACGTTCATGTTTTCTGTCAGGTTTTCTCTCAGGCCAGTTGAGAGCCTATATGGGATGATGTAAATCTCACCTCACCTCTCTTCTACCACCTGTGTGTGTCCTCATCTGCAAAGCCTGAAGGCCCTTGGATCTGCAGAAGGCTCCCAGCTGGAGAGGTCTTTCCTCCTTTGCTTTCCTTCTCCTTTGCTTTCCTCCTCCTTTGTTTCACTTGTCTGGACACATCCATCTCCCAAGCACAGCAGCTCCCAGGAATACTCATGTGCACCAGAGCCTTCTGCATAACAGCCCTAAGAAAGAAACTACTTTTGTACCTACAGAAACACAACCCAGAGCAACTGTGAGTGTAGACAATAATTCCATAACCCATTGGGGCTCACAGCTTCCATGTTCCTCCCTCAGCTTTAGAAAGTTACTTTGGAATTCAGAATTTAGAAAGGCACAAGAACTCCTGTCTGTCAGGTACGTGCTTGTACTGGGTCTGGCTGGAATGTTAACTTTCCCTACAGCAGCCCATACAGTGCCGTACTCTGTACTTGTAGCTGGAACAGCAGTGTTATCACATCAGTGTTGTGTCTCCTGCTGAGCAGCAGTGGCACAGCATTGGGCCTTTCTCTAACCCTCCTAGGGGGTGGGCAAAAAGTGAGGAGAGAAACATCACTAGGGCAGCTGACCTAAACCAATCAAAGGGATATTCCATACCATGTGGTGTCACACTCAGCAATAAAAGGTGGAAACAGGAAGAAGAGGGGAGGGGTGGGCTCTTGTTGGGAAAATGTCGGTTCTCCTCTCGAACACCGGCTGCGTGTGTTGAGGCCTTGCTTCAAGGACGTGGTCAATCATCGCTCATTTGTGGGAAGTAGAGTGTAATTTCTTTCCTCTGCACTTCCATATAGCCTTCATTTATTTTGTTTGTTTGTTTTCCTCCCTTCTTTTTATTTTTCCTTTTCCCCTCCCTTTTCCCCTTTCCCTTTTTATTTCCCCTTAGTTAAATTGTTTAGTTCATGGTAGTCTTTATTTAATTATTATAATTATTTCCCTTTAATTAAATTATCCTTATCTCAACCCATGAGTTGTTCTTTGCTTTACTTCTCCCCCTCCTCATCTAAAGGAGGGGGAGTGAGAGAGCGGTTGTGGGGTTTAGCTACCCAGCACGGTAAAACCACCACAGTGCTCTTGTTCTGTGACTTTAATAACTGTATGATCTTACTCTGGGTCTCATCTATGTCTTCCAGCCTCTCTGGTCTCTGAAGCCATCAATATCTTGGAAGAGAACATGGCCTACAGAAGTAAGTTTCATTTCCTTACAGAAAAATGTTGACATGAACTGAAATTCAGAACTTGGGAAGTAGTTACTTAGGAACCAGGAAGCTAGATATTGTACTATCTGTACCTTTTTTTTGCTCTTTCAGTAGTTCTGCCTGCCAATAAATGTTACATCTTCAATATTCTCAGCTAGTTAGGAAATATATGCTTTCCTCATTAGATTACTGACCTACAGATATGGTGTTTGGCATCTATCTATCTCTATCTATTGTAAAGTTAGCTGTGGTACAACTGCTGTTAGTTCATTGACACATACAGCAAAAAGTCTCACGACACTCTCATATCTTTACATGTGAAAAAGCCAACTATTTTTCAGGTAATTTAGTTGAATAACAAATCAGGAAAAGATTAAATAAGGAGAACCTCTAGTGACATCAAATTTCTGCCCATGAAATACTGCTTCCGTAAGTCAAGTTTGAAACTGCCTGCAAGCATTAGTGAGAGAACTTCATAGCAGCTAATTAATTGCTCCAGTGGAGGATAATAGGTGGAAGCAATCAAAGTTTTAAGTAAAACCAGTATGTTCTCTAGCATGGTAGACAAAGGCAATATATTAAGAATGCAACAATACTGCAAAGTCCATGAGCAAAAGATATTTTAGTTTGAAGACAGAAAATATTGGACAATCATAGAATCACTAGGGTTGGAAAAGACCTCCAAGTTCATCTGGTCCAACCATCATCCTACCACCAATGTCACCCACTAAACCATGTCCCTAAGCACCACATCCAACCTTTTCTTAAACACCCCCAGGGATGGTGATTTCACCACTTCCCTGGGCAACCCATTCCAATGCTTTTTTTGAGAAGAAATGTCTCCTAATTTCAAACCTAAACC
Source organism: Netta rufina (assembly GCF_964035555.1). NCBI lineage: Eukaryota > Metazoa > Chordata > Aves > Anseriformes > Anatidae > Netta > Netta rufina. The sequence goes on along the minus strand of NC_140124.1, from coordinate 84,733,212 downwards.
TCCCCTGGAGCAACTTGAGGCCATTCCCTCTAGTCCTATCACTAGTTATCTGAGAGAAGAGGCTCCCCACAACTTCTTTGCAGGTAGTGGTAGAGAGCAGTAATGTCTCCTGTGAGCCTTGTCTTCTCCAAATTAAGCCTACAGTTTCCAGTAACCAGTAGCTTTCAAAGAGGTTCTCAGATACTGACTGTCCCAAGATCCCTCCTTCTGAGGCAACATCTCTTGTAATCTCCTATTTTTTCTTCCCATCAGTGTCATTCTGTTTGTTGCAAATAGAATAAAAGCAAGAGCATCCTTGAAATAATATGGTGGTTCTTACCCTGACCTCTGCTAATGAAGCCCTAGCTGACTGTTTACAAGCAGCGAATAAACTTCTCCACTTGGAGTTGTATGAACTTAAAGTAGACACAGATCAAATGTACAAGTTCTCTTTGATTTGTTTATTACACCCAACAGTACGGAGCCTAATAGCATAGAAATGCTTCAACAGAAAGTCTAGTGTTGTGAATTAAAAGATTGACTTGCAAGATTACAGCATTTAGTAGTGATCACAGCCAATTTCAACATCCCATGTGAGGAGACTGCAGCTGTAAACAACAGTATTGTGTAGGCATTTTTATCTTGGTCACCCTGCAACCTTCTTTTACTAAGTAATACTCCCAAGAAGTTGTACCACATAAGCAATAAGTAAACTATGTGTTGAGCATCTTAAAGGGCTTCTCAAATCAAAGAGCATACAAACAACAACAACAAAAAAAACAACACAGTCTTTAATAATTAAAACAACCAGTTATCATGCATACAATTGAAACAAAAAGATCCTATGATCTGCAGTTTACCAGGCAGGAAGTAGCAGATAGGTCAAAGAGTTTTAAAGGCAGAGTAACTTATAAAAGATCATTAATTTTCCCCTTAAATTCCTGCATAAAAAGTGTAAGATAGTATCAGACTCTCCTTCGAGAGGACTCACCCAAAATTAAATTAGTCAAATCAATCTAACCAAATCACTATTCTGCTGAAACACAAGGCTCAGAAGGAAAGTGTGTTTGAAGTTCTACCTCAGGTTGCTCCCCAGGCAGTTTACAGTGAAGTGTGCATAATGCAATATCATTTGGTAACTCGAGACAGTTGTTTTTGCTTTTAGGGGAGATATTTAGTAAAAATGTTTAAATCTTATGAATACTTTTTCTTCCTTTAAAATGCTTATCTTCTGTGATATATGCATGTGGTTTTAAACTGCATTGCATCTAAACAGAGACACATTAAGGAAAAATAATTATCCTTTTGGTTCTACAGGTGTTGCTTAATTCTCATGGGGATGAAAAATGCCATCAGATGATCTTTGTACAATGAAATGAAATTCTGCATAATAAAGCAGTTTTCACTGGGTAAAAAATAATATATATAGGTCAGCCATTATGAATAGATTTCCAAGTTTTGCAGTGCTAACACTTCAGTGGTTCAAATCTTCTTGTCTACTTTTATTTTCAAAATGAGTAGCAATATACACTAGGAAGGATCCACTTGTCTCAGACTGATTTTCTCCTGTTGCAGACAGCCTCACTGCCTAATCTCTTTCATACACAGATAGAAACACCATTTTAAGACCTATTATTATTATTATTATTTTTTTTTTTTTTTTCTGTTGTGTCTCTTAAAAAAGCTGTTCCAGAGCTCAGTCCTCAAGCAGAAATAAACCTCTTGATTCCAGCATACATTTACTCTTCAATGGACAACCATTTGTTCGTGTGCCAAAAAATATCGTTTAGCTTAAATAGTTTTCTATTTTCCCTTCCAGAGTTTGCTCTTCTGATGATATGTTTATAGACAGTAATCATATCCTGTCTCACCCTTAAATATACCTCAAGTTTTGCAAAATACAGTGAATAACAAGCTAGGCTATTATGAAGACTGTATTGAATTCAGAGATAATGCCAAGAAAATATGAGACACCTGATTCTTTAAAACAGAAAATACTCAAAATTTGGACTATACAGAACTATACTTGCTTTTGTATCATCACTTTCAGATCAAAGATCTGATATGATAAAATTATGTATGGACACTGTTCTGATGGTGAAGTGTAGGAAAATGTGATGTGCTTTACACATATACATAGATTACTGGGAGATCTGTTTTACTAAAAGAAGAAATGTTTGCAAATGTCGTCATCTCTGCTTCCAGTACACACTGGACAGAGAGGTCAGTGGATAAAATGAGAAAAAGGAGCTCAGTTCTCCAGAGTTTACTTTTTTTTTTTTTTTTTTTTTTCTGATTGTCTTTATAACCAGTATTTGTTGGCTATATACATCTGCGACTGGCTAAATTGTGTGGTCTACATTTTACATACATATTGTATGTATATATACATACCATATGCATATATTATATATATATATATATACAATATGTATATATTGTATGTATATATACATACAATATGTATTACTACAATACTTAATTTGCTTGAAAAAAATAGGCCAATTGGATACAAATTAGACACAAAAGTTAAAATATTTCCAGATACTTCTCTTGACTTCAGTAGGCTTTGGATCCCACTTCAAGCATTTTTTGGTTTTCTACATCTGATCTTTAATGTTTCCATGTGCAATCAAGAGAAGTAACAGTTCTTGATCTTCCAGGATAACTTAAGATAATATTGTTAGTTTTATTTAAAAAACATAATTAACTTAAGTTTCAGCTTTAAAGTTCATAGCAGGCAAGCAGATGAGACCAGAAAACAGAGCATTTGTATTTTACTGCATAGATTAGGTATTAAAACTGGAATGACTTTTTAAAAAGGTTTTTCTGAAAGTAACAAAGTTGTCAGCAGCTACATTCTCATTGCTTGGAATATTAAGCATTCCCGAATTGTTGCTTTCTCTGCTTTTCAATGGCAAATAAGGTAAATTTAGGTAAATTAGTACCAGACTCCATCAGAATGGAGAGGTTGAACATGTTTTTAAATATATATTTATTTGTAAAAAAATTACCTTGGTGTATAAATTGTGTTTTTTGGAGTTTCTGAGATTTGTGCTGTTACTGGGCTGAATTTGATTAGTACCTATTATGAAACTCAAAGCTTTGAAGAAAGAAAAACTTTACTGAAAATCCTATCCAAGTCATGGTGTAGTTCAGATCATTTTGTCTTGGCTCTTTTGTTGTGGTAGGCTGGAGTAAAAGGTGTTAGAGATTAGTTTGCTGTTTAGAATCACCAAAGCATATTTGTTTCTTTTCTTTCAACCAAAGTACTAACAGCTGGTCAATGGGTTACAGTTCTCAAAGGGAACGTAACTTTGTTTCTTTGGATTTGATGTAATTGGGTTAAGCACTAACTAATTGCAGGCACTTTCCTCTCTGATTTAATAAGACAGGAAGTCTGAATTATAGTGAGACATTTGAAAAGATACAGAGAGAATTCTAAAGCATTGTATGTCCTATTCCTACCCTTAGGCTCCTTAAGTCCATTGCCACTCTTCATTTTTCTTTTCCTGGACAGTGTCAGCAGCAGCACTGGATGACAGGTCTTGGGTATTTTTCAATGAATCACAGAAGTTGTGTGGCTAGAGTAGACCTCTGGATGTGGCTTATCCAGTTTCTGACTCACAGCAAGGCTACTACAAATACAAGGCCAGGTAAGCCATGTTTTTGTTCATATGAGTCTTGAAAACTTCCAAGGAGGTTTTCCACAACCTTCAGTGGATAAACAATTCCTGTGCTCTTGCACCATCCCGGTAAAGGTTTCCTTCCCATCAAACTTGAACCTCCCATGTTGAAGTTTCTGACTACCACAGCTGAGAAGAGTTTGGCACCATCATTTGCGTGACTGCCTTTCAAGTAATTGCAGACTACTGTAGCTCACCTCCTAAACACTTTTTTTTTTTTTTTTTTTTTTTTTTTTTTTTTTTTGCCAGCCTAAGTGGCTTACTGCAAATTATTTTGTATCTCAGGTGAAGATCTGCAACAGGCATCCTTCCTGCTCTGGCTGTGGTGCGTTCTTGTAGAAAGCACCACAGGTGGCAATGTTGTTCCTGTTTTCTGTACTTAGATGTGTACATATGGTTCCCTTAGATGATGGTAATATGTACTTTGGAAAAGAGTGTATGCCATTTGCAGCCCATGTAAAATAAATTGTAAAAATTCCCTCTTGCTTTGTGGGCTTGTATACCACACAACTGAGTCAATACCATAGGAATTTGTTGTTTTGAATTTTGAGCATTTGATTTCTCAGACCAAATGTGGTGTAAACTTTAACTTTTTTTTTTTTTTTAATTTCTCAGACTTAAGAAATCTGCTTTTTGAATAGAAAGAAATATCTGCTTCACTGATACACTCTGCACAATAAAATCATTCTTTTACAGTAAGTACAATATTATCTGTTTAAATGCTTTTGAAGTTGATTTCTTGCTTTTTGATCACTTATAAAAGGAGATGCTTTCGTATTGATAAAATACGAAACTTGCAATAATTGCAAAAGATTCAAAATGAGATATAAAGGAAATTAACTGGTTAAATGATTACCAACAATGACTCATAAGACCGTTATGGATGGATATTTTTGTGCTTAAAAAAATAATGACCCAGTGGGCCATGGATCCTGTGACCTATAACTCTCTTCTGATGCCTTTGGCTTTTTGCTATTATCTATTAATTTCACATTTCTTTCCTACAGCATTCTTCATTATGGACCCAAATAGAAATGACTGGGTAAATCCTAGAGTGGGGTAATACAGAATACATCAGAATAAATTTTTTTGCATTCTTATTCTGAGATAATACATATTTTCAGGGTATTTGAATATAAAAGCGTCTGAGGTTTAGGCTTCTGTTTGGAGCATTTCATTTTATCTGCCTTAGCGTTCAGTTTTCCATTGAAAGTCAGTGCCTGAACTGAGTGGTATTTTGGGTGCTTTTGCATTTCAGTAGCTGCAGTGATGACAGAAGAAGCCTGTAGCAGTAGTGGACAGGAAACTGCAGTTAAAAGTATAATTGACACAAACTCTTATTTTATCACCAACTGAGCTTTGACCTGAATGGAGCCAAGGCTACTGGTGCCTAAAAAGTAAGTAATTTCTCAATTATCAGGCCTGGCCTTTAGAATGATCTAATGGACTTCAGAATGTGACCGTAGTGAGTAATTTTAATGCATTCATCATTTTACATTTTCTGGTTCTCATTCTAATATAATGTGGTAATAAAAATATACATAACATACAAATTTTCTAAGGTGATTAAACTTTTAGCCAGCTCAGGAAGGCCTAAGGTATTCAGCTCTACCGGTGAATGAATCTATGGTGAGAATCGGGCTGGTGAAATAACATTAAACATGTATTTCTTAGTTCTCGAAACAAATCAACCTCCATTTTGTGCATTAAATAGCCACGCTGTGTTTCATGAATCAGTTTACACTTGTCTGTGTTATTTAAAACAACCTTAAGGCTATGGGGTTTGACACTATGCAGCTTTTTGTTTAACTCTTGGTTTTTTTTTTTTTTTTTTTACCTTTTGTTTAACTTAATATTCTCAGCTAGTTTTTAAGGACAGAGAACTTACTGTATAGTTATTAAGGAGGAAAAAAAAAAAGAAAAAAAAAAAAAACACCACAACAAAATACAAAACTTTGTGTAGCAAATTTTTTGACAACATTCTTGGAAATTAATGTCTTGTTATGTATACCCAAAAAAGCATGCAAATTGCAGGGCTGAATGGTGTTACTGTCTGAACTGGAGAGAGTTCGGGGCCAGAACTATGTCCTGTAACATTAATATACCATATATACCATATTGAGCTGTGCATATGAAACACTTACCGTTCTTTCTTATGTACTAAATGAGTATATAAATGATTGATGGTAGTGTATATGAATTATTCAAATTAGTGAAAAATTATATAAATGGAAGCTAGAATGTCACTATACAGTCCTTTTCAAGAGGACAGCTATATTTTATATTTGATGTTCGCTAGAATAAAGATTCCCAACTTTCCTCTAGTGCACATGTTCTTTTTCTCAATTAGCACTTAATTGTGTACATGACTGATCTAGTCTTGGGGAAGCAAGTGGAAATATCTTGGACACTGATACACAAAACCAAAAGCAAATACCTGTGTGGTTTTGCATCAATATTCATGCCATTCCATAGAATCCTTTCTCTATTTCCAGGCCCATTACTGATTCCAATTATTGCTTCTCTTGCCTATACTCATCTCTGGTTGTGCCCTTTGCTTTTCCACTCTGCTGATCCCTCATCAATTTTAAGATAAAGGTCAAGAGAGCTAGACTATTTTCTACTGTATCTCAAAAGCATGAGCCTCTTCTAATATTCCAATTTTCTGTGCTTCCTTCATATTTTTCAGTCCATTGATTATAATGTCACTTTCAGAAATTTCCAAATGGAAAAAAAAAAAAGGTTTTCTGAGATGTACTTGGTTCAGTTACGGTCTTCAGTGGTTCAGTGTAAGAAAGTCATGTGCATAATGTCATAACGTGGTATGCAAGACCATTGCATAAGCACAACATCTATGATTTAAAAGAGTACAAACTATCTTTTATGATAAAAAACAGAGGACTACTGTGCTGGAACACTGAAGGCTCTATCTTAATAATCAAAACTAATAAAAAATTTACTTTTACAGATAAAATAGTATTAGATGTTCATTAAAAATTCTGGTGTGTTTCTTTTTGATGTTTCAGTATCAATTCTATATAATGTCAGCATTTCTCTGACTTTGGGTTTTATTGGCAAGCTCATAGTATGCTAATGCCTCTTGATAAATATCTGTTTTCTTGGTTATCTTTCTGTTAATATCTTTCGATTTTGTTATGCTTTCCTAATTCTCAGATCTTCTGAATTGTGTTGCATGTACTAGCAGAAAATATAAATAAGATCTAAAAGCCTCACTGAATCTATGGACAAATAAGAACATAGTCTGTCACATCTGCCCATTTCTGGTATGAGTATGTCCATAAGTGAATACTCAATTTTGAGGGTAAGATGTATTCTGAACAAAATAGGAAAAATCACTTTGACGGGAAATAATTTCCACAATTTATGAGTCTTGATACCTAAAGATAAAATTACAGCCCATCCAAATATATATCTCTATGACAGTGAAAAGGAATTATATTGGAGAGGAAGACACAATTTGTTGTGGATGTCATGGGAGATGGTGTCAAAAATCTTGCTAAAGTAAAAAAACAAAACAAAACAAAAAACAACAAACAACAAAACAACGATATCCACAGTTCTTTGTTCATTGAACCAGTCATGTCATCATAGAAGGGTGTTTGGTCAGGCATTTCTTCTTTGTAAATCCATGCTGAGTAATCCCAATTATTATTTTATCCTTAATATGGTTGTACATGTCTTCCAGGAGGTTTTCATCTATCACTGTTCAAAGGAACACGGCATGTTGACTAAGCTGTAGTTCTCTGCATCTTCCTTCTCCTTCCTGAAGAAAGGAATGACATTTATTTATTTATTTATTTATTTTCAGCCTTCAGGAACCATTCTCCATTACCATGCCCTGTCAAAGATAATTGTGAGCAGCCCCACAATGACATCAGCCAGCTCCCTTATCAGGTCTCATTGACTTGTGCACATCCATTTCAATTAATTGATTCCTCAATTGTTCATCCTCTGCTGAGGATTAGTCTATATTTTCCCGGATTTTCCCATGGATCTGGAGGATTCTAATATTCCTGAAGGTGAATGTTGCCAGAACAAAAAGAGGTGAAGAACACCTTTCTTAGTTTTCCCTTTGCTATGGATATTTCTGTGGAAGCCTTCCTTGTCTGTCTCAACGTTCAGTTCCATGTGTTTCTCTTCCACAAAGGGCAACTCCCCCTCCTTAGTGTGTCTGCATCCTTCTTAAGGAGCATGTATAAAACTACCTTACATTTCTTCTCAAAAGTTCAATATTAGTGAGCCAGTACAAAGGACATCCATGACACAGCAGACTTAATATGGCAAGGACAGCACAACTGTACCAGTTGTACAGAGTTTGAATATGTTGCTGCCTTCAGAATGAAAGAAGCTATATGCTAGCCCAGCTTTTTCATGCCAGTTTCCTATGTGGTGTTACAAAGATTGAGTAGCATCTAAGTGTTATCTCTATATTCACAGTAGGCAACCAAGTCTTTGATAAAGAACAGTCAATATAATGCATTTTTTTAGAACTTGTATCACAAAGAACAAAAAAAGCCATAGTCCCAGAAAAATGACTTTGCATCAGAAGTTGATTACAAAGACAAATTCATTGCGGTTACGCTGTTTTTCTTGTCTGTCATTCCTTTTATTTACCTTTCCTACCCAAATTTAGAACTGTACAACATAACTATGTGTAATATTATCATGTATGAACTCCCACAAAAAGTTAATTTTAATTCAATACTTGAATTATTTATACATGCTTGTATGAAAAAAGTGTTTTTCAGTCTTGAATAAAACAAACTTACATCTTCTGTCCAGCATTTGAATCAGGTATGAACCGCACAGAACAAAAAGAATCTCCAAACAGTATGAAAGAACACAAAAGAAACTGTCTACCTGTTTTGCTTTAAACATGTTTTTAGCCTTAATCTTTTTGCTCTAACTAAGAAATGCATCAGAAATATATATTTTGATACCCTGTGTAGTGATCCATGTACTAGGGTATATTCTGTAAAGGAGACTGCCATCTCTATCATATAATGTGAAAAATGTTACATATATTAAAGAACAATGTCTCTATGTCTGTTGTTTTGCAAGAGGAACCACAAAACCCTTTAAATTATTTTATACTATTATGCACTTTACTAAGGAAACACTATTTCTACAGGCATGATAACAGTTTCTAAGACTAAGAATGCTGAAATTGCTAGGAGAGCTAGGAAAGCATTCTAATTTTAAAAGACAGTGATAATGACTTTTCAAACAGCCTCATTTAGGATGAGTTAGTTCAGTATACAGTACTTATGGCCAGAAACAAAACATAACATTAGTTTAATTTGACGTAAGAAAGCAGAATAATCTAAATGAGTTAACATAGAAAACAGTAGTGAAAAATGCAGTTTAAAAGCCAAGAAGAATGGTTTGCATGATACAGTAATTATTTCCCATACTTGTATAGCTCATATAAAGATGAACAAGGAAAAACTTTTTCATGTGCTGTACATGAGCAGAAGTGATGATTTCTTCCAATGATCTGAAATGATGAAGCCTAAATTCCTAAAAAGGGACTACATCAGAGATGTGTTCCATGTATTATTATTTATTTTTAATTAAAAAAAAAAAAAAACTATGAGTTTTTATTACCCATTCTACTTAATTTTCTTGGAAATAAAAAAATAATAAAATCTTTCTATCTCTAATTTACATTCTATGACTATCTTTAGCTAGACTACATTTCCCAAGTAAAGCTTGTTGTTAATAGTGTAAGGCATTTCTCAGCATAATAAGGATTTCTGGAAGCCTCCCACTGGCTGTTTGGAAAGTCAAATTTCAGAAGACTATTTTTATTCATTAATTCTTAGAGAAGTTTGGTGTTCAGGATTATTCCTCTTTAAAACATGAACGTTGTCTTTGGAACAATTTTCAATGAAATAATCAATCTTCTCTAGTAATATGGTGATATTTCTTCTAGGCTTTCACATAAATCTCACTAATATTTTTTCACTTCAGTATTCTATAAATTTTATAGCTCTAATCTGAGGAATTCATAGCTAATTTGGCATTTGTATCTATTTTTGGTTGTTCTGGTGTTTCCCATAACAGAACCTGGACATGGTTTAGTGGGTGACATTGGTGGTATGGTGATGTTTGGCCAGCTGATCTTGGAGGTCTTTTCCAAGCTTAACGATTCTATGATTCTACAAACCTTCTTTTCAATCACTTATAACTTTGCCTGGTTTCAACCAGCTTGCAGAATTTTATGTATTTCTGAACATCTCATTATATTGTGAAAAATCTGAACAAAAACAGTTTACCCATTTCTAAAATTGAGACTAGGACAGGAATAATATTTTTCTGTCCATACTTACAAATATTGTTAGTCTTTTAAAGTCTTGTTCCTGTACATACGTTAGGAAGAAACATTTGAAATCTGCAAGTAATTGCTGAATGGAAGATAATAAACCTTGTTTTCTAAAACTCTGTTTTTTATTTCCTCGTTAGCTGTTTTTTAGGTTTTAGAAGGTAACAAGTCTCAAGTGTGTTACTGAAAATTTACTTCTGCTCATATAAACAGTGACTATACTGCATATAAAGGGAAGTGAACATTCTCCAGCATTTCCATAATGGGCCATCAAGACAGTGGAATCTCACTGTCCTATGCTCACAGTGTTTCTTGTCTCTTGGAGAATGTCCCACTCTTGTAATTTCTCTTGCCCTTGTATAGTAAGTAGGGAGCAATCATCCCTCTTCAGTAGTGAAATTTAATTATCAAGCTACAAGGAATAATAATGCAGGGAGTATGACTCTGTTATCCTGTGAATATAACAGGGGAAGAAGAAAAGGAGTCAGAGCTGGAACTGGGACTGATTTGACACTGAAACAGGAATTCAGATTCAGGAAATGAATGTCTTCTTCTATTGTGCATCACTGCACACACAACTTCTTGCAGCATGTGACAAACTAGCAACTGAACTGCAAAGCAGCTGTTTTATTTTCAGCATTCCCTTACATCTTCTGGGATATTTTAAACACTTGTAAGCAAATAAATAAAAATGTCCACAGGGCCACTAAAGCCTTCTTCTGATCTGTCCTCCTGGGACTTTCTGCCAGGAAGTGAGTCTAGTTAAGTTATCTTCACAGTAAGTTGTAAAGTGTGCCCATGTTGCAGATATCTCTGGAGACTGGATGTGGGCAACAGCTGAATTTATTGCATCTCTCCACAGGCTTAAGATGCTCTTTTCTTCCAGAGATATTTCTGCTGGGGGACCTTTGGCTTGGCTGACCTCCAAACCAAGCCATTATAACAATAGATATTGAGACAATGAATCAACTGTAGCAATTCTGGCAGACCTGTTCCATCTTCATAACTGAAACTAAAGAGTCATGGAGTTTCAGACTCCATGGGATGTTTCAGAAGCAATGGCATGGGAATGGAGATAATAGCTTATTTTTGCAGCTGTTCAGATCTCTTGTATTAGAGCTGCTTTCTGGGATTGCCATGATCTTTGTAGGGAAGGAGACTACAGATCCTATGGCAGGGCCTGAATCCTGTTCCACCATCAGAAATATTGAGAGCTGGAGTACCTTCCTGATCAATTAGGTTAACAAGGCAGTCCTGTTCTGGATCCAGTATGTGTTAGGTGTGTTTTGCTTTGCTGAAAGCTAACTGAATTTTGGGATAGTCTAGTCCATTTTAATTGTGCTAAAACCAGAGGTGGCCTATGCTTTTCTGTTATGAACAAAAAGAACTTTCTAAAGAACAATATTTATCTATCTATCTATCTATCTATCTATTTATTTATTTATTTATTTATTATGATGTAAAAGCAGTACGTTTATCTGTTGTTCTGAAGTGATTTCTGCCACTCCCTCTAACCATGGGAGTGGGAGGAATTGGAGGTTTATTGTTTCCATCATTTGTAGATGATTTCATTAGGGAAGAGAAAAGAAATCTGTTGCCCATCTTATTGCTCACTAATAGCTACAAGTTAGAGGTTCTAAGACTCCACTGGTATGTGAAAATTCTTTTTTTTTTCTGAGAAATACGAATTCTGAAAGATGCTACTGTGACCCTGAGTAGCAAGCATGCTTCACAATCAGCAGTCACAAAGGTGACATCTAAAAGTTCTGTCCTGATTGCTGGTTGTCCCTGACACATTTCCTCCAATGGGTACTATTTTTTTGGATCAAAACCCTCTTTTTGTGATGGGAACACTAACCAAGGCTGTAGTTATAACCAAATCCAGTCTTATGACTGAGGTAGGAGGTCTTGGAAAATATCCTTGGCAAAGACCCACTGTTTCCCTCAGATCTTGGAGCACATGCATAATATTGGCATCCCCCCAGCCAGTGGAGAAGAATGAAACACAGTAATGGGCCTGTCCTGATTTTTTTCTGATTCTCAGGTAGCAGCACGTAGGCAGAAGCAGTGGCATCAGGAGGCACCACAGCAGCAGTAACAGACTGGGTGTTTTTGCAATGAATACTAAACAGGGGTTACTGGCATTGCCACTGAGCTTACCCTGAGTCAGTGCTGCAGTATCAATTACCTTGTCATGTAAAAATGTTGGAGCCGAAAACACACAGGCACATACGCTGCTCTTTAAAAATCTCATTTACTAAACCCAATTATACAGTAAAAGATAATAGGATTGCTGAGACTGCGGTAACAAAATGTAGTAAATGGCAACTCAAAAATCAGTGCTTTGTCTCTATCAAAGGCAAAGGAACTTGTTGGGGATTAATTAGTAGTAATCTGGAGCAGTGTCCTTAACTCGGGGTCACAGTACTGGAGCAATTCCTGTCTTTTTGTTCTTCCTTTATTCCTGTTCTTAGAGTGGACTGTGATGGCCTTTTATGTTAGATCTTTTTGTAATCTTTGGCTTTTCGCCATATACATGATGTTGGATATTTTTTTTTGTTTCACCTCTGCTGTGTCCTGAAATCACTTATACCCAATTCTCAGAGTTCTATTTATTTAATAAATGGTAACTGAGCATGTAGTGGCAGGTGCATTTAAAAAGCTTCCTTTGGCATCTTCTGAACTAAATGTCTGTGGCATTGTGACCTGTGATGAAAGGATATGGGACGTGATAAGCCACTTGTTAAGAGAACGTCAAAGAGCTGCAGAGTGTCCGGCCAGACTTCTAAGATAGTCAGGGCCCAGAGCATATGAATTTTGAGGAGTGGCTATTGGAGCTGGGCTTGTTTAGTTTGCAAAACAGGAAGCTAGAGGGTAAGCAACTCACAGCAGCCTACAATTGCTTGTCAGGGGATTACAAAGAAACCCTTTGTCGTTGTAGCAGACAATACGGAAAGCAAAGTCAACCACAAGTTGTAAGTTGAGTGACTCAGATTGGACATTTCTTCCAACAGTCACTCAGAGTAATGGTAAAATATCCATCCTCAGAGGCTTTCAAGACTTGGCTAGACAAAACCACAGTTAACCTAAGATAATTTGGTATTAATCCTGCTTTTAGAAGGAGGTTGGGCTAGAGGCCTCCACAGGTCCCTTTTAACCTTCTCTACTCTGTGATAGAGGTCCCTTTTAACTCTTCTCTACTCTGTTAACTCTCCTCTAGCCTCTGTGACTTAACAGGGGAGACACTTGCTTTAGGACTTCCCAAAACAGGGGCTGGCATTGGACCAACTGTCTCTTTTTCTGAATATTGCAAAACTGGTTGTGGTAATCATCACCGAGAAAGGGAATATGGAAACTGCCATGTTCTCTTCATCAGCTTGGAAGTTAGAAATGAAATTTTACAGGTGTTATTTTCTTGTCAGATGTGAACACAAAGGAACCTTGCCGGTTAGGTGTGGAATTTCTGAATTCATGAAATAGAAAGTGAAAATGAAATATCAGCAATATACCATAATTTACATCCTTCTGGATCATTTCAGTAATATATACTTAAAGCAAACCTGAGTTTCTTGTAGTTCACAGCATTTATGATTTCCACTGTGACTGAAATTATGTTAGAAAGATAGCTTTTCACAGAGGAAAAATTGAAACAAAAGAGAAAAATGATAAATAAAGGGACACCAATTCTCCAATATCTATATAGAGGCTCCAAAATTACAGGTACAAATAACATAATTAGGACTTCAAGAAAATAAAAGGATATATTAAGGTTATTATTTTGCAAAAACAGGCATTTACAGTGAGTGTCTTTTCACCAGGAATAACTTAGAGCTATAAAAGAAAACATTAAGTATTAGCTCATGTTCCACATGCTGGCAGGTGAATTTGTGATTCCAAGGCATGCCATATTGCTTTGAAGTGATTTTTATGTTGTTCCTTTTATCTAGTATCAAACCATTTTTTCCCCCACAATTTCACTATTTTCACTTTTTAGCTAGTGTGTAAGGCAGAAAGTATAAGGTTTGAAGTTGGTTTTCAATGAACTGTTGAAAGCATGTACTTCTGAAACAACTGCATGAATATAGAGTGCTCAGAAGTGGGTCATGTTCTAGAAGAACATGAAACATGGTTAAACAAAAAAAAAAAAAAAAAGGAGAAACCCCAGAAACCACAATCTTTCAATCTTTAGTAATCCCAATACAATTTGGGGTCCTTCGTGACTTCAGCTATGAGCAGAGTGGTATTTCAGGGTCCGAACCATGACCATACTCAGAAGATGGCACTGCAGTTTCAATTTTTTTTATTTTTTTTTTTAAATTGTAGTGGCATAGACTCAAAAACTTATAATTTTTATGTTCTTCTTACCTTCCAAGTGTCTCCCAGCTGTTTCTCCTTAATAAATTTACCCCAAAAATGTGACATGACATTTACAATTGATATACCTGCAAGAATACCACTACAAGCCTACCTTGAGTTTTGGAGTACTGGATGTTTCCAAATAGACATGAGTCACCTCTGTGACCATTTTTTTTTCCATCGGCATAAACATTCTATATACAAGAGATGTTTGTGCAAAGTCAATATGTAAAGAAATATATCAGATGAGCCACCACATTGGTAGATAAACATTGGTAGATAAAGAGCTTAAGAAAGCGATGAAGAATTTAAAGATATTTTCTCTTACTAATCTTTTTTTTTTTTTTTTTTTTTTTTTTTCTATGCTGTGATATTGTAACTAAGTGAATTGAATCATGGACATATTAGATAATTATGTATTCAAACTGTGAGATTCAATTTTGCCACTTGAAAAATCAGCATATCAGAACTGCAGGAGCATTAAATTTGAGCAAAGAGGAGAAATGTGGTTTAAGGTGTTGCACAGAACTAGTTATATTTTGTCAGTAGCATCCACCACTTCTAATAACTGTACAGAGATGCTAGAGTAGAACAGTTTTCTGAAAGTCTGCGCTTTAGTTATGAACACTACAGTGTATCCCAAACATTTCTGAACATCTTTGAAATGTCTCTGTACTATTCCAGAATGCCCACACACTTACAGATGGACCTCGAATTAAAACAAAAAACAAATTGTTGTTAGGAAACCAAATAGAGATGGAGTGAAGGAGGATTGGTCTAGCTCTGTCTAGAACATTCTTTAACGTATGTTGAATTTTTATTTTAAAACATTAAACATTTAATGTTTAATTAAATATTTTTTATTTTATTCCACAGATTTCCACTTCCTTCCAGAAGTGTATTCTGTTTTTTCATTGAAGTATTTTTATACATATTAGAAAAAAAATTATAAAAATCCTCCAATGAGCTGGGATATATCAGGTGTACTAGATAACCAGCAAACGGCATTAACAGGAATTCCAGAATGATTTAATGGGCCTATGGGTCTGAAAGTGCTAGACTTATTTAATGTTACTTGCACTTAAGCAATGTATGAAGTTAATATTATTATTTGAAATTATGTTTTCTATAAGAAAATCTGTTCTTGTTCATTAGATGTAGAGCTTAGGGATATGGTTTAGTGGAGGGCTGTTAGCGTTAGGTTGGAGGTTGGACTCGATGACCTTGAGGTCTCTTCCAACCTAGAAAATTCTGTGATTCTGTGATTCTGTGATCTGACTTTTGAAAATCCCCAGGTTTCGAGATTATATAGCCTACAAAGGCAGCATTTTCCTGTGCTTAACCACACATTTGTAAGTGAATTTCCAGTTGTAACTGTCCTTTCTTTGTGAACCTCTAAGAAAAGTCTGGTTTCATCTTCTGCACAGCTGCCATCAATCTTCTCATCTCCAGTCTAAACAAACCCAGTTCACTTAACCTCTTCTATGTCTATGAGAGGAATATTTTCATTAAATGTATCAATGGTGATTAATTTGAAATGTATCAAGCAAAGTTCTTCATTGTTGACAGTTGTTTCTAAACAGAGTTCTATGGAAAAAAATGATAATCTTTTAGGAAATAGATTAATAGACCACATTTTATTAAAAAAAATAATAAATAAATGGAAAATTAACAATGCAATTATTTCAAAGACAATCTGCAAAGTCTGTCTGGGGAGTGCTGGTGATGTAGCTCTGCCATGAAACATACATAATAGCAGCATGTGATATTGTGCACAACCAATTTTGCACATGGGAATTTAAATTACAAAAATATTTGTTTTAACAGTAGATAAGAACAGCACATAGGATTTCATATTTTCCTCAGCCAATTTAAGATATGTTTTCTATTATAATTTAAAAATATTTTTTAGATATAATAGAAATCATAGAAATGATATTTCTATGATTAGACGCTTAAGGACATTTTCCAGCCTAATTATATACGTTTCACTATAGTTAGCCTGCATTTCAGTAGGTTCTGTTTTTTTGTGTGATAAATCCTGAGAGCTCTCTGATAAAATCATAATTGGAAAAGTCTTTCTCAACCCCTTGAAATTTTGATTTTCAGATTGTATCTATTCTCCTGAGCTCATTTTTTAAACACAATGAGGAATGAGGAAAAAAACACTAGTCTAGTCCCTGCATAAAATGAATTACAGTCAGTGAAGCACATACAGTTGCTTGCTGTGAGTAATTCTAAGCAGCTTTCAGATCTAATAGATAGAAAAATAGCAACCAATGGCAAAGGTATGAAAACAACGCAAAACTATATCTTGCACTATTGTTCAATACTGTATTCCATAGTTCTGCTACATTTTCTTGAGGAACCTTCTGAAGAAGGAATAAAAAAGCTGAACAAATGAATGAAAGAAGGATTTTGCTTATGTTTCAAGGTAATTTTTTTTTCCCCTGAAAAAGGTAACGTACGTACTGGAAAGGGATTGGAGAATTCAATGTCTATAATGCCAAAAGGGGTATATCCAGCTTCAATAACATTCCTGAATGCTCCTTAATATTCCTTAAGCATATTGTGTTCACATGTGGCTAGAGAAAGTGGAGATGCATAACATATTCTTTGGTGTGTTCTATAAGCCCAGATGTCACAGTGAGAGCAGAAGTTCTCCTGATGAAAAAATAAATATATACAAGAGAAATAGCAAGTTAGACCATGAGTTAGTGAGAACATTGTTTTTTCCCACTACAAACCACTGCATGCCCTTCTTGTGCACTAAAACTGGCACTTACTAATAAAACTGCTCCTGCCACTAACTGAAAAATACCCTCCTCCAGTGCAGGAAAAATTTCTCCATGAACACATTCCTCATATGATGAGCTGTGGTACCTCTCAGGGCCATTGATAAAAAAAAGCAGCAAGTGCATAGGCATCAGATGAATGCTGAACAGTTATGTATGTAAGGTCAAGATCAACTCCTTTGTGCCTTTTGAAATTCCCCAATATGCAGTTGCAGCAGTTTAATGTTGCATGCTTTCTGGGGGTGACTGTCATCTTCATTTCAAAGTTTATGTCCTTTGAGAGGTGGATTCCAGAAGTAATGTTGCCCGCCTCAGTTTTATGCCTGCCAGCAATTTTTCCAGGAACTGAATATTTTGCATACCATATAGAAGCAGCTTTCCTGTATTTCTTTCACTGATGTATGTATATTACACAAGTAAGTTTATATTTATGTATAAATGCTGAGAGAGAGATGGGAGAAGGAGAAAAGCAAATTTTTCTCCTCTTGCTTCAGCAACTTTCCTGCAGATCTCAGAAGTTTCTTCTTACAAGTTCTGATAAGACCAGTTAGAGTCTTAAGAGAAGTCACAGTGTCAAAATGTCATAATTTTCTCCATAATTGGTAGCCCAAAGAGCAGAGATTAATATAGCTTTTTGTCTTTGTTTGTAGAAAATTATTTAGCAGAAAACATCTGAAGTTTGTCTACTGTTGTCCTACAAGCTGCAGACAAGTGGAATACTAAGAAGGAGTTTCTAATGCTCTTAATGATGCTACGTGGAGAAATTTGAGAAGTTGAAAGCTCTACTAAAAGAGTCATTCTGTTCAGCATAACCCATACAAAAATATAATAATATTCTAATATTCATTTTCAAAGTTAGGAGTTCAAAGTGAGGTCATGCTTAAACATTGGAAATCCACAGAATGTCAAAGAAGTCAGGTGTTCAGTTGCTACACATGACAGATTCATCCAATAGTTTTTCCCAGACGATGACTTTGTACTGAGTACTTGAAGTTCTCCTTTAACTGTTCCTATCTTACATATTCTATATCCCTTTAATTTTAAAAGCAGTATCCAAAGTCTGTCAGATACTGGTTCCCTGACACAATGTGGCAAGATGCCTTCCACATTCATCCAAACTTGCTTTCTGAGCAGTAATATCATTGATATATGCCAACTTTAGGAAAACCCTATTTACTTCATGCTACTAAAGATATTTATTGTGGTTACACATCATGGTGTTGATACATCAAGGGTCATTACCATTAACACATTCATAATACTTTCAGAGAATAATGTTGAGGACCACCATGGGCTTGGGGAGTGGGGACTCTGGGAGGTGTCTCAGTCTGGGGACGAGAAGGCTAAAGAGAGGGTGCTTGAACGTGCAACCAGAGCCTCCGTGGCAGTGCCCAAAGAACAGCAGCAGACTGAGCAAAGAAGTGAGAGGGGCAGCAGTTCCTCTGGAGAAGCAAAAGGCTTCATTCAGGAAGTCGGTACACATCCAGACCGACTACCCGTTAAAACATGCAGCAGTTGAGGTCACTGGATGCAGGGAGTGTCTGAGCCTGTTCCTGCCATCGGCAGGAGGCAGAGAAACTGCGTGCATTAGGTGTGAGCAGGTGGATGACCTGGTCCACATGGTGGCGGAGCTCAAGGAGGAGGTGGAGAGGTTGAGGGATATCAGGGAGTGTGAGCGGGAGATAGACTGGTGGAGCAACTCCCTGCAGGGCCTCAAGGAGAGGTATCGAGGTGAGACACCCCAAATGGGGGTGGACCCCCTGCCCTGTAGCCGTCCGGCAGAGGGAGGGGATCTGGGAGTTGAGGAGGAATGGAGACAGGTCCCTGCTTGACATCGCAGGCGATGCCCTCCCCTTCCGGCCCCACCTTCCCAGGTGCCCTTATGCAACAGGTTTGAGGCCCTGGAGCTTGAGAGACCAGTGGGTGAGGAAGAGGTAGCAAGTGTTCCCAGGAGGATGCCTAGGGCGAGGAGGTCGACTCCACGCCTCAGGACTGCCTCCACCAAGAAAGAAGGGTTATTGTTGTGGGAAACTCTCTTCTCAGGGGAACAGAGGGCCCTATTTGTCGGCCTGACCCTACCCGTAGGGAAGTCTGCTGCCTCCCTGGGGCCAGGGTCAGGGACGTTGCCAGGAAGCTTCCCAACCTGGTTCGCCCCTCTGACTATTGTCCTCTTTTGATAGTCCAGGCAAGTAGTGACGACATTGAAGAGAGAAGCCTGAAGGCTATCAAACGAGACTTTAGGGGACTGGGACGGTTAGTGGATGGAGCGGGGGTGCAGGTGGTGTTTTCATCCATCCCTACGGTGGCAGGGAGGGGTACAGAGAGGACACGGAAAGCCCACCTGATAAACACGTGGCTCAGGGGCTGGTGCAAGCACAGAAATTTGGGTTTTTTTGACCATGAGGCACTTTACTCGGCACCTGGCCTGATGGCCGCAGACGGGTCCCTATCTTTTAGGGGAAAACGGATCCTGGGCCAGGAGCTGGCAGGGCTCATTGAGAGGGCTTTAAACTAGGTAGGAAGGGGGATGGGGCTGAAGCAAGGATTGTTGGAGCTGTTCCAGGGGGAACAATAGCAAGGCCGGGGGATAAGGCAATGGCCCAGCTGGAGTGTATCTACACCAATGCACGCAGCATGGGTAACAAACAGGAGGAGCTGGAAGCCATCGTGCAGCAGGCAGGCTACGACTTGGTTGCCATCACGGAGATGTGGTGGGACCACTCTCACGACTGGAGTGCTGCAATGCCTGGCTATAACCTCTTCAGAAGGGACAGGCAGCACAGAAGGGGTGATGGTGTGGCTCTCTATATTAGAGAATCTTTCAATGTTGTGGCACTCGAGGCTGGGAATGACAAGGTCGAGTCCCTTTGGGTTAGGATCAGCAGGGCCAACAAGGCTAGCGTCCTGGTTGGGGTCTGTTATAGACCGCCGAACCAGGATGAGGAGACAGATGAGGAGATCTACAGGCAGCTGACAGAAGTTGCGAAATCTTCAGCGCTTGTTCTTGTGGGGGACTTCAACTTCCCTGACATATCCTGGAAGCACAACACAGCCCAGAGAAATCAGTCTAGGAGGTTTCTGGAGAGCGTGGAAGATAGCTTCCTGACGCAGCTGGTTAGTGAGCCTACCAGGGGTGGCCCCCCGCTAGACCTTCTCTTTCACAAACAAAGAAGGACTGGTGGAGGATGTGATTGTCGGGAGCTGTCTTGGGCAGAGTGACCACAAAATGGTGGAGTTCTCTATTCTTGGCGAGGCCAGGAAGGGGACCAGTAAAACCGCTGTATTGGACTTTCGGAGGGCTGACTTTGAGCTTCTCAGGACACTGGTTGGTAGAGTCACTTGGGAGGCGGTTCTGAAGGGCAGAGGAGTCCAGGAAGGCTGGGCGCTCTTCAAGAGGGAAATCTTAATGGCGCAGGAACGGTCTGTCCCCACGTGCCCAAAGACGAGCTGGCGGGGAAGAAGACCAGCCTGGCTGAACAGAGAATTGCGGCTTGAGCTTAGGAGAAAAAAAAGGGTTTATAATCTTTGGAAAAGTGGGCAGGCCACTAGGGAGGACTATAAGGATGTTGCGAGGCTGTGCAGGGACAAAATTAGAAAGGCCAAAGCTCATCTGGAGTTCAATCTGGCTACTGCCGTTAAAGATAACAAAAAATGTTTTTATAAATTCATCAACACAAAAAGGAGGACTAAGGAGAATCTCCATCCTTTACTGGATGCCGGGGGAAACTTAGTTACAAGAGATGAGGAAAAGGTGGAGGTGCTTAATGCCTTCTTCGCCTCAGTATGTAGCGGCAATACCGGTTATTCTCTGGATACCCGGTACCCTGAGCTGGTGGAAGGGGATGGGGAGCAGGATGTGGCCCTCACTATCCATGAAGAAATGGTTGGCGACCTGGTACGGCACTTGGATGTGCACAAGTCGATGGGGCCAGATGGGATCCACCCAAGGGTACTGAGGGAACTGGCAGAGGAGCTGGCCAAGCCACTATCCATCATTTATCAGCAGTCCTGGCTATCGGGGGAGGTCCCAGTTGACTGGCGGCTAGCAAACGTGACGCCCATCTACAAGAAGGGCTGGAGGGCAGACCCAGGAAACTACAGGCCTGTCAGTTTGACCTCAGTGCCAGGGAAGCTCATGGAGCAGATTCTCTTGAGTGTCATCACGCGTCACTTGCAGGGCTAGCAGGCGAGCAGGCCCAGTCAGCATGGGTTTATGAAAGGCAGGTACTGCTTGACGAACCTGATCTCCTTCTATGACAAAGTGACACACTGGGTGGATGAGGGAAAGGCTGTGGATGTGGTCTACCTTGACTTCAGCAAGGCTTTTGACACCGTTTCCCACAGCATTCTCCTCAAGAAACTGGCTGCTCTTGGCTTGGACTGGCACACGCTTCGTTGGGTTAGAAACTGGCTGGATATCTGGGCCCAAAGAGTCGTGGTGAATGGAGTCAAGTCCAGTTGGAGGCCAGTCACTAGTGGCGTTCCCCAGGGCTCGGTGCTGGGGCCGGTCCTCTTTAATATCTTCATCGATGATCTGGACGAGGGCATTGAGTGCACCCTCAGTAAGCTTGCAGATGACACCAAGTTAGGTGCGTGTGTCGATCTGCTTGAGGGTAGGAAGGCTCTGCAGGAGGATCTGGATAGGCTGCACCGATGGGCTGAGGTCAACTGCATGAAGTTCAACAAGGCCAAGTGCCGGGTCCTGCACCTGGGGCGCAATAACCCCAAGCAGAGCTACAGGCTGGGAGATGAGTGGTTGGAGAGCTGCCAGGCAGAGAAGGACCTGGGAGTGATGGTTGATAGTCGGCTGAATATGAGCCAGCAGTGTGCTCAGGTGGCCAAGAAGGCCAACAACATCCTGGCTTGCATAAGAAACAGTGTGACCAGCAGGGCTAGGGAGGTGATTGTCCCCCTGTACTCGGCTCTGGTGAGGCCGCACCTCGAGTACTGTGTTCAGTTTTGGGCCCCTCGCTACAAGAAGGACATGGAGGTGCTTGAGCGGGTGCAGAGAAGGGCGACGAAGCTGGTGAGGGGCCTGGAGAACAAGTCCTACGAGGAGCGGCTGAGGGAGCTGGGCTTGTTCAGCCTGGAGAAAAGGAGGCTCAGGAGCGACCTTATTGCTCTCTACAGATATCTTAAAGGAGGCTGTAGCGAGGTGGGGGTTGGTCTGTTCTCCCACGTGCCTGGTGACAGGACGAGGGGGAATGGGCTTAAGTTGCGCCAGGGGAGGTTTATGTTAGATGTTAGGAAGAACTTCTTTACTGAAAGGGTTGTTAGACATTGGAACAGGCTGCCCAGGGAAGTGGTGGAGTCACCATCCCTGAAGGTCTTTAAAAGACGTTTAGATGTAGAGCTTAGGGATATGGTTTAGTGGGGACTGTTAGCGTTAGGTCAGAGATTGGACTCGATGATCTTGAGGTCTCTTCCAACCTAGAAATTCTGTGATTCTGTGATTCTGTGATATGTTTAATTCTGGAATGGTACACTGAGTTGTTACACATAATTGAATGGAGATTATTGGAGTGAGATCATATTCAAACCTTTATCCAAATCTGAATACAAAAACAGATGTATGACAGACTTTGGCATATGTGTGTGCCAGTCTGTGAATTTAATTTTCTTTTATGAATCTCACGTACAATCATAACCTGCACTGTAGCCTGAAATTCATATTGCTTCTGATTTTACTTCATGTTGCATGAGGTCATCGTGCAACCAGAAAATGGGTATCTTCACTGAGACATTTAACATGGCTAGGGAAGTGTGGCTGTTTCTCATCTCATGGAGAAGTATAGAGACAAGTCAGCCAGACATTTCTCAAGGCTCTGCTTGTTGATAAGGAAAAAAGACAAAAGGCCTTACCACTTCTAAAAGTACAGAAACTGAAACTGTAGAACTATTAGGCATTGCCAGGACTTAAAGAAGGAAGGAATTACATTTGGATGTCTGTGTTTTGCCAATATTTGTAAATCTTTTGTACTGAGAGAAGTACATGTATGTCTTTTTTTGTTTGTTTGTTTTGTCAGTAGGGAAAGCAAGTTAAAAAATGCATTCTTCTCACTTTAACTTCTTGTTCCCAAATACTTAACCTAGGTACGTGAATAGTGTCAGGAGGCTTTGGAGGTACAGCTCAGTTCTCAGTGATGATGGGCACCTAGAAAGGTCTGCTGTCTCAAATACGGATCTCATACGTTCAGGCAAAGAACTGCTTTCTAGAGCAATGACCCAGAGATAAAATCAATGACTTGTTCCAACACAGGCCCACGCAACACAGGGTCTAAAAGTTCTTGCTGGGTAAAAGAGCATGCTGTGACAGACTTATCAAGACCTATAAAAGCTGTAGAGCTTTGTTTTATGTAGGGAGTAGGTGCTGATTCCATTAGTTACAAAGATTAGCGGCATCAAAAAGACAAATCCCATGAGGAAATATTTGATGTAGGATTTTGGACTTATCTCTAAAAATAAATGCAGACACTTCTGAGTACTTTTTACATTTACATTTCTGTTTACATTGAATTCTTTTGGTGATTTCTATCTTCTCCTGTTATTTATAATCATATTTTTAATGGACTCATTGAATACTTTTAGACAAAGCTAAATGAGGTCTTCAATTTATGTATGAATAAATTTATTATTTTTAGTGAATGTCCCCTATATATTATTTAATTTAAAAAAGTCTTTTTTTTTTTTTTTTTTTTTTTTTTTTTTCCTTACACTGAATATTGAAAACAGTTCAAAATATCTTCATGAACCTGGTCAGGAACTGGAAAACTGGAACTGGAAACTCCTTAGAGCTTTCATTGAATTCATTGTTCTCTCTTCCAAGTATAAATACTCAGAGAACTGAAGTAGAGAAAGAACTGTTAGAGACATCACCACCTTGCAAACACAAGACAGGAAGTAGTCCTTAATTTAAAAAAACACTTGTTAACTTCCTCGTAGATATGTAGACTGAGTGGAAGGATGAGAATAACAAAATGATAGGATCTGCTCCTGTTGCAGAAAGCTGGGCAGGCTAGGGGACAGGAGGAAAGCATAGAAGTCTCTGACTTGATCCTCATTTAGTTTGTTTTAAAACTAAGTGGTGTAAATACATGATGGATTACATGGGTTTCTCAGTAAGGGCCTCCAACTTAGCAGGCTAGAAGAAGCTGATGAAGTAGCCAGGTTGAACAGAGACAGGTTGAGATTTTAAAGGAACAGAGGGGAATGAAATTGTTCCAAAGGCCTCAGGAAAATTCCAAAGCCATTTTTATCCCTCTTTTTGGCAACATTTTACTCTTCTTTGAGTCTGGGACTCAGACAAGTGTTGGTAACTGGAACATCCCTCAATGACTATGCTGTGGTTTAACCCGGCCGGCAGCCGGGTTTAACACAGCCGTTCGCTCACCCTCTCCCCTCCCTCTCTGGGTTGGGGGAGAGAAATGGGAAAGTGAAGCCTGTGAGCTGAGATAAAGACAGTTTATTAAGACAGGAAAATAATAATAACAATAATAATAATAACAATAATAATAGTACTACTACTAATAATGTGTACGAACAAGTGATGCACAATGCAATTGCTCACCACCCGCTGACTGATGCCCAGCCTAACCCCAAGCAGTCCAGCCTCCCTCCCCCAGCTAGCCACCCCTATCTATTGTTCAGCATGACATCAGATGGTATGGAATACCCCTTTGGCTAGTTTGGGTCAGCTGTCCTGGGTCTGTCCCCTCCCAGCTCCTGCTGCACCCCCAGCCTGCTCGTTGGCAGGACAGAGTAAGAAGCTGAGACATCCTTGGCTTGGTGTAAGCACTGCTCTGCAACCATTAAAACATCGCGGTGTTATCAGCACTCTTCTCATCTAAGCCAAAACATAGCATTCTACCAGCTACTAGGAAGAAAATTAACTCTGTCCTAACTGAAACCAGGACAGACTACCTCACATTTTTTGTCAAAATGACTGCAGCAGCTGCTAAAGTGAAGAATAATTGGTTGACCTGCACACCTGGTAGTTTGCTTGAGTGCTTACTCACAAAATCTGCTGTCATGTTAGTTATTATTGAAAATGTTAGTCATGATATCTGCTAAAATAATCCTTCTGGTAATTTCAAGATCAGGAGAAAGAGATGACCTAAAATTCCCGCTCTACTCAGACCCCAGCACAGCCTCACTAGAAGATACCATGACCATGCAGAAGTTATTTCACAGTTAATCTTTTTTCTCACTACAGTAATAATTTTTCTCATTCTCCAAGGAAGCACTTCAAAAACAGAAGTCACCAGCAAAATCCTTGGCTACCACAGCTGCTACCAATGGCCACAGAAACTCCATCACCTATTTGAAAAATCTCCTCAAAACTGTTGGTGAGGAAGGGCATGGTCTTTAATGAGACACTGCTAGAGGAGAGAGAAAAAAAGGTGGTTTAAACCTGGGAAAAATAGAAAATCATTTCTAAGGAATTGGATTGGAATTGTTTCTGGAATGATGGGAGAAGAGAAAATGGTAAGATTTTACAAAAGGAATCTTACCAAGTAGGGCTAGTTCATCCTCATTCTGTCCAAAAGGTAAGCCCCACACATACAATAGGACAACAATGACTTTTTTTTTTAATAAGGAGTTTTCTTTCTTCTTGTTGTTGTTGTTGTGTGTGTGTTGTAAATCTTGATTTGGTCTTCTTTCTTCTGTTTTAATGCATACATCAGTTGCTCTTACAATGTTAGAAAAGTCATGATCACAGGAAGAAATTTTGTGATAGCAGAAATATGTTTATTTTAAGTAAATATCAGTCTTAGAAAAAATGATATATTAAAGAATGGCTGTTTTTCAATGGTGAATGACTCACTATCCTTCTCAAGGTTGTAGTTAGAAACAGGCTATTAATGATCCAGAGAGTGTTGTGTAGGCCATTCTGAAAGAAAAATGTAATAAACCATCCTATTTGACAAGCTTATAAAAAGGTTAATAGCTTTACCAAATTAATTATAATGTTAATCATTTTTTTTTCTCCTGCCTTAATCAGCACTGTCAAATCATCAAACATAACCCAATTTTCTTCCAACACTACAACTACACTGAACTGCCATTTTGACAAAGTTTCTCATATTAATCAACCTCTGTATTAATATCTTTGTAGGATAAAACTGAGTTTAAAGCAGATGTTTCAAAAGCCTGTGCTTTTCCAAATCACAGGAGCTCTTTTACAAAAATGAGCTTTCTGAAAGCATTCTCTGTCTGTCACTTCTTTAGAACTTCCCTCCCCTCCTCCTTCCCCCCCCCCCCCCCCAAGGAAATAAGCACATTTGAAGAGTATGCAGTGGATCAGATCAGTTTTAAGCAATTACCAATCTGCTCAGATATGTAGTAACAATATAAAATGTAAGCTTCAATTTTGAGGACCTTCTTGTTTGTTTGTTTGTTTAATATTTTGATCTTTGACAACTTAAAGGTCAATTTCACTAAGCATTCCCTCTCAAAGCTAATCGATTATACTATAAGCACATTTTAAATAACCAAGGGAAATGCTACAGCACTTTATTTTTCTTTTTATGAGAAAAATGGAATTAAATTAAATTTTTCAATCCCCTGTGACTCATTCTCTAATGTAGAATAAATTTTATATGATTTGTAAGTGGGATGTGTATTGATATTGATGTCTTCTCTCTTTTACTGGAGAATATATATCAAACTACTGTTATATGAATATGTGCTGGCAAAAACATGTTGCAGTAATAGATAGTGTAAAATACGATATACCTAATCCATTTGAAGGTTTGCTAATTCCTGGTGGGGTTTTAAAAACATATTTGGAACTAGACCTGCAAAAGAAGTTATTTTTACTATCTTATACAACTTTAATAAGTTCCCCATTTGGAATAAACTAGCCCCCAAACTGGTGAAGACTGCAAAAACGAGAGTGAAACACAGAAGACCCAATGAGTTGTGGGAGAGCAGTCTCATTTGGAATGTGATCTGCTGTTTTAGATTTCTGTTTGCCAAATTCAGACTTTTGTCTGAACTTTTAAGTATCTGCCTTCTCATGGAAATCTTCAGTCATGTAGGTATTCAGGTAGTCAGGGATGTCTGCCTTCCAGTACATTTTATGCCTTTCTAGCTTTTTATTTGCATTTGTATTTGTATTTAATATTAAATCTAACAGTAATTGAAGCAGAAGGTCTGATGTAGGTCTATCTAAATTCAAGTGAATTGTCTAATCTTAATTATATAGGAATCCTCTTTTGGCCTGTTTCTTATGGATTGGTATTTTCCACTTTGGAAGGATAATATTTATTTGTTTTTTTTTTTAATTCCAGATCTCTGTAGAACTGATTTTTGATTATTTAGATAGTATGATGATTTATGAGTCTTCTAGAGAACAAAATGATGTTATGCTTTATAAGATTTTATTTTATTTTATTTTCAGGGAAATTAAACACATATTTTCCTTCATTCAATAATTCTGAAATAGATTTGGGAATAAAATAACCAATCAAACAAACAAATAAATAAATGGGGTCATAGCTAAGATACGATAAACTGATTTTGCTTCACTTCCCATGTAAAGCACATTGACCCAGTTCACTGATGAGGAGTTTGTCTTCTGGAAAAAAAAAAAAAAAAGCCAAGACTGGCGTTACATAGATTGTTACTATCCTCTGTACCAGGCAGTGCTCTAATAGAGAAACTACATAGCAGCCTTTGCTTCAGACTCTCCTGTAGGAAATCATGATCTCCCCAGGAATTCTTAAAGTAGGCATTTTTTTCATTCCTTTCTGCCACACAGGAGGAGGTTTGGCTCTCACAGAGATCTGGCTCTTGCAAGATCTCTGTTTTTCTAACAAGAAAAATAAACTTAATAAAGAGGGTATCAAATTTCCAGATTATTTTGAATATCTTTATTTACATAGATTTACTACTTAGCCTAAAGATTTTAAATTCTGTCCTTGATTAGGTTAATACATATATAAATATAAATTACAAATCGTCCTTCAAAAAGAGGAGATGCAATGAGGTTACGTGTAAAATAATCTTTGCTATTTGTCTGCTCCTGTTAGTTTCTCATTGTCAGGTGCCAAATGATGATGTTATGTTTTGAATATGTATTGGTGCGAA
Organism: Netta rufina; assembly: GCF_964035555.1. NCBI lineage: Eukaryota > Metazoa > Chordata > Aves > Anseriformes > Anatidae > Netta > Netta rufina. The sequence continues at coordinate 84,704,959 of NC_140124.1, read as the reverse complement.
CTCATGAAATTTTTTTTTATTCTATTCATTCTATTTTATTGTATTAAAGTGGTAGCCTCCTCCACCACTTAGCAGTCAGTTTTTACTTGAAGCAATACTCTCAGTTACCCTGCATTTATTTACAAGAAATGATAAGAACTGACAGGTGGGTTGCTGTCTTTTTTTTTTTTTTTTTTTTTTTGATAGCATTTCCTTTATTTATGACCTCAAAGACATAACTAGCACTTCCTGATAAATGCAAAAGAATAGGTTTCACAAAAAGTGCGTGGTAGAGAAGTTGCATCAGTTGTATGACATTACTTCCCATGTCAAAATGGATCACTTCTCCTATTGATATTAATTGTGCCCCTGTAAGGCTCAGCCTCTGCTTTCCATCTCCCATTTTCAACAAGCTCATAATCCAAGCCAGAGGAACCCTGTACAGTGTTTGGGGACTTGGACATAAAATCTTCCCTTTGGATGCTTCTCTAAAGGAAGAGAGATTAAAAAAAAAAAAAAAAAAAAAAGGAAATGAATTAATTTGTAATAGACACAATTCTGTGCATGGTTGCCTGTATCTATACCTTTTACTGACACTTACATGTATGTTCCATGTGGACAAGATTTGCATCTGTAGGGGTGCCCTTTTTAAGATTATACCCTGAAAGGACTGCTTGGAGGCAGACTTCAGACAAGATGGTTCAACATTAGCCTGTTGAGGATAGCACTGTATTGGGGTCAGCTTTCACATGTGAATCCTTGCAGCAGCTGAGATGAAGGGTGGTGGGTTGAGTGGAGGTATTGCAGGGGTAGCAAAAGCACTGGGGGAGAAACTAGAAGCAGATTGCTGTCCTTACCTTCTCTGGTATTGTGTAGGCAAGCTGTGGACCTGTCAGTCACAGGGCACTACTGGGAGTGTTGTGAGCACTACTAGGTGCTTCCCTGTGTCTTTTCTCTGTGCAGGCACTAGACTTCCTACTTGAGAAGTGTTACTTTGCTGACACAGTGCTTTGTAGGAGCTGGGGCTCTCATCAGGTCCTGAAATGGCACAGGAATGGGCTGGAAGATTCTCCACACCCTGATTCTGCCCATAAACTGTGAGCCTATTCCTCTATGAGATGATGAGCCATGTTGTGCTTGCCCCTGCTATCCACTAGCTGCAAAAAATTCCATTGCTCTTCAGCTGAAGCTGTGCAGGGTTACCTCTTCATAGGATTGGAAGCTGGGTGACATACATTTTTTTTGTTGTTGTTGTTGTTGTTTTTGTTTTTGTTTTTGGATGACCAGTTAAGATTGGCAGAGAGAAGGATGAAAACAGGCATTTCTGGGCATTTTAGGAGCTGTGGCATGACCCAAGTCTGGGAAGGGTGATGCATGAGGAGGTGTCTGGAGAGTGGGCATTGCAACAGCTGTTTATGAGAACTTGCAAGATCCATGATGTTCTGACTCCAGTGACTCTCAGTTTTAAGACTGCATGATATGAATATGGTTTACCCAGTTGTTCCACAATAAATAATACCATATAAAAAATTGGATTGGCAGAGACATTGAAAGATTTTGTAGTCAAACATCCTGTTCCAATCAGGGCTAACTTCAAGGCTAAATCAGGTTACTCAGAATCCTGTACAATCAAGTCCTGAATATGGCTCGTTACGATAAAGATGTGTCCCCTAGTTGGTTCCATAGCAATTGGCAGTGGTCTGGGAAGTTGTCTCTTCCAATCTGCAGTAAAATAATTTTGAAGAAGGACAAATCTGCAAAATATATACACATGGAAAGCAGATGATTTATTGAATAATCATTAACTGTCTTTTGCCTCTTTTATTTACCAGATAAGTTTTCATTTATTCAACTTTCTCTTATGACAGCTTCATAGAAATCTGCTATCATGAATTGGTCTGGGAACAGAGCAAGATTTGAAATAGGACTATGTTATGAGGCATTGATTGCTTCAGAGTTGCTCACAAGCATTCCTTAGAGCCACTGAATAGCTAACACGAACATTATGTACAATTGCACAACCAACACACTGTTCTCTGAAAGAGGATGTGTTCTTTATGCCTTTGATACGGAGTTTCTGCTCTTGCCTCTGCAATATCTTTGCCATGGAATATAAACTGTATTTAATAACTCTTTAATTGCTGAAGATGAAGCAATATTCTTATATTACTGATTTCTGCTGGATGGCTCTCTAGTTACTGGTCAAGATGAAATTGAATATGTTTATATTAAAATTATTATTTAATGTGATTGTCTACTGTCTTTTCACCTGAGGGGTAACGAGTAACGGTATTATTTAATTCATTGTGAGCTATGGAAGTCTTCACTAACATAGCTGTAACTTCTGTGACACTGATGTTTCATATATGTAGAGCTCCAAATTCCTTCATATGAAGATAGGCTGTTGATTCAAGCTACCTTAGAAGGCTTTCTAATTTCAGCGTGTGTTCAACAAAGTAGTATTCCTTAAGAAATGATCTTTTTGTTACACTACGCAAGCATCTTGAAGAAAAAACCCTAAGAGTAGTTAAATGCTTCAACTATGCCAGTAATTTCCATCGACTTTGAAACTATTTATTTCTATTAGACCTTACTTAATAGTCTAACTGCAGTATTATTTAATTTTTTATTCTGAAATGGCAGCACAGCTTCACAGATACTGTGACTTCTTTTGAATTCATAGTGTTTAATTGCCATAAAAAAACAGTTGTGAGAAAGTACTCTCTGGAAATATGTAACTATGTTGCTTTAATGCAACATCATGGCAACTAGCTGTAGTTCATATCTGAGCTGGCATTTTCATCTTAAACCCTGTTCTTAGTTTCAAATAACTTCCTCAAACCATTATATTCCTGGCTGAAATATCTGGTCTAGTATCAACTGAGAAGTAAAGTATTTAATTTTAAAAAATGTACATAAAAAGATAAAGACAAAACAAAAGTAGTTTCTACATAAGAAATGTCTCATTTTTTTTCCCATTTGGGTAATCTGCTTTTCTAAAAAACGGTAGGTGTGAATGTATAGAGGATGATATAAAGGATGCTATTCAGCATCCTTTGTTAGTTAGTTGAAGGAGTTTCCACTGGAATTTTTATTTTTAAAAACCTCTTTGTAAAATATCTTTAAAACCAGTATGAAATAAATAATAATAATAATAAAAACGAGGAAAAAAGAAATAAAAATTTGACTTCTGATACCATATCACAGAACTAGTTCCTCTTTACACAAGTTGAACTAGGACCTGTCTCAAGGATAAAGAAATAAAACAGTACTATCGAAAGGAAGTTTTGAATAATGAAAAAATAGACAAAAAAAAAAGAGTAAGAGTAAAGGTTCCCTGCTTTAAGTGTTCTTGTTTTGAGAGGTTCCTTATCCTTGAACTCAGACATCTCATAGCAAATGATGTGTTTCATGCTCAGAAAACTGGAAATGTAAGGACCATTTTCTGTCATGCTTCTCTTGTGATGTGGAGTGTGAATGAGTGAAAAGGAGAGTTTTGATATGCAGAATACTCAGCCAAGGCTTTTTAAAGCTGGACAGAAGATCTATGGAAAAACATGAAGACTGCATAAGTACTGTCTTCTAATATTTAGGAGACTGATACTTTGGACAAGGAATAGCACGTGGCTCTTAACAAGTTAAATAATTTCTTCAATGTATAGGTAGAGAAAGGGGGAGTGATGTAACATTTGTTCATTCCTCTAAGGAGTGTTGATACCATATAAAAAAACACAAAATGATAATGAGTTCATCAAATACAGTTATGGATTTGACCTGCTCTTAGGGCTATTCAAAGTGTGTTAATCCAGTATTTTTATTCCTGTTATTAGAAAGACAAAGTGCTTATGCAAAATTGTTTACTATATCTGTGTGTAGAATAAATGCACCATAGGATTTCAAAGCACTTGGGGAAGCAAATACTTGCATTTGGGTGATCCTCTCAAAAAGAAATCTAAATTTATTAGTAAAAGGTGTTTGAAATATTGGGGCATATTATTATTACTATTTTCCAAATATTATCTGAAATGTGCAGAAACCTAGTGGACTGATTTTTCCCCAGTCCTGTGTACACAAGTATTATAGCATTATATCAGTACATCACTTCTGATAACTTGCAGCAGGTATTTTCTGTTTCTTACATTGTTCTTTTTTACTTCAGTTTCACATATGTTTTGCTTTAATGTCTGAAAAACTACTAGTAGTCCTCTGGGTAGTATTGACCTCATTTTGTGTATTCTCTGAAATATAAGTTCAAATAGAAATTTAATATTGGTTTAAATAAAGCACCAGCCTTCTAAATCGTGTTCATTTCCCCAGAGATGTAAGTGTTCCTATATGTTCAGATCTATGTTTTTAAAGTGATGCTTTTTAAAATATCAGAAAATGATCTGCTATGCTGAAACAGAACCCATACAGTGATTTAATGTGATTACAAACACACTGCATGATACCCATCTGACACAATTATATAACATAATTAAATGAAACAAGCTCAATATTCTGATCCTATTACTGTTTTATACAGAAGACTGTCTAGCAAACCACAAAGCATTCAGTAGTGATGGATCAAATAGATTTAATGTTAGACCAAAACATGAATAAAATTTTAATTTTATTTTGATTTTAAAATTTTGATTAAAATTTTGATTTTAATCACGTGATTAAAAAGACAAATAATAACACATATATAAATTACTTTCTGCATTGATGCCCACTCACAAAATATCACAGAAAACTTCTTCCACTGCATGTCTGGATATTAGGCTAATACCAGACTGAAAGAGCATTCTACTCATATTTATTTACTTTCCAATTATGTCTTAATAGGAAATAGTTCTAATACTTCTCATATATTATGATATAAAAGCATATATCATTGTAATGACCTCCTAAAAATTAAGGCTTGAAGACTAGAGAAATTTTGTTTTGAATTTTTTTTGTTCTTTCTCAAACCCAGACTTCACTGAGGGAAGTAGGTTTTCATCTTGAAGATTTTTGTAGCCCTTATGGAACAGCAGATTATTAAGGCTAGACTGATTAATAAACTGACTGAAATGGTAGAACTTTTGGATTTAATAATTCATTTGAAATCTGCTCTTTGTCACATAACTAAGAGGGACTACTATCATCCCGTAGATGTAATTTTGAACGGAGTGGCAATTTGTAACTTCTGTTGACTTTGCTATCTTACATGTACATTTGTATAATTAGTTAATCCAGTTTACTTTGTTACAGAGACAAGTTACTATAATTACATCATCGTAAGGAAACCCCAGACAATATCAGTGTTCTAGACAAATAAAATCTGTCTGCCTAGCATGAAACATATAGTACAATTTAAAATGTATTTTTGAAACAATAAGGCTTATTAGAATTGCTTTCAAAGTACTTATACAAAAATATGCTTGATGGATGTAATGCTTCATTGCCTTCACAATTTTGTAGGTTAGCTTTGGTATGAGAATGTTTTCCGTGTGACTATGTTAGTTAATTCAGTTTGAACGTTCCTCATCCACTCCCAGTTACTGAAGAGAGCAGGCACACAAAACACATAATTCTGCATTCTGTCTCCTTTCTCTGAAAACCTCCAGGAAGAGGTAGACTCAGAGGTGCCTAAACTTATTACAGAGTGAACAGTGGGCATCACAGGGTGAACAGTGGACAACCACACAGATGCCTGTATGTGTATATGTGTATGTATACTTGCATATATGTGTAGGTACTGAAGAAAAAATCTATCCTGTTTTAGGACTAGGAAAATTACACTATTCAGCCATGGACCAGAAAAGGCACCTAGCACCTAGTGCCCCTAGGGCGCACTCTTAGTAACTCTAAAGGGCACAAAAATACACCTTCTCAACATGAATAACACAAATAGTCTGTTCCAGTCTAGGTGAGCTCATAAGAACTGAGTTTTTTCAAAAAACTAAAAAATAAAAAAATTCTGGAGCCCATGAGTAACATTATTAATGTTTAGAAGTAATGCAGGTTGAGAATTCTAATTTTAAGCATTTATGGAGTGTTTAATCAATTAATATATAGGATGATTTGTCTTCTTAAGACATAGTAAATATTAGGAAAAGCAAGCTGACATCATCTTTCTGTATCTCATTCATCATTTTTAAAGGTGTTAAGGATGCCTGGATTGTGACAGTTTGTGGAATCGCTTTATACATGTATATACTTCAAACATACTGGTTCAAAGTGGTATATATCTTGTCAGAAGGCAAGTACCACTCCCTCTGCTCTTTCTTTTGGAGAAAAAAACAAACAAGCAAATAAAAAACAAACAAACAAACAAACTTTTGGGGTTTAAAGTCCTGAGAGATTTAGAGTACTGGAGATTTAGATCTTGGCAGTCTAAACCTACCACCCCAAAGTTATCCTCAGGTGAGGAGTTTCACATCTCAGCTTTGCATTCCACTCAAAGAGAAGCATTTCCCTTAGTCTTGTGTTGTAAGGGATATTTGTTGCCCATGCTCTTATACTGGAATATGGATTAACTATTTACTGTTCACCTTCTCCATGTCACACATGATTTTATATCCATCCTCCTCTGTCATCTCTTTAGCCTCTTCTAGCCTCTTCAAGCTATTTAATCTACTGATTCATTCTCTGTGTGGCATCTCTTTCAAATCCTTGATTGTTTGATTATTAATGCTATTTTGCCTTTCAAATTCTATTTTTCTTTTTAAATAGAGAAACCCATACCACATACAATATCTCAGAAGAAAATGCAACATGGATTTACACCATATCATAAAGATCAAGAATCCATCAGCAGGACAGGTTTTTCTAGGCAGAGATAGTATTCTTTATTAGACCTACTAATATTCTTGAGAAAAACATGAAATAAAATAAAATCTGGGGCATGCAATTCCTCTGCCAAGTCTCAAAATAGAAGTAGGAGCTTTCAAAACAAAATGCAAGGTAAGAACAATTAGTCAGAATTTAGCTAATTATATATCAGCTAAACTGTCTTTGAGAAAAATAGGTCTTGTAACCTGTGGTACAGAGGGAACATTGGGAGGGTTAAAAGAATTGAGAAAGGAGAAAGGCAATCAGGGAATGTAAAAACAACAGAAGTCTAGAGAGATGAATAGGTACTTACCACCTAGGGGAAAGAGAAAGGTAGAATCTGTGGAACATAGAGAGGTTAATGCTGGGGTGAGTCATTATAATATGCTATAAAGAGAGGGTTCAGGGTTGTCTTTAGAAGGTTTTTCGTATGTTTCCTTTGTGGAGATTAGAACACATCCACAAAATTGGAGATGGAGTGACTGTTTTCTGGGAAATGCCTTCCCTTGATATCTGTACATTTCTGTTATGTATAGACTGGATGTGTGAGTTCATGTTGGTGCATAATGGCTGCCTAGCATCAACCATATATACTGTGGTGACATCTGGTGCTCTGTGTGAAACATTTGACATTTCTCCATGTGCAGGTGCAGCATCTACAGAAGCTAACAGTTCGGCTGTAGAGCTTATTCATAGTGAGTAGTACAGACATGTTAGTGAAAATCACTTTTGTTGCATAGGCACTGTCTATATTCAGTGCACTTTGGATTATGGAGAATTTGCTTCTGCTAAATGAGCCCAAAGGCTCAGGAATATGTCTGGGGGAAGATTTATTTCCAGGATTTTCTTCCAATAAAGGCTCTATTAAATGACTTTCTATACAAGTTCCAGGGTAGAATGTTATGTGCCAAGTGGGATTTATTTTTTCTTACAGTTAGTTAATACTTCATGTGGTGTTCAGGTGTCTTTTAGAAATCTGGCCTGTTCCTCTAGAGAATCTTTGTTGGATAAAAGTCCTCTTTCAACTACTCAGGTGGCCATCACAGATTAAATGCAGTAGTATGAAAAGGCAAACCTCTACCTTCTCACTTTCATGGAAAGATTGTACCTTGTATATATAGATAGGTGTTCTGACATGCAGGTTTCCTATATATTGTAGTTTGTAGGCTGCCATTGTTTATGCAGACTGTACTGTTTAAAGAGGTTGGTGCAATAGTATTTTGGAGATAGTTTGACAAGAGGGGGCTAATAATTGAATTTATGGGGAAAACAGTAAGGGAATCCAAATTTCTGGGCCAGTTGATAAAGATGTCACCTGTGTATCTTTGACTTTTTGGTACTGTTATTTAAAAGCCTTTCATGGCTCATTAAAACATTTGTAGACCGTTAACTCCTTTTCAATGTTTATAATGATGCCCATACATATATCACAAATTTTTGTCTTAAGTTTCACATGGGTACATTGGAGCTGCTAGCCTGACAGTGACTGTTTTTTGATTTCCCTGGAAGATGTACCGATAAACCTCTCCAGTTTCCTCTTTTTCAGCGGAACTGGAGCTGCCAGGCTTAGAAGGCTGGACAGCGTATAGAAGTAGAAAAAACTTCCATGTCTCTGCAGAGCTCCTCTGGGCCTATAGTTCAAGTCCTTTCCCATGATAATCATGAGCTACCTGACATGTGTACATGTACATCACATGCCCATGTGTGTGATCACATGTTCATCACATTGAAAAGATAACCATATGCAGTAAAATAAGAATGTCTTGTACTTCTCCACGCAGTTCATCTACCTGAAGGAGTATGAAAATGTTTTATTTGGTCCCTTCTTTTCTTCTGGGTCTAAATGATCTCCTGTACTCCTTTATGACTTGTCTTTGAGGATGGGCAGCCTGGTTATCTTCTTTCTACTTTAAGTCCTGGTTTTGCTCATTTTAGTTCTGGGGCTCTTTTTCTTCCAAGCTTTTAATCTATTGAAAGCCTGTTAGTTACAGTCTGCACACTAAGTGTATTTAATTATCCAAGTATGGAAAGACTATTCTTAGTCTCCATTTAATCTTACAACAGAACAATCCTAAGAAAGATTTTGATTTATTTGATTTTAGATATATGTGTCTGAGTTAGTTGCCTATATTCCTTTTTTGAGGACAGTAAGGCTCATATGATGTGTGATTCATCTGATGTCTACCCTGGGATGAGATAAATTGTTTATGAGAAGTACATCTTTCTTCTCATTTCTTAAGGATGAGCTCTAGGAAGGTTGTTCATATACAGGTGTCTACATTGTAGAAGTCTTTTAAATAGGTGAGACAGATACCATTACCTGAGTCTTTGGCAAAAAAATGGCTATTGAATGGCAGAGAGGAACTTGGTCAAATAAAATTTTAGAAATTACAAAAAAAAAAAAAAGAAAGAAAACAATGAACATGAAATGAGGAAATTATTCATGTTCTGCCATGTGCATGAAGTTCTTTCTCATACGTGTATGAGTTTCATGTAGTAACAGTGCCTGTAAGATCATTAAAGATCAGCTAGTCACTACCAATTCCTACAACAAGCATAAACACACAAGGGGAAAAAAAGAAAAAAGAACTTTTCAGGAACTGCAAGGATTTCTATGGAAATTGCTGTATTCAAATACATTCTTGAGTCACTAGTCAGGAAACAATGACTTTATTGTCCAACACACCCAAACTGCAGGAAGAGAAGACATAGTAAGACAAAATTTTGTAGAAGAACTTATTGAGATTTCTAAGGCTTTTTTTGAGTGGGGGGGAGAGGGGGTGGGGTGGGGGGAAGGAGGGGTGCGTAGCTGGCTGTCACACTTGAATTGTGATAGAGGCTCTTCTCTTTTTATTCAGGAGTTTGGCTGCCAGAAGGCAAATTTGTTACATTGATTGCAAGAACACATGGCTCAATATGATTCTCACTTACTTGTTGAAATCGCTCATCAATATCAAACATTCTTGAAGACATTACATAATTCACAGTGTTAGCTATGATGGCATGAAATTCAACAGAGTAGTGTTCTGCACCTGGGATGGAGTACTGCCAGACACAGGTACAGAACTGGAGAGCATCTCAGCAGAAAGGGGCCTGGGGGTGCTGGTGACAGCAGGCTCAGCATGAGCCAGCTGTGTGCACTGGCAGCCAAGAGGGCAAACTGTGTTTTGGGGTGCATTAAACACTGCATAGCCAGCTGATCAAAAGAGGTGACTATCCCCCTAGATATATCTATATCTATATCTATATCTATATCTATATCTATATCTATATCTATATCTATATCTATCTATATCTATATCTATATCTATATCTATATCTATATCTATATCTATATCTATATATCTATATATCTATATCTATATATCAGTGCATATATATATATGCACTGTTGCAACCTCACCTTAAGCACTCTGTGCAGGTCTGGGCTGCACAATATAGAAAAGATGTTAAGGTCCTTGAATGTGTCCAGACAAGGGCAACAAAGCTGGTAAAAGAGCTGGAAGGCATGTTCTATGAAGGAAAGGCTGTGTACACTTGGATTTTCTTGTCTGGATAAAAGGAGGCTGAGAGGTGATTTCATTGCTCTCTACAGCTTCCCAAAGAGGGGAAGTGCAGAGGGAAGTGCTGGTCTCTTCTCCCTGGTCACTGATGACAGGATGAATGGGAACAGCACAAAGCTACACAAGGGGATGATCAGACCGGATGTGAGGAAAAAATTCTTTACTGTGAGGGTAGTCAAGCCTAGGTCATGCTTCTTAGTGAGGTGGTTGATGCCTCATGCCAATCACTGTTCAAGCATCATTTGGATAATGCCCTGAATAATATGCTTTAACTTTCAGTTAGCCCTGAAGTGATCAGGCAGTTGGGTTAGATGATCTTTGAAGGTACCTTCTAACTGAACTATTCTATTCTGTTCTGTTCTATTATATTCTATTCTAATCCACTCTATTCTATTCTATTCTATTCTAGCTCTTTCATCTTAATATCACAGCTTTTCATTCTCACAGTCAAGCAATTTTTGGCTAAGAATGGATTTCAGATTGCTGCCTGATACTTTAAGCTTTGGTATTTAAGCAGCCTGTAGAATGGAAATAATGAGCATTAGACATTGGTAGAATAATTTGTGCTGGGCTAAATAAAACAGAAAGCTTGGCAATATGGCTGCAATATAGTCCTTTCTTCCTCTTCCCCTTTTTCTTTCTCTCTCTCTCTTTCTCTTTATTTTATTTTATTTTATTTTATTTTATTTTATTTTATTTTATTTTATTTTATTTTATTTTATTTTATTTTATTTTATTTTATTTTATTTTATTTTATTTTATTATTTTATTCAGGTAGATTCCAAAGAATTAGGAAACAAATTTCCAAAGAGTTAGGAATTCCAAAAAGTTAGGAAACAGCCTGTTTTAATAAACAGATGCAGAAAAAGGGGATTAGGCCTTGGAACTAATTCAGCATGGCGCTATGGAACTGGCTGATTCCAGACTATTTGGTCTCCAGCTCCAGTAACACTGTCTCAGTAAACTTCACAGAGGTCTCCTTTTCCTCAGACTCTACTTTCTGCAGTACCTCCTGCGTGTGAAACACAGTGGGAGAATATTGTATTACACAAGAATATGAAGGAGCTTTTTTCATCAGACTTCAGCATGTTGATGAATTGCTTACAGCAGCTCTAATTTAAACTAATAGCATGTGCTGGAACTAAGACAAATTATGAAATGTCCAGCAAGCAAGTCCGAGAGAGTAAATGTGCACTCAAAAAGAGTTTTAAAATGCACATGAAGGATTTATGAATTGTGGCATCCAGGCAGAGCATGACAGTTTCCCTGATGTTTTGAGGGACTGCTGTAAGTTAAATGATGGAAGAAATCCAGATGAATATTGAAAATAGTCAAAACTAGGTGAAGTATTGAACAAATAAAATAAGAATTTCAGAAAGCCCAAGAAGGAAAACTTGAAAAATGAGACTATGCAGATAACATTTGCAATGCCTCCCCACCCCCAAGAGTGAACTATGAATCAGCCCACCATCTCTCAGGAAAAGGAACAGTCAGAATCTCTGCAGTCTAAGAGAGGAGAAATGGCAAGACAATGGAAATTTCAGTTGTCAGCTAAGTAGTAGTCCCTAACTCTGGAAGCCAATGATGAGAAAATGTGAAACTGAACACACCCTTTCCCAATGTCCCAGAACGAATCCATGACCCTGCTATAGCACAAATCTATAATGAAAGTAAAGCTGGTAGTTATATCTATGCAAATTAGTGCTGCATTATTCAGGAAAGCATTTGTCAGGTGGAAACGGAAAAGGTCTTACGTGATGTTTAACTGGTCTAGTCTACTTCTGCTCTATCTGTACATCTAAAAGAAGGCATGGATACGAAGAATGACAGACACATATCTAAGCAGCTGGCTGACTGCATGGGGAAGGACCTCATAAAAGCAGTGACAGATGTACCATCTCTGAATCCATGGTCTGCTTTGATCTGTGTGGCAGAAACCTCCGACTGAAAAAAACATGTCTTGTACAAAAATGCAATGCCATGTAAAGTCTAGGAGAAAAGTGATTCCACTTCTTTCACTAATACTAAACAGCAATTCAATGTACTTCTGTCCATTTCATAATACTTATGGTATTATTTATTGCCACCAACTCCTCAAACAGCACTTACTGAAATGATAGGGAGAGAGAAGGAGTGCTACATTACTTAGTGTAAAGAGAAAAAAAAAATAAAATGAAGATAAAATATAAAGATGATAAAGATAGGACAAAGATATAAAGGACCTCCAAAGATCAAGGAGCCTACTCAGATTTTAGAAAAAAGCCACTGAAGATTATTTATTGACAATTGAAGAAAGTTGATGACCAGAAAATGAAAGAATATCACAAAGAGCTATAACAAATTTAAAGCCAATATTTTATAGACACAAAAGTCATCAGTTAAATTGAAAATGCGAGGAATAATCAGCATTTCCAGACTTCAGCCAAAAAAAACAACTAACCTAACCCAAAACAAAAACAATAAACAATAATAATTCACTCCTGCTTACCACTAGGGTCTTATCTGAACGTTGCTGTCCATCTTTAATGTCTATTCTTTAAAATGGGGTGGCCACATTTTAATTCTCTACTAGGAATAACACCTTGTCCATTTTAATTCCTGAACCATACAGGAGAATTGTTTATGACCATGCTAGTTGGCCCAAGCTATATCAGGGACCATTCTAGCAAATTAACTGCACAGAAATATGATTCCATCACCTTAGAATATCTCTTGGCACTATGTAACATGGTAGTATTGGTATGGAACCTGAACAAAGAAGTGAAACCAGAGGAAGAGAAGTGATGCCTACAGACTTTAATCAGTACATTGCACACACTACTTGTGTATATAAAAGATGGTAAAAATTGGGGAAAGAACAATTAATGAAACTTGAGAGAGAGAGGAGATAAATCTAACACCAATAGAACTAATATTCATACATTCATTCTAAGATGAAGTAAGAAATGCAGTTCTGCAAGAATGGGCATTCACTGTCTTCACTGAAAAACAGAAATCACATATAAACTGTCATTTAGTGCACAGCCTGTCCTAAACTATAACCAAAAGGACTAAGGAAGAGGTACAAATACAGTAAATTTTAAAAAACTAATCTGCTTACAGCACAGAAATTTTACTTTATAGATTCCTGTATCAGGCTGCCTAACAACAAATGTCCTTACTTTGGTAAGAATCTGTGCATTTATGCTTTAAGATAAGTATGCGATTGGCATGATAACCATGCCAATGTACATGATAACCTCATGTACAGGGCTCAGCTCTTGAAAAAAAAATAAAAATAAGACAAGTGAGAAGGAGAAAGCAGATGGACAATGCTGACAAGATGACATGATGCTTCAACATGAAACTGAGGGCATAAATCTGAACAGATGAAAAGATAATGTCATGGACAATGGAAAATGTGACAAAATGCTCAACTGTAAGGGAAGAGCTAACTGTTCTGCTTAGAAGGTAATAACCTATTGCTTTGTCTCTGTCAAAACCTGCCTGAGCACTTTTGCAGGATGTACTAGGAACAACAAGCAGATTATATGATAAAACTACCCCAAACTCCATTTTGAGTAAACATCACTACTGGAGGTGAGCAAGTTCTAAGGGACACATAAACAGAGGACTGGAATGAACCTAATGCCTGCACCTCTCCCATGCTGGAAGCTTTGCTTTGCATGAAACTGTGGGAAGGTGGTTGGCGAAGTCAGGACTGTAGTAATGATATGATTGGATGTGTTTGCATGGTGTTTTGTTGCAAATTATACATAAGGTGCTGCATATTCTAATGGTTAGCTCTCATTTCTCCACTGGAGGAGAGGTCTTATGCTTATGATTAAACTTTGGTGAAATGTTTGTAAATGTACCCCTGTTTCCTCCTCAGTCATGGAATGTCCCAATATGATAGAAACCAATTATCTACATGGTACAATGAGATGTTGAAATCAACTGGAAGAAAAGACACAGTGTCACTATTCCTATTCTTCTTATGCTAGATTTTTGCAGCAGTTATCTTTTAGTAAAACATAACAGAAACACCACTCCTTTAAAGAAAAAAATTGTCACTGCGATGAATCACTATTAAATTATCCATTTATTATTATTTATTTATTTATTTATTTATTTATTTATTTATTTTTCCGGACTGAAACTGGATTTGCTTTGGTCTCCTGCATAAGATCCTAACTGTGAGAAAAATCTCAAATCATTTTCTTCAGACAGGATCTTCTGTGAAGCTAATTTATTCGCTATTGCAATGGTGGGCGTCCTGCCAATTAGATGCACATTTTAGTAAACAAATCATAACCTTTTATTCCCTATTACCCAACACCTGATCACCTCCCCTGTGTCCTCATTGGCTGAGTACTACAGGTTCACAAGCTACTCGATGCTCTTCCATACCATATTTGTACAAATTCTTTTTTCAACCCTTTAATTTCTCCTTTTCCCCCTTTTTTTCCCCTTTCTTATGTTATGAGAACTTGTGATCTTTGTTTTACCATTCTCACACTGCTCATCCTGTTTTTCTCAAGCTTCCACCTTATTTTGGAACAATGAGGCCGTCTTCTGTCCACTTATCTAGTATTTCTCCTTATCATGACTACACAACTACCTTGGAATACAGAAAATTAGTTCTCTACTGCAAAAACACAACTTAGTTTCTCACATAACCCCAAAATCCTAAATAAAAGCGAGGAATTTCAAACAGGTCAATGGGTGTTGTACAGAGCATGTTCTCTGCTGACAACTTCCAAAATACAGTATGCAATATGGTTTATCCTTTTTGGTAGTACCAGAAAAGTGACATTTGCTGCAAGAAATGAGATTGCTCTAATGAGTTTATAAAAATTACATTGATTTAGTAACTTTAATTAATAATCACCTACATTTATTTGAAGAGTTTTAATCAGGTGCTTTAGGCTATGCCTATTACTAAAATACCAGAGTTAACAAGACTACTGATTTCAGCAAAGACATGCTAGGCACAAAAAAAGTAAAGACAGGAAGGATTTCCCCTGCCAGTAGAAGAATGGAACTAGCCGAAAGAAGAGATTGAAAGAAAGAACTGGTCTGCGAAGGGGATCAGGAGGAGGTTAGATAGTTATGAGATGTGAGTACAAAAGGGACAGCAACTAGGCAAATCAACAAACCAATGCAAGATTCCTACCTGTGATCTAGTTCACCTGGCTGGTTAGTGAAAATCAATTATTTCAGAACACAGTTATCTGAAGACAATTTTTTTTTTTTTTTTTTTTTATTTCCATCAAAATATTTTTACTTAACTTGAGGGCAGAATAATTTAATTTTTAAAAAATATATATATAAAAGGAAATAAGACTTCCTTCACCAATAGTTGAAAATGCTTTAAGAATTGCATCTGAGTTATAAGAGGGGGAAAACAGCACACAAGTCTGTGCCTTAGGTTTCCTGTGACAGGTTAATCCAAACATGAATCCATTGCCCCATAGCATGAATATGATTATTTAATATAAGCACCTGCCCTTGGGTCTCTTAGCATAATCATAATGTGTCCTTAGGGGTTATTAAAATTGCTTAAAGTTTAGTCAATGTTTCCCTCTTTGCTTTATGCAAATGTATTAAATTATGAGCACAGAGAAAAAAAATGAACCAGGACATGAACTTAGCTGCTATTAATTTAGCTAACCAAATTAAAAAGGAAAAACCCAGAGACATTGTATAGCAATCAGTAGTAGGCAATTTTATTAACACCACATCTGAAAAATTAAAGTAATTCAGGCTGTCCCATTCTTCAATATCACCAGAGAAACCATCAAGTGAAAACTGCTGGAAAATCTGATGAAACGTGTTTGAGGAATATATCCGGGGAACCAACTTTCATAAGGTCTTGGGAAGAAGGGAGAGGAAAAAAGATTCTGGTATGCAAATTTAATAGATTTTTCTAAATGTCTGTAGTCTTCTCAAGCATATAGCAATTCCATGTGAAGGATTGAGATACTGTTCTATCAGATTTTGCAGCTATTCGAGTCTAAATCCCCAAAGCTGCATTTTTGTATTGTACTTTAAAGAAGGGAGAAGTGTAAAAACTGCTGTAAAAGTTGCTGGTCATACCTCAGGCTCCCAATCCCTTCCCTAAAGGAAAGTCCATAAAGACTGTCAGCAATCTGGGGACACGTGGCTTTTCAGTGTTATAAACAGAAAATACAGACCAAGTCATTCATAATGCACTTTCAGTTTGATACATGTCATGCCAAAGCTGATGGAAATTGACCATTAACAATTAGAGGGAATGTGCCTGGGACAAAAAGGTCACACTGTTAATGACTTTGCCTAATTGCTATTTCATGTATCCAAATATAATACATAAGACATTTATTTAAAAATTAAAAGAGCCAAAAAAAGCATTAGATATGTTTAAATTCACCAAGCAAGAAGTGTCTTCTATGGCAAATATTTAATTCACCAAAAATACACATACACAGATTTCTCATTTGGGAAATTAATTAATGTTTGTTCTAAACTAAAAGTGTTCTTAATTTATTTTGGAAAGCAGAACAATTTTGATTTCATTCACATAAATTTTTCACAGATAAATGATAAGACCCTGCATCCTAAAAGATATGGTTGTTGAATAGATAGACTGTCATTTATTTATATGTCAACTTAATTTGCAAGCAGTTAACTTGAAAGGAACAATAAGGAAATGTATGCCACTGGTTAGCTGGGAATATGATAGTGAGAATTAAGGTAGTTCAGAAGAGCTATACCAAAAGTATTATTTGATAGTGTGCTTATTCTCAAAGTATATATTTAATAAATATATTTATTATTAATACTTCATTTGGAAAAGGTCATGCACCCCAAATTGTTTTGTTTCTCATGTATATAGAACTTTTAAAACAATATAGCACATAAAGTATATATATAACTGTGTATTTCAATATTAGCACTTTTTTTTTTTTAATATTTAGCTTTTTAGTTCACTGTCTCTGCCTCATTAAACATAATAGGAATGGATAGTCAAGTGTAATTGGAATATATTTTTTTAAATATTACATTAAAATATTACATGCTAGCAAATGTTGAATCTTAAATTTATTAGAGTGTATCAGTTGGCTCTGAATTATAATCATATTAAAATAAAGTAGATGGGATAGGTGTTAGGCTGTCTTTAAGTATCATAAGTGTTCGTGATTCTCCATATGTTTACTTCACATATAATTTTTACAGAGCTGCTGATTTGAAAGGTTTCACTGTAGTCACAATTACATCCTAAAATGTCAGGCTAATTAAGAACTTGCTTTTGTAGCTGAAACACTTTTGTCCACAGAACTGAATCAGCAAAATTTGACATTTGTGTGTTCAGATGGCCTATAAATATTTATGCATACACTTTACCCAGGGCATAACTGGTTGTATGGAGCTTCTCTATAACTACCAGTTGGATGATACCAATCCCCTTTGGCTTATTTAAATATAATCATAATGAAAAAAAAAAAAAAAAAAAAAAAAAAAGTAGGAAATTCAAAGATCTCTGCTCTGTTTTACAAAACTCAAAGACCCAACTGTCTGCTGAGCCTGAACACTTGATAAGTGTTTGACATTATACTATTTTGCATTTTATTTGTGGGATTAACCCTTAGGGAGTTAGTTTTGTTTGGAATTGGTGTTAGTTTGCACACCCACTTGCAATTAATTATGTGAAAATTGTGGAAAAGAAATGTTTCTCATTCAGTGATGTTAAGAAGTTGGTGAAAACATGTTTGTGCCAGCCAGTCTGCTTCCTGAAAAAAACTTTTTCTGGGATTCTTCTGTCTCAAGGAGGCCTCTGCATGTCTAATTGAGTCAAGCACTCATAGCATAGGTGGATGGGGTTACTAGATTCAAGTAAATCCTGGCAAATTAAGTCCTCCGTCCATTCTTGTATGAAATGCTTGAGAGGAGCTTCCCATGATTTATCTGGAGGTTATTGCCTTTTTTGACCAGTATCAGCCACCAGATGTATTGTTTACAATCTTACTGACAATATTTAAGTAAACAGATTTCTTGTAATGTTTCCAGTCTTGTCCTCTTTCCTCCTATTTCTATCTAGGTGATAGAAATATATTGCTGCAAAGGTATGTTTAAAAGAAAACAATGTCAATCCCCATTTTAAATCTCTTAACTTATTTGATTCTTAATACTTGTAGCATGTTCGTCCGTATTTAGGGATTGACCTGTTGTTGTCATTATTGCCTACATATCCAAAAACATTTCACAGAAGTAACAGTTTGCTTTGTCCGTATTTTCTTATTAAAACAGAAGATTATTATTTATCAATGTTTTGCAGTAGATCAATCATGAGGAACGTTGCCCCTTTCTTCATGCAGTGGTGACACTGTTCTTTGCATCCGAGTCCTGGGAGTCTTTTGACTTCTTGAAGGAAAATGCCATGCATACAAAAAGTTTTTCTTGTTTGTTAAATGACTTAGCTTTTCTGACTGAATTGACTCAAAACCAAATAACACAGGAATGCTGTGTCTTGGCTAACTTTTCAACTGGGGTAGATGTGGAAGAATAATATCTGTGTTGTCCTCCTGAAACCATCCATGAAAGGCCTATCTGAAAAGAAAGAAAACCTGCAGCCTGACGCTAACAGCTTTGTTATAGTATTTACAATTGGTATAGTATTTACAATTCACAGTATGTTTCTTGTATGCCAGTTGCCATAGTGTGTGTCTGAGCTCAGTATTCTCTGCAAAATCCCTGTGGGACAGAATTAAGTTGATCTTCTCTCAGCTTTGTATTCTAGACCTAACACTCAAACTCAGTTTTGTTCAGTGATTTTGATAAAATAATTGCTTGCTTTCTCTAAGAATTAATTTGTCTGGGAATTTGAGAAATGTGAAGGTTAATTTTAGTATAACGAAAATGAATAATAGAAGATTGCATGGTTTCTGGAAATGCCTTTGTTTGAGGATTTCACATTAAATACAGATAGATGCAACATGAATATTTTCAGAGGCATATAAAGCAAATGGCTTCATCTTTAAGAATTTTTCAAATTTCTTATGAGTCATGTGCTGTTAAAATATGACTTACACAATATATTGATCACTGTGCTGTACAGCTGAATTCAGCTAAGTATACATATGTCAATCAAAGCTTATTGAAACCATAACTGAGAACAAATAGCTGCAGGCTTGTTGTTCTTAATGAAATTATTGGCAAGCTCATTTAAGTGAAAAGGATATAATGCTGAATACCCTGTGAAGTTGCATGTTAGTCCATTTATTTGTCAGCTGAGAAGCAGAAGTTTTTTTTTGTTTGTTTGTTTGTTTTTTAATTATCATTAATTTCTGTTAACATGGGGAAGAAATTAAATACTTTATTTTCAGACAGAATATTCTTGGAATACTTTTTCAGATAAAAAGGACTTTATTTAAATTTAATACATGTAGAAGTAATTTATATGGGGGAGTGACCTGGAGCATAAATATGTAAGAAGTTACAAATAATATGGAAGGACAGCTGACAGGTGGAACTGTTTCTGGTCCACAGACTGTTCTGGATTCTTCCAACACAAAATTAACTCCAATCATACTACAATGGAAAGCTGTGTTTTGTGTTGGTGTTGATTTTGTATAATATCAGAAGGTTCCTCTAAAAATGTTCAACCCCCCTCCACCCCCCAGATTATTCCTCCTTTGTGAAGGCCCTAAACCAACACAAAATTTGGACAGGGTGACTGTCAAATGATTCTGGAGTGAGTAGTGCTTCTGGTAGTAATTTTCTGCATCAAGCAGATCAAAATGAAAATGTTTGTTTGGCCTACGGTGTTTAAGAAAAAGTTTGAAGTCCAGAAAGAGAATTTCTTTCTAATTATTACCTTGCTTAAAACTTAGAAGTTTTTAGAGAGGATTTAAAAACAAACAAACAAAAACAACAAAACAAACAAACAAACAAAAACAGTGTAAGTGGACCAATATTTAGGAATTCAATGAAATCCTAAGACTTAGATTCAGTATATTGAATAATTGAATCAAGTGTAGCTTTGTTGGATGGTAGTAGAAGTGTAGATTTGTTGGACTTACCTAGTGGGTGATGATAAGAAACAGTCCCTACTCTGTTTCTTTCTGACTCCACATATGCTTTAATGTCCAAAAGCATCTTTCATTTTAAATCTCCAGTCTAGATTCTAGTTGACCTTCTATGTAATCACAAGTTAAAATCTCTTCTATGGCATGTATGCTATTTGTCCTTTCCATTAGGATTTATTCTTTTGATATATGAGTGGACAAAACTTGACATCTTTTTATATAACACATACATATACGTGCAAGCAGCATTTATCTCTAGGAAATAGGTGGATGAACATTTCAGGGGTGTTGTTTATTACCTGAAATTTATACATATATATATATGGTGGTTGGTTTTTTTGTTTTTTTTTTTTTTTTCCTTTAAAAATAAATTGAATTATTTTAGGTAAAGTACAGCTTCTTCATCTGATTTTCCATTCTGTCCCTCAGGCACAGTTTGTATATGCTGACTTCCCTCCTCTAAATGTGCATTCTACATGTTTACTGCCTGTAACATCTGCTCCTGCCTAAAACTCAGAGCCCCAAATATATGATCATCTTTCATGATTTTACCTATGGTGGATATTTCTGATTTTCTCCTGCCCTCCGATGGCTATGTTTTTGAGAGCTGCCCCTAAATGGCCTCGTGGGCCATTTGCTTTCAGCGTAATAGTCCATTCATTTAGTTTTCTTTAACTATTTTTAACACCTATTTCGATGGCCTCAATTTTCTCCTGTTGTCTCTGAAGTACTCCAAAATCCTTCATTTTCAATTTCTCTCAGTACATTACTTCTGACAGTTCATCCATACACATCTACTTTGTGCTGATTTTTTAAATCTGTTTATGAATTTTCTAATCTCATGCTGATAATGATGCCCCCAGTATCTCGCCCAGGATGAGTCATCATCTTTTTAGTTAAAATATGACTAACTTAACTCCTTACACTCCTTTCATAACCTCTCTTATCTTCCATCTCTGTTCCAGCTGACAACTTTGAACACCAAAACTTGAACTCTGTATGTATATTGCTTGTTTATATCTGATATTCATGGAATGTCCCTGTGCTACTGATTTTTTAGCCTTCAACATTCCCACAGAACACCCATTTTTGCCATCTTATTCAAAATGTTTCATTTAGGCTCTCATAATATCCTTCAATGACTATCACAGCCTTATCCTGCTCTTCCAAACATACACATCACCTAGCCATATATAAAATTCAGTTTCTGTGGTCAGTTGATCTGGTTTTTCATTTACCTATTCATTTCCTTCCTCTGAGTCCCTTTGTCATGCACTACCATAATTATCTTATCAATTTCAGAGTCCTGTGTGACTACTCCTCTTTGCAGAGATGTTTGGGGAGTTCTTTTCTGTTCACTTGTGCTCAATGCAACATCTTTTAGATTATCTTAAAAGGTAAAAACACCAATAAAGAAAGCCTATTGTATATTTCAATCTGGACTCGGGCAGGCTTGTCAACAAGGCATTTTGCTGGGTGATGGCTCTTTTGTGACTTAACTGAAATGTAGACGGTGGCTAGCTCTCAGCTGACAGATATCTACATTATACAATTAGATGTTAGAACTGGTATTGATGTCTACTTAGCAGCTTCAGCAGAGGTTAAGCACTGAAGCAGTTTGGAGACTAAATGATTCTGTCACTCTAACACTTGACCACTGCAGAAGAGGCCTGAGATTGCTGATCCCAGACAGCTTTCTCTGTTGAGTGTTTGTGAGTCCATGCTGAGGATTTATTTCTCTGTGCCTGTCAATCTAACGTGGTTCAGAAATGCTGAGCTAACTTTAGCAGTGATCACATGCTTAGAAAAAGCCGCTGCACAAATCCTGAAGGTCATCATTTTCTGACAAAAATTTGATGATCTCTCCTGTCAGCATTTGTCCTTCACTTGTTTGTGATAATCAGTGATATATATCTCCATTTAAAACGTCAGTCATTGTCAGTAACATATCTCAACTTTACTTTTTTCTTACCTTACTATTTGTTCAGATTTTCAACTTCTGCCCTATAAAACGTACCAGGTAATAAAAATGGTGAAGAATGGTTTTTAGAAGTTTTACTTCAGAGACTGAAAAAATAAACAGCAGCACCACCACCAATAACAACAACAACAACAACAAAAATAAATATTTTCTAAATAGTTTCACTAAGTTCAGCTATTTCAAATCTTCCAACCAACTGTACAAAGGTACTGATTCAAGGATCTCCATATGTGTGCTGAGATCACTGTAGGATTGGAATCCTCAGAATACGTTTCAATAAAATTTGACTGTGCATAGCAGATGTCAAGACTATTTCTATTATAGGCTTATCCTTGTGACTCATGTCATCATTCCTGAGTAGTGGCCTAGAGAAAGGTATAATATAAGTTTGTGTTTCAGTGATCTTACACACCTTATTGACAGATGCTTCCCAAGGACTTTCTTTGGACAGGAATAATAATGCACTCAACACCTTCACTGAGGGGACAAAAAGATGACAGGTGTCAAGGAGACAGGGAGGCATCTGCAGCATCTGCAAGTTCAATCATGTACCAACAAGAAAACATGACTAGTTATATGACAAAAGAATAATGTGATGTTTGATGAGATAACTCATCCAGGTTTCATACTCCTGGGAAGCAGCAGGGAAAAAAAAGTGATGCAGATTCTTCTATCAGTGAGCAGGAAAATAGTGATATGTTAAATAATAATAATAATAATAAATAAATATATATATATATGGTATATAAAAGGCAAAGTTAATTAAGACCTTAAAAGAGACCTGTTAGAGCTGAAGTTAGGAGCAAACAAAAACCTGAGGAATTATAGTCTGGAAAAGCGATATGAATTCTTTGTATACTAATTACATGTATTAGCAATTCATGCCACTTGTCTTAACTTGCAAGGTGATTTCTAGCAAATAACAGAGCTGACGGTAATTAAACACAATTTCAGTGGAAGAGGAATTTTAATAATTTTGACTCTAGTTTTGTAGTCTGTGCGTGTGTGTATTGTGTTCTCATCATATTTTAGCCTTTGAGTATATTCATTCTACAGCAGGAACTTTGCGTTTTAGGATTTTGCTACACACAATATAGTAAGACCTTGTTCTGACTGGAAATGCTATTGCACAGATTAACATGAACAGTAGCAAAACAAGAGCAAATAAGAGCCATGCCATTTTCTCAGCTGGTTAGGGGCAGGTATGAAGAAGTTGACATTAGATGCTGGCCTTTAACACCTTAGTGAAATGGAAGTTGAAAAATTAATTTCATTTAATATCATTCCTAGTTCCATTAACCTTCACCTTTCATTTTCAGATTTAAAACCTAGGAGAAAATTGTGGAGAGAACAAGATGTTTTCTGAAGTCTCCTGCTGTCAGTGGTAGTGTGGTTAGAATTCAATGTATGTCTTAGTCTGTTTTCTTCATTGCTACTTAATTTCTAGAATATAAAGACCTTAAAATCCCATTCTTTAATGGATCTACTCCAGCTGACAAATATTGCTTTCTGTTGTGTATTTGCAAAAAGGAGTCCCCACAGGGACAAAAAAAAATTATCAATCTTCTTTGAAGAGTTAATTTTATGAGCCATGTCCTTCAGAGTTTTCTATCTTTGCCCTGACTTTTCAACTAGAAAGGATGCTTAGACCCAAGTTCATGTACTGATACATTGAGAGCTTTTTGATGTTTTCATTAAACAGCACACATCTGAATTATGTTTTTCAACTATTACAAAATGCTGAAGAAGATGTATATACAGTAATAAAAGGGTGCCCTACAGAGGGCTTGAAAAATGAGTATGAAATGAGTTCCAGAAGTAACTTTTCTTATTGAGAATCAATAATGTCCTGACTTCAGTGTTCATCTGACAAGATCTGTTATTTTATATAATGTGTGAGCTGGACAGTTTATATTTATTTTTATACTATGCCAATTTAATTATGTCAGACCTGCATACCCTTTAGACACATGGATTTACTTACATAAGGTAGGCTTTTTTCATTAACATTCATTTTAAACTATCCCAGGAGCCTCTAACAATAATTTAAAATTTGAGATGCATTCAAATCTTGCCACCTTCATTTCTGGTATTTATTAATTTTCTCCTTCACTCATGTCTTCCTGTCTTTTTAATGATTTTAGATTAAACACTGATCCAAGATTTCATTTGATTTTACCTTTGTGGCATTTTGTTTTGTTTTGTTTTGTTTTTTTTTGTTTTTTTCTTTGTCTTTTTCCCCCTGCCACCTCCCTGCCATCTCCCCATCTAGAAGGTTTGCACAGCCAATGCATCAATTTTAATTCTGTCCTTTAAGGTGCTTGATAACCAATAGCATGTACGATGGTTTGAACAGAGTAGTACACAGCTATGTGACAGACTGTCAAGCTGTTGTGCTGGGGAGCAGAAAAGGCCATCTGCTCCTCAGCAGATGAGGAATCAAGCATGATACCAAGGCAAGGCAGGGGTTGTGTGAGCTGGGGCACAGCCCCATGCAGACATGAGCATTACTGGCCTGGAAATGGCAGTCCTTTGAGGACGACTGAGGGTCCAGATCAACAGGCAAGCCCATAGTAATAAGGCAGGTCCAAGGTCAAGGTAGGATATCCAGAGGTCAAGGATCTGGAATAATGGTGCCCATGACCAGGCACAAACAGAACCATGTTGAAATGGTTCTAATGGGCCCCTGGGTTGAAATCCCAGGTGGGGCTGGTCACCAGGGCCATTAAGGACTGTTAGTGCACTAAGAACACTGACAGTGTGTAGAGCAGTATCCACACCATGCCTCATAGGCATATGGCTGCTTTTTAGCAGCTATAGGATTTCCTTGACCTGGAGGTCACTATCATATACAAAAGGTTACCCTAGAGCTGACAGCAGAATCTGTCAGCAGCTGCATTCAAGATAATGGCTCCTAGCTTTTGTTGGGCTCAGAATAATTCTCCTTTAAATTTTTCTTCCCCTCCCGGCTCCTCTACTTATGAGCCCTGCTGAGTTCTTATGTCAATGTGCATTTTAATAGGTGCAAGGGCAAATGGTTAACCATTGCAATGAGTAGAAGCTTTATCATTAAATTGTAAAAGCAAAATCAAGTCCATGAATTCATCTTGACAATGGATCTGCTTAACCTGGCCTGTGTGTAATATATTTAGTCTCTAAGGAACTGATGCACTTGACCATGGGGGAGAAAACCTTAATTCCCTTGTGCAGGTTACAATAATGTGTTCAATGTTCTGAGATTGTTCATAATTTTATATTGAATTATAAATTACATGGTGCTTTGCAACATTCAGCATCTGAGAAGCTTGAAAGAAGATAGTAAGAATGATCTGGACAAATGTTCTGCAAAAAGAAAGTCATATTAACTCAGCATCACTAAAATGGCAGTTATTTTTAAGAAGGATTAGGCTGTAAGATATGGATATCAAATGCCAAATTTGCACATATGTGGAATTAATTTTTTGCTACATTTCATGCTGGCAAAATTGGCAGTGTTATAAACACTTGGTAATTTGGCAGTGACTTGAAAGGAGGCCAGCGCCTTCTGGTATTTTTTCTGCTGTGTTACCCACTAGTGGCAACAAAAGAGAAACTGAAGGACACCAGCCTTTGGGGAAGGCATTGGTTAGTGCAAAGTCTGGCAGCCCAGAGAAAAGTTCTGATGTTGCAGAGATTTACAGTGAGCTGCTGGTCCTTGTCAAGAACTGTCCTGGGGTGGTAGGGATTAAAAAAGGTAGTTCCTGGAAAGAAAACATGTACCACTGAGTTTTCCTAACTCCATCTCACATCTCTTCTGCCTTTGTTGGTCAACATCACTCCTAACTAGGTGGAGAAGAGTAGGAACAAGCAGTTCCTCCTAACCTTTCACTGGTGTCTACCCCAGAGCTCCAGTATAGTCTCTGCTAACAGAAAGAGCAAAGCCTTGAGCTGTAGAGGGCTGTTATTTCTGTTATCTGGTTACACCATGCCCTGTGTTGAGGTTCAGTCTTATGATCATCGAACTGTTGTAAATTTGGAGGAATATTTCCAAAAAGGAAGTTTTAAGAAGAAAACTTTCTTACTTAAAGAAAACTTCTTTCTTTAAGAAGAAAATTAAGAAGAGTGCCAGAAATAATGCTCTCTATCTGAGAAAATAGATTGAAGCTACTCAGACAAAAATAAATAAATAAATAGGCCTGTCTTTGGTTTAGAGATGTTCTTTGTTTTTCTTAGCCTCTATTTTAATTTTTTTTCAGTTTCTCTGCACACGTCCTGCCAAGCAACAGCCCATCTGCCTAATTGAAATAGCTATTTTATTAAGCTGTTTCTTGTCGGGCCCTTCTTTTTGAGATCCAGAAAGAGTCCTGCACCATCTCTTTCACCTCGCCTGCCAGCCCTAGTTCAGAACAGCACCTTAGCCTACTTCTTACTTCTCGGACAGTCAACATTTCTTGAGCAAAAACTTCTCTTTTGTAACTCCTCAAGAAAATTAAATCAAATATACTGAGGAGGAAACATCTGACTCCTGTTCTTCCGCAAAAGGGATGAAGGAAAAAAATGTTATTAGCATGTTGGTTTATTTAACATAAGCAAATATTTGACACCTTAATCACTGTAATAGTATTCTAATTTCTAATACTATACAGATGTTTTTCTTTGAAATATACACCTGCACATTAAGGTGTTTTATGGCATTAATGGGCAGAGACTGAAAGTTTAGTATATGAATGTACCTTAGAACAAGATTATATATATATATATATAATTAATTATAAAGGAATTCCATTATTCACAGCAAGTTTTCATTTGTGGTCTCGCCATTTGCAAATATTTTCTTCTCAACCTGGTAGTAAACTGCTTTATAAATCACATTGGGTTTTTGGCCAGAAAAAAAGGAAGGTAATTGATCTTGATTTGCACAGCCAGAATGATGCAGATCCCATGCAATAGAGTCATATGTTTTGATTTGTGTGTCCCCTTTCACCTGAAAACATATTAATTGAATGGGTTAAAGAGACTGGCACATAAAATTGATTACTCTAGGAAAGTACAATCTACAATTCAGTAGCATCTGGAAGATGCATATACTTCATCTTGACTTTAGAAAAATTTGTAATTGATGATTCCTTCAGTGTGGTCTTTAAACTTCTCAGGATTTACCATGTAATAACTGTGGGGGTTGTGGTCAATTGCTCATTAATACAACATCTAGAAAGACTTCTTCTAAGAACCAAACACCCAGGAAGTTTGCTTTAGGTAGCAGAGGTGAACTTTTGGATGGTCTAATTATTGTGTGAAATGAGTAATATTATGACTTTCAGGCTCATTTCTGTTCTTCACCTTTCATCTATTTACTTTTCATATTACAGTTTGAGCTAAAATTTAACATATAATTTCCATCAGAACTTGTCACACCCCTTCAGATGAATTTTGCTCATTTGGTGTACCACTGTGAAATTTATTCATAATATTTGATTAGGTATAAAGTTATCATACCTTTACAGTCATAGTTATGAAAGCAGCTAGAAAAACAAGCAATAGATAATGCCTCCAACAAGATGCACTGCATTTTTTCAAAGTACATGGCTGAAGCTATAAGGAAGTTGCATACATTTCCAGTTAGAAAAATGTTTAAAAGTGCAATAAAACAGTGTCTTTGGAGTTCAAGACAAGGAAAATAGCCTATCATGCTTGCTCTTTATGTCAGCAAATGTTTCCTTGCTATGTCATGGTTTATGCAATAGTGCTCTTCATTTTAGTTTCTAAAGTGCAGTGTCTCTAGTGGAGTGGGACACTAATACTTTCAAGGTCAAATAAACTCTTACTGTAATGTGCTGTAGATGATTCTACTAGGCAAATAGATATATATATTATATATATTTTATAAAGGTTTGATGTTTTCATATTTGGCATCCATCTTGCAAATATATTTAAATATTTATTCCAGAGGCAGTAACACTATTCTATGATGCAAGGGCTTATTAAGCTTAACTAAATATAATAATTAATTGTAACACTTTTGTGCACACTAAACAGTTTCTCATTTGACTGAAGCTTGCTAGAAAAATGATGGATGTTTAGAATGTGCTTCTGGTCATTTGTCTTGATTTCAGTCAGTATGTGAAAGTAGGAATGCAGCATACATTAAGCTAGCTCAGCAAAACTTGTGTCTTCCTGAGCTGACAAAACCAAACCACTTCAAATTATCAATCTTTCATTAGCAGATGGATGTCATGTAGAAAAATGTGTGGCAAAGGTCAGTAAAAGGGAATAAGACAGGAAACCTGAATTGCTCATCTGAGACAGCACAAGTAGTGTTTTCATGTACAAGAAGTTATTTTAATCTAAAAAAGCAGTAATCCTCATGAAAGAAAGATACATTCTCACTTGAATAGAAAAGACACATTAATTGCCCTCATATGTTTTATCTAGTTGAATGGAGTAACCAATGGCAAGTAATTGGAATGTTGTAATTTAATGCCAAGTCATTATAAAAATTGTTGAAGTCAAGGACCCAAACACTGGATAAATTACAAATTTTGCTCAAATATTTTTCTGGTATCTCCTAATACGAACAGATATTTTTATTTATCATTATTATTATTATTATTATTATTATTATTATTATTAATTATTATTTTCAGATGTTGCTCATAGATCAAAGCTTTAATTTCTGAAACAAAGTTTGTAAAGTTTTATTCTGCTCAAATGGTATTTGTTCCTTTGATATGGTGTTTTTGGTGGTGGTCTATTTTTTAATTTGTTTTGCTTTTTTTTGTTTTGCAAAATAATTATGTGCTATGAAAAAATGCTATACGGATCAGATGTAAACTGGATCCTTCTTGTCTATGGCCTTCCTTACCTCCTACCAATGCAGCTGAGAACAACCACTCTATCTTGCTACTGTTCATTGTGTATCCACTTCCACTCCCTCACCTGTACTACAATGGAGATGTAAAATTACACACAAGGTCATTGAAGCAATAAATTTCTTTCCTTTCCCCACATGTGACTGTAGTGGCTAGCTCTGCTTTCTGTACAGTACATAAGAAGCAAAAGCCAGAATGTTCTCAATGAAAGAAAGGAAGAGGCAAGAATCAATGAAGATATGTGAATATCCCGAAATAATATCAAATTTCTTAGAGAAGAATTCTCAAGACTGACATTCTGGTAAACATCAGCAAAAAAATCTTGCCATATTAAGGTATAGCATCTACAAAGTGAACAAATGCAAATGTAATCAACAGAAGAAAATATTCATATTCAGAAAGCAGCAAATTGAGCCTTATTTATTTGACAGAGATGTATAACTTACCATGTGTCATGTTCCCAATACTTTCTACTAAGCTATGCAGTAAGAAATCTTTTGGCACTATCTTATCAAAAATATATGTCTTCAATGCTTTTATCTTCAACAATTAGAGTTAGGCAGGACAAAGTGCTGAGACATTAATGCAAGGTAGAGAAAACTGAGATCTAATATTAGGAAATATGTTGTCTGATGTTGAATCAAGAAACATATTAATTTACTTACTTTATATAATTGCTTTGCTTAGAATTCTACATTATATACGGAGCCACATATCCATGCTGGAATTCATGTTGTACCACATTAATGAATTCCCTACGTCTTTTCATAATCAGGCATTTGATTTAGCGGTGTCATAGAATAAACCACAGCTATGCAACCACTGAATGTGGTGCAGTGTAAACTGCTGACAAAAAATGTTATTTCTCACTCCCTGTTAGGGATCCTAGATTCTTCAAAATTCATAATTTAGGGTTGTCTATATTTCTGTATTTATATTTAGTGGATGATTTATGAGTGACAGGCCTAGTATGTTGATTGCTAGAAATACAGTAGTACTTTCTAATCATAAAGCTCTGTTTTCCTGGAGCCCAGACCTACAGAAGAACTGAGATTAGCTTGCCCAGCACTGTTCAACATTGCTGTGTTTTCAATAAACCAGTGCATTCTGTAACAGTAGATTTCTACCAGCTGTGGTAAATATGCCAAAAAAAATGACTAAAGTGTATTTCTTCTGGGGATTCCATTACACAACTGTAGTGGGTTTACGTGGCAAGGTTTTGGTAGCAGGGAGCCATAGGGGTGGTTTCTGTGAGAAAGATCTAGAAGCTGCCCCATGTTTGGGAAGGGCCCCATTGTTTTCCAGATCCGAGCCAATAAGCGATGTTGTTTTTCGCCTCTGTGAGAGCATATTTAAGACAGGGAAAAAACGCTGCGCCACACAGCAGCCGGGAGTGAGGAACAGCCTTGCGCCAAGGTCAGTGTAGAAGGAGGGGGAGAGGTGCTCCAGGCGCCGGAGCAGAAGTCCCCTGCGGCCTGTGGTGAGGACCATGGTGAAGCAGGATGTCCCCCTGCAGCCCATGGAGTACCACGGTGGAGCAGGGTTCCACGCTGCAGCCCGTGGAGGAGACCACGGTGGAGCAGGTGGCCCTGCACCGACGGAGGCTGCCGCCTGTGGAAGACCCCTGCCGGAGCAGATTCCGGGCCGGACCTGTAGCCCGTGGAGAGGAGCCCACGCAGGAGCAGGTGACCCGGCAGGAGCTGCTGCCCGTAGGGGAGCCAGGTTGGAGCAGTTTTCTCCTGAGGGATGGACCCCGTGGTACGGACCCATATCTGGGGCAGTTCTGGAAGAGCTGCTGCCTGTGGGAAGCCCACGCCGGATCAGTTCATCAAGGACTGCATCCCGTGGGTGGGACCCCACAGCACAGGGGACGAGAGTGACCGAGAAGGAGCGGCAGAGAAGAAGTGCTGTAGACTGACCATAACCCCCATTCCCCGTTCCCCTGCGCCGCTCGGGGGGAGGAGGTGGAAGAGGGTGGATGGGGGGAAGGTGCTTTTGTTTTTTTTTCCTTTGTTTTTCTCACTTCTCTCGCTTGTTAGTTGTAGGCAATAAATCTTACTATCTCCTTATGCCGAGTCTGTTTTGCCCGTTACAATAATTATTGCGTGATTTTCTCGTCCTTATCTCAATCCTTGAGCCCTTTTCACATATTTTCTCCCCATTCCTCTTTGAGGAGGGGGAGTGAGAGAGCGGCTGTGGTGGAGCTCGGCTGCCCACTCGAGCGGAACCACGACAACAACAGACCAACTATATCCTTTTGAGTCTGTTGTAATAATTTTACCCGAGTTTTCATTCAGCAGACTTGATACTCTGTGAATGAGTCACATGTGTATTTCTTTGTAAACTGTTAAAATTTCAACAGCACCTAAAGCTGCATACCTAGAAGTGGACTGTATTGTTATCTGGTTATTTTTCTTGTAAGTTAAATTATATGCACACTTTGCCTACAGATTTATTTAGTTCACTGTATTTAAGAAGTTGTTGAGATATCTGTCCCAATTCAAATGAAGAAAAAAATACGTATTTACTAAAGTAGAAGAAGAAGAAGAAAGCTCAAGGATTTTATTATTTTTTTATTTATGTTTTAAATTGAACAGTTGTTATATGGATTATTTCTATTAACATAGTCAAATATTCAGAGGAAAAACACAGGTTCCAGGCATCTTTGGGCTAAGTTTCTGGTATTGTTTTAACATGTGCTGTTCTTTCACAGAGCGGTTTTTATCTGTTGTGCATAATTTACCCCCATTTTGATTTTATTATTTTATTTTAAAAACAGATAAACAGTTCTTCTAAACACATGGAAAGATGAAGAGAGAGAAAA
Organism: Netta rufina; assembly: GCF_964035555.1. NCBI lineage: Eukaryota > Metazoa > Chordata > Aves > Anseriformes > Anatidae > Netta > Netta rufina. The sequence continues at coordinate 84,672,920 of NC_140124.1, read as the reverse complement.
AAAAAATACAAACAAACAAACAAAAAAAAAACACAAATGCTTTTACATAAAATATGTTTTGGTAATACCTCTGTAATATGTTTGAATAAATTGGAATTTGAAGTCCTGCAAAAGTGTTCTTAATCTATGATAAGTCTGATGTTCTTTGTGAAATTAAAGACACCTGGTTTCATCACTGCATTTGAGTTTAGATATAATACAGTGACATAAGGCATGAATGTATTGAACAGAACCATAGGAACATAAATATAAGAAAAAGAAGAAACCTGTGAATACCTTGTTTCCCTTCTGTTAGTGAAGAATTTTTTGATCAGGATTCCAGCCTGTTCCTTAGTCACCAGTTCTGCAAAGATTCATTTTGGAGGGGGGAGGGATATTTTTCCCGCTATACTAGATCTTAATTTTTCAGCTATGCATTAGATTGTTGATAAGTTTCAAACCAGTAGTATACCCAGTAATATATCAGTTTTCTGTTTTGCTTTTTTGGTACGCATCTCAGTTATTATAATATTCTCTGCCAGTACCTAGCAAGTGATACTTAAAGGCTCTGATCACCTGCTACCGGTTCTTGATAAGTATCTTTCTTCTCCATAGGGTTTTGTATTGCGGCATGGCAGCCTGGCACAAGTCAGTGCAGCTTTCAAGGGCCTTGCAGCTCCTCATGGCCAATGGAAGCACAGCCAGACTGTGCTGCGTGACACTTTGGGCTCCTTGGTGGTCCCTGCTATGCTAAAGCAGGGAGTGCAATATCTCTTATTACTCCAGCGGGAGTAGTGGAAAGCAGCTTTACCATTAGGAACAGTTTGGACTTATATACCTTTTCAGGTAGAGAACATAGGAAGTAGGACTGCCTAAGAAAATGAAAGGGGTGGCTTGAAAAACAGTGTCTCTGAAAAGGATTTAAGGAACACAACTGACAGACAACTCAATATGAGTTCCATGTTATGTGTGGTGGTTTGAGGCTAACACAATCTTTGGTTGCATAGGGAAGGAATACCAAGATGTTTTTACCTCTGCATGGCACAAGCTTTAATGATATACTTTTACTTTGGACCTGAGGTTGTCTTACATATTCCTGATCTATATTTTACCTTTCTTAACTGAATTCACACACCTGTACCCCAAGACAAGCATTGTGAGTTCAGTCTATCTGCCATCTCAGGTCCAAGCTTTGCTCTGTACAAGCAGTTCACCTCTTTTTGAAGCAATGAATTAATTATCCAGTGACTGACTAGTCCTCAGAATGCAGATAGGGTTCACATAGCAGAAGACAATATGAAACAATAGGCAGTCTATACATTACTAACTTTGTCAGCATTTTCCAGGCCCTGTCTGTTTGTGGCTGATCAATGAACTGCTACAATGGCAGAAGGCTCAGAGGAGATGGGAAGGGCAATGTACACAAGAAGTTCAAGGAGGAATGTAAGGAATGAATACATCTGTTGCAAAGAGAGAAAAATGTAACATAGGGAGACAAGAGAATTGTCTTTCTTGTAGATGGCTGCATCAGCTGAGTAGATCAGCCAAATATGTGGGTGGATGTCGTGGTTTAACCCGGCCGGCGGCTAAACACCACGCAGCCATTCGCTCACCCTCCCCCCTCCCTCTCTGGGACGGGGGAGAGAAATGGAAAGTGAAGCCCGTGAGTTGAGATAAAGACAGTTTAATAAGACAAAATAATAATAATAATAATAATAATAATAATAATAATAATAATAATAATAATAATAATAATAATAATACAATGATGATAATAGTACTACTACTAATAATATGTACAAACAAGTGATGCACAATGCAATTGCTCACCACCCGCTGACCGATGCCCAGCTTAACCCCGAGCAGTCCGGCCCCCTCCCCCCGGCTAGCCACCCCTATATATTGTTTAGCATGACGTCAGATGGTATGGAATACCCCTTTGGCTAGTTCGGGTCACCTGTCCTGGGTCTGTCCCCTCCCAGCTCTTACTGCACCCCCAGCCTGCCTGTTGGCAGGACAGAGCAAGAAGCTGAGATGTCCTTGGTTTGGTATAAGCACTGCTCTGCAACCATTAAAACATCGGGGTGTTATCAGCACTCTTCTCATCCTAAGCCAAAACACAGCATTCTACCAGCTACTAGGAAGAAAATTAACTCTGTTCTAACTGAAACCAGGACAGTGGAGGGCATCAACTGTCTGTATTAGTTGTGTGAATCAAATGCCTGGATCAGCTGAGGGGATCAACTAGTTGTATAAGGGTCAGCCCCTGAGTTAGTTAAAAAGAGTGGAAACAGTTATGCAACTGGTAGTACATTACCCAATGTAGTGTGCCTAACAAAGAATATAACAACTGAATAACAAACAAACAAACAAACAAACAAAAAACGAAGACACATTAAATAGTGAAACAGACTTGAGCTGGATTCAACCACTTACTCCTTCCCTTCAGTTGAGGGTGCCCAGTGTTATGATAGTGAATATATGATAGAGAATTACATTACTGGTGTGATTCAACTATATATTGCAATTGCTATACTCTGATAGTTTGTGCTTGCATTGTGTTTTGCGTATGTCATTGTATCACCCTGCAAAATCAAAATGCCATGAAATATCAAAAGAGCTTCAAATAAGTAAATTTGTTGTTAAACATTAGATCTTTCACATGTGGAATAACTAAAGCAAATTTGTTAGGGAATGTTAGACGCTGACACTGATACAATTTTGTTGGATCTGTGTTTCAATGCAAGTATATGTCTCCTATACTTTATCTCTTCATGCAGGCTGACTTAGCTTTTTATGCCTATTGAATTTGAAAATTTCCTCAGGTGAATGTAATACATTTATGGTAATGATTCACTGTAATTCCCCTCATCTTCTCAGTGGTTTCTACAAAATGGGTTTTGAACCCACTGAGCCAGGAAAACAATGCATATAGCAATAATACCTCTATCCAACAGTATTTTGCCTTGTCCTTATAGGTTAAAAATATGTAACATGTCAGTATATCTGCCTTTTAAAGACCTGTGATTCTGAAATATATGCTGTAGCACAGAAAGCTGAATCTGAAATTGTGTAAATGATTCTGGTGTCTGTATTTTAAAGAGATTGCTGAAAAAATGGAGGAAGTTAAAAGAGATACACCAACAGTGTTTGTGGGCTAGAGGATATGATTTACAACAAATGGCTTAGCTCAGCCATTTTTTTTAATTTTTCAGGAAGATATGAGTTAACTTGATTATATTGTATAAGTCCTTTCACAGACAGAAAATAGAAGTTTCTGATTTGATTTTTAACGTCATGGAGAACAGCATTGTAAAAAGCTAAAGCCACTCAAATTCAAATCAGAAATATTGTGTACATGTTTAACTGTGCAGGTGATCATCCAAAGGAACAAAGTTCAGTCTTGAATTCTTTCAGATGAAATCAGATACCTACCTGGAAGACGTGTTTTTGACAAAGACAGTTTATTACACTCAAGAGGGAGTTAACTGAGGGAAATGTAATGGTCTGTGATTACAAAACATCGAACTAGAAGTCTTAAGTGTCTCTGCAAGCTCTACACTCTATGAGTCTATCTGTTCCTGTTATGTTGTACAGAGACGCATAAACCTTATCCCTGACAAGTCTGTAATATTTTCCCTTACATTTTTTTTCCCCTGTTATTTAATGTATGGGACCTAGAATTGCAACGGAACACCAGGTTCATTGACTATAGTCCCCTGTTTTGACATGTCACAATTTAATAATTATTCTGGAAACAATATTCCCACTCAAAGGCTACTGCAGCACCTCACTGCTCTGCTGATTGGAATTCTCATCCCTAATCTATTGATGGCTACCTTAGACATATATTCTTAAGACAGCATTGTCCTTCAGTTTATGCTCCTGATGTATGTGAACATATGCAGAACAGTCATGTTTTGAATCAATTTTTCATTTGATTGGATTTGATTTGATGGAACTACAAAATTTTCAGTCTTTTCTGATAAGTGCCTCTATTCTACTGTCTACCCCAGAAGTCTTTCTCTACATTTGTCTTTTTCAATCTGAGATCATAAGTGCTGATGGGTGTTTGCATTGTTTACTATATTTCCTTTTTTTTTTTTCTTCTTCTCTCCCATTGCTTTTCTGTTCCTTTTTCACACTTTGTTACTCTCTTTTCCATTATACTACCTATTTTTCATTCTTTTATTGCTTTCATTCACTTATTCCATTCTTTTTTATCCATCTGCACTGGTTCCTTATCCATTCCCCTAACATGAAGTTAAAAAGTGCCACTCCAGATTTTATCAAAGAACAATGTAACTACAGACGTTTTCTTGACTTCCCCACTGCTTGACATCTGCCTATGACTTCTTTAATTCTATTCTTTATAATGATTACCACTAATTTGCCTGTTTAAGCATCAGATATGGTGGTCTCTAGCTATTAGATCCCACCAATATCCTTAAAAATTAGCACTGTATTCTCCTTTTCTGGGAGTTTTATGCAAGTTACTAGTTCAAATATATTACCTTACAGCTCCTTGGAAACTGGGTGGAAATTGTCTTGGGCCAGTAATTTGATATTACTGTTTGTTGTTGTTGTTATTTGCTTTATATATTCTACTGACATCTCAACTTAAAACTTATTCTTCCATAACATCTCCCATAAAGAGCTGTCTGCTATGGGAACTTCCTTAAGTTCCCCAAGTTTGTCACAGTGAACCCAGAAGTGAAAAATCTCATTTAAAAATTTCTTCTATGACTTTGTCTTCTCTGAGGAGTTGTTTCACATTTTTAGCATCAACTGGCTTTACAGATTTCCTATCTGACTTTCTGCTCCTAATGTGTTTGAAAAAAGATTTTTCAGTAGTTTAAACACTTCCTAAGACTTGTCCTGTTTGACTTATTTTCTTGTGTTGAAGTTTAAATTTAACAGAATTAGCGCTGTTTCCTATTTTCCTTCCTTGGATAAAATTTACATTTTGTGGAGGGCATTCTTTAATTGTATCACACCCAGTTTAGTACATAGCCATGCGAGTATTCGTAAATATTTTTTATTGGTGATGTTACTTTTCTGCAGTTAGAGTAGGAGTGGAATTAGGTTTACTGTCTTGGGTTGGTGTTAGCATGTTAGGTTCAAAGTTTCAATTAGTGTGATCTTTTATTTTATTTATTTTTCTTAGGGTTAAGGTTATGGCTGAGGCCTCAGATTGTGTAGTTTTTAGAGGGAGTGATAGGGCTTAGGTTTAAAGTTACAGTTTCATTTCTGGTTAGGGACAGGGTTTGCATTTTGAAGGTTAGTGTAAGGAATTAGGTTTAAGGTTATACTAGGGATTTAGAATTAGACTAAAAGTTATGGTTAGGGTTGGGGCTGGGGTCAGATCTTGGGGATCAGAAGTTTGCATTAGGACTTAAATTTGTGTTAGGGTTTAGGCCTTGGGATCTGCATTAGAGTGTAGGACTTAAAGCTTGTATTAGCATTTAGATTTAGGACATTGTGATTAGGTGTTGGGAGTTACAGATTTTACAGATTTGGGGTTGGGGTTAGGGATTTAGTGGCTGGGATTTGTGACTGGGTAATGGCTTATTGGTAGAGGTTAATGATTGTCATTAGGATTTGCATTAGGATAATTGCGTGTATTGGTGGGCTAGAATAGGGCTGGGTTGGGGTTTAGGGTTTGAGGATAGGGGTTAATTTAAGGTTTAGGTTTAGAGTTTAATTTAAGAATTAAAGTTAATATTTGTGTGATCATTTGGGGATTAGTTTACTGTAAGGTTTCTGAGAGGCTTTAGAGTTTGGGGTTTGTGATAGGGACTTTTGTTGTGTTAAGTATTTGTTTTAGGGCTTGGAGTTAGTGTTTACGTTAGAGTTAGGATTTGTATTGTGGTTTATGGTTTGATTTAGGTTAGAGTTAGCTGGTTGTGCTAAGAATTTGTGTGAAACTAGGGTTTAAGGCTTTTTTTTAAGGCTAGGGTTTAACCCTTTTAACTTAGGGTTAGATTTTGGGTTGGGACTAGGGTTTAGGATGACAGTTTGCATGCTTAGGTTTAAGTTTGGGGTTTAAATTCAGGGTTAGGGTTCAGATTTACAGTTTTCCTTGAGAGTGTGGTATTAGAGTTTAGAGTTTGGATTTAGAGATTTTCTTAATAATACTTGGGCTTTGGGTTAGAATTGAGAATTGTGTTAGTATTTAAATTTATGGTTGGGGTTTTAAGGTTGGGTTAGGGTTTGTATTAGTGTATTCTTCTAGGGCTTCGGGTGTTGCACTGGGGTTTAGAGGTGTGTCAATGAGGGTGAGGGTACATGTTACAGGTATACAGTTAATAGGATTTATAATCACGGTTAGGTTTTAAGGATGACAGCAGGGTTAGGGTTCAGTGTCAGATTTATTATTTATTTGTTTATTTATTTATTTATGGGGGGGTTGAGCTTAATGTAAAGTTGAGGGCTTGATTTAGTATTAGGATGAGATTAGTTAGGGTATGGTTAAGGTCTTGGTGAGACATTAGGGTTGATATCTAGTCTTGTATTTAGGGGTTAGAGTTAGGGTTAGAGATGACATTTTTAAAATCTGCTTGGACCCTACCAATGTTTATCAAAGTTATACTGAAATAGAGTTACTCTATTTCTGAATTGGCATATATATGGAGACAAATGGGCAGTTAAAAGATACTCAATATTATAGATAAGAAAGCCAGATATATGCATTTTGGTTTAGATGAGAAAATATCTCAGCTATGTACCCTGGTGCTGTGAAAGTTTTTGTCTATATTTTCCATTCAGTTGTGGAAAAGACCAGTTAATGAAAATGTTCAGTAGAAGAACTATAAAAGTTGTAGAGGTACTGTGTGCTAGAGAGCTGATGGCGTGATAAAAGCAGTGTCAACTCAGGCAGTTCACAATCAGAAATGCAAGCAGTGGCAGGGACCCAACAGAGCATATGGAGTTCAATCAAGATTTTATCCAGCCTGCAGAAATCTAAGTTAATCACATGAAATCCATTCTGACTTCAGAAGGAATAGAGCCAGATTACAGGAAAATTTAAACTATGGCCAACACAAAACACCAATTACTAACATAAACAACAAGAACTTAACATTTCCATAGATATTGGGAATGACTGAAGTTTTACTGTAGTACATCCTTTTAGAAGAAATCTGAACTGCTTTAATTAAAGTGTTTTAAGTCAATTGTTTTGTATCAATACAGCTGAAATAATAATCACAAAAAATGTAGCAACAAACGTAAGCAGGACTCCTAAACTTTGAAGGCATTTTTCCAGAAGCCTAGTCATCATTCAGACAGAGGGATTCTGGAATGGATTAGGAATTTACCTGCTATAACATTAAAGCCCGATTTCATGTACATCTGGAGCTTTCATGCCACCCAAATTATTGCCAAGGAATACTAGTTACTGCAGTTTTTTTTCCTGTGTTCATGTAAAGGACAAATTGAAAAATAGTCATTTAATTATCATTGCTATGACTTTCTAAACCTCTGGCAGCTTGACACATTTTGAGGCAAATGCAAGAAATGTTGTGACATTGAGACTTGGACACCATTTAACTTTCAAATCTGCAGTGCATGGAAGACGCCTTGATATACAGGAAAAAAAAAAAAAAAAAAAGAAAAAAAAATCTAACTATAAGTCAAGTGCCAGAGTGAAAAATAAACCACAGATTTTGGTGTTGTTACATATTTTGCACCAATATTATTCAAGCACCTAAAACTTACCTAGTAAATGTATCAAAATAAGCCTAGAAGATGCAGAAGTCTCTGTGGTGGTATATAAACAGCTGGAATTTATGTTATTAACTTCTGGGAATGTAGGTTGTACCACCATCTTCAGATGTTGATACCATGACATGCTTGATCTTGACTATGGGCTGAGGCTAAAATCAATGGTGATGGCTGGATCTGGTAGATTATGGTAGCCTATGGTCCAAATAGACCTGTTTAAACTTTCTCCACCTAAATAAAGCTTAAATGAGAAAAATGTAGAAAGTTCTGTGAAAACCTTTACAAGCCTTCACTGTGTTGGAGTACACAGTCAGTGTAACACATTGTTCACATAAAAGATTTAAGAATGAAGAATTATTAAATATACTTGATTACTTGTATGTAAGTAGTTAATTAATAGTTAAAATTAATTCTTTTAGCTGACCAGAGAATCTCTGGTTGGTAAGGCTCTTTCATAGACTGCAGGAGCTTTCTCGGGGTCTGGAAGAGCCAAATTTCTATACCAATCATACTATTTCCTTGTCTTATAAATAGTGTTTTTGTTCATCTTGGCAATCCAGGTGTACATACACAGCATATCTAAGAAAGCTCATTAACAGTTTTACCACACAGGATCATAGGGATCATAGGGAACCTTCTTTTTTTTTTTTTTTTTTTTTTTTTTTTTTTTTTCATTCACTTCTGAAATTGAGATGATATTTCTGAAACTGTTGACGTCTGTCACAGTTACAGGATGTCAAGTACTTGCTTATGCTGCTCAGTACAGCACTGTGTAAGTCTCCATAACACTGGTGCACAAAGTGGAAGGCAATGTTGTGTTTTGGAGGTACTACTTAACATAAGTATTATACTTTGAGCTAATAGGCTTTAACATGCACAAAAGTCACTGCCTGAATGCCATGCTTCTGGGAGTTTTCCACAGCTCATAGATATATTCCTTCCCATAGATATATTCTTACTTGTATACATAGACTGCACGATGTGCTGACAATGAAGTCATATGTAGCTCACTTTATGAATTTAATATTTATAAGTTGGTTATTTCTCTAATTAAAAAAAATAAATATCTACTTCAGATTAATTCGCAGCTGGCTTTATGTGTCAGTAGAAAACATTTCCATAGCAATTTTCCAAGGAGCCTATTCCTTCCAATTTGTTAGAGGTTTGTCATCCCAGGAAGTTCTTATGCCATTACCTAAGGCATATATTTCATCTTATTTTAGCCGGAGCATTGTACAAACCTTACTACCAAAAATATGAACCGTAATGACAGTTTTCTAAGACACTGGACAAGTAGGTTTTTACTTGTAAATTTAGGAAAAAGTCCTCGAGGGATGACATCCAATTATACCACAGTTGTCCAAGATCTGTTACAATACCCATGGTCAATTTTGTAAGCATATGTTTTCCTGGATTAGAATCTGCAAGCTTTTTCTGCCTGAGTGAAATTTAATTTTCTGTTTCAGTTCTGTATTGAAGAAAGTCTCTCCTTCCAGTTTAGTTGTGTGAATGCCAGGCTAATTCTAAAGTAATTATTTTCAGGTACACTTAATTCATCTTCTATTTCTACTGGTTGAGATCAATGCTTTAATGAAAGCCTCAATGGTTTCAAAGGTTTTCTCATAGCTGGATGATGTGTAAGAAGGTTGATGGCTTATAGCTCCTGTGCTTTGGCAGTTTGGAAGTTTGTACAAATTCTCTTTAATCCCACATCATGTTCATGTGTGAACTTACTACTGGTAAAAGAGATTTTTTTTCTATGCTATTAACTTGAAATGGGATACTCAGCACTCATTAATGTACACTGTGGCTGTTGGACTGCAAACCTGTCTATTCAGCCTGGCACAAGGAGAAAAAAGGAAAAGAAAAGAGAGCTTGTGTCTATGGTTTATATGCTTCTCCTGTGTCCGGGGTCCAGATTTACTCCATCAATAATAGTGTGATATCAGTGGAAGGAACACATGGTCATACATAGTGCCTTTTAATTCTAAATTGTTTATAGTTCTTTAAGATAAGAAATTTCATATGTATAACCTCTTACCTGAACTGCTTACAAATGGAAATTACATCAGTTAAATATTGATTAAATAGTGCTGCGCTGTTTTCATTATATCTACTCCAATGTTACAATGCCAGCTCACAGTGAGAATGCGATTTATGGCTTTTTTGTTCTCTGCTCAGGATCAATGTTCCTCCATACCATATCTCTTTTACTGTGTTGTTGTTTGTTTGTTTGTTGATTTTTTTTTTTTTTATTATTAATCTGCATCACTTATTAAAGATAGTCAAATCAGCCATGGAGAATGAGGTTAGCCTCATTCACTGAGGTTAGCCTTGCATTTTTTGGAACGAATAGACTAATGACAGGCTTTATAAGTGCACAGCACATAGCTCAGTTCATGGATTCAAAGTTCATGGATTGCTTGTAAGTTCATTTCTGTGAATTTTCTGTGGTGAGTAGATAGTCTCAAAGGTTCAGATAGGACTTTTCTCTCTGCCTGTCCAAGTTAAGGTTTGAAAAGCAGGAGCAAGCAGCACATAATGAAATATTGGTGTTACAATTGTGTCCTCCAGGGAAAGCTTTCTGGTAAAGATTTTGACAAATCAGGAGCTCCTCTGTTTTATAGATTTTAATAATCATTTAACTAACCATTGACACCATAATGTCAGGCATTTTTTCTATTAATCATGGGAAAAATTAGCAACATTTTCATGTCACTCAAATAGCTCTAAAGGTGCAGGCATTTTGAACAACATATGATGCTTTTTTAGAGTATCACATATTTCCTTCATCTTACAAACATTTTTAAATAACCAAAAACAGAGAAGCCAGACATCCAACCTAAACTGTATGGGGCCTTTCAGACTCCTTTTTTGTTAACCAAGGATACATCCCCTCACCTCACTTACTCATTTAAGATAGTGTTAATTGTCTCTGGAATAGTCTGTCTCCACTGATAGGTACATGGTTGACTTTTTGATACAGTAACATTCCGATGCTTTCCTACTTGTCTCTGCCATGTATTTATGCTGTTGTTTAACCTTATCTAGTTGTAATTTAATTGTATTTTTTTTTTGTCTGTCTTTCCATTTCATCAAGATCATTTGTTCCTCGAGTGTTCTTTCAAATGTTCTGTTTGGTACTGCAGATTGTCAGTGTGCTCTCTTTGCAGAGTGCAAGGCTACCTGTAAGGGTAGATTGGAGAGTATTCGCTGTTCAAATAGGCAAAAATCTGCCCATTTCTTAGTTTGTCTAGCAGAAATAATTCTTAGCTATCTTGTGCCTCTTCCTAATAAATTGGACAATTCAAGCTCTTTTATATCTTCCAAAACAAATTTATTTTTTTTCCCCTATCTCTTCCTTCATTGTAATCTTTTGTTATGTTTTGAAAAATCTAGTCTTTTTACAGGGGAAAACATAACAGCTTTCTGAATCTAAACTTTTTTAGTAAGATTGAAATGCCAATAAATATGGCAAGGCAAATGGTTTCAGATGACAGGATATTAGACTAAAGCTTATGGAGGCATTTCAGAGACCAAAAGAGAAGCAGGAAATATGTCATCGGAAGGGATTATTTGTTGAGAAATACATGTTTTAGAGGAATACTTATCACTGAATATATTCCTGGTTTCTTGATTAATGGTAATTTTTAAAAAGCAGAACATAAGGATTAATAAAGAAAAGAGTAAGCCCAGAAAGGTTAAAATGATATAAAACTATTATGTAAATTTTCAGAATACTTTCAGATTATTCTCTGTGACAACATGACATCCAAAACAGGTACCTAAGATGAATAATAAATCCAATCAGAAATGGATTGACAAGCATACACTGTTCACTCTTTTACATAAATCACGAAGAGGGTACTAATTCACATAATGTGATCAAAATATGTATAGAACTGGTGAATAAAATTATTTATAACTGAATCTTATTACTTCGTACTGTAATTTAGTCCAAGTGTTTACAAGGATAATTCACTGGCCTTTCTGATGAGAATATTCATGGTAGAAAAAGACTGAAATATATCTAAAATATTGTTCATAAGTCTACCCTCTCACGGCACAAGCACAAAGTACATTAACATGAACTTTCCCAGATGACAGTTTACCCAGTGTGACAAAACATCCTTTTAAAAATATATCAAAAGTGAACTGAGAAGTGTGGGTAAGACTCGGAAAAGCTTTACAAGCAGAAAGAGTTTCCCCCGGCATTAAGAAGTGCAAGATATTGTAGTCTGGACCAGTAACTTATTACATGCAATTACCAGAGAGCTTGCACAGCTATAAATCAAATTGCTGGAAGGCTCTATAGCAATGTATTTCTTGTCTCCTATAAAACACACTGCAATCAGTCAGAATTTCTAGGGGAAGTTTGGGAGGGATGACAAGAAGCTCAGAGGGTGTTTGGAGAAACACTACCTGATCTGCACCAGGGCTGAGCTGAATACCATGGAGCTGTTAGTAGGAATGAGGTGTCCACGGGCTCAGAGGCAGGCAAGAGCAGCCTGAATCCTCTCATCTGTTCCAGCTGTCACTGCTCTCCAGAAGCTCACATCCAATGTAGCCAATAGATTGAGACAAAATGACGAGGCTGCAGGCTTTCCCTGTACCAACACCAGGAAGAAAAGAGGATTTCAACTCTTTGCAAAGGAGAAAAGAACAAAGAGTGAAGTATTGCTCATACTGCTGCTACAGAAATCTTCCCCATTGTTAGATCAGAGTTTACACGTGTACGATCTTTACAGTACATTTGTCACTCCCCAAAATATCTAGATTGAGTTCAAGAAGTGTTTGGACAATGATCTCAGACATGTTCTGAATTTTTTTTGGATGGCCCTTTGGGGACCCAGGAGTTGGACTCCTTGCATGTTACTTCCAGCTTGGGATATTCTATGATTCTATGGAAGAGTTCTGTGCTACCAAGGTCAGCTGTAGACATAAATCCCCAATTAGAATAATCATTCTCTGCTTAGCACTCATGAGAGCCAGCATTGATCTGTACGGTACAAAGAGGAGATGTTCTTCACTTCATAGAAAACTGCATCAGGCTCTTGAGGTGGAAAGATGATGCACTGAAACTTGTACAGGCTCATGCAATTTGTTGCAAGACTCCCTTGGCTGTGCAAGTGTTTTGACATTTTCTGAGTCACATTGCTTCTGTTGCATTGACAACCCCAAACCGTAACCTCTTCATCTGGAGAAGCAAGAAATACTGTGGGAGAGGGATGGGACACCTTGTCACCAGAAATGAGCCATAAGTCTCACACATATTTGGTGCTTATTATAAGTGACAAAGAAAAGAAGGGGGGAAAAAAGGTACTGCCAAAGATTGTGACAAAACTATCAAGAGTTAGGGAGTAATTTACCTATCTGGTAGAAAAATGTATAAAAAAATTATAAGCACAGAACTGAAGAAGTTTATATGAAGATAAAAATGGATTTAATCCTATGATTACATTACAATTTGTAACACTGTGCATTTTATAATGTAAGAGTGAAGCATATCATTGGGTCTGTAGAAGCAGCTGACATTAACAGTGTGGCCTTACAACTGAGAGAATTTAAAGCATTTGGGTTGAACCAAAATATTAACATTTTATTTTTTTGCCAACACAGTATTTGTAACAAAGACAGACACATATATAACAAAAGCAAAACACAAAACTTTAATAATAAACCAAAGGGAGCAATAGCTAATGCCATTCCTGTATATTTAGTCGTTTTTCACCTAATAACCAGTGGCTAACATCTGAAGGTTCGTCTCCTGCTAGTAGCTGTCAAACTGAACTGTATCTGTCAGTCACATTAGTCAGAACAGGTCATATGTTCTCTTGGGAATGCCATACTAGGCTACGCATTAGTGTTGATAGGATGGGGAATGTGACAAATTATTTTCCTGACACCACTCCTCTCTGTATATAACTACAATTATAAATGTTTATTGAAGCAAGGAGGTGTTTGGAGGCTTCAGGAAAAAGGCTCCCCACACCCTCCCCAGTTCAGGCAGTGCGACTGTGCTTCTTTGCAGCTCCTTGTCCTGGTTTCAGTTAGGACAGAGTTAATTTTCTGCCTAGTAGCTGGTAGAATGCTATGTTTTGGCTTAGATGAGAAGAGTGCTGATAACACCCCGATGTTTTAATTGTTGCAGAGCAGTGTTTACACCAAGCCAAGGACATCTCAGCTTCTTGCTCTGTCCTGCCAACGGGCAGGCTGAGGGTGCAGAAGGAGCTGGGAGGGGACAGACCCAGGACAGGTGACCCAAACTAGCCAAAGGGGTATTCCATACCATCTGACATCATGCTAAACAATATATAGGGGTGGCTAGCTGGGGGAGAGGGGCTGGACTGCTCAGGGTTAGGCTGGTCATCAGTCAGTAGGTGGTGAGCAATTGCATTGTGCATCACTTGTTTGTACACATTATTAGTAGTACAATTATTATTATTATTATTATTATTGTTATTGTTATTGTTATTATTATTATTATTTTCCTGTCTTAATAAACTGTCTTTATCTCAACTCACAGGCTTCACTTTCCCATTTCTCTCCCCCATCCCAGAGAGGGAGAGGGGAGAGGGTGAGCGAACGGCTGTGTGGTGTTTAGCTGCCAGCAGGGTTAAACCACGACACTCCTCCAGAAGTGAAAGCAGTGGAAGCACTCCTGAAAGCAAGGACTCAGCACAGAGCCTCACAACAAGGCTTGCTCATTTGTCTTTTCATTTTCTCTATCCTGTCTGATGTATAAATACTTAAACTGCTTAGTTACTGCATCAAAAGAAGGTTCCAGGAAAGGTTTTGGAGACTTTTCCAGAAAACTTAAGAGCCTTGCAAACTGAAAACTCTTGAACGACTGAAGAAGTAGATTTTATTTTATTTTATTTTGAAAAGTGACTGAAAAGTAACCCTTCACCTTCAGCTGCTTTCTCAGAGTGATCTAGATGAGTACTACAACCCTAGTAACCAGCAAAGGAGTATGGACTTCTTATTTCCAGTCAACATGGTTCAGAAGTCATTGATCCTTACTGCATCAAAACAGTGATCTCTCTCCCATGTCTTCTCTTCCACTTCAAACTACTGACTAACACTGAAAATTCTCCTTGTAAACAGGTAAAAATGGCTGTTAAAATCCTCTCTGTAAGTGTTACGTCCTTACGGCATCCAGTGGGTGGGGGAAATGACTATTCTATTTACTGTAATATTTTGTTGACATTTTAAAACCTTGAAAGATGTTTTACCCAGTGTTTCTTAGGTGCCTTTTTAATTAAAAACCCCCTCAACATATGGTTTTAGCAAGAGCCAACCAAAATAATGCGCAAATGTGTTTATGTGTGGATGGCTGTATGCCAAAGTTCAATAGTGCTCAATTGGCAGCACTTTCTGGAAAGATAAGATTTACTGTTTGGAAACAGGATGAAAGTTTAAGTGTTTGCATTCCAATTACTAGCTAAAAGCAAATCAGTTTTGTTTCCATTTTCTATTTTAGTAATGCTTTATTTATCTTAATTCCTTTGCTTAATATAGTATTTTCTTCAAGGTCTAAGAGCTAGAGCTTGTTCAAAGCAGCAAACACTGGGGGAGGAAGACTTCAAATGAATGGGCTATGAAACTAGCATTGCTCCTATTGACTCAAACAGTGCATGTTCAGACTCCAGAAGAGCTGTGCAGTTTAGAGCAGCTGATTTGTCTGTGACTGGGTTTGGTATCCAGTACAGCCTTTGATAAAAAATAGCCTTCATTTCTCAAAACTCATGCTGTTATATGGGTTTCTGTTACACTTGATAATATCCTAATGCAAACTACAGCACTATACAAATAATGAGAACATATTACTCTAACAATTAGATTGTCTGCAGAAATTGCCCAGCACCATTTGCATGATAATGAAATGGTCGACAAAAAGCAAACACCTCAGAAAATGAAACTTTATGCAAATGGTGTGATACTGTGTGCTGGTTAGATCAAGTCTTTTTTTTTTTTTTTTTAATGTGGCTAACAACATTTACCAAGTCAAGAATCACAGATAATTATTGCAATGGAAAAAATGAATATGAAATAAAAATTATAAATTGAACTGGCAACACTTTTTTTTTTTAATGATATCAGTAATGTCAAATCTGTAAAACAGATTCTATAGGGAGAAAAAATTCACTGACATTTTGCATGTACTTTGAAGGCAGACTACAGTTGTCTTCTGAACAGGCAGAACTCTTTCACTACAGGTACTGCACCACCAGTGATATAAGGGATAGCGAAGTGGCAAAAGAACTAAATCCCAGAAATGCCTTTTTTCCCCACAATATATTTATCATTATGTGTTATTAAAATCAAGAAGTATGAAGTCTCAGCTAAGTGTCCTAGAATAAGAAAACCTTGATGTTTGTATTAGAGAATAAAGGGCCTTCATGTGTTGTTTCTCCATCATGTCATTGATTTATTGGAGGACACATACCACTCCTATCTCTGGGGCAAGAAATATTTACCACAGCAAGGGAAGAAACTTGAAACACCAAAAGGACTGCTGACTATACAACATGATTGCATCTCATTTACATTATATCCTAATTTTATGGCTGATGTTACACTCACTACCAAACTCACCAGTCAGGAATGGACATTATAAAAACTTCGTGAAAAATGTAACTCCGTCTCAAAAAGTTTAGGCTGAGGTAAAAACAGTTTAATAGGACTGAAGAGAAAGAGAATTAATAGTAATGATGATAATAATAATAATAGTAGAAATTAAGTGATACACAGTACTATTTCTCATCACCTGCTGACCAATGCCCATCCCATCCGTAAGCAGTGGTACCCCATATTTATATTTATATTCAAGCACATATATTTCAATATGTGCTTGATTGCAGCACATATCTTGCAACCATGAATAACCTGTGCTATAGTGTCCATACACCCCTTGATGACAAGTCCATCTAAATTTTGCATCTCTTCCTTGATGGCCTGAGGTACCATGTCATTTTGAGTAAGCTATCCTGGTTGGCAGGGCAGCACGAGAAGCTGAAAAGTCCTTGACTTAGTGCAAACACTGCTCTGGAACAATTAAAACATCAGCATTTTGTCAACATTATTTTCATCCTAAATCCAAAACACAGCACCATACCAGCTATTAGGAGGAAAATTAGTTCTATCCTAGCCAAAATCAGGACAGATATTAACCTGTAAAAGTGGCTATGCTGAAAAAATAAATCACCAAAAAGCCAGAAAGTGTCAAAGGAATGCTACCCTATGTACATTTCACAGCCACAGTGGTTAAGCACTGGAACAGTGCTTATATAAAGTGCTTATATAGCACTGGAACAGTGCTATAAACCCTGTGGGTTTTATAGATGGTGGTGATTTTAATGACTCCGGTGGAAAACCGGAGTCATTAATGTCCTGAGAAACCTCTTCTAGTGTTGAAACTGGCTATGCTTTGAGTAGGAGGTTGAACTAGAGACCTCAAGAGGTCCCTTCCAACCCAAATTATTCTGTGATTCCAGGACTCTTTCTACCTCTGTGAGTATATGCTGGAAGACGTGAAACATGATTCTCTGCTAATTTTACAGCAGATTTCTTTGCCAAGAGCTTAGTCCACAGCTGACTGCTGTTAGCTGGGGCCTTTTTGTTGCAATCACTGACTTTGGATTAGGGCCTTGCAACACAAAATAGATGCTCAGGGGAGGAACCAGCTGTCCTATATGTCTTTTTAAAACTAATTCAGCATGTAGCTGCATGTTTTGTTTACAGAATCGTATCCAAACACCTCTCTGACAGTAATACCAATGTCTGTGGTTTTTTTTTTTTTTTTTTTTTTTTTTTTTGAGCACTTACCACTATGATATTCAAATGCTTAATGAATTTATCTTTTTAAGCTTTAAATGACATCTTTGTACTGTCACAGGGAACAGCAGAGCTGTTTCTCATTTTTACAGATGGTGAGTGATGAAGACAAGTGGACAACTTGCAAACATGAAGTATCTGCTAAAAACCTTTACTGAACATGGGCTTGAGCATACATCCATCAAGTTAGGATAAGCAAATTTGGGAATGAATGCCATATCTAATCTCAGAATGTGCATTGCAAAGCACATTTGCCTTTTATCCAGTAAGGTGCAGAAATGTTCTGAAATGGATTTATGTAGAAGGGCTGTGCCATTCTAATTACCTCATCTTTGAATTTGTTTTAGCTGCTTGCTAACTAGCACAGATCTGTGAATGACATTCTGAAAGCTACAGAAAATCTATTATATTTTAAGTGGCTAAAGTTGAATTATATTTGGATTATTTGATGAATTGATGTTATTCATATGGTGGGTCGGAGGTGACAAAGACCTCCCCACAAAAGGAAAAACATAATTTTTCATTCAATTTATGAGTATAAAATCTGAAACAGTGCCACAAATCAAAATGGTCTCTCCAAATGTTATATTTTAAGCAGTGCTCTCCAGATGTGGTATTTAAAATAACTAAGTTAGTCTCATGTTTTCTTTGTTTTCTTCCTTTTTTTTTTTTTTTTTGACACTATTACTGAGAAGCAAAGGTATGAAGGTAAGGGAGAGCCAGGTTTATCATCATAGTCTGAAAAATGGTATTTTGTTTTTAGGTTTAGCTGAAACACTTATGCAAAAGAGGGAGATGTTCAATCTATTAAATTTATTTTTGAACTAAAAAGTCATACCTAGATTTTAAACATTCTAAAATTTAGAAATATTTGGAGAAGTTTCTGCCTCAAACCAACTTCTTTTAAAAATCACAGGTAAAAATCTCTCTTTGTTCACAAACATGCTCCCATGTGCCTTAACAAATGTTTTTGTGTTTCTTATTTCTTCAAAGATCACACAGAATACATCCTTTTGTGTCTCAGAAATATGATCCTGAAATTTTTGTGTCACAGAAGCATAAGAATATGCTTGTGAGAAAGATTGAAATCAATGGCAAAAACACTGATTTCCAAAGAGATAGATTTTACAAATTAAGGGCAGGCATATCCAGTTCAAAAATGGTAGAGGAAAGGGAAGAGAGAAAGGAGAAAAGGACACAGGAATGTGCTCCTCAGTAGCTGGAGGGATCTAGAGCCACCCACATTCCTCCTGCTACAGCTTCTAGTAAATTCAGGCCAGCTGTCATGGCACAAGTTATTGCAGTAGAAGCCTTCTGTTTTAATTCAAAATAAAGAAAAGGACAACAATGAAAAAACAACAACAAACCCCACAGGAGTATTAACCACATGCATTTGTTCTACATATTAATTTTCAGATCATAGCCACACTGCAGAACAGCTCAAGTGCTGATGTAATGGAATTGCAAGCACTTCAACCCTTTATACTTCAGCAAGTGTGTGAAAGTTGATTTGCCTAATTGCAGACATGGATGTAACTTTTTCATATTCATGCTTTAAGAATGAAAGAAATTTCAGAGAATGTGAACAACCTTCTCAGTCATTTTTAGTCTCTCCCTTTCTCTTATGTTGTTGGTCTGCTTCCTTACACTAGGAAATATTGCCCTATATCCTAAATACTTAAGTATGGAAGAATAATAATTCCTTAGAATTTTTCCCACTAGCAGTCACTGCTGACTAGTAGAGGTTTCCATACTTCACTCTTGTAGAACCTTGAAGGTTTACTTCAGCTATGGGAAGAAACATTGCTAACAGGAAAATAAAACAACAGGGAATATTATTAACAGTACTGTGGTATTGCAGTTCAACACCAGAAATAATGAGAGAATTATTTCATATAGTTTATCTTTCACCTACATTGGGCATTTTTATTTCTGTACCATGTCTCAATATGATCAAGAAAAAAATGATATAATCTGTTTGATTCTTCCCCTCCCCGCAAAAAAAAAAAAAAAAAAAAAAAAAAAAAAGTATATTTTCCTGTCCCTTACCAGCTTAAATAAAACATTTCTATGTCTGTGCTGCTGACAATATTTATCTCTGAGATTTTTCACTGCCTCTCAAGTGTGGATGTGTGGTTTTGGTCATGTCTGTATTGCTCAGTGCACTCTAGAGAGAAGTGCTGTGTCCATATTGCATTGCACTTGAAGGGCTACCTTTCTCACAGTACGCCAAAGAGCTTAGTGCCAGCCCATACAGATGCCTCTGTAGCAGAACTCACAACATGCTCACTGCTTTTTAGCTCCCTGGGTGACACATTACTACCTCAGTAATGTCCATTAAGGTGAGCAGGCAGACAGGATGTATCTGCTGCCTACAGTAAAAACAGGCTGCCCATTGCCTCTTCTGTAGTTCTGCAGGTTGCTAGTACTTTGATACTTTGGCCACTGCTGTGTTTTGCTAGACAAATTTTGCAGGCCATTGGCAGGTCTTGCACTGTCTGTAAGGGCACCTGGCAAGTTGCTTGTTACTCACTAACACGCCATGCAAACAAGACATCCTGGAGCTGCAGGTTAGCCACCAGAATGACCACTAGAAACGTTGTGTGCCACTCCTGGTCAGTGGAATCAGTCTTGTGGGCTGCCTGAGTTTCTGTATCCAACAGTCTTCCTACAGTGGGCAGAGATTCAGGAACTAGAAAACCAGTTTCCACTGTTCTGCACGTGGGGTAGACTAAAAGTGCTCCGAGGATCCCCCTGAGCTCCTTGTGAGGGCTTGTCAGCTCAAGCACCTGGCAACTATCCTTGAAAGATTTGTGGTTCATACCTAAAGAAGAGAGAAGCTGTGCACAACATAAGGGTCTATGTGGCCATCTCTCCTGCCAGTCAGTCCAAAGATGGACAGAAAACTGTAAAGCCATTGTCAAGCTCACCTTTTCGCAAGCCATCTGCATTGCTTGCCTTCCTGAGGTGATAAGAGCCTTTGCCCACTTTAACCAGTCACGTTGCCCAAAGGAGTCCTATGAAAACATTAACAATGGCACTGAATGATCATCCCTGTTAGACTGCTGAGGAGACTTTGTGCACATCATTACTTGAAATTTCTACACAGACATGGAATAAAACTTGGGCTCTGAAATATGGCTGGCTGCCTGTGAGGTGGCAAATGCTGAGAGAAGGTTGGACACCACTGTCTCCAGAACTGTGAAAAGTGCTGTCTGGATTTGATAGAAGCTATATGTGAATGCTATTGCCTTTCTATATGGACCAGTTGCTGCAGGATAGGGCCTTCCAGCACTTGTATGTACAGCCTGAAATTGATGCTGCAGTTGGATATGGAGTAGAGAAGACAGACAAACACAAAAGGTGCTCCATGTGTGGAAGTACAGCTGTAGGAGACTGTTCACTTAGTGTCATAGCTGAAAGAGAAGCCCATACAGTGGGTAAATTAGGTCCCCAGAAAGCCCAGAATACAACACTCTAATGTAGGGAAAAATGTACCATTCACACTACAGAAGTCAAAGGACATCATGATGCATGATATCTCACATGGTGAATCCTGGACTTTATCTGCAGACCATTTGGGTTGATTGCCCATTGTAGGGGTATGTGTAACGTGAAAACGTCTGCTTCATTAAGTTATCTGGTTAAGAGCTATTCATCATAAATTAAATAACAAATAACAGGGAGGGTGATAAATTAAACACATGGATATACAAACATGCTCAACCACTGGATGACAGGCCATTAAGAATCTGCTCATGCACATTCTTGAAGAGGGTCAACCTAAACCTTATAACTGATAAGAAGGTGGAAAGAACACTAACCTGATTATTATGGGACATGTGAAGGGCCTTGTAGACTGTGCAAAATTTGCTATGGAATGCTCAGGGAAGGGCCAAAGGCAGAGAAAGTAGAGACGGGGTGGACGGGGGAGGAAGAACTGTGAAAATATGTGAAAAGGCAATAAAAGGGGCCAGTCACATGTAAGCGATCTGCCAGTCTGTAAGCTTGCCTGACTGAGCCTTGCACCTGATCACCTCTATCTATGTTATTTTAATATTGTGCCATTTTTCTCAATTATTTGTCTTTTGGAAACCCACTTCTTATCCTATGGTCTATAGGATGGTCTATGGTCTATGGTCTATAGCATTTGGAAAGACTAGTGTGCAAGAGTTCTGAGTACCAGTACCTGCAACTGAAGAAAAGTCACAGGGCCTGTAGCTCTTTGTATGAGCAAGTGGAAGGAAAAGGGTATACAGGTAACTGTGAAAAGTCTAAATGCCAGAACTGGAAAACACAGAATGTAGTTATTTTTCCCCTGTGAACTTAATCCTGTGTGCATGTGTGTGTCTCAAGGTCAGAGTCGGTACGGTGTAAGGGAGCCCAGGGTCCAAGCATAGATATTAGGCAGGCTGAGAAAGCCTGTGGCAGTATCAAAAGTGTCCTTTATTTCAGAGGTATATGAGAGACAAATGTGTGCATGCATGCCTCTCTTTTGCTGGTGAATATCAAGCTGGACTAGGCAGTATGCAGAAGACCTATATATATAGAGAGGGAGACCTATAAGGGGACACAGGGTCTGAGCATAGATATTAGACAGACTGATACCCAAGGAATCAATGAACATGAACATGCTTTTAAGTCTAAAGAGTAGGGGTGCGTGTGATTCCCCTAGTGAACTCTAATCCTGATCATCCAGAGAGAGAACAGGACTGGGCTATCTGTACTTCTGTCCTTTGGTTCTGGTGGTGGTATACGAACACTGAGTCAGACAGATTTCAGCAGTGTCCTCTGTATATTTCTGTGTGCATGTGGGATACGTGGTCAGACTCACTTCTGGTTTGACCTACAAGCAGGAACTGTAGCTTCCACACGCACCTGCTGCATTTGGGTGTCTGGGAAGCAGCAATTCCTAGGTCCTGGCATCCACCCAACATTCTTTAACAACCACCACAGTGTCTGTGTGCTGATCTGCAGATCCAGGACCAATCTTGGAATCACAGCACCATTGAGGTTGGAAAGGATTCCTGGAGATCATTCAGGTTAAGCCACCTGCTCAAAGCTGGGCCAGCTGGGGCAGGCTGAGTTTGCCACAGAGGAGCAGTTCCTAGGGAAGATTGTGATGCTTCTGCAGGAGTTCCAGGAGGGTCACAAACAAGTGGGAAGCTGAACAGCTTTAAGTTGGAAATGAAGCAATTCTGGTACCAGAAGTGGTACCACTGATTTTTATGAAACTGGAGTGCTGCTATTTTGGTATTGTTCAGTGTTTGAATGTGTAGCTTTTCAAAAGCTCTGATATGGCTTAAGACATCTTTCCAGTGTTATGTCAGGGCACCTTTTCATGCTGGAATTCTGCCTTCATCTTTTAAACAGCAGGAGCTTAGAGCTGTGAGGGTGGTATATACTGAGGTGTCAAACCTGTCTGTCAGGAAACCAATAGAGACCTGAGGCAACTTGTCTTTGGATAGAAACCTTTGTGCTAGTCTTCTTAGCTTCCCAGGCCACTTGCATTCATCCATTCATGGATGGCTGGATGTTGTCTAACATCTCAATGTTTTTTTATGATGAGATGCTGAAGAAGTACAGCAGTCCCTGAACCATGGTGTGAAAACAAATGCTCATGAAAGGCCTGTTGAAATTCATTGTTTTAAAGGACTGTTTGTTCCCACAGGAAGCAGGTTAGAGCACTCCAGAGCAGGACTCAGGAGCAATCCAACAGTGTGAATAACTAGGATTTATGTACTTGCATTTGCTCACAGGCACTTGTTTAGCCAGTAATGTGTACATAGCTTTTGTTTGCAATTGAAAGTTATCAGTAATTTCTTGAAATGCCATTTAAAATTTTTCTTTGGACAGGGAAGTTTGAGAGTAAAATAAGTTTTTAAAGACTAGATGCAGTAAACATATTTCTGATAATGTAAAAAGTTATTTACAAAGATAGCTGTACTGATAAACCAGAATAATGTTGCATGACATTGACATATATATCACCTCATTTATAATAGCTGCCATGAACAGGCCTGTTGAAGTAAATGGTGAATGCACCTTGGCATTTCTAGCTTGAAAAGCCATAATGAAGGATTTATAACCACTGTAATTTTGTAACGCTGCTCTGGAAGGAGAAAAGAAAAATAATACCTTAAATAACAACCTAATGGAAGTATTCTGTAAAGAGAAATAAAATCATTAACCCTTTCTGTCTTTTCAGAGACTGTGGCAATGTACGGACAATCTTTTCATGGGGTCTGCATTAGCATGCTATAACTCAGGGAAACTGTTAAATACATAAGCAAGGACATACTATGCACTTCAAAAGACTCCTTGGGAACAGATAGCACAAAATATAACAGTTTAAACTATCTCAGTGCCATTTGTTCAACTAATTTTGGAATCATAAATACAGAACCCTTCATATAAACAATAATTTCATAATGCTTGTGCCAAAATTCCAAGCCAAATTATATAGTTTCTTGAATAAAAATAAGGTATTTTTAGAAATAGAATCTCAAAAGTACCAAACTGTGTGAAGAGATCTGTTATTTAATAACAACATTGTGGGGTTGTAACTGAGTATGTTATATATATATATATATATATATATAAATGGTAATAATACCATGTAACTGAGAAAGGTGAGCAGAGCAGGTCTGGTGACACCAGATTCTTCCATGAGTCAAGATCACCTGACAAGTCTGCAATGATGGGGTAGGTCCGAGGTCAAACAGGGAAGTCAAGTTAGCATGCTAAAGCAATGGTCAGGGTCAGGCCTAGAGAAAGTATCTAGGGTCAGCCACAGCTGAGTCTGCTCCAGGAAAGTGATGAGACGGGACCAAAGTCAAACTAGAAAGTCAAGTCAGCATTAGGGAGCAGATCAAGACAGTACATAGCCAGTAACACTCAGGACAGGACCCAGACTGTAACATGTGTCTGCGATATATTGAGGTAAGCAGTTTCCAACTGCAGAAGAGGTAGGACCTCAGTGAGACTTCTTCCAGCTATTTCCTTCAGAGTCACCAACTGTACCCTCTCTAATTCGTCTCTGAGCTCAGGCAGCAAAAACCTCAGGAGAAGAAGGATGTAATCAGGGCTCTGCTGGATAGTATATAAATGGATTATTAGGCTAAAGGAGGTACTAAAACATGGCTGCTTAAGTCGTTGGTCTCTGACGGTACCACAGATGATGCTTACAGGTTTGATCTTTATATATGTAAAAGATGGCTTATGGTAATGCCTCAAGTGACTGTATAACTATAACCCCTTTTAAATCTTATGATTCACACATATTTATTGTATACAAATTCTGTAAACTAACACTAGTGTATCGCTGCTATCTTCAGAAATATTTTCTAGGGCACAATGTAAAAGCATTGACCCTGAATACAGAGAAACTAAAGTATATCAAGAAAAGAAAGATTCCTCACAGGCTATGCATAGCCAGACTTGCAAAGATTCCTCTAATATTTGGAAAACAGAAAAAGTTCTTCAGGATTTGCCCCATCACATATTGTTTTATCTATAGTTTTAGAATAGTCATCTTCAGAAGAATAAACAATTTGTATTATAGATGCCACTTCTGTTTTACAAAATTACTTTGATTTTGGTAGAAGATGGATGTTTGATGGTAGTTGGAACTAAGGTGCTTTCTGCAGAGGGTAGACTTCTCTGTCGGCTAGATAGTAGCTTGATAATGTTCTTGTAGAACAGTACTGATTGCAAAACATACTTCTGAGTCAGGTACCAGCACCCTAAGAAACAATCTGACACCATAAACTTTCAAAGCTCATGCTTGTCTGTCTGTTGTTGATAACGACTTTTCATTGTTGTGGTTCTGGTTTGAGTTCAAAGCGTTGATCTAGAAATGAAAGACTGTTTCTTCTTATCAGACCCAGGAATCACTCAGCCTCCAACTCAGAGATGATGAGGTTCAATAGCAATCATTTACTTTTGTAGATTTCTGTAAACAACCTTAAAGATGTAAGAATTCTCAGGGCTAAAAGGTGGTACTTCAGTTTCAAGTTGTCACATTAAATACGCGTGGCCTGTTTCAACTAATTGAATTAATTTGCTCTTTCATGTGAAAACCGAAAATAAAAGATCTTGACAGGTGCCTAAAGAGGACAGTTTAGCTTCCTTTAAAATCAATAGGTATGTTTCTCTTATATGTACTGTTATAAATGGCTCAGGATTCAAATTAGGATTAAATAAAAAAATAGGATTTATTGAAAGAATATAAAGGAATAGAGGTAAGCAAACAGCGCTGGGTGCACCGGGAGTCTCCGCTCCACCAGGACGCACACCAGTTACATCAAGCAGCTGATTTTTATGCTCCTAGACTAATACATATTCATTACTACTTCTAAAAAAAATAGATTATTAAAATTAGCTTCCGGGGTGCAGTCCCTCCTACTGGAGCATGCGCAGTCTCCTCTGGGGTCTCTTCTGGGGGTCTCTAGGGGTCTTTCATGCTGAAGGCTCGTAGTCTTCCTCTCCCCCTTTGTACTTACTGGGCACCATGCCAAGTTTATAGAACATCCTCTTCAAGTCTTGTCTCCCAGCCGTCCTTCAGCTTCTTTCTCCTTCCTCTTTATCTCTCGGCCCCCCCTAACCAGATACCAAAGATCCACATAGTATCCCATAACAGTCACTAGTTGTTATCAGTTGTTCTGAAACTCCCAGACACACGAGTAATTAAAACATTCTTCCCAGCCATTCACAGACACATCTATAGCAATGTTAGAAATAGAAGTCCGGAATAACAAAAGCAAACAGGTTCATAAATTTAAGAAGTGATAAATTGACTAGAATGAGGGGGAGACTGGGACACACTGCATCTATGGTTCAAGAATTAAATTGCCAGTGCAGGGCCCAGAGGCAGACAGGATTCAAACAGAATTGTTCTTTACGGACACGAATTGTTAAAACATTCCTCACAGTACTACTACTGGTGCAAGACGTACCTATTGCTAATACCCCGTACAGACAGAACTGTAGTGGTGGTCCAGCATAAAGGAAAATGAAGCATGTGTTTAACATTACTCTGCTGCTTACAAATCCTAAGTAAGACTAATGGCACCCCACTTCCAAAGCCTACACTCAACATGAATATCTTCTTCATTTATTAGTAGCATTACTCTTGAAACTCATTGTGCTACTTCTATGGTGAGATGGAATTGTTTATCAAGATGTGTGGAGTATACCATAGTATTGCAAATTCACAAATTTCCTGAGTGTTCCTAGTAAATTCCTTAAGATGATCTTCAAATCCAGCACTGATTACCTTAAATTTAGTTTGCAAAAAAAAAACACTGCACCAAATAAACAAAAAAATATGCACAAAAAAACCCCACCAAACAGCAACAACAAACAAGAAAAACACAACAACAACAACAACAACAATAACAACAACAAAAAACACTTTTTAGCCAAACTTTGATGTAAACTTAGAAGTAAATTTTCTGTGGAATACAGGAATCAAATATGTAATACATGCAGCAATCCAACAGAGGATAATTTGGATAATTTGACTTTAAAATGAATTTAAATTTTAGTGTATGTCATGTATTTTAGGAAAAGTAAATAGTGAGTCTTCTTTTTATTTCCCCAGAGCTTTCCTAGAAAGTAGACTGCATTGTAGTCTTAGAGTTTTAAAATAGGGTCAGCAAATAATTATGGAACTATACTATTAGATCTGTGAGCAAATTTAATTATATATAAAAAACAATCAATACTAAATTGCATTGAACCTCTTGAGTTCAGCCCATTAATTGTCCAGCTAAAATAAATCACCATTTATTACCTATGAAAGTATTAATTATACAGCAGTCAACAACATTTGTGTTTGTTGTCAGTCTTACCAGATCAAGACATATACAGCCCCAGCTGTCTGAAAAGAGAAGCATTTGCTTTGTGTTTTAAAAGGTATTACTAGAGAGCTTTAAATGAATAGCTTTCATCCTGCACTGCTAAGTCTGCAGTTCCACTGCAGTTAGAAGCTGATGTAGCTAAACCAATGCTATCTCAAATTGCCCCAGAGCTTTCAGTTGCATCACAGGTATATCCTGGGTTTGCTTTCTTTTCTCCCGTCACTGCTCAACATTTCACTTTTTAGACTGTAACTGGCAAATCTTGATTTATTGTACTGGCTTTCATGGAGGAGTCGTCTATCGATCTGGCTCTGGCCAAGACTGAAAACTGATGATAATAAACTTCTTGGTGCTATGTATGAAAATTAAAAAGACAACACAACAATTATGTATTCGTTGTTGCTGATGGTCTTAGCAGTGTTTGAGTTGCCTTCTTGAATTGGCCTTCCTCTTTTATTCAGTTTCTTGTGCTGACTTAGGTTACATGTCATTTGGGATGAACATTATCATTCTGTATACAGTTAGCTGAGCCCCAATCCGCAATTACAGTACAAATAAGTGTGAGCCAGGAGTTGGACCAGGTGACTCCAGAGGCTTCTTCCAATTTAAATTATGCAATAACTGATATAGAGTATTCTTGTCTCAATTTTGTATTTATTTGCCCATAATTATACTTATTCTCATAAAATTAAATCCATTGCTGATAATAGCCAAGTTTATTCATATCACAGGGCTATGGTGGCTGTAAAATGCTGTTAAAAATGCATTACATCTCCCTTACATAATAACTGTGCTGTTACAATGGTGCAAACTTAAAGTTGCAGTAAAAACACATTTACCTTCTAGTAAAACAAAGAAATAAAAAAGTTTCTTTCTTCATATTCTCTGCAGGTACTACTAAGAGTAAAGCTATATATGAAGTTTGGAAACCTAATTAAGATCTTAGTCTTGTCAAAGGATATCACAGACTGTCTAAATACCACTTTTCTTCACTATTCTTCTATACTGAGTGGAGACATTTTACTTTTTTTTAACAGCATCAGACATTAGTAACTGAAGTTGGTGAGCACTACAGAATTTGCCAGTCATATTAGTCTGAATTTCTGAATATATTAACTTTAGCTATGTTTATATACTGCCTTTCACACACAGTTTCTAATGATACTGTGCAAAACATATCAGAGCCCTTGAGGTCAACCTTGTGAAATCGCTGCCAATATCACAGTGATGTATTTTTTTTTTTTTTTTTTTTTTTTTTTACATATCTTAGATGAATCTAGAGTTTTAGATATTCTCAGTAGAAATTTCACATAATTCCCATAGAGGTAGAAGAGACATTGTCATGTGATTTCATATGTTTAAATACAGGAAGCAAAACTAATTTTTCAAAGACCAATCACATGTAAATATTCTCCTAGGAAACTAATTGCTTTGTTTGTTTAACACATTCAAATATGTTCAAAGATATTATAAGAATTCACATCTATTTTGAAGATTGAGGTAAAATCCAGAAAAAGTATGTGTTGCAAGTTTGTTAGCTGCGGGTTTTATCAAAAACAGAACTAATTTCTAAAGTGAACTGATTTTTCACTTTGTAGAGAGGTTGCTTCTTTTTATTGTTTGGCAAAAGTAATCTGAGTCATTTCATGATTGATTTCATTTTTCCATTTCTCTTATTAATGCAATAGTCTTTTAGTTGAGATCCAAAAGTGACAAAGAAACAGAAATATTATCACGCTTGAATGGAGCCTTGGTGAAAGTCATATATCCAATCGTTCAGCAGTGACACACGTGGAGAACAGGATCCTGAGCTGCCAAATCAGTGCTAAAGCTACAAGGCCCCTAGGTAAGTCCCCTGGAGAAACTCCCTGCCCACAGAATGCAGAAAAGAAATACCAGTTTCAAAAAACTAGTATTATTCTTAACTCAGTAATGTATATAAAATAAAACAAGATAGCCTTGACTTAGTAATGTGTTTCTAGCAAACATTGCAAAAACAAAACAAAACAAACCACACCTGTGTTTCCATTGAGAAAATATGATTATTAACAGCTGCTCTTGGAATTTTTAGTGATTCTATGCATTTCCTGGGGTGCAACAAAGATGTCAAGGCAATAGCAGCAAAATTGTGAAGAAGATTTGGATTTTTGCCAAGGTGCTGGAAAGACTTTCCAGGTTCACATTAAGTTGTGTACTGACCATGCTAAAACATCTTACCCATGAAATTTCACATGTAGACTAATAATGTGATTTGAAATGATTGTAACCTAAAAACAGTATTATAATTTATCAGGTAATTGTTTCATGCTTGTCTGGATTTTCTTTATCTTTACTTGCTATTCGTATAGATCATTTCAATTAGACATAAGCAAGAAGAGTCTGGAACTGGGGGTCAGCCCCTTCTCATGGATAACTTGTGATAGCACTAGGGAATGGCCTCAAGTTGTTTCAGGGGAGGTTCAGGTTAGAAATTAGGAGACATTTCTTCTCAGAAAGAGTGGTCAGGCATTGGAATGGGTTACCCAGGGAAGTGGTGGAGTCACCGTCCCTGGAGGTGTTTAAGGAAAGATTGGATGTGGTGCTTAGGGACATGGTTTAGTGGGTGATATTGGTGGTAGGGTGATTGGACCAGATGATTTTGAAGGTCTCTTCCAAACACAATGTTTCTATGATTCTATGATTTTAAAGTTTTGACCATGAACATAGGAAAAGTGTGATTTACTCTTGACATAACATTTGTCTTTTACTAATTGAGGAGTTGGGCATAAACCTTTTGAAGTGCCAGGTTGTAAGGGCTGGAGAATAATACATTTGCTTTGCAGTACAACAGTTCAGCTATAGAAAGAGAGAAAACAGATACTTGTATCATGTAAGATCTGGTGAAAGACTAGTCATGTTGATATTGGAGGATTTGGACAGGGTTAAGTACCACAAAGATTTAATGTTATGGAAGCTTAAATGTAGACGAAATAGTATTGGGCCAATTGTTGACTACTGGTAATGCAAATTAAAATGAAGATGAAACTGTTAACAAATTGCTTCCTGGATCTATTACCAAGATGCAAGCAATGTTTACTCCATCTTGATCTTGAGTTCTTTTTTTTTTTTTTTTTTTTTTTTTTTTTGTACACTGGGTTTTCTTTGCTGAAGTCACAGTAATTCAGATTCTGCTTGGTTTTGTGCAAGCACCTGTCATCTGCAGTGATTCTAAAAGCATTTGGGACACAACCTGAAAAAGTAAATCAATTTTAAAACAATAATAATAATAATAATAAAAAAAATCTACACTAAACAATCCCATCATAAAAAATAACATATTTCCCCCATGATAAATTGTCTTTATTTTAATGCATTAGAAATAAAAAGTTATTGCTCTTAGTTTTAGAATCAATTTCTAGAATTACTTTTCTATCAGTTTTGATTTGTTAAAAATGTAGAAGTGGCAGGGAGATCATTTAAAGTGTCTTCCACACAGAATATCAATATTTCAGAACTAAAGATAGAGATGTAATTTTTAAACAGCAATCATGCAGTTTAGCAGGCTTTTCTTACGGAAATATCTTTAGTACCAATTTTCATGTTGATACAGCTATATCTCAGAAATTACCTATTTCAGATACATTTGTAGCCATCACACTTAATTCCTAACATCAGAAAAAATTAAAAGAAATGTTAGGGCTCCAATAATCCATGTTTTAAATGATAAATATAACCACAGTACTTTTTGCCCCTGCCAATAAGCAGAGCAGCCAGGCACCTAATTCTGAAACAGAAAAAGTACCTTGGCTTTTTGGAGGAATTTTATTTTATAAGTAAGAAATTTCAAAGAACCCAGGAGAGTTACATGGAACATAACAGGATTTCTCTTAACCACTAGCTGATCATAGTGAGTATTTCATGGATCAATAAATAATAGAGGAATTTATATACAGATGGGAATACAGAGTACAGAAAAGAATTGCAGTGTTGGTTCTAGTCCATGACATCAAGGAAAAGCAACAAGACTTGTGGGTGGATCAACCTAATACACTGTGGAACCCCCCACAACTATACGGCATATATATATAACGGCAACTATAAAAACAAGAAATCCAATGGAAAGCACATCATTAAGCCAGTACCTAGATCATTATTGCATCTTAGACATCCCAGGTGTATTACTAGTAAACAAAACATAGGAAGGAAGAGATAAACAAAAGACTTTTTTCTTAACTTGTAAGAAACACAAAATAGTAGTAGTGATTTGCTAAAGAATGTAGCTGTAAAAAGAAGTTGAAATGTGAACTAAGAAATAGCTGTGAGAAAAAGAGGAGGAAAATTAACTACTTCCCTGACGTATCTTCACAGTTCTCAACAAATGGGGAGCAAAAATGCATTTTTATCCATTGAAAATATTTATCAATCTAAAAATAAATCCAAAATCTGATTGTTTTAGATTACTTCTAGAAAATAATCGAATTCTAGCATTTCAAGTTTGAATCTGTCTGCAAAGTTGCTTCCTTTAAATTCCAGACCTGCGTAAAGTCTTTAAAAGTAGGTGAAGGGGAAGTGAGGAACTACAAATAATTAGAAAGTAATAAACATGAGTGGAAAAATCAATATTATACATGAGCAAAACAAAGAACCTGACATTATTCTGTAAAGCCCACCATTACAACATTGCCAATGTATCACAGATGTTTGGAAAGAAGAAGCAGTGTGCAGAGACAGGGACATATGATTTGTTAAATGCCCTTATCAAACACAGGTCAATATTACCTAAAAGAACTGCTCACTTAATCACAATATAGTTTCAGTGGCTCTGGTAATGTAGCAGTGCTACCAGCCTGCACCTCTCCACTATCTTTTTTAAATTATTTAAAAATCCAGGATGATTTCTGTCACAGGGATGCAAATTAGCCAGTTACGAGGTTGACCTGCCTCAACCTTCTGTTAATAGAAGGAACAAAGTCTCTCTATAAGACCAAGAAAGCTTTAAATCCAAGTCAGATTTTACTAGACTATAAAACAGAGTAGTTAACTTCTAAGATAGAGAAATTCAAAATGAATGAATAAGTCATGTCAGAAAAGAAGGGTTGATAAATCAGTATCTTCCCACTGCTACAGGATGTGCCCTTGCTCTTGGGCTTGTTTTCAGGTAACTCAGAGTCCTCCTGGAAAGAGAGAGATTCTATGTCATCCTTTTTGGTCCACATGGAGACTCTCCTCTCCTTATCTCAGTGGTGTGACTGCACCTTGATCCTCGTCTGCTGGTGCTGCTTGGTGTCTGCTCCTCAAAGAAGTCTCACTGTTAGTTTACCTTACTCTGCACTGTCCATTGTCTCTCATGAAGAACACCTGTTTTCTTCCAGCGGAGAGAGCAGTCTTCTTCCTCCAGAGAGCTGCCTGGCCCCATCCTTCCCTCTCAGAAGAACAAGACTTGTTACATATAGAAGTTCAAACAAAGAAAAAACAAAACAAAACAAAACAAAACAAACAAAAAAGAAAACAACAAAGTTATCCAATCTCAATTTCAAATATAGTTATCCAAATAAAGTTATTCAATTTCAAATATAATTTAGACAAAAGGAAAGTTTATCTAATAAAAGAATGCTCAGTCACAGCAAGAATATATGGGATAGCTGTTTGTCATAGAATCATAGAATTGTTTGGGTTGGAAGGGACCTTAAGGATCATCTAACTCCAACCCCCCCACCATAGGCAGGGATACTTCCCACCAGATCAGGTTGGCCAAGGCCCCATCCACCTTGAACACTTCCAGGGATGGGGCATCCACAGCTTCTCTGGGCAACCTGTGCCATTGCCACTGTTACAGTGAAGAATTTTCTCCTAATGTCTAGTCTAAAGCTATCCTCTTTTAGTTTAAGACCATTCCCCATATTCTTGTCATTATCTACCCGAATAAAAAGTCCTTCTCCATTCCTTTTATAAGGCCCCTTTAAGTACTGAAAAGCTGCAAGGAGATGTCCCCAGCGCCTTCTCTTCTCCACGCTGAACATCCCCAGATCTCTCAGCCTTTCTTCACAGGAGAGGTGCTCCAGCCCTCTGATCATCTTTATAGCCTTCTTATGGAAATGCTCTAACAGATCTATCTTTCTTGTGCTGGGGACCCCAAACCTGGACATAGGGCTCCATGTGGGGCCTCTCAAGGGCAGAGCAGAGGGGGACAATCACCTCCCTTGACCTGCTGAAATAATGTGAAAATTTCATAAGAAGAGCTGCTAAGTTTGATATACATGTGTGAAGATAAATATATAGAGACCTGCAGAGATAGAAACATAGCTTTTGCAGTTAGGGTTTTACATTTCCAAGAGAAACGATAATAAGGAATCCTGCAGACCTCTACTACTTCAGATAAGGGGAGGACAGAAAAGCACAGTATTAAATATCTGTACCCAGAGGCAGAACAGCCTACTACTTCAGCACATCATGATTATAGCCCTGATCCTTGCAGGCACACTGACTTTGGCATTAACATGAAAATGCAAGGCTTTGTACTAAGAGAAGAATACTAGAAAACTGTCTACTGGTTAATTGACTCTGTATAGAATATATTATTCATCATGTCCTGCAGAGCCAAAGCCAGATTATAAAACAATATCAGCATCATTGCAGTTAGGCCAAACATGATTTTCCTTTAGAGGTGGAATCCTTTCAGTGTTTTCTAAGCTGCATGCACACCAGGACTTGACTTTAACAGTTTTAGCCAGAAAAAAACACTGATAAAATGGAGTATGGGCAAAAGTTAAAATGTAAATCAAGTTTCCTGAAGACTGGCCTGAGGTTGATTAAAACAGTACTCACTGAAAGGCTGTTTTTGTCAAGAGATTTCTGAGACGTAGGCATAACAAGTGACTTGTTTGCATCTACTTAGGAGCTTAGATATTTTGATAAGAAGCAAAGGCTACAGCAGGCTGGAACAGTGGGAGAAAAACCCAGTGGCACTAGGTATTCAACTGGTGCTAGTAGGGAATAAAGACTGAGAGCATTGTAACAGATTTAAAAAAGAGAACACATCATAAGTAGAGTGGAGGAGCAGGTCTATACTATGTAAGATTTAAACCTTTCCTCCTCCTTCTTAATTCCTAGATGAATATTCTAATTCATGAATATAATGAATATTCTAATTTACTTATGAATTAGAAAACAAACTCTGTGCGGGGAAGGGGGTGGGGTGTTGAGAGGGGGTGGTATCTGGGAGGGGAGCACCTATGTGTCCCAGATTTTAAGCAGTATTCTCTGCATGGTCAGATTCAGTTGAGAGTATCCCATTGAGTTGTACTGGACAATTCTTACTTCTCTGAATCTCCTGTGCTATAGGTGAGTGGGCCCAGATCTGTGCTACAGACTTTGCACCTGCTCTCTGTTATGCTTTCCAGCTGGTACAGGCAATCTTGTTCACTGAAGGGAAAACAAATACATACAGGAAATAAAGGACATGGAACCAAGCACAGACAGGATGATCCTCTTAGAAATTCCTCACACCTGCTCCAAGTTCAACTCTTCTCTCTCATACTAGACCACATCTAGAAACTACTGTCAGCCAAGTTCAGTAATGAGTTATGGCTCATTCACAGGTGAAAGATAATAAAGTGCTATTATCAGAGACCCCAGAGTCTAGCCCTCCCACAGACAGCAGTGATCTTGAGAGGTGCAGCCCAGAACAGCTGGGACAGGGCAAGGACCGCTGCTCCACAGGCTTCCTCACATATATCACATATCATATCAAACAGTAAAGGACACATAGGCAGGTACACATGTGGGTGGCAGTTATTGTTGGAGGAGAGACAGAAAAAATCTTTGGCATCTCTGGACCACGCAATAGTGACTCCTACATACTCCTAAGAAACAGACTCCCTTAAACTCTCAAAAGAATCACAGAATCACAGAATTTCTAGGTTGGAAGAGACCTCAAGGTCATCGAGTCCAACCTCCAACCTAACGCTAACAGCCCTCCACTAAACCATATCCCTAAGCTCTACATCTAAACGTCTTTTGAAGACTTCCAGGGATGGTGACTCCACCACTTCCCTGGGCAGCCTGTTCCAATGTCTAACAACCCTTTCAGTGAAGAAATTCTTCCTAACATCTAACCTAAAACTCCCCTGGCTCAACTTAAGCCCATTCCCCCTCGTCCTGTCACCAGGCACGTGGGAGAACAGGCCAACCCCCACCTCGCTACAGCCTCCCTTGAGGTACCTAAAAAGAGCGATAAGGTCACCCCTGAGCCTCCTCTTCTCCAGGCTGAACAAGCCTAGCTCCCTCAGCCGCTCCTCGTAGGACTTGTTCTCCAGGCCCCTCACCAGCTTCGTCGCCCTTCTCTGCACCCGCTCAAGCACCTCGATGTCCTTCTTGTAGCGAGGGGCCCAAAACTGAACACAGTACTCGAGGTGCGGCCTCACCAGAGCTGAGTACAGGGGGACGATCACCTCCCTCGCCCTGCTGGTCACGCTGTTCCTGATACAAGCCAGGATGCCGTTGGCCTTCTTGGCCACCTGAGCACACTGCTGGCTCATATTCAGCTGACTATCAACCATCACTCCCAGGTCCTTCTCTGCCTGGCAGCTCTCCAACCATTCCTCTCCCAGTCTGTAGCTCTGCTTGGGGTTATTGCGCCCCAGGTGCAGGACCCGGCACTTGGCTTTGTTGAACTTCATGCAGTTGACCTCAGCCCATCGGTGCAGCCTATCCAGATCCTCCTGCAGAGCTTTCCTACCCTCGAGCAGATCGACACACGCACCTAACTTGGTGTCATCTGCGAACTTACTGAGGGTGCACTCAATGCCCTCGTCCAGATCATCGATGAAGATATTAAAGAGGACCGGCCCCAGCACCGAGCCCTGGGGGACGCCACTAGTGATTGGCCTCCAACTGGACTTGGCTCCATTCACCACGACTCTTTGGGCCCGGCTATCCAGCCAGTTTCTAACCCAGCGAAGCATGCGCCAGTCCAAGCCAAGAGCAGCCAGTTTCTTGAGGAGAATGCTGTGGGAGACGGTGTCAAAAGCCTTGCTGAAGTCAAGGTAGACCACATCCACAGCCTTTCCCTCATCCACCCAGCGCGTCACTCTGTCATAGAAGGAGATCAGGTTCGTCAGGCATGACCTGCCTTTCATAAAGCCATGCTGACTGGGCCTGATCGCCTGCTTCCCCTGCAAGTGCTGCATGATGACTCTCAGGAGGATCTGCTCCATGAGCTTTCCTGGCACTGAGGTCAAACTGACAGGCCTGTAGTTTCCCGGGTCTGCCCTCCGGCCCTTCTTGTAGATGGGCGTCACGTTTGCTAGCCGCCAGTCGATTGGAACCTCCCCTGATAGCCAGGACTGTTGATAAATGATGGAAAGTGGCTTGGCCAGCTCCTCTGCCAGTTCCCTCAGTACCCTTGGGTGGATCCCATCCGGCCCCATCGACTTGTGCACATCTAAGTGCCGTAGCAGGTCACCAACCAGTTCTTCATGGATAATGAGGGCCACATCCTGCTCCCCATCGCCTTCCACCAGCTCAGGGTACTGAGTATCCAGAGAACATCCGGTATTGCCGCTAAAGACTGAGGCAAAGAAGGCATTGAGCACCTCCGCCTTTTCCTCATCTCTTGTAACTAAGTTTCCCCCCGCATCCAGTAAAGGATGGAGATTCTCCTTAGTCCTCCTTTTTGTGTTGATGTATTTATAGAAACGTTTTTTGTTATCTTTAACGGCAGTAGCCAGATTGAGCTCCAGATGAGCTTTGGCCTTCCTAATTTTGTCCCTGCACAGCCTCGCTACTTCTTTAAAGTCCTCCTTAGTGGCCTGCCCACTTTTCCAAAGCTTATAAACCCTCTTTTTCCTCCTAAGATCAAGCCACAATTCTCTGTTGAGCCAGGCCGGTCTTCTTCCCCGCCAGCTCGTCTTTGGGCACGTGGGGACAGACCGTTCCTGCGCCATTAAGACTTCCCTCTTGAAGAGCGCCCAGCCTTCCTGGACCCCTCTGCCCTTCAGAACCACCTCCCAAGGGACTCCACCAACCAGTGTCCTGAGCAGCTCAAAGTCAGCCCTTCGAAAGTCCAATACAGCGGTTTTACTGGTCCCCTTCCTGGCCTCGCCAAGAATAGTGAACTCCACCATTGCGTGGTCACTCTGCCCAAGACAGCTCCCGACGATCACGTCCTCCACCAGTCCTTCTCTGTTTGTGAAGAGAAGGTCTAGCGGGGCACCACCCCTGGTAGGTTCACTAACCAGCTGCGTCAGGAAGCTATCTTCCACGCTCTCCAGAAACCTCCTAGACTGCTTTCTCAGGGCTGTGTTGTGCTTCCAGGATATGTCAGGGAAGTTGAAGTCCCCCACGAGTACAAGAGCTGATGATTTAGCAACCTCTGTCAGCTGCCTGTAGAATTCCTCATCCGTCTCCTCATTCTGGTTCGGCGGTCTATAGCAGACCCCGACCAGGACACTAGCCTTGTTGTCCCTGCCGATCCTAACCCAAAGGGACTCGACCTTGTCATTCCCAACCTCGAGTTCTACAACCTCGAAAGACTCTCTAATATAGAGAGTTAAAACACACATTCATACAAAGCAACCAAACAACCCAGTGGTTTCATATGACTTGACAGAAGGGGGGAGGGGGGGAGATTATGTTCTGTGTTCATCCAGATGCAGTCATAAACTTTTTTATATATATATTTATTTATTTATTTATTTATTTATTTTTCCTAGCTGAGGTAAAGATCGCTTCCTCAGCTAATATCTCAATAGTGTTAACTATTTCTGTCTTCCTACAATATTAATCCAACATTGTCATATTTCTCACTTATGGGAAATATTTTAGCCCTCATTAGACAACATTACATTTCATTTTAATAGCTTTAGAGACTGAGAAACAGATATGGAATTGTTTGGATATATTCCCACCTCTAAACAGAACAAAGTTTGCAAGGAGATACATAGGAGAAGGGATTTGGAAGACAACTAAACACCCAGATTCTTCTTGTGTTCCTTGGCATATTTAAACAGGGGTAGTTTTTCACATGAAAGCACGGAGAAATATATGAGAAGTGTCTGGAAAAACAAAACAAAACAAAACAAAACAAACTTCAAACTAGGATGATGTGTTCTTATGAGATATTGTATGTTTCAAGCCATATAAACCTGCATAACCTACTACCTTTGTATTAGGTTACACCTAATCTTGTATAAGATGATGGAATAAGATGGAATAAGAAGAAGATGGAATAAGATGATCATCTTGTATAATCTTGTATACAACATGATGGAATTTTTTGTGAAATTGATATTGATAAAAAATATTGCCGAAAGGTGGAGCAAATTGCAAAACACAAACCATAGAGCACTCGCATCAAATATGTATGACAATAGTTATCTAAGACGTGGCTCCAAGTCTCAAAGTAACAATCAAATACTTATATACACCAGCAAAAGGTACCAAGAAAGCAGTCTGGGGAGCTGGAATATTTACACATTAAGTAGCTTAATGTAGTAGATAATTTAGGATGAAATAAGACATGCTTATTCTGGCCATTGTTTTAGAAGATAGCCAAACACTCCCTCTTTTCTTATTAATCTGACTTATCTACAGTTTTATGGTTAAATATCTGATTTATGAAATATTTTACTTTGATTTTAGTTTCTGTTGTAAAGATTTTATTGTATTTTCCATGATTTGCAGCATCATTATGAGCCTTGCTCTTGTACTCTCTCTTAAAAGAAGAAGATAATAGAAATATAATTACATGCATTTTTAATGTTAACGCTGTTTTGTCACACAGGAGCAAGCACTCAGTACAACTATGTGGGAAGTATTTGGATGTAACCCCAGGCAACATAACTCAAAATGTCAGATGAATATATCAGTGTTCCACAGCTATCTCCTGCTGTGAAGGATTCTTCATGTTCCATTTAAACAGTCAATTTTGTTGTCGTATCAGTTACATTCAGAGCCTGAACTCTGTTTTGAATTGAGACTCTTTCAGGAAAAACTCTTACTGAAAAGAATCACAGATTGGTATGCAAAAATAAAGTGACTTGGTACACACGTACCAATATATACATATGCATATTTATTATAGACCACACCATATGTTTCAGCCTTAAATGCTGTTTTGACCGAAGCCATTGTAGAAAATTTCACCTAACTTATCTTTCAGACATAAGGACATGGACACAATCAGCCAACTGTGTGTCCAAGTGTTGCTTTAAAATGGTTTTGTATGCCAAATACTGCAGGTTGTTCCTCATATATGGGAAAAGCCCTGACATAAAATGTCTTAGCAAAGCAGTAAATTCATGCTCATCTTAAAGCCTATTAGTAATTTTATATAATTTAATATTTCATTAAATTGAAGTCCTAAGTCTATGCACCAAATTCATACTGGTATTACTTCATTATAAACCTGGTCTGGACTGCTTACAGGAAAGTAAGTGATTACACTCCTAAGAATGTTAACCAGGAGTGACCAAAAGTATTTACATTGTGTGTGAGATCTCTGGCAAGTCTTTCTCCCACCCTTTTATAATAGCACTAATGGCTGACGTTTGCCCTTCTGCTACACAATTTTCAAATCCTGAAGGAAGGCAAAGATTAATTATTGTTGGTTAAACAGAAGTATGATTCCTTAAATTCAAAATTACATAAAATGTGCTAAGGTTTAGAGTGAGGTCTAGTTACATAGGTCAATCTGTGATTTCATATTGAAAGCTTTTAGTGCTGACCCTTTCTTATTAAGATAGACCCCAACAGTGGAAATAAGACTGTATGCACATTTTCTCCTGGAAATGGAACAAAGAATTCAACAATTTATGCAGCAAAATGAAATTGTCATTCAACCATTCATGCAGTTGTTTTATGTTCTCTACTGTCTTGCTCTTTGACTAATGCCAAATAAACACTAATGAGATGTATCTAAAACAAACTAGGAAGAAGAACAGAAGACAGGGGGAATAAATAAAAGAAATTCAAAAGGCTGGTTTATGGCTTCAGAACTCCAGTTTTCAGGGGTGCCTTTCAACCTTAAGCCAAAAATAAAACTAATTGCTGACACACGTGTGTTCAGTTGAAACAAAACGAGCTTAAGAATCATTGATGTGAGGTTACCCAGCTCATATATAGTTGAATTTGCATGCTTCTGGGCATTCCACATTTCCATGAGGAGTGAACCATTTTGACAAATCTTTCACAAATAATGTACCTTGCTAGCACAAGTACATGTACCTTATTGTCACTTTAGTTGCTTTTGTTATCAGAGCTGACTGAAAAAATAAGGCTTTAGATCCATTAGAAATCAGCTCTTTGATAATTATGCAAGAGGTGGAAATTCCCCTGTATACAGTAAAAATTGTATCTGTAAAGAACCCCTGGAATCTCCACGTTGGGGAAGGAATCAACATAAAATAAACAAGAACTGAGGTTTGCCTGCAAGGTCCTTTGTTTTAGGTGAGTCTACCTGGCATACTGAGGGCTAGATGACATGGGAGCACACATTTTCCACCAGTGCATTAGATCATAGAATCCATAAGGACTCCATTCTGGATAACCATTAATTTTGTTAAATCCAAGAAACTTTAAATAAAGCAACAAACAACTTAAGGCTAAAAACACATAAATCTTACAAACAAATTTTGGTTTAGTTTGAAAGATTCTTTCTTATCCTAATTGCTAATATCCACAACATATCCTTCAATCTTTCCCTTAAATGCTTATTTCCACTGTACAACAGGTCTTCTTCTCTATTAAGACTTTTTTACTTGAAGTGCTTGTTACACAAGCCTGAAAACAGATACAGAGCTGAGAAGAGAGAAGAAAGGAAGACATCACTCTTATTAGGAACATCAATTCACTGCCTGTGAGATCCAACTCATTTGGGTCACATTTGCTTTCAACAGAGATCTGCTGCTGCTTGGTTTTCTGAACACTTTCAGGAGAAGGCAATCCAGGACTTTTACAGAAAATAAGCTTTACCAAGAAGTAATGGGTTGTTTAGGGTGCTGTTTTATGTATAGTCACGTACAAGGAAGAGACCTCTGAAAAGTTAGTGATAAAAGGTTTCCAAAGCTTAACAGGGTAAACAGATAACTAATCAGGCAATATGGACTGAACAAGGTGAGGGAGAAATTGTGCAGACAGAATAAAAAAAAAAAGCTAAGGTAGATTGAGAAACCTGCAAAGGGGAAAGCAATGGCTTGAACTGCATTTGAAATGCAAAGGGAAATTATTGATGTGAAGAGAAACTGTGACAGCAGTCTATTTATTTATTTATATCCTCCCCCCTCCCCCAACACCGTCCCCCAAAGCAGAGTTAGTATCAAATAGGCACAATTTAATGGTGTGTTTTTCTGCTGCAGAGATAATCTGATGCTTGCTGTGCTAGATGATGTCTCTGTGTTTCACTAGGTGTGGTTAACTCCTATTCTTCTAGATTTTTCCACTTTGATTTGTCCTGGCTGATTTACAATTGGTTTTACAAGCTCCTTTCAAGGAGATTGTGTTTGACAGTGTGTTTGCTTACACATTTTCATGAGCAGTGCAGGATGGAATCAGTATGAAAAGTGAAGGACATGCAGCTGTAGGAAGTCTGCAGTGTGAGAAGAGACTCAAAGGATATAACTTTTGTGAAGCACAGGGAGCAGCTAGGCAGCTAGGCTTTGGGATGCCGTAAATATATATATATTTAAAAAAAAAATCATGTGGACCTATTCTGTTGAGTTCATTAGAACTTTGGAAGCTTGAGAAAATTACTGGTCTTAGGGCAGGACTGAAGGACCTTGCAAGGATAGTTTAAACAGACAGAGATCTTGTCTACAATCCCTTTTACTTCTCTCTCACACAGCAGAGCTCTTTTCTCTGTTTAAGCATTTTTTCACTCTGGTCTGGATTATTCTAAAACCTCACTTTAGCATTAAAGCTGGATTGGATCGAAGAGCACTGACAAAGTTCCCAAAGGCTGGCTTGAGATCCTTTGACAGGAAAGAGGAAAAGGAAATCAACAACAGAAGCCAAGGACAGGTGGTGCCAGATAGCAACTGATTCATGATTTTGCTAGGTAAGTTATCTAGGTAAAGGCCAAAGGTATTGTGGGTTGCATACAGCAAGAAGGTATCAGCCTCTCACTGTGTATGGCTGTTGCAAATGCTAGCTGCAACAGTCCTAGGCTATAGTTCAGTAAAAAGAAGATAAATAAAGAGAAAAATAAAATATCAAGATGCTGAAGAAGCAGCTTGGGAGAAATGATGATACAAGGGGAAAAAAATACAGTTCTGCTATGGGGAAAGGGGGGATAGTAAAGCAGTCTCAAAATATTTGTGGAACACTGGTATTATGGAGTGAGAGGATTCAGTGAAGGTGTTCCATGAGAATGCAGTCCAGATGTGATTATATGGTAGTTTATATTATAAACTTTTTATATATAAACTTATAAACTTATTATTATATAAAACCCAACAAACATTAATGACTGGCAAGTTGCATACTGGTTGTAGAGTTGGTCCCCACACTTCTTCCTGACAAAACATCTAAACATCAGGAAACTGTATACCACAGAACAGCCCTGTGTTTGCATGTAACTGTGCAGGATTTTAAAAGGCTTTTCCACCCTCTCTTATGCACCAGATGAGAGAGTAAGCATATAGTAGTTCTAGATTTATTCTAATGTTAGAACAAAAATATAAGAGTAAATCTAGAATACAAAGCTATGCCCTTGCCGATTCAGCCACTCTTACATCCCAGTTTCAGCATCTTTGACATCAGCATAACAGACATCAGAGAGCAATCAAATCGCACATCTCTCCAATGCCCTTTGAAAGGAAGCATTTGTGCCTCTACACAAGGCACTGCTGAGCAACAGAGATTTGCTGGTAAATACTGTTGCAAATGTATAATTGAATTGCTTTCAGTGACTGCTACAAGAGCAATATATGCCTTCAGCTCAGAGAATAAAATGTTATTGCAAAATAGTCTAATAAAATATGTTGCTTCACTGTGATACTTCTAGCTT
This sequence comes from Netta rufina, assembly GCF_964035555.1. Taxonomy (NCBI): domain Eukaryota; kingdom Metazoa; phylum Chordata; class Aves; order Anseriformes; family Anatidae; genus Netta; species Netta rufina. The sequence goes on along the minus strand of NC_140124.1, from coordinate 84,629,534 downwards.
TTGTATGTCCTACCGGGATTATTTTTAAAGAGTGATTTTTTTTTTTTTATTAGCTCTCCAGAAAAGAAAGCAATGGTAATTAAAAACTCCTTCTTAAATTTGTACCTTATTCTGATTATATGTGTTGAACCTGTTGAGAATACCTTTGCTTCCTCAGATTTTCTTTCTGCTTTTGCATTCTAATAATCAGGGTAAAATATCCACAGCTGTGCCTATCTAAATATTTCATATTGAGTTGTGGAGAACCTTCCAGTGTGTGCATTTTCTGTGAATTGTTTGTATAATGCTTTTGTTCTGTATGCAAACACTACTATTAGGCTTATTGTACGTCTGCTGTAGAAAGAAAGTTAAATCTTGACATTCTTTTTTATCTTCTCTAGGTAGATGAATAGAGCTAAAATAATGACTGGAAGGGCTAAAATGTGAAGAGGGAAGATTACTACATGAGGTCCTTGTGAAGTTATCTAAGCACTTGGCCTTCCCTTACATTTCATCCTATGTTTTACTGACTAAGCTATGTGTAATCCTATAGTATTCTACACTAAAACATTTTTATGTATCCTATGTTTGTGCTAGAAACTTAAATCACTAACCTCATATAATGTTTAATAACACTTTTTAAGTATATATATTTTTTCAAATGATCAGGAACAGCTTCTGTTATCTGGCCAAGAAGAACCATTTCTGAGTAGTTCTGAATAATTATTGTATATTGGCATATTGACATGTGAAATTTGAAACACCATAAGGATACTACATGGCAGTCTTGTATTGTGTGCTAGTAGGTATTATCTGGTTACAAAAACTTCTGAAACTATTTAAGCCTTTATCAGAAATGTTATGCACTCTTTTGGGAATTGCATGAATTCAAAATGGTGATTGCATTGGTATGTTGCATTTACACTATCCTTTTCATTCTCATGAAGCATTTCTATAGAACAATTGTTCCTGTTTACACTAATTTACTAGAAGCAGTATTCAGTGCCCTGATTAACTTCATTGATTTTATGTAAACAAGTAGCTGTCAGTTTACTGACACTGCTAATAATGACCTTCAGCTCTAAATTATCAGTGCCATCAGTCTACAGTCCAAACACTATGGCATATAAAGTTGGCAAGGAAAAACCTGGAGTCACTGTCAGTGCACAGGAGGGTTGGAATGTGGTACACAATAAACCTTTGAGGGATAGATTTAAGGAATCTGTCTGAAATTCAGTAGCACAATGAGTAATTGGTTTATTTAGTACAGCACAACAACAACAACAATAACAAACACACTTAAGTATTTTTTATGCTTAACAAATAGATGTCCAAATTATTTAAGCTATTGAACAATAGATGTAAAGTAACTAGGAGCAAATATAGTTTGGAAATTAGAAGAAGGTTTTTTTCAGATGATCTTATTACTTTTATGAAGAGGCATTGATTATATAGTTTCCTATGACAAGGCTCACTAACCTAGGAGGCTCCTTCTTGGCTATGTTTATTTCTGAAAGAAATAAACATTATGCAAACATTATGTTCTGAAAGAAATAAACATTATGTAATTTACAGACAAAAGAGACACAATTCTTCTTCTGTAAATATTGCTATTAAACATTCTATAATATGCTTTTTTTAACTCTTTCAGACATTTCTTCTGCGTGTACCAAGTAAAGTTCCTGGACATCTCCTTAAATCCTCCCTGGTCATTGCCTGAATCCTGGACCCTTTCAGGAGCCATCATGAGGGAGGATGAGAAACAAACAAAAGAACAGGTCAGCAGTCCAGAAAGATGCTACACAGGCCTCCCCCATCTGCTGAATTCTGACAGACATACGTGACTTGTGAAGTCCTACTGGAGGACAGTAAAGAAAAGAGATGAGACAAGGAGGACTGAGTGGCCCAGTTCTTTGGTTGCTTTGGTCAGTTTGTAAAGGAAATATTCAGAACATTGTCAATTAACGCCACCGGAGGTTTTTTATTAGGAAAGATTCTTGGGGGAAAAAGGAAGGGAAGAAGGAAGGGAGAGAGGGAGGGAGGGTAAAGCTCTTAACACCTTGGTTTGTTACAACAGTAAAAAGTTTGTTTCTTCCTACAAGGGAAGTTTTGTACAACAATCACACATTCTATCTACTCCATAACAAAGATAACCAGTTAATTCTATACCAAAAGCTATCATAGTAATGAAAAAAAAGTCATTTTTACACTTCAAATAATATTATATTTATGATAAATCTATACTTACAAACATTTCTTTAATTGCAGAAGGTGTTAAAGATGTTGTAATTAATTTAATCACCCATTTCCTGCATGAATAATAATTTTACTTGATTCCTTATGTGTCCTTGTGACCTACTACATGTGACATTTTTACCCCAGCAATACCCAGGTTGCAATACCCAAGTAAGATGAATTTCTGTATCTGATCAGAAGACCTATTACTTTCTACAGCTACAGGTCTGGCACTTACTTTCAAAGGCGTATTGACCATATATACTTTAGGAAGCTCAGATGCATCTTTCAGTCTGAAAGTTCAAAACAGACCAAAAACAAGATTTAATGGAATGAAAGATGAAAAAAACCCCACAAAACTAATTCCTTGATTCCCTAAATTATGAAGACATTCAGTAAAGGTAAATTTTAGTGAAAGAAAACAAAAACAAACAAACTAACAAAAAGCAACTCTTAGAATTCTTTAAATCAACTTTAAATCAATAAACTCTTATTGTAGTTTTCCACTCTCCTTTAAAAAATTCAGAGGAATTATTTCTTCTTCCCCCTCCCCCCCCCCACACACACACTTTAGCACTAATTGTAGCACAAAGGGGACATCCTTCAGAGAGCATGTTCACCTTTTTTGCTCTCTTTCTTGCTCTCATATATCAGTGAAATGAACATAGCCAGTAAATACAACATGAAGTTTTTATATAGATTTTTTCACCAATAAGTCCCACTGCACTCTACAAAAACAAACAAACAAAAAACATCACAGTATTATTAAGCTATAAAAAAACAGACTAGAGATGGTTTGAATAAAAGAAGACCAAAATATAGTACTTCTCTAGTGTAGGAAACCAATAAACTAATAAGTCTGTATATGTTGTACCAGTATCTCTATACAAGTATGTGTTCTTCAGAGAATAAGCATGAGCATAATGACCACTGATAATGAGAAAGGTAAAAAAATATCTTCTGAGGTGTCTTTTCCAGCTATGTGCCTTCATGTGTGAAAAGTTCTGTTCAACTGTGCCACAAATCAAGGTATTGCAAGAGAGGATGGTCCATAACATGTAAATACTGGGGAAAATATAAATGTTTCAAGCAGAAAATTCTCTTATTTGGAGAAAATGTAATTTTATTTTAGATCAGTCCATGGTGTCTACAGACTTGCAAATGTATGAAAGTGAATGACTGTTTCTAAAGATAAAATGTGGGTTTTTTTTGGTTGTTTGTTTTTCCCCCATGACTATGTCTCATATGTAAGACAGAGAAAAAGACAGTGTATGCTTGTTCTGGGCTTCTCTCATATTGTTCAAATGGAATTGCAATTATCTTGATTTAGCAGGGATGGATCAAGAAGATTACTTCTGATATCACTGAATGAAAAGTGTATGTTAATGAATACTAAAACAAGTACTGACAAAAGATGATAATTAATAGTTTTATTAGATCTCTTGTAACACATTAGAAAGTAAAGCAAGATAAGTGGATTGAAATTTTTTCAGAAAGCTGCTTAATTCCGGAGATTTCTGTTGTAATGGTGGTCATGATAGTCTATGAATACTGACTTGAACTATCTGATGCAGAAAGATTTTTATCACTTTGATTTAGAACAGTGGATTTGAGGTCATGACATGAAGCCTAATAACTAACCAGTGTTTCTGTGTTTGATAACTGCAGCGAACTTTAAGGCAAATTTAACACACAAAAAGGAAACATAAGAAATCCTAAATCTGAAAGGGACCTGGTAGAGAATACACACTGGTGGCGTTTTTAAAAGGTTCTTGGAAGTAACTGTCAGAGCAGAGAAATCAATCCTTCAAAACAAACCTGAATCAAATGTAGCAGCATTAAGATCCACTCTTCTTAGGACATGATGTGAATTACAGTCTATTAAATGAATCATTCAAATGAGAGAATTTCACACAAAAACATTTTCTTTTTTCCTTCAAAAGAAAATAAGCAAGACCTTTGATCATAATTTTTATAATGTGGTTGTAGAGAGCTACCTTGGACTAAGATTATTACAATAATAATTAGGTAAATTCAGTATCAGTTAAGATTACAGGAAACAAGAGTCTCAAATCTAGTGAAAACAGTACTTCTGAAATGTATGTGTAGAAAGCAGGGAAAAAAGATCACTTAACCCCATGAGATCTAAGTGAAACTCATGCATGTGTGGGTTTGGTATACCCTTTTCACATTGTAAATTGTTAACTCTCCTATATTCTTGTTGTATTAATTCTTTTAGTCTTCTGCTCAGTTCTACTTAGAAAGTTTGCAGGAAGGCTATTCGAATTAAGTCAAGTGCCCATGCCACTTTTGTTATGTTTAGTAATATAACTGACAGTTCATTTGTGGTTTCTGGATTGCAGTTCTCTGTAAAAAAAAGGGAAGTACATGCAAAAGTTAATAACTGCACATTGGGAGGGAGAATTTTGTGGCTATGTCTACTTCACTCTGTGCATGATAGAAAGTTTGGGGTCTCAGAATCATCAGACAATTTTGGCTGATCAACCAATTTAAATTGGTCCCTGAAGACAACCTATGGTACATTTTAGCCACAAGGGAATCGGGAAAATAATGTCTAAGTAAGAAAAGTTATGAGATGAGGAGCATAAGAAAGAGTACTTTACTACTATTTGCATGCATTCACCAAATTAGGTGAAGCCCCATAATATCTGAGCAGGATAGGTTGATCAGGGTGCTGATAACAGGTTCTCTCGTCAGACCTGGCTTGGCAAGGTGATGCGTCAGGTCCATGGGGCCCCATAAGGGATAGCAGGAGATGGACCAAGGGACTGGACTGAAAACATGGCTACTGCATAGATCCAGAAGACATGGCTGAAGACAGAACTGGAGACAAAGCTACTATATGGATTTGAGGTTCATCCAGAAGATGAAGCCAGAGAAAGACTGGAGACAATGTTATACCAATGGTGTAGTGCAGGCAAGAACTGAAAGGCCCAAGACCTTCTGGACCCACAGGCAAAGGTATAGGAGTGGAGATCCTGGGTGAGGCTGATCAGGGCAATTAAGGCCTAATAGTGCATAAAGAGCTCTGTCATAACTGTTATATTTTTCCTATAGTCCCTGCACACTCTCATGCTTATGAATTTACTGATGACAGTTTGCACCATCTGAGGAATTAACCCTGTATGAGAAAGTCTTGGCCCGTAAATTGTTATGGATGAAGAACCTCTAATAGCAACATTCTTTATAAATAATTCTAACATACTCACTTGCCTGAAAAAAAAATAAAATAGAGTTCAACATCATTTTTTTCTCTACTGGTGTTTTAATTGAAAGTGCTTGCAAAATCAATTAAATCTCTTTTTATTAGGAGCTGGTTTTCAAAAAGCAATTAACAGATTTTCTGAAGCAATGGTGCAAATATTTTCAGGGCTTTTTATACTTTTTAGGATAATGTCTCTACGTATTAGTTTTACCAAAATAATGGTTTTATAACATTGATGTAGTTATGATTTATGTGATTCAGATATACCATAAGTGTTGACTTTTTAGTGCTACCAAAACAGATAAGCCTGATGCACCTTAAGAAGAATAGTTAGAGCTAAATATTTTTAAAGTGGATAAATCATACTAATACCTCATTAGCCTTCACCCTTCCATGCACACTCATTAAATAAAAAAGCTTTTTACCAAGATTATTCAAGGTTAAGCAATAACTGAGTGCATAAATCAGTGTAAGAATGCATAAATGAATTTCAAGTGAGCTAAACAAGAGTTCTTACTGTTTGTCATTGAGAAACATTGTTTTTCCCACTGGGAGTTTATTTGTGATCTTCCATTGGTGGTTGTCTATCTTACTACAGCTTGCTGTAACAATAATTGAATATCATGCAAGTTTAATAACATACCAGTCTCTGGGTAGTTAAATGTAATTGCAATCACTTTCATCACTTATTGGAAATTATAATTTATATAAGTTTATCTGTAGGTGAATGAAGCTCAAATACACTATACATCAAGAGCATTGATATTTCACACATCCTTCTTACCCTGTATTTGCTGTGGTTACCTACCAAAAACAGCTGTATGTTCAGAATGTGTTTTGAAATGCATGAATATTCAGCAGGAGAACTGTTTTGTTTGCAGTTTTGCAGGAATCACTTCCTACAGCATCATTAACAAAGTCACAGAATTGGAGATCTGGAAGTGACCTTGTCTGAGATCATGTAGACTTATCCCCAGGCACTGAGAAGGGAAACCATCCATGACAGACTGGTCTGTCCCAAACACTGAAGAACACTTGCCTTTCTTTTTTCCTATGCTTTCTCCCATGGTCACAAGGTCAAATGTAGTGCTCTCTCTTGATATCTTTTTTTTTATTTTTGTTTTTGTTTTTCTTTTCTCCAAGAAAGCCTAATTCCTTCAGCTTTCAGAATAGTTAGAGAAAGCTCACTACAAACTTTTGCAATCTACATTACCCACAGCTGGACATAGAGCTTCAGCTGCACCCTGATAGAGGAAAAGCAGATTGAGGACACTTTTATCCCAGTGCACCCCAGGAGATGCTGTGTGACTGACCTTTGGGGGTTTTGCATCCTAGCCTCAAGGACTTCCTTCTTCTTCTTGGACCCTCTGAGCACTCTGAGCTTTCTGGACCCTGTGAGCAACTCTCAAGGTGAGTGCTGCTCTAGGAAAGAGGCAGGAAGGTTGAATGGACCTTTGCCTGAAATGTTTCTTAGATGTAGTTTTTTTTTTTTTTTTTTTTTTTTTTTTTTAAGACATCATGGCATTCTACAGCTTTCTCATGAGGGGAGTGGAGGGGCAGGTGCTGAGCTCTGCTCTCTGGGGACAGCAACAGGACCTGAGGGAATGGCGTGGAGCTGGGACAGGGGAGGGTCAGGCTGGGTGTTAGGAAAAGGTTCTGCACCCAGAGGGTGGTTGGGCACTGGGACAGGCTCCCCAGGGCAGCGGTCACAGCACTGAGCCTGTCAGAGTTCAAGAAGCATTTGGACAACACTCTTAGACACATGCTCTGATTTTTGGGTGGTCCTGTGTGGAGCCAGGAGTTGGACTCGATGATCCCTGTGGGTCCCTTCCAACTTGGGATATTCTGCAATTCTATGACTCTGATAGCAATGTGCTCAGGCAGTGGTTTTGGTTTGTCAAGATAAAGATGATTAGGCACTGGCCTACAGAGATCTGTTGTGTCCCTTGCATCATATGAGAGGAAAGATCTGTGTGGCTTGTGTGTAACAGAGAAATTAGTCAGGTGATGCATTCTGTGTAAGGATGAAAAGAGAGGAAGACTATGAAAAAACACAATAGATCAGACTGAATTGTACAGTAGGACTTCTATCAGCATGCAGTAATGTGAGAAGCAACACCTTCTCTTCTTTCCCTTTTTGAAATGCAGGTCACAGTTGGAGTGTTGACTGGTATCTTTTGGATCCTGTTAGGTCATAGTTAGGGAGAAAGAATGTTCAGGGGAATACATAAGTTGTTACATAGAATATGAAAGAAACAATTATTTTCAGTACAAAGAGCAAAGTTGGACCGAGGGTCAGAACATTTCTCTAATTATTAGCAGTTAAAGATCTTCCTTAATATAAGCTGTTGAATATTTTCTAAAGGTGTTCCAGTGTTTCTTTCAATGGTATCAAGAAAACATGTCACTGCTTTAAATTTAAAATCTATTATAGTTCTGGAAGAAAAGAACATATAAAATGTTATTTAAGATGGTGGCTTCAGGCAATTCCTAATTAAGCAGATGTAAACCTCCCTGTGAGAATTGCACCTAAGAAAACCAATGAACTACATCAATGCTGGATAAAATTCAGATGTTCTGCCAGGATTCACACCCTTGGGATGCAGCAATAAATGAAAGTAATTGGTTCATGATTATGTTCTGTGTGATACTTAGTATGACTTAGCAATAAACCTTCTGGCTTCAAGCACAAGGATTTTTTAAAAAAAAAAAAGTCAGCATTTGGCTACTGCTGGATTTGAGTTTCTGAGATGATATTTCTTTTATAAGGTCACAACACTGGTCACTTAATATTCTCTTCAACATTTAAATTGTTTAACATGATGCTAGAAGGAGTATTAACTTGGGAACCAGGCTGATCACAGACAATCAAGTACCTTGGTGAATTTGCTATAGGCTGGCAGATTGGGGACACTTAAGCGTGACAAATTTGTGACATTTTGAGCATGAACTGGGAAGCCAACTATACAACTGGAAGAGAAAGTAACTTATGTTGGAAGTCAACACCATGTCAACCAAGTTACATGACAAATTACTACACTGTTACAAAACAAACTAAATATATGATAGAGATGGGAACTGGATGTTGTGGTTTGTTGTCTTAATCTTCTGTCAACTGCCTGACAGTTTTCATTTATGTTCAGAATTGCTGCTTTGAAGGCAAAAAACCTTTGGATTCAATAATTAGCTAGTCATGACTGCTTTCCCTTGGAAAAAGGCCTGTAAGGAGCAACTAGCTGCTTCCTAAGACAAACACCTTTATCATGAAGTTACTTTAGTAGTTGTCTTTCTTTGCATTTATACTCCTCTCTCACTTCTCAGTGGGGCTATAAATATTGCTTTCTTACATGTCTGTTTAATGTCAGTTAGCTTTTGGATATGATTCTGCAATACAAATATACATGTATAAATACTTGACAAGTTGGTCATCTGGTCAGATGAAGATAAAAAAAATTACCAGGAGAATGGTTTAGCACTGAAAATGTTGATCAAAGAAGCTGAAGAACCTCCATCTGTGGAGATCTTCAAATTCTACTGCAAGGTCCTAAGCAACCTGAAATAGCTTTGAAGTTAGCTGTTGGGGTGGCCAAGAGACCTCCAGGGGGACCTTCCTGCCTAAATCCTTCTATGATTGTATGATCTCAGTTAAAAGCCTGGCAAGTGAATGCATAAATTACTTTCAGGTGAGAAATAGTCTCGGTTGTGTAATATTGTCCCCTACTTCTGAAGTTTTCAAATAAATTATTGCAAACCCAGTCTGCATGTTTGAGGACCTCCATATAAGGTGGGGAAGATACAGGCTTTTAAATATATATATATATATTTTATCTGATACATAAAGTAAAAGAAGCTTTACAGCCACTAGTAAAGCCAGGCTCTGCTGTAACAAATCATTGGCAAATATGCTGAGATGCATTTTCCTATTCTGTGCTTTCAATATCTGAGATAGAAACTAAGCTCTCCATCAAATTTCAAAATAATTTAAAGCTTGTAATCATTCTGAATATACTAATAATACAGTTTCACTACTGACAAGTAACTGACTTTATTTCCATATCTAGTCAGTCCAACTGGTGCTATAATGATCTTTTGTGCTAACAAAAGGGTAGCGCTGTGACAAAACAAATTATATCACTGCATACAGGAAAACCTTTTTAATTACTAAATAAATTGTCAAGAAAAGGCTATGAACTTGTTCAGAGTAATAAGCTCATCTATAAAAAATCTCCTCAGCTCTAGCAAAATGAGTTGTTAATCTGTCCACAGAGAGAGCTTGAAGTGCTCCACTCAGTGCACTGTATCACTGAAAACCAGTTAACATAACAGACAAGGACATTTCTTCAGTGAGGTAGCTTTCCATCTCTCCTGATTATAACAGTACATTTTAAACACACAAAAATGTATTCTACGTGTATCTTGTTCATGATCTATTGGGATCCTTGAAAAGATTAAAGGTCTGCAAGAGGGTGCTAGAAGAACCTGCACTTCTGTTAGGTAGGTTAAAGTCTCTGCTCTGTCCCCTATGAAGCAGAAAACAAAAGGTAAATATCAACAGGGGTTTGTCATAGTTCCCTGATCTCAGTGCAAATTTAACCATCCTACAATAACTCTAATTGGCTAGAGTAGGCAATGGTCTTCTCAGGAATTAAAAACAACTAGCAAACAATCAGTCACTTCTCCCAGCATCAAAAGATAGTGAAGTGTGTCCCAAAAGATAAAATAATGTTAGGAAAAGAGTCATACTTTGTATACTTGCGTATATGCCACACACATTTCTCAGTCTCTTATCTAGACTATAACAGGAAGTGCCTTTCATTGCACAACTGTATCCAGCACACATGTCGTGTTATGTTATGTGCTTAGGACTGGGTCACTAGGTACTATTCAAATCAAGTTCTACTCTTAATTATTTTCTGTGTTTTATTTTCTGTGTATATGTATGTGATCTGCTAGCAAATTTAAGGTGGAACTAATTGGCAAGAAGGCAAAGAGGCCTGGGTGTCAGTCATTGGATGGAGACCAAAGGTCTAAGGAGCCTGAAGATCTGTGGTTGAGGCAAGCTACTGGAGAGATCTCTGCATGTATGCCTGTGTATCCTGCTAGCAGACACTGATTTTAATCAGCTGGAGAGAAGGAACGCATTCAGTCCATCTGTACTCAACAGAACACAGTATGCATTTGTGTGGGTGCTGTAAAAGTCACTGCTCTCTGCATGGCTGGTTGTAGGTGTGTTGTGTGTGTGTGTGCACCTCTATGGGGCCAGGAAGAACTCACTATATTTCTAGTGAATCAGGCAGATTCACAGTCCCAGAGTCCACTGTATTTGACTACATCTAACAGGCAGCTGAGTCTTTGGGCACAGGGGAGAGCTGGTCCCTTATGTCTCTAAGGCACCCACAATCAAGGTTGTTAAAACCTTACAAATAACAGCAAGGAGTATTGACATCACATTAAACTTACTAGGAATTATTTAATGAAGAAATATTAACTGTTTGAAGGTGTATTTGTGTTTCAGCTACTCACATGAGTTAGGTAGACATTTCTACATGTTTCTTTATAAAAACACCTCTTTGTATCAGTTCGTTTCCCTATCAGAACTTTAAATTTTGTTAGCAGTTGTATGCACATATAACTAGAAAGTAAATTGATTCTATTATTGTTATATTTAATTTGTTCTTCTGGAATAAGGAATTAACTGCTTCACATGTTTGTACATGTGATTAGTGTCATACATAAATGCTTTGTGCCTTCTGAAACTAATAACTATGAATGGCATAATACACAAGAGTAAACTGAAAAAACAATGCCAAATATTTTGTATAGTACTTAATACTTTTTATTCTGTGTTACAAAGGGGGTTTTACAGTTCCTCAGCAACCTGATTTTGGGTAGGTAGGACGTTAAATTAAACAGCATTCTCAATAAAAATCATAGATCATAAGAGATGTTTCCTGTGTAACTGAGTGGAACAAAGGTTCATAAGATGTAGGGCATCAAATATGAAGTGGCCTAATATTATTAGTAATAGATAAGAAACAAATTGTCACGTAAAAAAATATATAACATTGCATATAAAAGAATAGAACATAGGCTTATCTTAGCTGGTATCTTCCCGAGAGAGAGGTTGAAGTTGGCAATCTAGGTGAAAGTGAACTCTTGGGTAATACAACAACCTATTGTGAGATGATAAACTGCAGTAAAGGGATTTTCCTTCCTGACCTCTACAGACAATTAGCTTCCTCCCTCCAGCATGGAGTTTAATAACCTGTGTCATTATATTTCCTTGCATAGCTAGAATGCTAATGTTATTAATATTAAATTCAATCAGAGTGTTAAGTTGAAAAACTGCTTCCAGTATGTCACGATGTGTTCGGGATTGAAAGATCTGCAGAGTTTAAAGGGATGATAAGATGAAAATAGAGTTAAATCAGAAGAATAGTTACCTGCAAAACTGCTCATGGAGAAAAACAGATTTCAGTGAAGTTCTCACAACCATCATTTTTAAAAACTGATAGAAAAAATCCATTTCTTTCATGGTGAAGTTTCTCAGGAAGTAATAGAGTACAATTCTCAATCTCAGTCTTCCCCTCATCAACTGCAGAATATTTTATTGCTCTTAAAAGTAACATAACTGTTCTGGATGTTCTTTAATATAGCAACAGGTGCTTTGATTGATTTATAATGTAGCAACCAAAGCATTTTGATAGTTGAATTTCACAGAATCACAGAATCACAGAATTTCTAGGTTGGAAGAGACCTCAAGGTCATCGAGTCCAACCTCCAACTTAACGCTAACAGCCCTCCACTAAACCATATCCCTAAGCTCTACATCTAAACGTCTTTTGAAGACTTCCAGGGATGGTGACTCCACCACTTCCCTGGGCAGCCTGTTCCAATGTCTAACAACCCTTTCAGTGAAGAAGTTCTTTCTAACATCTAACCTAAAACTCCCCTGGCTCAACTTAAGCCCATTCCCCCTCGTCCTGTCACCAGGCACGTGGGAGAACAGACCAACCCCACCTCGCTACAGCCTCCCTTGAGGTACCTAAAAAGAGCGATAAGGTCACCCCTGAGCCTCCTCTTCTCCAGGCTGAACAAGCCCAGCTCCCTCAGCCGCTCCTCGTAGGACTTGTTCTCCAGGCCCCTCACCAGCTTCGTCGCCCTTCTCTGCACCCGCTCAAGCACCTCGATGTCCTTCTTGTAGCGAGGGGCCCAAAACTGAACACAGTACTCGAGGTGCGGCCTCACCAGAGCTGAGTACAGGGGGACGATCACCTCCCTAGCCCTGCTGGTCACGCTGTTCCTGATACAAGCCAGGATGCCGTTGGCCTTCTTGGCTACCTGAGCACACTGCTGGCTCATATTCAGCCGACTATCCACCATCACTCCCAGGTCCTTCTCTGCCTGGCAGCTCTCCAACCATTGCTCTCCCAGCCTGTAGCTCTGCTTGGGGTTATTGCGCCCCAGGTGCAGGACCCGGCACTTGGCCTTGTTGAACTTCATGCAGTTGACCTCAGCCCATCGGTGCAGCCTATCCAGATCCTCCTGCAGAGCTTTCCTACCCTCAAGCAGATCGACACACGCACCTAACTTGGTGTCATCTGCGAACTTACTGAGGGTGCACTCGATGCCCTCGTCCAGATCATCGATGAAGATATTAAAGAGGACCGGCCCCAGCACCGAGCCCTGGGGGACGCCACTAGTGACTGGCCTCCAACTGGACTTGGCTCCATTCACCACGACTCTTTGGGCCCGGCTATCCAGCCAGTTTCTAACCCAACGAAGCGTGCGCCAGTCCAAGCCAAGAGCAGCCAGTTTCTTGAGGAGAATGCTGTGGGAGACGGTGTCAAAAGCCTTGCTGAAGTCAAGGTAGACCACATCCACAGCCTTTCCCTCATCCACCCAGCGCGTCACTCTGTCATAGAAGGAGATCAGGTTCGTCAGGCATGACCTGCCTTTCATAAAGCCATGCTGACTGGGCCTGATCGCCTGCTTCCCCTGCAAGTGCTGCATGATGACTCTCAGGAGGATCTGCTCCATGAGCTTTCCTGGCACTGAGGTCAAACTGACAGGCCTGTAGTTTCCCGGGTCTGCCCTCCGGCCCTTCTTGTAGATGGGCGTCACGTTTGCTAGCCGCCAGTCGATTGGAACCTCCCCTGATAGCCAGGACTGTTGATAAATGATGGATAGTGGCTTGGCCAGCTCCTCTGCCAGTTCCCTCAGTACCCTTGGGTGGATCCCATCCGGCCCCAAAGAATTTGAAAAGACACAGTTATTTTTAAAAATAACTTAAAATAAATTTGAAAAATAACTTAAAATAAATTTGAAAAGACACAGTTATTTTTACTGGGTTAAGACTTGATATACATTTTCTGGCACCACCTGCCACTTTTTATTTATCCAGGGCATGATACAGACAAACCTGGCCTGGTTAGTTTTTTGCTCCCCACACCAATTGGGGTTGGAAGTGGTCACTGAAGCAGACTACATGGTGTTGTGGTATACCTCACTGCAGGTAAAATTAGTTAAGGTGTTTTCTCATAACAGTATTCATTTTCTGTAAAAATATATTTCAATCAAGTTTTAATTCCTCCATCATCAACAGCTAAAAAAACACAGGCACATCTTTATTTTTGCATGTGTCCTACACAGAGTACTTCAGTCACTTTTTCTTTCCTCTTTTCAGAGAAACAGATCCTCTTTATGAATTCCCCCTTGCTTTCTCCAAACACTCTATTTTTCCACAGCTTTTCACAGATTCTTTGTGTTTATCTGAAGATCAGAAATATTATAACAACTTAGTACCCATAGGCAAATTTTAGCCATCAGGCTTGCAATATGTCTTACTATTCATCTGACCAATTATGTATTTTGCTCTTTCTTCCAACAGAAGATTTTTCCAAATCTCTTTTCAATTTTTATGATTTTTAAGCTTTTTTTTTTTTTTTTTTTTTTTTTTTAATACAATATATGGCACCTTGCATTTAGTGATATAAGAATTCAGTAACAACATGGAACTCTCCAGTCAATGAAAGAATCCTCTCTCCTGAGTTTTTGACAGAATGCTGTCCAAAATATACATTAGGATGTCATCTTGACCAGCTTTATTTGTAAAGAATTGATGGAAAAAGAATTTTATTTCTATCTGTTTCATTATATTTCTAAGTGTTTGTCAAATATTGCCTACGGTTCCAATAAACCTAATTGAATCCTTAACTACTCCCAGGTAGTCAACTAGGTCATATTGGTGGTATAAGACAGCATTATGAACAGACAGTGTACTGTTAACTTTCTTGCTTTTTCAGCTTCTAGGCTTTGGAAGCCAACCTTAGAAAAAAGCGTCTCATATTTCCAGTGAGATTGCTTTGATAGTGGACCTTTGATGTGTGTCAAGGAAGCCACATTTTGCTTTCAATATAAGAGCTTGACCCAGTGACTATATCTTATTAAATGTGCTGAGAAGGAGACATGATGGGAACTAGTAGGTTTCCTCCAGAAATACATGTATTTCCACCCCACTTTCTGATTATATCCCCTCTGAAGCAGACTTAAAACTTTGTTCAAATAATAATACTAATAAGAGGGCCACTGGCAACCAAAAAGGATATTTTAACTTCTTCGTATTTGAGAAGAAATTAATGGAGGTCACTAGCAATAGAGTTCTTATCTGGTGATGTTTTGTGTTGTGTCTTGGCAAGGAAATACAGACAGGTTAGGTGAGAATGGCTAGATATGGAGATAAAATGTAGATATGACAGAAATCTCTTATCGTAAGAAAAAGCAAAACAGAGGTGAAGCACAGCATAGCTTACCCAAATATAACACTTAAGAAACAACTGCAGAAATTCTCCTTATTTTTTAAATACCTTCTTTAAGCTATGCATAAATCCAACAACTGCTTTCTTTGTTATTGTGTTATGTTTTATTGACATGAAGTTTTTCACATAAAGTACCTGAGAATCTGAAACCATACTGAAACTTGAAAATACCACTACAGTTTGATATCAAAGACAGAATTTAATTAAAAAGCACATCCCTTTCTGTTCCTGCCTTTTCTGGCAGAAACCAATGTCTGTTTTCTGAAGAAAGTTTTCCTGAATTTGTTTATATCTTTTAAGCTTTTAATCGGGCTAAAAGATTTAAATAAAATGATTAATTACATGTATAAAAGCAGTAATGCAACCTTGCTCTCTGTGAAAGAGGCCTGTGATTGGATTCTCTAATGTCTGATATGAGTGAGACCACCTTTCCTGTAACGAAGACTCCTTTTCTTTTTTCTTTTCTTTTTTCTTTTTTTTTTCTTTTTTCTTTCTTTCCTTTTTTTATTTTTTCCTCTCATTCTCTCTTCCTCCTCCCCCTCCCCCCCTTTTCTTTTTGTTTCTTTTTAAATCATTGCTCTTTTCTTGCAGTGTGATCTTGTTACATCTAAATAATAAAAACTTTTTAAATTGTTAAGAAGAAAAAGGTCCTATGGTATGGAACTATCATAAACACTTCTCTGACATTCTCCTGTTACAGAAGAGGAGATGGAATATGTGACCTTTATAGTGTCAGTCATTTTTTAACTTAATTGGAAAAATCTCAGAATAGCTCCAGAGGAAAATTCTTTCAGAACATTTTATGACTAGACTTTTAGTATTAAGTCTAAGAAATGGATGTATTTGAAGAAAGAGGTCACAAGTGAAGGAGAATTTGCAGATCCATACAACAGTAGGCAGCAGAGACATATTACGCAGTTGCATTAATCTTTTCAAGTGACATGGAATTACATGAAAACAGTTTTGTAATCATGGTACTATAGTTCAATGATCAGTAAATACTCTGGGAAATGTTCCTTGTAATGCTGAAGTGCTGAATATGCTTTGGAAATAATTTCAAAACAACTATAAAAGGCAATACAAACAAACAGAAATGAAGTTAGTGATATACCAAAGGTATAAAACTAGAAATATAGGTAGAGACGTGTTCCCAGTAAGATAAATTATAAAGTTCTAATTGGCTTTATGAGTAAAGTGGACTTTACTCATAAAATCAGATAAAATCTCTCAACATATGGCCAGTTATTATCTCAAGTCAGGGCACCAGTATACTGTCTCTCATTCAGAATGAGACTAACATAAAGTATAGTGAATGTTAGTTGAAAGTCAGTGTTCAGTCTTTCCCTAATTATGAAATGAAGAAACTGGAAATGTCAACAGTAGAATACCTAACGTTTTTTTTTTTTTTTTTTTTAATTTATTTTAAGAGGATAAAGCAGATTTTCTGAAGTTTTCCTGTTAGGAACTGGGCTTGGTTTTCTGCAGAGTACATCTGGACTGCCTGACCATCTGCCAAGCTGTGCCACAATTATTTAAGGCCTTTTTACAACTCTTGACCAAATCAACTCATTTACCAAATGGACCACACCACACTTCCCCAGTTGAATTCATAGAGATTCATAGAGTAAGAGGAACCAAAGTACCATGTGAGGCAAATTTTGGACTCTAAATTAATTCAGGGGAAATTTCACTACCTAATTCACTGGCAGTGCTATGGACATGAGGATTGTTTCTGGGACCAGTAAACAATGTACATACTCCAGCCAAGATCAGGAAGCAGTCATGGTGTAGTTTCAGCTACACCACCTGGATAGTGAATACTCTGGAATGAGCCCACTTTTCCCATTCTGCCTTGCTCAGAATCACAGATGGGTTTTGTCTCAGAGGAAACTAGCTGTTCCAATCCAAAAGGGAGTTCAGTTTTGAACTCATATATTTATAGCGTTGACAAGTGGTGGACCAAGAACTGAACCAGAAGGTAAGTATTTAGGCAAAATAAATGCAATGTGCTATTAGAGGAAAAGAGACAAACTCTTTGCTGACCTTCATTTTCACTCAGAGAGATCACTGCTTTAAAAAATACCCTCCGGCCAGATGAAAAAATAAAATAAAATGAATAAATAGAAATTGTACTAGCTTTCTATTTACTGTCATATCATCGTGTCTCATAATTATTACTAAGTCAGCAATGGATAAAGGCATAATTCTATAGATGCTGAAGAAGGATTCATTGCAGTATTTGCAGAAACTGGAAAGGCATCCTAAGCATGACAGTTTAGAGAGTTCATGTCCTTTGAGACCATAGCTTCAGGGAACATTGTTCTTTTCCTTTGACATTCAGTAAATATTCACAGGAGGTTGGACAAGCATCAGGAGTTAATACAAGATGTGTTTGCACTTCAGATAAAAGTCATGAAAAGGAGAAGCAGTAAATGGAATTTCTGTCAATTGTGTGCAAAAAAAAATCTCTACCTAAATATCATTGTTAGCATCTGAATTTTCTGTAGGGAAATCAGCAAGATTGCACAGCTAGGAAAATATAAATATTGAACGGTATTACCTACTATTGAAAAGTTAAACAGTTCTCCCCATTGCTTATTTCACTGTGCAGCCTGTGCCAAAACAGAATATTTCCTCTAGTTCTGTTTCTTTTGGATTGAAATGTAGGGCTAACAATTCAGTGGATATTTGTTGATTTTCTTTCAGACATTACTAATAATATTACTTAATAATAGTTGTAACTAACTAGCTGAATATATTTGTTATTCTGTGCAATGCACTATACATTCTGAGAAGACTAAAATATGTAAAATTGGATTTACCTATGCAGATAAGGTAAGGAGAAAGACACAACCTCTTACTTATACCTGCAATGTTTGTCTAACATGAATAAAAATGAATGTTACCTATTCTTCTGACAAAGGTGATCCATTTAATAAGTATGAAAATAGCCTGTGGTTGCCTACACTAAGTATGTTATCACTCCACAGGATGAAAACTGTATTAATAGTAATAAAAATCATACATATTGGCAGATTCAATGTTGTTCAGAAAGTGTTAGCAGCAAGTTCAATGTTAAACAAATTCTCCAAACATGCCATTGATAGCTGTTTTAAATATTTACCTATTTTCTCCTAATTTGGAACGTGATATTCTTGCCTCCCCCCATTACCCAAATTAACCTCACAGAGTAAGTTAAATAAAGTTTAACAAAACCAGAAATCTAATCCTGTTCCAGATATAGCACTTCCCCAACCCCAAATGCAGACAACAGTAGCATCACTATTGGCTTTAGACAGGAAGAACTTGAATAATGTGGTGATTAACAGCAACATCATAAACCTCCTACATAAATTTAGTTAGCTAAATCAAACTTGAGAATGCAACTCAAAAGTTCTCTTAGCCTTGGGTAAAGTCATAGGGTACTGATATATCCTATGTATCTATGTATACTGATGTATCCTATGATGCAAATGCTAAGAAAATATAACAGAAAAATCTCTTGAAAGAAGACAGTCTTCATTTATTCTCCCTCTCACCCTACCCTAGCTATGAGTTCCTGGGCTCTTGCTGTGCCATATCTAGATATGTCAGATACTTATCTTTCTCCCATGTCTGTTTTTCAGTACATTAACTGGGTGAACCACATCAGTCAACAGCTGTGTAAACAATATGTAACCTCACAGGCAGAATGAATAGCTGAGAGTAGTGATGTTCCCTTAATCAAATATTTTCAGTAGATGTTTGTGGAGAAAGTACAATTAGTTTTGATACACTGGTACTAGAGAAGGAGATTCCCATTGACCTACCAGCTTCATTCACAGATGTTTTATGAGTAACTATCACATATTTAGCCCACACATGTAATCTGAAAGCTGCTAATGCATGTGCATGAGGCATTTTAGTCAGAAAGACAAGAAGACGGAGAGAAGTATATGTTAAGACCAGTGCTCTTTCTTTTCCTATAGAGTATGCAGAAGGACCTTTACAGGAAAGCAAATTAAGTTTTGTCTAGAGACAAAACATCTGGCTAAAGTAAGTTGGCAGCTGCTGACACTGCAGTCCTGGGTAGCCCATACATAAGGCCTAACTAAGTTTCGTGAGACCAGAGGCCTAGCTGTTAAAGAAAAGATTATATAGAAACAGCAGATAAGAGAAAAATATTTTCATGCCTCGTTCTTTGAGTTAGCCCTATAGATTTTGATGTGGTGGATAGGACCCTATAGCTCCACCTTGCCTTTTGCCTTAGTCTTCAGAACATGGATGCAGCACTATATATATTTCAATATATGAGCTGAAATAAATTCATGAAGGTTCTGGAAAATGTCTTTCTGTACACATAATGAATATCACATTAGTTTCATTGGTGGTGTATGTATATACTCAGGTTATATGAATGAGACTGCTACCAAAAATATAACAGAAATATAAATTGTCCACTATTCTGTAGATATCCTTCAAAGCTTAAACTATGAAAATTTGAGCAAGCTATGTAAGTAGCATTATTTAAGTGGTCACAATTAATATAATACAGATATGGTTAAGCTGTTATATACAGGTTGGAAAATTATTTTGTAATAAATATTTGAATATGTAGTTGAATAGGCTTAAATGAATAATAGCCATTCCACATTAAAGAAATGAAGTTATCTATGAGATCATTTTTCTTAGTTAGCTAAAAGCACTGATCTTCATGAGATTTTCTTGAAGTTATAATCTAGAATGTATAAACCCAAAGGTTAGGCAATGGAAAAAAATAAAAATGAAATAAAATAATAAAATAAATAAATATCCGTATTGGAGCATATGTAACTCAGGTGACTTTTTTTTTTTTTTTAATTCTTTCAGTTCTTCTAGGAATGTTACAAACTCTTATTCATTCAGTTCTTCTGGAAATGTTACGAACTCTTTTGTGGAGTACAGAGATAGAATGCTGTACCTAGGTTCTACTCCAGCCACTTGAGCAATCTACAGGAAGTGTTATGTTGCAAATCTGAAGCTCCAGCATAAGTTGCCCATTTCATCAAGGGGCTGGGAGAGGAAATTGAATGAAAAAATGTTACTGCTTTGAATTCTGAATCTTCTGCATACCTCAACACAGATGTATGGCTCAGGTCACAGGCTGGAAAAGTGGCACAGAGTGCTGTGATATGATAGTCTAATTTCATGTGTAAAATAAGAACTGCTACAATAGAGCAACTTCTTTCTGGACTACACTTTCCCAGAGTCAGTTTTCAGCAATGGGCTCCTGTAATACCTTTAATAATTAAAAGAATCTTTCTCTTTGGGTATCTCTAAGGACTATGATCAAGAAAATTATTAACCTTCTTTTCATTGGATAGAGCTGGAAGATATCTTTCCACAAATATTTCCCAGATCTTAAATCACTCTCATTTCTTCTTTTCTTATCCAGCTCCTATGTATCTGTGTTATTCTTTTCCTGTGACAGTCACTGTGTTCAGCATTTGCTGCAGTGCCAAATTCACAAGTAAAAGGCTCAGTCTGCTATTTTTTGAGATTTTCATGTTTATAGATTAGAGTATTACATTATTCCTTCGGATTAATCATTGTATTTGGAACTGTTTTCATACTTTTGATGAAATAAACTGGCCTAGAATGACAACAATGGCAATTTCAACCTACTCAAATACATTTTTTAATAGCTAAATAAAGTTTCATATTACAAAAGCACAGAATTCAATTTATTTAATTTTTTGACCACAGTATTTTTTTTTCTGAATCCTCTTCAAGAAAGATGAAAATAAAGGAATATTTACAATATCAAAATGTAAAATATTAACTGAGGATTTAATTTTAAGACTACCCCTTATTATTTTACCAGTTCTCTCATTCTTTCCTCATAGGAGTGGTGTTCCAGGCACTTGATGGACTCTCCACGACCCTTTGATGGACTCTCTCCAGAATGTTTGTGTTTCTCATGTACTTGGGGGTCAAGGGACCGGACCCAGCATTACAGGTGTGGTTTCACCAGTGCTGAGTAGATGCAAAGGGTCATCTCTCTTGACCTGCTTGCAACACTAGTGTAGCCAGGATACCATTAGCACACTTTGCAGCAAGGACACATTGCTAGTTTTTATTCAAATTGTCCACCAGGACACCCAGGCCTTTTTCTGCAAACATCCTTTCCAGCTGGACCTCCCCCAGCATGTAGTGGTGCATATATATTCCTTCCCAGGTGTAGAATTTTGCACTTCCCTTTCATGAACTGCATGAGGTTCCTGTTGGACCATTTCTCTAGGCTGTCTCATTCTTTCAAAATTTGGACACAGCATTTGTTTTATTTTATTTTATTTTTTTTTTGATCTTTACCACTGTTCCAAACACTATTGAAAATCAATATCTATACTGCAGAGAGATGCTCATCATTGTATTCAAGTTCTTACATTCTTGCATTAAGTCAAATGCATATGATTAAATAACTTTTTTCATGTAACTTAGAATTAGAAAGCTAACTTAAACTACTCTCATTTGAGGACTTATTTATTTTATCTTTGTGTTAAAAAGAATAGCTTTTTGCCATGCTCTTCATACTCCTGAGACAGTAAGTATTTTGGGCAACTCTGGAAGGACAATTACATTAATCAAAATTATGAGACTTGCAGTCTAGCTAGAAAGGGTTATATTGAAAGAACTCTCTGAAAGCAGCAATGTGGGCAGTAACACACCATTACCCTTACCATTGCTGTTTCACTGAGCTGAGTGTATTGAGAATGGAAAATTATTCCCACATTTAGGTTATTCTCATAGCTAATTAGATAAGAATTGGAATTTATGGTAGATGAGTACCCTAAAGGTATTAAAATATCACAATATAACATACATTGTTTGTCAGACACTACTGCCCTGAATCTTCTGTACAAAACTCATAAAATACGATAACTCACCAGGGGGGAACATTTAAACTGTTAAATTGTAGGTCATACATCCTGTATAGGCAGACTGTTTTCAGTGGTATTGAAGCAGATCAGCTTCATCTCTGCCTAGGTCTTGATTGATCAGTGTTTCCAGTGGCTTAGTGAAATCCACAATCTTAGAATTTCATTATTAGCTTTATACTTAAACATGCTAATGATATCAAAGAAAAAAGGATAAAACCAGTGATGTGTCAGAAGAATGCCATTGATACTAATTGTAAGACAGTGCAAAGAGGCTGCGTGCTGATGCTTAACTAAGTGTTTTAGTACCATAAAATTTCACACCCTTTTTACAAAAGTGCAATCAATACAAACTAGATGTTTTTAACAGTGGATTGTAATCTTAGTTTTATGCTGCAGAATCAGAAGTACCATAAAACTATCACATAAAGAGACAGATAAAGCAAAGGATATTATCTGATATGCTGATGGAACACATACTGCATTTTTAATTACAAAACTAAACGTATAAGCACCCCAATAATCACAAGAATATCACTGTCAAGTAAACACAAGAACTGTACTTTTACTGGACTTTTGCTAGTCATCTCCTGGGTCTTCTGAGTCTATTCTTCATTTCCTTTTGTCTTTGGCTCAATGCTATCTGAAACAGGGTAGTCCAAGCGTGACCAAAATGATATCCTCAACTGGAAATCTGAGTATTATTCAAAGATGAGATCATTACATGGAGAAAATTGCCAGTTCTTTGAGTAGACTTTGACAGTCAAGATTCCCTTGCCTCCTGCCTGTTTAATCATTAGTCTTCAAAGTCATGCCCAAAGCTGTTCTTAATTCCTTTCTTTAGGTCTAGGTTTTCCATAACCTTGGTGTGGGGAGGATTTTCCTAGTGGAAATTACTCTGTTAAGCTGGACCACCTTCACAATTTTAAAATTCAGTCATGGTTAGAGCTATATTTTATTTCAGCTTACACTTTCAGCATAAACCTGTCACATTTGTCTCTTAGAAAAGATGTAAAGGTTCCTTAGTTTCTAGCTTCTTAGTTACATTTCATTAGCCTTATATATAAAGATTGGTATTAAGATCTGTTCTGTGTATAACGTTGTTTTGAGAGCCTATAGAAAAAAAATATTTTTAAGGTCACAGAAAAAGTTCAGGTGCCTCCAAAATTTATACATCTTAGGGAATGAATATTTGGCAACTGAACTAGGTTTTTCAGAAACATAATTTCAGAAGAGAAGGCTAAAGTCTGTTTTATTCTCCTGTAAGGCATCTGAATATACTCTGGATCTTTTTCTAAGACTGTGCTTTGCTTAGGAATTAGCAGTAGCTTAATTGCTATGAGACATACTGGTAATAAAACACTCAGCTCTAAAAATGACCTTTTCCACCATGCTCTACCAGTTATCTACTCAACATTGCTGGGAAGAAGAAAACATAGAATACCACAGTTAGATTGTTGCAGTGCTTAGCTGCATCTTTGTGTTTAAATGACAAAACAAACAATACACTATAAATAATATGCTACTCAAGCATAACATTTTTTTTAAATTTTTTTCCCCTTGGATGTCTATGCAGAGCATATCTTTGAATTTACAAGTTGTATAAATTGACATTTTTATTATTTTATATGCATTCCTTGATTAAGATTTGGCTCCAAACACTTTCCTACATGAATGTCAATAAGCTGGTATTAAAAATTCAAGACCCTGCAATCCGTTGTAGCTGATCTAATAAGAAATTTGGAATTGTATTTATTCTACAGCTGTGAAGAAATAAACTGTTAATTAATATTCTCTCCCAAACTTCTAGCAATTGTTTTTATGTCACTTTCAGAGTGACTAAGTTGTACCACCTTAAAAATTTTCTCACTTTTATATACAAAATTGTATAAGTTCATTGTTTTATAAAAGCATGTGCCCACTGGACATAAACAAATGTTCAACTGAATCTGAATCCACTTTTTAAACTTATTGATCTGGCAATGTATAAACATATTCATTGTCATGTAGTATTAGAATGAGCTTTAGAACAACACCTCCTGCTTGCTGTGAATCATAAATAATATTAGCTATGCCATATAGATTTAGTACTAGTACAAGTGCTTTCCACATCTCCTCCACCTCTTATTTAAAATGCAGAAGTACCATACTCTTATATGACAGGTCACAAACATTTAAAAGCAACTGATTACAAGTCCAAGTCCCATTAGCATTCTCTATGCCATTTCTTCTGTCCTTCTGGCAGCCATCCTTCTAAAAGAACACATTAGCAATTACTGTATAAATATGTAAAGAAGCAAGATATAATCAACTTGGTCAAACATCAGCAAACACAGGCCACAGGAATATGAAAATTGTTATTGTTTTCAAATACTTTGATATAATACGTCTTTAGTTACTGGTTTGATAAATTACAATGTAGAAAAGACTGTAAAAAAAAAAAAAAAAAAGTGTTGACCTTTCAAATCTGGACTATAGGAAAAGAGTAAAGTGCAAGTAGAGAATGAATACATTTTTTATTAGCAAAATTAAATTCTAAACGTTGAAGTTATTTGTATTCCCTCATTTGATTTCATGAGAAAGCATTCATTCTAGGAGTACATGACTATACACCTAAATACGCCTTTTCCCACACAGTTCTTTATCAGGCATCAAAAAAAAATATATATATATTTACTTTTGAGTCAGAGAGGCAAGATAATAATTTAATGTTTCTCTTCCTCATTATTCAGTTAATCTGCAGTAGATCTGCATGAAACAAAGAACTTCAATAGCACAAGGAGTTTGATAAAATTATTTGTTTTTAAAATCCTGTCTTCTTGGTCAAAGAAATATTAGGAATGGAAGCAGAGCACTTTAACTAGTGCTATTCCTGCTAGAGAAAATGTCAACATTTTCTCACATGAATCGTAATGTACAGGGATGTGTTCAATGACCCACAGTTCCTCTGAGGTATGAATATCCCCATAAGTTCTACTCGGCCTTTAGGAAAACCAACCAACAGAAAGAAAGTTATGAAACCTTTTTGATTACTATAAGTCTGCTGATGGATGATCTTAATATCTTATGTTGCTAGGTATGTTTCATGCATCACCAGTAGAGAGTTTGATATTTATAGAAAGAAACCTTTCTATGGGCTATGGATTTAATATCCCAAACCAGAGTTAGTTCCTGAGAATGGGAAACCTGTGCAAGTTAATAATCATAACAAGCTTCTGATTTTTTTCCTCTGAAGAGGAAAATATTTTAATAATAACTGGATGAACAGCATCATCTAGATGCAAGAGAAGCTTTTGTGCCCCTGGCTTGGATCAACAGAATGGTGTTCATCTTATTTGTTTCCTCTCTCTTTTGTTTTTCTTTTTTTCCTAAAGTTTTCTTAAGCTATTGGATAAGGTGGTAAGTAATAGCAGAAATATATATGTTATTCTGTTTCCCTTTTTTGTGTTTGTTTGTATTGTTTTCAGTAGCAACTAGTAACAGTGCGTGTCTTGATAAACTATAAATACTGCTTCTTTAGGCTTCATTATAAGAACAGTAAGCAAGGGTCACAGGCAAGGCAACCACTTGTAACTCCCTTTGATTTCAGCAAGTTGCACTTATGTGCATGATCTGAGATTCTCTGTCACTTTTTCTTTTTTTCATTGTATTCGTATTTTCAATTCCCAACCCTTTAAAAATTAGGATAAATCGACAAAAATAACAATGAAGATAAGAAAGAACTAATCAAATCATTTAAAACTTAAAGAAACACTCTTGTCTTGGGTCAGTTCTTGTTTTAGACAGGCACTCATCCCTGTGGTAAACTGAAACATTAAGCTGCATTTAAATGTAAATAGCTTCTGAGACTGATTCAATCTACTTTAGTAAATAACGTGCACATAATGTATAGTACGTGCAGCAATTCATCAAGCACCTAATTCAAAATTCCTAGCCTCCTAATTACATATGGTTCTTATGTGTGATAGTTTCCTCTTTTGATGCTTTTATATCCAATTAATTTCAATCTATTTTTAATGAAAAATGAGATTACTTCTGAACTTGAAATGCAAGAGTGAAATAAAGTAATTTAGACACATTCTACAGGTAGTAAAGATAGTTCAAAACGACACCTGCACAAATTATTCAGAAATACAAATACAGTCTAAAATCGTGAGAGGAGTTTAAGCTTCTTATATGATGATCTTAATCTATCAACGGAATGCATTAATCCATATTTGTCATTCTAGAACTTCAGACTGGCATATAAATGAATTATCTTCAAATTTTCACCCCAATGTAAGATTTCACTCCTGACTTCATATTTAAAGTTCAATTGCAGTTTATTTTCTTTAACTCTGAAAAGCAGAACTATATCACAGTCATTCTCTGTCAGAAACTGACCCACAGTCAATAAGCACAGGAGACAGAGTTACATGGATTGGTACATCCTGTCTTATGAATATATTTTTTTTAGTCCATTGAAGTAAAACAGAGAAAAGCTACAAGGAAACTTATGGCATTATGAAATTGCCATTTGATTTCTACTTGAAATGGTAGGCTTGATAACTTCTGAACAGGGAGAAACAATCACACATATAGAAACAAATAAACAATCACTACATATAGAATTGTTTCCTGCTGGTTGACGGGTTTCTGAGAGGACTCTCTATTGCTCATATAACAATGTCATGAGGTAAAAATGTTAGCAACATGATAATGCCACCAGTCCATTCTTCATCCATCCTGCTGGCACAGAAGGGTGACCCAAAGCATTGTGCACTAGCTTGAGAGTTAAGAAAACAGATTCTATTCTTGGTTCTATTTCTAACATACTGTAAAACTTGGGTAAGTTCTTCAGCCTGCAAGTGGCATAGTTGGAGGAAGAATATCAAGAAACAAACAAACAAAAACTACAATGCAGCATTGGAAAGACTAGTAACTACTTTGTTAGAGGATCTGTAGATGGAAAATGTTATGCTCGTGGCAAAATAAATTGTTCTGAAATTGGAATTTAGTCTTGAAATAGAGATCTTTACCTTGGATTTCATGAAGTGTTAAAACTTGAAAATTGTCAGAATGTTTATATTTGTGGCTTTATTTTACATTCTCAGTTTTTCCTAACTAATATTTTTATGTGATGATGTGAGTCAGCTCTGCATTTAAAAGCAGGAAAAAGCCAGTTCTCCTTCAGAAGGATGTTTCTTCTATGCAGGAGAACAGAGCTTTCTTCCAAGGCAGAATCTGGTAAAATGTAATCTTTCACTCATAATCACAAATTAAATTTCTTCAACAGACCATGGAGTTATGTGGCTTCTTGAAAATCAAAGAAATGGCAGGTATGTCACTATTCTTTCACTTATGTCGTGACAAAAGACATACTGAAGTTTTCTGTCTTGATGCATATATATTAATTCTATCTATGCATCTATGTAATGAGAAAAATACATTATCCCTCTAGTTTTAATCTGTCCTTTTTTAAGCTTTCATGTGTTGCCTGAGAGTTGAAATAGAGCTGATCATTCAAAGTGAAATTATTTCAAACCAAGCAAGGCAAAATAAAAGATTAACATAGTGTTGCCATCATGGCACAAAAATTTGAACTATGTTCTTGTGTTACATTGATTTATTTGTGAATTGCAACATGAAAAAGGATGTGAAGTTTTGTGAATATGTAGTATTATCAAATATATTATTAGTATTATCAAATATATTATCAAACAAATCCTGCAGGTGAACTAGATGATCTCTGAAGATCCCTTCCAACTGAACTAATGTATTCTAAATTAATTTTCTAGTGTGGCCCCATGTAAAACTCTGGGCACTATTTGTAAACTCATATCTTACATCAGAAAAATGCACTCCGTCTTTACTCTTGCCTCCAAAAAGGACACTGGGACATGCTAGAAGATAACATATTTTGGTATCCCACTTAAGGCAAAAAAATAATTATTACTATTCTAGTTGCATGGACATAACTAGTCATTTTAGACAGCTTAGTTATAGATCTCCAATAGATCTCCATATGTTGGGGTACTTCCAAGCTTGTTTTTTCCTTTTTTTTTTTTTTTTTAATATATTATTTTCTTGCTCTCGTTTTTGTTTTCATAATCCTGAATGTGCGTATCTTCCCTCATAAAAATATTTCACAGTGGATGCTAGTTTTCCTGTTCCTTGATTTGAAAGTGAAAGACAGTTTTTAATAGAAATAATTGTTTTCACACAATACATAATCCTTTACATTCTTGAAGTCTGAGTACCATCGGAATGAACACTCTTATTAGGTAGTAATTATGTTTAGAGCAAAAGGATAAGGTATTTTGTACATTTTGCTCTCAAAATCCTCAGATATAAAATGATCATATCTTAAATTTCTGTTCCTGTTACATTTTGGACAAAAGTACATAAAACCCATCAATAAATAAGATGGTAGTGCATTTTCATGATAAATATTGAAGATTTACAAATTCGCTTCAGTAAAGCTACAGTATATAAATTTTTTAGCTATGCAGTTTTGAAGTGCAGTTCGTGATGGTAAAATCTAAAAGCTGTTTTTAGGCTCTAATAATAATTTGTCCAGATACAGCTGCTCAATGCAAGAGACGTTTATTACAGGTATAATGGGAATAGAAACATTATTTCAAAAACTTATTAATTTTAATTTTTGTGACGTTGGAAGTCATATAATTTTAGTAAGGCTGGTTAGGACTGAAGTAAGGCTGCTTAGGACTGAAGATGACTCAGCTAAATCTGCTTCTTCTGTTAATTGGGTGTATGCAAGCAAGATCATATATATATATATATACTATATGTGTATATATATATATTTTTATTTTTTTTCTGTATTTATCCACCATTCGTATTCACTCCACTCAATAAGTTTTGGGTTGTTTTTCAGTTTTTTAAACAGCTTTGTGAACTCTGCAAAGATGCAAGCCCATTTTATAAAGGGATAAATGACTATGATTTTTAGGTCACTGTCTGATTGTCATGCACTCAAAAACAACAACAACAACATGGAAAACAGTTTTCTACTTATCAGATTTCCTTTATCCATTTTTACTTAGGGAACAAAATCTATTCTAAAAATATCCAAACCAGCAAAATAGTATAAATATGCATTTATCTTATGAGTAAAGTTTCATAAATTTCTCCAGGTATTATCGATACTTATCCACTCTTCACTTATTTTTTAATGTATCTTTTGATTTTTGATTACCTTATATTTCATTTGGAATAGCTATGTATAATGGACAAAACTTCTACTTGCTTATTATAAAATAGCCAAGAGTTAGGCAGTGTCTACAAATATAAAACAGATGTTCTTTTCTTTTTTTTTTTTTTTTGAGTGAAATATATTGTCTACTTGTCTCCTTTCTCATTACTTCATCATTCACTGAGACTGTGCCCTTTTTTTTTTTTTTTTAATTATTTTTTTTAAAGAAGCTTGAGCTAACTTTACAGTGTCTATCACTGTATTATCTAATTCTATCCTACTAAACCTGCTCTGGCTTGTTCTTTGGAAAAGAATGGTGACAATAGATAGTGAGGTCTTTTAATTACCAAATTAATTAAGGTTGAAATGATTCCATATTTTTTGCTTTAAATATGTAAGTCCTAGCTTGATATTTTCTGCATGGGATGCTATAGATAGTAATTCTGTATTCCAAAAATGTATTCCATTATGTATTCCAAAAAGATACATATATACATACATACATATATGGATACTCTTTTAAACAGATTTATTTTTCTCTTTGTAAATATACTATTATCCATAAAAATACAAAAATGTTGTACCTATAATTTAGGCCACCAATGATGGAGGAAGCAATGCTTTGTCTCTCTGCATTTAATAGCATTGTGCTGTTTGAAGCAATGTAACATCAGTAAAAATCTACATGCTGCACGCATATGCAAGGACTTGTGTCAGCAGTCTCTGATTCTGCTCAGAGAGGCTGCCCCAGCATTCCTCACCAGGGCCAGCACCTAAGCACCTGCACCCAATGTAGTTCCATACCATGATTTACTGAGGATGGTTCTTGGCATTGGAACCAGGTATATCTCTGACCTTTACTGCACACCAAAAAAAAAAATTAAAAAATATTCCCTGTGCTCCCATGTTTTATGTTGTTATTACATTGTACCAAGAGAGATAACTATGTCCCTGGCTCTCTGGATCCTTTACATGAGATTAGAAGACATCATTTCAAGTACCAAAATTTCCCCAAAGCAACAGATAGAAAAGAGAAATCAAGCGATGTTCATCAGCTTTTAAAACTAGACATATCTTGCATTCTCTTTAAGGTATGGAAGGAATTACAGGCTGTCAAGCAAAGTATTTTGAAAATAATACTCCGTTTCTCTTCTTTTGACATTAATATGGTACAATCACTGTGCTCCTCTTAGAGGTACATGTACTTATGAAGAAACTGACGTCCACTTGGGGGTGAATTCACAGAAGCAACATTAACAGTATTTCAATTATATTTATGGTACAAATGAAAGAATATGATCTGCCTTGCAGTGAAACAATTGCTTCATTCAGGCATATGGAAGATAATTTTCTGTCAGTATATGGTTAAAAACAGAGAGAAGAGTGTTAGTAGTTGGTCATCTTCCACCCTGCTAAAAGTTTTGAACACCTTTTTTGTTCTAGTATAAAATGATCGCATATACAACATGTCTTCTTAAGACTCAAAAACTTAGCTAAAAAAAAAAAAAAAATGAGGAAGAAGCACCACTGGGTGGTGTATCTTCCATGCAGAAGCATCCCTAAATGAAAGGCATGTTTCAATACAAGAAAGCAGCAATTAAACATGGCAATGAAATCATACATTAAAAGGATATGTAATAAGAATAATATATACTAATCTGAAGAACTGATTCACTTACTGCAGTCCAAGAGGTGATAACTCCTAACCTACCTATGCTGAAAGATGACAGGCAGATTTTGGAATTCACAGGTCTGGGCCAGCTCTGTGAATCCTTTCAAACCTGTGTTTGTCTCTGTACAAGTGGCAATGAAACACAATACACAACGGGAGGAGCAAAAGATTCTTTAATAAAACCAGAGATACAAGTTCATTGTTTCTTGAGGATATTGATATCCCATTGTTAACAATGAAACTGGAAGCAACAAAGGCTAGCCTCCTGACCCAAGAGACCACAACAGTATCAGTAGATGTTCATTGTTCCTTGAGCAAGAGTTCAGATGCAGTAAAGTGGTTTGGACATTTGCCAAAATCCATGCTTTTGGGATATGTTTCACTAGGATTAGAACAAAAGAAATGGTAGACAGGACCTTTTAAATTGGCAATGTAACAAATTTTGATAAGTCACTTGCATAATGTTTCTCCATATCAAAACTGAAATTTGCCTTTTATCATTTCTTGTTTGTTGAAGAATCTTTAGCTTGTTTTCTTCTGTGTCATTGGGGAATACATTTTACTTAAGCAGCTCAATTCTGTGAACAAACAGAATACAATGTTCTTGAAGGTTTAAATATTACTTTGATTACTTTTGATTCCTTCAAAGTCTCAATATAAAAAATACGTTCATATTCTGAACTGTTTTTTTTTTTGTGTGTTTTTTGTTGTTGTTGTTGTTGTTTTGTTTTGTTTTGTTTTCAATCCAGATTTGATTTAATAAACAATGTTTCTGGCTAGTTAATTATATAATTGCCACCAATGTCAACTCTCAGATGTGTAATGGATCCTGCAACAATATCATAAATAATGTTAATAATTTCAAAGCTGCCTGGAATTTCACAACTTTGCTTATTTGATTGTAACATTTGCATGGTTAGCTAGTGTTTTATACATAGAGAGATCACTGAAGTGTTTTTGTAGCCATAAATTTGGGAATTGGCTGCATTATTAATTGTTTGTGAATGTGGGAGTGAATTATTAGGAATAGCAGACAAATACCAAATAAAATGATTTATAAATATGCATACGTACAATGTTAGTATTGCAAAATGAGAACAGATGCAGACCACTGAAGTTGTAAATAATTCTTTCTGGAATTTCACTCACAGTGCAGAGAACAGAGTAAAAAAATTCATTTGGCCAGGTTAGCCAAATGACTTGATTTCTTTCAAAACCTTTGTGAAACTATACTATACAGATCAATGAAATTACTTAACTTGAATTATTCAGATATATACGATAAATGCTAGGCTTTCCTTCTTTGACTTTACCTATTAATATGTATCTCTTTGACACAGCCACTCATCAACAAATACCGATAAAGAAAAGAGTTTCGCTTATGCTATAAGGATATTGAACCAGGTATTGTTTTTATATTGTATGTGGTAAAACATTTGTGATTGATTCTCTCTAGTGCTAACATAAACACAAAACAGAGTTAATACACAGGTGACATTTACATCATATATCAACACAGAAATGTTATTTATATCCCCTCCAAAACCTGATGTTCTGTACGTAGAAAGGGTTTCATAAAGAGGATTTGCAGGAAATGGGAACAAAGAAAGAGTAATGAGATTGGGAAATTTTTAATATATAGAAAGAAACAAGACCAAGTTTTCATTAAAAAAAAAAAGAAGTCAATTTCCTTGCCCAAAGTCTGGAAGCAGTGAGCATGACCAAACATGATAATGTGAGAGGGGTACAGCTAGTGAAATAACATGTCCTGTTCTTATAGAATAATACCAGCGGTGACAAGCAAACTCAGATAAACTTATAAAGAGAATAAAAATCCATCTAGAATTATGTATTCTGCAGTCATGTAATAACATCAAAATCTGAATTGGCTTATATTTGCACATACACACATATATTTATATTTACATTTATATTTGTATTTGTATTTATCCCTATAGAATGATACAGGTACACTGAGGACAAGGGGAAAATCTGTATTGATTCACTAATTAAAAAGAATTAATGTTGATTAAAGCAATGAATCAGGTCCATTTCTGACTATGGGAGAGTATAAAAGTTTTGGTTTCAAGTAAATGAAAAATTGTGTAAACAATGGCTTCTGGCCACCCTTTACATCCTCTTCTAGACTGAATGGAGGGTCAGCTCATGCTAAGATGTTTTGTGTAGCACTGACTGACACCCTGACAGTCCTGATCAGGGACTCACCTAGAGAGACGTAAAGCACTTTTCTTGTAACTCAGACAGATTATCTTTCCCCCAAAAAAGGCACAAATGAGGGTATGTGCCAAGACATTTCCTCTAATATTTTTAATCTAATATATATTATCTATATATTATCTAATATAATGAGTATCTGTTTAAGTGTAGCCTACCTGTACTTCTAGCCACAAATGTGAGCAATAGTTGCCTGCTCAGCAAACTGCTGCAATATCAGGCAACTATATAACATCACTTTTGCTAGCTAGCATCTCTCTAATGCAAAGATTCAGCTGAAATGTTGCAAGATCCAACACCCACATTGGTCTATTGCTTTCCCCGTGTAACATGGTCATCAAGATATGACTACATGATTTTCCTCAAGCTAGTTTCTGCCATCAGTAGATTAAAATGCTGAAACATTTTAATTTGTTCCAAATACGTTGTTTATCCTTTAAATGGTGGAAAGTTTTACCATGAATTAATATTTTTTGTTGAGAGGAGTAAAATGCTCTTTTTATAAACTAAAGATTTTCATTTAGTAAACTAATCCTATTTATTCTTTAAAGAAAGGAAGAACTCTATCATTGAAAGTACAGCTTGAGTTTACAGTCACTGTCTGTATCCTGTTAGTCATAATACTCTAAGTGTAGAGTTCCATAACATTTCATATGTTAATAATGCGTTTTATATATACGATCCTTCAAAGAAAAATGTTATGGCTTTGAAGTAATTTGCAATGTGAGAACAGAACACTGTCACAAAGGTTTTCATATGCAGTGTTGCTTATTTTGCTTTAATAGGAATGATCATCTTTTTATACAATACATCCTTTATTTTATATAGTCAGTCTTCAAAATTGAACAAATTAATTCGTAGCAACTACCGAAAACTTCTAACTGTGCAAATAACCTGACCTGATGTGCCTAATGTGCCTTTAAGATACATCCAGATGAGAGGCACCAAAGGGAGAAGTGATGTGACTGAATATCAAGAATGGAGAATATCTCCAAAAAACAGTGAGACAAAGACATATATTTGTGTCTTTCAAACGTCATCATGTATAGACTTTCCCTCTACTGGTGAGATTTGCCATCAAAAATAGAGGAAAATGAACTTTATTCTTACAGAAAAAAATGCTGTAGCTTTTCTCCTTTGCAGACTACAAAGATCTTACTGCATTTCTTTGTAACCTAGAATTTCAGGTTTCACTTTGAAGCCACACAGTAATCTAAGCCCTATATAAGGAGATTTCCTAAAGCTTTACAATACCAATCAGTAACTCTGTTTAGGTGTAACAGTACTGTTTGTAGCAATGATTAAATTCATCTGCGAGGGAAGCAAAATTCTGTGAAGAGCTTGTCCCAGACCAAGATACTGGAGTTACCTAAATTTCCCAAACTGTTCCATGTATAGGGTACTCTTTTGCAATTTTTTATCCTCTAAACTGAATTCATGGCAACATAAAAGCGTATCAGGAATAAAACATGCATGCCGCTCTTTTTTTTTTTTTTTTTTTTTTTTCTGGGAGAGTAGTAGGGACAAGCTTGACCCATATGGGAGAGACATTTATTACATCATACAGAGAAATTGCTGAGTTACTTCCAGGTGGAACACAACATTAGAAACTAGAAAAGAATGAGATAGTAAGGCTCATAGTTTTGGATAGCACCCATGCAAGAGGGAAAATTGTCCTTAAAGAAAAAAAAATAAGAGAAAAAAATAAAAAGTTACAGGTAAATCCTATGTGTAAATGGGATGTAAATAATAATATATATATTTATTTATTTTTAATGTATAGGCGTTTAAAATGAAGAAAAACTTGTTATTCTCATCAAAATAAAATTAAAAAAAAAAAGTTCATCTACCCACATGGTGAAAAATTTGCCTTTCCCTGCTCGTTGGTTTTCCTTGCAATTCTCCACTAAACCAGACTGGCTTCTAGACTATGATGATAACAATTCTCTCCTTGGAGGTCCATAATATGTTTCTTCTTGAGCTGTTAAGATTGAAATACAAGGATAAAGCAATATTCTAAAACTAAAAGTTCATTTAAGTCCTACGCACTGGTCTCTTACAGGAAAGGGCTTACTTCAAGGTAAACCAGACATGTCAAGACACCTTGAGGTAATTCTGAGAGGGTTCTGATTCATTTTTTCATTCCTTCAAAGAATTGATCCTGCCTAAATCTTCCTTCATAAACTAACCATAATTCCTTTGATATTTTTATATTCATCATGGGTCTCTTCCCTACATGGTTTAAATAATGTTGTAGACTTTCAGGACAGGAGGCCAAATATTCAAAGCTGGTGGCTTAACTACTACCAAGAAACTATCAAAGAGTGACATAGCTTGAGCTAGTCCTGAACAGCCATTTGTTGACTTGAATCAAATATGTGAACAAGAATAATGAACTTCTCAACTAACCAGATCAATGTACATAAATAATTATAGAGCAGTTCCACATTGGTAATAGCTGGAAACACACAGAATTTTATCTCACTTAATGAAACAGCGGAGAAAGGCAGGAAGAGGAATCATTGAATATAACCTCTGAGTAGATGTATGTTTGTATAATAATTAATTCTTGTTATTAGCTGACATTTTAATTGACTTTACTTAGATTATAAAACCAAAGTTTGATATCAACCTTTTGCATTAAAAATATTAATGCTAATTTTGATGGTGTCAAGTAATGAATACAAAATTTGGTCCTTAGTCACTGTCCATTTATAAATAATTATATGGGGGAAAACTTAGGATTTATATTTTATCTCAGATGTATGTGGGACACACTAGAAATGTTAAACATTTCATCCTATATGGAGTTCATCTTTTGAAAACATATAATATTTGTTAATATATTTGCTAATAGGGATGATTGTGTTAACATTAAACTTATAGACTTCATTATCATCTGCCTCAATATATGGAGGGGGGTGGGGGAAGGGGAGAGAGATTTGCTTCTAAAAATGAAGTAATTACTTTCTAAACAGAATATGAAATAAGGGTATGCAGATTTACCACACCAATGTGCTAATACCTCTTTATCTTCATTTTGACATGTCATGTTCCAGCTTCAGTGTGAACATTTTTAACTGTATTAATATGTCTATGGCAGAAATGAGAGCGCAGAGCCCCAAAACTCCCTCAGTCTTTTCTCCACATAGTTCTTTCAAATTTATTTGATATTTGCACTAAATGACATGCACATTATGACTTGAAAATGTTTTTATTAATTTTTTAAATTAAATCTATTGTGGCAGATGTATTGGCATAAGATGGGTATTAGCAAACTCAGGAAAATCAGTCTTGATACAATCTTTGTTAGTAGACTTAAAGAGAATAAGACAACAGAAGTAGTTCTTAAGTTACTTTCTCTTTTATTGCCTTGGCTTCCAGTATCAGGGTTAGAGTTCATTGATGGGGATAATACTGAGAAGCTTATACTGCTGTTTAAGCAACACTGTCCTATATTATTGCACCCAGGCTATTTTTGCTCAGTAGAAGAGATAACAGATGGAAGCTTCAGGATTTCAAACCACACATTTAATTGAAATACTATGTGGGGTAGCAGGATGACACTGTTAGCATTACTTAATCTTACCAGAGCATTTCCATTCTAGTCCATTCTTTCCATTATGGGTCAGGTCTATACTAAATTCTACAAGTGTGAAGGCTGGTAATGAAACTCTCTTTGCTACTTTTCCACCTGAGGCTGAAGAGAAGACCTGATTTTATTCTGGGAATGAATCGAGCAAATCCTGACAATGGGATGCCAAGAAATGTGCAGTATTAACTAAACCAATATTGAAACTAACCTAATACACTAGTGACTTTTTCTTTGCTCTCTCATTTCTGCTTTGCTCTGATACTAGCACTTGAACTGTCCTAAATGGTGGCAACTGTGATCGATATGTCTTTTGATGGCCCACTGAAAAGCTACCCAAAGTTAATTTTGAAAATAATCCCAGTTTATACATGTGCCAGAGGAGAATATGTAAAATTTCTGATTTTGTTCCAGGTGATACGCTTTAATCCATCATGAGTCTTCATTCTCACTAGGCACTGCATGTTTTATTCCTTTCACATGATAGATTGTGGGTAAACTCTGTAAACTCTGTAAGCCAGACACCCTTGTTTCTATTGCACTATCAAGGACCTACCTTCAGTAATACAAATGTAGTAATCATAAGGATTCTAGAGGTGTTAGTCATGTTGATGAGCAAGATGCTAATGTGATAGGACAACTGTGTTGTGACTGTTTGTTAAACGACTTGGAAAATCACAACCAATATTTAAAGAAAATGAAGGCTTCAAAGCTGAGAACCAGAAACTTAGAAAGTCTCAACACATCGAGTCCCTGTGTGCACAACTGGGCCTTAATTTTCCTGACCAACTGGGAACATGGCATACTCTGCCCATTGGTCCAAGAGCTCAACTTAAGCTCAGAACTGGGCTTTAATTTCTTTCTCAGTTTTCTTTCTATTTTTACCACTCTTTTTTTTCTTTTTCTTTTTCTTTTTCTTTTTCTTTTTCTTTTTCTTTTTCTTTTTCATTTTCTTTTTCTTTTTCTTTTTCTTTTTCTTTTTCTTTTTCTTTTTCTTTTTCTTTTTCTTTTTCTTTTTCTTTTTCTTTTTCTTTTTCTTTTTTCTTTTTCATTTTCTTTTTCTTTTTCATTTTCTTTTTCTTTTTCTTTTTCTTTTTCTTTTTCTTTTTCTTTTTCTTTTTCTTTTTCTTTTTCTTTTTCTTTTTCTTTTTCTTTTTCTTTTTCCTTTTCCTTTTCCTTTTTTTTTTTTTTCTTTTTCTTTTTCTTTGTGCTGCTACGTTTTTGCTTTCTTTTTTACTGCTATTTTCACATATCCTTTCCTGAGTTTATTTCCTTTTTCTACCTTCTGCTTTTTTTTTTTTTTTTTTTATTTTTTTGCAAGGATGACAGTGTTGAGGTCAGCTTAACAGCAGACATTTTGAAATGCCAATTTAAAACATGTCAGCTGAGAAACTAGAAAATTGTGAATCACTTTTTGAAAGTGCAAAATGTGTAATTTGGGATCTATTGCAATTTAACATGGTCCTTGCTTATATTTCTTCAGCACTGCCTAAGAGGGTTGTTGACCCTTTATAAAAAAGCTTCCCTATATGGCATAAAATCCTATGATCTGACAGATGCCTGCAGAAAAATGAGTAGCACATTTCTGAGTTCATTTAGAGCTTTAGTATGAAGGACTGAAAATGACAGCTGAGGATGGGAGGCAATTAGGTGGTATATTCTGAGGATTTCAAATGAACAAAACTACTGCTTTGGGAAGTCTGTTCAGAATTCTGCTTCTAACTGGATTTCTTTATGGGCTGATACACCAGCCTGAAGACTCAGTGTGGGATTATTTCATAGCATTAAAGAAAGTGGAAGAAGCTCTGGAGGTTGTCTTGCACTGCCTCCTATTCAGAATGAGTCTGCTGTCTTCTCTATTATCCCTTTAAATCCACAATTCACTAGGAT
This sequence comes from Netta rufina, assembly GCF_964035555.1. NCBI lineage: Eukaryota > Metazoa > Chordata > Aves > Anseriformes > Anatidae > Netta > Netta rufina. The sequence goes on along the minus strand of NC_140124.1, from coordinate 84,590,796 downwards.
GCTGAAAGGTAGTAGTTCACAGCGTAGAGTTAATATAGAAGTATTTTTCCATTTGCTTTTTCTCCAGAAACTTTTGTCATGGGAAAGACAACTGCTTAATGAAGTTACCTGATTATGGCTGGTGCAGCTGGTCACCTCTGGAAGCTTAGCAGGAGGAGATATAACAAGGGATAAGGAAAGTTTCTAAACAGCTTTTCAATTACTTTTATTAGTTTAAGTCAAGCAGAGCAGTTTTCCCAAGAGCAGAGTAAGCTGGAATAAAAGGTGTTGTGTTCATTGTATTGTAAAATTAGAGAATGCATTCCCAATAGTGTGTTCTTGCCAAACTGTGGTGGGCTCAACAGCCATGGGGAGAGGCCTTTCTGTTGTAAATGAGAAGGAGAAGTTTTCATTGGTTGTGTGCATATCAGCACAACAAATGTCTCTATAGCTAACCAGTGTTGGCAGAGATCCATGGGTATCTGCATAGTTTTGTGCTAGAGAGGGATGACTTGTACTAGCAGCATCCTAGCTTCTCCCGTTGTGGCATTTTTTTGTTTCTCCCGTGCTTTCAGAGTTTGCACAAGGAATAGAATAGGTACTGATGTTCCAGTGTGCAACTAAGCAAAGTAAAACCTATGAGAAAAACCATGTACAAACACTGAAATGCCATTCCTGAAAATGTCTTTTACAAACAACTCTGTTTCTGTACATCAAAACCTGGCAAAAAGAGTCTGTGGCTCCAGGCTCACTGCACAGGAATTGTATGAGGATCTTGGTGTAAAGACTTGTGTCCTTTGCCAGCCTCTCTTATAATTCACAGAATTATCTAGGTTGGAAGAGACCTCAAGATCATCTAGTCCAACCTCCCTGCCAAACAAGATTACCTAGAGCACATTGCACAGTATGGCTTTTAAGTTCTTTGCAAACAAAATCAAAAGATAAAGAGGCCTTCATAGTACGGACTAGGTCAAAGGAAGTCATGTAACCTGCTGTCTTCACCAACACCTCTTCTGAAGGTGAACAGAGCTCAACTTTTAATTTCTCTAAGATTTTCAGTTAGGACTCTGTACTGACTCCTCAGATTACAGTCTTCACATAGCTGTTTGTTTACTTCTCAGAAAACTTTTAGGATTTTAGAAAAGAGAAGGAAAAAAGGATCTACTACAGCTATAGAAGAAAGAAAAACTTGAGTGATAAAGCTGTTAACAGTAAGCTAGTGAAGAAATAAGAAGGTAAGAAAATTAGAAAATGTATTCAAGCCAGTGTTCCACATAAGTGCAGCATTCTGTCTCAAACAGTGGTAGTATAAGATACAGTTTAAACAGAAATTTTACGCAGTGAAGTTATATGTTCTTTATTGAAAGTTTAGATAACTCTTGCTAAAGGAAGGCATGTTGTTATCCCCTTCTAGCATACAACTGGGAAAAATTCAAGCTGATCTCTGGGAGAAAATGGGTTTTGAAGGAGTCATAAATGAGATCAAGGAGAAATGAAGGTAAAACTAATATTCTTGTTGGGAAAAAAAAAAAAAAAAAACAGTATCTTTTGGAGTATATTATGCATTAGGTGTCATCTCATAAGGTACAATCATGTAGTGATGTATGCAAATTTTTTCAAGATTTTTTATTAGCTGATATGGGCAAAGGAACTTTGTTCCTACTTCATATTTACCACAGATTCATGTGGAGAATTAATTAATTAGTACATCTGCAAAGTTTTTAAAATAAAATAGCATGAAGCAGTTCCATACAGTATAATCTGTTTTTTTCACAGTATTCTTTTAAGATTGCCCATGGACATGCAAGAATATGCAACCCATTGCTCTTCTATTGGAAAGTGTCAAAAATATTGGTTGCATACTGACTTTTTTTTCCCCTAGGTAGAAGAAAATGAGGGCATTGAGGTCTTATTTTCTGGAGATTTTCTGTTTCTCTGAAGGGATGAGGTGGGGATTATTGATCACTTGGGTAAGCTTGTCTTGATGACAGTGCAAGGCAATCAGAAACTCCTTAAAAACAACTTTATTAAAGAATATCTGTGTATACTTTTAAAATAGCCCTAGTTCTATGTCCTTCATGAGGACATAAGAGACAGGATTGTAATAGGACCATTTTCTTCTTTTGCACAACCTATGGCTGATTTGGGAGTCTCCAACTGCTCAGGTAGACTGAAAATGACTCCTGGAAAATAAGGATGAGGAGTTCCCACCTCCTCTTCTCACTGCACAGCTGGAGGGGACATTTGTGGACTAGTTTCAGCCTCCCAAAGGAATGAGGCACTACCATAGCACTCAACACAGAAAGGCCTTTGCATCACACCCTCCTGTTTAGTCAACCCCAAAAACCCATGCCATGTGCACGTACAGGCTTATCTTTCAAATGTATAGTTTATTACCTGAGGGCACAAAGTGAAGAAAGAGTAAAGAGGAGTACTTGGGAATTTTTAGTTCAGAAATTGCACCAAAAGACAGTGTTACCTTTTCCCTCACATGCTTCACTTCCTTCCAGGAGCTCTCATCATAAAAAATAGGCTTAGAATAAAGTCCAGTACCTCCATGCTTCATAATGAGATGTTAGCCACTAGATGCTGCTCATGCATAGTTACACATGTTCCTGCCTCATACTTTCTTGCTTCAATTTGCTCAGGATGACACTAACTTTGGTACAGTTCTCTATTTCACAAGACTCTATTTCTTCATATTCAAATTCCTGAATATAAAGAGATGTCAGCAAGAGAAGAAAGCTTGTATTAAAAAGTTCATCTGTCGCAATAGATATGACTCAGTTAAAGCTCCTTTGAAAATCCTGTGCACATCAGGAACACTTGACCCAAGTGACTGGATTTATTTTACACTTGGACAGTCATGCTTAATTTGTCATTCCCATTAGCTAAATAAAATGTTATTAGTCCTCCATTGTGTTTGTCTTTTTTTTTTTTTTTTAAGAAAAGCTTAGCAGCTAGCAAAGAAACTAATTAGATGAACATTTTTGATGTCTGAAAGTGAATAATTAGAAAACAAGTTATATAAAGAATGTTTAAAATAGTACTTTCTTCCCCATTTCTCTCTCTCTCTCTTTTTTTTTTTTTTCTTTTTCTTTCTTTCCTTTTGCACACTTGCTTCTTTTAATTCCCACGGTACCTATAACAGAAATCACTTCTTCCATAAAAATGCAACTATAAACTTCATAATAATAATCAGGAGTGCACAGATAAAAGATTTTTGTTGTATGATTCATTTATTCTCTTGCCATCTTTCACTATATCTTCTCTCTGAAAATGCAGAACCTTAATATGTAGAAAAAAAGAATTGTAACTGTTAAACACAGGCTATGTGCTTGCTGTCATTGTCTTTTCCATTATAAGCAGATTTTTAGTGGGATCAATTTGGTTTAGAAGTCAAAGTGGAGGGAATGTTACTGAAGCATAAATACAGAGTTTTATTCTTCCAATTAACTCAGATTTTTGAACAATGTGCAGTTATTATCTCCATGATGCTGTTGCATTGGTAATAGGCAGAGACTTGATTAAGTTGTCTGCCAGCCAAACAATGACAGAATTTCATCAATAGTGGTTAGCCTCTATTTTTATGTGAGCATGAAAGTATATCACTTTCAAATGTTTGGGAAGGTGAGCTATATAAGCCAGTAGGGCAGAAGACTATTAGAGCTTCAAGTTAAATGGGACTAATGATTTACTTAAAATTATAGTGCCTCATATAATTACGGTGCCTCACAGAACAAGGGGTTTAGACAGTTGCCTAGCTAGAAATTGCTTAACTGTTTTTCCAGTAGCATTAGTACTGATACAAAAAAAAAGCTTTGAGCCTATGCAAATACAAAACAAGTAGCTGTAAAAGTTTTTTCTGGTTGCACAGAACAACAGATAGGCACAATTGTCTCAGTCCGAGTCTCTCAGACAAGGCTACAATTACAGTTATTGCACTGAGGAAAAAGAGCTTAGAATCATCTTTATAGACTCAGCTAACATTCTTTTTCTTCATTCTTTTAAGCTTGATTGCAGGGCAAAGCTTCTTCACATGCACTGAGACAGAGAAAGTGGGAAAAAAGAGAAACTCAGAGTGATATACATGATGAAGAATAAATGATAACAATGGGATCACCCCCCTTTGTTTTTCACCGTGATTGCCACCTTGCTGCACAGATCTGTATTTGAGAGAAACAACACTGAGTGGATTGTGGGTTCCCAACAGAAAGGTGTGACTTGGATGAATCAGACTGCCAGATTTGGACCTGCAGCTTACACTACATTAACTTTGCTTATGTGTCTGTAGCTGGAAGGTAATAGACCGCATGCATTTCATTCAGTCAGAGCTGATGGAGAGAGAAGGTGGAAAAGTAAAGACAAGCTGGGTTATATAACTGAAGCAAGGAAAAATAATCTGTCAGAAACTGGTGGGGAGGATTCTCACGGAGCAAGAGACTTGTATTGCCAATCAAAATAGGCAAGAGGAAAGATACACATAAGAAAAATGAACAAACAAACAAAAAAAACCCACACGCAAACAAACCAAAAACATAAGGCCTATTTGTCTTACTGTAGAATATTTTACAGATCACAGAGGTAACACAAGCTGTATTTTATGTTCTGATTAAGCCTGGTTGTAAGATGAAGCCTAAATGTGATTGACTGCTTGCAGAAAGTAAAGCCTAATTTTAAAAAGTAAATATGTCTATGCAGCTAGTGCCCACTGATATGACAACATACCAGAAAAGAAAGCACTTAATATCATCTTGAAGCATAGATTAGCTTGATAAAAAGGGTTTGCAACTCCAGAGTTGCAAACATTTAGAAATACATTTATGAAACATCACTGTACAGGACTGTGCATAAGAAAGGAAATGAGATGTCACCTGGAGAAAGCCCTGATATAAGGAGATTCCCCAGTCTCTTCAATACAACATCTGAGCACATAAAGTATTCTGGTAAATATGGCAAGCAATGTTTTGATAAAGTAAGAGGAAATGCCTTATTTAAGATTTACTGATGGATGTTAAAATCCTCTTATTTGCCAAATTCTTTGTATTTACTGAAAATAAAATAATAATAAAAAAAAAAAGATCTGGAATCACTGAAGTAACTGATCACCAAGGCACATGAAAAGAATAAATTTATTATTATTTTAATTTTAAAAGATGCCTATACTTCAATTGAAAACAAATGAAAATTTTATGAATGGAAGAACCACACTTTCTGAAAACAGTATCATTTCAAAAGTTGACAAATGGGTTTATTTGGAGAGCTAACTACAGTGCTGTTTAGTATATTTTTTACAGTGGAAAAGCTAAGAGTGAAATTAGATTAGGATGAATTGGGAAGCTTCCCAGGGTAATGAAGAGTAGGGCACCATGTGTTTTGAATGGCAAAAATATTTGATACATCTGTTCTTCATGATGCTGTGTAATACAGAGGTAAAGGGAAAAAAAAAAAAAAAAAAAAAAAAAAAAAGGACTATCGGGCTGTTACTATTAGACAGATTATTAGACAGACCGGTTATGATTTTTTTAAAGGGTCTCTCTAGTCTGTTTTGCAAAGAAAACATAAGTAAAACATAAGTAAAATGCTGAGGAGTGAAAATGGACACCATTTCATTTTTCCTTCCATGTGCTTTTCACACTTATTCTAAACAGCACAGTAATGGTGAACGATACTGCTTTTGATGCATGTGATCAACGGATAAGCGGACAAGCGATCTCTGAAGTACATAAGGCCAGATATTGGCAACTATTTTGAGAAATCCCAATGGGTGTTACACATGAATTGCATTTGTGCTGCAAGTTTCTACTGCTCTCTGCCAAAGGAGAACTTCATGCCACAGTTCATGGTATAATAGCAAAAGCTCCAGAATATTACTGGAAAAGGCTGAAAACATCAGATGTAGGTTTGATCCTATCACTAGACATGAGGATGAGGAGGAAGACTTGACTGAACAAAGGAGGCTTTTGATTAAAAAGGGGAAACCTAGGTGCATTTTTGTGCCTTTTACAGGAAGATGGGTAGTGATTATCTGTTCAATTTGTAATAGTGCTGACTCCATATCTCAGCCTTCTCCCAGTGTTTTCTTTATAACTTTAGAATCATTGAAGCCAAAAGAAGAAAGGCACAAGCTTTCTCTGGACGTATTTTAAGCAAGTTCAGAATGAAATAAAACTTTGGATCTTTACAGACAGTTCTCTCCCACTTTCTCTTGCCCCACCTGTTTTTGAGAAACATGAAAAAGCAAGGACTGGCTGGGAAAAACAGACAGGAAAATCAGGTAAAATCGGGGTAACAGTACATTTGGTGGTTTGCTTCCATGTTTGTGGAGAGCTGGATCATGCCACACTTAAGAATGAAGAATCAGCCTGTGTTGCTTTTGGTCACTGACCTCTCCTTGCTAAGTCTCATTGAAAAATCAGTCTTCCCCTTGTATTCTAAGTGCTGCACTGCTCCTGCATGGCACATCTGCAGAGCTGGGCAGTTCTGCTAATTGACAAGGGCCTCTTTCAGCAGCCGATGTCTGTCTTCTTTGCACTTCCATGTGCAAAGGCCAGTGCTGCCTCCCCTCAGATGCTCTCAGCAGAATTGTTCTGATCCCTCAGATGAACAGGAGAGACCTCTCATGTTTCTCAGGATGCAGAGATGTAATTATAAAACTGTAAACTAGATGTGAGACTTAATTATAATGTCAAATGGATTGGATTTTAATCATCTCTCTGGATATATGGTTAGGAAGGATTTATCAGGGCAATGACCTAATTTTAAGAGTACAGATTTCATTTAAACAGTCAGAAAACAATTTGGTTCAGTGCCTGTAGCAGGGAGACAAATAAATGTAGACCACTGCTTTTTAATGAGTCATGTCCAAATCATGGCACAGGCTTTAGGAAACAAATTAATCTCTGATGTAAAGCCAAAGAGTATTACTATGCAATGATAATGATTCTGGTCATTGGCCTGCCACAACAGCAGAACCACAGTAGAAGAAATGCTACAAGGAGGGTTGCCATAGGATATTTTTATTGGGTTTGCCTGGCAAGACCTTGGTACCAGAGGCAGGAGTGGCCTCTGTGAGCAGAACTCAGCAGCTACCCCATGTCAGATCAGGGCAAGCTCCTGACTGCTCCAAAAGGGACCTGATGCTGGCCAGAGCTGACATGGAGGAACGTTGGTTGGGCTTCTGGGAAAACAGACAGAACTAAAAGGTAAAAAAACTTCTGCACAACAACTGCTGGGAGAGAGGAATGAGAACCAGCCCTGCAACCCCCAAGGTTAGTGCAGCAAGAGGGCAGGAGGTGCTCCAGGCAGGCAACAGCAGTTCCCTTGCGGGCTGTGCAGGGAGAGGCCCCCGGTGGAGCAGGCTGTCCCCCTGCAGCCCATGGGTCCCACACGGAGCAGATCTCCACGCTGTAGCCCCCCCATGGGTGGAGGAGCCCTCGGTGGAGCAGATGGATGTGGCCTGGAGGAGGCTGCAGCCCATGGAGAGCCCCCGCAGGAGCAGGGGGTCTGGGGGGAGCTGCCGCCCAGCCGTGGGGGACCCGTGCTGGAGCAGTTTGCTCCTGGGGGATGGATGGATGGACCCCGTGGGACGGAGCCGTGTGGGGGCAGTTCATGAAGAGCTGCTGCCTGTGGGCAGCCCCCGCAGGCTCAGTTTGGGAAGGATGGCATCACAGAATGTGAGGGATTGGAAGGGGCCTTGAAAGACCATCTAGTCCAATCTCCCGACCAGAGCAGGAACACCTAAAATCATGTCACATAGGAACACATCCAGGTGGGTTTTGAATGTCTCCAGAGAAGGAGACTCCACAGCTGCCCTGGGCAGCCTGTTCCAGTGCTCTGTCACCCTCACCATAAAAAAGTTTTGTGTCATGGTTAAGCAGAACCTCCTATGTTCCAGCTTGCACTCACTGCCTCTTGTCCTGTCACTGGATGTCACCAAGAAGAGCCTGGCTTCATCCTCCTGACACTCAGCCTTTACATATTTATAAACATTAATAAGGTCACCCCTCAGTCTCCTCTTCTCCAAGCTAGAGACCCAGATCCCTCAGCCTTTCCTCGTAAGGGATATGTTCCACTCCCTTAATCAGCCTCGTGGCTCTGCACTGGACTCTCTCAAGCAGTTCCCTGTCTTCTTGAACTGAGGGGCCCAGAACTGGACGCAATATTCTAGATGTGGTCTCACCAGGGCAGAGCAGAGGGGGAGGAGAACCTCTCTCAGCCTACTAAGCACACCCCTTCTGATACACCCCAGGATGCCATTGGCCTTCTTGGCCACAAGGGCACCCTGCTGGCTCACGGACATCCGACTGTCCACCAGGACCCCCAGGTCCCTCTCCCCTTCACTGCTCTTCAGCAGGACAGTCCCCAACTTTTACTGGTGTCTGGGGTTGTTCTTGCCTAGATGCAGGACTCTACTCTTGCCCTTGTTATATTTCATTAAGTTTCTCCCTGCCCAATTCTCCAACCTGTCGAGGTCCTGCTGGATGGCAGCACAGCCTTCGGGCATGTCAGCCACTCCTCCCAGCTGAGTGTCATCAGCAAACTTGCTGATGGTGCACTCCATTCCCTTATCCAAGTTATCTATGAATATAGTGAGCAACACTGGTCCCAGTACCGACCCTTGAGGGACTCCACTAGATAAAGGACTCCAACTCCACTCCGTCCCATTGACCACAACCTTCTGGCTTCTTCCCTTCAGACAGCTAACAGTCCATCTCACTACCCGATTGTCCAGACCACACTGCCCCAGTTTAGCTGTGAGGATGCTGTGGGAGATGGTGTCAAAGGCTTTACTGAAATCAAGATACACCACGTCCACTGCCTTTGCATCATCTATCCACCTGGTTACATTCTCATAAAAGGCTATCAGGTTGGTGTCAAGCACGACTTTCCCTTGGTGAAGCCATGCTGACTGCCCCTAATGACCCTCTCATCCTTGATATGACTAGAGACAACACCAAGGAGAAGTTGTTCCATCACCTTACCAGGGTTGGAGGTGAGGCTAACCAGTATATAGTTAACCGGGTCCTCCTTCTTGCCCTCTTTGAAGAGCAGAATGACATTTGCTTTCCTCCAGTCCTCAGGCACCTCTCCCATTCCCCACGACTTACCAAAGATGATGGAGAGTAGCCTAGCAATGACTTCTGCCAGCTCCCTCAGCACCCGTGGATGCATCCCATCAGGACCAATGGACTTACGGATGTCCAGCTTGCTTTATCAGTCCTTAACCCAGCCCTCATCAACCAAGGCAAACTCCTCCTTTATTCTGACTTCCTCTGGGGCCACAGGGGCACAAGTCTCTTCAGGACAGCCTCTGGCATTACAGACAGGGACAAAGAAGGCATTCAGTAACTCTGCCTTCTCTTTATCTTCTGTCACCAGGGCACCCACCTTATTCATTAGTGGGCCTACATTGCCTCTACTGTTAGTTTTATCTGCAGTGTATTTGAAGAAGCCCTTCCTGTTGTCCTTGACCCTTCTAAGGAGGCCTTAGTTTTTCTAGTTGCCTCCCTACATCCTCTGACAACAGCCTTATATGATGTGTAGCCTCTCCTCTTCCACTTGAGTTTGCCCAGTAGTTCCCTGTTTAACCATCCAGGTCTCCTGGCTCTCTTTCCTGATTTCCTACCTGTTGGGATGCTCTGTTCTTAGGCTCAGAAGAAGCAGTCCTTGAACGCTAACCAGCTATCTTGGGCCCCTTTTCCTTCCTTTGTCCCATGGGATTTCCCCTAGCAAAAAGCTTGAAAAGGCCAAAGTCAGCCCTACTGAAGTCCAGGGTTGCAGATCTGCTTGGTACTCTGTTCCTGCCACATGAGAGCCTAAAGTCCACCATCTTGTGGGCGCTGCAACCAAGGCTGCCCTCAACCTTCACCGCTTCAGCCAGCCCCTCCTTGTTAGTGAGGACAAGATCCAGCAGCGCTCCTCTCCTAGTTGGCACATCCACCAATTGTATCAGGAAGTTATCATGAATACACTGAAGGAACCTCCTGGACTGCGAATGGCTGGCTGAGTAGGCCTTCCAGAAAATGTCAGGGTAGTTGAAATCCCCACAACAACCAGGGCCTGTGATCGCGAGGCTGCTGTCAGCTGCCTGTAGAAGGCCTCGTCAACTTCCTCATCCTGTTCTGGCGGCACCCACAACAGTATTCCCCATGCCAGCCTGCTCCTTAATCCTCACCCACAGACTCTCAACTCGCTCCTCATCCACCCCAGACAGTACTCAATACAACGTAGTCGCTCTTTCATGTAAAGAGCAACTCTGCCACCTCGCCCTGCTGGCCTCTCTTTCCTGAGAAGGACATACCCATCCACGACCACATTCCAGTCATGTGAGGTGTCCCACCATGTCTCTGTAATTGCCACTGGATCGTAGTCTCCCGACTGAACATGGATTTCTAACTCCTCCTGCTTATTCCCCATGCTCCCTGCATTGGTGTACAGGCACTTCAGGGAGTAAGCTGATGTCACCCTAGGGGGTGGGAGGTCTCCCAGTCTTCATCACTGCTAGGGCAGTGATGCAGTGATGCAGTGGTGCAAGCCCAGCTACAACCATGTCCCCCTTTGGTCTAGTTGAAAGCTTTCTTAATGAGCCTTGCTAGTTCCTGTCCCAGAATCTTTTTGCTCCTGTGAGATAAACCTCTCCTGCATCTTACGGTCAGGCCTGGTGTCTTATAAAATCAGCCATTTCCCAAGAACCCAAAGCCCTGCCTGTAGCACCAGTCACAGAGCCATTTATGGACTGGATCGATCCTTCTATTCCGTCCCACGTCATCACCCCATAATGGAAAGAGCGAAGAGAAAATGATTTGTGCCCCAGACTCTTTCTCCAACTGTCCCAATGCCTTGAAACCTTTCTTCATTCCCCTCAGACTACGGGATGCAGCGTCCTCCCCGTCTATCTGGAAGATCAGTAGAGAGCATCTTGTGGGAGGAACCTCACGTGGAGCAGGGGCAGGTTTCTGAGCACTAGAAAGGGGCAAGCATTGGGACTATCTTCAAGACAGGCAAATCAGGGGGTCCAAGAAGCAACAAGCTGACCAGCCTCCTCTCCTTATGTGGGAAGCCTAGGGACTACATCTGCCTGAAGATCCCTGAGTGGCACACCAAGGGCAAGGTGACCTCTGGGAACATCCAACCTTGTTCAGTCAAGTTCAGGTGTCCCCCAGGACAGAGACTGTGCTGCCTATCTGGACACCTCTTCTACCTGAGCACCCTTGTGGGGACAATCTTTTCCTTTTATCCATGGGGATGTCTCCATCGGCAAGTGTGGCCATGGGGGTGTTTGCCTTTCCACTGAGAAGTCTCAGGCTTCATCTTCTCTACACTCTCCCAGTAGGCAGCTGTAGGCAGCAGTCGGGTCCACCCCTGAGCCTTCTCTCCTTAATGCTGACCCAAGGAGCTCCCTCAGCCTGCCCTTGTACGCTGTGTGCCCCAGGCCCACGCTGTCTTGAATGCCCTGGGCTGGGCACACTACACTACACACACTGCACGCACATCCGTATCTTTCCTCTACTGGGAACACCAGAAGGGGATGTGGGAGTCCAGACACAGTCACTAAATTGTCCCCAAAGAAGAGAGGAAACTGGTTTTCTGTTATTTTTATTACTATATATTTATCTTTTATTGCTATTTATTGCCCGGTCTTGGAAGAGCTCCTAATGAAGCTCTTATTCATTCTTCTCTGAATGAACAGTGACGCTGCGCTCCAGCACTTCTTGCCGGCAGACGTGGAGTCTTCTGCTTCTTTAGAGGAGCAACCGTCTCCCTAACAGATTTGGCTGATCTGCTGCTCTTCTTTGTGCATTGCCATGGAAGGTGCAGCTTTGTCTTCAAGCAGCCATGGGGCAGCCTTCTTGTCCTCAGACAGAGACATCGCTGGGCTCCTGGTCCCAAGGTCCACCGTGGCTCTCTGAGGGGTTCCTTCTGCCGCCCTGGTGCAGCATCCCAGAGGAAGCCAAGTCACCTCTCGTCCACTCCTTGAGACTCCGTGCAGAAGAGATGACACCTCTGGACGAGGTGGGGGTGGGGGATGGAGGATGGGGGAAAGGAAAGGGAAGGGAAGGATGGCCGTGCTATGAGGCACGGCGGCCGGGCCGTGCATATGGAGCTGGTTGGCTGCTCCTGCGGTGCCGCCGATGGATCTTGGCGGCAGGGAGCCCAGGCACGTCGACCTTCATTGCCTCATCTGGAGGTGGATCCACCTCCATCAGGTCTTCATCCGGAGGCAGATCCACCTCCATGGGCTCCACAGTGCAGGGCACCGCTCCTATGCCATGGGCGCCAGACCTCTTCCACTTCCTCAGAACAGGCAGTGGCCGCCTCCTCTTTGATTTGAGGACTGAGTCCTCTTCGGACCCACGCAAGCGTGGGCAGCCTCTGCTCCAGGTCCTCTTCCTTCCATCCATGATGGCTGTCGTCAGAGGGCCTGGAAGCTCAGCGAGTGGCGGGCCCTGTGCAGGGGCCTTTTATAGGGCCCGGAACAATCCGGGGGGCAGATGCCACTGTGACATCAGGAAGCCTCTGTGACGGTGGCCAAGGCATGGCCAGACGTGGCTGTGTTGGGAGAGGTGTCGGTGGCCTGAAAGACGCCCTCACGAGGCAGGAGGAGGAGGGTCGGGGGGCAGAGGGCCCCTCTCCTGGGGATGGCTCTCCCTGGCCATTTTGCCTGCCAGAGAGACAGGCTGCCCCTCGGGCACAGGGCCTGCCCTCCAGCCCCCTCCTGTGCCCTGGCCTCCAGCCCCCTCCTCATCCTGTGCCTGGGCTCCCTGTGCCACAAGACGGTGGCAGCAGTGTTTCTGGAGGGGCAGGGCCTCCACTACCCCCCTGCCACCGACCGGGCTCCCTGCAAGTGGTGCAGCCCCCCATGCTGACAGCATCTGAGAGGGGGCAAAGCGCCCAGACATCATGCAGACGGGCAAGGGAAGCATGGCCAGGTGGCGCCAGGTCAATAAAAGCTCTGCTGATGCTCAAGTCCTGTGGGAGCCCTTCTCAGGGGCCATCTCCTACACCTACCCCTGCCCCCAGAGCATGAAGAGGTGCCATCGCTTGTGCCCCAAGGCATGGGGGAGGAGAGCGCCTGGTCTCTGCGCTGCTGTGCCGCCACAACAAGGGCAGTCTGTGGGAGGGCTGCCATGGTCCTCGGGGCCTGGAGGTGGAAGGGGGGGGGGGGTCAGTCTGAGGTTCACCCTTGCTCTCTTCTCTAGTGTTCAGGAGAAACCTTCTAAAAGTTTTTGTGGCTTCTCTGCTTTCTCGTTCAGAGGAAGAGCTCTCCTGTCTGATTGGAAGAATCACAAGTAGCTCCTGACTGGGAGCCTTCAGGGGCATTTCCAGGGGGAAGCTCCTGCCTGCCTAAGACACCCAGTGCACCCCTTCCTGCTCAAGCAGGGTCACCTACTGCACCTAGCCCAGGACCATGTCCAGGCAGGTTTTGAGTATCTCCAGGGAAGGAGGCTCCACAGCCTTTCTGGTCAACTTATTCCAGGGCTCTGTCCCCTCACAGTAAAGCTTTTCCTCATGTTCAGATGGAACTTCCCTTGTTTCGCTTTGTGCCTGCTGCTTCTCATCCTGTATCTGGGCTCTACTGAAAAGAGTGTGGACCCCATGCTCTGGACACCTTCTCCTAACATATCTATATACACTGATAAAATCCCCTCTCAGCCTTCTCCAGGTTCTACAGACCTAGCCTGTTATGCCTAGGCACCTTTGCAAAACTCTACTGAGAAATTAAGTAAATTCCATTCCTATTTGTAAACCCCTGAAGGATATTTGCTAAGGGTATCATTCACTATAGTTTTTGTTATTGTGTTGAAGCGTCACCCATTAAAAGGACAGCAATGTTGTGACCCAAAATGTTGTTTTCATGTAATTGCAAGGATCTGCAGGGTGTTCAGAGGCAAGGTCCTTGGCATGTACCTGAATTAGGTTTATGTGGCAAAGGCTTGGTAGCAGGGGGGCTGCAGGGGTGGCCTCTGGGAGCAGAGCCAAGCAGCTGCCCCATGTCAGATCAGAGCCCGCTCCCGCCGGCTCCAAAAGGGACCTGATGCTGGCTGGAGCTGAGCCAAGGAGCGAGGCTGGTTGGGCCTCTGGTGATTCAGGGTAGCTTCTGGAAAACAAGACGTCAGATCTCCAAAACAGCTTTCTTTGTGCTAATGTGGGAAGGGCGAGTAAGAGTAAAGGTAAGAGTCCAGATACCCTAAGAAGCGGAAAGTGTGAAGGAAACTTCCTTCTGGCTGATACGGCTCCATATCTAGTTGTCAACTCCGAAGAGAGCAGTTCTAAGTTTCTTGGGGAGAGGAAAACAAAGAGACTGGGAGATTGTACAAAGAAAAAAATGGGATTAGCTATTTCAGGAAATCATAGTAACTGGAAATAGAGATTGGAAGAGTGCTTTAAGCCAAGACAGAAACTTTTTAAAACTAAAACCTAGGAGTTGGATGAACCAAGAAATGAATACATTTTGATTATGCAGTTGTGTCCATTGTTATCTTGGGAAATATGGTTTCCACATAAAATGTATCTGGGGCTTGAAGTTTTCCTAATGCCCTTCTCTGTGTATTCCCTACTGTTTGGTAAGCGCTGAGGTCACACTGCAGACAGCAGCACGTCCTCTCCCCACTACTGAGCTGTCTGATTTCACAACATGTCTAGCAACAGAATGGCTTGGACACAACTGCGCCTATGACCGAGTTCATTCAAGCTGGTGGACAAGGTAAAAGCTCTGGACAAGCGAAGGGGAGGGAGGGATGGACATACAATATGATCACTTTAATCTCATTTCTCTAAGAACCCTTGCTGAGAAAACAAAACAAAACAGAACGGAACAGAACAAATGAAGCAAGCAGCCAGCTTGCTGGAGACATTGTCTGGGAAACAGTGAAAACACTTGCAGACAAAAACATACCAAAAGACTAACTAACTCTTTGAGCTTAATTCTACTCCAACAGCATAACCTCAAACTCCTGTTTCTGTTCATAACAGGCTGGTACAGTAACATGGCGCATTTGATGACTTTGCAGCATAGATGTCAGGAATGCAGCTTGGGATCACCTCCTTCTACTTAGAGTTCAGTTTGAAGGGATGAGCAAGTAATTTTTCCTGGGTTGACGGAAATCTAAAGTCTGTTTTCTAACACTCTTACAGACACTTCTCTGTCCATCGGCCTGTCCTGCCAACTCTGGTGTGAGTGTGAAGTTGTGGCAAGAGGGGTTTCCCGTTCCTATTTCACCCGGTGGACACCAGCTTTCCTAGGAAATTGCTGATGTTGCTGAGCAGGCAGCAGTATCAAAGCCCTAGATTCTGAAAGAAGCAAAGCAAGCTAGAGGAAAACTGTATGTCCTGGTAATTTTCTTTCTTTTTATTTTTTCATTCTTCACTTGTAAGAAAATCTAAGTCTTTAAACCACTTGTTTGAAAACACAGCTTTATGGAAATGCTTATGGGTGTGCTCCTTCACCTTGTTTGGAACCTGCTTAACCTCACTTCAGCTATAGGACACCTATGCTCAAATTTATGCTCCCCATGATAAAGCGGCGTTCTTTCGGTATTCTTTTCTGTGATGGTTGCAGGTGAGGTTGAAAAGAGTTGTCAGTACGATTCTTCGTTTCCTTTGCAGTATCCAAAACTCCGTATTACAGCGGATCTTCTCCTCTGATCTGAAAAGCTTCACAGGCCAAAAGAGAATTGAGATGAAGAAGGAAATAGAGAATGCTGACCAGTATTTCCAATTACTACCCGTAAGTTTTGTGAAAGAATCCGGTGCATTTCTGTAGTGGTAGAAAGTTAATAAAGTCATGATCGTGCACTTGAAGGCAAGCAATGCTATAAAAACAAAGAATGCAAGGCCCTGGTTAAGGACAATCTTCAGGCTGCTTCTCGATCAACAGCTCATTTGGTTCTTCCACAACCTCCTCTCCGCTTGCTTAGAAGTTGTGAAGGTCGGAAGCACACTCCGTGTTTTTCATCCCCTCTGTGTATCTTTTCCCTGACAGCAACTTCTGTCTTGGCTCTTCACATCAAGCCAGAGCAGTTTCTTTGCCTCCGGAACCTGCAGGCTGTCCTCTCGTGTGTACCTGTGGTGGACTGAGGGTAATGCTTGTAACGCACACAGATGCTGTATTCACTAGGACTTTTAGAAAAGAGAGCAAGAAGCTAACCTGCGCAGCAGTTTCTTAGGTTTCCGTATATCTATCTATCTATCTCTCTGCGTATAGATTTCATTACTTAGTTACTTATTTAAAGATCCTTTAAATATAGTAGATACTTTAAGAAAGCTTACTTGTCCCTCTCCTTTACTTGTTTTCAACGTTTACTTTTCTAACCAATCCTTAATGTTACAACATTGGATTTACTTAGTTCTCAGTTCTTAGAAGTTCTCAAAGCACATCAGTGATTTCTATATTTCTCAATCTTTCCATCTGCATTGAGACCTCTTATCTGAATTTAGGTATTAGGTGAAGAAGAACACTGAAACCAGCTGAAGCCGTATCAGCATAGATGCTTCTATGCTAGGAAGTAATTCAGAGTGCTTCCATGGTGTACTTTAGACAGATTTACTCTGGTCCTCTGGACTCAGCATCCCCAAGGGATATTTCAAAGCTCTCTGAAGGACCCGCCATTATCTCTGACACTGCAGTCTCCATTAGGAAGGGGTAAATATTCCTTGCTCTTGTGGAAAGGAACTACTCAGTTAGCTGTTTCTAACCAAAATCTCTTTGTTGTCTTCTATTGACAGACACCACCCGGCTAGCCAAGCTAAACCATTGAAAATGGAAGCAGTGGGACTACTTCCAAACCCTGCTGCTGCTTCTAAGCAGAACTGCGATGTAGGTGGGGACACAGCAAGAAGACACGTCCAGGCCACGGTGGAACTGAAAGGCACCTGTCTGAGCCACAGAACGAAGTCAGCGATTCCCAGTTGGAGACTGTTGCTCGCCTAGTGACACAGCAGCTGGAGCGCTTCTGGTTGCTGCTGATGGGTTCCCGTGAATCAGCCAGGGATATGAGCTATGAGAACGGCTGAAGCGATTTGAAGTTACCTCAAAGACAGAAGAGAGGAGAGAAGAAGACAAGAGGGGAGGGAAGGGGAGGGAATAAAGGAAGGGAGGGGACTGGAGGGGAGGGGATTGGAAGGGATTGGAGGGGAGGGCATTGGAGGGGATTGGAGGGGAGGGGAGGGAAGGGAATAAAGGAAGGGAGGGGACTGGAGGGGAGGGGATTGGAGGGGATTGGAGGGGAGGGCAGGGCAGGGCAGGGGAGGGCAGGGCAGGGCAGGGGAGGGCAGGGGAAGATAGTGTAGGGAAGGTTAGGGGAGGCTAGGATAGGGTAGTGTAGCATAGCATAGCATAGCGTAGGGTAGCATAGCGTAGTGTTGCGTAGTGTAGCGTGGTAGAGGGGAGGGGAGCGTTGGAGAGTATAGGGTAGTGTAGGGGAGCGGAGTTTAGGGGAGTGTAGGGTAGGATAGCGGAGGGGAGTGTAGGGGAGCGTAGGGGAGGGGAGCATACGGTAATGTAGGGTAGTGTAGCGAAGGGGAGTGTAGGGTAGTATAGGGGAGGGGAGTGTAGGGGTGTGTAGGGGTGTGTAGAGTAGTATAGGGGAGGGGAGTGTAGCAGAGTGTAGGGACAGGGAGCATAGGGGAGGGGAGGGGAGGGGAGGGGAGGGGAGGGAAAGGAAAGGAAAAGAGGGGATGGGAGGGGTGGGGAGTGCTACCATAAATAAAATTGCCAAATACATGACATTTTGGATCTGGAGCCAAATATTTGTGTTGCTGAAGGGATGCAAGACACAGACTCCTGATGGCTCTTGAACAGGAGGCGTTTATTGCCCTTTTTCACTACTACATGTCCTCTCCCCTTAGCCCCACGTGCTGTCCACGCGCCCAAATCTATCATACAGTTGGTCAGAGACCCTCAGACACGTGCCTGGAGCCAGCCAGCAATTGCCCACTGCCCAAAGGTCCTCTTTAACACTGTGGCCAATTCTTGATCTCAGCCTTGCTCAAGGTTTTGTTTCTACTGCTTCTTTCCTCATTACCTCTTATTCAGGGACCTGTGAAACAGCGCGAAGCCACCTGAAAATTCCCTCCCCACACGTTGCCATTCATTCCACAACCTGATTTATCGCTGCCATCCGCGCATTGCACAGTGCCATGAAAGGTTTGGCATGCACAGAGGTGGCTGAGGATTTTCAGAAATAACTTTCCTTAAGAACTGCATCAAGACTTTTGCTGGAAGGCAAAAGATTGGGTGATTGATTAACGTAGGGATGGCAGCTGAGCAAGGGAAGCATCTTCAAAACTTCCACATATTTCCTGTATACAGAGCTACAACTCCTCTGCTCTCCAGTTAGGAGTTCCTGTCACCTGCTTAGGAAGCAGAAGCAGTAAAATGGGATTTAGAGGATCCAGCTGAAGCGTCAGTGCCAGTTAGAGGAAACCATCAATGTACGGGGCTTGAAGAGAGTTTGACCGGTTTTCCAAGGAACATGTACTAGTGCTGCATATATATGTATGTAAATATCTATACACCTGGCTTGTATCAGACATAGAGTGGCCATCAGGACTAGGGAAGCGGTTGTCCCTCTGTGCTCGGCTCTGGTGAGGCCACACCTCGAGCACTGTGTTCAGCGAAGACCTCGAGGTGCTGGAGCGTGTCCGGAGAAGGGCTCTGAAGCTTGTTAAGGGTTTAGAGAACAAGTCTGGTGAGGAGCGGCTGAGGGAGCTGGGGTTGTTCAGCCTGGAGAAAAGGAGGCTCAGGGGAGACCTTCCTGTGCTCTACAGTAAGCTTGAAGGAGGCTCCAGAGAGGTGGGGATCGTTCTCTTCTCCCAAGCCCCAAGTGACAAGACAAGAACAAAAAACCTTAAGTTGTACCAGGGGAGGTTTCGGTTGGTTATTGCGAAAAATTTCTTCACCGAAAGAGTTGCTCTGGTGGGTTTACGTGGCAAGGTTTTGGTAGCAGGAGGCCATAGGGGTGGCTTCTGTGAGAAGAATCTAGAAGCTGCCCCATGTTAGGTAAGGGCTCCACTGCTGGCCAGAACCAAGCCGAGAAACTATGTCGTTTGTTCCTCTGTGAGAGCATATTTAAGAAAGGAGAAAAAAAATAAGAAAAAAAAAAGCTGCTTCACAGGGAGAAAGAGAGGAGAAGCAGCCCTGCAGCCCCCCCAGGTGAGTGCAGCAGGAGGGCAGGAGGTGCACCAAGCAGGCAGCAGCAGTTCCCCTGCGGGCTGTGCAGGGAGAGACCCCCGGTGGAGCAGGCTGTCCCCCTGCAGCCCATGGGTCCCACATGGAGCAGATCTCCACGCTGCAGTCCCCCCGTGGGTGGAGGAGCCCTCGGTGGAGCAGGTGGATGTGGCCTGGAGGAGGCTGCGGCCCATGGAGAGCCCCCGCAGGAGCAGGCCCCGGTCCGGAGCTGCAGCCCGTGGAGAGGAGCCCCCGCAGGAGCAGGGGGTCTGGGGGGAGCTGCCGCCCAGCCGTGGGGGACCCGTGCTGGAGCAGTTTGCTCCTGGGGGATGGATGGACGGACCCCGTGGGACGGAGCCGTGTGGGAGCAGTGCTTGAGGAGCTGCTGCCTGTGGGCAGCCCGTGTGGGATCAGCTGGGGAAGGACGGCATCCCGTGGGAGGGACCCCACGGGGAGCAGGGGCAGGGAGGGACCGAGAAGGAGCGGCGGGGACAAAGCATCAGGGACTGACCGCAGCCCTCAGTCCCCTGTTTCCCTGCGCTGCTCAGGAGGAGGAGGTGGAAGAGGGCAGATGGGGAGAAGACATTTTTGGTTTCTTTCCTTTGTTTCTCACGTGTCTAGCTTGTTGGTAGTAGGCAATAACTCTTACTATCTCCCTATGCTGAGTCTGCTTTGCCCGTCACAATAATTGTTGAGCGATCTCCCCGTCCTTATCTCAGCCCCCGAGCCCTTTGCATCGTATTTTCTCCCCCTTTCCCTTTGAGGAGGGGGAGTGAGAGAGCGGCCGTGGTGGAAACTCGGCTGCCCACCCGATTCAGACCACCGCAGTTGCAAAGGACTGGAAAAGTTTTCCGAAGAAACAAGATGGATAGTTTTCCGAAGAAACAAGAAATGCATCGTTTCCTTATTAAGGCTTCCTGGATAATTGGGGTTATTTCATATTCCGAGCTCAGAGGAAGAGAATTGTTGATTTCCCCTTCTTTTTTCTTACATGGAAATAAAAGGTGAACTGCTCTCCAAGTATGAGCAACGTATCAGAATCAAGCTCTTTTTGTCTGTAATCCTTTCTCAAGAAAAGATTTATCACACACCTTCCACAGATGTAGGGGAGCAGGGAATAATTTTTGAACTACTCTAATTAAAGTTTGAACTACTCTAATTAAAGCTGCTCAGGACACTAGTTGGTGGAGTCCCTTGGGAGGTGGTTCTGAAGGGCAGAGGGGTCCAGGAAGGCTGGGCGCTCTTCAAGAGGGAAGTCTTAATGGCGCAGGAACGGTCTGTCCCCACGTGCCCAAAGACGAGCTGGCGGGGAAGAAGACCGGCCTGGCTCAACAGAGAATTGTGGCTTGATCTTAGGAGGAAAAAGAGGGTTTATAAGCTTTGGAAAAGTGGGCAGGCCACTAAGGAGGACTTTAAAGAAGTAGCGAGGCTGTGCAGGGACAAAATTAGGAAGGCCAAAGCTCATCTGGAGCTCAATCTGGCTACTGCCGTTAAAGATAACAAAAAACGTTTCTATAAATACATCAACACAAAAAGGAGGACTAAGGAGAATCTCCATCCTTTACTGGATGCGGGGGGAAACTTAGTTACAAGAGATGAGGAAAAGGCGGAGGTGCTCAATGCCTTCTTTGCCTCAGTCTTTAGCGGCAATACCAGATGTTCTCTGGATACTCAGTACCCTGAGCTGGTGGAAGGGGATGGGGAGCAGGATGTGGCCCTCACTATCCATGAAGAACTGGTTGGTGACCTGCTACGGCACTTAGATGTGCACAAGTCGATGGGGCCGGATGGGATCCACCCAAGGAACTGGCAGAGGAGCTGGCCAAGCCACTGTCCATCATTTATCAACAGTCCTGGCTATCAGGGGAGGTTCCAATCGACTGGCGGCTAGCAAATGTGACGCCCATCTACAAGAAGGGCCGGAGGGCAGACCCGGGAAACTACAGGCCTGTCAGTTTGACCTCAGTGCCAGGAAAGCTCATGGAGCAGATCCTCCTGAGAGTCATCACGTGGCACTTGCAGGGCAAGCAGGCGATCAGGCCCAGTCAGCATGGGTTTATGAAAGGCAGGTCCTGCTTGACGAACCTGATCTCCTTCTATGACAGAGTGACGCGCTGGGTGGATGAGGGAAAGGCTGTGGATGTGGTCTACCTTGACTTCAGCAAGGCTTTTGACACCGTCTCCCACAGCATTCTCCTCAAGAAACTGGCTGCTCTTGGCTTGGACTGGCGCACGCTTCGTTGGCTTAGAAACTGGCTGGATAGCCGGGCCCAAAGAGTCGTGGTGAATGGAGTCAAATCCAGCTGGAGGCTGGTCACTAGTGGAGTTCCCCAGGGCTCGGTGCTGGGGCCGGTCCTCTTCAATGTCTTTATCGATGATCTGGACGAGGGCATCGAGTGCACCCTCAGTAAGTTTGCAGATGACACCAAGTTAGGTGCGTGTGTCGATCTGCTTGAGGGTAGGAAAGCTCTGCAGGAGGATCTGGATAGGCTGCACCGATGGGCTGAGGTCAACTGCATGAAGTTCAACAAGGCCAAGTGCCGGGTCCTGCACCTGGGGCGCAATAACCCCAAGCAGAGCTACAGGCTGGGAGAGCAATGGTTGGAGAGCTGCCAGGCAGAGAAGGACCTGGGAGTGATGGTGGATAGTCGGCTGAATATGAGCCAGCAGTGTGCTCAGGTAGCCAAGAAGGCCAACGGCATCCTGGCTTGTATCAGGAACAGTGTGACCAGCAGGGCTAGGGAGGTGATCGTCCCCCTGTACTCAGCTCTGGTGAGGCCGCACCTCGAGTACTGTGTTCAGTTTTGGGCCCCTCGCTACAAGAAGGACATCGAGGTGCTTGAGCGGGTGCAGAGAAGGGCGACGAAGCTGGTGAGGGGCCTGGAGAACAAGTCCTACGAGGAGCGGCTGAGGGAGCTGGGCTTGTTCAGCCTGGAGAAGAGGAGGCTCAGGGGTGACCTTATCGCTCTTTTTAGGTACCTCAAGGGAGGCTGTAGCGAGGTGGGGGTTGGCCTGTTCTCCCACGTGCCTGGTGACAGGACGAGGGGGAATGGGCTTAAGTTGAGCCAGGGGAGTTTTAGGTTAGATGTTAGGAAAAACTTCTTCACTGAAAGAGTTGTTAGACATTGGAACAGGCTGCCCAGGGAAGTGGTGGAGTCACCATCCCTGGAAGTCTTCAAAAGACGTTTAGATGTAGAGCTTAGGGATATGGTTTAGTGGAGGGCTGTTAGCGTTAGGTTGGAGGTTGGACTCGATGACCTTGAGGTCTCTTCCAACCTAGAAATTCTGTGATTCTGTGATTCTGTGATTCTGTGAAAGTCAGTTTGGGCATAGTGGTACTTCTCTAGCTGTTTCTGAGACATACGCATTAGCAACAGAGAGTGTTGTGCTGTCATTGCGAGGCGCCTGTGGTGATGACTTCAGAAACAGAACTGAATTATGTCACCACAGCACTTTGGGAGCAGCTGCCTCTGTGCACGTTTAGCTGGGAGGGACAGAGAAGGGTGCTGGATGTGATGAAACCACACGAGGATTTGTGGATCTCACCTTGAGGGGCACAGAGAGGGCCCATGCCCTTCTGTAAGTGTTTTGATGCTTGGCTGGGGAAAGCAATGTGGTTTTGTTGTGAATGCTTCGTTTTAGTATTCTGTAGTTTGTGTCAAGTCCTTACAGAAGCATCAAGTTTGGTACTTTGCTCAATGATGTAGCTGCACAGAGTGAGAACAGACCCAATGTACGGGTGAGGGCCTCTGCACGTTCTCTTCTCCCTACAGACAATCAACAAATAAGGGTAGACAGAGAAGAGTGTGCTGTGGTCCTCCCATAGACCGCAAGTACTAAAGCATAAACAAGAGGCTTAAGAGTACCCCTGTCACGTTAAAATTCAGGACAGCAATGGACTTCATCACATGGGCTGGCCTGTCGAGTAGTGTCTCAGGCTGTGGTGTATGAAGATGCACTCCATCTGCTTTCAGGGTAGCAATTGCAGTGGGCAAGCTGCTTGACCTTAACATTTTTCATTCCATTTTTCACCTGAGTTTTGCTGGTTTCCCACGATTCACTCTTGGTCTAGAAAAAAAAGAAGAAAAAAAAAAGAATTTTTTTAAAAAAGGGAATTTGGATCAAAATAAAAGGATTTCCTTTCCATTAATTACATGTTCTTAACTTGACAGATTTGATTATCGACTTAGAAGGCAAATATCTGGCCAGACTGCAGGACTTATGCCCGCAGCGTGGGACAGCTCTCATAAGGGTGATTCAGGGTAGCTTCTGGAAAACAAGACGTCAGATCTCCAAAACAGCTTTCTTTGTGCTAATGTGGGAAGGGCGAGTAAGAGTAAAGGTAAGAGTCCAGATACCCTAAGAAGCGGAAAGTGTGAAGGAAACTTCCTTCTGGCTGATACGGCTCCATATCTAGTTGTCAACTCCGAAGAGAGCAGTTCTAAGTTTCTTGGGGAGAGGAAAACAAAGAGACTGGGAGATTGTACAAAGAAAAAAATGGGATTAGCTATTTCAGGAAATCATAGTAACTGGAAATAGAGATTGGAAGAGTGCTTTAAGCCAAGACAGAAACTTTTTAAAACTAAAACCTAGGAGTTGGATGAACCAAGAAATGAATACATTTTGATTATGCAGTTGTGTCCATTGTTATCTTGGGAAATATGGTTTCCACATAAAATGTATCTGGGGCTTGAAGTTTTCCTAATGCCCTTCTCTGTGTATTCCCTACTGTTTGGTAAGCGCTGAGGTCACACTGCAGACAGCAGCACGTCCTCTCCCCACTACTGAGCTGTCTGATTTCACAACATGTCTAGCAACAGAATGGCTTGGACACAACTGCGCCTATGACCGAGTTCATTCAAGCTGGTGGACAAGGTAAAAGCTCTGGACAAGCGAAGGGGAGGGAGGGATGGACATACAATATGATCACTTTAATCTCATTTCTCTAAGAACCCTTGCTGAGAAAACAAAACAAAACAGAACGGAACAGAACAAATGAAGCAAGCAGCCAGCTTGCTGGAGACATTGTCTGGGAAACAGTGAAAACACTTGCAGACAAAAACATACCAAAAGACTAACTAACTCTTTGAGCTTAATTCTACTCCAACAGCATAACCTCAAACTCCTGTTTCTGTTCATAACAGGCTGGTACAGTAACATGGCGCATTTGATGACTTTGCAGCATAGATGTCAGGAATGCAGCTTGGGATCACCTCCTTCTACTTAGAGTTCAGTTTGAAGGGATGAGCAAGTAATTTTTCCTGGGTTGACGGAAATCTAAAGTCTGTTTTCTAACACTCTTACAGACACTTCTCTGTCCATCGGCCTGTCCTGCCAACTCTGGTGTGAGTGTGAAGTTGTGGCAAGAGGGGTTTCCCGTTCCTATTTCACCCGGTGGACACCAGCTTTCCTAGGAAATTGCTGATGTTGCTGAGCAGGCAGCAGTATCAAAGCCCTAGATTCTGAAAGAAGCAAAGCAAGCTAGAGGAAAACTGTATGTCCTGGTAATTTTCTTTCTTTTTATTTTTTCATTCTTCACTTGTAAGAAAATCTAAGTCTTTAAACCACTTGTTTGAAAACACAGCTTTATGGAAATGCTTATGGGTGTGCTCCTTCACCTTGTTTGGAACCTGCTTAACCTCGCTTCAGCTATAGGACACCTATGCTCAAATTTATGCTCCCCATGATAAAGCGGCGTTCTTTCGGTATTCTTTTCTGTGATGGTTGCAGGTGAGGTTGAAAAGAGTTGTCAGTACGATTCTTCGTTTCCTTTGCAGTATCCAAAACTCCGTATTACAGCGGATCTTCTCCTCTGATCTGAAAAGCTTCACAGGCCAAAAGAGAATTGAGATGAAGAAGGAAATAGAGAATGCTGACCAGTATTTCCAATTACTACCCGTAAGTTTTGTGAAAGAATCCGGTGCATTTCTGTAGTGGTAGAAAGTTAATAAAGTCATGATCGTGCACTTGAAGGCAAGCAATGCTATAAAAACAAAGAATGCAAGGCCCTGGTTAAGGACAATCTTCAGGCTGCTTCTCGATCAACAGCTCATTTGGTTCTTCCACAACCTCCTCTCCGCTTGCTTAGAAGTTGTGAAGGTCGGAAGCACACTCCGTGTTTTTCATCCCCTCTGTGTATCTTTTCCCTGACAGCAACTTCTGTCTTGGCTCTTCACATCAAGCCAGAGCAGTTTCTTTGCCTCCGGAACCTGCAGGCTGTCCTCTCGTGTGTACCTGTGGTGGACTGAGGGTAATGCTTGTAACGCACACAGATGCTGTATTCACTAGGACTTTTAGAAAAGAGAGCAAGAAGCTAACCTGCGCAGCAGTTTCTTAGGTTTCCGTATATCTATCTATCTATCTCTCTGCGTATAGATTTCATTACTTAGTTACTTATTTAAAGATCCTTTAAATATAGTAGATACTTTAAGAAAGCTTACTTGTCCTTCTCCTTTACTTGTTTTCAACGTTTACTTTTCTAACCAATCCTTAATGTTACATTGGATTTATTTAGTTCTCAGTTCTTAGAAGTTCTCAAAGCACATCAGTGATTTCTATATTTCTCAATCTTTCCATCTGCATTGAGACCTCTTATCTGAATTTAGGTATTAGGTGAAGAAGAACACTGAAACCAGCTGAAGCCGTATCAGCATAGATGCTTCTATGCTAGGAAGTAATTCAGAGTGCTTCCATGGTGTACTTTAGACAGATTTACTCTGGTCCTCTGGACTCAGCATCCCCAAGGGATATTTCAAAGCTCTCTGAAGGACCCGCCATTATCTCTGACACTGCAGTCTCCATTAGGAAGAGGTAAATATTCCTTGCCCTTGTGGAAAGGAACTACTCAGTTAGCTGTTTCTAACCAAAATCTCTTTGTTGTCTTCTATTGACAGACACCACCTGGCTAGCCAAGCTAAACCACTGAAAATGGAAGGAGTGGGACTACTTCAAAACCCTGCTGCTGCTTCTAAGCAGAACTGCGATGTAGGTGGGGACACAGCAAGAAGACACGTCCAGGCCACGGTGGAACTGAAAGGCACCTGTCTGAGCCACAGAACGAAGTCAGCGATTCCCAGTTGGAGACTGTTGCTCGCCTAGTGACACAGCAGCTGAAGCGCTTCTGGTTGCTGCTGATGGGTTCCCGTGAATCAGCCAGGGATATGAGCTATGAGAACGACTGAAGCAATTTGAAGTTACCTCAAAGACAGAAGAGAGGAGAGAAGACAAGAGGGGAGGGAAGGGGAGGGAATAAAGGAAGGGAGGGGACTGGAGGGGAGGGCATTGGAAGGGATTGGAGGGGAGGGCATTGGAGGGGATTGGAGGGGAGGGCATTGGAGGGGATTGGAGGGGAGGGGAGGGAAGGGAATAAAGGAAGGGAGGGGACTGGAGGGGAGGGGAGGGCAGGGCAGGGCAGGGCAGGGCAGGGCAGGGCAGGGCAGGGCAGGGCAGGGCAGGGCAGGGGAAGATAGTGTAGGGGAGGATAGTGTAGGGGAGGATAGTGTAGGGGAGGTTAGGGGAGGCTAGGATAGGGTAGTGTAGCATAGCATAGCGTAGGGTAGCATAGCGTAGTGTTGCGTAGTGTAGCGTGGTAGAGGGGAGGGGAGCGTTGGAGAGTATAGGGTAGTGTAGGGGAGCGGAGTTTAGGGGAGTGTAGGGTAGGATAGCAGAGGGGAGTGTAGGGGAGCGTAGGGGAGGGGAGCCTACGGTAATGTAGGGTAGTGGAGCGAAGGGGAGTGTAGGGTAGTATAGGGGAGGGGAGTGTAGGGGTGTGTAGGGTAGTATAGGGGAGGGGAGTGTAGCAGAGTGTAGGGACAGGGAGCATAGGGGAGGGGAGGGGAGGGGAGGGGAGGGGAGGGGAAGGAAAGGAAAAGAGGGGATGGGAGGGGTGGGGAGTGCTACCATAAATAAAATTGCCAAATACATGACATTTTGGATCTGGAGCCAAATATTTGTGTTGCTGAAGGGATGCAAGACACAGACTCCTGATGGCTCTTGAACGGGAGGCGTTTATTGCCCTTTTTCACTACTACATGTCCTCTCCCCTTAGCCCCACGTGCTGTCCACGCGCCCAAATCTATCATACAGTTGGTCAGAGACCCTCAGACACGTGCCTGGAGCCAGCCAGCAATTGCCCACTGCCCAAAGGTCCTCTTTAACACTGTGGCCAATTCTTGATCTCAGCCTTGCTCAAGGTTTTGTTTCTACTGCTTCTTTCCTCATTACCTCTTATTCAGGGACCTGTGAAACAGCGCGAAGCCACCTGAAAATTCCCTCCCCACACGTTGCCATTCATTCCACAACCTGATTTATCGCTGCCATCCGCGCATTGCACAGTGCCATGAAAGGTTTGGCATGCACAGCGGTGGCTGAGGATTTTCAGAAATAACTTTCCTTAAGAACTGCATCAAGACTTTTGCTGGAAGGCAAAAGATCGGGTGATTGATTAACGTAGGGATGGCAGCTGAGCAAGGGAAGCATCTTCAAAACTTCCACATATTTCCTGTATACAGAGGTACAACTCCTCTGCTCTCCAGTTAGGAGTTCCTGTCACCTGCTTAGGAAGCAGAAGCAGTAAAATGGGATTTAGAGGATCCAGCTGAAGCGTCAGTGCCAGTTAGAGGAAACCATCAATTTATGGGGTTTGAAGAGAGTTTGACCGGTTTTCCAAGGAACATGTACTAGTGCTGCATATATATGTATGTAAATATCTCTACACCTGGCTTGTATCAGACATAGAGTGGCCATCAGGACTAGGGAAGCGGTTGTCCCTCTGTGCTCGGCTCTGGTGAGGCCACACCTCGAGCACTGTGTTCAGCGAAGACCTCGAGGTGCTGGAGCGTGTCCGGAGAAGGGCTCTGAAGCTTGTTAAGGGTTTAGAGAACAAGTCTTGTGAGGAGCGGCTGAGGGAGCTGGGGTTGTTCAGCCTGGAGAAAAGGAGGCTCAGGGGAGACCTTTCTGTGCTCTACAGTAAGCTTGAAGGAGGCTCCAGAGAGGTGGGGATCGTTCTCTTCTCCCAAGCCCCAAGTGACAAGACAAGAACAAAAAACCTTAAGTTGTACCAGGGGAGGTTTCGGTTGGTTATTGCGAAAAATTTCTTCACCGAAAGAGTTGCTCTGGTGGGTTTACGTGGCAAGGTTTTGGTAGCAGGAGGCCATAGGGGTGGCTTCTGTGAGAAGAATCTAGAAGCTGCCCCATGTTAGGTAAGGGCTCCACTGCTGGCCAGAACCAAGCCAAGAAACTATGTCGTTTGTTCCTCTGTGAGAGCATATTTAAGAAAGGAGAAAAAAAATAAGAAAAAAAAAAGCTGCTTCACAGGGAGAAAGAGAGGAGAAGCAGACCTGCAGCCCCCCCAGGTGAGTGCAGCAGGAGGGCAGGAGGTGCACCAAGCAGGCAGCAGCAGTTCCCCTGCGGGCTGTGCAGGGAGAGACCCCCGGTGGAGCAGGCTGTCCCCCTGCAGCCCATGGGTCCCACATGGAGCAGATCTCCACGCTGCAGTCCCCCCGTGGGTGGAGGAGCCCTCGGTGGAGCAGGTGGATGTGGCCTGGAGGAGGCTGCGGCCCATGGAGAGCCCCCGCAGGAGCAGGCCCCGGTCCGGAGCTGCAGCCCGTGGAGAGGAGCCCCCGCAGGAGCAGGGGGTCTGGGGGGAGCTGCCGCCCAGCCGTGGGGGACCCGTGCTGGAGCAGTTTGCTCCTGGGGGATGGATGGATGGACCCCGTGGGACGGAGCCGTGTGGGAGCAGTGCTTGAGGAGCTGCTGCCTGTGGGCAGCCCGTGTGGGATCAGCTGGGGAAGGACGGCATCCCGTGGGAGGGACCCCACGGGGAGCAGGGGCAGGGAGGGACCGAGAAGGAGCGGCGGGGACAAAGCATCAGGGACTGACCGCAGCCCTCAGTCCCCTGTTTCCCTGCGCTGCTCAGGAGGAGGAGGTGGAAGAGGGCAGATGGGGAGAAGACATTTTTGGTTTCTTTCCTTTGTTTCTCACGTGTCTAGCTTGTTGGTAGTAGGCAATAACTCTTACTATCTTCCTATGCTGAGTCTGCTTTGCCCGTCACAATAATTGTTGAGCGATCTCCCCGTCCTTATCTCAGCCCCCGAGCCCTTTGCATCGTATTTTCTCCCCCTTTCCCTTTGAGGAGGGGGAGTGAGAGAGCGGCCGTGGTGGAAACTCGGCTGCCCACCCGATTCAGACCACCGCAGTTGCAAAGGACTGGAAAAGTTTTCCGAAGAAACAAGATGGATAGTTTTCCGAAGAAACAAGAAATGCATCGTTTCCTTATTAAGGCTTCCTGGATAATTGGGGTTATTTCATATTCCGAGCTCAGAGGAAGAGAATTGTTGATTTCCCCTTCTTTTTTCTTACATGGAAATAAAAGGTGAACTGCTCTCCAAGTATGAGCAACGTATCAGAATCAAGCTCTTTTTGTCTGTAATCCTTTCTCAAGAAAAGATTTATCACACACCTTCCACAGATGTAGGGGAGCAGGGAATAATTTTTGAACTACTCTAATTAAAGTCAGTTTGGGCATAGTGGTACTTCTCTAGCTGTTTCTGAGACATACGCATTAGCAACAGAGAATGTTGCTAATTCATCCATCCCCCAGGAGCAAGCTGCTCCAGCACGGGTCTCCCATGGCTGGGCGGACACCGTGGGATGGAGCCGTGTGGGGGCAGTGCTTGAGGAGCTGCTGCCTGTGGGCAGCCCCCACAGAATCAGACTGGGAGGCACCCCACGGGGAGCAGGGGCAGGGAGGGACCTTGAATGAGCAGCAGAAATGTAGTGTTAGGGACTGGCTGCAGCCCCCATTCCCCTGTGCTGCTCGAGGGGAGGAGGTAGAAGAGAGTGGAAGGGGGGGGGGAAGGTGGTCGTAGTTTGCTTTTAGTTTCTCACTGTTCTAGTGTGTTAGTGATAGACAATAAAGAATATTAATATTCCTATGTTTTGCCCATGACACTAATTATTGAGTGATCTCTGGTCCTTATCTCAGCCCTTGAGCCCTTTGCATCGTATTTTCTCCTCCTTTTCCTTTGAGGAGGGGGAGTGAGAGAGTTGTTGTGGTGGAGTTCAGCTGACAAGCAGGGTAAAAGCACCATAACATTATAGTGCTTAAATATGTCCGACAAAAAAGTTATTGCAGTTATTTGTGGGAGAGATTTATGGATGTATGGTTCCAGCTCAGTAGCAGCTGGACTCATTAGCCAGGATTTTTCTGAGTGTGGTAGGACACAGGAGGCAGAAGGGTCTGCCTCTCTCTAAGATGGAAGGAAGATTTCACTCCCATGAAAAACAAGGTCCTATAGTTCCTGCTGAGATAAGACATCAGGAAGAAGTCTGAACTAATACCTATCACACAGGTGAGATATTTCCAACCTGATCAGCCAGGGCTGTCAGAAGAGGGGGCTGCTGGTTGAGGTACACAGGTACTGCATTGGTGCTGTATGGTGACCTTGGGCTGGAGCAGGGGCTTCTCTGCATCCTAGAACTGGCAGCAGGCCGGGCAGGATCCTTCTTCTTCAGTTGCAGAACTTCGTGTTGTGCTGAGCTCAGTATCAAGAGGGAGCAGCCATCTGGGAAGCCTTGTCATCCAGAGATGTTCAGCATTATCCCTTCAGGTCCTTCTCAGGCTTTTTGGCTTCCCAGCTCTCTGTAATTACTTGAAGCATTATGAATGAAGATGACATGCTCAAAAGTGTGTTTGGTTTTGCCCAGAATTTTTTAAAGTAGTGGTCTGGTTTACAGTAACCGACTGTTATAAATTCCAAGTCAATTTAGCTTTAAGATTTATTTATAGGGTCAATAAAAGGCAAGTGAACAGCGCTGCATGCACAGGGAGTCTGGGCTCCTCCAACATGCACAGACGTTACATCAGGCAGCTGCTTTTTCTGCTCCTAGGCTAATACACATTCCTTACTACTTCTAGAAAAGGCAGGGTTATTATAATTAGTTTCCGGATTCCGAACCCTCCCACTGGCATATGCATATCAGTCCCCGGTGGTCCTTCTGGGGGTCTCTTGTGCTGAAGGCTCAAAGTCTTTCTCCCAGGCTTTGTCCTTGTCCTTCTCCTTTGTCCATCTTGGCCGGGTATCAGAGACTTGCCTGGTGTCCAAGGCAATAGTCACAATAGTTAGCAGTTATTCTGAGACCCCTTTGTTCTCTTATCCCCAGACAACAGAAACTCAAGGTTTACCCTTCAAGCCCTCTATTGACACGAATTGCTGGAACATTCCTTACAATACTCTTAGATCAGGATTCTGATTCTAACAATGGTTCCTAGTGCAGAGAACTCTTCCAGAGAACAGAGAAGCAAACCAATCCTGACTGCTTTGAAAGAGATGGAGATAGCAAACAAATGTAAAAGAAGAAAATAAACCTGTGGGAATGTTTTCCAAGAATTGTCATAGTCCAAAAGCTTTAAATTGGTTCAATCCCTGAAAGTTAATTAGCGTAAACTCAAGTTGCATCACTGAACTTGAAGCAGTAGGATAGACTTGCACCATTGCAGAACCTCAGTCGCGGATTAAATTGCCATTGCCTCTAACTCTATACAAGAACAAGAGGGAAAAGCACACCTTTCTACTTTGTCAGCTAATGGCAGACCTAGAGAGAAAAAAGAAAAAAAAGTTGTTAATTAAAAAGTAATGTTGTTTTAAGGCATTTCAACAAATCCGTAATATTTGGTATTAAGCAGACAAAAAATGAAAGGGAATAGGAAACAGTAGAAGGTACTTGCATGGCCTTAATTTACGTGGCAACTGACAACAAGAACAACCTGCAATGATTTCAAAGTGCCTTCCAGCATTCACGCTTGGGACTCTGGGGACCAGATATTCTCCCCCTGCCACACATAACTCTCCTACCTCTCAACACATCTGTGCATGACACGCTTTAGGATTTCTTTAACCTTTGACAAAACCTCAAGTGCATTCTGGAGACATACCGAGAAGAACGTGCTCATCTGAACATCCCAAAGATAGTCGAAGCTTTGGAAGGCTACCATAACTCGCCTGGAGGAGAAGAAAGGGAGAATGAACAAGTGGGAAAACACATCTTCCCCTGACCCTACCTCAGAAACTATTAACAATGACGCCTTTCACACTTTTTTTTCAGGGAGCCCGTCTATGGGGGGACCAGGACTGGGGACTTTTCTGAGGGTGACAGATAGGAGGGGTCTGCCCGCCCCTGCTGTTGCTCGGCAGCCCTCTCCTATGTCCCGACAAGGGGTAGAGGCTGCCCCCGTTGTACACATGCAGAACAGAGGGCCAGACTGTCCAGAAGAGACAAGGGGCTGGACCCTTGTCTCGGCTCAGAGCAGAAAGAGACACCTGCCCCTGACACCCATGGTGCCACCTACCTACCACCCTCAAATCTATTGATTTGAGGCTCTCAGGGAGGTTGCAGAAGAGGCTGAGGATCTGGACAGTAGTCTGAACCTGGGAAGCAACCCCGAGAAGAGAGTCAAGATTGGGGGAAGTGCAAAACATAAGGATCAGGGCTGGATGGAGCACCGCATTGTAACCTGTGCCACAAAAAAAAAAAAAAAAAAAAAAAAAGAACGGAGAATCCTGGTGATTGGGGACTCCTTGCTGAGGGGCACTGAGGCTCCTATCTGCCACCCAAATAACCTAGCCAGAGAAGTGTGCTGTCTTCCTGGGGCGCATATCAGAGATGTTAGGAAGGCTCTGCCACGACTCATTAAACTGGAGGACTACTATCCTCTCATAGTCATTCAGGTTGGATCCCGGGAAGCTGCTATTAGAAAAATGAAGAATATTAAAAAGTTCTTTGCATCCCTGGGGAGGTTGTTGCAGGGATCACGGGTGCAGGTAGTGTTCTCTTCTGTCCTCCCACTGCATGACTGTGATGCAGATAGAAGGAGCAGAACAGGACAGGTAAATGACTGGCTGAGGGGGTGGTGTCTGGACCAGGGATTTGGGTATTTTGATCTTGGGCCATCCTTTGAGAGGCCGGGTATGTGGGCTACGGACAGACACCAACTGAGCAAGTTGGGCGCAAGTGTGTTGGGGAGCAAGCTCTCTGAGCTGATTACCAGGGCTTTAAACTAGGTTTGATGGGGGAAGGAAGGGGAGCTAAAGGTGACAGAGAAGGGCTGGGGGAAGTTATCACTGCTGTCACTGTTGAAGACAGGGAAAAAATTTCTGAGCCTTCCCGTAGGATTGTCTGAGGGCTCCTCAGAGAAGATAGTGTTCCTGATCCCCCGGCCAGTATCTTCTTCTTGCTTCCCCCCAGGGGTAACTGTACCTGCTGCTTCCCTAAAATGCCTGTACACCAATGCATGGAGCATAGGAAATAAACACGATGAGCTCGAGATCTGTGTTCGGTCGCAGGGCCATGATCTCATTGCGATCACTGAGACATGGTGGGACAGCTCACATGACTGGAATGCTGTTATTGAGAGCTATGTCCTCTTTAGGAAAGACAGGCTGGGGAAGGGAGGGGGTAGGGTTGCCCTTTATGTGAGGGAGCAATTAGAGTGTACCCAGCTCCAGCTGGGGGAAGGTGAAGGACAGGTGGAGAGCTTGTGGATAAGAATTAAGGTGTGGGCTGGTATGAAAGACACAGCAGTTGGGGTCTACTACAGGTCTCCAGATCAGGAGGAGGAAGTCAATGAGGCCTTCTACGAGCAGCTGCCAGTAGCCTCACAATCACGAGCGCTGGTCCTCATGGGGGACTTCAATTACCCAGACATCTGCTGGGTAAGCAACTTGGCCAGGCACGAGCAGTCCAAATTGTTCCTACAATGTGCTGAGGACAATTTTCTGACGCAGGTGGTGGAGGAGCCAGCGAGGTGGGGGGGGTGCTCCTGGACCTCGTTCTTACCAACAGGGATGGCCTTGTTAGGGATGTGAAGGTTGGGGGCAGCTTGGGATGCAGTGACCATGAGATGGTGGAGTTCCAGATGGAACTAGGCAAAGGAAGTAAGGCTAAAAGCAGGATTGCTACCCTGGACTTTCAAAGAGCCAACTTTGACCTCTTCCGGGACCTGCTTGGGAGTATCTCATGGGATAGGCTGCTAGAAGGCAAGGGTGCTTGTGAGGGCTGGGCTACATTTAAGCAGCACTTCTTCCATGCTCAGGATTGGTGCATCCCAAAGAATAGGAAATTGGGGAAGGGAGGCAGGAAACCCATGTGGATGAGCAAGGAGCTCATCAATAAGATCAAAAGGAAGAGGATGGTCTATGAAATGTGGAAAAGGTGCCTGTCCTCTTGGGAGGAGCATAGATGTGTTGTCAGGTCCTGCAGGGACACGACAAGGAAGGCTAAAGCCCACCTAGAGATGAGGCTTGTGAAAGAGATAAAGGATAATAAGAAGGGTTTTTTCAAGTATGTAAACAGCAAGAGGAAGACTAAGGACAATGTGGGTCCCTTGCTGAATGAGGGGGTGTCCTGGTCACAGGAGACGCTGAGAAGGCAGAGAGGCAGAGATACTGAATACTTTCTTTGCTTTAGCCTTTGCTTCAGGGACACTCCCCTAGGACTCCTCACCCCTGGCAATAGGACAAAGGGTCTGGGAAATGGAGGGCTCCTCCCTGGTGGAGCTGGGAGTGGTTTGGGAGCATCTGAGTGGGCTCAATGCACACAAATCCATGGGTCCTGATGGGATGCATCCGCGTGTGCTAAGGGAGCTGGCAGAAGTGATCGCTGAAGCACTATCATCTTTGAGAGGTCCTGGAGAATGGGTGAGGTGCCTGAAGACTGGAGGATAGCCAATGTCACTCCTTTCTTCAAGAAGGGCAGAAAGGAGGATCCAGGAAACTACAGGCCAGTCAGTCTCACCTCTGTCCCTGGAAAGGTATTGGAGCAGCTTGTTCTGGATGCCATCTCCAAGCAATTGGAAGAGAAGAAGGTTATGAGGAGTGGTCAGCATGGATTCACCAAGGGGAAGTCGTGCTTGACCAACCTCGTTGCCTTCTATGATGGCATCACCAGCTGGGTAGATGGGGGGAGAGCGGTGGATGTCATCTATCTTGACTTTAGCAAGGCTTTTGATACTGTCTCCCATGACATCCTACTAGCAAAGCTGAGAAAGTGTGGGATAGATGAGTGGATGGCAAGGTGGGTTGAGAACTGGCTGACTGGCTGAGCTCAGAGGGTGGTGATTGGCGGAGCAGAGTCTGGCTGGAGGCCTGTGACTAGCAGTGTTCCGCAGGGGTTGTTGCTGGGTCCAATCTTGTTCAACATCTTCATTGACGACTTTGATGAGGGAATAGTGTCTGCCCTCAACAAGTACGCTGATGACACAAAACTGGGAGGAGTGGCTGACACACCAGAAGGCTGTGCTGCCATTCAGCGAGACCTGGACCGGCTGGAGAGATGGGCAGGAAGAAACCAAATGAGATTTAATAAGAGCAAGTGTAGAGTCCTGCACCTGGGAAGGAACAACCCGAAGTATCAGTACAGGCTGGGGGACAACCTGCTGGAGAGGAGTCCAGCAGAGGGCCACAAAGATGATACGGGGCCTGGAGCATCTTCCCTATGAAGAAAGGCTGAGAGACCTGGGTCTGTTCAGCCTGGAGAAGAGCAGACTGAGAGGGGATCTCCTCAGTGTATATAAATATCTGAGGGGTGGGGGACAGAAGGATGTAGCCAACCTATTCTCAGTGGTTCATTGGGATAGGACAAGGGGCAATGGCTACAAGTTAGAGCACAGGAAGTTGTGCACTGACAGACAAAAGAACTTCTTCATGGTGAGGGTGACGGAGCATTGGAACAGGCTGCCTAGGGAGGTTGTGGAGTCTCCTTCTCTGGAGATATTCAAGGCCTGCCTGGATGCCTACCTGGGCAGCCTGCTCGGACTGGGGGACCCACTGAGAATCCATGGAAGTAACTTCACTGAAAACAGACAAGGTGAAGGAAGTCCTCAAGCTCCCCAACACAAAACAACTCTAGGACCCAGGAACACTTACCTGTCAGCTTCTGAACTTCAGTCACTGCCAAACTACTTCACGGGGAAGTAGCACCACCAGGGTTTTCCTGGTTCTGAGACGTCACCACCAATGTAACTAGCTCATAAAGTCTCCAAAACTATTTCACAAAGATGGTAGAAAACATGAAGAAAAAGCAGCCTTTTTCTTCAAAAAGCCAGGAATACTAAGTCCATTTCACCAGGACAGTAGAAAAGCACCCTAAGTAATCTGAACCTCAAACTCCCCTGGAGTAGCAATTCTTCCCATAAATCCTCATGCTTCCAAAGGTCAAACGATCCCCACCTGGCAGATTTCACTTCACAAGGGTGGAGCCAAGAGACCTTGTGGAATAAGCTCATCAACCTGGCTTCAATGTTTTAGGTTCAATTGCTCCTTATCTCTAATAGAAATAATCTGACAAGGGACTTAGTGGTTAGAGTTGACCTAATGAATTAATTACAAAAGGCACATAAGGGTCATATTTCTGCTAGTCATTCTGTGAGGAAAATTAGTACAAAGCCTGTTGAAATAAGATAAATAAACATAAATAAAATAAATAAATACAAGAAAAAAGAAAATGACCTAAAAGGCAAAATTGCCGTCATAGATTTTCAACTGTCTAGTCACAACAGATAAAGAATATAGCAACCAGAAAGACTTTTCTTGATGTTAATGTTATTTAAATTTACTTTTCTGAGAT
Source organism: Netta rufina (assembly GCF_964035555.1). Lineage (NCBI taxonomy): Eukaryota > Metazoa > Chordata > Aves > Anseriformes > Anatidae > Netta > Netta rufina. The sequence goes on along the minus strand of NC_140124.1, from coordinate 84,554,024 downwards.
CTCTGCATTATACAGGACTTTTCAAAATCTAGTGCCATGACCTCTGACTGCAGTATTTACTTTGGCTGCATATAAACTATCACGTATAAATGCCAAGATCCGGATCCTCACTCCCTATTCAGGTCAAGGACCGGGCTGAAAGTTTTGGCTTTAATTTGGTTACATGACTACATTGCTGTTGTTGTGGTTTCCCCCGGCCAGCAGCTAAGCACCACACAGCTATTCGCTCGCCCTCCCCCCTCCCTCTCTGGGATGGGGGAGAGAAATAGGAAAACGAAGCCTGTGGGTTGAGACAGAGACAGTTTCTTAAGACAGGAAAACAAACAAACAACAAAAAAACACAAAACAAAACACAATAATAATAGTACTGCTACTACTAATGTGTACAGAATAAGTGATGCACAATGCAATTGCTCACCACCTGCTGACCAATGCCCAGCCTATCCCCAAGCACACGGCCCCCCCATCCCGGCTAGCCATCCCTATATATTGTTTAGCATGATGTCAGAGGGTATGGAATACCCCTTTGGCTAGTTTGGGTCAGCTGTCCTAGGTCTGTCCCCTCCCAGCTCCTGCCGCACCCCCAGCCTGCCCGCTGGCAGGACAGAGCGAGAAGCTGAAATGTCCTTGGCTTAGTGTAAGCACTGCTCTGCAACAATTAAAACATCAGCGTGTTCATCCCAATCCACAACATAGCACCCTACCAGCTCTTAGGAGGAAAATTAACTCTATCCTAACTGAAACCAGGACAGCTGTTTTCTGGCAGGTCGCAGGGAGAAAATTAGCTGGCTTGGGGGAGCTTCTGTACACATGGCTTTTAGGCTGCAGCCAAAGTGTTCCTCTAGATCTGGAAGTTTGAAGATGGTTGAGTGGTTAGAAAGCTGCCTGGCAGAGAAGGACCTGGGAGTACTGGTTGATAGTCGGCTGAATATGAGCCAGCAGTGTACTCAGGTGGCCAAGAAGGCCAACAACATCCTGGCTTGCATAAGAAACAGTGTGTCCAGCACGGCTGGGAAAATGATTGTCCCCCTGTACTCCGCTCTGGTGAGGCCGTGCCTCGAGTACTGTGTTCAGTTTTGGGCCCCTCGCTACAAGAAGGACATCGAGGTGCTTGAGCAGGTCCAGAGAAGGGTGATGAAGCTGGTGAGGGGCCTGGAGAACAAGTCCTACAAGGAGCGGCTGAGGGAGCTGGGCTTGTTCAGCCTGGAGAAGACGAGGCTCAGCAGCGACCTTATCGCTCTCTACAGATACCTTAAAGGAGGCTGTAGCGAGGTGGAGGTTGGTCTATTCTACCACATGCCTGGTGACAGGACGAGGAGAAATGGGCTAAAGTTGTGCCAGGGGAGGTTTAGGCTGGATATTAGGAAGAACTTCTTTACTGAAAGGGCTGTTAGGCATTGGAATGGGCTGCCCAGGGAAGCGGTTGAGTCTCCATCCCTGGGTGTCTTTAAAAGATGTTTAGATGTAGAGCTTAGTGATATGGTTTAGTGGAGAACTTGTTAGTGTTAGGTCAGAGGTTGGACTTGGTGATCTTGGAGGTCTCTTCCAACCTAGATAATTCTGTGTTTCTGTTGCAGTCTCCCAGCTCAGAGCCAACCACCTATTAGTCTGGTGCAACAGATTTGTGTGTTCCTTGCACTAGCTGTTCCTTCACCTCCTCTTCAGATACAAGGACACATGTCTCTTTCACACTCCTTCAGGACTAAACAAGCCTTTCTTCAGGTCAGTAAGATACCTGCTTTTGGTTTCAGTGAGAATTCAAGCCCCAACCACTCAAGTGTCTTCTGGACGGTGTTTCTTCTGGGTGGGATAATTTCCCTTTTGAAGACTTACAGGGATGTAGTAACAAAAGCAAAGGCATAAAACGGTACCTGAGGTACAGGCTACTTTTCAGCCTGCAGCAGACTATAGGCATGATATCATCCTTTGATATCATACCTATATCATATATCATGATATCATATCAGGAAACGTAGAAAATTGCCTGTTGCTTCTCAGGTTTAAAGTTTTCCCTTAAAAGGTGTATGCAAAGGTGTAATCAGCTGTTTGAGTACAATTGTCACATATACATGAACATTTTCCTCTCCCCTTCCCAACTTGGAGTGCAACATTTTTCATCATACTGTTATAAATTCCTAGTCAACTTAGCTTTATGAAATTTATTTATGGGGTTAATAAAAGGCAAGTAAAGAGCGCTGGGTGCGCAGGGAGTCTGGGCTCCTCCAACATGCACACACGCTACATCAGGCAACTGCTTTTTATGCTCCTAGGCTAATACATGTTCATTACTACTTCTAGAAAAGGCAGGGTTGTTATTATTATTAGTTTCCGGATTCCGAACCCTCCCTCTGGTGTATGCGTATCAGTCTCCGGTGGTCCCTCTGCGGGTCTCTCGTGCTGAAGGCTCGTGACCTTCCTCCCAGGCTTTGTCCTTGTCCTTCTCCTTTGTCCATCTTGGCCGGACGTCAGAGACTTTCGCAGCGTCCCATGCAAGCTTTGTCTTTTAGTCGTCCTCCAGCTTTCCCCTTCTCCTTCATCTCTTGGACGGATATCAGGGACTTGCATAGTGTCCCATGCAATAGTCACAATAGTTCACAGAATCCCCCCCCCCAGATATCAGAGACTCAAGGTTTACCCTTTAAGCCCTCTATTGACAAGAATTGCTGAAACATTCCTTACACTATGACCATACTTTTAGGAATCATTCAAAATGTGATCAGTACAGATGGCCACCAAAAGTGTTTTTAAAGAGGAGTAATGTAGTAAAATCAAGTCTTCAGAAGTCAGAAGTGCTGAAATTAAGGAAGATTGTAACTCTGTGCACTGATATAAAAATAATAATAATTAAAAAAGAAGCATCACAACAAGGATTAACTCTGTGCTAATTGGAATTTGAAAATGCCACAAAGACATTCCATAGGAGTCTCATTACATGTTAATTCTGGGGATTAGTGTCAGATTCAGATACCAGGTCTGTTGCAAGACTTTTTTATTTTTTTTAATTCTTTTAATGAGTATTATGGAGGGCAATAGTATAGTGGTTTGGCAGGCTTTCTCTCCCCATACCATCAAGCTTATACACTTAGTTTGTAGTGGGCCACAGAATATTGTATATCTGTGCCAGGTTCTCAGATTGACCAGACTGGTGAATGTTTCTCCTTGGATGACTGGCTTACACAAACTGTTGCAGTGGCTTTTTAATAAGGTTATCTCTCTAAGACAGTTAGCTAGCTATGTTTCAGGTGTGTGATTTGTAACAGAGAAAAAAAAAAAAAAGAGGAAAGAGGAAAGGCAAGGCAAGGCAAGGCAAAGAAAGGAAAAGGTAGGGATTTTTGAATTTATTTTTTTTTTCTTTATATAGGAAAAGATTGGTGTTAGATTGTGGGGGAAGCACAGTCAAGAAGGAACATCTGAAATAGAGAAACTCAATAAAAATCAGGACACTTTTTAATCTTTTTTGGTTTTGTACTTAGAAAGATTATATATTTAAGTAATCAAGTTCAATGGGATAGTTAAGTAATAGATCATCTACCAGTAATAGTGGAAGTTGTTTATTTTAATTGTAAAAACATCGTTTTCAGATTAGTTTTCAATCTTGTGTGCAACTTTCTACATGAAGATATGTGCAAGGGATCAGAGCTAGACTTCATACATTGTATCTGAAATCCATTAATGATTCTATACTCTCAGATTCCAACATGAGAAAAACTGACAAGGATTTTATACAGTTAACAAACTAGTACTCTTGTAAAGTCTAAGTTTCTGGGAAAATGCAGAAGAACTAATACAATTTGCAATTAAGAAGTGTGAACTGTAAGCTTCATTGGTTTAGGAAGGCTCAGAAAAGGGTGTCATTCTAGGTGAATAAAGACAGCTCTCAGTTCAATATATGGTGGGTATATATAGTTGTTTACAGTATTTGGATTTTAGTAGAGATGCTAAATTTTATATCATTCCTGGTAATATTACACTAGAATATAAAAGTCCTATTATGAACCTGGTATTCATTTGTTCATAATTCTTATGAAAATTCCCTGTAAACGATTTCCAGATGAGATTTTGGCATCATGCATGGATGTGCCAAAAATGAACAAAAGATCATTTTTATAATGTAAAAGTAAACTTCAGAATTACTCTTAAGAGTCATAGTATATTTTATATGATGTAAAACTTTTTATTAGGATCATTTTTTTTTCTGAACTAAGAGCCTATCAATTTCTTTAAAAAAATTCTCCCACACAGAAGAAAACAAATTTGCAAAAGAAAAACAAAAATCAGTCTTGCACTTAAAACCTCATTAATTACATTCTCTTCAACTTCATTTTTTGTCTTTTAATATAGAAAAGATAAAAATATAAATGTGAAATATAAATATATTTTATTATATATATATTTATTATATATAAATCTAAATTTATATAAATATAAATGGAGCCCAAAATAGTTTCTGTATGGAAATTTTAGATGCTCTTGTAAAATAAATAAATAAATAAATAAATAAATGGCTTTTCAAATACCAGAGGTGTGTAATTTTAATGTTTAAGGTATAACAACACCTCTATCAATACATCTGCTACGTATCATCTTTAGAAAGGTAGTGGACTATAAGCAAGATTGGTTTGTACATACCATATGAAAAGGTTTAAAAAGATTTTTGAGTGCATATGTGCTTTGTAGTGTTCTATTTAGTGTTGAAAACTTGGCAACAAAACATTAGTAAACTAAAGTCATGTTTTATCTCCATGTCGCAGTAGTGTAAGTTCCAGAAACCCTAAATATCTCAATGTCATATCAGTGGCAATGATATTAACTCTCATTAATAGCAATGAGATTCAAAAATGTATGATTCCACTAACATTGTTCTCTCACAATTGGTTTATGCTCAAAGTTCAGCATCTCTGCTTAAAATGTCAAAGAGTTTTAAAATCACTCTCTGGGTTGCTGGCCAAGGCTGGCAGCCAGGCACCCACCCAGATACTTTCTCACTGCACCCCCCACACCCAGTGGGATAAGGCAGAAAAGGAGATGCATAGGAGTGAGAAAGGTATCGGGTCAAAGTAAAGTCTGGGAAAATGCTCTCTGGCTGCTGGAAAAACAGACTTGACTTGAGGAATTTAATTAATTTATTCCAATTACCATAAATATTTAATTACTGGTTTGAGTACTCAGGAACAAAGAAAATAAACATTAAAATACCTCTTGTCCCCCTTTCCCAGGCTCCACTTCACTTCAAGCACCTCTCCTTCCCTCTTATCAGTGCTGAAGTTCACACTCGGTCCCTTCAGGAAGGCAATGAGCGATGCAGGCAGTGTTGGGGTAACTGTGTAGTGTTTCTTCTCTGCTGCCCTTCTCATGCCTTTCTTATGCTCTGGAGTCCTTCACAGGCTGCAGTCCCCTCAGGGGTGTGCCTGCTCTAAATGGAGCACCTCCCCTTCCTCTCACCCTGAGGTTTCCCACTGTCTCCCCGCCCTATGCCTGTCTGGTGTTTTCTGCCCTTTCTTCCCCATACTGTTGTACCAAAGGGCCCACACATGCCCTGTTTTGGGGCCACCGAAGCTGGCACAGGGCAGCCCTGACCCCATCTAATGCAGCAGCCCCAGCCCCACAGCACCCAGTACCAGCACCTGGGTACACTATCAGATGCCTTTCAACCATAAATCCTTATGGTTGTTATAAATATGGTTGTAGATTTTCTCAGTTACCAGATTTTGAACAATTACTTCCTTGGGCCCTTTTTTGTTTTAAGTAGAGAGGTGTTTTTTGTGAGAGAGATGTTGTTGATGGTGGTGGAGGTTTTGTTGGGTGTTTTTTTTTTTTTTTTTTTTAAGATCAGGTATTTTGGTTGAAGTTCCTTTTAATAAAGGAAAATAAGATAAGAACTTAAAGCAGAATGAAGCCTCTTCTCTCCATGCACAAACTGTAGCACATAAGCAGCAGAGTAACCACACAGTCCCAAACTCCCTGGACACAAATGAGCGGCCCCCAGGTAGGTTGGCAAAGCAATGCCTGTTTCCTCAGAAGTTTGTGACTGAAACTACCTTCTCCACCAGACACACAAAAAGACATGCAGAAAGAAGCTAATCCTTCCAACCTTGCTACCATACAACCAAGCTGATTGTGATCTAGTTAAAATCACCAGCAGATGGTTGAGCTGGTTTCAACATCAGTATTGTGACCTGTGAGCCAGAAACCTGTTGCTCTCATGATGTTTCCACTGTAGTACAGAACATGATAGATCAAACAAGATTGCACCTACATGGCAGCAAAGGCTGAAGCTCTAGAAATCCATAATCAAGCTCTTGAATACCCTAAATGCAGCTCTTCATTGGCAAACATTGTTTGGCCTGGTTAAAGGCCCTTCAGGGACTGCTCAACACAGCAACATCCAGATGGAGAGGAGTCAGCTTCAGAGTCAGAACTTATATATGATGTACTATAAAAATGTGTTCCAGGCGGTATAAGCCAAATGAGAAAGCAGTGCTAACTTCTCCCATGGCAATTCAACGTATTCCACTCTTATCTGGTTTCTATTCTATGCTGTGAAGAAAATCAGCTGATGCCAGCTTTATTTATCCATTGGGGCTGTTTTTCTTTCACATGCTTTTGCACAGATAAGGATGATATACATGTACATACATCCCTCGTTATTCTAAAAAGGAAATGAATTTAGCACAAAGGTTTATTGTAAAAGACATGTGGGGGACCTGTTCAGAATTTCAGAGCTCCACCAGCTTCAGAAAAGTTAAAAAATCCTATCTTCAAAAACTCTTCTAGGAATATGCTGTGTTCACTTGAATCTGGTACTTATGGCTTTGAATTATTTATTCAGCCAAGACTGTTCGGCTTAAAGAGACCTCTTAACTAATGTGTAACATTATTGTAATGTGTATAACAGCTTCTCATCAATCACCACAGCATTTAACCTCCATGGTATATTTTTATCCAAAAAAAAAAAGAGAGAGAGAGAGAAAAATTCTTTCTAGCTATGCAATTACATTCAATTCAATTATAAAAAATACTGGTTTTTTGTTTGTTTGTTTGTTTTTAATCGAGAATGGCAATCATTTTCAGAGGTAGGCCAGCCACTAACATGCCTCATTTAAAGAAATTCTACCATCTCACACTTATGCATGTCTTTGGAAAGATGTCAGTTGTCTCATAGAGTGACATAGAGTCTGCGTACACTAAACTTGCTGCAGAAAATATACTTGCAATACTTTCTCAGTCTTCCATTAATACACTGGTGTGTTTTCAAAAATTCATATGTCACATTTGTACCTAATAGTTAAGATAAACAGTAATAGCTTATTTTCAAGTTTAGTAAACGAGATCTCTAACTTCCTTCCTTGCTTAAGAATTTACTCTGGAAAACAGAACTTAAGTTAATTCCATGCTTACTTTAAAGTACTGTGTATAAGCCTGCAAATTTATTCAATGCAGTGCTTCAGATTAAATAGGAAAAGTCATGAGAAAAACTTAGAGTAAAATATAGGGGCAGGAAAAAAATTATTGTGTGATATAGATTGCAGTTTATTGCCAATTCTTCACGTGATATTGATTCTGCTGGAGAAACTGCTAGATCATTAAAGATGTTCATTATTTAAACTTTTAAATGCTATTAAACAGGATGTAAAAATTCCCAAATTGCTAAGCAAACTATTGAAGAGTCCTATCAAACCTCATAGCTTTTGGAAAATATTTTCAAAGGCTTATGAGTAACAATTTCTATATGGATAAAGTACATGTTTCAGTATATTAACATCAAATGATGTGAACCATTGGACTTTGCAGGACTGAATGCAGATGGTTGAACACCCTTGTACAAAGCTTTCTTCTGAAACTGATTTTAGATTAAAATTAGTAAATGTGTCAGCTGATAGCCCTAGATTCAGCAGCGTCTGTTGATATGTTCATCATTACAGATTACAGCAGGAATAAATTTCTCTGTTGCATAGGAAGAAAGTGGAATACATCTGTCAAATTCTCCAAGTCCTGTAGAGGTTTCTTTTGTATGGCTCACAGAGACATTGAGAACAGTATTCTTCTCCTACAGTCCAGAACTGAACAACTTGAGCTGAAATAATTTAGCTCTTATTTTTGAAGAAGACAGCTAGTGTGAATAATGGAGTAAAAGTTCAAATTGCACTAATAGGTTCAAACACCTGGTTCTTAGTCAAATATGGTACTCCATCTCTTATTTCTGTATGGACAGCTTTTTGTACTCTTAATAACTTAACATGCATATGACATTATCCATGAGAGCTAATACTATATTTCTCCTTGTTTGGTATTTTTTCACAATTACACTGAATTCTGATGTGTTTGCCAGGTACCACATGGATCACATAACACACAAACTTTCAAATTAGGCTGCCAAATACAATAAATCTTTACCTAGTCACCAGCGTCTAAAATCATTTTAGGAAGATGTCAAGCATCACGACTCTAATATTTTGGCTTTAGACATTTTATCCAAAAAGATGTTTACTGCACTCATGGTACTGCTAATAAAAGGCTATTTTCTGTAATTCCTGCATGTATTGATATTTTTTATAGAATGAAATTCTCCACTACTACATACCTTAGATAAGCTTTAGAAAAAAAAATGTTTATGCATGATTTTATCACAACACTAATGTTCAGTCAAAATAAGTGTATCAGTATTAAAAGTAAAATTTTATATAGTTTTTAATCTTTTTAAGTAATTAATAGAACATCAAATACATATTTTTAGACCTGGTGTGCCTACACAAATACTAATTTTTTAAAGAATAAATTATTCAGAAACTAACTCTACTATTTTATTACTGTAACCGGACTTGCTTCTACCTATTGCCTCATTAAACAAGGGTCTAATTACATTTCAAAAATTGTAATAAAAATTAAGTACACTGAGCAAATAATGTAAATCTATTTATACAGTAGGTATAAATTATATTGTGTCCTAAAATTAAGGAACTGAGAAGTGCCTTACATAAAATCTTATCTGTGCGTGTAGAATTATCTTGGAAGTATCTTGTGGCTTCTTGGGTTTAAAATGCACTTATAGACTGCTGAATGGAAAAACAGCAATATAAGACTTCATTCTTTTTAATTCTTATTTGAAACTGTAATTATTACACCAAAAGGTCAGACTTCAGTATTCCATCCACATTCAGATTAAATTTCATTGAAGCCCTTTGTGTGGAACATTCATGGATCTATGTAAGAGAATTCTTGTGAAAATATTATCAAAATGTTTAAATTAAATTCATTGAAAGATTTCCAAGTGGTTGTAGTGACTTAGTAGATTTTGATAATTGATGGTGCACTTATGACTATCAACAGATTAAATAGAAATTGATTTTGTTACTCTAAATTCAATAACTGAGAATTTCAGCAGTGATACAATAATGACTGTCTGCATCTATATTTGGAAAAAAAAAAAAATCGGGTGAAATAAAAAGAGGGAAAAGCAAGTTTCTGTTTTTGAAATTGCATGAAGCCTCCAGCAACCATGCAGTAGTCTAGTAGTAGTGAGTGGCTGGCAGGGAGAGAAAAGGAAAAGAACTGACTGGTCTAAAAAGTCCAAGCTATTTTCCTTTTAATGTGATTGGTAGCTGAAGGAAGAATCTCTTAGACTACCCTACACTCAGCCACCCAGGAATTGTACCAGTATGAATTCAAAAATGACTTGCATATTTCTGCATGTAAAGGCAGGGAAGTGTCTGAGGAAGGGGGACTTCAGGCAATGGGGCTGAGGCAATTATATACATAAATGTTTTGGCATAGAACCTGCAAAGAATAGATACACACATTTTATTCTGCAGCTCCACTAGCTAGGCAAAGAATACCCAGATAATCTGTTTTAGAATCTGTTTTATATTTATGAGAATGCCACATTCTAAGAAACATAAACATTATTTCCTGCAAAATAAAAATAAATAAATTAATTAATTAAAAAAGCACAAGTTTACACTTCCCTAAGCTCGAAACTGCTTAATTTTAAATAATGTTTTCTAAAAGCAAAGAATTCATGCTTGAGTACAGCATAATGTTACACTCCAGGTATAAAATTCTGTCATGAAATATCGTTATCTTATTAGATTTTTACTAAATTATTAGATAAAGTTTGAGAACATTTGTAGATTACATCCAGCAATTATTTGAGATTTAGTATATTGCAATTTAATACAAAGAAAGATCAAGTGAAAATGGTTATCACCTTAGTATTAAAACCATTGACATCCTACTGCATTTGTGCATACAAAATTTGTTAATTCTGTATTAATCTGATCATACCAACAAATGATGTAGCTGATGTCAAAATAAGTTTTACATTTCATGTATCTCCAGGAAAATTTGAATTTTCAAGAGTATCTACTGTTTTCTGTTAGGAAATGAAAGTTACTGATTTTGTAGCCTGTTTATTCCACTTCAACCTAAGGAAAAAAAAAAAAAAAAAGATATAATTTCCAAAACATTTTCAATTTTCTTTTGGACTAAATACCAAATATTAGTACAGAAAGAAAAGGGATACAATTCAGTTGTTACCTGATAGCTTGAACAGAGGATAATGTTTGAACTTCCAGGTTAGATTCATCCAGAGATGGTATTTTTATATAAAATGGATAGAATTTTCTGGTTTTATTTTCAAAACACCGTGGAGGTATTTGCATTGCATTTCTAGATAATTATAATGATATTTGTAAATGCTGAAATCAGTTGATATGAAACATTTGGGGGATGAGAAGCTGGAGAGCAGTCCCACGGAAAGGTATCTGACAACAATTTGAATACAAGTCAGCAGTATGCCTTCGAAGCCTGAAGAGCCAGCCATATCCTGGGGTGCATCAGGCACAGCACTGCTAGCTGGTTGAGGGAACGGATTGTCCTGCTCTGCTCTGTGCTGCTGCAGCCTCATCTCAAGCACTCTGTGAAGTTTGGAGCACCACAATATTAGAAAGACAAAAAATTAATTAGGGAGTGCCCAAAGGAGGGCAAGACATACTTGGAGGGGCCAAAGTCTCTTGTTTTTTTCAGCCCCGAGCAGAGCAAGCTGAGGGGAGGCCTCATGACAGCCTGCAGCTCCCTCATGAGGGGAGCGGAAGGGCAGGCGCTGAGCTGTGCTCTATGGGGACTGCGACAGGACCCGAGGGAACGTCATGGAGCTGGGACAGGGGAGGGTCACGCTGGGGGTTAGGGAAAGGGTCTGCACCCAGAAGGTGGTCGGGCACTGGGACAGGCTGCCCAGGGCAGTGGTCGCAGCACCGAGCCTGCTGGAGTTCGAGTGTTTGGACACAACTCTCAGACATATGGTTTGGTTTTTGGGTGGTCCTTTGAGGATCCAGGGGTTGGATTGGATGATCCTTCTATGATTCTGTGATCTCAGGGTAGAAGATTGTCTCTTTTTGTGGTACAAAATCTTTGCAATGGAAAGTAGGGATGAAGGATCATGGGTTAATTCATACTTCTTCCTCTTGGTCATTGTTTCCTTCCTGAAAAAAAATGAGCATAATGACTCATTTACACCAATCTGCAATTTATACAATCTGAATGGCAAAAGGCTGCATAACCACCAAAAACAGTACAAGGCTTATTTTTTATTTAGCATTTTAACATAAATATACTGTAATAAGACGAGTCCTCTGCACTTGAATCAAAAGCAACTTTTTTATTATTATTATTATTATAATTTTTTTTATTACAGTGTTAGGAATGCACATTTGCATGTATATATTATTGAAATCGGTATGCAATCTATGTGCAGAGTTAGTTTGCACTCACAAATGCTTTCATTTGTCATATTAAAGCCAGTGCTCTTTTTCAGACTTTATTATAATACCTTTCCAGTGTTGCAGATGTTAAAGAGAATTTCAATAATTCATGGCAATTATTTAGATCGTTCATGTGTATACATGCAAACCAGAGCTGCCAGCAATGCAGCATGACATGTAATTATTATTGTTGATAATGTCTGTTTATTTTGACAGCTGGTTAAAAAAAAAAAAGATGCACTTTGCATACTTGAATATTTTATTTCCTATTAATGAGAAGTTGACCAGAGCAATCTGCATGAATGTCTTAATAAAAAAAAAAAAAAAGCACAAGGGTATGTCATGTTAACATATTTACTACTTAAAGTGTTGAAGCTAGACTGGAATTTGTTTAATTGGGTGTATGATAATTTATTCCAAAGAGTATAGTTGTGGTTCTCATTATTTTGTGGCCACCATAATATGATGAGTTACTGGCCATCATCAGAGCAGGCTAGCTAGCTATCTTTAGCTATCTTTCTGTGAACAAAAAGACAGATTTCTTTTTACTGTTTTCTAGTCTGTTACAGGTGCATATATATACTTTTCTGCCTTGTCTATACTTGGCTTGCATTAGTTTATGAACAACAAATGCAGTATTATTATTTTGTACTTTTTCCAGCTAACTGGTGTATAAGAATAACTCCACTCTTCAAAATAGCTTATCTATAAAAATAAGTCAGCTGGAGAACAGGATGAATATTGACCAGATAACATTTAGTAGCAGCTACACCCATGAGCTAAGCAAAAGACATATGGAAAGTATTTGGAGTGGGGTTTTGTAGTGTCCTGAGAAAGGCCTCACATACAACCAGCAGATGCTTGTATCCAGCTTTTGATTGCTATTTAGCTGTGTCTCAGAAAGCGTGGCTGCCTGGAATGGCAAACAGGGGCTCAGCTGGTGCTCAAACTGGCAAGAGAATAACACGAAAGGATTTTATATCTATGTTAGTAAAAAGAAGTATAAGGAAGATACAGATTTGCCACTAAAAGGTGCTGGCAAATTGCTGCAAATGAGACAGGAAATGCTGAGCTACTCAAGGCCTTCTTTGTTTCAGATATCATGGCTCAAGTTAGCCCCCAGGTTGCTGTGCCATGAAGCAGCAAAGCAAATGATGGATCTTCAAGGAGAGTGAATCTAGGGACCATCTGTACAAATTGGACATCTACAAAGATATGAGACTTGCCAGGGTATGTCCAAGGGTGCTAGAAGATTGCAGAGCCACTTTTAATCATCTTTGAAAATTCATAGAGACCGGGGGAAATCCCTGACAATTAGGCCATCTACAATGAAGTAAAAATAAAATAAAATAAAATAAAATAAAATAAAATAAAATAAAATAAAATATAAAAATAAAATAAAAATATAAAAATAAAAATAAATAAAAAAGAGAAACTATAGGCCAGTAAGCCTTACTTCATTCTCTGGGAAAATTATGGAACAAGTCCTCATGGAAGCTATTTCCAGGCACATGAAGCCCAGTTGCAAGCTGGCCCTCGGAACTGTATGTCAGCTGGAGTCTCAGAAGGAATTTACACCTGTTTTTTATTCAATGGGAACTTCAATACTTTTCTTCTTTATAACAATATGCCATGTAGTCCCAATATTAATAGAATGACACTTAGCTAAGGCATAATAATCAGCCATTACATCAATACTTTCAGATGTTTCCAATCTTTCTGTCAAACAGTCACCTATTTTTCAGGAAAATGATATCCTAGAAATGCCAGATGCTTAAAGTGGTCTTGCCTTCCTCTATACTGGATGTTTTCTTCTTTCAAACTCCAGTGTCTGTATTGATTGTCCTTTACCATCACTTACATTAAGATCTGTCTTAACATGGTTGTGTGTATCAGTGATAGTCAAGCTGTTTTTCAGTAAGCTAGTATTAAATTTTGCCCCAGAAACAACCTGAATATAGTAACAAGCAGTGTAGCCTGGAACAAGATAAGCTGCATTTACACCACAGCTTAGCCTACTCCTGATTTCCAAAAGAAAGTGCCTCAATTTCCTTTGTAACACATAGAATTATCTTGTTAGAATTAACTTTTGAAACTCAGGACCTGAGACATCTGTTTTATGCTATGAGGGTGAAAAGGGTTGCCTGGACTGCAATTCTGAGCCAGTGTCTTTTATTGCTCTGTGTCTTCTGTAAGTCATGTAAATAAATCATTTCAGCAATGTTATCTATGGTATCTCTACATTCCAAGTCTTAAATATGATGCAGACATTCATGTTTTTTTGTTTGTTTATTCATTTCTGTTTGTTTGTTTGTTTTTTCATATCTATATTTTTTGATCTCTCTCAAATCACCTGAGAGATATTTTCTCCTCATCTGTCTATTAGAAGAAGAAACTTTAGAAAAAAGAAAAAAAAAAAAAACTTGCATCAGCTTAATTGGCTTGTAGGAACACCGTTCCATTGGATGGGTATGCCAAGGTCTTTGGTAGAGAACAGCAACTTGTCTTTAATTCTCATCATACTGGTATTTCAAATAGCAGAAAATGGCCTGAGGAATCAGGACTTTGCTGCTTTCATATATTTTTGTGTGCGTGATGAAATTATAGCATATTGTCCAAAGCCTGTACAGTGTGGTCTCCAAAAGCACAACATAAAAAGAAACCTTAACCTTTTTAACAGTATGAGGGAAAGCTGAACTGTATATAAACTCAGCCAGAAAGTCTTTGGAACTAGTTATGGGGAAAACTGATATAATACTAAGTAATAGGAAAAAAAAATCTCATTTCACAGAATCACAGAATCACAGACAACTGAAGCAGTTTATTTATTTATTTATAACATGTAACTGACCAGCAGCCGCCTATATTTTCAAGGTCATTATCAGTAATACAACATACAAATCATAAGCTAATGACTTCCAAAATGTTAGTAATCACCTATGATTTTCTAAGTATATATATTTTTAACCAATCACCAAAGATTCTAATCACAAACTCACACAAACCCATACATCTCCAAAGCTACCATCACATCCACTCTTTCCTTACAGGATGGGTTACAAATACCATCCCCATTTTGGTAGCATGGGAGTTACCTGCATACTTCCTGTAAAGAGACACGGGTGCCGTAGCTTTATGGGTACCCATGCTGCTCTCCGCAATATATTAATGCCTAGTTTCAAGTGCTCAATTTCAAGTGCACAGATGAACTGAAATTGCATGTCCCTGCTTTTACCCCTACAGCTGCAGACAGATGTCTGGTGGGGACAATGCTCTCTCTGGGTGAGACAGAGGTGTGATGCCAGTGAGGCAACATCTGGCAGTGCCTAACTAGGTTTTGGCTGCTACTGTTTCTACTCTAAAGACTCTTCCTGTTACAAATGCTTGTCTCACAGTTCTTTTAAGGTTAGATCGATCCTTCCTTCCTTCCTTCCTTCCTTCCTTCCTTCCTTCCTTCCTTCCTTCCTTCCTTCCTTCCTTCCTTCCTTCCTTCCTTCCTTCCTTCCTTCCTTCCTTCCTTTCTCCCTCCCTTCCTCTCTTCCTCTCTTCCCTCCTCTCTTCCTTCCTCTCTTGTCTCTTTAAAGTTTCCCCCATTACTGTTTAATCCTGGCTGATGGCAGTCTTCATCTTAATCGGTTTTTGGCAAACACCCTACCACACAGTTTTGTGTATTTGTTACACACACACACACACACACACTGTTTAGCCTCACATTCTTATTAACAAGGGTTACTAGCATTTAATGCTTAAGTATTAAGATTTAAAATCTTGATATGAAAGATTTGGAAAGGATGGGCTGTGTGAGCATCACTGCAAACAGCCTTGGAACAGCCAGAAAGACAACTTCTCAGAAAAGACATTCTTCATTATCTGGAGTTGAGCTACATGATAGTAATAAGTATAACACTGTTTTTAGTTCTTAATAATCCCCTAGCTTGACTTTGGTCTGAATATATAACACACTTCTATGGTGTGAGTGAAAATGCAGCATGCATTTTCACCTGAAATCATAGTCAGTAGGTATACGAGGTGTCAATACATATTCACATTAAAAAGAAAAGGTGGCTTGAAAATATCTCTACTACAGATGGCACTGTAATCATAGCCTTAATTGCTTATTTGCATTTATTGGCTTTGTCTACCTGTTTGGACACCCAAACTTTGCTGACTTATCTAGCCAATACAGAATTTATAAAATTAGATATAATTTTCCTTCATTTCTCATTCTTGAGAAAATATCCTTTAATTTGTAATTATCTCTCTTTTCTGTTCTCCAGGCAATGTTCAATTCCAGTGGTGCTAATATAAAGCACATTGCCTCTAATTCAATATTGTGTATGTTTTCATACATAAAACAGTTTTTCCCTCGTGTTTTGAAATGTTTTGTCTGCCAAAGGATTTTTTTAAGCATTTGCTTATTTTTAGGCAAAGATTCTTTTGTTGTGCTTCTTTGTTGTGCCAGGGAGGCTTAACAAATGTGTATGTTTTTGCAGTTTTGACAGGGCAATATTTAGTTTAATTATCCAATATGAAAATCTCTGACAATTAATATTAGACTTCCGTTGTCACCTGATGCTTACTTGGCAGTCTTCTGTGTACCCTGTGTCACTTCATGAAAGAACTTCAGGGTGAAGTTTCACAATTCAGCAGAGCACTGGTTGATGGGTAACTTCTCTGATAGTTTAAAACCACCTTCCTGGGGTACAGATGAGCACCAGAGAGATGCAAGGAAAGCAGCAAGAAAAGGAAGCAGAGGATAGGCTGGAACAAGGCATCTTCCTGCTTGGACTTCTTTGAGCAGGAAAGCTCAGCCAACCTGTGAACCCCTGCTGACAGAATGTATGAACTAAGAGACTCAGGCCCCACTATGAAAATAACTTTATTTTAAGTAACAAACTAAATCAGTGTCCTAAAACATCTGTGAGATCTGAATATGAGGCTTTATTTGCTGTGGCTTATACTGTTGGCAATCTGTGTTGAAAAAGTTAAAGAGAGAATTTATAATATTATCAATGCCATGGGATATTGTTATATTATAATTATTATATAATCCATATTATCATTCTGGATTGGTGTTAGTTTACCAGTAGGTTTTGCTCCTTGTACAAATCCTAGATCTTTGTATGTCTGGATGATTACACCCATCCATTAGAAGACTATCAGCTGGGGGCTCTGGCCAAGTTTTCTGATATGGGGAGCAGGCAGAAAGGTTTTGTATAATTCCGAAAGATTGAACTATATTAAATCTGGCCAATTGCTCTTTATTATTAACTATTTATTATGCTTGTTTCTTAGTGCCTCACATGGCACCAAAAGCTCCTCTGGGAAGGGAGGGAGTCTGTTAAATGATTGCTTATTAAGCTATAATAGTATTACTATTTCTGCACAATTTTGGTTTATGGCAAGTATATGGTCAGTGGTGAAAGTGGGAAGCAGAAGACAAAATAACACAACTTCTGGATAAAACTGTCTGGAGGGTGGCATGCCAAAAGAGCAGGAGGAAAGAGCTGGAAACAGGCAGGAAAAAATCACTGTGTTGGCCCACAGCTAAAATGTCAGCTGTGCTTACAAAATATCTTGACAAAGCTCAGATTTACAAGGAGTATGCTTGTAACCTGCAAGTTACTACTTTGAACATAATGTTTGAAAATGTGTGTCACCGGCCAGTGTGTCAAGACCTCTAGAATGAGCAAAGTGTTTTTAATAAGAAAGTGAATCAGTACTCAGCAAAAGAGTACTCATCTGCCAGAAAGAGAGACAGGTATGTTCCAAGTGAAAAAACTTCAGTGAAAATAAAAGGTAAAAACAGGGCAAGAACTGTATATGCCATTTTTAGCTCTACCACATGGAGAAAGAGAAACAATAGGGAGAAAAGAACATGATCTGGGTGCATTTATATTACTGAGAGGAACTCCTGAATCACTTTGACAAGCAAGAGAGGAATTAACTTTTGTTACACAACTGAGAAGTTCAATATTTCTATAACTCCAGATGCCACATTTCCCATATTTAAGCAAGTCTTGTGTTGTGAGAGAGAGACACACACATATCAGGTTACGTTATCACAGAATAGTAAATCTAAGAAAAGGAAAATCCCTCTTATATTTGTCATCAACTTCAGTCACAATATTCTTGGCACACTGTCACACAATTTTTCTTAACTTTGCACGAAGTTCAAATCTACCCAGATAGGTGCCCAGACAGGCAGGTCCTCTCTCTCTACCATACTCAATCATTCTGTTTCCTTAAGTTTTTCCTCTTTTCTGTCCCTCTGCTTCATAGCATATTTGCTATTCACGCACTACTTAACCATCATAGTCTTAATATGGTATATCTAATACACTGTTTGGTCCAATTCAATGTATCACTGCCAGGTACACACATAACAGGCCATATATACAAAGGTCACACACAACTGCAGTATTTCCCAGAAACCTCTCTGTAGCATGGAGGGAGGGAGATAATCAAAATGTTTTGGTTCTGCCCTCCACATTTTAAAGGCAAAGTGATTTGTGGTTGTATAGTGTGACCGGTAAATTGACTTATTGTCTTACATACTGCAAGATAGCAATAAATACTAGGACAAGAAGCTAATTGCTCTCCTTTCTTCAGTAATTTAAAGGGAATGGCAGACTGAGCTCGAAGCTTTTCCTCAGAAAAATAGATGGTATTATTTCCTTCTAAAATTTCCCTGACAGAATGTTAGTCATATCAGGAAAGAAGGGAATGAACAATCCTTTGTTTCAACTTAAAGAAATGTTTCCAAGTTTAGTGCAGCGTAATGTACCATCTCAGGCTGTCAGAGACTTCTCTGATTATGTGAACATTTTGCAACAATACGTTTGAAAACACGTTATATTACCAACCTGTAGTCCTAGTTTATTTATGACTTTCCACCCCCACTTTTTTTTTTTTTTTTTTTTTTTTTTTGAGGGTGGGGGAGTTAACCATGTATGCCATGTGTGTTCAGCACCTAATTATATAGTATGCATTAAACTTACTTGCATCATGAATTATCATGAATTATGATAGAATAATTTGATTCTCCAGCTTTCAACATTTGAGGTTGGGGTTATTTTAACACTAGCAGGCTTAACACCTTACCATACACACACCTTTTCCTGAAGTTATTTCTAAATTAGATACAGAAACCAGAATTTTATTCAGCATTGAATTCGTTTACCTTCAGCTTCCAGTGACTGGATCTAGTCCCAGCCCTGACAGTGATATTATCCTCTATTATCAAGTTGTCATTTCCTATTAGGGTTCTTACAGTCCTTGATGAAATAACCCATTTTAAATTATCAAAGAAAAGTGTACTTTATTGTGGTTTTGTACCTCTCTCACAGAGGTGATTAAACTGCAGCATATTAGTTAGTTTTGCTGGATAAAAGGTAGGATAGACAGTAAGTTAGTAGGGGGCACTGGTACTGGTATCACTTAGTCCAAGATGTTGACTGCCTACCCACTTCAGCACTAAGTTCTGATTTCTCACCACTCTTCCTTGACACATGGCTCTCAAAGACAAAATGATTTTCAGAACCATTTCAGGAAAACTACCCACTCCTGGTTAAAGGTCTGTCTTCTAATACTTGAACTGTGGACACCATAACTGGAAATCTATCCTGGTCAAAACAGAGGAAAATGAAACACAAACCCATTTACTTCAAAGGATTAACCTTCTGTGTACGCATAAAAGTGTTACCTTAGCCTTTTCAGGCCAGCAAAATACATGGCAAATTGATGTGTTTGTCCACCAGAATCTGCCCTTTTCAAACTCCATGAGTGCCAAGATTGGATTCCCTCATGAATAAACACCTATGGTGTACATCTCTCTTGTAGGATTTCACATTGGATTCTTCGATATGGTTTTGACTTCACTCACTGGAAGAAAGCCAAATCACCTAATAAGGTTTAATCAAATATGAATTACATTATTCATGAAAAAAAAAAAAAAGAGATGGGAAACCCTTCAAGATGTAATTAATTTAGGACATTCTATCCCTTTTCAAACAATTTCCACAGGCTCTTAAAAGAAAGTGAACTTAATTTTTCTTAAATGTTGTTAAGAGATATCCAAGCAGACTTAGTAAATGTATACAGCTGTTGGATATATTTATAATGAGTACAGGAGAATCGCTCTCAAATGCCTGGCTGTGTAGCAGAGCAGGAGGTCACCTGCCAGCATATCCTTTGCCCTCCCTTGCGAGGGTGCTCAGAGGGGCAGCCTCTCACCAGGATCTGGGGAACACATGGTACTTTCCTCCCAGGGAGGCACTGTCCCAGGGCAGTGTGGTGGTTTTACTCAGGTGGGCAGCCGAACTCCACCACAACCGCTCTCTCACTCCCCCTCTCCTCAAAGAGGAAGGGGGAGAAAATACAACACAGAGAACTTGGGGTTTGAGATGAGAAAGGGTTAATTAAAGGGAAAGGGAATAGGGAGAAAAAAAAAAAAAAAAAAAAAAAAAGAAAGAAACAATAAGTCCGTGCAGAAGCACAGAGAGAGGGAAAAAAAAAAATATTCTCTACTTCCCATCAATGAGTGATGTTCGGCCACGTCCTGGGAAGCAGGGCCTCAAAACGCATAGTGGTTGTTCAGGAGGAACAGCCCCGTCTCCCACGAGAGCCCCCCCTTTTTATTGCTGAGTGTGACATCAGGTGTTATGGAATATCCCTTTGGTTGGTTTAGGTCAGCTGCCCTGGCAATGTCCCCTCCCCATCACTTGCCCACCCCCAGCCTGCAGGCTCCTGGGGGCTTGGAAGGAGTCCTGATGCTGTGCCAGCACTGTGCAGCAATAGACACAACATTTGAGTGATACCAGTGCTGTTCCAGCTACGAGTGCAGAGCACAGCACTGTGTGGGCTGCTGCAGGGAAAAGGTGACTCCAGATCAGACAGACCCAACACAGGCAGACACCTTCCTGCAGCCGTCTAAACAGAGAAGAGCTACTTAAGTCCTTAATATACCTTAGCAGTGCTACTTTAGCAGGTTTCTAGTATGATATTCTGTGAATATACATGAAAATGTCAAGACAGGACATACATACCCCTACACAGAAGACATGTGGGATGTGCTAGGGCACTTGAAATATCTATTTAAGTTACAGTTGCTGTTCATAGGAATCCACTGTCAACATCACAGACATTTGGTTCAAATCTAGATGCACCAAGAACAGAGAGATTTACAGCAAGTTTCAAAGAATCTTCTGCTAGAATCTGGCCCTCGACAAAACTGTTCCACTTCTCAAATAGTCTTTGAGGGTCACCAGACTACTGATACATGTGGTTCAAGAAAATGAGGCAAAATAAACTGGCAAATGAAAGAAATAAAAACATGATATAACATTCTCCATAGATGATTTTCTGACATGATTACTCTAAAGTTATTGCAAACATTTTAATTAAAATACAACTACTTCATGTGCTTCAAAAGTTGGTATTTGGTTGTGTGTTTACGCAGGGCCTAAGAAATTTGGGGTTTGTTTCTGTCTGGTATGGGAAGCCCTGGCACAATCATATTAAATTCAATAATAGTAATAACAAAACCCAAATGAACCCACAAAAAAATCACTACCACCCTTACCCCCACCCCCTAATTACCATTTTCCACAGCCCTGCAAGATTCCCAGCTTTCTATTTGCCAATATATTGTAGGCAATTTGGTACCTATTGGCAAAAAAATTACAGATATATTTTAAGATTCCTAAATTTTCTTCTCAAATTCTCCCAGTCTTCTCTTGTCATTCTTCAGTATTTTAGCAATATATTACAGTAAGTTTTTTATTTTCTAGGCCCAGAATTACAATTCATTTCCTCCAATGCAATCATTTTGGCTATAAATTCTAATTTGATCCAGTCTCCATATTTCTATGTCACTATTTTATTAGATTCTTGTGAGTGGTATGGCATTCCTTCCCACTTTCTCATTATTCACCCCACTTTATCCCTTTCTATCCAATATGAACTGGAAAAAGGAGTGAGAGGAAAAGACACTTGCCATTGATAGCAGAGACAGAAAGGAATCTTTTGAGTTACGGAAAACAAAACAAAACAAAAAAGTGTTTCTGTCACTTTTAAATAATATTCTAAATAATACTTCTGTGAGTTATCTGAGACACAATATTTTTTCATTGATGTACTACGTATGTTCTGATACATATTTCTCAAGGGCTAGCTCACTAGATGATCTTAACTATATTGGTTATAATAGAGGTGGCAGCTGACACCAGACAAAATGCTTAATACAGGAACACTCTAAAGAAATAGTACTCAGATTTGGCACACTCTTCTGAGCACCAACAAATGAAAGCCATCTCTGCTAAATTATATCTCCTTTTCTTGCAACAGAACACTTTTCCTGGATTTTCTGTTTGTTTTGCACTATACAACCTATGTTACTCTTTTTCTTCTTGTCTTGGCCGGATTGCTGTTTGGAACCCTGTCCCCCCTTCCCCGGTCCTCTTTCTGGGGTAGGTCTCCTGTCCAACACATGATGTCGGTCTCTTTCTTTTGAGGCTTTTGTTTTAATATGGACCAGCCATGAGACCTTGTGATGTGATGGTGTTTCCAACTTGTCCATGAAAGCCTTAAAAATATGTCAGAGCCAGTTTTTTGCAAAGTCTTCAGCAACACTTTTAACAATTTCCAAACACATTTTCATAAGCAGAATGGCCTTTCTAAACAGATTGCAGAATGTACTTCTAACCCTGCTCCATACACAACAGGAATCCACCCTGAATTCATAATTCATGTACAATGCTGAGTCCCCATAATTCTTTACCTTACTATTTTGGCATGGTTTCTTAAAATATTAAAGGCTTCTGGGGTAGAGGATGTAGATTCACTATCACCTCCCTAAAGCAAAAGAGGATATGCTTAGCCAGCTCACATGGGGTGTAACAATTTCTAAAATGGTGACCAAAAAAGTCACAAAAAGGTGGACTCATGGAACAGTTGTTAGGGATGGGGCTGCCTCTGAAGGTCAGGAATGTGGCTCCTGTCACTTCCTGTTTGGAATGTAAGTGTCCCTTGCACCAGTCCTAGTATGACTTTAGCATACTATTTGTCTTTTTTTTTATCTCTTCCATCCAAAAGCAGACGACTCTACACCCCACAGGGTGCAAACATCTGTCGTGGTTCCGCTCGAGTGGGCAGCCGAGCTCCACCACAGCCGCTCTCTCACTCCCCCTCCTCAAAGAGGAATGGGGAGAAAATATGTGAAAAGGGCTCAAGGATTAAGATAAGGACGAGAAAATCACGCAATAATTATTGTAACGGGCAAAACACACTCGGCATAAGGAGATAGTAAGATTTATTGCCTACAACTAACAAGCGAGAGAAGTGAGAAAACAAAGAAAAAAAAACCAAAAGCACCTTCCCCCCCCATCCACCCTCTTCCACCTCCTCCCCCCGAGCGGCGCAGGGGAACGGGGAATGGGGGTTATGGTCAGTCTACAGCACTTCTTCTCTGCCGCTCCTTCTCGGTCACTCTCGTCCCCTGTGCTGTGGGGTCCCACCCACGGGATGCAGTCCTTGATGAACTGATCCGGCGTGGGCTTCCCACAGGCAGCAGCTCTTCCAGAACTGCTCCAGATATGGGTCCGTACCACGGGGTCCATCCCTCAGGAGAAAACTGCTCCAACCTGGCTCCCCTACGGGCAGCAGCTCCTGCCAGATCACCTGCTCCTGCGTGGGCTCCTCTCCACGGGCTACAGGTCCGGCCCGGAATCTGCTCCGGCAGGGGTCTTCCACAGGCGGCAGCCTCCGTCGGTGCAGGGCCACCTGCTCCACCGTGGTCTCCTCCACGGGCTGCAGCGTGGAACCCTGCTCCACCGTGGTACTCCATGGGCTGCAGGGGGACATCCTGCTTCACCATGGTCCTCACCACAGGCCGCAGGGGACTTCTGCTCCGGCGCCTGGAGCACCTCTCCCCCTCCTTCTACACTGACCTTGGCGCAAGGCTGTTCCTCGCTCCTCTCACTCTCCCGGCTGCTGTGTGGCGCAGCGTTTTTTCCCTGTCTTAAATATGCTCTCACAGAGGCGAAAAACAACATCGCTTATTGGCTCGGATCTGGAAAACAATGGGGCCCTTCCCAAACATGGGGCAGCTTCCAGATCTTTCTCACAGAAACCACCCCTATGGCTCCCTGCTACCAAAACCTTGCCACGTAAACCCACTACATTCCACCCCTCGCCTCTGTTAAAAGCATATTTAAGACTACTCACAACATACTCTTACTTTACAATTATCACAACAACCTTCACAAACTTCACTTACATCAAAAAGAAAAAGAATTCACCACACCAAAATAAACATAACATCATCACAGCACCGACAAGGTGGACATTTTACACACACACACCACCCCTCGTCCCTTCACCACACTAACATCTCACAGTTACTGCTTTCTTAAATTCTTCACAACTTGTACATTCCTAACAATCATCCTGCACATATTTTTGCCCGTTACTTCTACTAACTATCATCCTTATCTCAAATTCCTTGAGCCCCACGTTGGGCGCCAAAAAAGACTGTCGTGGTTCCGCTCGAGTGGGCAGCCGAGCTCCACCACAGCCGCTCTCTCACTCCCCCTCCTCAAAGAGGAATGGGGAGAAAATATGTGAAAAGGGCTCAAGGATTAAGATAAGGACGAGAAAATCACGCAATAATTATTGTAACGGGCAAAACACACTCGGCATAAGGAGATAGTAAGATTTATTGCCTACAACTAACAAGCGAGAGAAGTGAGAAAACAAAGAAAAAAAAACCAAAAGCACCTTCCCCCCCCATCCACCCTCTTCCACCTCCTCCCCCCGAGCGGCGCAGGGGAACGGGGAATGGGGGTTATGGTCAGTCTACAGCACTTCTTCTCTGCCGCTCCTTCTCGGTCACTCTCGTCCCCTGTGCTGTGGGGTCCCACCCACGGGATGCAGTCCTTGATGAACTGATCCGGCGTGGGCTTCCCACAGGCAGCAGCTCTTCCAGAACTGCTCCAGATATGGGTCCGTACCACGGGGTCCATCCCTCAGGAGAAAACTGCTCCAACCTGGCTCCCCTACGGGCAGCAGCTCCTGCCAGATCACCTGCTCCTGCGTGGGCTCCTCTCCACGGGCTACAGGTCCGGCCCGGAATCTGCTCCGGCAGGGGTCTTCCACAGGCGGCAGCCTCCGTCGGTGCAGGGCCACCTGCTCCACCGTGGTCTCCTCCACGGGCTGCAGCGTGGAACCCTGCTCCACCGTGGTACTCCATGGGCTGCAGGGGGACATCCTGCTTCACCATGGTCCTCACCACAGGCCGCAGGGGACTTCTGCTCTGGCGCCTGGAGCACCTCTCCCCCTCCTTCTACACTGACCTTGGCGCAAGGCTGTTCCTCGCTCCTCTCACTCTCCCGGCTGCTGTGTGGCGCAGCGTTTTTTCCCTGTCTTAAATATGCTCTCACAGAGGCGAAAAACAACATCGCTTATTGGCTCGGATCTGGAAAACAATGGGGCCCTTCCCAAACATGGGGCAGCTTCCAGATCTTTCTCACAGAAACCACCCCTATGGCTCCCTGCTACCAAAACCTTGCCACGTAAACCCACTACAACATCCGAAGAATTCAAATCTATTAAGGATCATGCTGAAGCAAAATCAGACCAAAGAAATTAATACACAGGTCCTCTGGGACTTGATATGAGTTATAAAGAAACTATTATTTATTAATACTAAGGTTTTTAATAAATTATCTGTTAACTTACTCCTTCAAATAAAATACCTATTTACCAGACAAGACAACAAACAAACAAACAACAACAGAGTTTTTGCATACAATTGTAGAATCCTATTTTCCCTTATGCTGCTCATTTAACATATTTTGGGATTTCTTTTCCTGAAGTAAAATAATGCATAATCAACTCCAGAAGAAAAATGACTGACTGACAGTGGTTACCCTGTTCCTGTACATGTCATTTTTAGTGAAATTCTTGCTCATCAAAAGTCCAGTGTAATTTGATCCCTCAGAATACTGCCAGGTCAGCTCTGATTATTTTCTTCCATTATAATGAAAAATGTCTGTTGAAAATAATTCTTATTCATGTTCTGTGCTGCCAGGTTGCAAGCCTAAATTTTATTCCTAGTCCTGGCTATATGTGGCCCCACTGTAGGCCTAAATGTCTACTTGTGAGGTAGTGAAAGACCTCATGCAAGTTGAGGTTTGTTTTCTGCTCAGCTAAGTTGGAACAGCTTAGAAGGTTGCCAAATTGACATCTGATAGGTGAGCGATGGTGGTAGAATGAAATGATCCTGCCCTCTCCATACTGCAACAACTAAGAAAGCAGCATCCATTGATTTGGGAAGAAGTTGAGTAATTGTTCAAAGAAAGAGAAACAAAAGTATACATAGCAATAAAATTAATTTCCATTAGAACAAGGGATATTTCAGTAGAGGAAGCTTTTTAACTAATCCCTGAAATCTCTGAAGAACTGTGAGGTGACAATAAAATAGAGAATTTGGTCATCAGGAGAAGGAGGAGGTAGATAAAAGAGACTCCAGATTATGCTTCTGTGTCTAGATCTAATGGGGCTATTATCCAAGTACTTTGAGTTCAAACAGGTATCTTAAGGAAATTGGAACTAGTAGTTTGGAATTGAAAATAGGTAAATGGACACTGCACATTGAAGACACAGTCTCTTTAGCCAAGTAAGTACACAGAGTAGATTCTTTGTGAGGTTGTCTCTCAATGGAGAAGAAAAAGAAAAAAGTCTGGCAGACAAAAAATCTCCTAACTTCTGTACTGTGGACTGTAGTCCTTTGGGCCTGGAATCAGATGATCTGACTTCTGTATCAACTAAACTAGGGCTTTCAGAGAACCTGAAGAAGAGCTGTAGGATTTATGGTACTGAAATTGTTTTCATAGAGTGGCACAGTGAATAAAATATAGTCTTCTTCTATCTTAACCTTGGTAGGACTTTTGGTAACAATAGAATCTGAAAAAATGACAGCAAGCCTTCCAGACACAACAAAAATTGTAGTCAGAGAAGACCTAAGTACTGATTTACTGACACTTGTTGTTGTGGAAAGTAAATATTTTACGTCATATTTTCTTCAAAACAGAGAGATCATGATGATGATGATATTTGCTAGTGAATAGGTATTGTGAGAACCATGCAAATAAATGGATTTGATTTTCTCTATATCAGTCCCATCTAGCAAATGTGTCTTGGCAGAAAATGGGAATTTACACATCAGCATTTACTGATACAGCACATGATGTCAACAGTGGGATATGCAGACTCTGGGTACAGAAGTGGAATACTCTGCTTATATATCAAACAACCCTAAGCTATAACATATTAAGCTTTTTTTCTTCTGCTTAGGAAGTTGGACATGCACATGACCAATGATGATGAGGTTTCCCTAAAAGAACTCTACAGCTTGTGAGAGCTGATGTCCTTGCAAAGGATCAAAAAGCTCTAGGAGTATGTTCCATAGTTTCCAATGTTTTGGAAGTAATCTTTGCACTGAATCACTGAATTTAAATAATTTCCCACCACTTTTCCCAACATGAGCAATGAAAAGGTTTACTTGTTCAAGGACTTAAATTTATATAAGGCAAGCAGCACTTGATAATATGAGGTCACTTACTGATGCAAGTTGTAAAACAAGCTAATTTCCTCAGGACAATGAGGAGCTTAAAGGGATCTATTCACCTTTGAATCTAAAGTACTTATCCTTCACTGATGCAATACTCACCAGCAGTGTATGTTTACCAGCAGGCAGTTGGTAAAGTAGTATCTCCTAGGCTTTGTAGCGGTTCTTCAGCTGTCTTAAAGGGACCATAGATCAGCATCTACCATTTCTCAGGACCTTATGATCCTTAATGCATTTCGAGGCTACTTCACACAATAACCTTATTCTTTGTTGAAATTAAGTTTTTCATGAAGCTGGTAAACATCTATAATAGACAACAGTCCTTATGAATGCAAGTGAAGAACGTATATCCCACTGAAAATGCAGAGATAGGCTGTATTGTTTGGGTTGGAGGTTTGCCAGTAGAAAACACTTTAGTTGTGATGAGTGTCAATAGGATGTTGTCTTAATTGTAGAAATCTCCTATGAAATATTTCAGTTATAATCTTGAGAGAGAGCTGGGTGCATATTTTCCTCTGAGGGCATATTTAAGTTTATGGAGTTCAAAATTCCAAACTAGCAGTGTTTTAGTTGGCAGGAAAAATCCTGGGTAGGACACAGATATGAAACTTTTATGCATGTTAGCCTTCCCTAGGCCTAGGGAAATCAGTGCTATTTTAAAGCATATGATTTCATGCATTTTTATTAGCATGTGCTTAGAATGCTATTTAACACTTAGTCGCTACCATACACAGATTAACCTTGCTTTAGAAATATACTATCTAATCATGATCAATGCTAAGGATGATGTCTACACTGTTTGCAGCTTGACACTTGCAAATAAGACATTAATTCAGAACTGCTTGCTAACTTGCTGTGCGGTGTTTGAATTCATCCAGCATTTCTTTACAGAGAAAGCCAGAATTAAAGAGATTCATGTCATGAATAAGTACTACGCGGGATGGTTCTTGACAGTCTGGTATGGGTACTTCCAAATTAATTGGGGCTTGTTTTCATTCCCTTTTCTTGCAAATCCTGCACTGACCGCTGAAAACAACAACAACAACAACAAAATGTTTATTTCCCATCCTCTGTACTGAATATCCCAACTCTAACTGGAAACCTAAGACTACCACTTTCAGATGTGGATCTCCTTTTTTTCTCATATTCTCTCTCTCCCCCTAACTTTATCATATATTGGACTGTAAAATGATAATGCCTCTTTAAAAAAGTATATTGAAATAATTCCTGTTCTCTTTTTCTGTAAACAATCTGAGTAGGATTCTGCTCACGTTCTACAACAGTAATGGAAAACAACAACAACAACAACCAATAAGAAGTCATTATTCTTAACTGAAAAACAAGCAAATATGTGCTGAAATTGTTGCATGTCATCATTAGTACAGCGGTGTTTGTAGCACTGCTGCTACAAATGCCTGATCTACCTGACTGAAACGAGATAAAAAGAGGATTTAGAAGAGAAAAAGAAAGTAAAAATGGATCCTAAAACATTTCTAGCCTTCTGTATGCCTTCAGTTGCATGTATTCCTCACAGATATTATGGCTTCCACCCCCCCCCCCCCCCCCCCCATCATAGATGATAGTGGGTTAAGAATGAGATTATCATGGAAAAACACTTTTTGGATAATTCCTTCAAAAAATGACCAGATGACAGATGTAACTGGCAGCAGACAAGTATACTATGTGCTGACTGCTCTTTGAAGTCCAGGTCTTGGAGGTTTTTAAAATATTTTGCTAGATGAAGACACAGATAACCTGGTTGTGTTGAAGATGATCTGCCTTCTAGTTGGATCTTGGACTATATGACCCCAGAATAATAAGTAAGTTACTTTCTGTTAAACATCTATTTTTGTATTTAAGCTTAAAGGTGTGTATTGAATTCTGCCCATGGGGCATAGTTAGAAACCCAGTAACATTGTAAAATGAAGAGACATTGTTAAATGAAGAGGAAAAAGGAATAATGAATACTTTACAAAGTCAAACAATGCCTGATATTTTGCATTTTCCAATTTGTGACTGCAAGCTGTGCCCAGGAAAGATGCTGAGATAAGAAATGAGGGATCTGTACTGAATGTAACCCGACAGCTGAACAGGAAAATAATGCTTTACTGGAGCTAGTGATTATGTATATGGAAGATCTAAAGTGTAAAGAAAAGAAACCCCCAGTTTTAGAAACTTTTCTTCTTGGCCTGCACATGCTTCTGTAACAGCTTATTCATGAGACTAAAAGTCTGACAATATGAAAATCTGAGTCAAATGCCAAAGACATTAAAAATAAGTGAGTCATAGGCTGGTATTCATTCTGCTGAAAACATGGTTTTTGTTGTAGAAAGAAAATGAGAGTTGAGATGAATGATTGTGAAGGACAACATTTCTACTGAATTTCATTGGCTCTCTAAACAAGTTCCATCAAAAATTTGTACTCTCTCATGAGATACGTTAAAAAATAGGAGCCTTAAACCACCACACATTTGGAACATGTTTGGATCTAGATGAGATTTATTATTTTTCTTTAAGAAAACAAATTGAAGTCAGAATCAAAGAGAGCAGAAGACAGAAATTACTCATCCTGAATTAACCATGAAAGCTTTCACACTGCATAGGACCGGAAGTCTTATACTCGGAACAGAGTTCTACTTCCAGCAGCAAATTGGAATGACTCCAATGACGGTTTATCATCTCACCAACTTCTTCAGTCACTATCTCTGTTGGACAGTGCAGTATCAAGAATCTATCAGTTGAATCTGAAAAGGCACCTCCCGCCTCCTTTCTGGAATTCAAAACAACTATTCCATAGAAGTTTAGGTTAGTGTATAAGGAAAGTATTATGTGAACATAATATTAGATGTGTGGAAGTTGTCGCTGTATAAATTCTTACTCCAAATGTGGCACAAATGTGCACATTTATATAGGGAGTGGAAATCACCTTTCACAAACAGAAGCAGACTATATATTTTTAGTTTCATGAACTGCTTTTGACAGCAGAAAATAAAAATACCAGCAAAAAAAAATCTGCATGATGCAAACCTGCTTAACTTCTATCTTTTTTTCTTTCTGACCACACAACAGAATATTTATTACTGTAGTAGTAGAAAATTAGCTGAAATATCCAAAACTACAAGGTTGATCATCACCATGTGTTTTACTCTGCTATTAGAATATATACCTTTTTCCTGTTGTAAGCATTTTCTCTACAATATAATATTATTGGTCATGAAGAAAAATAGTTCTAGTTTAATACTTATGCCAATGGATTTTGAATGCATTTTTGGTTTCATTTTTATGTTGAGTTACTTATGGTTTTTTCATGCTTATTTGAACAGACATTTGAGTAGTTACTGTAACTCACACCTTGTTATTCAAACTGATTTTTTAGTGTCTAAACAATTAGCAATTAATGGAGTAGGAATTGGATCCAATAAAGATCAAAGTTGAATTCTTTTTAGCTAATTTATGAGGCTTTCAACATTTAGAATAGTGGTCTTTTATTGATAAACATCTTGCTGCTTGCTAATAATAATACTGAATAATATAATACTGAATAATAGAATACTGAATAATACTGAGCAAACAACAAATCACAAATTGTTCATTGCTAAATGCTCCTGAGCACTTCTACTGATGAAGTACTAAAATGTGCCCACGCTGACCTAAAAGCTACCATTACCCTCCAAGTAACATACTATTAAGCCCCAGTTTTGAAAGTCAGATTTGGAGAAGGAGAAATACTAAAAGCTTCATTGTTATTATAAAGATGGCTTATACTTGTACATAAATACCTCAGATATATTGGTCTGCAAAGTTCTAGTTTTGAAACAAGTAATATATAAGAACCCCTTGTTCAAAACCATTTTATGATATTAAAAAGAAGTTATACCTGGTGAATGAGAATACAAGTAAGGATGGGTTAAGGGTAACAGAAGATATAATGTGGAAACAAATAGAAAAATTAGATATGAATTTTGCCAGATAATCAAAGTAATGCTGCCTGGGTTTGGGTTTTGCTTTGCGCTGCATAAGCAAAAAAATGTGTAATTGCTCCCTGAAGAGCATGTGCAATAGAATGCTTGAGATCCGTTTCTACTGTGAGTGTCCAATAGAGTTGATCTATGCACATGCTATTGATGTGTAACTGTAAGACTTACAGGAGAGTTATTAACTGAATACAGATCATTGCAAAAGGGTCCAATAAGAAATCCTAGGTTTTCCATGTCAATTCTGTAGAGTTCATACATAAGTATGCAGGAACTGTGACTTCCAGCCAAAATGAAATTCTGGTCCAATGGCAATACAAAAAGGCTCTTTCTGAAATAATACATGGAATTGGAAAAGAGTATGTGCACATAATCATCTCCGAGGATAAGAGACAATACTTGCCCTCAGATTTCTGGTTTGTTTTTGTCTGTGTTATTACAGTGATGCCTGGGGTCTCTAAACTGCTTTGGTTCCCATTCTGCTGTGTGCAATTAAAAGGTCAGTGTCCCTTCT
The DNA here is from genome assembly GCF_964035555.1 of Netta rufina. NCBI lineage: Eukaryota > Metazoa > Chordata > Aves > Anseriformes > Anatidae > Netta > Netta rufina. The sequence continues at coordinate 84,522,152 of NC_140124.1, read as the reverse complement.
AAAAACAGGTTATTCTTTCAAAAACAACAACAAAAATAACTTTCTTTGCATTTTTATGTCATATCTTTTATGTATTTTTTACTTAAAATAAATTACAGTGTAAGCTTCCTCCCACAGAAACTATGCAACAAAAATCACATGTAGCTTGTAGAAAATTGTAGAATCATAGAATCATTAAGGTTGGAAAAGACCTCCAAGATATCTGGTCCAACCACCCCCCTAACACCAACATCACCCACTCAACCATGGTCCCTAAGTACCATATACAGCCTTTTCTTAAACACACCAGGGGGTGGTGACTCCATCACCTCCCTGGGCAATCCTGGGCAATTCCTAACCACTCTCTGAGAAGAAATTTCTCCAAATTTCCAACCTGAGATACTCTTGACTTCTTAGATATCAAATTTGGCAAAGGATGACAGAAAAAAAAATGCAAGTAAATACAAAATTTCAGGATTCACTTTTCAGCATCATTTAGTCTTATCTAGTACATCAGTAGCCATCTACAACTGCTTGTAACAGAAAAAGTGCTACTTATGAAGAAATAGTCAATCCCTTGGCAGTAGAAATCAGTATCATTTAGCAGTGTGACACCTTTCTGAAAACACAGTACTCTGTTTATTTAGACACTACAAGATAGTAAGGAGAATTCCTACATTTTAATACTCTCACTTATCCTCCAACATTTTCTCGCTAGATAAGGGCTGAAGTAAGGGTGTTTTTGCAGGAATACTTCCAGGACTGACAGTTCAACAGTTACCTACAGTTACCTTACTTACCTACAGGTTAGTAAGGGCAGTGTGGGATCTCAGAGCTGTTGGGGCATCATAGCAAAGATTTTGGGCAGATTTGCCTCCGAGAGCAATCCAAGGGTGTAAACACAGAAAGATAAAGCCATATACATTCTCTTATATATGCTGCACAAAATTTTATTGTTCACAGCTTCTACATAAAGCACTCTAGCTTACTTTTTACTTATTTTGTCTCCTCTCTACCTTGAACAAATAGCAAACATGATTTGCCTTTATTTTTTTTTTAACAAATGATTAAATTATTTGTTTGTTTGTTTGTTTTGTTTTGTTTTTTGAATATTTACTTTCCAGATCAATGCAAGAATGCAAGAATCTTTTCTTGTGCCTGATGAATGTTTTGGATGAATAACCACAAAAGTGGTGCTAGGACCAGCTGAAGTGTTCCGTATTTCAAGATTGTTTCAAGTGGATTTCTAACAAAGCTTCAAAGCTTCCTCCTTTTAAGCTCTAATTTTCTGAGGTGGTCCAGATGTTTAAACTGGGAAAAAAACAAACAAACAAACAAACAGACAAACAAAAAACCTTACAATATAACTTAGGAATTGGGTTAGAGTTGGGGCAATTCCTCTGCTTAGAATGTCAAGCCTTACATTTTACATGCATGCATGTGAGATTGACTCACAGACTTGCTGAACATGTATGACATGAGACACTATGGTTTATCAGAACATGCATGCAAGTTCTTTTTTGGATTAGTAAGCATGATCTGACATATTGATGACCGGAAAAGGAGTGATTCTAATGCATGATTCTATCACCAGTTAGAGATCATGAAAGTTATTGCCTCCTTCACAGAAAGTTGCATGCTTGAATGCAATGTCAGGCAGAGAAGTCTGCTGCATCTAGTTGTACAATTATATTGTCCTCAACATATAAAAATAAAACACTTATTCTTCTGAAATTTATCATCCATTATAACCCTAAGAGTATAAATCTGCCATAGAACATAAAATACCACACAGTATTATTCCATGAAAGGAACCAAAAATGTTTGAAATCTAATGCATTTGTATATATTGAGAGCAGGTATTATATAAGCCTGCCTCCCTGTTCCATCAGCCACTACTTGTTACCATGACAATTCAGCAACTTAATATCCTCACCAAAATCTACTGATCTACTGCAAGAAATAAATCTATTCCATGGGCTAGTTAAAATAAGTAAATAAGACAACAAATCATCATTCTACAAATAAAAAGAGAAAATCTCACTTTAAGACCACAGGAAGCCTGACGAATCAACAAAATAGCAATTTAAGTTAAAATCTCAGGCATAGTTTTTATTGCTAAGGATTCAAATACAGATTTAATCTTTGGACATTTGCTTTCAATTATGAAAACAGTAAAAATATACTTTATTTTTTTTTCTTTTACAGCAGGTCAGCCACAGATTACACTATTTGTCTAACAGTAATTTATCCAACATATTTTCATGTAGCTCTCATTTTCTACCAACTGAAGTAAATCAGTGTTTCAGATAAATTATTTCTGAAGGGCATTGGCACAAAAGTTATTAGGAAATAGTAAGAGAGAATGTTTCAAAAAAAATAAAATAAAATTGTAAAGGCAGTTTTACATCCATTATCAGAATCAATGATTGCCTGATTTTATTTGTTCATTGTGTCCTGATTCTCATTATGCCTCACATTACCTATTGCCTTGTGCCAAAAAGAAAGAAATAGTAAAACAAAAATGTCTCATTTAAACTTGTGGTAGGGTCTCAGCGTAGAGATAACCAGCTATATCAACAGGTAATTCGAAATCTGTCAAATAGCTTTTATAGGTCTAACATTTTAATACTACACTGTCTTCTGTTCTACCTTAGCCTAGAACAGTCCTCTTGTATTGCTGTTAGGAGAACATACTAATTGAAATAGAATCACTCAATCCAAAGTCCTTTTTTTTTTTTTTTTTTTTTTTAAATGTTTTGAAATAACTGAACTTCCAGCCCTTCTGTAACAACTATTAGAATTATCTCTTTGCAGTCTAGGACCTGTGCATCTGACAATTAAGCTGCTCCAGCATTGCCTAGATATAAGGCTTCAGAACAAGAGATGGATGAGATTTAGATCATAGTTAAAGACTAAAGGACTAGGCTTAGGACCTGTCTTTTCATTTAAGATATTCATATTTACAAGAAAAATAGGCATTGCTAATGTCTAGAATGACAGGTTTGTTTCCAAAAATGCTGGAGGAAATTTTGTGTGCCATAGTATGAAGTTGAGTACACATACAAAGATACTGTTCACATATGGAACTGAATAGGTTGAAAAGCATGAAAATGTAAGGGAAAAAAAATGAATTCCAAAAATAATCAGTGAGGAAAAGAGGTAGAAAATACAAAAAAATATCTATGCAATTTACAATTTATTCAGTTTCACATCCAGTCACAATTTCATCTCAGATGCAATGCATGTTAAAATTTTGCATTCTGAAAAGTCTCCTGTTTATAACAAATTTTGCAGGTCTCTTGTTGGTAGAGGTGCAAATTTCCATTTGGAAATATCAGAAAATGTCAATGGAAGTTGAACTGAGCAGCTTCAGGGTAAGTGAAGCCTTTAAGCTTATAAAGATCAACTACCAGTCAGAGAAAAGGAAGCTGTCTAGTCAATACCAGTTAACATAACACTTCCCAAGAAAGATGTGAAGAGATGTGTCCTACTGAGTATGCATGATGGAGAGCCCAAATCTGAATTGAAGACTATAAGAGATGAATGGATATGAGATTATTACACAACTTTACTTTGACCCGAAAGATAAACACCTCTTTAATTTGCCAGCCAGTGTAGAAAAGCCAGTGTACCAAACTGTAGATGCTTTCAAATGTTGCAGAAGCAGGCACTACTTAAGGGCAAAAATTCATTTTATTATGGAGGAAGGGTTGTAGAACTTGTGAACCACATTTATCAGACAGATGCATAGTAGTTGTTCTTCCCCATGCACTGCTACATGTGAAAAAGGGATCCCAACTTTGATACAGAAAGGGTATAATATTTCCTGTGTGACTGCTGGAAAATAACAATAATCTCTAAACCAGTTCACTGACAGTAAAGCTGATTGCAGAAGCTGCTAAAAGAGGAAAAGGACATTCATGTGAATTGCAAGGCTGTGACAGGTATTTTATTTCATCCTGTGGAATACTCATGTTGGTAATATGTAAACAAAAATTTTTGCTTTGGAAAGTCTCTTCAGATGTGGCTACAAATCCCTGCAGTACATTTGAATAGTATGATTTGATGCCAGCTGTGAAGAAGAGGAATTGTTTCAACTGTAAATTTGCCATGTATAGAAGGAAAATAATCTAATTCCTCCTATGATAGTCTCTGCTAAGACCAAGTAGAGAGTTGAGACTCTACTTATTTTATACCCATGTTTTCCAGCACTCAAGGATATAGTCTTACTCTGTTATGTTTCTTTCTGAACACTTAATTTCCCATGTCTTCCAAGAATTAAAATTATCTTGGGAGGTCATTGGAACAGTGTCTTTCCACTACTGTGGTATTTTGTAAAGGCTAAAGTCCTTGGAAGATACACAAACAGCAGCCACTAAAGACTGCTCTCTTTTCCAGACTTAGAATTATACCTGTTGCTTTACAAGGCACTCTGAATGGAAAGCATGCTTATTACTTTGTCATTTTTATTATTTTCCAGTGATATCGTTTCCATTTCTAACAATGTCTGCTGGCTGGTCAGCTCCCAGTCAGATTGGCCAGTTTTACTGTAGTCTTGCCAGCTGACATCAGAGCTGTAAAGCTTATTCAGATTAACTGTATCTTTGCAAATAATGTCTGTCTGAGGTACGCTGATATATTTATAAGATGTGAATCCCAGCTGAAAAAAATCACAGGAACTGGTTTTTAAAGTCTGGATATGACTCATGCACATTGTATTGGAGCTTTTGGTTTTTCTACTGTAGACAGCAGGCTTATACCCCTTACTGCATTTTAGTATATTTTAGGACTGAGCTGAATAAGATGACTAGTAATTTAAATCCATTTGTTCTTTGAAAACTGTCACTGAAGCTGATCAATAAGGACAATTGATTACCAGTTCCTTAATTTCTCAGTCAGCAGATGAAATTTTGTTTATATATGTATTCTTATCTCAGGTCTGGGAATTTGCTGAAGGGCGTTATTCTTCCTAGCCAAATCTAGTTCACAGGTGTTTCTGGAGAGCCTGAAGAATTCTTGTCATTATACTGCAATAGAAAAGATTACGTGACTCACGTAAAATACAGCTTATCTTTCAGCTAGTTAACTTGTGAGTTGTGTTCTGAAAAGATAGTGTTATGGGAGACAGTGCTGACAGTGCTAAGCTTAGCTCCATGGGAATAATAGCATACTGATCAAAGGGAGAGTGTTGTATTCAAGTACACAGATTATCTTGACATTTCGTCCCACCTAACGGCAAATTTTGACATCAGACACACTGAGAGACAAAAACAGATTCTGGTATATTTAAATCCAGAATGAGTACTGAATCACAATAATTCCAATTTGTTTTTCCTTGAGATGTGAACTGTATGTCTTGCTCTCTGCAGTACTAGGCCATGACCTTCCCTTGGGCTTCTGCGTTCATCAGGGAATACAGCAAGGTGTTCTGTGCAGAAGTTCTGCAGAAGTTCTGTGGAGACAGCTATATTGACACTTTCACTTTGGACATATTTCAAATAAATCAAAGTTTATTTTAGTTTAAGAGGTGTGGAAAAACAATATACACCAAAACATTAGTTCAGGCAGTAAAATAACTTAGATACTATATGTTTCTATTTTCTAATCTAGCACTAGATAAGCAGACTAGGTAGGTAGCCTGGCTTTTCAATTTATCTAGTCTTCTCATACTCACAGAACAGCGGGAAAAACAAAGGTTCTGTCCCCACTTCTCCATTCAGCACACCAAAGCTGAAATGAATGGGACATTCATGTACAGCCTGTCTGGACCTTACAGTTTCTGTAATAGAGCAGAGAGCTGGACAAGGAGGAAATGGAGAACAACCATTAAGTGTTACTCAATTTATTGGTCCTTATGTCAAATTTAGAATAAAATAGCTTAGTAAAGATAATTTAAGGAGAAAGAAAAAAGGTAGTATAATTTTCTTTCAAGCCAAAAATACAATAGAATGACTTTTCCATTGTGCTAATACACTTTATTAGTCATATCATTATGACTCTATAGTGAGCTTTTTTCAAATAAGCTAAACAAAATGGATTCAAGTAAACTTAGTGGATAATGGCTTTCACTGGGAAAAGTAAAAGACAAAAAGACAGTGAAAACATATCTTACCATGAGAATGTCTTGATTGAAACAAGTTGTGTAAACTGGTTTATTAAGCGGAATTTATATCTTGGAGCAGCTTATCATGTTTTATAGAATCATAGAATTCGGGTTGGAAAAGACCTCTGAGATCATCTAGTTCAACCTTAAACATAGTACTGACAAGTCCACTACTACACCATACTACTAAGTTCTACACCTGCACATTTTGTGAGGACCTGTGGGGATAGTGACTCAACCACCTCCCTGGGCAGCCTATTCCAATGCTGCACAACTCTTTCAGTAAAGAAATTTCTAATATCCAACCTAAGCCTTCTCCCCTGGTGCAACTTGAGGCCATTTCCCCTCATCTTATATCCTGGTGGTTGGGAGAAGAGCCTAATCCCCACCTTGCTACAATCACCGTTAAGGTAATTGTAAAGTACAATAACGTCTTCCTAAGACTTCTTTTCTCCAAGGTAAATGACCCCAGCTCCCTCAGCTGCTCCTTATAAGACTTGTTCAGTAGCCCCTTCACCATCCTTGTATTAATCATTTTGTTCCTTCTCCCTTTTTTGCTCTACTTTTCTTCCTTCTCTTCCTCCCCATTCTCTTCTCTCTTCCCTTTCCCATTTTCAGAAAAATAAATCTCTAGCTATAGGGATGCCAAAGAAAATCTCCAGACACCTGCCAGTCCTACCTAAGCAATTTGAGGTGAGATCTAAACCTGAGGCTACAGCTTCATCTGTATATTACTTTCATCCTAGGTAGATAAGAAGCAGCTTTATACCTCTGGTGCCCTTTAGAGCCATTCTAATTTATGGCTATCTTATACTACTGAAGTTGTATAAAAGAATTTCCATGTTTAGTTTTGTTTTTCATTTGTTTAGTGAATCACTGAGCTCCCATATTCTTCAAACATCCTCATACGATGATCAAAAATCTTTTGACAGATCAAAGAGTCACTTATATTACTATAAAATCTCATGCTGTGTTTTTCTGCAATAATTTTTACTGCCATTTTTTCCAAGCAAGTACTAGTTTGACTTAAGATACTCTTAAACATCTGAGCTACTCCTGTTAATTAATATTATAATTAGTAAAATCAGAGGTAAGGAACTATGCTACTTTTAGTTTTCTTTTATTTTGTGATTCCAGGAGTAAACAACAGACATAGTGGTTAGTGTATTTTAAACCTCATAAAAAGTTATTTTTAAGACCTAAGGGACTTGCAATTCACAATGAAAATATTTTGAAATGTCCATCTATCCACACAAAACAGCAGTTGCTATTGAAACCACAGGAATTCCCTGGTAATCAACTTCAAACAACTTCGAGAAGACTAGCAGTCACCCCCCTGCCCCCTATAAATCATTTGAATTACAGACTAGATTTATTTACTGGAAGTGACAGCTCATATGGTGGACAGAATATCCTCCAATATAGTATTTACTGCTTCTCCTGGAGCTGTAGCATGAACTATCTGCAGCAATGATTTTCAAGCACCACTAGTATATGCAAGTGATTAGTGATATGACAGTGTCTCCAATACCATAAAAGACTCAGGACATTGGTCTTTCTTAGCTAAGAAAGGGGAACTTCTGTCCTTTCCCACATATTAGCAGTTCAGCATGTGCAGTGATCTCCTTTATCCTTCAGGTGTGTGTGGTAAGTGAAGAAGAATGCTTAGACAACAGTTGTTAACTTGCGTGTACACTGTATGTTATATCAGGTGGGGGCAGTCCACAAACCCCACAAATAGTCATGTTGTACAAGATTACTGAGCAGTGGGAGGCTGGAACACCCGGCATTGCTGCTGATCACCTTGTGATGAGAGACTATTGTCCCACAGCCAAGATTCACGTTATCTTAGCCAAGGTTTCTGTAAGCATAATTCTGTATCACAGGTAGTTGAAGAAGCCAGGCGTATTTGTAACTGAACAATGAAGTGGCATCTAATTCACAACAAACTCTGGGGGTTCTGTGGCTGAGAAGATGCATCAATATCACACAATGTCTGATTTTCAGAGGAAACTATGGAAAAATCCCATAGTTAACTGATCGGTTAAGATGAGAGGAAAAAGATGTTTTTTTTTCTTGACACCTGCAGAAAATAACTGCACACTCCTTGAAAAAGAAAATAAAAAATTCCTTATTGCTTGTATATGAATACCTAGGCTGATTTGTGGTAGCAAGGAATGTCTTGGTTTTTTACTTGTTGCTGTTGCTATTGTTTTGTTTTGTATAAATAAAAGTGACTCACATGGAAAAAGAAGGGAATGTATGAGCTAGGAGATACTTTTCTCTTTCCTCAACCTAACAACCCACTAATCTGTAAGCTGCCCCTTACATTCCCATGGCATGCACTGTCTTGCAGAGAAATTCATCAGCCTGTGCAGAGTTTCAAAACCTTAAAATAGGTGATGGAATCTCTGTCTTTTCATATCTCAGTTGTACATCTTTCTACTTGTCTTCAGGCTACTCCCAGCCTTTCATCAAAGTGAGAGCAATTCTCTTTTTCTCTGGACAGTACTTTTTGATGAGTATTTATTGATATTCATCTATTCCCATCTCATTTTGTCTCTTGCTAGAAGGCAGCCTTGGGTCCTCCATGTCATCTTTCTCTTATTGTCTTGAAAATGGTTCATTTCCACAACTGTTGAAATTCACCAGTTAAAAATTGACCTGATTCGAAAACCATTCACATTAGACAGTCTATATTTAAGCAAGAATTATGACTGGAAGTCAGAGCACCTGCACCTTTCCACCTACACAGGGTCATGAATCAAAACAAGAATGTGATCTAGACACATCAAAACTTTTTGAAAAGTTTTGAAAATTAAAGGAAGATTTGCCCAGATTTTGAGATTCTTCTTCCCCTTTTCCTCACACAGAAGTAGGCACATGCAGACATACAACAGGGAGATATTTCAGGAGAAGCAGGGGATAAAGAGCCATGACTTCTTTTTAAATGTATTGAAGAGATGCATTTGATTTACATCTATCTTCTGAAGCACTAGCAAAATTGGAAAGACACTGTTGTATCATCATTTTAATAGCAACAAATTTAAATGAATCCTTACTAAAACCCTTTGGAGAGATGAAGTCATCACTTTTATGACGTTCCATTGATGACTCCACTCTTCTTGAGCAGCTACTCATTAATGAAACATTTATCTCTTATAACATCACAGGCTGGTCTGATTTGCTTACTAATGCTTCTTCTTATTATTATTATTATTAGTCTTTCTTATTCCATATCTTCCAGTTCTTGTGGAAGTGACCTTAGTTGCTTACCCTGGAGTAAAGTGCTGCAATTTTTCTTGCTTTCATCCTCGCATGCCCAATGCCTGATACTAAAACAGCTGATTAGGGCATTATTTGATAATAAGAATTAAAAAAAAAAAATAGAGGTGGTATATGTGCATGTTCTGAGTGACATTTCTTTCACATGCTTTGGAGACATCTTTTTGACAAACATGTTCACTTCCTCCATTTTCACCATCTATAACACCCAATCGAACTACTTGTATTTTAAGACTATCGTTAACATATTGAGCTGTAGATGCCTGAATTCAGCCTTTTGCAACAGGTTTTAGTGACTGAAGCACTGTCTCCCAGGTGACAAACTGCAGCTCCTTTGGTCTTGTAAGATTTCACTATAAAAAAAGAATCAGCAGAGAAGACAGAGAAAAAATAAAATTCTGTGACAAAAAAAAGGAGGGTTAACAGCTTGAACTGCCACTTGTAAATTACAGACAAATTTTGGTAGCTAATATTTTTGAGTGTTACTAAAATACAAAAGAAACATTTCATATTTTGTTCTGGCTTATTACCTAACTTTTCAGATCTGTGTAGACTCTTACATAGCATTTTTACATCCTGCAGAGTAACAAATTTAGAATCCAGAATTAGAATGAAGAAATAAGAACTAAAAGAAGAATGGAAAGATGGAAGAAATATGTTAGTTTGTACAGAAACAAAAAGGAAAATGTAGTGATAGTATGTCACTTTCAAAGTGCAGAATGCATAAAATATTAGCCGAAGCATTGCATAGACAACGGAAGTTATTGTTCCGGAGAAATGGAATCGGTATTTCTGGTTACCATTCCTAAATGCTGTAACTGATCAAAAATGCACATTGCCAAATGGAAGCTATTTCAAGCTGATGTGTTTTACATTATGATGAACGATGGTAAATTAGAGTTCTTCATGTATATCACAGTGTATGTAAACCAGATGACATACATACATCAAGGCTAACATCTAATCAAAAGCATGAGTGTGAAACAAGGGGAAAAAAAATTAAAATTGACATCTATTTCACTGGAAGATGAACAAAAACAAGACATATTTTGGATCACCCTCTTTGACAGTGTCCTCATATGTTAGGTTGGAAAGAACTGCTCAACAAATAATAAATGAGAATGTTCCAGATGTCTTCTCTTATTTCCATTGGCTCAGTTTAGGTAATCATTTTTAATCTTTTCACATTCTAAATCAACAGTCTGGATTTTAATGCTGTAGTGAGAAGCAAAATAGATATTTCTCAATTTTCCTAATTTATCATGATCTTATTTGTGTATATTTGTTTCTCAGAAACAAAACTTGCTTTTATGTTACACTGGGATGAAAACTGAAAACTGCTGAAGAAAGATCTTTCAAGTTTTGTCAGAAATGCTTGTGTTCTGTATTATAATTTATATTTAAAATGTTAATTTTTTAAAAGAACAAAGCAGACTTTATAAACTAATTTTGACTTCAGACAGATATAAGCCTATAGTGTCAGATATTTTTTACTTCAGTTATTTTGTTAAATAGTCTAAATAAATAATTTTAAAAAAATCTAAGAAAAGGTCTCATTTTCTAGTCACAGGCCTAAATAAATGTTCTCTTACTGTCTTCTTTGCTGGTATGCACCAGTTTGTTGCATAATTTCTAAGTAATTGCAGCCTGATTTTAATATATATAAATATAACCAATATTTCAGTCCAAATAACATGTCAAATGTCAATATGCTTTCTGTTGGGCAATGTCTCCTGAAGATTTGTGTATTAGACTTGGCTTTTAAATAGTCTTTCATGCCCTTTTAGCAGTTCTCAGGCATAGACAACCATAAGAGCAAGTCAGCAATCTGTGGAGAAGAGGGACTCTTTACATTCAAACTACTATTCATCAAGCTTGATATCATAGAATGGAAAACATTTTCATGTTGTTCAATATTAGTGCCTAGTAGAGAATACTGAAGCTCATCCTAAGGATATTACTTGTAATAAGTTTATAGAATTTGCATGTTTTTCCTTAGGGACTTTGGGGACAAACTTTAGATTATATAACCATTAGTATTCATTTCAAACTGTTTCTTTTTAAGTAGCAGCATTCTTACTCAGTATCTTTTAGAGGAAGGAAGCAGAATTAAGAAAATTATACATTTTCTGGACTAATACAAAATTTGTTAAGGGAAAACATACAAAATTCAGTGGTAAAATGTCTGGCTTGGAGCATGCACATATAACAACTATAATGATATCATTACATTTTTGGATAATACTTACTAGGTTCAAAATACTTTTTTGAATGTATCAAACAAGCCCAAAATAAACAGTAGTGAAAGAACAACATTAAACTACAAGGTGTTTTTGGAAGTTTTTGTTTGTTTGTTTTTTAATCTTTCAAGAACAATGATGCCCAGACTACCTTGTTTTCAACGAGGTGTTTCTCTTTGCATTAATTTAAATTAATTTGTTAGATTAATTTTTACCTGAGGGATAAGCCACACACATATATACACATACACAAACTCTAAGATTTACAGACTGTTAGAAGGCTGACAACACAGGAAATAAATGCTCATTTGAATCAGATAAGCTTTGAGTCAGATGCTACTTCAAGAACATGTAAGCTCAGCAAGGCAACATACTTCTTATTGTTATTTATGAATCTCCCACCTCCTTGGTATAAATGCATTCTAGCATGAATAACAGGATCATAGTAGGTCACTTAGTGGATTAGATGGAGGTCTGTTACATTTTTCTTGAAAGCAGAAGTGGATATCAATTTGAAAAATAAATAAATAAATAAATGTCATAGTTCCCTCTACTACAACAGGCTTCTTCCATATTCACTGGAAGGAAGGAGTGGAAGAGGGAGAGTCAGAAATTTCCCATAACCAATCTGTCACTGATGGAAATACTTATTATTGTAACTGACCAACTGTATGTGTTTAGTGAGAGTGTGTTTAGAGATCAAGATCTACATATTGTCTTCAGCAATTTCCACAGGACAGTGCTTAGAGAAAAGTAGAAATAAAGAAACCATATTAGCCCTAATAAGATCCTATCCTATATATATTTTAAGATAAAGGATTTCCAGTGCCAGGTGAAAATTCTTTGCAATTAACAATACTAAATAGATTTCTACTCTGTGAGCTTGTCCTTGGAATCAAGGGAAAACTCCAGCACCTCCAAAATCCTTTGACAATGAGTTCCACATATCTATCTCCAATTATATGTCCCAGCAGAGATGCTTCTGGAAAAAATGAAGATCAGGATAAAATGGCCAGAGAATCTTGCATGTGTAGTTAGTTGTAACACAAATAAACAAAACCTGTGTACTAATGTGTTTGAAGGGGGGACATTGATTTCTCTTTGCTGAGATCTTTTACTTCTCTCTCCAAGGTAAAAGAGTGTTTTTCTTATTTTCTCATAGTGCTTTATTTTGCAACAATGAGCTAAAATCTGCAGAATGGTTCCCTGCAGTTTTCAATTTAATTGTCCCTAGGAGCATGGTGGAGATGAGATCTGCTTAGCTCATCAAATATAGTTAACATTAAATATATAAACAGTTTAATAATACAGAACCTACGCTGGTAATTTTCCTCAATATAATGTTAATGTTAGTGAAGATGTAGTGATTCACAATGTTAGGCCCAAGTAAGTCTACTCTGTAAATCAGCAGGGCCTAATTTTGATCCTGGTCCTACATCATTATAGTTTGTTGACAATATTGGGAAGAAATCCCTCAACACCATCTATTAGAAATCTAATGTACAAGCAATAGGTGGTATAGCTTAGAAGTCCTATTTTAATGCTTTCAGCCAGTTTGTAGCAAGATATTTGAGAATCCAAATATTTATACCAAATCTAGAATGGTCCAACACTATCAGAGAGGTAGATTTGCAAGCCTCCAGTGAAATATTAATAGCAGAGCACCCTAGGAGGAGCAATATAAGCTGAGAAACACTGTTGGATGCTCAGACATGTTTTATGCTCTGTGACACAGTAGCTAGCACTATGCTGTGCATCTAGGGGATGTCTGACATGCTTATTGATAGTGAACAGAAGTATATGGTTCTACCTTAATGTTACTCATACAGGAAATGATGCATCTGAACATGACCCAGAGCCTACTGATGTCAGTGGAGATATTTCTTCTTCCTCAGATGATTTCATCTCAGCTTGTATGCTAACCAGGCACAGAGACTGGGGCTCTGATACTTATTAAGGGCTTGAATGTGATAAACTCTACAATTTAAAGCAAGCAAGTAGAGCGTTGTGTGACTTTTTCTCTAAATTCATGATGTCTCTTCCACATAAATAATTTTGTAGTCCTGTAATATTGGAAAAATGGTATTTTAATATTCAGGTATTTTAATATATTCAATATTGCTACAATGATAGGCCTGAGTTTTGTCTGTAATATAATGAACAGATATTTATATCTATTAATTCCAAAATAATCTGGTAGTGTTTTCACTGCCACATTAGTATCTGCTGAAGAAGGCAAAAAGCAATTAATAAAAAGTGATTTAACAGTTAATTCAGATAACAAGTTACTTTTAGTGGGTTTTACATACCTAGGGATATGTTTCTTTGTTAGTTTTGGTTTTGATTTTTTGTTTTGTTGTTGTAGTTTTCCTAATATGTATTGTTGGTTTGTTCAAACACATTCCTGATCACTTTACATTTTCTTCTTTGCAATTTGTTAAGTCTGAGGAGGCATGAGTGTGCCTAGCACCCTAGCAATAACTGACAGATGGAGCTCTATAATTTTAAGGATGAAGTTAGAAACTAAACAAGTAATAATTACCAAGGGAAGCCATAAAAACAGTTTTTCCTCTTCCACTTCTCTTCAGATTCCTCAAATACACAGAGGTACCACATGGCCTGTATTTTCTAAATTAACATAAAATTTCTTCCATGCAGTTTAATTATGCACTAAAAAGACTACAGCAATGTATAGTAACAATTTTGCCTTTATTTATAGAAAGAAATATTTACTTTATGTCCTTTGACAAGCTGAGGTGACTTTCTGCCAAATTATATTTTCAGTTACTGATATTATCCATCTGTTTGCCCACCAGATTCCTTATTTATTTGGGATGCTCAAAGTTCTCAGAAAGTTTAGCAATAATAGTAAGTTACCAATAGAGTTTTCAGCTGTACATTTTTTATTATTTTTAAAGTATGAACAATTCAAAATGTGATTTGTAAAGAAGCTTCTGAAATTCTATGTTATTTCCATGTTCTAATTGCTCAGGTGGGTTTGTTAATTGAAATAACCAGGTAAGATATATTTAAGAACTACTACAGGAAAAACAGTTAAATTAAAGTTAAAAATTCCTATCCTGAGCTGTGGCTCTTAGTAAAAGAAAACTTCATCTAGGTTCCAGGTTAAGTTTAATAAGGTTACCCATTTGTTCTGTGCAAGTATTTCCCTTTGATTAAAATCTGTTTTTCTTAGTCTAGGAAAATAGTTATTGCAAGATAAGAAGCTATTAGATTATCTTGTATACTGTACCTTTAGCAAAATACCTCCATTTTCTCTTTGCTTTCATGTCTTAGGTTATACTTTTCTCCAAAATTTATCCTAACCCTTTTTCACCGTGTTGAAATCATACAATACACATAATTAATAACTAATTAATAATAAAATAGTCAAATAATTAAATAATTAATAACTGTAGTTGTCTTACTCATTTTTCTTTCAGGAAGTCAGTACACACCCAGACTGACTGCCCGTCCAAAAATGCCGCAGTTCAGGTCACCGGATGCAGGGAGTGTCTGAGCCTGTTGCTGCCATCGGCAGGAGACAGAGAGACTGTGTGCGTGAGGTGCGAGCAGGTGGATGACCTGGTCCGCATGGTGGCAGAACTCAAGGAGGAAGTGGAGAGGTTGAGGGCTATCAGGGAGTGCAAGCGGGAGATAGACTGGTGCCACAACTCCCTGCAGGGCCTCAAGGAGAGGTACCGGAGTGAGACACCCCAAATGGGGGTGGACCCCCTGCCCTGTCACCATTGGGCAGAGGGAGGGGACCTGGGAGGTGAGGAGGAATGGAGACAGGTCTCTGCTCAACCTTGCAGGCCATGCCCTCCCCTTCCAGCCCTGCCTTCCCAGATGCCCTTATACAACAAATTTGAGGCCCTGGAGCTTGAGAGACCCATGGGTGAGGATGAGGCAGGAAGCCTACCCAGGAGGATGTGTAGGGCGAGGAAGTCGACTCCACGCCTCAGGACTGCCTCCACCAGGACAGAAAGAAGGGTTATTGTTGTGGGAGACTCCCTTCTCAGGGGAACAGAGGCCCTATTTGTCAGCCTGACCCTACCCGTAGGGAAGTCTGCTGCCTCCCTGGGGCCAGGGTCAGGGACGTTGCCAGGAAGCTTCCCAACCTGGTTCACCCCTCTGACTATTATCCTCCTTTGATAGTCCAGGCTGGCAGTGACGACACTGAAGAGAGAAGCCTCAGGGCTATCAAACGGGACTTTAGGGGGCTGGGACGATTAGTGGAGGGAGCAGGAGTACAGGTGGTGTTTTCGTCTATCCCTACGGTGGCAGGGAGGGGTACAGAGAGGACACGGAAAGCCCACCTGATAAACACGTGGCTCAGGGGCTGGTGCCAGCACAGAAATTCTGTTTTTTTTGACCATGGGGCACTTTACTTGGCACCCAGTCTGATGGCCGCAGACAGGTCCCTATCTCTAAGGGTAAAACGGATCCTAGGCCAGGAGCTGGCAGGGCTCATTGAGAGGGCTTTAAGCTAGGTAAGAAGGGGGATGGGGCTGAAACAAGGCTTGTTAAAGCTGTGCCAGGGGGAACAATGGCAAGGCTGGGAGAGAAGGCAATGGCCCAGCTGAAGTGCATCTACACTAATGCACGCAGCATGGGTAACAAACAGGAGGAGCTGGAAGCCATCGTGCAGCAGGCAGGCTATGACTTGGTTGTCATCACGGAGACGTGGTGGGACCACTCTCATGACTGGAGTACTGCAATGCCTGGCTATAAGCTCTTCAGAAGGGACAGGCAGCACAGAAGGGGTGGTGGTGTGGCTCTCTATATTAGAGAACCTTTTGATGTTGCGGAACTTGAAGCTGGGAAGGATAAGGTTGGGTCCCTGTGGGTTAGGATCGGTGGGAAGGCCAACA
Organism: Netta rufina; assembly: GCF_964035555.1. Lineage (NCBI taxonomy): Eukaryota > Metazoa > Chordata > Aves > Anseriformes > Anatidae > Netta > Netta rufina. Next base: position 84,505,668 of record NC_140124.1, on the reverse strand, counting down.
AGGCAAGCATCCTGGTCAGGGTCTGTTATAGACTGCCGAACCAGGATGAGGAGACGGATGAGGAATTCTACAGGCAGCTGACAGAAGCTGCAAAATCGTCAGCGGTTGTTCTCGTGGGGGACTTCAACTTCCCAGACATATCCTGGAAATACAACACAGCCCAGAGAAAGCAATCTAGGAGGTTTCTGGAGAACGTGGAAGATAGCTTCCTGACGCAGCTGGTTAGTGAGCCTACCAGGGGAGGTGCCCTGCTAGACCTTCTCTTCACAAAAAGAGAAGGACTGGTGGGTGATGTGGTGGTCAGAAGCTGTCTTGGGCAGAGTGACCACGAAATGGTGGAGTTCTCTATTCTTGGCAAGGCCAGGAAAAGGACCAGTAAAACTGATATATTGAACTTCCGGAGGGCTGACTTTGGGCTGCTCAGGACACTGGTTGGCTGAGTCCCTTGGGAGGTGGTTCTGAAGGGCAGAGGAGTCCTGTAAGGCTGGGCACTCTTCAGGAAGGAAATCTTAATGGCGCAGGAACAGTCTGTCCCCACATGCCCAAAGACGAGCCAGCGTGGAAGACCGGCCTGGCTCAACAGAGTGTTGCAGCTTGAGTTTAGGAGAAAACAGAGGATTAATAATCTTTGGAAAAAAGAGCAGGCCACTGAGGAGGACTATAAGGATGTTGCGAGGCTGTGCAGGGACAAAATTAGAAAGGCCAAAGCTCATCTGGAGCTCAATCTGGCTACTGCCGTCAAAGACAACAAAAAATCTTTTTACAAATACATCAGCGCAAAACAGAGGACTAAGGAGAATCTCCATCCTTTACTGGATGCGGGGGGAAACCTAGTTACAAGAGATGAGGAAAAGGCGGAGGTGCTCAATGCCTTCTTTGCCTCAGTCTTTAGCAGCAATACTGGTTGTTCTCTGGACACCCAGTACCCTGAGCTGGTGGAAGAGGATGGGGAGCAGAACGTGGCCCTCACTATACATGAGGAAATGGTTGGCGACCTGGTACGGTACTTGGATGTGCACAAGTCAATGGGGCCGGATGGGATCCACCCAAGGGTGATGAGAGAACTGGCAGAGGAGCTGGCCAAGCCGCTTACCATCATTTATCAACAACAGTCCTGGCTACTGGGGGATGTCCCAGTCGACTCGCGGCTAGCAAACGTGACGCCCATCTACAAGAAGGGCCAGAGGGCAGACCCAGGGAACTATAGGCCTGTTAGTTTGACCTCAGTGCCAGGCAAGCTCATGGAGCAGATTGTCTTGAGTGTCATCACGCGTCACTTGCAGGGCAAGCAGGCGATCAGGCCCAGTCAGCATGGGTTTATGAAAGGCAGGTCCTGCTTGACGAACCTGATCTCCTTCTATGACAAAGTGACGCGCTGGGTGGATGAGGGAAAGGCTGTGGATGTGGTCTACCTTGACTTCAGGTAAGGCTTTTGACACCGTTTCCCACAACATTCTCCTCAAGAAACTGGTTGCTCGTGGCTTGGACTGGCATACGCTTCGTTGGGTTAGAAACTGGCTGAATAGCCAGGCCCAAAGAGTTGTGGTGAATGGAGCCAAGTCCAGTTGGAGGCCAGTCACTAGTGGCGTCCCCCAGAGCTCAGTACCAGGGACAGTCCTCTTTAATATCGTTATCAATGATCTGGATGAGGACATCGAGTGCACCCTCAGTAAGTTTGCAGATGACACCAAGTTAGGTGCGTGTGTTGATCTGCTCGAGGGTAGGAAAGCTCTGCAGGAGGATCTGGATAGGCTGCACCAATGGGCTGAGGTCAACTGTATGAAGTTCAACAAGGCCAAGTGCCGGGTCCTGCACCTGGGGCACAACAACCCCAAGCAGAGCTACAGGCTGGGAGATGAGTGGTTGGAAAGCTGCCAGGCAGAGAAGGACCTGGGAGTGATGGTGGATAGTCGGCTGAATATGAGCCAGCAGTGTGCTCAGGTGGCCAAGAAGGCCAACAACATCCTGGCTTGCATAAGAAGCAGTGTGACCAGCAGGGCAAGGGAAGTGATTGTCCCCCTGTACTCGGCTCTGGTGAGGCCGCACCTCGAGTACTGTGTTCAGTTTTGGGCCCCTCACTACAAGAAGGACATGGAAGTGCTCGAGCAAGTCCAGAGAAGGGCAACAAAGCTGGTGAGGGGTCTGGAGAACAAGTCTTAGAGGAGCAGATATTAGGAAGAACTTCTTTACTGAAAGGGTTGTTAGGCATTGGGCTGCCCAGGAAAGTGGTGGAGTCACCATCCCTGGAGGTCTTTAAAAGACATTTAGATGTAGAGCTTAGTGATATGGTTTAGTGGAGGACTTGTTAGTGTTAGGTCAGAGGTTGGACTCGATGATCTTGAGGTCTGTTCCAACCTAGAAATTCTGTGATTCTGTGATTTTTTTTCTTGTCTTCTTAAATATAAGTACTTCATTTTCAACTGTCAAGAGATGTAGTAGAAATTTTGTTAGAATCTTTGTTCTAAGATCACAACTTTGTGTGTTAATCATAGAATTGTGGGGTGAAGATTTCTGGCTTCTCAGATAAATCTCAAACATTTCCTTCTACACCCATTTTTCCATACCTTCTTTACTATTTTCTATTCCAACCTTGACCCATTGACTGACAAAAGGAACAACATCTCTTAGTGTTTTTTTTTTTTTGTTTTGTTTTGTTTTGTTTTGTTTTCTGCTCAGTTTCTGATTAGCATTTCTTTAAGGAGAGTGACTGGGTGAGATATACCATTCTGGAGGCAGCGGGAGGTGATTATTTCCCAAGTGATGCAAAAACATTTTGAAGGGAGAGAAGCTTCTGTTTTGAAGGCTATGGTGAACAAGAAGTTCTGCAGTTTAAGGAGGAGAGCTGGAAACTGATGGCAAGCCTCAGAGAGACAGAAAGTAAACATCCTAGGGGTCAGAAAGGACTGCTCATTTCACTTCCTTAGAGTTTTTAGTCCTTGCAACAAAATTACTTTGTATGTCTGTCCCCATCAGAATGCCAGTTCCATTCAGAAAGCCTTCAGGAGATCCCAGTAAACTCACTGAAATAGGAAGTCTTGAAAGTCTGGGCTTTTTATGACCACAAGAAATCAGTCAAGCAGCACTTTCCTTCTTTTTCAGAGACTCCTGGATCTAGGTCTTAGTGAGATAGAACATTTTCTGACTTGTTGTTGGAGTCAGATCTCAGAGGTGATCAAATAGAAAGGCAAGTTTGTCTACAGATATTGCCATCAGCCCATCTTTCAGAGCTTTAAGATACTAGAAATCAGTTGTTTGGCAGCGTCTTGCTTCTGGGACAGGCAGAGACTTTAATCCACAGTTTCTAAAGAACTGGAACTGTATCTGAACATGTATTCCTTATAACACTGTATACACTGACGTATTTGGGAAAGATACTGACTGGCTTAGTGGTACCAGTAACACAGATCCTGCTCCAGAGTAGGATTCTGATACCTCAAATGGTATCTAACCATGGTTTAAACATTCAAGCTGTAAATCTTTGGAGCATCCTGTAGTTAACTGCAAATCTTTGGAGCATCCTGTAGTTAACCTTATCTAGTACTTGTGGCACCTAAACTTCTCAAGCACAGCAGCTAGTGACATCAATGTCTATGTTTTTCAACTCAGAAAACAAGCCCTGCACATTGCCAACTCTCCCCAGAGTGCCCACTGTAACAACAATACGGCCCAATGTATTTACAATTTTTACAGTAGGAGTGAGACTGTGGATTTCACCATTCCTGGTAAGAATATTCTCAGGCAATTTCTAGTGTAATTTAATCATTTGTCTGATGACCTTATCTTCATAAATCTGAATTGTTTTCTACAGACTGGAGCAGCCTCAATCACATGAACAGAGAGAAATGGAATCCTAATGTTGTCCATACCTTTGGGATTAGGGCTTCTTCCTAAAGGAGTCTGTGATTTGGCTTTATGTGTCCCTGCCCAAAGAAAGAAAATGAATTTTACTCCTTCCTGCCCTACTGGAGATGCTCAAGCCCAAGAGTGGATGAGACCAAACATGTTCCCCTCCCATTGGCAATACTATTCTAGCTTTTCATTTCATCACAATGGTTGTGTTGGTGCACTTATCAAGAAGCAGACACATAAATATTAGATCTAAATTTTATTCTATTCTACACTATTCACAATGTCCATGCTCTTCTGAACTTTCTTTTTTTTTTTTTTTTTTTCTTGGATATTTCATGTCCTTTAATAGGTTCATGACAAAAAAAAAAAAGTTTTAATTTAGGACTCTGGATTCAGTCTCCTAGACTATGCAGTGCCCTGTCTACTGAATTATTCCTCATATCTAATATTCAATACAGTGATTATATCCTTGAGAAAGAGCCCATGAAAAAACTGTTATGGGTCAAAGACATGATGACCACGAAGAAGCCAGAGGTCTGTCGGGGAGCAGCAAGAAATGGGCTTCTCTGTATAGCTCAGGAGTCAAGCATAGCAGCGAGACAGGCAGAAAGAGTGGTGGTAGGGGGAGCCCCACTGCACCAGAACAAAGGCGAACAGGGCAGGACTGGTGATGATAACCTGGTTTAGCCTGGTTTAGTTCAGTGGTCATCAGACAAGTCCAGAGTGATGAGGCAGGTCCATGGTCAGACTAGAAAAAACAGTCAGCAGGAGAGTCAGACCTGGCTTGCTGAGACAAATGGCAAGACAGAGGCATGGCTGCAGCATATCTCAGGCAAAGAACAAGGGCAAAAGTCTGAGCTTAAAAGCAGCTCTTGAATGAAGGAGGAACAGGCCAGGCCTCTCCTAAGGCTTCTCAAGGCCAGACAGCTATATTTCCTGTGTTGACCCTAGGCCCAGTCAGCCTAATGCCAAGAGGAAAAGGAATAGGCTCATGATCCTGACACTGGCATAAGTAGCTTTGGAAAAGTTTGAACTACAACAACAACAAAAACACAAACAAACAAATAAACAAACACCACACACACAAAATCTAGTAGATCACAGACTTTCAAAACCTCTTTTCATTCAAGCAGCTGTTATTTGTGTTCCATTTCAACTTTTCCATGTCAACGACAGATCACACCCCATCAGCCTGGTGCTGCTGATTTTTTACCCCCCATCAGCCTGGTGCTGCTGTCCTTCATATAATGTGTGCTCTTGGAGAGGAAAATGTTTAATGATTAGTGTGTATTAGACTAAGTATATCTTCTTTTTCAGAAGACACTATAGATTCACCATAAAACATTTCATTTCAAGCTCTATTTTTATATATCAAAACCAGGAAACTCTGAAAAATTCTCTGATAAATACTCCTACATGCTCCAAGTCTGTCACTCTCTTGCTCTAATTTTAGCAAGATCTAAAATGTCCTTTAGTTTCTTCTTTTGGATTTGTGTTAACCTTTGTTAATAAAACCTAAGCTTTGGAAGGTGGCAGCAGCAATCAGGAGTATATCTGAGAGTTCCTCAGATTAACTTACTTCTCTGCTAGTTATTGAAAAGCATGTAGAAAATATGACCTTAAAGAAGATGGTAGAAGAAAGTAACATGCTTTGTCACACAGTGTTTTTTGTCAAGATTTGTTTTGTTCCTTTTTCAAAATTGTTCCACTGGCTTTGGCTTTTACTTAAAAAGAAAGGATTTCCCAAAGGATTAGAATTTGTGCATAGAAGCAATGCTTTCTCCATACTTCTTTCTATCTGTAACTGGGTCAGATTCTTTTCAGAAAACATAATAGGAAGCAAACAACTTCCTTTTTCCATTCATGGAGCCACATATAGAAACTTGGAGCTAGTAGTCAAAAGGGATTAATGACAACATTATGATACTTGCAAAAAATTACCATGTAAGACTATATTTGCTAACTTTGTCTTTTTGAAACATTGCACTTTTTAAAGAAGTGTAAGGGGACTTTTAGAAACACTCTAATCAAAGACGTGGAATGAAATATTAATTAAATTTGGCTGGTTTATTTCATGGAAACTTTGTTACTTAATGAATGTTTTGCTTCTCTTGGCACTCTGGCTTGCCCCTAGATACTTGAGATAAGCTATTATGGGATTCAAGAGGAACAAGGTTGCAATATTTATAACTCATGCCTATCATACAGGGATTTGACACTATGGCTGTAGTAATAGTTTTAGTTTATGATTAAAAAGTATTCTAATGGATATTATTTCCAAAGATAAGAATTTGTGTTAATTTAGTAATTATGAAAAATCTCTGCCATGTGATAAGAGCAGGGAAGGCAGAGAGTGTTAGTATGCTGTTACAAAGAATTGAAGCTTCTAGCTAGCCTAGTTAGTTGATCTAATCCATATTGATTTTTTTTTATTGGGCTCCAGTTTAGGAATTCAGAAGGCTGGACCTTTTTTAACATCACCTTTCCCAAGAAAAGTCTGGCTGACTTCCAAATATCAGACTTGTACTTTGTGACTTTTTTAGGCCTATCCTAGACAGTGTCCTTGAAGCTCTTTCTATCTTCACAGAAATGATGATCCAATATATGCTTTCAAAACAGTGTTTTAAAATACTTTATTTTCATTCTAGTGTCCGTATTTTGATTGTTTCGACATCAAAGAAAGAAATTCATGGGAAGGCAGGATAAGTGATCATCACAGAGTACTTTCAATATGGTAAGAATTAATGGAAAAACATGTTTTTTATCAAGATTTCTTTCATAATACAATTTCTTTAACTCATCTTCTATGTTTGAAATGACAATTTCTTTTTATAGCAGTGGGTCTCCTAAATTAAAAGGTTTATTTTTAACATTTTAAGCATAAATTATACTTTCAGGATATTAATACTTCTATTAAGTGTATTCTGTTCCATATTTTTTTTTCTCATAGTCTTCTTATTAAAGCACTTCCTGAATAAAGTCTGAAGGAATGTAATTAACATGTGCCATATGTTTGCTTTTTCAACCTCACTCCCATAGGGAAGAATGAGTGCAGTGGAACATTTTCTTCTGGTAATGCTTAATTAGACACACACAAACTATACTGAACTTCTACAACAGTAAAGATAATAATAATTAATAATAATAATAATAATAAATGTATTTCCCTGATAACAGAAGTTTGTAAAGTCTAAGTCTGTTTTGCATTATAAACTGTTAAGTCAGTCCCTGTCTGAAGTCTCTTTCCTCCATAGGTGAGCTGCATTGCTCTTGCCAGTCTAATAAAGCTAACCTCACAGTTATGAGCAACTGTTTCTGTATTGATACTGCTTTTATATCTATTGTTAACTATTTGGTATCTTTCTTTACAGTAGATAGAATCACCTGCAAAGTTTATACATTTGCTTCTTTAAGAGCATAGCCACCATTAAGGGCAAGAATGTGAACAATCAGTTTTTGGTAGCATTCAGTTTACATTTATACATGTACTTTTATACCTTATAAAGGTATAAAGGTGCAGCCTAATCCTCACTTGCTTTAAATTACAGTAAGAATAATTTAAACAAGCTGACACATCATGCTTTTGTTACCTTCTTTAATTTAAAAGAAGAGTTATACTTTTTATAACTTAAAGTGTTTAAGCCTCTATACAGTTATTTTATTGAACCAGTTGGACAAACTTACATTCACATTTACAGTTATCCAACATTTAAGGGAAAGGATAGCAGAAAGATAAGAACATTAGACCCTAACTGTATATTTAGCACAGTCAGGGAGAAATTCAGGCATGATCTTATTTAGAAACCATGGACAACTGTATGAGGTTCAACAAGGCCAAGTGCTGGGTCCTGCACCTGGGGCACAACAACCCCAAGCAGCGCTACGGGCTGGGAGATGAGTGGTTAGAAAGCTGCCTGGCAGAGAAGGACCTGGGAGTATGGTTTGATAGTCGGCTGAATATGAGCCAGCAGTGTACTCAGGTGGCCAAGAAGGCCAACAACATCCTGGCTTGCATAAGAAACAGTGTGACCAGCAGGGCTAGGGAAATGATTGTCCCCCTGTACTCGGCTCTGGTGAGGCTGCACCTCGAGTACTGTGTTCAGTTTTGGGCCCCTCACTACAAGAAGGACATGGAGGTGCTTGAGCAAGTCCAGAGAAGGGCAACGAAGCTGGTGAGGGGTCTGGAGAACAAGTCTTATGAGAAGCAGCTGAGGGAGCTGGGACTGTTCAGCCTGGAGAAGAGGAGGCTCAGCAGCGACCTTATCGCACTCTTCGGGTACCTTAAAGGAGGCTGTAGCGAGGTGAGGGTTGGTCTATTCTCCCACATGCCTGGTGACAGGATGAGGGGGAATGGGCTAAAGTTGTGCCAGGGAAGGTTTAGATTGGATATTAGGAAAAACGTCTTTACCAAAATCGTTGCTACGCATTGGAATGGTCTGCCCAGGGAAGTGGTTGAGCCACCATCCCTGGGTGTCTTTAAAAGTCATTTAGATGTTTACCTTAGTGATATGGTTTAGTAGGGGACTTGTTAGTGTCAGGTCAAAGGTTGGACTGGATGATCTTGGAGGTCTCTTCCTACCTAGACAATTCTGTGATTCTGTGACAATGAAGGTATACAGTTGTGCTCTACTAACCCTTGTACTAACAAGGGTTAACATAATTTTTTCCCCCATGTAACCCAACATCAGATACCTAAGCTAAATTCCATTAAGTGGCAAATATCACCTAGTCTGAGTAACATTTTCTCAGTGTTTTTGTATCACCATCTTATTTCTTCTTCACCAATTTCAGTGAGTGATCTTTAAGACAAATACTGAAAAGAAAACACAATCTATTTTATGAAAGGTTGCAATGCAGGAAGTGTAAAGACGAAATACAGCAACTTAAAGTAAGAGTTTGAAAATCCACCAGCAAGAATTATTCTATTTGTTCAAACCACTTTTTCTCTGTCCTCATGTTTAGAGATAACCACAGTGGAAATCAAAGAATTTTCTCAGCTGACAGGTTTGCTTCTGCTGTTGCCTGTAGACAGAAGATAGATTGGAATTAGACACATCACTGCTAACAGGCTAACATCATCCCATGGCTCATGTCCAAACAGCTTATTTGAATAAAGGCAGAGAACTCTAGAAACTGTTACTGTGAGAATATGCCTGATGACAATAGGCTTACTTGGATCTACATCTTCCTAGCATTTTTGTCTCATCTTGGTTTAATTTCTTGCACATTTATTTCTTCAGCACCAGAAACTGTTTTTTTTTTATTATTATTATATATTTTTTTTAATTTTTATTTTATGTCAACACTGCTGTCTCTGTAATAGTTCTTCCCAAGCATTGCACATATTTTCATTTACAGCTAAGACTAAGGATTTCAGGACTGTTTTGTTTTCCAGTCCTTCCTCAGAGAGCAGTAATTTTCAGTCTGATCTGTAGTCTTCTGATACCTACAACAAATGATAATTAAATACTTATAGATTTAAATTTATTGTAGATCAGCACCTCCACTTTCTAGTATTTTGACTATGCAGATTTTGTTTTTAAACTACAGCTTTAGTAACTTCTTCATCTATATTCATTCAGATATTTAACCTGCTCATCTTATTTACTTTGCATAGTCATTCCTCTCCCTGTTATGCCATTTTACCTGATCCAGTTTAGTAGAACTAGGCTTTATCAGTTTATCATTATTACTCCCATTTTCCATCTGCTTTGCTTTGCCACTAGAGACCATCTCCTTTTATCCATTGCAATTAAGCAACTGTTATTTCACTTCAACTGCTTGTCTTTTCTAAGCAATTGATTGACATTATTAGATACCAGCAATTAGTTCCTACTTTGTTTTTAACCATTATTCTTTGTTCCTGCCATTTTCTGATTGTCATCTGATAGCTGATAATTTATCATGAATCACTGATAACTACCATTCTTTCCAAATATCTTTTTGCCACTTAATTTTCCACATTTTGCTTTTGCATTTACACTGATTTCTTTTTTATTTTATTTTTTTCTGTACTGCTGTAGTAGTACTACTACTTAACTTTCAACTCCCTTGCTCCTTCATTATTTTGTCTTTTCATCTTACGTCACCTATCCTCCCCAGTCATTTTTATCTCTTCACAGATTTCAAAAATTTAATTTCATCTTTCTTCAGCTGTTTCTGGCCTGCACATCCATATTTGCACTTCCCTTGTGCTGTGCAACACAAAAAATTTTTGTCAGCAATGAGATCTTCCACCATCAATTGGCATGAACTCTCTGTTCCTCTGAGCTTTTTTGTTGTAGTAGTCAATGTTTTTGTTTTTCTCCTTGTTTTACATTGAAATTGCTGTTTGGTTGCCATCAAGCTCACCTTTATCCACAATCTTTTCAATTTACACAAAGTCCATTTCTTTGCTCTCAATGGCTGTAATAAATGTCTCAGTCTTCAAAATAGGACTATAATCAAAGTTTACAATTTTTTAAAGGAATAGAGGTAAGCAAACAGTGCTGGGTGCGCTGGGAGTCTCTGCTCCACCAAGACGCACACCAGTTACATCAAGTAGCTGATTTTTATGCTCCTAGGCTAATACATATTCATTACTACTTCTAAAAAAAAACAGGATTATTATAATTAGTTTCCAGAATCCAAACCCTCCTACTGAAGCATGCGTATCAGTCTCCGGTGGTCCCTCTGGGGGTCTCTGGGGGTCTCTCGTGCTGAAGGCTCATAGTCTTCCTCCCTCTTGTCCTTCTCCTTTGTCCAACTTGGCTGTATGTCAGAGACTTGTGCAACATCCCCTGCAAGCTTTGTCTTTTAGTTGTTCTTCAGCTCTCCCCGTCTCCTTAATCTTCTGGCCAGATATCAGAGACTTGCATAGTGTCCCATGCAATAGTCATAATAGTTAGCAGTTATTCTGAACCCCCCCCCCCAGATATCAGAGACTTCAAGGAAAAACCTACAAAAACATTTCCCTTCAAGCTCTCTATTGACATGAATTGCTAAAACATTCCTTTGCAAGATACAAGAATTATATACATTAACCACTCTGTTTTTCTTAGACTTGTGGTTATACAAGGGTATGTAAGACAGAAGGTCACATTCATCATACTGTGCGGCCCTAGCAGTGTTCCATACTGACACGAATCAGATGAACATATCTCACAATGGCCAAAGATAATCTCATTTGGATTCTGAACAGTTTGTCTTTGTTGACACACTTAGACCATGTATAGACCATTTCTACCTCTTTTGGACCCCCTTAACACCAAATACTTGCAACTATTCATTCAGACTGTTAGACTGTCTACGCACTTCTCTACTTCTGAAATCATTTCAATTTCTAATCCAGTCCCTCTAACTCAAAGCTAATTATAATATTATATCTGTGATATTTTTTTTCTTTTTTTTTTCTTTTTTTTTTTTTTTTTTAATATTTCTCTTTGCTAGCTCTAAACTTTATAGGCTGCATATTTTTCACAATCTATTTCTAAATCATCACCTTCTGTCATCTTCCCCTTCTGAGCTCTCTCCCCGAAATCTCTTATACGTGACTGGTAACATCACTGCCTGTCAAATAGTTACAATAACTACTCCAATATTTTTGCTGCTGTCAGTTCTACATATCCTTACCTGAAAACCCTTTGCTTTGTCATCTTAAATAAGTGTAGAATGAAATTTGTTTTCTTTGCTATTTGCTGTATAAAAAAATACAAGTGATACAATGATAGTTATTTGACATCAGCACATATTAATTTATGTGAAATGGAAATGCTCTTGGGAAAGCTGTAAAATGCTTCAAAAATTTTTATCAGCAAATAATGTTTGCTGATTATTAAATGTTTAAAAAACAGTTTTTTTTTTGTTTAAAGAACAAATATAAATAATAATGTTTAAATAATGATTAAATAATAATGTTTAAATAATGTTTAAAATACAGAAAAGAGAATGTTTGCTGATTTTTATCAGCATATTTTTCCTTTTCCCTCCAAGCTTGTCAGTCTATCCCATAAAAATAAAGCTTTCTAATTGCGTCTGAGTTCCAGTACCTTGTTCTCCTTATGTTTCATTTTCTCTCTCACTCATTTTAATCACTTAAGAAATAGTCATTATCTCAAAACGGTGTTAACCTTTCAGCAGCATAACACTGAGGAATTTGGAAAAAAAAAAAAAAAGTGGATTTTGCAGAATGTAGCAAGAATTGTCCACATTTGTTACCCCCGTCAAATGTTCAGCTATCATATTATAGAATCAGAATATCCGGAGTAGGAAGGGACTCACAAGAATCATTCAGTCCAACTCCTGACTTCACACAGGACTACCCAAAAAAACATATGTCTGAGAGCATTGTCCAAATCCTTCTCAAAATTCAGAAGGCTTGGAGAGACTCGTCCCTGGAGAGACTATTCCAGTGCCTGTCGACCCTCTCGGTGAAGAACTTTTTCATAATACCTAGCCTGAACCTCCCTTGACTCAACTTCATGTGTCATGTTCCATTTCTAATTATTTCTTTTTTCTTTTTGGCCCATTGGACCTGGTTGCTTGGAGGTCTGTGCTTTAAAGGTCCTATTTCCAGGCAATGATATGATACAGATTGGATTCGGTTCTAGAAAATGTAATACCTGTGAAATTGTAGCTTATTAGTTTTAGGGAAAAGTCATGTGATTTCTCAGCTTTCCTATGCTGTCAAGACAAAAGGAAGGATGAGTGTAATTTAAGTACATCAATGGTGGGGTTAGAAAGCTACCTTTGACATTAAATATGCTTTCAGAACTTTTTTTATGCCCAGTTCCATGCTCTATATAGAATATATAATCAAAGACAGGAATTATTTTTCCTGTGAGTAATTGTATCTGATGAACAAGAATAGTCTTGATTAATTCCTAAGATGGTTCTTATAGAAAGTGATGATAGCAAATTTTCACATTTATAATAACACTGCATTATGTTTGACACTTTCAGATTGAGTTTTGTCAGTGGTTAGCCATTAATGGCAGGAAAATGAAGTCAAGAGGTATGGTTAAAACAGTAACACAGAAAGAGGAAATATGGGTAGGATTGAATGAGAGTACAGAATTTCTATTTTTCCCAGAATTGTAATGTAAACTGAAGCTGCATAATATTTCATTGTATTGCTCAATGTACACTGTAACATTCACACAGTGAACTTCTACTCATTGTTTTTCTTTGCTCAAACAGTGCACTGAGGTATGTTGCAAAATAAAATTATCAATGTATATTAAAGTTTATTCATACTCTTTTCTTCCTCCTTCCATGAAGGATGACCTAACACAGTTTGTGTCTTCTTAAAGGAACACAATATAATTGTCAAGGAAAAAAAAAAAATAAATAAAATCCTATAGTCTAATGTGAGCAGATTTTACTTATTACCTTACACAAAAGACCAACCGCATCAGCTCATGTGACGGGTCCTTTCTGTGGACATGAAATATAATTTTGTCTTCATTTGCTTAAGTGTACACTAAAGTACTGGATTCCTACTGTGGACCAAGCCTTAAAAAAATCGAGAAAAATTAGTAAAGTTAGAGAATGCCTGCAGCCCTGCACAGTGAACTTCAGAAATAAAAAGCACCTTCCAGAAAGACAGAAATAAATCTTTGCTCTTAACAGAAATTGTTTTTGCAGAGCAGAGGTGAAAAAAAAAAATCTAAAATGTTTTAAATGGATATGAGGTTAAAAGAAGCATAAGAAACAAGAATGTGGAATTTTATGTCTTTTTAGGAACTGTTAAATGACCATTAAAAATCTCTCAAAAAATAAAGGAGGAGGGAGAGACAGAAAATTAACAACATATTTTTAGCTTTCCAGTCCATAAAGATTTAGTTTATCACATGGTTTGGGTGCAGGTTTTACAACAGAAGTTAGAATTGTCTTTTAAAGGCCTTTACTCTCTGTGAAAATTTATTTTGATGAAGATTATATGACACACCAGACTGGGAAAAAAACAGAGAAAGGAAAAGGGGAAAGGAACCAGTTTCTCAGATGGAATAAATATCTGTGTCTGATCCAAAACTAGAACATAATCAAAGGTAGAGATAATGAATTACGGAGTGGCATGGTGATGACTGAGAATTGAGAAGAACTATTTGGTGTATGAAAGGTAATGCAATGATGTTACTTGCCTCCGTGAGGAGGCAGAGTGCAGGATCTTGGCAGTGAAACCCTGACTGTTTCCACTGTACTAGGAAGATGGGTCACAGATAATCTGCTGTGTACACACCAGCTTGGAAACGTGTCTGACTGAGCTGGGAGACATTTAATGAAGGCTTTCTGCAGATGCAGAGGAGTACAGTCAGTGGAAAAAAAGTCAGACAAAGTGCAGAAAAATGCTTGAAAAGTTTCACAGGCATGATAGAGCCACACAGAGAACTTTGATAGAAGAGAGGAAAAGACAGACATGCCTTGTACCAGAGGGTATGTACCAGTGTGACTATAAAATTAAAAAGCTCAAAATGGGAAAAAGCTCTGTGATTTTTTCAGGGAAATGTGACTGCATCATGGGAGAGCTCTCAACCTGAAAGAATTCTTCAGAGTGGTGCAGAAATTGAAACAGGAAAATGAATGTGGAGATGCAAACTTCAGTTTAAGATGTCCTTCTTTCTGTTTTTATCTTCACATAAAGATACTGAGAAACTTTGTGCAAAGCATAGTGTTCTATATATTGTGTTCTTTGTTAGTTGTCCCAGAGGTACATTGTGAACAGTGGTAGCTTTACATTTGGGCAAACAAGGATCTGGGAAACAAGCAGGAGCTTTGGGGAAAAACAGTGTAATTTCAAGGATTAAACATTTAAAATTAAAATTAGTTCCTATTAATATAAATAATGGTGGCATCTGCATCTTGGGTGTGGTCCTAAACACATAGTGAGGTACAGTGTTTAAACTCCGCTCATCTTCACTAGATTTCTATATTCACAGGTTAGGTGAGACTGAAGATTTATAGCCCAGTATCTTGTCCCTAGCTATGATTAACAGCAAGGAAAAAATAACAGAAAATAATAAACATGGAGTGTTATTTCCCTAGAATAATCTCACAACCTGGAAAGTTCAGAATGTTCAGAGTCAGAGGTGATGTCCGGTATCTCATTCTGAGTGGGGGTTTCTTCAAAGAATTTCTACAGTTGCTTTCATAACTCACATAAATGTTATGATCCACAGCATCCCGTGGCAAAGAGTTCTATAGTAGAGCAACATTTTCTCTGAAGAATCACTTATTTTTCCTTCTTTTGTTCTTGTCACCTCTTCATAGATCTAATATCCTCTTCTCCACCAGAACAGTGAGCTCCATATTTACCTTTTCAAAGTTTCTACTGATTTTACAGACCTCTGTCACGTAGCCTCTCAGTTGATTACCAGGCTAAATTTCACAGCTGTGAGCTTTCTTATGTTGCCAAACATAGGACAGAAAGTCATCTGCAAGTTTTGTTGTATTTGGTGATTTTTCTCCTCAGAATATGATGAAGGATAAAGAAAGCTAGAGGAAGAACCCTACAGTTAACCTTAGAAATCATTTAATGATATTTTAACCACATTCTTCTGTTCTGTTCTGGCAGCTGATAGGTTCAGTAAAAAGTATAAAAGTGTAGATAGATAGATTCCTTTATAAACATAGAAACATATTCAATTTCTACATATTTTAGAAAACTTGTAAAAAGATTTATAGCTTTTTACTAAAAAAAAAATAATAAAAAAAAATTAAATCATACATCAATTACAATTTGTATGATAAAAGAAATAGAAACACCATGAGAAAAAGGCATATGAAATGTGCTCCTGCCTTTTATATAATGCAATTATATCAACTGGTATTATACCTGAGGTCCAGGTAAACTTATTATAAGCTCACAATGATGTTCCAAGCCTGCATTAGTTCCAGCTACAAGGACTAACCATTGTCTCATGCATGACAGTCAGTAACAAATTTCTTGAAGACATCCACACTAAAAGAACTTCTTCAGCTTTTCCCTTCTCATCCTACTTTTTTTTACAGAAAACTTATTGCTGATTTTTTTTCCTAGACAAATGGTAAAAAAAATGCCACCACCTTTTAATACTTTCTCTCTGCACAAAGAACAAGCAGAGTTAATTGCAAGAATAAAAAGTATAAATCTCTTTTTTATTTTTGTATGAGACAGCAAATGTCTCCCATTTGCTGAAAAAATGACAATGCTGTGGGCCAAATGGACTCCAACATAATATTGATTAGGACTATTATAGCCCATCAAGGAATAAATGGGACATCAATTTAAAAAATGTTCTTGTAGTTTATATGGTAGAAAGAGAAAGACAAATGATTTGACACAGAAACAGCCAAAGTAACTGGCATTGCAGATGAAAATTATGGCCGTTTATATGGATGTGATATGGCCAAGAAAATTATGAAATAGAGATTTACAAATAAATAGTTACTTTATTCTTATTAAAGTATTTGTATTGGAATTAATTAATACATTTGAAAGCACTTTCAAAAGAAATCTGAATGTTCAAAAACAAACACATGTTTAGAGAGTCTGTCCAACCAACTGGAATATTCCCAGCTCCTCCAGAACTGTGTGAAGCCTTGTGCTTTCCCTTTCCATGCACACTTCATCCTACAGGGAACATTCATCAGAAGTGGTACAATGTTTCTTGAATTGCTTGAGCTTCCCCTGTATTAATAAATTTTGTGATATGCCTGCTGATGTGTTTGAAAGCACCCTTCTTTGGGGCAGGCATAATAGCAACCAACATACATGAAGTGATGTGTGAAACACACAGTAAGCATGCACTATTGATCATGTGTGCCCCAACTGAATTTTCTTGGTTGGTTGGTTGGTTTTTAAAGAAACAAACAATGAATACAGTTTTGCTGAGATATAACATTTACTCAACTGATTCTGCACTATAGGAGTCGTTTATTTACTGTAATATTCAGACAAAAAAAAAAAGAAAAGTTTATTGAGTCTTTCTTTTGGGTAATGAAAGACAACATCAGTAAAAATATCACAGGGCTATCAGGTCTACCAAACAGAAAAAATAATAATAATAATGAGAAAATTCTATTCCTAGATAAGGATATAAGTAAATAAGAAATTGAGGGAGTCAGAATACATCTCTATTTCCCCTCCAACTAAAAGACCAAAAACATAAATCAGATCACGTATGCATATAAATAACATGCAGGCAAGTAAATTATATCTGCTGAAAGCAGTCACAATACCAGTTTTAACTATATAAATAAATAATACTTCAGAAAAGAAAAAAGAAGAGGTGGGGGTGGGGATTTCTACTGTCCTGGATCACACCTTGGCTACTCTGTCATCCTCCTCAGAGTGAGTGACTGAGTCTGACCATGCAGACTCTGTGCCCTGAGCTGTTAGATGGGCTCATGTAGTGCTGCTCTTCCTGCATTCATCCCAGGTGCCTCCACAGGCCGTTCAGCATGCTCCATCCATCTTGATGGATGTGCAGGCTGCTTCAAGGCTGTGCAGGCTTTTGGGTGATGGGTGCAGGCATGAGGTAACCTGGGAGCACTCAACACTGCATAGCTACAATATAGTCAGCAGTATCAGCTCTGGCATTATCCCTGAAGTTGATTGCACTTCCAAGGCTGAAGTCACCTTAGGTTGCTGAAAGATTCACATTGAATCCAGTGGCAGAAAACAGGCTTGCTTACCATGTGCAGAAGGATCTTTCTTGCAAAACAGGCACCAGTAATGCAATACAGCCTGTTTTCTACAACTCATACTTGTATCGGCATTTTGGACACTGTTGTCTGTTGTAGCTTTTTTTATTTCTACTTGGTATCAATGTAGTCAGAGATGTAAATGTCTTTTCTATATTTGCTGGTGGTTCTGCACTGCTCTGCTTTGGAGATAATGCAAAACTGCAGCCGTGTCACTCATTCGTGCTTTGTCCTATAAGGAGGTATAACTGCTTCTGAGAAGTACTTCTTGATACCATCTGAGATCAGCAGTTCTGCTTATTACTGCAGAAAAAATGTCTTCATTCATCTGTATTACAGTTTGATAAAATATCTATACAGCTATTTCAGTTTAACAAAAACTCAGTCCCATTTTTTTCTATCTAATTGTTATTTTATCCCTTTTCAGCACACTATTAATACTCTGAAGCAGCATGGAAAGTTTATATATAACAAACAATCGTATTCATTATGGGCATAGTAGGTTTTCTCCATTAAGAGTATACTTTGTTTAACTATCAGCCCTTGCCCTGTTCCATGTCTTTTAAGCATAAATTGCTGAAGACAATTGTAGTATGAACTATTACTGTTCATTTTCTTGCAGAGCACAATTTGACTCTTTGTTTTCACTAAGACTGCTGTGGCAAACAAATAATTATATTAGCTTTCAGATTGCAGATTTTCTTTACACATAAGGGAGCAGGAGTTCAAGATCAACACTTCTCTTGATCTAAAAACAAGTGCTGCTGTTAGCTATTTTCCCTTCAAATAAATATTACTCATATGGTAGTATAATCAGAATAATCTGAAGACAGAATCCAAGAGATGCTTGGCTGTATACCTTTTTAAGGTATCAATTAAAAATCAATAGTGTTTGGAAGTACACTCACAAGAAGTACCTGAGAAAAGGACAGACAGTAAAGAACAAAGCAGGGTCCTATGTAGCAGCCATAGCAAAAGTTTGCTGGAACTCCTCATATAAGCTAGGTGACAACACTGCTGCAAAGCTCTGATCCTGTGAATACCCACTGAGAGCAGATGTTACTTGTATTACAGCTTACTGACCTATTCATATACATGTTTTTGGACACTTCTAAAGATAACCAGCTTTGTGTAGTGTTACTTGAAAATTACAAAGGAAGCTAAATGCTGCTTCAGTAATTGAATTCATAAGGAGGTAGAAGTCATTCAGATAACACGGGAGATAAACAACACAAAAGGATTTTAGAACAATGCAATAAGATATCTGGAAAGAGGGTTACCAGTGGGCAACATGGCCAAGATAAAACGTCCATTTCTACCCCAGAGATAGGCACAGGAGATCAAGGAGGTAGTCAATGCTCTTTGCCCAAATTACATCTCTGATAAATCTATGAAAAAAAGCTGTTTCTAGACTAAATACTGCATGTCTTACCCCAGAAAGACATTTCCACATCACTAGAGGGTAAATGTGTGGATTGAGGAGAGCATATATGGTCACTTCTCTCTGAACGGTGTGAGTATGCTGAAAAGAGACTGTGAGCTGGGCTATAGTAAGTGACCAGGGGCTCAGTTAGTTTAGGTTTGGAGCTAAACCACTGAAGTTTACAGGAGAGTGTGGGGATTTCCAGGGTACGGTTTCCCCTTACAGCAGCTAGGCCATATGATATTAAGGAAGAAATTCTTTACTGTGAGGGTGGTGAGGCACTGGAAGATGTTGCCCAGAGAAGTTGTGGATGCTCCATCCTTGGAATTGTTCAAGGTCAGTTTGGATGGGGCTTTGAGCAACCTGGTTTAGTGGGAGGTGTCCTTGTCCATTTCCCAGAGGTGGAAAATAGATGATCTTTATGGTCCCTTCCAACCCAAACCATTCAGTGATTCTATATGCACTGCTTTACTTCATCCTCCACCAAGACAGAGACAATTCTCCCTTTAAATCTGATATAAAAACTAATTGTTCCAAGTACTCTCTCAGTGGTTGTTCTCAGCAAACAGAAATTGTGCCCTAATAGCTTTTTATAACTTTGTTGTATCTGGAGGATAGAGTAAGGAGCAATACTTCTGAATTCTGACCAAGAAAAGGAGTCAGGGGAAAAGAGACTTTAAATCCACATTAATACTTCTCCCATGAATTAACAATGGCTCTTGTGCTTTCTAAAACCATGTACCCAGAGCTGGAATCTCCAGTTAAAAACTAATGACCAAAGCTCTAAGCAACCTAATTTGAATTCAAGTTTGAACTAAAGTTCAAAGCTAGCCCTTTTTTTCATTGGAGGTTGGATAAGATGGACTCCAGAAGTCCCTTTTAAGCAAAATTATTCATTATTCTAAATGTAATTACTGGATGGTAAAAATAAGGTTATATTATTTTAACATACACTTTACATATCTTTACTGTCAAGCAGTAACTCCTGGTTCAGTTTGAAGAGTCTCTGTGGTTAACTAAAAACTGTCTGGGGAGCTATCTCATGCCTTCCCAAAGCGGACTGGATAGTTTGAGTCTTTAACAGAGAAATTTTATTTATTTATTAATTTTTCACACAGATGCTATTCCAAGCATTAGAATTAAATTGTAACTAACAAAAGACTGGGGAAAAAACAAACAAACAAAAAAAAACCACTAGTATATTCTAGTATATTATAAAGTAGTTGTTACTGTTATTAATTACTTCTCCCTCAAGGAAACAGCTACATCACAGCTGATGTCATAAATTTGCCAGTTTTCCAGTTGCTCATGAAGTGGTCAGAGAGAACATTAGAGGAACAAAACTGACAGTATTATGAAAAATATATTTATATATATACACCAAGACATTCTTACAGTTGGACCATACAAAATAAAAGGACACAAAAACATTCCTTTCCTTCTTGTTTGTAGCACTTGATGATCTTAAAGAAGAAATTAATTTAGGAATTTTCCCCTCAACATCAGCATGAAAATGCCTTTGCTCTATTTTTTTTTTCTTTAAAGCATGGACTTTGCTATTTATCTTAAATGTAGACTTGCAGCCTTCTGCTTTTTTGAGTTTAATTAAAGACCAACTGAATTTCTCATTGCTCTCTTACTAAATGACTATTGAATGGATTTGTCTGGGTATGAACCTTATCTGCTCCTTTCCTTTCTCATGCCCAGTCAATCACTGCCCGAGTGTTAAGTGCTGGGAATGGCACAAGTATCCATCATTCCCCAAGTGCTTAACTACACAGACTCTGAAATGCTGGAGGAAGAAAACAAGTGACATCCAGGTAATGTATATTTTAAGGTCTCTGTCTTTGACAAATATTAATTACCTGTTTGCTCTCTGTTGTATGGTATCTCTATTCTGGGGTCAGATCTTATTCTCCATTAGCATGAAACAAGGTGAAATTCACTCAACTTTTGACAAGATTAAATGAACTCAGAGCACAGGGGAGAGGTGGGATGCAAGAAGTGATTATGTATTGTAATATTTTGCTGATCAAGTTAAAAGCACATGCAGTGCTCTTAACTCTATGTGATGTCTCTCCTCTGCTCTCAGCAAACTGGACTAATGAGATGATGCACCCTCCTGAAAAGCAGGCAAAAATTCCTTCCTTTCCTCTCACATATACTTCCTTGGCCTGTCAGATTACAGTGTTCTAGCATTCTCCTGATAGAGTGCACGTATGTTGGATTTCACAGGTAGTTTGCCTTCCTAGTAACTGTTTTAACTTCTTTTCTACTACATGGTAATATTAATCATTAATCTCAGATCATCTAGACTGCAGAGGCAGTTCTTTTGCAAAGGTAATTTACGTGATTAAACTTGTAGGTGAATTTTGTTTGGTATAGGTTTATAAGCACAATCTAGTCACATGCCCTACATTAACAATCATAGCTTTTTAGCTAAAGAAATGGGTTATGTTTGTGTACAATTATAGCAAGAGATGAAACATGGAATACCTAATGAGTGAAATAATCCTATGAGGAGTGAATGCCTTGAATTTACAATACATCCTGTTTGGAGAACAAATGTTTATTTTTATTGAGCATCATCCTCATTATTTGACTCCTAACTTTCAAAACATTCAGAATTATTTCAGTTTTGTAAAGTTTCCAGGTAATTTTCCCTTGAGGTCAATGTAGAATGTAACATGGAAAACTCTGAATAGTGCTAGATCCAGAATGACTTTAATAGCACTTCCAAAAATACCATTTTAATCTTTGGGTCTTCAAGTACATTAGCCATTTTCAAATTCTTCTGATATGTATTATAACATGTTTTACCCGTGAAACTGTAAAAAGTGTCTTGCTAATATCCATAGTAATATTATTATAATGTAAATTATACAGATATGTTTATATCATCCCTCCTTTTTATTACTCACTAAAGATTTTATTTTTTTATCAAATAAATGACTTGCCTCATTGTAAGTGAGTTATTTCATCATGGATATCAGAAACTGATGTGGGCAATCACTTATTCTAGTGAAGACCCAATGTAGGATGTCTTTAGGCACTATAGATAGCTCACTTCAAAAAAAAAAAATAATATTAAGACAGAGAATATTTAGAATGAATATTTATTCATTCATATGTTTTGTTGCAGAAACTAACTATAATTCTTAAATGCTTCTTGGAAGTGATCTGTGAAATACACCAGGTGATATCATTACAGATGTCTAACAGGACCTAACAGGACAGGCCTTTTTTTTTTTTTTTTCCTGATATGCATACTCGACAACGCTTTATGCATTTGATTTCTGAGTGTTGTATTTATTGACTGTAATGTGAAGCTTCTTTTCCTCTTGTAATCATATCTTCACTGTTTCTCCTCTTCCTTTTCTTTTTCTTTTTCTTTTTCTTTTTCTTTTTCTTTTTCTTTTTCTTTTTCTTTTTCTTTTTCTTTTTCTTTTTCTTTTTCTTTTTCTTTTTCTTTTTCTTTTTCTTTTTCTTTTTCTTTTTCTTTTTCTTTTTCTTTTTCTTTTTTTCTTTTTCTTTTTCTTTTTCTTTTTCTTTTTCTTTTTCTTTTTCTTTTTCTTTTTCTTTTTCTTTTTCTTTTTCTTTTTCTTTTTCTTTTTTATCTATCCATTATTTCTTTTTGTCATTTGCCAGTGCTCATATACAATTTCTCATTGTATAGTTCATTATGGTATCCCCTAGCCACTTTCCCTTCCACATTATACTCATACAGCAAGAAAACACTTTTTCTCCACCCGCGTGCATTAGTAGAAATTTTCTCATCAGCCTTCGGAACAGATGGCTGTTCATGTGTAGTATTTCTGTGTGATTTATTTGGATGCAAAGGTTTATTAAAACTCTTGGCAACATCCCTTTGACCGGGTGGCTACTATTGCTGGTGGTCGGCATTGTATTCCTTTCTTCTCCCTTCACTCTGTTTTAATGAAGGAATCTAGCTGGATTCTGTATCTACAGACTAAAATGTCTAACACAACTGAGAGAAATTCTAGCCCTCTTCCACAAGCAAATACTGGCTCATTTCAAGTTTTGCTCCATACTAGAATAAAATGAACCAAAAGAAGACTCCCGTAAAACCTAGGAAAGCATTTGTATTTTTATTTCCTTTGAAATTCTGATATGATTTTGCCTATTTGTTCTTTCTAACATGACATGTATTAGTCTACGTATTTTTCTCATGTCTTGTTTTTATTTTTGCCAACATGGAGGATTTATTAGTTTAACTAAAAATAACAAACACAATCTTTTAGCTCAGCATGAAACGTTTTCCTCTCCCCTGAGAAACAGTATAGCTTTCTCAGCCTTTTCCCACAAAATGATTCTCCTCTGAGACTTCATTCTGGCTGGTATGTGTAGATTTACAATATGTCATGTATGAAACTATCAGCACCCTGTATTTGGAAGAAAGGACATTATCTTTGGAAGAAAGAAGCTCTGTTCTGTTTCTGTTCCAGTGATGCTGGAAGAATCAGAGGCAGTGTAAACCTCATTGTGCCAGGAAGGACTGTGACTGCATTGCAGAATTAAGACTGACAGGACATCCTAGTCAAAAGTGGGGTGGATACTAATAGCCCTCTTGTAATTCTTCCCTCATTTCCTGGAGAATGCAAATACAATGGCACTGAGGTTTAGAAATGAGATGGAAATGACATAAGAGTCAGACCTACACATATCTACATGGAATGAAATTGGGAGATTCAAAGATTAAGTGTTTTGTTCTACACTGTTTCTTATGAAGTGAAAGAAATAAATTGAGCAGAAGTGATGACTCATCTAAGACCCTCATAAGGCTTACCTCCTTGGAAAACTCATTAAGTGTTAACATTTGCTAATGCTAATGTTAATGTATCCTTACCTCATGGATAGGGACCCAAGGTCCTGTCAGCCTGTATATCAGGGTTTCTTCCCAAGTAAACGGTAGCAGGGGAGGTGAAGTGAAGAAGGAAAAATGTACATACCTAAATCTCACCCTGACATGGAGTAAAGATGGAACTAGAGTGAATGAGAAAATCTGGGAGCTGGGAATTTTTTACATGTCCTACAGTTTAGATAAAGCCTAAGAGTAAAATATATAGCTTGAAAGGATGTCTGTCTTACTCACTTATGAAACTAGCAGTCAAAAGCTAGGTACCCAAGACTCCTATAGTGTTTTTTGAGAGATTACGGTGACTGAAAATACCTGGGACAAGCCAAAAAGCTGAGTGGAAATATAGACTACATATAAAAACTAGTAGAAGTAACTATACACTGGAGGGGTGTGCTGCCATTGAGAGACACTTGAGAGGCTACAGAAAAGGGTTGTCAGAAATCTCATGAAGCTGAACTAAAGAAAATGCCAAGTCTTGTCTACGGGGAGAAGTAATGCCATGCAACAGTACAGGCTGCAGGTTGAGCAGATGGAAAGCAGTTTTACGGAGAAATACTTTGGGGTCCTGATGGACAATAATCTGTTCATGAGCCAGTAATGTGCCCTGGTGGTAAAATAAAAAACCAAAAGCATCCTCGATTGCTTAGGAGGAGCCAACAGGTGGATGGAAGGGATCCTTCCCCTCTTCTCAGCACTGGTGAGGTGTATCTGGAACAATGGGTCCAGTTCTGGCATGGCCTAGAAAAAGACTCAGCAAAGGGCCATTTAAATAGCCAGGAAACTGAAGCATCTGACATATTAGGAGAGGCTGAGAGAGCTGAGATTGTTCAGCTTCAAGAGAAGAAAGCTCATGAGGGATTTCATCAATGTGTATAAGCACGTGTTGGAAAGCAGTATGGGAGACAGAGACAGAATCTTCCCAGGAGCTCTAGTGACAGGAGAAGAGGCAGTTGGCACAAACTGAAATACAAAAAATGCCGCTTAAACCTCACAAAAAAAACCTCTTTTACAGTGAGGATGAGGCAGGTGGACCAGAGCAGTTGTCTCCATCATTGGAGATACTCAAAATGTGACTGGACAAAGCCCTGAGCAATCTGTTCTTGAAGGGGAACTTCAGAGGACCTTTCCAACATCAACTGTTCTGTAATTCTATGAAGCTGTGTAACCCAGCCACCCTGAAAGTATGAGGAGAAAGATGGGGCTTTTATTCCAATTCTCTGGCCTTCTGGTTGTCTTAGGGAATCAGCTTCCTGGTTTCTTTATTCGTTATCAGACTTAATGAATGCTTAAATCTTTTGTTTAGAAAAAGAAAACAAAATAACAATAAATATCAAAAAAAAAAAAAATAAAAAAAAAGGAAAGCTTCAAAAAGAGAATGTGAGCAACACTCTGCAGCACATTTAACATTCTGATATTTGTATAATTCTCTCAAGATATGGAGATATTGGTTATTCTGTTTTTAATCAAGTGTAATGATGATTTAAGCTCAGAAGAATGCTCTAGTCATTGATTTATTGCATAAAATAGACATCCCAGAATTTTTTTCTGCATCTGTTCATTTTCTGCAAATCGGGTATGCTTTCAACATGCCAGTCTTGGTTTGAGAATATCACCTATGCAAAGGCAGAAACTAACAGTGTCAGGTCTCTCTCCTTACTACAATGCAAGGACTTTAGTGGTATCTCAGTATTGTGTTTTGTCCTTATCGTTTTCTTTTTTCCAAGTCTGGTCTGGATAAGACTTCCAGGTAGGACATGTAAACTCGTACAATAAATCTGCAGCAGAGTAAGGAACATGCCCCAGATGTGTCACATACTAAATGAATACTCTTCCTTCTAAGACATCCTTTAACTTTGGAAATAGAAGGAGAGTTTGCTCTTCAAAAATCTTGAGAAAGAAACAAGGGCAAAACATACCACCCACAAGTAAATATATCATGTTTCTTAGTTATCCTTTGAAACACTTGACCTCTGAACAAAGTCTTGTTGTTCTGAGAAGAAACTACCTAGATTAAAGAATATTTTCTTCCACAATTCACAACCATCTTTTTTTTTTCCCCACTGTGAAAATAAAACCAATTTTCCAGCTTGTCTCATGAGATCTTGAGATCATCTCCAGTGACAAAGCATTGGAACAGGCTGACTAGGGAGGTTGTGGAGTCTCCTTCTCTGGAGATATTCAAGGCCTGTCTGGATGCCTACCGGGGCAACCTGTTCTGAGGAACCTGCTTTGGCAGGGGGGTTGGACCCGACGATCATTCGAGGTCCCTTCCAACCCCTACAGTTCTGTGATTCTATGATCTTTGGATGATGACAACAGACTGTTCTGCAAATAGCTGTTTCAGTGCCTGGTGAATTTGAAAAGAATTTGGAGGTACTTCAGTGGCAATAACTACATCCAGAATAAGAAAAACACAGCCATACTCTTAATACTAAGGTAAAACTGTGAGTGAAAAAAAAAAATCAGCTCAGAAACTGGAAGTAAATTAGTTTCTGTGGTATCTGCACTATAGCTGTTGTAGATGCAATATAATTAAAATCTGAATTAGAATTTTTCCATATGTACTTTGTTTTCATTGGGATTGATGCTTGATCTGCTGAGTTTGTTTTAAGTAGGTGTATAAAAACGAATTGTTCAGTTGGTCTTCCTAAAATGTTTAGCAAGTCTGTTGAAGGATCTCCAGCAGTCTTTCTGAAGTTAAGGGAAGGAAACAAATTTTAAGAGATTTTTTTCCATCTCCTTTTCTAATATGACTTAAATAATCATCTCTTTGTCTAAAGAATCTATTTGTAACTTATTTCCTTGTTTTGTTTCCCTAATGGTTTGTACATCTTGAGCCTCCCTTCTTTCTGAGTTCTTCTGAACAGTTTTGTTGGTCTGATTTTGCTTCTACAACCTTCTAGCTAAAGACAACAAAGCAGAGACTCTTTCTGGGCTCCTCACACTGCTACTGTGATTGCTTCATTATCTACAAAGATCAGGGGAAACAAGAGCTCTCCTTTGCTTACAACATGGGAAACCTTTTCTTCACCCTTCATACTCTGCAGCTGCATTCCCCCTGAAAAAAAAATTATCTGTGGAAATAATATCTCAAATAAAGTAAAGAGACTTGTTTCTGTTCTTTCTCCTGTCCTGGTTTCAGTTAGAACAGAATTTTCTTCCTAGTAGCTGGTGGAATGCTGTGTTTTGGCTCGGAATGAGAAGAGTGCTGATAACACCCCGATGTTTTAATTGTTGCAGAGCAGTGCTTATACCAAACCAAGGACATCTCAGCCTTTTGCTCTGTCCTGCCAACAGGCAGGCTGGGGGTGCAATAAGAGCTGGGAGGGGACAGACCCAGGACAGGTGACCCAAACTAGCCAAAGGGGTATTCCATACCATCTGACGTCATGCTAAACAATATATAGGGGTGGCTAGCCGGGGGAGGGGGCCGGACTGCTCAGGGTTAGGCTGGGCATCGGTCAGTGGGTGGTGAGCAATTGCATTGTGCATCACTTGTTTGTACATATTATTAGTAGTAGTACTATTATCACCATTGTATTATTATTATTATTGTTATTATTGTTATTATTATTTTCCTGTCTTATTAAACTGTCTTTATCTCAACTCACGGGCTTCACTTTCCATTTCTCTCCCCCGTCCCAGAGAGGGAGGGGGAGGGTGAGCGAACATCTGCGTGGTGTTTAGCTGCCAGCCGGGTTAAACCACAACACTCCACAGCATATACTGCATGGTGTACATGGGATAGAACTAGAAGGTCTGGCACCAGAAAAGCTAATTTCTAAAAGAAGCTTTGTGCTCACATCACCAAAAGTCTGGTCAGTCAGCAGGATGACAACTGACCTCAGAAATGACTTCTTGGCTGCCATGTAACTACTCTGTCTCTTCTCCAGTACAAAGCAGTTCAAACTGGCTTAACAGCAAGCATCTTTGCATGAAAAGATTTTCCTTGCATCTGTACCTCAACTTGCCCTAATCCAAGTATGATTCTCAGCAGTGATACACAGCTGATACGCATGACCTCTAGCAACCAGCAGCTGTTAGCCCAACCATAGAAAGGCTCGATTTTATTTTTCAGTAGTTCTCTGGTGGCATGAGAACATGAAACTGCTGCTCTCCATCTACGCTTAGCTTTGCTTCCTGCTTCTGTTGTCTCCCTTGATATTTCACATCTGCCAGGAGACACAGACTTAATCCCAGATTTCTCTTCTTCTTGTTCTCCTCGTAACCTCCCATCACCAACTATTTCAAGGTCATGTTTTTGATTGCTCATCAGCATGAATTAGCAATCTCTTTGTCTTGTTATTAACACTGGGTGGAGACAGAAGGAAAATTGGTCTTTACGCCGGTCTGGTATAAGAAAGACACCTTAGGACGCTCATCTTTCTAGGATTTCTGCATGTGGCAAGTAATATTATAGGTTAAAAGTGCAGAAACCTATTATAGGCATTCTGAGCAGTCCCCTGCACCACATATTAGCTCTATACAAGCTCTAGACCTAGAGCTGCCTATAAGCGTCCAAATTAGTACTCCTACACTGTCTCCTGAAGTAGTAAATGACACTTGTATTGATCAGGAATAACACCTCTTAAACATATATTGCCACACTGTTGCCTTGTCCTTTAAATAGCATTGTCAGTCTGTTTCTGTGACATTGCGTAAAGGTGAGGGGTATTACCCACCTGACAGATTTAGGTGATCCAAGCCCAACCTGGGAAGTCCCACTTTTAAAGAAACAAAAAGATTTTAGCATAAATAATAAACTTAGACTTTTCCTTTACTAATAAACAGTGTTTTTTTTTTTTTTTAATTTATTAGCAAAAGTCCAGCTGTGTAGCAAAAGTGAGTTTTGAGCTACTCTTTGTATTGAGAAAATGTATTTAAGTCAAAATGATAGTTTCTGCTTACACAGACAATGTTGTTCCCAGCTTGTACACATGGGAAAGTACCTTCAGATAAGACAATTTTAGGGTTATCTGTGCATAGGCTACATAGAACTCCGCAGTATTCTCCCAGATAAATCCAGAAGGTAAATGGTTGAATTCAAATATCCCCCAATGTGAAGATACAGTCACCCTCTACCGAGGGTTGTACTGTTAAGTAGGATAGTCTGCCACTATTTAAAATGAATGACATTTCAGAATATTAAATCATTAGAAAAAATGGTTAAATGTAATCATTTGTGGAGTTTACACATTTTTCCTCTGGACCTTCAGGCCATGGTGATAGTATTAAGGTGATGTCATTATATTACAGACGTAACAGTGAAACAGCAGGTAACATTCCATGGTACAGGCAGCATCCTTCTTTGTCTTCTTGCTACTATTTTTTGCTTGAAAAAGGCAGGGGAGTGAGCCAAGAGAGCAAAGCAACTGAAGGTGAAATATAAGAAAGCTTTGCTCTGCATGTTTCATCCAAAGACGTTTTGCCTTCCTCCTTCCATACCCTTACAAGAGACAACATTTCTTCAGGGGTCCCCTGAATTTGCCTATCAGCCATTCTTTGTTGGCTTAACAGTTAAAATGGCAGTGCTGGCAGCTTCCTCCGCTCATGTACTTGCAGTGTTGTACAAGTGCCTTGTGGCAAATACTCAGAAAAGATCCACTCTAGTTTCAGGTCTTTCTTGTATTCATTCCTTTTGCTCAGATATTTGGTTGAATTAGCTTTCAACAGAAGTTCAAATTCAGTTTCTAGTTACTCCAAACATACCTGTTTTTATAAATAAGTCAACCCAAATGCAGTGTTTGAATTTTCACCAGTCTTAAACTGATTTGTTAACATAAACTGTCCCACAGACAAATGGAGTTCTAAAAAATTCAGAAGAGGAGAGCATTGTCTATCTTACTTTTGAAGGTCTGTTGCACAAATAACGCCTTATAGCCAGCTAATCCTCAAGTGAATATAGATATTCTGCACTGAAGCAGGTTTTTGTTCAATAGATATTGAGAAATTTAACATTGTATTTATTATTTTTTCTAACAATTGTCATTATGATGGAAATAATCGTAATAAATTTTTATAGTTCTGACAGAAAAAGTTTGAAAGACTTATATATTTTTTTCCAAAAAGTTTTCTGAAGTCTGTACTGTGTTTGCAAAAATAACCCTTTTCTAATCAGACTATTCTTATGTCCTTTGTAAAGCTCAAACTGATTTTGTTGTTATTATTATCATGGAAAGAGATATGGGGAAGTGGAAAAGAGTCCTCTATCTCTCTCTCAGGTTGGGATGGCATTGAAAATCTGAGTGCTGGCCTCTTTGAGATTCCCTGAAAATAATTCCTCTGTGTTCCTTAGGAAGAGAGAAAGGCTTTTTGCAAAAGTATCTTTCTTTTCATTTAACAGTACTTACATGTTCTCAACATTCCTTTACTAGCTTCAGTAGGTTACAACTTAAAAGCCTAGTGAAACACTCTTTATAAAGAATTTGTAATATCTGGTATTTACTGCTTTCTTTCCAATCTTATGTAAAAATATTTAGACTATTATAGCATATCAGAAAATCTAAAGCTGCATTTCAGAGCCTGCTGCTAGACCTAGAATTAATAGGTAAGGCTTTGCAGACAGAAAAGAATTTTCCTGAAATCTGCTGGCACTGGAAACATTAGGGTAGTACATATTTTCCACAGGTTTTCTTAAGTAGTCTGAACAATTTACTTTGAAAAGCAAGTAAACTATAAATAAATATAGGCTGTTTTTTTCCCCTATATTACCTATACATAGCTATTTCTTTAAATTTACCAGAACTACATGAAAGTCTTTAACAATCTGAACAGATTTATTTATTTATTTATTTCTATCTTGGCAACAATTTTAAGGTTTCCAATTTTCAATCCTTCTTCATTTACAAGCTTACAGATCAAAGACAGCAAGTCTCAGAATTCAATTCCTTGCGGAATTTAAAGACAGTTCCTTGGTGTTAATGTATGGTGGTACTCTTTGATTACATGATCGCATATTGCTTTGTCAATGTCACTTCAGCTACATCAGGGTACAGATTAAACAATGTTTAATTACTGATAAGCTCCTTGGTTTATTTCATTTCACGTAGCATGGCCCCAGGTCTTATTTATTCCACAGCACTCAAATCTTCCTAAAAAGACAGAAATGTTATAGGCACTTCCATTACTGCTGTTGCTGTTATCTCTTTATCTCCAAATATTTCCACTAAACTCAAGAGTTGTTTATTATTATTATTAATTATTATTATTATTATCTGGAAAACTGATATATGGATGCATTAAGGTGAAAAATAAGCATTAATTTAGTGATCTGTTTGTGACTCCAAGAGACTGACAGAATATAAATGTTATAAAGCAAAGTGTGTTCATGACCCTATGCCATTGACTTATTATTGTAAATGGAAATATAATAATGGAAACCAGTGATGGAAGCAAAAATGAAATTCTACCTCCTGGAACAGACAATTGCCTTCAAGTCATGCTTTGTACAAACATGGTTCTATATCAGCACTCACTGAAATTTCATCTTGAGAGGAGCATTGAATTTTGGAAAAGTCAAAACGCCTAATTTGGGGTTTGATATTTTTATTTTATTTTATTTTATTTTTAATGGAGCTTCAAGCTTTTAGAAATATTATAGAGTTTTTCTATGATAATGCAATCTAAAAATGAACTACACTGTTTAAACTACCTGAAATTCCATGTTCAATAAAAAATGGCCCACCAGAAATTATTTAACCTGAGGAATAGATACTAATTTGGAACAAACCTGTATTTCAAAATCTTCAAATCCTTTACACCCCATACACTAAAGTGTTCAAGCCCAGTTTAGATGGGATTTTGAACAACATAGTCTAGTGGAAGTTGTCCCTGCCAATGGCAGGGGGGTTGAAACTAGGTGACCTTTAAGGTTCCTTCCAACCCAAAATGCTCTATGATCCTGTGATTCAAAGATTTATATAATACAACTTGCAGTCTGAGTTGTGAGTACTTGACACACCTGCAAATCAAACAGTATGATCCCAGTTATACTGATGGCTATCAGTAGATAATAAACACAACCAGCAAACACCTGAGTGAAGATTGGGTGAATGACTTGCCCAGATTCACACTGATATTTTTTGGCAGATGTTCATTTGGAATCCAATCTCTTGGATGTATTTCAACAGCCTTAAACAGGAGACCATTATTCATTCTTTTCCCGCAACTTCTTATCCACTTGTTGCACAGGTTTCAACTTTTGCTACAAATGAAACAGTTATCCTTCAGAAAATATTCCTTTCTCATCACACACCCTAATTCATCCCAAGAGTGGAATTCTGTGTACAAAGAAAATGTGATCACAGTTAAAATTCTTTTCCTGCTGTACATGTAAGGAGATGATATCCTTGAAGAGCCAAGGAAACATGGTTTAAATAAAACTACTGAAAAACAGATGCAAAACTTATTAAAAAAATGGGTCTGTCATCTGGGGTTTGAAGAAAAATAAAATTTGGTGCAGACAAGTGCCAACTGAAGTAGGATCAATCAGCTATAAAAATATAAAATGAGGAATGGTCTAAATCCAAGTCGTCTCTCTCCTAATCTTGGAACCTCATCCCATACTTCATTACATACTTCATTACATACTTCAGACTTCCTATTCTGACTCCAGTCTGATGGCCTAACCCTTCCCACTTTAGTCTATTTAGGGTCCCCAACTCTGGATTTCCCCACATTGACAATGCCAGGGTCCTTGATCAATGATTACCTTTCGTACATTCTTGCCCCAGTTCTTTGTCCTCCCATGAGTACTCAGCTTCCCTCAGCATAGCTTCAATGTCAGCAGATTTTTCAGGAAAGGAGATTGTACACCCTGATGATAAAGTCATTGCTCTTCCCAAACAAAATTTTAAGGCCTTAGTTTATAGCATGAAGTGAGTGAAATGTCACAAGTAAAATCATTATATTGATTACTCATACAGGAGGAGAAAAAGAAAAAATAAAATAAAAAAATTCTCATGAGTTTCAGTTCCAAATGTCCCAAGATTGTTTTGTCTGAAGCAAATCCTTGACAGATGTTTCATCCTATCTATAACCAAACGTGTGAGCAACTGAACTGGAAGGTAATTTCAGAGCTATCTGGTTCTCCTATAAAAACTTATTATCTTGCTCTTTGTTCCTTCTTCTTACAGCTTCTTAAAGAGGTATTCTTACCTTGGCATATTATAATTAATGTTAACTGAAGTGTTCATAAGCAATTAAATGTGTGTTCATAAGCAATTAACAAATATGTAAGTTTTTAACACTGTGATACTGATGGACATGTTGCAAATAGAAACTGTAGATTCAACAGTTAAATTATTTATCTGTGTTTCCCCTTATCTTACTGTGCTCCTCATGGCAGAATGTAAAATGACCCCTCCTTACCCCCCAGCTTCATTCTTGCAAACATTCCTTGAGCTGATATTCCTCTACATGTCTGCAGCCAGAATTAAAAGAGGTAATAAGGAATCAGTAGGACCCAACTGAACATTGCAAACCTTTTAATTGACTTCCTTGTAAGAGGACTAATTCGTGGTCTTAATAGCTTGTTGAATATATAAGCCTGTTTAGTGGTTACTTTCCTTTATTGTAACTCCGGTCGCACAGGGAACATACTTCTGTTTCCACTTAATTTGCAGACTGGACACCAAGTGAATGTTAATATATTGCTGCAGCTTATTGCCTGCAGTTCCACTGTTTCAATGGCAAGGCTTTCCAAAAATAAGCAAAGCTTCTCATATATCTTTTTTTTTTTTTTTTTTTTAATTCTTTTTTCTTCTTTTTTCTGTGCATTTTCAAGTTCTCCTGGATGCTCTGTATGCATTCTGGAAAACGTGTCCCATTGGTTTAAATGGCTTCTGATCTCTATTGTTCATTCACTTTACAGATAGATTATGATCACATTCTTCATATACTTTCCTTGGAAGCCTAGTCTCTGGTTTATTGAACTTTATCCTTTATCTTCTTCTGGAAAAACAAACAAACAAACAAACAAAAACCTTTAATATTTCTGAGTCTTTAGCAACATCATAACTGTGACAAAGACAATGTTTTACCAACCTTTATCCCCCTTACACATGCTTCACCAAAATAATTGGTGCTTTCCACCCTCTTAGCAATTCTGTTTTTAGGACAATATCAATGGCTTTTCTTATGTATGTTCAGTTCTATCCCCTAGTTAATCTATTAATCTTGCAGACCTCTATGTCTGGATGAACATAATGAATACATATATTAATCAGAACTTTATTTTGCTGTGCAAGGAAGAGAACCTGGTGTTGGATTTAATTTTCATTCTGTGTAATGGTCTAAAACAGCATATAAAACACTTATGGTACTAAATACGTGGCATCATTCATTTCTGTAAAAGGGTTTGTACTCAAAAGGAAATGGATTCTGTCATTCAGAAAATATGCAGACTTGGGTGGATAAATAAAGTGGGGAAAGGTGCAATACTGGACATTTTTTTATAGTTAATCTGATAAGAACATGTATATTTATTATTTGAAAGGATTATTTTGTGGTGTCTCCTTCATCACCTTCAAAGTAACCCAAGGATGCTGTGATCCTCTTCTAAAATACCGTAACTGGATAAGAGCAGAGATCCTCTAACAGTGAAACCAGAAGTTACATCAAGACATAATTTTTTTAGAAGCAATTCAACCAGTATAGAAAATGTTTCATTTGTTTTTATTTCTTAGCCAATTAAAATGTCTTTTGTTACACTTCTAACATCATTTTAACTTTTGTCTTCCTTTTTTTCTTCCACTCAGTCACAATTACATCAGGACTGGCAA
Source organism: Netta rufina (assembly GCF_964035555.1). NCBI lineage: Eukaryota > Metazoa > Chordata > Aves > Anseriformes > Anatidae > Netta > Netta rufina. Next base: position 84,471,074 of record NC_140124.1, on the reverse strand, counting down.
TGGAAAAATATTTTGTAATTCACATGAATACAGGGAAAAGATTTTCCTTTTTCCAACATGTAGAGTGTTCTGAAAGCTGATTAATCATTCTTTAAACAAGATACAAATTCAATACACATGAACAAGTCCTAGCTAATGTTACATTAAGAATGACTGTTCAGTGCTCTGAGGTTTAAACTTTAATGGGAGTATTGACCTTGATGCCAAACCCTAGTGAATGCAGTAGCTGTTCAGGTACACAGGGATTAAGCGGCAAAAAGAACTCTGTTGTGAGCTGGCCATACTTGAAGTTTAAGCAGAACATGTATATATGCTGGAGCAGATGGGAAATAAGGAAGCGGCGTCTGTTCTCCATGTGGGTTTTTTTGTTTGTTTGTTTTCTTTTCTTTTCTTTTTTACCCCTTGCTAGGAAACAAACCAATATACTTTTAACTTTCTAGCTATCTCTTGCTTCCACTGAACTCAGGAGGAGACAGGAGTCACCCCTTTGCCTGAGTGGTTGTTTCTGAGCCTGGCCTGGTGTGGTGTGCCTCCTGGGATGTGCAATTTATGACTCATCATTGGCTCAGCGCTCAACCCATTAAATGTCCATTTCAGACAAACAAATCAATCATAGACTAGTGAAAACTAATGTAAATATTTAATTGCATCTTAATCATAATTCATATCTTAATCTACTGTTCCCAGATATATTTATTTGAATACATTACAGAGCAAGAGTAGAGTCTTTTGGGCTTACATTTTTTTTTAAACTCCAATCCTGGTCAATCTCAACTTTATAAACTGACTGAACTGCTTTTCCTAGCCTGGTTCTCCTCAGGGCTTTCATCTCTTTGGAGTGGGTATAAAGCAAAGTTATTTTAAGGTGGAACAGGCCAAGAAACAGCTAAGAAATTAAAGGAAAAGACTTATCAGTTTACTTTAAATCAGTACCTTGGTATACTTTCATCCAAGATTAACTGGACTAGAATATCGCTTATGTACACTCAGTATGTACCTAAGTTTTTGAAATCCCTTGGTGCAGGAGTTTGTGAATTCACGGGCTGATCAAGCTACTGTACAAAGCTGTGAAAGAAGAATCCTACCAAAACTTTTCAGTATGAAGACAGCTCCCTGTCTGATGAAGACTCTGAAGAGTCACTTGCTGGTGACTGAGAGGGTGTGATGGGAAAGCAGCATTGCATTTTGGACTTGCCCTCATGCTCTGGCCAAGACATCTGCTATTGACCATTACCAGCCACAAGAACACCAGGGCAGCTGGCCCTCCAAGACAAGTGAGTCTGTGTGGTCTCATTAATTAAGACAAACAAACATGTATATATACTGAGAGTGGAAGAATATTAGTTTGATTCAAAATCTAAATAAGAATTAATAAAAACATAGACATAGTTTTCATTTTTGTGATGGCCAAAGGACAAGCACAGAAATGTATCACTGGTGCACTCAGAAAGGTTTATAAAAAAAAAAAAAAATGTCTCCATGCAAATATGATTCTTTTCTTTCTTGTTTTAGGAAAGTGGTAGGAAAGCTGGAAGGGTCTATGAAAACTATTTAGGTTTGTTGTCATTTAAATAATGTCTGAAAATTAATTTATATCCACCCTGTGTAAGATCACTGACATAAAACCTTTTCACTAAGGACCTTGACATGTAGAGAGTTAATGGAGGGGGCAAACACATGCATTGGGAATATGACAAGTTAACTTTAGTGTTTTAGGGTACAGAACAAATAAAAAACTTAAAGAAATTCACTTGAAACATATGGATAGATACTGCAAATACCTATGAGAGTGGCTGAATATAAAGGGAACTACAGACATCCAAAATTTGGGCTGAATTTCTGGGTAGACGTGTGGTGCCAGGAGTTGGACTCGATGATCCTTATGGGTCCCTTCCAACTCGGGATATTCTATGATTTTACGAAAATTTGAAGAGACAAAAGAAGATTTAAAAAAAAAAAAGTGAAAAAAGTGAAATAATACAATGAGAAGTTAGCTGAAACTCAGATATTAAGTCCAAGAGACGAATCTGAAAAGAAAAAAGTGTAGCATATTGCAGAGGAAATGTGCTGAACCAATATCCTCTAGACTAAGAAAGCAATATGTCAATTTTTTCTAAGTCCATGTTTAAAACCTCCATTTTGAAGTTTAGTTGGATATTTTCTTTAACCAAAATTGAGCATAGTTCAACTAAACCAAATAGTTCTTGTCACTATTCAAAATGCTTCAACTAACTACTCACATGGAACAGTGAACATATAACCTTTGAAACAGGTTTCCAGTAAACAGACCATGAGCTATTTCTCCTTAGTACAATATTTGCAGCGGTAGTCAGCCATTTGTGTCCATTTGTGGAACCATATTTTTGAGACGAGAAGAACTTGGCTTTATGTAACCAGCCTGGATACCCTTATTGTTTTGTTTACTGCAGAATCAGCACATGAAGGAAGAACACGGATTAAAAAAAAAAAAAAAAAAAAAAAGACATACAACTTCAGAGTATGTTACCTTTAGTCACCTATCTCTATCTTGTGTGTAGGTCTTTCTGACAGGATTCATCAAATCTGACAATAGCTATGTCTACAGCTATTTTTTTAGCAGTATGGGCATTTTTGCACCTTGACTCTCATCAGCTACACTACCTATTTTGAACATTTCCATTTTCTCAATTCAATATGGAGTTTGTGTTCATTTTACAAGTGGATTTTCCCACATTCCAAATCTGACTATTGCTAAGCAAGGAATGCCAGATGAGCAAACTTGTGAAACTTCAATGCATTAAAAATTCCTCTGCACTTGAGGAATGAGGATGCCAGCAACTCACCTCATAACATGTTCCTCCATTGCTCTACCAAAGTGCCACAGCAAACGAGCTCAGTTCATGGATCAGAGGAGGGCAGGAGAGTGAGGGAAAGGTTTGTCTCAGACTGGCAAGAATGCTGTATTGCATAGGAGAGGACACTGTGCTCCAAATTCCCATCCAGCTGCTTTTCATATAATATGTGGTCTGATGGTGTTTGAGGTATTCCACCAAGACTGAAGGGACAGGAGAGCAGAGATTGTCAGAGAGCAAACACAGAGAGCAGCCCTCTGGAATTGTAACCTAAAGGTGTTCACTTGGATGGTTTGTGATTGCTGGTAATTCAACTGAAGCTATGCTTAGAAAAATGAAGCTGACAACTGAAACGGAAACTTGTGTTTTTTAATCTCCTCCCCTGCACTTCCACACTTTCACAGTGTTCCCATAATCTAGAAAGCTCAAAACCAATGATTTGCCACATAATTCAGAGCAAAAAGAGTGAAATACTTCCATCCAGGTTCTCAGAGGGAGAAGTGGGAAAATCTACACTTTTCACAAATGTCAATTACAGTATTGTCCTTTGAGCACCCTCACAAATCTTTTCCTGTTCATTTTCATATAAATTATAAGTACCTTCAGGAAGTTAGGTAACCCATTTCCAATGTCAATTAGTTCACATTCATTGAAAAGTATCAGGTCAATTATTGGCCCATAACTGGCTTTTTGAGAAGTAAATGACTCCCTGCTCAACTCAAACTGCTTCTAAAACAAGTTTATCAATTTGATTCCACGGTTTAGAAATCTAATTCATCAAAGAAATGAGTGTGGAGATAACAGACATTTCAGTAACAAATGTAACAAATAGGAAACACTTCCATTCTAAACTAAACAACCTTTGTGTACATTTTCTTAGAGAAGAGCCAGAATGCCAACTCATGATGAAGGGTAGGCACATGATGGAGGTACATAATCCTCACGTGATGGAGGATTCATATGACAGTACAATCAGACAGCAAATTCAGAGTAAAAAGAAGACTGTGCACCTCAGATTCCAGGACATTACTGGCTTCAGGGACTCTTTAGACTCTTCTGTGCTTTATTTCACAAGCTCTTTCCCAGCCTTCTTCACACCTTGAGTGCTATGCGTTGCCTCCAGCTCCCTCTCCCTAACACCATACTGGGAACTTTGTGTTACCTCCTGTGTCTCACTGCAGTGTCCTCCATGCTATTCCAAGCAGAGGTTGTGTTTGCACTGTTTCCACTTCTCACACACTCACCGTTCAGAGTCCTCTTTGCAGCTGCCTACATCCCATTAGTGATTCTTCATTTTATCTTTCCTAACCATGTTATGAACTCTGCCTATTTATTCTGCCTTGTCCTATTTTATCCTTTTCAAGAATTCAGATTATATACGCACCATTCTCACGTCCCTGCCTCTACCAAAGATCCTGTATCTGTCACACTTTAATATAAATAACATTTAGGCTGCCAAATGCTCTATCATCTATCCTGTGGTCCTCCTCCTTCCCTTTTTCCATATACTTTTCTCTGGTTTGCATACTGCTGCCTGGAAGCCAATCCTTCTCAGCACAGAATATTGAGCATTTTGGGAAGAGGAGCAGAAATGAAAGCTGAACAAATTTATTGCAAAAAGTGCTGACTGCTGCCAACAAGCAGTTCTTTGTCTTGCTGCCAGTCAGAGAGGGGACTAATGCCATGGCTCTACTAAATATTTGCAGAAGCACACCTCTTTTCTCCTCATTTACATTCTTCACTACTCCAATTGCCAACAAACTCAGCAGGTTTCCTCTGACTGCTATGGTCTACAGTATTGTCTGAAGTGTGGAAGTGAATAAAATGCAATGATAAAAAATTACCTTGTCACATATTCTAACAAAGACATGCTGCCAACGTTAAAATGGTATCTCACAAACTTAGGCATCTATGTACAGGCTGGTTTCAGCCAGTGTAAGCAGAGTTGCAGAACCAAGAGTTGATATGCTCCCGCACTGCACAAACATGCACAGCTCACAGTGTCTTGTATCTAGAAATGTACTATCAGTTGGGACCATGGAAAAGAATATAAAAAGGGGTTAGCAGGCTTAAGGGGCTGATTTATGAAAAGATTAACAGTAGGACAGTTTACACAGCAATTTGAAAATAAAGTATCTAGTGATCTAAAAATAACAAGAAAAAGAGTAATCATTTGAAATAATTAATGAAGAGTATAACAAATGCAAAACAAAGCAGACTGCCTAAGCAAGACCCACTACCATGAGGAATAAACTGGGATCAGTGTCACTACCTAGTATGCTTAAACTTAAAGTCATCTGTGGATGTCAAAATAATGCTTCTTTGACAGATTACGTAGAATAAAATGTTGATATTTCCAATGAAAATAATTTTTAAAGGCCACATAGATGGAATAAGCATCCTAGTAGCTACTCTTTCAATATCCCTATGGCCATATGAACTAAATGTCAGAAAAACATTCAAAGATTTATGAGATTAACATGTGACGACTCTGGTTCTGTAAAACCTTAAATTTCCATCACAATTTCTATTTAGGTCAAAAAATTTTACTTAAGTCACTGAGTTTTCTCATTTTATAAATACTATGTTATTTCACTTAAATTAATGAGGATGCTGTCTTCTATTCCAACAATAAATGTTGGACACTAGTTGGTGCATTTTTTTTGCACAGTGTTAAAATAGTTATTCTCAAGCGATTTACTGAGATCATTTTGAAACTATATATAATTTGCAGGAATCATTTAAATGAAAATCAGTGAGAACAAAACACCTAGAGTTGCATTATTCTGGGACAATGTGCAAGACAGATAATAGACATAGTACCTGTCATACTGGTTCAGATATTAGCACTTCATTCTTCATTCACTGTAGTAAAAAAGATCCCCTCATGCCCACACTTGATGATTTTTTCTTACTTAGTTTCTTTATCACCTGTGGAAAAATATACATTCTTCTTTACTAATCCCTTTAATGATTTCAGATAAATGTGCCAGAATAAAATAAAATTTCTTAATGATCAGAATTCTGTTCAATTTTTGTCAGCTTTTCCACATATTTATTCCGTCAGACAGTGACATGCTGTCTTGTAATTTTAAAGCAAGTTCAACTGCTAAGACAAAATATTGTTCTGTACAAGTCTTTGCTTAGCAGTGATTTTTGCGCCTCTAGAAAATGTGCATTTAATACAACAAATAAACACACTATTACTTTAGACAAGAAGAATGTACTTCAGTGAAAAACTTTGACAAAGATATCACTGTCTAGAGAACAAAAATATCGCCATGTTTGAGATTTATCATGCCTTTTACACTTGGACACTTCCTTGGACAAGTTCTGTGTAGACAGTAAAAGCTGTAGATCTTGGGTGGGCTGACACACTCTGAAAAGTCCTATGTCACAGAGAAGTGGCTGACATTAGATGGGATGAATTCAAGTGAAAGTGCTCAGTCTAAAATTCCAAGTAGCAGACTCCAAAATTTAAACAAACACTTTGATTCCCCAAACAAAACCTCTGTTAGTGAGAGCATGCAAACATAGCTCAAATATGTATTTCAAAGCTATCTAACAAACAATTTCAAACGGTGAAAAGATAAATAAAACTGAGTATTTGGGGAAAGTAAAAAGACATGGTAAAATATTTTTAATTTTACAAGACAGATTATGAAGCAGAAACATGGCTATTCTCAGGTTGAGTTTGGGTATCTTTCGGGTTCACAGTAGTTTCTGTATCTTCACACCTGAAGTCCTCAGTAGAACTGTTCCTGCTTAAAGCTCTGCTCTCCATATTGAGAGTGTAGGAATGTGGCCCTTAGTTGAGATTTGTCAGGTAATGTCAAACAATTTGATATTGCCCTTTATAACACATTATAAGAAACTTCATTTTCAGGGCTGGAAGAATTTGCTTCTACTGTGCTGGCAGTATCTAAGCTCATAGTAAGAAACTAATAGATTTCTTATCCTTGTCTCTAGCAAAGATCTTGAGTGCATTCACAACTGATTTAAAAGAGACTGGATTTTCTGAAGATTACTTCTATGTTCCCAGTCATATCAGAGTGGGAAAATAGGAGTAAAGGACAAAAAAGCCACAGGATTCTAACCATGCTGGCCAACTGTAAGAAGGATAAAATTCAGTCTTGCAAGAAGTGGAAACCTAAATTACTTTTGGCTTATGGTTTGGCTTCAATTTCAATAGTTCTTTATCTTTGTTTTTCTGTAGTAACTCCCAACAGAAATCTATGCTCTGAAATGGAGCCTACTGAAACCATGCCAAAATGAAGAAGACAGATGTATCGATATCACTACTTAATTCAGCCAAAAGATTTTGGTTGACTGCAGGGTACAGGTGTGAGAATGAAGACACTGCATATCTACCAGTCTGCCTGCTCCGCATGATTAATGGCCTTGCACTTTCTGCTGTTTCTCACAGCTCCTAGCTTCTCGCAAATCCTGAGGGAAGGCAAGTAGAGGCTTGATCAGGAAGTCTCATCAGACTGTATGAACTCCATGACCTACTGTTCTGGTATTAATAAGAAGTTTAAATCTGCATATGCATCCATACACATAGCTCAGTAGAGATATATTACTTGACAAAAAAACAAGAATGGTTGTGTAGGGAAAAAAAAAATAAAAAAAGAAAAGGAGAAGGGAAGGGAAGAGAAGGGAAGGGAAGGGAAGGGAAGGGAAGGGAAGGGAAGGGAAGGGAAGGGAAGGGAAGGGAAGGGAAGGGAAGGGAAGGGAAGGGAAGGGAAGGGAAGGGAAGGGAAGGGAAGGGAAGGGAAGGGAAGGGAAGGGAAGGGAAGGGAAGGGAAGGGAAGGGAAGGGAAGGGAAGGGAAGCTCACAGCAATTTCTGGCAGGAAATGCAAAAATTACCTCTTGGCAACCACTGGCTTTTAGTGACTGAAGTGTATTGAGATGGTAGATAATGATGTTACCACGAGGGAGTACAAAGTAGAATGTGTCAGGGAAAAAAAAGGAAGAGGAAGGAGGTTGTCTGTATTAATTAATGATATTGTTCTCACCAATGGGTGTGAACAGCAAAAACAACAAAAATAAAAAGGGAGGGAGAAGAGTCTGTGCATCCTGCAAACTAGACAGCAGTACTAAAGGATTTAGTCACTTGGTCACTGTAGCAGGAACCACAGGATAGAATTAGATATCTTTTTTAAATGTACGGGTTCCTTCTGCTCAGGGCTGAATCCCCCTGCAGAGAGATACTTGTTTCAGAAAGCCAATCTGGCTTACCCTCTCTTAAAAAATATAGGTTAAAAGAGAACTAATAGCAACAATCCCACTCCCTCTTCCCCAAGTAACCGGATAAAGAGGTCATGCATTTAGAAAGCAGGATGGCCTAGGATTTTATTTGGGCAAGTAGACAAATGCTAATGCACTACTTTCAGCCCCAAGCTGCTTTGCACAGAGCAAGAAGAGTCTCTGCACTGTGCATTGAGTAACCTGGTGGCTCCCAAAGAGAGTGAAACAGCTTATAGATCCTCTGTGATCTGAGCTGTGAATGTGCTATAGCTAATACTATTGCATACTGTTCACATTGCTACTTATAATCTTTTCACCATATGCTGTTCCATTGCATTAAGACTTATTTCCTACTGACTGGTCACATTCTTCTTTGTAAAGCAAGTATAATGTTCTTTTATTTTGATTCAATACTACTTTGCACTTAAAGTACACAGGAAAACAAAACTACCTAGTGCTCAAATCAGTAAAAAATGTCAAATCCACTATCCTTACCTGCTAACTTTATGAGCCCTGAGACCTAGAATATGAAGCTTTCCAGCTGCCTTATAGGTTCCTTTTTGAAAGCAAAAGATTGGGATTATTATGTTTCAACTATCAATAACTTCTTCAAGTTCCTATATGTCCCTAGTATCTAGAGGTAATATTTGGGTATGTAGCTAAATATTCATACTGGTAAGAGATGACTGTTATGAGTCAGACCTAATTAAACAGCCCCTTAAACAGACAGATAAAGAAAAATGAACTAAGGAACAGGGATATACACACATAAACTTCAGCTGATGTTAGCTTAGAAAGCCTACCATCATTAATTTGTTTTTATCTTAGTTTTAAGTGAAGGGAGCTGATCTGGGGAAAATACATAATGGTTCGCCTCCAATGCAGGCTGCAGTATAGTAGTTGGGTTGGTTTTGGTGAAATTTGGAGTGAATCTGGTTCAATTGTTTTCTAAATAAATAAGCTTACATTGAGACTGCATGTAGCTAAAAAGAGATAAATCATTCTAGGTTTCATAGTTCATGTACAGAACTTCAGTGTAATCATTAGATCTAATTTGTATTGTACATTCAAGCATGATTCAAAAGCAAGATTGGCCTGCATACTGAAATACCTGTATTATTGATCCCTATCATTGTGTAGTTATTTAGAAACACTGAGCTGAATAGTTGAGATGTTCATTCACTCATTAAGAGATTTTGGCAATTCTTCATATAAATATTTTCATGCAGGTATGTCCTTGAAATGACATCATGGCAGAGCAAAAGATAATTAAATTTCCGTCCTTTTCTGATAGCTTCAGGCTACCATTTCAAGTTGCTTTCCAGTACACTCTACTTTAACTTGAAATCAGAAGTATATTCTGAGATACCCCCTTAAAGTAAAGAGAGCAGGAACTGCTTCTTTACATTAGCCATTTCTACTCTTTGGGCCACTGCAAATTTCTCCTCTTTATTTTAGGGTGATATTATATAAGTTCTCAACCTCTGTTTCAAAAGCTTGTGACAGCAATCAATAGATAGGCCACATCTCCAGAACTCATCTGATGGAAGGAGTGGAAGAAATCTCTGAATTTTAAAGATGCAGCGGACTTCCATTCCTGGGCTTCATTTAAAGCTATAATTTAAATCCCCATAAAATCACTGGACAAATCTTTTCCTATTGGCTTCAAAAACTGTTAGAATAAATGCCAAAGTTCATATGTCATTCCCAAACATTTACCAAAACAGCCGCTGCATGTATATTCATTTGAAAAGAATGCTAACATGGAAACATCTGGATAAAGAAACCTGCCTTGGTCCTGTGATCCCTCCCTCCTCATTCCTCCTTTCATTGGAGTGAGTAACAGAGTGTCTTCCAGGAGATATACGCACACTCCCAAATGCTTCTAGAGAGGCTAACTTTGAGGTTCTGACACAGATTTCTACCAGGCTGCAAACATTGGACTTGGGATTTTGATCAGACCAGTTCATAAAATGTGGTTTTGAGCTGTATCAGCTTCAGCTGATGAACAATACAGCAGAGAGGGAGTTACACTCACATCTAGCTTGTTGTCTTTCCATCATTTCTTCTCTGTGAATCTCACTAGTAGTATCAATGGTAATGTCCACAAGTAGAAGAGACCACCAGACATTCATTCCTTTCATGATATTCAAAGCAAACAAATTCTTTCTACAGTCATGTTCTCATCTTTGTTTCCCACACAGAGAGCTGGATCTGTGGTTGCAAGAATGAGAAACCAAGTGCTGTACAGAAATGTATGAGTAACTGACCTAAAAAAAAAGGGGCGGGGGGGGGGGGAGGCTGGAGGAGGCATGAGGGCAAAGTCATTGCACTTCACATTCCATTGAAGGTACTGGGATTGTGGGGTGTAACAGAGCAGCAGCTAGGTCACTAGGAAGAAGAACCTACCACTTCTCTTAGAGAAATAAAACTCTTTACTGTGTAGTTGTTGCTTAGTGCTTAAGCCTTGGGTTAACACTGAGGTCTCTCAAAAAGTCCTCAAGGGTAAAATGTATGTTGCTATGGAGTACAATGCTTACAATAATGATTTATTAATAATACATCTGTTTTTTCTTCATAAGAATCAGAACCCAAGAGGCCAGTTTCAGATTCATTCCAAATCCCACTATTTCAATGCTAATTGCTAAAAATGCAGGAGCAATGCATTCTCTCTGCTTGGACCATCTGGCAAATTTCTCAGCTTCGCAGTTTGTTGGTCTTCAGAGTTATTCTGTAAGTTATATATAAAAAAAAATAATTCAGAACTCTATAGCAGCAATGTGGTTAGTTACATGTTTAAAAAAATAGAAGAACAGAAATGCAGGGATTTCACTAACAAAGTTTGAGGTTTCAGATTAATGACAAGTCTAAAGAATGGAACATTCTATTTAATAAAAATAAATATTGTCTTCTTACAATGTTTGACTGCTGTTTCCATCTTGTATCATTTTTCTGAGATGAACTTCTGTAAAATAGTCAAATTCAATGGGTCAGATACTCTGATGTCTGAGAGAGGCATTGTAAGGTAAAAAATTAAAGTCTTAAAATGTGCTACAAACAAGACAATGGAGACTGCTGGTGAAATTGTATCAGGCTTTCTTGAAAGTAAGACAAGCTGTACTGAAACTTCATTGAGAAGAGATTTCTGCCAAGCTAATTAGCCAGAATGGTTGTGCTTTGGACACGGCAACATTAGATGGTTTCTAAGTACCCAAACAGCTGCAGATACGGTCTTGAAATTATCACTCAAGTTTGAGTCAACCTTCATTCAACCAAGTGTCCATTGGTTTTATGTGGAATTACATACATAACTAAACAGGGCATATTCCAGTCACCAATACACTTATTTCTGGAATGCAAGAAGTGTGATATATACTTGATATACTATATAATGATATATATCTAAGGTAATTAATTACACTGTTGTTAAATAATCACTTACAAAAATAATGAGAACAGCTTCTTTATTACATCTGGTCCCCTGTTACAACAACTTGTATATCCTACACAACCTTTCACAAATTTCTGGAATTGCCCATGTCAGATCTTAGTTTATGATTACTTATATAAGTAAAAATTTTAAATTGCCATGAGCAAGAATACAGAAAGATGTTACATGAAAGTTATGCACACAGTCTACAAAGCCGTTTGCTAGCATGCCCACCGGGCCTCATCTAGCATCTCTGTGTTGATCTGGGGATGGCAAATGACTCTACACCTAGTGTAGACTCTACACCTCCTTTCACATGATAACTACAAATTCCTAAATCCTGCATTTCTCCCATTTCCAGTCTCTAAATTCATGAGAGATTATTGATTAAATATGCAATGTTTATTAATTAAATAAAATGTATTTTTCTGTGTTTGTATTTCCATTTCAAAAATTGCTCCCCAGTCTGAGATTGTTGTATTTATATACGAACTCTAACAATGCACAATTTAATAAGGTAAAAACTCATCAAAATATTTTCCATACAAAACAAATCAATATGCAAATAACACGTCCCACTCCATCCATTTAGCCAATGCCCTGAGTAATCTGAACAGGAGAGCTGCATGTCTTTAGAATACTAAATGAAAGGAAACAGCTGGTGATAGACACAAGCTCATGGGCAAACTTTCTCCATAATGGGTTTTCTTTCATCATCAAATTGCATAGAAGGTACTTTTTAAATTGGGTTATGCTCAAGTCATTCAAGCTTTCATAGTGGGGAAAAATTACCTGTAGTATTGATTATCACAGATACAAACCACCTGTGCTCTGTAATCTGCTGCACTAATACTGATTGCTGGAAGAGAGAGTGTTAGTTTTGACACTTTATATGCAAACACCAGTCTCCATGAGACAAAGCTGGGCCACATCATTTTATGGATCTGTATTTAGGATTCATCAGCCTAGTATGTCAAGAGCCTATAGCCATGTGTAAGCACAAGCTTCCCTGAAGAACACACTCTGAAAACAAATCTCTGCCAGGGCATTGGTACAGGTGAGTGCTAAGACACACTAGAGAAAGAAGCTGGGACCTACATTCCCTTTTTGATTTGGCCAAAAGCTCTCTGCCTCTGTATAGCTGCTCAGATAAACTACCAAAAAGAAAAAAATAACCCCTGGGCCCAATATACTGTAAAGCTACTACAAGTGAAGCTACATTTTCAACAGTTTGATAGTATGGTATCAATTCAGAAATGTGATAAAGATATGTAGATCCATTGATTCCTCTGAGGTATACTTAGATTTAGAGACTCGGATTTTCTGGATTGAAATCATTCTGAAGCCATCAGAAAAATAAATAAATAATTAAATAATAATAATAATAATAATAATAATAATAATAATAATAATAATAATAATAATAATAATAATCTGAATTTACCTTTTCCTCCAGAGATCTGAACAAAATCTAAATGCATTGAAGAGGAGAACTATAATTTTGGCACTCTGAAAAACTTATTACTGCTCTAAGGCTTTGTGCTTGTGATCTCTGGTTATATCAAAAACACACTTTTTTTTCTTTTTTTTTTTTTGTTGCTTTTGCCAGACATTCAGCATGTTTCCACAGAGCCACAGTCACTCATATGGTTTGATGAGCCATATGGCAAAGAAAAATTGCCCCAGGGAGATGATGTGTGAGCAGTTATGGAAATCTGAGGCATCAAGATATCATCCATCCCATTCTTCTGCTCTGAGGCAGGTTCAAGGGTATTTGGCAGGTCCTTGCCAGATATATTTCCAGTTTCTCCTTACACCTCCTCAACAACAGGTCTCATGATGTTTCTTGTTAACCAGTAAGACAGCTGAAAAGCTTTTTCTGCTTGCCAGTCTTCAGTTTCCCAGAGCTGGTTAAGCCCTACCATCTCTTGTCTTACTCTGCATGAACACACAGTACAGATGAGCCTATCCTTTTCACAGGTGTTTTTTGTATATTCAATATTGTGAAACATAACAAGTACAAAATTGGTAATTTCTCAATATGTTTTAAAGATTTTTTTAAAACACCTCACTTTTGTCATTTCCTCTAGCTATTCTCTTTGAAGCAGATACAGCTACCCCATCTGAGAAATCACTAATTCTGAGAATATAAAATGGCTTTCCAATTTTTGCATATGTGTTGTGTTATTCAACTCATGTTTAGTCTCTGTTCCACAGTAAACATTCATTCTTGCAACATTGCTTGCAGCATAGCCAGTTGTTTCACATTTTTTGTCACTTTCTTCTTAAATCCAGTACTTGTAGTATGCTTCTCTGAATATCACCTCAGTGTTTTTGAACTGTTTCTCTGAGTTATCAAGATCACTTGAAGTTGTACCCTCTTTAAAGTGTTTGCAGTTCTTTTCCCCTATAGTGTCATCTGTGGATTTTGGAAGTAAATTATTGTATATCATCCTATCTGCTAATGCCAGTGTTCCATATTACCAAGCCCAGAACAGAGCCTCATGGGACCCTCCTTGATATGCCCTCTAGTTTGACAAAATCCTGTAATTACACTTTGACTGCAGTTTTGAGCAGTGATGCACTCACACATAATAATTTTATAGGTTATTGTTCCTTATAGCTGTCATTAAGGCATTGCTCATGGTCCTAAATTAAACTTTTAAAGATTGTCATTTGCATTCTTCCTCACCCCACACATGATGGTAGCATAAGCCAGAATAAAGACTGTGTATAGGCTGTTCTTAATACAATCAGATTTGTTTTCATTAAAATGTCAGTTCAGGTTTCCATACATTTACAATGCTGACTGGGCAAAAATCTCACATCTATACACTTAAAGATGCCCATGTAATGTTTAGACTATTTTATCTAGCTAGCTCTTTGTCAAAGTATTTCTTCATCAGAGGAAAAACATGATATACCTGAATTCTAAAAAAGAAATCCAACTTCTACTGCATGATATTTCTGATCATGATGATAGGAAAATGGTGATAAGGATACCACATTTAGCTTAAATCAGTTTGGCAATTTTAATTTTCAGAGATAGAGTTTGCACAATAGCAAAGTGCTGCAAAGCCTTCAAGAATGTGATGACTTTGGCAGAACTGGGAGGAAGCAGATGACTGAGTCTGGAGAGAGGCCTTCCCTCGCCCCAAAGCAGCTGCTTCAATTCTTGCTCTCCTTTCCAACCATGCACACCTTCTCCATATGGGATGGGATCAGCATGCTGGCTTTGTCTCGTCCGGATGGGGCAGGCACAGAAGAAGTCATCTGAGAATTCATTTTGGCATGGCAGCACAAAGGATAAGCTTATCCTTTTGCTTCCATTTAACTTCCTGGCTTGGAGAGCTGTGACAGGAGTGGCAAATACTCAAATGCAATCTTTAAATAGTTGGGATTGCTGAAGCAAGTAATTTGCCAGAACTTCTGGTGCATTTGGCCAACCATTATCCTATGACTAAATCATTACAGCTGAGACGACTCCATCATAAATTATCCATCCTGGTAACCAACTGCCTTAATGACAGTGGCATGGAAATCCAATTTAAAATATTCCTGACTTTTGCTCTTGTCCTGCTTATAGCTTACTATCAGTGGTTTTCAAATTGTGGCCTGTGTACTACTGGTCTTTGGCCTTTTTTATAAGGTCTGTGAAATATAACTAAACATCCTCCTCCGCACTCACTAATCAGTTTTTCACAGCCTCAGGTACCCTATGTCATGGATAAAACCTTATGTTCTGCCAAAATTTTGTGGAAAACATTTAAGGGATCCATAACTGAGAAAAGTTTAATGCCTGTTGCCTATTTATAATTGTAGCAGCTAAATATCATTATTTATTTATATAGTTATGATATCTGAGCAAATATTCACAATATTAATCATTTGAAGGATCTAGGTTATTCTTTTAAGATCATTCAGGGCAAACAAACTACTGACAGCTTTTTTTTTTTTTTAATATTTAATTACTTGTATTTAAACTATAAGTTTATTTGCATTCTCTCAAAAAATTACTTTTATGTTCAAAGAAATACTATTTTTAAGGGATTAGATTGAATATTTCCATTAAAAAAGAAACAATGCAAAACTTCCAGAGCCATTTATTCTGACCAACTTCTTACTATAAAATAATTTCACTGTTGTTATATTGTTAAAATTAATATCTCATTTTATCTCAATTTATATAAAAAACTTTTAAAATGTTACCAACCATAAGCTTGAAATCTATTACGAAGACTGGCAAAAGGTCTTTAAACTAAAACCAGAAAAGCAAATTATTTTTTTTCACTGTGAAGTTGCAACATGCTGCGTACACAGAGTATGAAGGGAAATAGAAAGTCAGTAAAGAGAAACTATAATGAAGTACATATTGTCAGAGAAACTATAAGCAGAGCCTTGGAAGATGGAGATCCGGCTAACAAAATGAGGGTGAAATATGGCAAATCTATTGAGACTACAGGCAGTAAAAAAAAAAAATAAATAAATAAATTGCAGAAAAATTTAGGGTACTTTTAATTTTAGGGTATTTTTGCTGAAAACTTACAGGATATTACTCATAGAAAGCATGAAAGCATTAGGCTGTGAGTAACCTCTTTCATATCAATTTACTACTTGCATAGTGATGGAGTGTGTGAATAAACTGATGAACATAAAAACAAACAAACAAACAAACAACAACAAAAAAAAAAACACAATAAACATTGATAGTATTTGTCCAGATCATCTGAAAACATGCAAGAGTTTTATTTATTATGTTGAAAATGAAAATACATAGTTGCTTAGTGAAATTAGCTCCTGTACTGGAAAAATGAAGTATTGAATGTAGTATCCATATTTCCAGTTGCTTGCCTCTGACTCTAAAATATACAAATAAATTAAATTCCTTAAAATCAGAATGATAAAATTTTAAAGTGAGCATAATATAGAGCCAGAATCATTAGCTCTTATTTAAAGAAATACATTATCTCTCCCGTCAATTAAAACTCTTTAGTGTGTGAGCAGAGCAAACATCAAGAAGTAAATTCAAAGGCATCTCCTAAATGAGGATATGCAGAGGAATATGTATATATATATATATACACACACACATATATATGGAATATGTGTGTATATATATATACACATATATACATAATTTACAATATCTGTGTATGTTTTTTATGCTTTTTTCTTTGAGTGTAATGTAATTGTTCTACTCATAACCGGGTGACATTAAATATCTCAGCAGAAGCAATAAGCCTTACCACTCCTTAAAGTAATTCCTACAATAACTGATTAGTAATCTTTCTGAAAATAAACCACATGAACAAAATATGATGTGCAGCATGGCTGCAGAGATTTCACTGGGGTTCAGGTAAGATGATCCAAAGATCTCATTTGCAGATTTTAAAGATGAACCCATGCTAGTTTGACTAGACCGGAATAGTTCAGTTGGAAGAGACCGTCAAAGATCATCTAGTCCTACTGCCTGACCACTTCAGGGCTAACTAAAAGTTAAAGCATATTATTGAGGGCATTATCTAAATGCCCTTTGAACACTGACAGGCACAAAGTATCAATCACCTTGCTAGGATGTCTGTTCCAGTGTTTGACCACCCTCACAATACAGAAACTTTTCCACATTTCCAGTCTGAACCTCTGCTGGCACAGCTTTGTGTTGTTAGTGCTCATCTTATCATTAGCGACAAGGCAGCAGAGACCAGCACCTCCATCTGCACTTCCCCTCAGGGAGCTGCAGAGAGCAAAGTTGACTCTTAGCCTCCTCTTCTCCAGGCTAGAAAAACCCAGTGACTAAGGTGATGCAAGTCAAAATCTCTTGTGTTCAGTGACATATGTCCCTGAGTTTGGAGTAGCACCATTTATTCTACAAAACAGAATAAGAATATGCTTGTACTTTTTCTTACTGGTATGTAGCCATGTAGGCTTATCAGCACAGTATTGCCCTCATGGCATCAGCTTCAGGTAGGAAACCCTAGAATGTCCCAATTAATTAAAAAAATTTCCAAGGGAAAAAAATATATTTTTTTCTTTTTTCCTCTTGTTAGGCTTTCATTTTAGTAGCAATCCAGCCTGAGGAGGAAACTGGTTGAAAAAAATAAAATGTTTCTCAGTAAGTAAGTGGGAGGAGGAATTATGGGAAGGGAATAACATCCAGATATACAAACCAGGAATTTGGGATGGAATCCAGGCTGTACAGAAGTAGATTATTGGATGTAGAAGTAAGCAAGGGGAGAAAGAAGGGAAAAGAGGAAAGAAAGAGTATCTCTTCATGATTATCTGCCTGCAACACATTACATCATGAAGACAACAGTCAACTTCCATTAGCTTGTCATTGTTTATAAACATTTTTATTTTTTTTAATTGAGATAATCCTGAAAAATAGCTTGTTTGGCTGTTTTGTTTTGTATAGGCCAATTTCCAAACTTTCTTTGTGTTTTTCTACATCTATAATATACTTTCCCTGTTAGACTCAAGCAAAGTATGCTAGCATGATTAAAACGGATTTTACCTGTGCTTTACTTACCATTGAATGTTTGTCTTTCCATAAACCCAAGGATTCACTTGTTTTAAATTCTTACTTAAAAAAAATAATATGTATATATAAATATATATATATATTATAGAGCACACTGAATCTGGTTTTAGCTATCTTATCCAATTAAAAATGTATTGTATCAAAATGTAATTTAAAGATTTCATTCCTTCTGCTGCCTTTTGTTGGTGTGAAAATGCTAGATGTAGCTGTCACAAAGGAAGGAAAACAGATTTGTTTTTATTCAAATACCGAGAAATAAGGAGCATACAGTTTCCAGGCCAATCACTACCACCTGCCTACAAATACATCTGATAAAGAAAACTTCCTTAAATTGCTCAGCTGCAGTTCTTCATACATGGGGACATATTCAGTAAGTGAACTCTCAGACAACTGAAATACAGAAGTGCTTACGTGGAGATGTGGTGCCTAGTTTTGCCACATTTTACTTTTATCAAGATACACTGTCTATGTCATGCTGCTCAAAGCTGCTTCACCCTCTGTGCTGGTCATTGATTTCTTCATCGCTTATCCTCTCAAAGAGGCTGAAAACTGCTTTAATTAAGGAAAAAAGTCCTTTTTAACTCCTTCAGTCTTAAAGTAACTTGCTGTTTTCCTATTTAGACTCTTTGTAACTTCCAGAAGCATATTTTTTTTTCATCCTAAAGGCTGGATGTATTTCTTAGCTAATGTATTTGCACTCAGAATTCTTGTATTTCCTTTACTCCAATTTCTTCTCCCACAGCCCACCCCTACCACTGTACCTCTTGGTAGCTGTCAACAATTTCTTTCCATCCAAGAGAGTAGAAAAAGAAATAAATCTTCACAGTCAGACCAAATGTCCCGTCCAGCTGTCTTCAAAAGGCAGAAATTTTCAGCATACATTCTCAGAATCACAGAATCACAGAATTTCTAGGTTGGAAGAGACCTCAAGGTCATCGAGTCCAACCTCCAACCTAACGCTAACAGCCCTCCACTAAACCATATCCCTAAGCTCTACATCTAAACGTCTTTTGAAGACTTCTAGGGATGGTGACTCCACCACTTCCCTGGGCAGCCTGTTCCAGTGCCTCACAACCCTTTCAGTGAAGAAGTTCTTCCTAACATCTAACCTAAAACTCCCCTGGCTCAACTTAAGCCCATTCCCCCTCGTCCTGTCACCAGGCACATGGGAGAACAGGCCAACCCCCACCTCGCTACAGCCTCCCTTGAGGTACCTAAAAAGAGCGATAAGGTCACCCCTGAGCCTCCTCTTCTCCAGACTGAACAAGCCCAGCTCCCTCAGCCGCTCCTCGTAGGACTTGTTCTCCAGGCCCCTCACCAGCTTCGTCGCCCTTCTCTGCACCCGCTCAAGCACCTCGATGTCCTTCTTGTAGCGAGGGGCCCAAAACTGAACACAGTACTCGAGGTGCGGCCTCACCAGAGCTGAGTACAGGGGGATGATCACCTCCCTCGCCCTGCTGGTCACGCTGTTCCTCATACAAGCCAGGATGCCGTTGGCCTTCTTGGCCACCTGAGCACACTGCTGGCTCATATTCAGCTGACTATCCACCATCACTCCCAGGTCCTTCTCTGCCTGGCAGCTCTCCAACCATTCCTCTCCCAGTCTGTAGCTCTGCTTGGGGTTATTGCGCCCCAGGTGCAGGACCCGGCACTTGGCTTTGTTGAACTTCATGCAGTTGACCTCAGCCCATCGGTGCAGCCTATCCAGATCCTCCTGCAGAGCTTTCCTACCCTCGAGCAGATCGACACACGCACCTAACTTGGTGTCATCTGCGAACTTACTGAGGGTGCACTCGATGCCCTCGTCCAGATCATCGATGAAGATATTAAAGAGGACCGGCCCCAGCACCGAGCCCTGGGGGACGCCACTAGTGACTGGCCTCCAACTGGACTTGGCTCCATTCACCACGACTCTTTGGGCCCGGCTATCCAGCCAGTTTCTAACCCAGCGAAGCGTGCGCCAGTCCAAGCCAAGAGCAGCCAGTTTCTTGAGGAGAATGCTGTGGGAGACGGTGTCAAAAGCCTTGCTGAAGTCAAGGTAGACCACATCCACAGCCTTTCCCTCATCCACCCAGCGCGTCACTCTGTCATAGAAGGAGATCAGGTTCGTCAGGCATGACCTGCCTTTCATAAAGCCATGCTGACTGGGCCTGATCGCCTGCTTCCCCTGCAATTGCTGCATGATGACTCTCAGGAGGATCTGCTCCATGAGCTTTCCTGGCACTGAGGTCAAACTGACAGGCCTGTAGTTTCCCGGGTCTGCCCTCCGGCCCTTCTTGTAGATGGGCGTCACGTTTGCTAGCCGCCAGTCGATTGGAACCTCCCCTGATAGCCAGGACTGTTGATAAATGATGGAAAGTGGCTTGGCCAGCTCCTCTGCCAGTTCCCTCAGTACCCTTGGGTGGATCCCATCCGGCCCCATCGACTTGTGCACATCTAAGTGCCGTAGCAGGTCACCAACCAGTTCTTCATGGATAATGAGGGCCACATCCTGCTCCCCATCGCCTTCCACCAGCTCAGGGTACTGAGTATCCAGAGAACATCCGGTATTGCCGCTAAAGACTGAGGCAAAGAAGGCATTGAGCACCTCCGCCTTTTCCTCATCTCTTGTAACTAAGTTTCCCCCCGCATCCAATAAAGGATGGAGATTCTCCTTAGTCCTCCTTTTTGTGTTGATGTATTTATAGAAACGTTTTTTGTTATCTTTAACGGCAGTAGCCAGATTGAGCTCCAGATGAGCTTTGGCCTTCCTAATTTTGTCCCTGCACAGCCTCGCTACTTCTTTAAAGTCCTCCTTAGTGGCCTGCCCACTTTTCCAAAGCTTATAAACCCTCTTTTTCCTCCTAAGATCAAGCCACAATTCTCTGTTGAGCCAGGCCGGTCTTCTTCCCCGCCAGCTCGTCTTTGGGCACGTGGGGACAGACCGTTCCTGCGCCATTAAGACTTCCCTCTTGAAGAGCGCCCAGCCTTCCTGGACCCCTCTGCCCTTCAGAACCACCTCCCACGGGACTCTACCAACCAGTGTCCTGAGCAGCTCAAAGTCAGCCCTTCGAAAGTCCAATACAGCGGTTTTACTGGTCCCCTTCCTGGCCTCGCCAAGAATAGTGAACTCCACCATTGCGTGGTCACTCTGCCCAAGACAGCTCCCGACGATCACGTCCTCCACCAGTCCTTCTCTGTTTGTGAAGAGAAGGTCTAGCGGGGCACCACCCCTGGTAGGTTCACTAACCAGCTGCGTCAGGAAGCTATCTTCCACGCTCTCCAGAAACCTCCTAGACTGCTTTCTCAGGGCTGTGTTGTGCTTCCAGGATATGTCAGGGAAGTTGAAGTCCCCCACGAGTACAAGAGCTGATGATTTAGCAACCTCTGTCAGCTGCCTGTAGAATTCCTCATCCGTCTCCTCATCCTGGTTCGGCGGTCTATAGCAGACCCCGACCAGGACACTAGCCTTGTTGTCCCTGCCGATCCTAACCCAAAGGGACTCGACCTTGTCATTCCCAACCTCGAGTTCTACAACCTCGAAAGACTCTCTAATATAGAGAGCCACACCACCACCCCTTCTATGCTGCCTGTCCCTTCTATAGAGCTTATAGCCAGGCATTGCAGCACTCCAGTCATGAGACTGGTCCCACCACGTCTCCGTGATGGCAACCAAGTCGTAGCCTGCCTGCCGCACGATGGCTTCCAGCTCCTCCTGTTTGTTACCCATGCTGCGTGCATTGGTGTAGATGCACTTCAGCTGGGCCATAGCCTTATCCTCCAGCCTTGCCATTGTTCCCCCTGGCACAGCCCCAACAATCCTAGCCTCAGCCCCATCCCCCTTCCTACCTAGTTTAAAGCCCTCTCAATGAGCCCTGCCAGTTCCTGGCCCAGGATCCTTTTTCCCCTAAAAGATAGGGACCCGTCTGCGGCCATCAGGCCAGGTGCTGAGTAAAGTGCCCCGTGATCAAAAAACCCAAGATTTCTGCGTTGGCACCAGTCCCGGAGCCACGTGTTTAACAGGTGAGCTTTCCGTGTCCTCTCTGAGCCCCTCCCTGCCACCATAGGGATGGACGAAAACACCACCTGCACTCCCGCTCCATCCACTAACCGACCCAGTCCCCTAAAGTCCCTTTTGATAGCCTTGAGGCTTCTCTCTTCGATGTTATCACTGCCCGCCTGGACTATCAAAAGGGGGTAATAGTCAGAGGGGCGTACCAGGTTAGGAAGCTTCCTGGCAACGTCCCTGACCCTGGCCCCAGGGAGGCAGCAGACTTCCCTACGGGTAGGGTCAGGCCGACAAATAGGGCCCTCTGTTCCCCTGAGAAGAGAGTCTCCCACAACAATCACCCTCCTGTCTTTCTTGGTGGAGGCAGTCCTGAGGCGCGGAGTCGACCTCCTCGCCCCAGGCATCCTCCTGGGAACATTTGCTACCTCTTCCTCCCTCACCGGCCTCTCAATCTCTAGGGCCTCAAACCTGTTGTGTAAGGGCACCTGGGAGGGTGGGGCCGGAAGGGGAGGGCATCGCCTGCGATGTCGAGCAGGGACTTGTTTCCATTCCTCCTCAGCTCCCAGATCCCCTCCCTCTGCCCGACGGGGACAGGGCAGGGGGTCCGCCCCCATTTGAGGAGTCTCACCTCGGCACCTCCCCTCGAGGCCCTGCAGGGAGTTACTCCAGAAGTCTATCTCCCGCTCACATTCCCTGATGGCCCTCAACCTCTCCACCTCTTCCTTGAGCTCCGCCACCATGCGGAGCAGGTCATCCACCTGCTCGCACCTCACGCACGCAGTTTCTCTGCCTCCCGCCGATGGCAGCAACAGGCTCAGACACTCCCTGCATCCGGTGACCTGAACTGCGGCATTTTTTAACGGGTAGTCGGTCTGGGTGTGTACCGACTTCCTGGAGAGCGCGCCGTGCCTGGTGGCGACCATTATCACCTAGCTACGGCTGTTGTTAACGAGGTGTTGTTTGTGTGTAGGGGGAGCGCTCCGCCCTTCCTGCGCGCCCTGCCTGCGCGAACTGCCGCGCTAACTGCCGCGCCACTCCCTTCTGACGCGCCACGCCCTGTTTGCCCGCCCTGGTCGCCGCGCTCCTGGTCGCTCGCGCTCCCTAGGGGCAGCTTTTGAACGGCTGGGGAGGGGGCGCTGCTGGCTCCGCCTTCGCCTCGTCAGCCTCCCTCACGAGGGCTGCCGGGTCCTGGCGGCTCCCTCCAGTAGGCTCGATGCCGGAAAAAAATTAGCCCTGCCTGGCCCGATCCCCCGCTCCGCTGCAGAACGCGTCTGCCCCGGAGCCGATCGCCTCGGCAAATGGCCGAATTCTGTCACATTGCTTTGTAAGTGTTGCACTTTATCAAGAACAATGTATTGACATGTTCCTATCAAGTGTGCCAGGGTTCAAGGAAACTGTAGGAATTCTTCATGTTGCTTAGGGAAAGATGAGTGTGTGTTTTTTTCTGTGTTTATTTTTTGTTTGTTTTGTTGTGTTTTTTTTTTTTTTTTGGTTGGTGGTGGTTTTTTTTGTTTTTGTTTTTGTTTTTTTTTTTCTCAACAGATTGAAAGCCGATTCTTCTATTTTGTTCTCACTTCATTTCCTACAATAACCAACAATAACCAAATAATTTTTGTTGCCAAGTGCATGATAAGTAATCTCAGTTACTTGTAAGCCATATGGAAAAAAATAATAATAAAATAAAACAAAATAAAATAAAATAAAATAAAATAACAAAATTAATATGGCCTTCAAATAATTTCTGTGCAGAAACAATTTCCCTCTGAGTAGAACTACCTTTTTTCATTATCTGCATTTCCACTCTGAGAAGAGCTACCCTTCTTCATTATCTGCAGGATCAAAGGCTAACCATTCTCCATTTCTGTCTTTACCGAGTATTAGTTTTGTGACTGAAAGTAAAAAGTGTCATGTGTCATAGGGCGACGAAGCTGGTGAGGGGCCTGGAGAACAAGTCCTACGAGGAGCGGCTGAGGGAGCTGGGCTTGTTCAGCCTGGAGAAGAGGAGGCTCAGGGGCGACCTTATCGCTCTCTATGGGTACCTCAAGGGAGGCTGTAACGAGGTGGGGGTTGGCCTGTTCTCCCACGTGCCTGGTGACAGGACGAGGGGGAATGGGCTTAAGTTGAGCCAGGGGAGTTTTAGGTTAGATGTTAGGAAGAACTTCTTCACTGAAAGGGTTGTGAGGCACTGGAACAGGCTGCCCAGGGAAGTGGTGGAGTCACCATCCCTGGAAGTCTTCAAAAGACGTTTAGATGTGGAGCTTGGGGAAATGGTTTAGTGGGGACTGTTAGCGTTAGGTCAGAGGTTGGACTCGATGATCTTGAGGTCTCTTCCAACCTAGAAAATTCTGTGATTCTGTGATTCTGTGATATGTCTTTTGACTTTTGTAACATCTGGTAGAATTAATTTATTATTTAACCATATTAAGTTAATTGTAATGGAAATGGAAACTTGGAAGATCTTTTTCTCCCATTGACCCAAAAATTTCTCAGAGGGAAGAGAAAACAAATAAAAAAGGAAGGAGGTGCTGCACATGCACATTTATCTGTCTTATTTCCTTCCTTTTTCTTTTAATAACACACAATTATTTCAACCAGAAATTTTGCTGGTTGCAACTCAGGATATGTAAGTTCATATTTTTAATTTAAATTTTATGGATGGGATATGATCTGGCACTTTGTTAACAACCTTTCTGAACTTTGAAGTAGCTATTATAAATAACAATGCACTCTTGGCAAAATCATTGC
Organism: Netta rufina; assembly: GCF_964035555.1. Lineage (NCBI taxonomy): Eukaryota > Metazoa > Chordata > Aves > Anseriformes > Anatidae > Netta > Netta rufina. Next base: position 84,446,291 of record NC_140124.1, on the reverse strand, counting down.
AGAAGATCAGGAAGTGGCAAAGCAACAAATACGTGTAATTATTATTAATAATTGTAATTTAAAATGTAATTGCAGAAGCTAATGTTTTAATAGTTTCTTGTGTTTTATTTTAATGTAATATTAATATTTTAGCCATTTTTAGGTAGCCCTACTTTGACAGCCAGCATCAAAACTAAGAGCAATGCATACTCTTGTCTCCTCAAGAGAGAAATGAACCTTCTTAGCCAAGCTCATGCCTTGTTCTGGGACTGGGAAGTAGGCATAATTCACCTCTTAAAATGTACAACTATTTAACTGAGATGATAATGCATGTGCTTTCCTCCATCAATTTAATAGGCCACCCACAAGGAATAATAACTATTGCACCTGAATTACAGGTAAAATTTAAGATCCAGGAGGCTTTTTATTGTTGTTGTTGTTGTTGGCATTATCATTTAGCCTGCGCTGTTAGTTGCTATATATAAAATATTTTGCAGAACAGCATTTGCACCAATAAAAAATATTTTGGAGAGACCAAGAAATTTTAAGGACTTGGATGAATCCATAGTAGGGAAAGAATAAGCTAAATACGAAACTCCCTTTCACAAATCAAACTTTAGGTTTTAAAAGACATGAACCTTTAATTAATTAGACAGCTATCTAAAAAAAATCTTGTTTTCAAAAGTACTGAACATGCAGCTTTTCCTACTAATTTTGGCAGGAAATGCAACACTAAGAATTCTGCTTCATACTTTTTTTTTTTTTTTTTTTGGTCATTTAATGATGACCAATAATGATACAGGGAACAATCTTTGGAACTTAAAATGAAATCCTGTCCATATTCAATAGCAGAGACTAGAAAAAATAAATGTAAGCATTTTGAGGGACTGATACACTTAAAATTAGACCAAAACAAAAGCAGAAATGTGGCATTTGGCAGAAGGAACTGCTGTTTACTCTATCAGCCTGCAGTGAATTGATTTCAGCCCTATAACAAAGATTTCTAAATCCTGAATGGATTTAAATGCCAAACTTCAAATGATTTTACCCTGTGATGGGCTGTGGAAAATCTCATGCTTTCAGATCACAGCTCTTAATACTCTTTTTTTTTTTTTTTTTTCCTCCTATTTTCCATAGTTCTTGCCTGCAGCTTATTTGAAGTTTTTCTCCAGAACTCTTTTTAAGAGAAATTTGGGTTTTGCTGTCATAACAGGCCACTTTTCAGCAAGAGATTAAATATTTCTTTTGTCAGAGAATGTGAACACCTGAATACTAAAAAATGTTTGCTCAGAACTGCTGCCATCCATCTCCCAGGAGTTAGCTTTCAAAAGCCTCAGGCTCCATCAGCAGGAGCATGACGTGTTGGAAAGAGGGAAGTCCATGGTTTACCTATAGCTGCTACATCAGCAGAAGCGAATGAGGACACAAAGTGCCAGATGCACAATGTTCACAAAGAGTTGCCAATCTACATTTTTATCAGACAAAAGTTTCCAACGTAAATATTTCTGGGTTATTTTTTGGTTTGGTTTGGTTTTGTGGAGGGTGCTGGCCAAGGAATAACTGAAACTACAGTCAGAAGTCCTTTTGACTTTTTTTTTTTTTTTTTTCCAAAGTCAAACCAGCTTTTCAGCAACAGTAGTATGTTTTTTTTTTTGTCTCTGACTCCTGTTTTGAATAAATCCTAAAATGAAATTTTGTTCAAACTGTTAAGCTTTGTTCAAAATATTAAGCTTTGCCTGGCTCCAGCTTCTCCCCAGTTGGCTCCATACTCTGTCAGTGTCTACAAATAGGGTTGTTAATGTTTACTTAAACATTGCCCAAATTTCAGGTTTTCTTTTAAAAAGTCCTGAGCAACCTTACTCCATAGTCCACCCACTGTGCATATGGAAAACAATGTTAGGAGCTCACTTGAACCCCTGCTTCAACTGACCCCAAAAGCATGTCACATTTTATGAATGACAAATACACATTCAGTTTGCTTTGGCAAGTATTTGCCATTTTCAACACTCTCCATTCTCAACAAGGAGAGGATTTGTCTGTTTCGAATGACTCCTAGTTCCCTTAAAACCCAGTCTTGTCAGTGAGCAGAGTGAAAGGCTCTGAGATGGCTGTGAAAGTGAGCATGTAACCCTGCTGATGAGCTAAAAGAAGTGGGTAGCAAATTAAACTATCATTAAAAATGAAAAAGCGTCATGCAGCATGCTGAGATTTAATTGATTTTTTTTTTTTTCTGACAAGGACTCAAGCCGTGACAAAGTGGCAGATAATTTGTAGATATTCTTGATCTCCAGTGACAAAAGCGGTGCTGTACGCAGGGAACAAGGATGACCGGCTCCTGAAAGCCATTTCTCAGCTACTTATTTCCATTTTAAACCAGAAGTATTCCAAGCTGAGGTACATTTCAGGTTTCACTTCCTCTGTAATTTCTGGAGGGGCTGGAACAGAGTGATTTCAGTCAGACAGGGGCAGGAGTAAACACATGACACTAAATCACGTGTGGGTCAGATGGGTGTGTTTCAGCTGGTGTTTCCCACTGAAGACAAGCTGTCTGCCAGTGGAACCTCAGCAGGATGCTTGTTCCAAGTGTCATAGGCTCTCTTTGCTGAAGGAGCCTGTGAGCAATGGCATAGTGGAGGTTGCTTGTGAGCTATGTTGAGACACACGGTAGACAACAGTGTGTTAACCCAATGGTAGTCCAAGCAGTTAGGAAGCAGTTTGGTAGGGGTGATGTTAAATATGATCACAGCATTAACTGAGACATCCAGAATGAAGAAAAGGGCTATGGTTTGATTTCTGGCTCCAGCTATTTCCAGCCTCTTCTCCTTGCCATCCTTACAGTCAGAACAACCATACCTTTAGCTCACCCAAGCCAGACACCTATCCCTCCCTCTCTCACAGGCAGTGCTACCTTCCCCAGCCTTCTCCTGACAGCACTGTGAGGGCTCCTCACACCTTTCTTTAAAAATAGATCTGGCTAAAAAATGGCATTTTGGTATCTGTTTATGCCACAAATGAAATAATTTACATTTCTAATATGTTAGAGAAATTATTTGGGAATGCTTATATATGGTAGAAATTTATATAATAAAAGTATTAATTTTTACATAATTTTCTATTGTACAACATTAAGTTGCAATGTATCACCTATAAATATGTGATATGCAATTATATACTAATAATGTGTAGTATAATAGAATAATATATCCTATTACATAAATTATAGTATTGTAAAATACTGTGAATGCATACAAAATATATAGTCGAATTAACTTAGAGTCATTAATTTAATTAACATTATTGCATGTTACTGAAATAAATGTTTTTGAGCAGGAGTGGGTGATCCAAGAGTGGCTGCTATTGCCTGGCAGCTTAGCACAGTTTGGGATCTTAGCCCACACAGCAGAAAACTACAGCAGCATTACTATAACCCAGCATCATTCCCTCCGAGACTGCAGTCTGTGCATTTTCTCCAACTATTGTACCTTCTACCCTGAAACATTTCCCAGAACAAGTGGAGGTGGTGGGGAGTCATCTTTATGCCTTTTTTATTTATTTATTTATTTTTTTTTTTCACAGCTTCTCTCTCTCACTCACTAAACAGATGTTAGAGCAGGGAATGGAAGGAATATACGTTTCATTAATAGACTTCTCAAAAACACATTTTAAAGTTGTTAAAAGTAGCTTTTATTTTTGGCTTCACAATACAACTAATAAATACTTCCATTACTGAGCTGCAGCCTAAACTGAAGCAGAGCATTAATATAAAAGTAGCTGTGACTGATAGTCTTTGGACTGATCCCTAAACACATACTAGAAGGGTATTATTGTCTACTCATTTTTACTACCAGCAGTTGACTGTGACACAGAAAAATATCCCAGCATTGTTGACCACTGTTTTCTTCTGTGATTGCCCCCTGCTCCCTGGATGCTGAGCTTCTACAGTTGCTTTTCCACATGGTGGCAATATCTTACCTGACATCTTGGCACTGAACTAGGCACCTGCACAGTTGAAAGCTGTACTAAATACCTTTGGGGCAAGTGCTGCACCAATTCTTCTCATCTGTAGGTTGTCACAAAAGTTGGTTTGTAACACACACTCAGCAACTAATGCAAAAAAGAAAGGTCAAGACCTTACTGCTATAGTTTTTTTTCTTCTTTCCTGAAGCATTTACATAGAATAATGTTGTTTCTGAGCAGCCTCATGCTGTAATATTCCCAACTAACACAACACTTAAGCAGCATTAATTTTAAGGTGACATAAATGCAGCATTAAATTTTTGCCTAGGAAATGAGATAACTCCTAGGACTTAAATTTGACTCCACTTCCCTTCAAGGAAGGAAGATAAAGTTTTTGTTATAAAATAAATGAGTATTTAGTTTCACAGTAGCATCCAACATGTGAGAGTCAGACACAGAAAGTGGCAATCTCAGCTCTTTTTACCACACGCTCAGATCCATGGTGATTCCTGTTATTGATTTCAAAGGCTGCGTCTTGTCTAAGTGACAGCTGCCACCCCAGTGTGATGGCCTCTTGTGTAAACTGAGCAAATTTGAAAACTGCATGGTCCTTGGAGTGGAAACGCAGGGCAAAACACAAAAAGATTGACCAGTCATGCTGAAACAAAACTATCTCTACACAAGCTTAAATGCAGCTGGTTAGACAAAAAGCAATTACATGAGGAAAGAAGGCAGAAATGAAATGGAAGCTGGAGTAATTTGAGAAAACAGAAATAAAAATAAAAACATCCCAAGTCAATGCAGAATTGTTGGTCTACTTTAAATCTCTAGCAAATGATTTCCTCAAAACTGGAATTTTTTGCAAAAGATTTTGATTTTTCTGCTCCATCAGTAACATGCATCTGCTTGCCTTCCAGCGCACTGCCACTGCTCCCAGGGAAAACCTACTGCAGTACTACTGCAGTACGATCTGCAATACACTGCTCCACTCTTTTCTTTATGGACACGTGTTAGAAATAATCTTCTCCTTGAACCTGTCTGCATACCTGCTTCTCTGGCATCTCACTTGTGATGTTACTGCTCAGGCTATGCCAACCAATCCCAGTGTGAGTTTGGCTGATGCTACCATAATGAGGTCATAGTTGACATCGTTAGAGTAGTCATTGGGCTCCCATCTAAATATCCCATACTGTATTTACATCTTGTTGCAGTATATCCTCAAAGTGTAGAGAGATGAGTGGCCTTGCCACCCCTCATGCCTGCTTCTTCGTGTTCAACCGAGCACATTCTTTCCATTACCACCAACATGGCTATGGAGTACTTCCTTGGATTTCCTTGTTTCTGAGGCTGATGACCTGCCCCTAGCTGTCCTTGGCCTTGGTTCTTTCAACCATGATCTAGCACTGATGATTCATCTTCACAGAATCACAGATTGATTGAGGTTGGAAGGGGCCTCCCCCAGTCAAGAAGGAATGCCTAGAGCAGCTTGACCAGGACCATGTCCAGGTAAACTTTGAAGATCTCCAAGGGGGAAGACTTCGTAACCTCTCTGGACAGCCTGCACTAGTGCTTCGTCACATACATACTAAAAAAGTGCTTCCTGATGCTTAGACGGAAACTTCTGTGTTACAGCTTCTGCCAGTGTCTCTTGTCCTGGCACTGGACATCAGTGCTCCAAGTGTGGCCTCACCAGTACTGAGTAGATGTGAAGGGTCACCCGTTGGATCCTTGGTTACTCAAACTTCTGGCACCACTCTTAATGCATCCCATGATACCATCAGCCATCTCTGGTAAGGACACATTTTTGGTTCATCTTCTCCTAACCCATCAGGGCAGCAATATTTCCGTGCAAATGTCAGTTGCAGGACACATCTCCCACTAATACTTTGCCCCTTCCAGCCTCTGCAAATGAAGGGTGCTGTCCTGGCTGCTTACATGCTGTTACCTCACTGTGGCAGTAGCACTGGGCATTAGAGGATTGTCTCTGACAGACTGCAGTAGTGGAAGTCTGACTTCTGCAAAGAAACAGCAGGAGCAGCTATTATACTTATTTTAATTTTGTGGTTTTGTTATTAACTGCATTCCAAAATAAATCAACGACTGATACAGAGAGCAAAGGTGTGCAGAAACAATCATTTTCTGCAAATGAGACTGTATTCTACTTATTCAGGATGAGAAAAAAAAATATTCAGAAGGATGGGCCATTGTATCCCATAATTCAGCTGTCCAGTCATTTCTGAGACTTGTTACAGATTTTAGCTCAGAATTGCTTCCATGATTTTGGTTACTAAAATGTTGTTTAGTCATATTAACCTGACACATGTAAGCAATATGGGAGCTGCTGGAAACAGAATAAATAGAACTGCAGGTTCACAGAATGGCTGAGGTTGGCAGGACCTCTAGAAGTCATCTGGTCCAACCACCCTGCTCAAGCAGGGATACCGAGATGCTTGTCCAGCACCATGTCCAGAAGGTTTTGAGTATCTTCAAGGAGGGAACCTCCACAACAATTAGTTTAGTCCTTGTCATCCTAACACATAATGTATAAAAGTCCAGCAAAACTCTCAGATACATCATTGTAATATATATGGTCAGTCTGGCCTACATGTATATCACATTCTTGAGAGGAATGGTGATGAAAAATCCAGCTCACAGTGGATATCACAGTCTTCACCTTGCTGTAGGTTGGGGGAAAATTGATTTCTTTCTGGCTCACCCACAGCTGATGACCAGCATAAGTAAATTCCGCAGGTTGAGGCTTGATAATCTTTACCATCACCTGCTCTCTGAGCAGAAACTACAAATGCAGTCACAGCCCTGACCTAGACCTTTTATTCTTTAAAAAGTGGCTGTTCCTCACAGTGCTTTCTTAATTTTTGTCAAATGGTCCAAGAAATGAGGACATGCTGTGCATCTTCAAGCTGAGTACACACAGAGACTCTCTGAACAAACCTGATACATCTGAAATGCAGTTCGGTCCATATGAGGCCACTTTTACACTGTAGATACCTTTCTTTCACTGATGTCAAGAGCTGAGACTGATTCGACATCTTCCAGTCCAGGGGCTGGGATTTTTCATCTCTTGGTGTGCCTCAATACCTCAATATGAGGTCTCCAACAGCCTCAGCAACTCCTGCTCTTCTCCTGCATTTGATTCCTTTCTCTTTTTCTTGTAATCCTCTGTCCATTCCAGTTGCTTTCTGTCAGTGCAGCTGTTGCCTATCCATTGCTGTCATGGATCTGTGAGTAGGGATGGGGGGGCGGGGAGGGGGAAGGAAACAGAACGGCTGTGGGACTGCCTGCAGAGCCGACATCACAGGGGGCCCTGGCAGATGACAAAAACAAGTACAGCACCATGGTGCTATACATCCAGATGAACAGGGGTCAGGCTGGGCTGCAGGAAGGTGTAAGAAAGCTGTCAGATTCCCCGCATGATGTTTGGCAGCTCTGTAAACCAAAGTACATAAAACAGTCACTGTCAGCCAAAGGGAAAGGGGGTTGGTGAAGCATCCCCCAAGCATCTCTCCTCTGTTATGAACTGCCTCACATTATCTCCACCAGCTTCACACTGCAACCAGTTTTACCCTCTGTCTGAAAAACTCCACTTGGTTATCAGATGGAAAGTCACTTTCTCAGTACTGACAGCCAGGACAGGATAGCTGAGAGGAAAGTCTTCACACTTACACGTTCACATTAATAGGCTGCCTCCTCCAGCTGTGTTTGAGAACTTTAGCCACTCCAGGTGCCTCCTTTCATTTTCATTTGCAAATCTGTTTTGCCTCTGGAAAATATTGCTGCCAGTCATTTCCACCACCTCTGCCCCCCCATCACTGGTTGCATTGACAGCTACACATAGCGACTGCAATCTGCCACATCAGATGGGCAACATGTTATATTCAGCTGGGGAAAATCCATGCACTGACATACATCCTTCTGAGGCTTAGAGGGGTCTGTTGCATGTCTCCCTGGAGGAAGGACATGGACAATCATGGACATTAATACTGCACAAATGCCCTTGCTTTAGATTTGCAGATGTTTGGGCAGTTGCATGGCTCACTCCAAAGGGTTGTACATCTCAGGAGGAATTTCTGTTAAGAATTGCATTGCCTGGGGACATCCTTTTTCTCTTACAGTCTTTTTTTTTTTTTTTTTTTTTTTTACAGTCTTTTCAGAGTTCCTGGGTGATTACTGTTTTGGCAGTCCTGCCCAGGTCTTCATTTTTGATCTTTTGATTTTGTTTACACTCGAGGCATATTAATTTCCATAGTTCTGTATAGAAGACAACTCTAATTCTTATCCTTGGCTGTCCTTCCCACTGTCTCTTTTATTAAAATTCATGTGCAGATTCTTTTACAATTAATTTACCAAAGAACACCTTCCAAACTGATATCTTACTAGAGATATATAAAAATAGTGGATTTTGCAGTCCTTCTTTTAATGCTGATTGCCTCCACAGTAAAGAATAGTGTTATTGGAGGGGGGGGTGGAATTAAATTGCCTACCTCTATGTTTCTTATTCAAGGATATCAGCTTCACATTACAGAGAGGCAAATTAAGGACAAATACTATACTATTTGAAAATATCCATTAAATAAGCTAAAATTGAAGCTAAAATTACATTATTCTAGTGACTGCATTTTATGTGGCGACATCCACCCCTTGGAGAGCTCTCAGAATGAGCTGCCCATTACAATTCTGAATGACTCCTCAGCTTAATCTTTAAACCTCCATTGTTATCTGCATAACAAACCAAATTAATCGCTGTGATTTACGTAATTGTTATAGGAAAAAGGAAGGCTCAGGAGGAACATGATCAAAGTCATAAAGAGCTCCAAGGTTACAACATTCTTTATGTAATAAATGATCCATACTGTCAGCTGGAAAAGGGGTAATGGCAAGGGACAACATAGGTAAGACTTCAAGGAAGTATTGCTAACAATACTTTTGGATGCTTCCAAAGCACTGAATAACCTTAGTGACAAAAATACTACTTTCCTCCCTATATTCCCATTCCCTTACTTGATACTCATTATTTTTCCTCTGTTGATCACTCAGACACACCACTGACCCCGCATGCTCACTGGATTTAATAGCAACTGGTCATAGAATTCCAAGGACCTCTCATTTCACACCTAGGTAAAATCAGTCCCCTGCAGTCCAGGAAATCCAGGAAAGGCTTGCTATACAAACCTTTGCAAATAGCTTGCAGAGTCTTCCGTGCTTTCTGAAATAGGTTAAAAAGTTGAGAAGCTGGAGAAGATAAAGAGGCTTTTTACAGGTGGTAACATGAGGTTCCATATTTGTTTTATTCTCTTTCTTTCTTTCTTTCTTTCTTTCTTTCTTTCTTTCTTTCTTTCTTTCTTTCTTTCTTTCTTTCTTTCTTTCTTTCTTTCTTTCTTTCTTTCTTTCTTTCTTTCTTTCTTTCTTTCTTTCTTTCATCTCTCTCTCTCTTTCTCTATCAAATATATGTTTTCTACATGTAAGTGCTATTTCCAATGGCTCATAAAATTGCCTTGGGATGTGTCAGGCAAGTGTAGGCTTCTACTGTAATATGTCACATTAGGAGTGAAAACTTCAACAAATTAAAGAAAGGCCTAAGCTATTCTCCTTTTCCTTGTTATCTTTCTAAATAAGCATACATAGGAGTGCTTCAAATGAATTCCACTTGATTTAAAAAAAAAAAAAAAAGGTAGTAAGAACATCCATCAATGACCGAAAGCTTGACATTTATTGAGGGGAAAAAAAAAAAGTAAAAGTACATCCCTCCAGAGGAGTTCATCTAATGATTAATTATCTTAATTGTTCTAAATATGCAAGTTTTGTATACATTATACATTCATATATATTCATATAAATACATGTTAAACACACACCTTATTCTCTATAAATGTCCCTAGTTTTAATTTGCAGCCATTTTACTGTGTTGGATGGAAACTCTTGATCTTGAAATGCTTCCATCCATGCCTTTGGTTATGGACATCTAACTATCCACCACGACTCTGAGCTCTGTTATATCCACTGTTTCTCAGAACAGACTCCCTTAAATAATACTTCTGGCTTATACTCTTTATTCCTAACATACTTATGAACTTCCATTAGGCTACAATTTATTTGCTTGTGCAAAGTTTATCATGTGCTGCTTCCTTGCAGCTTTTAGCTTTTTCCTTTGAAGCTTTACTTATTAATTCTTTTTGTGTGTATTTGTGTCAGCAACTTCAGCATTTCTTTTTCTTCCTGACCAATGCAAAAAGCACTAAACAACACAGGGGTGAAAACAGGTTTCTGTGGAACCCTGTTAAAAACACCTTTTCCATCTCGAGGAGAATTCCCTGCTAGCGACCTATCAATTAGCCAGTGTTAATGCACTTCATTCTGGCAGCTTTGTTTTGGCTTTGCAGTGAAATTGCTAAGCAATAGCACGTGGAATGTGAGAGCAGACTAAGGGGGCACTAAGCAGTTCTTACAGGTTAATGGTTGTTCTGGTCTCAAGGATCACATCAATAGTGCAGCTTACTTTTGGAGAATTTTCCTAAATTGTATGTGGATCTATAGGAACCTGATTCTGCAGGTGAATTTATAAAAGCTTGAGGGAGATGAAGAACTGTTGATACTTGCTCAGGTATTCCCACTTTTCCTGCTACTGAGGGGGTTAATTCTGAAGTAGATTTCTGCACTACATTATGCCCAAAAGACTGAAAAGAGCAATATTTGTAGCAAAAGCTGTTAATAAGATATGACATGGCAAAATAATAGAGAATGTTTCAAAATGCATTCTCAGCCAGCCATCAGAAAGAGCTTGTTTGAATTTGCTTCAGGTTTTTCTCTGGTGACAGACCACCCTGGCAAAGCTGAGACCCCACCACCCCACTACCTTCTTAGGGACTTTACAGGTGGACCCAACAGGAGCTAGGGAGCCTACCTCCATTTTTACCTCAAAACTGTCACCATGAGATAAAGAATGATTTTTTTTTTTTTTTTTTTGATTAAACCTCTAGGTTAGAGACTAGGGTTTGTCACAAGACAAGTTGTGCATCTCAGGGAAGTTCTTTGATGCTAGATTTTCAAGCAAATTTAGAGCTCTAACTCCTTTCAAAGAGAGTAAGACAACTATATACATTGATAGAGCTGCTCAGCCAGCCAATAAAAATGGTTTTGAGGCTGTTGAACAGAGCTGATGTGGCATCAGGGCACCCCCAGCATACAGATAAATATAACTCAGCAAGCGTCTCACTAGACCCAGGGTTTATTGCAAATTTAAGGTGCCACCTTTAATCTATTCTAGTGAAGGAAGTGTTTCTAGCTTTGCCAGCTGCCAGGGGCTTCACTTGAACAAAGCTCACAATTTGCAAACTAGATTTGGATCTGATTCTGGCTGATAAAAAATGTCAAGACATCCAGCTGCAAAAGTGCTCACATCCTCACCTCCCACCATTTGTATGAAAGAGCCACAAGAAACTTTATGTGTATTACATGACATTTGTTTCTTGATAACCTATGTAAACTATCACCATTTTTTATCTGTTTGTTATTCTCACCCTTGCTCTTATAATTATGCCTACAAGGACAGAACAGCAAAAGAAATAGCTGCAGAAACAGTGATGTATTTCAATATTTACTCTAAACTATTTCAGTCATCTTTGGAAATATTTTGCAACTACATTCATTGTATTTAAGCAGGCTTTCATAATTTAACACTTGCTCAGAGTTCATTAAATTAAACAAATTCTATTTCACATGTTTGCATAAAGATAAAATTTCTTTGCAACAGCCTGCTTTATTTGTTGATTTGGCTGAAGCAGACAGCATAACAAAAATACTGAACAAGAATATCTTAACTTGAATATTTGTAGTGTATATAAGCCAGACAGTAAAATAATATTTTTCCTTATTGTTTAGTGCTCCAGGCTTTTGGTGAGGACAAAGTCATTATCAGCTGGTTACAGGGCTACTGTTGAAGTTAATTCAAATTAATAACTGGCTAATGTTCTTGTAGACACTTATTTGGTGTAGAGAGGAAACCAACCCTTTATTATCGTATGGACAAAGCAGACTGAAGCCTACCATCAGGACACATCTCTCTAACAAAAAACAATCTCAAAGTGCAGTTTCTTTTTCTGGTATGCAGGGAGTCTGCTATTAGAGGAAATTGTGGTGGTATTGGCAATCTTGGAGGTTGGCTTATATGCATAGGGCCTCTTATTAGGTCCCACACTGCTGACAATTGCCCACTTTTTAATGATAGCTTTTAAGTTCATTACACCAGGTCCGTTTTATTATGTAGAAACTTGTTAGACTCCTGGCCTAGAGCCCACAACAGAGGTGCTTTTTTACTGTTGGCGAGCATATTTTTTCCTCCTAAAACACTAGTTTGACTTTCGTCCAGTGTCTAGCAGAAGATATTTGTGGTTCTTAAGGTAAACAAATTTATTTGAGAAATATGATATTGTTCCCTGTTTTTAGTGTGCACAAAGACAATGGTTCCAGAAATAAATAAATAAATAAATAAATAAATAAATAAATAAATAAATAAAATAAATAAATAAGATGGAGAATGGCCAATACCATTCCCACAAGAAAAGAAAAAAACTAGGGGTCAAGAAATTGTTAAAAAAAAAAAAAAAAAAAAAAAAAAAAAAAAAAAAGGAAAGAAAAATAAATCCATCATTTCCAAGGTATATCCTGAAGCTTTGTTTTCAGGCTTCACACACAACTGAGAGATAATCTTCTTACACAAAGCATGTGCAGAAAAATTACTCTTCAGCATATAAGGATATGTGGTTGGCCTCCCCTACAGAAGCATGTGCTCTAACCTGATGATCTCCTAAGAGCTGTCTGCGAGTGGGGACACTTCAGGAGGTAAAGTTTCATGCATGGTGCTTTTCTTTAAAGCAGGTGTTTTTGTTAACATCTCTTTTGTCTGTCACTGAAACTTCATAGAGCAGTTTTGGAGCAGATATGGCAGAGCAGCCTGTTAGTAACCCAGTGATATCCCTCTTAATGATCACTATTTGCTTCCTGCAAACTTGAGGGCAAATTGAACTCAATTTGTATTGACTGGCTGAGTAACCCTTCAGCTGTTTTTCTTTCTTGTTTTCTTTTTATTGTTTTCCTTTATTTATTTTTTTTTCTTTCAGAGATAATACATCTTTTATATCAAAGGCTGTCAGCACCCACTGCTCCTATACTGAGGCAACTAGGACCAACAGAAGCACCAATATAGATGCTGTTAGTTACGGCCAGGAGAGAGGCTTTTGGTCTTGGCATAAGACCAAAAATGGCTCTCATTATGGCACATCAATTACTGCAATCTATGGCAGGAATTTATATGTCAAAACCACTTCCAACAAAGCAAGCTAGCTAACTTTCCTCTATTCTCATTTTTTTACATAATTGACACCAATGGGAACAAGAAGAGAATGACCTCTGCAACCTGTGCCTTTCTGTAGCAATCTATACGTTAACAGAAATATCTTTATTACTAGATAGTGTCTTCTGCTCTAATCTGTGCCTCAGGAGAAACCCTAGTTCAGGTTTCTTGGAATATCATGGACAAAAGTGGGTTTATTATGGCTGTGGATAATTAATTGAAAAGGTTGTAAAACAACAACAACAAATGATATTGGGAAGTTATGAATAGCTGTAAGAAACCGAGGGAATGAAAGACTCAAATTCATATTTGGAACCAAATTATGGGATTTGAAAATATTTCTATCCATCTCTGTGGCCTGGATTGACCACAAGTTTTTGTCTACTTTAAAATCAAAGGCACTTAGTATTTTATAGGATCAGGAAAATCTCATAAACACACCTTTAACTTGAAGAAAGTTTATTCTTTGAAGAAAGGAATATATTCCTAAACTAATGCCTCGACTAAATACCAGGCAGGAAACTTCAAAGGCAATAAAAAAAAAAAGGCTAAGAAGTTGATTTTCTTTTCTTCTGCACAGAATCCCAATTTATGACTGCAGAACTTGGTATTCCCTTGTGGTTTACTACTGCTTCCCACTGTTGCAAAAAACAAGCGATCAAAAAAAAGCAGTTTAGTAGATCACAGATGTGTGGTTGAGATTTGACTGTGCATGTTAAAGATAAGTGTTCTGATTTGTGGAAAATGTTAAATGAGCACAAAAGGACGAAGTTCAGGTGATGCTGGCATTAAAGACCTGAAAAAGGCAGGAAAACCCATATAATTAAAGCTAGGGAAGAAAAAAAAAGTCAAGAAAAATTGTGAGTATTAATCAAGGCAGCAAAATAATATCAATACAAGCAATAGAGACTCAAAAAGTGGCACACCTAGAATCCAATTTGTTGAAAGTGGTATTTCTGCCACTAGGGAGGGAACTACAGGGTGTAGACATAACATGGAAAAACAGTCTCAAAAAGTCACTGTCTACCAGTTGAGCTACATCTCTGTGTTCCAAATAATCAGTAAAACATTATGTTAAATGGACTCCCTGGAGTGCTAAATAAGTCAATGGCCAGCCCCTATACATGTTCTGTTAGCTGTCTCAGTAGGTGTAAACAAGGTAAACTCCATGTGAGTGGAATGACTCTGCAGTAGCATTTGGCTTAGATGCTTGCTTCTGTGCTTGAGTCACTGCACCAATGTTTCTTCTTAAATATGAGTATCTCCAGCAGCTTTTCTGAGAAGTTTTGCTCTGGAAGCTGTGTTTGAAGGAGTTAATGGCAACGGAAAAATCATTCCATATAAAGTTCTGTGCAGGGATCATTTACTCCCATTATTGCAATAAGCAATGGCATTCCCCTGATACCAAACCAAAAGTGTTTACTATTTCTAAAAATCTCTGAACTCTATTTCAATTACTTAATCTTGGGTACATCACTGTTAAAAACAATTTTTTTTCACTGTGTAGGGTATTTCATAGGGCCATGACAACAGAAAGCACTTTTTAGCACACAAATATAAAAGCAATTTCTTTCACAGCTGTACCGGCTTCAAAATTTTATTTAGAAGTTGCGACCTTAAATGTCCCATTTATTTGAAATTTGATACTTATTTCACTTGCAGTTGATGCATACTGCTGCAGCTTAGAAAAGGGAGAATTAATTCAAAACCATGAGCTTAGCAATCAGCAAATATGTCTGCTGAAGCCTGGAACATACTCTGTGTTACTGTTATCAGCCTTCCATGATATTTTAAAATATGAAGCTTTTATTGTATGAACTTTGTGGATAAGTCCTTTGAGGGAAAAATAATAATAAAAAAATAAAAAAACAGGATTGGATTGCGAGAAGTCTGGAAGTTACATTGATTGAATTTTTTTTCCAAAATGATATTATGAAATTACCATCTCTGTTCAGACATTCATTGCAGTTGAGGAATGACTATGTTACATTCAGTTTAAGAACAATTAAAACAAGCCAGATTCAGTATCAATATAACAGTTTTTATGCAAGCCTTCATAACAGTTTTGCAATACGAAGTTTTAGCAGACTTCTGTACTGGTATAAAATCAGTCCTTGAAATTAACTGCTCATGAAGACAAAAGCTCAGCATGACAGAGCTGTAATCAGCTTTCCACAATCATTAGGTGAAAAAATGTCCAACCTAGATTCAAAGAGCCAACTGGAAACAGAAGGTTTATGTGCACCTCCTTCATTTGCCCCATGGAACAACCTCAGAACATGTGAAGTGGGCTTTTTTGAATGAGTGAATGAAACTGAAGGGGTACATGATAATGGGGATTCAGCCTCTGGGACCAGACTGGAGCCTGCCCAAAACCCATGAGAACAGCACCAGCTGTTTTGCTCCACAGATCTGCCCTGCATCTCCTGCCAGCACAGGTACTGCCAAAAAGCCGCCCGTGCCACTGTGCTTCCTGCAAGTGAAAGTACTGCATTCTCTTCTGGCTAATCTGTTGCTGAGAACTATTCCAGTTCACTCCTCTCCCAAGCAGTAATTGCAGCTCTGAACAGGTACCTGTTGCAGTCGGTCAGGTGTGCCAGCTGGGCTGCTTTTTGCTGGACCAACAAATTGGCTTGTCTACTCAGGAGGCTACAGTCCCAGCAGCCCCGTCCTTGACAGTTCCAAAAAGGACCCCAAATTTCTCTGAAAGTTTTCTTTGCTAAGCCATCAGTCATGTTCTTCTACATCTGTTTCCATTTCTGCCTAGCCTTGCTACTGCTGGGGCTGAAATTTTTGTCAAACCTCCCAGGTTAGCACATTTCCCTCTTTGAACCATCCCAGTTACAAAATCTTGTCGCATGGCAACACAATGCAAAGCATTCATTCAACTATACAGAGCAATCTAAAGGCCATTGCAGCTACATACAGATCCATTTTTTGTGGAGAGAAGAAAGAAAAGGAAAACATTCACAGATCCCAGAACCCTTCTTTATTTTAAATGAAATCAAGCAGTATCTTGTTTTATCATTCATTTATTTAGCAAAGAAAGGAATGAATTCAAATACCCCACACAATGAACACATATTTATTCCCTGATATCAAGATGCAGATTTGCTTGTGAACAATTTTAAATGAGTCTGTTTCATTACTACTGCGTTCACCTTGTACTGTGCATGGATTTGTGCAGAAGCAATATATTTTGGGCTCAATCCTGTAAACATATTAAAATAAGCAACTTGTTACATCCATACCACTGAACTCAGCGTGGTCACTTATGTGATGAGTAAAATCATACCTGTGCTCAAGAGCCTAGATTTTGCCTGTCTAAATTTAGGCATCAAAATGACAGAGAAAATTAGAAGTGTATCTCTCTAGTCTCACCACTTTGTTGGTGGGGAGACACAAGGCCCCTCTGGGTTGTAACGCTGCACATCTAAGGATGGTCTCCCTGACAAGACACAGAGGATGCTGCTGGCAGCTACAACCAAAACTTGGTCAGATGCCTCAAGCAAAGAAGGATAAACTTGGACCAAACTGTTTACAGAATTGATCTCATACAGCAAAGCCATTATGCACGCAATTAACTTTAGGAATAAGCGTATGTCACGCCGATTTCAATAAAACTGGTCCCACATTTAAAGAAGTGAATATATTTATTCAATAATTATGAGGAAAAAATCTTGAAGTATTTATTCTCGTTACCACTTTTTGTTGCATCTGGGACCTCTTACTTTGTTTTCTGGTTTGAACAGCCATATGCTCTGATGCTCTGAGAACTTTCTTCACTTAACATAAGTGCTTTGGTAGCTCTTGATTTGAATATTGACATGGTATTTTCCCAGAGGTTACTGTGGGATTCCAATAGAGCTAACTGAATGCACAGTGTCCTACACCAATCTGAGACTTTAATCAGTACTGCTTAATAGCCTGGAAATCAAAGCCATTTAAACCCCATTCTCTCTCCCACTCTCTTAAGAAAACCCTAATCCTAGTCAGAAATCTCTTGATTAGTTTTAGCCAAACCACACTGCTCCAACAGCAGGTAACTGATGTTGGCTGAAAAAGCTTCCACCTGAAGTCAATTTAAGTGACCATAAAGGTCATAGGAATCAAATCAAAGTATAGGATAAATCTGCAAGCACAGGAGTCCATTTTCTAAGCAACTGAGGACACTAATACAAGCCTAAAATGTGTACTCCAGCAAAGTTTTAATTTGGATTACCCAATGACAGTGTATGCTGTTCAGAATCAACTAGCAACCCTGCTTCCTCTTCGCTTCATGTAGCAATGCTTTACAGAAAGGAATTTACTCAGAGGATTGTGATCTATCTGCTCAAATGTTTCTGTTTGAATTAGAACATTTTTTTCAAATTGATGCAATTGGTGTAAAACTGGCTTACATCACTGGCTTACTACTGACATCAGAGGTAATATTTATTTATCCAGAAAAAATCACTTTATCCATGCAAAAGGATTTTTTTACATTTTTGGCAAAACAGTGTACATGCTTTTATGCAGAAATCTGCTCTTTACCAAAATGTGTGTGGCCAATTTTAGAAAAAAAATATAAATAAATAAATTGAAATTTAATAGAAACCTCACTTTGCTTTGCTCCACGAATTAGGAGAGGCTGTATTAAACTACCTGGACAGCTATGCAGAAATCAGAAAGTGAAAATACTGATATTATCAGTGCACCTGGGGTCTTCTAAAGCTATCTAAGACACAAAAATATAATGGCTTTGAAATGTGTTGTCTCAGAGTCTAGATTGACAAGGAGATCTTGCCATCATTTTTTTTTTTTTTCTCATTGAAGTGATCTAAAATTTCTATGTTTACCCCGAAGGAATGTGGAAATAAAGCCTAAAACTGCTTTAGATAGAATTTTGAATACACATCTATAATGTAATAATGTAATTTAGGAAGCTAAATGACAAAAAAAAAAAAGTTTTAAAGGAACACTTTTCTGACAAGTTGGCACGGTCTTTAAATAACATCACATAGGAATTGCTCAGAGATCTGAACATCTGAAACGCTCTTTGGGAGATGGAAGTGTGAGCAGACTGAGCATCTGCTAAATGCACTTCTACCTATGATCATGCAGACTTAACCTAGAGTATTATCACTGCATATATAACACATCTAACATATATATCTATTCATGAAAGGAATGGAAAATAGATCACTCTAAAGATAAGTGTGCCTCAAACTACTGAATTATTATTATTATTATTTTTTTTTTTTTAAAAAAAGCTTATTTCATATAAATTTCATTTTAAAAGGTTAAAATAAAAATACATATTTTATATATTCTTAAGATATTGGATTCATACCTAATAGTCTAAATACAAAATCCATAAGCCAGACTAATATGCTTTTAGTACAGGGGCAGAGAGGGACATTGTCATGTATGTGAGTGTGTGCGCATGTGCTGCTTTTTCTTAGTGGTAGCAGCAATTTAGATCTTATTTAAAAAAAAAATATTTAAATGTGAAAATTTATCTTTTGCCATGAACAGAGTGATTCAGATACTGGACATACTTATGATTTGGAGAGTTTTTTCCCCTCTGTTTGATTCAATATTTTCTTGCAGAGAAAATTTACTCTTACTCAAGGACAATCAGGTAATTGCTTCCTGGCAAACCAAATATAATGTATAGTAAAACAATCACAAAATATAGAGAAGTGTTGTCATCATCCCTTCTAAAAATACACTAATGAGAGGGTGGAGGGTCTTTCTTTTGATGGAGTTTTAGTAACAGGGAGAATGATTCAGATAGAAAAAATAGGCAGCTGATCTTGATTATTTTCATAGATGGTAAATGCGTGTTCATTTTATAGTACAGCTTTTCAAAGACCACTTTGCATTTTTTTCATTTTACTACAGAACAGAGATAGGAAGGATAGTGCTATATTCAGATTTATCCCCATTCAAGAATGTTGCTCACTGCCATCATTACATATGTTGTTTACACTTGGCTTGTAAGTGGCTGGACCACCAAGGAAGGTGGTGCTTAAATGCAGTCTCATAGGATCGATGTTCCTAAGTAATTTTTGTGTAGCTTTTTTTTGGACATAATTTTTAATCATCATTGTCTGTATTTTTTTTTTTCCTCTGTCTGTCATAACATAACCTAATGATCAAGGGCTCTGAACATGGAATGGAAACATTTCCACATTTCCTTGCATATCTTTCTGGTATTTTGTTGTGATGATCTTTGCATCTAGTATGCTCGAAACAAAGAAACAAACAAAAAATAATTAATTCTTTAGTCCTTATTTTAAATTTCTTTTCACAAGCTTCTGAAAATAGGAAATGTTTCCTTGCTACTATGTTTCCTTGCTACTACTTCTGGAAAATCTGGCCCGAATCCCTGCCCTTTTCTTTTTAGTTGTACATCTGGAATTCCAGCTCAAAAAATGACATCATCATGAATGTGGGTGAAGACAGACAGAACAAAGAAAAATGGTATAAAAATCCTTTGTGTTTCCTCATCTGCCACTACAAAAGGAACTAAAACTGATAATTTAAAACTCAAACAGGATTTTAAATATTTACATCAATGAAGTTCAACAAGATATTCACTTAAAACACCATAATAAGTTTTCTTTAGGGGCTGGTTAGCATGAGTCGGACACGACAGTAAGATGAGACACTGTTTTGTAAATACATCTGCGTTTTCTGCTGATGCTTTGTTTTGTCAAACACGTGCCTATAAAGTAAAAGCCAGAAAGGGGAAAGCAGCTCTACTGATTATGCCTACGTGCCCCACGAGCCTGAGACAGCACACATATCGTGATGCTGTTGCATCATCCTGTACCTGGACTGACCACGAGTGCTGCAGTGGTCAGACTAAGGGAATCCCACAGGCATGCATGAGGGTGAGGAAGCCTGCCGGATGCCACCGCCTGTGCAGTTGTGCAGGTTGCAGTAAGGCTGGCCTGCTAATGACACATGGGATGGCCTTCCAGCATGCCTTTCTGACCTGCCCTCCTGCCTCAGCTTCCCTGCAGCAGGTTCCCTTTCACCCCCAAAATTCAAGCAAACAAGGTGAAGCCTTTCTGTGACTGGGCTTGGCTCACACATGGAAACCACCTACCCTGCAGCTTTCCAGTTTTGGTACAAGATCATATCCTTGGGTGCCGCCTTAGCCTCTGCTCTCCGAACAGCTGAACTGCAGCCTGAGTGGTTTGTAGGCCACTAAGATCATCCCTACAGAGTCCGGAGCTGCTGCAGAGCATCGCTAAACCACCGCGTTTCTTCTTGCCGTTCTTCTCAACACCCTGCCAGCTCTTTTTGGTAGTGCAAGTTTCAGGAGGCTGCACAGCAGGTGATCAGCTCCCTTTTCAAACCTCATGGAAATAAAAGACGATGCCTAAAAAGAAAATTGCATTTGTACTCCTGCAGCAGTTTTAAGGGGTAACAGATTTTTTTTTTCCTTTTTTTTTTTTTTTTTTTAAAGCTCGGGGATTGCTTAGTCCCTTGTCAGAGAAATCTGACTGAATGCTTATGAAACAGCGAAGTGATGTGTTCCTCACGAGCAGTTCAGTGACACCGAGGGGTTACAGCTGCACCCAACACTGAAGGCCAACCTTTTAATCCGCAAAGAAAACATCATGTCACAAACAGGTGTTTTGGACATTTGGCAGCAATGGGATATTGACGGCTTGGATCGTGCTTGAAATGTCTCTGAACTTCATCTCTGAAGCCTCAATCACATGAGCAGTCATGTAGCACAGGCCTTGGGGACTGGGAAGTTACAGGAGGCCAGAAAATACACAAGCCCGTTAGTACTCATCATAATTATTGAAATCTGTAAAATAGGTATTAGAGTAAGTCTTTGCAGTAAGATGTGGATTGAAGTATTTGTTTCTCTCCTCCAGAATCAGGTTGTTTTTGTTAAATGCCTGGGGGAAAAGAAAAAAAAAAAAAAAAAGAAAATGGGAGGGATAAAATAAAAGAAGGCAATACATGCTATTTCACTGAGACGACTTAAGTAGCAAGTATTTATGAATTGTCAGTCAGTCAAAAATGCATTTAAAAGTGCTTGCACATTTAAAAAACTACTTGCATCTGCATGTGTCTGCTTACATAACAACTCTCCTACAGAAAGCAATTCTACTCAATAAAGCTACACACTTTTCCCCATAATATTATAAAATTAACTTTATGGTTAAAAATACTTTCTCATCACATTCAGTTATTCTTTTTAGAACTCACTTATTATTATTTTTTGTGAATAAGAACTATTTACTCTTTACTGTATTAATTACTTGCTTCTTAAATGCAATATGGAGGGGAAAATGTCTGAAGGTCTTATGAATACAAATCTCATTTTCTAATGTTTCAAGATTTTTCAAAAATGTTTCTGTTTTGGTAGCAATTCAGAGAATTAATTAGGAGGTTTTGAAAAAGCTTGAAACAACACATAGACTTCTCTTTCATTTTTAATTAAATTTCTTAAAACGTCTTTAATTATAAATAAAAATGAAGAAATTAAAAACCCCAGGTAGGATTCTCCAGGTAAGATTTAAGAAAAAAACTCATTTGAGAAAAGCTTCACATCTGAATGAATAAACTGTACAATCTGAAGATACTGAGTTAAGTACTTTCAGAATGCTCATCCTTCCTTAATTCAGTGGATCTGAAAAACAGAGCTATTCTAACAGGTCTTTTAAAAAAAATGTCATATGATATAGATACCACACTAGATTCTCATCTAAGGTAAATCTGTACTGGATCATTTACTGAATATTTGGAGTATGAACACTTACTGAGAGCCTTACCCAGTATATATTCACCTGTGTACATGTCCTGCATAAAGACAGTGCAGGAAGATGAATTGTACACTGGACACCATATCATTGGAGCCAAAGGATTATCTTCAATATATATTGTGATGACTGTTAATAGCCCTATTTACCTCTTCAACAAGCCACTAGAGAACACTATTAGGAAAAAAAAAAAAAAAAAAAAAAAAGGAACCTGAGTAGTGGTCTGGTTTCTTTCAGGAAAGGCTGCTGCTGTTTAAATTGTACCTACACGTAGAATCTAACTTAATGTGTAATAGGGACTGACAAAGGAAAGGATCTGCAATTACAATACCTCAGGTAAAATCTATTTTTGTGATTTATGATCAGCATAATTTGAGTCCAAATGCAACTGCAGAATACTATCAAGTAGAATTCTTCTGATATAGCAAAAATATATAGGACCACGTATGTTGTGCATTAGAGAACTCCCAACCCGCTTCTCACCTTGATGGCTTCTACAGAATCATACTTGTCCAGTTTGTTGATATGGTTAGTGATGCTGGTATTTAGAGGAGCTGGTGACACCGGATGGATGACGGTAGCATCATGGGACTGTTGTTGATATCGTTGGCAGTAAGTGTAAACAAGCAGGGTAAGAAGGCAACCAAGTATTGAGCTACTTAATCCCACTGCAATCATGTGAAACATGTTGAACTCTGCATAGTGGAGAGAAGACAATCTTATTCTTAAGGAAGTAGCAGTAAAAGCTTAAGTTTGGGGAATAACATAGAAAAGTGTTTAATTCAAATAATGACAAGGGAAATCTCATGTGTTTCCCAGAAACATCTCATTTGCAGTGGTTTATCCCTACAGCAGCAAATGCATTGTACTTCCCTGAAGGGATCATTATGAGAACCTTAGATACCCACACATCTCTGCAAGTATTAAGACTGAGATTTCTGAAAGATCCTTAGACAAGATCAGAATCCAAACAACATATGAATGAAGTGCTTTCTCTAAGTATTTGAAAAGTTCAGCTAAATTTATTTCTGCAAACTCTACAGCAAAACCTTTTTCATATATAAATTATGTATATAATGTACATGGCTTATTTCCAGTGAACTACATTATCACCTCCTCTGCTTCTAGTTCTTTGTCTTACATGTAGTGACTTGTGGCAGAACAAAATCTTAATGTCTTTAGATTACAGACCTGCTTCCCCTAAAATGTTTTCAGCATCCCTCTTATTTGGTGACTGTCCCAGACACTTTGGCGTACTTTTTTTCTCATCCCCTGCTTTGACTGCAGCTGGGTCTCACTGTTTCTGCATCTTTGATATTTGGCAGTTTGTTCCCTTCTCCAGTCTTCAGAACTTTTTCTCCATGTAATGAGGAAGTGAGGAGGAAACAGTAGTGTTTCAGAAGAAAATGTGAAGAGGAGAGAGAGAGACTCCCTAAAGCTCAGCGTACTTTTAACCACAGCAGCCAGAGAGTGCTGCCAGAACACAGTCCTCTCTGCCCATTGAAGATACTATGGGATCAGATTGTGGGAACCCTCCCTACCTACACAGGAATTAAAACATAGAGAAGGCTCATTGCTGCATGAAACTGTAGAAGGGAATTTAAAACATAATTGCCTCCCAATTATCCTGATATAGAGATAATTGTGTCAGATGTGACGTAAGTAGGATTAGCTGGAAATAAACAAAGTACACTTCTTTTCACTGCTGTTTCCAACTGGAGCTTTGCTTTTGATTAAGAAAGAAATATCATTAAGAAACAGATTTCATCTTAACATTATTGAATATTTGTTTGTGGTTGCATACATGAAGCTGATTTTAATCTGAGAGACTGGCACTAGTCTGAAAAATGTTAGACGTTTTCACTGTAAAACAGAAAAATGGGACAGCACATGGGTTCTGTTTTTTTGCAAGCCCCCTTTACATACCGACAGGGAAAAAAGGAACACAACCTAATATATTGACCTAGGTTGACCACCCCAATATGTAAATTACCACTGAAATATCATTCTACACTTGAATGAGAGTTTCCCACTGTCACAGAACTTGGCAAAAATGTTTTCAGATTTCCACTGCTAATAAGGAAAAAAACAAATTGCATTATCTTGACTCTTATAACATGTAACTATGCACACTAGTACCCTTGCATAACCTCTGTGTTTTCATTGTCCCTTACTAGGCTAAAAACACAGCTTATCTGTGCATAGAAGAATACTGGAACTGGTCACAGCTACTACCATGACAACACCGACTAAGCGTGATAACTAAGCACAAACACAAAAAAGGTCATTTTTCCCGTTTCTTCTTCTTTGTACATTTTTTTTTCCCCAACAGTTCAGTTTTCTCTTTCAAGATTTGTTTCACTAGCATCAAGACTCTCCGGAATTGAACTTTTACTTTCTAGTTTTGTATCTGGCAGCAAAGCTGAAAATGAGTCCAGATAGTCTGAGCCATTAAATGGTTTAGCAGGCTGGCTCTCTGCTATTCATTTGGAGTCCCAAAGAGGTTTGTGAAATTATTATCCAGCAAAAGGTGCAGCAACTTTAAAAATTTTGTCATATTGATAACTAACTTATAAAAGGAATTTCTTTTTGGGACACAATGAGTGACTGTTACAAGGGAAAAGGAGAAAAAAAAACAATAATACATGCTCTTGTCTCAAAGGTCAGCAATGGCATCTGGATATTTAATGAGGAATTCTGTATTAACTACATCTCTATTTCTGGACCGAGTGTAAATAATGAGAATGTGGCATTTATAAGGTGGAATAAATCTAAGACAGTGCAAAATGTGAAACAAATGGAACAAAAAAGAGGGGGGGGGGAATCAATAATTCACCATTTAATACACAGATAGAACTCAAAAGCTTACCGCCACATCGTTTTTCTTCTATGCTGCTGGATCGTGCCACCGATATTTCTAGAAAAACAAATAAACTGCTTATGCCATGGAGAAAAAAAATAACAGGCAGCTAGTAATTTGATCAACACAGTAAGGATTTTAAAAAATGTATTCTTCTACATTCACTCCAAATCCAAAGTAACAAAAGATTTTGACTGTGGTGTGGTGGAATTAACAAAAAAGTTCCATGACATCTTCAGGTTCTTTAATTTATCAACCAAAAGCAGTAACATATTTTTTATTCTTGCTTCCCAATATCCCTTTAATTAAAAAGATGAAGTGTACATTAAAAAAATCTTTGTGAAATTAAGCCATTTTGAGAAAATGCTGAATTTCTGAATAGTAAAATTAATGAGAGTTTCATTATCTTGTGTTCAAACAGGCTCATTACTTCCAGAAGTCACATCTAGCACTAATGTGAAAAGAGGGAATTTACAAATCTTAAAAAAAGATGACTGCCAATTTCATGGGTCCCAAGCGTAAACTAATAAAATGTAATTCCACCCAATGTCCTTCCCATTCTGTCTTTGGAAGCATTCTGAATAAATACTGAATAAAAATGTGTTGACAACCAAGTTTTCCCATTTTTTATTTCAATGACCATGACTTTGGTGAAGGGAAGTCCTGTTTTACAAACCTCTGCTTTGTGAACCTCTCTGGAAGGGTCAATGGTCATGTGGATATGGGTGAGAGTGCAGACAGCCTACCTGGATTTCAGAAATTACTTTAAATCCCTTCTTCCCAAGAAAAAAAAAGTAGCTATGGGAGATGAGGGAAAGGACAGAAAACAGTGTAGTTCTTACAGTGGAGTAAGGTTACTACTTCTGCAGTGACCTAGGCTTTTGAGCAAAAGGCCTGTGTTTTTGAAGTTTGATGATATTCATTTATTTAAGGTAGTATGGATAAGGGGATACTAGGAAGAGCTGCAGAAGGGTGTTCTAAAACTAGGCAATAAAATGAAAAACAGAACAGAATGTAGATCAGTGTAGAGTGGAAAGCAATCCTAGCTTCACAAATAAAATGATGGCTGTGAGCTGACCATTATCACTCATCAGGGGATTATGACAGACTGTTCCATGAAAATATCAGCTTAGTGTTCCGAATGAATCAAAAAAGCAAACAAAATGTTAGGTACAACCAAGAAAGCAAGAGTGAGTAGAACAGGAAATTATCGTTACGGGTCTTTACAAATCCATGAGTTGTCCACACCCTGAACCCTGCATGCAGCTCTGGTTTTCCCATTTCAGAATGCCTCTAATACAATAAGAAAGTTCAGAAAAGGTCAGCAATGACCGCCATTGGTATGCAATGGCTTTTGCATGAGGAATGACAGTAGGCTCTCTACCTCCCAACAAACTGATGATTCAAGATGCAAAGAAGATGCAAGGAACCCAAGAAACTACTTGGAGAGAGAACCATTTCAGAGCATTAAACAGATTGACTGCATCAGGTTTAAAAACTCTCCTGAAATGAAAGTTGCTGAAGGCTGAAAAACTACAGGGAGGCAGAAGTGGGATGATATACACTTGTCCTGTTTCTCTTCTTCCCTGGACATTACAGTACTGCTGCAGACAGGAACTGGACAAGATTGACTTTTGCTCTGAACCTGTATGGACATTCTGATGTTCTTATATGAATATTAAAAATATCTGATAATAGAAAAGGACTGATTAATAAGACAGACTTCAGCTGCAAGAATGCATGGAAAGTAAATTGCACGATTTTTTTTTTCCTGTTAAAATTGGCTTAAGGTTTGAATCTGTATCCAGACTCAGAGCAGTGAAGGAAGTCCTTTAGTGTGATTCTGGGAGAAGGGGATTATAAATGCTAAAGCAGGCCTGGTGGAAAAAGAGAAGAGAAGCAAAGACTATATTAGTGGTCTGGCTTTAAAATTAATCTCTTCTCCAGCTGGAGGTTTCTGCTGAAATATACTGTAGCACATTGTCAGATGTGAAACAAAGTGCTATGACTTCCACATATCTAAAATACCACAGGCTACTTCTGCTAAAGTGGATAACATTTTTTTTTTTACCTTTCTTCACCTGCTAAATCAATACTATTTTCAACATTAGAAAGTAACAGACCTGACAGAACAGCACTCTCACAGATAGCTAAAGGCTGGTAGTGTACTCTGTCTGGTCAAGACCATTAATTCACAATCCAAACAACAAGCAGAGAAAAAAATATATATATGCCAGAAAGCTCTGCAAGGTAATGTTGGTAAAGATTAACTCTGGAAAAACAGCGGCAGCAATGATAATGAGCCACTCTGCCAGAATCACTCTATATGCATTAAGTTTTGTGGAAAAACAGATTTAAGGTAAGCAGAGGGAGGAGGAGACAACGTGAGGGTGGACATGCCAGTATAATAGCTGGGGAAAGGAGTGAGGTGAATTAGAAAAGGAAAGAGAATTTGGGAGGGAGACAACTCTGAGTATGAGGACCTTGAAGAGTGAAAGTGATCTGAGAGCTCCTAAGAAAGCAAGGAAGTTTCACTATGGTGAATGTACTGGCCATGACTTCATCTCCTGTGTTGTGAGAAATTGGAGGGGGAGTGGTAAACAAAGCAGAAGGGCCAAGGAAGAGGTGGCTGCTACTTATTCACCTAACATTCCTCATTTCAGAGTCTGAAACTGCATACTTTCCAAAACAGTACGTAGACTTTACATTGGATTAAGAGGGGGATTCACAGAATGTGAATGTGAATATTGACTGAGCTGCTTCAAAACCCCAAGAAAAAAAAAAAAAAAAAAAAAAAAAAAAGGAAAAATACAGTGTGAGGGGTTTTGCTTTCACATTGACATTTTTCACATTGGTTTGGGAGGAAAAATAGTATTTGTGAATTTATTGCTATTTTCTATGCATCATCCATAAATACAGTGTTTAAGTTTGTTGATTTCTTCTTAATATTGTACATACATGGTATATAATATACTGCTTAGCTGCAGAAAAAAAGGTTGCTGCACTGAACCATCATAATTACACTTCAAATGACACTTGAAATCATAAATTTATCTGCCTGTGAATAGACTGGTGACTTTGTTATGTACACAGATGGAAAGATGACTGTTAACAGCAATGCAATGTAGACATCAATACTGTTGTGTGGATTTAAATGACTGATATGATTTAAAAAAATAAATAAATAATTACATTCATAATTTTTGACAAATGCTATAATACCTGACATGATTCTCCATCAGGTACATAGTGGTCATAGGGGAGATTAGTACCTGAGGCACAACCAACAGTATTTAACTTTCTAGGTGGTTATTACTCTAATTAACTCCATGAAATGGTTTCCTGATCAACTACCCCTGCACCCAGTTTTGCATACACAAATCACAAAACCTAGAGGATCATTTCTCTAATAACCCCAAAGTCTCAAGAACACTTCAAAGTGAGAAACAAACTAGTTCTCCTAACTGCACTCATCCCTGCACCCTGTTACTAAACAAGATGGAAGGACCTACATAAGGCTTAGAGACTGAATAACCACAGTCTTAGGTGGTGACAGCAAGGACAGTTCCACAATTCACAGCCTGAGACAGATTTTCATGACACCAGGTCTAGCACCTCAAGCTCCACCTTGTAGACCAGTGCTCTTTGGGTGAAAAAAAGGCAAATTCTGTCTTAAGTCTTGTCTCTGCACAGTTCCATGTGAGACACTATTATGCCTCATTCCTGGAATGCTGAGAGATATCACTGATCCTTCAGGGGAAGACTGATCTCACCTGGTATGAAGTTGGAGTCAAAAGTACAGGCTCGGCTCTCCGTGGTGTTACCCGTGCACTGGCTGCCCACAGGAAACAAAATAATGCACTGACGAACGCGGAGCTGAACACCAGATGAGTCACACTCTGACCACTCAGACCACTCCGACCAGCTGTCTATAGTGGGCAGAGAGATATACACACACAGACACTGCAATTAAATGTTTCTAGTACGCTGACTGAGAGAGAAATTTCTCATTTTCCTGAATTATGACAGAAAGCCTCGTCTCCAGCTAGTACACACTATCAAAGGACAGACAGCTCATTCATTACAATAAAAATAAAAATAAAAAAAAAAAAAAAAAAAGCCAGTTTGGACAAGCTGGCAAAGGTCTCCAAAATGTAGAGTTCAATGGTAAATTTGTCACCCAAGTATCACAGTTTTGGCTTCTGCCACTGCCTTTGTACATGGAAGGAAGAAGCCTGAGGGATTCTCTGTGACTCCACAGTGGTGACAGAAAGAGATTGTCATGAAGCTAATTCAGCCTAAGTCTTCAGGGTGGACAACAACACTGTATTTTGTTTATGTACCTGACAAATAGCAATGACAGGTATAGCGATATGTATTCGAGATCTGAATGAGGATGTTTACCTAAGAGCCATCTTCTGGACATTTTGTTATTATTATTTAATAATAGTTTTTCATCCAACATACTCTTGGCTGACAAGGTTCATCGTTGCATCCTGTGACAACATAGTAACCTCAGGGTATGGATCGTGCTGGGCTACATCATGGTGACTGGGTAAAGCTGCCGTTCTAGCAAGCCCTTTAGGCACAAGTCTTCTGTGGAGACGTTTTGAGCAGCATGTCCTGTAAAAGGCACTATGTGCTTTGGGACCTTTCCACATATGCAATAGAGGGTACATCCCTTACACATTGAAGTCCCATGGTGCAGTGCAGGAACGAGTGCACAGGTAGTCAGTGGGTTCAGCACCATGTGGATCTGCTATACCTGGTGTACGAAATTGCAGAAGAGGAGAGGGGGCACACTAGTACAAGCGTGAGAGAGATGGACATCCCTGTAATTGTGGATCCTGATATCAAACCTGTATTTTGAGGAGTGCCGCTGCTGGGAGCTCAGAGAATCACAGAGATAAGGTATGCATGACTGGTAGATGTGCCATTTCAAATGTGCTACTGTATGTGTCATCGTGGAGATGCTGAAGCCATAGCTTTTATATGCATTGCTACAGACTCAGTTATTCTGCCTCATCCCTTTGATTTCTTTATCTTCAAAGTATTTAAGTTTCTCTTGCACAGTCTCCTCTCCACTTGCTCCTGAATTCTCTGCAAGTCACGAGGGTAGACAGGAGAGGTGTTTAATCTGAAGCTGCTTTTCACCTCTAACATGGCAACGTTTACTCAGTTGTCATGTCTTTTTCCTGCAGAGTCTTGGCTGGCCTTTGAGGCCAGGTTAAGTCCAAGCTGTTATTAAAAGATCCCTGGGTGAAGAAGGTACTTCTGAATGATCAGGCCACCAGTCTGTAAAATCATAAATCTCTTCCATGCAGAACTACACCATCATTTCTAAATGCTCAATTGCTTTATCCATTATTTGCATGTGTGAGTTAGCACTTCAAAGACAGAATATATTTTCCCTTCTTACAGCAGCCGTAAATACTTTACATATAAAACACTGCTTTATTCATTACATTACAGACACCCTTGAAACTGATTACACTTACAGATAAGCAGCCTATAAACCTCTACGGATCAATAGCACAGTGCTTCCATTCATATTTATGTGATTGCATTTAGATAAATTAAAAGAAAAAAAAAACCATGATGATACAACTTTTAAAATGAAAGATGACAAAACAGTGTATTTTGCAAGACAGTTGTTTTTTCTAAGTGCACAACTATATACTTTCAATTGGATTTGCAATTAACTTTCTACATCTTTAAAAAGTCCCTGTTATCATGATTCTTGAAATTTTAGTTTTCTGCTCATTTTCTTTTGCCAAAAAATGCTATTTCAAATGCCAATAAATTTTTGCTCTTTTCATAACTTACGAAACATTTGAAATAATTTCCATTTTTTTACATGCATTTTTGTGCTGGTTGGTGGTTCATAGATTCCAAGTATAACTATATTAAGCATGTCTCTCAAGCAGCAAATGTCACCACCAATGGTACTTCCGGACCTGCACTAGCAGCAATCACTAGCTATATGATCCTCACCACAACAAAATGGCTGTGCTGGGATGCAAAAAACTTGACGTGGATAGCACTGAGGTCATTTTTGTACCATACCAATATGAAACAGGAACAGTAAAAAAGTTGTGAAATCTACAGTGCTCACATGAGGCAAGGTCTATTCTCACAGCTGGTTGTTTCCAAAATCTATGGCAAATTTTCCATGAGATTGAAATATTAATAAAACATCACAGAAGTGTGAGATAAAAGATTTGCACTCTGAAATTTTATTGCTTTATGATTTTCACTTTCTTGAACTAAAATGACACCAACCTCCTCTTCCACCCACCATCTACTCCAAAATTCAGGTAACCAGGTCAAAACAAGATAAAGAGATTATTTATAAATGCTTAAAAAATGTTATTTCTAGAAAAATGTCACTAGAAAATAAATGCAAGAGAAAGAGCTACAACACTAGTACAATGAACACGCTAATTCTGACCTTTTAAAGATGCTTTAAGGATCTCAAGGCAGTTATGTAACTTTTATATACAAATATATACCATTTGTCTTGAAAAATCAAATCATCAACTAATTTCTGTGTTGTTCTTTTTTTTTTCTTTTTTTTTTTTTTTTTTTAATGCACAGAATGTAGCAACAGAATGTAGCATCTTCCTTAATTTTGACAAAGTATGTATTCTGTTCTGCTCCAGGTCATGCAGTGCCTTGAAAAGAAAATTATCTAAAAGTGTTGTTCCAGACAAGTAATAGGATCCATTAATGGAACTTGTGCCTTCACATGCACAACTTCATCATCAGGGCAGAAAATTTTTGCCATGAAGTCTAGGAGCTGTCATTGAAGCAAATGCTGTATATTTGGAGCTGCTTAAAGCTATTTCCTTTGACTGTTGCCTATCCATTAATCAGCAATAACTGAAAACAATCTCTCCCACTGCCTTTTCACTCATGATTTTATGTTTTGTGTGCAAATGTGTGTGCATTTTTACTCTCTATTTCTGACATAAATTTCATTAAGAATTCAGGTTCCTTTAACATGGTTCAAAAGACAGAGTCAAATTTACAGAAAAAGTCATGATCCATAACACCATAAAACTAGCAGGAGTGCTGAAACTCCTTTAGTAAATAGTTTGCAGTTATTTAAAAAGACAGTCTCTGCTCCTTAACATTCAAAGTTGAAGTATGTATTTTACAAAGAACATTAAGGCTTGCTCTTTGTTTTATATGAAAACAGGGCTTAAACAAAGGTTGATGTAAGGCCTTAGCTATTTGAAGGACCTTGTGATATGCATGCTGTTGAATATGCAACCTCAGCAATTTGATT
Organism: Netta rufina; assembly: GCF_964035555.1. Lineage (NCBI taxonomy): Eukaryota > Metazoa > Chordata > Aves > Anseriformes > Anatidae > Netta > Netta rufina. Next base: position 84,414,063 of record NC_140124.1, on the reverse strand, counting down.
GCCATGAACATTTATTGTTAAAACAAAAGCATTTTTGTTTTGATTTGTCTTTGTGGGTTTCTTATTAGAAATCTCTCAACCTTTTGCTTGAACCACTTCAAATATTACACACCTTTAGTTTATCTAGAACCAGAACCTGTACCAGTAACTTAAATGGTAATTCTAGTATATTTTTCAAACAGAGACAGGAGGAGGTGGTCTCCTGTAGGTCATATTCTACTGTTATTTGATTTACTGTAGCATGTAAGAGCTGATTGTGCACTTAATAAAGGAGAGAAATGATGTGCTCCTAAATAATAGATCAAGGAGCATTACATTGCCCATCTGAAAATGCCTTACTCCGTGGAACACAAAGAATAAAGCTGCATGGGCTGATTTGCTGTACCTGGACACTGCTGTGTGTTGCAGAGGGCTTCTTCAGTGTGCAGTCCAAGGCAGATATCTCCTCCGTATGCTGGCGCTGGATTTGTGCAGGAGCGGGTTCTCATGTAATGCCCTCCGCCACAAGTTGCTGAGCACTTTGACCAAGATGACCAACAAGACCAGCCTCCATCCACTGAAAAGACACAAAATATCTTATAGTTCCAAGTTGATGTGTGACGTGACATAATCCAGCCCATATTTTCTCATGTTTTGTGGATCTAATTTAGTATATTATATTTAGTACCATCAGTATATGTCAAACTCTTCCATTTATGGGCTGAGTTTTCACAGGATTCCTCTGAAAAGCAGGTGGGATTTCCCAGGAGACTTCTCAGATGGCTTTCAAAATGTGGTCACTGGACATGCTTTTAAAGAAAGTTCACCTGATTGCCTGTCCCAAACTGCATCCTTTGTAACCTCAGTCCTTAAAGCTACTACTCCAGGACATATTTATAGAATTTATGGCCATGTTGCAGCCCATTTGCCAGAGACAGACACATGACAAAGTCAGACATACTTTTCCTTGGTACAGCATTTCCTCTGCAAATAATCTTAGTATTTTCTTAATTTCTCTTTCAATTTTTCCACATAAATAAATAAATATCAAAATATTAATATCCTACAAAAAAAAAAAAAAGGTGTTATTTTGAAACCTTTATTTGAAGTGTTTTCACTTGCCTTATTACTTAAGTAAAGAAGCGATTTGCCATGTCTGCACCTGATTGAAAAAAATACAGTGTGTGTAATTTAACTGACAGTCATAGAAGAGAACCTGTATGTAATAATGGCAACTTATCAGTGAAGTACTACAGGGTCCTGAACTGAGCATAGCATTTGTCTTTTTTAGCTCCCATCCCTTAGAGGAGAAGTGAACATTTTACCACACAAGAGAGAAACTTACTATATATTTCTTTTAAAAATATAAAGTACACATTTTCTATACACAATTTTTGTGGTGCACTCATTTGAGACATTCCTTGTAAGACTTGACTTTATGTTTGAAAGATTGCACTTTTGTCTCCAAAACATTCATACAGCATTTCACAATGACTCATTTAGATCCTTTCCATTTGATTAATCAAATTGCCTTTCAAGGGGTAAAACCATTTCCACAGGTTTATTGAAAAGCTATTTCCTCATTGTCTCTTGCAAAAGAAAAAGAGGTTCCAAATCTAAACAAACAAACAAACAGCCCTTAAATTAAAATATTTATGTAGTATTTGCATTTAAATTCTCTCTTAGATAGACATATTGTAAAACATTAAAAAATGGCTCATTTTGTTATTTTGTTATTGTAGCATTGTATATCGCAAATACACCTTGTGAGTCAGGTAGAATGATTTCCATGCAAATACTGCAATAGTGAGAAAACAAGCTATTTGAATGTGATTATTTTCATATTAAAATGTGTATGTGCATTTATGAAAGTAATTTCAGATACAGCATACCCTCAAGTTCTCATGTGCTAATCAAACAGGTAATTCACTAGTGCATACCTAAGGCTGTTAGTTAACTAATCCCGTAAACAGAATTGTTGAATACATATCATTTTATTCTCTGTATTTTTATAATATTATCCTATCAATCAAGAAAGAAGAGAGCTGACACTTCCTTGCTAAGAGCAGCTGTAAAAACTTTTGCAAGTGATGTATCTAGACTCTGAATAGCCTGATTGGATAGACAGAACTTGGGGAATCTGGTGCTATATTCTGAGTATGCCATTTTAAATAAATTATTTAGATTGTTAAGGAATTCAACGGCTGTTACATTTTTTTCCCCAGGATATATTTATCAGCCAAATCATCTAGCTATACAGATGTATGAGTTTTACACCATCTACCATAAATAAATACTGCATCTTACTAGAATGCCTGACTTGTTCTCTCATTCATATAGCCACTGGAAAACAAATATGTCTTTTGCCTGAGATAACTCTGTTAATGCAGTATTATGCAAGCTCATATCTAACAAAGCCACTGGTTATTTATCTTCAGCGCTGGTAAAATATACTGTGTAATTTTATAACAATTTCAAGAAAAGACATGATATCTTTTATTCAGAACTTGCCCTTATTTTTTTAAATGTTATCAAATAAAAGCAGAAGCTGTTACCCAGCTATTCATTTCATGAGATATCGAGCCTTTACCTTCCCAGATACTTTTTTTTTTTTAATTTAAAATAAATCCTTTACTAGCTCAAACGTATAATCAGATGGATTTCCGCCGCTGTACATAGATCTTCACGAAATCGAGTGACAGCCCAAGATTGCACAGACTGATGATAAATTGTCTGCAAACATTCCCTGTGCCTTGTTTAGCATAACAGAGGCACAGTCCCAAACATTTTCTACATATTTTGTAATGGATTATAGTGAAAATTACCAATGTGCATGCATTTGAAACTGCCATCTGCTGTCTATCCATAGGTGACCAATAACAAAGAGTGACGTGATATCTGAGAACGTAACCATGCTCCACAACCATGGTGGTCATGACTATACCATAAACCTTCAGATGCAAAGGGAAAAGTGGACATAAGAAAAGACAAACAATATAATAAAGAATGTTAAACCTGATCATACGTGAGCTGGATGGTGCAATTATAATTGTTTTTCTTAGCAACTCTTTACACATTCTGCCATCCTAAATTTCTAGGCCTTTCATGGACTATCATACATATCATGTAACTACTTCTTTTGTTTGCCCCCAGAAATTTTCCTTCTCAGCAACAGAGGATGATAAAACATCATCATGGTTTAATAATATCAAAGAAGTGGATGTTTAGTGCTTCAGTTTTTACAAGACATAAATAGAGCTCTGTGGTTTCTTTCAATTTTCTTTAAAGTTGCTTGGCAACACAGGACCATCTGTTTTGTGTGTGTGTGTGTATATGTGTTGTTGTTGTTTTTGTTAGTTTGTTTTTTCCTTTTGTCATGGAGTCCTTATTATTATTTCTGCTTCTTATAGAAAGAAAAATATGAAGTTGCAATGAAAGTACCAGTCACTACAGTTTCTTTACATAACACTTTTGTAGACCTGTTGGACAAAATAAAGTAGTTAAAGAAGTTCCACAACGAAAGATACAAAGAGTCTTTACGTTTCCTGACAACTACTGAGGATGGTCCCTTTTGGAAGGAGGCCTATTCAGCTAGTGGGGTGATCTCAAACAACGTTTTTCTCTTTTGTAGTAAGCAAAAAAAATTTTGCCTACTGACTATGTCACAGTTAATACATATTTCCTTACGATAATGAAAAAAAAGCCATGGAGTAAATGATGTTCTAAGGAGAAACAGTACATAGAAATGTGATCTCCTGGGGACATGATGAAAAATGCACACTGATGGACATTTTCCAAGAGACTAGTAAACTGGATATCCTGCTCTGCACATGGATGTTATAAGAAAGAGGAAAGAAGTGTGGGCCCACTGGCCTTACCTGCTTTCATGAGGACAGAGACAGGATTGCAGGCTTTTTCATATACTGTCTGGTCTCATTTTAAATTTAAATATCCAATAAAATTATTCTTAATTTTTGTTGTTGTTGTCTTTTTTTTTTTTTTTTTTTTTTGGTCTATAACATTAGGTTTGTAACTTTTCATGTTCATCTTTTTGAAAGTGTAGCAAAAGAGAATAAATAATGCTGAGAAATTTCAGTCTTTTCAATTGATGGAATGATAGAATATGGATGGCATGATGGAATATAAACTGAGGGGCACTAGTCTCTTACATCCACTGAGATGCAGCTGGTGTGTTTCACAGTAGCTGAGTTAAATCTGGGGGCACTGTCTGTTGAGCAGTTTACAGACCTAAGAGCATACTGCTCCCATCCAGGCACACAGGGATCATCCCATTCCACATCACATAGTCTAATGCTTTTTCCTAGTTCTAAAGGGTATGGCTGCATATGTTTTACTGTGGGAAAGAAGTTTTTACATCAAAGCTTGAAAAGGCAAAGTCTTGTTTCTGTGATGTTACGTTCACCTTTTATTCATAAAAGCAGTGCTAGATGAAACAAACAGTCAATTTAGTGTAGTGCAGAAACACAGAGAGGAAACTAACGCTTCTAGGAAGAGCACAACAACAAAACCTAAGGATCAAATTGGATTTAAGTCTGTAGCTGAGACCCTTAAATTAGAAGAGCAATAGATACTTCCAAAAGGCAGCTCAGCTCTCTCTTCACTGGCAACAGAAGAAGCCTAGAGAGAACAATGTCTATGAAGAGATGGACTTCAGCAGCCTCAGAGACAAGAGTTATTGACTGCAGGATAATTTTGACCATTCCTTTAAATATGCTCCTGTTGCTTTGTGGCCAACTATGACTGCAAGGAAAAAAATAAGAATAAGAAAGAAAAAAATAATAAAAGCAATAATGAAGAAAAAAGCAGCAAGCAATAATTTGCTTTAGGGGATGCATAAACTCCAGAAATGGTATTTCAGGGAGTTTTGTATATCTGAAACTGCTGTTAGCACATTTACTGATGAAGGCCTGCAGTTAATTCATTCAGATTTTCTCAAGCAAAACATCAAATAAAACAAACTAAACCTACTATGACAAAAAACTGAAACTGGAAACTGGTGAAATCTCAAAACATTGGCATGAGGTAGCAGAATTTCAAATCACAAACAGCAACCGTCTGTTTCCACCTCTGATCCACCAGTATGCTCTAAGTAAAAGATGGGATAGAAACTTCCTCAATGAGTTAAAATGGTATTCAGACAGCTATGCTTAAAGCATTAAAGGCACTCTGGTGAAGCATCTCTTTGTGTAAAAGAATAACAGAGAAAGCAACAGGAAACAAAGTAAAATGAAAATGAAGAAAAAAATGTCTTTCCCTACAGTAATAACTGGAGATCTGTAATGTTGTGAATTCCTTATGTTTGTTTATTTCCAGATGCATATCTTTCAGTTAGTAAATTGTGAATTTTTGTAAAAAATGTGAATTTTTGTAAATCTGCAGAATTTAGCATTCAAACAATGTTTTTCTTAATCTATTTCTTTTTTGTTATGTAAATATCTCACAAGCTCCCAAGAACAAAAAAATCTTGATATGCTTGACTATAGTTTCCTTTATTTTTATATTGACCACATATCAGTAACTGAAAGAAAACAGAAATGTATTCACAGATTCTTTCTATAGTTATTGGGACTCTTCAATGCTTGCCAGCTTGACTCTATTCACCACATCTCTGAGACATAAAAAAGGAGATGAGGCACAGGGCCAAAACATAATTTGTTAGCTCAAGACAGCAGTGCAAATTCTCTTGCTCCTTAAAACAGTTTGGCTGCATGGAAATTGAGTACTATGAATAGGTCCTATCCTACACTAAAATCCTAGATTATTTCTGCAGATTATTTGAGAGACTGCTTGAGAGTTGAAGCCAAAATTGTGTGAGGGATCATTCTAAAACTTGTACAATGTAGACAAATCATATTTCTGGGTCTGGGTACAATTAATTTCTGGTACCGGTCAACTTGCTATTATATATTCAGCTGTTGAGTACTATGAACAAAAATTAATATGTCCACTATATCCTATCAATCCACACTTCAGTGGACTATTTACTTTGCTACAAGCTGTGGGAAAAACTTTGAAGTAGTTTCTCTCTCCCCTCAAGAATGATTTAGGAGTAACTGCTGAAGACAGGTTCAAATTGGCTTCAGTAATTTTTCTTAAAGTTATGGGAACCTGCAGTACATTTAATAATAAATTACTGGCTATTCATAAGTATATTTAAAATTATGCTGAAAGATATTCAATGAGACTAAAGAGCCTTCTACATTTGATGGTTACTCCATGGACTTTTTCATTGTGTCAGTACTTCAGGGCACAGTATCTTCCAGGATGCCATGAAGCCCAATTTAAATGACTTAGATGCATGAAGTCTATTAACTTTCAGCAAGACTTAGGCACTGTTCAGTATTTTTCTCAATCACTTTTTTTTTTTTTCACTAGTTTATATATCACAGAATCACAGAATTACAGAATTTCTAGGTTGGAAGAGACCTCAAGATCATCGAGTCCAACCTCTGACCTAACACTAACAGTCCCCACTAAACCATATCCCTAAGCTCTACATCTAAACGTCTTCTAAAGACTTCCAGGGATGGTGACTCAACCACTTCCCTGGGCAGCCTGTTCCAATGCCTAACAACCCTTTCAGTAAAGAAGTTCTTCCTAAGATCCAACCTAAAACTCCCCTGGCGCAACTTAAGCCCATTCCCCCTCGTCCTGTCACCAGGCACATGGGAGAACAGACCAACCCCCACCTCGCTACAGCCTCCCTTGAGGTACCTATAGAGAGCAATAAAATCACCCCTGAGCCTCCTCTTCTCTAGGCTGAACAAGCCCAGCTCCCTCAGCCGCTCCTCGTAGGACTTGTTCTCCAGGCCCCTCACCGGATTCGTCACCCTTCTCTGGACCTGCTCAAGCACTTCCATGTCCTTCTTGTAGCGAGGGGCCCAAAACTGAACACAGTACTCGAGTATATAGTATATAGTAAGGGTTTGATCCTGTCTGCAACATGCAAAATGGGTAGCAAAGCAGAACCTAAGCCAGAGTTAACAGGAATGCTTCTTTATGGCTACCATCCCGCTCCTTAGTGTATATATCTGAATATTTCTGAAAGGTTAATGACTGAACTATAAGTAAATAGATCTGTGCCTGCAGGGAACATGTGAAGCAGTCCTTACCCTGAGGAAGCTCAGGTAAACCTTAAAAAACATCAAATTCTTCATTACATTTGTTATTTCTAGTACTACAGACAGCACATTAGTGTTGAGGTCAGAACACAATTCCCTCATATTCCTTTTCCTTTCTGTCTGCACTTCCATTTTCTTATACAGGCAAGAATGAACACTGCAGAGTGTCCCCCCCCCCCCTTTTTTTTTTCTCCTCTGCACCCACAGTGGCAAGAAGGGCCTGACGTATCTATTTCTGCTCAGTTCCTGCACCTCTGTTTATAGCCTACTATAAATGAGGAAGTAATACCATCTACACCTACACCAACCTTTCTCATTAACATCTGCAAGGGCTGTATGATCAAAGCCTAAAGGGACATTTCAGAAACTCACTTAGATAGCGTGGGTAAAAATGACTATATATACCTGTCCTGAATACAAGCACCCAGGAAATAAAAACTACTTGCATAGTGCAAAGGTTAATGAGAAGACTGAAAACTGATCTAACCATGGTTTCTTTTGCTGGCTGCTCTCCCCTGGGCCCTTGCTATGGGATCTGCCAAGTCTGCTGCTGCTAATTGAACAGTGAAACCTACTTTCCTCCTCCTTGAATACTGCAAGAGAATTTCACCAGAAAGTGCTAGCTTGTTGTGCCCAAGTGCCTCCTTCAGAACTTTGCTGGCTTCAGTGGGCTTTTGCCCAGAATGAAGCAGGGAACTGTAACAGAAATTCCTTTTGGATCTGCCCCACCAGCAGGAGAGACAGAGGCTGCCCCTGACCTAGAGTTGCCAAGCAATACTGCTGTTCCCTTTAGGCATAAAAATACATAGAAGTTCATGGTCACTGAGCAGCCATAATGGTCATAGAACTGAAGTTTTGTGGAATATTTGCCAAAGCACATTATTTAGGTTTAATTCAAGAAGGAAATATGTTTTTCAAGAAACTACATACTGCTGAAAGGGAAGTCCTGTCTTCTGGACAGATCTACTGCTTAGTTTCTCATGCAGAGAATGGACAACAGCTGCCTGAATCTCACCAAGCATAAGGAATGTTATGCGATTGGACAAAATGTTCATACTAAAAAAATCGTATGTGTGTTTACAGAATGCAGTTTTAACTTGTAATCATATACACAAACACACAAATATATATATGTATTTATGTGCATGTATGTGTATGTATATTACTATAGTATTCCTTCAGGTTCACATTTGAATGTCAATAGCTCCAAGTACTCTATAATAAAACATGCAGCATGGTTATACATAATTAATATAATTAGAGATGTAGGAAAGCGTATTTCTACATTTACTTATTGATACTGGGAAGAACTGAGACTCTCAAAAATTATCCTTCTTTTATTACTTAATGTACCTTGAATTCTATTCTCCTATTCCAATTTCACTTTCTTTTCTTCATCTGTTCTCAACTACATTCTTCCACTTTCTTTTTCCACAAAGCCTTCTGCAAAGCTCAAAAGCCATTGAATTTGGATGTCTGTTTTATGAAGGGTGAGAGGTGACTAGAACTAAGATGTTTTTTCTTCCTAAATCTCTAAGATACAAAAATGATTTATAACCCAGAGTAGTTTCCTGAAAACATATATTCTACTTGCAATCCTTCTTATAGAATCATAAAACAACTGAGCTCAAGCTTCCAAGAATAATCTAAGGCCTACTTGATATACCATCAATTTTGGTGATCAGTCATGAATTTTATTTGCTAGAAGCTCTACACTCAAAAGGTAGCAGATTTAATTCTATCAATCACTGTAATGAAAGTTATACTTTTACTTTAAATAAAGACGAGGGCAGGTTTCTCATAAGGTATTTTTTCTCTTATGAGATTATTTATTAAAGCTGTATTTTTACTCAAAAGTGAAAGATGACATAGCTTTTAATACTGTTGATGATAAACTTATTGACATCACTTGGAAATCTTACCCAAATCCACTTCAGTGTAACTGGCTGTCACAATTTTACTGGGTATGAACACATTACTGAGAAAGAAAGAAAATTTCTCTTTTCTCTCTTCAAGAGAAAAGAAATTCTCTCTTCAAAGAAAGAAATTCTCTCTTCAAGAGATCAGAAACATGATCTCTTGAAAAGGTAACAAAAAAAAGGGATTTCCATGTGGTATTTATCCCTTAAACATTCATGTCTGAGATGAGTACTCACCTTAAAGATATTTCTGCAACATAAACTACAATGGGCTTCTCTGCTATAGGCAGTTATCATAAATATGTATCTTGCAATAGAACATAATCAATGAAATATCTGTGTAGACTTTTGGCAAGCTCAACTGGGCTGAGCTAATTTGTTTCCTTGGAAATGAAAACAGCTGGTAGAACAATTATTTGAGCTGTAATTTACTTTAAAAAAAAAAATAAAAAATAAAACCCAACACAACCACATAAAACAAACAAATAAAAACATGCCATGAAGATGAGTTATATTATGTTCACATACTTCACTTGTTTCAGTTGATTCTTACCTGGACAAGGCAAAATGTTGCATTCTTGGTACTCTAGAGATGGACCAAGGCAAGGAAGACCACCATACTTCGGCTCAGGATTGCTGCAGACTCGTTTGCGATTCCGTATACCTCTACTGCAGTCACGACTGCACTGAGACCATGGAGACCATGGTGACCAGGCACCATTGATGGTGTGAGCAGAGTACCGTCCAGCACGCAAGAAATCCCCTGATAATCCTAATAAAATAAAGGTTGAAAAAAAAAATACAGAATTAAATCAACATCACATCCTCAAACAAACTTTTCCTCCTCAGATTTACTCCTAGGCTTCTAATAGTAAATATGAGCAGGAGGGAAAGACCCTAACAAGCCAAACCTTAGATTTATCTCAGGAATTTCTTCCATAATAGAAATCTCATAATCACTTGCACAGTGAAGATCAGTGAAGATCTGGATCCGTCTCTTGGGAATTATTGTCACTGTTTTAGAGCAAGAAGCTGGCACAGAAGACAAGACTGAGCTGCTTGTGACCATTCATCAAGCCACTCTGGTCCTATAGGCAGGATCTGCCCACTTTCTCTATCCAGCCATTTTCCACTACCACTCACTGTACCCAGAGGTTCATGGGTCTCCTGGAAAGCAATGCATTATATTTGTCATAACCATAGTCTTTTTTTTTTTTTTTTTTGACAGTGTACTGCTGCAGTTCAACAAAGTCTACTGACACTGCCCTTTAATGAAGAGCAATTTTTTTGCCAGTTTAAAAAACAGTTTTATTCCACTGAGTCAAGTGTTTTAAAACACATACAGAAATCAGCCTTTTGGAGACACATGATAGAAAACTTTCTAGTGAAAACAGCAATCTGTGAAGTGGAAAAACAACTTTTTTTTTAATAGAGTTTAGTTCTGAGAAAAAGCATTAGATTAAACAGTGATGGAAACTGAAGTCTGTTATTTATCAAAAAAGGAAAAATACAGAATCTTTTTCTCGTCATATGAACGATATGCTTAGATGTAACCCAGGTGAAGTCCTTCTAAATATCTGCAGTTAATTGCTCTATCTTTGTCACTTACAGGGTTGGTCCTGATTGGAAAGAGACTCTATCAGCTGTACTCAGAACACTGGACTCACTCTTGAGCTGTAGCATTATCTCTAAGCACCAACACCAAAAGCATCTCTGGCATCACTACTGGGATTTCCTACTGTTGCTAAAGCTGTTCACTTTCCCCAGTACTAGCAACACTGGAAATTCAATGCTCAGTGGACCACTAACTTCTGCTTTTATTATAAGCACTTTAATTAGTTGTGTTGAGAGAAAGTCCCACGAATGGTGCTTAAAACAGCAGAGGACATGGCTGCCTGCTTATGCTAGAGCTTCTGTATTGTTAAGTACAGATGAACAGTATCACCAACAGTGGAGAAAACCAGAAAATTGTTTGTAACTTAAACTGCAGAAAAAAAACAACAACACACATTTGTTTTGAAGAAAATCTTTTATGCCCTACCCCCAAGCACAGGCACCATGGGAGAGTCAAGTGGAGCTACAGAAACAGGAGACAGACTGAGGCATGAACTGGAAACAGCTACAGGTAATACAGTCAAGAGACTGCCTGGCAGGAGTCCTGGACTGAACACCTACTGAACACCTGCTGAATGGTAATCAGCATGGGAGAAGCCCCACTTCTGTGGTGTTCAGAATAAAGGCAATTATATCCCATTTCTGCCAGTGCTTATGGCATTATTAAGTTCTACCTTTGTAAATTCTGCTTAAAAAGAAGTACGTCCATAAACATCCCAAAAGACGATGCATATTTTTATTCAACACTTGATAAGAACTGGCAGTGTTGGAATGATGATGCAGTGACACAGAAATACATGTAATAAGAAACTGTTGTGATTAGTAAGAAACAGAAGAACAGCAATATAAAAATGACTAAAAATGGGTAAAATCTCTCAGTGATTACAGACGGTAACTATTTCTCTCCTGCTGAGCCAGATTTTACACAAAGATATTAAAAGCAGCATTTCAAGAAACATGACACAGATTCAAATCCAAAATGGGAGGAAGTACACAGAAACAGTGCAGGAATTATGAATACAGGAATATAGGCCCACCTTCTAGTTCTGTAAGAGCCCCTCACTTTTTTTTTTTTTTTTTTTTTTTTAACTTTGTATCATTTTAGTCATCAAAATGTGAAGATTAAGCCCACAGGGACCTGTGAGACCAAAAGAATAGTATTTTTCCAATACCAGGATTTCAAACAAGGATGTTTTTTTTTCTTCTTCTTTTTTTTTTTTTTTTTTTATTAAATTAACAGCAGTGCAGACATGGGAAAAGCGTTCTTAATCAGACTAGATTGCCAGTCATTTTCCTCATAAAACACTTCAGCATGCATCACTTAATACCACTACTAGCATATTCTGGAGACATTTCTTCAGGATAAATGTATATTTTTTAGTCCTAGGAAACTGTGTGACCTTATTTGTCATTATGATATTATACTTCTTGCAATTTAAATTGGGAGATGAGGAGGGAAATCATCTAAGGGAAAATTCTGAGGTAGTTTAGCTCTGAAACACAAGAATATTCTAACAAATCTTTTCAGCATGTAGTTTGGTCTGCCACAAGTGTTCCCATGTGTTTTCTTCTTTAAAAGGCATTAGAATATTTATTACAGGGAACCATCTTTCCACAGTTTTGCCGTAATTTACATAGTGCTCATAGAGGGGCTTTTAGAACTTCTTCTTTCACCAGAAAGTGCACACAAAAAATAACATTATGACACTAATGATATTAAAAATAACAAGATCTTTTTACATTCTGGAAATATTAAACTATATATTACTTGACCAACTTTGTAGCCTTCTACAATGAGTTTACCAGGTTCATGGATGAGGGGAAAAGAATGTATATTAATTAACTTAAATAAGGGTTTTCACACTTTCCTCCATAACACCCTCATAGACGAGCCCACAAAGTATAGGCTTCTTAAGTTGGCTAAATGGCCAGGCTCAGAGGTTTGTGATCGGTGACACAAAGTTCAGTTGGAGGCAAATCACTGGTGGTATATGCCAGGTGTCAATACCAGGTCCAGTCCTGATTAACGTCTTCATTAAAGACCTAGACGATGGGGCAGAATGCGCCATCAGCAGTTTCACTAATGATATAAAACTGGGAGGAGTGACTGATATGCTGGATGATTGCACTGCACCACCACTGGTCAGAGAGGAATCTCATGAAGTTCAGCTAGAAGAGATGAAAGTATTGCATCTGGGGAGGAGAAACCCAATGCATCAGTAAACACTGAGGCTGACCAGTTGGAAAGCAGCTCTGTGGAGAAGGCCCTGGGGGTGCAGCTGACCACAAGCCAACAATGCATCCTTGTGGCAAAGCGTAACAACATAACTAGAGCTGCATTAGAACGAGCATTGCCAGGTCAAAGGAGGTGGTCCTTCCTCTCTACTCTGGAGTGCTGGGCTCAATTCTGGTCTCCCCAGAGATACCTGATTAACTATATTACTCAACTGCTTTATGCCTTAGTTTCAAGGCAGATTTATGCCTCCTGTTTGAATGTAACAATAAAAGCTCAACTAGCCAAGCAGGCTAGGTTAGTAACTATGAGAAAAAAAATAATAATCTGGAGCAAAAATTCAAGTATCCTGAATAATTTCTAAAGACAGCATGAAATGTTGCTTAAAGTGCAGCAGGTAACAGATAAGCAAAGATTGTTTCAATGTTGTGGTTTTCTGAAGATATTCTGCTAGTATCTGAAAACATCATTGAAGCATAAATCTTTTATAACTTCACACCTATATAACTGATAGAAACCTTATAAACCTTGAAATCTTCCATAGTAAAAATGAATGGTAAAATGCAAGGAAAAACACTAATGCAATGCAAGGGTAACATTTTAAAAGAAAACAGTGTGCAGAGGAAGGATATTTATGTCACACCATGAGAATCACAGAATCACAGAATCACAGAATTTTATTTTTTGCGCCTGTTTTTCTCTGTGTTTAAATATTTGATCCTAAAGTTCCATTAAAGAGTTTTTGTTTGTCAGTCAAACTTGAATTTGATTTTAATTTCAGTTCTAACTTTCACGGTTGTTTTTGTTCTTAACACAAAACACCATGGCTTAGTTTTGCTAAAGGAGTGTAAGAGATAACATCTCAACATGTACTCCTCCTGACTACAGGACACTGTAGATTATCAGCACCTGTTTTATTCTAAATTCTAAATGTAGTATAGACAGGTAACACTAGGATTTAAGTAATATAGAAGACACTGCAGCCAAAAAAACAAACAAACAAACAGTCATTAAGAGAGAATTACAACCTGCCTTCAGAAATAATAATTTTATTAAGTCTGGCATAGAGTAAGCAATCACAACTGGGAATTTAAGCTCAGGTTTCCAAATATGTTTTTCTCCTTTGAAGAACTTGTGTGTTTTCCTCAGATTTTCTTTTTCCTCTCTCCTTCTCAAAACAAAACCAAACAAGCAAAAACCAACAACAGGAAAAAAAAAAAAAAAAAAAAAAAAGAAGACCCTTTTAAAATGTTTGACTGAAATACTGAAATTAGAAGGGCCTTCTTATTTGTTTTGCGAAGGTATGTTGAAGGTATTTGGGAAACCAACTTCACCTTACTATGGCCAGGTCAAAGTCAAGAGTCACCATGGAAAGAAAGTAGTACCTACAGAAGGTGACTTCTGCCCCTTATATCATATGCTTATGTTCAGATGGATCCCTTGTTCTTAATGCTTATGTTTTCAATACAATTCATAGTGCTTATATATATTAAAAAAAATAATGCACAGAGTAAATTATTATGTTTAACTTAAATATTTAACATGCTTCATGAGCACGCAATGAAGCATACAGTGATGTAATTTTTAGACTGTTTTTTTTTTGTATAGACAATCCAGCATTAAGCTGTGCAGATATGTACAAAATCTTTCTTGGTTTATTTGGAATACCTGCCTGTCCCCTGTGTCAGCACCATATGAAAAGCCAAAGGCAGAGAATAAAAGGTTCATTTCTTTCCTCTTAATCAAACCTGTCTGTAAAGCATGAATACTGTGTGCAAATGCTACTATTTGGTTGATTTAGACAGAAGTCTTACCACATGCAGGAGGAGTCCAGTGTTTTCATGGCAAGAATTTCTACCTCTAAGCTCACGCTCCAAAGAAAGTTTGCTTTGCTTTTTGTCTGACAGTGAAACATGATTCTGTTTAATGCGGTATGACTACAGTTACACAGTGGGAGATTATAGACAATGAGAAAATTTCTAGCTAATGGCTCTCTTCTACAAAGAACAGAGAACTGATATTTGCAGAACAAAACTGGTAATAAGGTATGACTAGCATGCTGTACTGGTACTAATATTTTTACAAAAGCCAGCAAATTGGTGCAGTTCAACATGGAGATAACAAAAAGAATGCTTTACAGTATCCAGGATCTGGTCAGGTAGAAGTAAGTTATGATGTTTCCTTGCTATTTAGCCAGAAACAGTGAAAGTGTCTGCCAAAATTCATAGTTTCCCATTCTCTTGGGTTTCTTCTTCTGTTCCAAAAGCTATAGATACAGTACAGGACTCTTATTCACATATTTTCTTCCCGTGAAATCAAGGAGCAGTAGAGGCATGGTGTCTTGACCCAAACACTAACCTGGGAGCAGGAAAATGCTCCTGCTCTTTATAGGCAGTAAATAAGTTTAATCACATCAGCAAGTAATACTATTCCCTCCCTTGAGTTATGAGGGCACTCACTAGGAAGAATGGAGATGTATAGTAGTTTCTGCTTTGTTGACTGCTCAATATTAAGTATTTAAATATTCAGCAATATTGACATAAATCAGCACCGATGCTTCTCTCTGAAGAACACTTCAATTACTGTGCAACAGGGTTGCTCCCTGTCATGTTTTTGTCTGTGATAGAGTTAATTTTCTTTTTTGAGGCTTATATGATGCAGTATTTTGGATTTTTGATGAAAAAAAACACATTGTTCGATGGGTGATTTCCAAATGAAGCAAAGCAGCAGCTGCAGCAAGATGCGGCAAATAAGCTATAACGTCAGTACATTCAGGAATCTGATGTTCAGAACTGAAGTTTTATCTTCAAGCTAATCAGACAAAGAATGCCCTTGACTCCACACACTTGGTCTCTTGCACTCTGCCTGAAGGCCATACTTAACAAAACACAGGCACTGATACTTCTGACTTTGTTTTGTAGGAAAAGGACACCTTATGCCCCCAGCTCCAGAAGAGCATTTATGATCATAATGAGAGAACTGAGGAAGGTGTCTCCATGCTTAATTTTCCTATAACAATATGATCTAGGACAAGCTGGCTCTTTATCTGTTTTGTCCTACTAACCTGCTCTTTAGGTAGTGAGTTGGCTTGAGTATATTCCATTCTTAAGGGCTGACATCTCAGCCTATACAGCCTATCTATAGGCCTATACAGCCTATCTATAATCTTCTGTAGATGTAATTCTAGTTCTTGTGATAATTCTCCTAATTCTGTATCATCTGGTAGAAAAAATAAAGTTCTCCTTCTCATTTAATCTCATGAAACTTTTTAAAAGTTTCATAAATGTCAAACTCCTGGAAGACAGCAAAGATCAGCATCAGCACCCAAAAGTCTACTATAAGAATCATACATCAACCAAGTAGACCAAAATCTTTGCTAAATGCTAGTTTGAAACTTAATTTAGATGAAAAAGGAGAATAGAATCACTTGTTGCAAAAGTTGTTCCATGCCAAAACCTGTCTTGCTATCCAGACACAGAAAATAAAAATTGGAGACTAGATTGGCTGAAATGGATGTGACATAAATTATGCAACTAAGTTTTATCTGGAGTTCCATGCCTTTGTTTTATTAGTTCATGCAGTCATTATTATGTTTTGTTTTGTTTTTAATTTACTAACATCCTGCCCTCTTTAGAGTCACAAATGTCACATGAATCAATGTCTTTAACAGGATGAAAGGCAGGGAAATTCTTAATACTGATTTTCATAATATTTTTTGTCTGAAAAAAATAAAATAAATTTGGAAAGCCCACAGACTCAGCAACAGTTCTTTCTTTGTGGCCTTTGATAAGTCAAATGCCTTTAGTTGCAATTTTTTTTCAGCTGACCTGGGTGTTGTAAAAATAAAAAAAGCTATGTAAGTAGGAAGCAGGTGCATATATATTAAACTATAATAACTAAATATCAATATTTTCTTATACCACTATAATACTTAAATACTAATTATATTATATAATACTTAAAATGTAATAAGGGACAGACATTTAATTAAATATATTAATAAACGTATAGTGACTGTCTGAAGTTCTGTTCTTATATGTATACACACACACACACATTTATTCAAAAACTATGTGTGGCTGCTAGGGAAAGAGAAAAATTCAGAAATAAAACAGTTCCAATCTAAAGTCATCTAGAGTTGAAAAGAGTTTTGCAGGAATTCAGTTTGCCATCTTAGATATAAACAGCACTCAAACTGCTGGCAATAGCATAACATAAACTTTTATAACTGAAATTATCCACTTCATAAATTCCTTATTTAGTTAAACACCTGCATGAATCTGACAAGTTACTTCAGCATTAGTGAGTGAATAGTTCTTCTCAGCATCAATACTATACATTCTAGCTAAATATTTATCAAATGCATTATATATTGCACAAACCCTATCACAGAAAAATGCCAAGACAGTATAAGGAAGTGAGAGAATACTCCAATAACTAGGATGCCCTGTAATTGCCGACAGATTGCTGCAAAATACTAAACAAACTGGTAAATCTCATAGCTAGCAGTAAAAGAAACCTGATTAGTTTGAATGATGAAGCTACATCTGGAAGAAATATAAGCTAGATTCCCCACTGTGATCACTATGTCCTCCTTTTCATTATCAATTCTGTTACGCAAAACACCAGCCAGCAAAAACTTCTATATGATGAAAATGGAACTGCTGACACTTCAGTAGCATAAGGCATTGTGCAGCCATGCTATCTTTGCTTACCATCTGTCGAGCACCCACTAGTGCCATCACTGGAACAATAACGCATTTCAATCCTTTGCCTTCCCACCTCTAGCAAATTTGGGTCAGGCAAGCGTGCTTTGCAGGTATATCGGAATCGTTGTTCATAGTGGCCACCATTGTCTGAAATATTGACTGGAGTCCAAGGTGTCCAAGGAGTTGTCTTTTTTAACTCTGGACAGGCATTGGTGTTACAAGGCTGATATTCCTGAAAGAAAATGGTCATAGTGATTACAATCATTAGACATGACTTAAAAAAAATAAGCTCAAAGCATACAAAGAAAAGTCAATCAATAATAATAATAAATATATTTTTCCATTGTTTCCAATGGCAGTGATCACCAATAAACTTTTAATGCTAATCTCAAAGTGAAAGTGTTTTATTCTGCGTTTATGCAAACACCGTATTACACTAATAGAAGCTATAATATACTAGTACAAATTAGATCTATAAGATACATATACGATCTTTAAGATCTATTTGACATGTAAAAAAAAGTAAGCAGAAAACTATGAGTTTCCTTTATAAAGTAATATCCCCAAATAAGGTATAGCTAAATATTTTAAAGCTTTTAATTACAAGGAATTCTGATAAACTTCAAATTAAAAAACAAACCAGTGAATAATTTCTTGGTAAAATCTAGTGGCATATAAATAAGCAAACCACTGTACATTTTGTGTATAATATGATTTATGAGAGGAAAATGGACAAAGAATATCTTTCATCTGGCTACCTGTGGTGCATATTACCCACAATGCCCTGCACTGCTAAACCTATCAGAAGAAGCAAATTCCATGTAGACTGATTCACATCAAAGGAAACAGACTACACATAAGAAACAAACAAACAAAGAATTGTCAATTTTCTTATTAGACAAATGGATCAAAAGACAGTATATTTCTTCTGAGGAGTACCATCAAAATCTATAGGTCCCACCATTCACCTACCAGATCACAACATGCATCTGATGCAATGCAAACATTTTGTAAATTATATGGATGAAATTAAACAACTATTAAATGTCAGAACAAGTTTACATTGACAAATTATTAAAGACAAAAAGAAATAGGCACCAATGGAACAACAATTTTAAAACAAGTTCACTACCTGTGACCTCTTAGAGAGCTCCTTAGATGAGGGTACCTATTGAAAAGGAGCCTAGGAACTTAGTTAGTAATTCCACTAGATACTATGAGCTGGAACTGGAGCGGCTGCAGGAGCTGGGACTGGAGTGGCTGCAGGGTCTGTCACTAAGTTGATAGCAGTATCAATGGCAGCTCGATAGGCGTGAGCCAGGCCCCAGCATGTTACAATGATTTGTGTTACTTTGGAACTGCCAGAATCATGACACCTTTTTCTCAAGCATTCTGCCAGTTTTTGAGGATTTTGCAGTTGTTCAGGGGTGAATTTCCAAAACACTGGGGGTGCCAACTGCTCTAGATGCCTGCCCATATCCTCCCATACTCCCTGCCACCCACAACTATACTGCCTCCGGGCAGATCTCCGGATGAGCTTCCTAAGTAGTTGTTTAACTTTAAGCAGAACCTGAAGTGCATTCAGGAGGCAGAACAACAAGACTATGCTGGTCTGAGTATCCCAAGGATATTCAATATCTTGGAGAGCTATTGTAGCAAGCTCGGAGGGTAAGAGGGTGGTGAAGGAGGAAGGCATAGTGATCCAGGAGGATACAGGGGTGGTGAAGGAGAAAGGGAGAGTGATCAAGTAAGAAAAAATATCTTCCCCTTTCCCCTCCACAGATTGACTCCCTAATGGAGAAAAACAATAGGTATAATTGCTAATAGTTTCCAAGATACAGTTTCCAAAATACAGAGTCGACGATGTTACTGAGTACAAATACCAAGTTAGAGTCATGACCAGATATCTCATCGTCTCATAAGCCATTGCTACAACACTCAGTACCATAATGATCTGAAACCAGGGCCCGGAGAGGATAAACAACATGACAGAGAGCAAATACGGAAAATAATGTACTATAATACTCAATTTGGAAAACAGGTGCAGCAGAGTTGAGATTAAAGCAATCAGCATTATGACAAGTGACTATTAAGCAGGTCTAATACTTACACCAATTTTAGTTTAACACACTCTGGTCAGATCTGCCGTTATCTCAACCTTTCGAGCCCCACGTTGGGTGCCAAAAAAGACTGTTGTGGTTTAACCCAGCCGGCAGCTAACCACCACGCAGCCGTTCGCTCACCCTCCCCCCTCCCTCTCTGGGACGGGGGAGAGAAATGGAAAGTGAAGCCCGTGGGTTGAGATAAAGACAGTTTAATAAGACAAGAAAATAATAATAACAAAATAATAATAACAATAATAATAATAATAATAATACAATGGTGATAATAGGAAAGTAATAATAATATGTACAAACAAGTGATGCACAATGCAATTGCTCACCACCCGCTGACCGATGCCCAGCCTAACCCTGAGCAGTCCGGCCCCCTCCCCCCGGCTAGCCACCCCTATATATTGTTTAGCATGACGTCAGATGGTATGGAATACCCCTTTGGCTAGTTTGGGTCACCTGTCCTGGGTCTGTCCCCTCCCAGCTCTTACTACACCCCCAGCCTGCCTGTTGGCAGGACAGAGCGAAAGGCTGAGATGTCCTTGGCTTGGTATAAGCACTGCTCTGCAACAATTAAAACATCGGGGTGTTATCAGCACTCTTCTCATTCCGAGCCAAAACACAGCATTCCACCAGCTACTAGGAAGAAAATTAATTCTGTTCTAACTGAAACCAGGACAACTACAGACACACTAGAAATAATAGTTATATGACATACTATAATAATCTCCTTCTTCAGTAACCCCAGCTGATTCTACCATGTTCCACCAGGCAATTGATTACCTGCTCCTCTCCTTCAATGGAGACAACAGCCTTTTTATCTCAGACTTTATTTAGTCTGCTATCTCTTCTGGTATTAAATGGTCTAACTTATAAGCACATCTAATTAGTCTGAAAGTAATTGCTCTCAACCTGTATTTTGGTTTAAATTCTATGTTGCTATTCCAGATCTGAAACAAACTTGTTCGCCTGAAAGCTTTTCTAATTTTTCTATCTATTGCAGTTGGAATAAGAATTACTCCCCAGAAACTCCCACTCCATTAACACGGCAAGGCCCTGGAGAACCCAGATCTGTGTTCAAGAGTCATACAGTATGAGGCAAGAAGGACTTTTATTTTGTGGCAAACTTCCTGGTTTCATAATTTTGTATTATTTCAGGCAAGAAAGAGATCTTAGATTTTCCAAAGCCATTAAATTTTTGCTAGATGCTCTATCTTATGCTGTGTTTCAGCTGGACTACTTTTGTTCACTCCTCAAGGCTGTACAAAGTCCCTTTCCAGTTTAAAATCTGGCAATCACTATATTAGTGACCACATTCAGGAAACATCTATGAAAGAGGATCCCCTCAAAGTGCAGAGGACTGTATTAACCTTTTCAAAATCCGAGTTTCAGCCTTGACTTGTTTCTTGATCAGAAGACAGCAAAGAACAAGCAAACTCTCTCACTCTGCATATAGCAGGGGAAATGACTCCTTTATGCAACTGTTTAACTCACATTTTACTGTATCACATATGTTTTATTTGATGTAAAGACTGAGAACAAAACATGTGTGACTGCTTTCCTCATGGCACATGAACTGTTAAAAAGAACTCATAAAATTAACAGATCCCAGGAACAGCCAGAAGCACCCAACTTGCCATCCCAGCGGCTTATTCACCTGTAACGTGCAGTCCTTTCCATCAGCTGGGTTACGGTGCATCTTTCAAGCACGATTAACTTTCCTTTTTTTTTTATTTTTTCTCTCTTTCTTTTTTTAAAAGACATCTAGCACTGACAACTCTATCACCTCCTGTTACACTATTTAGTAATCCTCAGAACTAGCAAATTTCAAGTTAATTCAAGGCTGCGTTTTCCCCTTAATTTAATTTTTCAGTCACCGAATTTTGTTGTGCCTTTATCAACAATATTGACCTTGTCCTGTACCTACAAATATATTTTTCATGCCGAAGCAGTCATACATAATGATAAACTAAACTGAAAATTTTAAAACTTTGCATTTTAAAATTGATCTGCAGGTCCTGTGAATTCTTATATTTCCCTTTTGACATACCTCTTTATATTTCTTAAGACTGGACAAAATTTGAATTGTCACTCCAGAAGCAGTCTTATCTTTACAGCATGCACATGGAATCATGACATTTTTCTACTGGACAGTCTGACTTTAAAACATACATTATTACATTAGTACTTTTTCCTTTAATAGCACTGCACAAAGAGCTTAAGTAGACCCAATTATCTCTGATAACCTGTTGTTTTCTACATCATAGCTTTACAACTTCATATAGCTTCCTATCCCACATAAAAGTATGGTGTTTGGCAATATTAAGATATGTTTTATTAGCTTCTGCAATTGTCTACCATATTATTTACTACCTCAAGAATCTATGCCATGATCAAACTTCACAGAAGATGTCTTATATCACTGTCTAGACTGTTGATAAAAATGTTAAGTGCTATTGACCCAAGAAGTGATTCCAGGCAGACCCTGCTAAAAACATCCCCAGTCATTTATATCTGTCCATTAACACCACATTTTTCAATTTGTCAGTAAGCCAGTTCTTATTCCATTTAACGTTTGCCATGGAGCTCAGTTTTTCAAATCAAAGATTTTCCTGTTGTGAAGGCAAATGCCTTGGAAAAATTCAATGTCAATCCGGAAGAAGTGTTGTATTATGTGCAAATATCTCAAAATTCAAACTTTTTATCTAGTAGTATATAAGCAAGAATAATTCAATCAGTAAAGTAGATTCTACAAGGTTAGTTTCAGCACAGTTATTTCACAGTGGTATAGAAGTCTCAGTTCCTTGTTTGCTGTTGATTTTTGTATTTTTCAATCAAAAATAAAGTTGCTAGAAATGGGAAGTGTTTCTGACGTGGATATGGTGTAGACAGGTGAAAGTCATGAAAAACAGTGTGAGACTTATGCAATTAACCCATTCTCAATTAAAAATAAGCAAAGGAGGAAGCAGTTAATTTAGTGGCAATGTTCTGAATATTGCCGCTAATACACTTCTCAGATGCCATCTGAATAATCTCTTTTTAAAAAAAATTCAAGCATATTACTGTCTCTTAGACTTTTACCCCTGGTTCAAGTTTGTTTTTATCAATTTCCTTAGGAAACTATGCTAAAATCTAACCTGTATTTGAAACAAAATTCTTCATATATATGTATATAATTCTTCATATATATATATATATATATACACACATAATTAGATAATATGTTCTATTTCAATTTACATTGCACATACTGTGGACAGAATTATCTCCTTACAGACTCTTATGTCTTCGGTGTATACAGTAGGTTGAATACACTTCTTTTGTTCTTATTTGTGTTTTTCTTTCTCATCTGTTGATGTGAGAGACAAGGCAGTTAAATCAACATTAACAGCCCATTCAAATATACTTGGCCCAACAGTTATGTTTTATGATTTACTTTTTATATATAGTATTCTTAAATATTATTTTGGAATCACTGAGCAGTCTACTGGTTAAAAATACTTATAAATTGTTTGCTCTTTGTTCCATCCTGCCACGCTTCGGTTTGTCTGGACCAAAATATTTATTTAATTTTTTCAGAAGATAAAACACCAATGGAAAATAATGTTACTGATTTATAAATTGAATAGTCTAGTGTTTCATCTGGAACAAGACAGGGCAGCAAGATATAAGAATCTGAGTATCTCAGCCTTCTCCCAAGCTTTGAGCTTGTAACAGTAATATGCAGTTAAAGGAAAGGACAGCTTTCTCATGCAATCAAAACAAAGGTCAAAATGAATGTAACAGCATTATAAAACTCTAGAGAAAACCTGTTTCTGTTTATAGGGATCCTTGTTTACACATCAAAACACACGTTTCCCGAAGGACAAATATACCCTTCCCCTCTTCAAGAACCAAAAGATATCACTGCATTTACCTTGCAGTGGCTAAAAAATATGTTTAGGAGAATCACTAACTGAATTTGAAAAAGGGAATGTTTCATTTATTTTCATTAAAAACGTCTTATCCCTTTAGTAAGCATTTTCAAACTAAAACAAAAGACAAAAAAAAACCTGTCTTTTTAGGGTTTAAAAAGCCCTGTTCTTAAAACAAATACCATTAGATATACCTTATTTTATTTTCATTTTTCTATTATAGTACTATTTGAAAAGCATGACCTAAAAGAACACCCAAACCACATCAAATCTGTCGTTAAAGTTGTTAAGCAAAACATCTTCTACACTGTAAACTTCACAGCTGTACTTAAAAAATAAAAACCTAAAAGACTTTTAAGATCTCCATTGTATTTTCATCACACAAAGAGCAATCTATATCCTAGTTTATAGGCAGTATTTTAGCTTCAGTTGACATCAATGGGAAAAGTTCTATTGATTTCAGTGGAGACAGGGCTTCAGAGACTGTCGCTGCACACAGAAGCAATCCTGTAGTGCTGTACAGTAAGGGTAGGTAAGCTGTGTTCATAAAGGATTTTTAAAAATATTTTGATGGATAGACGGAGGAAAAACATTTTACCCTATTCAAAAGGAACATGCTTCTTTTGAAGTGAATGAATTTCTTTTTTGGATGCAAACACTGACTGAGCACAACCTTTTGTTTTTATTTTGTATACTTTAAACAAAACAAATGGAAAAAAAAAAACAAAAACAAAAACAAAAAAAACAAACAGTTGATAAAAAGGGAAACTTAAAGGGAATTAAAAGCTGAATTTGTAACCATTTTCCCTGGAGGAGTTCAGGTCTAGCTGGGCAGGTCATCAGATTGTGCGAGTTCAGCACTCACATTCTGCCTATGCTTTATTTAGCTAAGAAAAGTTCCTGCAAGCTTCATCTCGTCTCATAAAACAATTAAGCTTTGTACAAAGAATTGAAGTACTTATGTTATAAATATCGAATTATGGAGTGAAGAAAGTCACCACTTTCCCCTTTTTCTACTTTTTTTTTTTTTTTTTTGTCAAATGAGTCAAGTTTTTATAAAGGAAATTAAAAAAAAAAAAAAAAAGATCAATCAATCATGAGTAACTTAACTGAATATCTCAAAGGAATAAAGGCTGGTAGGAGCACCTTCAGCTCCACATCAGCCACAAAACTGCCCAGTGGCATTGAGAAAGTGACATTTTTATTTTTAAGTAGTGCTGCTTGGATGCTCACATTCATACTGGCACCTGAGAACCAGTTAGGGTGATAAAAGTTCATTTCATACATTATGTATATTACATTCCTAATAGTGTAACAGTCTATTTTAAAGCATGATATTTGTAATTAACTCATATTCAAAATGAAACTAGAAATGTCTAATGAAGAAGTAGTTCTTTATTCCAACACAGATTTCAAGACAATATAGAAAGAGTTTATTAATAAGATGTTGATTTGGATTCTTCCAAACCTAACACATTTATGGACCTGCACCACGGTTGACCACCCTACCCAAATGCACCAAGAAAATCAGATTGTTATAATTGTTATGTGATACAGGACAGGATAATTTTATTTTATTTTATTTTTTATAAATAACCAAACACATCAAGAATTTATACGTATTTTTGCACACTGCTAGTAGAAAAATGAAAAGTAAAACCACAGTAAATCCAGAGCAACAAGTCTGCCTGCTGACAGCTTAATTTGTACCAATCCTTCAAGTGTCCCTGGTGCAATTCCATCGCAACTACTGAAGAAGCCTACTTCTAAATGCTGTGTGCAGCACAGCCTGTTAACACAGTACCCTTCCTCTCCTCTCCACACCCATTTAACACTTGCATGGTCAGACTATGAACACTCTGGAGCAGAAGATGTTTTGGGCTGCCTCTTTGCTAGCCTTTGGATGATGGGATACTGGTTCATCATTAAAGCATTCAGGTACCAAAACAACAATAATGCTATAATGCTTTGGAAGCTAGATTCTTGCTATGGGAGACAACCAATTTTCAGTCCAACAGTTTCAAACCCCTCAGTGAATTGCAAGTCAACACAAGGGGACTGCAACCATGCTGTGTTTCCCGGACTGCTAAGGCAGGAAACGGCTCCAAGCTATGATCACAATGGTAACTAAGAAGTGTAAACAAGATGAAAAAAATAATAATCCATTCTCAGTGGTGATATCTTCTCAATATCTTAAAGCCAGTCAAAAATCTGGCTAGTGGAATTTACTGTCAGTTTTCAAACTAAGACTGAAGTGTATTTAAAATGTAATGTGTTTCATTGCAATTCATTGGAAGTTTGGTTACAGCTGTGTCATCTGGTACTTGCAAGCAAGTATTGAGTATTGAATATTCAGAATTCTATGTCTTGAACAGGCTGAAACTACAAACTTTTGAATGTGTTTGAAGTCCACAAAGGGAACCAGAATTTTATCTCTGGTCAGCCTGTTCCTTTGTAGTATAGGGTAACACGGAATTCCAGGCTTCTCTTACAAAGTTAGCCATCGATTCTCCTTGGATGAAGAGTACTTTCTACATTTTGCCCACAATGATATAATCCTCCCATAAATTACTCTGTTCCTTTCATTGTTGGGGCACTGAAGATACTGAAGATACATTGCTAACCATTAGGAGACAAGCAATGCCTCTTAAAATGTATGGCCTAAACAGAAAACTCCTCCTCTCATTCCTCCTTCTCTTCTACTCTACCCATGGTCTATGAAATGCCTCACAACTTGGATGAGCTGTGCAACATGCTCTGAAGGATTGTATATTCAGCTACACCCAGGAACATGGAAAAGAGTATTCCCTTGACTGATTTAAAAATAAAAAATTGTATTTTCATTATTCTACCACATTCAAGCACTTATGTTCTTTTCTATATCTGTGTACACCACTAATTTTAAGCATCACATTTAAGCAGCTTTGTCAGTTATGTACTTACTAGGAACTTGCCACTAATTAAGATTCAATGATATCAAATTGCCATCCTAAACACTGATAAGTAATTGTCGAGGCCTTTAAAATCATTGTATCGGCTTAAAAGTACCCGGGGCAGGAAGCTGGTGCATCTAGTAAAATAAGGTGATTAAGTTAAAACATTACTGATACTGAGAGTGTGTCCCATCCTTCAATCGAGGATTATTCTTTTGCACAACAGTTATTCATTAGGGGATTGGTGTCCAGGGTTCACGTGCTCTAGTTAAGAGTCAGAAGTCTGATCGCAAGTTCCCCTTTATCTATCTGGGGCTTGGCAAGCTGTATCATGACCACAGATTGCTGTGTGCCTCCTGTTCTAGCAGCTCTGCTGTGGGATGGAAACCTCTGGAAGAGGGGATTAGAAGATGGGGACAAGATCATCTAAACCTGCTAAACTTCCGTAAGCCTAGAGGTGTCTGTAAAAGAACTAAGGGCTCAGTTATTTTTGCCCTGCATGTTGTGTGGTGTCATTTAGACTGCTGCAAAGCCTGCACAAAGGAAATAAAATATATTACTGAGTTGATGAAAACAGAACACTCAGGACAGCAAATAATGAAGGCTGTAAAGCTGAAGGGATTGTCCACCTATAAATGACTGCATGGATTTACTGAAACTGATTCAAGTGATTTCAGTTAAGCAGGCAATGTATTGCCATGTAGTGAAGGTCTCAACTGCAGCAAGTAAGACATGACCTCCAAATATGAGTGACAACATAAAAAGTAGATGGTGAAATATAAATATAATTAAAGGCAAATGATGTGTAACTTACACATGAATCAAAATGATTTTTTCAGCGTTTATATCAGAACTTAAAACTAGTGTGTAAACACGAGCTTTGAAACCTGTATTTCTACATTGAATTACAAAGAGAGGGAATTTCAGCTTTACCTTTAAAATTAAGAAGGGACTAGTTTTGAAAGGCAAAATTTGAAGGTACAATTTGAAAATATCAGTGAAAGGAACATAGCTAACTGCAGGCTGTGATTTTTCCTACCTGATGACTCAGTACTTCACCAGTGGGGAAAAGGGGGTTGTTCAAAATTCCTTTTGGGGGGTATGCTCAGCTTATTGTAATCAATTGAGTTGCTGCAGCTTAGTGCATTACCAACTCAGCTGGATCATGCTAATGATCTGTGCATGTGGCTTTAGCTATTACAAATGCAGAAGAAGGTGGATTAAGTCAGACAGATAAGGGGTGATTTACTCTGCTGTAATAACTCAATTGTTTGCAATTAGCTCCACATACTCTTACTGAGAAGCTTAACTTTTTCACACAGGCCCTACAATTCCTGACAAAAATCGCTCTTAAATTGCTGAAATAGTTATTATTAACTATTAAACTTAAAAATGCATTTTTTTTTAATAGCTGGAAAGCATGGATATCCAAGTATTTATTAACTGAGAGTAAGAACATTAGAAGATAATCCAACAGTCAAAAAGGCACAAAAAGGCTGTCAACTCCTCAATTATAGAGACTGCTGTTTTGTAAAGTCTGCAAATCTGCTCCCTCATATAAATTACCTTGATTTCTATTCTACAGCATAGCTTTTCCTTCCTGTAGGCTTCTAAAAATAATGAGAGCTTGAAAAGGAGACCCCCTCAACAGCAATTTAAATTATTAAAAGTGGAAGCAAATCTGGGACTTCAATATAGTTTTGACAGATAATGCTGGAGTTGCTTCACTTTGTGACTTACAAAGAATTGGGCCCTTAGATTTCTGATTCTTAGGTTCAGCTGTTACTAACTAGTCATTGTGCCTTTTCCTGAATTTAGTAATGGGAAAAGTCTGCAAACAAATTTTGGTTTGCTTTGTTTGCTACCATGGAGCAGTGACTCTACAGATTGATAAAGCAATGTGTAATTGTGAAACAAGAGGGGGAGAAAAAAGGAGAAGCTGCATAGCCTGTAATCATGGGATTGAGGATAAGGCAGCAGGGTGGTACTCCTGTGGAGAGAAATGGCTCCTGTCTTTCATGAGTCAGTTTCAAATTAAGCACAATGATAGTACTTCTAGAAATTTATGTGCTGAGGACACATTTACTTCCATAATATTCTGACCTGGAAAACCAAGTGGGTGAAAAGCCAGCCAATGAATAATGTAGAAAAAGAAAACTATTATTACTATTTTAGATCCAGCCACAGAGCACATTTTCTGAGATTGTTTTTTGTTTGTTCATAGCTATTTATTATATGATCAGTGCAGCCTTATATAAAGTTAGTGCTTATATGAACCTGTGGGTGATCATTATTCTGATTTCCTGCAATTATACGATCTTCTACGGTCAGCTGAACTTTCACATTTTAAGCTGAGGGCAAAAATGAAACTACCAGTCATTGGTACATCAATACAGAGCTGAAAGTATGAAATTATTAACTGCTTGTGAATTCATTTAGAGAACCAGTACTCAACTGCAGCTTGTCTTATTTTTTTTTTTTCTCTCTCTTTTAAAGATTTATGAGCTGTGCTTTGTACAAAAATGGAACCAAAATTTGAGAGAGCCGATGTTGGAAAGAGATGAAGTCTGGCTTTGCTCTGAAAATCTGATTACTTTAATATTCTTACTGTGTTTTTCTTTCTAAAGAATGATTTAAATGGTATACAAATCACTGGGGAAAAATAAAATCCTGTAATGTCACCACTCCTGAGATAACACTGTAAATGTTAGAGCAGCTGTTAAATGACAAATGCCATGAACTTTGACTCAGACTTGCCAGTACGGACCCAGGAGCTGCAGTAAAAAACAGAACTGCTTGTTCAAATGCATTAAGCTGTGCAATTATTAAAATCCACCAAAATCAGATTTAGTCACACAAGTGAGAGACATTCAATGATTGTGATGATCTATACCTTTTGATAAAGGCAGCAGAAAATGTATGTGTTGTACTTCTGAAAACAAAGCTACTTAGAACGTAATCTGAATATGGATTTGGAATCCTGATGAAGGCATCATTTTGGCAAAATATGGCTACCAGATAGCTGTCCAGAACTGGATGGACTGTTGTCTCCAGAAACTCCAAACATTTGGATCTGCTAGGAGGCAAGTCAAATTAATCTGTATGTGAACATCCACATCTTCATATCTCAGAGGCCACACTGGTCTTCTGTAAACGAGTGAAAGCGAAAAACACAAATACAACCTGCACATCGTTCTTTCAAGCAATTTTTTTTCTTTTTCTAAATGGTGATGGAATGGACAGCACCTGTGGAAAATGGGTATAGCAAGTAGGTTAAAAAAAAAAAAAAGCTATAATCCTCATTTTCAGGCCTTGACCCAAACACACTGAAGCGAGCAGTAGTATAACTGAACTTGAAGTGCACTTGAGTGCAATTTAATACTTTATCACACCACAGACATCTGCCTTTCCCCGGGGCAGAAGCTACAGCAGAACTGACAGGAGTGATGTGTGTCCACACCTCGATCATTGCTGCTACAGTTGAATGTATAAGCATAAAACTATCTTCACTCATAGCTCGTAATCACTTGGACCAGGAAGCACAGCAACTGAGATGCACATGCATTTGCTTCTGCCAACTCCACTATGGGAAAATATGACCTCTAGCAAATGGGGACAGCTGAGCTGTGAGCTGCTTAAATCGCCCTAGCAAGCATCAGTGTAACTCATCTGTCAGAGTCTGTGACTAAGCGGGCAAAAAATAAGAATGGAAAAGGCAATCCAAATAAAAGCATAACATTTTACAGGTTGCCTGGTTGAAAAGCAGGTACCCAGATAGAGACATATGAAAAATATGCCTGTAATAAATGTAAACTCAAATTACATACACACATTCACGGGTTTGTGTTTACCTGTTCAGAAAGTGCAACTGCCCAGTCAAACATACATATAAAATTGTCCATATTTTTTTCAAGAGTGGATATCAACATCCCAGAACTTGCATCCTTAATACTGGAAATATATCTTCCACTTTCATGCAGATGTTTCAGATCCCCTTTGGCTTCTCAAAAAGCAACACGTGCCTATGTTTAGGCAAGCTGAATCCTGCCTTTGGGTTTCCCAGTGGAGCTTGCAACAAAAACATGTGCCAGTACATGCACACACACACAGCAATCTGTTCTAGGCAAAGTATGTGATGCTGCTCCCAGGGATTTATGCAAAGAAACATCTCTTCCTTCTGCGTGACTTATATGCTATGATGGATGTACATACTGTGAAGAAACCAAGCCTTTCAAAAGATCAGGATGCACAGAAACAGAGCAACGATGTGTTGACTGAGGAATAAGTGGGCAGGCATTTTTTGCAGGCATGTCGGAACTGAATCTCCTGTTGATTTATATAACTGCTTCACATTTTCCATTTAATTTGCAGCAATCTAAAAAACTGCCTGTAAATCAATTCCTCTCTCACAACACTATTTTTAGCTTTTTTAATATTGTTGGTTTTATATAAAGTTTGTTTAGAAAGGGCTTAATCCATCTATGTTTTATTTTTGGAACTGTGGTTGCAAATAAAACATTTTTTGATCTCCAGCCAATTCCTGGTAAGACAGATGTTTCTAAAATAAATAAATAAATATAAATAAATAAACACCCCACCCACCAAAAAAAAAAAAAAAAAAAAAAAGGACTAATTGATATTTTCTATTTCCAGACTGAGGAAGTAAAATGCAGAAATAGCTGTGTACTTCCTTTCCAGATGAGGTTTTAATTGACTATAGTCTGTGTGGTTGCGGTCAGAACTGCTCTGCTGCTCTGGGAAAATTCCTTAGGAGAGGATTGTAGCCCTTTTATTTTATACCTTATTGGAAGTCTCAGCAAAAAGGCAAAGAACTCTATTGGAGCAAGGTGTCATTGCTAGAGACATTCAAGCCAAAAAGTTAAACATGAAAACAAAAGGAGAAAGTGATTACAGACTGTACAAACACAGGAATTAAAAAACTGTGTCAATGAAAATAAACTGACTAGGAAAAGAGCATGGCTTCCCAGGAAAATTAAATCAAAGCAGCTTCAAATAAAGCATTTTATGAGTTTCAACAAGTTGGATGTAATATTGGTGTAGGGGATGGTTGGACTAGATGATCTTGGATACCTTAATGATTCCATAATTCTAACAGTATTCTCTCTTAACAAAATACTCATCAGAGTGCTTAAAGAAAAACTTTACCACTTAATGCACATATAGAATCCTTCACTTCTCTTTACGCTCAGCAATTCTCATCTCACGACTTATCCCAAAACAAATCTCTGCATGCCAGCTTTGCCCCACTTCTTATCGCAAAAGTCACATAACCTCATTTATGAAAGGAAGAAAGAAAGGAGATGACAGTGGAATGATTTACACTGCAGTGATCAAACTGGAGAAAAAAAGTCAGTGAATGTCATCTACCAAAACTATTCTTTTCAACAAACCAGAAAAAAAGGCATAAATAGCTACAAGTTATGAAAGTCGGGTTAAATGCCAAAGACTGAAAAATTTAACAGTGATTGAGAGCTTAGGATAATGAAGCTGCAGACTGTCACTGGGTAGTAGTGTTGTGTTTTCTTATCAAAGAAATATGTAGACCCACATCAAAATTATTGGAAAAGCAAGGGCTGGGTAACACATGATGTCTATTTCAGTAATTACTAGCAATATGGAGAGGGCTCACTGCCAGTAACTGTGCAAACACGTCTGGAATACACAAGTCAAACTCTAGGGGCTGAATTTTAGGTCAGAATGGGTGCTCTGAATGTATACTGTATACTTTATAATATAGGCTTCATTTTGACAGCTCAGTAAGCATACTATCAACTCCTTGGCATTTTCAGGCCAATGATATTAGTAGCTGGAAAATAAAAATGTTAGCTATAGACTGCAAATTCCTTTTTATAGGAAAATAGTAAGTATTTTGTATTCACATTGTGCTTTTAAATTAGAAATGTCAGGCCATTTATGAAGAGTTCTGGCTTATCAAACAGAGCTCTGAAGGCAGATTGCTGAGCACAGCACCATTGGAGCTGGCTAATTGAAGACCCCTGTCCTTCAGGATGAATAGGAAGCAATGGAGGCTCACCAAAGGGAGTCCATTTGGGAAAGACTAGGCAGAGATGCAAAAGGCAGCTCAAAGTTGTCCATTTGGAAAGGGAAAACTACAACAAAGTTTTGTTGTTGTTTGTTTGTTTGTTTGTTTTTATCCTTTGGAAAAGCTAGTTAGCAATACTTTTGTCTTTCCACTGATCCAAGATCCACAATAACACTTTTCATCAAAATGTACAAGTTCTGAGAAAGAGAAGTCTTTCTTGTAGATGCCCAGAAAAAAAGGCAACACAAATAATAGCAGTAATGGTAGAAAGGAAAAGGATATAAAGACAATGTTCCAGAACATTGGTAGGATGGGCAATCTGCTTGGTTTTTATTTTTTCCTTAAGAATTCTAAGAGAAGAATCTTAAAGAGGGGTGGGGGGTAGGGTTTAGATTAAAGGTAACAAATGTAATAAATAGAAGTTAACGAGACTAAGTTGAGTTTGTATACCCATAGACAGTTGTTAATGTGACTGTATAAAATAAAAGCAGCAATATCTGAAGAAATTTCACTATTAAGAAAATGCAGGTGTTTGGCAAGAATTTGAGGGTGAAAGCATGAAGAAACAAACAGATTGCAGGATCCCAAGGGATAGGAAAGAATGAAGATGACAGAATGTCGTTTTCATTAAATCCCTTACTTCACAGAACAAAATTATCACAAGCCTTAAAGTGAAGACTCAAATGACTTTTTTTTTTTTTTAATGACAACAAATTCACCTACTTATACCACTGAAGTTTTTAAAGAGCATACAAAATGGTTCTAAAGCTTTTAATTTTCTAGTTTGTTAAATTCAAAAAGGTGTGCAATATGGGACTCCAGTTTTGGTCAACATGTAGCAAGTCTCACGACGTCTTGCTTCTCAGCAAGATGTAGGTGTTTTACTAAGTACTTCAGCAGCAGTGATGAGGTACAGAAGGTGAGACATGCATGCTATGCAATTAGCTCTTGGTGTATAAAAGCAATCACTCTGCAGACACTGAAAGATATACAGGTTCTCTGTGCTAATGGATCCCAATATAATATGAAACCTAAGAATTTCAACCAGGGTTATTTGTGTGGCAGTGGAGTGGCATTAGAGGGATACCTAAAGCATTTCAGTAAGGAGGAACAATACATGCGAGTTTACTACAGATTTAAGGTGTAAAAATCATGCATCATGACACTACCTTCTTATTCACAGGATCAAACATTGGTTAGATGCATTACTTCAATACCTGCTATTTGGACACAGAACCCTTTGTTTGTTTATTTTACATCCCATAAAAGAAAAGTAATAACTTTGTAACTGTTATGCTACCTAAGATGGCATCGGTATCTCTCCTTAAATGGATGGGTTTGTGGGAAGTCACAGCTTTGAAGCTACTTTTCCTTGAACTGCAGCTGATGTAGACAAGACGTTTCTAAAGTTATGCAAGTGCTTTTTTAACTCCAATGACAAATAAAAAAAAGCTAATGTGAAGTCTCTGATTTCATGAAATGGAAAGTTCACTACACTTCCCCTTTGGAAGAATCTGTGGTGGATGCATAATGGTAATTTATTTTTTTTCAAGGACTCTTGACAGAAACAGTCTGAGGTGACATGGCTTTACTATGCTCAGAAGGGAACAAATATTTTATTTGGTACATGGGGCTGTTTCAAAGAGCTTTTAGCTCCTTACTTGGCTGCAGGATCTATAATCACATGGCTGTTCACATCTCAGAGACAAACACATTATGCATTATAGACAATGCAAATAATTTTTATAGGATTCACTGACATTAAACCTCCAAAAAAAAAAATTACATCGTTCAGTATTTCAAGTATAAGTATGTTCTCATTTCAAATGAGAACAACTTCAAATACTTTACATGCCCCTCTTTCCTTCCATCGGTTTAGCCTCACAGAATCTATCTTAACACAAGAGGCAGCTGAGATAGAGACCAATTCTCATGCTATAGTAGTACTAGATTTTGTTATTCCTCAAGTCCTAAAGTTGTGTTTTATCTGAAAAAGCCCCCTACTTCCTTTTTTCTACCAAGAGTAGGAAGGAAAAGTAGGTGCACAGATCAGATGCATTTCTAACTAAACAAAGCAACTCCTTGCTATTGGGTCGCATGGATTTAAACGAACACCAAGTTCAGATTTCTTTGAGAGTCTTTTAATGATGTCCCGCATGCTCCTTTTATACACTGAAGATTATTAATTTAAAAAAAAAAAAAAAAAAAAAAAAAAGGTCAGCACAGGAGTTTAAGAACAGTAGTAACGAGAGCAATGTATTTCATATATACTTGAGTGATAAAAAGAAGGATCTAGCTTGGAGGGGTTTCGATCAGAACATGATGTTAAGATTATGTCTTAATGCAGTATATTATATATTATAATATATTATTTCTGGCAAAGGGGATGCAAATGGGACCTGTCTGGCATCAGAGACAACGAGTCAATGCAATCTATGATGACTGCATTTGATCAGGGGAGTTATCTACTCAACAGTTAAATAAGAATCCCTGAATGGTTTGAGTTGGAAGGAACCTTAAACGCCAAGTTTAAGGTTAAAGACCTGCTAAAGAGACTTTAAGACTTAAAGTCTTTAAGACTTAAAGACCAGTTGCAACCCCCTGCCATGGGCAGGGACACCTCTCACCAGCCCAGGATGCCCAAAGCCCCATCCAACCTAGTCTTGAACACCTTCAGGCATGGGGCATCCACAGTTTCTCTGGGCAACCTCTGCCAGTGTTTCACCATCCTCTGAGTGAAGAATTTTTTCCTTCTAAACTTGCCCTTCTAAAACTGCTAACCCTTGTCCTGTTGCTACACTTCCAGATAAAGAGTCTCTGCAGTGATGAGCCTTCCCCTGCAAGGACTAAAAAAAGCAGATGTATCTTTATTTGCCTATGGGATAAGAGTACTATCCAGCATTAACAATGAGAAGCTCATGACATAAGTGTGTAATTTATTCTAGTGGACGTGAAGGGTTCTGCATACATTCCAGAAGCAGAAGTCCTATTTTAAGTCAAGGTCCCTATCACAAACACTAGCTGAAATGGGATTTCTGAAACACTGATGTGAATACTGAGAGATTCATTATACTGAATTGAAATTATATTATTTCATTATATTGAAATACTGAAAATCCCATGTGTTTTGTTTTCTTTTCCTGTGTACGGCAAGTACAATCTAGCATTCCAATATGGCCCATTTAAAGTGTGATCATAACTCAACCACTAACTTGTTTCCTAGCTTTGTACCTCTGTAAATATGAAGTCACCATTATTCATAAAAGGCCACAGGTTTTTCATTAAGCTAACAATCCTGGCTTCAGGACTTGCTGGGCTTTGTCTGTGCTTGTCTTGGCCTGCCTGGAGATTTGTTTTTCGGATGTAACAGCAGTTATCTAATGACCAGATCTATATTACCTGCTTTGTTTTAACTTTTCATTAGCTTTGCATAACTGTATGATGTAATGTCTGTAGTGATATATATTTTGTAACTAATATGTATTTGTAACATGTAGTTACTGTGGGCAGGACGACCTATTAGGCCTTGTAATACAACACAGCACAGAAGAGCACCAGAAGCTTTGAAAGAACAGGTAGAGGACAATACCTGAGGTCCAGGGGCTATAAACAACCCACAGATGGCCAATTACTGGTCATTAAAGGAATGCGACCTCAGGAGGTCACCAATTGCCAAATTTTAGAGGTAGCAAAGATAACAAGAACAAGCATCCAACATATGTTAAACACAGCATATACAGTAAATTCAGACACAATATAGGCTTGCAGAATAATAGGCTAAGTGTATAGACACTATAGAAAATATAAAAATTATCCCAGACAGATCCTAAAGTGAAAAGAAAGAAACTATCAGCATCACACCTCTTCTGCCAAAGGACTGGGGGTACTGACCAGTTGCTGTATACCCATGCACAGACTGAAAACATCACCCTTAACACAGAGAGGGACAGTGGGAGAGCAAGCCTAAGGGAGAGACACTAAACAGACAGTGTATACATCTTACTTGCACATAATTTAAACTATTTGATTAGGCTGTTTTGAATTATGCTGATTAATACTGCAATTAGATTAACAAGAAATTGTTGGCTTTCCAAGAATGGTGTATTCCTTTTTACTTGTAGCAGGATTATGAGTACAACAAACTAATGGGAGTCCAAACAACCTATTATCTAACCTAACTGCAAAAATTCCTATATAATGATATTCTGTAATAAAACAACAACAAAAGCAAGCAAACCCATACTATGTGTACTTCTAAGATTTTAAGGGATATCAGTAAAAAGGTTCTTTTAGTACTACTGTATATTGTACAGTTTTCTATTTTCCTGTTCATAAATTTTTCAGATTCTTCTCTCAATACATAGTATAACAGATGTCTTGCTGCAAAAATAACATTTTCTTCTCATAACTGCTTTTGAATTTTATTTCTCGAGCCTTATGTTGATACTATCAAATGCTTAAGAACTGTTGAGGATATGATTACTTTGTCATCAACTATGACTAACTTTTAGATCCTGCAGCAGACAGCTATGATCTTCTGTGATGCCCCCCTGGCCTCACATTTACTAGTTTTCTGACTAGAATTATTTTTTTCCCCCTAGGGATTTTTGTAACCTTTAATCCAGGGACAGAGTGTTTAGCAAAGGTGAAACATCAGATATCAACCACACTTGCTTGAAAAAATCTTGAAAAGTGTCCCTAAGCAAAAACTATTTTCAAAGATTTTTTTAATGAATATATTGTACTCCTTGATATTTAAAACTTTGACATTATCATCAGGAATTCAAGTGCAGGAAGGTATTTTTCTCATATCAAATTATACACTTTTACTGTTGATCAAGAATTAACTCTATCCTTACATCATATATTTTTTTACCCTCTTGCATTCTTACATGTGCATTAACACTGCCAAAAGCAAAAAAAGTCTGAGACCTTAAAGTCTGTATAAGAAGATTATACAGATTAAATTACAAAAAACGTGTTTCCAATAAGATCTCAGGTGTAAGAAAGAAAGGCCCAGTGATGAACCTTGTATTTGAGAAACTTTCATTCATGTCCTTGTATAAAGTTCCTTTATTATAGTGGTGGCACACATGATTTCAAGTGGAAAAGGTCAGCAATGAAACCAAATGCTCTGAAGCTCAGCCCTATGGTGTCCCCCCCATTCCTAAACTCTAAGTTGGGAACAAAGGAACTTTTCAAATTCACAAGGTATTAACGTTTTTACAGGTTTCAGCTGTTCACCTACTGTGGTGCTACAGCAGTCTGATGAAAGTTTGGATCCTATATACCTGAAGTAAATCTACAGATATGACAGTTTTGTCATATAAAAAAGAGCTCTTATGCTATAGAGTCGTAAATTGTTTGGCAAGGTAAATAAAGATATAAAATATTAAATGGTTCTTAAAAAAAAACATTAATTGATGCAGCATGAATTAATTCATACCTGGAGAACAAGTCCTACGAGGAGCGGCTGAGGGAGCTGGGCTTGTTCAGCCTGGAGAAGAGGAGGTTCAGGGGCGACCTTATCGCTCCCTATAGGTACCTCAAGGGAGCCTGTAGCGAGGTGGGGGTTGGTCTGTTCTCCCACGTGCCTGGTGACAGGACGAGGGGGAATGGGCTTAAGTTGCGCCAGGGGAGGTTTAGGTTAGATGTTAGGAAGAACTTCTTTACTGAAAGGGTTGTGAGGCATTGGAACGGGCTGCCCAGGGAAGTGGTGGAGTCACCATCCCTGGAAGTCTTCAAAAGACATTTAGATGGAGAGCTTAGGGATATGGTTTAGTGGGGACTGTTAGCGTTAGGTCAGAGGTTGGACTCGATGATCTTGAGGTCTCTTCCAACCTAGAAATTCTGTGATTCTGTGATAATTTGCTTTCTCGTCTACGCTGAAAAATTAAAAGCATTTGCTAATATTGAGTCTAAAAAGTAATGCTTTTATAAATATTCTGAAACAACTTTCAGTGACAGCATTTTGTGAAGTTTGTATGTGTATATATATACATATATATATATGATTTTTAAGTAGAGAGAGTCAATCTATCTGAAGGTAACCACAGTGAAATATTTTCCAAATATAATTACAAATATATTATCATTATCCTAACATTAATTTTGATGAATAACTCAGGGTGGGGGGTGAAGGTAAAACATTGCCCCAAATGGCATAAAACTCTCATACAGCACTGTACGGTTAAGAGCATTTTTTAATTTGCAAACGTAACACTACTTCTGTTATTGTCATTAGAACAAGAATTAAAATGCTTGAGTTTGAAACTTCTTCATTTCTGTAATTTTTTATTTAAAAAACAAACAAACAAACATGATTCCTTGCTGTTATTGTAATGAAGACTTTACCATTATCAGAAAAAAAAAAATGATTTACCAGAGGAACCTTTGAATTCAGAACTATGAGATTAAATAAGAAAATGTAAAACAAAAATCCAGACAGTTAGACAAAAAAGCATAAAATCCTACACATTGAGGTGTCTTGAGTTAAAATATAAACAAATCTACCAATTTCTTAAAATCAGAAAAGGA
Organism: Netta rufina; assembly: GCF_964035555.1. Taxonomy (NCBI): domain Eukaryota; kingdom Metazoa; phylum Chordata; class Aves; order Anseriformes; family Anatidae; genus Netta; species Netta rufina. The sequence goes on along the minus strand of NC_140124.1, from coordinate 84,374,908 downwards.
TATTTATGTTGGAAAAAGAAACGACCCAAGCTTTTCCCCAAGGTTGGGGAAAAGTATGACTACCCATGTGCATTAATGACATAAAGGAGGCAAACTGATAACAACATTGGTTAGTTGTCTGTTCTTTGTCTTTTCTCTACTATATGTACTTCTAGAGGTGACTAGCAGTATGAAAGACTTTTATTAAGAAATGTAGAGGAATTCAGAATAAAGATTGAAGAAATTGAAAGCATTCTTTTCAACTTCCAGAATAAAAAAATGATTGTGGTATATTTTTCTATTTATGTTTCAGAAAAGACTTAATGGATAATTTTTGCTTTGCAAAATATTTTTTTGGCTTTGCTTCAGCACAATATTAAAAAATAATAATAATAATTATTAATAAAAGTTGCCTTAACTCTCCAGAAAAGATTGAACAAACGTTTATTTCAGAGACTTAAAGATGGCCTTCAGAATGACCAATAGTAGGATGCTGCAATTATTATCTTGACCTCCTGGAAAGCTTTCTCTTTGTAATGAAAGTGCCCTCCATATTATCTTAACTATGAGATAACTGCTAATCAAGTGGTAGCAATCTATGAATGTCCTGGCCTCCCCAGCTGTGATTATACTGTAATTATAATATGCATATTCTAATATGAATGCAGATAAGACTACAAAATGAAATCTTTTTAGAATAGGACAACAGAGAACTATTCAAAAGGATTGGATTTTTTTTTTTTTTTCTGAGTATTTGGATATTTTCATAGAAGTCTGTGGATTGTTGTAAAGCAGAGGTTGATGTTTTATATTTTACTTTTTTTTTTTTTTTTTTTCCCCACAGAGCTTCTAGCCTCCATTTTCTTGACATTTTGAGAAGAGAATCAAATCTAAACTTCTCATTCATGGCACACCATTTCAGTGCCTTGGAGTGAAAAAAGTGACAGAAAGAAACCCTCATCACCACCAAATTAACAAGAATATTGTAAATCATAAGTTATTGAACAAGCATGAGGTCTGAACCTGCTAGAGCTACTTGCTCATCTGCAGGCAGCCACCCATTGCCCCTTATACTGTCTCAAAATGTGTTGAGAATTCTTTGCTCTAAATCTAGATTTTTTAAACATTAATTATAGTACTCCAAATCTTTGAATGCACACTGTTCTGTCCTAGACATAGTTTAAGGACAAGAAAATGGGGACATCACAATTCAGAAAGCCAGGAAAATGTTCTTTCAGTAAAAGAGGCATTACAGTTAACATTCCTTGGTTGTTGATTTGAAAATAACAGCACTGTAATTAAACAAGCTACTTAAGATAAACCTTTCTGTTTCCTAATGCTTTTATTATTTTTTTTTTTTCATCTAATATGCATGTGTAACCTGGAATACTGCCAATACAATTCCGGTATGAGTCCTGTTATGAAAGGTTTTCAATTATAGTTGGGACTGTACAAGATTTCCAGTGACTGAGACGCAAGTTTTATTGGCAGTAATTCATAGAAGTCATTCATTCATCACTTTTGTTGAATTAAATGATCCCAAGCTCATGCAATGATTGGCACTATTCAAAGATAACAGAAGCAAGAACAATACCATGAACTAGGCCAGTAGCTGAAACAGGTAAAGCCATTCTTTCTATAAATCACTCCTCTACAGCAAAATGGCTTTCAAAAACACTAGATGAATGTGCATTCTCCAAGGAAGAGCCTGGCACCAGTATGAGTTATAGGGATTCAGTCAAGTCAGAGCTCAAAAATCCTTTTAAACATTTCATAGGCAGTTTCATGGCCTTCTCTTCCAGTATCCTTTACCTCAGGCAGCAATCCAGGCAAACCTGGATTAAGCTAATCCCCAGCAGGTAGGTGTCCCCATACAGCTGTGCTTTCAATTCTCACTAAAAGTTTAAAATGTGCTCAACTATCAGGTACTTCCTGAGCATACACACATTGAAGAAATGTGTACTTTCAAATGTGCATTTCAACCAAGAATATGTCATAGATTTATCTATATATGGATATAAAACTTGTCTGTCTAGCTTCAACAGTAACAGAAAGTTGGACTCCACTGTTAGATTTTAATTGGAAGGTTTTAGAGGTGGTCTTTAAAGGCCTATCTGCTTTGTGAGGTTAAAAAAAAAAGTCTCCTGACATCATATAAACTCTGCAGAGTTAAACATTTACGAGTTTTCTACCACAGCATGGCTATACCACTTCCTCAGTTACCTTTCAAAATTCAAATCCATAAAAACACTGAAAACTGCTTAAGCTTAAAAATATATGGACGTGTGGTTTCTTAATTTTAATTAACGGAATCAAATAAGCATGCATCAATTTATGAAAAAAAAAAAAAAAAGGCTTTCTTCATGAACTTGTATAATCTCTTCACCACCAACAAACAAACCACAGGGTACTTAAATTCTTTCCAAGGAAAATGTAGGGAAGGAATCAATTGGAACAGCTTTGTATTCAAAATCATCTGTGAAGCATCAAAGTTATGTTTGTTGGCATCTGTGCTCCAGCTGTGGGGTTTGGAGCTTTTTATTTTTTTAATCACGTTCCTTATTCCATTGAGTAAGTACTGGATTTTGTGCATTTACGGAGTTGGAAAGTGAATTCATCAGGGACTGTTCAGACGCTCACAGCCTTTAATGGTGTTTCACTAAAATAATATGGCAACTTTAAAGCTTCACAGGATATCTATTTAACTGGATCTTTGTAAGTGACAATTTTATGGTATTAAGCTAGATTGAAAAAAAAAATATATCTTTTTTATACTTGTTGAATTGTGTACACAGAAAAGGATGCCGAAAAACAACAACAACAAAATAAATTAGCCGACAAACAGAAGTCCCCACATCCAAATCATAAAAAGAATCATCTGACGATAATGTTAACCAATTCTTTGATTGCTGGTAATCCATTTATAAGCAAGTTCTTATCTTTATTAAAAAGCAGTCAGAATGACGAAGTCTGAGATTGAACCAGACATCCCCCAAATCAAAGGAAGACTAAATTGCCTTTTGGATGAGGCCCTGTTTTTGCAGTGGCAATCAAGCACTAAAACACTTTGTGTTTATGTTTGTGATTCCATATGGAATATAACATCATTCTGAACAACTGCAGAAACAAAATGGTGTATTTACTTCATTGTTGTCACAGAATATGGGTTCTGAGTCCTTTTGCTTGACCTCTTTTAGCCAGCATAAATTTACTAATGCAGAAGTGTGGGCGGTGAGGTGTTTTTGTTTCTTTGTTCTTTTATAGTGTAATATAGCTATTGCCCAGTTCAGCAATTCTTAAATGTCCCTCCACAGGAAAACACTGACCTTCACTAAGCAGACTAGATTCCTGCTTTAGGTATCTAAGGTTAAGAAATACGGATACAGTGAAACAAAACGAAACGAAACCAAATGAAAACCCACTATTTCAGACAACGTGTTTTTGTTTTTGTTTTTGTTTTTGTTTTTCTGAGAAAACAAAACAAAACAACAACAACAACTTTTTGCTGCTTTCTGCTCTCTTGAGAAGTGACTCTACTCAAGAGAAAAGTATTAAGGGACTAGTCCCTGACCTCTTCTGTTGAGTACAAAAGAACAAAGAAGATAGCTGTGAGTTTAGTACAGCTTTTGATGAGGGACCTGAATCAGGGACATGAACCAGCAATGTTCTACTAGAACATCACAGGCACGGTGTTAGAGGCAGAGAGCAAATGCTTGCTGTCTATCAGGAAATCTGAGAAAGGCTGAAAAGAAATCAGCAGAGATAAACAGTTGGGAGAGAAAGGTTATTAAAAGTACTAAGTCACTCTTCAAAAAGTTCTGTACAAATGGAAAATGTATGGAAAGAATATTGAAATCTGCACATTGCATGAATAAGGGAGGCCAAAAAATAATTTAAGGAGGAACTTCAAAAGGTTTAAAAACTAAAAGTCAATCCTACTTCAAAATGTATTATAGACAGAAATATTGCTAAGCAATCTGTAGGCCAAATATATTATAAAGGTACACAAGAGGCATTTAGAAATGGCAATACCACAACAGGGATGGTTCATAATTTTTCTGTTTTGAAGACACTATGCAACAAATAACAAAACAAACAAACAGACACCAAAGAATATAATTAAGGAAACAGAAATGATTAAACTGTTGCTAGTGGCACACAGCCTTTTGCTTACAATTCCTTTCCCATATGAGGCCTGGAAGGTGGTAAGTCTGACATTATTTTTGAGAGACTGCAGAGTCAGAGTCCTATTCCGAAGGAGTCAACTAACATGAGTAAAGGAAGTAAGTTGATACAGTGAACTTCGATTTCCGCAAGGCATTTCACAATGTCTCTCAAAGCCTCTTAAGGAAAATTGGCAGTCACAAGCTAGGAGAAATGCTACTATCCTTTCATGGATAATAAACTGGTTAAAAGATAGGAAATGGAAGAGAGAAATACGTGCTCAATTTTCACAAGGAAAGGTGTCCAACACGGTCTGTGCTGACACCTGTGTGGTTAAACGTATTCAAAAGCACTGGAAGTACTTTAATATCTAAAAAGCTGTCTACTTTCAGGAAAACATTGCAAAGGCTCTCTCCAGGGGGTATTGCAGAGGAAAAGGGAAAGTGCATACTTAAGAAAGTGCATATACTATACCAGGCTGGTACCACAGGCAGAATGCAGTTCTAAGAACTAAACCTGTCAAAAAAATTCCCCCAAATAGTGAAGGATGCCTACCTTATCAAACACAAACACACAGGCCATTTTCATCTCTATTTGTCTCACTATTTTTTGGCAAAGCCCTTCTGTGATTTTGGCAAAGACAAATGCTTTTTTTTTTTTTTTTTTTTAAAAAAAAAACATTGCACTCTCATGATCTCGTGATTTAAATTTTACTTTTTTCCCTGCTTGCCTCTCACAACACATCACAACACAGGGAATTCTGCTTGTGCAAACTATTCTTCCTATAAAACTTAAGGCAACATAAATTGTTTTTTCTTGACATTTTGTGACTGTCATGAAAGACTGAATTGACTTTATGTTTAGGGCATCTCATATTGTTTTACTGCTTCAGTTACACCTAGAAAACTAAGTGGCAAATAAAATGTCAATCATTATGGAAAAAAAAAAAAAAAAGAAAAAAAAAAGAGGTTCAAACATTTTTCCTACTAAAGACACTTAAAAGACTCCATTCTTCACCTTTTTTTTCCCCCAAAATTAAATTTTATGACCTACAGACAGGTTTTTGATGGATTAATTTCTATAACACAGCATATTTTTTTCTTCACATTGGATCTTAAAATCTGAAGATCTTATACTTCATAGAAAATTGCTGATGTTACATTTCGCTATATGTCTACTATTCCTCTTAGCCCTCCATTGCAGAAGCAGATTATATGCACTGATATTAATTCTTTTTCTAAGTACTTTAAAGTCTCTTTAAAAAAATATTCATGCTGCCAAGCTATCTCACACAAGTGCTTCAATATATGAATAGGGATTCTGGATCAGCTTTTCAAGAAGGGATAGGACACACAAATTAACTGCTATTAATACAGAGCTTAGTGAATTTGTAAAGAGGGTTATGTGCTCTTACATGAATGCATATACTGTAATTCTAGTTTTCTAAGCAATAGCCTGAAAATTTTAGAAACTTCTGACTGAATGTCTGCCATGCATTACATAGAGCGAACATACTTCATATTAAAGCAGGATTATACATCTTGGTTTTATTCATAGAGTAACCACATACAGTCTCTGAACTTCTGATGGGCTATATCATTGAAGGCTGTCCAAAGACATAGCTAAGTCAGGTAAGGCCAAGAGAGCAGGTGAGTTTGTTGCCTAACTCTAATGCTTTTTCTTATAGTTTGTATTGACTGGGATGGGACCAGAATAAGATCAGCTATGGGAAATTATTTTTTTCTTACCAGGAGTTACATTCACACTAGTATTACATTACCAGAACAGCAAAATAGCAGAGCCAAACATTGAACCTACCATGTTGCATGTCTGAGCCTTATACAATGTCCTCACATGAACTAACATACAAATGCCTTTTTATAAAGAATCTTAGAATCAGCCAGTACATTCATAAAATGGTCTTGATGTACAAAAAAAAGGGGTTGCTTGGGAATAAAGCATCAATCATACAAAAGAGTCTTGTGCTGAGCATGGCAGGTAGGTTGTACCTTTAAAGGTCCCTTCCAAGCCAAACCATTCTGTGATTCTGTGTGAGCTGCACAGCAGTCTTGTACCTGACCTGGCATCCAGCAATCCAGCCTACACAACAGGCAAAGTATCACAGAATCACAGAACTGTAGGGGTTGGAAGGGACCTTGAAAGATCATCGGGTCCAACCCCCCTGCCAAAGCAGGTTCCTCAGAGCAGGCTGCCCAGGTAGGTGTCCAGACAGGCCATAAATATCTCCAGAGAAGGAGACTCCACAACCTCCTTAGGCAGCCTGTCCCAATGCTCCGTCACCCTCACCATGAAGAAGTTCTTTCTCATGTCAGTACGGAACTTCCTGTGCTCTAACTTGCAGCCACTGCCCCTTGTCCTATCCCCACAAACCACTGAGAAGAGGTTGGCTACATCCTTCTGTCCCCCACGCCTCAGATATTTATATACACTGAGGAGATCCCCTCTCAGTCTGCTCTTCTCCAGGCTGAACAGACCCAGGTCTCTCAGCCTTTCTTCATAGAGAAGATGCTCCAGGCCCCATATCATCTTTGTGGCCCTCCACTGGACTCTTTCCAGGAGATCCCTGTCTTTCCTGTACTGGGGAGCCCAGAACTGGACACAGTACTCCAGGTGAGGCCTGACCAGGGCAGAGTAGAGGGGGAGGATCACCTCCCTTGACCACGCTCCTTTTAATGCACGCCAGGATCCCATTAGCCCTCTTGGCCACAATGGCACAGTGCTGGCTCATGGTCAACCTGTCATCCACCAGGACCCCCAGGTCCTTCTCATCAGAGCTCCTCTCCAGCAGGTCGTCCCCCAGCCTGTACTGATGCTTCGGGTTGTTCCTTTCCAGGTGCAAGACTCTACACTTGCTCTTATTAAATCTCATTTGGTTTCTTCCTGCCCATCTCTCCAGCCGGTCCAGGTCTTGCTGAATGGCAGCACAGCCTTCTGGCGTGTAAGCCACTCCTCCCAGCTTTGTGTCATCAGCATACTTGTTGAGGGCAGACACTATTCCCTCATCAAAGTCGTCGATGAAGATGTTGAACAAGATTGGACCCAGCAACAACCCCTGCGGAACACTGCTAGTCACAGGCCTCCAGCCAGACTCTGCTCCGCCAATCACCACCCTCTGAGCTCAGCCAGTCAGCCAGTTCTCAACCCACCTTGCCATCCACTCATCTATCCCACACTTTCTCAGCTTTGCTAGTAGGATGTCATGGGAGACAGTATCAAAAGCCTTGCTAAAGTCAAGGTAGATGACATCCACCGCTCTCCCCCCATCTACCCAGCTGGTGATGCCATCATAGAAGGCAACGAGGTTGGTCGAGCACGACTTCCCCTTGGTGAATCCATGCTGACCACTCCTCATAACCTTCTTCTCTTCCAATTGCTTGGAGATGGCATCCAGAACAAGCTGCTCCAATACCTTTCCAGGGACAGAGGTGAGACTGACTGGCCTGTAGTTTCCCGGATCCTCCTTCCTGCCCTTCTTGAAGACAGGAGTGACATTGGCTATCCTCCAGTCTTCAGGCACCTCACCCATTCTCCGGGACCTCTCAAAGATGATAGTGCTTCAGCGATCACTTCTGCCAGCTCCCTTAGCACACGCGGATGCATCCCATCAGGACCCATGGATTTGTGTGCATTGAGCCCACTCAGATGCTCCCAAACCACTCCCAGCTCCACCAGGGAGGAGCCCTCCATTTCCCAGACCCTTTGTCCTATTGCCAGGGGTGAGGAGTCCTGGGGGAGTGTCTTTGAAGCAAAGAAAGCATTCAGTATCTCTGCCTTCTCAGCATCTCCCGTGACCAGGACACCCCCTCATTCAGCAAGGGACCCACATCGTCCCTAGTCTTCCTCTTGCTGTTTACATACTTGAAAAAAAACCCTTCTTATTATCCTTTATCTCTTTCACAAGCCTCATCTCTAGGTGGTCTTTAGCCTTCCTTGTCGTGTCCCTGCAGGACCTGACAACACATCTATGCTCCTCCCAAGAGGACAGGCCCTTTTTCCACATTTCATAGACCATCCTCTTCCTTTTGATCTTATTGATGAGCTCCTTGCTCATCCACATGGGTTTCCTGCCTCCCTTCCCCGATTTCCTATTCTTCGGGATGCACCGATCCTGAGCATGGAAGAAGTGCTGCTTAAATGTAGCCCAGCCCTCACAAGCACCCTTGCCTTCTAGCAGCCTATCCCATGAGATACTCCCAAGCAAGTCCCGGAAGAGGTCAAAGTTGGCTCTTTGAAAGTCCAGGGTAGCAATCCTGCTTTTAGCCTTACTTCCTTTGCCTAGTTCCATCTGGAACTCCACCATCTCATGGTCACTGCATCCCAAGCTGCCCCCAACCTTCACATCCCTAACAAGGCCATCCCTGTTGGTAAGAACGAGGTCCAGGAGCACCCCCCGCACCTTGCTGGCTCCTCCACCACCTGTGTCAGAAAATTGTCCTCAACGCATTGTAGGAACAATTTGGACTGCTTGTGCCTGGCCAAGCTGCTTACCCAGCAGATGTCTGGGTAATTGAAGTTCCCCGTGAGGACCAGCGCTCGTGATCGTGAGGCTACTGGCAACTGCTCGTAGAAGGCCTTATTGACTTCCTCCTCCTGATCTGGAGACCTGTAGTAGACCCCCACCACCATGTCTCCCATACCAGCCCACCCCTTAATTCTTACCCACAAGCTCTCCACTTGGAGCTGGGTACACTCTAATTGCTCCCTCACATAAAGGGCAACCCCACCCCCTCGCTTCCCCATACTGCCATGAGATCTAGGGAGAGATTTACATTTTCCTCTTCCTCTCTATCCAGGAAGGAAATGAGTGGTTCAGGTACTATCCCTGACACAGCCTGTTTCTTAGCAGTACTTGTGCAGCCTCCATGCTGGCATGGTGGAGAAGAAACACCCTGACACCTGCATGGCAGGGTGAATGGAACAAAGAGGTACCAGTGAGGGTAGTCTAAGTTAAGGAACATGGTGAAAGCATTGAGGTTCTCCTATTACCGTGTTATTCTGGAGAAATGTTTATAATTTTAAGGGTTAATAGTCAAGCTGTAACTTGCAAGTTTTCTTGTGCATCCCAGAGGGAATCAACAGGGTGTCATGAATTTGTACCAGCTGACAACCTGGCTGACTTTCCATTTGAAATGTCAGTAAATTGCTAGCACAGCTAGCATGTTGACTTTAAATGAGTTTCTTTTTCACTTTTCCTTAAGTGGGCTAATTCAAAGCTCAAAGAGATGAAAGTGAGTCTGTGCTTCCTCTGAATGTGATAGCTGAAAACTAAAGGTATAGTCTACAGCTGCTCTTTTCCATTTAGAACATCTCTGGACAAAGCAAACAAGAATTGTATTCTGGGGTTGACCACCTGGACCACTCCCAGTCTGCACAGAGGCTTCACCTAGTTCAAAGGAAAGATAAATCAATGTCTTTATCTTTACAGGGTCATAAATGCTTCACTGATCTCTCATTTTAGAAATCATCATGAGTTACAAAGCTGAGGATTTTTGTATTGTAAATTGAAAGGGCTGGGTTTATGACTTCAAATTCATTCACCTTTCAGATGTTTCAGTTGATGTTATAAGTATTGTCTTATGAAAAAAAAAAATGCTGCCTTGGAATCTGCAGGATTCATCGTTTTACTTTCAGCTTACTACTCAGTCAGAAAAAATATATATACGCTATGTGGTGCTGCTTTCAGTACCATAAAGTGTACTGTGACTGTGAAACTACATCCTGCCCTTTAAGCTGTACAGGCTAATCACTGTGTATAACAGTAAATATGTTCAGTGCTTATGTGAATTTATATTTTCAGACATGAAGAATGCAATCCCATCTACTGGAATATCTAGGCCTAAATATATTTCAGTATGCTACAATAGACTCAGAATCACAAGACACTGAAGATACAAAAGGATGAATAAACACAATGAAAATGTATGCTTGCTTTTTTTTAAGGCTTATGAACATGTTTGTCAGGGGCTTTGAGTAATTTACAGCCTTGTATTTGCTGGCTATAGTATTAGTGCAGGTATCTTCTAAGCCAACAGTTGAATGTGGAAGGGATGAAGGAATCAACCCAGGAGGAAAAAAAATAGTACTTTATTAATTTCATCAGTAAATATTCCCAAATTTATATAAAATGATGCCCCAACCTGATATAATTTGGGTAAGAATAGGGCTTCCTGACACTATTTTCATTGAAAAGCAGAATCCTATCACAGCCTAATAAATTAAAAATTTCTATAACACTGAGAGTAAGTGAAAACAAAAGCTGTTAGATAAACATCATGATTTTGGATAGAGATCCACTCTATCCACTATAATTGCACTCTGATGGCTAAGGGCTGCTGCCAATTAGCTCAGCTAACAAATCAATCTTACACTTTTCAACATTCACTGCAGTAGTGAAGTTATAACAGCAACAGTGCATAATATTTTTTCAGGCTTCAACCATCCCTCAACTTATTAAGGTCAAAAGTCTGAAACAAAACACTGCTTTGTGTTAGCAATCAGGTCTACATGTGAGTACAGTTTCTGGTATAGAGTTTAACGTGTTATTAACTATGTTTGCACGATAGCATTTTAACTACAGGAGTCTAAGGCTAAAAGGAACAAAATAACGAGAGGAGCAGTTAGTTATAAGCTTATTCAATAATAAATTAAAAAGAGGAACACTGGAAATGCCATTCTACATCAGGCATGTTGTCTGGTTATTGGCAAAGGACAGCACAGAAATAAGTGGAATGCTCAAAGCACAGATCAATCAGACTCTTCATATTCAAAAAAAGATTTAAAAGCTTAAAATGTGATTTACCATGCCACCTAAGCTTTAATTTTTTTTTGGATCTATTATAACTCTACTTCATCCCGATATTCTGCACACTTTGTATAGAGTTGCTGAATATGTTGAATAGTTTTTTTTATTCTTAAGTTTTAAGCCTCAACAATGTCTTGCAACAAGTTGCGTCACATAACAATGCCCTGAATAGAATTTAATTCAATTAAGTGGCTTCATATTACTTTAAAATTAAAAATTAACATTGTATATTACAATACAGAGTGCACAGAAATCCCAGTGTTTCCTCTGCAGATCTGTTATTATTTTAAATATTGGTCCTTTGTACACTAGAACCCTGTCTACTCTGACTTATCAGAATCCCAGCCTTTGGCTTTCTCTGAAAATTTCCTAGGGCTATACTCCTTTCTAATACTTTCCTTTAAGAACAGTAAGTATGGCTACAGAACAGATTTATAGAACAGCTCTATCATGCCTCTGGCATAATTTTCAATGTGATGTGTCATGCACCCTTTTTCCCCATTTTGATTGTAACTGCACAATGCCCTAAGGTTGTTGCTGAGCTACCTGCAGTAAAATTAAGGTGTTTGCATACTTACAAAGACAGCTTTGAGATGGAAAAGATATATAAAATTTGTAGAGGAAATTGTAACATGATCCAATGACTTCAGTCCTTAATTCAAGGGAATTAGATAAATTCAGCTTCAAAATAAGCTCCACTTTGAAGATAAGTGAAGATAAGCAGTGATGGAGAATTAACCATTACTTGCAACGTGATTTCAACTAGCTTCAGTCTGGGCTGTTGTAGTCAGCCTTTCTAAGATTATTTATGGGAAACCCTAGACTACCTTTATGTCTTTATTTGAAATACCTTTCTGAAACTTCCTAACTGCTAAAACCAAATCTACATTTTTTCACTGCTACATAACTTTTCTGGCTTTTAGCTAGTATTATAAACAACTTGTGCACCCAGCTGCTGTCTTGTACTTCACTGTGCTTCAAAGTGAGAGCAGGAGATTCCTTGAAACTCTATGACTTTGCAATGATGATACAACTCTTTTCACTTATATTACTTCAGCCCTCAGAGATACCTAGCAATAAAACAACCAAATCAACTTCTGCGTTGATGATGCCTCCCAACTTCAGGACACCAGAAAACATAATCCAAATTTTTCTGCCAGTATTACAAAGAAAATTATCATTTTATTTTTTTTCTTAGAACCCAAGTTCTTTCCTTTAGGAAATCTAGAGTAATCTCACAATAATCTCACATATCCTCTTCCATGACAACCCAACAGTACATGTATACCTGGCTAGATACACCCTTCAACTCCTACATCTTCTTGCTAGTATATCACTTCAATGACCATACTTCCTTGTAATACCGTATCACAAATTTAAAGCCATATACTTTGAAGCTGTTTCAATTTGATTGGCAAAAAAAGCCCCTGTAATCTTCTTGAAAAATAATGCAAGGAATGTATCAAGTAGTCTGCTTTAGTAGTATCTTAAGGAATTGATTTCCACTTTCCATTCTGCATCTTAGTTATTTTATACCCTGAAATTTTTTGGCATTTTGAAAATCAGACATCAGGTAAAACAGCCCCTCTCCACCTGCATCACTTTCTTCTTTTCCTTTAATTTAGATAAATGTAGATATGAGGCTTGCTATCTTTTTCTCTCTTAAACAAACAAAAAACAACAACAACAGCAGTCTATCATTCCCCCTCCCTCCCAACATATTACTCCAGGACTGACATTATTTTTTTCCTCCTTCACTCCACATAAAACACACAATGTAGAGCTATATGAGTTTCACTCGTACCTCAGGCCTCTGATGTCCTTAAAAATATGCGGTTCATACAACTGTTCCATTACATTTACTATTTATAAATCGGTGCATTTCTATAGCATAGTAATTACTATAACCAGTTGTCATATTTTGAGTTTTAGTCAGGTGCTTCCAGGGATCAAGAAGGATTCTTTTGCATATGCAGATTTTCCATGTACTTTTTTACCTTATTCTTTGCCTTCTTTTTTGGCACCTGAAACTGGTTGCAGCTGGGGTTAGTGGGCTAAGCCAGTCCTCTGAAACTGTACAGGAAATACCAGATGTGCTTCTAGATGGCTATCTGATGTAACCTGCTCTCATGATTGCTAGATGGAGGATAGGAAGAAACTTTCTCCCAGAACAGACTGGTAGAAACATTGGGAGTTACATATGATGTTCTTTTTTGGTCTTGAATTCCCTCAAAGTACATTTCAGTTGCTGCATATCTTACCGTTACTTGAGTCTCTCTGTTAAAATAACTATTTATTTATTTATGTATACCATTCTCTCTGTTGTCAATTCTGATTTCACAGAAATACTATTTATCAAAGAAAACTACACTACACGTGTAGTTCCATAAGCGACTAATGAAGCTTGATTTCCTGTAAGTTTATATTTCAAGACTTCAAAATTTTTCCTTCTTTCATTTCCCCTTTCTCATATCTCCTGCCAGTAGAACTTAGAAGTCCTACCACTAAAATTAAAAGACATGCAGTGGCTAGTCACAAACTGCATGTGTGCTAACAATCAAACTCACTGACCAGCATCGGATGCAACCTGTAACAAACAAGGGACTCAGCAGTAACTCTGTCTCTGAAGGTGGAAACTAATTTAAGTTTTTGTCCTCTAATGAATCAGTATTTTTCACGCAACTTGTTGCAATTTCATATTGTTAGGTAAGACAGCTCTCCAGTCAAACCTCATCACAAGGATGTGAATCTGTTAGAACAGGTCCAGAGAAGGCCCGCAAAGATGATCAGAGGGCTGGAGCAACTCTCCTTTGAAGAAAGGCTAAAAGAAGATGGGGCTGTTCAGCCTACAGAAGAGAAGGCTCTGGGGTGACCTTATTGCAACTTTTTGGTACTTAAAGAGGGCTTATAAAGAAGATGGAGAGCAACTCTTTGCTCAGGCAGATAATGACAGGACAAGTGGAAAAGGTTTTAAACTAAAAGAGGGGAGATTTAGATTAGGGCTTAGAAGAAAATTCTTCACTCAAAGGGTGGTGAGGCACTGGAATAGGTTGCTCAGAGAAGCTGTGGATGTCCCATCCCTGGAGGTGTTCAAAGACAGGTTGGATGAGACCCTGGGCAAGCTGATTTAGTGGGTGACATCCCTGTCCATGGCAGAGGGGTTCGAACTAGATGATCTTCAAGGTCCATTCCAACCCAAGCCATTCTATGATTCTATGATCTACAGCATAGGAGCTGCTGAAAACCATAACAAATAGCAAAAGTTGTAACAGGACACTGGTGAACTTGGCATTTTAGGACACAGCATGGAATGTCCTGGATGTACTGAATCATGTCTCCAACCTCTGATCAATAGGACTCCTTACATGAACAGAGGCACTTGGCCTTCACCTGACTTTGTGGAACAAAGCCATTCCCTACACTGAAAGCCCTGGGAAAGCTTATGCATAGTTACCGTAAGATTTGTTTATATGGTATTTTAAATAAGATCTGGGATTCTGAATCCAAAGCACATAATCTGTATCATACATAACAATCAAGAGCAAAGCTCCTGAATGTGAGAATACATATTTAGGGCAACATATCCAACTAGGTTTGAAAAAGATTTCAAAACAACTATAATTGTTCCATAAAATAAAATATTGCACGTGACTTGGAAGTCCCTGAAAGAGTTTGTTATAGGAACCTCAGAAGAAAACTGAAGTCACTATCAACTGTCGTAGGTTGTAGTGAATTTCTTAATTTGTCCTGAATTAAGGGGAGTTTTGATAGTTTTCCAAGAGACAAAGGTTTATTTTGTAGCTTTACTTTTAAAATTATATACTTCTCAAAAAAGTGAAGTTTCACAATGCTTTATTTTAAGCAAGAAAGCAAACAACTTGCAATTTAGCCCCTTTCTCAAAGTTAAATAAATCAAACAGCAGAATGATTGCTGTGTATGTAATTAAACACTACCTTAACTGCCTCATACTTAGATATATATTCACATCATTTAAATCAGTTTGTATTTCACATTTACTTTGACTATGCATGCCAAGTTGATAACCCACTTAACTGACAAAGTTGAGAGTCACATGTACCACTTTTCAGTATGTCAGCATTTTCTGAAACTATTTCTTGTGATTTTTTAAACCGTTTTAATTACTTGATATTGGTTGTAATTGCAGCTACATATACATCATCAGAGGAAGGCAGGCTCTATTTTGCAAAACATTTAAAACATACAAGAAACAACTAATATTCCACGGAGTTTACATTATAGAGAGGGAAAAAAAAAAATTTAAAAAGGAAACGAGCATGAAATAGTCAAATGTCATATAAAAAGTGTAATTTTTTGTACCTCACATTTTCTGTGAGGTACATTTTCTGGTTTTGCAATAGATGATGGAGTATTTTCCCTTAACTTAGAGATCAGGCAGAAACTTAAATAAATAAATAAATAAATAAAAACACAATAACAATCTTTTCTGTTCTCTTGTTGCTCAAATGGGCGTTTGGAATTTATTTTGGGATATGACAAATATTTTAAAGGCAGACTGTGTCCTTTCTGATGGACAAAGTATTTCTGCAAACCTTCCATCTTCAAATTCCTTTTAAAAACTTAATGAAAGAGAACATTTCTGATATTTGTTTTTCCAAGACATTTTTTTTTAAACATGTGTCATAGCAGAAACTTTAGAATACAGAATTCCCTGGTTTTCAGCACAATTCTGGAACATTAAAATAATAATGAAAAAATATGAATGCAACACTAGCAACTATTTTTAAGGAACAACAACACAAAATCTGCTCTTCTGTTCTATTTCACAGAAAAATCTAACATGCTTTGCTTTGGTATATGTGAAGTATATACTCTTTACCAGATTTCCATTACAATACTAAAATTAATGCATATGTTAGCATGACTGAAATGAGAACACAAATACAAAATGTATGTTATCCAACTGGAGCCTTGGACTAGAATTCCTATTCTAGGAATAATTCTGAAAATAATTTACTTTTTATTACTGACCCGAGGCAAATTCAACTGAGATTATGCTTCTCAGGGGAAAAGAGCTTTCTGAAGCAAACGTACAATTTACCCAAGTATGCTGTAAAATCTAAAGAGATTTGTCCTCTGAGTCATATTAACTTAGTCCACAGAATTCCACAGTGCTTTCTCTAGCACATGGATCACCTGAATACATTTGAGTAATACCGGTTTTGTCATCCACCTAAGCTTTCAATTACCTGATTTTAGCTGCTCTTAAATTTGGCTGTGACAATCCTCTCACTCATTAGACAATTTCCAGCATTCTGCACTAACTTTGATTAGCATAAAGATCTTGACAGGTCCTTATGGCTCCAGATTTTGACTTCAAACTTCATGTTTTTGACCTTCTGGAGTATCTGTGTTCTAGCTCTCATATATCATAAAAGTTTATGATCTTCTATATTGAGCAAAAATGCTTAAATGGTTTTGGTCTTTATTCTCCGGTCATCTATTTTTATGTATTGAGTAAACTTCAGTGAGAGATGCATCTTTAAAATACCATCATGTTTTTATATCTTTGGAATATCTGTATGCATCAAAAGGTTTATTATTATTATTTTATAAGATGCTAAGTTTGCAATAGCTGCATGGAACTCTCTACTAAGTACTGATAAGAAATATCCAATCGTCTTGGTTGAATTCTGCCTTGGTTGAATATGAGATACAGCCAAGGAACCAGCTGATGAGAATAAAACAAAACACAAGCAGTAGCCACCTGCTGTGCTGTTATGGACTAACAGCAATACAACAGAGCTAAAAGGGAGGAAATTTGCTGAGTAAAAATTACATAGTAGAAATCATCAGATGGACACAGACAACTGCTGTGGATATGGTAAAAGCAGCAAAATGAGAACAGCTAAAGAGATTAAGATTGGCTGTACTACAGACACACAGGCTGGTCTCAGATTAGTAAACAGAAGAGGTAGGTACTCCCTACCTGATATCTGGTCCCCTGATACTGCTGGCAAACAAGATGAAAACCCTTTCTTAAGAAAACAGTTGCAGTGTTTTTTCTCTCCCAACCCCCCATTGAAAAATTGTTTTAAAGATAAAGAACCACCATAGTTGAAAGTGGTCCCAAGACAGCACTTAGGCCTCCCTACACTTCTGATGCATCAAAAAAAAAAAAAAAAAAACAAAAACATTTCAAAATGAAATGAAGTCTAATATTTTTATTTTCTTCTTAAATGGTATGCTCTCCTCAGTCTACGTACTTCTTTCCTGCTTTTTAAGAATGCAAGTCCTGACTACACAGACAGCAGAATCCAAACCATACAACTGCAGACCTATGGCAACTCAGGTTATTCTAGCATTATGAAAGTTTCCCTGAATTCATCTTTACTGAAGGTAAATAAGAAACTCAGAATGCCTTCTTTTATATTAAAGCTATCTTCTCATGATTAAAAAAAAAAAAAAAAAAAAAGAGAACTTGGTATTTTAATTCCCTGAGCCTATTTCAGGTATGCCTTTCATTCACTTGGTGAAAGGCTTATAACATCTTTTACTCCAGATCTAATATCCAGTAGGTAGGGTAGAATACTACCACTTTCATTGCATTTTTTCCTGAGATTATTTAGTTTTCCAAGTGAATAATGAATACCAGCTATACTAGAATACTTGTTTATCCCATCCCATGAAGTCATGAATACTAGGAGATGGGATAAACAGGGATGACTGGGACAGAAACCTTTCACACTATGCTCTTTACTATGCTAGCCATGAAGACTTAACAATAGATCTAGGCCATATGTCTGCTTTTTTTGTGTATCATTGGGGGAAACAAATATTTTGGAAAACTTTGAAAAAGTTATTAGGCTAATTCTTAAAGTTCAGCTGAAAGACAAGAAAAAAAATGTTGGATGCTTTCAATATAATGAAAATGCACTTTACCACCAGGATAAATATTAAGAGAACAAATCCTGGGAAAATACACAAATGCTTAAAATTAAGAAAGGTAACAAATGATCCTTCCTTTAATACTGAATTACTACCAGACTAACAAATAGTCTAGAGATGATGACAAACCTCAGAATTAATTGTTTACTCTCTAAAATGAAGGCATGTAAAGATTGGTTTAATATGTGAAAACAGAAATAAATAAAAATTATTCTGTGTCTAGTATTCTGGAACAAAGCTCAGTGCATATTTCTCAGTGTGCAGCATTAGGCCTAGTCATTAAACTCTACATGGATAAGACAGAACCCACAATTTTCCTTTGAGCTGTGTTCATTTTGGTCACTGGGGAGATTAACAATACCTTCTGTCATTCAGCAACAGAATCTATCTTCTTAGGTTTCAGCCACTTCAAATTTTGCTTTCTACATAATATCCTCTTCCATGACAATCCATCACTAGAATTCAAATTAGCTGTAACATGAAACGGCACCCCAAGGTTCATCTTCTGATATTCACCTACACTTGCTAAGTCTTTCCTTCAGCTTCTAGTTGTACTGCAACAAAATCCCTTCCTTTGGCTTTGATGGTGTTAACCACTCATCACTATTCACACCGAGCTTATTTTCCTAGTGTACTGCAGTGAACTTGTCACCCTGCTCTCTGCATGTCTCTGCTATGTTTCTCTCAAACACTCATACGCTGCTATGTATATACTGCTTCAAGAAAGCAATGTTCCATTTTGATGTGCCCATCCCATGAAACATAATGCTCTGTTTGTTCATATGTAAGAAAAAGCCCCTATATGCTGTTCCCCACACTTCCCTTTGTAAATGAGGTATTCACAATTTATTTAATTCATTCAAAATTGTCCCACAGTAGCTTCAAAAATTGGCAGCTGTTAGGCTGCTGAGATGCTAAGATCACTGTGTAATCTGTATTCACTTTTTGTCACATTATTTATTTAGATTTTAAAGCTATCCTTTTCTGCGCTGTACAGGACCAGAGACACCAGAGACCTGGGCTTATAGCAAGAGTTCCCATGTATTCTGGTGAACAAAATAAAAAAGACCATAAACCTGCCGAAGACACATTGCCCATCTGCACCAACCTTGCCTCAGGAAGCCTATAATCTAGATGACATTATATAAAAACTGATTGATATATATTTCTCCAATAAACTGTGTGAATTTCAGCACACACCAGCAATGCAAAGACAAATGTACTCTACTGACTCATGTTAGGGGTACATCACATGGGCACATGCCTATTTGCTGAAGGGCAAGCTGAGAATTACTTACCACACTGCAGCCAGGACAGTCAGGACCATTTTCACATATCCTGCGCCGAGCTTGAATCCCTCCTCCACACTGAGCAGTGCAGCGTTCCCATGGACCCCAGCCTGTCCAAAACACATGAGGGGGGCACAACAGATGCTCATTGCAGTACCTGTGAGAAGAGGCAGACAAGGAGCCAAATAATCTGTTTAGTATCGAGACAAAAACTCCTCCAAGTTCTTTATTTGATTATTCAGATAGGTGTTTGTACAAGGAAATATTTTATACAAAGGGCCCTTCTCTTATTCATAAAACATTGAACTAATGGTTATCACACTGTGCAGAGTTTAAAAATTTATTGAAGCATTTGAAGCATTTGTTTGCTTTATTCAGTGCCTTAATACCCTCTATGATACAACTCATGATACAGCCATGCTATTGCACTGTGAGCACATAAGCAAGGCTGACAGCTACTTTCATAATAACAGTTGTGGCTATACATCTGGGGCAGAAATGAGTCAAACAAACAAAAGACAACCATTTAGGCAGGCACTCTTCTATCATTCTCCACCCAAGCATTGATTAGGAACCATCTCTCTCGTCCTCACAAAGCTTTTTTTCTTTTTTCTTTTTTTTTTTTTCATTTTGCTTTCTACAGTGACTCCACTTTTATGGGCAAAATAAAAACTGAAACATTGACTCTAGGCACAGAAAAGTGTATTGTTCTGATAGTGTTACTGCTTTATCTTGTAAGGGGTGTTTTCAGCTATTATAATCTTTGAAGGATTTCCCAGTGGGCTGCAAACTGATTCAGGGTGCTTCCAAGATCTTGAGGGAAACAGGAATATCTAATTACAAAGCCATCATTACTGTTACACGACATTCAGACATTTGGGAAAGTCCCAACTTTTAGTGTTTTTTTTTTTTTTTTCTTTTTTTTCTTTTTTTTTTTTTTCTTTTTGACTTTTTGTAAAAACCTAAGGTTCATGATTTTTAGTGTGCCATCTAGTGACACTGGCTGTAGCATACACCGCTTGGTAAAGCCCCTCTGTGTGGGTTCAAAGGGTTTGGGCTATCAGTAAGCACAACTGGGACTCAAAAAGGGACCACTGTGGTTGCCACTGTATGGCTCTTGTTCCTACTATTTCTGACTGTTCTGAACAAACAATTCCATTTATTACAATACTTCCTCATCTTTTACACCAGTCATCCAAAATCCACTGTCTTCTTGCATTTCTGGCAGGCTTTCATCACTTTGCACTCTCCTGCCATGAAAACTGAACGGTAATTCATTTTCTACACAAAGAGAAACAATGACAGTATAAACTGTTGTTATTTTCAAAAAGATTAACAACATTTCAGAAAGAAAAACAACTTTTTTTTTTTCTTTTTCCAGAAATCCCCAAGATCTTCAAGCTTTAATTCTTCATTACCAAAGAATTTGCATGTTCAGAAGTCTGTAAGGAAAAAATGTTGTTTGTGTGATATATATATATATCACACACATATATATATGTGTATATACACACACACACACACACACACACACACACATATATATATATATATCTCAGTAGGCTTTTCACATACACTGGAGCCTGTGATTTAAAATTTATCTGTAGGTCTGAGCAACTCCACTGCAATTTAAAAGGTTGGGAGTGGGGTAGCAATATTTAGTGTCGTGTTTCTGTATTGTTAAGTAAACTATTAACGGCTTGTATTGAGCATGTCTGCTGTTCTCCAGCAAACTGAGGGGAAAACAATAAAAAATCAATATTTATGAATCTGCTATCTCTGAATTCTTCTGTGTGTGATTTGAGTAAATGTCTTTTCAACCATAGTTTATGCATAAACTTTTTTTTTTTTTTTCTCTTGAATGTTCATTATTTGCAATTCACAGTTCACATTATGCTATCCCTAAAGATGCAGAGGAATGTTCTGGGACTGGATATTCTTCTCAAAAAACTCAAACAGCTGCATGCATATTCTCTGTCACATGCATTCATTTATGGAAATATTTGTGATAGTTGGTCTCTGTGATCATTTGTTGAGAATGTGTACCCAATGAAACTTACATGCAACATCACCATTTATTTAAATGAGTACATATTTTGCATATTTTAATTAGTTTTGAATGGAGATGTGCTAAATTAATTTGGGATACACACATGGGATTAAGCAAGTCTGCCATGAAATTGACAATTACTGATATTCAGCCACGCAAAAAGTGAAACTAAGGGTGGGATTCATCTCACCTTAAAATATAGACACATACAGTGTAGCTCTCTAGAAATGAAGTACTCATCTAAACTTGAGCAACAGCTCATGGAAAGAAAAAATCTTTTTAAAAACATGAATTATGTCACCATAAAGTAAATGTCTAATACAGGTCATACAAATACAGTCCTCGATGTACTGATTCCTCTATAATAACTATAAGAGTTGTGTGAGAGAGAGACATCTAAGATTCCATACAGCCAATTCAAATTTTGTTGATACAACCTACAGAGCTAGAATCATTAATTTGGCACAATTTAGGAATATATAGTAGAATGAAACAAAGTACTCTGTTCTCCACTGCCTGTGTTGCCTAGAGATCTATAAACTATAGTGGAAGTTCAGCCATCTCACTTGTGCATTAACACTCACATCGTGGACACCTGAAGTCAGGTGTGACAAATCTCATTTAGATGAGATTCCTGACTCTACACAGTGCCTCTTAATGCCATCGTGCTCTATCACCTGCTCTCTCTCTTAAGTGGAAGACAGAATGGAGCCTAGCAATTGACACAGTAAGCACTTCAAAGACTAGCAATTCTGCTAACCAGCAATGTTTAAAGTTACAGTTGAAACTACAAGATGAAACTGGAAAAAACAAACAAACAAAAAACAACAACAAGAAAACAAACAAACAAACAAAAACTAAAATTCACATGCAACTACTGCTTTCAAATCAGGGGAAAAAATATGACAAAACCGATTGCTGATTTTTATTTTTTTTCAGAAAAGGAATAAAAATCACAGTGTACAAGTGGAATCTGATTTTCATTTCAGTCAGACAACCTCTAAAAACATCAGGTATGTTTTCAAAATTAGATACATCCCTGCAATTGATCTTTGAGTGCTGTGTTACAGCAAGGGGCTTTGAGCCAAGTTTCATTATATTGATTCTTGGCTGCATTTCAAGTCACTCAGTAACCCTTTTTCCCTTTTGCCCTTTCTTCCCCTCTTAATTTTGTTCTCAGGACCCAAAGGGCTAACATTTTACAGTAATTCAACAAAACACGCAATATAAGAAACTTGAATCTGTGAAACCACTGCCCTCTCCCCTAATCCCATCTCTAGCTGTGATGAGGTCAGATAGAAGAACAGCCTAGCGAAATGTGGGTTTTGTACAGTGACCTTTCCCATTTTCCCTTACAGTGAGCCCAAGTTCAAATGCCCTAATAAAGGAATTGTCATACTGGGGAAAAGGAAAACATCCTCTATCCAGACATGTCCAGAACCACTAGTTCTTAGAGTAATTTGTAAGTTTTACTCCAGGCAATTAGGGTACAACTGGAATTTATTTCAGCAATTTATTTCAGTGTTATAAAAAGACAAAGTATTTGACTTTAGTCAAATTAGTGTTGTCATGCAGCACTGAGTACAACACATTAACTGCATGACAGTTACAAATGTGTCTTTTTCACTCTGCACAGAGATTCTGTTTAAACACATAACACTTAATTTTGAACAATATTATGTTAATATGCATTTAAGAAAAACAAACTAACCTTAATCACTGTCCACCTATTCCCATGTAATACTGTTGTGTGCTGGGTATTCATGGTTACCAGCTGCTAACTTACTGGGAAGCACAGACTGTGCTGAGGTTGATGGGAATGCTGGATTCCTTTAATTGAAGGCAGACATGTGACGCACACACATGCCTTTCTGGAAAGAGATTGCTGCATCAACAGAAATCCCCACTCAGGAGACTCTGGAAGGTGGCTGGGGTTGTGGCATGTGCTCTCAGGAATTTCTGTGGAAGAGGAGGGAACAGACAAAGCGAGGAGCATGGGAGCACACACTTCCCGTCAGGAAGGGTAGTCGTGGGAGTAGGGGCAAGTCCAAGGACTCTTGGTGTTTGATCTTCTCTGCTGAAGGAGACCGAGCTCGTTTGTTCTGCTCAGAAGCAAACAGGGCTACACAGATGGGATGTTTGGCTCTCAGTGCTTCCTCCTTCTCATGGAAACAAGTCCAAGCGTTCTGAATCTTCTGAGGATTGTGTACAAAGTAAATGTGACAATATCTACTGCTTCCTACATTGTACTCCTGAAAATTCCCAGTGTTTTCAATGGTTTACTCCTTAACTGCAGCCAATTCATTTTTCTAATTCTGATTTGCTCTGCTCTTTTTTCTTCCTTTTTCCCTTTGTAATAGAAGAGGAATACACTTCCTAGAAGCAAGGGATTTTCATTCTAATGTACCTCAGTTCTGCACCAATAGGAGGGAGACCAGTGGACTTAACAAGGCTGTACTACTACATCTTCCTCAGCAAGGAGAGGAAAAGCATTTTCATTCAGTGACAGAACAGTGACATGCAATGTCAAGACAGGGCAATACAGACTCTATAAAGTCAAACCTGTAGAGTTTTCCCAGCAGCTTCAGTGAATATTCCACACACAGGGGAAAGAAAACAAAAGAAAACAAAAGAAAAAAAAAAAAAGAAAGAAGAAGAAGGAAAAGGAAAAGGAAAAGGAAAAGAAAGAGAAAGAGAAAGAGAAAGAGAAAGAGAAAGAGAAAGAGAAAGAGAAAGAGAAAGAGAAAGAGAAAGAGAAAGAGAAAGAGAAAGAGAAAGAGAAAGAGGAAAAGAAAGAGAAAACGAAAACGAAAACGAAAACGAAAAAGAAAAAGAAAAAGAAAAAGAAAAAGAAAAAGAAAAAGAAAAAGACCAGATTTTTGTAAGCCCCTAGTGAATTCATCAGGTTGTTTTCCATCTCGAGCCTTAATTACAATATTATTTTATCTGATTAGCAAATTCTGTTAAAATCCTATTTTTATTCCCTCTCCATATTCTGTCTCAGCACACATCAGCTGTATTTTTGACCTATTTCTACAAGGCAAATTGACTTTGTAATCCAAGTCTTTGCTGCTATCTCTCAAATGTTTTCCATCCCCCCATCCTTTAGCACTAGAGCATGCAACTGCCTAACCTATCTGCAAAACTTTAAATTGGTAAATATTTCCACTGACTTCAAGGGAATGACCAGCAAGCACAGATCTACTTGATGCATTAGACATTGCAGGATCACAGATTTCATGAGGTAAAACAAACATAGCCTAGCCAAACATTTACTCCTTAACGCATGAAAAATATTCTCAAACTGAATATTCATTCACATCTGTAGGAGAATTAACCTCAGCAATAAGCTGTCTTTTTGTGTTTATTTTTATGTAATTATGCACTGGATTTCTACTGGAAACAGTGTTTGTTTAAAAGCTGTTCCAAAACTTGGCACAATGTTGATTGTGGAAACTGAATCCCTTAATTAATCTCCTAAACGTGTGAAGGTGACACGAATGTGTACTTTTGTAAAGACAAAAGCACACAGTGTGTAAACCACCTAATATTAATTTTTAGTAAAACTATACAGATATTCACCTTACTTATGGGCTGGGCCACTAAGAAAGTAAAATGTTAGGCTATTTATAAACATTCATTAATTTCCACGAGAAAATCTGAGACGCTGCTTATTGGCACTCTGTAGGCAAAGACATTTCTTATAAAGTACTGCAAGTAGACTACTTGCTGAGTCTGCCTAAATGTATTGGGCCCAGTTCTTAAGTACACAGTGTCCACCTGACACAGATGTAACTCCACTGGCACTGAACGGAAACAGTGAATTAATACTACTACAAATACTGGTACTCCATTGCCCTCAGCTCAGAACTCTCCACAAGCTGTTAGAGCCCTGAGGGCACTCGAAAAGCTTTAATGGAGGCAACCAACCTCACCCATGGGCCCAGGAGCTCTATTTAAGGTCAGCCAGGGATCTTCAAGACTGTAGTTTGGATTCCCACTGGGATCTCAGGCTGCCTCATCAACACAGTATCACCTAGACCCAGATGCTTGGTTGAATCCGGCCATGATCTGCAGGCTTGCTCTGCTCCCTTGCTGTGGGTGGTGGATGAGCCCTGCCTGGCAAGTTTCATAGGACTCCACTTTTTACAGCTCTGAAAAGATCCAAGTTCTTTGCCTGACACTGACAAAATCCTGGGAAATACTGTTCCTCTAGAAAAGCTGCTTTACAAATGGTGTAACAAAATGTCCTAACCTACCACACCTTCTTGAAATAAAATACATATTATCCTTCCAAAAGCATCAGCACACTAAAGTTTCGTGGAAAGCCTAAACACAATCAGGGTAGAGGTATGAAAATTAGCTGTGAGCAAGCTAGTGAATGAGAGGCATGTTGATAAGGCAATGCAGGCCTGGTGGGAGTGGAGGCTGTTTCATGGAGAAAGTAAACAGCTACAGAGGAACTGGGAGAGAAAAAAGGTATCCTGCAGTAAATTTACTGGCACATAATCCCAGACTGCTGCTGAAATGGACAAAAGAGGGATAGTACAAGTAACTTGCGGTCTACAAAAGCTGAGCAACTTAAGCTTTCTGTTTGCTCAGAACAACTGTGTACCAAAATCCAATCCTTCTAAGTAAGTATTTCAACTCATTGTAAATATCACTTTCCATTTTGTATATGCTTTTTCAGTGCATCCGTTGTTTTAATACTGGAAATTTTCTCTTATAATCAGATAAGTATTTCTCACAGCTTTCTGTGTTTCTCTGAAACTCCTTATTGGACTATTCTATGCTAAAATAAAGATGAACAATGACTGCTAACATTCATAGTCCATCACCAAAAAGTCTATTCAAACTAAACTCTTTTCTTCTATATCCAGTCTTATTGTATCTTGCCCTGGACTGACCTCTCAGTTCAAGAAAATCAATAACTGTTATTCATGCTAGGACAGAGCTATGTGGCAGCAGATTTAATTCTACATTTGGTGAACAGTTTTTTGATTGGGCAAACTATTTTCAGAAAGCAATTTCTGAAATATCAAAATGCTCTTCCTCTGTGATGAAATGGTAAATATTAATGGCTCTGAAACAGCAAGTGTTCACATATTCTACGATACCGATCCATTACATTTAGAGTTAGAGAAGCCAGATCCCTTATTTTCTGTCAATACATAAATGTGTGATGAAAATTCCCTTCCCTGGAATCTCTTCATCTGAGGAAATGCCAGAGCTGTTGCTTAATTAAATCCCCCATTGAAACTCACCATAAAGGTTACCAAATCTTACTTTGATCTGACAGCACTGTAGGACAAAAGCATCCCTTCTCCTTTGGTTATGTGGAAGTACTTTACAGAAGCACTGAAGTAAACTGCAAGTATATATTGACAGGAAATATATCCACACCCATCTCTTGTAATGGATGTCTACAGTAATCCAAATTCTTACACCAGCACCAGTCTTCTGCTATTAACTTTTTGGCATGCCTCAGGAAACAAGATAATAAACCAATCTAAGAGCTGTAGTGGATCTGAATATATTCTAGTTTGATCTAAATAAATGTTTAATTTCTATTAAAGTTCCTATCACATAAATAACATATTAAAGACTTTTGGGTATGTGTATGAAAAAATCAGAGGTCTGAATTTTAGATTCTGAGATAATGACAAAATGCTCAGTCTGGTACAAAACATTAGATGTTGAAATCAATATTTAAGCTGACTTGATCTTCTCAGGGGCTAATATACATACAAATAATTTAAAAAACAACAAAAACAACAACAAAAATACTGAAACCTTGCTAAAAGATATTTGACTCCGGGTGTATTATATCTATCAAATATAAAACAAAGCCCTTGAAACTTCTCTAGACGTTATATAGATGCTTAATTCATTTAAGGCAGAAAAAACGAACTCACAGTATCAGTAACATAGTGCTGTGACCTTACTATATTTTGCTCTGAATTCCAGGTCTTGAGCCCAGGCGACTTACAATTCAAACACTGCAATCAATTTTCCAGGAGAATCAATTTTCAGGGTCTCAAGGGACAACAGCACATGACTTCAGCACAATCCTCTGGCACTACTAGGAGCTCAGCTGGCTTGGAAGGGATGCAGCTGAAGTGAAAGATGAAAGAACTGCTGCAGCCCCACAACCTTGCTAATGGGAATACTGCTATTGTGCAGCAGTGGATTTAAAGAGAGAGTGGAAGAAAATGGAATGAAAGAAAAACCAGGTAGGTAAAAGAGAAAATATCCTGTGGAATACAGCTGAGCAGAAGAAATAAAATAGATAATAGAGAAAAGATAACTCACCTCTCCTCGCGATTCTGTCCCACACAGACACGTCCTCCATGTCGAGGGGTTGGATTGCTGCAGGAACGCTGACGAACTTGAAAGCCTATTCCACAAGTGGTACTACAAGGTGACCAAGAAGTCCATGGTGTCCAGCCTCCATTTCTGGTAGAATAAAAAGCTCAGGCTCTGTCATCTGTTATACATAGCGAATGGCTGATTAGGTGTGACTGACAGCAAAATCTGACCCATTAACATTTCTGTAGAAATCATTAATACTTCACTGTGTTCCATTTCTTAAAGAATACTGAACTAAAATAAAAGTGCTCTGATCCTTCCATATTCCTTGCATTGTAAACTGCTGCAAGGACCCCATTACACAAGAAGTAAATAAAGTCCAAAGACATGAAGCTACTTAGTTGCTTTCAGTCACTTTATTCTGGGTAAACTTGATTTGCGAACTTTTGTACCAAAGTTCTGAAGATAACTTTTAATTACATATTTGTCCAATTATTATTTGCGGGTCTCTTTTTTTTTTTCTTTTTTCAGAGACATCTGAACATCAAGTTTTGCTACCTATTTGTGATTAAAGTGATTAAAGAAAAAAAAATCAAAATGCATTAGACCACAGTTTCAACAGTATACTCTGATAAGTCACAAATACCTTATAATACCTTATTTGTGACTTATCAGAAGAGCTAACCCTGTATTTGCAAACTTCATGAAGGCACTTGTACCTCCCTAGTATACACTAGAACATACACTAGAAAAAATGTACTTGAGATCAAGCATCTTGAAAAGAATTTAATATTCTGCCCAAAGCAACAACAACAACAAACCAAAAAAAAAAAAAAAAAAAAAGAGAGAGAGAGAGAGAGAGAGAAACTTTTGCAGTTCTCAGAACTATCTGATGGTTAAGCGTACAGTTTTTGTATTCGTAGAAGAAAAACAGAAATCAAGAAAAATAAAACTCAACAATAGTGAGCTCCTGAGGTTTCACTAGTTTTATGACTCACAGAACTCAAAGAACTGAGAAAAATATCATAATTTGGATATTACCTAACATTTATTTATGTTTTTCTCTCTAACATTTTGTTAAAACTAACAGAGGACAGTATAATTTGGCACACTGCATTTATAAGCACTATTTGCCATTTGGTACACTGCATTTAAAATCACTATTTGCTATTCCCTCCCACAATGTTTGAGAGAGAATTTCCAATGCCTCATTTGCTGTGGCCATCACTATGGACTGTTTCGTGTACATAACAGGATCAGTGGATGAGATTTCAAATGATGAAAATTATGTTTGTTTGTTTTTTATGATTAAGTTAAACATTTAAAACCATAAGCAATAGAACCTGAATTTATTTTTTTTTTTACCTGGAACAGTTGGCAATTTCCATGGTTGGTCCTTCACACAGCCACCCTCCACACTGAGGAGCTGGACTGTCACACACACGCGTCCTGCAGAGGCAGGATCCAACACTGGTACCATCTGTGTGGCTGCAAGGTTTCCACTGTGACCACGTCCCAAAATGTCCATCCACTGTCAGATTCCTCGTCTAGAAATAAACAAAACAGAAAGGCCTACCTGAGGCCTGATAGTTGCTTCATACTATTCCTTAATTCTGCAGTATTATCTTCCAGACAGTACACTACACTTGTTGCAATTGCTACAGCTGTAGGATTCCCACCATCTCCAGATAATCTGGGCCACTGGATGCCACTACTATAGCAAAAACAATAATTACAACCATTGCCCTTCACAACCATACTCAACCTACAGTTATTCAATAAGAAGCGTATTTTACTTCCTCCATTATCCTCTAATGACAGCATTGCCTATTTCCTAAAATTTGCCTGTGATTAGCAACTTGGACACTTATTATAAAATAGTATGTGCAAGAATGTCTGTGGAAACATATGTCTGATAGTACCATTTCAAAATAGTGAAATGTGGTTTTACATTTGACAATATCTAAACTGTAGAATCATAGATTATCCCAAGTTGGAAGAGGCCCATCAAGGCCAACTCCTGGCTCCACACAGCGCCATCCAAAAATCAGACCCTATGTCTGAGAGCATTGTCCAAACACTTCTTGAACTCCGGCAGGCTCAGTGCAGTGACCACTGCCCTCGGCAGCCTGTCCTAGTGCCTGACCACCCTCTGGGTGCAGAACCTTTCCCTAACCCCCAGCCTGACCCTCCCCTGTCCCAGCTCCATGCCGTCCCCTCGGCTCCTGTCGCTGTCCCCAGAGAGCAGAGCTCAGCACCTGCCCCTCCGCTCCCCTCGTGAGGGAGCTGCAGGCTGCCATGAGGCCTCCCCTCAGCCTGCTCTGCTTAGGGCTGAACAAATGGAGTTATGTTGGCCTCTCCCCATATGTCTTGCCCTCATCATCTTTGTAGCCCTTCATTAGGTATTCTCTAATAGTTTTACATCTTTTCTATAATGTGGCATCCAAAACTGCACACAATACTCAAGCTGAGGATGTACCAGTGCAGAGTGGGAACCCTAGAAGCAATTATATTCATGTACCGTTAAAAAAAAAAAACAAAAACAAAACAAACAAACAAACAAACAAAAAAAAAAAACACATTTTTAAAAAGCATAAGTAGCACCTAGCACCTAACCCTACATGATTAGCCAGTTTGCTCGCGCTAAAGTCATTTCTCAACACCTTTGGTTGGGAGGGTCAGACTGTTTTCACCTTGATGGGAATGATTCCATCATGCAGCCATAACACATTAGTAAGAAGTCTTTACTGTTCAACTTAAACTAAATGTGTTAGCTCAAATCACATCAGGCCTTATTGCTACGAGAACTTTTAAACACAATTGGGCTGGACATGGATAATCCATCTCCATTAACAAATATTAATGTTTGTACTATTAATTCAATTTAGCAAGGTGTTAATCTTGATTATCTGTTACCATAAATTGAAATGATGGCAACTACATCACTTCAATGCTAACAATTGCCAGGTTTGATTGCCACATTTTAGCTTTCAGTCAAAAAGAAGTACTACCAACTGAAGACTAAATAGAATTGAAAGCAATTCTTAGATAAAAATAAGTATGTAGTCATGCATATTTTATCAAATGTGTGAGAACATAATTCTGTAACATTTGCTTATATATTGAAATAGGAACTATATTTGCAGAATTCTTATGAATATTCTGAAATGGTGTCTCCCTTTGCTGTTTTTAGTATTGTTTCATTTTAACAGTGGTAAGGGAAGTACACATTTCACTAATAATTAGAAGACACAAGATTCAATTACAGCACAAGACATGTTTCCACTGCCACATTGGGTGCTGGCTGATTCTTTCCACTGTGGTGAAGGTTCCTTAATTTCACTATTCATTACATTTCTTGTGATTTATTATTCACAGATATAGCTTCTTCACAGAACAACAATGTGTACATTTTGCCAGCTACAACATATATAACTCATCATTTCAAAATTCCGCTGACACTATTTTTTTTCTTGAAAATAACTCATTGATCTGTGCTCACACATACTATAAGCTGTTATTTTTCATAAGACAATAGGAAATAAGTACTTCTTTTTAAATGACAAGTAAACACATTCCTCTTACACTGCTACTCTAAGAAATATATAGTCTGTAAACCAGAAATGGTATGTTCCCAACACAATTAATATAAAAGATGTGAAAATATCTTTCTTGTTTTCTATTCCTATGCTGTACCAAAACATGTTTATTGTTACACCAACAATTATACACTAAACCTGCAGTTGTCTTTAGTTATTATAATTTATATCAAATGGCAGCGAAAGCATTTATAAAACACGGGTGAAAGCTTGATCTCAGAAGCAAATATGGATGGGAGGTTTCTCTTTCCTGATTTTTTTTTCCCTATTCCTGCAAAGATCATCCCACTGTAGTCTCTGTTGTTACCTACAATTTCCCTGTTCTCCCTATGCATATCTCCTTTTCACAAGTAAAATCAAACAATTTTGTAATAGGACTATAGGAAAGCAAACTGTACTGACCATGGGTTTTTTAACCCTCACCAGAATTCGTTCAAGACCACTGCCCATTAACCTTTCACAATCTGACATGCCTTGAGTGCAAAGTCATGGTCAAAGAGACAATATAGCTGTATTTTCCTGACATGGCTGCATTCTGCTTTCCCTCTATACCTTCCTGTTTTTGCTACCATTTCCTTTTTTTTTTTTTTTTTTTTCTGTAGCTGCCTAAATCCCTTCTTTATTTCTTTTCCTTCTTTCCTCTTTCCTTCCTTCCTTCCTTCCTTATTTCCCCCAAATATTCAAACATTTTATTTTATTTTATTTTATTTTATTTTATTTTATTTTATTTTATTTTATTTTATTTTATTTTATTTTATTTTATTTTATTTTATTTTTTGTTTGTAAAAGCTCTCTGATGATGCCACTATTTTTAGTGATGGATTGCAAGTGTTATCACTGGAAAATATTTTGTCAAAACTATTAACAAGATCTTTCTTTACTATAAAAAGTATTAGATGAGTAATAGTGATATCTGACCAACTGGAAGAAGCTCAAAGCAGATATGTGTGCCATAACATTAATTACTATCTGTATTCACTCACAGTTGGTGTACTCATGCCAGAAATACCCACTTGAGAATTATAAATCAAAGTAAGATAACTACAATAACTGTATTTGTCACAAACGATTTTCAAAGTTCAGAGACACAGTAGCACAGATACCCAGCTATCTCTCTAAGACCCTTTACTGCTCCACCATGAAATGCCAATAAATGTTCAGGCACATGAATAATTCCCTAGAAAATAACTTCTCAAGTATTACTGGTCACACTTAATTTTGTGCCAAACTAGACTACAAACAGGCCACAACTGATGTGAATTTGTAAGAAATTGGTCATGCATTCATCTAACAAATTTTCTATGGTGTTAAAAAAGATCAGTGCACATTTACTAACAGTAGAGATTTTAGAACCACTTGGAAACAAAGCAGGGAGGTTAAAAAAGTTTCTAATATTTTTTTCTGTTCTGCCTTCAACATTTTTCACATTGTTTCCCACAGCATTTTCCTGGAGAAACTGGCTGCTCAAAACTTGGACAGGTTTACGCTTCATGGGGTTAAAAGCTGCCTGGGTGGCCAGGCACAAAGAGCCATGGTGAATAGAGTTAAATTCAGCTGGAGGCCTGTCACAAGTGGTGTCCTCCAGGGCTCAGTACTAGGGCCAGCTCTCTTCAATATCTTAGTCAATGATCTGGACAAGGGGATCGAGTACACCCTCAATAAGTTTGCAGATGACACCAAGTTAGGCACGAGTGTTTATCTGACCGAGGGTAGGAGATCTCTGCAGAGGGGTCTGGATAGGCTGGATCGATGAGCCAAGGGCAACTTTATGATGGTCAACAAGGCTAAGTGCTGGGTCTTGCACTTGGGGTACAACAACCCCATGAAATGCTACAGGCTGGGGAAAGAGTGGCTGAAAAGCTGCCTGGCAGAAAGGGACCTGGGGGTATTGGTCAATAGCCAGCTGAATATGAGCCAGGAGTGTGCTCAGGTGGCCGAGGAGGCCAACCGCATCCTGGCTTATATCAGAAATAGTGCAGCCAGCCCAGATAGGGGAGTGATTGTCCCCCTGTGCTCTGCTCAGGCTCTCAGCTACACTTCAAATACTGCTTTCAGTTTTGGGTCCCTCACTACAAGAAGGACATCGAGGTGCTGGAGCATGTTCAAAGAAGGGCAATGAAGTTGGTGAAGGGTCTAGAAAACAAGCCTTATGAGGAGCAGCTGAGAGAGCTGAGGTTGTTTAGCCTGAAGAAAAGGAGGCTCAGGGGAGACCTTATTGTGCTCTATAAGTACCTTAAAGGAGGCTATAGCTAGGTGGGGATTGGTGTAGGAAAGACTATCACACTAGCAATTAGATATTTTTAAACTAAAAAATACGCGGAGGTAAATCCTTCAAATAAAAATGTGTCAATATCACTAACATTTGAGCATTTGTTTTCAAAGTAGGAATATAGGCATTGCAGGGCAAAAAATAACTATCCTTTGAAAGAATGCTAAACAATTTGATCTAATTAATATAGTTTGATAATAAATTGAAAAGAAACTAAATATCTTGCTCAAGTCTGATAGGAGGGCCTGAAAAAAATGGTATTAAATACATTTTTGTAAGCTTGAGAAATTTTATGCAAGCTCATTTTCATGAGATTCACATTGAATCAAAAGTTTTAAGAGATAAAAGAAGGTTTTTGGACTTACTGGGCACACAGTAATGCTTTGTTCCCACTGACTCATACTCAGACTTTCTTCCAGTGTAGTGCATTTCTTCATCACCATGTCCCAGCCACAATAAGGATCCTGGGATCCAATGCATGCACTGTGAATGAAAACCAATCAGAAAACATGAACATTATCCTTGTCTGTACTTGCCAAAGATCTCTAAATAACTACATAGCATCTCTTCATATTTCATAAGTATATGAAACAGATCAAAATAGGTAGTGAAATTGATCCCTGTTATGATGAAGCACAGATGGAATGGTTAAACAGAGAAAAATCAATTTGAATGCCTACACAAATCCAGAGAATTTGTTTCAAGAGCATAACTGAATTTTTGTCTGCAGGCACAGTATGTAGTCAAGAATTATCACTGTTGTACTTAATTGCTACAGAGTTACAGATATTCATAAAAAACAAACGTCTGCTTCAAGTACAGAAGATTTCAGAAGTTACAGTTCTTAGCCTTTTCTATCAGTTTTGGAATCATAGTTATCATCATTGAGAGAAATCAAGTAACAACATCTACTCTTTGTAAATGAATTATAAAACCCTCTGTAAGAGCAGATATTTGTTTTCTTCACTGCTACGTAGTCCCTGGAAAGAAGTACAAAGAGGCATTACTGGCTGCCATCAACACCTCTCATGTATCACACTCTGCCCTAGACAGTCTGTCCTAGTATCACACAAGGAGATCAAAAGACGAAAAGAAGGCTAGAGAGAAGGATGGCAGTATAGCTCCCTATAGACTCTGAAAGATGCACTTTAGAAAGCTAAAATATCTTTTCTCTATTAAATGCCTTGCTACTGGTTGGGCAAGCATTAACAGTCCAGGCTGTGGGTCTGCAGCCTCATGGCTTCAGATACCTAAGAAAGGAGGTGGAAGTTCCATAATAGTGAAAATAATGCAACAGTTTTAATACTTGTCAGTGTAAAAATAGCTAACAATTACACATACAGGTAATCAATTCAAAAATGTTGACTAGAATGTAAAAAATGCCAAAACAATCATTCTTGTTCAACTCAAATCCATAGGCATTCTCATTCTCTCTTTAGTTGTTCACGTTACATTTGTTAGCAAAGGGCCACCAAGATAATTAAGGGACCGGAGCTTCTCTACTATGAGGAAAGGCTGAGAGAACTGGGACTGTTCAGCCTGAAGAAGGGAAGGCTCATGAGGCATCTTATCCATGTGTATAAATATGTGATCAGAGAGCGCAAAGAGCACAGAGCCAGGCTCTTTTCAGTGGTGCCCAGTGACAGAACAAGAGGCAGTGGGCACAGATTAAAACACAGGAATTTCCTTCTGAATATTTTTAATTTATTTATTAAAAATGTGCAGCTGATGGATCACTGGCACAGGTTGCCTAGAGAGGTTGTGGATTATCCCTCCCTGAAGATCTTCAAAAGCCACCTCTACGTGGTCCTGGGCAAACAGCTCTAGGTGTCTCTGCTTGAGCAGCGAGGGTTGGACCAGATGACCTCCAGAGGCTCCTTCCAGCCTCAGCCATTCTGGGATTCTACCCTCACAGATCCTATGTTTTCTTCGTATTTCTATTTATCTTTGGCATTCCTCACATATTTCCATGCTAACATCTGATAAAATGCAGACTTACTAATTCCCTAGTATACTATTCTATATTACCATCATAGGGGATACTTAATACTTACAAATTTTATGGATTTAGTTCCTATGGTACCCTTGGCAACATGGACTGCCAGAACTATGTGGCAGGATAGTTCCCATCTGCAAAATGGGGCATAAGAGACATAATAGCACAAACTCCCTAGGTGCTTCTATTTAGGCAGCAAGTTCAAAGATAAAGCTTTTGGATTAGAAGATTTAGTGTTTGGAAGAAAGTTCCCACTTCTCTTGCAGCTGTGAACACTTAGCATTTTTGTAACTCAGGCTGCATGTTTCCAGTCAACTATTTAGAAAGCGAGGAGGACAATTGATGCAAATTATGAAAAGTTTTAAGTGTCTTGGCCTTCCAGTGTTTGCAAGACAAGATGTTGAGTGATCTTCTTTACTGTACTGAGTATCTCTGAGGAAGCATGTTTCATGAAAAAAGAATGCAAAACAAAGTTAAAGGATGACATAATGCACAACTGGCAACCTTGACTGTGCTATTTCTCAAAGTAGAAGTGTTTGCTTCTCCAACTTCACAATTCCTTTATGTAAATTGTTATATTTCTAACTAAATTTACTTATTTTAAGTGAAACGTTTTAAAAGCCTGTATCCTTTTATGTAGAACCAGACTTATTCTTTCCTTGGAGAAAAAAAGAAAAAAAAAAGACTGAGACCCACTGATCACAAAAGAACCTTCCCACTGCCTGAAGTCATCGCACCAGTAACACAGTTAGTTAGTAAGGAGAGCCCATTAGAAAGGAACAAGAAACACACATCGTTGTTCAGCATCTACCTCACAACAGCACAGCAGTACTGACACATCACTTCAAGTTCTCAAACTGAGTGTTTTTTGGAGGGGGTGGTGAGGATGGTCCCAGTCACAGAGCTTTTTGCTTGGTATCATAGGACTGCAGCAGCCTCTGGAGTAACCTACATTGCCCTGTTGTTTCTCTCAGTCTCTGCTCACATAGCTCCCAGATGATCCTTCTCCCACTTAACTCTTAGATACGATTTCCACTTTTGCTTTCATTTCCACATTCCTTTCCACTCAGGAAAATCAAAGTGCCTTGCACACCTGCACACAAAATTATATGAAACAATCTGAAACAATCTTGGAAACAGATGTACTATTCTGAGGAAAGCAACAGGAAATTTTCCCTGAGAGGTATTCCTCATGAAGATCCTTTTTTTTTTTTTTTTTTTTTTTTTCCTTTTTCTCTCCTTTCTTTAAATCATTCTAATCATTAAATCATTCTAATCAATTGTCCCAGTTGTTATTATATCTAAGCTCATATTGTAGAAAGTTTTATATTTGAAATCTTATATTTAGACAGTATAATTATGCCAAGAGTGCAGTTCACCATCACTATCTTTTTGGCATTTTAATCCACCATGCCAAGATATAATTGTGAAATGAAATGGGCCTGGCTTAATAACTGCGCTATCTTCAGGTCTTGTCACAACAGTCCTTCTTGTTCTCCTCCATGCATCATATTTGAGAGAGTTCTCTTTTTTATTTTAGATCACTTGTTTATATCACAAATATTTCTGAAAAACAGATACATTTTCATGCTTTTAAATGAAAAGACAAGAGGTAATATACAGGTAAATTTTTGTCCATCTTTGCATGATCATGTCATCTTTTAAAACTATTTTATTTTCTTTGAGAAAAAAAATGAATAACAACGGCTAATTATTTTCATCTGTTATGCCTATGTAAAAACAAACAAACAAACCAACAAAAAACAAAAAACAGAGATACCACAATAAGTTTACAGATAGAAAGTGATGAGGATAGAATGAATCTTAAGTATGAAAATGTCAGAACTTCCATCTGAAATATGAAATTTAAAGGGACTATTGTTTTCTCATAATTATGTGTCCTTACTGTGCTCAATTAAACAAAATGTTACATTATTGTAAGTCTTTTGTAATGAATCTCTCTCCCAAGAGACAGCAGCAAGAGGAATTGCTTCATTGTATATATGAAATAACAAAAGAAACTGTACAAAGTGGCTGTCAAAATAATGTAAGTATGGAGAGTTGAAAATTGGATACCATTATGCATCTCTATCCCTTTTTCCTCCCAAATTCCTGTCTAAATTAAAGCCATTTTAGATGCTACTGTTGGAACACTACATACATTAACAAAATTAAGATTAGTTCTTTCAGTTGACAGGGCCCTTTCAGATAGAGACCAAGTAATTGGCAGAACTGGGTATTACATTATCTATCTTGTCTCTGGGACTCCACCCATTTTCACTAGAGATAAAAACCAATGTTTTGTTTGTTACTCCCAGAAGGTACCAACCCACATCTCCAAGACTTCATGTGATTTGTCCCATTTGCTACAACTGGCAATTTTGTGCAGGAAGGAAATCTGGGGAGTAAACATGAATCAGTTCATTCTAAGACTCTGGATGCAATTTACCCTATCAAAACATTCAATGGCTTTCAGCTTCTATCAAGTAATTCTAATTTCCCTCTATGTCTTTTTTTTTTTTTTTTTTTAATTTACAAAAAGTAAATGATAGGTAGTTTAGTAACTCCTTCCAAGGCATTCATTTGGCTGTGATGGCTCAATATGTCTACTAACAGTCATGCGACGCTTAAACAATAGATTTTTACTGACTAGTAAAATCATAATCATAAGTCACACCACTCCAAAGCATGCTAGCAATATCAGACCATTTTCCTCAGCTATTTTATAAACACGACCAAGCAGGCTAGCAAAACTGCTCTACTTGGGTTATATTTGATTTAGTTAGACAGAAAATGAGGCAGCAAGAAATACCATCAGGAGAAATATATATAAAAAATAAATACAGTTCTAGACTTAAAAAAAAATTGTGTGATCTAAAAAAAATAAAATAAAAGCTATATACTAATACAATTGATTTCAATGAGATTTCAAAATCTCCTTTCAGTGGAAACATATTTCCATATTAATATACATTTTAACTGCTAATAAACTATCCTCTTGAATTGTCACATTTTTTTTCAGAGAATATATAAACATACGATGTGTGTCTTCTGAAACTGTTCAATGAAACATCTTTCGCTCTTTACCCGTACACTTAGAAGGTACTTCAGTCTCCTGACCCTTTCAAATCTTTCCACTGAGATAGGCATGCTTACCTAGTTCCAATTACCGTTAGCTATGATGACTTGGACACTTTGTATACCAGGAACTGAACTGAGGTCACCACCTTAATTCAGAGAACCCAGATTCCTCATAGCAAATTTGAACAGACAACTGAAGATAAAAGCTAGTCTCATGTTCCCAAGTCACTTTGCTATCCATTGCTGAATGAGTACATGAATCTGATACTAGACTAGAACACAGATACCCTTCAGTGTTTTTGTTACTGATGGTTTTACAGGGATAAAGAAATATATACGCAATGAAGTAATGCAGAAGAACATAAATGGTGGGCAGAAAATTTGTTATGTCCTAGGCGCACAAACTAGGATGTGTATAAAACATGCAGAATCCTGTTTAATCTTTCTCTGTACCAGTAGAAAATAATAATAATAATAATAAATGTTTAATCATATCAGCTACTCTATATGAACTACTGTTTCCTCCTCTGACTTGAATTTATATAAGACAATCAAAATGCATCTAGGTATGATTCAATCTAGCAGCATGCACTGCCAATATTAGCCTTAAACCTGCAAGTTGCTCTCTTCAAACACAGAATCAGGAATTTATGAATAATTTGTTTAGTTAAGTTGTTTATAACATGCAATTTTCTGAACAAAAATGATTCCAACTGGCCCTACTATGACTCTGGGAACAAATGTGAAAGACAACTCTTTAACAACATGCTCTCTACAAGAGAATGTAGGCTTCCAAAAAAAAAAAAAAGGTTCAGCTTCCAGCCCTCTGATTAACTCCATGGAGGTATTCAAATAGACATGTAGATGCAGTGCTTAGGGATATGGTCTAGCTGCAGACTTGGTAGTGTTAATGGTTGGACTTCATGATCTTCAAGGTCTTTTCCAACCAAAATGACTATATGATTCTACAATTAGAAGGTAGGATCCAGGAAATGCTGGGTCCACCAGGTGCAGCCAGAGTTTTCAGAGCACTGAAGGTTCACTTTTAATGGGTTGAAACTATCTTGTTTCTCTACATCCTTCTCTAACACAAATATTTGCAATTCAGGTACTACACTGAATACATTCCCTCTGCTTGACAAGTGTACAGATACATCTCCATACAGATATGAATCTGCACAATGCTCTAGCAGTGACTATGGCCCGCAGTTCTTGCTTGTCTGCTGCTCTGCAGGCAGCCTGAAAATCCTGGAAAACTAGGATTTGGCTAGGAAAATATAACCTTACTTGCTTCACATACATATGCTCTAATGGATGCAAGCAGAGGTTTAAGCGCATTTCTGCCAAGCTTGACCCTTCACCCCTTTTTCTTCCAGACCCCTCACAGCTGCCTCCCCTCCCTTCACTATAGCCCCTCTTCCTAGACCAGAGAAGTGGTAATGATGATTGCCCATACTGGACAGATTTGCTTTCATATGGCATCCCTATGTCCGTGAAAAAGACCTGTGCATCTCTAGCAGATATAGATGTAAAGAGGGTACACTACTTCCATACCCTTTCAGTCAGCTGTGACCTAACTTCTTCTGAATTTAAATGCTGGGATTTACTTGATGCTTACAATCTGAATGAATTATTAAAATAACAGGTCCAGTCTTAGGATATACAACTTGGCTCCTTAAAAGTACTAACCAGACTGCAGGTATCTTAATGTTTCAAGGGCACCATCACCTCTAATTCCAGAAGTACCTGTAAATACTTCCACTGGCCTGACAACACATTATGAGGAGCAGATGGTCTTCAAAGTCACTCAGTTTGGGCTTCCAGAAATGGAGCATCTAGACTCCTGTCCTGGAATCCTGCCCACAGTTCACATTTTTGCATCAAGAATATTCTCTCCCTCATATACATTCAGGTCAATAGTAGACTCCAAACGTGGATGTTAATTTTCTGTAAAACTTCAAATAAATGAAAATGTCCATAAAAGATTATAGAGTATTAAAAGAGCTGTAAACAAGTCTCATGAGAAAACAACTAGTGCAATACAGAGCTGAGATGCATAGTGCATGAACTGGTCTGCCTACAGAGCAATCCGGTATGTGGTATGTTATATTATTTTAAAATAAAAAAGTTTCCAGACTTGCAACAAAAAAACACTACCCTGTCTCTTTAACTTCTGTTTTTAGAGAATATACTCGCCAAGTACCAAATGATTTGTGAAACAATCACTGGAATGTAGATAGCTTTAAACATATCAGGTGATTTTCAAGAAAAATGTAACAGTAACAATACTGAACTAAAAATTTCTTAAACTTTTGGTATTTTTTAAAGCAAACAAAAAGCATGAATTACATCATAACATATGAAAACCACATGCCTGTGTTAAATTTTTATTTCTTAGTTTACTGCTATGTTTAAAATAATATCCTGCTAATAAAATCTGAATTGCAAATATATAGTCAAGTCCATATGGTTTTCTTACAACTTTTCAAACTAAAAGGAAAAGATATTTCCTTTTTCCTCATCTGGTTACTGCTATAAATCTACTGTGAGCAGTCTGAAAAATTCTACCTGTTAATCAAAATTCCTTCTCGTTTGCCAAAATATGTGCTTATTATACATGTATAGGTCATATGATTTGAAGAGCTGTGATACAACATCTCATGTGCAACAAAAGGTAAATGTCCAGTTTTTCTCTGATGCATTTTGTGGGCTAGACAAAGGCACTTTCACCAAAACCCTTGGTCCTTGCAGAGGAAGGTTAAAATATAGGTCAACCTCAGATCTGCAAAGCTTGATTTGTTTCCATCTCCACTGAAAGACTAATATTCTACTTCGAGTGAGGAAGACATTCAGCTGCTCTTGATTTCCTTGTTCTGCTAAATTTACTAGTGTTCTGGTAAGTTCGCACCAATTGAAGGTAACTTTGTAATGTATCTAATACACTATGTCTACCTAATGCCTAAAAAATAGACTTTTTATTTCAAAAAACAGGTGCTTATCACCTAGACTCACAGCTGGGATTAGGATTTATCCCAGTCTGTGAAATTTACAACCATTTTTGTTCTGCAATATTACTCTAAAATCACCAGTTAAAGTTAGAATATTAGAACCAACTTGAAGTCTAATGCAGCAGCTTGTTTCTCTGATTTAAAGCAGAATAAAGCTTGCATATTTTGAAATAAAGAAATCCACCTGGATATCCAAAAATACCTATTCTGGAATTATTATTTCAAAACAGCAATTTAAATTCCAAGGGTGGGCCTCTACTATTCTGGACCTATTAGCACCTGGTAATAGTTTAGAACACATTAATGGTTCTATCTTGTATAATATTAGTATAGAGGAATAATTATTCTACTAGGTAATGATAGCCACAGTGTTTTGTTACAATGAAAACAGGTTCTGAGTGAGTGTGAGAATACTTCTGAGGAAGCAACGCTTACAGCCAAGATGAAATAAAGAAATGTAGCAGTGTTCAAAAAACTTATTCCAGTAATCTTGATGGAGTCTTAGGAATGAAATAAATAACAATCAAATTTGCAATAACTCTCTTGGTGTGTTAGTTAAGCCAGTACCTCTTTTGGTACTGTGCTGCTACTGTTATCTTTTGCATATGTACAGATTGCTTATCTGATAGCAAAGAAAGCAAAATATACATGATGCCATAAAAAGGAGAGAGAAAAGTCAGGGTCACAGTAGAATAACTATGATAATATTCATTAATATTACA
The DNA here is from genome assembly GCF_964035555.1 of Netta rufina. Taxonomy (NCBI): domain Eukaryota; kingdom Metazoa; phylum Chordata; class Aves; order Anseriformes; family Anatidae; genus Netta; species Netta rufina. The sequence goes on along the minus strand of NC_140124.1, from coordinate 84,332,691 downwards.
TAGTGGGTCACAAGATTGTTATGTAAAAACAATCCTTAACAATTCCCCCAAAGTTGTTTTTATGCTGTTTACAGTCGCTATCTGCAAAGCTTTCAGCAGATGACGTTATTTATTTATTTAGACACAACTCTAAAGTAAGATTAGTTTTCAAGCCTTTTAAGTGCACAAAACCTATCTTCCATGAGGAATAACAATTCCTGACCCTTGCTTGATAAGATTTTGTAGAACATCAGGCTGATGCAACCTTTTGTTGCCCCTTCTTTTAGACATGATGCACTGAAAACTCCAGTACAAATTGTAACATCGACTGATTTACCTCAGAGAAATCACTGCCATCCAAGGTGGCTTTTGAAGGCTGTAGTTACCAATAAAAGAAAGCTGACTGGTTCTTTGTTTCAGGGGATGGAATCTTTACCCCTTATTACACATTTTATTCCTTATGACAAAGACACAGAGCTTTCAAAGTAAATAGCAACCACTGCAATTTTAGTGATTTTAATAGTTATCTATTCATGATAATCATTCTATTTGTCTCACATTATAGTTAATCACTGGGTATACAAAAGTCAGTTGTGTTTTCTGCTTGACCTACTCAGTGCTGAAGGATTACAAGGAGATGTAGAATTCTCATGGGAGATACTATCTCCTGCAAATAATATTGCTGGTCTTCTGTAAATGTGTGGATTGCAATACCTCAGTGACAATATGGTCATATCTGAAGGACTTTCCTCAAGTATAACCTAGATAAAATAACTGCTCTGCTCATTTCTTCTGGAGCATGAACAAGCCGGGGCTTTTTGGAGAACTGTTTCTAAGAATTATTATGTGCCAAATTATTTTTTCCCTAGCTGATTCCTGAAAACAGTAAGACTATTTGAGCAGGATGGTCAAAACTATTCAACTGCTGGGAGTGCTCTGACGGAGATATCCCCCATGAACACTGCCAATCCAAATAAGTAACATGGACAATTCATAAACAATGAAAACATCACAGCATAATGGAAGGTGCTGAGCAATCCACACTACAGGCACGGAGACAGGCTCTGCATGAGATATGCTCTGCTGTCACAACAGTAGAAAAGGATGCACAGAACTGCACTTAGAACATCAGAAATAAAATAATAATTAAAAAAAATATCAAATTTAGCCTCCAAATGTAAAACAATATTTTCAAGGGCCCTAGATAACAGTGTCTGTGGGAGTAGAAACCTACTGGAAGGGGGGAGAGGAGCTGTGAGCTGGTGGAATAGGATGGTCCTGGACCAATGGGTATGTCTGTCGGGGCAATACCACAAAGCTGAGGAGTGTGGAAGCATCAAGTAGAATATCCACTACAATTAAGAAAGTGCAGGAGGAAGAGATTTACAAGGAAATATGAATTATCTAAATATGTACAGCATATCAGAGAGACAGTTAAGGGGACATAATAAACTACAAATAAAAGCAGTAACAATTTGTGTTTGAGGCTGGTACATGAAGATAAAACAAGAAATAATGAGACAAAAAGTAAAAAAGCAAAAAAAAAAAAAAAGTCAGTCTAGAGGAAATTATCTTGACATTGAGATATTAGCTTCTGGAACAGTCTGCTCAACAGAAGGAATGAGTTGCATTGTCTGAAACCTTTGCAATAAACCTAAACAAAAAGATTAGAAAAGATTAGATAGTAAGCACTCTGCTATTGACATAAAAAGAGAACAGATGAACAACTATACCTTCAGTCTTTTGGCTTTTTTAAGGCTGTTATTTATACACAAGCATGCTCCATTTCTCAAAAAATTATGTGAAGTCAGTATTAAAGGCTACACATGCCCTTGATCTGTGGAATAAACTCTAGTTATTATTGATGGATGTTCAGAATATAGCCTTGGTGCAGTTATACAGCCATAAGTATGATAAATGTGAATAGATAAAATAATCAAAAAAAGAACCCCACTGTCCCAAGGCATCTCTCCCACTAAGGTTTTCCTCTGTTTACCCACTGCTAGAGCATAGAAATAGTTGGCGACATATAAAAAGGGTGTGAATATTAAAAAAAAAAAAAAAAAAAGTAATGCAGTGAATGTTTGAGATTATTTTTTTAATAACCAGTGAAATTTATGCCTCCAAGTAAGGTACCTATGATCTGTCCACACGCATGAAACCAAGCATCCTTGAAATCCAGCATGACAAGCCAGGAAAAACCTAGTCAAGCCATGAGTAAGTGAGAGGTGAAAGAAAGATTAAGTCTTCATTATCCAAACAATCTGAGTCCCTAATGATAGATGATAAGAAGGTGTCTTATTTCATCTAGATCACAGTTGTAAATCCTTTTCTTTCTTACAGAATAGAGCTAGAATTGCTGGTGAGCTTTTACCAGGAAGAAAGCATAGATGGTAATCCATTTGGTGCAATGAATATTTAATTATTGCAAGCAAAGTGATACAACTACAAAAGATATGACTGAAAAACCCCACGAGGAATAATTTTACTTCCTTTGCATAAGTCATTCCAGTGGAAGATGAGAATTCACATTCCTCTGGGCAGAAGAATAAATTTTCATTTGAGAAGGATTTGAGACATTTAACTACTGTTCTACTCAGTAAAACAGGAAGAGCACCACTTCTTTTTTTAAAGCTCTTAAAATCTAGTCGATTAGTCCCCTCTGCTCAAACACGGAGAGGAATGCCTGGCCTGCAGCTGTGAATGGAGTTTATGACTTGAGGCAACAGTTCCACCCTGTGAGAACAGAAACCTTGCCCTACAGTCAAAGTAGACTTGGTAACTGTGCTGACAGAAGCACAGGTACAATGGACCTTGCAAGGCCTCCACATAGGCAACTACTTAAGTAGGTTGTCTCAGACTCAGACCTGACCTCACACCTTACAAATAAGGTATGCATTGAATATGGCTGCAGCCTTCAAATATTCCAAGTGGAGTTGCAGGTTTCATGTAAATACAGGGCACCTATGTTTTTTGAGCACTTCGTGTTTATCATTGCCATCATGAGCACACAGTCCCTAAGAAGACACAGGATACCAACCTGATCTCCCTTCCTGAAATAAACATATATACTTAAGAAAACATGATCAATATCTTGTACAACCAAAATGGCATAATCATGTTATATTCAAGAAGATAAAAAAGCACAAGAATATGTCATTAGATTTTTTCTTTCTCCGGATATGCATACATGCACACACTCATGTCCCTCCCCATTCCAAGCCCTTTGCTTAATGAAAAGGAGGAAACAAAAACATCCTGTTTGACTGGCTAAACCAAGGAAAGATGAAACTTGGTCCTATGAGGTAGAGACTTGCCTATTACTTTTCCTTAAAGTGAGCTTTGCAGGACTTCCAGCAGGGCTTTGGATACCCTATCACTATTATTTTACTAGAAAACACCTAAAATATGCTTTATAGCACAGCATAAACAGAAAGGGCTTGTAAAGAATTGTAAAAAGGAGAGTAGCTCCCTGGTCTACTCCAGCTTTCCAAGGCAGAGCTTTTCCTTCAGTCTTGTTCTCAAACCAGTTGTCTTTCAGTGGCCTCCTGCATGGCACCAATCCCTACATTGTGCTGGGTCCCTAAGAAAATTCCTTCTGATGCCTCTGAGCTGCAGCACTGCATCTTCTTCCTGCAGTCACTTCCATTCTGTGACCATGTGCATGTTCCCTCTGAAAGCCAAAAACTTCTCCGTCTGCAAAAAGTCATTAACCTTCATGGAAGGCATAATCCCTATATGCTACACAAATAGAATCAGAGAATGGTTTGGGGTATCATGGAATGGTTTGGGGTATCTTTAGGGATACCCTAAAGATCATCAGATTCCAATCCACTGCCATGGGCCGGGACACATCCCACCAGACCAGGTTGCCCAAAGCCCCATCCAGGCTGGCTTTAAACACTCCCAGGGATGGGGCATCGACAGCCTTGCTGGGCATCCTGTTCCAGTGCCTCACAATTCTCAAATAAAAACTCCTGAGTACAGCAGCCAAGGAAGGCAACTGTCAGCCTTTTCATCTCCTTTAATAGCCCAGCTTTTCAAAGGAACATGTAATAAACAAGCTGAAAGAAAATCAAGCTAAAAAAATACAAAATACATCTGTCACAGTTCTCAAAAAGCTCATCACACTCATTCAGTCTCACTGCCATAGAACAGAACAATTGTACTGAATTACTGGCACCACACATATCAAAGGAAGACACAACTAATCAGATGAAATTAATAGTCACTAATGTGTTGCAAACCAGACACAATTTTAGGTAATATATAGAAAATGTTTCATGCTGAGCTTTAAACTCCTTAATTGCCATAATACAGTCTAAAACCAAGGGGTAATTCCTAAAAGTTAATTTTCTTGTTTGATCAAACAGAAGACGTCCCCAGAGACTGTTCTGATAAATGGTGTACCTAAAAAATCGTAGCTCAGAGAATTACCTGTGCTTCTGTCAGCACAATTCATTTGGATTCCTACTTAAAGTCACTTTTCTTTCCAATTTTTCCTGAAAGCTTCACAAGCATTTCTCTCCAATCATATGAAGCTAGCTGTTACCTGAATGTTTTGTAAAATAGACATCTCTTCAGGGGGACTTTAATCACATGCTCCTGAAGACCCACGAACAGGACACTTTGGCTATGCAGGATCTGAAGACTCCTGATAGGCTCTCGCTGACTCTTCGGTAGGAGTTCAATTTCCTCAAGCAGGCAGCTGCTCGAAGTCTGGTTCATTGGGGCAAGTACTTTCTTAATAGTGCCATAGTCTGCAAAGGCAAGAGGAAAAAATGAGTTATGAAAAATCATATTAGCAATTCTACCTACTTGGTGTCATTTGATGAATAAGTCTTCATCCTATACAGGATGAATTCTATGAAGCCTCAAAACGTGGGGATCTCATTGGAGTTTCCAATATTGCTTACAGTATAATGAAAAGAACTTGTAAACAACCATTATGTTCTCTGTGTAGTCTAAAACAGTAAAAATAATAATAATTTCATTAGTGCAGGACAGACTTCACAGTAGTAGTCTCTCAAAAACAAATGTTCAAAGTTTAAAGCAGCTTACAAAGCAATAAAGTCTACCATTACCCCGTCTGCTTTAAGACTGAATATATTAAAAGCTATGGGTTTTAGACATGTATTGCATTCATTTAATAAAGCACATATGTATGCATAAACACCTATATGTGTCTTAACTGAGCATAGGTGAAGATGGCAATAAAATAAGGCTGCTTCCCTTCTTTTGGTTATCTGGATTTCAGCTTCCGAGAAATCACATCTTTTAACAATTGCTCTTCACTTCTACTCTTATTGTGATTTCTAAGCAAAGACTGTTAAGTATCTCAAAAAAGTGTGAGATCACTGACAAGATTTCTGATTCATTCATGCAGTTTTTAAATAATTTAAAAATATCAAAGAACACTTGTTCTGAACACAAAGAACCGCATTCTCACACTGATAAATATTTTAGCTAGCTCTCTGACCAAAGCAGCATTATGCAATTTTCTATGTGCCAGCAATAGTAAATATTAAAGGTCCAACACTGCACACACATTCTGAGATCAACTCAAGTTGATCTTTACTCAACTAAAGTCTTGAAAGTCTGAAAATACCATCTGTGAGTAGGTAACACTCACAAGACAAATATTCTGTCCTGCACCCCAGTGGAAGTGTTTTTCTCCACGACCAGCAGAGGGGAAGAGGCATGGTAGGGAGCTGGCAGTGGAGGCCTCAGGCCCTGCCTTGGCAGCAAGGGGTCACAGCATGGCAGCTGTGGCCTGGTGGGCAGGGGCCTACTGCTTTCCTGGTGCTGGCTTTGCTCTAGGAGGGCATGGGGGGGGGGCAACCCCATGCAGTCCCTAGGGGACAGACAGCCCCGCTGGGGCACGGGGCAGGGGACAGTCTGCAGCTACCAGGGCGCAGGGTGGAACAGCTAGTAAGCAAATTTGAGAAAATACAAATGGTAGCTGCAAGCAGACTCCAAAACTGAAGAGGAGGTGGAGAAGGTTGAGAACCCAAGATGGCAATTGCTGTTCAGATCTTCTCCCCTTTCCCGAGGAAGGCTGAAGAGTCAATCTAAGACCCGCAGAAATACTGGAAGGGAGCAGCATAAAGGAAAACAGCAGGGAGAGTTAGGAGGAAGTTTAGGTATAAAACGTTAACCACATTGTTAACAAATGTTTTAATAACTAGCTAATATGAGCTTAATTTTATTAGAAACTCCAAACTAATTAGACTCACTAAGAACACTTTTCTCAATATATAAAGTACATTCTTCTCTCTCCATAGCAAGCTTCTGATTGTGAGATCATGACTGCATGTTAAAGTCTTCTGACTAACCCCTCAATTCTGACTAATTTCTCAATTCTGAGTAAAATCACTTCATACAACTATTTAATTTTTTCTTCCATGTTAGCATATACAAAGTTGTCAGGATTTATCATATGTAAGAGTATTTGTTAAAAAAATGAAACAAAAGAAAAACTCCCATTAAATGACAATTTTAATTAAAATTTAACATTTTGGACAAAAAAAATATTCTAATTTTGATTATCACTGGTTTTTTGTCAGCCACTTAAAATAGAGACGTTAAAAAATAATTAAACCTTTGCCAAGAATCAGTTTTGCTTCACAATTAAGTAATTACTAGCTTGATCAAACAACATAACAAGCATGTGCTTCTGCTAGTGCTTGTTGGGTGCAGACTCTCAACTATAATTACAAGTTTCATGGTCAAAATGTGGTCTGAGAATTATCCCCCCCCAAAAAATAAAATAAATTAAATTAATGTTTGCATTAGTCACTGAGTGAAAAACAGATGAGCTTGGGGGGAACAGTGAAAGGAAGAAAAGAAGAATGAGTGAAATCATTTTACACATGTGAATAATGAAAAATCATTTTGTAGATGTTAGTACAGTTCTATACCATTTGTCTAACTGGCATTCAACAGATTCAGTGTGACTGCTGATACACTGTACTTGGCATGCCATCTTTTTTCTGTATTGAGACAAAAAATCAACTATGCATTCAGTATTTGCTTCTCATACAGACTAATACTCCCTACTGCTGCTGTGCCAGGCCTGGCATCTACAGACTGAGTCACTTGTGGACACTTCCCCAAAGACAAAAGAGAGAAAAACAAACAGGATTGGAGGTCTCCTCCCATGCACATTTAATTTAGGAAATGAGAACACAGACAAGAGAGTATGTTTTGCACTTTTCTTCCCGTCAAATGTGTTTGTTATAGAAATCAGAACTGCTTTTTTTTTTTTTTTTTTTTTTTTTTTTTTTTTAAGTTTGGATCTATGGCCTGGAGAATATGGTTACAGCAGCATTTTTCTCTACAAGCAAATGAAATATTCTCATTTCAAGAACTGCAATTGCCTTCCTCAACACAGCTGTCATTGCTCTTGTCCTTTTTCCTTTTTAGCTTGGCATACAGTCTCCATTCCTTCCAGTTCCTTCTGTGGTTTTTTTTTTTTTTTTCCAGCATCTCCCAAGTGATTCCTTTTCCATTTATCTTCTGATAGGATCAGCACTCATACAGAAATGTCAAAAGTCATAAATGACTGGGCTTTAAGTGAAGAAGCAGTGTCAGAGATCCTATAGATTATCCCAGAGAAACACTCTACTTCAGCAGCAATGCGGTCATATGCCTGATCAGTCAAAAAGAACAAAATCTTATCTGAGATCTACCGCTGCCTCAGCAGGCTCTCCTACTCCTAATCATCCATAACCTATCTCTTTTGCTTTAAGTTCCTCCTGACTATGTTTCTGACTTTGCACGGACCATCTAGAAACCCAAGCAAGGGTAACAATCTGTTTATATTCTGCAACTTTGAGAGAGATAGATTCCCTGGATTGGCAGCTATGTTCATTAGAGTATGGTATCTAGCAAGGGGATGTAGTTATCAACCTATAAACCTCTTCAAACTATACTAACATGTAAATAATTGCTATGCCAGGCTTTCTTACAGCAGAAAATCATATCTATTACACCAGTCCTTTCAAAAGCCAGGTACTTTGCTCAAGACTGCAATTCTACTACAGTGTGCAATATTACGTATCATATAGATCACAGGTTTCCTAAAGAACCTGCAACAGCTCCATCCTCAGAATTGTTGACTGTTCAGCCATTTTCACATCATGGTTGAAAACAAAACAAAACAAAACAAAACAAAAAAAAAAACAAACAAACAAACAAAAAAAAAACAGTAGAAACAGTAGTAGGGAAACAAAAAATAGAAGTAGGGAAAGAAATCATTGTTGAATGCAGCTCTGGAGCATGGAGCTTTCCAGACCTGTCAAAATCTTTCAAGGAAATGTAATCTTTATCATCACACTAACTGTCCACTTCTGCCCAGAAGTGAAGAACAGGAAACAAAAACTTCCCTAACAGATGAAACTTTTTTCCCCACAGACACAGTGAAAGTCCCAGTTTCGTCACAAATGTCAAAGCTGAATCCAACTCTTATTCAAGAATCCTGACAAATCCTAATGAATGGCATGTTCAGACGCTGAGAGTAAGCGAGACATGCTGTAATAAATCCAGACACTGTCAGCCTTGGTTTAAAGATTACCAAGTATACACAGGAGTAGAAAAAGATAATGATATTGGTCACAACGAGTAAATAATAGAGTAAATAATGTGCTGTGTTAACTTTTACTGAAAGACTTTTAAAGAGACCTACAAAATCAGCAATGGCATGTTAGAAATACAGTAACTATGAAAGAAGATGAAGAGGAAAGAAAAAATCTAGTTGAAGTATTAATATGTAATGCACAAAAGAGTATGAAGAACTGAATGGAAAACGTGAGATGAGACTGTAGAGAACAAGCTTGGAGGCTACAGAGTCCATAATGAACAAAATGGTAATGGTTCAAAATCAAAACTCTAAAACTAAATAGCAAAGTTTAAGATACAAATAAAGCACAGCTAGCAATGGAGAACATTGCAAGAGTGTGCTTGAAATTGTATCAATGGTGACACCCTCAAAGAACAACAGAAAATGAACACACAAACGCAGATGCAACAAACTAATAAAAATCTAATCTCTCAAGTTTTGTAACAGTTTCAAGTAAAAACATCTTTTTCAAAATGTCCAAAGTGAGACAGAATCAAAGTATATGCATTCACCTCTTTAAAAGAAGAAAAAAAACAAATCTGTTATTTACTTTTCAGGGGGGAAACAGTCCTAATTCTTGCCATAGCTGACAGTGAAACAAAACCTAATTTAATCTTCATTTTAATATGGCTCTGCATAGGACCTTGGACAGGGGGGATGTCTCTTGAAAGCAACCTAATACAGCAGTAGAAGACAGAATCTAAGTCAACATCTTTCAGAAGAGAAGCCTATGGTATTGGCTTTTAGCAATGTTGCCAAAAAAAAAAAAAAAAAAAAAAAGTCATTGGTGCCTTCTAAACTGTACCAGTTGAGAACAAAACTAACTTCTAACTTGTATATTACTCTTAAGTATATCCTCATGCTAGCTGTATCCCTAATATTAGTGACTTAACAAGTATTCCTGTACTTTCTGAGGACCACAAGGTGCCTTGACAGATCTGAAATTCCACTGCTTACATATACCAAGAAAAAATTAAACAGTATAGTTGACTGTAAATTATAAACTAAGAACAACCACTATAAATAAGGGCCTATTTTCCTACACAGTATTGTTTAGAAAAGTAAAATGTCTTAAGTCTATCCAGCTATAACTTAAGAGATTAAAAAAATCTGGCCAATATGGAGGAAAGGTGCAGTCAACACAAGATAGAAAGTGGATGCTAAACATTTGTAACCAAACTTGAATGAAGTATCATCTCTGCTAAAAATATACTATTCTATCTTGATATACTGTGAAAACAGCCTACTTTATAACCTTAAAATCTGTCAACATAGTAATCATGGTTTTTTGTTTTAAGCTAAAGTTTAAAATTAACAGATGCATATTTGGGGGCATACATTTTAAAGTGTAGTTGAAATGGATACAAATTACATATGTTTTCAAGGACTGCAATTTGGAATATACTTCAGAAAATGGTATTTTTCAACTATTTTGATTTTTTTTCCTTTTTGCAGTGCTTTTGCATACTATTTTTCAATTCAAATCATTTTTTCCAGTGGGAAAATAAAAACATTCAGACTGTACTAAGACTGTTGAAATGCGAGAAAAAAAATTGTGAATGTTAAATTTCTTTTAAATATTATCCATGTGTGTATATAAACAGTATGTACAGTCATCATATAATTGTACTATTTAAACACCTTAAAAAGGGGGGGGGGGGGGGGGTGGATATTAATAAGGTTGTCCTCAAAGCAGAGGTCTTTCAGAAGAAAATTAAATTGAGTTAAAAAAAAAAATAATGTGTTCATATGAGTGCATAACAGTACAAAATCAAAGTGCAAGGTGATCAATAAACATACTTAAGAAAGAAATAAATTTTAATCACTGGTATTTACTTTCTTCTACCACAGGAACTGAAAGAAAGCAAAGCAAAACATGCATTTGGTTAATGGCAGAAATTTATTGCAATGACAGAAAGTATTAGGTTGCATAATGGCTTATGTGCTCAACATAGAAAAAAGACACAGGAACAGCTAATGCAGCAGCTGGTTGTGCTTAGAAAGGGAAAGCCCAGGCCTTATGATTTAGCAATCTGTGTAAAATAAAATAAAATGAAGTAAAATGAAGTAAAATAAAATAAAATAAAATAAAATAAAATAAAATAAAATAAAATAAAATAAAATAAAATAAAATAAAATAGATGCATATGGTACACAGAATATGAGAGCATTCAAAACCCACTCTTTTTTGCTCTTCCTTAAACTAACTTTAAAATTAGTTAAATCATCATTAGAATATGGATAATTAAAATCTTTGCTGTAATCGGTTTGCCCATGTGGGGGTGGGGTACAATTTGTTTTAAAGCAAGGGGAGAAGGCTTAGAAGATAAGAGAAAATAATCATCCTTTGTTACTTAATGTATCTTTTACCTCCAGTTTTCTGAAATATATATTTATATATATACTTGAATTACAGGGATGGGTTTTATCACACTATAGCCCAAAGGACATATGAACGACTCTTCAACACTTCTGCTTTAGAAATTAAAAATACTATTAGAAAATGTAGTACCTCTACAGATTGATACAAAAAGAATAGTTTGATTTTAAAATTCCCAACTTAATTTACTGAGTAGTACTATACTGTTTTTTTTTTTATTATTTTTTTTTTTATGTATACTCTTTACTTTCCATCCTATCTTCAAAAAAAAAAAATTGCACCTCAAAAAAATTAATATGGATTCTGATGCTTTATCAAGACACAAATTTCATTTTTTTAGCTAGAGAAGCTTCTTAGTGCCCTATTCGAAGAGAAGTTCAGCTGTAGCTCTGTAAGAAACAAGAGTTTCTCATGACTGTATGTCAAAATTTAACATGAATTTATTTTATGAAGGGAATATTTATGTACTATCCTTTTTACACAAGATACTGAATTGCTGCCTCAATGACTCTTTTGATTAAGAAGCACTGACCTAGATGTTAGTTATTCCAAAATCAGGAGCTTTCCTCAAACGAAGCCACGTGTTTGGTAGAACATAAAGAAAATGCAAATTAATGAAGAACATTGCTCAAAAATAAAATGAAGACAAAATAAAATGTAGCCCTAACACATTTTCTGGATTGTTTGACTATTGAAGATTAAATACCACCACCACCTCAAACACGCTACAGGAATTTAGTTTCTATCTTCAAATACAACACTTTTGAAATGTATCTATCAAAGAAAAACAAAGAAAATCATGACAACTGACATGTCAATCCTTTCTTTACTGCTTTCCAGAGAAAAGTTTTTAAACATAATGCATTCTTTTGAATGCTTCTATGCCCTGTAGACTTAATTTCCATTTATTATGAAATCTAACAAGAACACATTCAATTTGCAGTTGAATCAGCAAAAGCTTCCAGTAAACAACATACAAAATTTTAAATACCCACTTTAATAAACACAACATCTTCTGCTCCTCAAAGTACAATAGATTCTAAGTTGGTACTATTAAGGTTTCCATTAGCAGTGTTGCCTGTGAATCAAAAGGGTATTACATTTTAGAAAACAACGTAATTTGTGTACCATCCCTCAGTGGCCATTTCATGTCTCACATTGAACTGGAATTTAAACCCAGCTGAAGGATTTAAATACAACTCATTCAAAAATTTTCATATAAATAGACAATTTAATTTCTAAAGAGAAATTCAGATTTACCTGAGATGAAAATACAAAGCAACTACAGCTAAAGCAGAGCAACATGCCTTTTTGAAAAGAGTACATCTATGAGCTTCAAGCTGGTAATCCCTAAAATTTAAAATTATTTTTACTTCTTCCCCTTGGTCTTTTCTAAAAGCTTAAGCAAGAACCCATGCTAAGCAACAAAATACATTCTGGATTACCATCTCAGACTCCACATCAGTTAGGTCTGTTTTCTTCACAAAGAAAGACTTTCAAATCAAATCACCCTCTTTTTCAGCTTGCTAGATTGAAGCTTGCACTAGCAGCAATTTTTTTACTCTCTTTAAACCTTAAACAGATGTTTCATGTTGTCTGACAAAATAAACAAAGTACTTTTAACAATCTCAAAATGTATGTATTTTGAAAAAATCATACTAATTGTCACACCTTTATTTACTACTTCTTTTCCATTTTCAGTCTGATAAGAAATTTTCAGCTCATCAAAGATGTGAGTGAGAGAGATAAGATGCATGTTCATAAAATTTTGTCCGATTTGGAGGTTCTGAAACCATCTGTAACACAACACTTAACTTACTCAGAAATAAAACGTAACTTTAGAATACCTTTTAACAGCTACCTACCTAATACCTATATAGCAGCTTTTACAGTCTACAGTCAATGAAAAACTGTTTAATAACTAAAATTTCAATCAGTGCTGCGTTACTTTTATTTATAAGACATAAAGCAGTATCTGTTTTAAGGCTATATGAAACAGTATGTTTTCATAATTTTTACTTGCAAGATCATTTTATTACATTTCAATTATAAAAGTTTTAACAAAGAAAATGCTGTTATGGATCAATTTGAAGATTTGTGAGATCTGTATCCAATTGCCATCTTTCTCTCTCTTGAGGCTTTTGAGGCTTCGTGTGTGAAACTGGTATTCAGAACAGTAATACCATCTAAAGGAAAAAAAAAAAAAAAAAAAAGAAAAACACCTTGGAACTTCACTTTTTCTAAGACTGTTTTATGTAACTATAAGAACAGCTTACTACCTTTTCTCACTGGAGATTTCAAACCTCTTTTGTTATGCTGTCTTCTGGCACACTGGCTTGATTTACTGAGAAATCAAAACCAGTGATACACATTTACCTAATTCTTCCCTGATGTACATGAGACAGCTGAACTAAAGTCTCAGTTGCAGACAGGAAAAATCATGGTCTCTGAGAGTTACATTACCATGCACCACTGAGGAAGACTATCGAACTGCTGTGAACAGGGAAGGAGAGAGATAAGCAATATATACTAAGTCTGTGAAAAGTACCTCTTCCTTGCTTTCAGCAGGTTCTGATGTGATTTTATGCTCTGCAAGTAAAAGGTGCCTTTCATATCCTTGGGGAATTTCAGGGAGCACTTTCTGCTTATTTAAAAAGGCGTTGGAAAAATATTTTAATAGTCCTTGCAGCATGGTCTGGAAGCAATAAAACCTCTCTAGCTGAATTCTCTGCCTATTTGGCTTGTGAGCTGCCGTGCTTCTTCTCTCAGGCCAGATGAACCATGCATTCTGCCTGCAGAAAAATATACCACCAATAAGTGGATTTAGGAGGCTTCCTCCCCCATCCACAGCCACCCCTTCTCTTCTGAATTAAGCATTCAGCAAGGAGGTGGAACAGATGGCTTTGAACTCTGAACTCCAAGAGGAATTAAATCGCAGCTCATCATACCCCATATGGGTGCTGCTACCATCAGGATCACTGAATCAATGGAATGGCCTTTCTCTGTCACGTTGCTGTGTTCATAAAGGAGGATAATCCTATGGATGTGTATCAGACTAGCTCAAGGCACAGCTACTCAATCATGTTCCCATACCAAGTATCATTATTTATATCCCCTTGAGAAAGTTATATTAAAATGTGTGCATTCAAATGTATTGCAATACTTAAGATACTAACATTGGTTTAAGAAATGATGCTTCTGCAGAGAGTATGTGGTTAAAACTACAGCATAACATGAAGCTTTAATGAGTTGGGGAGCAGAGAGATGTTTCTTGGAACTTGGCAAACAGGTGATTGACACAATTTCAAATTTAGCTTTAATACCCTGCACTCTCTCTTTTTCTTCACTGTGAAGGTATCAGCAAATCTCATGTATACAATATGAAGCAAAAGCACAATTCATGACAACATCAAACACAAAGTCCTTGATCTTACCAAGTGATCACCTCGTGCTGCATTTGTATATAATTTACCCAATATCCATAAAAATAACTCAGCAAAATAAAATTTACAAGGAGTATGACAAATGTAGCCAGCATTTTTATTTTTATTTATTTTTACGGCAGGCTGGCATGCAAAAAGACACATTTTTCCAGCTTAGAAAAAGAATGCATTTCAATGTCAGGTTCAAAATGAAATAGAACAAATGTCAAGACTATGTTAGTGCATAAAACCTACAGGCAAAAGTAGACGTACATATTTATTGCCTTTTATCATAATTACTCTATTTGAAGCAAAGAGATCCTACCCATATGCACATTAACCTGCATGTGCTATCAGACTACTTTTACTTTTTAGAAGTCTCAAATATTTCTGTTTGTTGAATATGAAGTCTTCTTATCAACATATTATGACAAGAAACAGCATGTAAAGATTCTTTAGGGATGTACCTAAGGTTTTACTTCAAGTGAGCTATCTAGTTTGTACCTCCAAACAAAAGCAAATTAATACAAATTAGGCTGCAGTTCAGATATAGCATTTCTCTTTGGTGGTTGAAAGCAGTGTTACTGGCAACACTCCCAGACGTGAAAAACATTGGGAGTTTTCTCAAAAAAAACAAAACATTGGGAGTTTTCACTCCCGGACGTGAAAACATTTTACTCCCTAAGACCAGTTAAATGATCATAAACTCATCGTATCATTCAGGTTGGAAAAGACCTCTAAGATCATCTAGCCTGACCCTTAACCTAGTACTAAAGTTCACCACTAAACCATGCTACTAAGTTCTAAATCTACACATTTCTTGAAGACCTCCAGTAATGGTGATTTAATCACTTCCCAGATCCAATATCAAGAGCTACAAGTGAAAGCATATATTCTAGAGAACACCCATTTCAAAATATTTTGTATTAATAGACATTCTTGTTGGCATCATCCAACTTTTATTTTACTAAAAATCACACATACACACACACAAAACCTGAAACTGAGGCAAAGATGACACAAGTCATATGTAGCCTCTTGGTTCTGAATGGGAAACATTACACCTGTCAAGAGACACCTAATTTTCACAGAATCACAGAATTTCTAGGTTGGAAGAGACCTCAAGATCATCGAGTCCAACCTCTGACCTAACGCTAACAGTCCCCACTAAACCATATCTCTATCATATTTTCATATGATGGATTATGAAAGGAAACAGAAATATAGTTATAAGGCTGCTGCTAAATAAAACAATTCAAAATGTAATTAATAAGTCTATATTAAATTCCCAGAAGCTTCTTCTCAGTAAGAGAAAACATTGCAACTTAAGAAAGACCAATAACATTTAATCAGTATCTAGGGCTGAACTGCTCAGATAGTGCAAAGAAATGTGTAACCTCTTAATAAAACAGTAGGAAAAAACAAACAAACAAACAAACAAAAACACATAGATATTAATTGTAAGATGAAATGGTTGTTATGATTTAAAGCTTGCTATCTGACAGAGCAGCAGTGAAAAATGCCATGCTGTACACAAAGGATAAAATCACTATGGAATACAGACCCTGGATCACTGCCAGTCTTCTAAAGTTGAGGTGTATTAACTCTGATTGGATCTGACCAGACAGGGAGTGCTTATTGCTCCTATTACTTTTTTATTGTCTTCTCTTTTTGCCACCACAATAAATAAGTACCTTGTACTACCCAAAGCATGCTATGAATATGGTAGTGTTTTCCCACTGAATAAATTTTCCAGCACCCAGATCAAAGAAGCACTTACATGCACAAGTGGAGAAAACTACTTCTCAGATAATAACCCACAATAAACCTTGCCTGATTTCTTAACTGAATCATATGTGGCTATTTTGATTGAAAGTGTCAGAAAGACAACTGACTGCTGTAGCAATCCAGTAGCATTATAAATTTGGCTGACTAGAATGAGTCAAGGGCTATCTTCTACTCAAACTCATTTGCAGCTTGCACAGTATGCGTCTGTATGCCTCTGTCTCCAGATGAGCCAAATCCAGTATATATAACCAGTACAAATCCACTATGATTTGCACAGAATGTCAGCAGCAGTTTCAGCCTAAAGCACAACTTTTGTCCAAAATCAGAGAAGGAAAGAAAGATGCTGTCACTCATTTTCTTTCCAACAGAATGTAAATTAGGAGTAAATGGACATGAGGCAGCAGCAAAATTGCTATTAGAGACATGAACCTAGAACTCCTCCCTAGCAGATTTTCATCTCACTAACCTACAACATTAAAGCAGTAATAGCTATAATATATAATATATATTATCATATTACATTATATTCTTTGTATAAGAGTCTAAAAGTTGAGATATCTGGTAATAGGGCAATAGTTAAAAATCAGCTCTTATCTCCTAGACAAGTGATCTAGCCACTGTGTTGGTTGTGGTCATTGCCATTCCTTCTGAACATGTGCAGTTATAGAAAAAAAATTTCCAAGATTTGTGAGATAAGAAAAATAAAAAATAAATTAAAGGAATGACTTTGTATACAAGTGAGTCTTCTCTGCAAATGCATTTTATGACTCTTACTCAGTACCTTGATATAGTAAAATACAGATGAAGCCTAATCTACATTTTTGTGAATCTACCTGCAGGTTACATGACACTTCATAGAAAGGCCACAATACTGTCAATAACATAATATTTCATTTACAAGTACTCTTTCAATAAAAATAAATAAAAATAAATAAGAAACAACAAACACACTGATTACTAGTGGCATTGCTTATATTTGCTTAGTCATAAACATTTGGATTTATTGAGGCTTACAGAGAAAAATGCTGCAAAATGAAGAAGCTCATAAATGTGAACAAAAAGAATTCAGTAGAATATCCTATATAACAATAACTTTACTCACACAGCTCACACTGATTACCATATATATGATGTCATCATACTTGTGATCCTCCATTTCCTTTTTTTCAGGGTCAAAAGGAGTTTCATGTAGGGTTTGAAATATTTTGATTTCATAAGTATTCAGCTTTCTTCTTTGTTTGGCAATGGGTTCATTAAGTCACTCTTCACCTTAAATGAAAGGCTTTTCGAAAGTAAAAGGCCTTGCAGAATATTCTACAGATGTTAAAATGCTCAGTAATGTACCAAGATGCCCAATGCTTTCTGAAAAGCTCTTGTATAGCCAGGTCCCTTGAAATGGAACACTTCCACCCCAAATCTCTCAAGAAGGGTTCTGAACACTGACTGAGTATTCACACAAGAGCTACACACTGTTTGTTTTGGGGCAGGAAAAAAATAAAAATAAATCAGGCGCTAACAGAGACATCAGCCTTAAAGGCAGCAGGAACACCTCCTCCACCATCAGCTTCACATTCTGTGCTTTAGAATCACCTACTAACACATGAATGTAGGGGTTTTCCAGTCTGGTTTCCTTTCCCTGCCAAGTCTCTAAAAAACTTGGAAGGAAGAAGGAAAGGTTATTTGGTCATCCTAAATTTGTAAAGTAGTCAAATAAGTGTGGAGAGCTCAGCAACACTTTGACAAAAAGGAGCTTGTCCCCTTGGAATGGAATGGAAGGTTGAGATGAAGTCTCAACCAGCTCTTCACAGCTTCTCTCCTTAGTCTGTGTATTAGTCTTGCTTGCATGCAAACAGAGCCGGCTGTTCTTTGGGCAGTGGCTGCTTTTGGCACGAATTCTGACTTCCAGTGATGGCATAGAAGAGCCCACGCCGTATGTTCTTTGGACATTTATTTACAGTCTTTATTCAGTAGAGCTGGGCAATTATAAAGACATAACCATAACTTGTGAACAGACAAAAAGGCTTCTCCTACTTAAATTTGTCCCATGAGAACAGAATACAAATGCCATCTATTTGCAGCAAGCAATTCATGAACATGCTATCTAAAATATGAACAAACTATCTGGGCAAATACCAGTAACAAACTAATCAAAATCATGACCTATTTATGAGTTGACAATAACAATAAAAAATGACTACAAATAAATAGTGGGTAATTTGTGAACCAAATAAAGGGCAATGGTTCTCACACATAAATTGCTGTCAATGAATAATTTAACCAGCTCTGCTTAGAGTCATCAATTTATTAAGAAACCTCTTTAGCGCTATCTGACTGGAGCTGGCAGAATGAAAGATCTCCACACAGAGTGAAAAAGCCAAGGGAAATCATTAGGAAACATCTACAATTCAGGGTTTGATTCTCTAAAGTCTGACAGTATTATTTGTAGCCTGGACTTCAAACATGGCCATTCCAATCTGGTAACATTTTAAAGACACTTTGCCCAGTACAGGTGACACGATACATAAGGCAAATCAACTTTTCTGTGTTTAAATTACCTAGTAAAATGGCTATAGTTTGCACTACCTTTTTTTCTTTTTATTCTGAATGGAAAATATTATAAATATTCTGGCAAGAGCATATAAGAAGCATTCTCAGTAATAACATTAGCATGAATCCCAGAGTGAACATTAGACTCTCAAAGCCAAAACAGTGCAATCTTTTTTCAGGCTTTGCAGCAAAATGTTTCATGGAAAGATTAATAATATAAACAAGGTGTTCATTCAAGTAGATTTTCCTTTATCAGTGGTTATGGTCACTGCAAAAACAGCAGAGGATAAGGTTATTCCTTTGATGATGTACTGCATAATTTTTTTTAACAATGTTCATGATCATCATGCTGCTGACTGGTGTCTTCCAAGGGGCACCATTTCTAGACAGAAAAGTAATTGGTAACTGTCCATGCTTCAAAGCTCTTAAAATGATACCACAAAAGGCCAGGAGGACAAGAAGTTACAGGGAAGTATTTTTAAAAACACTGAAGTGGAGCTTTACAAGTGTGTATAAACACACTATGCCTTTATCAAGGAAAGACAGAATCAAAGCAACCATTTTCTTTTAACTTTGGTAGTATCTTAACAGACAAGAAAGAGTTTTAAAACTGTAACTATTGCGTGCTACAGTGCATATGCCCCATTATCTATCTGCACTCTGATTTTTCCTGCTGCTCTGTTTTTGAACTAGAAAGCATTAATACATACAAATAGTCTACCTACCACTTTCACACTTGAGTTGTGATTCAAATTATAACTACTTTGAACATTGTTATTATTGCATTTATATGGCAGTTTCTAGACTAAACAGGTGTTGTTAAACTTACAGGAAATATCTAGAGCTTCTTTCTAAAAAAAACTGTGCAGATTACTTTCAATAATCTCAACACACTTGAGATAATACAGTCAGAAATAGTGTCAAATTGGAAAAAAAATGCAGTCAAATTAAGTTTTGATGCTCTCTGCACCATGTATGAAATGTATATAAGCATATATTTTTGCTTATAATGTTAAGGTCCATAGCTTCACACTTACTGCATATATTATGACACTATGCTCATTAAATATGAAAGCTGCACACTTTGATCAGAACCTGTAGTCTGCCAGGAAAATGACAATATTTCCTCCAAGATTTTGAAGCAAAACCACATATACGTTGTTTTTTTTTGTTGTTGTTTTGTTTTGTTTTCCTTTTCCCTTTTCCCTTTCCCTTTTTTCCCTTTCCCTCTTTCTTCTTTTTAAGATCTTAAGTTGTTCCTTAGCAAAATGTGTCCTGTATCGCTAACAAAAACAAAAGCAAAAAGATAGTATTGTAACAAAAAGTGGAGGAATCAAATCTTGCACTACTTTGCATCAATTTACTGTCTAGTAAGACAAATGGTAGAAATACAAAATGTTTTGATAGCATTTCCAAAATGAATGTCATGCATACTCCAAATCACTTCATGAGGTAAGGACTAATCTCTGTAAAACCTACAACATCAGGGACGGCTTCAACAGAAAAAATGTTACATTTGTGTAAATTTAATACCTGTTATTCTCCTGCTGTAGGCAAATGTATGAAAAATCCAACTGCATTTTCCTTTTGAAATTTCTTTCTGAAACCTCCACATGCCTTCATAATCATTATTTCATGTGTTTCATCAAATATATATTTTTTTAATTTTATTTTTTTAATCATTATTCTTTCCATTGCTATGTATAATTTTGAGGTCTTAAGAGGGAAAAAAGAAATGCTACCTTCCTGAACTTCTTGGTACAGCTTTCCTAATATACTCTGGTCACCTTTAAGTCTCAAATAAAACTTGTCCTTATGGTACAAAAATTCAGGCTCAGTTAAGTGAAAAGTCCACTCTTAGCATACAGATAAGCTATGCAACCAACAGTAAATATTTCTTTATGTTTCACTAGATCTTTGTAAGTTAGCTATACCCTAATTTCATCAGTGCTAAAACATAAATTACCATAATCAAGAGGGTATATATTCTGCCTACTGAGACAAGTACTGAGAAAACACGGGATTTTTTTCCAGCATTTTTAAAACATGATCTTGAAATTTATTTTCAGACAATATCAATATTATTTTTTCTCAAAAGCCAGCAACCAGAAACTGGTTTCACAATACCCTCAAACTAAGACATCAAATCTAAGAATTTTCTTATTTGTTCCAATAAATCGATACATTTTGTAACAACCTTCTAAGTAAAGGCTATTTGGAGTATATTTTCTCAAGCTTTTGCTCTTGTTGTAGTATCCTGAAAAACATTTTGGATACATTTTTTATATTAGCAAAGTTTTTAATCACAGGACACCTAGGCACATAAATTGAAAAAAAAAAAAATAAAATTAAAGGGAGAAAGAAAAAGAAGAGGAGAAAAGGACAAAAGGACAGAGAAAAGGGGAAAGTACACAAAACTATGAAATATGTAGCACCATTTTGTTTTTACTTTTTTGAAATTTAAAAAGTAGTCAGAACTAGTCAGATCATTCACTAACCTGCTCCGCCTTTAACCTATTATTAGAGATAATTTGTAGTTCAGAACTTCTGTGAATTCTTTCCTTGAAATGTTTCAGGGATTTCTTCCTTCCTAAAGACAGCATCACTGTGCTAGTTCTAAGCAACAGCAAATGTGCAGGAATTGATATATCCCTTCGTTCTCTGTTAGAAGTCAGGGCAGCAGAAGATTAAGATGTATTTCCAAAGTAGTAGAATATATTTTTGATACCAGCAGTAGCTGTTAAATCCCAGCACATCAGAATCTCCAGAAGAATGATGACTTTGCAGAGCTTTAAGAAATGAAGACTGTTTACACGGCAGATTAATGCATTTGTTTGCTTATTCCCAGTCTCTCCTTAAGTAATATTATCTCTACTGAAGTCTTAATGAAATTAGATTACACTTTTAATACTTTCAGGGATATTCTCCTCTGTCATACCTGTATTCTGATAACAGGTCGGAGAAGTAGGTGAATATGAGATACAGGAAGAAAGAATTTTCTCTTAACTACTTCCTATCTGCTTCAAAGAATAGGATTTTTGCTTTGATTAACAAAGACAGAACATTCATTTGTATTCAATCTAATCTATATATTTACCTATCTACTGAATCAGTTTTGTGATTTTTAAGAGGCAATTTTGTAAGAATGTTGCAATGAATTATAACTACAAAACTTAGGCAGAATACATCCCCCACAGCATGGGTTGGGTCCATCCTGCTTTATGGCAGTAGGTATAAATTCCTTACCACCAGTTATCAGGAATTGAACGTATTTCCCTTTTGGCACCAAGTAGTACAGAATCACAGAATCACAGAATTTCTAGGTTGGAAGAGACCTCAAGATCATCGAGTCCAACCTCTGACCTAACACTAACAGTCCCCACTAAACCATATCCCTAAGCTCTACATCTAAACGTCTTTTAAAGACTTCCAGGGATGGTGACTCCACCACTTCCCTGGGCAGCCTGTTCCAATGTCTAACAACCCTTTCGGTAAAGACGTTCTTCCTAAGATCCAACCTAAAACTCCCCTGGCGCAACTTAAGCCCATTCCCCCTCGTCCTGTCACCAGGCACGTGGGAGAACAAACCAACCCCCACCTCGCTACAGCCTCCTTTAAGGTATCTGTAAAGAGCAATAAGATCACCCCTGAGCCTCCTTTTCTCCAGGCTGAACAAGCCCAGCTCCCTCAGCCGCTCCTCGTATGACTTGATCTCCAGGCCCCTCACCAGTACAATGACATCTATTCTCACAGGGTTGTTTAAAAATGCAGTTGAGCCCAAACAGTTTGCATACTGTACTGGAATGCGACAGACAGGATAATTCAGGTTGGAACAGACATCAGGTGGTCTCAAATCCAATCTTCTGCTCAAAGGAGAACTAGTTGTAATATAGACTGGATAGCTGTCTAGTCTTGAAAACCTTCAAGGTTGGAGACTACACAACATTTCTGGGAAATCTGACCCATCACTTGACTTGCCCAGAGAAGCTGTGGATGCCCCATCCCTGAAACTGTTCAAGGTCAGCTTGGATGGGGTTTTGAGCAACCTGGTCTGTTGGGACGTGTCCCTGTCCATGGCAGGGAGGTTGGAATTAGATGATCTTTAGTTCCCTTCCAACCCAAATCATTCTATGATTCTATGGTTCTAAAATTAGTGTTGGTTTCCACAGTTAACACCATTGCCTTCTGATTTCTGTTGTTTATAGAAGCAGTGTTGTCCTGGTAATCTTTTACCACATGCAGTTTAGGATGCAAACTCAGTGCTAACTGCCACATAGCTTCTACACAATATAATCTAACTCTATGGAGAACTAAGATCCTGCATCATTACCAATATAATGAAATTAAAGTTATGACTTGCACACCAAAAATGGTGAAATACTGTCATTCCCCCAGTTCATAAGATTTTAGGAGAACTACACTTTGTTTTTTTGGTATATTTGGATATTTTCACACTACCCTCATGTATTGTAGGTATGGTATCTATATAAAAACATGCGGTTCGTTTTCACTTCTACCAATCAGTTAATGTTTCTGAAAAGTAAGTATTAATTAATTATTTTTTTTAAATAAAGTTTAGTAATTATGCTTAATTGGGAGTGCACACAGAAGGAATGTTAACAACAACAACAACAACAAAAAAAACAACAATAACACCCTGCATTTGGGTGAAATCAAAGTGAAATAGAATTTACTCTATTAAAAAAATCTTCCATAACACTATATTATTACTTATGTTTCTTTATCGTACAGTTTCTCACATTCATGCACCACATACTTTCTGATTATGTAAAAGCATGTCAGACAAAAGGTTCAGCTACCATGGAATCCTACTTCCATAAATGACTGAAAGCAGAAGTACAGAGAAGAATAACTGTACAGGGCAAGAATATATCATAAGGAATATACAAACAACATATTTTTAGCAGCAAGAAAGATGCATAAAAAGAACTTGGAACTGTTATTGATTGATTAATTAATTAATTAATTAATTTATTAATGAACCACAAAACTTGAAATTTTCAGTCCTCACTGAATCAGACACAAAAGGAAAAACAATAAGAAAAACTGAAGACAACCAGAATTGTGACAAATTACATAATTCTCAATGCTGTTATTATAATGCAAATATCCTACAACGCAGTAACAGTGTCTTCATATAAAACCAAGTACATGTTTCTGTAATTCAGTTTCTGTCAGATCGCTGCAATACAAACCACACTTAATATAGGCATGATTTCACTTAAAAGGCTATTATTTACCAACCAGCAGGTTGTTTCAACTACAACTGGCCAAATCCAAGCACAGTTTTAAACTTATTTAAGGCTTTCAGATTACTGCCCGTCTTTCCAGGACCACAATTAGAAAGGATAATATGACAAGAAATATTGTCCCACCCAAATGTGCCAAATTACTCAAAAATCTCTTCAGATTCAAAAAGAAATTATCTTCACTGAAAAAAAAATGTTTTCAGGGGGAAAATAAATAATAAATCATATATTGAACCACAATGCACATTTTTCGGTTCTGTTTAATATCTTAATTGATGTCATAAACTGTGGAATCGAGTGTACCCTCTGCAAGTTTGCAGATGACTCCAAGCTGAGTGGTGCAGTTGATACGATAGAAGGAAGAGTTGTCATCCAAAGGTACCTTAACAGGCTTGAGAAGTGGGCCAACATGAACCTAATGAGGTTCAACAAGTCTAAATGCAGGGTGCTGTACCTGGGCCGGAGCAATCCCAGACATGAGCACAGACTAGGAGAAGAACTCATTGAGAGCAGCCCTGCAGAGAAGGACTTGGGGGCTCTGTTACAGCGGGTCCAGAAAAGGGCCACAAAAATAATCAGAAGGCTGGAGCACTTCTTCTGCAAAGAAAGACTGAGAGATCTGGGGCTGTTCAACCTACAGAAGAGAAGGGTTTGGGGTGACCTCATTGCAGCCTTCCAATACTTAAATGGTGAGGCACTGGAACGGGTTGCCCAGAGAGGCTGTGGATGCCCCATTCCTGGAGGTGTTCAAGACCAGGTTAGATGAGGTCCTGAGCATCCTGATCTAGTGGGTGACATCCCTTAGGCAGGGGTGTTGGAACTAGATGATCCTTGAGGTCCCTTCCAACCCAGGCCATTCTATGATTTTGAGGTTCTTGATAAGTGCTAAGCCATAGAATATACAATTTTCAATAATAAATCATATTTAAGAGTGATGAAAATGATTCAGCTTCTCTATAATTGATGTGATGATTATGATGAAATTCTATAGAAATTGACCACATTGACTGCAAGAAGAATTAGTTGTATAGGATTTTTCTTCCTCATGTTGATCAACAGATTTTTATTTATTTATTTATTTATTTTGTATTTGGTGATTACTCAATATGACACTAAAAAGGCTCACTAGTAAACCACTGTTTAGATGAGTTATGCCCTGCTAATGTGCTTAGAACTAACTATGTGAGAATTGCCCTAAGTTTTCTGCCACAAAGCTCTAAACATGTTATTCCAACCTAATATGTCAGTATCAGTTAGGGACACCATTCTTCTGCAAAATCAATTCTCTGACACCTTCAGTGTTTTTAAGGAGCTTGAATGAAATTTTAAACCTAGAAAGCAATACTTCTAATCAAGACAATTTTAGTCAGAGAACTGTAGCAATGTATGAACCTTGAGTGTGACTGTACCCTTAATTACATAAAAAAGAATAGAAGAGAGAAACTTGTCAATTCATGTTTATATAATTTCCAGCCATTCACTCTCTTAGTAGCATATAGACTTCATGCTTTCAAAGAACTGTAAAGACACTAACATCTAAGTTCACAATATTATATAAACCAAGACACTGCAAACTACTGAACTCGTTTACTCAGAAAATGTAAAGACAGAGATAATGCTGCTATAAAGGAAACAAAAACAACAAACTGTTCAAGGTGTTACACACACTGCCAAACTGATTTACAGACCATTAAAATTCACAGACCTCACACTTTTGCAGTTATCACAACAACTCAGAGTTCATACCTGTGGCAAGATAGATGATATGGAAGAGCATATCCTTGCCCTGCACAACATCCACAACCACATGAGAAAATCGGCTATTGTCTTCCATGAAGTAAGGAATTGGAATAACTGGTTGAACGACTTCATGCATTAAGAAGAATTTTTGAGCATCCTGAAGATTTCTTTCAGTCAGATTCACATACAAACCCTGGTCCATGGTGCCGCACTGCAAACACAGAAAAGTAACGTTACCATATGCCTCAACGATAACAACAGATTTACTCTCTAAATTAGAGCATAAGAACATGAATACCAAGACTGTGTATTATAGTGACACTTTGGAATTCCACATTCATGGCACATTTTGGTGCTGATCAGACTGTTCACACAGTGACTGAAGAAGCTCCACTTTCCTGAGGCAGTACTAAGGGGACTCCCTAACTTCAAGCAATACGAAAGGGCACCAGACTGACTACAGATGGGTTATAGTAATATTTGGTTATAACTTATGCACACAGGGCAGCAAGAAGAAAAGCTACTATCAGAAATTTCTGACTAGTTTTCTTTACAATTTACATAAACACAGTGCTAAAGGCATTACAAATTTTCAAAGGAAATCTCTATCACAACCAGGGTCTGACAGGAATCCCAGGTCACAGCACAGTTCTCCACAGTTCTATAAGCTTCTTCAGACTCTGTGCTCATTAGCCAAGAATGGACAGAATAGAGCTCTAACTATAAATCTTACTAAAAATGTTATCCATAGCAAAGATATGTTTTCTTTGGAACTGACCATATTGTATATCTAAAAATTGTACTAATTTCTGTGTATTTATTCATCATATGCACAAATTCCAGACACAACTAAACAAAGCAAGATAAGCAGCAATTAATTTTAAAATCTTTGTGTTTAGGTCTTCAACTAACTGAGGACACTAGATATATGTATAGCATGTGTGAGTATGTAAACATCTTCATGTTTACTCATACACAGATGCACTAGAGAAGTAAAACAGTACTTCACAACATTATCAAACATTCATGATGTGAAAGGATACTCAAGTCATTTTTTTTTTCCACTCTATTCCACTTTTAGGACCAGCTTAACAGTTTTGTCAGTGACATGGACAGTGGGACTGAGTGCATGTTCAGTAAGTTGGACGATGACACCAAGATGTGTGGTGTGGTCAACACACTGAAGGGAAGGGATGCCATCCAGAGGGTCCTGGACAGATGGGCCTGTGTGAACCTCATGAGGTTCAAAAATGCCAAATGTAAGGTCCTATAAATGGGTCAGGGCAATTAGGAAGGGAAGTTATGGATCCCCCATCCTTGGAAGTGTTCAAGGCCAGGTTAGATGGGGCTTTGGGCAACCTGGACTAGCGGAAAGTCAATTGCAGGGGGGTTAGAACTAGATGATCTTTAAGGTCCCTTCCATCCCAAGCCATTTTATGATTCTAGGATACTATGTCATAAATTGCACTATGAATCAAAATATGAACTAAATCATACAGTCTGCAAAACCCTAGAAGTTATTTTTTCATCATTGCCATATTAGCAATCTGGAATTAAGTGATGACTCCAAATATATATTTTATTTTTTTAATTCAATCAATAATTCCATAACAAGAGAACCTATGAGGATGAAAGACAACTGACAGGAAACAATTATTTTTCTTGCATGTCAGACCAATGAAAAAAAAAGCATAGCATGCCAAAGAAGAATTATTCTGATTATATCAAGCTAGAAAGATTCTAGCTAGAATGTTCATAGTACACTGAAATACATATTGTCCTTGGTCTTACAATGGAAGATGTCCTGCATAAAGAGAAAAGTAACAAGCTCTGGAGAGAAACAGTGTTGTTCAGGACTGGGATTCCAGTACTATTCTAATCTGGAAAATATTTAAATTAATACATCATTACATCTAGCCGTGGAAATAAAATGCTGAATGTAATTATCACCACCCAGCTGTAGAGTTCCTTCATAATCACATGCTTCTGTCTGTTACTGCTGAGTAGCTGAGTACTCTGAGGATAAATCTAATTCTCCAACCACATAAACAGAACTTCTGGTATTTTACCATACCCATGCTTCCTCCTTTTGGGGAAGGAAATCACAAGTTCAGCCAGTGTATGTATCCTCTCTACATGCAGTATGTACTTTAAAGCACTGTGAAATCTTAAAAAGGTTACAGCTAGCTCTAAGCATTAGATTAGCTTCTGGTATATGACGGCACTGCACTTATTGAGCCAAAAATCTAACTGAAAGTTCAAATGAATAAAAGATAGCACCTGTGAAAAACAGAAGTTCAACATCACTAATGATATCTAGAGATCAGTTAACATGAATTGGCATCAATACTGTGTTTTAAAAGGCCACGTTACAGCTCTTTAAACTAGTGCTAGCCTACAAAGCTGTTGCTCTGTGAGATATGATAGAAATGTTGAAATGTTGCTGGTCTTGTAAATTTGATAAAGAAAGTAAGAGTCATACTAAAATCAGCCAGACTCTCCAAACAAGAAATTTCAACATTTTATTGCCTGGACTGAGAGCTAGAGATGACTACTGATAGTACAGTATAGCCTCCCAACTGTTTTTATATAGCCATTAGACTGTCAGCTTCATTTGTATGTACCATTCTGTATGGGGTGCTTCTGTAATAATTAGACTCATTAATAAAGGTTTTGCAGGAAGACATTAATAACTTGTGTTTGACTTCCATTTAGTCAGAAAGAAGGCAAGATTTTTACATACAAGCCTTTCTTCAGGCTTCTTTTTTCAAAAGTTTAACCTCACTTGGATCTTCTTACAATCGTTATTCTGGCAACGTAACTATTTCTACAAAATGTAAAAAGTTATATACCGATAATAGCTTGCTTCGGCAATATGGCTTACTTAACTGGTATTTTGCCATTTGGGCATAACGCCAAACATGCTATTCGGAAAAGGTAACAGGGCTCTCTGGCCTGTATTCAGAGCAAATTCAGTGCTTTATTTTCCTTTGCTTGCATAAATCAGGACATAATTAAAACTACCTACTGTCCCTGGTGGATGGTTCTGTTTCATGCTTGCAGAGATCTCATGACCCTTCCCATGATAGGGAAGGCTGTTACAGAAGCAGCACTGAACCCCTGAGATTGTATCAAGATTAAAGGAAGGGTGAAAGGCAGATCCACATTTAAATATTGTAGTGAAAAGTTATTGGTTTTAATCACTATATTAATGTAGTTTTCCTTCTATTTCCCTTGCCAGCATCACTCTCGCTATAACTGTCCTTGTGGGAGTGGTGACTGTGCAGAAGAATAAAAATGCTGTATTGGGTGGCAAGGGCTTGGTAGCAGGGTAGCTGTGGAGTGGCCTCTGAGCAGGGCCAGCAGCTGCCCCATGTCAGATCAGAGCCAGCTCCAGCTGGCTCCAAAAGGGACCCAGGCATGGAGCAGCAGTTCCCCTGTGGCCTGTGGAGAGGCCCCTGGTGGAGCAGGCTCTCCCCCTGCAGCTCATGGGTCCCACATGGAGCAGATCTCCACGCTGCAGCCCGTGGAGGAGCCCCCAGTGGAGCAGGTGGATGTGGCCTGGAGGAGGCTGTGGCCCATGGAGAGCCCCTGCAGGAGCAGGAGCAGGGGCTCTGGGGGGAGCTGCTGCCCACCTGTGGGGGACCCGTGCTGGAGCAGTTTGCTCCTTGGGGATGGATGGATGGACCCCGTGGTACGGAGCCATGTGGGAGCAGATCTTGAAGAGCTGCTGCCTGTGGGCAGCCCCTGCAGGCTCAGTTCAGGAAGGACAGCATCCCATGGGAGGGGACCCCACATGGAACAGGGGCAGAGAGTGACCCTGAAGGGGCAGCAGAGAAAAAGCATCAAAGCATCAGGGACTGACCGCAGCCCCCATTCCCTGTTCTCCTGCATTACTCAGGAGGAGGAGGTGGAAGAGGGTGGATGTTTTTACCTTTTTTTTTTTTTTTTTTTTTTTTTTTTTTTTTTAAGTTCTCACTGTTCAAGTCTGTTATTAATTAGCCATAAATTATATTAATTTCCCTTATGCTGAGCATGTTTGGCTCATGACAGTAATTGAGCAATCCCCTGTCCTTACCTCAACCCAAAGAGCTTTTTATCATCATAAGTTCTCACTCTGTCCCATTGAGGACGGTGAGTGACAGAGTGTCTCTGGTGTTTGGCTACCAGGGTTAAACCACAACAAATGCGTGCATATGTGCTTACCTGAAATATCCTTTAATTTTTGTTTAAGAGTACCAGTGACTGACCCACCTTGAAGTAATTAGTTTTATGCTGTCAGCCAGCTACAGATTATTACATACTCTAAGGCTGACAAGTTCAAATAAGGAGCACAACAGTTCACAAATTATTTTAATCAGACTCTTCACAAGCATGGACCACCTTGCATGGGGAAATAGACACAATGGTAACCACTCCTTTCCTCCCCCTCCCATTTTTTCCCCCTACCATATTTTTTTTCCTGTCAAATGGTGTTTCCTTTCCAGATTCTAATAGCACAAATGCAGTGTAAAGGAGAAAAACAAGTTTAAACCAGAAATTAATATTTGAACCAGATATTTGAACCAGAAATTAATATTATCTTGACGGATAACTACAATGCTTCATATTTTGACAGATTAAAGTTGTGGTTATTTTTCTCCTAACCTGCAGAGCACATCCTCTTTTCAACCCAAATTGTTTTGTGAAAAGATAAAATTAAGGATATTGAAATAGGGGGAATTCGTAAGCTTTTTTTTTTTTTCCCATTTATATATTTATTTTTAAATTTTAAGGTCTTAGGCTACAATATACTGGGAAACTCTAAAGTTACTTAAGTATGAGCCAAACAACATTCAGAAACAAACCACCACATGTGAACTATGTTTCCTTCTCCCACATATCTGTACCTGAAAATTAGGGTTAGGATTGGGATATGGAAGCCAAGCAGAGCGAGAGTTTTCCTGGTATTTGAAGGGTCCGTTAAAAGCCTGAGTTATGGCACTCAGGTTGAAAACACAAACTGCTGAGGCTGCTATGCTGTTCCTGAAAAACAAATATAAACATTAACTTAAATAACAACGTTATGAAGTTCACTTGCTGAAAAATAAATTAAAATATATATTTATTCTCCTTTATTAACTCTCCAAGTAATTAACAAAATTATTATGATAATCCAGGAGATAGTATCTCAGGATAAAGATACATGATGTGCTGACATTGGACTTAATTTTTTGTCACCCTTGCCAAGTAGCTCATATGGGAGAAACTTCATACTTTGTGCTGCTACTGTAGTATAAGAAGGCCATACTTTATGCCCACATATAGTCACATGCATCGAGGACATATTTCTTCTGGTTTCAAAGTTCAGGAAAACATTCTTCTCGGGGCTCATTAATGGTTCTTCTGTGCAACCAATGACAATACAAAGAGGTAAGGATTTTCATCTTATGGCATATTTCTGGACCCTATGGAACCCCTGGGTAAGAAGCCTGAACAAAAATCCCATCTTCCAAATGATGATGTACAGCAACAAAAATGCAAATTCAAGAAACCCATCAAGGGAAAACAACTTGGATTGCATACTTTATGAGATCTCCTGTTACAGGAATAAACAGCAGCCAGGCAAAACATGCAATTTCCTGTTCTTGTCTTGAAAATGTGACAGGTTTCACAATAAAGCAATTCTGCATGGTGTAAACAATATAACTTAGTGACTAAGAGATCTCTTAATGTGGAAAATTGCATTGTTCTTTTCCACAACTTGAGATAAAGACAGAGATAGTTAAGGTGGCAGTTGCACAAATTTGCACCGCAGGTAAAACAGCTGACAATTGATCCACAAAGCTTTCTTCTTTTTATTTTTATTTTCTATTTTGTAACTTACCTTGCATTTTACACAAGCCTTTAGAAAACCTACTACAGAAACTCCAAAATGATGGAGAGAAAAAATAACAGATCTAACAAAACTTTCCAAAACTGAAAAAATTAGGATATATGGATTTAACAGCAGGACAAGAGAGCAATTTCCTTGTTAATGTTTGTCACCCTTTTTTCAAAAATCCCCCAAACCTGAAGTTTTGTGCTAGTACCTTCTGCAGAATCAATTATCAATAGGGTTGATAATTCCCTATATAAGTTGTCATTAAAGGCAGCTTACAAATACTATGAACAAATATCAAATTCTTCTTAAATTCCCTGAAGTCCTTCAAGGACATCAAACTGATGCTTGTAAATATTCAAATGGTCTGAAAGAAATAAAGTCAGCTTCACTATGAAGCAGGAGGTACAATGTACTTAAAAGTCAGCCACACATAAATGGTACATGTTTGCTATGACTCACAGTATTTATAGACAGAAATGCTTCAATTTTTCCATCACAAAATGATTCACAGTATATTTAAAAAGAATTGCAATTCTAAAGATACTGAAACTGAAGAATTCTGAATGTGGTTCAGTAATATCTGATGCTGCTACACCAATGGAAAGCAGTGTGTGGGTTCCCCTCATGGAAAACCCTGGTGGCTCTCCATCATCAGGTTTCAAGACTGAAATCGTACGGGTTGTGCAGATATCTGTGAATCAATCAACTGAATCAATCAATTAGTTGTAATTAATTCCTCTTTGAATAATACATCTCTATTGGATAAGGCATAATGCTAAGCTAATGGGAAAGAAGGAAGTAGTAGCAAAGTTTCAAGTACTGTCAAGGTCTTACATTCCAGGTTCCTTCTCAAAAAGATTAGGGTGAATGATGGTAGCCCTGACACAACCTCAGAAATGGTGTAATTTGTAGCACAGGAAGCTGCACTGTTCCACAGATTGCCAGGACAGTCCTTCAGAGTGGCTCCCCTAACATGACGAAAGCTTTCCAGATTTGCTGGAGCAGAATTCCTCCAAGCAGGCTTTCCATGGCAGGAGAGTGTCAAGGCTATTTTGACTTCTCATGACAGATCATGTTGAACAGTGCGTCAG
Source organism: Netta rufina (assembly GCF_964035555.1). Lineage (NCBI taxonomy): Eukaryota > Metazoa > Chordata > Aves > Anseriformes > Anatidae > Netta > Netta rufina. The sequence continues at coordinate 84,299,991 of NC_140124.1, read as the reverse complement.
CATGCCACCTAAGAAATGCCTGTCCTCTAGGACTCATACTAGCTAGTAAAACAGACTAATGATATTAAAATAACTGTTGCAAACATCACCAAATTTTCTATCTCCAATAGTCCCAAAGACTGCTCTTCTCTATTAAAAAGCAGCATATAGCTTCAACACATTGCTTCAGTACAAGAACAGTGTTAAGCTTATCACCCAATGTCCCAAAGTCAGGAACTGTCAACCTGGTGCAAGGTGCCCATCAAGCTATGCTCACTGCCTGAGCTGCCAGCTAAAGGGTATATCCCAGTCTGGAAGATGTGTTTATACCAGACTGTACCAAAAGCAGGAGAAACGAGCTGAAGCCCAAAGTCATGATCACTAAGGGTAGCATTTATTTGTGACTATTCCTAGCTGGCTAATATGTGCATATATACCTCTCTATATACATATGCATATAAATAGGATGTAGGTATTCAGCTGTTTAGAAAGGAGCACTGAGCAGTGTTTTAGGTGCTCAAGTACCTTTTAAAATTCTATGCAAACCTGATTTATGCAGCAAGAAACTGCAAGTGGGAAAAAGAATCAGAAACCAAAATCTGAAACCTTGTTCCAGAAGTGTAAAAATTTGGCTGCACAGCCATAATTCATGGGTTGCTCTTGCTGAGCAACATATGAGCTCCATTTATCATGTTTTATGTAACAGCGCACATTTCTGAGATAAAGTCTCTCTCTCTCTTTTTTTTTTTCTTTTTTTCACTGAAAGTTAAACTATTCTTGATATCAAGCTCAGAGTCCAGAAAGCTTTTAGGTCCATTCATAATGTCTTTTTCACAATGTTTTAATATTTAACAGTTTTTAATTTTTAAGATTAAATGCTACAATTTCAGATTTTACCTTGTTGATATATAAGGTTCAGACAAAACAGATTAAATTTTGATTTGATTCTCAAGCTCACAGTAGGATATGTTAGGACTGATTTATAATATTTAAGAGCACATCTTGTGCTCTTTTGGGTAAAGTGAACACTTCCTGACTCAAATTGCATTGAGCCAAATTCATGATCACATGAAATTATAATTATAAAATATTTATTTCAAAAGCTCATCATATATTTATGCATATGAAATAATGTGTGAAACAAAAAAAAATTGTCTTTATAAGAATGGATGAAGTAGATGACAGAATAGCCTTAAAATTTATGAAAAAGATGACAGAAGAAAACATAACTGCTCCTTTGCTGTAAGGAAATATTAAGAATTCTGCCTTCTTTCATACACCTTCAGCAATTCATATTGGAAGCTGACTCTTTTTCACAAGACTGGGCAAACAGTGTTTTGAAATTATTATGTTTACTTCACACATACAGAACAGAGAACAGTCCAGAAGCTTTAGCTTTTACTGTTGTATATAGAAAAAAGAAAAAAAGAAAAAAAAAAAAAAAGTATCATGGAATTTACTTACACATTAGTGGTAAAAATCCCATAGATCAAGTCCAATTCTGGCAGGAAGAAAGTGCTCTGTAGTTCATTATAGTAAAATGGAATTTCTCCAGGACGAGAGCAGTTCAGCCGAGCTTTCATGAAGGTAGTCCAGGTATCCTCCAGCACAAACTTGCCACCAATGTCATTTTTGCACACCCTAGCAGCCCGAGAGAAGACTGTTTTCCCACAGTCATGTTCCACTGCATTCTCTCGGAAGAAGAAGTAGGTGAAGTTCCCAATGTCATAAGATGACACAAAATTTGGTTCTGAAAATAATAGAATAAAAGATTTATTATTGTATCCCAGTAATATATGCACTCATGTGGACATGAAAGTTGGCTTTCATGTCAAGCTGAAGATAACTTCAGGCACTACATTTAGAAAAAAGATACCTTATATTATCTTTATACCTTATATTATGGTGTATTCTTACTACGTAACTGGTTTAGTATTCCATGTTAAGCGGGTTTGTGCTTTGCTACCATGCCACTCCAGATTACTAGAACAATGGACAGTTACTGAGTGTGTCTAAGAATGTTCTCAGTCACTTTAATGAAAAGAAAGAAAATTCTAAATTAGAGCATTTGATGGTAGTATAACCACATATCAGCCTTATCTCATTTAAAATTATTCTAAGAATTATGGTATTTTTTTCTTTTAAGAAAAAGGATTAAAATGATTTAAAAAAAATAATAATAGTGATACAGGAAAAAACAGAGAACATAAAAAAGAAATCTAGGAAATAACAGATGATAATATTTCTTGAAATAAAAGAAGGGAAACTGTATGTACAATAAACACATGGCCCTTTTCCCATAAGGATTACAAAAACTGAGAAAAGTCCATGAGTTTAAGAGAGATTGACAACTTGATGAGTTGAATTCTTACAAGACAAATTTGATACATGGATTTGTGGAGAAGAATTCCCCTTGTGTAAGGAATCATTATAGAATGCTGGTACCTCTAAGAAACAAGAAAAAATTGTTTTCATTCCCAAATTTTGAAGTGGAAGAACAAACCAAAACAAACCTGCTTGAATTACTTCCACTGTGATGCAACAATCCCAAAAATTTAATAGATGAACATTTGACAGTGTTATTGCATTGGGGAAAAAAAAAAAAAAAAAAAAAAAAAAAAAAAGAAGCTGATGCAATTGAATCTAAACATTTTGCAGGAACACCTCTAACCTATCAAAAGTTTTAAGGAGAACTTGAAGGGCAAGAAAGCTGGCATTTCCAGGCAACAGGTCAAACCCTGTCAGACAACTCTTCTCCAAAGACAGCTCAACCCACAGTTTACACATCTTTTTGTGCTGCTTCCCTCTCTATCTGCTGTGCTGATAGTCTCCAAGACAGGTTTTTTTTGGCAGCAATGGTCATCACCTCCTTGGGATATTTGAAGCCGAGCAGATATTTAAAGCTCTCCCACTCCTACCTATAACTTTTACTTGTTATCCTATTCAGCACTTCCTTGAGAGTCTGTAACACAACACATTTTCCACAGGCTCTGATCTGTACATTGCACCCAAACACTTTTGAGAAGGACTTGTTGGTATCTTGAGCTCTCATAATCTCATAAACTCATCCTAACAGCACCAGTTATATCTTAAAAGCCAAAGGCAAAATAGTTTGACAGGACTTGTGATGGCAATAAATGTAAAATTGGATTGACAATATATGCAGAACTACACTCCTAGTTACCTTTTTCCCTATTAGAACCTTGCCTTTTCATTCTACATGTGTAAAATTTTCATTACACTAGGATTTTGCTTAAAAGACTTCAATAACCTTTAAACTTCATTATTAGAGTCTATAGATGTGTAGAAATAATTCTTAGTTGCTCATGAGCTGTCATTCTTTAACTATACACATGTAATATACTATCACAGTTACACTAAAAACTGAAAACAGAAAAAGCTGAAACAAAGACCTTACTTTTTAATTTTCTTAATCTGTTTTCTCTAATAATGTGCATGTTTGTTGAACACTTAACAGAGGAATGGAATGGAATACAAGATTTAATTAGAAGTATTAATGTTGAAGTAACAAAAATATGTTGCTAAAAGTCACAGAATCGTATACTATCACCCTCTAGACAGGTTAGACAGTTTTTGCAGACATTAAATAGTGAATATATGACCACAGATATTCTGCATGAAAGTTTTTTTTTTTTTTTAAGTAAAATCCAATCATGATGTTTCATTTATTCTCAAAACATATAATGTTTTCAACTGTATTGAGCAAACTTGTATTTATTTAACTAATGCATGCTAGAAACAAAATATTTTTAGGAATACCAGGAAAAAAAAAAAAAAAAAAAGAGACAAAAAAAAAAATAACCTACTCTCTCATTTTCCAACCTCAGTTTATATCCATACCACACCTTGCCATTGTTCCTCTTAATCTGTAATGCATGTTACTTTCTTCCCTCACTCTACACAATAGCCTTTTAGATTGTTCTTATTCCCATGGAAAGAACTCGTGGCAGAAAAAGCATCCACTAGTTGCAGTGTGACTTGGTTTATTTGTCCACTGTACTAATGTATTAAAGCAATATCCACTAACATTAGATGTTAAAAAACAGTACAACCAAAATAGCAAGAAAAAGTAAAGTTTTCCATCTGTTTGAATTCTTGTAGCCTGTAACCCTACTTGCTCTTTAAAATTTTCTCAAAAATATCCTGATTGTTATAAAAAGATTCTATTTATTGGGCAAATGCTCAACATCAATTTTGTCCACCTACAAAAACATCCTGTAGAACTCTTAAACACAGAGGCGATGCCCTGCAATCAGACCTTACAATGATGCTTCTCAAGGGGAGACCACTGGCATAAAAAGGTCTCTGCATTAGAACAACAGCAACTTGCTGCGGGACCAAAAACACTACTGGAAACTCTCAAAGTTAGAATAATGAATTACTGATAATGCCCATGAACTGTAGAAACAAACATAATATGAAATGCATTTAGAAATGTTTTTAAGGTTCTTGAAAAATCCATGTCAATTTGTCATGAGACTATTTTAAAGTTGTACATACATGTACATGTACATCATAGTACATGTATAAATAAAAACTAGTACTCACATTTCAAGGATTCAAAACTGAGAAATAGTCTATAATCTGCAAAAACCTGTGCATATACTTTACTGATTATGAAGTGATGAAAATGTGACCTGCTCTTGAAACTTGGGAAAACTGAATAATCTCAGAGCTATCTTGGAATTTTGTGGATATAGAGGGATTATCATGTCAGACTTTTCATTTCATTTTCTCTTTGTGAAAAGTGAACTAAGTCACTTCAAAGCTTCAAAGGAAAAGGGAGACTCTTTTCTAGGAAAAAATAGTTTATAGGTTTCCAGATATTGTGCTATGAAATGTCATTTGTTGACATGGAGGACTTCTTACAAAGGCTTTCACTAGATAAGTTGAAATGATTTTTATTATTATTTTTTTCCTGCTGAATTTGCATGTAGTTCTGGAAGAGTAAATTCATTTTGTTTGTGAATGAAAAGATTACTATAACAAGTGTAAGGATTCTGGTGTGTGACAGGATACAGCTGTTATGGATCAACATGAGACTGTCAATCTGTAATAATGTCATGACTATTGTAAATGACAGTTGTTTGTTTGTTTTTTTACATACATATATATATTCAGTTTATGGATGTGTCAGGTTTATTAGACTTTCACAAATCAAATGGAACCAATGGAATCAGGAATGAGTTTGTCAACGTGACATGACAAAGGTCTCCAGTGTAGTACATGGAGCAATGCTGCACAGATACTCAAGTCCATGTATTGAAAGCACTGCCATGCTAGTTAGTGCTGCCTCCAGGCAAACAGGGTTGTAGCATGCTATTTCTGAAGATTGCTAACTCAGCAATCAGACTTCAAGGTCTGGGAATGTCTATAGCTTCTCTCTTAAAGCTGCATGACTCTGTTCAGCAACGACTTTTCCCCACAGACTCTTCTGAGTTGTTGTAAAAAGATGACTGAACCATACAAAGTCCAGATAGTGCTTCAGTCAGAAATAACATAATTGTTTTTCCAAAGACTGGAGACAAACCTACATATCCCAGGGAGTACAGTCTCTGCACTGAACAAAAAGGCATTTACTAAGAAGAGGCAGTTCTTCCCTTTAGATAATTTTCTCTTTCCACCCATGCTCGGAACTCAGAGACCAAGCCCATGCTCACTGTTTTCACACTGATGCTTCCTGACAGTGCAGACTGCTCCTGTAGGGACTGGCTGCAGCTCTGCCACCCAACACACACTGACGTTGCAACCCAGAGAACAGCATCCTTGTAGCACAAAAGCAAGGATATGCTGTACACCTTGGGAGGCAGTGCAAGGACAGACCAGGAGACTCAAGAGTGTGCAGAGCTGGGGGACTCAGGAGAACCAGAGGATATATATGCACAAACTTGTATGTACACACAAACATACATGTATATGCCTAGAAGATGCATATATAGTTGTCTGTTAGCCTTTGTACAGAGAAAATGTGTGTGGCCAAAGCTCAATTAGAGTTGAAGCTGGCCACTACTGTGGGGGACAAAAAAAAAGTTTTTGCCTTTTGTTTTTAAATATGTTAACAGCAAAAGTAGGACCAGAGACAATATTGGTCCATTACTTGATGAGGATGGTCACCTCGCAAACAGGGACATAGACAAAGCAGAGACGTTTAATGCCTCCTTCACCTTGAACACTGATGATGGGTTCTGGGACCCCATATGCCCTGACTTGGAGAACCATGACTGTGGAGAGAACGATAAATTCCCAGCCAACCAATGAGATTCACTGCTCCACCTGGATGCATATAAGTCTATTAAGCCTGATGGGATTCATCCCAGGGTACTCAGAGAGCTGGCTGATGTCATCATGAGACCTCCTTCAATTATTTTTCAACTGTTGTGAGAATCTGGAGTGGTTCCAGTTGACTGGAAGCTCACAAACCTCATTCCAATCTTAAAGAAGGGCAAGAAAGAAGACCCTGGTAATTACAGGCCTGTCAGTCTCACTTTAGTGCATGGTAAAATTATGGAGAAAATTATCCTGGGAGTTATTGAAAAATCCATGAAGGACAATGTGGTCATTGGTCATAGCCAAAACAGGTTCATGAACAGAAGGTCCTGCTTAACAAATTTAAATTCCTTTCCTGAGAAGGTTACCCATCTACTTGACCAAGAGAAGCCAGTTGATGTAATCTTTTTGGATTTCAGTAAAAGTTTTGATACTGTTTCCCACTGTATACTTCTGGACAAAATGGATATAGCATACAGCTATGGATACAGCTAGATAAAAACGTAATGCCATAGGTGAACAATTGGCTGATGGTTTGGTCTCAAAGTATTATAGCAAATGGGGCTACACCAGGCTGGTGGCCAGTCACTAGTTGGGTTCCGCAGGGCTCCAATTTATGGCCATCTCTCTTTCATGTTTTCTTAAATAACTTGGATATAGGACTAGAAGGTGTTTTGAGTAAGTCTGTAGATGACACTAAACTGGGAGGAGCTGTTGACTCCCTCAAGGGCAGAGAGGCCTTGCAGAGAGATCTTGACAAATTAGGGGGCTCGGCAATCACCAACCTCATGGAGTTTAACAAGAGCATGTGCCAGATTCTGTGCCTGGCATCTGGCAACCCTGACTATACATATAGACTAGGGGATGAGAAGCTAGAGAGCAGCCTCTCCGCACCCCTTCCCCCCCCGACCCCAAACAAAACAAAACAAAACAAAACAAAACAAAACAAAACAAAACAAAAACGATCTAGAGGTTTGGTTGATAGCAAGATGAGTATGACCCAACAGTGTGCCCTGGCAGCCCAAAGGGCCAGCCATATCCTGGGGTGCATCAGGCACAGCACTGCTAGCTGGTTGAGGGAAGAGGTGTGGCCTCACCTCAAGTAGTGTGTACAGTTTTGGACACCACAGTATAAAAAGGGCATAAAACTATTTGAGACTGTCCCAAGGAGACCTATGAAGAGGGGAGGATGTATGAGGAGTGGCTGATATCACTTGGTTTGTTCACTCTAAAGAAGAGGAGACTGAGGGGAGACCTCATGGCAGCCTACAGCTTCCTTACACGGGAGGGAGGGGGAGACAGGGGCAGGGAGTCAGGATCTGATCTCTTCTCTGGTGACCAGTAATAGGACCTGAGAAAACGGCATGAAGCTGTGATAGGGGAGGTTCAGGCTGGGTGTTAAGAAAAGGTTCTTTACAGTGGGGGTGGTTAGGCACAGGAGCAGGCTCTCCAGGATTTCAAGAAGCACTTGGACAACACTCTTGGATGTATGGTTTAATTTTTGGATGGTCCTGTGTTGAGCCAGGAGTTGGACTTGATGATCCCTGTGGCTCCCTTCCAACTCAAATATTCTATGATTCTATAATATTTTCAAAATCTTAAAAATCTTAACAGTGATCTAATACTGAATGACATCCATTTGGACCTTGTTAGCCAACCTCACTAGATCAATGAATCACACCCTCTTGCTGTTGGTCTCTTATATTCAGCAAAATACTTAATAGCATTAAATTCTAAGAATATGTCTTTGTGGTTTATTTTTTTGTTTGTTTGTTTTGCCCCACCCCACCCCCCAAACACACACCATTCAGCTTGCAGTTAGAAAAGCTCTCCAAAATGAAAGTGAAAACAATGGAAAGAATTTAAATTCCAAATGTTGTGCTAGTTGACTTTTTTTTTTTTTCCCACCTTACTAACATAATTAATGAAGTACATTTCCTATTTACATTCTGCCATCTCAGTATTTCTTTTTTAATTATATTCATTTAGTGTAACACTCTGCAGCTGTTGGAACAGTATAGATCTTACATTAGGCTGCCCCAGGCATTGCTTCTTGTTTAAGGACAAATCTTAATCCTAGAGTAAAAATTTCCTGTGGTGTTAAACTCCTTCAAAGTAATATATAACCTGTAGTCATCATAGTTACCCTCATTAGCTGAAATGGAAAAATGTTAAGTCCAAGTATAAAACTAGTGGAAATCATTGCTTATTAGTAGCTATTTTTCCTCTTTCATAATCATCAAGGACACATTCTTAAAATACTCATCTGTCATACCATAGTTGGTTACCAGTCTATTTGAACTATTATTTCTTCTGCAATGCCTCAACTCTCCTTTTTTTTTTTTTTTTTTATATATATATATATATATACTGTTCCTTTTGTTCAATTGAAGGCTTTATGGGTATGGAAGAGCAAGGACTGCAAAATACAGTAAAAATGAGCATAACGGATATTTTTTCCAATCTTCTTTTATACTGCTGATAGATTTTGTAATACAATTCACTATAATCATAAAAGTAGATGCACTTGTTAGACATCATATTTTACTAATGTACTCTAATAATTCCTGAAATACCATTATTACTTTTCTGAAAAATAGTTTTCAAATATAATACTACAAAACAAAATATTATTTGTTATTTCAAATAAATCTGCTTCATTTTCAAGGTAAAATGTTCCATATAGAGCATAATATTTTGTAATTTATTACATCATTAGCTGATGCAAATTTGCTGGTGACAAATTCAGTGACATAAATTATTCTCTACTCTGATCTAGTACCTATTTAAGTCCTGGAGAGTCCTATCTGAGCTTCAGTGGATTTTTGGTTTCCTATATTCACGGATAGGTACCTTGCACAGCAGGATATTGGGAGAATGAGGGGGATGGGGAGCACAAAGAGGGAGAATATAGATGACTGCTGTAATTCACTCAGAACCTCTAGGGGTTTGGTCTATACAGATCTATCAACAAACTGCAAAAGCTTGGATGCTTACTTAAAACTCCAAACATTATTAAAGCCATTTCTTCTTTCTTTTTTTTTCCTCTCATCCAGTTTTGCAAAGAAAGAGCCAGACAAAGGGCTTTCTCTACAGATCTGGGCCTCTACTGTTTTTCTTTTTTTTGCTGGAAATTGGAGTTCACATTAATAATCATCCCCTTCTCCATTCACTGTTAGACTTGATGTGTCTGCTACTGAAATTCTATTTCTGCCTCCAATATTTCTGTCCTCCTCCTTTCTTTGGTGAATGCTGTTTTTTATGTGTTCTTGTTTCCCAACGCTCATCCCTTTTTCTCTCTTTCCCTCATTGAGATGTTTTTCTGTTTTAATTTCTTCCATTCTCTATTGCTCACTGTGTACTATTGTTTTCTGCAGCATTAATGAGTCTGATGTTTCTGCCACACAACCTCAAGGCAGGGCTGGACACAGATGATTTACTTGCAGGGATGCCTTTTTTCCTTCTTAGTATAGCCCCCTCCAACTGGCACCTAACACTGGTTGATACGATCAGCCCAGATATAAAAGAACAGGCTCTACTCTCTCTAGCTTCACAGTCTTTCAATAAGGAAAAGGTGGAACTTGCTGCTTCACCTGAGATAGATAAGAAGGAAAAAATCGCACCTTCATGGGAAGAGATGTCTATCTCTACCATTTTAAATAGGTGAGGAAGTGGCATGAAGGTGCTTTGTAGTAACAGTCTGACCTAGGACAAAGGAGGTCAGCAGATGTACCTCCATCTTGTGTCACCTTACCTCTTTTCTACTCTTATTACCATTTAGGGAAAGACATACAGCTCTGAAAGGAAAAATCACAGAACAACTGCACAATTTTTGCCTTTGGTAGCAGCTCCAGTGGAGAATCCTAAGGATGTCTTTCAAAAGTAATGGGTATTTCCGTACTATTTTAGGATACTGGCACAAAGAATGATGAACAGAAAGGATCAGAATGAACTGTATGGGTAGCATAACCAAAGAAAAGTAATTATTAGTCTTCTTGCAAAATAAACAACTGGTAGCATGTGCTTTGACTATCTTCAGTCAGGCCTCATACCTGAAAACTGAAGAGTAAGCTGCACATCTGAAGAAAACAGTGGTTTTGAGTTACATTATGTATTGCATAATAAGTAAAGCTTGTGTCAGGAATTTACAAGGCTTTTCACTAAAAACAAACAAACGAAAATGAGTAATTATACCCATTTCTATTAATGCTTTGAAGCAAAAGTGATAGGATTATTTTTCTTCTTAGCTCAATTTTTTTTCCACATATCCTTCTAGCAACAAGATTTATAATAGAAGTGAACAAACAAGAACGGATTTAGAGCTGCTAAATGTTAAAATGGATTTAAACCCCACTTACCAACTATCTGTGAGAATTTTGTTTTTGTTATTACTTGTGAAGACTAAATTAAAAAGAATAAGTTAAGACCAGATTAAGAAACTTTCTATTAAGCAAAATATTAAAAAAAGAAAATCTCAAAAGAACCATTTTCAGGGTATCTAATAACCAAGCAGCAAGAGGGAAAAGCAATAATATTGTGTCTACCAGCAGAATAGAACAACCCAAACATTCCTATACTCTTCTCAGCTAAAAAAGTTTATAATCTAAGATTTTATTTTATTATTTTTTTCTGGTTTGGGTCCACAAAATCACATTATTAAATCACATTTTAATCATCTCTGATCTGCCCAGTGATGAAGTGACTAGGCATTTAGAACAAGTTTGTATTTACTTAATGGGTTCCAAGAGCATCTATCGTTATATATCTAGGATAAAGAAACTACTACAATGCATTTCAAGACAGTTGGAGACCCAAGCAGCCTGAATATGCAATTTTAAGTGAAGGCATTTTGTAAAGAATGAAACCAATGTCTCAGTGTTTTGCCATATGATAAAACAAAGGGATTGACTGGGATTTGATTTTTTTTTTGTTTAATCTGTTTTTCCTCTTATTGGCTAAACAAAGCCGTTATAAAACAGACATTATAGACTAAACTAAACCTTCACAATTAGGCATCAAATCAAACATGATTTGAGAAGGTGAACTGAAAGGAGAAATACCATTATTAATTGTAAATGCTGGACTACAAAAAAAAAAAAATTAAAATCTCCCAAGTCTAAGCAGTGGAGGCTTTTCCTCATCAATCCGAACACATGCAGTTTGTGGATTTCAAGCATAACTGTTCCATTTACCTCTATCTTCTAGACCAAATGATTTTAAATTCTGCCCCTGCTGCGCTGCATGGATCAACCTTAAAGCAAAGCCCAATTAGAAGCATAATGTAACAGTAAACTCTGGGTATTATTTAAGCTCTGTTTTATGCTGAGAGTTAAAAGAGACTCAAATAAACAGCATGTCAGCTGTAAATCAAACTGTTTTTTTTTTTTCTTAATGAAAGATGTAATTTATTTACTTTCATTTAATAATGTCCTAAGAAGACTGCTAAGGCAGACTATTTTATTTTTTTTAATACTACTAAGGTGATTTTAAAATGTTCTAGCAACATGCTGCCCTTTACTGACCTGAGCAGTTGGCTGAAACTCAAGGTCTTGCTGATTGCATTGGTCAGGAGAAGAAATCAATGGAAGAACTGTCTGCTTTAGATATAACGCTCAATGTGTGCTCAAATGCACACATTGACCTCAAATCATTTCTCTCAAGCACAGAAGTACTTGAGTAAAGACTTAGAGAGAAAGAGAAATGAGAATAGGTGGCAAAACAACACATCTTAGAGAGTAAGATACTGGTAAACAGCCTTTCTACTTTCTTCTATGGTTTGTCCATGCATGTATACACGAACTCATGAGTAACTCCAAGAATTGTTTTTTTTGTCCTTTGTCTACATGTGAAAAGAGAAGGCCAAAGTAGGAAAATATTAAAGGGAGAGGTACATTCTCTGTTCAAAAGTTCCAAGCTTACTGTCCTGCAGCCAGTCCTGGCCCATTGTGATGGAAGAGTAATGTTTTGCAGCAGTTGCTAACTGTTCTGGGTGATCAGGTTCATCTTCACTGAGAATAATAAGAGTTAAAGAACACTAACAGGAGAGGTAAGAAAGGTTAAGGTAATATGGGGTCTGTCTGTTTGCCATCAGCTAATAAATTCCTGGTGAGCTACATGATCTGTAGAACTGCTGGTTTATGGCGAACTCTCAGGTCATAGCACTGGTCCTTCAATTGTATCTCCTCATGAAGGTGAGCACAGTCTGCAATATGATGATCATGGTCAAAAACCTGTACACTGCATATGGCCAGCTGTACTTAACATTATCTGTAGGAGCACCAGTAAGACAGAAACAGGCTCTGTGGGCAGAAGATTAATTTGCTTCTGGAGTAAAGGAGGGAAGATCTGAGATAAACTCTCTCTGAATATGATCACCAGTTATAATCAAGAGCTGAATAGGTTACTACTCTTAATTTTAGAAGACAGCAAATTCAATAACTGCCTTCAGGTGTTTCTTTCTTCTTGCACTGAAGACAAGACTGTTAAAACTCTAATTTTTTTCCAGAACTTTTAGAAAGTGGGCAGATATCTGCAACAGTTTTCAAGTGTTTTGTCTGCTATTAAAAATTGTCAGAACAGACAGAATTCAGGTGAGTCAAATCTCAAATACTGTCAGCAAGTTGTCGAGTGAACAAACAGTATATTTGCAGACCCTCCAAGATGGTTTCCACAGTAACTCCAGTCACCAATACAATCTCTGTGTTGACGGTGTTGCTGTGCTATCCATCTACCCTTTTGGATCAGAGATCTTTGTACTCCATACATCGCAGTGTCACTGAACTTTAGTTTTTCCTTTCAGTTATACCCCCACAGTATATTCTTGTAGCTGACGTGGTCTGAATAATTCATATTTTTACCCAAGCTACCCCAACTCCTCACCACCCTAGATAATTGAGTGTTGAGTGCATCAAGAAAATGATTATACAGAAATGAAATTTCACTGACTTCTCCATGCCCTACTAAGGCTAAGCACCTTATCAGAATGATGCTCAGTAACATATCCTGAAAATAACTTCCAACTTCCAATTCAGCTGATGTGGATTGCTTCCAGACTTATGAAGCCTCCAATAGAAGGCAGAACCTGATAATAAATTTATGACTCTGGCTGAATCAGAAGGAATTGCGAGGCTGAGACAGGCCATCAACCTAAATTTGTCTTGTATGTGATATCTGAGGTTCCAGAAACTGAAATTTCAGCGTGGTACACAGGACCTTGCCCAAGCCACTTTTCCCTTCCCACATTGTGTTTCATGGTTCCTGTGACTGCATGCCTTCTGCCAATTACGAACAAGTTTTCTTCTATATTGAAGATTTGGAGCTTTCCATGTCAATATCCTTTGCAGCAAGATACAGTGAATGTTGACAGCATAATCCCTGAAGGACAGCACACAGGCCTGTCCCTTTGGCCTAACTGATGGCATTAAAAACCTCTAAGTGCACTACGCCATCAAACCTCTAAGTTCACTACCCATCAAAAGCAACACTGTCTTTATTGTCTAGTCATGAAACATGAAAGCAAGATAATCAGCTGTGCTTTAAAATACTGCTGTAACCCCAGAAACAGTTTGAAATGGTCCAATATGAACTGCACAGTGGCAAGTCTAAGTGATAAAAGAGATCGCACCTCTGAGGGAAACATGGGTGTAACAGAAAAATGCATTCGAATTGGAGATATTCAGACATGTGCATATGCACACATGCCTAAAACAAGGCTGAATTAGAATAACTGTCAGCTAATGCTGCTGAATACATATTATGAATCATAGAATGGTATTGACTAGGAAGCTTCCATTCCAGTTGATAAAGCTTCCTACCTTTTTCTTGCAGGATTACCTATGTTACTTTCTCACTGAAAGAAGCAAATTCTTCACTTCAATCTAAGCACTGAAAACCTAATGCAGTTCCTTTGCACGGAGTCACATATGAGCAGGCAAATTGACATAAAAAGATATAATCCCCAACTTTTAGCTACCCCAGAAGACATTGAACCTTCTCTTCACATAGGGCACTCAGATGCTTCCAGCCTTTTATTGGATTTGCTTGAATTGGCTCCAATTACAAAACTCATCTTGTTCTCCCTCCACATAGATAAAAAACACACATTCCTGACAACTTAATTCCAAACAGTTTTGAGGCAGAAGAATGAGTTCTAACAGAGAACGTATAGGTGCAGCTGAAGCTTTTAATAGACAAAATGTAAATAGAGACAATCTGATTAATTGGAGCAGCTTTGGTGGGGAGTGGTGGGAATTTTACTGTGCCCTTTGGCATAGAACATTCAGTTAAGCTGAAAACTCAGTGTGAACAATGTTTTCACTTTGACAGGAGCACCCAGGTGTGGCACAGCAATTAGCTTCAATACCATGTCTGTGTGTACAAATGCTGCCTGAACAGGGATATCTATACAACAAGTTCATTTTTCCTCTCATACCTCGTTTATACTACTATAATTCTGTTATGTTTCATGCAGTTTGGTTTTGTTAATTAATATACTAAAATCAGCTGACCTTCAGAGAATGTAAGAAATCTCTCCAAGCTACCTCTGATGGCTTCTTTGCATAGGGAAAATACACCAAGCAAAGATGCACAATTCGGCATTAGGGTTATATAAGGACTGAAATATCTAAAATAAAGTCTGTCACTTGTAGCTGACATAATGTTCTGAAGCTGGAAGGGTTTATACACGCACTTAATTTTGAAGATGAGTAATTCCATCATAACATGAAATGCATTGTGGGAGTTGAGACTGATGGTTACTTACATGTCATGAGTTATGAAAATTAATTTTGTTTTCCCTACTGGGACAAACATGGGCAAATTATAAAGTACATAATTTTATATTTTATGCTAAACAATAATTTTCATTTTAAAAGGACTGCATCTATGTTTTGAAATACATGCATTAATTGGCAAGTGGCCCTGTTACATATGAGGAATACCTGTCAGTTTACAACTTCTCCCAGCTGGAAATCCTCACAAGGTATTTAACATCTATGGTACAGGAGTTATTGTATCTATATAGTCACTGATACTATATTATTTTTATGATATGTCTTGCAGACTAGCCCCTTTTCTTTGGCTATAATAAGCTTCAAAAATGTTAGTTTGCCACCTAAGCAGCTTGAAAACACACCTATTTCTGCTTGTCAAGGCTGGGACCTGCAAGAGAAGGTGGGGAAATTCAGTCTGCTTATTTTCTGCCTTTGGTTTTTGAAGAACTCAGCAAAAGAATACTAAAGACAAGCTACTGCTCTTGGCCAACTCAGTTTTGCTAAGTAAGCACACATGAGAGATAAAGTACAGCTCATCCCCATGCCTGCAAACACAGCTTGAATATTGAAGCACACATCTACAAACAACAGCTATGTTAATTACATGCCATTATAACAGTATTAAATTCAAAATGTATTATGAAAAAACGTAAATTCAACGTATTATAAAAAATAATTTTAAAATTATAAAAACGGTAGTCTAAAACATTTCAGTTTCTCTGAATGGAATTTCAGTAATGGAATTTCAACAACACAAATTGGGAGAACATGGGTTAAGAAGCAGTTAAGTCTCATAGTTCATCAGTACTCACCATTCAGCCACTTGGAGTTGTATTGGGCAGTGCGGAGAGGAGGAAGGGCCCCCAGACTGCGATAAATGGCAGGATCCCTTCCTGGAAAATCCATGGCCGTAGCAGCATATAATTCCCCACTGGAAGTGAGAAGAGCTGTGGAGTTGTGCTGGGGACTATAAGGACAACGAGCCATGCCACTGATTTGATCATGTATCTCTGTCAGGTTACTTAACTGTAAAATAGTGAGAAAATGGGATTAAAATGACCTGAAAATTGTCATTTTGGCCAAGCTGCATCAATCTGAGCAAAATCATATCATAAACACCAATTATCATCTTTGGCATTCTACAGCACTAATGAGCTGACCTGTACATCTATCTTGAACTGTCTCATAGAGGTTTTAATGTAATGTCTGATCTTGCTTCTGCACCTTTGGTGGGTAAAATATACAAGTTAATCATTAGCCTAAAATGTCTGATATTAGAAATAACTCAAAAAATAATTATCTATACACAGATTGTTACTATAAAAAATAGATCTGATTGCCAGAAGCCGCTAAGGTATTCATCACAGCAATTGGTCAGATGGTAAAAAAAAATATGACTGTTATGTAGGTGTGTTCTAGGAAAGAATGTCTTATGAAAATGAGATTTTTTTTTATTTTTTTTTTTTTTTAAACTGAGCTTTCTAGCTCTGTAGAAATATTCTCTGATTCAACAGCCCTAATACTTTCATCTACATAGCAAAGTGCAGTGGTAATATGTTATTTGAAAATAAAGGTAGAAAAGTTTTAAACATAATAAATGTGACAAGGATTTTTTGGTGATACTTGTTCTTTGTATTTAAACAATTCTCCCCTTCTTAAATAAATAGTTCACTTAGTCCAAACAGTAACATTTTGTTTTTTATTATATGACTATTTTTGATCCTTTGACACACATAAATTGCAACTAGGGTTTTGTTTGTTTGTTTGTTTTCCAGAAATGTAATTATTTTTCAGCAAAGATTTCTCACTCTCACCAGTCAAAAATCAGTAGCACAGGTACTCATCTTCTCTATAACTACACATGCACAGTAGGCAGCCAAACTAACATTTTACATATCAGCTCTCCAACCCACATGCAAATGGTCTGGACACAACCACAGCATACTCTGCCTATTAATCAGCTGTCTTAGAGCTTGAGCTCAGACTTGAGCTCATCAGACACAATCTTTAAGTCATACCGTCCGATTGGTGCAAATAGGAGTGAATGCATTGGTTCCACAGGTAAAGAGATGGTTGCCTCCAACAAGAAGCACTCGAATATAGTTCTGGCATTCCTCCTGCAATAGAGAAAAAATAATTTATTCAAAGCTTATGAACACCCAATGTGTTCAATACTGATACTCATAAACACTTCCTAATAAAAACACAGGCATCCATCTTTGTGAAAGGATCTTAATATCAGAACAAAAAAGATCTTCAGTATCAAAGACTATTTCTGACTGTGCACTTCAAAAGTTTAGCTAAACTATTAATGCACTGCCATTTCA
Source organism: Netta rufina (assembly GCF_964035555.1). Taxonomy (NCBI): domain Eukaryota; kingdom Metazoa; phylum Chordata; class Aves; order Anseriformes; family Anatidae; genus Netta; species Netta rufina. Next base: position 84,282,626 of record NC_140124.1, on the reverse strand, counting down.
ACAAATCAGATGCTGTTTTTGAAGACAGATCACAAAAGGGAGGAAGTCAGGATTAATAACAGCTTGCCAATAAGAAGAGTATGTTCAAACTAGTATAAATAAAATTATTGAGATGTCCAGACATGGATTTGTCCCTACTAGTTTCATAATTTATGTTTTGTTTGTTTGTTTGTTTGTTTTTAATTATTATAAGCATCTAAATTTCTGTCAATTTGAAGTTTCTCATGAAAACCTCAAAAATTTCATTATCTCACTACACATACACTGACCCCTGAGGAATAATTTGATTTTTATTTTTTTTAACCCTGTTAGAATGTGTATATGCTTTATGATTTATTTCACTCATTTCAGAAGCTAGGAACCAACAGCAATGTCTAGCATTTATTCAGACAGAGCTTTTTTCTGCAATATTAAAGATCTCCCAGAAATGTATATTGGATAGACTCAAACATTCATCCTGCAGAAATGAAGGAAGAATCAAATAAAATGAAGAAAATCAACCATATGCTTGGAGGGAAAAAATAAAAATACTAATAAAAAAAAAAAATCCAGGATCTTTCCATTTGAGAACCTGGCTAAAATGCTTTTTCCAGCATTCATTAACATGTAAAGGATCAAAAAACCCTTGTGAAAATATACCTATGAAGTTCTAACATTTTAAGGGAAATCATGCAAGTACATCCATGTAATGGTAACAGTGCAGAAGTCCCATTATCCGGTCCTATGGTTTTATTAAGTATATTGCTTGTTTATCTTGCAAATAGACTCTCATGTTGAAAGACAAATATAATTATGAATAAATTCATCAGGCACAAAATAAAGCAAGATGAAGGAAGATGGGCAAAATATATTTAAGATTTCCGAATAATATTAATAAAACCAAACCAAAACATAAAACATCAAAAAACATTCAAAACTGAGCAACATCTTCAAAAAATGCACATACAAAAGAAACTGCATTAGTCTCTCATGAAAACTTTTAGAACTTTCTCTTTGAGCCTTAAGTGTAATTGTCAAATATTTTAAAACTAAGAGTTGATTCCTGCTGGGTAAAAATATCTTGAATTTACCAAGACTGTCATCTTAAAACTCTTTCAAACAAACAGAAGTTAAAATGCAACCATATAATAGAGTCTGGCAGTGCAACAAGCCTTTTAAAGTGCAATTATTTCACTTCTGCTTCTGGGCAGCTTTCTTAATGCATGTTGTTCTAACTACACACGTGAAAAAAAAAAAAAAAAGATGTTAGTTATTTTTTTTTTTATTATTTGCTTTGTTTGTGTTTGTGTTTTGTTTTGTTTTGTTTTGTTTTTCATTTGTTTGGTTTGGTTTTTGAAAGAGAGAGAATGAAGGATGTTCAAGGAATTTCATATAAATTAACACAGTACTTCATTCTTTGTGCTGTTTCCATCTCGCCCTTTGCTGCAATCTATGGAATGTAAGTGTAGGAAAAATAAGTGGGTTCTGACATTACAGCCCAACCAACCTCTTCTCTTCATATCTCAGAGCTCCCTGAAACAGTGCCATTGCTAAATTATTTGCGTGTTGATCACTGTCCTGGTTTCAGTTAGCACAGAATTAATTTTCTTCCTAGTAGCTGGTGGAATGCTGTGTTTTGGCTTAGAATGAGAAGAGTGCTGATAACACCCCGATGCTTTAATTGTTGCAGAGCAGTGCTTATACTAAGCCAAGGACATCTCAGCCTTTGCTCTGTCCTGCCAACGGGCAGGCTGGGGGGTGCAGTAAGAGCTGGGAGGGGACAGACCCAGGACAGGTGACCCAAACTAGCCAAAGGGGTATTCCATACCATCTGACGTCATGCTAAACAATATATAGGGGTGGCTAGCCGGGGGGAGGGGGCCGGACTGCTCGGGGTTAGGCTGGGCATCGGTCAGCGGGTGGTGAGCAATTGCATTGTGCATCACTTGTTTGTACATACTATTATTACTTTCGTATTATCCCCATTGTATCATCATTATTATTATTGTTATTATTATTTTTGTTATTTTTTTTTTCTTTTCCTGTCTTATTAAACTGTCTTTATCTCAACTCACGGGCTTCACTTTCCATTTCTCTTCCCCGTCCCAGAGAGGGAGGGGGGAGGGTGAGCGAACGGCTGCGTGGTGTTTAGCTGCCGGTCGGGTTAAACCACGACAGTCTTTTTGGCGCCCAACGTGGGGCCCGAAAGGTTGAGATAACGGCAGATCTGATCAGAGTGTGTTAAACTAAAATTGGTGTAAGGATTAGACCTGCTTAATAGTCACTTGTCATGATGCTGATTGCTTTAATCACAACTCTGCTGCGCCTGTTTTCCAAATTGAGTATTATAGTACATTATTTTCCGTATTTGCTCTCTGTAGTGTTGTTTCTCCTCTCCGGGCCCTGGTTTCAGACCATTATGGTACTAAGTGTTATAGCAATGGCTTATGAGACGATAAGATATCTGGTCATGACTCTAACTTGGTATTTATACTCAGTAACATCGTGGACTCTGTACTTTGGAAACAGCATCTTGGGAACTATTAGCAATTATACCTATTGTTTTTCTCCATTAGAGAGTCAATCTGTGGAGGGGAAAGGGGAGGATATTTTTCCTTACTTGCTTACTCTCCCTTTCTCCTTCACCACCCCTGTATCCTCCTGGGTCACTCTGCCTTCCTCCTTCACCACCCTCTTATCCCCTGAGCTTGTTACAATAGCTCTCCAAGATATTGAATATTTCTGGAATACTCAGAATACCATAGTCCTGTTGTTCTGCCTCATGAATGCACTTCAGATTCTGCTTAAAGTTAAACAACTACTTATGAAGCTCATCCGGAGATCTGCCCGGAGGCAGTATAGTTGTGGGTGGCAGGGAGTATGGGTGGATATGGGCAGGCATCTAGAGCAGTTGGCACCCCCAGTGTGTTGGAAATTCACCCCTGAACAATGGCAAAATCCTCAAAAACTGGCAGAATGCTTGAAAAAAAGGTGTAATGATTCTGGCAGTTCCAAAGTAACACAAATCATTGTAACGTGCTGGGGCCTGGCTCATGCCTATCGAGCTGCCATTGATACTGCTGTCAACTTAGTGACAGACCCTGCGGCCACTCCAAACCCTGTGACAGATCCAACGGCCACTGTGACCCCTACGGTGGATTCTGCAGCCGCTCCAGTCCCAGCTCCTGCAGCCGCTCCAGTCCCAGCTCCTGCAGCCGCTCCAGTCCCAGCTCCTGCAGCCGCTCCAGCTCCAGCTCCTGCAGCCGCTCCAGTCCCAGCTCCTGCAGCCGCTCCAGTCCCAGCTCCTGCAGCTGCTCCAGTCCCAGTTCCTGCAGTCGCTCCAGTTCCAGCTCCGGCCGCTACTCCAGTCCCAGTTCCTGCAACTGCTCCAGCTCCAGCTCCTGAAGCCGCTCCAGCTCCAGCTCCTGCAGCTGCTCCAGTCCCAGTTCCTGCAGTCGCTCCAGTTCCAGCTCCGGCCGCTACTCCAGTCCCAGTTCCTGCAACTGCTCCAGTCCCAGCTTCTGAAGCCGCTCCAGCTCCAGCTCCTGAAGCCGCTCCAGCTCCAGCTCCTACTGCTGCTCCAGTCCCAGCTCCTGCAACTGCTCCAGCTCCAGCTCCAGCTCCTGTAGCCGCTACAGCTCCGGTTCCTGCAACTGCTCCAGCTCCTGTAGCCGCTCCAGCTCCTGTGGCCGTGTCAGAGAAACGAGCTGTAGCAGTGCAAGTTGACCCTGCAGAGGGCATTCCAACCCCTGTGGCAGACCCTGTAACAAAGTCAGAGAAACGAGCAGTAGCAGTGCAAGCTGCCCCTGTAGAGAAGGTGAAAATATGGTACAGAAATTCAAGTCGTTTAGAACGCAGAGAGTCTTCTGCCAATCCAGGTAAGGCTTCTGCCAAAACTAAGTATAGAGATGACGAAGATGATGACGACGCTGGGCCGTCAAGGATTCAGGAGGAGGAAGATGAGGATGCCGAAAGAGCAACAGTAACTACCCGAAGCCTAAACGAGCGCGAGCTACGAGATGTGCGAAAAGATTTTGGTCGCTGTATAGGTGAGCAGCTTGTCACCTGGCTGCTCCGGTGCTGGGACTCTGGAGCCAATTGTGTGGAATTAGACGGCAGGGAAGCCAAGCGGCTGGGATCCCTTGCTCGAGACGCCGGCATTGACAAAGCAATTGCAGATGGAGCACGACCCACCAGCCTCTGGAGGCGTCTCCTCTCAGCTGTGAGGGAAAGGTATCCCTTCAAGGAAGATATTTTATGTCTACCAGGCAAGTGGACCACTATGGAGAAGGGAATCCAGTACCTGAGGGAATTAGCCGTACGGGAAGTGATTTATGAGGATCCAGACCTCAATCAAACATCCACAGATCCAGATGAAGTCAAGTGTACACGACCCATGTGGCGGAAGTTTGTACGGAGTGCACCATCATCATATGCCAGCTCATTGGCAATAATGGCCTGGAAAGAGGATGAGGAACCCACAGTGGGTGAAGCGGCTAAACAACTCCGGCAGTACGAAGAAAGTCTCTCCTCTTCCTTACAGGCCTGCGTCTCAGCTGTGGAGAAACTTTCTGAAAAGGTTCACCAACTTGAAGAGAATCTATTGTCCTCCCCACCTGAACCAACCAGTGCCCACCGACCAAAGGAGAACACTGTGGAGAAACTTTCTGAAAAGGTTCACCAACTTGAAGAGAGATTATTCTCCTTCGCACCTGTACAAAGCAGTGTCTCAGCTGTCAGGGGTAGGCGTTCACCCACACAAGGAAGACGATATGGTGGGTACTCACCCCGTGCCACCCTGTGGTTTTACTTACGAGACCATGGAGAGGACATGAGAAAGTGGGATGGAAAATCTACCGCGACCCTAGAGGCACGGGTACGTGAGTTGCAAAAGAAAACAATCAGGAAAAAGGGATTCTCCGAAAAGTTTGCTGCTCCAACTTCCAGCAGACAGTCCTTCAAACACAGAAACGAGGAAGATTCTGACCAGGATTAGGGGGGCCCTGCCTCCAGCCAGGGGGAGGAAAGGGACAATCGAGTTTATTGGACTGTGTGGATTCGATGGCCTGGCACATCACGCGCACAGAAGTATAAGGCTTTAGTAGACACCGGTGCACAATGTACTATAATGCCATCGAGCTATAAAGGACCAGAGCCCATCTATATTTGTGGAGTGACAGGGGGATCTCAGCAGTTGACTGTATTGGAGGCTGAGGTGAGTCTGACTGGGAATGAGTGGGAAAAGCACCGCATTGTGACTGGTCCGGATGCTCCATGTATCCTTGGCATAGACTATCTTAGAAGAGGATACTGCAAGGACCCAAAAGGGTTCCGGTGGGCTTTTGGTATTGCTGCCTTAGAGACAGAGGGCATTAAACAATTATCTACCTTGCCTGGTCTCTCAGAGGACCCCTCTGTTGTGGGGTTGCTGAGGGTCGAAGAACAGCAAGTGCCAATTGCTACCACAACTGTGCACCGGCGGCAATATCGCACCAACCGAGACTCCCTGATTCCCATCCATAAGCTAATTCGTCAATTGGAGAGCCAAGGAGTGATCAGCAAGACTCATTCACCTTTCAATAGTCCCATATGGCCAGTGCGAAAGTCTAATGGCGAGTGGAGACTAACAGTGGACTATCGCGGCCTGAACGAAGTCACGCCACCACTGAGTGCTGCAGTGCCGGACATGCTGGAACTTCAGTATGAACTTGAATCGAAGGCAGCCAAGTGGTACGCCACAATTGATATCGCTAATGCATTTTTCTCCATCCCTCTAGCAGCAGAGTGCAGGCCACAATTTGCCTTCACTTGGAGGGGAGTCCAATATACTTGGAATAGGCTGCCCCAGGGGTGGAAACACAGCCCTACCATTTGCCATGGGCTGATCCAGTCTGCACTAGAGCAGGGGGAAGCTCCTGAACACCTGCAGTACATCGATGACATTATTGTGTGGGGTGACACAGCAGAGGAAGTTTTCGAGAAAGGGAAGAAAATAGTCCAAATCCTTCTGAAAGCCGGTTTTGCCATAAAACAAAATAAAGTCAAAGGACCTGCACGGGAGATCCAGTTTTTAGGAATAAAATGGCAAGATGGACGTCGTCAAATCCCAATGGATGTGATCAACAAAATAACAGCTATGTCTCCACCAACTAACAAAAAAGAAACACAGACTTTCCTAGGTGTTGTGGGGTTTTGGAGAATGCACATCCCAAATTACAGTCTGATTGTAAACCCACTCTACCAAGTAACTCGCAAGAAGAATGAGTTTGAATGGGGCCCTGAACAACGACAAGCCTTTGAACAAATCAAGCAGGAAATAGTCCATGCAGTAGCCCTTGGGCCAGTTCGAACAGGACCAGATGTAAAGAATGTGCTCTACACTGCAGCCGGGGAGAACGGCCCCACCTGGAGCCTCTGGCAGAAAGAACCTGGGGAAACTCGAGGTCGGCCTCTGGGGTTTTGGAGTCGGGGATACAGAGGATCTGAGGCCCGCTATACTCCAACTGAAAAGGAGATATTGGCAGCATATGAAGGAGTTCGATCTGCTTCGGAGGTGGTCGGTACTGAAGCGCAGCTCCTCCTAGCACCCCGATTACCGGTACTAGGCTGGATGTTCAAGGGAAGGGTCCCCTCTACGCATCATGCAACTGATGCTACATGGAGCAAGTGGGTTGCACTGATTACTCAGCGGGCTCGAATAGGAAACCCCAGTCGCCCAGGAATATTGGAAGTGATCATGGACTGGCCAGAAGGCAAATACTTTGGGATATCATCAGAGGAGGAGGTGGGTCGTGCTGAAGAAGCCCCACTGTACAACCAGTTGCCAGAGAATGAAAAGAAATATGCCCTGTTCACTGATGGGTCCTGTCGTATTGTGGGGAAGCATCGGAGATGGAAGGCTGCTGTATGGAGTCCTACGCGACGAGTTGCAGAAGCTGCTGAGGGAGAAGGTGAATCGAGTCAGTTTGCAGAAGTGAAAGCCATTCAGCTGGCTTTAGACATTGCTGAACGAGAAAAATGGCCAGTTCTCTATCTCTACACCGATTCATGGATGGTAGCAAATGCCCTGTGGGGATGGTTACAGCAATGGAAGCAAAACAACTGGCAGCGTAGGGGCAAACCTATCTGGGCTGCTGCATTGTGGCAAGATATTGCTGCTCGGGTAGAGAACCTGGCTGTGAAAGTACGCCACGTAGATGCTCATGTGCCCAAGAATCGGGCTACTGAAGAACATCAAAACAACCAGCAGGTGGATCAGGCTGCTAAGATTGAAGTAGCTCAGGTGGACCTGGATTGGCAGCATAAAGGTGAATTATTTATAGCCCGATGGGCCCATGACACCTCAGGCCATCAAGGTAGAGATGCAACATACAGATGGGCTCGTGATCGAGGGGTGGACTTGACCATGGACGCTATAGCACAGGTTATTCATGACTGTGAAACATGTGCTGCAATCAAGCAAGCCAAACGGTCAAAGCCTCTTTGGTATGGAGGACGATGGCTGAAATATAAATATGGAGAGGCCTGGCAGATTGATTACATCACACTCCCTCAAACTCGCAATGGCAAGCGCCACGTACTTACAATGGTGGAAGCAACCACCGGATGGCTGGAAACATATCCTGTGCCTCATGCTACCGCCCGGAACACCATCCTGGGCCTTGAAAAGCAAGTCCTATGGCGACATGGCACCCCAGAAAGAATAGAATCAGATAATGGGACTCACTTCCGAAACAACCTTATAGACACTTGGGCCAAAGAACATGGTATTGAATGGGTGTATCACATCCCCTATCATGCACCAGCCTCCGGGAAAGTTGAACGATACAATGGCCTGTTAAAGACTACCTTGAAAGCAATGGGCGCTGGGACGTTCAAAAACTGGGATACGCATTTGGCAAAGGCCACCTGGTTAGTCAATACTAGGGGATCTACCAACCGAGCTGGACCTGCCCAATCAAACCTGTTACGTACTGTAGATGGGGATAAAGTTCCTGTAGTGCATGTAAAAAATATGCTGGGTAAAACAGTCTGGGCTACTCCTGCCTCAGGAAAAGGCAAACCTATTCGTGGAATTGTTTTCGCTCAGGGACCTGGATACACTTGGTGGGTGATGCAAAAGAACGGAGAGGTCCGGTGTGTACCTCAAGGAGATTTAATACTGGGTGAGAATAGCCCATGAACTGAATTGCACCATGTTAAATAGTATATTATACTGTATGTTATCATTACCATGATTACTATAGGTGACTAATTAGAATGTATGGAAAAGAGTGTAACCTGAGCATGACATAAATGGTATGGAATAAGGGGTGGATAGATGTCCTGGTTTCAGTTAGCACAGAATTAATTTTCTTCCTAGTAGCTGGTGGAATGCTGTGTTTTGGCTTAGAATGAGAAGAGTGCTGATAACACCCCGATGCTTTAATTGTTGCAGAGCAGTGCTTATACTAAGCCAAGGACATCTCAGCCTTTGCTCTGTCCTGCCAACGGGCAGGCTGGGGGGTGCAGTAAGAGCTGGGAGGGGACAGACCCAGGACAGGTGACCCAAACTAGCCAAAGGGGTATTCCATACCATCTGACGTCATGCTAAACAATATATAGGGGTGGCTAGCCGGGGGGAGGGGGCCGGACTGCTCGGGGTTAGGCTGGGCATCGGTCAGCGGGTGGTGAGCAATTGCATTGTGCATCACTTGTTTGTACATACTATTATTACTTTCGTATTATCCCCATTGTATCATCATTATTATTATTGTTATTATTATTTTTGTTATTTTTTTTTTCTTTTCCTGTCTTATTAAACTGTCTTTATCTCAACTCACGGGCTTCACTTTCCATTTCTCTCCCCCGTCCCAGAGAGGGAGGGGGGAGGGTGAGCGAACGGCTGCGTGGTGTTTAGCTGCCGGTCGGGTTAAACCACGACAATCACCCACTCTTTTTGTTCAAAAATAATGTAATTTTTTAAAACTCTGACATTCCTGAGATTCACAAGATACTTCTCTTTTATGTTTCCAAGCCTGGTGCCAACTTCACAAGCATCCACAGTGCAACAGGGCAAATAAGACATCTCAGAGAAAACTTTTGTTGGGTACACAGTACAACAAAATCAGAGCTGAAAAAGTGGCTTATACAATTGGTTATTTTATTCACACAACAAATCCAAAATAATACAAAACAAAAGACTAGTCCTGAATAAAACAATCACCACCCAAAAACACTGAAAAATTATTAAATTAAATTTAGTCGATTAAAATGTTTAGAATCACTTTTTTTTTTTCAAATCTGAAAAAAAAAAAAAAAAAAAAAAAAAGAGGTGTGTGTTATAGAAGCAGCATTTGTGACTTTAAAATCAAAGGTGTTCCCCTCCCATTTTGGAGAATGGTGGTAGCTTTGGTGGCCATCTTTTATGTAGACTTATTCTACATTTCATCTTTACTTCTTTGCCCATGTTTTCTTACTGTCCCATAAAAATACCTTTTAAAGAAAAAGAAATTAATTGAGTAAGTACTGTCTATTTTTATATCAGTATACCTTAAAGAAAACAGAGCTATTTGAAACAATTTAGCGGCAAAGCAGGCTAGATTACTACTTAATTTTAACACCTACTTGACAGTTTAAGGACAATCTGGCTACAGTTACTTAGCCATTTGCAGCAACATTTGTTGTATAGGCTAATATTTTAAATACATCCGTGCTTATATTTTTAATACTTTTATAGAAAATTCATATGCTAATATGTGCAACCATTACAATCTTAAATAAACAAGGGGTAAGATGCTTGACTACATTTTTTTTTAATCTCTTATTTTATTTTATTTTACTTTTTCCCTTGTGTATTTGTATTTTTTCATTTATAACAGTTCTTACTACAAGTTCCAGTTGAAATGGCCAAATTTGTTCTCTTAATCATGTGTGCTATTTTAGACTTCTAAAGGCTAACACATGCTGGCCACAAGGACATCATTTTGTCTGGCTCACTCTTGAAGCCACTAGTTATTTTAAGCAACTGCTTACATTGGTAGATAAATGTATGAAGTCTCAGTAACAAACATCAGCCTTCAAAAGTCAAGTGCGCATTACACTGTCAGATGTGACAGATGTCCCTGTATATTTTTCTCTCCAGCTCTTTTCCCTCATTGGCTCCTAAAGTATAAAGCTCAGAACAACAACTACTGCTAACAGCTAGGGGCAAAAATTCCGTGCAGCTTCTTTCTCAATAACAACACCAAAGTTGCATTTAACTGACCATTATCTCAAAACAGCTAGAGCTGCTTTACAGTTCAAAGCTGGCTTGTGATTTCAGGGCACTCCATCAGCAAACTGACTTAGAGGTTTTCTGCCTGCACTCACTGCCCCCACACTGGTCTGTGGTCAGAAAAGCTTCAAGAGAAACCAAGATCTGAGTGAGTAACTTACCCACAGCCATCCTTGTAATCCTCACCATTCCTTTGCCACTGTCTGGGCTTGCCTTGTGTATTTTGTCTCCAGTCTTTCCTGTCCCCTCCCTACAGTCACACATGTATCTGGCCTAAAATCTGAAGTCGCCCTGAGAAGTTTTACAAAAATGAAATCCCCAGCAGCTCCCCAGTTTAAGCTGGATCTACGTATGCCACAGCAAACAAGGAAGCAACCTTTCTGGTAACAGCAACTGGAAACTTCCAGGGGGAGTTTCTCTGAAAAAATACAATTCACTGTACCACTGAAGTGAATTCCTCCATGTCTGCTAATTTCCCTTTGTTTCAAGTGAAGACTGCTGTGGTTTCACTAGGAAAAGGAGATGCCACGGAGCACATGCTTTCCTCATCTGCATGCGTAAGTTCTCCCAGTTTAAAGAGTATGGCTCTTAAAAATAACCTGTGTCATGAACTTCTTTTAGTCTTGGGCATAAGTCAGCAAAAGACATATATCATCAGGTTATCCTTTCTCTGGCCTTAAACTTAATCTTTGATTTTAACCTCAAGCACATCAGTGAAAGCAAGAGGCATGAAAAGTACAAAGAAAAAGACAGTTGTCGTTCCATCTGTGCTGGTTGCTCAGTCAGAATTATTTCTTCACTGGATTGCATTCAGATGTAATGAAATCCAAGAATTGTGCTTCTCTTCTAGATTGTGAATGAAGAAAAAGGCTACAGATCCAAATGAAACACTAAATTTTTATCCAAATAGTAACAATACTAAGAAGCAATCACAGCATCATAGAACAGTTTGGATTAGAAGTGACCTTAGATAAGAACATCAAGTCCAACACCCCTGCCAGGAGCAGGAACACCTTATATTAAATCAAACCACCCAAAGCCCCATCCAACCTGGCTTTGAACATTTCCAATGATGGGGCATCGACAGCCTCTTTGAGCAACTCATTGCAGTGCCTCACCACCCTTGTGGTTAAAAACAAATAACAACAAAAAACTACAATTAAAACCCTTTCTAATAATAATCTATAATCCATATCTAGCCTCTTCTTTGAGATCATTATTCTTTGTCCTATCATTACAGGCCTTGGTAAAAAGTTTTTCTTCAGCTTTCCTATAAGCACCCCTTAAGTACTGAAATCTTAGAGGTCTTTATTAGAATAGAATACATACTATTGTACATTGACAACTTTCAATCACTTCTACAAAACAGTGTGATGAGCATGAATGAAAACATGTATGTATGTACTACACTAGCTATTCTTGAACACATTTCACAAATATTGAGTATTTTTCTGAGCAAAATTATTTAATAGCAACATATGCTTCTGCACTGTTGAAAGGAACATGGATATTAAACCACAAAGAGTACTGTAAACATAATAGTCAAAGTATACTGCTATAGCCTCAAATTTACCATCATTTTCATCCATCATGTTAGATTACAGTCACTGCACTGTGATTTTCAGATGAGCTGAATGTTATTCTCACAGTTTTAAATTTCAAAAATAACTGTAAAACAGAGGCATAAACTTTTAGTTATACACTGCATTCCTACCGTGATATTTTCTGCTCTGTACACACCTCAATCATTGCCAAATAACAATATTCTATTGTCACTTGAGCAAGCTCTTTAACTTCAGATTATGTCACCTCAAAACTAAGGGTGAAGCCTTGAAGGGTATATTACATGACAGACTACAAATATTTTAGGTGGAAATAACAATTTACAAAACGAAACATTTGTCTAAAATACGAGGTCCACAAAATTATTTTCTCTCTGCAGGTTAACAAGTAAGCATCTAGTAAGCATTCTGATCTATAATCTATTTCTACCATTAAAGCCTTCACACAAGTCAGTAATTTTAAGGTAAAATATTGCCCATTCCTTTTCTCTAGCTATTAATACCTTCTATACACACCTAGTAAATTCTGCATGTTAATGCCTAGTTATCAGTAACTTTAAATACATGTTTCCCATGCTGGGATGGGAAGAAAGGGAAAGGAAAAGAATAAAAAAGGCAATGCCATCCTTAATTCCTTTTCTCAGTGCTGTAAAATCATATCTACAGTGAAAGATGTTCCTCCATAAAGACAATAATCTTCCATGCTTTACAGTGCATCTTTCTTTCCTTCTATTCCTTCCTTCCTTCCTTCCTTCCTTCCTTCCTTCCTTCCTTCCTTCCTTCCTTCCTTCCTTCCTTCCTTCCTTCCTTCCTTCCTTCCTTCCTTTCTTTTCTCCTTCTTATTTATTTATTTATTTATTTTCCCCAGCTAATTCAGTCTTTTTCTCTCTTCACAGTATAACACGGACATGATTCTGTAATTAAATTCTTCTTCTTCAATCTCAGATGGGAAGAGATACACCATGGCCACACTGCAACATTATTTTCCAGCACTTAGTAAGAAAAGCTGAAAATGAACTGCTTTGCTTGATGGGAGATGTTAAAGGTCAGTGATTATATGTATATAACTATGCAGACAATGCAGAAGAAATCTGTCCTCTACTAGAAGGCATGAACATTTGGAATACATTTTTCAAGCTTGCTAAGGTTTTATGTTCTTTTATTTCTTTCTTTGTTTTTGCTTTTGAGTTTTGCTCATCAGCAACGTATGCCAACATGTTTTGCTGAATGTGAGTCCTGAAACCAAGTGTGTTCACTTATAGTTATTGTGCAATGTACTTCTGTGTTTCTCCTTTACATTTTAACTCAATTAACTTCAACAATTAAACAGCATAATAATTATAGACATATATTGCATGCACTTCTAGTTGATTTTATACTTAATTTCATAACTACTTTCAATTCAGGACAGCCAGTAAAGAACATGGTTTTAGTACAGGTTCCATCTTAGGACTGCATTTAACCATTCTGAATAAAAGAAATGGTAGTTAGCCAGATAAGAAAATGGTTCTGAATACTAAAAATAACATCAGGGCCCATGTCCATAAGTTTAGTGAATGACATACTATTTTCTTCATAGCATCATTATGAAATATAAATGTTTCAAAAATTGCATCTAATACGCAGGAAAACAAACTGATGAATTTATAAAGAAATTACACAGTTATATGGGATTTACAGTGTTGAAAATGAAGTGAGATACAGCCCATTACACATGACATGTTGTAGAGTCCAAACAGTAAATTGTTAGAAACTCAATTCCTTGATCTTTTCACAATATCTTCATGTGACTGTTCCTCCCACCACACACCTCCCTATATATATTTTTTTTTTTCCTTTGCACATATATCAATGTCATACTGTTTTACTACAACTTTACTCAGAAAAGAATGGGAGATAGCACAACTGCGTAAGGTAGAATAGATTTATACACTGAATTATAGCTGATATTAAAAATTTTGTAAAAGCAGAATGGTCTCATGCTTACCTTTGATTTGCCTTTACTGTAACAGGCTCTTTTAGTAGCTTCATCACATTGCCATTCCACTGCCTGTAACCAACAGAAATTCATTAGAAATGCAGGGAACACAGAGATGTAAAACTTAGCCATGTAAGCCCATACTTGAGACACGTGCTTCAGGCATACTGACGATTAACTGGGGGTGTTTCTATCCACAATCACCTTATAAGCTTTTCTCCTTAGAAATGTAATTTTGCTGTTCATGTCTTAATCCAGAGTGAAACTGGCCATCCCCATGAATCACTGTACCTACAGCTTCAGCAGAATGAACCCCAATCACATTTGACACTGACTACCTGCTTTTGTACCAGCCTCACTAAGCTAAGCAGCTAAGAACATTGTGAAAGGACAACCCTTTCTCCCCAACACAGCCAGGACACATCACACCTGGGGTCAGCTCTGCTGAGAGACCTTGTGTGTTGGGAAAGGCTGCAGTCCTGCTGTTTTTGCAGAATTTCTCTCAAGCATGAAATGGAGATTTTAGTTGCTCAAGGTGTGACTGCAGCAGTAATCAGAAGAGCTAAAACATTGAAGGAAAGGAGCAACAAGCAGACACATACAAGACAAGAGTGAAATGGAGCACTGCAAAACAGAAGCAATTTATCCTCATTTTTGAACTGTCCCTCTGCTTCGACAGATTTGTGCCAGGACTGGAAGTCTAGTCTGCATCACTACAGTTTCACTGCCTGAGTTAATTCCAATTATTTCAATATTTACCATTCAACAGCTATGACTTGCAAACTCTATTGCTCAGTGGAGCAGGTCCTATGCTTGGTGTTTATGTGCCAATATGTGCACATATTTGAATGCCTGTGTGTGCTGTGTAGTTAGAGTGCATTTTAAATCATCCTGCTTGCTTTCACATCAACAGTGCACGTCCACTTGTTCTTTATAGAAATGTCACAAAGCATTTTAAATTTTACCAGGAAGAACTGAGATTACTAAACTAACCACTGCTGCTTAATTATTGAAATCACAGCTTTTTCAGTTTTGTTTACCAGGAAATAATGAGAGAATTCATTCAGATTTAATATAAGCAATCTTTTGTACCTGTCTTTCAATGGAGACTATATTAATAGCAGAATCTATAATTAATAAAAATAACAGGTTGAAAGCCTGTTTAAACAAAGGGGAAAAATGCCTGCAGAGTATACTATGTAGTATTCTGTTTTGCTTTTCAACTAGCCCAAGAATGTGCTTTTCATTTCAGGAAATAAAGACATGTAAAACAAACATCATTGCTTCTCTTCCTCCAGCCCAAGCCTTTCCATTTAAAACATTTTCTTTTGCAGATAAATGACCACAGCATGTTGGGGATTATATTGAAAACTTCTGGAAAAGTCAACTTGCAAATGACCATAGCATCTATAGCAAAATGTGTCTTACCCTATATTAGATTAAAAAAGCAGCAATGACTTAACATTTTTGATTCTGTAATGCAAGATTCACCTCTATGATGATGACAACACTACAAATGACTGCTCTTGGATAAGCAGTGTGGGTTCCTTATCAATTCATTAGGACACACTGAACCTTTATCTTATATGGCTATAGATACAAGTACTTTATATTGAATATATTATCTTTAAACAACACAAATTTGAAATGCCTGGAGAAATGCCAAAGTTACTGGTAGGAGGTCAGGATAGAAAGACTTCTTGGAATATAGGTACTGAAAATATGGTTAGAAGGAAAGTTCTTGCCAAAACTGAACTGAGAAGAATATGCTGAGCATGAACAGCAGTAAGAAAGACAGAAAGATTGGAATCAAGATAAAATGCTTATCAATAAATCAATTTTCAGTGACAAAATATCCAGCTTTCAATTGGCTCTAAGTCCATGGTAAAAGAGTCATTTGAAGGAGAAAGATGTAAAATGCAAAACTTTTGCAATGTCATAAATCAAACAAATTAAGTACGTTTCTCAGGCACTGAAATGTTTCAGAAAAGACAAAACAACAGGCTTTAGGGATAAGAAATTCAGAAGCCAAAAGTGACAGTTCTTCAAGTTTTCCATGAAATCTCAGAAAAATATACTTCCACGAGCAGGTCACAAAACCACTAAGTTATTAGCATAACTGAAAGAAAACTTTCATCTCTTTCTTCTGCATCCATGAAATGCATAGATTCAAATAAGGATACTAAATATTAAACCACTATGCTATATATTTGAGTACAATAGTTAGGAGCAAATACAAGAACACAAATAGAATTGTATTCTACTGTAAACTATTGTAACTATGCATAAATACATGCACTTTCTAACTTTCTGGAAAAACCCTCTTCATACACATATGCCAAAAGAGTAATACCGTCTGGATAATAAGTACATACAGACAAACTAGTGACAAAGTCACTAGTCATCTTTGAAATCAAATATACTTTATAGCCCTATAGCACTGTATTCCACTGTTGGAGGAGACAATAATAGAGAAGGTTGCAAATGAAGTTTATTACAAAGGCACCCGAAGAGAGCTGGGTAAATCAGACTCTTATACTTTGGTCCCCAAGGTTCATACATATTCAGTAATAAATTCATATGCCCTGTTACTGATTAAATGAAAAGACTAGATATAAACTAACATTTATATAAACAGAGATTTTTTTCTTTTAATCTTCAGGAAATTTGAGGGCCTTTCTCACAAAATGGAAATTCAGTTATTCAACAAAGCCTACTAGTAATACACAGGAGGAAGACAGGTGGAAACTCATCAAGTTAAATGTCATTTCAATGTGGAAAAAAAGCAACAGGAGAAAAATGTGTTCTGAATCTTTAATACATAAAGACAAAACAAAACATCCCAACAGAATAACAATGCAATTTTTGTTACTAGACAATGAAGAGTTTAGAGTTTAAATTCTGAAAGAGCAGTCTGACACGTACAGATTATTTTATTTTAGAGAACAAGAGCAAAGAAAGGTTAACTTAGAAAAGTTAGCATTATCCATTGTTTGCCTTAAACTGACATATTCTCCTGCTTTGCACCATTTAACAATATTTCTCAAAGTTTAGCTAAGTAGTGTAGAGAATAAGATATGAATACCATGTTGGATATTTTATCCCTTTCAAGACCAATACAACTAAAGTTTATTCTGTTAGGATCTATTCATTCCTACATGTCTTAAAAAAGCAGCTCCAATTTTCATGTGACAAAACACAATCTCCAGCGTTCCACATACTGTTTTTAATTAATATTGTAATTCTACTTAAGCTGGCAACAAAACGCATTGGACTGAATTATAGAGACTCATGTTTTTCTTTGCTCTGGGGAGGGAAGGAACAAGAATTTGAATGTTATTGCTGGAGAAAATAAGTACAGTAGTACATCAGCTACTTGTACATGTCTTCACAAAGAACATACCTGTATAGGATAAGGAGTTGCATATAAGGCAGCACATCATTCTGTCTTTGATAGCAAGCTGATTCTAGTACAGCTGCATGCCTCATAAATCCTTCTATAAATTCAGTCTTTCAAGCACCTCTATAAATGTAATGTCTTGGTTTAGTTTGTTTCTAATTTCCTAATCTTCTACATAGCTACAATCTAGTAGATATAAATAAACCTTAACTGTTTGACAGTCACCGGTAGAACTGTACAAAAAGTTTGCAGTGAGATTTTTACCCCTGCAAAACCCAATTTGTGTGTCCAAGCCTAAAGACTGAACTTGTCACAGTGCATTCAGATAAGAAAGTCACAGTTCACTTTTGAACAGATTGTTTTCTTCATTTAAAAAATATACAGAACACAAAGCACTGTATAGACCTGACATAAGATCAGACTGAACAGAAACATGGCTTTGGCGCACACTTTAACTCTAAGTTTGAACACAAGTGTCAAGCTGATGGCAGACATCTTCCTGTAAAAGCTCAACTGTAAACAACTGTATCAGTGTTTTCAGACATTCTATCATCGATGTTCAGAAAACACTGAAAACTTCAGGTGAATTTGTTCCTGGCATGTCAAGGGGAAATGAGAAGGGAGAAATTCCAGCCAGAAAACAAAAAAAAATCAAACTCAAGCTATATAATGGGACAATTTTCTTCAAAAATGAAGAAAGATATACATCCAACACCTACCAAAGTTAAGTTAAAAGTTACAAAACAAAAAACAACCATAGTCTTTGGAACAACAAATGTATTTCAAAAACTTCTCTGTTTGGGTGCATGATAGAGTCTCACTTAAAAGTCAAACAATTGCATCTTTAATGGGCAAACTAAATAAATGCAAAGAGGTTAGTTCCAAGGGAAATCAAATGAAAATCCCCAGTCTAAACTGATTTATTTAAATGCCTTAGAAGAACACTAAATAGAAGGAAAATAAGAAAACTCTGAATAAGAAGTGTCCCTCCCAATTAAGAATTAACTCTAAAGGGCTTTTCTTCATTTCCAGCATGCAGCAACATAGTAAGTCCTTTGGCAAGACACTAAGATATCTCTTCCAACCTAAATTATTCCATAATTTTCCAGAAGAAAAAAAATAAATAAAAAAATCAAAACCATAAGTAAATAACTCTATTATAGCCATTTTCCACAACTCTAATTTGAACTAGTAAATGCAGACAGGAAATTTGCCAAGTATGAACACAATCAAAGCAAGGATTGGTCAATTAGAGTATATTAGGTGAGATATACATTAGTTCCATTTACAGGTCAACAAAACCCACATGGCTTTCACCAATATTAGTGGAAGATGCACACATAATAGTATACAATCAGATCTCCTGGAATAACTATATTCCTATAGCTTCATAGATACTCACAATACATGCATGTAGGCAGGTACACAAACATATATATAAAAATGAACTTCTTTTCAGTGTAGAAACAGAATGTACAATATTTCATAGTGAAAGAAGTTAATTAGTCAAGAACCAAAAAAAAAAGAAAAAAAAAAAAAAAAAAAAAAAAGAACAGAACAGTATTCCAGACAGATGGTCCAGCACTTCTTAGGCAGATGGCTCTGCTAATTAGATACTGGCAAAAATAACATTAAAGAAGATGGTTTAATTATCCAATGCCAAAAATTAAGAACTACATGATATTTCCTTTCTGCTTTTTCACTGCTTGCTTTCATCTCTTATATCATGTATTTAAACAATACTTCGGGGAGCTGGGGTATAACAGCAATAATCATAACAATAGATGTCATCAAACATGAGTAATATTGCCTTATTGTTTGCATCAGTCCAGCAATGGAATGGCTTCAAGAAGTTGTTACTTGTTTGGCGAGGGTGTCTCACAACCTGCAAAACCATGTCTCAACAAACATGCATACTCAAATCCAAAAGCTGAGTTTAAAGAGGCCATAAAGAAAGTGTCAGAATAGTAAATGTGGAGAGAGAATTTAGCACTGAGAAGTATACCAGCAAATACCAATGAGAAGTATAGCAGCAAATTGGCAGCCAGTGTTAGTAGTAGATGGTTACCAGAAATTTTAGGGTATCCTTTGGTATAATGACATCCCTGCTTTCAGAAAATATGTGGAGCCACTTAAGATTTATACATCTCCTTACTTCTGAGGAACCATTTTCCTTGTTTTCCACAGAGCCATGACCTCTTGTCCTTGCAGCCATTAATGCTGAAGCACTTCTTATCTTGCCAACAGGCTCCTTAAAAAGGGACTTCCCTTTAACATAGCTTTCTCTTTTTGCTCATCAAAGAAAAGAAAAACTGGTTTCTGGGGTCTAAAGGCATCCTGGTTAGGCTCTCATTGTGCAGTGGCAGGCCAGCAGCTCATTCAAGAAGTTCAGTACTGTATGGACAACTTTATTAATTGATTACGTTAATTGTGGTAACTTGCCACCAATTACCACATGCAACAGTCAATTCTCCTGGAAATAACATTGTGTGTTTTGATTTGTTCAGAATCAGCTTTTACTGCTCATCCACAGTTAAAAAATTACATGCTTGGTTTCTTAAAAGGTGAGAAGTATGAAATATATGGAAATAAACATCAAATTATACTTGAATTTTCCAGGGTGTGATATTTAGTAAAAACTGAGATCCCATTATAGATACATAATTTCATACTTAAATCACATAATATATGAAACTTTATTTGGCTTCCAGGACAATGCTGATGCCAACTGAGTTTTCTTTCAAATATACTGGTCTGAATATATAAAAATTGAGATGAAAAATATATTTCCAAGCCAAAGTTTTATTTAGCTTATTTTGTTGACTACACAAAAAAAAAATAAAAAAAAAAATTGTCAGAACTGATATTAGAAGGGAAAAAAAATTAAGCATATTGAAAAATAGTTGTTACTAGAACTTTCAGAGACTCTCAGTGGTTATCTACACTGTTAACTTTAATGACACTAGACTCTGCCCAAGATTGAACTTTTACAAAATGTCACCCAACCATGCACCTGTGCATTCCCTCTTTGTGTTCTGCAAAGATTTCTAAATGTCACAAAACATTAATTTGGTTTATACTTAACAGAGATGGGTTTATGGAGGAAAATACAGTTTTAAACCTGAAGTCAGCAACTCAGAACTTAATTATATTGAGAAGCTGGGGTCTTAGTCCTGCTACCAGAGTTATTAAAAAAAAAAAAAAAAAAAAAGTGTTGCACTATGACTTTCAAAGTTTTGAAAGTGTTGAATGTTCCAATCTGGCATTTCAAGGCTTTTAGGATTTTATGGACATTTAAAAATTGAATGTGGGTCTGTGCTGAAGGGGTAAAACAACCAAATGTTCTTGCATTCCCAAGCTTGGCAGCCATTCAGCAGGTAGGAATGAGATATGTTTCATAACATATTTTTAATGCACAATTTGAAATTATACTAGATATTGTATAATTTAATGTATTGAGTAAATTATATGTGAATCCTTTAAGATTAACATCTGTGTTAGCACATTTACTTTTAAAGCATTCCCTGCTTTTTGGCAAATAAGATCGATTTTAGTAGGCTCCAAGACCTTTTGAAAGCTATTTTTATTTTTTTACAAGTAGTATAGTAAACTTCTAGGTGCTGATCAGAAATGTCAGGATTCTCTGTATTTCATTAAAAAGAAAGATACGCAATTCCCCCCTCTCTCCTCCAACTCCCTAGGTGAAATAAGTGCAAAAAGAGTCCCCTGACACAGGAATTTCAGAAAATTAAGACTACACTTCTGACCTTGAATATAGGAAAACATTTAATTTTCCTGTGCACCTGCTCATCACTGCAAATGAGCAGGTGCAATCAGAAATGGATAGGAGGCAGAGTCACTGGAAGGTGTGCCATCTTGCCGCATAATAATGTGCTGTTCAAGTCAGCCACACTAGTGTGGGATTATGGACCTAGGCCAGCAGTCATCCCCCCTTCACCTTTGAACCTCAGACTGTCAAGCAATTTATGATACTTCAGAAGGCTCTACGCAAACTGAAAACCTTCCTGAAATAATTTCTCAGAAAGGCAGACAACATACTACTTCTTGTCCCTGAGATGTCAGACAGCTGGATTATAGCTTCCAGATATGAGTCTTACAAAAGCAAACAGACGAACATGAGATATATGGTGGAGGATGAAATTTATAACATCTTCTAAGTGGTATTTGTTGAATTAGCAGAACATCATGCTGCATAATTGAGAATACAAAAAAAAAATAATTGTATTTTTATATTTAGATAATTTTGTCCATGTTTTATTACAAAGAGAATAAAAATTTTATTATGTTTTTTGTCTCTTTTATTTATTTATTCAGATAGTTTTGCCATTAGGCTTTAGTGATGTCAGGCTTTAATATGTTAATACCCATCTATAATTCTATTACACAGAACTTGCAATAGCTTATTTACAATAATAATAATTCTTTGAAAAGTTAGCCTAAAAGTGTCATCTTACAAAACAGTGAAGAGACAAACATTGCTGAAATAAATTTAAAAATGAATATATGTCCATTCAATATGCAACCAAATAGGGGTACAACAATTTTAGGCAGATAAAAACAGAGAGAAAGCTGAATGCTGAGAAACAGTAAAAGAAATGTTAGAACCACCAGTCTGCACAGCTTGCACAGTGAAAAGTCAGGAAATAAATATGTGGTTCAATAGCAAAGAGACACAAACATAAGATTTTCTACATCCTTCTGGTTAAATCAATAGACCAGAAAGGTGATTTTGGAACATCAAGATTGATTTTTCTTCTTTCCCTTTAAGAACAATACAGAGATGTATAAGACACTTAGAAAACGGATGGGACAAAATGGAACACAACAAGAAAAACACCACCAAATTTCCAGAATTGGCAACAGTGTTGATGACAACACAACTGACAGTTCAGTCAGAAAAGAAGAAACTTATTTCTTTTTTATTATTTTCAAAGTAATTGGAATTAATTTGACAAACACTAAAATGATCTGAGACAGACTAAATCACAAGAATATGGGGAAGAATAAGAATAATAGGCACCTAATTGAGAGTCACAATAGAACATGTTGTGAGCTGTGAAGAAAGACACACACATAAACAAAAAGAATATCGGAATGAGGAAAATTCTCATTAATAAACAGAAGATGGTTATTACATCAAGAAAGACTGAACCTACAGCTACTTGGAAACTCACTGGAATGTAGCTGTATTATTGAATTATATAGAAAGCAAGGGGTGAGGAAGACAAACTAAAGAGCATCAGGACTAAGACAAGATTCTACTCAGAATATGAAAGGTCTTCAAGAGAACTTCATATACTCCAATCACAGTAGAAAGAGCAGAGGTAACAAGGAGGACAGCAATACAACTTTAAACCACAATTTCATCATGAAGATTTGGAATAATGGTGAGGCTATGAAAAAAGCTAAATAAAGTTCATTTTTCTCCTTTTTTGACATAAGGGAATGGTACGGAATAATATACCATTGCACAGGGCTTTTCTCCTCCAGGTTTTGTGTCAAATGTCATTCAAACTATTATTGACATCTGGTAACCTGGTATCAGCTGAGTGGGTTATTTTTATCCAAATTTCTACAAGACAGGCCTCAAGATCAAAACAACAAATGTCCATTTTTGCAGAGGCAACAGAACGGCCATTTAGAGAAAAAGATATAGCCCTGTCAAAGATAAAGGTGTTTACCTCATTCTGCATGCACAAGAAACCTCAGAAAAGAAGATACTCATTGAAACAATCATCAATATCATGTCTTAACAATTTGTCTCTAACTTTTTCCCCAGGTTAACCTCATATTTCAGCACGTATGGGACAGCTGTAGAAAGTTGTGCTCTACCCTTAAACTCAGCCTAAGAATCCCAACCAACGGGCTGCAATGATGAAGGGGGATGAATTTTTCATCACTTGTGTACTTGCATCTAGAGAGTATGTCACAGGCAAAATGATGTAGAGTTGGAGAATTTTATTTGACTTATTATAGTGCCAACCATCACAAACCTCAGTCCATCAAAATTCCTCTGGTGAGGAAAGTAAGTCATTTAGTATGCTTTCAGTTTCCTCAGTGGATGATTTCCATAATTGATTTCTTAATCGCCAAGAGTAAAAAACAATAATAATAATAACCTTCTAGTAGTGTTTAAAAAAAGCGTACTTCATATTTCATACTGAAATTAAATTTTCATAGATTTAATAAATGATTAACAGTTGTTTTAAAACCTGAGAAATTTGTTACAAATGGTCATGAGCTCATCTGTAGAAAACATTACAGACAGACTTATACATAAACTATTATATGACAGACTGAGTAATTATCTATAACAATAGATTGATTATGTACTAAGTAGTTAATTAATCATTAAGTAGACTGCTGTAAAATATTTATGCATTGAAACTTTGGAAATAAACCATTTATTCAGTGAATGCCCTTGTCGCTCAATTATTATTTGCTGTACACCCAAACCCATGTTACAACAGATGAACATCTGAAGATTTCTGCAAGAGCTTTCATTCTAAAATCAAATTGGAGGAGGAGAAAAATAATCAAAATCTGTGTGATGCATTGTCTGGTGCAAAGGCAAATTCATATTTGTTATTACTGCTTGATCTGTTTGCATTACAGGACCATGAACAAAGCACAATAAAATAGTTCACTAAAATGAATGCCTGGCTAAACATATCAGATTCTCCAGGAAAAGTTTTATTGAAGAGCTCATTATTCTATGGTGAAAGCAATTTGGCAAGAATTTCTAACACCATTCTTTCTTTGCAGTTTTTTTCAAGTGGAAAACAAACAAATATTTGTAAAGAAAAGCCATCACATATCCCCAGAAATCCATGACTGCACTTCTAAATAACACAGTTGCCTTTGCTGGTGATTTAGATCCTATATAGGAGAAGGTTGCTGCTGGAGAACTCATTGTGCAAGCCAAAAACACTGGTACCACAGACAGCACAGAACCTCGTAGAGCAACCCCCACATCTATGAAATAAAGTGGAAGGGTGTCAGAGCCTTAAAACTAGTGACAGAAAGCTCAAGTCTCAGTTTGCATCAGGAAAGTCAGTGAAGGAGTCCTTAACTGTCAAGAAAAATATCTCCTAAGTTTCAGTGACACGCACAAATTTTAGTAACAATCTCATACAGGGAGCCTAATTGAAGAAATTTATTTCAGAACTAGCTGTGTGATGTCTCCCTCCTCCTACTCCTGTAGCCTCTTTTCCACTTTTATTGGTTTAGAAACCCTCTGATTGCTACAGTGGCAGAACAATATTGTACTTTTGTGTTTTTCACCAAGAAGCTGAAAGCTCAGTGGAGATAACTATAAAAGCATGATAAATAAAGCTCATTCAATAGGATACCCACTGCAACTGTTAATAAGGCACTTCTATGCAGCTACAAGGTTCTCATTTCTTTTTACAGATGCCATTAGCCTTCCCCCATCAAATTATACCTTATTAGCAATTTGTCTCCTGATGGGTACGTTATAACTCTTAGCTTTCTAACACTTGTGTATATTGGATAGCAGTTTAACATGATAAAAAGAAAGTAACAAAAACTCATTCTTATTACTATGAATTATTTCTTAAAAATTCTCCCTTGCTTATCCTGCTGAAGTGAGTCCTTTGAAGTCAGTGTTCCAAATCCCGGAGCTTTTACTATAGCAAGCTAAACACTCTGAAATCAAAGGGGGTTTTGTCTAAGAACAGAAGAGAGGCTAGAAATTGTAAACATTCTCTAAATTCACTAAAGAAAAGACACAGCTTCTGTACAGTGGCTTATAATAGCAACCCCCTTTAATATATGCCTGGAGTACTGAAGAACTGTAAATTTAGATCAGAATCCAGTCATTCATAGAACCTAATATCCTGTGAACAGCAAACTGGATTTGAAACACAGATCAGCCTACACTGTGTGCACCTCTACAAAGCTGCAGAGAGAAAAAGCTCCAACAACTCAAAATAAATTTGCTATTTCATTTCAGGTGTATATCAAAATAAAATGTATTTTTGAGGGGAAAAAATAAAAGGGTAATATTTATCTCTGTTATTAAAAGAAAGAAAGAAAGAAAGAAAGAAAGAAAGAAAGAAAGAAAGAAAGAAAGAAAGAAAGAAAGAAAGAAAGAAAGAAAGAAAGAAAGAAAGAAAGAAAGAAAGAAAGAAAAAATAAATTTTCCAGAAAAAAACGCTGGATTTTTATCTACCTTGAAGTGCAGGGAGGAAAGCACATTATTTTAAAACAATTTAAAGGTACATACATTTACTTAGCATTTCTACGCTATATGCACTCTGATGGACACCTAAGGAGCTCTATTTTCTAACAGAAGCAAACTCGAAACTTAGTTATTTAAGAAATAAGACTTATTATATTTTTGAAAGATATTGTGAAATTTTAACAGTAACATTCTGAATAGTCTGCTTGTCTCCTTGCAGATTCTGTAACCTCTCCTGGCAGAGGAGGTGGTTATTTTTTGTTTGTTTCTTTCTTTCTTTCTTTCTTTCTTTCAGTGAAGCCTACTAAAATTTACTCAGTTCTTTCACCTAAATTCAGGGAACACAAAAAATCATGTAGAGCACAAGACACGTGCGTGCACACACACACACACACACACACACACACAAAGTTTGCATATATAAACACGTTTCTTGCACTCTGAAAACAGAATGGTTATGAATCCAGAAGTTGGGGAAAAAATAGACAAAGAACGTAAAGATTTAAAGAAGAAGAGAGAAACTGTATATTTAATATGACTCTGAAATGTAAGCAAAGGTACCACTTCCTTGGGGTGCATTATTTGAGGCCTAAATTCAGACAGAACTAAAGAAACTTTCCTGTAATAAATTTTCTTGAAGTACACTTCATCCCTGAGCTTGTTACTGCTACCCATCATATAGACTTCTACTGTCTGGGATCTTCAAGGAGAGAATGAGGCTCCACCTAAAGTTACATGCAAGACTGAATATATATCAAAAGAATAAGAGCAATACCAACACTTTAGCCTTACAATATGCCAAAAACACAAACAGTCCTACAATAAAAGGACCAGACAAATCACTGAATCTTGGATTCTCTGGAAAAGGAAACTGAGTGACTCTCATTTATAAATAAGGCTAGAGACATCCTTTCAGCCTGCACATTAACTGTGACTGAGCACTAATGTAACCAACTGCCTAAGCGGCAGAATAATTTACATCAGAACAATAACATAGGCCCTGTCTCACTGCCCTATCTTTTCAAGGACAATGATGACTGAACTTCTCAAATGAATTAAAACAATTAATTCTTCCCTAGCCATGTTCCTAGAAATGGCAAAAATATAGGTGTATCAGATGTTGCACTAATTCAGCTGGTAACAAAAGCCTGAACTTCCTAACACGTCCTTCAGGGCGGTTCTTATTGCTTCTGAAAAAAAATTAAAAATATACTTCCACCTAGCACTCCAAAGGAGCCATTCCCCTCCCACATCTCCTGAGAAGACTCCAAATGAGAAGACTACAAACATTTTATATCTCTTCAGTGTTGAAGTGGCTGGTTGTTGCCTCAAGGAACCAGCTTAAACATCATGAACTGGTCAGTCCAAAGAGGCTATGCTAGCCTGCAAAAATGCCTGATGTGATTTGAACCCATGCACATGTCTGTGTTACTGTGCAAACATGTGAATTATGCGCTCCAGAATTTGTATAAAACAGTAGAAACAGAAGGCTATTCAACGCCTTTCTTCTGTGAAGTATTTAAATAATGTTGAGTTTATGTTATACAGTTCCACATCATGAAAAATTTGCAGAAGATATTCATAAGTCATGAGACCCTACGCCATAAAGAGGCCTTGGAGAAGAAGTCCCTTATCTGTTCATTCAGACTACCTGTTTTCTGCTAATTAAAATAATTTTAACATTAATTCTAATTTGTGAGTCACTGGAAAGAGCAGAGGAAAGGAGGGACAGGCAGATGATTGTGTGTATATAAGAACATGTTAGGATGTTGTGGTGGGTTGACCTTGACTGGCTGCCAGTGCCCACCCAGAAGCTCTCATAAATTTAATTGTCAGTTAAAAAGAGTAGGATGGTGAGAAACAAAGAAAACACCTTAGCCTCGACTTCCCCCTTTTTCCCAGGCCCAAACTCACCCTTCCATCCCCCACTCCTCAAACTCCTGTCTCCAAGCAGTTCAGGGGGATGCGTCATGGAGCTGGGGCCATCCCATAACAGCTCCTCTCTGCCGTTCCTTTTCATATTAAATAACATATCATTTACTTCATAGCCATGGTTGATGACTTCAGGAAAGAAAACTCAATTGTTCTAGACAAATTCTTCAATACCAAAAATAAAACTCTTGGCAATAACATTTTACATTCTTAAAAGATAAATTGCTATTACTAGTACTACTAATAAAAATAACAGCCAATAACACCCATAATAACAATATTAAAGCAAACAAGTAAACGCTGCAAAGAAAGAGGAGTACCCCTAAATGAGAAGGGCATATGCTTTATTTTAGAGCACTGACTTGCTCCCCTTGCACTTGGAACTAACTGGTAGAGAAGGAGGGCACTTGAAGCACAGTTGTATTAACAGAACGTGAACTGAAGCAACTGAAATAAAAGTAATGTAAAATAAAAGTTATATTAGTAAACAAAATAGGAGTAGGAAGAGAAAGATGCAACTCTTTCACCTTTGCTAGTTTTCATCTTCTTCTTTTACTTTAGTTTTCCAGATCCACTGGCAACAAATTGCTGCAATGGAATTATTTTTTTACGCATCAAGTAAATTCTTCCTTCCAAACATATCTGAGCTCCTCTAAAGGGGAATTAACTCACTAAGTGTCATAACTAAACTAACACATTTTACCTAATGCTTCCTAATGCTTACATGAGCCTCTTCCACTACACAATAGTCATAGCTTCAATAAATACAAACTTGTCACATTAAATAGATAGAGTAATGAATAGTGTAATAAATGTTTTTAATCTCAATCTAAATTACGTACAAAATCATGTTTGATATTGTGTTAGCTGAAAGTTGTTTTCTAGCATACATTATTTTTCTGGTATAGATATAACTTGTCATGTCTTACTGTTGAAAGAATGCTAGCTTTCCAAATGTTATAAGACAAGGAGGAATCTCAATCATTTGGCTGTTGTTCTTTTTTTTTTTAATGAAGAGAGATTAGTATCTAAAGAATCCTGTGGGGATAATGCATATATGATGCTAGGCAGAGCACAGATAATAATTCTGACTTGGCAACAGCTTGAACATACTTAAAATGCATGACTGCAAATCCCTCCCACTGTCGCCACCACAATAACAGCTCTTATCAAAGTTTCAGCTGCTTTAGGAGGTAGGTTCTCCACAAATGTTAATCTGTTCAGATTCATTTCCAAACTGAAATATGCAGTTGTATAAATTAAAACAATGGAACAAGCCAAAGATGTCAATGGTTTGGCTGCTTTCTGCTCAAAAAGGGCTAGATGCATTGTGCTGCACAGGGAGTACAGAGGCAATCTTTTTCATATCTTACTACAGCAGGTCAACACAATTTTTAGTTTTGGTCCCTGAGTTACATATTTCATACATGCTCCTCAAATGAAACACTGTAAGTGGAAGCAAGACCGAATGAAGAGAAGGCATGAATCTCACACAGGCACCAGCTAATAGTACTGGCAGTCACATGGAGTGCATCTCTAATGCATAGTCACATATGCTGCATCTCTGAAAGAAAGACTATGTGACTATGTGTCCCAGTGAGCAGACAGGGCAAGTGCCTTTTAGCCTTTTCTGAGAAAGTTACATACCATAGTTGTGTGGGAGCCTTGACTGGAATGAGATAGAAAAAAACACTGTAAATGCCTACACAGAGACAGTGAGAGCAATGAACTGTTGAAGGATTAGATAAAGAGATGCAGGCATTTGTTGAGATGAACTTCAGTGACACTGCAGGACAGCACGGGCCGAAGAGGAAAGCCCTTGTGATACAGGAACAGTTGACTGAGCATAAGGGGAGGAAAATGGTCCAGCGTAAGGTTCTGTCTCCCTGTGCTAAGATATGGGATCAAAGAAGCCAACAATAACAAAAAGAAACAAACAACAAACACAACAAAAGGAAGAAGCAAGCTACGGTAGGGATTTAATCATCAGATGTTACACAAAGAAAACTGAGACAGGTCTAGTGGGGGCTATAGATAATGCTATGCATCATCTTCAAAGTTACTTATGAAAACAAAGCAAGGTTACTTACAGAAAAAATAAAAAATAATAATAATAAAAGACAGATAGGGAAAAAGAAAAGTAAAAACTTCTGTCCAGTGTCCAGCTAAGAATAGAATTGATTGGGGTATCTGGATGAGAATCCTCTCCAGTGAAGCCTTTAGTGACCACAGGCATATTCTGAGGGATGCAATGAGGTCAGAAAGAGCAGCTTTCTTTCAGAAAAAGAAAATTACCTTTCAGAAACATTTCAGATACTCTCAGAAAGTTTAAGTATGAATTACACTGAAGTCTGGCAAAAAGATGAAATTTTTAGACAAATGAAGATTTTCATGAAGCAACTAAAAATGAGGCCCAAAAGTGAAGAAGCAGCTCTCAGTTTTGTTCTGAGTAGCATGCAGAAATAGCACTGTAATAGCAGCCATAAAGATTCAGCATCACTGCAGGAGAAGCTAAAGACCCAAATCCACTACAGAACATTCTGTTTCATAATAGAGAACTTCAGTATAAGAAAGCTTGATAAAAAGGAGCAAACTGAAGCAGGTAAGAGTTAAAGTTTTGCAGGCAGCATTCAAGGATACTCAGCTGGAGATACATGACAAACAAACAGAAGGACACAAGAAAAAGGGCAAAAGTAAAGTTGGCATGGATTAACCACAGGGCAGAAGTTAATAAAAGGAAAAAAACATCCTCTGGAAAACAAAAGTAGTGCTAAAATAAGGAAAAGAATAGCACAAAATAGCACAAAACAAGCAAGTTGAATCTAAAAATCTAATAACAGGGACAAAAAAGAGCTAAAAGAACAATTTGCAATAGCTATAAATATTGGTAATAAATCCTTCTTCAAATACATTAGAAGCAAGAAGCTTGACAGTTCACAGAACTGGTAAAATGATCAAAGAAGTGATTAAGAAGATAGAGGCATAGCAGAAAAATACTTCCTTCCCCACAGCCCCCTCCCCCCCCCCCCGCACACACACACCAAGTTCATCATGGAAGAACTCAAGGAAGGTCTAGTCCCATAACAGTGGTAATTGTTGGAGGGGATGGGCTGCTCATCAAAAACTCTGTCTCAAAACTCACAATGCTGATAAAGGGCTTAGAAAATAGACAGATAATGAAAAAGCAACAGATGTTCAAGAACATTATTTACGCAATAAATTTAAAGGAATTCAGAGATGTAAGTGCTGAACTACTAGCCAGAATAAGGTCTTCAGCTTATAACTGCTTTGGTAACTGAGGACTGCATGACAGCAAATGTTGTGTCTCTTTTTTATACGGGCTCCAGAAAGACCCAGGAAACTGGCAAGGCTGATACCAAAGAAATTATCATAAAACTATATAATAAATAATAAAGCTAGTAAACAAGGATGCAGGCCCTGGTACAGGAATTCAACCATCTTGATGTTGCTGAATGGAGAGTACAATTGGGTATAAGTAGTCCAGGAGATTTCTGAAATACATGTATATTGATAACAATTCCTTGATAGAAGTGAGTGAGAAACCAGCCAGGTGAGATGATCTTCCAGAGTTGTTATTAAGAAACAACTAGTCAGGTGTGTGAAATGTGAGGTGAGCCCTGACTGCAGTGACCAGGATGGAGTTGACAATTCTGAGAAACATGAGCAAAAACTTTTTTTAGAGAGACCTCAACATACTGGAGAAATAAGCTGTCAGATGCCTTATAAAGTTCAACAAAGACCTGCATCTAGAATGGAATAACCTCCTACAACAACACTATCTTACTGTACTTACTGGCTAGAAAAGATGGATATGATGGACAAAGGATAAAGGATATCCAGATGATACATTCTGTATGGATTTCCATCAGGCACTGGGTAAGTTCCCTCACCAAATGACCTTTAAGAACTTCTTCAAAAAACTATACAACCAGAGTATAAGAGAGAAGGCTTTTTCCTGGAAAAAGAAGAGCTTAAAAAGTAGGTGGGGCAAGCATATATCCTATTTTCAGAAGGGAGGGTGCCAGAAGCTGAGTCCCAAAGAAATCTATGGCAGATTCCATAATGATCAACATATCCTTACGTGATGCAGAAAAGAGAACGAACAGTGAAGTGACAATACTTGCTAATGATACCAAGTTATTCATTTTAGTAGAGAGCTGACTGTATAGGCAGACCTTACAAATATGAATGGTTAGTTATCTATACAGAACTTCATTTGCAGTTTCAATAAATGCAGTGTTGCATACCAGGAAAAAGAACCTTAAATAACAAAATTACTTAACTTCATGTATTCAGTGATGGGCTCTGAACTGAATACTGTTATTCAGAAATGAGATCCTGAGTTACAATAACAAAAAAAAAAAAAAAAAAAAAAAGGAATTGAGAATAAATTATGAGAAGTATGGAGCATTAGAAAACATCGTTGTACCAAAAAATCCATTTACTCTCTTGTTTTGAATAGTGTGTGCAGCTGTGATCCATCCCCCAATTTCAAATTTGAATGTAGAACTAGGAAAGGTGCAGGGAAAGGTGACAAAAGACCTCCATCTTTTTGTGTTTCCTCTGCAAGGTAAAATTAAATAGACTGATTCCTTAGCCTAGAAAAAGCACATCTGAGTAGAGATAACAGACAGCTAAACAATCATGAAAAAGGTGTACAGGGAATATTGTTCATTGCGTTTTAATAGTGAATTCATAGTGCATTCACTGCTTTTTGAATTCTAAAGAATATTTAATGAGATTTTTTTTTTTTTTAAAGTTCCTTATTCATATGATGAGCTGTGGAACTCTTTTCTGAAGGACAATGAAAATACAAAAAGTGGATATAAATTAATTGTCACAGGGTGAAGCTGACCTGAAAGTATCACTCAGGCAAATGAGATCTTAACTAAATCTGCTCTGAACTCATTAGATGGATCTACTATACGGTAAAAACAAACAAACAAAAAAACAATAACAAAAACACAGATAATTGTTTAATTGCTATTAAAATTTATGCCACTGATTCTGTTCTTGTGGTTACCCCACCATGTAATTTCCCTATGATAGCTGAAAATCTGACTGAATTAAAAAAAAAAAAAAAAAAAAAAAAAAAAGTGATACACCACCTTAATTTCTGGAAGCTTCTAGATTTCAAATAGCTCGGAAAGTTTTCTGAGGAAGTATCATTACATGATTAGGTTTTTCTTGGTCACCTGTTGTGGGCTGAAGACAAGACAGTAGGCTAGGTTTGATCTGACCCAGTATAGATATCCAAAAGTTATAACTCGAAGTTACATCACCCATTACCTGCTTTAGTTTAATTTACTGTAAATGATCAATACATTTCCACTGAAATTATCTATTCAGATGCCTTTAAAAATAATTTCAGAAAAAAATAAAAATAAATTTGAACAACATTTTTAATTAATATCACTTAAGT
This sequence comes from Netta rufina, assembly GCF_964035555.1. Taxonomy (NCBI): domain Eukaryota; kingdom Metazoa; phylum Chordata; class Aves; order Anseriformes; family Anatidae; genus Netta; species Netta rufina. The sequence continues at coordinate 84,249,853 of NC_140124.1, read as the reverse complement.
TTTGCTTTATAGCAAGGAAAAAAAAAAATAAATGTCTATCAAAAGTGGACCAACTTTTTATAAAAGATAATAAAAAAATCAATGGTCTAAATCCCCTCTTAAGTCTTGACTACACCCAAAATATATTCAGTTTTTGTCATAAAATTTTGGTTAAAGCAGCACACATTGACTCCTCTCCCCTTATATGCTCAATTTTTTTTTCTTCCTCTGTATAGAAGCTTTGTACAAGTATAACTGAATTCATGTTAATTTATAATAGACTATCTAAGGAAATCACTACGTGCAGATTTTTATTACAGACACCAATGAAATTAAACAATAAAAAAGAGAAATCATACAGCGACCAAAAAGATTTATCAGCTTCAATAAATGTATCAGTACCTACTATGTGTAAAGTAGACCTAGAATTCCTAAACCAGCCAGTAGTTTCACAAAAATGTGGGTCATAGCTACAACTGACACAACTAACTACCTTAAACATGTGGATAGGCAGCTGCTAATAGAAGTGTTTGAAAAGTGTACCTAACTTATAAAGAGCTAACTAAAATCATTTGATTTGGGAAGCACTTTTCCACTGACTTAACAATCTGTTCTGTTCTAGGCAGCAAAAGTCTGAGCTCACAATGATATTACCTGGATCTGAATTTATCTTCCTACTCACGTAGCTCCTGTTTCTGATTTGGTCTTGCTACAGAAGTTTCCCTTGTATGAAATTTTGTGTATTCTGCACCTTTCCTTTTGCAGATCACTTTCTCTGCTTCAAAGCTGAGGGATGAAGATCTAGCAATCATTCTGTGTCCTGTCTGATAAAAGACAGTCCTCATTTGAGGGTGGGATATCCTGGATGCTACCCCACAAGGACACTAAGAAAAGACAATACCAAAAGAAACAATAAGATTTTCCCATGGGTTTCAGGGACCTGGGACTCCTGAAGGCTGGTCTTAATGGCAGAGCCTGATATGAAGAAAGGATTGAGTACCTTGGCCTTTTCCATTTCATTTGTGACTGGTTGCCCTGGAACATTTAGCAGCAGGCTCACATTTTCACCATTGTCCCATTTCCTGGTGATGTACTTCCAAAGTCCTTTGCTGCCCTTCACATCACATAAAATTTTCTCATTCATTCTTCTAAATAATTAAATATCAAATGTGTTTTTAATTTAATCCAAAATATTTAGATTATTTCATGCTTGGGTTTTAAAGCTCTTTTCCCTCTTAATATAAAACGAAGTCTAAAACAACCTGAAAAATTCTAGAAGAATACTCAAAATTCTTCATGAAAAGTTAAAACACTGAAATTTTGTAAAATAATCCAAAATTCCCTTACAATGGCTAAAACAGCTCACCAAGAGTATTCACCAAGTGCACCAAGCAGAGTTCACCCAATATTGACCAGAATTCACTTTTTTTCCTCATCAAATTTCTCATCTATCCTCAAAAATTATCTAGTGGTAGTCTTCAACTAGTTCTGACTAGTTCTGAACCTGTCTATCACTTCCTTCGGATAATTTGCCTCCAGCTTCAAACAGTTTCCTCCCTACCCTGAAATCCACAGATTTCAGAATTTATTTATTTATTAATGAACATAGCACATAGGCCAAACTGTTTGCCCAAGACAAAAGAGGTAAACAAACAAGAAGTATAAAACTATAGAGAGGCACCAGATTAAAAACAGATTTGGATTCGTCTGTTGTTGGTTTTGTTTTGTTTTGTTTTCTTTTGTTTGTTTGATTGTTTAACAGCAGGTAGATTTATGAACATTGTATTTTTACCTACTACTCATAAATAAATCACAAGTCACAGTTGTCTCCCTTTTCGCTTCTTAGTAAATAGAAACAAACAGACTAAAAGGTTTAGTGTTAAAAAAAAAAAAAAAAAAAAAAAAAAGTAACAAAGTGCAACCAGTATTTCACAGGTTGCTGTTTTTTTTCTTTTTCTTTCTTTTTGTGGGTGGGTAGTGGGTGGATGTTAAAAGGATGAGTTAATGTCTGGTAATAAGCTAATGATTCAAAGAGGGGGTTCTCTTCTCCATTCTCAGTTCTGCACTAGGTTGAGAGCTGTGGTTCCACAACCCCTTCTGAGAACACAGGTGAGTTCCCCCTTCACTCCAAACTGATCTCACTCCCAGCCACAAATTCCTGTCTCCTCCTCTGCACCACTGCCTCCTTCACATGGTCCTACAGTGAGCTGATTACAACTAAAATGGCATAAAGACGGTCTTTTTTTTTTTCTCCTCCTTATAGACCAGAAAAGTGAGAGCACTGAGTGGGAGGGCAAGGCAACACTCAGCCAGAAACAGAGCAAGAGAGTAAGGGTAGGAATCTTGGCATCCCCAATGACACCAGATTGCATTGTCAAGGATCTACAACCTTCATAGTTTGGTCACTTGAGGATCTGTCAGCTTGATAGCATAACCGTTCTCATTACCCATGATCAGTTTTATTTACTTGTTCTTTTGAAGTCACTTGGTAGTACTTTAAAGAAAGTTATTAGACCTGAGGAAACTATAAAGTTTAGACACTCAGAATTAGGAAATGGCTATGTTTTGCTACATGTATCAGTGATTTACAGGTAAGAGGGAGAGATGTGAAGGAAAGACACATCAACACATCCTTTCTTTCCACCACTCTCCAAAGCAAATCTCCTCACATGAGGAGTTTAAGTATTTAAATGGACTTAAAAAAAAAAAAAAAAAAAAAAAAAAAAAAAAAACAGCAATGACACAAAAAAATAAATACATGTAAAAGAGAAGAACTAACTAGCAAATACTATATGTAACAGATAAGTACTACACATTAGGCATTCTGAGTGCTACTTCTTCAGTGTCTAGTGATTTAGGATTCTGTTTATGAATCTAGAAATACCAAATGATAAAGCAAAGCCTTCCAAAATAATGTTGGTCTTTATTTGTTCCTCTGGCAGCAGAATAGCCAGACCTCTTGATAGAGCAAATCTACAGTCACCTTTGAAATAAATGTGTTTTTTTCTTAAGTCAGGATCACATGCTCAAATCTTATGTATATTATGAAAGACTGAAGTTTCTGAAAAAGATCAGTCCATTTCTATGCCCTCAAGTTAACCTCTCATATGTTGTAAATTATTTTAATGAGCACTGGAATGAAGAGAAGGCAATGACATATGGCAAGCTTCTACAAGGGTACCCAGCTGTTGAATAAAAGGTTTAACATTTGAATATGATCACCACCATTCCTCTGATCTTTACCATTCACATTGTAAGGGTATTATAATTTTCAAAAAGGAGAACAGAAAATTTGTCTCTAGACTTTAACTAATATTCAGGGAGCCATAAATTCCCCATTTATCGAACTTAAAGAGGTATATGGAACATAACATTTTGTGATTGAAGCCTTTAGAATTTAAACTTGAAACTGAGCTGCTGGAAACCACGCTGCTGTTCCGCTGTACTGTAAAGAGGTTGTTATAAGACACACAGTTGATAATGGAACTTGATACTCTTGTGAGCCATCGTTCTATAAAATAAATGGTCTAGAACCTGGGCAGAAGGATTGCATAAGCAACTTTGAAACAAATAATGAATGTTCCTCTACAGCTGTCCAGTACACATGGAAAGTTGAGCAAGTGAGAAGGACAGGCATACAACAAACATAGTATTATATAAAGCTATGAATCTATAAATCTATAGCGATCTATAGAAAGTTTGCTGATATTAAAGCATACACTGCAGAACACTCATTATACATATTTAATAAACCTTGTTAAGCTTTGGAATTGGTGTTCTGACTGTGAAAGTCTTCTCGCTGATGGTTTTTACTTCTCCATGCTGTCAAAAACTAGAAAGAGCTTACTGTAATATAAGCGGAACATTCAGCTCAGGTATGTAGGGATACTGTATATTTTTAAACTGCAAAATGGCTGGAATCTTCTTCAGCTTTAGGAACAGTGAATTTTGAACAGAATTAATTTCTTAACCAATACATCAGTCTTATAAGAACATGCAGAAGCCAAGAACAAGTCTGGAGAAAGCTTCAGGAAGTGAGATTGTAGGGATTTTGTTTGTTTGTTTGTTTTAGTAATGACAATTATTATTACTTTAAACTTCTGGAGTCAGAAAAGCATATTGTTAGAATTTCTTGTATAAAACTACATCAAAATTAACTATGATATCAAAAAGGTTGTATTAGGAAGAGTAATAAACATTCCAGAAATGGCAATTGAGTCCTCATACTTTCAACCTGGAGAAAGTAGTAACTTACTCTAATGATAGTAACAGACACAGAATGCGTATAGACAGTAAACATTTATGTTTTCCACTAACTTATGTATGTAGGATGCTTTCATATGAACACTGTTAAATGGCTTCTCTTGTGAAAGGTAATTGTGATCCATGAAGACAACTGAAAAGCTTCTATTCATATTGATCCTCAAGACCTGTAAAATAATACTAAAAAGCCTTTTGAAAAAAAGAGGAAGTGCTGAAAATTTCTTCTACTTATTGGGTAGATACTAAAACACATCAAGAAATAACTAGCTGTGCCTGTTAAAAGCTGCAACCCATCACTGGCATTAATCTGTTAATAAATCCATTGCTCATATGTATTTGGATCCCCATCTATTCTCTAGAACTTGCATGTTCTCATTCTTCTTACTCAAGATATTCCTGCAGAACTGACTATGGAAGAGCATCCTCAACACTGTTTTTTCTCTGTATACCAGTGGGAATATTCATCACATTTCAGTCAGTCAGCCTATTTTTAAAACCTATTTGTAGGGTACTCTGAGGATCACCAAGAATGCAGTTCAACCTCATAGACTGTTGGTACTAACAAGAAGGCAAAGGAAGGGACAGAAGGGAAGATGTCCTGGATGGAGTCTGACAGGGTAGTATCTTAGTTTACTTTTCTGCACAAGAGCTTTGCAGAGGGGTTACACTGAGTAAAGCATATGGTCAAAAAATCAAGCTCACACTGCTACCATCCCATTTGTTTCTTCAAGAGTTTATTTTTTCATTTTAATTGTCCTACTTGCAATGACAGCAGCAGCAGACCTTGTAAGAAAAGATATACATTCCCTCTGCGAGGGCTTTGCTTTTCTGCTACCCCAAAGAATTAAATGTTCTCTTTGGTTTCAGGCATGTCACAGAGGTCTCTCCTAATCAAGCTGAAAACAAACACTACCATGTTAATTCACTTCTCTAAAATGATGTAGGAATCTGTAACTCTCTATTTACTTTCCAGATGAGAAAAGGTAGATTTAGGTGCCCCTCTTTTGATATGACTTATACCAAACATGCTGCAACTTATACCAAACATGCTGTGAGCCCATGTTGCAGGATTTGTCTTTGTACTTCTCCTCATGAAAACTAAACAGAAGGGAAAACATAAATTCCATGAGGAATAGGGTATAACAACCCATATTCCCACGGCTATCATAGTAGTGCATTAACATCACAACCAGTAATTACAATATTTATAAACTTCCTCACAGTAATTGCAGTGTCTGTTCAACAGGCATTTTAAAGCAAAGCCTGTACCACAGACAGGTGAGATAAAGGATATCTCAACATGCTTCAATTAACACAAACATCTGCTTCTCCAGTCCCATGATATTAGGAAGCCTGGTGCTCAATCTATGTAGAAATCCCTGCTTCTACAGCTGCACTAGCCACACCAACACATCTCTGATATGCCACGTATCTGCACAAACCCTATAGCGCACAGTCTACACTGCACTGGGAAGGTACCAGAGCAGCATTATCCAAATCCTTCTACCCATTTATCTATCAATTATTCAAAACAGACACAAACTAAATGAGCGACCTGATGAATTACAAAACTTCAGCTGTGTCACATAAATGTCAGCGTACCAAACAGGCCCCAATAGTAACACTTACATGTATGAGCTTGTGGCCCCAGAAGCGTGCCACAGACACACCTAAAATGTCCTGAAGGCTTCTCCTCCTTTAAAGCCATAATCTTAGGCGACACAAATTTAGCCAGGTCTTTTCCAACACTATCAATAAAGGTACATATGAAAGTGTTAATTTCATACACACTTGGCACCTGTTCAAAACCTTTTCAAAGTTTTCCTATAGCTTTACCAGAAAGGCTTGTTGGAGCTAGAATTAAATTTTCATTTTGCTAGAATCTGCAAAATGAAAAGGGAGAGGGAAAAAAGAAAAAAAAAAAAAAAAAGAAAAAAAAAAGAAAAAAAAAAAAGACTTCTGAAGCCTCCTGTTTAGGAAACACAATTAAGCTACAGAAGAGACAGGTCCAAATGCATCAGATGAATGAATACAGATGAATCAGATGACAAATACAGACATGAGCCAGACTCTTGCACACAAAGACAGTATGCTATCTGTTAGGTTATTTACTGTTTCACTTTCCAGCTCTCACTTGCCTCTTTCACTCCACTCCACACAGACAATTAAAAATGTTTTCCAGGGATATGACAAACTACCTTTGAATGAAAGAAAAGTAGTTAAGCTCTTCTACTATCCATTATATATTTTCTTCACTAGCTAGCTGGATCCAGTTTTACCTCAGAAAAGTGGGCATTTCTGCGAATTAGACCCTGTTTGATACACTGCAGCCTTTGAATTCATTTCTTTTCATTTTACTTTTTAAGTTATATTTTGATGCTGGGTTGTGTCCCCGAAATTCATTTCAAGATGGATTTAACACTTCTAGAAGTGGGGTTTGATATGTCTGTTACATCCCACCCTGCAAAAGCTCATCAGCTGTACTAAGTAGGCATACTGTAGGAAAAAAAAAAAAAAAAAAAAAAGAGGGATTTTCCTACAGGAGGAGCAATTTGGAAATCACTTGGTTTCAAAATGCTCTTTGTTTTAGTTTTCCCTTTCCTATGTTTAGTAGCAAAGGTGTTTTTACTTGAAGCACTCCATTTCACTGTCTGCAACAGCCTTCTGTCACTTGAGAGGTGGGCAATGGCTAACAAAGTGATTGTGTTGGGCTGTATGTTCCCAGATGAAAGGTACAACATGCTGCTGTGACCACAGGTTTAGGAAGTGTACATAACTTCAGACAGCCTCTGGGCTTTGCTCATCTCTCTGCAGATTGTCTTTCAGCCAGGAATCTTGAATGACTGTACCTATGATCTGCACAGCCATTTGCAGATCTTTGTAGAGATGTGCATCTGGAGAGTCTCAACCACCTGTTCTGTAAGAATTTTGGCTGAAAATTATGCATATCAGCCTGGTAAACACAGTATTAGCTTTTCTCCTTTATTCTGCTCATCATACACTTGTATGGTCTCCAACCTGCTCTGGCACTCTGAGAGAGTCTTCTCTGCCACGACAATGGGGTGGGCTTTTTTTCTCGCATTTTTTTCATGTTAGATAGCTCACAGAGAGACACTAGTTTTTAGACCATTTTTGACCATTTTTAAATGGCTTCACTTAGTGCAACGTATTCAGCCAGATCACACATTCTTCTTGAAGAAACTACCAGTTTTAATCCTCTTTGCTTCTCAGATTTTATCTTCCAGAGCTCCATTTTCTAGGCTACGTCAACTAAAGCTCTTTCATCTGACTCTGATTTGCTACATAAACTAGATCCAATCTGTGCTCCCCACCCCCAAAAAAGTTACCTCCAGCTTTCTGGTGCTTTTCCCTCAACTGGTTATTTAGCAACAGCAGGGAGTTTATGTATGGCTGATTCTCCCAGCAAGGATGCCAAGATCCTTTCTGTTATTTTTTGCATTGCACATATACCTGATGTTCTAGAAAAGTCTGGTAAAAATTACATCATCTTCACAGATAAAAACAAATAATAGATTTTTACTTGTTTATTGAACTAAACTAGGAACTTTCTCCTGTATGATCTCCCTTACTACACCTAAAAAGTGTATTTGCCCAAGCATGGCTGTGATCTCAGGCTAAAAGATATATTTTCTTTCCCAATACACAAGGGTGATTAGCAGAGACAGACCTTCCATAGCTGCACACTTTCCATGAGCTTTGTACATCACATCAACTCTAAAACGCATTTACAGTGTCTCAGCCTGATTGCTTTTATTCACAGTAATTCATTCATTTCCTCTGTTCCATCCTGCTTAGTTATTCTCTGCAGCTTGCAAGTCAAAGGGAGAATTCACCTTTTAGAAACCAGCTTTTCATCGCACTACCCTTTATTTGATCAGGAATGTTAATGAATTTTTGGCAAATCTGAGGAAGTACTTGTTCAATGTCTGCCTGGCTAGATTTATCATTCCTTATTCCTTCATTTTAATGTGTCTACACATTTAATGTGTAGACACATTAAAATGAAATCAAACAATTAACATGTTTTATATGTTATCTTATAGAAATAAGAATAATTTGACTCAATTGCAAAGGGAAGCATTTCTTCCTTTTTGTGTCTGAGCTGGGGGTATGCAGAAAAATCACTGAAAGTACAAATTTAGTTAAATAATATTCTTTGCTTACACAGCAAGACTGTTTTTGTAGAATAATTTGGATAGGATTTTCATATAGCAGTTCTCAACTTTCAGCTTTCCTGCTCAGCCTTCTTCACTGGATATCTGAAGTATTATTATAGTGTTTAATCTGAATCCAACTTAAAGAGAAGTGTGACAGCAGTTAGTCCTTATCTGATGAATTTCTTTAAAAATAATGTTTACAGAAATACCTTAGAAACACCTACCCAAATGTTTTTAACTAGTGCATATAAGCATAATCTCATGTGTATAAACATATGGAAAACCTGTCATGGTAAAACCTGTCAATGATAAGAGGAAAAAAACATCCATTTCAATCTAACAGACATCAAAACTTACTATTCTTACATGTACTTCAGGAAAAAAGGGAATATATTTAGTCTGATTTCATGAGTTGTACATTATAAAGATTGTTTCAATTATAAAATACCTTACATTAAAAATATTCTTAAGGTTTCAATATTTTTAAGGCAAGTTTAAAGTACGTGTCATTGAAATATATGCACTCTACCCTGGACAATCTTTTTATCTTAGCATTTTCAACAGATGTTACTTAATTTAAAAGAAAAGGGTAAGCCTTTTGGTAAATATTCAGCATGCAATTTCCATTCTTTTCCATGAACAAAAGGCTTGGACACAGAGAAATACTTGCTAAATTAATGCCAAAATCACAAGTTTATTTCCTCAAGATGCATAGCACAATATTCTACAAGTAATACTGCTGGCAGCCATGTGAGAAAAGATTATGGAATCACAACTAGAGCAATCTTCATAAATATACAATGATGGATTTTTGATCTTCTTTGATCTTCTATGAACTTAAAGCTTTATTGTTTCTTTAAACCTGTCCTGGCTTATTATTAAACCTTCAGTAACAAAAGTTATCCTAATTTAAGTACAAAAAAAAAAAAATGCAGTTGCCAACGGTTCTCTGCAAGTTTGACAGGATAAAATTTAATCCAGATACTTTGTTTGTTTCTTGTTTTGTTTTAGTTTAGTTAAATGGCTGGGTATTTAGACAACAGCATGCAAAGTTTTACTGGAGTAATTAAAGAAGCAATTCATTTAGGAATCGGAAAGAACAACATTGAGGAAGCTTCCACTTCATCACTGGCAATTAAGATGTGTGCAAAAATCTGAATGTTCATGTAGACTTCTTTCTATGCTTCCAATTTGCATAAAGTCCCTTCTCTCACCTCTCTTCTCTCTCCTGTTTTCATCTTATAGCACCAGGGTTTCAAAAAGTAAGGAACAGTTTGACCTTTCATATTTTCAGGTCTCTGTGATAAGCACAAGGAGGCACAGAACCATTGCACAGAACTGTCAAATACCTAGGCAAAGATTTGGGCTTAAGGCTCTAACCCTTTCAAGTGAGATTTCCACTGACAAATATCCTAAAAGGAATAGCACATACAAATATTGGAGAACTACTGCATTCAATGAGACTACAGAATGAATGCATTCTCTAATTCATATTTAAAGGTAATTAATGAAAACTAATGTAAAGGGAAAATACCAAACCTAGCATTTCATTCAAAATGTTCATTTTTAAAGCTCTGAAAGTCAAAGAATAATGATAATAATTTAAAAAAAAAAAAAAAAAAAAAAAGAAAAAAGAAATTCTTTTATTTTCTAGAGTGATTCAACTTAACTTTTTACAATAAAATCTGAAAAATCCTCCTTGCTTCAGGTTTCATTTAGAGAATAAAACAGTAAGGAACTGAATCATGTACCATATGAAAATGGTCAATGCCACAATTAAGTTATAATTTAACTACTAATTAACCAAAATTTGTTTTCCTTCTGCCCCAGTTACTGATTATTCCTAGAACTGACTTCCATTATGCTGTTTTACCCTGGGTATCAACATAAATATGGAATTCTGAGATTTTTCTCAGGTCTTTTAATAAACCTAACTTAATCATTAAATAAAAACAATAAAAAATAAACCAAAACACAAGCAATTTTGGAGTTGACTGTTTCCGATTACTGCAATGGTAGCTATACCCTGGGAAAAATACTAATGGGTTTTCATCAAGAAAGCAATTTCCATAATGGAAAATATATACAACTACACGTATAAATATTAACCTCTAATCAAATTCCTGTTTGACTAACTCATTTAAGTTTTCTTCAAATCATATTCTTGTCATTACTTATCTCTAGCTAAATTACCATAAACATCTCAAGATAAATGAACAAGCCCAAGTACAGACACTACAGTTTATAATTTCCTGACTGTGTAATAATCTATACTTTTTAATTTTATATTTTATTTGACTGGCAATTCAATACACCAGCCACCATCATATCATAGAATTATTTTATAGACCTGGAGAAGAAAATAAATAATTTTCCAGGCACTAGAAACCCAGAAGGGAAGCTAGTATTAAAATTAGGGAGGAGAAAATGAAAAAAGGAAAATGAAAAAAAGCACAGATGGACAGCAAATAAGCCTATAACAAGGTTAATTATGTAATAGACCAGCCTATATTCAGTCAGCAATGAAGCCTTGCTTAAGAACGCTCATTAGTAGTCATACGGTATTCAACTTCAACCTGTTATTTCAGTTTATAAACCACAGTAGAAAGAGCTTAGTTTACTTTTTTACATGTAATTTACTGACTGTGAAAGCCATGGACAACATGGACAAAATCCCTATTGTCAAATTCCATACGGATGCCTAACTCAAAAATGGGCTGACATTTATGCTTCCATGTACCATCAGCATTATTTCCTGGCTGGATTAGATAGCTTAGAATGCAGATGTTGGTGGATGCTGTTCCTGAGTATGAAGCTACCCCCACGCACTGGGCAGACAGCCTAAGCACCTAAGTTTGGACTCCAAGTTCCATTCTGGGGGAATAAGTGGAAATACTGTCATAGGGAAAACCCCATTGACCAAGTGTAACTCCTAAGTGCTCATTTCATTGAACTGCCCTCAAAAGGCAATAATCTTACCCATAAAGTAAAAATCAAAGTGCTATTAAGAGAAATAATGTAGTTATTTATTTATTATGCCAGATCGTCACCTAAATCAAGTGTGCTTTCAGTTTTCCTGCCTTCAAGTAAATCCTAAATAACAGCTGAAACAGTGATTTAATATAGAAATCTCATATATGTGCCTAACACCATATATTTCAAAGCACATCTAGTTGTTTGTTTTTTTTTTTAATAAATAAAATTATTCCCATATTTTGACATTATTTATAGCTCCTAGACTTGACAACAGTAGCATCATGTTGTGGTACCATCTGGGATGGGTAAAACAATACATGCCAAAAGAGGTAAGAACACCTGCTAAAAACAAGAAGGGGAAAATGCAGTACAACAAAGACAGGCAAAAAAGAGGCCTTTTATTTATTTATTTATTTATTTATTTATTTTTCTAGAAAGACAAGATACGCCTATCAAAATAGAACTTGAAGCTACTTTAATCATTATTCTTAATCCAGACCAGAACTAGTTCCCTATGCTATAACTAAACAGTGTCTTAAAACATTTAGGAGAAACAATCCTCATTTAAATTGGGCTTAGTAGTGCTGACCTGAGTATCACACTGAAAGCAGCACAGCCCCTCCTTGTGTCCTCAGCCATTTATGAGAGCAGAACGCTGTCTCTTGCACCTGTGGGGGCTCCTCTCCCACCAGTGTTCTTATTGTAAGTTCCTCAGACCTTTCCTCTTCATTAGCTTGTAGCACCAAGTGTCCACGTTCCTGGAATGCTCTATTCAGGAGCTTTGTTTTCTCAAATACTTTCTTCAAAACAGACTTTCCTGTTTTTCCTACTCACAGAAGCAAATGAGAACAAAACAAACCTACCAACCAAACAAAAGCTAGTCTCCTGCCCGTGAAGAATGTCCACCTCCTCTCTAGGGATCAAGGGAGCAGAAATTTTTGCCTTAGGGAAATAGCGAGTAATTCAGCAGCTGGCTGCATCCTTTAACTGCACTCTTTCTCTTAATCTTGGCTTAAATGTTTTTTAATTTCACATGTTAACAAGCAATGGCAAGGTATAATGGCAAGGGATCACACGGTGCCCTTAAACTAGGTACTGATGATGTTATACACAGAGGTGTAAGATGAACACACCTCCTATATTTGAAATTACTCCAAAGTATCTATATCCATAAGCCTGATAGAACTGTTGAATGGATCTCTGCAGCACTGGAAAACACAATCCTCTCTCTAACTGAGATCTGCTGTTCTCTACATCTAGGATATATGTGGCATGCAAACCGTGTTTCACTCAAATTAGTTTTTATAGACCAGAACAGGCAATGAAGTTCCATACCAGTGTCTATAAGCAAAATCTGATAATCATATTTGCAGATGTTGGTATGCAGATGCATATTTCCTGGATCACAGATATAATAGGGGCATCTCTTTCGAATCATACTGCATATTCCAGATTTTTTTTTAAATTGTTCCACACTGAAACATCTATGTGGTGAAGAGCTGAAACCCTTGATCAGGAACTGCTTGTAGCCAACTCTCCTCCTGGACATATGAATGAAGACAACAAAGGAATAAAGACAAGCTGCTTTCAGTCTTTGTATTAGTATTTTCTGCTTTCATTTTCTGTACAGTCTCCTATCATTGCTGCACTTTTTCAATATAGAGGCTATGTGGAAAGAGGCTGATTCTCAGAGGAGAACAGACATCCCTCCATAAATATTGCAGACTTGTTCCAGAATACTTTACTCCAGAATCAGCTGAAGCATGCCATGGTCTTATGCAGTCTAGATATTTGGAAAACAAAAGCTGATTTCCCTTCAAACATGCTACTTGGTGATTACTCTTCTGCAGCGGTGTCAGTATATTCATATTTGTGAAAACATAAACACAACCGCCACCTTCTTATGAAAAGACATTTCCACTATTACTTTCAGGTACAGTCTGGTTGCACACCATACATACCGAGAAAATTTGGCAGTCAATCAATCAAAATGAGATGAAGTATACCAGTAAAAAATCCTTAATAAGTATTTCATAAATATGTGCTGTAAAATAGAGCTTTTGAAATCAGATCTATTTCGCATGAGAACAAAGGCACTCATGCTTTATACACACACACACCAGTGATCCATGTTTCCCCTTTATCTTACAAATAAAACACACATTTATTATCTAAAGGAAATGAGGAGTAGTGAAAAAATTCAGTACCTATTTTACTTCTTTGCTGTGAAACCAGTACAGAAAATTACTGTAAGCACACAAGAAATGCAGCCTAACAAGCAGAGGTAGGAAATTGAAACTAAAAATAAAAAGCTAAGCTTCTCTAGCAAAATGGATGTGTTCACACTCATTTATCTGAAATGCACTTGTGCTTGTATTTCAGTACTGGCAGAAAACAATGACAGACACAGCAAATAAATGACAAATGATAATGTCTTTGCCCAGCTTTCTTTTTCTTCTTTTTTTTTTTTTTTCCTCCATACTCCCAAAATGCACACACAGATAAGACAAGGCAGCAGCAAAGAACTGAAAATATGCCAATATTATTTTCCTTCACCCAGACTCTTTCTAACCTTCTATGACAAATATCAAGCTGTACTGAAGGGTAGGATACTACAAATTCTGGAGACTAAAACCTCCTAGTTATCTAGGAGTGAAGTGTAATTGATTGACAAACAGGGATAAGCAGAAGAGTCATACATCCAACTGGCTTCCTCATATGCACCCTATGTGGTTTTGTAAAGGGATCTGCATTTGAACTCAGAATATAAGAAAGAAGAAAAAAAAACATCCAACAAAGAAAAAATCAAATACAGAAGATATATAACTAATATCCTGTGGGTGAAAAATCCCGTTCAGAGAAAAATATTCAGAATGAAAAATGGAAGAAAATGTGGGCAAACACAACAAAATATGGATATATATATATTTTTTTAAGTAGTTATCTTCTGCATTAATATGTAGGTGCACCTATGAACACTGCCTATTTTAGTATCTTTGTTGCTGTTGTTTGTTTTCTTAACTCCTCCAGGGAGTGAAGCACTGTCTGCTGCTAACTGGTTTCCCTGCAGATACATGGAGTGAAGATCAACATTTGTGCGATATAACATGTTGCATCCACCTTTAGAAAACCCCTTTTGACTACATGTAGAAGAGGTCATTGGGGTACAGATTAGACACAGGAAAACATGCACTGATGGCCAAATTCATCATCAATCAGATTACACTCTGTAAGTGTAAGCAGAAAACAACACAGTGAAAATACTAATGATACCATAGAAGAAGAACTGGAACTACAAGCAGTCACCAAGTCCATCTTTACCTACGACAGAAGACTAGCTCTAGCTTCACAAAGACTTCTTACCTCTCGTTTAAAGCCCCAAATGCTTAATTATTTTCAGATTTGCTATATGATAGAAACAAACAGTCTACCATCTGAAAGGGATCAACAAGAGGAAGTATTGTGCAGAAGTAGAACTGTGATATGCAGATGTACAGCAATTTGTTTTTTAAAAAGAACATTCTCCCCTCAGCACCATCTTATACAAAAGGTAAGAGTTTAAACACCTTTTCAAGTTTTGCTCATCCATAGCACCTAAGCAGATGTTTGCGCTTGCTCTTCCATCTTCTGGTCACTCTGCGATTTGCTCATCTCAGTCTTCTTTGAAAAAGTTTTGAGCACTAGTTGTTCCTTTTGCTTCCAAAGTTCTCCAGGAAGAATTTGTGGAAATCTTAATGACAAACTAATGCTAACTTATCTGGTCTGGTTGTCCATTTTTCATTCACATACCCCAAATGCATACATGAAGGGACAAAGAATAAATAATATTTTAGTGGCTGATGGTCCCTTATGAGAAAGGAGGAAAGAAACCCATAATAGGGAGGAATGCCTTCTACTCCCCTCACCCTTAAGCAGTTATCAGGCACAGAAGGACCCAGTCTGAGTGTTTGTTTGATTGGTTTGTTCTTGTTGTTGTTTTTTTTTTTCCCCTTAGGGATCCAAATTAAATGTTAAATCTCATTGTACTCTGGGTTTTACCAATGCCAACCTAAGCCTATAACAAGTTAAGGATATCCTCAGGTTAGTTTAGTTCCCATATGGTTTTGAGTGTGAAAACAGAGAAAGTTTTTCTTGCATCTTGTTTTCCACACAGGTAGCTTCACCCCTAAATAAAATGATGATTCATTAGGCTTTTTCATGTATTTCCCCAATCAGACATCCATTTCCACTAATAACTAAGAATATGCAACACAGAAATAAATGGACAGAAGCACAGTCTAGGAAAGATCTACAGAAAAAAACATCAAGCTGCCTTTAAGAGGTTCAATTTATTTTGCAAATAAACAAAAGAAGGAAATTGAAGATTAAAGCTCAGGTTCCTTAACTTTATCTCTGAAGGTGATGTTCATTATAACAAAGTTTTTAATATCAGCATAAATTAAAGATTTGATTCTATGTGATGAATTCTCACAAGCTTAGGGCACTGTCCCAGAAATGAACTGTAAGGAGAGCCTTAGTGTTTTATGCCTCTATTGGAATGTCATTTTCTCTAGACTGGGCCAAATCACCACATAGTCAAAAACATGGTTATAAAAGCCTTTCACAAAAGACTTTATAAGCTCCCACTTTGTAATAGCAAGCAATTGTAAAAAAAAAAAAATAATAATAATAAAATAAGGTATTAGGTAGCAAAAATGTTTGCTACCTAAAAGTATCAAGTATTGTTAAAAATATTCTGCATTTAAATTTCTAAAGTGTCTCAGGTTCTAATTATGTATTTACCTGTAAAAAAACAAACAAACAAACAAAAAAACACTAATTCTCAAAATCAGCTTCTCTCTTTGCTTAACATAAGAAAACAAAGTATATATTCAAAATATATAACAAATTAACTCATTATTTAGCCTACCATCTAGGCACTGATGACTTATAAAAGTGAACAATCTTGTATAGGAAGTACTTCAGACACTCTAGAAACATGCAAACAAAATCAAGAATTCCCTTTAGTTAAAGTCTTTCTCCAAAGCAACTCTTTTTCCTGACAATTCATAAATCCCATCTTGCCTTTACTTCCCTGAATACCTCATTAACCATTACATTATAAATAAATAAATAAAATCAGCTTAATACTCCAGTATTTAAACTTAAATAACAATAATAATAATTAAGAAAAAAAAATCTCCAACCTTTTTGGCTTTTGTGAAAAATTTGACTCTTTAGCAGTAAACTGAGGCTAAAATTGCCTTTAAAAATTGACTTTGAGGTATATGTATTTTTAACCAAAAAAAAGTGTTGATTCAGTATGAGCATAAAACCTCAGGAGAGTTCTATAACTACAGGAGCAGGTGGAATAGGCTGATTTTAAACCCTCCGGGCATTTCAAACTGAGAATAGGCTTCACAGCCAAAAGATTCATATGAGAAAGGTGAACCCAAACAGTAAGTAAAAGCATTTTTAGGACACATGCTTACAAAGATGGCACAATTGTCCTAAAAAAATGTTACAAGACAGCATGTATTAGCTTTTCACAACCCTGATGGAATGTACAAATCTTCACCCCTGTGATGAACTTTACAGATGTACCAGCAAACTACTCAGGGTTCAGGGAGGCAGACACTAACAAATCTTTGAATTTAGAAACATTATTTTCTTTTTTTTTTTTTTTAAGTTGAAAAATAAAGACTTTTGTTACAGCCATTCTCTACATAAGGTCAAAGTCCCTCTATTAATCTTCATACTGCCTAGATACCATAATTATTCAAACTTTTTTTTTTTTTTTTTTTGACCACTATTTAGATTTCTGATTTTGCATTTTAAGAAATATAAAAGATTTCTCAGAAAATTCAGGTTTCATCTTGGCCAATGTTTTTAGGCAATGTTCTTCTATTACTTGAGGTGAGAGATAGCAAAACAAAATTCATAAATGAAAAACAAACAAGCCTTCAATAATAAAAAGAAATCTATGAGGCTACACTGTAGTAAGTATAAAATATTTGGCATTCTACAACCACAACCCAATCAGGGCTTCTTTTCTAATCCATAATCACCATACACACATTGTTCAGACAGCCAGCTTTGAACAATTTGACTCTCAGGCTTCTCCAGTGAGAGCTTTAAAGGGCTTTCACTCTTTTTATTCTTCTTTATTCTCCCACACACAGAAAATTGCTGAGACACATCAAATACCAGTTTGCTATAGACACCATCGTATTAAACTTGCTCATTCAGACAATAGGCTTTTCCTATAAAGTACAGAGCACAGAACCATGACATGTCAGATGACATCTTTGATATATCTACAATGGGCAATGACAGCTCACTAAACAGTCCTATCTCATGTTAGATACACATCCTGTCTGAGGCAATCTATCAACACTAACTCTCACTTTTACAGGGGATTAACTTTCACTAAAGTAATAGAAACCTTTTCATAAATGAATTTCTGTTCTGCATTTCTTTTGTGAGAACTTGAATTTTAAATGTCTTTTTTTTTTTTTTTTTTAAAGGAAGGTTATCTTGCATTTCAAACTATTTTCCAGTTACATACTTAAAAAAAAACAAAGCACATATATATATAAGCTTTTTTTTTTTTTTTTTTTTTGCAACAAGTATTTAAACAAGGAGTCATTATTGTACTCTGTTCCTTTGTAGAGAGTTTTCCCATAACAAAGTTGTACTTGATAATACTGTAATGTCTGATAATATTACAGTGTCTTTCTTTTAAAAAATGTAATGAAAATTGTACAAGATATACAAGGATATATTTTTTATAACTCATTCTTACTATTCCAGTTTGTTACATATAACATGAAACATTAACATCTTCTAGTAGCATGTGGACAAACCAAATAACCTATTCCAATAGCTATTTAAACATGGCAGATGGGGAAAACTTATTTATTACAGAAATAACTGAGGTGTACCACTGGTTGATTAAATGTTAGGTATTCCCTTTCTTTTCTGATAGAAACATACTATAAGAAAGATTAAACTGATGAATCAAGGTTAAAAAAAAAAAAAAAAAAAAAAAAGAAAAACAGCAATGTAAATAAAATAAACAGTTATAAAAATCCAATTGAAAACTGTAGAAAAGGAAGATGCAAATTCTAACAAACATCCTTGCTTCCATGCTGGAAGCATCTGCTTTGGATGAGAAGAGTCAACAATTTTCCTCCCTCTTCACACACATGATAACAAAGATAGAGCTTGAGTAATTTTCTAAAATAATTAAACAACAGGTGTATAGGTTGTATTGTTTCCAGCCCTTTCATATTGTTATTTTTCCACACTGAAAACATCTTACAGCTAGCACTTCACCATGTACCTTTCTTTCCAGATGTGAAAATTAACTTGTGAAACACCTACAAGTTTTACAAAAATTGGTTCATGCAAAGTAATCAAAGAAACATAAATGGAAAAATTAAGCTTAGTTTTTATATATTATGACAACTGCATGAAGAAAAATGCTAAAAGAATAATTCTGCCAGTACAATAAATATAGTACAGTAAATACAATCTTGTCTTTAGGTGGGTTTCAGGTTCAAAGCCGCCAAGTTTGAATTCAAAGCTTCCTTGAGAATTGTTATGGTTGCTTAAATTAATAAAGCTTCCACACTTTCTAGTGTAAGACTTTGAGAGATTCCCTCTGTGTCTTAACATTTCCCAACAAATGCTGAAAAAAGTTACGGAATCTACTGAAATTGTAAGAAGAGTTCAGACAAGTAAACCCCAATGATGACAGAAGTGGTGATCATGATCCTGGTCTGGGGGTACCAGTAGAGACTAGATGACCTCTCAAAAACACTCCTAAACCTATTTTTATGACTATATCAGTGACTGCAATCATACTTTCCACACAGGACTACAAAATTATCTGAATTTGTTGCACAATGACTTTGGGAGTCATAAAGAATACACCTTACATTACTTGCATCAAAACAAAGGCTTCAAATATCTCACAGCTGACTTAGAGCTTCCATAACAGGCACATTCACCAGCCTGGAAGACTCCAAGCAAATATGTTGGAGAAGGGCAGCCCTGGAGCCCTCTAACAGGACCAAAAGGGTAGCACAGGGGAAGAAAAGGATAAAAAGATCTGTGAAGGACAAATATTCATAACATTCATAAATTCATAACGGTAGAGAACAAAACAGGGAAGAAAACTTTGAAACTCGGAGTAGCAGCAGTAGAGATATGCTGGTAAGAGAAAATAATGACATACTTTGTTTTTTGGAAATACAATCTCATCAAAGGGAGAGGTTTAAAGATACAGAAGTAAACCAATGGTGTTACATCATTGAAGACTGAATAAGAAATTCTACCAAAAGTTAACTTGAGAGGACTGTTTGTTTAAAGGCTTCTGCATATTCATAAAACCAAAATCCAGTAACCTCGTATAAAATCAACATTGGGATTTCTCTCCTAATTTTATATTTTTTTTTGCTGACCCACGTGGGTGTTGGTTAGTTTAGCACAGTTATAAACTTCCGAAATCTATGGATTTCTCCTGCTTTAGTGACCTCAGCCAACTGATACTTTTTCTAACAGAGGAAAGCTGAGAACTTTATTTTGCTAATTCATAGGTATAAGTTCTCAGCTTTTCTCTGTTAAAAAAAGTACAACAGCACCATCAGAGATTTTTCTGTGCATCCTATTAATAATCTTCATGGCTTAACACAAATTATTAGCCAAGTTGTCTAATATGTCACACGAGTAAACAATCTGAATTCTGGGTACTAAAAGTGCACGTTGCATTGCAGCCTTAAGCACTAGCAACAAACAGACTTTTTATAAATACTGCAATTTTGGTTAATTATAAGCCAACTTCAGATCTTGTTTCTAGTAAAGGAAGGTAAAGGAAGACTTCAAACCTAATTAAGGCATACACACAGTGTTCTACAAATCACAAAGATAGTTTTACCTCAATGCATTTTACTTTTCATTGCTTAACTATTTAGTATTACTTTGTGAAGTAATAGCTACAGTACTGAATATAAAGCTAGTTTTAAATTACGTAAATTAAAAGATTATGAAAAAACATATTTTAATTTCATTGTGATTTTCCTATTACCTTACCTCAGTAAATTAGACAACTTAATTAAACTTACTAAAATAACTCTTACAGCCAAGAATACAGGCATGATGAAGGTTACAGATGATGCCAAGGTTAAAAATAATGAAAGAAAACCCACATAACCTAACCAAGGAACACCACTGAGGTGTTTAGGAGACTGAGGAAAGATGTGACTGCTTGTATATGATAAATTCAGTGTGGAAGTCATATGAAGTTCAGGGTACAATAAACCGATCAGGGATTCACACTTACCTATGACACCTAACCACTTCTAAAAACCTTTAATTTTCAAATTCCAAGCTCTAACAAGTTTTAAACAACAGATAGCTGCCTTTTACACAATACTTCAATTCTGACACTTATGTTCACACCAGATTTATTCATTGAAAGTTTGCTGCTTGATTAGTCTAATTTTTCTTTAGCAAGTATGAATTCACTTTTCAATTTATCATTCTTTTAAAAAAATTGTTATCTTCTCTATAATAATAATATAGCCTGAAGAAAGAAGCTTTAACAAAATGCACAATAAGTTAAAACATTTTTCTGTCAGAACATGAACAGAATTCAATTCTACCAGCCTCCATTTTGTACAGATCCTCTCTAATAAAAATCACAGCAGAGAGTAAAATAACATCAGGTCTGTATGGCCTCGGACAAACACTAATCTGGAGTTAAAATGGATAATACGATTTACATAATACAGCAAAGAGGACAAAAACAGATGCATACTTATCTGTGGTTATAAAGCTTAAGAATATATCTTGATTATCTGCTTTAAAACATCTGCCTAACCTATATCATTCAAAGAAAACAAATGTTAAACATACCTGAATTAGAGAGAGATCCTCAAGCCGCAACCTGAAGAGGTAGTTTCTGGGGAAAAAAATAATAAAAAAAATAAAGTTAATTGTTACTAGTATTTAAATAAAGTTATGATTAATGAATATTAAAGATTAAAAAAAAAAAAAAAAAAAAGAGAGAGTCCTGACTCCCAGTCGCACTAACTTCTTTCATGGACTGTCTTCAAAACATTTCCCTTTGCCTAAAGGCTAAGGCAATTTCCAAAACAGAGTTTCAGTTTGAAGGCTGTCTATGAAATAAAGTATCTACACTGCATATCTATACATCCGAAACATATGCTCCAGTCTCCCCTTAGAATCAACAAGAAATAGTGTTTCAGCAGATTCATATGATCAATGTTAGATGTCTAAATAAGAATAAGATGACACATAGATTAAAGCTGTCTATCTCTCTCCACAATAATGGCAAGCTTGCACAACAAACTCAGCCACAGATATGTAAAGTTTGAATTTAAGGATCCCATTACGAAGAAGCATTTATAGAAGCCACGGAGTTTTCACAATTGACTGAAGTCTTGTCATTACCTGTTTTAACTTCTTTGAAATCTGAATAAGTTGTTTTTGTTTTGTTTTGTTTTCCTTTTACATCAGAGCTACACATGTACAAAACCTATTTAACAAAAATCCATCTTTTTACTACAAAAATATTTCTCACTCCGCTTTTGCTCTACTACAGTATTGCTATACCTACACAAGAGGATTTCAGGTGAACCATGAAGAAGACGTAGCACAAAGGCACTGCTTGAAATCCGTGGAAATGATGGGTTAGGTTACTCAGAAAGGTAACCGTGTCCCTCTGACCGAATACTTTCTTCAGCGTGTACTGTTACACCTCTTCCAATAAACCAGTTCTGGTGGTAGCACCCATAATTTCAGTTCACAGAACTCATACAAATGTATGAATAGCACACCAACTTTGAACTGATTTCAGCAGGTACATATCTCTAGCAAATACTTTTTTTTGTAGTAGGTCTAAAATTTCTTACATCCTCCATTTCCATATTCCTCCTGCCCACCTTTCCCTCTTCACTTTCTTTCTTATTCTCTTCTCATATCCATTTTTCTTCTTTTCATTATGCCTTTTAAAAAAATGCATAATCTCCTTCAGTTCCCTTTTCCTTATTGTTGACCTTATTTAAAGCCATTCCGCCTTACCTAAGGTCACTACAGAGTGATTGTTTTATAAAGAAAGATAAAAAGTAAGGAATTTTGAAACATGAAAATAAAACCACAAGTAATTTAAATCTATTCATAAAAAACATGTAAGATTATTTTTTTACGGATTCCAACAAATTCTTTTGAACAAAGTAACTGAAAACAGGCAATAAAGAGATTGCTAAATTTAAATTTTAAACTTGAATATTTTGCAATATTTGGAAACTATCTGCAATATTACACCCATGCAATTGGTAGACGTATAATAGAAATTACAATGTGGATACATTTTTTATCATAATAATTCAAACTCTTTCCAAACAGGCGTGAGATATTTCTAATGGGTACAGATGGTTAGGACCTGTTTTTTATGTCTCTAATAAACATTTTAAATGAGCCTCAGAACTTTAGACACATCTTGTGTCTAAAAAATGAA
Source organism: Netta rufina (assembly GCF_964035555.1). NCBI lineage: Eukaryota > Metazoa > Chordata > Aves > Anseriformes > Anatidae > Netta > Netta rufina. Next base: position 84,226,933 of record NC_140124.1, on the reverse strand, counting down.
AAACATTATTTGAAAAATCATGCATCTCAGAAACACAACCTCTATCATAGTTTTATTTATGGACTCTGGTGTGCATGTCTGTGCATTTATTTATTGGCTCTAGTACATATATGGCCATCTTAAATTGTGTATGTATAGGAATTAAATCAGTCTATCCAAGGGATATTGCTATAGGGATAAAAAATAATAATAATAATAAAATAAAAGAGGCAGACTAGCAAGGGCAAAAGAATATGAGAAAGCAGAACATTTGTTATTAGAACAAGGAAATCATCACCACCTCCAACAGGCAAAAAAAATAATTGAAGCACATGTGTTTGAGTCATGAAAAGAACTGAAACAGGCAAACAGTGAAAATGGTACAATGTTTACACAAAGCTTCATCCACAAACTAAATGCAAATTAACTCGAAAGATTCATTGGAAGTCAGGCGATGATGCATGCTGTCTTTCTACCCTATCTATACTGTCTCTGTAAGGACAAAAAATACCTTAATGGTTTTAGTTTTCTTCAGAAATTTTCAACAGGGAATATACAAGTACATATACTAAAACGGTTCTTTATCTCACTGCGTATATGGAACAACTTCCATCAACCGTCACTGACTGTGCTTCTTTCTCTCCAGATATCAAAGTTAAAGAGAACTGCATCTTCACTGCCATTGCAAATCTTTCTTTCATTTACAGAAACAGAATAACTCCTTTTCTTCCAGAGAAGTTGAACTGTATCCCCAGCAGGTATAAACTGTTTTCTTAACTTGGTAGTATCAGAGTCACATCTCACTCTACAAATAAATGCAGTCTCTGTTCCAAGATAGATGAGCACAGTCTCATCTCATACTCTTGGTTTTCAGGTCAGTACTTCACATAGTGTCATGTATGTACATTTTGGGTACTTCATCTTGACATATCTACTGAATATTTATTACTGATGTATCATCTGAAGACTGTGATTAAGAAATAGCATATTATTAATGATGCCTTTCTATGGTATTTCATTATTATATCATTTCAACCTTTACAATTTGTCCCAAATTGTAAATAAGTAAAACAATGTTATCCTGTAGAAAAAGAAAAGCAGTTTTTGTTTTTTTTTTTATTATATTTTTCCCTACAAAATGAAATTTATATCCTATGCAGTAGAGCACAGCATTATTATATTTCCACATTAAAATATCCAGTGAAATTAGAAATATTGACCCCATAAGTATTAGGAAGACTAAAATGTCTATGTTCACATGAACAAGCCAAGAGCCAAAACTAACTACTGGACATCTTTTAACTTCCTGTTGTTGCCAACAAATAATTACTTTTTTTTTTTTTTTTTTTTTTTTCCAGTTTCACAAAGCCAGCAGAAAGAAATGTAAGAAGAAAAAATCAAAGTGCAAGACATTTTAAAAGCATCAAACCATTTCAACATAAAGGTAAATTAGGTAAATAAAGAGCATAGTGTGACTGTTACTACAAGAATAAAGCTAGGACTACTAGAAAATTAGCTACCTAGATAGCAATCAGAATTGTTCCTATAAGAACATCACCACTTAAGTAAAACTAGCGAGACTGCATTAAGCTTAATAAATCCAATAGTTTAACGTACAAAACTCATTAAAAAGAGACATTTGGAAAAAAAAATCTATAAAAAATAAAAATAATGTAACTGATAGTAAAACACATATTGGAAATTTATTATGATAGCAATAAATTTGTCAGCCCAAAGGAAAAGTCAATGCCAAAATTCATGATATATACAGAGTCATTATACCCCTCATGAGAGAGGTCACAATGCTTATTCAGTTATGTTGTTGAGATCGTGATATGGATTGCTATTTTTCAACCTCCGTTTAGATTTATTCTACTGCATGAATGCTTCAAAGGCAACAAAGGATGTGAAATAAAAAACGACCAAGTAATTTCGGAAGCATAGCTTTAGACCTTTTAGCATGTAGGTCTGCCTCTTCTGCAAATATGGTGGTAATAAAAGCAAGACAAATACAACATTACATGCTGGAATTAAACTGATTTGACACTGGCTGTAACTGGTAAATGTGTTTCGATTTTGTGCTTAATGAATGAGGAGAGCAAATCCAAGCAGAAAGACACTGTAATGAGAAGAAAACACAAGTGCAAGACAAAACAGAATTTTGAGTTCCTTCAGCAGTTAATAAGCATTTTGTTTTGTATTATGGTACTGAACAACTTTCCTAGCTGAACTATGGTAAGTAAAATGTAGCCTGCCTAAACTCAATAGCAAAGAATTCCCCTTGTATCAGTGGAAATTGAATGAAGCACCACAAAAAGCATTCTTTAGTGCCCTCCTTTAAAGTAGTGTATTCCAGTCTACTGCAGTGAATACATTTAGCATGACTACAGATAAAAGCATAGAAACATACAGCAGATCAATTCATTTTGACATGGACTTCTTAAAATTAAAAATCCATAAAGAACTGAAAGCGCATAGTGTTTATAACGGGTGTTAAGTCTAGCACTTTAGTCTTTTCTTAATGAAACAGAAGGGCATAAAATTCAAACACAACAACAATAAATACTGTTGATAAATAATGTTGCAATGAACACAGACGTGAATTAAAGGAACATTAAGGTGGCACATACCACTTCAGAGAATGCACTATAAGCTCAGGTTTTGGAAAAAAAAAATAAAAAGATAAAAAAAATAAAAATTGTAAGATAGCAAACAAACAAAAAAGCATGCTCCATTTCCTCTACAATTGATAGCCTAAATCAAAAACTCAAGGCATGACCATACAGATATTGACAAATCTCCTGGAAATAAAACAGTAGAAGATTCCTTCCTTTGAACATCTTTGAATAAATTAATTCATATGAAGGAATAAAATTTAGCATAATTTACTGGAAGGAAAAAAAAATATTAAGAACAACAACAAAAGTATAAGCTCTTAAGGAATCAGTTAGTAACAAAAAGTCACAATTCCATGATCAAGAAAGGAAAGATTTTGGTAAAAGACAATTCTAGTTTTGCAATGTAATAAAAGCAGCAATTGGAAATAAACAACAGGAGGAAAGTAGATAAATTGAAATTTATGGTGTAGAAAATTGATTTGGTTTATTAAGATATTATAGAAAAAATATGAGAGAGAGCTAAGGATAATATGTCAGAAATAAAATAAACCTAATCCAAGTGGATTAGGTATCTATTATATGACTATTACATGACTATGAACTATTACATGAAAAAGGTCAAGTTACAATAACAAAAAGCAAAATGGTGAGTAAGTAATCCTTGTCTGGATTTTGCAGGAAGTAGAAGTCTTATATCGCATGAGAATAATAAAGTAACAAGCTTGATAAATGACAAAGATGTGAAAATTGCATATACACAGATAAATACTTTCAGGCTACCAGGTAATGTTTGTTTGACTTAAAAATTTTGGTGATCTTTGGTCTTTTTGACCTGCTTTAATAATTTCTAAAATTACAGGAGATCATGAACAAAAGGTGATAGGAATGAAAGAAACAGGCTACAGGAATGAAAGACTACTCAAGTTTTATCAATGTTCATAAGGACAAAGAGGAAGACTCAGGTTATCACAGGCTGATCAGTGGGCACCGAGCTTTGCAAACAGAAAACTGATAATTCTCTGACAGTTACTTTTCAGGATGAACAAGTTTTATAGTATGTGGCTCCACATGCAGCCTTAGCAGTGACTCAAGATCCTAAGTCATAAAAAAGTCCTGTACAGAGGACCAACAGTAAGGCATTGCTTCTACATATTTCTTGCCAAGTACTTCTCCAGAAAAAGCAGAGGGGTACCAGTGGCCTGCCTCTGCAGCCCTGGAGCTCACTCTTCTTCATGCCATCTCAAACACAGATTACTGTCTTCTCCTGTCAGCCCATGCATCTTTCAGACAGCACTTGGTTTCCTCAATGGATCACTGAGTATTTGTCACCTCTGGTCCTCTGATGCCTTCAGATCAAAGTTTTCCTGATTATTATGTTTTAAATACACACTCGTTTGTGAGCTTACTCAGCTATTCATTCTAACTGTTGTCAGGTTCAGTTTTATCCTTAAATATTACCTCTGACAAAACATTAACTGTGTATTACATAACTGTGGCTGACAAAAATTTTTAGTACTCTTTTATGTTGCAACACATATCTCAAAGTATATGCCCCCAGATTTTATGTTTTGGCAGATATGGCATATATTATGGAGTACCTTCCCATATAAATAGCCAAGTAAGTTCTCTGTAGTCTTGTTACTATTTCACTGTTTAAGAAATTAATTAATTTAAAGTTAAATTTAATTTTGCTGTTATATCTCTTCCAAAAAAAAAAAAAATCAAAACAAAACAAAACAAACAAACAAACAAACAAAACCAGTAACGGGAATAGGCTTAGATAAACATAGACATTTTAGACAGTTCATACCTTTTGCAGCCTCCTTTCCCATAGCAATCAACTTTGGCAAATGTAATTTGTTTAAGCTGGTTTTGTAGGGGAGAAGGTGAAAAGACTAAGAAAGTAAAGACTGGTCTTTTATTTAGTTAGTTAGTTATTTTGTTAAGATACTGCAACAGCAACATGAAAAAAAAAAAAATTAATCATGTTAATACTAAAGTGTTTAAGGAGGGAGATACTAAACTTGATGGTCCACATTTTCAAATCTTCAGTTTCCCTTCATGTGGTCATGCTGCAGTCCTTCAGCAGAGCAGTTTGTTTCCAACACAGCCCCTCCTTTCAATGGAAATTTGCTGTACATGGGAAACTCAGAAGGAGGATGCATACTATGGTAAGCACATGATGCCAACGCTTCTCTATATGAAATGCAATCTCACTCCCATCAAATCTACTGAAGTGAAGGTCTTATACACAGTATGCAAGGTTGCACTGTTACATTTTCTGGCTGAAGTCATGGTGTGAGTACTGTGGCCTACATGCACACTGAGCGGCCCTGTCACAAGATGAGTGCAGCCACTCCACAGGGGTCTGCATTGACTCATGCAAGGCACCAGTATTTCAGAGGTGGAAGAGAGTCCTTCACAGATGCCACTGCTGCTCTCTAGGATTTCTATATCATGTTATCAGACTCTAAGGCAGCAGAACCCTGCCCTACATTCCAGTGCTGTTAAGGCACACAGAAGGAGACAGGTTCAGCAGACACAATCTATCTGTTGGTAACTTAGGACTGAAACATTATGTTAGGACTGACATCCATTGCAGAAGAAAGAAGGTAAACGGCATGAGAACACCAACAGGGAAGCAAAGGAAGGCAGAAGTTGACATATTCTGCAGCAGGACATACAACTAGCATAGATCAAGTGTATTAATTAAAACACATTATTAATTAATTAAAAACACATTAATGAATTCGGTTAAAGACAGGTAAATTCAGAACACTTCTCCTTTGATACCATTTCTAAAGATGGTTTACAGTGAAATAACAGCATTCTCTGCTATAAAAGCTTCGTTTACCCTTACCTCATCTCTTTTCATCTTACCCTGGGCTAACTCCAGAGCTCATCTGATGATACATCATTTTAGTTTCACTAAAGAATAGCAAGACATTAAGCCAGCACAAGAAAAGTAATAATTTTTGTGGGATTAGAGAATTGGCTAGTCTTACTTAGCAATCAGATTATTGCCAGAGCTGTTGCACAGGAGGGGAAAATTGTGTAGTGGAGGAAGACATGGGCATGAGGACAAGCTTTTAAAAATATTTAGGAATCCAGTAGCAAAGTAGGAAAGGAAGACAAGTAGAGGGAGAAAGACCCTTTTTTTTTTTTTTTTTTTTTTTTTTTTTTTTTTTTTTTCCCCAGCAGCAGTAGGATGATACTTTTTCTTAGGTTTAACATTAAACCATACCTGAGATGACATCAAATCAATCAGTGAAAGGACAGACATTGATTACTCCCAACAATGTCTTAAATGAGCAATAAAACCCAGACTGATGTTCAGAGAATACAGCAGCTAATTCCTGTTGCCTGCGTATTCTCCCAATATGCTCAGAACATCTCATTAACAAGAAGCTCTCAGATTCTCCTGCTGGGAGCAGACAACAGCAAGAAGCAAACCTGTACAGTTATTTATTCCTTTATTAGTGATCCTTAAACCACTAGTTAATGAATCCTTTAATTTGCCTTTCTGTTATTGTGGGAAGTAGTAGTAATGGTTCAAATTAACGTTCCCAAACACACATCTAATTAAGTGAAAAGGCATACTGTTACAGTCCTTCATCAACAAGATAAGGAGTGACTGAGGCAATAAGCCACCTCCAAGCAAATTTTAAACCTCAAAGCAAATTTAATTAACTTGCAGAAGAATATACAGGAGAAAGCCACTGTTTAAGATGTTCTGTGTTCTTGTTTAAGATGTTCTGTGTTAGAAACAGAACAAACAGACAAAAAAAAAACACAAACAATATGTCTAAAGATATATTATCTAATTAAAAAAAAAAAAAAAGTTGAATAGCTTTGAAATCAATTTCTGATAAGCAACTATCAAATTTTAGAGCACAATTGAACTAGCCAAACTTGAATCGTAAAAACTAAATTACCGCATCTCGAGAATGACCTCCAGTAAGGCTCCTGCCAGTTCACAATTTCAATCAGAAGAAGCTTGGAGAGAAGAAGATTATTTTCCTTTTCATTTAAACAATCTTATTCTGCTATATTCTGGTATGTATTCTGGTATGGCCTGATTAAAAGCATTAAGGAAAAAGAAATAATGAAAAAGTCACAAAAAATAAAAATAAAAAAATAAAAGAATAAGAATGTATTAAAAGGAAAATGTAACCCATTATTTCAAACCTCAGGATTTCTGCTCTGATCTACTAGGTTTGAGACAGGATTCTAAGTTGGCTCTTGGTTTACCAAAATGTCTCGTACACTTTTAACACTTTTTGATTTATAAAAGCTAGAGTCAATAAGTGTTTACTGTGTTGTCTGGGAATGAGGAGAAAGAAGGCAATGAACAATTTGCCAGGGCAATTCAGACACTGCTGTATCCTGCCCCTGAGCAGGTCTTTTCCCTACTCAATTGACCTTTCCAGGAGCCAAAAAAAAAAAAGTCACCACAGGAGATATGACAAAGCACTTTCACAAAGGTGCACTTTTCACTAGGAAAAGAAGGCTGAGTTGTTCTTGGGGAAATCCATGCTTACTGGCATTTCAAAACATAGTATTCATTATCATATTTGAGTAGGTGCTAAGTCAGTCCACTAAATAGCACACACAGAAATGTTCAACTGAATATTTTATCAGGATTTATCAGAATAAGATAAACAAAGAAACAGCCTCTCATTTCCCTGAGCTCAGTGAGTAGCTAATGCCCTAAGAGTAATCCTTTGCTGATGCCACTTAATTATAAAAGTAAATTGTCTTGCTATATGGTGCCTTTTTTTTTTTTTTTTTTTTTTTTAAGAAAATAAATGAGATCCCTTGAAGGTTTCAGTTTGCAAAAGAGCTCATTTATTTTGTCTGCCAGGTCATACATGATGCTAAGAAAAATGCCTGTGGCAAGCTGTAAAGATAGGGCAATGTAGCTATATTCCCATGAAACTATGTCAAAAGCCAATAGTATTCCTGTAATATACTGACAGCTGTTCTACATCCATACTGAATTCTTTCTGTATAGAGTCCCTCATGAAATTATTAATTATTTTCTTTTCTTTCATTTCATTTTACTTACATGTATAATCTCATCCAATTTAACATAAACCTATTACTAGAAGCAGTTCTTCTTACATTAAATCTAAACCCGATATATTGAAAAATCTGTCATGTTCTTGCTAATTTTAACATGCTAATTTTAAAACACATAATACATAATTACAATACAAGTAATTCTTCTTCCCCTAATTTAACTTAAGAAATTGAACTTTAATCTTTGCTTGTCTTTACTATGCACTTTGGATGGTTACATCAATGTTGGGCAATACAACTTCTCCCTCTACCTTTTTATTTCCCTGTACCCACCTCTTCTACCCTATTCCACTTATTTCTCGAAGCTAACTAAATTACTTTTTCTACTCAAGCAACTTGTGGTAAAGGGTACCAGGAAAGCAGGACAACTATAAGTTGTTACTGAGATCCAGGCTAACTCATCCATCATTTTAAAAGATATTCCTCTCCCTCTGAAGCCCTCACCAATAGTACACATATATTTCAATTTGCACAGCAGGTTGACAGAAGACAGAATTATATGGTTTAAAACAAAAGTATTACAACTCTTATGCTTCAGATTCAAAATATGTTATTAACCAGACCTCTTACATTGGAAGAGGTTAAAGGTTGACAATGTTACTTGACACAAAACCTGTGTAAACTCAACAGCACTGCTAGCTTTCCTTTTAACATTACAATCGAAGGTATAATTGGTCCTGTATCATATAGCAATATGCAGAAAATACAGCAGTCACAAATAAGCATTGCACTTCATGATAGGAAAAAACATATGACTGCGACCTAAGAGAGAAATATCTGCCACAGTTGAGGTGCAAGATCTGTGAGAAATTTGAGAGGCAAACAACAAAAATTGACTATAGTTACTTCTTTCAACTGCATTCAGAGAAACTAAGTGTGCACACTCCAAAAATGAACCAGACTGAGCAAAACCCAAGCTTTACTCAGACTGCCAATCTTTCTCCTGGATGGGTGTGGTGAAATGAGGAAATGGAGCAGTTATTCCAAAACTTAAGCAACTCCTCAGCACAAGGAAAATACTAGTGCCAGGGCAGATGGGATGATTAAACTGAAAGTGTGAAAGTGTGAGCAAGTACTGGACAACTTAAGATAACACTCACAGAATGGAGTGTGAATGGTGTAACAAAACTGAAATAGGACAAGTATACTTCAAATTAATTAACCTAAAACCTGTAAGAGAGCTGGACATTTTGCAAAACAAAATATCAACTGGAGATTTCTCATGAGGACTGGAGGACAACCTGTGCTCAGGTGGAAAAAAAAAAAAAAAAAGTGTTTTTGCACAGCAACTACAGAATATCCACAGACATCCAGAGGACCAATTTTATTTCCCAAAATAGGTAAGAAAGATTAATTTTAGCAATACAGGACTGGATATGACCTTTCTGGTAATTGCCTGATATGGCAAATGCTATAATATAGCGTCCCTTTCATATATTTAGAGTTCTCCATCTCAAAAAAATAGTTGTTTTCTTGTTTTGTTCACACTGATAAAATGTGACAAAACTCATTGTTTCTTGATGAAATTACCCATGTCCAACTTAAAATTATTTGGTTTTCTGCCAACGTTACTGTATAGTTTACACAGCTATTTCCTTCCCTAGATGTACTCACTGATGGATTCATGGGCAGTTACTGTGCACAGGCTCAGCCTTTTTTCCCTACACTAATTCCAACCTCCAACCCACTTCTTTTAGCAGGCTTTCCTTACACCTTTTTCCAATTTCAGGAATTTTTTATTTTTTTTCCTGCTACAGTTTAGGTCTTCCAGGTATCTTGCGCAATGGTGTCAATTCTTCTATGTCACTGCTGGAGATAGTTTTCAATGAATTATGAGATCTTATTTGCGTTTTTATATAGCTGCATGACATTGGCAGCCCCCTGTGGGAATCCGGAATGAATCCCAGACGGGATACTCTCCACCTTGCTCATTAAGATAAAAAAGTCATGAACCTCTTCAGAGATTGTAGAATTTTGACGCTAAAAGAACATCATTCACTGTCAATATCAGTGACGGAAATGGAATTTAGGAATTTCAATAGTATTGAAATTTCACAACACTGTTTCATTTGGCTTCCGAGATAGAGAAATTTTGGCAAAGAGTTCACTAAACTCCACTATGGCAAGAAAATGCAATTATAACTTAAGATGAGCCAGAACACAGCTCTGGGCTATGAAAATCAGTTTTGAAGAACACCACCTTAACTAAAGCAAAAGTGTAGAGGTACAGGCATCACCCTCCAGTTTTGTTTGGATGCTTGAGAAGTAAATCATAATGGCTATATTTCTCTTGACAGTGTAAACCAAGTAATACGTTAATACAAGTTTATTTGTAGCTTTGCCATGTGTCACACTGCTACTGAATGACTGACTACACAAGGGAAAAAATATGTTAGAAGACTATGAATTATCAGTTTCACAACTGAAAAAGGAACTTTTAACTGTTCTGATCTTAGTGAAATCACGTGACATAGCTATTGGTTTTTCAGTAATGAAATGTGCTAGTACAAGAACATAAGAAGATTATGTGTGCGTGTGTATATATATATATATATATATATAAATATATATATATATACGTATATTTTTTTTTTTATCAGCAGTCCTGGCTACCAGGGGAGGTCCCATTGAAATGGAGGCTAACAAAAGTGATGCCTCAGTCTGACCTCGGTGTCAGGGAAGCTCATGGAGCAGATTATCTTGAGTACCACCATGCGGTACTTATAGGACAACAAGGTGAGCAGGTCCAGTCAGCAGGGGTTTACCAGGGTCCTGCCTGATGAACCTGATCTCCTTCTACAATACAGAGATGCCCTCAATGGGTGAGGGAAAGGCTGTGGGTGTGGTCTACCTAGACTTCAGTAAGGCTTTTGACACCATTTCCCACAGCATTCTCCAGAAGAAGCTGGCTACTCAAGGCCTGGATGGGTAGCACAAAGAGCCATGGTGAACAGAGTTATATACATCTGGAGGCCCATCACAAGTGGTGTCCCCCAGGGCTCAGTATTGGGGCCAGTTCTTTTCAATATCTTTGTCAATGATCTGGACAAGGGCATTGAGTTCACCCTCAGTAAGTTTGCAGATGACACCAAGTTGGGCACAAGTGTTGATCTGACCAAGCACAGGAGGTCTCTGCAGAGGGATCTGGAGAGGCTAGGTTGATGGGATGAGGCCAGCTTGATGATGTTCAACAAGGCTAAGTGCTAGGTGCAGCTGGGGCGCAAAAAAAAACGTGCAATGTTACAGGCTGTGGGAAGAGCAGCTGCAAAGCTGCCTGGTGGAAAGGGACCTGGCAGTATTGGTTGATAGCCATCTGAATGAGCCAGCAGTGTGCTCAGGTGGTGAAGGAGGCCAACAGCATCCTAGCTTGTATCAGAAGCAATGTGGACAGCAGAACAAGGGAAGTTATTGTCCCCCTGTACTCTGCTCTGGTGAGGCCACACCCCTGAATACTGTGTTCAGTTTTGGGCTCCTCATTACAAGAAGGACATTGAGGTGCTGGAGCATCTCCAAAGAATGCCAGTAAAGCTGGTGAAGGGTCTAGAAAACAATACTTATGAGTGGCAGCTGAGGGAGCTGGGATTCTATGATTGTTTAGCTTGGAGAAGAGAAAGCTCAGGGAGACTTTACTGTACTTTACAATCACTTTAAATAAGGTTGTAGCAAGTTGGGGATTGGGCTCTTCTTGGCCTCCAAGTTGTACCAGGTATTAGGAGAAATTTCTTTACTGAAAGGGGTGTGTAGCATTGGAATAGATTGCCCAGGGAAATGGTTGAGTCACTGTCCCTGGAGATCTTCAAGAAACGTGTAGATTTAGAACATAGTAGCATGGTTTAGTGGTTTAGTGCTATTAGTGCCTTGTCAGTACAAGGTTAAAGGTGGAACTAGATAATCTTAGAGGTCTTTTCCAATCTGAATGATTCTATGATTCTCAATCTCTCATTTGTAGGAATAGTTCAAGAGAAGTGATTGTATATCAAAAGATATTTCACAGGGGATAAGGAATTAACAGTGCATTCTCCTCATTATGTTTTATGAGAGCACATTTATGGCTTAGGACAGAAAAGGAATTCCTCTCACCATTCTTAGGAAATGTGAAGCCTGTGAAGCAGATGTGCAAGAAACTTTAACTAAAATTTAATCCACAGGCCATAGTACAAATACAGCAATATTTATGCTCTGTTCAGATAACTTTATGTGAAGCATGTCTACAAGCAATGTTTTAAAGAAAAACACAAGGAACTGATAACTCGACACACACACAGTCATTCAAAAGTTCAATTTCTCTCTTCTCAAAATTTGCAAAAGTTCACATGTTCCTGACACCCATCAAAAGACTGCAAACATCACTCCTGAAAATGAGCTGAAAAGTCTACATCACATTCCACATGAGTGGATTCATTCTGCATGATTAGGCAGACTCCATGTAAAAGATGCAAGGCCAACACTTGCAATCTGGGGGACTAGAGCACCACAGCAACTGGTTCCCCATCTACTGAATCTATGACCCCATGACACACAACGCCTTTCACCAAATAGTCTGGCACAATGCATTAAGGAAAAAAAAATGTATTGAAAAGAAGATACTAATAACAATAATACGAACAGTTTGGGAAACCTGAAGATAAATGCAGGAAAACAAAAAACAAACAAACAAATAAAAAAACAGCAGTGTGGAAAAGCTCAACATTCAGAATAGAAATACATAATATTAAATAAGGAACAGAAAAATCTACCAAATTAATGAACACTTAATAACCATCTACACTGCAGAAAACAAAGATTTCTGTTGTGCTTTTAACAATACTATTTTTATTTATGCAATTTTAGCCATAGTAAGAGATATGAAGCTGTGAAGTTGTAGTAACTTGCAGAGAAACCAAATGAATCCTATTGCTCCTACTGCATTGAGCCTTTTGCAAAAGGCAGAATTGGCAAGTGGTATTTTTTCATAGTCACTGACTATTCAAGAAAATCATTTGCAGCTTATCCCATAATGATTCAAAAGACTTCACTGAAAGCACAAGTTCTAGAGGACATATTCTTCCCTGAGATTCAGAAGCTACATGAATAGTATGGACAAAAAAAAGTCTTTTTTTTTTTTTTCATAGTTTATTGAGATCCATACAGCGTGCATTGATCCAAGATGCAACTTCATGTGACTGTGGAGAGGCTCAGACAGCTCTGACTTACACTGGCTGTCTTTATACAGCATTATGCCTCATTTCATTTGGCAGCTTACAGAATAGCAAATCAACATGAGCACACAGTAAATCCCATTTCAGGTGTGCCAGACATAAGTATCTACTACATAAACAGAAATGTTTCCCCCTTACAGGGGCAAAAATTTTTTGCAGTGCATTTTACAGTTCCATACAATCAACCTCAATTTCAACTAAGAAACAAATTGGGAAACAGAATCATACTCTAATGCTAAATGTATCAGAAATATGAAGTGACTGGAAGTTCATAAATTTTAGACAGTAAAATATATTCAAAGGAAGATTTAAATAATAAGTTAGTTGGATAACATCTTTGCTAACAAAAACATTTTACTATACTTCATATGCTAAGGGAATAAAAACTGGTGTTTAATGACTGATGCTGCTTCAGTGTTGACACCAAAGACAGGATCGCTATTTATCACAGCTTGCAAAGTACTGTCTTACTGTGAGGAAATGATTATCACTGACTTCACCACTAATTCTGCAGACTTTAACAGTTCGTAACTGCAATGAATAATTAATTATTAGAATCACCCAGGCAAGAACAGCAGTATTGTATAGCCAAAGTTGGGATCATTACAAGTTTTATGCTGTACTAACTTTTGTCACAGTGTCATAAAGCATCTCCCTTGTTGTATGCATCTAAAGTTTGAGAATACTCCAGGACATTCCTCTTTAAAATGAGAAAAGTACAAGCTACTATGCATTCCTTGATACCAGGCACTCCATCTTCCAACTCTGGTCAGGAATAAGAGAAATAAACACACACACTTCAGGTGAGTGGGTGTGGAAAGCAGGGAAGTCATGAGAGCAATCCGATGTTCGAATTTGACTCAATATTACTTTTGAAAGAACAAAATCCAACCTGATGAAACATGGAAAGAAAAGATATTTCTCACCTTGCTCCAGCAATAAGCTCTTTTTGTCCCGGATCAAATGTTAACTGTGAGAAGTCTACAGCATCTTCTGCTCTGAACACATGTAACCAAGGGGCAATTTCTAAAACAATGAAAAAGAAATAAATGTTACTGTAAATGTCTTAGTTGTAATACATCAGGCAGTCAGCATTACATTTGCAGATACTGTGGGGCTGCAGGTTTTCTTAGTATGGTCCTCCAAAGAAAGATAGGCAATATTACTACCACATAATCTTCACTATAGACTTATGAAACAGGTTGGGCAGTCACCCAATTAATATTTGAATGAAACTTTCTAATTGTGTTCTGATTTATAAGCCAGATGTTTTTCCTCCCTAGGTAAAGCAGACAACAACACAGTACAATTACAATAAGCTGGTAGATACACAAATGAAGTCAGATTAATTTTCCATGCATCAGAAGCAGATAAGGACTAGCATTTTTTGTTTTCTTCTTTAATGAAGGTCTGAACAAGTGGAAAGCAATGAGGAAAATGAGCAAATTTGAATTTTCATCATTTTCACCATAAAAAGGTTGAGACATGAGGGAGGTAAGAGGGAACATGCTTGAAATTCAAATGAACATTTTTTTTAACCTATCTTTCTCAGACCAATGTAGTGCTACATAAAGCACAGAGCAGACAAGTGGATAAGCTGCTGAAATTCAGCAACAAGCTTTACTTTTATTCAGAATATGAATCTATTTCTAGTTGCAAAGGTAAGCACTCATAAGTAACTGTATGCCAGCTCCTTATATACTTGTATTACTATTATTTTTACTCCCACAAAACCAGTGTTTTTTCTAGCACCACAAACATTGTTCTGGGAACAGAGCAAGATTCATTTACTTTTACACAGACACATTGAGCTCCCAAAATTTCAATAATTATTTAAGTTCTTTAAAGAAAGTGGAGTTACAAAGAAGCCTTTTCCTCAAAAGTCTTTTCCCCAGTTCTCAGGATATCAAAACACTTATTTTATTCTAAATGTTTGATGTAAATCTGTTGTCTGGAACATATGTAAAAGATAAATAGGGCTATGTATGTATAACACAACAGGCTGTGGAACTATCGACTTATGGACTGCATATATGAAAAAGACAATAAAAAAATACCAAAGATGAACACCTGGTCATGCCCATTTGAGACACAGAGTCAATACCTACCACTGAGAGTGCCAGGGCAGTGTCATTTTTGGAACTGGTATCCCCAGCTATGGCTTAGGTTGTCAACCTCCATTATAAACTCCCTTCTTTGCTCACATGCATATTTTCACTTTTGAAAATGTTTGGGTTGAAATAATCCATGTCTGGTGCCTGTTTCAGGATGATTTGTTCTTAATTTAAATATTAAAGTTTTTAGCACAAGTAGGTCATCTATTCCTACGGAGAGGGCCCCAGAGAAAAATGTTATTCTGTGTCCAAATGTTTTCTGCCATTGCAGAGAAACATTAAATGTACTGTGCAGAAGCAGTAGCATCATATATTTGGAAAAAACAGATGGAACCATGCAGTAGAATCACTTGGGTGTCAGAAAACTAACTTCTGTATTTTTAATGACAGCCTGTATGCATCTGGGCAATTACAGGACTGTAATGCCAGTTTGCACACGTTCTGCAGAATTTGTAGCTAAATTCACTGTTGTTTCCATCTGTGCTGGATAGGTTCTCAAAAACAGGGCAGGAGAGGGGATGGGGCCACATATTAAATAACTGTGGTTACAGCTGCCACCAGCTACTGCTACACATGCTGTGCATAGAACCTAGCAGGACTCAGTAAGAGAAATATATATATATATGTATTTACACTTATACACACACACTATATGCCTATTTAGTCTTATATATATTTATCTATTTATATTTATACATATAAGGCTACACAGGAAAGCCTGACACAGACATTTCCTAACATTTGTGTACTTGATTTTACAACCTCAACTGTTCAGTAACACCTTTTATATGAAATAATCAATTGCAAATTAAAAAAAAAAAAAAAAAGTTGAGAAATTAGGTAGGACAAGAAGATAAGGAAATAGAGATGTAAGTCTTTAAGAATATCACTCTCATCCAGGACTTGAAAGCTGCACAAAAGGCAGAAGCGATTACTCAGGCTTTGAGTCCAATCAAGACAGACAGCAGAGGATGCACCAGGGGCTGGAAGTGACCAGGACATGTGCTCACTCCAGAAGTCTATCAGATTCAAGGAAGCAATTCTCTTCCACTTGTTCTGCTGTTTTGGCATGGCAAAATAAAGCTTCAAGGTATAGCAAGGAGGTGGTCAAGACCATGTTTGGAGCAAGGGGACAGAGGCCAGGTGGGTCAAGACAAGCCCAGGAAAAAGTGAGAAGAGAATGAGGACTTGTTAAGAAATCTATCTGAAATCTGATTCCCCTCTGTCATCCCAAACAATAAATTATTTTATCCTTTCTCTGTTGCATTCAACATCATTCTTGCCTGAGTGAATAAGAACAGGAAGAGCAAGTGGCAGCAAGAGACATTTTTTGCAGCAAATACTCTGAAACTGTGTCTTGTGTGCCAGAGTGGCATAATGTATCTCACAGGAACAAGCCTTTATGGAATAAAAGTTCAACTTTGTGATATTTCCATGTGGGAAAACAAGCAAACAAAGCCAAAAAAGACAATCAAGCAAAACACAATTGTTAAAATAAAAGCTTATTGGTAAAATTCTGCTTTGAGTTACAGTACAGAAAGTCTATTCTGTTGATTTATTTGCATAATTAGATATAACATCACCTAAACACCAAAATCTAGCTGAAAATATGTAGATGAAACAAGGCCTTTCCATCCTGTTATGAATTATCTCCATAGAGTCAGAAATGTGTAAGAAGCTATTAAAGGTCTATAAAATATTTTTCTTAGAACTAAAAACTCGTGGTAATGATAATAATTTCATTTTATTAATGCTTATCACATAGATGCAACATGACGGTCCTCTTTAATATCTTCATCGATGATCTGGACGAGGGCATCGAGTGCACCCTCAGTAAGTTCGCAGATGACACCAAGTTAGGTGCGTGTGTCGATCTGCTTGAGGGTAGGAAAGCTCTGCAGGAGGATCTGGATAGGCTGCACCGATGGGCTGAGGTCAACTGCATGAAGTTCAACAAGGCCAAGTGCCGGGTCCTGCACCTGGGGCGCAATAACCCCAAGCAGAGCTACAGGCTGGGAGAGGAATGGTTGGAGAGCTGCCAGGCAGAGAAGGACCTGGGAGTGATGGTGGATAGTCGGCTGAATATGAGCCAGCAGTGTGCTCAGGTAGCCAAGAAGGCCAACGGCATCCTGGCTTGTATCAGGAACAGCGTGACCAGCAGGGCTAGGGAGGTGATCGTCCCCCTGTACTCAGCTCTGGTGAGGCCGCACCTCGAGTACTGTGTTCAGTTTTGGGCCCCTCGCTACAAGAAGGACATCGAGGTGCTTGAGCGGGTGCAGAGAAGGGCGACGAAGCTGGTGAGGGGCCTGGAGAACAAGTCCTACGAGGAGCGGCTGAGGGAGCTGGGCTTGTTCAGCCTGGAGAAGAGGAGGCTCAGGGGTGACCTTATCGCTCTTTTTAGGTACCTCAAGGGAGGCTGTAGCGAGGTGGGGGTTGGCCTGTTCTCCCACGTGCCTGGTGACAGGACGAGGGGGAATGGGCTTAAGTTGAGCCAGGGGAGTTTTAGGTTAGATGTTAGGAAGAACTTCTTCACTGAAAGGGTTGTGAGGCATTGGAACAGGCTGCCCAGGGAAGTGGTGGAGTCACCATCCCTGGAAGTCTTCAAAAGACGTTTAGATGTAGAGCTTAAGGATATGGTTTAGTGGAGGGCTGTTAGCGTTAGGTTGGAGGTTGGACTCGATGACCTTGAGGTCTCTTCCAACCTAGAAATTCTGTGATTCTGTGAAAAAATAACACAGCTATATATTTTGTACACTACGACATGATAAATAAAGGCATAATTTAATTAAGCTGCCTGCTGACATGTAACCTTGCTTTACTGCTTGCTGATACAGGTGACAAGCTACAGCAGTCCCTCCATTTCACAGTTCTCGCTGACTCCTGGCATTCCCTCCTTTTGCCCTACCTTCACCACAGGTGCAACAGAATAAAACAGTTAGCCCTTCAGTGAAGTCTCTGTTCTCACTCCTGATACTGAAAACATTATTCAGACACACCTTCAACCTGTTTTTTCCTCCTCACCTTTAAAGTCAAGTACATACATTTACATTCCCACTGATACTGTTCTCAGACTTGAAGCTGTGCATGCAAAAGTGTATACGTTGTTTACATACAATCACAACAACAGGTCTCCAACACATGGTGGGTCCTTTCAGTACTACCATAATATGTTTCTATCATTAGCCAATACATCCCACTAATATTGGACTGAAATCTGCAGGCCTTAAATGCATTCCTGAAAGAAAATGGATATTTTCCCATGGAATTAAAAGACTGGTGCCAAAAGAGTCAGAGAGAGCTGCAGTTTTCTCAAAATCTCATGACATGCTGTGAATCACAATGGGTTTTTCAAGGTCTTCTGTGGTTTGTTTCTTATTATAATAGCTTAGGAAGCAAAGTTTGCCATGGCTCATAAACCCATGGCACAGCAAACACACTGAAGTCCCCTCAGCTTGTAGGAAAGGTCAAAGGAGTCTCCTAAAGAACTTTATAGACAAAGGAGGATAACAACCAAGGCTGGGCGTGACAGCACTGGATACTCATACAAATAATGAAAGTCCAGAAATCCATCTCATTTTTGCTTTAAAAATATTGTCTGCCCAACAGGCTCTGGTTTGTCTGGAGTACATTGTCGGAGACTAGCCAAGGGCTGCTAAGCTCTGCAGTTCTCCACAAAGCAAGTCCTCTCCAACCTAGGTTTCATTATTCAGTCCTTCAAAGAAGATTTACAGTAAACAGACACATAAATTGACAAGGAAAAGAATGGCTTGTTTAGAAATGAATTCAGAAGTGATCTTTAATGGTAAGAAATGAAATCAAGAGATGAGACTAAAAATGTACAAATTTCATTAGCAAATTAAAAGATGTTTTAAAAAATCACTAGTGTTTACAGTGTACGTATATGGTACCTCATGCAATGGTGTCCTTTTGTGCAAATAGAGAGCAAAAAGTTAGACATATGCAGAACCACCTTCTCGAAGAAACTTCAAATTAATAATAATACTGTTGAAAACCATCAGATTTGCAATATTAACAGAAATCTCTGGGTGGCATCGGTACAACAAAATCACTAATCTTATCATAAGAAAAATGTAATATACTACTGCATGCTGAAGTTATTCTAATTAAACGTATCTAATCTAAGGATGATAGGATAATCCCTGTCTTCCTGAAGTTGTATAATGATTTTAGCATAGCTTAGACCTTCCCTTCCTGTGATACTTGTGTTATATTATCATCCCCTTGAAAGGGAGTGAGACAAGTCAGAAGCCTCTGCTCTGATGTGCCACGCTGTTTCATTAACCTCAGGAGAATCCATCAAGTGAGCTGCCGCAGCTGGCAAGAGGCAATCCACCTGCTCACTCATCAGCACGCCCTGTTCTGGGATTTATTTGCAGCACTTCACCCTTTAAGGATCAAGTTAGGTGCACAGGTGAACTCTTAGCTGTGGCATTTCTGGACTCCATTTTGCCTAGCTATTTCAAAGTGAGGGCTGAGAAAAACGGGATATTCTTAAGTAATTTCTGTGTGTCATTGTTGTCAATTTCAGTGTGATTGTTAAGTCCTCCTTTTAAGCTTCCCATTATGATCTATTTCTGTGAGTAACAAATTCACTCAAAACAACAACACGAAAACAAGTATTTCTCTGTCTGAAAATAAAATAAAATAAAATAAAATAAAATAAAATAAAATAAAATAAAATAAAATAAAATAAAATAAATAAAATAAAATAAAATAAAAAGAGAGAGAAGAAATAATGGCATGCTGGAGCCTGTTGCATCTTTCACAAGTCACTTCTGTTTATACATATTTTCTTACATTTCCAATCAATGCTCCTTTCCACCTCTTTCACTGTATTCTCCCCTCACAAAAGTGAATTAAACAAACCCTTGTCTGTAAGTTATCGACTCACTGCACATGAAAGAAAAAGTGCCACGACTCCAGTGAAGAAAGGAAATACGTGCAAATACTATTCCACAGGTGCCAACAGAACAGAGAACTCCATCAAAACAATTCAGCCAAAGAACAGCTGCACATCATCCAAAACAAATCACAGTTCATCCCTACTTATCCAAAAGGGGATAAGGCTTAATGTGTCAACAACGTAACTTACTTTTCTAGAATTTACTCAAGGTACATTACTCAGCACTCATGTACAATGACTTGCTGTATTAAGTAATTTTCAGCTCTAAGGTTTTTATTCTTATTTTTATTTTTTTTTTAAATTAAAATGCTGGAAGAAACTGGCTATGTCTACACACATATATCATATACAGGTGTTTGTTTCTCAGATAAGCTTCTGAAAACAGCTGTGAACAGACTTCTAGATCAGGCATCAAGGCTTGCCTGTGTCACTGTAGCGCTGAGAAACCTATGCTAGACCTGAGCAAACTGTCTTGTGCATTCCTCAAGCTGCAGTGACCCGAAGGTCCACCACAACCATTTCACTCTACTTCTGGTGCATACTGTTTAAACTATATATAGTAAACACTTATATTATGTTTAAACCCATACAATTACAGGATACTAGTTAAATATTTGTAAAGTCATCTTTTACATGTTTGCATTTAACAACTTTAAGTCATTCTTCACATATTTTGACTTACTTTGGACCAAATTCTTTCTCTATCTATACAAGCACTGTTGCAAAACATGCCAGAAATCTTGATGGAAATATTCCTGTTGGATGCATTCACAATGAGAACAGCAAAAGTGTGGGGTTTTTTGTTGTTTTGTTTTGTTTGTTTGTTTGTTTTTTGAGAGAGTAATGCAAGGCAATATAAATCATAAAATACTCATCTGACAAATATGATAAGCACAGCAAATATTTTTCCCATTTCTCTTACAGAAAAGGTTCATTTTAAGAGTTAGAAGTAAAAAGCAATATTCTAATTATACCCATCTCAAAATCTGAGCACAAACATCCACTCAAGTCATTCTTCCATAAAGCCTATGATAGAAGCTGAATACTTGGAAGACAGCAGCCTACTGCAAAGCAGGGAAAGGCTCCTTGTTATAGGCTGTTTTTCCAAAACCTGTAATTCCAGACATATGCTTTCTATATGCAATGGTATGTTGGCAAATCTGTTTCCAGAACCATACGCCTCCCTAGCTTTATGATCCTGGCTGCTTAGGCAGGATGTCTTACAGGACTGTATCACTAAGATGACTGTGCCTTGCCCATGCTGTGTCACGCTCTTTCTAGGGAGATGAAGCCACAGTTTGGGAAAAAACCCACAGAGTGCCTGCCACCTAGGCCATGCGTGCTGACTCCCTCTAGGATGCAAAGCCAGGAGCACTCAATATAGACACAGACTCAGATCAAAGTTCTGAATGTTTGTTAACCTTTTCTACGTGATTCATAATTCTGTCTTTCTTTACTATGCATTTCAGAGGCAGAGGAATTAATTATTAATGCTTCTTACAATAGCAGGGCTTAAAGTCAGTACTTAAAGATATTGCATTTTAGTCCCATAGTTGATGTTATGTATGAAGTTATGAAGTTAAGAGCAAGAAAATACACAAGTAATCTGACCTTTAGATACCAAGCATGAATTACAGGCCAGGAAGGTGCCTCTGGTTCTTTTTCTGTGATTTTTAGTACACCAGTAGGACAAACTACTGCGTTACAAATTTAACTAAGGGGGGAGGAAAAAAATAATAAAATAAAATAAAATAAAATAAAATAAAATAAAATAAAATAAAATAAAATAAAATAAAATAAAATAAAATAAAATAAAATAAAATAAAATAAAATAAAGGTAAATCTTTAATGTTTAAACTTACAGAAAGAGACAGCATTGAAAAGAGACAGCACTTAAAAAAGTTCTGTACTAAAAAGTTAACAAGCCAAGCCAAGCCCAGCTCAATACTCCAGTGAAATTCCTGGTCCACTTTTTACTCAGATTGGAAGATGTTTGGCATGTCCACTTCTTTGTATATATGGTACAAATATCCAGATGTCAAGCGTAAGGATGGTAATGGATGTTAACAGATCTTACAGTCTTTGCTACCTGAAGGTTCTAATAATCTAAATGGAGTAAACCAGAAGCAGATTGGATGCTATACATACAGAAAAAAGCACAAGTTCAGCAACAAAATAGCGGCATCTCCTGATGTCATTTCATGCTCCCCTGTAAAATGAAAGAATTAGGACAGCAAGGTCTATTAAGCACATACTCAGTATCACATTTTAATAAGAAAGCCATTGCATGTAGCCCTCATTGTACAGAATACATTTACATCTGTGTACACCACTTTAATAATACAGATTTAAGAGAATGCAGACATCATAACTGAGGAAAAAAACACCAGTAGTACCTAAACAAAAAATGGTAATCAAGTTGAAGATTTAAATAAATATTATAAAAATTAAGGATACTTTAATGTTGATAATACATTGAAAAATAAAAATAAATTGATTAGGTGATTAAATAGTAAAAGAACTATGAAGTTTCTAAAACAAGGAAACCAAAAAGAAACAAGAAAATAAACCATCATTTCTGCCTCCAAGGAAAAAAACAAACACAACTGTACAGACTAGATTAACTAACGCAATCAAATCCTTCACAAAAAAAAAAAAAAAAAAGAAAAAAAGAAAAAAAAAAGATGGTGTTACTGTTACTGTTTTGCCAAGATTAAATCAGTAACCACAAACTAAAAGATTCCTCTTTTAAGTTTTACCATACTACATTTGTTTCCCCTTTGGAAACATGAAAACGTGTCAGACCTTCATCTGCAGTTCAGAGCTCATCTTTGCTAATATGGAATTAAAAAAAAAAAAAAAAAAAAAAAAAAAAGCGCACACACACACAAACCCACAAAAACAAGAAGACAAAGCCAACCTCAAAACTATGGCTTTCTTTTGAGACCCACTATTCTGGAGGTCTCTTTAGACCATAAGCAAAGCAGCTGTCGTTCTGCTACTATCCATCACAACTTAACACCATCCTGAAGTTTGCCTTTCCTTCCAAAGACAACTTCAGAAATCAAGAAATAAATATGCAGCTCTGGCCTTATCTAGAAGATCTGCCAGCTCCCCAAACCTCTCTCCACTTTAAATCATCTGTAATAAAACAAATCCTAACACTATAAATCCCTTGACATCATCCAGAACGTTCACACGTTGCTTATTGGGTCTCTGCTTTTTAAAACAACTATTACCAGCCTCAAAACAATTTTGGAGATAACAAGGCAGGGCTATACATAGTTTATTTTTATTGGGAGAAACAGAAAACAAAGCATACTTAAAGTATCTGTCTCTTGACTTAAAACAAGTTCTATATCACAGAAGAATGAACTTGAACTTCTTTCTTAAACTCGCTGTAAATTTACCCACGCCTACCCAGCTCCTCACATTTTTCATTGGTGCTCTCATTAGTCACAAAGTCATGGCCTCAGCAGTCAGCCTACAGCTCTCAAGGTAAGGGAGATGCAGTCACAGCAATTGCCCTTCCCTGGTTCCTTGGCCTGCTTTTACAATCTGCTTTAACCTCCAAAGTTTCAAGGTCTAAAAAACCAAGCCTGCATTCCTGTTTTCTTTGCCCAGTCAAAGCTTCCCCAACTAGAAGCACATACTTCTGCATTCTTTTGTGTATGCATATGTCTTTTACTGGGATAATTAAAGGGAATTTGGGTTCTGACTGTCTGTGCCCTCAGGGAAGAGACAGTAACATCTGCTGCAATGACTATTTATTTCTTATTTTTCTGTACAAGGGGTTTGAATTGTTTATGTTTCATTGTTCAAACACACACATTGCATACAAATGCAAGGAATAAGAGAAAAGATTGAACTCCCACCTAGATAAAAGCAGTTTCAGTGCTACAAGCGCAGGTTTTATACGCTTAGGATCACTTGAGAGTTCTACAGAAATTACACAGTGATGTGGTATCAGCCACGATATCCAGTTAAGAAACTTTTTCTTTTTTTTTTCTCTCTCTCATAGAGAGAGACAGTATGAAACTAGAGGGGAGAAGAACAATAGAACCTACTTTGCAAAGTTATGCTAGCCAGCTGGCCGAGATATCATTAACCATACTCTTCCCACTTCTAAGAAATCAAACCCTTGACTTAAACATGGAGCACCTGATGTTATGTTTTTAAATCACACAGTATCAGTCATCTGAGGATAGCATTGTATTTAAAAATAATAACTAGGTGTGCTTCAAAACTGTTTGAGTTTCCAAGAACCGTGCTTAAAAACTTTCTGTTGCCTGATCTTCAGCACCTTTTTTGAAAAACAATTGTGAAGTAACTTACAGACTGTTGTATAAGCCATAAACTGAAATAAGGATTTTCAAACCTAACCCACTTTAAAGCAAAAAGCCTACTAATCTTTACTAACTGTCCAAACTAGGAACCATAAAAAACATCATGCTGCAGACTACAATTAAGAAAAAAAAAATAAGGAAAAAGGAGACGGGAAGAGTCAATAATGAAGCGATTGTGGTCCAAGGGCTCAGTTCTGGGTATTTCTCCATGATGCCTTTAAATACAATGCCAACTTAAATTTCCCTACTTTCAGATTGCATTGAACTGTCATTCTAATTGTTTCATCATTGCACACATCTGTTCTTAATATTTTGCAATGAAATATTCATAAATACCAGCCTGAATGACATCACCTTGAGATAAACTCAAGCCCACTGCTTTAGAAACACAGTAGGGATTGCAACCTACCCTCTCACTGTTTAGATTCTCCGCTATCTCAGCTCTTGGGAAACTGCTATTCTCACCATAATCATTAAACTTTTTTCATTTTGTGAAGCTGTCAGAAGCAGATTTAGCAACTGCCCCTCTTCTTGAATTGTTTATGCACCTGGCTGCATAACAGAGAGGAGCTCAGGGCAGTGTTAGAGAAAACAAACACAATGGAAAGGATTTCCAGAAAAAGGCACCTACAGAACCATAAGACTGGTGTTAGCTGCCATGTTTGTAAGGGCAACGAAGGTGTCACCTCCACTTAGTTCACAGCTAGGATGAGTTCTTCTGCATAACAATAAAATGCTTAACATGTATTTAAGAGAGAAGCTTTGGTAGGTATCAGAGATCTGAGGGATCACAGGAAGCTACTAAAGCCAATTTACTATAGTAGACTATATGTGTTGGAATGGTTTATGGGTTGTATCACTTCAACCAAGTGAGTGAAGAGTCTTATCTGTAAAAACAAACAAATTGTCAAGCAAAGGATGTGGTATCCAGGTCAGAAAAATAAATCACATACAAACTGTATTTTAAAAAGCAACAGATGTAAGACTAAAGCTGACAAGAAGCCTGTCATCAGATTAGAGGTAGATTCAAACAGAAATGGGATAACATTCAGGTAAGGAGTCACAAGAAGATATACAGCATAAAACAAAGTATATTGTTAATTAAAACTGCTGATGAAAAGTTTCAGAGAGTTTCAGAAAATTTTCACGAAATTAAAATAACGGGAATAGACTTGGGGGAAAAGAACAAATGCAGGAGAAGACAAAGAGGGAGAGAATGCCTCAGTGAAACACACAAGTGTTATTATCCTGTACTGCACTTAAGTTTCTTCTGCTTTAATATCCTGTTTGCAACAGCTGCTAGCTTAAGATGGCCTAGAAGAAAAAAAAAAAAAAAAAAAAAAGAAAAAAAAGTGTAAGAAATCTAATGTAGACAGTACTGGTATTATCAAATCTTAACATTATGTCTCAATCCAAAGTCCCAAAGTCTAAAAGTGAGAGATAGTCTAAGCCTGAATCACATAAGAGCAGAAAATCAGGAGGAAAGAGTACAGAAAGCTAATCAAAGCAAGAGATCTGAAATAAAAAAATGATGAGAAGGGCGTGAGAAACCTCTGTAGGATTCTCAGGAGAAAGAAAAAAAAAAAAAACACATCAGTGAATGAAGGAGGATGAACCAAGGGAGACACTTTTGCCCACTTTACACTGTCAGCCACCCTGCAGGTAGGCTGATCCACACTTCAGTGTAGGGACTCATTCAGCAGTGTAGGTGGAGATGAGCACATTACCAAAATAAGGAATATTTTCTGAGCTGTTAAAATCATGCCATGTAACTCTGCTGTGTTTTGACATGTGGAAATTCTACTTGCTGCATCTGTCCTTCCCCATACTAGTGAGAGATCTATTCATCACTAGGGCAGTTCTGCTAGTCAGCACTCCAGGCAGACATAAACCAGTAACTTCACACCTCAGCCAGCACAGAGTCCACACACTCTTCCCAGTGAGTGCAGCTCCTCGTTCCAGTTACCAGCACTGGTCCCACCGCTGCCTGCCTTCCCATGAGTGATACGGAGAGACTGACCTCATGCAACATCAAACATCCTTGGTCATGCCCTTTCTTCAGAGGGGATCAAACTTCCACATTTTAACAATTAAAACCTGGTTTTGGCTTTTGGTCACAGAATTTATTTTGGAGGATATCAAGTTGTATGACTATTGGAAAACAGCATTTGGCCTTAACGGGGAGTTTCTCACACACACACACAAAGATCAATTTTTATTTATTTAGTTACTGTAGGGAAGAGAAGTATAAAGCCAAAAACCTGGTTACTATAATGCCATATTACTTTTCTGGAAAACACCTGTTTCAATTAGCAAAACTATTTCTAGGACTGAAGGTCCTGCAATGACACACTAATGGTGGCATGCTACAGCACTAAACTTCTTTAATTACATTGCTATAACATAATACAGTTTCTTGATTTTATAAATTCTGCCCAAGACCCAAGACTACAGCTTGTAAAGTGTTTTCAAGTCTGAAAATGCTTTATGTCAAAAAAAAAAAAAAAAAGCAACAAAAGAAGACATACTGTAACATGAAGGGCAAAGGGGACAAAGCCTGATAATCTTGGTAAGACCTTGGAGCTAGGACTTCAGACTGGAATACACACCCCACCCCTACTATAAAAACAGCAACAACGAAAAAGCCTTCAAGCCAAAACAAAAATGTGACCAGCAAGAAAAATACAAGCCCACAAAATATAGAATAGCAATTCTCTTTGTTAAAAATAATGACAATAAAAAAATGTTAAAAGGCACTGTCAAATTATAAAGGTATCTGTCATTATTATTAAGTACCTCAATCACTACTCTATAGATCTAGTTGTGAATTGATCTTCTAATCCTCAGAAATGGTAGAGAAGAACTGCTTCTTTGTCCAGAAGAAACAAAACCTTTGTCCATCATAACAAAACCTGAAGTGAGTACTATTAGTGGCAAGACAAGCTTATGACACGTCAAAGTATGGTCTCACCTGAATATGACAAATTGCCATGTAACAAATGAATATCTACCATGTTCAGCCATGCAAACAAAATCAGTCACTATTCAGCATCCTATGATCCTGTCAAAAGCAAGAGAACAGTACCACAGAAATGAGGTAAGAAAAAGCATGTGAAAAAAATCACTTTGAAGAAGCACTGACTGTTCTCCTTCTTCCACATGCTCTGTCAAATAAACATAGAGTATGTCTGAAAGTTTATTTAAGAAATTAGGTATGTGATTTTGCTCTTCTTTTTCCCTCCTCCTTTCCCTAGGAGGAAGAAAAAATAGTATAAAAAAAAAAAAAGTTTAAAACGTTTTCCCTCCATACCACTAGGATTCCTGGTAATAGAAGAGCTGCAGGCAAGTTCCAAGTCAGGCCAGGGTTTCCTCAGATCTTGCAGCTGCTGCAATAGCTAACAGAAGGCTACATTTGGTGACAAGCAGTAAGGGCAGCAGGGGCCTCAAAGTTTAAGAGAGGTCCCATAAAGTAGCCAGATCCTGAGGGAACTAGCTGATGCAGTTGATGTAGATGCCAAGCCACTCTCCATCATATTTGAAAAGTCACAGCAGTCAGGCAAAATCTCTAGTGTCTGGAAAAATGGAAACATCACTCCCATCTTTAAAAATGGTAGAAAGGGAGATTTAGGGAACTACAGACCAGTAAGCCTTGCATCTGTGCCTGGGATGATCATGGAACAGATCCTCCTGGAAGCAATATCAAGGCACATGCAGGGTAAGGAAGTGATCCGAGACAGCCATCAAGGGTAAATCATGCCACCAGTCTGGTGGCCTTCTATGATGGGGTGATCAGGGAACACTGACTGATGTCATCTACCTGGACTTTCCTTAAGGCCTTTGACATGGTTCCACACAACACATTTATCTCTAAATTGGAAAAGTATGGATTTGAAGTGTCTACTCTTTTGTGGATAAGGAATTGACTGGATGGTTGAAGCCAGAGAGTTGCAGTTGATGGGCCTATGTCCAGGTGGAGGCTTGTTGATGAGTGGTGTCCCTCAGGGGTCCAGCTAGGGACTAGTTCTGTTTAGTATCTTTATCAGTGACACAGCCAATGGGATCGAGAGCACCCTCAGCAAGTTTGCAGATGACGCCAAGCTGAGTGTAGTTGACATAACAGGATGGGATGCCATCCAAAGGGACTTGGACAAGCTTGAGAAGTGGGCCTATGTGAACCTAATGAGGTTCAGCAAGTCCAAGCGCAAGGTTCTACACCCAGGTCAGGACAATCCCAGACACGAGGATCTCACTCATTAAGAGTAGTCCTCTCTGCACCAATAGCAGTCCCTGAGAAGGACTTGGGGATGAAAGGCTCAACACATGCCAGCAGTGCACACTTGCAGCCCAGACCCTGGGCAGAGTCCAGCAGGTTGAGGGAGGTGGTTGTCTCCCTCTGCTCTGCCCTCGTGAGGCCCCACATAAGTGTTGCATCCAGTACTCCTCATCTTTCTGGGACCCCCAGTACAAGAAGGACACGGACCTATATTAGGGTGGGCCCAGAGGAGGGCCACAAGGATGATCAAGGGGCTGGACCATCTCTACTCTGAAGAAAGGGAGAGAGAGCTGGGGCTGTTCAGCATGAACAGAAGGCACCAGAGAAATCTCACTGCAGCCTTTCAGTACCTAAGGGAGGTCTACAAAAAAGATGGAGAGTGACTTTTTACACAGACAGATAGTGATAGCATGACGAGGAGTGGTTTTCAACAAAAAAAGGGTACATTTAGATTAGCTGTTAATAGGAAATTATTTATTCAAAGGACGATAAGGTACTGATACAGGTTGCCCGGAGAAGCTGTGGATGCCCCATCTCTGGAAGTGTTTGAGACCAGGTTGCATGGGGCCCAGGGGAACCTGGTCTAGTGGGAGGTGGCCCTATCCACGACCGGGGTGTTGGAACCAGGTGATCTTTAATGCTGCTTTCAAACCAAGCCATCCTCCAATTCTATGATATGCTTCATTAAAGCCTTTTCCAAGGGGGTGAGATCAGTAGAATATTCATGCTGACAACTTATCTATAGAAGGGATAGAGTATTCCTTAAACGTCTTCTGGAAAAAATATATATACTGTCTGGTGGGGGAAAAAAAAAAAGGCAATATTGTTTCATCAGCTCTTTAAACACATTGAAACTTCTAGAAGATTATAGAAGTCCACCTTAGGAGCTTTGTTTCTTGATCACTGATGTGTTCCTTCAATATATTCCATGTTGGAACCTATCTTTTACAACCTTTATGTAAAAACACCCATCTCCACTAAAAATACGTATCTTTGAAAAAAAATAAAAATAAATAAACCCATAGATTTTAATTCCCTTTGCCCACTTTGTATAGATAGTGGAATTTGTCAGGAGCCTGTCACTTATTCTGCTGTTTTGCTAAAGATCAGGAAATTTCATATACTCCCAACATCCACATTTGAGCAAAAGGAAAGAAAACAGCCATAGAAAGGC
Source organism: Netta rufina (assembly GCF_964035555.1). Lineage (NCBI taxonomy): Eukaryota > Metazoa > Chordata > Aves > Anseriformes > Anatidae > Netta > Netta rufina. The sequence goes on along the minus strand of NC_140124.1, from coordinate 84,197,225 downwards.
TACTTGGCATGTTATGTGCAGCTTACTAGCCCTTCTAGTCATAGCTGTTTTCTAGTTATCAGAAAGTTAAAAATAAAAGTTATCTGATATTTAATACTTTGAGAGGTTCAGTCACTACCATAACCTGTTTCTTTATGGGGTAACAAAGATACAGGGTGATTTAGGCAAATAGTAAAGGGATAGTAGACTTCAAACTTATTTTTTGAATTAATTGTAAGCAGTTGAAAGTTGCCATTTGCTAGTGGGTGCTTAGTCTCCTGTGTGAAAATAAAGGCAGACCTGATTCTATTAAATATACGTGTGTATATATACATACACACACACACACATATATATATACAGCTGAAGGAGGAATTATTTTCCTCCTTAAGAGGGGCTGGTTTTTGGGAGGGTCATACAATCTCATAGTCCTATCATCTTGACAAACCAAAGTTGTGATATCAACTAGCAATCAACTCTTCTTCACTGATGAATCACCCTTATTTAAAGGAAAACCTAAAAGATGGAAAGCAGTACACTTCAATCCCACTGCTGAAACTGGAAGGAGGTCTTTAAAGTGTGTTTTTGAATACCAGTGGAAAAAGAAGAAAAGAGCAATAAAATCTGAGCAGCTTAGTAGACTATTATTAGTTTAAACAGTAGCTTGCAACAAGATTAGGGGAAAGAGAAGAGAGTACAAATAAAAAACAAGTTCATACAGCATGCATCTTTTTTTATTCAGCCCACAAGTTATTTCCTCTTGGCACATGTTAAGTGTGTCTGCTCCACACACAAACCACATGATAAAAGGAGCAAAGATGTACTGAATCTGTATTACTGAGACAAACACCAAGTGAGGGAATTCTGTGGTGGTTAGACAATAAGGTTAAGAAAATATGTTTCTTAGGATTCCCAAATGAAGAAATCAAAAAATAACTATGCTACTTTTCTTTTCTGGTTAACCTCAAGTAGAAACGAAGGGTTTACTTTCATTTCTTTTATGGACTGAGACATGTTATTTTTAAGTGTGTTTATTTAACAGATAAGCTCTTTATAGCACAGCATGTATTTAAAATATCACTAAACACAGCTTCTAAAATTGTCAAATGATTTTTATTTTATTTTTTTTTTGCTGAGACAGCACTACTTTATAGAGGTATAAAAGAATTAGATTTACCCTAGAGTAGATATCTTAGCTGTACACTGAACATCAATTAAGTCAAGTTTACAACTGTACATTATTCCTAAAAAAAAAAAAAAAAAAAAAAAAAATCCTACATCAGCTAGCTTTTGTCTCATGCCAGTGCCATGCTACATACATGTATATGCATGAGAGAGTATGAAGAGATGGCTGCATGAAGCTGTAAATATAAATATTCCTCCACGTCCAGCCAGTGGATGTGGTGACCACATCTCTGATTCATCAGTGGAGGAGTCTTAAGTCAAGGACTGCTGTCAGGTTTATGCAAAATAACCTATGCTAAATCACCCCACCCATTTAAACTGCACGAAGCAACCCAGTTAAGTTTGCCTGAAATAAAATATGAGACAGACAAGCAAGGGCTGCAATCTGAGAGAAAAGACACAGCCAAGCAATTCAGATACTCCCTTTAGGTCTACCTAACAGAAAGGGTCTGTCTACAACACAAGTCTCCAGTTGAGTGTGCAAATTTTGGCAGGTTAGACAATTTCAAAGTTCCACATGCTGGAGATGGGAGCAACACAGCACAAAACTGTAACTACTTTTACAGATTGTGTTTTGTTGTTGTTGTTATTTTGTTTTGTTTTTGTTTGCTTGATTTTGTTTTTAAATCTGTAATAAAATAAAAACTCTATCTGCTATAGTTTCCCTAAAGTGGGTAGTTATGTGCTTTGAAACCTATGGAAATATTTAGACAAACTTCAGTCTATGCAACTGGTTTTCTTTGTTTTTGTATAAGAATAGTTAAACTCTTATAAACAGCCATTGATTTTCACAGGCATTTTATTTTTCTAAACACCATTTGCCTATGATTTACTCCTCAACGTTCCTACCCACAGGAAATGTGATTTCCACAACCATCATTATTTAGGCTAAACTATATTAAGAAGGTGTGTTTTTCCAATAAAAAGTAAGAAAAACTTGGTTACCAATAAACCTTAATATGCTTTACAAAGTTGGTATTTCATATCTCTGTGCACATGAAAGCATATCCAGATTAAAAAAATAATAAAAATAAAAATTTTAAGGCCTGATCTTTAAAGATTAGCTTATTTTAGGCCTTTTTTTTTTTCTGTCAAAACTTTTATTACGAACATAAGTATACTTATTCACACATTTGAAATATATAAACATATGCACAGACCAATGCACTCTTGGTCTTTGTATGTCCATTCTATCACCTGCATTTTTTTTTCCTTGCACCCAAACCTACAAGTTGCACAGGATTTGCAACCTCTTGCCTCTAATATCTTTATGAGATTTATGTTAGCATAGCTGATGAATCGTTAGCACATACATGTAAAATATGCAAGCAGAACTAAGGGAAAAAAGAACATCAGACTAGCACATTTGCACATCTAGAGGCAGACTCCTCCTTGAAGAGAAAGGGACTTAGGAGGGACTATGCATCACCACAGATACCCCCAACTACATAGCACACTACAGGGCTGATCCTCTCGATCCATCCTTGTTTTTATTAGACATCTGCTTTTATATAAATCTAATCACTGCAATAGCCCTGACTAAATTTAATAAGAAAAGGAAATTTCCAGCTTCCAAGTAAAACACAAAATGCCTTCTTCTAGTCTAGGAAAGCCCTAGGGCAGCAAATTTTAAAGGTGAAACAATTTTAATTCTCAAATAGGCTTTCTTAGTTGTTCAAGTTTCTGTGAGGAAGAAAAAGTACATTATACATTCATAACATGAATTATGCAGATAAACAAATTACACTGATTATTACCACTATGTATGAGAAACAGATGCAATGGAAGAGGGTTTTGGGTCATGACAAAAATAATTTGTATGTGCATATGCAAGATTTCTTTCCTTTTCTCTAACTGGCAAATTACATACTTGAGTAGAGGTTCTCAACTGGTATGTGGAATTCCTGCCATTTTAAATCAGAAGATATATCACAGACTTTCAGCTAAAAATATCTAGCTGAGAAAATCAATGATAGAAATAGTATGTGCCTCTCCACAGAAGGTAGCTTGACAGGACTATCACCTAAGTGTTTTTTGATGGGCAGTGCAGAAAGCAAGCAAGTTTTTGGAAGAGATATAGTCCCCTTCCATATTTCACCACAACAATTCTTGTGGACTAATTTATCTTTTTATTAGTATTTTGCAGCTGTTCATCATACACTACAGCAGATTCTCACTCCATTAGTTTTATTTAATAGCTTATACTCCATCTACCATGCCTCTCAAAGGAAGTCAAATAAAACACGGCATACCAAAAGCACAAAAAATAGCCTTAGTCAGGTATAAGTAAAAGAGTTGGTATTTCTGTAAAGTTAGTACTGGAGTTCACAATCTTTAAAGAACCTATCAACCAATAACAACAGTGCTCAGCCTTGGCTGATGTTGAGCATCGTGCACAGAATTTAGCTCTGGTGAATCTAATATTATAAGATGATTTTACAGAATAGGGTAACAATGTAGCAGTCAAATGAAAGGTTTCTTAGTGGTTAAGAATTGATTCCAGGATGCTGTATTGGTCCAGCAGCACTAATAACGTCAGCAGATACAAAGAGCATTTTCTGATATGCATTCATGAAGTCAGTAAATACAGCAGGGAGAATACAGAACACAAGAAGAGGGCTGGTTCAGTCATGTCAACTCCTACTATAGGATTCATTCACAGAGTAGTTCTTCTCACACACACACATATCTATTTCTTATTTTGATACCTCCAGGAAGTCCATTCCTAATATACTGCTTCAAAAGAAACCTCTCTTACTCATATTTTCCTTTGGTGCCTCATCTTTGGTTTTGCTAAACTAGCAACCCTGCAATTACTAGTCAACTGCTGCATGCCCACACTAGCTACGTTACCTAGCCATCACATACTGTATAATGCATTGAACATACATTTCCACGTATAATTTCAACCATGTACTGATGGCTCCCTACAGATTATTTTGGTGATTATGAGCTACATCTTACTACACTATTTCAAGTGAATGAAAACTTTTTTCAATATATGCCAGTTCTTAAAAGCTAAAATACATCATGGATACATACTGATTAATATTTCTACAATGAAGGTCAAAAGAGAGTCTTGCATTGAAAATCTTACCAAATCTCATGTTAACAATACGAAAATAAATATGAAAATAAATGTTTCTACATAGCTGCATTTCCCACGTTTATTTACAGCAAAACTAAATTATTCAGCACAATCACAGTGATGTTGTCTTTGGCTGCATCAGAAGATGCCACTGAAACAAGAAGATAGCAGGTCTCTGTCCCCAGACAGCCTTCACACAGATAACTTAAAACTAGAAGGACATAACTGCCCTTCTATTAAATATGATGGAGAACAGCAACAATCTAAAAGGCAGGAAAAGACTAGATTCAAGCTACTCTCCTGTATGCAGGCTGAAATTTATGGACAGAATCAGGCTCACATCAATGCATTTTTATTCAACTTCTAACATGTAACTCTACTAATGAGTCTAAATTATTTGCTTTTACAGCTCTGTACACAACAAATGTACATGAAACAATCCTTCAGTTTGTGAAATAAAGCAGCCAAGTGTTGGATTTTTAAATGTGCTTCTTTAATTTACAACTTTGTTTATGTCTGTTATAATAAAATTTCATTTAATTTTTCAAATCTAATTTACACATACTATATGAATACTAAGAAAGTCCACATACGTCAGACTAAATCATACTACTTAGTCCATCAATAAATGAGAGATAAAGGTCCTTCCTTCACCACAGACTGATGGTTTACAATCCTCACGTAAAAACTATGACCAATTTAGTTTACTTTCCAATATATTGGAGAAAGGGACATCTGACCATTTTCTTATCAAACCGTTAAAATGCCAGAGCAACATGTTTTGCCGAGAAAGTATTTATGTTATTTTCTATAACCTTATAGAAGAAATGGAAACAAACTTTTTTTTTTTTCAATTAGAATTAAATAAATCCTAATTCATTGAAATAAACATAAAAAACGCATGCACGCTTTCTTAGTGAAACAGGAGGAATGCAACAGGTGATGTAATACATCCAAATCTCCACATCCTCCCAGCTGAGTAGTATTTGGAATTTCTTTTAAATTGCAACACTAATAGAAAAAAATCAGTTCAAATTATAAAAAAAAAAATCAATTTATTTATTTATTTTTAATAGACAGTGTCCTCCAAGTGTTTTTTGTTTTGTTCCAACTATTCCTCAGCAGTCCATCCCAACACACAGGAAGACAACCACATGTATTAAGAGACTGGCTTGGCTAAGCTGGGTGCTCATGATGGGGCTCCAATGCAAAAAGGCAGTATGTATTAGGTGGAAACAGGGACAAAGTGACCAAGGAGGAATTTAGAAACACTGCACAGACACTTAAGAACCATTTCAGGTTGACCAAAGTTCAATGGGAGTTCAGACTTGCAAAGAATGTCAAGGGCAACAAAAAGAGCTTCTGCTGCTACAATAATAATCAAAGGTCAAACAGGGAAAATACAAGTCAGTTGCTGAACTTGGGCAGGTGATCGGTGCCAGCAGACACAGATGAAGATGAGGTGCTCTATACTCCTGCTTCAGTCATCATCAGTGAGGTCTCACTGGCCACTGTATTTAGCGAAGGAGTTCAAGAACTACCAGTGGTGGACACAGTCTGAGTAAGGAACAACTTGCAAGATCTCAGCCCATATAAATCCAGGGGATCAGACAAGCTGCATCCATGGACAATGAGATAGTTGGGCACTCTTCATCTATGAAAAGTCACAGAGAGGAAGAAACATTCCCAGTGACTGCAGGGAAACAAATGTGGGAACTACAAGCCAGTCGGCCTCTCTTCGGTTTCTGTGAAAGTCACACTGTTAGTCCCCTTGACTTTTATGGACATGGAGGAGAAGGTGGCAACTGAGAACAGTCAACATGGGTTTCCCAAAACTAAGCAAATTCCTGACCAACGTGATTGCTTTCTATAATAAAAGGACTGGTTTTGTTGATGAGAGCAGTGGATTTCATCTATCTCAAGTCTTTCTGTCTCGCTGCAAGTTTGGATGTTATGGTCTGCCTCTACAAACAGAGAATCAGATGGATAAAAAGCCAAGTAGATGATCAAACACAGAGAGTAAATGTTTCATGGGACTTACTCCACCATGAAGCCAGTGCAACAAGTAGAATATCACAAAGATTCATCCTGGAACCTGTTCTGTTTAACATCTTAATTAGTGGCTAAGGGGGACCACCAGACCACATGCTGTTAAGTTTGTAGATAACACAAAATTCATTGATAAGCTTGAGAGTAGGGCTGTCATCCAAAGGGACCTAGATGGGTTGGAGGAATGGACCAAGAGCAGTCTCAGGAAATTCAGCACGCACACAGAGTCCTGCACCTGGAAAGGAACAACCCCACAGCACAGGCTGAGGACCGACTGATGTCTTGGCAGCCAACAAACTGAACGCAATCCAGCAACATGCCTTCAGAGTAAAGAAGGCCAACAGCATCCTGAGCTGTATTACCAGGAGTATAGCCTGCTCAAAGGAACAAGATCAAGGAAAGGGATTACTGAATCACACTAGAAGCATCTGAAATATTGCATCCAGTGTTGGAGCTTCCAATACAAAAGGGTGTTGTTAGGAGAGCCAACGAGATGGCCAAGGACCTAAACAACATGAGCTACCAGTAAACTCTTGGGGAAATGTGCTTTGTTCAGTCTAGAGAAAAGAATGTTTTTAGGGTGACCTCATAGCAGTTTCCAACACCTAAAAGGTGATTATCAGGAAGATGGAACCAGGATCTTGGCAGCGGTGCACAGTGGATGATGTCCTGTTTCAGCTGGGACAGAGTTAATTTTCTTCATTGTGGCTGGTATGGTGTCACATTTTGGATTTAGGAGAAAAATATTTTTGATAATTCACTAACATTTTAGTTATCACAGAGCATTACTTACACTAAGTCTTACACTACTCTTCAACTTTTCATGTTGCCCTGGCAGTGAGGAGACTGAGGGTATGCAAGAAGCTAGGAGGGGAGAGAAACAGGCCAGGTGACCCAGACTGGCCAAAGGGATGTCTCATACTATATGGCATCACACTGAACAATAAAACATAGGGTAAGTTGGCCTTGGGGTGGCTGCTGCTACTCAGGGGCTGGCTGAGCATCAATTAGCAGGTACTAAGCAATTGGATTGTGCATTACTTGCTTTTGTGTATTCTTTTATTATTATTTTCCCTTCATTTTTTCTGTCCTATTAAACTGTCTTTATCTCTACCCACAAGGAGGGATTGGGGGAATAAGCAAGTTACTGTGTGTTACTTAGCTGCCTGCAGGGTTAAACCACAATAAAGAGAAGAGACAATGGGCTTAAGCTGAAATAAGAGAGGTTCACACTAGATATATGGAAGTAAGTTACCATTGAGGATAGTCAGGCTCTGCATAGGACTGCCCAGAGAGGTTGTACTGTCTGTGCCCTAGCAGGTTTTCAGGGCCAGGCTGGATGAAGCCCTGAGCAGTCTTGTCTGATCTCATAGCTAGCTCTGCTTCGAACAAGAGGTTGACCTCCTGACTTCCCCTTCCAACCTGAACTACATTGTGACCCTAACTTTACTTTAATCACAGAGGAAAATGAGTCACCCACCTTCAACTGAAATATTTAGCACAAAGTTGTGAACAAACTTTTCAAACTTAGTTGTATTCAACCTATATGAATACAGGATGAAGAGATTACGTTAGGTGGTTTTTTGTTTTTGTTTTTTGTTTTGTTTTAAGAAAGGAGAAGGTACTTCTTTGCTCTTACTCTTTACCTTTGTATGTAATCACTGGGTGTTCAGCTCTGTGGCAGTGGATATCTTCTGCTGCAGGCTCCAGTATTCCTAATACCCCAAATCCTGCCAACAGCACTGTAAGGAGGCAGCTTCCTTTCATGGTGGTCATGCTGTCCTCCACAGCAGTCAGTTCTTTCAACCGGCCACTCTCCTTGAACTCATGTGGGAAAAGCACCTGGAAAATTTGAAGAAATTTACTCAAGGACATAAGCAAATACCACAGAAAAGTTAAGCAATTCTTGATGTTTAAAACAATGACAACAACAAAATCATTTTCTGTCTGTTTAGGTTTTGACTCCATGATAGTACTCAAACAGCTGCTCCTATAAATATTTTATAAAGTTATCATCAATTACACAGTTCAGGAGTATTTTTTTCTTTTATCATCCAGAAGCATTCAAAAACCGTTACTCATTCCCTCCCTCACCATTCCCCATAATTTTTTGAGACTGATGACAAGGTTACTTATTGCAAATTCAAATGCTGAAGACCTCTTTCTAATAAATCTAGAAACCAATCACCAAAGTCATTGACTTTCATTCATGACTAGAATAAAGTTGAAGTTTCATTTCCACATTTATTTTCTTGAAGTGGCCAATAACCAGACAACTTTTTTTTTTTTTTTTCCTAGCAACAGAATACTCATGGTGTCATTGTTACTGTAGAACCAACCCAATTCATTCAGCTTTATCACATCAAACATTCCAAGCACTAACAACCTAATGGTGCAACTCAAAACACTTTTGCCACTGGCAGCTACGCTAAGTCCAACAAGCTTGCTTGTTGATAGCACACACTCATGAGACATCATTGCCTTTTAGGGGAAGAAGGCTGGAGATTCAAGACAACTGCATTACAGCAGAAATGTCATTTTGCAAATTAATGGAGCCATTCAGGAAAAAATAATCAGCAATATTGACTTCTAATACATTTTATCTCACTGAATTGCAGTGTGTTGTTTAATAAGGTGGAAATTTTCTATTTGTGTAAACACCCTAAATGCTTGAAACAAAGGGCTTTTAATTAATAGATGCTCCATAGTAAGACCAGTGTTTTAAAAGCTATGCTCAGAAAGCAGAATGGTTAGTAAATACAGTTTCCTAACATACTCTAGCACCAGCCATCTTCCGATGAACTTCTCTACTCTTAGCACTTTATTTCTACTGCCTTTAGAAGCCTTCTGGCTACGACCTGGACACATCTAATCTTCATTAATTTAAAGTAAAGTAAATAGACCACAGACATAATACATCTAAGCAGTACATAAATTTAATAGTCGATTTTAGCTTCTCTGCTAAATTTGCTTATGTTTCAGAGAGGAAAAAAAAAGTGAGAGGGGTGATTCTAGCCAGTTAAATTCATATTCCTACCTTCCTAAGTAATATATCTTATGCTGCTATATTCCAATATGAATCTGTCCCTATAAATTGCCTGTGGCTCATCATCTCATAGATATTCTGCAAGCATAAAGCTCCTGTTCCAATGTTTCAGTAGTTCTGCAAGGATGACATTTCAAACATTTTGCACCATTCATATCCAAATTCATACAGTTTATGCGGGTAATATCATAACTAATGGATATTACTAACTTATAGATAGCACAAATATATTACTACCAGGTGGTTCTAATTCAAGTTTCCATAAGATTATGTATGTGTATTTACAAAGCAAAGTGAAGGACAGATATCACATCACAAACTCAAGACTGTTTTTCTTGCTCATGGTACAGCAGAACTATTCCAACACGTTTGCATGTATTGTGTTAAAGAAATTTTATTTCCTTTAACTTGTAAAGTCTCAGAAATACCCATAAATATGTGAATATAATGGAAATAAATTAAACAAGAACAAAATGAAATATTTCTACTGGAATCTCGGCCTTCTCTGGCTCCCTGGCTGTCAATGTTGTTTACATGTATAGTTACACAGTAGAAGAATTTGGGGGCAAAATAATTTTTCCCTAACCTAGATGTAAACTTTCTCTTGTTGTATGCATCTCACATTGTAAAAATGAAGGCAGGAAACACTCCTTTCCCTTAATTAGAATATCCAAAAACAAGGTTAGACTTTGAAGGAGACAAAAGAAAAACAGCAAATGTATTTCTGATTATGTATCTCAGAGAAAAAGTTAGGTTTCCTTCTACCTCAACCACTACCTGTTTAAGTTTACTAATCATATGTATTAATTCATTAATTTTATTTTATTTAAAAAATGCATTAGTTAATACATTTAAAGTAATTAATGCAAATCAAATACATTGTGGGTGACATCAAGTAAAAGCTTACTTTCAACTACACAGAAGAGAGTCTTCAGAGACCTGAATCGGACAAGAGAGCAGTAAACCAAGTTACCAGATGGAAAGCTCATCACAAACTCTCTTACAAGAAAAGGACAAGCTAAGGTAGCTGAGCAACTGGCAGGAACAGGAACTCACTACCCACCTCATTATGCTACAGTATGAAGAGATGGAGAAAGGAAAAGGACTCTAGAAACAACACCTAATATACTGCTAGAGGAATTTAAAGAATAGTAAGAAATAAACAAATATACACTCTGGCATACACTAACAGCATGAAAAGCCTTTTTCACAGAATTTGCAGGGATTATATTGCTCCCTGCTGCTCAGCCTCAAGTGAGGGCTTCCACATAACACAAGCTGTGTCTCTCTCTCTTTCTCCCTGAGATCCTGCCTGCAGGAAAGAGGCAGCAAAGGCAGCACCTGAACTTGTGGCAGCTCTGAAACAATGCAACAGGTTCAGAAGTCTTGAAGCAGGCAAAGCACTAGCCCCTTCTCTTTACTAAAAGTGTGACTGTTGTGCCAAGAAGTGGTGCTTAGCCTAGGGCATAAAACAAACTCCAAGAGAAGCCTAAAGACAAAAAGTTCAGGTTAGTTTCCTTGATTTCTGTAGGCAAATCTCTCTTAACAATGAAATACAACAGTCAAGTCAAAATTCTTCAAAACTGATCAGGAATACTGACTATCTTTTAAATTATTGCTATGCATTTGTGAATTAGCACATTATACCTGTATTATCTGCACAGTTTTTCCTAGCATGGATTTTTACATCCGACTTTAAACAAATTATATTTACAAACTCAGTACAATCCAAGGATTTAAAAAAAAAAATCACATCATAAAATTTATTGTAATCCCATATATTAATTTATTTTCTATATTTAAAGGGTCTTGTGCACTTTCTCTGTCTTCCTCTTTCACTTTTTTGGACACAGTTTGCCTAGACAAAATGTAAAAATCAATGAGGCCTATTACATAAGGGTATTTTTTTATTATTATTATTTTTATTTTTATTTCTTTTTTTTTTTTTTAGCAAAGTAGTATTTAGTTTATCCATCAGGATAAACCAATGGATATTTGAGGAGGAAAAAAACAGCTATTCAAAATCTGCTATTTCAATTGAGCCAACAAAAAGATACGTACTGCTAAAGAGAAAAAAAAAAAAAAAAAAGTGAATGCTAAGCATGCAAAGCCTGTAACTGCTGTGCTAGATAGAAGCAGATTCATTAGAGACTATTCCATCCAAACACCAAAGTCATATATTCAAAACACAACAATCAGGATGCCAATATTTCTAGATCAGTTAAAAACACCATGTTTGAATTATAATTTACCCCTAAATTATAAACTATGCTTTCTTTTATTTGACTCATAAGCTGACGTATAAAAAACAGAGTTGCCATGCAAATTGCAGCTGTCCAGTGTCAACGATGCTTTCAAATAATTATCTTTGTTGATTCTGCGTCAGTTTAACAGCAATTTCAGTGCATGACAAAGTGAACTTACGTCAATACAAGTATGTAAACAAACAAGTGTGGTGTGGTGTAAAGATGCCAGTTTCAGGACTGGGTCTGTACATGCACCCACAAGCAGGTCTAGCATTTCTTTACATGCACACCAGTGCTCTTGCAGACACTGCTCACGTACCTTGCTGCAGGCGATCCATTTCACTTTTCCTGTCTGCTTTGCTCCACTTCTTAGGTTGTAGAACAGATAAAGTTTGATCAAATTTTACTCATACTAAATAACTGCTCTGGACAACATACACCTTGTAGATAAGCATCAACCAGAAGAAAAAAAAAATAAAGTACTTAATGACGCAGACCATACACTAATACACAGACTAATGCACTGCTGCACTGGAATAGAATGATGAATGCAAACAAACATGTTCTCCTATATTATCAGTGTATGCACTTGAAATAATTATTGGTAGTTGTTTTTAATCTTCAATCATGCCAGTTTTACTAAAAATTCTGAGTTTGTCTACTGTAGTGTTAGTGGTATGTTTTTTGCCAGTCATTTGAAGAGCTGAATATTTTCTTACTGCTACTAGGGGGAATTGCTGTTTTCTCTTTAGCAAGAAAAAGCCCCCACCGTTGTGTGTTGTTAGTAAACACACAGAAAAATCCTGAAATGGTATCAGCAGCCACATGGTCATAAAACTGGAATATGTGAACCCCCCTAGGATGTTGCTCAGTGCCGTTTTTTTTTTTTTTCCCTGTAATGGCTTTTGATTTCATAAGCCAAATTCCCCAAATTCATATAAACCATTTGAGAAGGTTATATTAATATATTAAGTATATATATATTAAAAAAAAAAGAAAAGAAAAGGCTTTATAACCTCACCTACCTAGCAAATGCATTTCAAAAAGGGAATAGGAGAGGGTAAGAGCTATAGAGAGGATGATGGCTCCCTAAATCCAGAGCTTTCCAGCAAGACAATCTTACTTACAGTACGTGGGGTGGCTACCAAAAACATCTAAATTCTCAGATGTCTGTGCTTTCAATTGCCAGTGCTGGCAACACTACTGGTGTCACCCAGAAGGGAGCATGTGGGGGGCACCAAGTGGGCCACATCTGTCTGGAACAACAGTGCTCCACTCTCTTCCAATGAGAAATGCCAGAATCTTTTCTACAAAACATTCATATTTCACTTGTTCCACAAATGAACTGAGACTTTTTTCTAATCATCCATCTCCTAATAATACATAGACATGCTGAATATCAAAACTAATTTAAATCTTGTTTACAAAAAAAAAAAAAAAAAGTTGTTTCTACTATAGTGATTAATCCTGTAGTTCCTGTCAAATGCACAAATAAAAGCTATACCTCTTTGTGGTATAATTACTTAGAGATAAATCCCTTATTTTAAATAGCTTTAGAAAAACAATTTGTGTATCTCTCATATACACAATTAGATTAGAGCAATAGCTCAAAGATCACCTCATTAAACATCAAGATGAAACTGGAGGCTATATAGTTCTTCAGTGAAAAAAATTCAAGCATATACTACCGTGTCTCATCACTGGACCCAGCAATCCAGACTGTTTGCTATGCAACAGACTAAGTCCTTCTAATTTGTATTCTTATATAGTGAGACTCAGCTTCAATTAACAAACTGATTACCAAGTTACTTCAACTTTTTTTTTTTTTCCTGAAATTGTTGCCATTCATTTCTGCAGTGGCATGAATTTTAAAATCTGCAAGAGGCAGTCACCCATCAGCTGTCATTGACTAACGCAGTCAAAAATCAATCCTTAAATTCATAGTGACATCCTGCCAAAAGCCTGCCAATATCTGTAGCTGATGGTGGCAACTCATTAAAGAAGAATCCACCATCAAAGCTAGTTCTCCAGCACAGCTCAAGTAGCTGAGATAACTGTGATTTACATGAAGGAAGCTTTCAAGAACAGTGGCCTGAATGAAGCAGGTCTGTAATGGCTCTCAGATCTCATTAATCATGCCCAAGGGCACATCTGCCTCTTCAGTGGGGCAGAGTGCTAGTGGATGGCAGGATCCTCGAGCAAGTGCCAACTCACCCAGTTGGTCCACACAGAACAGCATCATAGAGGTAAGAGTAAAGGCTGTCATATCAGCACAACATAGGCCCAAATTTCATCAAAAACCCAGCCCCCTCTCCCCTAATCCCCTTTTCACCCCTAGTTTTCTTCACCTTACAGCCAGCCTCCCAGAGCAGTCATCCAGAGCACCTGCCCCAGCACATTCCTTGGGATGTTCACTGAGCTGTGATTTTCAGTCTGGCAATTAAAAGTCAGTCTGTGGAGGAGGATAGAGGGATCCTCTTCCTCTGACAGAGTCTAAGAGCTAACACAGCTAACACAGCTTTTCCTTTACAAAATAACTTAAATGGAAAAAAAAATATATATATATATAATATATAAATTTATATATATGAAATATATATATATGAAATATATATATATGGTAATCACTGCTTGCAAATAAAGCTCTGAGAAGCAGAGAAAGTTGGAAGGAAAACCAGAGGAAGTTTAGCAGCCAAAGGGAAAAAGTAAAGTGAGAGTAAAGTGAGAAAAAATGGGCCAGGAGAAGGCAGAAGCAGCAGTTAGTGCAGGAAAAGGAAATGCAGAGGTATAAACTGTAGCTGCTCAAGGATCTATGCACACTCCTTTACATTTCTTCTCCTTTCTGTCTCAGCTGATACTAATATTGGCAAACCACATGCATTTTCTTAGGGCACAAAAGATGGCCAACACCATCAATATGACATAACACAAACTGTTCTGTAGTAAGAAAGGGGAAAACATCTCTTACAAGCTCACTTAGTAGTACTATATGCACAAGTACCGTGAGTAACAGCAGTTCAGTAGACACTCCTTGCCACGTTATCCTGCTGATTTTGAATTTGCATTTTTATGCACAACTTTGCAAAGGGATGGGGCAGATCCACAGAAACAGGACCCACAGATGGCTGTTAAGTATCTGGGCACTCCCATGTGGCAGTGCCTGCTACTGGAACAGTATCTGTGGCAAGTCCCACTAGCAGCATGCCTGGTTCCCTCACCCTTCCCTAGCCACGTGCTGCTTGCTCCTGCCAGGGACCAGGTGCGGGGCTGGATCCGTCCAGACTCTGCAAAAGATCTGAGCTCAGCTCTGTACAACATTCAGTTTGCATTTTACTAATTTGTATTGCTATATGTTACACACAAGTCAGTATTTACACATTGTTTATGAAGTCTAGTGAAAAATGAACATGTCCAACTGTAAAACAAAGAAAAAGCCATTGCATCACTTTTTTTTTTTTTTTTTCAAATTGTTGTACTATACATGTGTGAGTTGTGACCACAAGAAGAAACAGCATCCCAAATAGCCAGTCTGCTGCATTTTTTCCTGAATATTCCCTCACCCATCTATTAGGAAGCTCTACAGTTTGGAAAGCTCTCTGCTGGTTACAGCTGAGTCAGCAAAGGCTTCAACATCAGCATTCTCGCATAGGCATTAACTGGAATTTCTTGCAACTGTCATCCTTCACAAAACACGATATAATATTAAACTTCAGAAGTTTCTATCACTTTAGCCAGCAATGCTGTTAGTGGTCCTTACAAAAATGCTTTCTAAATATCTCTGGCATGCTCCTGAGAGATAAAATATAATGCTGTGGGCTAAAATAAATTTAAAGCAATATATACTTGCAGAGACTTTGTAATGCTGCCCTTGAAAGAAGATGTTTTACACTACATAATTCTACACCTCAGTAAATAAAAATTATTTGTGAAAAATCTTTTTTACTCATTAAACTTGAGTGTAATAAAAGGAAGCCAGTTCACTACACTGAACAGATATTACACTAAGAAAAGCAAATGACCAGAAGCATAAAGTATTTTTAACATTTATTTTCACCATATTTGCTAGCCAATGCAGTCTCAGTTTATGGCATTGTTTTTTCCTTTGTTTTAAGCTACATAACTACATTTATTTCACAAAACTAATTAAATACTTTGGAGAAGTGCAGAAAATACTTTGATTTAGATGGAAACTGCTGCAATGATGACATTTCATGAACATCCTTCAAACTCTTATTCTTTCCCTATCTTTACAGTGAACTTACTTGTTGCAATCACAGAATCACAGAATCACAGAATCACAGAATTTCTAGGTTGGAAGAGACCTCAAGGTCATCGAGTCCAACCTCCAACCTAACGCTAACAGCCCTCCACTAAACCATATCCCTAAGCTCTACATCTAAACGTCTTTTGAAGACTTCCAGGGATGGTGACTCCACCACTTCCCTGGGCAGCCTGTTCCAATGCCTCACAACCCTTTCAGTGAAGAAGTTCTTCCTAACATCTAACCTAAAACTCCCCTGGCTCAACTTAAGCCCATTCCCCCTCGTCCTGTCACCAGGCACGTGGGAGAACAGGCCAACCCCCACCTCGCTACAGCCTCCCTTGAGGTACCTAAAAAGAGCGATAAGGTCACCCCTGAGCCTCCTCTTCTCCAGGCTGAACAATATTTTGGTAAAAAGTCATCCATGCTCCCTGTATATGGGAGCCACAGAAAAAGTGAATTTTAAGGTATCTCCACTGGGAACTGGTAATCTATACTGGACCACAGTCATAACTGTAAGGCTGTGACTGTTATTTTGCATAATCAATACACTGAACCTTCACTATAATTTATATATCACATAATTATCATTATGATATATAATTTATTTATGTATATAAAACTCTTAAATCACAAAAACTCATGCTTTTAAATCTGGACATATGCCTTGCCTTCTACCACGACTATTACTCAGATATAGTTATTATGCAGGAAATAAGTTTAGTTTAGGATGCTTTGTCATATTCTCCTTTTCCCCACACATTATTGTAAACCATCTTGTACAGTGGACTACAAAAAAAAAAAAAAAGACTTAAAAGCATAACTTGATTTAATAAAAGGTCGTAGTTAATGATTGAGATGAATTCCATGCAACAGAACAGCAGAAGACAATGCCCTGAGATAATCACAGGAAAATGTTTAGCTGGAAAGAGGGTATTTTTTAATCAGACAATAGGAGAAAGAGAAAGGTAAAAAAAAAAAAAAAAAAAAAAAAAAAAAAAAAAAAAAAAGCATATAAGATCTCAAAAGTGTACAAAAAGTGGCTTTGAGTGAAAACAGAAGAAAATGTGCTAATATGAGAGTAACACAAGTTTAGCTGTTGCATTCTAGATAAGTTGGGAAAAGACAACACAGATTTGCGTTGTGCTTTCTGAATAATTAAGACAGAAGATCATCACATCACATTATCACAGCCATCTGGAAATACATTTTTATATTTATAATTTATACAGGAAAAAAATGTACACGATGTAAAAAAACAGAAGGAAGCAACTTCAAATAGCTGTGTTTTTGTTTTTACTTTTAAAGTTAATATCCAACTGAAAATATTAGAATGTAAAGCCCAGAAAAAAATAAAAAAGTTCTCTATCATTTTATAAGTCACTGTATGAAAGTGCTTCATAGTACTTGGGAATTAGCTTTCATAAGGACTCACATTTCAAAATGTATTATATTAAATCACCAATCTAAAGAACAAAATTGGACTGCTAAAACAGAACTATTAGTGGATATTCTTCACATTAATACTAGGCGAACTTCCAAAATAAAGATTGTATTTAAGTAGTTACTACTTAAAAGAACTGCTGGCTGAGCTCCAGAATGTCATGAAATGACTACTCTGACCACCTGTTTCAGTCAAATAACTCAGGTGAACTTATTCTTCTGGTGGGCTCAATGCTGCAGTTTCTTGGTACCATTTTTATAGAGCAATGGCTTTTAAACAAATTTTAGCAAATTTGTGGTTGTCACAGCTTTGACAGCTGAAATACAAAAATGTATTCACTTCTATTGTATGTTGAATCCACTCACCCCACATACCCCTTTGCAAATGCATTTCCCACCTCCTCTCAATTCCTAGCCAACTGCCAGCCTTTGATTTGTTTCTTCCTGTCAATAACCAAGACCATATCTCTTTATGGCAACAGCTTCAGTGATAGTAAGTTTTAGCTGACTGATATGAAGGAAAGGGGATTACACATCACTGCTATAGAACACTTCTGTTCTCCATCTACTTCTTTATGTGTAACTCTTCTTCCAAGATAAGCACTCAAAATACATAATTCATCTCACCAGGTGTCTGGACTCCTCCTTCAGTTCTTGGGCAAGCAACAGAGACAGTATCCTACAGAGAATGCTTAAGGGGACTGAACCATCCAGTATCTCTGCAATGGTTGTAGACAAAGTCTAGGGTAAGTGGGCTGCTCTCCCACTTTCCTTGCTCTTTATTATTACCACTGCAAAGACTGATTTTCTTTTTTTTTTTTTTTTTTGTGCATCAGCAAATGTTTTCCTACACATTTACATTGATGTAACACACCAATGAAAGTGCTGTTTAATGTTCAGTCTAATCCCATGATTAATCTATAGGCAACAGTACTCAAAGAGAACCCACCTATTTTATTTTGCCACAGTATATTTCTTCACTCCGAGGGTGGTGAGGCACTGGAACCTCTACTGCCCAGAGTAGCTGTAGACGCCCCATCCCTGTAAGTGTTCAAGGCCAGGTTGGATGGCTTTGTGTGACCTGGTCTGCTGGGAGGTGTCTTTGCCTATGGCAGGGGGTTGGAACTATATGATCTTTAATTTCCTTTCCAACCCAAACCATTCTGTGATTCACTGAAACCCGTATACTCCTCCATACTAGATTTTGCATTTAGATCTGTGTTCCAAATGAGAACTGCACCAGAAAAAAAGCATGAATCCCTTCTATGCCATGTTCAGTTGTGTTAGTACCACAACAATTCACAGACATCATGCAAACTTTTTTTTTTTTTTTTTTTAATAGGAACATTAAATACATGACCAGCAATACTGTCTTTTGAAGATGCCTGTTAGAAACACAGGAAACTCTGATAAAACTATCAGAATTCTAGAAAAAATAAGTTTGAAAGGAAAATATTGGCTTCAGCTAAATTATTTGAAAGATCATCTACCTTTTGTTAATTTTTCACTAAATCCTGAATCCAGAGGCAGATATCTTGTACTTTCTGTGAAATATCAAGTTCATAAAATCTTTCCTAAAATAAACTATGTGAAATTAAGCATAATGGAATCCTCTAATATTTTTCAAAGACCATTTTGTAGCTAAGTTCAACCATGAGAGTCATCAAAAACAAAAGGTAAAATCCAAAATTAATACAAGTAATACATGTAATTTACTTACTATATGTGTATACAATAGTCTCACAGATGATAGGAACATCTTTGTACATGCCTGAGCTTCCTAGCAATGTAAACTGGCTTATTTTTCTAGATTCTAAGATATGGTAAAACAGAATAAATAAATAAATAAAATCATTTTAAAGAGAATAAACCATAATTGTATTTTGTTCCCTCAACATCACTGTTAAAATGTAAGTTATTTGAACTTACTAAGTTCAAAGTCATTAAGTTGTTTAAGTCCAAAATTATTTAAGTTATTTTAAAGTCTGTTTAAAAGGAGTAAAACTTGATGCATCAGAAATTACATACTAGCTTGTGGAATGCATCCAATGAAGCTGTCAAACAACAAATAAGATGATGTCAAACAACCTCAGGTTAAATGAGGAATGTCTCTTGACATATTTGTTCCTACACACAAAAGAAACCTGTGGGTTTTCTTCAGAACACATTGAGCTGTTCTGTACATTTGTATCTCAAAATAAATAAATAAATGCATTCTAGTTTTTTTCTGAGACTGAAACCATCTTTCTTTAAAAGTTTTTGATTTTGTTTTAAAATTCATCTACAAAGTTTTATCTAATTGTTAATGATGAATCTCTTTTTAATCATTTCTACTTAAGAGCTTTCAGGAAAAAATCTTTTCCGTAAGGTTATTTCACAAACTAACAATGTTGTGAAAATCCAATTTGTCTGGTGACATCTTTCCCAATGATTTCTCAGTGGCTGACAATTTCCATCAGTCAAGGACTAAATTACATGAAGTGTCACTGATGTCTTCATCATATCCAAAATCGCTTTAGACTTCCATAGCTTTGTAGCCATCATTTTTCATTTATCACTTTGGAATCTTATAAGCACACAGTAAGTATGCAAGTATTGCATACATTGAAAAAATATCCTAGGCTCCTCCTTTTGAGGAATCTAGGATTCAGAGAGCTAATGTGTCAAAGTCACCTTGAACTCATAAATAGAGATGCGTAGGATGACTATATATTCCCTCAGAATTCTAAAAATAAAGGCTTGCAGTTTCAGCTTGCTTAAACTGTTTTGCTTGCATCCAAATTTTTCTGGTACCCCACAGGTGTCTAAGTGGAAATTTCCTGTCCAACCCACACAATACACTCACAGATGTCATAGCAATAGCCTGTGGAAAACCATCTAGAAAACCTTTGGGAGCCCCCTCCCCACTGCTCACCATCGGGCAAGGCTGGATGACCTCCAGTCAGGAACAGCCTTAGCTACTGTTGCTTAAGACCACCAAGATCTATTACCAAAAGCCGCATAGTATGGCCAGCACCACTTTTTTGCACTACTTTCTGTACATCTTCATACCTTCACATTTCATGTGCCTCAAAAACAACACACACACAGAGCACAGGCAAGGGTTCCCTTTCCCGGGATGAACAAATAACCACAACACTGGCACACTGACATGCCACGAGTACAGCTTCCACTTCACCTGGCTGCCTTGCTCCTTCATCTTATCCTGTCCACAAGTCTATATCCCTGTTCTAACACCCAGAGTAACACCACACCCTGAGCAAAGACCCCAGCTCCCAGGCAGTCTAGATTTTCACAGTAGTCAGTTGTAGCAGAGCCGATAGTCCAACATCAGCTAACAATGGCATGTCTCAGCACTGAGACCCATGCACTCACTTGTGACTGGCATCATCTTCTCCCTCATATCATCCCATTCCAGATAGTTGTCCTCCAGCATCATTTTTAAGAACACCATAACTGCTATATGTAGGAAGAAAAAAGAGGTGTACAGAACTTGTGCTCATTAAATCACAGTGCACCTTCTGCAAAACAAAAATCTTCTCCTATCTGCTCTCCCTCTCGCCCTCTGCTGCAGTCGAGCTTCCTTCTCCCCTTTCCCCAAAACAACGTGGAGAGGCAATACAATACCCTGCTTCCACTGAGACATAATGAGCTGGCTAGTGGCTAACCCAGGCTATGAACCCACACCAGAAACATCATTTCATATAAACTATGCCAGGATCCCACTCACTACTCAGCAGCAAGGAGGATAGCACATATTTCAGTCCACCCCCTTAATTCACCCTGAGCTCCAGACCTGCCAGCCAATGCACTCATCACAAGCCAGACAAACCACTTTTCCCATTTCCTCAGGTATTCAAGGATTTGGCATGTTACATTGGATGCAAGTGGTGACTGAGAAGATTGAGTCAAAACACTGAGAAAGAAAGGTCTCCACATGATTCCACGTCTACCACTCCAGCATCATTTCGAAAAGAATTCAACAAGCCATTGCACAGCTCAGTTTTGGAAGACAGCAGATCCCAAAGCATCTCCTCATGGGATCCATTAAAAGCATCTTCACACTTCGTAGCTGAAACTTGGACTGAGACTTGTACAGATTTCTCAACTCCTTTTCATCACAAAGCCTTGGCAGATAATGATGGGACCAGGCAGTGTCCATCACGCAGGGGACGTGGCAGTCATGGCACATACCACATGTGAGTAAATAAACACGAAAGCTAGGAGAACGTGATATGAATTCTTGTGGAACAGCCCATTCCTTCTTGTGCCTACACACAGGTGACCAGCTATCCCACTCTGTGAGCACCACCTTCCACTATGCCCTAAGCAAGGGTGGATCTCTAAGTTGACTCCTTCAGTTCACAGTGAAGGAGTGCATTACGCCCCATACAAATCAAGGCATACTGACACTTCTGCACTCTGCTGTAGGAGTCATAATAGACCTCAGTGTCTTTCCTTTCTGAGCCGACTAAAACCTCCTTTTGCTTGGGTATTCACAGGACCGGGTATTAATTTAAACACAAACAAAATGTCAAGATATCTTTCCCTTCCTTTATTTGTCTTTATTTCTTCCATCAGACTTTCACAGATACTGAGTATGCTCTTATTTCCTGCCACCTCTACCCTTCTGCTTTTCTATAAACATGCTGCAGTTAAATTCCTTCTCCCTTGTTTACCAACTCTCCGCCTCAAAGACATTTGCATATTACTACAGAAAGACATGATGTTAAATCTACTTTCAGAACAACAGTTCATGCATAAAGCTCAAGAAGGAATAGCAACTAAAGGAAAATGACCGTGAAAAAAGAACAAACAACTTTCAAATAGCCTCTGACAATGACAAGGCAAAACACAAGTACTATAAAATATCCCACAAATAAAGTCCAATTACACCCTGCCCCTTGGCTGTAAGTATGGTGTTGAAGAATGATCAAGTAAGAGCAGAAAAATGTCAGCTTACATAGCAGCAGTGCAATGAGATGCAAGCATTATAGGCATCTCCCCTCTGCTATGAGAAAGGTCTATGGAATGGAATTGTTGGAACTCAAAATAAAGAGCCAAGAAAGAAAATGTTAGGGATGCAAGGCCTTTCCACTGGGGCTCTTGTGAACTAAAGAAATGCAAAATTTGACCTAGAAATGGGCAGAGAGGAAAAAAGACCGGACACAACAAAGAAAACTACCTGATAAAAATAAACTTAACACACAAACTTAAGACACAACAAAATAAACTACCTGATACTGTGTGTATTTGGACTGGTTAAAAAAAAAAAAAGTCATAAATTTAAATCAGTGTTAGAAAATACATAACTCAGAAAGAGTTATTATGTGAATGACACTCATATTCTCCAGGAGTAGTAACAGAAACTTTCTAGCATGCCATGCTTTTTATGTTCTGCCTCAGCATGTTTCACCACTGACAGACAATGGAACTTGCATGCCACTGGAGAGTCGCAAAAGTCTGGATGCAGCAACGGGTTCTCTCCATCCTTTCCTACCAGGCCAATTCTCTCCTCAGTTACATACCCCTTCCCCACGACAAGATAGCTGCAGGATGACCTAGCAAAGTATCTATACTGCTGAAGTCACCTTGATGTGTTCTAGCTTTTAAATTGTTAACTTCTTTTAGTATAAAAATGTAATTTATCTTTTATTTATTCAGTCACTACAGCCATATCGAATTCTACAACTAATCAATGCAATTATAGATAAACACATCTTTTCTACATGGGAAATCCAGTCGGAATTTCATGGATCTTTGCTTTTCAAAGATACAAACCTATATTTACAATCATATAAAAAGTTATGAAAACAAATTGAAACATGGCTCTCACTGTGCAAAAATCTTTGCATACCTTCAATGCTCTGTAAATAACTCAAGCAGAGGTCATCTCAGCAGGTTAATCATAAGCCATATTGCCAAGATACAGAGTTTGTACTAGCTAGGCTGTATTATCTAGTCCATAGATAAATAAGGTTTTCAATTTCCAGGGCTGTCAATCTTGCATGTTTTCCAGCAGTGAATTCCACCATATTTTATAAAAATGCAACTTTAAGCTGAGTGAAATATAATTCAAGCCACTTTCAGTGGTGTTGTGCAGAAGGGCTTCCAGAGCAAACAATTATACTATTTTACACACACACCAAAGTAAATAAATAAATAAATAAACCTACCATGTGTAGTAAAACAAGACAGAAAAAAAAAAATAAACTGTATCAACAGAGATGGCTCAAAGGGTCTCAAAATAGTGCCCTTTTCTGCAAATTCTTTTGACATATTCAACAATTGAGACAAGGGAAAGCAATCCATGAGATTTCAGGCAATTGAGAGATACCTGGAATACCTGAAAATAGCATCTCAATTGCAGACAAGCATGACTAGTGGAGGTGCAGTTATGCCAGTGTGGAAAAGTTAAACCTTAGCCTTAATTAGAATTTATTTTTATTTTTTTTTTTTTTTTGGGGGGGGGGGGGAAGAGATTAAAATTATAAATCAAAGACCACTTAGTTTCACACCAGGTGTTAAAACTCAGCTTCTAGATACCATTAATCCTGGAAACTTAACAACAGGCTTTAACGTGAAGACACTCATTTTCTGTAGCAAAAAACAAAGGGTATTTCCATTACACACAATGACCTCATCCATCCCTCTATGATCCTCCTTCACCTTCTATGCGTACAGCACAATTCATCACTTCAGTAAAAAGCTGTTTGCAGTTCAGTGGCCTGTGATACGTTACATACCAGAGCTTCTGAAAGAGAACTAAGCTCCTTCATTCCACCCAGAAATTGCTGTTGCTACTTTGAAGCAATGCAGGTTACTTGTAACATAAAAACAACACCAACTACTACTACCACAAATGAGCCTTTCATTTTTATGCTTCATTTGATGCAATTCTCTGAGCCTGGTCACAAAGGGAAACCACCTGCCACCACACACACAGTGCTACAAGGAAAATACCAGGAAAGTTAGAAGTGTGAGGAAGGACACTCCTTCACCTGGATGAGCTCAAAGAATTAAATGGTTTGGGAAATGTCTGAGCTAAGCAGTACTTTTAACTGGTAATAGCCTCCATTATATTTCTCTGCCTTTTTTCTCTTGTGAACTGCTCTTATTCTGCAGTTCCCCTCCATTTATCCCAAATCTCACCCTTGTACCCCCTACTCTGGCAAAAAAAAATACTCTTTCCTCAGGACTCAGTATGTCACTATTTAAAACATTCACTTGTTCTTTGTCCTTAAAAATTCTGGCAATGTTTCCTATAATTCTTTTGAGTATCTATTTCATCTACTTTATTCTTGCTTCTGCTACTATTTTAGCCAAATTGTTCTTTACCAAAAGCCACTACTCTCCCTAAACCAATGAAAAAATAACGTTCTCCCCTCTCATGTTTTTTTTTTGTTTGTTTGTTTGTTTTCCATTTTTATTTCAAGTACCCTCAGAAAACTTTCCAGAAGAAATATATATACCAGTCCAGAAAATTTAAACACTCTTTATTACTGGTATGGATTCATCTATCTGAAGTCCATAAACCACTGACTGAAAAGCAAAGACATTTCTTTAATTTGCAAAACCTGGTTTTCTCATCCTGAGAAATTTCAGCAGTTTCTCATATTTGCTTACCTCTTGCCATTTAACTCCTTCAATTCAATCTAGCTATTTTCCACTAATCTTCTCCCATGACCCTCTCTCTTCAGCACCTCTATCAGTTTGGGACATTTCAACTGCTATTATTATGCAAGTCTATCATTTTTATCTTTGCCCTGTTGATCACCAAAATGTAACTCCAATATTTTGCCTCTCCTATTAGTATGCAAACACAAAAGTATCTTTGAGTTTAGCACTCTTCTCATTCTCTTTATACTCTAGAATATACTCTATATTCTCTATACTCATTTCACCTTTCTTATCTCGCCCCGTAAAGTCCACCATCTCTACCCAGAAATGAGTGTCACTAGGAGATTGTAGTGTGAAAAGTTGTGTTTGTTTTGTTTTGTTTTTCCTAATTCCTCTCTCACTGACATGCAGTACAGACTCAACAGGGAATGCAGTCAGGAAAAAAAAAAAAAATATATTTTTGGACTACAAACTGAACTCTCAGTGAAACAGCTTGAACATATTAAGACTAATTGAACTGTAATTCATCAAGTGCCAAAATAAACATTCATCTTACAGCAAGGGAAAAGTCTCTGAGTTCAGCGTAAGACCTCAAATTACATAACAGCTTAATATTTCTAAAAGGTATTCTAACAACAGAATTCCTTTCTGGGACTGCACCCTGCAACCTTACTGTTTATAAAATAGTGCATCAGAACTGCCACAGCAGGCTGTGCTGCATGTTTAGCTTACATGGAATGATCACACTGGCCTGCTACCCTGTCCCCAGGAACAGCCAAATACAAATGTCCAGACAACAGTGAAAAACAGAGCAATTATGTAGAAATATTCTCCTCCTCTCCATCCCTCAAAACACATAATGCACACCTTTCTACAATTTGCAGATGAACAAGTGCTTTACCTAGAGGAAACACCTGTGTATGTCTCCCCTCTCCCTTTTCTAGCTTTGTTCAGCAGCTCTTTATAACCATGCAGCAGGCACAGCATCCTGTGGCAAGGAATTTCAGACTTGACTTGCACACTGTGCAAAGAAAATCTTTTCCTTGTTTTGAAAGTACTCTCTGCCTGTTTCACCTGGTACCTCCTCCGATACAAAAATAAGGTGGCAGTGAATATTTATTTCCCATCCACACACCTCTTTTGATTTTATAGACCTGTGCCATTATCATCAGGCCAGCATCCCTTTTACAACTGCAAGGCTCTCATCTACACTCTTAGTTGTTCTTTCACAGAAGCAGTCCCATGCCTTCTTCATTCTGTTGCCCTTACTTATTCTTGATGAGCTTTTCTCTTTCCAGTTTTGCTCCATTTTTCTGAGATAGAAGACCCGAACTGTCATCGTAATTCAGACACAAATACACCATAGATTAAGAATGGCCTAATAATATTTTGATCTCTATCCTTTCAGAGCTACTTGTGACATAAATTTTCTTTTTGACAGATGATTTTCCCATTAAATTCCTGCTTTTAATAGCAAGATCTAATTCTTGATATGCAAAGGCCACCCCAAAAATGTTACCAACTTTGAATTTTGTCTACCATTTTAATGGCCACAGTCTTATAAGTTTCTTCTGCAGTGTTTCATCCTGCTCCCTCTTTTTACTTTCTTTTGCCCTGAATAAAGCAATATCTGAAACAAACTTTGTCATCACCCCTCAGCTTCTGCTCCTAGCCACTTAGGAATCTAAGAATCTCCCTGTACAGAGATCTCTATGGAAATCCACTGGTGATTTCCAGCTACTATGAGAATTGATCACGTTTTGTCCTGGTGTTTTGCTTCCAGTCTTTTAAACAATTATTCACACAGTTGGCACTCCTCCCACCAAACCTGTGCTTATTGAGGTCCTTCAAAAACTTCTTGCAAGGACTTTGAATGCCTTCTCAAATATAAGTAAAGCAATACATCGTAAAATCTCTTTCATCTGTGTTCCTGTTAAGTTATCCAAAGGACCGCGGCAGTTTATAAAGACTCAACTTCAAATCACAAAATTGCTATTTGGAAGGGATCTCTGGGAGCCATCCAACCCAACTTATTACTAAAAACCAAAAGTAGAGCATGTAAGCTGTATCTTTGTTCAGCTGAGACTTGAGAACCTCCATGAGGAGAGATCCATCCCCCTCTCCTGTACAGCTGTACTACCTTTCTAGTGAAAAGGATTTTCTTGAAATGTCCAATCAGAACACTTCAATCTGTAACCTAAGCAAGCTGACCCTCTCCTCCCCTGTTACATGGTTTGCTACTACTAAGAACACTGCAGATGCTCCATCATCTTTATAAGCACCTTTTCAAGTAGTCGAAGGCTAATAGTAGCTTGTCTCTAAATATCTTCATCATGATTTTGTTTAAAGAAATCAATGCTTTCGTTGTATCTCCATCATATTTATGTAGTGTCTTTCCTAACACATTCACTAATAATTTTTTTTCAATTAATCTACACAATTTAAACAAAAGGTTTACTGGTTTCTAGGTTCCCAGATTCCACTTGAATGCTTTTTAAAATGTGGCATCAAATTAGGCAACTTCAAATCTGTTGGCGCTGTGACACTTTATAGAATTATTTAGGTTGGAAAAGACCTCTAAGATCAAGACCAACCATTAACCTAGCACTGCCAAGTCTACCACTAAACCATGCCCCTAAGCACAATATCTACACATCTTTTGAATACTTCCAGGGATGGTGATTAAACCACTTCTCTGAGCAGTCTGCTCCAATACTTTATAACCATTTCAGTAAATAATTTTTTCCTGATATCCAGCCTAAACCTCCCCGGCACAACTTGAGGCCATTTCCTCTTATCCTATCACTTGGTGCTTGGGAAAAAAGACCAATCCTCACCCTGCTACAACCTCCTTATTGTAGTTGTAGAGAGTGATAAGGTCTCCCCTCAACCTCTTCTCCTACAGGCTGAATAACCCCAGTTCCCTCAGCTGTTCCGTATAAGACTCATTCTCTAGACCCTTCCATTAGATTCACTGGCCTTCTCTGGGCATGCTCCAGCATATCAATGTCCTTCTTGTAGTGAGGGGCCCAAAGCTGAACACAGTATTCAAGGTGCAGGCAAAAGCCAGAGCCAAGTACAAGGGACAATCACTTCCCTTGTCCTGCTGGCCACACTGCTTCTGATACAAGCCAGGATGCTGTTGGCCTCCTTCGCCACCTGAGCATGCTGCTGGCTCACACTCAGACTGCTGTCGACCAATATCCCCAGGTCTCTTTCTGCCAGGCAGCTTTGCAGCCAGTCTTCCCCCAGCCTGTAGTGTTGCATAGGGTTGCTATGCCCTAAGTGCAGGACCCGGCACTTAGCCTTGTTGAACCTCATACAGTTGGCTTCAGCCCATTGGTCCAGCCTATCCAGATCCCTTTGCAGAGCCCCTCTACCCTCAAGTAGGTCAACATTCCCACATAAAGCAAGAGGCTGCATGTCACACTCTGTAGCTGGTCTATTTTGCCCTTCAATTCCTTAACAACTTGGGCAAGCTACATCTCATCCTATCAAATTGGGAACATGCAATTTGTTCCAGCCTCTCCTAACAGACTCTTTCAGTTGAGGAAGGCAATCTCATAAGAGTTCCATAAGAAGCACTCCAAAACAGGAACCACACCACACTTTCCAATGGTGAATGCATACACACAAGAATTATTTAGCTTTCTGCCAAGACTTTATATTGGCTCATTCATTTCATAATGTCTCTATATGTGAGCCCCACAGGGTCTTCAACTAGCTTCCTACTACTGATATATTTGGAAAAAAAAAAAAAATAAATTATTAATTCCATTTTTAGCATGATAGGTTGTTTTTGGTTTTTTGTTTTGTTTTTGTTTTTTGTTTGTTTTTAGTGGTGGGCTGTGTGTCTGTTTTCCTCCTTTGAACACAGACTCAGCATTTTGAAAAAAACTTCTTGCTTTTAATAGTCTCCTCTACCTTGTCATTTAGCTATACAGGTTCCCTTCTCCTAAGTCTTTTTTAGACAAATGGTCAGCATTTGCATGCAGCCTTCAAAAGAGCATCCTGAAATAGAGTATCTGCCACCTACAAATATTTTACTCTTAGAGTTGTCCTTTCAATTTTTTCTATAAACAAACATCCTCATTTTTACATTTTCCCTTTTCAAAGTTAAACCTTTTTTAAGAGAGGTGAAAAAGAAAGAGAATTGCAGGTTCTGCTTTTTCTTGCTTTCTTCCCATTTCTGTTTCTCCCATTTCCTTGGCTTAGGGAGGAGAGAAAGGCAGAATACTTATAACATTCTACAAAATTGTGTCTCAGTCTTTTTCCAGATAGTATCTTACAATCTCCCCATGACACCACCTACCCACTGAACAAAATACAGTCTCTTACCTTTTAGTCACCATCCCTCTGTAATCATCCACCAGCACAGTCTTCTGTTTGTTAAGAGCCTAGCAGAGAGGGGTCCTGGGTCTACCTTGTAGGCTCCTAGGAGATAATGAAACAAAAAGAAACAAGTATTGAAGAGTAAGCTCATGGGCAATTCTCAGAGATTTATAGCAGTAATAAAACACCTGTCTTTCAAGACAATAAATAAGAAATGTAAGGCACTGAACTGCACAATGGTAAAAAAGAATCAAACAGAAAGAAGCAAGAAAAAAATAATTCTTTAAAATAAT
Source organism: Netta rufina (assembly GCF_964035555.1). Taxonomy (NCBI): domain Eukaryota; kingdom Metazoa; phylum Chordata; class Aves; order Anseriformes; family Anatidae; genus Netta; species Netta rufina. The sequence goes on along the minus strand of NC_140124.1, from coordinate 84,167,683 downwards.
TGGCAGCTTCAGTCATGCTAAGAATGAGAGAAGAGGAATATTCATCAAAGAATTAACAAAATCCATATGATGTGAATTTGAGAAAAATCCTCACTGTAAAAATCTTCCTTGGTGCCCTAACCATTGCTAAAATTAAATATGCCTCAAATGTGGACTGGAATCTTGGCCTAAGTGAAATTCATGACAACATCCAGGTGTGCAAAACTTTGGTGATCTTTCATCTTTCCATAAACCAGAAAGTTCAAGAGAACAATGTAGTTGCTGTCTAATGTCTCAGAACAATACTAAAGGTACTTTAAAGAAGTGATCTTAACAACGCATCTCCCTAAGATGTTAATCCATTGTGAGAAACACAAAAACAATATAAACATTCAGAAAATGACCTCTTTTCTTAACTGCAACAACAACAACAACAACAACAACAAAAAGTACTGCTGATCAACCAATGGCTATCTTGAATCTGCAAGGCAGGAATCACATATCAGTTTCCTGCTCTCAACACCTCAACAAAAAGGTACTTTAGAGGTAAGAATCAGTAACAGACCATCTAATTTAAGCATTCATTTCTTGATTGAGAATGTCTACAGCACAGAACAAATACACTAGCAATCAACAGTTCACCCTTGAACCTAATCAGAGGAATGAGACAAAAAGAGTCATTGCTCCCCTCTGTTTACTCACTTATATAAAGTGACTGTACTTGATGATTGAAAGTGCTTGCATTTTTTTTTCCCTGTATGCTTTTCTGACCTACAAAAGTCTCAAGAAGTCTGCTGAATGCACACACAGCACTGCCTAAAAACATTGTATAACTGGGAAACATCACACCTGCAGGAAGATCTCTCCAGGTTAAACAAGGAAGATCCAGGTTGATGGTTACCATGCCCAACTTTCTCACCAATCTCCTGCTCCCTATCACCAAGAACTTAAGGGCTTTATTATTTGTTTATTTTCTTTTAAATAAAGATTGTATATTGTATGCGCACACACACACCCCTCCATGAAATTCAGTGACCTCAAACTTTGCTGTTGAAGCTGCCAACAGCAAATTTATCTGGTGTCTCCATAACATAGGGATCAAGTGAAACTCAGTATAGAAAGTCATTTCCAATTTCACAGTCCAAGGTGGTAGGTGAAACTTGCATTGCATCACTGTTTTATTTGCCTCCCACTTTTCAGAAAGTCAAGGACAAATTTAAATCTTGGAAGGGGACCAAGTTTTACTTTTTATATTACTACGTACCACAGAATACTTGAATACCTCAGCCCAACTACCTGCCATCCATACACATTGATGACAAAGTATTCTGAGACACTCACCCTGACAATTAATTAATTACAGGAGTTACCATACAGTAAGCTGTACAAACAACTACAAGCATCACATCTCTAAAATGCAGTGTGGTAATGATTTATGTATGCACTCACTACACCAGAAGAAGAAGCTGAATTGTTATGCTTTGAAACATTACAAAGAAAGCTATATACCTCCATTTTTTTTAAACAAACCTGACAGTACTAGTGCCTTCTATATATGCTTTAGCCCACCCACTGTCCCCTTACTCATTTCAAGATTTATATTTCTACATAGAATCCTCAGATTTTATTTTAGAAAAACAAAAGCTTTAGCAAATTTTTTTATTATTATTCTAAGGAAGTACACAGACAAAACAGAAAACGCAGTTTGAATTCACCTTAGTGAATTAGGGAAAATATGCACACACAGAAACAAACCAGTGAAGCCTGGATTTCTACAACTTCATGTCTTGTTTCCTTTATACTTCTTGATATGGGAACCCTGATGTTCCTGTGACTGGTGGCACCCTCATTTGACAAGATATAGTATGTGTTGTGGGAAGAATGAGTACCAAGCTAATTGCTGCTGTTATTCTGAGTTAGCCTATACCAAACCAATCTGATAGGAATAGTAAGTGAATCCAAAAAAAAAAAATCTTTTTTGTTTTAAATTTGGAGGCATTATAAGCATATTGCTTTTTCTTTCTTTTAGCACCATTTGCTAAAGATGACAAACTAAGTTGACAGTGCTTTCTGCCTGTCTCCCACCCTTTTCCTTTCAAATGAATTTTGAAAATGATTACCTGTTTCAATCAAACAAAAACTTTCATGAAAATGGCCAGGCAAGACAAGAGACAAGCTAACTTTCCAAACTGCTGTTTTTCCCTATCTGATAATGAACACTTGCACACATCAGGGAGGACTTAGCCATGGTACATTTGATTTGCCCATCAGCACGCTAATTTAAAAAACAACAAAAGCACGCTGTAAGTGGTTAACAAAAACATAGGTAAATACTAGTGGAAGTTCTCAAGAAATCTTCACTAAATTTACTGATAAATATATAGGAGTGCTGCTTCCAACTACTGTTAGACTATGGGACTGGAGTAACTGGTGTGCCCAGCCAGCATGATAAAATGCAGTGGGGACACAGAGAAGGGTACATACGTAGTTAACAGCCTCCATGGTAACACAGATGAGGACACCACTCTCACGCCTGTCTAGGGTATTTGGAAAGTTATTTGACTACAGGCTGAATTGAGAAAAAGAAATAATCACAGCACATCTAGAAACCATGACTCTTCTAAACACCAAGATCTCCCACTCCTGTTGCAGCCACTCCAGTAGCATGGCCTCATCCAGGCAGCTGGAAGCTAGCCTAGGTGCCCAGGATTTTACATAATATGTAATGGCAACCGTGGTTCACTTGGCAAGGCAGAAATGCCACTACTAGGCATAGGAACACTTTTGCTCCACATCGTTTCACCAGCTGTCCTCGGTACCTGCTCTGCAGACATCATAACCCCACGTGGCATACATGAGTTTTGCTGGTGCTGGTGGGGTCATGTCAACTGCACTTCTAGGGACAAGGGCTCATTTCCCCCCCATGTCAGAGGCTATACAGTTATCCTCCCTCCTCTTCCCCTCCTCCAAAACACACCTGCATAATGCAAATACATCACACTTGTGGGGGTGAATCAAGGTTGAATGGTTAAGACAGCTGCTATATATGACCCTATGCTTCTTCTTCAAAAACTACCATTTCTCCTTCTAATGTGAGCTAGATAATATTACCACTTATCTCTCCCTCCAAGCTGAAGTGGTCCTCAAATAAGGAAAGTGATCTCATTAAATCCAGTTTATTTGCTGGATTAAAGAATTGACATGGAAAAATGGCAATTATTAAGCTAATGTCTAGTCATACAGAGCATGAAATAAATAGAAATACTCTTCTGATATTGCATTACACCTATAAGTCTTTCAAACCACAGTATTCTTCTGATCAAAGTAAAAACAAAACAAAAGTTGGAAATTCTTAAGAGAAAAAAAAAATGAATGAAGGAAAGAATGAAAGAAAATCAGCAGTTTCCTGCTTGTCCCAGATGGAAGTATTTGAAACTTCACAGATGTGGCCCACCCAAACACATCCCGTACAGACAGACACACCTGTGGACACATGTTCCAGAGCAGAATGAATGGATGGAGTGCTACAGCCACTCCTCTTTCATTCACCTGTAAAGCTATGAAATATCTAGGTCTTTGCAGATGTGTCTTCTGATTCAACTCAGAAATCACATCTGGACAAAGAAGGAGCACTAACAGTACTTACTAACAGCACTTACTCAAGCTTTGCTGTACTCTAGCCTTGATGGAACAAAGGCTCCGAGTCATTAAGGAACTTGAATGCCCACACACACTCCCACGCACAAATAGATCTGACTTAGCAATAGATCTGACTCATCCAGTATCTGTCAGGCTTAACTCACACACATAGTAAATCCAGCATAATCAGAACATGAGAGACTTGCAGCCCATATGAAGATCATCTCTGGAAAAAAGGAGATTAAAAAAATAAAATAGAAAAAAGGAGTCCCACAGAGCAGACTCTTTGCAGGTGCTGTAACTCATGCAAAAACTCTGAAGTAAGAACCCTGGTCATATTCTGCATGTTGATATGTACACTACTGGTCACTGTACTTTTTTTTCCAGTTTTTCCAAAAAGGAAAAACTTGACAAAGAAAATTAGATCTATGAATTATCCCAGTTTTTAACTCTAGTTACAGTAACACTTCATTCTCTACCAGGCCAAAATAAGAGTGAATGAAGAGAGATGAGTGCCAGAATGGGAAACGTATCGTTGACAGGGAAAGCATAGATCAGAGTGCACGAAGTCACCCATCAGCCAGTTTGCTGGTTGAAAATTATAAAGCAGAATGACTCATATTTGACTTTGCAGGGGTCTGCCTAATAACAGTCCATTAAAAGCTGCCGAACTTGATCTACTTACTCTCTTTAACCCCATCTAGGTCAAAATGACAAGACATATTAGTGTAAATTTAAACTTTTAACAAACAATCAGATTTATAGTCCAAAAGCAGCACTTAGTTCTTGCCAAAAACTACCATGATTCCCAAAATAGTAATTTTAAACATATAGTACGTTATTAAGAATGTTGTCAGAATGAACAGAATTACCCACTTTAAAACAGCAGAGATGGAGAAAAACAGTAATAAAGAAGAAATTATTGTGGTCTTGCTCCCACTGAAGTCATATTTCTCATGAAGACTTCAAAGGGAGGAGTGGAGGGAAAGATGGCCTTTATCCAACTTTGTGCAAATCACACAACTGAGTGTTTTTATTTGGATTAAATCAGGTTTGATACAACGCTGATCTCCTGGAGTCTGACAGTAAAACACGCTCTGAAAATATTTGCTCTTGTAGAGTGACACCATTTCCCATCGTGTTTTTCTAGCCTTTGACTGAAGTTTATAAGACATTTCAAATGTTCTCTTGACACTGGCATTTGCTATCTAGATGCCACCAAACCCTTGCAGGGATTCCTGTATCTGGAGTTCATTGAAACGTTATCCCAGATAGCTTCTTCTAGTTCTGGGATACTGACAACAGTAACACCTTTTCAGCCAAATAAAGTTAGCACAGACTTCACGCAAGCCAGAAACTTAGCACAAGATGTGAAGTTTCAAGGCCAGAGAAATCTAATCAGTAATGAAACTCAATGTACAGAATTGTTAAACGCTGCAGGATAATGTGCATAAAATATTTTGGGGAAGTAGGGGTGTTTTACAAGACTTAGATAAAAATCAATGTTTCTAGCACACTTTGTTGTCCTTAAGACAAAACACAACAGATAAATATATTTATTTTTAAATAGTGTGGGAAGGAAACTCTGCAACAACCCTCTAAAGAAATCTTTCTTCCTCAAAATGCACCACTGTACTGCTTCTAACTCTTCTACACCCGTAAGAAAATATTCTCGACTTTACTCTACCCACTCTGATAAGAAAAATGGCCCATAGAATATAATGGTGTTCCTCTTTCAGAAGTCCACCAGGTAATGTCTCGTCCCATCTGACTAATTCTCAGTCTCTCACCCAAAACTGATGTTAACATATAAACCTTACATGGTGTCCAAGGAAATTTAAGGTCTTTGGTATCTATATTAATTTATGTTGTTCCCTTTCTTTCATTAATCAGTATGCAGCTACTTTCCCCACACGTACACACTGGCACCAAAAAGGGCAAGTAAGCTACGAAAGGTAAAATTAAAGGATAATGTAAGATCCTTAGTTTTATGTAAGTATAAGCTCCTTGAGCAAAAGAACCTTTAAATATGAAAACATTAAAAAATATTTCACATTTTATCCAGCCTGTTGAAAAAAAAGTGAACCTTGTCAAATTATGTTTTTTTTTTTGTTTGTTTGTTTGCTTGTTTTGGTTTTGTTTATTTTATTTTTTAATTCAGGTGAAGCTTAGATCACAGACACATTTTAGAGGGGGAAAAAAAAGTACGCAACCCTGAGGGAAAGGTATACCTGCTTTGATATACTATTCTTAAAGACATTTTCTGTACTGCAGGATACCAGCTGGTATATTTCCTGTAGTATACTCAATTCAGAGACATCTGCTTGCTAGTAGACCAAGGATGAAGCTTGGGGTTACGAGACCTGGAATTTATTCCTGGCTAAGCAACTGATTTGTGGTGCATGCCCGAGAGCCTTGCTCTGTCCCTGTTTCACCACCATAAAATACAAAGATGACTTCTAGTATGCACCAGTTTCCTTAAACAAAATGTAAATATATATGCAGTGAACTGCACTGTAAAAACTGTGGCTCCAATTATAAGCGAACTCCCGAGTATAGTGGCAACTGCAGGAAAGCTTTATAGTTGCACTCTCTTGGTCAGAGCCCAGCTGCCTTCTGGAGAAACAGGACTGAACAGATTCATGTAGGTACTGTAGATGCCAAATAATAATGAGAACACTAATCCTGAATATTGCAGCTGCTGATAATGCCCATCGCTAAACAATGCAGAAAGTATCACATTCACCATTGCCGTCAGCATGCACTGTTACAGATCAAATAAAAATAAAAATAAAAATAAAAATAAAAATAAAAATAAAAATAAAAATAAAAATAAAAATAAAAATAAAAATAAAAATAAAAATAAAAATAAAAATAAAAATAAAAAGGAGGGGGAGATACGTGGTCTGTAAGAAACCAAGATAGTCTAAAGAAAAAAAATAATTCAGTGCATATAGCTTAAGGTTATGAGGAAAGCGCCTGCTAATATGCAGCAGGCTCCCGTAATTGTGCAGCTGAAGTAATAATACCCCAACAAAATACCATTAAAATGTGTAGTGTTTAACAACTGTGCCAATTTTCATGCATGTCAGTTTATTCCACAAGCTGGCTTATCCACTTTTAAAAGCTCCGAAATGATTTAAACAAATTATACCCACTACACTTTAAAGGTAGGAGACCATACTAAATCCTGGTTAAGTCTATTAATTTTAAGAGTGAAATACCAGGGAGAAAAATGGATTCACAGTGAACTTTTCAAGTGGGGAGAGAGTTAAATACTGCTGTGGTTTTGTTTTTTGGTGTAACACATCAACAAGCTTCAGACAATTTATGTTCTCATCCCAAATGTACTGGAATCATCTACGATACAAAAATAAGTGACAGAATTAACACATTTTTTAATCTACATTGCTTTCAAAATCTGCCTTTTTTTTTTTTTTTTTTTTTTTTGCTTAGATTGTTCTCCTTCAGTAATGGATGCTTTCTCTTCTACCATCTCAGCATGCTCGAGACAAAGGCAAAACTTAATGTATCTATCATCAGAGCCAGAACACACAGCATAGTCCATCTGCTACTGTAAACCTCAAACAGAGATGCTCCCCTCCTTTCCCCAGCAAGCTTGCTAGCTCTACTACTCTGTCTGCAGCATGAAGTCAAATGCTGTGTTTCCCCCCCCCCCAGTCCCCTTTAGGTGGCTATAGCAAGGATACACAGGTTGTGATCTGGAGGTGTTCCAAAACTTCTCAGAAATATTCTTCCCCAGGGCCAAATGTTTTCCCCATCAGCAGTGAAAGCATTCAGTGCTTTGGCATTCTCCTAGCAGCCTATCCCTCCATTTGCCACCCAACATGCATGCACACTCCCATCTCCCTGGCTGCTTGCAGTGCTGAAAGGATTACAAATGCCTCAGGCAAAGCAAAGATAAAGAGGAAAACACTTTAGTGCTGGGCATCATCCCAGTGAGGACACAATTTCCAAGCTCCTCCTCAACAGATTGTGTGTGTGCATGCACACACGTCTGTATTTAGTACTAACAAAATTAAGGAAGGAGAGGAGTTTAATGAATGAGTAGGATCACTGTCAAGAATTTTATTACAACACCTTGTTTTTCATAAAGTGTCATTAAAAGAAAACATCTACCATCCTCTGTGGTGTGCCAAGTTTATAGCAGGCAGGAGACCCCAGAAGTAGCCTGCAGTTTGCCCCCAGCTAACTTCTCTTTCACTGCCCTCCTTGCCTTCCACCCAGTATCTTCACTCCCTGCAGAACTTACGCTTAGTTTCAAGTGGCATACTGCATCATTTATTTATTTATATGTATATTTTTTAAGGCTAACCACTAAACTAGAACATGAAATACCAGATTCTGCATTCACCACATTGATGCTCTCCACTTTCACCTAAGTTGGCAGAAAAAGAATAAATACCTGGATCTGGTTGGGCTCCCCTATGTCAAATCTGCTTCAAATACTTGTTGAGTGTAAAAATTCAACATAAAAGAGCAATAGATTTTGATACCTGGTGCTGGGGATGATTTAGGGTTTTCATACTCAAAAGGTCATGAGAATTTATGCAAAAAAGTATGCAGAAATATTAAGTACATTATCCTGAGGGGAGTTTATTTAAATGCAATGTTGGCTTCAGTATCTGCTATTGGTTCTCACTATTTTTGACAATTCACCAAACAATTACAACACATAACATTTACAATGTTATGTTAATTCATAATTTAATGTTAATTCACAACTTAATAGTAAGAATCAGTAATACATAGACCACTGACTGCAGCAAATTGCCCCAAACAGGAAACTGCTATTACAAATGCTTTTGGGAATATTCAACAATTTGAATTGTGACACTGAAGATTTTTCCTTAGTAGGATTGGAAGGGAGGACATATATCATGTCTGCAAGCACTCATAAGATTCCACTGTTTGTGCTCACTTGTAATTATATAAGATGAAAAAGATGTTTGATTCAGAACATCTGCAGTGGAGCAAGTCCCTCAAATTTTCCTAGAACAAATGCAGGAAATAAATAGCACAAAGAGAAGAAAGAAGTAAGAAGCACCCAGATTTGATATGGAAACACTAATGTTAGGACTGGTGCTCCCTTCAGAAATACAAAACAGACTGCTGGAAAAGTTGGCATGTTCCAAAATTCTTATTTTCCTTCAAAGGTAGGAGAACTTGAAACAATGCAATAAAGAGAAAAGAAACATTCATTGCAGATAAATCAGAAAGATAATCATGCTTTGTCTAAGAACGAGGTTCAAACTTTACCACTGACTCAATATGTACATTGAGTCTGCAAGCAGGTGCCCATGCTGCATTTGCCAGTGCTTTCACCCACACCACATCTTAATTTATTCTCTAACTTTTTACCCTAAGGCTTTTCTATTTTTTTTTTTTCTCCAAAACAAATGAATTTGGCTCTCAATTGCATTGTGCTGGAGGCAGTGTTAGTACATAGTGACTAAAATGAAAAGTAGACCACACAGAAGGGTATACCAAATTATTCCAGAGAAAAACAATGTTAAAATTGGATTAAGGCAGAATATCATTAAAGTAATATGATAAAATAAATAAATAAATGATTTATTTTATAATCATCTCAGATGAGATGAAACTGAACAAAAATGTGAAAATATCAGGAAATTGGAAAGCATATTTAAACTCCCAGCCCACTTTAAACCTCTGCTTTACTTGTATTCTGCACCAAACGTGCGTACAAATACTGCCTGTATCTCCAGCTCAGATGCAGCTGCATTTTAAGAACATTTTGAGCTTTTCTCCACCCTCCTACCCTCTCCCCATGTTTTTATCACTTTGATTCTCTCAAGAAAAAAAAATTTGGATGGTTTGTTTAGTGAGATAATAGTCAAGATTCAAGCCAAACTCTTAAGGAGTATTGGACCATGAGAACCTGCCTCTCAGAGACCAAGCACACCCCTAGTCACTCAAGAACAGGCTCTGAATGTTTAAGAGTCTTCTTCTTTATACAACTTCAATCTATGCCACAGTGCCTCCTCATTTTTTAAAATATCCTTGTAAGGACACAGCTTTGCATTCTACAACTAGGAAATACTAGGAAAACGTGAAAGTTTTCTCAGTTCCCTTGTTGAAACTTCCTCTTCCCCACAAGAGCTATGGACCTTCTGCTTTCTGCTTAAAGTCTCAAAGTAGGCAGAGCAAAGAGATGATCAGGCAGCAAACACAGCTTGTGACACACAGTTGGGAAGTTCTGAGGGCAGTGAGCAAACAGGGCAGGCAAAATAAATGAGCACTATTTTTACTTTATTATGCAATAATATTTACTTGTTATCATGGGCTGGCAATATATCTCCGAGCAGTTGGAATAGAGCTGATAGGCACAAAGCAGAAGCTATACTCTTGTGTTTTGGTCATCACTTATCCTCCATCCACTGAATGGCAGAGGCTTTCATCTCAGAAAAAAGATAACAATTCAAGACAGCAATAAACACTTGTTGATACACTGGTGTTAGGTGTACAGGCTACCCTCCCTTTTCAGAGAGCACAAGGATCACCTGCTTTCATACTGAGTGGGTAAGAAAATGCGTCATTTTATACATAGCATTAATGACAAAGAACTGTGTAGTCTTTAAATGCAAAATCAGATCCTATCTGAGAGGCAGGCATTAAAGCAGAGGACAGAAGAGAAAAAAAAAATCCTGATTCATTAACTAAAGATAAGAAATATTAGCATTGAAATGGAAAGGGTAAAACTTTAAAGGGTTAAACTTGGCACAAAGTATCTTGCTCTTGTTTACACATCCATACATGCTTAAAACCTCAACAAGAGACAGTGAGACTGCTGTGCCAATTCATGCCTCATTTCTGCCTCTTCTGAAGCATCTTAAAATCGAGTCATTATAGACTTCTGGTTACCCAAAATGTGATGGGTAAGCTATGGGTGCTATGGTTTGCCATTTTTTTGGACTATGGTAGTATTTATTACGATTTGTAACAATGGATATCATTGAGATTTAAGACATTTGTTATTTTTCTCAGGGTCAGAGCTTTGCTCAGAGTTTGTAAATTAAATCATCTGTCTCAAGAAAAATTAAGGATATACTAAGAAGTGAAAGCTAAAGATCAAAGTTCCAGTCAACATAATCTTTTCTCAATAGACCTGAAAGCCTATTGAGTGACAGCATTAGAAATGTCAAAACCTGCCTTTTGACAGTAGTATGGCAAAATGAATGAGTTCATTTACCAGGGATCTCATCTGTAAAGTGGGATGCAGAGTCGATAAAAACAACTGATGGTGCTCAACAGCACCTCTGATTCTGGTTCCAGAAAACCAGATTCTGATTCCAGAAAATACATCAGTGAAATCTTGTGGGGAAACTTGTATTAAAAAAAAAAAAAAAAAAAAAAAAAGTTAGACCTATGTTAGACATGGTTTCATGGTTTGTGTTTTTTTTTTTTTTTTTTTTTTTTTTTGTTGTTGTTGTTGTTCTTTGTTTTGTTTTTTGTTTGTTTGTTTTAGGAATCTCCTCTAGTCTGTGTTAGCCCTTTTCCATCCAACATTATATCAGAATTTTATTAATACTCTTTTACTTGCCTTTATGTGTCAATTTTTTAAATAAAGTAAAAGACAAAAGTTAGAAGAGCCTGTCTCCCCCTGCTTTTAGAATGTACTTTATAAGTATTGCCTTAGAAGGACCACCACCTTTACCAGCATAACCAAAGAAAGCTGTTTTTATTTTCTTTCAATTTTTAGACACATTTCTGATGTGTAGTCCACTTTCTTAGAGGAAAAAAAAAAATGATTAAGGATGCCAGAGTTGTTCCCTGAATGACAAAGAAACAGGAGAGCTGGAACTACGGTAAAAATTCCACTGAAGTCACTATAAGCATTCCCACTGGTCTCCACCCAAAAAAAAAGTGCAAGACTGGCAAGCCTGGAATTCATTCGACTCCAGCTCCAGCCTTTCAATACCTATAATTACTCCCAAAGGACTAATGAGGAAGCCAGTTCTCCATCTCGTAAGACATGCTGACAGACAATCAGGAAGCGAGACACTGGGTGCTGTGCACCAGATGAGATGAGGCTAGCCCTTAAAAGGCTAGGAAAGGCAGTGAGAGAAGTGGATTTTTTTAATGAATCCAACATTTCCAATAATCTCGTCCTACAACAGAAAAACATTCATCTGTTCAGTCTTTCTTCTCAGGCAGTCCTATTTTAAAACCATCTGTTTCATGAAATGGCTCTATTTATATAGTATAAATGCAATAAAGCCCTCTGAAAAAAGTGGGACACAAGACAAGGAACAAGGGAGAACAATCTGGTGCACAAGAACTGCTCTGGATGAATTTCGACACCTTGCACTGGTCAGATAAATTGCATTATTTCAATTCTTTACATACTCTTTAGTATGGGCTGTCCAGACTTACCTGAAGATATGGTAAGCTCTTGCTTACAATTATACTTGATCCTCAAAAACACTGCCCAAGATATAAAATATTTATTTAACTATTTAAATAATATTTATTTATTTAAACCTGTACTGAAATACAGGATGTTCTTCCCCTACAAAAGATCCAACTAATACTTATGGTCAAAGATTCACTGCAAGAATTATTCAATTTTGAAATGCATTATAAGCATTGGACTTTTTCAACTTTAGACATGATAAAAACAGCAAATCAGCATCTCTGAAGTTCGCAATAAATCATTCACAATAAATCACCTCCCAAACAAGATAATTCTAGTAAAAATTCAATTCATGGCTCACTCTTAAAAGGCTTTTCAACATTTTATTGCACTCCTTTAATGATCTAATTTTATAATGTAATTCTTCTTTACTTATCTTGGATCATCACCTTAAGCTCTAATTTCAAAGAACAAAAACAAAGGTAAGTTGTCCCCTGGAGTTTTCAAACACTTCAAGGTTTGACTAGCAAGGTTGGTCAAATTAAACTTCAAATATCATGGCAAATCTTCTGAAATTCCTCTTGAATATATCATCTCTCACAATTTGGAAGAGAAAGTGAACATCCTCCAACAGATGTTCAGACCAAACATTGATTTAGGATGCTAATACCTCGTCCTGCAGATGTTAAGCTTTGAGTTCATTCCTGACTTTTGGTAAAATGTAGCTCCATAAACCAACTCAGAGCCAGTTCTATGTTGTGGATTATTAAACTGAACCAAGAGGGGGAATGCTTTGTAAAATAGCATTTTTTCTCTTGCAAAATAAATGAGAAAGCTGCAAGTCAATAAATATCACTTCCTAAGCCCAGACAGAATTTACTTTTCCTAAGGCCTCACTAAAGACCTAAGAAAATCTGGTCATTTCCAAAATACAGAAAATATTTATGGTTATTTCTGTGGATGTCAGGATCCCTGTTTGATGGTCTGCCTCTCCATGTCTTAGAAAATCGATTTTAACAGTAAGAAGTAGGTAAACAAAAACATACAAACAAACAAACAAAGTAGTAAAACCATTGCTATCAATCCTAAACAAAAAAGACAACCGTTTAGTTTTACGTTATGGGGCTAGGATAGCAAAATTGTGCTGAACTAGAGAATGAAATATGCAGGTTATTATTTTAAATGTTATTTATTTTTATTTATATAATGTTATTTATTTGTATATATAATGTATATAATGTATAAATATATATATATAATATATTAAATTTTATATAGTATATATAATATAAATATAATGTGTATATATAATGTATTTAATGTATAAATATAAATGCATGTTTTTTTTAATGTTATGTCCTTTTAAATTCAGACTAATATACATGCATATACACATGCACACGTTAATGTACATAATAAACAGATGGATGTCCTTATTAATCACCCAATCCCTCATAAAATAAATATATAAAAATTAAAAAATAAACCAGTAAAATCAGTCAGTAGAAAATTGTGATATGATATCCAGTGACACTGTCTCATCTCTGGTTATGAGCACCATATATGATTAGTTCAGAACTCACACCGACAAATGCATTTCTTTTAAGAATAAGAAGGTTGTAACATGCATCTGAATAACAAATGACAGCACCACTCTCAAGGCAAGATCCTTCAGAACCTCAGAAGCTTTCAATACCAAGACACAAAGCCATCTTGCAGGACATTCTCATAAGCTCGTGTTCCTTGACTGGGCAAATCAAAGCCTGTTACCTGTGCAGGACTGAATACTATGCAACCTACTATTAACACTACCATTGCTAAACAGCCTATCTTCATACAAGAGTGGAAAAACATAAAAGCAGCAACCATGACTCACAACAATCTGGACACTGAAGATAAGAACAGAGGGACAACAGAAACAGCAACAACAAAAAGGGGCAGTGTTCAAGGTGTTAACCAAAACAGATTACACTTTCTGTGAATTGGAAGAAGCAGATATTGCAGAGAGGCACAGAGAGAGCCACGATCCCTGTACAAAACAAAAATAAATAAAAAAAAATAATAAAAAATAAAAAATAAATACAAATAAATTGAACCTTCAGGAAAGATAAAGAATTAGGAATCAGCTCATGGGATTAATCACATCACCATCAGGATGTTTAAACTAATCCTTTCTCACTGTGCTGGTCACAAATTACAGTTTACTGAGATCCGATTAAAAAAAGCAGCTGTTGCACCAAATATGTGAAAAACAATGGCCTAATGACAAGGGCCACCCAGTGCTCTTTGTTTGGTCTACATAACTTCCCCAGCTCGTTGTCCTCGGGCTATCCACACACTGCAAGGACAGTTTCCTAGGTACAGGAGAAAGTGCCAGCAATGGCTCTCTTGTACTCTCTTTACAGGACTTAGCACACATTATACCACCCAGCTACCTACTTGATGATGTGACAGCTTTCTTCAACTCTGATGTGCCTGAAACACACCACTTACACTCAGCCACTCTTTACAGTAAACCAAGTTGCACCTTATGAACCTTCATTTTAAATCAGTTGCAGCTCTCAGAGTATTGTCATAGAAGCTGTAGAAACTGCTGCTCTTTTACCAACATAAACACAAGCTTTTCGATGTGGGTTTTGAAAATGCTAAATTCTCCAGCAAAATGGCTGGAAATATCAACTGCTTGGTAGTTTAAAACGTTCCCTGAGCACTGGCCACAGTTCGAAACAGTCCAGCACTTTGTCAGATGGAGATCCAGCAGAAGGATGCTGGAACCAAAACAAAATCTTCCTTCCTCTTGAAAAGTAAAACGGAGAAGAAAAGAAAAGAAAGAAAGAAGAATAAAATAAAAAAGCAGAAACCAACATATTAGGAAGAAATACTAGAGCTCCTCTACACCAAGAACAATGGAGGACAGCAGGGACACTTAGGAATGTCCACAATGTGTGGCCAGACAGTACCACCTCCTCCTTCTCCTCCATGCCAGGCTTCCTGCAGGCTGAGCGAGCTCTGAAACACAGCAAGGCCTGAGAGCAGAAGGGAACCTGAGGCCCAGAAACAAGCTCCAACTGCCCCAGCTGTAATAATAAAAGCACACCAGCTCGTCCCACAATGACTCTTCATTATAAAGAAAACACAGTTTAGAGAGGTTTACTTTTCTCTTCATGAAGATTTTATCAACTGAATTTCTTTTTTTTTTTTTATTATTATTGCATACAGCAATAGGTGAGGTTTTTAGAAGTATTGTGAACAAGGTGCATAAATGTTACTATTCCTAAAGTACAAAATCTCATGGTTGAATCCATATTGAAAATTTTAAAACTTTACCCCAAGCTGCTTTGTGAAACGATTAGCATTTTACTTCCTGGAAGAAAAAAAAAAAAAAAATATATATATATATATATATTATATATATATTATATTATATATATAAAAAATAAAAATAAAATTCCTAGAGGTCTGTAATTTCTGCAGACATAATTGTCTAAAAGCACTAGAATTATATATGTTTTTATTATTATTTTGGTACATTGTTGTTTGTTTTTAAGTGAAAAGGATGTTCTTCATTCAGAATCAAGTTATAACTTCCTATCTCAGCAGTCACTTTCCCAAAGCACCCTTCCCCCACCTTCTCCACTACCTTTCCCAACAGGTGAGAATAACGTGTAACGCTCTTTCTTTAATCAAAGCAGTTGTCAGAGTCCTTTGTTGTCTAACTTGCTAGAGGCTCTTGTACCTTGAGGCTCTGGACAGCCACCAGGGCAAGGAACACGACCTCTGGGCATTCTTTCATGCCCAAGTAAAGAAGCCAAAACTCAAGACCAATATCTGAATAATCTCTCCATGCACATTTTTTCAAAGCCACTCCTTCATATCTGTCCACATAAAACATGCTTGAGAGATTAAATACAAAGGTGTGACTGACTACTGCAATACCCCTCGCCAACCACAAAACACAAGCAATGGCCCACTCTTATCAGTTGGACATGTGGCTGTGAACAAGCCTAGCACATCTTTTCTTGCTAAGACTCCACTTCCATACCCTTCCTTAAGTTTTCAGCTGTGCCTTAAATAAAGAATAATTTTAAAAATCAGCCCTGATCTTTCAAGGCCTACATGGACTGTTTTCTCTTATTCCCAAATGAACTGCCAGCTTCACCTCCAACCTGCCTTTGCAACTTGCTATTTTACCATCAGGCCTTCCTCTCACTCAGTCACTCTTCAGAGATGCTGCTTGTCAGCATCTGCAAATCCCTTCACTGTTCTCCTCTCACTCCTACACTGCTTTGCCTATGCCTTGAAAAAGCAGCATAAGCACCGCTGTTCACAATACAAGACAAACTTGCTCCACTATTCCTTGGTGCAACTATTTATTGCTCATCCCTTGGTTTCAGGTGGAAACACTTTGCCCTGCCCCAGGTCTCCTGAGTGGTTACCAGGATAGTTCTCTTAAACTACAGCTCCTCTGTATTAAAGATCTCCCTTTTCTCCTCAGTTTAACACACACACACCTTAAATATATATATTTTTAAGGGTTACATAAATATTTAAGAAGATTGGCCTGGTGTATTGGAATTCAAAATTGTTTTTAAGAGAGGAAAGAAAGGATACATTCAGCATGTACTAAGAAGGCACAAATATGAAAGTCAGGGACCACTTCATGTGATAACTGCCTTTCCAAAATAAAATATTCATTAGTAAAACTCTCTTCATAAAAATCTGCATAGAGTGAGCCAACTCATACAGAAAGTGAACAATTTACATGTGTTTACTTCAAAGCAATGGAATGCCAGGTAAGCAGCCCAATATATGTAAGTGACTGAATATAAGTGACATGCAGTGGTGTGAACCATTAGAAAATGGCAGACTGAGCTCATCTACCAGCCAAAGTGTGAAACCGAGGAAATGCTGGAGAACAAATTCAATCTATTACTTTTGTTTGTGTTAAAGTATATTATCACTACAGAGATGCAGTTGTTGAAGTTAAAAAGGATAGCTTTTCATAAAAACAGAACATTGTAAACACGCTGTTGGATTGTGGATAAAAAGCTGTATTAACTGCTTAAATCTTAATTTGCATATGGCAAGAAAACACAATAATAAAATTACCAGGATAAAAAGAACTATCATGGCTTTGCACACTTGCCAGAGCCTGTCCTCCTACATTAAAATCCCCAGCAGGTTAGTTTAAATCCTTAAAAAGGGAAAATATCAACAAGCAATAGGAGATGAAGACATTTAAGAAAGTTCTTCATATAAAGAACATAATTCTCTTTTCAACATAAATAAAAAAAATCCCTTTAAGCAAGAAACAAGACTTATTATTTCCTATTTATGCTACTGTTATTGCACCACAATGATTGAAGATAATCTCAACAACAATGAAAATGAAGCAGTTCCATATTAATTAAGTACTCACTGAAGAGACAACTTTATCCATGTCCCCAGTGTAAAGCATTTTAAGATTTCACAAAAATTTTATCTCTGTATTTGTCTCTTAGTATTTCAGTCATCTCATAAGCCTTTGATAGTTCGGTAAAATAGAACAGGATAAAAGAATAAAGACTTCAGTAAGTACTGTAAAAATATTCTATTTAATGGATCTGAGTAACATTAAGAAAATATCAGGTCCTAATGTGAAACTGGAGTCACAGTGATCAGCACGTAGGCTTGTACAATCAGTCAGAAATAAGAAACACTCCCAATAGAATGACCTTGTGACAACCATAGAACTTTAACTATTAAAGATAAACACTTTGCATGGCTGGGAGTGTTGCACAGGAACACACTAATGGAAAGGGGACAAGCACTTGCTGCTTCAGAAGGCAGTAGTAGAGATATTGGAGATTTCCTTCACCTAGATCTTTCGCTTTAAGAACCAAGTAAAGGATATAAAAGTCTTCCTGTCTCACTGTTTGTCTTTAGTAGCTTTCCCCCTAAATCTGTTTCTATAATGTTTTTTCCTATATAAAATAATGTCTGCTCACACTGTAAAAATGATTTTATATCAACATTCATATATGTATTGCATATTCAAAATGCACACAATACACCTAGCATTATGACAACTATAAAGTAAAAAATACACAAATAAAACACTCAAGAAACCTTATAAACCATTTTAGCATATTAAAACAAAAGGTTTGTCTGCCTTTAAATGCCTCAAAATAAAATGTTAGATATTTATTAGAAGAATGCTTATGAGCTCATGCTATATAGCTCATGACATTTCCAGTTTCAATTCAACTTTTCTTTTTAAGACACGATCTTCATAACTTATTATGTTTGTGCCTTTAAGATATATCTGCACGAACTCCCTACTCTTTTTTCTTTTTTTTTTTTTTTTTTTTTTTTTTTTAAGACAGTGTTACCATCTAATGCAAAAAGTCACAGATGGTTTGCTACTATAACTATGCAGCAGATAAAAACAAACACCATAACAGGACTGCTTTTGAGTATGCTAACTCAGCAAAGTTTCTAGTGTGATGGCTACTTTAAAGGTTACAAAGGAGAAGATATTTTACATAGAAAACTTGCATTTCCTATGCAATAAACTTACCTAAGTTTCAATAAAAAGAGAAAAGTGTTCTCCTCATCATTTATGTATGTGAAGCATCTTTCTCTATGAAGTTGGCATTCTTCCACCTCAGAGACTGTCTACTGAAATGCCCATCTGGGCTTGCATTACGGAAAACAGGAGCAACAGGCATGCTTTGATAAGGCACAAAGCCAAAGTGAGTAATACCTTACAGAAAACACGAACTTGCTGAGATGCATAAAAGTAGTAAACTTATTTATGTTACCATTTTTAAAAATCTATCTCACCAGAAGTAGCTACATACCCAGTTTTTGGTTTCACGGAAAGAGACGGGCATCTTCACCTGGTTCCTAACACAAACAGCATTCTGTGACAGTATTCTAGTACACGTTTTTTACTATTTTACAATATATATACACACACATATATATATATTACTATTTTACAATATTTACTATTTACAATATTTTACCCTTAATTCTTTACATATAGGTATATGTAATATATATATACATACATACATATAAAATGTCCTGAAATAAACTGATATTAGTGCCAGAAGGATATCAAGTCGGAAACTGTTCTTAGCATTCATTACCAACATGTAAAAAGAAGGGTACCCCCAAGTCTTCTCATCCAGCATTATCTTACAATACAAAGCTTCACTTTTCTTCACTTCTCATTTAGCTCTGAATATTTACTTATGCTTATAAAATATAAGAAGTACTATCTTTAGTGTTATGAATTCCTATTATATCCATCATTAAATGTCCATAACAACAGCATGATGCTTTTACTACTACTACTAGTCAGTCCAAACTATCAGTAGTTCCAGTTCTCCTAACCGTGCAATCAGGAACTTGAGTACAGGGGTAGAGAAAAGCAAACAGCTGAGAAAGAACACAAGTGTATTCAGAAAATGCATTCAGGTCTGCAACACCAGGCCACAATAAGTCAAAAAATTCCACTTTCTAGAATCCTGGGCCCCTCTGTCATGAGTAACTCTATGGAAAGAACTAGCCCCCAGGTATGACACCCTCTAGACCCCAGGTACCAATTATAGGGAAAATAAGATTAGTTATTGCTCATAAACCCACATCACCTGCATTCCAATGATATGGATATAGCACTGTTACTGATAGTGACATTTATTCCCTCATTCCCCATAACAACAAAATAAGGTACATTTCAATTTTTAAGGGTCAACAGATTTTGTTGTTGTTGTTCTTTGTTTGTTTGTTTTTTTTCTTGATTATGGAATTCACCAGAACATTTCAGGGTTTCGTGACTACTACGACAACAGATCTCAGATAATCTAAGTTTGACTTCAGAGCAGATATTCTTAAACTTTTATTTACAACTGAAATGGATCTGTAATGCATGTAAAATTATCTTAATGTGTTTTACCCATGTACTTTCTAGAGTTATTTTTCTAGACTCACAGCTAAGCTATTTCAACATGACTACTTTGCTTTTTCACAGTATCTGCTTTTTTACTAGTACCATTTCCCCTCTTTTATTTTTTAAATGAGGCTGGAGCTCATAAAACCGTGGTTCCACAAGTTTTACTTCTCTTCAGCTTCACATGTTGAACAGACACCAACTGCTTTAGAAATTTAACAGGCTTCATTTTGTTTTGATTAAGTTATAACTCTTCAGAGCCATGAGATTTTCATCATCCTACATTCCCTGCTCCTTCAACATCTTGAACTTCTAAAACACCACGGCAGACTTTAAACAAATGTGGCTCACCCTTGTGTTCACATCTACTGACATCATTGCAGTTCAACCAGCACAGACGTTCCTACACATTCAGATGCATGCAACAGACAAGTTGGTGCTCTTCTGAGTCCATATACAGTGCTTTCTACCCCTTTTTAATCTACGAGGGAACAAGCTCTTACGCTTATATGAAAATATGGCTCAGTCAGTTAAAGCTGCTCAGAAATCCACTGTAAACATAAAATGTATCATTTCCAACTTTGTATTGAATAGCAAAAGATAAAGTTCAAGGGTCAAGACTAGTTCCACTGATTCTTACTTTCCAGGATTCTTCATTAAAATTATTGTTTTTATGATAATCAGCACAATATTATTATTCCCCCTGAGTTGACCATTTTACTGCCATGAAGTCATTGTGTAAAATGACTAAAATAGAAAAGTTATAAGACTATTTAGTTGGGCCCTACTGTCTGATCTCTCTATCAGGGCAAACACCTCTCTTCCAAACAGAAATTAAAAAAAAAAAAAAAAAAAAAAATGCAGTAAGTTAAAAAATCATTGCATCTCACTCAGGAATGGACAAGCAAGCCAAAAGATGCATGCTGTTGAAGCAAGAAATTAAGAAGCAGTTATCACAGAGTATTAATAAACTACTTCCATTTGTCCCATGATTTCCAGATGATAAATCTGGGAAAGTGTCAAAGTGCTAGGGATGCACTAACAACACCCTATATTAGGCCTAAGTGCAGTCAGCTGAGCACTCGCTCCTGACTGAAGTCAGTGTCAGAAAACACGTTCAAAGTATATCTCTACCAATGGGACAGGCTGTTTCACACAAAATAAGAATGTTTAGATTACTGTTTCTAAGACATTTTCTGTACTTTGGAAAATTTATGCAATATTTAGAATTTGTCAACAATAAAAAACTATGATAAGAATCATAAGAACTATGTTAATTATCCAATTATTCAATATAGAAAATTCCCTTTTCCAACCATGAACTCGCATTTTCACAAGCAGTTATTCATTGCAAAAAGGCTGTGACAAAAAATGTCATTGAAGATGAAAATGTCATTGAAGAAGAAAAAATAAGAGTACAACTGACTGTATTTATTCAAAATTGCTGTTTCCTACCTAAAAAGAAGTAGAAGAGTTGCAAGCACACGTTCCACTTCGATATTAGAAAATATAGAATAGCCAGACCAGCAATTCACAGGAATGCACAAAATTTGAAGTAATCCATGCTGACAAACACTGCCTTGGTAGGGTCACATTTCAGGCAGGAACAGTACAACATGTGCCAACACCTGAATTTCAGCCAGTACTGAAATAGTAGTTAGGACAATCAACCTCATCCAATGTTGGCAAAGTAGAACTTGACAGCTAAACAAGTTTTAAAAGTATAAGGGAAAAATATGCCATGTTTGAAAAAGCGCTGCTTTAAAATTGCTTGTTCTGAGTTAGTACTTGAAGTTTAAAATCAGATTTTAACTTGAACTGGCAGGTATCTGTAATTTCTGGTTCCTCTTTCACATTTCTCTGCATTAATGAATACCCATGTTCTCAGCTGTCTTGATAGTTCCAGCAAAGATACAAACAAATTTCAAAAAATCAGCAGTGGCCTGGCACTGGAGCTAATCTATTTCTCCAAAATCCCAGAGCACTAAGTAGTACAGTGCTGACACACCAAGTGGTTCTACATGCAGGCAGTTAGGGTCCAACAGAATAACAGCGAATGGTCTGGGTATATTAATGCACAAAACAAAACTTGAAAAGCCCAGAAGCATTCAGGGGGTTTTAAAGTGAGATACAGCTTACTTTTGTTAAGATCAGAGAGAAAAATCTCAGGCACTTCTAATTGGCACTGTTATCCTGATCATGTACATTCACCCCATATGGTATCTTTTGTGGGTCTTCAGTCCACAGCGCAAGCTGTGAGTATAATCAAGGAAAGAAGAAAAAACCCACACCTTTCAGATAAGCTAGCAGAAAGGCCTTTGACTTAGATGGCAGCTGCGGGCAACCTTGAGGCATGGCTCTGACACAAGCTTTCTTTGTAATTTCCTCCAAATGAATGAAATATCAAAAATGTATGTGGCATACTCTTTGATGTAGTCACTAAGACAGTGCATAGAAAAGCGTTTCATGTACCCGCACAAGCTCATACAAATAATGAACACATGGCAGATTTTTGCATTATTGCCATTTTATGCAGGTGGAAACAATTGCAGCAGTCAAGCACTAAAGAATTGCTATTTAAAGGGTAGGTCAATAGCATAAATGTGATTTGTCAGATATTGGGAGGAGGAAAAGTGGTAGGGAAGATTCTTTACCATTTCTTCAGAAAAATCACAAAACAAAATGCATGTCTCTCTCCTCCTCAGACTGCCTCCCAGCAGCAGCTAGCAGGGCATGACCAAGTGTCAGCTGATCGATTTCAGTGGAAAACCAACTGCATGATGGCCCCAATGAGGCTGGCAAGTCAGGGGCCACAGTAAGGAAATCCTGACTTTCTATTTAACTTCTAAGTCTGACTTGAAGTACTGCACAAGATTAGGTAAAGTGTCCAGGACAGAAAATACTAGGCTTCTGATATACCTATAAAAAAATAATTTTAAAGTACAGAAAATCTTCAGTACAGAATAATATATCGGATTTATTTAGGATCTTTCTATTCTGCAAGAACTGGACATCTGCAGTGATGCTTATAGTATTATAACTTTCTGGTTGCAATGTTATTAGTCCAAAAAAAATTTTAAACTGCTATGCATTTAATAGTAGGCAATAAACACCGTGAAGTAAAGGCATACATAACATAATAAAACCTATACAGCTACCTTTTAGACTCACTATAAATATGTTTTTAGGTTGGACATGATTCCCAAAAAGTAAACCCAAATGTTATACAAAATGGATATTTAAATTTTTATCAGTATATCTACATACAAAGATCACAGATTACAATGAAGTTTACTGGGCAAATTTGGACAGGCACATGCCATTTTTAGTTGTTTGAATCTGAGGTTTTTTGATTCAGAATTCTCAATGGTACTGTTGCTATGACTAATTCATTAGGCCAATTATTTCACTAATTATTTTATTATTATTAGGAAGGAAGGAAGGAAGGAAGGAAGGAAGGAAGGAAGGAAGGAAGGAAGGAAGGAAGGAAGGAAGGAAGGAAGGAAGGAAAAGGTCCCACTATCTTCTTTCAAAGGACCAAGTTATAACTTTTTTTTTTTCCTCCCAATGCTAGGTGCCAGGTAGCCAGAACTTAGTACAGATGCTGAGGTTTTTGTTGTTCTTCAGAAAGAATGTTTCCTCAGCAATAGCCTGGATGTACAGGCACAGCAGTATTGATCTTGTAGGTACACACACCTATTACTCTACAGTCTTCATCCATGATCCAGTTTCTCATGATAATAAAGCTTGTTCTGCAGGGGGAGCTCAGCAGAGTTTCTATGGCTGAACACTAGAATTTGGCTTTTAAAGAAAAAGAATGCAGATAGGACTGTATCACTACATTTCTGCTTGATAAATTTCTTCCTATCTTTAATACGAGGATGAGAACCTATGTGAGTGGAATTTCAAGAAACTCAAATTTTTAATTGCAAAGACCTGGAATTTACTTTGACAGGTGAATGTAGTCTTGCAATTGCCAAAATCTTACAGTTAAATCAATATACACTGCAAGAGTTTAAACCAGTTGTAGAATGGTGTATTCTAGCTGGCTCATTTCAGAAACCAGATCGTCTAGCAACTCAGCTGCTGAGATGGTGGTGGTCTTTTGGACTCTCAATCCAAAACTACTGGTTTAACACACTACATTTCTTTATAAAGATGACAAGATCCCGTAATATAAGAAACTAAACATGCAAAGACTGCAGACTTACAGCTAACTTGTTTACCTTTTACACTATACATAAAAAATACTTCCTTCATTATACATAGAATCCAAAATGAAATAGCAAAGTTGTTTATTGTGTGGACTTTTTTTAAAAAACAAACAAACAAACAAACAAACAAACACTAAATTCTAACCTTTATCCCTTTTCCCTATACATGACTTCATTCTTAGACATTTCTTCCACTGACAGAAGTACATCATATAATGATATACTTTATAACAAAATTGAAAAAGGAAAAGATAGTTACCTAACCTCACCTTTCATTGCTGAAGAGCTGATGTAATATCATTGTAATGTGGTATGCTTCCAGTTAGATTTGCTTATGTCTGTACAAAAGGTAGCTATTCATATGAAAGCCAAGGAAACAAATGATTCCCTTCATTGCACTGAAGAAACCACTATCATTTTTTTTTTTATAATCTGATTAGATCTCCATGAGGAAAATAGACCTGATTCTTAATATAAGCAAGGAGTTCTTATATCAGCACTTTGTTGAAAGAGTTAAATACATTAAGTGATTAAAAATACATTTATTTCAAATTGTTACCTTGTAATAAGGTATCTTATACCATTAGTATTTAAAATTATATATACAGAAAAAAAGAGTGCAGTGTATGTTTTCCCACCACACATATAACTGCCCCTTCTGAGCAATAAGTGGCAAGGCAGTCACCTTCTCATTTTGTTTGCCTTGGGTCTTTCACCTAGCAACAAGGAATAGAAAAAACAGTTCTATAAGGACTGAATTCAAACTGCAAATACACGCACAAAAAGTGACATAGGAACTCCAAACAAATGTACTGTTATTACTTTAATCTTGAAAGTATTTATCCAGCCTCCATCACCTTCTCACACTCATGTTACAAGATGTGCCCCGGGAATAACACAGGCCTGGCCAATTTCTATAGCCTGTTCTCTCCTATTCCTCTAACACCTAAAGACTTTGAATTAGAGATGCTGGGGGGGAGGGGGGGGAGGGATCCTCAGCACCTGTTTCTGGAGCTGTTGCCCACAAGTATGACATGCACCTTTTTGGTTCTGCCTGACACCACCTGCCTCCTCCGCAACCTCCTGTAGCACTGAGCACCAGGAGTTCAGTGCTGGCAGTGGTGCCACTGGAGCCTCTTCGAGTTCTACGTTTCTCCCAATTTCCCATGGTGCGGGAATCAGCAAACAACAACTTCCCACTTCCCATATCATTTTTTCATAACACTCAGTCACATCTCCCCTCCACGCGCAGCCTGTTCCTTACCACCACAAGAAGTCCCAGAACTTTTAATTCCTTCCTCATACTATAGTTATCCATCTCTTGGTGATTAACCATTCACCCCTACTCTCAAACAGCTCCAGGAAAATGGTCTCAGTTGTTTGCTGCAGCATAGTCCACTTGGAAATATTTCAAAAGAAGAGTTTTCAGTTTTCAAACAGCTGGAAAGGAGAGAGGAGGGAAAAAAAAAAAAAAAAAAGGTACACCTCACAGCTACCTGACTTTTTGGACAAAAGTTGACATTTGAAACAAAAAAAAAAAAAACAACTCATATTGGTTTGAATACAGACATGGTAATATCATCCACCAATATTCAGTAACATCAAATATTTTTTTCTGATTTAAAAGCATTTTTATGTAACAGAGTTCTCAGAAGTATATCCACAGATTCATGAGAGGTAATAACCCTTTGATGTAGATATCTAGATGGTCACCTGTCTTACTCGTGCACATGAAAGCAGATAGAGGCAGTTTACTTATTTTGCAGCACTAAATAGGTGTAAAGAAACAAGAATCAAGTGTATTTTTTCAGACCTTTTAGTTCTTCACACTAGTCATCAGAGCCTATTTCATTTTTTTTCTTCTGGGCATTCAGTCATAGCCATTCCATGCTATGTTGCCTTATTTCTTTGTGCACGCCTCTTCAGATAGGCAAATACTTGTCATTGCAATGAAATCATATACTGCTTCTTTTCACAGCAAAGGTTTAAAATACTTTCATTATGTTTATCTGCTTTTTAATCCCATCTACACCAAGCAAATCTCAAAAAATCTTTCCTCTTTTTTGATTCCCCTCCCCAGAAATATTCTTCATAATCGCTCTTACAAATAGAATGAAATAGTTCTTCGCTTTAGGAAGAAAAAACAAAAATTAAAAACAGCTGAAATTCAACTGTATTCAGGACCTACTTTTCAGTGCTTTCTTAATCAACACCATTTTACTAAGTGAACAAAAATGTGAGCTACAAGTTAGCAAAAGAAGTCATCATAGCAATTTCCTATGGACTGGAAAGTATTAATAGCCACAGGCAAATCAGTCATTAACATCTACTGATTTGGAGGATGATATAGCATTAAAAATTCAATAAAAACACTTTGAGTAATAAAAGCCTAGGGTTATTTGTTTAACCAATTAGATTGTTTTTGGCAGCATTCCTGCTTTTGAATAAACCATGCATGTTCTTCAATTAATCATGAGAACTTAGAACTACAAATCTGCAGTCTCTGCTTCCTAGTCAAAGAGATACATGGCACAAGGAGTCCAAAAGATGGAGAGAGAAAATAAGCATAATTTACATTATCTCTCAGTGGACAAAAGAGTGCTGGCACTTGAAGATGTGCTAATTAGCAAAGCTTGGCTACTGGTGCTTAACGATCTGTTCCTCATGCACTGCTTTCTGAATCCACTGAGAGAGACAGGTACAAATTGCACCTATAAAAAGTTATAATCCATTAATATGTATATGAGGTGCATCTTGTTATTATTAACGTTAACAGTCCCCTCTAATCTGTGGGAGAAGCAGAAAGGTATAAACGTGTAACTAGAATAACTACACTAAATCACCAGGCACATTTATTAACAGCTTTATTCTATTCAGAAACTTCAGTGACAAGCCCTTGCCACACCGGCAGCTTAAAGTCCTGGATTTTTTTTTCTCCAGTTTTTGGAATGCCTCAGCCTTGTTTTTTGTCTCTCCAGGGAGCTGATACGCGTCTCACAGTCCATATAAACCACTTAATACTCCACCATCAATTCTCAATTCCCTACAAAACACTCAAACTCAAATTCCCTGCTTTGGGTCTCTTCTTCAGTGAACCAGACTAAAATCTCTGGGGTGTACTCACAACTGGCCTTACAAGCTGAATACTCAATTTTCTCTTATGTCTTTCACAAAACGTATTCATACTGGTTCTGCTTATTTGGACAAAAGCCAAAATTAGCCATTTTAAATCAAATGATCTGCTTCTATCTGATAAATGAATTATTCTTAGAATATGTCTATTCACAGGAATGAAAGGGAAATATAAAAAAAAATGTGGGAACCTAGCCCAATCATGGCCTTTATTTCCACAATTATTAATGAAGCTGGGTCTTTAGAACTAAGTCTTCTGATATTTAAAAAGGGATTTTATGTGAAAAACAGAAGGTGATTTTTTGTTTTATTTTTAGTCATTCCAGCAGTAATGACTAACATTTTGAAACAAAATCTTCGCAACGATCCTTTAAAAAAAAAAAAAAAAAAAAAAAGAATTTGCCTTCTTTACATAGACTATAATCTGTCAAAATCATTTTTGAGAGAAATCAATGAATGAAAAAGCAGCATTGATCCTACATGTGCACCTGAAATAATAGAATTTAACTACCAAAACAAACAAACCCTACTCAGAAAATTTCCAGAGTAAAATAAAAATCCCACTTCAAAGCTATTTCACTTTATTTTAATACAGTAAGATATTGGTGCAGGGTGAGGGATGGGGTAGCAAGTTGTTAATTTTTAACTGCCTGATCCTTATTTATTTGAAGCTTTGCCCCAATTTTCTGAGGGGAATCATTTGGACAACTAGTATGAACATGGTTTAGTGGTGACTGTTAGCGTTAGGTCAGAGGTTGGACTCGATGACCTTGAGGTCTCTTCCAACCTAGAAAATTCTGTGATTCTGTGTGATTCTGTGAACACATAAAAAAAAAAAAAAAAAAAAAAAAAAAAGATTCTAGCTATTTACTTCTATGCACAGAGGCAAGCAGCTTTAGTCAGAGGAATGCTTCCCCAACTTAATGATGTATTTATTTACTTTTAATTTTCTTCCTTTTTAAAGTCCATCTACTTGTTTAATTAACTATTCAGTCAGTCCTCAATGTAAAATTTGGGTATTGAGTCAAACTGGTAACAGTTGTTTTTTTGTTTTGTTTTGTTTGTTTTTAAGAACAAATTCCCTGAGCCAGAAAAGCAAGGAAATACTTCAGATCTCAAATATATGAAGTCCCATATGAAACTACAGAGTATTTTCTAGTATTTCAAGACAAGAGATCAATACATATTCCACACCTAAAATTTCTCTACTATGGATTTTAGAAGTTGCAAGGTATAAGTATGAAATCTGTGGCAGAGTTTGAAAACAATCATCAACAGATTTATACTAGTGAACCTTTCCTGGGGGCACAACATCGTTGAACATCAATCAATCCTGAAATGCCAGCAAAGGACTCAAAGAAGGGAATATGAATACTGAGGAATTAAATGAATGTGATACGTTAAGCAACCTTTATTTCCAGTATTTCACAAAGTAGGGCCTTTTGTATATTTCTTATCATATGTCTAAAGTTCAATTCAAACTGTGAATCCATAGCAACATTTAGGGAAGGATTTTCCAATTTACACAAACCATGTACTGACTTCACTAAAGGTTCAACAAAGTCAGGTCAACTAACTTGAGATATATGTCAAAGATGGTTTTCTTCCTAAAGTTTAAGCGGTAACATTTCCTGGCAACAAATATTACATATTAAGAATAACAACAACAAAACAAATTGCAAGTACTACTTCTGTTTTAACTTATTCACTTTAGTCTAATATGCAAGGATTACTGAGAATGCAAATCCACACACTAGACACCCAAAGTGCTGGAAGTAAGCAAAACACAACTCACTAAGGCACGGCTCTCGCTTTCTACCCATACTGATAACCGTGATGTACTGCAATGGTGCTGCTTCCAGAATTGAGCTTCAGCATCTGTTCTGTTAAAAGATGATGATTCCGTCCCACTATTTCTTAGTGATGCCCAGATTCAAGACTGCATAACTCTTGTAAATAATTAACTGAGATTTTCAAATCAGCAATACCAGGCAGCAGCCAGGTCCCTCTGTCCCAGCTCAAAATAACTCATCTGCCTTTTTACTCGTTTTTCCCCTGGTGTTGTCCTCTTCTTGTCACAGTTGCTTCTCACCACCCACTACCTCCAGTTCTGCAGGGAACCTATTACTACACGTCATAAGCATGTGCAGTGGAACAGCTATGTAAATAGAAAGCTAACAGTGAAATGCAAACACAGTGTTAATAAATCTGTCTGTGACCCTAGATTTGGAGCCATTACTTTTTATTGCCACCACATGAAAGGAATTACTTGAAACAAGCGGTTAAAAAAACAAACAAACAAGCCAACCCCAGTTGACAACCAATGCAGACCTGGAAATAAGTCTGTCTACAGAGGAAGCAGACCTTTAAGAGCAAAATTAGTTTTAACTGAGGGAACACAATTTTCACCCCAGAATTGTGAAAGACCTAGGGCATGAAGTCACTGGTGTAACAGCAATGTGTTTAATAACCAATCTGTCAAGAAAAACAAAATTACTATTTCAATTGAAAGAAAAAAAAAAAAAAAAAAAAAAACATCAGTCTAAAGAGGAAAGGGAAAAAAATGATGCAGACTGCTATAGATCCTTATGACTACATATATGAAGGTTTAGAACAAATTTAAAGAAAAGAAAATAAGAAGAAATTCTTCACTGAGAGGTAAGGCACTGGAAGAGGTTGCTCAGAGAAGCTGTGGATGCCACATCCCTGGAGGTGGTCAACGCCAGGCTAGATGGGGCTTTGAGCAACCTGGTCTGCTGGGAAGTATCCTTTCCCATGGCAGGGGGGTTGGAACTGGGTGATCTTTAATGTCCCTTCCAACCCAAACCATTCTGTGATTTTAAGAGAGAACTACATATAAAAAACATAGCTTAGTGGAAAACAAGCTAAGCAGGGATATGGACCTCTTTAAACACAGCAGGAAATATCAGTAAAGGGAAGAAGTATATATGATGACAATCCCTGACACACCATGCCAGACATATGAATAAATTTGTCTCAGTATCCAGATGATGTCTGCCAGAACACAGACCTTAAGCAGCCTCCCCCATGGGACAGTCAGGCCCACAGGGAGCTGCTTTCTTTGAAGATGCCACTTGGTTGGTAACCAGAAGCAGAAACATATCAAAAATTTAGGAAGGACACAAAAATAAAAACAAAAACAAACAAAACAACAACAACAAAAAGCATGCATATGACATTTAAAGGAAAATGCATTCCATGCCCTAGAGAATAGAAGGTGGGAGACTGTTCAAGATCGAGGGGAATCTGTAGGTATTTTCTATAAAAACATACAGTAACAGGGTAAAGCTACTTGATAAATAGTTACGTATCGGACGCAAATTATCTGCTGAACATAAGCATTTCCTTCAGATTTGTACAACACTCACTTTAAAACCTCAACAAAAGAAAATCTATTAGCTAATTTGCTTTAATGACTTCTCTTAGCTCTGCACCAAACCCTTCGCAGCATTTTACAATCCTTGTACTGTAGATATACAGGGTCCTGGAATTAGATTTGTAAGGTCCCTTCCAACCCAAACCATTCTATGATCCTTCAAGTTACAAGGGACTTCAGGAAGCCCCTTGTCCTATGTTCTGCTCAAAGCAGGGAAAATAGAGAATTTAGACCAGGCTGCTCTGGGCTTCATCCAGCCTGGCTTCATCCAGACAACTTCCAAGAATGGAAACTTCACAGCCTCTCCACGCAACCAACTCTAGTGTTTAATTGTCTTATGATTTATTTTTTTCCTTTGGGAATTGGAATCTCTGTGTTTCAATTTATGTCTGTTAACTCTCATTCTTTGACCATGCACCTGTTATTAGGTGCCACTAAAGCTACTTCTTCTGTAGGATAAACAAGTTCAGTTATCCCTGTCTCTTCTCCTTCATATGTTCCAGTCCCCTGGCCTTGCTGGCTTCACTCATGTTGATCAATACTCTCCTTGTATAGGGGAACCAAATACATACACAGCATTCCACAAGTGGTTTAACAAGTGACAAAAAATGGGAGATAACCAATTCTGTCAATCTACTAGCTATTCTCCTGGTGATATAACCCAGGGTATTGTTAGCCTTCAGTATTGCCAGGTCACACAGATGGGCTCATGTTTAGCCTACTGTCAACTCACTCTCAGATCAATTAACTTTAAATGAAATCATCGTAGTTGCACTGTGATTTTTATCACCATAACAATAACTATATATATTTATGCAGATTTTCTCAGCCACACAATTGCATCTCTGAGCTACTGTGTAAAAGTTTTGATGAAAAACATTTCATGCACAAAAGAAAAGGCTTGGAAAAAACAATGGTCACATTCAAGTACTGTAACTAGAAGAAAAAAAAAAACACAACAGATCTCTTTGAAAAAAGAGTTATTTGAATACAAAAGAAAGTTATGGTAAAGCACATGAATCAGAAGATTTACGTATATCAACAGGCCCTTCAACACTGATTTTTCCACTTTTACAGAACTAAGAATTGTTGAGCAAGTGAGCTCACAATTGGTGAAATGAAGTCAAGTCATTGTATTATTGCATCAATTACTCTGAGTGACTGTAGCACCTTCCAGTTCCAGTCAGAGGCTAAGCTCTACAGTTGCAGAATGATTTTCAAAATTTTCAATTTAAATGATCATCCACAAGTGTCCCTGATGTTTTTTCTCCCTAATGTTTGATAAAACTTTCTGACAATACTGTGTGTGCATAAACCATTAATCAGCTCCATTTTCTAATTTTGCACTTGCATTTGACAAGCTTTGGAGGATCTTCATTTCCCCACTTCAAATGCGCTATTCTAAAGAACATTATAGAACACAGACATCTGAACAAGTAATTAAAAAATTAATAAACATACATATTCTCAAGAGTAACAGATCAAAACAATGTGACCAACTAAATTATGATGCTTGCAGAATATCCAAATAATCTCTTACTTCAATTAATCTAGTGTATTTAAAAAATCTACTTAAATCAATAAACAAAATATGGTGGTTTGGTTTTAGCATTTTGCAGTTCATTGGATCATAACAAGAGATAATTAATCACATACATTGCATAAAAATTTCAGATGAGAATGTTGGAATAATTCACTGTGCTTATAATTTGAGTTACAACATTTTTCATAGAAAGCACATTAACTTCCATCCCTGATACTAAATATTTAAACTTGCTATGTTTGAACTTCATACCCCTGAAAAATTAACTTTACAAACACAACTTTCACAATACATTTTCAACCCTGACCAATACATTTCAAACAAACCACAATACATTTCAAAAGTGTTGTCAAAGAATTCTGTCATAGTGCAAATACTATTTCTAACAAAAATGAGGACTTTTTCCTGAGCTGGTGGAAGGGGATGGGGAGCAGGATGTGGCCCTCACTATCCACGAAGAACTGGTTGGTGACCTGGTACGGCACTTGGATGTTCACAAGTCAATGGATGGATGGGATCCACCCAAGGGTACTGAGAGAACTGGCAGAGGAGCTGGCCAAGCCACTATCCATCATTTATCAGCAGTCCTGGCTATCGGGGGAGGTCCCAGTTGACTGGCGGCTAGCAAACGTGACGCCCATCTACAAGAAGGGCTGGAGGGCAGACCCGGGAAACTACAGGCCTGTCAGTTTGACCTCAGTGCCAAGCAAGCTCATGGAGCAGATCCTCTTGAGAGTCATCACGTGGCACTTGCAGGGCAAGCAGGCGAGCAGGTCAGTCAGCATGGGTTTATGAAAGGCAGGTCCTGCTTGACGAACCTGATCTCCTTCTATGACAAAGTGACGCACTGGGTGGACGAGGGAAAGGCTGTGGATGTGGTCTACCTTGACTTCAGCAAGGCTTTTGACACCATCTCCCACAGCATTCTCCTCAAGAAACTGGCTGCTCTTGGCTTGGACTGGCACACGCTTCGTTGGGTTAGAAACTGGCTGGATAACCGGGCCCAAAGAGTCGTGGTAAATGGAGTCAAGTCCAGTTGGAGGCCAGTCACTAGTGGAGTTCCCCAGGGCTCGGTGCTGGGGCCGGTCCTCTTTAATATCTTCATCAATGATCTGGACGAGGGCATTGAGTGCCCCCTCAGTAAGTTCGCAGATGACACCAAGCTATGCGCGTGTGTCGATCTGCTTGAGGGTAGGAAGGCTCTGCAGGAGGATCTGGATAGGCTGGACCGATGGGCTGAGGTCAACTGCACGAAGTTCAACAAGGCCAAGTGCCGGGTCCTGCACCTGGGGCGCAATAACCCCAAGCAGAGCTACAGCCTGGGAGAGGAATGGTTGGAAAGCTGCCTGGCAGAGAAGGACCTGGGAGTGATGGTGGATAGTCGGCTGAATATGAGCCAGCAGTGTGCTCAGGTGGTCAAGAAGGCCAACAGCATCTTGGCTTGCATAAGAAACAGTGTGACCAGCAGGGCTAGGGAGGTGATCGTCCCCCTGTACTCGGCTCTGGTGAGGCCGCACCTCGAGTACTGTGTTCAGTTTTGGGCCCCTCGCTACAAGAAGGACATCAAGGTGCTTGAGCGGGTGCAGAGAAGGGCGACGAAGCTGGTGAGGGGCCTGGAGAACAAGTCCTACGAGGAGCGGCTGAGGGAGCTGGGCTTGTTCAGCCTGGAGAAAAGGAGGCTCGGGGTGACCTTATTGCTCTCTACAGATACCTTAAAGGAGGCTGTAGCGAGGTGGGGGTTGGTCTATTCTCCCACGTGCCTGGTGACAGGACGAGGGGGAATGGGCTTAAGTTGCGCCAGGGGAGTTTTAGGTTGAATGTTAGGAAGAACTTCTTTACCAAAAGGGTTGTTAGACATTGGAACAGGCTGCCCAGGGAAGTGGTGGAGTCACCATCCCTGGAAGTCTTTAAAAGACATTTAGATGTAGAGCTTAGGGATATGGTTTAGTGGGGACTGTTAGTGTTAGGTCAGAGGTTGGACTCGATGATCTTGAGGTCTCTTCCAACCTAGAAATTCCGTGATTCTGTGATTTTTCTAATTTTTCATAAATAAAATCTAACCATTTCAACATATAGCATTCTTTCCAAAACTACTCTACAAATCCAACACTTTATATCATTTGAAATAAAGATAGTAACAGGCATTACTGATCCAAGCTTTTTTTTTTTTTTGGCCCTGACAATAAGATCCACTGATGAAAGATAAAAACAATCCAGTCAGTGGACAAAGAAAATATTGCCACTCCAGAATTGTTCTCTTCTTCCAGAGCTGAAACTCTTCCCAAAAAAAATTCTATTGCCATTAATATGAACAGATCAGTCTGGATTAAAACCTGTAGAAAGAAAAACATACCTATATGGGTACCTGTGCAGAAATTCACACTAAAACCATGGGGAAATATTTGCATATCACTTCAGAAAAATGCGAGTTACACCTTAAATGCAGTTCTAAAATAATTATGTGCTTAGAGAAACACACTGTAGTGGCAACTGGAAGATGTTGTCAAACACTGATGAACAGAAGATTACATGTACACAATCGTACAGCATAATACTGACAAGGTTTCTTTTAAAGTCCTATCAGTGCACTGCATTACCTTTACAAGAAAAACAGAATCAGCCCTTCTAACCATGACTGTGAAGTCTTCTGTTCTTCCGGAACACATAACTTCAGAAACTGAAATGTAGTGGAGAAACATTGAGCATGTTCATGCAAAACCTTCAGAAGTGGCTCTACACAGACGTGTAAGATGAACACAATACAATTATTGCTAGCTCTAACAATGTAGGTTTAAAATTCTTATTCTACCTCTAAACTGTTCCACAGAGAGCCTTTAGGTGAAAAATTTCCTAACTGGAGAATCATCACCTCACATGTTAAGATGAAGGGATCAACTTTTCTGCAAGGTAAGCTTCTCCATGCTCAGGGTCTGTGAAAGTAACTGTGCTGCCTGCAGGAATTTTGAGCTGGGGCAAAGCTGCAAGATTGACTTTGCTGCAATTCTGAGCTGCCAGCATGCCTTGGCTTGCATGGAGACTCTCAACCCAGGCCTCCTGCTCACAAGGCCATGAGGCCAGTGAGCTCAGGGACTAACCAATCCCACTGAAAACTTTATTCTGAATCTCCTTGTGTTGTTGCCTAGCTTTGGGGACAAACAGGAAACCCACTAGGGAAAAATATCTTCTGGCTTCAGTGCAGGCCACTACCAGTCAAGTCCAGTCCATGAAGCCTCAGCAAGTGAACACACATGCTCTCTGCTCCTCTTTCCGCTAATGACACACCTTTCCCACTGCCTCTGTACCAGTTCTGGTGTTCACCAAGCTGCCAGTGAGACAAAGAGTGCATTTATGTTAAACGCAAGGCAAAGAATGCAGTGGACCACTATGCCAATAAACTCTGCTGAGCAAATTATTTTGGGGTGTGTGTTGCAGAGCAGCGAGGATAAGGGAGGCCAAGGCCACTACACCAGTCAAGACAGACAAGGTGGAACCAAAGCAAGCAGGAGCACTGTCAGCATCAAGAGCCCAGTCTACCTGAGATGAGCTTGGGAATCCCTGCCCTGGCCAAACACCTTCCCTATAACAAAATGGAATGGTCTAAGATAAAATCTCCTAGTCTGCACATATTCTGCCACATGTGGGCATTGGTAGAGTAGTCGCTGTTATGGAATGACATTAGTCAGCTCTGTGTAGATATTTATTGATTCTTACTAGTACAGTGTATGAGAAAAAAATTAAGGCATTAATTCATTCCATTTGTACTTAATATATTGTTTTCCTTTTATGTGTAGTATATTGAGAATCACTGGAACCTTTTACTGCATATTACCTCCAAGATTATTAAATCCTGCCAGCATTTGAAGTTACTTGTTCATTAGAAACTTTTCAACTGTTTTTATTAAATTAATTAATGTAGTGCTAAAAGTTTAGTATTTTAAGTAAGAAGGTGTCTAAAAAGTTATTATGCAACTAAGGTCTTACTAATATGTGCTTTGATAGGAAGCTGTAGAGATAGAAAAATGAGTTGGGGAGGGGAAATGAGCAAACCAGGGAAGCTGCTACAGACAAAACTGACATTTTTCACCCTATGTCCAAATAAATGTATTAAGATTTAATTTTTATCAAAATAAATAGAAGAGTTCTCTACAGACGTACAATTATCACATAAGAATATTAGTATAAAATTTGAATGTTCTAATATTTATTCACAGGAAAAAATATACAAATTAGTTTTGTATTGATTTCAATATTCTGGAATATTAAAAATGGTTCCACTACTTCTAAAACAGAGACAGCAGAGGAATGGGAATGCGTGGTTTTAGAACATTTTAAACATATTTTCCTTTTATTTTGGTGTTTTGTTCCTGAATGTGTTTGGGACAGATATATAAACACACTAACATATACTCATACTGACTTTACCAAAAATATGCTCCTACCATTTTCTAAGTCACAGTTTCTTGTTAGACTATGTCTCATATTTTTTTTGTTTGTTTGTTTTCTCCTTCTGAGTACCAAGAACTACCAGGTCATTCATCATTGCCCATAATTAACCAATCCAATTCATTTTAAGCAGAGTTCTTCCAGAGAAAACAAGCAGGATTTCCCATAGGGGAGATACTGACCTTTGAAAGTATTATACTACTGGCACACCATTTTTACAAACAGTAAACAAACCCTTCACATACTTTATGCAAATTTGTAGTACACTGATAAAAGTCTACTATGTTTCAGGATACTTTAGAAGAAGCAGAGTTGTTTATGTGAGGATAAAAAAATTAAAGTATATAAATACATCTTAAGAATTATCTCAGCCTTATGCAAAAATGTTTTTTATAGGAAGTTTAGGTGTCACAGCAAGTTACACAAAAATGAAATGTCACCGATTAGCAACCAGTAACTGGAGGCACAAATTTTTCACGCTAAAACATACAGAAGTGTTTTTTTTTCCCCCCACCAGTTTATATTACTGGATTTTGCACATCAAACTCTGATACTTTTGTGACCTTTTGCAAATAATGATGTTAACTTATATGCTCTTACAAAAAGTAACCTAAATATCTATGGAACAATAAATTATCTGATCTCTATAAATGACTTTTTTAGACATTTGTCCAGTCTCTTGTTCTCAACATGTATAAATGTTTAAAAGGAAATTCTGAATTGACAGTACTTTTGTTTGAGGCAACAAGACAACAAAACTAAACTTCATGAATTTAAAAACAACACATTCCTTAAGAAGGACAACACATTCTCTAAGAAGGAATATACCTGCTTTATCTTCCACTGCAAATGTTTATAGACAAAATACAACTTATTCCAGAAAAGCTGAAAACACAATTTAGGAAGAATTATGAGTATATTTAACTAACAGAGCTGAATGAGATCAAAACTGTTAAACCATTTATACACATTTTTCTAAGTGAAGACTCCACCTTTTCCACCATCTTAATATACTTTGCTGAATAATGTCATGTTTCATAGCAAAACTTACAAATTTCAGATTAGTTTAGCTGTTCAAGACTTTGCATTTGTAACAGTCATCTAGCCAGGTTCCAATATAAACCTAAGGTTATTGTCTCTAAAGGTAAAAAATATCATCAGCAAATGCTAGTTTTACAGTCTTCACAATATTTCAGAGCTGATGAAACAATAAATCCAATCAAACTTTCAGAACAACAACAGCTGGGTTGATATTTAAGTGAAATTTTTTTAAAAACACATTTCTATTGCTGTCAGTTATATTTAGGATAAATAAATACGCCCCTGCATTTCAGGCTATGAAGTTACAATGCCTGCTGTGCAGCTGTTTGCACAAGATCGTTCACTGGCAAAGGCCAGGCATTCTGGCACCAGTGTATCAATATTCAACTCAGCAGATTAGCAAAGCCAGAGGCTGTCAAAAAGGATGAGTGGGAGGGTGGGAGTGTAAAGTATATAGAAGATGACATCTATGTTTAGGAGGTAGTTAGTTTAATTATCTATGAAGTTATTGATCTGGAGTTAAGCAGCAGCTGAGCAAGTGTTTTAGGGAATGCCTTGAGCAGCCAGCTCATAATTAAAAGAATGCTCATGCCCTTAAAGGAAACTGGAAAGCAAAAAATACTTTGACACACTTTAAGAAGAATCAAAACAGAAACTTGAAATATTCACATCAGAGTGTGCCAGATCTATGGTTGATTTTTTTTTTTTTTTTCCAAACAGAAATTTTCACATAACTTCAAATTCACTTTCTTTAGAAATAGTTTCCCACTTTTCCTGATAAATTTCCTCAACACAACTGATGTTGAAAGATGGTCTTATTTATACAGAAAAGTATGGAGCACACCACAAGCTTCTGGTCAAAATCTTACTCATGAGCCACTGAGTGGGCACACAAATATTCCATGCACCAGAAAAAGAATAAATACTTATGTTTCCTGAAGCAGAATACCAGTCTAGACTCCAAAGAATCACCAGCAGAAAACCTAAAAGTTTAACCTTATTCTTTAAAACAAGTTCCTTCTTTTAATCTTTGCCTCAGTCTCAATCTCATTTGTAGCTTTACCACTTCTGTTGCTGGATATAGTGAGATTAGCAATATCGCTCTTCTGGTCTCTTTATGTAAACATGTACAACTAACAAACAGTAGAGACATCACTTCAGTTTGTATTATAAATCAAATACTGCCATTCCTCATTCCCTAAATACCCATAAATTAACCAGCAAATGGCTTCAAATTTACAAGGTAGATGTAAGACATGGGATAAACAGAGTTCCTTATCTACAGCATGCTACTTACGGCCAAAGTCTCAGGAACACAGCAAAAGGCTGCGCACCTACACCCTGCAAACAGAAGGTAGGACCTGTTTACACAAGGAAACGCCCAGACACAGTTCTGGGGCTACAGTTATTGTGGAACTTACTTAAAAATAGATCTGCAAAAATATTCCTTTCTCCTTTTTGTATACTGCTGCGAACAATTTGCCATTGGAAACCACTAGACAGCTTGGTTAGGGCAGTATTTCCCTGAATTTTCCTTTCAGAGCTTATCTATGCTGCAGATACCAGTATAGCTCTACTCAACACAGGTATCAATAGCAGCACAGGCATGAACCTGATCACGTACAAATCTGAAGTAGGGGTGAAGCTCAAGTCCCCAGTGTTTCCAACCTGAAATAGATATACTATAAAACTAGCCTGGGAACATCTGTGTGCATGTCAGTCACACTTCCCAGCTACGGAGCAGTCCTACACAAGGACGTAGTACCCATAGAATTAATATTTGGCACCTCAGCATGACTTGAACTTTAAAATAAATTAAAACACCAACAACAGCCTGTTACTGAGAATCGTCTTTACAACTACTTTGATTTTATTAATGTGTGCTTATCCACTGGTGCTCTAATATTATGATTAGAGATGACATAAAAACTAAACATATTAGACAGAATAATTTATACATAAAGAAGTTGTGCCATGGGTTCTGAGACATCAGTAACACAACCAAAGCCAAGTTTGATTATTTAGTTCTTCTCTAAACATTTCAACATTTTTTTTTTCCATCTGTTTTCATTAACATGCTTCATGACAATCATGAGATCCACCTTTTCTATTTTTTTTTTCCCCCCTATAAAGTCAAGCAGAATGGACAAGGTACTACTTTGAATGTACCTTATTATAATGAACATAATTTTCATTTGGGGGCATTTTGCATATATATATATAGGGTGTTTAAATGCCTTCTCTATGAACCACATATGAAAAAGAAAAGAGTAAAACCTCAAAGTCCTTCTGATTCAAGGACATACATACATGTACTTCTCCTAGATAAACTAGATTAGTCTTGTTAACTAGACATATCCAATCAAGTATTTCTTTATTCCTCTCGCCAACAAAATATTACTTCAATAAATTATTATACTGTCACATTCCCAGTCCCCATGCTTCTTATTTCTGGAAGTATTTTACTATTAAAAATAGTTTTCTCCATAAAGGCTACAAAATGAGACTACTTTTATGTTAAGTGGTAATTTTTGACAGATGGGATTATTATGAGCCATCAAGAAAGACAAGCATATAAGAGGATTTTTGGACGTGAAAAATCCTTTTCCCCTTTAAAAAAGGAAAAAAGAAAGACACAATCACCTCAGTTTGCTTTTCCTTTATAAAATAAATAAATAAATGAATGTATATTCCTATTAGAAAATGTCTGAATAATGTCCTCTTTTCAACTAACCTGTTGCACAGTGAGCACTTAAGATTTTCCTTTGATCGATAAGAATAAGCAAATATTTATGTAAGTATGAAGAAAAATGATTGCACTGGTTGTATTCTGAGAAAAAAAAAAAAAAAAAAAAAAGAACAATATTGGTTCTTGATTTATAAAGAGAGTGAAAAGAGTGAGTAGTTAGCATGGTTTTTTATAGCCAAAACTTCTCCCAAATCAGATTTTAGAAGTTAATTTAGGTGTCTTACTTTGGATATACATGAATATAAGTACTATACACACTAGCACTGAAATGCATGACGCAACAGAAAGTTCAGTTTCACTTCGAATTGGAGAAAAAAAAAAAAAAAACTTGTCTATGTAACTCAGAAACCCATGGCTACTTGAACTGAACTTTTATTTTCACATTAGGAAACTGTTTTCTTTAAAACTAGCTAGATGAGCAATTCCTGGATGTCATAAGAGAAGCTAAAATCTGCTTTGCTCCTATCTCTGTGAATATATCAGTCACACGAAGCTTTCACAAGGCCACACAGCGCCAAGCTCCATGGCCCAACACAGCACAAAATTACACTGAACAGACCCCTCCATAAAACAGCAGATGTGAATGTTTTATGCAGCACAAAACAGAAAACGATTATAGAAACAAAGCAATAAGCATTTCAGTCAAGGAAAAAGCAACTAGGAAGTTCCTATGATCAGGTCCATCCCTTGCACCTCCTTACCCTTTACCCCTGAAATCATCTGCCAGACTAATACAGCTGGAGGACGTGGGCAGCCTGTACAGTAGCAAGCAAAAGTGGGGGTGAGAGCCTGGGGTTAAGCACAATGACACCTCTTGTTATTCTTCCAGACAGTATCACACCCAGACAGCCTTCAAGAACCCAAACATGCAACGTTCACAATTGCTTCTCATCCCCCACACCCAGAGAACTCGACAGAGTTTCACGAGAAAAGCAGCTGGACTGTCAAGGACAGTTTGCTTCTACCGTAAACTCTATTTTAAGGTCATAATTACTACTTGCAGATCATAACTACTACCTACATGCTTTTATTTTCATTGTTCGTTTCAAAAACAAAACAAAAAAGTCTCGTCAGCTTAGGACCAGCTTTACTTAGAATCCCAGTGACATTACAGAAGGCAAGAACTTCCAACAGTACATTTTGGCAAAGGCTTTCCTCCTAAGTCTATGCATGAGGCTGAAAAGCACTTCAAAGAATGGAAGTGAAAATTGCTTGATTCATCAAAACAGATACTTCTGTTGTTTTATTTTTTCACATAAGTTAAAAAGCTTGTTTTTAGAACAGTTTTATCAATGATAAAAAGATACTGATTTTCACCTTCATGAATCACACTTGTCACACAGCTGCCAAATATTAAAAAAATCTTTAAAGAAATACTATACTTCTGAGGGTGTAAAAATAAACTCACACAGAGTGAGAATTCCTCAGTATACCTCACCTATATGCAACTACTTTTGTAGTACCTGCTGGCATATATTCAGTTCACCCTTATTTCATGCAATACATGTACGCATTGTATCGTGTGGAGTCACAAGGGCACCTGAAGGTTTGGTGAAGAAACTGGTAAGATAACTTGAGCAGTAAATTTTGAAGGAAATAAATCAGAAAAGAAGGATGATGTCTTAAAAATTAATAGGACTTAAACAGAATGGTTAACACAAGAAAGGACAACATTTTGCAACACATCTCTGTGGGGAGAAAAACAAACAAACAAAAAAGCTATGCGGAAAGCTACACTACCTCTTTGGAAACATAAAGGAATGGCTAATTTAAAGTATTAAAATGTGTTATTGATGAGAAGTTACAAGCACCACGGAGTTGGTGCAAGAAGAACTTGACAGACCAAGGATACTCATCACAAACTGAGAGCAACTTCTCACCAATAGCTTCTGTTGGGCCGCTGTTCTAAGCATCAGTAGAAGTGGTAAAGAATGTTATATTTAGAATAAGAAAAGGATCTTAAAGGATATTAGCACATCACAACAAGGATTAGATATATGGCTTCGATGACTTTTTCCATTCTCAGACTTACAGAAAAAAACTAAGAGGAAATGGAAATCAAAAGGGCTTACATTTCCTATGGTTTTATCAAAGTTTTTCTCTCATAGCAAGGTTTAATAAAACAGGGTTGGGGTGGTTTTCTTTGAACTTTTTGACAGATGTTGAAAGAATTAAATAAGCATGAAGCAGTTCTTGGTAAATATACATATATAAATTTAATATATATATATATTATTATTTGGTTGTTGGTTGTTGCTTCCTTTCTGAAGCTAACTTGGGGATGAAAGGAAAGGAGAAAGCTTCAAGTTTGTCATACTTACTCCTGAGCAATGACATGCAATTTTTCTTAAAAGAAATTTAATTCAAGTTGATTTAGCAATGAGTTAAGGAAATATCTATGTATTTTTAAAGGCTTTAACGAAGACACCACTCTTAGCCTTTCTTTGGATAAGAGGCTGTGAGAGAAGTAGCTGAGAAGCATGCTTAGTACCTCCTTATCACTGCATCTCCAAAATTAGTATCTGCTCTTAGAGAAACCTCAAGAACTCTGGTTTCCTTCAAGTGCCCTGCCATCCCGCACATGACAGACAATGCCTGCACAGAGCATTTAAGAGGAGGCAGGGCAAAGGTGTCACCAGCAGCATAAGAAGTCAGGGTACAGAACATGTAGGTATATGCATGCTGTATCTCCTGCTAGATACAAGAAGAACTGTGCCTGTGGAAACGGGATTTCCCTAGGGTTAGCCAAAGACAGGAGCAATTTTACTTGGCCACACTTGGCTCCCCCTACTGAGCTCACAGGCATGGACACAAAAGCATTTGTTACCTCCCGCAGTCCTTAGGTCAGAGCCCAAATGCAGCATTGCACATCTCAAATTCTGAAGGCTGAACTGCAGCTTAATAATCCTACAGTAACAATAATGTTATGGTACATAACGATTTTACTGGGCTATTCCTCACTTACTGATTTATGAGGCAAAGGTGACCTATTCAGCCCTCTGAAAAAACACAGAAACTTCATAGGAAGCTTTTTTTTTTTTTATATAAAAATAAAAAAATAAAAAAAAGGCAGAGGTTTCATCTGCAGATAAATAAATAACAGGATAGGGAAAATGTATGGGATGTGATGCTCCATTAGCAGACATCACATCTGTTACTCATATTTTAATATCTTCACTGTCACCCTGAAGCATACCATGTGCAATTAAGAGGAAATTGCAGTGCAATTTTTTAAGTAACTTATTGTCAACAGGCACACAGCACTAAGCCAAATTCATATCACTAAATCAATTCAGCACCAGTTTGAAAAGTTTTGATTAATCCTCAATTCATTGCTCTGCTATTATAATGTGTTATTAAATGCACCCACCACTTTAAGACTCCCTCATTTCATTTGTAATTATAGTAAATATTGATTGCATGGGTGGCCTGGAGACAGCTCCAAAATGTGCAAGCACAGTCCCTGGAGACAGAGTTTAGCGACAGGACTCTCTTGTGACTGTCATTCAGACACACTCAGAAGAGATATAAAAAGTCACAATATTAATATACTGGTTAAAATGCATACCTGCTTGAATTTTGCTCTGTTAAGCACAGCAATTTGTTACAGTACACATGTTTCTAAAAGTCTTAATCAATTTTATCTTTAAATGTTGTTGCAGAAACTTTTCTAAAGCTGTTCTGGGGATGCTCTGAAAAGAAAAGCACAGTCTCAA
This sequence comes from Netta rufina, assembly GCF_964035555.1. Taxonomy (NCBI): domain Eukaryota; kingdom Metazoa; phylum Chordata; class Aves; order Anseriformes; family Anatidae; genus Netta; species Netta rufina. Next base: position 84,123,493 of record NC_140124.1, on the reverse strand, counting down.
AGCCCACCTGAGAGCACTGGCCTCCATTTTCTTTTTTTTTCCTCACTAGTTATTTTATAAAAACAAAACAAAACAACACATACAGCAGAGGCCTTCACCAGTTCAGTAAAAACTTAGCACTTCTAAACAGAGCATCTAACTACACCTTTCTTCCAACATCTGCTCCTGCTGATGCAGGAAGGCCAATTCAACAGTCCTCCCTCTCTTTTATATCACACCCCTTCAGCTAAGCAGAGTCCCAGGCCCTCCCTCTGAGACCTACTATGCACCCTGTTCCTAAAAGACACAGATACTCAAAGCTTCCTCACTTTCTTCTCACTAAGGGGAAGCCCAGCAGAGCTTCCTCACATACAGGCTTGTGTCTCCAGGCCACCTGCTCCTGTTAGAGTTGCAGCTAGATAAGCATGCTGTCCAGCAAGTTCCCCTCCACCATAACCAAGCAGATACACTGCAGATTTAATCACACTCTTTCACACACTTCAATAAAGAATTTGAAAAGCTTAATTTTAATTCAAACACATAGGTAGAACAGTCCTGTGAAGCATAATCGGCTTTGTTCTAAAATTATCTTGTGTAAACACGCTGTGTACACCTCCTGGCTAGCCATTTAGAGTGATGCTGGTCTAGCTACAGGCTACAGCTTGGTTTCATTTAAAGGCACCACCAACACCTGGCAGAGGATTCAGTCACACCTCGAACCCAGTTCCATTAGAAAATTTTGCAGAGTACAAATGTTACATGAGTACATGCTAAACCAATATATTAAAAAATGGACCTAAAACAGACATTGAAAAGGTCAACATGAAACACAAACGAATTCATCCACAAGTAGCACCTCATTACATGGAAGTGCCATCAGTACCACTTGTGATTTTATTGCCATCAGAACATAATCATTTTCCCCTAACATTCTTACCTAGCTGTATGCATTCTGTTAGAAGCCATGGAGGCTACATTACACAAGTTGATTAAATAGCACCAATAAATATTCCCAGGCACTGGAAATTTCATTATCGTAATGTTTGTTAGAATGACCCCCAGCCCCGTTTTCAGAGCTGACTATCATTCATCCCAACTCCTCCTGCATATGCTCCAGGAGCCAGAAGTAACTGGGAAATACCACATGCAGACAGCCTGCATGCCAGCCGCCTTTCTGAATGCTGGAAAGTTTAGCAGTGAAGGCTGTTTTGTGTCATTTGGCTTCAGTGTCAGACAGCTGTCCTGAATTTACCCGTAGATACGCACTCAGAGATTAATATTTTGTAAAAAAACTCCATTAAAAAGAAAGCAGAAGTCCACATTTTACTTAAAATAGAGAAGAAAACCTCAGTGGAATTTTACATTGACCAGTTTGCTTCAATATTTTGTTATTTTTTCTTGATATACTAAAGCACCGTTTGCAGCATTGCAAATTGTTCTCCCTCTTGCAGGCAACCATGGTATAATAAAATGGCTAGAATTTGAACAAGGAGGTTGGGCAATAATCAAATTAATTTTTTGCTGTCGATCTCTCTTTTCATTACAAAGATTTCACCTATGAACAAAATTTCTTTTGCTCTTCCTCCATGTATACTAGATTCAGAATGAAATAGAAGCATGTGCATACATCATATGTTAATAAAACTATGGCCAGGTGGTATGTGTGTGTACACACAACAGCTAACATGAGTTACCATAATGCACCTACAGATCAAACTTGGCTGTACTGCAAGCTTATAGAATACAGTACATGCAAATAGAAAAATCTAATTAGATTTTTTGGAACTTTTCTCTTGTTTAAGTACCTGAATAAAGCAGCCAAATCTCCAGAAGTACTCAGTAATAAGTGGATTACATTTTTATTTTTTTTTTTTTTTTGCAGGCACTGCTGGATACTGAGAACTTTCAGACAAGGCAAAGCAGAGTCAGTGTGTGATCACTTTTGCCATCTGGTGCAACAGCAATTAGCTCAACAGTGAATAATAATTATTACAACAGAAATCAAAACTATAATGCTGGTATAAACACTGGCTAACATTGCTTGTTAGGACGCTGTCAATATTTGGCACAGGACTAACTCACCTTAGTGTCCAGTTCAGGTTGTAGAAATTTGCCGTAGCTGAAAAAACAAAATGATCTTGGGATCTTGGTGAAGTAAGGATAATCCCTGAGACATTACAGTGCAATCAGTCAACAGATTTTTGTGAGCTTGATTTTTTTTTTCCCTTATCATTCATTATTTACACATCATCTTTATAAAATTCTAAAGGAATATAAAAAGCATGACAGAGTTTCTTATTTGAACTCATTTTCTCTTCTTTTTCATTATTTTATTTATTCCCCCTCTACCACATATGCTCCTCTTTATCCTCTCCCCTCTTTATTTCTCCCTCTCCTCCCCTCCTGCCTGTGCTTTGCTGGAGCCCATGGGATTTCACTGCTTGCTTACAAGGCTGTCTGACACCTCACACAGCAAGATCCTGTTTTCACCCACTTGGATTGCAGCCTCTCATGGGTACTGCAGAATAAATACTTTGGGATAGCTTCAGCTGAAGATTTCAGTTGCTGTCTGGACCAAAGTTATGGCAAATACAAGGTCTTGTTCACAGCAAACTACTTTGAAGACTATTCTCTGAGTTACTCCATGGCTTTTGGTGACAGGGAGTGGAGGGGATACTAGAAGTCTTCCTTTTGCCAAATTCCACATAGCTTTGCTGTATGGTCAACCAAGGCAGCAAAGCTGAACAAAGAGCTTATTGCTGCTGGCATGGTGGGACCCATACCTCCTTCACCTTCACTTTTTCTGCCACTCAGAGTCAACTGTGATGCTTCCCAAGCCAGTTATGAGCTACAGAAGAATGGTCTCATTTTGGGGTGAGTAAGCTCACCAGCCATGCAAAGCAGCTCAGAGAATAACCAAAAACACAGTTAGACCAAAGACTGCCCTTCCAGTGGCAGCAAGCATGGAAACAATCCTAGGGCATCATGTCAGACTGCACCTTGAGTCAGGCTGGAGGAGAAGTGAAATCCATTTCCACAAAATCACAGGAGACCACCTAGAGCCTAACATCTGCAACACTGTCTGACTTCAGTATGTTGGATACGGACACAATATTATCATGATTCTGCCAATTTGGTTTCTTTCCATTCTGGAACACAGACCTAAGATCTCTTTCTTCCAGGTAACTCAAAGTGTTAAAGGGTTAAACCTCAGCACCTAAGACTGAATGTTGACTGAAACTTATTAAACTACCAAGCAGCTCTTTAGTAAACACAGAAGAATTGCTGCCACTTACAGTGCTTTCTGCGTGGAGTATTATGAATAACTTTTAAATGGAAATGAGAAAACAGAAAACCTATTAACATTCTTCACGGAGACTTTCCATTCTTTGTTAGTCACATATTTTGACACCTTGCATTGAACAAGTAACATTTGCGCTCCCTTCCCTTAAGATGCTTATCTTTATGTACCTTGTTACACAGCGATATTAATAGCAAGCATGTCACCTCAGCTTTTTAGTGCTTAAGAGGGGAAAAAGAAAACTGCAGGTGCAGGACAAGCATTTTAAGTTACACAAGTCACTTGTGTGGCAATCTCCAGTCCTGGCCACAACCCAGCCCTTGGGCTAAGGACTGATTTGCTCGTCATTTGCTAGTGAAGACAAAAATGTCTAGAGTGATTGAGTGCTATCTATTATACTGTTTTTTTTTCCTCATGTCAGTACATTTTCATTTCACAGTGCAATGAAATCTTACCCCCACCCTCGAACTCCAGCTACTTTGGGAGATCTGCTCTTTGCCAGGTATAAAGCCCAGCCCTGGGAACAAACACAGCCTGTCCAAACCCATTGATGCCTTTTGCTCTTGCAGACCAGCCCTTCCAACTCCCTGAAGCCCAGCTGGTTCATCTATCAACATGTGAAAGGGTGTGAACTTACTACTGCTCCAGAAAGCAATAAGTAGTATAACCATTAAATGCCACATTTTATTTCTGAAAGTTTCCAGATCCTTTTGCTTGAAATGGAGTAGGCTGCTCTTTTCCAACTAAGATCTATTCTTTCTCCACATACCTCTCTCTTCAGGCTGAAGTACAGATGCTATTGGAAAAACAGCCATATTATAAATCACACTCTTCAACACCTGCAATTGGCCAGACTGGTTACACACATCCATTGGAGATGACTAACTGGAGGAAACAAGTCCCTAGATCCAGCTGTGCTGGGGAGGACAGTAAGAGAGGACTGAAAGAGAGACAGAGTTGTACTAGCAGTGACTCCCCCTAGACACCTAAGGCAAAAAGGAAGCTGCTTAGTGAGAAAGGGAGAGGGTTAGGGAGGGAAATGGTTCAGTTAGAGGGGGAAGAGGGAAGGGGAAGAGGTATGACCAGAGAACTACTCACGCCTGCAAAACGGCAGTCATTTGACCTGAAATCCAAATTCTTTGGGCTGGTTGAGGAGACTGGCATAGCCACATAAGGCTCAGGAGGAAAAACAGAAAGAAAAAACAGGATTTTCTGGTCTGTTAGGCCTGGAATAAAAGGAAGTGGAGGATGTAGACAAAAACCTTGTCAATGAACCGGAGGTGGAGTAGAAGAGAAACTGAAAATTTGGCCCGCAATTCTTCAGGAGGAAGAGGTTGGGACTGAACGACAGAGAGAACAGATGTTTTTGCAAAGAAAAAATGGGCTGGCTAGGTGAGCAATAAAAAATAGCACTGGAGGGGGACAAGCAAGACCAGGGAAAGCTGAAGGAGCAGAACGTATTTCCGGTCTTTACAGCTGACAAACAAAAATACAGCCTATGACCAGTATAGCAAAACCATTATAAACGCTACATTGGAAACCAACATTTCCAACCGCCACCTTTCCCCTCCTTAGCACAGACCCCTGAAATTCTGGCCATGTTTTGATCTATTCCAAAGCTGGTTCACTCCGCAGTAAATCAGTTCCCTAGCATGCCCTCTAACAACTCAAGCAAGGGTGGTGTGCATTATATGTCAAATCACCAACAATGACCCAAATCATACACTTTTCACACAAACACATGATGCCTTTCTTTTAGTGGATATTTCAAGCCTGCTGGACTTAAATAATAATACATTTTTCATAAAGGTAGGATTCTTTTTTTTTTTTTTCCAGAAAGATGTGGAGATATGAGGAAAAAGAATAGAGAGTTTCATGACTACCGCAGTCACCTTTGACATTGGAAAATAGTCCTTTATTGTAATTTTTTCTTTTATCCCAAATCTTGTAATAAGTCTAAATATGTTACTTAGAGAAATCACATGACTAGAAATCATAAGAGTTTCAAAACCAAGATAATATAGAGATGCCAATAAGCAAACAGAGTCAGAAAACCCTGATTGAAAACAAAGTAATCAAGAGTTTTTTGTTTTTTTTAAAAACCTTATCTAGATTTTTTTTTTAATTATTCGTGACAGTGAACAATATGACCTGGCACTAGGAAAACATTCCTCTGGCATGGAATATGTTTTCACGTTCATTCTGCAGATACTTCAAAAACCCTCCTTAAAAAGTCTCTAGAGTTATGTACAATTTTCCATCTTATTAAGTTAGTTTACTTTCAGTATTCTTTAAGATAATCCTTGATTATCTATTCTTCTTTCATATAATCTTTCATTTAGTAGCTACATAATCATCAACTGCATACAGTTTCTATGATTATTTCACACAATTTTTCTGTTGTATTTCTATTAGTCTTTGCTAATTGTGGTGCTCAAAATATCATACAAAATATCAAAAATAATAAAGTCATAAAACAGTATGACCTAAGGAAATTTCTAAATTTAGAGAGTTCTTGTAAAGCTTGAAAAGCAGACTAGAGGCTGCAGAAAAGTAACTTACATGTTTTAAACTGAAATTCAGACTGATTTGGGTTAAAATCTAATGCTGACAACATGGTTTGGAAAAGCATATACAAATCTGAAATGCAACAGACGAAACAAATCCAGGTCTGTAACGGCACGCCCCATTCCGATCCGATATCAAAACTGGCAGAGCTGCCTGCGCACACATGCACTCAGTAGACAGATGGGAAGGAGCATCCCTCTTGTCACTGCCAACTCCCAATCGGAATGGGAAGCTGGCCCTGGATTTATCAAGGAAGTGGATGGAGAACAATAACAGAGCCCTGTGTCAACTGTACACTAAAATATCAGGTGAGAAATAACGGGAAACACAGTCCTCTGAACTGGGGAAGAGCACATATTTCCAGCCTGGAAGTGGCAGGCAAAACACAATCCCCTGCTTCTTCTTCTATTCCCCATCCATAAAATGCATACCAAATTCTTCAAATTACAGGCCTGCAACAGATAGCAGCACTCATTACATTTAAACAACCCCCCCCTTCCTCCAAATGAAGGAAGGAAGAAAGGAAGGAAGGAAACAGTATTTGATCAGTTCTGAAAGATAACTCTGTCCCACCCACTAGGACTAAAGAAATCTGGATCTAAAAAGGTAAAATTTCAGTTATAAAGCAGAAACAAAATCAGGATTACTGAGAATTTGGTATCAAAACTGCTGCAAAAAAATAATTATTACAAAAGATGAACGAGAGGAAAGCAATAGTGCAAGAAATCTTCAATTTCCTTGCCCTAACATCCATCCCCAATTAAAGCTGAAGTATCAAAATCCATAGCGCATCCTCTTTCTCCATGTGAGGAACGGGAGGGAGTTATAATTATCATTGCCAACATCAGAACTTCCAACCAAGCAGAACAAACTTCTAAATCTGAAGCTCCCCCAGGTTCTTATGCACAGCTACAAAGCAAAGATAATCAAGGAAAAGAGGCTGACCCCATACACATATTGGTTCTATTCCTCCTCCCACAACAAAAGCAACAAAGAAATTTAAAAGTTTTAAAAACTACATAAAAATAAGGGAAAAAAAAAAATGAACTTTGAAATTGTTGAACTGTTAAATTTAGGTAGCTGATAAAAAGAGTAAAAAGATACCAGCCTCTCATCTTAGGTAAGGATTTCTTTTTTTTTTTTTTTTTCCTTTAATAACAAGTAATAAATAAATAATGACAACAACAGCAAAACAATAATAATATATACCTTTCAACATCCAAGGTTTAATTCATTAAGGCAGCAGCCAACCAAAAAAGATTTTTTGATTGTGAAGCTCATGGTCTGCAAGCATCACATTTGACAGAAAAGAGACCCCCCGAGAATCAGAAGATGCCATCCAGCTATTGTCATCACCTCTGCCCACATGCTGGAGCAGGAACAGGCCCTCACAGTCCTATGCTGGGAAGGGAGCATGGACTGTAACATGCCACCTAGCAGAAGGAACTGCTACCCAGTTTTTGCAATCAGTATTAAGAAACTGCATTTTATTTGCTGACCTGGTCAAGCCCTTTGACTAAATTTCTTTGGATATTGAAATAAAGGTCTGGTGCTAGAAGGGACAGGGTCACAGTTTAATCTTGTAACTGGGATCAGATTTCCTCACTACAGAGAATGCTGCCCATTAATCTGTGGTTTTCAGCCCCAGCTAACAGACATTTAGAAATTACCAAAGCTATTTAGAGGCATATGTATTAAAAAATAGCTTCTTTCCTCTACAGTTGCAAATACATGCTAGATTTTCTAAATGACAGAGCAGCAGCTAAAGTTGCTGATTATCAAGGGAACACAGAACCTGCTTAACAGCAAGCAGGTCTGATTAACGTCTGCACCCTCATGACTTCAACACCCCTTCTTTCAAAAGGATCGACCTTTAATTTCTGATAAAGTTTGCTTCCAAGCTTCTGAAACCAGCAGAGAAGATACCATTGCTGATAAGAACAAATTTCATTTGTATTCTCAAGAATATTAGAACTGCCCTAGAGGAGGGTAACTAAGTACAAAAAATGTCAGTTTTGCTTCTTTTACTATCCCATTTGAAGGGTCAAAGGAATTTGGTGGCCTGCCACTGATTAAGTTACCACAACAAGTGTTCCTTTTTGCAATAAACCTAAGAGTGCAGCCAGTCAACAGATGTGAAATGTTCCAGGGCAGAAAAGCACGTCTGAGTAGGGAGCAGTGACCCTTGCAGAGCTCAAGCTGACCACAAGTACTTCAGATTGCTGCTTCCATTCCTAGTTACTCTGCCACCACTGGTCTGTCACCTGCTGCTGTTGTGTTTTGTGCTCCAGCCCAGCAGCCAAGGCTCGAAGCTCCTTCAGTTCTGCTCAGCAGCCTGTTGCTGCTGCTCTGACATTTCCAGCACCTCCCCACTTCCACTCCACACTCCCCTACAGCCAGAGGGGCTGGGGGGGGGAGGGGCAGGGGGGTGGTTCTCTGCAGGTAGGTGCTGACTTTGACAGCAGTGGGGCTTGCAGAGGAGATAACGATGGGGTTGCTTGGGGTCAGTCCTGTATCTCCTCATTCAGCTATGATTAACAAGTCGCTTAGGCTAACTTCCCACGAGTGCTTCCTATGTTTTCTGGGTATCCAGCTCACAAGTGGGATGTGAATTAAACTATCATGAAGCAGATATAAAAACTGTGGATTAGATTTTCCAGCTTTAAAGTTAACTATGAGCTCTCTAACTTGCATACTCTTGATTTTGGCTTTCATCCATACCCCATTTTTGAAGTGCTGCAGTAACAAAAACAGTAATTGAGCACAAAAAGCCTTAAATGCTGTTAAAGGTTCCAAACAGCATATGGGTTTAGGCATGTAGGTAGAGCAGAAAAAGTGAACAGTCTAAAATTCTAACCAAGAAGCCCATTTCACCACCTGCCAAAGAAACGAAAGACATATGTGACAAAGAGCACATCTGTGCCACCAGTTGCAGAATGGCTTATACCTCATGATCTTCAAGCTGGCCAACATGTCCAAAGGAAGGAGGGGAAAAAAAAGGTGGTGTTAACTTAAGTCTGGCACTGCGCTGCACTAAAAAGTTGCATTGCTTTCAGGTTGGAGCCAGCTCCCAGTCAGCCAGTTTCAACCACAAACACAAGCTTACTTCTGCCTTTAAGAGAGCTGTATGAGCACATTCAGAATAAAATGAGATGTACAACAGGACACTAAGGAAGGAAGAAGTTGTTTCGCTGTGCTTCTGATCATACAAAAATATATTTTTAAATACCAGAGTGAGTTCAGTGCAGATGCACAAAATGTAACAGTGTTAATAATTTGGCAGGGTAGTTCTGGGAGCCTTAACAAACTGCTCTCAACCTCAACATTATAGTAGTTCAAGTGAACAATTTGGATACTTTTCTGCACTCATCTTTCTACCGTCTAACCACTTCAGATGAATTTTTGAGAGGGCTGAATCATGCTAACACAATTAAATCTAAGTGAATTTACAGAATCACAGAATGGTTTGGGTTGGAAGGGGCCTTAAACATAATCTAATTCCAGCCCCCTGCCATGAGCAGGGACATCTCCCACCAGACCAGGTTGCCCAAAGCCCCATTCAGCCTGGCCTTGAATACCTCCAGGGATGGGGCATCCACAGCTTCTCTGAGCAGCCTGTGCCAGTGCCTCACCACCCTCTCAGTGAAGAATTTCCTCCTTATATCTAATCTAAACCTACTGTCTTTTAGTTTAAAGCCATTACTCCTTGTCCTGTCACTCCACTCCCTGACACAGAGTCCTTCCCCAGCTTTCCTGGAGGCCCTGTTTAGGTACTGGAAGGCCACTATGAGGTCTCCCCAGAGCCTTTTCTTCTCCAGGCTGAACAACCCCAATTCCCTCAGCCTGTCTTTGTGGGAGAGGTGCTTCTGTCCCCTCATTGTCATGGCCCTCCTCTGGACTCACTGGCCTTTCTTGTTCTGGGGGCCCCAGTCCTGAACCCAGGGCTCCAGGTGGGATCTCATGAGAGCAGGATAGAAGGAGACAATCACCTCCCCCTCTCCTGCTGGCCATGCTGCTTTTGATACAGCCCAGTATACGGTTGGCTTTCTGGGCTGCAAGCACACATTGCTGACTCATGTTGAGCATCTCATCAAACAATACCCCCAGGTCCTTCTCCTCAGGGCTGCTCTCAGTCCATTCTCTGCACAGTTGTATTTGTGCTTGAGATTGTCCTGGCCCAGATGCAGGACTTTGCACTTGGTCTTGTTGAACCTTATGAGGTTTTCACAGGCACACCTCTCAAGCCTGTCCAGGTCCATCTGGATGGCATCCTTTCCCTCCTGCGTGTCGACCACACCATGCAGCTTGGTGTCATCTGCAAACTTGATGAGGGCACATTTGACCCCACTGCCCATGTTACCGACAAAGATGTTAAACAGTGGCAGCCCCAACACTGACCCCTGAGGAACACCACTCATTACTTATCTCCACCTGGACATTGCACTATGGACCCACACTAGTTATTCAAAGATGGGTAGTGTCCAGAAAGGTAATTCAGGAGACACTGTGAATGTATTCCATACTTAAACAAGTTGCACTGTTTCATGTAAGCTGTGTAACAAAAGAACACACATGGCCATTCTGGGTTTAAAATAATTTAAACTTACACATACAATGCATCAAAGCAACCTGAAACATGTTTCTTTGGCTGAGTAATTTAGGGGCATTCAACAGAGCACCAAATTTCAGAACAGCATGAAAAAAAGAGATCAATGCCAACTAGTGAAGAAATTATTAACATATGCAGTGGACAGCTCTAGCAATGTAGCTCAAACTGCTAAAACTGCAGTATTATAAGAAGAAAGCAGATGGTATTTGATGTCAAAAATAAATGAAAGCAACATATATGCCTTGCTGAAAAAAAAGCCCACATTAGCTTATAATTTGTTTAGCAACCAATTAGGTTCTGTACTTTGCAAACAGAGAATTTACTATCAAAATATAAGTTTATAAGTGCACAAATCAATGCCAAAACTATGTTTGTTAAAAAGTAGCCTCCATCTCAAAAATTTCACATGCCTTTTCACTGAAGCTGGGGAATAGTTCCATACACACCAAAAGAGATAGCAGCCAAGGCTTGAAGCTGAGCAATACAATTCCTCTAGCCCATTAAGAAATAGAGAACAGCATCTTACAAAGCTTTAGAGAAAAAGAAAGGCTTCTATCAACATCCTCCCTCATATACAGATGAATACAAAGAACAGACAACATCCCATTGCTGAGGGTAGAGTAGAGAGAGTTATAGGACTTTGGAATAAATTAGATAAAGTAATGAGTTGAAAAACTAAATATTCTATATTCTATTAGTTATTCTATAATTTCAACTAATTATTCTATATTCTTAGGAAAACAAAACCACAAAAAAAAAAAAAAAAAAAAAAAGAAAAAAGAAAAGAAAAAATACTTAAGCATGTAATTTTTATTCCAAAATACTATCTTCCACATTTCCAAGCATTCCAAGGCTAAAAATCTGTTTTCTATAAGGGTGCTATTCAATCTGTAATTAAGCTTGCAAGCATGAAAAAGGTCAGTGGTCTTTTCCTCTCTATCTTAAAATATGGGAAAGTAGTTAGCTTTGATGCAAGCTTCTCCTCATTTCTTTTATCAGTATCATTCACTGTTTCTAATACAAAGCAGATGATAACAGCACAATTCTGAATAACACAAAATAGTTAGGTATGTTATTTTCACCACCTGTTCTTTACAAAAGAAGCAGAGAATATTTAATCCTACTCTAATTTTTCCATTTTACACTGCAGCTAATCTTGTTCTGCAGTTGACACATAATTTATGTGACTTAAAGCAAATAATGCTAAAGATATAGCCAAAAAAGTGTTACTCCTCTCATGTCAGGAAACTCATACTGAGGTCTCTACACATAAGCCTAAAAGCCAGGACTTGAGCTCCCCATAGAAAAGAGCTCCTAGCACCAGCCCTTTTCCTACACAATTGACTGGCATCAGTTGCAACGCTGTGCTGATCTGCACAAAACTCAGCATCACAAGTGCAGATTGCTCAGCACACCCAGCTCCTACTGCAGACAAGTCAGGCTACCCTAGACACCCCTACAAGCTCTGATAAGGACCTCCCCACACTCCTTCAATAACATAAGTTTAGCATAAAATTAAATATACCACAATACTTGGGTCCAAGAACGATTTTACTGGTCCCTATTAAATCTTTGTGTCAATTGTACCACCAAGAGAAAAACAAAAACAACAACAACAAATGATATTGTTGTTATAGTTTCCAGATAAGACTTTCATGTCAGGAAGGATGAAGTGAACAGAGTCATCTGTCCCTTCTTCATTTCTGACCCTTCTTGAAAATCGGCAAATGTTGTGCCGATTTTCAAGAAGGGTCAGAAAGAAGACCCTAGCAATTACAGGCCTGTCAGTCTCACGTCAGTGCCTGGTAAAATCATGGAGAAGATGGTTCTTGAACTTATTGAGGCGCACCTGGGGGACAAAGCAGTCATTGGTCCCAGCCAGCATGGGTTTGTGAAGGGTAGGTCCTGCCTAACTGACCTGATTTCCTTTTATGATAAGATCACCCGTATGGTGGACCAAGGGAAACCAGCTGATGTGATTTTTTTGGACTTCAGCAAGGCTTTTGACACGGTTTCCCATAGGATCCTACTGGACAAAATGTCCACCATACAGCTAAATAAAAACATCATACGATGGGTGAGCAATTGGCTAACGGGCAGGGCCCAAAGGGTTATGGTAAATGGGGCTGTGTCAGGCTGGCGGGCGGTCACCAGTGGGGTCCCTCAAGGCTCCATTTTAGGGCCAGTACTTTTCAATATTTTTATAAACGATCTGGATGTAGGAAGAGAAGGTATTTTGAGCAAGTTTGCTGATGACACCAAACTTGGAGGAGTTGTGGACTCGAATGAGGGTGGAAAGGCCTTGCAGAGGGATCTGGATAGGTTGGAGAGCTGTGCGATCACCAACCGCATGAAGTTCAATAAGAGCAAGTGCCGGGTCCTGCACCTGGGACGGGGAAACCCTGGCTGCACGTACAGACTGGGCGATGAGACGCTGGAGAGCAGCCTAGAAGAGAGGGATCTGGAGGTCGTGGTAGACAGCAAGTTGAATATGAGCCAGCAGTGTGCCCTGGCAGCCAGGAGGGCCAACCGTGTCCTGGGGTGCATCAAGCACGGCATCGCTAGTAGGTCAAGGGAGGTGATTGTCCCGCTCTACTCTGCGCTGGTGCGGCCTCACCTCGAGTACTGTGTGCAGTTCTGGGCACCACAGTATAAAAAGGACATGAAACTGTTGGAGAGTGTCCAGAGGAGGGCTACGAAGATGGTGAAAGGCCTGGAGGGGAAGACATACGAAGAACGGCTGAGGTCACTGGGCCTGTTCAGCCTGGAGAAGAGGAGGCTGTGGGGAGACCTCATCACAGTCTACAACTTCCTCGTAAGGGGGTGTCGAGAGGCAGGAGACCTTTTCTCCATTAACACCAGTGACAGGACCCGCGGGAACGGGGTTAAGCTGAGGCAGGGGAAATTTAGGCTTGACATCAGGAGGGGGTTCTTCACAGAGAGGGTGGTTGCACACTGGAACAGGCTCCCCAGGGAAGTGGTCACTGCACCGAGCCTGTCTGAATTTAAGAAGAGATTGGACTGTGCACTTAGTCACATGGTCTGAACTTTTGGGTAGACATGTGCGGTGTCAAGAGTTGGACTTGATGATCCTTAAGGGTCCCTTCCAACTCAGGATATTCTATGATTCTATGATCTCTAAGGCTATTTGCTACTTATAAACCTATTAAAGCTGTACTTTTATTTGAGAAGCTTCGTTACAAAATTGACCGAGAGCAAAATAAGTCTGAGAAATTTATTAAGTAACTTATTCCATTGTAGATTTGATTATAAGTTATTATTTTTCCTCTAGAAGACAGAACTATCCATATTTTTTCATGTTAATTTTATAAGACATGAACTCAGATCATTCAAAAAACTCCCTTAACTTACTGTCCAACTATACACTTTGCTCTAAGTGCAAATACTGATATTCATTATTCAGCACTAAAAAATCATGTATGAAGATAATAAACATAAAAGAACTTTTTAACAATTTAGGAACACCTACACACTGCTAGTGACATTGTACACGTACTATAGACAATAACACCAATAGAGTTTATGAAAATAATTGCACGTGCAAGAATTTCAGAACTAGGCCAAAGATACTAAAAAAAATATAACATGATTGAATAATGCATAAATATTCAAAAAGAAACTTTCCATTCATTTTCAAATAGATCCAAAGTTGACCTTACTACTTCTATCCCACACAGTTGGGATCATATTTTATTGTAAGGCAGTCAACTCATTATTCTTACAAGTCGCTGTCTGGTGCTTTAATCCTCAATTAGTCCTTCAAGGGAACTATTTCCAGAGTAAAATATTTGTCCCAGCTCTCTGCTTTATCAGCAGCAGGCTCATGCAGTAACACGAAGCTACCATCTGAAACTTATCATCGTAGCATAGAATACATGCAAAGGCCTCCTGGAAGTTGGGCCACTTCCATCCTACAGGCCGCAGCACAAGATTGCAAACAGTTTTTGCTGCCACACCTAAGTCAAAAAAGAAGCTAACACAGAGGGTTGGGAACATCATAAACATATATTGCCACAAAATACATATAAATTTATTATGGTCAAAAAATATTACGGTCTCTAAAGACACAAGCTCCCAAATAGACTCCCATTGCTGTAGCAACGCTCTCACTGCTATGGCAATGTGGCAGGAACATGTCATGCAGGGCACGGCCTACACTGGCCACATGTTGGGCAGGCATGGGGGGGCCCTGCCTGTCCACTGAGAGTGTGGCTGCTCAAAGGCTACACTGAAAACCTTCACTAGAAATGCTCAGAGCTGACAAAACATCAGCTGTATGTGCACAACCAGATAGTGAGTACAGTGTCCAAAGCCTCCTGCCTATCAGTGTCTGCGTGGATGCAGCCTCAGTTAGTTATGGTTGGCGGTTATCACCACGTCTTGATTGCTTACATAAAACACCCATGATTGGAACCCAGATTTGTGTCACTAAATCCATCAGCTGAACTGGGCACCAGCACTGACAGCTTCAGTACAGGAAAAAAAAAAAAAATCACAACAAACACTTTGCTTCTGAATAAACTGACAATATCTACAAGTACCTGTGCGTGTCTCTGAAGGAAATTACACAGTACAAATAAGGTTTCCTTATAAAACAAAGGAAGTGATGAAAAGTATTCTGAAACTTAATCTTGATTTACGCTGTGTCCTCATGGTGATCTACTGGATGCTAATGCTAAATCACTCTTTTAATAGCATCTGCAGGTTATGTTCCAGGACAAGTGCCAGTAGCTAATGGTCCTCCCATTATTGATTCTTCCTAGATGGGATGAAAACTTATTTTCCTGGTCTTGACACATGAAGGCCCTGTCTTGCTTATTACAAATATATATGTATACAAGTAGCTTGGTTAGCAGAAGGCGTTTAAGAGGATGCCTTAGCTGGTGTGGATTTGTTTTTAACCACAAAAATAATTTTTCTGTATTTAAAGAAATGGAAATAGGTAATACAACACAGATGTACAGATGAAATGTATGAGGTTAGCAGGCAAAAAATAAAAAAATAAAAAAGATAGCATACACATCATGACCCCTTTGCCAGACACTTATTTTCCACCGTTTCCTTGCCAACAATAGGACTGACCAGCTCAGATCACAAGCCAGAATACATTCAAACATCCCAGTGGGTGCTCAGGCCAAGACACATGAAACTGTGTTTGTTCTGTATCAAGAACCATGGGCCATACAAGTTAAACGGATTAGAAAAATCACAAAGAACTAATTGTGAGGATTTTCAAAGACATAAGACATTTTAGGTGGCAAATTAAAGGGTGTCTCATCTCAGTATCTAGACAATTTTAGACAGCATGAAAAATCCCTCTCCCTGCATGATAGTGAAGTAGGAACTCTGAACCAGGGTATCATTTTCCACCCCCAGTATCAATGATGAAGTGATAATAATGAAAGAAACACAGTCTAAAGATCGCAGTTAGCTTCAAAGAGGTATTTAACAGAAGTGTTACATGCTCTATTCTCATGCTATTTGCCAGCATTTTTAAAATATATTCTGAAGCAACAGATATATACCTAGAAGCACCATTTTGTGTACCCGTTAGAGAACAAATACAATTCATCATACTCTCCTTTGTTACTGGGGTAAAATAAAGATATCCTTGAGTCTAAAGTCTTACCAAGTAATAATACGATCTGATTAACAGATGTAAACCTTTCACCTTTCAATTATACAATAAATTCTGACCACTTCACAAAACTTATTAAGCCTGTCATATCCATGTCCTTACATAACATAAAATGCATGTTCAGTACAGAACCAATTATCTTTGACTGATGAAGGAGGCATTCTTTTTTCCTTTACTTCCCCCCCAACCCCTCCCTTTCTTTTCATACCTGCCAAGCCCTCTTATCTGAGGTCTTTCTACTACAAAAATAGTGAAAAGCAAATGAATATCAAAATATCAATATCAAATTTCAAACACAACTACCGTTTTGTGTTAATTTTCTAGAGAATATTTCTGTCAACTACTGGAAGTCATGAAGAACACACAGTTTCTACGGTTCAGATACTCCATAAAACATGCTACAAGATGCCAAATAAAACAAATATGATTGGAACAGATGGGGCTGACCTCAGAGTGTGCTACTTAGGCCTCAGAAAAATACATTGAGAAAGACACTCAGGTCACATAACAACAGAATTTTACAAGATCTTCACCAGTCCTAACCACCTTACATTTGGTGATTCTGCAACAATGACAACAAATAAGTAACACTCACCCAGGGCACAGTAAGCAACCAAATGGACACTGGAAAATACTAAAGGGGAAGGATAGTAGGTGTTTAATAATCTCTTCCCATGTATTCAAATGCTTGTCCAAAAGACCACTTTAGAAGAAAGATAGCCTGGAGAAACAATTTTTGTTCTCTGTTCTGCTAAGCTTGCTTGCAAAAGAGCTGGAACCATCAGCTTTGTGCAAATAATGAACATCATGCCGCATCTATGGGAGAGTGACTACATTTACTTTCAACGCAGTTAAAACACAAATATCCATGAGTTATTTGGCAAACAGAATACATTTCCTTCCACTACTGGGTATCAAATGTCAAAGAGATCCCATGGAGCCAAAACAATGAAAACTAATAATAAAACAAAGTCTACTAATGTCATCAAGAGCAGAAGGATCTAAAGATAAACTCAGATGACATGATCACATACAAAAGTCAAACTATTTCCATGCAAAAGTTTTTTTTTTTTTTTTGTTGTTTTTTTTGT
Source organism: Netta rufina (assembly GCF_964035555.1). Lineage (NCBI taxonomy): Eukaryota > Metazoa > Chordata > Aves > Anseriformes > Anatidae > Netta > Netta rufina. The sequence goes on along the minus strand of NC_140124.1, from coordinate 84,106,286 downwards.
TAGTTTGTTTGTTGTTGTTTTTTTTTTAATTGTTTTTGGGTTTTGTTTTGTTCGGGAGGCGGGGGGGGAGGGGGGACAAGAGGGATAAATATATCTCTGTTCAGGGAAGTGGAAGCTTTCAAATGTGCAGATGTTTGTGATTGCACACTAGCAGCCTGCTGGGAACCATTACTGCTGTTGAGAGCAAAGCTATTCAATCATCTATAAGTCACTGTTCAACACTGTTGCCCTCAGTCAAGGAGGTGATTAATGGAGTCCAGCAATGACATGGACTACACCCTGCCCATGCAAGCTCTTTGATTTTAATTCAGTTAAGCTATTGAAGTAAACAAACCAATTTGGGTGTTCAGCTAGCTCTGTCTCATTAAAAATTATTTGACTAGACTAGTGGTAAAAGATTATTGCACGTCCTCAAATTCAGTTTGGCATTCTGTAATCGTAGCAGCAATTACATTTATAAAAACTTAACAGTGGCAGAAAATGCTCAACCTTTCATCAGGGATTTTCATGTGCAATGAAATTAATACTTTCTAATCACCACAGTACAGCAAACATGCTCCTGTATGTTTCAATGAGGCCAGCAGTAAGTACAGTCACAAGGCAACAGTCTCAGCCAGAATTTGCAAATTTTATATTCAAAACACTACAGCTCTCTGCCCCTCTCAGCTAGGATTTCTGCAAGCCTCAACAACAGAAGTCCTCAAGAACACCACAGAGTCTGGTGTTAGACTGTACATGGCATTTCATACAGGGACAAGTTTTACTTGCCTCTGGTTCTACAATTGAGATGGTGAGTCCAGATGTAGCAAATCACGTTATCAGGGCTCAGGAATTATGCCTCTTTATTTAAATGCCCAGTGCCCCATAATGATCTGAGCATACTTTAAGTACAAAACATGAAATCACAACACCTGTGAACAATAGCAACATTACCTTTGTGTTCTATGTACATTCAGCAAAAAGAGAATACTACCACAGGGGGCACAGAGAGAAGACCAGTTGTTCATGCCAAGAGATGAACTTCGGAAAGCTGACAGCAAAACCACTGCATGAGAAGCACTGGAGGGAGCATCACCCCAGCCATGATCTGTTGACCACTTGAATTCCTTTTAAAGTGCTGCAACAGCATCGCACTTTATATCTGTTTAAGGCATTGGGCAGTCCCACGGCACCCAGACCTGGCTGCAGCCCTGGCAGAGGCACTCTGCAGCCTTGCAGCATGCCTGCACCACCATCCTGGGTTATCCCATAGAGACAAAAACAGGCAGCGATAATACTGTCACACAGTACAGAAATGTAAAATAATAATAATAATAATGAAGTTAAGTGTCTTAATATAAAGTGGAGCTGACAGCATGCCGTCTTTAGAAAATATTTTAGAAAATATCATTGTCCACATATTTCACAATACATCAAAGGTTGCTTTCAGGCCTTCAAGACAGTTACCCAAGTCTCATTTTTCATCACATTCTTCATGACAAATTAATACCAGCCTTCTGTATCTTATGACTGAGAATAACGTATGCTTCCCACACATCCCAGTCAGCCTCTTCGCTCTTAATTCACTCCAAATCCATTTCCTAACACCCTTCTGCTTCCTGATCACTTATCTCAATACTGATCCCTTTTTCTCTCTCACACGTGACTTTTTAGCATGTATTCTACACATATCCACAGCGCTATAACACAAACTTTGTAAAACCTACTTAAATGCACACAACACAAGATAGTAGAGAGAATTACTTTCCTTTGGCTGCATGAAACAATCATTATCCAGAAAGCATACTAAAAAATATAGTTTCCATGCTAACAAAGAAATAACGTTCTCTATATACAGAGTTCTGATTGGCACTTCAGTCTCCTGGTACCACAGGACATCTTAGTAGAAGATGTTACCATCTGGTAAATTCTCAGCAAATGAATGACCTATAAGATCAAAAATGACAAAATGACTTGCACACGGCATACACATGAACATGGGAGAGCCAACCATCCTCAGGCTGCAAAATTCAATACATGATATCTGTACTATCTAAATCTCCTTTTATCTTACTTTTAATGCTAATCTGTCAATATTCAACTCCCTGGCCACGTGTATAATGCAAAGAAACTTGCAAGTTTCTAAGGAAAAATAACCATACATTTCCAGCAAGAAGTATATTCATGTTGCTTTGGTTCCAAAAGCAAAGTGAAATATGAGAAAATTGTATTGACTTGATAATGTATTACAAAAAGCATTTACATTTTTAGTAGGCTTCCTTTTTAGCTTTTAAATTTTACTAAAAAAAAAAGTTGTCCTACTTTCTGGTCTATTAAAAGAATTCTTCACTTCTTCATTTTAATTATCTTCTCTTTAGCCTTTCTTCACTTCTTAGTATGACAGGAAATTATTACTCCTTATGGAGAATGTTCTTTGATAAATAGAGAGGACCACTACTTTAAAGCTGCATTTAATTCCTCTTACTTCCTCAGTCTGAATCAGTTTGCCATTGAGCACTTACTCTTTTGAAGGAGTTTTGTACATAAATCAAATTTCAAGAATCAAACCCACATTATTAACTGTTGCCATAAAAGTCGAACCTCACTGTGAACTGAAGCAATAGATGCTGAAATCTAAAAATCTGAAGCCATTAATGGATTTGTGTGTAACTTCCATTACAATTTTCTTATGTGACCTCTACAAAACATCACTTGGTTTAAAGCAAAGGACAAAGTAAATCAGACGCACAGACTTCTAGCACAGCCTTCTTTAACTTTGTTAAAACTGTTCTTACTGCTAGCAGATGCAGCTTCTTAAAATGCCATTCAGACTGAAGGTTTGTCAGATAAAAATCTTCTCCAGTCTGTTACCCATCCACAAAAGTTGATACATTTCATTGTTTTCAATTATGTTTTGTGGAAAGTGGATAAGGGTGATCTGACAGTGTCAAGATAACGGAAAAGTGTTTAAAAATGAATAAATGTTGTTAATGATTTCTACGTCTGATAACTAAAATTGGAATTTTAGCTTCCTAACAAAGCCAGGAAACTGCACAGAACTCAGTAAGGCATCAGATAAAAATAAAAGCTCCCTACTGCTCAATAACCATCCTGAAATTAAAAAAGCAGAAGGAGAAACTGTTTTCTGAAGACAATCCAGGTGTTAATCATACAAGAAAATATCTTAAATCATAGCTTGCTCTTCTCTGCACTGTGTGGTTTTGGTTGTTTGTTTATTTGCTTTGTTTTAAACAAAAGCTCACCTTTTCTCCCAGCAGCGTTTACATTTAGGTAAGACAGCGATTTCTTACATCATCCCATGTTTTCAAATGTCTGTCATGCTGCTTGTCAAACCGTCCTAAAACGGCACATCAAAAAGATCTAGTCATGTTTTCTACTTCCTATGCAAGGCTGCAGAAGTCACCTAAACAAGTAACATGAAGGAGTTTTTCCACATCTAAACCAACTTTGTCTACAACCAGTGTCAGAACTGACAGCAGTATGGGAATAATTTATTTCTATGAAGTTTAAGTCCTTGATTAAAGGACTGAGCCATCCCAGCAACAGATGTGGCTTGTTTGCAGAGATGAGCCCAAAACAGCAACACTTCACTCCTGCAAGATGCCTCTACTGGGAAGCCCAAGAGCTGAGGGGCAGGGGGAAGGATTGGGCCCAGAATTCAACTTTGCCTCCAAAAGGTTATCCACCAGCCTTTAATCTAAGCCACCATTGAAGAAAGCATTAAATTGGTCATTTTCAGATTTTTTTTTTCTTGCAAGCCTTAGAAGACAATCAGAAATTTTTGAACAGAAAGACTAGAGCAACCAAAGCCTTTCTGGTCAGCTTTTAAATGTTTTTAAACTGTTTAGGTTGCCACCCAGAGGAGTTCTAAAACACAAGGGGAGTTTTAGGTTGAATGTTAGGAAGAACTTCTTTACCAAAAGGGTTGTTAGGCATTGGAACGGGCTGCCCAGGGAAGTGGTGGAGTCACCATCCCTGGAGGTCTTTAAAAGACGTTTAGATGTAGAGCTTAGGGATATGGTTTAGTGGAGGACTGTTAGTGTTAGGTCAGAGGTTGGACTCGATGATCTTGAGGTCTCTTCCAACCTAGAAATTCCGTGATTCTGTGAAAATTAAAATAAATAAATAAATAAATCCAGACTTGCTTACACTATCAGGTTTATGTTTACTGAGCTGTAGGGCTTCCATTTACATAAACTCATAGGGCATTTGAAACTGAGTATTTCATAGAAAAAGAGGAACCAGAGAAGCTCTTCTTCCCAGCTCACCCTTTTGTTATGTGGTAGAAAAGGAAAGTTACACCTGCTGGCTAGCATTATACTTCCAAATCACTTCCTCTTCCCCAAGGGATGCTTTATGAAGACAGAAGAAGGAAAAAAGAGAGCACTGTCCTGACGCCCTGCATTCTAAAAAACTATATGACAATGCCAAGAGAGAGAAAAATGAGATCACCAGAATACTCACCTTTATTAAACACATTTTTTCTCTGCTTTCAAAACACAAGTCCCCATCACATCCTATCACTGTTTCAAAGTCTGCCAATGGCCTACTTTGGCAAATAAACAGAAAGAGGCCCTGACACCTATCTTTGGACAAATTACACTTCTGCCTTACCCACTGAACCTGTTTTACCACTACATCTGTACTAATAAAGAGGTTTCTCTTTTCTGTAACAGTGAAAGTTACATCTAAAAAATTCAACCTCTTCATGCCACCACTATATAGACTCTTCGAAGTAAAACTACATGAAAATTTTTATATAATTTAAGGATGTAGAAAAATTTTTTATCCCTCAAGAAGTTGTTAAAATTCTTACAACTATTAAATAACAAAGAACTATAAGAACCTACACTTAAAAGTGTGAGCAAAGCAATAAAGATCTGCAGGCAAATCTGAAAACACAGAACAGAAATCTCGTGCCTTATTTAAAAGCCTGGTATTATAATTTAAAAAAAAAAAAAAAAAAAAAAAAGTATAAGATTTATTGAGATATTCTGATTGAATTGCAAAAGGTAGGTGATTTACAGTTAAAATATTACAACAAAAACAAAAAAAGAAAAATAAACACTGATTTTCTAGATGTTCTCTAAGAGAATATCAAGAGTTCTGTTGCCTCTCCTGCATCCCCCTCCACACACACATATGTATATATATTGAGAGAGGGTGGAGCACTCTCTAAGGAGGGGGTGAAGGAGGAGACACACACCTGTACTCAATAAACAAACCATAAGGAAATCCCATCTTATTTGTTCAGGTCATTCCAAAAAATTTTAAAGAAACTTACTGCCTAGAATCCATAAAAAGTCTTTGTCCCTGTGTCTTCCAAGAAAGGTGCAGTAGAGCGCAAGACAATGGAACAACATACAAACAAACAAAAAGCCAGTACAGAGTTTCCCCATAAAACTAATCTGAACCTAATGTAGCTTGCACAAACATTCAAACAATTAATCAAAACAAAACACCCAAGTTCTCTTTTCCCTCAAGCCTTACTTTCCCCTAATACAGGTAACAGCACTTTTCCCCAAGCTTATTTGGCCTAAGTCTATTGTAATGCTACAACAGTAAAATACTATGATGTGAAACAAATGGCTCACAACCCTGATGATCGAGTTCATGTTTATACGTTATCAGAAATACACTGGGATTTACTTCTACTCCTGGCTGCAGCCTGCTGGAATTCTGCCCCTGGCTTCCATTCACACAGGACTGGAGCTCACCATGCGAAACCTCACTGGCCTTTGAAACACACTGCACGTTTTGATGCCACGTGAAGAACAACAGTAATAACAGTAAGTCAGCCTTGCATAAAACCATAAAACACTTAAAATAAATACATTAAGATCTGATTGAGTAATTGAGAGCGTGAATACTATTTAGTGCTTGTGACCACCAGCAGTATCATATCCAGGATACAACGCTAATTTTAGATTGCTGGATGAACGCCACCATAGGATGTGCTATTTATACTAAATTTTGACGTGTCCATCCCATGGCACATCTCCACTTCTAAAGTGGCACTGTAAAGTTATTAAAGTTTCCAGTTACCACTTGGCTCAAAACTGCAAACTACTACAAAGCTCTTTCACAAAACTCTTCTGCATATTCTATTTACACACAATAGAACTTATGAATAAAGCCAAAATAAATATCTGAGAGGAGTGTAATTAGCACAGGACAGGTGTGATTCTTGTCCCCTGCACTGAAGTCCTTCTCACTAAAACCCAAAATAACAATATTTAGTATCATAGAATCATTAAGGTTGGAAAAGATCTCTGTGTATTGTTGCAACTTTCAGTTCAATGCACAAAATAAATAAATAAATAAATAAATAAATAAAACCTACACACATACAGAAATAGCTTTCACCTTACAGGGAGACTATTCCAGTAGCATACACTATACAGAACACAGCTACTTCTACCTTATTGAGTGAGAGTCTTAAATGCAATAAAGAAACATGGTGATAAATGTATCACTATATTTCACATAACAACATGGATGTTGTTATCATCAACATTTGTCACATTGCAATTTAGACCCATAAATCACTGAGTACATTGGACAATACAGTTTTGTGTAAGAGTTTATACTACAGAGCTGCTGTCTGCTTTCCCAAGAAGACAACACTAACCAAGGTATGTGAGCAGCAAGTTTGGGATGAGCTTTATCAATTAAGATTTAAGATTTCTGTACCTCTACTTGCATGCACTTTTTCCCTTTCCTGACACATTTCAATGGGTAGACAGACTGTACAGCAAGTTGTATTCTATTATAATAGATTAATACATTTTTAATCACAGCGATTTAAATGCGAGTATGGTATTTGGCATACAACCTGAAGCAAATAATAAGACGTATCTTCTGTCAAAATCTCCAGTGAAGACAATCCCAATAGTTACAAAGAAATGTCAGCCAGAAACAGTTGCATGAAGCATGAAAGCTCATGAGAAGGAAAAAGTCTTTATTTATTAAATTAAAGGCCACTTTTTCCATTCTAATACTTCTGCTCTGTTTTTGTGGGTTTTCTCAGGTATGCTTAATTAAACCCAGTCATCAACACCAACTTTGTTCAAAAGAGCAATTAATGAATATGGCAGAGAAGCAGCTTAGCCCTGGAGGAGTCTCTGACATTTGTTCACCGTAAAGACTGTTCATTAATTGCTCCCTTTGTTCTAAGCCTCTTAATGATATTTTTGACACAGCACTACAACTCATTGTGACTTATTCTTCACAGCTAGAGACATCTGCACTATGTTAAGTTAATAAAACTACCTTTGAAAGATTTTCTAAATGATATTTAAAGACACAGGGTGGGAGGGGGAAGGTCTGGACATGCTGACAGTGGAATAAAAAAAGCTATACTGCAATTTTTACTATTATCTACAATTATGCTTTGTATTATAGATAATTAAAGCAAACATTGTGTGTTCTATATTTACCATAATTAATAAATATCAGGCAGAAGTCCACAATGCTATCTCAGCCTACTTAAACTGTGACCCTATACCAAACAGAACCATAACATTTCATAGGTCTTCTGCTGATAGTAAGCTCACAGGTGACTGAGGACTGGCTAATCAATTACTTTAGTAAAAACAACAAACAATTGCTTTTTTTTTTTCCCCCTTCTCTCTCTCTCTCTCTCCAAGAATAGAATATTTAGAGTCTGGCCCTGGGTTACAAAGGAACTACGCTGAACTAAAGATCTCTCTCCAAGAGCTAAAAAGTTATTGCCGTTTCACACTGACTTCTAGAACCCAAAACAGGTAACAAATGCCATCCCATAAATCAAAGCATGTACTGAGAGTGCCCTATATCAGTTTTAAAAATTAATCTGTTTACCTCCGTAATGTCCATAACCTCAGATGATCTTCATAAATGACAGAGTTCTACTGCAACACATGTAATAATTCACGGAAGAAACACAAAGTAAAAACCAATCAGCATGGCAAGTTCATACCTGGAGGACAGTTGAAAGCCCTGTAGATCCACAGCCCTTCAATGTCCAAATGAAAACAGTGTTCATTCTCAAACCTGGTGACATTACTCCAGTTATCCTGACCCAGTTTTCCAATTAAAGGTTAAATTTCTGTAATTAATATTTAGCAGCTCCTCCTGCATGCCAATTATTTACATCAATATTGCCATAGAGTTCCATGCAGTTATATGTGAAATATTTAACACAGAGTTCCTTACACTTGCTAATTGCATACCTTTAAGTACTTAAGGAGTATAGCAGCAGTGGACACAGTTAGCAGCAACCTGGTTTCATGATCTACTCATAAAGGAGTTAGGACCTGTGAGCAGCCAAGGCAAGCTGAAGACGAGCCCAGGGCAATGCTATGAGATTGAGTGGGTCGCAGGGTACACTTGTTTGGAGGAAAGAAGTAAGAAACACTTTCACAGTTCTGCAATTGCCCATATCCAGCCTTCTAGCACCCACCATACTGTTTTTATAAAACAGTGTTGGCTCTGGTTTCTTCTGAAACTTCCCATTCCTGCGCATCCAACACATCCTCTCTCCTACTTTCTCTCCCACCTCTTACTTCTACCAGCTGTTCCTCCCACTTTGCCTGCTACCTACCTCATTATCTTTACTCCTTGAATGAGGCATTTAAAAAACACCCACCCAACAACAGCTGCCCTACTTTGTACTGAGCTTCAGGACACGGAGCAGCAGGAAAAAAGCAGACAGCAGCATGGATGCAGATAGGCTCCTCTCACTCCTGTGTGTCCAGAGTCCAGCAACTGGATCACACTCAGCATGGACTATGGGAGTGCCAGAAAGGTGACCTACCATGTCTTGTATGTGACAGAGGTAACAGGATGCTCAGCACACCTTCTCATTTCTAATTCAAGGCTGAGCTTGAAAAGAACTTGCTTTCAGAAACAATTTCACCTGCTCGGACACCATCTTGGCTGACTTACTAGAGAGCAAAAGCAGAAAAAAGTAGATGTAAAACTCACAACAGGCTTTCATACATGATGTATTAGTCAGGGAGAGATCAGCAAACTAAACCATCACTGCCATTCAGACCAGTTTATTACTATGCAGAAAAGAATCACTTGAGTATCTGGAGAATCAGTTGTTCATTAATGCATTTACAAACGTATTACCTGCTAGCAAAACACAGAAGTGCCCTGGCCTCCCTTACATTAGGCAGTGTCCTATACATGGCAGATCTAGCAGAATTAAGACAAATTATTAAACAAAACAAGGGATATTCCAATTGTTTTGCCTTAATACATAAACAGAGCAAAAGGAACTCTACAGAGCATAGAAGCTCATTTTATTAATATTGCTAAATATATAGTACATACTAGAAGTTATATAGCAAACCCTTTAAAGCATCTATTTCCAAATTTCTTTGGTCCATGATCCAGTGTCAAAGTTAACTCTCAATTTTCCACCCTGCTTCATTAGTATTACGCAACCTCATCACCTAGCGTTTAACTGAGAGTCTTAGAAAAGCAACATACTGCCATAGATTATCTCCAGTAACAAATTAGTATCTATTGATCACACTTCTGGAACTACAGCTGCAGTTCTAAGGGAACAGAAGGTAGCACAATCTGAAGGAGCAAAATGTTTAAGTACACTTATGTTTTTAGGAGCAAAAACATAAGTGTACTTAAATCTTACACAATAAATGGACTTAATCACAGCCTGCAGCAAGAATGCATGGCCATGCAAAAGCAAACTGTGGAGAATTTCTTGTACCTAGAAAGTGTTCATGAGCTTTCAGGAAAAAGAATAAAAGTATTTCAGAACTTCAAACCTCTACTTACATTCTTATTACTGTAGCCCAGTTAGGTTGGCCATGTTCCTAGTCTGAAGCTGTTCATTAATACAGCTTCACAATTTACCAGAATGCTACTGGTTCACTAATATCTTCTAAATCCAGCCAAATCACGTCATGACCTCTGCCTTTAAAGGTTCTCACTGTAGCCGTTGTGAAGTATTAATTTAAATTACATTTCTTTTGTTCATTTTTTCCCCTTACTGTCTAGCTAATGCTACTCCATTCTTCCCTGCACTCCATCTTACCAGAGAAAAGTTAAGTTTATGAATTTTAGATAGCACACATAATCAATATTTGATGCCAACATTTCTTTGCTCTTCAAAGAGATGAGCTCTTCAGAGCTCAGACTAAAACTATCAGAGCAGCATTCTGATCTCTATTTCAATTCACTTTGTCTTTTGGCATAGTCTTGTGCGCTAGCCACTGGACTGAAACTGACCTGTTCTTTCCTGCAGACAGGCTTGTCTGTCCTTCCACTATCATTTGCTTTTGTCTGGGATGCTACAGCAGCATTTTGACTCAAGAAACAGTGGGGGTATACAGTCTAGCCAAGACTACTTTGTGACAAATTGGAATAGACCATAAGAATTTGGACAAGGAGGGTGCATGTGTGTGTATGTAGAGAAACACAGAAACACAAAATGTATATATATAGGAACTGGAAAGGAAAGTTAATTTTGACCATGCATACACTAAGACAGCATCTACAAATGTTTTTGGCAAACATTTCTTTAAGAAACTACAAATATCACAGATACATTTTATAATCAACATAAAGTTTATAAACCGTAGATAGGTTTTACTGTCAGGAGACAGCACTATTACAATCCAGTCACCTAACTAAAATAATTCTGGACATCAAGCTCCATCTAATAATTCCTACCAAAAAAAAAGTTATTGCTCAAATGAGCTTTGCCTATTATATCCTAGGTTTATTAAAATATATTTTTCATGTTTTTAAAGTACCTAACAACTCTCTAATTTTGCTATATGGATGCATCATATTTAATCTTCCTTTGATGTTTCAATCTTGAGCAATTCAAACACATCAGATGAAAGACATAGGCAGCTTCTGGTCAACAGAAATGCTAGAAGAAGGGCAGGTAGCTAGTGTCTCCATCTTAACACATAAAACACTGCATAAGGCATCAGAAATGTTATTTTTACTTTGACAGTTCTGCACGGAGTGTAGCCCACACTTCACATCCTGAAGTGCACTTGAATTCACTGGAAGTGGTCACTTTACACAAGCAAGTATAGACTTCCTTGTGTGAACTGCGAGTCCAAACGCAGACACCTTGGGGCAGGAATGAAACATCCCCATTCATTTTTGAACAGCCAGGCCTACCACCAGGAAAAGCGATAATGGTAAATTGATGGAATAGCTTTCTCCAGTGAAGTACTCTTGGGACCAAGAGAAAAAAAAGTACAGTAATCACCCTACTGTTACAATGGTGAGTACACCTTGGCAACTACTGCTGCAAAAAGAAGCTATACAAGACATTTCAGAAGATGCAAATGGCTTATTCACACACCAGTTACCATTGCTAAGGCTGAAGAGATTATCAACCAGGCATGGCCATCAGTTCTTTCCCAGTCAGTTGTTACAATAACACTCCCAAATTATTTTCAGTCGCGGTATGATACGTAAACTTGAACAATATAATACTAAGTCTTGTTAACGCAATTCCTTGTGAATCAGTCATAAATGTAAGTTTCATGTAAGCATTTCAGCTCACATAAACCTAATAGTTGTAGGATTTGTTATACAGTGATGGAAATCAACCTAGATACTATCACGAAGTTGAATGTTTTTTCTCTTCTTAATGTCTTGAGGTGCAGGGTGGGATTAAACGTACTTAACATCTAACAATGTTCAGAAACAGCCAGACGATTTTTCCTAAGATCGCTCATATCACTTACCATCTCTCTGTAGGTTAATATAAACATTCACAGAAACACTGTTCTTCATATGAGGACTGATTTGTGGAAAATTTTTTTCCTTACGTGGAAGCAAGAACATTCAACACATTATCCATGATTTCTTATAAGGCTTGGAAAGTTTTAGTCATCAAATAAGCAAGAAGGAAACAAGGGACTCAAACGTGCCACAGAGCAACACCCATCAAAATGAGGAAAGAAGGTAAGGAAAGACAAGATTTCAAAAAGTGAACAAGACCTGCTGGTTAAATCCAAACATCTCTAGACCCTCAGGTTTCATTTCTAATCAAGTTTTCTAGACCTGATCTATTGCCACAGATCCATCTTTGCACGTGTCAGCATGTGCAGAGAGCACAGAACATCAACTGTTGAATTTGTTTCAAATGCCAATTTCAAAATTGTCAGTGTTAGCATTGCTAGCAATTCAGAGCTCACTAAAGTCAAGATTACTGAGAGTAGCAGGAAAAAAAAAAAGTATCTTATAATATACTTTTACATGGGGAACGTTAAATCTACAAATTTAACGATTTGATGTGCAATTTTGAACCAAGTCTGATTACAGCAAATAATTCACAATACATCAAAACAGTAAGTTAACCTCATGAATAGTTCTTTGCAAACTGAGCTCCCTGTGCCTGAAGTTATGAAAATACTGCATCTCCTTATATTAAAGTGTTAGTAACATATCCCTACAACAAACTTGTACTTCAAAAAGAAAAAAATAAAAAAGACTTAAAAAAAATCACAATACAGCACCTCTGCAGCTGAAATTAAAGAACAAGCTTTGTCAGCATTCATCCTATAAAAAGATTAATATGTGTTTCCTGAGAGGCAGACAGACCACTGTGGACAATGTGTTCATATAGGTATTGAAAGGAATAATAATACATTGCTCAAGTTATTTTTAAGAGCACTTCATGATTTTAGGTTTGAGAGACAAATACAAAGACTCAAGTCAAATACCAGAATTAAGTGTTTACCTGTAGTTCAGGACTGTGTTTCTTCAAGCCCTGATGCTGATCTCCTTGGCCTTCAGTTTCAATAAATTTGCAAAACAATTTTTCCTGCCAATTATAGATGAGAATAAAAATGGAATTTTATTCCAAAGGCTAGCTGCAAACTCACATGTAGAGAGGATTACTGAAGGAACAAAATGAGCCCCTCCACCCAGACCATAAATTTAGTTTAAAACAACAGACAAGCACCACAAAAAGAACAGTGATTCTGATGTAGAGCCTAGGTCTCGCTTTTTGCTATTGTTGCTAGCTTTTTTTTTTTTTTTTTTTTTATTACTGCCAGACAAAAGATGATGCCCAGGGTGCACTGATTTATGTTTAATTTTGAAGTCACATCTAGTTCTTCAGGTAAGGAGTCAAAGCTTACACAGTCATGAAAGCAACTGAAGATCATTTGGAAAATTTTGCAATTCTATTGGACAGTTCAGGTGAGCCTGTAGACCCTGACCAATCTTTATGACAAGTCTCCAGGGCTCACATGAATGGCATTTTGGGACTCATACCCACATCTATCAAAAGAAGTTTTTCTCCTCACAAACTCTAACTTCTTCAGCAATCACACATCCCTAAATCTGTATGCATGACCTCATGCCTTTGGCAAATCAAAGTAGGTTTTCAGAACAGTTATGTCGTTTTATGCTACCAATTCCAGCAGAATCCATTATCATTTTTCAACAGAGTAAGGTCTGACAGACAAGCTCTGGAAGACTGAGCTCCAGTTTTTAACAGGTTATTACCCTGAATTTCTCCTTTTCCTGACACATTCAAGGGCAATGCAATGAGGCATTGCATCTCAGATACCTCAGTCCTCAGCAGATGAATTTAGACTCTTGGTGAAGACCAGCATATGTCTGGGTCTCAGTTCATTTGCAATCTGCACATGAGAGCCTGTAGCATCTTATAAAAATACGGTAAAACAAGGCTATATCAATACACTTTAAATGACTGAAGCAAAATTTCCCAGAATTCTTCTGCCAGTCATAAATTTCATTTTTACTTGAGGAACTAATCATAATTTTTTTACCCATGTAACTGGTTCTCCTCTCCCCTCTTTTCTCTTATGGCAATATTCATTCCCCACCCTAACTCATGCTGAGATCAGAGCCTATGGAGCCTTACTGACATCAGCAGCCATGGGTACTTGAAAGAGGAAAAAATAAAATAAAACATTTTAAAGAGGATCCATTCCCTAATATTGCTCACAGTCCAGATCCACGTAAAGAGTTACTTTGGAACAACTAAAAGGACCCAGTAGACAACTGAGTGACAAAAAAAAAAAAAAAAAAAAAAAAAAAAAAAAAAAAAAAACAGAATAGCAAAGAATGACAAACTACAACAGAACTCTCTTACTGAGTGTATTCTCTACCTATAACTGCCTGCCCTTGGGGTACACAGCACTCAAGGACTGCCAGGTCACAAGGAGAAACTTTTATTAGAAGACAAAAAGTTTGCTGGTGGTGGTGGTGTTTTTTTTGTTTTCTCTCTCTAAGTATTCTAGTAAGCAAGAGAGGATATGGATTTACAACATCAGAAACAGGTACACTACCCACACCAACTTGAGCTACTTCAGCTTTGCAGCTAGTTCATAAGCCTGACTGTTCAGATGGCTAGCCTTGAAGAGCACTGTCAGAAAACAGCCCTCTCTGTTCCTTTCCAATGCTGAAATCCTGTCTGTTGGCTACACTATGGGTCCCACAGTGAAGCACTGGTCAATACAGCATCAGATGCTAATAGTGATTTTACTATTATTTTGTACACTTACTTTCTCCTAAACATTCTTATTAAATATTTTGATGTCATTTCTTAGGTTGAAAAAGTGAGCAAAAAAAAAGTACGGACTGGAGTGAAAGAAGCTATATTAAAAATTAGAATTCCACCACCACCATTGATTTTGATAGTAATCCAGTAAAATAACCACATAACCCTACTGTGAGGTCAGCGTAGGAAGCAGAACAAGGTATAATAGATGAGAACATCAAAAAACAGCACTTCATCTGGGCTGGTGTGTTCCTTAATCTGGGTTCTGTTGTTGAAGAACACGCCAGGAAGCCCATCACAGAAAAGAAAAGCCATTGACCGTGCACAAGATGCAATCCCTTCCCACAGCCTTCAGTTTTGACTCTGACTTAGTAGAGAAAGACACACAAGGCAATACACATGACGTATCCTCTCATAACTGGCAAGACCAGGAGTTTCCCTCAATGTTCAACACTGGTCCAATTTTACTTTTATTGGACAAGGTCAACAGAAAGGGCTCTATCCTGTACACCTACTGCCACACCAGGCCATTTCAGCAGAGGTTGTACAGTATGCTTCATAATCATTGGGGCCAATGCAAGTGCTAGTGAACTTCCATTGAAAACATATCACTGAAATGATCCGGATTATGAAGAACGAAAAACAAGACACAGGAATTTCTGAGGTTCTGTGGTGTGTTTTTTCAAGCATAAAAACTGCCTGATCATTTTTAAAACTACAGGATAAATGTTCATTCACATACCTTTGCCTGCAGAGTTCCCCAGCAATAGAACCAAGTGATTCAGCAGCAACCTTACTTTAGGCAAAAAGAACCAAGTCCAAAATTGTTAAAGTACTTTCTCTCCAGCTATACCAGACTTTTTGTTAAATTTAGTGAGTGCTCCTTATTCACAGTTACAGCTAATTCTAATCTGATAACACATTTCAATAGTGCTGTGATCTTCTACCTAGGCAAGGAGGGCAGCAGAAAAAGGAGCTCAATAGTGATATTCAGAGAAAGTGTAGGGAAAAGAAACTGGGAAAACTCCGCAATTTGCAGTATGGCCCATCTCTTCAAGACATCCAACTTGCATTGTAAGCCAACCCTGCAGTCATCACATACACCCAATGAATGGGTTGGAGTGTGTTTTGTAAAAGCTCAGAAAGCATCCCCAACATTACAGAGACATATGCAGCCTGTTGCTGTCCTTTCAGCTTTCTGAAAGTTATAATTTCTGTAAGCTTCTCCTAAACCAAACACTACTAAAAGGTTGCATGTTACTGTTCATCTAGCAATGCATTCAAAATCAGCAAACTATATGCCAAAGATTCACAGCTATTCAATGTCCTCCAAGTGAAACAATTTCCATTACGTTATTGGGATGGTAGAAACCCCAGTCATGAAAATACTGACCGGTTCTTTCAGTAATGGATGATCTAACAACTCTAAGGTATACTGGAGCTCAGAGAGATATCCTGATTTCAAAAATGGGAAAAGGAGTGAAAATTTGTGCCATTTTGCTATTACACAGAAATTGAATAACACTGATGAGCTCAACAGAGATAAGTTTGGAAGTCACTGTGCAGCTGACTTGATACACAGAACTTAAAGTCTGCTAAAATAAATCAAACTCTTTGAAAAGATAACATTCAAAAATATGGTTCTGAGATTTGAGTTAAACCCAAAAATTTTATCTGCAAAGGTCTCAATACAGACTTTATGCTAATTCCAGCATCCTGCTACCACCACCACCAAACATGAGCTCCTTTCTGAAGTTACCTGATTTCCTAATATACTTTGGGGAACAAATAACGCTTTCTTTCCAAGTGGTCCCTGATTTTATTAATGTATTTATACAAAAATAATGAGTATAGAGTCAGAATTGATTTATGCAGCAGATAGCTGGATTATGCCAAATCACCTCGGAGAAGAGGCAAAGTTGAGAATAAATACATTAACAAATCCACTAAACAGCAATAGATCTACATGCCTTATACTTTGGAACACACATTTCTAGCAAAATCAAGAGCAAGACACTAATTAGGCTGCAGTTTTGTGGTCATTAGCTTGGTTTACATTTGCTACCTTCCTGACAAATGTTAGCCAAATGTGCTATACTTCGATGCAACCTGGCAAAGTTCTTAAACAAATAATTGGACACGCTTATGAAGCGAGCTAAAATAAAATCCCCAGTCTTTTGTGAAAACAGTTTGCTGTTTTCAGCAACAGCTTTAACAGCAAACTATGCCTAACCTGCACAACTTAAACTGTGAAATTCAGCAGGTTTCTGGAAGAATTACAGAGAGCAGACTGCCACCTGTCTTTTATAGGTCACAGCTGCAGTGCTGCAGCCTCCAAATTAAAACTAGCCTACCAGAAGCAGTTGACAAAAGCTACATATCACAGAAGGGTCAGTTTGAAATGTTTTGATAAAAAGAAAAGCTATTATTTTGAGTCAGCTACAGTTTTACCACACACATTAGGTGACACCAAATGTCTAGTTTGTAACTTCAATGAGGAATGCATACACATGCAAAAGAGGATAAAAGGAGGATAATGAAGAAAAACAGACTGATTAACAATAATTTGGAGAAAATTTAGCATTGACAAGAACTCCCAATAAAGATCTCCATAAAACAATGTCACAGAACATTACAACTTCCTCAATGCTGCTTCTTATAATTACGGCAGCAGCAATAATAATTTATCTCAGAAGCCATAGCAACTTCAGAGCATACATTACCAAGTATTGAGATGATATCAAAATTTCATAAACCAGATGTTAAACCTGCAGCTACATCTCGTATCGCTGCTACTCGGAATTCAGTCATCGTAACATATTAACTAATTACGAGGTACTGCCTGACGCTAAGTAACGCAGAATCAGATTGCACACACACCCCTAGTAGCAACTGGTAGTACACACCTCCGAGAAACTGATAGCACTATCAGCTAGCCACTTACGTGTTGTCCAACAGCACAGAAATGAGCCCTGGCAGCACCCAGCGAGGCAGCCCTCAAATCGTGGAGCATGGACAGGGTCTGCCCCTGCTTGCCCAGGAACTCAGCCGTTCCTGTGCTGAATTCCTTCACACAACTTCTGACACAGAGAATAAAGTTTGCAGGAGGCTTCAGTTGTATTTCTGCGATTTATGGCTTGTAATAAATAGTTTACTCACTGGAAAGTAATGAACTTCATTCAGCGGTAATCCTGTACGTGTATAGGACTACATCAACACAAGTTAAAATCCACATGGTTTCCATGAGCTGCCTGTGGGAAAAAAAACACCACCACCAAAACCAAGGTTTTTTTCCTTCTGAAAACAGTAGGAATAAATAGTTACCACCCTCTGCATGCCTGCCCAACAGGAAATCAGCACAACAAACCTGCAATAACCAAAGTTTATGGATCATTACAAAGTGCACAAGCACTCCTACTACCTGCAAATATTTTAAGAAAACAGCACTGGTTAAAGATTAAAAGCAATAAGACACTACTGATACCAATGCCTTCAGCTTTCTCAGTCAAAACAAAACTGTTACAACATCCTAAGGAAGGTAGGATACAACTTAAAAGCAAGCATTTACACTACTTAGTTCACAACAGTATTTTGTTTTTATAAACTGCCACCCTCCGGAGCCAAGCCTTTGCTCTCAGCGGGACCTCTCGCAGCTGTTCAACATTAAAATGAGGAATTGAGATGAACCCATTAGTAAGCGTAATGAAGTTAAATGCTGGCCAGGAAGGTGGGAACACAGCACAAAATACAACAGGCTACCAAAATCTCTCTCACCAGACGGAGCACTTAAGGCTGTATCTTAGCCTTTACAAACAGCAACGCAGTTTTGATTGAGTACCATTAGTCTCTCCATGCAAAGATCACCGAGTTCAACAATTCTTAGTTAGTCAAACTTTGCTAAATCATGTCAGAGCCTTACTTACTTACCAGCCCAAAGGTGCCCAAAGTGCTACATTTAAGACCTGAGTGCAAGTTCCATTAGGAAAAATCTAGTTATTCTAATTTCACAGAGTCCTAGCTGGGCTAGCACTATTTTAGTCTTGATAAAAATGAAAATTAGAAAAGAAGTATTTTGCTTTCAGAAAACACGCTCTTCTAAATTATCCTAAGGCTGCCCAAGCACGCTATTATACTACAACAAGTTTTCAGTTTCAGGATGCTTTCCTTGGCTGCAATCTTGCGGATTCTCTCTTTGCCAGGGCGCGTTTGCGTGCAGGCGCTGGCAGCAGGGCACGGTGTGCTACGGAGCCGGGTGCCACTGACAGCCCGCCCCCCCCCCCCCCCCCCCCCGGGAGGCTGTCGCCGCGACAATCTGCCCCACACACTTCCATCCGGACAGACACGACAAAGCCTGACAGCTGTCATTTACCCGCTGGAGTAATCCGGTGGAGCAATCCTCGAGAAAATAAAGAGGAACAGAGCGCACCAGGGCGCCTCCTGCGCGGTTGGGGAACGCCAACTCCGAGCCTGCACTTCTCAAAGTGCCAAAATTCAGGTCCGCCCCGGACCGGAGCCTCGCCAGCCGACCACAAGTACCGAGGGACACCCCAGGGCGACAAAAGTCCGGGGGCGTCCCCACCAGGACGGTTTTCCTTCTCCGGGACAAAACCAGTGCAGCTTTCGGGGGGAACCCTGCTCCTCCTGGGGCTTTGGGGGGAGCTGCGCCAGGCAGTGCCCGGGGAAAGCCGGGTGCTGGGGGGGGCTCCGCGCCCCGCCAGCGCCTCTCCGCCTGGCCCCCGGCTCCCCCTGCCGGCACCGGCCGCTGCGGCTCTCAGGAGCCCACCCGGGGCTCCTGCCCCCCGGGGGCGCCCCAGCAAAGCGAGGGGCTCCCGGACAGCCACCCCCGGGGGTCCCGCTGCCGGCCCCGGGAACGGACGGAGGTTTTACGGGATGCGCCAAAGCATCCCCGCGCCCCTTCCCCGAGCTCCGCACGAGGGTATAGGGACCGAAAGGGACCGGGAGGGCGGCTGGGAACGGGGTTTACCTGCAGGCACCGTAGGGCAGCACCGTGCCGACCACCACCGCCGCCGCGCCGTGCCCCGCTCCCCGGCGCGGCGCCGCCACCGCTTCACGGCGCCATGGCCGCAGCCTCTCCCCGCTCGCCCCCACCAAGTTCGAGGCGCGGCCGCCGCCCCCCCAGCGCCCCTCGGCGGGGCGGAGCAGCGGCAGCCCCGGGGGGGGATGATGCTGAGGCCGCCCCCTCGTCCCCCCGCTCCCCGCCTTGCCCCGGGCACGGAGCCCCCGCACCGCTTCCCCCCCCTCACTCTCCCTCCCCCTGCTCCCCCCTCCGGGCCAGCCGAGAAGTTGCAACCGGTTGAGCGAAATGTTTGCGCTTGGGGTTTGGTTTCTGCGTTTTTATTTTTGTTTTTATTTATTTATTTTCCCTTGCACTTACCGCAGCTCAAAAACCATGCCCCGAGGCTGCTCCCTGCGATCGGCTCTCAGAGCAGGGGCGCCCCAGAGCAAAGCGCAGCAAACGCTGGCGGCCAGGGGAGGGCAGGGATTCGCCTCGCCCCGACACGGGCAGCTCCGGGGGTGTCGGGCCCCCAGGGGGGCTCCCGGCCCCGAGGGGCTCCGGGGGAAGCGCTGCAGGGAGAGGTGAAGGGGAGCCGGGGCTGCGGGAGGGATTGCGGGACCCCCCAGCTCTGCCCCGGACCCCGAGAGTTGCGGAGCCCGCGGGCAGCGGGAGCCCCGGCCCCCTCCGGGGCATTTTGGGGAAGAATTAGATGCTTTCTCCGCCCCTTCCCCTGGAGCACGGAGCGACGTGTCAGCCCCACAGGGTGCCGGAGAGGGCCGGCGGCGTGGACGGGTCAGTGAGACGTGGCACCGAGGCATCTTCCCCAGGTACGTGGCCGAGCTCCCGCTGCGTGCCTTTTGGTGCAGCCCGCACATCTGTGTTAAAGCTCAGGGTTGTTTTCGTTCGTCCGTATGTTTTAATGAATGCCATCAAAGCTGTTTTTTTTATTATTATTATTATTATTTATTTATTTATTTATTTATTTATTTCCTTCTCTCTCTCATAGCAGTATTTGCATGCTTCTGCTACGAACCGCAGCACAAACTGGCTTGTGCTGTTTGCAGCGAGACCTCCATTTAGACGGCTAAAAGCAGCGAGAGTTTATTAAAACAAACAAAAACGTGGAATTGATCCACGCTGGAGTAATCCCTTGAAAATATACTTAATCAAAACAGCTAGAGTCAAAACTTATCTGCGCGCCAAAATGTTGCAAAGCCAAAGAGCTTGAAACATCCAGCACATGGGAGAATGCAACTTTGGCTACGTGATAAAAGAAACTTTTTCAAGGAGAAATGTTAATGAAAGTTTGTAATTACCATCAAAAATGAAGCTTTGGAATTTGGAACATCCTTACTAATAGTTTGTTGGTATGAAAGAAAAAAAGGCACAAAAAATACCAAAGGCCAACATTTTTTTCCATCACAGTCATATAGCCCTGAGAGTCAAGGATGTTTCCTTAGTTATAACGATACTGTTTTGTAAGACAGCAATATAATGAATATTTATGGAGCATCGCGTTCCTGTGAAATTTCCTCATCTCTAGAAAATAATTCTAAGAATTCATTTAACAACTGAAAAGTGCTATCAAAGTAACTGCAGATATAGGATGATTCATATACATACCCCATTAAGTTGTTTGCTGTGTTTTTAAGATGTATCTGTCCATATTGGAAAGTCTCATGTTTTGTCTATGTCTTCATCTATTACAATAACTTTAGACTTTTCCTTTTTAAATAGGAGATATGTTTGTTCTTCCAACTGTTGAAAGAAAAAGAAATATATATATATATATATATATCAGTACTTCAACAATGAAAGGTAGACATGGTGTAGGCAAAACCCACTGCCAGAAAAAAAATAAATCATTAGCACCCAGAGTGATGCATACTTGCGTACTTTAGCCCCTAACAATTCCTCTGCAGTTTGGCTATGAAAGAATGGGCATACATGTTAAAACAATAACTAAATAAATAGGAGACTTTTATAGCTATAATATGATACCTGGTTAATGATATACAGTGTGTCCTAAGAAAAACTACATTGAAATCATACTTTATATCACCTCGAGAGGTTTTAAGTCATGTGCTTTATAACTAACTACCAATCTCAGGCAAGAGCAACGGTAAAGTCAATGATTAATGATATGCCACTTGATTTTGCTTTGAGAAGCTCATGGTCAAAGATCTAAGATGTATGAAATTGGTCATGAAATCAACTGTATTTGAACTAAAGCTACCAAATGTTATATAATTTAAACTCTATGTCTAAGTGCAGAGTTAAATCAGATGAGTTGAGAGAGCAAGACAAACAATTTTAGGCAAAGCAATCCCCAGACATACTATAATTATAATAAACCCATGCAATCAGGAGCTAGTTCTTTGGATGGTGTCAGTACAGGTACCTTGTACCATGGTGTCTCAGTTCTAGGCTAAGCCTCTGTGTGCTACTACACCCAAAATAAGAAAGGATACCCTAATGTAATCCAGATGTATTACCCTAAGGACAGGGAAGAAAGAAGCAGCTGCTATATGATCTAAGGAAGAAAAAAACCTTCACAGGACCAAGTCCCAGTTCCATCCAGCCTTCCTTCCAGCATGGACCTCCTCCTCCTTTGCCCTCTATTTTCCTGTCATTATATTTCTTGCTGACACTAATTCTTGATCCTTGCTTACAAGGAAACAGAGCCTCAGATGTTACAGCATGGCAGCATGCAGTCAGGCAGTGCAGTTGGAAGAGGAAAGGCTGCACAGCATCTTCAGGCTTTCGTCCAGCTTGGTGGGAAGCCAGGTTTCAGCTCCTCCCTGTGGTGCCAGGATATAAGGAGCAATAGAAAGCAGCAAAGGGGGTGGATTTCCATCTGTTCAGGTAGGAAAGCCACAGTGTAAAGGAAGGCCTGTCTCCACACTACTCATCAAGAGCACCTTGAATAGTAGGGCTGTCTTTCGTCATTTAGGAAAACACAGTCAGGCACTGTAAGCACAAAGGTTAAGTTAGGTTAAAAGGAGGGAGGACAAAAAAAAAGAAAGAGAGGGAAAGAGGAGTTAGCTTCAAACTGAGCCTTGCACTGCACTCTATGCTTCAATCATGGTGAAAATCCCAGCTTGCTTCACAAGACCAGAGTTCAAAGGTTTTATTGCCATTGCATTATTATTATTTTTTTCACTCCATCGGAAACACCAGTTGTGTTTTCTTTTTTCAATCACATCATCTTCTACTCAGAAGAAACTCTCCTGATAACTGCAAACTCTCCCGAACAGAGCAGCTGGAGCACACGTGAACAAGTTCCCTCTCCCAAACTAGTTCTAAAGAACCCAGCATCTGTTCAGTCCTGTATCTTGAGTCCACCTCACTTATGCATCCTTGCTGAGAGACTTTTCATCAGGTCTACACTAATGTCTCTTCCTTCTTTCCCACTGAGATACAATAGAGAACTTGGCCAGCTGCATTTCTGTGGTGTGAACCTTTCCCACCTGCATTTGGCAAAGTCATCCTTCACAGCTGGATCACCATGACTCTGCTGCATTTAAATGTCAGGGGCTTCTGATGTTATGTGTACAACTATGAATGGCTTCTCCACCCCAGGAAAGCAGGTGACCCAGAGAATTTAAATTTGCCATCCTCAGGCAGTTCTAGGAGGGAAGTATGCTGTTAAAAAGCAGGACAGGCAAGGCTGTAGCTGTGCATCCCTAGTAGCATGTTCCCCAGTAGCAGACATTAGACAAGTTCAGACTGAGCAAAAATTTTATTTGTCTTAGCAAAAGACACCATAGCAATACTTGCTTTAAATCACAGGGAAATAAATGTCAGAGTTGCAAACTCTCTCCTGTTTTTGTCAGATGATTGCCTCACATTATGTGCTGTATCTAAAGGTTACGCTGTCTAGCATCTGTAATATCTCTGAGTTAGGAACAGTGAGATGAGATTCTAAATTACTTGACTTTTGAGAGCTAGGTGTGCTTCTGATGAGTTTTTATTTACTGTTTGTGATCAAAAGAGAGAATAAAGCAGTATTTCTCATGGTATTTGTATGATTAAGGCTCTTTATAACCAATGCTTAAGGTGATATTTTCAACGCAACTATAAAACAAACAAATGTGCACTTGCATTTATAAATGTGTTCTGTGAGCTCATTTTGGTAATTGCCTCTTTCTTTTCATTAAAGTCTCTGACAGATAAGGCAGTTAAAGGAGTTGTTATATCAGCATTAAATAAGGACCATCTAACTTCAAGTCCCTAAAAGCGGTTGGATATTTGGTGAAAATGATGAATTCTGAGGTACTGACTCATGTGACCTGAAAATGCCATCCATTTCCTGATTCACCTTCATATCATCTCTAGAAAAAGAGGAATATTTTACAATGAATACCTGCAGTCAAACAATTTTTTTGTGTCTGTGTTTTTCTATCTTTCAGCCACTTCTCTGAACTGATGTCTTCAAAATGAAGAACAAGAACGAAGGTGAGAAGGTCCTTACCTGAGAAGGTGAGAACGAAGAATGCCTTGGATAAATCAAAAAAATTGAGGAATAGAAATAATGAGAAATATTTATAACTCTGGTCTCTTGAATAGGCCAGAATCTGGAATGAATTTATGAAAAGTTACAAACCTACACAGGCTCTATTGCAATTGAATCTAGATACAGGATTTTTTTATTAAAAGCATAATAAAGATATCAGTACGTCTTTACCTCTGCTTTGGATGATAATACATTCTGTTGTCTTCAGCTTTGCACAGATTTCTTATATAGGCTAATTTAATTTCACCTTAATTTTTTAGTTGTTAAACCCAAGACACCTCCTTACATCAAGCTAGGGTGCGCATTTAGCAATCCATTAGTTGGTTCCTCTCTGTCTACAGGTCCATGATCAGTAATAGTGGAACTCTGTGTTTCTACATCACCAACAGTGCGAGTGGGATTTGGACAAAGGGTAGATATATATGAATTTATCACTGACAGATTCTGAAAGCACATAATCTAGAGCTTAATTAGACTAAAGGCTTTTGTGATGGTCTTTTAGGGGAAATGTGGGTAGAAACAATACTTGGCATAACTCCTACCTTCACAGAATTAGAACATCACAAAGTTTAGAAGAGATCTTAACCAGCTGTGTAGCCCTCATACTCAGGCAGTATTTCTGTGGCACTCTGATATAGCATTAGTAGCCCTAAATCTAATTTACCCCATGAAAGCACACCAAGCAAGCAGTGAACGACAGGCAATTAGGAGTGCTGTGTGGAAGGGGACAGCAACAATGGAGGTTACAGGTCCAATCCTAGTGATATTTTCCTCTCTTGCTCCTACACTCTGTTCAGTTGCCTGTAAGGAAAAAAATAAATAACTAAGTAAAAATAAACTCGATGGTATGATTTGCAACTAGTCCTTTTAGTCTGGAACTGTTAAAACACAATGCCTAACACTTTGAAAGTTTCTATAGAAGTACTATTAGGCAAAGACAAAAGAGAAAATAAATTCAAGCTAATTAATGTTTATCACTTAGAAACACACACACAAAAAAATGCTTTTTGGGCTTACTTTGTTGACTTTACTTTCATACTAAAACATCCACCTCAAATTCTGGTCTTCTGTGCCATCATTAGACTAATTCATTGCAGAACATAGTGATACTAGTGTAATAAGGTGCCCACTTCATTCCAGATTTGAAAGGAAGCCCAGCAAGCAGATCTGCAAAGTTTTTGCTGCACTTCTGAATTTAGCAGCTCTGTTCTGTCTGTCTGTGTCTGTGTTCAAGGTCAAGCATCTAAGTGTCAACCATATTAGAGGAACATTCCTCTACCAAGTGTCATTTATAAGAGCAGATGCTGCGGGCCGTGAATTACGAATAGCAGGTATTGGTCTCACATCATTTATTGACTGCTGTCAATAGCCCTGTTTACATCCGATCCCTGCCCCAAATCCCTCCCATATGGTGCACAAGTATCATTTTCTGATGTTTTTCAAAGATCATCTATAAGGTCATCTATGAGCAGCACCAAGAACAGACCACAGGGCCAGTGACACAGCACCATCACTGTACGAAATCTGCATTGAACTAAACTCTCTGCAGCTATACCTTTAGTTGTTATGCAGTCTCTGTCCCAAAGTGATGCTCAGAACAAAGGCATCCCATCATTTCCTAAGTGGTTGAGAACTTTGTTAAAAAAGTATAGTGCATCTGTTCTTTGCAGGCAGTCCATTTAACAGTATACAGCCATTTCCTATGATATGTTCTTCTTCCATTCAAATCTGCATAAGTCAACCCACATCGTGGCCTTGTCAGGAAGATGATATTCCTCAATGAAAGAAAGTAGGAAGCAGCTGTGTCTCAGGAAGGTAGAATTAATATGCACTGGGTGATCCTAATTCTAGTGCTACCTAACACTTCAGTGTTTGACTTCTTGCCCTTAGCATTCCGCTAACATCGGATGTTGGGTATGAGTTGAATTATTAAATTCATTTAATATTGCTTTCCATAGCCTGTAACAGTTGTAATTATCAAAATTATTTAAATCAAATACATTGTATTCAAAATGTTTTAATTGATTTTCTTTGTATTTTGGTTAATAAAAACCACTCAATTGAAAATACTGTGGGTTAATTATTTGTAGTTTTGGCTGGACAAATGAAAAGGTGAAAGAAACTGTTATGAAGCACAGAACACCAAGCCTGAGTTAGCCCCAGGAACTCAGAATTTGATTCTTCAAACCCAAAGTTTCTGAAAACAATTCTCCTTCCGAAAAACTTAGCAGGAGGAGAGATATTCAGCCATAACATCAGAGAGCAATCACCATTGTTTCTTTTCAGTCATCCTGGCTCCACTGAAATTACTAAGGTTTGTTTTTTTTCTACATAAGGAGATTTGGAGTTCATATAAGAGACCATGTTAGAGTAAAGAAGCTGAAATTAAGTTAACCTTATAAGTCTATCATCATGCTTTAAATACTACCAGAAAACACAAGAAGGAGACCAAGACTAAAATGTCTACACACCTTGAAGTACCTCATCTCTAATGGACTTCATTCGGAGAAGAAAGTGGGGACCTGTGAAGGGGTAAGCATGTTCACCAACCTACGTAAACAAAATAAGGCCTGTCGCTGTTGATTTTTTCATCAGCCATGTGTTTACAAAGATTCAAAGACTTTAAAGGCTGACATTTTTAAAGTAGTTGTAGCATAACAAAAACATTAATTTGCATTAAAATGACAGATTTCAATTGGTTTTGGCAGCTGTGGACAGACAATTTAATTAAAAAGACAAGAGTGAAGCAGACCAAAAATACATAAGAACTACATGGCTAGTGCTGTTGTCTTCATTCTGATAAACAATTCCTTCTGTTACGAAAAAGAGAGTGTTAAAAACAGGACTCAGTCAACAAGTGGGGGAAAAAAAAAAAAAAAAAAAAAAACAACTTGCATGATCTCAAAAAAAAAAGTCAAAAAATAACATTTTCATCCAACTGCAGCCCAAAGAAAGCAGGCACTGGACATCGTAGGTGATTATCAGCTTCTGTTTGTGGCATGATCCATCATCTAGCAAAATTAATAAATAAATAAATGAAGCATCTATTCATTAGCATCACGTTTGGGAAGAGTTTTATGGAGCAATTTCTCCATGACACAGAAGCAAATGCAATATCATAACTGCTGTATGTGGAAGCAAGCAGTTCCGTGAAAAGATCTACCAAAGCCTGCATTCCCTAAACTGTGTCTTAACGTCCAAATAGTGAAACCCTCAGATCCTCCTGCTTTCCATACACTCAGAAATATGTCCTGCACCTTTTTTATTAGATATACTATTTTTCTGAAATTACTGCAACAAAGCAAATATGTATGCCCAAAGTATAATGAAAGACCAGCAAATAAATATGTTCTATCACCATCTTTGCTCTCCCTGATTTCCCTCCTTCTGATTTATGAGGCACCACTGTTAAAGGCAGGGGCAACAAGGCCAAGATTTTTGTATAGGATAGCCACATGTAGACAATCTTTTTAAAGAGAAGTGGTCTCAGTAAGCAACCTCACTTAGAGGAACTAAGCAGATAGCAGCTCCAAAACACAGATGGTAAATTTTGTCACCTTTTTGCTGGTTCAGGAAGTTCAGAGTAGTAACTCGGGTTTGGTCTAGGTGTATTAACTGTTGATTTTCTAAACTACTCAGATTGCTAGGGTTTGTTTTTTTTGGTGGTGGTGGTGTGTTGTGGCTTTTTTTTTTAATTGTTGTTGTTAAAAAGGGAAGAGATGTGCTACAGTTTGAGGCAAATGCACATGAATTAGAAAAGTTTTTTGTGACCATTTGCTTTGAATCTGCTGCTGTGACCAAAATAAATTTGAACTGATAGAATACGGCTGTTTATATAATTTTATTTCTCAACATCTGAGGAAATTACAAGATTAACATAATTTCCAAATACTTCTATTCAGCATTTAATGGCTGACATTTCCAGGGTCAGCAGGCATGGAGCTGAGATGTGGAATGTCTGGACATTCTTTACAGCACAGTACCAGGAAGAGCCTTCATGTGGCTAACTCAACAGGATTTTTCTTCCCTGATAGATGCAACAAGAACATCTATAAACATTTTTAAAGTTTTGGTCAAGAGTAAATGCTTGGCAAAGATTTTTCTGACTTCACTTGGAGTTAGAACAGATTGTATCATTTCTAGGTTGATATGACCAAAAGCCTTTTAAGGAATCAAACTGCCTACCTTTTCTTGCACACCAATAGGATTTGCAATTAGAGGAACATTGTAGGTACTGTAAATAAATAGAGCTCAAAGCTCTCACTATGTGACATCTTGAAGTACATTGCAAGTCTTAAAAGTGACACAGTGTGAAAAAGTACCATCTAAGACTGAAGTAACTATATTCTGCTTGGAATTCTTTATGAATAAACTGACAAAACAAAATTCAAATGCATATTACATATAGCAATATGACTAAAGAAATCAGCAAGGAAAGACTTAAAGGGTAGCAAAATACCCTTTGGATTTCTTAGCTGACATCAGGAAAGCAAACCATAATTTTCTGTTCTCATTTTAAATGATGCCTTTCCTTTCAGTTCTAGTATTCAGATTACTTAGTCAAAAATACAGATAAATAACCTACATTCTATGTTTGATAACTGTGTTACATCAATAGTACATTTTGTCTTTTATCTGTTTAAGAGCACCACAATACTAGTTGCTGCTGACACTGCATCATCATCTATAAATATCATGCCCTGGAAAACAAGAGAAGAGTTGATGTTTCTGTGTGTATTCACTCACATTGTTGTTAGCACAACAGGACTCTGGTTTGGCTTGGATCTACCACTGGGTGTTACTGTTACATATATAATAAATAATTGATAACAGTCCTACTGTCTGATTGAAAGTTGCATGCTGTGAATACCTGGGAACACTGTTAAAGATAAACTCTTCAAATGTGATAAGAAAAAGCCATAGGTGTTCAGATACTAAGGAGAGATACAGAGATCTGAGTTCTACACCACCATCAGGATCTAGGAATGCAGTGTTTAACTATATCTAGCTAAAAGGACCTTAGGGGTACATTTCATTTCTCAGAAATTAGCTACCTGACAAACATGTCTTTTCTTGGTACTTATTTTCTCCTTTGTCTTATAACTCTCTTCCCTGTAACTGAAGGAAGTGCTGAAGGAATGAACAAGTCCTACTAATTATGTTTTTTGTTTTTTGTTTTTTTTTTTTTTTGGGGGGGGGAGGGGGGTAAGATTATAAATGAAAACACATTTGACTAAATCCTGTGGAAAATGTAATTTGTTATGTCACAGCAATCACTCAGCATGTGTGCAGCTGGGTTTGATGATACCAGACCCTGCTTGTTATAAAATCAATACCAATGGCCTCAAGAAAGGAAGGGAAGATGAAGAAAGACTGATGGTTTGTGGACTTAAATCAGTTTAGGTCATTGGAAACTAAAAGGGAATATTTTAACTTGCCAATTAATTACTTTTTCAATGCCAAGACCAAGGAGTGGAAGCCAAATTAATGTCTTCTGTCTCATTTCAGAAACATTCCATGTCTTTTACCAAAGTCCTTTGGATTATTACAGAATAGAGAAGGGGGAAAATGTTGTGCTATATGTATATATATACACATGTATATATAATTTAAAACACTTCCTAAAAAGAATGAGAGCATAACAAATATTAAACACAGGATTTTCAGTGACACTTTCCATAGGCCAACTTCCCACTCAACAGGAAGTAGTACACCACTTCTAAAAATTAATCAATGCCCTATTTGTTTGTGTTAGTTCAATTTAAGGTGACCTTATTAGAAAAGCTCCATCTTGGAAAAATCCATGATTGCCTGGATCAAAACAGGAACAATTTTATTCCTCCAAACATTTATTACTGCCAGCATAACACTGAAAGCATAGCAGAAGCACTACAGTCACAGTGCAAACAAGGCTGATACCCACAGGACCCCACCAAGCTGTCAGCCACTAATGCTGGACCAGGAGCTCTGGCTGCACCATTTTTCTCCACTTTTCTCTAAACCACTTTTCTCTAAACACTGGGTGAACAAGTGTACAATGGTCTGCAAGTTCTGCAAAGTAGTAGTAACAAAGGCCAACATTGAAAGAGAATCATAACTCTTCATGAAACTCCCCCTATGGTATCTCCTGATCATGCCCTATAGCTGGAAGACGGAGGACTCTAGGCCAAGCTCAGCTCAACTCCACAGTTGAAAGCCAAGACCAAAGAAGGAAAAGCAGAAACTCTTAGCAGAGCATATTCATTGGTGTGGGTGCTCACCTATATTTTGTGTTTAGGGCCAAAGGTCTACTTGGTACAAAGGAAAAATAAATGAAAGGGAAGCAAAGATTAAAAGCAAACAGATGAAGAAAAACATCAAGGTACAAAAAAGGAAAAAGTAAGGAGAAAGCAAAAAGGCAAAAAGATGGCACTGGCCACTGTCATGTCAGACAACAAAAAAGGCTTATTCAAGCATATCAATGGCAAGAAAAGGTCAAAGGAAAACATTGGACTAACATGGACTAACATTTGAAGTGAATGGTCACCTAACAAAGCAGGATGATGAAAAAGCAGAGGCATTTAATGACTTTTTTTTTTTTTTTTTTTTTTTTTCCCCTCAGTATTTAATAGTAATTACTGATCTGCCTGGACCTCAGACTTGGAAGGTCATGACTGAAGGAGCAGTGACTTTCCAACTGTGATATCCAGAGTTGAAGGGGAATGGCTGTATCAGCTCAATGTTCAGTAGTCCATGGGGCCAAGTAGAATTCACCCCAGAGTGCTGAAGGAATTAGCAGATGTTACAGCTGGACTCCCCCTCAACAAGCAAAGGTTACAGGAGTCTGGGGAGGTCTCTGGTGACTGGAAGCTAGACAATGTTACACCCATTTACAAAAAGGGCACAAGAAAAGACACAGGAAACTACAGACATATTGGTCTAACCTCAGCCCCTGGAAAAGTTATGGGGAAGATTGTCCTGGGGCGTACTGAAAGGCATTCAAAGAACAAAGCTGTTATCAGGTATGGTTAATATGGATTCATCAGGGGAAATTCCTGCCTTAGTAATTTGATCTCCTTCTATGATAAGGTCACTCACTTGGTGAGTGAAGGGAAGGCAGCAGGCATAATCTTTCTGGATTTTACTAAGGCCTTTGATATCATCCCTCACAGTATCCTTCTGGACAGACTGCCCAACTGTGAGGTGAACGGGTGCATGCCACTCTGGGTGATGAACTGACTCAGTGGTAGAGCTCAAATGGTTGTGATAAATGGGGCTACATCTGGCCAGTGATGTTCCCCAGGGCTCAATTCTAGGGCCAGTCCTGTTTAACATTTTTATCAGTGATCTGTATGCGGGAGTAGAGTGCATCCTCAGTATGCTTGCTGATGATACTGAACTGGGATGTGCTGTGGATTCCCTGGAGAGATGAGAGGCCTTCCACAGGAATCTAGATAGAGATCTAGATAGGGATCTAGGTTGGAGCACTGGTCAATCATCGGCAGCATAAAGTTCAACAAAGGAAAATGCCAGGTTCTGCACCTGTTATGGAGTATTGCCAGACACAGGTACAGACTGGAAGATAAGTGGCTGGGGAGCAGCTCAGCTGAAAGTGACCTACGGGTGCTGATGACAACAGGCTTAGCATGCCAGCAGTGTGCACTGGCAGCCAAGAGGTTAAACTGCATTTTGGGGTGCGTTAAACAAAGCATAGCCAGCTGGTGAGAAAAGGTGATTCTCTCACTATCTTCAGCATTGGTGCAGACTCACCTTGAATACTGCATGCAGTTCTAGGCCTGACAATATAAAAAGAATATTAAGATAACTTGCAAGTGTACATGGGATGGCAACAGAGCTGGTAAAGGAGCTAGAAGGCATGTCCTATGAGGAGAGGCTGAGGACATATGGGTTGTTTTGTCTGGAGAAGAGGAGGCTGAGAGGTGACCTCAAGGCTCTCTGCAACTCCCTGAGGAGGGGAAGAGCAGAGGGAGTCACTGGTCTCTGCTCCCTGGTCACCAATGACATGACAAGCATGAACAGCATAAAACTGTGCCAGGGAGGTGCAGACTGGACATGAGGAAAATGTCTTTACTTTGAGAGTGGTTAAACACTGGCACAGACTTCCTGGTAAGGTCGCTGATGCCCCATGCCTGTCAGTGTTCAAGGGGTATTTAGACAATGCCCTCAATGCTTTAACTTTCAGTTAGCCCTGAAGTGGTCAGGCAGTTGGACTAAATTATCTTTGAAGGTCCTTTCCAAATGAAATATTCTATTCTATTCTCTTTCCTGTCCTTGTATCATATGAAAGAGTAAAGGGTCATACCCCATGTGCCTTCTCCAGACTTCATCTGATTCTTTGAATCTCAATTTTCTGTCTTCTCAGCCTCCTCTTTCTGGCCAAAAACTGTAAACATCATTTTAGGCTCAGGATGCTATGGATTTCTTTTCTATTAATTCCTAACATTTTCTATTTTTGACCACCTCTGAGAGTCAAGCTGATAATTTAACATAACTGCCTCTTGCAACTCCAGTATCTTGTTCCTGAATAACGACAGCACGTTTAGAATCTACCACTGTTTGTGCAAAGTTAAGGTTGTTTCCTTCTGTGTGCATCCCATTACACTTATATAAGTGGAATTTCATCCCCCCTCTTAACATCCACTCATGCTATATTCTGAGGTCTTTCCACAGAATTTGTAGTTGTTCTCATCTTTGCCATCCACAATAACTCAGTATCATCAGCGTTTGCCCAATTGCCTCTTGCAGTACATGAAGAATGACAGATGAATTTTCCTCAGAGTGTATTAAACAAAAATGCCAATATTCATCTCACAAACACCTCAGCAAAATGCTATAAAATGTTGTTCCTATTCCATTGTGATTTTTGACTAAATTGGGAAAAAAAAAATAAAAAAATGTCAGGATTACTACTTTAACACAGAGAGTTTGGGATTTCTTAACAATTTTCTATTGCTCATATTCTTTCCTTGAAGAACAGCATAATGGTCTATGAGATTATTACACATTCAGATCAAAATGATTATTTTGAGTTGTAACTTTAAGATTCAGTGATGAATACTGACAAGAATTTTTTGAGCTTGATGTTGTGACCAAAAAAAAAAAAAAAAAGTCAAAATTACAACTGGCATTCAAGTACTTTAAACAATGGTCAGATAGTGAGCCTGGTTATTTCTAGAGCTCCGCTGTGGTTACTTAGGAACTGAAATACAATGCCATAGTCGTGCCAATGAAAACCATCAATTGTGAATGCAGAGCGCCAGACTAGTTCACAGTTTGCATCAGTGCAACTCATTTCAACTTACAGTTACAGTTATGACTGGCCACAAGTTTAAAACATACAAGCAACAGATGATTTAATTTTTTTTGGTCGACATGTACTAAGGAGATTCAAATTTCAGACACAAATCTCCCAATATATATATTGGATGGTATTTCCCCATACTTCTTATTTGTCATTTCAACCAATAAAATAGTAAGTTGCATTTATATAAATATGCAATTTCAAAAAAAGAAAAAACCCTAACTACTATCTCAGATAAATGAGAAAACCTAACAAGTGGTTTTATGATGAAAAAAAAAAAAAAAAAAAAAAAGTATGATTAAATAACTCATCTGCAGAAAAGCTTAGTTAAACAGTTTAATTCTTAATGTAATGTCTCTTTGGCTTCTGAATACATTAAAAAAAAAAAAAGGAATAAATCTGTGATCAAAAAAAAAAAAAAACAAGTTGTAAAAATTAGAAGTAAACAGAATGTGTTGTTGAAAAGAAGAAAAAAAAAAACAGTTTCAACATAATTTCAAGGTACATGATTCTCTTCAGATAATTCCTATTTTCAGTGATTCAATTAATGCTGAGAGGGAAAGTGTGACTGGGTCATTGCTTCCAGCACATTATGGGCCCATAGCTGTCTGCATTTCCTTTCCCTTTTTTCAGATATTTAAGGAAAAAAAATCAACAGGTAGCACTTGAGAGACAGAACGGAGGGAACGCTGTACTCTAAGACAGAACTTAACATGTAGCCAATATACAGGACTGGACTTTTAAGACAAGCTGTTTCCCTTTATCACTTTAATTCTACCTGGCCCCATAGAAAAGTTTTAGCTGACCAAGATTATTCTTCCTACTGTAAAGGCTCCACCAATTTACACATCACTCTTCCCTTAAAAGGCTATTAACGTTGCCATTTTAGGCTAATGCATAATTATCACTATTATTTTAACCATTATGCATAACTATCACTATCATTTTCTACATAATTGTCACTACCACAGAAAATACAAAAGCATAACTGGGTCATAGTTCTGCAATACTCAAAGAATTTTTGTTTCCTCTCTTTGAAACAGGGCATTAAATCTTTGTATACTAGCCATCAAATACCCTATCAATTTTAATACAATAAAGCATTGAATATGTTAAATAATCATGTTTAAGAGGAAGGCATCAAACTTTCATATGAAGAGTTTATTCATTATGCTGCAACAAAAGAATATAAAGTGTATGTTACACTCAAAATGTTCTTACAGGCAAGAAGGAAATATACCGTGTACACATAACAAAGCAGTTACAGTGAGCCTGACTGATATCTTAATCATCTAAACAAAATATAACTAAAAAATATTAGTAATCTAGTTATAAGAACACTGATATTTACAGCACAAAATATATATATATTAAAAAAAAAAAAAATGCACTCATTAATAATAATACCCATAAAAGCATTGTTCAAGAAAGTTTACTAAAACTTACTTTTTCTCTGGTGGGGAGACTGCAAGAAGTCATTAGAACCATCCTTATGGCCCTAGGCAAGGTGGGCTATACCTCGTGCTTTTCATGACAGATGCATATCTGTTCCTAAAAAATCCAGTGGAGGGGGCACCACAGCCTTCATGCATCAGTACTCCTATTATTCTATTATTGCAGGTTTTTCCTCTCATTTATCTAAATAGCCCATGTAACAACCGCAGCTGACTTCTTCTTATCCCAATTGCAGTGAAGAGCAGTTAATTTTCTCCTTTTTGCAGCTATATGTAATGTTTAAATAGGGTATAATAATACTTTTTTTTTTTTTTTTTTTTTTTTTCAGGTGAAAAATCCTAATTCTGTCATCATTTCTCCTCAGGTCACATTTTCTACACTTCCAGTAGTTTGTGTTCCTCTCTTCCAGACTCTCTTTTGCTCTAATCTCACCTACAAATTACACCATTAGCTTTATCTGAAGGATCTTGGACATCACTTGATTCCAGACCTCTCCCTTACTGAAAACGTTACCTTCATCACATAAGATCAAAGCATGCCTTGCTGACATGCCCTCGGGAACGAGTGGCTATCATCTCAAGTTCAATATAGCTATGAAGGTCAGACCAGACCTTCCAGCCATCTCTTTCCTGCCTTCACTCCAAATTCTCAAAGTTTTCTCACCATCCTGCCAGTTGCAGGCACCCATAACCTGGATGCCAGCTTTAATTTAGACTTTCAGCTATGCCTGCAGAACCCTCTCTAAAATGGAGCCTTTTTCATCCATTTATGCTGTTAAAATTCTCATTAAGGTCATAGTTATTTTACAGCTCACTTACTGTAGCATCTTGGCCCTGACAAAGGCGTTTTTGTCACAGGCATATCTGTTTATACACTGCTGCCAAGACTGTCTTCAGAGCCCAACACTGCGATACACTCATGCAGTTCTTTGAATTTTTGACTGTTCCCCTCACAATAATCAAACAACAAAGAGAACAAAAATTCATTTTTAAAGACACTGACAACTATTCTCATTTTATGAATAATTTTTCATTTACCAAGGGATGTGGTTCAAGCTTTAATTAGTCTACATATTACCCATCTGTTTATTTGTTTAAAAACGTGTTTCATCAAATCTATATTGATCTCCCTATAAACATACATAACTTTCCTCTTCCATATGCCCTTCATGCTCACCTCGTTTCTGCAGTGTCTAAAAATCTATGCCCCTCCCCCAAAATCAAAAAGACAGAAAGAATGATTGCTCTGCTACTGTGCAAGACACTAGCCCATTTAATTGACATTGCCCAATAATCTCCATGCACATGTTGGTTTGTCTTCACTATTTTGCCCTTTGTTATGGTGGACAACATCCTCTGTTACATGTGTCTGTTACACAATGTCTGTATTGTGCTTGGGGGTTCTATGAACAACAATGATAATAAAATTAATAGTTATATTGTACCATATGGAAACTGAACTGATCTAACCCAGCAAATAAATTCCTCAGCTAGGATCTTGCACAAACATCATGGTTTAGAAAGTTTAGAAAAGCAAAAATGTCTGCCAACATTGCAACATATCTGTGCTCATTTAGAGTTCCAGAGGCAGTAGTCCTGCTAAAACTAGTATAATTATATATAAGTGATGTTGGCATACCACATAAAATATGTCAGAAGGACAGAAACAGATGTTTCCTGGACTGCATGTCCTCAGTGAGTTTTACACCATCACTTTGCAAATAAAAGTGAAGTCCTTTTTAATGAAGTCAGTTTCTCTCTTTTTCCTGGAAAGACCACCTGTTTTCTGGTATTGTACAGAAACTAGTTCATAAGTTACCAATTAAGTTTTCCATCACTTAGGCCTTCTAGGCAATTCTGTTATTCTGACATTGTCTATTTCTGTGTTAAAAATGCCAGGCTTTGTTTGTATTGTACTCTGCCTAATTCCTTACTGCTGGAATTTAGGGTTAACATTTTAACTCATATGTGGTTTCAGAACTGCCTTCTAAATTGAAGAGACAAAGCCTACTTATATAACTTTTCTTCCAACTTTTACCTGTCTTGTACAAGAAATTAATAAACAACTCTGTGCTGCTATTCAGCAGCCAAGTTACATTTGCTCAGACTTTTTATTTCAAAACTGCAAGTTCTCTATGCTCTCCATAAGCTTTCTTTTGCAGAAACTGCAGTATCCTGATTCTAGTGTGCAGGTATTGCAAGTTCAGGCTTTTGTTTTAAATGAATCCTACCCCTGTATCTTACTCATTATCTTTGTAATGAAGTCCAGTGATTCCGTTCACAATCTCATATAACTTCCATTATCGATGCCTTTTTACTCAGACTGTAAAAATTATTTCTATATATATACAGATTCCCCTACAGTTGGTCATACAGTGGTATAACCTTCAAACTATTTCTCCAAGATCAGGATTTCCTAGAAGCATACAGATAACCTTTACTGAAAGCATATGTACATTAGGTATGCTGTATCTCAAAGAAAAATACTAGTAATTAGGAAAAAAAAAAAAAAAAAGACAGCAAAAAGAAACTCTTGAGGAGCTAGGAAGCATAGATTATTCTCAAGTATTATCACTGAAACAAATACATATTTCTAGAATCTTTGCTATCTGAGCATTAAGGAAGAACTCCCTCTTCCTTAACAAGGAGGGAGATATGAGTCCAAATTAATATATATTCTGGGACAGCCAACTTGAAGCTGGCAAATGTCGTTCCAATTTTCAAGAAGGGTAAGAAAGAAGACCATTGTAATTACATGCCTGTCAGTCTCACTTCAGTGCCTGATAAAAATATAGAGAAGATTTTCTAGGAGTTATTGAAAAAAACCTGAGACAATGGAGACATTGGTCAAAGCCAACACAGGTTCTTGAGGGGAAAGTCCTGTTTAACAAACTAAAATTCCTTTTATTACAAGGTTACCCACCTAGTTGACCAAGGGAAGCCAGTTGATGCAATCTTTTCGGATTTCAGTAAAGCTTTTTTCAATGTTTCTTACAGTATTCTTCAGGGCAAAATGTCTAGCATATGGCTAGACAAATGCATAATATGATGGGTGAACAGTTGGGTGATAGGTTGGTCTCAAAGGGTTATAGTAAATGGGGTTACATCAGGCTAGTGGTCAGTCACTAGTGGGGTTCCCCAGGGCTCCATTTTATGGCCATTTCTTTTTCATGTTTTCATAAATGACTTGGACACAGAACATGAAGATACATTAAGTAAGTTTGCTAATGACACTAAATTGGGTGAAGCTGTTGACTCCCTCTAGGGTGGAGAGGCCTTGCAGAGAGATCTTGGTGAATTACAGGGTTGGGCAATCACCAACAATATGAAGTCCAACAAGAGAAAGTGACAGGTTCTGCACTGGGAATGGGGAAATGCTGTCTATACATACAGACTAGGGGAAGTGAAGCTACAGATCAGTCTCCTGGAAAGGAATCTAGAGGTTTTGAGTGACAGCAAGTTGAATATGGGTCAACAGCGTGCCCTGGCAGCCAAAGTGGCCAGCCATATCCTGGGGTGCACCAGGCACAGCACTGCTAGCTGGTTGAGGGAAGAGATTTTCTCACTCTGTGCTAGTGTGGCCTCACCTCAAGTACTGTGTGAAGTTTGTGGCACCACAGTATAAAAAGGACATAAAATGATTAGATAGCGTCCAAAGGAGACCTATGACATGGTGAAGGATCTAGAGAGCAAGATGTATGAGGATTGGCTTAAGTCATTTGGGTTGTTCAGTTTAGAGAAGATGAAATTGAGGGGAGACCTTGTGGCGGCCTACAGCCTCCTCACAAGGAGGGGGCAGAGAGCCAGGCACTTATCTCTGGTGACTAGTGATAGGACCCGAGGAAATGGCATGAAGCTGTGGCAGGGGAGGATCAGACCAGATATTAGGAAATAGTTCTACAACAAAATGTTGGTTGGGCACAGAAACAGGCTCCCCAGGGAAGGGGTCATGGCACCAAACCTCCCAGAGTTCAAGCGTTTGGACAACATTCTCAGATTTATGGTTTGATTTTTGGGTGGTCCTATGTGGAGCCAGGAGTGGGACTCAATGGTTCTTGTAGTCCCTTCCAACTCAGGATATTCTACGACTGTTGCTTCACTATAGGCATTTCCTGATTAAGTGGTTATTGTCATGGCCTGATTCACATTGGATTCAAAATCATAGACTGATCCTGAAGTACCATTTTATAAGACTGGCTTTCTCCTTATTGTGGATAGTTTAATTGTGCCAGAGGACTGAATCCTTTGCCTACAACCTTAGTATCAGAGGTTAAGACAACCTTTCAGAATGAATGTCTTGAAGGTGAGGATGAAACCTTAAGTTTCCTTTCTACCACTACATGAGTTTGATACACCTGCGGCAGCTTGTATTGCCCAGTAAATACAGATATATTCCTCTGCTCTGGCCAGGCTTTCTTAAGCAATGAAGGCTCAGGGTTATATCTATTTCATCTAAGTTACATAGAAAATATTCCTCGTTTGTTTATAGATGCTGAGATGAATTGCAAGAAAGCCATGAGGTACAATTGCCTTAGACAAACTGTAAGTATTACAATTGGCATAGCTGAATTCCTTCTTATTTTTCTTATTCTCTGAGTAGGAGATCAGAGAAAACCCATGCATGAGACGTCTTTCCTGATATCTGCAAGAGTCATAGAATCACAGAATGGTTTGTTTTGTAAGTGATCTTAAAGCTATCCATTTCCAACTGCTAGATCAGGTTGCTCAAAGCCCTGTCCAACCAGATCTTGAAGAATTCCAGGGCTGGTGCATCTACAGCTTCTCTGGGCAACCTGCTTCAGTGCTTTACCACCATTGTAGTAAAGAATTTCATCCTAACATCTAATCTAAATCTACCCTCTTTTAATTTAAAACCATTACCCCTTCCCAGATAGAGTCTCACCCCATCTTTCTTGTTGGCACCCTTTAAATACTAGAAGTTGCTATAAGGTCTCCCTGGAGCCTTCTCTTCTCCTAGCTAAATAACCCCAACTCTTTCAGTCTATATTCATAGGAGAATTCTGAGATCAGACTTTCTGGAGAACCAACCAACCAACAACAAAAAAGCAAACAAACAAAATACTTGGAGGTTTTTTATTGTTGTTGGTGGTTGCTTGGTTGTTTTTTATGGTGAATAGGTCTTTAACTAGACTTCACCATTGAATAATTGATCCATGGACAGCCCATGAAAGGGGTCAGAAATCATCTCCTGAATGTATTTTTTTCCTAAATGGTTGGTAACCTATGGGAGATAAATGGTAATTAGGGTTTAACAACATAGCTGATGTTATGACCTAAACTTATTTGCCTTTTAGGCTGGAAAAATAATGAATGGGCTCTTACATTTTTGTTCACATAAGGACTTAGGGATGTATTGTCTGAGGACATCTGATCAGTGGAAATCTTTAAAGGAAGAAGGAACATCTTGCAGATTACCTTGATTTCTTTGCCTCTAAAAATGTTCATGTATCATCTGCATCTGGGATCAGATAGCAAGGATCATCCAATGGTCCGAGTGAGCAGTCTGCTACATGAACCAGCAACAGAGATTTTATGAGAAAGATGCATCTTTATGAACATTCGCAGTTTAAGCTGAGATAGGAGACATACGTAGCTATGTGACATTCCACAGCTTGATACAGCTTGATATACCAACCTCTGCCAGCTCTGTAACGGAGGAAGGGTGACGTCTGGCTTCAGGCACCGCATAAGTGCAAGCTGACATGTGGCGTAACAGTCTGAAACAGTCTGAAATCTGTGGCTGACAGATTTATCTTGGGGTTACAGATGACTGTCCAGATGGACTGGAATCCCCTCCTCTGGAAGGTATGAAATTGCTATTTGCAGACCACTTGAGCTCTAGTGAGTGACAATTCACTTCATTTTTTTTCAGGTTCAGCTGTTAAAAAAAGCTGAAGTTCAAGGATTATAGTGTTGTCCTGAAAGCTATACCTTTGAGTAATTATTGAACAAACATAACTGCATTAACTCCATATGCACAAGCAGCTGATGGACACTTTTTGTAAACAACCTTAGAACTAGGGAAAGTCTGAATGATATTACATTGCTGTGAATCACGAATATTTTATGGAAAAGAAATAGCTCACCGTATGGAAGCATGTGTCTTAAAGGAAGCTAAAAAAATGTCTTGAAAGTTTAAAAAGAAAGTGAGTGAGAGAGAAACGAAAGTAATGTTACCATCTTGAGTCCAAGACCCTCCAGTTTTCTAAACTCAAAGACAGAAAAAATACTTCTCCTTTTTTTTCTGAAGAAACAAATTTTTGGTAGTAGAATTTATTTCCTTGATTTCCAAAGATATTTCCTATCAAATGTATATCAAATAAAGTAAGACTGTATTAATTTCATATACTATTCATGAAAGACATCCATGAAAATTATGAGAAAATCCACAAAAAGAATATGCATATGATGACAATACCCCAAAAAGATAACTTCTAAGAAAAAGAGATAACTTCTAGGACCTGACCAATGATTATTCTAGCGCAATCTCAAAGAAAAGGTAAAGATGTTATCTGAAAACAAAGTTTGGGAAGAAATGTCACTGTTATTCAGCACATCAAACTGGCATTATCTTGGTTATATCACACATTGATTGTATTTGCAAACAATGGTAGATTTTTAAAAGGAAAAGAAAATTAATTTCATAAAGTGCAAATGGTTACCTATCACCTTAAATTGGTAAGTATTTCACAGCTGTCTGACCCTTGTATTTAAAGGGGTTCCACCAAAGGAGCAAGATATCTATGGGCAGATATTATTCCTGGGACTTTGTATGTTATCTGTTCAGTAGCTTAAGATGTTTATTCCTGCAAATAATTAAAACCTCCAGCGAGTTCTCTTCAAAATATGTCATGAACCCTTACTCATTACAATTATTATAGAAATATATATGGAAAAAATAAGTAATTATAAGGACAAAACTTACAGTGTTACTCATAGAAACTTAGTTACTCTTCAGGAAATTTAGCCATTTTTTCATTTTACATGTAGTTTGACACTCATTTCTGTTCAAAAAAGACAGATGCTTTGTCCTGTCAATAAGCAATATTTATACAGCAATGTTACTTTGCTAGGCATAGTTGGACTGCAATAGTGGACTACTTCCTCTACTCTTTTTTAATCTAGGTTTTGGAGTTCTTTAGCCCTGGGAACAGCTGCCATTAAATAAAGCTGTTTAGCTTTCTTAGCTACTAGAATGATAATGGCTGGGGTCATTTTTAGGTGACATCAGGATATCTTCTCTAATAGGCATCACTAACTTGTCTTCAGGACCTAAATGGATAAAAAATAATTGATAAGAAATCTCTGATCAAAGGTATTTCAGTCTTCAGGATCAGTATCAACTATAGACAGCACCTCTTGCAAAGCTCTGAAAACTATTGGGAGCAATGTAAAAGCAGAACAGTCTGCACTGATGTCATGACAATAACTTAATGATGAAGGGCTTTTGGAAGAAGCTGAAGGGCAAGTCCTTGTGACTCAAGATCTGTGTCTCCTTTGTTAATTGGGTGTTCATCATCTCTGTCTCTAAAAACTTCTTAGAGAGTTCTTGAAATTGTGACCACATGAGTATTAGGCCATTTTCATTAGCAGTATACTGAAGTGGGAAGATAATTTGCTTCTACACCTTAATAAACTCAGCAGTAAATTTACTGTGAATAGTACTGAAGAGAAGACAATTTTCACCAACAATTAATTAACTACAATTGTTTTTAGAATCATGACTGCTGTTTCAGTGTTGTCACTGAAACATATGGAGATAAATAAAGTATACTATATGTAGGAACAAGAGAAACCTTAAAAACTAAGCTGGCTGGTAAAGCAGCATCACTAGTGTCCTTACCAAAATGTCATTTTGAGCTCTGTTCTCAATCAGAAAACAAAGACAAACAGGACGAGCAATATATATAGAGAGAGAGATAAGAAGGTATTAGCAAAGGTGTCTTAATCCTTTACACATTCTCTACCTTTGCACAAGATGGTCAGCACTAAGAACCAAGCTGCTCCAGTTACTTTCTATCACCTGTCTTGGGAACTACATCCTTTCTGACAGCAAGAGACAGATCACAGAATTTAGAGACAGAAAAGATTCACGTTCTTACTTTTTGCTTTCAAAGAGCAGTCTTACTTTGTTGTGTGTCGATATTTCCTTCTCCTTGGAAGAGTCTTACTGACAGATGGAGCAACTGAATGTTTTTTCCTAAAACAATGCAGATAAAAATTCTGTCCTTCTGGGAGGAGCACAAGTCTTGTGTTTTGAATGCAACTTTTCAAATCAATAGGAAGCAAAATCTGATAAGACTTTTTATTATTATTATTTTTTAACATTATTAGGGAAGAAATTGGAATAAAAAGTGGTAGATTTTATAAGGAATTCATGCCTACTGGCTTGAGAAGCACAAGTTAGAGAATGAGCTACAAGTTAGAAGACGTTCATATGCTGTAAGTGGGAGTTAGATAACTGCTGACACTCTTTCTTTTATTTCCTTGCTGGATGAAGGGCTGCAAGAACTTTTATTTTTGATCATACACTTCAGCCAAACAACAGCACAAAGATATACACAGGCCATGAGTAGATAGAGTGGTTTCTTTACAGATGAACACTTAAAGAAGAACCACAGATTCTGTGTCACAAAAACAAAGGTCAAAAAAGGTCCTTCTGCAAAGTTAATAGCATCTGTTCAGAGAGCAGGAGGTTTAAAGCTTAGATACTTTTTCCATATCACTAAGTTCAGCACTAACAGCTCAGTCACAGAGACAGTTTTTCTTTTGATATTGACTTGGACAGTACAGATTGCTGGTTTTAGTTTTGAAGATTTTGTTGTTGCCTTTTTTTTTTTTTTTTTTCCCCGTTTTCTTGGTTTTTAATCTGGAGAAATCTGTTCCAAATGAAAAAGTTTAAGTGTTTTCACTGAATGTATCTAAGAGTTAAACTTGCCTGTGATTTTTACGGAATTATATAGAAAGACTGCAAAGAGAATCTGATTTTTGGAATCCAGGGCATTCAGTAGACAAGAAAAAATCAGAATCATCTTTCTGATGAACTCAAGTTTCATTACCTGTTTAAAAAGGTAAGCATAGTATACAAATGATTCAGTACAGCATAGTTTCAGTTGATTACACCTATCTGCACTTACCGCATTGGGAAATAAACAAAAACAACAAATAAACACCATCATACTCTAGGTGGTGAAAGAAGCATGGTTAAGGAATAATATATAGGAAAAGATGAGCCTATGACATATGGATGACCCAGTCTTCCTAGTGCAAGCCCAGTCTTAGAGAGAAGACATCCTCTTCCAACCCATGGTGCCTGTGGAAGAGGTTGTATTCCAGACTTGCCACTACCACCTACAATAGTTATGTCTGCTCCTCTGCTAGCAGTGTAGCTTGTATACAACGTGTAAAACCTGCCAGGCTGCCTTAGACACCAGCTCGATTAATTTTGTATTGAAGCAGATGATCCATACTGGCTCTGCTGCAGTAGTAACAAGAAGCAGATGCCGGAGTCATATCATAAATTGGCAGATGCATCTGTTCAGCTGAAGTATAAAACTTTAAACTTTGTTTAGATTAGGAAATTTTAACCATCATTGTAATTGTTACCATCCCATGTAAAGATTAGGAAAAGGAAAGTGGTGTGATTACTACAAGATCCTGCTATAACTGAGATATGAGTTGTTAAGTTCCTCATCTGTCATCCTCCAACTCAGAGCCGTTTGGCATGGCCAGAGCACAAACTCCACTGATTCTTTGTCCCACTCCCCAGTTTCCCATTTTCCCATCTTTGGACAGGCACTGACTATAAGATGTTATCCTATTTTGTGTCCAAGCCATAAGACCAACATTTCTAACAAAGCTACGTATGAGTGAGTGTAGGAGGTTGCTCCCAGGGGAGTAACATCTCTTATTTTTTTCTAAATAAGAAAAACAAGTATACTATACAGTTAGGGCTAAGCTTTCCTGAAATGTATTCGATGACCCAGAACAGATCTCCAAGTGCTTGGACCACCTCCAT
Source organism: Netta rufina (assembly GCF_964035555.1). Taxonomy (NCBI): domain Eukaryota; kingdom Metazoa; phylum Chordata; class Aves; order Anseriformes; family Anatidae; genus Netta; species Netta rufina. The sequence goes on along the minus strand of NC_140124.1, from coordinate 84,061,441 downwards.
CTCTCTTACTTGCCAAAACAAGCAATAGCAACAATCTATACAAACAATAGAGGAATTTCAAACCTCAGTTCATACCGTATGAATGCTTTATATCAGGGGGATTTTTTGTTAGTTTTCTAAATTTCCATTTTATTTTCTAAATTGTTTTGTTACTGTAAATATCATACAATGAACTTACAAATTAGGACATTTAATTTTGGGGTTATGCTTCACGTATTCAAGACCACAGGACCTCTATGTTGGTGTGAATTTATTGAATATTTCACTCCTACCCAAGCTGCTGAACAGGCTGCATGCCTTTCCTTTGCAGAAGAAAAACACATTTATATCTTCATGTAAGTATTTGTGTCTTTTTACCTGTTCATGTATAATGGAATCAGTTTGAAGAAAAAAAAATAATCCTTTAATCTCCCCCCTTAACCAAGCTTACACAAGTGTAACACATGGCTGTCAACTGACTCCAACAACAGGGGCTCCTCCATGTGTACAGGATGTAGATCCCTGTGTGTACGGGGTGGAGATCAGCATCAGGGACTGAAATGCTCGAACCATGGTCAGCACCCAGTCGGTGCCTTTCAGTATCCGGTTTCAAGTGTCATTTCCAATGCAGCACTGATGAGCGTTTGCCTGTGCCTGCCGCTGCAGCTAGACAGCACGTAGCATGGCTTACCAGCACGTTGCTGACCTTCAATCAGCTACAAATTCTTTCTGTTGTGTAAATGAGACCTTACACAAAGAGAAGTTCCCAAAAAGATTCAGAGCATTTCACGGGCATCTCACTCCAGGGGAACAAGTACCTCTGAGGTAAGTTCTTCTCTTTATAGCAGTTCATATAGTCCAGACAGGTGTTAATAGCCAAATTCCAGATGGATCATCACTCCCCCTTCCCTTTCTATGCTGCCTGAACAAGGCTGGAGAAGGGATTTGCCACTACGCTGGGATAATGAGCTGTCTCAATCCTCTTCTTCACTGATCTTACCACAGTTGCTGTATGGCTCTCATACCTTTTTAACAGGACCGACCACATATTAATCTAGAGTTCAACAGAAGGATCCCTTCACAACCTGTGTTCAAAAGAGGTGTTTAATCTCCCTTCAGGACAAAATACAATAACATGATTCAAGTGGGAAAAGGTGGCAAAAGAAGATACTTGATGTATTGCATTTACTTCAAATGCAAATTGAATTTTTTTAAAGGCCAAATCCCACTTTATGTGAGTGCTATTAATTAAGAACTAGCCAACAGAGAACTTTAAGAGAGGTATTGGTAAAAAATTGTCCTTCACAGAGGGGATTTTCTATAAAGGTTCATATCTACATTCAAATCTATTCAGCTTCTCTTGGCTAGAAAAGTAGACAAGATAGTAACCCACAAACTCATCCAGCTTTTCATGCACTATCCAAAGGTGATTTAGACCACATCACAAAAACCTCTGTAGCAGAAACTACAGAGGATCTTGGTGAAGTAAAGATCAATACGTGACTTCTCATTCGAGCATTCTGCTGCTAGTAACCTTGACAGCTGCAAATAGTGAAGCCAGTCCCTGCCAGCATTTCTGGATGAACAATCTACTCATTTGCTTCTAGCAGGTTATCTTTTGTTCTGATGAGATACTTGTCTACATATGAAAATGGACATTTATCTCTAACATAAGTAATGTATGTCTCAGACAACACAGAGCATAAGATGTTATGCAGCCCATAATTGTTATGGGAATGATCTTTCTAAGCTGCATTGATTTTACATCATAACATTTTGCAGCAGGATATGACAAATGCTGCCTTCTCATGCACCTCAATATCTTCTGCACTGATTCCCCTAAGAGCTACTTGTTGCACATCAAATAACCAGAAATGCACACGGGATATTTCCAAGGAATTAAGGTACTTGCTGCAGTACTCAACAGAGCAATTAGCTACAACAGCTCTGGGGTAACACATACAACAGGACTTCAAGCTTGCTGTCAGTAAGCTATGATTCATGTCCTATCTCCTATCCCTGAATCACTTTTATTAATTTCCCAGCAAAATAAAGAAAGGATCAGAAAAAAACAAAGCAAAGGGCAACAACTCCATCATTCCACAGTATATAGAGCAAAAATAAACTTCCCCTTTGCATTGTTACGGTCAAAAAAGATAGACACGATGGTCTGCACTACAAAGGACTACTAGAGCACTGCTGAAGTCTTGAAGAACAGAACCTATGTTATGTTTTGTTTTGTTTTTATGGGATTTAGGCCTTCTCAGGTCTCATTTCGTACTTTAAGGAGATAACAGTTTGAGGAGTGGAGGCAACTGCCAAGCAGTTCATAAATTTAATATTCTGTAAGGCTTTCTATTTCTTGCCGTGTGGCATACTAACCAAAGGACAAGTGCTACACAGTATCATTTTGTACATAAGTTACCAGTCAAAAAAAGAGCTAATTGAGAAACATCTAACAAGAAACACAATGCTAGAAATCTCTAGGAACAGTAGGGAGCTTTCTTTCTCTAGGGAAATTTCCAGAGAAGCACTGCAAAACTATCTTGCCTCACATTATTAAACTTTTCACCAAAAATCCGGACTGCTGTAATAAATTCAGAATAAACAAAAATCAGCAAAAAGACAAACAACAAAATATTTGTTTAAATGTTAAAGCTTAGGTGTATGCATGATTGCTAGTATGTCAGCTCCCTTTGCCCATGCTTCAACTAATCAGGTGTCATAGGAACGAGGTAGCAAGTGTTGACTGGATGACAACAATGCTTTCTAGGAAAGCTGTTACAGTTCATGTAAGCTGAGTAAACACAAAATGAAAGAATGGTCAACCATATAGACTAAACTGGATCACATTCCCACTTGTCTGATTGGGAAATCAACCAAAATCCATTTTCACACTCAGTCATCAGGCTAATGAGAGACATCAGGTGACTCTCATGAGAGAGAAGACAAAAATCTCAGCAGTAACTCACAGTGTCACACTATGCCATAAGGATAGTCATTAAATTATATGAGTCTATGACAAAGGCAAAGAGTATATTTACTGCCACAATTGAGATCTATGCACCTATTTAGAGCAGGACAGTAAAAACTCAAATATTTGAAATGCTGCTCAGGTTTTACTCCACTACCAAAAATTTTAAGCACAAACAATTCATTTGGGGCTACAGTTTTTTTGATGAGTCTCTCAATTTTGTTAGTATTCGGCATTCCAAAGATTTACTGCCATAAAATTTGCTCATTTGCTAGCATATGCCGTTTAGTCCTTCTTTGTTCCAGTATTTTCAGGCATTGTAGGTTGAACTGTTAACTTTTCTCATTCCAGATTCTCTTGATTGATTTGGGTGAGTAATCATTCATTCATGTTTTCTTCTGTGCAGAAATATGATCCCCCTCAAAGAAAATGGACATGAGTAACAAAGGCTGCTAAGAGTGTTACCTACTCGGAGTAACTCAGGCATTAGCACTGTTGTTAGTATATGAGACACCAAATCATGTGAAAGATTTTCACTGTACATGAAATATAGAAAATATCACTTAGATTTTTGTGGATATTTCAGGTTCCTCTTGAATATTTTGATAAATGTCAATTATACTTACACCCAGATTCTTGTGCAGAAAATCAATAAAATCTCTGCCTGGTTTTAAGGACTCCTCACATTAAATCCATACAGTTAGAAATCATTTATCCCTGTCACTGGATCCTACATTCAGATTTTTATGGTGTTCTAGGAAACAAACAGAATATTGATTTACAAACACACAAAGCTGTGAGCCTTTGATCTTTTGAAAGACCTTTTGAGCCTTTCCATCCTCACCATCTGAGTGAAACCAGAGTTAGAAGAAACTGAGAAATTATGGTATTTGTTTATATGCCACTTTAAAAAACCACCTGGAAAAATTCCAAGTTGATTGATATTACTGAAAGACTCTACACATGAACTACAATGAGAGAACTGTGAACAGACACACTAAGGCTGCAATCATAAGAAAGAAAATCTAACAAAGGGCACATTGTAGAAGCAGAAAGGGGCGTTAATGGCAAAAATTAGCTTCCTGCCAATGTCTATTAAAAGCTGTGTCTAAACACTTATGGATGACCCATCAGAAAGAAATCTATCATAATTCATGTGCAGAGTATCTATAATATTAAATTCCATGTTCATTTCAAACACATTTTTATTTCTACAATATTTTAACCCATTTCAGTTTCCTGCCACTAGTGTAATACCACCTGTTGGGGTTGGTTACAACAAAGTACCCACATTCGTGTCAGAGGGAGTGATCTAATCTTCTTCAGTTCAATACACTAGATTGTTTTGCCAGGTACTGTTCTAAACCCTGAAAGTATCATGGTAGTTTGTATGCCAGAATATAAAAAATATCTTGTTTGCCAGATGTGAATGCTTGTAAGCCTGAAGATTTTCTAAATGTTAGAGCAAGACCTTTAATATATCTTTCTTAAAAGGGGGAATATAACATGCAAGGGCCATCATTAAAATAGATCCAAGAAATGAGAAGCAGTAGGAGTTTATGGAAGGGAAGCACTTTCAAAGGTATCAGCTGTATTTGCTCAATGATGAAGACTAAAATTTAGACAGAAAATAAATTTCATACTGACCATTACACTGTCTAGCATCCTGGTACCTACCTGTCCAGAGGAACCTGCAGCTATGCTACAAAAGGGGAACTGGCAAGAAAAAGATCTACAAAAAGCAATGTGTGTAACATAAAATATCAAATACGTGAAGCTTATGCCTTGGCACGCACACTTTCAGAGTCTTTGGTATCTAATTTTTAAAATAAGAAAGAACCTACTCAAGATTTCTTACTTCGGAAGAAAGTTGCCTAACCATTCCCTATAAAGAATGGAAGGAGGCAAGAGGGACTGTGGTGGTACCACAATCCCTTGCAAAGCCCAGTATGGTCAACTCCAGTCACTGGAACTCAGTAGCTAGAGCAGTTAGAGGAGATGTGAGTTCAAATCACTACAGGATGTAGAGGTAAAGGAAACAGGGTTCCAACAGAGCAGATGAGCTCTCCAAATAGCACATTACTGTTCAAAACACAGTATACTTTCTTCATCCTCTTTTTTGCCTTCTTCATATGGTGATGCAATAAGTATGGTTTGCAAATGAGCTACTGGGTTGGGTATCTTGAACAGTTAGCAGAACAATGTCTGTCTGCAGATGCTGTTATGTCTTACATATCTAACTGTTCAGCACTGTTAATGTACATAAATGCGGGCAGTCAAAAATTATTAAGAGTAGACAAATATGTACTTCTGAATTAAAGGCAGAAGAGTTATGTTGCACCAATGTGGGTTTGGATAATCTAAGTTGTAAGGCACAGGTGCATAGGTTTTTTTATGAATATATAATATCTGCCATGAAAATTTGAGATGTATTCAATCAAAATATATCCTTTTTTATATTTCCAAATTCCACAAAATCTCCAGGTTCCTAAGTTGTTTTTTGTTTGTTTGTTTGTCTCATTTCATGTAAAAACTAGGGAATGGGAAGAGAAAGAATCTCTATGAATGAGTTTGTTCACAATTATGTTTGCCATTATTACCTGTTTGGGGTTTCTAATTTGACACATCAAATCATGATGTATTTCACTACCAGCAGCACATAATGACAGCAAGTTTACATTCCTGAGTCCATTTCAGTCTATTTATTTCAATGATGTTCATGGACGTGAATGACCAGTTTTCTGAAGAGCAATTTTTCTCATGAAAGGATTAAATAGATAATGATATTACTCTGGTGACAATGATGAAAGGTGCAATGTAACCCGCTGAAAGAGAAAAAACTTTCAGTCAAGGTTTTTGGGAAACTATTCCAAACAACCTCAGACAGAATTTAAAAGTCTGTAATCATTCAGGAATCAGTTTTACTGCCACTATAGTAAATGGGAGTTTTGTTAGTACTCCCATTCCTAACAAAGAGAAAGAGGAACAGATTGGGAAGAAATCACTTCATACAAATCACTATTGAGTCAGACACTGAGAAGAAAAAACAGAGCTCTCCTGAAAAGTGAACAAGATGTCAGAAGAACCAACCCAGCAGCAGCCTCCAGGCTGCTCCTCAGATTCTCCTCCTTTCTCATTCTCTTGGCTGTCATAAAGGTTGATAGAAAGCTTCTTTAAATGTAGGCTACTAACCATAGTCAAAGAAACAAACATGAGAGATTACATTTCTAACTTTTAAAATCCAACTTGCTAGAGCAGGCTGTCAAGATTAATGAAGGTGAAAGCACTAAATGAAGTTTCTTCAAGGCTGTTTTAGTATATTTCACTGGGATTTAAAAATCAAACCACATCTGATAACTGCCTGAATGTACTGTGACTATGTGCTAGCATTTGCAAGCAATTCCAGTTTGTGTATTGTGATGAAATAATTTATAGATATATTTTTAAAAGAACAAACAGAATTGAATTGAAAATGTTAGCCTCATTTTCAAGTTCAGAGATTTGGAAAGACTGTATTTTTCGTTCTATTGTCAGCTTGCTTATTTATGTTGCATGAAGCAAATATGAAGGATACTGTTGCTATAATGGAGAAAGAAACCCGGGGTGGTAACAATGCACTGGCTGAATTGACTTACGTGGAGGACTGAAAAGTTTTTAAGAGAATGACCTGCCCTATCCTGAACAGCCTTTCCATATGAACTTCTTGAAGACAAAATGTCTCAAGAAATTGCATGAGGAAGAGTTTAGTTCAGAACAGTTATTGTTTGAAATGACAGGATATTTTAGGAGCAAGCAAAAGGTCACTGCACTGTTAGGATGAGTCTCTCAAACCACTTTATTTTTCAAAGGGGGTGGGTAAGTGTCTGCAGAAGTAAAATGTCAGTGTAACAAGACATGGTGACTTAACATCTTAGCAGATGCATTTTTAGCAGCAGCGGTGCCATTACCCAACCCAAACTTTGAAGCAACCAGTGTAGAAAGGAAAGGGGGAGGTGTTGCCAGGCACATGGGAAGTAACAACATAGAGAGTCAAATGGAAACCTGAAGAATGGAAAGCAAAAAAGATTGACCAATGACTAGCAAAGTGATCGTGAGACATGACATGACACAGCAGAAACATGAAGAAAAGACAGGGAGACGCCATCTGGCACCTCATTCACCCTGTGCTAGATGAATGAGAAGAATCAGAGAACGTCAGAGAGGCAATGAGAAACTCGAGTCGTCTGAAGGTGGCAGAATGGCTGCTCCCCAAACCAGTGGCAAACCCTCCCTTCACAACCTGAAAGGTTGCCCTGGAGCAGCCTTCATCAGAATTCCTCATGGCAATAGATTGGTGTGCATCAGTTTTAACTCAGCAGAGAACAGGTGGAGTGGGCATACTAGCAAGAGAACCATTGTCATGACAGAGAAATCTCTGACAGAATTAAAACTACTCAAGTTATAAGCCCTTAATAGCTATTTTCATGTCATTTTTACTTGTGTTCTGCTATGGCTCCTCATTTCTTGCCATTGAGCTGCTGCAGTAAGGCTGTATTCAAAACCTGGCCCTGAAAGAATTCTTGAATAATGTATCTTATACTTCTGTAGCAGGGCCTACAGACTGTTTTAGTCTCTTTAGACTCCTATAGTCATTTTTGTCATTTCACCTTTCTCCTTCTCTTCCTGGGATTGATACGCTTGTCTCCTCATGCTCCTGTGGGCTGCTGCTACCTCGTCCTTAGCTAATGGCTTTGGGAGCAAGCAGGTAGATATAACTGGCTTTGGACTGCATTCTTCTGCACGTTCACCTTTTCTGCTGGCACAGGTCACTGGTGTGCTTCTCACCAATTCTGAACCAGTAATCTAGATTTTAAATGTGCCCAAACTGAACAGCACAGACAGACATGATGAGGGGAAAAAAATAAAAAATATTTGCATGGTGTCATGGTAAAGCAGGTTTGTGTAAAATTGCCTCTTATTCTCTCATTTTCCAGCTACTGCCTGAGCTTGGTGTATGGGAAGTGCTACTTTTCTTCTTTGTTCATCTTCCCCTACTGTCACTATAAAGTTGTGCAAGGAGGAATCCATGAGTACGTCTTATGTTGAAATTACATTAATATTATTTTAATTTTTCTTCCCATTGAGGTTTTCATGAAGTCATACTCTTTGAACCATGCAGTCTCTTCATTAATTATATGCAGAGACACAGACTCTCCTGATATACATCTTCTTATCCAACACATACACTTTGGTCTAAAATGAGAACTGTGGTTGGTGACTGAAGGTATTTTAACTATCTTAATATTAGAACTAGAAAAGGGTCTTTCCACGGCAGATTTTCCAAGGGAATAGCCTTCAATTAGCAAAGAGAAAGATCTATATATGATTGTAACAAAAGATGTTTCCTTATCAAGTGTAGAGTGAAGCTATTCAATGACTATTTTGCTAAAACCTGAAATACTGGAGGACAGAAAGAAAGTTCACAGAAAGGCACTATGAAATGTTAGGGAGCAAGAGCTGAAATACCTGAAATTAAAATGATGGTAGGAAAACAACAGTAGACAATGTTAGAGAGTGGTTAGCAATACAGAATCAATAGAACTAAACTTTAATAAGTCGTAACAGATGTCACCAGAGTGCAAGAGAAATAAACACCAATGTAAACAGAAGAAGAGCATGAGAATCTGCTGTCATAAACCAACTCATAAATATTGCAGCTTATTATTTTGGCAGTGCTATGGAAATATTAGGTATACTTAGCATATCTAAAGCATTCCGTTATTCCGGGATTCCACCAAATCACCATGCAAAGTTCACAAAATACAGAGCTAAAAAAATTAACATGAAAGAGGGTATGGGAAAGAGCATCACAGAAGGAGATGCACTAGAAACGTGAAATGTGGAGAAAAAATGTCCTCATAACTCCTCAAATATTTTAAAAGAGAGTATTTGAAAACACTGTGCCTATAGTGTTATTTCAAGGTGACATGGTGACTAATATATTTCTAAAAGGTCATGTGTACTCTGCATCTTGCAATGGTTAGGTAGTTGCAAGCTGAAATACTTCATTTTGTGCCTCATAGTCAGATAAAGGGAACAACTGAAAAAAAAAAATAAGTTTCTTTGGCAGAGCATGAATGAACACAGCCTGCATATCAGACTTTATCAGAGCCCACAGAAATGTAAGCATAACAATTAAGATCAACCTGGTCTCCCTTAGAGGAAGAAGTGGGACACAGAAGAGGTCTTTCTTTTTCCTTTACACTCACAGCAACCTATATACTGAAAGCCAGAGAAAAAAATAAATAAATTAATAAACAAGTTTAAAAACAATAAAGCTTTTGACAGGGCAGAAATAGGTCATTTTAGCAGTGACATTTGAAAAATAAGTTTCAGTGAACCCAATAAAAATAAAATAAATAAATAAATAAAAAGAAAACAAAAATAAAAAGAAGCCAACCACAGCAAGCAAAGTTCAGCAGCATAGCTCTTCAAGTGAATCATCTCAATCTTCCCTGGATTTTTGTTTTAATAACAGGTATTGAGCAAAAACCTAAGTCATCAAAGGTAGAAGAAAAAAGTATGTTATAGAGACAGTACATCCATCTCCAGGACAACAACCTTGACCTTCAGCACTGACAGGGAGCAGAGAGTGGGATGGTGCATAAGACACTATAGATTTTATAGAAATAAAAAGATTCAGTCTGTTAATAAACAATTTTTTTTTTTTTCATATTCAAGAGTTTATGCAGGGACAGCCTGCCTGCCACAGAGAAGCTCATTTTACATCAATTTAACCTTCTAAGACACAAGATAAAGCAAAACCAGACCAACAGACATAATGAACCCTCCAAGACACTGCACCATTTTGGACTACATCTATGCAGTAATAAAGGATATGACTGCAGCTCATGTAGAAATCCGAAAACTAGCTTTGCACTATGTGCACTGGATGTTGCTACCCATGCACCAAGGAACGTGTATGATTTAGTCTTAAGTATTTACCAGGATTTGGAAAGTTAGCAGCTTGCACAGCAATTCATGCCACAGTAGCAGCACAGCTGTCAGTACCTGAGCTGGCAAGTTCACAGCTGAGACATCTCTTCTCAAATTGTGATGGTTTTTTGATGATACTTTAGAATGTAGCACTGGCATTCACACACTACTTCAGGATTTGTATTTATTTTTTGTCTTTGCTTGAAACTGGGAATTATTATTCATACAAATTGTATTGATCTTGTGGTCCATGTCAAGCATGTCAAGGCAAGATGACTAGAACATTTATAACCCATATATTTTTGTTTTAAAAAGAAATGCGATTTAAAAGAGTTAAACAGTATTTTAAGAATGGAGAAAAAAAAAAAAAAAGTGAGAAAGAGAGGGGAAAATAAAATAAAGAATTTGTATCTTGGTGTTCCTGTTCTGCCTTCTTTCTATGTCAAACTTCCTACAATACCAGGCCTCAGGCCTCAATAAAATAACTCTCAAGTTGTGCACACATGTAAACTGTAGACATGGCACAAGGCTTTTGACTGAACATTCAAATGATGTTATTTTGATTAAATTATTTTTGATTAGATATTTCCAGTCATCTACAATGAGTAATCATGGGTGGAAAATGGTAAAAGAGACAGTAAATAATTAAATGACAACTTCTAAGTGGAAGAGTGTCACATTGATATTCAGTTCATTTTTCACTTACAGTGAAAATAAAGATTTCTTGAAACATACTTACATGGTGATTTTTTGATAGGTATTACTTCTAATTTTCACTAGAAAGACAAAGTGATTATCTTTCATGTTATCTACTAAAGAAAAATAAAATCTATTGCTGGACAGGAATCTAAGTGAAAATGGACTACATTTTGGTTCTTTCTATCCCACGTGCTTCATCATACTTGACTCGAATGGGGGCAACTTTTGTTTTACAGTAAGTGCCCTTTTATTTTTGTTCTAGTATGTTGCAAGTGAAAGAACCCGTGAAAAAAACTATGTGACGTATTACACACAAGCAAAATTAATAACCTCCAGGAGAAATGACTGCCTAATTCTTACAAAATACCAGCCTGGTTCTCAGCCAACTGGTGTCATGTTATTCAGCAGTTGTTCCTGAGTCACTGACTTTACAAAATCAAGATATTTCTAAGTGGATGGCATACTTCAATACATTTAATATCATGTAACACAAACAAACATACCATGCTAATCTGAAACACCTCTATGCACATTTTCCATAGCTTATTGTGAAAAAAAAGTGAAAGCTTAATGTATTTAATTAAGTTATTCAGGAGGAAACATGAGGTGAGGACAAGCAATGGATAAGGAGAGGTTAGAATATGAAAAAGTAGCAATTTCAACTAACTACAGTCCCAACCTGCTTCCTTACCTGCACATGCCCTGTTTAGCTATTTATAACCACTTTCTAGAGTAAGAAATTAGACAGGGATATTCAATAGAAGTTTCTTCTTTTATATATGAAAGAAAATAAATTGCAAATGTTTTTTAGTTTAGAAACTGGCATTAACAACTGGGTTCTTGGCATCAGCAAGGGAAAAATATAAATCATTAAGAGAACATAAAAGAAAAAGAGCAAGAATCACAAATAAAATGGTGACATGCAAAATTTCAAATAGACAAGAAAAGATTTTGACTGTTACTTAGTGTTCTTCCTTGTCATTTCATTTTATACTGGGAAGATTATCTGACAGACACAAACACTTGTAGAGAAAGCAGATCCTCTGTTCAGTTACAGTTATATTTAAAGTAATTAATCCATTCATTGAAAGTGACAAGACAATCCAGGATATATTTTATTCAGTTAATAAATAAAACTCCAAATAGTTAAAAATATCAAGCTTACCATGCCACTAGTGAAAAACTTACTGCTGCACAGGAGGATGTGTTTTACTGTTCCCCAACATGGAGTACATGAATGACTGATGTGGTAGGTGAATTCCTTGTCCATGTCAGGGGGTTGGAACAGGGTGATCTTTAAGGTTCCTTCCAACCAAAGCCACTCTATGATTCTTTGACTATGGGCCACAGAAGACTGCACAGGGTGAAATGGAAAGAAATTGGATTTTGTTGAAAAGGTAAGGGACTAAATGGACATCAACACTTCCAGGTTCCACCTAGACTATTCAGCTGGTGAATGTACCAACCAAGAAGGAACATGGCCCGGTTTTATAGAGCAGATAGGATCAGTCAACCATATCAGCAATGGCGGAATATTCACAGGCACGTATGAGCAACAGAAATGAAAGAAAGCACAGTGAAGGCCATAGTTCCTTGTTGGGTTTTACAGAGCATGAAAATACCAAACACTTTTTTTTTTTTTTTTGGTCTAGATTTGTGGAGACAGCTCATGCAAAAGCCAAGAAGCTGCTAACGGATAAACATGTCAGTCATTAACATTGGACCTAAGAGTCTTAGTTTGCATTTAAGTAAGCCTGGGAACCTCTCTGGAAACTTCCATTTCTCCCTTTAGGACTATTGACTTGACTAACAATTTCATTTTTCAATGCAATGTGTTGCAGTAATCATGCTTGGCAATCACAAGCATGAATTAGCACAGCCAAGTTGAGCGTAGGAAGACAGGGTGCAGTTTCCTGTCCAGCCTCAGGCAGAAAGGGGACATTTTGCACAGCTGGCACTGTGCACGTTTGCAAAAGCAATGTAACTTGCAGAAGGCCCCAAAGGCTTACATTTTGACACATCCCAAAGTTCAATCTAGTTAAAGCGCTTCCTTTTGCCATAATAATAATAATATCCATACATAATTTGGAAAGTAAAAAAAAAATATCTTTAAAAAGCACAAAAATCTGTCTAGCAGCAAACTAAAAGTTGTGTCAAAAGCTAGATCATAATTTGTCAATGCAATTATGTTTTTCAGAAAAGAAGAGAAAAAAAAAGCATGGAGAGAAATGCTGAATTGATTGCAGATTTCCTTTTTGATAATTATTCTTTTCACTCTCTAAGCAATCTCAAACTTATCAATTGTAATATTGTAATTTTGCATGTCTGGTAAAGTGATCCTTGATTTACTAGCAATATTTTAGTCAGGAAAGGAGAAATAACTGTAGTTCTAGTACAACTGAAGACACCTTATGTTCTTTCTTGAAAAATGACTGCAGTTTGAACCTGCCATTCTCACTTCCTGCCTCTGACTCATAATCAAACTGTTCTTTTATTTCAAAAAAGGAATCACAATTTTTTTGTCTGAAGTTTGACTGGTGTTAGACAACCTTTCTGTTATGAAGAAACATAGTTTTTTTCCTATAGATATTCCTCTACAGAGCCAAGTACGATGCAAGCACCAGTAGGTGATCAATACAGGATGCTTCTAGAAAAGGACATAAAAACTGAAGCTGATCAATTATTTTTCATCAAAACATTTTCTAGAAGACCAATAGGATTTTGATTAAAAGTCTTCTAGGTTTCAATTGAAAAAATAATTTCAAAAAATAATTTCATGGTAAATGCAAAGGTGTTGGTTTTAGTAAGGGAAGTACAGTTGAGGGAAAGGTAAACAGATGAAAGGGCAGCTACAAACTGTGGAGATACTTTTTCAGGAAGAAGGGAAGAGAAACTTTTGAAATTGTCCCATGACAAATCTGGGAAGCTTTTCTGAACCAGTTGTAGACAAAACCTGCCATATGATTAAGCAGTATTCCTGGGGCAAAATGCTCATCAGTAAAATGTCTAGATACTTTATCTGCAATATAATTTATGAAACCTCTGCACTTACCTTTCTTTCTCAGCCTAGATGTTCTTACACATTAACCTGCCATAAAGAACAGAAACTTCTTATGCACTGAGAAACAATGCCAGAGTGTATGTGATTTCACTATACCACAAATTGAAATGAAAAGCACTTAGTAAATCATTTAGTTGTTTAGAAAATTTGTTTCCAGGTTTTGCCAGCTGAGACACAACTATTTCAGTTCATATGTGACAGTCTCAGAGTCCTTATCCATTCTAGACCTTATACATGACACAGCAAGGAACACACAGATTATTTTGCAGAAATTAACATTATTTCTGTTTGCTCCTCCACAGACATTCCACCAGCAGTGGTTATCAAGGATATGTACCACCAAAGTATCCTGTTAAATCAGGGTCACCACATCTTCTATATTCTACATAATCAGATATCTATGACAAGAAAATCCACCCAATTATCACCCTTAACAACTTCTGAACCACATCTGTTTCTGTTGGGTTCTGTACTGTGGCACAGCAACATTCATCTCTCTGTGACAGAAGAATCACTGGAGGAAGATTGGACAACTCTCCACAAAAGTGGTGCTGACAGCCAGATGTGCAGCCAGCACTGACACAAAGATGCTGTTAAAGTTTCCAATAACTGATTTTGCTAGACTTCTGTAACAGACCTGTACAGAGAAGCTAGCCAAAGAATAAGTTTTCTGGACTGGAAAACTTTTCTGGAGTGTAAGACCTGGCTTTAAACAACCCCAATTAATAAATACTCTTGAATTCTTCATTTATTTTTATGTGAGAGCCAACAATAATAAGAACCACTGGGAAAAGGAACGTACCTATTTATCCCTTGATTTGTTTGTTTTTGGTAGCATTTAAAATTCCAGAGAAAATGTTCAGTGTGGACACAAGCACAAGGCCCCATCTCCTCTTCTCCTCCTGGATGATAAAAAGAACAAAGAAGGTACAGCAAAAAGCCTCACAGAATTATTCATGTAGGAAAGGACCTCAGGAGGTCATTTCATCCAGCATCCTCCACAAAACAGGGTTCACACTGTATTCAGATCAGATTTATCAGGGTTTTATAGACCCCATGGAGTCATAGATTCCACAGCCCCTCCAGGAAACCTGTTCCCATATTGACAATCCTCACAAAACAAAACATGCAAAAACAATGAAAACACCTTATATTCAGTCAGAAACTGAATATAAGTATATAAGTATAAGTATATAAGTATAAAAGGAGGTGCTGGTCTCTGCTCCCTGGTCACCAATGACTGGATGTGTGGGAACAGCACAAAGCTGCACCAGGGGAGGTTCAGACTGGATATTAGCAAAAATGTCCACCATGCCTTTTCAAAGAAATGAAGTCATTTTCAAAGGAATGAAAATTCAAGGAATAAAGTCTTTTCAGCCTCCCTCATGTTTTCATGACAACTTGTTTAGGACTGCACTAAGTTTTTCATTTACCCTCCAATTCTGACAAACTGCCTGAAGTGGCATGTGATAGCAACTTTCTCCTTGCTTTTCTGTTCTCTGCCTGCTCTCCTCGCTCTGCTCTTTAACTTCTTTCGCTAAGAAGATCTTAATTCTAAGCATACTTCAAAAGAAACATTCACTCAAGAATGGAAACCTTTAAACAATGAATAGTCCCAGCTCAGCTCTTCCCTGTTTCTGTTCAAGTAAACCTCCTGAAAAGCATACCCAGTCCCTCCACTTCAACTTTCTGTAAGACAGCAACACACAGAAGGCCCTGAAAATGGTCATTGTTTCTCCTCATTAACATAGCCTGAATCAAAGACCGTCTTTTTGTCCTTGTCCTAGAGACAAGTTATCATCTGTAGGCCATGTGCGTATTTCTGTGTAGAGATTTACAATGTGTTGAAGTAGTGAGCCAATGAACTGGATTGCTCTTAATGTCCTCCCAAAACAATGGCAAAGCTGAATTACTGAGGCTAACTACTGCTCTCACTGCTAGCTAGATAGCCTATTTAAATCCTAAATACTCTTCTGAAACTTCAAAGAAAAAACAAAACAAAACAAAAAACATCTTTTTTATCATTATTGCATTTTATGTATGCTCCCTTCTCTGTTAACTTCTTTTAGTGCTCTTAATTTTCTTTGGTTTTCAACCGCAGCTTCATTTTCTCCTTTTCAATAATTCTCCTTTTTCAAAAATCAATGCACAAAATCTCTCTCAGCTTCAGTCTCTGAACTCTTATTATTTGCCTAAATAGAACTGGGGAGGACAAAAAAAAAAGGAAGAAAAAAAAAAGAACTGTTCAGTGTTTTCTTTTCTACCTTTAGTACACTTTTCCCTTTAATTTTCATCTAATATTTCAGTACATTGTCTCCCATAGTATTATTTCTTTCTCTCAAAGGTGCATGATCTTTCTGAATGTAATACCATTTTCCCTTCAACAGCAACCTCTATAGCTTACAAGGGTGTCTTTTGATGTCCCTGACCTTTCCTTTATAGGCTAACCTCTCATTCTGCTTTTATTTAGAATTATTCAACCACCAGAAGTTCAAGCCCCAGTTATTAAAAGCTTAAAACTTTAAAAGCTTCATTTTGTATGTTTGAATCACGCTCACTTTCTCTGGAAAAGCTAAGTAAACATGTCAGATAAGTAGACATAGACTAGACTAGATCTAATGGACTTTAATACATGCATAGCACATCTTTGTACAAATATGTGAGTGTATTTGGTATCAGAGACAGCAGTGTTAGTTTATATTCAGGTGGCCAGCAGCTGGAAGGACCAAGGCCAGAGTGAAGATAAGACAGGTTTGCCTGAAATCATAGACATAGTCATGCATGTATGCACATTTCATGGGCCCTGCCACTGCTTTATTGCCCTAGACATCACTAGAAGTATATAAATAAATACAGAGGACTTTCTGTGCATTTCTGCTGTCATCCTCTCCAACTAGTTTGGTCTCTGTATCCAGTGCTGAGTAAGGACACGCTGCAGTCAAACAAGGACTGCACGTTGTCATACTGAATGAGATACAACTCTATTGCTTATTGCATGTCATACTCTACAACTTAATGGTTATTAGTAAAACAGAAAAGCAAATGCAAATATTCTTTGGGGAGCAAAGAATATTTGGGTTTTGAATATTCTTTGAATATTGAAATTTTGAATATTCTTTGGGTTTTGACAGTGAGAGAAATTATTATTTTTATTTCACATAGTTTACAAGTGCTGAATGCTATAAAGAATAACACTTTTTTGACATATTTCCAAATTTTCTTCAACACTCATATCAAATGTCTACAAAAGTTTGAAGTCCTTATCCAATTACTGGTTTAGAGAAAAATGTATATAAATGAATGAAATGAGAACAGAAAGAATCCTGTGCACTGGTACTGGAGTCTGAGAAAACACAGTGCCCAACAACCACCCAAACCCCAGCTTGTGGCATGCTGTGCCTCCTGGTACAATTTGAGGGATTCTTGAATCTTCGCTCTGCAGTGGTCCAGCTTGTCTGGGGAAGAGGAAAATGCTTTCATTCAGCACGGGTGGTAGCCCAGCAGGCAGGGAAGTGCCAGGACAGGATGAACACCACTGCAGAGAGCAGCAAAGACTGTCCTCAGTTCTATGGTTAAGTGCTATAACTGGTAACTCACTGGCAACCTCCTGTTATCACTAAGGTAAGTGGGCACACATGCAATCCCACCTTCCAGACAAAGCTTGTGAGAGGCTCTGTACTGCCCATGCATTTGGCAATTTGGCAAGTTCAGAAGTCACAGCAGGACAGACATCACTCTGCTCAGCAATCCAGTCCCAGCAGGGCAAGGGCAGCAGGAATCTTGCTGCTTGCAGAGACAGGTTCAGTGAACCTGGGATTTTTTCTGGGATCATCCTACTATCAGACAGAGGCCAGTGTTAGACTCAGTGTTAGACTCCAATGCCCCTAGTTCACCTAAATCCTCTTTTTAGTCTCAACTATTAATCTAAAAATAAGCTCTCAGGGCTAATATTGACTGTCTGTTTGATACATAGTTGATACACAGCATATTTCTAGAGACTTAATAATACAATCCCAGAAATAATGTGCTGTAAAGACAATAAAATTCCACAAAATCTTCGTTCACAGATGTGTCATGACCCAATTTTTCCAAGGTGTCTACGAATAAAAAAGTCTACTGAGGAAAAAAGCACCAAAACGTGCCCTGAAATCAAGGAGATGAATATCTTGAACATTCTGTTGCTGAATAAATGTACACTTCAAATACACAAATTATAACTGTTATCGATAAGTCATTCAGCACAACAAATTTTTTAACCCATTCCCTACTCAGCAGGAAAAGCTGAGAGAAAGCTAGTGACGTATCATGGCCTTTTCTCATTATGTTTTTACATTTATGCATAAAAGAGTAATCACAGTCCACTTTGAGCTTCCCTCCCCATCAACCTTAAAGTCTACAATTCTGAGTCCACATGTCTTGTAATATAGCCATAAACCTTGTTATCATTTTTTACCTTTTCTTTTTCCAAGTTTTATTCCATAAACACTACTGTTGCAGATCTGTCAATACTATCAGTTTAGAGGAATAAAGGCAGCTGGGATATACATTATGCACACTGAATTTATCTATCCAGTTATGTGTTACTTATGGCCAGTGAGTTTGAAATCTGTAGTGATTACATTGTTTTCCATACTTCCAAGCACATGAAAAGTGACACACATTAATTCCTCAACATAGCAATGCACAACTATGGTGTGAGGTCAACATCACATAAACGAAAGGCCCAGTGTTTGAGGGTCAAACCAAATGCTGTCCTCTGCATCGTTGAGCTCTCTTAAGCCCTCACCAAAGACTGTCTCTAAAGGTTCAGCTTAAAAGCCTGACAACCAGAGAGGCCAGCCAGGCTCCATTTTCATTGCACCTTCCAAGAACAGGCAGGCAGGTCTAGCTGTACAGCGTACTCTCTGCTGTGGGGCATTCATTCACCCAGTGCTCACCAGCAGCAGCCAGAGAGGCCCACACAGGCACTGTGCTACCCCAGGGACCAGAACAGCAGCGAGACCCTTGAGTACAAGAACTACAGTAGCAAGCACCACACTGGTCTGCTGAGCCTAAAGCCTCCCTCCAAAAGTGGCCAGCTGAAGATGCTAGGGGATTTCTTTAAAAAATAAAAATAAACAATTCTGTGTATATCTTCCTTATAGTCAGGGATAGGCCTTCTGAGTCTGTATCCAGACCAGAGGAGTTTTTAGTCACCAATTGACCTATTCTTTATGAATACATACAGAGTCACTTTCAAAACCCATGTAATACTTATAGCCCTCCCAACATTGCATGGGCAGTGAATTCACAGCACAATGGTACACTGTGTGAAAAAGTACTTAATTCAGTTTTAGAGCCAATAATTCCATTGGTTGACTCAAGTTCCCATATCTTGAGAAATAGTGACTAAATTATTTCTTGCTCACATTCATCATGCTGTCCTGATTTTATAGATCTCTGTGATACCCTGCCCTTCTGAGCTAAAAGGTGTGAAGTTTCACCTTGTTCAGAACACATGCCCTGCTCCTGACCAAACTCACTGCAAAAAATTGAGATGAGTTATGGAAAGAGCAATGTTAACATGACATAAAACAACCTGAATAACAATCACCACACAATTTTGTATTCTTATCCCCTCCAACAAGGTCTTGAAATATCTAAACAAAGTTTACACTGAGGCTTTGTACACCATCTAACAAAGAGCTAGGCTGCCAGCAAGCCTTTCAGGCAAACTTGCCAAAGTGGACAGAAGCAGCAGCAGTTCAAAAAGTTCTGTTTCTCAGATGGGCTTATTATATTAACCTCAGCACAGCACTTCCAGATCAGAGCTGGCTTCAGGCAAAGCAGAGTGCAAATTACTGAAAAGGCGGGGGAGGCAGGCTGCACAGTGTGTAAGGCAGATGACAGCAGAAAGGCAGGAGCATCCCTTACGTGAATTGGAAAGCAGTGTGCCGTGGAAAGAAAGCCTGGCCCTGTTTATACAGTGTTCCTGCTGAGAGAGAGTGAGCAGAGCTGCACACAGAGCTCAAGAGGTGACTTGACCAGGACTAGGGCTCTCTGCCAGTAGTTTTAACAAGAGCAGTAATTTATTATTTTTTTTTCCCTAAATAAAAAATCTGGAACAAGAACAACAACAACAAAGGCTTTGTTTGATGTTTCATAATTTTTCTGTAATTTTTTTTTCCCAGGGAATGGTAATTCAGTGTTTTCTGTAAGGAAAAAAAAAAAAATATATATATATATATATGTATGTATATATATGTATATATGCTTAAATAAATGGAATAACATTACTAGGAGATGTGAATAAGAAAAGCTGAAAGAGTCCCTTACTCAGAAACTATTCTTTCACTGTTTGCAAAACCATCTTGTGTCTATTGCCCTGTATATCCTGATATTAATTAACAAATAGTCATTTGACCAATATATAGGGTTCTTCCATATTAAAGATAATATTGTGCTATGGATGCTGTAATGGCATGGCAGTTATGTTTCAGTGGTAGAGATCACCAGTTCATTTCTGCGTGCTTTAGTTCAGATGAGGACACTCTTTAGCTGAGCCTGTACACACTTCTGCTATTATAACCACTCAGCACTTCATTGTTAGTTGACTATCCTAATAAAATGGAACTTAAAGAATAAAGAATAAGGAACAACAAATACTATATCAGAATTCTGGGGATGAATATCTGGAATTCAGCTTTGGTGGTTTAAAAAACATATGAATTCCATTAAGGGATATTTTATTTCATTAATATCTTATCTACCTATGACTTTATAATTTTACAGGAATTTGTTCTCATAATATTCACATGGCATCAGTAGTGCCATTTAATCTGTTAGTAACTGTTTATACTCTTACAAAGACAAACATCTATTTCTAGGATGTCCCAGTTTGCTAGAAGGTAGACAAGGTGTTTTATTTGTTTGTTTGTTTTTGTTTTGCTTTTTAAACATGATTGCATGCATGTTACCAATATAAATGAGATTATTCTCAAACTAAAGCAAATAGAGCTGAAAACAGAATTTAGCTTAGTATTTATATGTACTTAAATTCATTAATTACAATTTTAATAAGATTAAAAATGAGTGTCTTGCAAAAACAGTTAATTTCACTGAGAAAAAATCTTCTGCTATCATTTTTTGATTTTATGGCATTACTGCAACTATTCATATTTATTATATAATTATTTTATCTGCTATATAAATGGAGTTACTTCTAAATTCCTTAATAGAAAATAATAAAATTATATTACTATATAATTGTATATATATAAATTAAAATTGATTTCAAAATATATCTTCCATAAAAAATAAAAACATATATTTTTATAAGCTCTTAACCCATGGTTCTTATTTAACAACATAACAACATTATTGTTGTAATTATTTAATTTATTTCCTTTTTGTTATAAAGCAAATTAAAAAAAAAAAAAGGAATAAAATCATACAGAGGCAAATACCTAACTTTATCTTTGTAAATCACAATACTGAAGCTAAGGGAATCACCTACATGCAAGATTTAGGCATATATTTAGGCATAGTAAAGTGGTGCCAAAATTACCAGGAATATGTTCAACAGAGCAATACACAGGTGAAATGATTGCCTTAAGGGAAAAAAAAAAAAAAAAAAAAAAAAGGCTTTTTTTTTTTGGTTTTATTCATGAGAAAAAAAAATGCTGTAATAGCAATAATGATAGAACAACATGAATTCCTAGAGAAAAAAAGTGAAAGAAAGGGATAGCACTCCACTGATGCCCAGGAAATGCTTTGGGATGTCACAGTATGGTATCATTAATAAACCACAAAGCAAGAGGATGCTAAACGTCTTATAGTCTTACAGTTACCAACACTGTAGCAAGGGATTTAATCACTGTAACGTTTAAGTTGATCCAACAGAACACTTGTCTCTGGTTTAAAACTGAGTATCTTAACATGTAGTTAATTAAAACAACAAATTAATGTTGTCTGATATTAATTCCCAAGTCTGCAAAACACTGAATTCTCTTCAATTCCATTGCAAAGACTGCAAACATGACAGTGCTCTGTTTTTTTTTTGTGGAAGCAACTAAAAGGTCAGAGTCAACATCAAATGATAATACAGGATCCTACACACTTCCAGCTGGATATATATATTTATTTATTTATTGATAAAGTCTAACCAAAACCATTTTGTAGCTAGCAGCTAAATCCTCACCCTTGTCTCAACAGCTTACTTGAATATCTGGTCTACGGTTGAGACTAAATTCCCTAAATTATCAATACAAGGAGTCAATAATAGAGTTCCAGACATGAATGTCCTTTCTGAAGAATTTCTACCAGAGATTTTATTTTAAATCTCTTTGCAGACCCTACTCTTATCTTCAGTGAGCACGGATAAGTTAAGACAGGTATGCAATTTCTTGCTGAATTTTGTAAGGGTAGGCCTTGATATTTATCAGCCTGGCAATAAGCAGGACTTGACAACATGTACAATTTTGGACTATGACTGCATCCTATATGGTGAGTATTCACAGGAAATAGATAGCATTTGTACCCATATTTGTACCTCAAATTTTATGTATTTATATGTATATATATATGTATATATGTATTTATAATACATAAAATTGTTTTATTATTGTCATCTACATTTGAAATCAGAATTCCATGTCATATTTGAAATTGTCAAGGGAGACTGTCCAAATTCTAAAAATAAAGGTGGCTTTCAGCTTTTCAAAAAATAAAGGAATCCCAGCATCAAAACCAAACAGGCTGAATGGCCAGGCCCAGAGCATGGTGACTGGTAGAATGAAGTCTGTAGGCCAGTAACTAGTAGTGTACCTCAGTGGAAAGAGGTGACTGCACCTGAAAAATATAAACCTCTTCCATATTTGCTCCCAACAAGCATTTTGAAAATTTGTGGTTTATTAACAGAACTCATAAATGAAAAAAGATTAAATCTGTTTTGCCACACTCCTCACCTGCATTTTATGGGCTTGAAATTTCTTCAGTCAGTAAAAAACTATTTTTGATAACAGTCAACATTTCCCAAGAAAGCTTCAGAAAACTACTTTGCAGCTTAGTGACTCAAAATAGAGATCCAATGAATACTAAGGATATAAGCCTGTGTAGGAGCTACTCAACACTAGGTGAAAATTGGAGACTGATGAAGTGAAATAAGATCATATTCTCCATCAAAAATCAGTTAACTCTGATTTAAAAAGTTAAAAGTTAAAAAACAAACAAACAAACAAAAAAAAACAGTACTATACGTTGTGCTCTTAAAGTTGTTATAAATTACTTGAATATGTATTTTTAAATTCATCTTTTAAATCATGCTGTATGTTACTGATAATATGCTCTTTTAATATGCTAATTTAAGTATACTCGTTCTTTATTCTCTGTTTACTAGGAAAGGTAGGATATCTCTATCATAATTAATCAGATATAAATACATATTCAAATAATTTATAACAACTTTAAGAGCACAATATACATAACTTTTTTTTTTTTCTTTTTTTTTTTTTTTAATGGCAGACATTACCTGTTGTCTGGCAATCTCTTAGAGTACAGAAGACAGCTCAGTACTGTGCTTTGGAACTCTTCTCTTATTCTATTTAACAAGTTCAACAAATATTGGAGAGATAACATTATAAAGAAAATATGCTTGTGCTTAATTTACTGAACCTTCCAGAAATTAATGTAAAAATGTATTAATAAAATCAAATGGATGTTGTATTATAAAAATCATTGTCCCAGTAGCAGTTCTGAATTCTAATGTCCAGGGTAATAGCCTTGTTGCTATCAGAGTACTACCCAGTTTGAGAGAAACCATGTCTTCATACCTTCAACACAGACTGAGAGACCAGTTCCCAACCTTTTGGGCCTTTGGATTAGATCATCCATAAACATTACATAATAAACATTTCCTACAAACAATCATACATCCAGATCATCCAATTTTTAATGTGAAACATTATTTTAATAATTGCCTTTATAAAAAGTTGTTGGTTTATAGAAGTAAAATGTTTTGTGCCCTAGTGGGAATAGCAAGATACGTTACAGGGGATGAACAGAGCTCAAGAGCTCTCTAATATCAGCACCATCAAGCATAGGATAATTTGAGTGACAAGTCTGAAATAAGCCTATTGAGAAAAGGAACATAGTCCTTGGACAGATTACTGACAGCCCTATAGGCCCTTGCCAGAGAGATCACCAAGCCTCATAGACAGCTCCCAGCAAAGTGGAAAAGAGGAAAGAAACCAGCACATTAACTTTCACTTGTGCTCAGCCAGGGATCACAGCCTCTGAATTTGGGTTCACTGAACTTCCTAGGCAAAGACAGAAGTATTTATCACTGCTGACGCAGATGCTGAACATCAAGTGGAGATACCCTGCATATGCAGTCTATCTTTTCATATCAGGCAAACAGCAAGTGGTCATGTCTCTGAGAGTGGGCACACATGACCTTATTTGAGTAGTAGGGCAGAAACTGAGTGTTAAAAATCCACATTCAGATTATGAAGCTATCTTTTGAGAGGCAGGGCACCTGTGAAACACAGAAGAGTATTCATGGTTCAGACCAATAATTGAACAGTAAACAGAATATGAACAGTATATTGAACTGGACAGGTAGAGCTTTTACGTGCTTACTTTAGCTCTTGAGTGCTAAAAAATGGACTTTACAGTTCAGTGTGAGAGATAGCCTCTTAAGAACCAAATACCTACATGGACAAAATAATGCTTTTTCTTTTGACGTATTATCTACTGCCAGGAGCTGAGAAAATCCACGGGGCCATGTGGAGACAGAATGGTAGAAACTTTTATCAAGAACTGTGTCAGCCTACAAGACAGCAAAAACACTCCCAGTGCAAAGACCTTATTGTTACACAGGACTCATTTCCTTCCTCTGCTATGAATCCTGGTGCTACTGATAATATTCCCATTTTTTATCTCTAAAGAAAGTCATCAGGTCATTCATCTCAAGACTGGTGTCAGACTCTAGCCACTTTTCTTTTCTGATAACAGTAAAAAAAAGTAGTTCTAAACTCCTTTCTTCAGAGGTGAATAAGGACCTGCTCCATGGCACTGGCAAGTCAGATGTATGACTCCTGTCAAAGAGCACTGCATAGGATGGGTGGCTTGAGGGCTGCAAGTACTACAAGCAGACTCTTTCCAGGTTCAATTTTTCTGAAATTATGGCCTATCATGCTTGGTGGAAGATGGGGAGAGTGAAGTAAATGGTTTGATCAGAATGGTCCGTTGCAGTATGAAAAACTTTGTCTCAGTGTTGATACGTGAAGTACAAAGAAGTCTGGTCCCATTTCCTACTGTCAGCAAGAAGCCTGAGAGCACTTTCTCCAAGGAGAAGGAATTTGAGAATCATACATTAGCCTCCACTTTGAAACTGAATAGCACACCCCAACAAAACACAGCTATTAAGCTTCTATCAAGAAAGGACCATCTCAAAAGTGCAAAATCAAAGCAAAAGTATCAAAGTAAAGGGAAATGACGTTTAGAAGTTATCAAAAAAAAAAAAAAAAAAGAAAAAAAAAAAAAGAGTTGTGACTTGGTACGTTGTCTTCAATGCACTTGGAAGAGATTATACATGGTGCAGCATCTTTCACAATAATGATTTGAAGAACCCGACCTGTCAGCACTGGTGCATTTTGAAGTAATGTTAAAATTCATTTTTCTAGTGACTGAGTTGTTAATGAGCTACCTCCAGGTATCTGTAAGGCTTCAGAGCAGGACACACTTCAGAATCAAAAGACTATATCTGGGCATCAGTTTAGATGTCTCCTTTGCAGAGAAGACAGTTCTTGGATACCACTTTCCGCCCAGACATTGGGCATTTCATCCAATTTTGAACATTGCCCTCTCACTCTGATTAAGAATATTTACTCTCTAATCCTCAAACACGCTAAGTACTTGAGAAGAAAGAAGCTTTAAATTGAGGCAGAACTCTGAGACAAGCTCTCAGAAGTATAGGCAAACATATTTATTTAGAACTAATTTAAGCTGTTTTAAAAACTGTTCAGACTTAATACTTACTTTTAAAATGGCTCTACTAGTGAAAAAAAAAAAAAAACGTTTTTATTTGACCTACCAAACCAAACGTTCTTTCAAAATGGGCTCTAATATAAGCTTATTAAGTTATTTAACAAATATAATGATTTCTAATATTTTTCATAGAACATATGCAGAGAAGTCACTGAGTTGTTAGATTACTCAAAAGATTACTCAACTCTAAGGTTTATTTTTAGGTATTTAAACATATTTATAATCTTTCCCATTAGCAATCTTTAATTTCCATTAAAGAATCCATGCATTGTTGTTTTGGCTAGGGTAGAGTTAATTTTCTTTTAGAGGCTCACACAATTCTGTGTTTTGCATTTCTGATGAAAATAGTGGTGCTCAGACACTGATATTTTAGCAGTGCTTACACAGAGCCAAGGCCTTTCCAGCTCCTGGTTCTGCCCTGCCAGCTAGGAGGCGAGGGGTGCCCCGGGAACTGGGAGGGGACACAGCCAGGACAACTGGCCCAGGCCGGCCCAAGGGATGCCCTACAATGTGCGGCCATGCTCAGCAATAACAGATGAGGGAAAGGAGGAGAAAGAGGGGGACGTTCAGAGTGATGGTGTTTTCCCAAGGAACCATTACACATGATGAGCCCTGCTGTTCTGGAAGTGAATGAACACCTGCCTGCCACTGGGAAGCAGAGATCAAATTCCTTGGTTTGCTTTGCTAGTGTGCATGGCTTTTGCTTTACCCAGTGAACTGTCCTTATCTCAGCCCATGAGCTCTCGCACTTTTACCTTTCTGATTCTCTGTCTCACCCCACCTGGGGAGAGGGAGAAAGTAGCTGGGTGGTGCTGAGCTGACCATCGGGTTAAACCACAACACCATATATCAAGCAACAATTAAGAACAAAATGGACTGTATCTGTTTCTCTTTGTATTTTTACTATTTTGCTGTACACAGGGTAATTTTGGAACTGGAAAAAAGGGATTATCCTTAACACTGTATCTTGGCTTTAGTTTAATTAGCTTAGCTCTGCTTGTTTGCATCTTGTGAAAAATAACACCATAACCTCCCTTTTTTCAAAGCCCGTTAAACAGCTTTATATATCATACCAATCAGATCATTTGCTCACTAAGATTTCTCTTGTTTTAATCATTCTATATTCATATTTTTAAACTTTGTGGCATAGATCATGATCTTTATGAGTATTTTCTACTGTTTGAGAAGTTAATCGATCATTTACAAGGATGCTTTAAAAAAAAAAAAAAACTTTTCAGAAAACATCAGATGTTCTTGAAGGACATTTGATGTGATTCTATTACAATCTTTCCTGTCAGATTTTGTTGTTAGTTGAAAAAGCAAGCATTCATACATAAAAACTGTGCTATGAAAGGAAAACATACACATTATTTTCATTGCTGACATAAAGTTCCAATGGTTGTCGCTTTTATTTCAGAATGGCTCTTGCCTTCAGTTGTGCTTCTAGTAGTAAGTTACTGATATAAAAACAGACACAGACACCTGTCAGAATTTGCTTCCTGAGACAGCAGCAGAAAACAAACAAACAAACATTTCTCCTCCTCCTCCTCCACACTGAGCAACTTCAGTTACAAAGGCATAAAGATGGAATGAGGGAACATCCTAGAATATGACTTAGAAGGTATTTATCAGCAACAACAACAGCAATAAAACAAAACAAAACAAAACAAAACAAAACGAAAAAACGGGAGTAATTGTTATTCTTTTTTGTTGTTAATAGCAATCTCAAAACTTCATAAACAGCACAAACACAAAAATTTGGAATAACAGATATCTGGACTCTAATTATAACTTTGTGACTGATTTGCTGGGATCTTGAATCTCTCAGTACTCCAGCTTTGTCTTCTGTAAAATGGATCTAGTAGTTCATGCCTAGTTTTCAAGACTACCCGAAATCTCAGAGGGAAGAAAAAATCTGATTTCAAACTTAACTTTCAACAATTACATTCAAAAAGACACTATTCTTTTACTGAGAATCACAATTTCCTTAAAAGGAAGGCTCTATAAAATTGCAAACTTTGTATTGAGGAGTTTTCCATAAACATTGGACAAAGAGAAGCCTTAAAATTGAACCCTGCTACCAACCCTACAACTGTATCAACCTCTTTCAACTTTGTTAAAGTAACTTCATTTACATTACTTTTTCTAATGAAAATATAATAAACGTTTTGCCCATTAACAGTAACTGATGGAACACACTGAATCCAATAAACTGCTATACAGTTTATTCCTTTTTTGTCTGGTTTAGCTTAAAAGTTTAGAAATAAAGCCTTCTGACCAACTTCTGCAATGTATTGATCAAAATCATCACCTTTCTAAAAAGCTGAAGAAAATACACACACATAAAAAAAAAATATCCTACAACCCTGGTCTCCGAAATCTCATTTATGGTAGCCCTCAATGACTGAAAATGAAGCTCAACTGTCATAAAGTGTGTTGTTGTTTGGTTTTGTTTTTTTAGCTATTCTGGGTAGCAATCTTCAAAGCTGCATATTTTATGTACTCAGACAAAGATAGAAATAAATCTGAAGGGACTCTTTTGTTACGGCAATTGTGGAAAATGTTGCATCATGCTCTAAGGAGAAAGGTCACTATGAAAATTCAGAAGAATTGCACATGAACTTCCAGCCAAGTGCGTGTCAGTTCCTGCCCATTAGCACTACTTCCTGCTTGAGTAAGGTGGAGAAACTACTCACTAGATCTGAAGACTTTTTGTGTAATTCTGAGATATTAAAAAAAAATAAAAAAAATAGGAAAAATGTCATAGTACAACAATATAAAAAGTCTTTTGGAGAAGATGAGGAAGTAATGACATTAAATCAAATCATTCTTGCCAAATATATGCTGCTTCGTATAAGCTTTTACTTTATTTTACCACAGACATAATTCCCTGTTTTAATTATTTTCCCTGAATTATGATTCACTGTTACTGTGGAGTCATCATCAAGCTTTCTTCCTTTAAAAGTTTCCTCTGCAACCAACCAGTTTTCAGTTAGTTTTTGACAAGTGCCCTCTTATAAGCATCCAGTCTCCACTGCCCTTCCCAGACCGTTAGGGAGCACTGCCTTAGGCACCCACAGTTCCTAGATGGCCGAGCCAAACACAAGAGAGATCTATGACACAAGATCTATAAACACAAGAGAGATCTATGGGAATCCTTCTGGTCTAGCAGCTGGGGTCTATGCAAACAAGATACCTGAAATTTCACAAGTTGCCTTTATCTAGGCACACCATGCAATCCCCAAATACCAGTCACAAGTAAGAAGTGCACATACACAGTCTCCGTGAACAGAGATAAAACACAGAATGATCTTGAGAACATCTCTCACCCCTATCCGATAAAACAGAATGATAGTGTATTCAGTGGCAATATCATGGCAATTGTTTGGCATTATCAAACCATTCGAGTTTTCCAAAGCAACAGTGATGGCCACATCACCCTTCAATTTACTGAAGTTTATTTCATACTACCACTTTTTTCTTTTTTCTTTTTTCTTGTCATCATGATGCATTCCACCTTCAGTTCCAGTGCCTGATACATTATTGCTTCTCTTAATAACAAGGCAGCTGGGAGCCAGCTAGGTCCACAGCCTTGATTACACCAACTTGTTCATGGATCTAATACTTTCCCAAACTCCTCAGAGGCTACAAAATAGCCTGCCTGCTGGCTAAAACATAAACTATATGTGTCAATGTTCTCCCACCAGAGTCTCAAACCTCACAATGATGACCAGTAGGGAGGTCCAGAAAAAGCCATTCTTACAGGAAAGATAAATAAAAATGAATACTTTGTGCAGCAGTAGTAGGAGCTAATAGAAGACTTCTGCCCGTGTCCAGTGAACTCTGTAGGAAACCAAGCATAAAAGGAGGCACATTAGTGACATTATGTGCTGTGACAGTAATCTTTGTATTTAAGGGATTAAAGAGATTTCACTCACTTCTAACATTTCCCTTCCTCTCTAAATATTCACGAGCTTGTAGGCAGTTGCAGAAGGACCTCACGTTGCAACGATGCAACAAAACAGCAGACAGAGTTCAGTGCCAGTAAACACCTGGAATGAGCAACCCTGACTGCACACGCTGTAATGAATGAGCTAACTCTGATCAAAAAGAGGTCTTATCCTCACTGCTAATAGTTCTGTGGAAACAAAGAGCAAAATGCTCATTTGTGACCAGAAAGAACAGAACATCAGAAAATAAAGAGAGAACAAAGAAGAGTTCATTATGTCACAGCATATATCTGTAATGTGCTCGAATTCAGAGTTACCTGCTCCTTTTTGCATTTCAAAAAATACATTATTACTAGAAAAAGAAAATCAAAGAACGAGAACAATAACCCTTTTGTGCAAACTGAAGGAACACAATTAGACACTGCAGACAGGAAAAGGAATGATGGAAGGGGTGCAACAGAGGTCTGCAAAATGAAAAGCAGCATGCAGTAGGTGAACAGGGAGTGTCTGTTCTCTGCTCCTGATAACAGGAGTGCTAAGGGTCAGGAGTTGAAAAATATCAGGCTTAAAGCAAACAGAACGAAGTATTCTTCTAACACAGAGTGTGATCAAACAGCTGGGTTAACTTTGAATTTTCTAGAACATTACAAATGAATTCAAAAAAAGGATTAGGCAAACTAAAGGAAGAAAACTCCATTATGAACATTGAAAGACAAAAATGCAGATGTGAACACTGGCTTGGGAAGGAAGCCCTTATGGTACAATTTGCTGGAAACTACATGCTGGATTAATTGTGGAGTAGTCAAATTTACTGCAAACAACTTCTCTGTTTAAACTTGCAGCAATCCACCAGGATAATGTCTGGAAGTATGTGATATTCTTGATTTGAAATCTGAAATGCACAAATGGTCTCATAATTAAAATCACATTGCTTTTGCTCCACAAGTGAAATAAACAGCAGGAGATTTAAAAACGTCATCAACACTACGATTCCTGCAGAGTGAAGGTGAGACAATTTGGAGAGGAGTCAGATGCAAATGCTGGATTATTATAAAATCCTTTCCCTTTATGGTTCATATAAATTTTGTATATGACACAGTTTCTGTAAAAGTTAATTCAGATCCCTGTAGCTAGCACGCTATTTCAAGAATCAAGAGAACTTTGTCCTCACCTTCTTACCTCTGCTGCTGATTTACTAACTGCCTCACTTCTTTTGTGCTTTAATTATCTCACCTACAAATCAGAGATTGTAAAACATTTCACACAAAAAAAACAGCCACTTTATTGAGATCTATGAATTAAATTCTCATTTACTGATCAACAACCTACAAAATGAACCTGACAGAGCAGCCCTGTTCAGAGACAAAGGTGCACTAATTTGAGTAATCTGGCAGAGATTAACTCAGAAAGAACAGTTCCTCATTAGACTGATTCTAAAAGATGTCTTTTAGAGAAGTCTCTGTGCATTGCCAACATCTTAGTTCATTTCACTGCTTATCCCTTTTATCAGGATTTCCACAAGACTTTTTTCGGAGCTTTTCCTGAAGATTAGCTCCACAGATACTTGCTCTTCCCCAGTGTCGTGGTTTAACCCGACCGGCAGCTAAACACCACGCAGCCGTTCGCTCACCCTCCCCCCTCCCTCTCTGGGACGGGGGAGAGAAATGGAAAGTGAAGCCCGTGAGTTGAGATAAAGACAGTTTAATAAGACAGGAAAAAAAAAAAAAAAATAACAAAAATAATAATAACAATAATAATAATGATGATACAATGGGGATAATACGAAAGTAATAATAGTATGTACAAACAAGTGATGCACAATGCAATTGCTCACCACCCGCTGACCGATGCCCAGCCTAACCCCGAGCAGTCCGGCCCCCTCCCCCCGGCTAGCCACCCCTATATATTGTTTAGCATGACGTCAGATGGTATGGAATACCCCTTTGGCTAGTTTGGGTCACCTGTCCTGGGTCTGTCCCCTCCCAGCTCTTACTGCACCCCCCAGCCTGCCCGTTGGCAGGACAGAGCAAAGGCTGAGATGTCCTTGGCTTAGTATAAGCACTGCTCTGCAACAATTAAAGCATCGGGGTGTTATCAGCACTCTTCTCATTCTAAGCCAAAACACAGCATTCCACCAGCTACTAGGAAGAAAATTAATTCTGTGCTAACTGAAACCAGGACACCCAGGAAAATGGGAAGGTGACGGAGGAGACTGTCAGGACAATTCCTGGTGGGGGAATGGTCGCACCTGCACCTCATTTCCAGCAGGTATCTTGTTGCCTGCACTTTCTTGGGATGATGGCAATTTGACTGAAGTAGTTTTTCAATATTGGGTACTCAAGTACTACACAAACAATGACTTGTTTATTCAAATAAGATATTGATAATGCATTAGTGTCAAGGTCTAAATTTCTATTAGTAACTTTTTTTGTACTTGTCTTTTTTTTTTTTTTTTTTTTTTTTTCTCGCACAAGGCAATGACTAATCCAAGCAGAATTTTGTTAGCTGTTAGATGCAATACTTTTAACATTCATTTTGTAGACAACAATACAGTCTGGATAGTTCTTGCTTTTTGTAGAGAAGTTTGCATTCCTATCAACCAATATCATATTAATACTGCTCCAACTTTAGTTAAATACTCTGAGACTACTGGTAGAGAAGGTGGCCTTCCTGATACTGGGGTGACGTTACAACAGGTCTCTATATTTTTCCATTTGTCTGTTCCTTGTACACGTAAATCACAAGGTTAACATTGCCTTTACATAACCCCATACAGTATGACTTAACTTTCTAAGAGATAACTCATGCTTTCGCCTGTTCTCTGATAAATACAATCATCCAGGTCATGCAACCTAAATGTGTTGGGGCCTGTTACAGGGTGCTTTCAGTTCACATTATTCAATTCTTGAATATTTGTTTACCCACAGATCCCATGTGATGCGTGTACTTTTAGCCCGCAGGACACTGGGAGAATCATGTTACAACAAAACAAACAAATTATAAAACTGAATCAGATTATGGCCAGATATCACATAGAGGCACTTTCCTTGCACTTTCATAAAAATATAAAAACAGTAGAAGAATTGTAGCTTTATAAATAGTGTGTACCTGAGAATGTTTTATGTATCCTTAGAAATAATAGTACAAAAAATAAAAAAAAATATAATTTAAAGTCCAGATATACAGATCTATCAAGATTACCACTTTTCAGATACAGAAATACACCAGTATAAAGCAGTCAACCTGTCATCATGCAAATATGATTAAAACAAGTGTGCTTATATTTCACGAGCTGTATCATTCTTCATTTGTCTCAAAAGTAGAAAATATAAACTGTTAATATGCTATGTCAGGACAATACTTGTGTACAGCCAACAATGCTACTGAATTTATGTGCTTGAATGTAGCTTGCTTTCACTGATAAATGAAAACATATATCACAGTCAATTTCAGCAGTAGATTCAAATTGATGATACACCTCAGAAACTATATAAACATTCCAGATTGCCTGCAACTTGAAACACATTTACTTTTCAAGGAATCATGCAATGAACGCCAAAGACTGAATTCAACTTTCCCTGTGGTTAGTCTCATATGAGGTATTCTTATAAGAGTTCAGCCCCACATGACAATAGCTCTTTTGAAACCGGTGCAAGAAATTTGGACAGTAACAAAAAGGAGGAAAAAAAAAAAAGTGAAATGAAGGAAGGAAAACTCTACAGCAGAGAGCAAACAACCCCTCAAAGCTTCTGTGGATAGGTTCTGTTGCCTGAATCTAAGACAGACCTTCAAATCAAACTTATTGACATTGAGATTTCCCTGATATTGAAGATGCAGTAATTGTTTTCAAAAAAAAAAAAAAATTATTGCTTGTTCTGTCCACTTCAGTTTTCAGTGTGGAGCTTTCTTAAATCATGATAAAAGTGCACATTGCTGTGACTCAGCTTGCAATGATTTTATTAAGCTGGCCTGAATAGAAGGATGATGGAAGGTAAACACTGCTTTCCTAACCCGCTTTGCCATTGCTCGTTAGGTTATATATGTATGCCTTGGTAAGCAAGTCATATGAACAGAAGCATAAAGAAAGAGATCATGTTATGGCTCACTTACCGTCTGCTTTTCAATTGTTAGCATGTTAAAGCTGTGTTAATTTAAACATGATTTATTTTTTAATCCTGGCTGACCACAGTTGCTTCATATTTTTAGAGATTAGGGAATTTACACAGAAACGTTTGATCATCCTCACCAAACATTGACTTTGAGGATGATCTTTGAGAATTCATCTTGAGATTTGTGATTGAAATTTATATTATTCTAAAAGCAAAACTTTATTGTTAACTATCATAATTCATTGACTTATCCTAGATTTTAATAATGTTTGCTTAGAAGAAACTTATTTTAGAATTCTCATTATCATGTTCTTTGTCTCTCCTAATAGTCCTCCAGATTATTTTTACAAATGTGCTGTTCATTAAAAAAAAAGGCATACAAAATGTAAAGAAGCAGAAGTAACTGAATCTGGCATGACATTGACTGCAGATGTACAAGTTTGTGTAAGATGCACGTAAGTAACGTTGCATGGTAAGTAACAATGCTGGCAACAAATGCATCCCACATAAAAGTCAATGGATTTAAACACTCAGAACATGTTAAAACAGTAACAAGGGCAGTAAGGGCAATATCAAAATAATCTAGAGGTGCAAGCAAGCAATACCCATAAGAAAAAGTAGAAGACTGTGGATGAGAGTTTGCTTCATTTTCAGGACTGGCATTGGTTTCAGTGAAAAAGTTACCTTCTCCATGACAAAGAGCCAAATTCACTAGACTTGTATTGGCTAAGAAGCACTGTCCATAATCTAGATGAACATACTACTTTCAGTGCAACAAGGAATGACGCACACCAAGAAAACGTAAAAGAATCAATTTTTATTGGAACAAAAACCACCTGGAAGGCTGGGTATAATATGCTTGGATAGCTAACATATGTAAATTTGTTTCCCTGGAAATCAGTATGTGTAAACTTGTCTGGCTGGTTACCAGGGTCTGTCAGTGCAACTCAGAACCAAAACACAGGTGCTTAAGAAAAAGAAATAAATCTCAACTCACTTAAATTCACTGAAAAATACTCAGATTTGAAAATCTAGTGTTGAGTATTTATGAGACAACAAATACTACAGCCATTTATTTCCAAAATGCAACTGCTTAAATCCTGCTGATACTATGCTTTAATGTTAGACCTGTAAATTCAAGAGAATAAAGCCAGAATTACACCTGAATACTGCAAATTCTTGTAATTTCAAATTCTTATAATTTCACTGTGATGGACACAATTTATTTAGTTGTTTAATTGTTTTCTTCCAGACTTCATACACATTATTTTAAAAAGAGATGACTGGTCACAGGGTAATCCTGAAGGAAAATGGGGAATGGCTCATTTTTTTGATATGATTGCCCTTATCCAGGAAAGTGGTCCCCCGGGTTCAAGGGCTGGTTTAGAGACAAAAAGAAAGCAGGTACAGTACACAGTTAGCAAGTGTGAACTGTAAGAGAAGAGCTGTGAAGTGTAAGAGGCTTTTGAATGTAGAACAACAACAAAAAAAAGTGTCCTCAGGTACCATGGATATGCTGCAGGATATTCTGTAATCCACCCCACCACCAAGCCAACAGGAGAGCCTGAAAGTAAGGATTCCTCCTCCACTTAAAGGCATGGGGAGAGTTAATTATGAATTCTTCTTAATCTAAGCTGTTTTACCTAGTCACTTTTATTTTTCCTCTCTATTTAAAAACTAATTTTTCCTAAGCTATACTTGAATAAAAGTCAGCTCCTTTGGGTTTAAAAGCCATTTTGGTCATTGTCTTTGGGGAGCCAGTTAATAAGAGAACATGTAGGCAGATGCACTTCAAAGCTTTGGCTGGCTCAGTTACACTGCACTTAAAATAATGTTTTCTGAAGTGTGACTGTAATTGTGCTTGGACTCTCTCTAAAAATAGAACTCCTGCAAGCTAGAAAGGGCATGGGCATTCTTTGATTCTGAAAATCTATACCATATAATTTCTAGTATCTTATCAAGTATTATATTTGGCTGTTAAAATGTTTATGAATCACATCCATTCTGTGCCATTTGCCATTTTTTTTCATACATGCAGCACTATTCTCTGTGAAGCCACATCCAGTAAAGTAGTCAATCCACAACTCAAGCAAAAGAAATTACAACACAAATAAACCACTAAGTAGAACTAAATTCACAAGGAGGGATTTGGGGGTGGAGGGATTTTAGCTCTTTTTAGGTATAAATTCTGTGAAGAAAAATATTTTAAAGTATTTTTTTTTCCCAGTTAACGTTGTATTTTGTAAGCTAGTGATGATTAGCACTAGTTGCAATAAAAATAAATTTCAGGACTGAGACCACAAGTTTTGAAATAGACACACTGAAGGGACTCTGCCTGCTGTGATCATTAGGAATCCAAGGCATAACTCACCTGAACGGAGAGGAGTGGATTATAAATTACAGCTAGATTCAAATTACATTTTGACTTTCCATACCCTTTAAGAAAAATAGGAAATCTGAGTAAGACGTGAGTATCTCAAATCAGTTTGGGGAGAAGTCTGTGCTCAGGCACATTAAATGGTGAAGGAGATCATCTTTTCCTATAATCCTGACTCCCTGCTAACTGATATCACATCTGTCTTATTGGGTGGAACAGGAAACACACATCTATTCAACTCCCTCTTGACTCAGGTATTATTATGTTTACTAGGTGAGGATGCAATAGATTTATTTTTTATGTGTTTGTGTTTCACTCCTAACCATAACCCTTACAAAGACAACAGTATGATAACATATAGGCATCATTAGTTCCACAGCAAGACATGTCAACACAAACGGAAGCATAAATGAACAAGTGGAGATAAGTCCTAGTGTAACACATTACTGTGTACGTAGTTTTGAGCATCCTTCACATCCCTCATCAGTTCATGCGCTTTAGAAGGGCTCAGTCCTTTCTTAGCTGTACTTCAAACTGCAAGGGGAAAAAACTCTCAACCTTAAAGCTCACTGGTCTCCACATTAACATAAATCAGATTTACCAGTGCAGGATTACTCAAGTACAAATGCTCCAGCACTAGCTTCTTCCTCATGCGTGATGATTACCATGTCACCTCTTGTGCACCACTTAAACAATATTCAATGCAACACAAATATCCAGCTGTCTTGCTAGAACATGATTCAAATGGGACAAGGAGAAGGCTGGCTGAAAAGTTACCTCTTCCCGTGAAGCTGGGAGAAAAATGAACATTTACAAATGAGGTTGTTTGGGGCTCAGTTCAGAAGGTGCACAGCACAGACACCTCACCAATTCACTTGAGTGCAGTATTTGAAATAAAGACAGGACCCTTTCCACAGAGGTTTATTTTGGAATTGCTGTGCATTTGACCAATTCCCAGTAGGACTCATCTATTGCAAATTAATCACGCCTTTTCAGAAGTAGCTGACCTTTCTTCAAAAACGTATTAGAGTAATTTGAAATAAGGCACTCTTACTGTGGAAGAGGCGTATGCCACAGCAGGAGCTAAGTCAGGGGTACCAAATTTAATGCAACACCCATTCCCAATCTGCACTAACTCTTTGCAAACAAGGCCAAAGCTTTGTGCTATTTTGGCTGCTGTGCTAGCTGCAGATAACCCAGTTGTAATTGATGTTGCTAAATATGCCCACATGTGCAGAGTCCTTCATTTTACCCAAATCAGAAGGCTGTTGAAAATAAACTATGAGTAGAGTAACACACTCCAGTTTTTGCATATGGACTCCCTGTGTGGATATTGTATCCCACCTGGAAGGAGTATCTGTACTGCAGAAAGAATGGTGACTGCCGAATATATGCTGCTACACCTAATTTAATTTTACTAGTTCATATACTAATGGCTGCAGCAAGAGAGGCATAGTTGCCGACCACATAAGCAGCACATG
Source organism: Netta rufina (assembly GCF_964035555.1). NCBI lineage: Eukaryota > Metazoa > Chordata > Aves > Anseriformes > Anatidae > Netta > Netta rufina. The sequence continues at coordinate 84,023,809 of NC_140124.1, read as the reverse complement.
AGCACTGCAGGCACGGCCCTAAAAGAGAAGTGAGCACCTGTTTGTGTCTGGGCAGCAGGGACCCATTTTTTTCATGACATCGAGACCAGTGTCAGCCAGACCACACCGCTGGCAGCAGCACAGCTCCTGTGGGCACCCTCTAACCAGCTGCAGGCAGTCAGGCAGATTAGCATGTGCTGTTTGAAAAAGTGGTGGGAGGTAACCCAGTTTAATTCACTTGAAGCAAATGGCTCTCAGGACAGAGAAGGAAAAGCAGTATCAGATGGTCAAGATCTTTACATTTCACTGAAAATAAATGATCCCGTTCCTTCTCTCCTAAACAAACCAAAGAACCTGGAAGAGGCCAGCACAGAGTCCTGATGACAGTCCCCAAAGGGCATAAGCCAACCAAAGCAAACAAGACTTCTGAAGAAGAGTATGACTGGAAGGCGTGCAGACAGTCCTAGGAATTTATTGAGAATGCTCACTGATAAATAAAACATGCATGAAGCTTTTTTTTGAACATTTTTTTTTTCAAATGATGTCTCGTGCACAAACTTCATGTTGTAGGCAGGGCTCAGGATATCTACCAGCTTGTTTCTCAGCTCTGACCCCTTAGCTAGGATGTTGTGGACAGGGACACAGTGAATCCCAAGGTGAAAAGTTCTGGGATTTTATTTCTTGTTTTTAATTTAAAATTCACAACTTTATCATGCTAGTCTTGTAATCCTTTATACAACAGCCAGTTTCCTAACTACTAACCATCATTTCTTCTAGGTCCAACATCCCTACTTTGATGAGCAGCTAAGGGCAAGAAAAAAGACACCTGGAGGAATGAATAGCAGGTTTCCAATGATGAAGCTGAATGCAGAACACTAAGAACAAAGATTTTATTATTATTATTTTGAGCTCATCACTCAGAGCAGAACAATGAAACATTTCTAATATGCATGGCCCAAGGCCAAAGGGCTAAGGCAGGAGAAGCAACTGAGCATCCAGGTAAGCACAAGGCATCAACTGTATTTATCAATGGATTTATTCATCAATGATCCTAAGCTTAGAGGAGTGATAAATAGCCTGGAGGGCAGGGCTGCTGCTCAGGCAGACCTTGAGGCTAGAGAAGATGCCTGACAGCAACCTCAAGAAGTTTAGTGGCAATAAATCAACAGCAAGACAAAAAAAATCCTATATATGGGAGAAAATAACCTCAGCTGGACATCCACTGGTGAGGGAAAAGCTCTGCAGAAAAGTGACGTTCACAAGTTAGCAGTTCACATGCGTTAGCAGTTTGCCCTTGTGGTGAACAGAGGCAAAGAGACCGAGCTGTGTTTGCAGCTGAGCAGCCAACAGGTAAAGGGAAGGGGCTGCTCCCTTCTGTTCAACACATGTGAGACCATACTTGGAGCACCATGGGCAGTTTTTGCTTCCCCAGGGACAGAAATACACTGAAATACTGAATCAAGTCCAATAGATGGACTCTTTGAAGAGAGCTTGAAAGAATTGATCAGGAATATCTATCTATGTAACTAACCTTATGGTGAAGACACATGAGCAAAGTTGCCCAGAAGCTGTGGAATCTCCATCCCTCAAACCTTGACTAGACAAGGCTGCTGTGAGCAACCTCACCTTCGATTTTGCTTCTTTGAGTGAGGGTTGGACCATGTGATCTTCACAGCTCCCTTCCAGTTAACATCAGCCTATGATTCTACAAAACGATACCAAGTTCTTGATATCTTCCTTTCCATTTCTCCAAAACACACCCTTTCTTTTTAAGAAATGCTTAACTCTTCTTCCATTTACTTTTTTTTTTTTTTTTTTTTTTTTTTTTTTTTATCTTCCAGAACCAAACTGAATAAAACTGTCCCATATTCTTATTTTTCCTTTCCTTCTTTCAAGAAGCCTCAAAACACCTTTCTATATCAAAGAATTTTTCTTTTTCTTCAGAACAGGTGGCTAGAAATGCCCTGTTCCCTAGCATACTTGCTAACAACATATCTCTGGCAGCTCCCTAGGAATTAGGTCGTTACTTGAGAGATAAAACTAAACTGTAAAGGTGACTTAGCTTCTCAGAAGGAGAGGCAACTGTTTCTTTTTTAAGTAACTTTACTGATGACTATGAGATTTATGGCATGAGGCACAATTTCTTTTCCTAGCTGGGAAAATAATTTTTCATCAGAGCTGAAAGTGGTGTTTCTCTCTCAAAATTCATCTTCCTTTCCTCATTGTCAACTGTGCATTTTGTAACACTGAAAAAGAAGTTTAATTAGCCTAGCACATGGTCAATACATATACTTTCAAATATACCTATGTCTACAATGTCATCCAAAGGATTTGAAAGATACTTTGTATTATAAAGTACTCATCCTCAGCTCTAACACTGCTTCCATCTGCCTAATACAAATGCTTCTTACATTAAATAATGATATGGTTTTAGAGTTTCTTCTGGTTTGATTTGGAGTTTGTGTTTTTCACACATTTCATGTTACTCAGTGCTAACACTTAAATCATTATATTGAGATCAGGATTTATTTCCTGAAAGATAATGAGGAGAGAGAGGTATGACAAAAATATAAGACAGGCAGTTCCAATTGCTAGTACAACTGTACTTTCTGGAACTTATTTATTTATTTTTCATTCTGTCCTTTCAGTAATTTAATAAATGAGATACAAAAGTTCTTGAAAGTTAGAAATGTGTTAGCTGGTCAGAGAAGAAGAAAACATGCAGCATAACAAGGAGAAAGGAAGGCAATTAAGGCAACATAAAAAGCACTGTTCCTGGCCCCAGAGTTATACATAAAAATAAGTGTTGTATAATGTTTGCAGATTTTTATTAGTATTATGCACTGTCTATATAGCACAGTTCACATATCCCATTACAGCACACATAAGGTCCATAAGAACATAAGGTGCATATATTAAAATGCTTTCGGTTTATTCATCTGGATCTTGCTTAAGAAAATTAAGTATATTCCAGGTCAGCAAAACTGTTCATCTGACAATTGTAAATTAATAGTGTTATTTATATTAACTTTCTTGGGTCACAAGAGAAATTGACACTAATCACCAACTTGCTGCTCCAACTATTTCACTAACAATAGTAATAAGCCAGCATAAATTTTAACAGAATAAAAGCCTGATGTAAACAAACTGTCCCTCAATATTTAATTAAAATATAATGAGGAACAGGAAATACAGTCCTGGGTACTGTTTAAGGTTGCATGGCACCATTTCAATGTCACATCATGTGTCACATTTGTTTATTGAGAAAGAAGTGCATGTGACCCCTGGGTACAGACTTACTGGTATAATACCATGCATTTTAATGTTCACTTCTCATTTTGTGTATATTCAGGAAATAATCATTTTATCCTTTGCATTCTTGCACACCTTAACCATCAACAACAAGGGCTTTGCCAAAAGCCTGCTGAAGCCTGTGAAAGTCTTTCCTTCAACTGCAGTGGGCTTTCAATCATTTTACATACTACTGCTGCAAAACAGAGACATTTTGTTTTTTTAAATCCCTTCGCGAAGCACACATGCTTAAAGCAAAATTATTAGTTTGCTGGTTTCGCTTAAAAAACACATGAAAACTTGGCGAGAAAAATCAGAGAAAAGCATAGTACAAGCACTTATTTTTTAATCCGCACAGCTGCTTAATGACAAAAAGCAACTAACATCATACGGAAATGTACTCACTTGATTTTAGTATTTATAACTCGAGTTAGTTATTTATGGAGTTTTAATGGGAAAATTGACCCATATGAGCCAAAAATTCATCATAGAGCAAAAATGTATCTATTTTCATATCGTGCAGGCTTTGTACCTCTAAATGAAGACATTCATGGCATTAATAATTTTTGCAGGATTCCTCTCACTCACACCCAAACAGAGGAGTCATAAGTGTAAGGCTGGGCTTTGTTTACATTCTTTCTGAAATACAGTAAGAAGAAATGAACCTGGCTACAAAACCATGAACACTTTTTTATTAATTCTGTGATTCTGTGATTCTGTGATTCTAAATATTCACCAAGGGTAAGTGTACAGATAAATAATATTGTAAAGCAGAAATTACCAAAGAAGTGACTAGGTCTAAAAAGTTCTTTGTTTATAAATAGTATCATAGTACCACCTAATTTAGGACCTAGACCTACAAAAGAATGCAAAGCCTTTTTTAGGGGAAAAAAATGGGGGCAGGAGGAGAAAATAAAAGGCAAGACAAAACAAACAAAAGTCTCCCACACCTTAAAGACACTTCTGCATTACAAGAATTCACCTTGAAAAGGAAAATGACTACACTCAAGTCAGCTCTACGTGAGCCAGCTCACTTCCAAAAGGTACGGGAAAATGGGCTGTAAAGTCAAGGACAAACATATCTGGGCTCTAAACCTGGCAGTAAAGGTCTGCACTGGGTGACTCATCAGCAAGCAGCAAGTACCAGCTTGGAGTCTGTGGCACAACACTCATCCGTGAGATTAGGTGAGAGGCTAAAGTTGATCTGATTAAACTGATGCAATGCGTCAACAAGAACTAACCTGCAAAGAACTCTTATAAACCTCAGTACAGTTAGTTTCAAACTGAAAAACTGGATGACATCCTTGACAAATCCTGAAAACAACAGCGAATTGTTTTGCTTCACATGCACTCAGCCTCAGACTGCCTGTCAAAACTGTCTTACCTCTAAAACCTGTGGAGGAAAGCCTGCTGAGCTCTAAAGTCACTGGCACTACCAGGTTGGTGCCATTGCCTCTAACCAAAAACTGCATGCTGAGAGACAGGATTGCTGGTTCCTAGTCTTTACAAAGAACCAATTTCAGAATGCCTTGATGCATCTTGATAACCTGCTAGAAACCTGGGTTCCGAATCTCTGCTCAGCTCCAAACCATATTTCCATTTGCTTGACAGACCCATATAAAGCACTGATTTTAGATTGTTTAACCAAGGCAGTCTGCTGAAAACACTAACTGGTGCACTCCAACATAACTGCAGATCACTTCAGGCAGTCCTTCCACACCCCAGGTGAATAACATAACCGCTGAATAAAAGGAGCATAGAGAAATATGCTCTTTCCTTTCAGGTTTCATTATCTAGAAGGCTTTCAGAAAAGTTTCCACTGATGTAATTGTTAAATTCAGATTGAAATTGAAGTATTTTTGGTTGAATAAAGCCATGTTTCTGGGGAATAAAGGATTATTAAAATAATAATCCAGAGCCACATAAAATACCCTGCTTCTGGCCTAGAGGATTCAGAGAAGAGAAATTCAAAAACAGTAATGTAATTATATCATAGCATGTTTTCTTCCTGCTGGAAATAAGCCGAGGCAAGACATCCTAACAAAAGCAATTCTTCTTAAGGCATACTATGTGCTTTCTCTCTCAGTCACAAAATTGCTGAAAATGTTCTCAGTAAAGCAACTTTAAGAAATACGAACTATGAACTATGATTCTTGTAGACTCTTAAGAAATTGTATTCAAATATGTAGGCTCAGTTCTGAAAGTTTACTTGGGTACCCTTCTAATTAAATCTGTTTGTACAAATAACTGTCTTAAGCTTACCACTATGACTTCAAAAGTGGTGAGACTCAGTGCAAAGCACTTCTTTGACAGTGGATATTTTCTCCTGGGTTTTATGGCCACTTAGAGAAAGCCAATACTACATCATAGCACTACTGTGACAAGAGTTCCACAATACTTCCTCCTGCATTACGTGCTTCCTTAGTCAGCCCCTAAAATAGTACCCATTAAATGTATCTCATAGTTGGATAAATGTAATATTTATTTTACAGTTGACTCTAGAAATATGCTACCATTGCCCTTCCTGGATTCTGTCTTGTATCCTTCATAGTGATCACATCTACTGTCAGCTGTGAGAAACAATACTCTTTCCAGAAGCTCCATTTAGCAACACACTCAGTGACTTGTAAATTGAACTCAATTTACAGTGATTTGAAAATTCTTCTTTTGGTTGAGCAAAGATCAGAGAAAGAGAAAAGGAAGAAATACATCCAGCAGTTCCTTCTGTGGCCATGTAGATGACAGTCCTGCTCCTGATGCCTTCAGCTGAACAGTGATGGCAGCAGAGCTTATGTAGTCTTGTTTTTCCCTGCCACCATGAAAGGAAATGCATCTATCTGGCTGCTTGACAGGCAAACTGAGGAGGTACATGCAATGTACTAGGTTAGGGTTACTGTTTGTCTGTCCTATTCTCTATCTGGTTTATCTCCTTATTTGATTTCTTCTACAGAAAAAGGTATACAGCTCATGGCCTTCTTTCTGTACTTAACTTCCCACACTCTCTGCAAATATTAAGACTAAAATGTATGCTGATTATACTTTAAGTTTTAAAGTCCAAGCTCCAAAAGAAAAGATTGCCAAAAATAAAGAGCATTTCAATGGTCAGTATTAACTCTGACATTCACATCATGTTTTACTTCTGTAGCCTTTCCAGCTTTTTTCTTTTCCCTGCCTCCCGTGCTGAGCTGATTTTGTGAGCAGAGAAAATAACTCGGGTACAATTTATGCTATCTCAAACCTCTAATAAACTAAACATTTTTCAAACTTTGAAAGAATCATGATAACAGCTATGATTTCATCATTTTAATGTTCTGTTTTTGGATTTCATCCAATAATGGATGTAGAAATTATGATTCTTCAGATGCATCTTTGATAAATATCACCAATGTGCTCATGCTATACAGGACACAATGATAAATGTTGTCCGTATCAGTGCCATGGATGCTCAAAGACTCACAGGGGAATAGGTTCCTGTAACAGTTCTTGTTCACTTGCCTGCCTAAAACCTGTCATTGATCTTTGGAATGAAAAATTAATCTCTATGCATTTTCATATTCGTGAAACCTTCATCTTATGACTATGCCCAAATGAATGCATCTGTGATAAATACACATCAGACATACCAGACTTCTGCAAAATGCGGATTGTTACTATACTAAAACATCAGTATTCAGGTTGGCTCCAAAGCCTTGAAAATTGATGCCAAAAGACTGGAACATTTGGAAAAACTTTGGTTGTAGCCATAAGATGAATCTAAACAAAAATAATACTTCTTCGTGTCTGCCCCACAAAGTCAATGCAATGCTGAACAAAGCAACACCATGATTAATATTCAACAGAAAATTGATCATGATGAGGACTGATTTTAATCTTTGTTTTTTGTGTTTTTTTTTTTTGTTTGTTTGTTTTTGGTTTTTTTTTAGACTTTGATGTATAGCCAACTAAATTCAATAGCATTGAAGAGCCTGCAGATTCAATGGAGTTTGGATTAGACCTTTAGTTCTTCTGGCTGCCTAGATGTACTGATTCACAGCGAAATTGTTTCATATTTCTATCTGCAAAAGGGAATGCATCATCTTGACTTTTAATTTGATTGGTTTAAATAAAAACAAAACAACAACAAAAAGTTTTACATTGTAAAAATACCTACGCAGTAATCTATATTATTTCTGTGATAAAAATCTTGCCTAGAGAATTACTAGGACCGTAGTGAGAAACTCTGAAGTCATACTTTGCATATCTGAGATTTCCGGTTTGGCAGGAACCTAAGCACATATACAAACAGAAGACTGTTCTCTGTAGCAGAAACATACATGGCAGCTTGCAGAACTTCAGAGTGAAGTGATGAAGGAACGTCTGAATAGAAATCTCATTGTTTTAAGACTGCTAAGACTGGAGACAGAAAATGAACAGCAATCACGGGAAAAACATATAAATGAAATGGAATTTTAACTTTCAGACAGATACCATTTTCACTTTTTCTGCCACTTGACATATGTTAATGCAGCATCAAAGGCAAACTAAATACTTACAAATACTAGGTATTGGTAAAGAGCATAATAATTAAATCTATCAGAAATTTGAATGAGAAACATTAGTGACTGCACGAGTCTTCCTCAATTATAACATTGTCATTTCTAATCCAACTCATCTATTCCAACCGCTTTGCACAGTTGTATTAGGTTAACACTGTAAGGTTTTTGTAGAAAGGAGGAGGCTGCCAGGGTGGCCTCTGTGAACAGAGCCCAACAGCTGCCCCATGTCAGACAGCGCCAGTTCCAGCTAGCCCCAAAATAGACACACTGCTGGCCAAAGCTGAGCCCATCATCAGTGCTGGTAGTGCCTCTATGATAACTTCAAAAACTGCTGTGTGACAACAGCTGCTGGGAGAATGAGGAGTGAGAAGCAGCCCTGCTCCAAGATGAGTGCAGCAGGAGGGCAGGAGGTGCTCCAGGCACAGCACAGAAGTTCCCCTGTGGCCTGCGGAGAGGCCCCTGGTGGAGCAGGCTGTCCCCCTGCAGCCCATGGGTCCCACATGGAGCAGATCTCCACGCTGCAGCCCAGTGGAGCAGGTGGATGTGGCCTGGAGGAGTCTGCAGCCCATGGAGAGCCCCTGCAGGAGCAGGCCTCAGGCCGGAGCTACAGCCTATGCAGGAGAGAAGCCTATGCAGGAACAGGGGATCTGGAGGGAGCTGCCACCCGTGGGGGACCCGTGCTGGGGCAGTTTGCTCCTGGGAGATGGACCCCATGGTACAGAGCCGTGTGGGAACAGTTCCTGAACTGCAGCCCATGGGAAGGACCCACACTGGAGCAGCCCATGGACTCCATCCCATGGGAGGGACCCCATGTGGAGCAGGGGAATAGTGTGAGGAAGAAGGAACAGCACTGCTGAAGCACAGCACAACCCCATTCCCTACCACCCTGTGCTGCTTGGGTTGGGAGGATGTAGAAGGGTCAGGAGAGAATTTGAGCCTGGAAAGACGATGCGGGAGGAAAGTATTTTTAGTTTTATTTTAATTTCTCACTATCCTGTTCTTTTACTGTCAGTAAAATAAGGTAATTTTCCCCAAGCTGAGTCTGTTTTGCCCATTACAGTAACTTATGAACAATCTCCATCCTTATCACAACATGAGTTCTTTCATTTTATTTTATCCTGTCTTGCTGAGAAGAGGGATTGAAAGAGCGGCTGGGTGGGTGCCTGGCAGCCAGGCAAGGTCAGCCCACCACAGTAGTCAAGCTACTCTATTATCCTCATCTCCCTGTTCTCACTGTTACTGTCTAATGCTCCCATTCTTTTCCTTTAGTCATTTTAGAAGCATGCTCTACCATTCTTAATTCAGCCCCCTATGAGCACTACCCATGTCTCTATCTGCATCTGTCTCCCTGCTTCCTTGCAGAACTGGAAAGGCAGAGCTTTTAAAATTTCAGAATCTGTTTGTTCTGCTTCTTATCACCAGCTGAGCACTCTAAAATGGTATGCAGTAAAACCATTCAACCAAAATTGGCCTTAGTGTTTCCTAGCCTCCTTGTCTCTACTCAGTTCCCACCCATTTCACATCTTTTTGTGGCAACTGACTGTATGTATTTTCCTACTAATCCCCATAAACAGCTAGGGCAGTGTCCCGGTATGGCTCTTCATTTGTCTTACTGCCTGCTGCTTCTGTAGTCTCTTTCCCCCCACTCATCACCTCCTAGGGGACCCAAGCTAAAGTTCTGCTTGGTGCCTACCAGCATGAGTATCAGTGATATCAACTCTTTCTAGAGTCAGCTATAGTCAGAGAACATGATTTCCTTTCCCTGCTGCCACCCCTCTTCACCCATTGTATCCTGTCCTCTGCATTAGTTTCCCAGTGTGACAAAACCAAATCACATTTGGGAATATCCAGTCAGGGCACTAAGGGCAGGCAAATCTTAGGACAAAGTTGTCCATGCAGCACCCTGTCCTGGGTCTTCACAGACTGCTTGGCAATCCAACATCCACCTGTCAGAAATAGGCCCAGCCAACCCACATTTCTCTCACAAACCAGCACTTCATGAGTGGCTGCAGCTTCCTCGGCCCCTCAACATAAGGACAGGCTCCTCAAAACCTTACGGCATGTTTAGAACAGGCCACGGAGGCCCTCAGCTCTATGTGGCCATCTACACTGCAACAGGAGAGGGACAGGGAGACAGCCCTTGTAGTAGTCACACAAGACTGTCAATAGAGAAGATTTATTCACACTATCAACATGCACATGGGGAGCAAAAGAGCTGCCTAGACAGTAAACATATTTCTCTTGGCAGAAATAATGCGGTGGTTAACTAACCGTTCTGTCCTGACTTGCTGCTTTGGGGCAGTGCTTCAACTTTACCTCTCATCACAACTCTCACAGCTGGATCAAGGTCACTCTCTGCCACCTCTGGCCACACTGGCCATCTCTGCTCACTTTGGAGAAGATCTGTAGGCTTTATCTGATGAAAAACACACAGATTGAAGGGAAATCAAGGTAACAGGTATAATAGGATCTGGCATGGCCCTGGCATCTCAAGGAAAGGACAGAGCTCCTTGCAGACTTTCTGGCTGGGCTAGAAATAATAACTAGTGCTTGGCACTCTCTCTGCTGTAGCTGAAGCCTTCTCAGTCACAGTCCACTCCTTAATCTTCTTGGCCCTCTCCTTTTCTCTTGTCTTTATGTCCTATGCTGTTTTATGTCATCTCAGAGGCAAGATTAATCACTTATTTTTTGCTCTCCAAGATGTCTCTAAGTTTGCAGGTTCTTTAACAAGAAATGTTCAAAAATCCCTTCTCATTATTCAGTTATTTTTCTCTTCCACCCCACCCCCCCAGTTATTTTCCTAGGCATTTTTATTAAAGTCTCTCTCTTATTTCCATATCTGAAACTCTTCTCATTCATATTCTTTACCTTACTTCTTCCCGGAGACACACACACACAAAAAAAAAAAAAAAAAAAAAAAAAAAAAAAAAAAAAACAGACCATATGCTTCCTTTCTGATCTGTATCTTTATTTACATCAGCAACAACCCCATTATAATGAAGAATTCATGGTGTTAAGAACCACTGAGTGTGAAGCTAGTTTACCGTAGCCCTAAAATGGGCTGTTAGCAAGGAACAGTTGAAGGACTAACATTTTCAGAAAGCATAGCTAGTTTTGAAAGAATATGTTTCTCCAAGGCTTAATTTATCCATGAAAAGTTTCACTGATTAGAACAAATATAAGAGGCTTTCTTATAAGTTATCTAGTTCTATAAAAAGACTAAGGTTTCTCTTGTGCCTAAACCACTTTGAAAATATTAAACAAATATTTACAAACTTACTTACTGGACTTCCCAAAGCCATTTATGTTCTTATGTTATTTTAGCTTATGATTGTGATTGAATTTAATGGGAAAAAAAAAAAAAAAAAAAAAAAGAAGATTATGCACAATGTGTAAGAGTCAAAGAAATACCCTTATAATGTATAACGTTTATAGATATATAAATCTGTTATTATTCTTATCTTTAAGAAAAGAATACCACCTGAAGAGCCACCACACTATAAGGCCAATCTTTCAAAAAAAAAAAAAAATTAGTACCTGACTTAGAAATGAGCTCTTAATTTGATGTTACCTCTTGCAAAATCATTTATAAAATACTTCAATAATTGCTTCAGAAAGCGCTTACAACCCTCAGACTATCAAATATCTTCACTTTGAAGTTAGGGTGTTGTGATCACACACAAAATGTATTATGCTACTTCTGGTTGCCAGCATATGAACAGAATTCTAGTTTTTCTCAAATCAGTCCCTTTATTCTATGTTTCATCATTTAAGTGAATAGACGTATAGCACATTGCTAAAGTAGGAGGCGTTTTGTTGTTGAAGAAGAAAATCTGGTTAACAGCGTACCTTTAAGCAAATTCACAAGTTTTACTATAAATTGTCACTAACATTTATCTCCTGCACTTACTTCCATCACTAGCCATGGTTAAACATGTGGATCAGAATTCTGCCTGAAGGTAGACTAAGAAAATCTATAATCTATTCTCCAAGCAGTAAACTTAAACTGTTTCCATCCATTGCCTCTTGGTTTTATAATTGTACCCAAATAATATTTGGGAGCAACTGCTTATTGCTTTGTCCCCAACCAGATGAAACTAGGGAAGCTATCTGGTGTCTTTATGCATCATTACTTCCAGTCCACACTCTTGTTTTCACCTTACATGTGGACTCAGGATACTATAAGGCACACGAGAAGCTAAGGAATGTCCCAGTGGATCAGATCAATGGTCCATCAAGCCGAGTGCTAACTTTTGAACCTGCTGATACTATGTCTCCACAGCTTCCTGCAGCAGCAAATGTCAAAAGCTCACAACCTGCAACATAACGTTCTCGCTTTTGACTGCTTTAAATTTCTCTGCTGTAATTTTTCCATAATGCCCCTCCATTCTTGCATTTTGGAACTGATGAACAGCAGTTCTAACAATCCCTACCTGTTCCCTTCATGACTTTGCAAACTTCAGTCATGTCACCATTCGGCCTTTTCTCCAAACTGAAGAAACTTAAATCTTTTAAGACCCTCTTCAAAGGCTGCTTCACCCACTTTATTATTTTAGCACTGCCACTCTGTATATCCCTTCCTCAATGATATTACATCCTCTTTCAAGTCAGGAGGACAAAACTACATGCTGCACAAGATGTAAGTGCACAAGGATTTTACAGAACAGTAAAATAATGCACTCCATTTTGTCTTTAAAATCCTTCCTGATAGTGATCAAGATTTATTTATTTTTTGACTTTTGACTTCTAACATTTTTCTGTCGGCTTCTGCAAACTGAGCTAATGGATTTCAGAGAACCGTCAGGGCAACATTTATGACAACTCCAAGATCTCTTTCTTGAGTTGTAACTGCCAGTTAGGAATATATTAAATACTACATTCAGAGTGTTCTTATCTAGTGAATAAAGCTTTAGGAATAAGTCACTGCCTTTCCAAATCTACTCTGCAAACAAAATTTGGGCTATGCAATGTTATAGCATACTTGCTTATTTAAGCTTAACTTCCATTTACAAATAGAATATAGATTGCAGTCTTGTTCTCCACCCCTCTAGTCCCACATTATAGACCACTTTTCTGCAGGGGACTTGTTCCCACCTCTTTTTAACCTGGCTTCTTGAAGAAGCATATCTCATGCAATTGCACTATGTCTACATGTGATAATTTGCCATTCTATTTCCCCAGTTACCTTTGAACTTGTCAGCCAATTTCAAACACATTCAATAGAGGGAATTTAACTGAAACAGGAAACTGGCAAGAAAAGAGATCCCAGTCAGTGCCTGTGCTGAAGAAACAGATATAACATGCAGTCATCCTTAACAGAAAACCTGCACAGAAAGAAATTTTCGATTCCTCAATTGTACAAAAAGTTTAATTTGGAGTTTGTACTTCAGTAGACATCAGAGAATGTAATCATAAGATACTAATCCATCAGAGACCAGTCTTCATTAATTCTAACACTCATAGTAGTACATATTGATTTACTTCAGGTAATGACTCACAGGAAACCACTTAAACAGTTTCATAGCAGGAGGGGAACCTGGGCCAGCTGCAGCCTCAGCTGGAGTTGCCAACAGTCCCTCTGTTCTGGCTTGAAGATACTCCTGGATAAAATTTTCTAATTAGCAGTGTGACTAGCATCCCACAGACCAGTACAGAGGAAGAAAATGAAGAAAAGTGTAAAATAGCAACTTCTTATTACTGCACCAAAACCCACACTTGTAGAACACAATCACAACTAACTGCAGAACAGAGGCTGGTAGTCAGTTTTGGTGGACAAGATCAAGAGCGGGGGGATTGTCCCATGCAATGACCAGGCTTTAGCTGGGAACTTTAGCAGCAAGGAGGTGACAGCTCATCTCCTGTAAGAGCAAACCCCTGCCAGTGGCTGAGGAAGCAGCCCCTGGTCCATGGTGAATGATTTGGCTTTGCTGTAGGACTTCTAGGAGAGGCAGGGACTGCTGTGCCCCATGGGAGCCAGTGTCTCCTCCTTGCCACACCATATTGTGTCTCCCCAGAGACAGGGAATCGAACTTAACAGAGAGATGACAATACATAAAACCAGTTAAATAATTAGTTATCCAGTGTCTCGCCAGCTTTATCTGGAAGTCACTGTAGGCCCAACCACACTCCAAAATCTCCTGCCTCAGTGCTAAGGACTCAGGATGTCAAGAGACCTAAATGGCCCTGACCAGCCTCACCTAGGCCTCCCCTGCACTCCTGCCTTCAGGTGTGCTGCATTTGGACAAGTCTTTGGCCATGTCTCCTAGTCAGACCTATGCTGCAGGTGTCTTTTCTCCTGTATGGACCCTACAGACATGCTGTAGCTCACCTCGTGTCCTGTCTCTCACCACCTTTTCCTCCTTTTGACTAGTCTCCCAGATTAGGCCCTTTGCTCATCACTGGCCATGTCTGTGTGTGCTCAGTCCTGTGTCTGCTATAGGCTTAAACAGAAACCCAGTGACATCTCAGCATAAGCAAGTTACTTAGCTCTCCAAGAGTGTGGACTGATACTGCCTAGGAGCTCTAAAACTTGTGGTTCACAAGAAAGAAGAGTCAATTCTTTGTCTCGTCCCCACTTTAAATTCTCTTTGAAAGCTGCCATCAGCCTCTCAACAGATTGCCCTTCTCCAGCTTTCTTTACAACTTTTTCAACCAGTAAGCAAGACTTCTAATTTGCCATTCTGAATACAGCTGGTGGTCTCCCTTCTTCCCTTTCATCAACTTTTAAAAGATCACAAAATCACACTTTGAGCTGAACAGCAAAACTCTGTCAATAAATAAATAGATAATAAAATAAAAAGCAAACAGCCAAAACACACCACCACCAGGTACAGACCAAAAGTTATTTGAGAATAGACCATAACTGGTAAAGCATCAAATAACAGTGACAAACAAGATCATAAAATCATAGAATATCCTGAGTTGGAGCAAATGTGGTAAGAGTTATCTTTTGAGCAAGAATTTCTATTCTCTTCCTTCTGGAATTCCCATTCAAAATATTTTTCCCCAAGTATAGCTAGAAATGAAAGTTAGTATGCCAAAAATTGAAAAAAGTGAACAAAAAAATACAGATTTTTGTGCATGTGTGCACTTGCATGGCTACTGTTAGCTAGAATCAATTTAGTTAAGTTCTAATTCATTTGTTAAATGCAATGTTTGTTAAATTTGTTGGGGGAACATGGGTGAGAGCTACCAAATTATTGTAGGAATCTGACTTTTGCACAGAAAAACAAGGAAAACCAGTTCTCTCTACTGCTAAAATCAAATACAGTTCTAAAACCCAAAACTTTCTTGTAGTTGCAGCTTTGATATTCTCAAACACAAACAAGTGCTGGAGTTTTTCCTTGGGAAGAGCCATTCTCTGCTAATTAACACATTGATTAACAGATAGTACTATGTATTAACTGTATAAAATGCATATTTTTATAGAGATCTATGTACTACACATAAACTAAAACCAAGCCATGAATAAATTTAAACATATCTTGTGATAAAGACATAAAATTACATTGTCCTAACATAACCTTAGCAAATGGAAAGCACATTTTGAAACCCCCTACAGTTGGCTTTTGAAATATATTATCAGTTCTAAGCATAATTTCTTCTTTTTTTTCTATCTGCTCAAAACACATTACAGTTCTAACAACTTGACACACTATAAAGTTTAGTAACCTTCTACATTTTTAATCAAAATCAGATATCCCCCTCTTCAAAGAAACTCCTTTTTCTGTACACTTACCATCAAAGCTCTTAGTTCACTTAGGACTATATTTTTCAAATTCAAAGTTTTCCCCTGATAATTTCAATAAAGATCCTAAATTAGAGCTTTATGTATGTAGGCAGCAGCCTCATACGAGGAGAAACAACCTGCACCGGATGATGCAATGCAAATGGGAAAACAGACAACTTATCAAAATACAATAGCTTTCCTCTTCTTTTAGAGAAACTGATACCTGGAATGATCTGTATTAGTGCCGCTGTACTAACACTATACCAACATGATCTGATATTTCAAACTAAATGATATACAGATGCTTAACTTCAGCATTTAGAAAAAAAAAAAAAAAAAAAAAAAAAAAAAAGGAGCTAGAATACTGCAGCATCCACAAAGATCATGTTCAGTATTACATAAAAATCCCTGATGGAGGACAGTATGGACCTTCAGTCTGCATGCATCCCCTGACAGAAGACTTGTATTACACATAACAGAAGAAATAGCATGCTATTGTCTGGATCTGCACTACTTCTTAGAAGGAATCTCTTCCATTCAGACACACAGAAAAGGAAGAAATGGTTAGCATGGATTCAGCAGTAAACAGAACAGAATAACCAGTCTGTCCCCCAAAAAGGGAGATTGAAGTTTGGCTGCTTGCTTTATGATTTTAAAAATAATTTAATTCCAGAACAGTTCGGAGAGAGAAGTCACCAAAAAATAAAATAAAATAATATTAATAATAGCGGAACTCACAGAGCAACTGCATCACATGGTGACAGTAATGGTCTGTATGCTGGGGAGTGGAGGAAGGAAGAAAGGGGAAGAGGAAAGGATCTGGAAAGTGAGAGGCTACAATTTAAATTAGTTCTCTACAACAACAGCCTCAATCATCTCAGGGTGTCATTCATTTGGATTTTGTAAACAGCCTGAAACAGCAGATCCAAGAGGAATAAATATGGCTTCTATTGACTTTAATGATGTGTTAACTGTACCTTTGTTGTGAATTTGGCCTCTTTATTGCTGATGATTTTACTAGTAACATCCTACTACCTCCAACACCCTTATTGGTAGAAAGATTGAAGAGAAATCTAAACAGCTGTTAATGTCTTCGGCTACCCTTCATCTAGCTTTTTTTTTTTTTTTTTTTCCCGTGGTGAGGTTGAACTTTTCAAAACATAATGGAAGCACACTGAAAAGTAAAAACAAATTCCCCAGCAAATATGCCAGTTACGTTTCAGTTTAAGATGATAAAATGAACACACAAAGCTGCTGTAGAAATCTGTCACTGTTGAAGGGCCCAAGGATTTTGCTACCAAGCACACCCAGGGCCCTCAGCAGAGAGGAATTAACCAAAGCTGGAAATAATGCTGTGACCTGCATGGTTCGTAAACCTCTAATCATAAAGGATGCACAGCAAGACATTGTGAATCAATGAGGCAGCACAGGAAAACATTTGCAGTTGGATTTTATAGACATACTTTGTTTCTTTTTCACTAAAACAAGACAATTCTACTGTACCCAGAATTTCAAATTAGGCTTTACAAGCAACAATATTTTACTAGTAATTAGAGCTAGTGGCAATGTTTTGTTGTTCTATTTGGTTTGTTTGTTTGTTTTCCTTCTGCCCAGGACATATTTCCTGGTAATAATCTGGAAAGTTTTACATCTCTTCCCTTTACAAATGATTAATATTGTACTGGGAGGAGGAATTTTAAGGTGCATCTTTACTAATGGAAGCAGCATAAATTTTAAGTCTCGAAAATGCAATCCTTACTCATGCTGCTGAACGCTTGTTAAAAGCAACAATCCCATTAAAATTTATCAGTTTCCTTGGGTGAATTCACCAAATACAAAAGAGCAGCTCGGGGGCACAGAGGGCACATTTCACTGCAGATGGATTACAGAAAACCATCAGAATACTTAGGAATAACCCCACTACTGGAAAAACTTTCCTTGCAGTCATACCAACCTCAGTCTCTCTTGGAAACGTCTGAGGGTAAGAAACACACAAGCAATAGCATAGGCAGGGTACTGCAATCTGCCAGCTCCATACTGTGCTTGCTACAAATCTTACACAGGGTGTAGTAATGGAACATATGTTATTTTGAAGTACAAACTACATATATATACAAAAAAAAAAAAAAAGGAGACCAGAAGGATAATCTTGTATTGTCGTCCTGATTCTTGCACGATTGCAGTGCTGGATCAGTTCAAGAACTTACTCTCATATGAGCCCATTCCAGAACTATAAATTAATATGAATCCAACCCATGGAGCAAAGCATGGATTAATATCTTCACTCTCTAATGTTGAACTAAGAACGGAGCAGTTCTTTCCACCTTTCTTAGGAAAGCAATAGAAATGTAACATTTTTTCTCATTGTGCTATAGGAAAGATGCCTCTGGGGGAGTGGAATAGAATTAGTACCATTCAGGGAAAATATCATTGTTAAGGCCTGTGACATTTGTATGTTCTTTGTAATATAATTTCTCAAATCTCTCTGCATTTTACCTTTATCTTGTCATTTCATAATATATGATCAGAAATGGTCTTTACCCTGTCACAGAAAACCTTTTCCAAGAAAATCTGGAAGTGACAAATGGAGAAAAAAACAAAGCTTTTGCAGAAAGATAAGAAATTGCTAAAACAAAGGGACAAGCTGATAAGGACACATCTTTGAGATCATGAAGTTATACCTTCTTATCTGGTTAGATAAAATAGCATTACAATAAGTTACAACAGTTGTAAGAACAACTGTATTTAAGTTTAAAATAAGAGTGTGATAGGTTATGAGTCACCAGCCACAGCAGACAACTGCATTTAAACTTTAAAATGTCACTACTTGCTGTTATTGCTTTTGTGAAATTCTAAGCAACTCTTAAAAAAAAAAAAAAAAAAAAAAATAGTCTGTCAACAAGTATGTCTCAAACATCATCTTTTCTCTGATGTCCAATATGGCAGTGTGTTCCTAGTTCTTAGTCTTAAGGGGCTTGCTTCTAAGTTTTATTAACAAGAATACCCAGTGGATCTATTTCAATCTCTAGTTTAAATAGAAGTTATTAATTAAGAAATCTCATATAAGAAAAGCTGATCAGTGCTGACCCTCAATATTTTCACATGCTGTGATTCTAGATAAATTTCTGCCTTAGTCAAAGAACTCAGAAGCACTATTTTTTTTGCCTTCTATAGTTTTATACATCAGTATGAATATACAGTCCATACCTGTTTAAAATGTTCGCTTTATTTATTTGCCTATGGCTGTGCATTGTTTAGTTTCACAGCAACACAACCTGGAAAATCTTGACATTAGGAGTATTGTAAAAACCTTTCATTTGTATAAACAGCTTCAGAAACAAATAACTTTTTCCCAATTACATTTCTCTTACTTGGGAGTATTTTGCTTCAGCTATCAAAGTCTACCTTTTTTGTTGTTGCCCTTACAACAACAAATTGTATAATGAATTTATTTATTTCAATAACAAATACAAACTCAACAAGCTGTCCTTAATCTACAGGCTGCCACAAAGGAAACACATATAAATGTTTCTTTAATGAATATTAATTTGTATTTTTCAATTTCATTAGACTTTACTTGCCATGAAATGGAAACTGCACTTCCTGAAAATGACTTGCTTTCTGATTCTGCAGATGAATGAACTAGCCACAAGGCCAAATTGATGGGAGGCAAATGGGGAACAAAAAAGAAATGCACTTAAGAGTTGCATGCATACATAATTATCATCCATACGTTTTCAGACTTAAACTGCTTATCTTTCATAAATCTCAACTAGTAAATCTTTGTGAAAATGGTTGAATCACAACAGCACAATAGTTTCTCTGTCCTCAGAATGGAGCAGCTGACAAGCACAGACCAGCCTATAGAGCTACAATAGGTTTCTACAGGAGTTGTACCATATAAGACACCTGTTTTACATAATTCTGCACTTTTCAATACATGGCAGGTTACAAAGTGTTTGGGGAGGCTAAATGTCATCAGGAGTATCCTGTTTACAGAGGGGTAAAAGCAAAATAAAAAAGGGAGGCAAGAACTATCCATATCCAACCAAATAAAGACATATCTTCTCCTAAAATAGAGACTCAAGAGAAGGTAGGGGATTTTTGTTTTAAAAAAGAAAAGCTAATGCAGCATCTTATGAAAGAAAATTTTTCTTGGGCATGTCTAGAGAAGTTATGCAGTACTGCTGGCACATTTCTAATAACATACTTCCAGTTTTACTAGCTGGTCAAATTACAATGAGGTACAGCACAGCCAGCCTTTATTATTTTAACTCTGTCTAAACACAGCCGTAAAGGTTTTTACAGCCAAGGTACTTTGATATCTACAATGAATTTAATTAATGCAGGCTCTTTTAGAGTATCACACAATAAAGAATGGTTTCCAGCCTTTTTAACCCATGACACCCATGCTTCAAACAACTCAGTACTCATGAATTAATCACTACTTTAACAAAGTAGAGGTTATGGTCCCTAACCCGAAGAAAAGGGAAAATCTGTGTAGACATCAGGTTTTAGCTTTTGTTGGCAGAAGTTTTTGAAGAAAAATATAACTACTTAACAAGAAAATGAGATTTAGGGTCATTTTTCTTTTCTTCGAGGCTGCGTGTCCCACTGTTACAAGAATTGCAGTGCTTTAAATATTAAACTCACAGACACAAGAAAGCAAATAATGGCCTTTAATTTCGAGTCAGGATGACCGGACACCCTTATCATGACATTGTTGAAAATGATTATGTCAACGTCAAAATCTTACTTCAAAGAAAATACAAAAATGATCTCTGGAAAACCTTGGTTAGACATGGTTAAAGGGAGTCACAGTGAATAAGTTGGTCATTGAGTACAGCTCTTACCTTGAAATAAGCTACAAAACATTTTGTGTCCCTGCAAATGCTCTCAGAGACAGGAAAAAAAAAAATACAAAATTGCCAGCACCTCAAGAGAGCTACTTGACACACTGCTTGAATTTTGTTTCTCCTGCCTCCTTGTTGTCTTTGCTTTACATTCTCTTTCCCTGCCTGTTGCACATATTCTACTCAGCTGATCTTCCTGTTTCTAATGGAAAAGTTCACTCAGTAGCATTAAGCAGCTCTTGCTTGCGTGATTCAGCACATGCGAGCGAGCTTCACTGAAGCCAGAGGAAAAGAGGGTGGGCAGTCTCCTTGGGTGCCACAGACTTTCTCAGATGCTTTTTTTCAGTTCAAGTGAGCATTTGGCTCACATTTCTCATGAAACGTTCAAGCTGCTGCTTAGCTCCAAGAGCAAGGAGGGAGGGCTATATCCTAAAGAAATGTAAAACAAATAGCTGATCCAGCTGCATCCAGGCTGAGGGGGATAGGAAGCCCTGGCTACCGACATAGCACACTTCAAAAACCTCTCTCTCCCCCTCTCTCTGAAGCAGCACTGTGAATATGAATTTCTTGATTCATTCTTTCTAGAGCTACAGCAGCTATGGAATTTATGTTTCTGTTGAAAAAACTCTGGGAACCATCTAATGTTTCTGGCTACATTTTTCAATGGAAAATGAGAAGGAGCTGCTGTAGAGTTTTGAAATGTGAAAGGAAAACTAGACTACACCTGAGAAAACAGGAAGATTTGGGACAGCATATTGAAAGAGAGCAGCTCAGGAATATTAAAACGCATATGGAAAATATTTTATTTACAAAAAAGAAAGAAAGAAAGAAACTGTGTGCAGTGTTAATTCTTAACAAAATAACATTTGAAGGGGGAAAAGAATCAAAATAAAATAAACATTTGTGACCCAAAGACCTACACATGTAAGCAGGCAACTTAACTGTATAAATGAACCAGAACTGACCATAAAGTGACGCCAATTCTTCCAAACCAACATCAGAAGCAGTTTTGGGTCATTACATCCACTACCATGCTTTTTCTGCATACCACATAATATAAACACTTTCATAATATAACAAGCTCCATTTAAAACACTTTTTTTTTTTTAATATTTTTTTTCTTGCCTAGCTTGTACATCAGAGAACATATCATGATTCAGATATATCCAGTGTTACGTGTATGAGCAGACAACAGCACAAAGATTCATGCAGCAAGATGCAAAATTGTAACAAATTTGTAAACAAATGCTTTTTTCTTTTAAACAATGGCATCTGGCCTGAAGGTATCTTATAAAAGCAGATACTCCCTATTGTAATCTGACTTCTACTCTCAGCTACACCAAGCCAACACAGATTTCAGTCCAAGATCTTTGTTGCAATTACTTCAGAACTACCCAGATGAAGAGGAGACAGATCACATCCTTTAGACCCATGAATTTAGTCTCTTGACAGATGAACTTTGACAAATCTAGCAGGAATGGTTTAATCTATTACCACCCCTAACTCTCCACATCATCCCTCTCTGGAGGCTATCACATCCCAACAGACAGGAATGCATGAGTTGGTCACTCCAGTTCACAGTGCAGTACATCAACTTAAACCACTGCTGAAGGTGTGGTTTGTGTGAATTCATCAGGCTATGAGCTAAACCTATATAGGCTGTGCACGTTTTAACAAATCTGCGTAGGGGTTGGCAAGTTTGGAGATAGCAAACCTGATACAGCAGTACCTTTACACGTGCAGCTACATTGATTTGCTCAGTGAATATGAATAAGATCTTGCGGTCAGATGAGTATGGGCCTTGGATGAGCTGATAACGCTTACCTTGTCCGGGTGCTTAATTGGCCATACCTTCTGATCATCCTTGTATTTTAATTGGCTCACCTGATACATTTGTATCCAAGGCCTTCGCTGTCTTATATAAGAGTGCTTAAAATAAAATAATGCAATTTATATTGAAAAAATAATGTCAGTCAGTAAAAATAGCTCAGAATTTGATTTTTTTTTGTTGTTGGTGGTGTTTTTTTGTTTGTTTTCTTCCTGAAAGGAAAAAAGACTTACTGCTGAAGCCTAAGCATCCAGGCTACTAACATCACAAAATTATAGCCTCAATCATATATAATTTCTAAGTGCATTTTACCTCTTAAGGAAGGCCATACCACTGAAATCCAATCTTCTGTTATGAATTTCTCCCCAGCTTTCTGTAAGTGTAACTCAAAAAGGTAAAGAAAATCAGTGGCTAACAGAGATGACAAATCAATTGTCATATATGGAATACTGATTTAGGAAAAAAAATAGAGGAAATTTAGAAACGATTTTTTTGTTTGTTTGATTTGGCAGCCAGTCATTAATGGGGTTCCCCAGGGCTCCATTTAAAAACCAGTTCTCTTTCATGCTTTCATAAATGACTTGGACAAAGAATTCAAAGTTATAGTAAGTTTGTAGATGACACTAAACTGGGAGGAGCTGTTGACTCCCTTGAAGGCAGAATGATCCTGACAAATTAGAGAGCTCAGCAATCACCAACTACATGAAGTTTAACAAGAGCAAGCACCAGATTCTGCACCAGGGATGGGGCAACCCTAGCTATACATACAGACTGGGGATAAGAGGCTAGAGAACAGCCCTACAGAAGGGGGGGGGGGAGTTGTTCAACAGCAAGCTGAATATGAGTCAGCAGTGTGCCCTGGCAGCCAGGAAGGTCAGCCATACCTAGGGATGCATCAAGCATGGCATTTCTAGGCAGCTGAGGGGAAGGATTGTCCTGCTGTACTCTGTGCTGGTGCGGTCTCACCTCAAGCACTGTGTGAGAATATATTTCTCCTGTCAGTCGTGCTCTGTCCTAGCTAACAATTATTAATCTCTGACTTCATAAAATATCTGTGATGCTGAACTGTCAAAACCCATCTGTAGTATTTTATATGACTGTTACTAGTATGCTCAAGATAATAACTGTTTGCTTTATAATACATAAAATTATAAGCATACAATGATAATCTACCATGCAGATTCACTTTTTACATTTACAGAACAACATAGGATGACTTTAACAGAAAAAAAAAAAAAATCCATTCTCTTAAATTATAATGGATAGGAGAGATTACAGCTCTGAGAAGATTAAATATTTTTTGTATAGAGAGGGAAGAAAAACAAAGGTTGCTATAGCACAAAATAAAATATGAAAGTGCATATATAAAGAAACTGAAAAAAATAAATATAAAATGGCTAGTTTGTAAGTTTAAAATAAAGTAGATTTTGCATGGGAGATTAGAATCTGAATAGAATCCAGTGACTCTAGAGTTCCAGTGCATTTCCCATGTCTCCCTATACTTTTTGGAGCACGAACACTCAGGAAAAACAGCATCAGAAGTGGTGACATCTTTAGTGTTTGGTTGATTATATCAACATCTCTCAACTTCTGAGTTCCAACCCCCCCTCTCTTTGCTTCTCTTTTATCCTCTCTCTTTCTTCTTCTCTTATACACACACTCCTGCAGCCTGTGCTACTGAAATCTAGAAGGTCTGCATCAGTCCCTAAACCAAAACTTATTTGTCATTAAAGCTTAAAAAAAAAAAAAAAAAAGAAAAAGGAAAATAACTGGAAATGCCCAAATGCTCCTCTATTTTCCTGTCCCCAACATCACTAGAAAATAATTGCTTCTTTGAAGTTCATAGAAAAACGTGAAAAAAGCATAGCAGTGATCTTCAAGAATATATCTGGGAACAAGACAAAATAACAAAATAATAACCATTATGAGGAATAAAACATGTTCTGCAGTACATTGAACAAAAGTACAGCTGCTATGTAAGACAGTGCAATAAACTCATCTTAGGTGCTTGTGCACAAAATAATTGCTTTTGTGCCCCATAAATACATAGCCCTTCTTCCTCCTGCTCACTTGGATCAAAGTATCCTCCTGCTTCCAGTTTAGACCTCTCTTTATCCTTTCCTTAAAAGGCTGTTGGCATACACAGATCAAGTGTTCCCTTTGTATTCATCAAGAAGATGGGCTTAAAATCTAGATAGTCCAGCTCAGAAAGAAATATATAAAAAAAAATAAAATAAAAAATCTGTTCCACCCTTGTTTTCCCCATTTCCTTCCTTCCCAGTTCTTAAGACTAAGAACGTTAGGGAATAACAAGGGTGCAGGTGATCAGCTCTTTCCTTCACCCCATAATTTTTCAGTTGTAAATCTTATCAGGAGCTATGCACTGCTCTGCTAAAGACGTAGAGCCTAAGGAAAGGGAAGGCACACAGACTGCACAGAGGAGCCAGTACACAGCAGGCACAGCCTAACAGATGAGATGTGTTTTATTTTACACCACAGGATTACAGATACCTCTTCCTTTCCACGGCCACCCTCATCTACTCATCAAGTGGACACTGGAAGTTCTCTAGGTTAAAGATCCAGCACCTCATTTTCACTGATTCCCTCATGTTTTATTGAGGAGATAAGTTTTAATAATAATAATAATCCATGGTTGTTCAGACTAGGTTTATTTTTCTCTTCCAGTATTTCTGTATTTGCATATGTGTCCCTGCAATGTAAGGGTTGCAGTGGAAATTGCTACCCTACTGTGGAAATGCTCAGTAATCACTGCAGTAAACCTTGCATAACATCCAGAAAGCAGCTTAGACTTGGCTCCAGACAGCCCTCATTTACATATCCAAATGTATTTCTGTAAAGCTAAACTAAATGTGTGTTTATCACGCAAGTCATACATTCAGAACTACCGTGTTCTCAGCCTCTTCTCCACAAAAAGGCAAGCCTTCAGAAGGGAGCTAGAATTTATTACCAGGCTGCCAGTTACCGTCAAGCAGAAGCCCTTCTGCCTGGGAACACACACTAATTCGATTCCTGGACCAAAACTAAAACTGGCCCAGAGCAAAATACTTATCCCCATTGCATAACCAGTTACATCCCCTAGGGAAAAGAAAGTACACAAACAAAAAATACCCACAGACACACACAAACAGAAAACCAGGGGGGGAAAAAAAAATCCGTTTCCCCTAGGGTGAAGATTTTCTTGGATCTTGTGCCCATCTACCATCTCACTAGCTGATTTAGTGCTTACAGGTATATTATTGATCTACAAAAAGCGACACTTAACAGCAAAGTAGCAAAATTTGCTGATGGCATGCTGATGGTGATTTAATTAATTGGTTAAAAATAACATGATTGAAGTCCCCTGAACAGAACAAGCACTATTAAGGATCAAACTCTGCATCGTAATTAGGGAGTCTCTCATCCTATTGAATATATCCAGATGAATTACTTACAAAAATTATTTAATCAATAGCTAACAGTGATAATCCCCAAAAGAATGAATAATGTGAATAACAATGTATGCAAACACATACATTTGTTTTTTTGAAGACTTACCTCAAAAAAAAAAAAAATAAAAAACACTGTAAGAAATTGACAGTAATTTGGTAACAGTTCCTCACAGAAAATAATAATAATTATTATTATTATAAAAGCAGAACAAAAGTGGAATCTTAATTAAAGAAAAGCTTCAAAAAGAAAGTCATAGCCAAAAAAATAAGAAATATATAAAAAAAGAAATAGAGTATTCGGAGTGTGACAACATCACAAGGAAAGCAAAAAACATAAAAGAATAAAGGTGAAAACAGGAGAATTGAAAGTAAAAGTGCACCTGGCTCTATCAAATTGAGATGAAATAAGTCAATATAAACATTACTTGTTTACTATTGTCTTAATATGCTCAGAAGGGATATTTCCTTAAACAGCCATTTAACATAACCTTTACTTTAAATAAATAAATAAATAAAGCAAAGTTATTCACAGGAGAAAAGAAAATGCTGAAGAATGCCGAAAGGTGTTGAAATTAACTGAAGTGTTAAAAACAAATCTGCTTACTGACAAAAACTACTTTCACACTGTATTTCTAAAGGTCAGATTAAAAAAAAATAAATAAATGTTAGGTGAGTTAGGTGCTATATGACACAAAGGCAAAACTGAAAGCAAGCAGACCCCAGACTGCAATCCCCTTCTCTAGTTGACACTCAGTAATGTTAAAGGCATCCAAACACTACACACACTTCAGTCTCTGATCTGAAGTCCACAAACAGTAACTGTGTGCTCAGAAGTGCCTCCGTGTACCCTTTCCAGGCACAGCCTGAATGGGATTCAGGAACTGGGAGTTCCCCTACACAAGTTTGCTGAAGCACTAGTGTGGTAGCCATCTGAGAACACTAACAAAATCACAATTCTGCAAATGCAGCTGTATCTCTCTCCCGGGCTTTGGGATTTTTATACTGAATTTTGCATTAAGCAGGTGTTGGATAAAATACACAAGCTGACCTGGAAGAAAGGACAAGGTCCGGGATAACCGTATGTTCCTAGCTGAACACCAAGCATGAAATTCTTCTCCTAGTGCAGGTGTCTAAGCTCCCTCTACAGTCAAGAGAGGGCTAACCAATGCAGCCAGAGGAGACCAGATAGCAACTAACATCCTACAGCAGATGCATTGGTGAGATGAATCAATGCTGACCAGCTGACTCCATCACGGATTATGATAGAGCTTTGACACCAGCCTAAATAAAATTAGCGCTTAACTTGCTGGCACCTAAGGTTAGGTAACATAAATCCTATTATAGATCACTTGCTCCTGCATTAATACTGCATTCAGTATCAGCAAAGTCCACCTTCCTTGTTGTGCACTAGTGGAGATAAAACTAGAGGAAAGGGGAACATCCTTATCCAAGCCTAGTACGGCAACAAGCATGCTTTATAAGATGAGAAATAAAAGTATGATCTCTCAGCTGAGAAAGGCAGCCAGCACTGAATTTTCCCCATCCTGAAAAAGTATTCCCACTATGTTATGAAAAATGTGCTAGACGCATTCAATCATTCTCCCAAAGGAAGTCTGGTTTGTCCCCAGCTACATTATTAGATAGAGCACAGACTCTATAACAACCCTCCCTCCTACAACAGGGCTGCAAATCCCAGGCACACTCCCAAGAGGAGAGACCATGCCTGAGAGTGAAGTAGCTCTCTACACAATTACGTCTTCCCATTCTTTTTTATGGGATGGCTCAAGGTAGGATATAAAAATATTTAGTACTGTACTCCCATTTAGGTACCTAACACTTAGTGGACCTAGCTTACTCACAAAGCTGCTTTGCACAATTCAGTTATAATGTCTTTTCTGTCATCTTTTTTTTTTTTTTTTTCCTGTATTGCAACTGCACCCATATAATAATATTAACTTGACATATTTCCAGCTGAAGAATATTCAACTACTTCCTACAATACTTATGGAAATATCTAGGTAAAAGAGAAGTCATACATCCCAAGAGCAGAAAGGTCAGTTCAAGGCAGAAAGGTAACTCAGTCGTTCATCATTACTTCCCATCTAACATTAATATGCTTGAGTATGCTTCCCCATTACTGAGCTGTTTCGGCTTTGAAACTTACCGAGATGTACAGTATTTTAGTGAATGGCAAAGAAAATTATATGCCCATGTTACAATATATAATAGACTAATAAAAGCCAAGGTCATTTTAGGGCTGAAGGCAAAACAGTACTCCTCGACATCCTGTTCCTGAATTCATAGACAGAGTGGTCACAAAGTGCACCGTATTCGTCCAATGTGAATAAATCTAGAGATATGGAGTTAGGAAAATGGCTTTGGCTCTCACTTTGATATGCAAAATCCTATCAAAAGAAATACCAAATTATACCCAAATTTTGTTCTGAAGGAGGTTTAGCAAGAAATACAGAGAATAGCATTCAGACATGTAGCACCTGTGCCATCCTTTGCTTCTGCTATTAATGGACAAATTTAACAGTCTGAGGAGATCATTACCTTTGCTACAGTATACATTGCCCTTAATGCATCCTAGTGAAAGAGAAAAATAGTTCAGGCAGCAAACACAAAGCTTTTTTGACCCTTCTCAATCCAAAGTTTTTAAAGAAATGCAATGCATCCTTATTTCCAAAGCAGAATATTTCAGATACAGATGCACACACACACAATCACATATACATACACACTCAGTTCCGTAGCCTGAGACAAGAAACAAAAAATACCACGTGCATAATGTTTGTCTTGCAGCAAGGGGAATAAATGTGGAGATCAGTTGGGTAAGAGGGGGGAGATGGAACAGGATGGCTGTAGGGCTACTTAAGGACCATTATTTTCAAACCAGAAAACCACAGTGCATTGCTTGCCATGCCAAACAAGATTCTAGTACTGTATCCTATAAACAGACATATTCCAACTTTTCAGAACTTTCAGAGGCATAATTTTTTCAGTGACAGCTGAAATGTAGCTACTTATGTAGAACTGCAATGCACTTACAGTCGGTTCCTTCCTCATTGCTGCAGGCGATCACCCTGTGTCCTGGACCAGAAGCAATAAATGACTTCCAGCATTAGGAAAGAAAAGCATGGAGAAAGAAAAGTCTTACATAGAAAATAACAAATTATTGTTATCATTAGAAAACAGACCAAAAAAAAAAAAATGTAAACATTCAGCATTAGTCCAAGAATATACAACTTAGCATTTTTAAAATCTCTGACTGGATTGCAATATGGAAAGGAAGCCTGAAGTTAGACACAACAATATTAATAAAATACATCACAAACATTTGGCTAGTGTTATACCTTCATACCATTCCTTTATGATCTAAGAGCACATCCCATTAGTTTTGTACACTCACATTATGAAGAATCTTCCAACATACATATTCACTGGGGCAAGGTGAACTTACAGAAGAATATTAACTTTGATTTTCATACGAATAAAACTCCACTCTGAATGTAGCTTTTCTGAACATTAATAAACTTAACAACTACACAAAAGTGCAGTATAAAAATGATGAGCCAGTATCTTTTTAGATTTGAAGCAGTTCATTTTGAACCATAATTTCTGATCAGCTTTATGACCAACTTAACGTCACATAGAATGGTTTGGGTTGGAAGGAACCTTAAAGATCAGCTGGTTCCAATCCCCCTGCCATGGGCAGGGACACCTCCCACCAGACCAGGTTGCCCAGAGCCTCATCCAGCCTGGCCTTGAACACCTCCAGGGATGGGGCATCCACAACCTCTCTGGGCAACCTGTGCCAGTGTCTCACCACCCTCTGAATAAGGAATTTCCTCCTTATACCTAATCTAAATCTCCCCTCTTTTAATATAAAAACCATTCCCCCTTGTCTATCACTATCTGCCCGTGTAAAAAGTCACTCTCCCTAGTTTTATAAGTCCCTTTTAAGTAGTAAAAGGTCTCCCCAAAGCCCCCTCTTCTCCAGGCTGAACAACCCCAGAGCTCCAGCTCTCTGATCAACTTCATGGACCTCCTCTGGTCCTGCTCTAACAGCCCCACATCTTTGTTGTGCTGGGGGCCCTAGCACTCCAGGTGAGGCCTCACAAGAGGCAGAGCAAAGGATAATCTCTTCCCTCCACCTGCTGGCCTCACCTCTGTTGATGCAGCCCTGGACTGCAAGCATACACTGCTGGCTCACATCGAGCTTTTTGTCCCCTAGAACCCCCAAGTCCTTCTCTGCAGGGCTGCTCTCAATGAGGTGTTCTCCCAGTCTGTGCTCATGTCTGGGATTGCCCTGATCCAGGTGCAGCATCTTGTAGTTGGACTTGTTGCGCTTCATCAGGTTCACATGGGCCCACCTCTCAATCTTGTCCAGGTGTCTTTGGATCCCTTCTTTCTGCTGTATCAACATCCAGTGGCCAACTACAGAAAGCCCTTAAAAACTCTGTTGGATAAGTAACAGTGTCCATATGTTCCTACTCAGCTAAAATAAATGCAAACTGTGATGTGACATGGCAACAGAAATTGATCATAACATTGAGATACTGCTTCCTTGGAAATCCCAATGAAGTCTCCATGCAGGAAATCAAGTTTAGCTTATAAAACACTGCCCTGTACTCCCAAAGTGAATAAATTCAAGTTTGACCACTTTACAATTTTTGTGTGATACAGAGCTTACTTTTCCCTCATTTTGGCAAATCTGTTTATGGAAAGTTCAAAGAAACATGGAAAGCAGTTGGCAAAGTGGATTCATAGATCAATGAAGACACAAATCATAACGATTTTTTTTTTTTTTTGACAATGGAGAGATGCTTTATTACTCATGTAAATTAATGAATGATCATAAAAGTAAAGATCACACAGTTACAGCTCGAGCAACTTTGCTTGCTGTGTTTAAAGCTAACAATATCTGGGAAAACTTAATAGCTGTACAACTTTATTTGTACCATGACATTTCAAAAACAAACAGAGAGCTTGATTTTATGCTAGGGACAAGTTCATTATGTTAAGAACAGAAGTTACAAAGTTTATGAATAACATCAACCATGAACGAAGAGAAGTAAAGATAATTATCCTTCTGCTTTACAGTTGAAATTTTAAATCAGATGCACCATTAGTGAGAAAGGAGCAGACTGTTTTAGGGAAACAAAAAGTGACCTTTATGTGCACAATGATATTATCAGCCTTAGCAAAAATATGACTCCCCCTTACCATGAAGATGTCTGCACCAAAACAAAGAATGAGTGCACGTGGTGGAAATCAGCAGCTTCCAACAACTGCAGAAATTCTGTTTCCACAGCCAGCTTCTTTAATTGACTTGCGTAGTCAGCAGCCAACTGACTCCCTTGATAAAGCCTCAGGAAGATAGCCTTAGCCACAGTTGCATGAATACTGTCCCCCAAAAGCTGCTCCAAAATGTTGACCAAGACATCAGATATCTAGAGCAAGGGGACACTGAGCAGCCACATGCAGAGGACAACTAAGTCTAGGGCCATTAAGAGCTGGGAAATTGTTTCTGTTGATCAGCTTATATCTGTTAGGTTGAGCACTGGGAAGACACTAAAGGTCAGCTGCACGTGACTGATAGATCTCCACACTCTCATCCCAGCTCAGCTGAAGGAGCAGGGGTTATTCTGGGTGCCGAGGATGTTCAAAAAGGCTGAAGGGGGTACATGCTACTTCTGTATACTCACCATAGCTCCCTGCAAGATCCGGAGGTCATGCAGGAGTTATGCAGCTAATCCACGAGGGAGGACCAGCTGAAAGCTAAGAGTGAACATAGCACAAGCAGGATTGCCACTCACCACAGCATAGTCCCACCACAGGCAAATGGAGCTGGGTTGGTGAGAGCACCAAGCAGCCCACGGTCACCAGATGATGCAAAGGCAGAAAAAAATATCAGGTCTGAGGTCAGTCTGGGAAATCCAAATGATAATTTAGGAATAATAGAAGACTGACCTAGACATAGACTTACCAACAACAGAGGCCAAAATGCAGCTCCTGGGCCCATGGGCAAAGGATGCAAGGTAGAGCCAGGTGAACCTGATTGGGGCCATTAAGGCCTATTAGTGCCCTCAGAGCCCTGACACATATTGCATGTGTAAAGGGAATTAACCAAATTTAACCTGAAAGCTCTTATATAACACTTAATGTTTATGAACTATGGTTTAGTATTTTTCTGCTTGCCTGTAAGATAGCAATGATATCACTTTGAGACCTCAACTTCTAAAGTACTTACTGATTTATGGATTTTGTTTTTCAGATTCCTTCATAACTGCTGTTCCACAATTCCGTATTGCACAGATAGAGTGGTCTGGACTGAGTTCATGGAGAACTGAGGAGTCACAACAAATCTGAGCTGGTTCTCAAACTGAATTCAGTATCAGACCTGAGATTCTTCAGAGATACCTTTAGGCTGCAAACTGCACAATACTAAGATATTCTGTTTATTGTGTTGGTTGGTATACGTATTTTTGCTGTGGAAAAAAATTATAGTGTATCTACAGAACAAAGAGATACAAAGTCATGATGATAGCTGGTGATTGAGAATAAATTAATTAATTAACATTACTAACAAAACAGACAATATCTACACTGATTTTTTTTTTCAAAAAGGTTGGCATGGCTTGCCACCATTAATCCACCGATTAAATAGCTTTTAAAAAAAGTCAGTAGTACTAGATTTTATTTACATGCCAAAAAATGCAGATGACTTGCATATAATTAAAATCATTATTCATTGCTCCTTGTGTCCTTCTCCCCATAACAATTATAAAGATATGCATGTCTATTCAAAGGCAAGAAGAGCTTCTGCCCTTTTTAAAGGCCTAAGCAACAATTACATCACACTTGAGAGCACAAAATAGTGAGCTATTATTTTGATATCAGGGGACACCTCAGAAACATGTGAATGTTAAATTGTAAGAACATACTTTAAACTGACAAATATTAACTCAGCTTTCCTTTTTCTACTCCATGCAAGTTTTAGTTAAAGATTTTATAGTATGTATTAATATTTAAATTTTATCAACACAAAGGCCCTCATTCACCCAAATATTCCCCTTAAGAGATTTAATATTAAAAAAATATATGATGTGATACTTAGTAAAACTGACAGATTCTTATGAGAGCAATTCCATTAATTTCTGAAGTGTTAATGTCTGTGAAAAAATACTCCATTAGCAGAAGAAGATTAGCAGAAGTCATGAAAGCTAACACAAAAATAGTTGTACTGTCATGGCAATTCCTTATTTTACACGAGAGATAAGGTTCCCATATGCCAGTTCTTGCCTTCTCAGTTTTAGTCTTCCCTATCTAGTTCTGCTCTTTGAAGCTGACAAAAGCATATCAGATTTTTTATTCATAACAGAAGATGTGTTGGCATAGTTGTTAACTCAACAATGCCAGTCACTAAAGGCAGAGAAGATATTATGAAGTGATTCTCAAATAACTTAGGCTTGGTCAAATTTCATTAATGCAATGACCTGAATTTTAAGTAAATTGCTGTTGACATGTTCCGTGATTCTATGTTCTATATTCTATGATTATATTATGATTCTAATATCTTCAGGTTTGTTTTCAATAAACATCCTTGTTTATTTCCTCTCATGATAGAATATGTTTTCCAGACCTTTGATTCTCACTTATTCCTTGTACTTTTCCCAGTAAGGTGATGCTTTCCCAAATATGTGTGCATTACCCCAGTAAAGCCATGGAATAAAATCCTGGAGTAAAACCAAAAGCATTGCTTAGAACAAAAGAGATTTCTTCATATGTCTTGGAGCTGTGTTCCCATTCACACACCTCAGTATGGCATTTACCTCTCTTGCAAACAACAGCACATCATCAGTTCAGGCTTTGATCTCCTGAAATCTCCAGAACATTATCTGCAGAACTATCATAATTTCCCCCTTCTGTATTTGTACATCTTACTACTATTGCCTGAGAGAAAAAACTTGCATTTTTACTTTTCATCCTTATTTCTCCAGTGTGTTCAGGAAAAGTAGAGAGGAACAAAGGAGAATACATTTTCAGGTATATACATTTGAATTCAAGTCTGGGATTTTAAGCTCAGAAACTGAGTGATAATTACAGAAGGAAACCAACAGAAGTGTGCTGTGAGGAAAATATTGTATTTGGTGGAAATGGGAAGCTTTAAAATCAGTTGGAAAGGGAATAGATCAGTGCACGAAGCACCTAGTAAGTTCTAGGTTTGTTAAATACACAAACAGGAAGAAAACAACTAGAAAATCCTTACAGATTAGCTTCCAGTCAAGAAAGCCATCAGTGTGCCCTTGCTGCAAAGAAGGCTAATGGTATCATGGGCTGCATTAGGCCAAGTACAGCCAGCAGGTTGCGGGACGTGATCCTTCCCCTCTGCTCAGCACTGCTGAGGCCACACGTGGAGGACTGCACCTAGTTCTGGGCTTCCCAGTACAAGAGACATGGAAATATTGGACAGAGTCCTACAAAGGTACATGAAAATTATGAAGGGACTAGAGCATTTCTCCTTTGAGGAGAGGCTGAGAGAGATGGGACTGTTAGGCATCGGAAGAGAAGGCTCCAGGGGGATCTCATCCATGTGTATAAATGTGTGTAAATACCTGAAGGGAGGATGCAAAGAGGATGGAGCCTGGCTCTTTTCAGTGGTGCCCAGTGCCAGAACAAGAGGCAATGGGCATAAAATGGAACAACTGGTTCCCTCTGAATGTTTGTCACCACGCAGGTGACTGAGCACTGGCACAGGTTGCCCAGAGAGGTTGTGGAGTCTTCCTCCTTGGAGATCTTCAAAAGCCATCTGGACATGGTCCTGGGCAACCTGCCCTAGATGTCCCTGCTTAAGTGGGGGATTGGACAAGACAAACTCCAGAAGACCTCATCTAATCTCAACTATGTTGTGACTCTGTGAAGAGGGAAAAACTGAGTGAGAAAGGGATCTGGGTGAGATGAAGTGTTACCCTCTTCCTCTCCCTGCCCCCCCCCCCCAAAAAAAAAAAAAAAAGCACACCACCATACAACAACAAATAACAAAACAAAACAAACAAACAAAAGCAATAGACTAATACACAAAACAGAGGATACCAAGTGTAACAAGATAAAACTTTGTTAGTAGTAAGGGAAGAAAAAGAATTATAGCATGGTTCCACTAC
This sequence comes from Netta rufina, assembly GCF_964035555.1. Lineage (NCBI taxonomy): Eukaryota > Metazoa > Chordata > Aves > Anseriformes > Anatidae > Netta > Netta rufina. The sequence continues at coordinate 83,988,978 of NC_140124.1, read as the reverse complement.
TAAAGACAGAGAGAAAACTATTGACATGGAACGCTGGAAAGCAGAAAGGTTCAGTAAAGTGTAAGGAATAAAAAGACTAACTATGGTATTCACCCAATTTATTCTAAGATTGTATTAACAGCATAGGAGTTCAGCCTAAAGGAGAAGGAACTAAATATTCTCAGCTAAATTAAATATTCTCAGACTGCACAGTTTGCCTGAATTTCATGCAAACATGGTTAAAGACTGAACTGGCCTCACAGCAATTAAATTGCTATCTGTAGAACCTCAAAGAAAAACAAAATATCAAATGACTAGAAAAAGAAGCATAGGCCATATCTTTAAATAGGTGGAGAAAAAAATCAGGGGAGTTTTCAATCAACATTGATTCATAGAAAAGTACAAGCAGAATTGTAAGCACAAAGGTAACACACACGAAACATAAATAACAGCTAAGGCTGATTCTTTATGAATAAATCATATTAAGCTAATGTAATGTGCATCTTTGGCAGAATTGCATGTCCTGTGAATAATGTAAAGGCAGTAAAATCAATAAGTTATAAAGATTTTGGCATGATCTCATGTACCATTTTTGTAAGGAAGCTAGGAAACCAAGGTCAAAAGCTACAGAAGTTACAAAACTAATAATTATAAGTACTGCTATGTAGTTAACAGGTCTTCACACTGGTCTGCATGGTACTGCTAGATATTTTCATTAATCATCTGAATAATGCAGCAGAACATCTATTGTTACTATTAAAAGACGTCAGCAAGTTGGGTAGTAAGAAAGAATGAACTCAGAAGGATCTCAAGATATCACTGAGTGGTAGTTATTAATACCCAGTCATGCAGTGCAGTTCCTGGGACAGTAATCCTCAGTATAAGCATCCTTACTATGCTAATCTTAAACATATTTAGAGTATTACAACAGTCTAATTAGAAACTGAAAAGATAAAAGTCACATTAGTTTCTGTTTCACTCATATGACAATGGAAAAAGAAAACTATTGTACTATGAAAATATGGAAGATTTATGTTGTACTTCAGCCTGCTTCCAAAGTTAGTGTGGAAGGCACTCGTGCTTTGCTGTAACATACAATCAGCAAAAAATAGGATAAAACAGAACTAAAAAGTTACAGTAAGCATTTAGAAATGCATATAAGTCAATTTTAAGAATCTTGTTCATTCTTATTAATCCTTACAAGATGACCTAGCAGAGATCCACATCTAAGATGGATGCCTAGATATAGATCTGCCTACAGCTCCTTTGCAGTCAGTAAACAGAAGCAGGCACATCAAGGTACAGTTATCATATCCTAGCATACACAGTTGATCATACCTCTGTATCCTTCTCTCCATTGACCTTAATGGAGATTGCACAAGTACTCACACACATATCTCAAATTAGAGGAGCACAGTCTTGTCTTCAGTATTTAAGCAGATATTCTGAATTGTGTGTGCTGTCAGAAAAACATCATAATGGTGCCACAGTTCTGTCTTTCTAACTAGGTTATCACAAAATCAATGAGAACCTCAGGTTGCATGCTTCAGTCTACATTTCGGTTGCCAGGTAGGCTGAAGTTGATGTATGAAGGTTATAAAGAGTCATAAACAGGCCTTAATAACTCTGAGCTTGTATTTTTCCAAAGCAAGTAGCTGACCTCCTACCTTCTAAGCTTTCTGAGGTTCCTCCGATTAGAGACATTAACTTCCGTGCTGCTTTTGGATAGATTTCCCCATGTGTTCCCTTTCCACCATGGCTCACAATTTCTGTCAGATGGTTCAAAAGAGGGAACATTCCTGTGGCTCTTTGTAACTTGGTTAGGACTGCTCAAACTCTGGCCTGGAAACATCAGCAGGGGTTTTGCCTTTGATTTCAGTGGTACTAAAATTCACTCACACAAGTTTTGGAGCACAGGGTGTGAAGAAAAAAGGAAAGGGGAGGAAGGGGGCGATTCTCCTTGCGTTGTTCCTGTACAGCTCACATTTTCAGTGGAGACATATTGCTTCATGATTTTCATTACCAACTTGGAAGAATTTATATTTTATAATTAAAATGCATGATCAAATTGTTCAACAGCATCTTAGGGTGATCAGAATGATGCAATGGCTGCCACCTGTTCTTCAGAGAGGTATCTTCCTGAGTCATACCCATTGTCTACTGATAATACAACCACCAACCACTTTCAAATGCAGCTTAACACTGTACGCCCAGAGGCAAGCTGGGCTAGTTCTGCCAAATGGGAATTTGGGGGAATATCAGTGGCTGCAAAAAACAACCCTCCTCATAGGCAGATGAGACAAGACAGTCCTCTAGAATTTCAGGGATTAATTGTGCGTATATCTCTCCCATTTATCTAACAGCTACTTCCAGTTCTCATTGAATTCCAAAAACCCACAACAGTGGTAACAGAGAGAAAATTAAACGCACCACACCATCTTTTCTCCTGTTTCTTTCATGTGTTGAAGAACCGATGTCAACTGTAGTTATGTAACACACAAAATATTACCCTTTGATATTACTGAGAATTCAGGAATTAATGACAGCCCAATGAAATATAGTGCTATGAATGAAGCTTCACAGCATCTTGTCTGATTTTAAAGGAAAACTGAACAGTTTTGTAGAGGATCATGAACTTTATCTGGCAGAACATGCGTACAGCAGCATACTACATTACATGGTTTCAAAAAGCAGTATTAGTTTTCAAATGAGGAAATAAAGAAGCCCTTACTGTTCTTGTGATATGGAATATTCAGTGAAATAATTCCAACTGCCACATAGAGCAGTTAATTTTTTTTAAGATAGACTTTTAACAAATTTTCTCTTCCCCTAAACTCACTACAGGACATGACAAAGATGCAAGTACGTATTCACATCAGGTCACACTGAAATAAGCTGAGGATGTACTAGAATAACCCTTGAGACAGCCAGGAGTGGGTTTCTGAGAATGGCAAGCTGGAGCTGTGCAATATGGGGGCAGCATATCTTCAGCTCTGACTACTGCATATTTCTTCTGACAGTAGAGGTGTTGACCTTCCTGGAAGGCTTTACTTTTAGACCACTTCTGTCTGATTTAATTTTTTTCCCTCATTTTTTCTAACAAAATATTTTATTTATGGACATTTCAGCCTAATATTTTTTTTTCCTACCATAATTCTGAGTGGCCTATTCTTCTCAGAGGCATGAATTTCTGAAAAGCAGATAGAAACCCAAGGTCAGCACTTGTTGCACTCAGGGAAAGACAAAATCTACTTATCTCACAGTGTCCTGTTAATGTCCTGTCTATGTTGATAGAATACATGGGGAAAGGGGAAATTTTGAGTGACTGAGGAGAAAATGATTCAAAAAGAACTGGTTTTCTGATGATAAACACAAAGAGACATACTTCCAAGACATCATCCTTGGAAAGCGTATGTACTGGATTCCTAACTGGCCAAGGTTTGACCTCTGATGCACAGCGGTTGAAATAGAATCCCAGAATGACTTTGAAAGGGATTGAAAGGGACCTTGAAGACTGTCCAGGTCCAATCCCCCTGCTATGGGCAGGGACACCTCCCACCAGACCAGGTTGCTCCAAGCCCCATCCGGCCTGGCCTTAAGCGTTTCCAGGGATGGGGCATCCACAGGTTCTCTGGGCAACATCTTTCAGTGCCTCACCACCCTCAAAGTAAAGATTTTCTTCTTATATCTAATCTAAATCTATCTTTTTTAATTTGAAAACTGTTACCACCTTGACCCTGATAAAGTGTCCCTCCCCAGATTTCTTGCAGGCCTCCTTTATGTAATGAAAGGCCCTTGTAAAGTCTCCCTGAAGCCTTCTCTTCACTAGACCGAGTAACCCCAACTTCCTCAGCCTCTCTTCATAGCAGAAGTGCTCTCTGATCTTCGTCATGGCCCTCCTCTGGACTTGCTCTAATAGGTCCATGACTTTCTTGCGCTGGAGGCCTCAGAGCTGAATGCTGTGCTCCAGGTGTGGTTTTACAAGAGCAGAGCAGAGGGGGGGAATCACCTCCCTCAATGTGCTGGCCATGCTGCCTTTGATGCAGCCCATGATACAGCTGACTTTCTGGGATGCAAGCATACATTGCTGGCTCATGCCGAGCTTATCATCAACCAACACCCCCAGGCCCTTCTCAGAGCTGCTCTCAATCCATTCTCCACCATGCCTGTGTGTGCTTGGGATTGCAAGGTGGGACACAGGTGCAGGACCTTGCACTTGGCCTTGTTGAACTTCATGAAGTTCACACAGGTCCTTCTCTCAAGCCCCTCCAGGTCCCTCTGGATAGCATCCCTTCCCTCCAGCGTGTCAGCTGCGCTACACAGCTTGGTGTCATTGGAAATTTGCTGTGGGTGCAATTGATCCCACTGTCCATGTCACTGACAAAGATGTTAAACAGTGCCTGTCCCAATACAGACCCCTGAGGAACACCACTCATTACTGATTTCCAGTAGGACATTGAGTCATTGACCACAATTATTTGAGTGCAACCATCCAGCCAATTCCTTACCCACTGAGCAGTTCATCTGTCAAATCTGTCTCTCCAATTTAGAGAAAAGGATATAATGCAAGAGCATGATAAGAGCTCTTCCAAGCTCTTCCATGGATTATATATTTGGTCTGTAGTGCAGTGCTGATAATATTGTAAATAATAACAACAACAACCACAATAATAATAATAATGACAACATTACACAAACATTTGCACAAAGAATCGGTCTAGTTTTAAAATTCCACACCAACTATTCTGTTGCTTTCTGATCCATACAGTTAATCAATCATCACACCTAGTTTCCAAATACAAGACTAGAGGAATTCAAAGTAGTGCTGAAATTGCTCTGTGCATAAAATTCAGTCTTCCCAAAGAATGATAAAAATAACAATCTTCCCAGGAAGATGGAGGACATACAACAGTTGTCCAGACATAAATCATAGAAAGGAGAGAAGAAAAATTTGCCTATATATCTGAGCAAGAGACTATTTGTCATTATCTGTGCACTCTTTCAATGAAAAAAAAAATAAAAAATTGTTATGATAAAAAAACGGTTATGATAAAAAACAGCTGGACTAACTAGACCTTTTGCTGCCTAGTAAGCTATCATTTTTCTCAGTGTGCTCTACTTTGAGACTGGGTAGTTAAAAGGAAAGTAGGGGAAAAAAAGTATCTAAAGAATTGGAATTGTTATACTATACCTGGACAACCTAGTCAATGTGCACACTTTCTATTAGAATGATTCAGCACTAATTTGATTCACCTTTGCACATATCCATGCATACATGCAATTTTTGTCAGTTTAGTACATCTCATACAGATAGCAGAACTCCATACAAGCAACATTATTCTTCTGCTCTAATATCTGCAAGATCAAACCCTTAGTAATTCAGCATTTGCCTGTGAAGCTTAGGCCCTTTACAGCACCCCCTTCTCAGTAGGTTTCTTCATCATGAAATGAAGCATTTTGAGAATACTAGAAACATGAAAATCAAAGCCATAGTCACACACAGATTCCATCTTTAGAATACTGTTCCAATTTTCCCTTTGTAATACAAACATTTGTACCTCTACAGTAATGTATCTTCATTGCAGGATGGGGAGAGAAGCATTTTTCCATTACTTCAAAGGTCTGAGTGGACCTTTGAAAGCTGTATTAATTAATGGAATTCCTAAACTCACAAACTTTTTCTACTTTATTCACTGTTTAGTTAGAGAATGAAGTACAAAGTAAACATTAATTCTCTTATAAAATTGTCTTGGAGCTGTTCTTTAAGAAAGAAAAACAGTGAGTTCAGCAAGGAATAGGTGCTAAACTTTAAGTGCAATTGCAGCTTCAAAGCACCTTGTGGATGCTTAATCTCAAACCTGTTTTCACTTGAATTGCTTAGAAACTCTTGTGAAAGTATTTCAGCCTTTTTATCAAAAAAAAAAAAAAAGTGAGAATACTCCATTAGTTCATCCAAACATTTTCTGCAAGGTGTTAGGGAGAGTTTCAATCATCTCTAAGACAAGGTACTAGAATAGTAAACTTAATTTAGACATAATGCAAGTATATGGCTCTGGATTGGTCACAGTTTTGGGTAGTTCAGCTTATAGCTGACAACATCTCAAAGAAAGGTTCAGTTACCTGGTTCAGAAACTGGGCTGTGATCACATAATGGCTCTAGTCCAAAGCATGCAAGAGGGACCCTTTGACTTAGGATTCAAAATAAGGCAAAAATTTTATTCCTAATTTGAATGGGGTTGGGTTGGGGAGCTGGTCCCCAGTCCTGGTCCCCAGTCCTGGTCCGTTTTGGCATCGCAATCAAGCTGCTCCTATTTCTTTCCAGGGACAGAGGTGAGACTTACTGACCTGTAGTTTCCCAGATCCTTCCTCCTGCCCTTCTTGAAGATCCGAATGGCACTGGCTTTCCTCCTGTCTTCAGGCACCTCATCTGTTCTCCAGGACCTTTCCAAGATTATAGAGAAAGTTTCACCGATCACATCTGACAGCTCCCTTAGCACACATGGATCTAGTAGCTTTGTAGTAGAACCCCACCAGTGTGTCTCCCATACCAGCCCACCCCTTAATTCTTATTCAGAAGCTCTCCACCTGTCCATCACCCTCGCCCAGCTGGAGCTGGCTACACTCTAATTGCTCCCTCACATAAAGGGCAACCCCACCCCCTCACTTCCCAAGCCTGTCTCTCCTGAAGAGGACATAGCCCTCCATGACTGCATTCCACTCATGTGAGCTGTCCCACCACGTCTCAGTGATCGCAATGAGATCGTGGCCCCACGACCAAACACAGATCTTGAGCTCGTCCTGTTTATTTCCCATGCTCCGTGTACTGGTGTACAGGCACTTTAGGGAAGCAGCAGGTACGGTTACCCCAGGGGCATGCAAGAAGAAGGTACTGGATGTATTTGTAGGCTTTTCCTTGATGTCTCTGATATCTGGGGGGGGACAGGGGGGGTCAGAATAGCTGCTAACTAGTATGACTATTGCATGGGACACCATGCAAGTCTCTGATATCTGGCCAGGAGACTAAGGAGAGAGGGAAAGCTGAAGAAAGACTAAAAGACAAAGCTTGCAGGGGGTGCTGCACAAGTCTCTGCCGTACAGCCAAGTTGGACAAAGGAGAAGGACAAAAGGGAGGAAGACTATGAGCCTTCAGCACGAGAGACCCCCAGAGGGACAACCAGAGCCTGATACACACGCTCCAGTAGGAGGGTTTGGATTCTGGAAACTAATTATAATAACCCTGGTTGCTTTAGAAGCAGTAATGAATATGTATTACCCTAGGAGCATAAAAATCAGCTGCTTGATGTAACTGGGGTGTGTCTTGGTGGAGCAGAGACTCCCGGCGCACCCAGCGCTGTTTGCTTACCTCTATTCCTTTAGTAAATTGTAAACTTTGATTATAGTCCTATTTTGAAGACGGAGCTATTTATAACAGTAGTGAGGACTTCCCCCAGCCCTTCTCTGTCCCCTTTAGCTCCCCTCCCTTCCCCCATCACACCTAGTTTAAAGCCCTGGTAATCAGCCCACAGAGCTTGCGCCCCACTTGCCCAGTCCTGGTCCCCAGATTTTTGCGCCAGGAACATGATTCCACAGAGCCTTCAAGCCTTTCTGTAGCTTTAAAGATGCTGAAATGCTTAAGAACTAGTTCCCCACCTGGCACTACGAATCGGTGCTTAGGGCTAAAAGCTGAGGCTCTTGTCTGTTATGTGAACAGCCAGGGAGACTCAGCCTTCCTTCTCTGAGTTCGGTGCTGCCTAGCCTTAACATTTTAATTAAATGTCATTTTATCTCAAAGTTTCAGTGTGTTTTAGCACTTTCGGGAAAGACTGGAGAGAAAAAAAAAAAATACAGTCAAAATACGGTTTATTGGCAAAATATTTTAAACAATTAATTAAGAGAAACTTAAGTACTTCCAAAACTTTTTAATGTATGTACGTATGTATACACATATTTATTGCTAAAAATAAGTCATTGCATTGCATTTCGATGGAAGTGACCAGTGAAATAATATCTCATGTACATCTGTGTACAGTTCAAATGAGAAAATGCTTACTCAAGTCTACCCCAGGAAATTGAAACATGATCTGCAGAAAATGAAGGGTTTGCTTTCTGTTCCACGATTAGTGATATCCTCCTTGATGTGCAAGGAGTTCCAGGTCACATATTGATACTCTATGTGTTTTTTCCTTCTACGGGATGAAGCTGAGGGATCATCTACAGTGATCCAGACCCCCTCTGTAAAGAAATCTTGGAACAAGCGTTGGCCATCCAACAAAAGAATATAAACTGGAAATTCCTACTCATGTTTGGAGAATAATGAAGTCCAAAGTTCAAGGAACATGAACAGGATATTGAGGACAGTACCAGGACACCAGGACAGTGTCCAGCCTTACTCAGTTTTTCATAGAAGCCACATGTGCTCTGTTAAATAAAACTTCATACTTTTTTTTTTTTTTTTTCCTAAATTACTTCCCTCTCTGTTATCTTTTATCAGTTTGGGAAGGTTCTGCATTCACAGTTACTGAATCAAGAACAGTATTTGAGCATGACTTTCTAGACTGAGGAAGCCCTCCCAGTTTCTGTTCTTGCAAGCTAAATTGCAAGTACCTTCTTGTTATCTCCAAGCTTGATATAGTAAAAAAAAAAAAAAAAAGCTTCAACAAAGACCCCATCTACTCATAAAGTACACTTACAATGGTATTAAGATAGATTTGTGCAGCCAAAGCAGAGCAGAGGATGGAGGCTTATTTGTTTTCCAAGTAGCATATTTTCACAGACTCACAGAATAATATAGGCTTATTAGATGAGGTCATTCAGGCCATGAGCAGTCAAGTCTTAAACCCCTCCAAAGGTGGAAATTCCACAGTCTTCCTAGGTAACCTGTTCCTGTATTTGATCATGGCAAAACTTATTTCCTTGTTTAATCATTTTTCTCCATGTCCCGACTTCTGTCCTTTGCATATCATCCTACCACTCTGTACCAAGAGGAATATGGCTCCATCTTCTCTGCATACTCCAATAAGCCAGCATAGACAGCAATAAGATCTCCCCTAAGTTTTCTCTTTTTCAGGCTGAACAAACCCGGTTCTGTCCTTGTATGTCAAGTGCTCCACTCCCCTGATCATCTTGATGGCCTCATGGGAATGGGAATGGGCTCATTCCCATACATCAGTGCCCTGTATTGGGGAACCCAGAACAGGACACCATACTCCAGATGCAGCCTCACAAATGCCAGAGAGAAGAGATCACTTCCCTGAAGCTGCAACCACATCCCTGGAGCTGCTGGCTATATTCTTGCTAATAGAACTCAAGAAGATGTTGGCCTTTGATGCTTTAATCTGGGTGGCCTTTTTGTTTTAATTAATTCTATCTCGAATCTATACTTCACAGGAAATTAATACAAGCCATTCAAAACTGAAATAAGACTACTTACATGGATTGTCAGTTGTTTAAACACAGACAGCAGGAATTGGTTCAGTTACTATGCATACTTACACCTGGGGCCTTGTTTATACCCAAGAGATGTGCAGATTTAACTCGCGCAGCTTTCCTCCAGCTCTGTGGACACAAATTGGCATGAGAGCGTTTCAGCAACTAAACCACTGTCAATAGAATTACTTGTTACTTACATCATGGTAAATGAGGGTTAGGTTTTAACAGTTGTGAAGTAGAAAATAAATTAACAGTAACAAATGCAGTACATACTGGTAGTTATCCCTCACTACCTCCAAGCCCTTGACAATATGCCCAGTTATAAAAGTGGTAAGACTTTTGAAACTTCTATTACTTTTCACACTGTTAAGGTATTGCCACATAATGACTTAAATAATCATTTACTTTTTGATGAGAAAAGGTAAAATACCGCAATTTTTTGCATCATATTCATTTACCTCTTTGACTTAGTTTAGTAAGATTTCAAGACCTCTCAAACAACAGGACTGATTTTTTGCTGAAATGACTTTAATAAAAACAGGGGCATTAAAGTTTTACACAGAATATTGCAAAATGCCAAAGTATTAATCCAGGGTAATAACTCCTACAAGCATTACTGAATTATACATTTTAAATTACAATTTTCAAAAATGGGAGCAGGCATATTACAAAACTGAAAATAAATTTCACAAAACCTATTTTAAGTATTCTCTATGCAAAGAAATTCCTGTGAATTATTTATCATTTTCATTAACACAGTCTGGAAATGTGTAATTTTATCTGATTTATGTCTTCAGATTCTTGTAATGTTAAAGGACCTGTTTCTGCAAATTTTTAGGCCCAGGCATACCACTAAATGCACACACACATACCCACTTCTAGAATTCATGAGATTCAGTATTGAAACTATAAACTAATGCTGAATGCCAACACCATTTAAGTTGTATTATATGTATATTGTTTCCTTCCAACCATTAAATATTTATTCTTCTATATTACACCAAAAAACTCATGAACTTCCACCCAGTTTTCATGCTCTTTTAGAAGTGTATAAAATGTAGGCTTGCAAAGAGACGTGATTCCAAGAAAGAAAGGTTTTCTTTCAAAGTGGAACACAAAATAATTAAATCAAAAGTATTCAAACACCGATTAACATTTGTCTTGAGGTTCAAATAATGATTTAAACTAGCTCTTATGTTATCAGAACCACCCAGACCCTCTCCAGTACATGAGAGAGATGGACAGATGACAAGAGTTATCAAAAATTATAGCTGCTTAATTGTTTACATCAGACAGAAGGCAGTCAAGAAACATACTGCTACAGAGGTTTAATTCCTCCTCCCCATTGCATTAGCACAGTCCTTCAGTGCATGAAAAGTCTCACCAAAGTCAGTGTTGAAAATTTTTACAGGAATTTTCAACCTAGATATATGGAGGGGAACTAGGTCCCTAGTACTCTCCTAAACTCCAAAAATATTTTAGAACCTTTTAGTCACTGTTGAGCTTTGCAGACATCTAAACCTCTACATGCTAAACAGACACGTGTATCAGTTAAAATTCAGGTCGTTTATTAGTCAGTAATTAGTGTCACTGAGTTTGCTTACAGATGGCTTCAGTTTGCTATTCTTTAAAACCCACATACTAATTGGAGGGGAAAAATAAAGAAAGAAAGAATAAAAAATAAAAAACAGAACTCAGGTTTTCCTGTCTAATATGTGTCTAGCCATAAATCCACTGAATCCATTTCTCTTTTTCCAACATTAAACTTACCAGTTGCTGCAATGTCTCTTTGGCAGACACTCACAAATAAATGTACTGAACTGGGCCTTTCTAATTAACACATATGAATAAAACTCAGTCAGGATGTCATTGCATTAGCTTGAGATGTGCATTACAATTTGTTTTTCATAGTGTTATCAAAAATTTCCAACTGCCAAAGACTAGCTAAGGTGAGGCAGAGAAAGAAGTGTGCACCTTTGCTGCAATTGGGCAGACATAAACAAGGCTAAATCCTTTGTATGGATTTCCTGAAGAAATCAAGAACTCAAGAAATCAAGATTATCAAGAACTATCTTCAGCATGATGAAGATTATAAGTGAGATTTAATCTGGGGGTATTAATAGCTATCTTGACAATTTAATCTCTGCAAATGTTATTACTATTAAAGGAAAAAAATTTATACGCATTTTGCTGAGGCTATTAGCCTGGAAGTTCATGTGGTGAGAGGTATTTCTTACTTAGAATATAAATTCTCTTGCACAGTATGCATTTTCCAAAATGAGAGAGTACATTGGTTTCCAGCCTTTTTAATGAGTGATAAAAAGAACTACAGATTTATTTTTTTTTAAATCTTTGCCTTTGCTTTGGCACTCATATACTACAGGTGCCTACAATTATGTGGAGGCACACACAATATTATCACTTAGATATTTAACGTCATAATATGCCTATCTAGACAGATGACTAAATGAGGAACTTTGTACTCAGATTATATCATTACAGAAAATCACATCTGAAATCATTTTGCCCACAAAACAGTAGTAGTAAAAATGGAGAATATGACTATTTTCCAAACAAAACTCATAATGTCAATATCAACAATTTTATACCCTTGAATGAATGCTTCTTACATATTTTCATATCTTAGCCCAGTAAAAGTCGAAATCTCAAACCACAAATGCTGGATTTTACAGGGATATGGGATACAAATATACGTCTTTAGGAAAGTGTGTGAAACCACAATATAAAATTATATGTTTTCCATAGAAAATCCCTGTGATTCACTAATTTTACAAAGAAAGCAAAAGAAGAGCAAAGAACCTAACAACAAAACCTCCAAGATTTCAATGTATTCACTCAAAGTATTGGTACAGGCTTATACTATGAAAAACAGAGGGTATGAAGCTCACTGTTTCTAAATGAAGTACACTAACATTCTTGATTAGCAAAACGTTAATAAAGAAAAATTTTTAAATGGTACAAAATTGATTATAAAAAAGACAATATCAATAAAATTAATGTATAATCTCTTCTCTTTCAAGATTGTCTATTAATGAACATTCCTTTAATATTTATACATTTTTTTTAAATCATGTATATTTAAATAAGATGGAAATTATGTCACTCTCCTCACACAGTAATCCTATACACTAACTCAATTCAAAATAGGTATTTTTTTAAGTTAGAATCCTGTCACTCATGCCTTGTATTCAAAAGACATAATATTATTTATCCCCAGCTAAAAATCATGGCAAGACCTAGCTCTGTGAGAATTGTGTAGCTAACAATAGCAGCAGGAGTAGCATTAGTACCAGAAGTATAACAGAAAAAAAGGGCTAAGAGAGAAATAACCAAAGCAAGTGTATGTCCCAGCTATCATTCACTCATATTTGATTCAAACAAAACATTTTTTTCTGTGTAAGACATTCTAGAATTAGTATAAATCTAACTTTCTTCCTAATATTTTGAGATGCAGGAATATTCACAAATCTGTTGTTCAGTAGCTATGTAAATCTGCCTTTTGTAGCACCACATAAAGCCAGAAAATGATGGAGAAAGAAAGACAAATAATTGATGCCAACCATTCAGCATATATCAGAGCAAATGAAAGAAATTCATTTTGTCTCATTCCAGGATGACAGCATTGTGATTGACATTGTTTAGCTGGTTGCTTAGCATTTGGGTCAGCAGACCAAAATTGCAGTGAAAAGACAAGACTAAGCATTCTACGATATTTTTACAGTGCTTCTACTTCTGGTGCATTTCTTCACTGGAGAGAAAAAAAAAAAAAAAAAAAAAGATTTGAGATGAATATAATTCCATCGCTTCAACAGAAACTAAAGTCCCATCTCAGGTGATAGAAGAGGAAACTTTTTTGGGACCTAGATTCTTGAGATGGATGTTAACTTTTTCCAAGACAAAAGCAACTCTTTTCCTCCCAAGGACAAGCAAGAAAGGATCCAGAAAGAGAAACTGTTTTATTTTCCAGCAAGACAGGACATACAGCAAGACAGTATTCTGGTCTCCAAAAACAGAAACATTCATTAGCAAACCTTCCAGTGTCTTCATAGGAGGCCAGAGTTGTTCTCTATATCTTGGTCTCATTATGAACTCCATCCCAAATTCAGAAATAAAACCATAAAAACGACACATCAAAAAGACAGTGTCTTTGGCACAGTCACATCCCACTGACAGATGCAATTAATTGTGTCATTGTCCCAGACTGGTGCTGTTTTCACACAGTCAGACTTCGAAGTCAGACTTTGACTAGCAAATACATCCATTTAAAATGCATGTTGAAGTCACACTTCTCAGAGGGTATCTGGTCAGCCAAACAGATGGGCATAAATCTAAGTGTCTGCTTCAAGCTTTGTATATGGATTTTCATCCATACCTGCTATAAGCAAAAGTGTGTGGTGACTATAACAGCACATAAAGGGTGCAAAAGCTAAGCAACACCTCAAGGACTGAGTCTACAAAATGAACTCCATCACAAATCAAGACCACTGTTGCAAGTTCCCCTAGAGTTTCTAGTATATAGCACTTCCAGTAGATTTTCTTTCATTTTTCAGTCTCAGCAAGCCATACATTAACTATACTTACCCTGTTCAGTACTATCTTAAGGAGGCTTTTGACAGCAACCAGTCTATGATACATTCAAAATCAAACACAACTGGCTTAACACTCACATGCAGAACTGTAAATATACATATGCAGTGCTCAGAGCTTTTTAGTTTTAAAGACAACTGTATACCTGCCAATATTTCCTGAAGCAAGAAAGATTCATATTAAGGACACTTTCTTAAAATTTGAATTGTAATTTTCTCTCACCATTTCCTGTTTTCTGGGGACCTGTTGCAGGCCTGAGGAAAACTGACTGGGTAGAAAGGTTTTACACATGCCCAAGGACATATTTTTCTCCACGTAGTCATAGATCAAAAGACAGTGAAACCTTCCTCTGCCTTTGCGTCAGATGGGCTCAAAAGCCACCTTAAAAATTTAATTCAAAATTAATCCTTGTTCCAACTTTAATTTTGTAGTCTGGTGAGTGACAGAATGACAAAAGTAAACCTGCCATACTATATAACTGCTTTAACTCTGCCACAAATTAGTCACTAAACACTCTTCAAAATTTCTAGCTAATTGTAAAAATTGTAAGGCATTTTGATACTAAACCATGCTGATTAGGAATGAAAAACTCATCATTGGGCCCTTGAAACCAGAGAACTTTCTTTGCAATTTATAGCAAAATAAGCCTAATATTCATTTAAATTTTATAATACAGTTTTAAAATGTAAATATTCACACTACAAATTAACCTTGAAACAACTTTGACATTTTCAAAATTTCTTTGAAATTTTTTTGAAACTTATAAGACACTGTAAGTAGAACTTTTGTTTCCTTCAAAACATTTTCTTCAAAAACATGTTCTTCTAAACATTTATATATGTGCATTTGATTTATGCGCAAAATGTAGTTAGTAGAACATAACCTACATCTTTCTTCCAGTGACTGCCCACATCCATTTCCATGGGAAGGTTACTTCAAATGAACTCCATGCTCAATTACCAGTGTCTTGGTGCCCTTCGTTCAGGCATTAGCTGAAGGATTGTATTACCAAGACATGCCCACAGTGAATTCCTCTGCAATAAAGGAAAACTTAAGTCTGGGATTCAGACTACTAAGCAAATGTTAAGATATAAAACATTTTTCTGTGAGGTCCCAGATATACCTTGAGCTGTAACAGAGTATACTATTTATGCAGAAAAAGTTTTAACTATGTGGAAACGAATTTTCCTTTAGACCTGTAGCTATTAATTCAAATAGTCCCTCCAATATCAGAAGGAGGGCTGTAAATGTAAGAAGACAGGGTTCTTTCAAAAACAGAGGTTTGAGGTGTGAATTAAGCCTTAGAGGAACTGAATTTAGTCAAGAAAATTGTATTGAGGTGAAACTTGGAAGCTATCTTTGCAAGAAATTTGCAAGGGTACATAGGAATGCATTAAATCTGGATTATTTTGTCAGTAAACTCCCTTTGCCCAGGAAGAGCAGCAGTGTTCTAGTGATGAGGGATACTCAGTATTCATGCCATGAAGTAAAGGTGCTTGCACAAGGAAGTTGAGTGAGTGGATCCAGACTTGGGGCAGGCTCTGAAGTTGCTCCTGAACAGACAGATGAGGAAGAAAGGCACAGACTTGGTCAGAAACACATCTCAGGTGTGCTTTTGACACCATCTGATTAAGGACCTGAAAACCTAATCCTTTTTCTTGGTATTTATCACAGAGGGGTTCCAATTTCTAGGTTACTCATTTTAAACTACCATTTCATCAAAAGATGTCCTCCTGGACCTCAAGAAAACAGTTTAACAGTTAACACTACATAACAGTTTTGTCACCAGTAGCTCAGAAGCAGATCCAAAATGTTTTACAAGCTCTGAAATTGCATATTCACATGGGGTTTCCAGTCTCCTCAGAATCAGTGTCCTTTTTATGGCTGCCTAAATAGGGCACACAAACAGGAGGTATGAGGTCTGTCACATCAAAGCTGGGCTGTGGGAGAAGCTAGGAAGGGCACCTGCTTACAGACCCTGGCTTGAACTATCCAAAAACCCAAAAAGTACATTACCGGGAGAACTGCTGTTCTGGATAGACAGGATGTTTGCTTGAAGAATGCATGGTCCTTAGCCAAATAGTCTAGAATTTGGAGGCAGAGTGACACTTAGATATCTTATATGTGTGTATTTTCTTGAAAGCACGCGGAGACAGAGAGATGACTAAATCATAAAACAGCTTGTAATGCTAATTTAAGGAAATAAGTTTAAGGCAGAAAGGCTTTCTTTGACACAATATCCAGTACCATCTCATTGAAATGTAAAACATGTAGGATTCTGTATCTGAACTTGGAGACTTAATTCTGAGGTGCTGAGTGTGTTCTGAAGACAATAAAGAACCTATTATTTGAACAAATGTCTAAGTATAGTAACAACAGCTAATTTCAGACAAAACAAAATGCTAATATGACAGACAGGAAGTTGAAAAAAAAAAAATCAGAGTTAAATAGATCCTGAACATAAAACCTTTGAATAGAATGTCCTTGATTCATTGAAGTTCATAACTTCTCCATGTGTCACTCCTACCCAGAGGCAGGGGAACAGAGGTTAAGCTGAACAAGTCTATGATCAGTCCACCGTGAACAGCTATCAGAGAATAAAACATTGACATTCTTAAATTTACAGATATGACAGTTTTACTTCCTTAAGCCAAGGATAGATTATGATCTTTCTTTTCTGTTATGAGAGGATGGAGAGCAACACTTCCTACCTGGACTAATATGTCACCAAATTAAGAGGAAAATAACAAGTCAACCAGGAGGTGGTGACAGTAGCAGTAAAGGAAGAGATGGGTGATAACTCTTAGATGTTGGCAAGGCAACAAAAGCTCAGCTGAGGATTAACTGCCAGAAGAAGCCTCAAGTGATGGAATCTCAAACACCTTTCCTGAGGTTAGGTTGGCACTGGAAACTATGAGTTTTGCACCTACGAAAACGGGCAGTTATATGGAGACAAAGGCACATCACAAAATCACCATGCCCTTTTCAAGTAACAAAAGATACCATAAATCTTCACATTGTGATTCTAAAGAGTAAATCATTAACTTAGGAATGTATATCCCTCATGCAATTAAACTAATAGAGTTAAGAAGCATCGTACATTTAGCAGAGGCTCCTCAATGAAAGCTGTGAAAGCTGGAGCCCAGCTGACCTGTTTGCCAGAATATAGAAGCAGAGGCCATCAGGCCATCAAGGGTCTTACATTCACAGTAAGCAGAAGATGGTCCTGGTAGTTGCCTAGACAAACTAGAGGGACACGAAGCTAATACTGTTACCCAGAGTCTCCAAACACCTGCAGCAATAATCTATAAATTTATCTTCCTTGTTATTTTCTCTCTGAAGTAGCTGCTATCTTGAAATTTAGCAGCAGAAATAAAGAGCATCTTTTTTTTTTTTTTTTTTTTTTTTTTCTCCCCGTATTTGTCTTTCTGGTCAGGGGAAAGAAGATGTGGAACATGGCCAGCTTCAGAATGGCTTCAGTTACAGGCAAGAAGGTTCTGGATGATCCTTGTCAAGTATCATCTTAGTCCATTAGGAAATTTAGTTTCACTCTCCGAAAGACATAATTTTCTAGCACACGGCAGAGAAAACTGAATGTGACCATTGTGTGTGGTAATTCATGAATGGTTGTTTCTATCTTCTCCTCTGAGACAGAAATACTGAGCTTTAACATAAATTAAGGAAGGCTGTGGTTCAAAATCAAAACTGGGGCCACACTCGGAGGCAGAATAATGGTTTGTATTATTGAGGTTATCAGTACAGGCTGCTGTACAAGTCAAGAGAGATGTTTCCTATGCTCTCCACCCTGCCCTTTCTGCATTCTTCATGAAGTAAACAATTGTCAAGAAATAACATGTAGATCATATAATGCAACATAATAACCTAAGAAGCCAGATTTTTTTTCTTTCTGGCTTAATTTAACAGTTCAAAATACATAGTTCAGAACACATTGCAATAATGCTCTTAATCCATACCTGTTCTTTTATAAGGAGAAGACAAATATACCACATTACAATCCCCAGCATACTTGCTATATTATATCAAACATTAAAAATATGTGATTTAGCAAATGTTTATCTAGGTAATAACTTAAAAATGACCATGCTATTTGGACCTCAAAGATTAGCTTCGTACCACAGAAGGAAGAATATTTACATGATGCTTAAACTTTTTTTGTTGTCACATGTATTCTGTCAGGAAGATGAAGTACTTGCCCCGCCGCTTGAAAGCAATAAAAAGGAAATCATAGGAAATGACCCATAGATTTGGCTCTCTGCCTGCAGTGATGGTGCTCTGCTATGGTGAGAGTGCACTGGCTTTTTTAAAAAATAAATAAATAAATAAATTTTATCTCACAGCAGTGGTATTGTTAAAAACAAAGTTCTCTTAAGTGCATGGAAGGGAGAAAAATGTTGTCTCAGGTTTTAAGGGTTGCAGAGCTACAAAATATGTTATATCTGCATGAGCTACAAGATGAAAATAATGCACTAACAATCCCCTTCACAATGATAACCAACCACCAAAATGTCAAACAAAAGGCTGAAAACCTTTATTGAGTCAGCTGCTTGTCAGTCTTCTGACAAATATGTCAGCTCTGGGTATTTTAGTCAGCAATTTCAGTAACAACCAAATGGCCTTTTGTACACAGAACACGAAGACAGCCTTCGATTGGCACAGAAAATAAATCTCAGGCTTTTGAACTTCTTTAATTCTCGCTTTTCTGGGGGATGTGTTGGAAGAGATAAATGGCAGCTTTACTGATCTCCTTCTTCACATTGATCCAGAAGGTAATTTTATTCAGAAATTTTATAAATTGCAAGCCTCATTTGAAAATCTGGAATTAAACGTTGCCTTCCAATGTAGGTCATCAGCACAATTCTCAAAACAACTTGAAGACGGCAGGCTTTATGCACAGCATAACAATGCTCACAAATAACTACCCAACTGGCAAAGAAGGGCGTGCTGAACTAAAATCCAGTTTCAGGGGCAGATTGGAAGTGTTCAGCCCCTGATTGTTCTGAAACTTGGTGCTTCATGAATTTATTGATTTTGGCAAGGAATGTTTATCAGGTCTATCTCTGTGGGCAAAACCCCGGCAATGTCTGCTATTTTTTCTTTTTCTTTAAAGTCACTTTTCTCCTCCTAAGAGCCACAAGGGATGGAGGCAGATGAGACACAAATTTAAAGCAGACTAACAGTCTGTTTATCAGGAATAGCTCTCCCAATTTGGTGAAAATTATGCCATGTTTGCTCCATAATCACACCATAGCTCCATTCAAAATCTGAGTATAAGGAACCCACTTCAGCAAAAATGCTCAAAGAAAATCTTATCTGTAGCACTGATAACCCTGATATCAGTAGGTGAGATTTTCTGTAACCAGAGAACAAGAGGTGATGGAGAAAAATGGACCGTTTCAGACACCTGTGCCAATTATGCTTAGTAAGGAAAATACCTTCACATTGACGAGTACAACTGGCTGCTGTTCATTACTCAACGCCTAACCTACCAGTTCATACTGTGAATGTTTTGGAGGGACAGGAAATGGATCTCCAGTACTCTTGGGAGCACTAGCATGAGGCTGGCAGTTCTTAGTGAGAATCAGTCAAGAGCAAAAGTTTAAAATAAATAAATAAATACATAGCAATGACAGCTGCAGGGTAAGAATGCAGTTTTGTCTCTGTGCCTATTTAACAGTTGTCTGGCAACAGCCATGTGGCAAACCCAGCCATCTCAGGGCCCAGACAATATCATGGCTCACAAAGGTGACATATTGCTCAGGTTTGCTTCCAGATGGCCTAGAAAGAATCGACTTGCAAGTCCAAAAGAGACTTGATTCAGGAAGTCCTGTTATCTCTGCTGTCAATCAGTGCCCTTTGTAACAAATTTCCTTAAGAACTTGGTTGAGACATCTAAACCTCTATTTCTTACCTCATTGCCTACAACAATTCTGTATCATGTTATCTTCACACTGAATCTCTCAGAAATACTGAATATACATACATTCACAAAAATTGAGTACATCTTAAGAAAGACAGCTTGGGAAAATGAAAATTTTACTATACCTTTTGGTTCTTTTTTAAAGTATTTTACTGGAGGAAAAAATTAAGAAAAAAAAAAAAAAAAAAAAAAGAACAGTAAAAGATTTGCTGTAAAAGATGACTATTGACAATTTTGACTCCTGAACGTCAATTTGTTCATTTACTACAGCATGCTACAGTAGCACTACTAAATCAGTAACCTATCTGCATTGACGTATACATATATTTATGGTATATATATATATATGGTGCCCCAACTGCTTTTTTTCTTGTTTTACAAAATAAGTTCTGCAGCTTAAATACTGTAAACTGATAGCCATCATAAACTGTCAGTAGGGCAGAAAGGTATTGATTTTCTTTCAGGACACTGAAGCCCAGACAGAAGTGCATACATGTCGCTGGAAGTCTTTCTATCAGCATGACTTCCCTCTGGAATGTCCACAGAACAAATAGCTTATAATTAGAATCCAGTGCTATTGTGAAAGAGTTACAAATAAAGTCTGCCTTTCTTTTAAGACAGATTATTATTATTATTATATTAATATAATATATTAATATATATATTAATATATAATAATAATAATAATAATAATAATAATAATAATAAAGTAAATAAAAAACCTGAATATTATGAAAGAAAATGGCTTTAAGGAAAAAAAAAAAAAACTGCCCTGAAAGATCAAATTAATATTTCAAATGTCTCTCATATCCCTCTTCTGCCTACTTGACCTTTCTGAAACCATAAATGGAACTTTGAGGTCTCAGAAAAAAAAAATAAAATAAAATGAAAATACTCATTTTTTCAAAGCAGATATTCACACTTTATTTGATCTCAGCAAATTTCCAGTACAAGTTTAGAGACCTTTCTTTTTTCCTTTACAGACATCAAGGCCTTCTAGAAGCTTATTCCCACATGAAATGATAAATCTATAAGTAAGAAAAGATGCCTAAAATTAAGAAGCCCAAGTTAGAGCTCAGAATTATCATTCTTTAAATATTATGAAAGAGGTAAGCTAAACATCAGAGAGAAAAACCTGAGAGAGAATTTATTCAGGCTGCTCATCTATGAACACTAAGTGACAAAAGCAGTTTTCTGGTAGTCATTACACTCAGTTTGAGTTCCTAAAAGGCCACTTACTCTGATACTCTTACAGTTACCCATGAACTTAATCAGAGCACTACTTCATACGTAATGATAAATTCAAATGCAAAACAGGAATGTGAATAGTGACACAATAACAATCCTCGTTTACATGAATTCACCTCCATAATTTTCAGCAAATCTACAAATTCAGATGGATCAGTTATACTTAATCCTGGAGAATAATTGAACTAAAAAGCCCATTTTAAAAAACAAACTACCTAAGGATTGATTGCAATATTTGTCCAACTCTTTTGCAGAAAGACTGTGACAGCAACCTCAAAAGAATCACTGACTCAAAATAATCAAGGTTCCAGCAAGAAAAGTGGAGACATTCTGAGAATGAAGAAGCAATATGACCTTTTTTGGCCAAAGCAGATTATCATGTTGCATCAGTCGACACAGAAAGAATATGAAAGAGGTGATAGGAAGGGAATCCATTGCAGCTCTGGAAATGCAATTATAATTCTGGGAAATGAGAACCGATTTACAGGCAGCTCTGACAAATGTAGTCCTTATAAAGTTGTTTGAATGCATCAGTCTATGAGTCAGTACAAATATGCAATATCTGAACTGATCTTTTCCCTGCACTGCCACATTTACCACTTCAAGAATATAATGTATATAGTACATATGTATATTTTTAATAGGTTTACTGTACTTTTTATTTACAATAGTTTGTTGTTTTCTTTTTGGCAGCTATGATATGCTCAGCCAAAATTTTTACTCTTTGTATCGCAAAAGCATAAGTGACTTTTCAGGGCAGAAATTCTTTGTATCTCTGTTCTGCACTCAGGTGTGGAGGATTGCCACACCGTGGTTTATGTCACAAATCAGCAGGTCAGGAGGTCACTCCTCTGAAATGGTTATCCACACACCCACATTGCCTAGAGCTATTGTCTGATCTTTTACTGCCCTTTCTTTCCAAACCAGCAAGGAAGTCCCGTAACATTTCTGACCTGCTGCAAAACTTAATGTCTGTTCTGTGAATGGAATTCAATTTACACCCCAAACATCATTCTTTTCCCTTGATTCAGCATCAGTTTTTACAATGCCATACTTACACCAGGATATAAAATGCACTCTTCACACTAATGCATTCAGAAGTAATTTCAATGACAAATGCTGTTATCAGAGATGTGCAACATATCTGACATATTGCTGCAGGACTATCTGTTTGGTGCCAAAGCATTAGCTGATAGCATCCATTCACCGAGAAGAGTTCAGCTCCTCAGGAGGCATTCTCTTAAAAGTGGGTTTTAGCCACTTCAGTTTGACAACTTCTGCTTGGGAAAAGACTAACACAATAGAACTACCTAAGATTTTCAGCAGAAATTTGGAAAAAAAAAATCTCTTACATTTAAACAGGTGAAAAGCAGCAAGAGATTACTTGACATTTTAAGAGAAGGTAACAACAAAAACAAATAAGACTTGTCATGTTGTCCTACACAATCTTACTCTTAGCACAACACGTACAAAACCCAAAGGTGATATGTGCAGAGGTGTTAAAGAACAGAGTGCTTCACTGCCGTGCTGGAGATTGGTGGGAGAAACCAACAGTTGTCATGTGGATCTGAAAAGTAATGAACTCACCTTGAAGTGACAACAATAAACCACCACTAGGTACATGCCACTGCTGCTGGGATCCAAACTTACCATTAATTTGATGACTGTTGTTCATTATCAATAATAACTGATCATAACATGACCCTGCATTGACAGACATGATCCAAATGGAAGAAAAAGGAGTCCTTATCTCAGATAGTGAAAGGTTTATAAAGATCAACAAATGTAAAGGAGTAATTCAGGAACACGATGAAACAGGTGTTCGAAGTTCTGGTGAGCACTAAAGCCAAATAGCAGCAGCAGCCCTTTTCCTTGCCATCAAAGAAAATAAGGGTTTTGATGGAGGCAGATAAAGAAAAGGTTTGTGGTTTTGCTAAGGCATACCAAAGAATATGAATAATTTGCAGACTACTGCAGACTATGTCATATATTAGATCTGGGTGGAAAAACAGATTATATCTTGCATGTTGATAGAGTTGATTTGGGAATATTCTCAGGTAAAACAGTAAAATCAAATTAAAGTTACTTACTGTTTATTCTGCAATCTAAATGCAGTAAAATTTCTTTAAAGTGGTCAAAATGACTAGTAGTAATACACAAAAATGTGAAAACAGATCTCTCTTCTTTTTTTATCTCTATGGTTTAAATGAGATATCTTTTCCATTTATTCTCAGTATTATCATTACTCTCGTTGTGACTATAGCATAGACAGAATATGTTCCTCACCTCTTATATATAAGAAATTTGCTGGGCAGAATGCCTCTGATGAAAAAAAAAAAAAAAAAAAAGAAAAAAAAAATCTTTAAAAAAGAAGAAAAGCAAAAAGAAAACCAGCAAGAGTGCTGAGATTAGCTTTTCCAAAAGAAGAAAAAGAAAGATTAAATATGGCAAAGTGGGGAGTCTGGTAGAGAGAAAATGAAAGATTTTACCAATAGTTGCTTCCCATTGTCTAATTTAATATGTAACTTTAACCTTTTTTATGAAATACTGAAAAGTAGGACCTCAAAAATAATGCAGCATAGCTTAATGGCATAAAGATTTTAAAGCAAAACCATGCAATGTTACATTTGTGACAGAAGGAGTGGGGGTGCTTTAAAGAACAGGGAACTTTTAAAAATAATGGCAGCAAGTAAAAAGGGCTTTAAAGAAGAAAGCATTCAGACAGAAGATAAGTATCTAATGTTGAAAAGAACTATTTGTAAACAGATATCTGAAATCCATTTTGATGAAGAAAAGAGTAATGCCAGCAAGTCAATAGTACAGTCAGACACTAAAGATTTTCTCATACTGTGATAATGATGCAAAAGCAGCATGCTCTAAATATTACACATATCTTTAGTAACTTAATTACAACTAATGGGATATTTTTTTAAGGCCAAAACACAGGAGAAACCTTGGAAGGAATTTTATAATTGCTTAGGGATTGTTGTCATGGTATTTGACATCATATCATTGCCATAAAACCAGTATAACCACTGGGGAAACAATGTGTAGGTTTGGAAATCAGACAGGCAAAAGTGAAACTTTTTGTTTGAAATTGAGCAAGTTTCCATGCTTCCACGTGGAATATTTACACGATTTGATTTTTGTGTATGTTTTATGCTCAGCTTCAAGTATAAAAAAGCCTAAACACATTTACACAAGATTTTCATCCATACTCACTCATGATGTGAGTATGAACAAAGAGAATTTCTTTCCGGTTGAGTTCGTGGAATAGGACTCCATTTACTTATACAAACATGAAACCAGTGTTCAGATGATTCAGCTGAGAACCAAAGGAATGAAAACATGAGAAAAGAGATGGAGCTGTCCTGATCAAATACATTTAAACAGGAAGGCTTTCTCTTTAGGCATGCTTATAGAGGCAACCAAGATCCATCCTCTTTCTGTCCTTAGCAAAAAGGTTACCCTTTTACTTTCACATCAGGACTTATCTCCTGCTCTTTTGGATGCTACCCTTTAAATCCTAGACTGCCTTTGTTAACGGCTAGACAATTCATTGATTTGCTGTCAATATTCTAATACGAACTTCACTCACACTGGTCACGCATGCATATTTATCCTCAGATTGCAACAAGCATTGGCTTCTGATGAGTGTAAGTGGACTTGCAGAATGAAGATCTCGGGAAGTGGACAATCTATTGATTCTTTCCCCTCTAATTTGAAAGAAGGTATACAAAATAAAACATAGATTTCAACTTTTTTATTTTAAAGTTTCAGATAGGAAACAAAGAAGGGTCATGTGCATGTGTTAGGAGAGATGTGCTTTTTCTATAAATAAAATATCAGCAATGTCAAATTTGATGATTATCCATTTAAAAGGACTTTCTGGTGAGCCTGAGAACATTCATTGCATTTCAGTTAAATTTTGAGAAACCTATGTATTTGAACAAGCTTTTCTCCACTTAAATTATAACATATAGAATAAGTGATAAACAAGAGTCAACATAACCAAAAAGGCAGACTAATTTCTATAATTAAATATATATATATCTTTTCAGATTCTCAAAATAAAAATTCCAATAAGAAGAAAGTAGGGGGAGAGAAACTCATCTTTCCTCTTATAAGATTTATTTAGTGTATTTTTCCTAAGACAAAGGCAGAAGCAACATCACTTAGCATACTGAAGAATATTCTTCTAAAATTGCCACATCTTGTTCCCTAGAAACTACCTCAAACTAACAGGCAGCACAGAAGTTATCTGCTAGAGTTTGAAGACTGAATGTACATATAAATACATGTATTTGCATATATACATGTACGTATCCATCTGCATTCAAGACCATGTATTTAGAATAAGGTTAAGGGTGTACATTTATGATTACTCAGTCTGTCCTTTAACAGGTTCCATCATTACAGCTTGCAAGAAGAGGAGGACAAGATTCTGGTGAATCAGAAGATGAAAAAATATCTAAAAGACACTGTTTTATGAAAAAATATATATAAATTTTATCAGAAATTCTCTATGCACTCTGGACTGTATGTCCTTTAAGAGCATTATTATACTTTCTTCAGGTGAAGTGTGGACCAGCAAAAAGATGACCTATGTTTTACTCACAAAAAAAATCATCTGAAACTGTTCACATTTATTTTTTCTCTTGATTTACAATATTAGGCATTCAACTGTAAGGTAGCCACAGTTATCCTTGTAAACACCTATTTTGTGGAAAAGAGGATATTTACAGTGGGATGTTCTCCCCGAACACACTCTTTAAGAATAGAAAAGGTGGCAAGAAAAAACTTATCAAGTTGTACAAGGATTATTACTTTATTTCAATGAGGCCAGAACTCTTCCTCTCCTCTAAATCTCACTCCAACATTAGAATCACAGAATCACAGAATCACAGAATTTCTAGGTTGGAAGAGACCTCAAGGTCATTGAGTCCAACCTCCAACCTAACGCTAACAGCCCTCCACTAAACCATATCCCTAAGCTCTACATCTAATTAGAAATTTAAGTTCAGCCTTGCTTGTGGTGAAGGAGAGGGAAAATAAAAAATTCAGCATATTCCAAGAAAGACTCAGCTAGAGAGTCACAAGGGAAAAGATCGCTGTCACTGTTGCCTATTTTGCATACAGAAATAAATGATTCACTGAGACAACAGAGGGAGGCAGGAGGGTGAGCAACAATCTCCAGCCTTGTGATTAGGCTGCACGTACAGGAGTGTGGGAGACGACGAATTTTTTTTCCTTTTTTTCAGTGGCCTTCTTTTCAGTACCTTCTTATTTATTTATTTATTTGTTTGTTTATTTATTTATTTTAATCTAAAGACACATTAGCCAGCCCAGACACAAGTGAGCATGCAATGTGTGTCACAAGTATCCTGTTTGAACATTCTACCATATGTCCTGGCTAATCAGCACCAGGGGTACAGCACCATGACTTCCTCTGCCAATCTTCACCACCACCACTAGACTTCTAGACTTGCACAAAAAAAAAAAAAAAAAAAAAAAAAAAAAGTTCATGAAGTTCATGCATGTGAGGTACAACAGCAATGCAGTCCTGGAGATCAGGACTCGCAGGCATCACCTACCTTGGTAATCTCACACAAGACAGCTATAATCTCATCCTTGTTTTATAGCAATATGTTAGTGTTTAAAAAGCACAAACTGATGCTTTGTGTGAGTATGGCAACATAGCTCTTGAATCAGCTGAATTGGGTACTGCAGGCAAAGTAGCTATGTTGGCATTGTGACCTTGCAGAAAATCTATGTTATCTGTCTCTGAGGATCCTGAATAGTATGTTATTTTGTACATATTTCATATAAAAATGAATATGGTGTTACAGAATAATACTGAAATTTGGAAGGCAATGGATAGGAGCCAAAAGGTCAATCTCCTGTTGAGAAGTTATCTGGAAGATTTCAAAAAATCTCAGAAGAAACTTCTTAACAGGTGTATATGTGCATGAAGTGCAGCACCTCAGAAGAGCAAATACTGAACAAGTCGTTTTTCTGATCAAGTACTGTCTTCTGAAATGTGGAGGTCTTCTGAAAAACTTGAGGTCTCCTGAAACTTCTGACACCACATAAGTGGCAACAGTATCACTAGTGACATCCAGTGATTACTGAAATGTAATTCTAAAGGACAATTTGCTGATACAGTAGAAAGAGGGAGAAACTGATTTCCCAGGAGTGTTGTACTGATGATAAATACATCTGATTATAGGACACCATCTCTTCTTCTTTTGAATAATGACTTGTACATGTAGGACTAGTTTTCACTGTCCTAGACTGGCAGAAGACTTTGTGGGCTTACATACAAGATGCCTCAGGTACCACAAATAGTCTTAACTCATGTCTGAAGTGGTCATGTAGTCATAATATGCTTCATACCAAGGCAGGAGGAGTTGCAACCATGTCAATAATCCATAGGCAACACAATGTCCAAAGCTAACAGGACAGGCAGTAGCCATTTAAAGCCAGGTTGGATAGGGCTTTGGGCAACCTGTTCTAGTGGGAGGCGTCCCTGCCCATGGCACAGGGGTCAGAATTAGATGATCTTTAAGGCAATCTTTAAAGATGAACTTAAGAAAAGAAAAAGGGGAAGGGAACATTTTTTTTTTTTTTAAATGGCTTCTAAAACTAAAAACTCAAGAGCTAGCAGGGAAAAAAGTCTGTACAACTGAAGTAAGATGCAGGTCAAGATCTGAGAGGATGAAAAATTTGTTCTTACTCAGTGAAAAAGCTGAGGTGAACTCTGAGAGGCTATTTACTCTTTCCCTCTTTGAGATGATTCATGGATAGCACCTCTCAGAGATGGGGTAGGGATTTGTCTCATGGGTGTTCCCAGGGAAAACTTCTTCAGCAATACTCACATATAGTCACATACCAAGTGTGGACATCCATGAAGATAAATAAAGGAAAATAAAGGAAAATTCCCACTAAATAAGACTTCCTGGAGAAAAGCAAAAATAATCAGATGAAAGACTAAACCATATGTGTTCATTTATACATATATATATGTGTGTGTCTTAACATCACATTGAATAAACTGTTCTTTATGTCCTTGGCAGACACTAAAATAATAAAACTACAGCAAGGAAGAGTTAGGCAGGGCATTAGAAAAACAGAAAGGATATTCAGGCACTTGAATCTTGCCATAAAATCTCCAGTACCCAAGAGCAGATCAGACAATCTGTTAACATCAAAAATACAGCTGAGCTCTACTTGCAGGGGTAATATTGAACGGGGGGAATCCATTAGCTGGCCTCCAGATCTCTGTTCTCACCCTATCTTTATCCCCATGATTGAGGAAATAGTTCTTAAGGAAAGCCTTGCTACAATGAATCTTAGGAATGCTTTATTTCTGTGACAAATTCCAAGCTCAATAGTGTATGTTTTCCAGCAGTAGTGATTTCAGAGGTGAGGTTCTATGAACAACACAGAAAAAGCTGGTTTAGCTCCCTTGAGACCTCTTCTTGGGACAATTTGTGTTTGTCAAACATACACAGAACTTGCAGCAGGAATTGGAAAAATCTAACCCTGTGATAAACTATTCTTAAATAATTCATGTGTCTCTGGACAGTGACCAAAGCCTTGTATGTCTTTTGGGAATTCTGAAATAGCAGGAAATGTAACTTTTTATTCTCCACAACTCAAGTAGTTAAAATAAATAATTCTAATCAGCTCTGTTTCTTAAGCCACAAAATCCTCTCTAATGACACCATGCATAATTTACCAACTAACTGTCCATCCTCATGAACAAAGTATCACTATCTATCTGAGATGTACCTCAGAAAAAAAAAAATAAAAATCACCCTGACCATATAAGTATTTACAAGTCTAACTTTTAACTGACATTTATTATAATCAGTTTTTTAAACCTGATATGAGAATATTCTCCCCTAAAGTCATCATCAGCATTCTGGGCATAAGTTTCTTCACTGAGGCATAAAGAATGAAGTGTTCTAAGATTAATAGATATATTTTATAAAGTAACATTAATATGATTTACATTGTAAAGCAAAAAAAGTGCAACTTGTTTTTACAAAAATACATTCCTTTCTATTACTTGGAGATCTGACTGCCCTAAGCATCCTGGGTCTAAACCTGCTATTTAGTCTCTGCTAACTTAGCCTGTTTTGCATCAGTCCTTTCTGCCAAATACAGTTCCCATGGGCACAAGGTTGCAAGAGACAAAATGGATCATATGTTAGACCTAAGTCTCTGCAGATTCTGATCTCAACTGATGGGCAGCTTGGGGTCCTCAACAATACTTTTAAACTCAAATTATCTATATTTATTACCAACGTTACACGGTTTTGAAAGAGAAAAGATGACTATTTTGGTCCCTGAAGAGACAGATGGGTAAGTACAATGCAGGATTAATTCAGAGCATCATCACACTTATTTCAGTGAAAATCCTGGTATAGTTGTGGAAACACCAGAAGATCTTTGGCAACAAATTTAATAGCACTAAAGTCATGGTATGTCTATCCCTGCTGTCCAATGTACACTACAGGATGCACCCTAGATGTTAGTCTTTTCTGTTGAAGCATTCCAGAACTAAAGAGATATTTAGGGATAATTTCCCACACCTACTCAGAGAGAGGTATTTTAAACAATTCAGCTGCCTTAATCTGGAAGAAGAGACATCTGTCGTAGTCTAAACCACATCCTGTCATTCTCTCTGTTTCCTATTCTGATGGTGAAGTTCTGTTGAACCCCAGGTTTAGGCATCTTCTTTCCTCATACAGCAAGCAGCATGACATGCCTAAGCCATGGCCCATGGAGACAAGTAGTGCAATGTCCACTCTATCTGTTCTTTCTTCTGTCTACTTAAGGGAAAATGATGCTGATTAACATAGAAAGTCCTTAGACCTACATTTTGTTGTGAGTTTGTGTGACTTTCAAGAATATCACTATTTTTCCTGTTAGACAAGATAGTAAATTTTGTTGGAGGAATTGTTTGAAGACTGTGTCTTCATTCTTTCTGATTTTTTTCAGCGTTGATAATGTCATGTCTTGATCACAAAAAACTCTTCCTAGCCTCACTTGATCTGTTTTCAGTGGTAATCCATTTCTCCAAAGCTGGTTTGCTTTGGCTGTCTAACTGCAAATTCCTTTGTATTTCCCATATAAGAATATGTATACACAAGGATGAGTACTACCACGCCCAGTTCAAGTCCCATTTATGCCTTGGCCTAGTCACAACCTATGTATGTTGACATACTCTACAACATTAATGATACTTTTTCAAAAAGCATTGGGAGAAGTAGTGAACAGAATGAGCTAGGACCTGCTGCAGAGTTAAAAACAAAATAAAATTGCATGTTAAAACTGTCTATGTTGATTATGCATAAATGATCAGGATTTGTATAAGCATTCACTCTTCAGATTTAATTTAAGCACACCGATGATACTCACTGGAGTATACAAAAATATATAGGTTACATCAGGTTGAATGGCATAGTCATGTTAAAATTCTTAGTCGACGTACTGAGAAACTGATAAAACAACCAAATGAAAGCAAAAACCTGGCATTAGTATTTGCAATATGCTAATTTAAAAACTAGTTTTATGGGACATAGCTCCAGCAGTAGAAACCACCTCTAAACACTAATGTATCAAATATACTAAGAAAATAAAATGAATTTACTACTGAGAACTTCCCAAACTGGTATGTAGTTTTAGTCAACAATTCCAAAAAGGTGTGGAAAACACTTAAAACACAGAAGTAGATCAACATTTGACCTGAAAATGTAAAATAACTAGAGAAATGAGTGAAAAGAAGATAAAATGTGAAAATAAAAATGAATATTATAGAGATGCCCAAAATTAGGATAAAAAAGATAAGGTTAGTCTACCCAATAAAGACCAGGTGATCCATCATTTTTATATAGGTTTAAGGTTTTTCACTTGTTTAAATATTAACAAAGTTCATATTTTGTCACCAATATAGGATGCAGAGTGGAATAATACAGCTTTCACAGGAATCATCAAACTCTTCTTCATTTAGTGGGAAAGAAAGCATAAATAATGCAGAAACAAACTATTCAACTTTTTAAGTTCGAAACATTACTGTATTTTAAAAGCAGTCAAAATATGAAAGGCTGTTACATAAGCATTTATCATTTATACTGTTCTGTGTTTTTTACTTTTTATATTATGGATCCATAAAATTAGGTAGGGAACTGTAAAACGTAATTCTCTACCCTGTGGCAGAGTGATTATGATTAAGTACATAAATGAGTGTTGCATATTTAAAGGTCAATTATTTCCATTTATAAATGGATTAATGCAGTTCTATTTTGTTTTTCAAAATAAAGGCTTATTCTTTTAAAGAATGGCATTATTCTCTTATTTCATCTGTCTTTTATAAACCCTCTTTATGTTGATGTATAAAAAACATTTGGACCATTTTTCTTATTGATACGTAAAGAACCCTAGTACACCTAAGGGGGGGAAAAAAAAAAAAAAAAAAGAAAAAAGAAAAAAGAAAAAAAAAAAAAAAAAACAGGAGAAAAGTATGATGTTGTAAGTGAAGCACCATGCCCTACTCAGACAGTAACATCACATGCTTTTCTTAGTGGTTCCTTTGAGTGCTAATAACACTTTGTATATCACAACTTTTAACAGTTGAGAGCAAGTGGCCCCCAAAAAGTCAGTACAGAGTAAGACAGCTATCAGAGCAGACGTGCAAAAGTTCAGCACCTCAGATTTCTTCCAGCTGTATTTTGGGAGTAAAGGGGGCTGCCGAGTTTCTTACAAGAATGAAGCAACAGGAGATGCTTCTGACTTCCCAGCACTGAGCAGACAACCTGGTTCCTTTTGAATTCTCTGCAGCACAGTGCTCTCAGGAGCAAACCTGGAGTACAGATACTACCTATGTGTGTATAGATGCTGGTGTCTCTGTTTAGGTATGGCAAAGCAGCAGCATGCTGATATTCTCTTGTACATAACAACCACAGCCTACACTGTTCAGGAACATTTGTCTCTTTATGTTGCCTGAAGGAACAACTGTACTGTTTTTTATTACTTTGTCCCACAACATGCCTTAACTTTAAAGGGTAAATAGAAAATTCAGGAATGTGCTAGAAGAATTTGCAGTTTGACAGAAAGATAAGGTTCAAAAACCTCTAAGTGCCTTCAAAACCACCACTACCTATATTAGTTTCCAATCTCCAAGTACTTAAGACTTTCACTATGGTGTTTTTTTATTTTTATTTTTTTTCCTTACAACAGTCATATAATCAACAGTTACAGTATTGCCTTACAGGAATAAAATGAAATGTTTATTGGCTTTTCAATGTGGTAATGTCAGAGCTTGGCACACCAGAACCCACTGCTGATGGAGTCATTCTTGCTTGTGACCCCAAGACCACAGAGCCACATTACATCCTCAGCACAATTCACAAGCAATTCCCATTCCTGCCCCTGTTGTGCCCATTGCAGTGTAAGCTACTCTATGATGCACTTCAGCAGCACAGGCAAGCTCCATAACGTTTTCTGATGAGTGTAGCTGCCTTATGAAAATACAACTCTACAACTCACTGTTGTGAAATTTTCTTCTTAACTGCATTTATCCTTCTCTACACTACATTATGACAGCTTGGAATAGGAACATCAACTTGAAAAACAGACCTTAAAACGGCATGCCTGAGACACCAAAAGCTTCAAACTTCATTTACATGTACCAAACTGTTGTATGAGTACAGACAATACTTCATTTAACAGGCTTAGCAGAGCTGATTAAACTTTGCCTCTGCAATGATGCTTCCCAGCCACTCTCAGTGTCTGTCTGTGTCTCTGTGAGTGGTACATGTTAAAGTATAAAATTGAAGGGCTAAAAAGATGGCATACAAAAAATCCAAAAGCATGCAACTTTAGAAACAATTAAGTAGGATGCACTATTTTGTTGAAAGACAAAGCCCTTACAACCCAATTTTCCCCTCTACATGTGAAAATACCCTTGTTACAGCTTTTACTCCAACCATGTCAGCTACGAGCTATCAACCGTTATACCACCACTCATTTCTTACTTAGGTTTTATTAATAAGCCTGAAGTTTCAAAATGCAGAAGAATGTGACCTATGCAGATAGGGACCTATGGACTGTATTTAGTTTTTCTTATTATTATTTTTTTTCTTTTTCTTTTTCTTTTTTTTTTTTAGGGGGGGCAAGGGGGGAGAGGGGAGGTTCCACTACAATGAAGCACATCGCTGCTGCGTCTTATGTAGGACCATGAAACACTGGGGTTTCACTGATGATTTAATCAAACGAAAAGGTTGTCTGTGGCTTTTTTAGGATAAAAAAAAAACAAATGCAGAAGGGCCTCTAGTCCTGCTGCTCTCTTGCATGTAAGTAGAATGGATACACGCCTGATTCCAACATGTCCATTTAACCACATTGCATAAGTCCACACAGGGTAAGCAATCAACAGGCTTCCCTGATGCAACATTCCTTCTCTGTTGGAAAAAAATAAAGAGAGAGAGAGAGATCAGATTAAAATATCTGTCAGAATCAGGGTAGGGCATATCACTGGAAGAGATCACAACCTGCTTTCACTTCCTGTATTACAAAGGCCACTGTGTCTGGCCTGTATCTTTCAGAACAGTAAGTCTGGACTGAAAGACTTTCAATGGTGATAAAAATCGTCACTCTCAACTGTTAATTGCTCTGTCAGTCACACACATAGCTAAACAGCTATTCCTCTTCTAGATTAAAGAGCCAAGCTGCATGGGAGAGTTTCTCCCACAGATCTGCAGTTCCATCACTTGCACCCTCCCCATGAAGCCCCAGTTCCTCAGACTGAAGCGGCTTCTCACAGCAGTGTAGGGAGCTCAGTGTCTCTGCACCGAGCCACATGCATGGTAAGGGAAACCATCAGAGGCTGCCTGTGGACACATGATTGTGTGTCACTGTTTGTCATAGGGTGTACATGTGGGTGCAGGGAAAACATCATGTCAAGCAACAGCTGCTTCAGCAGCTAACCAACTTGCAAGCCAAATAAACAGGACTCCCTGCCTCTTCATACTGTCTGCAGGGCAGGACAGAGGTTGAAAATGTTGTAGTGTACAGTGCCACCACAATGGCCTCAGCCTCTAACTGGTGCGTTTGAGGAGCAGAAGGTGCTGTGTGGCAGGGTCTCTGTATGGAAAGACAGGAGCATGGCAGTGTCAGAACAGTTATGTGCACCACTGACTTGGTCACCAGTATTGACCTCATCTAGAACAGCAGCAAGGGAATCAGTTTCTGACATAGGTGTTTCACAGTCATGGCTCACTTACTCCAGGGAGCTGCTTTTATAGGGCACAGGATCCCTCGCAGTCAGACAGGGTCAGAAAACTCAATCAGGGTGAAGACAGGAGTGCTGGAAGCAAGAGGTCATTGTTAATGCACATCAGAAAAGTATCCCTGGATGTGTTATCCTTGTGAGGGATCTTGAGACATGAATCCCAAAGCACCTCTTTCAGACTCTCTCCTACATGACAGTTCTAGGAGACAGAGATATAAACCAACACCTGGCTAGGTGATGCGGGGTGTGGCGGGGGGGGAGAGATCCTGCAAAGGACTATGGCAACAAAAGATAAAATACGGAGAAAAAGAAAGAGGTTATATACCAGGAAAACTGTAGATGTATAAGGAAGGAGCAGCAGTCAAAATGAAGCACTGAGAGACAGCAAAGGATGGCAAAATGAGGATGCATATGACATTTAGTCCTTGATACAGTGCAAGAAATGCTTCAATATAGCACAGGAGTTCTCAATGATTCAAGAACATCCTTCTGTGTGTTAAGTACTGCATGGTGAGGTGGCACTTTGTTGGTTCAGACCCTTACAGTTGTTCCAAATGGGCTCCAGAGTTCTTCTGGATTAGTTTTCCCTGAAAGAAATCCCGTTCACATACAGCACGACCACCCTGAAAACTGAGTCCACGTGCAGTAAGTGGAGACATTCATGGGGGGTTGCTTCAGAAACGCATTACTGCTCAAAACCAGGCTGCTAATGTACACACAGCCCCAGAGATTGAGATCAATATTCAGCTACTGTTTACTCAAAATGTTGATACCTAATAACAAAGGAAATACAATATAAATGTTTGAGAGTGGTACATGATGATGCACTCCCTAAACAATTAACTCCAATTTGATAAGTTCATGGCAATAAATTCCCTAATTGCAAAAGGAAGTGCTACAGTCTTCTAATCGTGACTGAATACAGGAAGATCTCTTCATCATACATTATTTAAGTGGACTCAATCAAAACAACCCTAAATTACGTAAATACAGATCTCACCTCTGGAAATGAAGCCTACTTGGAAAGTTAAAATTAATTCAGTAGTGAGACTGCAAATCATTTGCGTATCCCAAATAGAAAACCCTACATGCACTGAACCGCAATCATGTTATTGTTAAAGCAAAACTACAAATATGAGTCAGCTGCTGGCATAATGTCACTGAATTTTAAGCTGAAAACATCCTTGAATGGAAATATGAGAAATGCAAGAAACTCTTCTCTCAGTGGAAGAGTTCAAGGCTGCACGATCAAGTATAGGCACTGATATATTCATTATCTATCCAGCAATTTCCAGATCTAGATATCTTGTCCTTAAAATACCTTCAGGTGTTTTCAAACCACCTGCAAAACCCACAGCAGCAAAGACCAATCACAGAACTTAAATATGGTAATAACAAGGGCCTGGAATAAAGAAAAATAGAGCAGAAATCCCATACATTTGACCTGTTTGAAAACATCAGCTTGCCAGTCTGATTAATTTGTTTATCTTGATTTAATATACCAGCGAAGGGAAGTAGTTAAGAACAATTCTCACACTTCACAGTTTACACTGTGTTTGCAAGAAAATGATGAACGTTCATAGTCAAGGCACTGTGTTTGAGAGTAACAATTACAGTGAGATCACACAGAGCAATTAAGAATATATCTAAATATATGTCATTGTACCCTTCAGGATTTCCTATCACAGTTGACTGCCAGAAAAACTGATCCCTGGAACACCTCTTTCCTGAGGCCAGCTCCCCAAGTTTATCAGAAACTCGAAGACACACTGGACATGAGTCTTCCATGCCCTTGCAGATGTGCAGTGATGAAAAAAATATGGTCGGATTTTTCTCAGTAGTGTAACAGCAGATAAACATTTCTGTTGCATAAAGCAAAATACAAACCATCCCCATTTTGACTCTAGCCAACTACTCTCACAGCACGTTTTGCACAAACCATATATTTCTAAATCCTTTGTAGGTGTTACTG
Source organism: Netta rufina (assembly GCF_964035555.1). Taxonomy (NCBI): domain Eukaryota; kingdom Metazoa; phylum Chordata; class Aves; order Anseriformes; family Anatidae; genus Netta; species Netta rufina. The sequence goes on along the minus strand of NC_140124.1, from coordinate 83,952,504 downwards.
AAACAATTATTTGCAACAGCCCCAGTTACAGGAATAATTGATCATCAGGCAAAGTCCTTATCAGACAGCAAATAACTATGAGGATGCCCTTCCTTTAACAATGACAAAAAGGAACCGAAAGACAGAGGAGTTGACAACCCACCTGTTTCCAAATAAGCTCCCATAAGCTCCATAAATCTGGAACTGGCTCCAAAAAAAGAAAAAGCCTCCTAGCTGAGGCTGTCCTTTCCTAGAAGATCATTCCTGCATGCAGAATTTTCTCATGGATATTTATCATACACTTAAGCTGTCATGTCAAACTCCTGGAGGTGAATCTGCCACAGTATAGATATAAGGCAAATAAAAAAAATAAAAAAAAAAAAAGAAAAAGAGAAAGAAAAAAAAAAGGAAAAAGGAAAGGAAATGGAAAGACAAATTAACTAACATGACAAACAGTAGGAATCAAGACAGCTGAAGGTGTTATGTATTATCTTAACCAAATTTCATATTACCATAACAAAATTCCCTGTTGAAATAAAATGATACTATTAAATCCACATCAGTGGAATAGCATCTGCTAGTATCAGAAGGAACCCCATCGATTTTGTTTCCTTTTTCTGAAGAGCGGGAGAAAAAAGCATCTTCTTGCAACAGTCACTGCAAAACTAGTGTAGTAGATACACAAATAGAAAATTATGGTTTGTTAAAGACATTGAATATACAAAGGCCAAATGGTTTTAACTAACACATTTGCACACACAGACAGACAGAATTGCAACTACTTATAGCCTTCCTGCCTCGCTTCTCAATAGAGGCCCAGCAGTCATAATCTTTCACACCTAACTGTTCTTTGGCGTCACTGGTTTGGGTCTGGCAATGCCAAGACCCTTCTCATTCTCATTCTTCTTCTGTCCACTTATCCCAGCGTGGTGTGTAGCAGTGATATGTTGCTTCTTATGGCTCTGCCAGGTCACTGAAAGCTGATATTACAAATCAGAATTTTGGGGGTGGGGTCTTGAAAGAAAAACAAAAGAAAATGTTGGAACTAGGCTACTCCCCCATACCTTGGAAAAGAAATAAACTTTATAAAAGAATAAAAAAGTATTTCTCAGAAGAGCAAGCAAATACAAACAGCAGCCTTTATTATTAGAGTTTTCAGCAAATTCAATACCACCCTGCAAAGCAGAAAGCTTTCTGACCATACAAAAATGTGTATTTATTCATTAAACAAATGAATTGCACTATTCAGCCTGTAGTCACTCTGAAAGACCACACAGATCTTACCAGCAGTTAGAGTCTATCAAAGGCTAAAAGACATCTGGAACTGTTTGTGTGTTCCACGAGACAGGAAGTCAAGTTTGGGGCCCCCCAGTGTAAGAGAAACATTGACAAACCAGAAGGAGACAAGCAGAGGCCACTAAAACAGCTGGGAACTAGAGCACATGGGGCAGGACAAAAGACTGAGGGGACGGGTTTATTCAGACAAGAAACAAAGGCTTCAGGCTGATCTCATCACTCTAGTCATCTATAGAGGGAAGCAGGAGAGGGGACAAAGAAGACGGAGCCAAACTCCTTGTAGGAGTGCACAGCAAAAGGACAAAATGTCATGGCCACAGGTTGTAGTAAGGGAGATTCTGACTACAGATAAGGAAAAAGAAAATTTATGATGAGTGTGGGTAACAGCTTGAACAGGTTGTCTGGAAAAGCTGTGAAATCTCCATTCCTTGAAGATTTCAAAATTTACCTGTATAAAACCCTAACTTTGAAGGTACCTGCTTTGAGCAGGGGGCTGGATGAGATAATCTCCAGGGTTTCCTTCCAAATCTAAGCCAACCCTATGATTCTAAGTGCAAAGAGTTGTAATGATACCAGGGGATGACTGTAAATCAATGTACTGTATCAGTGAATTCATTCTGCTCCCTACTTTATATCTAAAACCATTACTGTAGATGTTAGACAGATGTAATTCATCATGCTTTCATGACAGCTTCCTGCAAGGATAATAGTGTAACCCATGATGAATATATACTGCTGTGCAAAAACAAACCTGCACACACTGTTATACACACAGAGCTTCTCACTGAAAGATTAAAAAAAAAAAAAAAAAAAAAAAAAAAAAAAAAAAAGTGTCAAGACTCTGAAGCAGCAAGGGAAATAAAAAAAAGAAAAAAAAAAAAGAAAAAAAAAAAAAAGAGTGTTCTATCTTTGAAATCTTCTTTTTCCTTCAGCATTAATCTATTACTAGTCCTTCCTGTCTGGCTGAAGTTCTGGCTCTCAGGTAAGAAGTCCAGGTTACAAGCCCTTTGCATGCAGCCTGCTCTGCTGCACAGCAACTCGGATAAATCAGTGGACTTCAGGGTAGGGAGCACAGATGAAAGACCTTAGCAAACAGGTCAAGGTATGAATGCAGAGTCTGCAGAGCCAGGTGGGGAGTCTGAGAAAGAGTCGTGACCACTTACAACTCAGCAGTACAAATGTCAAGCAGTTCATTCCAGCTTGCACAGACCACACTTCACAGGAGAAAAAAAAAAAAAAAAGAGGAAAAAGCAGAAGCTGTGTATGGTTTGTGCTATGGCTTCCCAAAGAGTGCTTCGTTTACCAACCTGCTGGTTGTTTTCAGATGGCTGTTCATCAGCTTTTCCTGGTGAAGAAGATCTGCTTTGTATAAATATTTAAATGGTATCAGAAGGAGATAGTGAAGAGGAATGACTTTCTAAAGCTAGTAGCCAAAATGCTCACTTAAAAAAAAAAAAAAAAAAAAAAAAAAAGAGAACTTGGACTCTGGTTACATTCCCAGGAAATATTTATACGTACTAAAATAATGTCAATAGAATTTGAAAACATTTTACAGTCTTGCCTCTCTGGAGACTAGTTAATTCATTTTTTCTTGGAAAATGAAACATGAGTTTTAAAGCCCCTTCAGACAGAGAAAGACCTGAATTTACACTTTTCACATTCTGGATCAATATTCTGAGGCTTGTGCTCTCGATTAGAAGAATATTACTGTTATCACCTCCCATTCCTAGTAGCAAGTATTTGTTTCTGCATTTTTTCCTGAAGCCTCTCAAAGTAGTACCAAGCATAAATCGAGTTATCACATAAGGCTCCATGCAAGCAACATGTGCAAAAGCACATTAAGGCTTCTCCTCTAAAAAACGATTTTCGTTACCAGCACAATACTAAAAGCATTGCATTTCTCCTTTGGCTGTTACCACTTTCTTTCACTTTCCTGAACTCTGCCATATGTAAGAAGATAAATTATGTATTGATTTTTCCTTTGTTTAATAGCCTCATGAACAAAGAGGCAGTGATGTTGAAGATGGTGCTTCTGGGAGAGAATGGACATCAACAGCAAAGTATTTTGAAGCATAGCTCTCTTCTGGCTGTTTTTTCTTCAAGCTAACAGACTTATCACTACAGAAGCACGCTTCCAGAAAGTGCATTCTACTGATTACTCCCTGCATTGGAGCAAAGGAGAGCCATATGCATCTATCAGTATAGCTTTTCTGCCAACAGTCTAGCACAGCTAATGATCCTTTTCTACCTCTGTCCCCCTCCCTTTGCTCCTTCATATGTTTTATGAAGAGCATACTATCCTCAGTGTTGGTACTTTGGGGCTACTCCTGTACCTGGTAACGTTAATGAGCCCATAAAAACTATTCCACTGCTAGAACTGCCCCAAGTTATGTATCACTGGCAATTTTGGCCTTAGGTGAACAATCACTCTACCATTATTCAGTGTGCTGTCCACAATTATGACTACAATAGGTTACTTCTTTATTGAACACTTCAAATCCCTCAGCTATAAATGGCAGAATTTTTAACATTCAGCAGTCAAACATATTCAGTCTGTCTCCTCTTAAAGCATATTTTTTGATGGTGAGTTAATTTAACCAGGTTAACAAATACCATGAAGATAGCCCCCTCAAGTTTTTTTGTAATTTCTTATTTGTTTTGTAGCACCTTCTGAAGTCCTCAGCCAGACTAGAGACCAGCTTTGCCAGAGGCTGTATGAATAAAGTCAAATTGTTTATTAAGCCGTACTACCACAAGAGAGCTACCACAAATTTTTAGGCTTTGCTTCAAAAACACACTAACACTGTCAATCTTCTTTTGATCCACAAACCAAATAGTTGCACGTATCCCAGTGGGACCACTCTATTTCATATCAATATTTAAATGCCTGTACTCTGAGGTTCTTCTTTCAAAAATTCAGTAGAGTATTTAATTGTATCTTGCTCTTGTACTAGGAGATACAAAGGAAAATATTATTTAACTTGTACCAACAAATGTGACACTAAGGAACGATGTTCACCCATCAGCTCAGAGCACCACTCTGTGCTATTTTTCAGGTTGAGAAGTACTTTACTCCACAAATAGCCCCATTTGGGTCAATGGTAAGACACTATACTCAGTGCATAAAAGCAATACATTTAAGCTTCCTGGAATTAGCTATTATGAAATTAACTATTAGGAAAGGAAAACTGCAATGCATAGGGAGCTATCTGCATAAATTATATTATTTGATTTTTTTTTTTTTCACTCGATGCAGAATCATTACTTACTGTTTAACTTCCTTCTTTCTTACACAGAAAGAAATACAACAGGACAGACACAATTTTGGTTATGTCAGAAAAGCGTAAAACTTAATGAAAATCTATGTGAATCGCAACTAGAAAGCTGAAAGCAAATCCATTCAAAATTTGTTTCCCTCCACTCTTAGAGATCCCATATCCAGTTCAGTAATTCAGGTTACATATCAATGAAAACAGACATTTGTAACAATACAGTTTGAAATGATGGGATTCCAAGAGATATGCTACACCCATCACCTATAAAATAAGCATTTCAAAAAGTTTATTGTTGACCAGTTGCATATGGTTTTTGCTGGAGAACGCATTTAGGTGCAACACGGTTCCTTGACAGGACCCACAAAGTGCAAAGTGATAATACCAACATAAAACACAACCAACAGCATTAAAGCCTGGCTTACTTTTATTTCTGTTAGGGTCACTGTGTCACTAGCTTAGGTGTGTTTCTCTGCTCTCCTCCTGTGCCTCACCTCCTTGGCATTTTAATTTTTATTTTTTGAAAATCCAAGAAAATTAAAACTGAATTAATGCAGCATTAAGGGCAAACATTTAAATATGCAGAGGTCAGGAAAATCAAAAGCTATGGTTCTCAGAGCAATACTATTTAACCATACTGATGACACTTTACATATAATTGATTGCATGTGCTGCTACTAACAATAATGTTAGATAATATAAATCACTCACCACAGCCAAGTAATTATTACTATGGAAACCTTTAGATTTTTTAATTTGCATGACTTTTTATAGCTATATTTTTAATTGTGGCAGTAGAAGATTTTAGATTTTCTCATTTGCTTCATAGTTTTTCTATAGTATACTTCAGCTCCTCCAATACGCTCCACAAATAGTTACTTGACCACTCAAAATGGAGAACTGGAAATGCTGGGATTTTTACTAGATAGAGCAAACTTCAGGAGATTTCAAAAGTTCTCATTTACAGGTAACCAGGAACTGTGAGTGTATTATCAATGAAAATTTTGGACATTTCGCTGCAAATTTATAGAATTCTCATGAAAGAGTTCTCTCACTGTATACAACAACTCTTCCAAGGTTTAAGAAAAGTTCAGAATGTGTTTTAAATTCTAGCAATAAAAGCACAACAATTGTAAAGGCTTGGAGATACTGGGAATTCAAATTTATATTCAACCATCAAGAGAAAAACACTTCAGTGTAAAAAAAAAAAAAAAAAGGTGCTACCAGCTCATGAAAAGTAAGCAACTTCCTTTTTAAGGAAGAATAACTATGCAGAACTAGCAGCAAAAAGGTCCATATCCATCTCATTACAAAATGTTCTGAAAAACAGCAACAATAGGAAAGGAAAATCATCAAATTCAAATGCCAGACCAATCATCAAACTAGGAAGCTAAGATTGTATCTTTGGGGTTCTTCTGATAACAAAGCACAAAATCATAAATCATGAATTTTATTTTTCTTTCCTTATTGAAAGGAAAAAAAAAAAAAGAAAATACCACTTGTAGACGTCCATTTATTAAGTCCATAATATTTACAAATTGCCCTCTGAGCACTAGGCTATCTTGGTTATGTTCCTTAGAAGCTGGTACTATAAGATGGCTTCTAATTCTCCAAGCAGTTAGTAAACATTTAGCTGAGATGCAAAAACCAAACCCACAGTGGACTAGGCTTTCATACAATGAAAACTGAGTTACGATCACTTAGACCTTCACAATTGGCTTAAGCTGACTGTATCACAACAACCACCATCAAGAAAAATGGGGTTATTGTCATAGGGTACTCCTTTCTGAGGGGAACAGAGGGCCAGACCCAACCCACAGGGAAATTCTGTCACCTCTCTGGGGCTAGGGTAAGTGAAATCACTATAAAAGTCACCTGATATGGCCCTCTGATTATTACCTATTATTGTTTTTTTCATGTTGGCTGTGATGAAGTAGCAAAGAGAAGTCCAAGGACAATCAAAAGGGACTTCAGGGCTTTGGGACAATTGGTTAAAGAATCAGGTGCACAGGTATCATTTTCCTCTATCGTTACAATAGCAAGGAACAATATTGAAAGGAATAGGTCGAATAAGTTAATTATACATGACTCCAAGGGTGGTGCCACTGGCAGAATTTGGGGTTTCTTGATCATGGGAAGGTCTACATGACACCAGGTCTAACGGCACCTGATGGGATGCACCCTTCTCATAAGTGAAAAGGAATTTTGTGCCAAGAAAGTCTTGTGGGTGAAGTGGCAAGTGGTGGCCATTTTAGCCATAGTGACCATGAAGCAGGCAAATTTAAAATCCTCGGTGGTAGAAAATCCTTTGGTGGCAGAAAAACTGCCACCAAAACTTCAATCCTGTGTATAGGGAAAGCAGATTCAAGCTGCTCAGGGAACTAGTTAGTAAGGTCTCCTGGGAAACTGGTTTTGAAGATATCAAGGTCCATCAGTGCGGGTAAATTTTTAAGACCATCTCCTAATAGCACAGGAACAGGCAATTCCAAATTGTCCGAAGTCAATCAGGCAGGGCAGAAGGCAAGTGTGGTGGAATATGGATCTTCTTCTAGAGCTTAGGTGGAAAAAGAAAGTGTATAGCTGCTGGAAGCAAGGTCAGGTGAAATTGGAGGAATACAGGGACGCTCTTTGCCTTTGTAGGGAAAAAATTTGTGTGGACAAAGCTCAATTACAGCTGAAGCTGGCCACTACTGTGGGGAACAATAAGCACTTTTTTGTTGTTGTTTGTTTGGTTGGTTGGTTTTTTAATGTCAACAGCAAAAGGAGGACCAGAAGCAACATTGGTCCAATACTTGATGAGGATGGTCGCCTCACAAATGAGGACATAGACAAAGCAGAGATGTTTAATGCCTTCTTTGCCTTTGTCTTCGACACTGATAATGGGCTCTGGGACCCCAGATGCCCTGAGTTGGAGGACCATGACTGTGGGGGGAATTATAAACTCCCAGCCAATCCTAAACTTGTGTGGGATTTGCAGCTCCACCTGAACACATATAAGTCTATGAAGTCTGATGGGATTCGTTCCAGGGTACTCAGAGAGCTGGCTGATGCCATCATGAGACCTCTTTCAATTTTCTTTCAACAGTCGTGGGAGTGGAGTGGTCCCAGTTGATGGGAAGCTCACAAACATCATTCCAACTTTAAAGAAGGACAAGATAGAAGACCCGGGTAATTACAGACCTGTCAGTCTCACTTCAGTGCCTAAAAATTGTAAAATTGTGGAGAAAATTATTCTGGAAGTTACTGAAAAACACCTGAAGGACAATGTGGTCATTGGTCATAGCCAACACGAGTTCACATGGGGAAGATCCTGCTCAGTAAATTTGATTTCTTCTTATGACAAGGTCACCCATCTAGTTGACCAAGAGAAGCCAGTTGATACAATCTTTTTGGATTTCAGGAAAGCTTTTGATACTATTTCTCACAGTATCCTTCTGGAAAAAAGTTTCAGCATACAGCTAGATAAAAACGTAATATGATGGGTGAACAATTGGCAGATGGGTTAGGCTCAAAGGAGTTTAGTAAATGGGGTTACAAACAGGCTTGCAGCCAGTCACTAGTGGGGATCCCTAGTGCTTCACTCTGGGGCCAGTTCTCTTCAATGTTTTTATAAATAACTTAGATGTAGGACTAGAAGTTGCTTTGAGTAAGTTTACAGATGATACTAAATTGGGTGAAGCTGTTGATTCCGTTGAGGGTGGAGAGGCCTTGCAGAGAGATCTTGACAAATTAGAGGGCTGGGTAATCACCAACTGCATGAAGTTTAACGAGAGCATGTGCCAGATTCTGCAGCTACAATGGGGTAACCCTGGCTGTATGTACAGACCGGGGGATGAGGGGCTGGAGAGTAGTCCCATGGAAAGGGATCTGGGAGGTTTGAGTTGCAGCAAGTTGAATATGAGACAGCAGTGTGCCCTGGCAGCCAGGAGGGCCAAAAGTTTCAGTCCCAGCTCAGGAAAAGAAGGCCTCTATCAGAGCTAAACACAGCTCAGTAAATGAAGCAGGGAAAACTAATACATGTTTGTTTCCTGGTACTTTTGAAACACAGAGCCAATAAAAACACCATGTATCAACCAAGCACTGCAAAATAAAATACACTTCATAAAAGGAAATAGAGTGGGGTTTTAATTTAAATTCTCAATGTTTATGGGTCAGACAAAGAATAACTTAATTAAATCAGTCTGCAGATACTGAGTTTTACTCAAGAGTTTAATAACATATGCTGTGCCTGACTGGGATGGAGTTAATTTTCTTCACAGCACCATACAGGGTGTTGAGTTTTAGATTTGTGAATTTGTGACTAAAACAGTGTTGATAACACACCAGCATTTTGGCTACTGCTGAACAGTGCTTGCACAGCATGGAAGTTTTCAAGGTTGTTTTTTCTTTTTTTTTTTTTTTTTTTTTCCCCTCACTTCTTTTCTCCCCACTCTGTCCCTCCAGGGAAGTGGGCTGTAGGTGAGAAAGAAGCTGAGATGGGACACAGCCATGACAGCTGACCTGAACTGACTAAGGGGATGCTCCATACCACACAATGTCATGCTCAGCAATAGAAGCTAGGAGAAGGCAGGGAGTATAATATGTAGGGTTACATTTGTCTTCCCAAATAACCATTACTCGTGCTGAGACTCTGCTTTCCAGGAAGGGGCTGGAGATCTGCCTGCCAATGGCAAGTGAGGATAAAGTTCCTTATTTTGCTTTGCTTGTGTATACAGCTCTGCTTCACCTATTAAAGTCCCTTTGACTTGACCAATGACTTTTCTCACTTCTCCCCTTCTGATTCTCTCTGCCTACCTGCTGGAGGTAGTGAGGAAGCAACTGGGTGAGTGCTTACCTGCCAGTCAGGCTCAACCTAGCACATAAAACAAAATGAATGCAATAATTAGATTCTGCTACATATACAGAGCCAAAGCAGACATATGTGATTTTAGTTCCCAGCTGTTATATTCGGAAGAGTAGTCTAGAGTGATAAAGTTAGTTGGTAGTGCAAAATAACAGGGAAAAAAAAATAAAAAAAAAAAATAAAAATAAAAATAAACAGATTCTCAGTGTCATGCATCAAATTCATGAACTTTGATAAAGGCTTAAGGAGAGAACATCTGAGTGGTTGCTGCCAGGCAGTTCTAACTATTAAGAAAATTCATTAGCAACAGACAGAAAATTAGAACTAAGTGCAGAGAATGTTAGAAACACCTACTGTAAGGAGAGGTCTTTTACTGAATATTAACATACTGAGAGGGAAAAGGAGAAAGATCAGAGGAAACAATGTAAGAAAAAAATGTAAATGATTTCATATTCTCAAGAAAATGGAGGAATATCCCTTCATTTTTGGACTGGAAGAAAGTTTCTTTCGAGGAAACTTATGGCCACTGCTAGAGAGCCTCAGGAAGGAAACTGTTCCATGATCACCCTAATAGATTAATCTACTAGTCACCTATACCATATTTCATACTTTGGCCACCACTTTCTTTTCCACTGCAGGAACAATTAACATCACAGAATGAGAATCTTCCAGGAGAAATCAGAACGGAACCTCAGAAACTTGTCACTCTGTTGAGTTTATTCTTATAAAAAAACAACACCAAATTCTAAGCACTCAACAGCTTGTACTTATGCACAGTTTGGGGTTCTCATGCATAGCTGATGCATGTGCATCATACGTTCAAGCACATCTTTATTCAGGCCCAAGCTACAAAAATGATAGCACAGTGAGAGCAGAGACCCCACCTCACAGTTCTTTGCAGAAACATTCATAATGGCTTTTTCTGCCCCAGGAATAAGGCAGTTATCAGGTTTCTGGACTTCATAATTTCTATAGCTAAATCAATAAGGGGTGGGGAAGGAGCCCAGAAGGCATGCCATGCACAGAAGAAAAACAAAAAGTCTTGAAAAACATTGCACTGTTTGCTAGGAGTGGCAGACACTAATGAATAAAAACGGAAGAGGCACTACAGAGGATTTTGCAACCCTCATATTGAAGTGTGGAACTGCTCCACAGCACTGGATACAGTGAAAAATACAAAACAAACGTGCATAATTTTGAATACCTAGTGAAAAAAAATAGTATTAGCTACCTAAAAGTTGCTTGCTTGAGTGTCATTTTCCATGAGTTGTGCTACATGTAATTGCTCTAAAACAAATGAATCAAGATGTGCTCTTGGGTATTCTGCAGCTTCTTCAGTAATTAATTCAGGCCTCTCACCACCTGCATTTGATAGAGGATCTGAAGGTAAGAGAAGGAGTTTTGTTTTTGTTTTCTATAGCTTGTCTCATTATGCAGCTGTGTGAATGAGCCCTTGTCTGTACAGTCAGCAAGCAGAACAGAACTCCTGAGCACTAACAACTGTGACTGAAATCAATAGGAACTGCAGGGATATTGTGACTTTGAGAAACAGTTTATCCTTCTTCAGGAGCCTAATTATAGAAAGGTTGATTCTAGAGCTGCATACGAAGTTTTCAGTACTGGTGAAGTTTTTTCAGTTTAGATTCATTTCTGGAGGACAAGATCAGGCACACTGTGTCAGACAGGCTAAGTCCCAGGGCATGGTCAGAAGGAAAAAAGAAGACCTTTCAAGAAGGTCAGCAGAGTTCAGAAGTATCCTTGAATCTCTTTGTGCACAAGGGCAACAGGTCCACAATCAACAATGTATTCTAAGAGCAACACATAACTGAACATTGCAAATGAACAGGCCCAGCTGGGGTGCCCATGAGAAAAATCCTTCTTTTATCTATGTTTGTGTGTTGCACGCATTTGCCTAGCTAAGTTAAGTGTGGAGCATTTGGCATTCAAAGTTGATGCAATGAAGATGTCCTATCAAGGGAATTTTAAAGCTTGTCTTTATTCTCTCTCTTGTAAAGCATTGCTATCAGAAGGAGTTGAGTGGTTCATAGTGGTCATAGCACAGGGGTCAAAAGGCCAAGCTGTGCAGCTATAGGCAGTTCTTTAAGGAAAGGCCTTTGTTTTAGAGTACAAGAATTGCAGATAGCACTGCAAAACATTACATCAAAGAACATGAATGCATCAAGAGGGAGGTGTAAAATATAAAGAGATTACCCTGATCTTTCAGCAAGTTCTCCTGGGTTTGGATTCCATCCTTTTCATGGCATGGGGCTTAAGTGAGAAGTAGCAACACAAAATTCAGTGGACAACACGAGCAACTCCCTGGCTCAGGCAGTGGGATGTGGCTGTCAAACAAAACCAAAAAGATACTCTGCTGAGACAGAAGATGCAGAACCTGGCAATAAGTTCAAGAAGTCCTGAAGATATAGGCAGCCATGGGATAGTTAATTGAAAGTTAATTTGCATTATCTGCAAATAGTGTCTCAGGAGGAAATAAAGAGTAGTTGAAATGGCACAACACTCCACCTACCTTATGCATACTGCACACAACGGAAGATAGGAAATAAACATATTCAATGTTTATGAAAATATTCAACAAATCATGCAAGAGTAGTCCAATAAACCTACAATACCAATGCGGATAAGGAACACTATTTGACATGAAATATCCAGAATATACACAAAGTTTCAGCTTACTGCTTCTAAAAAGTTACTTTTTCCTCCTATATTTTAAATCAGTAGGCCCTGATGTGCAAAATACTACTCCACATTCCAGTGTATTAGGATATATGCAGAGGACAGTGCATTTGAAATCTTTGTAGCTTTGAATTTTAACACATTAGAACTTGAACGCTATCTACTTTCATCTTTTGTTTCTTGACATCCAATTTCCCTTTGTCCATCCATTCCTGCTATTTCGTTTTTTCTCAAGAGCCTCTTAGAACAAACAAACAAAAAAATCCCAGATAGTTAAACCCAGTGGCTCATTACCACTCTTCTGCATCAGTGTCCTTGTCATACCGGTCCTTTGTCCCTGATTAACTTTAGCAATGTCTCATATTTTCCCACGTCAGACTTTATAGATAAGATTATTATGCAGAACAAATGCATTTAGAAGTACACATGAGAGTATTCTGAAGCAATGTATTAATATCTTATGTGAAATGCCTAATCAATTACAGTTTAATATTGAATATTTAAATTAGCCCTCATTCCATGACTGAAGAGAGCTTCTTACAAAAATGCTGATATTGGTTGCTTTTACAGGAAAAAAAGAGCAGATCTCCAAAAGGCCCTGCTGGAAAGACAACGTGGGTCAGGGAGCAGCAAGGGCGAGTGCCTCCCTTTGGGATGGGGAGCCAGCAGGGCCTGGCAGCCAGGCCCCATCCTAGGGTATCCTAGGGATGGGCCAAGGCCAGGCCCATGGCCAGGCATGCTGGAGGCCAGCCTTGTGCAGCATCTATGGGACAGGCAGCTCTAGGGGGTGGTCATGCACAGTCAAGGCTAACTGTGCCCCCAGAGCCACGACAACTTGCACAACACCATCAGCAAGAGCTGGAAAGCAGAGCACATGAAAGTTTTGTCTAAAATCATAAAAGTTTCACAGTCACCTAATAAAATTTTACCTGCTGCTTGTAAACCCCACAACATCCAGTTAAAGGTCTTCACATTTATTTGTTTTCCAGTATAAGAAGTGCATGGATTTACAGTGGCTTCACAGAAAGGGAATGTCTCATTGGAGACTAAAAGTAGAAAAACACCTGTAAAGCTGAGCAAGGAATATATGGGCCTGCTGCTGAATGAGGCAGGTGATTTAGCAACACCAAACACAGATAAGGCCAAGGTATCTAATGTCTACTTTGCCTCAGTCTTCACCACGGTATCCCACACCCCTGTGATTAGTGAAAGGAGTCATGAAGATCTACCAGCAACCTGTGTGGACTCAGCTAGGGATTACTTCAGATAATTCAACTCATGCTAGTCCATGGGATCCAACAGGCAGCATCCAAGAGTACGGAAAGAGCTGGACAATGTCCTTGCAAGGTTACTCTGTATTTTCTTAGAAAGCTCATGGATATCAGGTGGTACTTGACAACTGGAGAAGGGCGAATATTGTATCCATCTTCAGAAAAAGCCAGGAAGTAAACTGAGGGAACTCCAAGCCCCGTTTTGCGGGAAAAATCACAGAGCAAGTCCTCTTCAAGCATGTTTCTGGGCACATGAAGTAGTTTAAGGTGACTGCGAACAGTCAGTACAGATTTACCAAGCACATATTGTCTTCTAAGATAAAGGATTACATTCATAGATGAAGAAAGAACAGTGGATATTATCTACCTTCAGCTTTAGAAATATGGTTGACTGTCTCCCACACTATTCTTGCATCCAAATTAGGATGTTAAGAACTGGGTTGGTAGGCAGATAGATTGGTAAAAAGCTGCTTGGATGATCAGGCTCAGAAGACAGCAATTAGACAAACACACTCAGTGACCTTGAGAAAAGTGATGGCATGCATTCTCAGCAACTTTGCAGATGACACCAAATCAGGAGAAACAGCTGAGATGCTTAAGAGCAGGACTTTTGTCAGAAGGGACTGAATGGGCCAGCAGGAGCCTTATGAAATTTAACACGGATAAATTCGAAGTCCTGCACCTAGGAAGGCTGGTGAACAGCTCTACTAAAAAGGCAGACAGCCAGCAGTACACCCTGACAGTAAAAAAAAAAAAAAAAAAAAGGCATGGACTCAAAGTCATGGACTCCTGGGTTGTGTTATCAGGAGCATAGCTTGCAGATAAAAGCCCTTATTAGAACACATCTCACATATTGCATCCAGTTTTGCTCCCTTCCATTCAAAGAATACATTGATGAACTGAACCAAGCCCAGCAGAGTTCAGTGGAGTGCTACCAAGAGGTCAGGAGTCTGGAGCACTTGTTGTAATTATACTGTCTTATAGTATAGAAGGTCTCAAAATTTCTCTAGATCAAGGTGTGGACTTTTTGCAAGTGCTGTCATTACAGTAATACAGTTCTTTTCCAGAACATTCTAGATTATATAACCCTTTGACAGACAAGTAAAAAATGGAAATCACAGCTGAATCACAAAATCACAGAACTGTTGATATTGGAAGGGTCCTCTCACTATGCCTAATCCAAGCCACCTGCCCCTGCCCAAGTTTGATCAGCTAGATGAGGCCACCAAGGAAAAACAACATATGCAGAGGAATTTTTTATTCACTCTCCTATTAAAGAAAAGTTCCTGCCTTTCTGGAAACCTTTGTTTAAAGAAGAAAAACAACGTGGCACCTCCTCATCTGGATGCGAGCAAGCCAATCTGTCTTCTCTCCTCTAAACAGTAACAAGAATATTTTAAGCACTGCTAGCATAAAGTTGGTGAAGTACTAGAGCTGTGCAAATCTGGCAGAAGATGAGTGAAACAAAGACAGATAATTCTTAGGAAAACAGAATGGTTATGGTCTCTCAAAGATCTGATTTTAAATGTCCAAACAAACTTTTGGGGGGTTACTTTCTTTCAACTCATTGAAACCTGGACACACAACTACAGTTAAGAGCCAAATCCTTCACAGATCAACCAAAAGTAGTGCTATGGATCCCTAATTAAGAATTGTCAAATGCTAGAGTAGCAAAGTAGATCATGCCTTTGTTCAAACTGAAATATTACCTAGGACTGAATTATATTTTTTGTTCATCTTAACATAGGCATAGGAGAAAATAAGAAAGTAATGAATTGAACAATACGAGGGCAGGGCTAACGAGCTTTCCCGAACTAATCTGGGAAGGTGAATTTTAAATATATCAGAGAATGAAATTATTCAACCAAGAGTTATTTCTTCCCCACAAGAAGTTACACTTTCTCACCTCGAGTGCACAATAATTTATTTATGAACCAATTAACTTTTAATTTCACAATTACTAGTCGATATTTCATCCAAAATAGAGAAAAGTATCACTTTTTTTTTTAATATCTGAAGGTTTATTAGTTCATTTTCATAACACAGGGGCAAAAAAATATATAATTAATACATCAGTGAATTCTACTGTGCAATATAAAGTTTTGTAAGTGACTTACAAATATAACACTTCTAGGACCCTCTTCCCAGGTAGCTGTGTTTCCTAAAATGTCACCATATTCCTGGAAAAATCATACCTTAGCCAAAGGCAAACCTTTAGCTTTATGCAGAGTTTCTTTCCTTCTTCATCAGGATGGAAGTTATCTATACCAGTAAAGCAGGTTATTCCTGCTTCTCCCCTCCAGAGATGAAATGCCTCTGCTGCTGCCAGTAGTGCATTGCATTTATGTGGCCTTGTCTCAATGAGAATATATCTTTTCTCTACAACTCATGTTAAGACAAAAGGGAATCAATATTTAAGAACACGAAGTGACAAGTTCATCAGGAATAGTTAGCAGGGATTTACCTAGGCCAAGTTGTGTTTGACCAACCTGATTGCTTTCTATGATGAAGCAACTATCTGTACAGACAACGGGAGAGCAGTGAATATCAGGTCAAGGGAGCTATCACATTGAAGAGGCCACAGCTGGTAAGCTGTGTGCAGTTTGAGGCTCTGCAACCCATGAAGGATGCTGAGAAGCGGAAGACCGTCCAGTAGAAGACTCTCCAGTAGATGGTCAGCACTTGACCCATGAGGAGAGGTTGAGGGAATTGGGCTTGTTTAGTCTGGCAAAGAGGGTTATACAAAGATAGGTCTAATAACAGACTACTACAGCTACTTGAAAGGTAGTTACAGTGACAATGGAGCCAAACTCTTACAGTAGATCATACTTGGCAAACCAAGAGCAACAGGGAGTAGTTGCACTTTGGAAGACTTATGGACATCAGGAAAAAAATCTTCACTAGAAAGATAGTTTAGCACTGAAATATGTTATTCACATAGGTGGAATCCATCCTTAGAGGTTTTCAAGACTGGCTAGAAAAAAATACAGCTGACTTGATTTGGAATATGTAACAGTCCTGCTTCAAGCAGGAAAATGGACTAGATGGCCTTCAGAGGTAACTTCCAAACAATTTTATGATTCTGTGAAAATGTGTGAGAAAAATGGCACTGGCCAATGTAACTTGCTTTTCACAGTAATGCTTAGAAGGATTATGGTATATGCCTCTTGTTCATGAAGCATCCTGCATAAACGCAACCATATTTGCAAAAGGACTAATCCAAAACAGATGGATCTCCCTTTACGCTACCTATAAAAATAAACAATGATAATGGTTTAGGACAGTACTTCACCTACTTAGGAACTGGACGTATTTACTGAATTACTAATTAACACTGAAAGGCAATTTCATAGGCCGAATGTAGTTTAGACTTGCTTCTAGAAAACAGCTTCAAATGTCATTCCCTTTTCTACATATTTAAATGTATCAAACTTTTTTTTTTTTTTTTTTTAATAAACATGGCACCTTCATCACAAAAGTGCCAAAAGCTTCTAGTATTTGCTTAGGGAAAAGAATCATGAACATTATACCTCAACTTCTTGGCAGCTCTCCCACACAAATATTGCTTTGCTTCTTTTAAACAAGACTGGAAATAGCCACACACACACACAGACTTGAAATTAATAAACTACAAATTAAAAAAGTGAATTTAAATCTGCAAGAAAGTAATGACATAATGAATTTCATTCATGTTTTTCAGTGTAAGTATGGCACAGTGTTGCATTCCCACTGACAAGTAATGAACATATACCACTGAATTTGGCTTCTTCCTGACTATGAAGGAAACCCCTGGATATGATGCCTACCCTGCCAAGTTGTCTTTTAAAAATCCTGCCTCCTACTATGCACATTATTTAATACATACATATTAATATACACACATATTAATACATACATATTCTAGTGTTATGCCAAATGCATAAATGGTCTATGCTGATTATTGACTAGTGATTCCAAATAATTTAAAAGTAGAATTGTATTTGTAAACTGCATTAATTGGTAGTATCCACATCATACCTCCACAAAAAAAAAAAAAAAGCATTAGCACAGGACCACATTCTCCTGTACCCCAGGATCAGAACTGACAGCAAAATCCCAGGCAGTATCAGCTGGTATCAATGCACACTGTCTGACTCCAAAATCAGTTCTCCACTGCTCTTTATACTTCAGCATATATCCACTACGGCACTTAACTGCTCTTTCAAGGAGCAAAGGGTATGTCTGGCCTTCACTACTGTAACCACAGCTCATGTAGACATTCATGATAAACCCAAAGCACAGAGGCTGGATACTGCTGACGATGCAGCCACAGCAAGACGCATGCTCAGGCCAGTGGGTAGTTTTTAACCAGCTTCCCGCTGCAGCTGTAATGCTGACAGTACCTGAGCTAAGCAGCTTCTAGCTTGCTCAAACTGGCTCACCCAAACCGCAGCTGCTGTAACACAGCCATACCACAAGTCCAGCACTCGGCAGCCATAGCCATCTCCAGAAGCATCCCTCAGCTGCTGACCAGCCCGGTGCTGGTTGGAGCTCCCAGGAGCAGGCAGAGAACAGAGACTGAGGTGAAGCGCAGGCCCCAGCGGGACTGTCAGAGAGCCCCACTGCCACCCCTGGGCCCGGCCTGTACCCAGACACCGAGCACGCCCCAGGGGGCAGCCCCACAAGCAGACAAGGGTAAGATCCCCCCCTCTACCAAACCAGAGGGTTTAGTGACATCGGGCAGAGGTAAACTAGTTTTAAATGTGTACACATGCAGTTGTACAGCCTCAGCAAGAAAGGCACTGAATGCCACCACAAAGCACATCACCAGCCTCCGCCCTTTCTAGGTGCTTGTGTGTGTGTTTGGCAGTCGTACTCCAGCTCCTGGATGAACTCTCTAGGAGACAGCTTTTTCTCCGCTCCTTCCTAAGTGTTGACAGGTTGAGAGGTTCCTGACTGACAATCCCGAGTGGAGACAAATGCCACTCTCTGGCCACGAGTTCAGCACTTCCTCAGCATTTCGCACTCTCTAGCTTAATGGGCTATCTACTCAGCTACATTTTTGAGTATTTCTATTGGTGGGAGGCTGGCCGAAAGCACAACAGACACCGGTTGAGTCAGATCATGCTGCTCCATTTTATTGCCTGAATAGCCTAACTTTTATAGTGAACTTTACAGGGGCGGACAGTGCTTCACACAAGATTATTGGTCAAAAGCACTCAGACAAACAACTATAAGAAAACAACCCCACCTGCAAGAAAAGAACCCCACTTGTGATTAGTGGTCACGTAGACCTTGTCCCTGAGGCCAGCTGCTGGTAACAATATTTTTCTGAGTTCCTTAACTGGGCGATGTGGGAGTCATTGCCGTGGGAGCTTCTCACAGTTACCCTGGTAGCTTGGTTTGCTCAGCTACAGCAGGCCATGAGATTTTCTAAGGCCTACTTCTGGTTGCTTAAGGCAAGCTCAGATCAAACAATTGTTCCACGGACTCATGTCCAGGCCCTGTATGCCAATTCCCAACATCTATTCTGATGTGCATGGCTTTCCTCAGCTACTTCACAGAGAGGTCTTCCAAAACAGGATGGTGTTCCTTAAAAAGCATTGTTGTACCCATTCCTAAATCTGGACAGCGTCTGGACAGATCCCAGTAGTAGCAACATGGTCATGGCAAATGTTGCCCAGAATATGGATGTAAATGTTCCGCTCTAGTGTCAGTGGAACAAATTAGTGTTTCCCTAAAAACAACAGAAAAGTACTTCGTGCTGTATAGTCCCATCAAACAGATAGAATTCAGTAAGCTGTACACAACTCAGTGCGTATGTATATATGAAGCTACATTTCACTCAGTGAAAAAAACATCTTACTTGAGCTGACATTAAACTATTTTTGTTAATGCTTGAACAGTTGCCCTAGTAAAACATTAGTTTCTCAATTGGATCAAACTAATTTGACTAAGAATAAGCAGGAGGAACTGTTTAATTAGCACTACTGAAAATATTCTGCACCAGACTTGATTTTCTTCTCAGCATCAGGCTGAACTCATTAAAAAAAAAAAAAAGAGAACTGAACCTTTTGCTTATAATCACCTTTGGAAGACCAGCACTTCAGACAATTTTCTAATTGCAGAAGAGAAATTGCACAAAGCTACTATTCAAATGCATCTATTAATTTACTTTTATTTTCTGCTCAGCCTTCCAAAACTAATTATCTAGCACTGAAGTTAGAAAATTGGAGAGTGAGCCTCAAGAGGGTGGTTTCCTAAAAAATAGTATTTAAGCCTTAGGGGAAGGGGTATTCTACAATATAATGTTTGTGAAATTGCCCCCACTCCCCCCCCCCAACAATCCCTGTAAAGGGCAAGCACTTCAGCATTGTGTATTTTTTATTTTCACGCAAGTGTCTTACAAGATCAGATAGTTATGTGGCAGATGAAATACACAGCTGATAAATGTAAAGTAATGCATATGGAAAAAGAGTTTCACATACAGAATGATGGGCTCTGAGGTGACTATAACTAGCCAGAAAATACAACACAGATTTGCATTATGACAGTAGCAGCCATGAAAGCAACCACTGAGATTGCCTCTGATAAAGAAAAGAACAATGTACAAAAACAAAAGCACAAAAGGCAGGGTTTCCTGCTCTGCATTTATTACTTAGAAGGCGTGCACTGACTACACATATAGCAATCTGGGTGCAAGAAAACATAGGAAGCCACCATTTTAAGTTAAATTTTAAAATAGATTTTGTGACTGTGAGGAAATTACTTTCACACGATGTAATTCATCATCACCTAAGTGGCTGGCATAAAGTTCATACATCAGTGCTCCCACTGGACACCCTTAATCTGGACAGTATCTAGAAGGAAGGGCACAAGAATTACTACAGTAACTGTGTTACCCAAATGTTTTCCATTGCAGGAAGCAATCCTTATACCAAGTTTAAGACTTACTTTGGCTATGTTTAAAGCACAGCCAAAGATCAAACTATGCAGTCTTAACAGTAAAGAATGGATGTCAGCAGATGGTCTTAAGTATCTTCCAAGATTTACCTCTGAGTCTATACATTGTCTTTTGAGTGATCTCAGTGTTTTCTTGCTTACAAGAATGATTTCTCTTGCTTAATGCAGAAAATATGTCTTACAGTCATCTGACTGTGTCAATCTTCTTAAACACCACTTACCACAACTATAGCTAGAGCACGGATGGGAAGCCACTACTAAGAAATGTACAAACACCTTCTAAAAAGGTACTCTCTCTGCTAATTTACTTCAGTAGCAACTTCATCTATAAAATTATTGACAATCAATTCTTTTTTCAATGTAGAGCTTCAAGTATTGGTTTCTCAATGATGGAAAGAAACAACACCTAACATTGTTCATTAACAGGTGCTGCAGAATTCTGCAACTCCATCTAAGGTTATTGTGCATTTTAATGAACAACAAAGTGAATCTACATGTCTACATTAGGGTTCAGCATTGACAGCAGTGTTCAATACATTCACTAGCTACAGTAACATTACTATTCACAATTATCAAATACAGTTAATCAACTACTTTCACATAAGCATCAATAAAGAAGATGAGCACGGGCATCACAGAAATCTTCACTCCAGCTTAAAGCTTAGAGAAGAGTAACTGTGATGGTTACAGATCATGCAGTGCAGAGAACACTGAATAGTGACAAGGAGCACTGAGATTAAAGAACAAGCCAGTGCCCTGGCTGGGCAGTACCAAGTCAAATCCTCAGACAGTCTAACCAGAACCCTGTGCAGGAATCCTGTAGCTTAAGGAAAGCACTGCCCCAAATCCACATGAATTCTATCCCATATCTCACTTGTCCAAAATCACCACAAGTCAACAGTAATCTCTGGCAGTATGCTACCTAAATTTTAGCAAGGAATTCTATCTTCTTTAGAGAAACTGAAAATATAGTTTTTCATTTCACCTCATTAATTCTAGTTTTCTTTAATTGCATCTCTTATACAAACCACAGCTATCTACTCATAAACTAACCATGGGGACTCTTGCCCCATGACAAGAGTCTCAGATTCCCTGGGAAGAAATAAATACTGGACAAGAAGCCTATGGCTTGATGGTATTTTCATTTATGAAAGCAGATCTCTCTTTACATTTTGTGGTGGAATGGGCAGAAAGGGCTCCTCATTCAGACCAATGTGACTGACATCAGAATCAGACTTTTACTCTTTCTCCTCAGAAAGAGACTTGGAATCAGTAAAACCAGGCCTAAGCTTTTAATAACCTTCTCGAAGAAGAGCTTGATTTGAAAATTTACACCACAGAAAAGCAATGGAAGATTACTCAGCACTGCGGGATAAGATTTGTTGTTAAAAGAAATAAAGAGAAAATGCAATTTAAGAAAACCCTAACTATAAAAAGAAAGGTAATGCGGTATGACAAAAGCACAGGAATTATATCTAGAATAACGCACTTCTTATAGCTGCAATTTAATTATTATGAAATATCTTACACTAAGACTTGAATAAAAATGGAAAGAAACAGGAGTAATATCTAAAGCATAAAAATTATTATATTTTATGGTGTTTCATCAAAATTATACCTAACAAGATATAGAATTATGTACTTCACAAGAATAAATCATATGAAGATTTGGAATATGAATTTAACCACAAAAAGAAAAAAAAACACCTTATGATAGGCCCTGAGTAAAAGTCTTTTTTTTTAAATTCAAGACTATCTGTAGCACCCAAGTAATTAAAAATGAATATGATTCAGAACTATTAAAGGAAGAAATTTGTGTAAGATAAACTAAATCCATTTCAAAAGTTTGAATCCTTCATCAATGAGATAGTGCATTGCAATCCCTAAGAGCCTCATGCACATGAACAATATTCTGTATAAATATAAATATTATTAAATAGGTATCACTATTACAGGGTAAAATAAAATACTGTTTTTTTCTGTAAATGTGTCTCCTCATCCCTGCCCCTGCACAAAGAGTAAAAACACAAAGAAAGATGTGCTTGCAATAAATTAAAGCCCTAGATGCATCTAAAAATAATTATTATATGAGTCTTCCAGCAGGTACATGCCAAAAGGCCTGTTAGCTCTAAGAAAGATCAGGGGAAAAACAAAACTGAGCATTACCCTCTCGCAGGGTAGAGAACACTATATGCCTGAAATGTAATCAAGACTTAATTTATTTGGGCACCACTTCCTAACAATCTTAAAGAATATTTCCACTCCAAACATGGAAGCATATACTAAATACGGAGTTTCCAAATCTTCTTTTTTTTTCCCTTCTATCTCCTGACCTCCTATAGAGGATGTCTTCACTTCAGTGGGCTATGGATCAGGCTTTTAATTAAATGACCACCTAACATAAATTTTCAGTATTCAAATGGTCCAAAAATACTTAGCCTGATCCTCTTCTTCCCAATTGATCCTCTTCTTCCCAATTGCTTCCTCTCTTTGTAAGCAGACCAGTACTTGTTCCCCCCCAAAAAAAATGTTTTAAAAAGATCAGCAAAATGAAAGAGCTATGAGAATAAAAAACCTCTCAAGATTTCCCTTCTGCTATTCTTAGAAAGGGACTCACTCCTTCAGAACTGTAATGTCCCTTTCTTTCCTTTTAGGAAGTACCACAGTTCAGAGGGAGAATCCAGCTAACATCTGCAGGATGTTGTGAGAACCATGGCGGTGGTCATGAGATGAGAACTCCAAAACTACTACAATTTTTAGGTGACTCTACAGGAAGCGTTCTGTTATTTTGCTCTTGTTTTTGTAATAGACAAAAGACATGTAAACCAGGTGGCATTATAAGATAATGTATAAAGGAATAAGAAGTATAAAGGAATTCCAGTGATGTCCATTAAAACTGAATTCAGCTGAGTGCTTTTGCTGTGCTTTAAGAAACTTCTTTCTAGATTTTAGAATTTCCATTATGTATGTAACCTGTATGTATTGAAAAGAGGCAGAAATATATTGCGAGCATCAAGCACATTAAAAAGACCTAGAAAAACATGACATTTTCATGACATCAAGATCATATTTGTTCTTCTCATATCTGAATATTTATAAAAATAATTCAAATTGTGTTAGTAAGGTTTGGAAAGAAAGTGGCAATACACTAAGAATGCCAAAATGAGAGTTTGAATCTTCATCTCATCTCAAACTTTTTATTTTTTTTCCCCATTGGATGCATTCAAGAAACAAGAAGAAAAGGCATTTCTGATCTCTCTGAAGTTCACCAGCCGGCTGCTAAATAGCAGCATTCTAGTTGCTAGGCTACACCATGTTTTGCAGGTTCCACGCAGCCTGAAATTCATAGCAGAGGACATTGAAGAGAGACTTGTCTGTGGGCAGAGCACCATTTCTGAGGGTGGCATGCTTATTGGCAATAAGCAACCAAAAATCAAACCACCACAAAGCTAGATAAGAGATTCAGCTACATTGTCTCCACAGTCCAAGAAACAGTAAAAAATAGTTCACCAGGTGAAAAGAGAATTCAGTCACCATGTTCAGTCAGTCCGCTGCAAATGGAAGTGTTGAGAACAGGATTTTTCCCGTGGGGATACAAAATGGAAAACTAGTTTGTTTTACCTAGACCTTTGCATTCCACTTTTTCTCAGCCTCACAAAGGAGTACAATGGTATCGGTTGCTGGAACATCTCACTGATGTAAAAGTACCAGTACAACATAAAAACAGAAGCAAAGGAGTCCCCAGGTGCCATTGCCGGGCCTTTCAAACCATTCATTAATCTTCTTCACCTGGAATATACAGGTATATGGACGGTGAAAACCATGCTGAGGAGACACTGGGGAGAATCCTTCTCTCGTGGCTCCTTTTGCCTTCAATTAACTTGAAGAAAAAGCCTTCTGAATGCTTAGATGGGACCAGAGAATGGTGTTGAAGTTGTTCGGTAAATCCAAACTTTTTTAAGAATAGGGAAAAAACATAAACTAGCATCTAATTCCTCTTGGATAACAACTTCCAGATATCATTCACATAGGCATTCTCTGATGTAATCATGATATAAATCCTTTCTAAGCTCTAATCTGCACACCTGCCTGGTGTCTACCCCAACTTCTCTGATGTTTTTCATCCCAGACTTCAGGTATTCAGTTCTGACTGAACCTCAGCCTCATTTCTTCTCCAAGTACTGTTCACCCTGATGTCCCAGGTCATGACAGGCCTTAGCAGTACCCCAAGTCCCCTGCCTACACTAAATGTAAAAGAAGGAAAGAGTAGAGAAACTGTGCTACTCACTAGCTACAAGGATTCTGCAGACTGCTCAGTTCTTTCTGCCATTTTCTTTTGTGCTCCAGATGCAGCAGGAAAGAAGAATGAGTTCAGCATATCTCCATGGCAGACTTAACTGGATGCCTCTGCCTCTGAAAGTGAGCAAACAAGGTAGCACAAGGCACTTTTTTTTTCCCCTACTACTGTTCCACCCATTTTCAAAAGAAAAGAAACACCACCATCATTCAGTATGACAAACAACAGCAACAACAACAAAAATGCTTAACAGTGCAAAACTAAAATTGCTGCTGAAGAATTCTGTAGAGGCTAAGTCCTGTGCACTGATTAAGACAGCTTTATCCACCTTGCGGTGAAAGGCAGCTATCTGGCATCTTCAGCACCATGTGTCTAAAGATTGCTGCAGGTAGCACTTTTCTATAGTAAGGCAGGTCAGTTGTAGCACTAAAACAAGGGGAAGGGGAAGGACAGTGGAATTCCATCATATTAAATCCTTCTGCCTCGTTAAGTTTATGAAGATAATAAATATATTAAATTGCAATATGGCATATGAAAGCTGTAGGGAAGAAACATCTGAGGAAAGAGGAATCTAAAAAGGACAAAGAACAAAAGGGTTAATTTTTTGTATAAAAATTGATCTTCCTAGTGCTTGTGTAGAAAACAAAGTCTTTTGTTAATGATAGCAACAATGATGTCCAATAAATCAATCTAACAGGGCAACTGGTGCATAATTTACAGCAAGAAAACACACAGGAAAATATTCAATTTTCCCTGCAAAATTTTCACCACTTAGTACCTCATTAAGTACACAATATGCCATTGAAACTTTCTAAGCCATCTTTGAATAAATATCTATAACCTGTAACTTTTCCCTAGTGGAAATCTTTAAAAAACTTATTTTGCAATTTCTAAAATACTGTTCTAGCATTTTAATCAAACTTCAGCCATGTAACCAGAGTAACCTCACTTTTCTAAAACATAACGCTCATCAATATGCTAGATACATCATTCATTCCCATCAGTCAATCAGAAAGTCGGGTGGATGAAATGTGAAGTAAACATTCGTTTGAGATAAAACCAGAATTGGTAGATTTACATTTTAGTCACAAAGCTGCACTTCTGTAGTGTGATCTCTTGCTAAAAAATACTACTGCTCTGCCCATTTTCAAAAGTACATGCTACATTTCACTTTTAAATTTACTGGTGTTTATTCCAGTAATTCAGAAGTAAAGAACATAGAATTACACAGGAGCGTTCAGAATAAATTCAAGATAATTTCTTGGTAGAAACACATAGAGGAATACAAATAACAGCTTCTAAAACAAAAAGAACCTCCATATTTTATTTCTAACTCACGGGCATTAAGGATCTGAAATCTGAGTCATGACTGCAGGATATTCATCCAGGATGAAATTCTTAATCAACTGTTGTAAAAATTAGCTCTCAACATCATTCTGAATTAAGTATGAGGGTTTTTTTTTCCCTAAAATACAACTGCTACTGAAGCTTAAGTGGTTATGGTGTTCAATATGCTCTGCAGTTCCTCTCTTAAAGACTTAATCACTGTGTGTACATACAGAAATTGTTCTGGGACTAAAACACTGGAGCTAAATACTGTATCATTCCAATATTACTTGTTAAGAAAATACTGACAGCCTTTAACAGGAGACTGACTTTTGGATTGGACATTTGAGTGTCCTATTCATTTCAAACCTATTCATTTTCTAAACCCACAGTCAGAAAGATCACATTTGTTAACTGAATGGCCCTCTTGCCTTTATACTAAGTAGTACATTAAGTCATTCTGGAAAAATAAGTTCAGGAAGGAGTGAAACCACAATATACCTGTAACAAAAATGATAATAGCAGAATAATTTCACATTATGATAGGAACATTTAATTTTTTTAACCTGTCTGGCTACCGGACGAGTGTGCAAATGGAGGACTGAGAGATGAATGCTTAGGATCGATGAACAGACAATTCAGAATAAACTGGACTTTTAAAATGCCTGGGAAACAGCACAAATGGATATGTGACTATTTTAGTCATACAGTTCATTTTATAACACTACCTGTAGTGATAACAATTTAGCATTTGCTGCAGACAGGGTCTTTAAGAAGATGTGAATTAGAGTGGTAAGAAATAATCTCTCCCCCCAACACAGAATAATTCCAAGAGCTGTTCCAAATAGGAGAGAATAGAGTAACATTTGGTCAACATGAAAGCGATCTCATATGACAGCTAATGAAAATGAAAGCAGAACTGTAACCACGGATGCTTACTCTGTCTCTATGTTGCAATATACAAAATGGATTATTAGAGTACTCCATTCAGACTTTTAAACTATGATTTTACTATTGCTATGCTCTTTCCAAAATTTGAGTGGAATGCAAAGCTTAATAGCACTCTGACTGAGTTATACTTCAATTACACATGCATGATGGCTCTGTGATGCTATTCAGACCCATTAATAGATGAAATAGAGGAACGGAACAAAATCTGTTTAAACTACAAATCACAGGCAATTATTTCTGCATGTTTTGCATCCCCCTTTTAAAATAGCCCTTCTTACTATTAAAGAATGAGGAGAGGGACAGTTGTCCAGACTGCAAACTAAACAATAGTATCTGCTAACCAATAGTAGATACAAGAAACTGCTGAGGAAGAAACAAAAAGCAGAAGGAACCAAACAATCTGTTACAATGTTCCACTAAGCCACTATGTAAGAAGAGCTCCCATCAGGACAACAGATCCAGGCTAGAACAACTGGGACTGATATGGAATTCCATATCCTGATATGGAATAAATCTTCCATCAGCCTTGCAGATTTAGGAGTAATATTAAGGACTGCAGAATATTGGGAAGATGAGCAGAATCCCTCACAGAAATAAAAACAGGAGGTCTTGCTGATGAAACAGCGAGAGAAAAGCTATCTGTAAAAGATGGTAGATCCTTGCAATTTCAATAATGTTTTTCTGCTGAAATAACATCATGTTATTGTTAGATTTACATTTTAGTCATAAAGCTGCACTTCTGTAGTGTGATCTCTTGCTAAAAAATACCACTGTTCTGCCCATTTTCAAAAGTACATGCTGCATTTCACTTTTAAATTTGCTGGTGTTTATTCCAGTAATTCAGAAATAAGGAACATAGAATTATACAGGAATGTTCAGAATAAATTCAAGATAATTCTTTGGTAGTAGCATTTCAGTCTTACATAGGAATGAAGCAAAGTTTCATTGTGGCACCAAAACTAGACGTAGTGTTTCCAATCAGAAAACTCAAGAAATTCATGGGGATGGGTTGTGCTAGCAAATGTTTCTTCATTTAAATAAGCATAGTGCCATAAGGTTATGCACCCAATGACTTGGTAAAGGGGAGTTCAGGCTATTTGTATAGGTGCTACATGTGGAATCAAGTACAATGAAAATGCAAAAGAAAGCAGGATTTTTTCAACACAGACATTGTGAACTCAAAGCACATCATGACACTCACATACAGCAGGCTGACAGGAATATTTCTTAATGTGCACTCAAATAAATTCATGCACACATCAGACCAGATTGAAGATGTTTTCTTCAGAGGAATACTTTACTAGAATGTACTTTAACAGAAACACAATACACCAATTACTGTGGAAACTCTTGCCAAAATGTTTTAGCATCAATTTTGAAAGGGCTGGCAATAAAAGGAAACAATGAATTCATACCAATTTATAATGATTGAATTACACTGCAGAACTCCTTAGCTAACATATGTATGACTGCATAAAGTTAGGCACAGCAAAGAGAGTGACTACATTGCACTATTTCCTTTGCAACACACTATTACATTTTGATGTTGAAAGTCAAAAAAATGACAGCACTAATGAAGCAAATGACAGTGCTAATCTCTCTCTTCATCTGAGTTTTGAAAAGAAAATGCCTCCTTACTCATTTCAGGATCTCAGCTTAATTGCTACTCAAAAAGCATATGTGAGACTGTACATTAATTGTGATCTAGAACTGTCCATGTACACCAGATAACTGTCTGTTTTATAATTTGCTCTTAATTAGCTTACAGAGAAAGCAGAATGTACTATGTAGTAAAAACTCTAACTTTTTTAAAGTTTACAGTCACTTACTAGCATGATATCAAATTGATAATTAAGCCTGGAATAACAGCACAATATTACTGGGCTGCAGTATGGCTTTTACAACTAAACCTCATGAGACAATTCAGCAACCTGCCCAAAGACTGTTTAGTAGACAGCCAACCACTCTAGGGATCTGGGATCCCAGCTGTGATCCACCAGACAGAGCTCTGCACTGATTCAGGACACCTAAATTCACCACACGAACTTTGAAGAATCATTTCAGATTTCTGTAGAGCAAAACCAAAATTACTTGTCTGCTTCTGAGAGCTAAGATTAGAAGATAAGATAAACAGCAAGAATTATGATAAATACAGCTGGCAGGATTGCTTATAGTTAAGGTTGCTATACTTTACTGTCTGAAACACCCCCTTTCACTTTAATAAAAATGTTGCCAGACTTTAAACAATCTACTTCCATGCTGCATCTCTGCTTCAACCTCTTGCAACTTCTCCTTTCTCCACTCTTGCATGCAACCCTAATTTAGTATCATTTGATGTTTCTGCACACCCTGTCATGCCAAACAAAGCCTGACTTTTTGCCTGTACAAGGGGAGAAGATGCCTCTCCTGGGAGTCACTCACTGTAGTCTTCAATCTGTGGGACACTTGCATCCTTTGTTACGGGACCTGGAAAGGTCTGCACCAAATGAGTCATGGGACTGCAGGAGACAGAAGGATGGTCATATGATTAAGGCAATTTAATACCTTCCTGGGAGGCCTGATTTGATCTTCACCTTCTCAGACCTGAAGCTCTCAGTCTTAAGCAAACTAAACTTCTCACAGCTGATCACCAAATGTTCTGCGTGTCTATCTGCTGAGGCTCCAGATGAAATGCTGAAAATGCTGATCATGTGAAAAGATACATCTGAAGACCCTGGGAAGTCTATTTTCATTTATATATATATATATATATATATATATATAATGCCATGCCTGGTCTTTTAAAAGTGCATATAAAACTCAAGAACGTGTGACAATTTCAGCTTTAAGACTCTTTGTACCTCATTATTTTCTCTGTAAAATGAAGACAAATTATTGCTTTCTTAGCATATTCCTTTCACAGCACCTCTGTGATACTTGTAAAACTATCATCCTCAGTAGAAAATTTATATTAAAAAAAGTGTTTTCAATTTTCAGGAGAAAATTTAAATCATTCATTAAATAAGGTATTGGGGTAAGTATGGAGGGGATTCATTTACTACAAATTGCTTTGCTATTCTGTTTGCTGAACTCTGTGATTTGTATTTAAGCACTATCCTAATGCTGAACGAATCTTCATTTCAATATTTCCCAGTTTCTAGGTACTCTGCTTATGCTGCCGCTCTGCTGTCCGAAAGATCACCAAGCTTTATATCACAAGAAGAAATATATATTAAAGGGCATAGAAACAAGGAATATTTGTGGAATATTAAAAATTACTGAGTGTGGTTTCAAGTTCAGATCAAACTTTCTCAGTAATTCACATTTGATGTGCTCCAGCTCATCCTTCCCCAATTAAAATTTGTACGTTTGCCAATAAAGATTAAGAGATCAGCAGTTCATTTATCATGTTTGCTTGAGTTACTCATCTCTAAATCATATGCTGGTTCCAGCTACTTACCACACAGCAGTGTTGGAAGGATTGATTAAAGACCCTGGTTTCTGTTGCTAGTGACAACTACGATAAAAGCACTTTTGACTGAAGAGGAAGGATTGGATCCAATGCCATGAAAATACTGTGTTGAAATATAGCAAAGTTTTTAAATCTAAAGATGAAAGTATGTTCCAACAAGACAGATGTACTTGCTCTGATAAAACAGAGGCTATGAAAAACACGGCCTGCTAAATACAAATTGTGTGAGTTAAGGAAAGATAAATAGAAAATTGTGTGTTCACCTGAAAAATCTTATATATTCCAGTAGCTGAAAACCGTAAAGAATATTCAGTTTGTTTAAAGTTTTCTAAAAAATTCATTAACAACAAAACTAAGTATGAAAACTCATCACCAAAAGCCATGGCAGGGAACAAGGAATTAATGTTTAAAGGGAAATAGAAGGGAATGCTACAAAGATAGCAATTCCTGTGATCATACTGATAAATTCACTTGAATCTGTTTGCTTCCCATAGAGGATCCAGTGCTCAGCAGTGAACATTTTTTCTGTCTTATTTGCAATACTAAACAATTTGAAAGATTTGAAATCCATCTCTTACTGATTCCACTCTGTTTTGCTGCAGGGTATTTTTTTTTTATATTTTTTTTTTTTGGAGAGGGTTTTTTAGGTTAAGTCAGTCAGATCTTAAGCAGCTAGCTGTATAGTACATCTGAAATATAAACCTTTCATCCACTTTGGCAAAACTCAAATTATAATAATGACTGGAACACTTAAGCAAAGAGGAGAAATCAAAGGATTAAATCTGACTCTCCAGGAGAGTCTCCAGGATAAAATGAAGCCCTAGAAGATTAGAAGTATTCATGCAACCTCTTCAGGAAAACCACTCTTTAAACATTTAGAAATGAATGTCCTGGATAAACAATGCTTTGTTGTGTTTTTTTCACTATAGAGGTACCAGAAGAGAATAAAATACACTCACCCAAGAAAGTGCACCTCAGGCATGTTTTTATCTTATTATTCAAATAGGAATTTTCTGACCTACACCCTCGGTTTACTTACTCAGCAAAGCTGCTCATGGTTTCAGTATAGATTCTACCTTCATAAGGTGCATGTGGAAAGAGTACACCAGGAAAGTTAAGTGGCAGTAATACCTATAGAGGACAGCTCAAATGCATCCACTTTAAAATTCCAGGCTATTTTGATGATGCTCGTGAAATTTTAGTAATCAGCTCGTGATCATAGTTTAAAGGAGGCACCACTGAAATTAGAATAATAAAGGCATACACATATAAGAGTATGAGTATATACTTTTCTGAGTATATTTTTTCTCCAAAAGTTAAATTTTAAGAGTTAGGAAAATACTGAATTTGGCAGTTGTTCTTTGCTACCACCTTGCATTACTATATTGACATTACTGCATGACCCTGGCTCCATAACAGACTCTGAAAAAACACAGCAATTGGTCCAACTAGACTTTTCCACTCTTGCTGTTTCCTCACATACCCATAAAGTATCAGTTACCCACCTGCATTCTCAGGACTTTTAAAAATACATTTAACGTGCTAGTGAATGTTTTGATATAGCAAAAATACTCAAATTTTACCCACCTACTCCAGGGTTTTCACCCTAATGGGCAATTGAAATCTACCACAACCAATCAGTCATTTCCCCTCCTCAAAGGAAAAGGGGGAAAGAATACAGTGAAAAAGGGCTCAAGGATTGAGATAAGGACAGGGAGATCGTTCACAAATTAACATCAAGGGCAAAACAGACGAAGCGTAGGGAGAGTAATAAAATTTATTGCCTATCAATAGCAGACCTGGTGAGCAAAACTAATACCTTCCCCATTCACCTTCTTCTAGCAACTTTCCCCAAATGGCACAAGGGAACGAGGAATAGGGGCTGTGGTCAATCCATGACACTTTGTCTCCACTGCTCCCTCAGGGTCCCTCCCTGCCCCTGCTCCCCGTGGGGTCCCTCCCACGGGATGCCGTCCTTCCCCAGCTGATCCCACACGGGCTGCCCACAGGCAGAAGCTCCTCAAGCACTGCTCCCACACGGCTCCGTCCCACGGGGTCCATCCATCCATCCCCCAGGAGCAAACTGCTCCAGCACGGGTCCCCCACGGCTGGGCGGCAGCTCCCCCCAGACCCCCTGCTCCTGCGGGGGCTCCTCTCCATGGGCTGCAGCTCCAGCTTGGGACCTGCTCCTGTTGGGGCTCTCCATGGGCCGCAGCCTCCTCCAGGCCACATCCACCTGCTCCACCGGGGGCTCCTCCACCCACGGGGGGGCTGCACCGTGGAGATCTGCTCCGTGTGGGACCCATGGGCTGCAGGGGTACAGCCTGCTCCACCAGGGGCCTCTCCCTGCACAGCCCACAGGGGAACTGCTGCTGCCTGCCTGGAGCACCTCCTGCCCTCCTGCTGCCCTCACCTGGGGGGGCTGCAGGGCTGCTTCTCACTCCTCATTCTCCCAGTAGCTGTTGTCACACAGCAGACTTTTTTCCCCATATCTTAAATCTGCTCTTCCAGAGGCCCAACCAGCCTCGCTCCTTGGCTCAGCTCCAGCCAGCATCAGCTCCCTTTTGGAGCCGGTGGGAGCTGGCTCTGATCTGACATGGGGCAGCTGCTGGGCTCTGCTTCCAGAGGCCACCCCTGCAGCCCCCCGCTACCAAGCCTTTGCCACATAAACCTAATTCAGGTACATGCCAAGGACCTTGCCTCTGAACACCCTGCAGATCCTTGCAATTACATGAAAACAACATTTTGGGTCACAACATAGCTGTCCTTTTAATGGGTGATGCTTCAACACAATAACAAAAACTATAGCGAATGATACCCTTAGCAAACATCCTTCAGGGGTTTACAAATAGGAATGGAATTTAATTAATTTCTCAGTAGAGTTTTGCAAAGGTGCCTAGGCATAACAGGCTAGGTCTGTAGAACCTGGAGAAGGCTGAGAGGGGATTTTATCAGTGTATATAGATATGTTAGGAGAAGGTGTCCAGAGCATGGGGTCCACACTCTTTTCAGTAGAGCCCAGATACAGGATGAGAAGCAGCAGGCACAAAGCGAAACAAGGAAAGTTCCATCTGAACATGAGGAAAAGCTTTACTGTGAGGGGGACAGAGCCCTGGAATAAGTTGACCAGAAAGGCTGTGGAGTCTCCTTCTGTGGAGATACTTAAAACCTGCCTGAACATAGTCCTGGGCTAGGTGCAGTAGGTGACCCTGCTTGAGCAGGAAGGGGTGCGCTGGGTGTCTTAGGCAGACAGGAGCTTCCCCCTGGAAATGCCCCTGAAGGCTGCCAGTCAGGAGCTACTTGTGATTCTTCCAGCCAGACAGGAGAGCTCTTCCTCTGAACGAGAAAGCAGAGAAGCCACAAAAACGTTGAGAAGGTTTCACCTGAACACTAGCGAAGAGAGCAAGGGTGAACCTCAGACTGACCCCCACCACCCCTCCACCTCCAGGCCCCGAGGACCTCGGCAGCCCTCCCACAGACTGCCCGTGTTGTGGCGGCACAGCAGCGCAGAGACCAGGCGCTCTCCTCCCCCATGCCTTGGGGCACAAGCAATGGCACTTCTTCATGCTCTGGGGGCAGGGGTAGGTGTGGGAGATGGCCCCTGAGAAGGGCTCCCGCAGGACTTGAGCATCAGCAGAGCTTTTATTGACCTGGTGCTGCCTGGTCGTGCCTCCCTTGCCCATCTGCAGGATGTCTGGGTGCTTTGCCCCCTCTCAGATGCTGTCAGCATGGGGGGCTGCACCACTTGCAGGGAGCCCGGTCGGTGGCAGGGGGGTAGTGGAGGCCCTGCCCCTCCAGAAACACTGCTGCCACCGTCTTGTGGCACAGGGAGCCCAGGCACAGGATGAGGAGGGGGCTGGAGGCCAGGGCACAGGAGGGGGCTGGAGGGCAGGCCCTGTGCCTGAGGGGCAGCCTGTCTCTCTGGCAGGCAAAATGGCCAGGGAGAGCCATCCCCAGGAGAGGGGCCCTCTGCCCCCCGACCCTCCTCCTCCTGCCTCGTGAGGGCGTCTTTCAGGCCACCGACACCTCTCCCAACACAGCCACGTCTGGCCATGCCTTGGCCACCGTCACAGAGGCTTCCTGATGTCACAGTGGCATCTACCCCCGGATTGTTCCGGGCCCTATAAAAGGCCCCTGCGCAGGGCCCGCCACTCGCTGAGCTTCCAGGTCCTCTGACGACAGCCACCATGGATGGAAGGAAGAGGACCTGGAGTGGAGGCTGCCCACGCTTGCGTGGGTCCGAAGAGGACTCAGTCCTCAAGTCAAAGAGAAGAAGGCCACTGCCTGTTCTGAGGAAGTGGAAGAGGTCCGGCGCCCGTGGCATAGGAGCGGTGCCCTGCGCTGTGGAGCCCATGGAGGTGGATCTGCCTCCGGATGAAGACCTGATGGAGGTAGATCCACCTCCAGATGAGGCAATGGAGATCGACGTGCCTGGGCTCCCTGCCGCCAAGATCCATTGGCGGCACCGCAGGAGCAGCCAACCAGCTCCATATGCACGGCCCGGCCGCCGTGCCTCATAGCACGGCCATCCTTCCCTTCCCTTTCCTTTCCCCCATCCTCCATCCCCCACCCCCACCTCGTCCAGAGGTGTCATCTCTTCTGCACGGAGTCTTAAAAAGTGGACGAGAGGGGACTTGGCTTCCTCTGGGATGCTGCACCAGGGCGGCAGAAGGAACCCCTCAGAGAGCCACGGTGGACCTTGGGACCTGGAGCCCGGCGATGTCTCTGTCTGAGGACAAGAAGGCTGCCCCATGGCTGCTTGAAGAGGAAGCCACACCTTCCATGGCAAAGCACAAAGAAGAGCTGCAGATCAAAGCTGTTAGGGAGACAGCTGCTCCTCTGAAGAAGCAGAAGACTTCACGTCTGCCGGGAAGAAGTGCTGGAGCGCAGCGTCACTGTTCACTCAGAGAAGAATGAATAAGAGCTTCATTAGTAGGTCTTCCAAGACCGGGCAATAAATAGCAATAAAAATATATATATATAGTAATAAAAATAACAGAAAACCAGTTTCCTCTCTTCTTTGGGGACAATTTAGTGACTGTGTCTGGACTCCCACATCCCCTTCTGGTGTTCCCAGTAGAGGAAAGATACTGATGTGTGTGCAGTGTGTGTAGTGTAGTGTGCCTAGCCCAGGGCATTCAAGACAGCCTGGGCCCAGGGCACACGGCGTACAAGGGCAGGCTGAGGGAGCTCCTTGGGTCAGCATTAAGGAGAGAAGGCTCAGGGGTGGACCCGACTGCTGCCTACAGCTGCCTACTGGGAGAGTGTAGAGAAGATGAAGCCTGAGACTTCTCAGTGGAAAGGCAAACACCCCCATGGCCACACTTGCCGATGGAGACATCCCCATGGATAAAAGAAAA
The DNA here is from genome assembly GCF_964035555.1 of Netta rufina. Classification (NCBI taxonomy): domain Eukaryota; kingdom Metazoa; phylum Chordata; class Aves; order Anseriformes; family Anatidae; genus Netta; species Netta rufina. The sequence goes on along the minus strand of NC_140124.1, from coordinate 83,916,822 downwards.
AGATTGTCCCCACAAGGGTGCTCAGATAGAAGAGGTGTCCAGATAGGCAGCACAGTCTCTGTCCTGGGGGACACCTGAACTTGACTGAACAAGGTTGGATGTTCCCAGAGGTCACCTTGCCCTTGGTGTGCCACTCAGGGATCTTCAGGCAGATGTAGTCCCTAGGCTTCCCAGATAAGGAGAGGAGGCTGGTCAGCTTGTTGCTTCTTGGACCCTCTGATTTACCTTTCCTGAAGATGGTCCCAATGCTTGCCTCTTTCTAGTGCTCAGAAACCTGCCCCTGATCCACGTGAGGTCCCTCCCACAGGATGCTCTCTACTGATCTTTCAGATAGATGGGGAGGACGCTGCATCCCATAGTCTGAGGGTAATGAAGAAAGATTTCAAGGCCTTGGGACAGTTGATGAGAGTCTGGGGCACAAATCATTTTCTCTTTGCTCTTTCCATTATGGGGTGATGACGTGAGACGGAATAGAAGGATCCAGTCCATTTTGAGCAAGTTTGCTGATGACACCAAACTTGGAGGAGTTGTGGACTCAAATGAGGGCGTAAAGGCCTTACAGAGGGATCTGGACAGGTTGGAGAGCTGTGTGATCACCAACCACATGAAGTTCAATAAGAGCAAGTGCCGGGTCCTGCACCTGGGACGGGGAAACCCTGGCTGCACGTACAGACTGGGCGATGAGACGCTGGAGAGCAGCCTAGAAGAGAGGGATCTGGGGGTCGTGGTAGACAGCAAGTTGAATATGAGCCAGCAGTGTGCCCTGGCAGCCAGGAGGGCCAATCGTGTCCTGGGGTGCATCAAGCACGGCATCGCTAGTAGGTCAAGGGAGGTGATTGTCCCGCTCTACTCTGCGCTGGTGCGGCCTCACCTCGAGTACTGTGTGCAGTTCTGGGCACCACAGTATAAAAAGGACATGAAACTGTTGGAAAGTGTCCAGAGGAGGGCTACGAAGATGGTGAAAGGCCTTGAGGGGAAGACGTACGAGGAACGGCTGAGGTCACTGGGCCTGTTCAGCCTGGAGAAGAGGAGGCTGAGGGGAGACCTCATCACAGTCTACAACTTCCTCGTAAGGGGGTGTCGAGAGGCAGGAGACCTTTTCTCCATTAACACTAGTGACAGGACCCGCGGGAACGGGGTTAAGCTGAGGCAGGGGAAATTTAGGCTGGACGTCAGGAGGGGGTTCTTCACAGAGAGGGTGGTTGCACACTGGAACAGGCTCCCCAGGGAAGTGGTCACTGCACCGAGCCTGTCTGAATTTAAGAAGAGATTGGACTGTGAACTTAGGCACATGGTCTGAACTTTTGGGTAGACCTGTGCGGTGTCAAGAGTTGGACTTGATGATCCTTAAGGGTCCCTTCCAACTCAGGATATTCTATGATTCTATGATTCTATAAATGGCTCTGTGACTGGTGCTACAGGCAGGGCTTTGGGTTCTTGGGAAATGGCTGATTTTATAAGACACCAGGCCTGACAGTAAGATGCAGGAGAGGTTTATCTCACAGGAGCAAAAAGATTCTGGGACAGGAACTAGCAGGGCTCATTAAGAAAGCTTTCAACTAGATCCAAAGGGGGACATGGTTGTAGCTGGGCTTGCACCACTACATCTCTGCATCACTGACCTAGCAGTGGTGAAGACTGGGAGACCTCCCACCCCCTAGGGTGACATCAGCTTGCTCCCTGAAGTGCCTGTACACCAATGCAGGGAGCATGGGGAATAAGCAGGAGGAGTTAGAAATCCATGTTCAGTCGGGAGACTACGATCTAGTGGCAATTACAGAGACATGGTGGGACACCTCACGACTGGAATGTGGTCGTGGATGGGTATGTCCTTCTCAGGAAAGAGAGGCCAGCAGGGCGAGGTGGCAGAGTTGCTCTTTACATGAAAGAGCGACTACTTTGTATTGAGTAGTGTCTGGGGTGGATGAGGAGCGAGTTGAGAGTCTGTGGGTGAGGATTAAGGAGCAGGCTGGCATGGGGAATACTGTTGTGGATGTCTATTACAGGCCGCCAGAACAGGATGAGGAAGTTGACGAGGCCTTCTACAGGCAGCTGACAGCAGCCTCGCGATCACAGGCCCTGGTTGTTGTGGGGATTTCAACTACCCTGACATTTTCTGGAAGGCCTACTCAGCCAGCCATTCGCAGTCCAGGAGGTTCCTTCAGTGTATTCATGATAACTTCCTGATGCAACTGGTGGATGTGCCAACTAGGAGAGGAGCGCTGCTGGATCTTGTCCTCACTAACAAGGAGGGGCTGGCTGAAGCGGTGAAGGTTGAGGGCAGCCTTGGTTGCAGCGCACGCAAGATGGTGGACTTTAGGCTCTCATGTGGCAGGAACAGAGTACCAAGCAGATCTGCAACCCTGGACTTCAGTAGGGCTGACTTTGGCCTTTTCAAGCTATTTGCTAGGGGAAATCCCATGGGACAAAGGAAGGAAAAGGGGCCCAAGATAGCTGGTTAGCGTTCAAGGACTGCTTCTTCTGAGCCTAAGAACAGAGCATCCCAACAGGTAGGAAGTCAGGAAAGAGAGCCAGGAGACCTGGATGGTTAAACAGGGAACTACTGGGCAAACTCAAGTGGAAGAGGAGAGGCTACACATCATATAAGGCTGTTGTCAGAGGATGTAGGGAGGCAACTACGAAAGCTAAGGCCTCCATAGAAGGGTCAAGGACAACAGGAAGGGCTTCTTCAAATACACTGCAGATAAAACTAACAGTAGAGGCAATGTAGGCCCACTAATGAATAAGGTGGGTGCCCTGGTGACAGAAGATAAAGAGAAGGCAGAGTTACTGAATGCCTTCTTTGTCCCTGTCTGTAATGCCAGAGGCTGTCCTGAAGAGACTTGTGCCCCTGTGGCCCCAGAGGAAGTCAGAATAAAGGAGGAGTTTGCCTTGGTTGATGAGGGCTGGGTTAAGGACTGATAAAGCAAGCTGGACATCCATAAGTCCATGGGTCTTGATGGGATACATCCACAGGTTCTGAGGGAGCTGGCAGAAGTCATTGCTAGGCCACTCTCCATCGTCTTTGGTAAGTCGTGGGGAATGGGAGAGGTGCCTGAGGACTGGAGGAAAGCAAATGTCACTCTGGTCTTCAAAGAGGGCAAGAAGGAGGACCCGGTTAACTACATACTGGTTAGCCTCACCTCCATCCCTGGTAAGGTGATGGAACAACTTCTCCTTGGTGTTGTCTCTAGTCATATCAAGGATGAGAGGGTCATTAAGGGCAGTCAGCATGGCTTCACCAAGGGAAAGTCATGCTTGACACCAACCTGATAGCCTTTTATGAGCATGTAACCAGGTGGATAGATGATGCAAAGGCAGTGGACGTGGTGTATCTTGATTTCAGTAAAGCCTTTGACACCATCTCCCACAGCATCCTCACAGCTAAACTGGGGCAGTGTGGTCTGGACAATTGGGTAGTGAGATGGACTGTTAACTGTCTGAAGGGAAGAAGCCAGAAGGTTGTGGTCAATGGGACGGAGTGGAGTTGGAGTCCTTTATCTAGTGGAGTCCCTCAAGGGTCAGTACTGGGACCAGTGTTGTTCACTATATTCATAGATAACTTGGATGAGGGAATGGAGTGCACCATCAGCAAGTTTGCTGATGACACTCAGCTGGGAGGAGTGGCTGACATGCCCGAAGGCTGTGCTGCCATCCAGCAGGACCTCGACAGGTTGGAGAATTGGGCAGGGAGAAACTTAATGAAATATAACAAGGGCAAGAGTAGAGTCCTGCATCTAGGCAAGAACAACCCCAGACACCAGTAAAAGTTGGGGACTGTCCTGCTGAAGAGCAGTGAAGGGGAGAGGGACCTGGGGGTCCTGGTGGACAGTCGGATGTCCGTGAGCCAGCAGGGTGCCCTTGTGGCCAAGAAGGCCAATGGCATCCTGGGGTGTATCAGAAGGGGTGTGCTTAGTAGGCTGAGAGAGGTTCTCCTCCCCCTCTGCTCTGCCCTGGTGAGACCACATCTAGAATATTGCGTCCAGTTCTGGGCCCCTCAGTTCAAGAAGACAGGGAACTGCTTGAGAGAGTCCAGTGCAGAGCCACGAGGCTGATTAAGGGAGTGGAGCATCTCCCTTACGAGGAAAGGCTGAGGGATCTGGGTCTCTAGCTTGGAGAAGAGGAGACTGAGGGGTGACCTTATTAATGTTTATAAATATGTAAGGCTGATTGTCAGGAGGATGAAGCCAGGCTCTTCTTGGTGACATCCAGTGACAGGACAAGGGGCAATGAGTTCAAGCTGGAACATAGGAGGTTCTGCTTAACCATGACACAAAACTTTTTTATGGTGAGGGTGACAGAGCACTGGAACAGGCTGCCCAGGGCAGCTGTGGAGTCTCCTTCTCTGGAGACATTCAAAACCCACCTGGATGTGTTCCTATGTGACATGATTTTAGGTGTTCCTGCTCTGGTAGGGAGACTGGACTAGATGGTCTTTCAAGGCCCCTTCCAATCCCTCACATTCTGTGATTCTGTGATGCCATCCTTCCCAAACTGAGTCTGCAGGGGCTGCCCACAGGCAGCAGCTCTTCATGAACTGCTCCCACACGGCTCCGTCCCACGGGGTCCATCCATCCATCCCCCAGGAGCAAACTGCTCCAGCATGGGTCCCCCACGGCTGGGCGGCAGCTCCCCCCAGACCCCCTGCTCCTGCGGGGGCTCCTCTCCACGGGCTGCAGCTCCGGCCCGGGGCCTGCTCCTGCGGGGGCTCTCCATGGGCCGCAGCCTCCTCCAGGCCACATCCACCTGCTCCACCGGGGGCTCCTCCACCTACGGGGGGGCTGCAGCGTGGAGATCTGCTCCATGGGGGACCCATGGGCTGCAGGGGGACAGCCTGCTCCACCGGGGGCCTCTCCCTGCACAGCCCGCAGGGGAACTGCTGCTGTGTGCCTGGAGCACCTCCTGCCCTCCTGCTGCAGTGACCTTGGGGGCTGCAGGGCTGCTTCTCACTCTTCTCTCTCCCAGCTGTTGTCACACAACGTTTTTTTTCCCCATCTCTTAAATCTGCTCTTCCAGAGGCCCAATGGTATCTCTCCCTGTCTCAGCTCCAGCCAGCAGCAGGTCCCTTTTGGAGCCGGCGGGAGCTGGCTCTGATCTGACATGGGGCAGCTGCTGGGCTCTGCTCCCAGAGGCCACCCCTGCAGCCCCCCTGCTATCAAGCCTTTGCCATGTAAATCCAATACATACTGACACATAGGTACCCATGTAAAACGCATATATGTGTGCATGTGTGTTTCTCTGTATATTTATTTATATAGTCCTTAATTCCATGTCAGGCTAAGACCTGAATATACATATCTGGCCCTTCCTTCTCCGCTGAAAGATTTAAGGGAAGGAAATAAATCACATGGATCCAAAGAAATTGGCAAGGAAGAGGAGCACTTCAAAGTTCCCCTGCTTTTCGGTATAGCCAGCCACTTCTTTATGGTCTATTTAGGCAAGCAACTTAGTCACTTGAACGATATGGAAAAAGTATCTTTTGGCAAATGTGAGCTGTGTCTACAGCCAGTAGACTTTGCTGGTAAAAACTGTATAGATTAGATCTAAATATCTTGCTCCATACCAGACACCTCTTTTTATTCTGCAGTCTCCAGCTGTTTCTTGTACTTTATTCAGATACCCAAAGCTTTTAAAAGTTGGACTGAGCAGCTTGATAGAAAGGATGTAGGCTTGTCTTGAATCTCCTTTCAGAGAAGAGAAGCATTTGGGATTCCTGCAGCCTCAGAGGAATTTAGTCAGTGTTTAACCACTGCATGCAAAAACAGCAGGGTGCAGAGGAAAAAAAATGAGTATTTCCCCTATGCAGTTTGATCAATACATCTCAAACCGAACTTCCATTTCAGCTGCAATTTACAAATTAACAGAACTGTAACATTTTTGAACAAATGAGAAATAGGGAGTCAAAGGAAAGTGGGGGGTAGTACTGTAATTAGATATTGTAGCTAGAATTCAGATCCCAAGGTGGGACTGAGACATCCAAAGAAAAATCCTACAGGGTGAGTTTTCTTCTCTCACTCAGTTCAGTGATCAAACAAAAATAAAGTAACACCCTAAATCCTTTTCCCATAAGAAGTTTCTTCAAGACTTATATGTTGAGTTTGGAGATAAGGTAGTTCCTCTTCATTTGTTTTCCTTTCTCAAAACCAAATGGCATTTCTGTGTTCCTGGTAACATGAAAATGATTGGTAGCATACATCAAGCAAATAAATTAATTGAATAAAACACATCCATTCTCACAATTACATGGATGTGATTTGGTTAAGGTTTTTAAACTCAGAAAATAAAGAGACCTTAATACTAGAGTAACAGAAAATCAATGCTTTTCGTATTTGAGGAGTGGAGGTTTCAGCTATGGATCAACAAATCCATGCCATTTCCTGGTTTTCTCTATATAAAAAGAATCATCAGTCCTTTGAGTCAGTCAAACCTCTGAAAGAACATATGTCCTGTTTTCTCTCCTGGAATAGCACAAAAAATAAATAAATAAATAAATAAAAAATCCTTTGCGCTATTTCTAGAACCTCTTAACTACAGATAGATGGACAAACACCTTTTAACTTATTCACTGCCAACAGCATGTCTGGTATTTGAAAACATGTCATTACAGGTAAATAGAGACAAGCAAGAAGTGAATGTATATAAATAAATTCTCTTTACTGCTTTTTTTTTTTTTGCCTTTTTTTTTTTTTTTTTTTTGCTTTTTGCTATTATTTATATGTCCTATCTATTTTGAAGAAATTATTTTCATCAAAATGAATCTGATGTCTTCTGCTGGAGAGTGAATACACTAAGAAAGGTCAAAATGCATTATCATCTTGTAATAATTATGAATACATTTTTTCCCCATAGCTGGAAGGTAAAGCTAATGCTGCCATTAAAGATTTCCAGATACAAGCTGTTTCTTTGGACTACTACACAGCAAGTTCTGTAGCAACAGACTAAATAAAATCTCCTGAAAGCTTATGAGGTTCTACATAGACCTTGATCTTCCCTTTCCACCATATTCTCCATCTTTCATGTCAGCATGTTAATAAGTGCCCTGGATTGCTCATTAGTTTTATGATCTCTTGAGATAGCTCAGAAGTGGAGGAAACATTTCATTGAATAAACTAACAGTGGCAAAGATCTCCACTTTACAGGTATCATTGTGCCACATTATGTTTCACATCTAACATACCAGGTTTTCTGTTCCCTTTGCTGCATAAAGCACGATTTCTTTCTGATATTTGTATTCAGGACAGTAATTGGATTGGAATACTATTTGAGCTGTGAGAGTATTTATCCTTGTATCAGAGTTTTTTAAAAAATTGACACACTTGAGTAGTAATCCACAATAAAATAATATTGATCTATATGAAATACATGACAACTTTCTGAAAGTAAAGCAGTAATCATACAGAATCACTACAGTCACATAGCACAATCACAACTAGTATTAGTCTGGTCACTGCTCATTGTTTGTGCCATTATAAGTGGCAATCTATAAAGGATGCTAAACTAAAGGTTTCAGCTAAATTATTGCATATATAACCTTGCAAATGTAGCACAGAACATAAAAGAATGGGAGCTTGCAAATACATGGGAGAATGTGGACAACATATGATTTAAATAGCCACGTTCTCAACAAAGAATTTGGCATTAATTCTATATTCTAGTGCTAATTTTACAGCACCAATGGTGTTATTTAGTGCTATCAAATTTATAGTTGATAATTCAGCACAAACAACTAACACAGACACTTGTTTTGTTACCCAATAGCAGAACAGGCAAGCAGATGCACTTAGAAACATAGAGAATATAAAACTGAGTTCAGAGCCACCTGATGTCATAAAACATCTCAATGTTAATTCCCAAGAAAAATGTAAAAGGGCATTGCATATGCCAAAAGCCCTAACTGACCTTGAGAATGCAAGACGCCAAACTGGTCCCAGTGATCATGCTTACTGTTCCCTACACAATTACAGACACGTACAGCTTTTTTCCCCCACTTGCTCCTATAAAGCAGTTATGGGCTGTAAGCCCAAATATCTTTGATAAGTTAAAAACTAAGCCTTTTAGAGAAAAAAAAAAAAAAAAAAAAAAAAAAAAAAAGCAGCACCATAAAACCAAAATCATAATATAAGTCTATAATCACAGAATCACAGAATTGTCTGTGTTGGAAGAGACCTCAAGATCATCGAATCCAACCTCTGACCTAACACTAACAAGTCCTCCACTAAACCATATTGCTAAGTTCAACATCTAAACATCTTTTAAAGACTTCCAGGGATGGTGACTCCACCACTATCCTGGGCAGCCCATTCCAATGCCTCACAACCCTTTCGGTAAAGAAGTTCTTCCTAATATCCAACCTAAAACCTGGCGTAACTTTAGCCCGTTCCTCCTCGTCCTGTCACCAGGCACATGGGAAAATAGACCAACCCCCACCTCGCTACAGCTTCCTTTTTGTGTACCCGTAGAGTGTAATAAGGTCGCCCCTGAGCCTCCTTTTCTCCAGGCTGAACAAGCCCAGATCCCTCAGCCGCTCCTCGTAGGACTTGTTCTCCAGGCCCCTCACCAGCTTCGTCGCCCTTCTCTGCACCTGCTCAAGCACCTCGATGTCCTTCTTGTAGCGAGGGGCCCAAAACTGAACACAGTACTCGAGGTGCGGCCTCACCAGAGCTGAGTACAGGGGGACGATCACCTCCCTAGCCCTGCTGGTCACACTGTTTCTTATGCAAGCCAGGATGCCGTTGGCCTTCTTGACCACCTGAGCACACTGCTGGCTCATATTCAGCCGACTATCCACCATCACTCCCAGGTCCTTCTCTGCCTGGCAGCTCTCCAACCATTCCTCTCCCAGCCTGTAGCTCTGCTTGGGGTTATTGCGCCCCAGGTGCAGGACCCGGCACTTGGCCTTGTTGAACTTCATGCAGTTGACCTCAGCCCATCGGTGCAGCCTATCCAGATCCTCCTGCAGAGCTTTCCTACCCTCAAGCAGATTGACACACGCACCTAACTTGGTGTCATCTGTGAACTTACTGAGGGTGCACTCAATGCCCTCGTCCAGATCATCGATAAAGACATTGAAGAGGACCGGCCCCAGCACCGAGCCCTGGGGAACTCCACTAGTGACCAGCCTCCAGCTGGATTTGACTCCATTCACCACGACTCTTTGGGCCCGGCTATCCAGCCAGTTTCTAACCCAACGAAGCGTGCGCCAGTCCAAGCCAAGAGCAGCCAGTTTCTTGAGGAGAATGCTGTGGGAGACGGTGTCAAAAGCCTTGCTGAAGTCAAGGTAGACCACATCCACAGCCTTTCCCTCGTCCACCCAGCGCGTCACTTTGTCATAGAAGGAGATCGGGTTCGTCAAGCAGGACCTGCCTTTCATAAACCCATGCTGACTGGGCCTGCTCGCCTGCTTGCCCTGCAAGTGCTGCGTGAGGACACTCAAGACAATCTGCTCCATGAGTTTCCCTGACACTGAGGTCAAGCTGACAGGCCTGTAGTTTCCCGGGTCTGCCCTCCGGCCCTTCTTGTAGATGGGCGTCACATTTGCTAGCCGCCAGTCAACTGGGACCTCCCCCGATAGCCAGGACTGTTGATAAATGATGGACAGTGGCTTGGCCAGTTCCTCTGTCAGTTCTCTCAGTATCCTCGGGTAGATCCCATCTGGCCCCATCGACTTGCGTACATCCAAGTGCCGTAGCAGGTCACCAACCATTTCCTCATGTATAGTGAGGGCCACATTCTGCACCCCATCCCCTTCCGCCAGCTCAGGGTACAGGGTATCCGGAGAGCAACCGGTTTTGCCGCTGAAGACTGAGACAAAGAAGGCATTAAGCACCTCCACCTTTTCCTCATCTTTTGTAACTAAGTTCCTCCCCGCATCCAGTAAAGGCTGGAGATTCTCCTTAGTCCTCCGTTTTGCATTAATGTATTTGTAAAAACATTTTTTGTTGTCTTTAACGGCAGTAGCCAGATTGAGCTCCAGATGAGCTTTGGCCTTTCTGATTTTGTCCCTGCACTGCCTCACAACATCCTTATAGTCCCCCCAAGTGGCCCGCCCTCTTTTGCAAAGATTATAAACCCTCTTTTTCCTCCTAAGATCAAGCCACAATTCTCTGTTCAGCCAGGCCGGTCTTCTTCCCCGCCAGTTCGTCTTTGGGCACGTGGGGACAGACCGTTCCTGCATCATTAAGATTTCCTTTTTGAAGAGCCTTCCTGGATTCCTCTGCCCTTCAGAACTGCTTCCCAAGGGACTCTACCAACCAGTGTCCTGAACACTTCAAAGTTGGCCCTCTGGAAGTCCAATACAGCATTTTTACTGGTCCCCTTCTTGGCTTCTCCAAGAATGGAGAACTCTACCATTTCATGGTCACTCTGCCCAAGACAGTTTCCAACCACCACATCTCCCACCTTCTTCTCTGTTTGTGAAGAGAAGGTCTAGCGGGGCACCACCCCTGGTAGGCTCACTAACCAGCTGCGTCAGGAAGCTATCTTCCACGTTCTCCAGAAACCTCCTAGACTGCTTTCTCTGGGCTGTGTTGTGCTTCCAGGATATATCTGGGAAGTTGAAGTCCCCCACAAGAACAAGTGCTGATGATTTCGCAACTTTTGTCAGCTGCCTGTAGAACTCTTCATCCGTCTCCTCATCCTGGTTCTGCGGTCTATAACATACCCCCACCAGGATGCTTGCCTTGTTGGCCTTCCCGCTGATCCTAACCCAAAGGGACTCAACCTTGTCATTCCAAGCCTCAAGTTCCATGACATCACAACTCTCTGATATAGAGAGCCACACCACCACCCCTTCTGTGCTGCCTGTCCCTTCTGAAGAGCTTATAGCCAGGCATTGCAGCACTCCAGTCATGAGAGTGGTCCCACCACGTCTCCGTGATGGCAACCAAGTCGGAGCCTGCCTGCTGCACAATGGCTTCCAGCTCCTCCTGTTTGTTACCCATGCTGCGTGCATTAGTGTAGATGCACTTCAGCTGGGCCATTGCCTTCTCTCCCAACCTTGCCATTGTTCCCCCTGGCACAGCTCCAACAATCCTTGCTTCAGCCCCATCCCCCTTCTTACCTAGTTTAAAGCCCTCTCAATGAGCCCCGCCAGCTCCTGGCCCAGGATCTGTTTTCCCCTTAGAGATAGGGACCCATCTGCGGCCATCAGGCCGGGTGCCGAGTAAAGTGCCTCATGGTCGAAAAAAACAAGATTTCTGTGTTGGCACCAGCCCCTGAGCCACGTGTTTAACAGGTGGGCTTTCCGTGTCCTCTCTGTACCCCTCCCTGCCACCGTAGGGATGGACGCAAACACCACCTGCACCCCTGCTCCATCCACTAACCGTCCCAGTCCCCTAAAGTCTCGTTTGATAGCCTTCAGGCTTCTCTCTTCAATATCATCACTACCTGCCTGGACTATCAGAAGAGGATAATAGTCAGAGGGGCGAACTAGGTTGGGAAGCTTTCTGGCAATGTCCCTGACCCTGGCCCCAGGGAGGCAGCAGACTTCCCTACGGGTAGGGTCAGGCTGACAAATAGGGCCCTCTGTTCCCCTGAGAAGGGAGTCGCCTACAACAATCACCCTTCTTTCTGTCCTGGTGGAGGCAGTCCTGAGGCGTGGAGTCGACTTCCTCGCCCTAGGCATCCTCCTGGGCAGACTTTCTACCTCTTCCTCAGCTACCGGTCTCTCAAGCTCCAGGGCCTCAAACCTGTTGTGTAAGGGCACCTGGAAAGGCGGGCGGCATCGCCTGTGATGTCAAGCAGGGACCTGTCTCCATTCCTCCTCAACTCCTAGGTCCCCTGCCTCTGCCCGACAGCAACAGGGCAGGGGGTCCACCCCCATTTGGGGTGTCTCACCCCGGTGCTTGTCCTTCAGGCCACACAGGGAGTCACTCCACAAGTCTATCTCTCGCTCACACTCCCTGATATCCCTCAAGGTCTTGACCTACTTCTTGAGTTCTGCCACCAGGCAGACCAGGTCGTCCACCTGCTCGCCCCTCACGCACACAGTCTCTCTGGCCCCCACAGGTGGTAGCAACAGGCTCAGGCACTCCCTGCACCCAGAGACCTGAACTGCCACAGTTTTGAGCAGGCAGTCGGTCTGCGTGTGTACAGACTTCCTGGAGAGTGCACTGTGCCTGGTGTTAGAGAAAGCGCTTTCATAATTTCAGGGCTGTTTGAGGATATCCTGGCAGAGCTAACAGGGGTTTCTAAAGAAACTAAGGTGAAATACTGCAGGTTGTGATCACACTGTTACCACAGGGACAGTAACAGAAACCCAATATTTGCCCATGGGGGTTAACTGTGATTTGGGAAAGTTTTTGTTGTTGTTTCAAAAATTTAATTTTCTTCAGTCTTCAGAACTGTCAGACTGTATTATACAAGAGCTTTCTTTTTATAAAGTTAACTACTGTTGTGAAGCATAAGCCAACCAAATCTACTATAAACAAGCCAAAATAACCAGCAGATGCCAGAAAACACATTCGTCGAAGGTAGTGGTTTTTATTCTGATACCTGCATGATGGCTGATAGCAATTCCTCTGATCTATTAGCTGGCAGAACGTGCTGCTCAATACAGAGGCCATGTTCCACGTCAAGACTGTTGTGGAAAACAATTAATTGTATGCCTTTCACATATCCATTTATCTAGCTTGACCTAATACACACTAAGTTCAAACCAATACAGAGACAAACAACAGAAAGATAACACTGAACTCAGATAAGAATCATATTCAAGTAGGCAGAGTAATTATACAGCATACAATCAAATTCATATACTTACATAACCTAGCTTAGCACTGTCTCTTCAGAAATGGAAGAACTATAGGAAATCTGGAACGTAGTACAAGGTTTAAATAATGGACATTTTTAAAATAATGCAAAAATATGATAAAAAAAAAAAAAGGATTCTATTTGTTAATTTAAGTGAAAAGCTATGCATGCTGCCTTTATATTATGCCACTAGTAAATTATTGCGTAAGAGCTATTAGCACTTACTGAAAGACATTGTTTTCACAGTGTGCAATGTGGTGGTACAATGATCCAATCTTTCACTGCTCAAGTCAAAAGCTTATCTTTTCAAACAAATCCAAGAGCAAAGTCCCACATCTGGGTCGGGGCAATCCCAAGGACAAATAGAGGACGGGTGGATTGAGAGCAGCCCTGAGGAGAAGCGTAAGGGTGTTGTTTGATGAGAAGCTCAATGTGAGCCAGCAATGTGTGCTCGCAGCCCAGAAAGCCTACCATATCCTGGGCTACATAAAAAGAAGTGTGGCCAGAAGGGCAAGGGAGGTGATTCTCCCCCTCTGGTCTGCACTTGTGAGACCCTGCCTGGAGCACTGCATTCAGCTCTGGGGCACGCAGCACAAGAAGGACATGGACGTATTAGAACTAGTCCAGAGGAGGGTCACAAGGTTGATCAAGGGGCTGGAGCACCTTTCCTGCAAAGACAGGCTGAGAGAGTTGGGGTTGTTCAGCCTGGAGAAGAGAAGGCCCTGGGGAGATCTTATAGGGGGCTACAGGAAAGCTGGGGAAGGACTCTTGTGTCAGGGAGCGTAGTGATAGGACAAAGGGGAATGGTGTTAACTAAAAGAAGGGAGATTTATTTTAGATATAAGGAGGAAATTCTTCACTCAGAGGGTGGTGAGGCACTGGCACAGGCTGCCCCATCCCTGGAGGTGTTCAAGGCCAGGCTGGATGGGGTTTTGGACAACCTGGTCTGGTGGGAGGTGTCCCTGCCTATGGCAGGGAGGTGGAACTGAATGATCTTTAAGGCCCCTTCCAACCCAAACCGTTCAGTGATTCTCTGCTTTTAAATTCTCTAAGAGTAAAAACTTCAGGAATGTCTTACCTTGTCTAGGTCTTCCCATATCTCCATATTCACAGGGCTATTTTGGGAAAAGAAAGATGAAAAACCTTTTGTGAAACTTTAGAAGAAACATAATACCAGTCTGAAACCACATATGATAAATGTCAGAACAGACATAACCTCTAGAGAAATTTAGAAGATTTTAAGTTACATTCTCTTCATGTAACCTTATAGTTTATACCTGCAGCCCCAGTATGTTAACATGTTTCTCAGAATCTAGTTCATGGTGTCAGTGACAATGGCAGCTCCTGATGTAGCTTGCAAGAGTGGATGTCAGAGTAGTATATCTGATGGTATGATTTTGAAATATACAGGGACTTGAGAAACAAATTCCTATCTGTTTCATAATCTCCCTTGAAGGAAACATGACCAAGAAATGTGAGCTCTACAGACACCTGAGGGAACCATTTAATGGTCTCCACAGACACAGTAGTAGGTGTGGAAAATATTTGAGGGAGATTTTTAGATGAAAATATAAATGCTTTGCAGAAACCAATACGGAATTTTGAAAGTCCAAGATTTAGAACCAAAGTAAAGAGTACAAAAATAGGTAGGAACAGAAATCACTGGGACACAGCCATATGCTATAAAGAATCGGTAGGATTAAAAGGGCACTAGGAAGGGCAATGTATGAAGAAAGGAACGAGGCCCTGTTCCTTCAAAAAAATGCTGGTTGTAAGCAAAATGAGAATATGGGAAATACAGAAGGTAAATGAAACAAATGAGCTTCCTCCCCAGGTACAAATTTAACCTCTTTTCACCAGTTCAGGAATACTTAATTTTCTGCAGTCCCCTTCCTCTCCTACAAACTCATAGTGATCAGAAAAGTCCAGGGAGAAAGCTGTGGGCTGGGCTGCAACTGCTTTCAACACCGAGCAGCAAGGCAAAGAAGCCTGAGGCAATGGAACTGCACTGACAGGAAACTAAATGGAAAGTGTTGTATTAATTACCATGAAACAGATAAGCTCAGAGATTCAGTGATGCCAGCAAGGATCCTGTCACTCTCCAATCCTAAACAGTTAACTGTAGTTCAGAGAGCTGAGTGTATCTGATTTGTCTCATGGCAACAATCACTGGTAAATACTTCTGCAGACCTTTAACAAAGACAACACAACAAGAGCACTTTAAGTTTAAAACGAAAGCCTAGCAGTATTTCAACAGCAAACTTTCAACTGCAAAGCATTTCAAGAACCTTTCCCTTCTCCATGAAAATCCTCGGAAGAAAGAGCACTAGCTGAGTTGGGGTAGAGCTCCTGCTAACATCTGAATCACTTTGCTTAACACAAGACAATACACCAAAGAGCAATGAAACTAGAAAAAATATATAAAGACTTATGGTAATCTTCAGGGCTGACTCACTCAAATTCAGTGCTGGTCACAGCAGAGTCTTATCAGTGACTTCAAGTTCTGGCAAACAGACACTGCCCTCTGGCTACAACTGGCTTCTCAGTTACTGACTGGCAAAGATAGATTCCTCTTAATAAAAGGCAAAATCTGTAACATAAGAGAAACAACTAGTAAAACAGTGAAGAAACATATAAGAAAGGAAGGTCAGAAACTTTGCAGTTGAATTCCAAATACCTGGAATTTAATAAAACACATGTGAAATGATGGTTAGAAAATCCATCTTAACAAAAAATAAATAAATAAATAAATAAAATTGCAAATACATAACCCACTGAAAGACTTCCATCATCACAACTTGCTCATAACTGATCAAAGTTTGCCTCTTGTACATTTCATGGAACAGTTTTAAATTGAAGGAACAGGTTTTGTTTTCATAAATGAAAGTTTTTCAGATACCCCTGAATGTTTTTATTAGGCTTGAAGGTTTGTCTGCTAAGACAGTTGGTCTCCCTTTACTACTCGAATTAACCCTGACCCAGATTCCAATAGGAATTTAAAATTTGTATAATACGTCAGATTTAAGCCTGAGTTTTGTTTTTGTTTTTTTTTTACTGTTTCAGCTGAAATCAGTGGGACCTGGGGTATTCTCATCACCCCAAAGCTGTTCAAATACAATTCTCAGGTGAGGAGTAATTCTGTCTTTTCTAAGCCCTTGACAAAGTATAAAGCTTAAGGGAGTATGTGAGATTAAGTGAAGTACATTTAACATATACCAAAATGAACTTGGAAAGATGCTTGTCTAAACATAAGCAAGAGAGCATTTAATGCTACACATAAGCCCAGTATCCCACAGTGCTCCTGTTCTCAAATCTGGTAGTAACAAGGTGATATTAAAGAGTACCCAGCAGAAACTGCAAGCAGATTTAAAATTGACCAAAGAGGTTTCCACAGAGAATACTGACAGGACCAGCACCACAAACACATTATGTACCAATATGTGCCAAAGAAATAACTGCTAATAAATGTAAGTTGTGTTGGATATGCTACTCAGATTTTTTACAGTGGTCAGAAAAAAAAAATGAAAGATTTACAGCTACTGTAAAATCTCCTTGGATGCTGACATCTACAGAAGGACACTTCCCTGCACTTCAGACACTTCTTGGGCACTTCCCTGTTCTTCAGACATTTTTCTGCAAGTACGTCTAGAGTTTACAATGCCCAAAGAACTGCCAACTCTCAAGGACAGGTAAAAACAACTGTGAATGCATAAGAAACACTGTTATTTTTATTGAACTATTTCTAGGACAAATTCTGAAAATAAATAAATAAATAAATAAATGATAGAAGTAGTTAAATATTTTCCCTTCCCATACTTGAAATTTCAGCATAAGAATTTCAGTATATCTTCTCTACTTACACAATTAAATTCAAGATGCATGAATAGTAATTATTTTTTAAATTAAGAACTCATTACTCTTCTCTCAAATGACAAATTACTAGACATAGCAATATCTCGGTAATCATCTGAATACTTATAAAGGCTTTTTTGAATTGCATTCACCTGCCTGAAGTACCAAAAAGTAACCTTTAATCTCAAACTTTTGAAATACATTGAACATATTCAATATTCATACACATTATGGGCAGATTACTGAATTCGGATAATGACCTCTATTCACTTTTCCAATAAACTCATACAGTTAGGTCTTTATTTACCTATAGGCATTTTTCCATGCAAAGATTAAACATGCTTCCAGCTTTCTGATGATTGCTTGAAAATACAGAATATTAATGCAGATATGATTGTCTTCAGACATCCAGTTTTCTGAAAAACAGATGCCATTTCTCACTGTAAAAACTCATGTCCCAAAATACTACTAAAAGAAAAAAAAAAAAAATCTGGTTACAACAAAGTTAATCTTCAAACATTAAGAAAACAACTACTGCAGAATTTGCATTATTTAGAAGATACTGTGAAAAGTTTCCATCATATTAGGGGGGAAAAAATATGGGTCTTTTTTTTCCCACCTTCATAATAATGTGAACCATATTCTGTACAAAGACTATCCCACTCAATTTTCCCAAGGCTTGACATACTTTTTGAAAAAGTACAAATTTAAACTTGACAAAATTTAAAGAAATCTAGTGTGAGACCTGATATTTAAACTTCAATACATTTTAAAATATATTCATTGATTTTTCTGCAGCAAGGAAGTCAACAATTTTCTTCCAATTGTTGTGTTTACATGACAACTTAATTCTAGCCAGCAAAATCCTCTGCTTAACTGTAACGACATCAAAACAGAGACTTTTTGTTATATAATACATTATATCACAGTTGGTAAAATATGATTTTGTTCAATGTCAATGTGCTTTCACTTCTTCATGGGAAATCAATTGCTAAAAACATAGGTAAGTAGGCAAGAACTTGGAACACGGTTGAAATAGATTTTTTGCAAATATGTGTATGCATAGCCTCAGGTCATTGTTGTTAATGCCAAGGTTTCCTAAGCAGCTCATTTCTCCAATAAGCCGTTTACCATAAGACTAAAGCATGAGGTGATATACTACATCAAAACCTCTGATTTTAGAAACACCTTCACAATTACTGATCTCACATTTAAAGAAAAGCAATCCAAGAACATTAACTGCTTGAAGACCTTCCAGCTACAGAATTATCAATAATTACAGAATAACTATGTCTCTGTAAACAATCCATCATTTCTTTTTATGATACTCAAATACTTCAATGGGAAGTGTTTGTCAGGTTGAGACAGTGACACAAAAATAGATATGCTACAAATGGATTTATATAGGATCCCTTAATGGTAAAAAGCATGTACTACAGCATATAGGCACTGAGCTGCAAGATTTACTTTCAAATGATACAGACTTGGCGTTATTCCACTCCTGTTTCCTTATCATTTATCTTACCTACCAGATATACCACACTCTGAAATTCTGTTTGCTTTACAAAATCATTTCATTGCTACAAGAACTATCATTTAAAATCTTCACATACTTTCCACAGCTACTTTTCTTTCATCTTTTACCTCATTTTTTTCTTCTTCTTCTCTTTAACATCTGTCTCTATTTATTTCCAAATAACATCCATCTTCAAAAAGTAACATTATAGGTTTGAGTGTCATTCAATCACAGGTTGCCAGCATCAGATAGAATATTACCACTATTGATCTTGCCACAGATACTTAGGTCATACTCAGCAAAATTTTTGCACAAAATATATCAAGCATTATCTGTTCTTACTGGTAATTATTAACATGAAAATGTGTCACAATTAGCTCTGTTTTCTTACCTAAGCATGTAATGTACATAGTGACTTTAAGTTACTATGCATTGCCTTGTACTTCAGCATTCATAGGCAAATTGTCAAAATTTAAGTCAATACAACAGAACAACAACAATAAAGAATACCAAAACAAACAAACACCTTCCTTCAGCCTACCACTCAGATCTACTACACAGACCATTTTCATTGAGAATAAAATATGTACAGTTCTTGCTTTATTTGGAATTCAGTTTGTGGAAGGGAACTCATGACTGACAGATGAAAGTTTTCCAAGTAAAATACATGAACGACGAAATACCTTATTTACCTTCTCAACATGAATGTAAGACACTAAATTGTGTAAATAACAAAACAGGAACCCTAGTTCCATCTACTGACCAAATGTTCTCTAGTTAAATATGTCGCTCTTGTCTTAAAGAGACTGGTTTAAGAATCTGCTAATATATGAAATTCATTATAAAGATAAATAAACGGAAGTTTTATAGTTAATTATCATGAATTATAATGTTTTCATTGCAACACAGTAGTAAAAACCTTTGCTTGGGTTTTATGTTTCTGTCTTCACATAGTATGCTAAAAAATAAAGTAATTCAGGAGGGAGAGAAAAAAATCCATCTTTAAAAGACAGCAGACTACGATAACCCTATTAACATGATACTGTACATTTCTGTTTTGACTGTGCTACAATGGAATGCTATGCTGAATTATGGATTGCAAAATAAAACGTATTATAAAGGCCTGCACATTAGGGTGTTAATTATACTCCATATGCAAGTTTTCACATCAGTAGGTTTAAGCATATCATAAGATCAGGAAACCATGACAGCCTTTTCAGTTTAAACTTACCATGTAATTGTTAGTCAGAGTTGAGGACTTAGGGCACGACCCAGAGTGGCATTTGACTGAATAGTAGTACAGGTACCTGTCTCGTTTGTCGTTTAAGTCTAAAAAAGATTTATGATGACAGAAAAGAAAGGGCTGTAAGATAAAAAGAGGAGTATTCGTGTTGCCAAAAAATGTTTATGGATAGAAAATGAGCAGGTTTGTTCTCCTGACCAATGGCATCAATGAAGCAAGGAGAAACACACCCAAGGGTGGCAGTAACCATTTCATGCACTCCCCAACTCTTCTTTTGGGTGAAGGAGGAGACAGCAGAGCAGACAACAGGTCTTTCTAGGGGAAAAAGGTGGGGCAAAGCCTCCCTAGGAGAGAGCTGGAAGTTTCCACGTCACTTCCACACCATGATAATGCACAAATACCATTGATTTGCTGAAAATAAGGTGAACACGAGAGTTAAGAGAGGTTTAAGAGCTGCTGCTTGTTGTTTTCCTCTGGTGGCAAAGGGTCTGCTCTGTCAGCAGCCAGGATCCCGATGACAAGGCTCTCCTTCAGCACCAGTTACTGGGATGTGGGACTTCCAGCTTGCAACCCCTGTAGCAGGAGTTGCTTAATTATTCATAGCGAATGTAATAGCTCTGTGCCCCGGCACTATAGGGGCACAGACTTTAAATTCTCTCAGGCAGAGAAAGGTTTATAACACAGGCAACTGTAATATTTTCCATTGAAAAACAGAAGACTTCTGAATACTTAATTTCAGTAAGGAAGAATATTCCAGTTTCATTCAATTCAGTTATATCCAGTATAAAACCAAACATTTGTATCAAAAAATCAGAAAACAATGCAATATAATAAAGATCTGATATTTATATAGATGAGATATTTTTATTCCCATTCTTCTACTATTACATCAAATAGTGCTCTCTGAAATAATATATAATCTAGGGGGAAAGGGCTATAATATATGAGTTGTCCTCAGCTTTTGTAAAGCTAGGATTGTCACTCACACTTTGAAAATGAAAAGATTGCAGCTAGAGCCGAATTATCTATATACAGCATTGTATGGTATGTTGCATAGAAACCTGTGCAATATTTATCAAGTCTCATTTACTTTTAGAAAATACAATTCCAGGGTCAAAGCTATTTGTACATTAGGTCACAGTTTAGTGAATAGCTTTAACTGAGAAAAATAGATAAATACAGAAATCAGAATGTTTTCCTTCAACATTTTCCTTCAAAAAGTTAAAATCCAAGAACATTTTGTTTACAGGCAAGCCAAGTATACCAACTATTCTTTGAATATCTACACTCCGTTCATTTTGCTATATACAACGATTTTTGGTCTGCCATTTTCATGGCCTTCATTACACTTGGCCTTTATCAAAGATTTAGATGTCATTGCATCAATATAATTCCTCTCCTTTACATACGTTCTGAAAGAGCAAAATAAATACCTGTGTCCTAAATTCACCTTTAAAAATGTCTTCAGCAAACAAGAATCATTTCAGAGGCATATTGTCTTAATGGCTCTAAATGTCATTAAAATACATTCACAGGGAGCAAAACACTTATTTTAGCATTTCTTCCAGATCAGAGGTCCTAATATGTCAGCGTTAGCTTCCATGCCCTGTGAACAAAACTAATTCTATACAAAATGAGGCATGAGTTAAACACTTAACATGAGAAGAACACATATATCATGAATAATTCTGTCTTTCACAGACTTGCTATAACTAAAGTAACAAAAATTATTAAATATATTTCAAGAAAAATAGTTGAAGCCAATGTAAGACAAGCACTAGTTCTAATATCAGATCTACCAGGTAGGGGTAGAAGGAGCAAACACTGCAGAAATGCAGGCTGTGAAGATATCAGGAAGTCAGTCACTGTACTTGTGTATGAGCAGTGCTACAATATGCATTGATGTCTCCATTGTTTAATCTTAATTAAGCTAATAAAATAGCAGCATCAAGCTTGTTATGCTACTATCCTTCACGTTCTGAGTATCAAAAACAATGAAACACAAAGCCGCACATTGAATAGGAAAAAGGGAAAGTAGTTTATCACAAAAGCAGAAAGAACATAGCATCCCATCTAAAATATAAAGGGAATAATTGTACAAGGGTTTGTAGAGATAACTGCACTGGAATAATGGCTTCAGAGTTAAATACGTTAACATACTACTGGTATTTTGCAATACTAAACAGACAAATTGTGGCCCAAGTTTCAAGCACAAAAGAAAAAAATTCTTAACCTGCCTAATTACTATGAGGGACAGAGTAGACAATGTACCCAAATGTGTGAAAACATATCAACAAACCAACACATAGAAATAGTATCTAAACAAAACAGAGTTCTGGCATTTAAATCTTTTGCAGAACACACTAAATTTGCATGTTTTTTTTATTATTATTTTTTTTATTTTCTTTCCAAAGAGAATAATGCCTTAGATGGTTCGATGGTTCAAACTAATGAAGTGTGTACAATCTTGCTCAGAGCCATATAGCGCTGTGCGCCTCATCATTAACTCTTGCTACACCTGAGAAATTGATAGCTTGTAAAAACAAAGAAGGCCAAAAGACCAAGTGTCAGTAAGCAGAATAAACTTTTGACTTCTCATTAACCACCCAGTGCTGTCAGAGGTCAGGCCAGGAGAGGAGCAAACTCAGGCAGGCTGGTAATAAACAGATACTGGGCTAAGAACCAGGCCCTACACTAGGCAACATCAGGAGCCAGGTCATGGGAAGCAGACCTGGGAACAACCATGGAGTGCATCCATAATCAAGAAGCCTCTCACTTACAGAACGACTGAAATAAAAGCACCAAGCAGGCCCACAGCCCCATTTCCAGCCTGCTACACTCAGGCTTTCTGGTGTGGGTCAGGATGAGAAACAGCTGACAAACCTGTGGCTGCTGAGTCTCTGTCCCCTTGTCAGTACTGGTTGGTTAAGGAGGACTCTGAATTTGCCTTCAAACATTTTGGGACATGATTAGAAGCCTACTATAGCACAAAAGATTATGCGGGGAAGTTCACTGAGCAAATCATGACTTTTCACTGAAAATAAGTTTCCAAAGGGCACTGAGGTCCTCTGTGCTTCCTACCACTGGCAAACAGTTACATCCAAATTAATTATGCCAACAAAGTCTTTTCACATGTGGTTTGGGGCAAAGTACAACAGGATTCAGTCACATTTCAGGCTTACAATTGTTCCTGAATGCAAGTTATAAAAGTAAGGGCATTTATCTAGAGAAATCTGTGATAGAATAAATCTTACATCTGCCTTGTATTCCATTTCTTTCAACATCTCAGGCATTTTTTTTTTTTTCTTTGCCTATAGAGCGAGCTAGTGCCAGGAAGTGGGCAAACAGGACTGAATGCTGAGGTTGCCTCTTTTAAACAAAAACTACCACATCATATTGTCTTGTGATCTCATCATAAAAGCTTTCTCTGGAAAATGAAAGGTTAGCTCATCAAGCAGTAAATGCAAACAATAAAATAATGTTGTCCCTTCACTGTTGAGATCGTGAGGATTTATCATACACAAGTATTTATTTTTAGCCATTTTCCCCATCTAACCTTTTATGCTATTATCATTTCAGTATGGGGGTCAGGCAGATTTAGTACAATGACAGAATAAAGTTAACATTCAGCAGCTCTGTTGGAGTTCTCTGTTTAATGAGACAGAATTGTGCGCTACAAGAAAATAGTTGTTTGGATACCTTACCATTAACAATTGGCCTAGGAAGAGAGATTGAACTACATCCAGAAAGGCTTAGATGCAGCAAACTGAACACGCTCCAGAAGGATTATCCTGTACTTCAAACATATGTTGCACTACAAATATTGTGACATGCAATACCAACCAGCAAAAGGCTGAGGACTACGTTGATGCTGTTTAATTGAACAGGAGTAAAAAGACAGTGTTCTAGATACAAGGCTTACTATTGATTTAGAAGTCTGCATCTCAGTTACAGTTTCAATTTTCTTTCCAACAGCTTCAAATAGTAAGATTTCTTAGTGACCTCCACTAATATTCATGTACAAAATGAGGGCTGAAACCTGTTGAAAAAGGTATTTACTCTTTTATTTTTATATTATCCATACTGAATGAATACTAATAAAGGCGAATGTGTGAATAACATCACACTCAGGAACCAGACAAACAGAATGAAGCTTCTGAATTATCTAAATGCATGCAAACAGTAGAGAGAATATTGACCAAGGTTTTGTTTTGTAATTTAGGTCTTGTTTTTGCTACAGTTTCATCAAATTCTGCAAGAGTAATTTGAGACATTCCAAGTGTAGGATTCAGCATAATTGTCTATGATCATATAAATCTCCACCTGCAGAAGCTGTCTGCAGCCTTGGCACTGCAATCAGCTTCATTTTCCATAGGCCAAAGGCCAAGGAACCATTCAATCAGCCAAGAGCCAGCAAGTATAAAAGTGTAGTAGGTGCAGACCAATTACACTTCAGAGAGATTTATTGCTAGCAAAGGCTAATTAATATCTTTACTCACTCCATCTAGACATTTTTTTAGGAGATAGAAAGTTAATTCTCCTTTGTAAGTCACAAGAGCACTAGCAGCTATTAATGTCTTGCCAACAGCAAGAAAATTATCTCACTTTTCTTTTATGTGTCATTGTTAGCAGCCTCTGCAGCATTCACTTCAGAGGATACACCTTCTCTTCATGCCTAGTAATATTTCAACCCTTGTAACTAGCTCTCACATTGGGATTTGGCCTGCTGGCATGCACTTACCCAGTTTGTTCCAGAAAATACCAGGAGACAGCAATTAAAAGAACCTGATCCTTCCAGTAGAGACAGAAGCCCACATGAAAACTCCCCTGGGTGAGCCTCCAGGTTCTCCTCACTTGCCAGATGTGCATTGAACTGAGGCTTTCAGCTGTTCCAGCTGGGGCTCTGCCAACACACAGGTACAGCTCAGACCTCTGGCAAAGGGACAAACTCCACCTTGCCAGAACTTTGGCAGATGGCTCCTATTCAATCTACATACTCAGGAGAGCAAGACTGTAAGAAAAAGCAGTGCTAACATGAATAGCACTCACTGAAGCTTGTATATTGAACATTTCCTTCTTTTCTGCATATTTCTGATGGACATCTGGTTTAGTAACATTCAGGATACCCATCCTCTCATTTTTCAGACTCCACTTTCCCCCCCTTTTCTCCTCCCCATTCTTTAGTTGAGGCAACCAGCATCTGCAGCCTGGGCTGTATTTGCAACATTCATTCCAGTAGGCATTGAGAGGTCTTTCTAACTTTGTCTCTGGAAGATACAATCTCCTTTTGCAGGTTTTTGTTTGTTCTCTTCAATCTTGCACTTTGAAAAAAAAAAAAAAAAATTCTCTATTCAGGAATGTCTTCTTTAAAATATAAATTAATATATTTGGTGAAGGCACCAAAGTAAATCCTCCTATTTATACCTTCAAGACTATGATTTAAGTAAACGTTTCTAACATAGAAATAATATCTCAAGACTCTACTAGTTTAACTAAAACTCCATAAACCTACCACCTAGAAAGGGTGGGGAGGGAAGGTAGGTGGGTGGGTGGGCGTTGCAGATAGGCCAGTGGTAGACAGGACACCGCTGATATACAGGTGAAGGTTTGACTTCTGTCTGGAGAGCAAGTAACAGAATTTGATCCAGAGAGTGGAAGGCAATTGAAAATAGCAAGAACAATCTGAAAGAAGTAGAACAAGGATTACAGTCTTTGCAGGTTGTGCAACTTACAAGTCCCCTGTATCAACCAAATATCAACAGATTACTCATGGAACATGTTCAGGATATGAAACATTTTATTTTAAAATCAGTTGGTATGAAGTTTTTCTTAAAGTGCAAGTACATTTATGCTATAGTTTTTTACATCTCAGTACCTTCTGCATTACGAAATATATGAGCTGAAACCTGTTTCTGAAATCTTTGGTGTCTAATGGCACCACGCACCAATAACACACCTGGCCCACAACACAGGAGGAAGCACATTTTTACTGAGACTGACTGGTATAAATTCACAGTGCTCTGTGGGATAAACAAACCTAAGAGATATGGATTGTAATCTATTCTAGCAGACTATCCATACAAACATATTAAAAAGCTGGCATTTGCAGCACAGACATTTGATCATTGAAAATTAAAGCTCTGTTACACAATCACTCAGAAAAACAACAGCTTTCTTTAGAGCAAAACTACATGACGGTAGGCAGTGTTTTGTTTGCTTGTTTTTTGTTGTTGTTCTTGTTTAAATCAATTTCCTATATTATTTTCACCCTTAATGAAGGGATCTCATCTTTCTTTTTAATGCAAACTGCAGGACAAGTGATTTTTCAAATAGTTTTTATCAGCATAATCTGTTACTATTAAAGCTGTCTAGTGAACAGATACTCCCTAATGCCTATGGATATAATAGATGGCTTAACAACTCCATAATAAGGAAAACAATTTAAATCAAGGGCTGCACATTTCTTCTCTATTACTTTCCAATAAGCATTTTGAAAGCAGGTAGCATAGGCTTCTTCCTTCTCAGAGGCAGATTTAATTGTTTTTCAATTCAGTTGGTCTTTCTGGGTTGTTCATTCTCTTCTCTGCCTTTGCTGAAAAAGTGTATTGATTTTTATCTGATCTTATGGCTCTTGCTGTACCATCAATGTAGCATGACAGAAGTGAATGCTGAACATCCAAGCCTTACTATGGTTGAGTAACATTACCTAATCAGTGGGACTGAGCAGCAAATCCACTATTTTCCCTAGCAGCTTTTGTTTGTTTGTTTTAACTCTAGTGGTCTGAATAACGTGTATCAACATGTTGGAGCAAAGTAGCCTTCTGCATAAGGTGGTGCAGGGAAAAGTCTTTCCATTTGGGGGCTGGGGAAGGGCTGTCACTGATCTTTCAATAATTTAGGTTGCAGAAAACAGTTGCTGTGCATAAAACTGTCTCAAGCAGCCTTTTCTGTATACTCATTCTGAGCTGTTTTTTGATTTTGCAAGACTGGTCTGATTTCGTGATTGCTTTTCGTGATTTGGTGATAAGAGACAGAAACCAGCAATGGTGTTTACTGTTTTGCTGCTGGACTAATAACCTTTAATTATATTTACTTAACTGGTAGATAAAGAGCTTTGATTACCATGGTGAAAGTAGTGTATTTGTTCATGCATCATTCAATGTGGATTTTCCTGTATATGATAGAGAAAGCAGTATTTTGTCTTGGGGTTGTTCATGTTTAGAGAGGATAAACATCAAGTTTTGACTCTTACTTTTGAAAAGTTGGCCAAAGCAACTAGCCTAGGAAGACACCAGAAATTTCAGCAGTCTGTTTTCCAAACAAATAGAGCACATAACATTGCTGGGTTTGAGTTGGTTAAGCTTATCACTGTCAAATATGTTCTGAAATAAAAGATCAAGACAGTAGCTGTACTTTAAACCACTGGTAATCTCAGGGTGAAATGAGCTTGGGCTTCCAAGGACAGTGAGTTATAACAGCAAGAGCTGCAGCCAATTCTTGTGAACAGAAAAGTTTTTAATTCTGTTTTACATGACATTTTGATAAAAGGAAGTCATTGAGGCCTAAGAAAAACAGTCCTTTGAGTTCATCTCATTTTTATCTATGAATAATTACAAATAAAAAATAAGAGTTTGAAATGAGAACATGTGAGTTTACAAATGCAGACCATGATGGGTCAATCCAATGAGTTTCTGAAGAGAAAAATCTTATTTATGCTGATTTAGTGACATGTCAACAAGGCATTAACACACAGACAATTCACAAAGGCTAAAATAAATAAATAAGGTAAGTAAAACAATACAATAAGAAGGTCACAATAAATACAAATTGTCTGCAATACAGCATAGTTAACAATGGTGGTTTGAACTTTTCTGTCATAAAAAATGGCAATGATCAATATACAGAAGAACCAGACTGACTCTCATAAGTTATGTGAGACAATATACATTATGTATTACATCTTTATCAAGTCATACACTTAAAAAAATAAATTAGAAGTTTTATTATGAAGTTGCATCTATAAACAGTAACAGAAGGATCCAAATGCAGTTAAAAGCTAGTAACCAAGAGACATCAAATCATAAGAGCTATTTGATGTAGCAAAGGATATAAAAAAATGTAACATTGAGGAATGTAAAATCAAAATCAGGAACGTGACAGACACAACCACTGCAGGTGCCATGTCTTATGGTCATCAGTAAGAAGGCAGCACCAAATGGCAGGTGTGATCATCCGACCTTTGTATCTCTGGCTACTTTAGTTGTCAAAATGCACAGGTAATGCAACCATTCAGCCAAAAAAAGAATTATTTTAGCTGAAGATGTGGAGATGCAGACATGCCATTGCAGACTTAGAAGTCTTCACCATGGTCCTGAACAATTCAGCTCTTTGCTTCAGTTTTTGCAGTTGTATAGGGTGAAGGCAATACCAGCCAACCCTACAAAGCGTTGTGAAATTTACTATTCAGTAGCAGTTTGAAATTGAATACTGCTGTGTTAGCATCACGATTTACAGCAGGGGTGAACGCAATGCTTTCCAACGACCTTAATTTTCTTTTTGATCTTTTTAAATGCATATAATTTCCCTCACAGTTAATAGGAACAATGCACGCTTACCAAAGGGAGAAGGCACTTGTGTCTCTTTCTCCAACCTAGAAACTTCCATTCAGTAACCTTTGGCTTCGTCTATTGCCAGAGTATCAGTGATTATACTTACATTTTCATTATATCAATATATTATGATATTTTTTATGATAGAAATTGTGCTGTAAGGACCAAAACTTAGGTTATGTTAGGTTATGTGGCAAAAGATCACCCGCACACCCACAGAGGAGCACAGAATGGCAATGGGGACAGCCCAAATAATCCCCTGCCCACTCCCATCCCAGCAGCCTGCCAAAGGGCCCAGAGGCACCACGGCAGGCAGGAACCCCACAGGCAGGGTCAGTGGGATTCCCATCACCACGAGGCACAGGGAGCAGCAGCTGGAGTGTCCTTCATTATGTAATGCAGGGGAAGAGCACGTGGGAACTGCACAAGACTTGCTACAGGATGTATAAGATCAGACAAATCCTCATTAAAGATCCAGTATCCAAGTCTCCTGTTTCCTGGAAGAGTGCTCGAGACTATCTAATTTTCATGCAGCAGACAAATAAACCTCAGAAGTGTGCTGTTTGATCAGGATTTTTATTAGAATGAGCAAACAACCTGATTTAGACGGTTTGTCCAGGAGGCTTACAAGAAAAGAGGGAGCACTTCTAAGAAACTTAAGCCATTTGTTAAATCAATATGGATCTGACCTACGCTATACTTAACTCATGGTGAGCCAGCTGCTGAAGCCAGCAACTGTGTTCATATTAGAAACTATTTCTTCAGCTTCTCAGGGTGATAAATGCAGTTTCCTTTTGAGTTGGTAATGTCCTCACTTGGAAGGGGTTGGGTTTATTTGTATTTCAACACAAGATCCTACCATCCCCATCATAAATAGCATTGGTATTCATGCATCGTGAACGTTACTTGTTCTGTTCATGCTCAGAATCTTTGTAAAATTGCTTCAGTGTGAGATCTGTGTTTGCAAATAACCTTAATTGGTGTTTGATTGGTAAACAGTTATGAATTAACCATGCAGGTAGTCAGAGTATAAATCTGGCTTCTACATGTGCAGAAGAAAAGGAAGAAGCAATGAAATATACAGGAACACAGATGAGAAGCCCTGTAGACAATTTAAAGAATGGCACATTTGTACATATAAATTATTTCAAATTGTGTGTGCACTCTGAAAAGCTTGGGAAAAAAACATGGGAAAGAAAAGGTACACTTACAAAAAGAGCTATGTAGTGCCAGGGGACAAAAAAAAAAAAAAAGACATAAAATTTTAGGTGGCTAGAGGAATGGTGACAGGGAAGGCCCCTTGCATTTTGATTATACCCCACACCACACATTTCTCTCCCAGAACTTACACTTCATGCTCAAGTGTTTTTGTTTTTCATTCCTTGTGCTCTCCTCACATTTCCGTTTTCAAAGCTAGAATTGATTAGAATGCACCTGCCCTCACAGGGAGATACGAAGTTGTGTGCTTACAAGAAGAGGCAGAGATTCATACATTGGTATAATGCAAAGGTTCAAGGCTCAGCAGCCCAATGCAAGGGACAAGAGAAAGACAAGAAAAATCCATTCCTTTGATAAACTCATTCCCATTGGCCCATAATGTCATACCTAAACCAGTACTTTTTAGTTCAGTAACTCTCGGATGTTTGTTTAAGACACAGTAAAATTTTCCAATGGAAAGACAAGACTACAGTACCAAATACAAACCTACTGACAGTAGACCTGCCTATTAAATTACATCTGGACTCCCCAGAAGCAGCCCACAGACCTCAGGTTGAAAGCCATTAATTTACTGCTTCTGACCTTGCAAAGACCTCTGATGACCTCAAAACCTCATCCCACAGGCTTTACATGGGACTTCCAAAACTTACTTCATCTAAAAAAAAAAAAAAAAGAAAACAAAACAAAAAAAAAACCATCAACATACAGTAAGCGCAGAAGTATCCCTTCACATTTACTGGTAAGCAGTTTTTACTTTTTTATTTATATTTTTTTTTAAACCAATCCTAGCAGTTCACTGGATTGTATTACAGTGATTTTTCAAGGACTACGCAGCAATTCACAGCAAAAACACCAGTTCAACATTTCAGCCAAAGCCTCTAATAGAAAACCCAACATTACACTAAGAAAAAGAAATCAGCAAAAATCCCACCTGAACAAATAACCCAAGTGAAAAGGACTACTGAATGGATAAAAAGCCTGTATTCATTTCCCAAGTGATGAAATATAATAAAAATGCTCAATTAAGTACTTAAAACTACTAAATGTCCAGAACCATTGTAGACCTAGGCTGTTTTTCAGTCTAATACCATATGGATGGATGTGTTTTTCTTTCATTTACTGGAAACAAAAATCATGCTATGTCAGCATACAGGCAGCTAAATAAATCAAGTGGGTTAGTTAAATACATGTTAAAAAATGTTACAGAGAAAGAGGACATTCCTGCAATATATTTAGTATTTCTGCAAGGTTTGCTGGAAAAAGGCAATCAGTTTACAGAAAATGAAAGGAAATGGGAAGCCCTGATGAATTTATGAAGACAAATAGTCAAAACTGTTAAAGACAGTATGAAAAATAAAAACAAACGCTGAAATAAGAGGAAGATAGCAGAAAAACAGAATGCAGAAAACACTGTTAACTAACCATGTAAAAGTCTTCCTTGGTAAAGCACACAAGGATGAGTAGAAAGATTATCATAGGAAGAAAAATACTGAAAATACTTATTTTGCAGCCTTCACACTTGGGGTGATTTTTAACTGTTAAACACAGAGGCCACATTTTCTAATCAAGATTTCAAGAACTATTCTGGCAGAAACATGTTACTTCAAAAAAACAAATTGTGGTTACTTTACAAAACTAGAGATATGCTGATTTTGGACGAGTAAAGGAAAAAAAAAAAACCTCCAATCAGAATTTCTTGTCATTAAATCTGATGTTAGGCTGCTCTCTTTGATCATGAACCCAAAGGATTCGTGGTACGGACCACTTGAACAATGCTTCAGTATTTGCAAACCAACATAAAAACAATCTAGAGAAGCCTGAGGTGATCTGTGAAGAGTTAGTGTTCATTCAAGCACCGTGGTATCCAGCTAACTCATTTCTAACTCCCATTTCATCACACCCTGTTCTTACTAAAGATGCACCCATCCACTGAGAAATGCACACAGCTAAGATGTGAGTCTGTCAAAGTGCTTTTGAAATAGTTCAGACTGCCATACATGGGCTGTGAGGCACCCTTCTTTTCTCCCCATACTTCAAAACATAGAAGATGAACAAGATGCTGCCTCTGCTTACTTCCTTCTTGGATCTCAGAATGGTATTGTGGTGGCAATATTTGTTAAAGCTTACATGCATGAGAAAAGTCTATGTTAACACAAAAACAAAACAAAACAAGCAAACAAACAAAACAAACAAACAAACAAAAAAAAAAACACAGAATTTGGGAGATCTCTATCACCTTATGAGATGTGTCCTTCATTAAAGGCTTTCCCTAAGCCTGAGCTCTCAAAGTGTTTTCACACCAACCATACTCATTCAAGCGGCCTTGTGGAATGTGGTAGTGTATTTTAAATTTGATTCCTTATTTTCCTACCTGTCTACAGCTCATGAGTCACAAACATACAGCAGCACAGAGACAGAGGCTTAGCTTCCTTGGAGTAGTGTTAGATTATATGACAGCATATAATCAGACTCCAGAGGGTAAGTCAAGAACTTCAATACACCTACTAACACAGAAATGCCCAAAGCTCATAAAATATGTGCACATTTCACAAACAATTCTGGGCAAGCTTAGCTGAGACTTATGTAGTTACACTAACTGTGTAGTACATACTGAGCGACCTGCATATACAATGGCTCTCTTGAAACCATACCACTGTCCTTCTCTCTAGAAAGTCAATTCGTGTCAAATAGAAAACCACAAGATTATGTAATAGGAGCATTGGTGCGACTGATCTTGCACTACAAAGCCCGTGGGGACACGACGTGCCTCAAAGAATAAATAAAAAATAATTTGAAAGTCCGAGTCCAAAAGAACTCCAATCCATTTTGTTTTCAAACAGATCAAATTCTACAGGATTTCTGGAAAGCATTACTCTTTCAGAAATGTAGCAGCTTTTTTGCTAAGATCTGGCAGCACGAGGAAAGGATGAAACAAGTGGCTCCCAAAAGTCAAGTCGTTCTACTAGAAGATGTAAACAAAGATAAACTACTGTTGTTTTGTTTTTTTCCTGCGTATCTGAATTACTTCGGTATTGAACAGCAGTGTAGCTTGGGGGTTTCCTTCTGGTGGCTTCAGACTTGTGCTGTAATTTAATTAAGCCAGTTCTCTATGGCTTTCTTGGTTTCCATAAGTAACAAATGTGTACTTCGAAGCAGCACATCAATGAAATCATAATCACCTGAGCAATTGGAAATGTATCAACATAATAATCTATACAGTGATAACTGAAGCCACAGTTGTGCTCCTCTGATAGTTTACTTGATTAAATACCAACACGAGTGACCATGAAAATTGAGGATGACATGACAAAAAGCGCTTTCCCAATCCTCCTGTGTAAAGCAGAGGAGCTTGCTTTCTGCTTTACACTTCAGCCACGGAAGCAGGAAATGCACTGCATTCCTCTATGTAATAAGGAATAAAAAAAACCTATGGACCACTGTATACTTCAGCAGAGACACTTAACAAAAGGTAAATGTCCAGAGTAAGAAACAGCCCTCTGCTTCATTTTAAGAGCCATCATAAATTTCTCTTTGCCTTGAGAACTGTACTTAGTGTACTTAGTGTACTTTAGTTCCTAAAGCTCAGGCCATCAAGTCTTTAATTCCTTATCTCGCCCTCCTTAACAGGTATTTCTGGAGCCATAGGTGGTGACTAAGAAGCCCGCTCCAAAGTCTTTACATGTAGAATTCAGAAATTCAGATTTACTTTTTAAAAGACAAATAACTGATAATGCAATAGACAAATATATAGCCAAACAAAAAGGAAAACAAATATCTACTTCATTCCTTGCAAGCTAACTTTAGTGACCACTGGTGAAAGCAAGCAGTAGAAACTTGGCCGAAAGCACTGCATGGCAGATGAGTCACAATTTACCAAAATCTTTTGCCTCTTCTCCTTTATAAACATTCAGGGAAGGACTCTTGGCTTAGTTACCCAACATCCCCTTTGTACCATCTTTTTGGTGGAAATATTTTCAGACTTCCTTTGTCCAAGATTTCAGCTGTATGGCCTTGGGATATTAAAGTAAGTGCAGACATTCAGATAAGCCACTGTAGTTCAGTCCTATCATTGTGTAGTATTTATAGCTCTTAGATCGTGGTGGAAAGAGTTTAGCGTAGTTTTACAAGACCCACTATGCTACACGGCAGTGAAATGCTGTAAAAGATGGTTTACTAGCAATCAGTGTTCTTCAGGACATACAGCCCCAGTGCTCACAGCTGTGCCTTGCCATATGTGAGGCTGAAATAATCTCTCCTTTCGCAGACTCCTGAGGATACATCTGCCCCTTTCTTCTCCTGTTTTGTATACCGTATAAGGAGAAAAAAAAAATCTACTGCATCATTTCATCTCCTCAGTGAGGATTTTATTTCACATTCTCCTTCCTCCTCCCCTCCCACACACACACACGAAAAAGCTTGAGAACAAGTATACCTGTAGCTACACATCCCAAATAACAACCAGCTTCTCTTCAAGTCAGATACCTTAAACTCAAGAAACATGTTTTTGTAACTGCTAATGAAATGTCACAGGGTTTGTGTTGACCCAAGAGCAGCATTTCTCTGCTTCTCTTGGCCTGAGCTAATTTTAGGTATGGTAACAACTGCCTAGCAGTCAGGTGGCAACTCCCTAACTTGTTCAAGCTTAGATCTCCAGACAGCACTTGTGCAGAGGTCTGACAAACTTACATAGTCACTGTGCAGCAAAGGCTTTCTCCTTGGAGATACTCAGAAGCTGTCTGACACAGACCTGGGCAACTGGCTTCAGGTGGCCCTGCCTGAGCAGGGGGCTTGGACCGAATGACCTCTGGTTTTAGGCTAGCCAATTTGAGCATTTGAACTCACACATGCTTCCCATAACAGTACTGAACCCTGTTTTATCCTGTTTTCTATACTAAAGTTTTCTGATTCTGTAACACTTTCCAATACTTTTCACTAAACACACCAAGTCCTTTAACTAAACCTTTCTGTGTTTTCAGATAACCAATGTACTTCAGTTATTTTAGAGAACATACATCTCAAAATCCTGGTCTCCATTTCATGTTAATCTCATCTTCCAGCTGGTGAAGTCAAAGCTGAAAAATTCAGTACATGAACACATTAGATGTTTAAGATTCTGTTGTTGGTGTTGTTTCTAAACTTTTACTTTCGCTTCCTCTAGGGCACTTCAAATCATAGGCCCAAACGGTGTCTATTCCTTCTCCTGTAGTATGATCTGGGATCCAGCAAGGGAAAGGAAAACGACAGGCGATGATTCTGGCATTAGATTCAAGCTCTTCTTTGAGCTTCTTCTCCAACTGTGGCATCTGTGAGGCAGCAACAAAAAACTTTCAGGAACAGTACAAAACAGAAACATTCTCTAATCTAAGTGTCAAAGACAAGTCCAAGGTTTTAGGAATATTTGAAAAAAATTAGGAAAGTATTCCTGATGTATGTTCTGTTTTGATGCACTGACAAAGAATACCTAAACCTAGAAAATGGTTATTGAGCCCTGACCAATGAGAACAAGGAAACTGTAACTAAGTCTTTAAAATTAAATTACAGTAGATAAACCTTTAGTTTAAAAAACAAAAACAAATAGACACACAACCACATTAAGGCAAGACTTTGCATTTTCTAATTCATTATTTTCTTCAGTGAGATTCTTCCCTGCAGACAATTAGAGTTTAGCATCCGAAAATTATACAATTTATAACACCTCAAGTTGCGTGATACTCAAAGGCCGATGCTTTTCATGATTTCCAGTCTAACGCCAAGATATATCTTGGGAGGCTCAAAACCCCACATCTGGTCAGCAGACCAAAGCAAGCATTCTGCTCTCACTGTATGGCAAAGTATTGGTGTGGTACACAGCACTGAAACTGTGCTTTGTTGGCTCCAGACTATTAACAAAAACGAACACCTAAGTCCCTGCACAGCACTATGTGAAACAGCACATACCACCCTGCAGCTTGCCTTGGTTGAAGACCTGCTCCGTACAACTTTCCTCCATTGGCTTTTGTATCAGCTCAATTTTTGCTACAGGAAATATCATTGCCCCTCCAGAACTGAGCAACACTCTGCCCAGGTACTTTATCTCCCATAAGTATGCCAAAAATGCCTCTACGGATTAAGTGAGAAATGAATTAACACATCTATTTTCTTTCCAACCCCCAGCTTGCTGTTATATTGGGGGCTGGGAGGACGCTGCATAGATCTATTCATTTCTGTCCTTTGCAAAAATCGGGTGTTATGCTTAAGTAGATCACTGCACATCCATTTGGAATTCCTTCTGACAAATGATATCTATCTCAGCGAGTAATTATAGCAGCGAGCTCCAAAATTAAAATATTTTTACTTTGATATTGTGGCAGAGCATTTAACTATTAAAAGGTTGAAAGGATAGTAATTATCTACAAATACAGTTCAATTCAAGTCAGGAAGGACACAAGATAAACAAAAATTTCAAACCAAAAAATACAGAACACATTAGAAAACAAGACTGGCTTTCAAAAACGTTTTCAAAGGCTAAAGCTAACTTCAACTCTCACATACACGCAGGGCCTACCTTTGATGCTCCATCCCACTATAGCTAAATTTAAGCTTACAATGGGATATTTTAGGAAAATTGTTCAGAGGTTACTCATGGGTATATTAGATCTATGAATGCCTTTAAGTATTCTGTGCTCTGATTTATTCCATACAGCAAATGCTTTTAAACATTTTTGCTTAAATAAATGAGAAAAATAAGCCCAATTTCATATCTCAAACTGAACTAATACACCAGAAGAGACAGGACTAGGTTGTTATAGCAATTAATGCAGTCCACAAACATGGTCCTAGCCTAACCTTTACTGAGTAATTATGAAAAACAGTGGTATCTCATGTCTCAAATTAGAAGATTTCATTAACAGCTCAGCCAAAAGCAATTGCATTCTTGAACCAAACTCAAAGTAGTTTTAAGCTAAATCTCTCAGTAACATTAAGCGTTATAACCATACTGTATTTTATATCATTCAGATTTTATTTGTTACATCTATATAGATAAATAGCTTAGTAAAAAACTTTTGTACAGGACATATTTAGTTAAAATTCAACTGCAGTTGTGAACATGAACACCTGGTAAAAATTCTGTCATCCCACCCCGAGCAAGTAAAAGTCTCTCTGCAATGACTCATTGATAAACACATCTTCCCCCAGATGCTTGCAAGAACAGAGAGGTCTCAGAGTCTTCACTAAAGATCAATACATCCCAGTTCTGTTAGCTAATCTTGGATGTGAAATAAAAGCACAGTGTGACAACATCAAACCAGACCATTATTACTATAAAAGCTAAAGACATTTATTGCCCTCAGTCAAAAAAAAAAAAGAGAGAGAAAATGCATTAAGAGTTTCTAGAAAATCAATTTAGTCATTCAGGAGACTAAGCATTCACAACAGAGAAAGTAAATTTAAAGAACATTATGAGCAAATTAATTCTCAGGACACACTGTAGTTCCTACGTTTGGGTCTGTTACATTTATGACAGTATTTTATTGGAAGAATTAAGACTAATATTTGCTGAATTTACTGAAGTTATTCTGAGACTAAAGGGTACTCTTTCTATCATAGTAGTATAAAAATGGGGTAAATTAGCTGATTTTAAAATTCAGCCAGTATTTCAACTAATCACCCTCACATTCTCCTATGGCATTTGTTTAGTTTACTGAAATATCTTTCTTCCCTTGCACTTGTGCTCTTGGTGCAACTGCAGACTTTGTGACTGCAGATTCAAATCTCTATACTGCCCCCTCCTGGAATTCAGGCCAGAGAACACGCAGCATTCAAACCTGGGAACATCTGCAGCACGAGCACTGCAACAGCTCTCGCTAATACGCCACCAGAAAAGTAGGAAAAAACGCATTTTCACTTCAGTTCTCACCACGAGTTACAACGTGAATCTGAAGTAGGTATTTTAATTCCCATGCTGCTAAAGGAAAAATCAGAGAGTAAGGAAACATCATTATGCTTCTTGTTGTGTCTTCCTGTTACTACCACACCAATGCATATTGCACAGTATAGCATCACGTAAAGCTCTTCGCTCCACTTCATCCCACATCTGCCCTAGCACAAAAAAATAAAAAAAGCAGCAGTACGGAAGCATTTATATATTTCCATTTCACTTCTCCATACGCATTCAACATATATAGAAGTTTCTAATGATAAATATAGAAAATGTAATTTTTCTCTTCTGTAGTAAAAAAGAAAAACTAGATAAAGCCGAAAGTCAAAGTAAAAGTCCTGACTGAATTTATCTAATATACCAAAATAGTCTCTATGCAGTAATATCTACAGCAATTTTGAAGAACCCATGGGACACGATGAACATAAGCTACAAAGCCCTCCTAAAAAGCAAAGAAATTTGTACACTTGTTCTCTAGCAATTACACTTGAAGTATTTGTCTTTCTTCCTAAAACCCTCACAGTCTAAAATGAGCAAGGAATTATTTCAGAATACTAGCTACTAGCCTAATTTGAGGTCATCCCATTTTTAGATAATCTAACAAAAGTTCAGTAACTTCCACTGACAAGTTCACAGAAAAGCAGCTGTAGCCAGTTTCTTACTCCCTCCTCTCCCTGCAAACATCACTTTTTTTTCCCAGTATGAAAACCTGAAATTTTCAAGAATTGATCTATCACCTTCTCAAGGCAACTTAAGTACGTCAGTTTTCATTTTGATTCTGAACTTCACTAATTGATGGTAAATACAACGCTACCACTGCTGCCATCCAGGAATGCTTTTAGAGCTCCAGTCTGCACACCATCACAAGTTTTACCAGGTTTTATCATGGACATTAATAACCAACGATGAAATACCTAAATATTATTAGTACTACCTTTGACATTTTGTAAGTTGATTTATTTTGCAGATGAGTACCTTGATATTAAAATAACTGTGCAAAAATAATAAAACTTACCATTTGAGGTACCCCAAAAATAACAACATTTGTATAATGGGAAAAAGAAACCTGAAAAAAAAAAAAAAAGAGCCTTAAAGAAATGAGCACTCTAATTGGAGAAGTTCTCACCATTCTCTCCTGAACCTTCTAAATACACTCCTTTGAACAGGGATTTAGACCAACAATAAGAAAGGAGATCCAATATCAAGTATTCATCACACAAACTTCCACATACAGACAACTTTATTCTGCTGAGTAGCAGAAAACTACTGCCAGGTCAAGGATATGGCTCCAATTTCAGGAGCACGAAGAAAATCAATTTAGAAAACACTGTATGATTTTATTCACTGTTATGTTTTCCCACAACTCCTATATATGTTAACATAAGATATGTTTTAAGTTTGCCCCATCTTGTTAAATGTTAGTTATTGGAGCTTCCCATTGCAATGGCTGGGTTCTTCGAGACAGTGCCCAGTTTTCCAACACACCTCTTCTGAATAATGAGAAAAAAAGACTATATTTACACTTTTTACCGATTCCTTGTATCTACTTTACTCTTTACAAAATGCTACTTAAAGAAAAAAGACTGATGGGAATAGCTGGGGGGAGACAAACATAAATATAGCAAAAACTAAGTCTCATTAAAGATGCAATTTTCATTCAAATGAATGCACGTTGAAAAAAACAGCATGAAGCAACACTAATAATCAGGTAACATACTGCACAGCTACAGAAGAACGCACATCTAATGCAATACCACAAGACAGCGTTCTTGCACATTAGGTAACAAGAGTCTTGTTACCAACTCCACAGAAGTAGCTCTCAGCGAAGCCTGACATTACAGTAGCCCACATCATTCAACTGGCAAAAGTACGATGTAGTATGCTCAGAAAATCTGTACTGGAAAAGCACAGCAAGTCACTACAGCACAAAACCAGCAGAGCATTGTAAACGTGCAGTGAGCCTTGTTTCTATGCTGTAAGCACTCTTCTCAAAGCCCAATACAGCATCTTGTGGCCAGACAAATACAATTCTTCCAAGAAAGTATCTCTGAACTATGGAAATCTCCCATTCATTCTTAGGTACTCCAGCACCTACCTTCCACAAGTCTGAGATATAGAATTTGGTGTTGTGATGTACCCCATCTCTCCAGGCACGGTATCTGGAGTACCAGACTAGCCAGGGATTTAACTCATAACCAACAGCTTTGAATCCCATTTTGGCAGCTGCTATCACCTACAAGGAAGAGAAGAAATCTTCACTTAAAAACAGAGAGAGTGCTAAAAGGTATATTCATCCAAACAGGAGAAAGGACAGAATTTTATTTCCACGTCAAAGGAACGCACATTTGGAAGTAATAAGATTTTAATTCCTAAGAGAATGGTAGTATAGCAAACAAAAATTCAGATTATATTTTGCTATTATGATTAGTTCTGTTGAAACTGATATTCACACAAACAAAATTAACCACTTAAACATTCACAGGACAAAGCTGTAAGCTTGTACTATGTCTACAGCTCACATAAAAGTTTAATTTAACATATTCATGGCACTATCTTAGAATTCAAGAGTACCAAAACTGACCCTGGGGACAGTAAAACACATAAGCAGATACGCTCAGAATTAGAGCATTCAACCTAGTTGAGAAGCAGTGAAGGGTAAGGCACTTGAAAGATCCCTGCATCAAAGCCAAAATGACCTATCAATGGAAAGTCTGTGAAACCAATCTGTTGACATCCATAAAAATAAAAATTAAAGAAAAAAAAAATCACAGAGCAGACCTCAAAGTGTATCTTTTATCTAATGTTAAACTTCACACATAATTTTGAAAAGGCAAAAGGTAACTCAGTTAACAAAATGTATCAAGTATACTCCCTCAAATCAGACCTTAATATTCAGAATCATTACGCTGTATAGCAAATGTCTTCTAACTAAATCAAAGCTTTTTTTTTTTTTATTTTTTTTTGAGGAAACTTCAAACCAAAACAGCACACTAATTTTTAGAAATATTAAAATCTAGGACTGAGCCATAATTTAAAAGGTTACTGCCAAGCTTTAATCAGGAAAAGCCTTATCAGCTATGAATTGCAGGCAAGGTAGAATCAGGAAGAAATACAAATTTTTTAATACAACATCTCAAACAGCAGTATCACACAATGTGCTGCACAGTATTAAAATAACGCCACTTGCATCACACACACCAAATTTTCAAATATAGTAAAAGAATCTGACATTTTCACCATGCTTGAAAATAAAATATGTTCATATTTGTTCACAGAATACACCATGTAAGTGCTAAATATTTACAAACATGAACAGAAGCTCAACTTTTTTCAATACAGATGCATTAAGGCAACACTGAGCATCCAATTTGGGGCACCTGGCTCTCCAAGCAGCCTTCAGTCTCCATTTAGGCACTAATGTGCATATATACACATGTATATTTATATATATGTATATATATAGGTGCCTACATATGTAGATATATATGGAATTGGAATAAAATACGCAGTAGCTAGTCAAATTAGGTGTCTCGGATAAGGGTCAAAAGCCAGAATGCTGAGTAGAGAGGACATCAGAAACTGCAGTTCTCTTGTACCTATGTACTTTTCCCTAGGTCTTACTTAGGTGCAATTCGTTCACAGATTTGGATGTCCAAATACAACTGCAGTATGGACAGATGGTCAAATCATTCACATGAAATATGGACAAAAGCAGTATTCAAGAAAGATCTTCCTTGTTTCCATCAACAACCCACTTAATGCACCATCCTGTTATGTAGGTGCTTTAAAAATAGTACCCAAAACGCCACAACTACAAAAAAAAAAAATACTATTCTCTGCAGCGCTCTCCCTCACCACCACTTTTGACAAATGGAAGGTCTGGGCAATGCCCTGAAAGCACAGCATCACTTTGGCTACCCAAAAATTTTCCCCCAGACCTCCCTAACTTCTTTTTGCATCTATTTCTGCCCCAAAACTCCACAGCAAGCTGTTGAGCTCAATCTTAAAATAATTTTGCAGTGGGTTGGATGAATCCTAACTTTGCCACATAATGATAAAGACCAGAAACTGACACTGAAAAATGGGTGTTACAATACTAAAAACATTTGAAGCCAGTAAAATTGCCTGTCCTATATACTAATTTCCATACAGAAAAAGCCTTGAACTAGCTTCTGTACTGAAAGTCTGCTGAGAGCAGAGCAGCCTTTCCACAGTTGTTTCCTACCATTCAGCTTTGCAGTGGCTCTGGTTTACCACATTCGTGTTGAAATGGGGCAGCCAGCAGTGTACAATGGCATTAAGACTACAGTTTTAATGATACCATGATATTTATTTTTGTAATCCATCATTCCTTTCTCATCTTTTTGTTCTTCTGTCACTTTTATGCAGTAATCACAGAGCTGCAGCTCCAAAAGCAGAGGGTTATTTAAGCTCACAGCCTCACATGCTGCAGCTATAAACCTATGTGGAATACAGCTCTCCGGGAAAACACAGTGCCAATACTTTAATTACATCTTTTTATGTGAACACAGTGCAATGCCTCCCAAGCAACGAGATGAGGTTATGATTTGGGATGCTACTTTGTCAAGCTGAGAGTAAGGCTGGAACAAAACTATCGATTGTTCACCTAAACTAAACGTAAACCATTCTCAGGCTTGTGCCTTTGCATAAAGCTCAGTAAAATACAATGGGTGTGAAAAACATTGGTAAATATGACAAAGCAGAGGCCGGGAGTGGAGTATTTGCTGTTTTGCTGAGGTGGAGAAGGAAGGAGACGTCTGTAACTTACAACGCGGCCATCCCCGCTGCCAATGTCAGCTAGAGAGCCGCTTCTGCCCTGCAACATTTTCAGGACATTCTGGATCTGCGCTGAGGTGGCGGGGACGAAGGGCAGGCACACCTTCCTGAGGGCCGGCGCCAGGAAGGGGGTGACCACGGCGTACAGGGCCACCAGCACCCCGCCAACTGCGCCCGTGGCCAGTAGTCCCCACTGCCTTCTTCTGGAGGGCTCCTCAGGGCTTCCTTGTGCGAGTGGAGCGGGGCTCTCGGCCACCAGTGCTTTGGACACCATGCCTGTGGACAAAGATTAACAGGGGGATGGCTTCACTAACTGAGGGATTAACGGGCAAAACATCATGATGTGACACGTGTAACACAAGGGGGGTGCTTAAACACTTCAGCTGATTCCTAGGTCTTAAAAAAAGTTAAATAAAAAGTCAAATTATTGCATATAAGCGGCTGAGGTACTAGGTTTATTGCTCATGAAGAAAAAGAAGAAAAGACACCTTGCCCTCCCCCCCCGACCCCCCGCCCCACACCCCACAATGAGGGACCCCCCGCCGGCGGCCTTATTTATGGAGGAGGACCCTACCACCCCTCTACGGCGGGGGGGATAAGGGAGGAGAGCGAGCACCTTTCTGCACACGCTGAAGAGAAGATCCGCACGGCTCCGTTCGGCAGCGGAGCTGTCCTTCCTTATTCACTTTCCGTCACCTCGCTGCGGCCCGCCTGGCGCCCGAATTGCGCCTAATCGCATTCCCCACCCCCCCCGCGCCGCGTCGCGCTGGTGGACGGGGCCGCGAGCGCCGCGCAGCGCCCGGAGCCCCCGGCCGCTTCCAGAAAGCTCCGCCGCGGGCGCCACATAAGTTCCCCCCTGCGAAATATGTCGCGGGGCGGCCCTTTGCGCAGGCGCGGTGCCGCCGGCGGGCGAGCGCGTTGCGTCACGGCGCGGCGTGCAGGGCGGGCGCGGCTCGTGCTCGGGTGGCCGTTGGGAGCGGTTGGGGGCCGTTGGGAGCCGCCGCAGCCATGTCGGCCATGGGGACGCTGGCGTTTGATGAGTATGGGCGGCCCTTCCTCATCCTCAAGGACCAGGAGCGCAAGACGCGCCTCATGGGGCTGGAGGCGCTCAAGGTGAGCGGGGGGGGCCGGCAGGCGGCGGCGGGGCCCTGCCGGGGATGGCCGCCACACGCGGCCGGGGGGAGCCGTGCGCTCGGTTTTCCTCTGTGAGCCTTAAACGTGCGAGTGAGTTGTTTTTCTATAAGCCTTGCCTCCATGTGTGACAAAAAGGCTTGTGAAATACCTAGCCTAAAAGCCATGTGCATGTGTAGGTCTTTTTCCAGTCATAGTTCTCTGTTGCTACTTAAAATATAACATTTGCCATACTTAACTACCACAATATAATAGTCTTTCTCTATATTTCTTAGTTTAATACTGCTATTTGTGGACGCAAAATACTGATTTAACTTTTCCGTTCTTTTATAGTCGCACATAATGGCAGCAAAGGCAGTGGCAAATACCCTGAAAACATCCCTCGGGCCCAACGGTAATAAATCACTTTAATTATTTCTACTTACTAATTGTTTTTTTTTCAGGGGTTTCTAGATTTGTCCTCACGTTCTGTCTTTTTCAGGCTTGGATAAAATGATGGTGGACAAAGATGGTGAGGTGACAGTAACCAACGATGGTGCTACCATCCTGAATATGATGGATGTGGACCACCAGATTGCCAAGCTCATGGTGGAGCTGTCTAAATCTCAAGATGATGAGATTGGGGATGGAACTACAGGAGTCGTTGGTAAGAAAAGATTTTACATCTAGTTTGGCATTTCTAGTTTTAAAACCAAGTTTCTTAAACTATTTTAAGAAATCACTTATGGAGTGACAGAGGCTTTTCTGAAGCATGTTTTTAGAGTATTTACTGCGTCAGTATTCTTTTTAGTTCATCTGTTAGAAGTTTTTTTAATCCAAAAGATGCTTTTGTGTCTCTCTTAAAGTATGGCAGCATTTGAAGTTAGTGTTGGAAGGCCTCTTTGTACTTTCAGAACTCTTTGCATAATTTTCTTCCGTAATGATCTTACTGTCTCCTGTGCTTTTACAGTCT
The DNA here is from genome assembly GCF_964035555.1 of Netta rufina. Lineage (NCBI taxonomy): Eukaryota > Metazoa > Chordata > Aves > Anseriformes > Anatidae > Netta > Netta rufina. The sequence goes on along the minus strand of NC_140124.1, from coordinate 83,872,836 downwards.
CAATGCAGTCTTCTTTCTCAGTAAGTAGGGCATTGATGGTATTATTATTACTGATATTATTACCTAATAACCCTCAAACTGATACTGCAGAATAAATCCAAAGGTATACTTCTTAAGCTTTTGATAATGTATAATACAGGATGCCTCCATCTGTGGGAGAGTGAACATCATTTACAAATTTTGTTTTACAGTTTTGGCTGGAGCACTGTTGGAACAGGCTGAGCAGTTGCTGGACCGTGGTATTCACCCCATCAGAATAGCAGATGGTTACGAGCAGGCAGCTCGCATTGCTATTGAGCATCTCGACAAAATCAGTGACAGCTTCCCAGTTGACCCACAGAACACAGAGCCTCTGATCCAGACAGCCAAGACAACACTAGGCTCTAAAGTGTAAGTTCACAAAACCTTCGAGAATATTGACAAATGTTTATATTTTCCATACGTACATGAAAAATTACGAATACTTATATTTTCCACTTAAGTTGGAAGGAGAAATCCTTGATGCTTTGATGAATTATTAAGTTATTACTAGAGTTGCTGCTCTTTAATGTTTCTTTGATTTTGGCTGCTTTCTCAATGGACTCTTATCTCTGGATAAGAAACTGTGAAACCCTTGTTCTCTAAAGGGGCAACTCCATGAAGTTAAACAGCTGCAAAATCAATTTCGTTCTACCTATTTTATTCTGTGTTTGTGCATCATAGCAAGTGCAAACTTTGTAAAAGTAGCTACCTGTTAGTTCTCTTTTTTTTTTTTTTTTTTTTTTTTAACCCAAAAAGACATGTAGTGGTAGTTACTGGTTCCATAAGTGCATTTTTATTAAAAATACACAAATCTAAATTAAGATCTTGGGGGTAAAAGTGAGCTTTCCATTTGTACTGTAACGTTTATTTGCTATATAGTATGGAGTAAATGAGCATCAGTGTCATTTCCCAGTTTTATTTCTTGGGACAGTTTTTGTCTGTCCCTCTTTGGGCACTAGCTTTCTAAGATATTGTGGAGTTAATACCTAAAATTATAGGAAACGCATGAGAGAGAGTTAAAACAGAAAAGTACAGAGAGGGATGTCTCTCATTTTTAGTTACTGTGGGCCTGTTTTTGCAAAGTGCAGTTTATGATTGCAGTATCTTTTGACACATTGTAAGAGCTTCCTATGCAGACGTGTCTTAACGTTGGTTTCTGGGACTAGAGTATTTTGAGTAGTTAGTTCTCCTTGCTTGTTTCAAATCTGCGTCTTGCAACTGTGTTCATGAAGACATGCGTTCTGGTTTCTGTCATGTTTGGCATGTTCAGGTGAACCAGTGAGCAGGACACCCTCTCTTCATACAGCAAACAAGCTATTAGTAATACTAATATGTATATATATATGTATCTGCACATACATATATATACACACATATATTATGTTTCATATTGACAGAGTTAATTTCTTTCTTCTGAACTGTATACATGTAACACATCTTCCTTGTATTCTCTTTTATTTAGTGTTAACCGCTGTCACAGACAAATGGCAGAAATTGCCGTGAATGCTGTACTGACAGTAGCAGATATGGAACGTAAAGATGTTGATTTTGAGCTGATCAAAGTGCAAGGCAAAGTGGGAGGTAGACTGGAAGATACGCAGCTGGTTAAAGGAGTGATTGTGGATAAAGATTTCAGTCATCCGCAGATGCCTAAAGTAAGTGAACACTCTGGTTGTCATCTGTAACAGTTTAAATGATTCTGCATAGAAATAGACCAAAGATGCTGTTCTAGCATTGAAGCATTTAAACACCGCTGTGGTTTGGCTTGTTGCTTCACTCATGTATCAACAGAGGAAGGGAAGAGGAATGTTAAATTCTTTGTTGGATAGGACCAACTTAGAAGTCACAAGAATCTTGAGAAATGATTGGGGAGATGATTACTGCACAACTAAGTGAGAACAAGCATAAAGTGCAAGTCATTTGTAGAGAGTAATGCGAAGAACTGTGTTAGAATTGAGAACCAAATGTCAGTGTACTGATTTTTAATGCAACTCAGTATCACAAAACTTGTACTGTTACACTCTGTGAGTTGGAGTGTTGTCCTGTTTGGAACACCATAGAAGTAGTATTTTCAATGGTCACAGTAGGTAGGAGTTTTTTTTTTTATTATTATTATTAATTTAATACTTAAAATAACTGGTAAAGATTGAGTGCTTAAACGGTGTCTAGAAGGTGTGGAATTTCTTTTGAATTAGTTCAATTTTTGATAGAAGTGTGTGGCTGTTAGTTAAAACTTCAGAAAGAGTCAAGTGATCTTCAAGGTTCTTTCTGTCTCTACCTTTTTAACAACGTCTGTACATTGTGCAAATACAAGAAAGAGGTGTTACTGTGATTAAAATGCAACCTTTTCATTTTATTTTATTTTATGTTAATGTACAGGAGCTCAAAGATGCTAAAATTGCAATCCTTACTTGTCCATTTGAACCACCTAAGCCCAAAACCAAGCATAAGCTTGATGTCACATCTGTGGAAGATTACAAGGCACTGCAGAAATACGAGAAGGAGAAGTTTGAAGAAATGGTGAAGCAGGTGGAGTGTTCAACGTTACTTCTCTGTTTTGTAACTTTTCATAGCCTTTACACAAAACAGCATAATGCATTGATTTATTTCTGCAAATGAGCTACTAATCCAGATAAGAGGCAGCATACAAGGAATTGTAAGGCTGTGAGTGAAAGTTAAGTTTATGGAAGTAATAGATAACACTCTAGTTTGAAATGTACTTTCAATTCTGTATGCGCCACTTATACAGATACATGCCTTCTTCAGAGAGTTCTGTTTTGAGAAAAGTGCAATTAAAACTGTTAAGAAACTTGTCTTCCTTTCTGTTTTAGTGCTGATCTGTAGATTGTTGTGTGTTGATTTCAGATAAAAGACACTGGTGCAAACCTTGCTATTTGCCAGTGGGGTTTTGATGATGAGGCAAACCACTTGCTGCTCCAGAACGAGCTGCCTGCTGTTCGTTGGGTTGGTGGACCTGAAATAGAAGTAAGTAAAATCTTCAGAAACCAGGATTCGCACCAGTCCTCGTGTTATACAGCCATATTATACAACCAGCTTGTTGTGTAGTGCTGTACCAATTAAGTGTGGGCTTTTTAGGTAGAACTGCATAATGAGGTGTGATATTGGTAAATATTGGAGCAAAATCACTGGGAAGATCTAGGGGAAGAAACGAGGATTATTGGGGTTACAGTCTATTATTGGTGTCCGTGCGTATTGCCTGTTGCAGATTTTATGTGGCTGGAATTGCTTCTCCTTTCAGTCTTAGTGTTTGTAGAAACAAGGCATTGCCTGAAATCTGCCCTTTGACTGAAGCAATGAGAATGTAACTTTGGAGGCATTTGATAGATTCGTTTCTATTAGCTTATGCTATTTAAGCACTATGGAAAAGTCTTCTCAAAATAATTGATGGTTGTTTAATTTTAGTTAATTGCCATTGCAACTGGAGGGCGCATTGTTCCTCGCTTCTGTGAACTCACACCAGAGAAGCTGGGGTTTGCTGGTATCGTCCGAGAGATCTCCTTTGGAACAACAAAGGACAGGATGCTCGTCATTGAACAGTGTCAGAATTCTAGAGCTGTGACCATTTTCATTAGAGGAGGAAATAAAATGGTAAGGTGCTTAGTTTATGTCCTCGTTTTGTCTGGGATAGAATTGATCTTTGTCCTAGTAGCTGGTGTGATGCTGTGCTCAGATTGAGGATGAGAATAATGGTGATAATGCACTGATGCTTACTTGCAGTTAGCAAGTGGCTGTGTGCTGTTTAGCTGCCTACCAGGTTGGATCACAGCAGTTCGTTACTAATGTTTGATGCCTCAGTTGTTGAATGTGTAGTTTTTTTCATATTAAGAGCACGTTAACTCTTCAATTATTTTTATCTAAATTTTACTCTGCACTGTGGAAGAATTTGGGGGAAGTGGGGCTATAGGCAACAGTGACTGCTAAGTCACGTTAAATTCATATCCCATGTTTTTGAATGAAAATGTTATGTTTCTCACTATTAGACCATATTGTTTGTAAATAGAGAAATAATTTTATTTGTGGGTGCTTTTTTTTTTTCTCATGGAAAGGTCATTTTTATGAGTAAAGATATATTAGTATTTTTGCGAGATCAGGTTTTCTGTGCTTCTGTATGTCATTTCTAATTTATAACAGTTTAAAAGAACAGAATGAGACCATTTTTAATGCTTCTCTACTTAATCTAGTCATTGACTGAACTGTTAGTGTGGAATTACATTTAGTATAGGTCAAATTCTACTTTGGGTGAAAAATGGGAAAAAAAGAATTTTAAGTGCCAGTCTAAAGAGTTCTTTCAGAAAACAAAAATGCTTCATGAAAGGTTAGCATAGCTTGTTAAATCCTTCTACATCTGTTGGAGTTGACACAAATTGCAGTCTGAAAATAATGTTGGCATTTACATTTGTGGCTTTTGTCTTGGTATGTATTTTTCATTCCTTCTCTGCTACTAGGAAGCCAACACTTCTGAAGTAGTATAGTATAGCAGCAGTAGAGCAGTGAAGAGATCCTCTAGTTCATGTGCAGTTTTTGTTTCTGTACTCGGAAATTCATCTTCGTATCAGTCAGTTGTGTGCTGTAAAGTATGTGCCATGTTCTAATTCCAGATCATTGAAGAAGCAAAGCGATCTCTTCATGATGCATTATGTGTGATCCGGAATCTTGTCCGTGATAATCGTATTGTGTATGGTGGTGGTGCTGCTGAAATTTCTTGTGCCTTGGCAGTCAGTGAAGCAGCAGATAAGGTAAGGAAGAAATATTCTACAACTCTCTTTAATTTCCCATGGAGAAAAAAAGGATTAAGACCATTTTAAGAGTTTCCAAAAAGCTTCAAAGAGCTTCCAGAAAAATGCATATTACAGAACTTCCTGACATTCGCTGATAACCAGCGTTAAAGTTTTGCTTCCCCTCTTTGTAAAGTTGTTGCAAGTGCCTTTTTATGTTTTTTCCTAGTGCCCATCTTTGGAACAGTATGCCATGAGAGCTTTTGCAGATGCTCTGGAGGTAATCCCCATGGCCCTGTCGGAGAACAGCGGAATGAATCCGATACACACTATGACTGAAGTACGGGCTAGACAAGTGAAAGAAAATAATCCTGCTCTCGGCATTGATTGCTTGCAGAAAGGAACAAATGGTAAGATGTGTAATGGGGAGAAGGAGAGAAGCATAACAGGGTTTTCTTCCTCAAAAAATGAAAAAGGTTATATTTTGTCCCCCAGCCCCTTTTTTCTTTTAATTTTTTTTTTTTTTTTTAAGATGTCTGTCACTTCAATTATGAACTTTTTTCCCTTGTCCTGATAAATGGGAGTGGGAGAGACACATGATGTCTGATAGGAAGAAAACGTGTAACTGCTTGAACCAAAAGTGACAAGATTAGTTGTAGATCCTGCTGACCTGGTGGGACAGGAATAAAAACTATTCACTAAGAGGCAAAAATGGGATGTGTTCTTAGCACTGTATTTTTAGTGATCCAGTTTACAGTGCAGTCCTACCAACCAACAGTTGTTCTGAGAAACAGCTTGCGAAGAAGAAAGCAAAAGGTTGGAAATGTCTTTAGGTAGTCTTGTTCACACTGCTACATGCACATATATAGACCTATAACAAGCAAGTGAAGGCTACAAAATCAGTGTATGAAAATACGTTTTCATCTGAATTTACACTGTTCAAATTCTTATTTTCATGTTCCTTTCAGGAAAAAAAAAAAAAGGCAGTACATTTTGGAACACAGCATAAAGCCTTGTGTTTGTGTAATGCATAGCCCTTCCTTGATTAGATGTCTCTGCATTATGGCACGTCAGCTTTCAGTGGTCATTCTGCCCCTAGGATGCTTCTAATATTTGTATATAGAAGTACAGGAAGGTGAAGTTATGATTGAGGAAGGCTTAATTGGGGAAAAGAGTTTGATCTTAATGTTTTATGGTCTTTGGGAAGAACCCAGACTTAAAGCTATAGTTTATGCAAAGTATTCATTAACTATGGTGGGCAAGAGTAATTTAGTATCTTTAACATTATATAGTAAATAACTGTCTGGGTTAAACATTACATTCAGGTTTGAGGAAGCCATCTAATTCTTTCACATGTCTTTTACAGATATGAAACAGCAACATGTTATAGAAACCTTGATTGGTAAGAAACAACAGATTTCTCTGGCGACTCAGGTCGTTAGAATGATTTTGAAGATTGATGATATCCGTAGGCCTGGAGAATCTGAAGAGTAAAGGTTGAAAAGCAAGAAACATTAAGGGGGCCACAGCAGTAGCGAAGACGGTAGTACTCTGATGCTTCATCTTCAGCTATTTATTTTGGACACTGTTTCAGATACTGTAATGGCTAATTGTTGGAAATAAAACACAATTTAGCACTGATGGTTTCAGTACTAGTTTTGGAAGCCTCATTGCATTTTTTCTTAGAGGGGTGTGAATGTTCTTAGGGAAAAATTCTTGAATGTATGGGGAAGGAAAAAAAAAAAGCATGGATAATGCATTAATAGAATTTTGTAGGTCCTTTTTCCATTGCTCCTGCAGCTAATTCCTTTATCTGCCTGTGAGCTAAGTCTGCAGATTTTCATTTTAAGAGGTCTTCTGTCCCTCTTCAGTGAAGTAAGCAGAAAATTATTGTAGCCTCTGGTAATTCTTAAATATCTCAAGTATGAATTTTAAATTTGGCAATGAAAAATATCCAGATTACATGCTTCCAGTTCTCACTTGTGGTACTGAGTAAGAATTTTTTTTATATCAAGGCAACCTGTGCTTGTTGCATTCCTGGGTTTTGACAGCCATTGAGTAATTACAGTGTTAGAGCCATTTGAACAGTGGCATGTATGAATATCACATTACAAGAAACAAGCTAGATAACCAGTTCTGCACCAAATATGACCATCTTAGAAGTTCAGGGTTTAGGAAACCCTAAAAAACAAGGTTTTAGGAAAGGGTTTAGGAAAAAAGATTATTTGGATCCTTGCAGAATCTTCAAACCAATTCTCTGAATACTTTAACTTTCATTGGGCCTGTTACCACTCACATTTAGTGTATTCCTGATTGATGTGAAGGGAGGAGATTTTTTACAGGGATATGCATTCAGCCATGCGTTTAGTTTTGTTTTTTTTTCTTCCCAGAACTTACCTATGCTACCAAGAGTAAATGTACTTACTTCATAAGTCCCAAAAATGATTTTAAAATGGAGGAGTAAAATTTACCTGTAAGCTGCCTTGCATCTTTGCATGTATAATTCCTAGTAAGAGGCAAGTAGCAAACCAGAAATAACATGTAGTTTTTTGTTGTGGGGTTCTGTTAGGTGTTCTGGTTTTTTTGTTGTTGTTTGTTTTTTCATAGTAGTACAGAGGAAGCTACTTCTCTTGCCTCTGTTAGCTAGCATGTTCTGTTTTAGTTGTGTTACGATTACCACTTGAGTGAAACAAAATCCTTCAGTGAGTGTCAGTAGAGGAAGGTTAGAGAAGTCTGATTTTTATGGTGTGAAAGTTCCAGTGCTGGTTATGATAAAAGTGTATTTCCATAACTATTTAAGAAGGAATCCTGCAAAGCTTTATTTTAATTAGTTAGAAACTGACTACCGTAACTTCTGTTCGTCATTGTTCTCTTCCAAAATAGGTTTATTTACATGCAGATCAATGAACAGAACAGTTGCACAGTTTTACTGCAGCTGAAGTCTGGTACTTGGAATTGATTCATGGCTGTAATTGTGAATAAAATCCCATAAATCCATTGGCTCATGTAGAGCCAGCTCTTACTTTGCTTAATAGCTCCAAATGAACGTGGCTATAGCTAGGACTTCCAAGGAGTAGTTTAATTGTACTGGTGGAATTGTACATAGGATGAAAAGGAAGTGAGAAAATGGTTTGTTATTTGTGTTTCATTAGCTTTTCCCTTCAAGTCCTTGCCTGTAACAGTGAATTCCATGACCAAATTATTCAAAAGCTTCACCTCTTTCAGTAATATTGTCTTTTGGCACGGCATAGATGATGTGACCTATTTAAAATGGGAGATGCTCAGAAGTAAGGCAGTGCTGGACACTGCTTCTCTTGTTCTGAGTTTGGTATTCTGACCAGGAGACGTGAAGGAGGGCAGGCTCTGCAAGCAGCACTGCCACTAGAGGGGAGAAAGCTGTGGCGATGCTCCACACATTGTATATGGAATCGGTTCACAGCAGCTTGGAGCCTACAGTTTATGTGTACACCAAATTGTTCTCGCTATCAAAAAGAAATGCAGCATGTTATGCTGGTAGTTTCTAATGATACATGAGTTGAAATCTGGCCAGATTTACATCGTGGTTTTTAGCATTTTTTTTTTATTATTCCTGGGAACATATTTCTTTAGTAGTAAACTGCCTAACTGAGAAGTCTCTAGAACAACAGGGAAGAGTCCAAGAATTGCAAGATCATGTGTTTTTGTTAATCTGACTGAAGGAAATAAGACTTTGTGCTCTGTATATAAATATTAACCTTCAGTCAGACCTTAGTATTGAAAGTTTGAAGTTCGGTGATGGAATGCTGAAAAAGATCTAAAAATGAAGAATTACTCTTTTATTAGAGACTTTGATTTTCAACATTTAGTAGTATCAGCTACATTGTTGTTATTTAACATACATTAGTTACTTGAATTTATAACATATTAGTTGTTTAACATATATTTAGTTGTTACTGTTGCATAGGCAGTTAATTGGAAGAAAAGCAACATTCAGCTGAAAACATTAATCCAGATTAATGGAACTGATGCAGCTCAAACTGGTACGCTCTCGGGGCTGATGTAAATGGATTTGTGCTTTAACAGGGCTGTGGGAGTACCAGTATTTGACTTCATGCTGTGGTCTGCCCTAGTCACATAAAGTGGAGGAGACATCTGAGTGATGATAAAGCTGTGGCAGGCAAACACAGACGTTTAAATTACGCGTGTTGTATCTGTAAACGTTAGTACTTTCGGGAAGCCTTGCCTAGTGGTGTGTGTATTTGGGGCTGAGGATCTGAGGCACCCCACGTTCCCTTCAGGTCCTACTGCTGCTTTACACCAGGGAAAACACGAGGTTCGCCACTGGAGGGCGATGAATGCACACCCGTGTTGAAGGGACTGCGGACATGGTTAAAAGCCAGCTGAAGGAGCCGAGCAGCTCTGCCAGCATCACCCACATGGCATGCGTTTGTCAGCAGCAAGAGCTGAATCTTTGTCAGGGGCTCAGTTGCTTTGACTGATTTCATACACGTTCCACGTGCCCTCTTAGATCCAGTTTTCCACATTGTCCTAGGGCCCTCGCCCCAGCCCCTTGCTTTGGCAGTAGTTGTGCTGCCAACTGCCTTCCTCCAGCCTCACTTCTCAGCCTCCTGCTGTGCTCCTGAGGGCCTGAGCTCCTTCCCTCCTCCCCTCTCTGCTCGTGTTGGCAGGTGCATGAGGTGAGGTTGCCCGGAGCCCTGCCCGCAGGTTCCCCCATCCCTCAGTCACACCCAGCCCGTGGCAGCCGCTGCCTGCTGTTGGTCCAGGGCCAGGCCTCGGGCTTTGGGCGCGTCCTGGTGATTCAGCTTAACTGGGGCTGAGAAGATTTTTTCCAGGAACAAGGTTATGCAGAGCTGTGAAACAACATTCTTGGTTTTCTGCAAACTGTTGCTTTCTAGTACAAACATATTTTTCCTACACTTAAGAAAAAAAATTGCTGTCTTTCAAGTTGCCCTTTTCTGACCGTTCTGCGCAGGGAAGGCAGGTCATGACATGAGCAGTTCCAGTCTCAGCAATCCCACCTGACGAACAGGCAAGCAACCACAACCAGGATCCTAAATGGAGCCAGTCCAGCAGTCTTGCTAAGCAGATCATGGCTTAATCAATTTTGCTGTACAGAACAAGTCAGGTAAACTTCCCTCCTCTGTCGCTGCTGTGCCACGCACTGTTAAAAATTGCTGTTGTAGTGGCTGTGGCTGTGACAACCCCTGCCTGAACCCTCACCATCACCCAAAGAGGGATGATTCAGTTGTGAGGAACTAGCCTCATTTGTCCTCCCTGCGTAGAAGCACCTCTCCATTTCACAGCTTGGAGGGTTTCCCGGGAGCTCTCTGCCAGGGAACATTTCTCGCCATGTTAAAGAGCCAATTAAATGGACTGACAGTGTTTGCTTTGTAAACAAGTCCTCTCTGTGATACAAGAGAGACGTTTGCTGAACACAAATGATTGGAGGGTAAAGCTCTAGCGTGTGCCCTGCAAGACACCAAGCCTGGGACACATGTGCTAGAGTCTGCATCTCCATGAAGCTTCTCCCTAGGGTATTCAGGAGTGGTCTCTGTGCTCTGGTGAGGCTCCTGGTGCGCAGCGTGGGCACTGAAAGGAACAGCTCTCTGCCAGCCGCTCGGTGCCTAACTCCTCTCTGAAGGTGGGACGCTGCTCTCAGGGCCCTGATGGACCTCCCCTTGCTTCCCTCCCAGAGCTTTGGCTGCTTGTGTCAGGGCACAGCTCTGCCACCTTGAGGTAGGCTGCTGGGAAAAGGGCAAGGGGTGAGGAAGAGCTGGGAGAAGCCCTGGGAGATGCCCTTCTCCTTCCTCTCAGGAGCATTCTCTCTCAGCGTGCTCCTGCTGCTTCCTGACAACGGCCCCACATCAAGCCTGCGATCAGTACTCGCTCTGCCTGATGTCTCTTGCGAGGGAATGAAGCCTTAACGCCAAAGACAAGTTTGGAGTGACAGAGGTTGAAAGGGATCATGAGTCTCAAATGATTTGAGGAGAGACACGGGAGTAGACAGACACTTTCATGCTCTCTTTCTCTGAGGTGAGCAGACTGAATAGAGAAACTAGATAAGGAGATAAGAAATAGAGAAAACCAAAGCAGATGGAGGTGAATGAGCAAATATAATCCAATAATAATAATGAGCCAATGTCCAAGGTTAATAATAAACCCTAAAATAAATATAAACCAAATATTTAAAGGTTTGGTTTGCACTTTAGGGTTTCATGCTCTCTGATACAGCATAGCACCTTTTTATACCATGCAGAGAACACTGTCAGTTTCCATAAAATTTATACATAACCAAGCTGGTTCCTCAAACACGACATTTATTCCTTCCCTCCGGGTCAGGAGGCAGCAGTCTCCCTGCTGGCACAAGCAGGGCCCGTGTACAGAGGGGAATATCTTGTGTCACCTCAGCTGCTCTGGCCGCGGGGCATCAGGGCCTCAGACTTTCTCAGTTTCAAGAAGCTACTTTGATTTATGTGCCTTATGCCACCTAGTTCTCGGTGCATCGTAAAAAACCCGTCCAGCATTAAAGCTGCCGTGTGCCCACACTCTAACTGGACTGTCTCGGGATGAACTTCTCTGCCAGCTGCTCGTACTCGTCACTCACCGGCCATTCCCATCACCCAGCCCACAAGTGAAAAGCCCTCGGCAATCTCCTGACCTTTCCCCCACGTGTACACCGCCAGCTCCTCTGCTGCCAGACCTGTCTCCGTAACCCGGTGGCAGGAGCTGATGGCCCTCATGCTCAGCCGGGCTTCCAGCAAACGTAATGCTTCTCCAAGGACCCTGCAACCAGCGGTCTTAGCTGACATTAGCTGGTTTCCTATTTTTTGCATCCAGCTACTGTGCTGGCTGGCATTTTGCAAATGCCGTGACTTGGTGATTAGATCCGTGGCCTTCTCATTAACACGTCGCTTGTAATTGGAAGAAGGCCACAGGCCAGGAAAGGCAAGTTTCCAGCGGTGCCTTTGTGTTAAGGGCAGCACTGGTAATTAAATTTTAAGAGATTTTGAGTTCTAGTGGCCAGGAACACAGCTCGGCGGGATGAGAGGTAATGTGTGGAGAGGGCAGGGGAAGCAGCAGTATCTGAAGGGACAGAAAACCTGCTTAGGAAAGATCCTCTGCTGAGTAACTTTGGCACAGCATTGCAGTGGAACATCATCTTAATGCTGGTTGTGCTTTTCAGCTATGTTGACTCAGTCCCTAAGAAAAGCTACTGCGACAAATCCCATAGGAGCGCCATTCCGGGCTCCTCAGGATCTCTGTCAGGAGAGGGACAGAGCAGAGCTGCCTTGTCCTCTCTTCCTTGACAAAGAAAGCTCACAGCAATTTCTCCTCTTTTGCTAATGCGAAAAGTATATAACCCTCCCCACCAACCCAAAAAAAAAAAAAATCCCACTTTGAAGCTAAGTGGGGAGAAGGAGTTGCTCTGTTGATGGGCGTGATGGGGATGGCCTACCTCCTGTGAGGGTTTACATGGTGCCACAGATGAGACAGCAGAGGTCAAACCCACAGAATAAATAATTTAGCAGCTCTGGTGTCTCAGTTGTCCAGATCAGAGACCTGATCCATGCATGGTGAGTTCATTCTGTGTACAGTTTACTCACTGACAAAAAGTGTGTATGTTTATCCTCTCTGCATACTAATATAACTGAATTTCGAGGCAAAGCTGCAGTCCCAAAAAAGTAGGTTTGAGAAGGCTTTGAAGACCTTTTTCAGGAAGCCATTCATTCATTCAACACTTCCATAACTGTTGGCCTACTCAGCAGCTCTGTAAAGAAAGAAAATGTGGGGAGGTGAAGAAATACAGTTTATTCCTCATCTGAGAGGCTGTGAAGTCTGTCTCCAGACATGTTCTTAAAAAACTTCCTTCTCAGCCCCTGGACACAGGCAAGAAATCCTTATTTTCAGTAATGGCCCAGACATGACTGGCATGGTAGTTCTTGCCTGACAAGCTACACTGAAATGTGATTTTCAGTCTTTTAGCAATATATCTTTACATAAGCTCTTGCCTTGTCTGCAGGCTGACAGGTAGTAACCTTGGTTCCTTGCTGCAACAAAATGATCTGGCAAGGAAACAATAAGCAGATTTTTGTCTGAAGCAAAAACATGTTCAAATATCATACACACACAAATAAAGACAATGAAGCTAAGGCTAACAAGGGAGAGTTGCAAAGCAATCATTCTTTGAATCAGTGTAAACATTTCTGCCAGCATCCTAGGAGATCCTGGAGTAAATGGAAGAGCCAGAAAAGGGAGCTGAAAAATATCCTCCCTAAAGTGAGCCTGTCTTGAAAATGGTGTCTGCAAAGGTTCTGCACCTCTAGCAAAGAGTTTCCCATTTCTTCCTTTTTCATTATCATCTGATTAAGATCACCCATGTGAAAATAGTTTCCCCATGCCATTGTCCTCAGACCTTAAGAGCAAGCTGCAAGTTTAAAGGCAGGGGTGTGAAATCCAATCTAGTCTTCAGCATTTGTCCTGATCTGCTACTCTCCCCTCCACAATTTTAACATACAAATGTTCCTGCAACAGTCCCAGCCATCCCCCAGATAGCAAGCTGAAAATAGCCAAAAGAGCCACCAAAGAGAAACAAAATCCATATCAGAACTTGGAAAAATGAGCACCCATGCCAGAAAAAAAGAAAATGAGAACACAGGAAACAGGACCTGAGTCCACACAGGCACTGCTGCTCCTGCTTTCCCCAGCATCAGGAATTCACAGCCTATATGGCTCTTGGGGAGGTATGTGCTTAACACAGCTGATATAAGATCCAAACAGCATGACTATAGACAGCTCTATTTTAAACAAGATGAATTAAATGAATCATTAAGTGACCTGGAAAGGAACTGCCAAAGCTGGTCAGAGGAAATTGCTTTGACTAAGCAGAGAGATGTTGTTTTCAAAGCCTTTCATATGGAACCCAACCCCAGCAATAGAAATGCCCCAAACATTTTGCTTCTGTGGGAATTATGTGTGGGGTTGTGTAAAGATATATCTGTGCCAGACTTCATGAGTTACCGGCCCACAAACCTTTCTTCAGCTACAGCAAAATGATTTTGTTTTAAAATGAGACCATCACAGACTTTTGTGTCATTCTTCCTGTATTTGCTGTGTGGCAAGAGCTGTGTAATTTAAGTCACAAGTGTCAAACTCAGGTTTGTCCTATAGTTATAACTATCACGTAGCTGGGTGGTAGGGTTGTGCACTTAGTCGCCATTACTTTCCTTGGCTCTCCAGGAACTCCGAGGCTGTTCATCTCCATGGATGAGGCAATGGACTGATCTGAGGCAGGGGGCTGCTGAATGAGATCAACCAATTGACTGAGCTCGTAGCCATTTTCACAATTAAGCGTTTGACTAATTGCTGCAGGAGTCTTCAGATGGGAATTTTGGGCTGCCATGGAGAATCCCCCAGGCAGCTCCTGCTGTGCCCAGACCAACTGATGTGTGTCGGTGTGCAGATTAACGTCCTGGGTAGAGAATCTGCCCATCCCAGAGATTCTCAGGGGGCATCGGATGCAACCCTGATCAAGCTGTATGTAGATGAGATACTTAGAAAATAAGTGTTCCTGCAGATGAAGAAATGGATGTACAGGACAATCTTCTGTAGATAGTTCAGGTACTCAGGAGATGTTTGGTATGTAGTTTAAGATAATTAGTAGCAATGGACTATGTACATGCTGGAACAGTTGGTGGTGGGTGGCCAGTCATGCAAGTGCTAAAATGTGGACAATGACATCCAACTAGACAGGTGAGATGAAAAAAAAAAAAAATGTAAACTACCTCACTCCAGCAACAATACCTCCCCATCCTGAGGTCCCATCATTCCTATAGCTGCTGGCACCTGGCAGCCCCCACATACCACGTGCCATAAGATGAGTGATGGAAGGAAAGGAAAGGACAGGGGCATCCTGTTACAGCCAGGTCTTTGCCAGCCCTATCCAATTCCTGAGGTGCCCTTGTGCAGCCAGGTTCCTGTGGGAGGGTGGCAGGCTGCTCAGGGCCATCAGAACTGCTGCCTACTGCGGCTCCCTCATAATCCCCAGATTTCCATTATCCAGAAGAGGCCAACAATTTCGGCAGTCCCTGTGGGTAGCCCAGCAACAGCAAACTCAAACAGAGATTGTCAGTGGCTACCTTCAAAGACACGCAGAGAGCCACCAGGAGGCCCAGCTTCCCCCTGCCCCAACCTCCTCCAGCGCTGGGAATAGAAGCGCCCATCCTACTGCTCCCAGCAGTGCCCGGCCAGCAGCTGCTCCTCACGTGAGCGCTCTCATGAGCTTCTAGCTGAGTGATAAGCCACCCTGGTGGGATAAAGGTGCTGCAGTCTTCTCTGAAGCACTATGAGCACTATGAGAACGAGGGAGGGGAGCCCGGCCCAAACGCCCGAAACTGAACGACATGGGCAGGTGGTGAACTTCCGTGCCTTTGGAGCAGTCAATAGGGATTGAACACAGGAATTGCATGCTGTACTGCTGGTTTATGTGATGGATCCAGCCATGGAAAGACACGAGACTGTCCCAGCACAGAGTTCATAACATTATTGTGTATAGGCACCCATGTATTTGGGAGGCATGGCCATCATAGCTGTGCTATGCTTAAGGGTCTGGATTAACCAAACTGGGTGCCAAGAATGGCCCCAAGTACATGGGGCTTGTGCAACATTGCTGCTATGGACTAATATCCCTCACGCTGAAGAAGGGCACTAACCAAGGGATTCTTCCCTCCTTCAGGTCCTGAGGCACTTTTGGGGATCTTCCTTGTGTGCTGCTGTTTCTTTTCCTTCTCTTTCTTGCTCTGTGCTCCACCCTTCTCTCTCCTTCAGCCCCATCTCTGCATCACTTGCCCAGATCCATGAGCTGCAGGGAATTGACCTGTAGTTGACACAGGGCTTAGCACATCATAAAGGTGCAAGCCATTAAATGTGTTTCAGTTCCTCCTGAAATAGCGGGCTGAGCAGCCAGGAGCTATTCAGTAGCTTCAGAGAGAGGTGCATGGTAAAGCAGAGAGCGGCTCTGCAAAAAGGAGTGTCAGGAGATAGGAGTTCGGCCTGCCCTTGCTGGGCCTCCATCTCCCCCTCCGGCATAACCGGCTGAGGCAGGCACAGAGCAGGGCTGGGGACAAGGGCCTGGGGACAAGTCAGTCTGGGTTAAAACCCGAAAGGTGCTACCAGAGCCCCGTGTGCGGGCAGGAACACCGTGCTGCTCCACCCTGAGACACGGGGGTCAGCCAGAGACACGAGTCCTCGGTGTGGGGCAGCTTGTAAACAGCGCAGAGGGGTTAGAAGTGCAATTAGTCTGCGTGACAACTGTGACCACCTTCTGTCACCACCCTGGGCCGGGCCAAATTCCCCTTCCTCCTTCTCTTGCACAAAGCTGGGCCAAGGCACAGGGCCTATAAACATGCCCAGCTGCCCATCAGCCCGAGGGAAAAACACAAACACATCCACAGCAACGGGCAGCCCTGTATATGGGCAAGCCCAGACCATTGGCAGGCATGGCTGGCTGTCAGACAGACCTTGGATGGGGTGTGAGCAGGGAAATCCAGGACACTGGAGAACAGTTACAGGATTTAGTGGTGGTCAGTTCTCATCTTGCGGTCAACACCAGCACTGACAGTCCAACACAGCTCAAGGAGACTTAAAAATATAGTATGGGTAGCAAGGTACTCTGCAACCCAAGCTACAAGGTGTGGAAATTATTGAACCGGTTCTTATGATCTCTGTGCCTAAGGCACTTTTCTCTGGTTCACACACCTCCACTCAGGGATGCCAGATGCAGTAAATAAAGGGTGATGACTGAAACTCCATGAGCCATTGCGTGTTTTCCCATCAAGGACCAGCTCTAGGAGCTCTAGGAGCAAGCAGCTGGGCTGCAGTCACGGCCAGCCTGCCCCTATGTCAGTAAGGATGAAAGGTAACAAATTCCCACCATCTGTATCCCCCAGCCACTGCCTCTTTCTATTCCTGTGCTCAGAGGGACACGTGTTCAGAGCAGGGTCATATTTTGTGCTTTGTTTGTTTGTGTGCTTGTTTTATCAAGGCTCTGGCCTGCTTTGTCTTTGAAGTGAAAGCCAAAACTCAAGAAAAAGCAGCGTGGGAGGATGCAGCAACAGGCACTTATACAGTCTTTCATCTGCCCTATCATATTCTCTGGCCTGAGCTTGCAGAGGACTGGTCCTTCACTAACCTTCCTAAGAAACTTCAGTCACAATCCTAGCAATGGCACTTAGCAGGATTTAGGTGGGAGGAGATGGAAGTGAATGTTGGAGTTGACATGGCAGGTGGCAGAAGGCAGAAGAAAGATTATATGCTGCAAGCTTCCAGAAATGAGACCAGAAGTTTAACTGGAGAGGGCTTGAAGGTTGGACCTGTGCTCTGCCTTTTGCTGCTGGGTCAGCCAGTCTAATAGGGTGGCTTTCATTAGTCTTCCTAGAAGGGGGAGATGGCACTGACACCACCATCCAGCCTGGTCCTGTCCTCCATTTCATGTCCTGAGTCCAGCCAGCATCACAACACACTCTGTTTTCTGGGGGCAGCTCTGACCTGTGGTTAGTCCAGGTACTTTTCTA
This sequence comes from Netta rufina, assembly GCF_964035555.1. Lineage (NCBI taxonomy): Eukaryota > Metazoa > Chordata > Aves > Anseriformes > Anatidae > Netta > Netta rufina. The sequence goes on along the minus strand of NC_140124.1, from coordinate 83,855,510 downwards.
AAGCACTCCCTTGAAGACTCAGCATTTTAATTCCCAGATGATGTGTCTGTGACCCTGTTCAACCACTATTAAGACCTGAGGTCCTCATTCTTATGCGTGCCTTTGCTTTCACATCTCTGGTCTGGCCTAGTGAACAGCTTCCACTGCTTCCTGCCAACACTTTCTAACCAGAAGGATTGTTGTGACCAAGGGTTAAGGGTCCAGGCTCAATCCATCATCCTGCCCTTGCAACACAACACAAAGGTGCTGTAACTGGCCTTTCCTGCACCATGTAGGCTTTTGCTCAGACTGCTCCTGAGCATGGCTATTCATGAGCCATACAGAGTGTGCAGTGGTGGAGGAGAGGGGGCAGAATGCCTCATGAGGTGCACAAGGAGATCAGGAAATGCAGACCATGAGTCCTACTGAGAGCCTTGGGATGCATGCACGGGGGCACTAGGGCCTGGGTTCACACTTCTTGTCCCGCAGTCACCGTAGCCAGAGCCCACATAGCGCAGTGAGCTCCGTAATTGCCCAATTTATCTCTTCATTCCATCCCGGAGAGGAGTGAGGTACCAGGTCTTTCCCTCCCCTTTTGCAGCCACCTGATGCCTCTTTGGGGACGACACCAGATCCACCCCATACCTTGTGCCTACATGAGCTGAAGCGTTGCCCTTTACGCGCTGGGCGTCTGGCCAGCCTTGCTGCTGTGAGCGGCAGAGCGTGCAGAGGGCCGGCGTGTCTGCACGCAGCTCCCTTCCATTCAGCCTCTCCCAGCAGCTGCTGCGGGGGTGATGGGGCCAGCAGATCTTCTTTCAGACCCCCTGGGGGTAGGTTTCAACAGGTCTGTTTGTTCATTGATTTAAGAAATCCAGATGCAATTATGGGTAAGCCACTGAGAAAAGGAGCTGGGCACTTTGCTGTGCTCGCTGCTGTGCTCATTGTAATCCTGCCCACACCACCATCAAGTGCATGGTGCAGGCACACTGTGGATTTCATCACTAAGCTGTACACTGCACAGCTTTCTGGCAGCTGAGACCCCTTCCACAAATGTTTCAAGACTGTGACAAAGGAGACAGGCAAACAGTCCTGGTCATCGCCACTGGTCACTGCAAAACAGCATCTGCCACATCACCTTTGTCACCTCACCTTGATCCTCATCTGCATGATTGGCTCCTGCAACAAACAGCCTTGGTACTGATGGAATTGGACAGCTTGACTTGTTGCCCAAAGATGTCAGTGTTTCACCAGTTTAGGCTTGCTTTAATGTGTAATCAACTCTAAAACCTGGCTCATCCTTTTTCCTCAAGCCAGTTTTGCACCTTGTGCCCAGCTCTGCAGAGACCACTGCCTGCAATACTGAGCAGGTCCAAAGCAAAGATACTGGGAGTCCTGCACATCTCTAAGTGCAAAACTGAATGTCTTTGAAATGAAAAATGTTGCAGAATAGCAGAACAACTGATGGTGGACAGGGTCTCTGGAGATTGCCTAGTCCATCTTCCTGCTCAGAATAGGGTCAGCTAGAGCAGGTTGACCAGGACCTTGTCCAATCATGTTTTGAATGTCTCCAGAGATGGAGACACCACAATCTCTCTGTCTCAGTGCTTAACCACCCTCACTATAAATCCATTTTTTTCTCATGTTTAAACAAATTTTCCCATATTTCAATTTGTGTTTATTGCTTCTTGTCCCAGTACCCAATAAGACTCTGACCATGATTTTTTTGCACCCTCCCACTGGACATTTATAAGCATCAATAAAAGTTCATAAACACGAAGGTGTCCTTCTATAAGAATGTTTTTTATTTCTATGTGCTCGTGCTGGAACACATTCCATCTACCTCTAAGATAATGCATCTTGTTTGAATACACCCACCCTATTAATTTATCCAGACCTCTTTGGAAGGCCTGTTCCTGTTGCTGTTTATCAGCCTATTCATGTTTCTGCCATCTGAAAGTTTTTGTCTCTGGTGGTTTTGTACATACCTTCAAGTCATTGATGGAAATATTGATCAGTTTTTATTCTGCTATTGATCCCTACAGAAACCAACCAAAATAATCAAACAGCATTCCCAACTGACAATCATTTCTTCTGTCCGTTGCAAGCTCTCAATTCACTTAATATATGCTTTATTGACTTTGCATAGTGAACCTTCTTACTCAATACAATGTACTATAATTTTATTTATATCAATAGGTCATGCCTCACAAAAAAAATATACCAGAAGACTATGAATTTACTCGATCAATCATGATTTCATCAAGCACAATTATCAAATAGAACATCGAGGGTCACATTGCACAAAGCCATATTCTTGTTCATTAATTCTCTATTAATAAGCACCTGTATTGGATTTTCTGTTGTTTTTCACTGGAAATAGTTAACCTATACTTGGCCTATAGATCCCTTGGTCTCAGTGCATCTCCTTTTTAAATACAGGAAATCCACTGGTACTTCTACACTCTTATGCTATTCCTACAGAAATCAAAGAGTAATTAGAGACAAATCTCTGTGGGCCAGAGTTGAGTATCATTTATTATGTTCTGGGATAATGAAAGACTCAGAAATGGAAGCAGACAGCAGAAAACTGTATCTTGAAGGTGAGCACTGTGCTGATTGATAATGTAGGGCTGGGAGTTGGAAGGAAGACACGAGGAATGAGTAATGTAGGGAGCAGGAAAAGGACAAAATAGTATGGTGGTGATGTTGATGAGAGAGAAACAAGAAAAATGGGTTCATCAGGTAATGAGTGGTAGAAAAGGAATGTTAGTGTGGAAGCTAAGTAGGAGTAAAATTCCAGTGAGTGAGAAGAAGCTGGAAAAAGAGAGCTGGTGGTTGGGAATTACAGAAGAGCATGTGGAGAAAGGGACCTGAGGCGAAAGAAAAACTGAGATGGTAGAAAGTGTGGTGCTGGAACAATTCATTTTTTGGAATTTACAGAGTCACTGAGAATGGAAACTGAGCTGGGGATGTTTCTGGCAATGGCACTGTGCTGAGAGCTGGAAGGGATTACCAACTGTAATTGCCTGAGGACTGGAAAGATGTAGGAATGTAAGAAGAGCTTCTAATCCCTAATTCTTCCCTTGCTATCCTTTTCCAGGATTAAAATGTATGCCTAGAAGGATATTTGGAGATTAGGCAAGGAGTGTTGCTGGAGGGAGGGGAGGGATTACAGTAGTGATGAGAAATGGGATAAAGAAGGTCTTTTACAGTGTTATGCAGGCATCTAAAACCACATAGAGGACATTGTTTTAGGTCCTGAAGGCAGTACAAGGGAAATGTGCTTGGTTGGAACTGGATAGTTTTGGAAATGGTTCCTTGGGACTGAAGGATTCAGGATAGGAAGAGGGAAGAAGTGGTAGTGGAGGCTGGTACAGAGAGGGGCTGGCTCTGTGAGGGGATTAGGAGTGGTCAGTCTGAAGGAGGATTAGGAGTGAGAGCAAGGCAACAGTGTAGGACTGCTAGGAGAATCAGCAGGGGAATATAGCTGGGGTTATTCTGACGGATAAAGTGGCCTGTGGTTACAGCTCTCTGTTAGCCTTTCATAGTGATGCCCATGCCAACCATCCTCACAGCACTGTCTTCTCAGCTGAATCATATATGTAGATGTTCACGGCAGTGAAGTCACCTTTCTAGTTGCACTTAGGCCACTTGAGAGAGAGAGGTGAGTTGTGCTTTATTGAGGATGATGGTGTTTGCAAAAGGCCATTTTCCTGAGTTAAAGGAGCTAGAGAGAAACTGAACTGACACTGGGACTCCTGCTGTTAACAGCCCATCATCCAGAAAAGCCCACCTCTCATCTGGTCTGCAATATAAGCAAATGTGAAGAAATGCGTGACCTGTGGCTCCCTGTGGCTCTGTCCCTTTGATGAGGGAGGCTTTCAGAAGGAAACTCCTACTGAGCAATCTATATGGTTGGCATTAAGTATCATTTCAGGAAGAAAAGAAAGTAGATGAAGAGAAGCCCAAGAAGTTGCGGTCACTGTAGACTAAACAGGACAAACTTCAGAGACAGTGAGGGGAGTGGGCAGCAAAGACATCCTTATGTTAGAGATAAGCCTTATGTCTAACTGCTGACAGGAAAATCCTCAAATGGTTTGTGCAAGAACCCATGATAGCTACCTGTATGCTAACAGCTGTGCAGAGGGAACATGAGTGGCAAAGATGAAGCCAAACCAGAGCTAGATATGTTTTAGAGCTCCAGAGGCAAGGCACTGATCAACATTGCCACAGTCCTCACACACACCTGGCTCCCCTCCACCCTTTTCCTGTGCTTATTTCCTCACAGCACCCTGTGAACACCCTGCCATATCCACTTGCTGCTACCAAGTTGAGGCTGAGGTCCCTCAGCTGGTCCTCCGAAACCCCACCTCAGTGACTTCCACCACCTTCACAGCACCATTATGAGTCCCCAGCTACTGCCCACAGTGACATGCTGGGGGCTCCCAGCACCTCCATCCCACCTCTATGAAGCCACCCATTCAGGGACCCAGGCAGCATAGGGAGGCCCCTGCTTTGAGATGGCCAGAGGCTTTGTCATGCCCGTGCTCTCCCACAGTAAACAGCCCCCATTTTATTATGATAGAAGATGAGCCACATACAGACACACAAGGATAAATAAATATCTTACTCTATTTCAAGGACAAGACAGGCACTGCAGCCTCTAGAAACCACCCCTGAGAGGAAGAAAGTGGGTGCTTCACACAAAGACCACCACTTGCAAGAGAAAGGAGATATTTTCAAGCCCCAAGGAAGTACAAGGAGGTGGCACTGAGCAGTGGTGGTGAGGACCATGGCTCCATGGTGGCACGGACAGTGCTGTGGAGAAGTTTCTCTTGGGGTTACCATGGTCTCTCAGCTGCTCTGCTGGAGGCCTACCTTGATGCCTCCAACCCTGAAGCTCCTTGCAAGATGAGACTTGCCTTCCCTCCCCCATGGAGAGCAGTCTTTAGGGCTTCACAGCAGCCCCCTCACTGCACCCGTCCTCCAGCCGCCAGGGGCAATCGACATAGCGCAGAGCCCCGCCAACAGGGCCACGCTTGGCAGGATCTAGGGCCAGCAGGCTCCGCAACATGAGGGCAGCCTCTGCTGTCAGGCGTTTCCAGTGGCGAGGCAGGTTCTCCTCCAAGCCCGTCTCCTGCCAGAGCATGAAGTCCTCAAAGAAAGGGTCATCAGGCAGGCTTTGCTCCCAGGGGAAGTAGCCAGTCAGCAGGCAGAACAGCAGCACGCCAAAAGCCCAGGCATCCAAGCTGGTGTCGATGGGCACCCCTTGGGTATCAGCGGTGTTGCTCAGCTCGGGGGCAGTGTAGGGGATTACCCCAGCCACCAGCTTGAGCTTGGTACCCTTGGGCCGTGTGAGCCCGAAGTCAGTCAGTTTGATGCGCCGGCACTCCGGATCAAAGAGCAGCACGTTCTCCGGCTTGACGTCACGGTACACGAGGCCCCGGCTGTGGATGAACTCCAGCGCACTCACAAGCTGCTTGGCACACTGCTTGGCAGCCGGTTCAGGGATCCCATCCTGCATGGGGAGAGAGACAGGCAATAATGCGCCCTCATGGCATTTTGGCAGCCCTACTAAGGTGGTGGGCTCTCATCTTTACTCTGCATTAGGGAGTCTTTGAGCTTCTGGTCTTGTAAGCTCGAATCTTCTTCAAAGCTATAGACCCCAGAGGTGGGAGACCCATATGCCATTGACTCCTCTCTCCCTCTGACCCATCCAGTTTGCACAGAGGCCAAACACTACAGTCCCAATCCCCACACCTTTGTAGCAGCACTCACCCGGGGTTTGATGATAGAGATGAGGTCTTTGTGCAGCGCTGGTTCATAGAGGAAACCATAGTACTGGCTGGATTCAATTGCAATTCCAAACATGCTAATGATAGCAGGGTGGGTGGCAAGGGACAGTGCCACGCAGTACTCATAGAGGAAGGTGTGCAGCTTGGTACTGGCTTTGGGCAGCAATTTGAGAGCCATCGGAGTCCCTAGGAATGGGAAGAATGGGTTAGACCCTGCTGAAAGTCACTCACACCAAGACCAGACAGAGAGAGCACAGGGCAGCCATGGCTGTGGAAACTCACAGCCACAGGGAGGTCTCTGGTCCAAAGTTTTGTATGGAGGTATGTCATACTGATACCAGATACGAAAACAGACACTGCTACTTGTGCGAGTTTTGAGCTAGTCAGTGCGTGCCATGGGAACACTGAGTAGAGGAGGGGAAATTCAAGCTACACAGGCTCATCAGTCTGACCTGAGACTGCTGGAGAAGGCACCATCAGGGTCCTGAGAGCACATATATGCCTTAATGACCTTGACCAGCTCTACCTTGGACATCCATCCCCATCCCTGTCCATGGGCCCAGAGGCCCCATTTAAGCTCAAGCCCAAGGCTTCATTCCTTGTCTACACTGTGCTGTAGGATTGCTGGTTCCAGCTATATGATATCCATGCCTGTGCATGTCCATGAATGCTGTTGATCTTGACTGGTGGATTGACATCCCAGCTTGACTTTGGACCTACCTCATCACCTCAATCTTGCCTGTTGCTCTGGGCTGCCTCCCTGTCTTGACCCATTCCCTGGTTGGGGTCAATGGGATGGTCCCTGGCTGGAAGGCCACTGCCCTGCTGGTTCCTCTGAGCACCCCCTGCCACTCCTGGCACCCAGCCCCAGGGAGCCACTAGCCTACACGGTGTCCTGGCAAGTGGAAAGGAGACGAAGCACAACAGCTCATAGGGTGCAGTCAGTTCCTTACCTCTCTGCCTGTGGGTCACTAGCACCACATGGCCATACTTGCCCCTGCCCAGTTCCCGAATAACCTCATAGTGCTCAGCCACCTCGGTGCGCACCAGGCTCTGAGCCGTGATCTCCAGGAGCTCATCTAGCACGGTTGGTGCTGCCGTCACTGTTGCTGGTGCAGCTGAGCTCTCGGCCATTGCTGAACGCTGCAGAAACACCACAGCCTAGGTCAGGAACAGCACACCATGCACAGAGCAAAAACAGATCAGACATGCCACAAACCATGCCATGGCCAGGGATGCATTGGGGCATCATCTGTGCTGGGGTTGAGTCTGTGCTTTTATACAGTGTACTTCTTGGCAAAGCCCCTCTTTATATCCAAGGTCCTTGTCCCTGAAGGGAAGCTTTTCTTGTTTAGCCCCCTAATCCTTCCTGGCCTCCAGCTAGGTGTTCATCTCTCCCTAATTATAGGCCCTGGAACCCCTCCTTTCAAAGACCCAGATGTGTCTATGTCTGTATTAAAGCTTGGCCTTCCAGGCCTCTTCTTAATCTACACTCAATGGTGTTCAGCAACAAGCAAAACATGAACAGTGTCCCAGACTGCGACATGTGACCCAGCTGTATTGCCCTTCTTAGCCTACCACAGAGAGGCCTTGTCTCCAAACAGAGAAACCTGTCCCTAGCACTTACTGAAGGAAGTCTTTAAGGTAGCAGCATGGACATACTCACCCTTAGGCAGAGGCACAGCTAGTGCATGACAAAAGGGGGATTACCAGTCAGAGTATGGTGTGCACTAAGCAGGCCAAAGGGAGCTCAGTACCTCCTATGCTGCCCTTTCTGACACAAAGTCACCCATCTGCGTGGCCAAGAAACTTAGGCAGGAAGGAAGGGGAGGTTTAGGTTAGATGTTAGGAAGGACTTCTTTACTGAAAGGGTTGTGAGGCATTGGAACAGGCTGCCCAGGGAAGTGGTGGAGTCACCATCCCTGGAAGTCTTTAAAAGACGTTTAGATGTAGAGCTTAGGGATATGGTTTAGTGGGGACTGTTAGCGTTAGGTCAGAGGTTGGACTCGATGATCTTGAGGTCTCTTCCAAACTAGAAATTCTGTGATTCTGTGTGATTCTGTCAGTGGCATTTTGTGCTAGACCCAGCTGCTTCAGACCCATTTCAGATAAATGCTTTTTTTGGTCTTCCTAGCCTAATACAAAGCAGCATTTCAAAGCATCTGTGACAGGACTCTTTCCCTCTGCTTCTTCTGCTATCCCCCTGTGCTATGAACACAGATGCTCAGTCTTCCTGGGCCTGGATGACAGAACCACAGAAACGCAGGATGGCTGAGGACAGAAGAGACCTCTGGGGAGCACCAAGAGCAACCTCCTGCTCAGGGCAGGTTGATCAGGACTGTGTCCAGGTGGGTTTTGAATATCTCCAAGGATGGAGAAACCACTACTTGTTCCAGTGTTCGATCACCTTTATGGTTAAAAAGATTTTCCTTAGGCTTAAATAGAAATTCAATTTGTGCCCACTGCCACTTGTCCTGTCACTTAATACCACTGAGAAGACTCTGGCTGCATCTTTTTTACGCCCTCCCATCAGGTATTTATGCATTATATACATTGATATGGTAATTCCTTCAAGGCTAAACAGTCCCAGCTCTCTGTGGGTCTCTTCATATGATGGTCTGGTTCCTTAATCACTTTTGTGGCCCTTAACAGACTCTCTTCAGTATGTCCATATCACTTGTTTGCTGGGGAGCCCAGAACTGGACCTAGCACTGCTGATGTGGCCTCACCAGTGCTGTGCAGAGGGGAAGGATCACCTCTCTTGAGCTGTTGACATCACTTTGCCTAATGTAGCCCAGGGTGCAACTCAAGAGCCTGAGGGCTGTAGCATTCTTGGGCCTCTTGGTGTACAGTAAGACAGAGCTGTGGTGTAAAATTAGTGCTCACTTCAGCAATTACGAACTCAAAATCTCTTCCCATGTAACATTCTGACTGACATGATGCCGTTAGGGGAGGGAACAGGACCTCAGGTTGCTATAAGGCAGATGGCATCCTGGGAATATGAGTGGGAGCAGAAAGAAAGAAGCCATTTTCCTTAGGTTTTACATTGCTCTACCTGATATTATTGCAATTCCTTCACCTTACGGCCCCCACTGCTGCTAAAGCTGGTCATTCTGTACAATGCAGTAATGTCGCAAAAGAATTATTCAAATCTAGGAAAACTGCAAATATGCTGGATTTTTATAGGAGCGTAGGGCTGCTTGTGGGAGAGCTCTCCTTCTTTTCTCTTCTCTTCTTGTCTAGATTGTATTGCTAAACTTATCCAGTTCAGAAGTACCAAGTAACTGGCCCTGGTTTTCTGAAAAGGCATTGGCTTGGTGTGAGAGCCAGCAGCAGCCAAAGTTAGCACAGTCCATAGGGAATTCAGCATTGAACAAATGTGTGCTTGGGAGCAGACAAATGAAGGGTGGGGAGACACAGTGAAAGTCAGTCTGGAAAGTATTTTAGAGATTTTGCTTTGATGTCCTCCTGTTTACTGTTCAAACACAACAGCCTGCAAAACTGCACACAGCAAGGGCACTGCAGAACCTATGTATGGGTCTGCTTTGACACTGACATTTGCAAACTGCTGTTGTCGTATTTAGGCATTAAACAGAATATCTGAAACAGCCTTTTAAAGAGTCCTATCTAGGAATATGGAGAACAACTTGAACTGTAATAGACCTTTGAAAAACAGACTTCCCCATGATATTAGATAGGCTAAAGTCACGCTAACTAGGGAACAAAAGGAAAGATGTCAGCTTGCCTTGTGCCAGATATGTTAGATTTATATTTGTGATAAAATATAAAAAGAAGACCTGTAAGACAGTAATTCTCCTATATCAAATTCATGGTCTTATACAACTTCTTGTCAGCAAATGGCTCACGATGTTCTCAGATAACTTAATTTCTCCAACTTGACTTAGATAAAATTTCTTTCCTTGTAGGCTGGCCACCTGTTAGTGCCATCTAACCCAAAGGCTGGAATCTTATCATTGCATCCACCTAATGAATCATTCAATGGAGATATAATTTTCAAGCACCTATATATTCACTAATCTGCTTTTATTAGTATTGAATTATTTAATATATGATTAATCTATTCTATATATTACATGATTCATTAATTGTCTCCTATTTACTGTGTGAAAACTTGCTTTTGTGAGTGGGAAGATATTCTTCTCTGTATATTGGTTCTCACTCCAGCTCAGCTGGAGCCAACTTGTTTCAGTCCATTAACTTTTGCAAGAAAAATAACCAAAAATCTCTTGTGTCTTTCCCTCTCACTTTTCAGATGAACTGCAATATAAATGGCAAGGATCCTTACCTTACATGGTTCACTGGCATGGAATTGAAGATTGTCCAGGTACAGAGAAGAGAATCAAAGTGAAATAGACATCTTGGAAAAATAGATCAGCCATAGAATACATGTAGAGTGTCTTGAGAGACGGTGACAATCCTGTCTATCTGACCAGGACTCCATACAAAGGAAGCCTAAGCTGCAGCCACTCCAGAACAGTTTGCAGGATTTGGCCCTTGCTGTCCCTGAGCACTGATATGAAGTTAACATTTAGCTAGAAAGTTAAGTGAGGGCTACATTTGGGCTACCACTGAGCAGAGTGTGTCTGTGTGTCTAGGCAACCTTTGTTACCTTCTGGAGTGCCATTTGCCCTTTGCAGAGTGACCAGCATTGGGAAGGACGCCTTCAGGGCCCTGGCCAAGATGCACTCACCGTTTGGCTGTGCTGTATTGAAGGCAGTAGGCAGGGTCCTTTTCAAAACTGTTCTTTCCTCCACTATCCTTCCCTGCTTGAGATCCTGATTCCAGGCTGTCAGTGTGTGAGAAATCCTAACTCCACAAAGAGTGTGTAATTCCAGCAGAAAGAAATTCACACCCTTTCCACCATCAGGAGATGCTACCCAAACTCCTGAGGAGCTGAGGAGGAGCTAGCCTATGGAGATACAGTGTCTACGTCTAGGTAATGTTACTCTGCTTCTTCAGCCAAAATGATTACTATATTTTGCCCAGAAAAGCACTTCATACATGTCAAGAGCCAAAGTAATCTCACTATAACAGAAACAGCACTGTGATCACAGAGTCACAGAATTGTTTAGGCTGGAAGGGACCTCTTGAAATCATCTAGTCCAATTCCCTTGCTCAAGCAGGGGCATCTGGGGCAAGTTTTCTATGAAGGTGTCCCTTTGTATTTGATCACCGTCACAGCAAAACAAAACAAAACAAAAACCACAAACACCACAGCCATTTTAGTTTGTTTAGATTGAATTCCTTGTGTTTTAATTTGTGCACACTGTCTCTTGTCCTATAAATGGGCTCTAATGAGAAGAGTCTGGATCCATCTTCATCACTGCCTCCCATAAGGTATTTATGCCCATTAATAAGATCCCCTCCGAGACATCTCTATTCCACACTGAAGAGCCTCAGCTTTCTCAGCATCTCCTCATATCACAGATGCTCCATTAAAAACATCTTTGAGCATACAGCATATAGGGACTATTTTTTAGTCTGACCTTCTACGGAGTATTAACCCAAACCAAATAACCAACAACAGCATTTGGGGCACCTCTTACCAAAAATCATGCAGGCTTGATACAAAGATAAACTGTGGTCAGCTATAAAAGCCAGTGTTAGTTTTATGTATTTATGTGATATCCTAATATCAGTTTACCTCCCTGCTGCTGTTCATCTAGAGAAAAGACTTTTCTAGTGCTCTATAAGTTTCTTCTGACTGTTGCAGGGTTTATAGGCATCATGGTCAGAGGTATGACTAGAGCCTATAAAGACATATTTAATCTACTTAGATTGAGTAAAATTAGCAGGGTGCAGCCTGATACTCAGCATCTGTATTTAACCAACACCTTACTTGGTCTTTCCAAACCATCTCGCACACTGCGCTTCTGTAATATCCACATCAGCTAGTTTAAAAAGAGGTAGGATGTTTCCAGAAATTGTAGTCACATTTTGAGTTTTTAATAAACATCTTCATGCTGTCAGATCAAGATACCTGTAAGTCTTCTTATTGGTTTAACATCTTCCACTAACCTTCTGTCTAATTCTCAAACCAAGACCTTCTGTCCAACATATCTCTTTCAGAGTGCTGCCTGCCTTGTTTCTACCTCAATACTTTTCCACTGCCCTTAATGCAGCACATTTTACTTGAATAGACTTAGCATATCCAGTAATTCAGATCACTCAGGGACTCTGTTGTTATCAAAACACCACATTTCTGTTTCAAGGCTGTGTAAGGACCTGACCTGCAGGGATTTTTTCATTAACAACTAAATCTTTGGTGGAGGTTCTGAACCATTCTCAGCCTCATATTTGTTTATACAGCACCTACTGGAAACATCCCATCCAGTGAACATTCTCTAAAAAAAAAAACTGTACAAATGCATTCTGGCATTAATCAAAATCAGTAAATCACATAGTTTGTAATGGATTTAAGAACAAGCAAACTTGAAAGACTCAGTATAGTGGAAATTATCATGTTTTAGTGATGTCCTCATGCTACACGATTAATTTCATTAAATCCCAGCTCTGTTCTAGGACATTTACCTTTATCAATGATCTAGAAGAAAGCACTGAAGTCATGAGAAAATGCTTGCACATGACACAAAAATGGGACCAGGTAATCAATACATTGCTTGACAAAACTAGTACATGCAAACACACATATAAAAAATCATTATAAATGAACAGAAAAGACAGAAGTTTAGTCCGGCATTGGGGGAAGAAAAAAGTTAAATGTCATGGTAATCAGAATGATCTAAATTCTTTCTGCATTTTTGTAAATAGAATGGGTGCTGTGTAAACCCAGAAATATAGATCTGGTATACCCTTACTTCCTTTGTAGGCCTTAATGTGTTGGAAGATGTAGAATTGTATTAGAAATCGACAGCAGTGATACAGATACACATCTCAATGACACAGACACAAGTCCAAGAGAATAATGTATGAGAGTTACTAATGCTGAAGATTCAACCTTTGCATTCACTCTGATAAGGAGAACATCCACAAACGATCAGATGCACGAAACATCAGCCACAAGAGACAAACGAGAATTTTACAGATGTTAAATTGAAAAATAAGCTTCACTCTAAACCAAAAAAGAACAAAACAAGCAAACAAACAAAACCACTACCAACAGCAAAACAGATACAGCCATTCAGCCTTACTCGTATTAGTTACAATAGAAGGTAGCTAGATTTCTATTAGTTACAATAAAAGAAGATACCTGTTGTGAGACAATATGCCTCTTGCACTGAACTTTAGTTTCTGGAGAGTTTTCTACACACAGATGCCTTGAGACAGCGTGAAACTTAATCTCTGAAAATCAGCTGAGTTAGGAAAGCTGTATTTCTACAGAGCTGGCCACCTGCTAATGACTTCTGCACTGGAACTGAGAATATTGTGCACCAATGGCCTTTGTGTTTTCATTAGAAACGCATTCCTTTGGTTTGCTCTGCCTTGCATTATTATTTATCCACTTTTTATGGTGTGCTTTTTGTTTCTTTTTTTTTTTTTTTTTTTAATATCTTTGGAATGTCAGAAATCTACTAATGTGAAAGCCTGGTTTCTCTAGGGTAAATTTCCTCAACCATTTTGGAAGGCAAGCTGATGTCTGAGGATCAACAGAGTTAGCTATCGGATGCTTGCTATCTTTTTAATGGAACTGGTGAGACCACAGTTCAGCAGACTAGCACTGGTGTGCACAGTTTGACTGAAAAAAAGACCGGAGAAGAACCACGAAAAGAACCATGATTATGCTAAAAGGGCTGACAGGAAATTTCCAGGGCAGCAGCCTTTTTTTTCACTTATTATATAGATAGTGAGAAAGTGACTCGATGATTTTATGATCTGCACATACCTTCATAGGTACTAGGAATTTGTTGAAGAGGCTCTCCCACTAAGTCATTATAACAAATCCTGAAAGCTGAAATGAGGCAATTTCAGACCTCAGATGTGATGCAAATTTTATGAAGAAGGATATTTACCCCTAAGAAGCTCATTAGAATATTCCTCCATCTTTGGGGCTTTTAACCCAAGAATGTGGATTTTTTTTCCCTATAAGGTACACTCTAGCGCAGACCATGTTTAGTACAGGCAAGAGACCAGAGCATATTAGCACAGTGGCTGTTTCTGGCCTTTTTACTGATAGATTTACGAGCTGCTTTCTATAACAGGTCCGCAAGTTAGTGCTTAATCTCACCGAGGAGAACAGCCTGGCTATCTCCTCCTTAGCACCGCGCAGTGCTCTTCTCAGGCAGAAACACCCACCAGGCTCCCCACGGACAGCCCCATGAGTGTCTCCCAGGAAGCAGTAAACCAGAGCCATGGTCAAAAATCAGCAGCCATCTCTCTGGGAGCAAGCCACATCATGCTCTCCTCCCAGCCAACACGCCGGTACCGCCGCACCGTCCCACCAGGCACAACCGCTAAGCGATCCCCCGTACGTAGAGCAGTGTTTTGGGGCAGAGACACCCAAGGAGCTCACCACCACCAAGACCACGCTGGGCACCAAACATGGGGAATTGGGGCACTCCACATTGTGCCAGCACGCGAAGCCGGAGGCCAGTTGGTGAGGGGTGCTTGGCTGAGCCCCTTCACCTGCCCACCCAGTCGGTGTCATCCTGCCACGGCTGCACCCTCTCTTCCCACACACCCTCTCCGTCCGTCCCAAGCCTCTCACCTTCTCCAGCGGCGCAGGACAGACAGCCGTGGACAGCCTCGCCTCTGCCGCCTCCGCTGCCTCTGGGCTGTGCCGAGCAGCCGGAGGGGCTGCCAGGCATTACGGGGCTGAGCGTGACGCTCCGCCCCTTCCCCAGCCTCTGGTCCAGGGGGCACACCGCCCCGGGGCTGAAGGTGACCGCTGGGGAGAGGAAAAAAGGGGCCCAGGGGGAAGAAGGGGGTCATCCATCAGCCCCCTTCGTGGAGGGGGAAGTGTCGCAGGGATCGGGGTGGAGTTGTTGTTTCTGCTCTAGCCGGGCCATCATGAGCCCCAGGGGTCCTTCAGCAGATCCACCCTTTCCAGACCATCCCTACAGCTTGGGCTATCCCTGCAGATGAGGGAGCAAAGCTGTTCCTCCGTTTGGTGCATGGTCCTTGCTCTGGGGCCACGTGCCAAGTCAGAGTATGGCTGTGACTGTAGGGCTGAGGGCCACTGTGGGCTACCAGCACTTTCTCTTGGCCACCAAGGGGACAGAGACATTTTGGTTTCAATTGCTTCTTCCAGTGAGCACCAGAGACTAGGTGCAAACTGTAACTGGCTCAAAGTCATGTCACGGGGGCAGAGGTGAAAGACAGTCTAACATGGGACAGCCGTACAGCACCTATAAGCATAGGCACTCTGGGTCACCAGCACAGGACTGAACCTTACTGCCTGCTCTCTGAAGGTGGAGGGGTTTCCCCAAGGGCTTGTCTCTCAGGGCTCTGGCCAGCACAGGGGCAGCAAGGTGAGATGCACTGGGCTGCCATCACAGACCTGTGAACAGCAAGTCTGCTGCCACCCAGAGATGGTGCAAGAAAATAGAGGGCAAGAGCAGTAGCATAGTCAGGCTTTCAGCTGTCCCCGTGCTTCTGGATAAGAAGGTGGGGAATGAGGTTGTGGTGCTGATGACCTAAAGGTCTCATGCCATTCAAGGCTGCCCCTTCACACTTGTGCTTGAAGGATGATTCCCCGGTGATTGGGAAAGGCCTTCAGCGTGCAAAGCTCCTACTGCAGAACATTACGGTTGGGCTGGTGGGAGTGTATAGGAGAAACCTATCCAATATCCAAGGAATCAGCTCCGGGATAAATGGTATGGTGTAACCATAGCTCCCCAGGAACATGGCTTCTGGCTGTGTGGGGTCAGAATGGGTGAGAGTACACAACTCAACAGTTGAACTGAGAAGGGTCCCTGAGGACTTGCTTGAAGTCACAGTTACAGGGCAACACTGGGAAAGGAACCCAAGTGCCCTGACTCCACAGTCCCTCTCTCCCTCACTCCAGTCACTGATTCAGACCTGCTTCCAGATCTAGGAACTAAATACAGCAGTCTTCCTCATTTTCCAGCTGTTTTTTTTTTTTGTTGTTGTTGTTTGTTTGTTTGTTTTGATTGGTTGGTTGTGGTTTTTTTTGTTTTGTTTTGTTTTGTTTTATTTAAGCAAATAGATTTCCTTTATTTATTTATTCTGGGCACAGAGCAGCTGTTGGAGGTCCTAGGGCTTGCTATCTTACTAATTAAGCCTGTACTTGGGCATTTCAGGACCTCCGTTAGTTTAACACCTACACCTATCTCACCTATGCTGCACACATTTTATCGCACTGGCCACCAAGATATTGGACAAAGTCAACAGAGGCAGAGCTGCAAGTATAATATAACCAAGACTGCCTTTGTCTTTCTGAAAGTTTGTCCCAGCTATGAACTTGAGGATACCAGTACTTGAGTTTTGTTCAGACCTTTCAGAACCAGCTTAGTGCCTGATGCTGGGGTGAGAATAGCTCTTTGATTTTCCCCATTGCCTACCCACATCTTCTTCTATTAATAAATTTGTGAACTACAAACACTTGCATCCCCTCCAGCCCCAGCAGGCAGGCAGGCAAAACAATCTGCAGGGTGCTACAAGGTGGGGGCTGCCTCCTGGACAGGGAGCTGGGGCCCTGAGCTCTCCTCGGCACAGGCAGGGTGCTCGGAGGAGTCCACCAGCTGCACAGACCACTTGTGCTCTGAGGTCATTCAGAGCTACCCCATCGCTGAGGAATCTGCTGGCCGCCTTCCTGGCAGCGCGGTGCAATGTCCCACCTCGCCTGCATTCACACACAGAGGAGGGAAGAAAGATAGTCCACCAGCAGACACATTCCCCTCAGAAACAGCACTACACTCAGGGCTACAAAGCATGGGGACTGCACTGTTGGGTGCATTGGGTGCAGGGTGGTTGCAAGAGGCAGTGCCGCTCCCTTCGGTGATCGCTGACCCCAAGGCCTCAGTGCAGTGTTGGGGCAGGGCAGTGCTCAGGCGGTGCTGTTCAACCTCAGTGCAGGGATGAGGACTCACAAAAGGTGTATTTTAACCTTTTGCATTAGGATGTCTCCCAGTCACTCCTCCAGGGCTTAAAATAATATACAATATCCAGCAACCAGGGTGCATATCAACATTCTCCCTGAGGTTCAGTGACTTATCTGTCACCATAGGTACAGGCCTAGGGACTGTCCCGGTGGCAGCTCAGTGCACAGCACCCACCCCTACCTGGTGAGACGGTGCCATCGCAGCAGGATGAGTTGGCGGGGTCTGGTCAGCTTGAGGATATCATTGGAAAGGAAAGGTTGTGGTGGGGCTTCACAGGAGAAATGACTGGGCCTGCAGGGGAAGAGTGGACTTGGACAGTGGTGCAGAGACACCATGCTTTGCTGGGAAAGCTACCTTCTGTCAGGGCACAGAGAGGGGGCAGCTGGTCCCTAAACATCATGAAGCCAGGAGATGAGTGAGATACCAAGGCTGGCAGGACAGGGGCTGTCCCACCACAGTGCCTCTGCAAGGCATGTGGGACAGGCCCAGAGATGGAAGCCAAGTTCTGCTGAGGCAAGAACTCAGGCAAATTTGTGGTGATAAGCAGGTCCGAGGTCCAGCTGAGAAGCTGATCTACAAGTCAGGGACAGTCCCAGTACTGGTAACCCATGTAAGATACAACCTGGTGACTGCCAGGCAGAGCTGAGATCAGGCAGGGACTAAAAGCCAAGACCTGAGCTTACCTGGAGCACCTGGTCCCACATGGTGAGGGTGTGAGCTGAGCCCCAGGTGAGGCTGGGCAGGGCCACCCATGCCCATTAGCACCCTGAGGGCACTGACACTTTTGAAGAAAGGGAAAATGACGGTGCCTGCCTGCCTTTCAAATTTGCAATGGTCTCATATCTGCCTTTAGCCATGGCTGCAAAGCAACAGATGCTGTGTCTCCCTGAGGAAGGCTCATCCTTGCTGTGCCACATCACCCCATTTCTATACCTTCATCTGCATGGAGCAGCAAACCATCTGCCACCCCTTGGAGACCACTGCTGCTGGGACACCATCCCTGGTGTCAGTGTCTCATCTAATGCCAAGCAACTGCCTGGGCTTCTTCTGAGGTTGTCGTCAATATCAGGAGAGAAAGAGATGGCCCCCGTGGGGTGTCAGCAGTGAGCACTTGCTTTCTATTTGGGTGGCAGGGGCATGGGGAGCACTCACAGCTGCGCATTTGTGACACACATCAGCTGGCCTCTGGTGCTGGCTGGAGCAACACGGCATCAGAGTGTGGAGAGGTCCCTCTCGAGGCCAGCTGATGCTTCCCGGTGCCCACACTGGCCTGCTTCATTTTTGTTCAATTTGCTCTGAAAGACATCAAGTGGCACAGGCTCCTGATTGCCTGTAACAGCGCCTTCTTCTCTGGAGAAAAGATGACAGGGGAGAGAAACTGTAATAGATATAATAAATAGGTATAATAAAACTTTGCGGTTATTCCTTAAGGAATAAATAAGATGAAAGGATAATACTGCTTACTGCCTCTTCAAAGGACAAGATACAAGCACTAGAGGCAGGACCAAAACAAGCACAAGGCTTCCCCACCCAGGCAGCATGCCTTCAGCTGTGGACACCTTGCCTCAGGAGAGGGTGGGTAATAAACATTTATGTGGTTTCATAAAATAACTGGACAGAGACGCTGCAGAGGAAAAGCACTATTAAAGACAGAGATTCAACATCTGTCTCAGACTGCTGGAGGCTAGGAGAATATTTGAGGGATTTACTACATACTTCCCTGCTCTTATATCTCCCACAAGGAATTTGCCACTGGATAGTCTCACAGCCAGGCTATAGAATTAAAGGGTCTTTTATTCTGATCTGTCTCAGCTGTTCTCATTCATTCCACTAATGAAACGCTTTGGTGACATTAATATGCTGCAGCACCCCTTGGGCAAAACTAGCAAGGCAATAAGTTCTGTGGCCCCACTCCACAACCATTTATCCCCCAAAATTCCCATACCTCCTATTCAATTAGCTGGTGAGTGAGCTTTCAGAAGGGTCAAGGAGGTGAGATAGGAGGGAGCTTGTCTGCTACGTGGATAAGAGATCTTACAGGACAGGTGTCCGGAGATGGAAAGGAGACTAGCCCTAAACTGGAACATCCTGGTTTGTTTGATGTTTCTTGTAAAGAGACACCTGGGAATGCTTTGTCTGCAGGATGGTGTCAGAGCAGTGGGCAGCAAGCCAATCTTTCAGAAAACAATTCTTCAGTAACCGAGGGAAACAGGAATTTCTCCAACTTTTCTGAATCTGTTGAGGGAAAGGGATTACTTCTCTGACAAAGACAGTCTGGTCCACCTTGCTGTCTTAAGAGGAAATTATCTCCCAAGAACTGTAGCCACAGTGAATCAACCTTGGATATCTCAGGCTTGAAAGTAATTAAGAATGTAAGAAATGCCTTATTAGACCAACGGTCCACCTAACCCAGTGTTTTACCTCCAATAGCAGGAGTAAGAGATGATGCTTAAGAGCACAGGCCTAGCCACTTTCTGCAGTCTGTTTCCCTGATCCAGCATCTAGAAGTTTTGTGTTATGGAAGCTAGAGGGTGCAACCCTGCCCAATTCTTGTAGTATCATAAATGTGTTTCATCCTTTTTTGAACCCACTGATCTCTTTGGCCTCTACAACCTTCTGTGACATCAAGTTGCACAAGTTTACTCAGTGCTGTATGAAGAAATTCTTTTTCTTGTTTGTTTTAATTCCTCTTATACTAACTTCCCTGTGTACCATCTAGTTATCATGTTGCAAAATTTCATGAAGGACAGATCCGCATTCACTTTATTCACCATCTTTATGATTTTATAAACCTCGGTCATATCTTCTCTCAGCCTTACCAACTCCAAACTGACAAGCTGCAGACTCTCCAGTGATTCCTCACCAGACAAGTATTCCATCCCCGTGATCTCTGTAGTTGCCCTTCTCTTTACCTTTTCTAACTCCATCATCTTTCTTGAAGGAGACCAGAACAACCCACACTGCTCAAGATCGGGATGCATGGAGGTTTTATCCAGCACTAAAATGGCACCCTCTGTCTAATTCTAATTACCAACATTGCCCAGCATTTCTTTTGGCTGCTGCTGCATGAGCCAATTTTAGAGGGTAATAAATGACAGGTCTGAGATCTTCTTCACAATTTGCAACTGTAGATTTGAGTTCTGAGTATTGGCATCTTGTAGGCATGGGTTAGATTATTTTCTCTGAATTATTTTCTCTAAACCTTACATCTATCTATAATGAAGGTCATCTGAGGGTTTACTGCCAAACCTCTCTGTTTTGTGGGCATCTTCTAAAGTTCCTTGCCATTAGAACAGTATTTCACCACCCAAACAAAGTTAGTATCATCCTCAGACTTGACTTTACTGTTTAGTCCCTTGTCTAAATCATCCTTGAAGATGCTGAATAAAACTAGTCCCGGCAGCAACCCTTGGGCTATCCTCTCTATTCATTTTTCTCCATCCAGGAAAGTGCCAGTGAGCCCTACGCTTTGCTTCTTGTCCTTTGCTCATCCTTCATTCCATAAAAAGACCTTTTGTCAAACTTAGTTCCTTTAATGACTTTTGATGAGGAAACTTGTCAAGGACTTTCTGGAAGTCCAAGTGTATTATTTCTCCTGGATCCCCAGTATCCACATGCTTATCAACTCCCTTCCAGAACCCAGCATGGCAGTAATGCAGAATTCCCCTTTACAGAAGACGTACTGACTCTCTCAACAGACTGTTTTTCACATACTCATCAAGCTTACTTTTAGACACCACTGTCTTGTCACAGATGGACGTCAGACTCACTGGTCATATTTTATTGTGGGGGTTACACTGGCAATCCATCAGGGCTCTGGCATAGAGACATTAAAGACAGTTTATACAGCTTGGCCAGCAGTCTGCAATTTCACATTTGAATTCCTTCAGGACTTTCAAGCAAATGTCATCCAGTCCTGGTGACTTATTAACATTCAAAGTATCTATCTGGTCTTACTTCAAAATAAGCTGTCTGTTCTGACCAATCTACTGCAAATACAGCATCAGGAGTGGAAATCTCCCCAACAAACATGGCACTTCCTGCTCATGGGTGAAAGAAGCAACTGTATTCCAAGACTTCTCACCCAGACATGCATAAAAGGAAGGAGGGTGAAAGTTTCCTAAACTTCCTGGGAGAAGTATTCGAAGCCTGATGTCTTGGCAAATCCACTTCTCAAAAGCTGGCTTCTCATGTCTCTTTCCCAGAAGCATGACAGCTAGCGTGGCTGCTGCTGCATCTGCAAGGTCATACTATTAAGAGCTAGAGGCAAGAAAACAAGATTAGTATGGAAAAATATAATATGTGGAAACTGGACCCATGTGACACTAGAGGGTGATATTAAACTATGGAAAAGTTCATTAGCTATATGGATTCACTTAGCTGCTTTGACATTCAGTGCCACAAATGTGAAATCACAGAATCACAGAATCACAGAATTTCTAGGTTGGAAGAGACCTCAAGATCATCGAGTCCAACCTCTGACCTAACGCTAGCAGTCCCCACTAAACCATATCCCTAAGCTCTACATCTAAACGTCTTTTGAAGACTTCCAGGGATGGTGACTCCACCACTTCCCTGGGCAGCCTGTTCCAATGCCTCACAACCCTTTCAGTGAAGAAGTTCTTCCTAACATCTAACCTAAAACTCCCCTGGCGCAACTTTAGCCCATTCCCCCTCGTCCTGTCACCAGGCATGTGGGAGAACAGGCCAACCCCCACCTCGCTACAGCCTCCCTTGAGGTACCTATAGAGAGCGATAAGGTCGCCCCTGAGCCTCCTCTTCTCCAGGCTGAACAAGCCCAGCTCCCTCAGCCGCTCCTCGTAGGACTTGTTCTCCAGGCCCCTCACCAGCTTCGTCGCCCTTCTCTGCACCCGCTCAAGCACCTCCATGTCCTTCTTGTAGCGAGGGGCCCAAAACTGAACACAGTACTCGAGGTGCGGCCTCACCAGAGCTGAGTACAGGGGGACGATCACCTCCCTAGCCCTGCTGGTCACACTGTTCCTGATACAAGCCAGGATGCCGTTGGCCTTCTTGGCCACCTGAGCACACTGCTGGCTCATATTCAGCCGACTATCCACCATCACTCCCAGGTCCTTCTCTGCCTGGCAGCTCTCCAACCATTCCTCTCCCAGTCTGTAGCTCTGCTTGGGGTTATTGCGCCCCAGGTGCAGGACCCGGCACTTGGCCTTGTTGAACTTCATGCAGTTGACCTCAGCCCATCGGTGCAGCCTATCCAGATCCTCCTGCAGAGCTTTCCTACCCTCGAGCAGATCGACACACGCACCTAACTTGGTGTCATCTGCGAACTTACTGAGGGTGCACTCGATGCCCTCGTCCAGATCATTGACGAAGATATTAAAGAGGACCGGCCCCAGCACCGAGCCCTGGGGAACGCCACTAGTGACTGGCCTCCAACTGGACTTGACTCCATTCACCACGACTCTTTGGGCCCGGCTATCCAGCCAGTTTCTAACCCAACGAAGTATGCGCCAGTCCAAGACAAGAGCAGCCAGTTTCTTGAGGAGAATGCTGTGGGAGACGGTGTCAAAAGCCTTGCTGAAGTCAAGGTAGACCACATCCACAGCCTTTCCCTCGTCCACCCAGCGCGTCACTCTGTCATAGAAGGAGATCAGGTTCGTCAGGCATGACCTGCCTTTCATAAACCCATGCTAACTGGGCCTGATCGCCTGCTTGCCCTGCAAGTGCTGCGTGATGACTCTCAGGAGGATCTGCTCCATGAGCTTCCCTGGCACTGAGGTCAAACTGACAGGCCTGTAGTTTCCCGGGTCAGTCCTCTGGCCCTTCTTGTAGATGGGCATCACATTTGCTAGCCACCAGTCAGCTGGGACCTCCCCCGATAGCCAGGACTGCTGATAAATGATGGACAGTGGCTTGGCCAGCTCCTCTGCCAGTTCTCTCAGTATCCTTGGGTGGATCCCATCTGGCCCCATCGACTTGTGCACATCCAAGTGCCGTAGCAGGTCACCAACCAGTTCTTCATGGATAGTGAGGGCCACATCCTGCTCCCCATCCCCTTCCGCCAGCTCAGGGTACTGAGTATCCAGAGAACAACCGGTATTGCTGCTAAAGACTGAGGCGAAGAAGGCATTGAGCACCTCCGCCTTTTCCTCATCTCTTGTAACTAAGTTTCCCCCCGCATCCAGTAAAGGATGGAGATTCTCCTTAGTCCTCCTTTTTGTGTTGATGTATTTATAGAAACGTTTTTTGTTATCTTTAACGGCAGTAGCCAGATTGAGCGCCAGATGAGCTGTGGCCTTCCTAATTTTGTCCCTGCACAGCCTCGCTACATCCTTAAAGTCCTCTCTAGTGGCCTGCCCACTTTTCCAAAGCTTATAAACCCTCTTTTTTCTCCTAAGATCAAGCCACAATTCTCTGTTCAGCCAGGCTGGTCTTCTTCCCCGCCAGCTCGTCTTTGGGCACGTGGGGACAGACCGTTCCTGCGCCATTAAGACTTCCCTCTTGAAGAGCGCCCAGCCTTCCTGGACTCCTCTGCCCTTCAGAACCGCCTCCCAAGTGACTCCACCAACCAGTGTCCTGAGCAGCTCAAAGTCAGCCCTCCGGAAGTCCAATACAGCGGTTTTACTGGTCCCCTTCCTGGCCTCGCCAAGAATAGAGAACTCCACCATTGCGTGGTCACTTTGCCCAAGACAGCTCCTGACAATCACATCCTCCACCAGTCCTTCTTTGTTTGTGAAGAGAAGGTCTAGCGGGGCACCACCCCTGGTAGGTTCACTAACCAGCTGCGTCAGGAAGCTATCTTCCACGTTCTCCAGAAACCTCCTAGACTGCTTTCTCTGGGCTGTGTTGTGCTTCCAGGATATGTCAGGGAAGTTGAAGTCCCCCACGAGTACAAGAGCTGACGATTTTGCAACTTCTGTCAGCTGCCTGTAGATCTCCTCATCCGTCTCCTCATCCTGGTTCGGCGGTCTATAGCAGACCCCGACCAGGACGCTATCCTTGTTGTCCCTGCCGATCCTAACCCAAAGGGACTCGACCTTGTCATTCCCAGCCTCGAGTTCTACAACCTCGAAAGACTCTCTAATATAGAGAGCCACACCACCACCCCTTCTGTGCTGCCTGTCCCTTCTGAAGAGCTTATAGCCAGGCATTGCAGCACTCCAGTCATGAGACTGGTCCCACCACGTCTCCGTGATGGCAACCAAGTCGGAGCCTGCCTGCCGCACGATGGCTTCCAGCTCCTCCTGTTTGTTACCCATGCTGCGTGCATTGGTGTAGATGCACTTCAGCTGGGCCATTGCCTTATCCTCCGGCCTTGCCATCGTTCCCCCTGGCACAGCCCCAACAATCCTAGCTTCAGCCCCATCCCCCTTCCTACCTAGTTTAAAGCCCTCTCAATGAGCCCTGCCAGCTCCTGGCCCAGGATCCTTTTTCCCCTAAAAGATAGGGACCCGTCTGCGGCCATCAGGCCGGGTGCTGAGTAAAGTGCCCCATGATCAAAAAACCCAAGATTTCTGCGTTGGCACCAGCCCCAGAGCCACGTGTTTAACAGGTGGGCTTTCCGTGTCCTCTCTGAACCCCTCCCTGCCACCGTAGGGATGGACGCAAACACCACCTGCACTCCCGCTCCATCCACTAACCGACCCAGTCCCCTAAAGTCTCTTTTGATAGCCTTGAGGCTTCTCTCTTCGATGTTGTCACTGCCCGCCTGGACTATCAAAAGGGGGTAATAGTCAGAGGGGCGTACCAGGTTAGGAAGCTTCCTGGCAACATCCCTGACCCTGGCCCCAGGGAGGCAGCAGACTTCCCTACGGGTAGGGTCAGGCCGACAAATAGGGCCTCTGTTCCCCTGAGAATCGAGTCTCCAACAACAATAACCCTCCTGTCTTTCTTGATGGAGGCAGTCCTGAGGCATGGAGTCGACCTCCTCGCCCTAGGCATCCTCCTGGGAACACTTGCTACCTCTTCCTCAGCTACTGGTCTGTCGAGCTCCAGGGCCTCAAACTTGTTGTGTAAGGGCACCTGGGAAGGTGGGGCCGGAAGGGGAGGGCATCGCCTGTGATGTCGAGCAGGGACCTGTCTCCATTCCTCCTCAGCTCCCAGATCCCCTCCCTCTGCCCGACGGGGACAGGACAGGGGGTCCGCCCCCATTTGAGGAGTCTCACCTCGGCACCTCCCCTTGAGGCCCTGCAGGGAGTTACTCCAGAAGTCTATCTCTCGCTCACACTCCCTGATGGCCCTCAACCTCTCCACCTCCTCCTTGAGCTCCGCCACCATGCGGACCAGATCATCCACCTGCTCGCACCTCACGCACGCAGTTTCTCTGCCTCCCGCCGATGGCAGCAGCAGGCTCAGACACTCCTTGCATCCGGTGACCTCAACTGCGGCATTTTTTAACGGGTAGTCGGTCTGGGTGTGTACCGACTTCCTGGAGAGCGCGCCGTGCCTGGTGGCGACCATTATCGCCTAGCTACGGCTGTTGTTAAGGAGGTGTTGTTTGTGTGTAGGGGGAGCGCTCTGCCCTTCCTGCGCGAACTGCCGCGCCACTCCCTTCTGATGCGCCACGCCCTGTTTGCCCGCCCTGTTTGCCCGCCCTGGTCACCGCGCTCCCTAGGGGCAGCTTTTGAACGGCTGGGGAGGGGGCGCTGCTGGCTCCGCCTTCGCCTCGTCAGCCTCCCTCACGAGGGCTGCCGGGTCCTGGCGGCTCCCTCAAGTAGGCTCGATGCCGGAAAAAATTAGCCCTGCCTGGCCCGATCCCCCGCTCCGCTGCAGAACGCGTCTGCCCCGGAGCCGATCGCCTCGGCAAATGTTACATCTAAATGTTACATCCAAACCCTTCAGGTATTCATTTTTTCTGAACTGGTGACCTCCCAGGGCACAAATCTCAGTTTTCATTGTCACCGTGGTCCAGTGATCCATCTCTGGTGTGAGATGACACAAATACCTAGATACATGGATGGCTGAAGACCTGCAACAGAAGTGAATAGGGAAAAGACATGCAAATATGCAAGCAGAATCAAAAGAGACAGAAAAAATTCCTTGTCCTGGTGAGATGTCATTGGATGGATAGCATGTAAGGGTAGGGAACTCAACTTCAGCAACCTTGCTACCACAATTCGTCTGTCTCCACAGAAAAATGAGGCAAAAGAGTCTTGGCCATTTTCATCAGCACCTCATTCCTGATAACCTGGAGGTTTGCCTTCATGTAGTCACTGTCTACTACTGCGGTGCCTGGAGATGTACCAGTTTGCATGGTGCATCCAGGGAATTGCCCTCTGAGGGACAATCTGAAGGCATAACACAAGCTATAGGATGCCCAGTGGTGCTCCAACCCTTGGGAAACTCAGATTTAATTTGAGCCTTCCAGGGAGGAGATTTCCTCAGCCTCTGTGGCCATGTGAAAATGGATGCTTTGCTCCTGGGAGGCTCAGTGTCCTCCCTCTTGAGCGAGCTAGAGAAAACTGCTGCTGCTGCGAAGTCAGCAGGAATTGTTCCAGAGGTGAAAAGAACCAGGATAACCCTGACTTACCTCCTGCTTATACCCTGTCACAACTGGTGACTCCAACAGTTCTCAGCAATTTCACATACCTGGTAAAATATTCCCATGCTTTGTGAAGAGGCTTTTATCTTCTAAGCCTCAGTTTCTAATCACAGAATCAGGCAGAAAGGACATGTCCAGGATAAACATATCTGTCCTATTGTGGCCTGAAATGTGCAGGTCGTCATCTTGTTGGTGTTACCATGCAATGGAAGGTTCTTCTGCGAGATTTTTCCCTTACTTATGAGGAAGTTCAGATATTAAAATTAACTTTTCAAAGAAATGTGTAGTTTTGTCTCCTTGAGTTGGACAGCCCAGAACCAAGCAAGCACCAAAGCTGCCAGAACTTGAAGTGAAGACAGCAAACAGTGCTCAAAACTTCTCAGAGATTCAGGCTCTGGTTGTTTCTAGTTGAACCCCCAGATTGGTTTTGTACGTACAGGTCTGAACACCAAAGCCATCATGTGAAACAAGTATGTATAACATATTCTTATTTCTGACATATGGCAATGCAAACACACAGCTGTGAATGGATGTACCTAACAGGTTTGGAAAACTCCTGAGTAGGCTTGGCTAGTAGGAGTGGACATACTAAGATGCTAAACCAAAATGTATAATCCAAACCATATAAAAAGGGAAGCTAAAAAGACTTTTTGGCCCTCTTTCACATCGTATTCTTTTTCACCTCCATAGATCCAGTGTAACTCCACCAGCTACAATAGACTCTCTTCATTCTGAAGCACACTTTGGCTCAAATTACTCTAATATTCCAAAGCTAGCTAGCTAGATAGATAGAAGATAAGCCTAGAAATAAAATTATATTTTAAATAAATGTAATTTATTTAATAAAATAAAAAATATTAAATAAAATTACATTTTTTAAAAAATGTAGTAAGGGTTCTTTTTTAAAAGCATTTTATTTCCTGGAATCTTCTAGAGACATTTAATTATTATTATTATTATTTTTAATATTTAATTATTTTTATTCATTCTAAAAACAAAAATGCCCAAATTACTGGAGGAAAACAGAGTAATGAAAGCAACTGCTTTTGTTATTGACCAAGCATCTGGTTTCCTGGGAGAAGTGACATTGCTGCTTCTTGCTGTAGTGCATGTCTAGTCCAGCACCAGCCAACTCCTGCTGAAAACCTTGCAGTGTGGCTGAGCTAGCAGAGATCATGGACTAGCATTGCAGAAAGCTGGTCTTGCCATGTGGGCACATGGCCATTTCCAAACAAGTCTTCACTTATTTCCCAAAAGTTCACTTACGTCATTGCTAGCAGCATTAGCCATTTGCTCAGATGAGGCTCCAGGTGTTTTTCTCCATAGCCACTGTTCCAGACTGGTCAACACGACCAGCTGTCAGTGATAAAACCAGGACATTAAGTAGATATTTTCCTCCATTAGGAAAGATGTATGGCAAAACCTCTTCCATGCTAAACATACAATCTCTTTAAAAACTATCCGTCTCTTGGAGTCTATGAATTACACTTCACTATTTCTTCAGAAGAAGAAACAGCTAGGGTATTTATTATGATCTGGCTGGAGCACAAATTAGGTTCCTCTGTGTAATGTTGCTCAGTGGCTTTCTGCCACAGCTTGGAAAGCTGAAAGCTCTCTAGCTAATGCATTATTTTCTTTCAGTGATCTCATGTTCAAAGCATCATTTCCTTAGCCGGAGGCTCTCCCATGGGGTCCGTAAATTCTACATTCAAAGAAGATTTTAATTACTTGGTGAGTGACAAGCTGGAATGGTGATGCAAGTCCTAATCCCTTTCTCGAGTGGTGAATTGAGCTTCTCATCATTAGTACTTCAGACATTATATCAAAAATATCATGGGAATAGTAGTCACCAGTTTACAGTAAGCCAGCTGGAAAACAAGACATGGAAGGTCTTCTCCCCACCACACCAGCCTGCAGGGGTCCCTGCCAGACCTTCCCCTCCTTCCTCCTAGCAGTATGGCATGATACAGTGCACACATATTTCTTCTCCTTTCTCTCTCATGTCTGTTCCTTCCTTCAAACCTACCTGCTTGCTTAGGAGAGAGAAATTAACATTCAAAATG
Organism: Netta rufina; assembly: GCF_964035555.1. NCBI lineage: Eukaryota > Metazoa > Chordata > Aves > Anseriformes > Anatidae > Netta > Netta rufina. Next base: position 83,827,111 of record NC_140124.1, on the reverse strand, counting down.
TGTTCCACTTCATTCTTTCATGTTTTGCCTTTTCATTTTTTTTCTTTGAATTATTATTTTTCCTTTGAATTATTTTCCAGATCCTTGTCTTTTTTTTCAAAACATCATAACACGTTCCTCTTCTACCTCCTGTGCTCCTACCTTGCTCCTTCCTTCTATCAGAGATGCACAAACCCTCTCAATTCTGCATAACTCTGATTTTCAGCAGCCAACACCACTCTGATCTCTTCAGTGCCTGACCCCCACACCATTCCCTTTCCTAGGCAGCCCTGTGCTGCCTTTGTCCCACCTGGTAGTTCCTCACTCCCTGCCTGTTTCAGTTTCATAAGAATCCTCCTGCCTTCTTCTTCCTTGTCCTACCAGAAGGAGCCTGAAGTTGTGCCATCTCTGCTTTTGCTCTCTGGCCTCTGCTGCTCCACCTGCAGCCACCTGCCACAGGTAGTTGCTTGCAGACATTTAGCCTGCAAAAATAGAAAAATGAGAGAGTGAGGTACAGAGAGATAACTAGGGATGGGCCTCAGCAGTATTTTGTAGAGTCAAGAAACAGGATTAAGTCAGCTCTAGCCATGTTGCCAGCCCCTGTAGTACAAGCCCAGTCCTACCTGGAAGCTCTTTGGCTATGAATAATGATTTTGAGCTGACATAACCTTCTTAGTAAAGCTCCCTGCTAACAAGGCTGCACAGCTTTAGCCTGGCTCAGGCTACAAGGGTAACAAGTTCATGGCTGCTTGCAACAGCCTTGACAAAGCCAAACACAACATGTTGCTCTCTGCCTCGATGTTATGTAGCAAAGCGACACCAGCACGCGTGGGCTGGAATGAGGAGCAAGAAATAACATTGCTGCAGGGCACTGCTACTTTCATTCTTCTGGCCTCGACTGATTTTAATGACGTGAATTTATAGCTGCATTAGCTCAGAGGGTGCCCCTATCATGTTTTATGTTTATTCTACCATTTATTATATTCCGCTATAAATCTATTTATCATATCTGAAAATATACAGGGTAGCAATGAAATCATCCCATTTTCCCATAGTCAAGTTCAATATAATCTTTAGTTCTTTAGCAGGTCCTGATGTGACCTCCAAGTACTTTGTGATGGAGAGAAAAGCCAGTAACAGATAAAGATAACAGACCTTTGCTTAAGTCACACAGTAGAGTACTGGCACAGACAAAAATGGGACCAGAAGGTCCACCTTGCACAGGTCCTTACACCAGGACATGCTAGGAACCCCACTAACAGTTATTTTCTCCTTGGCAGCCTTTCAATTATTGCAGAGAAATATTTTTAGAGTCCTTTTAAGTACCCTCAGATGACCTTGACCCCTTTAGTTTCAACATCCTAGATTTTTGTGCTACAGACACAAGCAGATACAACCTATAAAGTACAGAAACCACCATAGAAAAGCTTTCATCTCACCTCCTAGATGCTGAACCCCCCCCCCGGCAATTTGTAGAATCACAGAATAAAAAGCTGGACCCAAGCCCCCACTCAAAGCACCGCTAACATTACTGCTTCCTCAGCGCCTCTTCTGGGTGAGCCTTGGACACCCCCACCACCTCCCTGGGCACCTGTTCCATTGCTGACTGCTCTCAAAGTGAAAATTAATTCCCTTATAACCACTCAGAGTTTCCCATGCTGCAGCTCTTGTTTGCTGCCCCTCAGCTTTTCCTCTCCATGGTCTGCCCCTGTAGGTAGCTGAAGAAGTCTGCAGCCAGGTAGAGCTGCTGAGGCCACAGCATGTCTGTCTCAAGACTCATGAAGCCCCTGTGTCCTCTTGGCAGCAATTTCTGCATTTGCTCACCACAAGGGTGCAAAACCAGACTCAGGCTCTTAAAGTACCCTGACTTACAGAGAAGACCTTTGTACAGGAATACGCCTGGACAAGAAGTGATCTCTGCCTAACCTTGCTTTGTGGAGATTTCAGCTGTGGCGTACAACAGAAACAAGTCCGTTCCTTTAATTTCAATCCAGGTTGTCTGTGTCTCTCAGGAAATAAAAATCTGAGTGAGGGCAGAGCTGAGCCAGCTGTGTGAGCAAAACAGAGACAACCTGGGACAACAGCAAGCACTCGTTCTGCTGAAACCAGCAGAAGCTGCTAACCCACCCTGGGCTGCTGGGTGCTACACACTACCATCATGGACAGTGACAGTCACAGGGAGATCTGTAACCACTCACTACTCTCTAAAGCAGCATCATAGAGTGCTGCAAAGTACAGTGTTTGCAAGTATAAACAACATATGAACTACCCATCCCCCCTGCATCTTTCCCCTTGCATCTCTTTCCCCTTTCCCTCCTCAAAAGAGTCAGAAGAAGCTACAATGTTTTGTCTCAGCCCTTTTTATTTTATTTTATATTTTATTTTATTTTATTTTATTTTATTTTATTTTATTTTATTTTATTTTATTTTATTTTATTTTATTTTATTTTAATGAAAGCAATTTTCTTAGTTGTGGTTGGCAGGCACCCAGCTGAGGTATTTTGGTAGTTCTCTAATTTTTCTAAAGATTCTGGAAAAAAAGAATGAACATTAAAGAAATCTTCAACAATTTGTAAGCACAACACCTGGTAATAAATAAAAATAAAATAATAATAATAATAAAAAATAAAGAACAGTTTAATAGCACAGTTGGAATAATTTCCAATCCCCTTAACAAATAACATTATCATAGCTCTGCTGAAATTCATGGCAAACTACCAGCCCAGATGCAAAATTTCCTCATCAGCTCTCGATCTAGCTGTGGCAGGAAGGAAAGGAAACGTATTGCCACAGGTGTCACCATCTGCTCCATGGTCTGAAAGAAGAACTTTGTTTTGGAGCTTTATTAGCCCATTCCACTCCCTGCTTTCTGAAGTTACATGCTCTAATATTTGCTGGGCTTTGATATACTTCAGTGCCAAAGACCAGAAACAGGCAAATAAGCGAAGTGTGCCGAGGGAGATTTCTAGGGGCATAAACAGGAGACAGGCACCAGACTCCCATCACTCTTCTCAGGTAGCTCTTCAACAAAGTACTCTCTGTGGGTCTACCTTTACTTTTCTTTACCTTAAATGAAATTAAGCCAGACTGTTTTGTGTCCCTGTGACAAGCATACTTCCCTGAAAAATGGTCTCCTCTCTACAAATTACTAGAGGCTAAGCTACCACTCACTGCCTGCCATGAAACACATTGAAAAGTCAATAGTTAAAGGAGCAAAGTATGGTTTGATTAAAAGCTATGCTAGATAGGCAACTACGGTCGTAAATAAGAAGCTTAGTATGCCTGTGGATGTGGCCAAAATGAATTACAATGAGGCCCTCAGATGGGCTGGAGCTAAATCTACTGGTGTGGTCACCTCTGCTACTTCTTCCATCAATTCCCCATGTTCCATCACATTTAACTTCTGGTTGCTCCTCACAGCGCTGAAACCCCTCTAATCCAGCACAGCAATCACTGAGCTTCTTCCTTAGGGCCTACTCTGAAGAAAGCAAAGCCAAAAAAAAAACCCTTAGAGACCCAGCAGCAGAGTTCCCTAGAGCTAGATGTTGCTGCTGAGTAACGCAGATACAGCCTGGGGAAGGAGAGCCAGAAGGCCAGAAGATGTCTGAACAGTTCATGGTCTGAACTTTTGGGTAGACCTGTGCGGTGTCAAGAGTTGGACTTGATGATCCTTAAGGGTCCCTTCCAACTCAGGATATTCTATGATTCTATGATTCTATGTACTTTTTTTATACTAAGTAAGCACACATTGTTTTATGGGAGTTTTGGCACTGCTGTGTGTGTGCATGTGTTGGGGGAGTGCATTTCTTTGTCCTATCTGAATTCAACCTGCACACTGAAAGCCCACAGCTGTTTAGAACCTGGAAGCCAAAGAAGCTGAGAATAGTTGTTAAGATAAAATATTGACTATCCGTTTTAGGTACCACAGTAAAAAGAAACAGTAAAGGCTAGCTTAATAGAGAGGAATACAGAAAATATAAAAGGGTTGAAGGAAGAGTCATCAAGCTGATTAGAAATTGTTGCTATAAAGATTATACCAAAAATCCATAAAAGAGTTACCGCTCAGTATGTAGAAGCAGAAGCAAATGAAGAACTAGTAGTAAAGTCTGGGTAACATAAAATTGATTATAAAGATCAGATGCTATCAAAATATTTGTGTCAGAGAGCAGAAACAAGGACACAGAATTCAACTTCCAAGAAGATCCAGTGAACCAGATTCAAGTTGTGTTTTAATATTTTCTTTAACGTAAACGACTTCAACCTTCTGGAGATCAGGAGATGATCAGCAGTATGCATGATAAGTGTTCTTGCTCTTCACAATGCTGGTGTCCATCCACTATGCTCTGTTTTCCTATCTTTTCCCAATCCCTGTGGTTTTCCACCAGAAGATTTCTTTCACTTTAGCCTATACAGTTTCCTTCCTTAGTTTAACACTTTCTCAGTGGCCAAAATCCTACTCACCCTGGAAAAGGTGTGAGTAGGATTCTTCTAGGTTCTCTCTTCCTGCAAAGTTAAAAAACAATAACTACAGGTTCCCCTCAAGGAAGAGTTTGGCAAGTTTTCCTGTTATATTGGTTATTCAAGGCTGTTAACAAACAGCTTTGCCTACCATATTATTTACAGAAAGCAAAAACCTTCTGAGGTTCCTGGGTTGCCCTCTCCCAAGGGAAGCACGAGCTGGCAGCATGGCTATTCAAATTTCTTGTCACATGCTGCAGTCTCAGAAGGTAGAAATGCATATGAGGTGTTTTGAAAAAAAATTACAGCAGATTAACATTTCATCTTTCACATAATACACAGTGCCAACAGGGAATCCCTCCCAAAGATGATTAAATTGGAAAGGCACAGACTGTTTGAATTGGATAGACCTGTAAACGTACCTTGCTGGCAGAAGGATTTCTGTAACCTATATGTCAGTGCTTTCTAGACACAAATAACATTCTCAGGTGCCAGTTTTGTTAATGTGTGTGTGATTTTTAGTAAAGAAAATGTTAACACTGGCAAAATTCTGAATTTTCCATGTCAGTTCCCATATTTCTATGGTCCCAGTGATGGCAAATATGAATAAATGATGAAATGCAACACCTGCCCTATAGCAAGCCACTCTGAATTCTCCAAGGATGATTAATTTTGACAAAATACTACTCACAATACTATTCACAGCTTCACTATTCCCTTGTCTCAGAAAAAATTTAGAAAAGCTTAGCTCAGTTCCCGGAGACATCTGTCTGTTCACATTTAAATAAATAAATAAATAAATAACAAGAAACATAACTCCAATCTGTCCAATCTGGAAAGGCTTGCTAGCCAAGATATTACTGGTTGTCTCCCATGAAGCAAAGTGGTGAGCATTAAGGAAAGACATCAAGATCCTTTTATGTAAAATCCATGTGAGGCAATAGTTGTAGGGTGTTTCATTTCATCACCTCTGTCTGTTCTCATAGTAACCCTGGCAAATTGGGTAGGAATCCACATCTAGGAACTAAATTCACACTTCACATGTGGCTTTCTGAGCCACATACCCAAGTTGCTGCCTTCTGGGAAGGTTTACACATTGCAACCCTCGCGTTGCAGCGGAGCTACATAGACACACTCATGGGACATGGATGCGCCAGTGAGCAAAGGTGTCTGCATGTCTCTCCCGTGCACCAGTTTCTCCTGTACGTGGACAGGAGAAAGGACATGGATATACATGTATTAGAGTGAGTCCAGAGCAGGGCCACAAAGATGATCAAGGGGCTAGAGCACCTCTACTATGAAGGCAGGCTGAGGGAGTTGGGGTTGTTCAGCCTGGAGAAGAGAAGGCCCCAGGGAGACCTCACAGTGGCCTCCCAGTAACTAAAGGAGCCCTACAGAAAAGCTGGGGAAGGACTCTGTGCCAGGGAGTGTAGTGACAGGACCAGGGGAATGGCTTTAAACTAAAAGAGGGTAGGTTTATATTAGATATAAGGAGGAAATTCTTCACTCAAAGGGTGGTGAGGCACTGGCACAGGCTGCCCAGAGAAGCCGTGGATGCCCCATCCCTGGAGGTTCTCAATGCCAGGCTGGATGGGGCTTGGAGCAACCTGGTCTGGTGGGAGGTGTCCCTGCCCATGGCAGCAGGTGGAACTGGATGATCTTTAAGGTCCCTTCCAACCCAAACCATTCAGTGGTTCTATACGTGCTGAGTCCAGGACCATGTCAGGACTGTCAGGAAGCACAGAAATGTCTGTCCAGCCCTTCCCTCTGCCCTTACATCACAGGGGAGCAACATGAACCCAGCCCAGTTACAGGGCCTGGGAGTGCAAATTTAAAGATCTTTTTTACAATTAAGGCTTTCTGTGATTGAAAATTTTTATGCATCTCCTTGGAAAATAAGTGTATGTAAGTAGTGTTACTGCAAAAGGGTTTTACAAAATATTTTGGTTTTAAGTACATTTTAATCAATATAATCTTTATTATTTTATTATTTCCTTAAAATATCATTTACTTTATGGACATTTTATGTCTTCTACATGTATTTATTCAGCCAGTTGATCATATCCTTTCTTCCTTCCTCAATATAAGGTTTATCCTGAGGATTGATATCTTCTCTTTTACGGTGTACAAAACCATGAGTCTGTCCAGGGTAAATTTTAACTTTATAATCAACTTTACAGTTTTGTTTCAGCTTCTGCTCCACCTCGGTGACCTGTAACAGAACATATCATCTTGGCTGCATACTGAATTAGCATGTTATGTATTTACAGACCTCAAATCAACCTAATCAACCTTTTTTTTTTTTTTTTTCCCCTCTTGCCTCTTTCCTCCTAGCAACTCCCACGTATAAAACAACTGTATTTTGCAACAGAAACAGAAAACATTTTTTAGTGTCACTGTAAAACTTTGGGGATAAACAACACAAATTTATGTAGAACTACAGTAAAGAGGAAGAAAATTCATTTTCTGTTTTCTCCTAAGTAAATATACCAGATTACAAAACAAGGATGGAAAGCATACAAAGATAAATATCTTTGATGGGAAACTCACTTGCTCTAGTGGGACGATATGATCATTTTCAGCAAAAATGAAGAAGGTGGGGTGAAGCAAAGTGGATCTCTCGTCAAAGAACCTGATCACTCCTATGGAAAAAGCAAAGACATATGAAATGATTCATGTTAGTTAAAGCGGTTAAACCACTATTAAAGATAAACAATCACAATGAATGCCATGACCTGGTGGCCTGCTGCCTGTGCAGACCCCAACACAGCTGACTTAGTGAAGGTCCCTGCACTCTGACAGAAGGATAGCAAAACATTGCAGAATATCACTATTGCCATGTCTTTTCCTGTGAGCCTAACAGCAGAATAGAGTACAGACACATATTTCAAAAAGATTTTCCAAATATTGAAAACCAGACAGTGGGCAGAATCCTGCCTGAAGACTTATGGAAATGGAGGTAGGTGAGATCCTTAGGCAAAGACCCACCTCACAATAGCTGCTGGATCCTAACAGGTATGAAAGATTTGTACAGAAACTATTTCGTTGTCACCAGTCAAGAGGAATCTGAGACATGGTGAGGCCCTTGGTGTCCCTTGTACTCTATGGTGCACAGAAGCCATCCTGGCTTTGCCACTCAAACCCTGATGTTTAGGATTGTTTCTGTGCAAGAATGTGGGTGCATAAAGACAAATTGTGTAAAGATTTTCTGAAATCATATCACCTTCCCCCATAAGATGTCACGTTAAGTTTCGTTACAGTAATGTTCCTCTAGGATAGCTCCTGCTCTGGTCATGTTCTCTCACAACATAGCAGACCTTTGACACTTACCATAGAGGGACACCCCCGTCTTTAAATGAGGATTTTTCAGCATCAGATGTTGTACTGCTGCTCCACCCCAGCAGAACCCAATGACACCAATATCCTTCACACCACACTGCTCCTTTAGATACTTCAGGACAACATCAACTTCTCTAAAAAATATAAATAAAAGTGAGTTAAAGCTGGAGCCTGGTTCCACAGTGGCTGCGGCTCAGAGGCTGATTGGGCATTGGTCTGCTTGTGGAAGGTAGAGAACTTTTGCATCATTTCTGTTTTTTCCTCTTTCCTTCACTTATTAAATTGTCTCTATCTCAATCCACAAGTTTTCTCCCTTTTTTATTTTTTTATTCCTCCTGTTCTCTCCTTGTCCTGCTTGCAGGGAGTCAGAGAGTGGCTGTGTGTGTGCTTGGCTGCTGGCTGGGGTCAACCCACAACACTTGCTTACAATTACTCATTTCTACATGTAAATTATAGGACAAACCACAGGTCAGAAGACAGGAGAAAGCATGTGAAGTCACTCTTCCCACATCACTGTAGTTAGAACCTAAAGTGATTTTATAAACAGCAACAAAATTCACCAGTGGCAATATGTTCACCAGTGGCTTACATTAGGGAAAAAAAAAAATGTTTAAAAGAGACACATCCAGTCAAGAACATCCTATTATCACAAATGTGACTAGAGGTAAAGTATTACCAGGGGACACAAATACTTCATGGAATTGTGACAGCAAGTTTCAAATTGTTGATTAAAAATCAACAGCAGTATTATGTAATTAAGCCAGGTCAGATAAAAATGGTTAAAAATACAGCTAGAAAAATAGCAGCTAGAAAAATAGCAAAACAGTATTATTTAAAGTTGCTGGGATCTGATGGGGAGCAGGACAAATGTTCCCCAGTTAAATCCCATTCGGTGACTGTGTTTGCACCTTAACAGAAACTCATAGAAGATGTGCCTGCCCATAGGAATTGAATCAAAACAAAATGGAAGAAGCTTGCTGTATCCCCTAGCCTTTGTTGATGCTTTTCTTTTGAGTCATTGATCCCCCTTTTACTCTCTGCACAAGTAAATAGTGGTCACTCCTATTCTTGTTCAAAGATCTGCTTTTCTCCAAAAAGCATTCCTCACACAGCCTTCAAGCTTAACACTTGAACTGCACAGAATTTTTGTTTCTGGACATCCATCTGTATTTGATCCATTAATAATTTAGGACCTAATCCTGCATCTTTACTGATGCAAAAATTCCTACTAAAGAAGCACATCCACAAGCTGGACCATGAACAACAGTTGTACTTGTCTATTTTGCTGGCCTGTCGAGTTTTCAGCCAATCATCGAAAGAAGCCCAGTCATTCGAAGGTTTCCACCCTTCTTGTCCCACAAAAAAATCCGGGCAGATGGCTCTGCAAGAAAAATAAAAACATTTTATGCCCATGAAATAACACTGAGAAAGGATCGAAGGGAAGTCTGTGTGTATTACAAAAAATTCATTTTATTGAGTACACATAGAATGTAATCTCCATCAAAGCATTTTACATGCAACCCTCATTATTTTTCTGTCTGATAAATACAGTTAGCATAACTTCCAGATATTTGTTTTCTTTTTAAAATTCATTAATTAATCTGTCTTTTTTTTTTTTTTCTCTTTAACTGCAATTGAAAAACCTTAGTGGTTTCCTACTAAATTAGAAAGAAAAGAAAATCTACAATTTACACAGTCGATACATTTGGGCAAGAAGGAATGCTAACCCAGTAATACAGGGAAGTGGATATACAATACTCTTTTCACGTATCTGAGACCTTATTTCTTTCTCTGGCACAAGCTGGTACAGTTCACTTTCACAGAATTACTTTCAGCTTGCCTGGAATTTTTGCCATAGCAGTGAACTTGCGAACGTGCTATGTAAGGGAGGAGGATGCAGCTGTTTCATGTTCACAGAGCCATTCCAGTACCCCAACTAAAGATGCAAAATAAGACTTTTTCCATTTCCTCCTTTCCTTCTTTATTTGTCTATTACCTCGTTATGGTGGGATTGCTCAACAATGATGCTTTAACAGGAAATTCTTTACAAAAGCCTGGAAATGAAGCCTACGAAATTGTTCATGTTTGTATGGTTTCAAAAATAAAATAAATTAAAAAAAAAAAAAATGGAAGGCATTTGCAAAAGAGTAGGATTTCTTACATGTATCCATTGGCTGTTAGCATATCAGCCATGTATCTCGTGTTTGGGAGTTGCCATCCAAATATATCATGAATCACGATCACAGCTTTGTCTGTGCTGGCAGAGGGTTTGGAAACATAAGCCCTGATGTGCTCAATTTGTACTTCCTGCCCACGGCCGCCGTAGTCAAACTTGTCTCCAATGTCACATGGGCAGGGCCTCAATTCGTTAGCCATGTGTGATATCACCCTGGGAAGAACAGAAAACATTCAGGTGTGAATATCACAGCACACCACGCTGAAACAGACCAAAACACAGAGGTGTCATAGACTGTTGAATTTTTGAATCACTACACTTACCAATCATTGATAGATCAAAAATGCAACATCAGTCAATCAGCATATCAGGATTTTTTTATAAGTAACAATCTTGTTGGTTGTCTTATAAACTATTATCTTATAAAATTGCTTATCTTATAAACTCTTCTGCGGGGACCTGGCACATAACTAGGGCTTGTGTGCCCTACAATAATACAGGAAAAGTAAAGAACAACCAGCCAGGCAACTGTCATAAATTAATTACATAGTGATGAAGCTAGCTCTTTTAATCTACATCATGCATGTGTCCCTGCCAGGAATGCGTTCTTTGTTATAGACAGTAAATGCTTAATACAGGACCTTGCATTTTGGAAAAAAAAAAAAAAATATATATATATATATATACATACACTAATAATAATAAATAAATAAACAACAACAACAACAACAACAAAAAAAACACTTGTGTAGAAAGACATAATTACACCTTGATTAATTGTGGTATTTTCCTGGACGTTTAAACTTCCTTTAGCAAACATATTCAGAGTCAAGAAATCCCTTTTCTAAACCAGCATTAGCCTCAGATACAGCAGATTTTGAAAGAGGATGTTTAAAAAATGCGTCAGAAAAATGTACTGATCAGTGGAAGTTGGAATATAAAATTTTTAATACTAAAAAAAAAAAAAAAAAAAAAAAAAAAAAAAGAGAGAGAGAGAGAGAGAAGGAATACATTCAATCTCCAAGATAGAAAAACAAGGAAAATGAATGTAAGGAAAAATCCGCGAGTTAAGCCAAATATTTTACGAACAAGGTAACAGTATGGTTAAATTATTACAAACTATTGCTTAGGTGAAAATAAACAAGTTATTCACAAAGGTCAAAAACCACCAACAGAGGCTAACACAGGTTGGTGTAGATCCTTACACTCTCAGGTTAATGATTTTATACCACTGACCTTAGATTAACCAACTGGGTGGTCTGACTTCATATTACTGCAAAAAGACTCAAATAACTTACCTGAATATGCACAGGGAACCTCCAAGTTATTCAAGAATGTGGAGAGAATTTAGGTAAAGCTTCGCCTAAACTTCCTCCAGACAAAGTGCAAAGGTCTGTGAGCACTGTCTAAGAAAACTTTGCTTAGTACAGAAGCAAGGATGTTCAGTATTGACTGCACCAAATGTGCTCACAGAGAGAAACAGGAAAAGCAGGTACCAAACAGTCCCTGAACTGGCATGACTTAAATAGCTGCAGCCCTAAAGGGACAGCTGCAGGAGAACCAACCAACAATCAACCTTACTGATGGGAGATTTGCACAGATTTCCAGGAACAAAGATGTCCTGTATTTACATAATTTACATTTCAGAATATCCCAAGAGTTAGCAAAGCTAGGTTTTCACAGATGAAAATTTCAAGACAAGCCGTATCTTATTTGAAAGCTGTATTAACTGTAGGCACACATATATACAAATCCTCAAGTTGTTTGTTTTTTTTAATAAACCTATGTGTTTTTCATATGCTGTAGTCTCATATAAAGGACTCATAATTTAAAATAAGTCTACTAGGAAAAATGAATTAATCAACAGAATTTAAGCCAAAATTTAGTTTAAATGCATAATCAAAAAGAGTAGATAACTGCTTTTCCTTAAAAAAAAAAAAAAAAAAAAAAAAAAAGTTAACTAAAATCAGAAAATATAACAAGATCAATTGAATATTAAAGAAACAAGTACTATTTCCAATTTCTGAGATTCTACTGAACTATTCCTTAAAAATTTATCTTTCCCTCCCTTATATACAATAAATAGTGTTCTAGGAGGAGCTGTAAGCCCACATCCATCACTGCACTCTCTCTGTTCTATCATCTCCACCTGCAAGCGCTTGAGCATTTGAAGGCCAAACAATAACTTTAGCTTTCAGCAACCTGAATCTACAACTAGAAAAATATAAAGATATGCTCTGTGGCTCTTTCACTTTCAAGAGGTTCTCCTGAGTCTCTTCCTGAGATGTCTTCCCCATCTTGAGAAGGAAACCAACAGATTTCCAAACTGCCACCTGGAATAATTTGGGAAGAAAGCACTCTGGTACCATTTAAATGACCATGGACTCTTCAAAAATGCATGTAGATAATGTGCAAGTCCTCCAGACACACCGAGTTCAGACTCAGCAGGCACTTGCTTTATGTTTCTCACGAGGAAAAGCTGTGAAAGTTAAAACCAAAACCAAAAACAAGCAAACAAACACACATACCTGTAGCACAGCCAATGTGTGAGACAGCAGAGCCAAGCCACAAGAGTGTAGCAAGGACAGCAAGCACTGAATGGGATCGCGAAGAAAGTGCTAACTCATAAAATGGAAGGGGTGAGTGCAAGGATCAAGTTTCTTCAAATAAGAGTTGCGTAATTTACTGCCTTTATCTGTGCATATCACAGAGTCACAAAGCTAGAATTTCACTTTTTTTTTAAGCCTTTAATTTTCTTCTGAGTATAAGCAGGGTGTGCTACTGTGACAAGTCATGCTGTATGTGGATACAAAACGTTCCCTGTAGCTTATACAAAATGGTATTAATATTGGTAGTTCTTCTTAACTCTTACGAAACATGTTTACTTAGCTGAGCAATTCATTTAATCTTTTTTTTTTTTTTTTTTTTTTTAAGGGTGTTCCTTTGTTTTTGAAGGTTGGGGTAGTATCACTTTCAAACATTATGCTCATGTTTTTATTTCTTTAGACTATTTATCCATTGGTAATAGAGAAATCTGAAGTCATCAGCACGGTGAGGTAGTGACATAGAGACATTGTTTCAAAGCCCTATACAAGACAGAGCATAGCACAGGAAAAATATTTTCTCTTTCAGCATGAGAACAAATAAAATCTGAAAAGGCAGCAGTTGTGTAGATTGCTCTACATATAATTATAATAATTATTTTAAATGCTGATATATTTTTATCCTATCAGAACATGTTATATATTTTTTCCCTTTTGAATTAAAGTGACTGCCTGATCCTTGTATCCCTCCCATTTGGCTTTCTGATCTTCTTTTTGTTGCATAATCGGTTTTATTCTTTAAAGAGCTTTATGTAAAAATAGCAGTGAAAGTTCACTGTTTCTTCACAGGTACATCTGAAAAATAGCACTAAATGCACTTTTGTCCCATGTTGACAAAGTGACGCGTTTTGCAATTTAGTCCTCACATATAAACTGTTTGCCCATATTCTAAATAATCTTATCACTATGACTTGCTTACAATTCCAATTACAATTGCAGCAATTCTTCCAGAAACTTCTCTTCACTGGGATTGCTTTGCCCCATGCTCACTTCCTTGAGTGACTGTACTGTGCCTGTGGAAACTTTCCTTTATATAAGACTATTTTCTATGACCTTAATATTAACATTAAACTTTATAAATTAAACGGGTTTTAATTTAATCTCTTGTTGATTCTGTGTTCCCTGACAATCCATTCAGATTTTCCCCTTATAACTTTTAATTAGAAGTCAAAATTTAATTCAAAACATTCACACTCTCCGTATGCGCAGTTGATTGTACTTTGTACTATAAACTCACAATGCTAGATCTTACACAGTGAGTTACAGTTTTATCATGAAGACTTGACCACACTTGTAGTAACTTGTATTTACCCTTTCAACTTCTAACAAATGCAGCATCTCAGTTGTTTTTTTTTTCCTTTTGCTTAGTCACAGTATTAGTTTTACAGTACACATGCCATTTAAACGTTTATGAATGACAGCCGTTCTCTAAATATATGACCTGATCATCCTCTTACACAACAGCTTACCTTGTAATGCTAAGGGAGCTCGACTGAATTTAGGATTACCTAGGTTTTACACTGAGGTAATTAAGACACACCAGACTTCCAGACCTCTAACAATCTTCTCCTGGGAAAAAAAAAAAAATGTTACAAGAGCTGTATCACCTAGGCAACAGGTAGATTAATACATTAGGTATAGACAGTATCTTATCAAAAGCAACACTTCAGCAGCAGCCACAGGCCAGAATTAGAGTTCTCCTGGCAAATTCACAGAAGGTAGGTCCATCAGTGGCTATTCAACACATTGCCCCAACAGGCACATCCAGCACAGAAAGACCCAAAACCGCTGCTTGCCAGGATGTGGAGTAAGAGGAAAATTCCCTAAGCAGCCACTGATGGCCACCAGTGAAGGCTGGGTGTTGAGGTAGATGCAATCTTGAGATGATGCAACATAGAGATTTTTGCTGTATCATCAATGGAAAAATTACGTAACAAGATACATTGCACAAAAACATTTAATATTTCTTCTTTAAGCAGTAACCATGGTTTGTAATCCACAAAATAATGCCGTTTGTCATTTGTATTATACTTTTGATTTCTGAAACTGTCGGGAAACTGTCTATACAGTATCACAGGACCAGTATCTCAGTAATGTGAGAAAGCAGTACCCCATTTGAATAACCTCAGACTCCAAATTTTGAAAAAAGACATGCACAATAAAGTCACTTGTTAAATAAATACCTGCCACCAGGGTACCAGTCAAAGAAACCTAGTGTCTCAGAAGGAGTTCCACCAGACAATCCATTTGTGTCCCTAAATTTTGGGCCTGTGATTTAAGTGGTACCTAGGTGAACAGTGGCCACAACATATAAACATTATTCTACTACTAGTACAACTTATTTCAAGTATTACACTAAAACCCAAGGAATTGTAAACCATTTCACAGCATATTAAGACATGACACTGTTAAGTGACATCTGAAACCACCTCAAAAGAATATAGCATGGAATTATGAGTTAGAATCTACTGACCAAAAAAAATAAAATAAAATATTGTTTCCTTTTTTCTTTAATTTCAACAAGCTCTCCCTCCTAATTTTCTAAAATGTGCTATCAAAAATCTCCACAATATGTTACATGATTACGTTATAAGTTAATTGATTGTTTTTCTATTAAATATATTTATCCAGCCAGTTGATCATATCTTTTCTTCCTTCCTCAATATAAGGCTTATCCATCTCCTCTTCTGTGATGTACAAAACCATGAGTTTGTCCAGGATAAGTTTTAACCTGATAATCAACTTCACAATTTTGCTTTAGCTTCTACTCCAGTAGGGTGACCTGTAATATAGAGCAGAGTCACAGTTACATTAATATAGATATATTCCATGCTGCCAGTCCTTAGTTTATTCATCATTCAACTCCCTGATTTATCATGCAGGCTAGACACTAATAATCAAGCTCCCTATGGAAAAAAACAAAAAGTAAAATTATATAAAGAAAAAACACCATTGCAATAAGGGTCTAGAAAATCTGTTAGAATATAAAGGTAGGTACAACAACTTACAAAGATATGGATACAATAAAAGTACTTCCTACATACACAACATATGAAAATACTAAATAAACTAAAACTCAATAACAAGCCTCAATCAGACACCAATGGATGCAATTTGGCTTATCATATGTGGTTTATGAGTGTATGTGCCTGGAAAGCTTGAAAAACATTTGTATGTATTGTTTAGAATGACATAAATGAGGGCAAGATATCTCTTTTTTCAAGTTTTAGGAACTCGTGTCACTTTAGTGTCACTTCCAAATGTTATATAAACACCAAATTTTCAGGGACCTTTGGGGAATATGTAGTCTAACCCTTACTGTCAGCTACAGCTCGGGGCCTTGTCCAGCTGGGTTTTTAATACCTCCAAGAATGAAAACTTCACAACCTCTCTCAGATTCAAATATTAAAGCACCCTCAGAGGATTATTTTTTTTCTTATGTTTAAGTGGAATTTCCTGTTTCACTTTGTCCCCATTGCCTCTTCTCCTTTCACTGAATACCAATGAAAAAAGTCTGCCTCCATCTTCTTTATTCCTACCCATTTCTGTGTCACTGCCTCCATCTTCTTTATTCCTACCCATTTCTGTGTCACTGATGACTTCAGTTAGCACTTTGAAAACCATGTGTTCTTTCATCTCACTAAGACTTATTTAAATGTGTTTTATTTTATGGCTAATCAATCATGAGCATGACAGTTTACCTAACAAATCTTTCTTTCTCTACATCAGACTATGTGTGCAAGTGTGAAAAATCCAAGTGGAAATTCCTGTAGACCAGATCTCCAGTTATGAACTTGGACTTGTGTAGGTAATGTGAGATATCCTTTTATGAACATGTACGCATGGGAACAAGCACATCATCCTGCATGATGGCCTCACTTCACAGGATACATGGAGACATCTACACGTAAGGCTTATTAACTATCACAGTGCAGACACTCATTAAGGCTTCACAGCAAGTAGTTGCCAGTAATGTTGGGGAGTGGAATGACCAAGTGCTCGTAAATCACAGACTGAATGTTTCCTCAGCTGACCTAATTCTATCCTTTGTGTTATATTTCTTAATGTTACTTCTAGGGTGTGGGTATTTTATCATTTTAAAGTTCATCTTTCTATTTAGCACACAAATTTGACTAAGAAAATTTGTAAAGTGAACAGAATTTGTGAAAGCTGGATGAGACAAAGAATCACATTAAAAAATCTCCTTCATTGCAGTACTAGAAATTTAATTAATATTGAACATTTTTTCAATTTCATGAGTATGATCTCCCTAGCATATTGGCTAGAGTAGAGTGTGCAGCAAGAAAAATTGATCATTTTATCAAAAATTGCATTTAGGCACATATATTTGCACACAAGGGAGAAGAGCTTATGTTGTAAGTGAAATAAAAAAATAGTAATTCTCAATACAGGTGTTTTTCTGTGCAGTTTAAGTGTACCTTTTATACTGAAGGTAATTGCTCATGGGCTTACCTTGTTCCATTTGCTTTATACTAACTTAAAAAAAAATATCAAATGCAGATAAAAAGAAGAAACAGTCTTCTAAATCACTGTTCCTCATCATATCCTTGACTTTATTTAACCCACTAACTTTACACTTTTATGTAAAAGTTTTTCTTTTACATTTTTCTTCACTGTGAAGTCTGATAAAATTATCATGCCTAGATTACCCAGAATCAATAGGAAAAAAGAAAAAAAAAAAAAAAAAAAAAAAAGCATACAGCAAAGGATTGCTCCCTGAATAGTCCAAAACTGCAAGAGGATTTTTATAAAACTTTTTCACCTGGGTTACTGGAAATACTTTCAAAAAAGAAAGAGATTTCAGGAAAAAAAAAATATATATATACATATATATAGTTTTAATTCTTTTTCTAAGTTATGCAATTCCTTCTAAGTCTGCCTCCATTTTTCTGCTTATTTTTTTTTAATAAGGCTGAGTTCTGGCTTGTAATTCAGGAGGAAAAATTAAACACAGAAATGAAAGAAGACAGATGTTATTTGCGTACTTGATGAAGGGGAATGAAGTCATCTTTTCAGCAAAAAATAAAAATGTAGGGTTCATCAGATAGGACACATCATCAGAATCCTTGATTAGACCTAGAAAACATTAAAAAAAAAATGTCAATTGACTTTTAAGTTGAAATTCAGATTCAGCACTCTGTTTATGCAGTGAAAAGTTTTCCTGTCTTATGCAACATGTACCCGTAAATGTCATTATGTCAGGAGCTTTTTAACAAGCTACTGTAAGCATGGCTTCTAGAAGAACACCCTTCTAGATTAAAACTTTATTTTAGTTAGTTTCTTGAGCTACAGATTAAATATCTGAATTCATAGGACTTGAAAGATGTTTTCTGTGCATACAACGTTGAGTTACTCTGAACTGATGGGGGAAGTCAATGTTTTAATAAGTACCCCCAAATCTACATTCTAAGAACAGTTTAGCTACCCCAGCTTCTTGAGCAGAGCATAAAAGGACAACTGACGCTAAAATAACCACTGTCTAACTACACGGAGTAGCTAAATCAAAAACAACACTTCCTGTATGTGAGTAAAGTCCTAGCCCTGCAGCATGCCGTTGCAAAGCAGTAGTAAACAGGAAAAGGGAACTGAATTGGGAAGGTGACCCAAGGACATGTATGTCTGTCTAAACCTGAAGCAAAGACGCAGATCCTACGATTCATTATGAAACTAGAAACAAATGTCCTCACCACCATCTTCCTTGCATAATATCCTTCCTACTTTGCTCAAAATATGTCATCAACTGAAAATCTAATTTGAAGAAACAATGCTAGATCAAGTACCTCAGCTATACAGTACACATACTCATGTGTACCTGCTTGTATTACATCCTTGAATAGAGAGGTACACCAGCCCTTAATTTGGGATATGTCAGCATCATGTGATGTGCAGCAACACCACCCCAGCAAAAAATGATGACCCTTAATTTCTTAACACCACACTGGTCATTTAGGTATTTCAGGACAGCATCAGCTTCTCTGGAACATATAAACAAATGCAAATTAAGCACCCATCGTAAAATCAACATTGTAAAATTTGAAAAGTAAATATAAATATGCATGTGTCCCTCTACCGTGTTGCTATTATATCTTTTTCATACACATTAAATAAACTATTATTTCAGGCAAATATTATGGCTTGCTAATCTGAAATCATCAAAGAGATAAAAAAAACTAATGGAATTAAATAAAAACACAACATGGATAACATACATCAAAGGAAAGCTACATGGATGGAAAACAGATGATTTTTTTAAACACCTACCTTAGAGGTAAAAATGCTTAAAACTCTCTGAAAAGTTGGATGATTTTTTGTTTTGTAAATGTAGACACAAAAAGTAATAACAACCTCTCCAGAGAACACTATTCATTAGACAGTCAATATGTTGACAATAACTATAAGTTCAGCTCGGAGATGCTTGCTGCAGGAAAGTCAACATGACAAACATGGAAGATGTTTTGAGGATTTATAGTGTCAGTTGAAATACATCTGGCCCAGATGCTGTATTCTGGAAGTATCCATTTACCCCTGAAGTACCCCGAAGGCCCCTGTCACCATGCAGAGGCAGTAAAGTATCAGAGGGAGAGAGGTAACAGTTAATTGTTTTATATCACCTCAAGACTATATTTTCAGCCTCACAAATACTACCTAATCTGTTGTCCCACCACCACCACATATACATATACAAATGAAGTGCCAAAAATTTTTCTTCACCATAGCTGACATTTAAAACATGTAAATTGCCTGTAAGAAATGCCAGGCAGAGCCCAACCCTTCCTTCCCATTCCAGCAGAGAGAGGACAGATTCCAAACTAAGAAGTTTCCACAACAACTGACCCCTCTGAGACGGGAGCTCTCTGGATGTGATTCAATTATGCCTCCCATAACCTTCTCACCAAATACCTAAGCCCTGCAACCTTCAATGTAGCTACTCCCCACAGACCAAGAAAGAGATTTGCTCTCCCAGTAAGTTAATTAGTTTGATTTCTAATTAGTCTGGCCCCTTCACAGTACTGTCTTGCCAGCAGCTGCCTTCTGTTATTAAGGCAGCAGAGCACCTTTGCTAGAGACAGAAGGTCTTCGATGATAAATGCTTGAGCAGCGTTGCACATGTGCAAGTAACAGACATGATCTCTTCAGGGGCAGCACACTTTACACCCTAATATTAACAAGTTAAAATCAAACACAAGGTTAATTCCAGGCTAACTGGAAACCAGGGTAGATCACAGATCACTGTTTAAGTGGTGTTCCTTGAGGACTGCTACAGGTGTTAAGCACTAGCTTCTGTTTCACGGTGGTCCCAGTTTCCTCATGGAAGTGACATGAGAGTTGTCTGTCATAAGAACAGCCAAATGGCTGTGGGGTACTATCCATACTATCCCTCCTTGAATTTAAAGGTTTAAAGATTTTAGTCAATGTGATATGCGGTTCCCTGACACCTTACTTGTTTATTTTTCTGGGATCTTGAGTTTTCAGCCAACCATCAAGCCTGGATCAGAAGGCTTCCACGCTTCTTTTCCTGCAAAAAAAGTCTGGGCAGATGGCTCTGTGCACGCAGACACACATAAACAAAATCAAAATTAAATAAATTCATCGACCCTTAGACTTTTTGTCTAAGGGTTGTCTTGTTGTGGCCCTTCATACAACAAAAAGCTTCTACCCAAGCAAAATATTGTTTTTATTTCTTTTCCTCAAGAAAGTCATGTTTTTAAATACCATTGTTAACTACTCTACAGAAATGCCTATATACTTTACAAAACATTTCTAAGTATATATATATGCTTTTTTCAATGTTTCAATGAGAAATGATCAAAGAGGGTCCTGATTACAATTTTAGGTTTTGCATACAGCATTATACCACTTAACATAAATCCACCATTAAAGCATTCAAAATAAACAAAGGCAGCTACAAGAAATAGTTATTTACTACAGAGCACATGATGGGGCTTGCTTATGAGCTAGGGAAAAAAAAAAAGAAAAAAAAAAAAAGGATGGACTGACTGCTTTACTGCAGACATCATTTGGTGACTGAAAAAAGAGACATAGAGTAAGATCCCGCTCAGTACTGAAGAGCTCCTGCATCACAAGAGTAGCTAAACCCTGGCTCAGGATGACCTGAGATGTGCTGCATGACCAGCAGAAGAGGTGATGCATTCACTAGAAAGAAACAAACAGGGACTCTTGAGGATGCCGTCTTTAGGTCACCCTTAGATATTGCTGTGTGCTCTCCCCAGCACAGCCCACAGGGCAGCAATGGGATCCCTGGGAAACAGTTATCTTTCATTTATTAAATGCCTTTGTCTCCTTTATCTTCTAATGGTAGAAAACAAAGAGTGGGATTTCTTGCAGAAAACATTTCTTACCTGTGTCCATTAGCTGCGACCATATCAGCCATGTATCTCATGTTTGGGAGTTGCCATCCAAATTTGTTTTGAATCACAATCACAGCTTTGACTGTGCTGGCAAGTGGTTTGCAGACATATGCCTTGATGTGCTCAACTTGTATTTCTTGCCTACAACACTCATAGTCAAATCTGTCTCCAATATCACATGGGAAAAGCCTCAATTCATTAGCCATCTGTAAATCTGCAGGAAAGCAAGCAGGACAAACAGTAATGTCATTTATTTGCATCAGTAACTATGCTTATAGGTCTTAATCTTCATGCAGTCCCCACATACCCCTAGTAAAATGAACTTTGTACCACAAGGTTAGAAGTAAAGCTCTAGGCAGCTTGTAAAGCAGCTCCTGGCGCTGGCCCTCTTTGGTTGCCATTCATGAATTCCAGTCAGTCAGCATAACCATAGTGTGTAATAAGCTCAGAAGAAGGGCTCATGTCAATCCACATCAATCCATCATTCCTAGCTTTCTGCTTGGAGCAATCCAACTTGTGCTAGCTACATTTCCATGTGAACTCCCAACAAACCATGCCTCTCTTGTGGTCTCCCACCTCCTCCTCATGGTCTGGCACCTGGTTGTCTTTTGCTGTTACTCCTGTGAGACTCCACTGCCAGCAAGCCGCTCTTCTGACTACTTTTCCCTTGTAGTTTTCACTGTGAGTGTCCCCTTTCTCTTCCTTTATGGGGAATCCAAAGCTGCTGTTGCTTACAGGCACTTTGCTGATCCCCCAGTATCACCTGTTGAGTACAGCCCTTTCCCAGGGAACTCATCGTTAACTGGCATCTCTAAAAGTTCCCATAAATCAGCTCAGAGAAGGTAAATCAGCAGGGGTTTCTCTGCACACTCTGTAATCTGAACTAGAATGGTAAAAAGAATATAGGGATGTACACCAGGGTTGTTTATGAGTACATCACAGATACCTAAATTTCTAGAGTTGTACATTTTAAAGGACAAACTAGAAGCTACTTTATTTCTCCTCAAGTGAAGAAAGGTTTCCAAACAGTTTATAGCCTCAGAGATTTTCTCGGAAGAATCCCGCAAGCTCATTTTAATGTCTTGTTCCTTTCAACAGGAGATAGGCCACTGTAGGACCTTGTGTTTAAAAAACCCAGTTAACTTCTGGTGCCCTCTGCTCTCCCCCTTCCACCATGCAGTAGGTGGTCATACACAGCTTTTTTTTTTTTTTTTTTTTTTGGGCCCATATTAGGAAGCTGTTTAACCTGATACTGTTGCCACTCTTAACAAATCAAAATGGCAATGTTTGCTTATTAACAAGGGACAGTCTCTCTTCCCATGTAAATGAATCCACTGGAATAATATTCCTTGATCTGGCTGGTGTCATTTCTAAAGTGAAATCCAGCATGCTGGCAATAAAATTCAAATGCGCTTTTCAATGATTAGATATGCTTGCTAGGAATGTATCTTAACCATTTATACCCTTCTGGATTTTCTAATTAATTCTAGCAGATGTCAGCGAAGACCCACAATATATCTCCAGTATTCTCTCCCCTCTTCAATTCCTCTACTACAAATATACATAAATAACATGGTAAATGGTATTAAAACCAAAACAGGAAAGCACAGTGAACAGCACCACAAATTACCCCAAATCCTGCCTCTTTACATCAGTTGTGCTGTCTTCACAGGGCAACGTGCTGTGGGGTGACACATGCAGAGGTTCCCAGCACCAAGAACTGGCCCTCTTAGGGACGGCTCGCCACAGTGCTGTTTGTGAACAGAGCTTCCAAATCAACCTGAAAAAACCCTCCAGAAGATGCAGTGCAGTTTAACTAGACTAACTGCAGCTTTTCCAGCACCTTTCCCAAACCTCAGGCAAAGCAATGGGAAGAGATTTCAAATGCACGCTGTACAACTGATCAGACCTAGAACAACTCCCCTACCACTGTGATTACTGTTTTCCCTCACTTTGCTCAGTTCATCTGAGCAGTAAGCTGGCAAAAATCCATTTATATTTAAGTAGAAGTCCCGTTTCTTTTAAAAGTACCCTAATATTACATGTCAAAATACAAGCTGTGTTTAAACAAAAATAATGGCATTTCCAAGGCTAGTAAACAAAAGAAATATGCTGTATTGATAAGTATGATTTTAGTCATGTAATGACTTGAAGAATGCTGATGAGTTATGTATAGAAAGGAGAAAATCATCTTGTACTGCTGAGGTTGCTGCCAGAAACATGCCAGAGTTCACTGCATAACCTGTGAACAGCAGTGAATGCCTGCTATAAAATATTAATTAAACTGACATAGATGTAGATTATAAAATCTACATAAAATAGTTCACAAAAGGGATTAGTAGAGATGTTGGTTAGACAATGAAAAAATAAAAAAAAAACAAAAAACAACAATGACAAAAAAAAACAGATTCCTCAACCCACTCTCAATGTAGAATTTATCTAGTACTGTTAAGAAAAACATGATTAAATAAAAATTGGAGGAAAACAGGATTATTGAAGTTGTTTATTAATTGAATTATAATTTCCACCCATGTGTAATTCAACCACCACAAAGTTAATGAGAAGGAGTTTGTTGGTTTAGGGATCGGACTGCTTTTGCAGTTTAGATCAGCTGCTTGTACTTGTAGTTGAGATCAGTTCATCGTGAAACTGCGCATGAAACACGGATCAAATGTGTCTAAAGCCTCAGACACGTGAACACTTCTTTACATATGAAGTACTCAGACTTGATCTCCACCTAAGAAATCAGATGCATTTAGGCCTCCTATAAAAATAAAACCAAACAATAACACGATTTTCATAAGACCTAGTTTTGGCTATGTCTGATCTGTGAATTTTGAGGTCATGGCACAACAGCATCTGTGCTGCTATCCCACCCACAGAGGGGAGACTGGAGCTCCAGTATCAATACAGAAATAGACTAAAATCAGCTCTAGTTTTAAACACCTCCGTGCCTTCTCCCTCATCCCTCACTTTGTTTTTGCCACTGCTCGAAAACACCTTGTCAGCCCTTTTGCTACTTCCTCTTTGGCATGCTACCAAGGTGGCAACTCCCCATCTTCTCATCCAGCAAGCCCTGGCCCTCTAGTGCTAAGCGTGCCAGAGACAAAACTGGAAAAAAGTGGTCTCCATAGGAGTCTGCTATAGCAGGGGTTACTCCTGCCTTTCAGAGCACTGGTGGTGCTTGTATGGCAGAGGATCAGACCTACTAGCTGCTGTTCTTTGGATGCTATTTCATCAAATATATACGTAGGTTGCCTAAGGTTTGTCCTCCTTCAGTTGTGTTTCAGTTTGCTGGGTCATCTTAGTGTGACTGAGCTATTTGGCCAAGCAAGTTTAAATAACAGAGAATTACAAGATTAACCTATCAGAGGGAACTAGTACTGTTTGTCATGATTAAAATCTCCCTGAGAAGCCCAGCATATCTCTTATTTACATTTGTTTGTACAAGAAGAAAGATCATACTCACGATGAGCAAGCATAAAAAGAGCACACTCAGAGTACAACTTAAATCATGCTTCTTACAGCTCATCGGCTTATCAGGCTTTTATGATACTCCAAGACAACCTGATTTTGCTGTGTAATGATAAGCTGATCTTTCGAATGACCTTTCAAATAATAAACATTCAGTCGTGCAAAATAAAACACAAGGTGTAAAGATAGTGTATCACAACCAGAGCTCCCTCTTATAAACTGGAGAGTCATAAGGAGGTGAAATTCCACGTTTTATCAAAATCCATCAGGCTACAGTGCCTTGCTGCATACAGAGACAATATGCAGCAGCTTTCTGCTGACCAGTAAGCCAGGTTTCCTCTGGGACTATGTAGTGGGTTTACGTGGCAAGGTTTTGGTAGCAGGGAGCCGTAGGGGTGGTTTCTGTGAGAAAGATCTAGAAGCTGCCCCATGTTTGGGAAGGGCCCCATTGTTTTCCAGATCCGAGCCAATAAGCGATGTTGTTTTGCGCCTCTGTGAGAGCATATTTAAGACAGGGAAAAAACGCTGCGCCACACAGCAGCCGGGAGAGTCAGTGGAGCGAGAGAACAGCCTTGCACCAAGGTCAGTGTAGAAGGAGGGGGAGAGGTGCTCCAGGCGCCGGAGCAGAAGTCCCCTGCGGCCTGTGGTGAGGACCATGGTGAAGCAGGATGTCCCCCTGCAGCCCATGGAGTACCACAGTGGAGCAGTGTTCCACACTGCAGCCCGTGGAGGAGACCACGGTGGAGCAGGTGGCCCTGCACCGACGGAGGCTGCTGCCTGTGGAAGACCCCTGCCGGAGCAGATTCCGGGCCGGACCTGTAGCCCGTGGAGAGGAGCCCACGCAGGAGCAGGTGACCCGGCAGGAGCTGCTGCCCGTAGGGGAGCCAGGTTGGAGCAGTTTTCTCCTGAGGGATGGACCCCGTGGTACGGACCCATATCTGGAGCAGTTCTGGAAGAGCTGCTGCCTGTGGGAAGCCCACGCCGGATCAGTTCATCAAGGACTGCATCCCGTGGGTGGGACCCCACAGCACAGGGGACGAGAGTGACCGAGAAGGAGCGGCAGAGAAGAAGTGCTGTAGACTGACCATAACCCCCATTCCCCGTTCCCCTGCGCCGCTCGGGGGGAAGAGGTGGAAGAGGGTGGATGGGGGGGGAAGGTGCTTTTGGTTTTTTTTCTTTGTTTTCTCACTTCTCTCGCTTGTTAGTTGTAGGCAATAAATCTTACTATCTCCTTATGCCGACTCTGTTTTGCCCGTTACAATAATTATTGCGTGATTTTCTCGTCCTTATCTCAATCCTTGAGCCCTTTTCACATATTTTCTTCCCATTCCTCTTTGAGGAGGGGGAGTGAGAGAGCGGCTGTGGTGGAGCTCGGCTGCCCACTCGAGCGGAACCACGACAGACTAGTACACCATTACTGCAGTGTTTGGCAGGGACCATTCAGAGCCTTATTACTGTGGTTGAAGCCGAACCTCCACCAACTTCTCTCGATGACAATGAAGGAGCAGGGCCCCATCTTGTGGACATTTCCTGGAGTGAGTAGGGCTGTGACAGCTGCTAACCACAGCCGTTGTAATGCAGTGCTGAAAAGCTAGCTCTGATAAGGATCAGCATCAGATCTTGCCTAAAATAGAGATTTACGTCTGGGCTGGGCAGCTAGAATTTATGTGAAGAAAGCTCCTCCTTTCTCTCGAGGCAAACCATCCTCTCTTTTCTGCAGGTGTGGGGAACCCTGCCCAAATTAAGGGTTTCAAAGACCTGGAGAAGAGTCTACACACTGCCTGCAAGCTCCGTACTCATGCACTGGGGAAAGGTAGATGCAGGCAGATAGGAATGAACAGGAATGAAATCAAGGCACCCATCACCACCAAGGTGGACCAACCAAGCCTGGTAACAGAATCACAGAATTTTCTAGGTTGGAAGAGACCTCAAGGTCATCGAGTCCAACCTCCAACCTAACGCTAACAGTCCCCACTAAACCATATGCCTAAGCTCTACAATTTAGCCCAGGCACCAGAAGCCACAGCATCCACAGCTGTGGGCTGTGAATGGCAGGAGAGCCTGGCTCCCCAGCAGGGCTTGAGAAGCCCTGGGCTGGCCACAATGGCTCAGACAGAGCATGTTTGGGGAAAAGTACTGGGAGGTTTCTACATCTCTTCTGTAAAAGCTGCTCGCACAACCTGCAGCTCTGTCTCACACGTGCTATGCCACAGCTGCAAAACCCGGCTCATCAGCTCCAACTGAGGGGGCTCCCCACAGAATATGTATTTTGCTTTCCCAACTCCCTCAGGTTTTTTATTTTCTTGATAAGCAAAAAGTCTTATCGTGCTCATACACACACTCATTTACTACGAAAACCGTGTTAACGTGTGGTACTGTCTTCACCAGCCTGCAATATTTGGAGGATTTTTCTGAGGCTACCTAAGAACATGGTGACAGCAGCACCAAAGCCCAGAGCTCTCCCCCGGGAAGTGTGAATGCTGCAGGACCAGGGCCAAGATGTTCGGCTGAACAAGACAAAGCTGGTGACTTGGTATGCCTGCAGGTATCTGGGGTGGGGAGGCCAGGAAGGGCCCCAGAGCTGCTCTGGGTTGGGGCTGAGCACGGTGTTCGCCTTGCAGTAGTGTTGTTGGACACACTCAGCCCTCTGAGGTTTGCAGAGAATGGTGGGAAAATGCATGGGAAATGGGAAAATGCATGGGAAATTCTGTTCAGTACAGCAATACATGTATATCTGAAACAAATATGTTTCAGATAATAAAAGTATTGTCTTCATGCATGCAAAAACAGGGTGTCTTCATGACAGCACCTGTGAATCCTCATACCGAAATAAAAACTGTAACTCAAGTAATGCCAAAATAAAAAGTCATACCCACAAGGACAGAAGAATGGATAAGCAGTTTCATTACTATTGATGTCATAATGCAGAATAATGAAGCAAATACGAAGCAAGATAAATTCAAGCAACTTTTTAATGTCTAAAAGTCCTTTAGTCCAACTTTGAGCTCACAATCTTCTGTGAGTCTTGTAAAAAATAAAGAACTATAAGTTAAAATGTTCCTAGTTTTCAAAATAAAATATCTTCCGACTGATTTCTTCTCTATAATTTAATTAAATTGATCTCTAATTGTGAAGCCTAGTGTTACTTCATGGTTTTTGTCAAATAAACATTTTGATCCAGTCAATCATGTCCTTTCTAGCTTCTTCAATATAAGGTTTATCATCAGGTTTCATGTCTTCTGGCTTCAGTTGTGCAAACCCATGAACCTGTCCAGGATAAACTTTAATTTTATATGCAACTTTACAGTACTGTTTCAACTTCTCCTCCAGTAAGGTAATCTGTAAAAGAAAGCATTTTTCTGTTAGCTTGTGGTTTTGTACGTTTGCCAAACTTGCCATTACTCATGTTCCTACATCTTTGCCTTTTCTCCACTGTTATGTTTGAAGCAGGTTTTTGTTGATCAATAGATGAGAAAACCCTGCTGTGGAATGTAAGACTGAAATGGTTTTCAAAAGTATGGGTACATCTAAGAACCCTCAACAGTGACTGCAAAGAGTTTGGCAAATCTCGTTGCTGTAAATGAACAGGTGCAATTATATTCAGAGACTTTATACGGCTTGTAACCTGATTTTAAACTCTGATCTTGAGAGAACATATTCTCTAAATCCCAATGATTCTCAGTCTAAAATATTTTGATAGTTAAGAAAAAACTGTTACTTATTTTTAGTTTACAACAAAAAGGCATTGCTCTTGTGCAATCTTCAGATGTTAAGTATACATACAATGTTAATGATTATTTTCCTGCACACATATATATATACATATTTTTGTGCTTATTCCCGTAAGAAACTCAGAATATAAAAATAATGTTCACCCGCGCAAGCTTAATTCTACCTATTGTGTGTTTCACCTCATGTAATATATTTCTTGTTTATGTTTCTTTGTTCACACAACCCTTTATTACTTAGTGCAGAAAACAATCCATTTGAGGATGTTTTTTATTAAACTCAGGATTTTTTCATAAAAAACTGCACAGGGAACTCTGAGAGAGAAAATCTCAGGAGGAAAAGGTATGGTTTCGAGGTGTAATGTATGTATTCATGAAAACTGTGTTTCATGGGGGAGGGGAAGGACGACTTTAACCAGAAAAATGGATGATGAATGAAGAATTTGTAATTACACCAGAGGTAGTATGTTATCATTGTCACTAAAGAGAAAAACTGTATGCACAGAAGAGTGCTTCAGTTTCTATCCATGTATTTATCCAACCTTTCAGATGAGCTTATGATAGGGGTTATTTAGGAATATAGTTGGCATCCAGGATTCAAAAGAGGGTCCACAAGTAGTGAGCTTCTTTTTTATAAATTCACAACCACTCTTTTGACAGAGTTCATTTTGCCTTGTTGTACCAAAAGCAATTAATCATTGATCCACATCATCTGAAAGTTCTGTTTTTGAGCTGGTTTTTTGTTTGTTTTTGTTTTTGTTTTTTTTTTTTTCCATTCTGGGTCCAAGTTCATTAGGTTTACTACCCATTCTCCCATCCATGGCAGTAATATCCATGTCTTTAAGGTGTTTGATTCATACCAGTTGGATCTCCCTGCTCAATTTCACACTCTATCCAGCCACTGAGACCAATCACTGGTCTTTACTGCATTTTTCAGCCCCAAAAGGAAGTTTTGAAGAACCTAAGCAAGATATGTGGGGAGTTGAAATAGAAGCAAAACAATCTAGTCTGTCTGTTTTTTTGTATCTGAAAATAGGTTCTAACAAGCTATGGTTTCTGTGTAGGATAGAAGAACAAAGGAAAAATAAAAATCATTTCCAGCTTACCTGGTCATGAGAAATAGTGTGGTCTTTCTCACCAAAAATGAAAAATGTGGGATTTAGTAAGTTGTATCTTTCTTCAGAGTCCCTAATTATTCCTGTAATGTGTTTGAGAAACAGTCTGTCAGTGAGGTTAACATTCTTGCAAGATGAAAGAAAAATTCAAAGACAAAATTTCTATTTAGGTTTACTTGTTAAATACATTTTTTACTTCAGGACAGCTTCTATTCTGATGGATGAAAAAAAAAAAAAAAAGGAAAATATTGTTCCAACTCTCTAAACACTAAAAAAATACTTAGAAAATTTATGTGCCAAAGGAAATACTTTTTTTTTTTTTAATTTTACACCATTCTTAAATATTGATATCAATATAGCATACTGCTGAAATAACCGTAATTAAAATCTGCAACTCACCTTTGAGTTTAGTATTTACAGAAATCATTACAAAGCAATAACTAGACTTAGAAACTACATATAGTGGTGTCAGCCCATGTAAGTTTTCATGTATTCTACACTACCATAGAGGGACACCCCAGCGTCTAATTGAGGATTTCTCAGCATCAAGTGGTGTACTGCCATTCCACCCCAGGAAAACCCAACGATACCAATCTTCTTTGCACCGCATTGTTCCTTTAGATACTTCAAGACAACATCAGCTTCCCTAAGACATATAAACAAAAGGGAACTAAGGAATCTATAGCAGAATCAATATTTGACAATTTAAGAAGTAAATTAAAAGAGATACTTTTTTTTTTCCATCGGCACCCCCCAGTTATTTAAAACAGAGAATACATTAAGGAAAAAAAAAAAGAAAAAAAAAAAAGGGCAAATTGCAAACCAAAGCAGTAGCTTCTACTCTTGAATGAGAGTTAACATCTGTGGTCCTAGTTTAGTAGCCATAAACAGTTGTAGGTACTAAAATACTTACCTGAATCGTGACCCGCTCCTTTGTTTTCAAAAGAAGCATTTTTTTTAATTGAATCACTTTGTTTAGTACAGAACAAAAACCAAGACATATCTGCAAGAAGAATAGCACCTTACTTTATGGAATGTGGGAACAGATAAGCTTCACTGTGCTATCTCTACAGGGTTCACCTATTTAGATAAAGTTTTATCTTAAGCATGTCATGCCTGTTGCATGAGTTAATGTTAATAATATCCTACCAAGCCTACATGCAAAAATACTATATCAAATTAGCAAGTACTCCAAATTAAACTGTCAGCAGCTATAATGTTTAAAAAAATAAAAAAATAAAAAATTAAAGATACTGTGTGAGGTATTGTATACAATGCATAAAGTATAAAAATTGTTTTTAGTGTAGACCAGAGCAGGTCACATTTTCAATTAAATTTTTATTACTAACTTTGTAAGTGTCAATAGTTTATATTTCTGATTATCTAAATAATTTTAAATTAATTTTAAATGCAGACCACATATACTAATAACTATATTTTCAAGTATTAGGCATATTAGTATGGTCATCACAGGTTTGCTTAGGATGACAAAAAAGCAGTACGAGAGTGATATCATCAGAATATCATGTTCTAGGCCTGCATGAGGAGCACAGCGTGAATGGATGGGCTCTTTCAGAGCTAGTTTATTTGAAATGGCACAAGAAAAGTTACGGGTATGTCGGATGAATTTTTATAGGTATTAGTCATTTGTTTTTTCCAAAAATTCAGTCTCAGCTTCTGCGACTCTACTGTCAAAATCTATGCTGAGGGATATTGACGTTAGGGTGCGAGCGCTGGAACCTCTTGAAGGGGCCAGAAACACTTTGTGCTGTACGAGATGATAGCTGAGTAATAGGGTGTCACTGTCTCACTATCATTATCTCAAGTTTTAGGCTGTGGTAATAGATGCTGAAGAAACAGGGAAGCTTTGTTACAGGCACTGCTTGGATCTACAGAAAGTAGTTCCTGTACTTCACAAATAGAAAAAAAAACAGTGCAATTGATCAGATGTCTCATAGATTTGGGTCAGTCTTGCAAATTTTGATCTAGTGCTGCTCAGGAGATTATCTCACCTACTATCATTTACAAGGCAGAAAGCAAGGTGAGCAAGTGACAAGTGGCAGATAGCTTGAGCACTTGTGGAAGAGTTTTCCTCCTTATCCTGAGGAGCTGAGGCAGTCTCAGCACTGGTGAGCGGAAGGGCTGTGAAACACCAGTTACAGGCCTGTGCAGGCAGCATGACATAGTTAGAAAAGGGCCCATGGAAACGAGATGGGGACAGTAAGTAGAGTGATGGATGGAGCAGATGATCTGTTCCAAATCTAAAGGCAGTGCTGAGGACCACAGAAGAACCACCCAGAATAAATGACTGTGTGCATGCAGCCATCTTGCCTCACTGTCAAGTGCCACTTTAAACACTTCAGACACATATAAATTCCCCTTGTTTGCTGAATGCTTTTTAAATTCAAGCACAAATATGCATCTTACCTATCTACTTTCACAGGATCATGTTCTTTCATCCAGTCAGCAAAGTCATGCCAGTGATCAGTAGTTTTCCAGGGGTCTTTCCCCTTGAAAAAGTCTGGGCAGATGGTTCTGTGTGAGACATGGAAACAAGTCAACTTTCACATCCAGGTGGGGTGAATCTGTGGATGTCTAAATGTTTTCTTATGTCTTTTCTACTCCAGAGTACACACCTACATGGTTATCATCTGAATCATATTCTACTCATCCTGTTCTGGCAATCGGCAGAGCTAAAAGTATATGTCTTGCAATGGAAATTAAAAAAAAAAAAAAAAAAAACACAATACAAAAGTAAAGGGATAGAGCAACCCTCCTGATTATATATGAACAAATATTTAGCTCTTTGCTAGTAAAAGCTAAAGCAACCCTTATTGTTGTTTGGACTCCAAAAGGCCTGGTATGGCAAACTTACACAACTTAAAAGTGCATACCAACATTGTTATTGCTTATCTTTTAATCACCTGCACTGCCACATAAACACAAACACTGGCACTTCATGACCCTCCTTCTAGCTTTTTGCTCAGGGAGACATTTCTGTTTGGTCAGTTTCAGTAGCTTTGGTGGCCACGGGAACATTTCTGTTCACACAGAGTAAAATGGTCTGGCTGCCCTATGTGTGTGGAAAATGTATACCATGCTTAGCTTTGGGCCTGGTGATCTATCAGTGTATTTCTTAACAGAAAAATAGTAAAGATGGGTGCTTACATGTATCCATGACCTGCAATCAAATCAACTATATATCTAATGTCTGGGAACTGCCATCCAAATATATCATGAATCACAATCACGGCTTTGTCTGTGAAAAAAGATGGTCTACAGACATATGCCTTGATGTGCTCAACTTGTACTTCGTGTCCAAGGCACCCATATCCAGACCTTTCTCCAGTGTTATATAGGAAAGGATCCGCCATTTGGAAACCTGGAGGGGGAAATGAAAGAAAAAAGAAGAGTGAGAAAGTCTAATTTGCTAATACAAGATTAAGACAAATAAGGGCAAATGCAACCTGCAGAAAGTAATTCAATATTTTTTTTTTAAATAATATTTACATCCTTGTCTGAAAGGAGAAAGTGGAATAATGCAAAAGCAATGTTCCTGTGCAGAATGGTTCTTAGTCTATAACTTATTAAGCTGCAAAGAGGGACAGAAAGCTACAAAATGACAAATAATATGTTCATGAATGTCCTAAGTCTCATGTCACTTTTGTTTTGTTCCCATGCAACTCTTCAGCACTGGCATGAAGCGGTACAGCTTCAGATGTTGTACTCTTCCCAGATGTAGGAGAAAGTGACCAGTTGCAGCAGTCACATGTGTCTTCAGCTGGAATCACAAACTGGTTTCTCTGAATTAT
The DNA here is from genome assembly GCF_964035555.1 of Netta rufina. Lineage (NCBI taxonomy): Eukaryota > Metazoa > Chordata > Aves > Anseriformes > Anatidae > Netta > Netta rufina. Next base: position 83,794,037 of record NC_140124.1, on the reverse strand, counting down.
GTGAGGGTAGGCACAGCACTCAGCTGCTACAGAAAAGGATAGCATCCAGTGCTTCTTGCAGCCCATGGCACCCAGTCCATTGGGCACAGCTGGCAACTGGCTGCAGTGCTGGTTTCCAAACTAGGTTGCAAGGCCTTGGGCCCATACGGCTTTGAAAGGGATTGCAAGAAAGCAAGCAAATGCCAGAGAAGTTAGAGTCAGAAGTTGTTCTGACTGTGTCTGGCACATGGAATGGACTCTGTGCAAAAAGTAGAATCTTATCTTTTAATTAAAAGTAGTACTATAATCCATCTGTACAATAAATCCAATTAGGTCTTCAGGAGCAGCTTGCTAAATTAAAACAGGTTCAATGATAGCATCACTTTTTTCTTTTTTTTTTTTTTTTTTCTTATGCATTTAGGCTGCTTTATGCCCAAGATAATCAGCCTTCCCAAAGTACATGTATCATCTAGGTACACCATTCTTCCACCAGAAATCCTCTCCTAACCCTGGGGATGGAGTCATCAGGTCTGGCAGGTAGAGCACTGACTTTGACTAGATATGCTTTATCACCACAGCAGCTCCTGGATGTTAAAGTGTGCTGCAGAGCTGTAGGAACTGGACGGATGTGACATTACTGCCAGAATCAAGCTGCTTCACAGATAGCCATGAGATGGGTGATCTTACACAGTGAGTAATTCCCTCTGCTGATAACTGAGAGGTGATTACACTTGTTAATTGTTCTCCCACATTTTCAACATCTGAATGCCTGGGTTGGTATTAGGAAGCATGAATTATCCTGATCTTCAGGGCTAAAACCTCCATTGCTTTGGCATTACATGCAAGTAGATGTTGTAACATGTGGAAGAGTGTCTCCTAGCTCATGTTCCCCATAACAGGACTGAAAATGCTTGAATGATGTCTGTTTTTGAAAAAGTACTTCCTATCTTTTTTTTTTTTTTTTTTTTTAACCTAAGATGAATGAGTGCAAGAGCCTGCTTGAAGAACTGACAGGTATCCCCAAAGTCAGCTAACACCACTGGCTTCTGAGATGGCAGCCACGGTCTTAACCCATTAGCACCTTTAGTTCAGAAGGGCACAACCTATGGTGTCCCCTTCAAGGAAATAGTGTTTAGGAGGCATTAAGCTTTGCAATAGTTGTGAAAGAGCCTACTGTCTATCTTTTGGTAGCTTCCCAGAAATCATTTCTTTGGCCTATCTTGATTGATTCCCAGCCAGCTGGCTCTTCTCCAGGAACCCGGCTGCAAAGACCTTAATAAATAGCCAGCCACACCTGAACTGCTTAGAAGTCTTTGATGGGATCCTGTTTAGTCAGAAGCTTTATTTGTTCCCTCCCGCTTTGATCTGTGCAACACGGTGTAGTGAAGCAACGACCCAGGATATTTCCTACCTGTCCTGTCTCACCTCATTCCCTCTTGCCACCGATTTCATCCATTGCACTTTTCCTCTTCCTGCTTTCCCCACGGCCTGGTTCCAGGCAAGCAGAACCTCACCTCTACAGCCTGCTTCTCGTCACTGAGCTCTAGCACGGATGAGACATGGGCACTAGCACAAAGCAAGGAGCAGGGGAAACTACTGCTACCAGGGAACAAGCAGAGACATCCATGAGTTTCAGGGCATCCTTTTGCTGGTTTAGAGAAAGCCTCCTTATAGCTTCTTTGTCTCACTTCCTTGGTTTACTGAGTTCCTCAGTGCCACCCAGCTTTTGTGCAAGTAATAAAAAAAAACTGAGGAGAATCATTCAGTGTTATCACAAGGCAAAGGTGGGCTCCCTTGGATGGCAGGACAGACCCAAACTAATTCATTTGTAGGGAGCAGCAAATAACATGATTATAACCTGTCAAGTCTTAGTTTTCATTAAAAAACAAACAAACAAAAAACATAATTGAGAGGTGAGGCTAATATTCTTTCAAAAACAATCAGATAAAACTGAGGAAAAGATATTCCTAAGGATAATCCCCACATCTCGTAAAGTGGATAGGAGCACATGATCTCACATTGCTTTGCTTTTTGCCAGGACCTAGCACTAATGCTGCCAAGATGTGACATGTCTGCCTTTTTCCTGGGTCCAGGGATAACATTTTAAACACCAGTGGTAATTAATTTCAATGATAAATGCTCCAGTGGACCAAACAAGGGAAAGAATGGGAATTCATTACCATAAGGGCAAAAGAGATTATGGTCCTGTAGCATGATCTTGCTACTGCTGGCTATAAAATAATGGCCAGTAATTCCTACAGAAAGCCCCCAGACTGTGAAGTAGGATGCCTCCCACAAAGTCAGGCAGTCTAGAGTTAAAGCTTCAAGTGAACGTACTACCTCCCTTACCTATTTGTGCCAATGTATGATGACATTTAGAGGGAAAAGCGTTTGGGTTGTCCTCAGACCTATTGCTATGCCGCAGCTGCAGACACTCAAAATCTGATTTTTCCCAAAGTTGATATCCTCTATCTGTACCTTATCTGCTCCTTAATACTTGTCTTTATGCAGTTGTTTTTTTTTTTTTTTTTACCTTTTTTTTTTTTTTAATGAAGTCAAAATAAAAGTCTTTCTTTAAAGGAGTGGTTTTTGCTGAATGTTTTGCATATTTTTCAAAGAGCTGTTTCTGACTGCTTAGCAATTTCAGATTTCTCCCACTCAACACAGTTACAAGCAGTTAGCCTCCCTCTGCTGCCAGCTCAGTCTTCGTGGACCAGTTTGCCATGACATACCTGGAGTACAGGATCCTGCGTTATCCCAGCTCGGTTCCTCTGCTCGGTGAGATACCAGCTAGGCTTCCCTAAACACAGCAAGAAGAAAACCCGTTCTGCTGGCAGTTTTGCTCCAGCTGCTGCTTCTGCTGCCCATCCAGTTTCCAGGTGCTTTTCAACTCTTCTGCAGCCCTGAGGATTGGGAGACGAGGAGGAGACGCTCAGCACACAAATCATCCTGACCGGAAGGGGTGGAGACAGATCATGCAGAGAGGCAGGGTTTGGTGGATTCAGTAGGCTCCAAATCAATTGCCTTTTACTCCACCTTTTATTTATTTTTATTATTTAAGGAGTTTAGAAAGCAAGGTGCACACCGATGCTAAACCGCACTTATTTTTTCATCATCTCTAAAGATGTGTAATTCCTAACACAATAGCATGGAGAGGTTGAAAGAAGGACTAGTGAATCTTCTTACTAACAGACTTCAGTTTTCCAGTAAGATTTCCCTTCCAGACCTGTACACTACAAAGCAACTGGTATGTGCAAAAATGGTATGAAGCAACGTAATGGTGCGGCCATTTAAGACTGCAGAACCTTTGGACCCCAGCATTTTTAATTGACACATCTAGCACCTAGTGGCGCATCCGCTAAGGTGCTGTTAAGTTCAAAGATGCATTTTCTTATAGCATATTCACGCACTTTTGTTGTCCACGATAAACACCTTTAATGGAATTTGTGCTGAATGAAGCCGAGTATGTCCTGGCAAACTTACAGCGTAAAAACTAATGGAAGGCTCCCCAGCACACAGACGAAACATATTATGACCACACCCACAAGTATTCTCAACAAGTCTAAAAGTGTTCCAGGTTATTTTTGATCGGACTTGCTTTCAACAAGTCAAAAACATTTGAGTCTGAACCGGTTGTTATTGATGGTGACTCGCTGAAATTTTCCGTTCCGATTTCCATAATGGCTATGTATGCAAGGAACATTAGTTCAGCCCTCGGGCTGATGTCTACTGTAGGTTTAATTTTCTCTGTGTGTGCACGTGATTTATGTGTGCGAGCGTGTTGGGGTAGGGGAGAGAAATGAAAGAGACAAAAGAGCTAAATGAAAATGACCATATAAAGGTCAATAAACAAATTTTGATCCCAAGTGTGCGATAAACTGTGGGACAAACAAGTCCCACGATTGCTCTGTAGATCCTGGGCCGTACTCTGTGTGGTCATGACCACAGGGTAATCTGAGAACTGGTGGTGGTTGGGTTCAGTTCACCCAAACTTCAGACATCTGCAATTAGGATGGCCATGTCAGCAAGGTGTCTACGCCCCCACAGCTGCCGTTGAGACCTAGGGTATGATTCACACCCTATGGGTGTCTTTAGCGTGAGGTGGATGGCCCCCGAGATGTCACCAGATGTGCTGATCTGATTGTCACCAAGTTTAATGGCCTAGCGCAGGTGTAGGTTGCTGCGCTGTGAACATCACCAGTCAGGCAAGGTGAGTCCCACCTCTGTGTGCTGCGGGAGCCACATGCAACTCAAAATTAGGGTTTGTCACGACCAGAGAGAGGGTGTTTTTCTCTGTCCTGTCATACCTGTCATTAGCTTTGCACATCAAGATTGTTTAAGAAACGATTAAAAAGATTGCTTGTGTTGCAAGGGAGGGAGTGGGGAGACTTCACTGAAAAGATCTGGTTTGTATGTTGATATTAATGACATCTGGCTTGAGTTTGTCTAACCCCAGCTGGGTAGGCATCCTGTAGTCTGATCCACAAGACTCAAGCACTGTCTTTCTACTTTGCTCCCCCTGGATTTGGGTCCAACTGAGCTGTAGCCCCCTGTGCAAGGAATAGACCAGCAGTACCAGGCGTCTGATCCAACAAGCATTGCAGCAATTGTAAATCCTGTCTTTCTGCCCAGCATCTCTTTGAGGGTGGCTAGGCTGAAAGGAGAGCAAAGGGCTAGCTCTGCTGTAATGCATGCCTTTGCCTGCATGCTGTGATTGTTTAACCTGCAAACCCTACGTCATTCAGATCTCCCAGACTTGCAGAAACCACCTCTTTCCCCACAGGATGGAATCATATCTGTAATGGGCTCAGGGTTGTGGAGTTCACTGTACACATGCATTTCCTATAGTCTCAAGCAACTTATAAATTTATTTTTTAATCGTTCTGTAAATAACTCTGTTTTTAGGGATTTACAGAAAAGAAAAAAAAAAAAAAAAAAAGGATATTTGAGGGTTGGAGTGGTCAAATTTCTCCTTCACCTGAAGCACACAGTGCGTATCTTTTGCTGCTTGTTTTGTTGGTTTGGTTTGGTTTGGTTTGGTTTGGTTTGGTTTGGTTTGGTTTGGTTTTACCCTGAAGGTTTGCACCAATACTCCTGGTTTTACAGAACGGGGTGTGGAATAAAACCCCAAAGCAAAACCTCACAGCTGTCAGCTGCATTTTTACCTGTGTGTTAACATAAGAGACAAGATCCTAGGACATGCAAGCCTGCTGTCCTGAGGCAAAATAGACAGATACGCTCTCACAGATAACTAGTGATACATAAAAACCCAGAAAGGCAAGTACTCTGCTGGCATCTAGTGCAGAAGTGAAAGAGTCCAATGGAGAGGCCAATGTACAGGCTTAAACATGCCTCATTTACCTTCACCTGGTACAGTGTTTGGAGTGCTGCTGGTAGCAACAGAGTTGTCAGAAAGCTGAAATCATCACAAACACTATATTTACGATGTGAAAGCCCTGTTCAAAGCACCTGCAACGAGTGATGTTCTGCTCGCAACTTCAGCCCGCAGAAGCTGCAGGCAAGGGAAGGGGGATGGCGGGGCTCGTGGTGGGGTTGCTGCTGCTGAGGGCACCTCGTGGGAGCTGCCAAACGGAGGAGCTGGTGGAGAGGCTTGGAGGAAGGGAGAGCTGAGAGGGATGGAGGGGTAGGGCTCAGAAGGGCTCCGTGCTGCAGATGCATAAATGGTGAATATTTACCTTTTGAGGAAAGAGCTTGTGGGATCTCGGAGGGTGTATTTTGTGAGCTTTACAGAAAAAATGCGGAGTGTTAAGTTTAATTTTGCAGTAAAATGAAAACTATTTTAATGTTGTGGATGATATGCACAGAGGCATATCAAAATTACCTAATGCTGTCCAGGTGCTTCTAGGTTATTCAATAGCTCATCATTTTATTAAAAAGCACTTCTAATGGAATTTCAGTACAAGGCACATAATTCTAAATATTCATAATTATGAATATTAACAGATATATATAGGAAAAATAGTAAATTTTGAAGCAATTACTCCAAAATTCCTACTGACGATCAGAGAAGCATTATTGCAAGGAATGCATGAGCAAGACAAGAGAATTAAGATTACATGGATAATTGAACGGATTACAGGATCATTTCCCTCTCTAAAACCTACACATTTGTTTTATGCAATATGTCCATTATTTTTTCTTACCAAACATTTTGTCTTCTTCTCTAAAACTGCTAAAATTCGAAATCCAGAGATGGCTGAGAAGTTCTTTTTCTTTCAGTTGTTCATCTTTAGGACTATTACCTTCAACGGTGAATTAATGCCACATATTTAATTACTGAAAGCTGGATTTTGTGTGTAGAATCATCCCCACAAACAATGATTTAAAAATACTTGTATTTGGTCTAGTTTGGTCCAGGGAATGAGACCTTTTCCTTTTCCTTTTCCTTTTCCTTTTCCTTTTCCTTTTCCTTTTCCTTTTCCTTTTCCTTTTCCTTTTCCTTTTCCTTTTCCTTTTCCCTTTCCCTTTCCTTCTCCTTCTCCTTCTCCTTCTCCTTCTCCTTCTCCTTCTCCTTCTCCTTCTCCTTCTCCTTCTCCTTCTCCTTCTCCTTCTCCTTCTCCTTCTCCTTCTCCTTTTTAAATTTTCTTAGTACAAGTTCTCTCCTTAAGCACAGCTCATCTACTGTTCATTTTATATTTCAGGAACTTTCTGGGATTAATCAGCTGTAAGCAGGTCATTTTGTTTGCCTATAATTGTGGCTGTGTTTGCACTGAGATACAAACACAATTTTGGTCTTCAATATAAACAAAATGTCTTGGATTAAAAGCTGGACCTTGTGCCTGTAGATTTTACTGCACTTTTCAGAAGAGGGAACTATCATGAGTAGAAATCTGGCTTTTCTGTAAACTCCCATTGTGCACTTGAACAGTTTGATTGGATTGAGAGAGATTTTCCAGGAGATCCTTTTCGAAACATAGAGGTTCCCAAAATTTCTGCTTACATATGACCCCCCATAAACCATCTTTCTTCTAGATGAACATTCAGAGGTTTTTTTCCTAGCTCAAAAAAGGGTAAAAGTTTGCTACCATCACTGGTTATTGGTAAATTCTGGCAAAAAAAAACTACTATACTAATCAGTGTTTTAAACTTCAACATTAAAACAGAATGACAGGAAAAAAAACCTTCCTATGACTGCTTGTCTTTAAAACTTCTGTTTTCCAAACTTGTCTCCACATTAGTAATTTGGCAATAATCCAGACAGCTTTGGACTGTATCCCACAGAGCAATATAGACGCCCATATGCAACATCAAAGCAGCAAGTTAAAGGAAAGCAAGTATGAGGCCTTCTAATTACATTACAAGATAATTATCATACATAAATCAATTCAGAGCAACCAAGGTACTTTAATAAATACATTTGCAGAGAGCACCTGTTCTTACTTTTTTTTTTTTTTCTTTTTAAGCAAAATAAGGAACTTTGGGCTAGTATTAAAAAATTACGTTTCAGTGCAGGCCTGTAAATTGTTGAGTTTGTGCGGAGAGTGGGCCTGTTTGACAGTCTGTGCAAGTTCAATGTAATAAATTTCTAAAAGTCCTTTAGCATATGCTGAAGTAAATACTGAATGGAAGGTCTCAGAAGAAAGGTCCCAGGCAGTGGAGGAGCCAGCCCACCACATGCTTTATGCCACCATACGTTGGCATAAAGGATCAAAACAAAAGGACCTCAGGTGCCTGATAGACCTGTGAAGAGATTTCAGAAAGCTGAGAAGCAAAATGCTTAAGTCCACCTTAATCCTTTGCAAGATTCCTGTCTCAGGCCTTTTGATTTTCCTCTACTTCCCACAGTGGCTTGCCTGTACCTGACAGAGCAGCTACAATACGTCAGGCCCCTTCCAGAGCCTGGTCTTGTGCTGCGGCTCATACATCAGGCCAAGCTCGTCTGTTCATTACAGCCTGTTCTCCTGGCTCAGTAGGAGAAGAAAAAGCAACCTGAAACCCATCCCCACCAAGCTGGCATAAAATTTCCAGTCACCTGCTTGCCTTCAAAGAGACCAACAGTCTGCATCACAACATATTAGCTTCCCCTGATCTCTTGGCTTGCTTGGAGGCTTGCCTGGGGAGCTGAGATACATGTTTTCAAGTGAAATCACAGCTTGCCACAGACCACAGTGGCTTTCTTCTCGTGCTGGTGCAAACCTTCCCACCAGCCTGGATATAAACAATGAATGAGTTCTCCAGGGTGTGGACGATCTCTGGGCTAGCTAACTACATAAATAGGGGGAGGGAAAAAAGGGAAATTAGCTATTTTCTCCCCAAAAGGAATTCCTTGTGTGTCCCTGCCATCATGTACTCTCTCTCATGAGAGAGAAATAGATTAACATTAATGAGATAGCATTTTCCTGAATGTCCATTCAAGAAATGAAACTTGGATATAAAGGAGACAGGAATAACTTTGTGGGAGGAAGTCTTGTGTAGGTCCTGAAAGAAGGACCCAGGACTTTCTGTACAAGACATATGCTCATAATCTGGCCCTGAAGACTTACATATATATACTAGGTCAGAAATTCTTGTTTAAGCTACTCTTTCTTCTATGTTCATTCATGTGTGGACTGCCATACCCACATGGCTATTTGTTACCCTCTATCTTCTCTGGGAGATCTTCCCTATACATATTATGATATGTATAGGGAATTTAAATATATATATATACACATTTAAATATATATATATACACACATTTATATATACATATATATATATATTCATGCGAGTGGGAACCAGAAGCCTCATTCCTTTTGTTTCAGTCAGATGTAGGTATACTATTAGCTATTCCAACACTCCCTCTATGGTTTTAAGCAGAAATCAGTGCCTGCTGCTGATCTCTTCCCTGAAAATTTCATCAAAAGTGGCATCAAAACTGAATTTTGGTCATGTGGATTCTTATGACAATATACATTTATCCAAAAAAAAAAAAAAAAAAAAAAAAAAAAAGATTATAGGCAGCTTATTTCTACTCATCAGCATCAAAAACAACAACAACAACATATAGTTTAGCTACCACAACCATTTCTATATATTATGCAAAAATCACAAGTTCCTTCCTCTAGGAAAAGACATAAATGCCTGTATTTTCAAACTTAGGAGCTCTGAGGCCTTAAACAAACTCCCAGGCACAACTACAAATTATGTGAGCTGAGAGCAAACAGTAAGCATGGCATGACTCAGAAGAACAGCAATGAAACTGCGCATTCCTCAGTGAACTTGTGAATTATGCAAATAGAAAGTCAGAAATTAAACAAGCATCCTGCCTTGGCATTTGTAATTAAGACTCTTCATTAGCACACAAGATGCTCTTATAACATGTTTGTTAAAAAGCCTGTTTTAAGTTTTCTGCTTTGATGGGGTAAAAAGGTTTTGTCAAGTCTGAGAAACCACTGGTTTCCCTAAACGCAAACTAGATGCTGCACATTTCACCTGGGTACAGTTCAGAGTAATTTTGTATGTGTTTATGTTCATTTTCCAGTCAGCTGAACTATTGGCAGTCCTGCTGCTTACTCCTGGAAACCTCCCAGAGAATCTGCATGCTTCAAAGGCTGTTAGGAATTCTTTATATTCTTTAGATAGGGTATCTTTTTGAGGAACTCTTCTTTTTGTGATCTGCCAAGAGCAAATGAAACCCAACAATTCTAATCTCCTCACCACAACCATACCTTTCTTTTCTCTTGTACTAAATGCCTCTCCATTTAAATTAAATGCTAATTTTAAAAGAGGAAAAAATACTTTTTTTTCAGAGATAATTTGGAAACAAATAAAAAAGTTGTTGTTGTTGTTGTTGTTGTTTTGGTTGTTGGTTTGTTTTGTTTTTCAGCTTGTATCCAGATTTTAAAAAGAACATGACTGAGATGCTGAAGAAGAAGCCAAGCTCAAACCAAGCTCTGAAGAGACATGTCGGTTTTTGCCCACATCTTACAATGCGCTGCACTTTCTTGAGGCCCAGCTCACTTTTATGCCCTGGGCTCCATGGAGGAGTTTGATTTGTCTATGGAGCACAACAATAAAGACATATGGCAATTTTGTAAGTACACAGTGCTTAGGATGGACATGCAAGTGTCAGTTTCCAACTTTCATTAAAGTATGGTCATGTTAATTAACTGAGAATGAGTAGGCAAAGAATTTTACAGAGCGTCTGTGATTGCATGTGATATTAAAGTGCAGAAGATTAGTAAATACCTCTGAGAAGTTGACAGAGATTAATATAGCAACTGGAATATAGTACACAGGGGAACTGTGATGGAAAAATAGATTGAAAAGTCACTGACCTGTAGTTATGTTTTAGGAAATGGTTTGTTGTTCTGCATATTATAAATATGGGTTTTCAAAACCAGAAGGATTTCTTTGAAGTCTTTCTTCTTGTTTCTTTCAGTGACAAAGTAAATTCAACCCTATTTTGGTCATGATGAATGACCTAGTATTGATCTTACATCCAAAATTTACAAGCCAATCCAAAGTATACTGCAGGCCCAAAATCATTTATTTCATATCAAATCATATCAAATCATGGAAGATATATTAACATAAATACTTCAACATACGTAACACAAGCATACATTATTAAAATCCATATTTTGACTACAATGACAAAATCTAAAGCAGAAAGCCAATTGCAGGCTCTCTTTGCTGCACAGACTTCCAATTCAGCTACACTTAGAGATCGTCTTTGCTCAGACAAAATAGATAGCTCTGGATCCCTTCTCCCATGACCTACTTGGATTTCCTCCTGTAACTGCAAGGTAGCTGCTAGTGAGGACACATCAGTCCACACATGCATGCTGAAAAGTAGGACTGTGCGGACGTGCTGCCAGACAAGAGCTCATTCATTACGACCAGATCCACACAACAAGCTCTTGGCATGAAAGCATTTGCTGTGTCAGTGCTGGAGTGCCTGCACTTGCCCGTCTCTGTCCCGTGCTTCTTTGCCTATGGGCAGCAAAAGTCTTCCTCCTGACTTTTGACTGCTTGACACTGCTGAGACAGCATTTCACCAGGTAGCATTTTGCATGGAAATTCCTAGATTTAAACCTGAAATCCACTGTGAAGTGGAAAATCTGGCACTGGCATGACAGTGACTCACTCCTACCTGAGCCCTCATCAAGGTTAGAAACCTTGGGCAAGGCTAGAAACTCCGGGCAGGTTGTCCCCACGTCACCCAGAGCAGAGTGACAAGGGACACTTCCCACAGCTGAGCAGAGGTGGAGGCCTCAGCCCAGGTGCTCCTGGAGGAAGCCCTGACTCCTCAGGTCTTTCTGGTTCATATCACCGTGCTCCCAGGCTCCACGCCTGGTTGGCCCATTGCAGGCATCTCCCTGGTCAGCTTCTACTCCAAGTCCCTAAGCCACCTCCATGGGCTGACACAGAGGTGCCCTCTTGTGGCACCCACACAGCACCCTCACCATCCTGCTGCCCTTGTGCTGCAGGCCCCAGCAGCCATGAGGCTTTCACTACATTTTCACCATGCCGAGGTCAACAGCAGAGCATATGAGCAGACTATCATCTTCTCAGGAGCCATTTGCGTTGTGCTGGCTTAGCAGTGGGCTGGGCCCTGCGCGTCCCCAAGCAAATTGTCCAGTTATCTCATTACAGAAGGAATTGGGGTGGTCAAACTTGATTTACCCTTCATAAATCCACACTGGCTCAAATAATGTCTTGTCATTCAAAGACTTGGAAGTAGTTTGCAGGGAAATTTGTTTCATGACCTTACTGTGGACTGAGGTTAGGCTGACTGACCTGCAGTTCCCTCAACTCTACTTGGCCTTGAAGATGGCTATGACACTTGCCTTTTTCTTTTCATCAAGGACTTCCCCCTAAAACCAGTTCCGGACTTCTTCCAGACCCTCTCCTAGCCTCTCGTCTCCCAGTTCCCTGTATACACACATCTCCCCACTCTCTACACTCCTCTTGGCCATGCTCTTCACTGTAATCCTTTCTACCATATTTTGCATCTCTATAGCTGCTGACTGTTCCCACACTGCTGCATTGTAGGACCCTGGTATGTCTTCTTCCTTCCTGGAAGAAGATCAGTGATAGAGAAAATAATGAGGGAAGGGAATTGATCTTGAGGATCCAGGAAAGAGATGAAAGAGAAGGAAAACCCCATATCCACCCTGAATATAAGAATGTCGACTAGAAAAATCTTGTACAGGTTTCTGACAGCAATTTGTGTACTCAGGCCTCAGCTAACAATGAAAAAAAAAAAAAAAAACAGACTTTGAAAAGACTCCTACTTCTGATGTAGGAATAAAGTAGACACTAAAGTAGGGAGTTTTCCTGTTTTGAAAAGGATAGTTTCCAAATAAGCTCGTTCTCAGGAGCTGAACAAGGATGCTGGGCTGAACTGCTCAATTCGTCAGATCATCTGAGGACAAGTCTGTGAGAAAGAAATACCAAGCACTGCCATTTCTGTGTGTATCAGCATCTTTGTGAGATGACTCCTCCTTTAGGCTAAGGTCCTGGCAGAGGCTCATTAACATCATGACTGCATTCAAAAACTCGTAAATCAAAATATTTAATTGATCCACAAAGAGCCAAGAAAATTTAGTTTTGAATGTTTGATTTTCCATATCAGTCATCCAAATGAAAATCTACCTCACTGAGACAAGCACTTTGTTCTCCTGTTTAGACATCAAAAGCATTAAGAGGTTTCTTCACTGTGTTTGCCAATCCTACAGGAAAGGCAATATACACAGTAAATGTGTTATTGCCGTAAGGAAAGAAACCAAAGCTAGCTATTATGTCACATTCTCAGTGTGGAAACTACAGTGAAAGGAAAGCTTCTACAGAAATCAGACGACCTCATAAAACAGAGGCCATTGACTAATCAACCTGTAATAAGTCTGACCTTTGGACTACAGCTCCCTTTTCCCTGGCCAAGACAACCCTCACCCCGTTTCCTGTTGCTACATATGTTTGAGAAAAAGTAATGACAAGTCATTAGAAATCTAAGCCCTTCCATATTTCCCTCCTACTCGGTGCAGGAGAAGCAGAGGCAGTAACACAGGTGTCTTTGTAAAAGCTATCTATAGTGACTATGTGGGTAGAATGAAGGTCGTTCTCCACAATAGACACATTCTTATTTTGGCAACGCTCACAGTTTTAAATGTGGTTTTAACTTCAATTTAAGTTGGCTGGTAGGCCTAACCTCCAACAACATCCACACCAGAAGGTCAAGAAAGAGGTTTCTGGCAAAATAAGATTGCTCCTGCTAAATGCTAAGGATAAACCCTACCTGATGTCATCTGTAATGGTATCTTCAAAGATTTTTAAAGATAGGACAACCAACATTCTCAGAAGGACTTTTAAGCAGTCACTTGACATGTAACACATTTCACACAACACCCCCTATTATCAAGGGGAACAAGGAGAACTATACAAAAATATAAAAATCATCGTTCTAATCTAATGACACAAATATCAAACTATCTAAGAATTTCACAAAAGGCTGATGGGAGTGTTTAAGGTACAGAAGCACATGCCTTAAATGATACTCCCTTTGGTAGGAATGGGGTATTCTGGAAGACAAACACGGGCCATTTTTTGAAGCTGAGCGTCTTTTGAAGAACAACAGCACCTGCAGAACTCTGAATCCTAGGCAGGTTAATAACAGCCATCACCTCCACACTAAGCCACACAAGGTAATAAGCTCCACACAGGGAGATCACAAGCAAGATGATAGGGCCTGTATTACATGGAAAATCCACTGTAACAAATACATGTGAAAAGATCTCTTCTGCACTTCAGCAGTGCAATTTGCTGATGTGCATTCTGCAGATTTTCAGAAGAACCAAGTTCTGCAAATACCTCTTTAATACGTGGAAATGGGTATCTGTCAGTCATCCAAGTATTATCTAGCTCCTTGAAATCCAGACACAGATAAACAGCCTTGCGTTTTCTCTCAGTCAGATCTGTTCAACAGAGATTTATCCCGTAACATCATTTTAGGTAATTTTTTTTACTTGATAGAAAATCATCATCTCTCACTGAAAGCAGTAGTGAGCATCATTTCTTTCTTGGTTGTGTTTTTAATAATCCATAAAACATATCTCATAGCCAAGCGTCCCCTCAGAAATATTTTCTAAAATAAGCAGATCTGGAGCCTACATAACTGCTGTGTCTGATGGTGCTAGGCCACTACGTCCATCCCTAAATTTATATTGGGTGCATTACCACTATGTATCTTATAGAATACATGCAAAATATGAAACAAATTCACATTTTCATGCAGGAATTTTGATACTTTAGGTAGCTACTACTTATAGCCTGGGCTCAGCACAATGCAAACACCAGCTGAAAGGAAACAAATTGGTTCACACAGAGGCTTCAAAGTCAGCATCAAGCACTAACGCAACAGCCTGAGCAAATCCTCCTAATGTAGCTGTAAACATTTTTGTATGTGCAGTATATCTAAGACTACTTTCCTCCATTTCCATGTCAGGAATCCTCTGGCACAGCAGATACCTGCTGAGTAGATGCAGTTTTATGAGTTATTGTGGCCAAATGGCCAGTTGTCAGGACATGTGTCCTTCAAAAGACTCTGCAGCACACCAGGAAGATCCGTGGTGACAATGTTTTTTACCCAGTGTCTTAGTAGTTCACAGAACTTTTTAATCTCTGATTTTGTCATGCTAACTTTCTGTAGGATGTACTTTATGCTGTATATCAGAGTGCTTAATCTACTTTTAACTTAACAGCACCTCCTCTGCCATGGGGACTCTTTCTAGATTTCCCTCACGGTGGTTGGTAAGTTGCTCAGGAACCAGATACCTATTCACTCCAGATGATTTATTAATATAAACTAGAATCCACTTGGTTTTCTTTAAGATAATCCATCATGTTGTCCACATTTCTGTAACTTGCTGCTTATAACCCCCTGACCCATTTTTGTGATGAGTCAGGTGGACAGCTAAGGAAAAGAACTAGGACAGCACATTGGAAGTTAAGCTGCTGCCACCTCCAAATGAGAGCCTTCTGTGGCTGGAGATGTAATTTAAAACAGAAATAGTGGACATAGTTCCTTCTTTTTTTTTTTTTTTTTTTTTTTTTTAAGCTGATTAAGAAAATAAATGTGTTTTGAAATGTTCAGCTGAAGCAAACTGAAAAGCATTAGCTTTTGCTGTTTGGCTTTTTCAATACTGCAAACTTTAAAACAACTCTAAAAACGTAAGGGACACATTTCTATGAAGTTATTTTAATACTGGAGAAAATATGGAAATGTTATGGTACAAATGCTGCATGGTTTCAATTTTTCAATTTTCATTTCATATTTTCTTCAGAGAACATTTGAAAATAGACAAGATATTTTCTAAGCATTTAAATGTCACAAAACATAAGTGTTTTGCCAAAATAGGACCACGTTCAAAATAATTCTTTTTCCACTCCTCCCACTCATTCTAAAGATGTCTTTCCTTTTGCCATGACCTTCTGTGATTTGGGATTACATCTATCACTATCTTAGGTTCCCACCTATAAAATTTCCCCGTTTCCTCTGTTACTCAGGTTATAACTTATTTGAAGCAGATATTATTTTTTTTCGGTATGTTTGTTCAGAGCCTGTTGACACTAGTTCTTGACCTTGATCACAGTCAGAAGCAAATAACAGTCTCCTAACATCTTCCTCTGTACGAAAAGTTAAAATTTAGGTAACCTGTATGTATTGCTCAGGTGAATAACAGGCAACATATTACTGGATAGACATGTATTAATAATATGTTCATCAAAAACACACAGAAGGCTCAGAGACATTTAATTTAATTTACAACAAAATATTTTTTTCTGTCCTGTTTAAATTATAATGGGCTGCCTTCAACTCATGTTTACTAGTAAACTATTGTGTAGCCCATACTGAACCACTGGGTAAGAACAAATTTGGGGGATTAATTCTTTCTAACTGCTGAGCAGATGGTATAAGTGTAATGTTAGGTAGTTTAAATGGTGGAATAGATAGATAAAGGCAGGAATAAGATTATTCCCTGGCAGCATGTAGCAACTCATTTCAAAAGTTTTTATCTGATTTTAAAACACTCTACCTTAAAAGCCTGAAACTGGGAGAATTGCGTACATTAATTATGGAGAATTACATGCGTTAATTATGGAGAATTACACACACTCATTTTGCCATGGTCTTTAAATGCAAATGGTAATTCAGGGACCTGTAGATGACATTTAATTTGTATTTATTGCCAAGTGAGCAACAACAAAGCTTGCACGTTTGGAAGCCATAGAGTTGGAGCTACAAGTGAAGGTGGAAACTGGACTGCCCTGTGTCTTGGTGTGGTTTGGTTTGGGTTTTTCTGTGTTTTTTTCTTCTTCGAGTGTTCTTGCACACAGAACTTGAATACGCTGCCGTTTCTACAGTACCACAGTGGTGCTTTTTTAATATGTGGAATGAATTGTTGGGATGAAAATGAGCTTTTAAAATAAAGTGATTTTCAGTCATAAATGGGAGAAGATGAAAATAAGCTTTTAAATAAAGTCATTTTCAGTTTTGAGTGGGAGTTTTTCCCCCCTGCCTTTTCCGGAGGGAGGACAGGAGGAAGACCTCCACTGCGTACGTGCGTTGTACTGAAGTGCTTTAGCTACACGCTACCGGAGAGCCACCCCTCTCCTTCCCATTTCCTTGAATTTGTGGTGAATCTGGGGCTATTTCTGCGAATTTTTGTGCTCAGCGCAGGCCTTCCGAGTCCTCCAGCCCTCCGCGGCGGCTGAGCGGGGCGCTCTCCCCTCGCCGCCCCGCCCCGCCCCGCCCCGCCCGCCGCGGGTCACGCCACCCGGCCGGCCGGCGCTGCGTCAGCCGCACAAGATGGAGACCGCCGAGGAAGGTACCGCGATCCCCGCCGCCTCCGCCGCAGCGCTCCCCGCCGCCCTCACCGACAGCCGGGCACGGCCGGGAGGGGGTGAAGGGGATCGGGAGGAGGGCGAGCGGACCGGGACCGGGACCGGCAGCGAGCGAGCGAGTGTGGGGGGGGGTGGAGCTGACGGGGCTCCCCCCCCCCCCCCCTTCCCGGCTCCGTGCCCGTGCCCGGTGGCTGCGGGGGGCGCGACGCGAAATGGCGGCGGGCGGAGGGGGGGGAGGGAGGGGGGGGTGCTGCCCTTATGTAACCGTCACCGTAGCGGTAACCGCCGCCCTCACTGCCCGTGTAGGGCCGAGGGGCGCTGTGGGATCGGCCCGGATCGGCAGCGGGGCCCTGAGGGGCCGCCGGGCACGGGATGAGCCCGGGAGACCCGCTGGGGCTGGCCCCGCAGCCTGGCGGGTGTGCGAGGCGCTGCCCCCGGCCCCCGCTGCCCTGCCTCGATGCCTTGAGTGCTCCCTTCTGCCAAGGGTAACGCCGCGCTTAGCTGCCCTAAAGCCTGCTCGGAGAACCCAAAATATAAAGCGATGCAGGAGCCCAGGTGGTTCCCTCTCTGTTTTACAAGAGATGAGTACCTCGCGTTGAAAAAGTTGTCCGAAAGATTGCAGCGACGTGTTTGTAACGCGTAGTTCCCGTTTGGGGGTACTGCGTGGCTTGAAGCCAAGCGTTACATTGCTGTGCGGCTCGAGCTGGCAGCGCAGACCCTTCATCATAAACCCAAACAAATAAAGGAGCTGCGCGGTGCTTCTCGGCAGCACAGGAGCGCTGCTTGCCATCCCAAGCAATACCTACAAATACGCGTTGTGGTAGCCGGGTAGTTCCAAGGAATAGATAGCGTCTTGGCGTCTGCTGGTGAGGAACCATTTTCAGCGGAGCTGTTTATCTGCTGTCACTTATTTCCCAACTTGAGAGAATTGAAAGGGAAACAGTGGTTGAAATAAGTCAGTGTCTTTGCAGAGCGTCCATCGGGTCATGCTGTAAACAAACTGGGTACTTGTGGAAACCGGTGGTTTATCAAAATACTTGTGTGCTTAAAATCTATCAACTTCTACAACTGCCGCAACTCCTGAGCCTCTGTAGTCCCACTATTGCATGTATTGGTTAAATTAACAAAGTGACTGTTGAGATTTTGTGTATTTGGCGTCTAGTCGTCCAGAAAACCTGATTTATAGCAGACTGTGAAGTCGATTCTCAGCAAGGATAAATTGAGTTCCCACTGTTCCAGTAGTTGGTAAATGCATCTTGGTGGACTTAAGCCAAAAAATGTAGTTGATCATTTGTAGCAGGCTGTTAAACCTGGTAGCCTTTGGTCGCGTGTGCTTCTACAAAACATGATCTGGTGAGCAGTGGCAAGACCAGGAAGAGAGAACAAAGCGGGGTTGTTAGTTACATTTTAGGGCACTGTCTTCATTAATTAAACCTTAGTGCTGTGCCCTGCACTTGGAGTTTTGGAGTTTAGACTTCTATGTGTTTTGTTTTGTTTTTAATATATTTAGTATATGCATTTATTATTACTGTATACAACACCTTACATTTAGTATTATGCTCTTGTCAATGTTACCCTCAAAAGCTCAAAAATAGTAGCATTAAAAGTACGTAGGCTTCACAGTCACTGTCCATAAATACTGCTGGGACATGGTGACTTCTGCTGGGGTTTCAAACTTCAGTTCCCACTATTAGAATTTCATAGCACTTGCCAATGAACCAAAGAGACTTCCCAAGATTAGAAAGCTTTAAACACTAGCAGCTGAAAAGACTTTGTGCCTTAAGGAAAAGGAAAGCCGGGCTCTTTATCGTGTGGCAGAGCCCCAGCTTCTGCTGTATGTTTCCAATGGACTTTTTGTGACTGTTGGTAACCTGTTAACGATGATGTTGATTCACTGATGGTGGCCCTTGGTTTCTGGTAGGACTGGTGGTTGACTGAGCTGTGTTGTAGAGTTAGCAGAAAACTGAGTGGATGGTAAGAGTTCAGAAAAGAGAGGCAGTTAAGGGCAGTAATGGGCAGCCCTAAGGGGCAGCTTCTTTGCCTTGGACCCAATGTGGCAGCTGCTCCTTGGTAGCACCTGACAGCACCAAATAGCAGCATCTGCTGTTGACAGGTGCCCCTGCTTCTTTCTAGCTAAATCATGTTTTTGCTAAATAGCCTGATCTTCAGTTTTGGATGTTACAGTGGTGAGCGTTTCATTAGAGAAATGTGATGGGCAGAGGAATGTTCTCAAGAAAGAACTGTATTACCCAAGGTCATTATTTCCTGAACACATACATGACTAACAGGATGCCAAGTGTGTGTGCAAGTAGAAAAGCAGTGTCTGTTACACACTGGAAATCTCCCTGAAAGTGACAGTGTATGGGTTTTAAGGTGAATAGTTTGACATGCTGACCCTCAGCAGGGTTTGTTGATTTGAAGTTGTGTTGCTTAACAGTCCAGATTGTTACTTGTTTTGTGTTTATTCGGGTTTATGGAACAAGTGGGAATATCTAGAAGTTCTCGTATCCTTTGAAAACCTAAAGTTTAGGCATAACTTACTTCAGTAAGCTAACAGAGGAAGGAAATCCTTTCCCTAATACAGAATTAATCTATTTTCAGTAAAGAACGCACCGTTCTTCCCAGCAGTTTCTGCTGAGAAAGCCAATGGACCATTAATGAGTGGGTTGGTTGAGAGAGCTCTGGGGGTCTGCCAGGGAATATGCTTTAAATTGCTTTCTGTGGTGTCAAAGAGCATCCTTAAGGCGGCAATGTCACGCCAGCTTAAGCCAGTGTAGCTGCTGGTTCCCACGTTTTCCTTCTGCCCCGTATGTTTGGTGCTGGCCCTAGTGCTGGCCAGACCCTTTGCAAGGCTGCTCTAGCCTGTCAGGTTGTCAACCTGCCATGGGGAAGTAGGCCTGTTAGGAGTGCTGGAGGAAGGTGGGGCTGCAGCAGCTTGAGGCTCTACCCTGGCTGTAAGCTGGAGAGAGCTGCCGTGGGCAGTCACCCGCAGGAACCCTCTGCGAGAAAAAGGAATCCTTTGCTTCTTGGGGAAAACCAGGGGCTTGTGGTGTTTGCAGCAGCATGATGTTGCTTCGTACAGCTCTGGTGGACGTACTCCTTGTGCATGCTTGTAGCAGCACCGATGTGGTGCTGAATGTGCTTCTGGTGGCCTCACTCAACTGAAGTAGCAAGCTTACAAAGTACCTATTCACATTTGTTGTATTTGGTTTGCTTTTCCTGTCATCAAAGAGCACAAAGGAACATGCGTGTAAGGTTCAGTAGTGGTAAATGTCTTCAGTAATTGTTAATCATTGGTAAATCCCTTCTGCTCAGCCTCTGTTTAACTTGTTCAAAACTCGGATAAAATTACTCCATTTTGAAGTTTATAGCCACATGCAGGGGGACTATCCTTAACAATCTAGATGGTGTTTCAGGTGTATTACTAGTATTAATTTCTGTTTTTATGCAGAGTACCCCTACATATTGGTGTGTATATGCTAGAAATCTTAAATATATAATAAGACAGTGGTGTTTGTTTGCTTGTTTTGAATGAGATGAACAGGGAGATAATGTTTTTTTTTTTTTTTCTGGTTGTCTCTGAGTCTTCCACCAGATGAAATCTAGCTCCCAGACTTTTTCACTTTAAGTTACTTTGGCTTCATCTTGCTACATGGCAAAGTTTCTGTAGTGTATAATTTGTTTGGTAAACCTGAGTTCTTTAAGCAGAAGAGTAATAAGCTTTATGTCCTGCTCAGCAGATATATGCAGAGTCTGTCGGTCTGAAGGAACTCCGGAGAAACCCCTGTATCATCCATGTGTGTGTACTGGCAGTATTAAATTTATTCATCAGGAATGGTAAGTTCTGTCTTTTTTTGTTTGTTCATTTTTTTAATTAAATGCATTAACATATTTCTAAAAATGGTACCTCCTAAGCCTTCATGTTAACAAGTAAGAAAAGCAAATTCAGAGGCAGCACATTAGTTTTAAAGAGCGGGTTGGTTGGTTGGTTATTTTTTTTAACACGATGGCTCATTATAGTTCACAAAGAATGTAGTAATTGTATACAAAAAGGAAGTACAAATAGTTATGTGTTTCAGATGACAGTTTTGCTCACACATCTGCAGAAAACTGTAAGCGGCCAAATCAGTATGCAGATTTTTTTGTATCTGCTTATAATTCTGAATGAAAACGAATACCTGACCTCATACCAAAAAAACAAAATGAACAGAATTTTGAGGTATATGGTCTGTTAGGGAAATGCTAAAATGAAAATTAATTCTGGTCTGTAACACACACACACATATGCACACGCTCTTTTTGATTGTATTTTAATAGTCATTCTTTCATGAATACAGTGGTTTTAAATCTTCATTGTGTGCATATGTGTCATATCTTGAAATATTTAAGGATTGGTGTCTGTGAGGATACATGCTCTGAGGTGTTGGCCTTTTCGGTGACTTACATTACTGACGATGTACATTCTTTGTGTAAGTTAAGTAATAGAAGACATGTCATTGTTACTCATAGTCAGCTCATCTTTTCCACTTTTGAAACTTCTGTGGCCGAAATGAACATAATAAGCATGCTAGTTTAAGTCCTCCTTGCTAATACCAATATTCTTTATGTTTGAGGGTAGAGAACTGGTGTGGGTTTTGTAATGGAGGGAAAAGGGGAGAGAGATGCAATAGCGTGTATTAATGGGATGACTTTTTGTTGCAGCTTAGTTCAGTGGCTTAAACACAGCAGAAAAGAGTACTGTGAATTATGTAAGCACAGATTTGCTTTCACACCAAGTAAGTATGTTTCACTGGTTCTATTTCTTCAGAACTTCATTTCTTTTTCTCTTAGTATTTGTGAAGTCTTTTCATTCAGCATGCTAGACCCAAAGTAATTGTTTAATTTCTGAATTCTTGTTTGAATTGCAGCTCTTATTATTGCAGACTGGTTAAGTAATACGATGCTTTCATAATGTTATGCGAGCTGTAATAGAAGTCTTTTTTCATACATTTCCTAACTGCCTCAGTCCCATTCTTCTGTAGTCAGCATTACAGTGGATGGTATGTTTTCACTTTATTGATAAATTTGAGCGTTTGGACCTCTGAACGTTGAGGTGAAATCACAGCAAAATTCCAGTTTGAAACACAGCTTTCCATTACCTTTGAACTGCCTGCCTGCAACACTGCTTCGTGACTTCTTTCAGTTTCACTTCAAATGGTTTTGACAGATAATGTAAACAATAATTACTCCACTTGCATTGCACTCAAGGTACAGTGTTTACCCAGTGTTACATCACCTGTTATGTTAGATTCAGCTGAATACCTTAGTC
The DNA here is from genome assembly GCF_964035555.1 of Netta rufina. Classification (NCBI taxonomy): domain Eukaryota; kingdom Metazoa; phylum Chordata; class Aves; order Anseriformes; family Anatidae; genus Netta; species Netta rufina. The sequence continues at coordinate 83,771,902 of NC_140124.1, read as the reverse complement.
ATCAAAATGACTACATCTCTAAATAGTTCCCAATAGGATTCTTAATTATATTTTGACCAACAGTAGTAGAACTCAGCGGGGCCCTTTAGCCTTGTGACAGGCTAGGCTCATTATTTAGTATTGCCAACTTATTAACTGTTGAACGGGTAAAGTGATTCTTGTGTATGCTACAGGTTTTTCTCATTAAGCTCATTTGTGCCATTTTATTCTTCACAACTGCTGAACTTGGCTCTTCACAGTGCAAAATGTATAATTTTTTTTTTTTGACTGATCGGTATCTGCACTGTAAATGCAGTCTTGAGTCGGGAAAGATACTGTGGTTTGAGTATTTTAGGTGTTTGGTACGATCAAAATAAAAGCTCCCTTTTAGTGTGGCTGGTCCCTGTTAAAAGGATCCTCCCCATTCAGCCTTTAGCAAGGGTTTGTTTATCTTCCTGTGTCACACACTGGTTGCTCCCCAGACTTAGCACCCTCAGTGGTTTTCTTCTTGGCTTCCCACATTGCACAAATTAGAAACAAACAAAAAAGCTTTTTTTTTCCTACTAGACATGCTACCACCGTGTGCAATGTCAGGTACCTAGCATAGACTTCTCTGCTCCTCTACACAGCATGTCTTGTTTCATCATTTCCCTCACACATAAAATGCATGCAATGACACTTTCCTTAGTCTCTGTTATCCCTCTGCATTTGGAGGATAATCTGGATGTGTGGTTTGGAAACTGGATCTGCGTGTGGGATCTGGGAAATAGTCACAGATGCTGGAGGGAGAATGGCAAGGCAGAGATGGAACTGGAGTTGTGGTTGATGTATATGCCTGTCATCCAAAATGAAGATGGATCTGGCCTATAACCGTGCCAGGTTTAAAACACTTAGCAGTTAATTTACCGTGGCATGTGGTGGAATAAGCACATGTGTAATCAGTATCCGTGCTTCAACTGGCAGGCACTAAGTTGAGGAAATGTAATTGTGCAGTAATACCAACCAGTCCTCTTTTAGTTCAGCTTGATTTGCTTATTGAGGCTGTCGCTGTCATTCTGGCAAAAATGATCCTTTGCTAGTGTAAGAGAGTGTGTGGAGTATTCATAAAATATTCCCAGTGTGTGTATTCTTTAAGTCCTTCACTATCTTTACGTTCTGTAACATCTTGGGACTTGTTTAGCACCTGGACTGCTGGGTTTGTTAGCCTTCGTAAGGGAAGGAAGTAGGAGGTTCAGCCCGCATCTTGGAAGGGGCACAAAGAACTGATTTTTCTTTTGAATAATAGCGTCATTCTCTAAAGTGTCTGGCCATGTAGGCAAGTGGCCTGATTTTCAAATGCACACTTTGAAGCTTAAGTTTATATATTTTAAAATTCATTCATTTTTTGCTGTTCTTCAAATTATGAGTTCATCCAAAGCTATTTTTTTAATAGTTGTATTTTTGAATGATGCCAAGGGGTTTGTTTGTTTTTAACTTGTACATTTTCTTCCTGAGGTTTTGAAAAGCAGCTATTTTATATTCTTTTCCTACCCACATACGTACTTTCCTCTTTGTGATGTGCTGAGATGTACTTTTCTTGATGTCACACTAAATATACATAAGCACTGATCCATGAAAAATGAAGCTCTATTTCCCATGAGGAGGCAGTTTCTTTTCTGTAGAACATAACATTAACATAAATATCTTCAGAAATGCAAATACAGAGGTAGACTAGTCTGATACTCAGCTACAGATGTGGATGGGTTGATCCCTTTGCTTTCTAAGCAGCTGCATTGCTGATAAGTGGTGGATGTGACACTTCAAGCTTAGTAAATACAAAGGTGGTAAAATGGAAGGAAGCTGTGTGGGGAAGGTGTTCTTCAGTTTATAAATCATAATCTGAAATAAGCTTTTGATTTATGCATGGAAAGCTACTAATTCAAGGTTTGCATACACTTGGAGTTTTTTGTTAGTATTGTTGTAATCCTAATTTGTTACTGTTCTTTCTCTTTCTTGCTTCCCGCCTTTGTTCACATGTGAGAATCACAGAATGGTCTGGGTTGGCAGGGACCTTAAAGACCACCCAGTTCCGACCCCCTGCCATGGGCAGGGACACCTCCCACCAAACCAGGTTACCCAAAGCCCCATCCAGCCTGGCCTGGAACACCTCCAGGGATGGGGCATCCACAGCTTCCCTGGGCAGTCTGTTCCAGGGCATCACCACCCTCATTGTAAAGAACTTCTACCTATATCTAATCTAAATCTACCCTCTTTTAGTTTAAAATCACTTAAACTAAAAAAAAAAAAAGCCATTTTAAAGCCATTTAAACAGAAAACAGTTGCAAGCACATGTAACTGTTAGTATCAAAGTTTGCTGTCTCAGGAACTATTTATTCCTGTGAATCATATAGAATGAGCTCCTGAGTGGTCCTGTAGCAGACTGAGATTCTCCACACTGAATATGTAAGGTTGTTTGCTTGTTTTTCTAATTAATCCATTAACCTTTATACTTCTTTAGATTCTCTTAAAACCTTCTGGATGTGACTAACATGTCTAGCGTAATGTGGAAGAATTCAAGGTTCATAGACTATGACAAAGAAAAATAGGTATCTCTGCAAAATTGTTAAAATGTAATTGTATATTCATGTTCTTAAGTAGCTTATGCAAGAGCATGGCTTAGTAATTGCATGTTGTTTGTTGTAGTACTTCATTTATTAAGCTCTAAACTGCTGGATCTTTAGCTTTATACAAAATGATCTGTGAAATGTTATATGATTATACTAAAGTGAGTGACCCATTTTCTTGGGCTCGTTATCTACAGTAATTAAGATTTCATGGAAGGATATAATGGAACAATTCTTTTGCCTGGTCATTTGGACAGACTAACACAGTAGCCCATATCCTCAACCTATCTAGATAGTCTAGTTTGGAAAAACAAACTTCTGAAACACAAAGTACTACATGTGGGTATGGGGTTCAGTATATCTGCTGACAGCTGCAGGCTGCACAGAGAACATGCAGTTGAAATTCATGAGATTGTTAATTTCAGACATTGTGTTAGGGCTGTGGCTTGCATGAGAAGGGGTGACATTTTTCTCATTTTGCATTGGGAGTCTGGAGCAAAGTCTGTGCGTACATCTCAAGAATGTAAAACGTACCTGTTTTTACTCTGATGTATATAGACTGTCATGGTCAGGGCACAAGGATGATTGAGGTGGTATATAAATGACTTGCAAAAGTAAGGGTAGATGGGGAAATCTGTGCATAAGGGGACCGTTGAAGTGTGGAGATTCTATGAAGTATGCTAAGTGACAGTTTTATCTAAGCAAAGTAAGATGTTCTGCTTTTTTCCATGCTGGGCACGCATGTGTTTAGGTTATGGGCAGATAAATAGGCAGACTCAGATGGGAAAAGAGTGAGAAATGAAATGGGATACAATTGCATTGTGACAGCTGTGAGGAAAAATAAAACTGTTAAAACCATTTGAGCTGTCGTAATAAATAGTGATTTATTTATTTATTTTGGATACAGCATATGTCTGAAGATTGTTGCTTTTCTTTATGCAGCTCTGCTTCCCTCAGTGAACAGTAAGATGATGTGTAGTAGGAAGAAACTCGTAGGAGGCATGAAATCCGTAGGTATAATATAAACTGGCAAAAAAAAAAAAAAAGACATTCAGGATCATTAATTCCTTCTAGGGAAAGATTTGCATTTTCAGAATGCTGCTGGCCAACAGCATGAAAACCACAGATAACTCTCCGTTGTACTTTATTAGCTCGTTATGATCATATATCTGAGTTCTCTGCAACTGTTTGCATGCTTCACAAATCAGCCACTTACTACCTTGTGTCAGAACTAGCCATAAGTGGGGGAGGTGAACAAGCTTGTAGCTTGCTTAAACCTGCACAACCTGTTCTAATTCACTGGGAGTAAGCCCTTAGGACACAGGGAGATTCTTGGACAGTCACTTTGGTATCAGTTGAAAATTGCTGATGATTCTTTGTGGAAGTAGGATTGTGGAGGGATTGTACTGCTGCTGCTTCCCACGGCCTTTTTTTTTTTTTTTTTTTTTTTTTTTTTTTTTTTGTAATACAAGTCATAAATGTGAAGTCTGAGGTTACCTGTTTTTATAATATTGTTACGCTTTACGTCATCATAACAGTCTTTTTTGAATACCTGTACATGTTTTTATTGCTTAGGCATTGCTCTGATAAGAGCTTCTTTCTGTACTGCCCACATCATCAGGGCTAATAATTTCTGTATCTCCTTGGAAGGAAAATTGTGTGTGCAGTGTAGTTTTTCTTTTGGATTAACTTCTGGTACTTGGAACAGGCTGGGAAGGAGAGGTTAAATGGAAAGTGTTAGTTTGTTTTATTTCTTGGTAAGTTTACTGGGAATTACTCAGATTCAGCAGATTACCCCTATTGTGTTTGTCAAAACACAGTTGTGTGGTGCTTCTGCTAAATAGCCTCAGAGGAAATTGGGAATGCTAAGAATGCTTCCTGCAATAATTCTGAAAGTATCAGTCACTTTGGTAAGCTAAAGCATTGGGAATTCTTTTCCACTTTTCTGTTGTGGATTTTTTGCCAGCTGAAATTTATTGATAGCTTGCTTCCCTGAAAAGTCATTGTCTAATCGTTGTCTGCCTTCCTACTTTTTTTTTTTTTTTTTCTAGGAGAAGGAAAATTTCTAAAGCCTGCCTTGTATTTTTCCGACTTTATTGGTGTCAGTGTAGTACCCATTATAAGATTAGTGGCATGAGCTGTCTGTTTTGGAGAAGGAAAATTAATATTTGTATTACTGAAAATGTCAGAATTGCAGGGAGGAAAAAAAAAATTAGTGCTCTGCAAGTAAAATAGCTGCAAGCTCTGCAAGTAAAATAGCTGTTAGAGTGCACAGTTGTGACCTAAGAGTCCAAGAAGCTTCTGGTTGTTCTCCCATGGCATTGACAGCTGAAAAAAGCTGAGCTAAAGCTGTGAAAACTCATGCTCAACCAAAATCTGAATTGCAAGCTAGAACTGTAATAGAAAAAAATACTGCTTCAATTGTCCTCCAGTAGAGAAATCTTTATCTGGAGGAACTGTGGTAAAATAACTCAGGAGATTGACTTCTCAAACTGTTCTAGGAAAGATATTGGGATGGGAATTAAGGGATGGAGGAAGGAATGGGAGGACAAGTATGAGAAGGAGATAAATGAAGGATGTAAATAGGGCAAAGTCTTGGGCCTTATACTGGTGGTGGGAAGTGGAATGTGGAGAGAAAAACATACAAGTGACAGACACAAGCAGGGGTGATTGCCTGTGAAAATCATTGGTAGAAAACTTCAGTGCTGCAGATGTTTGCACACCAGGGGTTCCTGTAGTGCTAGGAATTTTTTACATTTTTACACCTACCTGAATGGTGCAGGAAGATTTCTATCTTCTCAGCATGGTTCTTGAGTCCTTTTGAAGTAGTGGAATTTGGGGTCATAGTCACTGAGCAGCTGCCCACGTTCTTTTTCTGTTTGCTCTGTGAATTAGGATTAGCACAAATCCATCTGAGATTTATACGCGCACACACACCCCAAACATGAGGTACAAAATTGGGAAACTTTTGAATTGCAGAAGTTGATAGGCAGTAATGAAAGCAGGCTTTTTCTCTGGCTTTATTAGGTCAACATGATTTGGAGAGCCCTCAGTAAAACAGGAGTGAAAATACTAGATAGGGATAATTTCAACAAACGTGTATGGAAATAGGGAGGTGACTAAGCACCATTTAGTTTGTTAGCTTCCTGGACTACTGTTTGTTGTACTTTTCTGTTTGGATGGCTCAAAGGGGAAGAGAAGTTGAAATGAGCTAGGAATAGCAGCAGAAGCTTTACATATTCTGAGGTGTGGCAAAGCAGAGAAATACAACCCTGCTCTCTGCACCCACCTACCCAGCTCCTGGCATCATCGAGAATCACCAAACTGTTAAGATTTGGGGAAATGTAGCTTGTCTCCTCTGAGTAGGAGCTAAATTCAGCATTTATCTGAATGCTGAGTAATAATCCTAAAGCCTTTAGAAAAATTGGTATGTAGAATTACTAGCATTTATAGCCACTGCAGCTTTACTGAACTTTACTGAGGATGGGCATCTTCACTCACAGAGGGGACTGAGTATGAGTTTGGAGTAATTCCTAAAACACATTTTTTGTTTTTGTTGTTTAGCCATTCTAACTTCTCCCTAACAATTACATCATTAATGCTTAGTTAATATGTTGTTGTGGCCTCTTTTGGAGTTCCAAAGAATTGATCAAAATACTTTTTTTGAAAAGTGAAAAGAAGTAAGCTTCAGAGTATCTGCTGAGTTCAGTTTTGTCTGAGTGACATAATAAATCTGTGACACGTGCACATCAGGTAACTGCTCTTTCAGTATCCCTAACAAATGTCTGCTCATCCGCTTTTTAAATTATCAAGAATGTTAGTTTAGTATGAGCTGAGTGTTTGCTAGCAAGTCTTTAGTATTTTCTATGGTACTACCAAAATTGTAAATTGGCAGACATCAAAACACGTGCCCTACTTTTGAATTGCTATTCTGTGTTCTCACACCTGTGCTTCCCTAGCATATTATATTTTAGTCCTCTTCTTTTTCTTTGAAATTTAAAACCAGTTACTGTTTGTCTTACTGTTTTGCTGTTACTTCAGTCAGATACAATCCACATATTGTTGGAATGCACCAAACTCCACATTCTTTGGTATATTGATACTGCTCTGCTGTGTTCCCTTCTTCTCTTTACAATACAGAAACTCAGGGAAATATCCCTAGAGAGTAAAAAGGTCTGTTCACGTAGGGGCTTTCTCTCTGAGATTAGTAAAAAGGTGGTTAAGAATGCAGGTAGAAGGGATGTTCATTAGAGAAAAGGGGGATGCAGGTAGATTTCATGAAGCAGTGTTTCTCAGACTTTTAAGTATATATATATATAAGTAAAAGATTGTATGAGAAGGAAAGGAAAAAATCCCTTATGGTTCTTAAAAAATGACATTGTTTATGTGGTTAAAAGTATGTCAAGTTTTTTTTAATTAAAAAAAAGTTTAGTGGTTAAATATATTGAAGTCTCCAAGTTCAGCTGGTCTTAACATAACCTTTAAACATCCAGGCAGCAGTGTCTGTACACTTAACTGTAGTTTATCTTCTTCGTTCAAGTCCAATATTGATACCGTACATTAAGACTTCTTGGCATCCATATTAGTGTGTAGAAGCTATTTAAATGTAATGAAGTTATTAGAAGTAGATTTCTTCTAATTGTTTAACGCATAATGAAAACTTCAGGTAATCAGTGTCTGTAATCTGAAAAATATGATTTCATGTTTTCATAGCATGTGGGGAAGGATAGGTTACATGTAGAGATATCAGAGGTAATTTGATAAAAGTGAAGATATGCTCAAGGTTAATGACCTATCAGGCAGCATTTTATGTACTGACTGTGGTAATAAAAGTGAAAGCAAAAGAAAAAACCTTGTCACCCTTTTTCTTGGCTTTTGAATATGGTGGAATTTATGTAATACATATGTGTTGACTTAAAAGTTGAGAAAATTTACTATTTTAAGTGTCTGTGTAGACTGAGAGACTTGCCTCATGTTCCTTACTAGAAATTTATATCCATTGAAAGTAAAAGCCTTTCTACATAAATTTCAACATCTGTAGTTAATTGGTTGCATTCATTTTTTCCTGTTTTTTTTTTTTTTTTTCTGTGCTTTCACTTTGCTAGATTTTGTGCTGTTGGTTGGCAAGTGGAATCTAAATTATCTAGCACAAATAAATTGACAGAATGCAAAATTTGTAATTTATCTTGTTCCATGTGCTCTTTTGTTGAACTAGATTTGTAATTAACAGAGATCTCTTTCAGGTAATATTGAGTTGGAGGACTACTGAATTCAGCATCTGCTTTTTCATGCAGGCATGAGCTTATTTTGAGATAATTAGACTCTGCCATTGATGTAATAAAGCTACTAAGAAAACTCTTAGTTAAAAGCTAGCATGGAACCTATTAATTTTCCTATTGAACTCAGTACACAGTGTAACAAATGTGTCATGAAGTTTTTTGCTATTTGTTTGCAGTGATCTGTTGGGAATCTATAGAATATGCTTTTTCTTACAGTAGGCTTTTTGTCAAGTACAAACATTTTGTAGTTGGCAGGACTTTTACATAAATGCTTCTTTAAAGGAAAAGCTGTTTCATAAGTGCCTTTTCTACGCAGTTTATTCCCCAGATATGCCTTCACGGCTTCCAATCCAAGACATCTTTGCTGGACTGGTTACAAGTATTGGCACAGCAATACGATACTGGTTTCATTATACACTTGTGGCCTTTGCATGGTTGGGAGTAGTACCTCTTACTGCATGTAAGTATAAATTTTTTGCCTTGTAACACTCTTATATACAGAAGAACGTGTTGCTTGCTGCAGAAATATTTTGTGTGGCCAAAAAAAAAAACCACAACAAATAGTTCAAAGACATATCCAACTTACTTTCACTCAGAAATTCTAGCTATTTGACTCTTGAGCCAGCCCTGCAATGCATTTAAGGTGTTGAGATAGGACAAAATGCATAAAGGGGCTTTTAAACTTTTGTTTCCCTAAAATGCATCTTCAATTATCATCTCTTAAATCTGCATGGAAGTTTTAATTTGATACTCTTTATTAACATTTAGCTAGAAGAAGAACTGTCTTTTTTTTCTAACAATTAAAAATGAAAGTGCAAATTTTCTGTTGGTATGAACATTATAATTCTTTATAGTCGTAAATAAAGTGAGCAGTGAAACTGCATAGAAAAATTAAAGGCCTATAGATAGTAAAAGAATTTGGCAGAAAAAGGGAAGAAGTTTAAGTTGCTGCAATATCTAGTTTGAAATTTACTTTTCAAATACAAACATTTCAACAAGGTAGAAATACCAAGAGGATGAAAAAGAAGGGAAAAGGAATATAGTGTTCAGTGAAGGAAATGATTGGAAAGGCATCTCGACAAACAGAGTACCCCTTGAACAAAAGAGCAGGAAGCCGGTAAATGAACCTCCCTAGACAGTTTCTCAGTATGTTCTGTGCTTTTAGTAGTAGCTGATGCTGGCTTAGTTCGAAAGTAGCACAGTACCAAGGTCAGCTGTAAAAAGGTGATCCTGTTTCTGCAGCCTGTCCTTTCTGTGCAAGAGAAAGAACTTCTCTGGACATGGAGTAAACAAGATTACAAACTGCCCTAGACCAAAGCAAAAAATATTTTCAAGTCTTTCCATGGCTGATTCTGAAGTAGGCTATACATATGGGTAAACTCGTTTTAAGATTGTGACTGAAAAATGGCAGTAAAAAGCTAACATTAACTAGTATTAAGTGACAAAGCAGTGATCTGAAACACATAGCCAAGAGTTTCACCATTTCGTTATCGTGATACAAAATGCGTATGCAGGTTCAAAATACGATTGAAAAATCAATAGGAAGGAAATCCAGCAAGGATTAATTAGCACAGGTATTTTGGCAGTGAAACATGTGAGAATGTACTGAGGAAGTATTGCTGCAAGTACCTTTAACCTGTTTCCATACTCTTCCTTAGGCATTTGTTGATGTGACCAGTGTTGGAGACAGGTCTAATTGAATATTGGGTCTAACAGCATGGCAGTTCTTTTAATGTCACCTCATCAAGTACAGCTTTGTTCCATGTGTCGTATGTGGTCTTGAGTTCAGCTGACACACCGGAAGTTAAGATTTTTGCTTGTGCTACAAGTTATTTAGAAAGTCAGGTGAAAAGAAGGTACCTGTGATCCTTCCCAAATGAGGTCATAACCAGAAACAACTTCATACCATGCTTGTGTTTCTCTTTTGCAGGTCGTATCTACAAGTGCTTGTTTACTGGCTCTGTGAGCTCACTACTGACACTGCCATTAGATATTCTGTCAACGTGAGTACTTCACCAGTTTATTACAAATTGCCTTCCTCATCAGATAACGGTGAAAATGGTCCCTCAGTGTCCTTCTCTTCCAGCTTTTTATCTTCCATTGTCTTACACTAGGAACTGTCCATTTCCCTTTGCATAATGGGATGTTTGGCCCTCTGCTTTACAGCACAAATCATTCCAATTTGAAGTTCTGTTACTCGATAGCTTTGGAGATGGAAAGCTGGGTTTATAAAATGGGTCCTGGTTAGTGGCTTGAAGATTCATATGTGATGTTAAGAAAACTTATGTGGCAAAATTGTTTAATTATAATAATAATAATCTCCTTTAAGTACTTCTACAAGATTTTGTAACAGTATAAACCCAATGCTACATAGTAGAATGTTAGTATATATTACTATGTATAACAGTGGTATACTGTTTGCTTTGTTCCATTTTTATATTCTGAATTTTATCTATCCTGAATTTCTCATGTAATAGAGTTTTTTTTATCTGTTTGCATTTTAGTTAGCATTTATATTTTAATGTTTCAGTCACCATACATTGTTGAGTATTGTCCCCTTTTGTCTTTTTTAAATCAATATAATTTAAAGAACTACTAAATTATCAATACAACAGAATTTCAGTTTTTTTTCTTAGATCTGTTTTTTTTTCATTCTCTTAAACCTGAGGAAGTGAAACTCGGTTTGATTAGAATCACTTGCAAGTTCAGCAGATGCTGAATGAATGTCCTGTCTTGTTTAGATAACTCATCTCATTTTTTTGTTTAAATTACCTGCAGTTGAACTATTTGATTTTTAGGCACTGGGGCGTGTTACATTTCATTAATTTTTGATAGTCGGGAGAGATGCTCACTTGAGCATGTCTCTTACAGCCTATGGAATCTATATTTAGGGAGAGAATAAAGGATTCAAAGTTTCACACACTATTAAGATTTGACACATATTTCTTTGACAGAGTCTATTTCCATAGCATCTCATGTCATCTTTTCATTTCTGGTCCCTGTGGTATTCACCGTGTCGTGCAGGCAAAAGTGTTTGTGTGGCTGCGTGGAGAGTCAGGCCGATACTTCACAGGGGAATGGCAAAGTACAGTGATAGCATATTTCTTCCTTATTTTAAATGAATTAGTGTCATCAGGCTGTTCCCTGAGCAAATTCACTGTGGCTAAAGAGTAATGCAAGGGTGGAAATAGTTGGGAAGGGATACCCTGAATAGGCATGAGGGTTATTTAAGTCAATTTAAGTACCTATTGCATTATTTGGAGCCTAGTTTCAGCTAGCTAACTGAACTTTGTTTTGCTCCTGCTTTACAGTTAGATACGACTTGATAGATTGGGATTTTTAAAGTGCACTGTGGAACAGTAAATGTCTGGTATAAAAGACTACCTGAAAAGTAGAGTCAAAGGCAAACCCAGTTGTTCCATTTGTTTGGTTAGGATAGCTCAGCAGATAAAATGTTTCAGTGGATGAAATTATGCATCTTGCCATTTAGACACATCTTTTATTGTATTGAATCCAGATTCTATATCTAGAAGAAATAACTTTGATATAGCAATTTAGCTTACTTAGTGACAATTGTATTTCATTTGCATACCTTGGAAATAGTTTTTCCTGAGCTACACTTGAAGCTTCTCTTCATCTTGTGTCACCACCTGTTTCTGAGGAATATTTCAGTTTAAACAGTAATTTAATTTTGAAAGCCAAACTAGAGGGAAATACAACGTTTTCCAAATCAGTGTTTATCTTGGCACTTAAGATCATTTTTATACAGGTACTTAGAACCTTCCTAAATGAAACCTCCTTTGAACAGATTTTTAAAAACTAAATAAAATTACATCTACATAGTTTCTTTACCTAGATAAACTAATAAAACCAACTTTTCACACAAATGTATGTTTTTGTTGATTTGAACTAGGAATATCTGTGGTAGTTAACAATGACTAAGTGCAGTCTTAATAAGCAAAATAAATTTATAATTAATGTTTTTCTCTCTTTATCAGGGAGAACTTACTGGCTGACTGTCTGCAAGGTTGTTTTGTGGTGACATGCACTCTGTGTGCATTTATCAGCCTTGTTTGGTTACGTGAACAGATTGTCCATGGAGGAGCACCACAGTGGTTGGAACAAAATCAGCAGCAGCCACTCAATGGTGTTGGTCAACAAAATGAGGTAAAACTTAACTGCCCAGTAGTTCATAATAAATTCAGGAAATATGTTGATGTGAATAAAAAACACTCAGGCTGGGCCTTGTTAGTGTGTATAGGTCCTTGATCAGAGGGTGTAAAATATGGAGGCAGAGTCGTCTTGTAGTATTGAGTGACAGAACAAAAAGTAATAGGCACAAATCAAAATAGAAATTACATAACGCCTGTTTTACTGTAAGGGCAATCTGCTGCTGAAACAGGCTGCCTAGAGAGGTAATGGAGTTACCAAAAACCATATGTAAACAGCACTGAGCAGCCTGCTGTAGCTGATTTAAGTAGGTGGGATGACTAGATGACCTCTAGAGGCTACTCCCAACCTCAGCTCTTCTGTGAAGAAGTCTTGAATGTCTCTCTTTTTTTTTTTTTTTTTTTTTAAGAGATAAATTGTTGCTTCTCAATGCTTACCTAAATAACTAAATACTATTTGTTACACTTTTTGTTTTTCCTGGATACAAAATAAAGTATAGAGAGTATGATCAATTTACCTGAGTGCTAGTCACCTGTTTCTGCAGGCTCAGGCTGTTGCAAATGGTGGTGTTGAAAATGCCGTGCTTGATCAACCTGCTAACCCAGCTGCTGAGAATGCAGTTGTAGGCGAGAACCCTGAAATTCAAGAAGAACAAGTAGATGAAGAAGAGGAGGATAATGAAGATGAAGAAGATGCTGTAGTAGAAGATGCAGCAGATGCAAACAACGGAGCACAAGGTAACAGGTGACTCAAAACAGTAATGTTCTAATTTTTTTTAAATATAAATGAAACTTGAAAAATCAAGCTGTTGTAACTCGAGGAAGCTAATTGTATAACTTCCCACTTCTTATTATTTACCTTTTGGTTTTGCAAATTTCATATATTTCTTTTGAGTATTAAAGCATTTGCTTGCTGAAAAGCTATCAGCATTCGTGAGTTGAACATTACGCACATAAGCCCTTTTGTTCGTTTAAAGCATAGCATAGAGTAGTTGAATCTGGTTTGGGGTGAGTCTGGCAGCTGTAAAAATGGTTTTTGTCTCCTCAGATGACATGAACTGGAACGCTTTGGAATGGGATCGAGCAGCAGAAGAGCTTACTTGGGAGCGAGTGAGTAAGAATAACTTCTGTGACATTTCTACATATTTCTGATTTATACTTGAAATGATTTGCAGTATTTCTGTAATAAAATCCATCGGGATATATTTGGATACTGTTCTCTAGTGTGAAAACTGGTAGTAAGAGTCCTTTACAAACCCGAAAAGGTCATTGTATTAGAAATAAAATATTATTATACCCCTTAAACATCAAAAAGTCATTTCATTGATGTGTAGTTCAGTAACAGCTTAAAACCTATTAGCAGAGACTTTTCTGAAGTCTTCAATTTGGTGAGGTTTAGAAATCAATTACAGTTCGCATTAAAGATGCTAGGTCAAATGAACAGTGCGTTGTGTTGTTGATTATAGTTTAATGCTTTTATATTCATGAAAGCATCGATAACATCAAAACTACTAAAGAAACCTGAAATTTTGGTTAGGTACTTTATTTATGTATTTGAAAAACACAGATATACTTCATAAAAAATGATGGAGCATTTTAATATAATACTGCTTCTCTTTTGTTTATGGATCAGAGGTCCCATAGTTAGACATGAGATGTACGCTGTAATCAGGCAGCAGTGTAGAGGCTCAAGAATTAGATCAGATATTGATCTAAGCCACTTAGATCAATATCTGAGCTCAAAGCTCACTGCACACAACAAAATCTACCTGAAGATAGATGAAACGGCTTCATTTCGTTTACCGTTACCACTAGTGCCCAAGGCAGACAGTTGTTTGTTACAGTTGTTGCCTTGAACAAGGTCAAGAAATTCAAGTTACATCACGAGGGACAAGCAGCTAAGTACCAAACAGCCACTCACTCACAACCCCCAGGTGGAGTGGGGAGGAGAATAGGAAAAGTGCATGAACTGATGGGCTGAGATAAAGACAGCTTACTAGGTAAAGCAAAAGCCATGCAGACAAGCAGAGCAAACCAAGGAATTTGTTGCTGTTTCCCATCAGCAGGCAGGTGTTCAACCACTCCCAGGAAAGGAAGGCTCATCATTAATGCATGATGTCTTCTTGAGAAGACAATCATCATTCTGAATGTCCCCACCTTCCACCTTTTTCCAGTTGGCTGTTATTGCTGAGCATGACGTATGGTCTGGATTTATCTGTTTGATGAGTTTGAGTCAGCTGTGCTGGTTGCATCCCCTTCCAGCTTCATGTGCACCCCCAGCCTCCTTGCTGGCAGGGCAGCACAAGAGGCAGAAAATTCTTTGACTCCGTAAGCACTGCTCTGCATCAACTAAAACCATCAGCTTGCTATCACCACTACTTTCATCAAAAATCCAAAATACAGCATCATATAAGCCTGTATGAAGAAAACTAATTCTATCCCGATCAAAGTCATGTCAGGGACAGGTCGTGATCTTTGCATATATCTAATGGAAAGATGCTTAGCTTGTTTGGAGAGGTATTCAATGAAAAAGAGCATACATACACTCAGGTTTCTGAAGCCTTTTATTGCGTACATCAAGAGGGAAGTCTTATTTTTGAACTTAACTTATGTTCTAGGAAATGTTGATATATTCCTAATGGAAAATATTTTGATGTCTCCACGAATATATAAATAAATTTTAGGAAAGTTGCGGAACCATTTCTAATCCTATTGCTGGCATAGGCAATAGATCTCTAACATTTAAGATCAAAAGCGGGGGAAGGCTTCTCTGCTGTTTCATCTTGTGAAAATAACATGCAAGCTTTCTGAATTTTCAAAAATCTCTCTGCATCTTTGTTTACTTGGTACAGTATGTACAACTTGTAGCACAAAACCCTGGAACAAGTTAGCTTTGAGCCTGGAACTTTATAGCAGTAATCATATGAGTGTCAGGACTAAAGTAGTAGAAAAACCTTGAATTGTGGAGAAATAGACATCCTATTTTTGGCAGTTCTGTGGATGCTTCCTCTAAGAGCTGTGCAGAATGATGGTGGATTTGTTTCCTGTCTTCCCTAGCTGTAAACCAATTCTGTTCTAAATTTAGTAGCATACGGAATAGCAACATTATCCAGTTATGAGTTACTTTTTGCATCGAAGGTTAAAATAATACTCTTCCACTTCGCTCAGTGAAACATAAGGTCATATTTTGAAACTAGGAAGCAAAATAAAGTTGTTCCTTGTTTTAATAGTGTATTGTTTAGGTGATTTTTAAATAGTTCAAACACTAAAATTTCTTACAGAATTTAACAAAGACTTTTGTATTTATAATGTCTTGGATAGAAGTAGCCTTATAAATTAGGTGGTTACGTGGGTGGTTTGTCATATATAGGTACATATATATATTAAGATAGTCTATATGGTTATCACTGCCTTTCATCAGCTAAGTATACTGTATTTAATGAGAAATTAGTTTCTACCTTTATCATTAAGAATTTGTCTCTGGATTTTGTTGAGTGAGCAATAGAAAAACTCTTGACTATTGGACATTTAAAATTAGAGTGTAAAAGGCTTCTGTGATGCCAATATTAGACATGTTACTTGCATTTTTCTGATGTATAAAGATAACTTTCTTATCTTCACAGATGCTTGGGCTTGACGGATCCCTGGTTTTTTTAGTAAGTGAAATCTTGCATTTCAAGAATTTCTATAACAAGCTTGTCTTAAAAAAAAAAATAAATAAATAAAAAAAAATTATATTTGAAGTCCTCATTTTCATTTAATGTAGATTCTTTAAGGAGATCTTCATGTAATATCATGACCAAGCAAATTGTATATTTTTAGGAGTTTCACTTTGTTATTATTGAAGTAGTGAAGTAGTGCCCTCATTTTGCCTTCTCTAGTTTGCTTTAATACCAACAAAATAGCATCAGTGATTTATTTATTTTTTTTGGTATACACCAGATTTTAAAATGTAAAATATTTAGTTCTGTTTCTTGACTTCGTTGGCTTTTTTTTCTTACCCCCTAGATTTTTTTCCCTGTTGCATGTTATTTTAATTGATATCAGTATTAAATCTTGTTTAAGATCTTCACAGTAATTAGCATAATGAAAATTATATCTTTTTGAATTGATTCAATTTTTTTTTCTGGTTAAGAAAATTGAGCAAAGCGTTCCTTAAAAATTGGCTTTTTAACACTTGTCTGTTGGTGAGCCCATGTTGATTATCTCCTTGACAAACTCTTATGTATATTGCATATCATCTAGTGGGCAGTTTCTTACAGTTTACTTCTAAGATTGTCTCTACTGCCCATCCCACCTGCTTGCTGGGGATACCAAACGTTGAGTTCAGAGGGAAGGGAGTGCAGAGTCAATGGCAACAAACTTTAACTCATCACAGTTACATTCGTCAGGTATCATCTGATAGATCTCTATTTTAAAAACAGAAGCCTTTTATATTTTAAAGGGAACAAGTTTTGCTGTCTTCCAGCGGTGTAATTTTTGCTTTATTTTGTGCGCGAAATAAATAGAATTCTTAAATATTAATCTATTTACTAGATAATTTAGTGAATAAACATCTCATGTTTGAAATAAAGTAGCTTACATGATTAGTAATTGATCTCAGTAATAATTAAAATTCCAGTGTACTTACAGCTGAGTTCACATCTTAGCTAAAAGTTCTAATAGTGCTGTCAGTTCTGGAGTTAATGCTGTCAGTTTTGTTGATAGGTTTCTTTTTACAAACTAATTGTTAAAACTCAAAAGAAACTTTTCTTATTTATAAAACAAATATTCACATACATTTTGTGTAACTGCTTTTAAAGGGAACAATTTATATTGATTTTAAAATTAAAGATTTTTCTGTAAAAATAAAAATGTTAAAGCCAAATGCTAATGTTCTTATCCAGGTAGGTATCCATGAAAAAAACAGATGTTTTCATAATCTGCCCTAACATGAGATGTGCAAGTTCTGGTAATAAGAGAGTTAAAATATGTTTAGATAAAAACAAGAAAGTGAAGTCGCTTTTTTTAAAATGACTGACATTTATGTACTATTTTCTTCTTCCCTTCCTCCCCCATACTCCTTGCAGGAACATGTCTTTTGGGTGGTATCTTTAAATACATTGTTCATACTTGTGTTTGGTAAGTATCATTTGCTCTTAGTTTAAAAAAAGTTATTTCTTTGTAAATTAATAATTCAGCCTAATTTTAAAGCTAAACAGATGTTGTGACTTTTAAAAATAGAACCACAAATGCCCTCAGAATACAAATAATAAATCTTCATTGCTTTTAGCATTATCATTTAATTCCTTTAAGTGTTTAGTTTGAAATAGGAAATCTAGCAAAAATTTAATGATGTCAGCTAGATCAAAGGAAATAGCATTTTTGGAATGCTGGTAAATTAAAGGAGGAACCTTGTGGAATTTCATTTGTGAGCAATTAGGAAAGAGTTGGGTATGTTTCTTTTTATAGTTTTCCTTAGATACAGTCACATCACTTTTTAGATCAAGAATCCATTTTTGGAGCTCAAAACTGGAGGGAGAAGGCAGGAAGAATGTAGCTGGCTCTGTAAAGTTGTCAAATATAATTCCATTTTGTGTCCTAGACAAATACTGAACAGCTTTACTTAGTTCATACAACTAAATTAGTCTGACTTACTTTTTTAGGCAGGTGGTGCTAACAAATTTAGAAATGTGTATTTTTTGAGATCCTCCTGAGAGGCATTAGACTGTGGTTCAGTTTCAGTTCTGTTTGTATGTTGTACCTCGAGTGACATTGGAGAATAACAGTCTTTCACTGTGCCTTAATTTTGCCTGATTTACCTCTGCTACTGTCTTTCTGAATACAGTGGTCAGGCTCATTTGTGCTGTTAATTTGACACAAGTTTGTATAGAAGCAGCATTATTTTACATGCAGGGTAGGTCATTTTATAGTCTTGAAGAGATACTGGAAGCAAAATTTCATTTGCTCTTAATTACCATCATAAAAGTAGGTTGGTTATGATGCCTTTTTTTTTTTTTTTTAAGCGGTCTTTCTTGGCAAAAGACATTGAGCTTTAAAAACTGAAGCCATACTGTAGATAGGATATTTTCCCTTTAAAGTAAAGCTCACAATACCAAACCAGTGATTTGAGCATTAAGTTACTGAAACAAATGAGATCAAAATAAAGTAAAAAGAATCATAATATAAATTTTAATTCACTATAAACTATAACTTTTCTAACAAGAATGTAGGAATACACTTGAGTTCTTTCGTTCTGACAACTACAGATTAAAATTAATTATTAATTGGCAAGCTTTTATTTGCTATGAAATTTAGGCTTTTTCATAGCTGATAACTCTGAAATACCTACGTCTTTTATTTAAATTTAAGAACAGCTGAACAATAAGAATAATCACCAAAGTTGTCATATAGATGGTTTTTCAGTAGCTTGGAATGTGTTTTTCAGATTGGAGACTAACAGAATAGAAGGTGAATGACTTTCCAGAGCAAGTGAGACGGAGATCTGGGAATTTAATTTGTGTCTCAAACCTATTTCTAGTATCTTCCTCGCTAAGTAATGCTGCCTAACTTGGAATTGCCAAATCTTTAGTTGTTAGTTTTCACAGTCGTGGTGAGTTAAGTGTCACAGGAAGTACTTACTAGTAGATAAAACAGAGGGAAAGAATTTGGATCTTTGGAAAGAACGTTACTGGTCCAAAAGTTCTCCTATGTTGTTCTCTTCAAGTTGATTATGTTTTGAGTTAATTCTTAAGTGCTGTAGCTCGTTACAGTACTCAGAGGGATTCCTTCATGTTTCCTATTAAAAAGGGTCAATTAAAACTTCTCTTTTAAAGAAAGTTATTTTAGAAGACATGATAAACTGTGTACTGTAATCTCATAAAACATTCAAAATAAAAAACACATGGCTTCGAAGTCATGAATTTCCTGTCTGTAGGAGTTGTAGTTATGTTTTTTTCATCTGACTTTTCTCCTGTTCTCACTGAAGAATTTGAGGCCTCTGCCTATCTTTCACATTTTTGCCCTTCTCAGTAACTGATGAGTCTTTTTTTATTTTTATTGAAAGGGCCTTAGATTAACAGTTTCTGATTGTTGTTGAAGGTAGTGCATGTCCTGATAAATCTTTTTGCAGTTTTTTAATATGTTGGTTTGTATAGAAATGAGGAGAAGAGAGAAAATCATTATGCTTTTCGTTTAGGGATATGTTTGGTCTACAGTAGTACACAGAGTGGGTTATCATAGAATCACTTAGGTTGGAAAAGACATCTGAGGTCACCATTGAAGGCAGTATAGGCAAAAATGAAGGTTATAGACAAAAATGAATGCAAAATAGCCAAAAAATGCAGTTATTGCTTCTCTTTTACTTTCTTGTTACATCCCTCTAATCCCATAGGAAAGTCAGCTTTGAACTCTTGAGTCCTTTGGAGCTTAGTTAGACCACAGAGTGAGCTAAAATGACTGTTTGATCTTGTTACAAATGCAGAGATGTCCGGAAGCAGTGAAAGTACTGTGTGTTTGAATTCATTCCTCCTGAGACCTCAAAACTGGCAAGAGCGAGTTCTCAGGAATGGTGATAGTTCTTAATACAGTAATTCAGGGTAGAAGTAAAAGCCTGAGATGCTCAGTTTCTCTGTATCCCTTCACTGGACTGTTGTTTCTCCTTGTCATCTTCAGAGCTTTCATTTTTCATAATCCTAAAACTGAAAGCAGTAAAAGTGAATCGGAAGCGTGGGAAAGTAAATATTCGTACCGGTTCCTATAGCAGTGTATGTATGAGAATGATACAATCTAGTATGTAAGACTGGGGAAGGGAATTAATTTACACACTGCAATATGAGCTAAGAAGACTGTCATCTTAGTTTGTGCAGGTTTATATTGTTTGTAGTCTTTCAGTGTGAGTTCTAACCTGACATCATAAAATAGTTGAAGTATAGCACAAATATTTGTGTAGTTATTTGAGGTTTTTTACCAAAATTGATGAGAATTGGAATAATTACCAGAGGAATAATTACCATACATCCTGCAAATAAGACTCTGATTAGCAGTTCTCATGGCCTTTTTTTTTTTTTTTTCCTTTTTGCTTACATTATGCAGCATTTTGTCCATACCACATTGGTCACTTCTCCATCGTTGGCCTGGGCTTTGAGGAATATGTAAGTGCTATTTTATACTTTCAAAATGTAAAAGCTGCCACTGTTCGTATAATCACAGTATTTTTGTAGGATCTTTACACTTTTATTTGTGATACGAATTGTAACCTGGAAAGTCTACAACTTCTTGTAATCTATGTTTAAAAATGTTCTCTCACTCTTTCACACTTACTCTATTATTTAACTTTCAAGTGAGGTTTCTTCCTTTTACAAAACATGCATGTATGGTCTTCTTTGTGGTTTTGTTAACAGCATCTTGTTCATGTACATTTTTAGTGTGTAGTGGGTAACTTTTACATTTGGTGATGGTAGTTAGTGAAGGCTAGGAGGAGGTGTAAGATAATGCTTTGTTTCATATATGGAGTCTAATGGTAGAATATACTGAGTTGAAAGGGACCCACAGGGATCACAGAGTCCAACTCCTGGCTCCACACAGGACCACACAAAAATCCAACCATGTGTCCGAGAGTGTTTCTCAAATGCTTCTCAAACTCCGTTGGGCTCGGTGCTGTGCCCACTGCCCTGGGGAGCCTGTCCCAGTGCCCGACCACCCTCTGGGTGCAGACCCTTTCCCTAACCCCCAGCCTGACCCTCCCCTGTCCCAGCTCCATGCCGTGCCCTCGGGTCCTGTCGCTGTCCCCAGAGAGCAGAGCTCAGCGCCTGCCCCTCCGCTCCCCTCGTGAGGGAGCTGCAGGCCGCCATGAGGCCTCCCCTCAGCCTGCTCTGCTCAGGGCTGAGCAAACCAAGGGACCTCAGCAGCTCCTCATACGTCTTGTCCTCCAGACCCTTCACCATCTTCATTGCCCTTCTTTAAACACTTTCTAGCAGTTTTTTGTCTTTTTCATACCATGGCGCCCCAAATTGCACACAGTGGTCAAGGTGAGGCTGCAGCAGCACAGAGCAGTGCAGGACAATCCCTTTCCTTGACTAGCTGGCAATGCTGTGTTTGATGCAACCCTGGACACGGCTGGCCCTTCTGGCTGCCAGGGCACACTGCTGGCTCATATTCAACTTGCTGTCAACTGGAACTCCCAGATCCCTTTCCACAGGGCTGCTCTTCAGCCACTTGTCCCCCAGTATATCCATGGTTGTCCCTTCCCTGGTGCAGAATTCAGCACTTGCTCTCATTACACTTCATGTTGGTGATTGCCCAGCTCTCTAATTTGTCAGGATCTCTCTTATAAAAACATAAGAGATATGGCCCTAAAATGGAGCCTTGAGGAACCACACTAGTGAGTGGCTGCCAGCTTCATGTAAGCCCATTTACTAAAAGCCTTTGAGTCTGACCTGTCAGCAAATGGTTCACCCATTGTATTAGGTGTTTGTCTAGATGTATGCTGGACCTTTTGTCCAGAAGGATACTGTGAGAAACAGTATCAGAAGCTTTCCTGAAACCCAAAAAGATCCCATCAAGTGCCTTCCCTTAGTAAACTAGTTGGGTAACGTTGTTACAAAAGGAGATTAAGTTTGTTAAACAGGACTTTCCCCTTCTGAATCTGTATTGGTTGTTACCAATGAATAGTTGTCTTCCTGGTGTTTTTCAGTAACTCCTAGAATAATCTCCATAAGTTTACCAGGCACTGGTAAAATTTACCAGTGAGACTGACAGGCCTCTAATTACTGTGGTCTTCTTTCTGCCCTTCTTGAAA
The DNA here is from genome assembly GCF_964035555.1 of Netta rufina. Classification (NCBI taxonomy): domain Eukaryota; kingdom Metazoa; phylum Chordata; class Aves; order Anseriformes; family Anatidae; genus Netta; species Netta rufina. The sequence continues at coordinate 83,750,094 of NC_140124.1, read as the reverse complement.
ATTGGGACAGCAAAAAGGTTGTTACACGAGTGAAGAAAAGTGTTATGTGGCTTTTCCAGTAAATGGAACGCTTTCTGCTCTCAATGGAGCTATGAAAAAAGTAGCAAATTAAAATATGTAAAAACTAAATTAACTTGTCATTCTTCTTGAAGAGTTGAGATTTGGACTCTGTCTTAATTGTGTGAAATAGAGATGTAATCTTCTAAGAGACTGATAAATCTTCCCTTTTTTTTTTTTTTTTTTTTTCCCCCCTCCAGGTTCAAGCATCTCATTTTGAAGGGCTGATTACAACTATAGTTGGATATGTTCTGCTGGCAGTGACTCTAATTGTTTGTCATGTATCCTTTTGCCGTTAGTTACCTGATTCAGGTTTTACATGAGTCATCTTTCTGGAGATATTTTGGGGATGTTCAGAGGTGTTGCAGATGCAACTGATTCACTGTTTTGCCCTGCTTTTTCTGTGAAATTAGAAGAAAAGCTTTCAGTTTTCCTGGACCTTTTTCAAGTTGTGAGTGGAACTGCATTCTTCAGAACCGCTCTACGTCTTTCATGAAACAAAATCCTAGGATATTATGGGGGGTTAAAAGCATACTTGAATGCCTCTGGGTAAATTTTGAAGGTCTATCCAAGAAGACTAGTGAAGAAGCCTTCCCCCCCTCCACTCCCCTTTGGTAAAAGCCGCATAACATAATATTTTATATTAAATTAAGAAATGCTGGGCTTGTTATAAAGTGCTTTTCAGTATTTTCTTGACAGAATCATTTAGGGTTTGGCAGCGCTTGTTAAGTTCCAGCGATCACGTCGTTTGTTAGGAGTTTGCTACATTGTTGTCAAGGTAATCCCTTTTTTTGTGTAGCAAAACAAATAAAACACCTTTTTTGCATTTAAAGTTATGTTATAATTTTCTTAATTTCTGTCAATCTGAGTTGTTCTTTACTTTTTTTTTTTTCCACCCCTAAGGTTTCCTTGTTAGTGGTGGTAGAAATTGGTGTGTTTCCTCTCATCTGCGGCTGGTGGTTGGATATATGCTCTTTGGTAGGTATAGAAATATGGGATAATTTATTTTTTTTAAGTGTTTATATTTAAAGGAAGAAAGTTCTAATGAGAATTGTTGATACGAGTTGGATGACACATTTACTGTTCTTGTAAACATAATGTTTCTAGGGTGAGAAGGTTGGGTTTCTTGTAGGCACGTAATTTTGTTTGCCTTTATGTGACTCATAATACTAACATAAGTTAACCTAGTAGAACTAAGCTAATAAGATTGTAACCATTTTTACTGCATTTACAAGACCACTGTGATAATAAATTTACAGGCAAATTGGTGCACTGAATATTTATGGTAGCTGTCTTGCACGAGATGCTAATGACTTCATGGTATAATAGTTACATGATCTCTTTTAAAAAGATTCTTGCTGTGTTTCCTTGGAATTAAAAAGGACAGCTTAGTAAAATTTGAAAAGATTTTCCAGAAAAGATTAATTCTAAACAGAGAAAATTAATTTCTTCTACCCTTCGTAGAACTGTAATTTTACTTGTTTTATTCCATCACAGTGCTACTCTGTTGGAACTGATTTATAACGTATGCAGTGTATATAAATGCTTGAGTTGGCTTTTTTCTTCTCTCTGTATGTCATGGATCAGAAATTGATCTTCACTTGCTGTTCTTAATGTATTTACTTAATGTTCATAAGTATTCTTTTTATTTAAATGCTATAATTATTTATGGATGCATGACTCAGACATCTAATTTAAATGTCAAATAGTGTGTATGCACTAGGATAAACAAAATAAGTAATTGTAGAAGTTCGCCAAATTTTATCTATATTTGTTTATTACTTACCTTTTAGGAAATGTTTGATGCCACCCTGAAAGACAGAGAATTGAGCTTTCAGTCTGCGCCAGGTACCACGATGTTCCTGCACTGGTTAGTTGGAATGGTTTACGTCTTCTATTTTGCATCCTTCATTCTTTTACTGAGAGAGGTAAGTCTATAAGGACAAAATTGTTAGGCAATATTAGTTAGAGAAGCTAGCATGTTGAGCTGTTAGATCTTTTGCAACTGGATATTGCTGTTATTGTGTTCTCTGTGGATTTCAGTTTTTTTTGAAAATGGCAGCAGTGGTTCCTACTGCACTGGAAAATTATGACAGAGTATTCAACGTTTTCAGATTACAGAGTCTTCAAAAATTTCAATTGTTAAATATTAACACTTGAAGGCAAAGCTTGTTAATAATTTAGAGAATTATTGCTTCTCTAGTCCTCTATGAAAATGCTTTCCTTATTCTTTTTCTATATCATTTTGTTGAACCATGTTATATTTATACACCCGTTGTTATTTTTTTTAATGTGTAGCAGAGTTACATAGAATGTAACGTGAATGATATGAAATACAAAGATAATTTTCCCTTGATGATTGTTTTCTATTTCCCACTTTAGGTATTGAGACCTGGTGTCTTATGGTTTCTCAGGAATTTGAATGATCCGGACTTTAATCCTGTGCAGGAAATGATTCACTTGCCCATTTATAGACATCTCAGGAGGTTTATATTATCAGTGGTAAGGACTTTTCTTACAAACTTCTGTACTTGGAAAGAAAACTTCATCTGCTACTTTTAACTCCCATATACAATACTACATATTTAAGGAAAAACATTTTCACCATGAAGGTGGTCAAACTCAAACTGGTTGCCAACAGAATTTGCAGCTTTTGAAATAACAAAAACTCAACTGGATAAGGATCTGAGAATCTTGATGCAATTGGGTTTGCTCTGAGTAGAGGGTCAGACTAGTTTACTTTAGAGGTTCCTTCCAAAACAAATTATTCTTGAATATCTTCCCTTTACACAAAATTGCAGCAAATGTTTGTGTATTCAGCCAACAAGTGTTTATTATTATGGGTATTGTAAATCACTTAACTGCTTCATGATGCTCCCAGTAATTGCAGTAAACATTTTTGGTCTGGTTCAGCTAAAGCAGTGCAGAAAAGGTAGAGTAACTTTCTGGTTAAGTTTTGTGTTGAATTGCACTGATGTAGCCAGTGGTGTCTGTTTCCAGATACCATTCCATGATACTGGAATCAATGAACTTTTTTGTGATTTCCTTTAAATTCGTTTGTGTAAAGTCTGCTTAGCAGGGCAATAGAGGGAAGTGTCTCAGGCTATCTTTAAAATAAGGTCCTGCGAACTGTGAAAACCAGTGTACTGGAAAGTTATTTAACACACAGCATTACATGCACCTGAAGTGCTGTGAGCAGTGAAAGCTCATAGAGAGATCTTAGCACTCTCTATTAGAGAGCCTGTCAGAACATTAGAGGAGTTGACCTGTTTGCCTTTAAAAATATTTCCTTTGTAGATAACCACAATATTCTAGTTCCATTAAACATTGTGTCACAGCAAGTGGCACAAATATTGGCAGGCATCTGCTTGTTCCCAGAGGTCTTAAACATACGTTCTGTGACTGCATTGGAACTGGCTGTTACTTGAACTTCAGCTTACGGTTTGCTTAGCTAATTAATTCAAGAACTTTTGCTGGCCTCATGCTGGAATACGAGGCTCAGGATGGTGATGGTTTACAGGTTGCCATTTCAAAAAACATCAGACCTTCCAAGTTGTTTCTTTTTCAATGTTTTTAAGGAGGTTTTTGTGTAGAACATGAACTATTAAGTCCAAAAACAGGATTTGATTTCCTCCTTGCATATTAGGTATGCAATACTTGCTGAATTTTTATTCTCTAGTGGCATTTTTGTATACTGTGTAAGAATGTATTTAAAAATAATCAATTTTTAATTTGGTTCCTTAAGGAAGTGGAATTTATAAAAGTGTGTGGTTTCCATACTTCCCTCTTCCCCCCCCATGCTTTGATCTTTCATCTAGTTGACGAAATGAAACCTCAAAAAGAGTTTTGATTTTTTACAAGTTGCTTGAAAACCCAGCTGCTAGGAAAAGAGAGAAATCCAAAATTCATACTCCTGGTGTTGAAGGGGAAAGAAACTAGAACTGTTCAGCATTATTCTGTCAGTGCTTATTGAGCCAAAATCCTGTTTGGTGCTCGAAGGTGTTCACCATGAAATGCAGTGTATTTGGTCTGCCTGGGGTGGAGTTGATGTTTCTTCAGAGCGGTCCACGTCCTCCTGCAGTTTGGATTTGTGGCTGAAAGTGTTATAACACACCAGTGTTCGTGGCTATACTTGAACACTGCTTGCACAGAATCGGGGTTTTCCCTTTCCTTTCTGCCCTGTTCCCTCAACCTTCCAGCAAGTAAGCTGAGTGTGGGTAGGGTTTTAGGAGCAGGAGATAAACCTGGAACAGCTGACCCACACTGACAAAGGGATGAGATTCCATGCTGTATGGCTTGTGCTCCGTAATAAAAGCGCAGGGAAAGGAGGAAGAAAGGCAGAGTTCATGGTTATGGCATTTGTCTTCCTGAGCATGTGCCCTGCTTTCCAGGAGGTGGCTAAACATGTGCCTGCTGATGGGCAGCGGTGAATGGATTCTTCTTTTTATTTCACTTGCACGTGCAGCTTCTGCTCTCTCTATTATTGTGGTTATCTCAATCCACGAGCCTTCTTTCCTTCCTTCTGTTTTCTCCCCATCCAGCAGGAGAGGGGAATGAACTAGCAGCTGGGTGGATGATGGGCAGTTAGCCCAGGGTGGGCAGCAGAGGGTTGGTTGAATCTGCTACTCAAACTAACTGGTTACCTTCCTTGTTGCAGATTGTCTTTGGATCAATTGTACTGCTCATGCTCTGGCTTCCTATACGCATTATTAAGTATCTTCTGCCTAACTTTCTTCCATATAATGTTATGCTCTACAGGTACGTATTTCGTTTCAGAAAGATGTTTTCTCAATGCCCATGTAACTAGAAGAAAAATGTATTTGAGCTCTTTGAGCATTAATGTGACATGTTTTCACAGCTAAAACAAACTGTTCTAGAAAAGTAAAATGTCAAACCATGTGGATACACAGTATAACTTGTCAAAAAGCTGTTAAGAAAAACAGCAGGCATTTGGGGTTATCTCCATAATGATAACTGTTTACTTTCTGTATTCCTCCAAAACAGCTTTCTCTTAAACTTTTTCATAGGGAGGTTAGTGTGTTTGTTTTTCATGTTCATACCTGATTATGAATAAAAGAATGGCTGTAACTGCATTTATTTTTAATGACAAGGTTATCGTTATATTATTGTTAGTATAATTCAGTGTAACAGATTACTAACAGAATGTTGCCTGTGTTTGATTTCCTGCTCTTCCTGTTGTTTCTAGTGATGCTCCAGTAAGTGAACTTTCCCTAGAGCTCCTTTTGCTTCAGGTGGTGCTCCCAGCTTTGCTAGAGCAAGGGCACACAAGACAATGGTTGAAAGGCCTCGTACGAGCATGGACTGTTACTGCTGGATATTTGCTGTAAGTGCAGAAAGCCAAAATCAGCTCCAAGCCTTGTGTCCATCTTAGCCCTTTTTCAAATGAAGGCAGCATGCTTTCAAGAGAAATATCCCAACAAGTAGCTTTAACAGTTGTTTTATAGATAGATATCTGATTTAAAAACAAACAAACAACAACAAAAAAAAGTATAGTAAGTTCCTGTGTAGGTACTTCCTTCTGTGTTGTACCTCAGGACTAGTCCAGTAATTTTTTGGTACGTTATTAGAGCACTTGCTTAGTAAAATTATAAAAATCTGACTAACAGGTTGTTAACTCTGTTAAATATGTTAAATATTAAGCTGAAGACGCTGATACCTTAAAATTAGGTGTTTTAAAGGTAGATATCACTCTCTCAAAAGACAACTATAAGTGTGTCTTTGTAACGCGAAGTAAAGGAGTAAATGCACAAAACGAGGTTCTTTAATTTTGACTGCAAGCCAGACTTAATGTACCTGAAATGATTTTTGAGTTCATGTTGTAGTCAAGAAAGAAAAAGTTGATTTTGTTGCTATATTTTTTTTAATTTAACTTCAGAGTAGATTGGCATTCTCTTACCAAGTCTAAGCTGTCTGAGACTCTAAGAAAATGAATGAGAGAGACTTTTTACTCCATTGTAGTCCAGTGTATCTTTTCAACTTCTCATAAGGACCTGAAACTGTCACCACCACATTCTTAGTTTGTATTTTGGAGAGTTACTCTTGGAATGCATTTATCAGTGTTTTTATAGTATTTAAACGTGACAGAAGAAGAGAAATGCAGATATGATAGAAATGGGTTTGCTTTCTTCACTATCACGGTTGCTAAGAACAACTGCAAAATATTTCTGTAGCAATTACAGTTGAGCAAAGATTAAAATTCTTTACTTGGGTTTTATTGAAAAGCAAGCAGTGTTGTGAAAATGCTTTCATTGTCTGGTATTAGAATATCTGCATGCATCTCACTGCTATAAAAATTCTGCTGCAGCTGAGGAAAGTTAACTTCTAAACATTCAAGATCTATTTGCTAACGAGGTATGCAGGGAATATGAATAGAATGTGTTTTAAATAGACTGGTTCTGGGGCTGATGTTCTTAAAAAGTTGTGAACGGGTTTTGAATGGTTTGGAATCTTCTTGAAAGATAGTGTAAACGTGTCTATGGTAAAGCAGTATTGTCCCTGTGCTGTTGAGGTTTGAAGGCAATTGTTTCCAGTAGAGCTTAGTAGCAGCAAAATAAAATCTTAGTTGAACTGTCTGCTTACGTGAATGGGAATATTGATGCAATTTCCCTTTTATATGCACAACTTCAATGCCAGGTTATGTTTTAAAGTAAACATGAGTGATCTTTGACTGTATTTCCACTGTTCTAATCTGCATCCGCACTGGCATTTTCCTTCCACAGTCTGTGTTTAAGAAGACATGGAGTAGTTCATCAGAAAATGGTTTATTTTACTTTTTCAAGATTCTGCCAGTATTCCTCTATAAGTTTTGTACTCATTCAGAGTATATATTATGGCATTTATGCATCTGTAAGATTTTCATTCATATCAAACAGGACAAAACTAAGATTTTGGTTGTTGCAGAGACCTGCATTCTTACCTACTTGGTGACCAAGAAGAGAATGAAAACAATGCGAACCAGCAGCCAAACAACCAGCATGCTCGCAATAACAATGCCATTCCGGTTGTGGGAGAGGGTCTTCATGCAGCCCATCAAGCCATACTTCAGCAAGGAGGACCCGTGGGTTTCCAGCCTTATCGCAGGCCTTTAAAATTCCCACTCAGGGTAGGTATATCTAACAGATTAAGAGAAGGGCATTTGAAAAATAGCTGTGGATTTTATTTTTTTTTAAAGATTTGGCCCACACCTTCTCAGAAGTCAACTGGCAGATCATGTTTTGTGTTCTGTACAGTTTGCAACTTCTTGAGTTTTAGACTTTTCATTCTATTCTCACGTGCAGCTTTTTTCAGCTTTATAATGTGACCTTCAATTACTATTTTATTTATAGATGCTACACTTACTATTGTGTATTTTATTGAACTTCATGTCTTATTTTCCTCATGATTAGTAATGGAGTAATGGTGTAATAAACTCCAGCAAACAGGTGCCTCAGGAAAATCTGTAACAAGGCATAGCTTTCGAGAGGGTGTACTCCAGTCTCGTAGCTGAAGCGTGTTCTAAACTCCTTTCCTTTGTTGTAAAGTTAAATGGAAAACTTCTGTTGTGTCTGTATTACACAGAAAGGTGTTAAATTACTTTAAAGTTCTAAATGTCTGCTATTAGAAAGGAGATGCTTCTTGGCAAATACTTAACAGTCAAAAATAATATGCAAGTCAAACTAGATAAATTGTTTTGGTTGTACCAGATCTCTGACTGAGTTAATCAAATGTAAATTTCAGGAGAGCTCATTTACCATGGCTTCAGATATAGCTCAAGGGTGGGAATAGTGGCTGAAGTTAGAGCAGTGTACTGTTGGCCTCTGAAGTTTCCTTAAAATGCTTAAGCTAAAAGAAATCTCACAACAGTGTACAAAGGAAAGGGTTTGTTTGTTTGTTTGTTTTTCTGTAAGACTCAACTAAGTAGAACTGAAAGCAAATCTGGAAGGATTTCAGGACTTAACAACAGTTAAGTCTGTGCCTGTTCTAAGTCGGGGCTTTTTTTTTTAATTCCCTCCACTGCTATTTTTACTCTTTGAAATATCTCTCTGCAGGAGAGCATGAGCTACAACAGTTCCCACTGTTGCAGAAAGAACAGTGGGAGGCAGTAACTCAGGGATGAAAGGACTAGGGAAACAGAATGAATTTGCCCCCCACATAGGAGATGCTGCTATACCTGTTTAGTCCTACCAGGAAGTCAAGGCATGCTTTTGACTCAGACCAATTTAATCTAGAATAAATACGTTGTTCTTACTGAAAGGAGTGGTCCCAGTCTTACTTCTACGGCAACTGCTCCTTTCTTCCCTTCTTGATATGCTGATCAGTAAAGTGGTCCAGATGAAAATGGATGCATACACACAAGGTGTTGGTTAGACACATTTGAAGATTCAGATAAGATTATGGTGTTATTTTTAAAGAAACTATGTTGCTTGTAACATTTTGAGTTTGAGTCAAGTTCATACAAAGTTGCTGGGATGATGGACAGGTTAATTGAATTTAGTTTGGCTGCTAAGGGGGCAATTAGAGGGCAGTCATATCTTTTGTGATCTGCTAATATACGGCAGCTGTAGTGTGGATATGCTACTTTCAAGGGGAACAGGTGTGTTAAACCAGAGGCTTGGAAAGTCCACCTTTCTCTAAGTGCCTTTGTATTTTTTTGTTGTTGCTTGTTTGTTTTGCTTTGTTTTTGTGGATGCTTCTGGATAAGGATATGGGCTGAAATCATCGCCCTTTTAAATCATTGCATAGTATAAGTTTTCAGTAATTTGGGGTGCTGACGTTGAACTGATGATGATAACTAAGCAGTTACTTGTTCAGCTGCCAAAGATTTTCTGTTCATCTGGTGTACTTTTCTGTGTCTAACATTTTAAGTTGTTCTTCGCAGACTTCTTTCTTATAAATAGTTTTTCTCTTTCTTCTTTCAGATATTTCTTTTGATCGTTTTCATGTGCATAACGTTACTGATTGCTAGTCTTATCTGCCTTACCTTACCAGGTAAGTTCGTTATTGTAAAACTGTGATTAAAAATGCAGACTAATGCTCAATAATAGCAGGTGTTTCCAAATCACACCATAAAGTTAAAAGAAGAAAATAGGGAGAAACGATGTCTCGTTTTGAAAGGTACACCATAAAATTGTAGAAGCCTAGAATTTGAATGATAGAGTTGGTACCTTTACATAAATGACAACTCAGTAGAGAAGAGATCAATATTTACTTTACTTAGTTACGTTTTTTGTTTTGTATTTTTTAAGGGAGAGCTCCAAGTGTTGAGACTCTTCATAGTAAAATTGTGAGAAAATTGATACCCCTTGCGTTTGCTTTGCCATTTAGAAAAGGAAAATAAACAGGCTGTTACCTGGATTCCTACAGTATCTTAATTAAATATTTCTGAAAGTGTTGCCATGACAGGTCACTAGGAGACTTTTAAATAATATATGTGCTGCTTCCAAATGTGTATGAAGAAGCAGTTTTAACCAAGTCAAAAGTATTTCAGAGTTGTTATAAATAATTCGGAACAACTTAAGACATGTAGATTTGTTGGAATTCTCTTAAATCTGGCTACCGTAGTACCATGTCACTTTTACCTCCTTTTATTAGTGATCCTAAAGTCAATAATATATTGAGGTGTGAGTTCTAAATTTTGTAGTGGTTTGAATAACATTACATAAAAGTAATTCCGTGGTAGTATTAGTGAATAGAAACCCTATTTAAAAAATGAAACAGCAAATGTGCCTTGCCATTTCATTAGAGTGCTTCAGAAAACCTGATAGTAAACCTTAAAAATAAACAAATAACGTGAGGCAGTGAAATAGCCTAAACATCACCCATAAGATTTCAGTTCAAGCTTATGCAGTGATCCATTATTGCCTTTGAAGTTCTGAAGATTGCTATTTAGGCTCTGAATAGCACAACATTCAGTGCTTTGTTTTGTGCTAGGTCAGGTGACATCATTGGGGTAATGAAATTTTAGAAGAAAATATCGTATGTATGTATTCGGCATCATCTACATGGTTATTTCTGTAGGGCTTTGCATGTTCGTGCTTTATGGGTATAGTACCAAAACACCATTTAATGCTAAAAACTATTTGTGGATTGATAATTAGCAATGAATTTGGTAAGTATTGTTATAGGCATCCTTCCTTAATATATCAAAAGTACTTAAAAGTGTTTGTGTTTTCAGTATTTGCTGGGCGATGGTTAATGTCATTTTGGACGGGCACCGCCAAAATCCACGAACTGTACACAGCTGCTTGTGGTCTTTATGTCTGCTGGCTTACCATCCGAGCAGTGACTGTGCTGGTAGCCTGGATGCCACAGGGCCGTAGAGTCATTTTTCAGAAGGTCAAAGAGTGGTCTCTCATGGTGAGTCTTACGAAATATTTCTACTGAAGTATCAAGGGGAAAAAAAAATAAAGTAGATTACATAATTGTTCAAATTTTCCTTGCCAATTTTGCCCTGTAATGTACTATATTTTCCTTTTTGAAGCTCGTGCAGGTTACATTCCCATTGCATGGGCTAACTTTTGGAAATGTTAAGCAGTGTACATGATTTGCATATATGTTTGTTCACGTCTTTTTTTGTTCCTGTAAAAGTGAGTATGTTGCATATTATCCCATATGTGATGCGTCCTCAAATATATCGACATTTTCACATGCACCTGAAAGATTAACCGTTACTTCATTAGTAACTCAATGTTGTCAAACAAACAAAACAAAACAGTAAAATAACGGATAATGAATATGTCTCTGAAAAGTAACTTGGTGCATGTTTTCAGGAAGATCTTTATAATCTGTCTGATCTTCCAGAGTGTTGTTCAGATTAAGAATTTTATAGAAAAAATCCTTTTATTTTCAGGAGTTCTTGCGTAATATAGTTCTTGTGTAATATTCTACCTGTTCCTTAATCTGAACGTCTTAATTAGGTCATACTAGTTTTGTATCTGATTTTTGGGTGACATACGTAAATTAAGAGAGAATTCTAGAATGAAGAAATATTCAGGCATGTTATTGTTAGTAATTCTTTTGCTTAAGTTAGATATATTCCATTATGGATGAACTTGTAAGATTTGGTTTTAACTGGAGAAAAATCTGTAGTTTTGGAAAGATTCTTCTAAATGCTTGGAAAATATGTACGTTCCTCTACATTCTTGTAAATGTTTTAGAAAAGTACAACGTAATAATGCCATTGGATGGTATTCCTTACTGATAAAATGCAAGTCTGTGGTTTAAAACTATATGGATAGTAATAGGTACAGTCATGTCTTTTTCTGGAGAGGGCTTAGAATAGGACCTGGTCCTGAAAATTTTATAATTGCTTTTATGGGTGTCTATGTATATGTGAATTAGAAGTCTGTAGTGTTTTTTTTTTTCTCCAGTTTTATCTGGTTTTGTAGTTCAGGTTACGTTTTGAAGATTTAAAAATAACAAATCATGACAAACATACTAATTGCATGTCTTGGATGTTTTAGATAATGAAGACGTTAATAGTGGCTATACTGCTAGCAGGTGTGGTTCCACTTTTGCTTGGTCTTCTGTTTGAACTGGTCATTGTCGCACCTTTGAGAGTTCCTTTGGATCAAACGCCTCTCTTCTATCCCTGGCAGGTCAGTTGCTCTCATTCTTCTGCTGCTATTGATCCATTTCTTTACTTCAGATTAATGTTAGTCTGTTGCTGTAAGTGTAAGGCTTTAATTTTCTAGTTACTAGCAGAAGCTGATCTTCCCAGTTCCAGGGAGTTGAGTATTTTATAGATGTTAAGTGAGGGTGAGTGTCCTGTCTTTCTTAGGAAATGGCAAAAGATGATGCCTCTTTCAAACAAATTCCTCTGTAAATAGAAAGTAATTTTTTCATTTCCAAGTAATATTAAGAAGTTACTCTAAAACTTTTCAGTCATCAAGGTATTTAAAAAGTTATTAATGCTAACTAACCCATTTTTATGAAATTAGGACTGGGCTCTTGGAGTTCTGCATGCCAAAATAATTGCAGCCATAACTCTGATGGGTCCTCAGTGGTGGCTGAAAACTGTTATTGAACAGGTAAGAAAAAAATGTCAATGTGAATTACCTGTAGAGTATGTTTTGACAGATGTTTTTTTGAATGTGTGAGTCAGAAAATTAAAATCACTGTTGTAGCAATTGAGTAATTTGAATAACTGAGTAAAACTCAACTAGTCTTGTAGAACTCCTTTAAGTTGCAAATCCAAGTCCATTATGGTACACGTAAGAATAAAAATAAACCTCAGAAACTGAAAATCAAGAAAATGCTGTATGTATATGCAGTTTATCAGGTTTTTGTTAAAGTGAGATACAATTCTTCAGATGAATTCATGTGTGTTCATATTGGGGATATACATAATGTTCACTGCTCAAAAACAAAATCTCTGCGGTCACTGGAGCTGTAGAGATTCCCTCATGCATACACAAAGATCTGAAAGATAGTATTGCCTTTCCCCTTTGATTAAGTTGGTGTGAGTGGTTACGAGTTGCACAGCTTGTTGCTTTTTTTGGCACGAGTAATTTTTCCTTGAGTGTAACCTCTAAGTTCCACACTCGCCTCAATAATGCATCTCACTTGTTTCTTGGAAAATAACTTTTCAGCCCTGCATCAAATGCAATGGCCATGGTGCAAGTCTTGACCTCTGTACAAAAGGTTCCTGTCTTCATTAGATGTAGCCCAGAGTCCCAGTTGTTGAACCACTTGCTGATCGTTTTAGGTGTCACACTGTAGAAATGTAGCCTTAATTTTCTGAGTACCTCTCGCTTCATGGCACAGCTCCTTTCATTTCAAATGCTTTTTCTGGGCCTGTTTGTTATACACGTGCTCTTCTGAGCCATCCTTAGAAATACTTACACCCAAGCTGTGGGACAGAGGCCCTTGCCTAGCTCTGTGTGGTAGCTGTTTGAAAATGATCATGTCCCATGATTAGTCACGTTCAGACATCAGTTTCTAGTCATAATTACAGAAACCCAGGAGTTGGGGAGGTGCTGTCTTCACAAGCAGAGGCTCTGGTCTGCCCAACTGAGTACATACATCCAAGAATATTTTAGAACCTCTTATTTTTGGCCTCCGTTGCCAAATATAATAGGTTTGCTTTACTAGCAGCCACAGGATCTTTCAGCACAGTTAACAGCACAAAGCAATCCCAGGTCACAGACAAAACCGCCATTCCACAGCTCTGTTTAATAATCTTTTGGGTAGTCTTTTACACTGCTGCAACCAAATCCCAACATTATTTCAGATTGTTATTCTCCAGGGAGCTATTCAAATGATTTCCTGAGACACTCATGGTGTAGATTGGCATTTTTTTTTTCTTCAACTCTGACTGTCATGGTTTTCTTCACGTTGGGAATATCGTTTGCATCTCATGAGGAAAGTTGTGTAAAACCTTACTACTTTAACCACAAGGTGTGGCTGTCTTGACTGATCCGTTCTATTTCTATCTTGTTCTTCTTAGGTATATGCAAATGGCATTCGCAACATTGATTTGCAATTCATAATCTGTAAACTGGCAGCACCCGCGATCTCTGTTCTGTTACTTTCCCTGTGTGTACCATACATCATAGCTTCTGGGGTGGTACCTTTGTTAGGTATGTATACATCGTGAATACCTGATTCTCTTCTGATGCTGTAGGGCAAGGTAAACATATCCGTGGAAATAAAACAGCAAGCTCTAGGTTATTTAAACAAACAAAAGAGCCAACACTATTCTGCCAGCAAATGTAAATGCTTAAGGGTTTCTGTCATCTTAAGTCTGGCGGCTTTTTTGTTTGTTTAAGAAATTCAGTATGTTATTCTGACTGGCTTCCTAACACGCAGAATACATCAAAAGTATGGGATTAAATAATATCTAACTGCAGAAATGTAGGTATCTAGCTGGCTTGGGAAAGGGATGTTTTATTAGTTTCCTTTGACAGTCAACCTTAAATTTTATTCTTTCTCTAAGAGCTATAACTGAGCTGAGGACATCTTTTCTGACTTGTCACATTTTGAAGGAAGGTTAGAAAAGTGAAAATACTGGTTTTGGTTTGAGACTTCCATTCAGTATTAAGGTGTTTCCTTTTTTTAAGTGTAAATATGGATTTATTTTTTTTTTCAGACTTTCTTATCCCCTTATACTTGAATGAAATAAGTTGCATTAGAAGCAAGATGTGCTTTTTCATCGACTGGCTGCTTTTTTGTTGTTGTTGTTGGTTAGTTTTGATGATAACGGGATATTCAAGAAGTCCTGTGTTACTCTTCAGTCTCTCATTTGCATGCATACTTCTACAGTGTCAACTTGTTGTTGATAAGAGGTACACAAAAGTCAATAAGGAAGAAAAGCTGATGAGGGCCACTGTTTGCTGGGGATTTTCACTGTATTAATGGAAAGCTTTCTGCTGTAATGCTTACGATGACCAGGACAGACAGTTGTCATGTTGGGTATCTGGGATATGTGGACATGTTACTTCACTGCCCTACCACTGAAGTTACAGTATAACAAAAAGCCGAAGCGGGAATAATGTTACCTTCAGCAATGCCAGATTATGTGAGGGTTGTATTTTCTTTTGTAGGAGTTACTGCTGAAATGCAAAACCTAGTTCAGCGTCGAATTTACCCTTTTCTGCTCATGGTGGTGGTTTTGATGGGAATCCTCTCCTTCCAAGTCCGCCAGTTCAAGCGCCTTTATGAACATATTAAAAATGACAAGTGAGTATATAGTATGTTTTTGTTAGGGGTTTTTAATTTATCCACTTTAATGATAACCTTAGATTGAATTTAGAGTCTTAGGGCTAAAAGCGATTTTAAGAAGTTTTTTAGACAAGTGACTTTCCAAGGCAGATTTAACAGTAAAGTGTTCTTGGCAAGTGTTTTACCTGTTCTTCAGGCAGACAAGCAAAGGAACAAACTCTCTTTATAAATGGAAGATACTCCCCTATGTCTAACTTGAAGGTTTGTTGGTTTTTTTTTTTTTACCCCATATGATGCTGGTTGCTTGTCTGTCTCCTCTCTAAGCCTTGAAGGGCAAGTGAGTGTAAAAACTTATTACATGTTTGGAAGTAAAATCTTACATCCATCTGCTGCTTATAAAACGGTTTCTTCAACATTTTCTGCATAATGTTTTTTCTTATTCTTTCTAATTGTTAGTCTAATTAACCTGTTAAAGTTCAGGTGAATGGATAGTTTGTCTTTACCAAATTTTGCACACTTCTGTGATGATTTTACTAATTATTACTCTGCATTACTCAGATGCATGATAAAAACTATTATTTTCCCGTTGTTTTTCTGGTTAGCCTGAATAGTTTCTAAGCTTTTGTTGTTATCCTTATTACCCATGTTTAAAATGCTTGTTGTTCTCCAGTCATTTAAAAACATGCCCTTTCTTCTCAAAGTTGATCAGTAATGCATCAGGTGTTACAAAGGATCTGTTCCAAAGCATTTTGGTATAAGTATGATTTAGTTTTTTAGATTTGAGTGCAACTAACTGATCAAATTATTCTGTAACTTTTTTCTATTCTAGACAATTCCATTTTTAAGTTACTAACCTACTCCATTCTCTGTTTCTACATTACATTTTTATGCATCTTATCTTAACATTTTTCTGAAGTTGAAAGCAACAAGAAATTAAATGTCCCTTTTTTTTTTTTTCGGCAGGCATGTTGTTTTCTCACTTTTAACTGTTGAGTACTAGAACTTTTGTTTCCATCATGTTTCTCGTACATACAAGTACATACTTCATAGGGCCTTTTCCTTAAGACATTTTATTTTATGTCCCTTCCTAATTAGTGCAGTGTGCAGTTCCACTGCTTTGGGGGTTATTTGGAAAAATAGTTTTAAACCCCAGCAACTAGCTTTCTTAGTTTTGTTTTGCTCTTTTTTTTGTATAAAAAAGGAATAAATGTGTTACATGTTCATGTCCTGAGTTGCCATACAACAGATCTGCCTTCCACTGTCTACAAAAAGAGTCAAATCTAAAATGAACTTATTTGAACCTTAAACGTTCTGAAGTTACTGATACTTTAAAAGTGTGTGGTGTAAATGTACAATTAATAAAATCTATAAGTATTAGAAGAGTTTTTACTAAAATTAAACCCTAGGCTGCTCAATGTATATTTTAGTACCTTGAATTTTATCATGCATTTTAAATCTTTGTTCCCAACATGCCTTTATTTGTGCATGTATATATATATATTTTTTACAAATGTGCTCTCAGCTAAATGTTAATATATTTTAGGCAGAACGCATATTGAATTGCAACTTGAATTAATATTGCAAGTTTCTTTCTTGCAGCCTACAAACCTGTGAAAATATCTAAGTGTAAATTACTTTGATATTAAATGAACTTATCAAGGAAAGTATTGTAGCCACCCTTGTAGACAAGAAGGTTGTGTAACATAAGTTAATGATCTGATTATGATTACAGTACGCAAAGCAGGCATAGTCATGCTAACCTGTAGAGGTTTATAGTCTAGAAATATGCTTAATTACGTCTTTTACATGACAAATTTCAAAAGAATATACAAATTTTGTGACGTTCTCCAATGTGCAAACAATATGTCATGGTTTGATTATGTTGAAGTGGGAAAAGGTGCTAAAGGAAATAGTAAGTTTCAGTTGGCAAATTCATGGGAGCATATGGTTCTTTTACACATAGAACCAACAGACAAATAGGAAGCACATAAAAGAATTTATATGGCAAAAAGTAGATGTATGAAATGATATAGAGGAGGTAAGGAATAATGTGAAAGATGAAATCTGCTAAGCTGATGAGGCAATGTGATGTGGAAACGGAATTTAATAAAGTAATCGTACAGCCCTTAGGCCCAACCCTGACCTGAAATATCATGAGAATATTTTCTCTCCCTTTAAGAAGGACTGAGCCATGGTAAAAGACCTTCATTTACGATACTTATTTTTTTTTTCCAACAAAGGTCTATTTTCATTGGATATATGAGCTGAGCCTCTTGTACTCGTATGATGCATGTGCCAGATTCTTTACTGGAGTTAGAACCTCATTAACACTCATTTGGTTTTGTATTGAGTTGTTGTTACAGATGTTTTGTTCATCTGGGTGAACACTGCAAAAGTGTTCATAAAAGTATCATTTAGCAAAAGGGACTGGCTTTACAAATAATACTAAACACGTTCCTTTTATATATATTTCAAATCTTATTTGAGTTGTGTATTTCTGGTATGAATCCCAAAGTTAAGGCTCTAAACACAACCCCATAATAGGTATATATTCCATTGTGAAATACCTGAAAGTTGAGGAAAAAAAGATGCAAAGATGAAGACTGTTGAAGGCAATTGTTGGGGTGGGGAGTCATGTGTAGAATAACTTTTACTGACATGAGAAAGCTCCTTCTGCAACAAAGGAGATAGAGTGGATTTATGGTACAGAATTGTAGTAACTTCTGTTCAATTATTGCTGTTTTTATTATAATTTCAGATACCTTGTTGGACAGCGACTTGTGAATTACGAACGGAAGTCTGGTAAACAAGGCACATCAACAACTCCACCTCAGTCTTCGCAAGAATAGATGGTCATATTAAACATCTTGACCTTCCCTTTGCCTTTACATGTCCTTTTTTCATAGACTTTTCTTCAGTTTTTGGATATCTCTCCCAATAATACTCTCAGCAGTGTTTCGGCTTCTGTTTGTAGCATCCAGATAGCAGTTAAGGCACTGTTCCTTATCTGTGTGTTCTGGTGTTATCAATGCTGTCTGAGGTCTGTATATGTGTAAATAGAAGTATCCTGACACCCTAAAACCTTGGATTAAAAAGAATGTGCATTGTACATCTTTAAAAAGAAAAAAAGTATATTAATTTATTAAATCTAGTTGTCACTTTATTTTGGACTGTTGTTCTGTTGACAAACAATGTGCCACAAAGCAATAGTGCAAAGAGGCAAGATGTTTTTATAAAATTTGGAGCTTACTTTATGGTGTTCATAACAGTTCTTATTGTAGTAAGATCGTATGATTTTTCATGGATGGAAAGGCCACACAGAGAATATCAGAAGTAAATAGCTGTCTTACAGTCAGCAGTGAAGTGGCTGTGGTGAGAACATAATGAACTATGTCTCTTGCGGTCAAGTCTTTTTTTTTTATTATTATTTTGTATAACACCAAAGCTGTTGTACATTTTCTATTGCCTGATTGTTTTTCATGTGTCTGAGTTTGTAATATTGTACAGTTACTGTTAAATCAAGAAAAGATGTCCTTTTCTGAGAATTCAGATGTACTTGTTGAGGCTCAGCTGGGTTTTCTGTTTGTTTGGGGGTTTTCTGGGGCTTTGGGAATCAGGATTTCCTGAATTGAAGCAGTAAGTAAAAACTTACTGAAGCTAGGTGATGGAAGCATTTAAAGGTACCAAGAAAAATTAGATAGGTTTACCACTTACCAGTAGTAGAATTTTTCAAGACCTCAAGAGAAGGGATGAACCTTATCTGATGTGTTTGCACAGAAACAAAGAGCATAGTATAAGCAACATTCTGACCTGGTCTTTAATTAAAGAGTTGGAAATCTTTTTTTTTTTTTTTGTTCCTTCTTTCCTGTGAGTTACCTAAGTTGCAAATTACAGTGTGAATTTTATATTATACAATTACATTTAAAAATATATATATTCTTTCAGAATTGGTCAGCATGAATTTTTTATGGGAGTAACCCTGAGGAAGTCATGCATCACATGCCATTGATTGCCTCTGGGGCAGGGGAATATATGTTATTATATATGCTATTAAACAGGCAAAGAAAAGTTAGGTTTCTTTGCAAGGACACAAACAAGAGCCACCAAAACAAGTTTGTGTTATTTCTATATAGAGATAGAGTTCTTTTGCAGTAATTTTTAATGTAGATGTTTTGAAGAAAATACATACCAGTATCACAAGGCTTTAAGTACCATCAAATCTAGTGCTAAGGTTGCAATACTTTTCTTAGATTAAATGGGGAAATGCAAGTATCCATTGCAGTAATCTGAAAATTGATGGAATGATTAAATTTGCTACTTGGTACGTTGTCCTTCAGTATTCTGCACTTAACTGTATGTGTATCTAATTAATACTTGAGAATCTGGCAGGTGCTTGGAGCGTGTCATCTCCTTTTATTAACGTTGCATCTCTGATCTGATGTGTTCTGCGCTAATTTGGTCCAGGCTCTGGTGGTGGTGGTGCATTTCCCAGTGTGCGGGCTGTCCTGTCATAAGGCAGTGAGCACACCAGCCGAAAGCATCAGCACCTAGTGTCAGGAGGATGGGGCTGTCACGGTCATAAGGACAGAAACTGCTGTTATACAGAACTATTATTTTCCTGAAAGCTTTGAACCCATAAATACTAGCTTTTGGAGTGATTTATTAGGATTTTTTCCAGTGAAATGAAGTCATGGAAAAATAGCCACAATATTTCTCTCTAATTCACCTTTGCTGCCTAAAGGCTAAATTGAGTATTTACCCCCGAATATTTTTGATGTGCATAAATGTTGCATTTGAATATTTACAGTGGCGTACGTTGTGGGGCAAGTATTTTTCACAAGATTGCATTCACTGGTAACATCCATCCTTAGTTATGCCACAATTCTGTCCTTGACAAATCTTTTGTAAACAGTTCCAAACAGATCTTATCACTCAAATATTGCCAGCACTACTGTGCATCATGCGGAATTTTCAGTTCTTGTAACATTGTGTTTTTATCCAAACTGGTCTTAACATTAAAATTTATTAAGAAAAAGCCTTTGTGCTGTTCCTTATTGCTGTTGATTTTACAAGTCATGGCATGAGAAATAATTACTTGGTCCAGTCTTGTAATGTGAACTGTAGCTATTTTGTGGTGGTTTATGTTATTTATGCTTGCTCTCTGTTAATGAGAGCTGGTTTCAAATGAAACTGTTGTTTGGTTTTGCACTGCATTATAGATGATGGGTGTGGAGTGAAATTTCTGAAACTGTCCCTTGTAAGATTCCAAAGAACAATCTCATCTGTCTCCTTACATTAAGTGTGTTTGGGGAAAGAAAGCTGTATAGAACAAGAGCTAAATGTGACATAACTTTTTTTTATTGTTTTATATTTTAATAGTTTGCCTTACTGTGCTGTGTACTCTTCTGGGATAGAAACTTGATAGCAAGCATGCAAGTGAACTGGCTGTTGCTAGGACAGCTGACAGGCTCTGTACCAGTGGCTTCCATCTGTGCTAGTGACACAGCGTGCAGTGGGGGAGAAACTGTGTGCGATTTCATCACAATTTGTGCTGACCTTGGGTCTGGAAGGGGGGGGCTGGAGATGTGTACTGGCTTAATTGTGTCCCCTCTGTGGTGTTGAGTGGCTAATGCTGTTAGTAGGTCTACAAGCCTTTGTCCGCGACTTGTCAGATGGCTTTGTAGCCATCTCTTGCGTAACAAAGAAGTTAATTGCAGCATGGCTTTGACTGTTTTTACACAGGATGTTTTATATTGATTAAAAACAGCGAGAACTCTGCATCTTTTCCCTTGACTACCCCTTCTCCGCTGGGTAAAGCCTAAGTTTCTTGTTTACATTTCTGAGGGCCCTCTGGAACCTGTAACTATTTTCCGTCGGCTGCCTCCTCGGCGAGGTGCAGGCTCCAGCAGAGATTGCAGCGCTTGCATCATTTTTCAGTTGAGCGCATTCGTCCCTTGCTTCCCCCTGTGTGTGAGCAAAGGTCTTCATAAAAATGTTCACAGCAGCCCTGTTACTCTTCAGAGAATTCTGGGGAAAAAGAAACAGAAAAAAGAAAAAACACCTTTACCTTGTGTTTACAACTGACAGTAGCTTCTTGATTCCACTGTCCAGCGGGCTGATAGTGTTGCTGCCCTGTACTTTGCTGTCTGTCCATTTGTTGGTATCTAGGTTGTAAATTCTTTGTATCATCCGAGCAATGACAGGGGTTCTTGGCAGAATTTGTAATAAAAGCATTAAACAAGGAACTGAGCCTTGACAAAGTTTAGGATGCAGGAATCCAACATCCAACAAAGTTTAGGATGCAGGAATAGAAGCTGTCTTCAGAAGCAGATAAATTAATTTTTACAGTGTCAAGGTAAGTTAGCTCTCTTCCTCTGATATCTCAGTTATTAATTAGATCAACTGGAACTGAAGAATTGCAAAGTTACAAGAATTGTATTAAGTCTGGGATTATTCCAGTGACAAGCTATGCTTGTGCTTTTAATTTCTTTGTTTAGAAGTCAACATCAATTGGGAAATGAGATGCTGAAATCAAAGTTTCCTAATAATGGGTATATTCAGAAGATATTTCCAAAGGTCAAATATTTTTCCAAAATAAACAATGCTTGGAAATCCCCCAATAATAATAGGGGGATGGAGCAGCAACAAGACTTCACAGCTGTACACATCGGTTTTGATGCCTAGATGCTTGCTGTTGATGCTTGTTGACTGCTGTCCAGTGCCAAAGCTGCATAGGCTTTATTTTGTTTTCCTTCTGTACAAGGAGAAGTTAAACATATTTGGAGTTGTCTGACATCAGGTTGGAAGGTGGGAGTTAACCTTACTAACGGGATGAATATTAGCTCACTTGGTCTTAAGTATGGGTCCTGCTCTTGGAAAATATGTTTTACCAGGAGGGAAGAGCTTCCTTGTTGCTTACAAAAATACAACACTGCAAAACTTGAGACTTGTTTATGTTGAATAGAATTTGTATTGGAGTCTTGATAGTGAATATCTGGCATTACATGTTAAGAATGTGCAAAATCGGTTAAAGGTCTCAGTTAAGTTCAGTATGAATGGGCTGAACTTAAACATGCTGCTGCATTGAAGTGGAGTTTTAATAGAGAATACTTTGGCTAGTTGTGATTAGGAGTGGTGGAAGCAGGAAGAAGCTGAAGAATTTAGAAGATAAAATCAGGTGATCCTGCTATAAACCAAGTATGTCCATAGATACACTTCCCTTCCTTGTAAAAATCATTTAGTAATTGGTAAAGTGCAGGGGTAAAAGTGCTCAGTGTCTAAGGCAAGAATTTGAAGTACTTCCTTCACTTGAAGCTACACTTGGGTATATTTATACCCTGTGTTATAACAGTTTTATCAGCTTTATTTTGTTCCCAAAATTGCCTTTAAAACTTAGGGCCAAGATTCTCAAAATGTTGTATGACTGTCCCTCATGATGTGTCTTTGTGATCTCTTTCCTTCTTCACCAAAAGGGTTTTTTTACCTACCAGCCAAATGACTAAACTCTGTAATCCTCAGTTTCCTTAAACAACCTAACATTGACCTGTTTCATTGGCAGCTGTCATCACACCATGACTCCATGAAGCTGAAGCCTCACTCCCTTACTTACCTGTTGAACCTAATTTTACTCACTATTTCAGAAGTGACTGCTTTCTTATACATGTATCTCTGAGAGGTCAGGATGACCCCAGAAGATTCCTGAGAAAGAGGCAAGCATTGGGACCATCTTCAGGACAGGCAAATCAGGGGGTCCAAGAAGCAACAAGCTGACCAGCCTCCCCTCCTTATCTGGGAAGCCTAGGGACTACATCTGCCTGAAGATCCCTGAGTGGCACACCAAGGGCAAGGTGACCTCTGGGAACATCCAACCTTGTCCATTCAAGTTCAGGTGTCCCCCAGGACAGAGACTGTGCTGCCTATCTGGACACCTCTTCTGTCTGAGCACCCTTGTGGGGACAAACTTTTCCTTTTATCCATGGGGATGTCTCCATTGGCAAGTGTGGCCTTGGGGGTGTTTGCCTTTCCACTGAGAAGTCTCAGGCTTCATCTTCTCTACACTCTCCCAGTAGGCAGCTGTAGGCAGCAGTCGGGTCCACCCCTGAGTCTTCTCTCCTTAATGCTGACCCAAGGAGCTCCCTCAGCCTGCCCTTGTACGCCGTGTGCCCCGGGCCCACGCTGTCTTGAATGCCCTGGGCTGGGCACACTACACTACACACACTGCACGCACATCAGTATCTTTCCTCTACTGGGAACACCAGAAGGGGATGCAGCAGTACAGATGCAGTCACTAAATTGTCCCCAAAGAAGAAAGTGGCTCTCTGTTATTTTTTATCACTTTTTTATTTTATTTTTTATTGCTGTTTATTAAATTATTATTATTCCTAATGAAGCTCTTATTTGTTCTTCTCTGAATGAACAGTGATGCTGCGCTCCAGCACTTCTTCCTGGCAGACGTGAAGTCTTCTGCTTCTTCAGAGGAGCAGCTGTCTCCCTAACAGCTTTGATCTGCAGCTCTTCTTTGTGTTCTGCCATGGAAGGTGCGGCTTCCTCTTCAAGCAGCCATGGGGCAGCCTTCTTGTCCTCAGACAGAGACATCGCCGGGCTCCAGGTCCCAAGGTCCACCGTGGCTCTCTGAGGGGTTCCTTCTGCCGCCCTGGTGCAGCATCCCAGAGGAAGCCAAGTCCCCTCTCGTCCACTCCTTGGGACTCCGTGCAGAAGAGATGACACCTCTGGACGAGGTGGGGGTGGGGGATGGAGGATGGGGGACAGGAAAGAAGGCCACCCTGCTGGCGAGCCAGCAGGATGGCCGTCGATAGCTTCTCAGCTACTTTGAGGATCGGAGGCCAGGCCGTGCATATGGAGATGGTCGAGTGCTCCTGCGGTGCCGCCGATGGATTTTGGCGGCAGGGAGCCCGGGCATGTCAACCTCCATTGCCTCATCTGGAGGTGGATCTACCTCCATCAGGTCTTCATCCGGAGGCAGATCCACCTCCATGGGCTCCACAGCACTAGCTGCAGTGCAGGGCACTGCTCCTCTGCCGCGGGCACCACTACTCTTCCATCTCCTTATCACAGGCACTGGCCTCCTCCTCTTTGCCTTGAGGAATGCGTCCTCTCCGCACCCACACAAGGGTGGGCAGCTTCCACTCCAGGCCCTCTTCCTCCCATCCATGATGGCTGTCGTCAGAGGACCTGGAAGCTCAGCGAGTGGCGGGCCCTGCGCAGGGGCCTTTTATAGGGCCGGGAACAATCCGGGGGGCAGATGCCACTGTGACATCAGGAAGCCTCTGTGACGGTGGCCAAGGCATGGCCAGACGTGGCTGTGTTGGGAGAGGTGTCGGTGGCCTGAAAGACGCCCTCACGAGGCAGGAGGAGGAGGGTCGGGGGGCAGAGGGCCCCTCTCCTGGGGATGGCTCTCCCTGGCCATTTTGCCTGCCAGAGAGACAGGCTGCCCCTTGGGCACAGGGCCTGCCCTCCAGCCCCCTCCTCATCCTGTGCCTGGGCTCCCTGTGCCACAAGATGGTGGCAGCAGTGTTTCTGGAGGGGCAGGGCCTCCACTACCCCCCTGCCACCGACCGGGCTCCCTGCGAGTGGTGCAGCCCCCCATGCTGACAGCATCTGAGAGGGGGCAAAGCACCCAGACATCCTGCAGATGGGCAAGGGAGGCACGGCCAGGTGGTGCCAGGTCTCCCAGCAGTCAATAAAAGCTCTGCTGACGCTCAAGTGCTGCGGGAGCCCTTACTGTATTATTAAACCATTCATTAATGTGGTAGATAAAAACTCTGTTGCACTGAGAATCTGCCGTGGCATCACAGAAATCACAGAACCATAGCCTCATTTAGGTTGGAAAAGACTCTTAAGACCATCAAGTCCAACCATCCACCTAACTATCAAGTCTACTACTAACCAATGTGCCTGTGCGCCACATCTGCACATTTCTTAAATCCTACAGGGATGGCAACTCCACTGCTTCCCTGGGCAACCCGTCCCAATGCCTTACCACCCTTTTCTTGAAGAAATTCATCCTTATACCCATCTAAACCTCCCCCGGGGCAACTTGAGGCTGCTTCCTCACGTCCTACCATTTGTCACCTGAGAAAAGAGACTGATACCATACTCGTTTCAACCTCCTTCCAGGCCATTGTAGGGAGTGGTGAAGTCTCCCTTCAGCCTCCTTCTCTCCAATGTACCCTGCTTGGAAATGATGCAGATATGCCATGACAGGAAAACAATAATGCGATGTAACGTAGCATTGGGCTTTTCAACTTGTGGAATATTTCTGTTGTACTGTTTAGAACATGTACCACAGTCAATTTCCGCTTTAAAAAAATCCTTTTTTACCAAAATGGAATCTTGGCAGTGCAGTCTATGAAATGATTACTAAAACATGACAGAACACAAAGATGAAAAACTCTTAGTGTAGCATTCACTGCACTGACTCCGTGTCATTTTAAGTTCCTGATACAGTTTTTAAATGTGCCTGGACAGCTTGAACTGTATCTCTGGTACTCAGCAAATAGCAAATGACTGTACTTAAAACACCTGAAACTGCACCAGCTTACATACAGAGTTCAGTGAGCAATGCACTTAGGCATGAAGGAGGCTGTCACCAGCCTTTTATTTCTTCAATATAATGCAGGAAAAACCTATATTTTCAAAGCTAGGCTTTAAAGCTAATTTCTTATACTACTATTGCAGTGTTTAAGCACCTCACAGCCTTCACCTCCTCTTGTAGTGTCTCTGTAAGATAGAAGAAGACACCTTGGACACTGAGATAAAACAGAATCACAGAACCACAGCATTACTGAGTCTGGAAGGGACCTCTGAATATCATCTCGTCCAAATTCCCTGCTCAAAACAGGGTCAACTAGAGCAGGTTGCTCAAGGTCATGTCCAGTCAAGTTTTGAATATGTCCATAGATGGAGACTCTACAACTGCTCTGGGCAAACTGCTCCAATGCTCACTCACCCTCACAGTAAAAAAAAAATACATATACATATTGACAAGATCCCTCTGATCCTTCTCTAAACTGAATAATCCCAGCTCTCTCAGCCTTCATCATATGAGAGACGCTCCCGTCCCTTAATAATCTTTATTACTTTCCACTTCACTCTTGCTTCAGTAAGTCCATGTCCTTCTTGTAGTGCAGACCAGGGGAGGACCCAGTGCTCCTGGTGGAGCCTCACCACTGCTAAGTAGAGGGAACATCACCTCCCTTGACCTGCTGGCAACACTGTTCCTGATGTAGCCCAGGGTCCTGATGGCTTTCTTTTTTTTTTCAAAGGCACACTACTGGCTTGTGTTCAACTTGGTGTCCACCAGGACCCCCAGGTCCTCCTCCGCCAAGCTGCTTTCCAACCAGTGCTGGTGCATGGGGTTATTCCTCTCCAGGTACAGAACATAGTATTTTCCTTTGCTGGGCTACTACTCTAAGAAACTTCCAGGTCCAAGGAACTGGGATATTTTCATGAGTAAACAATGGATTAGCAGAGCTTTGAGAAGTCAGCGTTGGGCTTTGCACCTTAGTGCCCACGGGCATGCAAGATGCAACAAAGCCTGTGGTGGCATTTTGTTCTGCCCAGGCTAATTGGATTTGCTTGTCGCTTCAAGTTGTGCCGTAGCAGAAGACAAGACTACCTGTTATGTTACAAGGAAATACTGGAGGAAAACCAACTTGTTTCTTTGTGCTTTCCAAAACATTAAATATAAGGTGTAAAATTAAGCCACACTGTGTATATATGAGTGTGACCATACACAGAGGGGACATACTTGACAAGCAGAGTATTGTGGTACCAGTGCTCTGACAACTTCTGATGCAAACCTTGGAAACATTTAGTTGGGATAATATATCACTTATTTACTGCCTTTTTGAATTCTTCAAGAAATTTGACAAACTAAAGCTCTGCTCCTCCCTATCTAGGAAAAAAAAAAAAAAAGTAAAAAAAAAAGTAAAGGCTAAGTATATTTAAAAAAAAAATGTTTTAAAAGCAGAAACACAATTGAGTAGCACCTGGAGAGAACAAAACCAAGGGTCTGGGGTGGTTGTCAGCTTCTGTCAAACATTTATAACTATTCCATAAAGACGCAGTCTTAAACTGCAGAAAGATTATGTAGGATCTAATATTTGTCATATTATAGTATTTGAGCTATAATAATCTTAAAATTTAAACAATCCACAGTATTTATTTAAATTGATTTTTATCTGCATTACTACTTGCAGAATCCTTGGGGAACATCTCATATTTTCATTGAAAACACTGAAAATAACATCGACACATCACAGGCAACTGATTTATCACCGTTTGAGGGATAATAGTTGCAATAGTTATTGGAGGATTATTGAGTTTATCACCAGGCAGACTCGAAAGAGAAAGTTAAAGCACGTATGTAATACGACATAGAATTGTAGAGAACAATACACGGCTTCTTATCATATCATGTGTATACTGATGTTAAAGTTAAGAAATCTAATTATATTCACTTTTCTCTCTGTTTGCAAAATGTAGGGCACGCACACTATTAAAAACGTATTGTCACTGTAGCAGAATTTCGCTTCTGGCAATATCATAACTCCATTTAATATCCTTAATTTAGTATTTTATGTTTAACACGCAGCTCTCTCTGGCTTAAAAAGATCTTCAGGTAGACTTATTAAAATTTTGAAACTCTGCATCTGAAATGGGCTCAGATACTGTAACATAAATAAGTTATTGTGCTCCATACATGCTATTACTCTGCTAATACTATCTGCAAAAACAAAGATACTTCTGTGCTTATATTTTATTTGGACTTCCTGAATTTCCACAGAGTAATGCAATAAAACATGAATAACCATAAAATATATAGTAATACAAACAGAAATTTTAAATTTATATGTGTTTTGTATTTTGCTAAGTCATTTCGAGTTATCTCCAGCATATCAAAATTGTCTTGAACGGTAATAGCTGTGTCACCCAGTTTAATGGCAGAAAAGTAGCAGCTGCTGTGGTTTTGGTTAGTAGAATTGTTAATCTTAAATCTCAGAAGAAAAAATACCACAGGTTATTTATTTATTCATTCATTCATTCATTCATTCATTCATTTATTTATTTTACCCAGAGGGATTGCTGAGAGACTGAAATTTGATTAAATTGTCTCTGAGTACAAAGAAGTTTTGCTCGCATTTGAAAAAAGCAATAAAGATGAACTTGGTGTCAGATAGCTTTGACTTCTGGTAGACTTAGTCCACTGACAACTAACCATCAGCTGTCTAACTAGATGGTTAGACTGAAGCTAGTCCTTTAACTGCAGGAGAGGGAGGAAAGTGGAACATTAGAAGTTAACCTCACAAATGACAGCTGTTGAAGCTCACATTGCAGGGGGCAGGTTCCCAGAGTTTCCTTTCTCCTGTTACATCAATTCCTACATCTAACAAAGGTAAAGCAGTCAGGAGCTGCAGCGAATCCTCCCACTGCCATGGGCCTCCTGGGGCTCCCTGCTCTCTGCGACACATTAGGTCATGCCCTGGGGCTGCACTGATGTGAGCATAGAGGTTCAAAGGGGTGTGTGGGCCACACAGCAGGGAGATAGGCTCCTTGTCGACCAAGTTGGGCTACAGGGCACTCCCCAGTGCTGCCAGGTCTTTTTCTTGTCTGGAAATCAACTGGTAAGATCCAGTTCAACTCTAATTTGCATGTGTGGGCCAGAAGTGAGACCAGATGAGATGAAGGACAGACATGGCCCTCACCACAGCACCAAAATACTGTCCACAGTATTTTGCAGTAATGCCATGCAGTAGTGCAGTAATGCCATGGATGCTTCCTCACTTAACTCCATTGCCTAAATCCCCTCTGCTCTGTCCCGGGGAGCAAATACCATGGAAGGACTGGCATGCATACAGCTGAACCCTTCCTTCAAAAAACAGTGTGGCCTGACCCATCATGATGACCCATAATGGCGAATAGTTTATGATCCTTGCTAACTCTATACTGTGTCCTGGCACTTTCTCAAAGAGTACCAGCCAGTGCTAGCAGAAACTCTGGACATTCACCAGGCAACATCCTGTGAAGCTGTGTCCTTCCCCCATTTCACTTCTTAGCCAGGGTGCAGCCCCATTTCCTGCTAATCTGGGCAGGTTCACTTTGCTGAGGAGCTCTGGGTGCCTGCAGCATCAGGCTTCCAGCACAGGCTGCGCCCTTGTAGCATTTCTCCATGAAGCTGCAAAGCTGCTGGAGTGCTTAGGTTTGAAGGAGCTTTAGGCGGAGCAGAGTGGAGGATGTCTTACTCCAAGACTGGCTCAGCACCATCAAGGCACGCTAAGCAGCATGTTAAACCACCTTCCATGCTCATGGAGATGGGTCAGCATGAGTCTGAAGGACATGATCTGTTCCTGATTTTACCTCACAGAGATAAACTCTTTCTTTCCTTACATATGTATCTGTACCAAACAGTTAGTTCATACAAAAGTTTTAAATTTATATATAGAAATGTTTTGGAATATATAATTATAAGCATGTAAATCTATATTCATTTTACAAGCATGAGGACTTGATTTTTACAAAGTACTTTTACAAATGAAGTAAATTAAACATCACCTTGGAAATGAGCATGTAGCTACCAAAATGAGAGATCCTATTTCTCTACTACCGAGTACACACAACCTGATTCAAACACTAATGAACACTGATGTTGTTAATCCTATTGCTACCTCACAAAGCTCCCAGTTACCCCAAGCAAAGGTTTTCATGTCTCCAACCTGAAGTGTTACTATGTTATGTACTTGGGCAAAAGTCCAAGTTCCCCTATTGTGTGTCCTTCAAAGGGAATAGTGGTTGGACGCAGTAATATACTACAGGAGCAGCACCAAAGTCTAAAGGAGATGGGCTCCATAAGTCTCAGATAAATTTAAAACCACTCCAAAAGCAACACACCAGGAGACATCTGAAATATTTTCTCTGGTCGACAGAGGCAAAAATAACTCATTGGGATTTCTGGCAGCATTTAGCAGCAATGAAATGCAGGCATCAGATGGACTGCTATCCAGCATACAATAAGATGAGCTAGGCCTGTCCTGGGAAGAGACCAACACATTACTCTGCACTGAACCTCCAGTTTCAGGAGGTTGAAGGAAGTTCCATTTTCATAGTGTTGTCACATAACTTGTAGTGGGAGAGGGAGAGGGCCTGGCCTGCCTGGGACCCCTGAAGCTAATGTGCTATACTTGGAAGACTTTGCTAAATAATATGGGTATTTCAGATAAGAGGAAGCAGGATAATTATATGTAATATTTTTTGGTATCTTTATCAACAGTCATTTCAGAAGAACAAGGTTTGGGCACTTCAGTTGCCATCCAAATGGTGACACAGATACCTGGAACTGGAAAATTTCAACACAGCACTACAGTCAATTTACAATATTGCAGTTAATTGTACCTGACAGAGCTGAAATAGTCTATTACTCTGAAGGACAGTACTGTGCTCAGACTGCATTATTCTAATTGGCAAACTACTTAAAGTCCCCATTTGGCCCTTGTTATTTTTATTTGAAACCTGTAAAATCGCTATGTTATTCATCCTCACAACACTGAGTAGAGGGGTATCTAATTCTAAATTCTTAACAACTCCTTTCCATCTAATGAGCTTTTTCTGTTTCTAGAAATCAAGCTACTTAGATGTTTAAAGTTGTACTATTGTACACGGACTAATCCTTTCTTGGGAGCACACATGCACTTTACTAGGACAGGATTCAGAAACATGTTCAAGCACTCAGTGGTTGTCTTACACTATTCTTGCTGCCATGTGAAGTTTGCATGCTCCTTAGTATGTGTCTCTCCCACGCCTACCAGCAACCTCTGAAACAGCTGAACCAAAGATGAAGACCACTAGGGAGCACTGGCAAGACCATACTAAATCCATTTGGCTGGGAGCTGTACTGGGTTTGCTTGGTAGCAGGAGGGCTACAGGGTTGCTGTACAGGCTCTCAGTAGGCAGCTGTAGGCAGCAGTCGGGTCCACCCCTGAGCCTTCTCTCCTTAATGCCGACCCAAGGAGCTCCCTCAGCCTGCCCTTGTACGCCGTGTGCCCCGGGCCCACGCTGTCTTGAATGCCCTGGGCTGGGCACACTACACTACACACACTGCACGCACATCAGTATCTTTCCTCTACTGGGAACACCAGAAGGGGATGCAGCAGTACAGATGCAGTCACTAAATTGTCCCCAAAGAAGAAAGTGGCTGTTATTTTTTATCACTTTTTTATTTTATTTTATATTGCTGTTTATTGAATTATTATTATTCCTAATGAAGCTCTTATTTGTTCTTCTCTGAATGAACAGTGACGCTGCGCTCCAGCACTTCTTCCCGGCAGACGTGAAGTCTTCTGCTTCTTCAGAGGAGCAGCTCTCTCCCTAACAGCTTTGGCTGATCTGCAGCTCTTCTTTGTGTTCTGCCATGGAAGGTGTGGCTTCCTCTTCAAGCAGCCATGGGGCAGCCTTCTTGTCCTCAGACAGAGACATCGCCGGGCTCCAGGTCCCAAGGTCCACCGTGGCTCTCTGAGGGGTTCCTTCTGCCGCCCTGGTGCAGCATCCCAGAGGAAGCCAAGTCCCCTCTCGTCCACTCCTTGAGACTCCGTGCAGAAGAGATGACACCTCTGGACGAGGTGGGGGTGGGGGATGGAGGATAGGGGACAGGAAAGGGAAGGGAAGGATGGCCGTGCTATGAGGCACGGCGGCCGGGCCGTGCATACGGAGCTGGTTGGCTGCTCCTGCGGTGCCGCCGATGGATCTTGGCGGCAGGGAGCCCGGGCACGTCGATCTCCATTGCCTCATCTGGAGGTGGATCTACCTCCATCAGGTCTTCATCCGGAGGCAGATCCACCTCCATGGGCTCCACAGCATTTGCTGCACCGCAGGGCACTGCTCCTTTGCGACCGGCGCCGGCCCTCTTCCACTTCCTCACCAGAGGCAGTGGCCTCATTCTCTTCGAGTTCGGGACTGAGTCCTCTCCTGACCCACTTAAGGGTGGGCAGCCTCCACTCCAGGTCCTCTTCCTTCCATCCATGATGGCTGTCGTCAGAGGGCCTGGAAGCTCAGCGAGTGGCGGGCCCTGCGCAGGGGCCTTTTATAGGGCCCGGAACAATCCGGGGGGCAGATGCCACTGTGACATCAGGAAGCCTCTGTGACGGTGGCCAAGGCATGGCCAGACGTGGCTGTGTTGGGAGAGGTGTCGGTGGCCTGAAAGACGCCCTCACGAGGCAGGAGGAGGAGGGTCGGGGGGCAGAGGGCCCCTCTCCTGGGGATGGCTCTCCCTGGCCATTTTGCCTGCCAGAGAGACAGGCTGCCCCTCGGGCACAGGGCCTGCCCTCCAGCTCCCCTCCCGTGCCCTGGCCTCCAGCCCCCTCCTCATCCTGTGCCTGGGCTCCCTGTGCCACAAGATCACACAGACACGCAGAATTTCTAGGTTGGAAGAGACCTCAAGATCATCGAGTCCAACCTCTGACCTAACACTAACAGTCCCCACTAAACCATATCCCTAAGCTCTACATCTAAACGTCTTTTAAAGACTTCCAGGGATGGTGACTCCACCACTTCCCTGGGCAGCCTGTTCCAATGCCTCACAACTTTTTCGTTAAAGAAGTTCTTCCTAACATCTAACCTAAAACTCCCCTGGCGCAACTTTAGCCCATTCCCCCTCATCCTGTCACCAGGCACGTGGGAGAATAGACCAACCCCCACCTTGCTACAGCCTCCTTTAAGGTATCTGTAGAGAGTAATGTCGCCCCTGAGCCTCCTTTTCTCCAGGCTGAACAAGCCCAGCTCCCTCAGCCGCTCCTCGTAGGACTTGTTCTCCAGGCCCCTCACCAGCTTCGTCGCCCTTCTCTGCACCCGCTCAAGCACCTCCATGTCCTTCTTGTAGCGAGGGGCCCAAAACTGAACACAGTACTCGAGGTGCGGCCTCACCAGAGCTGAGTACAGGGGGACGATCACCTCCCTAGCCCTGCTGGCCACACTGTTTCTTATGCAAGCCAGGATGCTGTTGGCCTTCTTGGCCACCTGAGCACACTGCTGGCTCATATTCAGCCGACTATCCACCATCACTCCCAGGTCCTTCTCTGCCTGGCAGCTCTCCAACCACTCATCTCCCAGCCTGTAGCTCTGCTTGGGGTTATTGCACCCCAGGTGGAGGACCCGGCACTTGGCCTTGTTAAACTTCATGCAGTTGACCTCAGCCCATCGGTGCAGCCTATCCAGATCCTCCTGCAGAGCCAGATGGTGGCAGCAGTGTTTCTGGAGGGGCAGGGCCTCCACTACCCCCCTGCCACCGACCAGGCTCCCTGCGAGTGGTGCAGCCCCCCATGCTGACAGCATCTGAGAGGGGGCAAAGCACCCAGACATCCTGCAGATGGGCAAGGGAGGCATGGCCAAGTGGTGCCAGGTCTCCCAGCAGTCAATAAAAGCTCTGCTGACGCTCAAGTGCTGCGGGAGCCCTTCTCAGGGGCCATCTCCCACACCTACCCCTGCCCCCAGAGCATGAAGAGGTGCCATCGCTTGTGCCCCGAGGCATGGGGGAGGAGAGCGCCTGGTCTCTGCGCTGCTGTGCCGCCACAACACGGGCAGTCTGTGGGAGGGCTGCCGAGGTCCTCGGGGCCTGGAGGTGGAGGGGTGTGGGGGGGTCAGTCTGAGGTTCACCCTTGCTCTCTTCCCTAGTGTTCAGGAGAAACCTTCTCAATGTTTTTGTGGCTTCTCTGCTTCCTCTTTCAGAGGAAGAGCTCTCCTGTCTGGCTGGAAGAATCACAAGTAGCTCCTGACTGGGAGCCTTCAGGGGCATTTCCAGGGGGAAGCTCCTGCCTGCCTAAGACACCCAGTGCACACCCTAAGACACCTAGAGGAGGGGGTCTGGGGCACTGCTGCCCGTGGGGGACCTGTGCTGGAGCAGTTTGCTCCTGGGGGATGGATGGATGGACCCTGTGGCACAGAGCCATGTAGGAGCAGGTCTTGAAGAGCTGCTACCTGCGGGCAGCCCCCACAGGCTCAGTTCGGGAAGGACGGCATCCCATGGGAGGGACCCCACGGGGAGCAGGGGCAGGGAGGGACCGTGAGGGAGCAGTGGAGACAAAGTGTCATGGGTTGACCACAGCCCACATTGTCCTTACCCCTGCACTGCTTGGGAGGGATGAATGGGGGGGAAGGTGGTTTTAGTTTGCTTCACTTTCATATTCTCTGGTGTTCTGGTGTGCTAGTGACAGGCAATACATTGCATTAATCTCCCTATGCCGAGTCTGGTTTGCCCATAACGACACTTGGTGAGCAATCTCCTTCTCCTTATCCCTAGAGCCCTCCCCACCATATTTCTCCCCCGTTCCCGTTGAGTAGGAGGGAGCGGGAGCGTTCAGCTGCCCAACAAGGTACAAGCACCACAGCAGCCTCTGCAGCATACCCAGGTTTTATCAAAAGACTACACAGGCAATAAAAAGCGTGCTCTTTGTTTCCCAGAGACTAGTGAGTGCTTTATCCTGATCCCGCGTGCCCTTCATCGTCCAGCAGCTGGACGCCCACCCAGGCGGGAGCCGGGCAAGGCGCCCCCGGCCCGGGCAGCCACCCCAGCACCTCCCCTTCGGCTCCGGGCCCGCCTGCTGCCCGGGGCCAGGCCCCGGCCCCTCCCTGCCGACCGGCCGCGTTGCCCGGGCAGCCTCGGCCGAGCTGAGCCGGGCCGGTGAAGCTGCGGAGCCCCCCCCGGCCCCGGGGCCGTCCCCTCCCCGGAGACCTCGGGCAGGCAGGACGCGGGGGAGCGCTGCGTGGGGCGCCCTGCTGGAGCCGGGTAGACCTGGCGGCCCCCAGCGGGCCCTGCCACCCTCGGGCGTTAACGGCGTGTTACAGCAGAGAGGGTCACGCTCTTGTTTATTTATTTTTTTTTTTTTTAAACTGCTTTTTCTTTGATTAAATTCGGATTCTTCTCCTTGGCCGGTTCCCGAGGACACATCAGCACACACAGGTATTCCTTCCTGAAGGTTTTCCTGCTAAGTCTCTATCTTATCCTCAAAATGAAAGCGTGTGACCAATGTAGTATTTAAAAGTCTGCCCCCGATGCAAACTTGCTGTGCCAGAATGGCGAAGAGGCTGTACCCTGCACCCTGTACCCCTCTCGGCTTTCTTCCAGTCCTCGGGCACCTCCTCTCTTCTCTACAACCTCTCAGAGGTGATGCAGAGTGGCTTAGCCACATCCTACAGCTCCCCCAGCACTCATGGGTGCATCCCACCCAGACCCATGGATGTCTAGGTATCACGTCTGCCTAAATGATATCTAACCCGATCCTCCTCAACCGAGGGAAAGCCTCCTTTCTCCAGACCTTCTCTGTTGTCTCCAGAACCAGGGATTCCTGCGGGCTGTGAAGACTGAAGCAAATTTATACACACTAAGTTAAGAAGTTAATCTGTACTGAAATGACAAGCGGTATTTAGTTGTCAACACAGGTGTTTTTCACACTTGTGTATGGTTTGATTTGTCTGAACTCATTGTTCTACAAGTGCATATGGTGGTAAGTGTGAGGAGGAAAATGAGTTATCTAAAGATAGGTGTTAAAAGTTGTAGTTCTCTTTGCCTGGAGCTATGGTTGGAGACCTAGCTCCAGTTTTTTGCTTGGTGTTACCATCGAGATTAAGGTTTGTAGAGACTTCCCATTGCTTGTCTGTTTACCCTAACAAGGTTATGTCCTCTAGCAGCCCCAATAAGAAAGGAGGCAGTTTTGGTAGTAATACTTTTCCCCCCATGCATGCAGACAGTGTTTTATTTTCATCCTGCATATGTGACCTGCTGTTTTGTTGTTATTTCTTTCAGGTCCTGGTAACTGAATTTGAAAAGACCATGCCTCTTCCAGAAACCATGTTTTGTGCTGAGCAGATCAAAATTCCCCCTGAGCTGCCAGATATTCTGAAGCAATTTACCAAAGCTGCTATCAGGACTCAACCTCGTGATCTTTTGCAGTGGTCAGCTGCGTAAGTATGGTGTTCTCGTAATGATGTAGTGCTATGAATACGGAACCACAAAGTCTTGATGGTCCTTTTTATTGTACAAGGGAGCTGAATTGTACATTAAACAACATGTATTGCATACATGCTTCTGTGTATTAATGGAACCTGTTAGCCTTTCAAAAATAGTATAGTACTCGATGTATTTTCTGCTTCACTGACATTTAGGACTGGCATATCTGTGGAATAGCTTGATTTTCATTAGAGATAAATGACTCTTTTTTGTTGTTGTTAATTGCTATCCTGAAGACCAAACTATTTTTTTTCTCTCACGTGAGAGTTAATTCTCAGAATATAAAGGACATGTAGAAATAGCCATTTAATTCTTAAACTTGCTTAGATTACTTTTTTGTTTATTTCCAGGAAAAAATCTCCTTAAACATTAATAAAAAAGGAAAAGGTCCTACAAAGTTGTGACTTATAGGTGCTAGTCCGTATAATAAATTTCTCACTGTGAAGTTTAAGATGTTTAAGATGTTTTTGCTTCTTTAAGTTCTATTTTTCTTTGACCTCAACTGCTCACTATCATTTTGTCTTGTTGTCATGGTTTAACCCTGTGGCCAGCTCAGCATCATCCATCTTCTCACTCCCTTTCCCCAGGTGGAGTTGGGGAGAGACTCAGAAAGGTAAAAGTGTGAGAGCTCATGGGCTGAGATAAGGACAGTTCACTGGGTAAAGCTAAAGCCGTGCACACGAGCGAAGCAAACCAAGGAATTTGTTCTCTGCTTCCCATCGGCAGGCAGGTGTTCAGCCACTCTGAATAAAGCAGGGCTCATCACACCTAATGGCTCCTTGGGAAGGCAAAGAGCATCACTCTGAACATCCCCCTCCTCCTCATCCTCCTTTCCCCCAGCTGCTATTGCTGAGCATGGCCCCACACAGTGTGGGGCGTCCCTTGGGCCAGCCTGGGCGAGCTGTCCTGGCTGTGTCCCCTCCCAGCTCCTGGAGCACCCCCAGTCTCCTTGCTGGCAGGGCAGCACCAGGAGCTGGAAATTCCTTGGCTATGTGTGAGCTCTGCTCTGTGACAACTAAACCATCAGCGTGTTATCACCACTTTTCATCTAAAATCAAAACAGCATTGTGTGAGCTCTGTGAAGAAAAGAAACTCTGTCCCAGCCAAAACCATGGCACCTGTCCTACAGCTTGTGTGGAGAAGTGCTCCGAATGGTATTTGTGAGAATGTCTAAATTGTGAGGAACTGAAAACTGTCTGTACCTGTGTCCATGAGGGAGGAAAAGCTGTTAACGAAGCTAGGTTTGAGTCTAGCTAGTCCATAAAAGAAGTGCAGCCAAATTGCTACAACTGCAGCGTTGGAGGAAGACAGTGGGAACATCTTAACAGTGCACTGTTAGTGCCTTGTTTTATACCACGGGAATATGATACTCATGGTGCATGGTGTACCTCCTCATGAGGGATGGGTAGGGAACATGCTGAAACAGAAATCAGCAGAAACAGCTACTGCCAGGTTGCTTAGGGAGACTGAAATATGGGTCTGATTTGAGCAGGGGCAGCACCACACTACCCTGGCTGTGCTGCTTTCCATGCTTGGGCTGTGGGACACCTTGGTTAAATGTTGAAGCAGCTTGGTCGGAGCTGCTGAGGAGCTCTCTGGTGTGCACCCCTCTTTCTGGAATACGTTCTTATGTGAGGGCACCTGAGATGGAATAATGCCCGGATTTGGGAACCAAATGAAGTAGAGGCAGGCCATAGTTTCATACGTGGTGCCAGCATTGCTTGAGGAACTTTGTGTCACCTTGTGTTGTAGTGTTTGTCCATAGGAATAGTCAGATGGGAAAACTGATCCAGCCGAAAAATAGCCCAGCTGTTACACCAACATACATGCAATGTATTTATTTCTGTTTGGTTAAGTGAGTGTGGTTCTGCAGTGCTGTTTGCTGTGCTTTTTTGGCAAGTATTTGCACAGCATGGGGTAGCCATGGCATGGACATGAATGACCAGCACATATGAATGAGGAAGAATGAAGAAATGCTCGAGTTAGACCCACGACTGCCTGAATGAAAACTGTTTTGTTTTGTTTTGTTTTGTTTTCCCAGTTTAGATTGTTGGCTACTTTATGGCAGAGATGGTAGCTCTAAAGGCTGTGGTAGCCTTATAATTAAAAGGATGTGCATCTCATTCTCTTTTCGCTCTATCCCTAAATTTTATTTCAGAGTGGACAGAAATAGCACCAATGCTTATGTGAATGCTGCAGTGCTAACAGTGTTGCCAGGGGTTTTTGGGTAGCATGTGGGGGGAATGTTAATTAAATCAGCAGTAAGATGCTCATCGGTCTAATAGGAGAAGTCTGTGTGAGGTTGTGCAAGCACATTCTGAAGTTAAGAACTTGCTGTCCGCCGTTGCCAAGCAGGGCTGAGTATATTGTGCATAAAATAGGTTAAGTTACTTAAGAATTATTGGAGTATTATAAAAAGGACTATGTAAAGTCTTAAGAGTGTGGTTTCCACTAAAAGAAACGGTGGAATTACCCCCTGGGCAGGGGAGAATAGCAATCCTGCATGCAGAGAGCTTGCTTAGTGCTGCTGCCTATGTGTGGGAGCATGAAGATTCGTTTATGGAACTGTAAGACCGCTTACTTCTGTGTAGCTTTTAATCATCCTACGCATTAAGCTATGTTGCTGTTCCCATTCATGTAGGTACTTTACAGCGCTGGCAAAAGGAGAAGCCCCTCCTGTGAAGGAGAGGGTGGAAATGCCTTTAGCGAAACAGAAAGAAGACGCTGGTTTGACCCCAGGGCTCCTTAAAGTCTTGCATAAACAGGTACAAACCGGCCTTTGGCAATAGTGACAAATGCTAATGTGGTTTTCTGAGACAAAAAGATGTTGTAGACAGCTGGGGAGACTGTCAAATACTTGATGTGTTTTGGGGAGGGACTTGTGTTCTTAGTTTCACTCTGGTTTTCAGCGTTCTTAGTGTGGTGGTATGGTTTTGTTCACAGCTTTCTCCTAAGGGCATGGTTAGCGTTGAAGAACTGAAGGAAAAATGGAAAAACCTGTGCTTGCCCGAGGAGCAGCTAGAAGCTATCCTGCAGTTGGATGTCCATGATGAAGAAGAGGTGGAGTGGATGAAGATCCTGGCACTGGGGTGCAGCGTGCTTGGTGAGGTATGTTCGCAACGGGAACCTTCAGGACCAGCACCTAATGGTCACGTATGAGTATAAGTAATGCAAATGGACCTTGGGGTTAGGTTGTGTAAAGGTGCTTTTGTGTCACTTGGTGTGCATCTGCAAGCTGCACCTGGCTAAATGGCTCCTGTGTTTACTTCTGCTCTCTGACAGCTTTTTTTAACCCAGAAAGGGCGGGCTGTGTCCTCACTTCACAGGGTGGCAGTAGAACAGCAGGCCTGGCTGCGGGGAGCTTAGCTCATGAGAGACAGGACGATGGAGGCATGGTGCTCATGGCTTCGGTGCAGAAGTCCACAGAGCAGAGCTGGAGGGAGAAATTAAAACATCAGTTTCTAATTGTGTAGCTAATTACATTTTCACAGAAGCAGTTAATGTTACTAAATCTGCATTTAATTCTTTTAATGTCAGTAATGCAATCTCAGCAGAGCATTTTAACAGAATGATAGATTATAAAGTACTTACACTAAGCTGATGTTCTTCTGAAGGATAATATTTAAAGGCTTCTGCAATAGGGAATAAGGGCTACTAGGAGGAAAATATTTTTGAATGTTGAGATATCCAGAAGTCCTAGTTCTCCACTTGAACTGTATATTTCTTGATTCCAGCTCCTCCCTTTTTCATTTTTGAAAATGAATAATTTTGCATTCTTCCCCTTGTTAAAAAACAAAATGAAAATAAATAACAATAAAAAAAGCAACATAAAAAAATGCAGTCACAGGAGCATCATTCTGATGAAGCTGTGCAGCCTAGATTTACCTCCTTTGTCCATCCTTTCAGATATTAAGAGACTGATTAGATTTTGGCTCTACATAACAAAACTTAAACTTCAGTTTCCTAAACCTGAAAGGAAGAAGCTCACAAACTGTTACATTCATTTCCTCCAGTTGTAAATAGCATCCCTATTGGAGTAGGGTCACAGTTAAGATACAAGACTAGACAAGTAGAGTCCTAACCTAGAAGCATGTGAACTTCTTCATAACACCAGTCAACCGAAGTATTTTTCTGTAAAACTGATCTGTATTTTGAGTCTTACCTGTTGAGAAATAACCACACGAGTAGCCTGTTAAGATGCCTTTAAAAGGTGGGAAATTGAGTGGGAATAAATCTACTGCGTTAAGTGAGGAAATGAGTAGCAGCTTGGCATGGGAGGAGGAGGA
Organism: Netta rufina; assembly: GCF_964035555.1. NCBI lineage: Eukaryota > Metazoa > Chordata > Aves > Anseriformes > Anatidae > Netta > Netta rufina. The sequence continues at coordinate 83,710,077 of NC_140124.1, read as the reverse complement.
ATGGTGATAAAGTGGTAGCAAAGTGCTGAGGCTAGAAGGCCATGCAGAGATTCACATCGTGTAAGCAGCTGTTTCTCTGTCCCCAGAGAGACCTCCTGTAGGAGGAGCTACATTAAGTAAAAACTTCAAGAAGAGGTTTTACTGAAGCTGCTACTGCTTCAACTGTTAAGGGATTATAAAAACAAGACTTCTCCGGCAGGTATTCTAGATTGTTGAATAGACATTGCATTTATTTTGCTTTTTTTTTTTTTTTTTTTTTTTTTTTTTTTTTACTATTAGGGATTTTTTTTTTATATATACAAAGTTGTTGCTGGCTTATTAATGAAAAGGTAAAGGTAAATTTTGAAAAAGTTATAACAAAAATATGACTTCCTGGGTTAACAAAACCCTGTTTGTTTGTTTTAATAGTGTCAAACCAGTCTCTCACTCAATGCAATGCCATGGCAAATTTTTCCACACTTCCCCATATAGCTCAGTATGGATAGGGCAGTGGATGATAGACGTTGTACGGAATAAAGCATTTTTTTAAGCATACTTTGAACTAACACTTTGAGGCATGTTTTTTGTTGCTCAGAGAACTTGAACCTTTTTTGGCTTTGATTAACTGAAACATTCTTGAAATGTTTTTGGCCTCAGTGTTTTTTCTATTAACTATTAAAATGGAACTTGCATACAAGTAGGAAAACAGTAAATTCCATCGTTCCTAATAAAATAATATAATAATTTTTTTATTTTTTTTTTTTGGTGGATTTGTCTGTCTTAACTGCTGCTACAAATTCATTTAGACCCGTTGAGATAATGTGTGTGTATAAATGGATATATTAAGGTCTGAGTTTTTACAGTAGCAGAATAGAGCAATTTGGCCATATTGGAGGTATGGCTCAGAGTACCCTGTGTGATCTTTAAGCATTACAGCATTATGGTATTCTTTATTTCTGTTACTTGAACTTTAGTATTGTTTCCACCTCACAACTTGTACTGGCTGGTAAATTTGATAATGAAAGTTAGGTAATGATGATTAAAGCCTTCATTTCATCTACACTTGATTTTCAGTGGCTTACAGTCTGCATTTTGTCATGATGTACAAAGGATGTTCATGGCTCTGATACTTCTCCTTTCATATCTTGACTGCCCCCCCCACAGTCCTTGCTGAGTTCAATGAAGTATGCCTGCGAAATTTTAACAGAGGACCCAGAAGGTGGAGCGGCTCGTGTTCCCTTCGAAACATTCTCCTACCTTTACTCCTATTTGGCCAGTATCGATGGAGAGATACCGGATGAGAAAATTCAGGAATTCCTCAATGGAATTAAAGAACAAGCGTAAGTATTCAATTCAGCCATCAATTTTAATATAAGCATCACTTCTGGGCTCTCTGCAAGCCTGTAATTGTAGATGCGTAGTCTAGCTTCTCTTGGGTGTAGCCATACTTACATGAGTAAAAGCTGACTAAGGTTAGATCAAAAGTGTCAATAGTTATTTTCTCTGAGTGGTCAGCCTTGGGGGTTTGAGCTGTTAAATGATAAATTTTTATTTTTCCACTTCTGAAATATTGAAGTTACTGCCTGGTGATGTGGTTTTCCCCTTAGGAAGCAGTTACAAACTGCTTTGTATCATCTGTGTGTTAATGGTAGTGGAACTATCGGTGTCTTATGGGCTGCTCTTGTGGTGGTTGAGATAATAAATCAGAGAGAAAATAGGAGCTCCCACTTGAAGTCTGTGAAGTTTCTATTGTGTTTCTCCCACATTACTCCCCCCTGGTGCAATTTTTGTAGCATTAGCTATGGTAAATTGTCCTTCTTGGAATGGTCTTGGCATTGGTTGCCTTCGGTTTGTATAAAAGACAAATACTATACATAGTCCCACCTGAATTCATCCTGTTTTGGTTTTCATACCGAGTTAGTCTTTTTGGAATGGGTCTTTCTGTCTTGACCGCAACCAACTTCACACACAAGAATCCAAAAACGCACAGGCACACACATGAACTGAACTTTTGTCATTAGCTACCAGATTGATTTTTACTTAGAACCGTGTTTTAATAATAGCACTTCTGCTTGCAGTTAATATAGGCCTCAGTTGTATCTTGCCTTGCATGCTAGGATTTACCATATGTGCTTTTCTAAGACATCTGCTTTTTATTCCTTTCCAGTGACCAACAAGATGGCATGGTACAGCTCAGAAACTTTCTGAGCCAGCCTTCAACGCTGTTTTGATCAAGCCTACCGTTCTGGACCAGGTGAGGGTGGAAAAAATAAACAGAAGTAAGTAGCATACAAGAAGATTCTTTTCTCCAGGATTTTTTCTTTTTTTTTTTTTGAAATTACCCTTTATCAGACATTAGTTGTGTGATTATATTGATTTCCTGCCTCTCAAATAGATGCAGGCACCTTCAGAGTGGTACTTTGACTCATTTGTTTATACACAGTGAAATGTATTTTGCTATGAATCTTTCTGTCTGTACTTCATAAAGACAAAACTATGTGTAGAGAAGACTGGACAGTGACAAGTGGTGCATTTCTCATTATCCTTCTGTACAGCACTGATTTTTTTCTTTTATTTTTAACTGGTGTAGATTGTCTTTTGACTACCTTGTCTGCAAATTAGTCTGACAGAGATGAATAAAATCTGAGAGAGGCTGTACTAAACTCAAATAGACAAGAGATCAACATAATTTATTAATAGATACATTAGTCTTACACATTTACACATTTTCTGGCATACACTGCTTCCATCCTGACAACCCCTGAACACTATTTCATTTTGTCTCCGAACACAGCTGTGAAGCAACACCAGTATTATGTTCACAGAATTACTGGCCCTGGCACAACACAAGTAGCAGTATGTTCTGTGCAAGTAATTCTTTGAACAGCTGGCAAACAAAATCATTACGTTCTTGGTCCTACTTCCTTCTTTTATGGCTGTGATATTTGTCTTCTTCCCTGAAAGGAAAAAAGAGAAGTGTGCATGCTGTTAGATTGATACCTTATTCTCTGTACTAAATTCTTACACACAAGGGCTACAGCTGCCTGACTCGGAAGCAGGAGTCAGCTGACACCATTTAAGCTCACCTCTCTCTTTTTCTCCGTGACTCTCTGTCTTTGCCTCGTTCACGACTCCTTTTTCTTTTACTTGGACTCCTGCTGGTCTCTCTCCTGTGTCTGGTGCGTTCAGCGTCCTTAGAGCTTCCTCCAGACTGCCGCGAGTCCACTGAAGCAGACCGTCTGTCTTCCCTTCTGAAGAACAGTTATTGATTGGTACTGATATTATTCAATAAGAAGCTTTGCAATCACTATTGTTTTCAGTATCACTTTTGCAATATACTGCCTAATAACAAGAGGCTTAATGAGTCTTCTCCATCTCCCCCCAAAATGCAATACCTCCCCCAAAAGAGGTCCTGGGTCAATACCCTTATATGCACCCATTTCAGCAAACTAACTAATCCAATTATCATTTCTTACAAACCTTGCTCCTCAAAGCTGCTCTAATATTGCAGTCTTATCTCTACTTAAGAAACAGGAGAATGTGGAAGGGATTCATTCTGTTTTGCTTTAAATCCCCAAGTCTTTAACCACCTGCCCTGAGCTGCTACCTCCCATTAGAGGAGCCTGCAAGCTTGACCTAATTCCTTTATTCACCTTTACTTTAGTGCTGAAAACAAACACCTAAAGTGTCACCTTTCAGTTTGTTTCATCTCAGTGAAGAAGCGTAAGTAGACCAGGTAATAATTCCACTGACAAATGCATTGTGTTAAGAACTCAAGAAGGTCCAAATATTTAGTAAACTTGGAAAGCCTTTTCTTTGAGGTATTATATTTTACTGTACCACATGACAGAATATGCTACAGAATAAGAAGAAATCCTGCACTTGTATTTTCAAGTATCTTTCTGTTCCCAGCTATTATGTGTATGTTTGGACACAGGGAAGCAGTGCTTGTTCCCCAGCTACATCAGAAACTATCTATCCATGTGGATCACTTACAGCTCATCTTCTTATCCCTGAAAGAAAAGTACTAATTCTTTTTTCTCCATCCTTTATGTAGTCAGAGCTGCTCAAGCAACAGCTTAACAGAATTGGCATACAATAAACTGCATGTGTCTTAGCTGAAGGTAGTATGTGCTATATAGAAAGCAGTACAGGATAACACTACAGGCTGTCACGCTGCTCTGTCCACGCAGAAAGGACATTTTAGCATTCATGAGGAATTTGCTATCTGTGACATACCTTCCTGAAGATTTTGTCTTTCCTCCTTCACACATCTCTGCATTATCTAGCCTATTCTCCTCCTGCCACTGACTGCTGAGTTCTTCCATATGTACACCAATCACATCCCGAATCACCTGCAGATTAAAGAAAGATTTTAAACAACACAAAAGCAGCATGCCATGGTAGTTGCCTATGACATACTATATATCTTAAAAACAAACAAAAAAAAAACCCACAACATTTCAGTATAAATTTAATAGCACCATTTCACAACAGTCTGGTGTATCTGGTTGGCATTTTCACATTCAAAATTTACTAATGTCAGAAATGCTTCAGTTATTTGTAATTTGCTTCAACTAACCAAAACAAGAAGATTTCTCTATAGTTTGCAATTCTTAAGGCAGAGCACAAGAAGCAGAATAGATGTCTTCTCTCAATGGGTGTATTGTTTATACCAATATAAAGTATACAAAAAAACCAACAACTCATATCTTTGTCTTAAGACATTCACCTCAGTGTAAGACTTCTTTGTGATGTGAACGTTCTTAGCCCTGTACGATTGCCGTCGCCGTTTGTAGTCTCGCATTTCAGCCAGAATTTCAAGATGGGACTTTGGACCTTTCTGACTGTCATCTAGCAAAAAATTAGAAGTAAAACAAATGGCCATTAGCACAACATTAGCACCTGTGGGTAGGCAAGTCTGCTGGATTTAGTAAAAGGAGTCTGAAACAAAATACACTGTATTGTTTCTGAAGTTTCTCCAATACTTAGTAGCAATTATGGACTTAACACAAGCTTCCTTTCCAACTTTCTTACTGTTTATACAAGGCTAGAAAAACACCACGCAGATGTTACTATGTGATCTGTCTCCCAGCAGTGACCCAAATCAACATACAGGGTTGCAGTTTGGTCAAAATGCTACAAAACACAAGCCATGTATCCAAAGCTGGTATTACTGTAAGAAACAATGATTGAGAAAGCCAAGTTCTGTTGAACAGTTACCTGTATAGATAACAAACACTATCTGCTAAGCACAACAGGGTCACAGAATAACACAGAATAACACCAAGTTTCACGTGGTACAGTTACACAGCAGCACGTCTCAATAGTGGTAGGAGGCCTTGTCCACTATATCCCTTGCTATGATGCTCAAGAATTCAACTGAATGACTGCACCAACCTGCCTTGTTAGGCTTTTTTTAATTTTAAATGATCTTTAATCTTGCCATCTCTTATAGTAAATACTGTTCCAAACTTCACAAGTAATTGTCAGTATTAAGACACCTGAAGTCAGTTGCTATGACAGAAGATCTATCCATTAAATATACATAACATCTATGCCAAGGAAAGAACACCACGGCTTTCTCAGAGCTGTCAGCACAAAGACTACCAGACCAGTATTTTCTGATGCCAGACTGTCATTGTGACTTTGAAGAACAGTATGTTTTTCCTCAATAAAAGTAGCAAAATTCATGTTGGCTTTCACCAAAAGTCATCTACCTATATGACATAAAAGCTCCGAGCAATAAAACAGCAGTAGGCCATCTTCCAAACCTTGGGTGATCTTTGCTGCTAAATCCACAAAGAGATCGCTGTCATTTTCTGTGATTTGTGACTTCGACCTCTGTTTCTTTGTTTCCTCAACAACATAATCATAAAGAGCAAGGCGGTCAGCTTGAGTCAGGTCACAAGTGTAACGCTTATGATTTTGAGGAACTTCTACAGGCAGTGATGAATAAGATCCTGGAAGTTGAACAGAGAACTGTTATTAGTAAGACAGCATAATTATACAGGAAAAAAAAAGGAAAAGGTCAGCAATGCCATAAACATGCATGCTATGTTCATCCTCCCCTTATACATCTGTAAGAAGTTAAGTCCTTCTTCACTTGAAAGGGTAACACAGGAATTTTATTTTTAGAATGCACTGTTCTTATAGGGTCACAGAAGCCCATAAAAGTGCCCTAACAGTTATGTGCTCGTGATTTTACAAGAATCCTACAGCTTATGATCAATACCAGCCTTCCTGTCCTATTATACAGCTACTTTTTTTTTTTCCATTTGTCTTTGTTGACAAAGACTTCCAATTAAACAAGCAATCTCAAGTCAGTAAATCTTAGAATAGGCCAAGACACCACAATAAAAATCACTCTGTATAGTTTTAGTGAGATCTTCATAGAAGTGCAAACTTGGAGTGAAAACTGCACAGCAAACACTGGCATCTAGTGGCTCACTGACATATCTTTGTGGTGCACCGGGTGACAAAAGGCTTAGTTTCTCTACTTGGATATACACGTGTCAAATTGAGTTACCACTTCTCTCCAGAGCAAAATACACTCGACGCACTCCAAAAAACACAGTGCCAATCAGATGAAGGCTTTGCCAAGCCAGAGAAAGAAGAACGGCGTGGAAATCTATGCCTGAGCAAGCGCTGCTCTATTTGTCAGGTCAGGAAAAGTACAAGTGCACTTTTCCTTCTGCACATGTGCTAGCCAAACCAAAAGTGTAAAGGCACAAAATGCTGCATCCTTTAGGTGTTGCAGTAACTTCCAAACTACATGCTGCAGCTTTACACTGGCTCCTATAGGTGGCCCTACTTTTCTACTCTTAGCCTCAACTCTTCAGGAGAAGCATAGGTCACAGTCAACCTACTCTACAGACTAGTCACAAAACCCACTGAAAAACGAGACAAACTAATGTGCTGAGAGCATCGGCAAAGGACATTATTGTATGTGTAGATGTGTATCTATTACACAACTATGTAGAGCCTTGAAACAATCCAACATAATACTAATGTGAACATCGCTCAGTTTTTGATCTATGAAATGTTGGACAAGCGCACACAGTTCATGTTTAGCAACTAATCCTTAAACAAAATTAAAAACACAGTCCTCCTTTTTCCTTTCCTCCTCATCCATTCCATGAACAAGAAGTCTGGAGGCTGCTTGTGAAGAGCTGGGGCCACACAGGGCAGAACACAGTACCAGAAAATACAGGCAGAAAACTAAGTGTATATAATGGGATGGGAAGGAAAGGACTAGTGCTTCCGAAAACTCTTGAGTTTTGCATCTGAAGAGAACTAGAAGTCTGAGTACAACAGACTCAAATTCTTTTACCTGGTTGACCTGAATAAAGAAAGTTGTTACGCCCCAAAATAAAGACAAGAAGGAATATTAAAAATTAACTTTAAAAGATCCTTCACAGCAATTCCACAAGAGAGCTAAAGAAATCATCTCCATACCTGCATTCTACTTACCTTCACTGTAGCCTATGCCTTCTTTCACACTTTGAGCTTTAGCTTGCTGAACAATACGAAACTGGAGATCTTTATCTGCAGATAGAGAAGAACTTTTACATCAAGTAGTTGGTAGGGCCAGTCTTTATTCCCCAACCTCTATTATGAGATTTATGGTATTTTACAGAACATTGTAGTTTTATTGATGCATAAGGGAGTCTAAACTAAAAGTGTTTTATTCTATCCCATACTTGAACTATGGGGAGGAGGGGTAAAAAAGGAAAGGATTTCTGGGTTACAGGGATATGGAAAGACGTGTATGTACATTGGAACTCTCTCCTGTATCGTTACTGTATGTCCAAACTCTAGGGCCAGTTTTTCTGCCTTATTAAAGTGCTTTTTAATGCACTTTCTGCACTTGATGTACAGAAGAACCTAGATAAATTACCAAAGAAAAACGATTCTGTTTTACTATTAAAATGGCCCAGGGACCTACAGAGCAGAATTACACAATGAAAGAGGTTAAATGAATAAGGTAAAGTAAGGCAAAGCACAGTGACAAGACAAAATAAATCTATGTGATGGAAACACTCAGTTTTTCTAAGATGTCTTGGAGAGTTTATGGGCAAGGTAGTGCAGTGTGCTGGTGTGAGGACACAGGCTTCACCACACCTGAGGTGCTCCACACAGGCCACCCCACAGGAGCAAGGATGGTGTTAACAGGTTGCCCAGAGAGGTTGTGGTGGCTCTCTCACCTTAGAGAGACTCAAAAGCCATTTGGACACTGTGCTGGGCACGCAGCTCTAGGTGGCCCTGCTTGAGCAGGGCGCTGGATCAGGCGACCTCCAGCCTCCCCTTCTGACCTCAGCCCCGCTGCAAAGCGCCCCCACACCCACCCACCCGCTTACCCATCGCAACGCCGGGCACCTTCAGGTTTTCGTAGAAGAAGCTGGAGTCGTACATCTCAGCCTGCGGGACACAACAGCTTGGTCACAGCACAGCAGCCCTACCTCATCAAGCCGCCCGTGGCGTCCCCAGCCCACAGCCCTCACTTGGGGTCCCCGGGGGGATCCGTGCATGGGGGCTACTTGCAGCACCTTAAAAGCCCCCATTACCCCCCCCCCCAATTCCTCCCACAACGCAGGACCCCCCCTTAAGCCGCATCGCACCTGCTCCTGGTCGGAGTATCCCATCTTGCGGAGGCGGCAGGACGCCGCATGCCTCTCCAGCGACGCCCGGGGCACCCGGTGATGGCTGTCGTAGGGGCACACCACCCGCTCCACCTGCCGGCCAAACACAGGTCAGCGCCCACGGACACCCCAAGCTCCCGCACCCCCGAGGAGCCCACCGCCACCGCCAACGCCACCGCCAACGCCACCGCCCTCTTGCCGTTACCAGGTCGCCCAGCCACACGGCGCTGCCGGCCGCCATCGCCACCGAGCGCCACAGGGAAGGGGAGGGAAGGAGACGCCGCCGCCGCCATCTTTACTCCGGGCGCACCCCGAGATAGGGCGGCGCCATTTTGTGAGGCGGCTTCAGCCCGGCTGCTGAGGGCGGGGAGGGAGGGAAGGGGCCGAGGGAGGCGCCGCTCCGCTCCGCCCCGGCTCCTCCTCAGCCTGCCCCGCCGGGGGGCAGGGGTACCAAAGGGTGGTGCTGCATAGCACAGGGAGGGAGGGGGTGTGCGTTTCGTCTTGGCACCATCCCCACACATGCACAGCCCAAGGGACAGCGTGGGAGAGAGCCACAGAGCTGGCACATGCCCCCAGGAATCCTGTCTGCTGTTTGACCAAATTACAAAAGCCTTCCCTTAGATGCTGAGGACTCAATAAAACTGGAACATAAAACAAGGGAAGAACAACTATCCTAAGAAATAAATTTAGTGTGATTGACAGTTTTTGCTCGCCTATTTTTGTCTTCTGTGAGAAAAGTGCATATGACTCGAAAGACGAGTCAGTGTAACAAGGCGGGGTGGGGTGGAGGAAGCACGACAGATGTAGCTGCCAGAATGACTCTTGTACATCTGCTTTCCTTAGCAGATTACAGCCATTTCTCTCCTGCACTGTGAATTTGAGACTCAGCTGGGGTTTTAGCCCTCTGGGAGATTTGCTGGCTCTCGCTATGTTTGCCTGAGGATCTTTGACTTCACACAATAAAGAATACTTGGAGCTGAAGACTTCCCATCTGCCCTTGCCGTTTCATCTATGCTGTAGCAGGGTGTGCTGGCTAACATTAGCACATTTTGTCATAAGAGTAATGAGAACAGCTGGGCAAAATGGTGCTGACCATCTCATCTCCACTGGAAAATGCTGTTTCTTCAAAATTACAAAAGTCAAGTTCAACAAAATATCAAAGCAGTTGTTTTTTTTTTTTTTTTTTTAAATAATAATTTGCTAGAATTAAGCTAAATTTATAAGTAAAAAAATATATATCAAAATAAGATGATATTTAAAAATCAAAATCAGTATAGATAATTTGCTCTGTTAAACCAGAACATTTTGTGTGATTCAAAATAATCCTTGGGTGCTTTTTTCCCCCCCTAAAATAACAGCTCCTGTGATCATTTTTCCTCTGGCCTGTATGGATTTGATGAAATGGCTGAGCAACAAACCACCGGGGTGAGTGTTCTCCTTTCTAGAGCTGTAGGAGAAAAAGTCCAGAGAAGCTTCATTCCTGTGATACAGTAAATCCAGTTACGAGGCCGCTAGTGCACAGACCACAGTGGGGCCTGGGCTAAGATTAAGCCTCTGAAATAGGTTTACAAGAAAATCAAGGACAAAAGGTGAGCCAAGGCCTTTAAAAAGTCCATCGGGATACTGTGAAGCAGCTCCACGACACAGCAAGTCAGTGTGCAGCTTCACGGGGATCCTCTGCGGCAGCACCGAGTGCCCCGCACCCCTGTGCCAGCTGAAGTGGTGACAACGCTCTGGGAGGAGATGCTCCAGCTGGTCCTTGGGTAGGGCTCCCAAAAACTGGAGGACAAGATTTTAGGTTCAGCAGTGCCTTGAGAAGTGGCTGTAGTCACAGTGCATCCCAGGGATGCCCTCAGGGCAGCTGTGAAAGCTGCTGTGGCTCTTGCTGCGTTTGTCACTTTGGGGCATGAGGGGATAAGGTGCTTCCATGAGCCACTTTCCCAGCTCACAAAAATTCACAGCACTGCTTTCCCTTACAGGCAACAGCACACTTACATTGGTTTCCCATCAAATGGGAGGTGAGATCACCACAGACGTTCAGCTACATAGCCTTTTGTGGCTGATTCCAGCCTGTGGCATACCCTCCCCTGCACGCTAGGACCATGCTGGCTGCAGGCCAGCAGCTTTGTGAGCCTGTCATTGAACGACACGGCTGATAACACACCATTGAGTTTAACACATATCTGCCTCCGCGGTCCCTTCTGAGGAGGAGAGAGGAAACAACACAGCTGCATTTCCCCACGCAGAACAGCCTCCCAGAAGGGGGTACGTGAACACAGCCTGCCCCCCTTGCAGTGCTGCAGTGCTGAGTATGCTGGGAATCTGGTGCTCTTTCTGAGCAATATTGATCTCCTGAGGAAGTCACTGCAGGAACCGGCCCCAAATACCCTCACAGTGCAGCAGAACAATCTGAAACTGCAGGATATGCAGAAGGCACAACAGGGAAATAGCGCATACATTATGGCAGCATAAAGGCTGTACAGCACTCCTGGGGAACTCCATAAGTGTACCACCCCTCCTTCTCCTCCAGATACAATTTATACTGCTAGAAAATCCAGCTGCTTACACATCTGATACCCTTTAATACTGCTCATACAGGCCAAACCTTTCTGATGATCATGCACCAGGGGTGGGAGTCTCATTCTGAGAGACAAAACCCTTCCTCACACAAATCACACAGGGAGGAGCATCCCTCACCCATGGCTTGCATTTTTATTAATTCGCTGATAACAAAACCTTGCAGGCACTCTGCAGTCTTTTAAATATGTATTTAGAAGCATATTGGCTCCTTGAACAAAATGATTTGTTTCCAGTGTAGCAGAGAACATGCTTTTCATATTTAACATTCCCTCTATTGCTTAGATTCATTCTTAGAGGTGTATTGTGTTAAAAGTTCCTTCTGGAAAAAACAAACAAACAAACAAAACCCACAAAACACCACCACCAACAAAAACCTATGAAATCTCAAACTATTCATTCTTTTTAACATGTTTCTGGTAAAGAAAATTTAAATAAGCATTTTAACATGCTTTTCAGGCCTTGCCATGGCGTACTTGCATGTTTCTGGAAAGAGAAAGGTCCAGGGAGCAAGGGAAAGCAAGCTGAAAGATGAAAAGATGCTTCTTGGGACTACTCAAAGGCCAAAATGGAAACAGCCTGGCTTATAGCTCCAGGCAGCCCATGCTGGCTTGGCAGGTAGAAAAGACAGCTTTTGACCTGCAACTAGAATAGATTAGTGCTGGGCCCCACCCCAAGATATCTGGCGAAGCTGCAAGCTAGCACAGGGCCTGGAGTGAGCAGCCTTCTCCTGGCAGCCACCAACACGTCCTGAAGCTGGGGTGTGCTCCACCAGGGCATAAAACTCATTTTCTCCAGGGAAGATGTGGTGCCCGGGTTGATAACCCAGGGTTCACTCAGCAACCTACTGAACTAGACAGAGATTTTGTCAGGAGAGAGCACACAGGCACTTGAATTTTATTTTTTGGTCAGTGCAGCTATTGCTCCCTGCTCTCCTAGACTTCAGCTAAGATGCTACGCTCCAAATCCGCAGCACAGGCTCAGCTGGATCAACCTTGTTATCTGCAGGGACACGAGGTGAGCTTCTCTAGCAGGCGTGAATCAAATTAGAGAAATATTCTTCACGGCATAAGCAGACTCCTCAAAATTCCCCATGCCAGATTCGTTACCAGAGATTAATTTCCATCATTTGCTGTCTGAGTTCCAGCTTTGCTGCCCTTCCAGGTCACCCCGAGCCCTGGCGTGGGGCAGAGCAGGTACTAATGGTAAGCAGAGAAGTTGGAGATTGCTCTCAGGCCTCATTATTTCCTCTGCCACGGGAGCCCAGCTGGTTTATTCATTCAGCTCTGTACCACCCAGAGCCTGCTATGGGTCCTTGGCTCCTGCATTGTACTGCTTGCTGTTTTTTACCTTAGCCTCGTTCACAATTACAGCCCAAGGTGTATGTTACAAACTGCACTACGCTGGACACTCCAAAATTGATTTACAGGTGGCAGCTCTAGCACCTGCTAATGCCTTATTGATTCCTCTTTTTGTGTCTCCTGTGATCTCCGGTGGAGGCAGCAGATTTAGATCGGCGGATCAGATTGGCATGACCCTTATCTTTAAAGATAAAGAATCTGAAAGCTTGGTGTTGCCCCCGCATGTCAGATTTGCACGGAGCCTGGATGCCAACCTGTGCTTGCACACGGCAACAAGAGGTATTGCTGCAGGAGTACTGCCAGAAAACAGCCTCGCATGATGGACCTGGAAACTCACTGAAAGCAGGTGGAAGCAAATCCAACCTCCTCTTGTGTGGTGAAGCTTTAATGTGGGTGGGTTTGCTCCTGCGTGGACTTTTCCACATAAGCCCTCACACCTTCATGGCTGCTGCACTGCGATCTTTGGCCCTTTTTCTGCTCCTGCTTTGCGAGGAACTCTCCAGCCAGGCAACGCCTGCTGCCTGCTCAGCGCCGAGGTTGCTCACCTGCCTCCTTCTCCTGAATTTTGCTTCCAGCACGTTAATTCAGTTAATGCCCTCAATGATAAAGCATCGTGCCCTACACGCTCTCGGTGTGGCGACCCTTGTGGCACAGGGTTGCTTGTCCTCTGTGCTGGACATGAGGAAAGAACATGCATTCATTTTAAAGCCACACGAATGAGGTCTAATTGATTTTTTTTCTCCCACAGAGGTGAGACCCAACGATTTACCCATCTGCTTGCCATTTCCATGCACCAGTCTTCCTGGAGTGGCTTTGCAGCCGGAGCTGGAGGTGAGGCTTTGTAGCACACCCCACCAGGAGCTCGGTCTCTGCCGAGCAGAGGTGTCAGCCCTGGAGGCAGCTCCCTGCTGGTGAACGTGGGCCGAGAGCCCTCAACGCCCCCAAAAAGCAAGAGCTGAGCATCCAGTCGGGCAGGGGAGAGCAGACAACACACAACCACCTCTGAAAATGCGTGTCACTGCCTCTCCGCTTCATTTCCCACAGTAACAGCAGCAAGGGCTAATGGATGAAATATTTGTTAATTTGTTACTTGGCCCGAAAGGTGTTGCCCGAGCAAGGAGCGCGGTGCGTTTCCCTCCCTCTGAGCATGTACCTGGGGCTGCAGCCACAGGCTGCTGCTGCTGCTCTGAGCGCTGCTGTCACGGCTTGACACCAGGCCTTTGTCCCTGGGTCGCTGCTGCCCGTGCCTGGCGTGCGTTGGTAGGATTTTATTTTATTTCCTGAGCACAGGGAGCTGGCCCAGCTGATCACCTGCCAAAGATCAGCTGGAGCCCGTGGTCCCCTTGCTGCCCGCACCGCCCTTTATTAGCAGGGCACAGGAAAGTGCTTTCTGTGGGGGAGAGCATCCCTCCCTTTGTGCCACCTGCGACCTGTGAAGCACCTGGAGCCGCGAGGTGAGCCAGCTGGGTCCCAGCCATGCTCCACGGCCAGCTGGAGCCCTTCCACCCTCCAGCAAATGCAGAGCCACGCTCAGTGGCCAGGCACGCGCAGGCAGAGCCGCTCGCTTCTGCTGCCACCGCAGGCTTGTGCAGCTGCAGAGGTCGCCCTGAAAACGCGGCCTCCTGTTATTCTCTCGGTGAGCAGTGGTAGCTGCCCCTGGGTGTTTTCCTTTGCCATTTCTTTCCAGAAGGGTGTGCGAAGCAAGCGACGTGATTTTTAAGCTGAAGCAACGCTTCAAAGGAAGCGCTCCAGAAGGGGAAACTTCACTCACCCACAGCAGTCTCGTGGAAAAAGGAGCCAGCAGCAGGCACAGCACCGGGCGGGTTTTATAACAAGCCTTGTGCGCTGGGTGTGGATTTGCAGGCACTCCTACCAGCATCCCCCCCTTGCAGGAGGATTAGCCCGGTGGATTACGGATGCCCTTGAAGGAGGCTGGCGTACGCTCAGGTGCTCTCAGCACAAGAGCTGCACCCCAGCAGTTTGGGACCACGAAGAGCCGGGAACCCCCTGCCCAGAGGTGCTCAAGGCCAGGCCGGACGGGGCTTTGGGCAGCCTGGTCTGGGGGGAGGAGTCCCTGCCCATGGCAGGGGGCTGGATTTATATTGTATTTATATTTATATTGTATTTAAGGTCCCTTCCGACCCAAACCACGCCGTGGATCCGATCCTGGGCTCGTTGTCGCGGCCTGACGCCAGGTGGAGCTGCACAAGCGACAGCGAAACCCCTCAGCTCACCGAGACGCTGCCCTGCAATGCCCGCCCTGCCTGGCTCGTCTTCTCCCTGCTCCTGCCTGGTGCAGGCAGAGGTGAGAGAAATCAGGCCTGGGTCCCTCTGCAGAGCAGCACAGACCCAGAGATATTTTAGTAGTGAATCAGTTACACCAACCCCTTCCCGTAGCTTCTGGAGGGGTCTGGCGTCTTTACATCATGTAAAGATCCTCCCAGCATAAACCTTGAGCATGTCTTTCACGCGGCCTTTTCCTGTTTTATTTGGGGGTTTTCTTTCCCGACTTCACAAGGACCCCCCGAAAAACTTCCCCATCCCCTTCCCCATCTCCTTCTCTGTCTCTGTCCCTCTCCTCTTGAAGCTGCTGAAAATTAGCAGCTCAATTTAAGAGCACTTCTGTGCTTGTCAGCAGCTTAGCCCGCTGCAACAGCGTCTCCGACCGCACAGAGGACACCAGAGCCTGTCGGTGACTCCTTCATCTTTATTTTCTCTTCAGTGTGAAGTGTCAGTGGTGTAAGCCCAGCGGATTTTGGAGGGCTTTGTTTGCTATGACACAATCACGATGGGAGTGAGGCAAGGTTCCTCCAGCCTGGCACTTCTAAACCTTCCCCGCAGTGGCAACCCTTCACTTCAGCCTTCCCTGCCTCTTGCTCAGAGTGCAAAATTTAAAAAACAACAGCAACAATTTCCAGAAATAAGAGGCCTCCAAGTTCATCTGGAGGTATTTTTTCAAGAGGCTCCAAGGAGTTCTCTAATATCGCTTTGTCTCCCCTGTGCTTCTCCAGCCTCACTTGTGACCCGGACAAGCTGGAAGCTGGAGATTTTTAAATTAAGGTAGAAAACCCCCGGGGAAATGAGGCAGCTGTTTTTCTAATATGTACACAGATATCTAATGCATATTGATGAATTACATATACCATTTATATTTATGTTTAAAAGGTCAACAGTGTATATTTACATACACGCACGTATGTATGGATGCATACAAGATTGTACATAAAAGGTCAACAGCATGAGTAAGAAAAACAAGCTGGTATTTCTAGCTCTTCTGTTTAATTTGAGAGACACTGGGGGTCACCTAGGACGGCAGCGAAGGCTGGTGGCAATCATCACCCTGTTCTGCAGGTCTGTAGGATCACCTGCAGTGCCTTGTAGCCTCAGAGAAAATCCCCTCACACACTCTTTTTCCACTCAGACTGGGGAATTCAACAGGGCACTTTATCATGGGGTGCTTTCCATCGACTTACTGGGGGGGAAAAGCAACTGAAAATTAGAGTATAATTTTCCCCAAACAAGCCTAATTTAAAACAAACTAAATGGCCTGTGTGAAACCAATCAAGGAAATAAATTAAAAAAAAAAAAAAAAGATCTGGTTAACAGATGGTCCCAGAGCTAAGGGAAGCTCTGAAATGAGCTCAACCACACTAAGCTGTTAGAGGCTCCCAGCAAACAGGCCAAAATAGCCACTGCTAAATGCCGGAGTCATTATCAAACACACCAATCTGCCTGTAAACGAGACAACGTTTCTACTGAAAGCAAGACTGTTAAAAGTACAACCTCCTCATCCTGCATATTTGTGGTGACTGCTGTTATTAGAAGTGGGTATTGCTGTTTAAGTGCCAATAATGAACTTTCATCCCTTGCTTCTCTTTCTCCTGTCAGCCCAATATAGGTCCGAAGGCAAGACGTGCATGGCCTTACTCTTCCAGTCTTACCAGGAGGTAGGAAAAAAGCAGTTGCAGTTAATCTTACTTTTATTCCCCTGTTCACACCTCATCTAAAGATTGATTGGGGCCCTGACCCAACAAAGCACACAAATGCACGCTTAGCTTCGAGCAGGCCTCGATTTATAGTTCCAGTAACTTCCCAGCAATGGGAGCAGGCACGTGCTGGCACTCCATGCTCGAGTGCTTTGCTGGATTCGAGTGCTTCGGGGTACAGCCTGCACAGTTCTGTGTTTCTGACCACTGTGTTCATCTCCCTCCAGAGAGCACTGGGGCAGGAACAGGACTCAGCTACGCCTGATGGTTAAGGAGGCTCCACTTCCAGATGTTGAATGCAGATCCCCTTCCGCTGCAGCTGTAGAAGAGACAACACAACATGAGACGTCTCAAATTCTTCTCGTCTCTTTTTTCCAGTTTTCTAATGATGTAGGGGCAATGTGACCGGCACTGCACATCGCTGCTCTGCTTCCCTACCTCAAATGTGCCAGAGGCAGGATTTGAATTTAAAGGTGACAAATTGGAGAAACAGACTGCAAAAATAATAAGATGGAAATCTGTAAAGACAAGTGCAAAGCATTACACTTGAGCAGGAATAATCAATTTCCTGAGTACAAATTGGGACCAAATAGCTAGGAAGTGTTAGAGAACAGGTTCTGGGGATTGCAGTGGGTCATAAACTGAACAGACCTATGAGAGATTGCTATGAAATAAGTGAACATGTTAAGGGGGTCAGAGAACCCCTAGCTGCAAGAGAAAAACCCCAAGAGAGAGAAAAAAGGTGTAGTCACCAAAGATCTCCAATCTCCCTATAGAAACTTTGGAGCAGTAAGAGTTATACATGAAAAGAAATCAATGACTAGAATCACCTGTCCATGTTTATTTATGTGTTTGTTTACAGCTTAAATATATTTTTAATACATTAATAGCCTTTAGATAGAAAAAGCCAGCTATAGCAAGCCCCTGTCTGTTCTCCTTTCTCTATTTCACACTTCAGGCTTTGCAGACAGTAAGGAAGATATCTGTGCTGCTCCTCCGCAAAGGCATTGATGGCAGTGGTGTTTCACGTGTTCCAGTGCCACAAAGGTTTCACTGCGCCTCCAAAAAATACCATGTAAGAAAAATGCAAAGGTGCAGCAGCACAGACTATGAAATGAGGCTGTGCTCTTGGCTTCCCCAGTGGAGAAGGATCTGGCTAATGGTGTCCAGGGAGATCAGATCCTGCCCAACTGCACATTGCTGAAGAGGGACATCCACAAAACCAACCAGCCAGTTTCCAAAAAGCGTGCCTCCTGAGTCCCTCACAGACTTGCTTGGCTTTACCCTTCTAATCTCACTAGCAGGAAGGCAAATCTGATTGCAATTAATCTCACGTGACAAACAGAGAAGGGAGCCAGAAAGGCAGGAGGGCTCGCTGAAAGCAGCAGTGAGATGGGGCAGCACAGCCAGGACGTGAGCTCAGCCTCACCCAGCTGGGATCGCCCTGCTGGGCAGGGCTTCAGGAGCAGGCAGGCTGTACTTCCCCTTGCAGCTGTGACTAAAAACACCCAAACTGCCCATAAAGCAAGCATGTTTAGTTTTTTTTTCCTTCCAGTTCTTCCTCTCCTTTATCACTACCAGCATATTCATGCCACTGTCCCAGATGAGTAAGATTCAACGTTATTTATTGAGTTACACTGCTGCGAATGTCTACTTCTCCTACGCAGCCACGTGCTCAGCAGCTCTCAGCTATCTCCCACTGAAAAGGAAATATTTTGGTAGAAAAATGACACTTGGCAAGGCTTGGTGCCATCACACTCACCAGGCTGAACTGGGGTTAAGGAGAAGGGTGAACATAGGGGAAAGAATAACATTGCTCTCAGCATGAGAGCCTGTCTTCTATATTCACAGCAGTACAAATTGCTGCTAAGTACTGGTGTGAGGAAAAGTATTTTCTTATG
This sequence comes from Netta rufina, assembly GCF_964035555.1. Taxonomy (NCBI): domain Eukaryota; kingdom Metazoa; phylum Chordata; class Aves; order Anseriformes; family Anatidae; genus Netta; species Netta rufina. Next base: position 83,691,631 of record NC_140124.1, on the reverse strand, counting down.
CATATTTATAAAAATGCATAGAAATAATTTGAGAAGCAATAGATCACCATGTAATGCAAAGTAAACTGACGTATATTTTCAGAGATTGGTCTCATAATACCTACACTTGCATTGAAAAGACTACAGAGGGTAAACTGCTTATCATACTCCTCTTAATACTTTATTCCTCTTCTTTTAAGGAATGTTTTTAAACTGCTGCATGTATTGCTTTTCACATTTCACTGTTTGTGTTAGAAGGTAAACCTGCCCTAGAATAATAGATTACCCCATCTGTAAGCGGTGCAAAGGTTAATGCAAAGATTTTTTGCTCTTGTTAAGCTGCATTAGCCAATATGATGGCTTTTTCTAAAATGTAGTTTCAATGGTTCTGCTATTTCAAAATATGTTTGACTATTTTGCTATCTTTTTTTTTGAAGCTCATTATTTCCCAGCTGGGAATAGAGCAGACTGTGGGCTGAGGCAGCTGGCAGATGGACAGGGAGGAAGAACTGCCATCCCCCAACAGGCTTCACCCACACTTGCTGGGGAATTGCTTTCCTCAAAGCACAGCCCCAATTTAGGTTAGCTGGAAGCAGCTCATTTTTAAAGAAATCTTATGATACCCAGTGTTAAGAGAAATGAAGTAAAGACTTCTGAGATGCATTGCTACTTCTCACCCCACTTTAAAGCAGTAACTCCCCCTACAATACATAATAGATTAAAAAAAAATAAAAATCTACCCCAAATGAAGACTTTTTAACTGTTTTCCCTCCTCATGTTTCCTTTTCTTCTTCTGTCTTGATCTATGCATATTCAGAACTAATTGGGAAACCCACTCTGCTAATTTTCCTTTGGGTTTTGGAAGGAGGAATTCATCAGACATTGACAGCACAGAAATACCAAGTACTCCAGTCAAGTTTTTTGAAGGGGCTGAAGAAGGAAGTCCATCCAAGCACGCTCGTTTAGACATCTGAGAAAAGAAGTCAGAGTGGACTTCTGAGTGATGAGACCCAAGGATTCACAAGGAGCATCTTCACTGGTGCTATCTACAGCAACGGCAATAAACAAACAAACAAACAAAAAAAAACACAACACTATTTGTTTGTTTGTTTTGCTTTTGTTTTCTTTTCTTTTTTTCTGATCTTCCACTTCAGACACAGTTTGACTATGCAGCTGGAAAAGCGAGTGAGTCTCTTCCACATATGTGCTCCGTATTCCAAAACATACAATAAAATGTTCATGGTGCATATGGGGCTTGGCTGTGCAGTCGCTGTGCAGGCAGCGAAGCGAGGGGCTGGACCACCGGGCTGGGCCATAAATGTGCTGCTGCTGCACTGGTGCTTTATTTCTGGCTGCAATTCAGAGCCCTGCAGAGCACACCCCCAACAGGACGCCACGTCCCCTCCGAGTGAGCCCTCGCTTGACTGCTGCAAACTGTGGTGACAGTCCGGAGAGTCATGGCAAAAGTGACACAGCAAAGTTCCTCTTTCACTGCCATTTACCTGTTAGCTTAAAAAAAACACAAATTCACATGCCTTCATCGACACCAGCCGCTATGAATGACTAAAATTCATGACTTTTCCTAGACATTTCTCCTGTGGTAGAGTTGGCATGGCTAAATTATGGTAGTTATTTGCTAATGACAATATTTAGGCTCGCAGTAAGACTGTGGATTTAGGAGCTTCCATCTGTCCAGCCAGAGGGTGGCAACTACAGCACCTTAGGTGAGTTGTTCATTTCTTTGTGGCTGTAACCATTTCCAGCCCCCAGGAAAGGCACAGCACATCCAGGAGTCCTTCAGGGACCAGCAGAGGCTCACCGTGACAATATTCACTGGGTGATCACAATGAGTTATCGGAGTCATCCTGTGCTGCATTATGCTTCCTCGACCAAAAGCAGCCTCTGCTCTACGAGAAGATCAAGCATAGTAGCTGGGTCCACAAACAAGCTCTGGGTCCTCCCAGGCAATTTCCAGCTCGGCTCCAGGAGTGCTGTAGTGCTGTGACTGACTGCTCCCCTGAAACCGACTGCGCTGGCACGGCACTTGTGTTCTGTAATTTACAGGGCTAGAGCCCGAGGCTTTAAATCCCTTAGGACAGGAGACCTCTTTTAGCTGGGGTTATACAGAGTGCATAATAATAGCCCTGTGCCTAGCACAGTAACGGCCTACCACGTCTACTCATTATTACTGATGATCATGTTACGGTGTTAGTAACAATTGTCTTTATGCCAAGACTTCTCCAGGAAGCAGCTGGATGGCAGAAGGCACTAAAAAGTTTCCCTCTGCTATCCTGACTTGTGGCATGAATAGGTAACATTAAATCCCTGTAAAAAATACACAGCTCAGGCTTCCTTCCTTCTCTCATTAAAAGGCACTTTCTTAGGGGGAGGTTAATTATTTAACGAGCTATTTGATTCACCTCCTTAACCCACTTTGCCTGGTCTTCTGTGGCTGGCTGCCCCGATGCTGCCCGTGCTGTGAGGATGCTGGGCATGATGCTGCCACTCCTGCCAAAGGCAGCTGAAGGAGGCTCCTCACAGCACAGCTGGAGGCTGCCATGGCTGCACATTTCCCACCTGTATCTACCACCAACAGCCCTTGCTGCAGGGGCATGCAGCCAAGAAAATACACTTGCGTGTAGCAGGAACCTCCTTCCTGGGGCGTGGACTCTCTTGGTTGAGTTGCAGCTCTACATCCCACATGCTGGCCTCTGCCTCATCCCAGCCCTCCAGAACCTGCTCTGGTTTTAAAATGCTTGAAGATCCCACAGCATTTTCTACCTTAGCAAACACCTCTTTCATAAATCTTTCTTGATCAGCCACAGCAGATCCCTATCAAGTGACTTTGCTGAGAAAAGACCATTTTCCGAATGTTTAGACCAAGTGCCTTGCTGCTGGCTCTGTGAGCACTGGTGTTTGTGTCCAACACGGAGTGAGAGGGCTGACTGGGCAAAGCACTGCCTTTTAATTTCAAGAGAAACCTGTGGTTTCAAGCAGGTCAGTGTTGAGGCCCCTCAGGAGAAATTAATTTCTGAGCTGGTCATAAACATATTTTCTAAGCCAATGCCCCGTATTCTACTCCAGCACATATTGTAAAAATTACAGAAAAGAAAAAAAAAGTGCTTTAAATGGCAATTATAGACCATTAAGCATACTTTAGCAAGGCAGCATTACGCCTAAAAGACAACCAGAGTCCCATGAAAGAGCCAAGGGAAAAATTAACAGCGCCGGCAAGAACGCTCAGTGCTGTGGAAATCCGTCATTAGCCACGCGGCCGTGCTGCAGCGGCTCAGCAAAGCAGCCGGTCCGATGCCCATCCTGCTGGTGCCGACCATTTGCAGGACATGGCTGGTGGTAATGACCCACAGTTTTCATCTCAGTACTGTAGGGTACGTCCCAGTCACTCTAATATTGGTTGCCCGTAAAGAAATATCGTACCTGAATAGTAGAAATAAAACCTTACTCACAAGGTTTTATGACAGACCTTTACAGGATTTAGTTATATTTTCATCTGAAGCCCAAGTTAAGGCTTGCAGACTGCTTTTAAATAAAAGCATGTTAACTGCAGATGATGAGAGCATTTGTTCCAGCTCAGTAAAAGACAAATTGACTTGATTAATGAGTACCTTGCTGGAACACTCACTTTAATCAGAAGCTTCATATCAATAGTTTTAATATATCAAAGATAAGGAGAGGTGGAGATTCGCTGATTGCTTGTTAACATCACACAAAGTTTGTCTGCTTCTGCCCTGCAAACTTTGCTTCTGTGCAATAAAGAATTTCTTGGCTCCTAATCCAGACATTATTTTTTCAAGGAGCTTTCAGGAAAGGAGGGCTCATAGCTAGTGTAAAGGTCTTACCTGTGTTTCTAAATGGAGTATTAATACTTTGTGTTATCTCGGGGAGCTCATACTGTTGGTTCCTTGAGTTTCCTTAGTGAGACTGAATACATTACTCCTATGTACAGTGGAAATTATTCCATCAATACTTGTAAGCAACAGAAATATTCAATGAAAAGTAGGACACGTGCTATTTCTTTTCTCTGTAGAAATTTCTTGGAGCATAAACTTAAAACAAAATAAATCTTGCAATTTTGCTTCTGGGTGAGGTATATTTTCCTGACTTGGCCCCGTTTGCTGCTGCTGGGCCCATGTGTCAGCCCCAAACTGAAATACATTCACTGTACCACCGACAACATGGCTACGTCTATTTTTAGGATTTGCACATGCAGCCAGCGAGCTGAGCTAGCCACACATAATGCAAACCTCCCTTCCAGCTGCTGAGCTCATTAAAATCTCACATATAACACTGTAAGATGGAGCCCATCACTTTTCCAGCAGAGGCCGAGCCACTGATGCCGAGTGGCTGCCCGTTTGGTGCTGTGCCTGTCTGTGGCACATCACGTCTGAGGTTACACCTCCGTGGTAGTCCATCAGCTGGAGCCATAATCATCCAAAGGTTTTAATATGCTCTGAGGACTGTTTTTCAGGCACTCTCCTCTCTGTACAGCTAATGGGCTCAGACAGCTGCCCCTGTAACGAGTGTGTTCTCATTAGAGTATTATCTCAAGGTATCATTCAGCGAATTTACTTTTCTGATGTGTTCAAAACACTGAAATGAAATCAAAATATAAAATGGCACAGTATGGCTTAACACACTTCTGTTCCTGCCGTCAGGAAGCCCTGTGGCAGTCGTAGGAAGAATGTCTTACAGAAATCCCCAGACCCTCATTCCTAGGGACCTCAATGAGCTGTGTGTCTTGGCTCAAATGCGCATTCAGCCTGTGGGGATAAGCTCCACACATAAATATAAAGGGAATTATATATGTGCCTGTGTAATACACACATGCTTTCAGGACCCCTTTCTATTTGAGCTGTAGGCATCAATCCATCGATTGCCCTCCCCAGTATGCTCAGCTGCTAATGATCAGAGATAATATACCAACTTTTCCTGAGAGCATGCTTGAACTCTCATTATGTTTGGGGCACAAAAGACTTCTTTTGACTGCAGAGCTATGGAAAAGATCAAGCTTTAGGGAGTTACGACACAGCAGTTTAGGACCAGCTGCATGGCATCAAAGCAGTTGTCTACCTGAAAGTGCCCCAAACCAGATGTCAATAGGGAAAGGCAAGTGGGTATTCCCTCTGGGCACCCTCCAGAGGTCTGTACAGCAGAGAGAGTCCCTTTAACTTGCTTTGTAGCCCCTCTACCCAATAACAGGTTCAGGCTGGAATGAATGAGGATTTTTTTTCACAAATTCAGCTTCTTTGACCACATGAATCATTGAGGGTTTACTGACAACCATTAAAACCAAGCGAGCTAAATGTTTTTATCTTGTAGAGCTGTCCTTAGGGTATTTAATTAAAAATAGGCTCCTGACCAAAAGAATTTCATCAGATTATTTCTCATGAAAGCATTTCTGTGAAAGAAGGTAATTGCTTGGAAAAGACTTATCCCATGGCATGTTCTTCTATTATAAAAGCTGTTTCTGCTTATATTCCAGGTATTCTGCCAAGAAATGAAGGACCATTACTGGGTATATATCTTATTTTCCCCCCATATAGTATTTCAAGATAATACAACGAGGATTTGACAAAAAACAGTTGTTGCTTGTCCATTAAAGCAGCAATTAAACTCTTGGCTATCATGGGAGGTTTGATGACAAGGTTAAAATTAAAATAAAATGATCCAATTCTAAAAAACAGTGTTGGTAGAAACACGATTATAGGTTTTCCACTTTCTCTTGCAATTTAGTCACTTGTCCATGAGATCTTCTTGCTTTCCACCCCCAGAGATACTTCACGTACATGGAAAGCTACTTCAGCGTTCATTCATGCAGTCCTCCCATAACACACCTGTAAATTGCTTTTATTGTCGTGCCTATAGCTAGAGGAATGAGGCCTAGAGAAAGTGACCGCTCTGTAGCCACAGGAGAGGTCTGCACAGCACAACAGCCATTTTCTCCAGTGTCCAAAGGTAAGATGTTAAATCATCTGTTGGAACACCCCCACTCGCTGCTGGTCAGGCCTACAACCTTACTCCTGCAGCTGAAAGCCCAAGCTATCATCTTCAGATGACAACGCCTTACTAAAGTTATTATTCAACAAACAGGACTCCTGTTTCACACCTAAATTCTGGCATTTTAAGCTGTATTTTTATATTGCAATTTAATACATGAAAAATAATTAAAAATAATACATTTTAATACCATATACAAGCCAAAAAGGAATATAGTAAAATGGTATTGTTGGAGGAAAAGATAATGTTAAAATAAATTCAATAATATTTTTGAGCATTATTGAAATATTTTTCTGAGATAATGAAAGTCACCAAGTAGATTTAGTTACATGTAACATGTGATTAAATATACTTTACAAAACATCTAACATAACTTTTCATTTTTTAGTTGGAAACAGGCCTTTTGAAAAACTTCCCCCAGTTCAAATCACCAGTGATTAAGATCTTGTAAGCCAAATGCTTTCAGTTCTACCTGTCCAATCTCATTTTTTTGTGATTCTGCATTTACAGAAAAATCTAACCAAGTTTTGGGACACTTACTGGAAACTTAGCTTTCCCCAAAAGCCGTCCATCTTCCTTCTGCCTTATCACAAGGAAGGAAGAACACTTTATTCCAGCAGTCCAGAATTGCTTTACTTCTGTTTGGGGCACAACTCAAGGCCAGCTATCCTCAGTATGTGCTAAGTGCTTTAGAGCAGACTGCACCTTTTTATGCAATAGGTTCTGCCATGAGAGATGAGCAGTTCAAGCAAGGGGATGACTTGTCTTTCCTATGAACTAGCTGCTGTAGAGCTGTTTGACAGTGTAATTCAAAATGAAATTGGGCAGCTGGGTTTAAACAAGAAGGGAAGAACATTTTACAGGAGGTGCAATGAGTGCTGTACTTTATTCCCTCACTGGCCCAACCTGCCTGCATCAGAATCTAGTGCAAACTTGCTCTCTCTCTTTGCACTGGTGTCAGCCTGATGAAATCCATGTTTTTTCATACTTGTTCTTCGATAGCGTTCTTTTTGATCAAATAAAAAAACTTGCTCCTTTGCCCCCAAACATCAGCAAGGCTTTATCTTTTATTAATCGAACATAGCACAGGTGACAACTTGGTTTGCCACCTTGATTTTGATAGAAATGCCAGGATGGCCTTCCCGTTCCTCCCAGCCCACCCCCTCGTTCTCACCAGCTCCCCCACCTCCTCTGGCCAGCAAAGGTGAGCAATAGGTCATGGTCCCCGGACTAATGAGCTGTTCCAGCACCTCTTTCACTGCCTTATTGCCCAACTAAAACTGGTCCAATAGCTATTAATGGCAAGGGAATCAGTCACCCAATTTAATGAGAGAATATTTTAACCTCCTGGGGGACATGCCACTCAGAGACATTATTTTTCCCTTTTCCCCAAAATATAATTAACCTCTGCAGAGTGTGGAAAGCATAGGCCCTGTGCACTGAAGCCTTTTTATTTATTTAATGAAAAATAAAATAAACACACACCTCCCTCAGCCCTTGGTGCACCTCATTATGCTGAGCCCTCTTCTAAAGCTGCTCTGGGATATTAGCACTAACACAGCCCTGCCCTAACGCAGTGAAGAAATGAGATGTCACAGCCTTAGAGGCATGGTGTGCCAAACAACACCACACAACGTGTAACAGCATGCCCCTACAATGTTCACCTCCATTTAGGCATAGACTGACCTTTTCAGAAGAAAGATGGCCATACACAGACATTGAACATATTAATAATGATAATTAAAGTGGGGTATTTTAAAACACAGCACTGGGTAACCCTGCTCACACCCAGAGCCCTGGCACAGCTGCCCTGCTGGCTGGATATCCTGGGCACAGACCCACAGAAGTCTTGAGGTGGTTCAGATGCACAAGTCCTAATGAACCGTAAGTGATGTAGGCACATTTATACAACTGCCCTCGCTCTGTTGGGCCAGTTTCCTCCCTCATTATCCCCCAAGAGCACAATCTGCCCAGGTGCTGTGGCAGAGACGTACAAGAGTTAGAGTAAGGACTCACCGGCTGCTCTCTGGAGCGCAGCGGGGTGGATATCAGACCTCCCTCCCGTGTAATTCGGCATCTGTGGGTTTAGCTCAGTTACTTTAACCAGGGACTAATCCATCACCGACGCTTGAGTAACAGCACAGTTATTACCAAACATTCGATGTGTTTTTCTTCCCCTGGTAAGAGACTTTTACAATCTTAGCTGGCCCCTTGGCTGACATAATTCTGTACAAGCCTGGAATAATATGTTCTTCACTCATTTTGTCATATAATAGCCTCTACAACACTGAAGCAGATCAGTGTCCATTTTCCCTTATTTATCCCCCCCCAGAACAGTGCCTTTGTGTAAACCACGTCTTTCATCATTCTCCATTTGACAGCGGTAAGTTTCTTCACCACGCTAAGGAGGAAATGTTTTATTTACTCCACATAAAGCAAATATCCCAGAGAATTATTCCTTGATTAAGCATTAAGAAAGAGGGTAATGAAAGATCTTGTTTCACCGGACAACAAATTACACCTATTGGCCATGGCCAGCCTAAGAGTAATGCAAGCAAACACAGCGATGCAATAATTCCCCTCGGGATATGCCACACACAGTTCTGCAGTGAAGTCAGCTGAGACTCTCTTGGTCAAAATGTCATTAGAGACATTAGGAAAATGCCACTGCTTGCTGATTTATGCAAAGTCCAGGGACTCCTCAGAACAAGAGAAAATGTTGCCTGTGAATTTTAAGTCCAGCAAAAATATGGTTTCATACTGTTTCTGTGAGTATTTTTTGTCATTCCCCTCTTTGTCCTAAAAAGAACAAAAACAAATCTTGATTTATTACTTGATTCAGACACAGAAGAATAATTATAAGAATATAATTATTACACTGGAATAATGGACTTTGCACTACAAAGTTGACAGAAGATTAAAAACTTTTTTTGGGGGGTGGGGTGGGGTGGAGGGATTGTTTGTTTGTTTCTGGTTTGTTTTTAAATTAATACCATGCACCTCTCCAGAGGATATATATCTGACCATACTGCTCTTTATCCAGCTCCTGAAGCTTTAGGCAGAGGAATGTCTCTTCTTTCTTTTTTTTTTTTTTTTTTCCAGTTTCTTTTGAATGCCATTTACCCATGATTCTATTAGGAATCAAGCATAATTAAATACATTTCTTTTGCATGGTGGTAATATAAGCAGAATTAATATATTTGATATGGGAGTTACAAACCCAACCTGCCTTTTAATTATATTTCATTAGAAATACCCCCGTGTCATTGGTAACAGTGATGCCAGGTCTACATGTCAAGGAGAGAACCCAGCTCCAAATGTCAGTTTTCCACCAAACCACAAACATACCAGTTCTGTAATTACACTGCTGAGCAGATATATTATTATTTGTCAGATGCAAATTTTTGTTTGTAACTTCTGAGTAGATAAATGCATTCTTCCCTAAAAAAAATTATTGGATATGCCACTTAGTTTATGCACAACTTGCTAATACTGCTTGTTAATTTATAACAAATAGCCCTCTGCCTTGTATTCAGATGGGGATACAGACAGGAATTGCACATCACTTCATTCTGCTCTAGCAGCATTTTAATTAAGGGAGTGGTCACCTTGATAAAAAAGGCATGCAAATCTGATCCAGTTGTGGCATGTGGAATTCCCTTCCAGAGACATCAAACTCATCAGAAGCTATGTATTTAGCTTCTGATAATTTAAATTATCAATTAGCATTGATAATTTTTGTGGACTTTTTTTTTGGGGGGGGGGTTATTTACACTTGTATAGAGTTCTTGTTAAGAGCTCTCCTTAACCTGCTAGCAGAAGTAATACGCAATAAGATTGTATACATGCAAAACTACAGTTTTCTGATTTTGTCAGCTAAATCCTATTTCCTCCAAATCTTATGATTTTCTAATTAGGTTTACTGCTATGGTAAATTTTCTCTTTTAATTACTTTCTCTCTACATGGCACAAAAACATAATTGAAAAGCCCAATGTAGAGAAGTTTTGCAAGCTATTCTAAGGGAAAAAAAAAAAAAAAAAAGATGGTCCAAGATCCAGTGAAAGCTGTGAAAAGCCTCCCTTCTTGTGTCTTTTGGAAAGGGCCCTAAAGGGCAGAACAGAGTGCTGCCAGACTGTCCACCCACAAAGGTCTGGGCTCCAGCTTCTGTTCCTTGCACAAAAAGGTGGAAAATAGCAGGTAACACCTCTGCTCCATGCCCATGCATTCCAACACACAAGCCCAATGCATTTATACAGCCACATACGTAGGTGCTGATACACCAGCCCTGTTCTTAGAGACTCTCACTGTAGGAAAATGAGAAAATAAACTACTTAACTGTGCAAGTAATTTCAGCTGGAGCCGATTATCCATCTGCTAATGCAGTGCAGCCTGGAAGCTTTGCCAATGACAGATTAAGGTCAAACAAATGATCATTCCTAGGAGATGCGCTCCTCTTCCTAAACGTGTTTTTCTTTTCACATGCTGCCCAGCAGTGAAATCAAAGAGCCAACAATTATGTTGTATTAGTACATGTTTTGAAGTGAAGGTACAGCAAGTTCCTAGGGTAACACCAGGGTCCAGACAAGCCAGACAGGGTTTATAAGAAAGAGAGACCGGTCTAAAGAGCTCAGAGGCAAAACAGACAAAGCAGAGGAAAAACTGCAAGAAGACAGCACTGCTATTTTATTTTACAGTTGTGCAATAAAAGCAGACGCCTTGTGGGAACAGGGCATGAGGTGTGCAGACACTTAAATAACAGCAACATTAAAGCCCGCACCCAGTGGCAGGGTGAGGCCAAAACCCCTCTGTGATATATGCAGGGATAGTTTCCCCTGACCTGAATTTATGCCAACTTGTTTTTGCAGAAGCACTTTTTCTAAAAGGCCTTTGGAGATCTCTGACAACCCCAGCCTGAGCAGCTGGGTGCGCTCACACAAACTGCATACAACTGAAAGCAAAGTCTTCCTATGGAAACTTGAGCAAAGTGAGTTATAGGCACTGCTAGCTCTGCGGCCTGAAATATGAAGAGGTCAGACAGCCTGGTGATTAGTAGTGTTCAATTTTATGACTGAAAGTTTGCAGAGAGAGGTAATTCAGGCTTATGTCAGGCTAGGATGCAGGCAATCCTCATCCACTCAGGCACACTGCTTTAGAGCTCAACCGTTGTGAATCTTTGCGCCAGCTGTCCTGCCTCTGACCACAAGAAAACACTATTTTTTCCCAGCCAGGGCGCTGAAGATGCAAGCTGAGGATGGCCACGCCACCCTCCTTTTGCAGAGCAGCACAATACCCCCTGACAAGGGACGGATGGATGCTGCCTGGGAGCCGGGTACCTTACGTAAACCCAACATCCTTACACCACTAATCCGCAGATATCTCCTGAGGGCTTGTGTAATGGGCTGGTGGGGTGAGGCACCCACGGGGTCTCCTCCCAGAGAAGCTGCTTTGTACAGAGGGTAGGAGCCTGCTCAGTGCATCTTGATGCATCAGAGCCCCACACATGTCCTCACACAGGGACCACAGCACAACCTAGGTATGCAGAGTTGGGATTAGAAACGGGTTGAGTTGCATTTTTGAAGGGGATAGAGTAAAAGGAGGAGTTTGCTGAAAATGGAGAGAGTCTGGCAGAAATTTGTTTTTTCTTACATTTCCGTTCTTCTAAGGTAGTGCACAAACTATTATAGTCCCCATCTCCCCTTAACTTTTATATTTCATTGTTAAAAAAGAGAGAAAAAAAGGAATAGAAGTGAAGTAAAGCCTTACTTCTTAAAGAGAGTGGTTCACTGTGAAATAAGTTTTGTCACATACAAAGAAAGCTTTTTCAAAGAAAGTAAAGCATAAAAATGGGTCATAAATGTCCACTGATTTACAGTATGCTGCTGCTGGAGGTGCTTAGGACAGATTTTTTTCAGTGCATGTAGGGTAAAGAAACATATTTGGATAACTAATACATGCCTAATTGCTTCTATCTTTCCCTCAAGAACTATACAGCACCTATATTTTACTATTTTTCTATAACATGGGTATGCTTCAGTTGCAGCAGTGAACGTTCCATACTTTCAAAAAACAGATCAAGAACTTTGAAAGGAAAGAATCAAGATCCTCTGAAAACAAGGAACATACAGCTAGTGACCACTAGACAGCTTGGTGTAATGGGCTGAAAGAAAGTATCTTTAGGAAAAAGGTTTCATTAAAAATTTTATGGAAATCTGATTTTCAAAAAAAAAAAAAAAAAAAAGTGCTTTTTGTTGTTCCTAAAAATATGCCAGAATACGATTTTTTCCTTGAAAAGAGCAAAACAAATTAGGGTTAAAAGCAAACAAACAAAAAACCCACCAAATTTATAAAAGCAGACTTCCTAAAAAACAATAATTTTTGCCTGAGCATTTGAAACTCAAAGTTTTAAGGATTCCTTGCAATGGGAAAGTGTTAAGCTGCCTTAAGCATAGAAGGACCCGAGAGGCTAAACCTTGTTATGGAAGGCTTGGTATCGATCAGGAACTTCTCTTCGGAGGTCCAGCACGGATCTATAGCTAATGAAACTTGCCCCCCACTAACAGAGGTGGGTCATGTGAATTGGCTTTACAATGTCCTGAGGCCACACATAAAAAGTATACAGTGAAGGAACAGAAATTAAAGGCTGACACAGAAAAGTAGCCAAGAACTTGGTGGGTTGTAGATGCTGGACTGCTAATTATTTCTAAGGGGGGAGCTCTCTAGCCAGGCAATATGGTGAGGGAGCACCCAGCTACCACTAGCCTGTATCTTCTTCATCAGAACCATCAGCCAGGTATACTTCTAAACCACTGATTCCTAACAGCTAAGTTATGCAGAGTTTTTACTAATTAATGACTAACCTGTGAAGGCATTGAAATGCTGCCTCACATCAGCAAGCATTCAGAGAGTGGAAGCTGCATCTTAGGTCTCAACAGAATTAGTTCAGACAAATCACAAATTTGGGGGCTACTCACAGTCTGTACATCATTTTGTAGGAAATGTATTATGGTAGGTCACAGGTTTCAAGCACTGCCACATGCAAGCTTTCAAAGATCTTGTACTCAACAACAGAGTTAACCACATAATCTTCAAAATCACCAGGTATTTAAAATAGCAGACTTATTATTCTTTTTACTTACTTTTCTAGTTTAAAAATGCCATTACAGATAAGCTGGCAATTTCAGAAGCTCTGACTTCTGGTGGAAAAGGAAAGAAAAAAAAAAAAAAAGAGAGATTATCATGAGACATCTAAAAACTGAAAAAGTTGGTTACCCAGGACCACAGCCTACTCCTATTGCTCACAGGGAGCTTCCCCACTAGCTGATATCTCATTCTCAAAGTACTACCAATGGATCCCAAAGCTTTTCAAAGCACTTTAAAGTATCCTTCAGTAAAACCTCACCCAGGACCCTTTAGCTGTGTCAGCAGCCTCCCTCACCACCTGGACCTGGCAGGTAATCCCTATTTCAGAGTCTTCAGATGGGGCACGTATCAGAATTGGCATGCAGAAAGATCCTCAGTCCTCCTTCCTCCACACCAAAAGTGAACCCACCCATGGCACTAACGAGGGGAGGTGGATGGCAGGGAGCGGCAGCACCTGTGCTGTGTGGCCCCACCACCATGCAGGGGGAGGAACACCACCTATGGCAGCACCCGTGCCGCCCTAGCATCTGCAGTCCAAAACAACTCACTGCAAAACATTCAAATAGGGAAACTGTGTGTGAATTGAATGTGTGTCTCACAGCACTCAGATCTTCATCTCTTGCAATTCTGTGGTGTTTCAAAGCATTGCAAATGCATTTGCCTTAGCTGTCAAGGGATTCGTTACTCAGAGGTAAACAAAAGTTGGGTGAAGAGCATGGCGTATACCACTAGAAGGAAACCTAAATCCCAGTAACACAATTGCAGAGTTAGATATAAATGGGTAAGCAAAAGCCTAAATTGTTAAATTATTAGGTTTCTTTTTAATTATTACTATTTAAAAAAAAAAATAATAATTTAGTCAAGAACAAAAGAGAGGTATGGGAGGAGTTTTTTTTAAAGTTAAAGGCCATTTCATTCTTAACTGGCAAACTGTCCTTCTCAATCGATCAGATAAGTGTTTCGAAATCCCAGGGAAACCTGTTAAAAGCTTATCTCTTATGGTTTAACTTCAGAGCACGCAGTACAGCGTGGCACAATGAAAAATCTTAGAGTGGTACTGACAGATTTGTTACAGCAAGAATGTGTTTCCCTATCTCAGTAATATTATTAGAAGATTTTTACCTTTACAACAAAAATTAGCAACAGTCTTTCTTTTTCTCAATTGTGTTGTAACCCATTGTTCCCAAAACAGCATTTTCAGCAGTGTTTGCAATCAAACACAGCTCAATATACAAGTCCCTGCTGGTAAACCACATTGCGAGGTGATAAACAACATAACGGTTTTATAAACCAGTCAACAAAAAAAGAAAAGTCAGTTTGCTAGCAAGTTCCAAATTCTCTCTGACTATTTTTTCAGTAAAATCCCTCCTGGAAATTTCTCGGAAATGTTAAGGTTTATGCTTCCTGCTTGCATTCTGAAATGGCACTTTTTGCAGATCACTTAGTTCGCACTGAGCCCTTGTACCAATTACGCTTCATTATGTTGCTTGTATTGCTAATAAGTCCCCTTTTTAGCTGGCCTCGTGTTGGGCAGAGCATGCCCAGGATGCTCTGTGCCCCCAGGCAGGCCATGCCATTGCTGGGTGGTAAGGAGAAAAGGGAAGCCTGACTTGACTCTCACATCTTCTAGGGGGAGAGAAATGCACAGTGAGGGTGGTTCAAAGCATGTGAAGGATGAGCTAAGACCTCTTGTTTTGAGTTGTATCTTCTATACTAATGCACTCCTGTCATGTCTGCTGAAAATGGGAAAAACTTGGTTTTGGCCACATACATAACATGAGAGAGGGGGCTAAAAGGGCCAAGCAGTCCAAAGCAATTGTGTTTTACAGTTAAGTAAACCTCACACCTTTAAGAGTTCTACAAAATCCATGCATTCTTGCTATGCATTTTGAGTGCCAGATGGTCAGGACTTTACTAAAAAATTGCTCGTAAGCAAAAAGAACACATCGGCCGTACTGCTCTAGGTCTGTATCACTGCTTGCCACCATACTCTGGGCTCCTTTTCAGACTGGGTTTTTTGGATGCAAAAGAGAATTGACTGCCAATCCTGTCCTGAAAAGATGCCTTGACCAACCATGTCCCGTCCCTGCTACTCCCTTCTGGGAAAACAAGATGCTCTCTCTTCCCTCTTCTCTCGTCATAAGGAAAGTACGTGTGTTCATCTTTTCCACAGCCACCCACAGGACGGGTGATACATTTTTCCTTCACCAAGAGTGCAAGTTCCTTCATTAGCATGAGACAGGCTGTAGTGAGGGAAACTAGAGGAAAGCTAAGTGCAACATAGCTTCAAGAGCAACTGAGATTTTAAAGGAAAAACTCCTCCTAAGATCTTGGTACAACACAAGTATAAATAAATAGAGGGGGTAATTTAAGTGCAGATGTCTTCTGCTGAACATAAGACAGAACCCCAGAAACTAGAGAGACTCAGGGTATCTTTGACTGTGACCTAACATTGCCCTAATCATTAAAGCAAGAATGTTTAACTTGGTTACACCACTGTCGGCATATACATGAGTTCAGATTTTCATGATTCCCAAGAATGCACAGTCCTTTTGACTTCATAGGATTTAAAAATTTGCAATTCATTTCACTCATTTAGCTGTTGAAGTACAACCATATATTTTAAATTGGAAGACATTGACCTTGACCTCTTTATTTCAGCTTCACCAACTGAAAGGCAGAGATAACAATATTTACCTATCTCAGTGTCTTCTGATTATTAATTGCTGTTTGTGAAGCAGCTTGACAGTGGAAATTTCATCCCTCAACGCTGCCTTCTTACAGAGGAAATTAAAGACTTTCTTGTTGCTGGATGTGCAAGAAGCAATCAAAAGGAAAACACACAGGACTCGTAGGATGTGTCCAAAGAAAACACAACCACGCGGAAGCATATATTTCTTTTACTGAATCAGTCACAGATTTATTTATTTTTTTTTTGTATTTTTTTTTTTATCTTTAAAGGAACAAGAACAACACAGGAAGGAGATATCATAGTCTCAGTTTGGTGTTACTTGTTAACTAGCCTGGTATTGAGGGCCAGTAAGACCCATACTATGCTTTGAACTGTAAACAGCTCTTCATTTTCATAGACTATATCCATGTGGAAGAGAGCTGCGCAAGGCAACAGAGATGAAACCAGCAGAACTGCATAGTTTGCCACAGAAACTGAGTCAATGTTATTTACTGACCTACCTCTCTAATTTCTTCTGTAGCAAATGAAAATACGTTTGGTATTTTCTTGCTAAAGGGTGCTGACAAAAAGAGATACAACGGAGTAAGAAAGGTACTTCAAATTGCATAATTGATGATCACATGGGAGTTACGGCTTCTAAGGAGGTACACTATAGGTATAATATTCAGCTTTTACTTGAGCGTCTCCTGAACAAGTCCCATTATATTTTTGATTTGTGAAAATTGCATTATGAAAACAGCAAGAAACAAGGGAACTTTCAGATGAGACAAATGTCTATTTATTTTAACCTGGCAGTATGACAATTTAAACGATTCCAGGAAAATGTTAAATAAATAATCTCATTGAAGAACACATCTCTGTAAAGATGAAAATGAGTATTTTCCTGTTAGAGACAATAAAAGCTAACAGATACGTGCACAATAGGAAAATAACAATAGCCTCACAGTCATTCTATGAGTTTCTAAAATGTTTTCAAAGCACACATATCTTCACCAGGGCACTAATTCACTAAATTGATAAAATACATGCATAAAACATTGCCAGAATATTTAAGCATATCTGTCTTTCAGTTCAAACCACTAGTTAATTGTGTGATTGCATAGTCTGGTGAAACACCAGTTAATGCCAGAAAGACCAATTATCTCAGGAAGAGGTGGGAGAGAGAAAAAAAAAATAAATCCTCTGAGGCATGATTCCTGGCACATATAAGGAAATCACATTTTCTGATATAAGGTATTATTATTTTGATACCTTATAAGTGCAGACTCTGAAGTAAAATTTGAAGCAACAAAGTAGTCTTGTATCCAAGCAGCCTTGCTGGAGACCACTTTGTTTATCAGTGCTCTGGTTTAGATTTAACTATCTAGAAGAAAGAGTCTGAGAACAATGCAGTACACTGAATATAATAACTGTGTTTGACTTAGATGTCACAAAGAGCCTTTTACAGTGTTTACTGGATGGCATTTGTTACATTCTGATAGGAGAAATAGCTTCAAGATGATGACTTGTTGCCTTGGTGGAGGTACACACTAGGTATTTCGATGGATTTCTCTAGCCATTTCCATCCTCCCAGCTGTATGATTTTGGACAAGACATTTAAACCATGAGTCATTTAAAGCAGTTGAGCGGTGCCAAAATAAGACATCTGCATGTTTAAAGTTATATTTTGCATTGCTCTGCTGCATCTGAATACTCTCTAATTCAATTTCAGCACCTACCAAATGAGAATGATATTAACTTTCACAACGTGAAATCAGATTCTGTGCTGAAACGTGCCACCCGATGCAAGGTATATGTTAAAGCACTCCAAATTCTCACAAGAGGGTGCCTGCTAAGATGAGTTGGTACATACAAAAAAAATTGGGCAGCAAAACTTCTAGATCTTGCCTTTAATTTCTTTACTTTGTGAAATCATTTCTTTTTCTGTTTTTGTGTCAATGTTTTTCCAGTTCTGCATTGCATTAGATAGCAGTCTCCAGCTCTCAATTTGTATTAGACAAAACTGAAATAAAAAAGAGGATTAAAAACATAATATTTCAGAAACAGAAACTAGGTCACATATTAAGGTTTTCTCAGGAATTTGCTGGAAAAAAATCAGAATTAGAATGAATTCAGTACTGACTTCTGTACAGTTTACTGATGCTGGAGAAAACGGTGAGGACAGAAGGGCATATATGTGTGGTACTTGGCTGGTACTTGGTACCCATGGCTTGAAGTCAAACACCTCTTCCAAACTGTAATGCCGTGTCCTGAACATCCCAAAAGTACAGAGATGTATCATTATTGTCACTCATGAGATAAAACTGAGGGATGGGTAGGCTCTAAGCCCCCACAGTCATGCAGGAAATCTGCAGAAGAGGAGTGAACGGATCTTAAATTTTAGAAGTGCAAGGGTAGATGTGCTACACATTTCGTCCATATGGAGTGGCATCATCAGGCTTATTCATACCAGTATCAACACAACCTATTTTTGGTTGCATAATTTGACAATAAAGTCAGAGGAATTATTTTAGGAACATGTGAAGCAACTACATAGCTTACTCTCTGTATGTGGAAAGAAATCCTATTAGGGAGGAACAAAAGATTATGGTGTAAAGATAACATTGCTTATTAATTTTAGATCCCAATTCAGTAATATGTTTTCACATATATGTGGGGAGTCCTCTGCTACACAAATTTCAAAAATAAAATAACAGTTTGCAAATACATTCTCTTACATCCAGTTAAAACAACAACAATCCAGTTACAAACAATCAATCTTAACAATCCAGTTAAAAACAACAACAAAAAACACCAACAAATGAACCAGTAATTATAGTCTTAGAATAGAATGTACATGGGATTTTTCCCTAGTCCTTTTTATACATTTATTTATTTATTGTATAGTATTATTTTATTAAAAGATAAATTAAGCTTACCATTTGAGAAACACTTTGCTCTTCTACTGTCAATATTCCTTAGCCGTTGTCCAACAGAAAAGACAGCAACTGACATATCAAACAATGACTGTTGCAATGCCATTATGTGCAAATGTGTAATATTTTAAGAAAGACTATGCAAACTAAAAAGAAAACAACAACCACAACAATAACAACAACAACAACAACAACTTTAAAGCAGAGATTTTTCTAATCCACTCCCCAGAGGTGGCAGAGCCATGGACAGAGATACAATACAAACTTCTGTTTTCCCTCAATATTTTGATAAAACAACATACGAACCCAAAAAATACTTCTTCATCAGTTTTCTGATGAAGCAACGAGACAGAAGCAACGAGAAATATGAAAATAGAAGTTGCACACTGGAGAATTACTGGAAGCTTCAAGGGCCTTCTTCATCATTAACATAGTCTACAGTAGCATATATTAGAAAAGAGCAGCTGGAGTGGAAACTCCATCCATCTCTATCCCCCCCCTTCTCTTGCACTTGCTCCTTCACCACCAGCCTTCTACCCAACACCTTCAAAAACATCAGAACAACACATAACAGCACAATATATTCAACGTGCCTTAGCAGGAGCATGCTGCAACAGTTTGAGCTCCTCGGGGAGCTCAGTATGGGCATGGCTTTCAAGGTTCAATACAAGCTAAGCTGAGAGCACATAGATCCAGTACCATTCCTTAAGGAAATAAGCTTTTTTTTTTTTTTTTCTAGAATAAGTCATGTGTTAGATTTCAAGTAGAAAAAAAATACAGATTCATATTAAAAGCAGAACACCAGTTATGATCAATCATAGCTAGTAAATGAACTGAAAAGAACCAATATCACATTTTTGCACTTGGGCCCCTCTATTATATTAACTGGACAGAGACACCAACAGGCTGGTACCACAGATACTTTAAGCACCATTTCCTCTGACTGAGCTCCAGCTGGAAAATAACAGCAACTGAGAAAACACTAACATTTAGCAAGATGATTGCTAATATTTCCTATTCTCTGGCTCCACTCTCATCACTCAGCTCAAGGCTTTGGTTTCTAGGAAACATCTTGCAATTTCCACCTGTAGCTCTTCAGCAGATGTCACTTCTCAGATCAGGCAGGATTTCTCATCAAATATTGGCCAGAACTTAAGAAAACTGAAGCTCCAATACTGCTCCTTCTAAATGGGGTGGACTTTATAAATGGTGTGGTCATAGCAAGTGCTGTTAGGTTCACAGCACTTTATAAAGGCTCTTCCTCACACTTCCCTCCAGTCGGGTGAATACTAAAACAAATTCTGCCTCTCTAGCAAGTGGGATCTGCTCTGGATATTTTAATCTCCTGACTTGTTAATTCCCATCAATAAAATTTGATCAGATGTTGATGATAATGATGATAGTATTGGGCTAATTGCTTCAAGATAATCTTTAATTTTCTTTGCTTTTTTGTTTTTACTACAAAATTTCTAAATACAGTATTTAACTTAATAGACATTAACTGGTACCTCTTCTAGATGAAATGTTTGAGGCTGTCCTCCTACAAAAGCCACAGGAACAGCTTTTTTGATAATTTGAAAACATGTGCAGGCATTTTTGGCCTTTCTTCACATTGTTCTAATGCAATTTGCACACTGAAGCACAAATGACAAGAAACCCCATTTGCCATGCACAAGCTGGAGGAATTTAGAAACTGAGCATAATCTGGTTTAAATATACAACCATGCCCAAGCAGACCAGCATTGGTGGGAGCCTCTGTGCTGGCAGACAAATGGCTGTAGCATCACCTCAGGGACCTGCACAAGGGTTTATGTCCAATTACCTGCACCCTTCTGTGGTAGCTCGCTGCTCACTGTCAGGCTGCACAGAGATTAACTAATGTGAACTACGGGCTCGACAGCACTTGTAAAAGCAATGGAATTAAATGGGAAACATGGTCACTTCTCTTTATTAGGAGTATTAGCCTGACTCCTTGCTTTGAGAACTCAAGGAATATACCACTGCTCTTTGAGAGAAAGGGTGAAAGTGTTGAGCTTGGATGAGAGAAATGTTTTCACCTGAGGTCCCTGCACAGTGTCTCTACAGCTGTGGGAATGGACTGAGTCATTTCTCCTCCACTAATCAGCAGATAAGCTAGATTCTGAACATAGGAAAAAATCCACAAATTTTCAGAATCAAACTTTTTTTTTTTTTTCCTAAATTGAAATAATTTCTGTATCCCTCTAGGTGGAATCAGGGTGCTTTTTTTTTTTTTTTTTTTTTTCTCTTTGAAGTTTTTACTGCCTGCATCTTCATTAACATATTTATTATAATTAGATGATATATACTTAGTAAAAAAAAAAAAAAAAGCCTTTATTCTTGTGCATTTATTTCATAAAACTCAAAGCAAATACATTTGATGAATTGGTTCCTACAGATGAGCCGAATTTTCACCAAAACCTTTTTGTTCCCATTTTGTTAAATTCATTCTTTTAACCTTTCTGCTATTCAGAGTTACTACAGGCAGAAGTCTTTCTGAGCACCGAGCTTTTATGATAAGTTCTGGCTGGGAACAATGCAAACGTTCCCTGTCAGCAGCAGGGTCTCAAGGAAAATTGAAGCCCTTCCAAAACACAAGTGGTGCTCTAAGAAATCACATTGTGTTGGCCAGACCGACGGCCACACTAAGTGAGCAGGGAACAAAAAGTTCACTGAACGGAGCCCTTAAACTCCACAAACCGGTAGGCAACAGGAGTAAAAAGTCAGTCCCACAGCGCTGTCGTGCTGCAATTAAAGCCATGTTTGAAGTGTGTGACTGGGGAGCAGCCAGAAGTGATGGTGTTGGGGAGCAGGGCCCTTGCTGTTCACAGAACTAAATGGGAACAGGCAGCATCAGCACGCCCATTGCTGGGAATGAACGTCAGCCCTGATCTCAGAGGTTTCTGGAGGTGAGCAAACAGTTTAATCTCATTTCTTCCCGGTTTAGCCTCTTTGCAGAGGCAGCCAATCGGGGAGCTATTTATTGCTAATTCTGATTACAGATATCCATCTGCTAGATGCTGGGCTAAACCCCCCAGCCGGGCATCGGCAAGAAGCTGCTGGGTTTGGTATCAATGGAGACATCTGCTTTGCACAAGGTTTTCTTGCAAGATTACAAGCACTCACTGCTCAGACACCTTTACACGTACCTTTGCTTTCCCTTCAATTCATACTCTTAATTTTAGAGACGTGTCTCATGCTCTGTCTCACCTCACACAGAAAACTTGCTTCTCTCTTTTCAGACAGGCAGGAACTTGGTCCCTGGACCAGCTAAAGCTTCTCATATACCCCAGGCTCACTTCAAACTGCTGTGGGAGAAACCAAACGCCCTGTTTGGTTGGCTCGTGGGCTTTCTCCTACCTTCTCGCTGCCAGAGAGTTGTGCTGATAAGGAGCTTGAAAAGGGAGAAAGGCTACAGAGGAACCGTGGCACTGTGACAGCTCGGTGTACGCACGCACGATTGCTCCCCAAGTAATCTCTCGATGCCTTGCACAGAAACTATGTGCCTGGCATCTGCCTGCACGTGTTCAGCTGTCGGTGCTGTGCTTTCTCTGTTCATGAACTGCTCACAGTAAAGTGAGCTCTCCCTTCCGACCCAGAGCTCTGCAAACTGCCCTCCTCCCCCCCTCGGCCGGCAGCCCCTCGGCCAGAGGCAGGCTCCGGGCGCCTCTCTCCCCCCTCGACGAGCCCATCCCGGGCTCGGGGGCTCTCGGGGGCTGCCTCTGGGGGTCCCTCCGGCCCCAGGGGCTGGGGTCCCGCCGCTCCCTCTCCTCCGAGGCTGTCCCCGTCTTTTTGCTGCGCCTCCCCGGAGCAAATCGCTTTCCAGACGTGTCCCTGATGTCAGCGCGCTAAGCCCAAGCCCCAATCTGCTCCGAGAGATGCTGATCGGCTTACGGGCCGGGAGTTTGCTCGCCGCCCTTCCTAAACCCCAGACCTGCCTCCCAAACCCCTCTCCCCTCCCTCCCGGACCCGGAGGGATCCCCTCAGCGGCATGGCCCGGCCCGGGGGCGGCCGGCGAGCAGGGGGCGACGAGACCCCCCCCAGGCTCCGGGACGCCTAGACGGCGTGCCGGGGTGCCGGTGTCAGGGGTGTCGGCGACAGGGCTGTCGGTGACAGGGCTGTCGACATGGTGCTGCTGTCGGGGGCCGGGGGGCAGCTGGCCGGGGAGCGGGTCTGCCCCGCTCCGGGCTCCGGCAAGGAGCTGCCCGAGGCGGAGAGCGGCCCCGAGCAGGGGGCGGAGGGGGCTGCCGGCCAGGGGCAGGGCGACGAGGAGGAGGAGGAAGAAGAGGAAGAAGAAGAGGACTGCGAGGAGTACGAGGATTTCTCCGAGCTGCCCGACACCTGCAGCATCGCCTCGGACGACTCCTTCTACCCGCCGGGGGGGCTGGAGGACGAGGCGGAGGACAGCTGGTCCCTGGAGCAAGGCGACGGCGGCAGCCCCGAGGCGCTGAGCCTCTTCCGAGCCTGCTGCACCAACAACGCCGTGGTGCTCCGGGCAATCATCCGACAGGGCCCCGAGGAGGAGGAGGTGCGGGAGACCGACCGCAACCGCCGGGTGAGCAGCCCGGCACGGCCCGGGGACGGGATTTGGGGGGCACGGGGGGTGAACCGCTCGGGTTTTGGGTCCGCAGCCCCGTGGGGTAACGATGAGGTGTGGGGGAGCCGAAATCCCGCACCGCCAGGGTGGGCAGCCCGCTGGGGGGCAAGGCTGCCCCTTAGGGATCTCTGCTTTAGGACCAAAGCTTCCCCTTCGCCATCCCGTCCCTCCCCTTGTCACATCGAGAATCTGGAAAACTGCTCCAAGACTGCCTTCCCCTCTCTGCTTTGTGTTTATTTCTCTTCAGCTCTCCTAAAACTTTCGGCTTGCTCTCGGTTCCCAGGACGCCGGGGGCAGAGTTGGGGGAATTCCTGCTCTACAGTCAGACTTGGTGGAATTCACCTCCTATTCACTTTGTAGCCTATTTTTGGATCTTGTGTCATTGCAATCTCTGTGATTTGGTTTTTGGCTGTTAGTTAGCTAACTGCAGGGCTGGAAGGGTGTTTCACTAAGTCAGAAAGTGAAAACTTTTATGGGAATGTGCAGCTGGGACACTTGAGTTACACAGAAAATTAGCAAGAGCAACTCCAATCACTTGTTTTTCTACCGTTTATATTGAAACTAACGAAACTAAGTAATTTTTATTTGTAATTTGCATAATTTACTTGCTGTTTGCATGAAGAATCTCCAAAAAATGTCTGTGACTACTCTGTAACAGGAAGATTTTGAAGGAAAGCCTGAGTGATTTTAATTGGGCAAGTGACTTGCAGGTTTTGGCAACTTAAGAGGTCTTTGCATGGCAAATAAGACAATAATTTGGCTTGGGACCTGTTCAGAGATGGACTTTTCTTTGGTCTTAATTGTATTTACCTGTAGGATTTTTCCTACAAAGAAGCTTTTGTTCCCTCATACAACTGTTTCAGCGATCCAATTCAGTCTATTTCTACAAAAGCTACCAATGCAACAAGTTGTATTAACACATGCAAGGGGCAGCCAACTATGCCATGGGGTCGGGAAGGAGCTGCAGAGTGTAGAAATGCTTTAGATCTACTTTTCTGCCAAAGGCAAGGTATAGTGCAGGTACACTCCTTGCTGGTATCACGTGAGATCCAAGCCTATGTTGGAGCAGGTCGTGAAAGCCCTGCTCAGGTCCCTCCATCCCATGCATGAGGCTCAGGCCTGTGCATGTGGTGCTGGCCTGGGCCTGGGCCACTGACCTCCATCGGCATGTGTTCATCAAGGCCTGACAAATGTGTGGCAGTAGGGACAGTTCTGGCACAAAATGCCTGGAGCTGTCCCTTCGGGGACACTTTTGGTGGGAAAAAAAATCAACAAAACCAACAAGTAAAATAAATTCTGGAATTCAGCGACTTCTGGAAGCCTCACTGGTGACATGGGGAATGTGAATTCAATCCTCCCTCTGCCTGAGGGGATAGGACCCCACACAGAAGTAACCTAAAGACAGCAATGCAGAGCATGGCAGTATGACTCTTTGGACTGATGAAAATGGGATGCTAAAAGCTGTTGGCCCCATGGCAGGACTCCTGGACCCTCTTTCAGGCCCTGTGTGGAATCAGTCCATGAGCTGGCAGCCTGGTTAAACCACAGTGCGTTCTCCATTGGGTTTAAATAAAATGTACAAGAAAACAGATTTCTCTTCCGATTTTGTGCATCTACTGCCAGTACTTTCCCCAGCCACTGCTGCTCAGAAAATCAGGGCAAATATATATTATTTTGCAAAAGAAAAGCCACATTTCTTGGGGAATTTTACCTGACAAAAGTTAAGTTTCTCTCAGCAATTTCTTTTTCCCGTGGAATTTTTGCTTCTGTTAAATTTGCAAGTTATATAAAATCATCACACATTACACATAAACAAAACTTATTTGTACTGCCAAAAAGTAACGTAAGAAGCTACATATCATATTCTGCTCGTGCTAGCTCCTTTTATTTATTTATTTATTTATTTATTTATATTATTTTTTAATTCCTCGTATTTTTAATATTAGCTTGCAGAGTCTTCTTTTTGGCCAGGATGCTGTTTGTTTACAATGGTATCTTGCATCTTACATTTATTGGAAAGCACCTTTAATGTTGTTGGGTTTTTTTGTTGTTGTTGTTATTTTTTTTTACACTGTGAACAAATAAGGTGAACTTTCATTTCTTCTGAAATGTTGTTTCTTTTCTGTGTGAGGCAGGAGAAAGAAAACTTGAGAATTGGGGTGGTGAATGGAAGACTGTCCAACTGAGTAAAGTGACTATTTTCATGTCTCTGATCTGATAACTTCTGTAATGTTTGTACTGTGCAGTTGCATTTTCACATTCATTTTTTTCAAAAAAAAAAAAAAAAAGTGTAATAAGTAACTGTAGTAAGACAAGGCCATATTTTGATTCCCAAAGTAATTAAACCTAAATCTCAAAATATAACATGAGGAAGAAACTTCCTAATGGTTAAAATCTTAAAATGAATTTGGGAGCAAACATCTGGAGTTTTGGCATTGTTGTGTTTTTAATTTTTGACCCCAGCCCTGAAGTGATTCCATGTGTAAATTTAAGATTTGGAAGAAATTATTTCCAAAAATGCTAAGATCCAAAGGTAACCTTACTTCTTACATATTTTTTTCTTGATCCTTTTATTGAAATACACCAATTGTCTGTTTTGAGTCTATTTTCCAAGTCTAAACAGTGACTTTTTGCAGGGTTTCTGCAGGAGCTGACTTTTCCCATGCTGGGTTTTTGAGCTGCAGGATCTCCCGCATGGGAACCACCTGTCAGGCACAGGCTTTCATTAAATTCACCTTCCTGCAGTAAAACAGACTTCGCTACACCCAATTTATTAGTCACCACATGTAGCCTGAAGACTGTCTCATTTTCATTGCCATGAAGAGAACAGCAGTTTGTACCATTGTCTGTGTATGTTCCCAAAATGCTTCATCCCTGCATCCTCTGCTGCCTGAGTGGGGAGTCCTGAAAGGCCTCCTTGATGGTGTCTCTTTCCTCGCCTTGGCAGGTCTCATACCAAAATATTTGGAAAACAATTATGACAACATATAATATACTAATTGCAGATCAGGCAGGATTGCCTCTCATTCCTTAATGTGTTTACCTGCTTCACATTGGCAGTATTTACTGTGTTTACCTGCCTCACACTGGCAGCATTGAGGGATCTGCAAATATATATGAGAAGATAAAATCTTGGTTCCAGTGAAATCTCTTGACCTGAGTGGGACCAAAACACCATCCAGATAATGACAGTCTGGTGACAGACTTTTCACCAGGTGGTGTGGGGACTTCTCCTTACTGGCTACATTTTCAGGATTTCAGGTATTTCCATTTCATAAGTTTATCATAATATTAAATCCTGTCTGGAGACAAGGATTATGTATACTCAGAAAAAAAGAATTTCAAAATTTGTTATTCCCTAACCACAAATGAGAGCCATGACAACAGAGAAGTCAATCAAGGAAGGGAGGAAAAGAAGACAAAGAACATCCCCATGCCAGATTTAAAATAATCACTGTTGCTTATCCTCAGAAAGGTTTTGTGTCAGCTACCAAAGTTGTATAATCTATTTTATTATGTATGCTGAAGGTCCATATTTTAGAGCTGATATATGTGTAAAAATGTTCTGTTGTAGTCTTCAGCTTTTCATTTTTATGTCAGTATTCAAGGGGTCTTTCACCCAGCTCCACACATAACCAGGAACCACTACTTGAAAACCAATTGGAATTAAACACCTTAATGTTGTAAGTACACCATTATACAGTGGAGATTGCATATTTGTGATCTTAGTTGCTCCCCTTTAAAAGGTGTGAAACAAAATAATATAGGTGGCTCCGCTTTTGAGCTCTTACTTCTCCTTTCGAAAATATTCTTAAATCCATCTAGGAGCACAGCTAATTTTTCTCATAAATGCCTCATAAAGGATGCTGTTAGTCTGTACTGCTCTGTAGCAGGTTGTGCTTTGAGGCATGATAGTTCTGTAGCTCTGTCATCAAACAGGCTTGAATCTGTTTGTTTGGCCTTTCTCTCCTTTTTCTTTTGAAGGAAGAAAACAGTTTCCAAGGTTGTTGTTATTCTTTACAATCTAAGTTTCTTTTGATTTCCCCTCTCATTAGCAACTGATGTTAAGTAGAAAAAACAAAAGAATAAACACCTGGGGAGAGATAACAATGCTTCAAAAGCCTGGAAGTTGCTGTACTCAATAAGCAAAACAAGGTAGCAATGTACTGTCTAGACACCTACCTAAAAAGATTGTGAGAATGTGGGGTTGTGCCAGCCATGGCAATAAGTCCAGTGAAGTAGGAGCAGGAGAGAAGTTTCCCACTGGGGGTCTGCACCATGGTGCAGTGCATGAATTAGGAAGAAGGTTTCTGCTCATTCCTTCTCTGCTCTGCAGAGAGCTGTGGATTTCTCCAGGGGGTGTTTCAAGGGTCTGTTATGCTTGTGCTCTCTTTGTTGTCCCCTCAAGCCACTGCTGAACAGCCTCCCTCTGCTGGCTTTTGAGAGAGTTTACGGAGACTGCCCTCCTTGTCTGGGCTCCGTGAACACCTCCTGAAGCAGATAGGGTGCATAGGAGGGAACCAGAGACTGACCCCCTGAATCGAATGGAGATGTTTCACAGAATGCAACCTAGATTTGGTTGTGAGTTTCTGGCTGTAAAAGGATGTTTCAGAATGGCATTGCTCACCTAGTCTCCTCGGTGGACTTGTAACAGGATTCAAGGCATAAAACATTTATTTTTCTCCTTGCCTTGCACTGCCGACTGCTCCTCAGCAAGGCAAAATAGCCCACAGACTTTTGTGCCACCACAGCTAGACTGCCTCAGGTTTCCAAGCTAGTTTAGGTACTGTTACCCTTCAGAGAGTTATGCACGGTGAGTACTCCATGGAGATGACACCTGAATTTACCTTTGCCAAAAGGCTGTACTTCTAAAACTGTGACTGGCTGAGGGGGACACGGAGCTAGTGGTTCCCAGTTCCTGGGCAAGAGGGTACTGGGCTTGATCAGGCTGTTCCAGAAAATCATGTATTACTAAAAGTGCCAGAACTTGTGTAACATGTAACGTGGTTGTTTGTTGTTTGTTCTGTCTACATGACGTGAACTTGTAGAAATGAGAAATTAGGACTGCAATATTTTGCAGTGGGAGATAAAGTTCTCTGTCGCATACTACTTTCAGCTGTTGTGGCACATGGTGTCTAAGTCATCCCATGTCAAAAAAAGAAAAAAAAATGTCATCTGCTACACTTGTGGGAAATTTTTCATATTTCCATAGGCAGTTTCAGTTCCCTCGTGTTCTCTCATGAAAGGTATTCTCATGGGAGGGATTGCATTGAAACTTAACTTCATGACATTAAACCATAAAAGGGAATTTTTTAGGGTGGAATTAGTTTTAAAGAGACCCTAAAGGCAAAAGTAGTGTAATTTAATCCTTCAAAATAGTACAGAAATACCCAAATACACCAAAAAAAGTCCCTGGGGATATTTACATATTTAAAAAGGAAGTGAGCGAGCAAAACAAAGCAAGGAATAGTAGATGGCAAAATACAGAAACAGCTCAAAGTGAATTGTGAACCCTTCACATATTGTATTTGCAGCTCAAGCAAAGCCATCAAAAAGGAGTGGATAGACCATGGAAAATATGAAGTCATAGGCTAAGAGGGAATTTGTTGAAACAATCACAGCATGGACCAGCCTGATATAAATGGGCACTTGGAGGCATCATCAGGATAGTGTAGGCAGGTTAGATGACTGCCTGCCCTTGTTAGGTGACTAATGCCTTTCTAAATCTGGCACAGACACATATCCTTTAAAATAATGTAGAAGAGATATATACATGGAACATTATTTCTGTGGAGTCAAGAGAACAGTTAATAAGGATTATGAGGGTGCTTAGAAATAAATGGAAACCCTTTGTCAGACCACTGTAAATGCGTAATGAGACCCGCTGCATCCTCCACTCATTAAGCAGTTAGTAAGGCATGATTCGTACTTAGTGTCAAAAGCAGCATTCGCTAACAGAAGCAACTTAGTGGAATTGATCGATACAGATTTGAAGATGTCATCAACATGAGAAACTTGTACAAGTTTAATCTGGTTTCAAGCAATGCAGCTATTAAAGAAAACAGATGAAGAGCAGTTTCCTTGAAGAATTTTGACAAATTGTTTCTTGTAAAGTGGATTGAACAGGAGAGAGGATTTCAGCCGGGCAGTAGCCCAGAAGTAAAGGTCATAAAAATCCTTTGTTCCAATATAAGTGGTATTTCACATCAGTGTCTTAAGTATTTGGACTTGCAGAGCTCCTCAGTGACGATCCTGGTTACCCAGCTGAGCACAGGTTTACTCCAGATGTAATAAAGTATAGCTACATTAAGAGTCTAATGGTATTCTAATGAGACTGATTTCTGGGAGATTTGTCATTAATAATTATGACAGATTTATAATAATGTTTTCAGTAGAACATGTCTGTAACACGGATAAGAAATGTAACCTTACTAAGCCTTACTGCATTTCTCCAGTACAGCCTTTCAGGTTTATTTTACTGTGCACAACGTGACACTGTTAATTTCCTCATCCTTTAGGAAATGCAAGTTCATATTCTTGACAGGGGACTATGGAGGAATTACTCTAGAAAGAATACTGACACTAATTTTTTCACTTACATGCTCCTAAGTTCCTTTCCCTGAAATTTTGTTGAGGCATAAACTGCTCTCCAAATTTCAGGATTTAGATAAATGTCAAGTTCTTGTAGTTTGCTATTTGCTATTATAAAAGTGCTATTTGGAAGGAATGCATAGGTATTATAGATATCTATGCAACTTCAGACAAAAGTTCCTTTTGTTGCTGAAACTGAAAAAAAAAAAATAAAAAAATAAGTAGGTCTAAAAGAACAGGCAGAAAGAAAGAGGCAAAGGGAAAAAGGAGCTCAGAAAAATCCATTAAGAACAATTGTCTTTAGAAAATTCTGTTTTAAATCCTATAATAAAGGATATGGAAAAAGATAGTGATATTGCTCTCCTCCTTGCTTATGGTGGGGCTAAAGACTCCAACACAAAAGACTTAGGTTTTTAACTGAAGCCTGATAAAGGACAAGAAATCTATAGAAGCATCCTGGGACATGAAATAGAAGGTGATTTTTCCTTTTGGCTGTCTATCCTAGCTGTCATATATCGTCTTATAGCAGGAAACGAACAATTCTTAATAATTTCTTCCTGGTTCTGTTTTGCCTCCTTTCAATTTAAGTATTGTAGTTCTGTTTTTCAGCTCCATAGAAAGTCTTGCACAGATCATTAGTAGTGTCAAAGGTGCCTTAAAAGGGACTCCGCTTTGGACTGAGAAACCTCAGAGGAAGCATCAAATTTTCTTAATGCTTCCAGCATAAAATCAAATCTGTGACAGAGTTTGTGTGTCCTGAAACATGTCAGAGATGTTCAGTCCTTCTCAAAGAGCAAAAAGGCAAGAAGTTTTTCGAGGGATGGCCATCAACTTTCAGTAATGATTCACCTCTAGGAATAAAACAACCACAAAACTTGAAGCTCAAGAACTATATGAAGATGTTTAAGAGGAGTGTTTTAAAGAACTTGCATGTGGGATATAGACAGCGTGGCTGCTGCAAATTCAGCATCAAAAGTTCAGAAGTAGGGGGCATCTTCCACTAGTACAAAACTATACAAAAATTCACATTCCCCAAAGCATTCGGTTGCTGTTCTTGCTGCCTTAGGTTTTCTGTGCCATGTGTATTTTCATTAATAGATTTTTTTTTTTTTTCAAAGAGGATAAGACCAAAATGAAATGAAGCTGGAGGTCTGTACTGTTTTGTAGTGGCATTAAAACATTCATTTTTGAGCCATTCATTCAGTTTCAGTGAGCGCTGACATATCTAAAGAATGTGTGACTGTATGGAGAATCCCCTTGTTTTGATTCCAGCAACTCTACTGATACCTGGCATACTAAAATGTAAACTAGTGGAAGTGATTTGTCTCTGAGCAATGTTGTTCTTCTACATTCCTCTGCCTTCCTCAATGACTAAGATATCTAATGTAGATTATAAGAGTTTTTAGTTTTCAGTAACACTTCTCTATGTGTCTAAGATAGCACAAATGCTTGACCATAAGGGTATTTCAGATCTTTGGACAAGGAGTGCCCCTCCTCACTTTTCAGACCTCATGCCTGACCTGAAACAAAGTGCATGGCAATACCATCTTTCATATATATAAAAAAAAAAAAAAAAAAAAAAAGTGGAAGTTAAACAAGATGTCACTGTTAAGAAGCATCTACTAATTCTGAAAAACTGGGTCCTGTTGGGTTTCAGTAGGCTATAGAAGCTTCAAGTACACTGGGAAAGGATGTGGATACAAAAGTCCAAAAATTCCAGAATTCAACTTTGAGCTAAGTAACAGTGGGTCCTTGTACACGAAGGTTTTTGGTCTTGAGGCATGACATCTAAAGAGGAAAAATAAATGTTTCCATCTCAGGCATTGGATTCAGAATTTCCTGCTAAATGAAACAGCATGGGAGCAATGGATATAGGTAAAGGCTGAGGGTAACAACAGTTTCTCATTCCACATCTGTCAGAGTCATTGAGAGTTTAATTTTGAGTTATCTTCATGTCCGTTGCTCCCAGTAGTATTGGAAGTAGTGATTTGGGTTTTGGCTTCTGAAGGACCACTGTCACCACTGCCATGTTGAAGGGAAGAGCTGGGCATCCCTCCCAGCAGGAGGCTCTTACTGCTTTTCCTTCCGCTAGTACACTTCTCAGAGATGTGAGATGTGTTTGTTTTCCACTCAGTCTGGCTTATCTCTGGGTTTCAGGGGCCATTTCAAAATGGTTTTGAAATATGTATGTGCCTCTTTTGCAAGTGGCACAGGAATTGCTTTTTTTTTTTTTTTTTTCCATAATAATTTTAGTCATGTGATCTTCTGTATGTGCTTGGGAATAATATAAACTGTGAAAATAAATACTGAAAAATGTTGAACAGGGAATACAATCAAAATAGCTATTTGGATTTATTCAGACATTTCAGCAGGTACTATTATATTCAAAATCTGTCCTACTGTTCAAGAAGTCGTATGCTGGAAGATAAAAATTCCAAAGACCTGTTATACATAGTGGTAATAACTACTGTGCAACAGAGACCAGCAAAAATCAGGTAATTTATCACAGTACTGTCCTATGTGAGTAGGACTTCATTTTCAGAGAGATTCAATAGTAACTCTTGCATTACTTTACAGGTGTTGGTTGCTTAGAGCCAGATGAGCTTAATGCATATCAGGTTTATTTTAAATTACATTTCATTAAAACACAATTTTCTTCCTCTACAGAAAAATGATATGTGATCATTAAGTAAAAATCACTGCTAATTTTGCAATAAAGATTGATTTGGAAAGAGTTGGCAGCATTTTAATGTAGAGGGACACATTCCATAAGCACAGGCTGTGTGATCGTGGCCAAAGGAGATGGTCTCTGGCACTGGAGGATGTGTCCAGCCCAGCTCACGTCCACCTTGCCCAGGGTCAGCCCCTCTGGAACGGGTCAACAGTGTCCACACATCTAGCACTTGGACGAGACCCAAGTGGTTCTCCTAGTTTGTCATTTATTTCAGGCTTTTCAATAAATGGCTAACTATTTTTCTGTGGGTTCTTCCTGTTGTACTGTGGAGTCAAATATAGCTGCACAAATGCCACTTACTAAAAACTGCTGGTAGTTTTTAAAATAGAAATCAAAATCTCTGGAGTATGTGCAAGCCATGAGGAACTCTTACTGCCTTTATTGGAGACAGGAGTTGTCCTTTAATGCTTTCATAAATAAGGCTGCTCTCAGAAGGTTATATTATTAAATTATTTAAAATGCTATGCCACATAGATATGGATTTATTCATCTCGAAGGGTTCCGCCATTAAAAACAAAACCAAAATCCCTCCAACCTGGGCTAAGTATAATTTTGTTTCATGCCCAGAATATTACAATAAGAAATAATTAAGTACCATATGAAGGGAATGGTTGTCACAGAGTCTGTAGTTGCACATCTGGCAGCAAATTAGCAATTCAAATCGCAGCCACTATGGGAAAAACCCACAATGTGGAAATAGTTCCCATTTTTCAATTCTATTATTTTCTATTATGTCTGTTAAATTCTATGGGGAGTAATTTGAAAGCAAGCTGATTCAAAATGGGAATGACTCACTGTCAGGCTTTTGTTGCTTCATGCATTTCGGATGTATAATGTTTCGAGCCTGACCCCGTAATACTTGGGTGGCTGATCTGGTGATATGTTAAAACCCTCTCACATATGTGCTAGGTTTTTGCTTTTGTTTTTGTTTCTTTGTCTTTTGCCTCTCTGTACATGAGGGCCTGTCTTTGAAACAGCCCTTAAGTAGGCAAGCACTGATGCTGAGACCTGCCAGCCACCGCCACTGCCCAAAATGAGGCCCTGGAGGGAAGTTTGGTCAGTATTGCTACTAGAGGGGCAGGCTGGCACGTGAGCTGTTGTTATTAGTTTTATGAAGAGGAAAAGTGGCAAGTAATTGAATACATTCATTATGCTTGAAAAAAATAAAAGGAGGTCTTTGGCATTTTTCTAGAAAACCTAGTAGGTATCTTGCTATTTGTAGCTCCTGCGAAAAAATCTTGGCATGCCATTTGCTTGGGAAACAGGAAGACCAGCCATGTACTCATAAAAGTGCCTTTAGGCATGGATGGAAGAAAAGCAAAGCAAAACCAGCACCAGCCCATGTTGAGCTGCTGTCCTCTGGCCGCTGACTTAGGGGAGGGCTGAATCTTCCTGGCCATCTGCCTCTCCTGTACGGGAAGGATGCTGCTACCAGTTTTGCTTTGCTTTGTTTTGCTGCTTCTGGCATTGGTGGTGTTTTCTCCTGCTGCCACATGGGCTGTGGGCATTTCTCAGCCAGAAATATTCTTCCTCATGAAGGTACAACAGGGTTAGCCATGTGCAAAGGTATTCCTGAGCATAATTGCTTGTGGCATAGGACCCCTAATTGAGAACTAGGTACTTCATAATCGTGTTAGCGCCTTACCTGAGCTAAAATAACCTGTGTGCAGCTGGCTGAATTCAGGTGTCTCAATGCATTTACAACACTCATCTCCACACAAGTTCTCTTGAAGTGCACTGGATCCATGACATAAATGTGAAAAACTCCCTGAGAAAGCGAGGTAATTTGATGTGACAGACAAGAGCTGCCTCACCAGTCATACCTGTTACAAGAAATGTAGCTGCCTGGAGACTTTGAAAAAGTTGCTTTTGAATTTTAAAAATACAAGCAGATACCGCAGGCCTTTACTGCCATACATTACCTCCCAATCATCCTGTTAGTGATACGACGTGAATCAAATTGAAATATTTAATGCTAAACAGAGACACTTTAGAAGCAGTAAGGCATATGAGGTTTCCAGGAACAAAAAGGAGGAAAACAATGAATGAAGGAGGGAGACATAGTGAATGAACGTCAGCCTTTCTCTTAAAATTTATCACCCAAATTGTTCTTCTCTGAGATGCAGGATTGTGAAATGTCTTTCACTCGCTATTGCCGTTTTATCTTCTGCAAGCACTTTTAGATTGACCCAGTTTATGCTTATGGCAGGCAGTGCAGCTGATTTATGAGCAGAGCTCCCTGTGCAAGGAGCCTCCCAGCAGGACTGCCTACAGGTGGGTGCCCAAGGAGCAGCGCTGTTTTCATGTGCGGCTTTGAGATTGTTGCAGTACGTTTCATGGACTGCATGCATTCAGTGAACAGATCTCCCTCCAAGGATTTGAATTCAAATAAGAAAGGAAAAATTTGCCTGGAGGTTTCTAGCAAGGTGATGCTGCTTCTCTACTTCTCATATGTCAGGTCTAGCACTTTGTTCTTGCTGTCCATAAAACTCCCAAATGACCTGACCTTAGATGAGGTCTGAAACAAGAAACTGCAACATTCAGTTAGCAACTGTAAACCATCTAAGTAAATTAGCTTTTACTCATCAAAGAAAGAAAAGAAAAAAAAAATACAACAACATGTAGCTTCTGAAATTGTGACAAAGATGCTTTGCCTGATGAGCTGCAGGTGGAAGCTTGACCACACGGCCATACTTGTTCATATTTTTTTGTTTCTATTTCATTTCATTTCTGTAAAAAATAGCCTTTCTCATCTGTGAAAGTGAAGGAAGATCTGAACAAGCTTTCCTTTTGTTTTTACCACAGTGCAGTTTTGCTGCACAGACCTAAGTCACCTTAATTCCTGTTGAATTAAAAATAAAAGCCAGTGGAAACTGAGCTTCACAGCCTATCTCCATATCAAAATGTTTCTAAAGAGTAATGAAAAATTTAGTAGACTTGATAGGGGAACTAGAAATGACTTAGATATTTAATTATAAAGTCTCTGAAAAGATTTTAAATCTCTGTAAGTTTACTGGTGTTTTCGTTCTTAAGTGATTGTTTAGGCCAGAGACTTCTGATGCAGAAAGCCACATGCTGATGAAGTTCCTCGTGCCACAAACAATTTACTATGAACCAATGAAGATATATGGAAGGTAAAATGCTATTAAATCAGTAATTTTTAAATCTAGCTGTGAAAACTATTCTACTTGTTCATGAGCTTAAAAAAGAGAAGGAAATTGTAAGTTGTCAGTTTTCTGACAGAGGCATGACCTTGATATTTCCTCCCTGAGCTTTGTAATCCAGCTGAGTATAATGAGTTAGCACACAATTTTTAACAGAAAACCAAACAACAACAACAAAACATGTCTGACTTAAAAATAGAAACAATCATATCCTGCAAACAGTGCTTTCTTTGGAATCAGCAAGGTGCACACTGCCTTCTGTTTACTGCTCCTGTATGAGTCATTGCCATTGTGTGGCTGATACCCTCTCATGTACTTCCTGAGGTGTGGAAGGGGCTTTTGGGTCTCATTCAGTAGTGCTGGCACGAGAGTGATGGACTTCTGTGGGGAGTTTTAAGTTCTCTGTCAAATGCAGGGTCTGGAGGTTTAGAAGGCTACAAAGTGTACACGTCCCTTCTTACCTTTTCAGGACTGGAAGTGTTAGCTGTACATTTATTTTCTTTGGAAAAGAAGTGGGAAAGTCAGTCCTAGGAAATGAGACATTTGGCATCAGATGATAAAACACACATTAGAAAAAAGAAAAAGAAAACATCACCACCAAAAACAAAAGCAACAGAAAATGCAGACCTTAATGCATTAAATTCAGAGATTATGGTTGAAGAAACAGCATAGATGTGGATTTGGTGGCAGTGAAGGACAGTGCTTGTGGCTCCCACGGGTCCTGAGGTCCAACAGAACAGCAAGCTTGGGGGCAATGCCTTGTGCTGTTGGTGTGCCCCGGCTCAGCTCTGTGGGGAGATCAGGGAGGCTGGATTTACATAGAGCATTTCAAGGATGCTCAGAGGGGTCTGCTGTGGAAGGAGGATGGTAAATGGTCCACACACTCAGTTATGGCAATGTGACAAGGAGCCAAGTGCTAAACAGGTGCAGAACAAAATATTTACCATTTAGCATCTTTCTTGTGGTATATTTAATCATCAAGCAAACCTGGAAATGCCACTCTTCTGGTTTTATTCAGCCTACTGCAAAATTATTTGCTTTGTCCACAAGTGTGGCCTTTGAGTAATTGCTAAAAGGATGAGGGCTAACTTTATAAAAATGACTGTTATTCATTTATAGTGTAGAAATGTCAGTTAGGTTGCTTGTTTTTTGTTGTTATCTTCAGAATAATGTATATAATTAGGCTGCAGGACTGAAAATTTACATTAGGAATGTCATGCGTCACTTCTAACTAAATGCCAAATTTATAATAATAGAATCATAGAATGGCTTGGGTTGGGAGAGACCTTAAATATCATCTAGTTCCAACACCCTATAATATTTAGTCTCACCTCTATATGTTATCTTCCTTTCAGACGCAGAAATACCTCTTCATCCCACTGTTTTATTCTCACTATTCCTGTTTACTGCTAACCCTCCTATGGGCATCCAATTGTTGGAGAGTTTCTTTATCACACTCTCCATCTTTATGAAATAGAAAAATCGCCCAGATGTTAATGGAATCATTTTTACAATATTTCTTCAAGGAAAATGTGTTTCTTTGTTCCCATTTCCTAGTCCAGCGCTGTGGAGTTGGGCACCACAAAAATGAAGAAAATTGTGTTTCCAGGCCATCTCTGCACTGGTTTAATGGCCTAGCGTCTCCAAGCAACCAAATCCATTTCCACCAGAGGTCCTCATTTACCATATCAGGATCTCAGCAGTTGTGGGTATACCTTTGTTTATACCTTTAGCAGAAAAACACTTCCAGTTTTCTGCGCTTGCCAGCCGTTTTGCTAAGATGGAGCTCTCTAACAGCAACAGATCAGCCCTGACAGCCTGTGCGACCTCGATGCAGTACAGAGCCAATGGGAACTATCCTTCTGCTGTACAGATCCTGGGAAGCAGCGCACAGAGCTGATGGATGTGCAGGCCCATTTGTTAATCTCTAATTTTTTCAAGACATGAACAGTTATGGCTGCAGCCAAATGTGTAGTTAGATGAAAGTGCGAGCCCAATAATTGCTATGATGTTTGGCAAACACTGAATGTAATAACGCGTTGTTATAAGATTTAATAAGACGAACGTACTGTTCTTGTGAACAGTAATAGCTAACACAAACTGAGATGGAGTGCATCGGGTAGTCAGCCAATATTTTTCTGTATCCTGTTATTTTATATAAAGGTATTCATTTGCTGATCTTCAGATGGAGAGATTGGAAAGCTTTTGTGGTGAGTCATGGGGATAAAACTATGTTTATTTTCTTTTGAAAGCTCTGTGCTGCTTTGGAGCCAGCTAGGCAAAACTATTTTTCTTTTGTTTGCTTGGTTTTATTTGTTTGTTTTGGTTTTGTTTTGTTTTGTTTTTAGTGTGTAGTTTCTGACTGCGTATTGAAAATTCTCTGTAAGACAGAAATCTTTTCTCCAAGGGCCTGGAGCATCATTCAAAAGACCCTTAGTGTGTCTAGATACTGCTCTCATTAGTGAGCCACTAGCAGGAAAAATGCCAACACTGCCCCGAAGTACCCAAAGACCCTGTGTCACTCCGGTGTAATTCTTCAGTTGCTGTGTCAAGCTCACTGCAAACAGCTCTGAAAAACTCTGTCAGATATGTTTGATATATACCGCTTTATTTATCTGTTTATTTATTTATTTATTTGGTAGCAGGTTTCTTTTCAGCAAGAGGTGTTATTTTCTTTGGAATACTGTGTTTTAAATGTTTACTATTTCTCTTATAGGCACAAGTCCTTAAGAGGTAGGTTGCTTATATGAATTCCTGGAGTCCTGACCCAAATATTTTCCAGTTTTATAGAGCAGAAGAAAAACAGTTTCTGGATTGTTTGACTGAAAGAGTATTCCATAAAGTGGATATACTCTATTAATGATTTAGCAGTCCTTTATATAGGCAGGTCATCTTTAGTAATTCTAGGTATTTGAATATAAATATGAAACTACTCCTCCGTCTTTTTTTTTTTTTTTTTTAGTTAATTCTGTCTTCTTTTTTCAAATCCAACAATGTATCAATGATCAGTTCCCTCCCTACATATCTTTATTATATAGGTAAATGAGGTGTACTCATAACATGATGAGAGCCTTAGGTCCAGACACAGAGGCAGAAGACACTTTCCTGCCTTTATGGCATGAAACTAGACACTCAGCTGAGATGGATGGCGTGGCCACAGGCTTTGATAAGAGGAAGAACTGCACAAATGGCAGGTAGAACTTCACTCAGCTCTTGACACTAAGTAGTGACATACAGTTCAAATGTGTAATGCTTTGGCTTATTCAACTCCAGCTGCAGTACTGTAGTTGACTTAAGACAGGTAAGGTCTTCATGCTAGTGTCTCACTTGGATACTATAAATACAATTTTCCCCTTAATGGAGCTGTTTGCTCATGTATTGATACTGATTACAGCTGCAGTGAATGATGAATCCTTACGCAGCCTATTGAGATACTGAGAAATTTAAAATTGGACTGTATATTAATAAACAAACAAATAAATGAAAAGCTGCCTAAAAGCCATCCTCTTCGAGATTAAAATAAATAAATAAATTGAGTCTACAAAAAATGGCCAGCTACTAGAGGTAAAAATGTCCCCTCTGAATTCGATGTCATGGTGCATGTTTGCTCAAATTAAAAGTCAAGCCAAGCTTCTTGCAGGTAAGCATAATTGTGGACCAGCCTGTTCCCTAAGCACAGTGCTAAACAAATGTAAGGCTACTTGCTAGGGCTTGAAAGCCAGTAGCAACAGTGCTCTTGATCTAGCCAAGTACTTGTCTCTGATTTTTCAAAAATACCATCCTGCCTTTTGTTAAAGCAGATGCATTTCTCCTAGGGTGGTGCCGAACCTACAGGTTCCTTACTGGGTTTCCACTCCAGTGGCTGTATGCATCAGTTACTGTATTTATTAAATAGCAGAACAGTAGCTGGATGGTTTAATAGCGGGAGTTCTTGCTCTCTAACCAGTCATGAATGTTACAGAGTTGTCAGTGCTTGATAGTGTAAATCACAAGAGCACAATTTTCTTTGCCCTCCATCAAAGCGTTTTCGTTATGGAGATTGGTCTGTGCCTCTATGTGAAGTTTGATTTGAGACACACATGTGCATCCCACTGCCACACTGTGTGGGAGCTGGCATGCAAGACAAGTAAGGTGCAAGACAGCTGAGAGCTGACAAGCCTGATTTATATCATCCTGATTTATATCAAGCTCTTTCTTAACAAGGTTTGGGTCTGGTGTGATTCCACTACGAGATGGTTCAGAGAAATATAGGCCAAATGAATTTACAGAAGTTGGAGGAAAGGAATTGAAATTTCATGGGAAGTCTTTCCCAATATGACTACAGGAGCTCACTGCCACAAGAGGGTGCTTGCAAACTCATCACTGGCAGCGTCTCTTCAGAGAGCTCCACAATGAAAATGCACTGCACTAGGGCCTTCAAAATGTTTTTTTATAGGAGAGGGAGATTAGAAACAATGATAGATTATGAGGGAGGAGAAAGTTGTGCATTTATTTATCACCCAATGTCAAATTTAAAGTTATTGTTTTCAGACAAAGATTTTATGAATCATTATTTTTGGAGAGATCTCCCCCTCTCCCCCAAAAAAACAACATCCTATGCATTCAAACACTGTGTAGCCTCTTGCAACAGATCTAGGTTAGAGGCAGCGTGTGTCTGAAAGAACATAACAGCAAGAAAAATGCATCTATTGAACACATAGAAGAAGAGCTGAATGATAAGCCTTAAAGACAAGGGAAGTATTTTGTGACAGTTATGTTAGTGCACAAAATGTGTTTCACGTTGCTTCTGAATATGCATATTGATAATACGATAATATGATAATAATATAATATGAATATTATATTTATAAAATGGTGCAAACTCTTCTTTTTAATTTTAAATGCGTGTGAATGGATGAACGGATGTGTGTGTGTATATGTGTGTGTGTGTGTTTAGAGGCCAGAAGAGAAACGAACAGTAGCATTCATAAGGCCCAAGACATGGAGTTCAGATCTAAACTGATTTCTGCACATTCCTAAATTTACTGTGCTGAGAGAGGACACTGGACTGAAGTCACATCAGGTCTGGGTTATGGTGTTAGATGATCTGTCTTTCATTTTGTTTAGATCTTAGGTCTTTTGCCTTTTTAGGGGAAAAAAATGCTTCAATAGTGTAATTGATAGGAAGATAATTATTATAACTCTATATTTTGAAGTCACTGAAAATTGAGAGATCCCCCAAAATGGTTTCTATGCACTTATTTCCATAGAAAGTCTGATGCTTATGACAATCTTGTTTTACTTTCAGTGGTTCCCAGGCTCCCTGCAGCTTTGCACAGCATCGGCAGGAGCAGTCAAAGCTCCCAGCCAAACTTATTCATGGGGGGAAGTGTTCAGTGCTGCCCTGTCTTAAATCCATCACTCGTTGGAAACAACAGTTCTGAGCAAGGCTTCCTAACCTGCCGTTTATTTTATGAACCAGAAATACTTTATCCTTGTTTACAGGACTGTTTACAGCCCTTGGAAGCCTTGCTAAACATTGTATAGGAAGAAGGTGAAAGACAAAGATGTGAAATTGAGATCAGCTCACCATTCACTGGGGCAGGATCCCTGTTAAAATGAAGTCCATCATTTACATTGTTTTCTGAAGTCAGACCTCTTGCTTCTGCCTTATAAATCTCTCTTCCCTTACTTTACTGCTGGAGAAGACTGATCTGTGTCTAGCACAAGCACTGAAAAGCAGGCATAGCAAGGAGGAACGTACAAATTTGGCTGCCATGTATCCTGCATTATTACTGTCAACACCACCAAAACATAGCACTAAAATTTGACAGTATTAACACTGATTACTATGTGCTATAAAACAGTAAAGCTGGGATTAGTAAGGTTGCATTATTTGTCAGGGATCATCACTTCTTAGTAGTTGTACCTAACATAATGGTCAAAATAAACTGAAAATGTGAAATGTAACCTGATCAAAATAGTGTTACTTCCCCCGCCATCTCCCCACAGTATATTTTGTCCTTTACAGCCAGGCCCTCGAAAGCAGAAGGCAGAACTTTTCCCCAGAAGCAGAATCCTGGTCTGTTTTCAGTGGTATTGAACCCAGAGATAGCTTCCTATTAATGTATGGCTAATGGAAATAAACTAGCCTAAGGCAACTGCTAGATGGACTGTCCATTAATTTTAAGTACATTTCATTTTTATTAAACACCATTTCCCTAAAGTTTCCTTACATATTCCTTTTCTAAAATTGCACCTTGTTTACTTCTGCTGTGAACGTGTCACATACATTGCTTAATTTTGCATTGATCTTAATACATTGAAAGTAACTTTTGTTTTCAGTTGTATAACAATGATCCCAGTTCCCTCTCTTTCCACATAAATTTCTTTATGATCTTTATAGGTTCTGCTCCACAAGCCTACAGTCACCAGCAGTGGCATTTCTCCTACCTGATGGAACTTAAGGCTGATCAGTACATTTCTAATATAGTCTCACCAGCTGTCACTGTAAAATTGTATATTGATTTCACAACATTTTTTTATTTATCATGAGTGTGTATACCTGCTAACATCTTGAACAAATAAATTATCTACATATATATATGTAGATAAACTTGTATCTATTTCAAGGGAAGCACATTAAAATTCCTAACTCAGGTGCCCAAAAGTTAAAGTATTCCTGAGTTTGTGGTACCTGCAACTTGCTCTTATCTGTGTGTTCAGGTCTTCAGTTCTTTATTTCAAGCTAGAGTTCAGAGAAGAAACAACAAGAAAACATTTTTCATGCAGTAACATGATTCTGATTGCTTCTGTTTTAAGAATAATCATCAAGTGTCATCTGACCCCACAACAAAACATCTAGCAATGCGATCCACTTTCCCTGCAACTCAGCTGTGCCCCTCAGATCTTTTTATTTATGCAGGGCTGTTTCTACTCCTGAATGCACTCTGCTCTTGGCCTTCTGCAGCAAAGAGGATGATAAAAAGGATGAAAGGGATAAAAATGGCCCTGCTTCTGCTCCACGCACTACAGCAGTCAGGATGGCGAGGTACTAGCAAGCACTGGCTGTTGGTCAGGTTATACAACCAAAAAATGCCTTCTGTACTGCAGCAGCTCTCCAGTCCTTTACACACAGCATGATTTGGGGAAAGTGCATGCAGAAGATGGCAAGGATAAAGGAGTGCTTTGCAGACTGAGAGAAGAAGTGGCCCTCTGTGTCTGAGCCTCGCTTAGGAGATGAAGTGTGGTGAAGGGCTCCTGCGCAACCAGCTTGCCTCAAGGGAAGGTCATGAGAACTTCCTGCAGGAGTGAGAGGGAAAAAGGATTGCTACTTTCTGTGTAGCAGTCCTGTTTTCATCTCATTGAGTTCATTTTTCTTGTATGCCCCTTAGATCCTCAAGAAGCAGCTTCCCAAGGCTTCTGCCAGCTGCTGGTGTTGCTAGTAACACCGAGACCAGTTCAAACTGTACATGTTGTTGAAAAAGAGACATCACACGGCTTTAATTGCCCACTCTTTTTAC
Source organism: Netta rufina (assembly GCF_964035555.1). Lineage (NCBI taxonomy): Eukaryota > Metazoa > Chordata > Aves > Anseriformes > Anatidae > Netta > Netta rufina. The sequence continues at coordinate 83,648,280 of NC_140124.1, read as the reverse complement.
TCGATTCATTACACAAGTGGTTTTATTGGTTGTGTAATGCAAGCTTTTGCAAGTTCATTCAAAAATGAACTTTCCTGAAACTATTCTTAGAGGCGATTACCGAGATTTAGATTAGACGAGGTTAAGTAAAGACCTTTGCAGAGATGATACGTACGCTAAACTATACGTTTACTTAAAGACATGTAGCGTGACTGATACAAGGGGGGGTTATTGCATAAGTGACATAAAACATATCCCACAAAATGGAGGGGGAAAACTGTGGTTCGTCATCTTCCTGTTTGAAGACCAGCCCGTGTTTGTTTCTCCTGGAGTAGGATTTGCAGTGTAACATAAATCTGTTTGTAATGCCCTGAAGCAAAGGTGGCATTTTTGTGCCTTTCATGTTCAGCTGCTGGAATGGATAGGGTCCTTCAAGTTTGCTTTTGGGTACAAAGTGCTGCTGTAGGCTGCTGTGTTCCTCTGCAGATCATGGGGTTTTGCATGCCGCTGCATCACTTCGTGCAGGAATACTCTCCCTGCTTTTGTCTCATTGCTTTCCTCTGTGGAAACAACATCTCCCCAGGCCAGGTGTCTGGGGTTTTGTCCAAACAACGGTTGGACAGAAATCATTGAAATTCCTGATTTTTTTTCCTCCAGTTTCCAAATATAAATGTGTATATGACTAAGCTGTAACAGTTCTTTCCCTCAAAGGTCAGCCTGAATTATTTTGTGCAGATAATGTTGAAGCTTATGCGCCTGATGGATTTCTGTAGCACATAAACACCACTTGTCATGGGACTGATGACCTGAATAATTACCTCATCTCAGTCACCACTGACATAATCAACTAAACCAATTACACTACAAGCTCAAGCCACTTACAAAAGTTTCTCAGGTTGTTTTATATGGACGGGAAGTTTTCATGCATTGTACACAAATTAGTATATAGCCAATAGTGATGCTCAGCACTAAATTTTACTCTTCGCTAGTATGTAAACGTGTAGTTTCCCTGTTAACTCAAGCTCCAAACGGTTGCAGAGTATTTAACGGAGATCCAAATTTCTCTCAGATAATTTTGGGAGATTTCTTTCTTAGACTGATTGTTTTGCTTTATCTAATTAAAAAGAGATACACTTTAAGGTTATGTATAACATGAAATATTAGATTTATGAATTATTTTTATTTTCAGAAATTAATAAGAAAAAAAAATAAAAACAGCTTTTTATTCCTTTATGTTTTATTGATCTTCCTTTTCTGTTACTCACCATATAGTTTGTGTAATATGCTTTTAATTTAGACATAATTTTTATAGTTCTCCCTGCATATGATTATGGATTGCAGTGAATCATTATCTCATTTAATTGAATTACAGGCTGGTTTAATCATTGCTGTTAAACCAACCTTGCAGAATTGTCATTAATACCATACAGACTGTATGCAAAGCAAAGTGGACAGTTGTTTATCCCGATGTTTATAAAAAGATGAGAGTAGTGTCAAATGAATCTTCTGCCAGACTAAATTTCTGTTTGGGATAATAAGCAAAAAGCTATAATAATCTGTTCTCATTTTCAACATCTTGGTGGAAAATACGTTGCCTGAAGAGATTTTTTTAAAAGCTAAAATAATTGTGTGTGGTATGTGATTTGCTCTGATACTCAGCTTGAGTTCTTTATTGATCCTCTAGTACTTTTTTTTTTTTTTTTAATCTCTATTATCCATAATTATCTAGTTTACAAATAGCATTACATCTGTAATTTTGTCATAAAATCTGATTTATAAAATTGTCTCCTGAGATATCCACGGTCTCACTTAATCAGACACATTCCTGTATCGTTAGCCAACAGAGCAAAACAGACTGTTTTTGTAGTGGCAGCATTATTCAAGCCCTACATGAAATCAAAGGCACATGAAGAAATGTCAGTTTAAGAGGAATCACAAGTTTCCCAAGACTATTTTGTTCGATTTCAAGTTTATGCTTCTATGGAAAATTTTTATAGAATACATTTATTCCAGTTACAGAACAACATTGCGAATCTTCTTGAACATGGCTTGAGGAAGATGTTGCAACATCTGGTTAACTTTAGGTAGCCTCATGCCTGAAATTGTCCATTTAAGTATCAACCTAGCAATACTTTATGCAGAATATATGGAAAAATGGTCATTTATCTCAGGTTGACTACTTCGCTATACATTTTAAATAAAATACTGTTAATTTTGCTCTGTCACTTCAAAACAAAAATGTTTGTTAAATAAAAATAAATATGTCATAAAGTATAGGAAAACTGTGGGGCAGCTCTGTGTAGTGCTACATATTCCACAGAAGAAATACAGAGCCCTCCACACCTGGCAGTATCATTTGTAGTTGGGAAAAACAAAAACAAACCAAACCAAACAAACAAACGAACAAACAAACAAACAAAAAAAAAACACACCACCAAACTCTTACTGAGCTCAATGTCACACACACACACACACACACACACACTTTCTGTGAAACAATCTGCAGTAAATTTTAACATAGTTGATGTGATGGATGGCTCATACTTTCTTGTTTGTCACATGGAGTCTGCATGTGATATCTGAAGATGAAATAGTATCTCTTGCACAGCCCAGGGAAGCCAGCAGCCCCAGTCTCCTCTAATGAAGAAATCACCTTTCTTACAGTCCAGAGGCAGCAATGCTTTTTCGCATTTATGGTCTCCTCAGCTCTTCTTCTGCACAGAGAATTGAAGCAGATTTTTTGCCTGTCATGTTTCATTGGTCTTGGGGAATGACAGGCAGCAACCCTGGCTGCTGAACAGGAGAGAAGAGGTCTCAGCCAAAAAAACAGCCCTTGGAAAGCAGGAATACTGTGCTTGCATGGTGTGACACACCATAGCTATTCCTTCAAGTCATTCATTATTATTATCACAGAGTCATAGAATTATTAAGGTTGGAAAAAACCTCCAAGATCATCTGGTCCAACCATCACTCTACTACCAACGTCACCCACTAAACCATGTCCTAGGTATTATCAATCTTTCTTCTCGCAAAGCACACACACTGACCATTTCACAGCTGCCCTAAGACCATTCATATGTGGAGCAGAATAATTGATGCCTTGGTAGAATATTAATGAGGTGAAGTGTCATACCTTTTGTGAGGATAAGCAGATGACTCAGGCTCAGAATTTTCTAGATAAAATTAGTTTATATTGCTTTATGTTTATCTTCTGAAAAACATTGAGCACTCAGCCGCATTTTATTGCAGTCTGCTAAGATACAGGCTACTGCTTTACTGACTGCTTCAAAAAGCCATTTGCTGAAGACAGTGTCATATCAGTCATAACTATTAATTGAGATTTTTTGAATGAGCTTAAAACATATTATGGTGGTGGATATTTGGTAGAGGAAGTTAAAAATGTGATGCACTGATTGTGTGTGCTGGCTAATCTGCATTAGTAACTTTCAGGAAGCACAGTGCAGGCAGGGCAAGAAATGGGTGCAGGGAGGAAAAAAGGGGGAAAAAGAACAACCTGAAACCACAAGTTGTCATGGTGTTATTGAAGCAGGTTTGGGGAAATAACAGCGAATACGAGGGTTTATTACAGATTTCATTCTAAAGCTGCAGCCTCCTGTGACTCCCTTCATACCTAAGGCATTCCTGAGTGCTAGGCCAAGGAGGGCAGTCCTGCAGCACACCATCTCTCCACTGTGCCATGACCCAGGGGGGAACTCACATCAGCTTTACAGCCCTGGACAGTGTCAGGAAGCATGTGGCACTGTAAATGAGTTTTAGGGTCTCAGGCAACTGCTTGTCTTGCTGCTCAGCCAGAGGACATGGGTCATTCACTGTCAAATGCTGGGTTGTTGTATTCCTACCTGAGCCACTTCAGATTTCTCACGATTGTGCCTCGGAAATGATTTTCCACGTTGCTGCACCATATCATCCCCCAGCAAGCTCCGCTCTCCGTTGTCTTTCCTTTTCCTTAAGCAGACAGTCTTTGACAGCATCTTTGGAAAACTGAGTTTAGAAAATGTTGATATCTAACTAATCTCCTCATTTTGTAAATGCAAATGGCGAATGAGACTGATTTATTCTGAGATAATTTGTGCCTCATATCTCCCGAAATCAGAATGTTGGGATGTATTGGGCATGTCGTTAATGCTCCGTTTGTTGGAAATGCCCACCGAAAGTCAGCAAATGGTCCCTACATACTGTAATGCCAAAGCTTGCTTGCAAAAAGAACTAATGCTCGTCAGTTTTTTCTTGTCTTACTGCTTGCTTCACTTTTTAAAAGAACAATAAATAAGCCTTTTATTTTTTCCTTAGCATCTGGTAAATAATTTTGGAACACAAAATTCTGTTAAAATATTTGTGAAAATACATCTCAGACACTGCATGAAACACATTATTCCCTTAGAGACAACATCTACATATGTACTCTAAATAATTCACATGACTTTGCCGTAAATACCAGTCTCTTCAAGAATTTTTCATTAAACATTATTGTCAAGAATTTTAGGCCTTTTATTGTCAAGAATTTTAGGTCTCCAAATTATTGTATGCTGAGTTTTCTGATACATTGGTCATTGTCATTTTTCTGAATGATTGAATGGTGTTTCATATCTGCAGAGTTTTTGGACTTGTAAAGACCTATATCCCAAACATTAGGTGAAAAATGAAATTACTAGAAACTAAAATAATGTTCTAGTCCTTACCAAGTTGTCACTGACACAGTTTTCTTTCTTTAAAGCTATGAGTGATTACATTGTAGCAAAACTTGGATGAATCTGAACAGTCCCCAACAAAAGAAATCTTTTAAAGTAATGATCTTACCCAATGATGCAATTGCAAAATATCATACATAGCCCGTGAGTATCCCAAAGACCTGGCATTGCCTCTGTATCTTAATGAAGCCGATCGCCAACTAAACCAAAAAGACCATCCAGAATAACAATGAGGCAGGACACTGAAATATTAATACCTGGTTATCATGGTAATAGATCAGAAGCCGCAGTTGTGGTCATTTGGTGAATGTCTCTGCCTCAGCAGTGTCCACAGGGAAAAGAAATAAAAAGAGCATTGAGGCAAGAGCTCTCTGATCTGGAGAGAACTGAGCCACGTGTTGGCCATGCAGAGGGACTGCAGGAAGCTTTGGTGCATCTGCAAGCACCCGTCTCCGCACCCATCAGCCCCAGGCAAGCAAATGCTGGGCTACTGAGTCATCCTGACGACTGGGGATAATGGATTTAATCCCTGTGGTCAAGCAAGGAATCAGGATTACGTACTGTAGTTCCATGTAATTAATGACGAGTGTGTCTTGATACATTTTAGAGAAGCTCTCAGTTCATTGCCTTGGAGTGAAATGCTAGCTGAGCAATAAATACCGCACTGAGTTATAAGGCTCACTTCCTGGCTTGGCTTCTCCTGGAAGTTTTACAGGTGTCATAAAGCACATGAAACAGGAACTCTAACCCCAATTTTATGTTATTTGTGCTCATCAAAAATGTCAGGTTCTAATGGGAAACCCCAAACATTTAAGGACAGCAACAGGTAGCACGAACACATGGCTCCTCCCTATCACTTTCCCTTCAGAGAACAAGCATTTGTTTTTCAGAGGATTAATATTCAGGTAGGGTAGAATTCATCTTACCTGTCTGGTTCATTTTATTATACAATAAAATCTGATTTATTCTCATTTGGATACGGAGTATATAGCCGTATGAGCATGCGACACTTACAAACAGTTACTTTCCAAGTGGTACAATATAACACCTACTCTCCGAGGTATTTCTGAGGAATGACAAGTGTCACTTGCCAAAGGGAAGAGATAAAAAGCAGTGTTTTGGATCAGAACATTGCGCCTGGAGCAGATGACTAGTTATGCTGATACCTGTTCAGTTCTTCAGCCTAAAAAATAAAATAAAAAATAAAAAAATAAAAAAATAAAAAAATAGCAGACTACTATGCTGATTTCTCAATGAACTTTTCTGAGTCTAGTAAACCTATCTCTCTCTTTATGCTTTGCTTACAGAATGGTCTTATTGTTGCCTGTTACCAGGGGTATGTGGATATTGTAATAGCCTTATCACAATGCCCTCACCTTGATGTGAACTGGCAAGACAACGAGGGGAACACGGCCCTCATCACAGCTGCGCAGGCAGGTAAGGTTCTTTGCCTCGCCTCTTGTACAGGGTCTTAGGAGAAACGTGTGTTGTGACTATTATTGCCAGTATTTTTTTCTCTTCAACTAGTCCATAGTAAAAAGCAAAAAGCCCTTCTTATACAGCCTCAGCAGGACTCAGCGTTGACCAGTGCTGATTCTATCACAGACCGGCTGTATTGACATCAGCCGTGTTAATCCTGATGCAGACTGGAGTGAGAGCAGAGCTTGTCTCCAGGCTGTCTTTTATCCCACCCAGCATGGTGATATTCTGTCAGCAAGTGTAACAGATCACATACGTGCAGGGAGTGCTCCCTAAAGCAGTACCGGCTCTAAGTGCACATACACAAAGCAATCTGCCGATTATCTCTGTTAAAACTGCGACAATGAATGTTAAGCCTTTCAGCAAAGCTCTAGCTTTCTTTTCCAAGTGGTAACAAAACGCTGAAGCATATGGATTAGGAAAAATCTGAGCGCGGGGGCTATCCCTTTGTAGTCTGAAAGCTATCCCCTGGGCCTGCCTGGCTCTGTGTCCATGGGTTCCTTTCCTTCAGTCAAGTGTGCTCCTCAAAGGCACTTTGTAAGGACTGCACACCGAGTCTTTACCATTTCTTCTCACAGATGAAGAATTTGGGAGATCATTGGAAATAACATTCCCTCCCAGAGCCTGCCTGTTCTTCTCTGGCTGGAAGGAGGAAACAAATTTCTGTCAGACAGCGCCAGTGGACGTTACAAGATTGGAGTGCTTAGGGTTTGATTTTAACTCAGTAATATTGCCACTAAGAATTTCCACTTAGTAACTAAACTTTGCTCTGTGTTGTACCAAAAAGTGAACAGTGCTGAAGATGTCACTACGAGACAGGTCTTAAACACTGGAGGAAATAATAGGAACCACAGTTGTCACGTTTCTGGCAAAGCCATGGGTATAGCAGTTCTCTAAAGAAAGCAGAGAAGTCTCCAAAACCCTCGTCTACTTCTATTTGGCTGCCTAACATGAATCTGGACTATAAAAGGTTTAACATTAATACCGACTCCTTCCTGACCCTTATAACTCATGCTAATAAGCTCAGAATTAATCCGGGGGGCTGACATTGACCTGACTCTGTCTGCCAGCACTTGCTATTGATTCCCAACGCAACTGGAAACAACTGCAGTCAGCAGAAGCTTATGCAAACTCCTAACAACTGGGATGTTTTCCCCCGCCTGCAATAATCCCCAGCTCTGGCGTTGACACCAGTTATTTCATTCATTATCACAAGATACTGCTGTAGCATTACTAGAGATTACCATGTGGTTAACGTTGCAATCAGAGGAGCTGCAGCGTGCTAGATGGTACTTAATTACTGCTGAGCCTTAAGTATTAACACCGAGCAGTGTGTTGTAAAGAACCGAAGGCAAAGTCTGTACGATCTGTCCTTTAGTGGTGGGTTTATTCAATTTTTACTCATAGGCCATGGAAATACTAATATTTCTTCAAAATAAATTATTCACAGAGATCACTGCTATTTGTGACAAAAATACTGTTTTTGTTTTGTTTTGTTTTGTTTTGTTTGTTTGTTTGTTTTTCTTGTGAAAAGTCTAGTAGCAAACCCACTTTCTTTCAGTTAATTGCAAGATGATATCAGATGTTTTCAGAGAGCACTTCTGGTTTTGTTATGATGCTCTTCTCAGCTGGCCCATCACTGACGGTCTGACCCCAGAAAGCAGCTTTGGGGTGGGAAGAGGCCACGGTCCTGTGGGATTCTTCTGTGGGCTTCAGGGGCTGCATCTGCACAAGAGGGCACAAGTAGTGGGGAGACAGCAGGGAAGCCTCTTTACTTTCGCCAGAGGAGTTTAAAATCCACACTTGCTTATGCAGGTTCATGGCTGCCTAGACATGCTGCTCCAACCTAGACGGCAGATTGAAGCAAACAGAATTATTTTAAAGACCAGCTGAAGTCTCAGAAGATAATTGAATTCAGCTCCTTATACCCATCTGCTTTTGATGACTTCAGATTCACATATTTCAAAGAACCAATCTGAAACTGAAGGTCTTCTGCATGGGTTGACCTGAAAAAAAGTAGTCTGGAGGGATCAGTGGAAAGCAGTAGGTTCTTAATAAGCTGATTAGTACAGAAAAATAACCACAAACAAAGCACTTAACTTCATGTGTCAATTCCAGTTTAGAAACTTAGTCTGCTTGCTTGCCCTTCTCAGTATTTCTTACAGACATGGGATGCTTTCTCAAAGGGAGCTTGCCCTTCAAAGCTGAAAGTTTGTTGCAGCCTGCAGGGGATGGTGCCCAGAAATGGGTGCTGAAGCAGACGCAAAGTCACCTCGTGGCAATACGGGGGCAGCATGGAAAAAATGGGAGATTGATGAAAATGAGTGAATGGAATAACAAGAAGTGGAAAGAGAGGAAGGAAGGGAAGTGGTCACAAAAAAAAAAAAAAAAAAAAAAAAAAGGGAAAAGGAAGGGAAATTACATTAATTAGAACCTGCTGATTCTCAGTCTCTGTTCATGAGGACGTAGTTACATCAGTGGCAACCTATGATAATTGGTATGTACTGGTATTTACAGAGAGGGGTTTATTTGCTCCCTTTTAAACTATAGATGTTATATGATACAAGAACCAGTTCGGGGCAGGCTGCAGCTCTTCAAACACAAAATCACAAAGTAACCCAATCTCTTTTCATTAACGAAGACATGAGAACACAACCACCTAAAGCACACAGATCATAAAAGATTGGGTTCCATCTATCCCCCAGAAAGCATTCACTGCTCAGAGACCACACACAGTCTGTGACAGAGCATCTTCCTCACTACGCAGATTATCCTTCTGCCTGTATTACACAGATTATTAGGTAGCATTGTATTCATTATATGCATTTCTTTTGTGGCAGCAATTAAGCGAATTAAGCTATTACAGACATCTGTGCTGATCCCTAAATGTGTCTCGCAGGGCAAAGAACTGTGCCCTTAGCATGCCGGTTCTGCCATGGGGTAGATGAGGCTGGCAGACAGCAGGAGCCTGATCCGAATTCAGTACGACCAGACCGGCTGAGGCCACGCTCATTTATTTCAGAGCTGCAAACAGCTTTCAGAGCAGGCTTTAAATCATTGAAGGCTCACCTGGTTTACGATTTAGATATGCGCTTTTGGTTCCTGCAAATGCAGGAGAACTGAAGCAAACGTTGTGGCCTTAAATCAAAAGCATATGACACAGTTTGAACAAGAACTTGGCAGCTCTGAGTTTTGCTTTGAATTTGATATTTGTTTGAACTTGAAATTTGAAGCAAACCTCAGAGGACAGAGATTTCTGCAGATTGAAACTGAAACGGTTTTCAGGAACCCTCATGACATGAAACTTCTGAGAATCACAAACCTCTTTTTTCCCTTTCCCTTTCCATTTCTCTTTCTCTCTCTCTCTCTCTTTTTTTTTTTTTTTTTTTTTTTTTGGTATTTTATTGCTGGGTTTTGTTTTTTATTCTCTCCATATCATACGAGGCCATCTGTAGTCCCCTGGAGAGTTTTGCATGAACAAGGCCTCTCAGGATTGACTCTCAGGGATCACCCTAGATTTGCAAAACATCTCTTAATGCAGCTATGGTTTTGGCAAAGCAAAGAACATCTTTAATAATGTAATAAGTGCTGAAAAATCTTCCTTCTTCCTTTTTTTATTATTTCTCCTTGTTTCAGTTCCTGTCTCTGATTTTTGTGGTTGAAAAACATTATTTCAGCTGTTCCAAAACCATCCTGAAGCATGCTGTCCGTAGACAAAATACAGCATGTCCTGCAAAACAGTGCGGGAACAAAGATTCTCCTGGTAGTAACTGATATCATGTCAGGATTTGGTCTCACGCCATAAAGTCAGTGAAGCTGAAGCCTCTGTGTTGAGTAAGCAGGACTGGGTCACTTGATCCTGCCATGAACCCAGATCACTTTTGCTTTGCTCAGTTTGCTGTACCTTTATGTTTCATTTGCATCAAACTGGGAGCTCTTCACCTGATTTTCCCTGACTCTGGCATTGTTAAACTGATCTGTGCTATCTCCACACGTGCTCAAGTTTCAGCAGTTTCCAGCTATGCAGCAAGGTAGCAGAGTCCAGCAAATTCTAGGAGACCAAGAGCAACACCTAGGAAATAAATTAATTGGTAAAGGTTTTCTTAACTTGCTTTCCAGAGTGCAGGACTGTGTTGGAACAAAGCAATGGCTGATGAATTCTGCACCAGGTGTGATACCACAGACTTTAAAAATCATCCTGTATGAATTATAATCTGCTTCAGTTACATTTGTAGATGAATTTGAGTGACATGCATCACAGAATATTCAGCTGGACTGCAGAGTGAGATGAGAGAATATTTTTACAGCTCCTAGTAATTAAATTGTGATTGTTGCAGCTGCCTGACAGCCTGCGTTATTTTATAAAGCATCAAAGCATCATAAAATGAATGACAAGTGAGGGAAAAGCTGGTTTGGATGACTCATAATGGCACTAGATATTTTTTCCTGTTCTGATAGTCCAATTATAATGGCTTGATGTTTTAATTGGTCTTCCCACCATCTAGCTAGAGACACCTACAACTACTTGCTACACCCTTGCTGACACCAGTTATCTGGGCTCATGAGGCACATGACAAAAATAAATGTGTGGGATACAAAGCAACGTATTTCTTTGTCTAATATCAGGCCCTTAGTGGTTTGTTAGTAGTATTGGCAGGAACCGCCACAACTGATTGCGTCTTAATGGAGCACTGTGAAGGAAAGGCTCAAATTTGCCAGAGGAGTGAAAATGCTGAATCTTTGCAACCACTTTCCCAGGGGACAGGCAGTACTACCCATTGATTCAAGAAACGGAGACCCCTTACAATCTCTTCTGGCCTTTAATCATTCCCTTACCTCAGAATGATTTGCAGAGAGGACCCCCCACTGAGAGCAATTTGAGGGAAGGTGGGAGCCCAGGTTTCTACACTCCTATCCCAACACTCTTGTCACAAGACAGTGCCATCTAATGCTAAAGCTAGTGACTGCAATGATCAGAAAAGGACACGAGGAAAACAGATCTCATTAATTGCCTTAATTTTTAAAGTTTCCAAACCCGCAGGATCGATTTTTGGTTTTGCCTTGAGACTGCCTCTTAATTCTGTGGTGGATTTTCTCTGTTATTTTTCATTTCTTTAAAGGGCACATAACCATTACAAACTACTTGCTGAACTATTTTCCCGGGCTTGACATTGAGAAGAGGAACGTGTTCGGATTCACAGCACTGATGAAATCTGCAATGCAGGGACGAACGGAATGTGTGAAAGCCTTGATGTTGGCAGGTATGCAAAGCACTTTGCTGCTTCTTCTTCATCATCTACCTGTAAATACTAGACAGTCACACACAAGCAACAACAAAAATTGCCTCTTGATGTGTTTTTCTGAGAGGTGTGGTGCAGCCTTCCCTGGAAAGGGATGCAGACTTTAATGAAACTGTAGACCAGGAGGTGAAGCCACATGCTGCAGGTGGAAGAGAGCTCTGCTTGTCTGTGAACCCTCATCCGTGAACTCTCCAGGTGCTCTCGGTGCCAGATTTATTGTCTCCAGGACAGGTCAGGGAATGTGATCGCTGAGATTTGTAGATGGTGAGCTAATGAAATTTGTGACACACCTGGGAAAGACATGCAGATCTCTTGCTGCCAGCTGCTGTGGGTGTGATGGTGCACAGGTGGGTGATGGTAGTGTCACCATGGGGCCTCGTGGCCAGACCTATACCTCTCCCTATAATAGATAACATATGAACATCATTGCTATTTAGACCAAAAATCCTACAGGTCGATTTCATTGTAGACTGAGATGCTGAATGGGTGGTTTATTTCAGCTGTTTTGCTGTCACAGAAGTCTAACCCTTCATAATTTGAGTGTTTTAAGTAGAAGGCATTTGTCAAGCATAATGGTATTACTTTCATCCATTTTCATAATATCCAGTTTATAGATGTTGATATGGCACAGAAAATGCTTGAATGATATGGTAACTGACATTATTTTCTGCAAGATCCTCTAGCTTCTTACACTGGAATCAAGGTTTTGGAGTCAGATCAGTCACTTTGGAGTTGAATTTTTATATGAATAAAAGTTATAAAATTACTTTTAGAGCTAGAGCACTGCTAGACACAGATGCAGTTTCTGGACTAATATCTGCTTTGTGCAGATGCTAGTTCAGAATTTTCCAGTGGCTGCTATAAGTTATCACTTAAAATGAAACTTCAGTCACCAGACCTTAAAATTTATCAAATTGACCTGATAGTGTCATGGCTTTCTATTACTATCACTGGAGATCTGATGGAAACTTGTTCCTTCTGTTTTGGTCACTACTGAGTCCCAGTTATTAGATTTCTTGTACAAAAAGTATCAATATCAAAGTTGAACATATGGTTGCTGACTCTGTCATCTGGATAGCCACCTTCTCTTTTTCATGTTACTTAAGCAAACAGAAGATTGGGAAGAACAAACTTTCAGCCAGCCAGAAAATAGGTTTGTTAGCCTCCTATCAGGTTTACCTACAGAAAGTTATATTGGGCTGTTTGTTCATTAGGAATAGTGAGGATAGATACATTGGCTAAAGAGTAAAGGATTAATATACTCCAAATTTCTATAGTGCAGTTTACTTACATGTTTAAGTGAGTATTTTGTGGGTTTCAGCTTAAAATTGGGGCCACAAAGGAAATATGGCAAATTGCCTGCACCCCTTTTAATATCCGATTACTGTCTAGCATTGTATAGTCTGGAGAGATGTAGGGAGGGAGCAGCTCATTCAGAGTTGGGGGCTGAAGGGAACTGAGTGACTGCCAGCAATGAAGTGCTAGGTTGCTGAAAAAGGTGAAATAAATCATTAATGAAAGATTTGGGGAAAAATCAGTTTCACAAATAAAACAACCCCTCAGGTTCTAGTTAAATTCTATGTTAAAAGGTAAGAATAGTTGGAAATATAGGGGGGAAACACCTGTAATTAGCCATGGACCTCTTGCAGAACCTATGCCTGTTGTACAGCCACAAAAACAGGTGTGTGTCTTGAAAAAAAAAAGAGTTAGAGCCAGGCAGTTTTTAACCCCAGTATCTGCTTAATGGCTTGGGTAAAACCTCTGTTTTCTGGCACCTACTTAGGGCCATGCAGGAGGTCAGTGAAGAAAAATAACTCACCTTTCCAGCTGCCTAAGTAGGATTTAACAGTCAGATGGAGCAGAGGCAGCAGCAGAGTGTGACAGATGGCTAGAGCTGAATTTTCAAAGTGACTGCTCTTCCCAAAACTTGTGCTCCTGGAGGGTAGCCAAGGTCAATCACTACACGACGAAGGTGTGCTGAGACACTTGGCCATAATGTCTGCTCTTTCAAAGCAAATCGTTGAAACACGTGGATTTGCTGTTTCGGAATGCAAAGCGAGTAAGAGAGGACCCGAGCCGCTCACTCGCGGGCAGTTTGTCACAGGCTGCTGCACGGCCAGGGCCGCAGCGCTGCCAGCAGCCAGCCAGAGAGCCCGGGCAGGAGTGCAGAAATGCCAGCCATAACTCACCACACGAGACCCATTGCGATCTCCAGTGTACACTGAGTGCTGCTTTAGTAAATCCACTGGAGTGGAAGTGGATCTAGTGACTGGGCTTTAAATACTGTGTGTGAAACAGCTCAGTGATAGACGCCTGTCTTTCTGAGCTCTCCCGCTCCCTGTCATTAAACTCCGCTCCCGCCTGGGAAAGCTGTCCTATGGTTTTGCTTTCTTCTTTTTGGTCTGACGCCTATTCCTAAGCCATGTGCTGTCTTGGGACCCGAGTCTGAGGAATATTCTGGAGCTAAGAGCTCCCTAACCCAAAGCCCTGCTTCTTGCAGGTCTTCTGAGTTACCATGTGTGAGCCTCTGTGCCGAAAAAGCCCTGCTCCGCTCTACCCCTGTCCTGCTGAGCAAGCCCAGCAATGCTTCTTAAGCACATGCAGTGGTGTTTGACATTTCCAGGCCCACTGCAATCCTTTCAGAGGGAACCAAGGGGGACTCAAGCCCCCACAATCACACTGAGTGTTGTCTGAAGGGAATCGCAGAGCTGATCTTTAAGTTCTCCCTTTCCCTGGACCCTTTGGCACAGCAAGACCAAGCAAAAGGGGCCTGACTGCCCGTCAGGAAACCCACTAGGATCTGATGGGGGGTCTGAGATGGAGAGCTGAAACTGTAGCTGTCTAGTTAATATTTAAAAAGGGACAAGACTATTCATGTCTTGTGCAGGTGACACGTTCTGTTGAGTGACACCTTTGTTTAGAAACGCCTCTGGATTTGTACAGAAAATCAATACCACTGTAGTAAATCACGCCTTAGAGAGATTTCGTGATACAAGTTACAAAGTCAGCATTGATTTTTGTTGAAAGATCAGGATTTCCATACTCTGTACTATTGTTTCCCTACATAAAGTTTCCAAAACACCTGGGGACGCATCTGTCAGGGATCAGCAAGTGTGGGCCTCACCTCAAAGGAAGGTGAGCCAAGGGTGACGGCAAGGCACACAGAGGAAGCTCTAGCTTCACCAACAAAGGTGCTTCTTTAAGAAATTGGGTGGGTCTAGTGGCAACAACCACGGTCAGCCTGTACTGCTGTGACTGCCAGGCAGGCCTGTGGTGATGAGGCAAGTCCATAGGGTCAAAGCCTGAGATCAGACCAGGAGCCAAGCCTGCAAGTCAGGGGCCAGACCAGCAAGGCACAAGACCAGAGACAGCTGCAACACAGCTCAGGCAAGAGCTGAGAGTCCGAGCTTGAATGCTGCCACCAAGCAAAGACAGGGAGCCCCCAGTGATACTTCTCACAGCACTTTCTCACACAGCTTGTTTTTGTTTGGGACTCATCCAGGGTGCCACAGCTGCAGCATATCAGAGCTGGCACTTATTTTTCTTGAAGATAATGGTAAACAGCTGTCTTCACCTCTTGCCTGTTTACAACCAGAGCATACTGTTCCTTAAAACATATATTTGGACCCAGTTCCTTTAGCTACTACTTTTCCTTCAGTAAATCCATGCCTGTTATGTGTACAACAAGGAAACATCTTCCACATAGTTTACCATGTTTCCAGTCAGCTCTAGTGGGAAGGAGTGCAGACACAGGCAAGTGTTAAGAAGGGGACAGGAAAAGTGGCTAGCCTGAAAGGAGAGAGTCAGGAATAGGAAATTTGGGTAGGGTGGGTTCAAAAACAGGCTAGTGAAGTGGAAGGACATGTTTTTGTGTACCTTTTTCCATTCTCCCCTCATTGGTTTGTCTGTTGCTTCTGCTGTAGTGAATGTCTTCAAACCCAGCTGCCTTTGAGCTCTCACAATCCTTTCTTGTCTCTACAGCTAATGAACTCTCTGACTTGATTACATCTTTCTCTTCTTTGCCTCCTTCCAGACTGGGTCAGACTTGACTCTTTGAAGTGCTTTCTCTTGTAGCAGTCATTTTAAACTTCGCTTAAACTACATTTAAATCAAGATCAACTTATTTCTTAGGGTGCCGCCTTCTATCCACAGCCCAATCTGAGAGAAATAGTTTATCATAATATTTCTGTCTCTGCACACTTCTGTCTCCCAAAGCAATGTGACAGAATGTCTTTTCTTTCATGCCAAGATCTGTGTAGGTCAGTTATGTGTTGGCTGTTTGAGAATGGTGCTTCAGCTGGCAGAGAAGCCCATCAAGAAGCCAAAAGTTGTAGCCCATTCATATTTTAGCTTAAACCTTTTTCAATATACTCAAGGTATCTACATTGCCAGTGATACATATAAACAAAAATTGAATATGAAAGTGCTCAGAAGTATGGGAAGTTTCATTAATTAACAGTATTTGTTTTTCTTTTCCTTGAGGGGCCAATGTTCACTCAACTGACCCAAGCCGTGGGCTGACTTCGTGGGAATGGGCTTGTTTTACGGGAAGGTCAGAATCTGCCTTCATCATGCAAAAGCTGATGGATAGACCATGCCCAGAACAGTTATGTGATCAATACAAACCAGAATGGCCAAAGATGAAGGAACTCCTTGCCAAGGCTGCGGAGCCAAAGACCTGTTTGCAGAGGATTTCTGAGTGCATGAGATCGGCTGTCTCATTTCGGGTTTTCCATGGTCCAGAAGAAGACGGGGTCCTTGATCACATGGTGAAGGTGACCACAAGCTTAGGCAGCCCATTCATTGCTCTGTCATGCAGGACTGTGTGCCCAGGAAGCCCACCTGCTGTGGGAAAACGCAGACTGGCTGTGCAGGAAATCCTTAGGAAGCAGAGAGCCGAGGAGATCCGATCCCTGGACAAAGACCATGTTAGCAGCTATGAGAAATTATTTCAGAACTCCAAAATCACATTGATCCCCAAGAAGAAGGACCGGCGAGCCAGCCTGCAGCCCGTCAGCCTTGCAGTGTCTCAAGTGAACACTATAGCCACCAGGAAAACAAGCCTCTTGCCGCTCCACCTGCTCAGACGGAGCAGCGTGAGACCAGGATTTGTCATCCCCAAAGTCCGTATCAGCAAGGCTCCTCCACCCACCTTCCAGCCAGAAAAGGCAAGAAGGAGGAGCAGTGCTAAGGACGACCCCTATTTGCAGATTCCTAAATGGAGGTACAAGGAGCTAAAAGAGGAGCGGAAGAAAGCAGAGGAACTGGAGAAGAAAAGAGCCGAAGAGGCTCAAAAACAGAGGCAGGTGTCTCCTGCCAGATCCAGGACCTGATTTAATGGCAGTGAGGAAGGTTTGAGAGCCATTAGTCTTGTTATCTGAGCAAGATAGCAGACTGCGTGCCATCATGCATGCCTGCTGTTGCTGGAGCTGGAATACTGAGCGATGGCCTTTACAGTGCATAAACAGGGCAAGGGCTATGCCTCGGCTTGTCTGATCATGGACGTGAAGGTACTTTGGGGTGGGAGACAGAAAAGTTTACCTGTCTGCTCCTGATAGGAAGCTTAAGAGGTGCCGTCCTTTTATGGTTTCCTTTTTTGCAGTTCCAGGTGAATGACAGAGGAGCACCTTGAAAAACAACACGTATGAAAGGATCATATTTTGCGTTTGTTCATTTTGCAATGGACAAAATTAAGGAGTTGTGCTTTTGACACTAGATGTTTTTCCTCTCCTTGTATAGGTAGATGTATTTCAAAGTTTTATAGTAATAAGGAAGAGTTTAAAATACACCACAGAGTCTCAGTGGGCAGTGAAAATCCAATCCTATAATTGTTCTGAATATACCAAGCACTTTATATTATATTAATACAGTAATCAAAGTTTAACACAGTATAGGTATTAAACTGTACAGTCCTATATGGTCTGTATGGATACAATTCTTAATGATATTGTTTTGTTGAGTTTAAAAAAGGGCTGTATGTGAAATATTTCTATAGTTGAGGTATTCGCATCCTCTGCAGATATAAATCAGGGGCAAGGACTGATTTCTTTGGAGCAACAGAGAAGCTGAACTAATTTTTGTATGTCACAGTCACCTAACATTTGCCTCCCCCATTAAGTTTCCCTGAATCCACCATCTGTTGTCTCCTCTTCAGTCTCAGGGATTTCTTTGTCTTTGCATTTAACTGTGAAATGAGGGAGATGGTGAACCACAGGTGGGCTATTTTTTTCTTTATATTTAAATTCCTATTTTAAAAATAAAACAAAACCACCAGGCTTATTGTGAGTGTCTACTTTAGGTCCTTTTTGCATTATAGCCAGGACAGAATAATCATGCACCTTCTGGAAATTCAAGCAATTTTCCGAGCTATCAAATCTAGCCATATGCTATGAAAATCCAGTCAGTATCAGGCAGCTCAGCCACTGATGTTTGGAAACCATGGCCGGATTCATTGTGAGCTTTGATATTATGCACCTGGGTGCCCCCAGAGGGCAGGACACTACTCCCCTTTCTCAACACTGGAAGAAAACACTTCCTGGCACTGAAGGTAAAGCAGGAATGGACTATGACGGTCCACAGTAAAAGACTGCCACATCAGACATCCTGTCCCAGACCCTGAAGCCCACTGGATATGTGGGGACACACTGTCCTCAAGACTGTGAAAGCCATTCTCCCATACCCAGATGTGATCTAAATTGTTGGGTTGGCCAGAACAGCACATTGTGGTTATGGAAACACATCGTCTAAACTTGCTGCTTAGTTAAAAATAAAATAAAATAAATAAATAAATAAATAAATAAATAAAGCACATTCATAACGGTGGAGTTCAAAAGCAAAAAGCAGATGCTACAGTAAATGGCCATATTTTTGCTCAGGCTTTGCTCCTGTTTGATAAGAAATGGGCTGTGGTGCGCTCTCCTCATGGGGTTGCTCTGCTGGAGCCCAGGCTGACCACAGCTGCTGCTCTGACCAGCTTCTTCCAACAATTAAATACAGAGAAAACATTTACACCCTTCACTCCCACAGCACAAAGGCTGGCCAGAGTCTCAATGAACGTGTAAAGAAACTGTACGTGTCATGGCAGAAATAAATTCAATCGATTGCAAACCGGTGCCCAGGCAGGTACTGCCAGCTAGCAGGGCTGGGGTCAGGTCTCCACAGAGGTTACAGCAGACTCGTGAAACAAGGATTTTCCACAGATCCTGTTCTTTGTACATCTTGCTGGAATAGCTGTGCAGGCTAGTCTGCTTTACCAGATAGCCCTCCAGCCCAGAGCTGATGGAATAAGCATCCTGCTAATAAACCTCTCCAGCACTATGAATATAAAGAGGATTTTGGTCTGCAACTGCATCAGGTCTGTGCAATTCACAGGCACTAATGTTGTAATGGGTTTTCTGTGACTGGAATATAAGGTAGAAGCTGAAGTAATTTCTCTGGAGGGTAAGAAGATGCCCTTTTAGCCATCGGTGGCAGAGATGTCAGGATGGATTTTGATGTGGTACACCATGTTGAGTGGTTTAACTACTAATTTCTGCTTACTGCCAGCCCAGTGTACTTAAGAGTTAGCATTCGGATTCAGTGTCGGAAAGCAACCTGTGCTGCAGGGGAATTTGCACTCTCAGGACCACTTGCAGGGGACACGCACTTACCAGGTGCTCTCAGGGATTACCATACGGTGTGTTAGATACAGGGGCTGAAAATGAAGCCTGTTTTCTAACCCTTTGTACTTCACTGTGTAAATGTGTATAAATACGTGGTGTTTCCATTAAAAGAGGCACAAGCTGTTGAACTTATCTGTTGACCTTATTCTTCAGAGAGCAGTGGGGAAGTCGCCTGCCACTCCTTGGTGCAGGGGAGTAGGGAGGGGCAGGGGCACAGCTACCAGGTGGTGGAGGAGGAGAGAGAGGTCCCTGGCACAAGCTTGGCAGCTCCAAATGACATCTCATTGGGTGAAACGCAGAGGTGACACCCTCTGACAGGTGTCTGTGTTTCTTCAAAGCCCCAAAGAAAGGAGCCTGGGCAGTTTTTTGGGTGCTCAGGAAGGTCCCAGCCTGTCCCCTCACGCTGCTTCTGAGCCTGCTGTGGCCAGACCCAACGAGCACCAGCAGCAGAGCTGCTCAGGGGTGCCAGCTGTAAAGTAGGGCAAAAAGATCTGCAAGAAACGGGAATTATCTTCACATTTTTCCTCCTTTTAGATCATCACAGGTAGAGTTACAAACCAGTGCAGCCATCTGGGTCATTTAGAGAGGCTGTTCATTACTTAGTTAATTACTCACCAGGAGAGTGTATTCAGCAGAGACAGCGGACGAAGAGGCAGCCAGCAGTCCTCTCCAGGCAAGCTGAGCTGGATTGACAGTTCTGCAGACTCTGTACAGTAAATTGTGCAATTAAACCTCCGAATTCCCAGTCACTAATGAAAAGTGCTAAGCTAACATTATTAGAGATAACAACCAGCAGAGGTAATCCCCGGGCAGAGAGGAGAGTGGACAAGAGGTAGTGGAGGCAATGAAGGGGGAAGAAAATGCATTGACGATGCTGTGATTCCTCTGATCTAAACCAAGACTGGCTTTTTGACCCAGCCATTTCTGGCTATTGTGCAGACAAGAGTTAAAAGCAGTCATAAAGGTTTGCTGTGGTCCACCAAGAAGTATATTACTCAAAGAAAATGGGATTCAGCATGGGCCTCCTTCAGTATCTCCAAAGTTTCTCAGGGCTGGCTTTTCTACTTGTTTCAAGTAACCTTTTTCAGCACCTTTTCACACCTTCCTGAGCACAGAGTAATTGGTTTGTACAGCATATGCAAATACATTGATATACTTTCTTAGAGGCAATGGTATAGATATTGAAATGTTTTAAGCTTCTTTTTTATTTAGGCAATGAATACCCAGTAATATGTCACTGCAATCATTAGGAGGCAAAAGTTATTGCTACAAAAAAAAAAAAAAAAAAGCAAAACCTCAACCCAAGCCCCCAGCCCCTCAGTTATCAGTTGTTATCGGTTGCTCTGATGTAATGTAGCTGCAGTATATATCCCACAGAACATGGGGTGGAGAAAAGAAAATAAACAGATTAGAAGTAATATGAAAAAAAGAGCTTATTGACTGGATAACGTACCCAATTACCACCGTGTCCAGTAGCTATCTCTTCCTTTGGTAACACGTACATTAAATTTTTACAAGACAAATTTATCTTGTTCTTATTTATGCTAGAAACAAATGAGTTGATAGCCTGAATGGGGTCTGCTATGTCCCAGGATGTTCTTTTGGAGCTTTTTATCCAGCAATGCCTTTGGATGCAGAGTTATGAAAGACTTGATCTGAGATTGGGGAAAATGCCTTTGACGATGTCTTGAAACAAAGAGAGTCAAATAAACAGGCTGGCCATCAGGGACCCTTGTTAAATTGTAGAGCATCCAGTCTACCAAAATGTAATCTGTTCAGATGAGTACAAACTCAAACTAACAACCCACCTGCTGTTGTCACCTCAGCGTGGCCAGCACTGCTTGCCTGTGTTGTTACCACACTGCCCATCCACCACGAAGAGGCAAGCAAGCAGTACTTTTTGATTCACGAGCAACAACACTTAGGTCCTTCCATGGACTAAAGATGTTCAAGGCTACCAGGCCTGCCCTTTGGAGAAAGAAGAGGAGCAGAAGGCAAGGAGCAGCCTGCAGAGCCATGAGAGGCTGTTTGTAGGGCCTGCACAGATCAAACAGTGAAAGCTTGAAAACAGCTCATTCAGAGCAGGAGACATCCAGTAACTGTATAGACACATTTCTGCTATTGCTCCTCCTTAAAGTCCAAAATCGTTCCTTTATGTTAATAGAGAGGCCGAAGGTAATGAACACAAACCAACTTTAAATAGTTTGTGAGGCAACAGGCTCCTGACAAATAAAGCTCTTCAGCTGAATAACTCACACAGTCCTGTATCAGCTCAGTCCTACCAGGTTTTCCATGGGAGCTCTACAGGCTTTTTATCTGATCTTCCTGGGAGCACTGTTTCTCTAGGGTCTCCCCCCACAACCCAAATCATAATAACAATAATAACAACAATAATAATAGAATGATAGAATATCCTGAGTTGGATAATAGTAATAATGATGATGATGATGATAATTGCAATGCTCATTTTAACTGGTATTTAAAAAAAATGCTCATCATCCCCACATAATGTTTCTCTCAAACCACTTCCTCTGCTTGCAGAAGGCCAAGGGAGAAATATTTCCAGGGAAAATCAGTTTGGAAAGCCCACGAAGGACTGGGAAATTGCATTAGGATATAATGTTTGCAGTGTTTCTGACCACAGCTCTTGAGTCATCCAAGTAAGCAAAACATGTAACATTCATAGATAACTCCAAGGGTACGGCAGGGTGTCACAGTGCTAGAAAAGAGGCCTGGGTTACACAGAGCATCACCTGGTAGTTGAGAAGGGCCAACTCGTATTGCTCTGGAGAACAGGGATTTTCTTCTGCCTGGAGAATTCCTGAGTACAGTTAAATGCAGCATTTAAGGAAAACCTTATAAGCTGTGCACTCCCTCTGCCTTGGGTGTAGAGCTGCTGACCACTAAGCATAAATTTCATCAGCCAGAGCCACACTTAGACCAAGACATGCTTTATAATGTTAAATATTCTGAATAAGGACATCCCAAATGTGGTGAACTGAATGCCAGGGAACACCTTAATTCCCTGCCTTGTAATTAAATTATATTAATTATGCATGGTATTAAATTAAACCATACCCATAAAAATATCTGTAGGTAACACAGTCATACATTATTAATACATATAGTAGTAGAATTATATACTTAGCATTTATATATTCATATGTATTTACAATTTTTTTAAAATATACACATACAAAAGGCCTCTCACCTCCCAGCGATGATGTAGAGTGCTCCAATATGTTAATGGTGACCGCTGTAGGAAAGCCAGCAGTGAATAATTGTTCTGTAATAGCCTTTCATTCAGGCTATAATACAGAGGCTACAGAGAGAAAATAGACCAGCTGCCTTTTCACTGAACACTGTGGAGCTCTTGCATGGAAAAAGGCAGGGGGTTCTGTGAAAAAATTATACTTCATTGGGTAATTAAAGTTTTTATGCATATTAATTTTGCCTAGTCAGGTTAAAATTTGGCACTTCTCTCTGCATGTTTGAATTCACAATGTTGTTAGCATTCTTTCGTGGTTACAAAACCACACAGAGGCTTGTGGATATTTAGCAGGCCAAATGCTTCTGGTTTGGGCTGCTCTTAGGAAAGCAGGAGAAGCTGGGGAAATGGTTTCAGGTGGCTCCTTTCCCCCCTCTCACCACAGCAGCTTCCTACATGAGTGGTAGTTTGTTTGCACAAGCCCTCCTCCCAGACAAATAAAAAATGAATGCAAGCCCTGAAGAGACAAATGTGGAGAACCCACACCAGAAGGCTCCATCCTGGAT
This sequence comes from Netta rufina, assembly GCF_964035555.1. Taxonomy (NCBI): domain Eukaryota; kingdom Metazoa; phylum Chordata; class Aves; order Anseriformes; family Anatidae; genus Netta; species Netta rufina. The sequence continues at coordinate 83,625,378 of NC_140124.1, read as the reverse complement.
GCATTTAGGCACCAATTGAACTGTGAGCACGAGTAAATGTGGATCAAGAGATGCTCCAGCTTCTCTGCCCGGTGTGTGCACATAAGGTATTTTTATCAGGGCTGTAGTAACCAAGACCTGCTCAGGGCAGTGTTAGCACCTGAGGTGTTTCTGAGGATCTGTACTCAAGGTGATAAAATATTTACATCCCAACTGCATCTGGCAACCGGATCTAAGGTTTCCCCATGCTTGCTGCTGCCGTATTGAAGCCAGTTTCTTTTAGAGGCTGGTCATGTTGGGATGATCTGCTTCATTATGTGACACAAATCAATACGTGGTTCAGTTAAGTAATTGCCCCACTAAAAGCCCTATTCCAACACAAGGTGAAACAGCATTTCAAAAGAATATACAAATGCAGTTGTGTTGAAAATAGACATGTTTTATTACCAGCTTGGCTGCTTTCCCAGGAAAGTGCAGTGAAATAGCTGCTGCTCAGGATTTGACCAGTTTCCATGGCCTTAGAATTGATCACTTTGACCACCTGGTATAATCTCAGGCTCCCCAAATGTATCATTATAACTGAAATGAAACTCACTTTTGCTGAGCAACGGAACTGAACAGACTAACCGTGCTAGATTAATTTAGGCTTTTTTTTTTTTTCCTTGAAAATTTGTTTTGCAAACTCGACTTCTGCTAAGAAACTCATTCAAAGAAGTACTCTGTGGATGTTTGACTTGATCAGTTTTTTGCTTGTAGTTTCTGCAAACTATTTTTTATTCTGTATATGACGGATTGGATTAGCCTACATTTTTTTTTTTTTAAATACATCCATGGTCACAACGAGCAGCATTTGCATGTGGTTTCCCAGCCATCATGAGGCATCCCTCTCTGAGAGCCTTTCTGGGCTTCCCTGGGGCTTTCTGCACCAGTGGTGCTACGAGTATTTATGAACCTTAAATTGAGCTGTCATAAGGCTTTCATGACTGACCTAGCTGCTGTGCTCAGACAAAAACAAGGCTAACATGCTGGACTTCAACTGCAAGTCAGCTCTCCAAAAAAGACATAACCAGCTACCTCAGTAAGGTCATGTCTGTATTTAAAATAAATAAATAGCAGCTGAACTTGTGTAAGTGAAGAGCTGAGTTGAACAAATAGGTACAACAAGCAACACTCACTCTCTTATGTTGGTTTAAATCAGGCTAATACTCACTTTGCTTACACATACAGTTTCTGGACAGACTTGAGCCCTGGGCCCATCCATTTCATTTTCATAGAACCACAGAACAGCCTGGGCTGGAAGGTACCTTAAAGACCACCCAGTTCTGGCCCCCTGCCATGGGCAGGGACACCTCCCACCAGACCAGGTTGCCCAGAGCCCCATCCAGCCTGGCCTTGAACACCTCCAGGGATGGGGCATCCACAGCTTCTCTGGGCAGCCTGTGCCTGTGCCTCACCACCCTCTGAGTGAAGAATTTCCTCCTAATCTGTAATCTAAATCTCCCCTCTTTTAGTTTAAAGCCATCTCCCCTTGTTCTGTCATTATCTTCCCAAGCAAAAAGTTGCTCTCCATCTTTTTTATAAGCCCCATTTAAGTATGGAAAAGGTGGATTAAGATCTCCCTGGAGCCTTCTCTTCTCCAGGCTGAACATCCCCAGCTCTCTCAGCCTTTCTCCATAGGAGAGGCGCTCCAGCCCTCTGATCAATTTGTGGCCCTCCTCTGGACATATTCTAACAGGTCTACATCTTTCTTGAGCTGGGATGGGTTTTTCTTGTAGCTTTCATTTTTCCAGCAAGACAGCAAAGTCCTTGCTTCTCATCCACAGCCCATGAGCTCTTTGCTACACAGCAGAGTCAATGGCACCTCCAGCTGCAGCTCATTGCCTCTTACTTACCCTCAGACAATTAGCAGTCTCCCTTTCATTAACACGGATCACAACTTTTGCTTGCAACTTCCTCAGCAGCATGCTATGGCTTTGCATTATTGTTTGGGTGACTTTAAAGTACTGCAGTGCAGGGTGAGGAGCCACACTGCTACAGTCCTGCTCAGATAGCTGCTCTTCTTCCATCAGGTAAGACACTGGCTTCATCTTTAATTCAAGGCTGTCTTTAGAGGATCACAGCCCCAGCTCAGGAACAAAGTGGGCCTGACAGCAATCGGAGGCAGATGATGAAATATTAATCCATGCTTTTGTGACATCCAGGCTCGATTATAGTAATTCCCTGTTTGCAGGTCTTCCCAAGGCTGCCTCCTCCTACAAAGCACAGCTTGTAGGGAAGTCAGCCACAGGGTTTAAACACGTCCTACAGACAAGCAGCTGCCCTCTGAGCCACCAAGCTTAGAGCTTACTCAGAACCATCGATCAGTTCTTTATGTAAATGTATGCTGCAAGCAGAGCGACAGCAGCAGTTATTTTTAGCCACTAAAAACATGTCTCAGGTTCAGGATGTGTCCTACCTGCATGAAAAAGAAATGGTGAAAATCTATAAATGCAGTAGGAAAGCTCTGTCTCTTCCCTTCCTCAGCCCATCACCCCAGGATACGGAACATGTGCTACATTGGTCATGCTTCTTCAGACCCATGAGATAAAAAATGCACATGCTTTCCCCAGAAAAACAGTAAGCTGACAGCATCTTTGGCCTGATCTTCCCGCTAACTGCCTTCCTCAGATAAATGAGATACTGAAAGCTTTGCTTAGAAATACAAGGCTAAAAATTTTTGCCTCATATACCACCACCACACACCACGTTTTTGAATGCCTCCAACTTCTGGGGATTCCAGTGAGCTATTTAAGAGATTTATGAAGTCATGAAAGCAAAAGCCAGGTCTGTGCAGTCTAAATGACATTAAATCCCTGTGTTGCCATTTCCCATTAGCTAGACTCTTCTGCAATCGTCATGGCAGCCCAGAAGACACATCAGAGATGACACTTAGAAGGGATTTAAGTCAATTGGGGGTAGAGTGACAGAATGCACGGAGACAAGAGGGGGACAGATGGAGGCAGCAATCCAGCTGCAGCAACACATGAGATGAAGCCAAATTCTAATTTAACAGCAATTGTCTTCCACCAGGGTTATTTAAAAATTACATTAATGTGTGGACGTGAACTTTGAATCTTCCCAGGCAATTGTGGGTTTGCACCCACCCCAATAACCTTCGTATTTCTAGGTCCAGGGTGGAGCTCATTAAGTAGCATTGCCTTCTCTCATATAGCCCGAATGCCCCCCACATCCCACCAGGGCAGGGATATTTATCTTGCCATAATTACCAAACCCAACCTGACTAGCTGATAATACAGCTTGTGGAACAAGTAAAAGATGCTCTGAGCATGAATTGATACATGCTTTAGATTGAGATATTTCATTACTTCAGCCTGGGCAAGATCACTTTTTAAAAGCCATGCAGTATTCCAGCATCATCTTTCCTCAGCTCCTTTGAGATTTTTCATAAATATAGCTGAGGCAGATGATGTTTGGATGGGGTTGTAAAAACTTCCTGTGCAGTGGGGGAGAATCGTGTGCGAGGATGAAGCAAGAGATGGGGAGCATGGCCCCAGGGACACTACAACCAGCTGAGCCCATCCCCTGTCACAAGATGCAGGACATGCAGCAGTTTTTCATCTGCTTTAAATGGAGTTATTGAATTAAATATAAAAAGAAATGCTACAGTCAGTACAGGAATCAGACATCTTATTTTGATATGGAGTATGTCTTACCCTGCCTTCAGCTTCAATTTTAATGATGCTGCCAATTGTCAGCTTCAGCTTTCAGAGTCAACAATGCCATTACGATGCATGAGGAGTCTCTTGTTTCTCAGAAATGGTGTTTCAGGTGGCCTGCAAACTCCTTTATCAATGTGCTAGTGACACTGTTCACAATTTCAAGATAACATCATGAAAAGCCTCATGGTGGAAAGGAGGGGCAGCTGCAATTCTTGCTCACCAAGCTGCACCTACACCTCTGCAGCAAGGTCTATACCTGTGCAATCTTTCAGGAGAGGCTCACACCTTTCTTAGGGTTCCTTGAAAAGCACTGTTGCTAACATTAATTATACAGACATTTTTCCCTTGAGAAAATATCTGCTGAGTTAGGCAGTGAATGCTGGGATGCTGGCAGGGCATGGAGCTATTTAAAGGCCTTTACACATCTGTTTTCACAGGCAAACCCTATCAAATTGTAACAATGACCACATGCATTTTACTGTTAAGCAATCAATTTTGATGAAAGATAACAAAAGCCTCCACAGAAATAGGCTAGAAATTCAGATCCCTTAAAATCTGAGTCCATATTCTGAGTGCCACACTCCAGGCATTGCTGTAAACACTGCTTACTGAGGGACTTGTGCATGCTTTTATTAAGCATCACCAAAAGACGTTGCCATACGTGGTGGGTAACCCCACGCATTTTGTGTGTGGTGCAAACTCTAAACATATGCTGTGGTTTGGAGGCGAACACTTGTGTCCCCCCCCTCTCCTGCCAGCAGCTCACCAGTAGCAAGCCTTCACAGTGTCCGCAGGGCTGGATGCTGCTGGACATCAGGAACACCCCATGTGCTGGGGCTGTCAGAGCTGCCTGAGCCTCACAGGCCATGCAAGATGTTGCCCAGAGCAGCGCCCCCCCCCAAGCTCCTACATCAATGGCATTTGGGTGTAAACCTCAGAGAACCTCACCAAGGACGGATGCAGAGATCACATTCTGGTTAAGACCAAGGGCTGTACATCACATCATTCCTACAGCTGACTGGAAGAGACCAACACACGGTGACTCATTTCTAATGGCAGAAGCTTTTGAGAAGACTCACAAACACTTTTGGGTACTTCAGAAGATCTTTTAGGCTTTGTTGCTGCTGATTGCTCAGATGATCAAAGACAGCATTGAAAATCCTTTTCTTCGAGTATCTATTTGCTCTTTTCTCTGCCGTACAAATTTCTGTCATGCCTGGACTCTCCCTGTGCAGCTGAGGAAATTCTGTGGAAGCCAAAGGCACCTTTTCAGCATTACTGTTTATCCCCTTGCTGTCAGCTGGGATTTCAGCAGTATAGTTGCCTCCAGCAGGGCAGCTCCAGTGAGGATCAATTTCAGGCAAGTGGGACAGGAGAGTTTGGGACGGGGTCCCTAGAAGACCACAGAACAGCCACCTTTTCTGCAAGAGCTGATGGGAAAGGTGAAGAAAAAAAAAAAAAAAAGGGGGGGATCTGTGCCTACAGGAATGATGAGGCCAGACAGGTAAAAGCTGCTAGTCCATCACACATGTATTTCTCCCTCTTACACATTACGTCATGATTTGCTTATTCTGAGTGCTTTAGAAAATGTAATCCTGAAATATTATGGGAGCTGTATACACTCTTTTCTGAACTGCACCTTCCTTAAGAGGTCTCATGTCTGCTCCTCCCAGCTCCAACCTCAACAGGACCAGGTGCGTTTCCAAGAATGCCGCCTGTAACATTTCCCTCTCACAAATTCACAATTAAATCAGCTCAGTTTGCTTCCACAATCTTTTGGTAATATCCTCCTCAGATTTTGTCCATCTGCCAAACCGTCCCTCATCAAATCCACAGAAAACGCCTATCTGGCTTCAGTGGTCAGTAGTGATTTCAGGGAGCAGAAAAGACGTGTGCTCAGCGTGAGGTCTCTCTGGGTGCTCTTCCAGCCACTGCCTTTAGACACCCTGGACAAGCTTTCCCCTCAAAGAAACCTAGCCCAGCACCAAGCAGCCCCAGCTGCTATACCATTTGCAAGGCAGGTGTGGGAGCCAGGCCAAGGCATGGCATGGCAGCCTGTCCCTGAGAGATGCCAGCAGGTGGGACAGGCCTAGCGTTACATGCTGCTGCCTCCCAGGGACTCCAGGCTCAACAGGCTTGGCTCACAAGTTAAGTCCCTCTTCCTATCCCTTAGCTGGTGGTTTTTCAAAATATTTTTCTCCCTTGTTACTATTGGAAAAGTCTGTGAAGCAAAAGAAAGCCTCACCCAAATCAGCACTGATCAGATGGAAGTGATGCCACAGCCAACTCCAGCAAATGCTGCCAGCAAGCTGCATGGGGACAGAGGATTTCTTCTCAAGAAGCATTTCTGTTAAGCATGCATGGTGAAAACAAGCCTGCCTCTCCTTTTACACTTGAACAGGTTTTGCTGCACAGCTGATGGAAAGCAAAAAGTCTTCAGCCGCACTGGTATTAATGCCAGCAAACATAGCTGAAAATACACAGGGCTCATATTCATTGCTTGGAGCTTACATTACCCATTAGAACTATAATGCTATCGAAGTAATATTCTCTATTTACATCAGCACTAGCATTTTACCATGAGTGCATATCATAAGCTAGCAAAAAGCAGTAGCCCATAATGAACACAAAAGTGCCATCTTTAGACACCTTTCAGCGCACTAGTGCCAGGTCACTAATGCTGTTTAGAATTGCTTCTCAGGGTAATTGGTGCGCCTCTTATTCCTGAAGTGCTGTGCTTTAATCTTTTCACTCCATAATCTCAGCTCCTTATGGACAGTCACAGAAATATTCTTATTTTCAGAACATAAAGGACAATAAATCAGGAGTGAAGTTCCCGCTTGATTCTGACTATTAAAAGCCTTTCAATAGTACCTATTTCTGGGCTGAGCAGGTACTTTGCCAATTGCTTTGCAGTCTTGCTTGGTCATAGGATAAGCAAAAAGTGAAGCCTGAAGTTAAAAGAAACTGAAGAACAATAAACCTGGGACTGCTTTTGTAGATTAACTTGGGTTTCTTACCATACCCCAGAAAAATGACTGTGGTAAGACTTACATTTCTGCTTAGATATACCATATACTTATTTATTAGGAATAGAAAAATCAGGGAAATTTTCCCTAATTATTAAAATCAGGTAATGCCGAATTATATAACGTATACATAAATATATATACACCTACATATTATATGAGTGATTATTTTGCTTCCTGTCTAGTAAGCTAATTTACTCCACACTATGTTGTTCAATCTTTTCCAAAATAATTTTTTTTTTTTTTTTTTTCCCATTAGAAACATCTTTTTTTCTGAAGTTGCTATTCCAGCAAGGATCATTGCATGGACAGTTGCTCCTGACTCCAAGGAGCTCTGTTAGTTCCCATCCTCTGTTTTCAAAATCCTGAGACCTAGGCAATGAGACACTGAGCTTCTATTTTACATGACAAATTTTGTTTCACTCCCTGAAACCAGGGCTTTACAACACATTTGGGAGTCAGCAAGAAGCCCAGAAGCCAACATTAGTGCAGTGGTTTAGTAGCCACCAAGCCCCAGAACTGAAGCAAATAAAGTTGTCTAATACTGACATCCCTCTGCAGAGCTCCACAAGAGTAATGCACATAAAGCAAAAGGTCTGCCCTCAAGATTTCTCTTCCACCATTTTTCAGGTTGATAGGCTTACGAGGTCTGAAAAGAGAGACATTTGGAGGTCCATATTTTAGTTCGTGTAAGATCTAGCTTGACACTCCAGTCCTGCAAAACAAACCTGAAGTTAGCTTTAGGCCTTGGAGAGTATCACTGATGTAAGCAGGACTCCCTAAATACAAAGTAAAAATCCTCTCTGAAAAACCAGTAGCCTTCACAGGATGCAAAAATACTATTTTGCATTACAGAAACCTGAATCTGTAGGAATCATCAATCCTCTCAAGATAGATCTGGTGTTAACATGTTGTGCATCGATCTGGGGGCTGGCAGAGGGTTCTGCCTTTTAACCTGCTCCCGGATGAACAAAGTCACACCTTTTGCACGGGGCCAATCATCCGGGGGTGACACACGCCGTGCACAGTGACAGCCAGGAAAAAAGCTGTCTATAAACTAACCAAATGCCACGAACCTAGGAGAGAGGCGCGTTCGGAGTCACGATAAATAGTCAGATCACGCGCTATACTTTCCATAAATATTTATCTTAGAAACAATTGGCTAATGGTGAACCAGCTATTAGCATGTAAAGCAGAGCTCTTACACTACAAAGTATAGGTTTCCAGTGTATACAGTTTAGGAGCTATTTGGCACGGTGAAAAGCAAGGCTGTGTGTTTAACAAACGTCCTCATAATAGGCTGAATTGAAAGGCTTATTTAAGGTTTCAGCCTTTCATTCCCGACCCCTCCAGCTGTCACAATTGTCGTATCAGCAGCAGTGGGCTGATGTTTATTCTGTTCTGGATGATAAATCAGGCCCTAAAAAAGAACTCTTGCATTTGCTATTCATTATATTTTACCCAGCAAGTAGGGATTAGGTGGGGAATCTGCTTCTAATGTATTTTTTATTAGCAACTCGGATTTAAAGCAGTGAAAAGGTACCTGCAAGAAGGATGTCAAAGGTGTTCATCCAAGCTATGCGTTCCTAGAAATCTGATCTCACTTTGTTGAATGCACCTGGGATGAATAAAATATTAGATCTTAGGTTCTAAATCTGACTACTTTCTTTCTTTGTAGGTATACACACACACACTATAATATTAATTAGGTCTCACTTCAACTGAAATACATCTCAATCCCACAGCCTACATGTGTGTACACCCAGTGCTGGCTCTTGCAGCAAAGAGAATGCATTTCTTTAAATCTTTTGGGTTAAAAGAACCGTAAGGGTGATAAAATTTGTTTGCATTTGTAGATTTTCCTCATCCAAAGTTCTCTCCCATGCAAAAAGATTCAAGGCCATGTAGATTTATGGATCAATGAATTGTATGCTTAGTACAAAATTAAGCAGTGCAAACTGTGGTTGTTGTGTACTATAGGAAATGGTCAGTGTCTGGTCCTGAAACATGATGAAAGCTCAGTTTTTTTTCTCTTGTGATCTTCTAAGAGCACTTTCACAGAACACTACTGAATTAACTACTAGACCCAAAGCCAGGTTAGTTGTTGTGTTTTTTAATGCATTTGCTTCTCCGTGTGTACAAAAGCCACGTCAGTATCTTTCTGAACATGGTTTCAGACATCCGCCGACACCTGACACATCTACCAAAAGTGACTGGTAAGAAGTTACTTTACTCCCTTTCATAACCTGATGCTTGTCAGCCAAACTGAAGGATAAAACACATTTTGCTGAACCAGCTTTAGGCACAACAATGTGAGAATATAACAAAGGTAATCCATGTGTCCTACTCTTGGCTGGAGAGAGCTCACAGCTCGTTAACAGCTAAACGATTTTTATAATCCTTAAAATCACTGTGGATTACAAATGCTTTTCTTTTTTAAAGCTGGGAGTGACCTACAGAGCCCTAGCCACTTGAGTTTTCTAAAAATACCTTCAATACAAGCTGGGCAGCAGAGATTATATTACAGGGGGTCCTTTCAAGGTCACTTGCAAGATTTATGCTCGCAATGGCTTTAACGCCTGTGTTTCAGTGTTATCCCAACCTGGCAGGGTTGGGCGTGAATTTTTGGGGAAAAAAAAAAAAATGTCAGCAGCATCCATGTGTGCCTGTCAGCTCCAAGTAATATAAAATTATATTTAAGATTGTATTCTGTTCTCACCTGAAATCAGCATCCTCAAAGTAAAGGGAACAGTCTTTGTAACATACTTCATTCATGGAGTGCTTTGTAAAATATAACACATTCCACCTCTCCTCTGGGGCTTCCTATCTACACACCCGTGTTAACATTTTATGAGAAGATTCGCAGAAATAATATACACCAGATGCAGTCTCTTTTCTGATGCAAGATGAGGAGAACCAATAAATGTGTTTTTAAAGGCGACCCAAGAATACAGCAACAAGCAAACTACAAGACTCTGCCTTCTTAAGAAAAACCTATACGTGCCAGAGGTGTCAGAGAAATTCTCAGGAAAAAAAAAATGAATTCCATAGAAGAGTAAGTTAAGTACCTTTACTAATTATACATAATACAATCCTGCACAATACTTACCAATGCTACACCGACAATGTACGTTATTTTTAACCATCTGTTGAGGAAGTTTGAAGATTCACCACTGTAGGCTTGACTCAGTTTCTTCTCTAGGCTCTTACACTCAATATAATCTGGATTCCACTTTTACTGATAAAGCAGATGTTATCTGTAACCACTAGTGTGTTGAAGACATTTCAATGAAGACATTTCAACCTTATGAGCATGGAGGCTTGTGCACAAAAAAACCCACACAGATTTCTCCTTTACATGATCTTAGCATCTAACGAGCTACATCTCTTCCTGCTCTAACATTAACTGCACCCTTACTGACAGACCCACATTTTCCCAAATGCAATGAATATATCGTAAAGGTCAAAGCATTGACCTAGACTTCAATCTCATTTAAACTTGATATACCAAAATCTGAAGGGGACACGACAAGTGGTTTATACTATCCATACCCTCCTCCGCTGTGAAGACTGTAAGCATTCAGAATAATGTTGTTCTAAAGTTACAAAAACATATGTGCAAGCCATCCCCTTCACCTCTGTATGAAAGAGATTGTTAGGAACATTTTCATTAAAGAGTCAAGGAGCACATAATAATTATACTACCATGAATAAGAGTCTAAGACTTCCATTTCAGTCTATCCAGTGAGAAAATGTTAAGCCATACTGTTAAAATTAGAAGTAAATAAACTCTAATTACTACTAACTGCTGAAAACAGGGCCATGGTACTTGGAATAATTATGGACAACTCAATCAACAAGCATGCCAGATGTCACACCCAAGTATTTTTCCAAAATTGAATGAAAGAAGACAGTTTTTGAACAATGTAGTACATGACCGCTGAGGCTAAGGAGCTAATATTGTAATAGTCTCAAGAAAGCAAGTCTATCATATTTGTACTGTGAGGTATTCTTTATGTTTAATATATACACACTAACCATATACTAAATACAGGATGCCAAAAATATCAGAAAGCTTCCAAAAACCCTGTGGTCACTTATCCAAAGTCTTATGTGAATCACTTGTGTAACGGCACGTACAATGCAATGTTACCACTAGTATTACAGGAAGCCTGCCAACTCTTCTGGTTATAAAATTTTCGTTTCTGAAAGAAGACTAGGACTTGAAAAGTAGCAGAAAATGTTAAATCTCATTTCCTTTACCATACTGATTTATTACCAGTCTAAGATCCTATACCTTGGCAAAGACCTAGTGGGGAAACTCCAGTTTCATAGTGGAAGACAGCAACTTGCCTTCTAGTTGGAAGAATTCAAAAACAGTTCATCCACTATGTCATAAAACCTCCTAATAATTTTCAATAACTATAAAATGTTGATTAGTCTTGTGGCATTCTGTACTAAAATTCCATAAACCCCACAAAACTCCACCCTGATTTGCACTGTGCTTATAGAAAAATGAGCCCAATATACAATCTCATGCTTTATTGTTGCATTATTGTCACTTTGACAGTCCCAGAAAATTTCTTTTGCAATCGTTTAATATTAATATCTGAACACCTGCTGTGCAATATGTTATTGTGACATACTTACTTACTTAGAAAGTATAATAAACACCAGTATAATAATCACCAGTAGACAATCCAGATCACCAGTTATGATTCTTTATTCTCAGCAAGGTAACACTTTGGTAAGGCAACCTATGCATCAACATGGATACCTTCCAACAATACAGAATATGCTTTCATACAGAGACATTTTCTAACTGTATAGGAATTCCTGCACTCTAAAAGGCACTAAAGCTATCTTGGGAGTCATACTCCATTGTACAAACGTATATATATCCATCTAAGTAATCACAGACAAAATTCAGATACTGTCTATATATGCTGTATATATATATTGCATTAACAACCAGGAGCAGTTTGTAAGTCAAAAGCACCTGTATTCGCAATTTTTAATAAAAGGCTAGAAATATGGTGTTGCTTGCAAAAGGTAGAAACACACATTTGTACCTGCTGTTACTAGACACAGAGTAGAGGTATCCAGCCCCACAAAATTCTGTGCAACTATACCAAAGTACATTTAGTTTTCCACTACAGTTAATAGAGTTGAGAGTGATTCAGGTTGTCTTGAAAATGTTGGTCACGTCATACGCACACTGACTGTTTTGACTACATTATTGTCTACAGTTTGAGTGTAGACACTACTTCAGATGTAGACACAAAACTAGAGCTGAATCCCATCCACATCATTCCCAATCATGGTCCATGCACTATAGTGCAATCAATAGTCCCATGCACTAACAATGAGATGCCACCCCTTGCTGTCCTGAATCTTCCAAATGTTCCTGCCAGTGCATTAGCTCACATAAATATTCCACAAGGTTCAACAATTCTACCTTTATGAATAAATTACTCATTTGTGAATCACTTGGACACTCATGAGTGGCAATGAACAAGGCCTCAGAAGTACCGACATCAGAAACAAAGCATATTTAAAAATTATGCATATTCTAATACAGAATAATTCTTAAAACCAATGTTCTCATTCTCTAAGACAAGTAGTCATCTAATTAAATTGAAAATAAGGACTGCATACATGGATTGTACATCCCTCCCTGGGTGCAGAATAAATATATGCATGCATGCCTATCCTTTGTAGAACACCTTTTCCATTTCAAGCCTACAAATAGATGGACGTATCAGGTCCCTTTTACCTACATGAAGCGAGTTATTTTGCTTGTGAAATGGGCCATATTTCACAGAATTGTTGTTTTAAATCAGTTATTCAAAGAATAATTATTGAAACTGCAGATATTTAAGGAAAATCCTAAAGAAAATTGTTTTGAAAACCCCTGTTCACTGTTTTTCCTAGTATTTGCTTTTAAACATAAATGAACTAGTAAAGCACCAAGTGATGACAAACTTTAACTAAGCTGGCAGGTAAATGATTGCAGAGCTAGCTCCTGTACCCAGTTTTTGAGGATGTTAGAAGTTTTATGAACCTACACGGCATTAAAACCTGCACTGTATTTATAGTCAGTTAAAAACAGAAGTACACTTTAAAAATGTAGGTGGAATGTTTAAAAAAATATTTTTCCTGGGTTTTATAGAGATGAGTTGTAGAAGGAAGATGATAGAGCTTGTGATTTTTTTCTTTTTGAACTGTGTAATGAAAAGATGTGATTATGTGGCCTAACCTAATCAAATTGCTTTATCTGAAAGGTAACTTTTATTCCCTTGTACCATTATTGTCCTTACAATAAAGAAAGGATGCACAACAGAGGTTGGGTCATAAACCTAAACACATTTAATGATGTTACCACTTATCTTCCAACAGTGATCTCAAAGTGTAATTTAAAAAAGAAACCAGATTTTTCTTCAGTTTATTTTAAGTTCAGTTCTGGAAGGTCCTGAACTGCTTCAGCTTGTTATTAGAACTGAGAAATTACCACCTCATAAAAATACAGGCCGCAGTGGGACCCATGAGATCACAGATCGGTCATCTACAGCAGCAGCATACTTGTAATTCTGACTGCTTCTTCCTCTCCATTCCACAGACTTCCATACGTGCAGAGCCTGCACTGAAGAATTTCAGCAAGACTACGAGTGCGAAGGGGTAGAAAGAGGATTCAACTGGATTTCTGTCCAATTGAGAATATATTTGGACCCTTTTATCATTTCACTAGTTCAAATCAGAGGGCACAGCCACTGACACCTAACATTTTAGGAAGCTATCTATGGAATCTGTCTGTCTCACACACAAACTCCCTCCAGATAATAAAAGTACCAGTACAAAAGGGTTGTTCCATACTGATTTAGCATAAAAACTACATAATTATCTGCTATTGTAATGCCAGAACTAAAAGTACAAGCTTTAAGCTCATTAATCATATTCATACTAAAGTTTTGTCTTGGCAGTAAGAGAGTCTTATCAAAAAATCCCACCCTTGATCTGCAAATACTAAACAGAGAAGGGGAAAATTCTCCATCTAGTATATCAACTGAATGTCTTCATTCTTATTAGCCCTTTGGAATTAAAGTAGAAGAAACAGAATATAATTTTAGGGGTCAATATTACAGATTTGATAGTGTAAATCGTTAAGTGTCATTGTCTTCTCTCAAACATGTTCACTGATGGCAGTTTGGCTGAGATTTTGATGGAGAGCTCACTTGCGAGGTTGGTGAATATGCTGCTTGACGTGTTGAGGGTGAGGAAGCTTTTCCACAGAAGGATGTGGTTTCTGATGAGCCACCTGAGCTGCAGCTGGAGGGAAGTCCTTATCACCCTGTTTGAAGAACACATCAGGAAAAATTTAAGACACCTTAGATCCCTGTGTTCCGTTTCAAGTGGATATAAGTTGTTTTTTTTTGTTGGTTTGTTTGTTTTTAATGTAAAGAGCAGATGCAAAACAGTGCAACATATTCCTCTAAGTCCCCTGTACATGTACTATCTTGCTATTCTTTCAGACAAGTTCAAAATTTCACCTGCACAGATTTAGCTTCTTCCAATTATACATAGCACCTAAGAACACAGTATCTTAAAGCAATCCAATGGGAAAAAAAAAAAAAAAAAAAAACAACGTTTTAACTTCAGCATTTAATAGATGCTTGTGCTAAGTCACTCTTCACTGTCTCCGTAGAGTCAGATCTATTCAATGTACTTGGTTTTCACAACACAGCAAGAAAGAGGAACTATTTCACAAATAATCTAAGGCAGCTTGAGAAATGACCTGCACAGGAAAACCAACTGTAGAAATGCTAGTTCTGTAGGAAGAAAGGCAGGATCTAAAACTACTTTTGACTCAAATCTTGGAGCTCCCTAGCTTTTAAGTTTAACTTGCTCTTCTAACAAGGTCTGTTAGTCTTAGTTCTCACTTGCTACTGTTCTACAGTATCAGTTCACATGTAATCCTCATGTCACCAACTTAGAACTTTCTTTTCTAGGGTCAGTCCCATGAAGTTTTCAAAAAGTAGTGGGAAACAACTTCTCTCAGTCCTCAGTGACAGGGAGAGAACAGCACTGCAAATTCTGTTTGGAAAATGGGACAAACACAGGCAAAAACAGTCTGTATTCCATGGGTTCATGGGGTGACAGAGTTACACAGAAATATTTTGTATAAAGCAGACACCTCAGATTGCCTGGTTCACATCTGACCCCATTCCAACCTACTCCAAATTCTTCACTTCTACTCTGCCAGCATTTTATTTTTATCTTGATCACGAGGTTAGCTTTTTATATTTTTTCTACTTTGTTCTCTGCTCCAAGCTGCTTCTAATTTTCAAACACCTCTTCTCAGAATTAACATTTTCTACATTCTTTCCCCTTGATGCTGTTCTGCCTTTTCCATACCTCTCTGACCCCTCACACCCTGTTGTCTCAAACAGAAGATGCAAGTGCAGCTCTTCTCTGACTTGTTTGTAGACATGTAAACCACCTTACACACCCTAGTGATAACCATCATGTAAAGCCAAGGTAAAAACCCTATGCACAAGGCACGAATTATTGACCAGATAATTAATGGCTTGTTAACACTGATGATTAAGCTTATGGATTTCCAGGTCTTGCTTGTTGTTAAAGGTCAGGGAACAAACACCTAGAACTCCCTGTACCCCAAGGCACAAAGGGTAGCTCCGTGTCTTCAAACATGTGTCACCACAGGCAGAAGTGCTGCTTCTCATCACAGGTCAAACTGTAGCAGCAGGTTTACATGCAATTGCCTTTAAAGACAGGAATGCAGTAATATCTGCCTTAGATATGAAAAGAAGATCCAATAAACTTTAAGTGCTGAAATTAAAACAGTGGAAGCCATTTCAATAATTTCAATTTCACACAAAACCCAGACAGAATGCTCAAAGGGACTGAAACAAATGTAGAAACCATAAAGCTCTTTATAATAAAAGAGAAAGGGGAATGAAAAAGATTAATTTTGTTCTGATCAGTAATAATTCTGAAAAGCCTACAATCATTTTCCTATGGCTGAAAGAAATTTAATGATAATCTTACCCGAGCAATGACACCAGAGATGAACACCGTTGGCTTAGGTGGGCTGAAAAAAAAATAAAAGGGATTACTTTCACCAAATATTTAGAAGGTAAAAATCAAAAGCATGTAACACATACAATGAAAAAAAAAAAAAGTGGCATTTTTGGCAATTAATGTTTCAAATAAGAAAAATTTCCTCTTCCAATGACTTTTGCCTTATTACAGCCAAGAACACTGATACAGACCTGTATGTTCTGACTGCTCTTACTTCATGTTAATTGAGAGACAGCAGTGAAAGGCTAGTCTGAAAGCTTACTTTGTTACTTAAAGCTGAGAGTCTTGGTTTGTTTCCATTGGTTTATTAATCGTCCAATTTTATATATGAGCTGCCTCCAGTATGCTTTGGGCTTAGTATATTTGTATTGCAAGAAAAAATGGAAACTGCAATGAGACTAAACTTACTGCTGTTATGGAAAATAAAATAAAATCCAACTTTATATAAGTCAGTCAAATGAATTACGATTCCGAGTCTTAGAAAAAACAAGACCTAATACTTTAAATCACAGACTTTAAAGCAGATATTTATCTACTCTATTACACAGGAGAACTATGTCCACAATAAAACAAATGCTAAAAAACATAAAGCAAACTCTGCTCCACTTTTTGATTTGCAGACTTCCATTCACATCAATAGGAACAGACTCAACAGTAGAATTCAACTCACACTTGGTCAACACAAGGAATCAGATTCCCTGGACCACTGACCTACTGAACTGACAACCTTTACAAGAAGACCAAACTGCAGACAGGCCAGCACATGTGGTGGTGAGCATTGCCATAGCGCCTACATTTCATACGCTCAGCAACTTTGGTGGCATATGGTAAAACCATACACCCGCGTGGAGGTCTGCAACAGGATCAAGAGCAGCAGCTTCACAAAATCTCTGTCATAGAAAGCTTCTAAAGATTTTTGGTATGATGCTATGCGAAGTTAAGGTGATAAGCAGCACACTATGAGACCTTGATATAATGGTCTAATAAATATCACCTGAGCCCTGATTAAGTCATGGTATTGCTAGAGTCTCTGAACACTCCAGATGTTTAAGAAAACTCACCAACCCTAGAAATTTTAAAAAGTGATAAAGAGTAGAAGGATTAGAAAAAGGGGGGAAAAAAAGTTTTGCTTTATAATAGTTCCATTTCAAAGTACCAGTAATATTTCCTGCAATGAGAAAGAGTATTTTGTTAGCTGAATTAGCACCTCTTCAATCTAATTTTCTGTTAATATAAACTAATATCAAGCAAAGATCAACAGCAAAGTACTTTCATTTTACCCTGATTGTACTGAGCCAATTAGTACATTACAGTCTGGATAAGATATCTTGTATGGCGACCAACAAACTCAAAGAAATAACTCTGAGAAAACACAGATGTACTGTGGTGGCTGACAGCTCCATTCATAAACTAACACCATGACAGTATAAAGGAAATGAATGGCAAAAACAGAAAAAAGACATAGCAAGTTCTTTAATTACACATGGGATCTGGCTTTAATCATACTCAATGCAATATCAAACAAATTGCTGTTTCCCTATTAACAATATTAGATTGTGAGAAATTCAAATCAGATTGATTTTTTTCTTATATTCTTACTATGACCTTTGAGTGTTCACTATGCTTGGGTGATGCACGAAATTCAAATCAACATTTCCTGAAAAGAGCCTATATTTGCTGAACGTGCTATGGCTTGTCTAACCACCACCATGCCATACTTCTTGCTTTAAAAACAAATGTTTCATTGTTTTGGCCAAAATTGAAAACCAGAAG
The DNA here is from genome assembly GCF_964035555.1 of Netta rufina. NCBI lineage: Eukaryota > Metazoa > Chordata > Aves > Anseriformes > Anatidae > Netta > Netta rufina. The sequence continues at coordinate 83,607,779 of NC_140124.1, read as the reverse complement.
GAACCTCTAGCATAATGGTTGTTTCAAATTGAGCTTTTTCCACTGTATATTTTAAGTCTTCTCAGAAATTCTGGTATCCTGTTTAGGAATGTAATGCTGTTAATATTCAAGGAGCCTGAGCTCACAAGTGCTAAGTTCCCTGGGTACACAACAAAGTTGGACAGAGATAGAAAATACCGTACGTTTCTGTACTTATTTTTCATTTAGTTGTCTGTTCTTTTGTCTCAGGAATTAGGCTGAAGATCATATAGCGATCATTTTCATAAAAAGTTATGCTAAAAGCCAGTCAGAATTCTACATTTCAGGTAGTAACACAGATGTAGTTGACATCTCCCTGTAGAGATGAAAAGAAATCAGTAATACCATTTTCCTGGTAAGAACTATATCCTTTGTATATGAAGACTATACCTTGAACTCTATCATGAAATAATGTATTTAGCCTTGTTTGTGTACAGCTCATTCTGGGACTGTCATTAGCAGCACTATCTTAAGAATAAGAGAGTAATCAGGACTCACAGGTGGGGTAGTCACCAGAATGCCTTATGCCAACTTGCCTAAAGTTAACGCAGAACATTTTAGGATGGCACAGAACACAAGGGGAACAACCTACATGGAAACCAGAGTTGTAAAAACTTACCTACATCCAGCCATACTTGGAAAGGATTTGACATCAATTTTCACCCTTGTTTGCCCTCCTTGTGGTTTTTTGATTGAACTCCTCTTGCTTTGTGCTAGATTTCCAGCCAATGGGAACTAATGAGAATGCTGACCTGACTTCCAGCTCAAGCACTTCTACTCTCCAAAGGCCTTTTGTTGTTTTTCTTTTTTTCTTTTTTTTCCTCAGAAAACCCTGCATTCATTTCTGTCTGACCTGAGCAACTGCACTCAATAAATGCCGCAATGAAGCTTCACCTCTGTAGTTAACTGATGACAAAAGCCAACAAGTGAACACTTCACTCCAATGGAAGTAACACCAGCCGACCACTGAGCTCATTTACATACGTTAATTATTCTTTAGCAGGGAAAAAGACAGAAGGCTGGCCAGAAATGTGAATGATTGAATGCACCTGTATCCTTATGATTCTATCTTAGAGCCACCGTCTTTTTCCTAATTTCTACTAGATCACATTGTCCCCGAAAAAATCTTTAAAACTTTAATATTATCAATTATCTCAGATGATCTATTGAACCAGAATCAGGCCAGAGCATCTATAATCATACACCTATACTAATGAGGAATTCAACTGACCAGAGAAAGACCTGGATAATCACTCACTGAATTTATTGTGAAGAAGATCATCTGCAAAAAGATTTCTCTCATTAAAAATGAAATTAAAGTATGAATCAAATCTCCACTGCCAGACTCTCAAACCATTGGCTTTGTCAGACACAGATCAGCTGCCAGGCCCGTAATTTCGTAATCACACTCCAGGACATCTAGTGCAGTTGTGGTATTCCAACATCACTCGTTATCCTTCCAAAGAGCTTACCAAAAATAGATACAAAACTAGAGACTATGCATAGGCTATTATTGCTACATTTGTAAAACACTGTCAAGTGCTTTAAATTCTATTGGTGTTTTATGTAAAGCACAACCTACATTTCTATTATTTTGTAAGCCGTTGTGGTTGCTTTGAGGATATACTTAATCTGATGAAAATTGGTTTGACAGATGTTGTTTTGAAGATGCAGCATTCCTTTGTTTAGGCATCAGTAAGCAAGAAAGCAAAAAAAAATTACTTTCTTACAAAAATTGGACTTGTTTACAAATATATGTTTTAAAGCTATTTAATGCACACATTTGTTTATCATTAAATGATAGCCTTAGCTGATGTTGTGCAGGAATACAACAGTGTATTTTCCCAGACTGCTTATTGTGTGTCAATATTTTCAGAGCGAACACTTGTTTTATTATAACGGAGGAAGAGAACGCATCTGTCAAGATTTCAGTGCTCAAAGAACTTACCCTGATTTTACATTTGCGACGCTGCTAAGAACGGCACCTGTTTAACTTCCGAATCTCCACTAGATTCATTTATCCTGATTGTATTCACATAAAATAAAGATTTCCATTATTTCATAATACTTAGCTTAAATAAGGTCTTTATCTGACATTGCAAGTAAATGGAATACTTGAAAAGATCATTAACTAGATGAAATGAGGCATTAATAATACTAAAATCTTACGTCTTCACCTCAGAGGGATTGGTTGAGCTCAAGTCTGACAGAAATATTGTAAAGACAAACACAAAGGCATTACTGTGGAATCTCCTACAGCCCACGGAAAACATGCAGAGGTGGTTATTTATCCCATTCCATTTGAAACTTAACTAATCAGTTTTCCAAGTTGTCCTGGTTTCAGTTAGAACAGAGTTAATTTTCTTCCTAGTAGCTGGTAGAATGCTGTGTTTTGGCTTAGGATGAGAAGAGTGCTGATAACACCCCGATGTTTTAATTGTTGCAGAGCAGTGCTTATACCAAGCCAAGGACATCTCAGCTTCTTGCTCCGTCCTGCCAACGGGCAGGCTCGGGGTGCAGCAAGAGCTGGGAGGGGACAGACCCAGGACACAAGTAAATAGTGATTGTTATAGTCATTAACTGAATCTGTGCAGTGTATGCACACACACGCACAGGCTACGTACATATACAGAGTACACAACTTTTTAAGAGTGGTCCAAAGCACAGGAAGGAGCCCAGCCTCTGCCCTGTTTGCAGCACCTGGATTGCCTAGTACCGTGTTACTTGACAGGGTGGATCTGACGCCAGTTTCCAGTGGCTGGTTGAGTGGCAGTCCTGATCTGGATAAAAGATGGTAAGCATTACTCAAAGCATGATTCAGAATAAAAGACTGCATTTAGAGATAACTAACTAGGAAATAGAACCATGGATCAAAGCTAGCACTCAATAATCACTGGCAATTGGAAAAATGAAAACACACTAAAACAAATAAAGAACAGGAAAAAGCAATGGTAAACATAGTACCTCACAATATATGTCGTATAAAATATTGTATTCACTCCAGGAACACCATAACAAAAGAATCAGAGCAGAAATAAAGATGGAAAAAATAACCAAGAGGGCATGCAGAACCTTCTACGTGAGTAAAGAGCTAAGACCTATTTGCGCTCTGTATACGCAAGGCTGGAGAATATTGTTCCCATTTATCTTCTTTATAGTATACATAGAAAATAACACTTGCAGAAAGTAAAAGACATGCATTTAAAACTGGTAATAGCAGACACCTTTAAAATACTAGAGAATTAAATGCAGAACCTCCTGAAAATAAAGCAACATTAAGACCAAGAGTTTAAGGAGATTCAAAACCAGAATTAGACATTTATACAGCTTAAACACATTCACATCAGTATAGAAACATGAAAAAGTTGTAAAAATGCTGGTATTCTGGGGCTCAAGTTAACCTTGAAATTACAAGGACTACAAAGAGACACCCGTGCAGAGGTTAAACTTTGAAATTTCATTATCTTCTCTGTCTTCGATTAGGTATCACAAGAGATTATTTTCCTGATACATCTGATTCATCCAAAATTCATCTCAGTACTGTAGATCAGGGTATAAGCACAGACTCAGGATTCCCAGTATGGAAATATTTAAACAGGCTAGCCTGCTTTAAAAAGGATAGAACTGAACACATGACAGTCTTTTGCGAGGCTAGAATTATTTTTTTTTTTTCAAAATAGGTACAAAAACAGTAATTGCTCTAAAACTACATTAAACTGCATTATCTTCTAAACATGTGTAGCTCATATTTGTCTTTTCCTCTTTGTGGGAAATAATTATTTGTCCTCTTACCAGTCGTCATCATCTGCTGTTACAGGGGCCTGGCAAACAGACGCATGATATAATGGCATGACATATTTTTCAAAGACTTAGGAACCACAAACAATGTCACAATTTTTAACTATCAAAAAGCAATGGTGAATTTTTTGTGTTTCCTTGCCTCTCTCAAGCCACCCAGTGGCATGCACTGACCTGTAGCTGGCCTCTCTAACCATGGAGTGTGAAGGAGCAATGCCAGAGACCTGCTGCCAACTGGAGAGGCACCCGCACTGCTGGGCAAAGGCAGCATGCAGACAGCACCTCGCCCCTCGAACACCCCAATATAGCAAGGACTTGAAAAGGGAGAATAACCTTCTATTGACCAGCTTGCACTCTATTTCTTTGCTCATTTTCCAAGTAAACACACCATGCAGTCTCCTTAACAAGTTGCTTAGGCAAGCAAAGTGAATAACATTAAGTAGTATGTTCAATCACCCCTTGATCCCCCAACTGTTCCCTAGTTAGAGCAGGTTTTATACCTTGTGCCTACCAAAACAGTCGCTCTATGAACAAAAAGTCCTCAAAATACTCTAGTCGGAAATCCAACTTCAGTCAACAAAACTTCTGACTTTAATCTCGCCCTTGGCTTTCTAGAATTAAAACCGTTTTGGCAAGTTGTTCAAACCACCTGGCTTAATCTTCAAGGTTACTTGGAAATTCATATATTCTGGTTATGAAACATTAAAGCTAACTATTCTTAGTTTAATTCCTTTTTAAAGATGTCCAGATACTACTTTCTAGCGGTGCTTATTTGAATTTACGTGGTTGCTTTTAATTTTGGCATTGTCTGCAAAAATAAATTCTGAGATGATTAAAAACACACTGAGATGATTAAAAGCACATTTCTCAGCAATAGAGAAAGACTAACAAGAAGCACACTGCTCATCAGCTTGCCTGAAATACTTTCCAATTGGCTGTAATGCATTTAGGTTATTAATTTTCTGGACAGAAAAGTAATAATTAGCCTGACTGACTACCAGAGGGAAATATGCTAGTTGATTGCGCAGGGACGTACAGTATCTGATATTCCATGTTAATTTATCCTGTTGAGGTCATTTATTTATCTGCCATAACTTTCAAACCTTTAAGATCACCCACAGGATGGCACTGTTGAACCTCTGAGTTTTCTGTACAGTAAGTATACACCATCGAAAAAATCCAGGTGTTGTGGCAGACACTAAAACAAGTAAAAGAAATGTTTCCTCTCGATGAACAGAAGTGTGTGTATATGTATGTGTTCATATATATTTATATATATGGATACCCAGGCATACACATACATGCACACACAGCCACACGCTACTTTTAGAGAACAATTTTCTTGTCCCCACGTGTTTAGTTTGTGTCCCAATATATCCCATAAGCTAGGTTCCACTCTGCTCAACCCTTTTCTTCCTTAAAGCTTGCATTTGTCTGCATAGGAAGAGCCTAAAGCCCTAGCAGGACATTGTAATGACTATTTGCTTGGCTATTCATACACAAGCAAATTGTGTGTCCTGATCTTTTAATGAGATGGTAAATCACTGCCCATTACATTTGATAGCAACCGATTGACATTCATTGTTCTTACAATCACCATCAACTAGCCGCAGCATATGGCCTGATTAATCTCACCAGATCAATCTCATTCATCTTTGGGTTTAGTGCATGTTTTAGCCATGGAGAAAATTATTTAAGAAAGAGAGATTGCTATCCACAATCTCTCATCTACATTGTTGTACAAGCTATACAGAGAGTAAATTTCTTTCTTGCCTTCTTCTGATCACAGAACAAAGACTTAAGTATAGTTAAGTATAGTCTGAACCTTTTCTATAGGCTCAGAGGATTTAGAAACAGTCCACAGTTGGTTTGTTTACTGGGGTTCAACCTCGTCTAACTGCAGCATTAGCCCACATAGCATTTGTAGCCCCTTAAAAAGAAAAATGAGAGCTACGAAAACTGACATAAAGCAAGTAATAATTAAATGCTGATAACTCAAAGGAAACTCTAAAATAAGGAATTAAGAAGGGCAGACTTCAAGCATTTACAAAATGGTTGGCCAGCAAAGACCATGGTGCCAAGGGAAGAGAGGACCAGGTTTTTCACTCTAGTCACACAGTTAAGTGCATTTCAGAATATGTTCCCATGATGGTAACACGCTTTCAGACTGAGAATATGACAGCTATGGGCCTGCACTACATCATCTCAGCATCAGAGATACATTATTCAGTTGCAGCACTGTTGCAGGTCCTCCAGCATCTGTAGCAGATGGAAGATGGAGTAGAATTTGAAAAATGCCATTGACACTGCACTAGGAATGTGTGATGTGAGTGCGATGAAGGGGATGCAGAAGTTAGAAGCTAATGAGAAGGCTGAAGGCTTCTCACTCCTGTCCTGGTGAATTTGTTCATCTCAGAGACACGCAGCAGTGGCCCAGAACGTCCCAATCACAGCTGTTAGAAGCCATACCTCACCCTCGCCTTCACACGCCTCAAGCCATTAACTAATTCAGCAGACGTGCACATTTCACTCTATCGCTTTCAACAATTGCATTATCTTTCCTTATTACTCCAAACGACACTCTAGACACAGAGAGACACGTATGCATATTCATGTATGTAAATACTACACCATCTCCCACATCCACAGCACTATTACAAGAAGCCTCCTTAACCCAATTCTGCACTACACATGCGGCGCAGTTTCCGTGCTGCAGTAGCGCCTTACTGTTGCATGAGTCTCTCCAATGCCAACACACAAATAAATCAGCTTTTTTGTTACTCCTGTGGATGTTCACAACTCCCCCTGCAGCAGAAGAGATCGTGACAAAATTCTTGCCCATTTCAAAATGCCACACCTGGGAAGGCTCCAAGCACAACCAAGGGTGCTTTGGAAGGTTATGTCTTGCACTGTCAGATCCCAGGCTGAAGATTGTGCAAGTCGCCTGGCCAGGAACATGCTTTAGTTCAAACCTTTCCAACATTATTGACACAATCCTCCTTACCATCCAATGGCAAGTGCAATTTCAAGGGGAATGAATCTTGTCATAGGAATAAGAGACTAGCAAATCTTAGAACAAAAACATCCTCTTAATTCAGACGCAGGAAGCAAAGGAATCATGCTTGCTGTATTCTTGTATTTAGAGCTCATAAAGAAGCAACAGAAGACAGAGTTTAAAAAATGTTTTCAATTTAACAGCTTATTTCTAATATTAAAAAGTAAGCAACAAAAAAACCACTAGTCACTAATGAACTTAGCCCAGTTAGGTTTTTAATACGACAGAAGGCACAGAACAAAGCTCTCAAAAAAGAGATTCAGTTTCTCAAAGTTCACTTAAACAAACAGCATATAGCAATTAAATAGCACATAAGTTTAATATGCTATTTAAACAAATATATTTAACAAATAGCATATTTGTTTAAGTGAACTTTGAGAAACTGAATTTCTCCACAGAGAAAACAACCTCCATTGACCTGCCAGGAAGCAACCACTTAATTCCTCTGCTACCACTGCTACCCCCATGCTGCTGATCTGTGGTGCTAGGACAGTCAGAATCTTCCTTTTTCGTCTAGAAGCATCCAGCCACCTGAACAGTCAGAACAGATGGTTTCTTCCCTTCTTATTTATCTTAAGGGTTTAATCCAGAAGGTCAACATTTGATATTACTAAAATCAACTGCAGAACTTCCACTAATGTCAGTGGGACTGGAACTTCATACTGAGGAAACACACACAAAATGACCCTGAAGAAATCAATAGCAATGGGATTTAAAGCATTACAGTTTGAGGATTTCAAGAGGAGTTCTTGGATGTTAAACTTTCACTCACTGTGAAACAAATGTCCAGATTTTTAAGTGATAATAAAATCTGTGGCAATTCAAATGGATAACGGATCAATGTGCTGTTAAATCTGAATATAGTTCTGTAATAGTAGCCATTCATTTAAATGGGATGTAGGAGTCTTCAAGCAACTAAAAACCCCTGAATGTCAATACCTATAGCGATTTTTCTGTTAATCTAACAAAAACAACTGCTAATTTTCTAGTTTGGTCTGTTAGATCTGTCACATCCTGGTACATTTGTTTGAATGGCATGTATTAATAACAGCTACAGAGCTTCTGTTCCTTAATCAAGTGTTATAGCACCTGCAAGAGGGCAGCTAACCACTTGCCTACACTGGTTTCTACCATTCATTACCAAACACTTAGTATAACATGTTTAGATTACACCTTTCTCTGTGACACATACATAGCTCTGCTTCTTCGCTTTGCTTTTAGAGGACAAACAGATCAGTCTGAGGAATTAAAACAAGCAAAACAAGAGTCTCAGCTGAATTTAAATTCATTAAACAGCAGTAATACTGTTGGTACTTCATATCAGTCATTTGCAATAGTATTTTACACTGGTCGTTTCCATGCAGATGACAACAGAAATAAAAAGACTGTAAAAATGACTCATTTTACCGTATCCACTACCTGGTGGCGCATTTCTTGCTAGAGCGCTGTCTGAAGTTATGTTTCTGTAATTGTAGCTATGGGGTGTCCTCAGCAAGAACACGGCTTCTCCAAAACATCTGCATAGTGGTAGTACCTCTGGCTACTGTCTGGATATTATTAAAAGAGACAATATAATAATGGGAGTTGACTTAATATGTTATCACCTTCCTTACCTTTGAAATCAGGGACAACAGACATAAGTAAAGCACATTTATTTTAAAAATAAATTGCACCTAAGCATCAATCCAAGTTAAATTAGCAAAAAATAAATAAATTTTAGAAGAACCCTTGATTCTCCTGTACACTTCAAAGAGCCATTTCTGTCATCCTGTGTGCACTTGGACATACAAACATTTTAATTAATAATTTCCTAATGAGATAGGACATAGCTTTTCTAGAAATCCATCAACATCTAAAGGTGGAGAACTCTACCAATTCGGTAGGTCATTTTTACTCTGCAGATGTCAACAGAGCAATGGAGTCCCAGTAAATCACTGAAAATTAATGGATAACATATGATACCGGAATGAGGTTTTCAAACAATTAAAAAAATGGAAATAGCAATTACTGAAGTAAGTGCACCTTCCATCACACACACACAGCCAGGTGTGTGCATTTGTAACGCTATAGTGCAGGACAGTTCATAAAGCAGTGTGACTGATGGCTTATTCTTTTCAATGTTCACATTTTGAAGAAATATTTTGTAAATATGAGACATTTCAATTGCAAAAAAAATATATATATACTTCTGTTTGTTTTTCAGTTCATGCTTCTATAACATTTCCTTATGTCCCTTCCCACTACTAAGACTCTCCAGGCTCCTGGGACTTACAGCATTACTGCATAATGCTGACTATTTTAAGAATTCCGTACAAAACAGCTCCGTTTAGGTTTAACTACAAAAGCAAGTGGTTAGAGGGAGATCAACATCTGCAGGAGCAGGAACCAAGAGGAAATTTTTAATGGTACTTTTTGGTAGAGGGTACAAGGAAGGCAATGATCCCATCCTCTCTATTTCCCCAACCTCTAGCTGCCTCTGTCTCTTAGCTCCCAAAGACTAGCTCTCAAATCAATAGCTTTTTGTTTGTTTTTAATGGTAACACATTAACTGTGCACAATGGCAAATTAATCATCAAATTGTTTATTTTCAGAGGAGTGAGGACTACGGGTAACACTGCTCCAAACCTGCTGCTTTCCTAAAACACACCTCTAACTTACTGCACAATCACTTCACATGTAAATAAAAAGATTGGGAATTTGTAGCAACCAAATTTTGCTGCAGTCTGGAGCATAAGATGATGCACTGCCTGATTCAGGTAAACTCTTCTGAATTCATGTGATCTTATAAATAGCTCAAAACCTCTGCAATATGTGGTCCGTGGCCACATATTCTCGGTCTTGTAGTGATTCCCTTCCATATGGCAGGTGCAAATCAAGTGGTGAGGCAGGACTCTGCCCCCAGAAACATGCTGGGGTCCAGTGAAAATTAAGTCTCTGATGGAGGATTAAAAAAACAGTCAGGGGAAGTACTACAGGTTTTTGGTCAAAACATGATAGTTATGTTTATGAACCCAAAGAACAAAAAGCCATAACAACTCCGGACACTTTTACTGCTTGTTTTTGTATTCATTTGTAATCCTCCTTTCACAGTCTTTCCTGAGATTGTTTTATAAATTGATACATATAAACCTTCAACCGGCAAAAAAAAGTTTGCAGATTTTTCATACCAAATACCTACCCATTCATTTTGAGTTTTATCACCACTAAGAAAGCAGAATGACCAGCTGTAAAGAGAACACCTTTAATTTATCAAAAGGCCAAACCATTTTCTAATTTTCATCCTCTATTTTATGGCAAAATTTTGTATTAACCAGTGTGGCATTCCTATTATGAACCTGCATGTTCAGAAGAGAAGACAGACCTCTTGAGTATACTCGCTCTGAATTCTTGCTGCTATGACATTAAAATTGACAGAAGGGTATTGGGCTCCTGTCATATTTATTTAAAATCTTTATAGAGAAGAAGTCCGTCGAGACATACCCTAGGCACCCAGATGACAGCAATGCTATTGCTGCAACATAATGGCCAGCTGCAAACTGAAGTTTAATTTCTTTTTTGTCTATCAGAGGGATCTTGTCTAGATACTTCCAGTCGCAATGAAGGAAATTTCCACAAATTTTACAGCAGCAATTCTCGCACGTTGCTGTACATATCAAGGGAAGTAGAAAGTAAAAGAGTGTAAAGGAGCTTCAAGCAATAAAAGAATTCTTTTTTTTTTTTTTATGAAGCTCTGCTACAAAGAGCAGCAACATTTCCCAGTGCAATACATATATACTAGCACAACCCACTGTTCAGAGAAATCACAAAGGAAGCACGCTACTCGTGCTGTGCGTAGAAGTAAGAAGAGAGGGCCCATTCTTCCCAAGGAACGGATAGCTCAATTTTTGCTTGTTATTTTTTAAATAAGAGGCATGTAAGTACAGAACAGTAAACTGTAGGGGCAAGAAGAGGGAAAGGATGGGGAAAAGGATTTCCTAAAACATGGTGGAAGGTGAAGTTCCTGTGACAGGCCTAAATAACAGGGCAGTAAGAGACATCAAGAGAAGCACTTCTTGTTACAAGAACTAGGGCTGAAACCTGCAGGCTCAGATGTGCTTCCATTAAAAAATAACCAGGGAGGCAGTTAACAGGCAGGTAGGTATTGCAGAGCTCAGTTCATTGCAACAGGATCACTGAAGTACAGCAAGAGGACTGGTGAGTTCTTCAACAGGGCACTGAATAAAACCCAGAATATCAGAAGCGAGAACTAACATCCTAGTGAGATACAATTAAACCACCTTGCAACTACAGTTAGAGCAAGGTAACAATTAATCTGCCTTACCTCCAGATTGGTAGTGAAGATCTCTTACAAGGATAATGGAGGACTGAAGCAAAAATGAGATTCGTTCAAATAACAAAAGCTGTTAATAAGGATGCAGGAAGGGAAGCCAACCCCTACCTCACAGCCAGGCACACATAGCCCAGTAAATATTCAGCATAGTATACCTCTTTATACAAGGAAATAAACACATGCTCAATGCTATCTGCCAGAAGTCTGAAAGTTCAACCTACCTTTAGCCTCAGTCATTTGGAAAATACAGCCTTATGCTGCAAGTTAAACAACCACGTTTCTTTACTTACTGCAAAAGCACTATGGCCTTAAAAAATACACAGCTTTGACACATTCTGATCCTTCATTTTATATTCACAACACACTTTTAAACACAAATCTAAAAAAAACCTCTCTGGCTGTTCTATATATCCAAAGTTTGTTGCTTGAACTCCTGCAAATTTCAGCATCAAAACTTCTCATGGCTTCAGGCACCTGATAGGAGCAACAAACTACAGGGAACACTGATAAACTGAAAAGACACCTTAGCTTCTGATCTTTCTGCTAAAATGGTATTAAATTTGCTAACTTTTGTTAACCTTTCTAAATGCAAATCCTGCCTAATCAAAGCCACTTAGAATTATTAGCCATAAATGTACCTTGTTTTGTAGATAATACAAATAGTAGAGAAAGATTATGAAAATATGTTGCAAAAATGCCATTGATTTGTCCATGAAAACCTTTCTTGTAGATGTTGCAGGGCATAACTAATGGGTATATTGCCATGGGCTTACTGCCTGGTCCAAACAAAGAACTCAGCTACAACCTTATTAAGCGTACAAAGGGAGCAAACATTAGAATTTTTGTGCACTTTCTTCCCCCTTTTCCACGTGTTTCCCCCTCAAACACGTATTTTATTCATGTCACACGAAGAAGTGATCCAAATGTTTTGTAGTCTATGCAGGGACAACGAGCACTCTCATTCTGCCAAAAGAGAGTACCAAAAGATGCACTTGCAAATAGGAAGCCAGCAAGTGTCAACAGCAGGCAATCACCCAGCCTTGGAATCTGTTCTGTTCTGGCACAGCGCGATCACGATGCGTGACATGAAGGATATTCCCAGCCTGTGCTAAAGGGGGAGCGAGCTGTGATCATTATCAGAAGTAAAAGAAGTCATGCTGATTTGCATCTGCATTTGCTTTGCAAAGCTTCAAGTAATAGTAGGGTGCCAAGGCAGAATGGAAACTCTACATTAAATTCTACATGAAAACATTAGTTGGACCCATTCATTATTAAGAAAGCACACCTCTGTGTAATTCCCGTCCTTCTTTAGACAGAATCACAGGATCATAATCATCTATGCTGGAAAAGACCTTCAAGATCATCAACCTGACCTATCAAGTGCCATCACTAAACCTTGTCCCTTCATGCCACATCCACACATCTCTTAAACACCTCCAGCTACAATGCTTCACCATCCTCTCCACGAAGAAACTCTTCCTCACATACAACCTGAACCTCCCTTGACACATCTTGAGGCCATTTCCTCTAGTCCTAACACTTGCCACCTGAGAAGAGAAACTGACACTCACCTCAATACAACTTCCTTTCAGGTAGTTGTAGAGGGCAATGACGTCTCCCCTGAGCCTCCTCTTCTCCAGAAGAAACAACCCCACTTCCCTCAGCTGCTCCTCACAAGCCGTGTTTTCTATTCCCTTCACCAGCTTTATTGCTCTTTTCCACACTCAAGCAACTCAGTAGCCTTCATGGGGACCCAAAACTGAACACAGTATTTGAGGTGCAGTCTCACCAGTGCCACGGACAAGGGGACAATCACTTCCCTAGTCTTGGCCACACTATTTCTGACAGAGACCAGGATGCCATTCACCTTCTGGGCCACCTGGGCACATTGCTAGCTCACATTCAGCCAGCAGTCAAACAGCACCCCTGCTCCTTCTCAGCTGGGCAAGTTTCCCAGTTGCTATACTACTGCATCGGGTTGTTATGCCCCAAGAGCAGGATCCTGCTTTTAACCTTGCTGAATATCACGCAATTGGACTCAGCCCACTGATCTAGCCTATCCAGCTGCCTCTGCAAAGCCGCACCTCACACACTGGCAAGCAGTCTCGCACAACCTCCCCATCAACTAATCAAGTGCTCAAAAATTCTCATATTGATTTCGCTTAATGGTCTCACTGACATTCTTGGCATAGGAAGCAACTTGATCACCTGTTATTATTATTTCTTTTAGGTACGGTAATCTTGAGGAAAAAATCGATTAAAAATCTAAACCTGGCTGACTTGAAATTTGGGTATTTACATGAATATAACCTGCCCTAGTTTTCACACGGATTAGGCATTCACAATTCCATCTGATGTAAATAGGAATACTGTATCTCTGAAAATTGTGAAGAGTCTCAAGCAGGGTACTTGCACTCGAGAAACCGCTTCTGAATTTTCAGTAGAACGTAGCCTGAATGACCGCTGTCAGAGAAGCACAGCAAAAGGCAAACATCTGACATAATCCTTGGATAAAATGCCAACAAAAGTTGAGAGCGAAGGCACTGATTAAAGAGGACAAAGCAAGATAGCTTGTTGTCCACAGCTTGGTCTTGCTTCTTCCAGTCTATGTAAGCTGGTTTTCTGTATCTAACCAATATTCTCCTATAAACAACTTGGCTGCGATAAGGAAATGCAACATTGTGCAAAACGCAGACTTGACAGCCAAGAGAGCTCAGTCCTTCAAAGTACAGAAGAGACAAAGAAATCAGAGGCAAACCTCAAACACCATTGCTATCGTGACCTTGTTCCTGACCTGTACTTCGTGATCTTCCCTGGTGGTTTTCCTGACTGTTAGCTCAGGCTCTGCTGGCCATGCCAACAGGCACCAGGCTACAGATAACAGGCTCATCACTACACTGTTGCACTTGCTCAGTGCTCAGGGCAGAATATCTCTGGAGATTCAAATGCCCATGGCAATTTGCAGCATGTTCCACTTGGAAGACCACTGGGTTTTTCTTCCTTTGTATGTCACTGTTATATTTGATTATATTTTATACAGTGTGTCACTGCATACGAGCATTTTTTGCAGACACAGTTATCTCACACTGGCACTCTGTTGGTCAGAAATCAAATCAGACAGTTTGGACCAGTGGGCTTGTAGAGATAACCAAGAAGTAGCTTTCAGTTGTCCCACCGGAATCAGTAACCACAGTTACTCCACCCACAATTAGTAACATCCGGGAATACCTACACAAAGCTTCACCCTGAAAAAGCTAAGTGACTCTGCTAGATCATCCAGGCTCCAGCATTTGCTGCTTAGATGGCTCCTCCTAGACAGTGGCACAAAGGAAAGTGCTTCCTCCCAGACAACTCTCACTAAAGGTCACTGCACTTTGGATTGATTTAAAATTGCTGTCTTGGATTATATTACTCCTTTAAAATGATACACGTCTCTTAAGGCTGCTCACAGTACCGGAAAAAAATAATTCCTAACCTATTCACTGTACTTACTGTTTACACAATTCATAAAGCAAAACTGTCTTCAGTGATTCCCCTGACTTTTAAGAACTACAAGAACCACTAAATCTGGAAGACAAACACCACAAATAATAAAAAATCACAGAGCTGTAATTACAGGACACTCCATTACAGAATTACAGAAGGGCTGATAATTGCAGGGGACCTCTGGAGTCATCTGTTTCAAACCACATCCAGGTGGCTACTGAAGATCTCCAAAGAGGAAGACAAACCCTCTGGGCAACCTGTGCCAGTGCTCCATCATGGCACAGTAAAGAAGGCCTTCTTGGTGTTTAGACAGAAAGAATCTCTCTTGCCTTCCAGTTTGTGCCCACTGCCTCTCATCCTGGCACTGGGCACCACTGAAAAGAGCCTGGCTCCATCTTCTTACACCCCCCTTTAGGTATTTTAGCCTTCTCTTCTCAAGCCTGAACAGTCCTGGCTCTCTCAGCCTTTCCTCATCAGAGAGGTGCTCCAGACCCTTAATCAACTCTGAGTCAAGTACAATTCTTACTGTATTGCAAGTTTATCTTGTGTACTTCATGAAAACAAAAATTCAACTGCAAGGGTGGGATTGATATGCCAGTTACAAATAAAATTTTTTTGAAGATTAATGGACTTTACTGGTACATACAAATAAGATCTTTTCTTCAAAACATTTTATTTTCATGTAGTTTGATGAATTTGGCTCACAGCTTTTCACTTAAGTGAAACTTTTAAGTGCCAAAGATAGCTCCATGTAGAGCAATTACAATTTTTGAAGTTGAGACATATACAAGATTACATAGTATTATTCTGCAATAAATACCAAACATAACCACTGAACTATAAATAAATTATGATATACACATTTACTTTTTTACAACTATGTACATACACATTCCTCTACAAAAAGCAAAATAGGAAGTTTCAGCAGTAGAACACTTGCATCCCCCCAAAAGTTTGGGATTTAAACAAGGTTTTAAAATTACTACCTACATAAAACAGTTTTTACATAGCACTATCTGCACAACAGCATTCAATTTTCTCTTTCCTGGCATTCATGAACTTAGCTTCTGCTAAAAGAATTCAAGCATTCTAATATCCTAGCCTGCTTTGCTTAGAGGAGCTATAAGCACATAGGGGCACACTGAAGTATAGGAGTGTGTAATTAGGATACTGTTACACAGATACTTAATGGATTGTCTGCCTTAAAAGACGTGTTTTTGTTATGTTTCGTAGATTGACCAGCACTAGTCTGATGAACAGCTAGGGTTCAGCCCAGGACTGAACACTGCCAGTATCTACTTGTTGAAGGATCTTCTGTCAGGGTGAGGAAAGAACATCGCAAGAACTGAAAGTTAAACCAAGAAGGAACACAAAGAAAACTTTCAAAATCATCAGCAATCTTGAGATGAGTCTCCAGACTCTAAGAAGGTCAAATGACAGACTGTACAATAAAATCTATGAAGGTACTTCTTCATAAGGTCTACAATTATTAGCCACTTCAATCAAGAATCATTTCTGATCGTGCTAACAGCTGGATGGGATGCTCACCTGTGCTACCAAGAACTGGAAGCCAATGGCATTCTGCAATCCTAAGTGCCAGTAATCAAACCTGTAAATCACACACCCTCTGCCCAGCAATGTTTTAAACTGCTTCCTACTGGGATGCAGAGGAAACATTGGGAAGCATACCGTACAGACAGGGCAGCCCTGAGAGGTCATTTCATTTCTTGTTTCTCACAACTGACGAGGCTGCGTGTCAGTGCAAGAAGGTAAGTTGCCAATTCTAACAAAGCAAAGTACCTTCTAGGGCCCAGCCTCGATTCACTTGATCCAACTTTCCTGTGTATTCCTGTTCTGTACTCTGGCAGCGTAACTTCATGCATTACTCCTCACTTTCTCTAGTTCTAGGAACTTCATCCAAGATGTCTGTCCCAGTGAAAATGAATTCTTATCCATCACAGGAACTGTTCTGAGGCACTAAAGTACTTGCAACAGAGGAACGATAATCCCACATGCTCTGCATTATGTATTCTACAAATTGAGAAATGAGACACACAGGACAAGGTATCTGAGAGAAAAAAAAAAAAAAAAAAAAAGGTAGTTTAAGAACACCATACAGATTGGCTAAGGATTGCTTTCCAGAAATAGATAATTCTTGTAATTTATCAAGTAAGGGAAGGTTAAAAAAAAAAAAGAAGCACACCAGAAGTCACATGAGGTGACTTCAGAAGGGTTGGATTCACATAACGTGATTCACTGGAACACCTCTAGCTATACAGAAGTCAGAGCATATTACTACTCAACTTTTAAAAAAATTCAACCTGATGCTTCTTGAAATATTCATGTATGACTGACAGCAGAACTCAGACAGATCCCACCGGGACTTGACTTCCCACACAGCAAAGAGGCTACTTACCCTCTGCAGGTAGAATTCTTCTCACGGGAGGAAAAAAAAAAGTGGGGTGTAGCCCAGCTGTTTGAATAACTAGCTTCAATGGGAAGGTAAGTTGTTCTGCCACATGAAAACTGGAACTTTAAGAAGCAGGAGCATTACCACAGCTTAGAGGAGAGCCTCAGCTGATGCTTCCTTGTCAGGAATGTTCCCTCCAGCATTTGTGAGAGGGGGGCAAAAAAAAATATAAGGGGTCCTTGAGGTGATAGCAGATAGCATTCATCACACAATGGCATAAGAACACGGACAAGGCAAGATGCGTAGGTGCTTTCAGGTGTGAAACAGAAGTCTTCATATTTGAAATATAAAAAAAGTACACAAGCCCAAAAGCTTGTCTAAATTTCCAATGGTCTAATGAGATATTTCATCTGTGTTTGTACGTTATGCTTTGAAAATATTTGTGCTTGCAATTATTTACTAGGCCTGTGCTCAGGTAGAGTGAATACAGCTCACCCTGTACAAGATTCCTCAAAGCTTCATAGGTCAAATGGGACTTCCTGCAATTTCAGCAGACTGCAATATCTACCAAGAACAACACATAAAACACCATCTAATCTTTATTATCATTGCTTCTGTGTTGTCCCTATTATATACCCTTACACAGACAAATCCCAAGAGGTCTAAGTGCAGAAAATATGAGCTTCACAGGAAAAGCCGGAACAGATGAATACAAAAAAAAAAAAAAAAAAAAAAAAAAGATTGGGATTTGCAGAAGAGAGGAAGAGACACCTGAAGCTAAACCAGAGAGAAACCTAACACAGAGTGCTAAGTGATAAAATACAGGCTGTAGGTGACAAGGCCAAAGAAGAGATCAGAAAGTTTTACATCTAATACTGTGTTTTTCTTGTCCTGGTGAACAGCAAACTGAACACGCCAGCAGTGTTCCCTGCCAGCAGAGAGGAATATGGGGAGATTGCGTTGGAGATTATCTCCTTCTGCTGAGTACTCACTGGACCACATCTGGAATACTGTATACAGTTTTGGGCTTCAAATATGTAACACATCAGTATAGTAGAGTGAGCTCCGTAGAGCCACCTAGATTACCAGGGCATTGGACCACTCAGCCTGTGAGGAAAGGCACAACGAACTGGGTTTGTTCAGCTGCTTTGGGGGAAACCTAACAATAGCCTGCCAATGCCTACAAGGAGGCTATCAAGAAAATGGAGCCATGCTCTAAACAGCAGTGCATGGTAGCAGGATAACAGGCAATGGGCATAAATTGAAACGAGAGGTCCACATGGGCTGTAAGAAGGAACTTGCTCTGAGGACAGTCGAGCAGTGAAACAGGTTGCTCAGGGGGATTCTGTGGGCTCCGTCTTTTCAAGACCACACTGGATATAGCCCTGAGTATCCTGGTCTGATTTCATAGCTGACTCTGATTTCAGTCCAGACTTGAGGTCCTCTTGAACATGAATTATCCTATAGTCCAGAGCCTGGAGCATGGTAGTAACACACTGTAGTTCACAAGAAATTTAGAAGCATAGTACCCTAAACCAACCTACACCAGGCAATTTGGTTCCAGTGATCAACAACAAACCTTTAACAAAGCTGATAATAGCTAATGAAAGCATACTGTAATCAGTTCCCTGCTATTTATCTCATCAACAGCTATTTGCCTTCATCTGTTCCCCTCCAGCTTGGCAATCCGCAGTTGAGAGATTTTTTGAAGTCTCGCCATTGCCTTTGCTGTCAGCACACACCTGTAATCAGCTCCAAAACGCAACTTATGCTTCCATTTAACAATAGTCTGAAAAAAAATAGACAGGTCTTTCACAGCTCCTGCTGTTTTTATAAGAAAATTGCTAAATCAAAGCTCAATGAAGGTTAAACAGATTTATTTGTATTAAGCTTAGTTTCACCTAGTAATATTATTCAGGCTACCTGAAATCCCTCTTGCAGCAGCAGGGTGAGTAAAAGGAGGATAGCTTTTGTTCTTCTGAAGATCACTTTTCAAGGGTTGAAGGACTGCACACAGATCATCAGATGTTAAGTCTGCATGGGGTCTGCGTGCTTTTAAAAAACAAACTGGAGAAATCTGAGAACAGGTTTTATCACACATCACCATAATGACCATCACAACAATGAACATCTGCAGTTTCTTATATTCACTGTAAGTATTTCTCACTTCAGCCAGAAGAGTAAATGATAGCAGCAATGAGCTGTCATCCTCTGCACTGGCCAGCACTGCATGAGGTAAGGACACTGCTAGTACTTTGCATCTAATTCCTGGCCACATAGTAGTAGCAAAATTAGAAGCAAATAAGCTTCTCTGCACTCCTTTCTGTTCTTCAAGTTTAACCTCTTCTGCCATTCCACTTTGAATATTGATTTCAGTCTCCTCCTTCCTTTCCCCCTTCCTACCTAGCTCCATATAAATTTCAGCAGGCTTCTCACTCACTAGTGGGCCCTCTGCACTATTGAGTACAGTTCAGGTCTCATACTTGAACAGCTTCACCTTCCCATTATCTTTTCAGACAATTACAATCTCTTCTTCCAAGTGCCCTGAATCTTGCTTTCGTCCTAGAAAGACACTCATCCCCTCAGGACCTTTAATTCTTCTCCTTATTAACGAGCTCTGATAAATCGCTGCTTGGAGACATTAGGCCCTGCATATTTCTACAGCCAGGATCCTCTGCTGATTTACATCTTGTTGCAGAAGCAAAGTGGAAATTCAGGAAGTGGCACATTTCTCTGCTGCCAATAACCAGTAACACTCCTAAACTGAAAATTTAACAGATTGCAAAGAAGAAGAAAAAAAAAATAATTCTTCAGGAAGAAACAAATGCCTACATATATTTATTTAAATGTCAATTTAACTTGACAAGTTGTGCTAAAATCTTTCTGGTACTGTTGTGCAGATGTGGCCACTATCACAAACCAAGAGCTGATCAATGTACATTACTTCTTCAGGAAAACTAAATAACTGGTGGAACAAAGCAAAGATAAGAAACTAGTGGTAAAGGTAAAGGCAGCTGTCTTCAAAGACAGCACTTAATCCAGGTTGGTGCCTGAAGTCTTACTTTGCTGAGAAAACACTGTGCTTCTAACTTCAAAGTTGGTCTCGCAGAACTGTTTTGCAAGATTCTTTTCATTTTGGAGAGAACCAAGTGCGTTCCGTGACTGCCTAAAAGGTAATGCCTAATAGCACTCGTATGAAGAGATCGCAGTAAAACTGATTACTCATTCAGCTGGTTCCAAGCTTACCTATACCAGTTGCCAAGCAGTTCTTTTCAGTCTCTGGTTTGATCAGAGAAAATGACTTTGTTGTCCTTTTAATTCCAACTGTAAAATAAGCTTGCAATTAGTTCTTTAAAGTTCAAGTGATTCTAATGAAATCTCTTATGACCAAAAATGCAAATTAATGCATTCTACATCTTGATAGTTCTACATCTTGATAGTTTAGGGAATTCAGATTGTTCTCTGTCCCAGATACACCAAAGGAAAGGAAACACGAACAAGACCAAAAACATAGGGCTAAACATACTAATATGTCACCAGAACTAGCAGTATTTTTATGCTTGCGCTAGTTAGCAAAGATTACAAAACAAAACAGTTTTTAAAGCCTTTGATGAAAAGAGTACGAAAACTTACATTATTTCTACAGAAGTGCAATTTATAGGCACTCATTCCTGAAAACATGCATGTTTCAGCTCTTCCTTTCTCATTAAGTCAAACAACAGTTAGATAATACAGCTGAAAACAATTTTGGTACCCATGTATTGAGTTTCCCAGCACATCAAGCTGTCAGCCTAACAATTAGTTTCATTTCAAATTAAACCTGACAGGCAGTTCCTTGATGAAAGAACATGTGTTAAATTAACTAAAACATCTCTTCTCTTTCGAAATACCTCCTTCACCAAGCACACAGCTTTTGCAATAGCCTCTTCCTACTAGGTGACTTTGTTCTTCCTGTCATCTCACAAATTCTTACCGTGAACACAGCAAACCTCTAACTTACCCTCAGGTGGTATACAAAATGAAGACTTCCCTCCCTCCATCCCTAAAGAAAGGGACACAAAATCTGGACTTAGGCTCCCCATAATTCACTAGTGTAGCAGCTAATAATTTATAAAAACAGAATGGCAGAGAGAACTTCTACATTAGTCTACTAAGGGAGGATGACACTATACTCTGAGGAGCTGATGCTTAACAAACAGTGTCCTCTATACTTCATTGTTTATCCTCAGCCAGATTCATTGAGGGCAATTATCAATGCCCTCAATGCTTTGCAACTGAGATCTACAAAGCTGCTCCAGGAGAGAGAGCAACAAGAACCAAAGAAACACAACGAGGACAGTGGCCACTTAGCTACCAGAAATTCAGGACACTGAAGGACAGCTGTCTTCTCATATCTAAATGAAAAGAAACACTCAGAGAAATACTAGCAAAATTAGCCTTAAAGATTTCCTCTTTTTCATTTAGCATCAGCCAGTGTTCCCTTTCATTCACAGGCTCATCTTGCCTCAGGAAAAAGTGTCAGACACACAGCAGTTAGCAAATTATGTAAGAATCTGATAAGGAAATGTATTCCTTCTATATCACATGTAAGTTGTTTTTGCTTTTGTTTTTTCTTTTAGGACAGTTGATACATAAATTACACTATAAATATTGCTATTTTAAGTCTTTTTAAACCCTGCAAAGCTCTCACTTGCAATGACATCACATTTCTCAAATGTGCTTCTGTCATTTTTTTGCTTGGACATCTAAAAATACAGTTAAAAGCTACCCAGTCATCTGACATTTCACCAAACTAGGAAACAACATAATTAAAGTACTAACCGTTGGTTATACAGATATAATCTGTCTCAACTCAGTCCTTACACTCTCTTAGACAGGAAGTTCCAGAGTATCTTACAAAGCTGATCTGTCTCTTTAACAGATTTGGAGTATGTCAGATTTTTACGACCTCCTCAGAGCACTCTTACAGCACAATGCATTGAAAAATATCAAGTTCAGCAGCAATATTTATTGCATGCCAGGTATTGAAGAATAAAACTATTTAGGATTTACAGACAAAACCAAAACGCCACATTTGCTTCATTAACTTAAGTAAGAACCAATGCATCTGCACAGACTACTATTAAACTTATTGACAAAGTCAACTTCTGCATCTTTCTGCACTGAAACTGCAGTGGATTCAGCTTCTCAGTGATCTGTTACAGAGCACAAGGCAGCAAAGGAGGGACATTGGTACCTCAGAGTAGGAAGGCTAGCAGTTATCATTTGCGACTCCAAAAGCCTTAGAAGCTGCTTCCCTGGTTGGCCTGGAGAGTGAACACAGGGCTCAAAACCAACAATAACCTCAGGCAACAAACTCTTCCTTGCAGGTGGATGCAAGGGGAAGAGGATGATTCGCTTTCTGGCTGCAGCCTAGATTTGAGTAATTTTATCTGTTAACTAGCACAAAATTGTGTTAGCCCATGATTAGGGCTCAAAGGTTAAAGCTTCTAACAAAAGCAGAGCTCTTGCTACAGAACAGAGAGATTCAAGTATTTTATCAGTTGTCTTACCCTGCTCACAGCACACTATTTCTAACTCCATCTTTCTTTCTTTTCCTACTACCATACCAGAGACAGGAATCTAGCAAAGATGGCAAGGTACCACATGAACATTTCAGACAGTAATCAGACTGCAAGCATCTCAGAAGTGTTACCATGTGTGAGGCAATACAGAGACTACAGTGCACTTGAAGGAATCTTTATCAGCTTCTCACATTGCTGTGATGCATGATCATAAAAAATTCTCTACACATAGATCAGTTTGCTAGGAGACCTACCAAAAAAACTTCAGTCATTTCTTTCTAGCTTATCTGAGAATGGACACATGTTCAATATTTTTATGTTCACTGGATATTTGTCTTGTGTTATGGAAGAGGGCAAATAAAAGCATCGCACATCACCTCTCGACCTGATTTACTGCTACTTCTGTTAGGTCCTTCTTATTTCATAGTATTACAGGATAGACTGCAAGGAACTTGCAGCAGAAGGTTGGGCTGGTCACTTCCAAGTGCTGCAACATTACTGTGACTTGACCTGTCAATTTTTGCATACCTTCAAGAAGGATTCTGAAAATCTCCAGACATCTTCAGGGCCTGGACACCATCATCATTACAGATTATCTTTTTCCCCGCTCTAATACCTAGTCAGATTTTCCTTTGCTGCCATTTGCAATCCTTGCCTCTCACTGTGGACTGCTGGGAAAAATCCACCCCCATCTTCTCTACAATCACTCATTAAGCTGTTTACTTAACAGATAATGCAGTGATCAGGCTCTCTAAAAAGGAGAGCCTTTGCCCATGAAGGCTGTTTCAAATGCACTTTGAAGATATTGGTACAAGATACCAATTTGTTTCAACCAACTTTTTTGTTTGTTTTGTTTTTACAACCTTTGTTAGTGAAATTTTTGAGTATAATCACAGAATATCCCAAGTTGGAAGGGACCTACAAGGATCATAGAGTCCAACTCCTGGCTCCACAGAGACCACCCAAAAATCAGACCATGTGTCTGAGAGCACTGTCCAAATGTTTCTTGAACTCCAGCAGGCTCAGTGCTGTGCCCACTGCCCTGGGCAGCCTGTTCTAGTTCCTGATCACCCTCTGGATGCAGACCCTTTCCCTAACCCCTAGCCTGACCCTCCCCTGCCCCAGCTCCATGCCGTTCCCTTGGGTCCTGTCGCTGTCCCCAGAGAGCAGAGCTCAGCACCTGCCCCTCCGCTCCCCTCGTGAGGGAGCTGCAGGCCGCCATGAGGCCCAGCTCGCTGACCTCTGCTCCCAGGCAGACCCCAGCCCTGACCCACCACCTCGCCTGGCTGCGATGGGAGCTGCCCCAGGACCCCCTGTCCCTGCTGTGGGACTGGGGGCACTGCTTTGCTGCACCGTGGCAGCTCCAGGCCAGGTATGCACTTTGAACTGGGAGGTTTTGGCTTGGTTCCCAGCACGCAGTACGAGCCACATAACAAGCAGGCTTCCAGCACTTGCTTGGCTAGCACTCCCAGAGGTAAGAGGCCAAACGTCTTCAGAATGCAATTCTTGCCTCCGGAAATGCTTCTCTTGCCCTAGCTTAAAAGGATTTACTTTCTAACGATGTTGGAGAACGATGTTGGAGAAGTGTCTCTGGTCTCAACTACTATGTGAGTAAGTGATGGACATCAGTTCTGAAAAGTTATAAGATTGTCTGTAATTACTAGTTCACGAGTGCTACCACAGAAGTCAGTATTTACTCTGCCAATCAAATAGGAACACTTTGAGGACACTGTCTCCAAAACATCATTTCCAAATTATTTCAAAATGCCTTGCAACAGATGCACCAGAGACTTGCACCCTAAATGAGAATTATCACACCAGGAGTGCAGTAAGGAGGACACGCAGAGAAGCTCATTACCGAGTAGCAAGTCATGAACATCAAGTACCAAACACTGAATTACAGCAACTGTATTCCACATGCATATTTTTAAGGTTTCTTCACATACACTGGCATTTCATCTATTCTAACAGTTTACTTTACGGAAATCAAAGTACACGAAGGAGTACAGAACCAAATTAAACTTCTAGATCAAAAACATCCATGCCTTGACATCTATCCAAAGACAGACTAGCTTCACTGCAGGATTTATTTGCAGAGACTATGCTAGTTAGACTAACGTGATACTTAAGTTTCTCATCTATATTTATCAGGTTTTCTCAGTCTTCAACTGAAAAAACAGACAAATCTGTACAAAACCTCTGCCAGATTTTTAATTTTTTTTTTCCAGCTACTCTAACATTTCCTTCCTTTTCCATATTTCGAAAGCTAAAACGTGATGTTAGGGGTTTTTTTGTTCTCTTTTTAATCAAGCTGTGTTTGGCAGATCATGAATCATCAACCAACACTGCAACTCATACCTCCCTTCATCTTAAAAAAGAAGAAATCAAACGAAATTGTATAAATTGAGGCTCCTATTCCCTTTGCTTTAATGATCATTTTCTTCTCTCTTTTCTGATACAAAAGCTCAATCTGTACTTATGCGTGTGACTGTAGTCTGAAAAAAGAAGGAAAGAATTAATATTAAATTTATGCTGCAGATTAAAGATAATGGAAACAAATCTAAATAAAGCCTAGATGAGTTAAGGTGCTGACCCATGTACTGATGTGCCAAAACTGAAGTCAAAGAAGCACTCACTGGCAATCAAACCTAAAATTTAAGAAGAAGAAAAAAAACTTGTATATTGTTTTGTATTAAAGAAAACTCACAGCATCTAAACCTGGAGACTATGTCTTGGAATTTGGTCATACACCACAGCAACGAAAGCATCTCCTCTTTCAATGCATTAGCAGTCCTAGGCTTACAGTACTGCATACATGCTAAGGAATGAGTCCCAAAGAAACTCGAACTCATTAGAATTAAGATTTATGTGAATCTTGCTTAAGTATTTTTTGCTAGTTGCAGTTTAACAGGATGCCTCTGACCAAACTGCAATCGTATAAATATTACAATAAAGTCAGAAGGCAGCAAGTCTACTGCAGCAAACGCCTTCCTGGCAAGTAATCTGCTGCAAGGGAACAGCTAGCTCTATCAACTGCAACAGCAGACTAAATAAAACTCTGATGATACAGCAAGTGTTTTCAATGTTTTCTTTAATTCTCTCATGCCTTTCTGGCTTCTGGTACCAGTGTCCTGGAAGCAGCTGAGTGAAATTCCTTTCTGTTTTGCCCAATGACAGTTTTTTTTTTCCGTTTTTTTTTAAAGATAAATCTTAAGTTTATTTTAATGCTCAACTGCTTCAGCATTCAGTGCCTGACACAGTTGAGGCAGAAGAAACTTAACAAGGGAGAGGAAGGTGCTACTTGAAAAACTAGAGCCCCCCTTGGCACACATAGTGTCAGTCACACCTCCTACTCATTTTTAGCTCATGGCAATTTCACTTCAAACATAGGTTTTTGATTCTAAATAAATGAATAGCATCTGGTCCTTTGGCAGCTTTTTCTTCATAGAAATTCATACCTTTAGCTTCAGAAAGGCCCCCAGAGTTGCCGAGTATTTAAATAACAACAATTTGGGCTTAGTTGGCATAATGAAAAACATTTGATTATACTGTTGGGTTTGGAGATTCCTGTGTGTTATAATGCCTATGTAATACCTCTTTCAACATTGTTTTCTGCCTTCAAATTAGCAGAGTGACCTTCATTCCATGTATTGCACTACTTTGGAAAGAAACCAAGAGAAAAGCACAATGCAAAATAACTGCTAAAGTTATTGGCTTAAGGTATTTTACTTTTTGTACAGACACAGTGTCGTGCTAAATAAGCTATGTCACTCAAGGCACTACTTCCCTTCAGATCATTCTACTCCCGCATATGACTAAGCTTTTCTCACTTTCTTCATCACACAGAATACAAATCACAGGCTTTCATTCTTCTAAAATCATTTTCTTATACCAGCTTGGCTGACAATTCAACTCAGCTTTCTAGCTAATTTCATAAGACAACATATGTTTCTTTGGGACTGAACCCTGCTCTCACTGAGATGGATGGTGTATCTTCTTATTCACTTTGAGGGGGGGAAACATCAGATCTTTTCTTAGTTCTTTTCACACATGCACACAGTACTTGGTGAATATGCAAAGAGCTATCCATATAATACCATAACTAGCACTTACATTGATGGATTTATCAACTTACTGCTTCAAGCATCAAGAAATACTGGAAGCACGCAACAGTGTTTCAGTAAACTCATATCTTTCTGTAAGAGAATGCTTCATTCACAATCTCGTTTAGCTTCTCTTCCATTCCCAACATGCACAGATGTTTTCACTGAATCAGAGATATTCACAAACTCTTTTCTTGCTTTACGAAAGTTCTGCATTTAAAAATCAGTATTATGTATGCTATTTTTGTATTTATAGTTGAATCTATAACCATACATGCACTTGATAAGGTTCAACACAGGTCATGGTAATTATTTTGCTACTTCTCCTAGTGACTTGTCATCTGGAGAAGGTATTGTCCTGAAACAATTGCATGAACATTGCTAATACTGTTTTTGTTTTCATAATTAAACAAATTATGCATGGATTAACAGATGCTCAAGCCTAATAAAGTTAATCATAAGCACTATGCAAAAGATTAAGACATGAAAATGAAGAAGGAGGTGGGAAAATATGTTGAGAGCAGTACCACTTATGGAGAGGAGAAGAATGTGATGTGTAAGAAGCTGTTCTCTTTACTGTGAAGCAAATTTAAGACTGAAGTAGAGATGAAGAGGATGGGGGGATCAAAACAAAACAACATAAAGTACCATCTTTTGTGAAAAGAAAGATGTCTTTGAGAAGTTGAAAGCTACTTTCCCTCACTGTGCTAAGATGTTCTATTCTCTGCTTAATAGTATCACAAAATTATAGTTGCAGATTTTTGCAGCCTTTTTGCAGCAGAACTTCCTTCTACTCTTTGGAATATTTAACCAAGTAAAGAAAAAGTTCAAGTCACAGCAAATTCTTTTATGAAAAGGAGATAATGCCCAACGTTTGCTGAAGCTTGCATCTTTTCCAGAAACTGCAAGCATGGCATTTGCAGCCAGGTTGTGTTTTCCATTGCATTATCCCCAGACATTTCATTCTCTAAGGCTAACTGCCTCCAAATTCCATACCTAAGTAATCAGAGCTAAAAGACCGAAGACATGAATAAAATCCTCAGGAGTCATACCAACTGTACCCATACAGTTAATTTAAATAGTTTTTTGGTTTTTTGCTTGACCATGTGAAAACTCACTCTTTGTACATAAACTTTGTATCAAGCCAACCTAGCTTGCAGAGCTAACAGAATGAGGCCCCCAAAAGATCAGGAAAAAGAGTGGTAAAATAAATGTGAATACTGTCAAAGAAAAGAAACTGCATGTAGATGACTAATGCTTGTACATACTATCAATTTACTCCTTCAGAGCTGCCTCCACTAGCACAGTAGCACAAGGGGCCTCTTAAGGCAACAAGGTGGCACTGTTGCCAGAAAAGGAGTCCCAGTCAATCCTCGACCTACCCAGAGATTTTCCTCTCAAAAAATTAAAGCAGATGATAGAGCCTGTCCTACTCCACCTCTTAAAAAAAAAAATTTGTTTTGAATATTCACTACACTAAATCAATGCCCATTTTTCCAGCGTTTTGTTTTTATAGATATAGGAACATAGAGTTTGTTCAAGTGTATGTTGGTGAACTAAATGAGACAAACACTAATGCGCTATTCATTCTGAGCATGTGCAGCAGTGCTACACGTTCACAGGGCTCTGGTTTCTGTGCTTAACAAGCTGTAAATTCTCTCTCTCTCTTTTGTTTTTAGTTAGAACTTTCAAGGTTTCCTTCTGTCAAGCATCTCTGTCTCTAACACAGACAATATTAGCACAAATTGGACTGAAACATCTTCACCCATGATGTTAATTACCTCCTACAAGCCAGTGCAAGTGAACTGAACACCAGATGTCATTTCCAGTTCCTGGCTACAGTGAATGGCAGCTGCTTCAAAACTGAAGGGTCAAGACTTAGACTCTACAGCTCCTGCCTCAGTTAAAATAACCAGAAAAGGGTGAAGTAACAAGGAACAGAAATAATTTCCAGCCTTCCCATATTTAGGGTGTAAAGAAGTATACACGTCTGCTCTAATGGCTTAGTTGTATCATATTTTTTTTTTCTGTCAGAAGTTTGCATAACAAGGGACACTACATGGCAAAAAAATAAATATTTCAGTGACAGCAGACTCTTCAGTGGCAAATGAAAAATGGAAATATTGCCTGCAGCTTACTTCTTGTCAGTTACAAGAAGGCTAAGCGAGGGAAAGGAAAAACAAATTGATTTCTGAATGAAAGTATAAAGCCACAGCCTAGACTTAAAAGATTTCCACTGCACTTCTGGAAGAAAAAAAAAGCATGTGTAGCTTAACTAGAATATTCAGGCTTAAATAACAGAGATACCTGAAGAATGACAGGGAGCTTCAACAATTCCTCTCTCACTGTGAAACTGAGTAAGAACAGAGACAGGCTCTCTGACATATGGTCACCCATATGCTTCATTAGCATGGTTTTGCTTTTGAGTCCCCACGTTCTAGATTATCCTCTTCAATTTTTCTTGTTCTATTGCACAATAAATACAGCCAAGGCCAATACCCAGATCCTAAACTGAATTAAAATCCAGGCTGCATAATTTATTCTTTCCATAGTTCAGGGGAAAGTCAGACGTTATGCTAGATTCACAATTTCCAGGTAAGCTGAAGATACAAACCACATACAATTTACGTATGTATACTGAAATACCACTACTGCATTTATATTCAGTAATTAGATCCCTGTAATTACCCCGGTTTGTATTAGAAATACAACAAAAGAAAATGAAACACTCTTTAGTCATGAACGGCTTTGCAGTTTATCCTGTTTGTTACAGAATAAAATGAGCCAGATTTGCTTTACTTTTTCTGAAACCATCCAGATACCAATATATGATTATAGTTTCTTCTTCCTGAGGTCCTGGAGTGACAGTTAAATGAAGTTGTTGTGCGAAAACTGAACGAGTAATTCTTACGTCAAGTTATCTGCTTTTCAGTATTTATTACGGCTACAGGCAGATTTTGGCACAGGAACTGAGCACGACGTTACAAATCTCAGTTAAACATGCATTCTAATAAAGTCCTGAATTACGAGCAGCCTATTTGTTCCAGATGACAAACAATCCTGAAAAATGACGGTTTCTACTCATAACCCTACTGCTAATTGTTTCACCTTCATCCAGTAGCACAAAACTTTCCAGCAGTATGTAATCAGTATGACTGTCAATCAAAACTGCAGCCATATCTGGTGCAGTTTTGTGTTTTTTTTTTTTGTGTGTGTGTTTTTTTTAAAAAAAAAAAAAAAAAAAAGGAGTCAATGCAAATCTTAAGCAATTACAGAAACACAAGAAAAACAATACACGATCACACCAAAGTTCATCCAGACAGTACACTATCTCCAACCAAGCTGATCAAAAATCACTGTTGTCCTAAAGAACATGTGGGCCACAGACCTCACTCATCCTCACATTCAAGTTCACTGCTGACATCCTGACCACAGTGGTGCCACTGGTTTTGGATGCCATGAACACATGATTTTTAGTTTACCTAAATCCAGCAATGCAACTCTTCCCTTCCTTCACTGTGCTCTTCTCCATATAATCAGATCCAGCGATTCCTCTAAGTAGAACTTTATTTATAGCAGACATATAAAGACATATAAAAATACTTCCATTACCATTCAAGGCTGAGAATTGTCTTGTAGGAAGAATTTAAAATTAGTATAAGATCGTCTTACCACATATTGTTTTAAGGAATCACAAACCGCCACGATGACAAGTCAACCTACCATAAAACGGCAGGTTGTCATAACATTTTTATTTTAGAAACCAAGACCGAATAGAATACTTTGCAAAGTAAATTACAGTAACTGGATTGCAAGGTGTTAAGTAACTAAGAAAGAATTATTTAAGATCTACATGGTGAATGTTATTTTAAAGGCATCTTTGTCACTGTGCTGTTAGTTACTTCAGCTACCTGTCTCAGCTTTGCTTATATCAATGCTAGGAACACGAACCCAATGCCTTATTCTGCAAAAACACTGCAAAAACAATGTTCTCTGTCTCAAAAGCAACAGGTACTTTTATGAGCTCTAGCTGAGAAAGCTTTCTTACTCAGCAACTATTTAGATTCCCATGCTGATGTGCAACCTCAGACAGGACACATTCTTAGAGTTCCCAGGGAATTTTGAAAGAATTTGAAATCTGCTGCTGCAATTTATTGCCATTTCCACTATTCTGTCCTTAACTAAGCCTACAGTGAGATTAAAATAATCACTAGGTCAATCTTAGCCTCCCTCTTAACATGCACAAATTGTTACTGTGTTTTATTATTTTTTGTTGTCAGCTGACAGTATCACCTAGTAAGAACTGCTTGAAGGTCTACTGTTTCTTTTGACTTTGAATGCAACAGGGAGCACAGATTGCATCATATCAAAAATACTACCTTAAAATTGTTGTCTTAAAATGGCAGACTGAAAATGTAACAGGAGAAAGTTAAACATCTGCTCTCCTCCCCTGCTTAGCAAGGAGACATAAAAGACCAGCTAGCAGTGACCAAAAGCTACACTGATGCCAGAGAAACCAGAACAGAAGGCTAGTGGCTTCTTCTACCCCTGCTGATAAACCTCTCTCCATTGGCATCAGAAATACAAATGTTTTAGAACATCACCATGGATCGCCATGAGCAGTCAGAGAAACTCTAAGGGACTGCACCTCCCAGAATGAAAGCAGAGGGCACACTGCAACCACGTAATTTAAAATTGGCCAACTGCTTTATGTACTATGGCCCATGGAATTTGCTTTTTCTGCCTATAGCTTTGATTTAAATCAAAGAAAGGAAATTCAGACCAAAGCTGTTAGTATTAAAACACATGCTCAAGAATAATTGTATGCATATGAGTGCCTAAGGGACAGATAAAGGATTATCTACAAGAAAACCAAAGTAAAAAGCAGAGTCTAAGCGTGTATTTTGACAATGAATCGATCGGATGGCTAAAGCAATGGATTTTGAGGTGCAACAGCTAACTATACCCTAGTTAATGAAGTAGCTCCAGAAATCATTCAACTTTCTACTCTCCTTTAGGCACAAAAATTGCTCCTGGACCAGCTTTATGGTATTAATAGGGGGCATGTATTTGCCAACCTTTTATTTAAGACCATGGGCTTCCCCTCCTAATCATTCTGTTGGCTGTGCTCTGTTTTGCATCGTGGATTGATCTCGGGGCACCTGACCTGGACTTGCTGCAGAGAAAGCTGAACTCCAAGGACACACCTCATACGTGCCAGCTATTATTGGGCATCTGGAGCAGAGAACCAGGCTAACTAATCTCCAGAACACATGTGCGTGAACATTAAGTTCCCAGCACTGTTTCTTTCTGTACATCTTTTCCCTCTGTAGATTTGCTTTTACTGTGCCACAGTACTTGCCCGACCAGGCACAGCCAAATATATCAAGGTAAAACTTTAACTTTTCCCTACACTGTTTGACTGAGAGACAAAAGTGATAAACTTGTTTGAAGAAATGAATAAAGCAGATAGCTATGCTGTACTACAGGTTTAGATCTGCGAGCAGCCACAAAAAGTCCTCTCATTTGGATCCTAATGAGATTGCCTCAACACAACACCGGCATGCCAAGAAAAAGGAAGAAATGGCAGGTATAAAACATACCGTAATTAAAAGCATGCATTCCCAAATTTAACTACAAAATACAATCTCTTCCTTTGGACAAAACTCAAGTGCAATACAAACTCTGTTGCAACTTAAGTTCCACTAAGCAGAATTACAAGATGACTAATTTGGTTAAAGTTTATTTTGCATTTAAATATATAAATTAAAATTACTTTCTCTTTCACATAAACATGTCACTTCTTTCCTATTCACATTCTGATGTAGTAAATAAATTAGTTTTATTCACAGACATTTTCACAACGCCTGTATTTTCTTACCATTGTTCTAGATGTTAAATAAGCATTATGTAAGTCTGCCTACTTACCAAAGTACAAGAATAGCTATGCTTTTTTTTTTTTTTTTTTTTTGCCTTGAGCAAATTGCAAGGACAAAGCAATGCTAGTACATAAGGATTTGGGGTAAATATATTATTGGCTACAAAGAAAAACAATAAGCCAAGGAAAACAGAAAAAAAAAAAAAAAGAAAGCTTTTGTATAAACACATAGCTTAGTTTGTCGAACCTTTCCTGCCTTCATTTCTACTTAGATTTGCCGTGTAGCAGCTGTCTGTCTTGGTATCCTCCAGCACCAAAAGTGAAATTACCATATAAATAAAAGTGGCTAATATTAATAACTTGATTTTTACTTGTCTTTGACTGCCATATTGTCAAATACCACTCAGAAAAGGGATTATGAACTGAACAGCAGAAGGAATCAACTAGCACATGGCAAGAAGACTTCACGTGTGGGATATGTAGGCTGACGGTCTAATGCTTGTGTCCAAATGAACCCAGACTGTTTCTGCACAGTCTGAAATGATGTTCAGAGATTTTTAGGAAAGTTGATGTCTTTCTTTAACTGCATTTTTTTCCCTCTATCCTTCTCTTACCTGACAGAATCATACAAAGGAGGCTTGACAAGGGAAAAATACCTAAATTCCCCAAATATCTCAAAAGAACATACAACTTGCTACTGCTTGAAATCGATTTTGATACCAGCCATCCGTACCATTTGTTTACTATCTGCAAGGAAAAACTGCTGATAACGTTCAAGGTGATGGAAATTAGCTGCAGCATATGCACGAAAACAAAATGCTCACCTGCTGGTTTCCCAGTCTTGGTCATCCTTATCTTTTTCTTCTTTGGCATCAGAATTGTGTGGGTGTTTCTGCACAATCCGCATCCCCCCTGCTTTCACTGGACAAAAAATAATGGAGAAAGACACAACAAGTCTCAGTCAAACCAGTGTATGCAAAGAAGAACACTTTTAAGGGTGACACATCCCCCTCATACACACTGTATTTTGCACAGTAATTTAATAATAATCACAGTTTGAGAAAGGGGCCCAAGCTGTTTAGAAGTGGCAAATCTAAGGAGCAGCTACTTCAGGCCTGTATCTGCCATCTCCACTCATCCTGAGAGGCAGCAGCTTGTTTTATCACCCACTTTCAACAGTTTTAGAAAACTCAACTCCGTTTTAACTCTTCCCCCCACCTCTGTTAACTTGTAGCCATCAGAAGAAACCAAGGTGATGGCTTGCATAACACTACACAAAAGTCCACAAACTCGAAAATTAAATACTCTCATAAAACAAGAAGGGCTGAGGAATCTCACTTGTCATTTCAAGTTAAAAACTACAGCTATTATATAGCCATATTTTGTAAATAGCACAGTAAAAAGCAAAGTTTAGGAGGCCTGCTAACTTGCATTTAGAACAGAGCTTTTGATTTTGCAGAACAATTACCACATTTCAGATCCTTGTCATGATTTAGTTTTAGAAATGATGCAAACACAAAAGAATCTCTCTGACACACAAAATAAGAAGTGAAAGCAAATCCACTGATGTTCATCATCTATCCATGGTAATGCTTACATTTGAAATAGGAGCTAAACCCAGACTTTAACACTGCAGCTACTAAGTGGAGCAACAGGCAGGATGGTTTTGACCTGCTTTCTGTTTTAGTACTGCAGGGCTTTGTGTGCTTCAGCTATTGCTATAGGTGCTTACAGTGAAACACGGGATGTATGAGGCATCTTGGTAGCTAACTGGATGAGTTACAACACTGCAACCAGTAACCAGCCAGAAAACCCCTCGGGCAGCCAAAAGTCAATGAGAACACCTACAGATGTGCTGGTCTGTGCTGGAAAGGCCACGGGCATCACACACTGCCACAGCACAGAAGTGGGTGACTGAAAAGGAGCTGAAGCAGCTTGCCTGTGTGGTTAGGGGAGGCTGGGACCTCTGACAGCCCTTTTGTACCCAGCCACAGAGAGATTAAGGCACCTCACAACCACTCAATACCAATCCCTGAAGCCTAGGAGCAGGTGAAGTTCTTAGTTTTTAACTTAGTTTTTCAGAGCTGGGACGAGCAGACACTCCTGGGCACAGGTTTCGCAGCCTGCTTCAGGGAAGGAAACAAAGGGAAAGTGACCTGCCCCAAGAAGAACCGCACGTTTGGTCCCTGGATTTGTTAAAGATATTTTTAAGCTTTGTGATATGTGAAAGACAGAATTCTGATTTGATAAAGGACCTTAAAGACAAGCAATTAACAGAGGGGAAAAAAACACAACTTCTATAGACCATAAAAATTATGGCATTGTCATGCATTGAAAAAAAAAAAAAAAAAAAAAAAACAAACACAAAACAAAACAAACACACAACGTATTAACCGCTTTTGTATTCTCTCCACCATAAAACCTACAATACTTAAATTTGTGAAATGGTTGACATGGCACAGGGAAAGGCAGAAAGATGAGGTATCAAATAAACATAACTTCAGAGATGGCACAAAAATAAAAATCCCTATTATTTTTTCCTGATGCAAAGTCCTTATGCATTCAAGTTGGCTCATAAAAGCAAACACTGAATTCTGTCAAGTGCTGTCCTGTTCTAACGCCTCCATTTAACTTAATCAAAGTGCTTGATACATCCACAAGCTAGAATAAGAGCAAGACTGATCAGCTAAATAGCTGACACTGTATGCCACATCTGAGACAGAAATAAACTACATCTAAACACTTATGCTTTTACAAATCCAAGTATTCATCTGCAGTCTGTAGAAAACCTATCAATTGAACTAAAAAGAGTACAAGGCTATAGAAATGATTTATTTTTAATCTACAATCTGATGGGACAGCATCAATCTGCAAAAAAAATCCTAAAATCCTTACTTGCAGCACTTGTTTTACTTTACCTTCAATATTTTTTTATTAGCAGTAGTTTATAGACTCAAAGCATTGCACAATCACTTCCTCTTAGCTCAATTTAAAATCACTTTTTTTGTGGAAGATGCTATTGCCCATCTGCCAGGTCACAAAACAGCATTTCCAGACAACACCTGCACGCTCCCACTCTGCAGCTTTTCACCATCTAACAGAGAACTAAGGGAAACAACACCCAAGGACTTAGCACTAACTTAGCTGGCCAAAATCCCTCCCTGCCTACATAATCTATCATCAGGCCACCAACCCCTTGTTTTTGCTATTTGTCACTCGCAAGGACATCCAGCTAACACCATCAGATTTTTCTGCAGATAGAGTTACGAAGGATTAAAAAACAAATAAGCAGACGATTAAAGGGCATGATAGCAAGTGACCAGTGCAACAGGTTTGGGTCTTTTTCCCCCTCACTAATATCTACTGACATAGTCATCTAGAAGCACATTGGTGCATAACTGAATGATCTTCAGTAACCCAGGGTTACTGTGCAAATCTGGAAACTAAAAGAAGAATCCAGCTAACAAGTACAGTAATAATCTGAATGTCTGAGAACAAAAGTGAAATATTTATATAAACATCCTGTATGTGGAGCTGAGGTGCATCTATGCCACCCAAGATACAATACAGCCATACCCAATCTGGTTTCAAAAGACTCCGCCTTGGAAGAGAAAGCATCTCTTTGCCACATAAAGCACTTCTGTTTTCAACAGATTTCAACCCAGCTACGTGCCAGTGTTGGGCAGAGAAGAAATGATTATATGCACCAACCTAAAGTAAAAAATGCTCCATTTGTGAGATTTTCTTGGATTAAGAGGATTCGTCTATTTCTTATTTGCCTGGTTTTTACCTTATAGCTTCGCAGATGCTTACTACAGTCATTTTGTTGCTTAAACGTTA
Source organism: Netta rufina (assembly GCF_964035555.1). Taxonomy (NCBI): domain Eukaryota; kingdom Metazoa; phylum Chordata; class Aves; order Anseriformes; family Anatidae; genus Netta; species Netta rufina. The sequence continues at coordinate 83,571,297 of NC_140124.1, read as the reverse complement.
TTCTTAAGAGAACATGAGCTCAGATTTTCCTACAGCAAATCCTTCACGGAGCGGAAAAAGGATTTAAATAACTGAGAAATCACCTTCCAAAACACTGCCAAAAATAAATGCCCAAAACAGGAACGTGTCAACAATTGGACTGGGGGTGGGAAGACGCCAGTTCCCGCACTGAAGATGGGAACTGACGGGCCTCAGGCTGCAGTTACTGAGGGGGATCCCGGCAAGGGCAGGAGCCCAGGGAGCAGCTGCAGGTGGTGTGGGGAGCTGACGAGAAGCCACGAGCTCCTAAGGTGAGAAATAAAGAGGGGATCAGCTACCGGCAACAGCAGAAGTCTGTTTGCCTAGTTGCTGGATGACAGCTTAGCTTTGGTTATCAGCTATCGCTTGCCTTGTTTGCTTTGAGGGGCAGACAGGAGCATCTTGTTTATTCTGTGACTGGCAGCCTGTGTTCCTCTAAAGGGTACACCTCTGCCAGACACCCTATTGGAAATGCATTAAGCAACCACGTCAATCGATTAATATTTAAGACGCTCTGGAATCAGTAATCATTCTCATTTTACTTACCCCTTCCTGACTCCTAGTTTCCAAGACTTACTCCTGAAATAAGTCAGAGACAGCACCAGGTACATGCAGAACCACTGCTGCCTGGCCGCTGCTCATTTAGGTAGGTGATGTTCAGTGTCATGGCCTGAGGCAGTCCCTTCTGGGCAAACCTCCTGGTGCAAGAGAAGTCACCCACTGTACTAAAAATCAACAGTACAACCAAGACCTTTAGCACCTCCCTGTTTTCCTTCAGCGTAGTATTAAATATTAATACAGAATTTATTTCTCATGAACCATATCAATATAATGGAATCTGTTATTATAAGATGCATGAAAAGCTAATATTGAGGGAAACTTTAAACAAGCCCTTCCACATGCTTAAGGGAACATACATTAGTGTCTGACAAAACAAGAATAGAAGTAAGAGTTATTATATGCCACTATTTCATAGAAATCCTGGCTTAGAGCTATTTTTTTAAATGTAGAACAAAAGCACATAACCATTTCCATGAATCTATTGTAAAGCTTCATAAATAAACTATTAATACAATCACCTTGCTTTATTCATCCACAGTAGCTATTAGAAGAAATGAACAGCTGAAAGCGTAATTACACAGCCCTTTGCAGAGTGACTGCAAGCCATACAAACCTAGTCAGCATGGTATTATGGACGCATTGATCTTACTGACAGATGGAAATATATATATATGGGTCCCAACTTAAGCTTTATTAAGTTTCAGAACGGAGTTCAAAGTCGCTTCATGTACCCTGTTGCCAACCTGGGGTCTTAAGGTTTCCTTCCATTTCATTATCCTTTCTATTTTCAAGTGTTTTTCTTGTCTTTCCCCCTCACCCCCCATGGGAAAGATCAATGTGGAGAGGAAGCTAACAGACTGCATGCAGTCAGTAAGCGAAGGCTAACAGCACATGTGAAATACTATGAGTTTGTCAATTCAGCTTCAATTTCACGATCCAAATCTTTCCTAACTTTTATGCACGCGATTCATACTCAGTGGGGTAATACATCCCTAATTACAAAAACAACCATATGCAGCAAAAACAGAGCTGTCGAGCCATTAGTCAAGAGTTCCCCCATTTGCATCTTCGCCTTGCTAGGAATTAGCCTTTTTATTTATGAGTGCTATTCCAGCTGTATACAAGCAGTCATTTTTTGTTGTTGTTCTCAAGAATTCCTTACTTCTGTTTTATTAAAACTTCTGTGCAAACTGCCATATGGCTTTACGTTATCATTCGAGGATGTAAAACGGCTTGGGATAGAGGATTAAAACCCAGCTTCAGCCTGTGCAGTAAGTATAAACTGCCATTAGTCAGCACGTTTATTGTGGATTCTCAAAGTGTTAACAGGACAACGCGTCAGAGGGACTTTCTTCTGCCAACCAGTTCAAAACCACCCTCCTGCAGGAATGCCTTGAGGATACTGCAAAACATGGGTTGTCTCTGGCCTCAAAGACAGGGCTGGCGATCCCCTTCCAAAGCGGAATTGGTGCATACGCACAGAATACCCTCAGGGTTGCTACAGACCTTAAGAGGTACAAAGGTCTTCAGCTCGTATGTGGATGCAAGTCTTAATAGGGAAAAGAAAATACTAAAATGCTCTGACAGCAATGAAAACCTGTATTGTACTGCAATTACAGTTGAGCACTGTGCATTGCTTGTTTCTAAAGGTGGCCTGCGAAGGCTGAACTAGGCCTTTAAAAAAAGAAATTCCCTCTGTTTAAAAAACACAGGTTTTGAAACAAAACTTGAAAACATACAACAAAATAAATAACATGGTCCCAAAGCAACTAACTAGATATAGATGCCATTCATCCTTCCTCCCTGTCAGCCGATGGTTTAGCTGTGTCCTCTGGCTGCACCACTCTAACATCTCAATAATTTCTTCACACCGAAACTGACCTGAAAGTGAGTGAAATTGAGGAGCTACAGCAGCAAAAACCATCGACATCTGGCAAATTAATTTGCCTTAATTACCTGAACCAGCTCACCAGCAGGGCAGGCACGGGCTAAGGCTGGGACAGGGCGGGCTGCAGAAGGGGGGACAACTCCGCTTTTGCCAGGGGATCAGTTTAACTCGGCTGCTGAATTGTGTTTGCCAAGCACAGGAAAGCGATTACCTCTCGCTTTTTTTTTTTTTTTAAGCTATTTAAAGGAATTTCAGGTCGCTATAGGAAGGAAGCAGAATTCAGTTCGGGTACGAGGACTGCTGTGTAACAGGCAACGTTGCAAGCTAGGAAAAAGCTGCCGGTGCAGGGGACTGAGGTTCCCCTTTTCATAAAGCAGGGATGAAGAGGAAGAAAACCACACAGCAGCAAGACACAGCCCGGCCACACCGTGCTGCGGAGCTGCGGCTGGCCGCCCCCCCAGAGGCAGGCCCGGCTGCTCCCCATGCCCGAGCACTGCCCAGCACGGCCGGGCTGGGCAGGGGCAGAGGCAGGGGCAGGGGCAGGGTCTGGCAGCTCGCCTCCCCCCTGCCCACCTCGGGCTTTGCCGGAGCAGCCCCTGCCCGCCCAGCCCCGCTGCGTCCCCCCCCTCCCAGCCCCGTCCCCGTCCCCGTCCCCGGAGGCGAGCAGCGCAGCGCAGCAAGGAGCGGGGCGGCGGCGGCAGTACCGGCAGGAGGGTGTCCGGCCCGCGTCTCGGCTTTCTCCTTGGGGGGCGAAGACATGGTGGTGGCGGTGCTGGTGCTGCTGGTGGCGGTGCTGGCAGCGCCCCGACCCCGCTCCCCGCCCCCTGTCAACGTGGCCGCCCCGGGGCTCCGCCAGGCCGCGCCCAGGCACCGTGGGGGCGGCACCGGGCCCGGCCCGGCCCTGCGAGGCCTCCCCGGGCACGGAGCGGGGCGAGCCCGGACCCAGCCCCCAGCCCGCAGCCCCCAGACCCCCCGCCCGGGGCTGGAGGCTCTCGGTGTTGGCAGGGCCCGGGGCTCAGCGCTTCCTCTGCGCCGTGAAGTGAGCGCTGTGAAGCCGCCGCCTTGCTGGTTTCATTTTATTTTTTTTATTATTTTTTATTTTTTTTTTGCGCGCGCGGTTTGTGCAGCCGGTTCCTGCCTCTGAAAACCGCGTTTGGGTAGCGCCTGCTGCTTTAGAGGGCAGTACGCCTTTATATTTCATCATTAAGTTTGGAAGAGAACTCCAAGATCACCTGGTCCAACCACCCCCCTACCACCAATGTCACCCACTGAACCGTGTCCCCAAGCACCACGTCCAACCTTGCCTTGAACACCCCCAGGGACGGTGACCCCACCGCCTCCCTGGGCAACCCGTTCAATGCCCGACCACCCTTTCTGAAAAGAAATGTCTCCTCAGCGACTCATCGGCAGCTCAGGCCTTCACCTTCACCTTCTTCTGCCAACCACACACGCATGTTAAGTGGCGTGTACAACGCTCATCTTGCTTGCACCTCGGATCTCCGTACCTTTTCCTTTGAAATCACCCCGCTGATTCACACCCATATAAGATGTCTTTTTTTTTTTCCAAACACTTTGGTTACACTATCAAAACAACACAGAAAGGTATTGAGCACAGTGCCGAAATCAATTATTTTATCAGCAAAGCGTAAACCGTACAAGCTGTTTGGGTTTTCTCTTACAACTTGCCGTAAGGAAATCTAGCCCCCAAAAGCTGAGCAGGTAATGGCTGCAAGTTGAACCGCCCAAAAGCGCTGCAGTCATACTGGCTTCCAGGTGTACCACAGGGAAATTAACGTAGCCATGTGGTGCAGGTCTTTTTTTGCAATTACTATATTACCCTTGCCAAAATATAAGTAATGGATAATGGCATGAGGGGATTTTTGGCAACAGACCAAAGTATAATCACATCACAGTATCCTTAGCAGTCTGCATGAACAAATGTTATCAAAATACTGTAACTCAGTTGTTGCATTTTGCTGCCGGGTAATTTAATTTCCTTACACATACGGCACTTTGAAGTCTCAGATTATATTTTCAGTTGTCACCTTCTCTGTAGCCTAACACAAATTACTCCAATTCCCCTTCCAGTCTCTGTCAGAGTCTGTTCAGATTATAATTCTTTTTCTAGGACAGAATTATCTCCTAAATGGAGATTATAATGTTTCCCTGTCTACTTTCCTCTTGATTTGAATGAAAAGATTACGTGTTTGGTTGTTCTTGGTTTTCCCAGGTATGCTTGGCTTGGAATTCCCTCTGCTGGTTATGGCAGTCAGTATGATTTTTTGCTGTTGCAGGTTTTATTTAAACCAGGATAACATTATAGAAGTGAAATTCAAGAAAATGTGCTTTATGACATTAATTTTTTTTCCTCCGAGAATCAGTAATACTTTCATATTTCAGTGCAAGGATTTGATGTGTGGGGGTGCGCTGCAAGGAAGCATTGCATCAAAGTTGTACTTGGCTGTTGTTGGGAAAGCTGCCAACATTTCATAACGCTCCAACACTTGGATGTTGCTGTTAATACAAGTCCTTGTATAAAGGCTTGCTGTGGCTTCACTCCTAAAACGTAACATCCACCCTGAGTACGTGTCAGAAATGCAGGGCTGGAACAGGGCATTTCCTGCAAACGCAGTTGTGCGTCAGATTTGGGAGCAGGGATTGCCAAGCAAATCATCCTGGTGCAAGAACTGGCATGGGGGAATAGAGATAAGAAACAGAGATGCCAAGGTGCAGGAGGACTTGGCCTGGGTGGACAAGGAGGTGACGAGAAAGAGTTGAGTAGGAGGCGGCTGAGAGGTGAAATGAGAATTGTGGCAGCAGGGAGAGTACCAGGGTGGGAGAGCAGAAACACCTCTTGTTGTGCAGTGAAGGGAAGCTGGCTGGCTGGATGTGGCTAGGATGGGAAGCCCAGAGGGAGAGAGGAAAGGCCAAAGGTAGGTCAGGCAGGAGCAACACCCAAAGGATCAAGCTGCCGAAAGGGAGAGGAAAGGATCTTTGCTGCCTTCCAGAGCCTGAAGATTCTTGGGTGGTGTTGTACTTACGTGTACGTATAATTACTCATTTGCATAAGTAATGAGCCTGTGCAAAAGCTGTCTCTGTGCTGGCAAAAGAGCTATATAGGTTTCAGTATGCCATAGGATAAAATTTCATTTTGAGTTATTAAATTTTTTAGTGTATTTGAAGTGTTTCAAGAGAAGCAAAAATCCAAATTAAAAATAAATAAATAAATAAATACATACATACATATATAATATATTGAGGTTTGGAAAATCAAACAAATGAGAAAATGACATAAAGGTTCTAAGAGAAATTTCGTTTTTGTACAACAGAGCACTTGGTTTCTTGGCAGATCTAAGGCTACAGGCATTCCTCCTGCTCGAGGCATTGCCGTAATGTCCTTCCCGATGATGCCAACAAGCAAGAAGTACAGAGGTGGGTGGTAGACATTAAAATGCCAGGAGCTGTCAGTCACTGACATTTCTAACAGTCCTGTTATTTCTACCAGGAGGCACGAAGGATAACAACTGTGGGAAACTTGTGAGGAAAACAGGCAGAGCATTTACAAAAAGTTGGCCCAACTTCCACTGCCAAGCCAGCCACACCTGGTGCTGACACCCGTGTCTCAGGGGTTGTAGCAAAGGCAAGTTTCTACTGGAAAAGCAGTAACCAAGAGCTTCACAGGACAGGGCATCAAAATGCAGAAGCATGGTGAGGGAAGAGTACATAAGTCAGGCTGCTTAGAATATTTTTATTTCCTGCTTTAACCTGTTTTGAAGACGATTGTTTATTTTAGAATAAGAGCACTCTTGTGAAAGGTTCCACAGCACAGCTCTTCAGTTCACGGTTAAGAGCTCCTAACAGGCATCTCAAGCATCGACAGTGCTAACCGGGACAACCAGGAAAGAACACTCTCCAGCCACTATTAATTTTAGCTAAAATAACAAGCAGAAAGAAGCTACATGTTTTGTGGTAATGGTGGAGGCAAAAACCCAGCTTTCCATGTTCCTTCCCATCCCACAGTTAAAGGAAAAAATAAATAAAGAAAAAGAGAATAGGAAAAAGCCCTTTACAGAAAAAATCCACATGAAGAGATTAGATAGGAAAGCATGCAAAAGCATGCTAATAGAAACTATTTTCAGTTGCACTTGGCCGTTCACAAGACTTCTGACAATAATACTAGGCTCTTATTTTTGTGCTCGATAGCCCAATGTATGTTCAGTAAGCAGTCTGTTTTAAAATAGGCAGTCTGTTGAACTATGATTAGGACACCGTTTATGTCTATTTTGAAACTAGTCCACAGTCCTTAACAGATGGCTACAATTTTTTTTTTTTTGCTTCCTCTTGGGCCTGCAGCAAAGCTTTATGTTCTTTCTGAAAATATTAAAACATGTAGAAAAGCCTTTTCTTGGTTCAAGGCAGGGAGAAATTACAGTAATGCAATCTAGGGTCACTGAGCACTTGAAAGGCAGCTAAATACTTTGCTACAACCCCCAAATTCTACCATCATCTCCAGCACACGCAAGCACATGTATGCTGCAAACCTTGGGGAGCATGATAAATTGCTCTATATTTAGCCAAGGGTTGGGCAAGACTCATTCAGAGAATAGGCTTGTGTCAAATTTATAGATGAGCATAAAGTCAATGAAAACAACTAGCTGATTTTGATATGCATATAAAACAATTTCACCTGAAAAGTTGTGTTGTTTTTTTTATTTGTTTTTATTATTTTTATTTGTTTTTATTATTTGTTTGTATTATTTGTTTGTTTGTTTTTTGTTTGTTTGTTTTGAAAATTGGGCTGTTTTGTTTCAGTGTTTTAAGATTTGGGTATTTTTAAAAGATTAAAAAACACGGGGAAACTAAATGATTTTTATCAGTTCTCCACATAGTTCTAATCCTTCGTGACATTTTCAGGATAGCATTTCTAAGAAACAGCAGATAAACCAAAGGGATTTTTTAGGGGGGAATTTTATCCTTCACTTTGACCTTTTGTGTTTGTAGATTTTCACTTGTATGTGTCACCACCCACTAATAAAACAATGGTTTCACAATGTGATACAGTCACAGCATGGGAAAATTTCCCACTTTTCCTCCTCTGTAGAAATAAATAAATCCTTTATCAAAAGCCCCATAATGGTCATTTCAGGTCTGTCCACTGCTACTCTGCATTAAGAAAAGGGTGCGTTTTTAAGACTATGGTTTGCTAGGAACTCTTCAGAGATTTTGTGCCATCCAGAAAGGCGATTTTGTTGTAATGTACAGATCTGGGAAACAATTTATGTAAAAGAAAAAACAAGCAAATTTGGGGCAACGAGTAACACATTTTTCCACTCTTCCCGTACCGACTTTTGTTATATTGTCTTAATGATTAAGTCACTTGGCTTGCCACTGTTTGCTGGTTTCTTCATATCTGGATGGTATGATTGATTCCATGTTGTTACTCCAACTGCACTGTTATTCTGACAAGAAACACAAATTTATTTGCTAGCTGGATTTACTAATTCAGTTTTCCAGGAAAACCTATATAATTCATTTTTTTTTCCTTTGGAGCTAGAGTAGGTTTCCACTGGGGCAAACACATAAATCTGTGAGTGTTAAAAGTTACTGAACTGAATCATAATGTGATTGTAAAACTCAAACCCTCTTTCGTCTTAGTGTTTTATTAAATTTTCTTGGAAATGGTTCTGCTAAAGTGTGTGCAACAGGTCTATCTCAACAGAAATGTGGAATGATATTTTCATAAAGAAATGTTGCAACCTTATATCGTCACTCTTTCATTATATTGTCATAAAGTTCAGGCTTCTGCACTGTTATCAAACGTAAAATCAGCACAAAAAGCAATTTCTTGGTGTGATGGATTACTCCTGAGATGCCAGTCACATTCAGGAGGTTCCTAGCAAGCTAGGAAGTTGTCCTGTATACCTTTTTCACATAAGAATCCTATTTTTTCTGTAAGTAGTTTTCTTAGATGTAAGTATTATTTTTTTACATTTGCTTCTCCCCATTGTTGTTTACAATATTATTCTAGCTGCTAAGTTTTTGGAACAGTGCATGCTAAAGTGACATAATTTGATGCTAGGTGTTTTTTCTTTCAAGACCAGTTTCAGGGTTTTTTGTGCTGTATGGCTGAAGCAGAAATTGGTTTGGACTTCACGGGAGAATTCTGCCTTTACAGAAAACCCAAATGGAAACCATTATCACAATATAGCCTCATGTTAAGCTAAAAGGTAGTGCTTTCCACTGAAATTTTTATAAATGTGTCTACTATGAAATGCTGGAAGGAAAATAAAGAAAAATAAAGCGAATAAATGTCTGTAAGTTTCCATAGACCTTGTGCTATAAAACGGCACTGTTCACGCTTGCTCCAATGCAGTGCGATTCAATTCTACTTTAGGACACAGTGATAATACTACAGAAGTATGCTGACATGTAAGAGTGATATAGCAGCTTATAGATTCAAAGGAAGGAAGGACAGAAGGAGGGAGGAGAGCAAGGGAGAAGGGAAGGAAAGGAGGGAGGAAGGAAGAAAGGACAGGAAACTTCAGACTATCGGGAGAGATAAAAATGGACTCCAGGCCTCTTGGGGCACAGTTCTCTCCATTAAGTCTCATTAGTCTTGGACCTTTTAAAGAAAATTGCAATATATTATCATTACAGATAATGGATACATTAGTGTTGCCTAGTTAGAGGGTCTTGCTTCTCCAGCTCTGTAGATGACAAAGCTTCTTTTTGCACAACTGTGAGTGTGCACAATCTCTTGGTTTTCTGGGTCACATGGAGGCACTACTACCAGTGGAAATGGTGACTGTGATTGCTCCTGTGAACTACTGCCACATCCAAGGTACATGACACCAAACTTCATCAATTTTAGTGTCCTAAGATTCTTTCAGTTCCTTCATAGAAATTGTTTTTGGTGTCAGAGGGAATTTTGTGTGGATCCAAGTGTGGGTTGCTGGACCTCACATCTTAGAAGCCATTTAAGACTGTAGGATCCTAAACCCTGTTCAACCTTTTAGTACCTGATGTGGTGACCCTCTTGGTGCTAAAGCACAAGCAACTACTCCTAAGCGACACGATTAAAGTTGGTGTTCAGCTTCCCACAGTAACAGGACCTGCTTTATCTAACCCCACTTCATTCATCCATGAGATAATCCTATTTAAAAACAAACAAACAAACAAACAAACAAAAACCCAACTTTATCTCCTGGAGTAGCCTTAGTTTCAGATCTCTGTTAGTCAACCTAAGGTTTCTGTTAACTCTGCAGAAAATTTATCAATTGCAAAGTTTGGGTATTTACTCCATGCAATATTTATTTATGTTCCTTCCAGAGAACATTAAGTAATAGACAACAACAAATTATATCTTGTGGTATATATTTAGTCGAAATGTGTCTTTGTCTGGTGTAATGTAGTGTTTTTTAATCTTGGAACAGGCCATAACACATAGCTCAGCTGTAAATCTAGCCAATAATTTTCCTTTAGAAACACTACCTTATAGAGAGAACAAATTGATAAACAGCAAAAATTCCCTTTTCAGCTGAATCCTAGCTGCCAGATTTCCATCCATAATTGTACCTCCTTCTTGTTAGAAGGAGTCTGAGTGTGTCAACATTCTTATTGATGTTTTCTGCTGAATGCTTTGTTATAAAATGAACATAATTAAATGTAAGTAGACTGGTATTTCATCACAGCTCAAGGGTATAAGGCTAACACATTCTTTCTCCTGTTATCTCTCTCGTCCTCTTTCTTCTTACATGAAAAGAATGCAAAGTATCACAGTTCTTTAGGTTTGGGATGTCTTATGACCTCTCTGCAGGAAACTGCAATGTTTGAACAATGTTGGAAGGATTATTTTATTTTTCAGTTGTATTCCAGAATTGTGTCAGTTTAAATGAGCATATTTTCAAAATATTTGTTGGCTGAGAGCTAAAAGTTATAAGACATGCTTGAAGTATGCATCTATATTTTATTTTTCTTTGCACAAAAATTCATTTTTTTATTATTTCTCTTTTTTTTTTTTTTTTTCAATTGTCCAGACTACATAACTTAATTTAATTTAGTTGCTAGTATTACATTTTCTATATTATTCATGGAAGTCTAGTTTTATGGTTAGCAATTGTCCCGTGTGGAGCATTTATCAAAATATAAACAGAAGGTTTTTACTGTTTCATGCTTGTACTGGGTCTGGCCGGGATGGTGTTAGTTCTCTTCCTAACAGCCCCTATGGTGCAGTTTTGGATTTGTGACCAAAACTTTGTTGCTAACACAGCAGTGTTGCCTGTTGCTGAGCAGTGCTTGCAGAGCATGGAGGCTTTCTCTTTTTTTTTTCTTTTTTTTTTTTTTTTTCACTCTTTCCCCCACAGCAAGTAGGCTGTGGGTGGGCAAGAGGTTGTGAGGGGACACAGCTGGGACAGCTGACCCGAACAGACCAAAGGGATATCCCGTGCCAAATGATGTTCTGATCAGCAATAAAGGTTCAGGAGAAGAAGAAGGGGAGGTGTTTGGGATTATGGCTTCCTCTGAAAGGAAATTCTCCATAAAGTTTTTGTTTAATCTGGTGGCAAACTGATAGAAAATTCTGTAAACTGCTAAATGCAGAGTCTGACGTATAGTGTGATGACTGATATCTGTCATCATACTGTGTGTAAGCACGTTTATATATTAAAAAATAAAAATAGGATATGTAGAGGTATATTTGTTGCATTTATAGCAGGTATGGATAGACCAGTTGGAATGTCATATCAGGAATCATTTCATTTTCTTCTCTTCTCAAAACACCAAAAGAAAGGTAAGGCACACTTCAGTGTGCATCACCTACTGCATAACTAATAGCCATGTGTGAAGGCAGAAGTCTGTGTAGACTAATGATTGAAACTCTATCATCATCCATAAGTAGGGGGCATGCATCCTCAGCTTTTTTCCAAGAAATCTAAGTTTGACCATCTCTCCGTCCCAGATGGAAGTGGGACTCCCGCACATTTCCATAAAAGCCATCAGCCCTGTACTCAGAGAACAACTACTGACTGACCTCTAGGGGATGTTGCCAGGTCCTGCTCAGTGAGGAAATCCATATCATGCAACCTGCAAGCATCACAGAGGTCATTTTTCTCCAAATTTACTTTCCTCAAGAACCTTAGAAAACTCTTCAGAATGTGCTTTTGTAGGCTCTCAGTGTCTTCGGTGCAAAATAGATTTGCCTCCCTTGACCTAGCCCTTATTCAGGATCCATAATGCAAAGGCAATGCCCTGAGCATTTCACTGTCTGGGGAGCTAGTTTCCCAAACCAACCTGTTGTCCTGAATTTGAAATGAATTGTCTCAGGTACATTTACTCAGCCCCACTATATCCTCATTTGGAGTAAGATGCAATACCATCAGCAGTGCACCACAGGCCCCTTCCAAGCTAAGATCTAAGTGTCCCTCAGCAACACCTCCAGCTGTTTGAATAATCCTTCTTGTCCCCCTTCTCGTTCTGATTTCCATCTGCTCCTCCTGGGGCAGAGGTTGCTCTTTTGTGGGTTTCTGCCATGTTTACCTTTTCATGGCAGCTTCTACAAAGAAACCCTCTGCCCTCTCACAAGCCCATAGGGACTCCTTGCCTCCCTGCCACCACAGCCTGCCACCACATGGTTGCGTACTACTGTCTTTTTCCATCAAAGTGCTCAGGACAGTAAGCTATCAGAGAAATCCCACTTCCCATTTCACTGCCTATATTGCATTTTGATGAACTACCAGAAGCTGCACTGGCCACAGAGACACCTATTGACATTGCTTTCTTGAAGAAACACTGTCCCTGGATCTTGAATCCCAGCAAATTGAAATCATGATGGTGAAGGGGTAATAGCTGAAATACCAATTTTGTGTCACAATTTGCAAGTTGTGTTACAAGGCAGTAGGAAAGAATGACTGATGCTGTTGGGCCAAGGAAAATGTATGTCAAAGAGCTAATTGAGGGTCACCACCATCATTTATGGACACCCTGAGGATGGGAGGGTGGTGGTGGTGAATGGATCATTGTGAATTCATCGCATCCTTTTGTCAATACCTGTCCTAGAGGAGTAAAGGGACCCATATCCTCCTTGCAGCCACCTCATTTATTATTTTTTGATAGGCCATTTCGTTCCAGCCCTTCACTGACTTTAAATTCTTGGCTGCTACAGTACTCCCGATTCCCCCTCAAGGACAACTCTGCTAGAAATATTGTCTCTTATGGGTCATCCTTAAACTGAGCCTCAAGTTCATAAAGATTAAGTGGAAAACTTCTGACTCCCTAAACTCCCTTCCCCTTCTGCACAAGGATTAGTGCTCCTTCCTTGCCCTTTTCATCTAGTCCTTATTGTTCTTCGTGCCCTTTTCCCTGGCACAAACCTAGCCTTAGTTTCCAAACCTACATCTAGCACAGCAGCATGAAAGTTTACAAGCTGTCAGAAAGTCAGTGTTCTGCGTCAAATCTGAACTTCATTAAGAAGCTGGGAAAAAAATCCTCCTTCCCTTTCCTCTCTCCCTCTCTCCACTACTTGTCAGTGCAGACCTATTGTCTGGAACCTGCTGATCTGTCACTCTGGCTGTCATTATCAAGAGCCACAAGCCACACTTCACTCTGCTGTCCCCTGGTCAGCCGTTAATTCCTGTCTAAACTCAATCACAGGTTAAAAGCCCATCCTTCAAAAGATGCTATTTGCCCTGCCTCTGTTTCTGTAGTGCTTGCTGCTATCTGTTTTCTCCTTCCTCTGCTCTACTGCTATCTTTTCCCAATGCAGCAATGAAAATACCTCCATATATTCCCGTTCCAAATGTTGTCTTTCTAGATTAGCCAGTCCTCTGTATTGCTACCAGCTCTGAGCTTGTGATGGAAATCCCTCCACCAGCAGATTGTTCAGGAAAGAATGCCCCATTTCTTTGCTCTGCTCAGTCCAATACATCAGATAATACCTGTTGTTTTGCCTGCCTTCTGTTCACATAATCCTCTGTTTGTCCTTTGGAGACAGTCCTTTGGAAGACAATCCTGCAGCATCAAGCTCGCCCTCAGCAATTGAAATTTATATGAAAACAATCTAGCTGCCTTTTACCTTTTCTCATATCTCAGGACTTCCAAGTCCTCCAAGGGAAAAAAATAAAAAATATAAAAAGAAAAATCCCAAGCAGTCTCATGTAGTCCCCAAGAGCTTCTGTTCCATCTGTTGGTGTGTTTTTTGTGGCCTGCTGCTGATACCCCTTACCCCATCTGGGCATCTCTGCCGTCCTCTCAGCTATATGGGGCTTTACCTTGGGCATTTCCTCAGCAAATGCTGGAACTCCAGCCAAGGGAGCCAGTGCCTGGAGAGCACCTCTGTTCCAGTGGCCCTGGGGCACTGCTGCGATGTCTGAGAGGGTGAGAACCTGCATGCTGCACTGAACCCAAGTAGCTGGATCGTGAGCTGAAAATGATCCAAACCCCATGCTACAAATGTAGCCATCAGCTAGCGATGCTCTGCAGACATCAGCATGACAGGAGCAGACATGGGCTCGGTTGCATGTCTGTAATTGCGTCTGATAGCCAGGTGTGGCATAGTCCATTGCTATGTGTGTGTAAAACATGGGTGAAGCCTGATGGGAAATAAAAGCTTCTGAATAAAGCAATACTTCATACTGATTTTCTGAAATATTTTGGCTTTGATCAGGTTGGAAAAGAAGCATATTGGTCAGCTGATTCACTGTTTGCTAATGCTCAAACCAATGGGTTGGCTACGTCTGGTTTGCTGAAGAGAAACCATCATTTTCAAAGAGGCAAGGGCAATTAATAGTCAAGACAAAGATCCAAAGTGAAGGATCACCTTTCACTTACGAGGTGAAGGTTCAAAATTATGTGAGAAAAGAAATTTGATTTTGAGTGCATTCTTAAAACATATTTTAAAGGAATGTAGCACAAAGGGTAACATTATTCTCTCAGCCAAGATCCGTTTGAAGTCTGGATCCTCAGCCAAGAGAGTGTGAATTTCTGACAGTCTCTCAGCTGCATTGTAATGGGTAAGAAGAAACTTTAGAGGCAACATAAATAATGACCAAAGATCTGCATATGTTTTCCATTTCCTATTTGCAGCTTGACATTAGATAATTTTGCAGCCACCTATTTTAAATCCCACAGACCAACATTCTTCTTCCTTTTAATGGTGGCTGGCTTGAATCAAGGATGATTTTGTGGTAAATAGGTAATGACTTAATCCCATAGGTGCAGCTATTCTTAGAACTAATTTCGTGGAATATTCTTGCAATGCCCAGTTTCACAATGCATTTTTCCTTTCTGGAGCCTGTATGACAGGGGTCTAAGTGGAAGAAACATTTTCTGGTGCGAGTGAGGGAAGCAGCAGAATGGGGGTTAGAATGTTTAACCTACGAATTATGCCACTTTGGGTGCGAGAATATTGCCGTACACTGACTGAAAGGATTTTTTAAATGTCGACTTTCATAAAATGAAAGGCATGCAGCACTGTGAGAAGCAGTAGGAAGATGATCTGTTATAAATATTTGAACTCTTGCTGAGGTATCTTTTCTCCTTTGTCCTCCCCGGAACAGCTAAAACTAACACCTCTATTGAGCTTAAAGGACCAGGCCAGTCAACTGCTGAACAGAGAGCCTTTGTCACCTAGAGGAATGAATAATTAATGTAGCCTCACTAATCTGATATCAAAGGGAAGAAATTGTAAAGGCAAATATACCTATGCATAGGGGAAAAAAAAGACAATAGTAACATCCAACCAGGTGTGCATAAGTGCTTCACACACATGAACCTGAGCTGAGGGTGCAAACTGAAATGCTTAATGGAAATAGGCTGACTGAGAAACCAGAGTAATTTATATATATATATATATATATTTCTGGTAAAAGAAGTGAGATAAAGGCAGAAAAGATTTCTGAGCCTGTTCAAAAGGAAGCAGAGGAAGTATTTCCAGCTGAAGATTTTGGACTTAGGAGATGAAATCACTGCTGCTAAGCTTGGCTATTCTCTAAGGTAATGAAAGATTCAGGCTTGTTGTATTTCTGTAACTTCTACAGTATATTCTGCCTCTGAATATAACTTAGGCAAATCTAGAGGTAGAAATCCATTTCATTTTCGATTCATTGTCAGAATATTTCTTTTAATGGTTCTTTCTCAACTTTTATGTATGTGTGTGTATATATATATATTCTGAAGATATTCCTATAAATTTGAACCAGCTGGAAGCTTGGCCACATTTTTGCAGGTAGATACTGTAGACTAAATGTTCAAAAATGTGCTAGAGACAGTGCAGTCCACAGAGACAGTGTGGAGAAAAAAAAAAAAAAAAAAGAAAAAAAAAAAAAGAAAAAAAAAAAAGAAAAAAAAAAAGAAAAAAAAAAAAAAACACAGGGTGAAAAGGAAAACAGGCACTGGTGAATAGCAAGTGTAAGCACAAGAAAATGTTTGGAGATTAGTAAGGTCCCCAGCAGCTGCAATGAAATTTATGCATGTTTCTGTTTTGGAAACAGCTAAAAAACTGTACTTGCGATCAGAGATGGAAGTGTGGAAAAGATGGGGAACTGGCAGCACAGAGCAAAAATGCTCTGGGGGACTGTATATACTTTTTTATCTTACTGTGTGTAGTTCAAAGACTTCTCTATAAGCAAGTTGCACCAGGCTATTTAGGTATGCAGTTTTAAATAAATATCCCAGATATTTCTGTTTAAGCTTTAGCTCTTCCCTTCCCTTCCCTTCCCTTCCCTTCCCTTCCCTTCCCTTCCCTTCCCTTCCCTTCCCTTCCCTTCCCTTCCCTTCCCTTCCCTTCCCTTCCCTTCCCTTCCCTTCCCGTCCCTTCCCGTCCCTTCCCCCTTTTTCCCCTAAATTCAGGACAATGAAAGACTTACATATGCTATATACCAAGTAAGACAGTCTACACAAGAATTTGCTTTAGTTAAATAGAATTGTTTTTAAGCCTGGTTTAAATTAAATCAGGACATTTTTCTGTTTCAAAGAAGGCTTTAAGTATGTTCACTGTCCACACTAGAGACAAACTTGATACAAGAGTCACAAAGTACTTCACTGCCAAGAAGGTACAACTGAGAATTCATTATTTTTTCAGATAAATACTTCAGGAAAGAAGCAAGAATTAAGAAAACCTGACCGCTTAATGGAAAACAAACAAGCAGGAAATTCTACATACATAGCATGAAATCAGACCACAAAATCAGGAACAAAAGATAGAAAGTGCAATTTAACAAGCAGCATTAAAGCAAGTCAAGAGCATTGATACAGGCAGAGAAATACATAGCATTTAGCGTAACGAAGAAACCTAATGACCAGTTCAGAGAACTTAAACTATGTCATGTTTAACACTTTGAAAGATGAAGAAAGATTCAGTGACATGTTATTGTTTTTAATGGATTGAATCAAAATCTGAAAGGCTGCTGAGTTGCCAACTCATAGGCAAAGAAGAGCATGCATAAAGTCACATTTATCCCTGCTCTGCTCAGCACATAAGTGAAATCCATTCACTTTTTTAGAAAAATCCGTGTAACTTCCTGCTGCGAGGTAGGTGGGCCGTTGACAGTCTGTTGTGGGGAGAGGAAATGCAACTCCTTGGTTTAGGGTGATGTGGGGGTTTTCTCTTCTCCAGCAGTCATACATCTTTGTAAAAATACAGCAATCAGTGGAAGGCAGTCTGGGTAGAAGGCAGACTGTACATCTGCCTTCGTGTCTACATCTGCCTACATATTTCCTACAGATCTAGGAAATTTTAAGAATTTCAGAACTTGAAGAGAAATAAAGGACAAATTTTGCAATAATTTCCCAGGAAAATGTTCTCATTTTCAACAATCTGTGTGTACTAATGGAGGTAACCATGAGAGAAATATGGAAGGCTCAAGCATATGCGATTCAGTAACACAGAATGGCAGCAAAGGAATAAAAGCAACTCTGATAATAAATGTAAGCTAGGAAAGGAAAAAGGCATAGCTGATAAATAAGAGAGTCCATGGACTAAAAATACCTAGTGGTAGTGGTAGGAGACCATTACATGGCTGACTGCAGACTAATTGCATTTGTTCAGTCATTGCGAAAATGGATACAGATGGGATGCACAAGTTTGGAAATATCCTACCGTTCAAGAGAAAATAAAGCGAATGTTACGTGATAAGCCATTACCTAAGATGATGGTGTTGGGGAGAGCTCAGAGGATCATATGTCTGAAATATTCTTTGCTGCTTTAGCAGCTCTTTTATTTATTTATTTTTACATTTTCTTGTCTCTCTCTTTTTTTTTTTTTTTCTTTTTCCCTGTCAAAAAGAAATGTAGGATGGTGACTGGGGATGCATATCTTAGCCAGTCAGGTAGGTTTTCTTATTCTGCCACTGACTCGAGTAACATAACACTTCCTTGCTTGAAACAGACCTTTGTTTTGTGAAAACCTACTAGATCTGGTTGCAGAGCTCCAGTGGCTCAACAAGTATTTTGCATTTCCTTCACTGCTGTGGAATTTCAAGCTCTTACTTAGATGCCTTAGAAGGCACAGTCCAGGTTTTACAAGGTTTTCCTAAGTAGAAACAGATGGGAAACAGCTAATATCAAAGTTAACAATTCCTCTGAGGTCTGAATACGTTCCAGATTAAGAGGGAGGGGAAAAAAAAGCCCAGGCCAGTCTTTTGTATCTGGTTTTCATACACTGATAGTACACCTAGTGGAAACTGGGACTCACAGCTGTTAATCCTGACTGCTCTGATTTCATTACATGGTTCCTGTGAAGTCTGATCAGGTCCCAGTAAATCTTGTGCTGGCCAGAGGGGGAGCATAAAGCAAAGAAACTGTCTTCAGCTGCATAAGCAACACAGAATACTGTTCATTATCAAAATAGTAGGAGGTAGCTCATGTGTGCCAGGAAGATCTTCCTTACCAGTTAGTGTCCATCATGTCCCACAGAGAGTGTTGTCCAAATGCTTCTTGAACTCTGTAAGGCTCAGTGCCATGACCCCTGCCCTGGGGAGCCTGTCCCGGTGCCCGACCACCCTCTGGGTGCAGACCCTTTTCCTAACCCCCAGCCTGACCCTCCCCTGTCCCAGCTCCATGCCGTTCCCTCGGGTCCTGTCGCTGTCCCCAGAGAGCAGAGCTCAGCGCCTGCCCCTCCGCTCCCCTCGTGAGGGAGCTGCAGGCTGCCATGAGGCCTCCCCTCAGCCTGCTCTGCTCTGGGCTGAACAAACCAAGGGACCTCAGCTGCTGCTCCTATGTCTTGCCCTCCAGGTCCTTCACTATCTTTGCAGCTCTCCTTTGGACATCCTCTGATAGTTTCAAGTAGCAGTTTCTAATAGCTTCTAGTAGTTTCTAATAGTTTCTCTAATAGTGTTACACCTCATTAGCAAAATTTTAAGATGCACTTGGCGGTCCATTCATCTTAGCAGCGTGACTATGACAGTTGGTATGGATCTGTTACAGAGCTGTTTCACTTTCCATCTCAGTACCTCAGGTAAATCAGCTTTACTACATGCATGTGTGTGTTTACTCATCTCTCAGAAACACAGTGACAAAAAAATAGCGAATATTTGCAAAATGCTTTGAGATTGCAGGATAAAAGCAGAATGGAAATGCAAAAGACATCTTGTGCATAGATTAAAGTCTGAAGATTAAAGTAGCATTGTGCAGTGAGCAACACTGAGACATTTATGCTGTTTCTTCAGACTGTCAGTTACCCTAATAAAGAGTCAGAAGGTCCCTGAGCTCTGGTAATTTAACACAAATTTTCATTCATTTTGGCTATATTGCTACAAACTTATGCAACCCATACTAATTAGATGAGCCATGGGAGCTCTCTCTATTACAGCAGGAAGAACCTGTGAGGAAGGACCTTAAGACCTTTTAAGAAAACTCTAGAAGAAATGAACCACAGGGAGGATTGAAAATATACAGGAGAAACTCAGAAAATTGAAGTGTCAGGAAAAATAAAGAGCTTGTGAAAAAGGGAACAATAGGGAAGGGGAGACAGAGACAGTGATAATAGTTTCAATATCATTTAGAAGAAGGAAGAGGTCAGGTACAGCAGCATGCACCAAAGAATTATGTCTGAAGTTCACAAATCAGGAGGAAAAGCTCACTCTGTCTACCAGTAATCCACCTTTTTCAGGTTTAACTGACAGCAACAGGGGAGACTTAAAAAGCACTCCTGCAGGTACATCGTAAGAAAGTATGGGGGACATCACTATTCATTCTGTGAAAGACAGATGCTAAATATTTAAATTGATTTAAATGCAACTGTTCCATTGTAAGTCAGAGAAAATCTGTAAGTGCATCAAAGACACACAAGGATTTTGGTAGCAGACTTTCCAAGGAAAGGACCTGAAAAGCAATTACCTGAAATGTAATATCTAAACATCTGTCTTCCGTATCTGAAAAACAGGTACTTAAGCTGGTGTGACAAAGTCATTTTCCAAATGTGTGGAGTGTGGCTGCAAAGCAAAGGCTCTAACTGGAATTCACAGAACTGCTTCCTGTGTACTTCCTACCTCAGAAACCTTCATGTGACCTACCATCTGAACCTACAACAGGCCGATGAGAGGTGCCTAAAGCAGTCCAAATATCTCACAGCATCACTGAAGTCATGACTTGTCTTGCTGAGTGAGAGCAGAACTTCCAGGTGCTCTGGCTGGAAGGATGAGGATGCTCTGTCGAAGGGAGTAGAACAACACCAAAAATATTACAGAGGTGTTGCACAAGTAGTTACATTAAACACTATAGTCTTACCTTGTATTTTATCATTTTTCTAAAGTCTTTGACATCAAGTTTTGCACTTTTATGTGAATTTCACTATTTTTCACTTTACTATGTGTAGCTGACTGTATGTTTTGTTGGAACATTGTGGTGTTGTATTGGTCACTCATGTCCAATCTAACAGTTGGCTATCCTCATTTGCCTGAATTAGTTGTTTGCAGTTTTCTATGTCCCATCAATAAGCAGGCCAATGTCACCCATTGCTCTCTGGGCTGGGACTGCTGGTTTCCCTCTGGGAGGGCTGAGGCTCCTGTGCTGGTGACCAGGTTTGATTGAGGATGCCCATTGGTAATTTATCTGGCTCAACGCCCCTCTGAAAATGATTGACAGTGATTGCCTTTCTGAGCTAGAAGGCCACAAAACTTTCCAGCTCTGCAAGTACAGTTGTGTTTTCCATGTTGTCTCACTAGCACAGCCGGGATGACAGGAGCTGCGGTGAGCAGTCAGTCTTTTCCCTCACTATGTTTTACTGTTGATCCTGTGACATTTCTTTCATGAAGTGCTGCATGTACATTCAGATCAAACCAAACTGCCATTCAAGTCCCTGTATGTTCCAATGAATGTACCATCCCCTTGCGTATCATGAAGTCTTTTCAAAAGTTAGTTTTATTAGGAGGGTCAGGAAGAGTATCCAGAGCAGCAGGATTCACTGTGTGACTAGAATGTCTGGGCAGAAGCTGCCCAGAGGTTTGACATGATAGCAGTTTTAACTTTCATCCTGGGAAGTGAAGTACAGGCTCGATAGTGCATGTTTGCCTGAGTCTAAAAGTTTATTTGGATGTGGCGCCATGTTGATGATAGCTTCTGGCTGTCATAATAAATAGTAGCTTGTGGTCAAGCCAAGATACACATCCCTTCTATGCATAGCTTCATCAGTTTATGATATTTACCAAGAAATCAGCCTTCATGATAAAAATTAGTTTGTATAATTTCTCATTATGCCTTTGACATCTGATTTATTTAGGGTTTCTTTTCTTAAATATTTCATTGTCTTACTTAATCACCCCTCAGTAACTAACATTTACAGCACTTCAGGGACTTCCCTATCTTCAGAGAAAGCATTGACTGTCTGCATTTTTAGCATAGTTCCAGTTTTACAGTACTTAATTAAGTATCCAATTAACTTAAATTGTGAAAATTTAAATGGGCCTTTTGGTCTTGAATTGCTTTGCTAAGTAGTTATTATCTAGCAAAGTAGTTATTTAGTTAGTACATTTTACTTCAGGAAATTCTTAATAGTAATTGCCTTACCTGATTCCAAGCTGCACTAAATACTCTGTCTTTGTCTTCACATCTTGCCAAACATATTTTTCTTGCTGTCATGACATTTCCTACTATATATGTGTCCTGATACTTGGGTCATATATCTGGTGAATTGAGCAGAAGTTTCAAGTGGCATGACTTAGGTTTTGATGGCACTAGTCCTTAGGTGATACAAATAATATGTCTTTCTTAAAAAAAACAAAAAAAAAGATTTTAATGGGTGACAGGCTTTAGGATGGGTCCTGAAACCATTATTCCTGTCATAAAGCACTTGGTCTTAGTGAGACAGACTCTTCATACTTTATTGAAAATTAATGAATGAGAAATAGAACAGAGTAGAATTTGAGTACAAGTTTGATACATACTGCATGACAAATTCCAAAATATTAGAAAGAATAGCAGCCAGATAGATGGCATATGTACCTAGGAGTCAGGTCTCTGCAAGATGGTATCTGAGATGGCCTTAAGCAAGTCACTTAAGAGTAATTCTCTGAAGAGAATTGTGCATGCGCCATAATGCCTGATGTAATAGCTCTTACGTTTGAGGTCACCTGGTCACCTGAGTGGGAGCTCTCATTAGGAAATGGAAACCAAAGTTCCCACTTTCTCCTATGCTTGAGAAAGGTTCAAATGCACATCAATGTGGGTTTTGTTTGTTTGTTTGTTTTTTCTAGAAGTATATTCTCAACATTAAACAGTTAGATACCCCAGTGGAAGGGAGCAAGAGAGACTGTTCCTTCAGGGACATGCCTCTTGGCTGTACTGGCCGAAGCATGCCTAACCTAAGGATCCGTATTATATTTTTAGAGATATGTCTGACTACTCAGCTGCAATGACTACATCTGTACCAGTAAGCTAAATAACACTAAAGAGTATTCTGTGGCCCTGAACTCTGTAGACCAGAACTGGTCTGGCCCAGCTTGTACTGAGTGCATCCACTACATAGCAACTAACCTTAAGGCTCCTCCATGGGGTGCTTCTGAATCTTTCATCTCATAGTGTCTGAAACAATGAGGGAGCTTTAATACAGCCTGAAATGAAATGAAATGAAATGAAATGAAATGAAATGAAATGAAATAGAAGGTACGTGCTGCATGCATTACGGTATGGCACAACAGCATATAAAAAGGTTTGAGATTGCATGGTTGCCTGCAATAGCATTGAAGGACAGTGCAGGTGTGGTGTTTTTACCTGCTATGCGTCTGAACTTCACCGCAACTACTTCACTCATACCCCCTCCTCAAAGTAAAAAAGGGAGAAAAAATGCAATGGAAAGGGCTCAAGCGTTTAGATAAGGACTGGAAGATCACCACCAATTATTATCATGAACAAAACAGACTCAGTGTAGGGAGATTAATATAATTTATTGTCTATCACTAGCAGACTAGCACAGTGGGAAGCTAAAAGGAAACTTAAAGCACCTTCCCCCCATCCATCCTCTTCTGCCTCCTCTTCCCGAGCAGCACAGTGGAACGGAGAATGGAGGCTGCGGTCTGTCTCTGACGCCTTGTCTCTGCTGCTCCTTCGTGGTCACTCTCTGCCCCTGCTCCATGTGGGGTCCCTCCCATGGGATGGCATCCTTCCCAAACAGATTCACAGGCAGCAGCTCTTCAAGAACTGCTCCAACATGGCTCCGTACCATGGGGTCCATCCCCCAGGAGCAAACTGCTCCAGCACAGGTCCCCCACGGGCAGCAGTGCCCCAGACCCCCTCCTCTAGGTGTCTTAGGGTGTGCACTGGGTGTCTTAGGCAGGCAGGAGCTTCCCCCTGGAAATGCCCCTGAAGGCTGCCAGTCAGGAGCTACTTGTGATTCTTCCAGCCAGACAGGAGAGCTCTTCCTCTGAACAAGGAAGCAGAGAAGCCACAAAAATGTTGAGAAGGTTTCTCCTGAACACTAGCGAAGAGAGCAAGGGTGAACCTCAGACTGCCCCCCCCTACCCCTCCACCTCCAGGCCCTGAGGACCTCGGCAGCCCTCCCACAGACTGCCCGTGTTGTGGCGGCACAGCAGTGAAGAGATTAGGACCAATCCTCCCCCATGCCTTGGGGCACAAGCGATGGCACCTCTTCATGCTCTGGGGGCAGGGGTAGGTGTGGGAGATGGCCCCTGAGAAGGGCTCCCGCAGCACTTGAGCGTCAGCAGAGCTTTTATTGACTGCTGGGAGACCTGGCACCACCTGGCCATGCCTCCCTTGCCCATCTGCAGGATGTCTGGGTGCTTTGCCCCCTCTCAGATGCTGTCAGCATGGGGGGCTGCACCACTCGCAGGGAGCCCGGTCGGTGGCAGGGGGGTAGTGGAGGCCCTGCCCCTCCAGAAACACTGCTGCCACCATCTGGCTCTGCAGGAGGATCTGGATAGGCTGCACCGATGGGCTGAGGTCAACTGCATGAAGTTTAACAAGGCCAAGTGCCGGGTCCTCCACCTGGGGTGCAATAACCCCAAGCAGAGCTACAGGCTGGGAGATGAGTGGTTGGAGAGCTGCCAGGCAGAGAAGGACCTGGGAGTGATGGTGGATAGTCGGCTGAATATGAGCCAGCAGTGTGCTCAGGTGGCCAAGAAGGCCAACGGCATCCTGGCTTGCATAAGAAACAGTGTGACCAGCAGGGCTAGGGAGGTGATCGTCCCCCTGTACTCGGCTCTGGTGAGGCCGCACCTCGAGTACTGTGTTCAGTTTTGGGCCCCTCACTACAAGAAGGACATCGAGGTGCTTGAGCGGGTGCAGAGAAGGGCGAAAAAGCTGGTGAGGGGCCTGGAGAACAAGTCCTACGAGGAGCGGCTGAGGGAGCTGGGCTTGTTCAGCCTGGAGAAGAGGAGGCTCAGGGGCGACCTTATCGCTCTCTATAGGTACCTCAAGGGAGGCTGTAGCGAGGTGGGGGTTGGTCTGTTCTCCCACGTGCCTGGTGACAGGACGAGGGGGAATGGGCTTAAGTTGCGACAGGGGAGTTTTAGGTTAGATGTTAGGAATAACTTCTTTAACGAAAAGGTTGTGAGGCATTGGAACAGGCTGCCCAGGGAAGTGGTGGAGTCACCATCCCTGGAAGTCTTTAAAAGACGTTTAGATGTAGAGCTTAGGGATATGGTTTAGTGGGGACTGTTAGCGTTAGGTCAGAGGTTGGACTCGATGATCTTGAGGTCTCTTCCAACCTAGAAATTCTGCGTGTCTGTGTGATCTTGTGGCACAGGGAGCCCAGGCACAGGATGAGGAGGGGGCTGGAGGCCAGGGCACAGGAGGGGAGCTGGAGGGCAGGCCCTGTGCCCCAGGGGCAGCCTGTCTCTCTGGCAGGCAAAATGGCCAGGGAGAGCCATCCCCAGGAGAGGGGCCCTCTGCCCCCCGACCCTCCTCCTCCTGCCTCGTGAGGGCGTCTTTCAGGCCACCGACACCTCTCCCAACACAGCCACGTCTGGCCATGCCTTGGCCACCGTCACAGAGGCTTCCTGATGTCACAGTGGCATCTGCCCCCCGGATTGTTCCGGGCCCTATAAAAGGCCCCTGCGCAGGGCCCGCCACTCGCTGAGCTTCCAGGCCCTCTGACAGCCATCATGGATGGAAGAAAGAGGACCTGGAGTGGAGGCTGCCCACCCTTAAGTGGGTCGAAAGAGGACTCAGTCCTGAAATCGAAGAGAATGAGGCCACTGCCTCTGGTGAGGAAGTGGAAGAGGGCCGGCGCCGGTCGCAGAGGAGCAGTGCCCTGCGGTGCAGCAAATGCTGTGGAGCCCATGGAGGTGGATCTGCCTCCGGATGAAGACCTGATGGAGGTGGATCCACCTCCAGATGAGGCAATGGAGATCGACGTGCCTGGGCTCCCTGCCGCCAAGATCCATCGGCGGCACCGCAGGAGCAGCCAACCAGCTCCATATGCACGGCCCGGCCGCCGTGCCTCATAGCATGGCCATCCTTCCCTTCCTTTCCTTTCCCCCATCCACCATCCCCCACCCCCACCTCGTCCAGAGGTGTCATCTCTTCTGCACGGAGTCTCAAGGAGTGGACGAGAGGGGACTTGGCTTCCTCTGGGATGCTGCACCAGGGCGGCAGAAGGAACCTCTCAGAGAGCCACGGTGGACCTTGGGACCTGGAGCCCGGCGATGTCTCTGTCTGAGGACAAGAAGGCTGCCTCATGGCTGCTTGAAGAGGAAGCCGCACCTTCCATGGCAGAACACAAAGAAGAGCAGCAGATCAAAGCTGTTAGGGAGACAGCTGCTCCTCTGAAGAAGCAGAAGACTTCTCGTCTGCCGGGAAGAAGTGCTGGAGCGCAGCGTCACAGAGAAGAACAAATAAGGGCTTCATTAGGAATAATAATAATTCAATAAACAGCAATAAAAAATAAAATAAAAAAGTGATAAAAAATAACAGAGAGCCACTTTCTTCTTTTTGGACAATTTAGTGACTGCGTCTGTACTGCTGCATCCCCTTCTGGTGTTCCCAGTAGAGGAAAGATACTGATGTGTGTGCAGTGTGTGTAGTGTAGTGTGCCCAGCCCAGGGCATTCAAGACAGCGTGGACCCGGGGCACACGGCATACAAGGGCAGGCTGAGGAAACTCCTTGGGTCAGCATTAAGGAGAGAAGGCTCAGGGGTGGACCCGACTGCTGCCTACAGCTGCCTACTGAGAGCCTGTACAGCAACCCTGTAGCCCTCCTGCTACCAAGCAAACCCAGTACAGCTCCCAGCCAAACGGATTTAGTATGGTCTTGCCAGTGCTCCCTAGTGGTCTTCATCTTTGGTTCAGCTGTTTCAGAGGTTGCTGGTAGGCGTGGGAGAGACACATGCTAAGGAGCATGCAAACTTCACATGGCAGCAAGAATAGTGTAAGACAACCACTGAGTGCTTGAACATGTTTCTGAATCCTGTCCTAGTAAAGTGCATGTGTGCTCCCAAGAAAGGATTAGTCCGTGTACAATAGTACAACTTTAAACATCTAAGTAGCTTGATTTCTAGAAACAGAAAAAGCTCATTAGATGGAAAGGAGTTGTTAAGAATTTAGAATTAGATACCCCTCTACTCAGTGTTGTGAGGATGAATAACATAGCGATTTTACAGGTTTCAAATAAAAAGAATAACAAGGGCCAAATGGGGACTTTAAGTAGTTTGCCAATTAGAATAATGCAGTCTGAGCACAGTACTGTCCTTCAGAGTAATAGACTATTTCAGCTCTGTCAGGTACAATTAACTGCAATATTGTAAATTGACTGTAGTGCTGTGTTGAAATTTTCCAGTTCCAGGTATCTGTGTCACCATTTGGATGGTAACTGAAGTGCCCAAACCTTGTTCTTCTGATATGACTGTTGATAAAGATACCAAAAAATATTACATATAATTATCCTGCTTCCTCTTATCTGAAATACCCATATTATTTAACAAAGTCTTCCAAGTATAGCACATTAGCTTCAGGGGTCCCAGGCAGGCCAGGCTCTCTCCCTCTCCCACTACAAGTTATGTGACAACACTATGAAAATGGAACTTCCTTCAACCTCCTGAAACTGGAGGTTCAGTGCAGAGTAATGTGTTGGTCTCTTCCCAGGACAGGCCTAGCTCATCTTATTGTATGCTGGATAGCAGTCCATCTGATGCCAGCATTTCATTGCTGTTAAATGCTGCCAGAAATCCCAATGAGTTATTTTTGCCTCTGTCGACCAGAGAAAATATTTCAGATGTCTCCTGGTGTGTTGCTTTTGGAGTGGTTTTAAATTTTCTGAGACTTATGGAGCCCATCTCCTTTAGACTTTGGTGCTGCTCCTGTAGTATATTACTGCGTCCAACCACTATTCCCTTTGAAGGACACACAATAGGGGAACTTGGACTTTTGCCCAAGTACATAACATAGTAACACTTCAGGTTGGAGACATGAAAACCTTTGCTTGGGGTAGCTGGGAGCTTTGTGAGGTAGCAATAGGATTAACAACATTAGTGTTCATTAGTGTTTGAATCAGGTTGTGTGTACTTGGTAGTAGAGAAACAGGATCTCTCATTTTGGTAGCTACATGCTCATTTCCAAGGTGATGTTTAATTTACTTCATTTGTAAAAGTACTTTGTAAAAATCAAGTCCTCATGCTTGTAAAATGAATATAGATTTACATGCTTATAATTATATATTCCAAAACATTTCTATATATAAATTTTTAAACTTTTGTATGAACTAACTGTTTGGTATATAAGGAAAGAAAGAGTTTATCTCTGTGAGGTAAAGTCAGGAACAGATTATGTCCTTCAGACTCATGCTGACCCATCTCCATGAGCATGGAAGGTGGTTTAACATGCTTCTTAGCATGCCTTGATGGTGCTGAGCCAGTCTTGGAGTAAGACATCCTCCACTTTGCTCTGCTTAAAGCTCCCTCAAACCTAAGCACTCCAGCAGCTTTGCAGCTTCATGGAGAAATGCTACAAGGGCGCAGCCTGTGCTGGAAGCCTGATGCTGCAGGCACCCAGAGCTCCTCAGCAAAGTGAACCTGCCCAGATTAGCAGGAAATGGGGCTGCACCCTGGCTAAGAAGTGAAATGGGGGAAGGACACAGCTTCACAGGATGTTGCCTGGTGAATGTCCAGAGTTTCTGCTAGCACTGGCTGGTACTCTTTGAGAAAGTGCCAGGACACAGTATAGAGTTAGCAAGGATCATAAACTATTCGCCATTATGGGTCATCATGATGGGTCAGGCCACACTGTTTTTTGAAGGAAGGGTTCAGCTGTATGCATGCCAGTCCTTCCATGGTATTTGCTCCCCGGGACAGAGCAGAGGGGATTTAGGCAATGGAGTTAAGTGAGGAAGCATCCATGGCATTACTGCACTACTGCATGGCATTACTGCAAAATACTGTGGACAGTATTTTGGTGCTGTGGTGAGGGCCATGTCTGTCCTTCATCTCATCTGGTCTCACTTCTGGCCCACACATGCAAATTAGAGTTGAACTGGATCTTACCAGTTGATTTCCAGACAAGAAAAAGACCTGGCAGCACTGGGGAGTGCCCTGTAGCCCAACTTGGTCGACAAGGAGCCTATCTCCCTGCTGTGTGGCCCACACACCCCTTTGAACCTCTATGCTCACATCAGTGCAGCCCCAGGGCATGACCTAATGTGTCGCAGAGAGCAGGGAGCCCCAGGAGGCCCATGGCAGTGGGAGGATTCGCTGCAGCTCCTGACTGCTTTACCTTTGTTAGATGTAGGAATTGATGTAACAGGAGAAAGGAAACTCTGGGAACCTGCCCCCTGCAATGTGAGCTTCAACAGCTGTCATTTGTGAGGTTAACTTCTAATGTTCCACTTTCCTCCCTCTCCTGCAGTTAAAGGACTAGCTTCAGTCTAACCATCTAGTTAGACAGCTGATGGTTAGTTGTCAGTGGACTAAGTCTACCAGAAGTCAAAGCTATCTGACACCAAGTTCATCTTTATTGCTTTTTTCAAATGCGAGCGAAACTTCTTTGTACTCAGAGACAATTTAATCAAATTTCAGTCCCTCAGCAATCCCTCTGGGTAAAATAAATAAATAAATGAATGAATGAATGAATGAATAAATAAATAAATAACCTGTGGTATTTTTTCTTCTGAGATTTAAGATTAACAATTCTACTAACCAAAACCACAGCAGCTGCTACTTTTCTGCCATTAAACTGGGTGACACAGCTATTACCGTTCAAGACAATTTTGATATGCTGGAGATAACTCAAAATGACTTAGCAAAATACAAAACACATATAAATTTAAAATTTCAGTTTGTATTACTATATATTTTATGGTTATTCATGTTTTATTGCATTACTCTGTGGAAATTCAGGAAGTCCAAATAAAATATAAGCACAGAAGTATCTTTGTTTTTGCAGATAGTATTAGCAGAGTAATAGCATGTATGGAGCACAATAACTTATTTATGTTATAGTATCTGAGCCCATTTCAGATGCAGAGTTTCAAAATTTTAATAAGTCTACCTGAAGATCTTTTTAAACCAGAGAGAGCTGCGTGTTAAACATAAAATACTAAATTAAGGATATTAAATGGAGTTATGATATTGCCAGAAGCGAAATTCTGCTACAGTGACAATACGTTTTTAATAGTGTGCGTGCCCTACATTTTGCAAACAGAGAGAAAAGTGAATATAATTAGATTTGTTAACTTTAACATCAGTATACACATGATGTGATAAGAAGCCGCGTATTGTTCTCTACAATTCTATGTCGTATTACATATGTGCTTTAACTTTCTCTTTCGAGTCTGCCTGGTGATAAACTCAATAATCCTCCAATAACTATTGCAACTATTATCCCTCAAACGGTGATAAATCAGTTGCCTGTGATGTGTCGATGTTCTTTTCAGTGTTTTCAATGAAAATATGAGATGTTCCCCAAGGATTCTGCAAGTAGTAATGCAGATAAAAATCAATTTAAATAAATACTGTGGATTGTTTAAATTTTAAGATTATTATAGCTCGAATGCTATAATATGACAAATATTAGATCCTACATAATATTTCTGCAGTTTAAGACTGCGTCTTTATGGAATAGTTATAAATGTTTGACAGAAGCTGACAACCACCCCAGACCCTTGGTTTTGTTCTCTCCAGGTGCTACTCAATTGTGTTTCTGTTTTTAAAACATTTTTTTTTTTAAATATACTTAGCCTTTACATTTTTTTTTTTTACTTTTTTTTTTTTCTTAGATAGGGAGGAGCAGAGCTTTAGTTTGTCAAATTTCTTGAAGAATTCAAAAAGGCAGTAAATAAGTGATATATTATCCCAACTAAATGTTTCCAAGGTTTGCATCAGAAGTTTTCAGAGCACTGGTACCACAATACCTCTGCTTGTCAAGTATGTCCTCTCTGTGTATGTTCACACTCATATATACACAGTGTGGCTTAATTTTA
This sequence comes from Netta rufina, assembly GCF_964035555.1. Classification (NCBI taxonomy): domain Eukaryota; kingdom Metazoa; phylum Chordata; class Aves; order Anseriformes; family Anatidae; genus Netta; species Netta rufina. The sequence continues at coordinate 83,540,977 of NC_140124.1, read as the reverse complement.
CACCTTATATTTAATGTTTTGGAAAGCACAAAGAAACAAGTTGGTTTTTCTCCAGTATTTCCTTGTAACATAACAGGTAGTCTTGTCTTCTGCTACGTCACAACTTGAAGCGACAAGCAAATCCAATTAGCCTGGGCAGAACAAAATGCCACCACAGGCTTTGTTGCATCTTGCGTGCCCGTGGGCACTAAGGTGCAAAGCCCAACGCTGACTTCTCAAAGCTCTGCTAATCCATTGTTTACTCATGAAAATATCCCAGTTCCTCGGACCTGGAAGTTTCTTAGAGTAGTAGCCCAGCAAAAAAAAATACTATGTTCTGTACCTGGAGAGGAATAACCCCATGCACCAGCACTGGTTGGAAAGCAGCTTGGCGGAGGAGGACCTGGGGGTCCTGGTGGACACCAAGTTGAACACAAGCCAGTAGTGTGCCTTTGAAAAAAAAGAAAGCCATCAGGACCCTGGGCTACATCAGGAACAGTGTTGCCAGCAGGTCAAGGGAGGTGATGTTCCCTCTACTTAGCAGTGGTGAGGCCCCACCAGGAGCACTGGGTCCTCCCCTGGTCTGCACTACAAGAAGGACATGGACTTACTGAAGCAAGAGTGAAGTGGAAAGTAATAAAGATTATAAAGGGACGGGAGCGTCTCTCATATGATGAAGGCTGAGAGAGCTGGGATTATTCAGCCTAGAGAAGGATCAGAGGGATCTTGTCAATATGTATATGTATTTATTTTTTACTGTGAGGGTGAGTGAGCATTGGAACAGTTTGCCCAGAGCAGTTGTAGAGTCTCCATCTATGGACATATTCAAAACTTGACTGGACATGACCTTGAGCAACCTGCTCTAGTTGACCCTGTTTTGAGCAGGGAATTTGGACGAGATGATATTCAGAGGTCCCTTCCAGACTCAGTAATGCTCTGGTTCTGTGATTCTGTTTTATCTCAGTGTCCGAGGTGTCTTCTTCTATCTTACAGAGACACTACAAGAGGAGGTGAAGGCTGTGAGGTGCTTAAACACTGCAATAGTAGTATAAGAAATTAGCTTTAAAGCCTAGCTTTGAAAATATAGGTTTTTCCTGCATTATATTGAAGAAATAAAAGGCTGGTGACAGCCTCCTTCATGCCTAAGTGCATTGCTCACTGAACTCTGTATGTAAGCTGGTGCAGTTTCAGGTGTTTTAAGTACAGTCATTTGCTATTTGCTGAGTACCAGAGATACAGTTCAAGCTGTCCAGGCACATTTAAAAACTGTATCAGGAACCTAAAATGACACGGAGTCAGTGCAGTGAATGCTACACTAAGAGTTTTTCATCTTTGTGTTCTGTCATGTTTTAGTAATCATTTCATAGACTGCACTGCCAAGATTCAATTTTGGTAAAAAAGGATTTTTTTAAAGCGGAAATTGACTGTGGTACATGTTCTAAACAGCACAACAGAAATATTCCACAAGTTGAAAAGCCCAATGCTACGTTACATCGCATTATTGTTTTCCTGTCATGGCATATCTGCATCATTTCCAAGCAGGGTACATTGGAGAGAAGGAGGCTGAAGGGAGACCTCACCACTCCCTACAATGGCTTGGAAGGAGGTTGAAACGAGTATGGTATCAGTCTCTTTTCTCAGGTGACAAATGGTAGGACGTGAGGAAGCAGCCTCAAGTTGCCCCGGGGGAGGTTTAGATGGGTATAAGGAAGAATTCCTTCAAGAAAAGGGTGGTAAGGCATTGGGACGGGTTGCCCAGGGAAGCAGTGGAGTTGCCATCCCTGTAGGATTTAAGAAATGTGCGGATGTGGCGCACAGGAACATTGGTTAGTAGTAGACATGATAGTTAGGTGGATGGTTGGACTTGATGGTCTTAAGAGTCTTTTCCAACCTAAATGAGGCTATGGTTCTGTGATTTCTGTGATGCCACAGCAGATTCTCAGTGCAACGGAGTTTTTATCTACCACATTAATGAATGGTTTAATAATACAGTAAGGGCTCCTGCAGCACTTGAGCGTCAGCAGAGCTTTTATTGACTGCTGGGAGACCTGGCACCACCTGGCCGTGCCTCCCTTGCCCATCTGCGGGATGTCTGGGTGCTTTGCCCCCTCTCAGATGCTGTCAGCATGGGGAGCTGCATCACTCGCAGGGAGCCCGGTCGGTGGCAGGGGGGTAGTGGAGGCCCTGCCCCTCCAGAAACACTGCTGCCACCATCTTGTGGCACAGGGAGCCCAGGCACAGGATGAGGAGGGGGCTGGAGGGCAGGGCACAGGAGGGAGCTGGAGGGCAGGCCCTGTGCCCGAGGGGCAGCCTGTCTCTCTGGCAGGCAAAATGGCCAGGGAGAGCCATCCCCAGGAGAGGGGCCCTCTGCCCCCCGACCCTCCTCCTTCTGCCTCGTGAGGGCGTCTTTCAGGCCACCGACACCTCTCCCAACACAGCCACGTCTGGCCATGCCTTGGCCACCGTCACAGAGGCTTCCTGATGTCACAGTGGCATCTGCCCCCCGGATTGTTCCGGGCCCTATAAAAGGCCCCTGCGCAGGGCCCGCCACTCGCTGAGCTTCCAGGTCCTCTGACGACAGCCATCATGGATGGAAGGAAGAGGACCTGGAGTGGAAGCTGCCCACCCTTGCGTGGGTGCGGAGAGGACGCATTCCTCAAGGCAAAGAGGAGGAGGCCAGTGCCTGTGATAAGGAGATGGAAGAGTAGTGGTGCCCGCGGCAGAGGAGCAGTGCCCTGCACTGCAGCTAGTGCTGTGGAGCCCATGGAGGTGGATCTGCCTCCGGATGAAGACCTGATGGAGGTAGATCCACCTCCAGATGAGGCAATGGAGGTTGACATGCCCGGGCTCCCTGCCGCCAAAATCCATCGGCGGCACCGCAGGAGCACTCAACCATCTCCATATGCACGGCCTGGCCTCCGATCCTCAAAGTAGCTGAGAGGCTATCGACGGCTATCCTGCTGGCTCGCCAGCAGGGTGGCCTTCTTTCCTGTCCCCCATCCTCCATCCCCCACCCCCACCTCGTCCAGAGGTGTCATCTCTTCTGCACGGAGTCTCAAGGAGTGGACGAGAGGGGACTTGGCTTCCTCTGGGATGCTGCACCAGGGCGGCAGAAGGAACCCCTCAGAGAGCCACGGTGGACCTTGGGACCTGGAGCCCGGCGATGTCTCTGTCTGAGGACAAGAAGGCTGCCCCATGGCTGCTTGAAGAGGAAGCCACACCTTCCATGGCAAAGCACAAAGAAGAGCTGCAGATCAAATCTGTTAGGGAGACAGCTGCTCCTCTGAAGAAGCAGAAGACTTCATGTCTGCCGGGAAGAAGTGCTGGAGCGCAGTGTCACTGTTCATTCAGAGAAGAACAAATAAGAGCTTCATTAGGAGCTCTTCCAACACCGGGCAATAAATAGCAATAAAAAATATATATATAGTAATAAAAATAACAGAAAACCAGTTTCCTCTCTTCTTTGGGGACAATTTAGTGACTGCGTCTGTACTGCTGCATCCCCTTCTGGTGTTCCCAGTAGAGGAAAGATACTGATGTGTGTGCAGTGTGTGTAGTGTAGTGTGCCCAGCCCAGGGCATTCAAGACAGCGTGGGCCCGGGGCACACGGCGTACAAGGGCAGGCTGAGGGAGCTCCTTGGGTCAGCATTAAGGAGAGAAGGCTCAGGGGTGGACCCGACTGCTGCCTACAGCTGCCTACTGAGAGCCTGTACAGCAACCCTGTAGCCCTCCTGCTACCAAGTAAACCCAGTACAGCTCCCAGCCAAACGGATTTAGTATGGTCTTGCCAGTGCTCCCTAGTGGTCTTCATCTTTGGTTCAGCTGTTTCAGAGGTTGCTGGTAGGCGTGGGAGAGACACATGCTAAGGAGCATGCAAACTTCACATGGCAGCAAGAATAGTGGAAGACAACCACTGAGTGCTTGAACATGTTTCTGAATCCTGTCCTGATGAGGCTATGGTTCTATGATTTCTGTGATGCCATGGCAGATTCTCAGTGCAACGGAGTTTTTATCTACCACATTAATGAATGGTTTAATAATACAGTAAGATAAACTGCTCACATAAAATGGTTTAATGATGGATGTCAGAACAGTTTGTAGATTGGATTTGTTTTAACATAGGCAAATGTGTTTCCTCAGGCATCTGTGGGATTACTACTAATAAAAGGAATGAACGTCATTAAATTGGTAACATCATGTGCCTACGCTTTTATTGTCATTACTTTTATTATGTTTTACTGGATGTTTTGAAACGTGAATCGTAAAACACTCTTTGCCACATATACCAGCAGAGTTGAACAACCTGTGTTCATTGCAGTGTTACCCAGTGTGTGCCCCTCATGGCATGTATTTAAATATATCTAAGCCACCTACACAGGTTAGAAGAATACCACTGTATCAATTAGACTGATAGAAGAATCAAAACTAAATGATGATGCTATAAAAAATGCAACTATTATTCTCTATTTAGAAGAGAATGTTAATAAACTTTTTTTCTTCTTTAACTGACAAGTCATAGCTATACTTCGGACTGAAGCTGAAATAAATGTTCTAACAGGCAATTCAGATTATTACGTTAAAGTACAAAGCACCAAAACTTAGTATTTATGTAAAGATATATTTGGAAAAGTTTTGTGTATTTTTTTCTGTTAAAACACATGAAAGTAAGACAAGTTGGGAAAGAAGTCCTAAGGACAGCATCAATATTAAAGCCACTGCAGCAGAACAAATTTAAGGACAATACAGATTCCCCGACAATACTGAACCTCCTTAGGGTTATAAAATAACAGCTCTCAATGAATGTGTCTCACTCTCATGTTACATTAATCTATAAAAATTTACAAAATAAATTTAATTAAGAGTCAATACCAGCAAAATATCTAGTTTCTCATTTGCTTGTTGAAGTAGGAAAACAAACAAACAAAAAATCCACATTGTTTTATTTATCATTATTTATCTTTATAAAAAACATATTTGCATTATATGTGTGCTATATAAAACCTGGATAAGGAACTTAGTAGACAATCTTTCCTCCATGTATGAAATTCATTTAAGTGAGCATAGTAAAACTAGATAGATTAGACTAGATTAGATTATTCACTCTTCTGTTACCGTGGTTTTGCTGCAAAGGAATCAAGAATTTGAAAAATTATATGAAGTATATTTCACTTCAAGTCTGAAATCCTGCCTCTGGCAGTGGCCAGTCCTTGGTGCAACAGATGAGGGCAGCAAAAACAAAACAAAACAAAACCTATAATTTGTCTATCCAATCATGTAATACTAAATATCTAGGGGAAAAATTTCATCTTGACCCTTACAAAGATCTGGATCTTTGTAAGTATTCCTTACAGTATTTATATTAAGTATAATACTTTGTAAGTATTCCTTAAAGTATTCCTTACAAAGATCTGGATCTTTGTAAGATCTGACCCTTACAAAGACCCTTACTAGATCAAGAGCAAGAGACATGAATGCCCATGTTTCCAACATTTGTGCCCTAATTTAATCCAATGTGACTTTCTTGAAACCTGCTGCTGGTAAAAGAAGTACCCAATGTAATACATATGTATGTATATAATGTATGTATATATATATGTATATATTTAGGTGTATCAAGTAAAACAAAAACAGAATACTATATAATTTTAGTAACACATAACAGAATTTATTCTGAGAAGTCTTCCACATTGCTAGTTTCATTGATGAAAATAGCATTTAAAGGTCAACTGCAAATTGTTTTTAAAGTATTCCTTTTCTGAGGTTTTTGCCCTGACAGCTGTACTCTAAAGCTTTGACAAGTTTCCAAGGGAACTAATGGCTACAAATGTGACTGATGATTGAATAATACAATTTTATTTCCTAATGCAGCTACTAAAGCACAATGTCCTTCCTGAAGTCTTTGTATCCTTAAAAAGCAACCCTTATTTCTTCACTTCTATTAGGAATACGTAATTAGTCTTCATTATTACACAGCAGTATGATTTATCTTTTTTCCTTCTATTCATGAAAGCTGGGAAAGGATATGTACAAGCAGACCCACAGAATCATTTGGATAATATTTCGATAGATTCTTAGGCCAGCATTGCAGTCCTCAAAAACCTGTGCTCTGCTCACTCTTAACTTCCTCAAAGCTCCCTCAAAGTTACCCTTTTTTTTTCTTCTTTTCTTTTTTTCACTGTCCATTTGTATCACACTTGCACTTCCATTTGTGAGGAAGCTTAGAAATCTCAGTTTTGACAGGGCAGAGCGTCTCAAAACCTACTCATGCATAAACCCTGTTAGCACCCATTAGGCAGGTACTTCTCCACCTATTTTGCCAGAGGGCCTCTGTCAACAGGCACTGCCTAAGTGCATTTAATGTCTGGCTCTGCTCGAACTGCAGCAGTGGCTGCCATTCCTCTTGATTTCCACTCACTTTTGCTCACAGCACCTCTACAGTCCCGTGCACTGGCTCAGGAAACCTGAATCAAGTCTCTGCTTTTGCTAAGTGACTGCACCGCCTGCTTTGCAGGAGTTGATTTTTGGAATCCTGCTTTGGCAAGACATGAGTGAAATTATTTGCTCCTTTGTATTAGAAGCTTCTTAAAAACACCATCCAATTTATGGAATGAATTGAGAACATCATCCTGGAAAAATGGCAAACTTTTTACAGTGTTTATGATATCTCGTTTGGTATTTTATGCATCCAGAAGCCCCAAGGTTTCTGTCCTCAGCACAGGTTCCCTGAACGCAGGTATTATTCCCACTTCACTACACTAATCTGCAAATACTGTTTCACCTGGGAAGGTCATTCTCCATGACAACTCAAGCCTTGGGCTCCTGGCTAAAAATAGCAAGAGGGATCCCAGCTGTGTCAGTCCTCTCTGCAAGGATGAGAAAGGAAGCCAGGAGGGAGTTGGCAGGCCCTAAAAGAGGGTGGCTGGGAGAGATGTGATGTTGGCCAAAAGCTCCTGGAGGATAGGGGAAAGAAGTCAGCTGGTGGCAGACAAAGAAGGACCACTACTGACCTGTGAGGGCATCAGATGAGGTGAGCTGGTAGGAAGTACGTGGAGGCAATTCCTCATGCATCTTCTGGCTGGCTTTCCAAACTCCCTTCCATGACACGATGCACCTGCTGGGAGCTTATGTGAGTTAAGGATAACCGGGCAGGAAGAAAATGAATTAATTGAAAGAGATTAGATAATCAAGCCACCAGATATAGCTCAGGTAGCTCCTGAATCATAAACTGTGGAGTGCTAGGAGAAGGCCCCTGCCCACCGGGCCACAGCTGCTACTGCCATGATCCCCTGCCACCAAGGCAGGGCCAGGCACGGCCTGAGGCCTTGTGCTGCCATCTTCCTAACGTGCCTCTGACCTTCTGCTAGCAACAGCAGTAACTGTATTCACTTGGCTGCAACCTGCTCGCCCCCTTTCTTACATTTTGGTCATTTTTTTTTTTTCTCTAGTTTTGGTCATCGTCACAAGTAAGATACAGATTGTTGGACTTCTGGATCAACCTAGTATGGCTGCACTTAATTTCCAATGCCAAACTCCCTCTTCTCCTGCTTAGGGATGAGTAGCTGAGGGCAGAAATAATGAAGGTGGAATTAGACTACAAAATTCACGCTCAATCTTTCTGTTCTTCCTTTCTTAGACAACAGATATTCCACAAATCACTTCCAGTCATTCTTGAGTCTCTTCTGTTCTTGCCAAAAAGGTAGTTTTCCTGTAGAAAAAATATTTTGTTACCTCATAATGACAGCAAAATAGATTTTGGTGTCCTCTTCAGACAGAAAAATTCAAGCACTCATTATGTACTGTACTTATGCAAAGCCTTGAGCCAGCTCTGCTTCAGGTTACACATATGAAAATCGCATCATATCTTTACTTAACCTTCATCATGTACTTTACTCAAGCAAATTCCTTGTGAAATAAATGTAGAAAAAGTTTTGAACTTTTCAATAGCTGCAATAAAAATATCTATTAATAAATAATCCTCCAGGACATTCACAATGCTTTTGAAAAAGCTGGGTCTCTTTTCACTACGGTACACTTGCAGGAATGTTTTCTCTACCACAGTGGGCCATACATCAGACAAGACCACAGCCTACCACTAAACCAAGGTACACAATTTCACTGATAAAACTTTCAGAACATATGATTTTGATTGTTCAAGAACTGACAAAAGTAGAGAAGAAAGACCAGGGAGGTCAGTCTCCTCCAGTGTGCAGGGCAAGTTATCCAATCATTCTGAAAGATGCTCCTGTCAGATTTCATTCAATATTGGTAGCACTCCAATTTTAGTATCTTTTGTCTTTTACTCTCTACTTGATCTGCACAATGCATCCACCCCCCCCCAGGTACAGAGAGATCAATGGCCACATGTTCACTGCTGCTGTAGGAGGGCTCACCGGCTTCGGAATCATTAAAAAATGTATTCGGCTTTGATAATGTGCTTTACTCGCAGTGTGTCACTACATTATTCTCCATTCTATGCTAACCTTCATCAAAATCAAATATAAATTAAAAGCAAGAAAAGGAAAGACTCAACTTTTTAGTTATACTTAAGCTGTTTGGCTAAAGTTATACTGTCATACCCAGATCAATAATCGCATCTGACAACATCAAGTGAACTTTTATGCTTCACTAAGGGAAAATAAAATAAAAGTTCATATAAACAGAATTTATTTTCAGAATGATACTTTTTCTCCATTACTTTTATAGGTATTTATAGTATTAAAGTATATAGTATTATAAAGTATTTATAGGTAGTTGAAATATTTCCGAAAGATCTTAACTGCAGCACCCTTTTAACCCAGTGTACATGGGCTCTGATTTTAAATGCAAGAGCTAGCTTATAATACGCATTTAGGTGATCTTCATCAGTTCTCACAACAGAAAATTTCTTTTTTTTTTTTTCTTTTTTCTTTTTTTCTTTCTTTTTTTCTTTTTTCTTTTTTCCTCTTTCCTTTTTCCTTTTTCCCTTCCCTTCCCTTTTCCAGCACACATCTTTCCATGTCAGCACACAGCATGGGCAGAAAAATGGACAAAGAACTGCTTTAGTGATTGAAATTTTGCCCTATATTTACTGATACCGAGAGCAGCTCAGCAGTGAATTTCAGTAACAGCAAAACTCTTTGCTCTGTCAGAATAATTTCCTAGCTTGTAAAGGATGTCGACAAATGAAAATGCAATTTCAAATGATCTTTATATTTCTCTGTACATTTAATATGTAAATTTGGCACAATAGCACTCTAACAAGTCCATGTTCTGCATTTCAGTAACTACAAGACACAGGAATACTCTTACTACAGCTACTACTATTCCAAGTGCCTTAAATGTTGACAAGTGGCAATAGCAAGGAATACCTCCTGTCTGGTTAGTTTTGTGCTGAAGTGTAGTGTTTGGTTTAAGGAGATGTTTGATACATCTCTGTGGAATCAACATCTTCCTTAATGTTCAGAAATGGCAAATACATGCATTTCTTTTTACTGCTTGCTGAAGGCTATGTATCTTTACTTCTTTCTTTATATTTTTGTTGAAAACCATTTTCTTGTTTGTTTGTTTATATAAACATTAATGTCCAAAATCCATTCCTCACTTCCAGTGCATCTGCATACAACTTTTTTTAGAGTAAGTCCATAATCAGTGAAATTTCTTGTTCTGCCCATTCAACATGGCAAGAACCAGCCACTTATACCAGGCACTCTTCTGAGATAACTGAGAAAAAAAGTTCTTACATCAAGAAACAGCAAGATTTTTTTCTTCTTTTGAGGTTGCTTATTAAATGATTTATTTTGCAATCATATGCAAGTATGTTAGAATGAGGCTCTATCTTGTGGGAAGGTTTATGAAGCACATGTATCTCCTGTATCCTAAAAATAATTCTAGTTGGATTTATGTATCTACTTTGGGAGGGCCCTAATGTCAAACACATGGAGGAGTGCTTCAAGGACTGGACTAAGCTAAGGTAAGAGCCAAGGATAAGTGTAAAGATCAATGCAGACACGGGGAAGACAGGCAGAACATGTAAGCACATGGTAACAGAAAACATCTGTGAGAAGCAAGATGGTTGGTTTTTGTTTCCAATTTAATTGAAAAATAACAGATATAACCTATGGAAAATGTTAAAACTAGCAGAAATAAAAAGTTATTAATGAAAGGCATATTTCTACTATGAGTTTATCAAAAGTTGCTACAAATACTTGGCCTTCCTCTAACATAATTCATATTTTTATTTTGCAGGGTCTTGGCAGATACATGAAACAAATCACAACCACACTGCAGCTTTACCCACTGAGGAATAAAACAGATGACTGGAGATCCCCAAGATAAAAGACATCCAAGTCTATAAATGCAGCATGTTGCAGTATCTGTTGTAGTCTTACTTGGACTTAAAAACATACAAGACCCCAACTGTCTATCATAAAAATAAATAAATAAATCTCAGAATGTTTCCAGCAAGAGAAGAAGTTTGTGTTGATAGTGTTTTACTTCTGCTTTCTCACACTAGAGGAAAATGAATTCAAACTGGAACAGATGTTTGAAAGAAGGTCTTAGCATTACAAGAAAAAGAGAGATTTGCAGGAGGCTAGTAAAAGAGCCTTGTTAGAGAAAGGAGTGTGAATGTTATCTAAGAGCAGCAACGTGCAGGATTTAATAACAGGAGATAAGAACTATTTAAAATATTGGACAAGTAGGAAAGGTGTTCAGTGGAGCACTCAACCACGACTCAGAAATAACAGTTTCAGCTGCTTCCTTGTAATGTGGATAGTGACCTGCAGTTTCTTTCTCCTCAGATATCCAAATCAGTAGGCTAGGGGCATGTTCTTTCTTTCTTTTGTAGTTTCACAAGAGGTGGAACTAGTGTAAGAGAAGAAATGATGTCTACCCCCCAGTCTTTTACATCAGAGTGCTGTAGCCTGTTGGTTTCTAACTTATCACAACACAATGAACACGAATGTCCCAGATTCTTCCCACGAATAAGGTAGGAGATGGTTACTGTAACAAAATACATCCTTTTACACAGCTTTCATCTCCAATGCCGTGCAATATGCTTCTCTTTGTTAGGGCCTCTTCTGCTTTTGGGAGTTCTGGAGCCTGATGGTCAAAACATGCTTCAGAAGAATTATATCAGGAGAGAGATGAACCAGAAGCTCCCACTTCAGTAACTGAGCTGTCATATACAATCTATTTCTGTCCTCTTCATTTTGTAAGACATTGCTTTTGGCACTTGACCCTGGGAGAGGATGCAGAGAGGATGCAGAAGCCTGAAGGGAGCCACGCACCTTCCTCTATGTTAGGACAAGGCAAACAGGCTCTTAAAGAGGACAAAATGTAAGACAGACATCTCAGATTTTTTTATTTTTATTTTTGGTTAGGTAAGCTATCCGCCTAGAAGAGCCAGCCAACTGGCTTGTATGGATCCCTTAGGCATCTATCCTTCTGTCTCCATGTATTATATAGAGAGCTTAAGCCTGAAAAAAAATCTGTATTCTACCTCGTTGATGGTTCCATGACACTCCTGTGGAAGATTTAAGAGTATGAGAAGAAAAGGTTGTGACAGATGTTAGTCAAATTGTTTCACGCTCTACTGGAAGGTCCTCATATGAAAAGGAGTGTAGCCTAGTTTAAAAATTTCTGCCTGTTGATGGTCAAGATCATATAAGGCTTTTGTTTAATGGCGGCTCTTGCCCACATAAATCTAGCTGGAAATCTTGCAGCATGAGTGAAACTCCATTTGAGATCAGAGCACATCTTTATTATATTTTTCAATCTGCCTTATACTTTTAGTACCTATCTACCTAGTCTGTAAATTCAATACACATTTTTAGTGCATCAGTGTTCAGATGACTAGAGGCCAAGATGTTCTGATCCCAGTACAAACTTCTCATTGTTTTATCACAACAAACTTGTTAGTCGAAAAAGCAGAGGCTGAACACAATGCCACTAGCTTTGCCTTGATGCTTTTCTTTCCCATGTCCCATCTTCCCAGAACACACAGCAAAGTTATTAAAAATTGAAAAGTAGAACTATTAATGAGTCTCAGCCAACATGACATTTTATTTTTTTTTTTCACTGCATCGAAGAACCATGCATATTTTTCCCAGTGTAGCACAGCTCCTTAAGGCATCTCATCATAAAAATGTTGGCTCCAGACAAGGAAAGAGTGAAATGTTTAGCCCAACCTAAGTCAAAACCTACTGAAAAATCCCCTTCAAGAAAATGTAATGCCACATTTGTTGACCATGCTTTCTTTCTGAATAGTCTGCCTGTAGCACTATAATTTGCAGATAGCTCTCAGAATTCCCAGAAGATGGCTGTTGAAGCTGGTAAGCAGCTAAAAAGAGCATCAAAGGTAAGATTACTAACAATATAGTTGAAATGATGTGTGAAAAGCTGAAATAAAAAAGTGAATAACTTTGAGTCTGTTGCCAGAGCAAAGACAGAATACTGAGGACTACACATTATTCAAAATTTGTGGGTTTAGTTTTGTTCCCAAACTAGCATGCAGACAACCTTTTGATTTTTTTTTTAATAGTCTTATTTGTGAGTAATCCCATGAGTAATCCCATTTAGCCCAATATTTTGAGGTAAAAGCCCAAATGATTGATCTGATGTAACATCTTTCCTATAGTCTAGACTGCAGGCAGGGATTGACACTATTCTGCAATGGCTGGAGTTAATGAATAAAATATTTTCATGTTTTTAGCACTAAAAAGCCTATCAATGAGTAGCCAAGCTGCAGAGGAAGGTATTAAAGACCTCACTACATAAAAAGACAAACAGAAAGTAATTTGATTGTGTCTTGAGATGTGCAAGACTACACTGCAGACTAAACACAAAAGATTTCACTATGTTATTTTTCACACATTTTTGCATCTCCCCTTCATACACATTCTTAAAACCTTTGTATATTGCATTTTCGTCCTTACAGGTAAGCCTGTCTTCTGAATGTGAGATCATTTTAGAACATGGACAGTTTGTAGCTACAAGTGCCCTTTGCTGTCTGCACCATTACACAGACAGTTCTAAATTAGAGTTGTTTTTGATTTCCATGAGTGGTTTCTAGGAAAAGGTGAACACTGTCTAATTTGAATTTTAGTTTCCATGAGTTGACATTCTTTGCATTATAACATTTGGTGCTCAACAAAAGCAGGAAACAAAAGCAGAAAGCAAAATTTTGCTTCAATATTTCAGGGAACAGGCCTGTATCCCTCTTGCACACTGCTGCTTAATTGCCAAATCTGTTTCCAACCCTTCTTTGCTATAGTTAGCACGTGCCTTATTACTCTGCTTTAATGACAGCTACCATCAGTTGTGTTCTACCACTTTAGGGGGAAATCAGACATTTTTATCTCATCAGAAACTTGAGGGAAAAGACTTTCAGCTCACTCTGGGAGGACACCTTTCTCCTTTGCGGAGCCTCATGTGGAAATCACTGGGTCTCTTAGTCAATGCATTTATCTGGTGTGTTTTGGATCAAAAGGCTGATTTCTTAAGAAATCCTTTGGTGCAGTAGTGCAGTTTTGAGGCAAATCCTATTTCCATTTACCACCTTTTGGTAATTTCTCAGCGTGACTTAGGCGCACAAAAGTAGATCTACTTCGAGGAAACTCAGCTGGAAGTTCTTCTTCAAAAATCACTCTAACTTTTAAATGGGGGCATTAAGTTCTGAACTAATGGGTGGGACACATCCAGTTTTCTAACATGAAAGTTTTTCTTTTCACCCAGGGTTTGCAGGCTGTGCCAGAAAGGAGGAGACTCAAGGAGCATTACAAACCAAGCAGGAGCTGAGATTCATGAGCTGTCCCATAGCAATGCAAAGAAGATCTCGATGTAGTTTTATTTTCCATCCCTTATTCATTTATTGCATTTGAGGAGCTCTCTCCTGACTCTCCACTCTTCCTTTCTGTTCCTCTTTTCTTCTCCGGTCATCCAGATGCTTGTTTCGCTTTGTCAAAAATTGATGAGGATTTCATTAAGCAGGTTGTGTCTGGGTTTTCACCTTTTCTCATGTAGGAAAAGACCCCATGTTCAGGATTTTTTTCCAACCTAGTCTAAGTAGCTGCTTTGGTCCAGAGGAGTGAAGTCTTTCCAAAAAATGAAAGGCTATGCCCTTTCTGTCTGCAGAAAGAAAGAAAGAGAATCATTGCTGTGCTTTTTTGTGTCACGAAAAGAATTTCTGCATCAGCCAAGACTTGCCTGAGCATCAGCCTGAGATTAGCTGAGGCTCAAGTTAACTTTGTTCAAAACTTGGCCTGTCCCCCAGAAATTCAGCCTTTGTTTGCCAGAATCTTTATCAGGACTCAGGATACACCCACTGCAGCCTTAGGACCAGATTAACTTTGCATTATTACTTATTTTTTATGAAGTATAACATAATTCCTATCCAAGCATCTTACTTATGTTAATTGGCTGAAATCTAAATGTTCTAGATTTTTTTTTTTTTGTGAGACCATTTGGCTGTCAGTACCTCACAAACATGCAGGATGGTTTGCTCTTTTCCCATCCACCACATTATAATTTGCATTCAAGGTGCATGCCATCACACTCTTCTTAGAGAATGACGGTGAAGTAATTCCAGAGCAGCTCCACTGACTCCAGTGGAAGCTGAAAGTGTCCAGTGCCTTTGAAAGTCAAGCTCCTTATTAAAGACTTAACTCCAGACATTCAAGTCTCGATAAAACTTATCCTTCAGTGCTCAAATCAGAGGATAATAAAGGGGTACAGAAGAGAAACACATAAGAATGATACAGTGTAGAGACCTGGCAGCTTTTAGGCACACAAAGTAAAGAAAGGAAAGAACTATGAAACAGGAGCTTTGAAGCTTTTGGGGAACAACTTGGAAGTCACAGCCACTCTCTCAGGCAAAATGTCCCAGCTGGATTTCACAAATTTTATACAGATTCCCTAAATTCTTAAGGTTTGAACTCCCTGTTATAGACCTACTGGAAGAAAAATTTCAGGAAGGATTCTCAGAATTCCCTGCTAATCTGACTGTCTTGAGAAATGTGATTTAGATTTCCAGTTCTCACTTAGAGCAAAGCTAACTGTCCAAAAAATAACAGTGACAGAATTGTTTAAATGAGGTAATCTGATGAACAAGAATAGAAATTATCTTTTATTATGAGTAAAACTTTCAACCTAAAAAATGCAGTATATATACATGGAAAAGAATAGAGAATATTGTAAATAAGTAGAATAAATTCTGTTTCTATCGTCTAAGGAAACCTGCTGAATTTGAGAACTGTTCTGCTGCTTGTATTATCACCATATACTGTGGTTAGATTCACTGAAGTCAGGATATAACAAAAAATTCAGGCCTCTAAAAGAAGCAGGTTTTACTTCTGGTCTATTCATGATGCAGGTAAGGGATTTCATAGTATGCCAATTTCTGCCATGAAGGTAAACAGGGTATAAATATCTAAACAGAGACAGGTGTTCCCTGGTTAGTAGATCTTGTGATGGACCTGCAAACTGTTGACCAGCTTAGCAGTAGAAGGTGTATCTGAATGCTGAGAAGACTTCAACAATGATATTGTGAAGTGACAGATTCCTTAGAGTCCCCCTCACCTTCTGTGTTTGTTTGTATTCAGCTCTGAGTCACTGCTGCATGACTTGGTTCTTGAATCTGGGAAGTCAGTCTGCTTCTATCTCATGTCAGGCTTGGTCTGCCAATAATGTAGCGTGATCTCCCCTGACACGCAAAGGCCAACGTGCTGGTGACATACCACTTATTAACTTATTAATGCTACAAGGACTGAGATTATTTATTTATTAATATATATATATTTTTAGTTATTTCACTTTCAACCCTACTCTTCTCCTGTGCATATGTATCTGTGTGTGTATGTGTGATTTTAAGGAACTTTAAGTGCCTCCATTTGTGCTGAAGACTCCAGCTATGAAACAGGTTTCTGAATTAACACAGGCTAAGAAAAAAAAAAAAAGAGATGAAAACTGTACAGGTAGAACAAAACAGTTGTGAAATCCTCTTTTCTTCCTCAGTTGACTTAATGATGAAGAATGTCTTCCCATTCTGTTCCTCAGTGATTTAGTGGAGCTAATATGATGGCATATTTTTTATCTAATCTCTAATTATTGCATTAATATAAACTGTGCTTTGCGAAATGCAGTGAAAACCTCATTGTGCCAATGTGTTAAAAAAAAAAGGTGCTGAAGCACTCTACAAGTTTGAAGTTTAAACTGTTTCCTTATTTACTGGACTTAGTCTTCTCAGGTTAGGCCTGAAAATAAAATGAAAATAACATCATACGTTGATGTGGTTCACACAGGCTAGCAATGCCCATGATATAACCAAGTCCTTATAGTAAGTATGTGTTGTCCTAGTAACAACACCCATGATTAATGTAAAATGTGATGTGTCTTACCAGAGAAGGTACTACAGAGTAATCACTAAATTGTTTTGCCTTCAGAATCTAAATGAGTTTTGGTTTAAGCCTTGATTATTTGTTAAGAAAGTCCAGTAGATATTTGATAATTTGTTAATGCATTTGTTATATTTTCTTGCAATGTTTGATAATTCACTACATTATCTTGCAAGATAACATTAATTTAGATATTTAACACATTGTATATGCCATGAAGTTGAACATGAAGACAGGCTTATGTTAGAAGAACAAATCAGATATTACATGTTTCTGGAGTAATTCACAAGCATCAAAATTATAAAAAGGAAAAGCCGAAAAGCTCCATAAGCTAGAAGAAAGTATTATCTTACAATGAGATTTTTTTTTTCTCTCATATTGTGAATTCTTGTGTTTGAGTAGTTCAGCATAGGAGATAATGGCTTGTTCAATAGCACCAGAGCTGACTTATTTGAGATTAAATAAGTCACAGAGACCTGACCAGCTCTGCCTGCACTCCTGCACTCTCAGGACTCCAAAGGGTGAAATATGCTATTTGGTTGGAGTAGCCCATAGCATTTGCAGTTTTTTGCAATCAACAAAGGCTGCTGCTGCCAAAAAGATTACTTCCTGTAGCCTAGCTAATGCCTGGGAGCACACGTAGAACAATCTACATCCTGCAGTATACACAGAAGTCATGACTGCAGTAACCCAGAGAAACCCTCTAGCACCCATGACTTAGGCAAATCTTGTTTCAAGCTAATCTGCAACCAAAATGTGATCATCTTCTTCACTCTCCACTGCCCTGTTTCTGATACAGAGTGCCAGGGACCAGAACTGCACATCCGAGGCAACGTAAGGCCAACACACAAATTTTCTCCTACAGAAAATCCGTATTAAGAGAATTTAGCAACTTGCTAGACTTTTTGCTTTGAGGGCCATTATCCATGTTTCTTCTTGAGAGAACTAAATCCTTCCTTTAAAACTCTAAATCCTCTATAATGTAATAGTTATCACGGCTGTAAGTGATAGTGACAGATGGTCTCAGATGCTATGACCCTAAAATGTAAAATATTCCAGAATATCAGTGAGCACGTCTTCTTAAATATAAGGCTTAGAAAGCAATAATTTTCCATGGAGTTTTTTGGTCAATTTGCTGTATTTTCCAAAGGTTTCAAAATGGAAATGCCTATTTAAAAATGCCTTTTTAAATAGTAAATTCTCCGTGATAATAATTGAAGAACTACCTTGTGATTTCAGAAGCTACAGTATCTGGGGAGGTTCTGCACAGCACAGGGTCATCCTGGCATATATATATATATACTTTTTTTTTCTTTTTTTTTTTTTTTTCAGGAGTGAAGCTTTGCTCAGCTGCCGCTGAAGGGAAATATATGATTAGTATCAGAAAGATCTACTACTCTTTGCTGACATACTGAGGTTTTAATTTTATGCTCATTGCTGAAGGCCCATACTTTGTCACCCTCGCTTAGCTCCCTGGAATTTCGCCTTGTTATACAAATCCTTGCTTCATGGAGATGCTGTAAAATCAACCACAACTAGATAAAGACCCACAATTGGTGTAGCCCTAGGCAAAGTAGATATCTGCCTTCTGGTTAAAGACTTGGGGAAGTAAAAGTGGGAGTAGAGGAGAAGAGAAAGGAGGAGAAGGAGGTTATTGCTGATTGTGCCTACAATCAGTCCTAAAAGCTGGTCATTGCTGCAATCCCAGAGGTATTAGGTTCTCCACTTGTGAGATGGAGATGGGGACCCTGGCTCCTCCAAGCAGTCACGGCTACCACCTCCCTGCTTTCTGCTCCCTGGCAGTTCCCTGAGTAGTGAGCCCAACTCAGCAGGACTCTTTTCTAATGACAAAAGATTGGCATTGGTCTGTCATCCTTGGCTGAGAAAAATTTGATTTTGCTTGTTTCCTATGCCTTTAGTCAGTTCTGCTTATCTGTGTCACAGCTGAAGCCTGAAGATAAGGGATAATTTAGAATTTGGAAAGGTACCTAATTCATAAATAAAATATTATCTATACAGATCTTCTATTCCTCTGTGAAGTAGTTTAGATTGCATGACACAAGCTCAAAGGAAATTGAAATGTTACATCACCTGTAGTGCATACCATAATCCTCTTCAGCCACAGATGTGCATCTTCTTGCGATCAGAGCAATCCAAAGGGAACTTCAGCTTGCTAAGCACTGGAAGCTTTCCAGAGCTTCCTTAGCCAAACTCACAGCATTACATACTCAGATGCCAGTCATCAGGTGCTGTTGTGAATTGGAAAAATCAGGCAAGGAACACTGGAAATGAGCATTTTGCCCAATTTACGCAGAGGGAGCAGGTTGGTTTGGCATGATGAAAAATTATCAGCTGAGGTTTTGTGGCTATGACAGTGAGGCCTGATGTTACCTGGAGCACTGAGATGGCACTATCAGACCTGTCCTTCTGATCAGGGCTTTCCTGTTTGTGACATGACTTACATCACCTCCTCTGGCTCTCCAGGCAAACATCCTCTCGCTGTTTCATGTCCATCCACTTCTTGCTTTGCTCAGCCATTTCCTCGCTTGCTGAACACCTGCTCCCTGCCACTCCTCACCCAGCCCCACCCTGAGCTGACACTTTCCCTGCCCTTGCTCAGTGGATCCCAGGGAAAGCAAGAACTATCTTCTGCTCCACCCAAGGATTTCTCTTGACACAGGCTGCAGCAGCCAGGACAAGGCTCTGAAATAGGGCAATGGATATCACACAGAAAACCACAGACACTGCAGATGTCAACTGCCAAAGCTGCCCACTTCCTTCGGTTGTCTCTCCACTGTGTTTGTGGGTCTGTGTGCAAGAAATAGCATGCATTAATGCTAACAGAGTCTTTCAGAAATGTTGTTTCCACTGATCTTGCAGTGTAAATATCCTAATGATACAAGTAAACATCCTGACTTTTACCAAGGATATAATAAACAGAAAAACAGCAGAATAAATAAGCATGCAAACTATTCATAAGCACCTAGAAGATAATGAGGTGAGGTGGCATATCCAACATGGACTTCCTAATTTGCTTTTATTTTATGGCAGCATTACAGGCCTTGTGCATATGGAGGCAGCAACAAATTTCATATATCTTGACTTCAGAAAGATATTACCCAGTCTCTAAGTGAGTCGGAGAAGCACAGACTACTACAAGAATTACTTTTACACAGGGTGGAAACTCTAGAAAAAGAGACAGTATCATAACAACAATTCACTGTCAAAATAGGAGAAAATATGTCAAGCAGGTTTCCAACAAGGGTTGATCTGTAATCAGAGTTTTTTTTTAATATTTTAATGAATGATATGGATCAGGAAGTCTGAGAATAGAAAATGGGACAGTGGAAGCAATGGAAGGGAAAGTAGGACTACTGAATCTGCATTTGGTGTCAAACTATGAAGGACCTTACAGAACAACTTTAGGATTCCTGATAATCTTGTCAAATTGGAGGAATATTCTGCAAAGGAGACAGGGTACCATTCTGTCATAATCAGTAATATGCTTGGGCAGGAACAA
The DNA here is from genome assembly GCF_964035555.1 of Netta rufina. Taxonomy (NCBI): domain Eukaryota; kingdom Metazoa; phylum Chordata; class Aves; order Anseriformes; family Anatidae; genus Netta; species Netta rufina. The sequence continues at coordinate 83,521,108 of NC_140124.1, read as the reverse complement.
TCTTTTATATAAATGGAGGGGCAAGAACATGCAGGGTAGTAATTCTGCAGGAAAAAAAAAAAAAAAAAAAAAGCTTCATCACGAATAACATGTCTGTCATGTCATGTTACCATGTTATTGCTAAAAAAAAAATACTAAGCCTACTATATTGGGAACTATTTTATATTCTTATGTATCTATATACAGGTAGAGAATGAAGGCATTATAGCTCAGAAGACTGGATTCTGCTGCAACCAACATTGCTAAGGACTCAGCAGGAGTTTTGGTCGCATGCTTTGAAAAGGATATGAAAAAAAAAAAAAAAAGCACTGCAGAGACAATGAGTGCTGGCAAACATTACCTACAGAGAAAAGTTAGTCAGTTGAGGTAATTTAATCTAGAGAGGATAATGTCAAGGAAGATGTGTGGTAACAGTCTTCAGATGTGTAGAGATGTTGCTGCAGAAAGGAAGTGAATAAGCTCTTCTGTATGTCTGTAATAGGCAGGGGTTAAAGTAATAGGTTTAAACTCAGGAGGAAAGATTCAGGTTAGACATCTGGGTATCAGGCATACTATTTTTCCCACAACAAATAGAAAATTTAACTCAATTGAGGTTGATTTGTCTCAGTAAGGGGACTGCATGTAATGGGCACTCAGAGAATGATCAGAACTTATCTGACAATTACTGAATTAGATGTTACTCTATTGAGGAATGAAGGAATGAAAGGAAAATTATACAAGTTGTGATGTAGAGAGAGGAAAAGTGTGGAATCCAGTGTAAATAACATTGCAGAAGAAAGATGAAAGGAAAATTGGAGGCAGTATGCAAGAGGAAGCAATGGGAAATAAATTAGGGTGGTGAAAGAAAGTGAGGATGCACCCAGAATATAATAGGATGGGGATGGGGATGAGAAATGAGACACCCAGCACAGAAGTCTCAGTCGTAACTAGATCCCATGAGAGGTCTGGGGTATAGACAGAAAGATGGTCAGAAAGATCCGTTTTCTCCTAGATACTTCCAGACCAGCTGTTTTCCAGACATTTCCACAAAGTTCTCTGTTTACATTCTTCTACTTTCAGGAGTGACTGTGAAACCTATGAGGAAAGTGTTTCATCACTTTCTTCTTCCTTATTTTCTCACAAAGGATATAACAAGTGCCTGTGCTTCCTTACTTTCTCACAGCAGTTCATTGCACAGCCTCAATGTTTCTCAGTCACTGTTCTGAGAGATCAACACTTCTGCAGACCTGGCCCTGCTTGCTTTTGGGTACCAAGGAACTAATTACCCTGAAAAGTTTAATAATGAAGGAATCCTGCAGTAGGAGGTTGGAGAATAAAACACATTTCTCCATGGCACCATTCTACTGTCTCGTCTCTTCTTTTTCTTCCTGCAGTCTCCATCTTTACTTACCACATACTTCCTAAAATCTGCAATATAAGAATCGAGGGTGCCATACATGTAGGAAACCATGTAGTTTGATGCTTGATTACCTCTTCCATCTGCACACAGCCTGCTCTCACTTCAGAAGACATGGCAAGGCAAACATAATATTTCTGAGGGTCTTGCAGTAACATATTGATATCTTTTACTGCTACGGTAGTATAAATATAAATTAATCATTATAAACTTGCAGGGTATAGTTGTTTATACTTCAAGAAAGGATGTATAAATAGCACAGGTGGTAGCTCCTTTGGGGCACGTAGTTACATTGCTCCCACTTTTTGTGTGGGAATACAAAAGAATCACCAGCCACAAGGATTTCTTAGGGTAGTGCTAATGTCAGTGGCAAAATGACTGGGAGGAGAACCATCAAACAACATGCAAGAGGAAAAAAATGAGCCATTTGCTTCCTGTAGCACAAAACATAGCATTGCATTTGAACTGCCAAAGATTTTAACTGCAAGGATCACACATAGGATGTATATATAGCTTACTGAAAAAAAAACAACAAAACAACCAAACAAAACCCAACCAATAGCAACAAAAAAACCATCAAGTTCTTCTTAAAAATATGTTTTCCCATTAACGTTTTTAGCCGTGTGTCTATTATTCATTTATTGGCTAATTCTACACAGGTGCATTGTCTTGGAAGTTTATGGCTTTTCCCCCTCAGCAACACTGTTTAATGTGATGAACAATGTTGTCACAATGAGCTCTAATAATTTTCCCCTTAGCCAATAATTCACTGAATTACAGCCAGACTAGAGAATCTTTATGGAGTTAGAAAGAGCTCCCAACAAACCCCGTTGTGAGAAAAGAAAGTGAGCACTCTGATGCTTCATTGCCTAGGACAGGCCTAAGATGACTGTGACACCAGTTCAAGGAAGCCACAAGGCCAGGCCTGCTCAGGTTATTGGGGGGTGGGGAATGTAACTAAACTAAAACACAACTTTTTTCCCATCTTAGGAACACATTCATACATTAAAAATTCAGAAGTCTCCATTTTTATGAAGCCCTCTTTCTCATGCCCTTTTTTTTTATTCCTTTAGGGAATACTTTCTGTCCACCTAACTAGATCACCACTAACATCAGTGTTCTTTTTTAATACAGGCTGTTTAACTTGGTAGTGAATCTCAGAGAAAAATGGCCTGGTAATGAACATTAAGATATCAGGCTGAAGGAAATGTCATGAACAGAAGCAAAGCAAGGACAAACTAATAACAAGCAAATAGTCTCCAAGTCTTTTATGCAATAAAACTCTGAGAGGTTGAATACAAAGCCCTAGTTCTGTCATTTTGCCCTTTTGAGCCTCTTGCAGCCTCACTTTTAAGACTATTTCCCAATCACAAGGGAAAGAAAAATGAAAGTGGACAACTGTGAGGTCCCAGCAACCGTACAGTGTGTCTCCCCACACCCTGGACTGACACACAGGAACATTCCTACTGTACAAAGAAAATGTGCTAATGAGCTTATTTCCTCCCCCCCTCAGAGATAAAAGGTAGCTTTCCTGAAAGGGAGTTGCTGTTAGAAGTTACCATTGAAGTAAATCAGCAGCAGACAGCAGGTTGCCATCATTTCTGGATTTCACTGAGACCAGAGGAAATTATATTCTTGTTTTGAACAGCAGATAAATTTCTGCAGCTGAAAACAAAATTCAAAAGACTTACAATACAAATCTACCCCCCTCCAACACTTTAACGTCATTTAACAGGTTCTCTCCACTTCCTTTTCCCTGCTAGTGAAAGTGCACAACTTCAGTAAGAATTCTTCACACAGGGACTATGAAACCTCAGCTCTCAACCTTCCTCCACTTTTTCATCAGAAATTTTCAAAAAAGATGAAAGCACTAGGAAGCATTTTTTGATGTCCCAGGGTATTTCCTCCATATCAGAAGTTGAAGAGGTTCCACAGACAGCAAAATATTTCTTGGTTTCAACAGTGTCTTTGTGAACAGAAAGACTATTAAATGTTACTTTTTTTTTTTTTTTCTTTCTCCTTAGTGATGGCTTGTGTTTACTTTATACAAATTCACCAATCCTTAAAAAGAAAGCTGTATTTTCTACCCCTCCCAGACATGGAAAATGAAGCAACTCAAGACTTCAGTCTAGCTTCACCATCCATTCAGTTCCCTTGATTGTTGGTATGGACCAACATGTTTGATATGATATGCTGGTAGTTAATGACAGAGTGCCTTCTGGAGCATGAAAGCATGCATTGCTTAAGCACTGCCTTGGAGCAGTAAAACAGCTTGTATTCTACATGTTTCTCTTTAGGCACAAAAACATCACATTGCTGCTATGACGTTAAAGGTCAAAACCAAATGGTTTATCTAATTGCATACCTTTAACCACCCCAGACGTAGGTCAGACAGGAAAAGAACAGAAGGTAGCTTTTTCCAGCGAGCTAACCATCATGTGCCTGTCTGCAAATGGAGTAGATGCTGTGAGAACATCTCAGAATAAATGTGACAGACACACAGCTCAGAGGGCAACCTGTGAAAATTTACAAAGCCAACTCATGTGGAGCTGCGAGACAGCAAATCAAAAACACGCAAGTAAAATAGTTTTACAGCTGCAGTATACTGTCAATTACTGCATGTTGCCCTGAAAAAGAAGGAAAGAGAGAGAGAGAGAGAGAGAGAGAGAGAGACTGAAGAAACAGCAGAAGTTGTGCTGAGGTTTACCACAGAGTCCAACCGAAAGTGAAGTTCCTGTAGACGATGAGCTTGTGCTCAGCGTGAGTAGAACCAGTACTGTTCAGGTCTATCAGGATGGCTCCAGAACACTAAATCAATGCTGGACTCGACTCAGACATTTCTGTACATATTTGAATCCATTATCCCACAGATCCTTGGGAGCCTATCACTTTCTTAACCTATATTATGTGGTTGGTTGCCCGCATACAAATATGTCTTTTGATATATATTGTGTAGCTGCCAAATCCTGTATAACGTATAGCTGTACTGCTGTGCTAGGCAGAGATTTGCTTGTTGCACTTAATATGCAGATAGCAATTGTTGCACTGTCTCAATACTACCAAAAACATTAAAATGCAAACTGCAGTTTGAGTTATTACAGGAGACAGTACTGTGAAGATGTTTGACTGTGCAGTTTGTTCTAAAGATTGAAGTTCAACATAATGTGATGTCCATATAAGAATGACTATATCCATATGATTTTCTGTGATAGAGGTTATTCCATGAAAGCATAAAAACTCACGATTTTTTTTTTTATTATTTTATTTTCTCATAACTATATTTCAGCAGGAGGCCTTTTCATGAATTTAGGAGAGTCAAATAAAACTGTGGTACTGACAGCCTTTCACTGCGAGGTTTTGAACAAGTGCTAGCAGAACTTTTTGAAGATTTTCCACCATCAGTTTGTACCCTTGGGAGCTTTCTGGACAATACTAAATTGGTGTGTGTTGGGGGGGGGGGGGTACTTACTCTGAATGGTAGAGCTTCAATTCAAAGGGATATCTAACAGTTTGTGAACAGTCATCAGAAATCTGAAGCTCAGTAAGGAGAAATGCAGAGGTGGACACCAAGCTGAGTAAGAGCTACCAGTAAGCTCCCTTTAAAAATAAGGTGTGTAAAAAAAAATTGCTTTAAAAATAAAGCAAATGGTGTTCTACATTAGGAAGCCACATTAGGAGAAGCATAGCAAGCAGGCCGAGGAAGATTTTTATTCCCCTCTGCTCACACTGGTAGGGCTTGGAGTATTATGTCCAGGACATATCTCCTCCTTTTCAAGAAGGATGCTGAGAGGCAGGGAAGAGTCCAGCAGATGGCTACCTGGGATGACCAGGGGCCTACAGTTAGGGAAAGATGGCCTTGTGTAGTCCAGAGGAGAGGAAAATAAGGGACCATGTAACAGACGCCCACGGCTACTTCAAGGAAAGATGGAAGAGCTGGGAGACTGCAGACAACTTCTGGTGATGGTTTTATTTCATTCCTTTGAGAGCATATGCATGTTGCCCAGGGCAGAGGAACAATTCAGCAGCAAATTACTGAAATCATAATTCAGGTTTGGGTATTCTAGCAGAAGAGTCATGCCTGACTCACTTACAATGGGGAAAAAACAACAGCCTCAAACAGACCTGTGGATTTAAAGCTGCAGCTGGCAGCATACATGTACAAACACAGGACAGAGTCCCCAGTGGGTCTTGAGCTGGTTTGGTTTTGGGGTTTAGCAGATCTGACAGACTTCTGGTGTGCTGTTCTGTGGTTTTGATAAACCAAGGGTGAATGCCAAAGCCAGACGTGCCACATATTATTTCCCTCTTCAGGAGTTCCAGAAGCTATTTAATCCTCAGCATTTCTGCATTTCTGCAAAGTAACGTGCCGCATAGCAAGGAGCTTTAGTGAGTGCACTTCAGCTGCCTGTAGTGGGTACATTACAAAAGCAAAATCAAGCATCTTGCACAGCTGGAGAGCAGCACAGATAAAGCTTTTTAGACACTAGGGAGGTGTTGGTATGGATACTGTAATAATATGCACAGTTACGTATTCTCATACATCTTCACAATTACAGAGAAGTTTCTGCAAAGCTTAATGGGAGTATGGGGATTTTCCATTTTTTGTAAACCAGAGCAGATTTACACAATGCATGTGCCTCAAAGTCCTTGTTCACTACAAAAGAGGTGATCTGTATGTGTGTAAAAAGTGACTACACAAAATCATGGTAGTGACACCCTGCTCACAGCTTTTAATCTGACAACATCAATTCTGCTCTAGGAAGTCCCTTGAGTGATGGCAGTTTGCTGCTCAGAAACTATTCACACTCAGGGAGAGTGAGGATAGCCCAGGATTGGTGGGTAGGGGATATGATAAAGGTGAGATGATGATTATTTCCTATGTAAATGTAGTCTTATATCAAGAGATCTGCTACATGTTCTGCTGAAGTCTTTGATATATGCCTGACTGACTCATCAAACTGTTCCTGTCTGGACACCAAAAGAGAGAAGTTTATATCTCTCAACTGAAGAAAGATAAATGCAAACCCCAAATTCTGCAATAAAGAAATGAAAAATTACAACTTGAAAAAGTAGTTATATTGACTACCCACTGACACCTACGTTATGCCTGCTGAACCTTAAAGGTTTTTGTATAGCCGCATGAATCATTACAATATGGACATACGAGTTACAAAATTTCCTATTTTTACCTTTCCTATACTAATTGTAGTACACACTTAAAGCACACATTTTAGAAGGTGCCGGCAATTCTTGCTGGTAAACCCAAAACTTATAATTTGTCTCCTTTCTCTTCCAGTGCCAACATTACAGTAGTGGCAGGGCCTCTTCATCCCGTTCCTTAAACAGGTGCAGCCCTTTCCTTATGGAGCTAGGGCACAGACAAGTGATTACTTGTGACTTTGCTTATCAAGTTTCTTCTCCACAGAGAATGATTTTCATGCTGTAAAGTACTTTTCATATTCTGCAATGTATTCATATTTCTAGGGATACAGCCATAACTGGAATAAACTGGAGTAGCTCCACCAGCATCAGTGATTCAGATTTTAATATTTATTAGTATTAATTTAACACATACTGACTTTTTGATACATTGTGTATTAAAATTGTGTATTGAATTCCAACATTTATTTTCACAAGTCAGAATTATTAGAAATGTCTGTCAATACTGTTTTGCAATATGCCTTTTTGAAACATGTTATTAGGAACTTATTGAATCTATTGATCCAGAAAGAGTAGGGTGGTAGGACTGCATTTTTATAGACTGCATGTTGCCTTCATAAGCCAATTGATCTAAACAACCTGCTTCACGCTGGAGCACGACTCTTTCTGCGTTAACTGTTATTTTACCTCTGTTATTAAATTACTTTCTAATTGAGATATGTTAGATTAAATCATTTTAAAGACCAAACAAACAGCTCCAAATTTGATTAATTTGCAATTCATGAGTCACACTGAAGTCAGAAGAGGCTTTGTTTAGCAGCAAATTAGTATTAAACAATGCAAGTTCATGTTCATACAATATCACTGAGAACCCCATTGAGAATATGCCTTACACAAATAGTTTCTGACTAAAAAGAACAAATCACCAAGTTTATCAGTTTCTTCTTGATTATATTGTAAAAAGATAGGAATATTCACACTGAATTAATTGTAGTAGCTGAGATGCAAAATTTGACATCTATAGAAGAGGAAGGCCCACATTCCTGACAATGCAGTCACCCTCCTATTTTTGAAGAAAGAAAATCAACTGCAGTGGAATTACATAGTGGTATATTATCATGAGAGAAGAGTCAGGCCATGACATCCCTTATATTATGGAAAGACAGCTGATAAGGTTGTCATCTGTCCTATTGATAGGTTGTGGGGGACAAGGAGGAGTGGAGGAGGTGTTGTTAGTTTTGTTTTTCAGAAGCTTTATTTTAAAGTCTTAGCTCCTGGAATCATGATCCTACTCTAGGATTTTATCTTTCTTCTTTTAAACATTTTAAAAATCTTGGAGACTGCTGGTCACCAGAGATTGCCTGTTTTTTTTGTTTGTTTGTTTGTTTTTCACTTGAATGCTCCCTGAATTTCTAGTTAACACTGTAAACAACCACTCATACAACTGCAACCTTCCTGATGCAGGAAAGGAGAACCAGCTCACGCTGCTGTCTCCACTCACTGATTCTTTCAAAGGTCACTTGAACGCCTTCTTGTTTGGCAGGTGTTTGCCACCATCTTGTCCTTTCCTTCCCCACATGAATTTAGCAATGTTTGTGTTTTAAATGTCTATATTTAGCATAAGTATTCTCTCTTTTTAAAATTAACCCTGAAGGGTGGGATGGGAGGTCATGACTAGGGACTATACTGACAGTGGATATACTAAACATAATCCCCTTTCACGGGAATTATGTTCTATCTTCATAAAAGACAGATCATTGGCTTAAAGATGATCATGTTAGCTCCCTTCATAGAAAATAAAATAAGCACTTCCAGAAGTCATTCCTCCAATAGTAAGATGAGTCCTTCTTTCAGAGGAAGCCTATGAAACTAGGTTAAACTAGGTGCCTCGTAAGTGGCTGCAGTGTGGTGGGACACGTCTCTACCTCTCTGTAAATACTGAAGAATAAAAAAAAGCTGCACCCACTACAGACTGAAATTCAGCATGCTGGATAATATCCTTAATGGGGAATACTTGAAAATTCATCCCTGATAACTCACCCAGAATTACAACAACAGGTCACTGAATTGCTATTTATAGTGAAGCGTATTATCATTTATCTTACTCAGGCTGAATGACCTTGGGATTTTTTTTCATCAGACCCTTGAAATTTCATTTATTGCCTAGTCTCTGGCAAGGAAAGGAGGCCAGCTACATGCTCTGCTTGCTGATGTGAACATAGAAGCACTATTTGCTACAGCATTCTAGCTCTATGTTTCAGCTTTTTACCACTGTCCAGTGTCAACAGCAGGCTGTTACTGACAGTCACACTTTCTAAAGAAAGGAGAATCTACTGAGTTTGAAGCTAGCACAAGTGCTGCCTTTAAGCAAGTGCTTTTTTTTGCTGTTCTTTTTCCCCTCTTTTTTTTTTTTTTTTTTTTTTTTGCCTGTCCTTTTTTGTCCCCCCCCCCTTTTCTATTTTTTTACATTTTCTTTCCTGTTTGCATTTTTTCTTCAGTGTATATAGGCACACAGGACTTAAAGAACTACCTGTGCTGAATCCTGTCCCTTTCTATCACATGCACCATGAAAAAAACTTTAAAGGTGAGATGTAACAACCCAAAATATTAATATAAAGGTATAAATATAAAACTCGTAGTGTAGAGAGCTTCCTTGATCCTGGTCAATTAAAAATAACCTCCTGAAAAACTCATGGTGTTGTATAGGAGATAATCATCACTGCCTTTGGATTACAAATAAAGTTCCTAGCCACATTTCCAGTTACAGACTTAATATGGTTGGGCAGCCTTGAATGCAACAAGGAAAACTTGCCACAACAATTTCAGGATATTCCCTCATTTTTGTCATACTCTATTCAAATGTTTCAGTGATCCTAATGCAAAAGATTGCTTTTGTCTTTTTAGTCAGTTGAAGGAAAATGTTTTGTTCAGAATGATTAAGCATGGATAGAAAGGGTGAGAGTGTACTTATGCTGAATCTTGAGAAAGACAAAATCTCAGCGCACTCAGAGAAACCCAGAAGTTCAATAATGTGTGATGACATCATGTGGCCAGACTGATGTTGTGTCTGAAGCTTATTATCTCAGCACTCTTACTATCCCAGTGTCTGCACGGTATCCCATCACATCCAAAGGGAACACCAATAACTGGTGCAGACAACACAGGGTGGTTCACTGGTGCTTCTCTGTTCCAGGGAGAGCAACTTTTATTGTTTTCAATCCAGTGCAGAAGAGCATTATATATATATATATATTATTTTTTTTGTGTGTGTGTGAAATGATGCAATTTCCCACATAAAGGAAAACTGGGTTCCCAGGCATTTGCACATGTAGTTAAATGCATAGACACATTGGTACAAGCTAAGGTGCCAGGGCACTCTGGCTCTTGCTAACTTGATAATGTGACCTTGCAGCTTTTATAATATGCTCCCTATTAATGCATTTCTTGCACAATTGCTTATAGTTCTTCAAAAGCAAGCCTCAGCATGAGAAAATCAACACAAGTAGTCCTGCCAGTGGGCCACCAGGGTCATCATGTGGCTAGAACTTTTTATTCTGATGTTTCTTTATGTTGAGGCAAATTTTTAACTGAAGTGTTTTGTCATTCTTTATTCATAAATGGCTATATTCTCAACACAGCACACAGAACACAGTCCTTCAAACTAATTCCACATTTATATCTGGTCTCCAAGCAGCCAAATCACCTCTCTGCAGAACTGCAGCATGCTCCTGCAGAGCATCCCATTTGTTCTTTCCAGGCTGTAATCACTTCATCGCAGTGGGCCACTTGATGCCTCACCCTAGCTCTTTCACTCACAGGCGTGAATGGAAGTGCTTTTTGACACTAACTTCAGGTAGCTATTCAAGTCCTTTTTGTATGGAGACAACAGTAACCCATTACTCCAGCCAAGATTCCTGCTGGAAGCTCGGTGAGGCTATCAAGACAGCAGGCACATACCTGCCTCACACTTAATGGGTAAATCCTCCCATCCATCCCAAACTGTCGTTACATTTTCTGCCAGTTGGTTTTACCTGGTTGTCTGCAACAATAGATGGATGCCTTTTACTGGAGAGCATAAAATATCTAAGGGGGAATTTTTTCTTTAAGTGTTCCTTCTCTGGTTTATTTAGTTACTGCATCTTGCAATGGTACAGAGGATGGTGACATAGACATATTTGACTGCAGCAGCCCCCAGGAATTAGTGCTTTGGGATTGAGAGCTAGGCCAGACTACACACAGAGGATGAACTAAGTGTCTGTATTTAGTTCTTTGTTTTTCACAAAGCCTTCTCCAGGAACATCAGCAGAGTTCAACCGGAAAGGAAAAAGTTCTGAATACATTTCCATCCTGGCTCTTGGGCATGTGAGCCTGAATCCTCCCAAATACACTAGAGAGGTTCTCTGAAAACCACACTTGCTGTGAAGGGCCACTGTGGCTTTCTGTATACTGCTCTGTCCTGCTGGTCTGATGTCAGGGTGTCTGAAAAGACAACCTCCCAACAGGCTCCCTCACCCTCACAGCCTGGTGGCCCCACCAAGGAGGACATCAGTCCGTCATCTGGTGTCTTCTGTCTCTAAAGTCAGCCCTGTTAATACCACCAAAAAATATTTTCCTCCTATATCACTAATAATCCTGGGAAGTGGTGTTAATTAAACTTACCCTTTTCTCTAGTCATTACACCAAATATATAGGTTTGAACACCAATGGCTTATAAATAATACTGAGACTTTAATTTTACAAAGCTTTTCACCCTTTTTAATCACATACCCCACCCAGTTATTTAATTCCTCAATGTTTTCATTTTGCTTCTTCTCTTCCCTACAGTTTGGAATAGGTAGTGCTGAAGCAAAATAAATCCCTGTTATTTTCAGATCAGCTCTCTACATTTCTCCTCATTGTTTTAACAAGTATCCATTTCCTTGTTTCATGCACTGTGCAATATGTGGTCTCCGTGGACTCTGCAAATTATTCCCTGTAATGTCTACCAAAGGGCAAACTACTGGCAGCGCAGCATAATCTCACCAAGCCTCCCTTCTTCATTTTAAGAAGCATATATGAAGATATCCAAATAGTATGCCACATGGGGCCTATTCATAACCTAATCAGGCAGTTTCAAATTTGAAACATGTTATTCCAACAGCAGCTTATAGAGGTAGTCGCTAATCATTAGGAAAAATAGATATACCATTTACTGCTGGATATTATACTGTGCACATTCTCTCTGCTATGTGGATCCATGGAGAAATCCTGACTGTAGGCACATTTTTTCCTGTCCCATACAGTTTAAGGAGTTCTCTGTCAGCTGCTTATGGGCTGTATGAAGAGAATCAGATCTTGATAAATCAGAGCTGCTGGGAGTTCAGAGGGTTTGGACAGTTCTCCTGCTTACTGTCTTTCCAAGATCCACCAAGGACCTGGGTAGGATACTTCCTGTATATGAATGGTAATAGCCCAATAACAAAAACTGCTGTATCTCTGGATGCTCTTCCAGTATTTCTTCTATTTAATTTCTTTGATCAGTATTTTAAAGACTTAGATTGTTTCTAAACACTCCACAGTTATTCCCTTCTGCATCTGCAAATGCATTTCATAACAATTTCAAATACCCAATCACACTGGGAAAAAATGATTCTACACTGCTCTCTGGTTTCCAATGCACCATATTGAAAGGTAGCTTTTAATTTTTCAGTGAGAGCCCAGATACCTGATCGCTAGAGTCAGTACTCATGATTTGAGATAAAAGAAAATTGCTGCTATAATTTGGCCTTACAAACCCACTGAACCATTTGGATTCTGCCTGCTATAGTACTTGTGCACAGCTTATCTCTGTCCCTCGTGCATGGCAGCAAACATGCACCAAATTGTATAAATACATAAATACATTTTATTCACTTTTTCCCTCACTCCTTTCAAATCTACAATTTGCATGTACTATGTGTGCATAGCTCCTAGCAAATCACTGTAATCAGAAAACGTCCAAGTACCATCTGGTGTTCGCCAGTCCAGCATGATATTAGTCATAAACCTGTAACTACCCATAGCTTTATGCCTGCTGCTGTTGCAAGTAGGAGCCACTTCACAGCAGCAGTGGGAGAAGTGCTCCCACTTTTGCAAACACACTGGACTCCCACATGAACTTTGGGGGTTGGAGATGGATGATCTTTAAGGTCCCTTCCAACCCAGACCATTCTATGATTTTATGATGCTAACATGAGGAGAATAACCTTTAGATTTACAGAAGTGTATAACTTACTGTGTGGCACAGAGCTGGTCTGATTCCATATGTGCATGAGGCAGTACCTCATAGCATTTTTTAGATTGTGTCTAATTTCTCTTCCTCATAAGCCAGGGTTTTTGCTTGGTCATGACTGCTATAGTACATTATATGCGGGCAGTTTTTGATTTTGATTTCTAAGCAAGAAGATCATTCTGTAGGCAGATATAGAAGACAGTATCCCAGAGAGAAACAAACAAACAGACAAATAAATAAATAAATATGTAAAGAATCCTGGGAGATGGGGCTATTTTTTGTTGTCGTTTTGTTCATTTTTGTTAGTTTGCTTGTTTGTTGATTAATGACTGCTTGTGTTCCATTAATTTCTGTTTTGTATTAGTGGTAAAATATAGGTATGTTCTCACAAAACTGGGATTATTAAGAAAGAGTTCAATGTTGCTTATTGGGTTTAACTGTACATTTGATGCTGTTAATAGCTGGACGTAGTCCAGACTACTGTAGTCTTAAAATTTACCATGAATAAGACTGTAAGCAAAATAAGAGATAATTGAGAGACATATCAGCCACATCTTGATGTCCTGGCATCTATATTGCTAAATCTTGTTCTTGGCCTTAGTATTCTTCAGAGCTTTCCTTCAACACAGAGCCTAAATATTATTTACACTACTTTCAAAAAATTTACTAGTTTTTATTCATTTGTTTTTCTCAGGAGCACAGAAAGGTGACATCTTTCTAATAAGTAGGCCTACAACCAGAGAGCAAGATGAAGAGCGAGTATGCTAAACATCACCCAGGCTGCATGCTTAACACTAATGACATTAGCTTACTGGCAACCTGCAATAACATACCCCTATAACAATCTGTCCAGAGATCACAAAATAATGACCCTTCACTTGAAAGCAGACCTGGAACTGTACCCTTTCAATTGCAAATATGTTAGTCATCATTCAAGAAGAATGATTAGTCTTAATGTCAGTAAACTCAGAGACTAACTTAACCGTCTTCCCTGTCCACCAATCTGTTGCGCCATATGTCCAAGTCTACAGCAAAGACGTGTCTCCAGAGAAGGTGGCATATTTTGTGCCTTGAGACATCTGTCACAGCTGGGGCTATGCTCTGCCTTCTGAAATTCCTTCACCTGTGTCAGCCACTCCATCATCCCCCATAGGTGACATCCCAATGAGGCTGCTCACAGAGTTACTGAGCTGCTCCAGGTGACAGGAAAATGGGGAATGGTAGTCTGAGGCCTTACAAACTAAAAGGCTTTCCTTGAAGCCCGTCAGTATCCAGACAAATGATGGAGCGTCCACAGCCCGGAAGCTAGCCAAGACAAGCTATTACAAAGCAGCTAATAATACAGGAGCTGTAGCACTGACAACAAACATTATATGCAGTGCCTTGATTTATTTGCTGAGAATTAAGATGTGATAAATGTGTAGAAGAGCACTGAGACACAGAAACCGAGGACTCTCAAGGATTTGAGAGCATTTACTCTGCTTTTTTTCACTTGGAAGTGAATAGGAGATGCAGTTACATGCATTCACGTAGCTTCTGAGAGTGTTGATTTGTGCATCTGGGTGGTTAGTCTAAGAGGCCTGTGTTTCACTCAGAAATGCAGATCATGGTTTGCTTCTTCATCAGAAAATTTGATTTAAAAATGCATGCTTCCTAAATTCATCTAAAATATCAATGAAAGTAACTTTTGTCCCTGTAATAGGTAGGCATTACTTTTTCCTTTAGTAGGTAGTGGAGCTTAAGACCAATCCTCAGTGAGGGAGTATAGGAGACTCCTTCATCATCCAAAAGAGTAGCTGAGGAGATGAAGCCAAGTTTGGAGAAAAATCTTGTGATGGGGGAAGGACTAGAAGAGGAAGGATTTTCCTCACTGAGATTTGTGACACAACTCGAGTTAGAAGTTATGTGATGTTCTGCATGCTAGTTGAGTACAGGCAAGAGTCTGCAAGAGGGCTGACCATAGTCCTAAATATTTTCAGGACCATATTTGGCTATATTTGATGTGTGGATCATGAACCTGATTCTCTTGACTGAAATCATATATTCAGCTGTGTACATGGTTGAGCTGATCTCCTCAAAACTTTGTCTCCTGAAGTAGGTAGAAAATCTCTCTTGCTTAGAACATCTTGTAAGACTGGGATCTCAAGAAAAACTTTGAATATATATTTAATTTTTTACAAAATACATGTTATAAATATTTACAATCATATATATGGATACCGAATAATAAATATGTAAATACATAATATACAATATGCAGTGCACAAACAGGTAATATACAATATACCTATATAACTAAAATTATAAAGCTTTACTTTTATAAGGTATAAGAAAGAAAGAAAGAAAGAAAGAAAGAAAGAAAGAAAGAAAGAAAGAAAGAAAGAAAGAAAGAAAGAAAGAAAGAAAGAAAGAAAGAAAGAAACTCAAACATCTTTGATACGATTTTCGAGTTATCTTTTATCAGTTCTTTTATTGCTTTCAGCCTTCCTTGGAAAAAAATAATTGAAGTTCACTGCAGACCATGATTTCTAATACTCAAATGAATTCTTCTCTCCCTCTGTCTCTTGGCAATATTCTGTACAATTTTTAACCCTATTTTTACTTCCAAAAACTACTATGGCTCCATGGCCCTTAAATATGTGTTTTACTTGTTTAGATCAAAAAGTGATGCTAAGCTAGGCACACTTTACATTTTTTTTCTATTCTCTTTTGCATATTCCTAGTCTCTCTTGCTATACGTAGTGTAGCTAGGCCAAGCTGGATCTTCTGTGGGGCAGTATTTATTGAAACACTCATAGCCTTCATGCACCAGTTCCAGAGCACCTGAGTGCTTAAAAGAGTGTGTTGTGGTAAGTGGTATAGTGTTTGCAAGAAGCGCTAGCATGTACAGAAACAATTCTACAAATAAAGAAAGAGGTAGAAATTCATGTACCCATCTGCAGCTAGTCCTTGGAGGTCTGGTGGAGGTCTTGATTTGTTTGAAAGAGGAATGGAAAAGAAAAGTGAGCCCAGTATGTTGCTCCATATTTTAGAAAAGCTTGTGAAGAACTCCAAAAAGCCTTACAAAAATCTTATTATTTGCTAACCCCCAAGGAACAGAGTACCTCATAGCTTGTGTATGCTGAAATTTCTTCAAAAACTGTGAATCTCTTTGAACTACAAAATGACAAAGCTGCTTAAGATACCCTTTGTGTGTCAACAAAATATATTTTATACAACAAATATAAGTTGTGATTATGAAGTCAGGCTATACAAAGAAAAAGACAAGACTGCAATATAAAAAAAAAAAAAAAATTCAGAAATGTCATATGCCTTGCTGTCCTTGCCTTGAGTAGCCTGGTCAGACTTTATTACTTAGTTTCAAAAGGAAAATAAAATTTCAAAAGTGAAATAAAAGGGATTGGCTTGTGAAGGGCCACAGGAGATATGAGAGCTGGAGAGGCTGTGTGAGTGGAGTAAAAATTGCCATTGCTGGAAAGAATATTAAGAAAAGATACGATAAGAGGCCATGAAATATTGCTTCAGCTCAGGACAGAGAGCTGCAACTCAAGAAAGAGATATTGGAGACATTGCTGAAAGTTCTCCAAAACCATTGACTCAACGTGCAAGAGCATCCAGAAAAGCCAACAAAACCCTCTGCTTCTCTAGAAAACATATTGGTAAGAACATGCAGGGTGCCCAGTACAGAAACTGGCAGTCATGTGCTCTCTGTAAGAAATGGACCCTAATTCTGAACCCTCTGGGCATTTCATACATTCTTAATAAAAAGTGCAGTAAAGGATAACGGGGATCCCTTATTAATACCGGTCTATAAAATGTAAGCAAGTGGACACTTGGTTTATTCCGTAATCAATCAAGTGCAAACAAACAAACAAAATAATAATGAAGTTGTTTCACATGTTCCAAATTCATGGAAATGATTGTGAATGACATGGAGTTAAGTAGGTCGTTCAGCCCATACTTGAGCCTACCCACCAGATAGGGTAACAGCAAGAGAAATGTTTGTCTATTAATCCCCGAAGACAGGAAGAGATTCTTTTTGTGCATAATCTGTTAATCACAGTATGATTCGGGTTGGTTTGTTTGTCTTCTGGCACAATTATTCTATTGTCCATGTGGAAGAAGGGAATTAATTCACAGTGTATTGCTGTCACTTTCTGCAAAGGCAAAAACTTAAAGAGCAAGTGTTAAAAAGTAAGTAGTAACTTCCATAAATGAAAATACGTTTACTCTTGCTCTCTTAACTGTGGCAATCATGAATTCAGGATAGGTTGCTGTGTTCAGTTTTTCTCTGCACAGATTATTTTGAACAAATTTTCTCAAGTCCATACCTCTCCGATGGTCATGTCCGCCAACTTTTGCTGTTTCTTTTTATTTTCTGTCAATGGATGGAGTGGGTTTTTATTTCTCATTGTTGTTGTTGACTTTGATTTTTTAATTATTATTTTTTATTTTTATTTCAGAACAGCTTGAGGACCTGTGCTGCCAGAGTTGAGCGCTGTGCTAATGAGAAATATCTCCAGTAGCACAAGGGAAGCCCTAAATCTAACAGTTGGAAAACATTTTATAATTACAAAGCAGGAATGAAACCCCAGTTTGTGACAATGTGCATGATTTTGTATGAACTCTATTTTTACAACTTTTCACCCTGACAGAAAACCCAGGTTTTCAACAGCCAGATTAATGGAAGTTTTAGGACTTTATTGTTATTTTCTTTCTAATTCTAGGTTGCCTTTATGCTAGTATTTAACAAGATAAGTTAAGCCACCGCACAAAAGAGATTTAAAGAAAAAATAATAATAATAACTTTAACTTTCTAGCTTAATAAAGCCTTGAAGATTTAGGCATGTTTTGCTGTTCTGGTTTTCTTCCTCTCCATGACCCTCTTATTAAACATGGATATTGTACTATGAGAGACTCTGATGTGGGGCTTTAGAAGTTACAGCACAGTAATGTTGCCAAGAGCTATTCTGAGTGCTGAATCTCTAAATTAAAAGGAAATGTCTGAAAACTCACCTGCAATATTACTTCCATGTGAAGTTACAGCTATAAAGAATGTTTTGCTGGAACTCTGATTTAGAGAGACTTTAATTGTTACTGACGTTTCTGGGAGACAAGTAATTGTTTTCCCTGTAGCCTCAACAAACGAGGACTGCTTCTGCAAAATTTGAGCAGTTTGAACAAAACTGAGCAGTTTCAGAAACTCTCTTTTGTTCTGCTCGGGGAAAACGCATTACAGAAATTTCTAAACTTTAAATGCTTTATCTTGTAAACCTACTCTCTTACCCCAGTCAGCATCCAAAGTGCAATCCAACTTGCTCATACCTAGATAATACAAGAGGACGATCCACATGTCCTCGCGGTGTTTCGTAATTGCAGGTGCCTGGTATCACAGGATGTACGGCATCTGCAGCATTCTCGTTTCATGGTATCTGTGTTCAGCCCTTGTGCCAGGACTTGACTGACAGCAACAAGGGCCCACTTCAGGTTTTAGAAGTCCCTAACAAAACGTTGGCTTGCAAAGGCTAGGGGAAATTAAATTAAACTGGCACTTGCTCAATGACCTAATCTTCCTCACTTGCGAGCAATGAATTAGCTGGCTTAGAACAAAGAGCAGAGCGTAAAGGAAGAGCAAGAAAAATGTAATGGGAAACATTACATTTAGATGTAGATGTATATTAACTAAATATTCATTCCCCAAAGTGTATCCACAGCTATTTACAGTTTACTGCAGTGCCCCATGAAGCAGTTGCTTCCCATCTCCTGCAGCAAACTCTTGCCCACACTTTGGGGCTGTGAAGCCCCTGGGCTCTGTGCCAGGTCCAGCAGGAGAGCCCCTGCAGCACTCGTGTCCTCCGAAGCCCCACGACACACCCCAGTTGAGCTGCTCTGCTCACAGCCTGGCTCTCAGCTTCCATCCTCAGGCACTCCTGCCTCTCAGCAGAAATACACGTCCTTGGCAGGCCACCCTGTTTCTGCAACCTTCTGCTTTGCACCATCCTGCTGCAAACTGCCTTAGCTTACCTGATGTGACCACTTACCACCTCAGGAACACGTAGTTCAGGCTTTTATTATTGCAATTATAATGTTTATTTAACTTTATGGCTCTTTCCTTTAGTGGAAGCATTCGCACATATATTAAAAGAAGCCGTGCTCCATGGATCTGTTTTATTAATCACTTCTCTCCATCAGATGTCGGCAGGAGAGGCTTTTCTATGTTTTCAGGCATCAGTCACTGTAGGCTCCTGTGCAGAATCCATGTGGACAAGCAGGGACTATCTCTACACGAAAAGCAAGAGAGCATACAGGTATCACCACCTGTGTTTTAGGGCTTCAGTCCACATGCAGATGAGACTGTCACACCAGACAAACCCATTCTTCAAAGTCAGAGGTAACGCCACCTCCAAATTCCAGAAGACAAAAAAAAAAAAAAAAAAAAAAGAGCAAAGGTGGCTGGTTTTGCTTGAGAAGATCTTATTGACAGCAGCAGTTATGAAATCTGAAGCCCAGGACCCACTGATGTCAGAGCAGTGACTTTGCAGCTCACCAGAGGCTGCTGCACAGACTAGACATGAGCCTCCAGGCAACGCAAAGTGTAAGGACTTGAAGTTTATGGGATGACAATTTTTTTAATCTTACCTGCTACTGTTGGATTTGCTTCTGAGAGAAAACGAGAAGGCTTTGTCAGGAGCAACTTGGAAGAGGTCACTGAGTTTTGGGAATGCTCTTGATCTGGGTTCAATGCTTTGAAAGAGAGCAAGCGTATCTCTCGGTTACCATTCAGCAAGAGCACAGGGCAAAGGGATGGAGGATGAGCTGTACATGTCCAAAAGAAAGGCTGGAGACCTCCAGGTATATTTTTTTGGGGGGGAAGCAGTGCTGCTTCCAAGACACCTATGGAGCAAGGACATGTAAATTGAAGCCTAATGGGACACAGGCCCTTCAGCATTTACCAGCTCATGCTCCAAACTGCATGTGACAGGACTCCAGATGGTGTGCAAATGTGAAGGGGATTTGCCTGGACCTTTTCCTGCAGTCAATTCCCCAGGCAGCTTTTAAACTCAGAAAAGCCTAGGTTCATTGCAACGCAAACTACACTGCTTACACTTGTGAATGGAGAAAGCACAAAGGTACTGGGGTTGCAACCCAGAAAGAGGGTGGAAAAGGGGATCCACAGAAGGGTCTACATTCTGCAGAAGTCAGGAAGCATGCAGTCCATGCTGTGCCGTTTCTTCACATAACTATAAGATTTCAACTGCTATTAGTTTAGGAGCTGGAAATATTTCCCCAAGTAGTTCTTAATGTCTCAATAACTGGGTTTTGTTTATTTTTTTTTAGAGAAAAGTTTCTTGTTTTAATTAAGCTCAAAATGTTGGTTGCATGACTGGTTTTCAATTCCTTCGTTCCTTCCACACTGCCTTTCTAAAGAGATCTTTCTCTGAGCAGCCTCACAATGTCTTCATCTTCATGTTGCAAGGCTGTGGTAATTAGCTGGAGCATTGCTGAGTTTGTGGAAATCTTGTGAGTAAAGTCATTATAACAGAGTTTAGTGTTTCAGCCTATTGCTTTTATTTGCAAGATTATTGGCTTGATAAAAGAAAGAGATTTTGACAAGGCGATGGCTGTAGATACTTGAAAAAATATCTCCAAATTCTTTTCTTAGTTAAGTGTACAGTACAGTCCCTTATTTAAGGAGCATTGTGACGCTGTGGGTAGGAAGTTCAGGGAGATGGTGGCAAGTAGCTTAAATAATAAAGCACAACACTGTCACCAATTTAGTTATGAGTCTCCAGCTGTGGCTAACCTCATATATTTGCATCTTGTTACCACTTTTTATGGGTTCACATTTCTTTTTATTTATTTATTTAATTTTTAAAAAGCAATTCAGGAATTGCCTACTCTATTCTACTTAGCACTGATTCAGAAAACTTATGGATGCCCCCTCCCTGGAATTGTGCAAGGCCAGGTTGGGTGGGGATTTGAGCAACCTGTTCCAGCGGGAGGTGTCCCTGCCTTTGACAGGGTTGAAATTAGATGATCTTTAAGGTCCCTTCCAACCCAATACCATTCTGTGATGCTATGATTCCATGAAAAAAAAAAAAAAAAAAAAAGTTATAGATTTCAAAAACATAAGCAACAAATCAGTGTTATTAATTAAAGCACAAACTTAAAGGTCTTCAGAAACAATGTCCTCAGCTTTGAAAAGTGCAGTCTCAGAGAGGTAAATCCTTTCCAGGCAAGGCAGGCATCTGCCAAAGCAGCTGTCTATATAGACTATTTAGAGTGAAATATTTTGATAAAGTAGGTAATAAACTGGTGCTGGAATAGGTACAATAACAAAAGAAAGGTGGACATGTTAGCAATAAAAGCCAGCTGATGGGAAAGCCAAACAATTGGTGCATGAGTTAGAGTCTGACTTAGAAATATACCAGGTGTTAATGTGCTCCAGTGACTGAAATGACTTTTGAACCAAAAAGGTGTGAAAAATTTGGGCCAGGATAGGGATGGCTGCCTGCCTAACTTCCACCTTACACATCTGATGATGTGAGAAGAAAGATGATGAAAGATCAGCTTGGATTCAGTATTGGAACATGAATTCAAAATTAATATGTTTTAATTTCCAGTAATGATATCCAAGGCTATGTGATGGTGTTTAAATAAGAGAGTCTGTACACCAGACTTATTCATTTATCTTGGTAAGAGGGTAAATGGTGGGAGCCAAAGACAATTTATCAGTGTATTTTCTAAAACCTGTTTATTTCACATATGAATTTATTTCAGACCTGAAAGTCCTTATGGCTAAATAAAATAACTCAGTGCAACAGTGAAGTATTCAAATAATTTTCTGCAAATAATTTTACGACAATTGTAGCTCTTTTTCTGCTAGCAAATTATTTGCCAACAGGCTATGAATTTTGAGTTTGTTCCAAAACAATTTTCAACACATTTCTTGCATATAATTTTTGTCAGCTTGCCATGATGAGTATTCACTGTTTATTTGTGCCATATGAATATTCATTCAAATTTGCAATGATGTTTTTCTCTACTGATTTGGCAACAATCATGTACGCAAATAATTCATTGAACAGTTGTAATTTTTAAATAAAGCCTTGGTCTGAAGTCTACCAAGAGCATTGCAGCACTGCGAATCAGCTGCAAGAGATGGGGTTCTTTTGTCCAGATGCTCAAAAGCATTTGCATTAGTACGTTTGAAGTTTGGCTCTTTATAAAGCCCTGTGAAACTACCGTCCTCAACTTGTCACCTCAGCGTTACAGCACAGACTCCAGCCACAGCTTTCTGCGACTGCTGAAGTCTGAGCTACAGATTTCATAGCTTATTCACAGACTGGATAATCTATTATACACAAGCTGTGGTAAAACCTTGCCCTGTAGAGGCACGGCTGTGTCAAGTGTTCCATGTTTATGCAAGATGCAAGTTTTCAACTAAAGCTCTTAAAGGGAACTGGCTGGTTAGCAAGGGGACTGGAAAACAACATAATACAGCATAATGAGGATAATGTGTTGATTATGTGCAGTGACGATGATTTTAATTGTCCAATTTCATGATAGAAAAAAGAAAATATAAAAGTGAAAATGGATTTTGAAATGGAAATGGATTTCAGAAATAAGAAATTTTCCGTGTTCCATTGCCTCCTGTATTCTTACTATACTTGCATACTTTGTTTTTTATTTTAAAACAGAAGAGAACGTAATTAAAAGTACATTTGTGTGCAACACTTTTTCTGCTGCCTTCACCATTTTTTTATGTCTCTCAAGCCAACAGAGAAGCCATAAGGTGATTGTGAGGCTTTTCTTGTGATTTTGACTTGGTAATCACATAGTTAGCATCATGGTAGCCTTTTCAAAAACGTTTTCTATCTCAACAAAGTGTTGATAAAAAAAGATAGTAAAAGTGATACACAGATATTGTAAAAGGGTAGTGAGGTTCAATCATTTATGTGACAAAATTTTGGGGCAGTATATTGTGAGCTCCTCTGCAGTGATTCATTCTAAAGCTACTTTCCAGTTTACAGTCTCCATGATTGAGTGGAATAAAACCTGGAAATAGAATGAAAATAAAGGACTTCATCACTTTGGATTATATTTAATGTTTGGAAGACTGAGAAATTTATCATATAGCCGGAATAAAGAGTTTCTTTTTTCATAATTGTTCTGTGTGATAAGGTATATCTGAAACGGAACATTTTGGAAGAAAAGCAAATACATTACAATAACTGTTTAAGGTATCCTTTGTTCACCTCATTGTTCTTTTGTTAAAAGGAAAAATCATTAAGTCTGATGGTCAGATTCGTTGCTATACTCTGCAGATAAAAGGGAACAATAAGCATGGCTTGACTAAATGTTTAACATAATTTACATTTTACTTGGAATAATGGATCTAATTGCTTAATCTCCTGTTCAACATCCCACCTCATTCTTAAAGCAGAGAGCAACTGGTACTCAAAACAAGCAGTGGTTCTGGAGCTGGCAGTGGGACATCAGCTATGTGTGGGACTGAAGATGTGTAGTTATACATTTATATACACTTATACATGCACACTTACATATAAATCTGTGTGTTTGTGTGCACATGCATGCAGAAGAACCTATGCATGCAGATTCTAGATCTCCAAAATAAAAATAAAAATTAACCAGACAACACTTTTGGAGAGTTATAACTGATTTCAATACTAATATTTCCTTCTATTTATTTGTTTTAAATAGGCATGCAATTTCCTGTCTGAACCTCTCCTCGTCACATTATTTTGCCAGACAAAGACAAAATTTATCTTCTTTATTTTCTATTCCATGTTCTTTCTCAAAGAAGAATCTCAATTTCCTTCTTCAATATAGATATCTACTTCAAAATTATTATTATTTTTCCCTGGAAATTCTGCATTCCTGGCATACCTGCACCCTATAATGCAGCTACTTTGCAGTTTTAAATTCTTCTCCACTCTCTACACACATTGGTCACATTCCCCTCTGCACCATGGATCTCACTCAGTTTATCTTGGGCAGAATGATGAATTTGCCCTGTAGACAGGGAGTCAATTCTTAAAATGAAGTTAGGTGTTCATTAAGAGCAATGATGAAGTGATGCAATTGCAACTGCCTCCTAGCAGCGTGCACAGGCTGCTTCCCTCGTGGCTGCCTTAGACCTGGCCTCTCCTCTCCCATTCTGGTGCAGCTCCACAGATGATTTGAAAAACATTTTGTCAGGACTTGGATTTCTCTTGGTGGTCCTACCATCAGTGTATCACTGCCCTATCTATACAACACTACTGTGAAACCACTTGTGTAGCAATGTATTTAATATTTTGAAATGGGGTGATGAGCCTTGAAACAGCATTTCAAAAGCATTTTATTGACCAGCACTATTAGTGTGGTGGTGGCAATATAGTCTTTTAGTTAATTAGCTTTGCTAGACATCCCATAATCCTCCTTCTAAGAAAGAAAAATGCCCTGGAGAAGTTTTTCATATGCTTTGGAACAGAATTAGTGAACATTTGGGCAATATTTTATGCATTGTTTTATGTGAGATAAACTTGTCTTGGACAAATTGATCATAAAATCTGAGTAAAACCTGCATGAACCTATGGACTCCTGCTTCTGTACTGGGAGGAGCAAGGAACAAGCTCAATAACAATAGCTCAGCTGACCTGTTGGAGCTTGTGTGAGGAGCAATGGCAATGCCCGAACTCTTCCCTTCTCCAATGAGAAGAGGAAAAGCTCCGTCATTTGAAGTGGTCGATTCAGTAAGGTTGAATGGTGAATGACTTCCCCCAGTTCTCCCACACGATTGTATTAAGAGACAACCAGTTAACAGTTCACATGGATCTTTCAATAAAAAAAAAAAGGTGGTTTTTTTTTTTATTTATTTTTCTAGAAATAAAAATTGTTCTCATTAACACAGTAGTTAATTCTTCAAAACATATGTTCAGAAAGTTTAGTAAAATCTATTTCTGTGCAAATGATGTGAGACTTTTGCAAAGTGTTGTAGAAAAAAAAAAAAAAATACAAAAGAAAGCACAAGCTTCTGTCTTCTCACAATTATATGGGAGCCTCCAGAACTTCATTGACTTATTTGATGTTGAGGAGTGTTTGAACAGTTGTGAGTAGGCTCAGACTTACAGATGGTGGTGTCTCTGGTCTAAATGACATATCTTGCCATAATCGAGATTTTTAAATTATGGAGTATAAATAAGCATGAGAAACTAAGACGGTCTACATTGCCAAGCAGAGGCTATGGGGTGTGCTGGGGTGTCCATCTTCCCAGCTCTTGTTATTGCTCCCATTAGCTGTTGTTTAGAAACTCATCGTGGATTTGCCCCTGACTCTGTGCATGGTTCTTGTTTTGGAAGGGAACTAGGATGTGGAAGCATCTTCTTCCTATGAAACAGCGATGGACCCCAGGGAGCAGGATGGGGGCATACCACAAGTATGTTAGGTTAGTCTGGGTGCTGTGACTATCATTTTCTGGTTTTAGTATTGATCTTTGCAATCTTGATGGACCAAATCTCCATCTGTGACATCATTATGAATCTGGAGATAACACGCATAAAGGTCCAATTGGATTGGATCACTAACTACACCACAATTGTGCTAAGCCAGCAGCTGAGATAAATACTTCAATGCCAAATATGCTAATACATGCTCACACACAAAAACTGAATATATGTATATAATATAACATGCACAAACGACAAGACGTGATTACGTAATTGCACTCAAATTCTTAAAAGAGTATGCACTTAATTAATTTTACTTTCACTCAGTCTTTATGAATTTCATCTTTAACCTTCACAGTCAAAGTTATGGCTCAAATCTTTTGGCTGTTTTATTTAAAACAACAACAACAACAACAAAAACTATGTTATAATGTTGAGAACTTTTTTTTTTCCCTTAAAAAGGCAATTTTGCATTTTAACTGAGATTATTATTTATAGATTCCAAGCCAGGTGCTGTAAGTAGATATCAAGATGCTATGATAAAAAATGCAAATAAAATTTGAGAGAGCAGATACTGTTCTCGAAGAATGAGAAACTAAATTTTAAAGATTTCTGTGTCTTTTGTTTGTTTGTTCTCTTCAAGAACTGCTCCAACATGGCTCCGTACCATGGGGTCCATCCCCCAGGAGCAAACTGCTCCAGCACAGGTCCCCCACGGGCGGCAGTGCCCCAGACCCCCTCCTCTAGGTGTCTTAGGGTGTGCACTGGGTGTCTTAGGCAGGCAGGAGCTTCCCCCTGGAAATGCCCCTGGAGGCTCCCAGTCAGGAGCTACTTGTGATTCTTCCAGCCAGACAGGAGAGCTCTTCCTCTGAACAAGGAAGCAGAGAAGCCACAAAAACGTTGAGAAGGTTTCTCCTGAACACTAGAGAAGAGAGCAAGGGTGAACCTCAGACTGACCCCCACCACCCCTCCATCTCCAGGCCCTGAGGACCTTGGCAGCCCTCCCACAGACTGCCCGTGTTGTGGCAGCACAGCAGTGCAGAGATTAGGACCAATCCTCCCCCATGCCTTGGGGCACAAGCGATGGCACCTCTTCATGCTCTGGGGGCAGGGGTAGGTGTGGGAGATGGCCCCTGAGAAGGGCTCCTGCAGCACTTGAGCATCAGCAGAGCTTTTATTGACCTGGCGCTGCCTGGCCGTGCCTCCCTTGCCCATCTGCAGGGTGTCTGGGTGCTTTGCCCCCTCTCAGATGCTGTCAGCATGGGGGGAACCCGGTCGGTGGCAGGGGGGTAGTGGAGGCCCTGCCCCTCCAGAAACACTGCTGCCACCATCTTGTGGCACAGGGAGCCCAGGCACAGGATGAGGAGGGGGCTGGAGGCCAGGGCACAGGAGGGGGCTGGAGGGCAGGCCCTGTGCCCGAGGGGCAGCCTGTCTCTCTGGCAGGCAAAATGGCCAGGGAGAGCCATCCCCAGGAGAGGGGCCCTCTGCCCCCCGACCCTCCTCCTCCTGCCTCGTGAGGGCGTCTTTCAGGCCACCGACACCTCTCCCAACACAGCCACGTCTGGCCATGCCTTGGCCACCGTCACAGAGGCTTCCTGATGTCACAGTGGCATCTGCCCCCCGGATTGTTCCGGGCCCTATAAAAGGCCCCTGCGCAGGGCCCGCCACTCGCTGAGCTTCCAGGCCCTCTTACAGCCATCATGGATGGGAGAAAGAGGACCTGGAGCAAATGCTGCCCACGCTTGCGTGGGTCCCAGGAGGATTCATTCCTCAAAGCAAAGAGAATGCTTCTGATGAAGACCGGTGCCCATGGCATAGGAGCGGTGCCCTGCGCTGTGGAGCCCATGGAGGTGGATCTGCCTCCGGATGAAGACCTGATGGAGGTGGATCCACCTCCAGATGAGGCAATGGAGGTCGACGTGCCTGGGCTCCCTGCCGCCAAGATCCATCGGCGGCACCGCAGGAGCAGCCAACCAGCTCCATATGCACGGCCCGGCCGCCGTGCCTCATAGCACGGCCATCCTTCCCTTCCCTTTCCTTTCCCCCATCCTCCATCCCCCACCCCCACCTCGTCCAGAGGTGTCATCTCTTCTGCACGGAGTCTCAAGGAGTGGACAAGAGGGGACTTGGCTTCCTCTGGGATGCTGCACCAGGGCGGCAGAAGGAACCCCTCAGAGAGCCACGGTGGACCTTGGGACCAGGAGCCCGGCGATGTCTCTGTCTGAGGACAAGAAGGCTGCCCCATGGCTGCTTGAAGACAAAGCTGCACCTTCCATGGCAATGCACAAAGAAGAGCAGCAGATCAGCCAAAGCTGTTAGGGAGACGGTTGCTCCTCTAAAGAAGCAGAAGACTCCATGTCTGCCGGCAAGAAGTGCTGGAGCGCAGCATCACTGTTCATTCAGAGAAGAATGAATAAGAGCTTCATTAGGAGCTCTTCCAAGACCGGGCAATAAATAGCAATAAAAGATAAATATATAGTAATAAAAATAACAGAAAACCAGTTTCCTCTCTTCTTTGGGGACAATTTAGTGACTGTGTCTGGACTCCCACATCCCCTTCTGGTGTTCCCAGTAGAGGAAAGATACGGATGTGTGTGCAGTGTGTGTAGTGTAGTGTGCCCAGCCCAGGGCATTCAAGACAGCGTGGGCCCGGGGCACACGGCGTACAAGGGCAGGCTGAGGGAGCTCCTTGGGTCAGCATTAAGGATGGGGGGGGGAAGGTGCTTTTGGTTTCTTTCCTTTGTTTCTCACTTCTCTAGCTTGTTAGTAATAAGCAATAAATCTCCCTATGCCGAGTCTGTTTTGCCCATTACAATAATTACTGCGTGATCTGCTTGTCCTTATCTCAACCTTTGGGCCCTTTTCATCGTATTTTCTCCCCATTCCAATTTGAGGAGGGGGCGTGAGAGAGCGGCTGTTGTGGAGCTCGGCTGCCCACTCGAGCGGAACCACAACACAAGCAGATCTGCAACCCTGGACTTCAGTAGGGCTGACTTTGGCCTTTTTAAGCTTGTTGCTAGGGGCAATCCCATGGGACAGAGGAAAGAAAAGGGGCCCAAGATAGCTGGTTAGCGTTCAAGGACTGCTTCTTCCAAGCCTTCCCAACAGGTAGGAAGTCAGGAAAGAGAGCCAGGAGACCTGCATGGTTAAACAGGGAACTATGGGCAAACTCAAGTGGAAGAGGAGAGGCTACGCATCGTGGAAAGAGGGGCTAGCCACTTGGGAGGAATATAAGGCTGTTGTCAGAGGATGTAGGGAGGCAACTAGGAAAGCTAAGGCCTCCTTAGAGGGGTCAAGAACCTTGTGAGAGGGGTCAAGGACAACAGGAAGGGCTTCTTCAAATACACTGCAGATAAAACTAACAGTAGAGGCAATGTAGGCCCACTAATGAATAAGGTGGGTGCCCTGGTGACAGAAGATAAAGAGAAGGCAGAGTTACTGAATGCCTTCTTTGTCCCTGTCTGTAATGCCAGAGGCTGTCCTGAAGAGACTTGTGCCCCTGTGGCCCCAGAGGAAGTCAGAATAAAGGAGTTTTCCTTGGTTGATGAGGCCTGGGTTAAGGACTGATAAAGCAAGCTGGACATCCGTAAGTCCATGGGTCCTGAGGGGATGCACCCACAGGTGCTGAGGGAGCTGGCAGAAGTCATTGCTAGGCCACTCTCCACCGTCTTTGGTAAGTCGTGGGGAATGGGAGAGGTGCCTGAGGACTGGAGGAAAGCAAATGTCACTCTGGTCTTCAAAGAGGGCAAGAAGGAGGACCCGGTTAACTATATACTGGTTAGCCTCACCTCCATCCCTGGTAAGGTGATGGAACAACTTCTCCTTGGTGTTGTCTCTAGTCATATCAAGGATGAGAGGGTCATTAGAGACAGTCAACATGGCTTCACCAAGGGAAAGTTGTGCTTGTCACCAACCTGATAGCTTTTTATGAGGATATAACCGGGTGGATAGATGATGGAAAGGCAGTGGATGTGGTGTATCTTGATTTCAGTAAAGCCTTTGACACCGTATCCCACAGCATCCTCACAGCTAAACTGAGGCAGTGTGGTCTGGACAATCGGGTAGTGAGATGGACTGTTAGCTGTCTGAAGGGAAGAAGCCAGAGGGTTGTGGTCAATGGGACAGAGTCGAGTTGGAGTCCTGTATCTAGTGGGATTACTCAAGGGTTGGTACTGGGACTAGTGTTGTTCATTATAGCACTGGAACAGGCTGCCCAGGGGAGCTGTGGAGTCTCCTTCTCTAGTGACATTCAAAACCTGCCTGGATGTGTTCTTGAATGACATAATTTAGGTGTTCCTGCTCTGGCAGGGGGATTGTACTAGATGATCTTTCAAGGTCCCTTCCAATCCTTCACATTCTGTGATTCTTTGTGTAATTTGAAGCAAAATCTTTTATTGGTCTCAGCATTAAAAATTTCCATTCTATGGTCAAATATGTTCAAAATGTCAGACAATAACTACTTGCATCAAGATGCTACCTGTTCTCAGTATAATATACTTCAGATGTCAGAGAAAGTACTGCTTGGTCAGTCTGAAAGCTGTAAAATTCACAACAGAGAAATTACAAGTTGCTTTACTGAGCAGTGTCCAATATTACAACTAAGGCGGCATAAAAGCAACAAAGGAAAATGTCACCCCATTGATATACACCCAGCAGAGCTGTGGTGCACTGACTTGTTCCAGGCCAGATCTCCACAGTCTTTTTGCACCCTCCACTAGGTTAGAACATTATGAAACAAGGATGTCATACAACAGTTTTTGAGGCTAAATATTATGTCTGTCATTCAGGCTCTGGGAAGTGAATAATATCACTTTCAGGGGAGAAGAAATGTTATGACTGGAAACTCCACTGATTTACCTGGCAGTGCTAAGGGAGAAGAAACTGGAGAAACTCTGTACTACCTTCAGGGTATGGAGGCATGTTATGCAACTCGATAACAGAGCCAGAAGTTAGGGCTCTGATCCTGGAAATAGTTCACAGCCCTGTGCACCTGAGCATCTGTGAACGGCCACACTGAGCTGTGGGTCTCTGAACATAGGCAGTGGTACTCATATACAGAAATGCCTTCAGGATCAGGCCCAAACGATCAGAGAAGTCGTGTTTCTAAGGCCTAGTTCTAATCACCAGAAGACAAGTTGAAACTGAGCAGTACTGCTGTCCTAATAATACAGTGAATGTGGTTATCTACCACCCTGTAATTGTCTAAATCACAATAAAAATAAAAACAGGTCTAAACAACATTTTTATCTTTTTCTTTTCCAAAATATCTCTTATTTCATTTCCACCTCACTGACCCTGTAAGCTGTTTCATTTTCATATTTTGCCAGACCTCTATGTCCTCTTGGAGAGAAATAACTGTTCTCAAATTGTGAGGGCTTGAACAGTTTCTGTTTGCTGATTAAAACTGGAAAACGTCAACCCTGACTTTAGTCCTTTAAAAATTAATCTTTTATGCACTTCTGTTGTTGTTTTTGTTGTTAAAATATTCCAAGTACACCTCCAAAATCTCCTAAAAGTTAAATTAACATCTGGTGAAGGAACTACCATGCCAACTTTTATCCTCATGGCAATGCATATTTTAGCCCAAAATTCACCTCAAGATAAAAAAGCAGAGGGGACAGCAGCGATTCAAGACCTGTCAGGTTATGCTTACCTGTCAGGTTTCTTTGTATCATCTGCCAACTAATTAAGGTAACCTTGTCACAGAATTAAATTAACACTCAAGTGAAATGACAGAGCTTTAGATGTCCTGGTTAGAGGTTAGCCCATTTCTCTTTTCTGCAAGTGGCTGTTGCACACATGCTTTCTGATGTCCCACTGAAATTTCATTGCAATGCTGAGTCTTTTTAAACATTAATACCTTTTCCTCTAGTCTTCAGTGAACCATTTTTTATCTGCTTTCTTGTTGAATTTTATGTATAGTAGCCAGACAGAACATCTTGGGTAGCAAAACCACAGGACAGCAAGGCAGGACATGGTACCCAGTTTCTCTGTTTTTACTACAGACACACTCTGCAGACATCAGCTGCTTGATTGAAGACATTAAAAAAAATATTGTCAAAGTCATATTTGTCAAAGTCACGTGAAATCTTTGAAAAAAATACCTGACCATGAAATTTTTATTAGAAACTTTAAAGTGCTGAATATTTTACAAGATTTGTTATATGATTGGTAAGTTTACCTGTGTGCATTGTAGTATCTTGATTCTTCATCCATATAGCAGTGCGTTGATTCCTACGGATGTTTGGAGCAAAGGAAGCTATTGCTACGTACATGTAGAATGCTCAGAAAGTAGTGACTGAGGTTTTGGATGGCTTCGCAAAAAATAAAGCTTCTCATCTCCTAAGCATGTGTAATTTGAAAGGGAATTTATGCTTTCAAGTCACCTTGGAAAAATCACTGAGACAAACACACCAAATGGATAAAACTACATCCTAGTGCATACATGCAATGCCTGCTTTACATGTGATTTTAACAGCAGAACAGAGATGTGTTTAATACAATTAAGGTAAAGGGAACACGGTAATAAATATAGAAAGATTTCTGAAAATTGTGTGAAAAGTCACCTGTACTAATAGTGGAGCTTAATTGTATAATAAAGTAGACTTATTTATGAAAAACTCAAGTAAAAGAACCTGTTTAGTTGGAAAGACAGTACAATCACATGAACAGTGAAAAAATGACAAGAGAAAAAGGAAGCCAAAGAAGCAGTGTCAGCTCAAAGTAGAGTTAGCTGTGAATTTTATAACTCTCCAGAGAAGGGAGGACTCAAGAGATAGAAAAAAATCACTTGCAAGCTCATCCAGGCACGAGAACAAATGGTAAGAGATACAAACAGTCTTGCTTACGTTAGAGGTAAATAAGGTATATTGGAAATGAATGCTGAATTAATTAGCAGTGCTTGGAGCGATTATTTTGCAAGAGTGCAACATGAAGAGAACGCAAGAGAGGAATTAAATCATGTAAATCCAACTGGGATGAGATTGGTTGTATTTAGAAGGAGCAAGTCATAAAAGCAGGTAGGGAAATGAAAATGAGGAAAGTATCTTGATGAAGTGCCAATACATTTGCTGAAGTGACTTGTTATGGAAGGCATGTTTGATTGCTTTCCTAAGTCAGAGAAAGTACTAAACAAGTGTTGTAAAAGCTTTGCAGAGCTTATATTTAAATGTGGAGAAGTATTAAGCTCAGCACAAATTACCCAGTGAAATGGTGCTGTAGAATATGAAGCCTTGGCATAGATTACTGAAAGCATCTGGAGAGACTGAAATTTAGAGGTGTTAGACAGTTTCACGGTACGAAAGAATGGAGTTAATGGAAAGCTTGCTGAATGTATTTTCTTGGAAATT
This sequence comes from Netta rufina, assembly GCF_964035555.1. Taxonomy (NCBI): domain Eukaryota; kingdom Metazoa; phylum Chordata; class Aves; order Anseriformes; family Anatidae; genus Netta; species Netta rufina. The sequence goes on along the minus strand of NC_140124.1, from coordinate 83,488,501 downwards.
TAAATAAAAAAGGTAGCTACTGGAATGGTCTTTGTACAAATAGAAAAGGCACACAGACATGTAATAAGAATGAGCAAGCTGGTTTGGAGAATTTGCGCATGCTGTCTCTGGCAAAAAAAAAGGTACTCAAAAGTGAGAAAATATGAAGGGTACTACCATAGGATATGATGTCATTTAGTGAGATGTGCAACAGCTTGTGATATCGTATTAGGTAAATGTTGTCAATGGTAACATTTTCTTACTTAAGCAGGAGTTAGAATGATTGTTGGTAGGACTGAAGCCTCAGTAGGTGGTGAAAGGTATCCTCCTCAGAGGAAACAGAGGACAAGACCTTAGAGGAAGCTAATAATAAAAGCCTTTCCTTCTTTCAAGGGCATGCTGACTAAATTCTAATATCTTTCTTCTTGCTTTTTTATTGCACCTCAGGTCTGTGGTGTGACTCTCTTCTTTCAAGAGTCATGGTTAGTCACAGTGTGGGAAATCAGTATGCCTCAATTTCTGGAAATTCAATTGATGAAATGTAAAATTCAATCTACTTTGATTAGCCATCTTCAAATGGTTAGCTGCTATATGAAAGGCTATAAGGAATGAATAGGGCATTTTAGCGCAGGTTGTTACAATCAAAGTCATGCTGGGGAAAAAAAGGCTGAGCTTTGCTAGTGGGGCATATAAGCAACTCAGGACAGTATTAGTAGGTTAGTTCTAATACTACAGTGAAGTTACAGTTGTAGGAGGGATTATAGACCTTACATTCAGACAAGATTTACCAGGAAGTAAATTTGCAAGAGATGCTTCTATACAGATATGGTAAAGTAACCTCCAGATGTCAGTAACTCCATCCAAGGAAAACTGCAAAGAAAGAACGTTCATAACTTTAGTCTCTTCTCTGAAATGTCTGTCATTATTAAAAAAAAAAAAAAAGTACAAAAAAAAGTACTATGGCATTTGAGAATAAAAACAGAGATAACTTATTAGACACCTACTCAAACATAAGCAAATAACCTATATTGTACATATGTTCAGATTTCTACATCTTTTCACAGGAAATGTATGACTATGTATGTAAAGCATATGTATAGATAGACACTAGAGCATATCTTTGGTTCTCCCACCTCACCTTTTGAAGCAAAGGGCTTTATTCTAACACCTTCAGTGCTCAAGTTTATGACTACATGGATGTGATTATAGCCATCAGTCAGGCAGCATGTTAAATCCTTCATAAGACAGACGTCATATTGCTCATTCTACCACTTTTACTTATAGACTAAGGAGGTTAAATCTAGGTCTAGCAGTTGGACTTTTTTCATTTGAAGAGTCCACATCTCTTATTCAGTCCTTGACTTGTTCTGAATACTGCCAACAAATATTGGCTTTGTGATGCTTATTTTTTGTGTGTTGTGGTTTTGAGTGATTTAGAGTAATCCATGTTCTTCCAGCTCAGCTCTACAGATACAGAACATGTCATGTATTCTCATAATGATGTTGTTTTACAGATATCTGTTGGAAGATAAAAGCCTTTTAAACAGAACGCTCTCTTCAAGCAGTTAAGGCCAGGTTGGATGGGGCTTTGAGCAACCTGCTCTAGTGGGAGGTGTCCCTGCCCATGGCAGGAGATTTGGAACTGGGTGATCCTTAAGGTCCCTTCCAACCCAGACCATTCTGTGCTTCTATGTGTCTATTAACCCAGTGACTAGCTACTGCCTTGTTAGTTCTGTAATAAGTTATATATTATTTTGGTCTCTGTAATTATTTTCTCTGTGTTAGGCTAGCTTACAGTTGGCATCAAAAGCCATGGACTGTGCTCACACTGTTTTTTTGTGAGAAGAAACTATTCCTTAATGAACAAATCTCAGAAGCAAAGTTGAATTTAGTCAGAGTGCCCCTGAAGGAAGAAAAGGCTTTTATGAAAAACTCTAGGTTACATTTATGTTTCTAAACATTAAAAAAAAAAAAAAAAAAAGAAGCTCAATTTAATTTATTTTAAAGTGGATGCTTAAATGCCTCCTGCATGTCTGGAAAGTCCAAGACAAGAGATGCTCCCTGCAACACAAGATGTTTACTGACTTTGATTGATCAGAAGAACAAAGTAGTTCTGAAACCAAGTTTTAACCAGGATGAAGATCCTTAGGCACCCTCTGATGTAAATCCAGTTTTAGGATCTCATTTTTACTTTTGTGAAGACAATTATGACAGTTTTACAATACGCACAGCTCCAGAATCTATTGGGCTATATGAATTGATCACACGTCACACCTGATGTTTCTGAAAAGCAATAGAAAGTCAGTTATGCACTATTTGATTATTGCTGTAAGGCATAAACATCTTCAGTGAATTAACAGAAATTGCAGACAAATATTTTGTTTCCAGAAAAAAAAATCAATAGAATCCGTATTTTGCTACATAGCTCTATAATAATGAAGGAAATTAAATAAGTAAATATTGCAAATAAGTTATCAAACACATAAAAATAGAGGCAATCATCCTTTCAGGGGATAATGACAACAGCATAAAGAGAACAAAGAAGAAAAATAGTATATGGTCTTGTCTGTCCACAGTGAATTCTATCTACATTTTAAAGCACCTGTCTAATCTGCATCAGATTCAGCCAGACACAGCCAAATGATCCTATCGTTCTGCTTTTAGAAAATGGAGGTCAAGAGGAAAGGTTGAAGATAGCAAAATCACTTCCTGCTGAAGCGCAATACTTTTATTGTCACCTGGAGATCCCTGCCGCCTGAGCTCGCCTTAAACTTTTGCTCCACAGAGCACTGAGTCTTTTCCTGTCATCCTCCAGCAGGAAGGAATGACATGTGGCATTCTCCCCTCCTGAAAGCTTTCTGTTTTATTAGATCTGACCCCGAATTAACACGTGCTGAAGGATTTTTTCTTTTTCAGCAAAGTAAGCCAAACCCAAAGTTGAGCACATCTGTGGCTTTGACAGCTGAGAGCTGACTGAAACAATATCTCATTAAAATGATTAAAATTTGAAGTCCTCACCTATAAATTCACTGTTGCAGGCGTGGTAGGGAGAAGAAGCAACTCACCTTCTGGTGGATTTTCGTTCTGGAATGGGCACAGACACCGCGCTGTTTTGCAGGTCTTGGTCCTGTCTGTGCTACACAGCAAACCATTTGACAATACCTCTTGATTCTTGATGTAATTTTAGCACATCTTACACTTGTGAAGAACAGACACACGTTTGAAACTGAGCTAATTTTCCTTCCCTAAGCTTTCCAGGCCTGGGAAATATTGAACTGGAGCTCCTTGCATGCAGAGAGCATCCTCTTCTGGTATCCCTCCAGTGGGGGAAACGTAATCTTCCTTACACATTTGCTGCTAACCAGGTTTTCTTCTCCTTCCATCCTCTTCCTGGCTGGTTCATTGGTTTGTGGGCACAGAGACGCTCTGCAATGCTTACCAGTTTGGCTGGCCTTGGATGCTGCTGCCCAGGCCTCAGTCTACAGCTGTTCAATTGGTTATACTTTCTCCCTCCTGTGTCTGGATGAATACTTTTGCTCTCACTTACTGCTGACACCAGGCAGTTGTGCAAGACTCAGCAAAAACCCCAGCTAAGACTGATAAATGCTAAGACAGCTTCAGAAAAATGGATAACAGATTTGCTGCTACAGAAGTTTTTAGGACGATTTTTGCAAATACTGCTAAAATAGGTTAAAGACCAGACAAATCCAGACAAGGCCTGAGGCTTAATACAGTCTGTTATTGTCAGAACGTTTAAAAGTTGCTATTAATAAAAAACCATCATTTTCATTAATACCATTACTGGTTGACAGCCTTCCCGACCTCAGCCTAGGCCTATCTCAGTGGCAGTGCCTGAGTCTGGGGAAGCGCTGGCTCCTCTGTGGCTCTCCTTAGCTCTTGTGCCTTGGCTTCCCCTGTAGCCTGGTGCCCCACATCCCTTTCCAGGGTTAGGGGAGATCTTTCAACACACGGCACTGCAAATGGCCCCAGGACCTTTGTGTTGCAAGTCTCTTCAATTGCATCAAACCTGTTTGCCTTCAGTAGGCCTCAGCTGCCTTCAGTTCCTGGTGGCAGTATTTCTTAACTTGCTTGCTGACCACAGTACAGCAGCAGAAGGGAGAAAAATAAAGACCTAACAAGGAGGTAAAGGCAGCGTCCAGTTGTGCCCCATGTTGTTCCTTGCTTTGCCAGTCAGGTCTGCAAAAAATTCCTGTGATTTCGCCTTGCCACAAAGTCCTATCTCACTTAGGGCCTACAAAGTTCTTTACACATGGGAGACTCCTAGAACAGCCTCTTCACTTTAGAGTTGGCTCTAAAGATCACAAACAAGTGTTTTGTTGTTGTTGTTGTTGTTATTTTTTTGAGTATAACTTTTGCATCCCGGGACTGGTTGCTATTGCATTGTAGTAAAGCAGTTTCTTGCCCCAGGCACCTAATTGGCTCAGTCATCTACACACATACAGTTACAAAAACTTCTTTGTTTAAATTTTTTTTTTTTTTTTTTTTTTTGGCAAAAATGCCTCCCAAACACAATGAAATGACTAATGCAAGCTGTACCTGTTACAGGCCTCGCCATTCCAGTTGTCTCTCCTTCTCTCCCCTGCATGTTCATAGAGCACATCTCCCTTTGTAGCAACTTCTCCCCTCTGGATAGCTTTGCAGGTAGAATCGCTTTTATTCGTCAGTCACTAGATCTATCCATATGGCACAGAAGAGTGAGTAGCACCTGGCATTTCTTTGTTAATAGCGTCTGAATTACCTGATGTTCCCAGTGGCTTGCCTATGCTGAAATTGCCCCAATCTGTTTCTTTTGTAAAAAAAAAAAAAAAAAATCTTCTATATCCTTTTAGCTAAGATTATGTATTGAAACTATATCAGAAGCCACACACCAATAAAACAACAGCTAAAACGCTTTTAAACAGTTTTGCATGCCCCTAATCCCAGGGCGAGGGTGGGTTTTCTGCGTTTTGCTGGTTGGCCGTGCCGAGGGCTGCTCTACAGTACAGCCTGACCCCACCACCCTATTTTATCTTGTTTTTCTGTCAGCATGGCAAGGTGCTCACCTCCTGTTTGGCTTCCCAAACTCAGACCCGTGTGCTGAGAGCTGATAAAAATATTGTTGGCCGTGCTGCAGGGCTCAGGTGGTGCTTTTGTAAGCATCCTTGCGATGGGCAGCGAGGACCACCAGTGAGCACAGAGAGGAAATCCCTTGGAGTGAAGAGTCCCAGTCTTTCTGGGATAACTCGCGATTGCTGGATGTGCTATTGGAAACACAGTAAAACGTTATAATTTCCTGTCTTGTAGCACTTTTTTAATCTGAAACTTGTATGTAGGTATGTACACCATTAGCTAGATAAGGTACATACAGCTACCCTGATAAATATGGAACTTCACAGTCTACCTTATTACATTATTTGTATTTAAATCACGGTGCTGTTAAATCAGATTTTATCTTAGCCTACACTTATACATCTAATTTTAGGAAGTCATAACAGTTTGTCTCAATCTGTCTTTTTCAATTATAAGTATTAACATAACTTGTCCTTTTACTTAACTCAAAACACATTCCACAGATTGCTACATCAACATTTTTATTGCCCTAAACCCTAATTATGAAAATAAAAAAACAGTAACAACAAAAACACAAACCACATCCCTTAGCTGTGGGAAGGGAACCCACACTTTTCCCCTGTGTTAATGACTGCAGCTTTAATTCACCTGGTGTCTGGCTTTCAACTTGAAATTCCCTTCTGACTAATGTGAAATATTTTATCACACCCCTTGTGCTCCCTGAGGGAGAGCCTAGGCCATGGGCATGGCCTAATGTGCATGATTTAACGTGCTATCAGACGATGTACATTTGAAGTATCCAGGTTTTTATTTAAAAAATTGGCTATCGTGCAGATTTTGTTCAGGGCAGATCATTATCCTTACCTACTAAACAAGTGGCTTTTTAATTCTCCTTTCTTCTCACCACCCCAAGAAAAACTCAAACCCACGGTAGCTTAGAAGAAAAGGGTTGTTTTTTAAAGGTTATAAATCTTTTTTTTTCCAAAGTGACATATTTGCTATGTGACATGTTAAGCTTCCTATAGTACATGCTCTTTATTTTTTTTTCTTTCTTGGTTGATGTCAAGAAGAGGTAAAAATCAATCGTGTCTGTGTACAGCAGCCTGAGTTCTCTGTCACACATTTACTCTTCAGCCTCGATATGTTTAGTTATTAACATTTTCTGCCTATATAACTTTCATGTACAGTAACTAAATTATTTAAAAAGCAACTCTCATAAGGGTTATATATAAATGAAAAGCTTTATATCAATTAATACTTTAATTGAATTTGTGAAAAACGGTGAATCAGCAAACAGCTGTGATTTCGCTTTCTTAGATTTAGTGCTAGGTTTGACATATCTCCTGTCTGAAAAATAAAGTATTTCAGTGTCTGAAAGTACTCATCAGGCTACTGAAATTAACTGCAACAATCAGTCACTTTTTATCCAATTTCTTAAAACCATGAAAATAAAATTAGAGAGAGCTGAAGGCTATACAGTAAATTTTGAGAGACAAGTCCTAAGAAATAACTGGCCTTTTTCTTCTGCTGTCTACTAGTGCACTGCAACCTTCAGCATGGTGGCTGGGATGTCCTTGATGCTTTCATCCTGTGAGATGTTTGCACCAAAAGTCTTTGACACTTCTGTCTTTGGGCCTGGCCCATTCCTCCCTGAAGTTACTGGAAGTCTTTCCAGGGACATCTGTTGGCTTTAATAAGTGAGCTAAAGGTTTAAGCTTTGTAACAGTTTAGCATGTGCTGTCTTCTTGGAAACCAATACCAATGCCCACACGGGAAGGAAGCTGCTTTTAAAATTGCATTAAAAGCGCTAAAAGTTGGCTTGATTGGGAATCAGTTTTAAGGGTAATGTTTAGGCATGGTGTCTTGCTAGCGGGCCATGTCTGGCCAACACCAGGCCTCATGTGCAGGCCTTGCAGCAGGCCATGGTGTGCAGGTCTGAATGACGTGGCCCTGTCACGATCATGCAAAAAAAAACCCAAAAACTGGGGGAGTGCTGGGGAGAAAGAACCTGAAGTGCTTGTGCTAGCTGGTCACAGGCCTGGGCCTCAGCAGACTTAATCCTGGAAGTGCTCCTAACGCAGGTGTATCACCAAAGGTGACAGTCACTGCTTGTCTCCTGGTCTTTTCTGAACATCCTCGGCAGTGGTGATGCCCCCCTGCAAGTCAATGGCTGCTGTGTGCTGTGTGCCCCATTAGACCGGGGCAGGCAGGAAACTCACATCTCCCACTTTCAGAACAAATGTCTGAAAATGGCTTCAGGCCACTATTTAAAAACTGGTGAGCCCTCTGGAAAAAAAGAGGTGGCACAGCACAGCTCTTTAGGAGATGCTGATCCTACCGGGCCTCAAGAGAAAACAATGGAGTCCGTAGTCACTGGAGCCACTTCTCAGCTAGCTTGGGTTCAGACCCACCTGTGCGGATAGTAAAGGCCTTGTACCAGCTGGGTCCTTGAAGGAATTGTGCCCTGTGTGCACAGTGTCCCCGTACCTGCTGGGCAGACAGCACTGCCATGGAGGATGTGTGGTGGGGGAGGGATTTGCAAAGAGCTGCCTCTGTTTTAGCTGTCGAGCCTCTGTTTTCGCTTAAAGCCTCTGATCAGGAGTAATCCCCCTCCTCTGTCCTTCATAGCAGCCAGCAGTCGGGTCGCTGCCCTTGTGCCGATTGTGCTCAGCGCTTGGCTTGCTGCCTCGCAGGACAGAGCTGGAAGTGCCCAGCAGTGACCTGTGACTTCCCTCTGCTGTCCCCTCTCACTTGGCTAGTGCAAAGCTTTGCGTGCAGCATGTCGCTGCTATGAACGCCTCAGTGCATCAGCCTGTCAGTAATATTTGATGATCTCAGTGCACAACATACTGCCAGGCCCCATTCCACTGTTGGTCATTAGGGGCGTGTACAAGCCCTCTGTTTCTGTATGTTTATGCCCTTATGCCCCCTTTTTTCCCACTCCAATCCAGGTTGCTCCCTTCACACCTCCCACTCCCCACGATAGAAGCAGTAGCACTAAGCTCAGACTTTTTTCTGCTCGTTGGCAGGAGGGGGTGAGTAATAAAGGCAAAGGAGTCGAGAAAGCCTCTCCTGCAACACTTTTAACAGTAGACTAAGCTGTGCCAAGGTAGAAGCAAATAGTCAGCATTCCTAATTTTAGTTGTAAGTCTCCCTGGCAGGACACTTCTGCAAGTCTTAGGCAACCTAGTCCCCGTAAACACTCCTGAGCTGCTACATGTGGAGGAGCCAAGCTCCTCAAACATGCAGAAATAAATTACTGGCTTTCTCTGAGTTCCTTGGCCATAGTCTACTTAACATTGGTGCAATTTTTAGTGTGCTCCCATCCAGTGACACCAGCCTTGAGGCTTTTCAGCTCTTTCAGCCTTACTTAGGGGTGAATTGGGTGTTGGTACTGTTCTCAAAAATACATTTCCCCTTCCCTTGCTGTTTAAAGTTGTGCTCATAAACCTGATTGGGGGTAAAGGGGCAGGAATGACTTGAGAGATGATTAATATCCAATTAACAGTTAAAATAAGGGAACTGCAGGGGGTTGTTGGCTGTGTGAAGCTAGGAATCAACCTATGGAGTCCACTTCTGAGTTTAAACATATTGCACTATGACCAACAATTCTCCACAATACAGTAGGATTTATTAATAGAAAATATGTCAATATGAGTTTGTCTTTGTACATGTTAGCAACATGTACAGTGAAACACATTTTTTCTCAATCTATATTTTTATAGCTCTTTTTGTGTTATTTGACATAACCATTTATATTTTGGGCTTAAATATGTTATTTGTCAAAATGTACTTTCAGTGTTAATATACCTTTAAAATCATAGTTTATCTTTTAAATATTGAATTCACTTTTTTTTTTTTTTTTTTTTTTTCAAATCAATATTGCTCATGTTAGTGCAAATTTGTTAATCTTGAGATAGGTTAACCATTCCTTCCAGACCATAAACAGCATTTAATAAAACAGTGAGATTTATATAGGTCTACACAACTGATCAAGATTCTAATGCGAAGCTTGTTAAAAAGAAAAAAAAAAGGAAAAGAAAAAGAAAAATCCGACATTTTACAGTACATCAATTGCATTTTATACATTTTTTGGAACAGTTTTGTTTCTCCTCTATTTCTGTGTGTGATCTAGTACAAGAATGAAGGGAACAGCAATAGGCAATGATACTTTCCTCAGTATTAAAAAGAATGCATCATAAGTATCCCGTTCAGTATGGCAGCAGTGTTGGATTTTCAAGCCTGGAAAAGAAGCCAGGTAATTCCACACTTCTCAAAACTCAGTACAGCAAGAGTGAACATTATTAGTTGGAGCACTTGCCACTACAGAAGAATGGAAACGAAAGAACACAAACTATAGACAAAAGGTATTTTATGCCACTTCATCAGTCTAAAACGTCTCACTTGAGCAATGGTCAACGTTTGACTCTAACTAATTTCTAAGAGGAGCTGCAAGGGGGCAATATGGCATTTAAGTAGTTTGAAGAATGGAAATATAATCCAGTTTACAGTAACGTTCTCTCTAAAGGACTTTAAACAGAACCATGGGTCCCTTCGGCCTTTTTGCAATCCTGCATTTGAAGAACTGCACAAATCTGGTGGTTATTAGGCAGGCAAGAAGAACTTCAAGTTGCGAGTGACATTCTTTATTAAAAAAAAGTTTTTATACTGAAAATGTGCTTTGTTCAAAAGAGCACTGCAAATGTCACTTATTAAAATCAATGTAATAAATAAAATATAAACAACCTGTGTCCAAAACTATGAATAATATTTTCATCTACCTCACTATACATCTGGCCCACTGTGCCCCTCCCACCCACCCTTTTTTAAACGATTTAAAAATTTTTTTGCATGCGATTTTTTCCCCCTGTTTACTACAAAGAGCAGATAAGGTTACATATCGTACACCGGGAAAAGCTGCCAAAAAAGATTAAACTATAGTCCTAGATTACCAAAAACCAATTCTACATCACAACACCTGCCTGCATGAACTACTCGGTCTGCATCCTACAGAGCAGGCAATGATTTGCAAGAGACTTCTTCCCCCGCACACAGCCAGAAGTGTGTCAGGTGATGTTGAGACTATTACAATGACTAATCACAGAAATGTTTGCAACCTAAAACAAATTCCTTAATTGTAATTTAAGCAATTTACAACTACTCCTTTTGTGTTGGATCTTATTCTGTGGAAACTGTATGCCAAACTCTTGGCTGAATCAAAGAAATGCTAGATGATGATTATTTATTTTTTTTTTAAGTTCCCAAGAGCTAAGATTAGTATGCTAGCTCTTCTGGTCTCTTAGCCTAGTTTCCTTTCCTTTTGTTTGTTTGTTTGTTTGTTTGTTTTTTAATTCTGTTGCTTACTTTTTTTTTCTTTTTTTTTTTTTTTAAATTTTTTATTTTTTAGGGTTTTATTTTAAATGCACAGAAATGGCCAGTATCTTTCATATTTGAGGAATGCATTTTGGGTGTTGGGTTTTCTTTTTGGTATGGGTTAAAATAAATGATTGTCCAAATGGTTCAGGAGTTGGACCCTTCTGTAGCCTGAAGAGTTAGGAGACTCCAGACTTTAGTCTGTTGGGTCTTTGTTTTCCATTCCCTCAGGGAGATGGCAAGATCAAACTCTCTTCCTTGAGTGCTTGCTGGTTGGTGGCTGGAGAGTAATGAAATTTCTTTCCCCAAGAAAAGATCAAGAGATGCTATTTTAAAGGAAATGGCACCTAAGGGTGAAGGACTCATTGAAAAACGTCCTACAACCCCTTCCTTTGTGAGTATGTGGCCTAACAATTTTGAATTACTATCAATGGTTAATAAAGTGAGTAAGAGAAAGCACATACTGGAGTTTCCACTGTTTAAAAAAAAAAAAAAAAAATCAAATAAAAACTGAAATTTGAACAAGGAAAACATTGGATGAAAATAGGTCTTACACCACACAAACGCACACGCTCAAACACATACACACACACACAGAATACTATGCATACGTGGACACACACGAGTAAGAATGTATATTTGTATGATAGATTCCTGGAAATAGACATTCTTAGCAAATATGGATGACAGATCAATTGTAATTTATTTTCTTTTAACACTGTATCATCATAAAGAAAACTGGTATAAATGAAAAAAATCTATTTCAAATATCTACATCTAAAATTTTAGGCAGTGAAAAAGCACTTTGTTGACAAGGAGTGTGGAATGATGAATGTTAATTGTCAGAAACTGCTGAATGCCTTTTTTTTAGTTGCCACAAACAAATTCACATATCAGAACGAACAATACTGCTAAATATTCCTTTTTTTTTTTTCTTTTTTTTCTTTTTTCTTTTTTTTTGTTAAAACGCACCGGGGAGAAGAAAACAAAAAACTGGAAATTCATACATCTTTCAAAATTTGAAATTGAAGCAATATTTAGAACCATAGATGAAGAAACACTGTGGCATTGGTGTAATATACACAATGCACTTGTTTTTTTTATCTGTAATGTACATCAAATACTTTACAACAATGCATTAACAAAAGGCAAGAAACATCTTGCTGTACAGAGGAAACCCCAAATGCAACTTGAAGCCTAGATTCACAATGAATGAGGATATTAAACAAAGTGTGAGAAGCTGTTCCCCATAAAGTATGTACGCTGCTCAGTTACTTGTGCTTAACTCTTAACCCACATCCACTGTCATGTTCTCCCTACTTCCTTCAGCCACATTCAACACACAGCACCGAACTTTAGACTCTACAGGCCAACAGTAAAGTTGTCCCACACGTAAAATATATATATGTGTATATATATATATATTTCTTTCTAATTACTCCCAGGTTTAGCTTTCATTTCTTTTAGCCTTCTAAAAAAAATCTCTTATTTTTTTTCCTTACTGGTTATCTGGGCCTTCCTACGGAACAGGCTTTAACAAACTAAATTTGCAGGAAAAAAAATGTCTTGTGGTATGCATGCACATGCACAGTTCCTGGAGCTTTTGTATCTGCCCAAGTCTCAAACCCAGGAGTCGGGAGAGGCTGGATAGTGGCTTGTTTCATAGTTAAGTTCACTATAGGGACGAGCAGCTGAATAGAAGTCGACGTAGTTGCCAGTTGACTTTAGTCCCAGGTGCATGTTGTATTCACTTGCAGGTGGGCGATGATGCACTTGGTCCTCAAAGAAGGACTCATCATAGTTTCTGGTTGAATTCTGAAACGGCTGATATGGTTCATAATCTTTTCTGCTGGGCTCCTGTGGAACTGGCTGTGTTGAAACCTGAAAGATAGCAACGCCCGCAGGTTGTTAGATGCAAGATGTTGTTGTAGGCAACAAGAGGGAAGAAGGAGCAAATCTCATTCTGTTTGTCATGCTGGAAATAGAAAGTTGTGCATTGTCTTAACCTCTGCCCCAAAGCAGTGCTTGGTAGTCAATTAATTCCACAGCTCTGCCTTGTCAGTACATTCTTTACATTTTCATTTATTATTTTATATTACTGCTGCTAACAGATGCTGCTGCTTTATTTCAAAAGTAATTCAGATCTGGATCTGAGCAGTGTAGCTCACAGTAACTTTAGTAAATATAATCTGTATATATGGCTTTCTGACTACTTCACAGCTCTACAATGCAAACATTGTTGGCCAAAACTCAGCCTTGAAGAATCTGACTGGAAGCGATACACACTCCAAAGATGTTAAACATTTTGCAGCTTCCTTTGCCACAGGTGAGATTGAGTAGCAGCATATTGTTAAGAACCAAGTAATAGTCTTTGGGGCACTGACATGAGAACATTTCAAACTAAGTGCCCTGAAATGTGTTCTTCTGCTGCTGTTAAGTTGAACCAATTTCTTACCACTGCCTCAGCGCTTCACGTTGACAATCTTGTGTTGTTGCAATGTTCCAGCAAGTTGCCTTGAGGTTGAAGTATTTATGATACACAGAAAAAAAAATCTCATGCAGTCCTCTAACCTAAGTAAGCCATAAAGTTTTTTTCAGACAGCCCTAGTGAGACTCTGCTTTTATACTTGGGGCTTAATGAAAATCTGAAGTTTATAAGCATTTACTAAGTGTCTTTGTGACTGCAAAATGACACAGACTTCCAGTCTTCAGATGGTGTCTTTTCCAATGAGCCACCACTGGGAATATCGATGCTCCAACATCAGTGTTAGAAGAGTTTCTGCAGAACCTGCTGACTATGCACAAGCTCGTAAAGCTCCTTCAAGAAGAGAGGAACAGTGGCACTGCTGGACACCATGATTCTACAATATTCTTTGAAAGTGTCTGTATTGGACTCTATGCACAGAATGCAAAAGGCAGTCAGTGTCCACTGCCTTTAACAGTCCCTCAAGTGATCTTACAACACTGGGCACAATATTAGAATGGCAACAGGAAGCATAACAACCTCCTGAAGATTTCTATTTCATCTCACTCCACGTGTTCAAACAAAGGTGCTTCATTTTGGACACAGAAGAAAAATTCTATACTAAATAATGTATTCATAAGCCAAAAAGATAGAGCTGGTTGATTTTTTGAGTAGAAAATAGTGGACTGAGTTAGTACTTTTTAATTTTGCTGGTTAAACACATTATTTCTGATGGGTCAATCGTAATCTTGACATTTCATTGAGACAGCCAAGTGGGAAAAGGTGGAAAAGCACCCTTTTTTGGGCTCTCACTCCAAAAATCAGATTAGTTCATTCATGACTGAAGCTACATTGCAGCAGCTGTTAAAATATACCCTTACTTCCTCTAAGTACTGTGTTGGTTAGAAGGGCTTTATCTCTTTAAAGGCAATAAAAGCAGAAACACCTCCATGCACTAAAGTGGCTCACACAAACAAAGGATATGGTGCACCGCACGAAATCCTGTCTTAGGAGCAAAACCAATAAAGGGAAAACGGGGGCACAGAATATCAGAAACTCTCCTCACTATAAGTTTGTGAATTGAAACTGAAATATCATTCATTGAAAATGAAATTTCAGGTAATCTAGTAAAAATTTTCGGGGAAACTTCTTTTTATCAATTCTACTAAATATTCCTTTACTTGTCTGATGTTAGCAATCATTTAAAATGCTTGTCTGAAATGTTTTTTGGCCTTATATCTCTATTTGAAAAATGCTGCAACTTTTGCACATTGCATAAGGAAGCTATGAAAACATTAAGGAATTGTGGTAATTAAGTGTAAAGTAGCATTAGGTATAAAAATGAAACAAAAGCCTATGACTGCAGAAAATGTTTTCTAGGGACTGAGGAAATACTGTACTGGAAGTATATGGCCATATGAATGAAATACATGTCAATATTGTGACAGCTCTTTTTCTCTTTCTGTGAGGTTGTGTTAGCTTGGCACCCATGCTGCCAGTTACGCTTTTCAAATGCCCTACTTTTCCAGACATACTTTTTGCTTTCTGGTTTTCAGGGACAGGGCATTTTAGAAGCTCAACGTTCCTGACTGAATGGTTTGGATGTATACACATTAGTTGTGGAGTGGCAAAATGACAAACCTGAGGGCATAAGTACACACATAAGTACATAAGTGTATACACATAAGTACAGTGCATATGCCTCTCTAAGAGATAGAGGAAAGTGCCTTTTCCAAGCCTGTTCAATACTTGAGTTTCTTCCAGAACGACTAAGCCTCTGACTCATGCGGTGCCAGCAGTAATGCTGAACGTCATGATGGATACACCCAAGTAATGAGATGCCAAGTTCACTGGCATGGGACATCACGAGGTATTTGACAAAGCAGAAGTGCCCATTATGTTAGTTTGGCTTTTAGACTATGCATCACAAACCCAGAACTTTAAAGGCATTCAGGTCTCAAGCCTGTCTTGATTTCATTAAGAGTTACCAGCCTTAATACCTTAGCTAATTTTGCGCATATGCTGTCATAACCCATTGGAAACCCATTTTTGAAACTTGGGCTGAAATTTTGCATTAGCATAAAGGATATAATTTGCCTGCAGCCAGTGGAATTGCTAGCAGTTGGTCAATCAGATGATTCATTTATTCTATCTAGATTTTTTTTTATCCTTGTGATATTTTTGGTAGTTTCCATTTGAAAATGTGACATTGGTGTCTTGCCGTCTAGAACAGTAACATTTTAGTCTCCCCGCTTACCTGGTTATGTTTGATATCTTCAGCAGGTGCACCGTAAGAATTCCTGTACAAAGTTGAGATGCCAGTGCTCTGAGCTGGAGAGAGAAAAGAGGAAGGAAAAGCAGTTTTACCAAACATACCTCTTTGGTCTCAAAATGAGTTGTTAAGGCTTTATTTAATACTTACATAGTGCCCATTTCGCGTGCACAAACATTTTTAAAAGCGTTTGCAATCTTCCATTTTCTCTCCCTCTCACTAAATAGTCTTAATCTTTGATTTGTAGTACATGCATGTACATGGTGTACACTTATTAATGGTTACAGGCACTATGTCATGTTCATACCAGTCTTCTGCACTTCACACATAAATCAACAAAATAATTTCATATACAGCTAGCATTCAGTAATATATTCCAGATTATACATATGATTTTGTATCACACATAGGCTAAACAGGTAGCAGTTGCAAGTAATGAAATTAAGAAATATTTATCTCCTTTCAGGTCAGTTGAATGATGTTATACCAAATCTTATCCTACAGTGCTTTTGCTATATTGTGAACTCATTCTTGGGAAAACTGATTAAATACAACTGAAAAAATAAGTTATGCAAAAATGTAATAAGCAGTTACACCAAAGAGATCTGGCCACGATAGTCTCAAATCCATAAACTGCTGTCACTTTCTTTTCAGATGTCCTACTACTAAAACACATGGACAAAATTGAGCTAAGAGTTTGAAATCAGAAGTAACTCTAAGGAAAAAGACAACATCATCGTACTGCTTTGCAAAAAATATATTGCCCATCCTGCTCCCACCCACATCCCCCCCCCAAAAAAAAAAAAAAAAGAAAAAGGCAAGAGTTTTTCCTTCAAGGCTTTAACCTTTACTGATGAACTGATGATCCTGATTTGGGTATCTGCCTGAAGCTCAGCCTGCTGGTAGAACCAGAAGCATTGCATGCATTTCTCTTATTTGAAATAATATGAATAATACGAAGGAAAGATGTGTGGCTGCTGCACAATATTCTTACTGGATTCGTGTTATTAACTTCCCAGATATTTGAACCAATGTTTTGATGATATAATCATGACTCTCATTATAAAAGCATGTGCCTGAAAGAGAATTTTAGAAGTAGCTGTGAATCAGTCCCCACAGGAACTGAAACACGTTGCCCATTCAACTTCTCTCAGGTCTCTGTGCAATGGTATAAAGCCCGGAGGCACCAAAAGATGCTTTTAGTACCTTTGCAACTCAAAACTTTGAGGGCAAGGACTGAGCAGCAGAGCTGAAAGCTGGCTGTGGGACCCATGCTAGTCACGTCACTAAGAAGAGCCACTGTTACTGAAGAAGTAACCACTCCTTCTTCCCTTTGCAACCTGCTAGCATGGACCCCAGCAGGCAGAACTGCCCCCATCCTTCTTCCCCCAGCTACTACACCCTCTGTGGAAAAAAGAAAGAATGGAATGGTTGATCATCAAAGTCGACTGTGAAATGCCAATTCTGATCTTCACATCTGCCACAGGTATCGTGCTGAAGGTACAATTTTTGACAGAGCTTGATGCACGGTCTCCTGTTGTCACTTTACAGATCTCAGGTGGTGCTCTTGAAGTTCTCCACTATGGTCTTGAAACGGGCTTATATAGTCAGGTGATGAGATTTAACAACTGGGGGGAAGAAAAACAACACATTTTTTTTCACTTGATGACCATGAGCTAATAGGGGTGAAAAAACCTCTTGGTTCTTCATGTGCTGGATGCAGTTTCTAAGACAGATGACAGTTCTGTGTAGGAAATGTTGCAGAGCCCCACAGGTCTCTGAGTAGTGCAAAGGGATCCTTTCTGTGAAAGTGGGAAGTAAATGAGCTCTGGTAACAGACAACGGTTGGTCTTTTTGGTGGGAGGTACTCTCAATTTTGCATGTGTGCCATCAGGTGGTAATAGATGGTAGTGATGCCTGCTTGAGTAGTTTATTGTTTATCTTATTGCCATAGATGTTAGCACTGAAGGGTTGATCTACAAAGGTTCTCTCTGTTCAGGCTGCATTTTGTCACCAAGCTTGATTGATGTGTGAGACTTGACAGTTATTTTGGTGTTTTTTATGAATTACAGCTGCATCCTCTGCTCTAGTGTTTGAAACTCGCCCTCCTGAAGACAGCGTTTGGTATTAGAGGAGCCTGCATCAGCATTACTGTCTACGGTGCTCCTTATGCCTGCGTGGCTCTCAGCAGTGCCAGTGCCAGACCCTTCTGTGATACCAATTTTTTTTATGCTGGCTTTATGAATTCTTTGCTTGCTCCATGGAGTGCTACAAGAAGCTGGCTTGAACAAAATGGAAGCGATACTCAGTGTGTTGGACTCTCATTAACAGGGAAGGGCTTCTTGTAACTATTTTCGTTTCATGCAGATAAATCTCAAGCAAGACTTAAGCTTCATGCATGCAAGTTTTCAGGCAGGCAGGACTGAAAATATTTGATCTGGAGAGGACAATACTATTCATAATTGTTTGCTGTCAAGAAAAGAAGAGGCGCAACACCTGAGGGTTTTATGGAGAATATGATGAAAAATAGTAGATTGGTAACATGCTAGTTTACATAGTATTCCCACAGGCAATCAGAAAGACTTCAAGGAGTATCATGACCGTTCCATCTTTTTACAGGTAAATAAAAGGGCACTAGGATCCTGTATGCCCCTAACAGCTATGATTATTAAAAAACAGAAACAGTTCAGAGTTGGTGCATATCTGTCCAACACAGTACTGTGAAATATGTTGTATTTGTCACATGCTAGATTGAAGACTTGCAGTCTTACAGATCACAGATTCTGCGATGGAAAAAAAATGGGTAGTCTGTGTATAAAAATAGCTGCAAGGTCTGCACTGCTGATTTGACTGCAGTCACATGAATGCAAATCCACAAATTCAAAATGCAAGCAAACTGTGGTATTCTTTTTGTAATGCGATAAAAGGGAATACAATGACACATTAAATGCTTGGAAATGAATGCCAAGAGTTCACAGACAAGAAATCTTGGCTTTGTCTAGCTGCGAGGCTGAGATAATTCTGTTTCTGGAGGAAATGTAAGTCGAGCAATGTAGCTGCCAGTAACGCATGCCACCCCACTCCAGTACCTGCTTCTGAGCACGCAGGCAGCACTCCTGGGAACTCCATTCCCCCTCTGCCATGCCTCAGTGAGCAGCTGACTCTTGCTGTCCAAAAGAAGGGGGCGAATATAAAAGAAAGAAGGGAGAGAATGAGCCAGGTATTGGGGTGATTAGTAACTGATAATTGATGTTACATGGATGGGTGTCATCACGGAAAAATTATCAGAGAGAATTAATGAAACGATCTTATTTTTTAAAATGTGGCAGAAGAAGGGAAAGGGGTACAAGGAGCAGGAGATGGAGATTTTCCAGCAGCCATGCTTCCTTACAGAGATGTAAGAATCTTCACTGCAGATGAAATGATTCCAGAATTGATGAGTGTGGGCGTGTGTATTTTATGTAGCATATAAACATCAGCGCCATATAAACATCAGTACAAGATAGTACTGAGAGGTACATCTTACTGGAAAAAATTGTGATGGTTCTAAAGTGAGTACTATGATCAACCTGCAGCACTCGGTGGTTGCGTTGTATAAAAAACAGAGAAAAATGCCTTATTTTTTTATTTTCTTCATTCAGTTTTAAAGGTGATATTGATTTAAAAAAAAATAGCTTCCCACAGAAGTCTTCACAGCTGATGAGAACTTTGAAAATTACGTCAGTCAATGGTTTATGTGACAAAGTTATCATTGACCAAAGCCCTCCCCGTATATCTCAGTCACTTGGCTCATGGTTTAACATTCAACTTTCAGTTCCCAAAAGTATTCATTCAGAACAGATTTACAGACACTTTCAAATAATAAGGTACTAACCTTTTACACTCACAAACACAGACTGATATTAAGAAAGGAAAGATCAACTGGGCAGCTAGTTATCCTCTGCCAGGATTGCATAGCCTGCTTTTTTTACTGCCATCAGCAGGACCCCATTTTCTAAAATTTATTTCAAGACAGTAAAGGCAAATGCTTCTGTGCCTCACAAATATCATCTAACAGAGATCATTGCCTGTCATTACCACCGCCACCTTCTCCTGTGGTGAAAGGGCACGACAAAGATTACAGCGTACTGTGGTTTCTTAAAGTAGTAATAAGTTCAAGTAACCCAAGCATCTCTATCTACTATAACAGACTGTGGCTGTTTGTGTTTAGACAGTGCAGGGACTTATAAGTAAGCTGAAATGAGAAAAGTACAGATGATAGATTACTGATAAGCAAAAGAATAAACTAATCAGGAGTTTCTGCTGGTGGAAGTGAAGATACAGGAGGCAGACTGTGATGCACATATTAGTTCAGTAAGGGATTTAATAAAGTGAAAGAAACTTTGCAGTAGAGTCCCATGATAGTATACAGTAAGCTTATCTTCTTTGTTCTAAAGGAGAGCACCAAGGCATAAATAACGTTATCACATTCATTTACAGTTCCTGTGTTTTTTTTAAAGGACTATAATAGTTTTTGTCTTAAAAATATACTTTAGGTGATAAAATTTTATTATTGGTTATTATTTTCTACAGAAAAGAGAAGATGGATTGTAAATATACAAGGCATCATAAACCTGCAAAGTGAAGAGGGCAATGAGAACTTTGATATTGTTCCTCTATTTTTTAGCTGTCCTTGTGAAATCAATATAAGTTATCATTTTCAGCCAAACTGTTTACTTCATAGATTCTCCATTTTTTCCCAGAGGTTTCCTGACAACTCTCCACAATGGCAAGAAGCCAACATTTCTACTTCAAAAATCCATCAAAAAACCTTCATTTCAGTCCCAGCCAAGAGGTCATAAAATTTTTGAACTATAAACTGAGAAGAGCTTTGGAGAAGAGCATGGAGACAGGTGTGGATAAATTGGGACTACATCTGTAGCTCTACACTCTCTGTAAATCCATAAGTCAAGGAAAGCTTTGTGTAATAGATCAGCTTGGCACAAAACACAGGAGCAGCTCAAAATATGTATACGCCAGGTGGAACTTGAAAAAACATTTATCTAAGTCCCATAGGCTCTGTGGATGTATGAGCTGCAATGCATTATTTGATGCACAAAATGAAATACAGGCATTAGAATAAACTTGCTACATGAACTTGCATTAGACTAGAGAAGTAAAGCCAAAATGCCTCACAATTAAAACCACAAATACTGTATTTTATATTGTTCTTTAATGAAATATTTATTGTTTAATTAACTACAGATACATTATACAAATTTCATGTCCAATGTTGAAAAGCAGGTCTCCTTCTGTTATTTTCTTCTGTTCTTAAAATAGTGCTTAATTTGAGCCCAGACCAAACAAGCAGAGATTTGGTGATCTATCTGAAAGAGAGAGCAAGTGATTTGTTAATTCCATATCCATTCATACAATGTCTATACAAGATTTTGAAATATTATAGAACTTTTCAATTTGTTTTTGATACTCCTCACTGAGCTCAGTAACTGAAAAATAATGGATAGTCGAGCATGATGCTGAGAGCCTTGAGTTTTCTTATTAAGAGCCAACCCAAAAGATCAATAAGAACAGATAAAATACAAACACATATTAAAGGAAAACAGGATGCAAAAATCAAAGTAGAGCAAAGGTTGCTGGGGAAGTACAGACCTCAGGCTCCTAAAATTATATAGAAAGAGAAAGGAAATAAAGGAGAACGTAAGTACTACAGTAAAGGACAAAATGAAAAGGGTTGGGGAAAAAGAAATCAATAATGTTTTGAAGTAGGAAGAGACATGAAAGAATAAGTTACTATCTGCAAGGAAGCACAGAATTTCCATGCAAAAACCCTTTCTTGAAAACATTCTAATATAATCTGGTTATCTAATTTGCAGACAGAGCTAAAATGAAATACTAATGCTTCTGCCTTTTCAGCTGCTGTTCTTACTCCTTAGATTCCCTCTACCCTCTACCCGGATCCTTGAAAAAGCAATGAAAAAAAAATTAAGTCTTGTCCTCACAATTACACAAGTAATGACCACTGAAGTGTTTATAGTAGTGTTTTGTGTAGTAACTACGAAACACACAAAATGTTATAGATACATTAAATACAGTACCTTGACAGAACTTTCTGCAATTCCATGTAGTATCCTGCAGAGGCGATTCAAGACACTCATCGTTTCTGTGGTTTCCGTATGTTCTTGACTGTCATTTCTCTTCCTCTGACTTTTACTGTCTTGCTAATTAATGTTCTGTTTTGCATTTTGACACAAGTTCAAAGCCTGGCCTTTAGATTTTGATTACACAACGGTGTGTAGCAAAGAAGAAGCTGTATGAGTCATATCATGTCTTGAAAGCAGACACTGTAGCATGGAGGGCTTGACACTAATCAGCACAGTACTTGTGTCCCTGTGAGCTTAGGACCACCCATTCTGGCATTCTCTGAGCAAAACCTACGCAGGGGGAGGGGGAAAAGGTAACAGGCAGAAAGTGCAGAATAACTCCTCGCTGGAATTTTTTACTTGCACCAAGGTAACATTTGGTGGAGAAGACACCATGATGCTCATCGCTGTGTAAATATAGTAAAATGCTCAACAACAAAGGTTATGGAAGTCTGTGCAACAGTGATTTTGCAGAGAATTAAAGAAGAGATGCTGTACTAGACAAGAGTCAACATTTTGTAATTACTGAAATGCTAACAAGTTAATGAGCTCACTAGGAGAGAGAGGCCTTCACTAAAACCTGCAATAGATGCCGTAACACACACCACGAACATTTTGTGCATTTGAATCACCCTAGCTAGGAAAGAAACAGGGACAGACTTTACAAACTGCTGCTGAATCTCCTAGGAATAGGTGACATGTAAAAACATCTAACTGGTCCCAGAAAGCCAATCCCAGCAAAAGACAGACATTAGGGATCACCACAAGTGCTAAACCATTGTCATGCTTACAGAAACAGCACTAATTAATATAAGGTGGATTTACCCACTTCCTTCTGAAAAGAAAACACAATTAAAAAGAAGTGTACAAGTGTTTTTAAAGCCTTTTCTGTTATAAAAAATCACGGTCTTCACAAGTCATTTTTGCAAAGCATTGTATCATTAAGATCAAATACTTCTTCAGTTGTATTTCTCAAGGTTGCTAAAACTTTGGAATCAGCCAAAGCAAGTTAACTCTGTTCTACATTACAATAAACTCAGACAACCCTATAAAATCAGCCGTCTATCACAGCTGATTTTTACATATGCTATGTAATTATAATCTCACCTGTCATGGTGTCTTTCCTAGAAGTGTGTTCTCCCTTATTTCCATGGTAAGTGGCGTTTGTTCCAGTTGATTCATAGTCTGTTTTCCTTTCTTTTAGGCTGATCATTTCCCGGGGTGAGGCTGGGGCACTTGCTAGATCATAAAAATGGATTTATTTTTTCTCGCCACATATCACTGAATGTACTGTTTAAAGTAAACATTTTAGTAACGTATGTATTTGCTAGCAGATTAATGTCAAGCTGTTTGAAGAAACACCTCCATGTTATGAAAGAAAAGAAAACGTGCTGTTATTTCAAATACACTACAAATGTTTTAATACGATTATTAACTCCAAATATCATTTTCACCTTTTTTTTTACTTACACCCATCATCTAAGGTGATCATTAAGAAAAAGTACAGTAATAATAGTTTTTTTTTTCTCTTTTATCTTTTCAGACTCTGATGTGTCAAAACTTTCTGGTATATGTACTTTTGCTTTTCTTCTCAAAATGGTCAATTAATTAACTTTCAACTGAGTAGAAAAAAAATATAAAAGGAGAAAAGCCCTTATAAAATGGATTCCTCCCTTCTCTGTTGAAGATAAACAAGCCCATGAAATAGTTCTAAAGGGAATGGGAAGAAAAGAAAGATTTTTTTTTCATAGAAAACATGTAGGAAAGAATCCCTAACACTTAAAGGTAAGTCTAATAATTTCTCTGTCACTATCTATGTAGGAACAGTTGATATTAAAACACTATTTCTTTCATCATGTGCTGGGAAACTCTGCAAGTGTTTAGAAGCTGAGACTGCTGAAAGAAGGAGGTTGGGGGGGAATGTTATGGAAAAAATTGGCTCATACGATTGTTCCACAATTGACTCTGAGTGAATAAGACTGACTGTCAGTCAGTAAGAAAGATGCTAACTGAAACTCTTGCTACAGCTAAAAGCAGGGAAGTGCCAGGTGACTTGTAGTGCCAGGTTTGTATGTGATTTTAATGCACTGGAGAATGTGAGGGTGGCGCTGATCACAAAGACTCACAGCTTGTGATGCTTAGACAGGAAAAGGGGAAAAAAGCAGGGACAAAAATAATGGATTGCAAGTGAACTGACTTCACTGATTTAGGTGTTGGGAGATACCATGTGGTTTCCCTGTTGTGGAGGGAATGGGAGGGGAGGGAGTACAAGGTGAGCATCCCAGAGCCTAGTAAAGGCATAGTGGTAGAAAAATAGATAGACTGCTCGTGCGTATTTCCACACCTTCCCCAGCTGCCACCCAGACATTCAATATATGTTAAAATAGTCTCCAAAGCAATAGCAATGTCATTTAAAAATAAATAAATAAATACATACATACATACATAAATAAATAAGAAACGTCTTCCAGCATCTCTAAACAATGTTATAATTTTTAGTTAAGGAGCAGGGAAGCCTTCCTTGCACAGTGATGCTGAATTCTGTTCAAATTGGTTCTGCTGGCCCTAGCCTCTGAATTTACAGAGCAAATATGGGACAGATAGCTTTTATTATGGAGGTATTAAAACTGGGGATTGCTTTTAAGTTGCTTGTCAATACTGATGTAATTCTAAAGATGATAAAGGCAGCAAACATGAAGATATGAAGAAACGTGACATTAAGTTACCATATCATCTAATGGGGACTTGACTCCCACAGGGGACAAAACAGAATGCATACCTTGAAAAGGTAACTAACACTTGGATGCATTTTGTTTCACGTACTCTGGTAACACTTTGAAGTATTCCAGTGTTTTGAATACAACTGACTGATAAGAACAAAACCATTTCTCTCTGTTCCCTGTAGAAATTATACCTTTCCTCTCATGTTAGAACAATTGCCTTTTGGCAAGTGTTAAAATCCAGAATTGCCTTCCTCCAGAGTTTTTATTGGAAGCAGAGATATATCGAGTAGTCGACATATTGAGAAGTAACATCAAGACTTTCTCCTCTTATTCTTAAAGTACACAAAATAGACAGAGCTTTCTACACTACTTACAAGTACTGTATCACCAAGTCCTCGAGATGGATGGGACATTATGGGTTCATTTACTTCAAACATTTACCCCAAGGTAGGATGCACTATACCAAAATAATTCTTGACAGACTTTTGTCTACAACTACAGATCTCTGATGACAGAGACCACATAACTGCTCCAAGCAGTTTATTACAGCGTTTTGTTTTCCTACCATTAGAAAATGTTCGATGTCTGGCTAACCTGACTCCTTGCTGCTCAATATTTTAATTCGTCTGCTATGAAAGTAGAGAAAGTTCACACCATGCCTCTTTGCAGCTGCCTGTTACATGTTTGAAGACTTGGTGTGTACCTCTTCTCGCTGCCCTCATCTCGTCTCTGTTCTTTGAGTTAAACAATTACAGCCCATTCAGTGTGTCCTCATATCCCAATTTCTCCATTTCCTGATTTATGTTTGCAACTGACAAAACCCCCTAAATCATTTCTAATGCACTTTCATCTAGCTAGATATTCCCCTTAGAACTTATTTGTAAATGATCGGATCTTTGTTTCCCTTTGGGCAGTTATCTCCAATGTCTCAGGACAACTCTGAATTCTAACAATGCCCTCCAGGGTAGGTGACCCTTTCCCAGGTTTACGTCACCTGCCAAGTTAACTGGCACCCTTTGTGTATTACCAGGATCATTACGAAAAACATTGCAGAGTCCTGGACTCAAGACAAACCTCCAAGGAAAGCAGGCTTCCATTTAGCAAAGCATCACACCTATTCTTTAAGAATGGTTTTCAGTCTGTTTTGTGTTGCCACGTTTTCTGGACTGTTTGCAAACTTGCCCTAGCTTGCCTATAAAAATCACACGTGAAGTAGTTTCACCGATTATTGTAGATTTCATTTACTGGCTATTCCTTTCCACAAAGCCTTGTGACT
Organism: Netta rufina; assembly: GCF_964035555.1. Classification (NCBI taxonomy): domain Eukaryota; kingdom Metazoa; phylum Chordata; class Aves; order Anseriformes; family Anatidae; genus Netta; species Netta rufina. The sequence goes on along the minus strand of NC_140124.1, from coordinate 83,463,204 downwards.
ATGCTGTGGAAGAAATTCAGGTGGAATTATAAGAAGAAATCCTATTGAATCAATGCTTGGATTTGATATGGGTACTACCAGACAGTAACTTGTACTACAATGTAGAAGTAGATACTCCTAAGCAGCATTTATGTTCCTATAATCTCTGAGGTATTCAGATTGTGATTACTTTCTCCAACAGTTTTCTAGAACATAAATCTGAGCTGACTGCTCTGTAATCACATGGGCTCCTCTTCCTTCAGAAACAGCCACTATGTTTGTCCTTTGCTAGCCTTCAGATGACTCCTCAGAGCAGTAAGATTCATAAGAAATATTTTTTGAAGTGTGTTCTATAAGCATCAGAAGTGAGGAGATAGTCCTGGGCAGAGATAGAACTAAGGTCTCAGGGCCAGACATTTCAAGTGCCTTGCACTTGTCAAAATGAGATTTTGAACAAAAAAGGCAAAGAAAAAAAAAAGGAATTCCTTGCAAACCGACTTGTGTAATGACAGTCAATAGCAGCTCTCACTGGGCTGTACTTCTGGACACTTCAAATTTCCTCAGTGGTTGCTCTGCAGGACTAAGACACCACTAATAGATACTTAAAACTATTTTCGTAAAAATCCATCTACTGCATGATGCTGATGGCAATAATTGGTTTGGCCTATTTTAATTCTAAATTCTTAGTATACCTATGGAATGGCAGCATTTGATTGAGCAAGTAGTAAAATTGTTTTACTCTGTTTACCTTAAAGGAATTTCACTGAGAATGGTTTTATCTAACCAAGATATGTTTTACCTTAGAATAAGATGATGAAAAAATGCTCAGATTTCTGAACAGAAAAGTAAATTAACACGGAGGTGTAAGTTGCCATACTTACACTAATTCATTGCAGGGATTGTACAGAATTAATGATAGCTGGTCTAAATTTGTCATCAATATTACATGAAGACCTGTAGTCAACCTTTTATTAAGCTTGCATATGCATGTGTATGTACACTTATATACACATACACACATTCACATATAATCAGAATAAAAGCTGACATAAATCATGTGGATCTTTCAAATTCTGCCAAGTGTACAGAGCAGTCATAAACAGCTTAATGGTTGTCATGACTAGCAAATAGAGTAGCAGAGTTTCCTCATGCTATCAATAATCAACCTGAGATTAATCTCAATCAGGAAAACACTGCATAGTAATTCATAAGAAAAAGTTAAGTAATATTCTTTCTGCTGTAGAAGTTGGCACATTGTCATGCAAGAAAAAAGTAAAGGTAATTCCTACCTTGAATAGATAGTTCAAGTAAGAGTAAATAATGCATTTTGTAGGCTTTCATCATTCTTAACAGATCTGCATGCCAGTGACATTGCTTAACAGAGAAAAATGACAGTGATGGATTATTTCTGTCTTTACTTCAGCCCTGGAAGCCTGCACTTACCTGAGCGGTTGTTAGGAGACATGCGCACGGGAGAGATGGAGGGCGTGCGTGATGAAGAGTATGGTCTTTGCCGATCCCTTTCTATTGTTGAAGATGAGGCTACAAAGTGATACTGTGACCATCCATCCTGCAACATCAAACATTGTGACAGCAGTCAGCAAATTTGCCATACAGTTCTTGGCATTAAGCAGAGAGTATTTTCCTCTACTTTTTTTTTTTTTTTTTAAACTACTTATATACAAGTAGACTACTATCTTTTTCCTGCCACTGGGTGGCAAATACTCTTACTGGTGCAGGATTTGATTTGCTGACTGTACTGAAACACCAGAACAATCAAAATGCAGAAAGTTCTGTAAAGTAACATATTTCGGAAAGATTCATATTATGAAAACACTGAACAATGTTTTAAGTTATTTGTTTAATAGTTCTGTCTTTTTCCTTGCCTCTAGTTTCACATTCTAAATGATCTGAAAATATTCCAAGTCATGAAACTGCCTGTTTTCACAAGGTTTTGCTTTAAATCATTTCTGTCTTATTAGGAAATGGAGGAAGTAGATGGTGAAGCTGCAGGATTATCAAAATTAATGTAACTACTTGGGTATCTGCAGTCTAGTAAAGTACATTAAGTGCCCATTTGTTCAAACTGAGTGAAAAAGAATCTATTCATTTTCCTCATTGCATTTTTCTCCAAGATGCACAGAAAGAAATTGTATGTCTTGTATTTAAGACTGTGGTAATAGTGATGCATTTTAAGAAAAGAAACAAAGTAATAAAAATGTTAGAAACTGCCAGTTTTGAAATAAAAAGGGAGTTTCACATTTCGTTCTTGTATACAACGTCACACCCAATAATTATGAACTTTACATTTTAAAATGGAAACTAAAAATAATATTTTGAAAGTATTGTGAGAACATAAATTGACTTTAGCTAGTGCCCTTAGAAACCACAATATTCCAGATGTCTTAAAGTATTTACAGATTTTAACCACCTTCATCACTGCTTAATGTTAAATCTAACTCTGTAAAACAAATTGAGTTTGCCCAGTCTAACACTCAAGATACAGTCTAAAAATGCCTACTTTCTGTTGTGCTCAGTGGAAATTGAGGCAAGCACCTGGCATGGCACTAAACAAAAAGTTGCAGTGAAATACTGTGCTGGATAAAAAACAAAAACATTATATAATATTGCCAACAACAACAACAAAAAAAAGCTGGAATTTCACTCTTGCTTACGGAAAAACAACTCTGCTTTGGGGCTGAAAAGGATATTTCCACCATAGGCTGCTCCTGACACCCAGCTGTGATGCCCACCCTCTCCCACCTCTGCCTTGGCACAAGCCATCTCTCCAGCTTTGTGCCCTCCACAGGCACCAGGCTCTCTGAGCTGCAGTAGGGGATGGCTTCAATGCTTCCTTTCCACCAAACTTCTATGAAATGGAACTCAGCAAGAGTGTAACAGGCTTCTCTTTTGAAAACAGCAGGAAGAAAGAAGGCACTTACATTTGGTGCAGAGGGAAATGTTGTAAGTATATTAGGAGAGACAGACTTGACACCTAGCTACAGATTCTGAACGTCTGTACTCCTTACATAATGCATTTGTGTAAACACGGGTATATCTCAGTCATGAGTTTAACAGAAAAAAATGGAGGAGAGAGACATGGGCCATGGCTTTTCTAGTGGGATCATTATTTTCCCTAAAATAGGTAGTGAGCATATGTCCACGGGGGTCAGTCATGTTAATGAACTGCATCTTGTATTTCATGACAGTCATGTAAGAAACTATGAGGAAGAAAACCGGTTAATCAATATAAGATAGTAAGAATTCTTGAAAAAGAAACAGCTAATCTTTAATACTGCTTAAGCCAAAAATTTCTATATCTAATCTTTCATTTCCAGCAAGCCACTTTTACACAAGCATTGTCCTCCAATGTGGAGGGAGGATAAGAGCGCTAACAAAAACATCTGTAACCCCCTAACTACTTAATGCTGAATCAAATTGGAAATTATTAGAAACCTCTCAATACATGCATATAGGTTTTTAAAAAGAACTGATGGCTTATAATTAACAGCTTACATCTAATCATCTTATCCAAGCATCAAAACTGTAAGTAAAATACTTTTGTGTTATTTAACTTCCATGGTATTTTTTCTACTATACAAATGAAGCCACAAACATAAGAAGCCCGTGCCTTTATCCTGCTGAGGAAAAATGGTTCCCCTCTTTCTCATTCTCCAGGGTCTGAAGTTCTTTTAAGAAAGGTGACCTCTATAATTCACTGTGTTACATTTTGCTAACCATTTAGTTCTTTTAAGCAGACTCCTTTGCTGAAACAGAAAATACCAAGAGGACCAGACTCTAGATCTGATAAAAGAAGAAGGAAAAGGCTATTTATTCCCATCTACCTGCAAGAGAAGGAGATACCTGCCATGCTGAGGCAGTGCAACTCTGAAATGCTTCCAGCTCCATGTATCTGGATGCACACATGGCCATGCACACTGTCCTTTTGCACTTTTGTTTCCCACAAATAACTCCCTGGCATGTGGGTCACAGCAGAGGCATAGCACTCCCTGATGCATCCTTTGATCGAGATGATCAAGGGACTGAGCCTGCGGAGTGTGCTGGAGATTTTGTACCTGTTCCAGTACCTCAGCAAAGCCTGAGCTGCTTCAGTGAGACTCTGGGATTGTTTGCAAAGGGAACCATCAAGAAATTCAGGAAAAACTCTTTACAGAAAGGTCAGCCCCTGATGAAAGGAGGTGTACAAAGCCCTTGTTACCATCTTCCATCTTTTCCAGATAAATCTTTTTTCAAATTATCCATTAAACGATGAATGCTTAGTAACGCTATGAATTACGAATTATTAAAGCTAGAGTGCAAGTTTGGATTTTCTAGATCCTGTCCACATTAGAAACTGGAATTGTACAAGCTGTGACAACTACAGTTAGAAAATGAATGTAGGAGGCATGATTGTGCTCCATGAATTGACATAAACTTCTACAAACTTACAGTGTGAACTTAGCATGTGAGTAGCTTAAATAGTTTATTTTTATTTTAATTCAGAAAAATAGTGACCCAAACCTTCCCCTAAGTCTAAATTTTCTCCCATTCCCTACTCCCTCCTCTCTCTGTATTGTTCACATTAATATCTAGACCCACTATTCTGATGGGAAGTGGGTGAAATCCCTGTAATGTGCATGGTCCTACAGACTGCAGAGAAACTGTGTGTGGCACCAGTTCTGTTCCGTGGAGTATTAACAGATACTTTGTCAGCATTGCTTCCTCACCAAGAGCATTGCAAGGTACCTCACCCATTAGGGAATGAAATCCAGCTGCAGCTAGGATGCTAGCAATGGCATTCTTCTCTGTGGCAGACTTTTTGCCCCTCTTCTCCCTGCAAATCTTAACTTTTCTCTTTGCTGAGGGTAACGTCTGTTGTAAAGTCTTCAAATAAAATGTGCTATATAACTTTCAAGTTTGCAAGCATGATCAACTCAATAAGTTGGGCCAAGAGTGAACTTTAGCATGAATATTGCTGCGACTTGGCATTGCTTTTGACTAAACAAGGCATATTACTGTCACTGTATGAACAACTTCATGGTGTTTCTCAAGAGCATTATGGCCAGCTCACAGATGCCATAGTATTTCAAAACGTTAATAATTTTAAGTGATCTGTCTTTAGCTCTCCTCTGTTAGAAGAAAAAAGTTCCTTTCTTTGGAAAGGTAAACAGTTTGTAACAAATTCATTAAAGCTATCCCCATCAACAATTCCAAAAGCTATTAGTGTTAAATATTGAAACTAATTTTTAAGAGCCTAAAGGGAGTATTTTCAATTTAATGCCGAGATAAATACCACCTGACATGATGGCTGCTTTCATTAGTTTGTTTCAGCTCTAGTGCCTGTAATGAAATTTAATTAAATTGATTTGGGTACTTAAAGGTACAGTATATAAGTGTCCTGCAGAGACAAAAGCTAACTCAACAGCCAAGTGTGTGAGACTGCATTTCAGAAGCCAATTTACCAGCCACAAACATGATCTAGGAGAGGAAGAGGGAGACAAAAGGACCTGACAGATTGAAAAGAAATTCAATGTAGTTCTGTTACAGAATGGATGGCATTTGTTAACTGGCAGCAATTAATTAATAGGTAGCAACTGCACACTACAGGAAGGCACAGAACAACCAGAGCACAGAAATATCATCCTGTGTTCCTACCATCTCTTCCAAAATATCTTCTGTTGGGCTTTTCTCTATATTTTGGCTATAACGAATACATGCATTTTCCCTCAATTGCACTCTGTTAAGTCAGATGTTAAAGGGTATGTGTTAAAGCTCAATCTGCGATGATGTGTTTCTGATCACATGCTCCTTGGAAAGCTGTAGGGATTATAATGTAGGAACTGGGGTGGAGGTTGGATCACTGCAGAAAATAAGTGTGATATTGTAGTCTCACTGAACACCTCTTACTGGGCTTAAAGAGTCAACAGGTCCTTGGTCTCCCTGCTCAACTCAGACTCATTTTGAAAATAATTTTCTTCAGGCCCATATGAAATAATGATTTAGTCAGGGTGACTAAGCTTACTATGCCAAATACCTATTATTACCTAGGTATTTTATCTTATAAAAAGATAATTTGGGTTTTCTCCATTATTCTTTTTCATGTTTAAAATGTAAGAGAAAAGAGAGAGTAGTTTTCTATTCTGTTTGAAATTTCCATATTGTGCTCAAATTTTTTGTGTGAACACAATTTCCAAATGTGTTCAAATTTCCATAGCTCTGTGGTAGCAGAGTCCTTGACTTCAGGTGGTGTCCTCCTGAGGTGGGTGATACCATACATGCTATTTCTCTCATTTGTAGTACAGTAACACCAAGAGGACTGAATGAAATTAAAACCTGATTGGAAGTGACACACAGAGACACAACAGGGAAAGAGCTCCTGCCTGAAGAATTCACAGACCCGGGAGGTGAGAGGGGGTAAGACAAAATGGTGTGGCTAAGGGACAAAAAATGGAGTGGTTGGGGACAGATACGGCCAGCATGGATGACCTCGTGGCATCTGCTCAGAAAGAAATCCCACATCAGCTCAGATGCAAACTGCCATGCAGAAAAAATAAAAGAAACCCTACCCTCTGGTGGATTATGCTGATCAGCTGGTATGATGACACTGACTTGAAAGTAACCAGTGGCGTAGAAAAACTACTATGGCTGCAAACAGAGAAATACCCTTCCATTCTGAAGAGCATTTTCTGCCCTGAGTGACTCCTAACCACCGAGGTCCTAACATCCTTGGCAGGTCCTCAAAAGCAGAAAAATCTCACTAGGGAAAAGAAACAAAAATGATGCAACAACTCTGATAATGAAACAGCCAAACTCCTAGAAACTACAGAAGATGTGTCCCTCCCCCTTTTCAGTTTGCCAACTCCCCACCATGCTACTTCTTGCCTCAGGCCTGATCCTGCTCACGTTTGATTTAACAGCCCATTGACTTAGAGCATACAGGACCAGACCTGTTTTGTCCTTCTTCCTACCTGTAAGCTGGCATTTTACTGGTTCCAGTATATTAATTGTAATAATAATTGCTTGTGGTAATAAGCTGTAGAAATGTAAAAGTTTAAGAGGCAACCACTTGCAGGAAACAGTAACTAGACCCACCACAAGCGGACAATAGTGCAATAAGGCAAGGTGTCTGTAAGAAAATACATAACATTGGATGAACTTGCTTTGAAACTCATCCAGAAATTGCTGCAGGAGCTGCTGGTTTTGCCTTTTTCACGAGCTCAGGCCCTGCTGTCAGGTTACATGAAACTTTCTGACTGGTGTACTCCAGCATGACACTGTCTACAGTAAAAGATAAATCTGATGTGAACTAAGTCAAGGCACATCAGACTTACACAGGTTTGGGCAATTCTTCACTGGAATGTGTTGTCACGACACTAAGACGTAACTGAAATCAGAACTGTATCAAATTATCTATGTACCTCGACATATGAAAGTTATGTGCGTCACTTGACTGTGGTGAGAAATGGGAAATGATAACAAGGCTGGGGTGATCCACACATGTATCTAACTAAGCTCCTGAATGGGATTTTTGACATAAGTATAAATGTTTAGCAACCATCAAATTTATCATTAGGCTTTACAACCTGGGATCACATAGTTTTGTTCCAATAGGAGGGGCAGAAAGAAGAACAAATACATTTCCCAGGGCTCCTCAGGAGGCTGCTCCATCAGTATTGCTACTGAGACAGCGAGTCTGGCTTCTCTCTCCCCACTGGCACCACTCCAGCAGACCCAAACCACCACCGCGAACATACATGAATTTTCAGCTCCCTAGCAGGACTGCACTGTGTGTGCTAGTAAAGTGGCTGGCAAGGAAATGTCAGCGGCTGAAGGACAGGAGAGATGGCTGTTCTCTACAAAGGCCCCTGCCTTTGTACTCGAAGTGTGTTTACTTTGAAAGAGGGATTTCAACAGAATTAAAAATGTCCCTGATGCTGGAAACACTCCTGAAACAAACAAACAAACCAACCAACTAATTCTAGATAGACCATATATGTTAAAAAATAAAGGTGTTCAATTCTGGGGTTTAAATTTACAATGCCAATTCCTACTACCAGTACACAATTCTTGAGAAGATTGTCCTTTCTAGATTTACTTTTTTTTTTTTTTTTTTTTTTTTTTTTTTTTTTTTTCAGGGAAAACTCAAAAACAGTAGGGAATTCCTGGCCACTGATCTGCTTCATAATGTATTCTGAATTAATCTATTTATTTGACTATTTATTTATTTATTTATTAATGCCATCAGCTAAGTTACAAACACTTATAAAGAGGAATTTGACATTTATACTCCAAGGGTTTCGTCTTTTACTTCCAAAATGGGAACTCAAGACATGTTAAGATGATATAAGATAACAACATAAGATATGTTGTTGAACAGAGGGGTAGGGATTGTGCCTGGAAGATCCTGGCATTGTCCCAGTTTACACACTAGTTGCGTGCTTCTGAGTTAGATCCTTCAAACTGATTCTGCATTAAGCCTGCAGGTGGAAATCTGGAGTAATTTCACTAACTTCAACAGACATAGGACTGCTGACTCTAGTTCTCCTGTTTCCCCTCCTCTCCCAAATAGTTATGAGCCATGCCCTCAAAATCCACAAATACATGAAATAAAGACATGGATTATCCAAGCTCACATTAATTTGAGGGTTTTAGTATTTGTGTATATAGTCTTAATAACACAGCTTATGAAAGCCAGAAAGTTACTTAAAACAGAGATATTACACAGGTTTGGTGGAGCTAACAATATTATAATTATTTGGATAAAGTTGCTCACAGTACAACCACTTGTACCATATAGTTGTAATAACTGGAAGTGGTCAAAGGACAATAGAGTTTGCTTTCCATGCCTTCTGATGATGGTGCTATGCTGACTTGCTGACAACACGTTATGCTGGGAGGAAGACACCTGAAGCTGCTTGAGCTTGGGATGAAGGCCTCCCAACCCTCCCTTGTCCCAGCGTAACTGAGGGAAGTGGGCAGGGATCCCACTGAGGGCATTTCAGGAGCAGTGCAATCCCTCCAGTGAATACGAAGAGCAAGGGTGGCTGAGCTGGGAGGTGAAGGAGCAAGCCAGCTGGGTGGCAGAGCTGCCAGCAGATCGGCCACTCCTCCTGGTGGCTTTCAGCCCTCGATGCCTACTCACTGAGGGACTCCCTGGCCAGGTCTGTGTGGCTGTGCTTAGGACGCACACCACATCAGTCCCCTCTTACCATATGCAGTGGGCTCGACTTCAGGATTTCTTTCCTTTTTACTCCAAATTTAAATGTACAAATGTGTTTTACTTATACATGACAACATCTGCATTGCAGACACAGAGAAACTTCAATTTCTTATGAAGTTGTAAGAGGAATATCCATTCAGGGCAGCATGAGGCTAAAAAAGCTCCCAGCCAGACAATCATTTACCACAACAGAACTGCCTGGCGCTGAATGAGGATTATTAAGTTTTCTGTAGGGTCTTTAAAGTGCCATTTTCACAATCAGCAGTTAGACTCCTTTGCTACACGAGACACAAACCCCCCAGCTGCCACCTCAGCGGCCCTGCGAGCAGAGCCATTTTTCCCCGATTGTCAGCCTTCCACACCAAACTCATCTACAACATTTTCTCTCCCTGATTTTCACTTGTCATTGCAAAGCCTGAGGTACTTTGGAGAGCACCACCCATTTTTTCTTTTAAAGTATCTTAGATAGCCTTGTCCAGTTTATTTATTTTTTTCCCCAAATGTTTTGTTGGTAGCATTATCATCTTCTAATCACATCTCCTACCGTAACGTTAGATCTCATCCCTTGATTTTAGCAGTGGAGAGCCAAACAATAAGGGAGAGATATGTTAATTGCTTGCCAAATCTAGCCAAGTGAAAAACAGCTAGATAACTATCCCTGGTTGTTTTATACAGCGCAGCTCTGGGGGGTTCAGGAAGTCACTGAGGCATTGCTTTACCTATCCATAATTAATTATTGATTTCCTGTTTTGTGAGTTGCAAAGATGACAAGACCTAATCTGATGAATAAAATAGCTGTAAGAAAAGGGAACTGTACGTGAGGCAAAGCATCAAGGACAAGATTTCAGATACAGCAGAGTTCATTATTCATTTCGCTCAGCTTATATGCAGCCAAATAATAAACCTTTCAAAACACTGCAATAAAATGAAATAAATTCATTTTTCAAAGTATCACTTTGCCTCTTATACAGAAATAAAATTATTCAAATATATTTCACAGGAAATGATGCAGTATCTGGCCCTTCAGCTAGAACTTCTGCTCCTTTTCTATTTTGCCCTGCATCAGGCATGTTCTACAATTTAAATTATAAAAATCACAAAGAACTGTTTTTGCTTCTATCTCATATGCACAAAGAAAACTGTCCAAGAAAGTATTTACAATAATTTTTGACTTGTTTTGTTATTTTAATCCCAGTAATGTTAAGCTCTCTTAACATGCTTATGCCCTATAAATGCAATCTCTAGGTTTTGCCAGGGACAACCCAACCAAAAAAACATCCAACACACCTTACTTATTTTGTATGTATCAAATCATAGATCAACCAAATACAACCTTCCTGTTATACCTGTGAACATAAACCATGATAAAATCATCATCAGAACAAAATTTGCACAGCTGGTTCTTATGAAAATGGTAGGATTACCTACAATGATTGTGACCAAGACCCCTTAGGGTTTTGTGCCTCCTAAGGAGCAGCACTGGGAATCACTTTGTTCAAAAGTGTAGCTGTCTGACAAACAAGGAATCGGTGACCCTTCAGATAAAATCACTAGATAAACCCCTGATGTCCTTGGTTTCCATTCAAAAGATCTTGCAAAAATATGCTTAAATTAGAGAGTTAGAGATCTGAGTGACTGTTATTAAGCTGCCTCAGTTTTAAGGACATTCATCTTCAAACATGCAGTTAACGAACATACACAGACATTAAGAAAGAGACCTGCATATTCTTTTTTACTGAAATACCACTAAGAGTTTTCCGTTCAGTAAATAAGACCTTTAGTACTGTTACATCAAATCAGAATATACTATCGCACCAAAGCCTGTATCTCTATGGAGGAAACACAACTTTATAAGCACTTTGTAAAACTGCAAGTAATAAAAACCATTTAGAAACTGTCAGTGAGACTTTTCATTTCTCCTTCTTGTGGGAAGAAGAAGCTATAGCTCTTTTATCAAGATGAACTATATCATCTAGTAAATAAAGTAAAACAGCTCAGAACAAAGCACGGGTACTAGAAAAGAGACACCTTTCAAAATACAAGGGTTCTTTCTCAGAGTCTGAACTGGCAGACATGTTTTGGTCATTTTGGTATTCTGTTAGCCATTTTAGGAAGATAAGAGGAAACAAACAGGAAGGACTTCCAGCTATTTTTTCACCACTCATTATTAGGTCAGAAAATAAGAGAATTGAGAATAGGATATCACCCTACCAGCTTAATATTTCATCAAACTCTGAGCTTAAAATTTCATCAAACTCTGATTGAATTTACATGTTCTAGCCACATTAAACAAACACTTTTAATCTCTTACAGAACCCATAAGAACTAGGATTTTGATAGCATAAGTACAGCATCACACAGGAGCACCAGCAAAAGATGACCAGTGCTACGTGTCATACCATCACAGATTGACTGTTTACCTATGAAAAGAAAATACTCTTTGAGAACCATAATAATGAATGCAATTTAATTTCCATCCCCTCTCTTGTGCTTGCATATTCCATTATCAGGAAAAGCTCTGCTGATTTGATTCCTTTGCAAAACTATAAGCAGCTCTCTGATGTATTGGTTCAAGTTTTCTGGGAAAAACTGAATTTATTGCCCATAATTGCATGCATGTGCTTTTATCTCTGTCTGAACCTAGATATGCAAAAATTGACTAAATTAAATAAATTAAGGATGATATTTAACTGTGAAAGGTAGAAGTGTTCCTTGAGTGAGTTTTTGGGATAAAGATTGACATGAATAAAAATGGTTTACCCTAGCATATATCATTACAAGACAATGTTTTTAACTACAGAAAGGACTTTCCAGTATTGAACATCTGAACTGAGCTTAGTTTTGTTTGCCACTAACTGGTATTATTTAAATATATATTTAAAATTTTAATACATTATTTAAGTGGAGTGGGAATGTTCCCAGTCCAAAAGGATATGCATATAATTTTCTTGTTTTGTATTCAAGTATTAAAACCTAGTCTTATTCTGAGAAACTGTGCTTTTGAGGGGAAAAATTCTGTAGCTGTGACCTTCCACTTCTGCATACCTCTTCAGACTCCCTTACCCTAAGGATATTTAAGAAACTTCAGTTATATAATTCCCTTCAGAAAGAAGGCTCTAAGTCAAACATACTCACTACTGGGTTGCATTTTAAATGTTCTTTACTTCAGCAAAGTTCAAAAGGTGGAGTACCTTAGAGAGACAGACTTTACACAACCATAAGTTTAAATTTCTGTCTTTAAAATCTATACTTAGTCATCTAAAAATGGAATTGGGTTTTCAAGTGAAAAATGCCTAGTGGTTCCCACAAAAGTCAGCTAGAGCTTACCAAGAGATACACTATCAGTGCTGAGAATGCTTTGGCATCACATACATGTATGGTTCAATCTAGTGAATGGTTTGGAAAAACTTTGATTCTTTCCTGATTTGTTTAGCACCTCTTGAGACCAGCAGGTTTGGGATGAGAATGCTGTCAGCTTCTACACACCTCTTACTGATAATTTAGTGCAGCCACTTCTGAATCTGCTTTTTGAAGCAGACTTGTTACAATGCTGATGTTAAAGGAAAGCACTAACGTGCCTTTAAGGCCCTCCTGGGAAAAGCCACAGTCAAGCACAGCTGCAGGTATTTTCTAAGTTCACAGCTCAAACCATCAAGGTTTATTCTTTTAGGAATTCCCAGTCTCTCTGTTCAAACATCATGCTTAAAGGCAGCATCTTCTAAGTCCATGCTGTGTTGTGAGTACATTTTACATACATGTACACATGTTCAAGTACACAGATATATGCACATACAGATATTTACCAGCACATATCAGATATGTAGTTGCACAGATACCTGTGTATTTGCGAGGAGTGGGATGATTAACTTTGCTTTAACTGATCTTAGTAATCACATTTAATTTTTCTGAATACCATTTAGTAAAAGAGCCTCTACCAAAACAATATAAGGACAGGCAAAGTTTGGCTTTAGCTACGCAGGATGGTTTTCATGAAAATACTATCATCAGTACTGAATATTCAATTGAGTATAGACTGTATCTCATTGCTAACTTTTAAAATACAGTAGTAAATGTAAAATGCTTTACAAAGAAACAAATACTGAAATAAGTGAAACACGACTAAAGCAATGGTACATGATAATGCATTGGAAACAAACATTTGAGAGGAATATCACAGAGAATTTAACAAATACAAAATTATAAAAATAAATGAAGTCTATTATACAGTAAATATGATGGAATTCAGAAGCATAAGACATTTGAAAATATATACCTCTAAAGACTGAAATAGAAACACAAGTTCTGATACTCCATCATGTGTTGTCATCATCGTATATGTAATACTGTTAGCATTTTGGATTCTGAAAGACTTTTTGCCCTCTTTGTACGTATGTAAAGGCTGGAAGTAGAATTCAGCACAGACCTAGGCTAGAATATGTTTCCCTTTTGTTATTCAGCTAATGCTGAGCTTTGTCCTAGTCACAGTACTCTTTACCTATATACTAATAAATGGGGTATTTCATATATTGTCAAAGTTAACAGTAACTTTAGGCCATGTAAAATACAAAAAAAAAATTGTAACAGTGTAATAGCAGTCCCTTCTCTTTTTTCTGGTATTGTTAAGAATTCCAAAGGGGTAAAAAGAACTCAGAAAAATATTACTTGATACGTTGGCTAAGTCAGGAAAATCAAATATTATCAAAATCAAAAATTATCTGCTTGACTGCATAAGTGAAATGACAATTCTTGGCATCAAAATAAAATCTGAATAATATTCAGTTTGACTTCGCATCTTATAATACTTCAGCTACATACATGCCATCTTTTTTTCTAAACTGTTCTTAAAAATTTGCCAAATCATGATAAAACAGCTAGGTGAAAAGACTTACTATATTTCTGTTATGCTAGATGCTGAGAATCTCCTTCCTTTTCTCTCTCTCTCTTTTTTTTTTTCCCCAATACAAGAACAGTTTATATACCATTTTTACAAGTGAATACTTTTGCATATCCCTAAGTTTTTACTTGTATAGCTCAGCTCAATTTATCTGAACAATTTCCCCTTTAGACTGAACGATCTTGCTAAATTTTAGAAATTTTGTAAACTGCTATTGTAGAGACAAACGATATATTACTTAAGCAGGAAATCAGCAATGAAAAATACACAAATGCTAAAATTTACTTGACAGTTTTGAATGACTCTTAGAAAATCAATCCCTGGGAAGGCATATGCAATCAAAAGAGGAGTTAAGTCAAACGTTAAGTTTATAAGGTGTGGTGATGCAGCCTAGTTCTAATCATGGCGAAAAAAAATTGTATCAAGCTAAAAAGAAAAAGAAAATTCCAGACTAACATATCATTCCATTAAAGTGTCTTTTGTCTCTAAGAAAGACTGAAAAGATTAACAGGTAATTCTTTGGCCTGCAGCTACTACTTGCTATTGTCTGTGAAATAGGAAATGTATCTTCACTTTAATGAAGAAATACTTCATATTTGCACATGTGTTGGGAAGGGCAAACCTACCTTACATGAACACTGGAGGCTAATATACAGCATGAAATGTAGAATTAATAATAATTCAAATCACAAACACAAAAATCAATAATACCAATTTTTCTCTGGTATTCAAACCAATGACAATTTCATAATTATTTAACTGAATTGTCATTTGACAAAAAGCCACATTTAAAATGTTCATTTAAAAGTAACATCTTTTTATGTAAGACAGACTGAAATAGGAAATATGTATTTGAAGACTATAATTTCTTTTGCTATATTATTTATAGGGTCTGTATTTCCCAGAATTACTCAGATGATGCTTTTAAAATGCATGAATAAGTTAATTCCATATGAATGTTTCACATTTCCTTTATTTAATATCAATTTAGGAATTTGCTTAATTCCTGATCAACATAATAAAGGGATGTCACACAGCATGATGAAATGCTGGGCATTTTAAAAAATCGTATTCCTGTAACATAGAGATTAAAGGATTTACCCTAACCTTGATAGATATTTATGCCTGAGGTATTACAACGAGATCTTCTCTGATGTCTTCTCTCTTCCAGGTAAATTTAGTAGAGGAAAAATAAACCAAAAGAAACAGCATAACCACTGTGTCCTGTGTTACCAGCAAAAACATGCAAATTCCTATTTTCTCTAAATATTTTATTAGAAGTAATATATACATATATATACATAGGTTTCTACATAGATTTACTTAAATGTCACACATATATATAAGATACTATTTTGTTCTTGAAGTAATGCCACATAATCATACTTCATGCAAAAAAATATTGGGAGAAAAAGAAAAGGCTATACTGGATTAAGGAAATGGAATTTTAGTATCTAACTTAAATAATACCACTACTAAAAATGCCCAGTTGTGCTAATTCTCATTGCACTTTAGGCTGAAGGAACTCTTCCTTTTTCTTTATTAACAGAGAATTTGAAAATTAGTACTTTAAGAATTTCATTGGCTATTGGATACACTGATTTCCCAGTAGCTATACTAGTTCACCTAGAATCCTCTTTCTGAAATACCTAGCTACTGCTTTTCTCTTAAAGATGCCATCAGGCCAGAAAAAAAGAAAGCAAAGTTTTTGATAAATTTAATCTGCTATTGCAACACAATGGTTATCAATATCTGCCTTTCTGTTTGAAAGGTTCTGACAAAAAATTAGTTACATAAATGATTGGATGACTGAAACGAAACTGAATGGACTCCACTTGTTCCTCTCTGGTATATGTTGTCCTGAAAGCAAAACTCTGCCTATCTTAGACACACTGCTGAAATGAATCAGATTGCTCCTTCAGTGAAGTGAGCAGTTTTCAGTCTAGAAACTACAGAGTTCATTATATTAAAATGTATAATTTAAAAATGTATTCTCTAGTAGGTTTTTCTACTTTTGATTCAAACATCGTCTGTAGAATGCTTTTGGGTACAAATCTCAGTATGCATTAAACATAACAATTCAACACTGGTCAGCTGACAGCCGGAATACCTGGGTTGGGGAATAGATTCTGGTTTCTCGGCTCTGGGAGAGAGTATGCTGAGCGTGCCATGACCCAGAGTGGTGGGTTGGTGAAAATCCTCTGTCCTCAGCCACAGTGAAGCTTGGGGCCGCCCACTGCCATAAATCAATCAATCAGTCAATCATTTATTAATCAGGTACTTGCATTTCATAGTTAATATAAAAATGGGCTCTAGACAATGCCTTCTCTGTAAAGATAATCCAGTTTTATATTACAGTGTGTGCGGGGATTTACCTTAAGTTAATCCACCCTTCCCCTAAAAGGGTGATACACTCATCTGGAAAAGGCCTTCTTGATTTTATAGAAATACATTAAGTCCCACTGAAAGATCAGTACAGGAAAATACATATGCACATGAACAATTTGAGAACACCAACTGTTAGTTCCTTCAAGTCAAGCCACTCTTTTGAGGAACTTTGATGTTCTGGATTTGAAACTTAGACCTTAATGTAGGGTTTAAGTTCTGCACAGACCTTTTCACCAGACAAATTTTGCCTAAAGACAGCATCTTTTGTGGGGATGTCTGACTGGTGATAACCTTGCCAGAAGAAAATCTAAATGAAGTGTTCCAAGTCTACAAGATAGCATAATGCAATTAATACTTTTAAAGGGTGAATAGGTGTATTTTAATAAAGGACTTTAGTTTTTAAAACCCCTTGCCTAGAGTTTTGAAGTTTATTGCTGGCAATTTTCATGGAACATTTAGCAATAAAGGACCTTCTCACAGAGTCATCGGTTTATTATTCTGAAAGTCACATGAAAAGAGTGTCTTCTAGATCCGGACTGGCTTAACAGCTTTTAAGGCTTCAGGCAATTCTAAATATCTTTTCCAGCCAATGACAGACAAGGCCATCTTCAGAGTGATTACTCTGACTTCATTAAATGCCTATCACAATACTCTTCCTGCTGTAAATGGCATAGTACACACTGAAGGACAACCACCTTTAACAGCCTCCTAGTTTCAAGTAATTGGATGTATTTTTTTCATATAGTAGCTGAACAGGACAAGCATTTCTATTATTCCATGCAGAACAGAAACCTATGATAATAAATGGAAAAGAAAAATCATTTCTACAAAGTCTTTGTGATCTCTGCTTAAATTTTGGAAGACAGAGTAAATGTAAATATAATGAAAGAATGTAAACAGATATTTTGTTCAAGTCTAAGTGGTTAGGCAAAGCAAACCAATTAATAGAAAACATATTCTTCCTGACAGTTCCTTCAGCTTTTTAATATTACACACATTTAATGCTAATTGAAGCTTGTTTTAGGCTAATAAATTTTCTTTCATGTTAAACTCATTTAGTTTCCCTTTTTGCACAACCCTTTTGCTCAAATTTCCTCATGCAATTTAACAAGCTATCTGTGTTTAAGAATAGTTGGTTATTTTCTTGAATATTGAGATAAATAGTCTACCGTCCGCAGCTAATAGAAATCTGCTCTTCTATAGTCACATCTGGGTTTTCCAGCGCATCCCCACATCTTCAGCCAGCTAAGCACACTAAAGATTGGAGCAAGGTCTGGTGTTCCTCACTTGGAAATAGGGGCCTTTAAAGAATCACCACAGTTGCTCCTTTTGCCTTGCTTGGGTGCCCAGCCATAAGTGGTTCAGGACCTCTCTCAAGAGACCAAGCTGTGCTTACTTCTCTCACTGACTGTACAGGCTACCCAGATAATTCAAGAAGAGGGGTGTCCCAAGGGGCAGCTACCCCACCCATCTTACATTAAGTGCTGAGCCATTGATCCACTCTAGCTGTGGGCTGTGTGACCATTAAGAACTTTTGAAAACCAGATTTTAAATGTTAAGGGATGGACCCCTAAAAACAGACACAGATTAAATAAATGATCAATTAGGAAAATGTTAAGTCTTGCTTGTAGAGAACAAAGTTTGAAAATGACATGACATTAAAGTCACTCTTTGGAAGAAAATATTTCATCTACTGATGAAAAACTGCAATGATCACTTCTTTGTTACTTGCTAAGCTTTTGTGGTATTTAGAAATTAACCACACTGAATCATCTAAATACTGCTTACTTGGGATTGAACCATGCTTTCCTCTACATGGGAAGTTTTCAGATCAGAATTCTGTTTCAGCTGCTGCTCAGCAAACTAAACTATTTCTTGAGAACTCCACCATGATGAAGCACCTGCAAGACATCTGGCACCTCCTTCACTTCAAGACTGAATTCATTGCTTCCTCTTGTTCTGTCTTTTCAGGACTGAAAACACTTACACTTTTTACAACTTTTTCTTTTTGGACTATCTTAAGTTAGTGCCAAATTAACTATACTAGAGAGTGATACTCTCTTTTTTTCCCAAAGCGCAAGCCAACGCTGGATGGTGAACACTGCGTCCTCTCTCACAGATCTGAATGCTGACTATTTACCTTTTGTATCTTCTCCGTGCCAGCCCAGCCTAATAAGTCTATGCGTCCCATTAAAGCCAATCCATAGGTATTAACTGGAAATCCTAGTGCACTGGATAGAAGCTGTCAGCATGACACAGCTCTGCAAACACGGTGCGTAAGTTATGGTGACTTAGAGCTTTCCTAGTAGAAACTGAGACCGCAGCTCCAGCTGTGGGAAATCTACCCATCACTCTCCTGATCCAGAAAAGCTACAGCTTCCACCTGAGCAAGCTTTTTAGTGAACAAAGAGCTATTTGAGAAAAGAAGACAACAGTTTAAAGAGAAGTGCAACTCCTCTTACATTAGCAATTAATAAATGGACACGATGTTCCTGATCTGGCAAACAGCTGAACAAAAGCAACCCACACACCTTCAGTCCTTGTTTTACAAAATCTTGGGAAGCCCAGAAAACAATGGGTGCTGCAGACTAGTTAAGCTGTCGCCCCAGGGAGGTTCAGTTAGCTGCAAAAGTTCCAGATCTTGCTTTTGAGGCCTTAGGAAATTTCCTAGGAAATGAATAGGGGCTTCTCATTGCTTTCATTGAGTGCAGGATCAGCCCACTGCAGAGGAGTTCCTGGGTGCCAGATCTCTGAGCTCTCGACGATAGACGTTGTGTTACTGGCAGGGTTTGTCTGTCCACCTGCTTTGCCTTTCTGTTCAAACACAGCATAGGAACTAGCCTGAAACTCTTTCCAGAAACACTTAAATCCCTTGTTTAACTTGGTTTACCAGTTTTAATATTCTATGCCTTCTGTCTCACTGATTTGTGGAAGCGTTTTGCATTTTTCAGGGTAAAAAACCTAGAGTATCTTCTCTAAAGATATTCTTTGTATTCTGAGCCAAATACACTAGCACCTTGAGACAGGGCATATTGTTTGATTTGGTCAATAAAGTTAATTGAGTCACTGCAGTTGCTGCAAGTTTTGCAGTTTTTGGCTTTGAATTGCCCAGAGAAACAGGCAATTTGGTCAGACACCGAGCAGCACAATAAAATCTGTGCACACAAGTATGCTTTTCAGCAATATAACTGAAGCTGGCACCCTGAAATCTGTCAATTTTGTCTATTTTGTATGCAACAGCCAAACTTGACAGCTTCCTTAGAGGCTGTTCAATTTAGATTTCACCATACAGGCATACAATGTCATCTTGGTAGAAGCTGCTTACCCACAATGGGGTGGGGCTTGGTGTTTTGATGTTTTTACTGATGCAGTCATATAGTTGGACTAAATCTATCAACTACTACTGTATTAGCAGTAAACATACATCACCTTCTTTCCCCATTAATACAAAAGATAATGCTCTTATTCTTTCTACCTCTCCTAATTTACTCTACTGTAAACATATAACTCAAAAACATACCACAATTCAAACTATTTGGCTACACTGTTTCTCAAACAGTATGGTAAGTGCTGTTGCTTTTTCTTACATGCGATGTGATAGTTGTAATTTCCTTCTATCACAGTACTAAACTGTGCCTCTCCATGCCACCAATTCTTTGAAAGTAATTGTATAGATACTTCAACACATAGGAAGAAATTGCTGATGATTAGGCACTGGGATTTTCCTGCACTTCAAAAAGGCTGTGCAACTGCAAGATACGGCAAAGTGCTGATCATATGCTGCCAGCTGTATGGTCACTCATTTTTACTAGCGTAAGTATTTTAGTAGGACAAAATAAAGATTCTATTGACCAGCTATGCTTATATTGCATAACTAGCTGATTCCTAGTACAATGTAAACTTTTGTAATTTTCCAGTTACAAAAACACTATTTTCCCAACAGTCATGACACACAGACATCCAGCAAAACAATCGGCCTACTATAGGCAAATTTAATAAATATTATGACTTTGTAAAGATTAGCACATCTTTCAACACACAGAAGAATCTTAAATTAACTATCTGAACACTTTGAATACAAGAAACTATTTATATAATGCTTGACAGCATATGTAAAGACTTATTAACAAATAGGAATATTGCAGAGACTGAACTTCAAGATTTTGTTAAGTCTACAGAAATTAGCTAATCCAGTGATTTTTAAATTACTTCCTGAAAGTATATACAGTTGGACTTTATGCTAAGAATATCCTGTAACCTACCTCAATGGCTAGCCTACCCTATTTTCCACACCACAAGTTTATACTTATGGCCTCAGAAAATGTTCTTCTAAGCATGCAAGGTATTTAGTACCCAAGCATGCCTGGCATATAAGTACATTACTTGGCAAATTCGCATCGGCAGCCAACAGAATGTCCTTCAGGTAGCAGTATACTCTAAGGCCATACAGCATATAGATTACCTCATGCATGGAGCAACCCCCGAAATTGCTTTTACATACACAGCATAAAGCCAGAAGGCAAAAAATGAGCCAGACATCATACAAACCTCTAAGAGATTATGGTGTGGTAAAGTTCATCCTCTACAATGCAGCCACCCACATGCCCAGAAGTCAGGCTATGCACACCTCAAGTGTGTGACTGCTTTACCTCAAGAAAAGCCTACTTTAGCTCATGTTTACTTCCACCTCTCAATGGGACAACTGAGTACCAGTCATTACTTGAAATGCCATCACATATGGTATCCCTGGGGCACCAAGGGTGACTGAAACTAATGGAAGTGAACAGTGGGAGTGACTCAGTAAGTGTCTTCCGTGCTCCCCAGACTGACACAAGTCAGAGATGAGGCATGCAGACAAACAGCATTTCAAGCAGAAGATCAGCATCAGCCAGTTTGAGATTTGGTGCATAAATTTCACATAGCTAAGTGATTTCCTTGTGCAAAACATACATAGCGTGGACTACACCTCCGTGAACCTTCCCTCACTTACATCTGAGTCTTAACCAGGACCTGAACTTTTCTTCCAGATGAAGCCTTAGCTCTCTTTGCTGAGATTACAAGTATCAGTTAGATCAGGCGTGAAAATCCACATAGTAAGAAGACTTTTGAGAACTAAGTCTGCAGGCTGATAGTTGCACTGTCAATATAGTCACACTGTAACCATACTTTTGTCATTTACTAAGCAGACACTTAAAAAAAAAAAAAAAAAGCTACAAGAAATTGTTTCAAAGGATCATCACCAGCATTGCAATCCATTTTTAAGAGGTCAGTGGGCTGGTGGGAATCATATGGTGCTCTCTACAGGCTGTCTGAAAACTAAGTATATGGTGCTACTGTCTACCAGCTGATTGGAAGTGATGAAGCCACCAAGTTTCAGTCAAGCTCTGTAAGTACCTAAGCACCACTCCTTCAGATACTCTTGTTGGCAATCTCATGAGGAAATTTGGGAGCCGAAGGGCTGTAAATCTGGTAACCTCCTCAGGGCACTGTGGGAAGGTGTAACAAGGAAAGATACAGCAGGAGAGCTTGCACAGGTTTGTTCAGCATGCAGAGGACTTCGCTCTCCAGAGCTGCCGGATCCAGCATTTTCTGCATGAATTCTTTGAAAATCAAATTCTCAGCCTCTTTTCACCACCACACATTTTTTTTTAAAGGCATTTCTATGTTAAAATTAAAAACGGGGAAAAAAAAACACATCTCCAAGTCTCTGGAATTTTAAACTCTAGGTGAATTTCCAGTTCATATAAAAGTTTTGGTCTAAAGTCTCTCAGCCCCCAGATTCAGGTAACCATGTGAAAGATGACAAGTCTGGAAAAAAACACAAACCCAAGCCTTACCTTCTTGTAGAGACTTCTCAGGTCTCTGTACTGCCACATACTATTGAGGACCTGAGATGCTGCTTTCACCACTTTTGGCGAATGCCTGTTACATACATATATTAAAAAGAAAGAGAGAGAGAGAGAAAAAGGGTGAGAAAGAGACTGTTAAGTGCCAGACTCCATTTATCCAAATTTTCAAGTGCATTGCTATGGATTTAAACCCACAATTAAAGTTGTGTTATCAGTGTACCCTAAGATCTTATGTTGGCATCTTGGAGAGCAATGTGTTTTTAAGCAAGGGCAATACACATTATTTCTACAGTACTAATTATTCAGTGAGGAGGAAAATGTGTGTTGATCAGCACACTGAGAACAAGGATTCATGCTGAGAGCATAATTAGAGGAATGGGAGAGGTAGCAACATGAAAACTGTTGAGGAACCAACTGGCATTATGTACATCTAAGATGTCCTGGTTACAATTTTGGTACAGAGGAGAAGAATTTAGAGCCAGAGTTTTTTCTTCTATAAATGGCCAAACTTAAGTCATGACAGCGTGCCCAAAGCATTAAGCATCTCTCAGCAGCGGCCAGAAAAAACACTCGATGGGTGATGAGCACCGCGTTTGAAGCTGCAGAGCAGTCAAGATGCAGAAATGCAACTGTTTATAAAAAGTTATGGCAAATTTCATCAGGATTCCCAGTTAGGATTTGTATCTTGCACACACTATGCGATTCATGAGGGAAATCTAATGTATGTCATGTTAAAAACCATGCATAACTTCATGCGAACTTCCTCTTCGAAAAGGTTTTAAAAGAGGCTCTAAGCTACTGTTTGAATCAGTTAGTCATTAGAGTCATATACTCCTCTTGGGATGTGTAATTTGAAAAAAAAAAAAAAAAAAAAAGGAAACAACAGCAACATTTGAGTGTACTCAGCTCAGTGAAGAAGGGTTGCAAAGAAGGGGACCAGGAGGATAATACAGCCCATGCAGGGAGCATACACCGTGTACTTAAGCTCTCTTGCTGTACCACTAGTACATATAAGGCAGCTAGAAAACCTTGCAAAGGCCAAATTCTGAAGTGAAGATTGATGGGGTTTGGGGCTGACGTTGAGGAGATTCATATTTTCCTCAGAAAAGGTAAAAGGACTGCAAAACCAAAGAGAAAACCTGAAAACGTGCAGCATTTGTTACTGGTTTGGGCAGCAAGCCTTCTTAAGGGTGAGGCTCTGGTGCACTGTGACCCTTGAGATGGGACAATGGGAGGCTGACAGTAAAGCTGGTAACACAATGCTTATTTGGTGGATTTCCCCCCCGCCCCATTTCCCACCCAGAGTACAGCAATAGATGGGTAATTGGTGAATAAATAGCAATTTGATAAACACTTTCAAGCATAATTGTTTTTATTATACTCCCAGCTGTACTGGCTAGTGGGGTGCTGGTAGCATGGAGTAGCCAGGAAAATAAATGTGCCAACCATACTGCAAGTACTGAGGAGAAACAGGAGCTAGGTGAAAACCTGAGTTTGGCCAATATGACCTTATGAACACCGGTCTGCTCATGCTGTCTCATGCTGGGAGCATACTAAAGCCCTGGGTGTATTCCAAAGGCTAATGGGGCCAGTCCAGCACTTCTGGCACTTGTACATTTGTGTCCTACAATGCCACCAGGATGCATGGCCAGACCAGTATCCTGCACTTGCAGGTACAGGTTCTTCATCCTAGACAAGAAAAATCCATGCTGAAGTGTTTTACTGTATTAAACTGAGGATACCAGAATTTGCTACCAGTCCAACAACTAGCAATTCTGTTTTTTAAACAATGAGTTACCTGTAAGAAAGCAAACTAAAGCAATGGTGCAAAATACCAAACATTTCTGAAAGCTGAAAAAATGAAACTTTCACTTAAGATGAGCATGATTATAGCTGTGAGTTGACAGGCTTTCTTGTTCTGTAACTGTGTAACATGTAACAGTAATAATGCAACTCAAAGTACTTTAAATGAGGGATAAATATCACAATTTTGGAGGGCATTTTAGAATTATTCAAAACTACCTGGGCTTTCAGTCAACATAGACATGTCTTTCAAAGGTATGAGTGATACTTAACAGAGAACTATACCATTAGATCCTCCTAAAACTGCCCATGATACTTCAAAAATCCCAGACTTAACAGGTATTAATAATCTATACCAGATAATGAACAGGTAGACAAATGTATTATTTTGAGGAGAGACACATTCAACTTAAGAGAAATGGATATGAACCTGCTTGCAATCTATACACTTGATCTGTCAAAAATAAATCAAAAATCTAAATAGATATAGTAATAATAAATAATGCAAATGTAAATAGATTAGCAGAGCATGGGGAGCTCCCACAACTTGAATCAAATACTTTGTTACGCTACTGCTTTTTACCTTTTACAATTAGCATGTGAGAATGTTTCAGTAATGAATTTGGTATGAAAAGAAAGAGTGACAATAGAGGAAAAGAAATGTGATTATATTGGCAATGCTCTGATCACATAGGCGAGCATAAGTTCTCATACCAAATGTAGGGTGCATAAATCTTTCCTTCAGGTTGTGGCCTGGCTTTGTGGGGCTCTTTTAGAGCTCTGATGCTGCAGTAGGCTGTGTGATGACAGCTTCGAGCAGGTGGACTGGACTGATGGGAGGTTTTGTACACTACAGTGAAGGCTTTTTGTTTTCAAACTGCCATAGTCCCATTGCACTATACTTCTGCGGGTTGACAAATATGAGAACCAGGCT
This sequence comes from Netta rufina, assembly GCF_964035555.1. NCBI lineage: Eukaryota > Metazoa > Chordata > Aves > Anseriformes > Anatidae > Netta > Netta rufina. The sequence continues at coordinate 83,438,137 of NC_140124.1, read as the reverse complement.
ATCTGTTTTAGGCAAAAGAAGGATAAAGAGTGAAATCTTCATGAAGAGTGCGTACATAGGAAAACAGACAAGATGAAACCATAGCTGCTCTGACAATGTCACAGTCGTGTAAGACTTTGCATGTTTTGGTGCCTCGCCAAGTAGCCTGCAGTTAGTTATCCTAATGCTCTCTCAGAAGCAAGGTGTTGACAAAATCCATGGATCTATTTTTCTACTACAGCCCACCTGACCAGCAAGCTGGTGGTGGCTGGGAAAAGGATGCTGTGAAGAGGGACAGTGACTATACAGTCTTCAGGCTCAGAGCAAGAGGAGCAGTAAGAGAACTATGGTGATGTCCCTTCCTTTCACAGGATCCCTCTACCTGCATGTCACCCCTTCTGCAGAGCACAGTCTGACAGCTCTGGTCCCTAATATTTAGCAGGATCTTCTGGAAGTGCTTTGAGGTAGCAGTTACTGGAGATAATTAGTCCTCCTTACACTGCACATACCTGCTGATGGTACATCAAAAATAAACCACAGCAGAGACTTTTGCTGTTGTCATTGTTTCTTGTCACCCTTCACACTGGGTACATGATTTTTGATGAAACTAAAGTATTCAACTCACGATTGCACAGAGGAGGCAAACACATTAAGGACTAGTTAGAACTACTGGAGATGTTAGAAAAGGTGCAAGATGATTTGCAAAACATACTTGTCTCCTTTACTCTTAGATATGCCAACCAGTTTCTCAATGCCGCCTGCGTCTCGTAAGGCCTTGGCATTCTCCATGTTTTTAGTGATGACTTCATGCAGAGTGCAGCAAATGGCAGTAACGGTGTCATCAGACATGGCCTTGCTTGCTGAGCTGTTGCTGTTGTTAGCGCCTGGCAGTCGGTGGACCAGATCCCTCATGGCATACTTGCCTTTGTTGAAAGAAAACGAAGGGAGAATTCAGTAGATACAGTAAAAAAGGGTGACGGTACAGGGAAAACATGCAAGACTGTATTAGCACCATTTTCATCATTGCATGTAATCTAATTGGCTACTGATACTGTTTTGGAGCAAGCCACATTTTTACAATTGCATGTTCAAGCATTTCACACCTTAGGGCCTCTGTTAATATTTCCATATTGCATGAGTTGGAGACTTCAGATATGGGCTACATCATGTCCTTATGAGAATGAAACAACGATAATAAAGACTAAGTATATGTATAAAGACAACCTGAACACCGTAACTTACAGAGCTTGTCAAGTCCTCATCTCCCACCACAGCACTCATCACACAACTAATTATAAATAAAATGTGCATCAGTTCTTAAAAATGCTACAGTGAATGCAAAGCCAATGAAATTGTTGTTTGAGAAGAAGCCTTCTCTGAAGGGCCAGTTTCACTGTACAAGGTCAATTCTATACTATGTGCAGCAATTTAACTATGTTTATTGGTGTTCCTATGACTTTACCAGTTATACAATGCCACACTGCACCAACCACAGTGCAGAGATGACACTGGTTTTCCACACGTCCTTAATTGCATGCATGGTACTGATCACAAAGGGTGCCTTCCTGACACATATTCCTGTCTGATATTTAGTAAGTAGCTATTTTATGTGACACTAGCTTCCAGAACTTAAAATCTTCCAAAATGAAAGGAGCAATGCATTTTTAAGATGGTCATGCTAAACTGAAGACACAGAAAAGAAATACTGCTGATTACTCCAACTTCTTCATGTTTAAATGAACACAGATTATTTTCTTAAAATTGCACCTGAAAGTCATATAGTGCTTGTGAAAATGACAGATGAGAAGCTTCTGAGGATTTATTTATATGGATGTATGAAGGTAGGGCAGGGTTGACACTGGCAGCAGAACGCTCCAGCACAGCTTTATGAAGTGCCTCATGCACTGCTAGGATGTTACTGTTGTGGGAAAATGGCAGCTCAGTCTTTCATCGTGTTGAAGACAAGAACAGAGAGGGTGAGAGCCTGATGAAGTTGCAGCTGAGGTCAGTGAAACAACTCTGAGTCACCTTCAGTGCAGCTGTGCTAGGAATTTGCATATAGCAATCATCATAAGAGTACATCATTCAGGATGGAAAAGACAGGAAAATTGGGAAAAATAAATGTAATTAGTAATCTAATCTACATCATGTTTTATGAACGACATAATCAGGTATGATTATTGTATATAATATGATAATTTAATCAGATTTTTTGGATAACTTTTAAAAGTTCTGATAAATTAGTATATATGAGTACTTATTAAAAATCTTAATTCTGAAGTCATGAATTCCATTGTGTGTCCATATTTGAAAACAGAGGTAAGAGGTAAATCACATCTTTTACCTGTCAAATACTATAATATTTTTATTTTCTCACAATTTTGCCTGCTGTAGAAGAAATATAGCTAGTCATTTCAAACGATATTCATAGTAGAGATGAAAACCAAAATCCTTGTACTGTAATGTTAAACTTAGAGGCTATCAAGTTGATTTCTGTGGTAATGTGAGATCTTAGAAACTACTCACTTTATATCATGCAAAAGCATTATAAAATCATAACATCACCGACAAAATGTGTGCAGTGGGATTTGAATCTTACCAGTGAGTGTGCTGCAATTCAGATACAAATCTTGTTCTCAGATATTTTTATTTCTTTGCATTTAGTACTTAATCAGTCGTTTGCACTATTAGCTTTTCAGGAATACTATGTTAGTATCAGATGCAGTACAGGTGTTAACACCAATTTCTCTTTCAGGAATAGTTTGTTTGAGCAAACTGCAATTCTTTTTTTGCCCTACAAATATAAGAAATACCGTTCAAGAACAGCCTGTAATGCTATTTACATCTGCATCTGTTTGTTGTATGTAGCATGAATACATTAATAGTTGTTTATTGCTCTTGGTGATTACTTCAGTCTGCAACATATATTAAATCAAGCTTGCATATAAAAATAAACAAACAAAACCAAATAAACATTCAAAAACCCCACAACAAACCAAAACTATGATTTATTGTAGCTGTTACTCTTTTAAATGCAGAGTCTACCCCCGGCCAGTACATCAGTGAGACTCCCTGCTTTACACAGTTATACCTTCCCAGAAGAGACCCATCTTCCTTTCTCCTGTAAAGTGCAGGAGTATTGCAGCCTGAGTCCCCTGGCAGAACTGCACGGTAATCCCATTAGCAGCCAACAACTGTGTCCCTTAGCACTGGGTATAAGAAAAGCTGGATGGTAGCCGCAAGATTTCTCCCTGGAACTGGCCTTGTATCCCAGACAGCAACATTCAAACTGGTACACATGCCTAGACACACAAGTTTCTCCTTACAATAAATTAAGGCTTTGAAGCTGTCAGGAAAAAAATCAGTAGGAAATCTAAAATAAACAATCAAACATGGTATAAGCATTCTGGACGTGTTACTGCTCAACAGCTCTAATATTTCTGCCATGCACACAATTAACTTTGCCCTGAGAAGACCAAATCAGTATTAGCTACATCAAACCAGCAGACCAGGCTTTCTGTAGTTAATGTGTGACAGTGGGACAGTACAGCGTCCCTTATTCTGAGCAGCTCTAGTGTTTCCATCTCCAACAGAGCTGCTCGCATGTCCAGGTAAAGCAACTGACTTCAAGAACAGAAATCACTGCTCAAACTGTCCTTCCATACACTCACCAGAAAATGGTGGCAAAACAGATAGAAGGTCAGGGAAGTGGCTGTGTTTTAAGGTCGATCTATAAAGGCACTATTCACATGGTCTTAAAATCTATTAACAAGTGTAACTGTTAACTGTTTGAAAATACGTGGGACAAAAAAAAAAGCCTTAGCCATACAAAACATGTAATTAATTAAATTTAATTCAAAGGCTCTGAACTTATATTGAAAAAGCAGCACCTTTGCTCTAATACAGTTACATCGTGTAAAGTGAAAGTTAAGGACTTAACACTGTAGAAAATATTCCACAGTAACTTGTTGCATTTCAAGTGTGTTTTCTAAAACTATAGAACTAGTTAATTAAAAAATTACTGTGCAACATTCACATATTTTTTTTTCTCCATTTATCAGTTACCTTTTCTTATTTCAGTTATGTTCCTGCTGCTTTAAAAGAGGCTTGTAGCAAACTCAAGTTTTTTAGCATTACCTATAAAAGAAATCCTATGCTAGTTTAGAGTGGTGCAAATGTTGAGCAAAGCCAATGAAAGCAAAGCTACAGCTATATCAGCCCAACACAGCTGACAACAACTGTAAGCCTTGACTTTGGCATTACTGCACGTTACATTTGCAGTGCTTGAATTTGGAATTCTTTTTCAACACTAAGAACATTTTTTGAAACCCAACTTAAATGTGTGATGGACACTAGCCTTATAATGTCTGCAAAGTTTTGTCTAGCTCTACCAGGAGGAGGACTGGGGAATTCAACCTGTGGCTCAAGAAACTTCCCTGAGCTGAAGGAGTGGGAACTCATGACGGTCCTGGGGAAGAGAGGAAGATGTGTGTGAGAATGGTATTAAAAACAAATGGCATTGTTAATTTTTGTCAGGATTCATATAGAACGGCTTTGCTCTACAAATAAATTGATTTTTTTTTTTTAATTTGAGCAACATTACACATTATAAGACCCAAAATAGATTCAGTACTTTTAAAGAGGATTTGCATAACATGATTAAACTTAATCACTAGCTTGACAAGGGAAAAAGAAATCATGCTTATTTGTTCCATTTCACTTGTAAAAGAAAGAAAGGAAATATTAAACAGACATAATTTGAGGGCACTGCCACAGGAAAGGGATTGCTTCATAGGAGTTTGGGAGAGCATTTATCTGACACTACAAACTTTCAAGTTATTTTTCTAAGATAAAACTCCAGTCACTGTTTTATATGGAGAGCAGGATTCTTTCTGGAGCATATACTGCGATGTAAAATGGTAATGTTTGCTTACTAAACACACCAGCAATACAGATTTAACGTACTTCCTTTGCATATAAGGTCTCATTAGCACCTTAGTACATGCATCTATTTCTTAATTCAGGAAATTTTCTCTTCATATGACCAGACTGATAGCTGTCCTAAGAAGGATTTTGCCTACAGAGAAAATCAGTAGAAGTAACTATTCTTCTGGTAGATTTAACAAGAGCAAAATTATTGTAGAAAAGGTTCCACTTCTGGAACTATTTCCCTACTGCTCCTTGAGACAAATTCACTGCTGATGTAACCCCACTGACTTCATTTCCATTTCACTCATCTCTGCAAAATGACTTTGACACATTGGCGTATTCCTTATATAGTTGTGGCATGGTTCCTGGTTTGAGAGAACGAGACTAGGAAAATTAATATATTGAAAACACAAGAAACCTCAAACATATTAATTCAAACTAAGAACCCTGTCGTAGAGGTAGAGCCTGCTCTAATATAAGTAATACATCATGATTTTTCCCCCCTCAAAGTTTCCCATGAATTCACACCCTGTAGCTAGATAATAAAACTCAGCAAAATGGCACCATATTTTATTGAATCATAGAATCATTCAGGTTGGAAAATACCTCTAAGATCATCTAGTCCAACCTTTAATTGCAGTTAATTGTAGCACTGCAATGCTACACATACCCTATCCCAGAACTACAGTATTGGAATGCTGCAATATAGAAAATTTTGTTCTCTCAGTTCTAACATGTACACTATTTAAATTTCCAGATATTCATGCTTTTGTGCATTTTCATCACCCACATCCATTTTTAAGATTATTCAGGCTCGGTATTTCACAGCCTTTTTGGAAAGATTATTGGGAGAGGTTTTATTGTTACTTTCAATCAATATTTAATAAATGTGCCCAAACAGTCTATTTAATTATTATGGAACAAATTCTGATCATGAATCTGTGTATTCGACTGACATTCTAATAAATTAGAGTGTATCCATCACATGATAGCAGTGGCAAAAATACCACTACTGTGTTTGATAAATAGTTCATCTGCATACTATGCTTTCTCTTGTCAGATACTGTCATTACCCGAATTAGTGTAGCCCTGAAAGTGCCTAGAGTTCCAGATGAGTCTTGTCCCTGTCCTGAACAGTGGAGATCTCGAATATAGTGAGGTGCAAGAGGGAGGTGTCGCAAACCAAGCAGGCAGGAAGAGCCCACACAGAAATGATGATGGTCAGTACGATGTGTAGCAAACTCTGGGCTCAGATTGCCAGTAAAAGGGATTTTGTAGGCACCAGAGCAGCAGTGAAATCACACATGATTTAAGAGGACAAAGGTTTATTGGTTTTCATAGGCAGATTTTCTACTGCCAGGGAAACATTTAGGGGAAAAATATCAAGACTCTAAAGGCAAGCTAAGTTAAGAGATAAGAAATGCTGGCAGAGGGGGCCTTAGGGCCAAACATATGTAGTAATTTGTGGGACAGAAGAGGAAGCAAATCCTGAAGATGAAGGGTAATTCTTCTTCCTATTACTGCTGTGCATGAAGTGCTATTGGATGAGGGAAGTGGAAAAAGTCCTGAGCAGCGAGACTGAAAAGCATGAACCCAAAAAGCACGGGCCCCATCACTTCTAGCAAGTGTCAGAGAACTGAGGTATTTGGATCGTTTTTGGACTAAGGCATAAAAGGAAAGCTAAAACCATCTTCAGGCAAGCTGGGGGAAATTTATGAGTCCAAATACAGAGAGCTAATGTGATTTCAGGTGCCCCTGGACACCTGAGATGTCTGCACAGAATGAGTAGACCTACAGAAGATTAACAGCCTTCTGGAAGGGCAGCTAGAGACAAGGTAGGATACTCTACTGTCTTTAATGTTTAATGCTTATCTTTAGGCTCTCTCAAATCTCACTCCTAATGCTTGGTCAGAAATGCTTTTTAGGTACTCAAGTCCTACCATCTTATGTTAGGAATGCACACAAGTATTTGTAATCTCTGGCACTCCAGAGCAAATGCATATTAAGGCATTTAAGTTCTTAAAGCTAATTGACTATAGTACTGCAATTATCCCTATCAAGAAAACAAAACAAAACAAAAAACAACAACAACAACAAAAAAAAAAACAATAAAATCTTTGTTCCATCATTTTTAAAGGACGTAGTGATGATTTAAGTGCTACAGGATCAGGCACTTAGAATGGTTTGAGTGAGCACCCCAGACATGCATGGGCCAGAGCCACTGCTTTAGCTGCTTCATATTAAGCTTGGCCTGCCAATTAAGTTGGGATAAAAGGTGCTTTGAGCTACAGTACAATGCTGAATTTCACCTCCTTGCATGTTTATCTGAAGTTATTTCAAAACTCTGTGGAAATAAATTATTTTTGGGGAAGACAGAAAGAATAAAAAACATTACACACACCCCCCCCTCCTCCTGTGTCACCAAGAACCCAGGTGCACTTTGCTCACGACTGCTGAGACGGAACAAAAGATCAGGTGGAGGTCTCAGATTCTCTCTTCCCCTCAGAAGCATGATACACACTTTTCACTTTTCCACTTCTGATGACAGGCGGCAAGATTTCAAGATGTAAGACATATTCAGGATGGCCCACAACAAAGAGGAACAATACCCTTCCTGACGCATTGTACCATTCATTGGTTTTCTTTTTTTAGTGTCTTTTCATCAAGAATAAATTCAGCCATAGGTAGTATAGCATATAAAGCCCTACAGGGAGCAGGAACATTAATCTTTGATAGTTTCAGGCAAGAAACCCTCAAACTGTCATAGAGTGATGAAAGCACATGAACCACCAATATCTGTGTTGGCAATGGCAATTGAGATTTGCTTGTAAAAGAATCAATTATCTAACAGAGTAACCAATATAGAAGCTTTTATCTTTTTTTTTTAAAAGATTAGCGATGCTGGTTCTACCTTTTCCAAGAGAGAGGTATGGCATGAAGAGAACTAGGAATGACAAAGAGCACAGCCATAAGAAGGATGGAAGAGAAGTATGTATAGAAGCCAGTAGCACTGGACAAAGAAAAAAGAGAGGCATTGTGGTAATTTCACCCTGAACATGCCATGGGAAATCACAACGGGGTGCAATGCAATCACAGCTTTTCAACAAATCGCTTTCTTAGATCCATGATCCTTGATAGATTTTCTTTCATGTTGCAGCATTTTAACCCAGCCACCTTTCTCCTTTAGCTTCCCTGTTACCAGAAACCTAACTTTTCTATTTCATGTATTTCTTGCCTCCCTCTGGCTGATCATTTTTCTTGCTTTCAACTCACCTTTTCAGGGCTGCCCCTTCTCCCCTCTATTACATGACTGATATTTTCTTACTTGAACTGTACTCCTCAGCCCTTTGGTTCTTAACCACTAAGCTTTCCTATTCCTTTGCTGTCTCTTGCATAGTTGATATTTAAGTGTATATCTCTGCATCTACTCTGTCTGCCAGGCTTTTCCATTCTCTCCTCATATTGGTTTAAACCACCTCCAGGTTGATGCTGAGCTATATCCTGATTATTTTTTTTCATGCCCAATACCTTCCTTTACCTGCTACTCTTTGGTGTTGTGAAAGACCGCTAAGCAGCCTGTCTCTCCTCACCCTCATGCTGGAGGTGACCTTACCAGCAAACAAACCATCATACACGGGCATTCCAGCTCAAGGTGTGTTCTCTGACTTGCAGCCTGGTTTTGGAAGATGAATTTGGGAAGATGTGTAGAGTAATTTGTTGACTGTCTCACCCACACCGAGACTATAAAAATGAGTCAGTTCAAGTCTAGCTTGTCCTGCTTAATTACATGTTGACATGATATGTCAAACAACTACAGAAGGAGAAAAAATCTCCACCAAGAAGCTTCTATTTGTTAACTTAAGCAGCAAAGGAAACAGCATTTTTTATGGTAAACTGTCACAAACTCACAGATATTGCTGCTTTTGTTGTTCCCCCTCTCCTGGACAGAAAAAAAGAAAAGAAAAAGAAAAGATTTGCATGTAGCTTTGGCCATCTTCCTTACGGTCTTAGCTTTACCAGTTGAATAGGAACAGAAATGACAGACACGGAATTCATTGTTCTTGGATGCAAGGAATTTCATTGCTTGGGCATGCTGGACTTTTATATCCTGAATGAATGGAGTCCATGTGGACAATCACTCAAGTAATTTGTCTTAATTCATTTTGTTCACATTTCTTGTCAGGCCTGCAAACTCAAAAAGGCAAGGCAAGGAGTTGTTTGCCAACCTTTTGACCCACGTAGGGCAAATATAGATAATTAATTTGCTCCTTTACACACCAACAGATTTATTTCTCTTGTTTAGATTGCACTGTCATCTTTCTTTTCATCTTTCCACTAGCCCAAGTTAAAAAAGATTCTGCAGAGGAGTGATTCTTCAGTTAATTGCTGCAGGCTAAGTTTTCTGATTACTTGAGCTGGTTTTAGCCCCTTGCTATCCTCTTCCCTGCTCCCTGCTGAGAATACAGCTTTTGAAAGGCTGAATTTGAAAAAAAGAAAAAAAAAAAGAAGTAGTTGTTTAATTAATGTTATGATTAATCAGTATTTCTAGTCCTTTGAAGAGGAAAAGTGCCATGTGAGTGTTGAGTGGAATTTCAGTTTTATCTGTATTATTTTCTGAGATAGGATAATACTTTGTTAATAGTCTGTTTCAGGGGACTTTAAATTAGGCCATAATGAAGAAGTAAGAATGTAATCTATTTTTGGAAAAATAAGTTTAGGTTTCAAGATCTATGCCCTGATCCACCACCCATTGAAATTAATGAGCCTGTCTACCGATGTCAGAAGTTATTAAACTGGATTCATAAAGCAGCAGCTTTTCTACTTTCATTTTTACTTTGTGTCCAAAACAAAGATTCTGACAGGAGACCAATGTAACCAGGGTAAATTTCACCTAGATTTTAGTCTGCTTTAACATTTCATGCAGGAACAGCTATTCATTTGCTACTATTTTTCTTCTTCTTCACTTGTTATAGAATATTACCTGGAACTCATGAACAAATCTGTCCAAACTGTATGGTGTGAAAGACTTTTTACATTACATTACATTTACATTACTTTTGCGTGCCTTTATATGCAGATACTATATATCATGGTGATATGTACAGAAATTCTTCCACTGTTTAGAGATTTATGTGAAAACAGTAACAGAAATAAAAACAAAATGAAACCTCGTGATATATTCTGGCATTAAAAATTAAATACAACGTGTAGATGAAAACATGTTAGCTCAATAAATATATATATCTTTGTAAAATGATAGCATTTTTTGAAAACAATTCTTCTAACAAATAACAAAACCACTCCAGGTCATATCGCAATGTCCATATATTCCTTAATTACTGCAATGTTCAAACACTTCTTAAATAATCACAAAGAAAATTCTACCTGGAGCAGTTAAGATAATTAATCTGTATGGAGGCAAAATAACAACACCTAGAATACATATCAATATTTCATATTACTTTAGTGTGCACAATACAATAATTTTTACTTAATGAGAAAACCCTAGTTAATGCTACCTTCACAGATGCAAATGTCTGGGAGAAGGGCAGAAAGGAAAAGAAAAAGAACACGTAAAAGACTGTCAAGAGGAGAAGTCCTAACTGTTTAAAAAATATTTTAAAAAGCTTCAAACATAATTCATATCCACGAAAGAGTACGATCTACTGAAGTATTTGCTTTTGTTTTGCAATTTTAAAATTGTTAGCAAAGACTTCATGTAGCCACATTGTTTGTGTGTTGAACTGCTACTTAATGTAACTAAAGCAGACCATAGAAAGGTCTGCCATAGTAATAAAGTTACAGATACATTTATTAGAAATGGGGTCATGTAGAAAGTGGACAGGTATTCGCTTTTGCTAGGTATTTTGTAGAGGTCAACTCAATTTGCAGATAATAATAATGTTCTGACTCAGTGTAATCCTGTTCTTGACAGGCTGCTTTGTGTTCTTTAGAACTCAGCAATTTGAAAACTGTAAATTATATTGTAGTTTTATATGTTAATTCACTTGAAACTACTACATGTTAAAGACTCAATACAGCAGATACGCAAGAAAGAATGCTGCAGAATTAAACTCTGTGTTCTCATGGTAAGGACGAAAATGAATCCGATAGCCTTCCTTATCTAGTTCATATTATATTATATTTTGTTTGGACTATGACAGGACCAATTTCTACATTTCACATGGGAAAAAAAGAAAAAATAAAAGAAAAAAAAAAGGGGAAAAAAAGCATCCTCAGCTCTTCCTGGTTGTGCAGGTCATTAATAGCTGTGTTTGAAGAACTTGTGACAAATGAATCCCAGGCCAGACTCCTCTGCTGGAGTACAGCTCTACCAGAGCACAGTCCTGCTTGTGCTTCCTCAGGAGGCAGGAGCCAGAGGGGTGACAATCTTACTTGTCTGTGGGTTGTGCTACTGCTGTTCGTTTCAAGGTAACAGCTTCAGATGGCTCCTTCAGGTGAGCTGGTGATCAAGTATTTTCTCTTGTGGCCCCTGGAGAAACCTCAGCTCCAGACATCCTGTGAGTCTGCTCGATGTCACTAAGTTACTGCTCTTTTTAACCTGAGTCACAGCTGCTCACTTTCATTTGAGTAACACATGGAAGGAAGAGATGCAGCTGCCTACAGGGCAAGGCCATACCTTACCTTCCATCTGTGCATTCTTGGAGATCAAGCTGGATGGAGATCTGCTTAAGGCAAAGCCCACAACCACTTATATCCTCCAAGTTATCCTCCCAAACCTCTGCAACCTTGGCTGATTTCTGCTTCTTCCAAAAAGAAGAGGGCAATTAGGCAAGTCTTCCAAAAGTAGTTGTGTCCTCTCTCCAGACTTGGGGGAAAAGAAGAATTTGCCAGAGACCATCTGGCTCCCTAACTCCATGTGCCCTATCCAAAACAATCAGAGTGCTCTGAAAGACATCAGAGGAGTCAGAGTGAAAGATTTACATGTACTCAGCAGCCCCTCCAGTGACAGATGGCTGAATATAAACTACAATCCATACTGCAGGGAAAGGATGGGAGTTCAGGTTTGAGGAGCTAGAAAAGACTAAACAATAACAACAAATAGAAGAACTCAGAAGAAAAATAAATGCTTTCAGTTAGAACAGGCGAGAATTCAGATGCAATGCAGACCTCCTAACCAGTGGAGATTCAGAGGGCAACATTCCCAAAGGCAAACTATTTCTTCTTGATAGACTGCTCCACTGCAAATGATGAATTACAATTGCATAATATAATGTTCCTTCTGTGAGAGCAACCCTCAAGCAGTGTCACCTTCAGAAATTTTGCACACAAATATATGACTTTGCATATACTCATGCTAATCATATGCATTTTCTTCTAATTAAAATTAGCACTCTGATTATTTGCTAGAATAACCCTGAGTTATGAAATCCAAATAATGTATAAAACATATTGCTCTAAGAGCACCGTGACTAGCACACAATCTAACAGGTCCTGTAACTTTTCTCCTAAGAGGAATAAGTCATGAGGCGATTTATTTTTCTCACGTTACATCAAAGAGTGAGTGAACTCTGAGTGATAACCCTATACATTCTTTTGGTACACTGAGCTGAATTACTGCCTTATACTGCAAAATCTGCAAACTTGGTCTAGGAGGTTATTCTCCTTCTTGGGATTGCTGAAGATTTCTCAAGATTTTGAGAAGAAAAGGAAATTCAGAGCCTGTATCTTGAATAACATGCAAGGACAGCTATAAATTACCAGCGTCATTCACTGATTAATTAAATGACTACGTTCCTTGTGTCAGAAAGACTAGTCCAACTCCGTTGCTGTTCCCCAAAGGGCTAAGTCTATAAAACAGAGGTGCATGAATGAGGTGCCTAGCTTAGTCATACTTGGCTGTGGACACTGATGCTTCTGGTAGAAAAATGAAACAAAACTCAGTGAAAATCATTTCCATACAAACCCCGGAATCACAGAACACTTAAAGGTTGGCAGGGTCCCTGGAGGCTATCTAGTCCAATTCCTCTACTCAGAGCAAGGTCAGGTTGGCATTTTTTTTTATATTCTGATGGAATTTGCTGTATTTGAAGTTGTACCTATGACCGCTTGTCCTGTCAGTGGGCATCACAAAAAAGTGTTTGGCTTTGCCCGTTTTACACCCTCCCATCAGGTGTACTATATACATTGATGAGATCCCCCCGAATCTCTTTTTTTCCAAGTTGAACAGTCCCATGTCTCAGCTCTTCCTCACAGGAGAGATGTTCCAGGCCCTTCATCTCCACAGCTCCTTGTTGGACTCTCCAGTATGTCCATGTCTCTCTTGTTCCGGGGGATGCAGGCCTGGACCCTGCACTCCAGGTGTGGCCTCACCAGTGTTGAGTAGAGGGGAAGGATCACCTCCTTCCACCTGCTGGCAACGCTTCTCATGCAGCCCAGGAGGCTGTTGGCCTTTTTTCATGTTGGGGCTCATGGCTGAGTCATAGATTTATTCAGATTTTTCTTGGCAGTTAAGGTGACGGCAGTGTAGTCACAATAGTGACTGTGAGACCACATTTGTTAGTATCCTAACCCTCACCACTAACCCCAAGACTAATTTACAACTCTTAGCCCTACTCCTACCTTATACCCCAATTCTGTTCCCTGACTGCAATACCACAAAGCTTAAGTCCAAACCCATAACAAAAACACAATAATGAAAAATGTGGTAGAAGAAGAAAATTAATTGCCACAAGAAGTGTTGATAATTGCCAAAAATACGTCATACTTTTTTTGGCATGATCTTGCTCTCCTAAAGCTGAGCAGGAGCAGTGAGGTGAGGCTTCATTTATCACTGTCTCAAACATTAGTTTTCACTGTGTAAGAAAATTGAAGTTTTTGCTCCTGTTAGCCATGTTATTTCTGTGGTACAATCTGGTTCCCAGATTACTTGACTTAGCTGAAATACTCAACAAAAATTCCTGCTTACGAACTAAATCCAGTGTAAAGCAGCTGAAGGATAGTGATGGATCTGATGCAAGGCACTGGTCTTCCATTTGACAATTATGCTAAATATTTAAACGGCATCACTAAACTCAATGTCTCTTAAATATCATAAGAGCCATTAAAAAATGGCTTCTAAAAATTCCACTCAGAAAAATGACAATTTTGTAAAACAAAAACAAAAAAAAAAAAAGAGGAAAGGAAAGAATGTTTTTATTGGCATAACATGACCATATACATGGCAAAAATACTATCAGCTTTTGAGTGAAATGCAGTAACAGCAATATTATGCAGCCATGCATTCCTTTAAATATGAGCTCCTTATCACATATAATCAGCAATACAAAAATATTTGCTGTAATGTTGTATCAAATTCATAGCAGAAAAACTACGCCGAACAGATTATCTTTTAAAATCATTAATATAAAGCACACTCTTACCAATTACATTGGATATTTCTTAGCTTTCGGATTCATTGACATGCATATTCTTATCTTTGAAAATGTTTGAAATACGTCCTCAGTACATATTTATTTCAAATATTAAAAGTAAACATCCCTGAGACTATCTTGGAACCTGTCCCGCTTCTAAGCTATGAAATCCTCTTCTGAAAACAAATTAAAGTAGATAAATCTGTCACTTATGTTCAAGTTCTCTTTGTCCTGGAATTATCTTTCCTTTCAGAGATTGAGTTAAATAATGCTCTCCTTGTAATTCATGGAAGTATTTGGTTTTAGATCCCCAAACACCTGAAAAAATGTTTATATTAATATCAAGTACATTTCATGATTATATCTAGAATCAGAATAATTGAGGTTGGAAAGGACACCTGGAGATTGTGTAGTCTGGCTCCCTTGTTCAAACCAATGTAATGCAAAAACATAAAACACAAAGCTGCATATTAATAGGTGGAGACTGTTAAAGTAAAACACATATTTTATCTGATATAATTGACATAGGACATAGCAAAAGGACCGGATGTCCTTTTGTTGCTCTCCTTCTGAAAAGGCTAATATTCCTAATGAAATAAATATTTACATATGATGAATACCTCTCTTCATGTGTGCACATGTATGTTTAGTCTTTTCTTCCAGTACAACATTTAAGGAGAATTTTTCATACATAAAGACACAATGGACTGAATTCTTTCTGATGTAAACATATTCTGGGAAATGAATGAATAAAGTGAGTGTGAGTGGAAAGATTAGCTAATACAAACCAGAAAGTATGTATTTATTTATAGAACTGTGGTGGAAAGTAAGAATGGTTTCTATGTATTGATAAACACACATACTACTGTGGAGTCACAAGTGTCCATTAGACCTAAATCTTTCTTCAGCAGAAACCACTAGTACATTAAGATTTTAAATTATTCAGTGTTTTAGCTAGTCCAAAAAACCCTATGCTTATTTTCTCCTGTCATAGCAGTTGAAATTTGATGCTAACTATCAAACATTTTGTAATCTGGGAGAAAAGTGGGCATAACGTCCCTGGAAGGAACACAGTGCTAGAGCAGCTGCAGTTTACTCTCATGAAGTTATTCTTGCAGGTGTACAGCCTGCAGGAATGAAGAAAAAAAAAACACAAAAAACTCAGAAACAAAGAACAGACTATTCAAAATCACAACAGCAGTAACATGATGTGCCTTATAATTTTTTATTTATTTTTTAAACTGCTGGTGCTTTGCACCTATTGAAATGTAAAAGCAGCAGAAAAATACAGTATGTTTGTGCATTTCGTAGGTAAGAGACATATTCTATAGCAGAAAGCCTCATGGAGGACAGCCTGTGGATTTCACTTCTGTTGACACTAGTAGCACCTACAAGAGTAGTGTCACATCACATTCTCATGAGAAAGCTAACAGCAATTGCTGCAAATGAGATGAAAAATGTTTGGATCCTGCTACTCAGAAGAGTTATCAGTTGTTTGTCATTAAAATAGAAGCATGTAGCAAATGGATTCTGTCAAAAATGTATGAAAAACTCTGCAGACCATCTTCTACCCTGGGCCTATATCTATCCAGTATCACAGTCAGCAGTATAGACGGTGAAAGAGAGGACAGGGGCTGGAAAAAATGTTTGAGGACTGGTTTAGAATTCAGTTATTTTGATTTAGGAAGACAGAATTCTTTAAAGGCAAATGGAGAATATTAAACACAGGAGATGATTATCTGCGGAAATACAGAACAAAGCATAACCTATTGAGAAATAATTCTGTGGAAAGGATCAGGAACTCTGAAAGGATCACAAGATAGACAGGCAGGCATTGTAACATCAGTTGCTGTGAAAGCTATGCAGGAGTCTATGAACAGCTACAGCTGGCAGAACATATAGGTAACATTTTCCTTTGTGCAGAGCCCTGTGGAGGAGTACCACAACCAGTGTGAACGCTGAACTTCTGGGAAGATACAGACCCACATGAGTAAGTCCAAATGAAAGCAAGAAGAATGTCTAGGAATACAGACCAAATTAACTGCTGGTATCTTAGATTAAATAATACATTCAGCTACTCTACCTCATCAATCTGTAAAAAAGGTAATGTAAGTTGCATCACCCTTACTGACTGTCTTCATGAATGAATAGACATATGGCAGAGGTTTCCACTGGAGGCTGCAGATCATCAAGAGAAGACAGAAGAAGCTGAGTCCCCAAATATACGACCCCATTCTATGTTCTGAATTGGGTCTTCAAATGGTCTACTTAAAGAACTTGAAGAAAGAGAATTGTGCACCGTGTCCAAATCAGAAGATTTTAAATAAATGGTTCAGTTTGTACTTTTTGTGGTTTCTGAACTTACACTTGCAAGCTTCCCTTTTCTGGCCTTTAAAAATACTCAGATGAAGTATTGGACCTCTTAGGTCCAGTAGCTGGAGTCTTGGAAGCAACCCAGTTTAAGCAGACATTCTTAGGTACAAGATAAGCAGAGAAGAGAGATGCAGTGGAAAAGACATGAAGTGCCATGTGATCGCAGTGTCAAAGGAAAAACAGGAAGAATTTGGGCCAGACTAGGAAAAAAAAAAAAAAAAAAGCAAAATGTGGGGACTGATGTGAAGACATTGTAGCTGGTGATGGTGGACAGAGACAGTTCAGGGAGAAAATTGAGCAGTTATCTGGAAGCCAAGTGAATGGGTCCACTACCTTGTTTGCAAAAGGAATAAACCACTCAGAGGTCCAAGAAGAGAAGCAAGTGAGATAAGAGACATGGCAGGTTCAACAACCTAAGGTACATGATCCAGGTCTTTGAATCTCAGTTTTCGCTACATTTTCAAACCCCACAATTCCCCAAGTTCATTTTATCACCATCTTTCTTTCCTTACCCCCTCATGTTGTCTGCTTCCTTTCCTTCAGGATCAGGAGAAGCAGAAAGCACGGACATCTTATCTCCTTCCAGTACTCTTCATAATCCAGACAATATCCTTCCTCTTTGATCACAGCCTTCAAGTGACTGGACAAACCTGGCTTCCAGGTCCCTGACAGAAGGGCCTGCTCTGACTCGCCTGCCTACCCTGCAAGAGTTATGTACACTCCAAGGGGCACAATACACAGGGCACTGCCCTTTGCAGCAAGATTAGTGTGTGAGTAGCTCACCTTGGATGCTTTCTCCTGGGCTCACTCTGCAATTTAATCTAGGCTATACGCCAAGACTGGTACTAAAGAATATTCTGTGTTGTTCATGGTGTCCTAGTTTACAGATTAGCACCACCATGTTTGCAAGTACTCCCATCCGTTTGTAGTTATGACTTGCTGTTTTAGAATGCCTTTTAGCTGATGATCTCTAGACACTTTCTGCACTTTACCATCCCTGACAATGACAGACTTGTGATTATTCATTTACAGTTAAGGAAACGAATACAACTCAGGCCAGTGACCTGAGCTATCAAGAAGCCGTCTAAAACGTAACAGTTCCTTTGCTCAGGAATAACTGAACAAACCTAGAGAACAAATTAACACTTCCAACTACCAGACATGATTGATTTTGCAACATTTGCCTTCTAAACCATTTAATTCTCTTAGTTTGTTTACTTCAGTGGCAAATATACAACAAATCTCTAGCCATAGGGCTCCTAATTGCAGTCTTATTAATACTGCCAGGCTAATAGCTACTGATGTCTTATACTTTAAAGTACATTTTATAATAAATAAGGGTGAAGAAAGAGACATTTGATTTCTGTAAGAATGTGGGAAGGGTTACAAATAAGCTAAACTCTGACACTTAATCATTTTTTGCCTTGTTTGAAGCTTTAACTAAAGGTGCAGTTCTTTTTTCTTTCTTTTTAATAACTTTGCTTCGGCTTTGAAGTTTCTGTAAGCTGAGGGTAGCTTATCAGAGAAGTCCCTGAGAATGAAAGATGCTTAAATAGGGCTACAAGCGAATGAGATGAATTTCAGTATTCCTACGAAGAGGCTGAGCTCTTCCATGTAAGGCACATACATATTCAATCTCAAGGCAGAAGAATGGATTTAACTACAGTGGATAATGCACAAAAATCCATCCTCAGAACCCTCATCTCAGAGGCTTTGCTCATGATGAACTCCCTATTTCAGATTGTTAGTGGCTCACAGGAGAGAAGGAGACATGCCCTTTTCTTCGGGGCTTGATTTAGACATTGGCAGTATAGTATTGTACAAGAGGGGATAACACCTTTAACTCCTGAAGATTTAATACCTACATAGGGAAATTATACATGTAGCCATGTCAACCTATCTGATATCATTGTATTCCAAAGCAGTCTGGTTTTGTCTGGCTGTTGCATGCAGCTTATCTGTTTTTTTATTGTAATTTTTAAGAAAAAACAGAAGGGAATTACCAAAACATTTATTTTTTTTTTTAGCCACATAACTGTTTACACTGGTGCAGCAATACTATGGTAAGGCTCATAGTGGTTGCATTCTAACAAATTAAAGCAACCTTCAGGGTGTGGGGGGACATCCAGTGTGCAAGTGGAAAGTATATCAGATAATGACCCCATTTTGAGCCTCACAAGCGCAACTGGGCCAAGCAGAGTTTTCCAACCCTCCTGTCAGCTACTCTTGTGAGTTGTTTGACTTTGTTCTGTTTAAGAAGAGTTTGTCTGCAAAAGAAAAGTCATTTTTTGCTCACTCAGCTCATTTTGACCAATAAGTCAGGCAGCACTGACTAACACAAGTAGTTTGAGTGTAGACACGATGTGTTAATGAGAGGCTGGAGGGAGGCTAGGAGCAGGAATACCTTCTGCCATGGACTGCCTCAGGGTGAGTTATGGTGTCTCAGATTTGGGAAATAAATTTTCTAAACATGCTAACTCAATCATCTAAGAACCTATAACTTTAGAGTGAGAACGGAAATTCCACTATTAAAAAAGGAACTCTCTTTATGTAATAGTTTAATATGATTTTATTTTCCTATTAGCTTTGCTTAGTGACGAAAGTGCAACATTTTCAAAGGAACAAAAATGACTTAACTGGCATCCAACTCCATTTTCCAAAATTGACTATTAGTCCCTTTACAATAGTCCGCTTAGAGCCTATGTCATGACTGAAAATTGAAATTCAGTTCTTAATGCACCACCATGCACCTAAAAACTCTACACTGTAAAACTAAGTTGTACTTTTACTTCTCCTGCTCTCATACTTAACTCTGGGTTTACAGTAGGTCTCTGCATTGCTTTACAATGTTATGATAATTAGCACCCTTTCAGACCTACTCACTTCTCAATAATGCTGCTTTGTTACTGTGAGTTGAATCCTGTTTGTCACGAATGAAAAATTCCTTTTAGCTTCCACAAGAAGAATATTAAGCTGACAGCTACAAGATTTTAGTTTGGTTGTTGCAATCACGTGACATAATACGCGCTTTTTAAAGATAAATGGAATACCTTTCCATATGCATGTGTACCCCACAGCACACTGTCCCTTCCTCTTTGGTGCAGGTAGAACTACATACATTCTTACAAACATAATTTTGTGTGTATGTATTCATTTATATAACAATTAATTTAAAGGTACTCTACGCCATTTAATATGGGGGTAATTTTGCAGATGATATACACTGCTGAAATTGAAGAAAATTACAATAAAGGAGAGAAGAGAATGAAAATGCCTTTGTATGTATTAGTGTTTGTGACCACATTGCCTACAACCACCATTTTTTCCAATTTATCTGCAACAATTTTAATTCATGTTATTGTTACACAATTGAGCTATTTATCAGATCAGGTCAGAATCTATTAGACTATACGTGATTACTAAGACTAATTACTACTGAAGAGATTACTACTACTGAACATTAACGCAACAACATTTATTTCTATTGATTTTAAAATAACCAAAAGACAACGTTAAACATTCCACAGTATTTGCCTTTTTAAATTAGCAAGGTAGTGCCTCACTAAAACCACAACATTTTGAACTATAATTCCCTCTCTCGTAAAGGAAGCAAACTCCTGCGTTTAAGTGGATTTAATGACAATTATCCTATTACTGCCTTAATTCCACAACAGGAATAATATGATCTGACCATGGTCCTCATATTTTGTGCCACTGAAATTGTGGTTTGAAATTTGGTGACACTGAAGTAATTTAAATATATGCAATGATGTCACTGAGGTTAAACACATTGAAATTGTGTTTATCCACTTCTAATTTTGGAATTACAGAGTTTACTCTGCATGGCTTGAAGTAATCAACACATCAGCTTACCCACTTCTTACTCACTATAGTATCCTTACAGCCAAACTGGTGACACTTTGATCAGATAAGTGGATGGTATGGTGGGTGGAAAACTGGCTTGACTGCTGGCCTCAAAAGGTGGTGATCAGCAGTGAAAAATCCAACTGGCAGGTGGTTACTAGTGGTGTCCCACAGGTGTTGATAGTGGGGGCAATACTGCTTAACATCCTCATTAACAACCTGAATGATAGAATAGAAAGCATTCTCAGAAAGCCTGTGGACAAAAAAACGTTGCGAGGAATAGTCAATATACTGGAACAGACAAAATACCGGAGGACAGGGCTGCTACTCAGCTGAACAACCTCAGAGTTAACAGGCAAGTCCTGCACGTGGGAGGAAATAACCACACGCATCAGTACAGGTTGTGGGACAACTGGTTGGAGTGCAGGTTTTCAAAAGAAACCCAAAACCTAGGGGTGCTAGTGGACGCTAGTGGATTTTTGACTCATATTCATATTTGAATATGAATTCATATTTGAATATGAATTCATATTTGAATATGAGTCAAAAATATGCCCTGGCAGCAAAGGCTGACCACATCCTAGGCTGTATGTGGTGGAGTTTAGCCACAAAAATGATTCTTCATCTAGACTCAGATGATTCTTCCTCTAGCTTGCATGAAAAGTATTGCACCCAGTTTTGGTCTCCCCTGTATGTGGTAAACACTGCAACAGTGGAGCAAGTCTAGTGGAGCACCACAAAGATACTCAAGGGGCTGGAACACATGGCATGCAAGAACAGCATTTGCTGGCACTATGAAGGTTAAGGAGAGATCTTACTGCAACTACTTAATGGGATAGTGTAAAGAAGAGGTTCATCTTGAAGTTTTATGACTCTTTCAACCAATATAAAGAGTGTATTTTAAAACATTTTCCTTAATTTCATGAAATATAACTGCAAGCAGAATTTGCTTACTCAAATCATTTCAGCTAGTATCCACACAAATTTCTCGGTATATTTATCCCAGCCTGTTAGTAGGTAAGGCTGCCTATAAAGAAATGTAAATTTTGACCTTCATTGTTTATGCCTTCCCTGCACATTCATCAGGGTTTACAAAACAGCCCTACCAGTGACAAGGCAGATTTTATTTCCTTTTCTTTCTATAGGGCAGGTCTCCATTTTCTCCTGAAAATTCTCAAATTGGTCTCTTTGGAGGTGGTTCTGTGTCAAGCTTGTTCAAAGTTTTCAATCTGGAGTACTGGAGGGATCACATCTAAAATATTCAATTATTTGGTTTCTTAAAAAAAAAAAAAAAAAAAGACTTCAATTATAAGCTTTAACAAAGTGCTGTATTCTTTTGTCATAATGCAATCCTTCAAATTGCATTATGCATACTATATTTCTACACCAAAAGCATGGATTTAAATAGTAATGCTTTCTTAGATCAATTGCTGAAGTCTAATCTATCATTATAAAGTATTATACATTATATATATAAAAATTGCTAACTCTAGGGGGTAGTCATTGTATCTTTTTAATGTTTGCACAATCTCTTGCATAATGCAGCCACAAGAGGAAGCAAAAGGAAAATGAAAAACGTAATACTAAAGATGATATCAGTAATACCAGATTTCAAATAATTTCATAGAGATGCCATGCAGAGATCAATGGGGCTTTGAAGATGATTCTGAAGGTTCTCTAGGCCTTCCTTGGGAGGAAAACTAAATTTCTTTATTTTGTTTAATTGAGCCCATCTAGATATTAAGTACCAGAATCACAGCCTTACCTTATGGAATTATGATAATAAGGCCCCTCAGCAAATTGATTATTTCCTCACTTATATCAGATGATTAGGATTTGTTACCCTTTTAGTATTTTGTCACTGTGTATTACAAAACTGTTGCTATTCCATCCCAGCAGTTATATGCATGAAACAACAGACTTGGATTATTATTTTTTTTTTAATTGCTTGTGAAGTAGGGTTTCCAGCTGATTAATCTGAGACCTATTCAACTAGTATTCAACAGAAGAACCCCAAAAGGAGCAGAAAGCTAACACACTGGCGCTACTTCCAGCCATCCAGGACAGCATGTTCAGAGATACTACGCACACCTAAAAAGGTACACTATAAAGGTAGGTAAGATATGCAAGAATTTATTTGCAAAAGCTGCTGCTATAGACTATTGTTCTGCTTTCTGTAATCAGAAGGATATTTGAAGTTTTAATAATAATATCTGAAACAAGAGCCTTTAACAGTAAAAAAAAAAAAAAACACAAAAAAAAAAAAAACAAAAAAACACAACACAGAATAAATGACGTAAAAAACTGGTCTATGCCTCAGTTTTTACAAGCACCCAAATCCTACATCAAAGTACTTCATGAAAAACAATTATTCTGTAAGCAAAACAGTGTCATCTGAAGATGCCATGCAGAAACCAACAAGTATGAGACTAAGCTGACTCTTTACAACCGTCACAGAGTAAATGAGCACAAGGAGCTCCCATATTTTGGGAAGGAATACATATAACTCATCAGAGAAATCCAGTCACATTCTTTGTAGACTGGGGCTACTAATAACAACTAGGAACGTTAATGGTCAGGAATGGAAAAGAAAAACTAAATTCAGTTTAACTACATTGAGATTCGGATAAAACACCAGCTATACGAATGCAGGTATCAGCACTACTTCCTAATCTGGCATTCCTTGAAAAACTACTCTCTGATTCTTTTATCTTTGTCATATTGCCCTTGGAAAATCAGACATTTTATGGTCCAAATGTTTAGCTAACAGATGATAACGAACATCTTTGTTGCATACCCACAGGTATTTTACACCCGTGCTAGCTTTTTTCCTTTCTCAGCTCCATGTTCAACATTCTTTGAAACTACAGTGCCCTAGACCCATTCCTAAAGTCTTCACATGCAAGAAGAATTTTAAATTTACTCTATCAAATGATAATTTGCCGTATTTTACTCTTTCATTGATGTGTCATGGGAAGGATAAGAGTTCTAGTTTCTTCAAGGAAATGTGCTTTTAGTAAAAAATGACATGTATGTAATTTTTATCATTTGAAAATGGCTTAAACTGATAACAATTCCAGGAGAGAAAGGTATTTTGCATCTTATGTAGAATAAAATTAACTTACTGTTCCATGAATTGAAGATGATACACAACAGGCTGGAAACATCTGCTTTGATACACTTACCTGTTAATGTACATCTGTCACAAAACTTCAATTTTTAAAACTGCTTTGCAGATATGGAGTAATTCCTTGTGGATTTAAAGGTACTTTTAAAATTACTTTGGCAGTTTAAGACATTTGCATTTCTACTGTTGCATGTTTAATGCAATATGCAACTGAACTACATGCACTTTTTAGATCAGAACTCTGAATTTCCAAAAGATAAGTAGCACTTCTCAGCACGAACACACTGAGAAACAGACATGAAAATTAATATTGAATTGTTTGAAATGTCAATTTTCTGAGTGAGAAGTGTATACAGTTCAATTTAATTGCTTTATACCGTGTGCAGAAAACCAGAACCAAACTGAAATTGTTTATCATCTCAAAACGTAACGTACAGGTTGGGGCACTTTCTTATGTGTGAAATGCACATCAGAGAGGTGAGAAGGTACATCAGTTGTCTGCTTATTTATTTAGTTAGTTTTTATGTTTGTTTTTGTTGTTTTTCTTTTGGCAGTCAAACTGAATCTAGGTTTTCCTGTTGCAATATTGCAGATGACTCTCTTGAGACTTTGGCATTTAAGATATAAATGCCAAATATAGATGCCAATATATTTTCTAGGCATTTCTGCAGTGTATTCTACTATGAGGAAAGAAAGGCTGACCTGGGGCTGTGTTATATGGTTAGTATTGTGAAGCATCTTGATCTTATTTTATAGAGAAGAAATGCTGTGTGTTTCTTTGACTATGCGATTACAATAAAAACCCCATCTCTGAAAGTGGTATTCTCTGATATGCTAGACCTGAGCCTGTATTCAGTTCTTTCTGTTGCTTTGAGTGGTAACGAAAAATTGCAGTGCTTTTTCACTAATTGTCCTTGTAAAACCTAAGCTAATTAAAGGCAAGCAAAACAACTTATTCTGCATTATCAAAAGAATTTCTTAAGATTCTACCTGCTCATCTTCAGTCTCCCAAACGCTAGTCATCAAGTCCCTGGCTACTGCTCTAGGTTCTCACCCAGGATTCGCTTCACCCTAAGATCCAAGACTCATGGTGACAAAGGTGACTGGGGCGAACACCTAGATGTGCTGTTTTCTCTCTGCAGTCTATAGCAGAAACCTACCTAACTAGCTTAAACAGCACATTTTTATATGGTTCATGGTAGAGGGAAACTGATCCAAATCCATACTGCCATACTTATGCTATAGGGATGTTCAGATGTAAAGGAGACTTAATGTAGTCTTAAAAATGCCTGATTGTGACTTTGATCTTAAAAATGAGAATTCAGTTTTACCAACCCTGTTTTTCTCCCTAAATCTCTTCACTTGAGAATGCTGTTTAATAAGAAATGACTGAGGAAGGAAACCTTTCCTATCCTCTATAACCTTCTGGTCTGCTTGCCAGAAATATATTTGAGATAAAACAGAGCAAACGGCAATGCACAAGTGGCTGAAGGCACATGAAATGTCAAAATCTCCTTGACAGAAAGCTTTTACACTGTAATGGAAAAATATTTAACATTTAAACTTCTGTCAGTTTAAGTTCTCAGCTAACTTATGTATACAACGTTAGAAAACAGGGAGTCTAAACTTTGCCATAGAGGTGTTATAAAACTACAAAGCTAAATTATGTGTTTAATAATATTCTTCTCTTCATTGATACAAAGTAAGGAACATGAGCTATTAATGCATGACCATCTTTTCCATTTGCTAAATCAACTTCTTGACGACAACATCTTTTAATTCAGGTATCTGTTTATTGTAATATATGTTTTGCACAGCTCAACTACTAAACATAGAAAATGAAGTGCAATAAAGAAGAACATACATTGAACAAATAGCGGTATATATTCTTTCTTCAACTTCTGAAAAAATGTCTACGGTTTGTGATTAACATCTTCTGGCATCTTATGCATTGTGAATTTACGTCAATTTAACATTTCAGTGACTAAGCTGCTTTATAAGTCAATTAAAAATTCAATAAAAAATCAGTGACTCAGATTCTTGCAGATGTATATGTGACAAATTCAAAAGTGTTCACATTTAAAAAGGAAAGAAAGCTGTGTGTATACACTCTAAGTGAGATGAAAACCGCATATTTTATATAATCACCTTCCAGTCCATCACTGTATTCTCTATCAATATACATTACTAGCACTTAGAATTTTTATAGCTTTTGTTCTTGTAACTAAAAAAGTAAATACCATCTCCACTTGGATTTATTACTGATACAGAAACAAAGTTATGGTATTGAAAAGTGGCCATGTTCTAGGATAGTAGGAATCCACATAGCTATTTATGCTCCACAAGTCACATTCTGCTGTTAGAATGCAAATGCTTGTTTTTGACATGTTTTCAGCCAGCAGCTGAAAGCAAATCTTTCCAAATGTGAATCAATATCACACTTTGAAATAACATACCTGACCCTGCTCTGAGTACGAGGCTGGGCTGGATGACCTCCTGAAGTTCCTTCCAACCTGAATTATTCTATGAGTCTAACAATTCATTAGAGTTGTGAACTCTTGATACATATTTCAACCAAACTTTCTCTGATTTAGCAATAAAACTTTCTACCAAACACTGTCTTCTTCAGACACTCAAATACATATACACTGCTCATGAGATGGCTCAGCGGCAATTTACACATTCCCCTTTTTTTTTAATTTCTCACAGTGGCGGGGCAGTAATACAGGGTGAGATCCATTTTATCATATTAGTTCAATCACTTTCTGAGAGTTTCTCTTCGTCTGCCAACTGTAAGGGAATCTATTTCATGTATATTACATGGGATACAAAACTTTTAGACACCTAGCAAGACTAAGCAGGTTCCAACACAAGCTGAGCAACAATTTAATTGATACACTATCTTTATAACTAACTGTATCACCAACAGATGAGTGGGAATTGAGAATAATTCAGTACTGACACCTTATAGCCCGGAACAATTATTAAAAAATAACCCTCCTTTGCACGCCCTGTCTCAAGACTTGATTCAAAACTTTGTGAATGCAACTGAACTTTTAGCACTAACTTCACTTATTTGAATAATGCTTTTGCAATGATATCCACAAAAGTGATGTCTTAATTACTGCAGCACTTTAATTTAACCCCTCACTAGAATCTAGAGACCTGAACAGATACATGGCTTCTCCACATACTGTAAATGAAGAGATATATAAGGATATATAGCTCCTGCATAGGTCAGTAAGTCAACAAAAAGCATTAGGTGGAATTGTCCTCCTTTTTTTTCAAGGGTGAGTGACCAAAATATTTTTGGTTTCTTAAAATATCTTTTATTTAACCACAAAAATATAGCCCAAGTGGCCACAGAAATTGCATGAGTGGGGCTGTTGAAATAATAGTACGATATTTCTCTCAATCACCGTTGGCCCAGAATCACATTGGAAATCACTGTCAGGATAAGGACAAGCTGACAGAAAGACCTGAAGCACAAAACCGTGCACTGAAAGCATACAACAGGCAATATCAACTGTCATACATCCCCAAGGCCCACAGCACTACTTCCCTCAGCCGTGGCACTGCTGGGAGAGAGACAACATTGATGAGCCTTCCCATGGGGCACACTTTTGAGAAGCAACATAGAACAGCTGCTATTTTGTACAGATGATGGTCCTGAAATGCAAGTGGAAAATGAATATGACCTGAAAATGACTGGGCAGTATGCCCAAGGAGGGAAAAACAGGTGCTGGATTACCTAGTATCAGTACAAGATAGGCTGAGCTTACTATGTCTTCATCTCAGTGTG
This sequence comes from Netta rufina, assembly GCF_964035555.1. Taxonomy (NCBI): domain Eukaryota; kingdom Metazoa; phylum Chordata; class Aves; order Anseriformes; family Anatidae; genus Netta; species Netta rufina. The sequence continues at coordinate 83,410,689 of NC_140124.1, read as the reverse complement.
GTTTAATTTTGGTGAGGAGAAAGATGAATTTGCCCACTGTCTGAACCTTCAACTAGAGAGCACATGGCACAATGTAGAACTGATGGAGAAGGAGAAAAATGAGGGTCGTTTTAAGGACAGAGAGCAGGTCCTAAATGAAACCCAGGAAGAAAAAATCACTATAAAACAAACAAACAAACAACAACAAAATGCTATATGGGGATGGCTGAGAAAAAGTTTAAGAGAAAGCTGGCCCCAAACTTTCTCAATATAACAACACACCTGATAGATTTGTGACAAAACCAAAATAGATTGGTAAATTCTACAAAGTCTAGAAAGAAATTTGTGGTCGTTTTGTTTGTTTTGTAGTTTGGTACAGGTGAGTCTGAATTTTAGCAATCTTTCTGATATGTTTGCCAGATGCCTCAAGACTGATTTATGGGCTGCTTGGCAGCAGCAGAAAGAAATATCACATTTTGTGGCCTATATCAGTAAAATTTTGTCAGCTGGGAATGGAACCACAGCACCACTGAAAAGAAATGCGATTATACCTACAGAATCTTTACTGTGTATACAGATGGACAATTAACCTTTAAAAAAGGTTATCCTAAGGTGAAAATCACAGTCTGTGAGGTAGAGTTTGTCACCACAAGAATATGATGCACAAACTGAAACTTCAAAGAGGCACGATAAACAGGATGCTGATTCTACTTAGTTAGAAAGAGCTCATGTGATGAACGCTAACAAGCGTTCCTTGAGCCCTCCTTTCCATAGCAACAGTGAAGGTATCTCAGAACATGTGGAATTTCAATATTCACAGAACCAGACTGCTTACAATGAGTTGAAATCCTTGACAACTGCAGATGTTCAGCATTTATGAAAATCAGATCTCTGATGTGACCAATTCACTATAAAATAATCGTGAACAAGAGAAATAGTGACCATTATTACTGTTTCTTTGAAGTGCAGTGATAAAAGCCAAAGAAATAAACATACAAAGATCATAGCTCAAATGGTTCAGGAACTATAGTCATACCTTCCCTATTGTATTGGCATGTTTGCACTTTTTTCTAAACTGCAACAAATGTGTTTTGTAATTATAAAGTACAATTCCCCAGAATCACCCCACAAATAATTTAACTCTGAGCAGCACTGCAGTCATAACCATCTGGCAAGATAAATAAAACTATTAGGTGATTATTGTCAACAGAATTTTTCTGTCTTTTTAAAATTCTTCTTTGTTTACATCACATGTTCTCTGAATATTCCATAAAACATTAACATTCGGAAGCTATGCAATCTTATTATCCATAATTTGACGAGTATTTTGTATGGCATGTCATATTAAAAGGCAGCTCTATTTTCACATGCTTAGCTTTACATTCCTAAATGAAATTTGAATATTCAGAAAGGAAATAAAAAAAAATTCAATTATAAAATGAAAATCACAGTATAGGAAAGCTAACCAAAGCCTAATTCATAGCATTACAAACCATGTTTACACTCAGTAAATTTGACTATTAAATATTTTGTGCATTGTCAATAAGTAAATAAGAGATTACAGAAAAAAAAATGTGAATGTGGTTTGTGAACCCTATAGAGAAAGTCCCATAAGAAAAGGACTAAGATGTTGAATAGACTATGACATGCTGAAGACTGAAAGTGGAGGTGGGATCATGAGACAAAATAAAAAGATCATCAGTTATTCACCCAGATTAGATGGACTGATATACTGGCTTCAGCAATGATTTCTACTTTAAAATTTCTAAAAAAAAAAAACAACAGAAAAAAACAAACACACACACACACACACACAAAAGCAAACACCCACACTTGCAGTATCTTGCTTCCTGAAGGCTGAAAACAATACATCAAACAACTCTAATTTCATGTCAATTTTATCAACTGTAACATGAGCAAAAGCTGACCAAGTACGGTGCTCTGGCATGCGAAGAAAGCATCAGTCTTGAGTTCAATTCCTGGGTAATCCTAGCAGGTTTACACTATTCACCAGTCTCTACCTCTATTTGCTTTACAACATTTTGTCAGTGAAGTTGTCACTAGTTTGTAAAATATGTCAGGAGAGTGATTGCCTTGTTTTAACAAGTTGCAGAGCACTGCTGTAATGAAGCACTAACCCTGAGATAGCACTGAATATAAATAATAAAGCATTATGATCAAAGTTTCTATTTGTGGAATTCTGTAATTAAAGGCAGAGGAGGATAAGTATGCTGTAATGATAACAAATTAGGTAGCTAGCAAAAATGAAGAAAAATATACCCTTAATGTACAGTGGAAGTAGAAATAATTTTGTCACGAACTGTTGAAGTAATTCAAGCCCAATAAAGTGATTATTTTTCAAAGACCGAACATGAAAATAGAATTTCGATGATTCATAGCATTTGAATGAATTTCAGCTAAAACTAAGCCAAAATAACAACAACACAGATAAACAAAATAATAATATTAATAATAATAAAAATAATAATGATAAAAATACCAGAAAACTCAAGAAGACTGCTTACCATACTATCAGAATTCAGAAACAGCAATGATTTATGTAAATATGTAAATTGTTTTCTTCCTATACTGCACATGTTTGAAAATTAAGTATCTCCTAATTCTCTTGCTGGAGATACTAATATGCCCAGTAAATTCCTGGAAACATCTTTAAAATCCATGATTCATAATATTACTTGCAATAGAGAATCTGAGGATCGGGGTGGCTGCTCTGCTCATATTCTTGATCTGGAAATTGCAAGTGCTACTGTCAGCCTATGAATGAAGTGCTAAAGCAGAACAAAGCCATTATTCTTCTTCTGGAGATTACAGTATGACAAATCATAAAGTGTTGCATGATGTTTAATTAATTTAACAATTCCTTGCAATATAGCATTAAGCTGTCACATAAAATGTGAATATAACACATTAGAAAAAGAATTAAAAAAATTATGTTAGAAATGTGAGAATAATTGCTTTCATTTTGCTTATCCTGCTGTAAGGTAAAAAAAAAAAAAAAAAAAAAAAAAGGTACAGAAAATAGAGACAGATTGGAAAGAACATACCTATTAACTCCTTATTTCTGACATCTAAGGCCATGTTTCGTAAAGCTGTAGCTACTGCACACACCACCCGGTCATTGTCTATTCGAAGCAGTTCTACCAGGATTGGCAGTCCTTTTTCTTTGCGGACAGCAGCGCGGATATACACTGACCACTGTAAAGACACATGGGAGAACATGAAGAAGAAAGTGAGAAATGCATCCAAGATAGCAAGGCATCTGAGGTTACAGAGTAAGGCGTAACAGAAGCATGTGGATGTAAACTCAAAAGAGAGGAAATAATTGCGTTTATGATGCCAGGCAAATACTTGATTTGGAAATTCACACTAATTTTTCATGGTGGCAGAGAAATTAATTGATGAATTGACTTGAATTCTAGCACACCTGGTTACATTTTACAGCCCAAGCCTTTGGAAAACTTGCTTTGCATCAGCATTTGCTATACAACATCTAATGTTGTTTGTTCACTGCTAAAACAACAACATTTGTATTACAAAATATATACTACTAAATAAGTTCAAGATGTATGAGAATTTCATTGCTGTGATCATAAGAATTAATCAGTTAAAAAATCTGGAAAATGATTTTATAATTTCTCTTGTGATTGCCAACTTGTTCAAGAAAAAAAAAAAACACGAGACAACTATACATTTGATTTTTGACACCTTCCACCTAACTGGAACAGCACTGTACATCAAGGAGTTAGTAATTCACATACCAGTTGACCTGAGCAGGTGCAGGCCAGTGCAGTGCCATGCTGCACACACCACTTGCCTATAGGATAAACTCAGCAGCTAGTCATAACAGAGGAACTTGTATGCACCTTCCACGTGGCACCCGATGACACCACTGACATGTCTTTGTCTTTATCTTAAAGTGAAGCAACATGTTCTTACATGAATACCCACCCCGCCCTTTTTTTTTTTTGACAGTGGAAGTGATGAACAGTTGTTTACTTCTGTGAAAATCCCCTAAGAGCTCTAAATACTATCATGCCAGTAAACCTCTTCGTGGATAGCGTCTGCACAGTGTGCCATGCCCTGAACAGGAGGTCCATTCATGGCTGTACTACCTGGGGTTCCCAGCATCTGAAGGAATGAAACATTAACTATACTATCCACTTCTTCATTCTACTGTTAGCTCCAGAAGCTAGAAAAATGCAAACATGATGAAAACTGTGATGTTGTGTTTTTAAAATCTATGGTTATTGCCAAATCTGACACCTACAGGATGTGCAGGTTGACCTAGCACAGTCTACTTTGAAACGGGCCATCTACCAGGCATGCACTCCTTCCAGTATTTTGAACTCTTCTCTTGATTTTTTATACAGTCCTAATTCACATTCCTTGTACTGATATTTGGAAGGAATTTACTGAAGCAGAGCTTTTTCCTCCTTTCAGCATTTTATGGCATGGATGCTTATCATGCCTTCACACTGGGAAGGTGAAGGCAAAGTTCTGGAACCCCTTGGACTTTGAAATGTTTCAAATATTTCAGAAATTCAGATGCCTTAGCATTTTCAGATAATGGTGACCTTTCTCTTTTGACAAAACCTTAAAGAACAGTTACCTCGCACCTTAATGAACATTTAGATCACAGTAGTGTTCTTCCAGAAACAGAAAAAGTAAAAAACAATTCCATGACATGAAGTATTAGAAAAAGGAAAGCACGCTCACTACCAGCACATCGTGCATAACCTCTGTATATGGCTTCTACTTATCACAGTTCAGGTGCTCATTTTAAAAAGCTCGTATCTGTTTATACTATAGACAGGTGCCCCTGAGCAGCAAAACAAAATGAATTTATGATAACAACGGCAGAAATAGGGACAGGCAAAGGCTGCAATGTTGCGATATTTGGAGTACAAATTCATTTCAGGTAATGTGACTCGGGGGAAATTGGGAAAAAGGATAAGAAAACAGCATTTAAAGAATATTATTTTATTATTTCTCCTCTGTAGTAAAGATGCATACCAAAAACTATCTGGCTGGACTTTGCTGTAGACAACAGGGATTATGGTTACAATAAGCTTTCAAGTCAGGTAAATGGGATGTAGGATTCTCAACATCATTGAGCACAATAATGTAATACGTCTAAAATGTAAATGTGCCATCATTTTCTGCAGCAAAGCAAAGAATAGCTCTAAGGTAAGAGAATATAAACAAATGGTAGCAGGATTCTGGACTGATCTTATTCTATCTATGCTTCTGCACCAACTTCTCCAGAACCAGTGTATGGGATCATGAGATATAAAACAAAACAAAATCTTAAGGATCAGTGATTTTAATTTAAAGCATCTGCTGAAAGAAAAATATCTTTCTTTTACCCAAAGTAATCTTTTTGAGTTTCCTTTTTTAGTAACCATGCATATACCTGCCAGTTAAATATGCTGTCACCTGCAGCTGGGTGTACCCAAAGCAATAACTCTTTGCACTTAAAAACGCCCATCCCTGTGTTTTCTATGCTTCTCCCAGGGAAGGTTGCCAGTGTATCTGCTGCGATTATATGAGGACTGCCAGCGTGAGAGTTCAAGCTTGCAGTGAAGTTGTCTTGAGAATATAGTGAGCCTGTCTGGTTGAGGAGTGAGTTCAAGCTAGCAGGCAGCATATTGAGAGATGCTGCTGTTCATTGTAGAAGTACATCCCAGATTTAGAGTTTTCAGTGGATTACATGAGGAATCAGTGGGGTGGTTTGTTGTTTTTTTGTTGGTTTGTTTGTTTGTTTTTAATTATTTATGTCTGCTCCATACCAGAGAGGATCTAAAATGATTTTATTGAACTTTCACTGTATTATAACCTCCATATTAAAACCTCTGTGAACGCTTTCCTTTGAACTTTTTAGCTACCAAGGGAAAACACAGGCACTTGTTTTATGAAAGACAGGCTTACAACAGACTTCTTGGTTGTTGCATTTTCATTATCTATTTCAAAACAAAAATCTAAAAGAAACAGGTGGAGTTAGGAAATAAATTAAGAATATATATTCTTTAACCTTGGAGAGAGCAAAAGATGTTGTAGGAATAACACTGAAATAATTCAGTATGAAAAAAAAAAGAATATATATATCACTTCACTGAATAAATGACATCCACGTCTTCAGTATATGTAATGTACCAATTAATTTGATCATAAAAGTCAATAATACAGCTTCCAAGTTTTCATACGGGGAAACTTCCAGCTATAATGTTTTACAGATGCACATATGCAAACACATAAATAAAACAATAGGCGAAAGACAGAAAAGAATGCGTGAAATCACTCCTCTCCCCTACACATTCCTCTTCCCTCCCCAGCTCCCTTTTCTGAAAGTGGAAAAGAGTGGTGAGAATGCCATCTGCTTTGGAAAAGTTCACAGGCTCCTCATGGCAAATCGCTATCATTTTGGCTCTGTTTCAAGTGAAGCACCTTAGGCAGAAAGTCAGAAATGTCTATTAATTGTTTCAACAGCCTCCGGAGAACTTTCCGTTTCGCAAGTGGTAGGAACTGTCTGTGTCTCTTTCCTTAAACTGCCAATTAGGACAAGTCTCTGCAAGCAATTATGCTGTGCTCTGTGTATTTCAGGAATACTCAAATTGAGATGCCTCAAAACTGCTATTTTATTCTCTCAGAGAATGGAAAAATTGATTCACTCTTGCGTATAGTGATAATTCTTTTGTTTGCCTAAAGCCATCATGAACATTCCTACATTTCCACATTGCAGGTCAGCTGCTAATATGAGCTCAGTGGAGTATAAAAGAAAGAGATGAAAAATCATAAAAAAGAAAAGAGACAAAGGGTTTGTTGCCTATTGGTAAGTGAGGCACTCTGCCAATATACTTAATCATCCTGTTACTCCACAAATCAGCAGCGGTGTCAATGATCAAATAACTGTTCAGTTTGTAAAGAGAAAGAACTCCTATGGGAACGGCGCACACTTCAGATGGAACAAGGAAACAAACAAAATCATTATTGCTGCATCAGATTGCAGCTAAATTATCAGAGACAAGCACAGGAGCCACAATCTGTGCACGAATAGTCTTTACCGATAATTGAATTCGGACAGCATAACTACTATACATCACTTTGAAGGAATCTAGTGCTCCGCTACGTCTACTTTCATTAGTAGTTTCTCTTTTATTTTTGTCACGGTAATTAAGAAGAAAAATACAGTAATCTGGAAAATTATTTCTTAGTTTGCCACTGTTATTATTATAAAGGACTCTTTCCAAAGCTGAATGCCTGTAGGGATTAAGATTACATTAGGTTAAAATTCAACAAAAGAGTAATTCATCTGTATCAAACTTATTTCTCTTTTAAAGAAAATTTTGAAAGCATTTAACAAGTTAACTCCTTCTAGTGTTTTACATAGTTTTCTATATTCTCCTGTAAATCACTGACAGAGGAGAACAAACTAAAGTGAACAAATGCCTAGCACAAAATGAAAACAAAAAAAGAAACCAAACCAAACCAGTCAAACAAACAAACAAAAACCCCCAAGGAATGCCAACAATTGAATAGACTTGATATTTTGGATGGATTCACTTTCCTGCCACTGACATCAGCATAATCTGAATACCTTCAGAACATTTCAACATCATATACTCCAGTTTTGACTAGAATCAGCATTGTGTTGCTACAGGTCAACACTGTGATGCAGAGACTCTGTAGAGATACTAAGTGTTAAGAGGAACTGGAGAGACAAAAAACACAAAATGAAAGCCAAATCAGGGCAGTAGGTGTGATGGAGCAAACCAAATTACCAACAGAACCAGGAAGATTAGAGACAGAATTTGCTGTGATGTATTAACTGGTTACTTTCCTCTTGCTCCAGAACCTTAGACCTTAGAGAGAAATGTATAATAGGGTGGGTAAAAATACACAAATAAATAAATAAAGGAAAACTTAAATGCTGTTAACAGAAGACATCTTCAATGTCTTCAAGACATCTTTCTCAAGTGTTTGAGAAAGATGAAGTTCAGAAGGAGCTGTCTTTGCACCTTGTCTTTCTTGATTCTGCAGTACAAGTGGGTAATTTGTATTCAAAATGATCTAAGAGCAATTACAATGACTTTTCTAAGTGTCGCACCTACTATCATTATAAAAGAAAGGCTTCAGGACAAAAGTGATGCATATCATGGGAAGAAAATTGACTGCGTATACTTATATACTGCACTCGCATTACTAGGCTGTGCTCCCATTCAACAAACTGATACCCATGTTGACCTCCCCACGATGTCTATGATACTGCTGTTTCCAGCAGCAGGTCTTGTTTCTTGAATATCTTCTTGGCCCTTCAATATCATTATCTTTCCTACAGGGCTAATAGGCTTCTCTGTACTAATTCCTGCAGCCTAATCTATGCAGGAGATTCCAGCCAGGTAAGAATTCCTGCTAGATTAATGCACTGATTCCTTAAAAAGTTTGTCTTTGTGGATTTGCTGGTGTGTTGTAAGTGGTCTTCTCCATCCGGTCATATAAGAGTTCATAATACTAATACTTTGCAGAAAAGAAAAGAAAGTCTTTTCACTGGAATCCAAAAAATATCCTCCTGGCACAGCCTGATGAAACTCTGAAGGATTAACATGTAAATAATTAGTCACCAGAAAAGCCTGGCAAGAAACCCACAATATGGCCTTGCCTGATAAGAGGAAGATTGATAACCTTGATGTCTGCTATTTTAGACAATAATTATTCATTATCTGCAAGTGTTTGGATGGCAAGGCGCTCCAAACTCTTTTCTTTCTACTCTTTGAAGTCGCTGCACTGACCTTCTGACTGAATCAGTCCCTTTTATGTTTTCAGTTTCTTTATCTAATAATTTACTTAATAGAGCTCTTACTCCCTGGAGACTCAGATTTCTCCAGGATGGAATTAAGAAAATAAATGTAGTTGTTTGCCTAAGGAACAAAGACTGGTATCTCATCTAGCTATCTCAAGAGATCAGGCCGTCGACCCAGAAACCCCATTCACATGGGTTTTGTACCTGTTGGGGATCAAAGGCAGGGACATTCTGTTGTCTAAACAAAGAGCACTACAGGAGGCAGAAAGAACCCGAGGAATGTTCTGTCTTCATACTCTTGCAAGACTTAAACAGAGAAGCACTTGTTCCTAGTGTTACAGAGCTCAAGAGACTAATGGTTGCTTAGGAAAATGAAGCCAGCCATCCTGCCATTAAAGCAGATGCAGGAAGTGTTTATGCATTACCTTTACAAGTTATAGTAGCACATTAAAACAAAACAGGGTCATGTGAATGAAGAAATGAGGTTTTAGGGGTTTATCAAAACTAAGGACATTATACTTGTGGTGACAACACTGTATTTTTAATTGTAAGTAAGAGAGCAAATAACATTGCAGGTGACGAGTTCACAGCAACAAAAATTTCTCTGGCAGATAAACTGACAGCAGCCTAAATTTAGCTGTCAGACATATATAGATAAACATAAAAATATACAGATATCTCAATATCTCTCCTTTCTTTCTGAGAGCAAAATGTTGTTCAGAAAGGACATAACCTTGGATTCTTGACATTGTTAACTGCAGGACATTTTGAACATAACTTTTTACATGCTCAGTAGATAGAATGCATTAATAGCCTATTGACCAAGGTGAAAACTAACAAGAACTTGCCTCTTTTTTTATTCCCACCATCCAAGGAAATGTACTGATGCCAGACTGTACATAAAAATAACTTTGGAGATTTCCTTTTACAGGATAAGTCTTGTAATGTTATACCTCATAATTTTTTGATATCCAAAATATTAAAATAAATGGTATGAGGTTGCAGAAAGGACTTCAAGTCTGAAGTGTTACAGTGACAGAAATTTCTTAATGAGCAGACGGGTGTCTTTGGAATGTAGCAGGGTGAGTCAGTGAACCTCCTGTTTCTATTTGTGGATACTCCACAAACTTGACAACACCCTAATTAAACGGTAAGGAAAGCTAACAGAGCTCCCAACTGAAGTGGATATCTAATGGGAGGTAAAGAGTCTCCACCACTTCAAAAGGCTACCCCAAACCTTATTTGCTCAGGGAAAGCTGTCGCTAAGTTTGATGAGAAATGTATTTGCTTAGGTTTTTATTATTTCACTGTTGTAAGCAGCCTTAGAATACAAGTTCAAATTAAGTATAATTGGAAGTGTAATAAATACAATTAGACAAAGTCTACTTCTGGAAAAAAATCTATGTAACAGTGGAAATGAAAGAAAACAACTAAAATCAATGCCTCTCCTTTTAATGTGCTGTTCCTTGTGCCTGCAGAAAGTTTAGGATACAGTGAGATTACCCTGGTTATGATTTGATGGGAGAGAACTTTTTGGAAAGCAATGAGTCTCCAGAAATCCACCATTATTATCATACAGCATATGCATGTCATTTTCCATGAAAGTAATGGATTTCTTTCCTCCAGATTCAAATACCTGTGTCCTCCCTGTGTAATTATGCCCTGGTGCAGTAAAGCAACATGAAGGAACTTCCATATTCACCTGAAACAGCCTCTACTCCAAAATCCTGCTTTCTGTGTAAACTGTCAATCTATTCTTCAGAACCAGAATATGTGTCAAAATCAAGATATACAGACATCATCTTTCCCAAGTTAAATTCTTGCACTGAAAATATCCTTTCTCTCACCTCAGGTCAGAATCATGTTTTATTGGTAAACTTACATTTCGACTGCTTAATGTATTTGTCACCATTATGCTCCTTTTTTGATTCATTACAGATTGCTTGGGTTCTAATAATAACTGTAGGGACCAAATATTGTATTAGTCATATCAAAAAAATCAAATTTACTCTACAAATGGGCAATACATGGCAGAACTTCAGGTAATATTATGGCAAAACATTGGCCCAAAGTGTTTTATCTTCACACAGAATAGTTTTATGCAAATACATTTATTTAGCACTTTTTTTTTTTTTTTTTTTTGTAGTGCTTGGCTTTAGAAGGAATTCCTGCAAGTGAAACAGTGCTAAAAATGTACTAGAGATTAAGATTTATTATGTGCATATGTTGATTTTACGTGTATGGATCAATGAAAAACTGTATTCCCCAAAATAAAAACACTTTCAGCCCTTTTCATCTGTTAATCCTTAGAGCTATGTACTGCTGCTTCTGTGTCTGAAACTTTGAAAAGTAGTCTAGGGGATTTAGACACACATCATCTGTTAATTCTGGTGGAAGACATTTATCTAAATCCCTTAGACTTTTTTTTTTTTTTTTTTTGTAATTATTTGAGGCTTCCTTTTATCTGCTCACTTTCCCTTCATAATGACATTGATTAAGCACTGTCTGTGTTAAAAGTGTTACCTCTCTGTTACCGAAGGGGATTTAGTCAGCTTTATACCACAGGAACAAGAAGGGTGAAACTGCTAGAAAAGAACCATACAAATACATGTATATGAACTGAATTTTTTTTTTTTCCAGACCAGACTGTATCTTTGGAAGTGTATGAGCATGCTTGGTGCACTGGCTACCTCATATATTCTGGAATTCTTCTGGCATTAAGATAATGTTATCTGGGGGGGGGAAATACCACCACAATTGCTATTTATTATTAATTGCAACTTCATCTGTTATAATACAGTTTGCTCTTTTCCTCTTTTGCTTTATTATAAAGTACTTCTTGATAAAGTTCAAGAAAAAAAATCATTTCCCATTTTCCCACTCTTTATACAAACATAATTTCTTGCAGGAGCTCAACAAAAAGAGAAAGAAAAGAAGAAAGAAAATCTCCCTTAGGAATAACCTCTTAAGATTTTTCTATCTTTTATTCCAGTCATTTTATATCCAGAAGACTGCAGCAGTGGAAAAGAGAGGTCAAAAGGTGGAAACATCAATGCTTATGTAATCCCCAAAGAGGATTATTCCCCTCACAAAAATGGCTGGTATGACATGTGAAATTAAAGATATTCATTCTGTGTCTGCACATCACTTGTAATGAAATTGGTGAATCTTTAGAAAAATAGAGCAACAAGAGAACAACCAAGCTTTTTCCATGGTATCAGCATGGATAGTATTAAAAGTTCAAATCAGTTATTCCACCACATCACTTGTCCAAGAGCTCTGCGGAGCTCTTCTTCCTCTCTAGTTCACTGTACACATCTGTGAACTAAAGGACGACAGATACAGATTTATTAGAAATGGGAGAGAGGGCACTGCTTGGATTTTAGCACTCCCATTAGTGCTGGCAAATACGAATGCATTGTTTTCTCATTTGGACTGGGGCTACACCCATTCCCGGATGAATAAAACACATTTATCACTTTTCTGTGCCAGAATTACACAATCATCTGATGTGGTCTATGATATGAGAATAATAAAATTATAATGATTTTCAGGCACAGTGTATACATAGCACTTCGTAGGGCAAAACCACTGGACAGAGACTTTTCACTCACTTCATCATGTCATAGAATGCAACAGTCAAATGAATTTTATAAGTTTGGTGGAATGCAGTACTCAAAAAAAACACAATCAGCCTCTAAAGATCTGCTGAATGTGCCAACTCAACTTCCAATAAAATTGTATGGGAAAAAAAAATGACATTCATTAGCCTCAGATCTAATATTTCGAAATTAATACTTACTGAAATTGGTACTTATACACACTTCACATACGAATGACCACATGCTTAAAACCAAACAGGACATCTTCTAAGACCTAACTTTCGTAACTGCATTTCCCTATACATACACGTATATGTTCATTGTAAATATGAAAACTTCCCATGGAGAGTAAACCAATGCATTACCTTTATACAACAGGATTAGATAGATAGTACTTTCACCCAATCAAATCAGTTTGACATCAGAAAAGGGATGAAGAAATTGCCCTAAAAAGTAAATCAAGCTCATCTGTTATCTCTGATTTTACCAATTTATTTTAAATCCAGGAATATTTTCTAAATCTAGTAAATGAATTCTTATTTTTTTTCCTCAGTACACCAGAAATAATTGGAGAGGGAAAAATGGATCATTAGATTACAACTGAAAAGTAGAATTCGCTGGAACATAGTGCTTTGACTAAGCATTTTCTTGCTAATTGTACACGTTTACTCATTCTGTTGACATATGTTAATAATTTCTTAATATTTTAAAAAAGTAGATGATGAAATTATTTGTGTTGGCATCATTTAATTTATATCTTGTTATGTTCCTGCCTACTTTCTCATAGGAAACAAAATGTCAACCAGTTTCTGCAGTGACAAAACAATATGGTTTCATCTGATTGTCACTGGTGATATTTTTGACTCATTTTTCATGGTTCTGCCACTACAGATTCATAAAGATGTTGCATCTCCACATTTGGATATTGTTTTTCAGCAGCAATTTTTCATACTTGACCAATGTGATTTTCACTGCTGTGTGCTGACTTTTCCTATGATATGATTATCTGTATCAATTCAGAAGACTTAAAATACTATCTCAGCTTTGACTGCAGATAGTTCTGTGAAAACAGAGAGTTATTCCACTATCAGGAGCACTCAGATAAACTTATACCAACAATTTGCTGTCATTTGTAGAAAGTTCTGAATTAAAAAGAAAAACTTATCAGGTCAATATTCCTACCTTCCAACTCCCAGCAGCCAAGTTCTGCAGTGCCCCTGCTGCCCCCTCCAGCGTGTCTGGATTTGAGCACTCAGAAAGAAGTGTGAGGTAGGGTTTGACTATTGAAGGGTGCCACAGCATCTGGATTCCTTTGGGTGGTTCTGCACAGTCTGGGAGAGGTCCTACTCCATCCCACTGTGGGAAAATAAAAATCAGATTGTCAGCAAGAAACAGTGACATACTTGAGAGCTGTCTCAGTTGAAGCTATAACACCTCGTATGTGTGTGCATGTAGGCATCTGCATGCACACAAGCAAACACTCTCAATTTTAGCATTTCATGTGATAGTTCTTCATAGGGAAATGAAGTTTCCTACAGAACACTCTTTACAGAAGAGCGGTAGCACTGGCAAAAATCACAGTGACATAGCTAGCTGACATTTATTTGTTTGATTGGGAACAGAAACCGACTGAACATAAGCGTATTACGAGGTAAATCTAGAACTTGCACAGGAAGAGATCGGATCAGTTCTCTGCAATCTCTATTTTCATGAAAGGGAAAAACTAACAACTCTAGAAAACTAAATCATTCAAGGGCATGAGCATGCCATCCCTTGACAGGCCCAAGCATGGCTGACGTGTAAATCTTCCCCAGCCATGTAACTTCTGAATGCCTGCATGTGTTCTGCGTGCATTTGGCCATAGCATCAGGCAACCCTTCAGGTTTTAGATTCTGATTTGTTTGGTAGGACCAACTCTCACATAAATACACTCTTCCTCCCACCAAATACAGTGTTTTGTCATGAAAATGATCCTAGCCTGATATCCAAAATAGTCGATATTAAAACCTGGACAACAAGCTGGATATTGCATAAAAGCTACTCACACTGGAAAGAGAAACCTTATTCTAGAAGAACACTGATTTGCCTTTCTACTGGAATGCACAAAACTTGCACTTAAGCATGAAACATCTTAAAAGAAGGAAATTCAAGGACCATTTTTATTTTTCTAAACAAAAGTAATCTGTGGAATACATTTTTAATGATATTTTAAATACATGATTTTTATCTACATATGCAGTAAATGTGTATTTTACTTTGCTTTGCACTGATAAATGGATTTAGAAAATTCACAGCCTTAATACCCCTACTAAAACCAAGCCTTAACTTTTTAATACAGTCTTTTTTATAACACCTCTGACATGTACAGATTTCATGTTGTGGTACAAAATAAAGCTTTTAATGCCCACTGTTATTATGTAGATAAAAAATATGTATCAGAACATTAAATATCTACTAGACATACAAAGTTAGCACAGGCAAATTAATTTCTTGTGTCGATTTGCAACTGTTAATTTTCCTAGTTGATTTAATCAGTTATGATTCATAACAACAACAGTACTCACACTGGGAAAGACCTAGATTCTCTCATTTTCAAGAAGTAGAAACTATAATTTTATTTAAGCTATTTTTAGAAATCTATGTATAATCTAAAGGACAATGAAGCCTTATCCAGTAACAGTTAACATATCTTAATCAATCGCAACAAGATTTTGCTAGATTACTTCTAAGAATCAAGAATACTTTTATTATTTTTTTTTTTTCTGAATTAAAGTAAAACAAACACCAAAATGGAAAGCTAGTGGGACTGTTTAACACACGAGCTATTACTCAAAACCAGACAGTTGCTCTGATATAAAACTCACTGCACTGGCCAAAAGTTACGATAGTTTAAGAGAATTGGCACAGCAATACCCAGCTGTGGCTGGGAAACAAGAGGAAAACTGCCTTCTGGAACAAAAAAGTCACTTTAAAAAAATGGTGTTATAGGGCTGTTCTAAGATTTTTTTTCAATTCATTTCTGCCTTTAAACCAATAGGTTCATTTCACTGTATATGACACTGTTCTCCAACTTAGTCCACATAAATCACCATTCTTGCCAGAAACGTCCTCTTGCCAGCTCATAAAAAATACATAAAAACCTGCTTCTTATTTTAACTCTTGGAGTTCAATCATTTGCACTGTCAGAACTTTTTGGAAAACAAATGAAAAACATGTCTTCGAGATCAAATCTGACTTCACACCAAATCTGGGCTTAGTAAGTCCACTAATGATTGACTTGCGATGTCTGAGGGCACAAGTTCAGGTCTTCATCCATCTCATTCCAATTTGCATGTATCACAGATGCATTATACAACTGAACACAGTTTGCACAGGGTGATTATTATACAATTTCAGGGACAAAGTACCTATCATGTATCAAATGTATCAGATCTATCCAATATATTTTTTGTGCACATGTGGGGATATAATTAAAAAAAAAAACACAACAAACTCAAGTATTTACACTCATACAATCCCAAGGACTGCTGAAAATCAGTGAAAATCAGCTGATGTGAATAGAGCTGTATATGTGGTCGCGCTGTATTGGTACATATAACGCACTAGGAATCATAATTGCAGATAAATTAATATTTAACGCGGTTTTGCCATTCTTTCCAGTAACGAGAAAGTATTTTTAAAAAATGTGTGACAGATTACTGCATTTCCCTGCTGTTCTTGCTACTCACTTTTAGTACATAATCACATAAATTTATCACCAACTACGAAGGAAAATGTCTGTGGGAGACCTTTCCTCAACTCTGTGATGCCTCAGAGTCACTGGAGGGGTGACGAAGGGTTTGGTACCTCACATGCACATGTGGCAAGGGTGTAGTAAAGGCGGTGAAGCACTGCTTAAGCCTCCTGCACTGTTCTTCAGACTTGGTATGTGTGTGCCAGGAGCAGCTGAGTGGCATGCACAGGCAGGGGTTAACTGCTAATCATGCACAGCATACGTACTGCGCCTGTGGTAGCCTCTTAAAGGTCATGCAACAAAGGGTCACAAAAAAAGATGCTCCTGTAGCCAGGTTCTGATCCTTTCTGGGAGGCAGAGGGCAAAAACATCCGTGACCTTTCATGCTCTCCCTATTTCCACGCTTAGCTTTCCTCCTGCATGTGTGATCTCATCTAAACTCACGGAAGGGCTTAATGGCTTCTGGCATCTTCCTCCTAGATGAGACCAGCGCCTCACCTGAGACACGAGGCATGTGGGACTAACACAGGTCAGAAAAGAAGTTACCGCTAAAGAAATTCTCCTGATCTTCACCCATTTCTTTTCTTTTCTATAGATATAAACATCAACTTCCCAAGTCAAAAAAGGCAATTTCCCCAAAACGATATAACAATACATTTTCTCAAACAGTGGCTAAGACGTGGCAGAAGTTGCTCTGTAGTTCACCTTGCTCAATATTAATGAGCCGAAGCAGTGTGTTAAATGACTCTAACCAGTGAATTACTGGGACAGTTACTGTGTTGTTGCAGACCATCAGGAATGATCAATAAGGTCTATTTGAGATAGGCTATGGATGTAGTAGGCATCTCTGAAAAAGAAGACAACTATATTCAATTACTCTTCCTAGCTTATGCTAAGGAGGAAGCAAGTCATAAACAAGTATTCTTTCCAGGCTTCCCTGCTTCAGCTGAAATTACCCACATATATTGTGGCTGAAGCTGACAAACTGTTCGTTATGTGGGTAAGATACGAATCTCTCATTTCCTGAAACTGGTGCAAAGAAGAGATGAAAGTCAAGAAGAAGAAAAAGCTGAATATAAAAATCTTTAAGAACTTCAAGACTTTTGAGAGTAAGAGTACTCTAATAAGTTTTTCAAGTTTTCACATTACTAAGGAACTTTGAGAGGAGCAAAAGATCACTCACTGAGGTGCTTCTCCGTGCCACACAACCAATTATCTATCACATTATTTCTCTTTTAATAAAAAAATATGTTTATCGCAGGATTATACTGAATAACTGGAAAGGTTTCAACTCTGTAAGAGTTCAGTGTTCTCTATTTTTTCCCCACTAAAAATGCAAATTAGGAGGTGTTATTAAAGAGTATCAAAATATGAGGTCTTTTACCTCTGATAACAAAACAAGTGATTTCATTTTCATTTATTAAACATAGACATTTTCCTATACAAAATATGACTATTAAAACAAGAATATCTAGGGAAAAAAAAAACGAACCACAACCAAACAAAATCCATTAATGTCTAAAAACTTTCTCCAGTGATCCTAGGCATTTAAGATACTCTTATAATGCTGTAGCTATGCTCTTTGTATCCGCATTAAAAAAAAATAAAATAAAAATTTGTATCAGCAATTTAACAGTCCTCACCAAAAGCATTTTTTGAAATTCCAAAGACTTTTAAACAAACAGGACAATGATTTCTCATCCTGCATATCCTAGTGACTGTGGAAGTCTATGCCAGCTGTCCCTAGACATGTCAGTCCAACAATCTCTTTGGGAAACTGTTGTCCAAGAGATGCACTGGCCAGTGCTGTAAAGAGCAGAAATCTGAAGTTAAGTGACAAAAGAAAGACAGGTGTGATACAGTACGACCCATTCATATCCAGACATGCTATTTTTCTTTCTGCACTTTAGATAACTGCAAGTGTAGTTTGTGGGAACTCTTAATTCAGGAACAGGGATGATGACTGGTTTATGGGATGAACTTAGTTTGATTTGGCACTCTAATTTCATTGCAGCCTAACACAGGAATTCCCCCAAAAGGCCATAATAAATGCCGGCTATCTAATGACTGCAGTGTTTAACTACAAGAACAGGTGAAATTAAAATCTTACTAGTCATGGCCACTGCATTTTTCAGCACCTGAATCTTAGCTTGTTAATGTTCCTACAACTCTTCCACATTAATAGATTTTGCCTTTATGAAATCTGGAATATTTTCAATAATTGTTTATATCATTTATTCAAGTACCCTGTTTGCCTAATTGCTTGCTCAAATTAATATTGCCTTTGAGCAATCTGAACGAGAAATAAGTAGTAACGGAAAGGAGTAGGTCTAGTAAGAGATGGAGAACTACCTGCTGCCATCACAGGTCACTGGAAAAATTTCACAAATCAGCAGCCATTCTCATTGCTATTTAGTGTGATAAAACAAGGTCTGTAATATCATTGCCAGCATTCCCCAGTTTTTCCATCAGAATGGGAAAGTAATGAAATAAACACACTTTCAATGCACCTAAACCAAAAACCCACTGTACCTCAAATAACTTGAGAAAATTAAAGACCATAATTCTCAATCTTCACTAACAACATTAATTATGTCAAAACATGTACAACATTCACTCACATCACTTGATTCAGTCCTGTATAGTTTCCTCTTAAAATGCAAAGGCAGAGTATGAGACTAACTTTGAAACAAATACATATATCTGAATTGGTCAAGCACTGGAATGGGCTGCCCGGGGGGTGGTGGAGTCCCCTAGAGGTGTTCAAGAAATGTGTAGACATGGCTTGAAGGGACATGTTTTAGTGAGGTCAGGTTGATGATTAGACTTGATCTTGAAGGTCTTTTTCAACTTAGATGATTTCTGATTCTATAATTCTAATTATAAGCCCGATGTTTGTCTGTACCAAGGACTCTACACACATGGCTATGGATGCAGATTACATCTGAATGTTAAGACTAACTTTTAATCATTAATAGTTTCCTTTAATTGACTGAGAAGTTTACAGTACTTATTCCATTCACAGTATACACATGACTACAGTTTCCAGGTGCCAACATGTAACACGGAGCTCTGTTAAGCAAATATATTTATTTTTATTACTGCAGAACCATACTCTGCTGTGAGCTCTCAGCTAATTAACAAAGGCAACAGTTTTGCATATTATGCCCTATGTACTTTATTTCTAATACAGTGCATAAATTATTAATATTTTCATGACAGGCATTTCAGCTACTTGCAATGCAATCGCAAGTAACTTTCATTACCTGATCTTGTGATTTCTTTTTCTTCTTCTTCTTCCCCCAGCACCCTGAACTCTCCGTGTCTTTTCCATTGGCATCGCCACAGAGTAATCCATCAAGTTCATCTGTTCCCATCTGCTGTCCCTGAGATGTTTCTGCAGCTAGCCTGTATGAGAGGTTCCTCAAAATGCACACACAGTTTTCAACGGTCTGAAAAGTGTGACAAAAAGAAAAAAAAAATACAACAAAGAAAAGCAGAAAAAATTAAAATCCTTCCCTTGCTCACTCCGTATACAAAGCAGACAAAATATCACTAATCTCTGCACATACATTTTCCTAGCACAATTTTTATCTGTTCATAAACTTACTCCTGAGTAACCACTACTTAAGAGATATAGAAAAAATTGGCACTATCTCACACCCTCTTTTAATGGGGAGAAAGAGAGAAAACAGCAATATGGGCAATATTTTTTCCATGATTTTTTTATTGTCTTTCAAAACTTCATGCTGGAGCCTTATGTAAAAGAGAAGCCAAGGTAAAAAGTGATCAAGAGAATGCGAATGCACAGAGAAAGCCAGTGAATTCCCACTTTGGTGAACAGAAAATGCTACACAGAAAGTGTCAACAGTTTTGTACGTTTGTTTGCTTTTAATCCAGAAATAACATTTATTTCTGCCATCAATTCTAAGAAAATTACCAGAAAAAAAATGGATCTGAGTACTGTTTCAGAAGTACTTGTAGCATTAACAAATCACGTTTCCCAAGGCTGAGAAGTAAGACTAGGAATTTCAGGACTCTTGCTTTTAGCTAGGCTGCAAATGATTTGTGAACAGCCCTTCCCTTTCATTCATTTGTCCCCCAAATAGATTGGGCCTTGTGCAAAAGATATTGCTGAAGATCCAGAAATGGACTGAGACCCAGTGGAGGAAAAGGATGGCACTGATAATTCAGCAGAATTTCTGCAAGTCTAAAACAAGTTCAATTTTAGACTTCCTTGAAGCCTACTCATTTACCTGGTTCAATTTGTTTTGACTATCTTTGTAAGAAGAATCTTGCTTAATTTCTGAGGGCAGGGAGAGCATGGTTTTCAAAAAAAGAAAATCTATCTTTATCTGTTTCAACAGTTCCTAATGCTCTGTGGAGATAAAAAAAAAAAAAAAAAAAAAAAAAAAAAAAGTGATAGTCACTATAGCCCAGCTCTGATGCTCCATTAACCCAGAACAGAATGAATATGAGTTTTCAGCTATATCCTACTCTGCCATGTTCACCAGCAAAGCAAGCAGATGGAGCTTCATTTACTTCTATGTATTGTATGAGCTTATGCCAGGTATGCATTTGGCACACAGTTTTTGAGATGACATTAGTTCTGAGATGGTATTGAAGAGACTTCTCCAGACAGGATTATTATCATTTTCTGAGTAAATGAAACTTCACATTACACTTGCACTGATTTGAAATCCCCAGTCAAACACATAAACACGTATAAAATATATATATATATATATATATATATATAAATGTAAAACCTCCTAGTACCTTCCAACGTGGAAGCTATGACCTTATAGTGACCATAAATTTTAAAAAAGTTTGTTGCCTCTTACTCTTCTTTAATACTTCCATATTTGAATTTTATTCACTGTTGTTAATAGTTACACCTGTCCAGCCGTAACTTGCTGAAATTGCAGCTTTGTGTTTGTTGCTTATGGATTGATATTTTATTTCCCATTCTTACTAACAGTAGTTTTCACTCTTCATATTCTCATTCTGCCAAAAAACAGCTTGCTGAATCCACCATGAGGACAATTTTACCTCACAACAGAAACTGACATGGCCTCGAAGGCAACCGATACCTTTGTCATTTGGGTAAACTAATACAAGACAAGAAAGCTGGTTTACTCATGTTGCTGGACAGACCTCACTTCTTTCTGATTTATAGCTCTGAACTTTCAAAGGACCTTGCATTCCTCATTCCTACAGTCTTCAGCTTCATCAAAAAGGGCTGAAATACAAGTTTGGCAGCCTTTCTTCTTTAATAGATCAAATTAAATTAAGAACAGTAGCTTTGTCACATAACCACACCTAACTCACTCACTTTTAACATCATTAAGTATCATAGCTTTTTCTTACTAGAAGATACCACTGCCAAGATGTTCATAATGTTGATAAGATTTATGCACTCTTAACTGCACCTGCATGAATCGTTTATCAATTCTGCCTGTGCTTACAAGTCCCACGCCCTCTTTTGGAGTCTGCAAGAGCAGGGACCTGTTTTTCAGCATTCAGTTCTTTGTCAATAACGCTACTATAAAATTATCTAGTAGCACAGTTGTCATGGCATTTGGAAAATGACATTTATAATTCAAAAAAAAAAAGAAAGGAACTATAAAATTGTTATAGCAGCAGCATTTTTGAAACTAGATTACAAAATGATTTAGAGCCAGTTATTAAATTATTAAGTTTAATTAAAACCACTTTCTACTTTGTGAAAAGGATGCAAGACAAGAGGCAACAGTATGGTGTTTTTTTCTTTAACTGCACAAGTGCTTTACATCGTAGAGTTGAAAACCTGCTGGACGAGAGGTTAAAACTACTAAGCCAGGGAGAATAATTTTTGTCTCATGTCCTCATTTTTTCCTCAGTATGATTTAGCCTACAGTTTTTACCAAGTCCACAACAGTTACAAATGAGGGAATAAAGGGAGCATTGCATATTAGTGATAAGAGGCAAAACAGGGAGCTTACTGTGCTCCTTATTTAGTCCCTTTAATAGTATAACAATCTTGAAATCAGCCTGGTCACCTACAAAGAAACTGTTGAAAGAGCAGCAGCTAAGCCGTGGGATGGTGAGCAACCTGCTTTCTTCCCTACTCCTCAATCTACCTCCTGGTCTGCTCCACTGATGCCCCCCAAACTTCTTTCTAATAGACAAACTGAATCAGAGAGCTTTGAAACAACTCCCAGTTCAGCTTTTCCAAAGCTAATGAAGCAAAAATCACCCCCATATTTCTGGGCTGCTCTGCAGGAGGTGGCACTAAGGGGCAGGAAGGTGGCTGCTGGGTTTGCTCAGGGCACTGTTGAAAGTGTGGTGCCTACTTTGTGGGCGAGCCTCATTCGGTCATTACTACTCTACTAAAGGTTTGCTAATAGAAAGCCTACCCTAGACTACTCAGTTGTGGTGGGTTTGGGGTATTTGCTGCCAGACCTGCACTGCGTTCTACAAACCTTTCGTTATTCCTTCCTCTGTCCCCTGGATGTCTGAGCAAGTTTCACCTATTCGGTTTAGCTAACAAACAGAAAGTTCTGGGGTTTTTCCCTCTCCAGTCTACAAAATACCAGAGGTTCATAGACAACTCTGTGAAAGGTCATTCAGAAATACAAAGCCAGGAGGCTTTAAAGCTTTGCTAAGTAAAAGGACACACTACTCTGATTCTTAAGGATTGGCAATTTGACCAAGGTTGTCCTAAAGCAACAATTAGAATTACTTTAGCACCATATACTGAATGCAAAAAGTATTTGAAGCTAGCCTTTTCCTTCTTCTCTGGAATACTTTAATGTATTTGATATACTACAGCCCTTCAGTTTGTAAGTTCTTGATGTCCTTTTAATTAAGCAGTGCCTTTCACCTTTGGAGAATCATGTCCATATCCTAGTACTTTCAAAGAAGTGAAGTTGACGTAAAAATACATCTTAAAAGAGTTACTGAAAGCATTCATTGATCCTCTTTAAAGAAGAAATCACGTTGGTACCACTGTGAAATTGCCTATTAATTGTCCACTTTTTTTTTTTTTTTTTCATTTGCCTTTTAAGCCTATCACACTATTATTAGGTCTGTCTCATACTAGGTATTGGAAATCAATTTTAAGGTAACCCTGGCAGAGTAATATAAGGACATTTACTTGGAGTATGACATTTGCTCTTAAAGCAGTTATTACATTTTTTCTGTTAATAATCCAAGTGAAAGGAAGACATGATTACCTGCACACGCTACATAGCTAGACACAAATCCAATATTTAGCACACAGAAATACACAGCTCAACAGAAGGAAAAGAAAAAGATGGACTAAACTACTCTTTGCTAAGCCACCCCTTGTGATGTATTTTTTTTAAAACTGTCACTACATAGTCCTGAGGTACCCTGAATATCTGTATTTCTTGCTTCTGAAAAGACAAAGATGACAAACCTTACTATCAATTTCACTGCTCCCCAGAGCAGACTGGATCACGTACAGCAATGCATCCGTCAGGCCATCACACTCCCTCATCCTTCTGCGGGCCTCCTCTCCAGCAGAGCTGACATTCCTGCAAGGCAACAGCAAAGGTCACCACCTGCACAGCTCCCATGCCCACTGCCCCTCCTCAAACATTTTTGCAATTAACATACAGATAAAACATTTGTTTCTTCTCCTTTCATCAGTTCAGAGCTGTGAATAATGAAGACAGCTGTGAATGAGTTCCGGAAATGTAACACAGAGGGGAGCAAATGGAAGTCATCAGGTCCTCCACAAGAAAGGGCTAAGAGGCCAAGCAGCATGCGCCTACCTGAGCTGAGACTCATCTTACTATAATTTGTAGAAGAGCTGATCATTTATCTTTTTCTTCTTTTTTTTTTTTTTTGTAAAGAATGGTTTTATATTTATGAAAAAGTGTCTTCAAAATGTGCATATGTACACATAAATCAAGCTTTGAAAAGTCTACAGGTTTTGCCAAAGACATCTCTTAGGATTTGAAGAGCCCAGTAGTTGGGGCTCTTAACCTGTGAGAAAAAGATTATCAAAGCATAACATAAAACACCTGGTATTGCTTGTTTCTCATTTTACTTGAGTGTTTCCTTTTCTCTCTTTCTGAGAGAACACGGATGCCAAAATCTTCTCTTTACATCATAATTTGCAAGTTGTTTTACATTGCAAAATTCAAAACCTCATCTTATAATAATTGTGTTTCTCAGAAAGGGCCACAGGGCTTTCTGAACGTCTTTATAGAAACACAACTGAAACAAATTTTACTGAATAATATGTGTTATAAAGTTCAAAATATTGATATAAAAAGACAATTCTGTATCAATGTGCATATATAAATAGAATCTGTACTTGTTAACATCAAGAAAAACTGAGAAAACTTGTATTCAAATTTGTGCAGCGGTTCTGATTGGAAATGGGTAAAGTAGCAGTCTCAGGGATGGGGTAAAACTTTTCAGATGGTTTCCATCAGTAAGGGTAGACATCTGAGGTGCTCATCCATAGCTCTCCTCTCCCCACTCCTGAAGTTTATACAAAGCAAGAACACATAGGCACTCACACCAGCCCTAGGTACTCAATACTGCATGTACAGAAATGGAAAAGAGGACATTGGCCATTTGATTTGGGAAAAAAGAAAGCACTTTCTTTCTTTTACTCTACTTTAGATTGCCTTTGTATCAAAGGCAGAAAGAAGATAAGAATCCTGGAAGAAGGGAATAAATTTTAGGTGGAGGAAGGTGAGAGAACTTAAGGTTTCCTTTCAGTTCTTTGCTCTATCTACTTCTGTTCTGCCTCCTTATCATCCAAAAAAAGAGCATTACCATTCCAACAAAGCACCAAAGATTTTTCCTAATCAAGTACTCTCATAACTAGACCATCCCTCAACCACTTCAATGCAGGTTCCTAATTGATTCTACTCCCTAAGCACATGTGATTTTCAAGCTATACTTGCCACCCCACACTGTCCTAATCAGCCCTGCTCTCCCCCGCACAAACTGCCTCAATTAATTCAATACTGTTCCCTTCATGTATGCAGACAGTCCCATGTAAAACATACAGTCCAGGAGCTGTAACCAGAATTGATTCCTTTATCTTGCCAGGACACAAATTCATGCTTTCCATTCTTCTAGAGACTCCACACTTCTCCCTGCATCACACATCAGAAATGTGCCCTCAGTAATGGCTTGCAAGTTCTGTGTTCTGGCAAGTTTTATGTCATCTTGTTCTTCTGATCCCTGAACCCAACACCTCTTCCCTTCTTCTGCTACAGAAGCAGTAGATGAGTTTTCTTCTAACTCAGGAGGAAACTCTCTTCTGTCATCCAGAAAGCATCAGCTAGAAAAAAATCTTTCATTAGCTCTCTGTTTTGAGTGATGGAAATCTTCTGACTCCCCCTTTGGGTGACAGAAATCAGAAGATAAAAATTATAGTGTATGGCTTTCCCCAAATAGTGCCTATGCTTTTGCAGTGCTGGAGACTCTAGCTTAGGTACATTTTGAGTAGAATGTCCCCTTTCAGCAGCTCTGCCTGAAATTCCTGAAGGGAAGCAAAAGTAGGACAAGCAGAGCTGTGGATCTGAAAAGTCCACTGGGGGTGGAGGGTGGGTGGTGAGGAGAAGAGGGGATTAGTGGACTTCTTTTATCTAAAATTCTACTCTACTACCCTCTGGCAAGATAAAGAAAAACAGGAAGAGAAAGAAAGCTGTATCCAGCCCTGAAAGAATACTGCAAATGGAGTAACTGTACAAATTAAAATAAGAGGATACTGAGGAAGTATCATTAAAAAAAAATAAAATATTACCGAATCCCTTTAAACAGCACTAGATGTAGCATTTTTTATTACTGTTGCATGTCCAGGCTTTTTCATTTTCTTAAGTTACATATGCTGAGTGCAAGCTTTCAGAACCACAGGCCAGTTGAAACAGAGAGATACATTCTCCCTGGTCTTTTCACTGCCGTGATTTCTCCTTCTCTCTAGCATGGCCAAATGCATGTCACCAGAGCCTGCCTGGACTGGAAGCCTCTCAGCTCCTCTCCAAGCTCACCAGAAACCCCCCAACAAGCCAGCAATACAGATACAGACAACCTTCTAGTCCCTGAGCTGCGAGCTGTCTGCCTCATTCACTTCTAGCTAAGCAAGGAATATGAAGCCTTTATACAGACACACTAGGGGCACATCTTGCACAGAAAATGCACTTCTTCACCCTGTATGGAGGAGCTGTCAGGTTCACTTTTACAGTTTATCATCCTTCCTCATTATGCTCCAGCTGGTTCTGTAATCATAAGGTGGATATGCTGAATTCCCATGACTGCTTCTCCTTTTTTTAAAAGTCTCCATGTAGATTCAGTACCATCTCTTGAATACAGCTTACAGCTACTGCAGCTCTCAAGATCTAGCATATTTATTTAGATTTGAAATAGCTTAAAAAACAAGACAAATCCAAACTTCACATGAACACTTAGGTATAAATAATTATTTGATTATTTAAAAAATATTTTGTATTATCTAATTATTCCCATTTCACCTCTGTTGAAGGAAACAACCTTGCAAATCATTGCTAACTGAGATCTTTCACAGAAGGGCACTAACATAACCACGACCACATTTGGGCTATGAAGTTCTGTGCAAGAGAAACAAGTTCCAGGTTACTCAACCTGACAAAGAAAGCCCTCTGCCATCTTAATTTTCTTATTTCTAGTTGTTAACTCAAACAAGCCATAGCTGGCAGTGTAGCAGGGAGTAAGACATGCTTTGCCACTGGTGAATTTACAGGTCACTGTGCAAACCATCAAATGGAGCATTAGTACTGTCTACCAGCAGTAACATGTCCCACTAACTAAACACATATTTTTCCAGTATCAGTCTCCAAATAGCTTTAAAGGCGAAACTATGTTTTCTGGATTTTAAAAGGATACGGAGATACAATGCACAAGTTTTCAGGAAAAAAATAGTTTTCCATCACAAAGACAGCCCAGCAAAATCTGGATTGCCTGGTATATTTTCTTTCTGTGTGGAAGCTCTGTTCACAGGGTATATGTGAGAAAAGATTTATCGGGTGCAAGCTGACATTTTGAATCTAGGACAAGGAGCACTTTAGACATCCATAAACTAGTCAAATTAATCTCAAATTGAATTCACCCACACAGGAATACCAAGAATACAAAGTACTGAAGAGTAACTCTCAGGTTAATCAGAAAGTCTCACTCAGACCTCCAAAGACCAGCTAATGTAAACAGCTTGTTCTCAAGAGAAGAACACCAAGAACAGAGAGTCTGAACAAGAGCTCAGACCCACGGCTCATCACTCTGCTACTTTCTGAATAGTGGCAGAGCAATTCTGCAAATAATCTGCAGATAGAAAGAGAACTACAATAATCCAGCTTCAGTTTTATGGGAAGATGCATCACAGTTATCATGTCATCGCCTGATAACTAACAGAAGGTATGACCCTCCAGACATACTCAATGGGGATGTCAATCCAATGTTCTACGCATACAAACTGGGTGGTACAGAGGTATTCACCGCACAACACATACCTGATTCCTGTCAGTCCTGGTGCTTACCTTAGTTATTCAGTGAATTTGGTGAGATTTGAGGTGGTGGAAGATGGGTGGTGCTAAGCAATTTCTCTCTCCTTTAGAGTCTTTTCCATACAATATCCTGATGACTGTAAGATAACTAAGGCATTGAATAGAACAGTTTGGGTTGGAAAGGACCTAAAAGATCAAATTCCATTGCCCCTGCCATGGGCAGGGACACCTCCCACCAGAACAGGTTGCCCAAAGCCCCATCCAGCCTGGCCTTGAACACCTCCAGGTATGGGGCATCCACAGCTTCTCCGGGCAACCTGTGCCAGTGCCTCCAATAAATAAATTAGTAAATACATTTACTAATTAGTAAATACATTTACTAATTTATTAGTAAATAAATTGTTCCAAACATTCAATCTAAATCTACCTTCTTTTAGCTTAAAGCCATTCCCCCTTGTCCTATCACTGCATCCCCTGACACAGAGTCCCTCCCCAGCTTTCCTGTAGGCCCCCGTTAGGCACTGGAAGGCCACTATGAGGTCTCCCCAGAGCCTTCTCTTCTCCAGGCTGAAGGACCCCAACTCCTGTCTTCACAGGAGAGGTGCTCCAGCCCTCTGATCATCCCTGTGGCCCTCCTCTGGACTCACTCCAACAGATCCATGACCTTCTTGTGCTGGGGGCCTCGGAGCTGAACACAGTACAAGTGGGGTCTCCTGAGAGCAGAGCAGAGGGGAACAATCACCTCCCTCGCCCTGCTGGCCACAGTGCTTTTGATGCAGCCCAGGATACGGTCGGCTTCTGGGCTGCAAGCACGCATTGCTGGCTCAAGCTGAGCTGCTCATCAGCCAATACCTCCGAGTCTTTCTCAGGGCTGCTCTCAGTCTGTTCTCCACCCAGCTGTATTTGTGCTCGGGATTGCTCCAAGCCAAGTGCAGGGCGTTGCACGTGGCCTTGTCGAACTCTATGAGGTTCGTACAGGCCCACCTCTCAAGCCTGTCCAGATCTCTCTGTATGGCATCCCTTCCCTCCTGCGTGTCCTCTCCAGAGAGGGACATGGAGTTCTATGGAAGGATCACCTGCAAAGCCACTGTGCTGAGAGTCATCCTCTCTGGATATGGGATCACTTAGCAAACTTTGAACTTACTCCCAGTAGTAGTTCTAGAAATTGCAAAGACAGCTTTTACAGAGGCATCTGTGTTCCTTGAGCAGGCTCAGATCTCATCAAGTAGTTCGACCTTTTCTGTACCAGCAACAGTTCCACAGACTGCGGATGTGACTGCAGTCATGTACGATAATAATTGAGAAAAAATTATCTGTGTTTAGCAAAGATGAAATTGGTCCTTCTTATGGCCCCTTGCTAAAAAGAAAAAGCATGTTTAATATTCAGTATATGTAATTTTTTCCTGTAAACTAATGTGACATAAGAAAGGACAGACACAGAAAGGGCAATAAACTAATTTAGGAGTAACTCTGAAGTTATCTTTGGTATGAAACTTAAGATGAATCCAAAGTATAGCTTCATTCCAAAAAGTTTTGAGTAAGAAGGACTAAAGATAACAGCTTCAATCTTTTCCATCCTTCTACTCGAAATAATAGCCAAAAAAAAGGAGAGTTTTCCCAGAGAGGGGGGAAAGTTTATATAAACCAAGAACTCAAAAAAATGCCATTAATGTCATAGGAACTAAGTTTATGTTTCACTGAGGATACTAGCACGGGAAAACCCCTCAGGAGAATACTGAATAACCGAGTTGCAACTGAGTGAAAAAAAATGCCTGAGAATAATTTTGAGTGAGGCAGCAGGCAGATTTTGCTATTCAGCACATATTCATTGAGCTGCTAGAAAGCCCCATATTTTAACATCCAAAATAACTCCCCCTCACATGCACAATTTCATCCTCAGTATCATACCCAGAAGAGCCTTTTCAGGCTGACCCATCTACATATTACACTGAATGTCTAATCTGTTCAGCTGTAAACACGTACTTGGTGATAAATTATTATCAAGGCTGCTGCACTGCAGGAGGAGCTTTAGTCCTAAAAGCCATCATGCAGTAGACTACAAGGATGTCAGGCTTGCATGAAACTCTCTCTGTGAGGTGCTCTGTATGAACTCTGCTATGTACTGAAGATTGCAAAGGGACCTGCCCTGAAATGAGGAAGCTAGAAAGCAGGACTGCCTCAATCACCTTTAAGTACTGAAAATTGCCCTGCTAACATGCTGTGTGTCATGTGCGTAAGAAACATGGGGCTCAGTGGAATGAGAGAAAGGCTGAGCAGGGAGAGCTGGAGAGTTAGAAATGCCTATGAAAGAATCACGGAAGTTGTCTGATCCTGTGTTGGGTTCTCCTGAGGCACAGAAACTGACACATAGATGGAGTCAGCACTGGTAAATTCATGAAATGGGTTCTTAACTTCCTGCTCATGAACTCACTGTTTCAACTTGGATAGCCCTTTAAAGCATGCAACTATTCTATAAAGTAGTCTGTCAATGGCTATGTTTTATGATACCACTCCCAGTGATCACTGCTTCCCACCAAAGGCAGCAGACCTGGGACTTTTTTATGTTGCATGACCCAGGGCGTTGTCCAGGGCCTCAAACTATCACACAGCTTAATGTGTAGTGCATACTACAGCTTGGTTCCATACTCCATCTGCAACACGATGGTTGGCCACCAAGTCTCTTTGGCAGAACTGAGACCTTGTGACATCTAAAGCTCACCCTCAAAGCACTTCTTCACATGGGTTTTGCTCAGAGGCTCACTCTGAAAGGAGCAGTCCCACTGAAACATTTGGCCAGTCGTACCATCATCACTGACAACTCAAAGCATACCAGAACATGACATGGACACTGACATTAGATGCCTGTTGGATAAGCACATAGAGAATGACACATCTGCAGTCAGGAGAAACAAGCTGCCTCAATGTATCTAGCTATAGGACCAAAGGATATTATGCATTGCTTTGGGATGAGACATCTAGTTGAAATACCATGAGAACAGCCATCAGTGATGCAATATGCCACGGTTGAGATAGTGCTCAGCCTGCTGCTCAGAGTATGTCATGAAAGCAGACTCCAGTGCAGCCAAGTTGTTGAGAGGAACTGTGACTGTGGGGCAGGCTTTGCTCCTGCCCTGCTGCTATTCTTGTGTGTGTGGAGCATGAGGGATGACACGCTTCTAGAGTTATTGCTAACACTAAAAGAAAAAGAAAGTGTATTTACATATGACTATGAATATGCACGAACAAGACAAGTAGAAGAGCAAAGTAAACTTTTGTGCTCCAGCAATATACCAAAAGCACCATGCCATATGTCGTCAAGTTGTCACCGATTACCTCCTGTGTCTGAATTTGAGCATAAACAATTTGAACATGAAAATCACAGAATAACTGAGATTGGGAGGCACTCACAGCAATTGTTTAGTCTATGGTCCCTGCTAAACACAGGGTCAGCTACGGCAGGTGGCTCCAGACAACCTGTTGCACTTTGGAACCTCTCTGGGCAACTTGTTCCTGTGTTTGACCACCCTCATGATAAAATATATTTTTCTTAGGTTTAAGTGGCATTCTGTGTATTTGAATGTTTCACAATCATAGGATCACAGAATGGTCTGGGTTGAAAGGGACCTTAAGGATCACCTGGTTCCAATCCCCCTGCCATGGGCAGGGACACCTCCCACCAGACCAGGTTGCCCAAAGCCCCATCCAGCCTGGCCTTGAGCACCTCCAGGGATGCGGCATCCACAGCTTCTCTGGGCAACCTGTGCCAGAGCCTCACCACCCTCTGAGCGAAGAATTTCTTCTGAATACCTAATTTAGATCTACCCTCTTTTAGTTTAAAGTCATTAGTCCATGTCCTATCCTTATACTCTCTGATAAAGTCCCTCCCCAGCTTTCTTGTAGGCCTGCTTTAGGCATCGTAAGGCTGCTCTAAGGTCTTTCTTCATAGCCTTCTCTTCTCCAGACTGAACAACCCCAACTCCCTCAGCCTGTCTTCAGAGGAGAGGTGCTCCAGCTCTTTGATCATATTTGTGGCCCTCCTCTGGACTAGCTCCAATATGTCCCTGTCCTTCTTGTGTTGGGGTCCCAGAGCTGAACACAGGGCTCTACGTGGGGTCTCATGAGAGCAGATCAGAGGGGGAGAATCACCTCCCTTACCCTGCTGGCCACGCTTCTTTTGATGCAGTCCAAGATATGGGTGGCTTTCCAGGCTGAGAGCACACACTGCTGAGCTGCTCATCAACTAACACCTCCAAGTCCTTCTCCTCAGAGCTGCTCTCAGTCCATTCTCCATCCAGCTGTACTTGTGTTTGGGATTGCTCCAAGCCAGATGCAGGACGTTGCATTTGGCCTTGTTGCACTTCATGAGCTTTGCACAGACCCACCTCCCAAGCCCGTCCAGATCCATTTGCTCATGGCCTTTTGGCTTATTTCTCACTAGCACTGAGATTCTAGCCATGTCTTTTATACACCCTCCTGTAGGGTATTTATATACATGGCTCACGTCCTCCCTGAGACTTCTCTAAACACTCCCAGTTCTCTCAGCTACTCAGTTTCTTGGAATGCACAAAGTATTCATTTAAAAACATATTAAAATAAAATAATAACAATAATAATAAAAACAACCAACCCTCATAATGGCCTCCTCTGCATGTGCTCTCTTATATGCTGTCTAGTTTTATTTCTGTCCAACTGGCTAAGCATTCTCCTTCAGTAACAGAGCCTTGGCCTGGTGGCAAGCTGGCATCCCCAGTCCTATCATAAGCTGCAGCGAGCAGTTACAATTATTTATGTTGGTCTGCAATGTCACAGATGATTCCGTAAGAGCTACTGCTTTTCTGCTTACTTCCAGCTGTTTCTATATGCATTCAGACTCGTTGTTGCTAGAGTCTAACGTATTAACATTTACAGCAAAAAGAAGCAACCAATGCCATGCAATCAGGACATCAGTCAAGTATGCTCACAATCAGCAGCAGTCCACTGACAACTATGAAATTTTAAGGGCTTTTTATAATGGAGTAGATCTTGAGTTGCATTGACTTATCTGTAAGTATTCAGTGCAGCCTTTGGACATGCAGTAGAGAGATTAAAAGGAGTTTTCCTATAGACAAATTATATATTTTTTTAATCATGATTTGTACACTAAGAATTTATTTAATAGTTCCTTACTGCCGAAAACTAAACTAGCTGATGAGAACAGCTATTTCTCAGATAACATACAAATTTAAACTAGCCAATAAGTCAAAGACAGAAGATGGTTCATCTTCATTATTATGACTTTCTAACTGGTAGGCTTTTAGTGACTACAAAACCAGCTTATTGTTTGGACGTACTAGTAAATGAAAATAGATTTTTCAGTAACTGCCTTAGATCTACTTTGCAGTTTTGCCTGGTTTGAATGACAGTTCAATGCAGTATCATTTGAAAAGAACAGGAAAATGCAGGACATTTTACCACTGCACTAAATCCAACTATGACATGCAATAGTATCACCATGAAAAATTCTTCTTGTTAAATGTTCTCAGTACCAATTATAGCCTTCTTATAAATAAAGTTGGTTTACAGACTAGTAATCATTTATCAATCCTGCACGTGGATAGAAATAACGCAGGTTTTGGGGCAAATTCTCTACTACTAATTAGCATAGCTCAACTGTAATTAATGAAGCAGGAACAATTTATATCAACAAAAAAATTGGCTTCAGATCTTTATCTCTTAGGTATTAATTTCACTGTAAAGCATACTTTGCAATTAGACAAACATCTGACAGTTTAATGTGGATACAGTCTTGGTTATTAACCTTTCTATCAAATGCTATGACAATGTGATTTAGCTTTGATTATTCAGCCATACCTTTCATTTTCAAAACATCAGAGCAATTAGCCTACCAAGTCAAGCACTCAACAGGTACCTTTTATTGCTGTGCTTCTGCCTGTCTGTCTATTCCTTAGGCTAAATGTACTCTTTTTTTATGACCAGTGTGTGTGATCTGTGAAACAACTGACATCTAACATCATTTTTTTGCTATTTTGATATGTTTTGAAGAGATACCTGCTAGAAAAAGAACTTACACTGCCATAAACATCTTAAAAGAATTTTCTCTATAAAAACAAAACAATAAAATTATGTCATACAATATTTTCTGTAAAAGTTCATGCTACAGTGAACGACATCTGAAATAAACAAAAAATGTTTCTAAACTGCCTGCCCACATTTTGCTATGTGTTGCCATTTGAAGTGCAACTTCTATTTAAACACCATAGACGGAATTGCATACAATTTGTTCAGCAAATATTTTAAATTATAGAATGAAAAAAAAAAAAAAAAGAAACTGCAGCAAATTTCAGATTTGGTATTTATTTTCTTGGACATAAATCTGACTGCGTAAGGTTAACTGTACTTAATGCTTAGCTGTTTAACCACTTTTAAGGCACTACCTGCACGAGGTGAAATTCAGTTTGACCACGGTGTTCACTCAGCTGGTAAGAACTGAAATATAGTGTCACTTACTGCCCTTGGGAAGAAGCTGCTGTGGTGCAGACTCTGAAGGTCACAACAGGAACAGTTTAAGGATGCCAATGTGAAGGTATTTTTCTCCATTTTGAACTGTAACATTTCAAACCTGACTCTTTCCCAGAATTTAATAAGATGCTTTAAAGAGCAAACTCTCTAAACGGAGCTCTAAATGTGTCAGAGACCTTTTGCACAGAAGTGTGGTGTGGTGGCTGGCCCTGGCCAGCAGCTAAGCACCACTCTGTCACTCACTCACACCCGGATATGAGAGTGGAAATTTGTAAAGGCCACTGCAGTAAATCCAGAGATGAAAAAAAGGGGACTTCTATTTCCAGTGAAGTCTTTTCTGTTTCCTCTAAGTATGAGGAAGCACAATAAACTAGTCAGTCCTGAGAATTTAGAATGGCTGCCTCATCCACTGAAAAGCACAATGTTGTATAAATTAAAATGAGAATGTATTGGGTAGAATTCAGCCTTTGTTTCTGCTTGAACATACACTGCAGTTGCACTTTGAAAATCTTAGGGAGGTCATCCTTTGAATCCCTAATGATGAAGCACAGTCTTTACTGTCACCTGCCTGTGCCATAACCACGGTGTACAGCCTCTCACTTTAAGCCACCTTGGTATTTCAGCACTGGAAAGATGTAAATACAACAGCGTTTTGAAAAATGCTGTAAACTACAGCAAACTATAAGCAAATACAGAACTAGGGGCACAGAAATAAATAAGATGTCCTAGGAGGAATAAAGGGGGCTGATTCACAATTCCACCTTTGAACTCTGAAGATACAATACAGAGGCAATAAGCATGTTAGATAAGGGACAGATGGATTGATAATATTTATTTCACTTTTCAAAAGACTTTTGACAAGATCTCTAACAAAAGGACTGCAATGAAACTAAGCAGGCATTGAAAGATAACGGACAGATAATCGTTAAAATATAGGAAATGAATGGTCAGTCCTCACAATGGAAGGTGGTCACCAGTGGAGTGATTTATTCATAAGCTATCAGGAACAGGAGATGAACAATGAAATGAAAATTTGATAAAGATACTAAGTTACTATTCAGCGTAATAAGATGAGTGATAACAAGGAAGTGCTGCAGAACGACTTTAAATTTAAAATAGATAAATGTAAAGTGATGTATATGAGATAAAATGAATTAAAACATTCCTGATTTCGCTTACAATATGCTGGTCTCAGAACTGACCACTAAAACCTTGGGATTATAACAGATACCCCCATCAAAAGATAGCACAACACTCAAGAGCAGGCAAAAAAGCCAAATGGGCTGTAAGGATGTATGGCAAGCTACATAAACTAGAAGAGAACAGCACTGTACCACCATGAGCATCATCCTTACTATGGTATGCAACTCTGATCCCCTCAACTCAAAATGATACGGCAGAACTGGAAAAGATTCAAAGGAAGGCTACATATTTCTCCATTAGGAGCAACTTAGTAAGCCAGAACTCATTGGTTTGAAAGACAGACAGATAACAGGTCGGGGAGAATATGACAGAAATTTATGAAGTCATTATGGTCATGGAGAAGGTGGATAGAAACCAACTTTTCACTCCAACTGGAAAACTGTGTGTCACCAGATGGCACCAGACAAGGCAGGTTTAAAACAAAAAACAAATGGTAGCCGAGTGAAATTGAGCTGTAGACATCCTTCCCTAAAGAAGTCACGGCTGACAAAAGTACATATGGGCTCAAAGTAAGTGAAGTTCATGGAAGAGAATTCTAGTTAAGAGTTATTAAAACCAAAGAAATCACATCTGTTACAGGAAGACTGGAAGCCAGAAAGAGGTTTGAAGAGCAAAGAAGTTAAGTAGGAGAAGTGAACCTGAAATGGCACTGGCCTCGTGAATCCAGAATCCTGAATTTAACCCTGGATTTGGGTCTCTTGCTCTTAGGTGCAAAAGAAACCCCATGGAGTCATTCTGTTTCCCAGAGAAAACAGACAATTCGAATAACTATCCAACAGCAGGAGAAGAAAGGGGAGGTGTACAGCATTTCAGCAATAGCTTCTAAATAGTGCTTGGAGCTGGTGGTGTGAGAGCCATGCACTTCCTAACCTGTGTTAAGTGATATTATCATGTATAGCAATAAACACAGCTGAGTGCGGAAGAAGAAAGGATGTGGACAGTCTGGAGGGGTTTCTGGTCTGCCACTGTGTGTATTAGAAGAAATGAAGGTGTTCCTACAAGACACAGAAGAACAGCACAAATGCTAGTACAGCAGCATTGTTCCTTGCATGTGATCTATCTGTTCCAGAATTAGGTGAGGTGCTTTTGTTGGAATTTCTTGCCAGAAGATACTGGAGGTTTTCATTTTTGCATGAACCCAAGAGCAACTGAACATATTCATAGGGAAGAAAGCCACCAAGGCTGCTAAACACAGGCATCGCTCTCCGCGACAGCTCCCAGATAAATGTCTACATGGCTGGGGGAAGCATACTGGTCTAATTTCTTCTTCCTTGGCCACCCACTCTATTCACTGTGAAACTCAAAAACACTGTGTCAGATGCTTCAGTGTTGCAAAGTAGTCTTTCCTGTTTTTTTCATTTTCCTATACAGCTTGGTATCTTATTCTGAACAAAAGCACTAATCAGACATAAATGGTTTTCAATTAACCTCAGTCTACCTATTATTTTCTAGATTATTTTCTTCAAATGCTTAAAAGTTGGCCTGTTTTGATGTTCTTAATTGCCTTCCTCTACATTAATTGTTCAAGCAATTTCTGAAGTATTTAAAATCAGGTTATTTCTTCATCATTTCTATGTCTACTTCTCTTCCCCACTTAAATATGAAGTCTGTATTTATTTTGTTTAATCCTGTGGGAAAGTCTGTCTTGCATGAGTTGCAAGAATAACCATAAAAAATAATTCCATGACAAGAAAAATATCCCTTTTTTATTTTTCATATATTCTCAGTAAAAATTTGGCATTACAGC
Organism: Netta rufina; assembly: GCF_964035555.1. Taxonomy (NCBI): domain Eukaryota; kingdom Metazoa; phylum Chordata; class Aves; order Anseriformes; family Anatidae; genus Netta; species Netta rufina. The sequence continues at coordinate 83,373,581 of NC_140124.1, read as the reverse complement.
TGCATTCATAAGAGTAATTGGAAAGAAGCAGGCAAAATGCTTTAGAGTACAGAATAAGCATAAAAATACACTTCTTTCTGCAACGACAGTGATTTACTCTGTTTAAAACTATTATTCTTACTGTGTTTATTTATCAGCACTTCTTACACTGCTGAGATCATTTTGTAAAATCATTTAAATATTACTGCTCTAACACAATTTTAATTTTGTAATATTTTTACAGAAAAAAAAAAATCCTTCTCCTTCAGCCAAAACTTTAACATATACAACAGCTGGGAAAAGAGATTTTCTTCCTTACCCGAAACCTGAGGAAAGAAATTTAGTCATCTCCACATGGTGTGTGAAATTCCTCACAATCCTATGATGTATTTGACCTTGTTTTAGCTTTAGAACAACTAATACTAACAAATGAAAACAAAAATTCTTGGTTTTGACAGTTCTTTCCCCATGGCTTATTCCCAGTGCAGCTCATGTGATTTTCAGGGATACACGCAAACCTCTTCTCTGTACTCTGAGAAATATTTGGAATGTCTGATTTGATTATGATCGAAGTATAACTTCAGAATCTAACATGGGGCCAAAATGTATTCCTGACCTGCTGCCAGGTTTTACCCTAAATTGTTCAGTGCTAGCAAGAGTGTCCAAGCTACAGAAGTCATGTTCATATCTAGAATAATACGAAAGGGCCAGACCATCACACAAAATAAACAGTTAAAAGTAAGCATGACACATTTCCAGACAGAGCAGTTTGCTTAATAAAACTTCCACATCAAAAAATCTGTAAAAAAATTTTGAGTTATGTCTTTTTGATTTATTTTTTTTTTGGTGAATACCTTACTTTCTTTCTTAATCAACCGGTTTACTTGCCTGTTCTTTTTCTCTGTCAAGGAATTATGAACCCAAGAAGTCCTGAGAGTTTGTTCTCTTTGGAGTCATCACCTGATCCATTTTAAAAAGACACTTAGAACATGGTCTGCTGCATGCACTTAAGAGGTCTTCTCTGAAAGAATACAGTTATGTTACCCCACAGAAGCAAAAAAAAAAAAAAAAACAAAAAAAAAAACAGTGATTTGAAGTCTTCTATATATATTTATAATTTGTCAACCATTTGTGGGTCTTGTATTCAAGCAAATTTCAATTGTTGCCTATACATTCTCTTAATTGTCTGTTATAAAAGACAAATAGTGTTTTAATTACTAGAATACAGAACTTTATCTTGCTGATATTATTACTTTAGCCTCCTTTTTTGTTCACATGTACAAATGAAACACCAAATGCTCGTAACACCTAATGAAACACCTAATGCTCGTAACATAGTCTTTAACAGTCCATTGTACCTCTCAACCTTCCCAGAGGCTTGTGGGTGGTAAGGGATGTGGTACACCCACTCAATACCATGCCTCTTTGCCCAGGAGGTAACAAGATTGTTTCGGAAATGACTCCCATTGTCAGACTCAATTCTCTCTGGTGTACCATGACGCCACAATACTTGTCTTTCCAGGCCCAAGATAGTGTTTCGGGCTGTGGCATGGTTTACAGGGTATGTTTCCAGCCACCCAGTAGTTGCTTCTACCATGGTGAGTATGTACCGTTTGCCTTGGCGAGTTTTTGGGAGTGGTCCGATATAGTCAATTTGCCAGGCCTCACCATATTGAAACCCTAACCATCTCCCCCTGTTCCAGGGAGATTTTACCTTCATGGCTTTCTTGATTGCAGCACAGGTCTCACACTCATGGGTAACCTGTGTGATGGCCTCAATGGTCAAGTCCACCCCTCGATCACGAGCCCATCTGTAAGTGGCATCTCTCCCCAGATGTCCTGATGTTTCATGGGCCCATCGAGCTACAAACAGCTCACCCTTACGTTCCCAGTCTAGGTCCACCTGAGCCACTTCAATTTTCGAAGCTCGATCCACTTCTTTGTTGTTCTTATGTTCTTCAGTAGTGCGACTCTTGGGCTGTGGTCATCCTCCCAGACAGAAAAGGCAACCTGACTATCCAGTGAATAAATAGCCTGGTAAGTGCAAGAATGTCCTTATGCCACATGAACCCATTGGCCTGAAGGACCTCCTAAAGTTTTAGTCACACAAATTCAGTTGAAGGCAACCAAACTTGTACAGTTAAAACCCCCATGCCACAGCTATCAAATTCCTTCTATAAGACAAGACAGTTAACAGACAAAGCTGTGATAAAGGATAAAACTAGTGACTTTATGGTCAGCTGGTCAGACAATTACATTTCCAGACAAATGGATATTTCAAAACAGTGGAAAGCAAAAATGAAATCTCCTAGTTTGATGATCTACTGACATCAATGTGTGTCTATGCAAACATGAAAGCCACAATAAAAAAATGAAACAAATGAAACAAACAAAACAAACAAACAAACAAACAAAACCAGCGAGCTTGCTTATTATATACACATTAACTTACGACAGCATACGTACAAGGGCAATCTTGGGGCAGGATCTCATGGGACTTTTTCACTCTGTGTTAGACTAACATTCTCCTTGGGCTAGATGACAATTCAGATGTGACTTTGCAGTCGTACAAATCTGAACAGGTGCATTCTGGTTCCTATTTTGACAAATGATTGTATTCTTTGTGTTCTAATGCTTACTTTTCCATATGCTATGCTGACTTTTAAATTGACACTGTTGTCACTGAACCAAATATTGCATATTCCTTTCAAATACCTCCATAGCACCTAAGCTCAGAAAGTTTGTGTGCACGTGCCCTTGGGTTTGAAACATCTAAAAGCATTACTGTTAATATGCTTCTTCTCAGGTCTTATAAATCAAAATATTGGAAAGTAATACAGTCCTTTTGCTTTGGTTTTAGAATCAAGTGAGAAAGATAATCACCAAAATCAGATCATAAACAATGTAAATATATTTAGCAGAGTTAACAGTTTGAAAATCCTATGAATAAAGATTAAGTGCAGAAAAAAATAAACGACTTGCAATAAGCAATCCTATCAACCTGCAGGAACAAACAAATAGGATCATGATTGCTTAAGTAAGATGATTCACCCTAACCTACAAAGCAATCTCTCTGTCACATCTGAGTTTCAAGTGCCTTCCTGCATCTTCCTTACAGTCTTGAAAAAACATTATCAGTGCAGAGCCTTGAGAAGAAAGGATGGTAAATCAGCTTTGGTCGTTGACTAATCAGATAAGCACAATTAATTACAATACCAGTCAGTTCATTAGATTATTAGGTTCATCTTGTTCTGATCAGCTACTTAGGAATTTTAATATAGAGGATAAGAAGTTGTCACAAGCAGAACGCTCATTAGAATATTAGAAAGTATGAAACACTTTGGAATGAAACAAATTAAGTTACCACACAGCATAGAAAAGTAGAAGTCAAATGTTTTTCATCTGTGTGTATACTGATGCTCTCAGTGAATCAACTGCTATGACTGAATTGACTGATATTTTTCAGGCTGGAGCATTTCTCCAAACATGAGAGGGATCTTTCTGCTCTACCAAACTAAAAATTCTTATAAACGCTCTCTAATATTAGTTCCTAGTTTAGACTAGTTACTACTCATTAATTCTACCTTTTATTTTACTGTTATTATCCACTCACTCTATATTACCAGCATTTCCTTCACAATACTCAGTTAGGTATCTCAAAATTCATTTATTATTCGCTCGTATTATTTCTTTCTAGTCATATCATTCATTTTTATGATACTGTGTTTGTGAAATTGCATTTTATTATTCCAGAATAATCTCTCCCCTCAATTTTCTTATTTTTATGCTTTAACTCCATTAAAAACATCAAGGTATCTATGCTGCTTTCTACTAACAACATCTCTCACAGTGTTATGATTTTTTATGCTAAATACCTGTAAAAAAAAAAGTCAATATAATAAATTGCCTAATTGTAAAAAAATAAAATGTGATGCATAATATATCATAATTCTCATACTTGGGCTAAATTTGCCTTCAGAATAAGAAATAAGTATGTACGCTTATGTCCTATTTTCACGACAGTTAACCTGAAATTGCCAGAGTGTGTATCCTACCTCAGATTATGTCACTTCATCATATCTCCAAACGGCTTTATGTGCATACTGAGAGATGATGAAAGAACTGACCCTCTAGCGTGCCCTTCAGCCTAATGAGTCATTGTGCATCATTGCTGCTTGAAATAACCTGTAAAAAAAGAAGGGAATCACTCTACCATAACCCTACTTAGCCCCATCTAGTCCATGCCATACAAAACAATGAACACTCTTTTCTACTAGCACTGTTTTCAATGCTCTCTGCCCCTTTGGCTTATACCCTAGGGATGATGTCTGACAACTTAGCTCTTCTGCCAAAACAAACCTCTTTCAAAACCCTACACTGCTCTGTCTCAATGTCCAACTTTGTTGTATGTCATAATGATCAATTGGGGGACTGGCACTAGGGATTTCGTTTTTCCCCTTTCATTTTATCACACACTCTTTGAGTCAATTCACTGGTCTCTGTTAAACTAAACACCAACTTCAAACTTCCCATCAGTGCCTCAAGATGCTCATGAAACTCTTGCATGAATAGCAGGCTCTCTTCTTCCACTTTGTCCTTTGCTTTGCCATGAAATGTATTACGCTTGCCTTCATACATTTTACTTTCTCATCTGCAAGTAGTATGTATAGTATGTATTCATTTAGCATGTTACCATATTTGCCTCATCCTGGTTCTTCCTATAAATTGAACGAAATTGCCTGCATGGAGTCAAAGAAGAGGACCAAAACCAAACCAAACCAAACCAAACAACAACAACAACAACAACAAAAGACATGACCAAAACCCCATTCTCCAAAACAATGGACTTTGCCAGAGCTGCGTGCATCTTACAGAGCAGAATCATTATGTTCTGTCCTTGGGATCACTTTTGTGCTTCCTGGTTCCATCAAGCGTCACTGACACTGGGGCTTTACTTTGCATTCTTTGGGCCAAGGAGCACAGCATATTTGTCTTCTAAAATCCCATGATTAATCAACAACAAAAATAACTGGGGGCTGAGGGGCAGAGGTAATTATGCAAACCAAACAACTAAACAAGCAAAGTTGAGAGTTGTTTTCAAATAGAAAGTTGCTGATGCTGTGGCAATGTTGAGCCAAAAACTCTCTGTAATCATTCCTACAATGAGGGATTTCTGTAGCTGTGGTTATTCTTTAGTTGACAGATAAGCATACAATGAGTGACAAACACTCAGCACCATCAGACTTGCTCCCGTATGACCTGCTTTTCAACACACCCAGTGCACAAAACCTCATCTCTGGTACAATGCTTTGCCTGTGGTGCTGTTATGCCTGGGAAGAGTTTAATCCTTTGTATGCTTTGTGTGCCAGTCAGAGACCAAATTAGCAAAAAGATAATTACAGCTTATAGAGGTGTCTGTTCTTTTATGAATAAACACTCATTCTAATTTCGTAATTATTATTTTAACATTCTCAGTTAATTGTCAGTTACTCAACAACACAGCTTTCTCCGGTAAGCGCAAACACAATTCCCAGAATTACAGTAAAATTTCCTACATTAGGTACAAGAGTACAAATTATTTAATACAACTTTATCAAGCTCTGAGCTTATCTGATTTCTACTGCCAAAGCTTTCTGAACTAAATATGCTAATCCCAAAATTCTGCAATACTAGTGGATTTTTTTTTTTTTTTTTTTTTCCTTACTGAGCAGGTGGCTGTGGCAAAACGACAACCCATCAAGACAATAGCTACATGCATAAAGCATCTCCACGTTCCAGCTTCCTGTGCTTGAATTATCTCTGTGCCCAGACCAGAAGAAGGCCCATGTAACCTCAAAGGATACTGCCCATCTCCTTTGTGTGAGATGATGCACGTACAGACGCTGAACACACAATGGCGGAATTACTATGATCACAGTCACCTTTATATATATCACCTCTATATTATTTAATTTACAACATTTATTATACACACACGCTACCCTCCCAGGTTCACACAGCTGTGCCCATGGCTCAGGACACCATTTCAGCCCAGGCCTGGTCATCAGTCCCTGCCCCAGTGACACTGTAGCAGTGCTGCTCCCCAGCCCTGTTTCTGGCTTTCCTTTTGGATTTCTTGACTCATCCTTAGAGACTGACTGGTCCTTTGCTTTCTCCTGATGCTTCCTGGATCCTCCTGAGAAGTTCCTGTGCTGCTCGAGGTGCCTTTTGGTGAGGACATTGCCCGTCATGTCACAACCGGTTCACCAACAGCTGAGGAGCAGCTCTGCTCCTGCTGTCCCCCACAACAATTCAGTACAAAACTGACCCTCTCAAATCTGTTATTCTGATCATGAGTTTCCTTCTCTTTCAACTCCTACAGCCACTCAAGACTGAGCAGTGCTTTTGGTTAAAGGTCTATTATTCTGAATGCCCTAGGACCTGCATAGTTCAATGGACTAGCCTGAAATTTATTGGCCTCCACAAGCGCAAAGCATTTGGTCTAAATCTGAGATCCTCTGAATCTCAGCTTCCCCATAAACCCAAGGCCGTACCCATATAATTTTTAAATTCAGTTGTTCTTATAGCTCTATACATACACAGACTGGAGGATCAGATCAGTCCTGCATTTTCCTCTTCTTCCTGTGGAGGGGATCTGCAGGATGCTACACTGCTGGCAGCCCTACACCCTCCCCTGCCACACGGGGTACAGGAATCAGAGTCCTCAGCTAAGACTCAACCCCTCTTCCTTACCCACTCTGTTATCAGGATCAGACCATGATGGAGCATGCTCTATCCTGACAGTATTCACAGGGAGAATTACTGAGAAATAGCTATTCCGCAGCTCTTTGCTCTCTGCTCTTCCACTGTGTAGGCAAGTTCCTACGACAAAACTTAATGACTTCTCTTGGCTAAAATATGGGTTTAGCCCAGCCACAATAAGCAGAAGTAACCTATACCTGGGTTCAACTGAAGCCTTAAGCCTGCTTCTCACCAACTATATCTGCATTCTTGTCTGAACGTTTTACCTCAAACGTTGCCCTCAGCATCATGTTACTAAGCCATGAGACACCATTGCCATGAATGTTGCCAGCTCTCTGAGGATCTCCATTGAAGCAGCACCTCTTACACATTCTGGCAGTTGAAAAACAAGGAATTTGTGCTCATCTGCCAATGCTTACCCACACTTTTTGTTGCTGTGCGGAGCTGCTCCAACTAATGCTTCCGCCAGCCAGCAGTACTGCTGTGACTACTGCAGCAATTCACGTAGATGAATGCTGGAATTTGAACCTGTACAATGAAATCTTCTGTCAGAACATGCCTAGTTACATTGAACTGTTTAACATTTATAAATCAGGAGGCAAAACCTCATACATTTGCATTTGCTCTTTGATATAGCCTTTTAACAGTAATCTTCTCATGACATCTAGTATGCGTCTCTTCCCCTTTCTCCATATAAAAATGCTTTACAACACTTAGGTCTTCTTCAGTGCACACATTTATAACCTAAAGTCCATCTGGAGAGTGGCACTATCTGCCCCAGAAGATTCAGGCAGCCTGTCACACTAAACTTGCTTTAGAAATCTACCCTGTTAACCGACTGAAGCATGACAGCAAAGAAAAATGAAAAATTAAAAAAAATGTGGTGCCAGAGGAGTTGACTGCTAGAACAGGCAGGAAGAACAGCCATAAGAAGCATAAAATCTGAAACTACTTCAAAGATAAAGTGCAATCATCATGTTTATTTTGGAGGTATTGGTGAGATAAATTGAAAAATAATACCTGTATGTTCCAAAGTCACATTAATTAGGAAAATAAGCTAATTAAAAATCCACTGAACTTCTCCTACCTCTCTTCTTTCAAAAAAAAAAAAAAAAAAAAAGATAGCATTAAAGTTTTGTATTGAATTTTGAAGTTAGATCTCAATGTGGGAGATCTAATTGATTTTAGAGACTTGCAAATGTCATTTTAGACACTGTGCATGTAATGGTCAATACTTTTGTTCTGACTACAATTTCATCTTGATGTCAAAATTATAAACAGCAGCTTGTAGCAGCAATTCAAGATTACCTGTGCTCTTTTCATTATAAATACATATTTGAAAAAGTGGTAGTTACTGATAAAAAAGAATTCATCTTTTTTTCTTCCAAAAAGTTTGCTTTATCAATGTTTTTCTGATCATTGTTTTTTAATCCCATTTCTCTCTCTTTTATTGTCACACAGTATTTTTGCTTTCCATTGTGCAAAAACTAGTGAAGAATGAAATTTAATTAGAAGAAAAATACATATGGGAACGAGTAGTTCATTAAACTAAAACAGTATGCTGCCTCCTAAATAAGCTGCCAGTGTCCTTCCTCAAAGACAGATAGCATCACAGTGTCCAGCCTCCCGAGGAGAAGAGCAGCCAGTTCCATGTGCAGGCTGGCACCACTCCTGTGCCATCAGTGAGGGAGGTCTTCCTGGGGAGCTTGGCAGCAAGAAACCCCTCTTTAGCAGGGCACTTAATACCACAGAGTAGACAGTTTTGCCATTGAACTCAAGTAGCAGGTACATCTGGCGTGTTTCTTAATGCTGCTATAATATACAAACAGTACACTTCAAAATTCATTTTCAGAGTTTTCAGTCATTTCACAGTTAGTTTCATTAAAAACAAGTTTTCTGGAGTGATGCCACTGCATTTACACAATGATATTTACGCGAAGAGCAGCAAGTAGAACTCCTGTTACTGTATTTCTGTGAGGGATTCTTATTTTGAGAACTAAATTCCACTTACATGCCTTGTGTTCAAACTATCTGCTTAGTGTTTAAAGTCATGGTGATTACTTAATGCTGCAGTGTGTGGAACAGTCTATTTACATAAACATCTTATACATGTGTCCAATGGCATAACTACACATTTCAATTTAAAATGCCATCAAAACACTACTTACTAATTCACAAAACTTTATTTACTTCATAAACTATTCTATGATTTAAAATTGATCTTAACAAAAATTAAGAGAAACACCAAATGAACACTCATTAATCTACACAACTGCAATTAAAAAAAGATGTTCCAAACACAAATCTTTCTTTAGCTGTTCAGCTGACGTTTGAAAGTAATTATACCTGCAATTGCTAATCAGTTCATCATTATGAATTATAAAATATTTTATAGAGCAGTAAGGTTACAAAGTCAAGCACTGATGAAAACTTAAGTAATCACCAAATTTAAATTTGCTCCTGCAACTTACCTTTGCCTGTTTTTTACAAAATGATCAAGGTACGCTCTCTACACTGTCACTTTTCATCCCCATAGGACTACATACCTCGTGCACTGCACAAGAGGGCCTTATTTGGTGTAAATCAGAGATACATTGCAGAGAACATTGTTTTCTGTTAGTCTGCTTGCCTCTGTCAGAAATTAGTATGAGCACTGCAGGAAAGCGAAATAATGGCCTGTACGGGTAAAGGAGGTAAGGGAATTTTGTACTCTTCCAGATTTTGTTTCAGAGCTTTCAATTTCTGTTTTCCTTGTTTTCTGAGGGCTTGACTAGAAACTCTGGAATCACTCAGAGAACCTCAGATATGCTGGGAGACAACCAGTCCACCCTGTACTTGAAGCAGCACTATCACCAACATGAGATAAAGTCAGTGACTTTGCACAGGGAGCCTTGAAGACATCCAAGACAGACATCCCACCACCTCTCTGTTCCAGTGCTGCAATGCCTTCTTGGTGAAGCATAACGTCCAGTTTGAACCTCCCAATCTGAAACTTGTGGCCTCTTCCCTACACTAAGTCCAGTATCTGAACATCTTTGTTGAACTGAGTGGACCCGAAGCTGGACACAGTATTGCAGATGCAGCCACTCCAGTACTGAGTAAAGAATTTACTTGTTAAGATTGAGGTGAAAAAAGGTGTTGCGTTCTTCAGTCTTCTGCCTTTTGTCCATTGCTTCCCCATGCAACAGTGGACTCACATTCCTCTCACTTTCTTTGTGCTTTTAGGATAGATAAACCTGTAAAAACTCCTGCTGTGACCCTAGTTTGCTCTATCTAGCTGGGCTTTGATCTTCCTTGTTTCATCCTCAAGTGCTGGAACTTGACTGTTTTTTCTGGTTTCCACTTCATGCTCTTTTTGTGCTTCAGTTTGCATCTTGTTGCTTCAGTATGAATCTTTTTGTTTACTCCAGTGAGCCTTCTGTCAGAATTTCCAGTCTTCTTGTAAGGAGGTTTGTTCCCAAGGTCTCACCAATTTATTTATTTATTTAATTAACTCAGTGAACACCCTTCTCCTATGAAACAGCTCCAGAGAGGGTTCTGCCTGGCAACCTTAGAGAAAGCTCTGGTCTGCAGAGGTGTCAGACATTCCCAACAGGAACTGACATTAAAACAAACTCATGCCTGGAATAGATAAAGTGTCTTATAATGATCCACACAGACTGTGGCCTCTCAGCTACTGATAGCAAGGAATGGTAGTAACTGGATTCTTAGGGTGCATCTTTAGACTCTTCTTTCTATTTCCTCTTGATCTCCTCTGCCATATTTCTACAGCCTGTTCTATCCTGGTTTTCTCACAAGTTAGGATTTCCCCCAATTTTCTTCAGACTCAAGTCTCAGTATGTGCTCCTTAGGATGCTCATTCTAGTCCATTCTGCTCTCTCAGACCATCTGCTACATTGGTTCCACAAAGCAGTTACTGATGTTCTTCTGTACCAAACCTCTCCTTCTCCTTACACTGTGTTCCAGTTCCAGTGGCAAAGCCACATCTCTTTCTTCCATCATCTCCTAATATCCCTCATTGCTCTCTCCATTTCCTCTTTCCTACTCTGAGATTCATCCAACCTATATAGCTTTTTTTTTTTTTTTAATGCTAACAGTGCTGATGGCCATAATCCCGTGTTCCCCTACAGAAAAGGTGCAAAACTTTCTCCAGCAGAACAGATCACACTTTCTGGGTAAACACAACCTGCAACAGCAAAGCAGTTCTTCAAAATCCACTGAATTTGTGACTGTCATGGAGATATTGGTGATGTTGTCAGGAAGAATGGTCAAAGCATATGTAGGTATGGTTAGCAACCAAAGTTAAATAGGAAAGTATGCTATTACAGGTGAGAATTGCAATCTGAATTTATAGTCTGGGCCAACGGGAGGCATATAGGAAATGCAATGTTCTGTACTGTTGACTGAACAAGGTGATGTGTAGTTGCTGCAGCTACACCTACCCAGTGCTGCAAGCTAATCTTTCAGTTGCACCGCCAATGTAATTTCTGTTCCCTGCCTGGGTATCAAAGACTGACGATAGTAGTAGTGCTTTTAGTGAGACAGGAGCAGGAATTGTGCCAAGGCCACTAAAATCATTTCACACCAACTATTAAAAGAGCAGAGCGAACTCCAGACTAGCATCTGCTGGAAACCACTCTTCTTCTTACTGCACATTTTGAGCATGAACAAATATTTATTATTGGTAATATAGCAAAAGCATTTATATTTTACTGTACACATGAGCTTCACAAAAATAAACAGCACAAGGACAGACCTCCAACAGAGAGGAATAAGTGTGAAATGAATGACTAAGCAGGAAAGGAATGAATAAGCTTAGATTCTTGCCAGGAGTCACATTCCAAAAACCACTGTATGTCTACACCAAGGAAAACTCCAGCTACTCAAATATCATTGTAAACTATATTGATGTCTTTCTTATTGAAAAAAAAAAAAAAAAAGAAAAAAAAAAAGAAAAAAGGAGAAAGAAAAAAGAAAGATTATTGGTATTTTTGGAAACCAAGAAGGAAACTGGTGGATAGTTTCACTGTTACCTTCATAACACATTCCCACACTTGATTTAACAATGGGAGCCCTTAGTTTAACTTGGCTTTTAAGAAGAAAAGGAGTCAATTTTAGTTTGTGGCAACTACTTCTAAGTGAGGAAGGCCAGTACATTACAGTTACCAAAGTATTAAAGATATTCCCACATACTTGTTTTTACCTACTATAGGATCTGGTTTGTAGTAACATCTCCCACATTCTCTGTGTACTAACCGGAAAATAATTTGAAGTGTGTCTTACTTACAAGGTAAGATATATTTGCTTCGCTAAAGCGAGAGCTTAAAGTTCAGACAAACTCGGAGGAGAGGAAACAATAATGATATGTAGGAATTATAATACTTTCACTTTGTAAACTCTAAATTCTTGGAGTTTCAAGTATAATTTACAATAATGATCTACTCAAACCCTTGAAAAATGGCTGACTATATAACACATCCACTAGCAATAAAACATAATGATAGGGCTCATGCTATGAAAAACTAACATTTGTTTACATAAATTACCCCCCATTTAATAATTATACTGTGTGCCTACAATAAGGTCAAGCAAAATGTAACCCTGGCAGAAGCAACACTGCATGCATTATATAGTCTAGACAGAACTATGATGGAGAATTATGGAGGATAATTAATCAGTTAATGCCTTCCATGTGTTTCATGATATGTGCAGCCACGATTCTAGAATAAAATGTTTGTTCTAATGAAGTCTCTTTCCATTTTCTTAAAAGAAATATTGCCAACTGTTTTTATTCAGTCCAACGACAGCTACAATAAAAGGAAGTATATAAACACATACAAACCCACACAAAGAATCTCAAAATCATTCAGGTTGGAAAAGACCTCTAAAATCATCAAGTCCAACCATTAACCTAGCACTGCCAAGTCTACCACTAAACCATGTCCCTAAGCACCACATCTATACATCTTTTGAATACCTCTAGGGATAGTGACTAAACCACTTCCCTGGGCAGCCTGTTCCAATGCCTAGTAACCTTTACAGTGAAGAAATATTTCCTAGTATCCCACCTAAACCTCCCCTGACACAAGTTGAGGCCATTTCCTCTTGTCCTATCACTTGTTGCTTGGGAGAGAAGAATCACAGAATCACTGAGTGGTTTGGGCTGGAAGGGACCTTAAAGATAATCTAATTTCAGCCCCCCTGCCATGGGCACCTTCCACTAGACCAGGTTATTCAACCTGGCAAAAGCCCGGTCATGAGACCAAGCCCCACACTGCTACAACCTCCTTTGAGGTAGTTGTAGAGAGTGACATGGTCACCCTAGCCTCCTCTTCTCTAGGCTAAATAACCCCAATTTCCTCAACTGATCCTCATAAAACTTGTTCTCTAGACTTTTCACCAGCTTCATTGCCCTTTGGACTTGCTCCAGCACTTTGATGTCCCTCTTGTAGTGAAGGTCCCAAAACTGAACACAGTGTTCAAGGTGCGGCCTCACCAGAGCTGAGTACAGGGGGACAATAACTTTCCTAGTCCTGTTGGCCACACTGATACAAGTCAGGTTGCTGTCAGCCTTCTTGGCTACCTGAGCACATTGCTAGCTCATATTCAACCAGCTCTTGACCGATACTGACCAATACCACCAGGTCCCTTTCCACTGGGCAGCTTTCCAGCCACTCAACCTCAAGCCTGTAGCACTGCACGGGGTTGTTGTGCCCCAAGTGCAGGACCCAGCACTTAGCCTTGCTGAACCTCATACAGTTGGCCTTGGCCCATCAGTACAGCCTATCCAGATCCCTCTGCAGAGCTCTCCTACCCTTGAGCAGATCAGCACTTGTGCCCAACTTGGTGTTTTCAGCAAACTTATGAGGGTACACTCGATCCCCTTGTCCAGATCATTGACAAAGACATTGAAGAGAACTGGCCCCAGTACTGTGTCCTGGGGGACACCATTTGTGACTGGTCTCCAGGTGGATTTAACTCCATTTGCAACAACTCTTTAGGTCAGGCCACCCAACCCCTTCTTTTTCCAACGAAGTGTATGTCTGTCCAAGCCATGCACAGTTAGTTTCTTCAGAAGAATGCTGTGGGAAATGGAGTCAAAAATTTTACTGAAGTCTAAATCGGCAACATCCACAGCCTTTCCCTCATCCACTAAATGTCACCTTATCACAGAAGGAGATGAGGTTAGTCAAGCAGGACCTGCCTTTCATAAATTCATGTTGACTGGGCCTGATCACCTGGTTGTCCTGTACGTTCTGAGTGATGGCACTCAAGATGATCTTCTCCATCACCTTCCCTGGCACCCAAGGTCAGACTGACAGGCCTGTAGTTCCCTGAGTCCTCCTTCCAGCCCATCTTGTAAATGGGCATCCCATTTTCTAGCTACCAGTCAACTTGGACTTCCCCTGATAGCCAGGACTGCTGAAAAATGATGGAAACTGGCTTGGTGAGCCCCTCCATCTTTTTATTAGCAATTAATGATAATATATATGGATTTGATTTTGAGCAACCGGACCTAGTGAAAGGTGTCTCTTCACATAGCATGGTGATCTTTAAGATCCCTTACAACCTGAACCATTCTATGATTCTGTGATTCTACCTTCATTCCGTGTAACAATAATATCAAAGTCTTTAACGTACCCGTAGGTTCAGTGAAGCAAATGTTAAAACAAGCAGCTTATTTGTAAAAGGTCATCTGTGTATAAATAAACGTGACATACTGAAGTAGGATGCCTCTATACAATCAGCACTAAATTCTGGTATCTAGTTAAACAACCAACATAAAACAAGCCAGAAATTGCTTTCATAATCAAAGGAAGGTGATTGATTTCCCTTAAGTCCTCCCAGATGGAAACACTGCCTACTTAACCTTCAGCTTTTCAGGTTTCTTAATCAAATCTAAAATAAAAAACAACAACAACTCGCTATTCCCCTCTCCTCCTCCAAAAAAACACAACTATACAAAAACAAAAACAACAAAAAACAGCATTCTGGGGAATCTGAGGTTCTTTCAGTGCCTGAAGACTCTTTTAGTCCACTTTGTCTACAATGTAATTGAAGGGTATTTCCCTAATCAAAATTTCCAGACCTCTTAGAAGTAAAGTCTAAACAAATTTAAAAAAATATAATAACCATATACCTCAAACATTTAAAAACAAATAAAAAAATGTATAATTCCTGTAAATCTTGTAAAATTTCAGTTTGGAAAATATATCCTTCATGTGAACTTCCCTTTCCAGCATAGGCTATCCCAGTGGCAGCCACCCTCCAATTTCTTTTACTGGTGGATCCTTTACCTTTGTGTGGCTTAGTTACTCTTCTTGGTAATCTCTGTAGCCTGCTGACGAAAAAGTCTGATGTGATTGTCAGGGAGTAGGATAAGAAAAGCTCCATTGTTTTTGCCTAGCATAGAAGACATCATCTTAGTTACATCTCTGACCTTATTGGAAAGTTAATAAAGCTGGGTCTTCCTTCTTAAATTTGTCCCAGGAGCTGAACATTCTCTTGTGCACAGCAAGTATTTGTACAACCTCATAAATGTTTGTTTCTGCTTGGTCCTGCTGTAGGTGAAGGTAAGCAGAAACATTAGTCTCTGCTGTGCCCTCTTCATCACAGAAGCTATAAGAAGAATGCTCAATCACACTCACCCAGTTTGTTAACTAAATATGAGATCTCTCTTGTTTCTGTGGGGTAACAAAACAGAAAAAATATTTCTGAGATCACAAGATGTGTCCACAGCCAGGCAGACTTAGATCTACCCATTGACTGCAAACACTCACATGAGCAGTCCAGAATGCATCTAGGTTGTGAGCACAAGCCCCTGTACAACTATAACATGAGTTATACCAAAAATACATACAACATTGCATATTTTCTCATATTTGTATAGAGTAGAAGACACTCCTTCTTAGTGTGAAGTCTGACAATGAATGATAGTAGATATAAATCAAAATCAATCAAGCTGACTGGTCCACTGAATAATTAGGTCAATACAAATTAATTATATAAATTGATTCTAAGGAATTAAACGAATATTTCGATGTATTTTTTCTTTAATTTTCTTATTTATTATGTATTTTTACTTTGTTAGTGGATTAAAAAAATCCTATATTTGTGTATGCACTATACTCACACCGTGCCCTTTCATGACTACCTCTCTGGAAACACTTTTCAATTATAGCACTTTTGTGCATAGTAAATCGGACATAAAGATGGATGACTGACAGCAGGGGAAGAGGAGGAGGTATTTCACAACACTACTGTCCTTCAAGAGAAAACGCTGAAGCTGTAACCAACTAACTATAATAAATGAGTACCTGACAAAAAGAAATGAGCTGTGAAAGTAAAAAAGCTACCCTAGGATGAATACTTCAGAACTACTTTGTCACAGTAATCCTCTGTAGGTAGTGTGCAATCCTAGCTAAAAATACTATCCAATAGATGTTAAATATTTTTATATAGTTAATGCAGATTTAGTTAAATTACAGGATAATAATTATTATTAAAAATAAAATAAAATGCTTGCATTCTTTCCAAAAGAAACTTTCTCAACAGCAATATTGAACTTGAAAACACAATATGAAACTAATTTAAGGAATGCAATTGGAAGGAAAACAAACAAACAAACAAACAAACAAACACAACCAAACCCCTCAAACCTTTAAGATCTTTGTTTAACTCCTTTTTAAAGAGCTAAGTCTTCCACTCTGCCTGCCACATTACCCTGAATCTTATCACAGACTCTGCTGAAGAAAGACATGATAGAACTCTTGTCCCATTCTGTTGTTGCACTGGGACCAAGGCTCTTGCTAAGCCAAGCAGTGTCTGCAAGGCTTTGGGCTTATCAGTGAGCTGGAACCAGCATCACCTTGCAGCTTGCCCTGACTTGCCCTGTTACTTCACATGCGTGGTAGTTTTTAGCATGGCCAGAGAAATATTCAAATTTGATACAATTGATGAAACTGAACTAGTGACAGGCATCACACGCTTTTTTACTGTGATCTTTATGAAAGTCTCAATTTACTCCAAATTAATTGTCCCCTTTGCAAATCCTCTCAGAAAGCGGGAAATTGCAAGTAATGGACTTCATCTTTCTTTGTCAAAGTGTTCTTATTAGATCGTCCTCTCTACTCAAGGGAAGAATCTTATGAAGAGCTAAAATTCTTACGTGCAGATGTAGGAGTGTCAATAAGAATACAAGCTCAGTGCTCACCAGGCGAAGTTTCACAAAAGATGACATCCAGAAATGGTCTTCTGCTTTTCAGTCTTCAGCTCAGACATCATGAGTGGACTGACTGTATGCTAAGCAGGCTCAGCAGTCTATTTCATCACACTCCCAAGAGCTCTATTTTTATTTCTTTTCTATTTACTTACTTCATCGTGAGGTTTTGTGGGAAAATATTTCCAGAACACATAACAGCAACAAAGTTTACAAGTTTGGCTAGTGGAGACTGCAGGTCTTAGGGCTTTAGTACTAAGGATATTACTGTGACATATTTCTCATGAGCTCTCAGTAGCTCACCAACTAGCAGAAATTTGGAATGCTATGAAAGCCTTGCAGCAAAAGACTTGAGCACTGGCTCAACTTGAGCTGCTGGCATTAATTACTCTGGTGCTTGAAGTGAGACAGTTCACATGCTCAATACGTTCTGAAACAGGGTGATAAAATGTTTACTTTGCGATGCTGGCTGGCTTACCCAGAAGGATGAAGCAAGCTCAGCACACTTCAAACAGATATCTCTACTGAAAATCCTCAGACCGACCAAAGAGACCAGATGATCTTCTCATCCCTAAGGGAAGTTTGTTCGTATTTGAAGCAGTCTCTCATACAATAACGAGGGAAAGCTGCACAATATGCCCTGCCTTTCCTTCACTCTGCGGAGCCATGTGTTTTCAAAAGTCCTCTAGCACTGCAAGAGAAAGGCTGGTTAATAAAGAAATCAAATGATGAGGGACAAAGAACCTCAACCCTCTTTGTGACTAGGCATATAAACTCAGGATGCTTGTGTTTCTCATTTTCCTTGGGTAAATGAAACACCATCCTCTACAATCAGTCATCATGACCACAAGTGGTGCTAGAGAATTACCACAATCAGTTTTTCTGTCATGCTGAGACAAATAGTATTTTCTACAGGGCCAGCCAGACCAAATCAGCTTTACAAAGTAACCATTCAAAAAGGACCATCTGCAATTTTGAGCAGTCAGCAAAGCAACAAGTGAGGTACATGGTGGCTCCAGCAGACACCAGAGGCCTGCTGCCCCTCCTGCTGCCTTGTGATTCTTTCTCAACCAAATTGTTTCTGGCCAACTGGCCAAGACAGTTGAGGCACAGCTCTGTCTATTCAGCTCTGTTTGCCTGTAGTGACTGCCTGGAGACATGTTCTACAATACAGGCAGAGCCACTCTGGCTTGAAGACTTCGTGAAAAGAAAATGGCTGGGTCACTGTGGTACTCAGCTGTGCAGCTGGCCATGGGGGAGAGGAGGACACCCCTTACAGTCAGCTGGACTTGGATTCAGCTCAAATTCAGTCAGCAGGCCACCAAAATTCAGATAATAATTTATTATGGGTTCCTGAAAACTGCCAAGCTTAACACTCACTACTACACAAATAAATACTGTTCTGAAATGGAAAACAAAACATAACAAACCAAAACAAACAAACAAAAAACCAACGACAACAAAAAACACAAAAACCTTGCTCCACTGTACAATCTAACCCTTTTCACAAAGCAAACAACTTCACTTTCTTCTGAACATTGACATCTTCACTGGTTAAAATGGTGACAGAATGAAATGTAAATTAACACCACCTAACCAGACAAATGTGAGCACACGTGTAATTTTCACATTAGGCTTTAGTGAACAGCAGGCACTCAGCCTGAAGTGAATTAAAACGATCAAAAACTGGGAAAATAGTCAGTCATTCAAAACATACTTGAGATATTCACGACATCCCTCATCCAAGGCTAGGGCACATCATAAACCATTTAGCATAAGAAGAAGCAGTCAATAGTTTTGTCATCATCATTGAACTTAAGAATATCGTAAAATGAAAGCGACAGAACTGAGGCATATTCATTCTTTTGAGATGTGCGTGTATAATTTCCAGCAAGTGTATTAGTAAATTACAGGAAGAACATACTCCTGTCATAGGAACATGTAAATACTTGCAACTGTATGACACCTAGTGTGTGTTTTTGTTTTTTTTTCCTAAAAAAGCTCACATCATGAGTATTGGAAAAGATCTCAGTTGAATAACAGGAACTAAATTTCAGTTATGTACTAAATTATCAGACTTTGACGAATATGTCCAATATTTTTAATTTGTATACAAACATGAAGTCCCATTGAAATGTATGAGTTTCCTTGTTTGCTCAGAAATTACTTGAATAATACTCAGAAGATGGAGGTTCACCATCGCTTTTTGCTGTCTTGGTGCAAAATCATTACATTGGGAGTTCCTTCTGCATTTGGCAGATTTAGGCAGAGTAGTCCAGGTTCTCTTACCCGATAAAATGATGGAGGAAGAAGGCACGCTGCCATAGGCTGTTACGTGTTTCTAAGCATATAGCAGAGCAAAAAGTGTCTCAAAAAAACTATGATGTGCTGTTTTTCAGACCAAAGAAGAATACAAAAGGTACTCCACAACAGTTTAAAAATAAAATTTCTGGTTGAGATTTTGATAAAACTTGAGCCCAAAATGAACTTCCAGATGCATGTGGAACTTGTAACATCAGTTTCATTGGTTGAAGCAAAGCTTTTACCAGAAATGCTGAAACAGCATTGAACTTCAGAGTGCTATTTGAATACCAGTGCTATAATTAATACAGTATGACCTTGTATAAACCTTATAAGTTTGTTCATGAATATGTAGAATGCAAGTAACTGCACCATTATGAAAAAGAGGGGTGCTTAAGGATCTGACACAGCTACACATTTAACACATTTAATTCTGTTCATAATTTTCCCTTGAGTATTTTTCTGAATAAAAATATTACAGCAGTAATCAGAGGACACTGATCTATTGAAACTAAAATCTTCTTCTGCCCCAAATTATAAGGTTTTTATTTCAGCTACATTTCTGAATCATCACAGATTTCAGTAAGGCATAATCTCCCTCATACCCTGCATAAATTTACCTCCTAAAATTTGTGTGTAAGTGGGATGCACCCATCATTGTAGCCTCTCCAATTGGTTTGTGACTTTTTCCTAGATTGGGCCTTTCACCTTCTTGAAAAGGTGAAACATCACCCACATTATAAGGACCACATTAGATTGAATCTTTATTCATTTCCTATGACTTTTCCAGTTTTGGCTTGTGCTTTCAAGGTGAAGAATATGGCAGCGAACATTTATACATGAGTTAGTGAAAGTTTTAGGCCTTTTTAAAAATACACTTTGCATATTTCAAGTCCATGAAAGCAGCCTGTCTGCAAGTTTTTACACTGAGGTGCCTGAAGTTAGACACTTAAATTCATAGTTAACTATCAACAACATCAAAATGGCAAATGATTTTCAGAGCTGAGTCAGTGATAGTCTAGAAATACTCAAAGCCTCTAAAACATAGGCTTTTATCGAGAGCCTACTCACTGATTAAAATGCCTGCCACTAGGTAAGTGCAACTTAGAGTTTGCTCCTTTCTATCTTGTTTTAAAGGCAAGAAAAAGAAGTTCAGTCCATATTCCACGCAGTGAACTATGCTCCACTATGATACTTTGGAAAGTATTATCAAGCTTATTAAAGACAGTTTTTCAAAATTCATTGTGTACAAGTAATACGGAACCTCTAAGCTAATAAATTTAAAAGTAAGCAATACAGTCATTATTTTAACTTCTATTTTAGCATATGAATATGCTACTGAGCTTTATCCTGGAAAGAAAGACAATATGTAGAAGTCATGATCAAGGTACCTTCATTTATATTAAATGTATTTATTGAATTGGAAGTTATCAGGTAGTCATTTATACAGTATATATCAGGAATCCTTGGTCTCTTCAAAATACCAAAGAGTTGACATTAATCCTTCAGTTCCTCCACAGTCTGTTGTTAGTCTGTTACTGGGACACAGGCAAATAAATAATATAAGATTAATGAGAATTTAGGTTTTAATGAAAAGGGATTGAACTACACTGGCCCGGACATTATAGGCTCGAAAGCTAAGCTTCTCCTTAGCTTCTTGAGAAGACTTTTATCTGCACTTACTTCTAAGTCCAGGTCATAGCAAAACTCCCAAGCTGAAGAGAAATATCAGGAGAACACATCTGTTTAACAATGGATGTTTAGGAATTCTCTTGATTCAACATCCTAACAGTGACCAAATGAGGCTTAAAACACATGGTGTGCAGGTCTATGGACTGTGTAAAATACATGTTTCACTGCAATACATTTACAGAATAACTATAAATACAGAATAGAATATATATATATATACATGTGTATATATATATATATATAATATGTATGTTTATATAGAATATCTTGTAGCCAGATAATTAGCATCGAAACTGCTGATCTGATGATGCTTGGATTTTAATTACACTAGCTTTGTATTAAAAAGACAAGAACAGTGATGCTTATACCTTTCTCAAGGGTAAGAGAGGCCTCCAAGAGGCTAGGAGGAGGAAAACTCAAGGGAGTGGATTTGCAGAGCTACCTCTCTATGTAACCCTGCCTCATTATGCCTCCAGGTAGCTGTCATTTTCCCATGACTCTTCTCCAGATCTGTCTGTAGTAAAAGCCCCTCCCTCGATTAGGCTGCTAATAGCAACACACAGTCAAGAGGAGTTTTGTGCACTATAACCTAACCCTGGATTCTGACAGGTTTCTTAATAGAGCATGCACTTTCTGTTACTTGATGCTAAGACTGCAAGGTCAGCTTGAGAATAGCTCCTAGACTTTAGAAAAAGTAATGAGAGATGCTGGATGGGTTGGAAAGTCCAACATCTCTATACTCATGACAGCATACAATGATGGAAAACCTCTGCATGCCGTTGATAGGAGGAGAATCAAAAAGAAAAAAAAAAATCATCAGCAAAGGTCCTGGTCCTACTACTAGAAGCTAGCTCCATTTATATGCAACTGAAGATACTCAGACTTTGCACTGGTCAGTAAAGACAGATACACATTTTAGCTTCAACAATCAGCCCTTTTATATGCATATATATATACACATATATACATATGTGCATACAAACTATATCAGTTTAGTATCCTAATAAGTTTCATATATATATATGTTTCTTTATATATATATGTATCAGAACATATGGTAAATAATACTGTCCATGCTATTTATTTTATGCTGTTCCCACATTTTCCTTCATCAGTATGCAGCAGAATGTTGTTTTCAAAAGAGATTATAGAATTTCCTAATAATATGAATCAAGAGTCTCTGGATGCTTAGAGAAGAACAAGAGGAGAAATAAGGCTGTGGGATAAATGCAATGGCTGTAAATGTCTGGGAAACAAATCGTTCATCTGCAAAACAGATAAAAAGAGTTGCTTTCGGGCTACACAGTTAACACAAATTGTTGTAAAAAGGTAATTTGTTCCTTCTAAAAGTTGACCTGTCTAGAAAATACTACTAAGTCTGTTACATTCAATACATATTTTAAAAGCAGTTTATCCCTTTGCTTTTCTACTCTGAGAACTTGCTACCTTTTTTTTTTTCATTTGAAAGAGATAATTCTACATATTTTCTGAAAGATTTGAAAAGTATGAAAATATGAAGTAGTAAAATTTGAAAAGTATGGGGCTTTATGAAGAAAAACTACTGGAGTTATTCTCCTATAGAATTTCAAATTTACTAACATGGGGGGAGATATCTATTTTAACATATTGCTGATTTTCACATTCAGCCCAATACCTTCGATGTATGATGAAAAATTAAATAGAACATGGAAAAAAGAAAAAGTCAGCATTTTATGATTTTGAATCTTGAAATAGGATTAGAATTTTAAAGCAATACTTTCTTAAAGCTCCTTAAAATGCTCAGATTACATTCTATTGCCTTACATTTATTTCCAATTAATGAGAAAAAAACAAAACAAAACAAAACAAAACACCCCAGTATCTCCAGGCTCCAGATTGCACATCAGGATGAAGACTCTTGAAAAGATATTCTCTGAGATTTTTTCAGATGGTCTTTGCACAGGGATCTACTAATAAGTAAACTTGACATGTCAGGTTAAAACAGTATTGTACAATGTGTCTCCTGTTATTAGTAAATTTCAGATTAGGAATTATAAAACCTCCTATAAACAACGGGGACTCAAAATTCATTTTTCACTTGATTTTCTGTAGAACAAATAAATGACTCAGAAACGACAAAACAAAGATATAGTATTTCACAAACACAAATAAATGAGTCATAGCTGAAACCTGAAAAGGAAAAAGAAGTCAGGCTTTCACAGAGCTTAATGAGGTAAGGTACTAGTATCTCAGTGGGGTGGCAAGTAAATTGGGTGATTACTCTAATACATGTCACATTGAGGCCTGGCAGTTTTGGAAAGATGAATATTAAGAATAAGTTCACAAGAGATAGGTATAAGATGGTATTTAGAGCTTTGAATTATCTAAACAATTTCAAAATATTTGACGTGAAATTAACTATCACAATATTGTATTAAAGCTATTCTTTTATCAAATCATGAAAGTATGCAAGAGTGCAGTTTGTAAATAACCTCTTTCAGGGAAGAAGAAAATAACATTAAAAAAGGTCTGATTTTGCTGCTGTCTTCATATGATTTCATACTGATTTCAGCTGGATCACTGTGCGACAGGAGTGTTCCTACATAGTATTTTTAAAAACATATTAAAAACTTGCTTTAAAATGATAATGAATAATCAGGTAAGAGTACTAAAATTGTAGATAATAAGCTACTCTGTAATTGAAAAAGCTAAGAATATATCTCAACAAGAAATTGAGAAACGGGAAAATCAGTAGAAAGAATAACTCATCTAATATAGCAAAAAATAAAAATAAGAAATACACGAATCAAAGACCTTTCTTCTATATTGTAAGCACTGTGAACTGTTTATTGGCATTGCATATAGGAAGGTTTGTATTATAGCACCTCTGAATTGTTATTTTAAGCTTTCAAAAGTGAATGCATCAGAAAATCAAATGCACAGATTAAACAAAATGAGTCCTGGCATATTTGGTAGCATTAAAACTTATAAAATACATCCTGATGTCTCTAAAGTCTGTCAGCATTAGAGATTTAGGAACATTTGACAAATAGTTTGAAGATCATTCTACTATGATATACTGAGCACCACCACTGAAAATCCTGATGCAACTGCTATTAACCAACATCCCTTCACAGACCAGCTCAAACAAAAAGAGAAAAAAAAAATGGTGGAGGACAACCAAATGAGAGTCTTAGAACAAACCCTCCCATGGAAAACAGCGATGAACTTTACCACGTACACACCACGATGTTTCAGCCAGCAACCCCATTACATCTTCTTGCCTTACACTATTTCCCCATCCAGTGGTATCTTGAAATGGAAATCTGAAGCTTGTATCCAGTCATCAGTGGCAAGTGTGAAAGCTTGTTGGGGGTGGCATGTATTTAAGGAATGTTAATTAGCATACTAGCAGCACAGAGTATGCACTACACTCACCAGCTCCTGTAAAACACTGAGCTTTCTCATCTTTTCTTTCTGACATTCACCGTTTCCTCCAGATAATGACCCCATTACCTTAGATGAATACAACACAGAAGTCCAGGCACCCTCTCAGAGGTCAACTAATACTTTTGTCCCTTGCACAGCCTCAAGTTTTACATTCTATTCAGAGAAAAAGATTTTCAACAGCAACTGAGGAAAGGTAAACAAGAAAGTTCTTGCTAGTGTGAAGCAAAAGCAAATTCAACTGTCTCCAAATGTTCTGGCTTTGCCAAAGAGCATCCACACAGACTAAGTGGGATGAAATTATCTAAAGAAGATGGATGAAGGCCAAATAAATATCCGAAGCAGATACAGAGGGGAGAAAGATGCATCTAAGAAATAAGGAGGGTTTGAGATAAGAAAGGTATTAAAAAGCCTGGTTTTAGAAGGAAAGAAGACCAGCCAGCTCAGGACAGGCATTTGAATTATTGCAGCTATCTGGGAAGGATTCAGGAGGTATAATATGCACAGTCTTTTGCAGGCAGATATGAGCTTATTTCGCACGAGATGACCAGAAGCCATTCTGCTATGACAGCATACCATCAAGCACTTGGTAGTAAGCCTTGCTGCAAAGCAGTGTAAATATACTGTGTCAGGCAAACATACCATTCTCGTGTGGCCACAAGTCCTCAGGCTGACCCAGAGTGCAGGCTACAGTAAGCTCACATCAGTTTGCAAATGGGCGTGCACATACACTCACAAAAAGAAAAGAAAGAAAGAAAGAAAGATTTCAAGACCAATGTGCAATGAATCCAACAACTACCAGGTGGGAAGAACTGAGGTTTGCAGGAACAAGGATGGGAGAAGCAGTTGGGAAAAGTTAACAGGAAGACAGATCGTGGCGTCGGGAGACCAACACTGAACATGCATGTTTAGGGAGGGGGCACAGTGAAGGCCCAAATTTATAAAGGACATTTCTTACAGAGGCAGCTTGTTAACTGAGACAGATTAAACATCAGAAGTGTGAAAAGTATTACATGGGACTAGTCCTTATGGAATGACTTCTGCCACAGTGATATGAGCAACCTTTTTTTTCTAGGGACTTGAATGTTTTGTATAGAATTATACTCTTTTCGAACAAAACTCTTTTCAAAACTCTTCAAAATTAATACAACTCAGATACAAATACCTAGCTACAAACACACAACCTGTTATAGCTGATATATGCATATACATACCTGTATTTAAGTCAAATAAAAGTATATTTTCAATAAATTATTACCCTCTGTATTTCATTATCTTCTGATTACATATAAACAATCAATAGTAATAGTTATTAGTTTTTCCCTTAAACTTTTCATATTTCATTTCTGAAAGGAAGATAGTTCATTTGATGAAAAGCACAAGGAGAAAAAGGTGCTTGACATACTTACATAATAAAACACTGATATTTTATTTGCCTCCAAATCAAATAAAGTTTTTTTGATTAACCTTTATCTGATGGGTTTCTGATTTATATGCAACATACAACACATATTGTATCATTGATAAATACTACTCACCTAACAAATTTCCTGTGATGTATATAAAAATATTAACTAATTAATCTTCATAACATGTCTCTGAGATAGATTACAGAATCTCTATTATACATGTAGAAAAAAAAGAAAAACACAACACTTAGAGAACTTGTCTCATAAGTTAAAGCATATAAATGCACTAATATGGATTGGAATTCAGAAATTCCTATGAGTCAATCCTTTTGTAAGGTTTTGTCACAACTGAAACTCTTCTTATTCATCCTATTTTCAGTCTCTACAGTGACTTTTAGGAATAGATAGGTCACGTTGCATATGTTTATGTAAGTGTAATTTGGTGTTGCATATACGCATTTGGTATATAAATATAAATACATACCATATTTTCTAAGGATCTATTTAGGTATGTTGGTTGCACGATGTTAAACTGGTTCGTCTCTTATTCCACTCCAACTTTCATCTTCACAGAGCAGAAAAAATGTACTTGATGTATTTGTCAGAACTTTACCAATGGCACTGGGAACTTTTAAGGCATGTTACTTTTTTTAAGCATCTTAATTACTTTTTGTTTTAATTAAATTGGATGTAATTGTGACAACATACTGGCTTCACTTAAGCAACTGGGGGAATAGGAAAAATCTACAAAGAAAAAAACATCTGTAATATACAAACTTTGATGAGAAGATTGGTCAAAGCCATTAAGAAAAGAAAAATGGCAAATTTCTAGAGATTGTTTTAGAATGGCCTGAAGCTTGTATTCTAATTAATTTCAGACTTGAAGTTTACTGCACTGAAAGTCATCTTCATTGCTGATGGAAAAATTATGTATTTTACAGGTGCCTAAGAATGGGAAACAATTCAAGATAAAGCAGTATGATTCAGGCAAAGCAAGTGTTTTGCTGTACTCACCTTAGGCACCCAGTGGCATTGCGCAGCACCTGTGATGAATGAAGTTGTATTTTATGATCATCCTGGAGCGGAGAGTTTTCCCATCCAGAGTGAGGGATGATCACTGCATTGGTCAACACTGCAAGGGCATCCTGGATGATTGGCATTTTCAGTGCATCACAGGAGGATAGATTCCAGAGAACTCCTGAAAAAAAAAAACAAAAAACAAACAAACAAAAAAACAAATGACTAATAATTAACACATTTAAAAAAAAAAAAAGATTTAATAGTTTTAGATTCAAAAACAAATAGCAAAACCAAACCACATTATTGGTGCTCATAATGAAGCTGTTCTTGTCAAAAGAAAAAAAAAAAATCTGCATCGTAAATGGGGTTGAATGATACCTGAACACTTTCACGATAGGAATACAGCCTTGAATACACAAATTGTCACAGAACCACTGGAAATTTCTCAGAGCTAGGCCTCAGCTCATTCTTACTTTCCTTCCCATGGAAACAGTAGCCTGGCTTGACAGCTAGCCTTGAGGGACAAATTTCAGTTTTGCCTGTATCACTTTCATGTCTTGAACCAACAATGCAAAATATTATAATCACCATACATACATAATCACCAAGGTTGCAAATATGAACATTAAATTACACTATGAAAAAGCAAAGGGAGTGATGGTGGGTGGAAACTGCTAAAGACCTGAGAACGTGGGCTCAAACATTTATAAATATAAGCAGCAAGAACACTACTTGCTCCAGGCTTTCTTTAGCATTCTCTGTGTTGAAGGAGAAGTATAATTAACAGGAATCAACCTACTTTTTTTGGTTTCCCTTTAAAATTAATTACTTCTGCAGGAAGACTGTTTCAGTTATACAACTTCATGTTTTAATTATTTTATACAGAACTGTATATAAAGGCAGTTTTGCATTTTAATAAAAAATTTTGCTTAGCATACCAATAAAAATCCAACTTAAAATCATCTGTATATGGTAAACAGACCGAAACTGTTAGATTTTAGCTAGATAAAACAAAAAAAACCCCACAAACAACAGAAATAAGAATACTGCTCTTTTTTTTTTTTTTTCCGCTCGTTACTTTAAAAGGAAAAGAATCTTTGTTTGATTTCTGTTATGAATGCCTTTATGAAAAGAAATACAGTATTAAAAGGAATAAAAGCATTCAGAATGATATTGAGATTCACTTATCTATAACCTGTTCTTGGTAAGCTTCATTGGCACATCTACTGTTCCTGAAATACCTAGTATTTGTTTGTTTGTTTTTTTTATTTTTTTTTTTTTATTTTACATTTATCTAGATAGGTGTAAATGGTATGCAAATCCTTCCCTCTCCAAGGTCTGATTTAATACTTATGCAAGGCAATGTGTTCCTTCTTTGTGAAGAAGTCCTGTTTCAGATCTGAAGCAGAGAAGAGTTCTTTGATGGTAACAAAACAGCACTTTGGGCTTCAAGAACTAGTCATAAACTGGAGAAGCAGAAAAAAAAATATACAGAAGAATCAAAAATAAGAGCTCTTTCTAGCAAAATGCTTAAGAATGTTTATGTACGTACTATCTGTTACTCACAGAATCACACAGAATCACAGAATTTTCTAGGTTGGAAGAGACCTCAAGATCATCTAGGTTCTTACTAATCAGAAGTAAACTCACGTAAACTTAATCTTTATTCCCATGTTTTCTACTTTAAATACTCTTGATACTGCACACAAGAGCTTTTGCTCAATAAATTTCCATAGGAACTGGCCAGCTCCAAATAAAAACCTACTCGTTCATTCAAGAGCCAGAAAATAGGGTCTGATTTCACTAACTGGAAATAAAACCTTCACAGTAACAGAATGAAGGGATCACCGGACTTGATTCAGCTGTTCTGTGCTCTCCTAAATGATTACAACATAAGGTAGAGTTAAACAAAACAGCACTGCCTGGTAAGCCTGACAGTCTTCAAAGTTGTTGAACCTCACACACAGTTTAAAACTATAAGATAATCTTCTGTGCTGCAACAATGCCTTTTACCTAATTTTAAGTTTTTGAATGCTACCAACTACATTAATGATGAAACAATTTAATTCTGACAAGTTATATTTTATTTTCTCAGCTGGTGGACTCTGCTGCTTGCTGAGGTTGGCATTTTAAGTGCCTCCTTGTACCCTTCCTTAATTAAAGGCTTTACAGTTATAAAGGGAATTGGGAATTCATTTCCCATTACTTTTGCTCAGAAGAACCTGGAGTTGATTTATGTGGAGACAAAGAAGATAATCCCTTCCCCAGACTTTCCAAGAGGCAGGAAGAAAACATGAACATCTTTTACCTGAGGCATCTCCCAATGTGGACCTATCTCTGGTCCATATGACTGAACACAGCCCATATGCATTACATTCCCTTTTAAGACTACAGTAAGAAGTTAATCATAGAGATCATTTGCCACTTTGCTCTGACTAAAAGCCCTGACTAAATTGGCTTTCCAAGCACAATAAGCAAGTCTGAAATAGCACTCAAGGTGCCTTGACTGCCCCCTAAATATTTGTATGCTATCAGCTGCTCATAGGAGGAGAAGGGACTGAACTCGGAGTATCAACGACTCACCGAGAATAGTGGAACCTACCCTGCTGAATATGGATTGGAAGAGTTGTTAATCCAACCTAATCATTTAACTCAATATAGCTTACCATCTGTAGAATGACTTTTGTGAGGGGAGAGGAAATAAGGAACTGGTCAGATCAATGCTGAACATCTCTTTACTCCATCACTTGTGTTTGTCATACCTTATCTCCTCCTTGCGTTTAAGGTTGTAATACATTGAAAGGAGGTATTTTGTCTCCCTGTTTGTTTGCAAGCCACTTCAGTTTCTGCTGAATGCTGCACAGAAAGTGAAAAATAGCCACACCAGACTGATCATGTTTATTTGAAGGTTGAAGCTTTCATCCTTACATAAAAAGAATTGAAGACCACAGAAAAAGTATCTTGCAATCTCATTTTGAGTTTAAACATAAGAAACCTGTACTGAAAGCAATCCAGCTGGAAGATGGATTTGGGGTCTGCGTACCAATTACCAGTCTGCAGACATCAGATGAAGGACTCTTCAAAAGAGTCTACTGGAATGCTTGCTATGGAGATCTTGCTGTACCAAGATAAATCTTCTGGAACAGCTTATCAAAGGACGTGCATTTACTAGGTTCAACAGGTTGTTTAACACACTTGAGAGAAATACTCTTTCCTAAGAAGGCCTTTCACAGACAACAACAATCAAATTTTAAAAATTTTGAAAAACGTTGTAACCAACATTTTTAAAAGCTATTTTACAACTCGCTACAAACAGCTAAAAGGGTTTAAACTCAATTACTGGCATCAGCGGCCACTACGCAGGTTTTTTTGTTCTCTCTTTAATGTGGTAACACCAATCATGCCCTAATTCTTTTAAATTATGCATAGCTGAAGAACTTCATCTTAAGTTACAAATTAGTATAATTCTTAGTTCTTCCACTAGAACAAAATCATATGGGCTCCTATTACCAGTTTTGTTTTGTTGCCATCCTTTGCAGAAATATGTATGCCGGCAAATCAGAAATATAGCACAGAATCACAGAATGGTTTGGGTTGGAAAGGACCTTAAAGATGATTGAATTCCATATATACCTTAACTTGTATGTCCCCCTGGGATCTTTTGACTGTACAGATACAGTTCATAAGGAAAACTACACACAGATCTTAATTAGAGTGATTTAAATGTGTTGCCATTGGAAGAGGGAACTGAGAACAGAGACCCAGGGAAAGCTTTGATTTATCTTTCTCTTAGCTGAAGTCTAGATTGAAGTCAAAGTCTAGACTGAAGACAAGACCAACACTTTTAGAAATACAGTCCAGTAATATCCGATGGGATATTACTGCTGCTAAGCAGACAGTGTATATCCACTATGCCTTCAGCTTAGAAACAGCACTGCTTTCAGCATAAATCAAATTAATTTAAGCTACTGCAAAATATAGAACATCATTTAACTGAAAGGAGCAAAGCAAAATATTTTTTAAAATTTTAAGACAATTTAATGGAGCAGTCTGAACATAAAAAAACCACTGTCTTTAGATGGGGAGCTCAAACTCAACCTGACTAAAATCTTCAACAGATTTTTCAGGCAGTGTTTTACTCAGAACTGGTACTCATAAATATTGATCTATAGACACGGATATAAAAAATGACCTGATTAGACAGGTACTATCCTTATTCCACTCAAAGTTAAGAAAATAGAGATAATATAATTCCATGCAAAAATATCACCCTAGCAAGAGACTATGTGCAAAATCAGGAAAATCTAAACACTTATTCCATGTATGCTCTAATGCCACCTCAAATTATGACTTTTATATGTATAAAAAGCCCATACAACAACTTAGACTACTTATATGGAAACCAAGAAACTGGAAAAGTCAGCTTTTACCAAAACTATTGTCCGTCCCACACTGCCACTACAGATTTTATTTCTGACTGCTGTAGGAGAAGTATGTCACCAAATCATTACAAGGACTGTAAGTACACAAGTATTATTGGGAAAAAAAAGACCTTTGATTTTTCTCTATTTGGTATGTTTAAGGCAGCCTTAAACTTATACTTAAGACTTGGCTTATTGAATATTCTTTGTGAAAAATAAAAATCTAAGTCTTCCAACTCATCCAGGCTTTTCTTTCCATCTTAGTTTAATAGTTTGGTCATGGTCTGACGCAGGGTCTGATTTGGTAGAGTTGAGACCCTGCCTGCCTCACAGTGAGTACAGCTTTGGCAGGCTGTTTGTTTATAAGCTGAAGGCGTGCTGGTACTTCAGGGAGTTACGCATATAACAAACCAGATTGAAATCTGAGAGCTAAATACCCTGCTGAGAAGCTAAGCGCAAGGGATCTTTTGCTGGTGCCCTTAGGAAAAGCATCTTCTACCCCAAGCTCTCAAGTGCTAGAAAAGTCACTTACTGGCTCTTATGCAGCTTTGATGCTCAAGAGCCCCTTGTAATTGTAATGTTGCTCAGCAGAGCTGATCAGCTCCATGGCAGCAGGGTGTGGGCTCTGTATGCATTACATCAGTTCTGTTGAGTTCAGGGCAGAGAAGAAATCATTTATCCTACTGAGAAATGCATATCTCTTTAAATGCAACTGGTGTTTAAGAAGCACAGGAGCCACCCTACACTTCAGGAAAACTTAACTGATGTACGTAAAAGATGTCAAACATTGACCACTGCATCATTTCTTTATGCTAAGTGCAAGAATACTACACAGCTAGCTCAACCATCAGGAATTGATAAGTAACAGACTTTTGACGGGTGAAAAAAAAACAACATAAATGGCCACTTGAACTCTGTCACCTGAATAATTCAGAGCTCGTAACATAGCTCCTTACAAGAGCACTTCATAATAAATAAATAAATGAATAATCAAAATTGGCATGACAGAGAAGGAAGCTTCACCAATTTTCTTGAAATAGTATTTTAACTGGTTAATTTATGACTACCTTATGAGGACCTTCATGTAATTCAGTACATGCATGTAAATGCACAAAGGTGGTTTTCTATGTACCTGTGCATCAGATGGCCCATGAAAAGTGCAAATTGAGAAAGAATGGGTTTCAGCGAAAGTCATAAGCAGTCACAAGTCCATGGAACAGAAAGTGAAGCTGCAGGCAGTTCAGTTCTTTTCCTTCTGCAGCCATTCACAGCCTTACAAAGCAAAAACTTTCCTGGACAGAGTATAAAGATTTTTTTTTTTTTTTAATTTACAAACAAATACAAGCTTGATCTTAACTGAACAGTAATTATAAGCATTTACTCTGAAAAGCTCTTTTCCTCTGTCCTTCTTGATTACTGCTCTTTTCATTCCAAAATTAAATATGGGTTTCTACTAAAACCTGAAGGACTGATTTTATTATTGTTTACACACACTTTGCTGAACAAATTCTGTCCAAATGCTATTGCATTAACTGAAGAAGTCTGTATACTTGTCACAGGACTGAACTTTGACCTAGCATTACTTCTCTCTCTCTGCTGTACACTTTAAAATGACATCCAACTTTGTAAGGGAAGAATTATTGGACAACAAAGTTAGACAGGTATTAGCTTTAATGTCAGATAGCAGAGGAATTACTAGAAGAGTTGAATTTATTTACTATGGAAAGACCACTGATTCTAGCTTTTTTATTTATTTCCCTAACTGATGGAATTGAACTGGTCCCATATTACTGCCATAAAACACAGAAACCAAATCAAAAGCACTTAATTCTAAACGAGAGAAACACAGAAAAATAGACTGTGTTCAAACAAAATTTCACCCTAATGCATAATGACAATACCATTCTCAACCAAATCCCCTGTTAGAAAACAAGGAAATCAAACAAGCATACATAAATGGATGGGAAGATTTTTTTCCCAGTGTTTAAACATGTATTTTACAGAAGATTTTTTTAGAATACCCGCAATTCAAATATATGTTTTGTAACAGACACTAAGACAGAAGTGTTATACTTGAAAATGAACATCAAGTTAAAGCTCTAGGTACTAAAGTCCTTTCTCATAAGAACCATTTAGGAAGTAAGACCTATCTATAAAGTCATAGCTACACGCAAAATGGAAAGCTCAGTGTACACTTATTCAAAAAAAAACACAAGCCATATCTTAAAATTGATATACAAGATGAGACAGGATTGAAATACAGATTATTGAAGGGAAATTGGCCTAAAATAAAAAATAAACTTTGCTTGGCCACAATGAAAAAAGCAATTCCATCACAAAATAAAATGTTTCAGCTTATCCTCAATTTAGTTAACTTTTTTCCTTGTTTGTTTGTCTATCTCAAAATATTTTAAAAAGAAAATGTAAGCTTTCTGTGTTGCAAACACAAACATTTCAAACTACAGAGTCCTTTTGAACTGCAAGTGTTTTAAAACTCCATCATTCAGGCAGGGGCATCAAAATTATATGCCAAGCTGATTTTTTCCGAAGGATTACTACTTGCCGAAGAAGTTCAATGCAGCTGTTACGTCAAGCCATATGCTGCAACAGATGTCCTCTATTTATCACTCCAGATTGTCTTGTTTGATATTTCATCTTAAACTTAGATTTGACCAAATTAAAAAAAAAGTAAATACGAAAACGCTTCTTGTAGTATATTAGCAAGCAAATTATGAATTCCGTCCCTTTCATTGCCGTATGAATAACCTGAATGAGTTTCACAGAAGAAATTGCATAGAAGATGCGTCTCCCTGATTGAACAAGGAAGAGATGATTATTTCCAATTGTGCCTTGAAAGTTCGGTTTGGTTCATATTTGAGTTATTCCAATTCTAGAGAGGAAAGGCAGGCAATGAGCGACCACCTTGGGCTGTGGGCTAGGACCAGGTGTGGTAAATTCAGGACAACTGAGTAAGCATAGCAGGGAGCTGGTGGCGCAGGGCCTCAGGCTGTGCCATGGTGCAGGTCACAGCAGTGGCAGCCATGGCCATGTGGGCAGGGGCCTGCTGCCTCCCTGATGCTGACTTTGCTCCAGGAGGGCCTTGAGCTGTGGAAGCAGCCCCAAGCACACCCTGAGGCAGAGCAGTGAGGGACTTGCCCACTGTGGACGTCGCAGTGCTGTCAGCCGAGACCTCAGGAAGCCGTGGAGTCATCGTGACTCCCCCCATTTGTCTTGAAGAAGACTGACACTGTCAGCTTGAGGAAGGTTTTGTGTCACAGCTCCATCCGTGCCCACAGCGACACATGGAGTGTAACTGACACACCAGATCAGTGCCCTGGCCTGTCACTAAGAAAGCAGAGCGGAAGATTTTGGACAGCATCTGTTTAAAACCCTTTCCATATTTAATCGGTAACAGCAGGGGTGAATGAGTTCATCTGATCGTTCAGAAAAAGTTGAGAATGACTCTTCATGAAAACAACAAATCCTATCAGTGGGTTTCACCATTTTCAGGGCCAAAATAGTGACAGCTTATTGAGAAAGGGGGGACAAGCTGTTTTATAATTAGACAGCAAATTGTAATAGATTTTGTAGAAAATTATTCCACTGAAACTGTCAATATTGTTTGCATAAGTATTATTTGATCAGACAGCATCATTTCTGAGGCAAAATTACACAATTTATTAAATTACTTTTAGATTTGCCATTACAGATGAGCTACAAACGGAATGTGTTTTGAGCGGTGCTGCAATTTGTTGGTGATGCTGTAGCCCACAGGCTGGAAATCAGCTTCCCAACAACTTACAAATATGAGCAGCGCTGCCTTCTCCTTCCCTGGTGTGTGACGGCTTGTCAGGACAAGGACTTTGTGCCACAGTAACTGGTGCCCACTAATTCCTTCCCTGTATTTGTTTGGAAATCTCTCCTGCATTTCTAGAAATACAATGTTTTCTGTAGGTGACAAAAAATCCAAAATTTAAGCATCATCAGACTGTAGAATTGTACTGTAATGTACAATATCATTTCTCCATTTCACCACTTCTGCAGGCCAGGTATCTAGGCCTTTATTGGTTTTACTTCTGCATAATTGTGTTACATGCAAATTTTATTAAAATAGTAGCAGCAATTACTTTTCTGCATACAACAAATCCTTGGCTTCCCTTTCACCTCATAGTATCTTTTTAAATGTAACAGAAAGAGCCATAAAGTATAATACGTAAAGTTTCTGCTATGGGTTGAAATTCATGCTTTTACTGCAACCCAAAATTTGCAGATTTGGAGGAGTTTGGCATTTTATATGAAATTCTTACTGACTCACAGAGCTCAGGGAAGAAGGAGGTTGAAGAATATCTTGTATACAACTGTCTCAAACAATGAGAGTCAAATTATTTAGGTAACTTTGTGAACTAGAAAGGCTTCTGTGCTCAAAGAAAAGAAATATGAGTAAAACTATACTGTGTAATTCCTCATTCAGCCATTGGCTTTGATCCAACATAAACAGATATGAATTTTCAGCCCAGAAATAATTTTATTAATGTTGAAAACATATATCATTTAAAACTCCAAATCAGAGGTAAATTAGTATAAAAAGATTTAATCAACTTTTAAAATTGATTTTGCTAGGAAACTGTACTTATAATTACATCCATTTAATGAAACAGCAGGAAAGATTAGAGATAGTACCTGTCAAATCTCCCTTTTGAAGAAAATGCATTTAACTTTTAAACATAAAAGCAAATTTAAGTGGCTAAGCAAGTAGATTTGAAAACTGTGATTTTTTTCCTAAACCTAATATTAAAAAAAAATAATAAATTTAAAAGTACCCTTAAGAAAACTTTAGAAGTTTTTTTGATTTCATTTTTCTCTTCCACAATCTTTGCAGTTGTTGAGTTTAAGAAAGGTAAACAGAGTTTGTAAGTCACCTGCTTCTGTGCTTGGTAAGTTCTTCTAAGAACTTCTTTAAAGTTATTACAGGGAATTTGCATATCTGCAGAGGAGAAGCTAAACAAGACATGAATTAATGCCTTTTATTGCCCAAATCAAAACAAATGCTTCTGAAAGTTGTGTTTTATGCTAGCGGTTATCTATTTCCACACATCCCCTTTCTAATTTCCATGATTGACAGGACAATGTGATTGGATGTTGGAGGTGCAGAAGCAGCTAATTCACAGAGCTGCATCTTAAAAGGCATTTGTAAACTTTCTTCATTGATTCCATTTTCTTTAACTACATAGAGTTACGTGCCCAAAATTATTTTCGGCAGTCTTATTAACTTAGCTAGGCATATAGTGAACCAAATTTATGTCAACCTTCTAGCAATGGTATTATCATGGTTATACCAGCACGACAATTTAAGCACATGCATGACTTTTCAAATTGTCTGTTTGTGATAACCAGCATACATATGTGAACCTAAAACATATTATATCTTCATGATCTGATTTTCAGTTACTGTAAAGCTGAAAGCTTCTGTTTGGTTCTGAAAGCTACCTTATACATATATACCTTCCTACTTAACTTTTTACATTAAACATGAAGAGATGATAATTATTTAGACCTCTCACTGGCCAGGCTTCCTTATACTTTCATTGCTTCACTACAACATTTAAATATAATTAATAAATGGGACACTTAATACATTAGACACTGTTAGAGCACATCTAGTGTAAACCTGAACAACAACAAAAAAGGAAATAATAGATTTTTAGAAATATATCAAGGAGATATATTAGGTTAGATGTTAGGAAGAACTTCTTTACTGAAAGGGTTGTTGGGCATTGGAACAGGCTGCCCAGGGAAGTGGTGGAGTCACCATCCCTGGAAGTCTTTAAAAGACGTTTAGATGTAGAGCTTAGGGATATGGTTTAGTGGGGACTGCTAGCGTTAGGTCAGAGGTTGGACTCGATGATCTTGAGGTCTCTTCCAACCTAGAAATTCTGTGATTCTGTGATTCTGTGAGAAATATTATAACAACACAACTAATAGAAGGGTTTGGTTTTTCTTTACTCAAGTCAGTGGGAATATCTCCTGGGAGTGAAAAAGAACACCTTTTATTCATCTTGAGATCAAATCTCCCAGGTACAACAGGACTACAAATAGTTGCCACCTCTAAGTGAAAGTTTACATCACAATAATATGTCACATCTGTGTTTACACACTCCAGTAACTGAGCTAATGTCAAGGGAACTTTTTCAGAGAATTATTAAATTGATAAACTCCTTCAAGATCCTAAGTACTAAATACTCAGTCCTTTGCCATAATATTGTTAAATATTATTTACCATATATGAAATCAAAAGCCTAATATGTCAAAAAGTCTGATTAGAAAATAACATCACAGATAAGAAACAGCCACTATTGTGTTACTTTGACTTTGGGAACTGCTAACAGAAGAATTGACATTGTACAATTAAGTTGAAAATGCCAAAGAATAGTCCACAATTGCCTAAAAGATGAAAATAAAAATCACGATAAAGCTTCCACTGAGATAAGCCAAAGGGTCAATTTAAACAGAATATTCCCTTAAACTTGCTTTACACATCACTGCAGGCACTAACTTGCTATTGCACTGATTAGCACAGACACATACAAACCTCAAAGAGACCTTGCAGAGTTTCCTGACCAACCTGCTGATAATTTATGCACCTATTAATAAGCAGTATGCAATCACAAAGAAGTTTAAACTGCAGTGGTTACCTCAAACCAGGTAGTTACAAGCAGGATAACATATAATAGCTTTCAGTAACACTGACAGAGTATCAGTAAGTTTATAAACACCTCATTTGAAACATCTGGCAAATGCTAAAAATGCAACATACAGCATAAAACAACTACATAATAATGTTGCGTAATATGGGGTGACAAACCAAGCCAAAAAGCAAATTGTCCAGAGCTGAAATTAGAGACGACATAAACACATAATAGAAACCAAAACCCATGAAGTAGATGAAAATTTTTCATGTCCAACCCTACTATATGCCAACACTTGGGGAACTAGTAATTCTTTGAAAGAAATATAATGTACAAAAGTTTTTATATATTTATTTTTGGCAGGAACAGAATGTATGTTTTTCAATTCAATGAATATAAATGTGAATGAAATATACTGGGACTACATGTGTCTTTCTATACAGTATGTATTTATAGTGTTACATAGTTCGTGCTTATTTAATTTTGAGGGGTGAAATTATGATTTTCATATTTTTTTAATTTTCATTAGACAATAGTTAAATCTCTGACACCTTAACGTCAACCAAATAAGCGGCAGGCTGGCTGCCAGTACAAGTAAGAAATAATTTCCCCTATCATTATTTATAGCTTTATTTCTTTATCATCATGTGCTTTCTAAAAGTGGATCATCCACTTTTATCTTTCAATCAAATATGGTATATACTGTTCAAAAACTTTTGATATAGCCATAGAGGAGTCCTGTTTAAAAGGAGCTATTTCTAATTTAGCTAGCTTAATGTTCATGAAGCAGAAACAGCTCTTCCACTGGTGATGGATTTTTGTTTGTCAGAATTAAGAGAATAGGAGTTCACATCATTGCATCTGAAATAGCTAACCAGTTACCAGATTCCTGCATTATTATTGCTACCACATCTTACTTTTTTATTTTATTTTATTTTTATTTTCTGTTTTATTCTTTTATTTTTTTAATTTTTTTCCCTAATAGTAAACCAAATAGGAAGAATGCTAAAATAGAATTTTATGAAAGTGTTCATAATTAACATTAACTCAGGAAAGAAAAGCTTAGTCACAATCAGCTACGCATTGTCGTTATTAAGAAGTGATAACATTTTTCTACCATCTGCAGAATCTGTGCTAATTTTGTACTGTGTTCTTGTCTATTTATATTTATTAGGAAAGTGTTAACATACAATTACTTAAAAATAAAAGGCTTTTATTTTTTCCCATGAACAGGAGATATTGTGGAATATAGAAGCACAGGGCTTGGGTGAAAAAACAGCTAAATTAAGCGTGATGCATTCAGATTACATAGATTTTCATTTACAGATGTACTCAAAACAAGGCATTGCAATTCAGATTCTCCTTGAGTCTCTGGAGATTGACAGAGGTTGCAGATTCCTCACTGCAGGCCCTTATGAAAACCCTGTTTTTATCAGTGTATTTCACTTCCTCATAGCATTTCCATTTTTTTTTTTTGTTATACCTCAGTTACTTTACCCAGGTTCTTCTAGTAAAAAAACAGTTGCTATGGAAGCGTTTCTCAAAGAGGAACCTTTCAGTATTTCAAGAAGTACTGGATGGGTATTAACACCATTTAATTTCATCACAGTTGGGCAGCCCAGTTCTCTCAAACCTTTGAGCTGGGAGCCTGTACTGAAACCATTTGCTCCGTGTAATTAAAGTCTTGAAAACGTATCACTGCAATAAGGTTCAGTTTGCCAAATTCAAAAATTTGAGCTTAGTAAAGTTTTTCAATATTTGTCCAAGCCCTCTGCTACCAAGGAGAACAATGAGATAAATGAAGAAGTGAAAAGTGTTGGGGGGGGATTATGGCAGAAAGAAATTTCTGAAAAAAAATATGGGAGAAGCCATACATGGTGCTAAGGGCAATGTTGAAAAGCAAGGAGCTACTAGGATAGAAAGCTGGTTTGCAGGTTTAAGTACCCTTGCAAAACCAGTCTTGAGATAGCTGGAAATTGAAATTCTAAGCTCCTTGGGGAGAAGCAACAAGAAGCAAGAAAATGTACATGTTTGAGGGAAGAACTAATATCATAACTTTCACCTTGGTGGGCATGTGCTTCATGGTACTTGAAGCAGGCAGTGAATGCTTCGCTACTGTTCAGATAAATTGAGCTGCTAGAAACATTTCCTGCCCATATTTCTTCCCTCGCTGCTAAGTGCCTACTCAAAGTGATTCACACCTTCATCTTGCCAGATTTCTGGACAGGTCATTTAGACCTGATAGGCTCAGCTCCCCATCTGCAAAACTGAGATAATGATACTTCTCCACCCAAGAGAAACACTCCGAGGACAGATGCATGAGGAATACTTAGAGGCTGTGCTGGCAGAGTCCATATGACATCTTAAGACAGGAACTTTGTGCCCTCTCCAGAACTAACAAACGAGAACAGCTTTATGTAGACAGGATGCACAATGAACGTGGGATTGAAAGGCTCAAGGTATTATGTTTACTTCTAAAATACCCATTTGCTATTATTTTCCCAGTACTTCCTTCAGGCTATGGTGGCACTACTGAAATAATTATCTTCCTGCCACCTCAAATCAAGAAAGCTGACAGGAAGCAGGAGAAATTTTTGTTTTCCCTCATGCCCACCACCAAGTTAAATATTTTTTATTACTGAGGCAGCTGCTGCAGGAGTTATCCTTCCTTCCTCAGAAAAGACAGAGGGAAGGAATCTAACTGGGGCAGCTGTCACACGGTAACACTTCACAAAAAAGCAAAGGAGAACTGATTATGATGCACAGTTCCAGCCTGTTTTCTAAGAGACGGAGGATGAGAGGTACAGTTATGAGCACGGCTTTGGAAAGGAGCTTTGCAGAACACCACCACTATCAGGATTTCATTTTCAAAGCCAGTGCTACTGATTTGCATTCTGAAAGGCACAGACGCAGCCAGGGGAAACGGTGGCCTTCTGGGATGTACTGACTAATTAAAACAAAACAAACAAATAAAAACAAAACAAAAGCTGGCCCAGGAATGAAATCCTGAGCTATCAACAACTCTCATTCCATTCCTCACAGTCACCTCTCTCTGCGTGCCTTCCATGGACGTCCAGCTCTCCTGATGCTTACTGTCCCCGTTAGCTGCATCTAACCACACAGGCTGGCTCCTACCACTGACGGTCGGCACCTAAACTTCTCAGCAGTAACAGCTTAAGGGCACGCAGCACACACATCCTTTCTGTGGGAATTCAGAAAAATTTAACACCATACTGTGCAATGGAAGGAATGTAAACTGTAGCTTATTATCTTTTCTTTGAATGACCCGATGACATTATGTATTCTGTCTACAGACAACATGGAAGCTGCTACTGAAACTGCTGAAGTGTACTGCTGATGTTCATTAGC
This sequence comes from Netta rufina, assembly GCF_964035555.1. Lineage (NCBI taxonomy): Eukaryota > Metazoa > Chordata > Aves > Anseriformes > Anatidae > Netta > Netta rufina. The sequence goes on along the minus strand of NC_140124.1, from coordinate 83,332,318 downwards.
AGTTTGCCACTTATTTCTCAGAGTAAAAGAACAGAATGTTCCCTAGAGCCGGGGCATAGACAACATAACCAAGAGACAAACAAGTATGTTGAATCTGAAGCAGTGGTTACACTTTATTAGATCTGTCAGTAATTCTGTCACTCTGCAGGAGGCACCATCAGAGCTTGTGCAACCCAGCATCTCTGCACCATTAATCCTGCCTAACGAGTACAAGGTGATAGGTGTTGTAACCAAGAAACAAAATCAAATATAAAAATCTACATTTAATAAGCACCGTGGAGTTTATTCAGACACCCTCAAGGACGGAATCGGGAGCCAACCGAAGGATGGAAATCTTATCAATTGTGTCCTAAATGAGGCCTGACCCACCAGGTTAAATAATTTCTGCAGAAGCACAGGTGATGCTGTGTACTCTGACACTTCTATGACAGAAATGAGAACTTTTTTCACATACTGTAGTAGGAAAATCATAATGGAAATTCAGGCATTGTAAAATGGGATGATGAAAAGATGTTAAGATTTTTTATTTGTAGCATTAATTACCACATTGAAATTAGCAATCAAATAGAATGAAATCAGAAATTGAAAAAAATCAAAAAAGCCATCCATCTTCTCTTTAGCATATTAAATAGGATAGTTTAAGGGGAAGGAATCTCCAAATGTTCCAGATTGGTACTGTTTGAAAGCATTTCTGTATTTCTGTAAAAAACAAACCTGAATTTCATAAGGGAAAAAGCTTGAACAACCTTAAAAATACTGGATTTTACTCTAGTGAGCAAAAAAATTTACCACTACCTGAACATCCTACATCTAACATACATCACATAGCATGATATCAAATTTCAGAAAAAAAAAAAAAAAAAAAAAAAAAAAGCTTCAGAAGAGGATGCTGTCTATCTCTCCAGCATGCTTTTCCACTTTCCTTTCGAAGCCTCAAGAAAATTTGAAAGCAACAACAACAAAACCATCCTTCTCACTACATGAAATACAAAAGAAATCATTAACAGTGTCTAAGAAAATTCAGTAAATTCTGACTTCTTAATGGGCAGCCCTACACTAGACTGGATGGAGAACAGAGCGCAGCTGATGGTAGGATTCTGCCCTACAATTCCACATCTGTACACGGAGCATTTCCTGCAAGAGCATTCATGGCTGAGAGTAAAATCATCAGGAACTGTAACAGGAAACCATGCCTGCCCCAGAGAACAGACTACATAATATCGAATAAAGCTATTCATACATTACACACATCCAGGAGTCTTTGAAGTGTTTTATTACAGCAAGGAAGATGGTAATGAAACAAGAAGTTACTGATGAAGCTACTGACACACACCATAGACCTGTGCTTGTAAGGCCTGCATAGAGTTTGAACAAAAAATATCAAAAGATGCAAACCTGTGACCAGTTCTCTGATTTCCAAATCTGTAGTCTTGCGGAGTAACCGTACTAATGCTGGGATACCACCACAGTTTTTCAGAGCAATTTTGTTGTCATCATTTGCCTTCCCATATACCAAGTTTCTCAAAGCTCCACAGGCACTACGGTGGACTTCTGTCATCCGATGGTCCAATAGGTCCACCAGTAATTGTATTCCGCCTTGTCTTCTTATCTGAAACAGGCCAAAGTGATAACCATAACATTAGGGAATAAAGACCAGCATTACATATGTTACCCCCATTTACTTAAGGTGTGGTTTATGCAAGCTATGCTCCAGTAAAGGTATGATGGCAGCCTTGCAAAGCTGCTCTGTTACACCCATTTGAATCCTAGTATCATTTTTTCAGAGGCAATTTAACCATACAATGACAAATTTAAACCTCTGAAAAAAACAGCCGAAAGTGTTGCTTCAGCAAGATTTCTCATGATCCAGCCAGGTTTGCCTTGGAAAGGGTTCCTCTTGTGCTGGAGCAACATCATCTGCTTCAGAGTGCAACACGTCACAAGTTAAAGATAATACGCACTGTAGGAAAAGACCACAAGACTACTGCAAATTAAAAACAAACAAACAAAAAATCTCAATTCAATAACGTTATTAGGAGTCCCTCCTTTTGCATTTCATTAGTTGGAATGTGTGCAGCTACTATAGTACCTGTAAGGATATTGTACCAACAAAACTGGGAAAAAAAGTCTTACAAGTGAAGTTGAAAGTCAAAAATGAGGAAGACTGCAGAAACAGAAAGACAAGGATGATGGACAAATCATGGAAAGTTCATTTTATTAAGTTTGAGGGTTACCCTTACGTGATGTAGGAGAGAAGTTTTATTCATTCCTAAGGTGGCCTACGAAGTAAGTTTCTAATGTAATATCTCATATAAAATATCATTCTACAGGAAGAACAAAAATATTTGAAGCAGATGATCAAGGATGTCAAGAATTTCAAGAACAACTTATTACAAAATATTTTGCAGCAAATCCAGCTTGAGGGTACTCTGGTACTACCTGCTCTAAAAACAATAATCAAACCTGGATCTAGTTTTAAGAAACCAGACTGACTTGTAGCTAAGATCCAAGGAGTACTAAGTTCAAGTGAGTTAGAAAGACATCTGTCAAAAATTTTCTCACTGCGTGGGTTGTTGTTGAAAGCTCAAAGCAAGCCAGGCACTTTACCTGGCCATTTTACTACCTCTACTAATATTCTGCCTAAGACAACATAGAGGAGGCAGCTATAGAGTATTTTCAAAACTGCAGAGAAAGGTGAGACTTTTTTAGAATCAAAGTTTATGATGACAAAGTTTGGAAATTTTTGTGTAGTTGTTCTTGGCTGTGTAACTGTTCTTGGGCTTGTCTGCAAGGGTGAGGCTTGAGAGAAGGAAAAGGTTAAACAAACCACATTAAAATTTATTAGAAATTCATACTCTATCTGCTAACTTCAAAATATTGAAGTATAACTGATATATGGCATTTCATACACCTAACACAAACTTCACTGCAAATATAAATGGAAAAACGATTCAGACTTTGAGATTCCAAAATTGAGCTATACAAAGCTACCCACTGATCAAATAGAAGCTCTCTCTTCTACCAGCTTATCTGGCATATTCCTATTTCTATAATAAATAATAGAAAGACCCAGTAATAGAGCAGTTTCACACTTAAAAAGCAGATATACTGAGATGTTACCATATTAAATTGTTATAACGTGTATACGTTTACAATACAGCTTTGGGCTAATCACCAAAGCGATAGCTACTATTTAAAGATGAACTAAAACATCTTCCCTTACATAGTCACTCTATCATGTCCAGCCTTCCGAGCAGTACTCCGGTCACTTGACAGGCTGTGGCAGCCAGTGCCACACGGGGAGTGCAGTGCTGGGAACGGACATCGGTACGGTCTATCAGCTGCAGGCATAACACTGCACTGATCTATTTAGGAGCCTGTGTTTCCCCTGCTCAGAGAAATGGTGAGACCCTGCAGTTCAGAAACCAGGAAAATAGATCAAAGAGAACATGTGCTGTGGCACAGATCACACCTTTACCACTGTTAATAGTGCATTGGAATCAGTTGCTCCTGTCCAAGCCAGGCATTAATAACCACATCTATCTGGGAGGAGTTTGGATGGGGGCAGCGGGAACTGGGGTGTTGTTTGTTTCCTTCCTTTTAGAATTTACCAACATTTAATCTTTGGATTAAAATACATTTGCTTCCTTGCTTAACCAGATTTTCAAAACCAAGCAAACCACATGAAGAGCCACCTACATGACAAAATAGATGACATTTACTGAAACAGACTAGAAACAAAAATTTATGCATCAGTACTACAAAAGGTGAACCAACCACTGAGCTTCACACTTATACCTCTGAAAAGAGACAAGATCTGATGGAAGAAAAATGCCATTGAAAAAAACACAAGTTGTTCTGGTGTGATGAGTAATATCAGGAACGACAGAATGAAAACCCGCCTGCTGATCTTTGTGTTTTATATTTTTAAAGCACAATATGTTGAATGAATGTTTTAACTGCTTCATGGTTGAAAAAAAAAAAAAAAAAAAAAGATTATGTATGATGATAGGAATGAGAAAAAATACTAACCACAGAGCAAAAAGTCATAACGTATATGAAGCAGGAAAGGGCTCAGCCACTGCTCGGCAGCAAGCTGTGCCTGTGCTGTTTTCCCACTCTTCCTCTTGGACACAGAGGACACCAGAGCCTGGTCCCTGCCCTGGTCCCAAGGTGAAAGCCGTTTTACATCTCCTAGTGACCAGCCAAGTGACAGGTTTTGTTGTCCTCTGCTCCTTTCAAAGTGAAAACGCCTACTTCTGCCACATTTAGATGCTATTTCTGAGTTGTACCATCCCTTTTCAGCCATGGTAACGCACAGCCCAGTTGTGTTCATCTCATGCAACTCATACTTTGACTAAACCTGAAGTTGTCAGTGGACTGAAGTGATTCAAAGATAGTTTCTTAAAAGCAAGGGAATTAAATATTCATCTAAAATGCATTTCTGTCTTGAAAAAAAACGTAATACAACAGAAATGAAACTGATAATATATAACACTTCACCTAACCTGACAAATTTTCTTAAATTCTACTGTAGAAGGAACCTACTGGTACCTGGGAAAGACAAGCTTTATCTTGCAAACTTCCCTTGAATTTCCAAGCTCAGATACTTGGCAAAGTAGCTATGTCACGCATGCAGCAAGGGAGCTCATTCCTCACCACTGGGAGCTCAGTTATTGATGCTGTTCTCTACCTGGACTACTCTGTTACTTTGTTTTTGCTTTTCCAACAGCCAATTATTTCCTAGAAGTCCCACCACATGTTTGTATTTCCATCACATATGATATAGCTGATTAATACTATATTCTCCAGCATGTTTAACTACTACTCACAAATCATGAGACTGCGATGAACATTACCAGAACCTGTTCACACTTACAGAAACTGAGGCAAAGAAAAAAATTAAATTATTTCTTCAGGTCCTTTATGGAGTTACAGCTGCAGTCTGGAGGAGAATAATTCTGAGCTACTGAGTCTCTTTGGGCAGATTCTCTGCGGAGCTAAGTTGTCATGGCTCCTGTGAGCTCAACAGAGCTACTGCCAGATGTCTTTGCCAAGAATACTCGGATGGGTGGATAAGCAGCAATTTACACCACTGGGGCATCAAATCCCACTCCTCCAGAGAATTTTGATAGGTACTTTTGCCTCTCTCCTGACTATACAGATAGAAGGTTTCTTACTGCAGTACTTATGGACACATTAGTAGCTACGGCCTTGCTACATCTGGAGGAAAGGAAAACAGAATATAACAAAGCCTGCTTACCTTCTATGACCACATAATCAGCATAGTACCAAGTTATCAAGGAATACAGAAGACAAACTCTGTTCTCACACAGGTCAATTCCTGAACAGTCACTTCTGAATTCAGAAGAATTACTGTCTGCTTCTGCAGCACATCTAAGCTCAGCCGCTCATATAAAAGTTCATTCCCCCTTGAATATATTGTCTCTTTTTTAACCCGACAAGAGGATCAGACAATATGTCAGATCTACAATATGTCCAAAGTACTACAATATGTCAGAATCAATGCTGATATACTTGATTACTGTATGATTTTAGCATATGAATTATTTGATAGCTTGTTTTTCTAATTTGATATAAAAGATTGCATGGATTTGTGGAAAGAAAAGAATAGTAGGACATGAAGGATATGCAGATACCTGGAATGCAAAGACATCTGTTTTGTGAGAACTTCTGGTTAATGGTTGTCCAGCATAAAAACAGAGGTGAGATGGGAGTGGTAATAAACCATGCTCTCATTTGCAAACCCTGCAGAACAGGAGACAGTACCAAAGACCAGGTCTAAGGTCACTGGCTGATGACCAAAGAAACCACTCAAAGGCTTGGAGAGGTTCAACCAGAGCTTTCTAAGTGGTAAGTATATAACTGAGGTTAGTATATACTGCACTATGCCTGAAATTTTAACTGGGTTACATGTTCAGCCTTACATGTTTGCTGACAAGAGGAATCACCAGCTGGCTCCTTAACCTAGTCTAAAGGAGAAGCGTCTACCTTTTGATGCAATGCCATAACATGTCCTGCTCCGTTTCCAAGCAGCAGGTGGAGTTTGGTCCCAATGACTTGGAACACTACTACAGCCAGAAGGTAGTTATGTGGCACTCAAGCACTACTCGAATCCAACAGAAATACTGAAGTCTGTGGATCAAATACAGAGCCACATTCAAAAAATACCAAGGGACCTCTCCCTGGGTATATTTAGCTCCCTTTGGGAAAGATGACTGGATCTACAGCTTTCGGTATCTTCTTGCTCTGTTTTACACTGGTTAAATATTGCCTTTACTCTTTTTGAGAGTGCTCTAGTCAAAGAATACTTTCTGTGCTCTAAAAGCTGTCAGAAGGACAATTTATGAACATGAGACCCCCAAGGGAAAAGCATAAAAAAAAGTGTAAGTATTGTAGGATATTTTGCAGCCTTCTTAATTTCCCTGTTATTTTTCATGATAAATACATGCTGAAGCTTGTACAAATCATAACACAGCTTGAAACTGAATTATTGTCAAGTGTAAGCAGTAACAGCATTACAGTCCATGACCTTAATTGACAAAACATGCTACCTGTCACTGATTCAGCACAGAAGCCATGCTGTTCCTCCAGGCTCTCTATTTAAAGTCTAACAATTGGATGTGAAAACTCTACTGGCTTGCTTCCCTGGGGAAGAGGAAGGTTTGCCCTAAAAGCGAGGATAACCAGGACTGTCAGCTCGAGCAGAATGCCTGCTTTGACTTACGATCAAAAGTATTATTTCTCCTACTTAAAAGGAGAGATAACTTTTCAAATGTGAGCACAATAAAGGTGAGTCATCTTTCCATGTATCAAAGTATCAGAAAAACAGCCCTCACATTTGGCTGTTGCTTATGGCAGAAGCAAAGTCAAAGCAAATAGGAATTAGGTGTTTTCACTATTACTACTGTTCTGAACTCCAATGAATGCTGAAATAAAAAATATTCTATTCCTCCCAGCAGTAAAGAAGAGAAAGAAAAGACTCTCTTTCAATTGTTGCATAATGGAAATTGCCTCTTCCATCCATTAAAAAGCTGTAAAAATCAGAGCTAGAGACATAAAAAGAAAAGTAAAACTTCAAATTTTAACCAGTTTAGCCAAAGACTGTTAGATAATGAAGCATTCCAACAGCCTAAAAATATTGCTGTGGTAGAAATCAAAACACCCTTCCTCTTCTATTTATACTTAGCAAGTGGGCATCTGAGATATTGTTCAAATGCTGCCAGTAGATATAACTTGAACATCCTCTTCTGTATTGAATTCTAACTACCATGCTTCACAAAGTAAAATATAATGGAAACAGAGGTGGATTAAGAATAGGTGACCAAAAAAAAAAAAGAAGTGTGTTTCTAAAATAATATCTTGTTGGGAACAGGAGATTGTAAGTGCTCAGCCATTATGAACACCACAGTCTTAACGCAAAGATTAATTCATGGCTAAATATTCACTTTCAATATTCTTTTTAACAATTACTTTTGAATAACTCTTCATCCAAAGGAAGTTAAAAAAAAATAATAATCTAACAGTCAAGCCTTTTAAGACTTCACATATATTAATTGTCGGCTTAATTGACATAACACACATCATCCACCACTTATTCAGTGACATTTCCATTATTAAGAAAGCATGTCAAAGTGTAAGTGTTTAAACGTGTACAATTATTTCCAATGCCACTGTGTTACGTATGCAGCAATTGGAAAATAACTGACTGTTAGCACTGATAATGGTATATATCCAATAGACCCCAAATTAAAAGCACAATTCATTTGAAGACTGGTTGTTGAAATTTATAGTGATCATTGGTTTTAATGTATATAGATGCTGGGAGTGGTTTTCCAACTATCAAAATGAGTGCTTATGATTTCACACACAAATGGATTCCCAGCAATTCTGCTCCATGGATGAGGAAAGGCAGAACCAAATGCCAAAGGCATTTTGACAATGACAGGCAGTGCAGTATTTATGAGATATTTCTTGACTACATATAACCAGTTTAGCACACTGGTACCTCCTTACAGACCAGTGCTACAGGCCAGTCCAAGAGGCCAATGCCCACACAGCAGCTTGGTCACACTGTCCAGTTGTATATAGTATTCATAACATTATTACATATCTATTTTTTGTATTTCAATCCGAAATCCTTTCCACGAGAACTTCCCATTACTTACTATTTGTTTACCTTATTAAAAACAGCTTTCATCTAAGAAGAAAAACACTTTTTTTCACTTTTTTTTTTTTTTTTTTTTTTTTTTTGGAGAAGGGTTTGGTAAGTGTGCAGCCTCACTGGTAACTGTTAAGACCCCTCCAAAAGCCGATTCTTAAAAATTAGAATGTGTTTGAATGGGAGAAAAATCTTCATCAAAATAGGATAAGGGAATAATATTCAGGACAATAATTCTCTTAAGATAAAATTATTGGTTCGAACTATAATTCCTCTTCACTATTTCTTTTGAAATGCCTATGGAGCAGCAGGTAGACAATGCAAAGTCCTTACATTGCAAACACACATGAGATTTATTACAGACCAATTTACCTGCAACATCATAGAGTGATTTAGTCTCGTTAGCAAAGCAATTTGCTACAGGTTTTAAAAAGTGCTGAGCAATTTCAGCTTAAAATAGAGTGGAATGTTATGCAAATTGCTGCATTAGCTCAGAAGTCTAATTTGTTTAAGGAGTCTAAATCAAGGTTTGGATCTTGGTCCCATTTAAGAACGGTTTTGCAGAACTGTCATTAAGGACTAGTTAGATCAGACACCAAGGTGACATAAAGCTGCCAACAAGCATAATTTAACTAAATTCAACCACTGGTACATATACAATGTTCTGCTTTAAGTTGAATAAGAACTGTTCTCCACATGCTAAACTGCAGCATGTGGAAAAAGAGGGGAACTTCTTTCCTGTGTTTGAAGAAATCACGTTGTTATTTGGGGAAATGGTTATGTGACACATGACTCAAAGCACAGGGCCAATACTCAGAAGTTTTCCATCTGGGAGTGGATATTTATTTCTGTTACCAAATATACATTTGTTTTTCCCTGTGTTTCTCTTAAGTGACCTCTTTAGATCCTGGGATCTATATGTGGGGTCAACACAGACACAAAAACGTGTTCCGACAGAAGGAGACTCAAAATTATGTTCTAAAATTGCCCTGAAAAAGTGCTGCCTCCTCAGTCAGTAAGCCTTAATGTATTCTATACTGTGATGCAGTTTGTTTTTCACCCTCAGTAGGAAGGCTATGCCTATTATAAAATCAAGCTTTTAGCATGATTTTGTTTTTTACAACTAAGAAAACTCTATGGCTAGGTACAAGTTACCTACAGTAAAGCAGTTTACCTTAATACTCATTGCAAATAGTAATTTGTAGGCCCATGCAAGAATCCTATCCTAAAACTAAACATCCAGTATTAATAGGATTATCCAAACAACACTCCTATCTGCAGGCACAGGGCTGACCTAAAGTCCAAGCCTGAATGTGAAGGTATCAGGAAGACAATTTTCAAGCCCCCTCTCCAAAGCAGCATCTCCTAAAATGAACAGATCAATAATGACTTGCATTAACCAGGCTTTTCAGCTTTTGAATCACTGGGGGTGTGTGACTCAAACACACACATATTAGGCAAGATACAAACAAGCCAAAGCCCCCAGAAAGTATTGAAATTAATTGCTTTAAATTTGTGGTCTCTCTGTTTTGAAACAGTTGAAAAAGACGATATTAAAGAAGGTCCAGCAGCATGCATTCAATAGATAATGCGACAGCAATATTAATTTAGGATGCAAAAGTCATAGACATTACTCAGGCGGTGATCTACCACTGTCTGAAATTAAATGAAAAATGATGATTAATGCCAAGGGTTTGGATCATTTACTTTCTGGTATTAAAAAAGAATTAAGCATCTCTTTGAGTATGAAGGATTACATTTATTCTTGGGAAAAATAAATTAACATATATACTTCACCTAAGAACATCCCGTTAACTCCTATGGCCAGATTCCTTGTGAAGATAAATATGATACAGAAAACTCAACACTTTCCTTGCAAAAAAAAAAAATTAGATTCTTTAGACAAATGAAGTAGGTCAGTAGTTCAAATACTCTAACAAACAGTACCAGAGAACATAACCATAATGTCAGATGAAAATTTGTGAAGTGGCAATTAACTATATTCAGTTCAGCATATTACTAGTGGGATTTATTCAACATAAACACAAATACGATCATGGAACAGCGGTCACATATAAGACCACAGACAATTCCTTTTTTTTTTTTTTGTGTTTAAGGACAAACATCTGACATTTCAACTCTAATTGAAAATTGAAAAAGGTACATATTTGAGACATGCTGTATCCATCTCAGGCAGTTTGCCTCACAGAATAAACAACAGACCATTACTTCTCAGATTAAAAATACATTTACAAACAGTTATTAGATCAAGTATCATACTGCCACCTGATGACCTCTGCTCCCATGACATTTTCTACTGCAATTTAAACAAAAAGTATTATCTTAACTGATACATTTATCTTCCAAATAATCTCTCAGTCACATGAGAATTTTCTGTCTTATCTAAGATATTTGGGGGATAGTTACTGTCTCAAAACCTAGTTAATGTATTCTCACAACATGTCCCTTTGTAAGAAAGGTTTGCTAATACTCTTGATATATAGAAACTTGGGCAAGTAAAATTACATTATTTGCCTGAGGTCACAAAGGAAGGCTATGGCACAACTACGACTATAATGTGTAATTCAAGAGTTCTAATACAAAGCTGCACTACATAACCTTTCTTACACTTCCCCATTTACACTGCTATTACAAACAGAGTGAAAATCAGCACAAGCATCTGTCTCTTTCTCATCTTATAGACTTCATAATGCTCACAGTTCAATATACAAAATTTTAGGCATACATAAACACATGCTTGTATGGGTTTGATTTTTTTTTTTTCCTTTGCCTTGGTCAAGTTCCTTTTCTCTTCTGTGTCTCACAACTTTCTTCTGATGCGCCATGTACCACAGTATTAGGCATTACTTTCATTCATGGTAGACTACCTCAGTGTTTCTGCTATGATATGGCTTTGGAAACAAGACTGTGAATTGTGGCAATTTTTCAGTTGTCTTGGACATAAGAATAGCAAAATAGCAATTTCAAACAACAAGAAAACAACCCCAAACCTATAACACTTGTGTCTGGAGTACAAATTATGTCCCTTTCTTTAGTTCCTTGCTTGGTTAACCATGTATCTGCAATATGTCTGGGGAAGTACCCAGCCAGATCCAGCAGTGCTGGTGACACTGGTGAGCAGTATTTCCCATCTGCTCTTCAGCAACTACAGTGGCAGCAACAGCTCAGATGTAATGGTCTGACTCAGACCTGTTAAAGAAGGTTCAGAATGGGTATTACAATCCTTAGTTTTTATCCAGATTTATAAATCCTTAATTTTTATACAGCTAAGTATGCAGGAACAAATCAAACTTCTTTGTGAAACTAAGAAAGTTACTATATTCCAAATAACCTGTCAAACCACGGCTCACAGATCTAATGTATTTCCTCTTCTGCCTGAACCGAGGCCTGTACAAGACACCAGCCTTAAAAACAGCAGCCTTTTATCGTTCAAGCAGTACTTTTCTGGGATGAGGAGAAGGGAAGAATCAGGCCCATGATCAGTACAAAATGCACTGTCATGCGTCAAACTTCTGAATGGATGATTTTTATACCTTGCTTTTATTTCTCTTGGTTACGTTTTTATTTTCTTTGCGGCATGAGACAAACTCTTCTCTGAGCGATGCCTGTGTGAATCTAGAACAGCAGGACCAACTTCAGCATTTAAGTTTACTTCAAGATTACTTAGACTCTTTGGTTCAAGTACCTTCAAACATTTTTTTTCAGTGGCTGGATAGATAGGTAGTAATTTTAATCTCAGAACCTTAGGCATCCCCGTGACTCTAGAAACTGGTGCTTTCTGCTGCTCAATAGTTAAGTGACAGCCACCTCTGTATTTTTAAAAACATTTTGATGATCATCTGATGGTCTTTCCATTAGATGCTTCATTTGATGTAGCTTTTCTATCAGGACTAACATTGACCTTATTGAAATCATTTTGCTGCCAACCTTTTTACTATAGGTATCTTGAGAAAGCATCAAATTACAGATATTGATATTGATCTCCTTTATTTATATACAGTGTGTATGAAGTCTTACCTTGGCTTGTTGCGTGATGAGAACAGTAATAAAAAAGTATGCTCTATAACAGGAAAGTAATCTCCTCCATCCATACACTGGCCTCATAAATCAGAGAGGCAATTGGCAGAAGGGTTATGTATGGACAAAAATCCCTGGAACGTACACTAGAACATTATGCTTTTTCAAAAAGCTGCAGATGTATTTAGTGCCCATTTACAATGTGGGAACACCATATTTCTTATGTCAGATGACGCTGCCTTTCAATGTGCATTATTTTTCCTTCCTACAGCCTAGTATTTTCAAATACAAAAGATAAAGCTTTTACAAATGTTTCAATGCAACCAGGACAGTTTTCCCAGGCCGATGAGAGAGGTTTAAGGAACACCGCAATGTTCTTTCTGCACCTGCTGCAAGCCGTAAGACGTAGCATGAAGGCATTCATCTTCTGCACACAATACCGTTTTTTTTTCTTTCCTCCTAATGGCATGAAAAGCATTGTCACCAGATGTTCACATCTGAATTTTCTGGCTAATTGAATTTATTGCCTAAAATTCTTTTATACAAGGTTGCTTATTCAGAGGCAAACTGACTACTTAATAGCATCATAGAAAAACGTATCTCAGAGGTACTTCTGGGAAGAGTGGGCAAAACTGGCAAAATTCTCATCTGGAGAGGGAATAATGGGGTGGCATTGGGGGAGAAACAGGAAAGTAGTATAAAGTGGGGTGAGCGGTAAAAATCCTGATACATGTTCTCAATATTAAGCCCATCATTTTGCAAAATAATAATGTTTTCAGTCACTTTGTAAAGTCATTTGATCGAGCCTCTTTGAGAGATGAAAACAATGCAACTGTGCAAAATAACTGAAAACAGAAAGTATGCAAAGTGCCTAAATTTTGCTTATCTAGCAATAACTCAAAAAATAACTGCAATGAACTACAATTAGATTTTCAATTACATTTATGAAATCGTATACTTTTATTTATTTCTGAAACCATGTCACTTCACAGGACTGATGCTTTACTCCCAGTTGAGGCTGATTTGCAAAAGGAATAATTTCAAAATGTGAACAAAGCAAAGCCAAAACATTAATCAAGGTCCTTAGCAGTGCAGAGGAGAACAAAGACGAGAACTGATCCTTGCTGATCTGCTACTGTTTTGCAGAGCAGCCTTCAGTCTGCATCCTAACTCTTCTATTTTCTGTTTTAACCAAATGGTACTCTGGTGGGGCTTGTCATTAACTTGTTTATTTAACAACTGTAATATTTTCCCAGTTGTATCAAGTGAAATATGCCAGGCACATGGTAAATTATTATTATAATTCCGGCACAATATCCTGACAATGAAATTGAGAGTAACCATGGTTAAATGACCACTGAGGGACCCTAGAGTGTAAAATGCCACTCTGTACAGAAAGTACAGGTTGTGTACACGCAGTACAGCACTCAGTGACATTCATTAATACTTGGTCTAATTGCATGTAAAGACTGTGCACAAAGCAAAGACATGCACTCTGTTGTCGGAAGGGATAAATGTCACAAAGCAGTATTGCATAAACTAACTTGTGAAACTGATCAGAGAAATGCATTCATAAATGCTTTTGAAAGTAAGATGACCAGTTTAATTCCCTCCTCCTAAAAGGTGGGCTCGTGCTTTTTAAAAAACTTAGAGTGAAAAGGCCTGTCATTTTACAGTGAACCATGTTTCTGGAATTTATTAGCAAGAAGAACAGATTGATATATTCTGATAAGCATTATTTAGTAACTAAAGGGAACTCAGCATTGCACTTTAGATTAGAAGAGACTTAATTATAACACTTTAATGCTCGTGAATGGAAGTATATTCTTTACTATCATTACTCTAAATAATAATATTTTAAGCCCATTATCAGTATAAGCAGTCTTAAGAACAATGGTAACACAGACTACTGTGTTTAGACCAATAAAGCCACTTCTGCCTCATCTGTTTCAGTTTTGTATTAAAGAAGGAAAATGGTCAGTCAGAGGGCTGTGATACAGAGGGTGAGTTAGTGCTTCTTTTTTATCCACACAGTTCAACTAAAAGAGGAATGAGGGTATCAGGGAGACAGCACAAAGGGACATCCAAAGCAGACACCTAAAACTAGTGCTAAAGTCACTAAAATGCTATAAACTGTACTCTCCTGTACATATATCAATAGAGATGGGCTTGAAGTACAGAAATCATTGTTATACTCTGGAGAAACAGACCGATTACATCTGCCTTCCTTAACACAGAAATACATCTTAAACCACTGACTACTGGAATAAATAAAATGGAAGGGAGCAGAGAGTTTGTGAGAGGTTATGTAGTTCTGCAGAAACGATCAAACGGGGCTAATTAACAAAAAACAAGAACCACCAACAGCAAAAAGCAAAGGCTGCTTTTAAGAAAACTTCTCATATGGAAAGAAGGAAATAGGTGAGACAAGTCATAGTTTCTATATCTGAGTGATGAGATCTTGATCATAGGAAGAAAAAAATGTGTAATTTCTAAAAACCTAACAAAACAGAGGAGTTGGCTGCAACATGTTCCAGACTTGTGCTTTATCAGTCTTCCAGTAAGATGGAGGTAAATATGTCTTCAGTCCCTACATCCCACTCTAAATTAATGTGACTCAGAGAATGGCACAGGAGCCACTGGGCCAGGCAAACAGGACAGATCAGGATCACTGGGATGCAGCCTTGCACCCTTCCCTCCAGCCCGTGTGAAAGGGAAACAAAAGGGATTTTGGCCCTATACAAGAGCCTGCTGCCAGTAAGGATCCAGGATTTTGTGCCCAGCCACACTGAGTGCAAACCTCTGACGCCTCCTTTGGGCAACTTTCCACCTCCTGAAGCTGCCCTGCATGAAGGACATACCTAAGCACTGAAACAGAGGCATGGGATAAGCCTTTCACACACTCGCTGCTCAGCTAGGGAACTCCTCTGCTCTCACAGGCGTCCGTATCAAAGAGAAGGATCTGGCATTTCAGCACCATTTGGGTATTTCACAAAAGTACCTTGAAAGCAAGCCAAGTGGGAAAACCCTCACAAAACTTTTCAACCTGAAACTGCACAGTTGTCTTATCGACAGGTTGTTGCTGCCAACTTATCACCCTTGAGAATAGTAAAATAAAGTAAGTAGAATAAAATTACCATCCTCATTTTACAGGAGAGCCCATGGTAACACACAGCTAAAAATGAACCTAGGGCTTGAACTTCAGTCATATGCTTTCACTATAAGCTGATTTATTTCAGATATACTCCGGTATACATGATTACCTCATCTGTATCTCATTTATGACATTTTCTCATATTCTCCCTATCTTTCTCTTCTATCTCTGTCTACAAGGAAACATGTAGAAAAAGTATGCACTTGTAGCAAATGTTTTAGAGTCTGCAATTTCTCATTACTTTTCAGTATAACCTATGAGATACTTCTTCCATTTAAATTAAATGCTGTGTCTGTATCATCTGTCAGGAAGAGATTAAAGGAGTTTATATTGTGTCTCTAATAGAAGCCTGACAGTATTACAACTGGACAAGCCAAATTCCAGCCTTTAGTTAAAGAGATATTAAAGGAAAGACAGGAGAAGAAGATTATTGGAAGGCAAGGATGATGAGAGTACCTCCGACCTCTCCACAGGATCCTTCATATACTAAGGACTAATGAATTCCGACAATGTTTGCTAGCAGACCTAGAAGTCACACCACATGAACCATTTGTCCATCACCTAAAACTACATGTTGTGTACTCCCTGGGACAAAGCCCTTCTAGAGAAAGGCACATAAGTATCCTTGACCATCATGGGTCTGGTGGCACTATGGGTGATATCAAAGTTAGTACAACAATGCAATTACATGAACTACCGAAGTAAAAGATATACAGGAGAGAATAAAATATATCCTGGAAGATGACGAACTAATTTACATTATACAACAAGATGTTTTTCTTACACTGTTTATGTTCATCAGGGTGGTGAGGGAACAGGTTGCCCAGAGAAGCTGTGGATGCCCCATCCCTGGAGGTGCTCAAGGCCAGGCTGGATGGGGCTTTGGGCAGCCTGGTCTGGTGGGAGGTTTCCCTGCCCATGGAAGGGGGTTGGAACTGGGTGATCTTTAAGGTCCCTTTCAGCCCAAACCATTCAGTGTTTCTGTGATTCATCTTCCATTTCAATCAAATGGGCTACTGTGCACTTACCAGAGTAGCGAATGAGAAAGAAAAAGATATATTTATCAAGCTCTCACAAATGACATCAACAGCAACATTATAAAAATAATGAGGATAAATGAGTTACTAAACTCATAGCCTATGCACACTGAATGACATATGAAAGAACAGTGGGACCTTGTTGAAAAGGTTCTGGGCATATTCTGAAGAACTCATAGGAGAAGATGCAGAAACACTTTTAAAGTTAATGACAAAATGAACGTGAATCATGGTTTTGAGCAAGAGAAAATGAACACTTTAGGCATGCAATCACTCATTTTTTGAACTCCATGCAGTAATGTCTGGACTGGTACTTTTCTTCTAAGACTGTGAAGTGACTATACAAGATAAACAGGAAACTCTCCAATGCATCAGGGTTTATTAGGGATGCAAGGGAAGGCTGCAGGCAGGACAGTTCAGCAGTTAGTGTTCTTGGCATCTTTGCACAGTTTTCCTGAGATAAGGATGTCCACGTGCTATGGCTTTGATAGCTAAAATTAATTTCCTAGCTTGCAGAAGGGAGTCATTGGTGCCAAAAACCCCAAGTGACCTGTTACACCTTTGCAGCTGATGGCAGGTTGCCATGTTCCATGAGAGTGAAATGGTGTTGGCGTGTGAAACTGCACAACTCAATCCTTTTATATGGCGACCTCATACAAAGGAGTAAGCTGTCATTACAGGAAGAAAAATTGCTGTAGAAGAATGAATCCTGTGTTTAATAGAATGTGCTCTTTTAAAGAAATGTTCTCTGCTGACTAATCTAAAATGCTTCTCTTTTCCTATATCCCATGTTTGTTCCTTTCTGGCATCCAGGGCTAACTACTCTGGCTCTGCACACAATCCCACTATTGTTGGTGTAAAAGCCCTCTCCTAAGGACAAAATGTAATCTGAAAGACCCTTCTTGTGCTCTTTTGCCTGATAGCTTTGCATTTGCCTTCAAATATCTGATCTAAACCCCTTTCCTCCTTTCCTTTTGCATTCTAGTCGCATTCTTCACTGTTATCAATGAAAGCCTAATTTACGTGATAAATCTCTAAAGCATTCTGAAATTCTGCCTTTCAGAATTATGATGCCTATCTATAATGGGCTGCCTCAGAATATTTACAATCTTTAGCGTTCTCCCTACCTATGTCCCCTTTCACGTATGCAAGATCTTCAGCTAGGATTGTTGTTTTATTCTGAAAAAAGAAAAACTATCAGATATTAGCAAAAATAATCAATGTTATTCAACTCTGCTCTAATACTAGTCTGTTGCACCACTTAAGCACCAAGCACAGGGCATACCAGTAGAGAATTAGAAATGCTACTGACAACAGCCGTAGTGATCGTCTTACAGCCAGCAATACTTAAGGAGATTCAGAAGTGGCATGTGAGGAAAACTTCCAGGTGAGACCAGCAGCTGCAATCATACTTTTAAATAAAGACTCAACTGTTTTGAGCTGAATAAAGCAGCAGCATCTTCAAGCAGTAACAACACCATATTTACCAAGTGTCACTGCTTATCACATTTACATAGTACTAGCATGTTCAGGGCTGGAAGGAGAAAAACGAAAATTCTAATAGAAATCTAAAACCTATTTCACTCCAGAAGTTTCCAGAAAGTTTATTTATTTTATTATTATTATTTTGTGTGTGAGTCTGCTTGAAAAAATAAATTACTTCCAACAGCTCTGTAGCCAGCCTGGAGCATCTTCACATGAACAGTTACCAACTTTGTCTGAAAGTCTTTTGAGTTAAAGTAGGGCTTTTGCAGATCTCATTGGTCTGAAAGAGCTGCTGCATAAAAGAACGAGCAGGGCTTTTACACTTATGCAGAAATAAAGATGCAATTAGAGTGATATCATCAAATTTAAAAGAAATCCTGAGATCAACATGTGGGTTAGAAATATCACCTAGCATAAAGAACACAATCAAGATTAGATGAAAAAGTTCTTTTCCCTAGCCGTACTTGGTGTTTTGGACAGAATTTCTTTTTCAAGGTTGTCTTCTATAGAGCATTTCTACTTCCTTTTCTTGGCGATGACAGAGAGGAGCAAGGGGTAGTTTTCCACACTTCAGCGACAGAAATTAAAATATTTTAGAACAGAAAAACATGTTAGTAAAACCCTAAAAGGTGTTAGCATATCAGAAATGCATATAGTCTCAGCTGCTGTTTTCCATTCCTATTTGCCTAAATTTTAGTTGATGCTATGCTACTCAGAAGGAATATAAAGGCTTCAGACCTCCCATGTACATATGGATGAATTTTATAACATATCACTAAACGCTCCTAAGAGTAGGACAAGTTTATCACTACACAAACACAAAACTGGAAGAATGAAAGAATGGTCAAGTTCTGATGAAAAATCATTAATCGCCTTTTTGGTAGACAATATAGCATAAATCATGCTTAAAATAATAGTGAATTTATTTCAAAATGGTTATTTCCAGAACTACATGACAAAATAGACTTTCATTACAGAGTGACAATTTGATGTTCATTAGCGATAAGTAAACAAATGCTACTTTTTTGTCAGGTAACTTCCAGAGTTGAAACTTTAACAACTACATTGCATTTCAAATTTCACACTGCCACGGTCTAAATCGTTGCATAGTAATATTAATTCTCTCCGTGTGCATGATGACGTTCAAGGCTATGTTACACATTAACACTTATATAAACTACTGAATTCAGCCAATTTGCTTTCCCTCACTGACTGTCAGGATTATGAAACACCAGCAGTTTTCTTAGTTTACATGTTCCTATGTTTGGCCTTTCTCCAGAGTCTGAAAGGCCACCAAGGCAGTTTTCTTTCTTTAGTCCAAGCTATTTGCTATGTTGGTATTCGGTGAAAGAAAAGAGTTTTCTATGCTTCAAAAGAATAGGAATTTTTCAGCTGTGTAATCCCAAACTCACATTTGGACTTCACAATTTCTCAATTACTAATTTGAAAATAGGTTGCAAGGAAAACAAAAATTAGTCCTGGAGCTTCTTTTCTATCCACCTGGCATTCAAGCTGGTGCATTTCCCTGTCATCATGGGTGGCACAACTAGAGCTACAACTACAACTATTACTTAGCATCTTCTTTCAGCTTGTAATTCAGACACATCCTTAAGAGTTAGCACGTGCTTTGTCCATTAGGTTTAGCAGAACCACTCAAGTTCTGGCTGGGCAAAAGCCTAGTACGAATTTGGCCAACTTTGGGGTTGAGATCTGGTATAACATTCCCGTTATTGACAGAATTTTGATCTCCTCACAGAAAAGGCTCCTCAAAAAATTATTTTTCAGTGGAGAACCTAAGCAGACCTTAGGCATGCTATCTATCCCCTGGGGAAGCTCCTGATCCCAAGAAGCACACCCAAAATGTTTAGGTGTTTGGCTGAATCATGGCATAAACACAAAATGTACTTCTGGTTAAAAGCTATAGGGAGATAGATAGATACAGATAAAATAGCTTGGTAGCATTCCATGCTATAGTTTAAAAAGTTTCATAAAGCATTAGAAAATACAATGATACATATTTTTTTTTGTCTTCTTAAAAAAATTCACAGTACTAGAAGTTTGAATGAATATTTATTCTTCAGTGAGCTGTTGAAAAAAATATGGATTTTGGCTTCTTTCCAAAGACAGTTTACCTATTATAGTGAGAAGAGTACATCAAAGCCCTGAATAATAGCAAATAAAGTGGGAAATCCTCATCTCATCTGCTGTCCTTTTTCAGAGAAGCACTGCAGAGAGCTGCCTTGTGTTAGCCTGTTTGATGTTGCTATATTCTGTGGTGGTTTTACCTTGCTAGGAAGCTGAACTCCACCACAGCCACTCTTTCACTCCCCCTCCTCAGAAAAGGAGGAGAAGAAGAAAAGAAAAAAAAAGCAACTCACTGGTTGAGATAAGGATAATTTAACTAAAGGAGAAGAAATTAATAAGGTAAAATTATTATTAATGGAAAACAAAATAATTTAACTAAAGGGGAAAGGAAACCTTTTATTGCTAAGTGTGACACCACATGGTATAGAATATCCCTTTGGTTGGTTTAGGTCAGCTGCCCTGGTGATGTCCCCTCCCCACCTCTTGCCCACCCCCAGCCTGGTGGCTCTGGAGGGCGTTAGAGGGAGTCCTGACGCTGTGCCAGCACTGCTCAGCAGCAGACACAACACTGGTGTGATACCACTGCTGCTCTAGCTGCACAGCACTGTGTGGGCTGCTGCAGGGAAAGTTAACTCCATCCCAGCCAGACCCAGGACAACTCTCACCCTCCCAGGTCATGAGTCCAAAGCTTACAAAGGCTGATGTCCTAACAGCATGGGTCACATTGACAACAGCTAGTCTTATAGGCGATTTTTCCCTTAATAGTTAGCAAGAAAAATCAAACCATTTTCTTCCCTCAAATGTGATAGCTACCTAAGAGCTCTCAATCTATGGCTAACAGGAGGAAGCACAGATTGTACAATGAACAAATTGCTCTAATCATTTAACTGCCTTTTCTCTGTGACTGATCAATTCCTTTACTGAGAAACTAATTAGTGAACTAAGGATGGAGAAAAGAGTAGAGAGTGTGTAATGAAACTTTCAGCTGTACCTGTAACAGAGCTCTCTTTTCTTCTCTTTAACTTTTTATTATTATTGTTATTATTTCTGAGATGTTTGGGGTGATGTATGCACACAGTGCAGCTCTGCCAATGCCAAAAGACAGTACGCTTACCTACTCACTTGGGAATTTCCCCGGCATGAAAAAGCCCCAAAGGGAAAGCTGCTGTGGTGTGCAGTGTGTTGAGTGTGAGGGTAATGAGGGCTAGCAAGCCAGCATCACTTCACAGCTCAGACAAACAAGTAATAGCAGATCTTGATCTCAGTTCACCTCTATATACCAGGCTAAGGGATGCCAGTACAGGCATGGATTTATGTGCACTCCACGTGTCCCTGATTAGCAGTATTTTTGAGAGGGCCAGGGAGGCAGCTGGGGCTGGTAACAGCTTCACTCATTCAATTTTAATTGACTCCTGTGTGTTTGTCAGATCCCTCAGTGCTGCCTTCTTTCTGTTTTAACTTGTGCCAAAAGCTGAATTCGTCCCATCAACCACGGGGAACAAGCAAGCAAGATGTACAGATCAGCTACAGGTACAGAACAAAGTCTGTGTTGCCTTTTGAATTACATTTTAGGTACAATCCGCACTGAATTTCAAGATCATAGAACAACTATCACAGTTCAAGCTACAAACCCAGTGAAATTAATCTCTAGTCGCACAATTGTACATTAAAGCAGGCTTTGATTCAGGGTAAGTTTGTTTATTTCTCATTTTGTGTGCGTTTATATTTAGTGTCCAATCTTCTGTCTGTGAAAATCCTAACGAAATGCTTCAGTGGGATCAAGACTATACCACTAGCTGTTTAGAAACAACTACTGATAGTGTTTAAATGGTATGCAATCAATCAAAATACTTATAACCAAAACCAAAAAAGCCATCCAAATGAGTGATGATAATGTTTTCTGCAATCTTCCTTTCTCTAACAGTAACAAGTGACTTAAGTGAAACCTTGAAAAAATTGGTCCAGACACATATACAAGATTTCTGTTGTAACTCTTTTAAAAATACATATAAATAATGGTGGGGATAAATGGCAGACAGCATCACAGTTGAAAATAAAAGAATTACAGATCTTACCTCTGCTTTTATTTTATTGTCTCCAAAACAGAGGTGTTGTAAGTAGGCTGCAGCATTGGACTGTACTGAGGGAAATTGATGCTGTAACATCTGTATAACTTCTGGAAGCTCTGGATCTCGCCATCCAAACTCTCTGTGTGAAAACAAACATGAAAGATTCAGCAAAAATTCTGCTGTTAGAGGATAAATGTGGCAACAGTTTGGCCAGAAAGACAAAATACATGTCTAAGTAAAATCTTGATATTTTCTGCTACGAAGTGAAGATTCAATCAAATATTAAGCTATTTTTTCATTCTAAACTGTACTACCAAAAAAAAAAAAAAAAAAAAAGTTAAAGCTAGAATAGCTAGAGTAAAGATATAAATAGAATATTTATAGAATAAATAACTTTATGGAATTACATCTCTAAGCGCTAAACTTCCTTAAATAAAAAAGGCTATATAAAATTTAATATAAGAACAGAAAGATCCATGCTTACACCATTATACTGTCTCTATTAAAATTCAAATATGGAGTGCTAGAATCAGAACTCTTAAATGGTTTGCTAAGAAATGTTACTTTGTCAAAAAGTCTTTTTTACATACTGCAATCTTTATTTAATAAAAAAATGCTCTCATATAGGAAGTCATTACCTATTTTGTGTTTCAGTTTATTGTTGCCAGATATGGTCCATGTTTAAAGTTATATTATAAAATTTGTATTATATATTATATATACTGTTATATAATTTTACAAACATTACAGTTATACAATACACAGTTACACAATTGATTACTTTTAAGTCTTCATTAATACTACCCAACCTAGAGCAGATAGGCCAGTACAATGACTCAGTGTTTGCAGTGTCCTTTAATCCTACAAAGCATGACATGCCATTAGCATCAAATGAAACAACCGAACCCAAGTGTGCTGAACAAGCCCCAGCAGGCATTCTGCAGCTTCCAGAGCCGAACTTAACATCAGCCTGTCTCTGCAGGTAATTTGTCCCCTCTGTATCTCTGGGTATAAGGAGTCATGAAAATGGCTTTGGGCTTTGTGTCCCGAAAGCCAGACATGCATGCAGCCACTCTGCACGAGATACTTCAGCTCCCACATGCCTTCTTCCTAAGGGCTAATTTTTGTGCCATATGAATAGTTTTCATCATCTTCCATCTAGTGCTGCACATAGAAGGTAATACAGGAATAGGGCTCTCTGGCCTTGGCCACATTCATCCCACTTGCCCTATAGGAGGCAACAGGAGATTTGACACCACCTCATCCTCAGCATTCAGCTGGGATCCCTGCATGGGGCACCTGGGAAGCCAAACCCCTCATGTCTTCATTGGAGGCATACAAGAGCCACACCAGGGGATAATTCAGAGCAAGCAGCACTGAATTTCCATTTGGTTTGTTTCTCTTCAGTGGAGCAGCCATTATGACGACAAACCCAATTTAGGTGTGTAAGTTAGGTAGCTAAAACAAGTGGAAGGAGTTGACTCCCCGAACTTGTGTTGAGTCCCCCACCTGTGTTTGAATAAAGCTTACAGTAGCTCTGCAGTCTCAAGTAAATCAGGCATCTCATGCCTCAAATATGACAGCTCTCCAAGACATTTCATTGCAACAGGACTCATTTTACAATAATAATGGATTACTATGAAAGAGAAGTATTGTTTGTTCTTTTGTTTGTTCTTTTCTCACCCAGAACATTTGCCAGATTGAGTTATTGTTACAGTCGTATCTTTATGTAAAGATCTAGAATATAAATAGATGTAGAAAAATAAACCCAGAATTTCATCTGCTACTTCTGCTCTGACAAATTAGATGGTAAGACATAAATATTACATTTCACATTAAGTGTTTAATACAAAGAAAACAGAAGTGTAATAATAAATCGTGTGCGGACTATTCCAGTGAATCCTTGGGACAACACAGACTGTTAGAAAGCTTCTAAGGGAGACTTTTAGACCATAGATCAGAAAGACTTTAACACTGAACTGATATTTTGGTAATGTGGAACAATGAAGAGGTATTAGGGAAGGCTAGAAACTTTGGCAGCTGTTAGGAACAAACTGGGACATTAAGCAGCTAATGATGTTAGAAGCAGTTTCATCTGTAGGATAAGGACAATAACTATGGATTAAACAAACAAGCTTTAAATAGTTCACAGAAATGACACAGAAGAATACCTAATTTAAAATGAGTATCTTCCTGAGGAGAACAAAACACTTCTTACAGAAATACAGCCTCACAATGTTGGGAGACTTGAGTAGCCTTCACCAAACAGACTCAGAAACTGAGCTGGTGCTTAGAAGGATTCAGAGAACCCTGTGGTTTACAGGCTGAGCACCAAATACTTTGCTAGATAGTTCCTCTGAGAGAGGAAAACTAGCTAACTAGCCCTTAATAAGATCAGGGCTTGCAGCTGAAGATGATGGCATGACAAACACCACATCTGCTGCATATGCTAGCTCACTATAACTCTACAGGTTAAGTTATTTGGTTAAGCACTTATTTCTGTTCAACAATGGGCTGAACAAACTCATTAACAAATCATAAATTGACACAGGGCAGTGACAAACAACGTTATCTGATGTGTTTGCTTCCTCTTGTACTTACTTTCTCACAGTTATGATACCTAGGTAGTTACAAATGTTAACAGGGAGTTCAACTATGCTAGAGTTCTCTCCTATATACATGGCTCTC
Organism: Netta rufina; assembly: GCF_964035555.1. NCBI lineage: Eukaryota > Metazoa > Chordata > Aves > Anseriformes > Anatidae > Netta > Netta rufina. The sequence continues at coordinate 83,307,580 of NC_140124.1, read as the reverse complement.
AACCAACCAGAAATCATTCAGAAAATATTTTTACATAAAAAGAAAAAATGAAACAAAACAAAACCTCTTACTGATGAGCAATTCATTATTTGAGCTCCTCTTGTAATTTATTCTCATTCCTAGATCCCTAGTGCAGGTGTTGGTATTTTGGAGAGGATATAAAATACCAGAAGAAAACAGCTTGTATGACCAGACAACGAGTGGGAACATTTGAAAGGTGTTGTTTTAAACCAAATAACTATGCTTCAAAGTGTTGGAATTTCTAACACCAAATAGCCTCCCAAAGGAAATTTTTTCCTTAATATGTGTATTACTCAACCAAATAAAGAAATACACACACACAAAACCAAACAGCATTATGTGCAATAGTATACCATGTACTATGATAACCAGCTCAGATTCTTTGTTGTCTTATCTTGGAATCCAGGAGAAAAGAGGCAATCAAAGGGCAAAAGGAAAAGGTCCCTTAATCAAAGGCACACTTAATTGTCCTAATGAACCTGAAGTCTTAATATGGTATTTACATACAAAAACAAGGCTGCGCTTACTTTTCCCCTCTGATCTCCTAAAAGACAAGCTGACAAGTAAGTGATGGATAAATACTTCTTGGCAATGTTTGTGTGTACCTTGGGCTTAAGAAGAAAATTAATTCCAAAAAGCAACTTTTAACACAGAATACTGTCATGTAACCAGTTCTAGGAGAGCGAATGAACAAAGCAGAAAAGTTTAAAAAAATTTAGCTCTGGTAAGCACTATCATTTCAAGCAGATGGTCTCTAAGATTGTTATATTTTTAGTAGTTTCTGAATGAAATATGGTAGCTATATAAAACAAACAAAAATTTCTGTCAACAGTTAAGGTTGCTTGAATAACTGCAATAATTTTAGCAGCCTTCAGGGCAGGGAGGACTAGTTTCTGGGAGTTTATATTTTTCAGTTGTTTTTTAACAGTCTATTCTAGGTGGGAAAAAAATGAGGTAGGGAAAGATGATTTTACGTTTTAGAAAAGCAAGCTTGCAGCTCTATTAACAAAATTTACTTCAAAAAATAAGTATGCACATTTTAAAATTCAGGTTAATTATGAATAGTTAGGATGGCTACTTAATGAAGTCTACTGGACAGAGGCCTTGAGGCATATCTGCGTGACAAAAAATACTTATTAAAATGGAGAGTAAAACAAAAAGTAAGAGAAAAACTGGAAGGGATAGGAAAGTAGATTGTAGAAGTCAAGAGTTTGGATAGAGTAGTAGAGTTGGTACTTGATGAAGATTAGGGTCTGATTAAAGGAAGGGAAAAGGATAAGGAAAATCAAATCTATCTCCATTTCCGTGAAACATCTGATATTGTGCCACATGCAAATGAGTGAAGCTGGCAACAAAAGAGGCTCCAATCCCTAGTAAAAATATAATAGTAGAATTAAGCAAAATTTGAAAATTTATTGGGTAACCTCAGCAACCACTGTGTGTCATTTATTAACATCCCCATGCTTACGAAATCTGAGAGAGGCGATACACATGGATGATGAAAGGAGCCAGAAGGCTGCAGTAAATCTGAGGAGATGCATGGCATGCAATTTTTGCAAATCCTATCAAATTATCTGTGCAATCGATCCAAAAATGAACAGTAAGCTAGCATATGCATTTTCAAGATCTTCTGCTACTGCCTACATTGCCCTGGGAATATCAACACTATGCAGCTAAGGACAGCTAACGGCTTCTGGTGTTGGTGTGGCTTTTGCGCAAGGAAATTGTAGCTGTGCAACAACTTGGCAGCTTTGGCTGGAAAGCAGCATTTGCAATACACTCCAGATAGTTCATCAGGTTGTAGAAGTACATTATTACTAGGAAGCACCCTTATCTGAGGGGACTGACCAAACCAGGGCACTGTGTTCCTTCCACCTTGTCTCTTTGACAGAAATTGTGTTTTAGGAGTGTAAGACCCATCTCATCTTGAATCCTTCAAAAGGTTTTAGCTGGAAGTGGTGACTAATGACACGGATTGTGGTAGGCTACGGTCAAGAGGTGGAAGATGACCCAAAGGGGAACATTGAGTTATATGTAAGCTGGCTTTACATGTATGTTTGCTTAGAGAATATTGTCTGGGATCAACTGAAGAGAATCAGTTAAGAGTTAGACACGAAATAAAATAAATCTGAAATGGAGCAGTATAAACAACAATACCAAGAAATCCAGTCTGAATGAGGACACTAATTATTGCACTGAAACCAATTCCTGCTCCCGCCATCATAGGGAAAGGAGATGCAGACTGCAAACATAAGTGAGATTGTTAGTAACACAGCTAACTGCACTGGCTATGTGGGATCACTGAAAGGTGCTGTGTTGAGCACAGGGTATGTACAGCACCTGAATATTTGCTCCAATTTTGCAATAACTCTTTTCTTCTGCTACTGCAAATTCTGATGACACACAGAAAAGCAACACCAAAAGCACTGATACATCTACCTGAGCACCTGTTTTCAAAAAAGTACAAAATAATTTTTATAACATAGGTGTCCAGCTGGTAACTAAGGATACCAATCAGAATCCTCACAGAGAATTTGAGAAGCAGGTGTGATGTCTCTGTATACTCTTTACCCATTGGTCACAGTAAATTTCATGAGAGCTTGGATTCTTATTTCTAATTTACGTTATTAGAGCAGAACGTTCACATCTGATCAAGCAGTTGGCATAGGCAAGTCCTGACACCCAGAACTATTCCAATCTCAGCAGCATTCCCCAAAGGCAGCGCTGTGAAGATGCCTGCCACCAAGAGCCATATGTTTGACAAAGACTGAACTACCACCAAGCACTTATCAAAGAAAGGGAATGCACAGTCTGTAAATATATTTATTACAAAATTGTATGTTTAAACCAGACTTATCTGTAGGTACCTACCTATCTTAATAAGCACGCTTGTGTGAGACAGTCTTACAGACTGGTGAAGGAGAGGTTATCATATATGAAGTGGTGCTCAAGGGCAAATACAATTCAATCTGTGCTAAAGATAATGTTTCCTAGATTTCTGGCATTGCTAATGCCAGCCTACAAGATTTTTGCTGTACTTTATGCCTACAGAGATATACCTTCTGTTTACTTTTCTTTTTTTTTTTTTTTTTTTTTTTTTTAACCCCCTACAAAATTCAGTAAATAAAGACTGAAAATATCTTTCAGCTCATCTGTGAAAGGAGAGCTCTGAGAATAGGTTTCTGGTAGTACTAGGAAAAAACAAATTATATATAGTTTAGGATCACACACAAAGAGAAACTAATCAAGAGTCAAAAGAAGATCAAAGAAGGAACTACCTCCTACATTTAAGGGGAGAAATGTACTTCTATTAAAACTATTTGGAAGAGAATATATCAATACTATAGGGATCTCACATTAAGGACTTTCTCATAGTACATTTAAAAAGAGCATGATCGACAAGATGTTAAACCTAATACAAAAAATAATAATAATAATAATAATAATAAAGATCATCCAGAGACAAGGATTGTGATAGAAACACAAAGAAGCTATCTAACAGCTCATTCCTTCTTTTTTCTCTGTGATTCTAGGGCTGTTGGTCAAACTGTTGGATTGTATTACACTTGGTTCAAGAGGCATTTGGATAATACCCATAATAACATGCTTTAACTTGTGGTTAGCCTTGAAGTGGTCAGGCAGATGGACTAGATGACCTCTGTAGGCCCTTTCCCACTGAACTATTATAATTCTGATTCTAAAACAAAAGCGAGCATCTTATACTTCATTGATTGGGAATGGTATTTGAAATATTTCCCTAAAATATCTTCCCTTTTTCAAGCATACTTCTCCATATCTAAGCACACCCATATACACATAGTTATTTAGTTTATTATTGCAGATTGTAAGCCTGGTCTGAATCATCTGCTACAATTTAAGAGGAGGTAGAACTACTATATTTGCTACTGGCATTTCTGAAAATGTAACACATGAAAATTGGTTAGACTCAGGACACAATTCTAGGAATAGAATAAAAAGATGTCAATCTCCATTCCACTCGCCCTGGATAATGCACAAAACCCTTCAACATATCATATTGCCTTCTCTGACTTCTAGTCTAACTCGGAGGAAGGAGTGTGCAACATCGAGCAACTGATCACCTTCCCCTTCAGCCCCACGCTGATATGAACAACATACATCCACAAAATGTAATAACACCAGGTTTAGGCCTAAGCCCCTTAAGGCAGCAATGAACACGTATCAGCAGAGAGCTAACTGTACTGCTGGTTCGGTCTTTCAAGAAAGATAAACCACACAAAAACTACTGAAAAAGTTAGAAAAGAAAAAAGACATAATTTAAACTGAATATGGAAGTAAGGACAGGGAAAAGGCAGCATGGATGTATCTTCTGTGAATAAAAATGTCAGTTCTAATAAAACAAATACATTTACATTATTGTTTATCCCAACCTGAAAACTGCATCCTATGTGCATCCATGTCTGTCTGTGTGGCACACAGGCAGGAGAACAAAACAGAAATTATATTCTGACTTTACAAATAAATAAAAGCACAATGACTCTACTACAGTTGATGGACCTACCTGCTTAGGTTATGGAAGAGCAACTGCAGGGCTTTGCATGACAGAAGCAAATGCGTCCAATATCACACAATCCAAGTAAATGTTTACATCTCACCAACCCTGCCATTCTTGAATCTCACAAAATTTCACCATTTGTTTCTTCCACTAACTGAGTTCTTAACACTTTTGAGAGAGCTGCTGTTCGAGCCGTGTGCTTGCCAAATGGCTTTGTAACACTGAAAAATGACTGGAATAACCTCTTCATTGTGGGGTTGCCTGTTTATTTAATTTATTTTATTTAAACATGTGCACAACTGTAAATTTGCAGGCAAAAAAACAACCCAAAGCCTGTAAGACTTGTACAGATGGGTTCAGAAAGAGAAGCAAGCATTTCACTGCAGAGTCCCACATTACGTATGGAAAAGCTGATCTCAGATCTTGCCAGCACTTGAATGGGCAAAATTTATAAAGATATGCACGGCTCAACAGTTCCTGATTTTCACTCGAGTAACACGCTGGATCTACTTACTCGGGCATACTGTGACCTGTTTCTATACGCCGTGTTAGGATTCTATCAGCCATACCTTGACCCACTTTACTGGATCGACAATTTCACTGAAATAAAAATAAACAACATTTTGCATTCTGGCAATGTGCCACTTAAATATTAAGTGCATCATGCATGAGCAGTCAACAACATTTGACTGCACTTCAGTAACATACTTTTTTTTTTTTTTTTTTTTTTTTTTTAAGTGTGTGGCTTACCTCTTCTCCAGATTTCAGATTTAGCACAGCTGAATATAAAACAGCTGTACAAACGTTTGGCAATCCTGCTGAAAATCTGCAGAAAGAACCTTCAAGATGCTGCTCCAGGGTTTTGACATTCTCTAGGGTTTTGACATTTTCCTCGTCTTACGCTTCCATGTGGCCAAACCTGGAAGAACTATCCAGAAGTACTTCCCCAGCTCCCTCACAAACCTGATTTTTTGGACTGGTGTCACGATGTGTTTGTGTCTGCAAATGAGGATGTGGATGAGGATGTGCTATGGCAGGTGCGCAGAATTCCTGCAGAGCAGCAACAGAGATGCTCAACTTTTCCCAGGTCGTTAACAGAACTGCAAGCCTGAGGTCTCAGGGCGATCCCACCACTTCAAAACACCAGGTCTCCTGTATTGCAAAGGGCTATAGTTGATTTGTACAATGGCAAGCACACCCTACTGCTCACTGCTAAAACAGTTCTGCCTTTGTATGTTTTACATGCTCTCTTTAAGGTTGGACCTGGTGCTTAGGGACATGGTTTAGTGGGTGACGTTGGTAGTAGGGTGATGGTTGGACCAGATGATCTTGGAGGTCTCTTCCAACCTTAATGATTCTAGGATTCTAAAGCATCCCTCTTCTGCTTTTACACTACTACCTGTGATTTAAATTTTAAAAAAAGAAAACCTTCAGAAGTGAGCTTGTGAAGAGGCAAGATGAGAACTACTTCAACATAACGAAAGTGATCTGGAGCTGAGTGGCCTGTAGATTTTTTGAACATCTCAAGAGGAAGAGGTTTTTAAGATGCTAGAGTTGAGAGAAGATTATCTAGTGACACTGGCCCACATGGTATTATTCACTGCTCTGTGGTACTGCCTGCAAACAGCATGATCACTCTTAAAGGTACGAGTCTTATCTGTTCAAGGTCACCCTGACTTCATTTTTAAATTGAAATATATTTACAAACTGCTATGAAATAATCTTTCACAGTATTGATATACTGATCTTTACTTATTTAATTCCCTTACTCTCAGTGAGGGAACTTTTAAGAAAAATGATGGCTGTCCCGAGGTAGCCATACCCTGCTGTTGCTCATATAATGTTATCTCTCCTCTAGACTGTGGGGTGGAGAGCAGAGAAAAATTAGGTACTTCAGTACTTTAGGATATCTTTATTTTTGCCATTTGCTTTTTGTTTGGTTTGTTTCTGTAGTGTTATTTTATATTATTTTATTTTATTTTTGTCAGAAAGAGTTGCATTATTCTTTTGGGGGCCGTTGAGCTGAAACAGTCTTGAAAATCTTGTTTCATCTCTTCCTCTGCAGGTATTTGCATATACAGGGACTGCCTCAACAGCAAATAAAAGGCAAATTAGGTAAGCTATCAAGATGTCTTTAGGCTGCCTAATTTATCTTCCTTCTCCCTGCAATGCATAACATTTCCCTGACCCCCTACTACAGAAGGGTTTCACGGTAGCTTAATGCATCACAGCTGTGAAAATATGCCACATTAACCCTTCCCTGAGAGACCCGCTTACATCTGCTTCTCTCTGTGCACAGGAGCTCACATTTCACAGGGAAGATTTCACCAGGCTGTGAAACTTTGCTCAGCAGCAGCACTGCTGCTACAGACATGGGCATGCTCTTCTCGTAGATCAGGAGGATGGAAATGTAGATGGGAGATGAGAACAGCCGGCAGACCTAAGGGTGTCTGGCCTTGGCTCTGTCATGGACTTTGCAAGACAGTCATTTGCTTTAGTGCCTTTCTCAGAGGTGTGACAGATTCTGTGTTTGTAGGTCATTAAACCAAAATTGTCTCTTTTTCTAGAACTAGCGTTCCCATTCAGAGTTTCTTAAACCTTTCTACATTTCCATGACACGGGGGGAAAGCTTTTGGGATCCCACCTCTGCCTGACCACATAGAAACGTGTGATTTCCAAAGAACAAATGTCTCTCGATAAAAGCCCTGTTTTCTTAGGGAAGTGGGACAAGCACTTCAGAGAGGAAGACAGCTGTTTTATATACCTGCATGCATGAGGGCACTTCACCACTGTACCTACTAAACCAGCAGCAGGACAATTTCACATTAACCCACCAGCACCAATGGCACCAGTTGACATCATCTGTGGGAGAGGAAAGCAGCACACACTCCCTCAAAGCCTCAGAGCATCCACTTTTTGTCTGAAATAACCACCCCAACAGATCCCGAAAGGTGCTGGGGCACTCAACACCTCTTCAGCCTGTTTTTAACATCAAGTTATTACGCAAAATGATACCCAATGTGACAGCACATGGCTCTGCTCACCCCTACTTCATGTTCTCTCCTTCCCTAGTGGTTGGTTACTCCATCCAGTGCACTACTGGCTTACTTTGATACTGCAAAGCAGCAGCTCTCTGTGCCTACACACCCAAGCATCACTCTTATCTATCCAACACTTCAGAGCACTTCCCGTCTTTCTGAGCACATTAAACTCTTCAAAGTAGACATTCTTCTGATGCTCAAATGATGAGTATTAAACCAAAAAAAAAACACGTAAAGGTGATTCAAAATATCATACAAACTGATAAGCCCCAGAATTTTCCCTCAAATACTCAAGCATGGAGTCAGGAAAGCCAAGAGAAAAGCACATGTGAATTTACAATAATGAATTAGAAAACAACAATATTCTCATTGTCTTTTTTACAATTACACTCCTATGCAATCTTTTTGAAAAGCAGAGGCACTAACTCTGTTCATTAAATTTGCAAGGCGTGCAACACAGTAAATGAACCTGAATTTGGCTTTCCTGTAAAAGGCAAATACAGGCTTTTCTTTTTGGCTTTTACTTCAGTTTTCATTAAGCACGAAAAAAATGATCTCCTGCAGGCTAACTAGATATATCTCAACATAAAAGCACCAAAACAATGCCATAATGCAAAATACACTTGACACTCATGAGCTAGGGAGTTCATTGGATCAATAACAGAAGAGATAAATTGTTAAAAACTAGTCAAATGTAAGGCTGATGGATAGAAGGAAAAATACCCACCAGTGCTGGGTACTGACACTCTAATACTACTGCTACTTCTCCTGTCACATGCCTTTCATCTATTTTAAAACACTATAGAGATTCTTGGGACTTCTCCTAATGCAGTACATAGATATCATCACCTCATGTCACACATGGGTAGACAGAGACAGCACTTACATGACTCTCTCACAGGGGAAAACTGAAAAAAGTAGCAGGAGCTAGAAGAGCAACTGCAAAATCTCAGCACGTTTTCAGCTCTCTGAACTGAATACGCTGATTCACTGTTAGCTGACTGCAACAGCAACAGAAAAATGCAGATGATATGGACAGCATTTCAAGGGAGTGCAGGACAAGAAGAAACCTTCTGGGTCATCAAACCTAATTTCTGATTGCAAATCTGCTACGTGGCCCGTATGCTGCACCACACATTGCTCTAGCTAAAGACAGACTCACAAAGGAAAATTTTAATCAATCTCAAAATCCTTTGACCAACAGTACAGGTTTATACATGAAAAAAATAAGTATCACACATATCCAAGAAGTTTTGTGTTGTTTTTTTTTTTTTTTTTTTTTTTTTTTTACCCTCTTCTAGCAAGCTGTTCCAGTCACATCCAACAAATGTAGTATGTATCTCATTTTTCAGATTGCTAAATCAGAAAACAAAGTTGCACTTGCAGGGGAAGGTAGAAGGAGAAAGGATGGTTCCTAGCTTGGTATCTAGCAGGATAACATTTTTGTTCTCTGTTTGGCCCACAGGATAACCCAGAGACACCCCACAACGGTACAAAAACTAGCAGAAGAATAATGAGCTAACCAATGGACAAACCAGGCTAACAGGACTACCACTGCCCTAGAAGACCAGGGGATCTCACAACCCTCCATTTGCCAGTAACAAAACCAGACCAAGAACAGTGTCTTACCTTAAAAAAAAAAAAAAAAAAAAAGCCCCTCCCCCCCCACACAAGCCAAATCAGAAAATGATTTTACATGGATGACAGAGTTTATTACAGAAGGAGGCTGTAGATTTTAAGTAAACCTAAAATAGACAGCTTGACAGCTCATATATGCATTTGTTAGCTTCACTTCAGTAAAATGCAACTCACAGAAAAACATCCTTTGAATGAGCAAAACCAGCTCCTCTTTAGGTGCCATCATACCAGGTTACAACTGGGTCATGACTTTTCCATCCTTTATCAGAAGAACAAGACCGCAGGCTGTTCTGCAGAAATGCTTCTAGGTGAGCCGTGAAACACCAATAAACCCTCCGCACAAAATAATCACGCTATTGATTCAGGGCAATTGCCCTTATTAACGAATGGGAGAAATACTGCCAAGGATCTGTCATTTAGAAATCAGAATCAATATCGTAAAGATATCTTTGAAACTAGAATTTATTAAGGGATAATATGGGCCTCAATCTATCAGAAATGTTTCCTCAGCCTGGGGAAGTACAGCTACCTACAAAAAATAACGAGATCATGTTAGTTGCAGGGTACTTATTTCCATGCAGCATGCTCTAGGTGGGACTTATCATCTGATATACCAAATTCAAGTGCCCATTACCTTAACTGTCCAAAGATGGTAGGTGGTTTGTGATACCCTGCCATATATTCTGCCAGCTGCAAGAAGTACAGGCTGTGAATTGCATCCTCCCCTTTTCACTTCAGAGGTTTTTTTTTATTGTTGTTGTTGGTTTTTTTTTTTTTTTTAAATTTTCCCAGACCTTGGGTAACCTTTTTCCCCCACATTTCCTTCTTAGAACTTAAAAGACGTTGCCTTTCCCTCTGCCCTGAAACTGTCCCCTTCGTGTTCAGGTGACAGCACTGACTCCAACTATAAAAACATCCGACATTTACATCCTACAGCTCTATCGTAAAGAATTGCCTCAGACTTCAGTGACCATGCACAGACCATGGTTACATACAACTAAGCAACTGATATCATAGTTATTTCTAAAATAGTCTTCTGACATGTTTATAATTTAAAGTAGCTTAAACTGTGGTTAAAGACTTAAGCATTGATTCTGCAGCATGTGCAATTCCTGTAGCATGTGTAACCTATACATATCTACTCGATTTTGACTAGATTGTTATTTGAGAAATTAGATTTTACTCTAAGACACTCCCATAAATGAACAGTGAGCTCAGATGCTGAACTAATGAAAGCTGTAACAACCCCTGCCCTCCTGTGCAGGCACTGAACCCGTTCTTGACAGCCACTGATTTCTTTCCCTCTCCTCCTGAGGCCCACTCAGACCAGGGGCTGGACATCATCACCTGCTTTATGGAAGACACATGCACACTTGCACAAGACAGATATGACAGTCAAGCGATCGTTTCTTTTTTTTTTTTCTTCTTTTTAACAGCTGCTGATCTCTGCAAACAGATAAAACAGAAATGCTATTCCATGACGTAAAGCATCTGAGGTGAGGACACCTCTGGCCAGGTGGCAAGAGGGGAGAAAGGAAAGGAAAAAAAATCAAATTGAGCTGAAAACCAACGAGGGATACTCATTAGATTGAACAGACAGGTTCAACATATTGAAGAAGGACTTAAGGAACCAGACCAAGGGAAAATAAAAGCTGATGACAAAATGGTATGATACATTTCTTACACAAGCTTAATTTTATGGTTTTGGTCATCTCAGGACAAACATCTATCATTTTGAAAGATAGCAAGCTGCAAATTTCAAAATCAAGTTCAGACACAGCAACGTTCAGCTGTGTAGATTGCACAAGAGGAGGATGGGAGTGGGAAAAGTTTGAGATTTTTTTAGGTCCATGTCAATACTTGCTCTTCAAAAGTTTTCATCTAATGGCAAATACGAATTCACTCAGGACTTTGTGTTCTTGATATAACTTGATAAAAATGAAACTCATATCCAGTTTCATTAAAACACAGTGTGGAAAAGCTATGGAACTGTTCTATTATAGAGGATATTGTATCTGGCATTATTTATTTATTAGTGGAGAAATCACTATATAGGCTATTGAAATGATTTTTCTGTTTCATAAAAATATCTCCCTCTTTGACTTTTTTTTTTGCCTGAACATAAAGAAAGGTGATCATACTGCAAACCTCTGTAGACTACACTGCAAATGAAGTATGAAGCACACCGCACTTCAGTTTGAGATGGTGTTTTTTGACCACTGCTTTAATTTACTACACCACATTACTGGAGTCTCTTTCACTCAGGAATCCAATGCAAGAAATATGATCAGAGGTGGCTTTTAAAGAATTTCTACATGTGAATTTACATGCACAAAGGAAATAATATATTAAGACTTTCTCAGAAGCTGATACTAATTTACACTAAGGAGAATATTCTGCAGCCTTCTTTTCACAATCATGTATATCTGAGAAATAAAGCAAACATGGGGATTTTTGGAATATATAAAATTATGTGGTTGTTGGCAGACTGCAGGAAGCTTTCAGCCTTTCAGACAGGGGTCCAGATAGAACTCCGAAAATAAAGTAGTTGGGCATCTTTGCTTTTCAGTATTCTACCACAACTGTGCACCTGCATTATTAAAAGTGGTATTTAATGAATAAACATCTAGTGTATAAGTGCTTAGAACTTTCTTCCTTTAAAGCATATCAAGTACAAATTTCAGCTTGCTAAAGACCATAAAAACTGATGTTAGATATGCACAGCAAATAAAGTCTCCACTTTCCCTTGCTGCATAATGAGATCTAGAATATTTTACCTTTTGTGGAGAGCACAAGAGATCACTATGTCATAATTGTTTTCACATGAATTACAGATGTGCAACTGTCAAACTGGAAACCAGACATTTTACTCAGACATTATATATTTTAAGCAGAAATAAAGTTAAGTGTGTTAATTAGTTACTTGTGCCCACTGTCATTTCAGGATAGAAAAACTAAGAAAAATTTCACCAAAGCAATAATTAAAAAGATATCGAGAGTATGCTTCTCATTGGCTCTGCAATTTTTTCATTTCTGAAGGTTTTGTGTAACTGATTACATCTTTTTTTTTTACTTCTATGAGTAAATAGCAAAACTAATTAGCTGCACACTATTAAGTTAATGCACATTTATCTACAACAATTCAATTCTGACTGTGAAATAATCTTTCTAGCCCATAATTACACTCCAGCTTAATTAGCATAATTTCCGCAGAACATTCTTTATTAAAGAAGCTGACATAAGGGTTGGTCTTAAATACCAAGGATATTCTAGACAACTAGAAAAAGGCAGACAGTCATAGCTGCATTAAACACCTATTATATCATACAAGATAGCACATGTAAAACAGAATATGAATTAAATGCTATCTGCACTATAACAAGCATCTGAAGATGTTTTCAGAGAAGATAAGCGGAACACTCAAGGACTTGAGATGTCCTCGCTAGATGTGGTAGCACTGCCTGCCTCCTTCAGCCCTGCCCTCTATCTCATCCCTCTCACCAAGGGTTGCTGGCAGGTTACTTTTGATCCCATTCAGCATATGAGCTTTCTCGATATTGCCTCTGTGAAGGAAAATATGATCTTACATCATTTACACCAACTTAATTGTAGCCAGTCAGTTCCCACCAAAGAGAGTGACTGTAAGTGAAGACACATCAGCCACCAGGCTCACTGAGTCCTTGGTCTCCCGGTGAGGATTTAATAATCAGGTTGCCAGCTGGGAGCACCTGGGCCTCTTATGGACACTTCATTCCCTGGTGCTTGGGATAACAATACCGAACTGATTTTCTATGGGCCAAGGAGCAGTATGTGGGCAGCAGTATCCAAGTACTGCTGTGCTTGATGCAAACAAGAAGTTTTGGAAGCAATGCTTAGCAACCCTCTGAGTCATCTCGCTCTTCTCCTGCTCAGGTCTGACACGGCAGGTGTCAGTGCATGTACGATTTATGCTTCTGAGCTATGAAATGTAACCTCTATGTAACACAAACAGCCAAGAACCTCTCCTTGCAGTTAGCTAAAAGGAAAATAAAAAACAAAAAACCTTGCTTGTGTCTTCATCTATTTCTAAACACTGGAAGCTTAAAATGAACTGTTACCTGAAATGCTCTTGGGCTTTGTGAAGGATTTTGACTAAATGTATGCTGTTGGTGATGGTGTCCTTGCACTTTTCTATAATTACAAATGGTATAAAAGATACTTTCACCTGTGGAGGATTATCATTTATTGTGTAAGACAATGAAAGGCACTGACTAAGATTTTCAAAATCAACGAGGTGATTTAAAGGCAAAATCCTCATAAAGGATTTTAATTTAACAAGGTTTCCAAAATGCCTAAGACTCTCTTGAAAATGTAGGCTTATGCTTTTAAATCAAATAGGCACTTTTAATAACTTTACTCACTCTAATTAACTTTTTCTTTTGAGGTTAGTGCTATTAAGCAAGACCAGGACCAAAACCATTGCAGCATACTAATCAGTCATTGAATCCTGCTGCTGAAACGTAACATGCGAGGAAATGTCCTAAAAATTCAACATAAATTCAGAGCAACAGAAACTAGGAAATCTGTTATTGAAGAAAAACAAATCAGCAATACCTATTTCACCTTATTGCTTTCCTATGAACACAAATAACTATGCAAAGTCTGCTTGATTAGAATTTAAGATGAGGAAATCCATCATAAATGAGGTTATAAAACAACTTTTTATTTTTATTCAGACATATAAATGATACATCAACCTGTGCCTCCAGACTACACAAACACAGCCAGTTCAAGATGTTTCAAAAGCACAAAGAAAGCTGAAGCTGCCCCAGGAAGCTTCTCTGCTGCTCATTCTGCCTTCACCCCAGCGTGATGCAATTTGATTTTGAGGCAGCCCTGGCTTTAGCAGGAATGGGGAGAGAGGCAGGGAGGCCATGCCTATCTAGTTCTGCACCTGTAATACCTGTTTGGCCTTTGGGCCCCGGGCTGTGTAGGAGGATGCACCCAGGACATGCATCTCATTGCCTGTTCTGAATCAGCACAAGCCAGGTCTGCTCGTGGCTGAAGTTTTGCAGCTCCCATCAGTTTGCAACACAAAGCGAACGGCAGTTGAGCCTTTGCTTAAAGCCGTCCGTTTGAGCTGGAGTCAAAACACATCAGAAATTAAGAACTAGCTTTTCAGAAGCCAAGTAACAAGCATTTCTGGGTTAACATTTCTTTTAACGGCTAAGAGCAGAATTCACAAGCAATAAAAGTAGTCATACCTTCTGCAGACTTTAATTGCCTTTTCTAAACTATTTCATTTTGGCTATCTGTTTGGAATCTAGCTATCTAAAAAGACAGATTATCTGAGATTATCAATAGCTACTAATGATTGTGGCTGCTACACTAAAAATGGGCTTGGCTATTTGTCAAACTATGCACCCAAAATTAGTGTACATGTAATTGCTTGCTACTTTTAAAATCCTGGTCTCCTGTTAGCCCTATATTTTCTCTTTGACAGTTATTTAGCTCTGCCCATTTTTATTTGCCTTCTCTTTCCAGAGCATCAGAGCACTAAGAACAGAAGAAAGAAATTCAGTTTCAGCCTTCGATCCTGCAGCTTTGAGTCATAAGATAAAGAGTTATGGCTTGAAGACATGAGATAAAAGCAAAGCAATATACTCACAGCCACAAACTCAATGAATTAAACTAAGAAAAAAAACGCTGTAGGTCAGGCAGAGATCATGCAGAGTAAGCACAGCAAGGGACAAGGAAATGGGAGGCATAACTGTATTGTTATCTTTTCTGTGTCATTTCATCTCTCTATACATCCGTTCTGCTACCTATAAAAAAGGCTCTTCTGAAAGGCTCTTCTGAAAGAATTTTGAGAGCTTTCCATAAAAATCACTAAACTCCAGGTCAAAATATTATTACCTAGTGCTGCCATTGAGGTGCAGAGCAGACACTGAGGCCTGGATGATTTTAAAGAGGGTGAAAATCCAAGACAAAAAAAAAACAAAACAAAACACCAGCACCAGGAGGCAGATTATTGACAACAATTTGTTAAACAAGAGCTGTGGTGAAAGAAAATAAGAGTAGCTTAGTAAAAAGCAAATTGTTTCACGTGCCTAAAAAACCCTCAACATTTCTACACCTTATTAAATATAAACCTAGCACATGTAGCCGCAAGAGTGGTCAATCACTAGTACTCACAGAGGACAGGACTTACTAAAATGACATCTTAAGGCAACAGTCTACCTGTTCCTTCACCAAGCTGTCAATAAAATATTTGAGTGCCTCTCACAGCTGAATGCTTAGGGAAGTTTCAGGACTATTTTAGCAAGTTAAAATTGCTCCCAATTTTTAACGTGATAAAAGAATGAATGACTCATCAATACAGAGATGTCAAAAGGAAGACTCATCTTCCTGAACAGTTAGTTTTTACTTTATATACTTTGCAAGGCACTTCTATCTTACATATCATAGAAGGGCTTGGGTTGGAAAGGGTATTAAAGATCACCCAGTTCCAACCCCATCCAAGTAAGGGCTCTGGGGAAAAACTACTTGAAAAGGTTTCCTGTGAGGTAAAGTTATGAACTGTAAGCATTTAAAATACACCCACTGCCCATTTCCTTGGAGGGTAGGCAAGTGCCCCAGATCTCCAGGTTTGACTGGACTAACTGACAGGCAGTTCTCAACACGCAGAAGTGCTAAATCAAAGAACTACACCACAGTTCACTACAAAGATTCAGCATAATCTGAACAGTCCAAAGCCCCATTTGAAAACTGTGGAGACAATGTTCAACTCAATTATTCTCCGTGCCTACTTCATGCCATGTCAACCCCAAGGATGGTGAGAAGTCAGCCAGGAACCTGCCAAGATGGGAACATTCCTCTGGAAGGAAAGTGGAATCTGTCTACTGAGATCATGACTACATCAGGGCTGTTCCAGCACTTGGGAGACACACCGACTGCAGGAAAACATGCATGGAGAGGACCAAGATCATGTCTGGAACATGAAGTAGCTGCTGATAGGGCTTGAGCAGTTTTATCTGATCTCACTTTGTACAATGAGAAGAGCTCATCTACCCACACAGCTTTAATCTTGTCACAAAAAGCTGCTCAGGAACAAAATAAAACTTATTTAAGGGTATTTTTTCAAAAAACTTCCTCTCAGCTTAATTATACGAAAAAAATCAGGTGTAAACTATCCTTCTGGCACCAAAGCGTCAAAATCACACCAAAAGGTGAGTGCACAGCTCCTTTGACGCATTCAGTTCTCTGCTCTCAGATTGAACTTATAGTTCACTAACTCCAGGAAGATGTATACCAATTTTTCTCATCACTGAAATACACACGCTTCTTCCCTATATCGAGTGGACTGGACTGTGAAGTCAGACTGAAACGACTGATGTCCATTCCATTCAGTAGGGACTATAGTAACAAGAGGTCTCTCCCCATTTCTGTAGGTGAAGATGCAGAGGAAAGATGATTTTCTTGCCTTTCATTGCCTGACCTGATGTCATACGGAAAGTAACTGGCGTTATAGAGCCTGCTTTAAGGACCCTGCAACACTTCTGGACCTCAGGGACCTGGTCATTCCACATCTGCTTCCTTTGTTCCATAGTGCACTGTAAGTGGGTTGTCACAGCTCTTTCAGATATAGGTAAGCAATCTCAATTTACTTCATGCATGCTACAGCATTACAAGATTGTACATGCACTTCATTACAGAAGAAGCTGGCATTTCATACTTCTTTTCTGACAGAGCAGATCTCTGTTACTTTAGTTAGCAGCTCCTCAGTGGCAGGTTGATTTCCCCATACTCTTATCTGTTCTTCTGGGAGCTTGGGGAAGACAGGAACATAGATAGGAACGCACATTTAGCTGCTTAGCAAAGGGAGGAGGGATGCCCACTTTGGGAAAACAGCAGCATGATGAAAACCAGAAAGAGTCTGAGTGGGAATTAGACTTCTATATTGGTTTGGAAATGAAACTGCTCTTAAAAATAAATAAACAAATAGAAGACATGGCACCCACCACTACCTAACACCAAAGTTGCAGAATGTCACATCTCCCTCTATCCTGACATTTGTAGAGGTTTTCAAGACTCCTGTAAAAATCTTGACACTTTTTTAAAGTTTGTAATAAAATTCCAGATACTAGAAATCCATCAGTATTCAAACTCCTCCGCAGCTGTAATGGAGACAGAGAACAATGCACGAATTATGAATATTTTTATGTGATGTTCTGAACCATATTGCATAATTGTTTTTTTAATGTTGACTACTGCTGAAATTCAGATGGAATGTCAGAAGAGTGTAAGACCATCCACCACAAAAGTGATTGACAATGAGAGTGATAAAGCCTAAAAACCTTAGAATTCTCAGTGAGATGTGTGACTCATTTCCTAGTGCTGGGTTCTAAGGACTTGTCAAAGGGCTGCCCAGAAAAATTAAATAATGACTTGATTTCTGTAAAGACTTGGTTTCAGAGCAAACTGACCTGCAAGTATCAGGGTGTCTCAAAATAAATGGCATGGGTTGTCTTTAAATAAAAGAATTCCCATATAGAAGTTCTTCTACTGTTTTTATTCGAGTGACAGAAAAGAAAGTAGCAGAGACAAGTTTTCTCCTTTAAATAGCTATTGACCTTGTGTACATACACAGAAAGTCTTATGAGTTACAGACACTTTATTCTTTTCTTTCTACAATCTTTGCACATACATCAAAACTGGCAATTAGTAATGCTAAATTCTGTGGACCTACCAGTATACTAAAAGATAATCTCCAAATGTCTAGTAAATTCCCATGTCAGAGAAATGGGAAAAACTACATCATCACCACAGCTTTATCATCAACCTGTTTAAAATACCACAAACTTGTAAACTGACCATTAAACAAAATGAGAGCAAAAAGAAAAAGCTGTCTCTACCATTCACCTGGACGCTAGTGATCTACATTTTCTTCTAAGATACATTTAACTTACCTTTTGTATTTTACTGGAAAGGTAGTTGTAAAAACACTTATTTTAGTTCACATACAGCATATGTTCTATTCCTCATATTACGAAACCAATTCAAGAACAGATAGGTCTTTGCACTGGATGAAAAGATAGCATCTAATATATATAACAATCTTTATGTTTTTACACACACCAGTTAAAAAATATCTTTGTAATAGGAAGGAGGTCAAACTGATACTACTGCTACACAGAAGAGCCATGTTTGTACACGAGCATCCTAAAGTGCAATTTATAAGCCAGAATGAGATAGCTGCGTGCCCTGCTTCACAAAACAACTAACTGATTTGAGGACAGACAATTTTGGAAAAATAACATAGGCTTACATTTTCAGTGTTTATTAAAGAGTAGTATAGAGTATATATAGTATATAACTATCTGCCATTGATACGATAATCACTTATATGATTTTTTTCTTCTAAACTAATGAATTAAAGAGAGTCATTATATACCATTAACATCTCTGTATCTTTTTTTTTTTTTAAACTGTATATATGTGGCTATGACCACAAGCTTCAAATCAAATATAAAATAGCTACGTAGGAAGCTAAGTATACTCTTCAGTATTTCTTATTCCTGACTATATAAGAAGTAAAAATGCAAACATTTTAAATTTTGATAATAATGAGTTCTGCCCATTAGATTTCTTGGTTTCTTTTTCATTATAACAGAAACAATATACAAAAACTATACAATAAATATGTTGTCCCTTATGAAATAACACTAATAAAAAATGTATATATCTTCACTAGGTAGTGCACAGAATATACTAACATGCTTTTATATGAATCTGTGTAGTATAGATAGCATCAGTCACTTACAGTATAATAACCTTTGAACTTGGTGTATTTTAGGTTTTTGACAGGCTTCCAGGTATTTTTCTTAGTAGAACTTTAGTTTGGTTCAGTTGTTTGGCCATAAAGCTCTTTTTATCATCCAGCGCCAACGAAAATTTGGGATCAGCACATCAAACTCAAATTTGCAGTGGGGTTGCTGCTGGCATCCCAGATCATCAGGGAAATGCAAGTGTCTTAACAGCCAGAGCTACCCAGCTCTGAACACATACCATTTGTGTGCAATGACATTCTGTTAGCAAACTGCACTACTGAGCAATCCCAACTTTATTAGATTCTTAAATCCTAATTTGTTTCAGGTTGACATGACATAGTATGTTTCGGCTCCTGCTGTTAGTGATATTGTTGCAATGAAGAAAAAAAAACCATCTGTATCTTCCCACACAGTCAATGACTGTGAGAATCTGCGTGCTAATGGATTTTTTGCTGCTCTGGAGTGTGAAGGCATTAAAATTTATCTCTACCACAAACAGCATGAATGAGTATTCAGATTTTCTAGCATTTTTTTTTTGTTGTATTTCTACTCTTTTTGTTGTACAACTGTACATTTTATTTAGAGAATTAGATTTTTCTATAATCTTCAGTCTTCTGTATTTTTAAGTGTCAAACTGCTCTGGATTATGCACTTGTAGTTATCAGTTAGATGTTTCAAGTCAGCCTGAAGCTGTTGGGACAGTATAAAAAAGGAAAGTTGATAGAGGATGAACCACAGTCGTGATCTGAAAGGCTACTTGCGGCACACTTGTTAGCATCATCTAGGAATTGCAAAGCAAAAGCTCAGATGACAGATATAAGGACTAACATTTCCACAGAAGAAAGGACAGGATGTGGTAAATCTGGGCCATTAAGGCTAACAAAAAAGGTCTTGCTTTATGCGTGGAAAAAAGTTCTCTAGAAAGAAGATACTGCTTACTAGTGGATTAGTTTTTAATACAGCTTTATGAACTATTGCATACAGACTAGAGCCTTTTACTGCATCACCAATTAAGGCCCATTGTTTTGACAAGAATAGTAGTGAAAGAAAAGGCACTTCTAGATTCTCCTGATGCATGACTTATCTTCTGTATCCAAAAAGAACATGGAATACATAAATTAATCCATGGCTTATTCTATTAATGTTAACCTGTATTACGTCCAGAATAATGAAATGGTCCACGAGTTTTTCAGCCTGAACCTCACTGTTATTTCAATAAAACCAACATCACTGGCTCTGAATATTGCTTGGAAATTTTTAGCTAGATACTGGAGGATTTGATGAAGAGAAACAGACCTGCAACAAGACGTAGTAGATAGCATTGCCAAATTCAGGATGTACTTCTGGGCTCACAATTTGAAATGCTGCAGAACTCATTAAACAAATCAAAGTTGTTAAAAGCCTCATCTCACTCTTTTCAAGTACCACCACCTTTTTTTGGTTGTTATTGACAACAAAACAGCCACAATGGAATTAACTATTATCTTCATAAGGCTGTTGTCCTTGCCTCATATCAGGTTAAAACCCATCTCTGCGTATGTGAAGGTCGGATTTTTTTTCTACATATATCACTTTATACTTAACCCAAGTTGATTTCATCTGATTTTGGTGTGGCATCATTTTTTTTTCTCTCTTTAAAAAGTGTATTTACTATCTCAGTTTATTATTTTAGCACCTGAAGTCATAATTTGCGTTCTTGCTAGGTTAAGGGTTGGACTCAATGATTTTGGAGCTCTTTTCTAACCTAAATGATTCTGTAATTCTTGATTACTATTTCTATTAGTTTGATACAAATGGGATACTGATAGGAGCTGTCTACACCTACTTTAAAGCCCTTTTAGAAAGCAGGCATCATGTTGTGGATATCCCATCCACAGAACCATTTGAAGTCAGGTTGGATACGGCTTTGGACAACCTGATTTAGTGAAAGATGTCTCTGACCATGGCAGAGAGGTTGGACTAGATGATCTTTAAGCTTCCAACCCAACCCATTTTAACAATTAGACAGCTCCCCGCAGCTATAAAGAAAAAGTCACAGTACTATAGCCTACAGTTGGGCTGTTATTTTTGGATGGACATTACCTAGTCCTGGCAATTTGTTATGCCTCATTTAGTAGTTCCGTATCTTTTGCCACCAATACTACAGTTTGAGATGGATCCCACAGTAAGTTCATTTCCTCTTCCCTCAAAAAGGAGGAGGGAACATGAAAACTTTTCACATCATCTTCAAATGTTTTGATGGAAATCGTGCAGCTGGCAAAGAAATTCAGGAAGAAGTGCGTGCTCCTCTAGTGCAACAAACACTGTGATTCACAGGTTGAATTGACTGTTGGCAAATTCTGCTTGAGCAATGTGATACTGAGGACGTTTTCAACAAACTGCTGTATTATGTTCTTCTCGATCCCACATAAGTTCATGTTATTTCTAAGCTTATCTTGATTTCAGGATGTCTGGTTCCAGAGATGACATTGTTTTTACTGATGAGATCACAAGTGATATTTTCCCAGTTCAAGAGCTAGCTATGGACCGAGAAATGGCACATACCGTTATGACATCAAGAAAGGCAGGAATCAGACTGCAAGCAGTATAGTTTAAGGCAGCAACAAAGTTAACAGCTACCACTTACAGAGCTTGGTGTTTCTCTCAGTGACATACACAAATGGTAGGTCATCTCTTAAACAGCAAAGGAAACCTGGAAATTTTTGTTGTAAAATCAAGCATATGCGAATGGGAAACACAAAAACATTATAGGCCAAGATTTCCCTTTCAGTCTTCATCACAAAAAAAAAAAAAAAAAAAAAAAAAAGATCAAACCAAAAGGATGAAGACCCATTTCTGTAGATAGGTTTGAAAATGTTTATCTTCTATTACGGATGATATGATATAAACACTATATTACACTCACTGCATCTAGTACATTTAGTTAATGAAGCTGTGGACAAGGCCTAAAACCTGATTGCTTTTAACAAATAAAAAGTATTTTAACATAAGCTTGAACTTGAATTTATGCCATAATTCCAAGTTAGCATTCATAAAATTGTATTTATTATGAATTTTAAAAGTCTTAAAAATAAGAATTGTAATTTGTTATCACTTCGTCAAACCACTTTGATCCATGAATCAGTCTTGCACCTATTCACTAGACAGATTTGCATGGTGATTAATGATGTTTAAATGCTGCATTCACATTCTTCCCACCTCTAAAAATTCAATGCCTAATTATTAGAGTTGCAGAAAAATCCCTTAAGAAAATTCAAAATCAGGAGACATCTCCAATTTTCAATTTCATTGATAATTTGAGAAATATTTAATTTCTACTGGATGATGGGCTGGGATTAGGGAACTGAACTCCAAATTTGAGAACACTGGTTTCATTTACAGCTTTGCAAATGTTAAGGAAAATGTTAAAGGAAAAAAAAAAAGATCAAATTTAGCACAGTCACTCAAAATTTTCTTTTCTTTTTTTTTTTTTTTTTAATGCATAATTTGAAATAAAACTTAAGACTAAGCCAGTGATTGGACAGTGAAGAACTTTTAAATCTAAATACTGCGAATCAGAACTTCTTACTAGTCCTATCCCATGCTTCTTCACATAAAATCTATAAATATTACAGGGGAAAGGAAAACATTTGTAAATTGGATTGAGCTGCTCTGAACGTTCCAAGTTCCATCTCCTACAGGAATTATGAAGATTCAGATCACGTCCTGCATATACGTCTTGGCAAACCTTGTTGTCTTATTCTTTCCTGACAGCATACATAATTCATATTAATAACATGATGAAAAGAGTAAGCTAAAGAAAAACAGGCACAAAAACTAAACACAATAAGAGTTTCTGAAACAAAATATTAAAAGAGAGAAGAAGAGTATTTGATTTTTAGAAAAGCTACACTGTCAATACTGAGCTGTGCAAGCATGTAATGCTTTGGAGTGTAATTCCAAAATACTATGATATATTTCCGATGTATTGCACTTCTCTGTTCACTAACAGCTCACTACTAGTATATTGAGCTTTGGCTTTGTTTTTCCTGCTTTGGTCATTTCATTGGAAAACTCAAACTGGATCATGAGAAGTCAAGTTATAAAAGCATTAGCAATTATAGATTTTAATATTAATCTTATGTTAAAGAGAAATTTTCAGATTTCTTTTTACTAGCCACAAAGTTTTGTGATCTGCTTCTCCATAATTTTCAGATTTTGCAATTTGCTTCTTCATTGAAGAGTAAAAATTTGATTTAGATAAACACAATTATTTACATTCTTTTGCCAAATGTTTCTCAGATGAACTGGAAAACAGTAACAGTTTGGATACCCAAAGGAATAGCAACATTCTTGCAAACACGATACATACAGAAAAATGTCATTAGCATTTGCTTTTTCATGTTAAATTTGTCTTTAGACTAATTCGGAAGAATGTTTTTCTCATATGTTATCTTGTTTAGCTTTAACTACAGTAGCTCTAATACCATATCTCTAAGATATCTGATTTGCCATCCACTATCATTCTTCATAATTACTTTTTGTTGTTCTTTTTCTACATATTATAAATTTGCAAGTAAGTAATACACAAAAGCTAGATGAGTAAATATTTATTATTATTATTTTATTTTTTCTTTTTTCTTTTTTGTCTTTATCTCGACATACAAAGAAAAAGGCTTCTAAACAAGAATTATGCACGGCTTTTACTGCTAGGCTTCCTCACTCCCTCTTCTGCTTTGTTAAGAAGGATGTGTCATTTAGAATGATCAGATATAGAAATTATTTAAAAAATAAAAAATAAAAATCCAGAACCTAAAACACCAGCTTTAATAATCATGCCTTTCACAAGCTCTCAGAATAGATGACAACCTCAAACTGAAAATATGCGAATTCATTTGAGTCACATTTCATGAGGCACAGTATGAAATGCAAAACTAAATCCTAACAGATTTCACGTAAATATGTTAAAACCCCAACATACTACTAAAATATTTAAATTACCAGACAGAGAATTTGGAGGCCAAGAAATGCCAAAATTATAGATCTGTGTTCAGTTTTTCTGTAGTACAAACACACATCAGGACAACTACATTGAAACAATGGTCACAGAAGATTTATGATTGCTGGAAATTTATGAAGTCTGAAATAGTCTTTTTAGGAAAGCATCCAGACTACAAATGAATAAATACAGCAAGATAAAATAGGGATAAGTAAGTGAAACAGTGCTTTATGTCTTGTGTATTGGCAAAATTCTTGTCATTTACACATCTATATGTCAAGTCTGTTCTGTTGGAACGCTGCTGAATATTTCAGTGTTCAGTAGCTATGTACCCTTTCTTATACAAAACTCAACCTCACACAAAATATCTTTGAAAACACAAGTAATATATTCTGAGCAAAAGGAAAAACTAATAATGCACTGTTATACTGAAAGCAAACAAGTGTGTACTCACAGTAGTGGAAAACAAAACATGGGGGTGAAAGCTCAGGAAGAGTTTCTGTGAAACAGCTGTGAGCTCCCGAAGAAACACAATAGCTATTCCCAGTTTAGGATGTTTCAAGCCAGTCATGGAATTAAGCCACAGAATTCCCCTTAATTAAATTTGGGAGCTTTATCATGTGAGAGGGTAAGAGTGCACATGCACTTTGCCTGTTTGTGTTAGGACCACTGGGGCAAAAGTTCATTGTCCTCACGTGGTTAAGGCTATTCTGGCGAGGCCAAGGGTGCAGTTTCTGAGAGTCATGAACTGTCCCTGCGAAAAATCCAGGAAATACCAGACGGGTACACGGCTGCATGGCCCAACCAACAGTCCAGTGCTCTTGATAACAACTTATTTAATCATCCTGGTTTCAGAGCTGAGGAGAGATCACAGGAAATGCCTGGGGAGCAAATTTGGAGATGGCCCAAAGAAAATGGACCCACCCAAGCCCTGCCAACTCTGAGAACAGCCTCAAAGATGGAGTGACTGTAGATCAATGTGTATGTCGTGGATAAGGGCAGCAAGACAACCTCAAGCTGTAACATGACTCGCTCAAGTATTCCTCATTTCTCAGAGGACAAAGATGGTTTTGGCCTGATTCCCTTATAGTTGGGAAGTTGTGAGGTGTTTTTTTTTTTTTTTTTTTTTTTTTTTTTAGTTTATAATTGATAATTAAAGACAAAAAACCACCCCTAGTAAAATTCCCCCAAGTAAATTGCTTTTTTACATTGAAATTAAAATCGTCATGAATTCTGTTTTGTGTACAGCATATTGTTCAATGCTCTTGCTATTTTCAAAGGTAGAGTCCTATTTTTTCCTGGTATTTTAAAACACGCTACATGAATATATTACTTTGTGCAACATTAAATATTTACATGTTTTTCTTTTGACCCTCTTGTATCAACAGAATTCAGTCTCATCTCTGAATCTTGTAAGATCAAGGACAGAAGCTCACTCAGGAGAGCACTGGGAAGAAGGAGGAGGGGGAAAGGAAGATGTAACCAGAGATACAAAACTAGAAGCTGGGAAAGAAGCCCTTCCTGAAGCAAGGTGGTTCCCAGCATGGAGTGAGGAGAGCTGTTGGAAAAGTCTACGGAAGTGAGCTGAGAAGATGAACGGAAGTTTGGATCCAGTGGGAATCTGGCAACATCTGGTAATTAGGCAGTCAGATGAATCACTGCGATACATAAACCATCTTAAAGAACCACTGTTATACATCCAGATAGACAAATAGAGGCAGAATTCCAGCAGTGATACGCATGCTTCCACACAAATGCTGGAAGCCTAAGAACTAAGATGAACTAGAATGCCTAGCCCTAAAAGGCAGCAAACAAGGATCTACATGCTTAGGAACTTGAAGGAAAAATTGGTGCGAAATGTAGAAAGAAGATACAGGATATACAGGAATAGTACAACAGCCTATAGCAGTGATATATGATAGAGCTCTGTTCAACGTTACACCAAATTACCAAATTCACCACCTCAATCTCTGTAGGGACCGACCTTGCAGGATTCCAAAGGAAGAATATAGCATAGGATTCCCTGACCATTATCCTGAGTCTGAGACATGTTAGAAGAGATCAGAGAAGCTGCAAACTCAGTAAAATATACAGTAACAAGTGACGTCACTTACCTCTACATAGAGTGGGTGAACAACACATCAGGGCATGACAGAGATATTAGGTATTGTCAGTGACCGTTGGTTGCAGCCAATGCTTAAGGAGTCTTAGAATCATAGGATTATTTGGGTTGGGAGTGACCTTAAGGACTATCCGGTTTCGACCCTCCTGCCATGTGCAGGGACTCTTCCCACCAGACCAGGTTGCCCAAAGCCCCATCCGGCCTGGCCTTCAACACCTCCAGAGATGGGGCATCCGCAGCTTCTCTGGGAAACCTGTGCCAGTGCCTCACCACCCTCTGAGTGAAGAATTTCTTCCAAATCTCTAACCTAGGTCTACCCTCTTTTAATCTAAAGCTATTCCCCCTTGTCCTATCACTACGCTCCCTGACAAAGAATCCCTCCCAAGCTTTCCTGTAGGCCCCCTTTAGGTACTGCAAGGCTGCTATATAAGATCTCCCCTGAGCTTTCTCTTCTCCTATGCTAAGTAACCCCAACTCTCTCAGCCAGCCTTCCCAGGAGAGGAACTCCAGCCCTCGAATCACGTTCACAGTCTTCCTCTGGAGCTGCTCTAACAGGTCCACATCTTTCTTATGCCGGAGACCCTATAGCTGAATGCAGTTCTCCAGATGGGGTCTAATAAGAGCAGACACTGACCTGCTAGCTGTGCTTTTTTTGATATAGCCCAGGATAAGGCTGGTCTTCTGGGTTGCAAGCACACAATGCTGGCTAATATTAAGTTTTTCATCCACCGGTTCATAACAGAAGTCCATAACAGAACATGCAAGTGGAATTTTGATGGCATGCAAGCTTGCTTGAACTCTTTTAACTGAAGAGCCATTCCATAACAGTGACTTAATTTCAACACCCCTATGTAAAAAAATGAAGGCAAAAAGGTCCTCCAGAATCTCACTCAACTTCAGAGAAGGAGACAACATAAAAAAATAAAAGGTTGCTTAAAATAAAAATCCACGCCTTTAAAGGGTAATAAATACACTTTTATCTCCAAAGGCAGTGTGAATCCTCCCTTAGGACAACAAAAGGGAAGCCCTGTAGTACTGCTATCAGGAACTTGAGAAAAGCTAGCTACAAAGGACCTAAGAAGATGAGAAAGACCTCAGAAGCACATCTTGAAAATTATCCTTTGAAATCTGTTTGTTGAAAATGTGCAGAGGTTAGCGAAGCTGGAATATGAGGAGAATTCTAGAGTGGGCTCAGATCATTAGCTCAAGATAGGCATAGTGAGACGATATGATTCCACCTAAAGAGAGATAAAATAGTAACATCTGTCCCAGCTATGGTATAGCAGAGGGGAATTCAGAAGGCACCTAAAGCACAGAGTGCATCACACCCATAAAAGGACTCAATAATGGAAGAACAATTTGAAGAGAGATGAAGCATACCAGCAGGGTAGTATTTAAATCATTCTAAGTGTGCTAAGTCAACAAAAATCTAAGGGAGAACTTCACAAATTTTTATGCATTTCTCATTTCATTTTGAGAGCTGAAAATACTTTATAAACATTAACTTACCAAGATGTATAAAATGGTATGGTTTAAGAATGAAGTCACAGCTGAGTTAGAACAGTTACCTAATAACTGCCTTCAAATACTCATTAAGAGCACATCATTATCCATGTCAGTGTAAGACGTGAATAGACTTTGGGCTAGCTAATATTCTAACAGAAAAAGAGGGAAAAAACCCAGATAAGCTCTTACTGACTAAAAAGCATCAGTCAGGGCTTTAGATTTTCTGTCTTTGCTGGCACTCCCCTACCATCATCCTGGGCTCTGAATCAGCAGATGACTCAAAAGGTAAAGACACTCTCACCTGCTGCATTCCCAGTAACATTCCTAGAAAGGCTTTATCTGAACATGCATCTGGCACATCCTTGCAAAAAATGTTGAAATCAGAAGAAATGGAAGCTTTACCTAGTAGGAGGAGACAGCAATACTACAAGTGAGAATCCCATTAAGAATGGTGATCAGTTTAGCAAAGCCATTTTCTAATAATTGTTTTGTAAAGATATACAGAGAACAGTAAGGAACTCTAGGCAGTGACTAATGTTTCCTGATTTCCTATGAAACCAGCAATCAAAATTTTACACAACATTTACAGTAGCTGAAGATTATGATACTGTCTGAAAAAAGTACTGCTGCAAAACAAAACAAAGGGAAACAGACAAAGGGTAGAATAGGTAGAATAGGGAAAAGAATAGGGAAAAACTGTACGGATAATAAGCTAGCTGAGGAGTTCAGTCTCTTGGTACTTTTCCTTTAGAGATTTGCATGACCCCTAAAGAATTCTGTAGTCAAAGTATCTCTCGTTCATACTCAGCAGTTGTATGGCCAGAGCCAGTATCTAAATCCATCTGAGGCTGTATAAAAAATGAGTGAGACACTTCTTAAAACCTTTTACTGAACTTGTTCTAACTACTGACTGCATAACATAAAATGTGATCACTGATACAGTGAATTGAGAAAAAGGCAGACTGAAGTGAATTTCCACTGACCATCATGCTGTGACTGTAAACAATCATATTAGTGTAGCTACTTTTTTTTTAATCTTGTAGCAATCACTTGTTACTGAAATCATATCCACTATTTCATGAAACCCAAACACTTGCTTCCAAAATATGCTCAGAATATATGTTCACCCCAATTGAATGCTCTCCCTATAACTTTTAAGAAAGGACCCAAACCCTTCATGAATGAACAACTTACTAAACTTTCATGATTACATTCAGCAACCAAGAATTTGGGGCCTCAACCCTACCTCTATTAAGTTGATGTTCCCCGATCTCAGTTAATAGGCTGTGAGAGAAAAGAGATTGATATCGTTAACTACCATCTTCAGACATGAAAACTCATGTACTGCAGTTGAATTAACCTTGGGTAATACCAGGAACCCTCAGCACTGATCTGGCACACGTTTCAGAATTGCATAAGCCTCTCTGATTTAAATGATTTTGACCTGTTTGATGTCATACTTTCTTTTTATTTTGTTAATTTCACATAATTATGCGGACATAAACTAAAAGTATGTAAACAACTAAATCTAAGATTTACTTTATTTGCAAGGTCTCCTGTATATCTTGTATGTTAGCATGTTTTTATTTTTCCTTTAAATAAACCACAGCATGTAGAAATCTGAAAAACAATTCTAACTTGGATAGTCATTGCTTGAACTCTCGTTATGCATTTCCTGTTTAATCAGGCTGGTTGGAGAGAAGACTTGATTATTCCAGGGAAATACCAAGACACAATAATTCATTCAGAACAATAGTGAAGAGAACACTGGGTCCCTGACAGTCCTTGAACTGCTTGTGATTTTTTATCCTAAGAGGCAAAAATCTTACAGATGTTTTAACATTATCTGAGTGACTGAGCAGTTTTGGCTTAAGGCATCATTGCATTCGAGAGACAATCAAAGAGCTGATAGAAAAAGCCAAAATATGAAGATGAAAATCAGCACTGGGGTAAGTTTATTAATATGACTGGAGAAAAAGATTTTTTTTAATTTAACCTTAAAAACTCAAAGAGCAACCAAGAGAAATACCAAGATTATCTGGATTATATTTTTGAAATAAAGAGGATTACCCTCATTAATAAATGCTATGAAGCTTGCCTTTTCAGTAATTATTTACCTGCTGTTATAGTGCATTATAATTTTTTTTTTTTTTTTTTTTTGAGTCAAGCACATTTTCCAGTTTGTTCTTCCCCACTTAGATACAGAGCAACATGCTTTAAGATGCCAAGCAAGAGTCCAACCTGTGCTAGCAGCTCCATGATTTTAAGCAATACAGAAGTCATATGTAGTGGCAATAAAATCACAGAAGAAATTTATGACAACGTCTGCAATCTAAAAGTGTTTTCCTAGGTAACTACACTCATGAACCTTTAATTGTACACATCATGAATTAAGCTAATTTCTTAACTGTATGATCATATTATATTTCTACAGCAAACACTGTAGAAAGTTAGAAAGTAACTCAGAAATTTACGTATGTGCTACGTAGATAGTTGTCCAGCTTAATATGCAGTGACTGTTTCTTAAAAAAAAAATCTTCAGAAGAAATTGTAACAGGAGCACAGCATGCAATGGCTGCTGAACTTCCCTGAAGGATTGGTTTAAAAGAAAAAACAATTTGGTATCAACAGTTTTGTTATATCTTCATTTACTGAATCTGTGCTTATTATTATCAATATAACATTTAATGAATTCATACTTATTACGATATTAAGTTAACATTAGTTGGTAAGCTCTAAGAAGCACTTGTTCAATATATACATTGCAGAAGCAAAGTTTCAAAATGTTATAGGGAATAAAGACAGCAGTATATACTATAATACCAAGCAAAGGTCAGGTACAATCCAAATGCAGTAGAAATGTCATTAATTATTCTATTTCTGATATCTATAAATAGTTTGAAAAAAAATCAAAAGAAAAAGATGAAGATACAGGTGAGCTAGATAGATCACAGTTTAAGCTGTGAAATTATTCTATTAGGTCACATCTATTTATTTATTTATTTATTTGAAAGATAAAACCCAATTCACTATTCCACACAGTATGGAAGCAGTAAGGAAGAGATGCACATTATTAGCTATAAAGATACCTGTTGCTGAAATCTAGCCCTTCCCGAACAGATGGGAAAGTCTGGTCTCTGCCTATTCCCCAGGTTCAGTCACCACAGTGCTGGCTGGCAAGTACCTGATGCCTCAAAGAGCATCAGTTCACGAAGCAGACTTGGCATCCTGGGCTGCTGGAAACCATCTACAGTCACACCACAAGCTAGCTTCATGCTGGTCAGCTGCTGTGTGACTTATCTTTTTGCTTTGCTGTTAACTGCTGTTCACATTTTTAAACAGATTCAGATGCCATTTGCACATTGCCAAATGGCCAAGTTTAAAGGATGCCTGTAGTCACTGCTCTACTTTAGAGTCCAAAGTACTTCATTAACCATGCTCATAACTTTCTGGAACATCCTTTCAGCAGTGACAGATTCTCCCGTACGCGTTTATTTTTATTTTTTCCCCTTTTTTTCCCTGCAAAGTTTGAACTCAATCCTTAAAGTTTGATTATTATTTTTTTAATTACTATTTTTCTTTTAAGTCCCGAGGAACAAATTACTGACAACACAAATAACTAAAATAAAAAATCCTGTGCCCCCTCAAAACTGTCACGGAGTCTAGTAGCCTTCCTTAAGTTGCAATCTGACTTGTTTCCCCCTCTTCTGAGAAGCAGCAACATGTCTTTGTAGAAAAGAGCTATTACTCCTCTCTTCCTCTGTGAGCTGATGGCTCTGCAATTCAGCTCTTTATGTTCCCATCCTGCAGCCAGCAAGGAGTCCCAAGAGTCTCTTTTAATACTACTATTTCCTACGTGAATGTCCCCATCTTTAAATAAATAAATTTGGTTCATTTCCCCCTAATTATATTAGTTTGTAATTTCCAAGTGAAATACTGTTTTGCCCTTCCCTTCTTCCCCTCTCCCCCCAATTGTGCCAAATCACTTTGTCCTCTGTCCTGATGGGTAACTACGATATTCTTCAATTTATAAGAAACAAAACGAAACAGAAAATTAAAGTTAGCATATGCTTGTGCTCTTTCCAGATTAATAATGAAGACAAAGTGGAACTGTTCCCAGCATCAAGCTCCTGGCACCATATGCTTTGCTGTCTACCTCCACATTGCTATGTATGCTTTTTTTTAATATATGTTCTTTGAACAGTATTTATATTTTTCTCCCTGTAAGCTTGAGCTTTTATTTTAGCTACTGTGAATTCATGATAGAATCAAATGGTGCACAGACACGCAAAGACTATGTTATATCTCTTCTAATTTCTTCCAGACAGGACATATTTTTCTAATTTGTCTCAAGTTTGAAGAGTATCACTGAAATAGTCTTCAATTTTTTCAGTGCAACAGCATGAATTTCACACAAAGAAACAAAAACATGTACGAGATTCAGTTACCATCGGAAACCTGGTTCAAGCTCCTGAGAAAAATCCAGACTTGTCCTTACTAATACTCATTCACTTGTAAAATTAAACAAGGAGAATGAAGACTAATCAACTGATTTATTGTCAGCACTTTATCCTCAGCTTTTGTCAAAGGACAGTGATGCAACAAACTGAAATAAACCTCAAGTTTTAATAGTGAATAGATCAAAATTATACATGGTAGCTTAACATTAACAAGCTTAAAATTATATGGCAGCTGACTGAAATCAGCTTCTGTAACATGAAGAAGAGATGGTGTTGAGTGTGGGCTGAACCTAACAGCAGCCTTCCATTATCAAAGAGGAGGTTACCCAGAAGAATGAGGTAGATCCTTCACTGAGGTCTGTGGCTGAAGGTGGAAATGCAGTGGTCATAAATTGAAACAAGGGAGGCTCTAACTTGATTTAAGGAAAAGATTGTTCAGTATGAGGGGAATTAAGCACTAGAAGAGGTTGTTCAGGGCAGGCTTCAGGATCCCTGAATCAGGTTCTTGGAGATTTTCAAGGAACACCTAGACAAAGCCCTGGGCAACCTGGTCTAATTAGTACCTCATGAAACCTCTTCCAAGTAGAATGATTTTACAATTCTAACCTGACACTCTTTTTAAGAAAGCTCCAAGCTAGTAATTAAGATCAAAACAAGAAACAAAAAAAATGGACAACAAAACCCACTATTGGGATAACCATCTTCAATTTTGGCCTACATAAAGTCTCTCCACTTAGTTAGAATTAACATTACATTATCAAGCACTGGTATCAAGTCTTGGTGCTTGTATACTGCTGAATAATTAATACTCTACTGAATTGGTTATTACCGTTTTAATGATTCTTTGAATTTAATGTTTACTCCACGAGATACAAAATACTGATTTCTTTCCTCTACGGTGGTACATAATTTCTAAAGCAACATGCAAGTAACACACTCATCTCTTCATCCTTTAAAAGTAAACATGGTAAGAATAATGCTATTTTTCTATTTAATAGAGCAGATAACTAAATTTTAAGTCCATTTATTTCCTTTCTTTTTGAGAGAAAGAAAATTAAAATTTTCCTTAATATAGATGGCCTATCTAACCACATGACTCATATGCTTCTATTTTTTTTTTTTTTTGACCTGCACAGGTACAGAAGTAAAACTAATCAAACATATTCATTTACCTTTAATTTCAGAGAGATTTACAGACGAATCCCAAAATCCTCATTAACCAGTCTTTGCAGAAGCAAATTTCTTGAAATGAAATTGACTAGTTGCATAAGAAAGGACTACCAACACGAGAAAAGAAGACCAAGAGACTAAGTACTTCCCAACTCAAATGTTTCACCTTCACAAGTACATTTATTGTTTCATGTGATGATGATACAACAGGGAAGAACTTCCATTGATTTTGTTCTTATAATTAAGCCACGGGCAAAGCAGAACAAACTGCATGGTTTATTTCTTCTTACTTTTTAGTTTGTTTTAAAACAACCAAATTATATTACACAACATAAAACACTAAAGCTACTCCGATGCTCTGTGCAATTGCAAGCACTCATAGCACTAAGGTGACTTGCTCAGTGGGATTAGAGTAGCAAATGAAGATATTAAGAAACCTAAAACATCTTTGTGTCATAACAAGCGCTTCTTCTCTTGATGTTTCTTTGGCCTATTGACAAAAATAACTTCAGCAGTAATCAATATTTACGTTTTCTCACATGCACAGAGAAAAAAAACACAAGATATGTAAAAGATGCTTAAGTTTCTCTAAGAACATTTACCTCCTTAAGTATTTACACAAGTGATTTACTACTGGAACATAGTGTACATCGATGCAGGTACCTCAAAACTCAGACCACCACATAAGCTCAGCTGCTTCTCTACCTATGTTCTAAGTAAAAACTTCTTTGGATTCCTACAGGTTTTCAGCATCTGGGGCTATAACATGGGCTCTGTGGATACAGGAGTATCTAATGATCTAAATTGTAATTTATATTTATCCTTAACTGGAGTAGAGTCTTCTAAAATGGAAGACTGCAAAAACGTTTTAGCATATTTACCATTTAACTATTTATTCCCTTATAAAGTACTGAGGTGTTTTACACATTCCATGTTAATGGAAATTAAAATTGCTTTGAACACGTCAAGTATGACAAAATATTATGACAGTACTCTAAGTTAATCTTGACCTTTTCTCTGTCTAGCTTCTGCCCATGTTGTGCCAGCAACAACGTTGAAAGCAAGAATCCAACATAGCTTTCCTAAATCAAGTAGAGTTTTTTTTTCTGTCAGAACTGTGTGACCCACTTCACCATAAGCTACATGGTAGTGGAACAGGGTATGAATTATGAAATCCTGATATCTGACCAACAGGTCTGGACCTGTCAGCTAGCTACTATACCATGTACCTTGTAATACCTGTCTTATCTGTGTTGTCTTTAAGGTTTGCTCCTTAGAGATAAAATACTTTAATTAGGGATTTGCAGTCCTGTACATTTAGTTGCCAAAAGACTACTTAAAAAAAAAAAAAAAGGCTTTATTCTTTATTCTTTTAATCCTTTCAAACAACAAGTAGTTCAGAAGTAACAACTAGAAATGATAAAACTAAACATTCATGAAAGGATGTCAATACTCTGAGCTCCTTGGCAAGCATGAATATATCCATCCGTAGTACATATCACCTTCTGAAACTTTCTGTGATCTGTTCCCATG
This sequence comes from Netta rufina, assembly GCF_964035555.1. Taxonomy (NCBI): domain Eukaryota; kingdom Metazoa; phylum Chordata; class Aves; order Anseriformes; family Anatidae; genus Netta; species Netta rufina. Next base: position 83,272,768 of record NC_140124.1, on the reverse strand, counting down.
ATCAGACTATGCTTGCATAGTAGTCAAGCAATTATAAACAGAATTAAAAAGCCCTTTACTCAGGGAAAAATACACTATGATCCTAAAGGAAGGCAATACATTGCTAGTTGTAACTGCAGAAAGGTTTATTGTTTCTTTGTTTAAAGTACAGCTGCTGGGGTTGTCTTGCATCAAACACAATAGTCATTCATTCTGGATGCCAAAAACTATTGTGTTAGTTTCAGTGTTAAACATTACAGCACATAGTTATTTATGTCGGCAGAAATGTTTTTCTTTTTTTTTTTTTTTAGAGGGGACCATGCAACCCCAGAATCATTACTTGCTCTACAGACATATTCTTTCTATTCAGAGAAAGCTGTGACCTATGTATCCAGACTGAGCACATTCTTTAACAGGAGTTACGCTAAACTCCTAATACTTTGCAAAAACAAAAGTAGATGTAATTACTCTTAAGTGAACACTGTGTTGTAAAATGACTATCATAAACTATTAGGTTTGCACTCAGAATGGGCCCTCAGATAGACTGGTGTTGGGTAGATACAAGTGTGAAAAATACCAATAAATACTGCAGGGAAGTAAAGACATCCATTGCAATATATTAAGATCTAAAATTTAATATATTAAAATATATTAGAAGAACTTTCATCTGTGGGTCTAAATGAAAGCTTTGCTTTTTTCAGCTGATGTTAATGCCTACAATGAGTGGAATTTACCTTTCATTCTCAAAAATGACATCAGATTTTTCACCCTTTTTGGTCATCCTGTGGTCTTCGTAACTGATGTCAAAGTAGCAGGCCTGCATGGTGAAGCTCTCTCTAAGATAGAGGGGAAAAGGCTGTCACAGGTCTCTCATACACGGCCTGGGGAATCAAATCTGTAGATCAGAAGGCAGCTCAGAAACCAGATCCAGTCAAGCTTTACACATTTTTCCCATGCATTCATTACTCCAAAGAAGCATGCTGCAATACCACACCTGGAACTAACCACCTATTCTAGGTTCCTAATACCAGTCTGCTACCTAGAAAGCAGCTGTGATCCTTGATGTCAAAAACAGTGGTCTTCATACATTAACCAGCAAGCGTGCATACAATATAAGACTGGTGCTGTGAATACCCATCAGCTAGAGTGGTAGAGCACAGAGCTGTATCTTGAAGTCCACACAATGCTGGCAATTCCTGTCAAGAGACATTATGATCCGTTATGACAGAAGTCTACCCACCAACAGTAAAGATAAGCTCTTTTAAAAGATACACCAACAATTATTTCACCAAAAATAAGCCATAGCCCGTACAAAAACAACCAGATGGGAAAAGGACACAACTTACATTTCCATAACGACTAACTGGAAATGCTTTGTAAACACAGCATTGACTGCATATGCAATATATCATTGTTACTACAGTAGCATCCCTAAATAGCACCAATGGGATCTAAGCCTTGTTATAAGATGCACTCTATAAATGTATATGCGAAGACATAAACCATACTTTAAAAAAAAACCTTTCACCTATTACAGAATATCATCTACCCCAATTGACTACAACACAAGGAAAGAGAACAGATGGTTAGGATGGCAACTGTAAACAAATTTTACAGATAGCTAAACTGCTCCTCATTATATCGGTTTTGAGATCTTCTGTTACGCCTCCACAATTTACAGTATGTAGCCCCCTTAACTGCCCTGTAAAAAAGTCTATAGACTCCATGATTCAAATCAGACACCTTCGCTATCAAGCAGTTTCTCCTTGCTCCCTCTGTTCTTCCAGAGGGCATGGGAAAAGGCTTACCTTAGCTACCGCATGAATTAGGAAAAGACCAAACAAAACCACAAATTAAGTAAAATTTACGGTAGTGGTAACAATTACGTTTCTCTGATGTCTTGCTTTAATGTAGCCTCCTTGCACAGTGGTACCTGAGTGAGTCTCGCCTGGTATCTCAGACAGCCTATGTGATTGTGCCTCAAGTCTCTCTCCTGTAACAGGGTAAGGGTAGCAGAAGAGCACCTGAACACTGTCTCCTCATTTCCATGTCACTGCTCCCTATCCTTTTTCTGGAACTTTTCGAGGAACAAGTAGTGGTCAGTTATGAAAAACTATTAGAACTATTAGCATTTTCATCGTCTCTCTTTACCAATGAAAACCTAAAAGGTTAATTACTACCTTCTAAAGGAAATTGATCTTTTGTTACCTACAAAGTACATTTCTCAGTGGTGATCACCAGCAAAAAGTTGAAAAGCACTATTCTAATTTAAGAGCTCAAGTCCTATCTTTCAGAAAACTAAATATGTAAGAACTCCGTCATACATCATTAATACTATTCCATAAAAGTAATGTACTTTATAAACAAGAACCAGGTGTATGCCCAAGCCCAAATAGGACAGGTACAACGTCAAGACTGTACTACCAGGCATCTAGCAAAAACAGTGACAGCAGCTATGACATGCACAGAGAAAACAGAGATGAGTGGAAGCAAAAAGCACTATTTATACAAATAGGATATAAATAAAGACCAGTGAAAGGGGGAGGTTGATCTCAGCGTTAATTTTTAGCTATTGGCAATGTTAGTGCGTGGAAGGGCTAGTCCTTGCTAATCATGTAGGGAGTGTAATTTCCATGTTGGTCCTCACTTATGCAAAAGGTCTAGACCATAATTTCAAACAAAGTCTACCAAAACTCATAATTTATACAGAAATTAAATATCTTCGTAGACACGTCCTCCCCATACCCCCCATCACTACTGCTGTGTTTGCCTTCAAGGAGAGGAGTAACAGTAGAATGAAGCAGTTTGCTAAAAAGAAGTTAAGAAGAGCAGCTAACAGTTTCTATACTCTTCCAAGGTTTAACACTGTTTAGGACATTATACTCAAGTCTAATGCAAACTAATTTAAAATAAAAAAAAATAAATATATAGCAGGGAAAGGTCAGAATCGGAGGTTAAGAAAGTCTTCAGAAAACCTGGAATTGTTTAAGCAAGGTAAAGAAAATATCATTAACTAACATGTTAAACACAGAAAGTGTGGCAGATCAAAACAGTGGCCAAAACAGGAGCTCAAGAACAATTTTCAAAGAGGTATAAAAGCCAGTGATAAATCCTTTTTTTAAATATATATCAAGAGTCAAAAACAATCCTGAGAACAGGTGTCCAAAATGCAGTACAAAAAAAACATTCCTAAAGATGAAGGTGACAGCACAGAAACTAAACATTCATTATTTCCATGTCCAGTGTGGGAAAGTTCAACAAGCTCTTTGTAGGGACCTCGCTGACAAAGCTGTCTCAAATTCAATGCCGCAGGAAATGCTAATTAAAAAAAAAAAAAAAAAGAGGAGCGTTGCATGGGAACCACAGACCTGTAAAACCTTAGTCAAATTTTAGAATCTATTCTAAAAAACTGAATCAATGAACACACGCAACCACACAAACCACTGAAATCTTGTGAAGATGTGAAGGAGCACACTATTTTCCAGAAAAGCAAAGTCTTGGATTTTAATGAAGTTCTAAGAAAGTATCACCTTAGTACTCTGAAACATCCATGAAATCAACATGAATTTGAACAATTAGGAAAATCATTTAAGACAAAGATGGCTTTATCATTTTCCTAACATATATGCCTGTAACTTGAATTTTATGCATAATTCTCATCTTCTTCTCACAGAAGCAATGAAGTAAACCTCAAAAAAAAAAAAAAAAAAAAAAAAAAAAGGAAGAGAAGCCTGTCACAGAGGACTAAAACTTATAAAATGGCCTCCACAAAAATACCTGGGGAATGCCTCAACCTGGAAAAAAAAATTGAGTTACAGGATTTGCACTAGACATCTATACCATAATGAGTGGCATGAAGAAGGGGAATATGGATATACTGTCTACAATTGCTTCCAGTATGAGAACTAAGGAGCACCTAATGAAACCACCAAGTAGAAGTTTCCACAGAAATCTTCACACGCGGTACATATATGCTCAGAAACGTGCCACATGATGGGATGCTGAAGCTCACTTGTATTCAAAGGGAAACTAGATAAATGCAGGAATAACAATTCCATAATGGAATACCAAGTGCAAAGCTGCTGCGTTCCTTGCTAATGATACCTGGCAGTGGGACTGGAAGAACATTCCACACAACAACAGGCTTGCTCTGTCCTCTTCTCCACGGGTTTTATTACTGGCCTCCGTCACAGAAGGAATACCAGCCTGAACAGCCCTTTGATCTGACTCAGAATTGTTATTCCAATGTTACTTTGCTTTCTCTTTCAGAAGGATACAAGTGGATGGACCACATTAAAAATCACAGGTAGAAGTCAACAGCAATCTGAGAGAAAGAAAATACAAAACTCTCCTGGATGCATAACAGCAGTATTAAAGAGAAAGCATAATGTAGACAGCGGACATGTATCTGCTTTAACAGCACTGCTTTGGGTACTGCTATTTCACGGTAGTTTTTCTTATAATTTCAGTTGCCCTTGTATGCTATGATAAAAGACAAATCATGCAGTATGTGCACATTTGAATATGCATCTGAAACCTAATAAAGGCAATCTTTATTAAAGAAAAAAAAAGGATGCATAAAAGATCTGTAACAGAAAACAATGAGGGAAGTTAGCGTAATATTTAATTGCACACTTTTAAAGTGAAGTTTGATTAGCAGTCTCCTGACTTAAAAAGGTTCTCTAAATTGACTTCCCTCTCAGGTCTTATGTGGCAGCTGATTTTAATAGCATCGGCATTAGTAAATGTAAAGCCTCGTACAGCACGATGCTGCTCTTCCTTGGCTGCAGTTGTAAGTTCTGCCAGTCCAAATGAATGCCTGCAAGATGACATTTATAAAAGCATACTCGTTACCTGGTTACTTGCATTCTGTGGAACAGTGATGACAGTAATTATCTAAGGATTTTCACCGTAATTTTACTTACACAATTGCTTGCCAACACTTCAGGCAATTCAGTCTTACTCTTCTGACCACGAAGCTGCGTCTCACCCCCCTCCTTTATCTTCTTTATCTCCTTTATCCAACACTATTTGCTATTCCTTAAGTTACTGTGGGAACACACAATCTTAGTGGACAGCATATTTCCTAACATCTAGAATCTAGTGTTTTTTTCAGCTGCCTTCTCTTTACCAATGGTTTGAAGTGGACATCAAAAATTTCCAGAAACTTATCTAAAGTGAGGTAAGCCTGGGAAAAGAATAGATTCTGGAAGGAAGTTGTATGAAAATATTCTGTTCTCGTTTCACTGAGGGTCTAGTCTGAAGAACTTATATTCTAAACAAACTTCAGAAATAGGCACAGCAAATACAGCTTAAGTACAGTGATGCACATCAGCAAATCCTTCTGTAGAGAAACAGGGTTAATACCTCAAGAATAGCACCCTCCATACAAGCTTATGCTGTCTTCAGGACTGCTCCTTTCTTTTTGTCTTTGTATCAACAGCAACGTGCCTGTCAGTGTAAAAAAAACTGCAAAGACTGCCTCTCCATCTAGCTGTACACATACCATTAGTACATCCATCTGTACGAAATCCTTAAAAACTGCTGTATGGTCAAGACTTCTCTTAGGAGGATTTTACATCTTTCTTGCAAGAGGATACTGTAATAGTCTCTTTTCAATGTATTATAAGCTTCAGGATACAGTTTGCAAAAAAGATTTAAAATAACTTCTTGCAAGACTCCTACGAGCGTTGCTTTAAGAAGTTATGAAAGTTATCCTTAAATTGCAACTGCAAAAGGTACAGCTTATGAATATTGATATTTAGTATCTATAAGCAATCTTAAGAGGAAAAGCAAAGGAATTGCCAATGGTGCAAACCACTGTGGATATGCAGATAATATTCCATCAGACCCCTCACATCAGCTGACCTCTTTAGGACACCGCTCCAGCGAGAGATGCTAAATCCATTGCCTTGACATACAGCTTCTTCTTCAGTTTTGATTAATCTATTTAGAAGGCTTGGCATTCCTCATCTTTTCCTTACGTGTGTGTATGCACACACATAAATGAGGGAAGGAAAAGAACTAGAGCCCTGACAGTTTTCCTAGTGGCTGAAGACTTAAAGTAATATTCCTTCCTGAAGGCCCTTGAGAGAAAGATTTTCTAGAAAGATGCCATGTTCTTTGTTTCTCTGTCACTGCCTACATATGAATTTTGGCTAGGAGTCTTTTTTTTTTTTTTTTTTTTTTTTTCCTCTCCTGAAAATTGATCTTGAGTAAGTTTTTTGACTCTGGCTTGAGAAAATGATTGGTCAGTTATGACTCTGCTAAGCTGAAAAACACTAACTCTATAGCAGCTGTCTTGGGTAGATGATATGACAACGACGTAATGATGAAGACTCTACATCTTCCATGAGAAGAAAGAGGGTATACAGGCTGAGGAGTGATTATGCAAAGCTTCTCTGCTTCAAATCCTGAGCCCTCACAGAGCACCTCTTCTGATTGATCCTCTTGCCACTGGTTAAGCAGGAAAGAGAGGCTGTCTTGTAAAAGGAGGCCTCAGCATGTCATAGTAGCTTAGAACAGGCAACCGGGGCCTTACAGGCTGAACTATTTCAACATCTAGAAAGTAAACACTTATCAATAGGTCGCGTAGGAAAGCATTCTTTTCTACAAAGCAACAAAAATAATCCAAGGATGTTAATGAATACAGATCAATGGCATGCTCAATGGAGATTTGGTAAGTAAGGTATGAGACAAGAAAGATAAAAGTTAAAATTAAATAAGCAATCTTTCTTACGTTATTTTAACAGAAGAGTAGACTCATTTTGAGTCTGCAGAGCAAGTGTTGCCTGACTATCAGACAGACCATACGGTCCACCTATAACCTCTCAAGAATCAGAGGAATTCACGGCCTTCTCTTAGGTTGGTTTCCAACAGGCATCTCAAGCAGGCTAAATCAAAGGGCAGGTGATGGATGACAGCTGCTAATTCTTGCGTGCTATCCTGAAAAAGACATCAGTTGCTGATGTCTACTCAGGTTGTTTTCTCTTGCCCTTCTTTGTTTTCATCTATTCTTTCCTGGATTTATGGACATCTTGGCTTAGCCAGACAAAACTTCATGTCTTAAAGCCAGTTACCAGGAAGGAACCTATCAGCAGTGTTACACAGTATTATGCTAATACAGGTCTACCAGATCTGAGTTAGTTTATAGGACTGGGCTGCTCCATCTTTCTCTAACACCACCCTGTAAACAAGTCAGCATTTTTAATTTTCTTCTTGTACTAACTTTGCACTTGATCCTCAGATCTGGATGGATTACGAAGTCCTTGCTTGTTTTCAAAGAAGTAATATCAGACTGTAACAAAAGCAGCCAAAATTCTAGCCTTCCTCAGCTTACTTGTTTCTCCAGAAAGGCCAGTTAATACTAGAATACTGTCCAGCAGAAGATTCATTTTTTATAAACAACCTCACCTACCAACTTTAAAAAAAAAAAAAAAATATATCACCCGGTGACCTAAAAATTGCAGTTATTGCTAGAATTTTTAAGCGTAGGAAGGCATAAAATCACCCAGCTTTTGGTCATACACAAACTTTAGACTCATAACATAGTGAGAACTATTACATTTTTAGTAGTTCAATGAAAATACTTCACAGCAGTAATGATAAAGCATTTTAGCTTTGAAATAGCACACCAGAAAAGGATAACCACAGTTTACGCCAAACACCCAGCCAGCATATAATGCTTTCATTTTAGGCCAACCCGCTCCCACCCCAATCTTTAGACATGCTTAAAATGTTTCTCATCAGCTGAAAGAAAGCACACAGAGCCTCTGCTGAATCTGTTCCATTTGTGAATAGTATTTTTACACACATACACTTGTTCTTTCTCACTGAGGAACAACCTTGGTAAAAAGTCAAGAGATGTTGGGGCACCCAATTTCCACATTATGCACTTAAATTCAAGTTTGGAGGTCACATAATTACGTCAAAGCTGAACAGCAGGCAGTGTAGCAGGTATGTATTTCAATTGCAATTACTGATGAGGTACCATACTACTGTAGCCCAAAGACCTCAGGCCAGTTGAACCTTGCCCAGTCATCACAGAAACACACCAGATGGCAATGACTTATACACAGCTTCACTTCCCTGTATCAGCGCTCAACTGTCTCCTCTGATAACGTCAGAATAATCCGTCATTCTGTAGCACTAACTATTTCTTCCAAGGGAAGGATAGTTCTGTGGCTAGGATATTTTTGATGAGTTATGTTGCTACTTAACAATGATGTAATCAAGATAGGCAATCTAGAAAACAATTCTGTGAGGAACAGTGTGTTAGAAAAACTAAGGTAATCTTACGAAGTTCTCAACAACATTTTGCAATAAACAAACAAGAAGCCACACAGCTAATAGCTTGCTAAGCTCCCAATCTAAAAACTTGCAAGATTTATTTAATTCCATGTTGTATAGTATAATGAAAATAATTAATGTTTTGGAATTTATAAACAAACGTACCCCATATGAGGTAAGAAATGCTCAGTATCGGCATAAACCATTTTCCATTCTGGATTTTATATAAGCAAAGTCTGTAAGCAGAGCACAAAAGATATGGAGGTTGGAGGGTGCAAAACAGACAGATGATGGGGAAGCCCCCTAGGGTAGTTTATTTTAATACAGATCTTGCATTGTACTCCTGAATATCAGTGTTAGGAAAAAAATTCAATAAATTGTTTTTATCACCTAAAAACCCAGATGGCCTTCAAGGAGCAGTTGTTCAGGATAAACTCCGCTATCCCAGAGGATTTTCAGTTTAATAATATAATAAAAAATAGATCAAAAAAAATGTTTTTCAAAGTCTAGCTCATCTTTGTCCACCTATGCAGAGATATGGGTATCAGAAAAAATGAGCATTCAACAACTATAATGGATAATTTCCAATGTGCTATATGACAAGTTAATGTTAAGTATTATGGTTTCTACTTTTCAAATGAGCTGACATTCCCATCCTGCATAGCAAACTTTCTTAGCATCAGAACTTGTATCAGGAACACGATTAAAACTGCCAATTTTTTAATCAAGTCAGTGTTCACCATTTTTACCATTAGATTTATACTACATTTCTGCCTTTAACCTGTGGTCAAAATAACATATGTAGAGCATAAACCCAACAGTTTTCTGTGAAAACTGGGCAACAAGTTTTCATATGCAGTGCAGTTGTTTATTCACCAGTAGATCTTATAATAACATATGGCTGAACAATGGAAATTTGGAAGGCCAGCCACTACCCATTCATTCATACATAAGAAAATCACTGTTCTTGAACCTCCGAGGAGATGTAAAGTACCCTTAAAAGCCAAGGAGAGAGTTTATAATTATATGCTGTCAATCAATCTAAAAAATTAAGAACAAACGAACAAAAAAGGCTTCAAGAAGGTACTTTCAAGTAATTAAAATAAATCCCAAACAAGATACTGCAAGCCAACCCCTTATCCCACTTCCAAAAACAGTATGAAAAGTTACAGAAAGAGTTCCTCTTGATGCATTTCTCTACTAGAGAGAATTACTAATTAGAAGTATAAAGTAATACGACTTCCTACCTGTTACAATAAGTTATGTCTAATTCTACCTAAAGAAATTTCAGAGGAATTTTCCAATTAACAGATAAGGGGATTAAGGGAATAGGTAAATATCACTGGGCCTGAAGCAATCAGTGACGATAAAAAAAAAAAGTAGATCACAGATATGCAAGGATGTCTGTAGAAAAACCAATCAAGAATGCATGAAAGGGACTGTGTAAAAATCTGACTTCTCTCAAAGTACTGGAAAGAGGACTGTGATATGCATCAAAAATTAGTATTTATAGCAATCAGGAAAGCAAAGCTTTGTTTCATGGGTGAAGTTTAAACATAAATACCTAGGCAAAAGCTGTTAGATACTAAATTATGACTTGGTTTTGTGCTTTATAAGCCAAACTAGATCTACAGATGCTGGGATTGCACAGCAGTGCTATGGGCGTCCTATGGCATGATGCAGGCTGAGCTCTGCACTAGACAGTACAAATGAAAGATGAGGGGTGCCACATGACCCCCATCCCTTTCTTTTCCAAAGTTCTACTGCTAAGTCCTTTCATCACATCCTTTCTCGGATTTCTAGCTTACGTCTGTCTCTGTGATGAGCATACATGCACATAGATGTATGCATATATATTTATCACTCGCTTAGTGCTATCAGTCTTCTTTTGAAGACAACAATGGAATGTAACATTGATAAAATTTGCAGAATTGGAGCCAATCCACACTAGGAATAATATGCTATGTAAACACAGTCATACATTCAAATACCATCCTCTGGAAGTCTTACAGACAGATATCTTTCTTTCACATAAAACAAATACATTTTCTTAACAGAATAGTATCATTTTGAGAATTCAGTAATCTCAAGAGTATGCATAAACTAGAGTTTATGTTGACAATTCAAAGTACATTTCAGCTAAAACTGCCTCACCTACCCATAGAGATAGAAACTGATAGACTCCTTCCTCAAATTGCTTTGCAGAACAATTTTGGTTCTGCACATTGTTATCAAAACCCAGGCTGCTAAGCTCAGATTTGTATTATATTACTTATGCTGCCTGCCCAACAGTAGCAGTGTTGTAAGCTTACCTTTAGTGAAAAGTGGCATCGTCTTCCACACTGGGAACTTAAAGAGAGGTTGAAAGCAATTTCAATTCTGTTTTATATCTGTGGACCAGTACATTTTAGAGCATTTATTGTAAATCATACATTACACTTCCTGTCACAGATTAGTTACAATGAAGTATTCCAACATAAAAGATAAATGTTTAGGGATTCATCCTCTTAAGAGGCTTATGCCCTTGGGAAAATGCTTCCCAAATTTTCTTTGTGTTCTTACGCATTATTCAACAAACTTTGAAAAATGAATAATTTTCTCCCTGATCCGCCTCTTACTTACAAGAGGAGGCATTTTCATGCATTTTCAATTATTTTTGCATGGCTGTAGAATGTATAGACCTCTTCTTATAAGACTGGTGAAGTACTTATGCATTTATACAGTCTAGTCTTCTTCAAAAAAGCTGGGTAGACTAACCTCATTTAAATACTTTGGTATGAACCAATTTAAAAAAAGCAAAGGATTGTACCGTGAAAAATAAGTGACTTCCAACCATTATAGGTTACTCTGACAGAGACTTACCATCAAAAGTATCCATTTCAGCATCTTTTTGATATAAACCAAAAAGAATCTAATTTTGATTATGTAGCTTATTCCTAGCTTTGCTACTCATGGCACTGACAAAGCCTTTACATTAGTGTGATTGACTTGGTATCAGAAGAAATACCCATGTAAAAGACTGCAAGCAGGGGTTAACTTTTCCTTCACCTTAAAAGTGGTTTCTTATTGCACCCCCATCCCAGACAGGCTCTGTGGAAATGAACACTGGATTGCCAGAAACAGTTACAATTTGGGTGTTTTCCCCCTTCTCCCTATTACATTTTATTTATTATACTGGAAACAAAACTTTGGCAAATAGTCAGCAGATGAAACCTTGTCAAATTAGTAGCTACTATTTCACTGAAAAATGTAAACTGTCATCAAAACAGTAAATTTTAAATTATAGAACAAATCAGCTTGTGAAAAAGAAAGCCATCCTATGTGAAAGCGCAGAGAAACCTCCCACTCTCAGCATTTTATACTTTCTAAATTCGTATATTAAAGTGCTGAGGTATTGTGCTCAAATTCAAAGTCCTCTCTATGCTCAAATTCTATTAAACAAAAAAAAATTTTCACGTATTTGAAAAGTACAGCTTAATGTTCCAGAATGCAGACTGAAATGCAATTGCACAACTTTTTTTTAGTCACAAAAAGCTGTAGAAGGGTATATTTGTAACTGAATACGTGTATATGTGCATTCATGCATATGCATTCTTACTGAATACATCTATAATATTCTTTGACTATAAAAAAATAAAAAAGTACAGAACAAATTCATTTTTTTGCAATCAGCAGATACAACAAAATCATTTAGCATATTTAAATTGTTTTGTAAATTCAGAATGAAGATGCAGAGACAACTCATCTCAGAACACATTCAAATAACTTGAAATCTGCAAACATGGAACATGTCATATTTTAAATAATTCACGTTTTTGCATCAACTACAACTTTACTAATTTGTTTCCAATGAGAACCCTTACACCCCTCAGTGAGTGCCCTTCCGTGGGGAAAGGCAGACGTGATTGCATGTTTTTGATTATTTTTGAAGTGCAGAACCCTTTGGCAGGACTTCCAAAGCTAAGGAGACAGTGAGCTTGATACATCCTAAAACAAGTACACGGGACATTAAGCCACTGCTTTCAGGTCAGCTTGAATTCTGAAAATATTCACTAGCTTTCTATGACAGAAGATTCCTGATACCTACCTTTTTAACATTATTTTTTTCATATGGCTTTCCATATGGCATACTGTAAAATCTGTGACTGAATTTGACTCTTATTACAATTTTTGAAGTGGTGGGAGGAAGACAAAAAAGGCATCACCTCCTAGGCCCCCCACAGGTAACTCAAGCAACCAAGTAAATCAACGTGAAAAAAAAATATATTTTTTTTTAATCTACAAAACAAACAGTAGCCATCTTCTAATCAGCGGTTGTGTACCTCTTAGTCAACAATATGCTATGTCCACGTTCACTAAGATGAGTGTTTGTTTTTTTTTTTTTTTTTTTTTTTGTTTAATTACATGATATACAACCTGTAACGTTGAAAAATAAAATTTAGGCATCTCTTTCAGTATTGCTTCCCAGAAACATGATACATACTGAAAGCTGCTACTGTTAAACTAATCCATAAGCAATTTGTAAGCAGCAGCTTACTATCAACACTCACAGCTTCATCTACCAACTCAAATACATAATTTTTTTTTCCATTAGACCTGCTCCAGAAATCTCCTGGCTCTGCCAGCTACAACACTGTCAGTGAGGAAAAGTCAGTCAAATAATAAACAAGATGGGGACCAAAGTCTGATGCAGCAGAAACACACTGTGCACAGTATAGCAGGGAATACGCACCTCAGGGAGTATGCATGTTTCTTCCACTACCAAATTTAGGTTGCAATTGTTCTGAATGATGAGGAATGAAGTCATACTGACGGTCTGCAGCTGAGGTGCCATCACACTGCCTCTGGGATGTACGTACATGTAAGCGAGCAAGAGTTCGGCTTCACCCCCTGGCTTCTCACAGAACTCCGTGCAGCCATAATGAAATTCTGCTCCAAATTTCTCCTCTTTCACAAGAGAAGTTAGCAGTTATCCCAAGAAAACTAAATTTGCATCCTGTTTTGTGAGGGAAAATAAGCTTTATGTGTGAAGGAATGGGACAGAATCCCCAGCCTAAGCACAGAAAACGCTTTTGAGTTGAAGAGAAAGCTGTACACCCGGGCATGCAGCACATTGCTAGAGGCTCTAGAAGTAATAAGAAAGGGGAAAATAAAGGGCAGACACCAATCTCCATTCCAAGGAAGTGTTATTTGGCAGGGACACATACATGCCACAGTTTAACCAAATGCTAAATGCAAACTTTAGCATCCCACAGGTCTTACTTAAATAAGAATAATTCAGAAGCCAAGGAGCTAGAAATACCCCTGGGGATTACAACAGCAGGAAGCAAATGTACCACTAGGAACACTGCTCTTGGAGTTCACATGTAAATCTACTTCACCGTAGCTCGAGTGTTTTTCTACTTCTTTTCCCTTTGACAAATTTAGAAGAAACATTTCAATGTCAATCTTCTGACCATTTTAATTCATACTGGTTTTATATCTGTCACTCTACTACGTATTTTTAGTTACTTGTTAAAGATCACTCAACTACATCTTGTTAAAGTGTCAAACAAGCGAACATGACAGGAGGAAATTATCTATTCTGAGGACCAGGGGGACTGAATTCTTTGGCGTGCAGGTGAGGTTCACACCAGGGGGATTCTTCACTTGATTCTTGTTAGGCTTGTATTATTGCAGGGTGACGTTCTCCAGCACTCCTCAGGAAAACCAGAAAACTGGCTTTCGTTACTTTCCCTCGTTTCTCAAGCTTCCATGGAAAGTGTTATCCTCTAAGTCTGCAAAATATAATTCTCCATTAAGCTTGATGGGAGTCTGCTTCCTGCCCAAAAGAAGGAAGCATCTTCTAATGTGATGTAGCATGCCATCATTTAAAATTATTCCACTACTCCTCAGTAAGGGGGGATTTGAGCCTTTAACAGTAAGAGTAAAACCATAATCAGGAATGATTGTTCTTAAAAAATTGCTGCATTCAATTCAAACATAAAAACAATCCCAAAAAACTACCATATGTGTCAACAATTAAATCTCATCTGAAGAACAACTTTGCTGTTCTATACGTCCAACTTGTTTTACCAAGCAAAGATTTGCTCACAGACAGAGACTAAAATACTAATTAATACAGAGCCTCCTCTTTAAAGTTTGGGCAAGTTCAGGTCTCATTTGTATGTCTTCCAGGAAGAGCAGAATCTCCTAGGAAGCCAATCATCTACAACTAATCCAAAGCCTATTTATTCTCTTGCCTACTTCAAACTGAAAACCTACTTGCCTTTTTTTTTTTTTTTTTTTTTTTTATCATAAACCCACTCATGAAACAAAGATGGGAACTTCAATTTTACATATGGGTTTTATTGGGGTAGAGCTTCCAAATATCACACCCCTAGTAAGATGCCAGGCTTTCTTTTCACACCAGCTGATGTAAACCGAGTCTAAGCAATCCTTGTCACTTTAGAACTGCACTACCTTAACGCATATTTGGGTTCTTCATATAACTTACACGCAGAAGTATGATGCAGCACATCAGTCTGCTTGACAGGGGTGGCCTCCACCTTTACAACCACTGAATCAGATTTATGGTAGTATACAGTGTTGTAAAACTTTTGTTTGTTTGTTTTGTTTTAACAAAAGCATCCATACTTTCTCTGTACTTGAAAACATGAAGGTCTCTTCACATGAAGTGACCAACCTGCTATTAAAACACTGAAAATTAACAAGTTCTTTCATTGAGATGTCTGTCACTGACAGATACCACAGACAAAACTAAAATAAAATGATAGTGCAGTTTACACCTTATAAACAAGCAAGTTCCAGTGGCACCAATAAAAATAACTGCTGCAATTGAATTTGGGTATGTAAACTTTGCAGCTTCTGAGCTCATCGTTTCAGAGCAGACAGAGAAGGCTCTTTGGACTGTCTAGTACAAAGAACACACAAGGATGTGGGCAACATCTCTACCTGAAGCAAAGAGAAAGAACAACCAAATCCTTTCTGGAAAGAGCACATCCTTTTAACATGATGCTGATGTGCCTCTGAACCAAAATCACACGCTGCTCCTGAGCATATTCTGTATCCGCACCTACATACAGACACAGGGCATACAGCTCTATGCCATGTATACATGGATTATGGAGTCTGTGTAATAAATATATAGATATATTCACCAGAAGTGTGTGTTTATACTTGCTTTTGTAATATATACAAAAAGACTTAAATTCCTACTAGTGTGTCGCTGTAAAAAAAAAAAAAAAACCACAAAAAAACTCTGTGCTTTGTGCTTCCACTTTCTGAAACATCCAGTGGCCAAAAATGTGCTTGACCTAGAAGTCCTGAATACTATATGTATAGATACACATAAATACACACACACATATGCATATATATGAACACAGACTAAAACCTAGGAAATGCTAAGTGTGGAGTGGTAAAGAAACCACTTTTTTTTTTTCCTGAGTTACTTGACTAGACTTAATACTTGAACATTTAGGCTCCTAGCCTGTTTCAAAGATATGCTTTTTTTGTTGTTGTTTTTCTAGCAACACAGCTTTCATAGCAGTTTTTATTTTTACAAGATGACAGCATGAGACTGGTGAATATAGTTGGCTACATTTTCCAGAGTTTTCATAGATGTCCAAGGTCCTTCACATTTCTGCCCTTTGCTGCACTCTTGGAAATGATTTTGTAACGCCGACCATGAGCACATATTTGTCCACGTCTTCCAAAAAACATTTTTGCAATTTTCACACAGCCTCCTTCCTACGGACTTTCACAGCTGACCTACTCCTTTCTCTCTCAATCCTGCATTTTCTACTGAGACATGCTTATGAAAAAAGCAGCAAAACGTTCACTATATTAAAAGCAGTCTGAGGATACTAGTAATTATTTGTTGAGAAGAATAAAAGCTTTTGAGTGATTCATAGAGGTAAATCTATGCACGTAATTAAACAATTTAACTGTTCTTATTTTTAACCCTGCCTTCCTTTCTACCTTCTCTTGCTCATCCTATCTTCCTGCATTTCAAGTCAAACATAAGCTTTCTGATGCAAGGATGTGCATTTTTATGTAATCATATCATGTACAGTGAAATGAAACCACTGGACCATTTAAATGCTACCGAGATGCACAGAAACAGCACAAATCCATGTATTTACCCTTGTTTTACATCTTAACAAGGAATACAGGCGAGTAATTCACCTAGCACTTTTCATAGCTTTCAATCTAAGATGCATGTTCTCACCAGAGTTGCATCATTACCACTATCACCTGCATATATTGAGAAGAATACATAAATTGTCACAACAGTCTAGTTTTCATTGGGATTCTAAGAGAATTCAGTATTACAAAGCTTAATGTTTGCATGGGTTTAGGGAGAACGGGGAAGCCAATGTTCTCTTTCCCAAAAACTTATTTCCCTGAGGTAAAACAATTCAAGCCAGGGATTACGTTTTTTTTAGTAGTACTACAACGCTCAGCTGATAGCAGCCAGGTCTCTTGCCTCTGAGATTTCTAAACACCGAATGAATAGGCCTCTGACTTCCTAGAAAACTCAAAAACACCTATATCTATTCCAGTTAGTTTTCATACTATTTTTGGCTTCTACTTCAAAAGAATATTATTATTTTTCTGAACTTAGAAATCAAAACCAAACACTAGCATATTAAAACTACTACTCACTCTACTAAAAGTCCATTTGCTTTTTTTTTTTTTTTTTTTTTTTTTTTTACCACTGAGAGATGAATGCAAACTTCAGTCTTAATAGAAAAACATGAAATATATTTCTCTACAGGTTTAATTAAAAAATATAAAGCTGGATCCATGACATCCAGATTACAATGAAATCCTTACGCTAAAGAGATGTTGGCAGCAGAAATTTCTTGTTACACTGACATCTAAACATTTTTGAGTGAGTTACTCACATAGACAGTTATTATCCATGAAACATTCCCCCCCCCAAGCATTATCTGCCCAAATGTAGAAAAAAAATGAACAACAAAACAAACAAAACAAAACCACCACCACCACCAAAAAAAAAACCAACACCAAACTGAACTACTACTGGCTGTTGTTAAGAGGCTGAGACTTATCCATCTGCTATTAAACAGCGGCAGAAGGAAACTACAAGGGCATTTTAGAGGAAATAGCCCAGAAAGTTTTATCTATGTATTTCTCATTACATGTACTTCACAAATTTGATGTTTGTAACATTTCCCCCCCAACAGAGGAAGTTGCACAAAGTCAAGGAGCATATATTGATAAACCCCCATCCTTTGGCTGTACTGAGGGCAAACGCATAATTGCAAGCTATTGTCACTCAATTTCCTGAAATTCACCAGTTTTTGTCTTAATCCAAAAATGTCATACAAGTCTTTTTTTCCTAAGAAACCTACAAAGATAACAGGGCTCTAAAAATCCCAATTTGCATCTTTAACCACTGCTGATCAAGGCCAACTGTAAACTTTTCATTTCAAAATTCCTTTACATTGCTGCATTTACTCCATTCAAAGTTGCATTCCGAAGTAAATGGAATTTCCTCTTTGAAAAGGCTGCAAAATTTAGCTTATATTGCTGGCATACTGCTGCTCAGCAGAACTGGGAGCACTGTGGGCTGAGCTTTCCCAAGAAGCCTGTGATACCAAGGAAATAAATCAATACCATGTGCACAGAACTCCATTTTCCAAAGAAGTTTAAAATGATAGAGAAATGAGCTCATAAATAGTTTATTTTAAAATGGTTCTGGAAACTTTCGTGCACTTCATTATCCTTCAGGCTATATTGAAATTGTCAACACAAGCGTGACGGGCTACCTTCACTATTTTGAATGCATCAGCTGTCACTTACCAGCTCTATCATTCCTCTGCCATCCATTCCATTTTTAATTGTACAGAAGAAATATAAATAATACTCTGAAATACATTTTAGAAAGATTGATGCATAGATTGCTTTCCTGAATTTTTCCCTGTAATTATTTTTCTGAACAAAAAAGCACTCTACCAGTTCTTCCCTTCACCCTTCCAAAAACACTTTTTTTTTTTTTTCCTTTTTAGCAGTGGAAATGCAGCAGTTTTCCTCATAATGGATTCTTGAAAAGCAGTTCAGAAGCTGATGACTCCAGTTCTATGCACAGTGTTAATTTTAAAAAAAAAAAAAAAACAACAAAACAACAAAACACAAAACACTTCACTAAAAACTAAGTCATGACATAAAAGTAAAATCTATGCCAAAACCTTATTTTCTTTTAAAATGGTAGAAGAAAAAGATGTAAGTTCAGTAACAGACTGATCTTTATGTCAATGAATATGTAACAGGACAGGAATAAGGCCTCTGCATTCCCATTTCAAATTATTCTGAAAAGCTGTTAGCTGTATTATTACGAGGCAAGTCTAGCCTAGTAATAAACCTGCTGGGGATTAGAAACTATTAGGCTCACTTTCACTGTACCCATGTGCACAACTGATATGATTACAAGCATATAGGGGGTGATAAACAGAGCCCTCAAGGAAAGTATTTCCACCTAGCTGACTCCAAAACCAAATCAGCAAGCACCAATAATTGGAAAGGAAAATGTGGAGAGGAATTCAGCATGCATTTTGAGAACCAGCTCTTGAGTTGCCCTGTGAAACTCTGTCACATGCATGCAGTCATCAACAGCTCCTACACTGTTATACCCTGGCAGGGCAGCCAAACGTGAATGCAGTGCTACTCTCCTCTCAAACTTCGCCTCCCCCTAGATGACGCAACTCAGTGCAACATGCTATAAATTGATTAAAAGAAGAGCATTGTTACCGTTCTGACTTCAAGAAGTGCATAAGGAGTGGAGGCTTGCCCACCAACAGCACGAGGACATTTCATTTAGGATGCCCCTCTGTGGAAAAGCAGCCCCCTTCTTCCTACACGGCATGAAGAAACTGCTCTGAATTTTCAGTTATCAGGCCCAAAAACCGGACCCACACAAAATAAGTTATAGATAATCACACATCCTTTAGAAGGAAGCCTTTATGCAGCACTTTGTTTGGCTGGGGGGGGAGAAGGTTGTGGTGCGTAAATAGTGCAGAGGCTGAGACATAACAGATGGGTGCTGGAGACATGCCACAGAAAATGCAGTGGCTGACAGGATCTGTTATCCCTTAGTGGCTGCAGATAAAACCTTTACAGTTTAGGATAAAGTTTCATTAAAATAAATGTAGCTGCTGACAAAAAAAAAAAGAAATAAAAAAAAATACAGCCACTAGAGAAGACTAAGTGTATGACAATGAAGGTGTCACCCCACAGAGAGGATTTTGCGAATTTAAAATAATTTATATATACATGGCTGCAGAAGGCTTGCCTAAACGGAGATTTTACAATTTGGATACCCACAACAAACTTCATTCTCCATTACGATGTGAAAAGGCACAGGAGGAATTAAACCCCTTTTCCCACTTTTTCCTGAAAGATCTGATGTCTAAACAGCTAACGAATCCTCTATGCGCCAATTTGTGTGCTGTCAGAGTTTTACAAGAGATTTGGCAACTACTCTGATGTAGAAAACTGTCAAGTCGTCCCTATTAGAAGCTATTGGAAGAAATCAAAGAACCACACAGAAAACTCAAATGGGCACGAAAAGGGTAACCCCTCACAAAGGCCAACTTATTGTAGGGAAGGAAAAAAAACATCCATTTTATGCCCCTTTAAGACCATAATCTTAAGTACTGCGATATAAACAACTATGTGGTTACAGAATAATGTCACAGAACAAGAAGCAGCTTTTATTCATGAAACGTTTGACAAGAATTATGACTAAAATAGTTTAAACATTGTATTCTTTCATCTACAATGAACTTCATTAACAGGAAGGTATCAGTTGCAAGTAGGCCGAGATATTTTGACTCTCAGGATAACACCAGTAAGTGGATAATTAACTGGGCACTCAAGTTTCACAAATATTAAGCTGAAAGTATTGACCTGGAAAGGGGATAGCAGTCATACAATTGAGCCAGTATGAAACTAACGACTCCAAAGAAATGTAAAAACCTGTAGGTTGCTCCTCTTGGCCCAAATGAGTATTTTCTCCCTCTTGCAATGAGATAATCACTGGACATGGGGCTGTTACACAGCTAAATTGAACCTTAGGAGGTTTGGTCAGAGCAGAACCCCACACTGCCAAATTGTGGAAATAACCTTGTTGGTTTTAGGAGGCACATAAAAGTCCTGGACAGAAATCATACTGGTGTTTCCGTAAAGACATTGCAAACTGCAAACACTACGTTAGCTGGCATTGCTTTGAAAAAAGTTATGGAGCCTGAGTGTTTCAAAGGACAATGAAAGTACATAAAAAAACAGCTAAACAGGCCATTTAGTTTCTGAGTATTTCCAAGATTCAAAGGGAGTCAAGAACTTTTTATCCTAGTAAAAAGAGCTGGAACAGACAAGGCTGACTGATCAGCACAGTTTCTCCAAGAGAAGAGCAACACAATCCTGACCAACATGTAGGTAAGGGCCTCATTGACTGAGAAACTATCTTGTACCTGTGTTGTTGGCATCCATTCCTCTCACTTGCACTTACAGAAACCCAATCACTTTCCTTTAGCCACGTCAACTATCATGGACAAACTTTCAGACTTACATTCAAGACACTCAAATTCTGATAGGTATTAAGGAAAAACATAGCACCAAACAGCATAAAAAAAAAAAGCCAGTCCTCCTCTCCAAAAACGTAATATATGACATACGATATGTCCTGGTAGGGAACAAAAGGGTAATCAAGCTAACTTGAAATTACTGTTAAAAAGTTGAAAGCTAAATTAAAATACTTTATTTTTCAACTTACTTAAAAGTCCCTATATTGTGTCCCTGTGTGTATGTTTGTACAAAGAATCACAGAACCACTGAGGTTGGAAAAGACCTCTAAGGCCATCTAGCCCAACCTTTAACCTCGTACTGACAAGTCCACCACTAAACCATGCTGCTAAGTTCTGCTTCTACACACTTCTTGAAGACCAACAAGGATAGTGACTCAACCACTTCCCCGGGCAGCCTATCCCAACGCCACGCAATCCATTCGGTAAAAGAAACTTATCCTAATATCCATCCGAAACCTCCCCTTGTGCAACTTGAGGCCATTTTTCCTCACTACTTGGTGCTTGGGAGAAGAGCATGATCCCCGTACGGCTTTTGCACATTTCCTGAAGAGACTTTGTTTTGTTTTACTCTGCAACAGAATTTGAACAGCACCTCCTTCCTCCACAAGTGCCTTCTGCCTCCATAGTTTACCTTTAGTATATTCAGGAAATCTAGACATCCCCTTCTGTGCTCCTCTGGAGTAGAAAAACTTTCAATTTCCTTCCAGGTCTTCTGCTACCCAGTTCCCTCTACTCTGTTGCATGATAAACATGACTCCCTTTCCCAGATTATTAGAGGTGGAAGGCAAGCTAAACAGCAAATGATCCTGCTGATGCTGCAGTGGCTTAAAAACAAACAAACAAACAAGAAAAAAAAAAGAGTAAAAAACAAATACTTCAGAGTAAATCTAGAGACTGGGAGTTTCCCTGGCAACAATGGCTGCAGGATTTCTATGGGATCAGTGGTGGCTGTTGGTTCCTAGGAAACCACTAGCTTAATGCTAAGGCTTGTGATGCATCTCTGAACTTGACTCGTTCAACGAGATCCTAGAGTGGGGCAGTAGAAATGGGGTAAAAGGGAAGATTTAAGTGAATGTGATGGAGATCACCACAGGAACAGCAGTACAACAGGGAAGGAAAGGCTAGGAGCAGGGCCTCACATTAGGCTCTGACCTTCAGTGAGCTGGCAGAGATTGGCCTTAATCATACAGAACAGGTTGTTAGAGTCAGGCCCTTAATTTGTAACAGCTGTAAGATTTTATGAGAGACCAAGAGATGGTCCTGATCATTCTTTCCATATATCATTTTTAGCTAACCTCTACACTAGAAATGAGCAAACATTTTGGTTGTATTCTCTTATGTCAGAGAGAGTGAAGGATTTCTCTATTTTGTACAACTGCTACAAAATCTGTTGGCTTTTGTTTCCTGCTTATATAATAGCTGTACAACATCACACTGCGGTCCAGCTTCAGAAACTAACAACCTCTGCACAGCAATTTGTGTGTCAGAAAATGATTTTCAGTTTTTATTTTTATCTTTTGGAGAAAATTTCAGAACATGTGTTTTGATTTTAGCAAGCTTCTTGAAAATTTTGCCCATTTATCTTCTCCACCTAATGCATTTCCCTCCCTCCCATCACATTTCCCATCAAAGAAAGATCAAGATTACCCTTTGAACTTCAAAGCACCTTACAAATTTAACTTACTCTGAACATCCCTGTACAGAAGAAGATCATTATTATCCATTTGGCTGATGAGATGTCCAAGAGCTACTACTGAGAAGCTTATGTGGTTTATTCTTGCCAGGAGATTGTAACAGCTTACATGAGCCCAGTAAAACCTGAAAGCATGGTTCTTCCCCGTGTTTTTAACGTCTGGTTGGAAAATATACTTGCAACATTTTCTGGCTGTTACAGTCTGTCATCACAGAAAGGCACCACACGGATTTTGCATCTGTCAAAGTTTGCAAATGAGCCACAGGATACTGAGCAAAATGCGTGGCAAACAAAGGCAGAAACTGCTTTGAGACATAGATTCACCATTAGAAGCTGTGATGCCATTCAAGAGCCAAAAATGGACTATGGACAGTATGAGAATGAGGTACACTGTCCACCTGCTTCTTTCTGTATCAATTAAGATATTAAAACATGACAGATTAGGAAAGAAACTGGAAAAGCTATTTGTTGCTGTTCATCAATTGGCAGACACATTACTGAGGGGAAAAAAATGGCTCAAAAGGAGAAGACCTTGGTCTTTGTTTTCCCATTGTTTTTTTCCCCCGAACTTATCAACTCTACAAGGAGCTCCTGACACTGTCCTCCTGAATGCCCTTTATCATTGATAAGTACATAAGTGGTCTTTCACTTCTATCCCTCCAGCACAAAGTAAACAAATTACTTTCTGTTGGAGGTTGAAGATTGTAAGAGCTAAACTTTCAAATCAAACAAGAACTAAGACATCATCTCTATCTCAAAATTATACCTTGTATAGCATGTAAGTACCCTACCAAATAAAATGGCTACGTATAACATCTTCTCTGATGATGGTTAGGAACTCTAAGCACTTCAGGACACACTCATTACTCAAACTACATGGATCAGCAATATCCACGTTACTGTGATACATAAATTGTGATGTTCTGTGATTACAGTATGGCAGGTTTGCTAGTGATGAGATCAGATCTCATTTTAAACAATAGGATGATAGGATGGCAACAAAATGGAGCAGCCTCCTGCACAGTCAATAATTGGTACTAGCCATATAGAATAGTAAGTGGATACTAGTGCTTCATGGGCTAAAAACACAGACACTTTATTTTTGTAGAGTACACTCTACTTTTATAGAGTACACTTTTTTTTTTTTTTTTCCTCTCCTAAGGATTTCCAAGAGAAACAGAGAAAGGAGGTTGCTAAAACGTATGGGCCAAACTCAACTGAAAAACAAAACAAAACAAACAAACACATACACACAAAAAACAGCTGCAGATGATGCTTCCACACACACCAAATCACATATTGTGCACTGGGGAATGACTCCACCTCTGTCCAGTGATTCCCCAGTCATTATGAAACTACCCTCATGTAAGCAGGGGAAAGAGAAACTGTTGGCATACAGAGGAATGTTTTTTACAAGTTCTGGGTGCTACTCCTCCACTTCACCACAAGTTGACCCACACTGGATTACTTAGCACCTTGTTAATTGTGCCATGCCTAAGCTGGAACTAAATATTTTTAATGCAAGTCTTTTCCAGCCAAGGTTTCCAGCCAAATCAGTCTACTGAAATTCCAAGTTAACAGATGATAAAATAATCGGTGAACCCCACCTCAACTATTTTAAATAAGTAGGCTTCATCCTTATTTACTGAAAGTACAAAGGGGAAAGATCTCTGCTTAGTTTTCAGCTCTTCCACCTTTTCTCAAAGCTACTTTGCAGACTAATTAAAAATTCATGCCATTTATACAGAAAAGATCTGTATGAAGAATTGCAATTCGCTCTGGACTTGCTAGTCTTGAATTGTGTACTTTTGTCCTGTTTAGACTCTTTGATTTTATTTTCTCTTTAGGGTCATTTTTTCATACTCGGAGGAATATACATGAAATCCTGAGAGACTGTACCATTTTCACGCAAGGAAAATTAGCAATGTTTCTTTTCTGAAGGAAAGATATACTTAACCACAGTGTTACAAAACAGTCACTCTCAAAAAGCATCTGCTTGGTTCTGCCAATACAAGTCTTGGTCCATACAAATTTGCTGTACAACATTCTTAGCAGGGTGTTAACAGGACCACAGAAGCTGAAGCATTATGTTTCTGGAACTGAGTCTATGTTGCCAAACATACACATGCTCAGATCCACAAGAAATGTTTCCCATGGCTTCCCCACTACCACCACCTTTGGAGAACTTTCCCTTCCACTTTACTCCTAATTTCAGAGGAGGGCAAGAGAGACCTTTGAAAACTATTTAGTGAAAAGGAGATTTGCCTATTGCATATATAGAATAGGAGAGGTACATCTGCAATCCCTGTTTTGTCTCATTCTCACCAGGAATACACCTTCAGTCTTCTACCTCTCGGGTATGAGAGAGATGTCCTGGTACCCCAGCTCTACCCCACCTCTCAATACAGGCACACACACTCTATCTCCCCAAACTGTTTTAATGTAACTAATTCAGTATCAGAGATATCGATGTGATAGTTTGGTGGTAAAGGCTTTAGCCTGGAATGGGGTAGATCCACCCTCGCTTGGATAGATAACTACTGCAAGCTGCATTCCACCAGGAAGGACAGACACCCACCAACACCCTGTTGGATTTTGACAGCCCAAGTGCTATTTTGTGATCATAACAGAACCATTAAGGTTGGAAAAGACCTCCAAGATCATCTGGTCCAACCATTCCCCCTATCACCAATGTCACCCACTAAACCACATCCCTAAGCACCACATCCAACCTTTCCTTGAACACCCCCAGGGACAGTGATCACAGCAAGGCCTTCTCCCTCTGCCCAAGTCTATTTCTGTGTGTGACAACCCTTCCTGAAGGAGCTACCAGATAAATTCTCACAAAGATGCCCAAGCTCCCACACATGCGGGTTTACACTTTTCTTACCTTGTTACACTGCTCTACTGCCTGGCTGCTATTCAGGTTTACAGCAGACTAACACCATTAACACTGAGACAATCCTTGGAACAAAGCAAGATTAAATACATGGTAAAGACTCCTGCAGAAACATTTACCCTTTAACAGGCCACATTCCAAACTGCGTGTGCTGATCTCATAGGCACTTTTACTGGAACACAAAAGTTAACTAGAGTTTATTTTACTTCTACCACTTATACAGAAAAGAAAGCTTTCTAGCTTGCATTTTGGAAACAGCACATTTTTGGGAAAAAAAGAAAACTGAAAAAGAAAAATATACCAACAAGATAAGTTTTGAAATTTACAGTCCATACAGAATGTTCTGATCTAATTTATTTCCTTTCATAAGTGGAAAGAAAGCCAATTTTAAAGTTTAGAAAATAGGCAGCCAGCACCTCTATTTTCTGCTTAGAAGGAAAATTACAGCCAGCAGAGGTAACGGAATGGGATGTGGGCTCTGAATGCACAGAATGAAGCAGAAACGTCTCTGGGCATTACAGCTCAATCATGCAGTACCTGGAAAGCTCCGTTACTTTGTTGACCTATGCCCAGACAGTTCTAAAGCAAGAGCTGCTGAGAAGAAGTTGAATTTAACATTTTTATTTTTTATTTTTTATTTTAATTCTGCAGTTGCAACATGATTTCACTGCTACTGTTGGTATTAGCTTTCCTTTCTTTTTCCCTAAAAACAAAAAATGCAATCATTGTTGCAGTCTGCACTTCGCAGCTGCGTTCACCAAATGAGACCATTTCTCCTGAAGAAAAAGTTTTAAGGGCTCTGAAATACATATCTTGGGAAAGAGGATCCCATGAAGGAATATTGTTAAGTGTAGATCAATATAATGCAAATGAACATCTGAACACTGAAATTCATTTTGATAGCCTTCACAGAGCATTTTTCACAAAATTCCTGTAACCCAGCATCTTGCCTCTGAGGGGAAAAAAATATTTGTGTATATATGAGTGTAAATAAAATAGGTAAGAATAAAGAATAAAGAAGAGTCACAAAACAGTGAAAGACACATGTCAACTCAACCCATCAAAACAGACACATGGAGTTCAAAACCAAAACTACTGCTACTACAAA
This sequence comes from Netta rufina, assembly GCF_964035555.1. NCBI lineage: Eukaryota > Metazoa > Chordata > Aves > Anseriformes > Anatidae > Netta > Netta rufina. The sequence continues at coordinate 83,246,186 of NC_140124.1, read as the reverse complement.
ATGTCATTGGTATATACTTAGCTGAAATATAAGAAAATTATGTGTTTTTCACCTCTTATGAAGTTGGTATGATTCATCAGGAATGGTACATACGCATGGTTTTGTAATAATTCAAAAACTCAGAAATTAAGCAATTTAATTTACACATATTTTTGAGTAGAAATTGGAAGGTACATAGACTGACAATTGCATACTAACATTTGAATTTCTAGGGCTCCCCAGCTGCCCTAAATTCTAGGGATGGACAAACCTTAAATAATTTGTTGGTACTAAGGGACAGATTGATCCTTCTTAAATGAATGTAGGGCAGAAAATACAGCAAGCATATATTTCCAATACTTTAAAATACTCACACCTTCTCTCATTCACAGTTTAATAAGAAACAAAAGCAAGACAATAGTTAGAAAATGTTATGCTCTCACCCCCTCTCTATGCCACATTTCATATAGGAAATGATGGCATGAAACAGTTTATATCACATCTCTACTGCATATTTCCGTTCCTTTTTTGACCTGAAGTAAATATACAAGGATGCTCTGAAGAATCAACCTGTACATTGTCTTTGATATTTGACTTCTCTTTTTCCATACACATAAGTTTTATTTCTGACAGGTGGTAAGAAAAGAGGGCTCATTTCCTTTTTAAATAACACAAATCATCAGACTCTCTGCCAGTATAGATGCATGTAGTCTTCACTACGTCAGTTCATACCAGCTAACAGTCTGCCTAACTTAAAAATTATCCACGACCACAAACCTGATAAATATTCTGATACTTTCTGGAAAGTTTTTTCCTAAAGTTTAAGTTAATGAATATTACACTGTATTTTATGACAGTTGGATGATGGAGAACAGATGTTGAGCTAAAATTTCATTCGCCAAATGTCAGCTCAGAACATGTATGTAAAATGACAGTATTAGTAATCCAAACTACACAGTGAAAACAATGGAAAAAATTGTCAATTACTTCAGTGCCTGCCAACCATTTTTCTTGGACTTCAGATGGAAATCCCAGCTGAACTGAAGTCTAGAAAACAACGTTCAGTTTTAGAAACCATAATTGCTTGTTAAGATAAGTATATTCTCTTCTGGGCATTTTTTTTTTTTTTAAATCCTAAACTGACTGACATACAGCAAATGCTGTTCAAAAAACTGCAGTTAATATGCTTTTGTCTTGCACTTTGCTCTGACAGTGAATGCTTGTTTGGACAGGTAGGCTTCGTGTCTGAAAATTATGCTTGCTACTCTCATCAACAACTAAACAAGACCTTTTTAAAAGGAACAAACCAACCAACCAACCACAAAGGCAGCAACAGCTCTGTAAAGAAGCTCAAGATTTATCATTTTCTCAAGTCCATCTACCAGCCAACATGTTTCTTGTTTCTTTCTGCCTGAAGATGTAAGTGGTAACATTTTGAACAATACAGTGAAACTTGCCACAACTACTGAAAGTTGTTCTTATATTTGAGACATTCTCATTTTCCTTATTAAAACCACTACCTATAATTGTATCTCTTAAGTGCTACTATATAAAGTTCTGTCCTTAAATTTTTTTCAAGCATCTGGAAAGTCATCTGTCCCCTCCTTTCCGTGCTTGTCATTTATCCAAGATTTTGTACTCTATCCATAGAAATCAACATTAACAGTCTTCTGACCACTTTTATTTCTTTTCTGCACACTTGCCAATTTTTTACAATCTTTCCAATCTTTGAAATATCAGCAACTGCTTTGGCCCACAACTAGTTTCACAAAGCAGCTTGCCTAGGTGGACTATAGCTTCTGGGTACTAAGATACAACATCAGCAGTAATATTACTGACAGTGCTTTGTAAGAATTATTCTGCACTTACAAGCAGGGCAGCAAAATTAAGTGATGGACACCATGCACAATCTCATTCATTTGATCCATAGAGTAACACAAACCTCTTTTGTAGAAATGATTGTGAAAAATCCCAATTCATTTAATTGTGATCATAACAAAAGGGTATTTAATGACTCCAAGATTTTATCAAATTCAATTTATACCTCGATGTCTACTTGCTGCTACTTTACCTACAGAAATCAATACTCATGAACGCACAAATGGTCACAATACAAGAAAGAATGTAAAAAGCTGCCAAATGAAAAATCTGCGGGAGAAAATCTTCTTTTACGAGCACATTTCATAGACAGTAACTGACTATCAGTTTCAAAGTGATAGCAAAGCAACTAAACAGAGGTGACCTTTTATTTTAAATAGACATAATATCTAGCACCTGTAGAGATACTGCAAATATGTCTTTCTTGTCTATTTGGAATAGTGCCTTCAGTAACATCATGCATTTCTTAAGAACATTTCATATGGATTACAGTAATTTTTCCTCTGGTTTAGTGCACTCCTAAAACAATTTTCTTTAAGTTTGAAAATGAGACATTCACAAAGCAAAGCTTTTTCTCTTTCATGAGCTTTTATTTTCTGGAACACAAATGTATTGCAACATCTAGGTTTCAGAAAAAGACCACTTCTCTCTGGTTACCAATGCTTGTTCTGAGGCAAGGGGAAAATGGGGAGGAATTGGGTTCATATTTTTTCAAATTTCTGGAGGAATATCAAAAGCTAATGAAAAATGTTGAAGATGGAAGTTTTCTCAAGAAGTTGAACTCTGTAGTAGCTGCGGATGTCATGAGATGTGATACTTTTGATGTGCCTTAATATTTATCTACTCTGGGGTTTTGGGGGAGGGAGAGAGAACTTCTATGATGCTAAACGTGTAGAGAGATCAGTTTGTGGATATTGGATTCTTAATGCAGCAAGAGAAGCCTTTACAAATTGTTAAACACCTCTACCATTTTTGCTGGAGCAAATTTTTGGGTTCTCTTGTCATGTATTACATATAACAATAAATAAATACTTCACACCATCTGCCACAGGGAAAAAACCCACAAAACTAAACTTGTATAAATTAACATTTATGATGGGCTTAAACTTCAGTTACCAAAAATACTTGTTCTCTTTTCCATCTGAAAATTAAAGAAAATCACCAAGTGCATCAAGGATCGTAGTCAGCGTTTTCATTACTGTTACCATGGAATTCAAAGAATTTGACAGAAAACTCTCTACAACCTGTCCACCTGTGTGCCTGCTTGGCATATGCCAACTATAAAACTACAGAAGAGACTATAAAGTTTCTTCTTGCACCTTCCCTAGGCACATGAATGTATCTCAATGAACATGCACATACATTCTGCTACCACTCACTAGCATTAGAAGCCTGCACAAGACACAGGGTGAAGCACAAACCTGACCACTGGCTGTTTCACATCACTCAGCCTCATCGCCTAGTACCAGAATATCCTTTTATGAAGCTTTTAGGAATACTAACAGCAGAAAAACCAACAACTGTAACAACTGCTGCCCAAGGAGTGACTTAAAACTTAAATCCAAAATGGTCAGTCAAAACAGTCATACCACTGCTTTCATTTTCAGAAAAAAATAAAAATAAAATACTTCTCAGAAGACTTCGAGGAGCACCAGTACTTGAAAGCAGGCTAAATATACATATCCAAGACAACACCTATCACTTCGTTTCAAAGAAGAGCTCATGAGAGCCTTCCAAGGCAAAGCATTAGAACAGCACTGGTATAGAAACAAAATTTTATACTTACGATCAGTTTTCGGGTTGCGGCGTTTTTTGTTCTCGTTGTATTTTTGGTGGTGATATTCAGTAGCGGAAACACACAAAGCAAACTGCAATTTCAAACCTCTGCACAAACAAGAAATAGTAGACAATTAAGGTTTCACCCACCTGGGATCTTTCTGAATGCTATCAATGGAAGGTGACCTAGCCAAGGTCCCCTCAGGTGGGATGGCTGGCCCAGATTTGCTGTATGGTGATTCAACAGAAGGACAATACTGCAGCTGTCGGTAGGGGTCTGCGTAATTGGAGGCTGGGCCTGCAGCATAGCTGGCCCTCTGGAAGGTCGCGGTTGCGTTCTGTGTGCCGTGTTGACTGCCTGTGCGCTGTAAGGGTACGGAGTCGACACCAGGGGAAGATGGGGCTACGACAGGAAAGTAGGGACAAAGTAAAAAATTGAGGACCTGTTCACAGAAATGGTTAACCAGGTCTAGGCAGAGGAAAAAAAACACACACATATAAAACAGGGGTTCAAAAAGAATGAGAAAAAAAACAAAACAAAACAAAACAAACAAAGAACATCGTCATTTCCAAAACCATTGAAGTAAATAACTGTCAAATGAATTTCTAAAAGACATGCCACTCCTGCACTAGAAGGACTCTAACATCAGCTAAACAGACCGTAACAGTGCTTTTCACTTGGGGCTTTACTTGCACTAACCTGGAACAGAACAAGTGCAGAAAAGCATGGGACTAGTCAAACTAGGATTTACAAACACCACCAAGTGAGGCTCTTTTAGTCCTTCGAGAGGTGGATGGAAGCAGAAGGAACATCAAATCAGGCTCAGGAGGCCAAATTGCCATGGACAGCTCTACGGCAGAGGAAATGGACAGCCACGGCCAGCTCAAATTGATAGTCCTGCTATCGGTGAAACAGGTAAAACCAGACGCCTGCCCTGGCTGTTACTGTGCACACTTCAGTAACTTTTTTTTTTTTTTTTAATACTTTCCTTCTTCATATTTCACCATGAATTCATGAATAAGACTTAGAGGACTGCTACTGCTACCTGAGTCTGAAAAAGAGCCACGTACGAGGTGACCACATAGATGTCTTAATGCCAGCAATGGTTGTGCGCTGAGTTCGAGATTATTGTATTAGCAGGTTTGAGCGGCTTACTTACAGATTTACACTGACTTAATGCTTTTGCGACTCAAAAATCTCACTAATCTCCCTCGGAGCCCATTATCTTCCTGTTATGCCACAGCGTAATAAGGATGTGGTCACCTTTATGATTCTTATTAAATACACAATATTTTTCAACCAAGGCCTGGTTAACGGCAAATGCCTTTGCACTATAAGTGCTAGAGGAGCAACACCCATGTGATCTTTGGCCTGGAAACAAATACAAATTAAAAGCTGGCTTGGATTCCTTGAAGTGGCAAATAAATTCTTCATAGCTCCCACTTCCCCTTGGCCCAACACCACAAGAGCACTTTTGCAAGCAGGAGTGGGCCTGGCTAAGGATTAGTTTTAGCTGGGTCAAATTCATACACAGAACTGCACAGGCAAAATTGCATATTCAAGTGACAAGTTGTCATAAAATATTTCCCAATCCTTTCTTATTAATAGTACATTGTACAATCCTTTCTTACTGAAGTACATTGACACTTCAGGATGGTAAATATTTTTCAGTATACTATATATCCACAAAAGGGACTTTAAGCATTTCATCTTGAAGTGTCAGCAGATGAAATACATTGAGCTTAAAATAAAATTATTGCACTTTTGTCTGAGCTGGCACAGACCAGAAATTATAACACCTGAACATCTTAAATTTTCAAACAAATTAAACATTCAAATTCTGCCTTTTCATTTTTTCCCTGTGGTTCTCAAGTATAGCACTTTAAGATAATAAGTATGATCTTAAAATTTTGTTACAAACATATATTAGAGGGATTACCTTGACATAAATACTCAGCAACATTTTAAAAGCACTGTTTTTAATTGCTAGTATATAATTCCTCGAGAAATGAGTAATAAAGACACAGAGACCTTTTCGTAAAAATGCGTCAATTAAAATGCAAGAACATTTCACATTTCAAGTTCAAGAAAATGCATACTGAAACATCTCATGCACAAATCATTCCAAACTCAATGTTATGAAGACGTAAGAACATCATCACCTTTTAACAGAAAATACACAATTCAAACCCAAAGTTTGGTACCTTATGAGAAAAAGTGAAAAAAAGTTAGAGAATATACTGGAAATGATTTCAAGTGAAAAAGCAAAAACTGAATTGTACACTGACACAGCATACTTATAAGTTTTAGCAATATGCAGAATATCCTGTTAACTGTTACATGTAACATCATATGGGGAATTGCACAAAACCCCAACACTAACAATGCTGAAAACAAGAACTCACTGTAATGGAGATTACTTTGTGAAATATTCCAACCTACTTCCCTTCCTTTCCTTTGCAAGACAGTTCAATGAAAATCGTGTTTGTTTTTAATTTCTTTAAAAACTTTTCTATTTTGTTTGTCTTTTTATCAAAATAGGTATTTATATGAACCGAAACTAGCTGTCACCCTAACACCTACGTGCTTTTTGAGTCACTCTGATTCATTTCTCAAATTATCTTCCTAACAGACTTACTTCCTTTTGAATTTTATCACAATGAACACAAAACTACCAGAGTTAGAATATGAAAATGAAACAAATCTATGATTTAGCTGCACATCCACATATCAGCTTGTTTAGCCAATGGTAGATCAATTTGGAAAAGAAAAAAATCACTCACTTAAGAATAGCTTCTACATTTAACTGGATTAGAGTCACAGACTGTAAAGAGTTCGGTTTTAGTAGACATTTTTACATGAATAGTTTCAAGTAAAACCGAAGAAAGCTACCAGTTTCAAGTAGCACTGAAGATGGTACCAAGCAATTACTGTTGCTCAAGTAAATTCTTTTAGCAGCCATATTTATTCAAAGCACGGCTCTTCAGTCTACGACAAAGACTGCATTTATTGAGAATTCCCTTGGATTTAGGATATTTAAACAGCAAAATCATAGCTATTATGTCTATCAAAAAAAAAAAAAAACCAACAACAACAACAAAAAAACAAAGTCCTTTTGAAGTCCTTTTGCATTACCCAGAGACATTTAATCTTCAGTGAGCACAGGGTAATCCGCAGACACATTCAGTGGACTGGAGAGCGTTCACATATCATTAAAAAAAAAATCCTAAGTCACCATACATCATTTTTAATAGTTATTGCAGCCCACACTTTTTAAAAGCTTCCATGGAAATTCAGTGGTTAAACGACACACAAAGAAAAGTTTCAGAAACTCTCAGGTAACTTGCCCAGTGGTTCCTGAGACCCAGCTGCAAAGCACAGCTCCTCCATGCAGGGATGGGCACCGCATGCTACAAACCTGGGGCTAGCTGGCATGGACAGTAAGGCCAGAGCATCCACGCTCCGCACACAATTAGCAGACACTGAGTACAATAAATGACATGCTCAGAAGCAGGCCAGTAAAACCCTATGCATTCATCCTATTTTCAGCTTCAGTTCAATACAAGAACAATGCTTGAAGAGAATTTGAATTTTGGGTTGCAAAAGGGGTTTCACCAACAAGTTCCAAAGTGAACATTTCAAACTGTGCAAACCCAGAGCTACAGCCTCAGCAAAGAGATTTCAATTTGTCACCTAAAGACTGCTTTTAATATTTTGTTTTAGCTTGGCAAGTCATTGCTGCCTTAGAAGTACCATATTGTCTCCAGCCTTCGCTACTGCAGCACTGAAAATCATAACCCCAGAGAACTGAGGATACCATACAAATATTTAATATGTTTTTACAGATTTTCACCCATGACAATAAAAAGCCCTTGTTAACTATAGCAAAAATCCTCTGATGACCTGATATATTACAGTTCTCTTAACTGCAGAAATAGGCTGGCTCCTCTATGTGCTGTATCATTTCCTACAGCTTTTGCTTAGTATCAAAATATACAAGTTTCATATTATATTAACATTGAAAATTTAGGTGCTCTCATGGGCTCTTAATGAGACACTCAACTCAGAACTTCATTTATAGATTATGTATGTTATTTTCAAATCTGTAACATCTCAGGAAAGCAAGCAAAACCGAAAATCAAGAATGTGCTGATTTAGGCAAGAAGGGTATTGCAGCACCCTTAGGTGGTGCTATCTTAGGGAGACCAAATATATGTAAGAACTGTTAAGGAGTTCAGACTATCTAAGTCAGAGGGAATTTCGTTCAGTTAACATATATAGGATCAGACCTTCAGAAAGGATAAACTCGTTTATGAGATTTATCTTACTACACCTTCTTGCTGAAGATTACTTGGCTGATGCTACTGTTTGACTTATAAATAACACCTTGTAAAACTTTCTTCTCTGTACTCAGCTCACATGTTCACCTTCTCCTTGTACCTTTTATACAGATTTTGAATTCTTTACTTTGGAATTATTTATTTGTTTAGGAACTAATTTGCACCTGAAGTTAATGCTGATGCTTACTGTCATGTGAACACTGATTTTTTTTTCAAAAAATTGGACCACCGTATCACGTTCTTTGGTGCAAAGTATGTCCATCTTCCCTCTATGAGTTCAAAAAGGCTATAATTGCAGTGCCTTTTGTTGGTAGCAAATGTACAGAAAGATTTATAAAGCAGGTACTTTTCCCATCTGATACACTGTAAAAATAACACAGTGTATTCTCTATAAATTAGGAAACAGAATTCATCAGCTTTGAGGGATACAAACAATTATCTCTAAACGTTAACTGAGTGTAGGTGATTTTTGGTGTCCCTTCCCCCAAAAAAAGTATTTTAAAAATAATAATATTCCAAGCAAAACAGAAGCAAGTCAGCAATCCCAAGTACTCAAGTTTAACACCGTTCAATATGCATGACAATATACGTTATAAATTTGCTTAGCAGTTAAAACAAAGAACCACTTTTCCACATGGGAAGCTTAAGATTTTAGAGATATACACAGTCGGGAGAAAGAGGGAAAAAAAATACAATACTATAGTCGATATTAGTAACACCCTCTAAGACAGTTAAGATTTTATGAAAGCACTATCATGTCCTCTGTGAGAAGTATAACTGCACAAGGAATTTCATACTTTAAACATTAGAAAAGACCAAAAAAGCATTAAAGGATTCCAGGATATAAAGCTCCAATTTAGATTTAAAATACTCAGGACCTTATACAAATATCAACAGCACAGAGGTCCTCTGTAGCTTAGGAGCTTTGTAACATTTTGTATTCTAATCAGGAAAGGCAGTCCAAATTATTCCAACTTTTATTTTTTTGTTTTCCATTATCTTATCCCTCTCTTCTCTGTGTTGTCTTCTTTAGTTGCTGATCCTACAATCAAAATTCCATTTTCCAAATTCCATATTTATTTGCAGCCAGAAAAGAAATAATTAGAATCTGTAATTAAGTTTTCCCCTTGCATCCTCACAGGACAGTCTCTTTTCTCCAACTCAGCACATCATCCTTTTAGGACTTCCAGGATTGCATTGAACTCCACAGAACCAATTGCAAAAGCCTCTTTCCCTCTATCACCTCCACCTTTTGCCCCTCTCTTAGCAGTTTGCGCCAGGGGAGTTTTAGGTTGGATGTTAGGAAGAACTTCTTTACCGAAAGGGTTGTTAGACATTGGAACAGGCTGCCCAGGGAAGTGGTGGAGTCACCATCCCTGGAAGTCTTTAAAAGACGTTTAGATGTAGAGCTTAGGGATATGGTTTAGTGGGGACTGTTAGCGTTAGGTCAGAGGTTGGACTCGATGATCTTGAGGTCTCTTTCAACCTAGAAATTCTGTGATTCAGTTTTTAGACTCAGATATTCATATTTCCCTGATTCTTTCTGCTGGCTCCAACCGTCTCCAGATGCTCATATTCTGTGTACCTCAGGGGAGACAACAACCTTCTTCCCTCCAGTCAGCTCCAACACTCTCAACTCAGTGCCTTCAACAGCTAGGACATGGCAAATAGCTATACTCTGCTCTACCAGCTCTTTCCTTTTAGGGGAACATAACATGTAATACAGGGAATATAAAAGTAAAGCAAAGAAATAGAAACTGGACAGAATGGTAGTTTGCAAAAAGTACCCACAAGCATATTAAAGTTCCCTTAGGTACTTGCTATACCTGGCTTGCACTTTTTTTTTTTTTAATTAGCGTGTCTAGGTGCTGTTGCAAGTATCTATTCAGGTTATTTTATTTATATATTTGATGTTTTCAGCAACAGGGTAAGAAGGAAGGCTTTTTATCAAAGTAACGTGCATGCCTCTTCCAGATGATATCACAGGAAACTTCACTTGCTCATGGTTTCCTATCCTGCCTTCAAAATCCGAGGTAGCTATTTAGGCACTACAGTATTAGAGATATAATGAATATTTCCAAAAGAACTAAATTTGTTAAAACCTTGCAGCTGCCAACTACTAAGCCCAGTAAGTATCATAAACCTACTCAATGTGATTGTATGTCCCTATGTCCCAGTGATGAATTAATACCTATTTGCTATTGTGATCATTTCACAATCTTAAAATTATCTCCTTATCATCTCTGTATTTACATGCCACTGTTTTGCTGAAGAACAACTCCTTACGTCCTCAAAATCAAGGAATGTGGTTTCAGTGAAGGAAACAAGGAATGAATTTGTGCTCTGCATATGGTCATATTTAATAAATTCTGTTTCAATGCAAAAAAGTCTATAATCATTGAAGACTGAAGAACTGAAATTGCTACTAGAATCATTGAACCATTTAGGTTGGAAAAGACCTCTAAGATTATCTAGTCCAACCTTCAACCTAGCACTGCCAAGCCTACCACCAAACCACATCCCTGAGCACCACATCTATACGTCTTTTGAAGACCTCCAGGGATGGTGACTCAACCACTTCGCTGGGCAGCCTGTTCCAATGCCTCACAACCTTTCCAGTGAAGAAATTTTTCCTAATATCAAACCTAAACCTCCCCTGGCACAACATGAGGCAATTTCCTCTTGTTGTACTGTTTGGGAGAAGAGACTGATCCCCACTCCATTACAACTTCCTTTCAGGTAGCTGTAGAGTGCAATAAGGTCTCCCCTGAGCCTCCTCCTCTCCAGACTAAACAACCCCAGCTCCCTCAGCTGCTCCTCACAGGACTTGTGCTCCAGGCCCTGCACCAGCTTTGTAGCCCTTCTCTGGACATGCTCCAGGGCCTCGATGTCCTTCTTGTTGTGAGGGGCCCAAAGCTGAACACAGCACTCGAGGTGCGGCCTCAACAGCACAGAGGGATGATCACCTCCCTGGTCTTGCTGGCCACGCCGTTTCTGATACTGCACTGATGTACCCTTTCATTTTTATTTTCTCAGAGCATTTTCAGATCTGACATTAGCTGTTACAAGGCTGAAAGTTCCTTTGCTTAGAAACTGATCCTCCTCATTGATTCCTCCTGTATTATGGAAAAAAAATATTGTGCTCTGCTTCTGAGCTACTCTTCAGTTTACAGAACAACTCATATGTAGTCACTCTGAAAGCTTCTTTTGTCTATAGTGTTGCACTTCAGTTTGAACATTCTCACACTGTGTCTTAGTTTCCCTTTTGTGCTTACTTTTCCTTTGAAATACTTTTTTTTTCCCCCTTTTAATCTTCCCCCTTCTACTGGGGGAAGATGCACACTGATACTGCTTTACCCTTAGCATATGGAATAATTTTCTTGATCACCAATTTAGACTTGGCATTTCTTTATTAGTAATCATTTTATTTGTCACTTCAAGTATGTGATCAACAAGTATCAATCTGAAATCACCCATTTCCATTTGGGTTTGCAATGGCAATGAATACATACTTTATGAATAAAGGCATCTGAAAGAATATTTGTACCTCTAAACAAAAAAATGAAGAAATAGACACAAAAATAATTCAAGTAACAGCAATACTAATGGAATTTGTACCTTAGTGATCTGTATTTCAATTTAATAAATATGGTGCGTAAAAATGAAATCTTTATTTGCAACAATGTTTTAAGGCTTCATTGAAACCTGATAAAGTCAAAACTTGAATGCAGCCTCCTCCTCAGAGAGGTCTGTTACAAGGCTTCACTGCTGTGCCTAACCTCATATCCCCACACCCAAAACCTTTGCAGAATCTGTATCCTTCCCTTCAATCATCTTTCACCATCAGGTTCCAAAGTTATGGGATGCCCATCACAATAATACAATCTGCATCACAAAAGCACATATTGCTAAAGCATCATTTTGAGATCCATGTAGTTTGCTGAGGGGACACCATTTATGCAGATTAAATTTTTTATTTATTTATTTATTTTTTTTAATCAAGAAAGGCAGAAGCCATGACCTTTTCAAGTTTTCAATATAAAAAAAATCCTTTCCACCTTCAGGAACTGACTGAATTTTAAGACTGACAGATTTTAATCTCCACTAACTCATGCAGCTTGCATTCTCAGACTTTCAGATTTCTAGCATGTTTCAACATGCTTCTCTGCACAAAAAAAAAAAAAAAAAAAAGGTGCATCCACATAAATGTCATAATCAGATGCCAATTTGGCTGCTAAAGGTATTCCGCCAAGATCTTTCCTCAGATCGCTTCTCATCTCTCTGAATTGCACCCCTCAATTTGGGGAGAACATGCAGTTTAATTCATTTGTTACATGAGCATATAAAAAGAGAAAATATCAACTGCTGATGCCCTTGAAAGCAATTGCCTTTTCAGACTTTGAGATATTAAAATTCATCACGCCCATTTTCTCACTGGAGATAAAATTCAACCCTGAGCAATGGCACAACAGAAGACATATCCATCACTTTAGCCCTCTGTAGTACAACATGGTTTCTTTCACCTTGTGCACATGGAATATAATGACCATAACTATTATAAAACTTGATCAAAGCAAAAAAGAGACAGTGCCACTAGGTGTAGACAAGCAACTAAATTTCTGCTTCCCCTCCAAATTCACTTTCTCTGGAAGTCTCTGTTACAAGTTTCTTTTCCAGCCAGCCAGCATAAAACAAAGGCACGGACCAAAGTCACAATTATCATCACAAAATGTTAAAAAAAAAAAAAAAAAAAAAAAAAGACAGTGACATCAACAGATTAAAAATTTCCACACATTGTGGAAACCTGTCTTCTCCTTCAGATTTTGACTTCTTCCTAATAAGCATGCAATAATCCCAAATTATAAAATGGTTATTAGTCATTATTCTTTAGGACAGAGTAATGAACTTCAGCTATTTTAATTAACATTTTTGACTCTGGAATATAGAGTTAATTCATTATTAAATTAGTCACAGTTGTATTCCAGTGTCAGACCACACAATTAGTACATCTTAAAAATACTAACCTAAGTTCTGCAAATGATAGTTAGAAAGTTGATGGACCCGTTAGAGTGTAAACTGTCTTTGAATCCTTTATCTACTTGTAAAAACTCCTCCCTTACATGCACGATGCTGAAATACGATGAGAGGAAAAGATTACCTATAAAAGTAGGTAGTCTTAACAAAAATAATAAAAATACAGCTTTAGTTAAAAATTATAATGGGCTGGTGATTTTTAAAAGAGTGGCTTTAAATACAATGCTGCAGAAAGAATGATCCTTTAACAAAAGCATTAGCCCTCTTGAAGACATGACTGGGTATTTACCTCAGGCACAGCATTGTGTTTTCATTCAGCAAGTATTTACAAAGAGATTTATGGAACGTGTTTGAATCATTTCTTATTTCATAAAGGACAGCCTTCTATTCCTGCACAACAATGAAGTAAATAAGAGATAATATATTCCTGAAGTCTAGTGTGACCAGGCTTTAACCTACCTGAAGCTACAGTTATAGCGTAAACAGGTGATAAATATACAGACAATTTCTGACAGACAGTAGCCACTGTATTTTCTCAATAGAGGCAGGTGAGATTTCTCAGGGAAGCACGTACCCTGTATTCAAAAACATGGCCAAAATTTTATAATCACACTTCTACCTCGATGGGTGGCAAAAGTTAAAGGACATCTCAGATGCATTCGGACATGCTTTAAGTCATCCCACTATTGAAAAAAAGAGAACAGAAAAATTAGAAAATATGTAGGGCATACCACAAACCTCTGGAGGTACTCTGTTTATGAGACAGAGGAAGGAGGCTGTGAATACTAACAATTTTAACAAGTTTCTATTCTGAGCAACAGTGAAGTCTGGGCTACCTTCAGATAGGTACGATATTCCTCAATGGAACTTAAGCACAGGCTTCATACTTTAAAGCTATGAGCACCTTATTTGGAGGAAAGCTTCACGCTAAGGGGGATATTGCTAACATTAAAAAGGTAGATCTGCAGTTTTCATCTCCTGCCACTTTGCTCCCTCTCCCACTGCTGTTGTCCACAGCTTTACAGGGACCACTGAAATTCAAAGCAATGTCTTTCATTATTGTCCTTCCAAATGGTAAATAGGAATTAAAGAAAAAACAAACACAAAAAACAATCCTTTCTCAGACAAGATACCATACAGCATACCTGGAAGAAAAGAAGCCTTAGAACAAATATACAAGAATATAGTCACAGATAAGGCTACATTAGACAACCAGGATCTGTCAAATGAAATGGGATTACACCTTCCCATTGCTCTGAGGTGATTTGTTATCCTCTATGCAGATCACTGTGCTCAATTTACTTCGTACTGAAGATTTGTTCCCCACCTGTTTCCTATAATTCTCTCCCCCAAACCAATGTCATCAAGTGGATGTCAGTTAGGAATGCAGGTCTATTATCACAACATTACCAAACTAATGGAGATGCAGTGGTAGGAATAATTTTTCTTTTTTAATTTCCCTGAAAACATTATGTCCTATAGCCAGATCTCCATGCCGTGTGATTTACCAGCATGATTCTCAATTAATCTGCAGCTGTGGCATCACAGTATGCCACTGAATATCACTTCATCTTGTGACAAAGCAAAAGACAAACCAAACCAAACAAACAAACCTGCCCCACAGCCAGAAAAAAGACACAATCTAAGCAGAAGTAAATGATGTTTGATATTTATAACCTAACTGTTGTACTTTAGGACTGAAAAGAAAAAAAAAAAGGATTTGAGAAGCAGCATAACAGACAAAGGGTTTAATCTAAATGGGTTAAGTCAAAACTGTTTCTGATGTCACTGCTCTTTTTTGGCTGAAGTGACAACTTTAAGCCCCAAATTAAGAAAAATGTCTTTGAAACTAAAGTTACCTTGTTACTTCCAGATTAAATATTTGCAGCACAGGAATTAGCATGCAACAGGTAGCTTCTCATTAACAGCTAGATGTTATTCTGAAAGTGAAGTGAAACTATAGCAATGACACTGTAACACTTTGAAGACACTTCACTGCATGTATTGTAGAAAAACAATACATTGTTCTTCTATTAATTCTCTAAAAATTCATTTTACTCATCAAGTCTGAAGTCCACAGAATTAAGTCATACAACTTGTTAACTAAAATCCAATTCCATGAGGAGAAGCAATACTAACACAAACTGGAAAAGAATGAAATGGCTGTGGGATGGCTGGGATATCAACAGCTCTGTGAAGCCTGTCACTGGTGATGAGCAAGGCTGAAGCTCCAGGTCCAACTCCCAGAACTGATGCTATGTTTGCTGGCCTTGCAGCTGTCGAAATACTTTCTGTGAACCAAGCCCACTACGTGGAATTCATCATGACATTAAAATTGGACTCCCAAAATGTCACTTTTACATGGTCCCCTTTCAACATTAGAATTCTGTGCTAGTTTCCCACGTTTTCTTCCAGCACATTTAAATACTATATGACTTCAGTGGTTTTAAATGGCTAAAACCAACAACTTTACAAGGGGCTGGTTGCTATACAGTATTGTGAATTGCTATCAAAGACACCTCTCAAAGCAAAGTTTAAGAAACATTCTTATATTTGTTTTAGATATCATCTTAATACTGTTACAAACTATTTCATAAGCAATAAAAATAAATTAGAAGTTTATAGTTAAAATGATTAAAGGACAGTTTATCTATGACAGCAGAAAAATTGCTATCACTTTGTGATGCCACAAGATTACTATAAAGTAGGCTTAATTGTTCTTAAAAGTTGAATAAATCATTGTTTTATAGGATACAGACATCAACTTTCTTCATGTGGACAATTTTCCAAATAATAGAAAATTGCTTTGCAATTTTAGAAAGAATCTTCACCTTGAAATAATGCTGATTTCTAAAAATATCAAATATAACCTATACTTTATTACATACGAAGATAAATATTTAGTCTTGTGAAATTGATACAGTCTTGTGAAATTGGTCAAGTGATACATCCTTTGTAGTGCTGTGCTCCTTCTGAAAGAGATAGAGGAGCTAAAAGAAACAGATAAATTTTGGGAATCACAGAAAGCCTAAGCTGTGCCAGCATTAAAAAAAAAAAAAAACTGTAAAAGAAACATACAGCAAGTGGTGTATGTAAGAAGTTTGAATGGATCGGGACTGCAGCAATGTTTTGTATAGGAAGGCAAACTCCAAGGGCTTGAGACAAATGGCACATGGACCTGGCACCAAGAGATGGAGGTGGGTGGAAACCATACACTTGGGAGGCAACTCCCCTGAAGAGAAGGGGTTGTATGGCCTTGCTTTGGTTGTGCAACTCAAACAAGGAGAAGAGCTCAAGGCCATTTGCACACTCAGAAGCAACAAAACGAGCTGCACTCTCACAAAAAAGGCAGTACAATCAGTTCTGGAAGGCCTGTTCCTGTCTGGGGCAGCAAAAAAGGGGTTTTGCTTCTCCCTCTCCTGCCTTCCCTTTAGGTCCTGAACAGACCTGATCTTCACCACAGATACTTGGTAAGATGGAACAAGGAGGGAGAAAGAGAAAGAGCCCAGCCATGTTGCAAGGAAGCCATCAGCTCAGTGACAAGAAAGGGAACACCAATCGTGCTTGTAAATCCTTCTCTCAGCTACTGCCTGACCTCCAGGACAGTAAAAGCCAGGTATGAAGCAGCAGGCACCGGCATGGATCCTCTTGCTGTGCCTCTAGCAGCATGTCTGATCCCCGGCACATGTCTGTGCCCCACTTCACTCTGGAAGGTCACCAGAAGAGAAGACTGGACTCCAAGAGCAAACACTAGAGCAATAGTTCTACGGACAAAAGATAACGTTAGCTAGGAAAGTGGCTCTGTGCTGCATGTGTCCCTTGTGTACTGACCACTGAAAGCATCTGTAATAAGTACATTCTTGCCCAGTCACCACTGCTGAAGCGTGACACGCTGTCAGCAGACACAGGACCAGCCTACCACGGATAACTCTTCCCTCTGAAAAGCACCCCCTCTGACTCGCCGCATCAACACCACAGCGCTCTCCTGATTGCAGCCTCCCTCTACACAAGAAACCCAGCTGACAAGGAGCCCCGTTTCTGTTTGGCACTTGCTATCACAAATTTCACAGGCCTCTTCTCTTTGATCAGCATCCGCCACCATGGCACCCAGGAGGCAGAACAGCTTGTGGAGCCACAGGTTTTAACAAAAGACAGCTTTGGGCTGGTAGAGGCACTGAGATCCAGCATGAACAAGCTCGGGGAGGCCTGATCTGAAGAAGAGGAGGCCAGAGGAGAAGCTGTAGGGCAGCCTAGCAGCTGCCTGAGCACACAGGGACAGGCAGCTTCAGAAGCAGTAACAAGAAGTGCTGCAGGAGTGTCCCTGCCGCACACGCGCTCCCTGACAGATAAACCACACGTGGTAAATCCCTCACTTCCTGTGCCAAGCCACTCTTCAAAGGCAATGCAAATTTTGACTGCTTATTCTTCCACTGTTTGACTTCATTTGCAACAGATGTTTTGTTTTGCAGTCCCCTTTTTAACTTCAGCTATGCCGCACCTGTTCAACCACAGAGCCTACTCTCTCCTCCCACGATTTCCTCCCACTTCCCTGAAAAGCACAGACTGGTGCTCCAACTGCCTTACACACCCTGTCTTTTTCGAGAGGTACCTGTACTTCTGGTCTGAGCACCCAGCACTCAATACTAACACCAACTGACTGCAGGACCATTCAAAGCTGCTGGATTTCCCATGATGAGAGCTGGCCACTGGGTATTCCCCACGGTGACCCTCAGGGGCCAGGGGCAGAGACAGTCTGTGCACCCTGAGACAGTACTTCAGCTTTCTTCAAGGGTGTCAAGGCTCCTGGGAACCAGGGAGATGCATGTCCTTCACAGGGCTGAGGAGGACAGGTTCGTTCCTCCAGTGTAATTGTCGGTCCTTCCTTCCTGCTTAAGTGGGATTGAGGACAAAGATACTCACCTATAGCCTCTAAAACCAAGAAACACTCTTCAGAGCTTGAGCACTGTGCAAGTTTTTAGCTCTTACACATCCACAGTTCACCAGTACCTCCCTTGCTTTTAACAAGAATCACTTTTTTCAACTGATAATGCTCCAAGCCCAATTTGTGGAAGGTCCAGAGTAAGCACAGATGCCCCCAATTACAACCAATCCCTCACAGTATACTGGGAACCCCTCTCTTCCAAAGCTTTTCATAATTTTATCCAGCAATCACACCCTTTTATAGAAGAAGGCTTGTTTTCATTGGACCCTTGATGAAAGAGGCAAGTGTCTCTATAAGCGTGCACAGTGCTGTCAGCTTCCAAAGGGTGACAGCAACTGACCTCACAAATATACCACTGTCATAGCCACATTCCTGTACTGTAGGTCAACACCAACAGTCCAGAACCTGAGGAAAATTGCTTTCTCTTCAAGGAAGTTACAGAAGCCCCAGACTTGCAAGACAGCATGATTTTACAAGCTTAGACTTGTTTCATGTTTAACTTGAGTTAAATTCCAATAATTGAGTTAAATAGGACTAAATCCCTTGTCCTAACTTCTGATTTGACAAACTAAGCAAACTTGCAAAAGAATGCCTATTCTGTGACCCATTCTGACTGTAAGGAAATCTATCTATTAGTAATAGCACTCTTCAAATTCCAGTGGTGCTCATGTAAGCATCCCATCAAATAAGCTTGTCTCTACTTCTTGTTAGCTCATGGTTTAAATGAGTAAAGCAAGGTCTTTAGATTTGTAAGGAAAATAAGTGACATACCTGTCTTGACATAAATTATTAGTGTTATTAGGCTGAGTTGCAAATACAAGTTATGTTCCTATTCAGTAAGTAAATTATTTTGATATTCACATGTTGGAGTAGTCCCTCCAATTACATCTTTTGTGGATTCACGTTTCAAAACCAGAATTCACATTTATTGCTAGTTTTAGTGCAGAAGTTTAGGCTGTTTACATTTTATAAGACAGAAGTCACTACCCTTTGAAGACCGAAAGTGATTGTTTAGTAAAAGCTATGAACCAAAGAAGCCTATGCAGCTACTGCTGTTAAATTTGAAGGATTATTTTTAGCTGAGACACCATGACAGGAACACACCCAGTCATAATTTAAGCTTCAAAGTGATGAAGAAGTCATTCTGCCCCTACCTGAAATTATGCTGGAAAAGACGATGTTCTGCAAGGTCCTATTATTTATTATTATTACTATATTATTATTATACCTCCTGCAATACTTAGCCTTTATTGCAGAACTATGGTTATGCATTTCATTCATTAGTGAAATACATGAAAAATACAAAAGTATACACACAAGCAAAAATACAGTGAGTACATAGCACAAAGTGAATTTCATATACCCCACAGAGAAATCTTAAGAGTTCTGTTCACTGATTGTTGCTTTACCTAGAGGATGAGAAACTGATCAAGGCTTTATCCTTAGTTCTGTAAACATTCCTGAATGTAGTAACTACTTCAGAGCTCACAAAAGAGAGGTGATGTCTTTTTTTTTTTTTAAAAAAAAAAAACAAACATTTCCATTCTGAGTCAGAAATGTGAAAGCTTCAAATTCAGTAGGAACTCTCTTTTCAAAAAAAAAAAAAAAAAAAAAAAAAGAAGCATAAGTAGATGGCTTCCAAGTATAATTAGCATAATTTTGATTTCTGATGTGTAATGTCAGCTGAAGAGAAGAAAAATCAGACATTGTCCAAAGTCTTTCAACTAATTTTGCATTCTCTTTTCTGCATGAAGCAGAAGGAGTATGTTCCTACAGGCACTTGTGGTAGAGGCAGGAGACTGAGAGCTCAACAAGAAGGAGCCCAAGACTCCCTCTGAGTATTGACTGCTCTTCAAGCTGGTTGTGCAAAAAGACTGACAGCATCCATCTACACCAAGCAATACACCGTATAGCTTGGCATGTATCTAGCTTTCTTTGATGCCCTGATGATAGGGGCAGAGGGGACAAGTGAGGGAGGATCAGTGCAATGCAGAGCTGGACTGATGGAGCAGTCTGTCAGAATGAGCCAAGAGTAATGTTCAAGTCTGTATCCCAAAGACAACAAAAATGAAAATCACCTTCACAGGGCCCATTTCTGCTATCCACATCAGCATCTTCGTGCAACTCCTCCCCTTTCCTTCTGAAAATCCATCTTCACGTATTACCCACAACATCCTGTGTACCAGTTGCATTCCCTATACTTGTGATTTATGTTCATAGGGTTTCCTTACTTATGGAGGTGCTCTGAAGATAACAGCCACAGGACAGCCTGTTACTTCAGGCTTCTGCAAGCAAAACAAGAAACCCTCTTCAGGGCATGATTGGGAAAGCGTGCTTAGTATAAGAAATAGAAGGTCACATGTGGAATGTGAGGATCAAAGCTCAGTATGAACATTGCTTCACTCATTATCACTGCCTCTGCTGCTCTGTGATTTAGACAGATGTCTTATCCCAGTCACGGGAAGGACAGTCACCTTTCTTCATAGAAACATACAAAAATGACTATGCAAAACATACACTATGTTAGTTTCTTCCAATGGAAGGACGTGGTGTTCTTCAAAAAGTATGAAGTTGTTACAGGTATTTAAATTCTGTGAGTGACATCTTTTTTAGTTAAGTATTTCCACTTATACACTCAACACTCAAAACTTTCATAAAGCAGTAGAAATCTCAGCCATGCAAAACTACCAGCTTTTCCTTTGGAGGAAAGATTTTAAAAAAGAAAATTAAGTTTTATAAGAAAACAAACTCTCTTGCTTCAAAAAGTACATGTAACCTTTTCTTGAAAACGAGAGTAATTTGAAAATGGACAGAATCTTCCCTATTTGACCAATGCAGCAAAGATAAGACACCAGAAATACTTGCAATTCCTAAGGCAAGTTCTTTCCACATCTGCTTTAGGCTATTTTGGCTGTTGAATTTATATACTCTAATTATTTTGTGCATTAAATACCAGAAATATCCCTGTTGATTTGTGATCTATTTGCGGGTTCCAAAACAGCTGCACTTCACTTGGTTGAGAGGACATTCTGTGAGGAGGACTTGTACACCAATGCACTTCATGGACAATCATTCCTATTTACAGACAAATCAAGTGATGCTAACAGCTCTTCTCTGTGACATAGTTCAAGTTTGTGTCTGTACCTATACCTAGGAGTACCTTTGTAGGAGAGAAGAAGATCATTTACATATTATTCATCTCAAATCCAAATAAACAGTCCTTCAGTTTCATGAGGAAAGAACTTCATAGTCTCTTTACAACACACAGAATATCTTTGCAAGCAAAAAAAAAATAAAATCCTAGCATTTTCTTCAGAGATGACAGATTTCTCTTGTATAAAGTACACAAGATTAATAAAAACACTCTCCTTGTAAGTAAGCTCCCTCCCTAGATTAGCTTAACCTACTGTATACATAAAACAGCATTAAGCATTTCTACGTTTCATGTATACCTTTAGGGTTCTGCTGATAGCTGCATCTGCGTAAAGTATTTTGTTTGACTGGCATGCACACAATGTGTGTTGTTAAGCACATCAGAAAGAGAAGAAATAGTACTAAAGAGTAAGACAGAACTCATAAAAAGACAATCATGCAAGTTACATTCACCTACCTGTACTAGTGCGATATGTGCCTGTGTGTGCTGGTTGCAGAGGGTCCCCCTGACTCTGGCTGAGACTCCTCATAGGGGGCTTCTGATAAACTCTGTCTTCGTAAATAGGATCTATATGATGTTCTGGAGACTGTAGTGCCCTTAACTCGGAGCCAAGGTGGCTGTGCTGGCTGCTGTAAGATGCCCGAGACCCAGCTGCAAGAGACATTTAAGAGACGTTTAGGAGATAGGGGGAAAAAAAAGTAGCAAATGCAGAAAGTAGCAAATGCAGAATGTGACTTTATGAAAATTTTACTTGAAGGTAGCAATTAAACAACACCACTCCCTTTTCCCCCCAAAAAAAAGTTTTCAACATACAAAGCAGCAGCGTGCAATGGCAGCAGCAGCTCTGGTTGCTTTAGTCGCATCATCCAGCTGCCTGTTATCTACTCCAAAACCTAATTTTTTTTCAAGGGAACTATGGATATTGGAGAGAGAGAGAGGGATTACGAAAGACCGCTAAAAAAGTCCTACACAGTTATATGGGCAGGAGGAGCTGTTCCTAATCCATGAATGTTTCAGTCCAAAGGCAACCACAGAAGAATCAGGAATGGGGGAGAAGAGAAAGAGTTGGAACTAGCTTTGAGTGTTATGTCCATACCCCAATATCTACAAATGAAATAAAAGCTAATGAGCTGATGTAGTTGTATGAAGGCTGATCTTTTTGCTGATTCACTGGAAGTACAATAAAATGGTTGAGCCTTATCAGCATTCTGTCCTCAACTGTTTAAAACAATCGTATTTCTAAGACTCTACAACTTAAATCCTCTGAGGATGAATAAACTAAACACACCATATGGAAAAAATATTGCAAGGATACGATGCCTTTTTTTCCCCCTCTCTCTAATAACAAGATCGACTGGAATTGAATTAAAATATTTTGTTTTTCAACTATTAGAAATAGTTGAAAAATAGTATTTTCTATCATGACATTAAAAAAGAGACTTGTATAGCTGTGATTAGTCTTGTCACTTGCATCGTTTTGTCATATTAGGAACACAGGCACTTCAGTTCCGTGGTCAGCTTTCAGGATTCCCAAGGATAGTCATGGGGAAGGCATACAAACATTACACATTTTGAAGGGAAGAAGTAGGAAACTAAGCAAGCAACACCTGACAAAGGTGGGTCTACTCCACAACATGGTAGCATGCTATTTAAATATTTAGAAAAGCAATCAGAGATACAACTACCACATCCCTTTCTGATAATCCTATGAGATTAAAATCCTGGATGCAGGCTTCTACCAGCTCATCTTGTGCTGTTCACAGACAAGTTATGTAGGCATGCCTACTGGAAGTCTCTACCACATTCATTGCATTGACAGCGGTTTCATTACATAAACACTAAATATTTCTAAAACACAAAGCAAAGTGATGTGTGATATCAACGCAGGATAGAAATGAGAAGGACACACAAAATTATTTAAACCTTAATATAAATTGTCTGGAGGAAAAGAATAATTTCTTCTATTTCCTTCTCTCTAATCAGCATGTGCCATATTCAGGATTTATTGCAAAGTTTTCCACATAGATGCATGTTTTAAGTGGAATATCTTATTTGCATATTTTTCCCTTCAAACATTTTTCAGACTGAGTTGCCATTAGCACGCTACTGCAACTAATTCTGTTGTTGCCCTTACTGGAAAACCTGCCAAGAACCTGAACAACATATTTTACCTAGAACGACTGCAATTATCCAGGAAGTTGATATTATTCTTAAAGAATTAAATTCTCCCTGGTCCACATTTTCAAATGTTCTTTAACCCTTGCACATTTGTGACCGATACTCAGAAAAGCTCTGCCAAAGTCTAGCAACCCACAGAGTGTCCTAAAATACAGCCAATTATCATAACGCCCAAATTTTTGCATGAGCTGCTTTCACTGTGCACTTGGTTCAATCCGTATTTAGGGAAAATATATAGGGAAAAAATGAGGGCAATATTTCAGAGGTTCAACAGTGCATCAGCAAGCCAGGCTTGCTGCAGAATAATTATACCTCCTTCTATAGGTACGACTTTTGTCCATTTAAAAATGGACAATCTCTTTGAAGCAATAGGTTTCCTTATAATCTTGCTTACAGCAAACTGAAAGATTTTTTTCCCATTGATTTTTGTGGCAGTATAACCCAAATATTAACTTGCTGTCACACATTATGCTATGTTTATAGCTCTGGTGAGGTGAGCTTATTTCAGCTTCTTCCATACTCCTACCGACAGTCCCGAATCTGCAACTGCTAAATGCTGGTCTATTTAAAAATCCACCACAGCAGTTTATTTGCATACTGCACATACTACTAGGACTAGAACATCGTTGTACTAAACAGTAAACATATGTATAACCAGAGACACTTCTTGCCCAGAACACATTACAGTTCAAGCAAACAAGACAAGGACAAACAGTACATGAAAACCCACGTAACTTGCACAGTCTCCCTATTACATTTCAGGAAGGCAAAGATTTCAACAGATAATTAAAATACTTTCATTTCAGAAACATAAACACTCAGATCTTCAACATTAAGGCTATCAGAACATGAGCCATACCACTATTCTTCTCTTTGTACCCGTTTCAGTAACAGTCCTGTAATACACTTCATCTTGTCGCACAAACTTGGAGATTGTTCCTTAGACATCCAGCTTAGCAGCTTCGAAGTTGATACGACTTACTGTGCACGTTTCTTTGAGTAATTTTTGTGTTAAATGTTTGTTAATTCACAGGGAATGGTAAAATAAAACTACTCTAAGTAAACAAGCACTTTTTAAAACAAGTCCCTTGAACACAATTAGTTTCAGGCAGAAACTGATACTTTTCTACAGGGCTCACTAAGCAATTTTAATACACAATTTCCAAATAATCAGACATCAGTACTTAAACACAAGATACTAGCACCCTTAAAAGTTCTTAAATTTTGTTTAAAGCAATATATAAAAAGATAGAACACCACAATCATTTTAAACGTTTCTATTAACTTGCTATTTCTAAAGCCGGAATAGCTAGTTCTGCTTTCAATTAAAATGCCTTTTCTCTTGCTCTGTCAATTCTTACACATTAATTTATTCAAGTCTAAACTTAGGAGCAACAGATTTTATTGCACATTTATTTAAATATTAAAATGACTAACCAACAACCATAGGGAGAGAGGAGACAGTTGTGTCTGTTGCTGGTGCTGTATCACACCTGATAAAGATCACATAGATAACTTTCTGAAAAGCTAACGTGCAATTACAATTGAAATCAACAGAAGACTTTTTTTTTTATTATTATTATTAAAGAAAAAAGCGTGTGTGAGATAGATTTCAGACAGCTGCATCCTACCTACAGTCAGCCCCTCTCTGCCATGTCCTGCTGCTACTATGGAGGACATTGGAAAGATGGTTAGGATAATCAATCAAAACCAAGACCGTGAACTTGGAGAATTGATGCCACTGAGAAAGGGACAGGCATAACGTGCCTCCTGCCAGCACCTGGGTTAGTAGCAAACGGCTACATCCTTTACTGCCTGAAGCTATGAGTGGATCTGCACAGTTTGCTTCAAAACATCTTGCATTTGTGTAGTCTACAGCTCACAGAGGTCCAGAAAAGCAACAAGGTCAGAATAGGAAAGCAGAAATCAATATACTACAAGGAAGTAATAAACACTGGATTACCAAGGCCCATTAGCATTCTCATGTCCAAGGAGGCTCATCGCAGTCAGAAGTTGCTTCCCGAAACCTAAAGCTGTCAGGAAGGCATTGCTCACCCCAAACTGCGCTTGCCCAAACCCTCCTTTCACCAGGCACCATCCTTTCACCCCACCACTCTGGGTTTCTTGAAACCAAAGCAGAGATGTTCACTGAGCCCACATGCACCTCTGCAGATGATGCACAAGAATCATCGCCCTCCCTGGCCAGCCCACCCCAAACAGCAACACCATTTTGCCCTCGGGAGGGTACAAGGCATTGAGCCAGTTCAAAACAGGCCTATGTACAAGTCCAAAGACAACTCATTATTACATCTACAGTTCTGCAAGCTGTTAATTACAGATGAGGCATTTAGCACGAGAGTAGACACAATTCTTATGATCATGGTTCTGAAGTGTTTTAGTTACCTCCCTTCAAGATTAAAAAACAAAATAGAAGCACTGAGAAGAAGAAAACTATTACTTGAGGGCTGCATAAAACACAATTAATTCCTTAAATAGTCCAATCTTTCGTCTGAAAAAAAAAAAAAAAAAAAAAGACTGAGGAAATATTTAATTGCAATGCGGGAGATCCATCACAACGGAAAGTATGGAGAAGACTCAATGGCTCTAAGAAAAGCTGCAAGATAAAACAGAAACAAAGCAGACAAGTCTTAAAAAAACAAAACAGGGTATATACGTATATATATATATTTTTTTTTTTAAACAGAAATTGATTAACCATGAGAATGGAAAAGAGTCTTCTCTGCTTTCTGAAGTCTTCAAAATAAGACTGACACTAAGTGGGATGCCTCTAGTGTTTTCCACAAGTTTTACTGAATGAAGATATCACATTCCCAGAAGTTTTGCTCTCTTCCAAGGGTGGCAATAGAAAGAAGCTAGGAGAAGTGCAATCCTATCTACTGGACCAAAGAGAATTTCCACCCTTTATCCTTTAAAAAAATAAATAAATAAATAAAAATACCCCTACTAGATGAAGATTGCCATATTGTTCAGTAATATGGGGATATGGTTGTTTTCCAGGATTTTTTTTCTTTTTTTGACAAAAATCTCACTTTCCACTAAAAGAAAATATTATAATCAGGTAAGTGTAACGTGAGAGAGATACACAAAATAATCCCTAATTGCTTATTCAGAGTCTGTGCAAGCCGTCATGGAAATAAATACAATTGACACATTTAAATGACACTGTTAATCTGACAGTTTAGGTCAATACAGTAAACCACCACACTAGCAGCATTTTTCATTTTAATAAGCTAGGGCCATTAAAACTATTCAAATTAATGGATACACAGACATGTATATATGCATTAATAAATCCTGAACAGTTTTTATTTGTGCCACTTGTGACAGCCTGCACAACGAGTCACCCTGCCTTGCTGGAGCCCTATGCATTCGTGATACTCTGAACATCTCCAAGAGCGAAGCACACAGCACTGCCCTCCTCACCAGGCTTTCAGAGCTCTTTAGAATTATGAAATATGCAAGCAACCAGCTCAACCTGAAGAAAACCATCCAGATTTGACAAGATAAAATATTCAGCCCCTCATTTTCAAATCTGCCAAAACAGTCTTCAATGGTAGTGTTAAGCACTTTCCTTATACATGTAATCCAGGAACATCACTAATGAGATACGAGCTGAGGGTGAAGCTCAATATCCATTATATTACAAGAAAGAACACTTATCAGCAACGTGTTTACATCACTTAATCTAACATGGTTACAACCCCACTCATTTCAACACATTTTCTCTCTGGCTACTTCAGGCTCTGAGTACCAAACTCGGATTTTGAACACACTACAAGGCAAAGCACTCAGGAGATTTGATTTCTTAACAAAGAGGATTGACCATCCACAATTGCCTGTATAGATTTTTCATTTCAAATGTAATGACAACATCGCTCATTTAATTTGCAATGAGTTTTTCTTAGATTACAAGTGAAAAAATACACAATAAAATCACCCATACAACGGTAACATTGCAACGAGCTCATCCTTGAGATAGAAATGAGACTGCAGGCACAGAAACTACAGGAGAAGAAGTGCAGCATTTTTTGTGGCTTTGGCATGCCACATGCTTTGCAGAAGACAGAAAGAAGTGAAGTGAGGTATGGCTTCATTCAGAAAAAGCAACATGTGAGAAAGAGGATATAAACAGAGATTTCTGCTCTGAACTCATAAGTAAGAAGACCTATTTTATAGACACTAAACTGGTCTAGGTTACGCGTAAAGAAGCTGATGTGAAGCCAGGTGCAAAATTAGAGAGAACCGAGGGGATAGGAGAGGAAAGAAATCAAACATTTGTAACTGGAATTTTGCTATAAACACTGACCTTTTTCCTCCAGAAACATATGTAAAAACCTCTCCAGAGCACTTGTCTGATAACATGCATCTTCTCCTTATACCATCGGAAAAGGATAGTACAGCTTACAACAAACGTTACTGTATCTACATCAAGAAATACACTCAGAAACCAGGTCTATGCCAGTACTGAGTGACGAAAAGCAAGGTACAGAAGAAAACTAATCTAACCCAAGTGCTGAAAGTGAATACAAATCATCAGGATGTGACAGATGGTTACATTAACCAGTAAGACAGGACAGGCCATATGGCAGAACCAGCTAATGCATACCTTGGGTGCATCGGTTTGTGCCCCCGGCATACCAATAATCTGCGCTAACCAGAACCAAAATAGACTCTGGAGTGAGCTCCTTTTAATTTGAGTTTAGCTTTCTCTCATCTGGTTAGGTATTATGCACACATTCTCTATATGTTGATTTGGGTCTCAAGTTTTTGTTTGGTTGTTTTTTACCCAGATGTTGAAATAAAGATTAACGAGCAGAAGTTCAGAAGTAAACTAATATTTGTCCTTACGCTCTTCTTCCATTCTCCTTACATGACTCTGTTCATGACTCAGGCATATTCATATAAATAAAGAAGGAAATAATACCATCACTGAATTGATCGATTACATATGATGCCTTTCAATTCACGTCAAACACTGGGTGTCCACAAATAACATGGATGTGTTACTCTTGCATCCACAGCTCATACTATTTTTTTGTGTGATGATCTCTCATGTGCTAAAACACAAAAGCCATGAAAATTGAAAGACATACTTGCTTCACTTTTTGGTCTCTTAGACTGCTTTTCCTCATGCTTTCTATTTAAAAGATTAAACTGTAATATGATGAATGGTCTGAGGTGCTTCTTGTAAACTATCTTTGCACCACCAAACCTATTAGCAGTTTCACTGCCGGGATATTGTCGCATTCAGCAGCATGGTTCACACCCTGGAATTTCCCAGACACAATTTGTCCATTATCCAGATTAAGGGTCTTAGGAAAGTCTCCTCAAGAGAGATTGTCTTTGGCTGCTTAAAGGACACCGCAAAACCAGTCCGTGACCTAGGGTTAGTGCTTTTCCCATCACTGCTAAAAATAAAGAAAGGTAGCAAGAAAAAAAAATATACTTTTAAGTGTAGTAAAATAAGCTATAAAGTAATGTGATATGTTTACTATGTCTTATAAGAAATCTCAGCATAATTTTTATCCCACTTAAACTAGTTTTTAAACCAAATGTTGAAGCTAATTACATTTTAAAGTGCATTTAACAGATAAACAAATATTTTCTTAATTTTTAATGCTTACTTTTTAGTCATGCAATGTGCTTTCGCTGCCAAGTTATTGTTATCAATAGCCATATAAAAAGCCAATAACTATAAATTTGCTTTAAATTCTACACTACTATAAATCTAGGTGAAAACAAAAACACGTATGTTTCCTCACAAGCATTTTCTTTTTCCTGCCACTGTCCTCATTCTGTTGAAAAGCATTCACCTGCTTAAAACATTTTATCAAAAATAAATTGTTAGTGGGAAAGAAAAAAAAAAAGTAGCGTGACTGGGAGCAAAGAGATAAGAGGCAAAGATAGCCAGAAAGAAACAGCAGATTAAATGTGACAGACAAGTTCAGGGAGATAATTCCCATTTCATTTCTGATACAGAGAACTGTCACTGAAGAAAACAGAAAACAAAAAGTCCCCCAGACCAACCAATACCATACAGCAACAGTTTGCCTTCATCAAGGCAGAAAGTGAAAGACAAGGATCATATACTTTTTTTCCCCTTTAAATTATTAACTGCATGATCACATTGGGTGCTTCTTCCCTCCCTTCTATTAAGCTCTGCCTCTTCCCTTCCCCCTCAGCCCGGCCAAATTCATAGGAAAGGGGAAAGAAGCACTGGCATAGGCAGCACTCCATAGCCAGAACCCCATTTTCAACATGCAGCGTTAGGGCGATGCCTGGCTTGTGCTGCTTGGGGAACTCACCACTGCCTCACGACAACCAGAAACCAACACCAAGCCTCTGTGTCAGAAGAGATCTGTGAAGTTTTGCTTGACTTCTGCACCAACTAGAAACGAAAATTTACAAATTCCATATTTTTAACTGTAAAAGCTTGCAGCACTCCATGAGCTCTATGATAAGGCTGGTGCTGGGGCAATACATTCAGTGTACTTGGTAAGATGCAGAATAAATATTCAGAAATAAACACTCTGTGGGATATTTAACAACAGTTAATATATATTTTTTTGCAAACCAAGGGGAGGAACAGTGAGCCTGTAACCCCCAGGCGAGGCCTGCCTTCCTCCCTGAGGCTCCAGGCCTCCGGAGGCAGACACAGATATCCCAGCAACAGCAGTGCAGGCTGCACACCCCCAAACTCACGGACCTTTGTAGGGTGAGAGACCACTTCCAGCATCCAGTGTGATGTGCTAAAAAGCTGCCTCCACCAAGGAAAACCAGGGAGCCTGCTTCTGCGCTGGCTCCCCGCCACACACCGAGTGGGACGGACACCCAGAGCTTAGACCAAACTACACAGGGAAGACTCCAACTGGCATATAAAACGTGCTGATTAAGGAATGCACTTTGCAAAGGACTGATTCTGAAAAGGAAATGTCACAGTGTAACTCTTTGGTAAGGGTAACACCAGAAGACAAAACTCCCTGGGGTAATGAAGCGTCCACTCTGTCCAACTACACAATACTCCTCCATTGGCCTTTGCTGAATTTCTAATCTAATCATACTGGCACTTCCGCTTGTCCAGTTTCAGCAGGTAGTCTTCCTGATAACAGTGAAAATGCAAAGAAACCGTTCCAATGAATCCCAACCATGCATGCATCTTCTAAAAAATACTGTTCTCTGTTGAATATTGCACATAGTTCTTGGCAAGCATTACGTTCCAGACTCTGCTACACACAGCTGCAATCCAAGACACCACACTTGGGGGTTGCTCACAGAAAAAAAAAAAAAAAAAAAAAAAGAGTGTTTGCAACTTATCTTTTGTAATTCCTTTTACAATGAGATTGCATATTATTAGATGTGCGAGCAATATCAACTTCTGGAGATTTTGATCTGTAACACTTTGTACACAAACTTGCATTTCACCAAGAGAATGGAAAAAAACATCAGATAGCATTTGTTCTTTTAAATAAAGTCACCTTTGATAGAATATTAAACACTTTCTCCTCCCAGTAGCCTTCTCGTCCTCAGCAGGCATTTGCTAATTCACTAAGACCCCAGGTGTAGATCTGTGACATTCCAGGGGAAAAGGGGCTATTATCTCTGTCTTTCTTTCAATGCTTCATTCAAGAAAGAGAAAATCTCTGGGTATTCTGTAATACACTGCATACTCATCAAGTTTTCAATCATCTGTGTGAGACTCACGGCATTTAAAATACAAGAGTGAAAACATGAAGGTTTTATTAAATGTACAAATAATCAATTTGAATACAGTCTAACTACATTCTTTACTTACGCTTGTAAGAAGTTTAGCCCACTGATTATCCACTTTTACAATTACAGCTTTTTGTTCAACAGATTGTTATAGTATTATTCAAGCTGTTTTCAGGTTGTTCCCATTACATATATATCAAGACCTCTGTTAGAACACTTACAAGTAATCTCCTATTATTAAAATCATTATAATCTACAGCAATTCTAACAGATTTTCTCTGAATAAAAGAAATGCTGAATGTAGTGATGAAGAAAAGGAATAGTGTTGATACTGAGACCATGAGGGGCTTAAAGACTTGAGCAAAGTTTAAACTGGAGTAATTGCTGCACAGTTCAAATTTATCTTTTAATCCATTATGCTTATTATTAGAGCATTTAAACAATATTAGGAAGCATTTAATAATCAAACTTCCAAGAACTCAGAAAAAAAATATCATTTGTGAACCCTTCCAAAATAATCAGCAAATGAAAAATGAAATGGATGGTTACATTTTTGTTGTTGTTTTTCCCCAGGAACTTACTCAAAACAAAGAGACAAAAGGACACGCTCCCCCCTTTCCCTCACCTCCCAACAAAAAAACAGTAAAAAAGACTTTGCAGCGTGTCATTAATTTCACAGATTCAGATTTTCCCTAAAAGCACAGAAAAGAAAGGAGTAACCTACAAGAGTCCTGTAACTCCAAGGCCAAGCTAAGAGGAAACGGCCATGACAAATGCTGCAAGGGACAAATGCTGACAAGTCACCAGCAAAAAGAAGGCAGACAAGGTAAGAAGGAAGTTGTTCACAGTAGTTACAATAGTTCATGACAAACCATTGGAGGGATTCAGCTTCAAGGAGGACTTTAACAGTGGTTTCATTTGAATGCCAAGATGCACTGTAGTCCAAAGGTGACAGACAGTTGAGGGATTTTGAACTGTCCTGCAGTTAGTTCCTGATTATTCATAAATGCAAATCAACACTGTTTGCATATCAAATGGACGCCTTCTTTACCTGTGAAACCAATACTTCTCTGATCGTACAACTGGCAAATGAAGACATTTGCATGAAGTTTGGCCTAATTTTACAAAAGCAAACTGAATCTTACTGCAAGAGGGGGAAAAGCAGCGACTTGCATTATACACTTCAGAGAAGCAGAGATTTGAGGCTAAAATCGTAATTCCTGGATACTCAGGATGGGACATTAAGCCAGGCAGGACACAAATTAGACCACTTTGAATGAGACTGTTCAGTTACTTTCAGCATTAGCTTCAGATTCTTGTCAAATGCAGCTCAAGGTGCTACACAGACAAGAATTCCAACTTCAGACGGAAAGAAATACCAAGTTTTTATGAATAAGCTTTGAAGCTTGGTCAGAAACCAGAAAAAAGTGCAATCATCAAAAAGTGCAATCGAGAGCCACTCTATTTTCAACGTGGCTACCACTTTCAACTCTTCAACGGAAACCTGAAGAACATTAGCTACCACAAAGATTGTGAATACAAACCAAACGCATCACGGCTGGTTAGTCAAAGCCCTGCCAGCAAAGCCTGCTGTGCAAAAACATGCCACTAATGTGCTACTTTGTGCCTCCACACCCTCTTTGGTCAGCTGCTACTGCCCCAAATGCCAGCAGGGCCTTGACTGATCTTTGAAAAAAGGCTGGCAAATCCTTCATGAAATTACTAATTCTTACCAGGATTAATTAGTCTTGATGTACAGCCTCTGCTTACTAATTGCAGCTATACAAGCTAACAGCCGTTCTTAAGAAAAGGAAAGGCACAAAGTCAGGCTTCTTAATTTCTTCAGCATTCAGACAAATTAGTTCAGAAGAGAAGAGGTCTGGAAAGAGTCTTTCTTGAACAGAGAGGCTCACAGTTGTACACGGTTCCCCAGATAAAGTCCTTACCATGCTTAACACTCCCAAATTTTGCTTGTTACATGATAAGGCCATGAAATATTCTGTTGTGTTTCTAAGATAGGTGGCTAGGACATATTGCAGACAAGCAGGTCACCCAGGTCTTTCCCACTCATCTTTTCAGCCAAAGATCACTGATTTGTAACCAGCTATTAGTTGTGCTATCAGCTCAACTCCAGGTCTGTTTTTTCCTCCCAATCTGAGAAAATCTTTCTACGCAGGATTTATCTTCCTTTGTTCAGAAAATGCTTTATAAGACCACATTATCCAGAGTTTTCCTTTGCATATTCCTGGGTTTTGTGCCAAGATAAAAAATTGAAAAAAATATTTTTAAAGTGGCCCAAAGAGTTCTTCTTGCAGAACGTTATTAGTAGCATGTTTCCTTTCCACTAGTTTTATTTTCAAAATGACACACTGGCACTTCTCCTTTGACCTGGTCCTCGCCCAGCTCCATTCTTGCCAGAATATCCATCGTCTCCAGCTTAACTAAGTGTTTCCCAAGTGGCACTACAGAAAATTCGTACTCACAGTTCTGGTAGGAAACAGAACCACGTCAGATATAATCTAAGAACGGGTCAGGAAGCAGGTTATTCTAACACAATCTGGCTTTGGTGAACTCATGTCGCAAATTACCCCGTTAACCATTCACCTTCTTCTCTTGTATTATCCTTTGAATCAGCTTTTGTTGTAATGTATAACAAAGCACTGCGATTAGTGGGTCTGTAATTGTTCTTTTATTTCATCCCCCCTTTCTCCTGTGCTCCCAGCACATGCAGGGCTGTCTCCCTCCACCTTCTCTGCTTCCTCTTCCTCCCAGAAACATCAGAAAAGATCCAACTCACCCTCCACTGCAAATCACACTCCTAGGGCTTCAATACAAAGCCTTTGAAGAGCTTCTGGCACCTTCTGGTGAGCAAACTCAAATATATCTGCGTCCCTGCTGAACTGGGGGGCTCAGGGAAGGCCCCTGCAAGAAGGATTCCTTTTGCTCTCCAGTCATAGGAAACTGTCCCAGCATCAGAGGGCCAGGGCTCCTCCACCCTTGCTTTCCTCCCAGGCAATACTGTTTAAGCCCAAGGATAGCTTTAGTCCTATGATCAAAAGGTTTTACTGCCTGAGAGCAGCACAGCTGGCTATCCGATAAAAGGAACAGGCTCACACCTGGGCTGGAGGGGGAGGGAAAGGGGCCACAAGGCAAGTTATAGACCTACAATGTGTGAGAGAGAGAAAATATGAAAAAGGGTCTGCAAAATTTTCTCAGATAAATGAGGGTTGCCTGAGATTCCTAGCTACTCATATTAAAATATGGCACTTCTCTATTCTTCGCTTATATACTACAAGTTGCTACTTGATGTACTTATTATTAAAATCCCTGTCACCCAACTGGCAGTTTCATATGCCTTGCCTTATAATTGTAAGATTAGTCATCACTTGGTCCTCCTGATTTCAGCATATTAAATTCTGACTTTTGCTTCTACCCACTTACGATAATGCACAGTTCCACAAATTCATTATCATTAGACAATCTCCCTCTGCCCTCTCTAATACCACTCCTATTAAAAACAAAAAGTATTCTGTCTGCTCCAAGTCCATACCCAGGTGATCCTCAAGTTCGACCTCACTATTACAGCAAAATTGCCTCTTATCTCCCACAGGGAGAATTTGGCCCAGTGCAGCTTCTGGCAGCCACAATACTCCCCACAAGCCCTGCAAACACTTTGCACCTCAGCACCGGCAAACACAGACACATTCCCACTCAGGTTTTGCCCTTAAGTGAAGGGAACCTTCCTCATTTCCCCAGCCTGCAATCTTGCTACCATAATTAACCACTTTAATTTTTGATTACAAGCACCTGCACTGCTTTAAAGCTGGTGTGTGCAGAGGATAACCAAAAGCTGATAGATATCCCAGCAAAGGAGTGGTTACCCTACTGACTAGATCTGAGCTGACTTTCCAGATCTCACCTACTCTGTCTACTGCAGACAATTTGTGCACTACAATAACCAGAAATGATAAAGTTTTCCACTACAATAATGATGAAGGTGTGTGTGTGTGTCTTCCCTTCCCCTCAACACCTAAATAAAAATTTCTGATACTATTTATTGAAACTTTGACAAGGAACATTTCCAGGCTATGGTGCAATGCCTCGCAATGGGATTTCAGACCATGAGGAGGCTACAGCTCATGCCTGTGCTCCCTTGGGCCAGTGCACAAGCAAGACCAACACTTACTCTGATTTACACCACACAACACAAGCAAGTATTTGCACTGATACCCCAAAAGCCTGAGTACCAGAAATTGGAGCTCAAGGAGACCTTCCCCTTGCCTAATGCTCCCTATCCCCGTTAACAGGACTCCTTTCTACTCTCAGCAAATGAACCTAAGGCCAAAGACGTTTGGGAGGGCCCAAATCGCATACCTGACAACTGCAGAGGCAGCCAACAATGCAGGGACACCATCCAGGCCCACAGGACAAAGCAGTAGTCACAGACAGGCTCAGGCAAGACTCAGCCCCAGCAGCTTGGCCTCAAGACTCTGAGGTCTGGGCCCATCACAGTCCCTGAGACCCCAATTGTTTCCTGTAAGCTCAAACCTAAAAATAATACAGATGAACATAAGCAAGAAAAGGCTCTATGAATTAGCATCAACACCGGCAACGAGTTTTCATACTGCTAAACAAAAGTTCCATAAAGGTGGGTTTCTAAAACGCTGCTCTTCAGCTTAATATAGTTTTGTGGGATTTCAGTAGCCAAGAAAAAATGACAAAAGGATTCCACATCCTTGGATGAAGCGGCTCTCTGCTACAGACACTGACTCTTCTCTGCTAGCTTTTTGCCGAGTCCTTCCCGTACTTCTTTTCAGCAGGTAAACAAGCACAGGCTGTTGAAATTCTGCTCTGATGCTTAAGAAATTCCTGCAGGTGGCTTGCAAGCGTACAAACAGCACTTGAATCCAGCATTGTGGGTGAACTGCAAAAGTTCAAGACCAGAGGTCAGAAACTGCATGCCAGGCTGTGTGCTTACAAGCAACAGTGAAGGCCTCACTGCTGATCTGAAGCATCTTTGATGTTGCATTCACCTAAAAATCCAGCAACAGCCACTGACACTCAGTTTCCCACGTTCAGTTAACCTGTTGTAATTTCCTATCGGTTGGATCTCCTTTCAACAGCACCGTACACTGGTTTTCTTTGCCTAAGGGCTTGTTATTTTGAAACACTTATTTATTTTCTTATCCCTCTGAAAGACCATCAGGAAGATCAGCCAAATGATTTACCGTATCAAGAAAAGGAAGCACAGGGACAGGTTATGGCCAGGATGCAAGTTTAGACATATCCATAGTGTTTACTCACACATCCATAGTGTTTACTCACACAGGAAGTCAAAGCTCAAGTTCTTTAGCTCAAAGACATACCCACGTAAATGGAGCCTCTTTACTTGGTTCTGTCAATTATGCCTCTCCTTAATTACATGCAAACTAGATTTGAAAGACACAGGAACAAAAACTGTGGCAATAACAACATATTTCCAAGACATCCACCTTACACCTTCTGCTTTATTGCTGAAGACTCTCCATTTCAGGTACCTTGTTCAAGGGGGACTTGAGCACTACGCTAAATGTTTTAATTGAAACGATTGATAACGTAATTACTACTGAAGGAAAAGGTGGAAGTAGAACTAGAGGCAAAGAAAAGGACAAGCAAAGTGAACACTGAGATGTGTATTTGTATCGGTTGAGAGTCTAGCATCAGCACTTCTAACCTCCAGGTTACAATGAGGAAAAAAACCAACAGGATCACAGGGTTATCAAATTATAAGATTCTGATTAGTATCTGGAATATTACTGGATGCCTCAGACCTTTCTGTTTTGCTTTTTTGTCTGAAAGAAAGTCTCAAAACAAGAATAAAAGGAGGGAAAAAAAATCCTGGGACTGCGCTGTCTGTCCCAGAACAAAAGGGCATTAACAGTGCTGTCGTGTGTAAAGGCTCTGACAGGCAGATGTAGGAATTTTCCAGCTAATAAAAACAAACAGAACCTAGGAAAAAAAATCAATAGAAAACTATTTTGATTAGAATTAATGAAGCAATTTTGTTCTCACTATAAAAGAAATACAAGATCCTGTAAAAATAAAAGAAAAATAGTTGAGGGAAACAAGTGAGTGTCCTTTTTGTTATCATCAATCATACTGATAGCCTGTCTCATTGTTTAACTTAAAGACAAAAAAAAACAAAGATTTTCCTTCCTTACTTGTCCACAGAAGACTGTTACTAGCTCAGCCCTATACCTAAGATAGTGATTTTAAAGCACAAGGAACTTCTAATTGTGGGGTTTTAGATCCACTTTGGCTTAGCTCTTGGGGTTAACGCTTTGCTTGCACCTTTGCTATTTATAATGAATGCTCTGCTCAAAAGCTGAATGATGATGCATGTGGTGAAGTCTTGCCTGCATTTGCAAACGTTGGTGGGAATTTGGTTTTGACGCACTCTAAAAGAAAATAATACTTGCACATAGTTTAAAGCCCTTGAAGAGGCTGATTTTGACTCGGGTTAGGTCTAACATTGCTTCTAACACTAACTCTGCTAAAAGAGTTTTTTGTTCCCCAGGTAGAGGTAGGAAAGAATGGGATGGCTGCACATATGCTCACAAGCAGTAACTCAGCCCTTCTAACAGAAATGCATGATTTACTGTGTGATTTACTGGAGAATTTGTAACACTTGACTAGATATTTTTCTGTTAAGATGGCGATGAGCCAATGATATCGAGATGATTTGATATTTTCACACAATTGAAGGGAAATCTAAATCCAGGCTAGTGGTAATGTCAGTTATCCCATACGCAGTCACATAAGCTGATCTGTTCTGTGCCCCTATGATTACACACCAAAACGCTAAAACTTGTCAACACTCACCATTAAATAGCAGTCCTGCCATACATCTCAGCGGGAAGCAGGTTCAACATGTCACATGCAATGAAAAGCATACAGAAGGAGAAAGGGCAAAGGAAGGTTCCCAGCAAATAGGGAGAAGAGTGAGACAAGACAGATGAAGGAGCAGAAGGAACCAGTTTAGACCCTGATAAACTTAGAACTCTTTGTGCTATAAAGAGTAAAAAAGCATATTTTTATATTAACCCATGCCACATTTTTATAAACCGGTGTTACTGTAATACTAATACAACACATGCACACAGTCCCCCTTCAGAAAGGACAGACATAGTTCTCTTTCTGATTTTACAGAGACCTGAAAGAAGATTCTGCTTGCCAACGTGAGGCTGAGCACTGAAGTTTTGATAAGTGGCATCAGGAGTGTCTAAGGCATGCTTCAGTTCTTGTTTGTAACAGGTGATAATCACACACAGAGCGGCCACATAGTGTTCTGACTACCTAACACTATGCAAAATGATGCACATCACTACACATTTCTTAAACCTCACTTTTCAGTACAGTTGAGAGAGTATGATGTAGTCTTTAGACTTTTTTTTCCTTTTAGTTTTTAAGGGCAACTTGCAATAAAGCAACGCTTAACATCACTTTCCACTGTCTTATGTGCCCTTCATCTTCCTTTAGATGGATGAAAAGGCAGGGGCAGCTCTGCAACCCCCACCACATAACCTGAGGCACAAACTACCTCAGCAACACCCTTTCGTTGCCTCCTCTCCCTCTGGTCCTCAGAAGGATCCTCTTTGGATCGTGCATCTGATTCTTTCGAGCAGGAGATGCTTCAGAGGAGCCAGCACCTGTGCAGTGCTGTGCCTATTGAAAGTTTCCCTGTGTTTCTGTCACTGTCTGCCCTGCGTGATCCGTATCACTGAGTGAACTGTCAGCAGAGCAAGCTTCGCAGCAGCACA
The DNA here is from genome assembly GCF_964035555.1 of Netta rufina. Classification (NCBI taxonomy): domain Eukaryota; kingdom Metazoa; phylum Chordata; class Aves; order Anseriformes; family Anatidae; genus Netta; species Netta rufina. Next base: position 83,207,374 of record NC_140124.1, on the reverse strand, counting down.
GATCAGAAAGCTACTGCCAAAAACTGCAATTGCAGTTCAGAGCAGTGAAGCAGCTAGACCAAGAATAAGCACAGCGACTGTGCAGTCCCACGAACCCCTACGTACACACGCACACATGTTATGCATACACGTGCACATTTGGCAGTGGCAACAGCTTGAGTGTAACTCGACTGAAACCCCTTTCCGAGGATGTTTCTAAGGTTACTTGGTTAAAACTGAGTCACTGCATGCTTTTGCATGCCTCACTTCAAATTCAAGATGCAGTCTATAAATTGCCATTTTGATAATTTCAAGTTGTTTTATAACCTAGTTTATAGGCGATCATTATACATGATGCCATCTCTTCAATTAGATCTTACACAGTTTCAGTTTTCGGCAATATGTGTTAGTATTGAACATTTTCAGCTACAACATTAAGAAATGTTAGTTATATCTGAAGGTCTTTCTGTTAGACACCCCGCCCTGGCAGTGACACCATCGTGTTTGTTAGCACCTTGAGACACAGAGGCATTCATGAACCAGACAGCTCCTGTAGGAATTTCTAACATCATGCAAAAAAAATAATAATAAAACAAATGCATTATTTGTATTCCCAGTAATGACTACAAATATTTATTTTTTCTTCCTGTGGATTCAAAAATATATATATTTCTTTGAGTAACATCATCGCTGCAATGACACATACATACCAATGCAAGCTTGTATTAATCACAGTAGGCAAACCATTAATCAGTGCAATGTGGCAACCATTCTCCACTCCTCCTCCTCCTCCTCCCTCAAAGAAAAACTATCTTGGGATGTAGCGAACAAGCAGGAAAAATCCCACTTATTGAACATTAGCCTTTCAACATACAGTTGCTTGCTCTCACTCTCAAGGGGTTTGACTTTTAATGCAATGATTGGAAAACTCCTGCAACAATATGCAATACCCACAGCTCACATACAAAACCTGTTCCAAGCAAAATTGCTTATAGATAAAAAAGAAAAAAAAAAAAAAAAAGACGACACAGGAACGCAGATTGCCTTAGTAGTATCTGTAACATCTGATCCAGGCTCACTCTAAAGCATACATTAATTTTAAGACTCTAAGTAGTCCATTGACTTCAGTGAATCCAGTAAAAGTCCAGAAGATTAGTCAAGCACTTAACACTGTTAGCAGATGTATAACTGCTTGAATGGTTGGCAGGCCACAATGAACATGCTACAGAATGTTAATGGAAAATAATGGCAGCGGGTACACAATAAGGGAACTTTTGCAAAAGAATGGGTCATGTGATAGAGATCCTTGCAAGGACTACTTGAAAGGCCTGTCACCACTGTGGGAAGAAAAAAAAAACAAAAACATCAAAAAACAACAGTATTTACTAACACAGTGCTGCTTCCACATATTTATTTATTTATTTTTAAGTGGCAACACTATTTCTGCATGTCTATCACCCAACTCTTCAGTTGTAGGATTTTCCATTTGTTATAAAATAAGACACTGAGATTTTGCATATGCTAAACACAAATCCCTAGGGGACACAGTAACTCGGAAGCTCGCTATGTCTGTTCAAAATGGCACAACACTCAGAAAAGTGTCGTTTTGCAAACTTAGTATCAAGTTCAGATAGTCAATCATTATTCCCCCCTCATATTAAGATCCCCGCAAAATACACCAGCCTTTTCCTAAAAGCATGCATCCATCAGCTTTTCTTTCACCCAGCCCTTACGCATCAGTCATGAGCAACTCCTCATGATAGATCCTAAAAAGAGGCAGGGAGGGAAGTACCGACGTCATGCAAGACGCAGAAGTCTATCAAAAGCTTTTATTCGAAAGCAGCCTAAGAGAATCAATGCCAGTTTCTTAACTGAAGTAGCAAACCCCAGGTAGGACAACTATTGGCCAAACAGCCTAAAACGGTCCAAGCCCATGTTGTGACTTGGGTCCAGTGTTGAACAAACAGCTGCTCTGCCACTGAAGCACTTTGGGGTGGTTACGATGGGCCCTAAGCCCTAATGAACACATTTTCCTCCAAATAACATTGCAGGGTTAACAATGCAATGCTACAAAAGATGCCTCCAAAAGAAAAAAAACAAACAACAGTACAACACAATTCCACTGCTAAAAAAAAAAAAAAGAAGGAAACAGGGACTGTGCCTGCCAGAAACCTCCATGAGCAAAGACATCTTCCCTAGAACAAAGATAAGGAGAATCAGGGGAATGCTGGTGGTAGATACCCACAGGTGTACAAAGTTTACATTTCATGACATTGACACTGAGAGCTCCCCCCACGCCTATTGAGACTCAGACAACTGTGTTATAGCATGCTGTTGCAAAACTCCCCAAAATATAAAGTCTTTGGGAATCCTGCATTTTCGCTTTATTCTACAAAGGCACTACTTAACAGCTGTGGTCAACAGCGTCTCTTCTCTGTGACTGCGGGGCGAAGAAATTATACTAACATAGCTGCTAAATACAACACGTGGTCATTTGAGAAGGGCTTAATGAATATTTGACAAGAGGAGCGACCAAACTGTGTCGCGGCATCGCCCAGTGCTGCTGTCCTTTTACACGTCCTGAACTTTGAGAGCAGTGTTAGATTTTAAAAACAGAAAGTTTTCCAACCCATGCTCCACACCTTTCAAATAGGAAAAAAAATAAATAAAAATCAGTAGCTCTTCGGATGACATAAATTAAGAGTGTGCTTGGTTATCAGTCACTTGAACCTGTATTTTTAGGCGTCTGAGAGGGGAGCTCTGTGAGTGCTGGAGCAGGGGAAAGGATGGGCGAAAGGGGACGAGCAGAGGCTTTAACTCCGGCAAGAAAGTTGTGTGTGTACCTGCCTGCGAAACGCAGCCGACCCCCTCAGCGCATCCTATTTATCTCCCGGTCTATTTATGTCGGGGAAGGGAACATGCGAGCATAGCAGCTGTTACTATAGCAATGAAACTGGAAATTTTGCGAACCCAAAAAAAAAAAAAAAAAAAAAAAAAAAGAGGAAAGAAAGAATAATAATAAAAAGAAAACACAGCACCACCACCGCCGGAGGATGCTCAGTTGAGCAGAGGGTCCCTCACTTGCAGGAGCTGCTCAAACTCCGCGGTGTGGTGGCAGCAATGCCGGGGGGAGGGCAGCTTCATTTTGGGGGTCCCCAAAATGCCACCCGTGCCCGGGGGGGGGGTGAGGGTGGTGGCAGCCAGGGGAGCCCGGAGCGCTGCCGGGGAGGGGAAGGAAAGGGGAAAAGGGGGAAAAAAGAGGGAAAGAGGGGGAAAAAGGGGAAAGGGGCCGTGCCCCCCGCTCGCCCCCAGCCCCCCGCTTACCTGCGAGGGAGCCGGGTCTCTGCAGGGTGGCGGTGGCGAAGAGCTCCTGGGAGTGCTTGGCGTACGGGTCGGCGGCGTGAACCAGCCGCTTGGTGGGCGACAGAGTGGCGTAAGTGCCGATGGCGGAGCTTAACTGGTGGATAGGAGAGGAGGAGGAAACGTTAGAGCGGGCGGCGGGCGGGGAGCTCGCTCGGACGGCGGCCGCCGGCGGTGCGGCCGCGGAGGAGGAGGCGGCGGCGGCGGTGGCGGCGTCGAGGGGCGAGCCGGTGGCGCCGGAGGGCTCGGCCGGGCGGCGGGGGGCCTGCCGCGGGGAGGAGGAGGAGGAGGAGGAGGAGGAGAGGCGCTGCGCCGAGCCGGAGGCGGCGCCCTCGGCGGCGGCGGCGGCGGCAGCGGCAGCAGCAGCGGCAGCGGCGGCGGCAGCGGGGCCGGCCCGCGGCGGCCAGCCGGGGGAGCCGCCGGCCCGCGGGGCCCGCGGGGAGCTCACCCGCTGCGCCGGCGGCAGCGTGGCGCTGCTGGCGTGGAGCCGGGCGGCGGCGGCGGCGGCGTGCTGGGGCTCGGGCAGGTGGAAGGCGCTGCCGAGGCTGGGCGCGAAGGGCTCCCGAGCCGCAGGGGCGGCGGCGGCGGCCGGCGGCGGCAGCGGCAGCGGCAGCGGCGGCGGCGGCTCCGGGCCGCCCGGCTGGGCGCCGCGGCCCCCCGGGCACTGCTGCGGGAAGGAAAAGGCAGAGACAGGAGTCAGAGCGGGGCGCCCGGAGGAGAGGGACCGGGGGGGGGCGCCACGGGGGGCGCCCGGTGCGGGGCGAGCGGGAGGCGCCCCGACGGTGCCCGGGGTCCGCCGCCGAGCACAGGGCGGGCACAGGGCTCCTGTCACAGCCTCACCTGCTCACAGCTTCGCCTCACCTCACTTCATCCTTTCATTATTTATTTATTTTTAAAATAAATAATACTTCTTTACTTTACTTTACTTCTTATTCATTTCACTCTTCTTCGATTATTTGTTTGTATTATTATTATTATTATATTTTTTTTAATCGTTCCGTTTCAATTTCATCCCGTCTCGCTTCATTCCGCCTGGCTTCACGTCTGTCTCCTCGCGGTGCGCACGGTGCTGGCTCCTCCGCACCCCAGCTCCCTCCGAGCCCCCCCAGTGCTGCTGAAATCGGCCTGAGCAGTGCTTTGCTCAGACACAGGCACCTCCCTCTGTGTTTGGTGAGGCGGAAAAGCCTTTAAAATGCAAATCGTGGGCTCCGCGACTCGGTTCAGAGTTGCGGTGGGTGCCCACAGCAGCGCTGCTTCAGGTTTAAATAGAAACGCGGCTTTTTTTTTTATTAAAATCGCCCTACAGGAAAAACAAAAAACAACAACCAAAACACATAAATAAAAGCACCGAGTTCCCGGCATGAAACTTGGCTTATTCTCGCTGGGACACCCAGCAGGCGATTTGGGGCAGGAGCTGAGGACAAGGCAGGTGATGGGAGCGCAGCATGTAGGAGGTCCATAGATGCCAGAAAGGCGTACTTCTGCCAGTCTGCTCCCACTGAAAAATGTTCAGTCCCTCGCCTCCTGCATTTAACTTTTGCAGCCCCGCCCCTCATCTTGAAGGCTTGGTGTTCCTGGGGGAAGACCAAATATTTCCCTAGGCATGGACAAGAGGCAAAGCCTCATGGACAAGAGGCAAAGCTCCTCCTGTGGAGGAGCCGCTCTGTTAGCAGCAGGGAGGCCACCAGCACCCCGGTGAGTGCTGACAGATCCAAACCTCCCAAAGAGGGGCTTCAGGAGGCTTCCCTCACTGCCGAGCCCTCTATATCCCTACAGACAGATTTAAGGTGAGCCTTGCCCTCAGTCCTGAGCGGGCAGGGGGCCCGCAGGTGCCAGGAGCCTGACCACCATTGGGTTGGACATGCAACTAGGGGGTACGGGTCCCACAGCACAACGTGGGCGTCCTGAAGCCTTGGTACATGGCCGACAGCTCCAAGCTGCTCATTTGAAAGACTTTACAAAAATGAGGAAGGCAAACGCTGGGAATATGGGAGAACTTTTAAAAGCGACTTTCGTTCCGAGCTTCTCACCATCTCTAAAGAGAAGAGAAGGTCTAATCTGCAGCTGGTTTTCCAATAACGCACTTGACAAGAGCACAGTTTTCATTTTCAAGGTTTAAACCGTGTGGCAACACCTTCTACAAAACAAAAGCAGGCTGCCAAGATTTAAAACAGCACGTACAAAGCAAGGTTTGCACGTGATAAAAGGTTGTTTGAACCAGCTACGTTTTCCATTGCTTCTCATTAACAAATTTTACCTTTTGAACTGTTAAAATGGACTGGCATAATAGTGTACTTTGCAATACTCAAAATTGCTACAAAATACAGTATTTTGGACCATTACCAAGGTGTAGCGAACATCCTGGTAACTTAAGTTTGTCACTGGTTTTAAGGATTCTAGGCAAGCCCTGTCATCATGTATACATAATTTCTTTTTCTAATCTACTTTTACGCTGCTTGATATGTCAAGGACTTACAGTAATTAATTTAAAGTAAACCAATAATATCCCATATTCACTCTATAAAGCTGTAAGCATTCTGCAAGCGCTAATTCAAAAAAAAAAATGCAAAAAAAAAAAATCCCTCACATTATGATGGTCTGCTATAAGGAAGGAGATATAGTAGAGGATACGAGAATTAAATGCTTAATTAAAAACACAGTGCTTAGCACTTTGTAGAAAGCCAAGCATTTGCTCCGTGTGAAGGAGAGAACTTTTGGATGAACAGATTGCAACGCAACGTTAGCATGCAGTATTTTCTGAGTTGTGACTAATCTCAGACCTGTCTTAAATTTGTTGTGAGGTTCTTACTTTTTCCAGAGGAACAAGTGTGTGCTCTTACTTTCCACTTGTGTTTTTAGAGGCAAAATGCATTTCAGATTCTCCCTGGGTTTATCCTTGTCTGTTGCTTAGGACAACCATACGTCATTGTTCATCGTGTGATGTGACATTACACTTTGTATGGAGGAATGAAATACAATGGTATTTGTTCCATTATTTTTCCATTTATCCATTATTGTTGTCAACCTGATAATGAAACTGTGTTTAAACTAATAAATTGAGAGCAAATTTGCTTTCCAGTTGTTATATCCTCCTTCATCAATCTACTTCACAGACATGAAAAAAAATCAAGGATTTTCTTTCTCCAGCCCTGTAAATATCTATTCTAAGACTCAGAAATTTCAGTTTTTCCAGTATCCCAAAGAAAAGGATCCTGTTTTGCTTCTTTGGATTCAATATGTGGGTTCTGTCGTATCCTTTTTAACAGCAGAAATGCGTGAAAAAGCACAAGAACATTAATATAGCTATGAAAAATATTTTCTTTCCTTATTTAATCTTATTAAAATATCATTTCCTACTGATCCTGGCAAAACAAGATCTGCAGAGCTCTATACATAAAATTACTGAGGGTGTCCAGTTAGGTTATGGTGGAGTAGAGAGAACAGCCTAACCGATGTCTGCCTGCCTGCCATTATTCACACTTTTAATGCACCAAATTTCAGCGCCTCTGCTTTCATTGAAGTCAATTTAAATTGAAAATTTAAATCAGAACTTTAGCTGAAAAAGATCAAATGGAAGACACTGCTAGACAAGACTGCTGTTTCATAAAGTGGTATTGAGAGGGGCAAATAACTGTGCTGCATTATTTATTCTGCTGAAAATTATTCATGGATAAGGAGCTAGAAAATCCTATATGGCTAGATAGCTTAAGCAAAACTTTGGGCTGCTAATTACTGAAACATCAGCGGGCTGATTCTTGGAGGTGGCTCCCAAAGGGAAGAGCAATGTGTAAAAACAGCAAAACCTGAACAGCCCAAGTCTCAGAGAATAAAATGACCGTTATGGATGTATTAGCAGGTGCAACAGATGTGTTTGGTGTATCACCTAAAATCCCTTCAAATTAATTTTTTCCTAGGCCTGCCAAAATGCAAAAGCGAAAACTGGTAGAGCCTGTACCTCTGTGCTTCATAGGTGTGAAGGAACAGAACGTCTGTCAATGCAGCTGGCAGCGTCTCAGCAATAAGGATGCAAAATGACTTTAGAGCCAGTTCTTGGGAATTAAATGAAATTACATTTTCCAGGAACACGCTGGAAAATTTGCAGCACGGTACCGGTTACCCTTAGGAAGCTGCAGGTTGTGCTCAATGTCCTGTGTACTGCCCTGACAGAACAGAAGAAACTGAAACACTGGGTTACCTTTGAGCAAGTTTTCAGTCCATTTAGCTCTCTGGAGCTCTCAGGGATTGCTTGGCCCTTAACATCTCAATCCCCAGCACACCAGCACATCTCCTTGAGACTTCTCCCAGCTTCCTGGGCAGGTTCCCAAAAGACGGTCACATCTGGTGACTGTGAAGACAATCTTATACAGCACGTTGTTGTCTACGAGGAGACCTTTCTCTTGATTCTAGGAAGGACCTTCCAACTGGACATTCAAGTTGCGTGGAAGGCATCTCTCCGGGCTGCTCAAACACTGCTGCTCTGGCTTGAACATCTGTGGTGGCTGTCAGCTTTAGGCAGCAAATTTGATCATCCTTACAAGGGTTTTGAGAGACCCGTGTTGTCTTTTAAGGATCCAACTCTCAGAATCCTAATGATGTTCTGTGATCTTTCAATCATTGCAAGACTTCCCAGTCTATTGAGGGATTTTTATTTTATTTTATTTTATTTTATTTTATTTTATTTTATTTTATTTTATTTTATTTTATTTTATTTTATTTTATTTTATTTTTCAACTCAAAGAAACTCCCATATGGCTTATCTCAAGGTATCACCCTCCTTTGGTCCAAAACCTCTATTGATTCTCTTCTACAAAGGGTGGAATAGGGCATGGAAAATGCTTAACAATCCCTCCCTTGTCTTCATGATGCAGACTTCCGTCCTTGGGCAGCACCTATGGAAGGGTCTTTCCCTTGCCAGGCTTCTTCGCTGTCATTTGTAAGTTCCTGACCTTACGAGGAAGACGCTACCGTTGTTCAAATGCACTCATATGGTAACAGATGCCAGACCACACCTGGGAATCCTTCAGCTGTAGCGTGTTTTATTTATTTCTCCCAATTTCAACACAAAGGTCATGACTGGTGCAAGGCCACCTCTACTGTGTTTTCAAAACAAACCCCAACACTATTAGGAAAACTTGTCAGCCTACCTGGTCCTAATCTCAAAGGTCACAGGTAGATGAATGTAGCTAATGCCATCGTCGTCTTCCACATACACAGACAGCATTGTGTGAGGTCATTTCAGGATCTTCAGAGATGGTCAAGCTCTGGTTGCAAAGCAGCGCCGCAAGCTGCAGTCATTACCTCCTGTAGGATCAAACCAGCCTCCTGCAGCCCTGTTTTTCACTAACGTAAACTCTGCTGGTGACTTGCTCTCTGCGAGTAGCAGTAGTAAGAGTAATCTGTCCCAAGATCTCATCTGCCTCCTCTACTTCTCACGTTCATATTCAGAATCCCATTTTAAACAGCTCATCATCTGCCACATCCTACCAGAAGTGGAGTCCTTATTTTAGATCTTGTTTGGGTAGAGCAACAGGCAGCTCATCACCTGACTCGTGGCAGGGGGAAACACTCTAACTGAGAAGGGCCAACTTACAGTTTTCTCTTGACAACTGAACACTTTCTGGTGCCCATGTGCCAATACTCTAAACAGGGCTAGTGAGACGCAGTGGTCCGATGAGTACAAACTTAACGACTTGGCTATAGGAGGAAGAAAACAAGTTGGAAAATTAACTGTTAAATAATTTTTCAAATTTTTTTTGTTTGTTTTTAGGGGTTTTCAAGTCCTGTGCCAGCACGTTCAGTCCAGAAGCTTTAGGAGCATTGGATAAAACACAGTAGTGATTTATGTTGGTTGCTGGTTAGCCTCTGAGAAAGTTACATGATCATGATACATGATAAAAAAATCTTCATCCAGAAATGTTAACTAGTTTTACTTCCTGCCCCTTCCCCTTGCAAACACATGGCAGAGCACACCAGTGCCCACCGGTTGTATTACATGCTATGTTTTATAGGATATATGTTATATATATCTACAGTGTAAGCTGACTGTTCTCACTGTGACGGTAAACCCCATCAGTTGTTCACAAGCTGCATGTTGTCCAAACAGAGCCTTCACCTTTGAGTAACTCATCTGCAAAACCTGCTGCTTTTCCTAACACATGCCACTACCGACTCTTTGCAAATAACGGTAATTGATCAATATAGCACGTATCAGGATCTGGACACCACGTTTGAGAAGCTGTTCTCAGCTGGGAAACAGAATAATTTCCTGCCACAGGAGCAGTCATTGCTAAGAAATTCAATTCCCATGGCACTTAGAAGATTAAAGTTTTGTTCTAAAGTATACTCAAAGCACTGGAAAAACTCTATGATCTATAACATAGTCCTCCAAATTGACAAAAATGTTAGATTGCACTTTGCAGCGCTATACAGGAAATCCCAAGACTAATTAGTTCCTGGTTTTTATACCATTGCATTTTCAGAAATTGTTCTTGCTGTCACAGCTGGCCTTGGGACTATTTACATATTTTCCCACACATTCGGGCTATCAGTCATGTTCAGAGATAGCTGTACTCCTTGCGCACAAGCAGAAAAGGAAACTATCACAATCTGAGCAGTTAAGACTCATAAGGCTTATTTTAATTATAATAGGGATAGCAAAACAATTCCAAGGATCGACTTTTTTCCCCTTAATTGTGGGATCAGCAATGGGATCAGGTCATATTCAGAACTTTTTAACTGACTCTTCCCTTTCTTGTATAACCCTTTGAAACATCCTTTATTATGTGGTGGTTTTTTGTTTGTTTGTTTGTTTGTTTTTGTTTTGTTTTGTTTTTAAATGGTGTTAATTCATAGTTTATGTGGCAGTTTGTTAATATTTTGAACATATATTTTAACTTAACTGAAGTTGCCAAACATCCTTTGAAATATAATGGTGTGAACTAATATTTATTATGTTCCATGAGTTATTTCTTTGCAGGAACATCTACCATATAAGCTGGAGGAACACAGAATAAGGAAATAAATAAATAAATAAATAAAAGATGTGCAAGGTTACCTTACTAACTTACTAGTAACCCTACTGGAGGTAACCAGTTCTGTGTGAATGAGGTGATTCGTGATAATTTTTTAGAACTAAGCAATGGCTGTTCAGTGTGATTTAAATGAAAAAAAAAATCTAGATCATTGTTCTTCTCCCTCTTCATAAATTCATCCTTTTCCATCATTATGAGAAAATTTTTATTAAGAATATGAATATTTCAAAACCTTAGGCAACTGCATGTTTACACTTTCCCCTCCTTCCACTGTTTTTTATTATTATTTTTAGGTTATTTCTTCTTCTCTCATCTCTTCTGTTTTGGTTTGTTTCAACTGCTCTGTTGCTCTTATAACCTGTTCCTTACCCGTTGCCTCACTCCTTTCTCTAGACTCCTTGAAGAATGCACCCCAGCCTTTCAGGCTAACCCTTGGCTACAATACTTTCCACAAAGCACAGCTCCTAATGACATCTGCCCAGGTTACAACCAGGTATTACAGCCTCTGCCTTCTTTCTTGCTGGAGTCCTGCCCTCCCGCTGGCTCCAGTCCCCAAGAGCATCAGGGAAGGCCTCTGGTAAACACCGGAAAACCCAGAGACCTTGCCACTGCACGGGCTCATTTTAAACCCTTGACAGAAGAAAAAAAAATACATATCCAATCTGAAATGAAATTTAACCGTGTTTTATTTCGTTTCTCAGGCTTGGAGAATAGTTTTTTGTTGTTTTTTTTTTTCTGAGCAAATTGGGTGAATGGAATATAGTATGTCTCTTGGTATCCCGCAAGCTGTGCGATGACTATATAATACTTGAAATCTCTTAGCAATTTAAGGCTTTGAAATTCAAATGCAGCTCACTTCTAGAGAATCCTGAATTGTAACGTGTCCCAGTGTCACACTGAGATGGTCTGCTTTACCGTGGCAGTTAAGTTCTAAAAAGAGAAAATAACCTGAACTGACCAGTGAAACCCAGTCAGACTTGGTTTACATGCAGAAGCATAAATACTTTGAGAAATTTTGGTCTAAACTGAAGCTTAACTTCCCAGTGAGAGGCTTCGATGTCGTGCTGGAAAGCACAAAATGTGAGAGGGTTATGTGTCAGAAATGGAGGCAATCGTTCAGACAGGAAGAGAGACTGAGAAAGTTTTCATGAGTATCTGAAACAAATTTGTACATGTGGCTCTCTGGTAAGTTTTTGACTTAAAGAATGGCAAAGAAAAAGCAAAAAGTGATTCTTACACATCAGTTTGGGCAACAGCACACGGCTCTGCTTGGCATCCCAAGCAGATTTTGCATCTAGTGTCACTTTGTTTTTATTCTCTGGCACCTAAGTGCTTTCTGAAATAACCTGATACCAACACAGCAAGGTCCTAGTTCTTCGCTGGGACTCCCCAGCAGCACAATTTTCAAACTTACATGGATAAACATTCAACCACCAAATATGCAAGCAAGAAAGTAAAACCGGCGTGTAAATCTTTCTCATCAGGATTATTTTACTACCATGCAAGCCAAACCGCTTCAGATTTATTATTCAGAAATCAAGGCGGTAACTCAACCCCGCTGCACGATGCCTCAAGCAAGGCAAAAAGGCAGGCACCGGAGAGCTGGTGAGCACTGAGCAGCTCTCCTTCCTTGCTGTTCCCCGGCACGATTTCGGGTGGGAGAGCACAGGGCAGCTGTAGGAAACCTACCTGGCTGTAGCTCTGGATGGCACCTCTGGCCTGGGCGCTGCGGGCCGGGAGCGGGGCGGCTGCCGTCTCGCCCAGGGCGAGGGTCTGGTTGCTGTGGTAGCTGGCCGAGTACTGGAAGGAGCCCTCGGGCTTGGCGTTGAGCTGGAGAGAACTCTGGGACAGGAGGCTGGGCCCTGCGGGGAGAGGGATGGAGCCGTCAGCAAGTCTCAGGGAAAGAGCACGCAGGCGCTGTGCAGCGGGCGGCCCTCGGAGGCGTCAAACGCGTGCCACGTTTTGGCTTTGCAGTGATAAAAGTCACCTAAATTAAAACGTCTCTTTACCCCTCAATCAGCAGTGTTATGCCATTCAAGTTACAGAGCATGTCTCTTTCTTCAAGAGTCACAAACTGTCTGGGAAAGAAATTCCAAGCCTAAATAAAGCCAACCAAACGATTTGATAAAGAAGTATTCAGCTCAGAATACTTTATGAGTTTCCTTTTTTTTTTTCTTTTTTTTTTTTCTTTTTTTTTTTTCCCCCAGATAAGCCTGTTTATTTCACTTAATTACACCCAGTCGGTCAGTATGGGAAATGCTAATTTGTCCTTCCCCAGGCCCCAGCACATCGGATCTATTGACTGCTGCTCCTCTGCAGTGTACACACGGTGATGCAATACTTTGGTGCCTGTAGGGATGGATGGCAGCCTTTAAAATATTAATAGCTCCTCTCATCATGTAGAGCTCACCCTGATCTTGGTGAATTTTTGATGACTATTTTGTCAGCCTATCTTGTCTTTCCCATCACAGTAGCACACAGTAGGAGAGCACAGCACAGGCAGAGAGCACAGACTGGGGCTGCCAAACCGAGAGGTTCGTGCAGCGTTGGGAGTATGAACAGTGACACCTTCAACAGGCATTTAGCTGCTCCACAAAACTCGAACATGCTCCCATATTCATTAGGTTCATTTGCTAGCAGTGGAGCTGATCACATCCACCCAGCAGGTTTCCTGATTTTGGCTGTGAGAGTGTGTACGGGGCAGGGGAAGGCTCTGGCTGCACCGCGCTGTCTGCATGGCTGAGACGGGACTTCCCGGGACCGCTGCTGCCGGTGACCTCCTCCTGTCCCCATGCACAAAGAGCTGCGCTAAAGAATACCCACCTAATCCTCCCCTATGCCATCTCTGATCGCAGTCTCTCCTAGTTTTCAAGGAACTAGCTGACTCTTCCGTGGTGTCTGGGCCCAGCAAGCGAAAGAGAAGAGGAGAGAAAAGACGAGGGTTATGCCTGGGGCATTGCACGTGTTACAAGGCAGTCTAGCTTCACCCCAACAGCTACAATGCACAGCATTTTCAGTGGCTCCGCGGGGACGATACCTTCACGTGCTGGCTAGCACAAACAAGTTCAAGAGAGCACAGCAGGTGACACAAACCTTAAGGGATGTGAAATGATAATGTTGGTTTAGCTCCAGGAGCACACATGGAAAAATTCTAAAGAGACTTACGACAGTCAAATTTCAATGAATTTTACCAGAAATAATTCCCAATACATCTCTAATACAAATGCCAAATTTTGTGTCCTGTAAGTCTTTGCTAAGAGGATGATTAAAAAGATTTCCATTTAAAAATGTGCAAACAACCCCCCTTCTCCCCAAAATTAACATGGAAAATATTTTTTCCCCAGCTTGTTTCTCAGAAATGGCAGACTCATTATAACTGACATTTTCCCAAATCCAACCTGAATGGCTCATATTATATAAAAAAAATAAAATGCAGTAGGCTGTGTAATAGTGGAAGCGCTCACATCTGAGTGCAGACAGTGATTATGACGCTATTTTACATATCGACAGTTTATCAATTGCCAAATCAATCTCATTCATCAGAATATTCCAGATCTAGGACAAATTTAGAAAATAAGTTCTGGGCCTTGTATTTTCCTTACAAGCACAGAAGGAGGCAGGGCTTCATGTATGTTGAGAGGTTATTAATATCACACGCACAGGAAAGTTGAATTAATCCTGCATGGATGCTTAAAAAGCCAGTATCTGGTAGCTTTCTACTTCCAGATAACCCTTACTAAGCATTTTCCATTTAACTGTTTTTGTTGCAAATCTTGTTGTTTAATAAAAAAAAATATTTTCATAGTTTTCTTTAACGATCATAAAGAAAATATAGGCATAGTTTTAAAATATATATTTTAGATGTTATATTAACCTTTTAACCTTTCAGATTTTGAATTTTCACTGAAAATTTGCCTACGATCAACTGCCATAATTAAGTCCACAAAATTCACAAAAGCATAACTTTCCCAGGAGGGGAAAAAAGTTGAAGCAAGAAAGAAATTTTTGCACATGAAAGTGTTTCAACTCATTCTTAAAGTAATTATGCTATGACATTTCTAAAGCTTAAATAATGATTAAACTATCACATGCTATGAACTCAATATGTTTAAATTTTCATTGCATCTGGCTTTTAAGCGTTCTTTTCATATTACTATTGCTCACTAGGGAATGCACGTAGCCAGCTAGGATCATATACAAGGGCTCCCTGCACCATTTAGCCTAAAAGTTTCAATGCACTTCAAGAAATATATCCAAACTGGAGAAAACGAAAGAAAAAAAAAAAAAAGTTAGAAAGTTTGAAGCACAGGGCTGTGAACTCACTAAATATTAGGTAAAAGTTTTTATTTTGTACCTTAACAAGCAGTAATGAGCTACTATAACCTACATGTATTTGAGTAAAGTAATTACAAAGTCATTTGAGAGAAACAGACAGATATTTAAATTTCAAACATACCCTCATTTCTCAACCAAAAGTAGAAAAAAATTGAGTCTGCTCACCTGCAAATAACTAAGTCTAAAACAAGCATAGAGACTGCATGGTACATTTGAAATCAGAGTGATCTTGAAAAAAACATGAGTTCCTTTTTTTAGGATTTAGTGACTACAAGCAGTCCCATCTTGTTGATAGGGAAAAGATGGATCACATCTCCCATCAGGATTCTTGAGATTTCAATCTGAAGGCACAAACAAACCCTTTGAAGAGCCTGCAGCTCACACAGAAGAGAAGAAGTGGTTTGTTTGTGTACTGCTGTACACAGAAATAAATGGTAAGGCTTACTGATGGCTCTTTACAGAAAACTACTCTTTCTACCCGGCAACAATTTCAACTCCATTGTGTTAGTACAAGAAATTGTGTATGCAATTATTTTCCATTTGTTTTTGGAAGCATTAAAGCAACTGGAAATTCTTTATTTTCAGTCAGGTACTCTAAATCAGCAGTTAGCTATTGGAATAATTCAATCTCATTTGTTACCTTAATGCTACATAATTAAATATCAATCTTCAATTTAAAACATGCTTGAAAACAGCTCCAGCTTCATAAGGTTCAGGTTAACAGACACTGAGTATTTATAATACTGCTTCAAATATTTGCACTACATTTTGTGTGGTTGCTGCTTGGGAGGACGTAACTACCTGTTTTCCCATACGTTTTTTCACCATTAAATCAAACACCTGTTCTTCTTGTGGGAGAATATTAGTGGTGGGTTATTCGTGGTGGATAGCACCAAACTTGTACTGATTCAGTGGATGTCAGTTTCCTCCTGTATTATCACTAAAATGGTTTCCTGAATTTCCTCTCACATTTGTACTGAATCAGAGCCATCACGCCGCAGGAGGCACCACTGTGGACCAACTTCTAAAGATGGAGCAGGGCTCAGTGAGGAACTCTTGGGTGTGCACCTTGCTTGGGAAACAAAAGTGCACTAAAGCCAGGGAAAGCTTCTGGAGCATGGAGAAGGCCAGGCAAGAAGGGAACAGAAGAGGATGAAGGACATTCCTACTGCAGGGAGCCAACCCACAAGGAAACCTCAGGGGTGAAGGAGAGCACAGGACTTCTCCAGGAATCAGAGAAGGCAAATGGAATTTCCTTCACAGTCTGGAAACACAGGTGCTAGAAGGCATGGCAGGGTTAGATGAAAAGTCACCCATTCAGAGAGTGAGGGAAACTTCCAAAGTTTCTTTGGAAGCCCTTTTCATTAGCTTGTATTACCCACTGCTCTTAAAGTCAGTTGTGTTATAGGTTATTATTTTTTCTACTTTAAAAGCCTAATAGTTTAAGAGCTTTGGAGTACCTGCTAGTACCTGGCACACTTACTTCAAGGTCAACAGGGAAGGGGAGCAGATCCCCTGCAAGACTCTAGCCTACTTTGAGTACCACCACTGAGGACATTAGCATCAAGGACTACACTTGCCCTTCTGCCACACTGTACTTGAGAATCACAGAATCATTAAGGTTGGAAAAGACCCCAAAATCATCTGGTCCAACCATTGCCCTACCACCACTATCACCCACTAACCCATGTCCCTAAGCACCACGTCCAACCTTTCCTTGAACACCCCCAGGGACAGTGATGTCACCAGTTCCCTGGGAAACCCGTTCCAATGCCTGATTACTCTTTCTCCTAATTTCCAACCTAAACCTTCCCAGGTACAACTTGAGGCCATTCCCTCTGGTCCTACCACAGTTACCTGTGAGAGGAGGCCAACCCCTAGCTCCCCACACCTTCCTTTCAGGCAGTTGTAAAGGTCTCCCCTGAGCCTCCTCTTCTCCAGACCAAACACCCCCGGCTCCCTCAGCCGCTCCTCACAAGACTTGTGTTCCAGGCCCTGCACCAGCTTCGTAGCCCTTCTCTGGACACGCTCCAGAAAATAAGCAGTCTGGCATTACTGTGAACAAGCTGATTTATGGCATTAAGTATGGTGTATACAGCCATAAATATAAGCTGCTGATTAATAGACTCCATCACAAACCACTGACGAAAGAGAAGCGGTGCAGCACCTCGCTGCTTCTGGCAAGGGTTGGTCACAGAGCTTGCAGAAGTGTGGGGCTGCAGAATTAGCCTCACCAGGCACGGCTGGGGCTGTTACTGAGCCCTTTACTTGTAGAGGATAAGGTGCTGCATGGCAGGATTTCACCTCAAGCCATTGTACTTCTTTCTGGATGATACTACAATGTGCAATGCTGCAATCTGGTGAAGCATAGCTATTTAAAAACCAAAGCAAGGAAGTGAGCGGTCTTAAATGATAAGATTATTATTAATTCAGTGAAATCATAGTAACAGTTGGTTACAGGAAATCAAAGTCACACAAAGAGTCCTGATTATAATCATCTAAGTCTGTGTCAAAAATGGAAAAAAAAAAAAAAAAAGAAAAAAAAAGAAATTATGAAAACATTTGTCCTTTTATTTTTAAGTGCAATATTTTCTTTGGAATTCAAATCTTCTGCCTGCCCATTCTGCTTTCTTCAGACCACCTCCTCTTCCATCTTCCAACATTCAGAATCAAAAAATCCAAGCCAACCACGTAACAAAAAAAAAGAGCAAGAACCAAAACTTCCATTTTGATTTCTTTTTAAAATAAGCAATTCTTATACAGCGTGTGTTTGCATACAGACAGAATTGTTTCTGAACAGCAGAATAACAAGATACTTCTCGGTACCTGCAGGTACTGTTCTGGCTCTAACAGTGAATTCTAAGACAATGAAAAAAATAGTTACAAATGCACATAAAAAATAGAACGAATACACATAAACTTCTCGTTCTACTTCTTACCCAAGAAGTAACAAAACATTATAGACCAGTAAGGGAAACAAAAAAGGTAACATAACAACAAAATTCTATCCGTATAATTATTTTACTATGTTTTTCTGTTTAAGTCATACCTTATGTTTCCTTTTCTTCAAACAACACTTTTCAGCCTACTCAAAACAAGATAAAAAAAGCTTTCTGTTGTTTGAAAAAAAGTGCAGTTTGCTTTTAAACAGTATCATGTTGCTCAGCACAGAAATTTGTTTAACTTGTGCAACTGACTTTTTACCTACATTTCATCAGAACAATCCCACTTACACAATGAAGGAAGGTCCAAAATGTCCATTTTTGTATACTCAGAAATCCTCAGGGGCTAAGGCTACTATATTCAAATCCATTGAAGTACACCTGGCAATTTCAGTAGGAGTCAAACCAGTTTTTAAGATATTTTAAGTGTAAGAAAGTAAAGCGTGCTTACAGAGAAAATGTACCAAATGAAAGTACAGTATAAAGTCAATTAAAAAATCCAGTGCTGGGAAAGTGTAGCTATATTATTTGAAATGCTGTATGCCTAGTCATTTTTTACTTTTTTTTTTTTTTTTTTTCCTGTTGAGATTTAGTCTATCAGGAATACCATTTGTAAAAGTAAGCTTTTGCATGGGACTGTGAGAAGTTCAGCTGAAAAGCAGTTGACTTGATAGCTATGTCGAATCAGTAACTTCTGCAGCGGAGATGCCCTTCCCAGGGCAGAGAGCAGCACTGGGCAGAGGCAGCAGCCACTTGGCTAGAACATGCGGGCAATGGAGCAGCACCAAAAACCAACTCCCTGGTGGGTCACAGAACGGTGTGGCAGGGTGGCAGAAGGTCACTAACAGAGGCAGCCTGTCCTCACATCAGCAGTATGGGTAGACTCATTTGAACATAAATCAAATCTCAGTAATTCACTCCAGTTTGGGCTACCTCATGTCATCAGGAGACTGACTACATCAGCATGCTCCACATTTTAAAGGGATGCTTCTTTCTGCTGGTCCTCCTGCAAAAAGAGGGATTTAACTCTCCCTGACATTGCCAAATTCAAAGACAATTGAATGCAGATTTCCTCACACCCTTGGAAACAAACACAGAGAGAAGCTGGATGCTCAGCTGCCTGCCACAATCCACAGTCCTGGGCTAGGAGGAAGGATGCTCAAATTAAGCAATGAAAGAATTAAATTAAATTTAAAAAAAAAAAAAAAAAAGACTGACCAGAGTTAATCAGCACAGTACTGAATTTTGATTCAGTGGATAGTCATTAATGCCTACTGGAGCTTCGGTGAGAGATGATAAAAAACAGGCACTGTAGCCATCAGCAATCTAATAGCTGTCAGAATCAGAGCTGGTTGGGAATCAGAGCTGGTGAGTCATGACGCGTTCTCTTCCCTTCTTTCAGAAGGTCCCTGTCTGCTGAATATGCAGTAGCAGTGATTTCCAGATCATATCCCATAGTGGTCATAAGCAAAAGAGTATTTCATGTAAGAAACCCACTAGGAATTTGGAGTCCAAGGAGCTTAACTGTGTCAGAAGTTAAGCATTTCTAGCAGTTAACTGTTGTAATTGCTGAGAAGACATGAAGTGCTGAGAGACTGGTGCACTACCTTTACACTGATTAGAGGTGGAAGGAAGAAACACAGCCTATTAAATTTTGCTATTTGCAATATTAGTATATCCTGAGTGAGGATTTAGAAACACATACGTGATGTAAAAGCTGATAAGAATTAGGTACAATCAGTATTGGTACTGATATATTTTTATCTACAGGACAGCCAGGTAAGGTAGTAGGAGTCTGTGGATTAACTTTATTATAAACTAAGATAACTTAATATATATATATATTTTTACCTTATCTTGTAGTGCTATTGCTGGTTCACAAAACTAAATAGACAAAATTTAGAATGTGGGATTATTGTGAAGGAGGAACTCACAAAAAGAAACCAAAGAAATCATTCCTTGTGGTAGTATTAATGACAGCCTATCCCTACTGTCTGCCAGTCAATCATCTGAAAAGTTACTCATTTCCTAGTAGGTAGACTGCAGTATCTCATGGAATACATCACATAGGAAATTCTTAGAAATTGTAGCTTCCCTGTACATGACAAGTCGAGATATTTTTAGTTCATGCAATATAGCTATTGTACAGTCAATCTTCAACAGAAAAAAAAATAAATTATTAAACAGGACTAATATTTTGTATTACAGAGCAGAAGCTATCATGTAATAAGTATTCAATAATACATTATCTGTTAGTTGTTAAATGATCAAATAATTATCATATAACGATAAGTTACATACAGTACTATATTAATACAAGATAAGGGCATGATTATTTCAGTAGTCTAAATGTATGTAATAATTACTTTTGAATTGGCTAAAATAATTGAACTACAAACTACAGAAATACATACCTAGTCAGCCTCCGTGAGATAATTACATGCTTGTTACTTAGTTTTCCGTGTGAAGTTTCCAGTGAAACTAGCACGTGAGTGGAAAGAGCAGGATGTTTTCTCTGCTTAAGATTTAAACTCAGTTGGAATACTGAGGCACATTTCCTCTCCAATTAAGTAGTAAACTGGAGCACAATTATTGTGTTATACATTTCCATTTGGTCAATCATCTATTGCAATGCCAGTTCTAATTGACAAAGGAAATAGACCAAAGCATGCTAGAACGAACATTTAATTAGCTCACATACCAATTATAAACAACACTTCACTCACCTTCGATCAACTGACAGAAGTAGTAATGATAAATTATAGAGTAAGTGTAAATAAAGTGTTTTTAATTAGTGTAATTAATCACTTCACACATTCTTCAACCTGCTTTGCTCATTTGGGTAAGAGTTGAAACAAAGCACTAGCGAAACTCCTTTAATGTCCTTTAAACATTCATTTACAGAGTTAATAGGTTGAGGTGCCTCACATTCCAGCTGGAGGAGTCATCTTCTAAGTGTTCATATAGGCCTAATTAAGGATTTCAAATACCAAAAGTCATTGTTTACTGTTCCTTCTTCCTCTTAGGTCATTTAGTTTCAGTGTGAAATATTGATTCCTACCCTACAACCTACTTTTCTTTGTTTAAGTGTGTATAGTTATGCAAAGTAGTTGCTAACCACTCCGAAAGCCTGGCTGTATTTGTTGCCCAGTTTTGCAAAGAGATATATGACCATTTGTTTGTTTTAAAACCCTCCACTGCAGCATGGTTTATTTCCGAGATCATCAGAAACATTCTTTGAATAAACTCTCTGTTGCTGGGATAATTTCGGACAGTGCTGGAAAGCTGAGGAATTGAGTGGAGGAACGGTGAGGGAAACCCTGCAGGGGATTGCTCAGGATGACAAGGAGCAGCCACCTAAGCTCAGACTTCTCTTCCCCATTTCCTAGTCTCTGTGGAAGTTGCAACAAATGTAGATGGAAGCAACAGAGGCAGTGGTCAGATGTAGGGAAAGCCATGGGAACTAGAAGGGAGACCTTTCTGGATATCATAAAAAGAAGATGTTTTCTTAATTACAGGCAGAAAAAGGAAAAATTAGGCCAAAGGAAAATATAAAATTCAAAGAAGATACTCTGCCATCAACATGGGCTTGAGTCAGAGGCTTACTATGCATAAGATGTCATGAGAAAAAATAATGAGGAAAAAATTAAATGTATCGATTAAGACAATTGGTCAAACATTCTGGAGGAAAAGAAGGACTTTAAAGACAGCTTTTAGTCATATCTCAGATCTGACTCATACACTCAGGACAGTACTAGGAAAATATTTCAAGATCTATATTCTAGGAGATACTAAATATTACAGATGTCAGTACCTCTATATTACAATAAAGAATGTCACAGCTGCAATGTAACACAGGCATTCCATGGCCTAGTAATGCATAAAGCTTAAAGAAAGGGGAAAAAAAAAGCATACACATACCTAAACTGAAGGAATAAGTTATAAACTCTATATTAAATTAGCTCCCTTGTTATGAAACAAGCATATCTCCTGAGATGAGAGGCAGCATTCTCGAACAAGTACACTGAAAATGAACTTGTTTTACAGAAATGGAAAGTAATTTATATGCAATATTATGCTCTACCAATACTAAGAAGGCTGTGTTCTACCTACAGATACAGAAAAGGGTTGTAGTGTTGTTACAGAACATATTTTTAGGTACTGGAAAATAGAATTTGGTGGAATACGTTCAGAAATGTAGCCTAAGCTCATTTTCATCCAAGCAGCCTATAAGTGATACGTATCCGGCGAAAAGATGTAAAAACTAGGCTGATACTATTATGTGAGGGAACAATACAAGGATATCCCTTCTAACTCTCTTTCTAACCTAATTACTGCTAGAATAAAAGACAAAGATCATTTTATTTTGAGAGTAGGTGAGCTGGGAACAGAAAATGGTTTCATTGCATTCTGGTTATCATATGCTTATGCTGATAAAAACTCAGCTATTATTGTAAGAGAAAAAATGAAAGCTTTGGTTAGGATTTGAAATAATAAACCACTGCTGCGTGGGACAGCAAAGCACCACAACCATCCGCAAGAAGTAGTGGGAAACTATAAGACCTGAAGTGAGAAAGCCATTTAGAAATTCCTCTGTCAATGACTCTCAGGAGCGGCTCTGCAATCAAGGCTGCTGGAAAATGAGCACTAGCACCGACTATCGGGACTCCAGCACGTTACTGCAAACCCATACTGCCCGGTGGTTAAAATTCACTAACTGTGCACCTGGGAGGGACAAGAAGAAAACCAGAAATAGCTGAACTGAGTAAGGAAGTGTTTTAAGAGGAGGAATTTCTTCATGGATGGCAAAAATTTGTAGTTGGTACATTATGAATGCAACAGAACCTCCAGTGAGATAAAATAAAAGTTGTTTGAAAGTTAGGAACCATATGTGGTGAATATGAAATCCCAGACTCAGAGAACAGGGCAACATAGCAAAGCCTAAAGCAACCCTGAAATAATAAGCTAAGTTCAGTGTTATTTACTCAGATAAAGCATTATGTTTTACTTTCTATATCCATCCAGACATGGTATTACTCCAGATGTTTGTACAAAATGCAAGACAGATGAATCTTCTTTCATAAGCAATACTTGGTAAAGTTTGATGGTAAGAAAAAATTGGGAGTTCTGTTTCAGATGAGAGAATTTATTGGAGATGTTAGAGATCAAGACCTAAAGATAAGCAACAAGCAGTAACAGGGTTAAACATATTTAACCTCAGAACACAGAAGTTTCCCTTGTCTTTGATTTTTATTGAAAAAAAACTGCCTGAAATTTAGATTAAAATCAAGGATAAGCTACTACTGCAATTTTTAACCGACCTCAGGATTAAACAACTTCTTTTGTGGAAGATTAATCATATTTTATGAAATCGTTTGCTAAACTCTGCACATATTGAAATCAGATATTATCTGAAAGACATAATTTATCATTAGCCATTAGGATGATGGGCTTTATAGGAGCAATGGATAGAAAGAACCCGGGTGAAAGATGGGCAGCCAGGATAACAGCTCAATTGCATTTACAGAGGACACAAAGAGGAAAAGTAATATCCTCTAGCCTTCTGTCTAGGGATGTGTAAGGTTGATCGGGAGCTCTTTTGGCAGGAAAATTTCTGCTGGCACATGTTACACCCTCACGAGGAGCCTCTGCCTACAAAACCTTGTCAGTGGCCTGAAGTAGACATGATGTGAATTACACCAGGAATATAGACCACTTCTTTCCACAAACAACCTGATTTGTTGATGGTGATGTTACTTCTGTGAAACTCTACAGGTGGCATGCAATACTTGAAGTGGCAGAAGTCACAGAGTATTCTGTGTAACAGAAGTTTCCTACGTATTAAAAGATCAGACTATGGAAGAACAGTAGAACAGTTGCTGAACTGGGCTTTTGGGATGGGATTAGGTATGTTTCTGAAGGTGACCACAAGAAGAAACTTGCATGCAGGAGGATGCAGCGTGTGCAGCTATGCAGACAGTAATCTCCGACTAGGAAGGAAGTCTCATGCTTCCATTTCAGTAACACTGAATTTTTGGCATAAATAATTGTATTTTTTTTTTAATATATGTTTTCATAGTCAACCTATCTCCCATTTTGCAAGAGATATACACTTTTAAAATGGAGTGTGTTCTTGGTTTACAGGAAAAAAAAGACAAGTAAATTAAGAACATCTTTTGTATGATTAAATCATAATTTTTGGAAGCATTTTATACCTTAAAAGACCAACTGTCAATTTCAAGTGTTCCTAATCACCCTCTCTGCCCACCACAGCTTAAGGCTGCTATTGATAGTATTGAACGAAAGTGTTCCCTTTTTATTTCTAGGAAATAAAATCAGATGGTTACAGACATCACACAAGCGTGACTCACATGAAAGCTGAGTGCATTATCAGAAATCAAAAAAATCAGACAAATCTCTTCTGGTAGACTTAACCTATGCTGCTAGCAAAAATAAAAACAAACAAACGTAAGCTTCTGACTACAAAGCATACACAACTATTCACAGATATCTGGATCGGATACCAAAAGGTATCATTGCATCTCGTATTTTGCTCTATGTACATAGCTACTAGCACAGAATAGGTCTCCTATGACGTGCAAAGTAGAACTCTTTTTTTTTTTTTATTTTTCCCTGACCTTTAATAGTCTTAAATTTTGAATCTTTTCTGTCCACAAATGAAAATGGCTATTTGGTTTCTGAGGTGAACTGGCTCAGAATGTATTTAACACTGCCTTGGAAGTCGGTTTACTAATAAGTAAGTCAACTAGGTCAAAATTTTATGAGAAACTTTTTCATATGCCAGAAACACCCAAGCCATAAAACAGAAGGTATGCCCCGATCTATGTGGGTTGAAGACAAATACTGCCTAAAACTTCTCCGTGGCCAAAACCATACCTGCCAAGATGATCTGCTCCATGCACATTTCACACAGGCCAACAAGCCAATTACCTCTTTGCACAGCTGTATCTACAGACCGGTTTCGTGCTCACGAGCTGGCGTGGGTAGTTCAGAGAGCCGTGCAGCTCTTGGCACTTCTAACCGTGCTGAGAGTGCGGGCGCTGGCATACCGCTACGGCACGAGTAGGGTGAGTGCTTTATCAGTCTGTCATGAGGATGTGGGTGCACTTGTTTCCTGGCCCATGCTACAGACAAAATATTTACTGATGTATTTCTGCGCTGCCAAAAATCTTTCCATGTTCTGCTTCTACAGATGCTACCATAAGTCACTGTCACTTTCTAATGAGTTTCAGTAACTGCTTCCTGCAGTGGATGAGGGAACACCTGGTTACTTGTGCAGGATTTCAGTTTGCCACAGGCTAATCATTACAAGCTGATCATTACCTCCTTTCCATCTCTGAAGCTACTACTAATTGCTCCTGCTTCCCTGGTTTCAGTGCTCCCACATTTTCATTCTCCCCCTCCATACATACTTTACCAGCTGTTATTACTCCTGTGTTAATTCAACTTTCACATTTCGAAGCACAGTAATAAAGCTAGATTTTAAAGGGTTGTTTTATTTAGGCAAGGGTTGTAAGTCACTTACACAGCATGAAATGACACCGCGTACTCAAGTCACACTCATCTCAGGACAAGCAAGCTCAGATGTGAAGCAATACGAAGTCATATTCCCTCAGTATGGTATTGATACATAAAAAGTCCATTTCATCATGTAGGCGTAACCTGAGATAAGGGAACCCTAAGAGACACGTTCTAGGTGACAGTGCATTGAAACAGGAAATCAGACAACAGGTTGCTGTACTGAAGTGGAGGGAAATTACAAATGACTGTTGTAATGTTGTCATAGTATTACCTTCGGACTTGCAACATGGCACATCAATGAGCAATGTGGATTAGCGTAAAGTTAGATAAAGGTGTAAAAAATGAGGACTACAAGGCCACTTTTATGCAGAAAATATGTTTTTATTTTTATTTTTTTTCTCTGAGGGTGAATAAGGTTTTGGGGGCAGGGCACTGAGGTTTTATTTCATGATTTGTGAAAAGAAAGATAAAGGAACTGGAAAAGAAAAGATGGAACTGAAGCAAGAAGGGAAGTAATAGGCATACAGGTTTGGTAAGACAGGAATGGGTAGTTTATGGAAAGACGGGATAGCAAAGGCTGAGAGAGCACAGGAAAGGAGAAGGCCAAAAGAGAGATTAAAATGGAGTCAGCATTTAGATCCAACAGGACAGGAACATACTGGACTGTCACGCTTTGGAGAGTTCTGCCAGTGCCTTCTAGCACTCTCTCCCTGAGAAGCCTGCAAATCCACCCGGATACCCTACTGGTCTATAAAATGTCTGCAGAAAAATTTAGGCAGCTGGTGTCATGCACAGGAGGGTGCCCACAGCAACCCCTGTGCCTGCCCTGAGGAACAAGCAAAAGCAGAAGCAGCTTCCCTGAATGCTGCTGGCTCCTTCAGGCTTCCCCAGGCCTCCTGCTGGGAAACAATCACACGTGAGCTTGAAGACAGGCAGAGCGTCTTGGCAGAGTGAGATCAGCTGGACCCGAGTTACAATCTATAACACCCCACTGCCTGAAAGCTGTGGCAGACCACAGCCAATGAAACAGATGCCAAAGGCTGTCAGGATTGCTGGTGGTGAGAGCTCCTGATGTGGCCCTGCTCCTAAGTCTGACTCTTTGCAGTGGCCTTCTCCTGCCTGCATAAGGGAAGTGACCACTAAGGAAAAGGAAAAAAAAAAAAAAGTCATTTGTACTCTTGAAATGAGAAGACCGGTATTAATTTAATTGGATGCAGTATGCTAGCAGCAAAGACATGCTTGTTTTACCCAAACCTTACCATGCTGATACCAGTGATAAGGAGCAAAGGTGACCAAAGGAAGATATAGAGTATGTAATGATGGTGTTTGAACTGCATCTTTTCATCTGGAGCTACTCTCAACACCTTTGAACTCAGCCTCTGACAGAGGATAAAAAAATGAAGTCCAAGCTAAGGATGCTTGTCGCTGATGGAGCATTTCCAGAGGAGCACTGGCTGTAAACATTGATTCTGAGATGTAAAAGCTGGCTCTTGGGTCAGCACTAGGGCTTGCTCCATAATATCAGATCCTCACGTCTTAACAGGGTTTAGCAATGAATGCACAGCAACTTTATGTGGTCAGCTCTTCTGTAATGACGTTAAGCTCCCTCTGAGGACTGCCACAGGGACCAGGTCTCAGTGTTGTAGGGATTGGTTTCACTGCTGGCCAGTGGCTATTACTATGTTAAATGACAGGATGATTATTTTATGCTCCTATTTAGGGTGACTAGGGCCAGAAAGGGAAGGCAGATAAGGATCAAGGAAGCAACATCTTATCCCTGTTACTCAAAAATCTAATTATTTAAGAACTGCTCCAAAAAACATAAGTTTATTCACAGTTCAGACAATTTGTGCGCAACTTTTTCTGTGAGAACATGCCACAAATAACTGTGAGACCACCCTTTAACAAAAGACGTTCGTGTTTGTCCACCTTTCAGAGGTGTACCTCATTACAAATTGGGCAAAGATGACTTGGGAACCCCAGAGTTTTGAAGCCAATATATTGAAAAGGCTTGTATTAGAAGAGATAGATGGAATAAGGAGAGGCGTCCAAAATGTCCATCCGCAAGTACTTACTCTGAATGTATTAAAATACTGTCAGATGTTTCATCAATAAATCAGAACTCCCTCAGGCCTCATACTTGGCCCGATTTATCTGCAGCTAAGAACTGTTCAGTCAGATGACTGCCCAGTTTCCATTAATGCAACAGGAAAGAGAAGTAGGAGGAAAGGTGAGGTGACCCTTGTTGCACACTTACGCCACCGCTACTCCAAAAATCCAATTTCAAAAATTAAAGAGGGGCACGCACACTGCCAAGGTGATTTTCTTTTCTGAAGCATACTCAAAGAGCACATGATTTTATTAGTGTGTATGTTTATCAGGAGATCCCATGAGAACACCTCCTTTGTGTGCACAAAGAATGACTCAGCTGGATCACCCAGGCACTCAGAGTAGATAATGAAATGGAAATAACTTCATCTATCAACAAATTGTGAGGTCCACTGATGCCAAATTTCATCTCATTCAGCATGTCAGCCATCTGACAGGTGGCAATTTCACAAAGCAAGAGCTATGGGATTGAAAACACATAAACACACATCTTTTTACACATTCATTGTGTAAATAGAGCCTTTTTGTTTCAATCCATTTTCAATATCTATGAATAAAGCAGCTGATAAAAGATGAAAATCATAAAGGTTGAACAAGGAGTGCTCTTTCAAACTGGGACATCTGCTTTCACACTGAGTAAGGAGGATCTCTGTTATTGTAAAAAATTGCTGAAACAAAACTGAATTAAGACAATAAAATAAGAGCTTAGCTCATCTTTTTAGCCTCAGAATTAGGCAGCTTAGTTAAGTGAAAACCACATCTGTTTAATACAACAGTTATACATAATTTCATGGGATAAAAAATATCTGTTCATGTAACATCTTTTATTCTTCAGAGGGAAAAAAAAAAGCGACATCTAAATGGTACTACTATTCATCCAGGCTGCATTTTGGGCAAATAGTTTTAAGGGACTAAAAGAGTTCATATATCATGAGGCCAAGTCCTCTATGGTGAGCCATGGTTTTTCTTTCCCAGAAGGGCTGAGATGTCCCTAACTGCCTGCATTTTTATTAACATGTAACAAGTGCACTCTGAAATGGCGATAGCCAAGAAGAGAGTGTTATTTAATCTACACTGTATTTATTCCCTTATCAGTCTGCAATTAATCTTGAGCATAGGGCAATAGGGTCACAGATGTAAACAAAAATATATTCAGAAACTGTGAAAAAAAAAAGTCTGGAGTACTGGCAGTGTCAGATGGGGAAAACTGCAATTCTAACACCAAATACTTATAAACTGAAGTTCAGAATGTAGCATTTCAAAAATATCAGACAATTGCAGCCATGTCACGCCGATCTAAGAATTTTTATGATTCATGTCAACAAATACTCTGTAGCTGCAGTCTGCGGGAACTATTTAGAGAGCAAAGAAGAAGGGTTTCCACATAAAGTGATTAAGCAAGTGAAAAATAACTGGTGAGACGATTCCATTTCAGTTAGAAACTTAAACACCAAAAGCTCCATAAATTTACTCCATAATCCTTTTAAGACCTGTCTAAGGTTCATTTTGTGGAGACTGAAGCAAAGGAAATAGCATGAAAGATAAAAGTATAGATACCTTAAATTAAAATTAGAGACTTTTGGATTAGGAGACATTTGAGCTTGTGGTTTAAGTTAGGAAGAAAGTGCCAATGGATTTGCTCAATAATCTCAGTAGTCTGCCTAGCCCTCATTTTGCTAATGCCATGACAGATCGAGTAACCATTGCCTCTCCTCACTGCTGCAACCTGTACAGGTCTGTAAGGACTCCATCTGCCTCAGCTAATTATTTCAGAACCAATTTTTAGGCCAGTATCAGGCAGTCCGTGATGGGACATGCTAACAAACCGTAGAGGCAGGGGCAGAGGGCAGCTACTGGGAAGGAAGAGTATAAAATACAGGACCAAAATTTTCCTCTCATTCCATGTTGATCTCACTCTTACTCACACTACCCATCTTTAAAATGCAAACTTTCAAACATGGGCAGGAAAAGGCAATTTGGTCTGTAATGATCGCTCAGAGGCCTCCAGGTCCTCTGTGTCACAGAGGATGGACATTTCACAGTGCCTCAGACAGTTCATCAGGACCTTTCCCACCTATCTGCAGGTCAGACTGTGACCTTATCAGGCAGTAATGAAAAATGTTCTCCAGCAAACAGCCTTCTTCACCCACAGTTGTATATGTGTGTTTACTCGCCTTCTTTCCATGAACCTTTCCAGCTTTTCAATTCTTCTTACACGTAACGGTAGGGAAAAAAATGGAGGCATAATGAACAGGTAGCAAAAGGAACGGACCTGTAGTAGTTACTTGATTTGAGTGGGGCAGTGATGGGGAGTTTAAAGTGCCTTTTTTTTCCCTCACCTTCAATTTTTCCAAGCTTTCTAATCTAAAATATTAATGAATGCTCTCCACAATGCATACTCAGTTCTCACAAAATGTAGGTCACAAAATGTGACCTACAGTCACCACTCAATGCTTCTGTGCCTTCTGTCTGACTGAAACATCCCTAGTGTTAGCTCTTTCCTGAATGTTGTTCCCCAGCCCATCTAACTCTTGCTCCCCTGCATGTTTCTGTCTCCAGTGATTCCAGTCCCTACACTTACCATGGATTGCTGTCCCTCCCTGTGACCCATTCCCAGAGTCTTCTGTATAACCAAACTTGGCTTCCACATCTCTGGTCTTTCCCCCAATCCTATTCAGAGTGACTGGTATTTATCTTCATCCATGCAAAAGAAGTACTTTGGGGCCCCATCAGAGGGAGACAACGGTGGATTGAGGAATAGTTTCAGAGAGGAACAGACAGCTCTGTTGTCTGCCCGGGGCTGCCACACGGGGTGTTACAGCTACTTAAGAACCAGGAGGAAGGATTGAGTGTCACAACAGCACACCAAGGGACCTGGCTGGTCCCTGGGACATTCAGTAGCTGATGGCTACTGCCATTAGCAGCAGCCCATACCTGCCACCCTCAGGGACGGAGGGTATGCGTAGACTGCTGGCCTTCTGCTGGTGGCATCCCCAGAAGCACTCAAGATGATCTGAACTCCCGTCAGACACCATGTCAGCTCCTGTTTGATGTAAACAGGAGTGATACAGCGATGACTGATCTATAGCTATGCAAAGACAAAGAGGATTTGGTGCAGTACAGGAAGCTGGACAAGGATATGCAGGTTTAGGACTTAACTCAGCTGCAGCCTTCTTCGCAGTTCTGGAAGTTTCCTTACTTTTTGTCTATTTATTTGTAAGTAGAAACACGTGTTTCTGGGAAGCCAGTTTATACTGAGTAGAGACAGAAGAAAGAGAAAGGCAACAGTGCAGGAGCACTCCTCAGATGCATACAGCCTTGTGTCAGGCACAGACAACCACAGAAAACTTGAGAGAATATAGCAGGCATGAATCCGCGTGTCTTTGTCTGACAATAATTACTTCAAAAAATTAATCATTAATCACTCTGCTTGTTTTGGCCCATATTAATAAAAGTTTTATGTAGCGTATGTACCTGTACATTTGTCTATTTGCTGATTCACACTCAGCAAAGATAATTAGCAAGCACCACTAGCTATATACAGACCTCCTGTGTAAGCCACTTTCATGTGATGTGTCTTGTTAGCCTATGTCCACAGCTTTTATTTGCTAGTAAAGGAATAGCAGATGTGATATTTGGGATTTAGAGAATTATAACAACTGCCTGTGCCTGCTATGTGACCACTTTTTATAAATAATTCTGAGAAAGTCAGAGTGCGTAAAACTGAATCATAAAGATTCTGGCTACAGACACACTAATCCCCTACAAAGATAGAGCTACTCATAGATTGACTTGTTACACTGGATGCACACAGTTCAGAAAAAGAAGCTGTGGTCACATCTCTGGGCAGGCTTTCTTATGAATATTTTAAAAATCTGCCTCAACTAGTCTAGAACTGCCGTGGCTGGCTAGAAATGCTTCGTCAGAGTCAACCTAGTGATGTAAAATACAGCTTTGCATTCAAAATGCATTAGTAAAATAAAGTAATATTGCAAGTTCAAGGCCTCTAAATTTAGAAGATGACTGAGATGCCTTTTATCGTTCTTCCTCTCCCTCCTTGTACACAGTGTTTGCACACAGTGCAAACCTATTCA
The DNA here is from genome assembly GCF_964035555.1 of Netta rufina. Lineage (NCBI taxonomy): Eukaryota > Metazoa > Chordata > Aves > Anseriformes > Anatidae > Netta > Netta rufina. The sequence continues at coordinate 83,175,982 of NC_140124.1, read as the reverse complement.
GTGTTTGTTGTGCAGTTGCCTCATTCTCCACAGCATGACCTCAGGCCTTCCTTGCAAATTGTCCAACACAGAGAAAAAAAATGGAGCCCTGGTGGATTACTCTGTGACATTCAACATTTAGTTCAAATGCATCACAAACAATGTGTTTTCTACTTGTAAACTGAGACATTTTTCTCACTTCCTCTTTGGAGACGGAAGGAATTAAGACAAAAAGTGCCTATGAAATACAAATATCATGAGATATCTCAGAGTAAGTTTTAAATTTCCCTTTATATTATATTATATATATATATATTCATATATATATATTATCAAACATATATTCATATGTTTGAGACACTGCTTCCATAGGTTAGTTAGTTATGTTTGTTCTCAACACACCTGTGAACAACCCACTAATGAAAAAAAGTAGGTATCAGGAAAAGATAATGTGAATGATTTCACAGCTATGACATCAGAACTTTGGGATGCAAAAGAGATAAAGGTCAATTTTAAGTAAGATGTTGAACTGCCAAATATGAGATTTTTGTTTTCGTTTATAGCAAATACATTCTACTCATTGCTTAGAAAAGTTAGAAGTGTTCAAGATGAAATCCCCCTTCAGTATGCTGTGCAGTCTGAACCTTATCTTTGGGGTAAATGAGGCATGGATGGATAATGTTCAAAACAGGACGTGATAATAACTGTTGTATAATGCAGTCACAAGAAAGACAAATTATGTTGTACAGACATCCTTGACTTTGTTACTTTTAACTTTGCAAACACAGTAACATTTTAACTGTCTGATGTGTCCGTGATGTTTTATTCTAAATTGAGTAAAGACCACCCAACCAAAAAGGAACTCCAGCATATGACATCCTAATTGCATTTATGAGTGATTAGCAGAGCTGCAACTGTTGGCTTTGGCATATATATCTGATTCTTAATTACAACCATAAATGGCAAATAGCGATGTAGTTTCATTATGAGGGAGGCCTGAACAGAGGAATATTGGACACTGACAAAAGCTTCACAGATATTTCCTAACAATGAAAATCATCAAGCTTGCAGCTCTGTGGGGAAGCCTGCTCCCCTGTGAGCACATGCATCTGCCTGTACTCTCCAACTCTGTATTTCTTAGGGACAGCTGCTGTCCTGTCCATAACTCTATCAGCATTTCATTTCTTGAATGTCATTCTCATCACCCTGTTGTTCACTCTCTTTGCATCTATCTCCTGATCCCATGAACAAACCATCCAACCAAATTCAGCTTCCAACTCTCTGGCCTCCTGGTTTAACAAATCTCAGTTCTTATCCTGCTCATTCCCCACACAGTCCATCTCCATTGCTCCTCTTCTCCATCAGTGTTTTCCATTTGCCCACATTCCTTATTCTCCTTCCTATCTACATTCCTATTTGAGTCTTATCTTTTGGTGATACTCCTCAGAAATTTTTGTACTAGTTTTCTTCACTTACCCATATTTATTTCCATTTACTGCCCTCATCCTAATCTAACATTTTTCTTAAATTTTCACCTCTTCATCCAGTTTCTGCCAAATGCCCATCCATGCTAGCTCCTCCCTGCCATCCACCCAGATTTACTTTTCTACAGAATCACAGTATGAAGACAATCCTAATCACGTCAGTCGTTCAATCTGTTTCTCCTCACCCCCAAATGAATAAAAAAAAGGGGGATAAAACAAACAACAGAGCAAATTATAAGGGCATACATTGTTACATCATGATTTCTCAGCAGAAGATTTTGCTCAGATAAAACAACATCTTACCGAAACTGTGGGTGACATTGTTGACCCAGAAATCTTGTGTATGTCAAAAGTGAAAAATTGTCTACTGTCCCAGGACTGTCAGCTGTGAATTTTACTGCAAATCTTCTTTTAAAATAATTTTGAAAAATATTCTGACTTGTTAAAATTCTGCCTTGCAATCAATGCCTTGCTTTCACTTGGAATGATGATGACATTTCAGGTGACGATTCACCATTGCTAGAGGGGCTGTGCAGAAGGCGGTTGTCACATTAGCCCTTCCAAGGAAGAAGAAATCTTCCCCTTTGATTTTGAGGAAGCTGAATTTGGGCAACTACCTTGAAAGACGTGACTCAGTCACAGAGTACTGGGCAGCAGGGGACTGAAAAAAAACAAAACAAAACAAAAAACAAAACAAAACAAAAAAAGGCTCAAGGGAGCAGAGAGAAGGACATAGAGGAATACTAGAGAAAATTGAAAGGTCAAGGTAATGCCTGGAGCATCAGTAGGAGTGATGGAAAGGGCACATGCTTTGTGGCAGAATGAAACGATGTATCAGATAGGAGACTGAAAAAAGTAACGGAAAATAGGGAATTAATCTGCTTATTCAATGTCTAGGGTTACATCTTCTAACAGAGGTGTTAGCCTGTTGGGAAACTGTCTCAGTGTATGCAACTTATGAGCACAAACATTTGTAAATGTCTGCTCTGCTAATACATTGAGTGGCACATCCCTCACTCCCTTTTGCTACTGGTTAGCCTGAAATTGCTGATCCCAGCAAAAGATCTATCCACTCACTGCACGCTTCTGCAAACAGAAGAGCTGCGACATGACCAATACACCAACCTTTGAGAAAAGGCTCCAGGTTTCTTGCTACGGCTGACATTCTCTGCATCATCCTTAAGAAGTTCACCTAACTAGTTTTGTCTGTTTACCAGTTTGAAAATTATAGCGTTAAGGTGTACCAGCTACCTGATGGCTGTGTTTAAAAAGTGACATCAGAAAAACTCACACCACCACACTACAATCCATTATATTATTTTTGCATACTGAAACTATGCTGTTTGAAAGTTACTTTTGCAGTGGTGATGCTGAAGTCTTGTGTCATGACCTAGTACAGCCATACTGCAACTACAAAATATATTCCTTAAAATATACGCCACAGGGGTTTTGCCCACAAACTTCCAATAAAATTCTCTCCATTACAAACAAAACCAAAAATTAAATTGCAAATGCTGGGAGGCAATTTTCCTGCTCACAACTACATTGTCTTTTGCCAGCATCGGAAAATAATCAAGAAAAACATTATAAGAAAATGTACCAATTTTTAGTTTTAAAGAATAAAATGCTCCAAATACTTCTGGGTTCTGAACAGCACATTCTTAGCAACTTACTTTCACTGGCTGAATAGTCCTGTGGATCAAGTATCCCTGATTCCTGCAGTGATCTAATACAGGAGTCCACCAGCTCCAGACCAGTAGTGAGCTCATCTTCTATATCCTTCTGACCATCTGTAATAACATCAACACAAGAAAGTGAAAGAAAGGAAAAGGTAAAACCAGTTACATGCCATCATGTACAGTTACAGCTGATGAAGGAATGGAGAACACACCAAGATTACATGTTCAGAGGAGGCTGGTCGAATCTGTCCAGGAAAATTATGCCATCTTTTGAAAATGTGGCCTTGGATTAATAAAAGCTAATTGAGAAAGCTCAGGTCTCGTCTTAAGAAAAAGCTAAAGGTGTTTAGCAATGCCCCCTCTTGAAAGATTGCACTATTTTGGGTGTCCTTTTTGCTAACCCTAACAGCTTTTGCCAAGTTCTGCCATTTTTTTTTCTGTATTTTTCACATGCTAGCAATAAAAACAAAATAAACAAACAAAAAAAACACCCCTGCATAAATGCACACTGATTTCCCCTCTACCTTCTTTGGGAAGTATGACCACTCTGGTAGGAAATACATGTAGTGCTCTAATGATAAGTACATTACCTTGTGTTTGCCAGTGAAACTGCTCTTCTGTTGAACTGTAAAGAAAGAAAAAGTGTTATTTTTTTACGAAATGATTCAGTAGTATGCCACCGATATTCAGCTCTAAATCTGTTCTCAAGAAACTGACTTAAGAATAAATAATGGATTTTATCCAGTACTATTTTACTTTTTCCTTTTTTTTTTCTGGAATGACTTGCACAGCATTCATTCAGCAGGGCAGAAATGTCTTCACTTCTTAACTAAATAATTTAAAACATGCATGTAGAAATAACACTCTTGGTCTTAATATACAAATTACACTATTTCAAAGTAAAAATGTTAACATTTTGCACTTTTTTGAATCCTATTTGTCTGATTTTTCTTTTTTTTTGAGAACGCTACAAATTGTTTTCTCAAGTGAACAGTTACATGTGATTTCTAAATGAATTTATGTGCATGATTCCTGGTTCTACTGATCATTATGTGCATTTTTATTATTCAAATGTGCAGCTAAGTTAATTCAATTGGCCTACACAAGAGAGTAAATTTAGATACGTTTGTGCTTCCACGTACAAGCACTTAAGCTATGGAAGGTCTTAATTTTAAAACAATGAGGATGCATACAAGAGGATAGGTTAGGTAATTTTTTTTCTATAGCAGATAAAATGAAGGATATATTCAATTAGGCAATGAGAACACTTTCCTCATAGGCATGATATGCTTATCCTTCACTACAGATCTTTCTCACGTGCCAAATATACAAAAAAGTCTCAAGTTACTCAGCCAAAATCATTCTTTTAGTAACAGTGAACTGACTTTTGTAATTATGATTAAAATTTATTCTGTAGATTTTTACAAGATATTGACAGAGGAAAACAAAGTCACCTGTTGCATCTATTGGTTAAAAAAATAGAGAAAAACAAAACAAAAACACGACAAAATATTTTTAACTGTTCAAACTAAAAAAATATTTATGATGTAGAGAATAAATGCTCTTTTTAATAAGCAAATGAATTTTAAATCTCAAATTGTTTTCTCTTTTTCCAGCGGATGCTGGATCTCTTATGAATATGTGAGTACAGCTCATAGTATTTTCCATGAAAAAGAATAATGCAAATGAAATAAAATGTTTGGTTTTGGAGCCCTTTTTTTACAGGAAAATAACCTAGGTTAATTATTAATCAAATTTGATAGTTACAAAAAAAAAAAAAAAAAGGATAATTGCCTACTTTACATATAAATAGTACTAAAAGCACATTTTAATTTCCAGCTGGCATCAGAAGTGTTAATCTGACAAATTCAAATCTATAGATCATCATTAATTTCCAAATATCTACCATCTGTGGCTTATTTTGATGAACTTGAGAGGGAATTCATAGATTAAGAAGCTATCCTTTCGATGAGACACTCAGCTAAAATGCTTGCATTCAAGTCTATTGAAGTTAATAATATTGAAGATAAACACAGCCAGAGTCTTCAGGCAAATAATAATGGCAAGGCACTGAACTGGAAGAAATTACTTTAATTTAAATTACCTTTTCAAATGTAGCCTTGACTACATTTGGTGGTGACTAGGGACAGTGGCTCTTTTTGAAATATTAATTTTTCCAATTTGAAATTCCTTTTGCCTGGTTTTCAAAATCATTGAACAACTACAGCTTCAGCTGACACACTGGGACTTGAAAGCATTTTTCCTTTCTGGAATTAGGGCCATCCGTAACGAGCAATATGCTATTTCCCACTAGAAAATCCCTATTCCAGGTGGTGATGGGTACCACCCCAAACGACACCACAAAATTCAGTACCTCAGATGGCATTCTTGCTGGCAAAACAAACTACTCAATCTTGCTGGCAACAGCACAGGGATGTAGAAGACTGCGTCATCTCATCCAAGTCAGTGAGAAAAGCAAATGAAGTCTGTGCATGAAGAATGAGCTATCATTTTCAGCAATTCCCTTTTTAAGCAGTAAATTCATATAAAATGTGGAAGTTTGTTATCGTCACAGTACAGATAGCATTAAATGAATCACTAGTGTCTGATCAGTAGTGATTGTTAATGTCACCAGTCTGATTTTCACAGAAACTTTTTAATGTATTCATCTTAGGAAAACCTAAATGAGAAGGTCTAAAAAAGGACTACAACTAATTTTAACCATATTTTGGCTCTTCCAGTTTTAGTCGGGTTCCTACTCACAGATACTGCAATGGTCTTTTAATAAATACTCTAACGTACAGAGTGAAGGTAACACATTGATCAACAAACTTTTCATCCTGATGTTAACTTCGGATTCAACATATTAAAAATTTATCTGCTACCACAAGGATATCAACATAAGGTTATGAAAAGAGTGCTGCTTACTCTAGTTAAATTTGTGCTCTTGAGCTTTTAAACAGTCCCCTATAGTTACATATTATGGGACCTCTTCCTGGTTACAAACCAATGCCTAAGTCCTGCAGACAAACACATGGAAGGTTTACCTCAAAAAATCCTATTAGCATTTTATGTAGTTTAAATTTAGGTACCCTGGTATTTCTTTGCTTTTTGGTTTGGTTTTGAGCCTAACTTTTTTTTTTTTTTTTTTTTTAAATCTATTTCCTGCTTTTGGCTTGAAAAGAATTCCTGCCTGAAGCAACCAAGCACGGCTTGCAGGGAATCTTTAGACTGTCGCATGGGTATGCCAAATCAGCTCCAGTGAGTAAAATCCCTTTTCTGTGCTTTTCTTTTAGGTGTTTTTCTGCTGTAGAGATCAGTGCCACTGACTGCATACTGACATCAAATACAAGGAAACAAAACAGAACGAAAATAACAGAAGTATTCCCTCCTTAATTATTTTTTTTTCAGCACATTCAGCAAAATAAAGCTTTCTGCTTTATAGTTTTCCTAGAGGAAAGGTCGTAAGTTCACTATTAACCACTTTTCTGCACATTCCTGTCCCTCATTATATAAGTTTGTAAACTACCAGCTTGGACCAAGGAAAGCGAAAAACAAAGCACTTTATTGCAAAGTTGTGAACCACAATTTTTTTTTGAGTTTGAGGAGGGAGGAGGGAGTTTTTAACCAGTAGTACGTTCGCATGGTTTATGATAACAATAGCATAAAACACTAATGAGCTGAGAATTCAAGGAAGTATAATTATTACCTCTCTGACCTGTCCCAGAACTGCCAGCACCAGCAGAAAGTTCAGAGCAAGGTGAGCCATGTGTGGCCATCAAACATCTTACCCTACAATTTACAGGAGTCAAAAGCCATTCTGGTGGCTTGCAAGAGAATGTGAAGTGACACTAAAATATTACTTTCCTGGATCATGCTCACATATTTTTGTAAAAGTAACCCTCATGGGAGGCAAACCAGGGGTAAGGAATACTGTTGATCACTTTGGCAGAAGAAAAACTGCCAAAGACATTCTCAGACAGCTTTGCCATGAGGCCTGGGCAAACACCCAAGGATTTGCTTTCAATGCAGGTGCCAGGGAACAGCAAGGGCAAGCTATTTCGTGAGGACTAGGAGCTGGGAGGTGATGGCAAGGCAGTGACCTCCAGGAGATGGGGTAGTACCTTGAGCCAGTTAATCCATGTCAGGTTCAGGTCCTGAGTCGGCGACCAGAGGCAGCCCTGGTTACACACACAACTGTGTGTAACCACGTGTTACACATGGCACTTACAATGCAGGCTGTGGAAATGCACTTTCATTATCCCACTAAAATTCCTCAGTCACATGCACATTAGGGCATGTGATTCAGTCAGGACATGTGATTTCAGTTCAAGTCACACGAAAGCACACAGTAGCAAGGACATTTAAATCTTGGTAGGAAGGGGTGCAGGTCTTCTCTAAGTCATTCTTTCTGGCACATCTCTTGATTTATCAAGGAGCTCCCATACATGCATGGAGGGCAAACACCCACTGCTATATTCCTTTGACTATCCAAGAAATGTTTGTGTGCTTCTTTATGTGGTGAAGTCATTCAGTTTACAGTTGTCATTCAGTTTTTGAGAAAGTGCTACAGTTTATCTGCTATGCAAAATATTTCTTTTTATTGTTTCCTAAAACAATTCATGAAATTATATCTAACCCTACTATACAACAGCTATGAAAGGATTTTTACAAGGAGCTGTATCAGCACATGATCTTTTCAATTATTTCAGCAATGGAGCCACAAAACATATCTGTATAGAATTTACAGGCAGATACTGTCTCACTGATTTTTAAATTGCTATTCTGGATGTTCTCATTTGTGGAAGGTGGTAGAAAAAAATATTCAGAGGTATTTCACAAGAGGAAAAGAGGTTGAAAAACACTAATACTCCATCTCAAGCAAAGGCAAAGCAGCTCTTAAATCAGCAGTACATTTTATTGAATATTTTGCAGATAACCTAGTCTTTACCATCAACTGTCTGGAAAAGAAAAGAGACAAGAGCAAATTTTAATGTTTTACATGAAATAATCCCATGGAAAGGTACCAACCCCTTAATTACAATAGAAAAGGTCACCCCCGTATGCTATTTTTTTGGTTGCCCAGCATAAAATTACGTCAAAATTTCTAACTGCAATAGTCACCTCTATAGATGTGACACAGTAACCTCTTTTAAATCACACTCTATCCATAGCCAGATACGGCATCAACTTTGCTATCAGATCAAGAAGTCCTTTTGATGGTCCAACAAACCTAATCCAATTGTCTACAGTGACCATGGAAACTGGAAATAAATAAATAAATAAATAAACAAATAACCCCACCTCTTGAATGTACCAGTATTTTAATGATCACTGCCCTTTTCTACCCTCTGAATTTCAAAGTGACTTTTAAAACTGTTATGGAGTTTAAGTATAGCTTAAGATGCCAGAAAACAGTTCTGGTGGTTATTTCCACATCTGTATTCGAAAGACACTGCTACAAATTCCTACAGGGAGAGGGGATTGTCCATTTTCTTTTTCAGACAACTTTTTGTTATTCCCTAGGTTTTACAGAATCAATAGCAGAACTTTGTGGCTCTGCTATGAGTGTTTTGTACTTCGCTTCAATGATGAAGTGAAATATTCACAGCCAATTTCCAGTAGACTCAAAGACAAATTTCCAGTAAGGTCCCAAGATTGATGTGTTCTTCTACATTTAACACTTGCAGAAGTGTGCAGATATGCTTTCCTTTAAGAGCTTTTTTTTTTTTAACTGCTCCAGTCCTGTTTATACCCACTTTTCCTACACTGATTATGCTTAAAAATAACGTGCTATTTCTTCTTACTTAAGTGGGATTTAACATTCAATGTGCTGCATTTCGAAGAGCACTATTTAACTACAGAGCATGCACTGAAAGCCAGGAGAAGCACTTTTGCTTTCTTCCCAGGGTGCTGCTGATGGATTTGCAAAGCAGGCAGCAAGGCTGCTATTGAATGGAGAGAGCGTAATATAGACCATTTCCCTGGAGTTTTTACCCTCACTCCTGAAATGGTCAATAAGAGTATCAATTACAATATATTTTTGGACCTCTAAGTTGCAGGAATCGTTTCTCATATACCAAAACACACCTCAAAAACATTTACTGCAGTTTTGATTGAACGTGGCCACCTAGAAACAAAATGCTACTTAGCTTGCCAAGCCATTTAGCTTTCTTTTGTTTCAGTTTTGCAGTTTGTTACTTGCGTGACAGTGAAGACAGATTTTTTTTCACAGAAGAAGCCTGTGAAGCTCTGCTACTCAAAGGGGAAGAATTCAGAGGACAATACATGTGAATACTTGTTATATTTTACTTAATTTTAAACCTGGAAGCAATGACAGCATTAGGGAAACAAGTATTATATGATTCCCTATTCTTCCCTACATGTCTGTTTATGGCCTGTATGGGATATAACGTACTAGGCTAGGTGGACCCTAATTCTGAATCAATAAAACCATTCTCATGTTCTTATTTAGAGAAACTAAAATCAAATCAAATTACTTGTGTAATTTCCCTTTATTAATTAATTATGAAAAAGGATGATGGTTCACAAGTAGTAGGAATTGGCTTAAGGCTGTATTTCTGCTAAGATAATAGTATTAGTTCTTCCTGTTTACTTCAATGGCTATCTTTATTTAAGAAAGGAGCTCACTTTCAAAACTGCACTACCTGAACAGGAGAACATTAAAAATTTATCGTGCCTCTACATGATATCAGTTTAGACAGTGGTACACTATTGTATTTGTTCAGCCCTAGTGATGGTATTTGGATCTGATCCAAACAAGCATCTAAACCACAGAATCACAGAATAGCTGGAGTTGGAAGGGACCCACAGGGATCATTGAATCCAACTCCTGGCTCCACACAGCACCACCCAAAAATCAAACCATATGTCTGAGAGCACTGTCCAAATGTTTCTTGAACTCCATCAGGCTCAGTGCTGTGCCCACTGCCCTGGGGAGCCTGTCCCAGTGCCCGACCACCTCTGGGTGCAGAACCTTTCCCTAACCCCCAGCCTGACCCTCCCCTGTCCCAGCTCCATGCCATCCCCCCGGGTCCTGTTGCTGTCCCCAGAGAGCAGAGCTCAGCGCCTGCCCCTCCGCTCCCCTCGTGAGGGAGCTGCAGACTGCCATGAGGCCTCCCCTCAGCCTGCTCTGCTCGGGGCTGAACAAACCAGGGGGCCTCAGCTGCTGCTCCTGTGTCTTACCCTCTAAACACTTCACCATCTTTTTAGTCTTTCTTTGGACACTCTCTAACAGTTTTATGTATTTCCTATACTGTTACATCCCAAACTGTACACAGTGCTTGAAGTAAGGCCACATCAGCACAGAACAGAGCGGGACAATCCCTTCCCTTGACCAGACAGCCATGCTGTGCCTGAAGCACCCCTTCAAACTGATGCACCCTCCCCACCCTGCAACGAGGATACGGTTGGCCATTCTGGCTGCCAGGGCACACTGTTGACTAATATTCAACTTGCTGTCAACCAGAACCCCCATGTCCCTTTCTATGGGGCTATCCTTCAGCCTCTTGTTTCCAGTTTTACGTATAGCCAGGGTTGTCCCTTCTCAGACGCAGAATCTAGCACTTGCTCTTCTTAAACTTCAAGTTGCTGGTGATTGCTCAGCCTTCTGATTTGTCAAGATCTCTCTGCAAGGTCTCTCCACCCTGAGGGAGTCAACAGTTCCTCCTGGAGTAGTATTAGAAAGTGTTTGAGAAATAAATCAGAAGCTGCAAATTACAGAAATGCAATTGTGGATAGGTAGAATGACCTTCACCTTGAGGCAAGTGAACAACCCGAAAGAAGAAAGTAGGTCTGGTTCCTTCTTTCCCTCCTCCCTCTTACCCAGTCATTCAGGTATCAGAGCACTCAAGTACAATGTGATAGAACTAGATACGATTTGGTTTTATTCACCTGTGAGAATTCAAGCCAATACCTCATTTGTGTGCAACCATGAGAAGCTATTCCCTATCTTTCCTATGAAACCTCAATCCTATATGCAAAATAATATTTTATTTAAGGAGCTCATTATAAAAGATGTCACCATAGTTACCCTTCCTTTGCACCAATGTTTGAAAAATGTCTTCAGAAAAAGGGTGCAAGACAGTAACACGAAGTTCCTCTTCTTATCAGACAAACTGCACAAAAATACCCTTCTACACAAGGCTTAATCCTTAACATGCACATCGAGCCAAGAGCCTCATGCTGACCATTGCTTTAAGTAAATTATTTTAAGCATGACTACACATTTTTTTTTTTTTTATGACCATTTCAACCACACTATTTGTTTTGTATTCTCTTTGATAGCTAATAAGAAAGTGGTTTTCTCTGTTTCTTGAGGGGTGATTCATTTCGAGCTCAGCACTTCCTCAGGGAAATGCTGCAGACAGAAGCCAGACAGCCTCTACCTTGAAGAAAGCACGTTCCATGCAGAACACTCCCAACAAACAAATAGCCTGTCACTTTGTGAAATCACACACCACAGCCCTTCCCAGTTCCTCTCCCTACAGCCTCTTCATATTAGCTTCCAAGAAACCTACCCCTTTGCTTTCTCCTCTTCCCAGTTAAACAACCCTCTCTTTTCCTTTCCATTCCTTCTCCCCTCCTACAGAAGAAAACACAGAGGCAGGATGTTTCTTTTTGCTTGGCTGGTTATTTTGCTGTTCCCTTTCCCACAGCTTATGCCTGTTATCAGCTCCTTGGGCCAGGAGCAAACTCCTGTGCCAAAATACAGGTTGGAAGTCCCTTGTAACTAACAAAAAAATATTCTTAATACATGGTCTGAATTTTGAGATTGAACAGATTGCATGGTGATTCTGGCAGCTGGATGATTGTTACATGACTTAGTACACACACAACTGCCCGAGTTAATACCTCAGACCACCAGAAACACCGAGCAATGGAGAAACAGCCTTTTGAGAAGCAGGCAGTACCAAGAACCACATACGCAAGGAATGATGGGTCTTGAATTTATATTTCAGGGGATGAATGTAAAGGCAGCAGAAAACTACTTTCTAACCTCAGCTGTTGGATGGATGTAAAGGTAATTCAGACTATTAGGTGGATGTTAAGCAGCTGAATCAACCCGTGAACAATTGATATTGATTTATGAATTCAACTATGGGAGTGAAAATTCTTATTTGTAAACTGTCTGCTGGTATACAAAGCCAACAAATTATCCAAAATGGCACATGGTAATAATGGCTATTTAGCTATATGGATAACCTTTAATCACACATTCATTACTGAAAATGACTAAAATTATATTAATGCAAGCTGACAAAAAGTAAATGTAACCTTCAGACAGATCTGTAGTTTTGCCTGATAAAAATACAGTCTCTTTATCTGAGCTTTTTTCCCTCCTAAGGCTCAGAGGGGGGAAAAAGAATGTTTCCTACGAAAATAATATGCAGTTATTAATTTCCTACCAGTGACTAAAGAAATAAAACAGAGGTGATACTACTCATAAGGCAGACATTTGGTAAAGACAGATGTAAGAAACACATAATATTATTTTATTAACTATGTATGCATTAAAGAGAATATTCCTAAAGGGTAAAAGGGTGTTCTTGTAGCAGCTTGAAGAAATGATCTTCCAGAGACCACACTAGTAATACTGAGAACAAAAATATTTTGCATTGGCTTTATTCCTAGCAGAATATTACAACATAAAATGTTGTAATGTTGTCTTGCCATTTGACAAGAGCAATTCTTTGCCATTTTTTTGTTTCATTAACAAAAGAATGTAACCACCTTTCTACTTAAACATATTCTAGACCCAGAACATGAAGTTTCATTGTATGGTTCAGTATAGAAACTTTTCATTCTGGTGTATGTACATAATCTACACATTTCAATACTGAGTTAAAACTTAGCAAGAGAACTTCAGTGATGTGCTTTTCTGCTACTGTGCTCACTGACTTGCAGTTTAAGGTCTGCCAGACAGGTACACCATGAAGGGCTGCACTAGTAACAACAATGAGATTCAAAATCCAATCAAATCAAAAGCCAAACGCTCATTTGATCCCTGAAGTTCTGCTAATCACTTCTTTCCTCCATCTGGCTTTCCTATAATGCTCAGTGCCTTCATAGTGAAACAAGTACCAAACTAGTCTGCATCTCTAACCATGCAGCTGATTTTGCTGCAGCTTAATAGCTGGCAAATTTGTTTTCCTAAGACTTCTAACTTTGTTTCTCTTCCTTCTTCTGCTTTGGGCATTCATTCATGAAAAACAAGAGCATACCCCTGGATTTCCATATTATTGTTCCTTTAAACTGCCAAAAAGACTATATTTCTTGCCACAAACACCTGGAATTGTGAAATTCATATTACACTGTAAGTTTGGTTTTGATCTTTTATTATTTTTCCTATGTAAATGGGACCAATGGCTAAAGTTATTTGTTACCTAATTACCACAAACTTTTCTAATGCAAATTTGGCCCTAATAACATTAGGTCTGGTAACCATTAGGTTACTAGACAGGTAGCATAAAGAATATTATAGGTTCTCATGTTGAGTTCTCCCCAAAATCCAGGAGGCTTAGCTATCACTAAGCCACTTTTATCACTTGTAAAAATTTAAGAGACCAGTTATTCTATCACCTCTAGTAGAACTGAGGTCATATCTCAGAGGTTCTCAATAGCAGAATTTAACTGCTGAGATGGCTTGTTTGGTAAAACCAAATTCTACCTATCGGCATCCTGAAAGCATCTGAAATTAGAAATGTGGTAACACTTAGAAGTGTTAAGACAGGGCACTGATCTTCATTCTGCTCAAGGGGCCACTTAGTACTTTCTGGAAAGTCTGCATAATTATGCAGCAAAATGTTTAACTCTAGTAGGTTAAATAAAAGCACTAATTTTCTCCGCTGACTCTGCTGAAAAAGCAGACAAGGGAAATGAAACACAGATCTCAAGTACCTAGCTGAGCTTTACATTGGCAGATAGAGAATCACACTCAATTTTTAAAAGCCCTTTGTTTTGGTGAAGTGATTCCTGGATAACAGTAAAATTAAACTCTTGGCCACCTAGGCAAATCTCTCTTACGGATTTCTTAACATACTTGTTCAAAACAATTCATTAAAAAAACACTTTCTTCCCCATGGCTGGCAGAGTCCAAGTTTCAAAGTTTCATACAGCTCATGCCGCTAAGCAATCCTTATGCCCCTCCACATGTTCTATCACCAAAAATATACATACATGAAATAGAAGTAACCAGCTTTGCATTTATCCTTCTTTTTTCTAGTTATCCAAAATGAATCTTTGGAGTTTCGCTACTGTGCTATCCCATCATCTTAGCTATGCAAATCCTTTCCCTTTAAATATCTTAATCTAGCTTTAAAAGCTGCTCATAAAATTGAGAAGTATTTATTTTTCTACTTGTTCAGTCAGTGCATCTCAGAAATAGTCCAATCAAATGCAAAATCTGCTTCCACAGGCAAAACGGAGCTTATATGAAAAGAAAGGAAAAGGAAAAGGAAAAGGAAAAAAGAAAAGAAAAAGAAAAAGAAAAAGAAAAAGAAGAAGAAGAAGAAGAAGAAGAAGAAGAAGAAGAAGAAAAAGAAAAAGAAAAAGAAAAAGAAAAAGAAAAAGAAAAAGAAAAAGAAAAAGAAAAAGAAAAAGAAAAAGAAAAAGAAAAAGAAAAAGAAAAAGAAAAAGAAAAAGAAAAAAAGAAAAAGATTTTTTTCCCCTGAATAAGAAACACAGAAAATCTCTTCTGGACTTGACAAAATTAATTTCTCACAGTATGTATGTGCTAAAGCTAGTAGTCAAAAACAACTAAGAAAGCAATGCGTTTTGTAGTCGTTTTGAGGAAGGACAGTCTTTGAAAATTAGCATAAGGACAGTCAGTGTTGAAAGCTGAGACAGAATTTTACTCCCAATCATTTCATTCAACGTCCTGCTAACTTGCACTGATTTGGAGGTATGGCCATTCTTCAACTGCTAGAAATAGTGTCCACATCCTAATGTGTTTGCATTTCAAAGCCTATAATGTGTATGGAAAATAAATAAATAAATAAAACACCTTATAAATAGAAATAAAACTTATAAATAAAACACCCACCAATGAAAAACAACATTAAGAATTTCTAGTGGTTAAGCAAATTAAATAAATTAAAAATACAACAAAATAAATCCAGTACAACCCCAAAATGACTGCAACCAGGGCAATTTGTCAGTTAAGATAGGACTGGAAAAAAAGGCAATTAGATAGAGCCAAAAATTATGTCTAGCCTCTTCAACAGTGTTCTACAGAAGCATCATGGTAAAGGGAGTTCAAAGAACACGGTATACTCTACATTCCATGATGAACTACATAACCTCCATGTTCTAAACAGACATTACAAAGCATTGTGCCTGTTTAAGACAAGGGAAAAGAAAACAACCACAACCCAAGTCTAGTCTGACTATTAAAGTTTAATAATTTGCTAATAATTAGAACTGTAATGGCCATGAGGAAAACAAATGCATGCATACTAAGGCTTCACGCAGATGAATTAGGTGGTAAAATTTTATGAGAGTAAAAAAAGGAAATACAGGTCTAATATATTTGGAATTCTACCAGGCATTTAACCCTGGTGACATTGCTGAATCTGATGACATCGCTGAATTAATAGCTTAAAAATAAAGTGGGAATCATTACAAGATTTGAACAGAAGGCATCAAAATGGACAGATGAGACAACCAGTAGTGTTAAGGTGAAGTCGAGCATCAGGGAAATGACACAGAATTACTCAAATATCAGTCTTGGGGTTGATCTTGGAATGAACTTTTCTCCAGGAGTGTTTAAGGCAAACTCATCCAGTTTGAAGATGACGCAAGATCAGTACCTGAATTGTACTAAACCAGTCTTCTGATAGCACATAAGACTGGACTTATTGTTTCTTGGGTTAATTTCAGATGAGTTTCTTCCTTCTTCTTAGACAAATACTTTTTCTTTTTCTTTTTCTTTTCTTTTTTTTTTTTTTCATGATGAAATGGATTTTAAACAGGTTGTTGAAAAAATCACAGGAATTCTGAAAATACTTTATGGTCATCTACAAAATGAAACTTACCATAGCAATACAACTTCTATTACTCACAAGTCTTTAGTAAACTACTCCAAAATGTACCGTCAATAATGCAGATAGACAAATGGAAAGACAAAGAGGAGACAAAGGTTTACTGTAATTACTACTACATGCATAAAACAATAAGTCAAAACTTTATTTTGTCCAGTATGCTCATTAATTTTTCATTCAGCATGGAAACATTGCCTGTAATTCAAAAGATGAAAAGCACAGGACAGCCAAGAAAGAATATCCACAAAGTTATGTTTCAAACACAGGCATTTGTTTTCATAAGCACCACAGTACATGTACGTGTTCCATCTGCACATTACAACATATTTTCATCTTCCAAGATGACAAATACTAGTTAGTTTCAATTCCACATTCCAGGCTTCAAGGAAAAGAAATGCCTCTAGTCTCTATCATCAGGAAGAGCTCTTCACTTACACACGTGTATGTGAATATCTATGTATATGTATACATGCATAGATGTATACGTAGAGGTGGCATTGACCCATATAGAATCTTATCTGTGTCTGTCTTTACATTAAATCTACCACTTCATATATTTAAGTCTGAAACAAAATTTAGTCATTAAAAAGAATCTGAATGATTCCCTAACACTTATTTCCCGAAGTTAATCTTCTATTTATCACGATGTTTATATCTTGCAGCTCTTTATAAAGACTTGTACTAAAACAAATGCTAGTAGACAAATGGCATGTGAAGTTCGGATGATGCACACTAATATATGATTAACATTTTCAGTCCTCTTTTTTCCTTAAGTCATTGTTTCACTAAGAGTTTAAATTCAAAAACTTGTTTTTCTGCAGCACTCTGAGCCACAAACATCCTTCGTGTTTCTGTATTACAATAAAATGTCTCCTTAAACTCATGTGCACTACGAAGTCTGCTTTTCAATAGCAGAAGCACTTTGAAGAATTAGTTTATAATTTAAAAAATGATTCTCCTGCACAGGAACATAGGTACCGCTGCATCACAGACTGACTACGCTATGTGTCAGATAGGTGCCAGGCAGCTGCAAGGCACAGAGTTGAGGACACTGTGACAAGAAATGACCTCCATGTGACTGCCAGCACCATCACCTGCCTTGTAACAGGGAGAGCTGACCCCAGCACTGGGGGATCCAGAAACCCCCAAGCACACAGGCGAGCACACTGTCAGTATTGGGAGAGAAGGATTAAGCTTGCCCTTCTTATCTTCCCACTAAATCTACATGAGAAAATTTTTCCCAAAGCAGATGGCATTTGTAAAGGTGGTGGCTTGACTGCCTATTTGTTCCTGTCCTCTGCTACCCAAAAAATAGTCTTCTGATAGAACTGCAAGTTTGCTGGTGACTGCATGTATACTAGAAGCAGCATCTTCCTGGAAACCTTTAGCATGAAGGCTTTTAAAAAAAACAATCTGTTTTGCTTTGCTTTTTAGAACAATTATCTCCTCTTCCCATTACGCTTTTTTTTTTATTTTTTTTTTTTTGAAAAAGCATTAATGGAACTTGAAAAAAAAATCATCCTGGAATCACAAACAATATTTATCCCGTGAATAAACATATTTATATTCAACTATTCATGTGTTTTTTAATTTCTTCCAAAGCAGTTCAGATTTTACCCAACTCAGTAGGAGCTGAAGAAGGCAAGAGGCAAACTGAAACACAGGCAGTTCTGTCTGAACACCAGGAAGCACTTTCTTGCTGTGCGGGTGACAGAGCACTGGCACAGGTTGCCCAGAGAGGTTGTGGAGTCTCCCTCCTTGAAGATCTTCAAAAACTGCCTGGACACGGTCCTGGTCAAAGGACTCCGGGTGACCCTGCTTGGGCAGGGGGTTTGGACCAGACAATCTTCAGAGTCTCCTTCCAACCTCAGCCTTTCTGTGGCTCTGTGAAGGTAGATTACTGTGCAAGTATGGTGGCACTTATGATGCTAAAACTGATGATTTCTTAAGAGACTTGGTTCCAAACATATGAAGCAGGTATGTTTTGAGTATGTCAATACTTACATTAAACACATAAATTTCACTTCTGTAGACTAAGACCCAGTGCAACCTGGAAAAAGCATCTGTCTTGGCCGGCTTGTACAGTGTTCTTGGCATTACCAATTCTGTCCTGCTAAGCAGGACACTTCTGTGTCTACATTATATGTGAGACACCTGGCTGCATTTATAGTCCAGCCTGAAGCTTCAAGGTCACACTTAGGAAAAAGAGAAGGGAAATGTAACCCTTATTTTTTTTACTTCTAAACTGTGAAAATATAATCTGGAATCCCAGGAACAGAAGAAGAAGAATCCAAACCATCTTCTCAGCGCTGAACTGCATTTTCAGTGAAGTATTTCAAACAAAAGGATTGTTTCAATCTCCTCTTGAGCAGAGGGCAAAAAGACATATGTGGCACCCTCTGAAAAGCAAATGAAACTCAACAACAAGGCTACCTTCACTGCAATTCACTCATTAGAGCTCTGACACAAGGCATGCGTGTGACAGACAGGGCAACCTTTCTCACGGCTGCAGAAGAATAACCTGCCAGGAACAAACAGGGCATTATCTGAAGTGTCTGACAACAGATGGACTTCTTTCCCTTTTTTCTTCAAGCCCCAAGCTTATATTAGAGAAAAGAATAACCTAATGTTTTGGTTATAAAAAGGAAATACAAATCATTCCTTCTCAGTCTATTCAGTTGCTATAAGGCATTTGACATAGTTGTTGTGTGTGGCAAATTCAGCTTCATGGGGGCTGCTGACTATGTAGTTTTCACTTATTTTCCACAAGGCTCAAGCTTATCTGTTTACACAAATGAGTTCGAAACATCTGCCCTAATGTTTTATGAAAGCATCACCCACTTGAAAATGAGTCTGTAGAAAGCCATGCCCTACCATGATGTAGATTGCACCTGCCCTGAATTCTCACTTCTTTAAGTAACTGTATCAGAACAAAAGCAAAATCATACATTATGCAAACATCTTTCAAAAGAAAGATTTTTTTTTTTTTTGAGCATACACTGTTACTTGTCATCTAACCACCTTTGTCTTATGTGGGAAAAGAGTCACTACTTATCAGAAGGAATTAATTATGACGTGGCTTTATTGGGTGGCCTTGCTGACAGCATTTTGTAGATATACATTAGTATGTGACTAATTTGGGTTTATACATATGCCAACTGTACCGAGAAGTAAATTTGAATCAAAGGACAAGACCACAAGAGTTGTTTTGATGCGCTGATAATGATGTGCATCTGGGGAACACAAGGCTCTAACAAGCCACCATCAGCAAAACGAAGAAGTCCCTGGTGCCCACCAGCAGAAAGAGTCATAGCTTCTTGTGGCAGCATGCAGTCACAGCTCACAGAAGAGAGCTGAGACAGAGCTGCAAGAGCCGGCTGCTCCCTCAGCAAAGGGTGAGCACCGCACAGGCCGTGCCTGCACTGGCCTGCCCCGGAGCTGTGTGGCAGCAGGGCAGGGTGCTCAGGGGCTTCGCCAGAGGCCCCAGGCAAGGCAGGGAGCTTAGCCAGCTCCAGGGGCCCTCCTGACAGCCACCTGGAGCAGCAGGAGACAGGGACAGAGAGAGGTGACAGCACTGTCCACACTCCACCCACAGGACAAGACCTAGAAACTATCTAAAAGATAGGTCAATGCAGGAGAGAAGGCCGGATTGAGGAAGTGAAACAGGCCCCCTACAACACAGGACTGGCGGTGCTTGAGATGCAGAAACAGGGTAATTGGACACCATGTGTCCAGAAAGAAGAAAGACATCTCAGGCTTCTTTGACAGTGGCTTTTTCACTGTTGGATCACTTCCACTTTAGCCTTCAGGAGTACCTTATAATCTGTATTGAAACTGCAAGACATGATACTATTGGAAATGCACCTAATTCAATCCAGTTCCATCTCCTTCCCATTCAGTGACAAACTGAATGTGGGTAAAATGCTCTTGATTACGGTGTTGAATAATATTGTCTGCCTTACCAGCTGGAACTCCCCTCTACTTCCCGAGCAAATAATTCAGCATACCCTGCTGATCCCATTCACACCACATGTACCATCAGCCAGACTACCTGACAGACATACACTTCGGCAATAAAAGGCATGGGCTACTAAACCTAAAATAAAACTATTTTCCCTAGGACTTCATCAAAACTATGTGCGACTCCTCCACATATTTACAGCAGGAAAAACATTTCAATAATTCTATGAGATCAGAATACTAGCCAAGAGGGTGGTGTGGTGTTTTTTTTGTTTTGTTTTGTTTTAAATTATCATTATTTATTTATTTATTTATTTATGAAGCTACCATTACTTCAGACTTCACAGAGTGAATCATATTCAGAATTAATTTAACCTTTTAAATATTCTTGTCATAAACAATTTTTTTTTCTATTCATCTGACTTTCAGGTCTAGATTCTACTCTACCATTTTATCAATTTATAGCTTTAAAGTTGTGAGTAATTCTTTTTTTTTTTTTTTTTATACAAATGGATTAACGGATCCACAGCTGCCAGTACGATTATTGCCAATACCTTTGTAGCTTGAACCAAACTATAGAAACATTTAACTATAGCCTACTTAAGTGAATAACTAATAAATTAGCATTCTTGACAAAAATAACACATCACCAGGAAGACAGTTATTTAGTGGTTTTAATCATCCATTAAGTATGAAGTCTGGAATCATGAACTATTACAAATAGACATATGTAGAATACATTCTAAGCACTTCAGCAGCAATTTCAAGATGTTAGTATTTCCTAAACTTTCTCCAAAGAAATGCACATAATAATAATAATAATAATAATAATAATAATAATAATAATAATGAACAGAATTAGCTCCATACTTCACTTAAGAATCAAATTCAGATACTAGTAAATTGAGTTGTACACATACAACTTTATGTGTATGAAGTTGAAGGGGCATATACTGAAAACCAGGAACAGGTTATTTCCTTAGGTTATTTTCTTATCCTTTCCTTAAGGTTATTTAACCTTATAACCTTTCCTTAAGGTTATTTCCTTATCATTAAGACAGACTCAAAACTAACAAATCTGATGCTCAAAACAAAGACACAATGTGACCTTGCACCTGAAAATCCTACATTAATGGATGTTATCCATAATTATTCTTTCCTAACTTTCCAAGTCCAGTATGCTTTAGATCCAAATTGCTGCTCTGGAACCCCTTGTCAGGGTATAGGAAATTAAGAAGTGCTCTTCAGCTCTTTGTGTGCAGCACGTGGTGCCCTAACACCTATCCCCTCTCCTCATCATCTCACGTGAAAGGTGCCTAGATGAAAATATCACATGGATTAGTACTGGTCTGAAGCTGAGCATTTTGACCGTGATAATTTCATTGTGTAGATGACAGGACAGAGTGCGGCTTCAGCAAGTTTGCAGATGATACAAAATTCTAAGGAGTGGTTGAAAGACCACATGGCTGTGCTGCTGTTCAGAGGGACTTCAACAGACTAAAGAAATAGCCTGACAAATAGAATACCTCCTGAAGTTCAACAAGGGGGAATGCCATGTCCTGCACCTGGGCAGGAATAACCCCATGCATTGGCACAGGCTGTGGGCTTTCTGTAGGCCTAACCAGATGGAAAGCAGCTTTGCAGAGAAGGATCTGGAGATACTTTTGGACAAGAAGAGAAAACGGAGCCAGCAATGTCTCTTTGTGCTAAAGAAGGCTAACAGCATCCTGGGTCGAACTAGGAAAAGCATCACCAATGAACGGTGGGAGGTGATCCTTCCCCTCTGCTCAGCACTGGCAAGACACGTTGGGAGTACTGGGTCCAGTTCTGGGCTCTGCAGGACAAAAGAGCCATGGACTCAATAGAGTGATCCCAGTGAAGGGTCATTGAGATGACCTTTGCAATTGAGCCTCTACTGTATGAGAAAAGACTGAGAGCTGGGACTGCTTAGCCTGGAGAAGTGAAGGCTCAGGGGGATCTTACCAATGTGTATAAATACCTGAGGGGAGGCAATAAAGAAGGCAAAGCAACACTCTTTTCAGTGGTAGCAAGTGAGAGGATAACAGGCAATGAGCATGAATTAAAATACAATAATTCCCATTTAAACGTAAGGTAAAACTTTTTTACAGTGAGTAAACTGGAATGGGTTGAGAGAGACTGGGGAGCTGCCATCCTCCAACCCTACTGGACAGCGCCTTGAGCAAGCTGCTCTTTCTGACCCTGCTTTGGGCAGGGAGGTTGGACTAGACACCTCTGGAGGTGCTGCCTTCCAGCCTCAACCACTCCGTGATTTTATGCCAGGATTCCAAAAAGATGGAGCATGCTGGGATCCCTACCTGATTTTGTAAGGGTCTCATAGCCTGCCCTGTTTTGTAAAGGAACAGACAGGAAGTAGCAAAAGGTTTCTAGATTACCTGATTGCCCTAAAACATTGTTACCAAGACCAGGTAAATACTGAAAGAGAATTAAAACCCAGCTACAGCTACAAAGTGAAAAAAAATAAAAATAAATTAACAAAACCCATGAGGCATCATCGGCTTCAACCTTCACGTGTGACTTCATGGTTGTGTACAACACAAAGTATGAAACTTTACACTCTCCATTTAATCGCTGCAGCTACTGTAAGAAACCTGAAATTACCTACCTGGACACAAAACAGACTCGAAAAGTAAAAATTAAGTATAAAGAATGTTTGTCCTTTCTGTGACTTCCTACATTGCGGCTCTCCACTGGAGAGGAACTGACAGTAAAGCTGAGGTGGAGATGAAAGGCACTGGTATCATAACTGCTGACATTGGTCTTTGGGCATTGAGCCTGGCCCTGGTTTAGTTCTTTGATGCCCCCATGTGCCCTGCAGCGTGCCACGAAGAAGCAAGGATCCCGACTGCAAAGTCTGCAACTTCCACCCGTCACACTTTCCCCTGGCTGAAGCTGAAGTGCTCTCGGTCCCTGCCAACACGTGTACTAACTCCTTACAGAGAGAAAAGCTCAGTTAAAAACTCTGTTAAAAACTACACCTGCCATTAGATACAGGGATGCCACTGGCAGAAGTACAGCATGCTCTGACAGCTCAGCAGCAAACAGCCCTGTTTTGATCTAGTACTGAGGTTGCATTCAAGGAAAAATTTCATTTGGGCTATCCTTATAAGCCTTTCAGAAATACAACTCTAACTTTGCTATAAATACAATGGTATATCTTGTTTTAAAATATTATTATCATTAATAAGTTATTTTAGTAATTGCTAGTCCTTTATTAATACATATATGTTGTTACAAATTTGTTTTATTACTTTAATGTTAAGCCACTCTCAACTAAATTAGTCTTATTTATGCAAAGCCACATATTAAAACAAAAACAAACAAACAAAAAAAGCATTTTCTTATTTTCCATCTTAGCTACTAATTTTTTCCTCAGTAAAGTCCAATCCCTTCTTCCTGCTCCTTAGCTGTTTGCCATCCCAATCAGAGACCTAATTAAAGAGACTTTGTATCATTTGTTTTCAATTTAAAAATATTTGGAAGACAGCATAGACACATTTTTCAGAACACAGAAAGTAAGGTTCACATTTGCCAAAAAAAAAAAAAAAAAAAAAAGCAAATAATAATAATAAAAAAAAGAACCCGGGAAAAAAAAAAAAAAAAAAAAAAGATGCTGTCCTGGAGCTCAGGTTCTTTCAAATTTTAGAACCCAAAAGGGTGATCGCCCCATCCTCTAGTGGTCAGCTGGAAGAGAGGGGCTGGGATTTCAAGCTTAGAAGACATCCTGAAAATACGAGACATTTGCAACTCCCAAAAACCCTTGCCAGCATGTATCAACTTAGCTGGATCAAAAGCAAGCATCGGAAATACCATTTCTATTTTCAGAACATCATGCATCCAGGATGAAAGCTGGGTTCCTCCCACATCTAAATTGCTCAGTAAATCTTATATTTCAAGAACAGTCTCATGATAAATGTCAATTTTGTGCTAACTGCATTCTGCAAATATTTAAATTGAGATTTGTATAAAAAACAGATTAGGAAGATTTCTTTAATTGAGGATGTACCTTGGCCAAGCACGAACAAGATTTAAGCCACAAACTATAGGTTAATATTCAGTCCAGACGGAGTTGGGAAAGATGTTTTTGCACACCCTTGAGATGTGTCAAAAATACACACATACAAGTAGAATGCTTAAAACATGAAGCTATGTGATACTACAAAATAGTTATGGTTGCAACTTGGGGAAAAATTAATAGACAGATGGTCTCAATTTTCTTTTCTGAAAAGTAAAAAAAAAAAAAAATGATGACGCTGATTCTAATCTCTAAACAGAAAAACTATTTTTACAATCTAAATTTTGGTGAAGTATTAAAAAATAATCTGTTCAAATGAGATATGCACAGAAAACAAAAACATTGTAGATTTTTTCTGCATATGTTGGGTTGAGTTAAAATAACCATTATCTGATGTATGTACAACTAGAAATCTTTTCTTTCACAAGAAGTGTGGCAGCAACACTCCCTTCTCTTCAGAACAGTAGATGCTACTAAATTATCTATTTTGCATCTGAGTTATGCCAGTACAGAAAATAGAAAAAAAAATACAGCCATGAGACTAATTGGCTTATTATTTAAAACAATCAAAATATTCCATTATTAGGTTCTGAATCTCAAAACTGAATAAATACCTACCCTGATTGCTCCTTCCCTAAAAATACATGATTTTTTATAGCCATGTTGCTATAGTGTACTCAGCAGGCCACAGGCAGATGATGGGATAAGGATCTCATTTTACTGTCTAAATTGGAAACCAAAATGGAAAGTCTGACTTCTCTGCTAGCTGGTCTGTGGGTTAGAATTGAATGCATAATTTTAGTTCAATTTCTCCGCAGACAAAAATAATAATAGTTTAAAAGATACCTTGGTTATCAGTCTTAGCTCAGCACAAGGTAGGTCTGGAGATGTTCTCTGTCTCTGTTGCAAGACATCCTAGAAGATATTTCTGAAATAAGCAAGCCTACCAAGTAGTACCTGTATACTCAGAGCCTTTATAACTTTTCCCATACTTGATATCCTCTTTATGAAGTCAACATACTTCTGTTGTTTCTGTATATTTGTACTGTATTTAAGAAAATCAGAATTAATTAGAGCAAATACTGTATACGGAAATTTCCAGCTTTGTAGCTACATCAGATAACAAAGGATGAAATGTGAGTGGTGTACAGTGAGTGTGGCTGGTAGAAGGAGCATCTCTCAGATGTCAGAATAAAGCTACCAAAGTGCAAATACTCAGTTTCTCTCCCTTGAGAAAGATCGTCAAGTTATTATGACATTGTATACATAGCTGCACATAAATGTTTAGCAATGAGCTTGGCTATCACCGAGCATTAATACAGTATATATTCATCGATTCTACCAACAAAAGGTAGGAAAAATGCTAACAGTTTAGTTCTGTTATAACTATTTCATCTTTCATACTCTATGCAAACACAGAGAAAGGCACTGCAGGGATTTTAGGAGTCTTGCAAGAAAAAAAAAAAACACAGTAGGGATGAAATGAGTACCCCTAGACCTAACATGATGGAAAATAAATAAATAAATAAATAAATAAATAAAATACTAAGCTTGCTTTTCCAAGAAAGCCAAATAGATTTTTGGCTAAAAAATACAAACTGCATAATCAGGTTGAGAATAAATATACATAGTTTGAAGGAATTTTAAAGGAAAAAAATGTGGAATATTTTTTTGGATGTCACTATTAACTATCTAGAGTTTCTTGAGCTCCAACTGCAAAAATATATAATATATTAATTACACGAAACTATCACATTTTATATCCTCCATAGAACTCACAGCTCTCATTGAGTGTCACTTCCTGGATTAAAAGATTAAGATGAAAAATGTGTATCGGGATTCACATTGCTTCACAGTGCTTCAACAGACAGCTTTGGACAGGGTGGGAGTCTTGAATTTCTCTGTCAGCCAGAGAAATCAAACACCTAGAACAAGTAATGAGACATACTCTGGTGGATCAAAATTTTGAAGGGAATGTGCCAAGTTCTACCAGCGTTGACAAGTGTTTCCTTAAAGTGAAAGAAAGGTGAGCTAATGATTACTGTACCATCCATTCACAATAGCTTAACCTTCATACTGCATTTTTGCTAGAGCAGAAACACTGACACTAGCATTACCTAAGCACTCCCAATTCCTTAAGCATTTTGGACAATTTCACCTAAACAAGAAGAATGGGAGCTCATCCTGTTAAACTGGCAACACTGAGATTCTGCTTACTTTTATGCTGGAAGAAAGACTTTCCATGAAACAAAACAAAACAAAACAAGAAGAAGAAAACAAACAAACAAACAAACAAAACAAAAACAACAACAACAGAAAAGACCTTGGCTTTATTTACATAATTGTGGTCCTTTGTTTAGATTAGTGTATCAACTCTTCCTGACAGTATCTAATATGCTATGACTTGCCAGACTGGGCAAAACCACACAAATATTTGTTTGGGGGGGATGAGGAACCCATCAGCAGCCTTCTGGAGATGTCCATGCCCCCACTCACCTCTAGATTTTTTATGGCGGGGTAATCCAAGCCAGATGGCTCTTACCAACGACATCCTTAGCTGAACTCCCAAGCAGGGCTGTCAGGTAAGGAGAACCTGCTTGTGTCTGTAACTCCTTTACACTCGATCCTTAACTGAGTTAACTCAGTTGACCAGTGAACAACAATATTACAGGTTGTAGGAACTGCTGAACGTACTGCTGTGTCATGAGAAAGGCGTCGTGTTATAGAAAGTATGGTTTCCTAATATTACGTCTGGTGGCTAAAAAAAAGGAGAGGTGGCCTCCTTTCCCCTCTGAACCAGATACTGTCACCAACATGTTGAACACCGTGCACTCCTGCAGGAATATTACAAGCTACAGAAACAGCCCTGTCCCAACTGAAAAGCCAACTCAGTGCTGTGCTCTGATTCAAGACATGAGAATCTAATATATTATACTGTCCAAACTATTTCATAACTTGAATAATGAAAAAGAGAAGATTGGATTTTTTAATGGAAACAGGAAAATTTAATACAGGAACGCTGTTATTCAATTAACAGGTTAATGTATTCCAGGATCTTTAAAAAAGGATGGTGAATTATTTACCGTAGATAGACAATGCAAAATTTTATGAAGTTATAGCATGTGAACACAGTTCCAGTAATTCATATACAGGTTTATTTACCCTTGATCTCAAATGCTGATTGCCAAAGCCTACTGATTCAATGGGTTTCACGAAAAGCTCAAGGTTAATCTCTCATGTGATTTACACTTAGAAAATGTTCAGTTTCACAATAAAATTTAATCTATGCAGTCTCCTTAGTACTTTATATTTGAACCTTTATCTAGGTAAGACATTTAAAAACTACATACATAATCAGTGCATGAATACTTAGCACAACTTCAACAAAAATTACATCCCAACTCATGTTTCATCCATGTGTACTTGGAAACTAAAATGAAGAGCAAATGTCAGGTACAACTCAGGAAAGCGTTACGAGTTTTTCCCTGGCTCATCACAGCACTCCTCAGACCACAGCGGCTGCTTTGTGTACGTTGCTTGTTCTCTTGTTATTAGACCATCTCTTGGCTCAAACTGAAAACTGCTTTGGCAAATTCTAGCCAAGAAGTATACTAGTCTAAGCACAAGTTCTGAAATAAATCATGCCCGATTAACAACTGGTACAGCTGGAATCATACTGTGGAGTCGCACAACAGTGAGGAGAAACAACAGCAGTCTTGTTTCTGTGCTCTCCTTACACAGAGCAGGCAGATCAAATCTAGTTGAAAGAATTTTACCATTTTTTTTCTCATTTCACTTTGTTATCCTTCCATTTGCTGAAGCTATTGATGGATCTATTAAGATATTGTCTGCTTGCAATGGCCAGGCTAGAGCTGATCCCAAACGTCAGTCAACAAGACTTTCCTGAGAAAAGGTATTACCAAGGTAATTTAATTCCCTTCTGAGATCTAAAGCTTAATTTTTTAAAAGTAACAATGGATACAGTTTCCACATTACCATTTTGATTTTGTATTTTCAGACAGAAAATTGGCCTGGGCAGCATCAAAGTACATGAAGAGAAATGGTTGGCATCTTTCGTGGCGAATGGGGACAGTTTGTGGGATTCTGTATAGCTAGCAAATATAACATTTTCATTGATGAGCTGGAACTAAGCATTATAATCACTTTATAAAGGTTGCTGATGAGTAGAATTGGCTAAACTGTTAGTTATGAGGGAACAAGTAGAAAGATTGATTGCAATTACTTTGCTAGGTAAGAATGTGTTTCATAACTGCCAAAAGATGAGTAATTTTTTTTTTTTTTAAAGGAATCCTCATCTTTCCTACAGAATAGATAACGTTTCTTGGAAAAACAGTGACAGAGGGATTTAGGGGTTAAATGGTTTGACATCTAGGTAGGTGAGGGTTATATGCTGCAGCAAGAAGAGCTAATACAAACCTTGGATGCAAGAAGAGAATGAATAATACTAGGGAAAATTCTGTTTTGGTAGAAGGCTTTGGGAAAAATTCTTGATATTTAAATATTGCTTACAGAGATCAAACTCAAAAGGGGTCATTGAAAAGGGCTGGAGAAAAAAAGTGAAGAATAATACAAATTAAACTGATGAAAATGCCTCTGTATGACCTGTCTGATTAAAAACGCTTAGCTTGATCAGTTAATCAAGGAGATTGAGAGGTTGTCTGATTACAATATATGTGACACTATTTCTCCCAGTTGAGGCACTAGAATTTTCTTCCAGTACAGAAAGCATAACAGGAGTGCACTACAACAGCAAACTGTTCTTCTGAAAATCTGGCATAAATATTCATAAAGGTAGCTAACCACTAGGGCTACAAACTACCAAGGGCACTGATAGACTTTCCATCCCTAATGCTTGTACACCTAGAGTGTATGTTTCTCTGAAAGTTATGGAGAGGTAAACACACGTTACTCAAATCCATACAAGCTGGCTGAATTGAAGCAGCTTTAGAGATGTGAGAGGTCAGACCCAGGCTCTTTAAGTGTCATTTCTGTCCATGAAGCCTTTAAATACTGAACCCAGTGCATATTGGCATATCAGGGAAAACACTGCCTATCCATGTGCAAGGTTCAATGATTAAGAAGGAAACCAGAAAACAACAGGCAAATATAAGATACATATTTGACCCCTGATATTTACAAAATAAATTTTTGGTCTTCAACATCTATAATGTTTTCACAGACTGGGCCTAGACATCGTTCAACTTCTCTCCTGCACCTCTATACTAAAGCTTTGTCCCTCTTTAAAATGCAACAGCCTGAAACACGGTCTTTGGGTAGCTTATGTAAAGACAGTTTGCATAGCATATGATACTCAATGAATGCCCAAACAAGCTACACCTGGTGTTGAGGGATTTCTTGAAACAGCAAAAATCCCATGGCTTGCTGTAGCTGAGCAAACCAAGCTACCAGGGCAACTATGAGAAGTTCCCATGACAGTGTTCCCACATCGCCCAATTGAGGAATTCAGGAAAATATTGTTACCAGTAGCTGGCCTCAAGGACAAGGTCTATGTGACTGCTAATCACAAGGGCGTTGTTTTCTTGCAGGTGGGGTTGTTTTCTTGTAGCTGTTTGTCTGAGTGCTTTTGACCAATAATCTTGTGTGAAACACTGTCCACCCCTGTTAAGTTCTCTATAAAAGTTAGGCTATTCGGGCAATAAAATGGAGCATGATCTGACTCTACTGTGTGTCTGTCGTGCTTTCAGCCGTGCTTCCTGCAACATATGGCGCCCGAACAGGCTGAGACCTGAACAGGACCCGAACGGAACATCGCAGCTTCGCCGGGACAAACATCGCAGCGCAGCGGGACACCAGCGGCGCCGGCACATCCGAACGCAGGTAGACCAGGAGACCAGCGGCGCCGGGACCAGCGGCGCCGCGACCTCGCCGCGCCGTCGGGACTTCGGAGCGCCCATCCGACCGGCGCTTGAGCGGACCGGACACCGGCCCAGAAACACGGTACACAGGACTCACGGTGAGGCGTGGTATTCCCGCTGAGACACGCGGAAAACCGCGGGAAACGGAGTTGCGGCGGGACGTGGAATTTGCGGAGGGCCGCGGGAAACGGAGTTGCGGCGGGACGTGGAATTTGCGGAGGGCCGTGGGAAATTGACGTGATCACACTGCGGCGCAGGCCGTCCGGAGTCGAGTTGCTACGGGCGATAAGAGGCGTCAGTGGACAATGGCGGCCGACCCTCACCGTGTGGCCAGTCGGCACAGAGCAGAGGGCCGGAGATCAGGACCCTGCAGCCTGTCTGACGTAACCATGGAGACAGCGGCAGCAGCGGCTGTGCTGCTTCTCTCTGGCATTCTTTTTATAAGAAGTTATCTTGCAATGCAAAAAAAGACTATTCGTCCCCAGATCGGTGTTATAACTATGTTTCTGGATAACATTCCGTGGGGTTGCCACATTCTACAGACTATTAATGACGATTTAGCTCTATTGCAGGGCAGGAGAGCAGAGACGCAGATTACACCGCCAAATGACCACCGTCAGTCAGGCTCGTTCACAAACAGCTTCTAGGGTTGCAGCTGGCACGGCCTGCAGCCGTATAGCAGACATTACACTCTCTTTCCTAACTAGTAATCATGTGTCTCACCCATTTGTGGTGAATGGTCAGTGGTAAAAAAGAAAAGGGGGAGAGTAAGGGGCGACAAAGACAGAAACGGTACCAGGTGGATGCCACCGACACTAACGGCATGGGTAATAGGAGCAGTATAAGTGACACAGGTGCAGGGCGGCGGTGGGTGCTGCCGCGCTGCGGGGCACTCTGCCTGCTGCTCGCCCTCGCCGGCCTGTGCACTGCTGCCGACGGTGCTAGAGCAAAATGTGAAGACTGCTTAGATGGCAGTGATGAGAGTGCTTGTGTGAAGAAGACGTGTGCTGAATCTGACTTTGTGTGCAACAGTGGTCAGTGTGTGCCAAACAGATGGCACTGTGATGGGGATCCGGACTGTGAAAATGGGTCTGATGAGAGTGCTGAGCTGTGTCATACGAGAACATGCCGGGTAAATGAAATCAGCTGTGGTCCTCAGTCAACCCAGTGTATCCCAGTGTCCTGGAAATGTGATGGTGAAAAGGACTGCGACAGTGGAGAAGATGAAGAGAATTGTGGCATTGTGACTTGTAGTGCAGCAGAATTCACATGCAGTAGTGGGCAATGTATTTCCAAAAGCTTTGTCTGCAATGTTCAAGATGACTGCAGTGATGGTAGCGATGAGCTGGAGTGTGCACCTCCTACCTGTGGTGTTCATGAGTTTCAGTGCAAGAGTTCTACCTGCATCCCTATCAGCTGGGTGTGTGTTGATGATGCTGACTGCTCCAACCACTCGGATGAATCTTTGGAGCAGTGTGGCCGCCAGCCTGCACCTCCAGTGAAGTGTGCTACGAGTGAGGTGCAGTGCAGCTCAGGTGAATGTATCCACAAGAAGTGGCGATGTGATGGAGATCCTGATTGCAAGGATGGAAGTGATGAAATTAACTGCCCTTCTCGGACCTGCAGGCCAGACCAGTTCAGATGTGAAGATGGGAACTGTGTCCATGGGAGTAGGCAGTGCAATGGTGTGAGAGACTGTCTGTATGGCACTGATGAAGCAAACTGTAACAATGTTATTCAGTGCTCTGGATCTGGCAAATTCAAAGTGCAGAAGTGGAGAATGCATAGATATCAATAAAGTGTGTAACCAGCAGAGAGACTGCAAGGACTGGGGTGATGAGCCCCTGGAGGAATGCATCATAAATGAGTGTGACTGTCCAGCTGGGTTTGAGTTTATAGACAAGAGAAACTGTGGAGACATTGATGAATGTCAAAACCTTGGTATCTGTAGTCAAATGTGTATCAACCTGAAAGGTGGCTACAAAAGTGAATGTAGCCGTGGATATCAGATGATTCCTGCTACAGGAACCTGGAAAAGGCCATACTGGTACAAAGACACAAATAACACCTGTGATTACAATGACACTGCTAAGCAGGGTTTAGGGGTTTATAGCATGGAGACAAGGGGTAACAACTACAGTGTTTGGAACAATTGTACAGCTTTGGCCTTACCTCCTGATGTGCTTCTGAATTGTGGGGATGGCCTGGCAGGGTATCCCTGCAAATGCTATCAGATGTCCATGTTACATAGATAAACTCATTGTATTTGCTCCTAGCTTGTTACAGTTGCGTGAGATCACCAGACATAAATGGACATTGCTTGCATTGGATTGCAATGATAATGTTGAATTGTGTGGGGTTGCAGCTAGAGCGGCATTAGCAATTTCAGTGCCTGGAGTGGCATCTGCGGCCACACGTAACAACTTAGAAAAATTGGTATGCTGGGCCGAGAGGCAAGCCTATGCCACGACAGAGATACTTGAGGAGATGTTACCAGATCAAAATAGTCTGCGACATCTGCTTTTACAGGATCAAGCTGCTATTGACATCTTGCTTTTGGCTCAAAGGAATGGGTGTGAGGACTTTAAGGGAATGTACTGTTTAAACCTTTCTGATCATAATGAGTCAATTCACAAATCCATTACTTTCCTGAAAGAGCACATGAGAAAGATTCAATATGGTATCAATCCTTTCAATCAATGGTTCACTGACTTGTTTGAAACAAAGTGTAGATGGTTGCTGGGTTTAATCACAAGGGGATTAAGGATTTGGTTTATGGTGGTGGTAATCATCGTTGTGTGTTGTAAGTATAGCTAAAAAGTTACTTGTAAAACTGCTGTGTCAGGCTTGGTTTGCTCAAAAGAAGAAGGGGGAATTGTTGAGGGATTTCTTGAAACAGCAAAAATCCCATGGCTTGCTGTAGCTGAGCAAACCAAGCTACCAGGGCAACTATGAGAAGTTCCCATGACAGTGTTCCCACATCGCCCAATTGAGGAATTCAGGAAAATATTGTTACCAGTAGCTGGCCTCAAGGACAAGGTCTATGTGACTGCTAATCACAAGGGCGTTGTTTTCTTGCAGGTGGGGTTGTTTTCTTGTAGCTGTTTGTCTGAGTGCTTTTGACCAATAATCTTGTGTGAAACACTGTCCACCCCTGTTAAGTTCTCTATAAAAGTTAGGCTATTCGGGCAATAAAATGGAGCATGATCTGACTCTACTGTGTGTCTGTCGTGCTTTCGGCCGTGCTTCCTGCAACAACCTGGTGTATACAAAGGTCAGTTTCTGCCCTGTAAAGTCTCAAAATAATATGAAAATGGATGAAGGAGGAGGTTAAGAGGTGGGAAAGGTATAAAAGGGGCACTAAGAACTCACTTGTCCTTCAGTTTTATGTGACAGTCTTCCAGTTCTCGGTATCAGCCTTTTCTGTAGTCAGTACAGAATTCTTCAGTTTTATTCAGTGACCACAGAACAGTACAAGGAAGTCATCAAAGTCATCTGACTTCTGCAGCTCTCACACAAATACAGAATATATCTGAGCTGACAACTAGATTAGATGAAAATTAGACTTTCGACCTCAGCAAACAGCTCAGTCCTATCCCTCCACAAAGAGTCTTATGCAAACATTTTTAAAGGACAAAAGTACAACAATACATATGTTGGAATCATTTACATCTTTCCTGTACTTACATAAGAGGTTTTGACTATTTCCATCAAGTTTTCTTAATACTCAGCTAGATAAAAAATGAATAAATGTTTGTAGCTGCCACTGGAAATTATGAAATAATGGGAAATCAGGAAATAACTATCAAATCAGGTGCTAAAATTCAAACCTGCGGATTAAGTGTCTGTCCTCTATTTCAGATTTCTCTTAAAGCATTATTATAGTAACAAACACATATGTATGCTCTTCCATGTAGCTCATCGAATTGGCTGGATGATTACAAAGACTTAAAGATGAAGTGCACTACAATGGATTATTCTAATACTTGACTGGTCTCAGAAAGCTGCAGGGCTTTGACAGCTGATACTTGGCAGATGTGCTTCCATTTTAATACTGTTTATCTCCAAGTGATCTACTTCAAGGCATTTGGTCTTTTATTTGCAATGTGTGATTGTCTTCTGTAGGATCAGGCTAACACCATGCAACCACTTGACTGAAGGCGGTGAACTAGAACTGTTAACTGTGCAAAAACTGCAGACAGCTTGTAAAACCTTAAAAACAGGATTCATAAGGATAATTAATCTTATGACATCTGGCTCCAGTGCTAGTGCTTAATATTTCAAAACTTTGATTTTTTTTTTTCATCCTCAAGATTTGTGTGCTGTCACATGAGCATTCTTCTCTGTGAAGTTCTTCCTCTGAGAGTAGCTGCTAGCTTTCTGCTTTGTCCTCTTTTCAGATTAGAAAAAATGGCATAGGTGGGGAAAGGCAATTAACATTCCTCCTCATAAGCCTTGCACTCACTCTATACCAGCTCTCTTGAGCAACTAACATACCGTCTTGATTAATTTATTCTTACAACCTATGCAAAGCTCAGTACACTTGTGGGTAATGGGCACAGTTCTGTGCTGCTCCGGACATCATTAAAAGTGTTTGTCTAAGTTATAATTGCTTTTTTTTTTTTTTTTTTTACTTCTTCCAAGGGCAACAACTGCTACTGAGAAAATATTCTGAAAGCAGAACTACTCAAGTCTGACGTCTGTGTGTTGCCTCCAGCATGCCAGCAGTGTTGAAAGACCACACCTGCAGCTCCATGGCTGCTGATTTAAAAAACAACAACAACAACAACAAAGGTTTCAAAGGGAAAGCCTGTTACTTTAAACCACATTAAAATCCTAACAACTCTTTTAAGAAGATAAGTATTTTTCACTGTGAGACAACTTCAAATTCTATAAGAGGCATCATTGTGAGCTGAGAAATCTCCCTTTACTTGAACCAGCCTGCACTGAGGCTGGGGATGTTCCCCCATGTACTATTTTTACTGAACTAACTTCACACAGGCAGCAGCCTCTAACAGCAACTTCAGATATACAAACTGTATTCTCATCCCCCCGCAACAAAGGAACCACTGTTTTCTTTTTTTTTTTTTTTCCCTAGGATCAGAGCAACAATAATTAAAGCATCTTTTCATTTGTATTAATTTATTTGTTTACCCACATAAGATGTCACATTTAGCAAACACCGGGTTGGTAATAAAGAAAAAAAAAAAAAAGTTTGCATTTTAGATGTGGATGTCACAGTCCTTGAAAACACAGTACAGGAACAGTCCTGGAAGCACAGATGGGAATACAGGTACCTCTCCAGCTGTCAGAATAATGTTCCTTGACCTCTTTCCACTCAAATGAATCTTCAGTTCTGTATACAGTAGAACAGCCATAACAGGAGGTATAAAAGTAAATCTCAGT
Organism: Netta rufina; assembly: GCF_964035555.1. Taxonomy (NCBI): domain Eukaryota; kingdom Metazoa; phylum Chordata; class Aves; order Anseriformes; family Anatidae; genus Netta; species Netta rufina. The sequence goes on along the minus strand of NC_140124.1, from coordinate 83,140,462 downwards.
AAAATAATTCATATGACTGGTCATTAAAATATTTTTCTAGCAGAGGGAGGAAACACTTGAATCTGGTTCTTATATATTCCCTATGTCAAGCATCAAAAGCCTTTTCGGGTGGCTTTTTGAAGATGGGTAGAAAGTATCTGATACATTTTGTTAATACACAGTTATATATACAGGCCAGTGGACTGTAAGAATACAGAATTATCTCCTGAAGCGTGCAGTGAGGGACCTGAAACATGGCTAGATGGTTATAGCTGCATTCTAATATGCTGTGAATTTAGTTATTCAGTATGTTGACTGTTTCAGATAATACTGAGAAACTCTTAACCTCATGGTCACAGTAAATTAGACAAGTTGTGTCCACAGTAACCAGCAGTTATACCCTTTGGGGCTCAGCACACTAAAGAACACCTCCAGACTTAACCAAGGACGGTCACGAGATGTCTGATGGACAACTCCTCAGTCCACTGTACTATGCCTCTATTTGTCCAAGCTACAAATTGCCAGAGATGAGCTATGGACCTTCACATACACATATCTTTATCAATGAAAACATGTTGCAAACAAATGTAAAGCCACTAAAAGCTGCAAATCTGTCCACAGTTGTATAAAAGGTAGGACATTTTTATGGTGATGATGGCCTTAATTTTTTTTGTTTACGTGTTCTCAGTATAACAACTTATTCTAACTTGGACTTATGTTTCTAGTCATTGAAAATTACAAAGAATCTGTTTTAATATCATTCAAGCATTTGATGACAAATCTTCAAGCTGAAACTCCATCTTTACTATGCTAAAATGCCACTCATCCTCAAAGATTTTATTGAAGTTGTAGGATTTGATCATCAGCTAGTAGATGTCAAATGAGATGCATGCACAACTATCCAGCACAGGAAAACAAGACAGGTAAGTCCATGACAGCTAGACAGAACAAAAGTAACAGTTCGTCCCTTAGCAGTATTTCTGGAAGCAAAATGGAAAAAGAGACAAAACTTCTTTTGCTTTACACTATAACTTATTCAACATTGCACCCAAGTTTGTGACCACTACATAATTAGGAAGCACACGTTTTGTCTCAGACCTGTGTATTTTTCCATCATGACAACAGCTCTTGCATCAGCTTCTTATTGTTTTAACGTGAGTGCATGTGATTGCAATGTTCAGACATCAGAGTAAGTCATCTAGTTATATTAAATGAAATTTTGGGGAGAACCAATGCATTTGCCTTGATTATTTTGAATCAGTATTTCAGTACTATTACATTCATTTTGGATAACACATTCTTTTTCTATCTAAAATTTCTTTACAGACAGATGCTGTGTCACTTTTACTTCATTTTCTATTGCATTAACAATGCTACTTATATTTAAAACCTTAGAAACTTTGCCATTCAAAAAAAGACTAAAGAATTTTTTCACCATTGGTAGACAAACAAGATTTTTTTTTTTCCTGAAGCATAAATGCACAAAGAAGATGTATTGTGGTTTCAGTCCTTGGCATACAAATATCCAAAGGCTCTGCACTTGAAAAGTAGGCTTAAAAAGCGCACTGAATTTTCAAGTCTCTTGTTGAATGCATTTGTAATTACAGGTGTTTAAATGCATATAATCAACATTTGATTCCCATTTAGTGCTTTGTACTATACATTCACCTTATGCTAAGTTACAATATTTCTGTCAAAAGGATGCTTTGCAATATTATCCCAATCTCACATAATACAATGGTTAAAGCAATTACTAATGCTGCTGTCACTTCTTCTATGTTTTATATAAAAATTAAAAGTTACTACAGATGCGTTCCAGATAAACAGGTAGGAAAGTTAAGATTATAAACTTGTGCATACCCAGAAAGTATTAAAATGAATTTATACAAAGGCTGTGGTGAAAGATGGAAATTTAAAGAAAATAATAATAAAATAAAATCAGAGAAGTCAAAATACAATAGGAATACACCTGTAATTTCCAAGAGACTTGGAAGAAGAAATATTTTGTTTTGTTTTGGTAATTGCCCAGCTGTACGTTAGCACTATTTTTAACTAACTGCAGACAACAAGAAGTTTCTGTACCAAATCTTCCAGGAATTAAAACCACAATACAAACGCACTAGTTGTACCACTTTGCTTTACATTTAAACACTTTAATTGTAATGGGATATAACTGGGCCATCCTACTTCTCATGGACATACAAAGCAGACTGATGCAAGGGAATGTTGGAATATTATACTGTATGTGGGAGATGGGATTTCTTCCACTATTGTCAATACCTGAAAAATGTACCTTCCTACACAATAAATTAATAATAAAATATTCTGGGTGTTAAAATTAACTATTACAGTGAATTGAGAAACAAGCATTTTTCCTCCAATTATTTCTATTTTGTAGCTATAGCTCTATTTCTAGTATCATGGGGCAAGACTGTTGAACCTGACTTGCGTTAATATTCCAATAATGCCAACTTGATTCATATCAATAAGCAAGTTCACAATTTATCACAATAAAAACATGAAAGGCTTACATAAAAAAAAAAAAAAGAAAAGTTTCTAATTATTATTTCTGTCAAAAAAAAAACACAGACAGAAAGTTGGGTTAATATTTATTGTCAATGCTTTTGTTCCTCTCCCTTCTAACAAGAGAGTTACCTACTATTCTTGTACCTCCTTTTCCCGGAAAGTCACTGCTCTCCTGAACTCCTTTCAGTATTTATTCAGTCATCTTCTGCTGAAAGGACTGAAGAAGCAGAAAATTAGAGCTGATGGAGCCTCTTCTGGCTCTAAAGGGACAGCATTCACGCACAGCAGATCTAAACCTCTCATTTCTTGACTTACCCAACGATGCTCCCTTAAGCAGGTGACAACTACACCTTAAGCCACCACAGTATTTTTGTTAGAGAAGCAAATTAACCTTCCACCAGAAAATCATTTAGCAGAATAGATTTTGCAACGTTTGCTATGCTACAGTCTTTTCTATTAACGCAAGGGACATCTACAGGCATGAACAGGAACATGCAGTGCTCACTCTCAACCTGTTTTATTGTTCCTGGAGTGGAGATTCCTATCCCGATTGTAGGCATACTGCTGCTTCTAGGAGCAAAAACAAGGAGCCACAAACACCTTCCTTTGTACATTTTACCGACATGCTTCAATGGTTGCCTTAAACCATGGCAGAATGCCACTCACTTCAGCAACGCAGAGTTGGCAAACCTTTCCCCATTAAGGTCTTTTGCCGTGGTGTAGCTGTTTTCCCCTCTGCTTTTCCAAACTATTACTTATTCTCACAGATAATTAGCCTGACATTTCCATCATAGCATTAACATGAGTCGCAGCCTGGGAAATAATGGTAAGGAAAGGAACACAAGCTGAGAATGCAAAAGAGCTGCAAGAAGCATGGTTTGGAGAATAATTGTTGGAAGCGCATGTATGAAACATGAAGCCGCGGGGGCCAGCTTACAATCAGTGAAATTCAGATCATGTTTAAGCTCCAGACAAGGTGACATCAATTTGAAACGTGTTCAAAATTACAGAGGGAGGGAAAAAAAAGAACATTTAGGTTCCACAGCCTTTTTAAGGCCTTGCTGAGATGAATACTGCATTCTGCTACCTACGAGTCCTGCTGACTACAGCTCTGCCAGAAGAGTACTGGGTGTGAGAAGAAAATGATTTTAAATGATGTACCTGGCTAAGTAAAAAGTACCCTGTAAGTGAGGACGGAAAACAGAAGTACTTCAGAAGGCCTAAGACATCATACCCAAAGTGAGTGAATATTGCTTGCAGTCATTTCTCTGGGGAGAAAAGAGATATGAAGATTCACACGTAAGACCAGCAGGAGACTGGACCTTATGACAATAAACTTCAGGCTATAAACCATCCAGAGACTAGTGCAATGCCTATTTTTTCTGATTTCAAGCAAGGCACACTTTAAGAGGAGAGGTAACTTACTACAACAGCCATTACAGGTGGCACACAACCCCCTTTGTTGGGCACCTACACCGCACCACCACCTCTTCTTCAGAAGTTCCCATGTTTCTGGCAGCACTCCCAGTAAATGAATGTCAAAATTGCCAGGAGAACTTTAACTGTTGATCGAATGACTTCACTGGTGGAGCTTTCACATCAGAACAGAAATATAACAGAGAGCTTGACATTATTTAACATTTCAGCCATTAGAATAGAAATTAAATAGTAAAATTCTAAGGCAAATAAATCAGGCCAAAGCCTCAAATCTTTCATTAGCTTTTTAGACTGAACAGAAAACTGTTTACAGTAAATGCAGATTAGGAATGCAGGAGTTCCCATGTTAATTGATTGGGAAGAGGTACTGATGCTAGGAAGTAAATCAAGATTTAAGACTACATCACATTTAAATATGTAAAAGCCAAAGGAAAAAAAAAATTACTTATGGCACATTGTTTGAGTCCCTGAACTAAAGTAGCTTGAGGATGAAATGCATTAATCTTGAGGGAAGCTAGAGGGGGGTAAATACACTCCACTTGTTTACTGCAGTAAGAATACTTGTCTGTAATTTTCTGACACAGTAACATTTTCTTTTGGGAACTAAGTATACCACTAACCACAATTACAATTACTGATCATCAGTGATTGATACATCACTGATCATGATTACTACTATTATAAGCTGTGATATATTTGCCAAAAGGGAAAAAATATCTGAATATCACCTCTTACCTCCACACAGGATTTTGCATCTACTGAAAGAAACGTACTGGATCAAAAAAAGAAAGCGCATTGGTCACTGAGTTAACAAATAGCTTGGACATGCTGGAATACAATACTCTGAGGAAGTGACTAGTAATCATACCACTAATAGTAATTAGACCATCTGGTAAGCAACTCTACTAGTATTAAACTGATTGAGTTTAACAATTATTTCACTCAAATCAACATATTATTTGTATCACCAACTAGTACAATCAATAGGACTTCTCATGTATCCCACACCTTTTCAAAAAGTTGTTTTAAAATGTTTCTTTCCCTGTTTGAATATAAATTATGGGAAGGAGAGAACATCTTTTTCCACTGTATAACAAATTGTGGATATTGAAACTTGCAGGATATCCTGATAGTCCCATTACAGAGACAATGATACTCATTTTCTCAATTATCTTCTTAATCAATTCAATTCTTAAAATTGTCTTAAATAATTAAATAATTTCTAGGCATCTTTCCCCTTTCTGTAAGCTTTCTGATTCTCTTTCCTCATCTTCACATAAATTTATAGCTTGAAATTTATTTAAAATTAACTGTTTCATTTTATTTCATTTTATTTCATTGTTTCATTTTAACCAACCTGATAACCCTGGTACTAATAAGTCTTTCAGGTAGCATTAGTATTGGTGACCAGATGAAAGATTTGACTCCAGTGTCCTTAAGTGCAGATCAACAATACAGATCAATAATGCTTCTCTGAGCATCCCTCCCTTGTTCCCTCCACTTAATTAGGTAAAATTAAGAAGTGGAAATCATAACATCAGAGAACTAGTTCAGCTAAAGCAATATGAGACAAAAAAGAAATTTCCTTTTGAGAGCCTAAAACCAGCCAAAGTTAAATAATGTGATTTTTGCTTGTTTTTGTTTTTCCTTTTGTCATTTTTCCAGAGCAGCAAGGGAATGGAAGCTGTGTACAGCAACACAAGCAGGGTTATACCTCGCATTGTCACACTAGTACATGCACCTGCAAGGCCACTCATTTGGTAAGATGGCCTGAGAAAGCTCTCAGAGTTAAAGGGTAGTTACAGGCTGCAACTTTCACAGGTTTGGGAAAATATGCAGAGCCCTTCAGATTCAGCTAAGGTCTCAAATCTTTGACCAGTTCATTCCTTAGATGGATTGTAGTGTTTCGTTATCCATCTTCTATCTGCCATAGACATAGCTTGCATCTTTATATAGACATACTGTGTTGCAAACACATTTTTAGCCTGTCATTTACTCCTTTATGACTCCTTATTTCTGCCTTGGATTGCCTCTTTGTTCCAGGCTCTCCTCTCAGAACCTTCCTATTACTCCAAGCCACAAACATAACTTATTGAACAAACACAACTTTATGCAGGTCAGCATTTCCTGCATCCCTCAGTGAAACTGAAGATGAATGCAATGCAGGAGAACCTCTGGCAGCTGCTTTGTCAATTTGAAAGCCAGGTGAGGATAAAAAATAGCTTAGGAGTTTGAGATTCAAAAATAATACAGTATTTTTGCAGAATTAGTTGGCTGTGGACACATGTCCTACACTGTGGTCTACGCTTTTTTTCCCTATAATAAGGAGATGAATTATATGTGATGGCTATACAAGCATCTCTTGTATTTTATACAGCTGAGATCTTCAAAATTTGTTGTTGGCTTTTATCTTAGTAATATAAATGCATGTAAATATGTACCTGTATGTTTTTCATTCCTATTATGACTCTACAAGCTACAATCTGTAATAAATATACCAGGAAAACATTGCCAGATGCAACAGTAATAACAAAAAAGATGCTAACATTCAGTTATTTTTTCTCTTTGCTATAGCTTTACACCTGACTCAGGGTAGACATAAGACACTACACACCACACAGTGTTAACTCATATCTACTGAAATAAATTTTCTTCTGAGCTAGAAAGAAGTAGACAGAACTATATAGTAGCTTTAACTTTGATCAGATGTGCTTCATGCTGTTATCTTCTCCCTTTTCTCACAAAGGTTTATGGAGCAAATACAATGGGGGCAAACCGATCAAGTCCTGATCCAGCTTGTCCATGGTCAGAGATTATGGTTCTACTGAGCAACAGCAACGCTCACAGAGTATTGCCACTGGTGAATCCAAAAAAGTGCCTACTCAACCAACTTCACCCTCTTTAAGACCAGGAAAAGGAGGTATAAAATATATAGAGAAAAATATCTTTTGTGGTGTACACTTTTAGCCCTTGAAACCACCACGTCTCAGCTGTACCAGTGACCTCAACTTTCTTTCAGTTAAGTCAATGATAAAACTTCTCAAAATATGCAATACTTTACATAAAGATCATGTAACACTTTTTTTTTTCTTCTTCTGATTGCATTCGTTAAGACCTTGTGACCCATATTTTTCTTTCAATTCTTTCCCTTTAAGCATGGCAGCTATTTAAATGAGATAAGTGGACTTTGTATCTGTGATTCCAAATTCACAGTATCTAATTTTCATGTAAGTATTTGCTATTAAATTCAGACATTAACCATTTATGGGACACTATATGAGAAGAGAAACTGTAAAATTACTGCAGAAAACAAAAGAACATAAACTTACATCATCTCAAGTACTTATGTTCTTTATATAGTATGCATTTTTTCCTTCATAGCTCAAATATAATTCACATTTAAACTCTTATTTTTCTGAAAATAAGCCCTAGATCTTCATAAGAGAGGTTGGTGATTTCTTCCAACTACAGCAACAAATTAAATTGCCTACAAATGAAAGGTATACTCCAGGACTAAAAGGCTGCCGGCAAGAAAAGTAACCAAGATCCTACAAACAGAGTTCTTTCAATTCACTCATTGAGATTAGACTATTAAGATTTATGTTTTTTAGCTATTACCGATTCTGGGTAAGTAGCTCTAAAGAGTTCAAAGAACTGATGAAATCCTTCCAACTTATTATTGTTCTCCATAAAGGTGATGCACTTTTTTTTGGAACTTGCAGTGGAGGACGAATGAATCAAAAATCACACTGACGATTTGGAAGCCAAATTTTGAGAACTTGATTTCTAAAAGGATAGTGTGCAATACGGTTCATTTAACACATAAGATTATGTTCAGAGGTGTTACTCTTTTATATATCCATTTACATTTTTAAAACTTAATTTATTTTCAAAATATGCCTGGCCAAAAATTGCAAAGAAGGCTCAAGAGACAAAAGGGAAGTATGGTAATTCTGTAAGCATCCATCAGGCTTCTTCCTCTCAAGTGCCATACTCCTGCTAGATTGAAGAATACAGCATAACTGGATTAATACAATTTTAATATGCCCTACAATTAAAGAACTCATATTTAAGTTACATTTTGGATAAATGTATTTTCCACTGATTTCAGTATCAGTTTATGCTGAAGTTTCTTTAGCCTGGTGACATTTGAGAGCAGCAAGTTTTATTTCTGAGAGAAATTGCCTGAGCTTACTCTATTATGATTTGACATTTACATCGCAGTCATACCCTGCAGCTCCAGCCAAGATCAAATCCCCACTGTTCATGCACATAGAAATGTATGGTCCCTGCTCCACAGAATTTAAATCCGAGGTCACCTGCTAAGCCAGCTACAGAAAACCAGAGAATTTAAATAACAAATTATAAATGTAGCCACTTAGACAACTGCAGCCCTGAGGTTATTGTTACTGACATAAAAAAAAGCCCGAAGGAGGTTTTTTGCTCCCTATTGTGAAACTACTTTTTGTATGCAGCCCACATAATCTGGGTAAATATGCTTTCTAAGATGGAAACTAAACAACACAGATTTGTTGTGGCCTAATATTTGAATAGAGTAGTTTTTTCTTGTACATATACGTCATCCTATGATTCAGACCACTGAGAAAGGGCCATTAATTTAGAATTCAATTTCTTTTACTTGTACATGAAAGGTTTGCATTACTGATTTTGCTGCAGTTTTATTATGTTTGCTTTGACGAAGATACACTTCTTAGGAAGATAGGCCTTCATTTTCAATTTTTAAAATGAAGACTTGCTTAAGTCTGGACTTGGTCCTGCCGTTTGATTGTGAGACATACCTTATCTTGATTTCTGTTTCACAAAGATTGTACAAATTTGGAAGGGTTTCTGCAAACTAAAGGCCTTAAGTTTTTCTTAATGACAAGGATACAAAACACTGTACTGCTTAGCCCTTTTAAGATCCCTTTTAAGAACCCTTTCTCAACTCCTACCCTATAAGATGCCAACTATATTCAGTAACTATATTCAAATATGTATTAATAAATGAAACACACAGACTCAAAGCTTGAAGTCTTTTTACCTTTTACCTTGCCTAAAGCCTACTGCTCGATTTAATTGTGCAGCCTGTCTGTGAGTCGTGAGCACTCTGAATCCAAGATTTGATCCTATCCTACTTGGGAAGCTCCTGCAGCGACACGCTGACGAGGTTTCACAACTCTCCGTCATTCTGTTTCTCAAGCATAGACGTCCTTGGCAAGAAATTCTCTGGTGTCAGATAAAACGCCCCCAGGCACTAGCAGTGTTACAGAGGCAGGTCCTTCTCAAACAGCATAGCAGCAAGTGCTAGTGACCCAACTTATTCCAATTCTGCAGTAAGATAAGATCCATTCTTTCTTGCCAGAGATTTCTTTAGGTTAAAGATGTTCCCATCTGAAACAGCTTTTAATGCCATCCCTTGAATCTACTGCTTCTTTCTTCGGAAGGATATGCCATGTAGAAGTTCTCTACTGTATGTGTTTTCAAGTGTTTTCTTCAAGACTGCTAGACTGCCACTATATACAATATTTTCTTCTTCTAGGCTTATTTTTTGCACATGCAGAGAAAGTGGTCTTATTTCTTCTAATTTTACCGATATTTAACATTTATTTGCAAACTACTACTCTGAATATTTAGGAAAATTAAAACACTTCTTTTTTAAGGCTAGAATGTTCTCACTTTAAATCTCTGGTTTTGACTAATTGCTTTCATATGCTGTATTTGACATTCCTTCATCTCATATCAGTAAGAGAAAAATGCAAAAGACAACTATTTTGCTCAAATATAATTCTGCAAGGTTTTATAAACTTTGAGGGGAAGCATGGATATTAGAATTGAATCCTACTACCTATAAGGAGGCCAAAACGTTTAGCACACTTTGTCCTGCCATATTTATAATGTGCCCTTACTAAAATTTGCTTTTTCTTCATCTGCAATTAAATTTGCAGAATCTCTGTCAACAAAGAATAGTTTCTTTTTAATCCAAATCCAAGTTAAGATTACTTTTTACTGTTACATTTGGAACACTTTTTGAAATGTTATTTAAATTCCTTTATTGCATGACTGCACACCTCCGTTGTGAAGGATTTTATTGGTTTGTTGGACACACTTCAAGTCCCATTAAAGATTATTCAGGATGTTGTTTCACTGGTTACTTTTCCACCAGTGAACACAAACTATTTTGTTGTACCTTTCACTGATCTTTATTTGATCAATTTTGTGCTTTCAGGTCCTTTTTTTCAAGCCATTTGCCAATTAAGTTGCTTAAATACATCCTTATTTACTAAAAGTGTCCACATTTTCTGCATAGTTAGCAATAGTGCATAAACCTGTTATAAATACATACTGTGTTAAAATAATGACCGAGGCCTTAACTGTTATTATTTTCTCTGCTTAACTGTTATATTTTCTCTGCTTTGGTTTATACCAAGATCTGTATTATTCATAGTGGAATGCTTTGAACTCTGAAGGTTACGGAGAAACCGAGATGCCACTTTCAAGTTAGTGAAGCTCTGAAAAGCTTATAGGCTTCGTGGTGAATTTAAAATCCAGTATTGCTGTCACAAAGCTCTTGTTACTGTATGGCCTGAACACATTTCAAACGCAGTCACAGACAGGATTAATGTCTCTGGCCAAGCCTGTAGATAGGCCTGTTAACCATCATTCAGGTAAACACCTCTCTGTACTTTTAGTGTTCCCCCAGTTGTCTTCATCTGTGAAAGCCTGTTAGACTTTGAAGTCCTTCAAAAGGTTCAAATCCTCCCGAGGCTGTTACTTCATTAATGGCCAGCACCCTCGCACTCACAAAAGGGAAGGGAAACATCAAGAGGAAACTGAAGCAAAAGACAGCATCTCTCCAGTGCAGCGGCAGCTTTCTGCAAATGTTGGCCCTCTCTTTTTCAATGCAGACTCAGGTGGCAGTCAAGAAGGAAACAAGGGTTGATCGTATTTGGCCTCCCTACTGTCAACCCTGTGATTTTACTCCCTTAGGCTCTCCATACATACCCAGGGAGTGTTAAATCACAATAATCCTTCTGTAGTGTTGCCCACTTCTCAGTATTGCAGAAGCAGAGGTTCTTGTTTAGCTTTCTGCTTCAGTTTTCAAAATATATTTAAGGTGCACAAACATTTCATTGTAATGCTTGTAATAACCACCTGCATCTCCCCTCCCCCCCCCCCAACTAGATGCTTCTAATGAAGTCTTCTGTTACCACAGCTGGTCAATTTATGAACTGCTCAGACACATCAAGACCAGAGGAGCACCAATATCCCAGACCTGCCCTGGCCCAGGCCCAGGCCCAGATCCTCATATTAGCCCCAGGGCCATCAGCCCCAGGCCAAGAAGGCTGAAACAAGGATGGGCTCCAGCTCCCCACAGCCCTCATCCTGAATATGGCTAATCATTCAGATTATATATTTTCTGTGTAATTGAAAACCCGAGTGCTTATTTTCAAATAATGATGGTTTACTACGCTCAGCAGTACTGGTGTAGTACCACTTGTAGACCAACCTATGTAAGTAATGCCAGAAATAGGTACATTTTCTCATGACATTGCCATTTTTTGGCACAGACTGGACATAGTATTTTGCCAAATAAAGTCAAAAAACAAAGTCAGGCCCAATAACTTTTTTTTTTTTTTTTTTCTGAATGCTTAGCTGAACATGGATATGCAGTTCTCATAATGTCACTCAGACTGAGTTTTACGTAGTTAATCATTCATTTTAGTACGTAGTCAATCAATCATTTTGCAACAGTAAAGTTGCAAAAAATCAGCCATAACTCCCCAAACTCAAATATCAAGCAGCACGCTGGTTGTTTATTTATCTTGAAATATGTCAGCAAGAGGTGATCTGACAGTCAGTTTGCTAGAAATAGATGTCAATTCTAGGATGGTCCAACTACATTATCTTGCTTTTCAACATGGTCAACTGCCTAATGGGAAATGTTGACACTTCAGCTATATATTCATTAGCAACTTTGTAAAATATGAAAAAAAATGCTCACACTGACATGCAGATTATCAAATCTCACACTATCACAACCTATTTTATTTAATATTCAAACACTTCATTTGTAGTTGCAATTATCTCATTTTTACTGTCAGCCTTTCCAGATGTCTCCTACTTATTAAAAAAAAAAAAAAAAGCTTAAAAATACTGTAACAAAATAAAATTAGTTAACTAAGCATTATTCATTTTTTTGTGCATGAATAACGATATGACATTCCCATTACTCTTTCAGAAACAGTGATTCTATACAGCCTATGGATGAATGCTATAAATGCTAACAATCTCTTGACAATGTCAATAATTCTCTAATGGCTATGTACCCCTGGGGGGTTTCTTTGGATTCAAGTGAAGTAATCAGTGTTCATTTCAGAAGGGTAGAAGAAAGGTAAAGAAAATAGTAGACATGGACATTTCAGTGTCCTGTTTTCTAGAAAACCTTGCCTGGTGAGAAAAATTGTTCTCTAGAGTCAAAATGGCATAGAAATAATTGCAGGGCAGCATAGCAAATGATGAAGTGAGATTTCTCAGTCACAGCAATCAAAGCAGCCATGTGGCATTTAGATGTTAACTGGAGTTTCCTATGTCTGAGAGTTTTCTCTGCTGCAGAGGTGATACAGTATTATGTACATTTACAGCGGTAAAAGACAATTTCCACTAGTAGCAAGACCACTAATTTTAATTGCTCTTCCATTAAGAAGGAACTATTCACTGAACAGTGGAAGTGTGGACCATGTAGGAATGGAAAGGTTCAATAGTATCATTGACAGATGTATCACTTAGCACAGATAGTGCATACAGAATATTAAAAGCAGTGCTGCCATCTTTTGGTTGTATTTGGCTGTAGTAAACATGTACTGTGCTTTGTACATATTAAAAATAATAATAATAAAGAAAAAAAGAAAGAAATGCAACAATATGACACTGTTCAGCAATATCCAAACTCCAGGATATGAAAGGGTTGCATTCTATATGTTTCGTAAATGGGGCTACTCCTGCAGATGAAGCTCTTGCTTCCCTGCTGGCTGCATAGTAAACATTTATAAAGATGGTAGTGGTTTTTTTTCTCCTCTCTCTCTTCTTGCCTTTGGGGTAATTTTACTTCCTGAAGAAGAACGCATTTAGAGTAGACAGAAGGGAATGGTCTCAACACTTAGGATGTTACCTATTAAAATCTAAGCCTAAAAGTAAACGAGTTCTGCAGGGAAAATTTCTTCTAGGATTCAGGCATTTTTTGCTCAAGAGAATATACAAGTGCTTTAAACGTGTGTATAAATATATATATATGCAAATTTATTTATATATACATGAATGTTACAGCATATATAGTTGCCTTGTTACACTGGAGTAGTAAAAATCAATTTGCTTCATACTGCACAGATGTTGGTCCTGCGCTTCTGATAGAAATCAAAAGGCAAAAGTTGCTAACTGAAATAATCTACTGAAAAGGAAAAATGTATTTGTTATTTCAACTTGAACAACGTAATGAATGTGCTTCATTAGCTATTTTCTGCTATTTTAGCTGGACTCACCCTCGTTTATCATGGAACTATAGAAAAACTAAGGTTGGAACAGGCCTCTGCTCAGAGCAGGTCCAATTAGATCAGGTTGCTCAGGGCTGTGGTCATGTAAGGATTCACAGTGTCCATGGACAGAGGTTCCACAAGCAAACTGTGCACCTGATCCCATATTCAGCCACTCCTGTGGTGAAAATAAAACTCCTCGTTTCTAATCAGTAATGCACATGTTGCAATTTTTGTCCATTGCCTTTCATTCTGCCACTGCTGGCTCAAGTTCCACCTGCTCTCCAGAGGGTCCCCAGAGCTGCTTTCCATCCAGGCAGCCCCAGCCTGTTCTGTCACACAGGGTTATTCCATTTCAGATATAGTACTTAATCTGCATGCAAAACGGGAAAAAACACAGGACATGAAGGACAATTGTCACAAGTGATTAAATGGAGTACAGGGTGGAAAGGTAATAACGAAACCTATTCTTTCCATTGAATACCCACATCTAGCTTTTTTTACAGCAGCTATTTGGCAGTACAGTCCATTATAGCTTAGGTGCGGGTGCAGGATGGAAGAGATATCAGCTTATCAAATCTTTGATTCAGTATGACATCCGATTTTTGCCATTACAATTTAAAATTACAACACAACTCTGTCACAGCTTACTACTGCTTTATATGTTGGTAATGCAAGACTCTTCAGCTTCTTTACAGTTTGGGTATATGTGATACAGGGAAGCACTCTGGTACTGGACCCCCTTTATACATAGTAGGGCAAGAAAAGTACAGAAAAGAGAAGCCAAAACACAGAAGGGAGAAACCATGCTGAGCAGAATTTACAACCTGTCATTGATCAAATTAAAACATTCTGGATATAGTTGCAAAAGTAGGCTAGCAATTACTGCCCAGTACCACACAAGTAGAAGAGAAACGCTCTGGCACCCAGTGCAATGGAAACAGAACCAAACACTTTAACACACAGTCCAAACTTAGCTGATTGAATTCTTTAACTCACTGTTGGGAAGTCCTATATCACATCAATATTAATACATTCAAGCAATATAATGGGTGCACAAAGTCAGTCATTAATTGCTATTTTTTTCCTTTCAAGATCCTAGCTTATTTATAGATGTGGATGCAAAGATTGCCTTCATGTGAAGAATCTCATACTCAAAGCTGAATGGTTACGCTCACCTATTCAACTGAGGTTTTTGACTTGATATGTCCTAATAAAAAAAAAAAGGATCTTTAGGTACAAAATATGCTTTAGCATTTAAAACCTGAGAGGCTACAACGGAATCAAGAACCATTCTTTATTTTATGAAGTGGTAAAAAATATACTATGGAGTCCCACATTGTTGCCATGATTCTGAAGACAAAACGATCACACAGTAAAGGAGAAGCCTTATGTACAGATATGCAGGTTTATTTTCATTGCTTTATTTGCCTCACAGAAGATCTGAAGTCTTAAAGGAGAGTCAGATACCCCCCGAAATGTAACTGTTTCAGCAATAGTTTTCCTTTAAAAGTAAACAACTTATTTATTGAGAATGACAAAGAAAATATGCTCTAGGCCAGTTCTGTCTTTTGTTTCAATAGCTGACTGACTCTAGAAAGTTGATAATTTACAAACTCTTGGCTTGAACAAGGAAGGCATGTCTTGGTAGCAAATCATCACTTTGTGGATGCTTCTAACAAAAAGCATAAAATAAAGTTGCAACTGCCAGAGGTGTGAATAAGAACTGTGTTTTTTCCTGGTATTGTATGCAACTCCAAAAAACAACTAGCCCAGTGTCTTGTGTCTTGCTACAGAACTGAATGAGCAGAAAAGAAAAATTATGTTAAAAAAAATGAGTCACTGACACATCCACAGTCTTCAGAATTGATAAAGTGTGACATACCTTGGACACTATTCAGTGGGACATACCGTTCTGAACCTACTGCTCAAATATTATCGAACCTAAAATTCAATAATAATAATAATAATGATAAGTGATCTTGGCTCAGATTATTTTGACTAAGCATAAATATGACAGAGTGTATCAAGAGATCAGCTCGGGAAGATGCCACATACAGATTTTACTTCCAAATGACCACAAAGAGGAAAGCGTAATCAGCTTTTCTACTCAGATAAATAATGTTGGTTAGAAGAAATAATCAAAATAAATAAAAAAGAAACAACAAGAAATACTTTTAAAGACATATGCTTTTGCAATATTTTACTATAAAATTCAAGAACAATTTGCCTTGCAAATGAGGGTTTTAAGTTAACAAGTGGCACCCAAAGGGCATAGCCTTGTAGTAACAAAGTCACCAGATATAAAGTCGGCAGAAAGATAACTTGCATAAAATAAAGCATCATCATCACAGAACCAAAAGTAAGCATTCTATACTAACAGCAGGAAGCTGATAACAATAGGCAGCCGCTGAAATATTTGAAGACATTCTCTAGGCTTTAAAGCATCACTTCTGCATGACTGTTACTTCTCTAGTTTTTCAGTGCATTATTTTTATTGGTTTCAGTAACATTTGTATCATAAATGAATCACTTCTCTGACACTATAAGCCCAAGAATGGTAGTTACTACGGTGTCTTATGTACTACTGACACTCCATTAGTATATAATCTCTCTGACTATGAACTTTTATAACAGTTTCAGCCTTTCACAATGCTTTTGGCAAGTATTGGTTAGGCTACAATACCTAATCCTTGTAGTTTATTTGAGATCCAGCAGGAAGGTGGAAGCAAGTTTTCTAGATACTTTTTGAACAGATGCCTCTATTCTCATCAGTGCAAATATATACTCTTAGTATTGTGACTGGCGCATGTAACGAGGAACTATTGTCATATAGCTCTGTTCTTTCATAAGAGAATATGCCAGACATAGTACCATTTGCACAGTTGCTTACTACCCATACAGCTTTTGATATATAGCACCTTCATAATAATAATTTCCTAAAAAGATATTTTTCTTGTAAATAAAACACTGGTAAGGAAAACATTCCGACATCACCAGTCCAGAAATGTGAACAGGTACAACTATGTAATGCCCTAATGATGCATTTCTGATAATAGGGTCTCCTTCCCCCAAAACAATTAAGGCAATACTGAAATGTGCCCTAGAAGTACTCAGAGAAAGGTTTCTCGAAGCTTCACTCATGGAGGCCCATTTTATGGGTGGGATAATGTGCCAAAGGGTAATGTAACATTCACCTGTCAACTGATCCTGTCAATTTTTTTTTGTACCATCTCTAAAGGCTTCCAAAGCTGCAATCTGGGAGCAGATGATAGTTAGCATTACTTAATAATTTCACCGAAGCTCATTTTTCTGTAATGTTTTCTTATTGGGAATTTTTCTATTTAGAGGGAATATCACTCTTCCTAACACTTTTTTTTTTTTAATCATCCATTAAGTGACCAAAAATAAAGGTTTAGCTAGTGAAATGATTAATACTTATGCAAGAAGACAGAGAACGCTATCCTCATGAAATCCTCCTTAGTGCAGTGCATTTCTCTCCTGAAATTCAAAAAAGTACCTATTTCAAACACCCAGCACACCCTGCAGCATTCAACACACCTCTTCACTATTCTGTAAACCCAATGTCTACATGCACGGTCTGGAGCATCTGCATCATCCATTGTCATGACTCAATGATGCCAGGTAGTAGCTGTTCTTCCTAACTGTCTCTTAACTACAAGAGTTTCCTTAAAAAGAAATCAGTTGCTGTGGAGACATCTACTGAAAAGGAAAATCCATAAATATTCTGACAGTTTCTTTCATACCACCTCTATAAGGCTAATAGACAAGATACATTTAGTACTGTTTATCCCTGGTCCCTTCTCTGGCATTTCATATGAGCGAGGCCTTCAACTATAATGAAGATGAAAATTAAAATGTGCTCCTAGAAATTCCAGGATGAAAGAGTCTGTTATAACAAAGACTAAATTGAAAATTTCTTTAACTTCCCATGTTAACCCATTGTAATGTACTATTTGAGGTCAATTCAATTTCCTAGAATACCCGGGAGGCATGTTCCACAGCTAGGAACCTTTCGCAGACAAGTTTCGACAGGCTCGCCACCTTTAAAGATGAGCTTTAAGCTTAAGAGCTTATGTTATCCACAGCTGCGATAAGGATAAAAGCAGCCTTTCTACCAGCTAGGTAACAGTCCTCTTTGAGACTGGCCCTATGACATATTTTCTCCTGAGGCCCCATTTAAAAGCAGATCTGAGCAAGGCAAGATTTTTAACTGGAATCCAAAGAAGAAAACCTCAAAGGAGGGAACTGAAAACATTTTAGGGAATAGGAATTAGGTCCATTTCTCTGAAACTTCATCCTCTTGGATAGAGAAAGAAGTGCTGGTCACAGACGAAGCAATGATTTAACATATCTATGTATTTTCAATGTTTTTGTTCTACAGGTGTAGTACTGCTTTCCTACAGTGCTAATGTAGGATGTGAGCTTTCAGGAAAATACGTGTCCAGATCTGTGAAGCTTACACTGTAGCTGTGAAACAATGAGGAAACGATGACTGCAGTGTGGGTACCAGGGCTCTGCCGGTGTGCACACCCAAGGCTTTAGTCCTCAGTTCCCTGGGCGGCCCAAGAACAGCCAGGCTTGGGCAAACACGACTGAGACCCTGGAGTGGTTTGAGCCAGCAGACCAAACTCTCTCTGAGCTGCCTCGTTTTTAACAAACATACTGTCCACAAGTGTCTGTGCAACAATTATATCCAGCTGATCAGATCCTCTGAAATCAAGATGGAACATTCCTCAGTAAGGGTGAAAATTGCTAAAGGGCTGTTTTCTCTTCCCTGTTACACCTTCTTGGAGAGCAGAAAGGCACTTATGTTAATTAACAGAGATGTGTTAGTAGTTTTCAGTAATGTTTACCTCAACTTACTGCTATGCCCTGTACAGAAAAGAACTATTTCTCAGATAAAAAGAAGGCCTTAAGCATTGATGGGAGAGCCCTCTGGCTATTCAGGAAGACCTCAAGGCACCACAAGGAGGTGACACTTCCATTTACCAAAAGCAAAGAGGACAATTAAAAAACACATCGCAATCATATGAACAGGTTGAAGAGTCTCAGCGTAAGGATTCTGACAAAATCAGTCTACTGCTTAAAACCTGTGTTTATTCATGACTTGAACTTTCCGTAAGTCCAATGTAGACCCACAGCCTTAATTAATTGGGAGTCAAGGTAACACAAGAAAAGCTGTTTTCAGCTGAGGAACTGGAAAATGAGGTGGCCACTTGTTTCAGGTACATGAGAGTGTAGCACAATCTCTGAAAATAACGAAAAGATATACTCACATCAAGAAACCTGTAACAAGAAGCTGTACAAGCAGAAGCTGAGGATCTAGCTGCAGAGTCTGAAGCTACCATTTCTTTAAGAGATTGTTCTGTCAAGGCAATACTAGGTGAAAGATAAGACCTAAACCACTATGTAATTAAAAACACAGGAAATAATAGATTTACACATTTAGTCCAGAAGGAGTAGGTGAACGAAGACTGTTCAACAAGTGAGCTCTATCACCAGACTGACCACATAGCCAACGGAGAAATAAATTCCTGAAATAATCATTAACCAGAAGGGATTAAAAGAATCTCCAGATAGGTACAGTTTCCTAGATGCAGCTAAAACTGTGTTCATAACATTACTAGGCACTAACTTATGCAGAGTAAAGATCTCATAATAGACCCTCATTTATATCATCCTACACTAGGAGGTGCCAGGAGGTATGACAACTGCATCTATCTCAGAGGTATTGTAATCATACAAATACTCCGAATTTTCTAAAACTCTGAAGGGTGTATAAATAATTGTCTATAGTGGACCTGAACTGAACATTTTTTTCTTTAAAAACACTTAAATTTCTAGTAAACCATTTCTCTTTTGAAATTCATGAGTGGCAACTGCACCCTTTACTACTTATGCATCATCCTGGATCATGTGAGGTGCTTCTGATGTTTTTTTGACACCAGTTGACCTTGGGATAACACCCACCTCAGAAATAATTTCAGTGAATGAAATTATGTTTACCAATATGTGAAAGACCTAGACAGTTCTGATGAGAGAGCGTACACAGCTTAATAGAGGTCCAGGTTTGGGGAATTGCATTACCGCTTGCATCAGCCTAAATGATCCTACAACAGGCATCCCGCATTGACACGGTTTGCAGATTTATGCACTGTGTAGCAGAGAGCCAGTCTTATCATAGCTCATCCACTATCAAGTGTTTGGAAAAGATAAGAATGAATTTGCATTTTTAATGACGGTGCAGTGTCTTGACTTCTTTGGATGCCACATTGACAAATACAAATTATGGCTGCAAACATTTGCTTCCTCTAGGCGTATTACAGATGGTTTGGGGATATATTTCTTCAATAAAGATCAAGTAGTTGTATGGCACCAATTGACATAGGTGAGTAATTATACGGTATTAAAAGTTTTATTAATTCCTTGATAGAGTATTTTAATATATCCTATGACCTCTGGGGTCACAGGGTTACAAGTTTTATCTGCATTCCATTCTACAACCTGTCAGGATCAGAGATCACTACAAAGGTTTGTCAATAGATATTCACAACATGGAAATTAATTTCATCCATCCCTTCTTTTCCTCCCTTTGCCCTCATCAGGCTAAGGTGCATGGAAAACTGCAGCAGTCAGCATCCATTTGCTAAATTACCTAATTATTAATGATAGTAATAGGTTAGATAGGTCACTCTTTTATATAGCTATCTACTTTGTTTAGTTTTAACATACACATCATTTGGCTGAATATCCTTTTCCAAAATAAATATAACAAAATACACATATGATACCCTGACAGAAAAACATTCACAAAAAGATTAAGATACTGCAAATGACCTACACACTGCATGTTTACCTTTCATTTCCAATGTATAAATACTACTTTCTTAATACAAACACACCTTAATAAAGTAATGTAATTCTTCTGAGAAGCTAAGCTGATACAAAGAAGAATTAGCAAACATAAGGGACTTTCAAGGCATTGTACTTAATTAATTATTTAGTTCTGAGACATTTCCAGGAACATACACTGAGTTTATGTTATTTCTTAGGTCTGTATTCATAGTTTTGTACATCCTGAGTTAAACAACAATCATCCACTTTAAAGATGTCAACTTCTTATCCTGTGTGACTGCAGAACATTATCCATCCCTACTGAAATGTATCTCAATTTGATTAACAAGGCAGCATGCCTTTTGAAGGATTTGTTAAGGCATGGTGGATAAAGGCATTTATCTAAATTCCATGCTGTCACACACGATACGCAACTTCACCGATGGATTGGTATTTAAATGAGCTTCAACACCTTGTATCGTGTGCATTTTGCAGCAGCTATTTCAAAAGTACAACAGAAAATTCCTGGAGAAGCTTCCATTGAAAACACAAAAAGCAGAAGAGGGACATTGTGCTGTACTCCTTCCACATGGTTACCTTATGTACAATCCTGTTACACTCTGTAGTATGTTTCACTATACCAACTGTCATATGTAATTCTCACTCATACTAAGGTTTTGTTTTTTTACCAAAGATAAAGAAAGTGGAAGTAATTCACTACTGAAAAAATATGCCATAGAAGACTAGACTATGTTTTGCTATAATGAAAACAGCTGGGTACGACTTGTGAAATTATGGAAAATTTGACAAGATGTGTTTGAAAATACAGGCATAAATCAGAATGTGTATTTTATTATAGAATAAAACTTGTCTCAGTATTACCTACTCTATTATGAAACACCACACTTAAAGCAGCAAGAGAGTGCCATTTCATAAACCTGCAGCTAAACAGAAGACTTGCTAATATTCATTTAGGCTAATTCATGATAAAGTTCAAAGTGTGTTTCAGAGATGTATATTTAGTATTTGCTAACAACATATTAATTTATTTGAAAGTCTTAACTAAAAGATTTTCTTCATTCTTTTAAATTTTTTTCATTTACCTAACACACTTCGTATATTCAAAATTGGTTCTTGTTCATGTTAACCACAATCTTTTTTCAAGTATTTTTACATCTCTATTTCCTATTGCACATCTTTTCTTATTCCTCATATTTTTATTTTTGATCTGTATTTCCATTTCATTTAGGCTCAAAGCACGGTGGCCATTGTGGATGCAACTTCTGTACACATCGATGCTGTAGTGAGACAAAGACTATGCTCATGCCTTTTAGAATACCTCAGAAAAGCATTTCTCTGGCTCACTGCTCTCAGCCACACCCAAAATGAAATCACAAACTAAACCTCTATCCTTTTACAATTTCCCAGCAATTATTAGACCGCTATTTTATTGGTGTAAGACAAAATGTTTCATCCACAGACCTCCCCCTCTCACCTCAGAAGAAAAGAAATAAAAGTAAAAACAGGTATTCACCCAGGCCCATATTGACCTACAGACTCAGAACTGTGAAAACAAAGTAAAATTGCAAAGCTCATTCCAACTTGTAAAATCAGTGATGTAAAAACCCATGCTTCAAGCATTTTTCCCCATCCTACACTGAGCCTTCCCCTCATCCTTTAGACATTTGCCCTGCTAGCTGACCTGGTCTGAGTTACTCTCTATCAGCATTGCAGTTAATTTTTTGTTGAATCTATTAATATTGCATTTTTTTTTTTCTATTGCTAGTTTTTGCATCCCTATAGACTGATGTTAAATAAAGCTGACAGGCAATGCCCACAGTATAGTGCACATTAGTGTACATAGCAGAAGTTTTTATCTGCAAGGTAAACTATTCACAACACATGAGAGACCACATAAACTTAATCTGAGTGGCTGTTACAATATTACCTTCTTGTCTTGGGAAAAATTTCCCTGCAACATTTGAAATATTTCAAAAACACAGTCAGGTAAGGCTCAATGTTTGCTATCAATGTCTTGTGCTTTTAGTAAAATATAGGTGTAATTATTCACATGTGATGATCTGACTTGAAATACAACAAACCTTACACATAGCTCTGGATAGAGAAGCCTCTGTCTCTATCGTGTAGTTAACTAAGAGGTTTAAATGCCATTGGTCTCTATGCTGAAACAGGCTTTAGAACTATTTTTTTTTCTCCCTTTGACCTCTACAATGGAGTTTCAGCAAGTCAGAAAGGTGTGAAACAACCCTGCACTGGACCCTTTCTATTTTTCACACCAATTTTAGATAGCCAACCTTAAGACTGAAGCAGCACATATTTTTGCATTCAGATATAAGTATTGCACACAAGTACCAACTAAATTCATTGATAGAACAGGATAAAATTTGACATTTGGGAAAGCAGTAACTGCTACTAAATCACATTTTTAGAATGGCCTAGAATTCTGACTTTAATAGAAGGAATAAATCAACTTGTGTGTATTCTGATATTTGTGTGCCCCGCAGCACAGCAGCTGTGTACAATCTAGAATTTTACTAGGAAACAAGGAACACATTTCAGTAAACACAAGCAATCACGTACGGAGAAAGGAATTGCACGCATTCTGGAACCATTAAAAAGATAGTAAATGAAGTTTCCCGAGTTGTTCTTAACAGTTTTCTTGATTGAGGTAGTTTCGACTTGCTTCCATTCAGCACACACAATAACAGCAGATGCATGGAAGAAGACTTTCTCAGACAAACATCAATTTAAGTTTTTAAGAATTCAAAATTGTTTGAAACAATTTTGTCATTTTTCTTGTCAGGATACCTTCTTCTCCTCCCTGATATAACAGCGTGGTATTGCAGATTCTCAGCTGAGATTATGATACATACTATTTATTTATGTTTCATGCATTTAGGTCCTCTAGAAGAAGAGCCGAACTTCTACCGAGATACTGACAAAATGATGGGGAGGAAA
Organism: Netta rufina; assembly: GCF_964035555.1. Classification (NCBI taxonomy): domain Eukaryota; kingdom Metazoa; phylum Chordata; class Aves; order Anseriformes; family Anatidae; genus Netta; species Netta rufina. The sequence continues at coordinate 83,117,156 of NC_140124.1, read as the reverse complement.
TATTAATGAATTAATAAGATAATGTACAGTTTCAACCATTTTCTTCATGTGCTCCTCACAGGGTATGAAATTTTGATAGGATGAGGGCCCACACTGGATACCCAGTTTCGCATGTTACTGGTAGGCTGTCCTTCAGATCCTCAAAAGGAAGAACATTTGCTATGCTGCAAGGTGTGTTTTTCACATAAATTCCTGCCTGTCCAGGGTCTGATGCCGAGCACACACACATCAGTGATGATGTTTGGATTAACTCATCCAGGTTAGGCTCCTAAGGAGGTCAAGTCCTGTCTGAGGGATTTACTTGAAGACTATAGACTCAGTTGACATCGATACATTTAATGTCGATATTTCAGTGTTTTTTGACATCGATACATTTAATGTCGATATTTCAGTGTTTTGGAACAGTGTCCCAAATTCACTGCTGTCAGAGAACATAGCCATAACTTGGGTGAAATCCACAGATTTCCATGTAATTTTCAGTGGCTGATTTGTCACCTTAACAGGCACAGTGCCTGCTGAAACATGACCAGGTTTTGTAATATCAACTGCTAATGACATTTATGAGGCAGTAAAAACACAAAATGGGATTATATAGTAAATATCATCACAAAAAATAAACATTGCTTGTGGTAGTGGAACATCTGTGTACAGAAAATAATGACAAGCTGAAGTCAAATAGTCACCTATGAAGGTTATTACAGCTAATTTTCTCAGAAATGTAAGGTTTTCCTTTTCTCCTCAATATAAACCCACTGCTCCCAGTTCAGTTTACCCTCACGCTTCACACTGCCCCTCTCTCGAGAGCCCACAGTAGAAAGTGGTTGTGGATCATTTTATTATCTCAAAAAAAAGGATTAAGAAATCCTCATCCTTAAGTCCCTGACAGTTCTGGAAGTCAGTCCTGGCAAATAAATTGACTATTGCCCTGGAGGCATGTGGGCTGAAGACGATGATTTTGACTTGTCAGCAGTAGCCTTAGGAGCAATGATCGAAGGAGTTTCGAAGTTTATTTTCTTTGATTGTAATTGCAGGGTTAAACCAGGAACTTTCTGATGCAGAAATTGCGCTTGAAGATATGCTTAACTTGAAACAAGAGCTATTAGCAACTTGAATTGGGGCCTTGCTGTTTCTCTGCTGAATTATAGTAAGGCTCAAATTCATCTCCTTTAGTTGCATTTTACTTCTGAAATGTCTCTTGTCAATCACTAGTTATAAAAGTAAAATGAACAGAGTTAATCTTTACAGAAAGAAAAGTTTGTCATAACTAAAGGCATTCTGCATACATATTCATTCCTACTTTTCTTCCTTCTTTGTAGAAGCACCTCATCTCAAGTTGTGTGACTTTGGAAGCTACCATACTCATTTTCCCATATCAATGTCAAAGAAAGGAACAGTTACACGAATCACCATTTAATATTTTTATATTGTTACAATGTAGTCATTTCATTCTCAGCTTTTCTCCTGCCATCGCCCAACATATAATTGGAGTACTCATCAATAAATATTAGTTATTTGTTCAAACTTGAGATACAGAAATAAACTACTCTCCCAATACTTGCTCTTTAGAAGTAGGCATTTTAATAAACTCTTCTTTTTATCTGAAGTCATTAAATTACTAAAAATAATATGCATAATCTACAATATGCATAATTGAAACCTTTGTCATCAGTCAGCTAGCATTGTGGAAGTGTACTTTCACAATGTCCAAACTGATTTCAATTACTACTGGCAAAATTAAACAGGTGGATATTTACACAGACTTAAAGGGACAATAAAATATATATAGAATCATAGAATATCCTGAGTTGGAAGGGACCCTTAAGGATCATCAAGTCCAACTCTTGACAACGCACAGGTCTACCCAAAAGTTCAGACCATGTGCCTAAGTGCACAGTCCAATCTCTTCTTAAATTCAGACAGGCTCGGTGCAGTGACCACTTCCCTGAGGAGCCTGTTCCAGTGTGCAACCACCCTCTCTGAGAAGAACCCCCTCCTGATGTCAAGACTAACATGTATATATAAATATTGATGAAAATTCTTTAAAAGATGAGCAACTTGAATCACTTTTTCCTTTTTGCATGCCCTTTGTATCTCTTTATCTACAACTTCTATTTTTTTTCTCTTTTCTTCTTAAGTTTTTGTCCTCATACTTTTTCTGCATATGTATGTTCTCGTCCTGCTGTGAAGACCAAGGTATATCAACAAACAGGGCAAGATGAAATGGTCATCTGTTGAAGGTGTAGTAAAACACAAGCAAATCTGATTCAATAAATAAAATCTTCACTCCTCATAAGGATGAAATGCTACAAATTATATGCATGACAACCTCCCTGAACCTCTCCTGGCAAGGAAGAATACTACAGCCCTAGAATTAAAACAGTGACTCATACTTTATGAACTATTGGTGTAGGGTGCCAAAATACTTGCATTTTAGTTAGTTTTAATAGACATCTTCTCCTGTTTTTATATGTCTGCAAACACTGATGAAAAAGACATCTCTGTAAGAGAGTTCAGAGTTCCAGGGTAAGCTGATGATTCAGCTTGATTCCTGGATATTTAGAGTAGATTGTTACTCAAAAAAATCTAATGTTTCCCAAGAGCTTTGGACCTACAGCATATGCAGTGTGCTTCTGAAAAGCCTTGACCCTACTATGCATGGGCGGTATAGACTAGACTTCATGTACCGTGGATATTGTGTGGACATTCCTTGAGGAAAAGACCAGTATTACTAAAATAGACTTAGTCACTGAAGCACAAAAGCAACTAAAAAGTGCATTTTGTAAGGAACAGCATTAACAAGTTCCCAAATCAATACAAAATTCTTTCTGATCATCAAGTTAAAGAAGGTATACCAAAAAAAAGGTAAAGGTAAAAAGTGTTGCAAGAAAAGTAACAAATATAAATGCCTCAACTTCTTTCTTTTATACTGCACTACGATTTCAATATTGTTTTAATTTCCATAATGGACTTCAACATCCTTAAGAGAAAACAACCTTCAACAACCTTAAGAGAAAGTACGAGACTATGCAACCTAACACAGAGTTAACAATTGGTATTTAAGATATTATCCTGGATAATAATTTGTTAAAATAAAAGTGGCAGAAAATAAGTTTGTTACACCCTTCCAACCTTTGTCACTGAGGTAGAAGCATTCAAATCAAGAAGTATTTGCCTAAGCATTAATTAACTACAAAGTATTAATCTATTCCAGAGGACCAGAGGATGTTGTCACCTTACAAGGCAAGTTGACCTTTATTTGAAAAACAAAAAACCAAACCCACACCTTCTTTGTTAATAAAGCAGGACAAGGAGAGAAAACTGGGTAAAGGATATTAAGTTCAAGGCCCAAGGGCTTCACAACTTATGAGTACAGTGGTGGAAAGGTTAATTTCCTTAGTACGTTTGTATCCCATTTTCTTTTGGTCTAGTTTCAGAAACCACAAAATCTAAGCTGATTTTTTTTACAAATACAACTTATGTCTGTAGGGGATGGGCTGATACCTTAAGTTTCTATCTGGCCACTCTTTAAATGATTTAGGTACAGCATAGAATTGATAGTTAATTGTTTGCACTTGAAGTGTTCCTTACACAATATGAAATAGTTAATAAAAACAAAACATACATACAAAACAACAACAAAATAAAAACAAGCAAACCCCCTTTCAATTCATCACTTCCAGACTGATTTCAACTATGTAGCTATATAGGATTTCTCTTCAACTCAGAGTAAGAATCATTAAATTCTTTTATCTTCAGCAAGGCATTGTAAACTAAATGTGAAAAGTAGCCATTTACTTTTACTCTTTTCTTATAATCTACTCTTTTGCTCAAAATTTTACACACAATGCCTTACTTTAGCAAAGAAAATAAATTACAAAAATTTCAAAGATACATTTTTGGATAGACTTCTCTTGCAGTTTTCTATTTGATTTTGTTCTCATTTCTTTGCACATTCTTCTGTACTTGTAGCATTTGACCCATCTTTTTATGGAAAATGAATCTTATGCTTTTTTTGGAGGGGAGGGTGAGGGGGGCTTTGTCTCCTGGTGTTATCAAGGGTGATGGCAACACATGTAGCTCTGGAGATTTTATAGTTTAAATGCCACTGATGGAAATCACAATATATTTTGCTAAGTTTTAAGGGGAAAAAATGTTTTCTGTAAATATCAGTCCAAAATATCAATCCAAAAGAGAGCCATTTTAAGAAGCTAAATATATTTCTTGTTCAGAATATATAAAAACTGATCAGATAATTCAGTCACTGTTAGAATACAGACCTGCAGACTGGGAGTGATAATAGAAACAAAGCAAACACATAGAGATCCCAAGTGTACAAAACAATTTCAAAAACAGATGTTTAAAATTAATTTGTGATAAATATGTACATATATATTTGCTTCAATATTTTACCAATACTTTATTTTTTGATAGTCAGTGACACTTAAAGAACATTCTGCATCAGAATCCAAAACAGTCATTTAAGTATTTTCTATTAAGTTCTGTTTTCCAAAGATTTGAGAGGGTTGGAGGGGAAGTATTGGCAAGAGGCAAAATAGTGGAAAAACTCCAGGATTGAAGGGCCTGTATTTATTTATTTTAAAAAATCTATCAGAATATCAATTTTGCTAGCAAGAGAGAATGCTTTCCTCTATCCATTCAAGGACTCCTCAAGCTAAAAGAATATTGCTAAGGTAGTAATTTGAAAATCTGCAGACAAAATGGGGATACAGCATTCACAGGGAAACTGCAAGGTAACAGGAAACAAACCAACCCTAGCTGAACTAGATGGATATGCAGTTTTAGGTATTTCTACAAAATGTTTACTGGAGCATGTATTTGACAAAATTCATCTTACTCGACTTGTAAAGAAGCACAAAAGATACAAAACGTAACATCAGTTTCAACTTTTTAGTGAAAAAAATACCAAGGTGCAATCCTTATAGCCTTTCAAACCCCTTCTGCCTGGTGATACATTCAGAAAAGTCACTCAAGCAAACACTTAGCCCAAGGCACCTTTTCTTGTTTGCCTGGACTGGAAAGTTTTTTGTCGTACAGCCCCTTACTAGCAGCAACTTGGTGCAAAACCACGAAGAGGGCATGCACTAAGAAGAGTGATCTGAGTTGCTTCAAGCTGCTGACGAAACCCTCCTTTCAATCCTCTGTTAGGAATTAAGAAAATTCCTCCCCCGTTTACAGAGAAGCAGTGTGAAATTACCACAAAACAAGAGTAGCCTGCTGAAAGGAAGGAATAGCTTTATAAAGTGCCAGTTACCAGCAAACCCATACCATGAGTAGCATTAAAGTGTGCTCCTTCTTGATTGTCTAGTGCTAACAGTAAGCCTTTAAATCCAAGAATAATTAAGGCTGTAGCCTGTTATTCCTGAAGTCAAGGGCAGCTTTGTTTTGCCTCAGACTGAACTGTGATTTAGCAGTTTGCTGGAAAGCCCCAAGCAGCTCCACGCCAAGGATTTTGGTGGCCGCTGAGGGAAACTATGACCAGGTGCCCTTGTGAGGCTGGAGGCCTGTGGGGAGCGCAGAGCTCCCTGAGGGGACTAAGGGCCGAAGGCTATGCCACCACGCCGGGACACCCAGGCCTGACACCAGCAGCTGATGCTGGAGGATCAGGCAGTGGGGCAGGTGGTCTCAGTGAGATGTGAGGCGTCTGGGGATAAGGTGGAGCCTGAGGAGCCGCTGAGCAGCCAGGCTGATGGAGTGGATGGAGCAGAAATGCAGCAAGGCCGGTGGGGGGATGTTGAGAAGGACTCGCTCACTGTACCAAGGCACAGAGGAACCACTTTGCATTTCTGTTCCGTTTTTTTCCTGGTTGCTTGGCATTTTCTGTATTTAAAAGACAGTTTTCCCCTCTTCTTCAGCATTTAAAAGCCTTTCTTGTCTCCTTTGGGGAGCTCATTTTAAGGAAGAAGACTAGGCTTATTCATCTCACTCAAGATCTTGTCACAGCCTCCTACAATGTACATCTCCTACCGGCAAGACAACTTCAGTAACACCCAGATTCTCTCCTGATGCATGGTTTTCAGACCAACTGCCACATAATTTTTGGCGCAAAGCCTTTTCCTCTAGTAAGCTGCAAAAGCAAAGATGAGTTGGTAGGTTCTGATGAAACAGAAGATGGAGTGCCGGGGTGGTGTCGTCTCTTAAAAAGGACCTGTCAGAAAGATTTTATCCTGCATATGCATTTCAGTTCCGTCATTCCTGACAGCAAACTACTACTGCTATGAATCATTTGGGTGTCCAAACACTTCCTGATTTTGCAGAGTTTTTCACAAAAGAATTCAGGCCGCGTATCCCTTAACAACTCTTAAACTGCTAAAACACTGAACAAATTAAAGTCAACAAAATGTCCTGTATTAACCGTAACATTCCGGGAATTTGGCAGCATTGCTTGAATGCACTTCAATATAAAACTTTCCAAATGTACCGAAGAGAAATGGTTAAGGAATCAGGCAGCAAAAATGTTTTAACTTGACATGCAAGCCATGTACCATTCTAAACAAGTGCCTAGAAAACAACTTTGCAGCTATGGTCAGGGTTTCTCCGTGACCTCTTCTGCCTCCGGAAAAAAATAAAATCCAACTTTTATTTCTGACAAGTACATATTAAACTAAGTATCAAAGTAAGTTGTACTATATAAATAACTGCAAATTACCTTTATTACTGTGAAATAACCTCCAGTTTTTCCTACTTGCTGTTTTCCAATGCATCGTTAATTTGGTAAGAATGAATAAATACATAAATGCAAATTACTGAGACACCCACTTCAGGTCTTCACTGTACATATAAACAGTTTTGATTTAAAGGTCTTCATCTTTTTACTGAACTGTTTTGTGCTGTGTCATTGCTCAGCAATACTCTTTGCAATTTCTTGTTACCTTTTTGCATATTGGAAAATCCCTAAGTGCTGCTGCTACAGTAAATAGATCCTAGCACCTGTCAGAGTTCCTGTTGATCACAGAAGTTCAATCTTGTCCCAAGACATTATCAGAATAACTGGAAATCTGTCACTAATGTAATTAATTAATTGCAGAGAAAATGTGAAAATAAACAAGCCTTAATAGCAGCTGGCTCTTTTAGTTGGGGTAAATGCTGAGGAACTTTGAAGTGGAAAAAAAAGCAGCAGTTCCTACAGACTCCCTGGAGAATATCCCCATTATACACAGGAAGCTTTCCACAGGCCCTGTATAAAGCACTGCCTCGATTTGAGTAATGAGGTCTACACAAACATGACACTAAATATCTATTCTATTACATCCCGGAGGCAAGGCACACTTGTCAGTAAGTGCTAGAAGAGATATCATTTCACCTTGGGAAGTCTGCCAGTTCAAAGGTGCCCAGAACCCCCAAAATCTTCATTAGGAGACCTGAGAACAGGTGACTATCTGCATTGGATTTACAGGCTAGAACTAACAGATTTTGATTTTCAGCTCTTGGAAAAATCTCTAGATCTAAGTGCTTCAGCAGATGAAGGCAAGGATGGGGAAGGAAGGAGGAGGAAAGTTGCTGGTCTTCCTTCATTTTCTGGTGTGTATGCATGTATGTTTTAGGTAGAGAATGAGACAGAGCAGACCCTCTAAGCATCTCTTCATAAAACTAGATTGAAATTTTTCTTTTGGAATGAAAATTTGTGAGTGCCTCTAGTGGTCTTCCGAGTGTTTGGGATGGCTGCCTGAGGATGGGTTCCCCATATTAATTTATAACCCAAATAGGTTCAAATAGAATTAAAGAGGGTTTTCTGAGCTTGGCTTCTGTTTGTGGCTTCATAAGCTGACTATTGCCTTAGTGGCTGCTAAGGGGGTGAGGTGGGTGGCTGCTCTGCAGTGCCATGCTTTGGTTTTGGGGCTGTGGGGAGCCTTAACTTTCCCTTCAGTATTTTGCTTTAGACCATATGAACGGATGATGTCACCTGCGCTAATCCCAGGGTCAGTATCTGTGTGTCTTGTGCTTATTTGAGGTCCTGTTAATGGTTTACAGAAACCTTTTTTTGGAGGTATGTGGAGTGTAAATAAGGGGGGTGGGGGGTAAGTCCCTACCTTAAACTGAGCTTTCATGTGCTGACTCGACCTCCATTTGAGTCAAGGAACTGATTAACAGAGGTACAACAGAGATCACCTGTCTTGCTTTCTAGCCCTCCCTACATAGTGCCTTCCACATCACAGAAGAGGGGGGTGGTCTGTGGACAGTGATTTTCAGTAAGAAGAAAAGGAATCCCTTTGCTGATAAAAGCACACCCAGGGGCCTGAAGATCTTAAAAAATATTTCCTTTAGATTTGCTCTATAGCAGGAATAAGCTCCTCTGCCTACCACAACTTGAAAGAATACTTGAAAGAAAATGGCACAGTCTGAAACAGTTTCATGCCTGTGTTGTCGCTAGTTGACAAGTAACATCTGTCTCCAAGATCGTACAGAGCAGAGATTAAATACCACAGATTCACAGATAAACAATACGGACAAGCATGAAAATAATTGTCCTATGTTGTTGTTGTTGTTTTATTTATTTTTAATAGTTCTTGCCCATTTCATGTGTTAATGAAGATAAACCAGTAGGTAGTCTTTGGAGGTGTATCCTGAATGTTAATGTGGTTAAAGAATTAATAAAAAGAAGATATTTTCCAGTCATTATTATATGAGATACAGAGATTAGACTTTTCTGTGACTGTCAGGGCCTTGAATGCCCTTCTGTCTAGCTTTCTGCTCAGAAGTCCAGCTGAGAAGCCCTGGGCAGCCTGGCAGAGCTTTTCAACAAAAAGCTGGAAGAAGACTCGGTGGCTCCCCTACCCTTTGTGCAGGAGCGGCTTTTTTAAGCTGAGTGCTGGACACTCATTTGAGCTGGGCCTGTGCCTGGCCGTGTTCTCCACTGAACCAGATCCAGACCCTGACCTGCAGGCTAACTTTCCAGCTTGACTTGTAAACCATCTCATCACTGTGATCTTGCCTGGTGGTCTCTGGACTCCAGCTCCAGAGCTATGTTGGCCACGACTCAATGACTTGTTCCCAGCTTCACCCCAGACCAGCCTCACCATCAAGAACTTGTCCAACATCTTCAGTGAACCTTGCATGCTCTGAACTCTTCACTGAAGCTCGCTACCATCTCCATACCTGCCCTACTTGGGAACTGCAGGATGGGGCCCCGGCTGGCGAGTCCCCTGCCGTGAAGGCTTTGTGAGTGCCCCTGGTCCCCAAATCCCCACTCCTCAGGGAGCAGCCGTCCCTCACGGGCCCTCACAGTAATCCTGGAACTGGGAGCACAGGCCGGATACGAACAGAATGGAGCTCTGGCACCGCGTGAGAGCCCTGCTGAGTTGGAAAGAGAATCCAAGAGCATCCTGTTAAGTGGTAAGAAATACTATTTTGTACTCAAACACTGCAGCCTTTGTAGAGGATGCTGGCAGAGCAGCAAAGTAAAACCTCTTGAACAGTCATTTCAAAAGCAGAATTTATACTCCTTCAGCTTGACATTGAGCAAAAAAGAACCTTAGCTCCCTGCAACTGTTTGTGGTGTGGGATGATCCTGCACGACAGGAACAGACTGCCAATGCACTGATTATCCTCATCACAAAGAAAGTCTTCTGGGGATCAAATTTTATTATTGGGCCAGTTAAACAGCAATTTGAACATAACCAGTGAGTTACAGTATCACCACCCAAATGACATCAAAACTGAAGTCACATGCACGTGAAAATTGTACAGGGCTTCCTCTATCCTGGGTGAAATTTAACAATATTGAGAAAACACACTAATTTTGACAAAAACAAATTATATATACTATAACATATTATAAAAAGATGAAGAGACTGTCCAAAATCCTGTTCCATTAAATTGCAATATTGAGATCACTTTTAATTCTTAGTAGAGGAACAGGTTTTTCAGATAAAGAATCATCTAGAGGCATCCTGATCTTCAGCCTCAACTGAGAACACTCAGTGCCTTGCAGGATCTAACATTTACTTTAGATTATATAACCCATATCTTGACACTGGCATTTGACAAGCGAACAATTTGAAAAATCTGTATTTTCTGAAGTCTTTGTGAGTTACCAATTTTAAAGTTGTCCCATACAAGACAGAATATATTTTTTCTCTTCTGTTCATTTTCAGCTTAGCATATATCAAACCGTGATACTTGGAACAGGCATCAAAACTTGTATTTCCTGCAGTGATGGTAGGAATGAAGAAGTGTTTAGGACCATGGCTTGACAAAGGAAGAAGAGTGAAATCTGAGAAAATATAAGGCAACTATTTGTCCTTCATACTCTTCCTCCAGAATACGCTATTTGAACCCATCTGATATATCTCTTCACCTCTTCTACATACATAAAACAAGTCAGAGGCAGATGCAAAGCCCTGAAGGCAGCTGCTAAGATGGCTTTGAGGGTTCCTTCTAGTGTTGCCCTCACAGAACAGTCTGTGGCTCCTCCACTGCCACTGTACAGAACAGTGACTACAGTGAAACACAGCACAGAGAAACCAATCCTTACTGACACTGGTGTTTCTATGGTCAAGGAAGAAACGAGAAAACTCAGCTGGCTGAAAACAAAGACACAGCAGGCCCCCAGGAAAGGTGGCCCCTCGGCTCCAAAATGCAAACAATTCAAGAGCTTGGGCAGCAGGTCAGTGAACGGGAGTGTCTCCAAACATTGCCACAATAAATTCTGTTTCTTTTAAAGTTAAACTCCCCTCCCCTTCACCTTTCTTGGCCCATTCCCCCTGATCTTGGAATTTCAATTGCAGCACAATAGAACATTTTGTCTGCAGGTTCAGAGCTGAACTAGCCTGGCTGTGCTTTCCATGCCCAGAGCAAAAAGGTCTGGATAGAGGAAGAGACAGTGTGTACCAGGTATGTGTCCTCTTTGGAGAGTTAAGCATTGAGCTTGAGCACTCAGCCCTGAATCACTTTGCCACAATAAGCATCCTCAAGATTAATCAAGCCATCAAAAGAAAGTGGTATATGCACTAGGATTTCTTCTATAAAAGCACAGCAATGACCTTTGTTCTTTAAAAAAAATCAAAAAACAAAAAACCTTCTGTCAGTGACACTTAACATTACTTGGTATTTTCACACAGAACCTAAAATGTCTGCGGTTATTTAGTCATATTTTTTAAGACTAGTTCACTGATAAGTTGATGGCTGGATTGAGAAATGAATCTTTTCTGAAAGATAGTCAACAAGCATCTAAATAAAGTATTTGCTTTGCTGCACCAATATGAAACAAAATTATTATTACTTTTACCAATCATTTAGTACAATGAAACCACAATCCCTGCAGTCTAGCCTCAACACAAAACTTGCTTATCTCCCTATGAATACATGTTTTGGCTTTATCCTCATCCATTATTTCTGATGATAAATTCTTCAACTCCTTCAAAGCAATCAGGAAGTAACAGGGGGCTATTGTCACAGACTGAATACCAAATTCAACTGACTTCTCTCAAATATATCCAAAATGTAACAAAAGCAGTTATGAAAGATCACTTTTCACTATACCATAGCTTACTGGAGGTTTTAACAGAAATGTACAGACATGTATAAAATGATTAGAAAGTTACTTTTGAGATGATCTGCCGTAATACTATCCATTTATTAATTTTTATATTTATTAATACCTTAAATTGCGTAATAATTTTAGAACCATCCTCAGACCTGATCCATCCTGTTTACAGAATGACACAAGTGTTTATAGACAAATAGTACATGTCCGTGCTATTAAGGACCATAACTTATAAAGCATAAAACACTGCTACCTGGTATAATGTGTAAAACAGAAGCTATCTATTGCACAACTGACTCCATAAATATGGCATTATGGCAATATGGACTTCACCCCCTCTCTGGAAGGCAGGTTGTTCCTACTCCACCAGGCTCCTCTGCCTTTTCTCCAAGCCCAACCTCTTCTGCTATATACAGTACATTTCATTTCAGCTTGATTATAACCCCAGCATCTTTGTCCTTTCCTTCAACTTCTTAGTCTTTCTCTCGCACCCCAGTGAAAGTGCTTTTCTCCACGACCAGCACAAGGCCAGAGGCACAGCAGGAAGATGGCAGTGCAGGCCTCAGGCCCTTCCTTGGCAACAGGGGGTCATGGCAGAGGCAGCCATAGCCTGGTGGGCAGGGGCCTGCTGCCTCCCCGGACCTGGCTTCACTATGGGAGGGTGTGGGGCAGGGTCTGGCACCCCCGTGCAGTCCGTGGGGAACAGACAGCCCCGCTGCAGGACAGGGTGGGGGCAGCCTGTGGCTACCAGGGTGCAGGGAGGGGAAGGCAGACTGTGGCAGCAAAACTTGTGGAAACAGCCCCAGGGGAAGCCCCCCACCATGATTGCTGTGCTTGACCCAGCAAAGACCTCAGTACACTACTGGCATCCTGCATCTGCCCAGCCATTCCCAATGTACCCTCTACTGCTCTTAACTTGACCTCCTTACCTTACTGCGCTCTCAAGCTTCCCACCATTAGGCATCAATTTGCATTTCTCTGCCTCCTCCTCATTTCTAGTTTTGCTCTGTTCAGTTCCTAGCTTCCCTTTTTCTCAAAAAAATAGCACAAGGAGAACCAGATGAAGACAGAAGGAGAGGTTTGGAAGCTTGCAACTTCCACACAGAGCAGAACCTTCTGAGAACCAGAAAAAGGGTTCCTGCAGCTGCATCCACCCCCTCCGTATTCATCAAGGGGGTGCAACGATGGCATTTACTCATATTTTAAACAGGTTTTCTTACAGTACCTGCTCTCGTTAATTAAAGTGTAATTAATCCACACCCCTTTCTCCCACCTAAGCCGTACTCTACACTTGCACTGTGCTGCAGTCACTAGCTGCAGCTAGGTTTGAGAAACTGGTAATTTTTCTTTTCTCGACTTTAAAGGGGAAAAAAATGATGGCGGAGAAAGAAAATGGATATATATCAGGAGCAAATTTTGTGCAGTGAGAAAAGATGTAGAATAGAGGATTTGGAACCCTCAAAGCATTTTTTATGTGCCTTCAAGAACACAGAAGGCTGTCATTACTTTCAGTACTACATTGAAACTGATTTATACTGGCCATTATAGTAAAAGACCAGGATGCAGCCTTGTGGATCTACATCCAGGCTTCCTCTTCTTTCTCTTTGGAAAAGGTCTGCAGAGCGCTAACAGCTCTGCATCACTACCCCTTTTCTCCTTGCTCCTTTAGGACCCTCCAAGAGGCCTGAGACTTCAGTACTTCCTCGTGCATGTCAGGTTTTAGTGCATCAGTCCTCAGAAAACAAAACAAAACAAAACAAAACAAAACAAAACAGCACAATACAGACAATGCACTGAACAGTTAACACAATTGAGAGCACACTTTCAGGTAATGTTGTTCTCCACTTAAAAACTCTTCTCTGAAAGAGACTTCTGATGAGAGATAAGAGAAAGTGTTGAAGTTTTTGAAAATATGAGTCTAGAAGTCACGAAAATCAAGAATGGGATTCCTGGGCTACAAGTCTTCATCACAAGCCCCAGAAGACTGCTGGGCATTAGTGACCTTACATTTAGTTCTTCACAAAAGAGTTTCCATGATGCTGTATGGCCGAGAAATGTCTTAAAAACTTCTCCTCTGAGCAAAACTTCTCCTGCAACTGCAGGAATGGCCACGACCCTGTTGTTTTCCCTGTAACAGATATATCAACAGAACTGCATACATCACAGAAATATTGTCACTTCCCACTAGGCTCACTCCTTTTACATAACATTCACGTCTTCAATGATGCATATGGTATCTAAGTATTGCTGTCAAACCTCTGACACACCATGCTATTTTGCTGTGATTCTTAGCTAGGATGATGAGAAATAGGAACTGTCAGGGTTTGAATGTCCTTATTTTTGTAACTGAGGCAGCAGTCTCAGCATAATTTAATTAGATATTTTGTTTGGTTATGCCATTGACGTATATTCTGGAATATACCTGGAATTACTGACAAAGTAATTGTTTTCTTTCATGTTGTGATAAAATGGCTTCAATCAAAATAATTATGTAGCTGCAGTGGTTATATGCATTACATTATCATTTACATATACACATTCAGCTGTGATGTTCTCTACAACGCATGTAAGAAACCCTACGATCTTGTAACTATGGCTTTGTACCAAGGGGCAGCCGAAGCTCAGAACAACACAACTCAAGAGAAGCAGGTAAAGCACTGGAATTGCCTACCTAAGGATAATGTTAATGATGATACTGATTTATACTGTGCTGCAGGGACACATGTAATTCTATGCTGACTAAAATAAGAAAAGAAAAATGGTAGCTGGCTCAGTTTTCATTTTTCAGACTTGGTTCTTTTTTCAGCTGGTTTGGGAAGCAATTTTAATGAATAGGAAATATTCTGAAAGCAAGTTGTAGAAAGGTATATAGCAGATTTGTGACTGAAAAGGGAGCAGTCTTGGGACCAAAAAAAAAAATCTGTGTCAATTTTATTTATATATATATATATATTTACACACAGGGGTAGGAAGAAAGGGAAACCATCTATGAAGGTTCAGAGGCCCAGCTAGGTTTCATTGCCCTGATTTTGGAAGTAGGGAAAGTAGTGGTGGGTATCCCTTGCCTGGTCAGTGACAGCAGGTACATTTTGCTGCCCGCTTCTCACAATAGAAAAAATAAATAAATAAATAAATAAAAGCAGAGACGTGTCTTGGGTTGGTTTCTTCTTGGAATACTCTGGATATGTTTCATCATGATTAGGCTGCTTTTCTTTTTTTTTTTTTTTTTTTAATGACCGCAACCAAAAGAAGTCCTGAAAATAGACGTGGGTCATCCTTTAAGTTAGCAAAATTTAGCTTGTGATAAAATGCTGTGTATGCTAATGACCACAGAGGGGGATTTTATTTATTTATTTGTTTGTTTGTAATCCAAAAATATGACGACTCTAAAGCTTTTTCTAGCACAATCCTTAAACATGCTTCAGAAGTGCTGCCTTGGTAATTCCTGCATAAAGCTCCATCACACAAACTAATATACTTTGATATAACCTGTCACAACCTTGCCGGACATATTCACAAGGGTGTTTTCCCTCAGGGAAAAATCATTTCAGTTTCATGAACAGTAACCATGGAAATATCAGATCAGTCAAGGTTTCAGAAGACAGATATGTTTATCAGTGATTTCACTTTCCCAAAGCATGTTTAATATAATAGATATATAACAAACACTAAGTACATTAAAAACATAGGCTAACTGCCCCACACATTTATATGCATTTGACACAAACCCAATACTAAACTTGGATTGTCCTAGAACACAGTATCAATGACTGCAGGATATAAGTAAGGCCAAAGGATCTTGCTTAGTATCTGCTTCTTTCCTCACACTGTATTGGATGCTTCGTACTGTCGAACACAATGCATGAATGTTATCTGCTATTTTCACTAAAAACATGCATGTTTAGCTATCTTTCCTGGCTGCTGCACTCTGGATTTAGAACGACTATACAGAGAGAGGAGGAAAGGCTCCTAGGATGAGGCAGACATGGAGAAATGCACAGAGGGGAGAAGTCCTGCTCAGAGCAGAAAGCAGATCTCAACCATACTGCAGAGAAATCTCTGGGGGGGAAAACAAAAAACAAATCCTTAGGAGCCTAGAGGGCTTGTACAGAATTCATTCGACCCAGGAAAAAATATCTGAAAGCTGCTAATGTACAAGCAGAAAGAATCAACTTACTGTGCACAAATGTAAAAGGGAGACTTGATTTCAGAACTTCTACTTCATTCTGCCTGTATACCAGCACGGAGACTTTCAATTTCCAAAACTAACATGCTCTAATTAAGTAACATTATTTCTAGCAAAATCTGTATTTAGGGAGTAGAATACTTTCTTGCCTTTTGGTATGTTTATTCTAAAGCGAGGTGAGAGTAGTTCCATCATGAGAATCAGATTCCATCATAGACTGAGCAGTGTTTTAATATAGTATTTTAAGCAATTTTCTTTTTTTTTTTTTTTTTTTTTTCTTAGAGAAAAAATGGATTGGAAAGAAAACAGAATGGGAGTTGTGTCAGGCATAGGTAGAAAAATACAATGCACAATTCCCATTTTTATCATCTTCTGAGTAGACAAAAAATAAAATTTGTAAGAGAATTGACCTCATACCAAAGCTGATCCCAAAGATTTTGGATACTAGAAGAGTAAGTTTTATGGGGCATTTGCTACTTTATCTGCCTATGAACCTCATGCTGATATATAACAGTTTGCTCTTACATCCTGAAATCCTTCCATTCTTTTGAGAAGGCCAACAAAGAAAATAAGGACATCCAAATCCAATGTTTCTGCATTTGTCAGGAAAGATTTCCATAAAACAACTAAAAGCATGCATTAGCGGCTGCAAACAAAGCTCTCCTGAAAATAAAACAAAACACAAAACGAATGATTTGAGGAATTCCACTCCATTTTTAAACAGTGAAATCTCAGCTGTACACATTCTCAACCAGCAGTCATAATCTCTGAATAAACTTACATGCTTCTCCTTCAGGGTGTAGTTTCACATTATACTTAATTCAATCTAACAGCAGGCAGAGGCCAGAGGGGATGGACCTGCTTTCCCCCCTCGCTTTTGTGCTTCTTCCCTTGAGTTAAATTTAGCAACTGTGCAATTCTACAGTGACAACGATCAGTTTGCTGATCTGAGGAAAACTCACCATTTTCCATGAGTTAGCTTTCCCTCCAAGCAGGGGTGAGTTACAGTGACACGTCAAACTCAGAAAAGGAGGCAGAAGCGGCGCACAGACAGTGATGTGAGAATGAGGGCTATTACTCGTTTCAGCTCCTGTCTAGTTAGACCAAACTAAGCATAACATGAAATCACTTCCTAAGGCTGCATCTACATTACTGTTTCAGTCTGAAGCAGTTGTAGGATTTGAAGTGCATCACCAATTAATAACCATATTAAATGTTGGTTTCGTTAGCAGAATAGCTGTAGTGCGTGTAAACTGGATTTTTCAGGAAGAAACTCATCTGAAAATATTGTTCCACAGGTACACCAAGCATTCACTAGGCATTCATATGCCATCATGTGTTACCTCAGTCATTTCAAGCACAACCTGCCTATGCATTTACAGAGCAACACAGGAAAACTCAAAAGCAAGTTCTGTATCCTTGTCACTCTCACAGTCAGGCAGTCAGTCTGCAAGAGCAGTCATCTTGTACGAAGCTCAGAGAGAACAAACATATTGTCACTTGGCGGCTACACTTGGTAAAAATTGACAATGCCACCTATCCGGGAGGCAATATTCATTTTCTTTAGGTAAAGCACTAGCATATATTCAGAAAGGCTTTTTTGGTTAAGCTTTTTTTCAGAGAACATTTAAATAGTCCACATTAAGTAATTCCCAGACGTTTCATTTGATAGGTTTACACTTCTTTAAACGTGCTTTCTAAAAATATCTGTCAGGGCCATGTATTTACAGTCAGCAGCTTCCACTGAAAAGCCATCTTTCCCTAAGACTTGCACTTTAGAACACAGCTGTCCTGTCTGTGTGCAAGGGACCAATGATTGGCACCTTGATACAGGATAGTAACTGTCCCTGTTTTTCTTTGTTCTTTTTATTTTTTTATCATTAAAAAACAATCCATTGCATGATTCTATGAATAAGCATAACTTAAAGGTTTCTAGTGCAAAATGTAGATTAAAGAAATTATCAAATATTTATCAAATATAAGTGAAATAAGAACAAAAAGAACAGTTTGTGTTCTTAACAGAGTTTGAAGTTTGGAGAAATTTTAATATTTTCAGGGTAATAAATGCCAGTTTAACACTTACGAGCAGACGTAGAGGCCCGCAAAATCCCACAAACAAGGTGTATATCTACCCCAGACAACGGACCAGGAGTATTTCCTGACCATCAAGACTGACTGCAAGCAGACTACATGCTAGAATGAGATATGAGTGTGCATCGTGACCTTGGCTTCCACTTGGTAGAAACTTGGCAAGATGGAAAGCAATGGAGCTACACCCAGACACTCAGGACTTCATGCCGGGACAGCTGGAGGACAAGTGGCAATGGGGAACAACAACCCTGCAGGGTAAACATGGGCAATGACTACAGAAACCTGCAGGAGGCTGACCGCTCTGTTCCTCATTGTACCAGCAGGCAGCCAGTCTCAGCGGGTCCAGACTCTCCAGAGCAGAAACTCAGGTTTTTCCCTTAAGCGCCACATGGCCTAGTACGTCAAGAAGAGAGTCTTCTAAAAGTCCTAACTCAAAGTATTAGTAATGAAAGAGTTCCACGTGAAAGACATTGTTATTATAACCCCTTTAATAAAACAATCTTAGATTGTATTTTTTAATCGAGAAGACACTTCAATTGTAACATTTGATATTAAGTAGAGCAATTTGTAGTATGCAAATTATCATTACTTTGAATATAACTGAAAACAATCTTTAATAATTCTCAATTATTTGGATCAATTGAATCTTTGGCTTGCTTTAATTACTTTATGTTTACAGTCTCACAGGAAATGTGGAAATCACTGAAGGCCTCACAATGTCATTTTAAAGAAACACCTGTTATTACTTTCATTAATTAAAAGCATAATTTTGATTTGGGGAAACAGAAAAAAAAAACAAACAACTATTTATGTAAAATGCATTTCTGATATTATTCTATAGCTTATGAACTTGGCTGAAATACGAGAAGCTTCATATGCTGCAATATTGGAACAAATTGGATTTCAGGAGTAAGAGTATTACTCTGAAAGTGCTAATGTTGCTACAACTTCTAATAAGGTAGTGAATTCGTTTGAACCCTGATTTTTCCCATATTTCTTTTTAAAACATCATCTTTATTTTAGAAAACCTCATGCAGTCCAAATTGGCATTTAAAGGCATTTTGGCCTGAGTTCTAAAAGTAAGCAATGCCATTTTAGATGCTACATTTCCCATAAAAGTCAGTTTGCTCTTGTGTATTTGAATCTTTTTTCCTAACTTGAAGAGGAACTTGCTTCCTGAAGCTACCAGAAAACCATCAAGATGACAGTGGAAGAGATAAGAAGAGTAAGGCTGACTGTAGTGTCCTCTCAAATAAGTAAAGAAACTCTACTGCACCTTCATTTACTCCTACTCTCCCTCCCCATTTCTTTAACTGCAAATTTTATGTTCAAAAAAAAGCCAAGCTTTTCCAAGCAGTAGTTGGCGAAGCTTTCCCATCAGGCTTCATGTTATCATATTACAAACCCATGGACTGAAAAGATCCTAGCTTGAGAAAGTCTCCAACTTAAAATAAAGAAGGTATCACAGTGTGACAATCTTGGCAGACTGCTGATGCCACAGGAGAGAATGGAGGCTTTGGCAGAACTGAATGCTTCATTCAGCCTGAAATCATCCCTTCTTCCATGCAAATAAACTGTTGGGTATTTTGTTTTTGTTTTTCCCTCTCCTTCCTCTGCATGTGAGACCATGTCACAAAAGAATTGAAAGAAAGAAATCAACTTGCGTCCACAGGGTACAGCATCTAGGTCCTAACCTTTTAGAAATGAAGCATGACAACTCAACAGAGAAGCAGAACTTCAGTATTTATCTCTGTACAAACTGCATTATGGAAAGCAATTAAGATTTGACCTTCTTGATATAAAAATGGTCTGGTTGCTACTAGAAACTGACCTTGAACTTCTGCCTTGAAATTCTCAAAAATCTTATTTCTACAGATTTTCAAAAGGCTGAGCCTCCGAAAAAGAAAACTTGTAATCTCATAGAGATAGTTTAAATTTAGCTGTGATTATACTGGCTTCTCTTGCAATTCCATCTTTTAAGAAAGGCCAATGTCAAACCAATGCTGTAAGATTTTGGTGATGCCAGTTTTTGTCTTTTTTTTTTTTTTTTTTTTGAAGTTAACCTCTAACCATGGCAGACTAAGTCAGAGAGGGTATTGGCAACCTTGTGAAAATCAATATAGAAGCATATCTACAGAATGTAATTAACCATGCATTTAACATCTTTATTTATACGACCATAGCTCTTTTTCATAAGAATGACGCAACAGCTCCACTAGCAATTTAAATAGGCAAAATCAAAGGTCATTTTCTAAGTTCTTTAGTCAAGCAATACCTTTGAAATTAGTAAGAGGTCACTGAATTAAAAACCAGCTGACAGACTTGTATCTTCCATTAAAAGCGTTCCTGCCTGCTTACAAGTCATATTGCATAGTATTCCTCTTTGAGATTTGGCTGCACTAAAATTAAACATCAGTTGAAATGGATTTAATGATTTAGTTTTTGAATAGATTACTTTACAAACTTTAGCAACATTGGTGCAGTACTTTCAGACTGAGCTATTCAAAGAAGCCTAAGGGAGGAAGGCAACCACATTTCACTGAAACAGATGAAATGTCAGCTGAAATAAGTGCATGTGTCTGCATATAATCTTCTATTTATAGCTATTATCAAGAAATATAGTATGTAGTATTTCTGACAGACCTTCGTGGAAGTACTTTATTCACTCTGAGTGCAAGCATCTATGAAAGCTTTGTCATTTTTTCCAAACTTTATTACCTCTTGTCTTGGAGCCCCAAATTCCAAGCTGGGAACCATTACTGAATATTATTAGCAGCATACATAGGAGACTATGTGCTTTTTTTCATCATCATCAATTGATGATAAAATGTAAGTACACGAAGTGATCATTACTGTAGAAGCGAAGAGGCAGAGACCTTCAAAAGACCAAAGAGAAGGTGAGGAAGGGATGTTGTAAAGTCCCATACCTATTCCTAGATGCGCTGAGAACCAGAGACACTCAGCAGAAAAAGAAAACCTCTGCCCTTTCAGACACATCTTATTTTTCAGAGAGGACTAATTGGTGAGGAATTACAATTGTTAAGACTTCAAGACCTTACGTCTTGAAATTCACGCATATGACATCTTTCTGGTGAAATAAATTATTTACCTCATCAGACACTCCAGGAAGGCAAAATCCTTGAATCACAAGGCAATGATCATTGCTCATCGAAAGACCAACACTTTTCTAATACTAGTAAAAGAGAAAAGGCAGGACAGCAAAAAAGCTATAAATATAAAAAGAAGCTAAATCAAAAATGAAATGTTGAGAAATATATGGAAGTAGTAGAAAATATTAAATTGCAAGAAGGCCAAAAATATATATATTAAGAATAACAAGTCATGTTTTATACCACAAAAGTGTAAACCAGACTAATTACAACTACTCCTTGTTTATACCATCAACTACACTGAAGAAGAAACAAATTAGCAGCTCGGAAGTAAAGCACATGGATACCTGTTGGGGATCTGTCATGCACGAAGGTGTCAGTGTGACTGTCATGCAGCTCTGGGGCAGGAAGGTCCTGCTCTTCCCAACGCTGTTTCACTTACTGCCTGTTTTACTGTAATGAGTAAAACTCATTACGTCCCACTACCAGTCTGCTTTGTGTTACTATCTTACTTCATGCAACGCACAAGAAATGTTCCACGTAGTTTGTTTGATGAAAGATACCAACCATTGTATTTCACAAGCTAAAATTGAGCCACCCGAACTTGGAACAACAAAGCAGTAACATCAAAACAACACACTCATGTAAAACATAAATAAAAAGGCAAAATAAATCTTTAAAATCCTACCTTAATCATTGGATTAGATTAAGACTGTTTAGCAATATTACCTCTTAGCATCACTTAATATAACTTTAAATTCTAACAGGATAAAGGGAAAGAATAGTATATCCAAAAAACTTACCCCAGACTGGTTGCACTCATAACTAATACCATGCTACTGCTGAAATACTCAGGTAACTCCGGTTTTGTTCTTCACTAAAAGTCAGCACTAATGCAGAAAGCTGTATATTTACCATAATATATTTTTAAATGACCAGTCACAATTCTATCTCTTCACTGTGTATATCCAGCATTCTTTTAAACACAAGAAAAATCATCCATAGGCTAGCTTTCCAGCAAATGCTTGAAATAATCAAAACCTGACAAGGGTTTTATTATGCAAGTTAACAGGGCTTTCTTTAATTTTTACTCATCAAGGAATAAAAACCATGATTATTTTAAATCACTAATATTAGGGGGGTTCATGTCACAGATTATCTTCATAATGTGAACAAGGGCATTTATTGTAACTGCGTCAATATCCCTTTTTGTTGTTGGGGGGAGTTTAGCTCAATATAAACTGTCATCTAAATTCATTGCTAAGGAACAAAATACGGCATTATCAGTGCCTCGCTGCAGAAACAGAGCTGAATCTTGCAATGGTTGTGTATTCCTGGGCCACTAAAGTAAATATATTTACAGGCATTACTGGATATTTATTTATTATTGGTATTTTGTTATTTTCTCTGCAAAATGGATCTATGAATAATAATAATTTTTAAAAGTGATTTAAGTGGAAACCTATGTAAAAATTAAAGCAGAATGCCTGAGTAAGATTTTTGGTTAATTACTCATTTCTTAGGTACTAAGACTAAGTTCACATTAGTAAAGTTGGCACACGCATAAGAACAAAACTGAGCCATACTACAACAGGGTGGTGGGGAGGGTAACACATAACCATTTGCTATTTCTAGAACTTGTGATTAGAGCCAAAAATAAAGACTTGAGGAAGGTGAATGTCTTGCAAGTCTTTAGCTTCAAATGAAAACGCTATTGTCTTCTTAATTACAGCACTAATTGAAAACACTTGAGGGAGGAAAGTCTAGAGAACAGGAATGGAGAAGAGATGGATGAGAGAACATCCAATAATAAACACACCACTCTTTTAACACCCAACTTTAAGTATTTTTTTTAAACCAGAAAAAAAAAATCTGGGACATATAAATGCTGCTGTAGAAGCTCTTTCAGGTGGACTTCTGTAATACACTGCATAAGCTATACCCCTTTTGCACATTTTATTCTACATGATTAATACTGACTGGACAGAGGAAATCAGAAAGCTTTTTGTAAAAGCTTTCCATATATGAAGTCACTTATATCCTGACATTTACATATTCCTAGGAAGGAAATTGCAATATATTCTAATGTAATATATTTAGCAGACTAGCATATAAAGCAGAGGTAGTGATTACTTCAATTTATTAATAGGGTCTTCTGTTCTTGTCAGCAACTTGCAATGATTATTTCCTCCCAACAACTACATTTATCAATTTACATACACTACATTTCATTGACAAATTATTTGGCCATGAATTTCCAAAGATCTGCCAGAGCTTTCTGTTAATCAACTAGAAGGGGAAAATTGGATAGCTGAACTACAAAGCACTGATTATAATTGGATCAGTCCTGTGAGTGTAATAAAGAAATTGCTTGTAATGTTCAACATATACTAGCCTAGCATTTGGACTAGAAGTGACTCAGTATAGACTGATGGTTCCACATTAATGTTCTTTAAATGCTGTTGCTGTATTAGATTGAAGTGGGTTTAGATTAAAACGCTACTTACAAACTGTTTTTTGGAATGAACAAATTTTGTGATTAACATAAAAGTAAAAAGGAATGATTAACTGCATTATGTTATTCCAACCACGTACACCTCAATTTATGGACGGGAAGGTATTTCAGCACTGGCAACAACTTGGCTTTGGAGTGCAAGATCACACACAATGACATGTAAATAAACCCCAGTGCAACACTATAGATATTGTAAAGGCAACAGTGTGTTTATCACTCAGTGAACCCATAAATCAAAAATTAAGTATTAATACGTCTCTTTTACACTGGGAGATCAGGGAAAGGAAGTGGTGTCAGATGGGGAAAAAGACCAAAACTAGAACTTCTGTGCAAGTGTTAATGCTGCATTTTCTGTACTGTGAAAGAATACTGCAAGCCTTCAGACAACCACGACGAAGGAACTGCCTGTCTGCCAGTGTTACCCCCTAGTCCCTACAGCCGCCTTACTTTCACAGAATCGCAGAATCGTAGAATCATTAGGGTTGGAAAAGACCTCCAAGATCACCTGGTCCAACCATCACCCTATCACCTGCCATCAACGTATCACCCTCCATCCAGCAGAGGTACCTTGCCAACAGTACTTGCTGTCTTTGGCTTTCTTGCAGGGCCTGACCTAAAGCAGGGTTGCTTATTTCAGATTCCAGGCAGCTCAGCAGAGCAGTTATCACTGTTGTGAGATGAGCAGTCTTCTCTATCCCAGTCATCTCCCAAGTGGGATTTGTGCTCCCCAGGGATGTGCAAGACAACCCACTGGAGTGCAAGAAGAAAGTATTTTTCATATTATTAAATAAAGTGTTTACTTCATCTTTATCTCATCTTTTACTAATTTCTAGTTTGGTGTGCTTTGTAACGTACAAAATATCTTAGTACAATAGTACACATAATCTATAAATAAAGAACTATACATGTAGCGGGAGTGCTTGCTTAAAGATGTTACACTGCCAGGGGTGCATGACCAATATGTTTGGCACCCACTGCTCTAATTCAGCAGGGAGGCTGATGCAGGAACACTGATCAGAATCCACAGAAGCTGCTCAGAAGTCAGTCTCGAAACTGATGACAGTTTTTGTGGGTGGAGGAATGTCATTAGGAACATCATTGCTTTAGGGAACCAGTGAAGCTGGATGAAGCCCTCACTGAAGCCCTAAGATGTCCACCAAATATCTGAGGACTAAGATTTTTTTTCAGATAAATTTTGAAGATAATATGTTTATCTAAGCCGAAGACATTCCTTTCATGATAATCACTGGCTCCTGTGACCCATTTATGAATATTTTCAACAAAATCAGTAGCTGTGTGGAAAACCTTCAAGGCACCTTTCACAGGGTATTTGGAATTAGGCAGACTTCATGCTCTACTCAATTTGATCCTTATCCTATTGCAGCTATATTCACAGAAGTCTAAGTGATGAAGATTTAATTGAAAACAAAATACAACAATTTAATCTTGATCTACTTGTTTCAAGATAACAGGATACAAATGTAAAGGCTGTACTATATCTTCCGTCTCTACACCTGGAGAGTAGGGTGCTCTACAGAGATTGAGGAAGTAGAGAGCTGAAGTGTAAAAGTCTATTATTTTTAATTAAACCTTTGTTCAGGCAGATGAGCAGTGTTGAGATACGAGGTAAAAATAAAAGGGGTAGAGGAAAGCCAGAAGGAGGCACAATATTTATTCACAATTAGTAGTAACTGAGACTATATCTACTATGTGCTGAAAGCATGAGAGATTTAAAAGCCCCTTAAAGTTTAACGCATTAAAATCTATAAAATCTTCAGCTAACTGCTGAAATGGCAATGTGCCTAGAGAGCATATAACATTAGCCATTCAAAGCATGTTGCTATCAAATTGTGAGACGCCTGCGGAAACGAACTGTGCTCATTCATCTCTTTCCTGGAATCCAGCTAAATATATTAATACCTCCTATGTGCTTTTGATATTTGATATACTTGAGTGTCAAGGAATGCAAAGTTCAGTTTCTGCTTACAGAACAGTCATGGTTGTAGCAGCACCACTGAGATGTTTATCTATGTTTATCTCATTCCTCAGAAAAAGCAAAGACAACAAAAAGGAAAATAATATCAGGACCAATTCCTGTGCACATTATCTCATATGAACAAGGAGAAACCTATTATTAATAATAACAATGTTAATTTCTAAAGCAAGAGGGAAAAAAAATCACCACCACACAAAAAAGAAAAAAACAAAAAACACACAAAAACCAAAACCAACGCACAAAGACAAATCTTTTCAAAGTGAATTTATAAGTCTTAAATTTCCTGCAAACACTACAGCTAAATACAACAACAGGATACAGGATCCACTTTCAATGTGGCAACAGAAATTGCTAGTGTAGACATGAGTGCATTTCTGAAAACTACGTCTAATGAGAAATATGTAATTTCCACCAATACATTTTTATTGAAAGTTTCCATTTTATGAAAAGATTGTATTGAAAAACAACTCCAAATAAAACCATGACCAAGCTTAAAAAAGAAAAAAAAAAAAACATAAACTTAGCTTAATGGAAAAGTAGTCATTTGCTAAGGACAGATAAACTACCTTGGAAGAGTTTTTGGCAGGAATTATTAGCATCTGTTCCCATATCTACATTAGTGAAAGGTAATCAGGACTTGTCAAAGTAAGGAGGTGCAAGGCTTTATTTTGGCAAACTGCAGTGTTTAGGCTTGTGAACTGGGTGGAATATAAACTTAGGCAATGGAGAAGGAGAGGAGGATGGTCAAGACAAGTCAAGGTCACCTACACAAGCTCAGAAAGTGAGAAGCAGAAGGTCAGGGTGATGAAGGGAAAAAAAATATAGTCCCTGACTGCAATATTTCTTTGAAATGAAACAAAATTGAATTTGTTCCCTCAAGAATAGGGACAAGATAGGCTTTGTTTTCATCTGTGGAACAACAAAAAAAATAAACGTTTGGAGTTCTGGGAAGCTTTCAGCTGGCTGCATTTGGCTCAGCCCTGGTATATATGCATTGCTATACAACTTCTGTTTCATGACCATTTCATTTCTAAACTGCTTTGGGGATAAATCATGTTGTGTGGAGGGATGCTGTTGTCTACAGAACCAATGGAGTTTCATAAGCTGCAAGATGTGTATC
The DNA here is from genome assembly GCF_964035555.1 of Netta rufina. Lineage (NCBI taxonomy): Eukaryota > Metazoa > Chordata > Aves > Anseriformes > Anatidae > Netta > Netta rufina. Next base: position 83,090,635 of record NC_140124.1, on the reverse strand, counting down.
ATGGAGAGAAATATCTACCTGCGTGTAAAAATAGCTGAAGGCAATCCAATGCTATTGTATCAACTTCTGCTGCCTAATTCCGTTGTAAAGATTCATTTGAATTGTTGTCAGGTATTCGCTGTTTCTCATTTCCCTGTACAGCCTTGCAGATATGCAGAGATCCTAATAACAAGATAGTATCTCAGGAACTGACATACAGATGTGATAACTACTCATAACAGCAAATTAGATTTGTTTTCAACAATTAGACCCCACATATCTCAACTCAAGTAGCTGTTTTGAATGGGAATTTTCAACTTTTGTCTTTGGTTTTCCAACAGTAAGAAGGGCACAACATGGTTACATGACATCTCTGCCTTGTCCTCCTGCTCTCTAGACTCTGCCCCAGTCTCATTTTCCTCATCCAGCTCCGCCCCGTTCTTCGTTTCTCAGACTCTCTGATTCATGTGTGTGCCTATTAAATCTAAGTCTTCACTTTTTAGACTGCATCTGGGTTTTCCCAGATGTCTCACCCACTTTATGTACAAGTGTTCCCCCTCGCATACTCTTCCCCCCCCCCACGCTAGTAACTGGGATCCCACAGGCCCTTGGAGGTCTGCTTCTTGACTTCTTTACATTGGGCTTGAAAAGAGTCCTCCTCACCCTGACCACTCTGGGGGATGGATGGGATAACACCACATAGACCGCCCTTCCAGCTCCAGCATGGATGGGCAGGGGTGAGGGAGCAGGAGCCTGGCCCTGATGTGGCCCCTGGGGCTGCTGTGGGGGCCCAGGCCTGGGCAAGGTGGGTTAAGGCCCAGGGCAGGGGACACAAGGAGAATCAGGGCTGGTGGCACAAGTCTAGAGCAACACCAAGAGCAGCGATGATGATGATGATTACTTGAAATCCCTGTGAGAATCTCAACATGCCTCTCAATGTGCATCTTGAGAAGGAAATATTTAACCTGAAAGGCTTAGCTTGACAAAACAAGGGACAACTGAAATCTTGGTTTAATACAAAACAGTAGACAACATTAGTGATAGATAATGCTTATAGTTAGTCTCTGTCATCAACACTGACTCTTTGAGGCACCTTGGCTTCCTTATTTCTGTTACAGTGACTGATTTCAATTGCCCATGGCCATTAAATAATGTCACCGTATTACAGAATTTGTTCTCAGCCATAAAACACCTACTTCTAAGATATCAGAAATAAAATAGTATCTAGTATGTTTGGTCAACGGGCAGTAAGCATTAAAAATCAACTTTCCTGGACAAGTTTAATCAAACTTCCCTAAGAATACTCTAAATTCAATAACTTTACAATAACAAGGTGCTTTCCCTCAGCATTATCCTCAGTCTTGTCTTCCTCCAGCCCTATCCAAAAACATTTCAACATCTGATAAGTAAGGATGGGGACAAAAAGGATATTGTCAAATTATTAAAGCAGAGCCCAACAAACTATCATAAAAAGTAGAGCTCGAAGGGCTGTAGAGAAATAGTTGTGTCATCCATATGCCATTCTTGACAGATATTCTACATGTGTTTAAGCTTCAAATGATAGTATTTACAGTCTCTTTAGGCAATCTACTGCAGTGCTTATCTGTCCTTAATGGCAGCTGGTATTGCTCAAATTTTTCAGAAAATGGTTTGTTATAAGTGGTCCAAACACAGATCCTGATTCTGTAAGATATAACTAAGATTTATGTCAATAAAGATAAACATGGAAATATCGATCTTAGGAAGCATATTTCAAATTAGTGCTATATTCAAGTGTCAGGCTTGCAACAAGACATACACGTGAATGTGACAATTGTTAAGAGTTTTCAGACATCTCAGTATCATCCTAGCAATGCACTGAGTTGGAAAATACATTCTTGAACCGTCTTCATTGGCTTACTTATCAGTAAATGATTACATGTAAAATATAAAAGGTTTTTATTCTGTTGTCTTCATTATGCTTTTTTTGAGTTTTTAATTGTCCTGGTATTAGTGAAACAAAAAAAAAGAATAATGAAAGACAAGCTAATTGAGAGAGAAGCAAAGTGACAACTAGCAGCCCCAAATAAAGGCTTTTAGCTGAAAAGACCATTTCTTAAGGCACTAGAGAGAAAAATATCTATATCGTTATTGTCATAACTTCTCTGAAGTAGTGTGGATGAGATTAAAATAAAACCTGATACCTTAATTTCATAAACATGCCAGCGTTACAAGTTTGGCAATGCTGAATGTTACTGTGTTACTGCTCTCATGGAGGTGATTTCTCAGGCAGAAAAGGAGAGTACTTGGCAGGCAGGAGAAGGGAGAGAGCATCTGTGGAGGGGGTGTTTTACAAAGTCTTGTTGGAGTTAGTGCCTTCAGAGATATGTCTAGAAATGATACGACCTATAATACTATTGCAAAAGATATGGAGGTATTGTAAAAAAAAAGAAAATCACACTAGACTCAATTGCTTGGACGTTTGCTGGAAATTTGCCTTTCAGCAACAGAAGCTTAACTGCTTCAAATCCGTGAAACTAGTTAGTTCCCTGTAGGAGATCAACAGGACGAATCTGTTTTCTCAATGTGCTTTATTGTAGAGAACTAGTACAAAGCAAAAATTTAAGTTAATGGAAATACCAAAAAGTTTTACAATTTTCACTTTTTGTGATTTTTTTTTTTATTTAAAAAAAAAAAAACACAAACACTGGCTTCCTAAATCATAGAATGGCTTGAGTTGGAAGAGACCTTAAAGATCACCCAGTTCCAAGCCCCCTACCAGGGACACCTCCCACCAGACCAGGTTGTTCCAAGCCCCATCCTTGGCTTTGAACACTTCCAGGGATGGGGCATCCACAGTTTCTCTGGGCAGCCTGTGCCAGGGCCTCATCACCCTCTGAGTGAAGTAAATACAGGACTTCCTTAAAGTGAGTACAGACAAATTCATACTTATGACAAATATGAGAGCTCCACCATAATCATATAGCAGGGTATTTATAATACATCCTTTATTATATATACTTTGGCTAGCCATGTATTAAAAGAAATTCTATAAGGCAATTGTTTTCATTTTGTCTTTTGAATCAGCTGTAGAGATTTTAAAAAATGAATACACTTCTAAATAGAAAATATATCTAACATACCTCTAAATAGAAATAGCAGTCCCACTGAAGAGTAGAAATAAATGGAAAAAGAATGTTGTCATCTAAATATGTAATAGTTACATGTACTTTTTCTTCATGACTACAGCACATGCAAACCTAAAATCTTAAATTCGAAAATTAAGAAAATTATAAACAATTATTCATTGAAAATTTCTTTTCAGAATAACAAGTTTTCAGATTAGAAGCCTTCCCCCATCACTGAATTGTTTTACTAGATTCAGGATTATACGAAAATCAAATGTTATATCAGGTTGCTCTAAATGATCCAGGCATAAGTCTGATGTATTAATAATGGTCTCAAACTAACTTATTCACCAAGTCTGGAATGTCTACTGGGATACAGTGTCCATCACTGTTCAAGTCTATCTTTTCGCTATCTCATAGCCAAAAGATCAAGAGAGAGCAAGTACAAGGCAAAACAAACAATTAAAATACTATTAAAATAGTATTCAAAATACTTACCTCCGTATTTCCCTAACCACTTTTCTTACTTCTAAACCACATCCTCTGACTTTCACACTCTTAAGTGTGGTGCTACACATGAAGCCAGCAACATCAACTATTGACGTCAAATTCACATAGGAAATCAGACGTGGTGCGTTGTGATACGTGTCACATTAAGCAGAATCTGTCCATTCTGCTTCTTGGCAACTTCACTACTTCACAAAATTCTTATTCCTAAACAAAGACAACAGAAGTGCCCAAATGCTGTGTTTAGGCATGTAAAACAGTAGGCTGACTTTCAGAAGTGCTGGGTTTCAGCCTTTACCTAGAGGAAACACATTAGCACAGTGATCATCATCCACCAAGTAGCAACTCGATACCACTAAAGTCACCAAAGATTTCTGTGATAGGTGAATAGATTGCTGGAGACTAACAACACACCCTGAAACACCATTTGGTAAATGGGAGACCTTTAGAGAGATGCATGCAGACAGAGAGCTCTGTTATTGTGGCAGTATACATTTTAGTTTTCTTGGAAAAACAGTTACATCATAAGAAATTTGAACATTACTAGATCTCATTTTGCAACTGTTTTTTATAAGCATATGCTCTTTACAGTTTTGATAATGTGCTTTATACAACTATTGTTTTCCTGTCACTGTCTTTTTTTTTTATTTTACTGTGGGAAGTTTTGAAGGCATCGGTAAGAATAACGGTAACCAAAAGGAAAAAAAAGCATGTATGTTTTCACCTTGGTGTATGAGAAAATGAACTATTGTATCTCAAATAACTATTTTAGTTAGCGATTTTTTTTTTTTTTCATTACTCATATTTGTATCTCACTTGTCTATATTTCTGGCAAGGTCCCTATAAAGACATACGACCATGAAATTTAGCACTTCCAGAATCTAGTACTTGCTGAGACAATCTTCAGAAAAAGTGAAGTATTAGTAAGACCTAAATCATTAAGTCACTCCATATCCAAACTACTGATGCCACCCATCTGTCCTGTGTAACTAGAATCATTTCTCACCAGGCAGGATCAATCTGAGGTATGGAGCCATATCCCAGTATTGCACAATGACTCCAATGCTGCATACCTATAAGCAGTTGCATCGAGGTATTAAAAGTTACCTTGCATTACTTTCTGTATCCTGATTTCTATAATAAGATAAAAAAAGGTTATATTGTAAGTTTATAATGACTAAAATTGAGCCACCTGGAGCTTCACAGTACAGCTGGATACACAGCTCCTTGTGGGCCATGTGTTAGATGTGCAAGAAAAGTGCAGAAAAGAAAAAAAAAGAAAAAGAAAAAAGCAACCAGAAATAACAGGCTTATAGCATGTTCCTAAAAATGTGGTTTCTAGGGCACAATCTCAAGACATACAGGAAGACTTCATAAAATTTCAGTTCCGAGGAGGTAAAACTGAGAACAATTTTCCTGGTATCTCCACTATGAAGTGCACTATAAATACCTCTCTGCTATGTGCATGTGCAGTTGTTTTTAAGATTTTAGTTCAAGATATGTCAGTAAACAACACTGAAAGCTGGTTTAGCTGGACTACCATTGCAAATATAGATAGCTGCTGCACATACTAGATTTAGATACTTGTGTCTGATACCACCTATGTAACAAATATTAACAAGAAAAAAATCCTTTTTGGTATTTTGAGTGAATTTTAAGGTGATTAAAAAAAATCTAAATTTACCGTATTAAAATATGCTGATTATAATCAGTCCAGGTTGACTATTCCCTGATAAGAAAAGGCATGTGAATAATAAATCTAGATGCTACCAGATCACAGAATCACAGAATTGTAGGGGTTGGAAGGGACCTCCAGAGATCATTGGGTCCAACTCTCTTGCCAAAGCAAGTTTCCTACAGCAGGGGCCTTAAATATCTCCAGAGAAGGAGACCCCACAACCTTCCTGGGCAGCCTGTTCCAGTGCTCCATCACCCTTACCATGAAGAAGTTCTTTCACATGTTGGTGCAGAACTTCTTGTGCTCCATTTTGTGGCCACTGCCCCTTGTCCTGTCCCTGCAAGCCACTGAAAAGAGGTTGGCCAAATCCCTCTGTCTCCTACACTTAAGATATTTGTAAACATTGACAAAACCCTCTCTCAGTCTTTTCTTCTCAAGGCTGAGCAGACCCAGGTCTCTCAGCCTTTCTTCACAGGGAAGATGTTCCAGGCCCCGTATAATCTTTGTGGCCCTCCGCTGGACTCTTTCCAGGAGATCCCTGTCTTTTTTTGTACTGAAAAGCCCAGAACTGGACACAGTACTCCAGGTGAGGCCTGACCAGGGCAGAATAGAGGGGAGGATCACCTCCCTTGACCTGCCGGCCATGCTCCTTTTTATGCACGCCAGGATCCCACTGGCCTTCTTGGCCACCAAGGCACAGTGCTGGCTCAGGGCCAACCTGTCATCCACCAGGACCCCCAGGTCCTTCTCCTTAGAGCTCCTCTCCAGCAGGTCATCTCCCCGTCTGTACTGAGACATGTGGTTGTTCCTTCTCAGGTGCAGGACTCTACACTTGCTCTTGTTAAACCTCATTTGGTTTCTTCCTGCCCAGCTCTCCAGCCTGTCCAGGTCTCGCTGAATGGCAGCACAGCCTTCTGTGATGATGATGGTGGCATCACTGAAGGATGTATGGTCACTTCTACTGGAGACTCAGAGGTAGGATTTCACTTTAAATGACAGAATTTAAAGTAAATGCAACTTATTTAAAGATGGTTTTAAGAATGTCTTTACCTATACAGGCTTAATAATAAGAGCTTTAAGTTTTGGTTTTAGTTTACGTTCTGCCTAAAAAGCATGCTTAAAACAGACACATCATTTCATTCAGAGATCAATTAATTTTATTTATTTTTTTGAATAAACTACATTAAAATAAGAGGATCTTTATAACCCATATTCAGAAAAGTAAAATGGCTTCATTTATTCAGTAGTAACAATGAAAACCCTTGTTTCAAGAAAAGGATCCAGAGCGGGATTTTTCTTACTTTCTTCCACAGTACTGCTGAGCATGTATAATTTCAGAAATAATAGTCCTTTGTTAATTTTAAATCCTGCTTTGTCACGTTCGAGATGCTTTCTGTTACTTATACAAACGTGAAGGGCAAACTGCACTCACTGTTTTCACTGGAGTTTCTGTTCACTCATTCCGCTCCACTAGAGGCGTAGTAATTCCTCCACGACAGGAACAGTATTACTGTCTCCCATAGTTATGGGCCCACACTTATTCCATCAGTATATTTGAAACTGCTATAGGGCAAGTGGTACCCATCGTAAGTACAGTCCTTAGCGTTTTATTGCTGTTGTTGTGATTTTATATTAGCTGTAGGTCTCCACTGATACTTGCTAGCAAAGGTTATACAGTTTTTTCCACATGGGTGAAAAGTGCTCTAATGCAATTGGCTATTGACCTGTTGTGAAAATATCAGAAGAAGAAAAGAGATAATAAAAGTAAACCCCAACATGTATTTTAATTACATGGTTGAAGCACACTTTATTTTTCCAGAACTTTGGTTATAGTTTTGTCCCCAAGGTTTTTGTTTGCTTTTTATTTATTTTTTTTCTTTTTCCTTAGAAGTGTAGCAGTATAAGGATGGAACTAGGCAGAATCACACAAGCTGTACTCAGGGAGAGCAAACATAAGACTGGAGAATGAAGCTTCAAAAGCAGGACTTCCCATAACAAAATTTTAGGAAGGAGGAAGGGGGCTTCTTCCCTCTCTCTAATAAGACACTTCCACATTCAATCAGCTCTGTAATTGGAAAAGCAAAAGCTAAACACAGATAAACAGAGACCCAAAACTGTGCTATCACTATAATACTGACTGTAATGGAAACCTTAAGTACACTCTATTTACATATAATAACAAGCTAAGAAGACAGATAGAGATATTAAAATCCATACTGTTGCTTCAGAGGACAGAAGATGTCCCATATACTAGGCTGAAAAAAGATTAAGGGAATCCCAAATTCTTTCAGAATTCTTTTGTTAGCCACAAACTTATTCTTCTGATCAGCCCAGTCTTCTTCCTTTTTCTTCTAAGCAGAGATCAGTCTCAAAGGAAGACTGCCACTATGTTCAGATACAGAGATGGGGTCAATAAATAATCTTCCCAGTATGAAATGTTGCTTTGTGAGGGTTTTTAATTTCTATCAAGTTAATAAGAAAACACAATTATTTTTAACTTCAAATATCTCCAGTTTCCCCTGTACACATACTGAAACCTCTTAAGAAAGTTCAGGATTTAATCTACATTTTTGGAACTATTCTCATCACTTGAACTCCTTAGCTTGAAAGAAATTGATTGAAGTAGGAAAGTGAATAAACTTTAAATGTTAATGTGAACATTAATTACAAAAAGTCATGGGACAGAATCAATATCTGCTGAACCTGAATCTTTATTCTCAAAGGAATTATCAAGTTTTGCCAAACCCAGTAACTTACATCAATTTACTTTAATACTAAATACAAGCAGTATTTTAAAATTAATTCTGATTATTTTCTTGTAAAAAAAAAAAAAAGTTAACTGCAGATTATCATTATAGCTACAGAAGTGACAGGATTAATTGGGAATCTACTAGGGAACTCTTAATGAATGATTCAAAAACTTGTAATATTGTCACTTCCAGTTCAGTAGCAAAGATGTTAGCATTTAAATGATTTAACAACTTAATGAATGACATTTGTTTTTATGGTTATTCTGGGAAGTGTAGCCTGCTTCAGAGTTCCTGGGTTTGCTCTCTTGGCTGAATAACAAAGACATAAAATTCTTCAAATTATACTGTATCAGTAAAAGAGTAATTTTTTAAATGCTTACAACTTTCAATAAAATTAGCCACCTAGTTTTACGGTATGTCTGCCTAAAAAGCTTAGCTTCACAGGTGTTTATATCTATGAAATAAGTATTTTGAAGCAAGTCTAACTCTACAGACTCCAGTCAGCTGGAAAGTCAGCATATCAGCCTGATTGATATTTAATTTCATTTAATATTTTTGTTTGTTCTACACCCTTCCATAATTTTTGAATATTTTAAAACTAACAAAAAAGGCCATGTAGTATGTAAGGGAAAAACAATGACCCAACACAAACGATACTAGACTGTTAGTAATTTCCTTTTTAAATCACATGTCAAGTCTACGAAATCCTATTTAATTGTAAGTTTTCAATGTTATTTTAACCAAAAACATTTTAAGAACTACTTGAAATGCTAGAAATTTTAAACTCTCCTATGTAAAATATTTCAAGGGCAATTATTATTATTATTTTCTTTTTTTTAAAAAACATGCAGTCTCCTAAATTATTCCAGGTTTGTTCTACAGAGAGATTAGTAGTCAAACTATTAAATTTCTCAAACAACTGAAGAGCCTTAGGAAACAGATGGATGACCTTGACACCACTGATGACTAAAAAGTCTAACTTCAGTGACAGGAAAGAAATCCACCACAAAAAAACATTTCCTTCCAAACAAGAAATTTCCCAGCCTCCGTATCACCAACCGGAATAGTCATAAGATAATAGCATTATTCAAACTTAGTTCAGGCAGCTTTTTTGAAATGCAGTCACACCGCATGTAAAAATGAAATTACTGTGGGAATGCACCTCAAGTGCAAATATAGTATGGTACTACATCGCAAAATGTTACCTACTCTGTGTTTAAATAATTCAAAGTACTACAGATTCTCTAATGCTAATAAGTGTAGCTGGTAAAAAAGAACACATAGATTAGAATAATTTTTTCTCTTAGGGAGTTAATTATTGATTTATTGTTAAGAATTTTTGTACCTAGATGAACTTCATCTACAGCTTCTGTTGAATTACTGAAAGATTCTTCTGAATTTTGCCATGTTAACGGCACTGTTACATATAGCATTTTTGTTACATCTGTTGCATTCTACTGAATAGTTATTTCATAATTAACATGGAAAACAATTTATTTAACTTAAGTGCAGTCTGAGTTACTTAAACTGAATTTATTCCTATAGTGACAGATTTTTTCCAATTCCAGATATTTTCATATGTTTTTCTACTTGGATCACACAAAACTTAATACTAAGCTTGGCATATCGTACTTCATCTTATGTATTCAGAAGATATCACATTTAATATTTCCACGAATTAAAAAGGGAGATATGTCCATACAGCATTTTTCCTGGTCTTTGAAACCAAAGTGCTATCATCTTTCATTTACTAACTTCATCTGAGAGAACAAACTACTATGAAGAAGCTCAAGGCTACCAAATCTTTCCTCACACCAAACTGACCAAGAGCTCAACCTGCTTTTGTACAACTGCCATCATCCAAACAATTTATCAGAATAATCTCATTTACGAAAGCCAGTGTTTAAAAACATATTTTTAAAGTGATATTATCACATTTTGATGTCAAGTTGGCAGCTTTATGTAACTTAATTACATATGCAGGTAAAAGGATCTCTCTAAAGCTTTTAACACTTTCAGTGATGAAGTTTTGATAAAACAGATTCACACACTTATAAATACATCTCTGCTCTCAGAAATCTCTGTCTGAAAATGATAGCTGGAAATAGGAATTCCACCAAACAGGTAACAGAAACAGGAGTTCTTCTATTAATCCACTCAGACTACAGCAAGTCAATGAATTCCAAATATGACTAGTATCTTGTTACTGGACAAAGCAGATAACAATTACATAAAATTCATCCTCTTCTTGGACTTTAAAAAAAAAATGTGGATCAGAATGCAAAATTCCAAATGACTAAAATCTCATGCTTCTTGATATATGTATACGTATTTTTTTTACAAGATGATCAATGCTATTTGTTTTCAATGGCAATTCATAACAGCAGCAAAATTCATTACCAAACATAGGAATTAGTAATTTATACATTACCTAATGCTGCTCATGCTTCCAGTTTCTGATCCAAGCTTACATCTCTCCAGTTGGCTAGCTACAATCTGACGTTCAGCTTCAAGTTCTCGAGTCAGTCTCTCAAATTGCAGTTCCTGAAAAAAAATAAATGAAACCATTCATTTTAACTTCTCTCGAGATTAATAAGGTATCTCAGCACATAACAATAATCATGCAAAAAAAAAAAAAAAAAAAAAAAAAAGCTAGTATAGTATCTTACAGGAAAACCTTTTTTGTTTTAACACATTCACAATTCAAGTTTTTGAGGTAACACCTACTCATTCCTTCATTCACTTTAATGATACGTGTCATAGAATCAATAGTTTATCAGGAATGGAATTTAAACAATTCAAGCCATATTAAAGTCATTCACAGTCTACGCAGATCTCTTACTAGAATAAAAATGTCTTTCAAAAGGTGATCTAACTATATTATCATAAGAAAATTTCTATTAGTTAAAAAAAAAAGATGTAAAATTCTGCGGATGATCATATGGCAATTAAAGCTTTTCTAAATGAAAAAAAATCAGTCATCATAGTACAGGCTACTGAAATAAATTATACTGAAGGTATATTGTTACGTACTGAACATGGTTTAATTTCAGCATTTAATGATGTGCAGAAGGGAAACACAAAGTTTTGGACAAAAGCCGTATTAAAAATCCTGTCACTAAATGAATGTATTTTATTTACTCTGTCATGGAAGCCAGACTAGCCCCACCAGGCAAGGTTTATCCATAGACCTCATAAATATATTTCTAAAAAATTTACATTTTTATACACAAGAGACTATTTTCTTAAATAAATAAATAAATTGATAAATAAAACAAGAAAAAATAAGTAAAATCCTTTCTATTCCCTACAGAGCCGTATTTCCCAAATATGGTATCAGTACTTTTATCAAATACAAAATAGAAACGCTTTTAGGGAATTATGTTTTTTTTAATTTTGCCAGACTTTGCTGCCCTTTCATTCTGGTCATAGTCACACAAAATCACGCTCATATGTAAAAGGAAGAAGTTTTCTGGCCTCTCTGTGCATTTGTTGAGGGCTGAAAGAGATGTATTTTCTGAATCCACTTGTTAAACTATTCTTGTGTCCACACAAATGTATTCATTCTCTGTTTCTCAGCCTTTTCTTTCTAAAGAGACCTTCCCGTGCTGCAGAGGTATGGAAGAGGGTGCACAGAAAATGGTCTGGGCTCAGCTCTTAGACCCAACTACGTGCCTCTGAGGAACTTGGCATGTGGGAGAAAGGGGCAGAAGGAAGGATCCAAAAAGTCTTTGTCCTCTCTGCTACCTAAAATCTTTGACCAAGAACCCAGTAGTATATGGAGCCATAAAATTTGTAAGTAGGGAAACAGTAGCTGAAATGGAAGAAGGGAAGGGCTGGTGGCTGTTCTGTCTGACTTAGCTGGGCCACCCCCCTTTGTTTCTATTGTTACTGGCACTGAATGATTTCTCTCCTGCGCTAAACATAAGGGGGAACCACCACACAGATTATGTACAGCAAGAAAAAGTTGGTGTACACTGAAGCGGCCACTAACTTTTTAATTTGACAGAGCTTACTTAATTCTGCATTCATTACTCCAAGCAAGACTACCAAGGGTACACCACCATCAAAAGAGTCAAATTGATGTAAAGAGCAACCAAGACCTAACACTCCTCGCTGAATGTTAATACTGCATCAGGAATCGTTGTTAATATTCTCTGCATGTGCTTTTGTTGTACTCCAAAATGTCTTTTTCTTTGTTAATAGATAACACTACTAAAAATCACCTAACAGAAATCATCTGGCTTAGATACGCCTACTTCACACAGAGTGTTTGCTTGCTCACCTAATAAAATCACTTGTCTGAAAAGAGACTGTAGATCAACTTTCCAAGAGTTGTTATTCAAATTCTGGCCTTATTTGGGTGAAATAATACACTTACTGCAGAAAGGATTGTAACAGAAATGTTATTGAAGTTTTGAAGAACATAAAATCAAAGTGCTATAGAATTTGCTACACGAGCACGCTTATACCTAAGCACATAAGCACTGCGAATTTTTGATAGCATGAAATAAAACAAAACCAAACATAACATAGCTTACTTTCAAAACAAAAGCTGTAACAGCTGGTCTATTCCACAGCCTTTTTAAGTTACTTTATTCTATCATGGCAATGCTACCAATGCAGACTTTGAAGCTTAGCTTAATGGCTTCAGCCGTCCACCTTCACTTCCTTTCCCAGCTGGGGTAGGCCAGACACGTTCTTGTCCACGGCCTAAGAGAAGGCACTTTTTTTTTTTTTCACCTGTAACACCTTTTCCTTTTCTGCTATCTGCATGGTATACCATGTATTTTATGTGCTACGTATTCTTCAGTTAATCACTCCACTGACTACTTTCCAGACATTTCTGTATCTTCCTAACTAAAACCTTTATGCTGCAAGAAAGAAAATGTTCTGAAGACAAATTATTCCTGAATCTGTTCTTCAAAATACACCTTTCTGTATTTGACGACCATCATTTATCGTTCTTTTCTACTCCTTTCTCTTCTCTTCAGCATTCCCCCTCTCATTTCCTAGCACACTTCATGACTCACCCTCCACTAATCTCCTTCAGTCCTACTATACGAATTCCTATTTTAGCAAATTCCCTAAAATTACAGGTTTCGGTAGGCTTTCTCTCTAAACTATTAGTCCCTTATTGAGGGAACACTTCTCTTCTTGAGACGTATAAACCCATGTTTTCTGCTTTCACTGTCCACATTATTTAAGTCCTGCCCTGCAGAGATGAATGGAAAAGGACAGTTGTGCGTACAACCCTTCTTAAACAGGAAGCAGAGAGGTACTGGATCACTTATGGAAAAAAATATCCTTGGGTTTCTAGAGCATGAAAGTGGCTGGAACAGGTAATCAGTAATTTCCTAACTAGCCTGCTTCAATGTCTGCCATTTCTCACTTCATCGTCTTCTATCAGGTGACATCAGAAGTTACCAAGAGAAGGAAGGAGACAACGGTGGGGGGACTGAGGGTGTGTGAGGGGGCAGACCCACACAACTATCCTCATTCCTTATTTTCAACATTCAGTATAACAAAAAACTGTGTTAAGTATTCCCTCATGTGATGTCCAACATGCAGGTCCACAGCATTGCCTCAGGAGCGAAAGAAGAAAAGGACTCAAATAAGAGTAGGGAGAATCTGCTATTCCTTTTCATCAAGAATCTGTCAGAAAAAAATTAATAAGCTTCCTCCTCTTCGTATGAGAAGCAGTTAGAGTGACTAATATTTGAATAAATCCATATGTTTAGATTTCAAGCAGCTGTCACAGTGCAAGAAGACAGAAACTAGAAACAGTATTTGCTTACATTTTATAAAAATAACCACTGAACCTGACTCCATCATTTGTCTTGCTTGTTCTGTTTACAGTCATTTTCGCCAGTTCATGCCATGTTGTGTTATCATCACAACCTTCTATTATTCATCGGAACCAAGCTAATCTGAACGTCAAATTTAAAAACAAATTCCTACCCGCTGATCATGCAAATCTGTTGTCAAGACAATCGCAGAATGAAGAACTGCAGGACCTACAATGCAACATGAAAACTGATCTAAGTAAGGCCACGTCAAACACAGCCTCATAGACTGCAAAGGCCAATGATGCCAATGCAAAGTGCACATGCAAAGGCAACGCAAAGCTGAAGTGACCAGTCTGACAGTCCTTAGCACCTAGCAACAGAGAAAGTGTGGGAGTGTGAAGCCAACAGAAAGATTAGACATCATGATGGGAGTAATCCAGAGAAATCACGCAGGAGAGCAGCTTGGAAAGGGAGGAACTTCATGACAACTTTATCAAATTCTTCTGAAGTGCTAAAAAGAGTACCTATCTGCTAGGGCATGAAGCAATTTGTGTTTAAAAGTCGTAATTGTCCACTATCAACATTTTTTGGGGAAAAAAAAATAAAATTAATTAGTCTATAAAGGGCAACTAAACAGGTTTTCTTTTTCAGTGTGGTAGTCCATCTACCCTCTGCAGCCACTAAAGCATCAAGCAGTAAATAAGACTTGAGGCAAACTACGTGTCTAGCAGTGGTCCAGAAAACTGAACAGGCCCGACCCAAAGTTTCTCATCTGTACCTGCTGAGTGGCTTGTACTGGCTCATTTGCATGTCGGCAGCAGTAAAACAGCTCCAAAGAAATCTGACTGATACCTAAAGCTGATCCCGCCTTACTCTGCCCTTTGCAATCTTAAAAGTAATCCTTCAATCCTTTCACAGACAGATGTGTAATGATGCTGAGCAAAAGGCACAATAAAATTATCAGAGATGGTAGAAAACTGCTGAAAAAATAATTTTAATCTAAACCGAATTTGATCTAAATTTAGGCTGACCAGACTTATGAATTTATTGAATTCCTAAGAATCTTAGCTCCATAACATTAAAAGAGAAAAATTGTCTCACTTTTGACTGTAAACACGCTACATAAAACCACATTGGTACACTGACAGTCATTTAAATCTTCAAATACAGACAAATAACAGTACTGAGGAAAGGTTGGGAATCCCTGGTGAGATGAATAGAGAATGCTTGGTTACAGCTAAACAAAAGAAATGCTCTTGTGGACTGAAGTCTCTTATAGAAATATCTCAGGAAACACAGAACTTCCTAAGGTGCACAGGACATGGAAATGTACAACACTCTCTACCTTGTTTTAATCTATTCAACAAGAGAAGTTGTACCTCAATGTCACAAGCCGTCTGTGTATATTGCTATGCATATCCTACGGCATCATGCATACTTCCATACACTGCACATCTCTAAACTCCCAATTAAGCCATTATTAGCACTGTGGCGGCAACAAAAACTTCCTAACATATCATACTGGAAAAACATGAGCAGCTGCATGCGAGGTACCTACTTCCTGTGGAAAACAGGAAAATCTAGAAAAGTTTAACTTGTTGGAAGTCCTGGAATAGCATTCAGACATGAACGAGACCTGACAGCCCACCCTGCATTTAGAAGGTAAACAGGAAGTCTTGATGCTTTCAAGCCTGATTAAAAACATCACTAGCAACACCCCTATCGATCTGACACTGAATGTTGTTCAGAAGCTTCAAAATTGGGCTTTAGACGGTACCATTCAGCCATTCTAGCTTCTCTTTCTCTGTTATTGGACTGTGTTTTCACTTGTACTGTTCTTACTCTTTTCCATTGAAGCATTTCATTCTTCTCCATTTAATAAAATTAGGGTGTGGGTAACTGCCCAGAACAAGGCAATAATTAGATGAACAGGGCAGTGGAAAATTCCAGTAACTCTGTGGTAAACACGTCTCAGGATCTTAATGGAGGCATAAAAAGTTAAGAGTAAAAAAAAAAAAAAAAGAAAAAAAAAAAGTCTTGGTAATAGCTATGAATGTACCTGTATGAAACTTCAAGTTTCCAGGTGACATCAATTTGGAGGAAGCAATTCATATATTGAAGGGCAGGACTGCCATTCAGACAAACCTTGAGAAGTTGCAGAAACAGACCAACAGGAACATCATGAAGTTCAAGAAAGAAAAAAAAATAAAGTCCTGAATGTCACGAAGTTCCAAAGAGAAAAATGAGAAGTCCTGCATGAAGGTTGGACTAATCCCATATAATCAGGGCAGCATCTCCACAAAAATGATGTGGCAGTCTAGTGGACAAGAAGTTGCGAGTCAGCAATGCAATGCTGTGGTGATGATGGCCAACAATATACTTTGCTGTGCTACCAAGAGAACTGGCAGCAGGATAAGGAAATAATTATCCCTCTCTGTTTGGTAGTCCTGAAGCTGCATCTTGAGTACAGTCCCTGGTTTGGGGCCAAAAGAACAAGAAACACAAGATTTTAAAGACAAAACTTCAGAAGGCCACCAAGATGGTTAGAGGATTGAAGCACATATTGAAAAAGGAGAAGCTGAATGATTTATTTATTTATTTAGGCTGGGGAAGAAAAGTTCTCCTGAGGACCTAATTACAGACTTTTACTACTTAATGGGGGACAGTAGGGAAGACAGCACCAGACTCTAGTTAGAGGTACGTAACAAATGAATGGACAAAAGGCAGCAGTGACAAGTTGCAATAATGCCTTATATCCAGTCAGAATTTGCAAAACAAAAAGACAGAAAAAAAAAAACAAAAACAAAACAAAACATCAAGGGTGCTTAAACTCTGGAAGAGGTTGCAGTTGCCTAGGCAGGTTGTGAAATCTTAAATTTCCATTCTTGTAGTTTTCAACTGCTCATCTGATCCAACACTGAAGCCAGTCCTGCTTGGCGTAGACCTCCGATGGTCTCCAGAGACTTTCCGGGATTCTAGAACTGACAAGTTCTGGGAATTACTGTTCCAAGACATGTGCCAATCTGTTTTATGGATTAGAAGAAGAGACCTGCCCAGAATAGATCGATGACTACCAAACTCTGATCATCATCCTGCTTACAAAAGATACATACGAGTTGGCACAAGTGCTACCATTTTATCAGCTAGAACCTCCATTTTTCTAGTTCATGCACTCACCCTATGCGAGAGCTTTTACAATCACGTGCTTATCTACAGGAGACTAGCATAGCAATTCCCAATTTATGCTGGTTTTCATACGGATTATTTATGAAGTCAAGAACAAGTTTAGATGATCATGTTTAAATATACACTATTTCTTCCTTTTCATGTAAGATTACTTCAGAGAAATCCCTTTCATGCCTTTAAAAACTTTTACAGAAATCAGACCCCATTTTATTTTCTATTTTTTGGATTCTGATACAAATGAGGTCACAATTACATTCAGTTGCATGTTTCAGCTCTCCAGGCACACTGCCCTGGTTCCTCTTTGAGTTACAGGCAAGCCTGGCTCTCTGAAGGCATACTGCCCAATTGCCTGGACTTCTGTTCCTAGCAAAATTACATTATTTCTTCTCTATCACAATCACCAAAGTTATTCAAATTATTTATTTTTTTTTGTTACAAATTACCCAGTCCCTTTTAATTCCGTTTTTCCTCCTGTTTTGTATTCAGCTTCCATCTTTTAGCTCTCTCCCTTTTTTTCCCCTTCTCACTAGTTTTTGCATCCCTTGCCAACACACACAATGGTTTATCATGCACCATGATTGCTGTGGTATTCCACTTCCTCTCAGGCAAACTACTTCAGTCCCCAAAGTAATGAAATGTAAGCAAAAGCCTTGGACTGTTAGGACAGGATTAGAACTACTAAGAGCTTTCTTATCTCATATGTTGGCTACTACTCCTTTCGGAGTAGCAATGTAAAGAGGATGTAAGATAAATTGACTTTCTAACTCACTTTGACTTGCTTTAGGGCTTATTAATTGTAAAGTTCAAGGTGGTAGCAAAACAAAACTTCTGAGACACTGGATATTCTCCAAAGAGAGTGAGAGAAACAGGGCTGGAGTTAAGTAACAGATCCTGACTCTTCAGTATTAAATTGGCCTGAAATTGTAATCCTGGTTTACTCCTCTGCTGTCAAAGATTTACTAAATCTATGTTGAAAATAATAACATTTTAAAAAATCCTTTTATGGTGGCAGTTTTTGGAGCCCAGTTTTGCATGCTCAGGAAATCTAGCACATCAGACAGAACTGTGGACTGATGCCTTTTACCTTAATCTTCTGATACATATCTGTAGGGCATTTCTGTTCTGAAAAGAGCAACGTAGCCCTGTTATAGCCGGAAGATGCTTATGATGATGTAAAGATTATTTGTATGGTTTAAAGATGTGAAAAGCTAAGAAAGTGAAACAATGTGGTTTCATGAAGTGAAACTTCTAAAAATGATGTGGACAGCAAAGCACCGAGAGAACACTTTTTGATTCTGACAACACACTCAGGTTCCACTTTTCTTTCTTCTCTGATCTATAGTCTGCTGTGCATTATGTCGAGATGCTAGTGATACCTACAGAGGTGTCAGTATACTCACCAACATATATACATACTAAAGCCACACAACTCTTTGCATGCAATCTTTTTGTCAGTGTTTATAAATTCAAAGTCTTCTCCAGCATCTCACTCATGGGGTTCTCCAGTTCTCCATTTATACGTCTCTTACTAGTCTTCCCTTCCAGAGTTTTGAAGTTACATGTCATCCTAGGCATTGCATGCAGATGAAGAGCAAGCACTATAAATCCTGCCCAGAATGGTCTTAAGGAATTAGAGATGTCTGGTCCCTTCCTCTTCTCCTGCTTCCAGTGGAGAAATTATTCAGGTGAACAATCTTCTCTCTTGTTTTCACTTGTCTTGTACGAGACTGATTTCTCAATCAATACATAGACTGTCAGTGTAGTACATCCAAGAACAGACTGCGTAATTTGCAATTATCATTGAATGTTTGAATTAATCAGGATTGTGGATCTGAATATTATCATGAGTAGCTATTAAAGGACTAGTCATTAATATGTTGGTCAGAGATTCAGAAATTATATAGCAAAGCAAAACAGGCTAGTTATTTTTTAGGATAACTTACTCTATGTAACCAAATGTCTACAAGATTTTGTTCTTCTTTTCTTCCAGCTAATAACACAGAAGCTTGATTTTCTGCATACTTTCAGGACTCAAGTTTGCTACACTTACTAAATGTGGCTGGACTTTCAAACAAATAGAGAATTATAATGAATCTGATTTTATAATGTTTTTAAACAACAACAACAAAAGTCTAGTATTCTAGCAGAGAGTACATTGATTAGTCAAATAAATTACATATATCTACTACTCTGAAGTAGTAAAGAAAAAAGGAAAGAGTCTTTCAAACAACATTGGCTAAAAAGTTGAGCTTAAGGACTGCAAGCCCTCAAGATTTACTCATTTTCTCTCACAGATGATTCTATGGCAGTAGCAGTTAAACTTGATAGTCCAAAATAGGCTTCTGAATTTTTCCTCTTTCATTACTTCTGCCATTAAAAATACAAAAAGATGAGAACTAGTACAATAATTAGACAATTCATTCCTTTTCTGGCTACCCTGCAGAAATATCATGCATTAAGGTAATTCCCAACAGATTCATATTGTTTCTTATGAAAGAGAAAAGCAATTAGTAACGAAAATGTTAGTTTTAAAAAGGTAACATTATGATCTTAATGTGGTATGAATAGGCTCATCATTTGAACAAAGTAAAAAGGTTTTCATAATGAAATTACAGTCTAAAAATTACCTGTTTGAAAACAAGAAGGAAAGGAACACACAGTTCAGAATAACACTTGTAGTGTGGACGAAGATAATTTCTTTAATTTGACTGTAAGGTCTTTATCTAATTGAATGAAAATAACTTGTATGGGTTGACACTACAAAAACACAGTATGGAATCTGCAGTACTGGCTGTCTAGTAACAGAGAGACATTTTGAAAGAGGTTAGAGAAGCAAGGAGGGTACAAAATTAATAGTTCTGGGAGTCTTCTACTCTCTCTATGGCTTGTACAGTCCACAGGAAGGGTGACAGCAAGACATCACACAGAGACTGGATTTTGGATCCCAGCGTAGGGAGTGTTCAGGATGCCCACAAGAAAAGACCGAATTCTTGCCATAGTCTCAAACAGTGGACAAAAGATGATTTGACACCTTGCAGCTGAGAAGTTGCTCTTTAGCAGTGATCATTGTGTGCTCAGATCTAACTTCCCTACCAAAGCCAGAAAACTGACCAGTTATCACAGAATCACAGAATTTCTAGGTTGGAAGAGACCTCAAGATCATCGAGTCCAGCCTCTGACCTAACACTAACAGTCCCCACTAAACCATACCCCTAAGCTCTACATCTAAACATCTTCTAAAGACTTCCAGGGATGGTGACTCCACCACTTCCCTGGGCAGCCTGTTCCAATGTCTAACAACTCTTTCGGTAAAGAAGTTCTTCCTAACATCAAACCTAATAAAGAGAAAAACAAAGTCGAGCATTAGCTAAGAGTTAAGTCCTCACAGGTAGCACGATATGGCATCCTTAATAACATCATACTGGAAGCACATGCAGGGCCAACACAGGAGTCAAGAAAAGCTTAAGACACAACAACAAGAAGTTAGTACAGTGAAACGGGAAGGCAAAGGAAGTCAACGGAAACAAAAAGTCTCCTTCTGAAAGCTGAAATCGTATTCCTCCTAAGTGACCATAAATACTGACAGGTTGAACATAAAACCACAAGACAGGACAATATGGTTTTGAGGGGCAAATATCCAAAGGCATCAAAGCTAACAGCAAATCCTCCTTCAAATGCATCAGGAGCAAAAAGCTGCCTGGGGACTCTGTAGGGCCACTGTGTGATCAGGATACAAAAGGGTTCACTGAAGAGAAACTAAGTGATTCCTTCAGAGAGGTTTGTGCTAATTCATGGGAAATTCCTGTGGTAAGAACTCACTGAGGGAGTTTTATGACAGAATCTATCAGAAATTGAAGTGACTTCAGAATAGGTTCATGAAACACAGCGATGAAATAAACAGTGCCATCTCATCGTCCAGTTTATTTCCTCGGGAGTTCTCAAGGAACTAAAAACACGCATCCCTTAAAACTCATGCAGTACCTGAGAACTGAAAGACACTGAATTTGGTGCCAGTTTCCAGGGAGATTTGATTTGTACCAGGCCAATTAGTAGGGCCTGTTGCATGGAACAGAATTAGCGGACACCGTGATAAACATGAACTACTTATCCAGATGGCTTCTGTATGGCAAAATACTTTCTTAAACAGGAGATATAGAGCTAAACAGGAGATAAGGAGATAAAGGGTAAACTCTCACAGATGAACGTGTCCACCAGTGAAGTTCTCTTTCAACACTGATTAATACACATACAACCGACCTGAAACAAGGAGGGTACAAGAGCGTGACCATGTTTGCCAATGATACAGAAGCATGTATGACAGTAAGGTTGATTACATGAAGTTTTAGAAAGATCTTTTCACAGTCTGGAAAAGCAAAATGGGAGATGCAGTTACAGAAGGTGATCCTCAAGGTGAAGGGGATCCTTTGGGAGTCTGCTCCATTTTGCACTGCTCTAGTGCTTCTTTCTCCATCTGAGCTCTCTGTAGCTCACTTCTTTCCAGCTAATTTCTTTTTATGCCTTCTCCTTTTCCTTCTTAAGAGGTTAGACCTACTCTTGTGCTTCAAGAAGCAGCTGTAGAAGAAAATCAAGACTCCAGACACTTAAACTTTCCCACTGTGTTCCTGTAATTCCAATGACATTGCAACTCAGACCATACAAGGAACTCCATTTCTTCTGTTTTGTTCTCCAGAGTGTGAGGATTGGTGCACAGGCACTTGAGATGATGTCCCATCTGCTCCTTGCCTCCAAGGAGCGCATCATAGCCTCCCCTCTCACTCTGCTCCATACGTGCTTTCATACTGTCCCCTCTGGCCTTGCTTGTCTCCAATTCTTTAACCCTAGCTTCAAGTCCAATTTATTGTCAGAGAGAATTGGAAAAGATGTCCCAGCACCTGTTTGATAAGTGTCTCTCTTCTCCCCATGTAGCTCACAGTGGTTGAAGAGTGTCACTTGATTATGGAAGCTGAAATACTGTCAGTGACACCTGCCACACAGGTAGGTGTTGACCTAAAAAATAAGCCCACTTCTGCCTGCACTCTTCCCTGGCAAAACTGACTAGAAAATCTGAGGACCTGTCTCCTTGACTTCAACCTGAAGGTCACTGCAGTCTTGCTTAACTTTTTCCAGGTCACACTTCACAATATTATTGGTTCCCACATGGAAGGGCAGTGAGTCTTTGGGCTTGATGAGTCGTTAGGATTCTTGATGGAAGCAGCCAGCATCCCATGACTGTGTGTCAAGTCACCAGATGCACACCAGTTTCCCACAGAAAGGACTCTCCTGCTGCTGATACTGTTTCTTCTCCCTGACTGTTTAGACCTGTTAAGCTGTTGGCCTGGTTATCTCTTCCAGAGGAATGTATTCATCTTTCCATTCTATTGCCAAGACTCTGCATCTGTTCTTCAAGCCTTTTTTTTTTTTTTTTTTTTTTTTTTTTAAATGAGAGTGGAGCTGCTGCCTTGCTGCCACAGGTCTCAAGCTTCCAGGGTGGCTTGTTTTGCTATTCTTTCCCCTATTTAAGTTTGCTTCTGATCTTCTGCTTTCTGCACAGAGGCCTCAGATATTGTCCCTGCTACATCGCTGAAATCTTCTTTATTTCCTGCTCAGTCACCCTACTGAAAAATAACTTACCTGCACTGCATGCAGTTCCTACGCCTGCCAGCTCCACAGTCCATTAGGATATGTGCCCCAGAGGTGAAGCCCCTATCCTGACCCCTGCCCAGTGAAGAGCAGCAGGCCCTCCCTGCTCTCACTTACCAAGAGTCTGCATTCCCTCCCTCAGGAGCTCTGGCTTGGTCAATGCCTCTGTCATCATATGAACAGCCCTATGGTCAGCAGCATCACATCACCAGTGTTTGATCACCAGCTTTACTACCACAATGTTATGCCACTGAACAAGGGAAGTTCTGCTCTTTTCATGTCAGAAATGACGTGGCAGAACTGAAAAGACGGAGAGAAGGGCTGCAACGATGATCAAAGGTATGAAATGGATTTTCTGCCAGGAAAAACAGAGATGTGGTGCTTCCATCTGGAAAAGAAACAACTTAGGGAGGATATGACCGAGGTCTACAAAACCCTATACGGCATATTCATTAGCTCTTCCAAACCAGAAAGTAGGGCATAGCAAATGAATAAGAGGCAGACTTGGAAACAGGTGAAAGAAGGTGGTTCTTTACCTAAAGGACATGTTTATTGATGTTTACTAAACACACAATGAATTTACTGGGTTGTCAAAATGTGAAAACAGGCAGGTTTTTATTATTATATTGCAGTATCATGTATTTCCTTCTTCTTACTCTTCCTTCCGCATACGGTCATCGATTGCCACAAAACAGAAACCAGAAAACATAATCAATCACGTATATATATATATATTTATATTTTCATATATATATTTTCATCCACAAAACATCCAGACTTGGAATCTGGACCATTCCTCCAGTATAACACAATGTTTTTAATAAACAGCCAAACAAAAGCTGTGCAGTATTCATTCCATGGAAAATGGAACACAAGAATTTGATGCACTGTAGTGGATCTGTGGCTATGATTCTGGGAGATCAGACATAAAAATGACACTTCCAGAAGTATCAGTCCTCACTAAAACAATGAAGCTGCATTCACAACAACAGTGATTACAGACTCTTGGTTCTAACACTAGTCATCTGCCACCGAAACGTCAGTAGATGAAAATGGACAGAAGCATCTCTACAGGGATGTTCCTTACAGCAGAGATAACCAGCCTTACAGCTACAGTACAATTATAAAATAAGAATGCCATAGGAATCATTGGTATTTATCATCAAAATGGGAAGAAAGTAATTCAAATCAATGAATCAACTTGTTCCATAACTGCAATCAGGGTATTTCATTGACATTGCTGTAGAAGTCACCTGAAGTTTAAGTCATTATTACAGCAAAAGACAACAATCAAAACTGGATCTAACCTTGCATGATGAATGCAGAAGCCTTATTCTGGCAACATCATTACCTCCAACTATTCTGTGCAAGACCAGGTACATATAATGCGTATCGTTACAGCCCCAGGGCATGAGCACAGAGCAAGCAGATAGGAATTCGTGCTCCCTTTTCAGAACAGACTGTTTTTTGGTATCAGAGTTGCTGAAGTAAGGCAAAGTATAAAACAAAACAAAACAAACAAACAAACAAACAAAACAAGCCAGACAACACTGAATTTTAAACTCAGCACCTCAAGCTAATACAATGGCAGGAAGGGGTGTGGGGGTGTAAGAACTGATCTCCAGCCACAGTTTCCAAGCTATGGTCACCTCCCATCTTAAATCTGCCTCCCCTGACCGCGGTGGGAGCGGGGGCTCAGCGAAACATAGGCTCCCTGCTCCCCAGATCTGGCAGCGCCTGCGTGCCACAGACATAGGCACCGTCTCCATGGCAGCACGAGGAAAACCGCTCCTGCCACGAACCAAGGCCGTGCCTGGGCCCTTGCTCTTACTTCACGCGTACAGATGAAGGCTGACATTTCTGAATGATCTTGGCTAGCTTAAGCTGTGAACCTGGAACGGCAGCGCACGCTTGCACAGCCTATCGAGGACATGAGATGACTCTGGCCAGTTGCAACCCACCTGCTCGGACACCGCAAGGCAGTATCTCAGCACCACACTAGGCCCTGAACACACATGACAGAAATCTTTGCAGGATCACAGAAGGGTTGAGGTTGGAAGGGACCTCTGATGGTCATCTGGTCCTATTCCCATGCCCAGAAAGGGCCACTTAGAGCAGGCAGCCCAGGACCACACCGGCATGGTTTCTGAAGACCTCCAAGGGGGTGGCAGACTCCACCACCTGTGCCAGTCACCTGCAAAGGGCAGAAACACTTTCTGATGGTCAGAGGGAGCCCTGTGGCCCCACCACAGCTTCAGCAGAAGGGAAGAATCACCTCCCTCAGCCTGCTGGCAGCACTCCTAATGCAGCCCTGGAGACCGTCAGGCTTTTTTGCTGCAAGGGCACACTGTTGGCTCATGTTCAACTTGGCACCCACCAGGACCCTCTGGTCCTTTTCTGCAAAGCTGCTTTCCACCTGGTTGGCCCCCAGCATGTCCTGGTGCCTGGGATTAAATGGCGCACCCCGTTTTTGCAACGAGACCTACCAAGGTTACTAAGGGAAATACCGTCTCAGGAGCAGAAAACATTGACTAGCCTTTCCAGAGGAGTCTCTGCAGTCCAGAATACACAAGTACTAGTGGCATTTGCAATGCTAAACTGTAAGAATAGAAGAAAGACTGCTTAATTTGCTGGGTCTGCTCTGTTGTCTATTCCTTGCATATTTCAGATTATGTAACCACTTGAGGAGGAAAATGTGAAATCAGACTGATTACTTAGCAAGTGCTGGGAATTTATGAAGTGATTTAATCTTTGGCATAAAAAGGAAGCCTAAATATTTAGTGTACTGAAGTCAGGTTTTTAAGCCAAATTTCATCTCTACCAAAACTTGTATTATTATTGTGTTGGTTTCCCACTCCTAAAGCTTGATTTTTATTCAGTAAAGACTGATTTTTCTTATTACATGGCTGGCAAAGTCTATATGTTTTCCAAAAGCAAAGTCACTTGCATTAGAATGAAAGAAATAATTTAATGGGATGCACTGACTGTACTCACTCCACTCTACTTCATTTCCTCAAACAAGAGGCTGCATTGACTGAGAGAGACACTTATCTGGCTCATGTCCATTGCACAGCAAAGTCATAAAGAGAGAGAAAGGGAGAAAGCAATACAGCCTTCCCTCCCTTGAATACATTCAAAAAAAGTGGGCAGAGACCCATTTGCAACAGTGTTTTGGGATGCATTTGACAGCTACATCGGAAAATAAAGCATCTCCAGCTACTTTATGTACCCCCCTTCCCCTCCCCCAAGAGCAAAACCCTCTACAAGTGTAACACTACTTCAGGGATTTTGAAAAAAATCTAGCTCTTATAAATCAGATCCCTTCCCATTCAGCAGCTTCATATCCCCATACAGCAGAACAGTTCCTCCCTCTTCTTCCAGTTCGTGCTCAACACAGGGAAGTAGTACAGAGCCCTCAGAATCACTCATCCCAGATGCATAAGGCAGTCTCTACATCCAAGAGGAACTACGAAAAACTAACCCTTTTTCTATTATGGAGTTCGGCAACCTCATTATTATCAGAACCCGGGGAAGAAGCCTCCTGGAGGCCATTGAAGTGGGTACCAATTATTTATTTACGAACAGAATTTTAGTTTCATTTGACAAACTTGCAAAGCATCTCTCAATCCAGGAAAACATGCTTTGGTTTACCTGCTATTGAGTTTACAGGCAGTTTTATGCACGTTACTACTCTGGGCACATTTTCTACCATTCTCATCACTACGTTTCTCACAAAAAGAGGATGGCAGGAATCTCTGTAGCAATATAGTACCCATTGCTCTCAATACAGAACTTAAGTCAAGATAATTCACAATATTTTACCTAGAAAAATACTCCATAGTTTAACTCCCAATAAAACGGAGACTACAAAGTTACACATGGTGAAAGAAACTTTAGAAGCAGTCATGGGAGAAATAACACTGGGTTAAAAGGACAAGAACTATGTGTTCTGAACCATAAATTCAAATATTTAGAGCTGGGAAAGCTTTAGATAATCAGATCCAAGACACTGTAACTACTCAAAGTGCCAAATTTAAATGACAACCACCATATGTAAATGATCTAATTACAAACATGAACACAAAATACTTTGCTGAAAACCAGCAGGAGACGTCTTGAACAGTTTAGAAAGAAGAAAAAAATATACTTTAAAAAAATATCACAGTGTATGTAGAATAATGAGGTCTCCTAATAAATACTGAATCTTATTTACTGAAGTTTTGCTGTGCGATTCAGATGTTAATTTCATGCTGCATTAAACGAACGACAGATAAAAACCCCTTTAAATGCTCACATCTGCTTTAAAAAAAAAACTCAGTTTGATACGATTTTGAATTAACCTTACAAAAAAATTGCATTTAAATTTGCAAGTCACAATGACTTATAATTTTTATAATTCTAGTAGTGGGAATGGAGAGAGAAGGGCCTGGAAGACATAGGATAATCTACTCATACCTGCAGACTGACAACAAGACCTTTTGATTATAGGACACCTAGATTCACCACCAGTTTAATTTATACTTAAACAGGCCTGAAGAACAATGATTAATAACTTAATGATCTAAGGATTTTATTAAAAACAATTAAGGATTTTAATATTATATTGATTGGGTTTGGCCAAAGTTTTATTTTGTTCATTTCAGAGTTGACTACATTCCTGGTGCACACACACAACGGAAAACCAAAGGCAAAAATAATTCAGTTAAATAAACCTATGGGCTTTCAGGCTTTTCTTTTTCCCCCAAGGATGAAGTTTGAAAAGTGTGTAATTTATCTTCTCTCTCTCTGTGAAGGTACAAGGTGTCCAGTCTTGTTTTCTCACAACAACAGCCTTCTAGATACCAAAACCACAAAGCAAGCTTAACGTTTAAGTAAGTTTGGAAAGAAAGGAAAAAACAAGAAAGACAAGAAAAAAAAAATATTAAAGAAAATCAGCAACTGAGACAGTACACTCACTACATGGCTGCTGCAACAGGTGGACTGTTTTGTAAGATTAGCAGCCTACCATAAAATCCTTCTCCGTAACACAGCGAACCACAACGTGACAGTAGATAAACTCCATTAGAGTGAATTTAAGCACATGTATCCATGTAGACAGAATATCCCAAACATCTGCCCATGTTTTTTTTCTATACTTTGTTGATGCTGCTGTCATCTGGACACATTATCCACACGTCCCCTGAAACCATGTATTGCAATTTCCATCAACTGAAATTACACCTGCTGAAGAGGGCAGAACTGATCGACTACAGCTTCTCCTGCTGTTGAGCTCAGACAAGCTGTTCATGAATTCAGCAGATGTTTTGGTAAACTAGGCCAAACTGATCTTTTGAAATCAATTTTCAACTTCACAAAAAATATATATAAATGCAGAGTAAAAGTCAGTGCTCTTCACAGCTATAAGTTCCCTCTTAGTGCATGCTTCAAAATATCCTCGGGGACCAGCATGAGATGATAACAAAAATACGTAATGAACAGTAATTCCCTAACACGTAGCAGTATTTTTATGTCATGACAGAAAGGCATCTGGAAAGAGTAGGGGCAGTGCAGACCATCAATAGTGACTGAGCTCCCATTGGAAAGGAGGCCAACCTAGTGCCCAAAAGTTCCTGTAAAAATCACAGCAGATGCAGAAGCACTTTCATTCCCCTCAGTGTACAGATTTCATTTTTCCAAATTGCCTTCTGAGATTTTTAAAGGGAATAGCATTTTTAAAGGGAATAGCATTTTTAAAGGGAATAGCATTTTTTCTTAAATAAACTTACTCTGTCATTCGGAAAAATCAATGAGACAACTTCAAGTCCCTGTGCCATCTCAAAATTGCAGCTGATTTCTTCAAAATAATAAAAAACAAAGCCATTTGGTTGAGCTTTCCAAAAACACTGAAAATAAAAGTTTAAAGGAAGAATAGTTACACAAGCAGGTTGTGCAACAGCTTGGGTAACATGCCTGTGCCCCAATACAAGTTGCACTGATTTTATGGACAGCATTTCTGTTTTTCAACAGCCAGTATTAATTAGGACACAGATTCAGTGTGTTTCCTGTCATACAAACATAAAAGTAAGGACAGGAGTCCCTGGCAGGACAAAAGATTTAAAAACAAATCCATTCAGAGTTTGTCCAAAGATATATCCAGAGTCTATTTGGAGGTCACATCCAACCAGGCAATTTGTTTGGCTGCCTTATCTTGCATGCAGGCCACAGCCATCCCTGTTGTACTACTTACTAACAAAAGGAGGTTATTTACAGAAACCAGTGTCTGGACACCTTGCCTCTACATTTATCCAAGCTCATTTCCATTCTGGGGCAGTATAATGCTGATGCTGAAAACTAGAAGTAAGAATAGGAAACAGTAATAACCACTGCTGCCAGACTTTCCGAGCTGAAGCAATGCAGTAGCCCCAAGTTTCTGAACATGCTACAGGAAAGAAATGGAATAAAGGGATATTGACAGTCTAAACAATATCATAGATTTTGAACATTCAAAATACTGAATTTATTTCTAGCAACCCAGAAACTAATAGTTGGGATCAATATCTGAATTAATTTTTGTTTTAAAAATCTCAATTACTTCGAAAAAATGTTTGAAAACTCAAAAGTTTACTCTACAAGACACACTTTAATCTGCATGTATTTACAGAAAAAATAAAGCTGCACTCAAAAAAAAAAAAAAAAAAAGGTAATTTTTGCATTTGCATTTCTCTTTATGAGCAAACGAGTCTTCACTTATCCCTAGGAGCAAGTTTACTATAGCCATATGTGCAATTTCTAAGCACATCAACAACTAAAAAAGAACACAGAATTCAGTTAAAAAAAAACAACTTCTGCTTTTAGATGAACTCATGCAATTCCCATTGAAAAACATACCATATGCTTCAATACATAACATCAGGCAAGAGAAGGACAGCCCTAAGCCAGAGCAGCCTTCGGGAACTTAGCAAGCCTCATTCATAACAAGGTAGGATGGCAGGAGCAAACACGAGTAAAAGCCTAACAGAGGAAAGGAAGTGGTGCAGCACTGCCAGAATCACTGACACAGTTGGTTACTCCTGATGTGACATGCTTTATTCCTAGTTAAAATTAAAAAAAAAAAAAAAAAAAAGAAAGACAGTAATGTCAAAGAAAATGCTGTTTCTGAAAGTTGTATAAGCCAGAGAAGGTGACTATCACAGTCAGGAGATCCAGTACAAGTAAGACCACCACGCAGTCTGGCAGACGAGACCCTTCGAACTGCTCAAGACTTCCTCGATGGTCTCATCAACCACACAAACACTTCAAATATGAGAACACCTAAAACAACCCCAATATAATTATGATAGCTGCCCTGATGATAGGTTTGTGCTGGTATGGTGTATTGGACACACGCGCCTTACTTGCTGTCACATGTTGCGATTACAAGCGACGGTCTCCTTGTCAGTGCTGTATTTCTGAACCTAAACATGGGCTGGATGGTAATCACCTACAATTACATGGCTGTTCGATGACTTTGTTGTTTACATACAATAACAATAGTTCACAGTCCAAAACATATGGGATTTGGCTACTAATTCAAGCAGCTAGCATCTTATCCTGTGAAACACTAGCACTTAAGAGCATGCACCTGCAGGAAAGTGGTTGACAAACTGAACCTTAGGCAAAATTATCCCGCCTGTTTGTTTCTCTTAAATATCACCAAGCATGATTTCCACTGCAACTCAAAGGCTGAGATGTACCACGTCATTTCAGATGCTGAGGGTATAAATACATAATCGCATACTCAGTGGTCTATTGGTGTTTCCAGAACCCCAGTACAGGTGACATTTTCTGCAAAGGGAGAAATTCACAAACATAGCACACATGCTCTGGAGAGGTGCTGTTGTTTGTATGCAAATCTTCCCTGACACATGGGGAAACTGACAAAATTTAAAGATCCTGACACAACAGGCTAACAAAGATGCCCTAAACATGCAAGTCTGAGGAAGGCACTGTAACAGCTTATCCGTGAAATGAAATCCTGTAACTTTCAGGTAATGTTTTCAGGTAGTCCTCTGGATAGCGTACTCTTTGAGTGCACAGAAGAACTCCTTCCCAATCTCTTGATCCATCCTACTTTAGTGGAATCTAATATCCAAATGCATACAAGAACACCGGAAAGGTGCTTTGGGTCTCACTCAACACATGGTGATGGATTTGTAAGTCTTGCTGCTTGCTTCCTTCCTTCCGACCATCGATCTCCTGTTAGCATGCTGTTAAAGAGCAGCAGCCTTTCCTTTGGAGTTAGAAGGATTGATCTCTGAGCTGGAAGTCTGAACAAAAAACAGACCCTGAGAACCTTTTAAAGGATCTGCATATTGTTTAGCCTCCTTTGCCCTCCCTGAAGTCTAGACTTATCTTCAGGTCCAGCACAGAGCTACAACTACAAAGCAAGTTAACTTCTGGCCCAGCCAGCCACCTGGAAGTGAGCACTTAGCACCTCAGAATGAAGGAAGGCATGCCTGAGTTAAAGTCCTACACATACCAGAACTTAGTGACAATATATGACATTCAGCTCCTACAGTATTTATTATGCACTGCACAGGTTCATATGATAATTTAACATTAAATTAACGATGTAATTTTAAATTACTGTTAAGCACTGTGAAAATAACACACTGTCAAAGTAAAAGGTACTGTGAACAAAAGTGTTAGGAAGAGTGTTTTGTGAAATGTTAGTCTTCAAAGGCAACTTGTGGAACGAACACAGCATTACATGCACGTTCTAGGTAAAATTCTTATTTAAATGCAGAGCTCATTTTGATATTGTTTACATTTATGTAAATCTGCACGGTATATAAATGTGCATGTGCTTTTAAACAACTGCAGAACTTTATTTAAGAGGGACATTGGCACTTGAAAAGCCCTGTTATGGGTACACTTTAAAAGAGAAAGTTTTTCTTGTTTAAATATTTATAAGAATAAATTGCATAGGGTACCTAGAGCAATAGCAAAATAATAGCTGAAAAGCTAACAAAATAATAGCTATTTAACCTTGGAAATAATATTAGAACAATGGTCTTTAAAAAAAGAAAAACAAAAACAAAACAACCAGTACCACAATAAAACATGGATTGTCTGCACATCAGTAAATGCAGCTATCTGTGGTAATGAGATACTGGAGACGCATTCTGATCTGCTCTAAAAATGGATGTGAGAAACACCCAGAGTTGAAGCCCTATGACAAAAATGAATGAAAAATCTATATACTCCATTATGTTACTGAAAATAATTTCCTACCCCTGTAACTACAATTTCACTACATTTCATGTTTTGATTGTGAATGCACAGCATCTCTTACAGAAGCTCTATTACTTCTGATGAAAATTACTAGCATTACAGTACCAGAGCATCCAGGCTTAAAGTAAATGGAGTCAAAAGAAGGAAATATGGTTCATGCAAGGGCTACTCAATACAAGTTTTATACTACATACGAGGATGTGAATAGTTAGAATAAAACTGCTCTATATTATTTTCTATATGCTTGTTCAATTAATCATTTAGAAGAAAAAAAAAACAACAACTATTAATCTAATCCTAGCACCACCAGATCACTTATTGGGAATTATTTTTTAAGTATCTGTTCTTTGTAAAAATTAAACTAAAACAAGTCAGTCTTTGAAGCATTACAAATGTTGAGCCCATGCTTTTCTACTGTGATGTCTAACCTCATTACTGTTTAGAAGGAAACAAACTTGATTAGGATGCTGAAAGAGTTAGTTAAAATGTTTTTTAACAGTTTATACACAAAATACATTTTTTGTTCTTTTAACCACATCTTTCTAGATGAACAGCTTCGAGCAATTTTTGTAGATAAAGCTGGTGATATTTCCTCCTCCACAGGTTATACCAATATGTGATTTCATTCAGTATGCCCGAAGTCACTTAAAGCAGCTGTGCATTTGCTGAAACAACGTCACACTAGAAGACCTATGACCCCTGAAAGCTCAGGTAAGTTTCTTCCACAGCTGGAAGTGTACCATAAAGCAACCCAGCACAGACCTACCTTCTCCAGGTCAGTTAAGCTGCACTAACTTCAGTAGATCTCATTATCTTTTTTTAAAACCATCTGAGAACTTGTTCTGGCTTTTATTGCAAGTCACTGATTTGGTTAGAAAAGAAAGCACTGGAAACAAATTAAAAATATGTTCTTTGACCCAGCAGCCACAGGTTTCCTCCTTAACGGCACTGAATTTCACACGAGAACTGAGGGACGGTTCCCTCCCAAGCTAATGGCAGGGACTAAACTGATAGAAGCTTTTTTGAAGGACTCACAGGGTAAGTCTGAGCATCAGTTATGTGGAAAGTTTTCTAAAAATTGTCATAGCCTAGGAGTATTTGGCTGTGCACAAATAATGGCTTCCAGCATTAGGAAAGAAAAAAAATACGTCGCTGGCCAGTGCAAGCTGAAGAAAAGGAGCACAGCCCAAGCACGAGGAGAACTTAGAAAACTCACACTGAGCCATTTGTATGCTCAACACTTCATCTGAAATGTGGCCACTGAATTTTTTAGCACATCCAAACCAGATGAGTCAGCTGTGGAGCCAAAGGAAAACTGCTCTGAAACCAGAGCAGCGCTGATGCATAACACTTCATCCCTGAAGGACAGAAGAAAAAACTTTAAAAGTCTTTTTTTAAACCTCTGCTATCAGATCTTTTAAAATTATTTTTCTGTACTCATTGACAAGTTTTCCAAGTTATAAGTCTCTTGCTTGTTGACCAAAATGTGAGAACAAACAGCTTTGACAGTCCAAAAGAAAAACATTACAAGGTTTGTGCTATCACTGGGGCCAGTGATAAAATATTGGCCCATCTTAAGATAAGCCACTAAAATAATAATAATTATTACAAAAAAAATGTAATATAGCCTCTTCACTTTTATGTTATTATCTACATTTTAGCCAAAAGTACCCCTTTGATATTATTGATTATGGATGAACTTTCATATCTATGCAAGAGAACGTTAGATTTTGGCATATCACTTCAGCATGCTTGTAATCTTCAGCAATTCAGAAAAGTTGAAGTTATACACATTGAAAAGGGAACCACGTCAGCTAAGGTAAGA
The DNA here is from genome assembly GCF_964035555.1 of Netta rufina. Taxonomy (NCBI): domain Eukaryota; kingdom Metazoa; phylum Chordata; class Aves; order Anseriformes; family Anatidae; genus Netta; species Netta rufina. The sequence goes on along the minus strand of NC_140124.1, from coordinate 83,056,922 downwards.
AATCAAGATAGAACTGCCTATAAATACTGAAACTATAATACTAATAAATTCACTCAACACCAAAAGAATGAGGGGACCAAGAGACAGAGGCTAACTCGACCGTGTTTTACCTTAGAATTACCACAAGGAAACTGAAACACATGAAGATGCAGAGGTTTCACGAGTACGAGATGAGCACCTGCACAACCAAGGCTGGAAGGAGGATGCTGTTGTTTCCTGTGCAGTTTGCTGGGCCACGCTGCGGGCTGGACAAGCAGCCTACCTTTCTCTCACCACAGCATAGAGCTAGAAAGCAAACTATGTACTAGAAAGCAAAGACATCTGCCCGCAGTTCCCAAATGAACGATTTGCTACCACTCCAGGCACAAATATCCTTAGACAACACTTGTACAACCCTAGGAGAATGGTTATAGTCAATATAAATCTTTATTACATGATCAAATTATCTTGGCACATGCCACACACACACTCACTGATGATGCTATTTAAACAATGCAAGCCTCCTTTTAATGAAGACAAAAATCAATATTCATCACTATCAGTGAAATGAAGGCCACAGCAAGACAATACACAGTGACATTTTCCTCAGTGCCAGGTCATCATCAAAGGATCTAATGTTATATCTCACTGTTTCAAATATTATCTGTTTCACTGCCTAAGGCTTCAGCAGTGGCTGTCACTGAATGCTCATTTCATCCTCTTACAGCGTTTCTTAGCCCAACAGGGAGAAGCATCCAAACTCTTAGCGTCTCCAACAACTTCTACAGCTGTGGAAGTTGTTCAGCTTCAGGATATTTCAATCCACTAAGAAGGAAACTTTTAGCATTGGTCGAAGCACAAGTTTTAAACAACATGGATAATTCACAGGCACTATACTAACTATACTTTATGCTTTTTTCCTATCCACTCCAAAGTTTTGATCTGCCCCGCTTCACTCCTCTGCTGTGCAACCAGGGCCCTGAGCTGAGCAGCATGGTCACACACCGCAAATTTAGAGGGTGAGGTGCAGGGTGTGCAGGGAAAGCCTTACCCTGACTGGCAGCCAGCTGTGTTTCCCTGGGCTTTTTCTTCCAGATCCTGAAAAAACACAGTTCGGTAGCATTTGCTATGGACTGAGACAGATTCACAGCTCTGCAGCCACACAGGGCACATGTTCAAAGCTGGGAAAATGAGGTGCCCGCCTTAAGTATCAGGCAAGCTTTTTTACAGGCAGATTAATGGCATGGCCACACTGAGAGCTTCATGCCAGAGGTCGAGACCTCTGGAAGAAGCTATTCCTAACAGCGTGAACTGCTGCTAGCACTCTTCTGAAAGGACCTCTTTGAATCTCAAAAAAGAAATATTTGAAGTTTCTCATTAAAATGTTCCCAATTATTTCCTACAGTACTGATCTCTAAAAAAAATTAAAAAAAAAAAGTCAAGAAAACTCTAATAAAAGAATGACCAATTTCATACACCAGATTCAAATGTAGGGCTAGCTGCGTCCATCAGATGCACTGTTTACTCCCCCATCCGAACACCCAACCTGATAGCAGCATGTTACATCTTGTGTTAGATCAAGGCTCGCCATTTTCTGTTACTTCTGTCTAAGAGAGAGAAGTCCCTAATATAATTAGGATACTGGCAAGCATTCAGCTTACACACATATTTATATACATACATGCACATACAAATGTAGAAAGTGTATCATGGACCCACTGTACGAAAAGCTATGTAAAATAGGGAAAAAGTTTCTACTGTAAAAAAGTATCATACTCAAAAAAAAAAAAAAGTGTGTCAAGACCTTCTAATTTAGTAGGTTATTAGGATGAGTTTTTCCTACAGGCAGACAGCAGTTTTATCACATATCTGTCAGTTATCTTTGGGTCCAACAAATAGAAGACTAAAGCAGCAACTAGAAGACTGAACATTTTTGTTTGTTTGTTTTCTTTTTTCCATAAAAATAAGTAAAAAAAAAATATATAAATGATACCTTCTGCTTATGACTACTTTAATGAAGGAGTGCCTAAGCCACTGATACATTATTAGTTTCTACATAAACAACTTCCACCTGTATAATAAAAATCACTGAAGTGAGTCCAGCTTTGCCTTGAACTTCCAAAAAAAATCAAGATATACATAGGGTTGAATTAGTACAGTTACTCAGAAATCGGTGGAGTAATACTAAAGATAAATTTGACCCATTATCTACCTGCAAAGCACAAATGAATAATGCAAATGTGCATGCAAAGGACCATGAAGTCTCTCAGCTTAGCAATGCATTTAAAATGTATCACTAACTTTCAGCTTCTTGAAATATTTATCAGCTGCACTGGGTTCCACAGAGAGTGCACTCGATTAGGGACTTCACCCAATTTGGATTTCTACACCTGACTCAGGGGATTTTAGAAAAGGAGTCTGAAACCAAACCCTAAGGCAATGTCAGGTCCTTCACTCCTGTCAGCATGCCCTGCAAAGTCCCTCACTACCCAGTGCTGGTTCGCCTCAGTGCCCACCCCATATCCCACCAGACTGGGGTCTCCACACTTTGCGTTTCAGAGCAAGGGAGAGGAGAATGGGACGCTTCTCAGGTACAAAAAGCTGTATGCAACCAGAACTCGGAACTAGCTTGGAACAACTGGGCAAAGCATTTACGCTACTGAATGCCTGTCAAACGCTGATTTAGTTTCACCAAACTTTTTTGAGATAAAATTATTCCCTCATCTTGAAGGGATTAAAATATGCTCCAGAATATACTATTAAAAAAAGAAAAAAAAAGAGGGGAAGGGCAGGGAGAGAGCAGAGCAGAAACCAGTCCTTACCTTAAGACTGAGCAATAAGGCTAGTTTAATCTAGAAAGCTTTTCGTTTCTAACAATATCGAACCCCCACAGCAATACCAAAAGAGAATTAAAAATGTATGTTTGATTCAGAGCTTTTGGAAGGTCCATGCTTATTCATTTAAGCCAAAAATCACACTCCCCTAATTAACAGTATTAATCCACAACATACTTTTGCAGTATCTCGAGTCAATACCTAGAACCAATCTATTGCTATGTGCACTTTTTTTTGTATTAAGTATTAGGCACAGGGGGATTCATTTTTCTCTCAAGCATTTCAGGTATTTTTCTTGAACTCGGCCAGAAGGTGAGGCCAGTAAGTGCCCTGTTACTCTACATGCAGACCCGTGTCAGAAAAGGCTGCTTGAAGTGTTTCACGCAACTGACTTGCACGTGAAATTAAATTAGTTAGCTCCTGGAGCAGGCAGCCCCATCGCCCTGGGACTTCAGCAGCACCAGGTGAGCTGAGCAGGTCATAACCACGCATCGCTTTCATTAATCTTCTGTAATGAGTTTCGAGTCAGCCGACCCCTCTACGCTTCGGTCTGCCTGGAAAGCTGGCTGAGGACTTGGAGGTTACACAGAACTACGAGGAACGCAACTCACTCCCACTTAATATTACAGTCTGACAAGAAAGAAGAAGGAGATACCAATCTCGTTGGACACATCGCTGTTTATTGAGCAGCTTTTATTGGCTAGAAGCGCACAGCAACAGGTCCAGAGCGCCCAACTTGGCAGAGCCCCTCGGCCGGGACAGGCAGGGCGAGCGCGGCACAGGCACAGCCCCAGCCCCAGCGGGCTCCAAAATGGACGCCCCGCGCCCCCTCCGCCCCGCCACCGCCGCCTCCCCCCGGCCGGAAGCCGCCCCCGGCCCCTTACCTGCGGCGCCCGCCCGCCCGCAGCGGCTTCAACCCTGCAGGGCACGGCGCCGCCGCCAGCTCGGAACCGCGGCGAGGGCACGGCCGGGCATGCCCGGGGCGGCAGCAGCAGCAGCAGCAGCAGCAGCAGCAGCGAGGCGCCCGCCCGCCCCGCCGGCTGGGCCGAGCGCAGCCAGGCACAAAGGTCGCCATGGCAACAGCGCGCGTGCCCCCGCCGCGCCGTGCAGGCAGCGTTTCATCACCCCGCTGAGCCCCGCCCTCCAGCCCGTTTAGCCACGCCCATCACAGCGCCGAGCCACGCCCATCGCTCCGCTGAGCCACGCCCACCGCCCCTCTGCGGACAGCCCCGCGCCCCACCATGGCGGCGTGCCCCGTAATGGCGGCGTGCCCCTTGTGCTGCTCGCCCCCTCCGGGACCTCGAGGCGGCACAGCCTGGAGCTGAGTTCACCACAAGCTGGGTGGTTTGGCTGGGTGGTCCCCATCGTGTGAAACGCCGTGTTCAGGGCGCTTGCTGCTGCTTTTCAACTTGGTGGAGTTGGCCACATGCAGCCATGAATCTTTTCTCTCAAATCATTGAGTCGTAGCGTAGTTCATAAAGTACACATGAGTCATAAATCATACAATCATATCGTAAATTCATAAAATTCAACTGAATTATATCACCTACATTTTCCCTCAACTAACTGTACACTTAGCCAGCAGCACTCGCCATCGCTCATGCCCACACCCTCATGAGCACACACAACCCCAACAGACGAGGCTACAAGGCGAGGGCCACCTGCCCCTCCCCTCCATTCTGCCCTCGGCCCCAAGCCCAGAGACAGCTGCCCATGCGGGACCCTTCACACCCATCCCTGCAGGCCTGCACTGCCTCGCCCGGCAGCAGGAGATGCTGAAGAAGGCACCAAGGCACAAGAGAAATGGTTGACGGATTCCCACAAACTCCCGCCAGATCGCTGGGGATGCGGTCGCGGTTGGGAAAGCTTAATATGGGTCTTTGGAGAGAGAGGTGCGAGCGGGTAAGCGATTCAATTATTCCGCTCAAGTCGAAAAGGCTTAGCTTGCTCCCAAGGATTTCCTGCTCAAGTGCCTTCTTCGCGCTGCACATCTCAGTTGGCCGACATCTACGCAATCTGAATGCTGGAGGATAACAGCTATTTGATTATTTTGTATACAAGGTTCTTTCATGAAAAACAGCCTTCCCTTTCTTTCACAGAAATACGAGCTTCATATTCAAATATTTCATCTGAATAAAACTGCATCAGCTTAGACTCCAAAATGAGCACTTCCCTTAATGATGCTTTTAATGAAAGTAAATGTACTCATTTTACTTAAAAAATAAAATAAAAACACAGTACATACTCTTCATTATTTGCTGACAATATTTAGCTAAAAGGCTGACAGATTAGACTACTTGCATTTTAGCCTTAAAAAAAAATTAAGAAAAAAATCAATCCAGATTTTCAAGAAATAGCTACTTTCTACTTACAAAGTAGAAAAGTAGTCCCCTTTTCTGAAACATGATGGTCAAGTACCTACCATCATCTATTAATCAACAACTTGTACCATTAGCGACTGGGAGTCATAAAATTTCAGTGTGCATTTCAGTAGTCTTCTCTCTAAATGTCACAGTGGAGCTGAGGTCAGTTCTGCCTCATTCTATTGCACACCGGGTATGCATTTGAGAAGGAAGAGCAACATTTCAGGGTCTGAAGAAAATAAACAACCAGCACTGACTCTGTTTCTACCAGCCTTCCCTCAGATAAATCCACCCTCCCTGGGGCAAGGGTGAGCACAGGGGCTCCCCAAGCCCCCCAAAAAGGGGTCAGAGGGAAGAAAGGAAAGTGACTAAGCAGGCTCAGACGGGCACCTGGGCTTAGCATTAAGAACTTCTTTTAAACACCCGAGGAGGCCAATGCACTAACGGAACAGGATGCCACCAGCTGTTTCTCCCAGAAACTTTTGGAAAGAGAAATCACGACAATTAACTGTATTTCTAAAATTCCGAGGATGTAAAATATTGCTGGGGGCAATGGATGGAAAATACCTTGTAAAGCCCTTTATTTTAGCTCCCAAATTGCAAACATACTGGCTTCCTTGTAACTCTGCCAAGCTGTAAGTGTCACTTAAGGAGAACAATGGAACAATTTATTGTTGTTCTCTGTTGCTGCCTAGGATGTAGAAAGGAGATTGTTTATGATAAATTAAAGGTCACAAATAAATGGCAATTTAATAGAAGAAAATCTACTCCACATGAAATAATATCTCCAAGGGGTAATTAATTATGCAGCAGTCTGAGCACGTTCTGTTTCATTGAAACATTGTGAATGGCCATCCTGTTTCATTTCAATGTGCTAATATGCATCACTGTCTCAGAAAAGCTCTGCTGGAAAAAGAATGCAACGGGCACTGGAAAGTCATCGCATCTATTGCAGCAGTACACAGAGCATGCAATCTAGCAGTATATTTATTAGAGAAATTTATTATGACTATCAAATACAGAGGGATCTCACTCTTGTTGCAGAGGTCAATGATTTTGAGTAAAAATGGATTGGCACTGAATCATGAGAGGGCTGTTAAATATCTGAAATTTGCACAGATTGCAATCTTGATGTAACCGGATCCTATCTCATATAAAACTGATTGATGAAAGTGGAAGAAAGCAATTTTTATTCTAAACCTATATAAGCTCTTCACATTGTTAGAATACATACTTTTTTCTGGATCACAATAATTCGTTTAATTTGGTCGGATCCTTAAGTGCTTTGTTGATGTTTGACTTCAAGATGTGTGACTGAAGATGTGCAAACTTTGAGAGTTTGGACAAGGAGAAATAGCAGGAAATTCTATAATGTATTTTAGGCTTTCTACTAATACTCACTGCCCTTAAGTTGGTATACTGAGATTGGAGCTTAGATATGTGTGCAGGATTTTTCTCTTGCTTATGCAGCATAAGAATGGTTCTTTCTAAATCATTACACTGACATTCACGTCACTGACACTCATTTTAAATCAACATAAATGCACGTGCCCATCTTCTTCACACTGATTCTTTAGGAATAAGTTCCAACATCTCCAGACATCTAGAGTGTAGCAGCCAGATGCATTCTTTATAATTTGAATGGAAACCAACAATATTCAAATCTACATTTTTTAAGAAGAGTTAAATCTGTAAACATTTCAAGGGAGCAATACTAAGGCCAGAGTTAAAGGTTAGCTTGCGCTTTTTCCTTTATGTGTCTAGTAAGCCAAGAGGATGCATACATGCAAAAAATTGCTGTGCAAAGCAGAAATAAGATTACTACACTTAAAACCACATAAATATTTACTGAACTAATTTCATATGGAGTTCTGTTCTTTTTTTTTTCGTTGTTGTTTCCTGTCTACTAAATCCTTTCTAGGGCACATTTAGCTGTTCTTCTGCTTGACAGTCTATGCATATGTAGGCAGAGACTACTCCAGAATCACTCCTCTCTCTCTACTACCATTTTCTGTTTTGTGACATTAAAGCTACCATGAAACAACACTGCAATTACTGCAAAACTTCAGATGCTTTCCAAAGACTCAGACCTATGTCCCATTTTTTCTGGTGCTTTATTGAAATGTATGTTTTGATTTGAGGTTAACAAAAACAAACAAGGTTTTTGTGTTGTACTGTGTATGGTGACTCTGTGGACCCCTACGATATCTATTGCATTGCATACTCTGCTCAGTCAAACAGTATACATAGGGAATTTTGTTCTTCCGTTAAAAAAGAAGAAAGCCTTTTTCATGGTCTGAATAGAAAGTAATATACAACATTTATTTCCACCAACTTCCACTCTTTATGTACTGCAAAACTAATGAATAGCAGAATTATTTTAAAAAGATACTATAGGGCAAGCAGTCTTTAAAACTTACCCTGTTACACTGTCTGTGGGAACAATCACTTCACTGATTTTAAGAAAGAAGAGAAAATGTCTAAGCACTAGAACATATTCTGCTAAACCTAGAAATTCTCTACCATTTTGTAACAGCTAAGCATTCCTGAAAGTTCTTTCACAGACAACAAAAACTTTGCAGAATAGGAGCCACAGTGAAGCAAGCCAATAGAAAACAAGACAATTTGAAAAGGGTTGGGCACATCCATGACTTGCTGGTACCCAGAAGTAAAACTCAGTCTGACTCCAGTTGTAACAGATGGGTGGCAATCAGAGTTACTATGGAGAGCTAGCGCTTATGGAAGTGCTATTCTCAAACCCCGACTAACTGGGATAGTGGTGATTTCTGCAAGTTACAGAAAAAGGTTTTCTGGATATGCTGTTCAGAAAATGTTTGAAAAACAAGATTTACAACTAAAATTTCATACGATCTTTCTGGATTTCTCATGGCTATACAGTTTAATTGTATTTCATGCATATGGTTTTAAAGGTAAGGATATGCAATCAAATTTGTGCAATCTGCTAAGGCACCAGTAGAACATAAAACATTTATTATAATGAGAAATCATATATCATTGGATTTCTCTTGCACACACACACACATTCTATTTCTACAATTCACAGAATTGTGTTGTGTTACTATAAGCACAAATAGGACCAGTTTGTAGTTTGAAATTTGTCAACAATATTTCCTCTCATAGTTAAAAAAGAAGAAAAACGGCATACCAGCAGGCACGACTGCTGGTTAAGTCTCCAAGAATGACTCGGTAGCCTGTTGACTGCATCAAAAAAATCCACCCAGCAATGCTGAATACCAAGCACTGGCATAAGAAAACTACCTGTTCACTTTAGTTTCACATCAAAAAGGTGCTAGTAAAGGTTTTCTTATCAACCAAAATCTAATTATCCGTGCTGATTCAGAGTTCAAGGCCTCATTTCATATCTTTCTGACACATACTGCTAGCTCAAAATACTAGAATGGAAAAAGAAACATCACATCACAAACAATGAAAGGCTTTCTTTTCCCCTGACTAGCAGTATTATGCTGAACAATTGACAAAGAAGGGGTGCAGGAGTACCCACAATGAATGATCTTACACACTAGCAGAGGATGCCCCCTTGTTAGAAGTGCTGTTCCAGGAGACCAGTATTTTGCACAATCACAGGAAATAAAAGACAGGTGCTTCTTTCACAAGTGCATTCATAATACATCTCACCTCAACAACAGATTTGTCACAGTAGCAATATGGAGCCATGGAAAACCAAATTAATGAGAGGATATGCTTCACTGTTAAAATCTTAGAGGACTGGGTGATGTGTGCTATTTAGCCATTAAATACAGGACTATTTTTTTTTTTTTAAGTTAAAAGTTATTCTTCAAATAAAGGAAACTTCGATGTTACTTTATGTAATAGTAAAATAAGTTCTATGGGGGAAAAAAGAGGGTATATTGAAAAAAAATCAATATTAGAACTAACAAATGGAACGTGAAAATGTATTATTACAGTGGTGTACTGCATGGCTAGTGTGATGATCAGCGGCAAATAATTTATCACCACAACACAAAACAATGTCTGTAACCTAATTCCACTTATTACTCCTTGTTTGATGTATACAAACGGCAGGTATAGTTCAACACCTGTGATGCTGAAGCTTTGTAATAGTCAAACGTTGTGATGGGCTTTCTATCAAACTAAAATGAGTTCAAGAGCCAAGGGGGCATTTTGAGTCTGCAGAACAAGCACACTGTAGCTTCATGTGTCATAACAGTCTTGCACAAAGTCACTTCTTCAGTCTCTCAGTCACTCCAAACAAGCAGAAAGCTTTTAAAGTCTGACTTTGTGTCACAAGGCAAAGAAGAAATACATCCTTTTATCTGGGAATTCATCTCTGACCAGGAATAAAGACTTGCTGCTCACAACAGGTTATCTTCCTTTTCTTTCTGAATATAAACCTATTCTACTTGCCTGGTGGCATGAGCCTGCTATTTGCCTCCAAAAGGATCTTGAAAATGAAGGTATGCCTTTTGCCAAAGAACATGGTACAATGTAAGAGATGAGAACAAAGGTGAAATTCTGTATGGAGAACAAAGATTTTGGTTTTCAAGTAAACCTCAGCATATACGGATCAGGAGCTAGTAATCAAAAACGTAATGGAAATCCATGATGGGGGTGGACAGTACTGACAAACATGCTTTTAATTAGAAAATACTTTGTGTGTCAATTTTTAAATTAAGAAAATCAATCAGAAGTGAAGACGTAGACATAGCAGCATGCAGAAGCAGCAGAAGTAAGTACAGCAGTGAGAAGCTGAGAAATCAATTTGACCTTTAGTCAGAAACTTTACCAGCTCTGCAGAAATAATACTTTAAGCAAATAGTCCTAAAACAGGTCGAATTACTAAGCAAGCATGGGAATTCAAACTCATCCTAAACTCTGGCCTACCTGTATCAGTAAATCCTGCTGCTCTGGAAAACAGAGCCTTCCAGGATGCAGCTGCAGCTTGGTAGGAAGGCAAGAATAAGTAGAAGCTCTTCAGGAAAGCCAAATTCTGTGTTCAGTTCAATTACCAAGCAGATGTAACTAAAATTTTAGAGGGAAAATGGAAGTGTTTTTAAGGTCAAAGATGAGGGAAAAAACAGGAGAAGGGTGTGAGGGAGTAAAAAAGCCATTTCAGGCTTCTCTTTTGATAGCTTCAATACTCTACTTTTTGAAAATGTCCATATACTGCTTTTTTTTTTTTTTTTTTTCTTTTTCCCCATGTATATTTAAAACTTACATTATGAAATCATTGGGCACAGACATAATGTTAATAACTTCTCTTTTTTTCATGCAAAATTTCTTTGACAGCTTGGCATATAGTTAATCACTTTTTAAAACTGAATGCACCCCAACACAGAGGACCTAATTTTCCAATCTGTCATCCAGAATTTGTCATTAACAAACTTTACAAAACAGATTAAATACTTCATATTTTTTTTCCCATGCTTGTGGCTTGGCAATGGGCTGAAGAAAATGTGTATTTCCAGCAAGATTAATGAGTAATTATTAGTTGAGATTAATCTGTTATACAAATTTAATGGATTTCTATATTGGTTGTGCAAGTTCTCAGAACAAATTGATGAATGATTGCTACAAATGAAAATAAGTTAACCTGATCAGAAGGAGTCATGGAGGCTAAGGAAGAAAAGGAGAACAGGTAAAAAGCAGGGAGTGAATCCAAGGTTCAGAAAGCTATTTGTGCCATTGATACCAACAGAAAAGAGAGAAAAGCACTCATTAATGACTGAACCCACCATTCCCTTGGGGGTGACAGACTCATTAACCTTTGTGAGCAATCCTATCAGGTACAAAATAAATCGATTTCAGAAAATTATTTGGGAAAACCACGACTGCTTGGCTACTGGGATTTTAGTTCAGGCTTTTGATCAGAGAGAGGTAGAGGTGTTATTTCCTCTGAAAAACACAAAGTGCACCTGGTTCACAAGTTTTATTAAGGATATAATGTCTTAGTGGAACAGGAAGATATGGAACTATACTCACATAATTTAAGAGCAGATATTCAAGGCCTCAAATACTACTATTTAAAAATTATTTACAGAAAAAAAAACAAACAAACAAAAAAAACAAAAACAAAAACAAAAAAAAAACCTGTTATGTATGCTCAAGAGAAAGCAAGCAATTTGGCCAGTGACTAAAAGACTTAAACTTTTCCAAACATCCTCCAGTCAATCATACATTCACTCTAATAACTTACTTACAGGTGCTATATTTAGATAATATCCTTCCCACACCACCAACTTCACTCTGCAGGTCCATCATTCTCCTCTCTCAATATCTCTTTCATTACCTTTTCCTTCCCTTTCACCCATCTCACCTCTCTCTTCAGGCCAGGCCCAGTTCCCCCAAGAAACAAAACAAAAATACCAGCAACCATCTGCAAGCACACCCTTCTTTCTACTTCTGTGCTATCTCTTTTCCTGCCCCTAAAATGAACTTAAAAATATTTTGGAGTGAAAAAACACCTACAGCCCTTTCTGTTTATGCTGTCGGAGCCTATGTTGCAAGTAGCTCACAGCATGGTAAGCATGAATAGCAGCAGCAAGAGCTATACATCGCTTTCAGTCTAACTTGCTTCCTATCCACCTCTTTACACTTCAAAATGTAGCACAGGGCAATCAGTGCCTCAAAACCTTTAGACCCTCCCCTACACGCAACCACCCCAACGCAGGGTGGCCTGGCAGCCAGACACAGCGCTGCCCGCTGCAACACTGTATGGCCTCAGCGCCCACAGGCCCAGTGCCTCCATTTTGGCTCAGCCTGGGCCTGCAGCGCTGTTGTCAGCCCTCCCTGGGGAGCAGCAGCCTTTGGGCAGACAAAGGTGCCCATGACATGGGCAGGGCAGCAGCACCACTGCACCTCTTCTGTGTCTGAAAGGTGCAGAAATTGTGTATAGGCAATACGCATCGCTGCATAAAATATCCTTCACCCCACCTCTACTTGCCCCGGCAGCCCTGAGTAACATTGACGTAGTGGATGAGAATTTTTCTGCGCACAGGGTACTCCTCCACTCTACTTCCTTCACCCACTCCACAAATTTCAAGAGATTTTGGTCATGTCGCCTCTTCCCATGCAGGGATATAAATTCGTTGCCTCCTTTCTGTTTTTGGCAACACATCTTGCAAGAGCTTCTGCATGTGACCTGACCCATGCTGAGCTGTCTGTCAGCCTTTACACCTTGCCTGGGAGTGTTAAAGTCAAAATCTGCATCCAGGCTTTTAGAGAAGCTGCACTCGTGGTGAAATGTTTGTAGCTGTTACCGATTCAAGCTGATGATACGTTGTATGGCAAACACTAGTGGAAACGACCTACAATAACTAATGGGACTGGTCTAAATACTTACTTAGATACTTGACACCATGTTATCTTTATAAACTGGAAGATGCAAAGTTGCATGTTGATCCACATAAGAGCTTGGACTGACCTATGTTAAAAATATCACCTGGGAGTGGGCGAGGAAAGGCAGCAACACATTTCCCAGAATGTCTTACTAGAGAAAGAAAGCAAAGCCTCCTAACAAGTACTTCTGCTGGCTGTATAAATTTCCAAAAAAGAATGGCTATAATCTTCCTTAACTCATGCCTCTTGAAACATCTTTAAAATACTTCACTTTTGGATTAATCCTGCTTAGGATTTACAGTACATTGTACTACCTGTAGCTGTAGGTGATTCAGCTTTCTAGCTGTAGTAATACAGCAAGACTTATAACCATTAAAAAGTTGTGTGTTTTTTATGAAAAAGATTTTTTTTCTCATTCAGAATAAAACAAACTGCCTTCTCAGCCACCTTGAATCTTAAGCAGATGTAAATATGTGATGGTCATAATTGATAATCATATCTATGTTTCTGCTTCTTCACGTTAATGAAGACAATGAGAAAACAAGGAAAGGTTCAGTTAAAAGAAAAATCTTTTACCAGCTGTACAGCAGTAAGTACTGGAATAAAGTCAGTATGGAGATTAATTCACACTACTTCATAAGCCTAAAAAAAAATTACTGAGCCTGTGGGAACATAATTGAAAGCAGTCAGTAAGGAGAGCATAGAGCATAGAGCCTAGCAAAGCTCTTTCACCAGCTCCCATAACATGTGGGATATTAGCTATTAGTGCTACTTCAGGAAATCACAACCAAAAGCTCAGGGGGGAGGGCTTGTTGCCTTGCCTCATAAGCAGTCTTTCACTGAACAAGACTAAGACTTACAAATGATGTCTTAGATGTCAGAATTATTCCTTAAACTCTTCACCAATTCACAAGCAACTCTCATTTGGGGGAGTCCATCGTTGGCTTTGAAACGTCTTAGGGATCTGACACAAAGGACTGTGTAGTAATAGAGAAAAACATGAATGACTAAATCTAAGTCATTCAGAAAGGGTGAGGCATTTTCTGGCCTTTCTGTCCCATCATGGTAGTTGTTACTCTTAATGCATCAAAAAGCTGGGTAAAGCAGTAGGCAGCACTTAAAGCAGAACACAAGGCTAGCTGCAGAATGTGTTTGCTTGTTTTGCTTTTTCCAACTCTCTGCAACCTAACATTTAGAAGCTATTTTTGTTATTCTGCCTTTTCCAGTCTTTTTGCCCTGCCTCTCACAGCTTTTACTTTTTCTATTAGAGTTCCCCTAATTATTTTCCTGCATCCTAAGTTAAAGGCAAGTATTCTATTCCTTCTTTTAAATTTAAAATAGTATAACGTTCACATGGAAGACTAGTTACAATGCAATACTCTTTTTTAATTAGGACAGCTGCTTCACAAATCTAATAAATTATATTGCACTTAAAAATGCCAGGTAGTTTTTCAATTCAGTATTTTGCACAAAACAAAGAAACCCCTAGCATATTACTGAGTACCTAATTACAGAAAAAAATGTCTATGGCATAAAAGATTCAAAGAATCTTGCTTATAAGCCTAAATGTTTTGTCACCTGCTGCTACTTCACTGGAGGCAGAAACCCCATATACCTTCATAATTTCTTCTACAACAAAGACATTTGAATTACTTAAGTCAAATATCCAGGAGAAAAACAAAAACAAAAAATAGGAAGTAGTGTGCCATATGTGAGGCACGTCATATTTTTCTTAACATGAAGAGATTTTTAATTAAATTAAATTCAATTAAATTCACAAAGTAGATGCTAGCCATATTGAGCAATTAGGTGTAAGTAAGGAGCTCTATTTAATACCTGACAGTATTATGGCCTTATATGTATATATACATATTTATATATATATATATATATGCATGCAAAAGTAGATTTAAATAAAATATATAAGTATTTTTTATCTAACTATAAATTAAAATATACTTTTGGTTTTTGTTTGTTTTTCTGGGAAACAATACAACACTTTTGAAATGGGGAAAAAGTTCTTAAAGTCTAGACCACCCCTATATATTAAAAAATAAGTTTGTATCGAACCCTGAAACAGATTAGAGATGCATTACTGGGCTAATGAAAATACCAGAATATAACATTTTAAAATTATGTGAAGATAAAAGTAACAATAACAAGAATTGTGTATCAGCTTGGAGCATAATTCAAATGAATATAGAAGATATACAGAAGAAATTTTGAAGTACGTGCCTAAACAATGACAATTCCTTTTGATTCTGTCATTATTTTATATACTTGTATTTAAATATGTGAAAATACAGACACAGTATATAGTACTTTATGGAAAGCCACTTCAATATGAGAGCAGTAAGGACTAAACTGTTTCTGTATAGAATTCAATTTTTGTTCTGTTATCCAAAACAATTCTTTACTCTGGAAACACAAAATGCCCATGGTGCCAATACCTACTATAAGTACTAGGAGATGAACATACAAGGGCATCATTTCAGTGCTTCAGGCAGTTTTACTACTGCCAGTCATGTGTCTGCATAGTTCAACAGTTAGATGCCATGGTTAGATACACTTACACATCCCCCTAAGTTACATGAAACCATTAACACTTTCAGTCTTTCAATGAGAAGGAATTTGGAATGAAACTAAGTGAGAGTTTAAAAAAATAAAAATAAATAAAGGCAATGAAGCAAAGTAGCAGGCTACGTTTTAAACTTCATTAAACCATATGAAAAAAAATATGGCACGATACATTTATTATTTTCAAAATGGCTGGGACAAAGAATAGTACTGTGAGGGTGTGACACAGAACCTGTCAGGCTGTTTGGAGAAAAAACATTTAATTTTGAAAAGAAAGTTACATGGCTTTAGCAGTGTAATAGTCTTACATAGTACAGGTTTTGCAACAGCATTCAACCAAAATGGCACTGCCGTGCAGTCCATTTTAAATGTATTTTATGAACTTTTTTTTTTTTTTTTTTTTTTTTAATAGACAATCAGAAACTCTGCTGGTTGGAGAAATGAAAAAAGCCTTCAGAGTATTACATTACCCAGTAGTACATGTTTCAGACTTGGTCTTGGTGGAAAAGGATGGCAAATTAAAACCCACATCCTTCTCTCTTCCAAATAAATCTTTGTTACTTGAAATCCAGATATATGAAATAAATAAAAAGAATTTATCACAATAAAAACAATATTCAGGCCAACAATGTCACAAGATAATGTACTCTGAAGGCAAAATCAACTGAAGAATGTGAAGCCCTTCTTTCTTCCCATCTTCTATCCTTCTCATGGCCTGACCTCAAAAATTAATTTCTCTCTCTCAAAAACAAATACAAAAGTACAGCTTCTCTGTATTTATCGGATCAATGATGCTAGAAGAAATTAAGTGCTTGTGAAAACTACCGTAGATGTGCCATGCCAAAAAAAATTGCCATGCAGGTTAATTTAATATTTATACCTCGATCTTGCTCTCTTTTTTGATTTTAAAACCTCTTCAGACCCTCTGGTTGGCAATCTACAGACACAGAACTGTTTGAGAAGGTCAGCTCTAGATACCAGAGCCCTGGCAAATGACCATTCACCACTCTAAATGTTTTTCACGTTGTTTTGCCTCCAAGTTATGAATGAAAGTAAAGACTGAGGTCTTAGGAAAGTAGGAAGAAACTGCAAGGATGTTCTGTGCATTATCTTCACAAGCACATAATTCTAAATTTTCCTCCTTCACATAGCATAAAACCCCGTCTTTTTTTTTTTTTCCTCACAAGAATGGGTGAAGTGGTGATAACTACAATGCTGAATCAAGGCCCTGGAGTGTGTCCAAAGAAGGGCAACAAGGCTGGTGAAAGGTCTAGAGAACAGGTCTTATGAGGAGCAGCTGAGGGAAATGGGGTTATTTAGCTTGAGAGAAAAGAGGAATCAGGAGAGACATTTTTGTACTTTACAATTACCTTAAAGGAAACTGTAGCAAGGTGGGGACTGGGCTTTTCTCCCAAGCACCTAGTGACGAGGGGAAATGGCCTCAAGCTGCATGAGGGAGGTTTATGTTGGATATTAGGAAAAAGGTCTTTACTGAAGGGGTCGCATGGCATTGGAATAGGCTGCCCAGGGAAGTGGTTGAGTCACCATCCCTGGAGGTCTTCAAGGTAGATGTAGAACTTAGGAGCATGGTATAGCGGTGGACTTCAGTACTAGATTAAGGGTTGGACTATATGATCTTAGAGGTCTTTTCCAACCTGAATGGTACTATGGTTAACAGCTCACTGCACACCAAAAACATTATGAATAAACTAATCCTTCTGAAAGAAAAAGAAAAAAGGAGAGGGGAGGGGGCACATAATTTCCTTATGTACCTCATGCATCATTTGCTTTACACTGTGCTACACGTGAGTTAGCAATACTGACATTCACAATGGAATAACAGCTTCAGTCACACTTTTTTTTATAAAGATAGCTAAAAAATTACTTTCAGAATATATTTGAATCTTCATACGAAGCAAATCATCTCATTTTTATAGTGGTTCCCTAAAAGTGTTCTTCAATTTTTTTTCAGACTTTCAAAGTGTTTTCATCCAATTATTTTTGTACTGTCATACTCTATTTTTTCACAACTCACAACTATTTTTTCACAATTTATTTGAAGATAAATTTAAAAATTAAAATAAAATGCACTCCCTGGTTACCTGGTGATTTTTAGTTTTCTTTTATTTCATTGTCGTGGTTCCGCTCGAGTGGGCAGCCGAGCTCCACCACAGCCGCTCTCTCACTCCCCCTCCTCAAAGAGGAATGGGGAGAAAATATGTGAAAAGGGCTCAAGGATTGAGATAAGGACGAGAAAATCACGCAATAATTATTGTAACGGGCAAAACAGACTCGGCATAAGGAGATAGTAAGATTTATTGCCTACCACTAACAAGCGAGAGAAGTGAGAAAACAAAGGGAAAAAAAAAAAACAAAAGCACCTTCCCCCCGTCCACCCTCTTCCATCTCCTCCCCCCGAGCGGCGCAGGGGAACGGGGGAATGGGGGTTATGGTCAGTCTACAGCACTTCTTCTCTGCCGCTCCTTCTCGGTCGCTCTCGTCCCCTGTGCTGTGGGGTCCCACCCACGGGATGCAGTCCTTGATGAACTGATCCGGCGTGGGCTTCCCACAGGCAGCAGCTCTTCCAGAACTGCTCCAGATATGGGTCCGTACCACGGGGTCCATCCCTCAGGAGAAAACTGCTCCAACCTGGCTCCCCTACGGGCAGCAGCTCCTGCCAGATCACCTGCTCCTGCGTGGGCTCCTCTCCACGGGCTACAGGTCCGGCCCAGAATCTGCTCCGGCAGGGGTCTTCCACAGGCGGCAGCCTCCGTCGGTGCAGGGCCACCTGCTCCACCGTGGTCTCCTCCACGGGCTGCAGCATGGAACCCTGCTCCACCGTGGTACTCCATGGGCTGCAGGGGGACATCCTGCTTCACCATGGTCCTCACCACAGGCCACAGGGGACTTCTGCTCCGGCGCCTGGAGCACCTCTCCCCCTCCCTCTACACTGACCTTGGTGCAAGGCTGTTCTCTCACTCCCGGCTGCTGTGTGGCGCAGCGTTTTTTCCCTGTCTTAAATATGCTCTCACAGGGGCGAAAAACAACATCGCTTATTGGCTCGGATCTGGAAAACAATGGGGCCCTTCCCAAACATGGGGCAGCTTCTAGATCTTTCTCACAGAAACCACCCCTATGGCTCCCTGCTACCAAAACCTTGCCACGTAAACCCACTACATTCATACATTCTATTGCCCTAATAGTGTTGTTCTCCACCTTAGATGGGTCATTACAGGAAAACTTATGACACAGGCATACTAACTCTGCACTAATCTCTGGAGTCCTACCCTAATCTCAGCCTGACTGACTTTTCTTTATGTCAAATATATTTCATGTCACTTTGAATTCTGAAGGTGAATAACGTTGGGACAGATTCCTTTGGGCAGTTCAAAATGATAGGTTTGTTTGGTTATTATTTTCACAGTTGAAGATAGAAAATTAACATAATATTATTAATGATGCTGATGCTTCCAATTGGCATTGCATGCTTTATCAGTGGGCATGTTGAGCCAATTTGGACAAAAAGTATGACAGCATAGAAGTAGTGGTGTGTGTACTAATCACAGACACCAAAGGCCATACTGCCTCAAAGGGTGATATTGTATTGGCATTACATTGCGCAGAGTAAGGGTAAAAAATCCATAAAGAGACATTTTAGTGCCAAGGCCTTTCCAGACATAACTGAGGATCCCTTTCTCAAAGGTTTTGCTGTCACAGCAGGAGAACTGGGATGCAGCTGGAGGAAAGGAAGAACATCCAGGACAAGGCTATAGCCCTGTATCTTCTGTAGCCACACACATATGGGTTGTGTGGCCTCAAGATGTCACTTGACTGCTGTGAGAAGGCAAACTCTCCAGACCTGTCAAAAGATGAACAGGCTAGAAAAGGAAAAAATAAGCCAAAGGAGTTGTGCTCAGCTGGGGGAAAGGAGGAGAAAGAGGTGGACATTCAGAGTGATGGCATTTGTCTTCCCAAGGAACCATTACACACTATGAGCCCTGCTGTCCTGGAAGTAGCTGAACGCCTGCCTGCTGATGGAAGCAGCAAATTTCTTGTTTTGCTTTGTTTGCACATGTGGCTCTTGCCTTGCCTTGTAAACTGTCCTTATCTCAGTCCATGAGCTCTTGCACTTTTCTGATTCTCTCCCCATCCAACCTGGGGGAAATGAGTGAGTGTCTGGGTGATGCTGACCCGCCTGCCAGGTTAAACCACAATATTCACCTAAACCCACGACTTCAATTCCTCTTCACTTCTTCCCATTTTTATTATTCACTCAAGTAGTCACTGAATGTGTTAAAATTTAAATTGCAATCTGAGCAGAAAGACAAGACACAAGATCAAATCCAAAACTTCTATGAAAGTTGAAAAACAATCTCTTCACTCAGCATACTGTAAAAATGCAGTATTTTGTGCAGACATTGCTAGGCTGATATAAAGAAATATGCTTTGAAGTTGTTCCTAGAACAGAAAAAAAAATAAAAAACCCTTACATCATGGAGGAGCACAGCAAAAAAATAAATCAACTTTAAAATATGTAATGTTATTATAATGTATCACGTGTTGAATAAGTCTTGGACACATGTATCCTCACTGTGATAACCTCACTATTTTACGATGGGAAAGAAGAGAAATTATTGTCTTGAAATTGGAGACATGGATTTGATGGACGGACCACTTGGCAGGTAAGGCATTGGCTGGAAGGTCGCACTCAGATTTTTGCAGTCAACAGCTCAGTGTCTGGGTGGAGGTCAATAATGAGTGGTGTTCCTCATGGGTCAGTATTGGGACAGGCACTGTTTAACATCTTTGTCATTGACATGGACAGTGGGATGGTGAGGCACTGGCACAAGCTGCCCAGAGAAGCTGTGGATGCCCCATCCCTGGAGGTGTTCAAGGCCAGGCTGGATGGGGCTTTGGGCAGCCTGGTCTGGTGGGAGGTGTCTCTGCCCACAGCAAGGGGTTGGAACTGGGTGATCTTTTTCCAACTCAAACATTTCCATAATTCTATGATTCTATGAAATTTGTTCTTGAAGTTTAATTGCAAAAGCTGTACTTGCCATCACCTAAACAGGAGAAAAAAAACCACGATGCGTATGCATGTGGTGTATGCCACATTTCAGTTTGCTTTATGGAATCTAAAAGCTTAAAAGGTAAAGTTAATAGCCAAATCCATAAAACTTCCTCATATTCAATTTAGGACCACGCGTGGTTTTGTGTCTCATCTGAACTTGAATGCTTTTTACAAACCACTAGCATTTCTGGAGCATTTTATTGAGTCATATCCTTTAAGAATTACCCCACTTTAAATGATTTCTTTTAAGAAATATTAATAAGTGTTTTGGCTTCGGAGTATAAATAGGGTGTACATGAGAAGGAAAAGCCCTTTAGTTGACAGACAGCTTATTTGGCCTAGCTGAAGGAAAAGCAAAACAAGTTGAGAAATAAGATGTAAGCTTTTAACAATAAAGGAAATAAAATATAAGAGTCACTTCCCAGAATTGTAATGGATTACGCATCACTTCATATTTTTAGATTGACTGACTTCTTAAAATGACTCAACTGAGCAGCCACAGCTTTTGAGATGGATACCATGATTTATGCTTGAAATCTCATGCCCACAAAATGCATCCTGGGTTATCAGAATGGATCCCTTTATCCTTCAAGTCTCTTCTATCAAAATCTGAATGGATGACAACTGAAGGCTCCACATAAAGATAGTTGAAGATAGATAAATACAAGTGAGTAGAAGGACTAAGCAAATAGAAAAGCCTTTTTTCCTTCTCCTAACACAGAGGGGGTATCTCAACCTAAGAATAAGAGTTACTTGTGTGCTAGAGGGGCACAATAACAACAGGCATTGATGTAAAGAGAAGCTTTCTCACTGAAATGTGTAATCCACTTCATTCAACCAGGAATCAGTGAAGATGTAGTAGGACTAGAAACAGAAAGCAAAACAGAAAAAAAAAATATTTGAATACCGTCACAAAAAGGAAATATTAACTAACATGTTCTTTAATATCATAGTCAATAATAAATATTTTGGATGTCTCATTATTAGAGTTGTATTGTATTTGCCAGAGATAGGTAAGGGTATAAGACATTTTGTTTTCTTACTTAGCAAAATGTGGTATAGCGTACGCAGTGAGTTGCATGACAAGCTTCATGGCTTCATCAAGCACTGTTGAGTACCCTCCTCTGGCATCCTTCCTACCTACCATGTATTCCCTGTTTTATATGTACCCTAGAGCCCAGATTATTTAATTAGCCAATAAACAATAACAGAAAAAGGTTTACCTATTGCTCCTTTTGATTGTACAACTGCATGTTATAAACCGATTATTTTTTGCCCAGTGCTGCAAACTGATTACCTGATTTAAAGCTCTTAATTAAATAGCCATTCATTAAACACACCGTTAAATAGAACATGTGATATTTTGTAATTAAAACAAATTGTTGCACACAGTATCTTCTAACGCAATAGATTTATATAGCCTGTTAACAGTATTTAAAGCTTGAACAGAAAAGAAAGTGTGACTAAAGAGAAAAAGGGATAAACCATATACTTTGAATGGAAACTAACTACATGGCAATCAATAGCAAGTTATTATTTATAATAGTTATTATAATTTTATATCAATTTTAAACAAGGTTACAATTATCTCACCGATCAG
Organism: Netta rufina; assembly: GCF_964035555.1. Taxonomy (NCBI): domain Eukaryota; kingdom Metazoa; phylum Chordata; class Aves; order Anseriformes; family Anatidae; genus Netta; species Netta rufina. Next base: position 83,035,160 of record NC_140124.1, on the reverse strand, counting down.
CCCCAATTTTCCATACCCATACCTACACCAAGTGTTTGGCAAGAGGTGCTTGCTGCTCCCTCCACAAAATATTCAACTGGGTATGGCATCCAGTAGTATGAGAAGAAGCAATCAGACTCTCCTTCACAGGACATGTGCACATAAATGCTCCAATGCATGTTGAAGAATCTGAAGTTGTTTCCCTTTCCTGCTAAATCAGTTTCCTTCCCAGTCTTTTTTTCTATGTTACAATTTGCTTTTTCAGCTCCAGTACTGCTTCCCCCGTCTTGCCTCCTGCCAGCAAGCACAGAGCCTTCCAGTTGTGTTCTTGTCACTTGGTCACTACAATTTTCTGTCCTGTACTTCTCTGTTTATTTATCCTGAGCTATCTGTGGCTAGTCAGATCATACTTCTTTTTTTTTTTCAGAAAGGAAACTATTTCTTTTTTGTCCTCCCAGGACAGTACATTGACCACTGTGACTAGACATGAGATGAGATATGGAATGAAGGTTATTTTTATCATAGTAGCATAAAAGGTAATAAATGACAGCTTCTGCAACTCCATACAGTGAAAAGAATACTGCCATGAAGCATCCAGTGAGCTTTGGATACACACGGATGCATATGGAAAACAATGGCCTTTTTTTTTTTTTTTTTTTTCAAGAAAATAAGTTTAATCTTTAAATCACTGTGCTGTGCTTTTGCTGGTTTATTCTTCAACAGCCCCTTCATTTGCCTGTTGCACATAGCCAGATTTTTGCCCTTTGGAAAATAAACCAGGATCAGAAGTGTGAACTCCACTATCTTGACAAAGAAGAAAATAAAAAGAAAGAGGAATGAAGTACAACACCTTACCTCTTCAAACTAAAAATCTTCACATTATGGAAAGCAATGACCCAAATAATAATAATAGTTTAAGTATGTTCCTTTTTTTTTTTTTTTTTTTTTTAAATATTCAAGTAGACAAATAATTTCCTGGTTGGAAGCTTCTGAATAGTGGCGTTTTCTTGTAGTTTGAGTTTATCTACTTTTTTTCTTTTGTCAATTAATAATAACTTGATAAAAATAACTTTATAAAAATAAATGTATAATGCTTATAGTTTAATCCTCTAATAAGACTTAGCACAGAATACCAAATTTATTCAAGTGCATTTAAAAATTTTACCTACTTGCTGCTAAAAATGAGTTATCTGAAAGTCAAGTCAATGTCAAAATTAAATCTTGGTTTTATTTTGTAACAGAATGCTAATGAAGATTATAATACCTGCAAGATTAAAGCAGTGTTTCTAATAATGGGTACAAGAAAAACGTATTTGATTCTACTTTCAGGGTACAGCACTCTGTGCACCACAAAATTGGCCTTGCACATAAAGCTTCAGTTTCCATTAGTACAGCTGTCTATGCCAGGGCATGATGATGAAATACACACCTTAGTAAAGCTGCAACCCAAATTTGTTTGGCTATTTGAGTTACATGACGGCACATACAAAATATTTTTCCTCACTTCAGCAAAACTGAAAGCATCTTTTAGACAAAATAGTCATAAAGAAAGAGTTACAGCCAAGAATGCGGTCCTTTAAAATTATATTAATAAATTATACAATTCATAACCCATCTTTACTGCTTGTAACTGCTATTAAGTTGCAGACATAGTGCAACTCCAAACTTAATTAGTCATCGTGAAATCTACCCTTTTCTCACCTTTAACTACAAGCATGAACTGAAAGGTCTTGCTACATGCCCTTTATTTACAACACACCTGAACAGCCTTTCAACCCCACTGGATTACTTATCAAGGAGATACAAATCTACAGCAGTGCAAAATTTGTCTGCCCAGGTATAGGACTCAATGTTTAGTCGAAAGAATTGCCCTGGTTTCAGGGGTCCGTGTATCTGTTTCTAAGCTTCAGTGTTCATCTCCACGCAAGAAGCAGTTCTGAGAATATCCCAGTTCTGCTGGTAATGGCATATATTATTTAATACTCCTAAAATAGTGGCCTGTACTAAAGAATCGAGTCCTTTTCTTACATTAATTTATTCCTGTGTAAGTGCCGTGTTAAAAAATGAATATTCTCCATCAGAGAAAAATGCAGTCTAGTAGCAGTAACTACAGTTCTTACAACTCCCCCCACCACAACCCCTTTTTCTCCTGGAAAAAAAATGCATGAAAAACAAACAAACAAACCAAGTGGTTAAGTGCATTTGTAGCCAGACTAGACCTGCCCTGACTCCCTCCTTGTTCCTTCCATGTACCCCACACAAAGGTGTCCTCCCAAATGAGGTATCCCGCAATGCTTTTATCTTTTCATTGTCTAGCCTTTCTCCCTCTCTGTGTTCATCTCCATTCAGTTCCTTCTCCCTACTCCAAACAAGCAGCCTCATGCAACTTGCTTGTACTCGCCACGCTTCTCAGGCTGGGAAACTCCTCTGAAGGGGAAAGGCTCTGTTTGCCAATTGCATGGCAATGTTCGTATTTCATTATCTACTAAATATAACTTCTAAGTATAGAAATATGGTTTATGTGGGGCTAAATGACCTCTGCTACAGCAATATCTCAGTATCCAATCACTTTTTATGTATTTATCCTTACCTACCCCATTAAGTAGGGAAGCATGGAGAACTGGGCAACAGAGAAATTGTTCTAACAACAGTAACAAAAAGAAAATCATATAAGCATCTGCTACTGCAATGTCCACAATGTCTCAACACCAAGATCCATAAGAATCATTATCTCTTTTCTCAGGATGAAATTCAGCCTCTGTATCACCAACATCCTTTTAAGTGCTCCAAATGGTCTTGTTTTCGACGCCGTAGCTTCTAAAAGTCTAAATACAGTATAGTGTATCAGTAACCACTCCGCCTCCAGCTATTTCAATATCTGTCACAATGAATATGGAGAGGAGCTGAATTGACCTATATCAGTGCTCACACATACAGTTAGTTTATTTTCACAGCTTCAGCACAATGGGCTTGTTTGCTTTATTTTAAAATTTTAGTTTGCTGAAAGACTGACAATCTTTGCATTGTATTTTCACTTGCATGCATGTGGGAAAAAAAAAACAAAGGCCTTTGTCACCAACAAAAATTTCTGAAAATTTGCAGCACATTCAGTTTTCATTCTCGGTCTGAAATATGAGTTGCTATTCACAGCTGAAATCTCTCTCTCACTAGGTGCAAGTGAAAAACAGCTAATATTTCAGGGTATTAATATAGTGAATTAAATTATTCATTAGGAAAATATAGTAACCAACTAAAAGTAACTTCAATTGACATAAATCTGCCAGCACAAGGAAATGACTGTAGTATTTTTATAATAGATTGATTACGAAAAAATTGCTTAGAGCATTACAAAAAAAGAACATCTTTAATGGGAAGTTTTCTTTGGGCACCTGAATATAAGAGGCATATAAGGCCAAAAATCCAAGAGTACAAGCTAGAACAGGGCTCCTTGATAAGGTAAAAAATAAAATAGTATTATTTCATTACTATGATTGTAAAAAAATTGCCCAGTATATTGTCAGAAAACAGCATGTATGTAGAGAGTGTTTTTTGAAAGAAATATTGTGGCAATGCAGATTATGGGATATACTTTCAGAGATAATAAACTTCATTTGTGATCAAGTTTCAATTATTTTCTACCTTAATTATAGTTCAATATATTACAATGACCAAAACATGAACACTGGCAGAGATTTTTTATAGCCCAGAAGTTGTGAGTTCCCACAGCGGGACTGTGAATGTGTTTTGCTACTTAAGATGGAGTGTGTCTTTCCCACTAGGTGAATTTGCAAAGGGAAAACAGCAGAGAGACAAAACAGAGCTAAGAATGACTTAATCTGCACATATAGATCCTCCTGCATAAAATGCCTTTTTGCATGTTAGGAAAAAAAAAAAAAAAAAGTTGCTCAAAGCTGCTAAATCAAATTACTCAATGAGAAATTGTTTGTGTCCTTTTCTTGGCTCTCATTCACCTAACCAGAGAAAACAAATTTTGATAGATGTACTGCTGAACCCTGCTAATCAATGCATTGCCAAAAATATTTGCTTTTGTAAGCAAAATGTGTGATTTTGTGTCCTGGAATAGCTGAATCTCTTGCCTCGCACTGCTGATAGTGGGTCTTGAAGGGGTATAAAACTTGTCTTGACCAAGTGGACAGGCATTTTGACAGTCTGATGACCACCACTTAAGCTTGTTACAGTGTTCAGGGATTTCCCACACAAAGTAGTCTAAAATTCAGTAATCAGCAAGACCTGAATGGAGTCAAATTATCAAACAATTTAAATAACACAATGTTTAAATGCTCTTCCCAAAAACTCATGTAATAATTCTAGAGGATTCATACCCAAAGCAAAAGGTAAAGAAGTGTAAGAGAGATGTTGATGTGATGAGGACAAACCAGGAATGGATAGCTGCCCAAGCCAGCACATCCTTGCATGGCTGCAAAGGATGATGACAACACCAATTAATGGGATCACTCTGTGCACTCTATTAGATAATTATCCAGATAAGGTCAAGGCTCACATTCTCCTCAAGTGCTTTGATAATGGTTTATTACAGCAGCCCATTTCAAGTTACATTAGGCTGACAGTTGGTGTATGGAATACATTTCAGCACAGCTGCAATGAACCAATCTGGAGGTTAATGGAGGGGCCTGGCAGCCAGACGCGCAGGGCTCTCCTCTCCAGACCGCCTCTACAAGGGCTGAGAAACCACCATGTAGCATTCCCTGTGCAATCCCCACTGTGTATGCACCATGGTGTGCATTACTTCTGCAGTCACAAAAGCCCCGAGCATTGTACAGACAGCTCCTGCCTCCGTGGGATTCCTGCTGATGAACATTTAAGACAAAATGCCTCTTGCGGCATCAGGGTCCCACCCCTGGGATTCCTGTTATTTGCACGAGCCTTGCATAGATACCACAGTCAAGCCCTACATCACCAAGCAATTTAATCATTTTAATGAAATCCTCTTTTCATCTATATTTTATTTATAAATCCAACTTTTCAGAATCATATTTCAAGAATTAAAAAGTACTTCAATGTTGTTGTTAGATAATCCATTTAAAAATTATTCAAGGCATATATGCACTTGCAAAGCTCTGGCTGAAATATAGAACTTAATAAAGAGATACACCTTTTTCTTCCATTGACTTCACTGAACTTTGAATTATGCCTGTAATTTTTTAGCTGCTTGGTGCCACTCACTGCCTTTAAAACACCTGCTGTAGTTGCAGACTCTATTCATTTGATATTACTATTAAGTCCTGCTTACAAGAGTTTATTTATGGATGAAGTCTTCACAGAAGGCACATTATGACTTCCCTATATAATGAAAGCCCTTCTTAAATTTTTTAATATTCTGAGAAGCCAAGATAACTAAAGCTAGCTTCTTAAATCCATACTTGAAGCAGCTGTTTAAGTGACCTGATTAAAAAAAAAAGAAAAAGAAAAAAGAGAACTTTGCACATTTCCTCTTGACTTCAGTGAGAGCTGCTGAGTACTCAGAACAGAAAATGAAGTCACATATTCAGCTGCCTTACTTTGATTTAATTCATCCTGCCACGGTTCAGAAATTATGGTCAGATAGATTTTAAATCAAATTTTCAAGTGCAGGCTGCAGAGGTTTCTCACTTCCCAGGATTTCACTTCCTAGATTAGAAAAGGAATTTGGCTCTCTGACTTCAATGAGATTACACAGATAAAAACACAAATAGATTGTTCTCCCTCATGTCTTAGATTTAACTGTCCTATAAACTTTCATCTTTGAAACTTTTTCTAAATATCAACTAATTAATCCTTACAAGATTGTGGGAAGAAAATACTCTATTTTACCACTGGGAGAAGAGGAGCTACAGCCACACCTGCAAAAAGCAGCATGTAACAGTGGATGTGCAATCTCACAAACTGTCCTCAATCTACACCACCAGACCTGGGCATCCTGCTACACATACACACTGTCCCCATAGGCCTGTGCTGCTCAATCGTTTATCAAAAGAATAAAGTAAGTAGTGGCAGTGCACATGCATCAACAGTCTTGCTGTTACTGCATAATCTTTTGATTATGTCACTCTACCAGTTGACTAAAAAAGCTGTCTCGAGACAGCATGCTATCTGGAAGCACACCTCTTGAGGTCTCACAGCAATTCCCCTCATAACAAGAAAATCACTCTGCCTCCAGTGAAAGGACACTGCCAGAACAGGTGAGCCAATGAAAGGTCTGACTTCAAATAGTTTCATCAGTCATCCTTCTTTTTCTGTTGGGAATTCATGACAGATCACGGCTGTGAGCTCACAGTATGCTTTACGATTTTGCTTATGTGCCTGGAATGTAAGCTGCCTAAATTGTGCTGATCATAAAAAAAAGACTAAGTATCTATCCCAAGTATCCCTAAGTTGCCTGGCTATACCATACACAGGCCCTAATCATGCACAACAGACACCTTCATGGAATCCCACAATGCTTGAGGTTGGCAGTGACCTCTGGAGGTCATCTAGTAAAAGAAAAAAAAAACCTTCTCAAGGAAGGCCACCAAGAGCCACTTGCCCAGGACCACATCTAGACAGCTTTTGAAGATCTCCAATGATGGAGGCTTTGCGGTATATCTCTAGGCAACCTGTGACAGTGCTTGGTCACCTGCCCAGCACAGAAGTGCTTCCTGATGTTCAGAGGGAACCTCCTGTGTTTCAGTCTGTCCCCACTGCCTCTTGTCCTGTCATGGGGCACCATGGAAAAGAGCCTAGCTCTGTACCCTTCACACCCTCCCTTCAGGTATTTATACACGTTGATCAGATCCCCCATGAGCCTCTTCTTCTTCAGGCTAAATAGTCATGGTTCTCTCAGCCTCTCCTCTTAGAAGAGATGTTCCAGGCCCTTCATCATCTTTGCAGCCCTTCGCTGGACTCTGTCCAGTATGTCCAGGTCTCTCTTGTACTGAGGAGTTTAGACCTGGACCCAGCACTTCAGGTGTGGCCTCACCAGTGCTGAGAGAAAGGGCCACATCCCTCCCTGCTGGTGACATTCCTGAGTAGCTCAGAATACCATCAGCTTCCTTTGCTGATAGGGTACACAACTGGCTCACATTCAATTTGGTTTCCACCAGGACCTCCAGGTCCTTTGCAGAATCACAGAATTGTCTAGGTTGGAAGAGACCTCAAGATCATCGAGTCCAACCTCTGACCTAACATTAACAGGTCCTCCACTAAACCATATCGCTAAGTTCAACATCTAAACGTCTTTTAAAGACCTCCAGGGAAGGTGACTCCACCACTTCCCTGGGCAGCCCATTTGAATGCCTCACAACCCTCTCAGTAAAGAAGTTCTTCCTAAGATCCAACCTAAAATTCCCCTGGTGCAACTTCAGCCCATTCCCCCTCATCCTGTCACCAGGCACGTGGGAGAATAGACCAATCCCCACCTCGCTACAGCCTCCTTTAAGGTACCTGTAGAGAGCAATAAGGTTGCCCCTGAGCCTCCTTTTCTCCAGGCTGAACAAGCCCAGCTCCCTCAGCCGCTCCTCGTAGGACTTGTTCTCCAGGCCCCTCACCAGCTTCGTCGCCCTTCTCTGAGCACCTCGATGTCCTTCGTGTAGTGAGGGGATCAAAACTGAACACAGTACTCGAGGTGCAGCCTCACCAGAGCCGAGTACAGGGGGACGATCACTTCCCTAGCCCTGCTGGCCACACTGCCTATACAAGCCAGGATGTTATTGGCCTTCTTGGCCACCTGAGCACACTGCTGGCTCATATTCAGCCAACTATTCACCAATACTCCCAGGTCCTTCTCTGCCTGGCAGCTCTCCAACCACTCATCTCCCAGCCTCTAGCTCTGCTTGGGGTTATTGCACTCCAGGTGCAGGACCCGGCACTTGGCCTTGTTGAACTTCATGCAGTTGACCTCAGCCCATCGATCCAGCCTATCCAGATCCTCCTGCAGAGCTTTCCTACCATTGAGCAGATCGACACACACACCTAACTTGGTGTCATCTGCGAACTTACTGAGGGTGCACTCAATGCCCTCATCCAGATCACTGATAAAGATATTAAAGAGGACCGGCCCCAGTACTGAGCCCTGGGGAACGCCACTAGTGACCGGCCTCCAAACTGGATTTGACTCCATTTACCACGACTCTTTGGGCCCGGCTATCCAGCCAGTTTTTAACCCAACAAAGCATACGCCAGTCCAAGCCATGAGCAGACAGCAGAGTTTGAGCTCTTGATTACCTCGATATATAAATTTGCCATTATAATTGTGGACTGCAGAAATAACAGTGATACACCACAGAAAAATTCTGCCCAGCCTGTTCTGATGGATAGTTAGGGAAATGTATGAAAAGCTCTCAACAAGACAAGACTAGATGCAGTCAACACATGTTGGGGCTTATCTTTATTAAGAGACATTTCAATGGCTTCAGTTTTTCTTAATAAGTTGTTTCCCCAAAACTAACTACTATCTATCTGTAGAAGGTATTTCAAGAACCCAAGGATACAGTATTTTTTATTTTTTTTTAAATCAATCAAGGGAGCTTTGAGTCGATTTGTGAGTATAGAAAGTATTACTGAAATTTTGAAGTTATTTTATTACTGAAATATTGAAGTTTAGCAAAGACACTGCATGTGTCCGATCCTCTGTCATGCAATACTTCAGCAAGTACACAAAATTGGAAGTTTAAAGTATAGGCATTTAGAGTGAATGAAGCATGAAGAGTCATTCCTGAATGCATATATATCAAGCAGCAACATTTTTTCTGGAAGCTAAAGTCACCTCTCCAATAATATATTTTACTATTTTGTTACTAGTTTCTCCCTCTATATTTGTGACTGATAAGCAATAATTTACGATATAATTTAAGAACACTTTGATTTTTAATTTGAAAGCAAGAATGGTTCTATGGTTCAAAGTCCCTCAAGTATTGAGTAATAAATCTAGCAGCAGCACTCATGAGGCACCATTTGCCAGATTTGATGGCACCAAAATTGAACTATGCCATCTAGGAATGAAACATTTTGAAAATACTTAGACAACTTCTGTCTGGGATATTATATGTGGAATATGTTGCTCTTATGATGGCAGAAGAGTATAAAAATGACTGATTAGAACATACCAAACCAAAAAACTTTAATACACTCTTTAAAACAAAGTACTTTTGCTCTTCAGTGTCTGCCTCCTTACTTTCCTCACCACATCAAGCCTGCCACATTCACATCCCAGGAATTTTCTTTTTAAGTCATGCCTGCGCAGCCACCAAATATGCACAAGATGAAACATCCATAAGTAGAGCCACTCCCTATTACAGCCAAGAATCCTTAAAACCAATGGAGCCAGATTTCATTTCAGCGAGCCAGATTTCGTTTCACACCTATTTTCTAGGACGATTTCTTAGAAATATACTATTATTTATCTTCCTTCCAGGTACAAAATGTGATTTTATTTCTCACACTAAAACAGCTAAATGGAGCAGACATTAATCCTTATGTGAATGCTGTACATTACAATGTATGAGAAACAATCCAAGTTTTGATCTGCAAAACATTCACAGAAACAATCATTGCTATAAAAATAATAAAAATAGTGAGAAATAAAGTCTTAACTTGTGTTGTATAATAAAGATAGGTCTGAAAACAATGTTGAAAATTACTGTTTCTCTTTTAAAGGAAAAATTACAGAAGAACGTATTACTGAATAAGCCTAAAACAGCAAGACTATATCTCACTCTAATAATCTAAATCTCTTTAAAAGTGAGAATCTTCAGGACACAGACACATAGTGGCGCCTGCTGAAACTGTCAACAAATCAATGAAGATAAACAAACAAATGAAAGACCGAAATTGAATTAGGCTTGGACAAGAGTGAAACAGTTCATTTGCTTTTGGATGGCCAAAATATAGCTCGAAGAAGCTGTTGCTAGGGAATGGAGGGATCGAAAAGAAATGTAATTTCTCTTATTTTTCTCATGGTAAAGACCAATTGTTTATTTGCTTGTACTTTAGTGGACAGAATTGTAGGCATCCAGCATTTTGTGGGAAAAAGATTAAAACTGAGTAAAATTGCTTATAATTATTAATAGAATGAATATTTTTCATATTTATATAAACTAACTTTACATAAAACATTATGTTCACTTTTACTGTTAAATATCATATTCTTGTATTATGTGGTCAACATAGCAACATTAAGGTTTACATTTCTCTTCTTACTTTGTATTCCTTGGCTGAAATATGTGTTATTGTAGTACACAATAAACGTGCCTTTGTCTTGGAAGGGGCTTACATACATCAGATTCCCTATGTACATCATGAAAAAGGTCAGTGCGCATTTTACTACACAACAGTGGCATAGTGCAGGATGAATAAAATCTGTTTGCAAAGGTGGACTGTAAGACTGATTTTGAGGCAATAGTCTTGCATGATTGGAGAGAGAGGATCAACTTAATAACTAAAAACAATCTATGTGTATAACAACTAAGCTAGCTGCTAAAAACGAGGAAACAAACAAAAAAGAATTACAAAATGCTGGAATTGACTATTCTGCCTTCTGATGATTCCATCACAGTGGAGCCCCCACCAGCATATGTGGGAATTGAAGGAATGTATCAGAATGACAAAATAGCAAAGAATATTCTTAAAAGAGCTCTTGCCACAGAAAGGAATGCAGTCTGTTTAAGCCAATTAAAAGTTGTGTCAATGAAAATAGTAAAACATACATGGAAGTATGGTTACTGAAACCAAAATTTAAAAATACTGTGAACCATTTTTGTTGTACTAAAAAAAATGAAAAGTGTATATTATTTGTCAGGTAAATCTTAATTCAAGGAAAAATTGTGCATCCAAGTAAATGATCTTAGGTTAAATGCTGTAACAAATTATATATATATATATATATTTAATCTATATAGTTGCTTACAGTTCAACTATGCTACAAATGTTAACACTTACCAGAACCAATGTTAACACTTATCAGAACCACCTCATTGTAAGTGCACCAAATAGGGAATATTGGTTGAAGTGGTAGTAATTATAAATTTGAATGAACTTTTAAAGTAGATCCACTGCATAGATTGTTGAAATGTTAAAGCAATTAGAACAATTTTTTTTCAGCAGATTAATTCAGAAAAAAATTCCATGCAACAGTGAAGTAGCTCTTGGGAAATAATTACTAAGATAGTAAATGAAGTTCACAATCAACAAAGATGCTAAGTTAATGAAACACAGTTTCCTCCTGAATAGATGATATACCACGTCATGCTAACCAAGCTGTGATATAGGTCACTTGAAACCATATCTTGAGAAAAGAAACAAACAGCTGCACGAATGATGGCATCCAAATCTCATTCCTGCTGGAACTGATTTAACTTAGGAAAGCTGCAACTACTCATCATTGAAACTTACCCTGAAGACAGTAACAAATGCAGAAACAGGAGAGAGAAAAGAAATAAAGAGTTCTGGTCGTGATAGCTATTGGGATATATCTATGATGGGAATAACTTCAGTAACTAGTTTCATCAATCAGAAAAAGCTCAAATTTGCTTCTAAATAAGTGCTCAGGCAAAATTTACACAGCAAAAGTTGGGGCCTTTTCTGTGGTCTAAGCTAGGAGAAGAATTACACAATAGATCACATTTGCTATCTATGAGAAAAACAAGAACTTTTGGATCTGTTTTGTGGTATAGTTAAAATCTATTTTGTTGCAAATCAACAGATTGGCATACTGTTTAAAATCTGTAGTAGAATTTTTTTGTTACTGTTCAAAATGCAGCTTGGATGCTGCCATTCAGTACATTGCAAATAGTTTTCAATCTTTAATGTATCCAAAAAATGACATTCCAAAGCACCAAGGCAAAAATACCACATCTGAAAGGCAGGTTGCAGCATTCAGTTCAATATAACTGGGAGGATGGAGGCACGCATAGCCCATACTGGAAGTTCATCGCTCTCTAGTTCCAAGGTGTCCTGTCAGGTGAAACCAGGTCATGTTAGGAACCTGCTCTAGCACCAGCCCTTCTCTACCTCAGCTGGATGCCACTGTCTGCATCCCCCGCTGCTGCCTGCACCTGGATTTAAGACACATTTCTGCATGTGCAGCTCTTCACAGCAGGCTCTGTCAACATCGTTTCTCAGCAGAATCATGCAGCTCAAGATGGAGACTGCAGTTGCCACATGGGAGGCAACTCTCCATCATGAAGAAGCCACCTAGGCCCTGGTTGATGACACTTTGATACACTTTGATACACTTCTTGAGCATTCATATTGTTGTACAGGATGTGGAGATCCTTATTAAACCCCATTTTACATCTAAAGGGATAAAGGGCAGACAAAACAGGATGGAAAAGAAGGATCTTAAATAGGATCCACGTGACAAGGCAGGATGAGACAGGAACGATAAAGGTCCAGTACCAAGGAAGAATATTTTTTGAAGACTCATGCTGAAGAAATGTATATTAATGAAGCTCTAACACAGATTTACATGCACTTTATCCTGTTTTTAATGATCAGGAATCAAGTTACCTGGAAATGTAGTTTCCTAAAGAAGTTGAGACATTGGTTCATATGGACAATGAATGTGAGAGTCCCAGTGAAAAAGCTTTAAGTACTCGCTCCTAAGGTTTAGGTATTCACAACTCCATGAAGTTTTTGGCTGTGGTGTCAGTCATCCTGGCCTCGCTTACGTGACTTGTACTGTAACTCAGAGCTCACTTCAGGCCAAACTGACAACTGAATGACAGCTTATAATTCAAACAGTATTGATCCAAGTGGTTCTGGAAGGTTGCCCACTGGTTTGTGATGCTGTCATATTCCTAGGTGTGGACAACCTTGCAGAGATACTCAGTGTAGACGGTACAGCTAAAGTCCAGATAATGTCTGGCAGGGAATTTTAGATGTGTGCCTGGCAAAGCTTAAGCTCTGAAGAAACCAAGATTTAAGGCACCTGGCAAACTACATTTTCTTCTCTTTCCCCCACAATATTTCCTAAAAAGATTAGGGAATTATATTTCCTTACCATGGCAGCACATCTGTTGATATGCAGTATTTCTTACATTGCAAGCTGTACCTTTATCCTTGCTTTCTTGTGTTTGTGGCATCTTTTTGCAGAACTTTGGAATCTGTATGGCTCTGCCACAGTTTCAATTAACAATAAATTAATTTTATTTATTTTCTTGTTTGTTTGATTGACTGTTTTAGAAATTGTTCCAGCAGGAATTTGGCTAAGTGAATTCAGGTAGGACAATCCTATTACTTGAAGACAATATAGTGTGATACAGAGGAAAGACATAATACTTCATGAAGCTTGGGGAAACCTGGGTTGTTTCTTCTTTGTTGTAGTGCAGAAATAAAAAAAAATGGGTGGTGGCGGTGAGGTAGTGGTGGGGTGTCACATGACAGAGATCTTCCCATTTAATCTTCCTTTCATTTAATAAAAAAACGGAAATTAAAAACATACCATGCATTTGGAAGAATGAATACTTTGCTTTGGACCCTCCTCACCATAATATGAAAACTTTATAGATAAACCAACAGATGAATCAAGGAAAGACAATGAAAATAATCTACTTAATAGGATACAAAAGCCTGACAAATTTTGTCAAAACAGAAAGGGGATATGCATACAGTGTTACTTCACCTAGAATATATCCTATTGTGGGCTTACCTAGTTTCTTTTACTGTTTCAAATACAGATATTATTTCCTGGTGGAACAAAATGTCTGCATTGAAAAGTATCCAAAAAAGTCTTGCAAATTTAATGAAACTTTAATTGCAACAGTAATTGCAAGGGCTTATCTTATTTGGAAAGAGTATTTTACTGATCCCTTCATGCAATAATTAGAAAGTTTATCCTAAATTGTTGTAATACCTATTACCTATGAATTAAATCCAGGAATAAAGAAAAAGGAATATGAAAATAACTGCAGCTTAATCTCATCCTTTGAAATGATGAATTTTTTTATATGTATTTTATATATATATATATATATAAATAATATATAAAAATATAAAATAAAATCATTTATATATGTATATACACACACAAACAAAGAAAACTTATGCCAGGATAAGACAGCATCTGTATATTCAGCTTTCTGAACCACTGAAAGGATTATTCACGTTTATTTAAGAACAGACTCTGTCATCTTCATTTCCATAGGTAACTGCTTTTCTAGCCAAGTAGTCCAAGTCACTACTAGAGTTTTAATGTGGAATAAGGTGTAAGACATAGCAAATAAATATGTCAGGAACTGATACGAAGTCAGGTTTTCATTTCCTTCTGCAAGGACCCAAATTTTGTTTACTATACAAATTTCCATCCACTTTTTTAATGTGATTACAAATTCATCCAGTTACTTTATTTATTTTTTTCTTTCCAGAAGCAATTGTAGCTGAACATTAACAACTGCAATAAAACTAACTTAAGCAGAAAGGAACTTTGTTGACACATCTCAGTGAATCCTTTACAAAAAAACCATTTCTACAGCATAACAATACTTGTTTTGTGGAACTTCCTAACATAGCATGAAATTAATCCAATATACATAAATTTAGGACCAATTTCAACATAAAATTCTTTCTCATTGTTTTAACTTCAGTTTTCCAAAGATGTAATCTAATGATCAAACACATACCCTGATCTGAATTCATTAGAAATTCTCATTAATATTCATCCATTACATTAAAAGCATTCAGGTGGAGAACTGCAAGGGCACTCAACTTGCAAGTGATCAGAAAGCAAAGAAGTTTAACTTGTGCCGTATTTCAACCAGATCAGATAGTCTAAAATTACATCAAATATATTAGCTCAAATTAACCCCTGATGTTGCAGAAAATCATACCAGCTCCTCAGGAGATGGCATCCCTGTGCTTACTCAAGTGAGCTGCTGCTAAACTGATAGCTTCTGATTGGAGGTCAAGTTGCATTGCAACCAGGGAGGGGCATAAAAAGAAAAAAAAAAAAAAGCACCAGAGGAAATAATTTCTGCTCTTTTAGCATAATCTTCAAGGCTGAGAAAGAAAAGCAAGGATCTAGCTGGATTTCAGCACTGACTAAGTATTTCTTTTCAATGAAATTCATTCTACTTCATTCTTCAGAAAAAGGTAATATTCACTACCTCTGATGTATAATCAAATCATATACAAGGGATTCCTTTTAAAAGGTTTATGATTCAGTGTTAGGTTGCAGTTTGGGATATTAAAGTCTTAAATCATGGAAATACTTCATTAAAGATTAGGTGATAATATTATTTTTGGCATTTTCATGTTAAGTAACAAGACCTAAATAACTTGGGAAATGCTAAATCCTAGCTTGCTGTATTAGCTTCCTTCATTATACGTTAGGTTGTGTATTATTTCATTCTTTCCATCAGGAGAAATAAAATAGACAACAGTATATGTTTACACATGTACAAAAATGATTTCAACAGGTCATTTGCCACAGCTGGAGCACCATAATTCCTCCAAAATTGAAAACCTAATGGGAGTCCCCTACACAGATTTCATTCTCCCCAGCTGTGGTCAGTTACTCAGCCAATGTATCTACACTGTCATATAAAAATCCAGAAGTTAGCTATAAATTACAGGCTGCATTATCACTGAAGGGAAAACTTGCTTGGACCAGAAACACTCTGATCATTTCTTGCAGCATGAAAGTGATCAGTTATCCTTGCTAGAAGATTCCAGGAGGCATGGTATACATTTGTTAGAAGGAAACTCCAAGCTGATGACACCATGATACCAGCTTCCATGTTCTAGGCTACTAGGGAAGTAAATGCTTATTGCTTTTGCACTCAGATTTGTATTGCTGAACCTCCTAGTGGAACTGGAGAAATGGGAAGAAGTGAAGCTGCTTTTGCAGGGCTTGTTCAGTTCAGAGAAAATCTGTAAATATTCAGACAGCCTGCCTCTAGTCCTTTAGCCTTCATTGCAGCAAAGCATTTAAACACATAGTTAGTTTCAATTGACTTTATTGGGATTTAAGTGCATGCTAAAGTGCTTCTAATTGTATTCTGAATTGACATCTCAATGATTAACAGACCAAGAATATTGTCTGCTGCTATTACCAGGAATCCAAAGGGACTTCAGGCAATAGAGTGACTGGTCAGAAGCTGAGAAACTGCTTCACAGCAAATAGGAAGACATTTCAAGCATGACATTTTCACTCCATCCGTTCAAGAGTAGGATCATATGTACTAGGAAATCAACATACGTGGCAGGGTTTCCAGAGGCTTCTGAAATACCTTTTATGATATAATTAATTATTACTTAAATCAAATTATAAAAGGTGTTACTGAAAACGCCATTCGCTAATTTTGCACACACAGAAGTTAATTACTGCTTTGCTCCTGCAATTTAGGAGCATGCAAGAGAAAAATCACTAGATTTGTGTTTGAAAAAAAAATATTATAATTACAAGTAAAAGAAGAGAGAATTCTACCTAAAAGGGATTTGTGAAAGAATTCTTACACAAAGATATGAAGGGAATCTACAAGTTGGTAGTTTTCAGTTTCCTTGCATTGACAGCATTCTCTTACTAGGAAGGAATGACTACTCCCACCCCACCCAGAAACCTTTTTAAGAAAACAGAGAGAAAAAAATATTTATTTTTAAAAAGGAATTAAAAATAACCAAGAGGGAATACAATTTTGGGTCAAGTCTAGTCAAGTCTATGTCTTGAAGCCAGACCAAAGGATGATAATAGAGTTTTAAAATACTATTTTAAAAGAGTTTTAGCACCCTTACAACTGTTATTATGTAACATTAAATGCACTTAAAAAGGTCTTTAAGGAAGAAATTCCCTTTTCCAGGTTTACAAGATACTCCAGTTCAAAAAACTCCCCAGGAAAATAAATATTATTACATAATGTTTTAAGTTCTTACTGACTAGGAGATGATTCTTTGTGCATGAAAAGGAATGACATGCTGCAGAAGCAGTCAGCCTGTTCTTCGCCTGAGAAGTGGCACAGAAATGCTACAGGAGTATCCAAGACTACTCCATTTTAAGACTGTTGCAGTGACTTTCCTTGTAAGATTACCAAGTATTGCAGGGATTAGGCCAAAGCAGCAGTGTTTTCGCTCGTTATTCTTGTAACACGTGACTTATTTGTAACATCAGTCACTTATTTCTAAACATCATTGTAACCTCCATCTGCAACACTAGCTTCTGCAGGTGTAAATTTAGAAACCCTATTTTCAGGGTCAGCATGTAAGGCTCAGATTCAAGAAAGCACTTAAGTAAACATTTGACTTTTAGTATGAGCTCAAATGCTTTACTGCAATTGTTAATGGGGTCTGCAGCAGATTTTAAAAATATCTTCTGCACTGAATGAAAAAAAAAAAAAAGCAAAAAAACACACCACCATGTGGACATTAGCTAGCAGAAAATGAAGTGCCCCTGTGGAGTGAGAACTGCTCTTATATTAAGCACAGCAGGGAATCTCTCATGTTCCCTGGCTTGCCTGTATGTTTCTCACTTTTTGCCAATAAACTGCATAGATCTGGAAAAAAAAAAAAAAAAAAAAGGAAAAACAGATCACCATTCCCAAAATAAAACACATTAAATTGGTTCCCATCACATATGCCCTATGACAAGGCAATAACTTAGGTAAATTTTGACTAACTTTTGGAGTACTGGCATTGGTTCCAAAAAAAAAAAAAAAAAAAGTAAGAAAAATTGCAACAAACCTTTTCTTCCTGACTAGTGGAAAAAAAAAACAAACAAACAAAAAACACATTGATTCCAGTCACCTCAGTATTTAGCAGCTGGCAAAGTTTTCCCATGAAAATAAAACTCAGTCATTTAAACATATGCATGAGCAATATAAGTAATAACAGAAATAAACAAACAAAAAAATCCTTCCTTAAATGCTGGCAGCTGGAAAGAAGGTTATAGAGACATTAATTTCACACAGAATCAAAGAATTGTCTAGGTTGGAAGAGACCTCAAGATCATCGAGTCCAACCCCTGACCTAACACTAACAAGTCCTCCACTAAACCATTTCACGAGCACCTCAGTGTCCTTCTTGTAGTGAGGGGCCCAAAACTGAACACAGTACTCAAGGTGTGGCCTCACCAGAGCACAGGGGGACAATCACTTCCCTAGCCCTGCTGGCCACACTGCTTTTTATACAAGCCAGGATGCTGTTGGTCTTCTTGGCCACCTGAGCACACTGCTGGCTCATATTCAGCCGACTATCCACCAATACTCCCAGGTCCTTCTCCACCAGGTGGATGAATTTGTCAAATGAAATTCTCTTTAATGCTGAAATAACAATGGGGTGCCATAAGCATGGAATGAACTAAACCTCTGACTTGCTGGGGAAGCTGACCAGGGCCTCTGCTATGCAGCTGGTGAGTGGTTATGAGCAGGAGCACTTCATTTGAACAAATCATTGAAAAAAGGTGAAATACACACAGTCCAGGCGTTTTATGTCCATTCAGACTACTACCATTCAGCTGACCACCATGTGTGTGTGAGCTTGTAAAACTGTTTTTGCTTCTTACTTCTGAATGACTTCTTGCACATTTGAACAGTGCATCAATGTCCACTAATTGTAATAACTACAAGTTGTCCAGGACAACTCCTTACTTTGAAGCCACACTCATCGCTCTGCCTCCCACTTAGCCCAGAGGTCCAATTCCCTTTCTCTCTCAAAGGTATGTGATTGTGGATCCTATACAAATGAAGATTTTAGCAGCTAATTCATAAGGTGAGGAAGGCAGCCATATGGCCTTGAAATGTTTTATTTTCTATCAATGAAAATAAGACAACTTTGTGCTTTTAGTGAATTAACTTTTGTCTTTTGTTAGGTTGGTTGGTTTTGTTTGTTTTCAGTTGACTTTTAGATCTGGTTAGTCTTTCCCTTTTATCATGAATTGATGCTTAAGCCAACCAAGTACTGTCTAGTTTGCCTTTTTAGGTTTTTCAATTTTCTTTAAACTTTGGGTCAGTATCTGTTGTGCCTGTTCATACCAACCTTAGTTTTAGTTCCCCCTTCACAGGGAAAGTAATAACATTCAATCAAATTCTTCCCTAAAAATGAATTTGGAAATAAGCTTTGTCATTATGCTTTTCTGAAATACAGAAAAATAATTTGATTTCCTGCTTCAGGCAATCAGTGAGCTAATCATTTTGTAAAATCAAAACTGGGACAGCTGAAAAAAGTCAGTTTCCTTTCTAGTATTCCTAACGACTTTCTCTATTAAAAAAATAAAAAATAAAATAATAATAAAAAACCCTTCTTATTATCCAAAGGCTCCCTGGAGGCAAATAGTCTTTTCAACCACAGGAAGAGTTTCTTTTATAACACAAAGATGACATACTCAATAAAATCTTCCTTCTGCTCTCTCAGTTTCTATTTAAACAGGCATATTCTATCAAGCAACCCCCAAAAACTGACTGGAGAAGAACGCTCTCTCACCTGACTGAAGGTTTCCAGCTCACCACTTTCATTGCTAAAACTCATCGTCTAACCATTTTCCTTATTTAAAAAGAAAAAGAAGAAAAAAAAAAAAAAAAAAGCCAACATTCACTTTTTACTGCTTCATCCTTGAAGAAAGCTTTACTGTTTAAGCTTTAGTGTCTCAGCCCCATGGGCTGCCATCATCAACCCATGTAGAAAACAACAATAAAATGAAATCACCCATAGAGGTCATTCCTTTTGTCCTGTGATAATATGAAGAACCAGAGGACTAGCAATGAATTCCAGAACTTTAACAACCTGAATAAATTGTGAAGTACAAAACAGAATGAATATAGGATGTGACATTCATTTCACATGAGTCAATGCACAGAGGTGCAGTCTGAATTCTGCAAAGATATCTTCCTGCTTTTATTGAAGAAAAATGACAATGAAAGATCAGTTGGTTTTTACTCTCTCTCTCTCTTTTTTTTTTTTTTTTTTTTTTTTGGTGCAGCAAAAAGAACAATATTTAGATCTGGAAAGTGTGAAATAGTAAATAAAATACCATCCAAAATGAAAGCATTCCAGAATTGTAACCAAAGTCCAATGACTGCAACAAGACTTCTCATTGTTTCTCTCCTCTCTTCTCTCTCCCCAAGACAAACCAAATCCCCCAAACCCTCCTCTAAAACCGGTTACATAGTTCATTATTGAAATAAATAGGCTTGCAATGACTCAACCTGGAGGAGTACAACAGAAAAAAATATTTAAAAGCACCATCTTCTCACTTAAAAAAGCCTTCAGTCAAGCCTGACTCATCAAAATGGCGATGTCACTGAAAATGTTCATTCACTCCTTTTAACACAATTATATAACTTAACATAAATACTACTTTTCTTTGTGACAGCACAGAACTGAATATTAAGGAGAACAAAAAAAAGGTTGCAAACTGTCTTAAGTTCTCAAGATCATCTCTTAATGACACAGCTTCAAGGACCCAAACATGACTGTCACTTTAAGCTTTTTTAGATGAATATTTTGCAAGACTGTTCCAATATATATGATAATGTATACCACACATGGAGAGAATGAAAATATTAAAAAATTACCAAGATTTAATTTTGCCAAGGAATTTCTATGGTATTTTCTGTACACTCAGACACTTAATATGCACAGAAATTTAATTCATATGTTTAATTCCAGATTTTTAAGCAAATATCTAGTTAATCCCATTACAGAAATTCTCTCTGCTTTTGAATGCAGCAATAATTCAGAATGACCAAACATCAAGAATGTTCCCTTGACTAACATGACAGCAAATCACAAGGCGGCAAAGGAAGAGGTATTTAAATATAGATGTGACTTTAGGAGACTGAAACCATTGGATTAATTTAAGACCTGCAGTTTTCAGAATGGTCTAATCAGTGACCACAGACACAAATTGCTATATCATACACTCCCACCTTTTCCTGAAGAATGTGCATGCTTGCATAAGTTAGCCTGGTTAGCAAGGACAAGAAGAAAAGCATTTGAATCAAATAGGTGCACAAATGGTTCCCAGGAACAAAGTCTTGCTGCAAATACTGCTAAAATATGACTTTTCAGAACAAAATAATAGTAACTTTAAGAGCAATCTTGAGCCAGGTACTAGAGAAAATAAAATAGTGTATTAAGAAAAATCACAGAATCACAGTAAAAAAAAAAAAAAAAAAAAGTGCAGATTATATATGTATACATTCTACATGTATACTTATGCTTTTTATATAAATTTAGAACCAGTAATACTAGGAGTTTCTGAAAAGGCTGATGGAACTGTTGTTGACCACTGTTCTCCAATAACATCCATACAACTACAACTCGCTGTATTGAGAGTTTCATGTGTGTAGCTTAAACATCAGCAGCATAACAAAAAGAATGAGATGCACAATTGAAGCATCTGGAAAATCAAATGACATTTGGCAGCTAAGCCTGAAACACACTGTGAGAAGTCCAGCCAGGGAACTCCTGTAATACTTAACCAATATATTCAGCCTTAAAGAATGCTTTAAGTACCTGGTCGTATGTCCAATGGAAGAACAACTTTTATTTTTTATATAATAAAAGAAAAGAATAATGATTTTATTTTTCATCTGAGGTAACCCCAAAACGTAAACACAAACAATTTTGTAGATTCAACATCTTCAAGCCTTTCAAATTCCTAATGCTTCCTCACAAGAGCAAGACCCCACATCTGTTTTTCTGTTTTTCATTGAATCTTAAAATCCAAGGAAATCTCTCTGGTTTGAACACCCTCACAACACAAAGGCAAAGTCCTCCCTGCAAAATAATAGCATTAGATAAAAATTACGTATTTACATTCAAGGAACAATTTCGAAAAATTCTGATAGGAGAAATGATCAGGAAATGCTCCTGCTTATTCATAGTAGTAGATACTAAAACTACGGTTAACAGAATGCTATTTTAAAGGAGAATTTTCCAGAAAGAAAAATAATCTGTCCTTTTAATCTATTTTTTTTTTTTCGTCCACTCTCTACGAGATACCTGAATGAATAAAACAAGATTTTAGAGACTTTTGAGAAATTTCTTACAAATCTCTTTATGGGCTTCATTTGAGTATGAACTGAAATCTCACAGAAAACTCTGACGTGATCAAAGCTGAGTGGTGTATCTCTGTCCTCCTCAAGTAAAAACCTTTCTTACTCAAGTGGACTACACTGATACCAAGAGCAATTAGCATGAATAATACTAGTTATTCACCCTTCTGGCAGAGAAACCAGAAGAGTACTCACTGCCTTTCCTAATTCTACTTTCCTGCCTTGTGTAGTTTTCTCTTAGGCCATTCCTACCAAGAAAACCTCTTATCCTTCCTCATATATAATGTACGTGTGTCTATCAAGATGAAGGAAAAGAAAACTAAAGCCCAGCTACACCCCACTCCCCATACCACACAACTGGATGGCTTAATGAAAAACTAACTTCAGTTAAGTCCTGTCAGGTAAAGACATCACACATTAAAAAAAAAACCTCTCTGAAAGAAACAAAAAGGCTCCTTTTAAGCCTGTGAGATCAAAGTATGATACACCCTCCCTCTGAACAATTTGAAGATTTTTTTTCTTCAAACTTCAATTTGAGAAAACCAGCTCAAAAAATGGTTTAAAGGGAACACTACTACATAAATTATGTTAGTCACAATGTCTTTAATGGAATTTTTCTTCTGCATGCTTCAACTGGCAATTCAAATAAGCTCTAATATTTAGAATTTCTAATGACCAAAGATGGTGACTGGCAATACGAAGGAGAAATACATTAGTAGGAGACATCAGCAAAGACATAATATATATACCATCTATGTACTCTGTCTTGTATAGGCTCTGCTACGAGTAGAAAAGCTTTTTTTTTTTTTTAAAACATATTTTAAGGAGAAGTAGTGGAGTGATGACAGCAAGCCATAAGGCTGTGCAAAGATGAAAGTCGTGCTGCATCTCACTTAGCAGCTCCCAGAATCTGCATGAGACATCTTATCCATCTTATGAACTGTGTCTGCCTCATACCAGAAGACAATAGTCCTCCAGCAAAGCAAGGCACTGTCTTCACATTCTAGGGGGAGCAATCAAAAATGACATAAATCCTAACAACTTTTCTGTATGCAATGGAAAAATAATTTGTAAGCATGGTTAAGTACGGCATCTTAAATTCTTTACATTCTCTAAACTCTAGAAAACAATCTAATTTAGTAGGAGATGATGAATTTCAAAAGCATATGTCGTGTATTTCCAAAAACAAACAAACAACAACAAAAAATGAAACACAATATAGATTATGAAATAAACTGATCTTCCCTATCTTTAAATGAATAAATAAAATCTTTGTGATACTAATGGTTATTTTGTTGTTCTTCACTCTTTCACTTTTCTCAGAAAAATAACTGTAAAAATTACACAGTGAGATGTGTGGAGTCTGATTAATGTGAACAAAACATAATAGTACGAAGTTACCAAAAATATGTGCTTGTGTCTAGAACGTTTATGGTAAATTTAATAAGACTGTATTGTTTATTCTCAGCACAAAAATGCTTTCACTGCTTATGGGATGTATAATGACTATAAGAAAAAGGAGCAAAAAAGAGGATTCTCAAAGAATGACTTAAACAGGAGAATGCGATGAACCAAAACAATATCAATGACTTTAATGGATCTACTTGAGAGTTATTTGTTTGCTTCCACATTTTTTTTTCCTTCAAATGTGCAAAACTTAAGTTCATAAAAGAACTACTTGTAATAAAATGTATTTATCATGGCTCATTTTGTCAGCCTGCTGCAACTGTAACCCTTCAAGGAGAGGGATCTATGTCTAACAAGTCTCAGGAGTTTCAGTCATACTATTTAGCAAATAACTCTAAATGCTAAGTCTACAACTGCAATTTCTTGGGTTTTACAATGCTAACATAAGGAAAAACCCAAGTCATTTAATTTCATTACCTCATTTAATTATATTCATAACTGTAAATCATTCCTGATACTTTAGGTGGACTGCAGAATTGCAGCTGGACAGATAAAATGAAACAGACCTAGAATTGAACTCAACAGGAAATAAAAGTAGGGGAAATAAGCTATATACCTGTCAAATGTTAGTCCAAACAAACTGGCTGAAGAATAGTTATGCGTATCTGACATCCATTGGCTAGAAAACTCAGCTAGGAGCAGCTTTTGAGAAAAAATGGTATTGCGATAAGGGAAAAATAAAGTCTGGGGAACGTAGCACAACAAACGTGCACACTAAGCACATAATGCCTTCTAGATCCTGAAAACTTGATACATTCCTGAATATCAGGATAAAATGATATTTTATCCATCTGTCAGGAAACACCTAAGAAATAACTATGTTCTTAGTGTTGATCTATGCATAAAATTACAATTACTATCAGTTGTCTCCTCAGCTTCACTGACAGAAGCCCATGCAACAGATGTGATAGTTCAAGCTCTGTGGTTTTCAGCATGTTGCCCCATGTTGAAAAGTGCTTTTTCATTTACCTTTGGAAAACTTTCCTATCTATAAATAGAGGAAAGCTACATAACATGGTATTATCAAGATTACAAAGCAACTCATTCAAAGCTAGGACATATATCCCCCCCTCAAAAAAAAAAAAAAAAAAAAAAAGAAAAAAATGTTCAAGAAAAATCTGCCTATTTCAAGGCATGTGTTGGGCATATCCTGGAAACATTCTGTAATCACTAAGACCATTTTCTTCACAATTTGTTGAGAAAGCTGCAATTTACATTCCTTAGCTTTAGACTTAATGCATGAATAGACAGGATAGCTAGATAGTTCAGGCACTACAGTGCTCTACTATACAAATTAACTTGAATTTAAATAAGTGTAAGGCTTTTCAGAGTGAGTCATCACAGGTTGTGAGTTCCTCACATTTCTTTATCTTAAGAAAATGGGAGCTGTGCTTTGAATATATAAAACATTGTATAAATGGAGTACAACAAAAGGTCATGTTCTAGGCATCTCAGACGGGTAATGCAAAATAAATACACACCTTTGACAGCAATTTTTCTGTGCCCCAGTTTCCCACCACTGAAAAACTAAACATGTATTTTTGCATTGTCGTACAGTGCATGCTACTGAAAAGCGTCCTGGAAAAGCCAATGAGGAAATTGAAAAATCTATTTCAACACAGAAGTCAAGTGGTTTTAATTAATAAGACCTGAGGCTGAATGAAGGTAAAGCAAATTACTGAATAGACAAGTGAATACTAAACACTTAACATTAAATAAAGCAAATGCTCTGGAAAACTCTGGTGTGATCACATAACAAGAGATTATCTGAATGTGAACACAAATAGGTTCCTTACACATCTTAATCCTAATGACTCAAGCTTTGAGCAACTGATTTAATAATCCTGATTTTATTCTCTTTCTTCAACCATTTCAAAAGTAATAACAACATACTTGGTTCTATTGTACAAATTTCATTAAAAAAAAAAAAAAAATCAGGGGAATGTCATTCATCTTCTCTGAAAATCACAAATTCCCATTTCCTTGCTTTAAAATGCTTTTCTACCGGCATCTTCATTTACCTCCTACTTCAGAGTTCTTTCCGTAGGCATTTATCTCTGGAGTGAAAGCCTGTCAAATTCTTTTGAAATGTAAGGATGCTACATCCTCTAAATTCTCCTTATCTTTTTTACCACTAATATCTTCAAAGAACTCAAACAGATTAGTTCAGCATGACCTCTTCTGCCTGAATTCAAGCTGGATATCCTTTATCAAAATGTTTTACTAGGTGTTATTCTACTTCATTTTTAAAATAGATTTCCAAAGTTTTTCTCAAAATAGGGGCCTTAGGATACTGTTTTGTTTTTTTTTCCTCTCCATTTAAATAATTTTGTAAGAAATCTTAAGCATGATATCAAGTATCTTTATAATATCAAGTGAGAGTTGAGCAGAATTTTATTTGCAAATCTTTGTAGATTATGTATATATTTTGTTAAGGCTGTATCTGTTCTCATTGTACTGCCTCTCAGGTCCCTGCACAGAGTTTCTGTACTTGTTACTTACATGCTACCTGAAACTATACAGTGCTATCAAAATATGCAAGTTTGCACGTGTTCTCCATAGATGCTCAAATCCTCAGACACATTTTCGCTATATGCATTTTTTAAGCACTCATAACTATCTGGGTTAATGTCAAAATGGAAGAGAAAATAAGAGGAACCCATACTCAGACCACCTCTCAGTGCCTGAGATTTTTACATTTCTCCTGAGCTGCATTTCACTAAAACTATACAGGACTGCTAACAATTTTTAACTGTCTATTGCTATGTCAAGAAATCTACCTTGATATACATGTGGAGGATCACACTATCATTAAACTGAAGGAAGGTAGAGTAAGTGGGAGCTGGCAGAAGCCAGACTGCCAGCTTTACGGTTAGAAGAGAGAGCCCACACGGAAAGTCAAACCACAGCAACAGATTTGGTCACTATGATGAACTACTACAATTTTACCTTTTCTCCTCAACTGTGTGACTCTTTCTTGTGTGATTTTATCCCTTCACCAAAACCAATATTCTGTCAAAACACTTGCAATAAAACCATACTTATCCTATATAAATAGCAAACCACCTCATATCCTCAGCCTTAATAATATGCATTTAGGCCTCTGTATGTGGTGACTAAATTTTCTTTTTCTCAGCCTCCACTTCCAATTAGAAAAATCTATCTTTCATGGTTGCTATGTCAGTTTATTCATTGTCCATTTCATTCTTTATACTTATTTCTATAATATTAATACTAAATAATAGTGGTCAGCCACTTCCCTTATTTCTCTGCATTTTAATGTTTACGTTGTGTACTTATTTCTACTAAGCCCCAATGATTTCTGTTCCTTTTTCAGATATTTTAGGTTTCCAGTATTCAGCTCTTTTAAATATCCCTTTTCAAATGTCCATTTCTCAGATGCTTCTGAGTTTTCCTCCACTCTTTCCATTTTCTTTCAGAACTAGTACAGAGCCAGGAAGGGTAATGCATTGGCATCACTGGAGCTGAGTCCTAGGCCAAACACCAAAGCTTGCTTATTCTCCCCTCACATATTATTCCCCCACATCTCTCTCTACCACCCTCACATGGCTTTTGTTGCACTGTTCTCTGTGAGCACTCCTGCCTCGAAATGTTCTATTTCCTTTTATTTAAAACAACAACAACAAAAGCACTCTTTCTGTCTGTGTCATTCTGCTCCAGAGGATAGAGGATGCTCTCCCACATCGCGTCCGGCACTGCAGCATGCTGTAACTCAGTGTTCTGCCTCGAGGTTCACTCAGGACATCCTACAGAGAAACTCAAGAGGCTGGCAGTGCCCTTGCATGGCTCCTGGGGCAGCATATTCTTGGCACTAGCTAGACCCTGCTGCGTGTACTGAGAGGCTCCTGCTAAGCTGTTGTGCTTAGGAGACCATTCGTGTGAACAGGGTGAACAGAAGCTGCTTGTCTTTGTCCTTAATCTGTGTCTTACTGCCACATTATTTTTTTTTTTTGTGCCAAGTGTTCAGTGTTGGAAACCACTGCTCTTTTTTCTGCTTTTGCTTCCTGCCAGATTTTTCTGATTATTCTTATAATTATCTTCTTGAATGATTTTTTTTTTTTTTTTTTTTTTTTTACTACACAGGTATAATGGACTAGTTTAAATGTGTATGTCATCATCCAGTGCAAATACAAAATGGGTTAAAGCCTTATTTTATAACACCTACAGTTACATTTGTTGATGATTATACTCATATTTTATAATGAAAAATGAACAAGAACCTCATAATAGTATCTAATCCTTAAGAACAGAAGTATTATTTTTTTTTTCCAGCCAAATTTAAATACCTAAATCAAATAAATCTGTCTTGGGCAACTAGCCTGAATATAATGAAGTGGTATGCTTACAGCAAGAAGGCTCTTTGGTATGATTCTTTATCTTCCTTTTTAGAAAGCAATTATTACAGCAATGCATTCCTTGCATTGTCTTTTTCCAGAAGCAAACTCCAAAATACTAGATACACCTTCTTTACCAACATTTTATGATGAAGCGGGCTTACTATCATCAGTATAGTGTTTGCTTGAAATATTTTTTCCTGGCTGATTTGTTGGAACTAAACACTTGTTTTCACTGAGTTCATGATCTAGGGAAAAAAAAACAAAATCAGATATCCATCAGGGAGAACCTGATAAAAGGAACAACCTGCAATCAAATTTCAGTGAAAAACATCAGTCTTAAGCTCAGCGGAAGTGTTAAAAGTGTTAAACAAACAAACAAAGAACTCCCTATCTGAAATGCAGGTTATATCCCCTTCCTTGTTATATTTCATCTATTACTAATTGAAAGTACCTGAATTCATAAAGAAAAAATAAACAAAAACCAATAAAACATATTAATAAATATGAAAAAAATTGTCCAGATTCTGTCAAATTTCATTTTTTTGGGGATCATATAAGGGGTAAGATTGCAAATAGACAGCAAATCTTTTCAAAAAGGGAAAAAATACATCTTTGATATGTCTTATTTTTAAAACTTCACTTTTTTTTTTTTTTTTTTTTTTTTTTTTTTTTTTTAAATGGGCAAAACCACTCTGGTAGTCAGACAATTTTATGTAAAAATCAGAGTTAAAATGTCATTCCTGAGAAGATTTATTGGTCCTGTTACAATTTATCACATTTGAAATGTAAACTTCTTAATGTACTCACTGGCTCAAAACCAAAAAGTGTTTGTTTATTTATTTGTCTTGTTTTACAGGCATGCTTGGATTTGGTGGAATCCCTGCAGCGGTTTGTGAATTATGCATGCAAAAAACAAAAATATCCCTGTAGTGGATATCTACACACCCACAAAACAAAACAAAAACCTTTCACATCAGTCTTATCACTTCTCTGCCATTTGCTGTGGAATAAAAAGATAAAATTTTCACTTCTCTTAGCCAAGATTGTCAATTCAGTTTATAAAATCTAAAACCAAACTCATGTTTATTTGAAGTTCTGAAGAATTATTTAAATTGCCCTTTTTTTATGTACCCTCTTAGGCATTCTACATGTTTCAAACACCTTTATGCATAAATATCGATTGTGGTATACAAAGAATGCTTTTTCTTCTTGTTCACAGCTCTTTGATTTGAATCAAAATAAAATTAAGTCACTAGTTTTAAAACTCATTTTCTGTGTTTATTTTATATCCTTCAAAAGAGTTGGCTTCCTTTAGTGGGCAACCACAAAGACATTTAATTTTCACTTAAAAATGACTAAATACAGAAATGAACAAAGAAGGTTTTGTATAGTAAGGTTGCAGACTAAATTAAAGGCAATCAAGATACGGCCTAAAAAAAAAAACAAAAAAAAAAACAAAAAACAAAACAAAACAAAAAAAAAAACAGATTAGTAGTGCACTTAATTTTTAGGAAGAACAGCTTTTTAGGAAAGATGAAGAATGTCGGATGAAATAAGGATATTGAAACAGAAATGACTACATCCAAATTGAAAAGAAAAAAGAAAAAAAGTCATAGAGTTTATCAAACTCAAGTCAAGAGCTGGCATAATGTCCACGACTAACGCAGCTAACATAAACAACGCTACTCAATGAGAAGTATCAACAAATGCATCAAGTGACTGTAAAATGTGAAACACAAACTAGAGGTTTGGAGGTACTGCAGATACTATGAACTCATCTGTTCTTGACAAACAGCAAGGGACATTTTTGCACAGTCCTTTTGGTGGCTTCCCTTTTGTCTTCTATCTACAGCTCTGTACCTTTTCACCCCCAGGCCAGGGGAGTATATCCCAAAGTCTCCGTGGATGTATTTTGCCCTGTTGTTCCCCTGTAATTGCTCTCATGCTATTATCCCTATGATCTTGCACCTGCAAACTGCACCAGCGTTGTTACAGCAGTTCTCAGAGGAAACCACCACCACCAGTCACTCTTCCTTTCTCCTCTTTTCCTAGCCCTTCACTGTAGCTCTTTGTTTACATATGGTGAGGCAAGAAAAGCAAGCAGCGAGGTTAACAGCCAAGCAGTGTGCAGTACTGCTGCCCTCGATCTAAGCGTGCTATGAGAGGCAGGCAGCTGGGAGTTGGAGTCGGCCCTGAGTAAAACTGGAGGGAAAATGCTATAAGGGGAGTTGCCTGCTGCCCTAGAGAGGACACACAGGGAAGGACGCCTGCCTGGGTTCCCATGAATGCTTCTCTTCCCAGCTGATCAATGGGAGAGTTTGCCCTTTCTCTCTCTTTGCCTCTCTTCTCTTCTTTTTCTCATTTTTCCCCAGAAGTAGCTTTCACTGTTAAGAGTCAGGATATGTCATCAGATGCAGATACCTGCTAATAAATCTTCAAGCTTGTGAACTTGTCTCAACATCTTTTGTGTAACAGCATGGTCATCTACCCTAGCAGAAGACTGGCACTTTGAACTCAGGGAGACTGTCACTCTTATGTCCTTGTTAATAAAACTTAAAGATGACCAAAACCCTTCCTTGCTTGTGTTCTTCACTTCTAATCATCTTAACCACGCACAGAAATAATACTGTCAGGTAGACAAGCAGACTCAAACATGACTGCTGGAATATACATGAGACTTTCAACACGCTTTTCAATGCACACATTGTATTTTGTATTTATCATGGAATTTCAACATATTCCTTTATTTTTTTCCATCTAAACTTCTCACGACAACTTAGAAGCCTCATTTGAATCATTACAAAATCATTGTGGTAAGTGCTTTTTTCTTTTCTACTCTGACCATATTGCCACAGTGAGAAACCTTACAAGTTGTCCCAATCAGGAAAAAATGAGTAATAGAGTGCTTCTCTTATAATACAGCCATGTACACTGACAACAATGATAAATGACAGAGAACAGGATCCACACTTTAAAAACACAACTTTTTTTTTTTTTTCTGCTAGCATCCAAATAAAAAAATATTTCGCTTATATTGGTTTTAGTAACATTCCTTTTGTCATCCAGTGTCACAGTGCTTTCAATAATGTCATTGTACTGGGTAAGAATTTAGTCAAGATCTAAATATATATTGAAAATGAAATTATATGAAATCTTCCTTATCAGAATTACCTGATGTCAGAGTAGAATGCATCAAAACTTGTTTTCTGAGGTTCTGAGCTTTCACTTGCTGTGATAAATTACTATGGCTGCAGGAATCCCTTTCTACACAAGAGAAAGGTTCTCACACTGTAAGACAACTCCATAGGTCATGTCACAAGTTTTAGCCTCATTAGAGCTTTTCAGAAAATAATTTTAAGAGGATGACCAAGTTTTTTCTCACTGACAACCAGTCAGAAAACTCACCTGGTTACCATGATTACTATTCAGATCTGGTCCCCTCATCTTACTAAAAATGAGGGACTGTAACATCAGATGAGTAAGAGGATGCTCAAAAATGTAAGCAACTATTTGAAAAACAAGTAAGTAGAATAGAAGTAGATATCTAAAAAGAAAATATGACTAACAAGGAGTAAATAAGGAATTTCTCTGCTAGTACAAGACCAAGCAATCACCAAAGGAAGAGAAGTCACTATTTCCACATAAGACAGTGGTTCTTACAAGACACAGTGAAGCTGTGTAGGCTGATGAAAATGTACATGGGTTTTCGGTGAAAATCCAGAAGCACCATTTCTGGTCCAGGAAGTAAAGGGCATCCTGAAAAGGCATCCTGAGGAAGTGGTGGTACATGTTTACCTTCTTATATTTTTTTTTTAGACACTTGCCTATGACTCTTTTTGAAGATTGGATACTAAGCAAGTTGGATCTTTGCCCCAGCTTGGTATAATAGTTCTTATATAAAGTATAAACTGCACACTGCTGTACACCATTCAACATAATTCTTTTGTACTATGAAGGATTACTGTGTACTCAAAATCATTTTGAGTAGTGACATTTGAGTTTTGATTAGTATTATTTCTCATGTTTGTTGAATTTGAAAATGTATTCTGTAACAAGTAACTATATCTAGTTTGGTTTCCAATATAAAAGAAGCTGTAAGGTTTCTTCGAACTAAGTAACTTCATTTTAAAATACAGTACACATAGTAGTATAATCTTAATGGTATATGCATGATAACTCTTACAATAGCTTACCAAAGCTTATTTAATTTATTACTACCTACTTAACTCTTTAACTTAAATTTATTAATTTATTCAACTATGAACTTTTCCATTAATGATTCATGACTCATTACTTGAGTATGAACTTTCACAGACTCCATTTCTAGAGTTTGGATGATTTACTTCTAACTCTCTTATCACATATGTTTCTCCTGGGTAGATATATCTCTATTTGCTCATCTCCTTGATAAGCTAATCAAATCAAGTTTTCTGAATTTCTCAACACAGGAGAAGTTTTCTATACCTTTGGCCATTCTCATTCTCCAAATAATCCTAGATTTATCAGCATCTTTCTTGAGCTACTGACAAACGAAAATGAGGATATTTCAGTAAAAGTTGTATTAAAAACAAAGACTGCTAAAATGACTACTGGTCTCCAACCGAATATTCTCAGTTGGTTTCCAAGTGACTTGGAAAGGAACTCTTAGCAAGGAACTCTTGCATCATGACTCTCTGCCATTTCCACATAAGAATTGATGATTTTTAAATGTGGTCTGAAATCTTTGTATATGCAATATACAAATATATACATAAATATATGTATACGTATAAATATGACATTTGAGTTTTTCTTTGTCTCTCCTGAGATAACACTGATTAACCTGTCTGTAAATTTACCATTTATGACTGCTCCTTTACCAACACTTATCCTTTTCAGTTGTAGTAATCGTTATGCAAATATCTAAAGCAGTAAATTTATGTTGCCATCTGGGACACTACCAAAAAAAAAAAAAAAAAAAAACTTACAAAAAGAAGAGTCGAAGTTTTTTTGATGTTCAGTAGACACCAATAAATTTGGCAGTTTTTTTTTTTTTTTTCCCCTAATGGAGTTTTGAAATTAATCAAATACCCGATTATTTATTTATGTAATTCATGCCATTTTGAATTCTTAATACAGAGGTAACACCAAATTAAGTATTTTAAGAAAGTCTGTCCTATCATTGCTGTCCCTTTTGTCAATGCATTTTGAATTTAACCAAAACAAGAAAAAGTATAATCATCTAAAAATCCTGACTAAATAGCGATTCTATTTCCTCTTTTAATATTTTAATAGCAGTAACACTAGTAAGAGTCCTCCTAATGGGAATAATTTTTTGACTACAAATGTTGCAGAATATGAACTATTATTCTTCAAAAAACAATTTTTTGTCATCTTAACTTTGCTAACTACAGACTTACCTCCTAAATTCTCTAAATCTCTCTGATTGGTTCTGATTATATTTACACTTAATAACTTGACATTTTTATCTATATTATGAAAGCATAAATACACACATATATGTTATTAAACTGCCTTCATATTGTATTTTGCTGCCTGATATTTTCTATCCATTAACTGCCTTATTTCCCAGTGATCACGAAAATTAATTGCTTACTAATTATTTCCTTTT
Source organism: Netta rufina (assembly GCF_964035555.1). Lineage (NCBI taxonomy): Eukaryota > Metazoa > Chordata > Aves > Anseriformes > Anatidae > Netta > Netta rufina. The sequence continues at coordinate 83,001,768 of NC_140124.1, read as the reverse complement.
TTATTGTTTAAATACTTTCTTCCAGATAATGTGCCTTATAATTGTTTTCTCTGCTGTGAAATCAGCTATTTAGAAGCAGCACCAGTCATTCCTACTGACTTGCATTTTATTCCATTTCAAACCAATAATTAATAATCCAATAATTTATACAGATCACTTTATTAGCCAGATCAGATGCAGAAAGCATCTCTGAATCATGAATTAGAGCCCAAAAACTAACCTCTCCACACCTACAATCCAAGGGCTCTGAACAGACTTGCTTCCATTTTTTACCTGTCAATAATTAATGTTATGTTTTTTGTTTTTTTTTTTATAGTGGTTTTCTGACCTATTTGTAACTCTGGAAGATGACTGCAGAGAAAAGAAACCTTTACACCTAACTTGCTCACTTTTTATTCAAGTTTTTGCATTTCTTTTTTGTTTCTCACTCATCTTGATAGGTCTCCCATTTTTGCTCTTAGTCACCTGCATAAAATGCTATTCTTTTTGTGCAATTTCATAAGGAATGTACCCCACCATATAGGTAACATGTTTTTACTGTTATGAATTATTTACAATACTAAGTACTGGATATCACAGCATAATTGAGACTCTCTGTTTTAATAAACATAGCTGATAGAAAACACATCCCCATTCCAAATGGCATCTACCATTAAAAGTCAAACCAATTCAGCTGCAAGTTAATTATCCTGAAGAGTAATATGCAGGGTCACAAATACCAAATGCAGAACACATTTTAGAAAATGAGAAGTTGTCTGAAACACCAATATGAAAGATGAATCAGAGGAAGGAGTTTTAAAATATTATGGCAAACCACCTGTACAACTCTATGAAATGAACGCTATGATATTGTGTTAAAATTAAACAAAAACAATTCTATTAAACTACATTACAGTCTTGCTGAGGACATCATGATAGATACTATAAAGCTGAAATTTTAAGGATAGATATTATAAAACTGAAATTTTAAGGAGTGCTGCAGTAAAAGCAAATAAATTAAGATGGAAGAGATGAAAATATTCCTTAGAAATTATTTTCTGATATAGGTTATGTACCAGTTATTCCCTGTCTGATGAACAAAAATCATTAGGACTATTTCACTTGCAACACTTGAGAGCAAACAAGCTGAGATGTTTTTTGTGTTCTTCTCAAATATCGTGATGAAATATTGCAATTCGGGTTTATTTCACTGCAACTGATTAGGGTCATTATTTAAGCTGTACAGCCCTGGAATAAATGTACTTATTTTTAGCTTTTGTAATTGAAACTATGTAAAACTTTCCAATTTTGTGCCTAGTTTCAGAAAAGGAAGGGGAAGCCATAATATATTTGAGCAACTTAATTTTATTCATATCTTCTAAAGGGATTTGAGATGAAAATATAGTTAGAAAACACATGGTATGGGACAAAAGAAAATAAATAAAGGCTGAAAAAGGATTTAATTGATTGTCAATGCAGTAAATTACAGGTTAATTAAATGAGTAAATTACAAATATATGTATATGCTTATAATATTAAGTATTTATTTAGTACTTATCTGAAAACACTTTGCAAAGAAGGAATTAATCTGTATAAAGAAAAAATAACAAATTACATTGACTGTGAAAAGTTATGAAAGCTAGAATGTTGATTTAATTCAATTTTTTCTTCAATCTTTATTTTAGAGCAAAATTAGTTACCTGATTCTAATGAAAGTCAAGATTACAAGGAGTGAGAACAAGCCATGGTTCAACAAGTTTGAACTATCTCATTTAAAACACTGTTTTTCTTTCTTGATGACTCGCTTATACACAACTGACACTTTGTTTTATTAAACAAGTGGAGAAATTCAAATGTCAGAACAAAGATGTCAGATGTAAATGAAGTAACCTTTTAAGCCTGAAAAGAAATATTTCATGTTTGTACAGCAAACTGTAAAGAAAAAAAATAATGACAAATTTATGTAAATGTAGATTTTTAGTCATGCATATTGTGATCTGAGCCTGTGATTCAAATGTAATTTAAAGCTGTGTAAACCCATTAAACAGCTTAGTTCACTTGCAACAATACAGCCAATGCAAGAGTAAAGGAAATAAGGCAATGCAAGGGCATTGGAATCAAACAATTGAATATACATCCAACAAAAATAGCATCTACAAAACTTAATTAAACAGAGAGGGTTATGAGTCTGGTTTGTTGTTGTTTTCTTAGTTTACAAGAGGTAATTTCCCCATTCTGCTGGTGGAATACAAGCAAAATATTCTGCCTTTTTAAAAAAAAAAAAAAAAAAAAAAAAAAACAGGCTGTGAATGTGTTAGCAATTCCATTTGGACCAAGAGTGCATTTCCCAGGCCAAATACTCTGATTCACTTCACTGAATTTCCGATGTAATTGCTCAGCTCTCAGAGCAGTTTTGTGAACAAATCAGACTTAGGAAAACTAAACTAGAAGTATTGCACCAGAGCACTGTACAACTGTTATGGGTACCAATGGGTCTAAACTCAGGTGGTGCTGACACCACCACATACATGTACAACACTATCACCACTAAAAGGTTCTTAAACCATCACAAAAAATCAGGAGGTTCCTTCCACCACATGAAGTGACAAATTCCGTGTGTCTTCCTATCTGCCAATGACAGCAAGTCCTCAAAGCTTTACAGAATCACAGAATTTCTAGGTTGGAAGAGACCTCAAGATCATTGAGTCCAACCTCTGACCTAACGCTAACAGTCCCCACTAAACCATTTCCCTAAGCTCTACATCTAAACGTCTTTTGAAGACTTCCAGGGATGGTGACTCCACCACTTCCCTGGGCAGCCTGTTCCAATGCCTAACAACCCTTTCAGTAAAGAAGTTCTTCCTAACATCTAACCTAAAACTCCCCTGGTGCAACTGAAGCCCATTCCCCCTCGTCCTGTCACCAGGCACGTGGGAGAACAGACCAACCCCCACCTCGCTACAGCCTCCCTTGAGGTACCTATAGAGAGTGATAAGGTCGCCCCTGAGTCTCCTCTTCTCCAGGCTGAACAAGCCCAGCTCCCTCAGCCGCTCCTCGTAGGACTTGTTCTCCAGGCCCCTCACCAGCTTCGTCGCCCTTCTCTGCACCCACTCAAGCACCTCGATGTCCTTCTTGTAGCAAGGGGCCCAAAACTGAACACAGTACTCGAGGTGCGGCCTCACCAGAGCCGAGTACAGGGGGACAATCACCTCCCTAGCCCTGCTGGTCACACTGTTTCTGATACAAGCCAGGATGCTGTTGGCCTTCTTGGCCACCTGAGCACACTTTCTTCAACTCTGCTGCTCCTTCTTCACTCATACACATCCCTGGTCTGAAATCCTTTCTCTTCTTTACCTATCTTTCCTTCTACTTCAATCTCCTTCTGCTAAACTTTATTTTTCCTACTGCAATTTATCTCTTTTTGCTTTTAACTCTCTTCTGTCACATTAATAAATGGCTCTCTCTTCCCACTGGTGGAAAATCAGAAGTGTGACTTGATGGCACAACAATATGATGATACTTATGACTCACCCTCTCCAAGAGGGCTGCAAGTTTCTTGGGCAGCAGCTTATCTTGGTGATAACACCGCCCAGTTGACAAATTATGACTGCAGACTAACATGAGAGGAAGATAGAAAATAGTACCATGGCTGAGCAGGGTGGGTAATGAAATGCCAGTGGATACGGTGGAAGCTCCCGGGCCTCCTCCATACTTAAAGGCAGGGCTCAAGGAGGAGAGGAATTAGCAGCAGTGAACGATGACTAGGTATGAGATTACTTGTGAGAACTCTATTTTTGCAAGTCTGTCAGACTTGTTGAACTGCATTCAAGGTTTCTGAAAGAAATGTCATAAGCAAAGCCAATCAGCCTTCCTTCAGCCCATGGGAAAATTGTGGGCAAATACCTGTTTGTGTAGGAGATTGTAGTAAACTCCTTATGAAGTACCATCCAACCTTAATATCATCTGGACAATTTACAGAGACTTATGCCACTTATGTGTTTTCTGTATAAGAAAGCAAAAAAGGCACTGAAGTAAATGTGCAGGTAATGGAAGCATGACACAGACTAACCTAACATTACAGAAAAGTCTAAATATAGAAGACAACATGCAGAGTGCATCAATGACAACAATTTATAAAATGTCAAGTACAACCTCATGTGCAAACTGATTTGGTTTATGCAAACTGGACAAACCAAAACACAGCTAGAAAAAACTGTGTCTGAAGGGATACTGCACAGTTATATGTATAGTCTGGCAAGTGATATGAATGTATTATGAAAAAATGTAGATTTTAGGATGGAAAAAAAAATAGTTGTTTTTATTCTTGTATTACAAATATCAAATATTGTTCCTCACAAAGAAAACTTTTCAAGTTGAAATTTTCTTCATTATTACATATGATAAACACCAAGAATTCAGCACAGAAGAGAACAGATGACCATATCATAGAAACACTGAGCACTTGCATGAAGATGATATAAAGAAACTTTAAGACTTCTGGTGTCTGTGATATGACAGTATGCCACTACTAATGTGCATACAGACAGCTGAAATACAGTAACAACAGCCTCTAGGATGGGACTTTGCACCACTGACTCTAAACGTCTGAAACAAAATGTGATTAACAAAAGAAGGAAAAACAAGAGGGGAAAAATCCAGTTAGCCTCAAACCCCTTCCCTGAATTATGATATCCAAGGTATACTATCCTAATTGTTTGTAGGGTTCCTGTGAACACTTATACACAACATTTGAAGAGTGGCTGCATAAAAATACAAACAAAAAGATTATTTGAGCAGCTCGTTCCTCATCCTTCTGCTAACAATGCTACTTGTTCTTCCTTCACCTTTTTGGGTTTTCTCTGATACTACCACCTCAGACAAGGCAAAGAAACATTCCACTCTTCAGGAAGATTCCTTCCTCAATCAACACATAAACCCAAACCCTTCAAGCAGCACATATCCATTGTTCAGCTAGCATTTAAGGCAGGGTAAGTTTGAATTCAAAAGCAATGTTTTACTTAATGGCAATAATAATTTAGTTGTAGAGTTAATACTGCCTTTGGAGTCAAAAGCTAGATGACCTCATAGGTCTCTTCTAGCTCAGTTTTTAATGATGCTATGAAACAAACCAAACTAACAATGTGAAATGACAGATTATATTAATCTTTAAAGGAACAATGAAAAACAGTATGTAAAACTGTATGGCATTACGTTAATACAGAAAAAGACATACTAACTAAAAAAATCGTGAAAGCTTATAATATTAATCCTTTGCTAACAGTAGCCTTTCCCCTACTATAACGAGGTACTGGCTTTATTGATAATAGGTCTAACTATCAAACTCCTACATGAAGAGTTAAAGAAAAAATAATGACCTTCTTTTGATAACAAGCTATCATACTGCATCATCTTACTTGGAAACTGCAAATGAGTGTTGATGTCGGGTTCCCTAAAGCAATTCAACAGAAATAACCAAGCCTAATGCTGTGGAAATGCAAGACAAAAAAAAAAAAAAGTTTGAAAAAAGACTGTAACCATCTGCAGTAGCTTGGGGGGAGCATTTCAACTACAAGAAAAAAAAGTGAGAAAAATATATTTTATTTTACATCATTCATTTCCCACTGTTTAAAATTAGCTTCTTCCATTTAAAGTCATTAGCTACAGCTAACATGCCATCCAATTGATCATCCTCTCCAAGTCTTCATGCCTTAAATTGTGATTTTTGAGACAATAAATGAAAACAAAACACTTTAATCCAGGGTAAAATATTAGTTACTGTGGTTCCAATGAAATAAAATACATAAGCACATACTATATACATCTGCTTGGCTAAACACATTATGCACAAGGCTGAATTTGGGGCATGTGCTTAATATGAAATTCATGCTTAAACTATGAAGTCAAATGTGTGACTGAGTGACATTTCTAACAAAAAAAACAGAAAGGATACTGTACCGTCAGATGTTGTTTACAGAAAGAGTTTCAATACACAATGAATTATTTAAAAAGAGAAAATTTGGGTACACCTGTTAACACTGAATGAGACTGCATAATTTTGTCACTTAAGCAAACTTGAGGGAATTTGAGGCAGAATCCCATCCACCAAGACAGACAGAACCGCAAAAGCAGTAAATAAGAACTAGAGAGTGATCAGGCTTTCTACTGTTTTCTAACATAGATCATCATCCTGAAAAGCACCTTGGGGAGTTTGTTCTCCCACAGACATTTTTCAAAGAGATAGACTGCTAAGAAGAGAGTTTGTATAATTCATTTCCACCTAACTTTAAGATAAAAAGGATTAAAATTATAAGAAAAAGTCATCAAAATGCTTTTAAAATTATATGATAGACTATCTTCTCAGCTAATTGCTTTGATGTTATCTTTTGTCAAAAATATTTCTTTTCCTACTTAATTGTAAATTGGGTACAAATAATTATACCTTCTGTTGTAATATCTGTACATTTCTACATCCTCATTTCATTTTTCTAAAACGGGAAAAAATGTATTTGGTCTGTTAGATACTGAACTAAATTGTAGCAAAGCACATTTTTTTTCCCTGTATAAAGCTGCTAACATCTTAGGCTGAGGTGTTGTATACATGGCTATGATTTTTTTGTGTATGATGCTCATTTTGACTGCACTATTTATATACCATCTTGCACTGTAATCCTAGGTATAGAAGTAGGAATTATGCCAGCTTACTGGACTCTTAGTCCATGCTAACCCATCCTGAAAAGGGTTTATTTTTCTTAGTTGCCTCTGGATTACCAGTAAGTGAACAAAAAATGAATCTTTAGTTTGCAAAACAGTCAAGCTGCCCTCACACACAACTAGCTTTGAAGAACAGCTTGCTAGCCCCTGTGCAGGTAAATACCGCAATTATTGTCCTTGTCTTCACACTGTTATTTTGTAATTCAGTAATACACCATCTGCAGCTCACTGCTGGCATCCTAACGCTTGAACTATCTACATGCTATGTAGTGGACATGACGTAAATGCTATAACCAAAGCATTTAAGAAAGCTTGCTGGGTGTCTGTCTGAGTAGCTGCTCCTTAGGCTACTACAGGAAGGTTTATAAAATAATCTAACCCAATCTTATTTAGACAAAGTACATCTTACCACAGAAAGCATCTGTATAACCCTACTACTACTTACTATTAACAGACAGATGGCAGTAAGATGATATTGAACTTTTTCCTATACCACCCAGAATTTCAGAGATGTCCTTGCAAGAGATATTTAAATGGACATCTGCTTAAGTTCTCAAAGAAGCCCCCCGCCCTGATATTTGTAACAGATGCCAGATTTAAACCACCAAATTAAAAGTACCGGAAAATCTTATTTCTATAGATACCAATCTTGGGAAAATAAAATAAAATAAATGGAAGAGTTCTGGCTCCTCCTCCCATAATAACAGTACAGGAGAAGTAATATCTGTGGAATATAACCTGTTAAGAGAACAAGAGACTAATGGCTTCTACTTTGCTATAGGCTCAAAATATTCTAAAGGCATCTTACTCCACTTTGCCAAACTCAGAGAATAGCTTTTTCTTCATATGATTCACCAGACTTCTCTCTCCCATAACTTCTGCTTTATCATTTTGGCCCTTCCTGAGCTCACAACTCCTGTATGATCCTGTCAATCCCCCCGCAAATGTCCAGATGCTGTGAATTTCCCAGAACACTCAGTCATATTTTGTGCATCCAGTGTACTCCACCTTCTGTCCCATGCACTTTAGAGATCAGTAAAAGACAACAGCACTTCTACCTGCCTCAGTTGCTTGAGCTTCAACCACTGGAACAGAAAACATGCATTTATTGGCAATGCCACAGAAATAACCTAAAGATTTCCAGGATCATCTAGCCAGGAGAACAAATCCAAGTGTAAAACCCCAGGGAACATACGGGGAGCAGGCAACAGAGAGCCAGCACCTCCTTCTCCTCATGCATCTGCTTACACACATCAACATTTTGCACCCACACAGGTGATAACAGGTTGCTCCATCTCTTCTTTAGAAAGGGGCAAAAACTGGGGAGGAGAAAGAGACATAATGGTAATGATGCCGCACAGCAGTTCTTTAAATAGAAGCAGTAAGCAAAAGGATGCCAAGCTCTGGAGTACATGCATTATTAGGAATTAAAGTGACTTCAAACCTTCTTGTAGAGGCCACAGAAAGCACCAGGACTCTGAAGCTTCCTAGAAGGGAAGCTGTGCTCCCCAGCGATTCAATTTCAGAGCAGCCCTTGCCTGGTGGAAGTCAGTGGTACAAAAAAGCTCTGACACTCACCTCCAGCTCAAGCAGATTTCCAACCCAAGCAGTCTATATTGTATGCTTCTGCAGAGAAGCTCAGCAGAAGGAAGAGGGTGGCAGTAACTCCTGGGGGGCCTGGCTCAGGACTGGCAGAAGGACAAAAAACCCTATTTGGCTCTGAAGTAGTCGTCACTGCTTACACCTCTGTGGAGGCGTGATGAAGCTCTGTTACACGCAGCAACAGGACAGAGCCCGCCTGCCTCTGTTAGAAACTGTTGCAGAATTAGGTGAGGAACCAATCCCTTTCCTACCCTGAGATTTTGTAGCACAGTTTCCCCAAAATGATACTTAGAAGTAGTTCAGATTGGACACCTGGGGTCATAGAACAGCAAACTGGAAGCTAGGGATGCTGTGGACATGCATGAGCTGGTTGAGCTAATGCCCCTAATCTTAATTTACTATATAAACAATTTGAACTTGGTACTGAACACATTTCTGAGACTTCAAATCAGGTTTGTACTTCACCAGAGTGAAAGGAATTGCATCATAAGTAAAGCAATTTTCTCTTGTGATTTGGACACGTAATAAAGATGGAGGCTCTTGGATTTATTGTTTATTCTCCACATGCAATTTAAATAACCCCTATTGATTTATTACCACATTGACTCATGGAAAGGGAAAAAAAAATAAAATAAAAAACCTTCCCAGCAATTCTGCAGAATGCTAAGAAGTGACAAGACCCTAAAGCAGGAATGTAAGATATAACCAGACATTTTTCCCTTTTAATCTGGCATAATGAATATACAATCCAGTTACTCTTGACTTGTGCCTTTCTCCCCCCCCCCCCTTTTTTTTTTTTTTTTTGACTATAGGACTCAATTGGCAGCAGTTTATAGAAGCCTTGCTAAGATGACATCAAGAATTGACACTCATTTTCATGCAGAATTTCTGCATGAAATTCTGGATTTCATATACTGGATCCAAGGCACTTTATGATTATCCATATGGGACTTGGAATTAGGTTTTCTATTTTTGAATCATTTTAACAAGCCCTTCTCTCCTACAGCTGAAATTTAAGTCAGCTAGAAAGTTAACCACCAAATCTTTTTTTTTTTTTTTTTTTTTGTATAGAGAATTAAAATTTTCAAAATTACATAATTTAAGTAGAATTTAATGAATCTGTGAACTTGAGATATTTTGCCTCCCACTTTGATTTGACATCTTGCTTAGCGCTGATCTGAAAAGCTATGATTTTCTCTTTTGAAGCATTTTTGTTACCTTGTTCTATCATTCTACTTAATCATTTGCAATTGTATTCATCTCTTTCCTGAATGTGTTAACATTCTTAGATGCCACACGTTCCTTGTATCTTTATTAAAATTAACACACCCCATTTCTCACCCTGCTTCTGTGTCAGTTTTTGCAATTATCTTTGCACATAAAAGGCTTTGGTAACTTCTCACAATGTCCCTATTTATGACTCCCATTGTAGTTTATAGGCTAACAGTGACAGGTTGATTTCAATGTGCATAATCTGCATTTGATTTGAAGAACTTATACTTGCAAGGGGTATATATTAAATGCTATCTAAGTGTTTAGGAAGATAATTAGTACCTAAGACAATTAGTTGAGGCAAATGATGCAAGCCTAACACAGGAACAGAAATCACAACACCTTGAACAAATGTGTCAACCGATGTTCAGAAAAGTTCAGGATAACACTTAACAATGAATTTTAATGAAGTGAGATTCAGAAACATATATGCTGAGTTAGAGGTACTCAGAACACATGAGAGAAGTGTAAAATAGGAGGCACAGATTCCAAAGTTCAGAGTATTAATTCACCCAATCAGAAGTAATACTGATGAAGAATGGAGGAATTCAATGAGTAGCAGGCCTGGATTCTATCATTCTATCTACCATTCTATCAAACACCTTCAAGAACTAAACTGGCTGATGCTTATAAAAGACCGGAAGAAAGCCAAAGACTATGAGAAACAGAACTAAAATCCAAGAACATAACAAGTTACCTAAAGAAGAGCAAGATAGGAAATAGCCAAGAGAATATAAGAGATGCCTTATTCTCAAGAAATCTGAGCAAATTCTAGCCACATGGAGCTTGAAAAAAATCTCATACTGCCTTAAAAACTGTAATTCTTCACATTTCTATGAGAAAAATGTGATCTTTCTGAAAAGAAAATTTCATAGGATAAAATCATATCACTGGATTGTTAGAATTACAACATACCTTTCAAAAGAAAAGAAGCTAAAAAACAATGCCTCCTGAGAAGTTCACTCATTTTTTCCTCACACTAAGTGCTTTAATTTAAATGGAACAGACTAAGCAGACTTCTTAAGGTTGTTTTTTTCCACAGTTTTGCAGGCTCCATCCAGTTGTAAAATTATATATATTAAAAAAAATGTATCCATTATTGTACAAATAAAGCTTAAGGCAGACAAATGTTACATTTCTCAATATCAATATTTGTTGATTTATTAACTCCAAATTCTATGGATAATGGTTGGCACTTTGTTTCCATTTTCCTTTACCTGCCTATTATAAACAAAACCAGTCTATTCCATAGCACCTCAGTACAACACCATTAATATTGGATGCAAAACAGGAAGACTACAGCAGGCTACTCTATTGGAAGACTTCAGATATGTTCAGACTTTTTTTTTTAATATTAAAAGTTACTACATAACTTTTACATTCACAAAGTGTTTCATTGGACTACTCCTGGGGAGTAACAGAAAATACAGAGCCCTACACAGCCAGCAGTTGCACCCAGCCAAATAAAAATTTTAAAATTGCCAAGGTTACACTGAATATGGGTAATATTATTACCCATACCTATATCCCACTCAGGTGTCCTGCCCTCAAGAAGCTTCCTCTATACTTCAGTTTGAAGCTTGTCATCTTCCATCCAGCATGGGAATATAAAAGAGAAATTTATTTGCACGAAGAAGCCATCCATTGAAAATAAGGCATTCTTTTTAAGTACATGTAGTTCTGGAACTACTTAAAAAGATGTAAAAAAGTCCCCCAAAACCAGATACAAGTTCCACAGGTTGTTTTTTTTTTTTGTATCTTACTTTTTTTTTTTTTTTTTTTTTTGAGTATCATTAGGTGAGAATAAATATATATGCTTAATTATACATTCACAATGCTTTGATACTGAGGATTAACTTGTAGCTTAGTTTGGTTTATTATTTTACAAGGTACAAAACGCACAGAGATATGCATCACGTTAGTTATTCAAATATGCAAAAAGTAGTATTTCTTTCCTCAAACAGGTTTCTAAGGCTATTTTATTTATCATGCTGTGCATTAGGATACTGGCCTTTTCAATTCACACCTGATTTGACAAGGACAGAGTTCGAGTGATAATTAGATTTTCTTTTATTGATTTTGGCTGGTAAGTAACCAAGCTAATCTTGTTACATTCTGCATTCTGTCCTCACTTTGAGCCCTTTCATGATTAACTGCTCTGGACATATGAATTGTGTCGTGGCATAAGTAAATGCGGCTCATATTCTGACAGGTAAATTCATATTACAATTCAGCCAGCCCAATATATACGCAACTGTTGCTTTTATGTATGCATACTTTTCGCTGATACACAATGAAGGTGAAACCTAAGGAAGATTTCAGGAAGCTTTGGGGACAAAAACATTCTTTTTCACTGCCTTTTAGTATGTTATAACTGAAGAGAACAGAAGATTACAAAAAAAACCTCTTGGGATACACAGATAATCCAAAAGCGGAAAGAAAAACTGTTATCAGGATTAATTGTTGAAATAATTGGTAATATAGGGAGTTTGCACAGCAGAGATTGCCTCTTCCTACTTCAGACATGCAATTATACTCTGCAAACTTTGGGTATCAAGAGAGGAGAGAGAAGCCACTGACAGCTACTAAGCTCCATTGCATGGGATTTAAACTGAGAGAAAACAGGAACAAAAAAGCATATCAGTTTTCTGTACCAGCATCCCACATGGGAGGTTGCAGCCTCAGTTTATAGGAGGGGATGGCTGAATGGATGTGTCACTGCCATGTGATGTGAGAGCATCAGCTGTACCAACCCGTGCAATAAAAGGCAAAGTCACCTTAGCTCATGTGGTAAATCTATATCCGTCTCTCACTTGTCATACCACTCTCTTGGGCCTGCAACTGCCAGTCATTATTTACAGAAGGTTTACTATTTCTTTCTGTGGCTGATACTGCAATTTAAGTTGAGCAAATTATGTTACTTTATCTTGAAGTATGACTCCATCATAATCTTAATCATCAAAAATTATCAAAATAAAGGAAGAGAACACAATTTTCTGAAATCATTGAGATATTTTCTGAATCTGCTTAGGAAGCCAAAAAGCTGAAGTCTTTGGCATGTTTCCTTAAATTAAAGAGTCTCTCAGGAAAATAATATTCATAATAATTACATTATCATAGGGAAAAAAGAAAGAAAAGAAAACTGCCAGGAAGACAGTGAGAAAAAAAAAATGAGGTTCCAATTTAACTAGTTAAAATGTGGAGAATTAAGAAAGGCACTACTCTTCAAATTCCCAAAGTTAAAAGTATCAAGTGTTTTCAAACCTAGGGCACTGAGAAAACATTTCTAATGTATGTGAACTAAGCAATGGAAATTAATTTTTCAGTCCAGCTTCAAAACTATTCATATATAAGCTTGCTGTTAGAAATTCTGAATCTTTAGAGAAGTAATAAGGATATGAATTTAATCGTTACTTTGAAATCTGAGGTGCAGACCCACAAAGCAGTTCAAAAGCTTCTTTCACATCTCTTGCTCAGGAGACTGTAGACAACACTACATATTCTCAATTTATTCAACAGAAAGCAGCTAGAACCTTGGAAGGACAGAAAATAGTTTCTACAACCTCTTTACTGTAAACTGGTCAGAAGTCATGCGAGAAAACGAACAGCTTTCAAAGATATAATAATCATAATCTGTTGCTCATTGGCTTCATGTTATCTTTTTAATTAGTTTGAATTTATATCAATAGAAAACTAACATACCTCACAGAAAGTTTAAATGAGTACTTTTTAACATAAGATTAATGTTTCATAACTAAATTTACTTTTAACCCCATTCTTTCAAGAGCAGTTATTTATAACATAAATAATAAAGCAAGTAACTGTATCTTTAAAACCCACGTATTTTCTTCTCTGAAAATCAGGTTTAATTTTGATTCTGCCACCTTTGTTCAATCCTTGTCACTAACAGTCATGTCCTAAAAGACATACCTTTACTGGCAAATGAATTAAAGCATTTCAATTGTTGCTTATTCTAAGCTTAAAACTCAGTAAGATCCAAGGCATGATAGTTTTAATTAATACCCTCACAAGTTTACAAATTGAATCAAAATAATTTACCCGTTTCCTTTACACTCACCCTGTAGACCAGCTACTTTATTTATCTAGTTTTCAGTTAATTAACTTAAGAACATTTTTTCTGAATGACAAAACAGATCAAAGTATTTTTTTTAATCAGACATCTACAAATAATTTTAAAATAATAATTTTCCTAGATGGCAAAGTAAAATCCAAATATACAGCGGTAATAAAAATTATGTAGTTTACATTGCACTTTGAGGTCAAAACACAAAATAATATCAACTATAGTGTGGTCTTAAGTATAGCATTACAAGTTCATAAAATGAAATACAAAGAATACTCAGTGGGTATTGATTATGGCTTCCAAGCAAATTCATTAATAAAGCAATTGGATTACAAGACTAACGAAAATGAAAACAAGACAATATAGATACATTATTTCTGGAGTAATTCATGCCCTTTCTAAAAACAAATAAAGAAAAAAACAACCAACTAAACAAACAAAAAGCTAAATAACCCTGGAGTTTTACTTGCAACTAAGATGTGTACATAGACTTCTGAAAAACAGATTGTGTGAAATGATTTTAGATCTTTAACACAAAGAAGGGCAAAGCAGCTCTCTTGAAAAATATCCCCTATAAAAATATCTAATATTATCACCATTGGACATATTATATCTACACACATATTATATCCACTGTTTACATCACAGAACTTCCAGTTTGAAGCTCTTTATCTGGAGGATTTTTTTCATGTGAAATGAACGAAGGGAATTAGCATTCTGTCTCTCAGCATCCTAAAGTCTCAGCCCTTAAACACAGTATGTTTTAGAAGTAACACTTCTAAAAGTGTCATTTAAAGGGTCATTTAAACATTCCAGCTGAGAACACAGGTCTTCCTTTCTGTCCACAAAACTATATAATCTCTGGTGAAAGGAGTGATGTAATGAGTTACATTAATCCATATAAAACAAACAAACAAAAAAGACTTGTCCATTGAGGAAAAGCAATATAGAACAACAGTTTCCCTTCCTTAGCCCTTATCTTGCTTCCCCACACTAGGAAGTCCGTCAATCAGTGCTATAGAGGTAGGATTTACTCTTTAATCCGATTTTACTCCGAACAATTACTCAGTACCACTCCATGGCATATTTTAATATTCTTTCTTCCCACAGAGGGTCAAAACATAGTTGCTAAGATCCCAGATCAAGCTATCATCCAGAATGAGACAGCAGAAACATTTAGCATACTCCATGAATTGGAGTATATTACATTTCTTAGATAGGAAATTTCTTTTTGTCCCACCCCCCCCCCCCCGATTTAAATGAATGGATTAAGACATGAAATGTAACAACTTCTACAGAAAATTTTGTTATATTTTTTCTAATGAGATACTTAGCTCATCTATGAATACCTTCAAAGATGTCTCCTGGTTTTATGTAGTTTATTCCCCATCTGATTTGCAGAATACTGCTATGGAGATTCTCTGATAAGAGAAAGTGGAATCTGTATATAAGTACTGTACAAAAAAAACTTTTTTTTTTTTTTTTCATAAATCATGTTTTTTGTAAGTTCTTTACAACTTTTCAATACATAAACTAGAAAATTCAACATATCAAGGATAGTCATAACCCCTTTCAGTATTTTCAATATTAGCTGATAACCTTTATAAGAAGACTCTGCTACAAGGCAGGGAGCCAGAAACTGTAAGAGGAGCTAGGAAATAAATATCCTACAAGAGGTATTCATACAGCTAACGAACCTGAGAAGACCAGAGGTAAGTGAGGGATTTGAAGAGTAGGTTTTATCCAAACATGCCTGTAGCTACAGAACAAGCACAACAAATGAAAAGAATCAATATTATCATCTTCCAGAATTTTTAAAGCTTGATGCCTTAATTTAGAATTGTAGATCCTGGCTCATTCACCAAGTGCATAGCTTGATTTCAAAATACAGAGCACTTGCAGTTCCCACTATCACAGAATTCAATAATCCAAACTAACTTCATCTTCGTGATGCAAATATGCCAGTGCATAGAGACACAGACCTTTAGAAATCAAGTTTGAAAATTCCATGTTTTCTTCAGTTTATGAAAAACAATGTTCTTCATTACATGAATGTTTCATTTTGCTTTTATTCATGTAGTTATATTATCCTTAAATATCCAGGATATTTCTAACTATTATGGATAACAGTTGTTTCCTCATTGCCAAATCACATAAAGAAAACTTACAAAATAAAAGCAAATAACTTCTCGTCCAAGTCTCACTTATATGTAGACCAAACAAGTCTTAGCAGAAACATGTAAAAATGAATCTAAAATATGAATGTGGGTGTCTTAAGACAGAGGTGCCAAACTTACAAGCCAACATTTTACTTCATATATTCAGATAACCTGTCATACAAACATGTTTTTCAATATTTTCAAAAGTAGTCTTGTACTTCAATCAGCAATACAGCTGATTGTATATCACATGCTGAAACAATCATGCTGCTATAGAATAGGCTTTCCTGTATCAAAAATGATTATACACTTTAGGCAGGACAGAACAGAACTTTTTATGGATAATCCCAGCGCATGTGCGTGGGATATAATTCTCTTCTCATGTACCTCTAGCAATTTAACAAGGAATGATGTCAAACCAGACCTGCACTCGGCATTCTCACAATGTAAGGATTATCAATCAACATGAATAAACTTTAAAATCCACCAGGAAAATAAAGCTGGCATTATTTTTGGCTTCATAAATAGGAAGAGTTTCTTCAGCCTTTTTAACAGCACAGAGCTTGACAGCACAGAATGAACAGGTCTAGTTTCTCCACAGTATGACAGAGTTTGGATGAATCAATTATCAACTGATTTTAAGGTATTCTATGTCTGACATATAACTGATTTGTGCACTTCAAAAATATTGGCATACACACTGCAGCTCAGCTCTAAGATATGCAAATCCTAAGTGAATATTTATGTCAAGGTCATACCTACAAAATTCCTTACTTTTGAGCCCACTTTCCCAAGTCATTTCCACACAAAACACTCATCTTCTGCTAATCTCTGCTTATCTGTAGTGGTTTATGGGTTAGGTTACCTGTCTTTATTTATAAAGACCGATCGTGACACATCCACTTGGCTGCTCAGGAGAGTCAAAAGTGACATTTGGGATTTTGGATCTTTTCAGGACCATACTGCTGCACTTTAGGCCTTCCTTTTACTTGGATTAACACCTCTATGACATTTGATAGGCACATCTGGACAAATTCTTTGCTCTTTATTTTACAACATCTATCCTATTTAAACATCTGTCTTATTTCTGCAGTACTCCTGTCATCTGTCCCAGACAGTGCTGGAAGCCATCACCCCATGATGCTGCTGCCTGGTCAGAAAGTAGCATCAGAGCTTTCAGGCAGCATTCAGGGTGATTTCTGTATAACATGCATTTAACATTTTAAGCTAAGTTTTTAACTATCATTCTGTGAACTGAGTTTTACTGAACATTGGTGCTTTGTCACCCAATCACCACTAACTGCATTCTCAAATACCTACCCTTGCAATCTGTAGATTAAGAACAATTCAGGTTTAAAAATCTGTCTTTAAAAGCATAAAGCAGAATACCTTTCTATGATCTATAGATGACAGAGACTTGCTGAAATGTTTCCAGTTATGTAACATCCAATGTCTAAGTCTGACATAAGCTTTGCTATACTAAAATAGAATTATTCCTGTGTTCAAATACATTCTGCCTAGAAGACTTCAGTGAAACAGAGCTGTGAGTTTGAAAAGCAGCTGCAATAAAGTAGTTAAGGTTGTGTGGGTGTTGTGAGAGGGCTGTTAAGGTTATATGGGTGCCCTAACTGTGCATTTTCACATCACAATATGGCTGACTTAATTTTAGAAAAGACGGAAATAGCTGAAACTTCATGTATCTAAATAAGGCATAATCTTACCATATGTCTTGGTTTGATTCACTGAATAACTCTTCTAAATTACTACATTACTACAGAATTCCCCTAAAACTAGGGCTTCTGGAATATTCGGTATTACTTATTGTCATCTGTATTTCATAACAAATAAACAACATATTGCCTCTGTTGTCAGACTATTAACAGAAAACATTTGATCATCATATGGATTATAATTATACTGAATATCACAAGATATTAATTGAGCATCACTAAGATTCTAACTATAAATATTTAGAATAGAAACAAGTTGTTTATTTAAGAAAAATGAGTTACTGCAACGGTAGTTGAAGACACTGGATATAAGAAGTTACTACATAAAACAACTATAAATTAAAACTGATATTTTCAGTGTTTTTCCTAATTAATATAGTTAGTATATTTAAGATGCAATGATCATAGAGTGTATACAACTCTTGTAAGATAGTTGCAAAAAGTAAAACATGCCTCCAACATTTTGTACATAGGTTTGCTAATGTAGCTATCCTTCTGAAATAGTTTTTGTTAAATTTTCAAATCTATGTCACACCTGAAGCATTTTGAGCATCTATAATCTTTTTAGCTGACAAAATATTAAAAAAATTCCTTTTACCCTGAAGACATAAAGTTCCCTGCGCATCCATACAACCCATATGTACAGAACTTCTTATCAGCAGTTCTGAAAGCAGAATAATATATATATATATATATATGTATGTATTTTTCTCCAAGACAGTTATCATCAGTAAGTTCCAAAAGACACTATGATTCTTCAAACACAACTTTGTAATGCATCTGTAAATAAATTTGGCCAAATCCCAGTCAATCTAGTGATGCTAAGGGTAAATGATGACAGAGACTGTTTCACATGATGCATATCTTATCTTCTGTACATGAGCATTTAATACTGTTTTTTCTTTTTTTTCTTTTTACATCATACCTATTATGTAGAAGCTGTTGAAAGAAACCCCATACAAATGTCTACTTTGTACATGCAAAACCAAAGGCTGCATCTGCTACTAGTTTATATCCAGTTTGCCAGCTTTCACACACATGCAGTAAGCATTCACATAACTGAGGCTAAATATTAGTGGAATAAAATTCTCTCCACTGTCAGGAGATGGAAGCAGAAACAAGCTACTAAAAGAGGGAGTTAGAAAACATTGCCTAGGCATGTAGGGATTGTCTTGGGAAAAGCCAAAACTCAACTAGAGATAAGACTTCAAACAGACACTGAGCACTACAAAAAGACTTTCTACAACTACATTACTAGTAAAAAAAAGAAAAAAGAACAAGTGAAAAGTGGGAACATGGGTGACTGGGGCAGGTGATTCAATTACAGCAAATACAGGCACATGTTGAGGTACCTGGTGCCTCCTCTACTTGTCCTCACCAACAAGGTCTCCCGAGGCTCTGTACTCAGAGGAAGAATTTGGAAAGGAGAAGAAATACAAGGAGTGAATGAGGATCAAGTCAACAATTACCCAAGATTTCAGCTCACATATGAGACCTGATGGGCTTCATCCAAGCATGCTGAGAGCTGCCTGATGTCCAGATACAGAAAAATGATAGCTGGACAGTGGACTACAAGTTAATGATAAAGAAAAAGGATGCATACAGTTCTTATTTGTGTTCATGAGAGGGTGGGGGAAAAGAGAGTCTCAGACATACTAATGTAGAACCCTTTTCATTTCTTTTTTAAGGGACCTGGATCTGCCAGCTGTTTCCTTCTCAGGCACACATTCCTTGTCAGTGTACTGGAAAGGTGAAGTCTCCCCCTTGTTCTTCCACATTTGAGGAAAACCAGCCCTGTGTGGACATGAGTGGCCCTGGGACTCATCCATGCTCTTCTGTGAGCGGAGCATGGAAGGTCTCCCCTAAGATGCACTCTGAGTGTGGACCAGGACGAAGAGCTAAAAACAGTCATGACAGTTACCTGGGAAAGGAGGAGTGAGATCACTAAGATGAATAAGCTCTTGAACCTTCTGGACCTCTTGTATTCATCATTCAATTAAAAAATAATAAAAATCCAACATCAGGTGAAAACACTTTCTGCCTCTCAATATCTTTAGAAGAATCAAGATTAAATTTAAAGAGAATTTAGAAGTGTTACTAAATTTGCATATTTACTAATATCTAAAACATTTGGGTCAAATTTGAGTTCGATACTGGAAAAGGAGAGAAAATGGTTAACAGATTGATTTTTTTTGTTGTTTTGTTTTCCCTTTATTGTTTTATTTACTGGGTTTTGAGGTTTGTTTTGTTTTGCTTGAAGACTTAAGTAAAAGCTCTTATGTTGTAATAACTAAATACCTACTCTAGACCTTTCTATTTTTTATTTTTTTTTTCATATTACAATCACAATCCTCTGTGAAAGAAATGGTCAGAGGAATACACGAACCCTAAGTTTTTACTATGGATAAATAGCTTAAGACATGATAAATAGAAAAGCATTATTTAGCATATAACCTGAGCTAAATGGTATTGACATACTATATGCTGTCCACATAATATACTGTTTTGCAATATACTCATCAAGAAGAGGAATAAAAGAAAAAAGGTCAATGTTTTAAGTGTTATTAGCTTCTAAAATGACTTTAGAAGGTGGGGAGTGGTTGAAAAGTTAAAAGTAATAACCCATATGTTGAAAGGGATGCTAGAGTAGGGTGTAGAGTAGGGTAGTTAATCACCTTAAATTTAGGAGTTATATGCTTATAAGTACTTTTCCCTACTGCACCCAAAGCTGTTAAGGCTGAAATCAGAACTGTGATTCCATTCACCCATCCCATTAAGCAGTTAGGCTTGCAAAATTCCAGCTTCGGCCATTCCCACAGCAGTGCAGTGAATGGGGAGAAGCCCTCAGTGATCATGTACTATCACTAAGTCAACAACCCCAGGCTGAAAGTCTCATATGTGTGCTGTATGATCATGGCTACTAAAAAGAAATACTTCCATTACATCTTACATTAATGACAAGCTATGAGGATAATGTATACATAAATTTGGCCAATGCTATCAATGGTCTTTGCAAACCAAGTTCAATGAAACTCAAATATTTAGAAACCTGACATTCAAGTTACTTGTCAAGCTGAACCACTCCCCTTCTCAAAGGACTGCTTCTAACCCTACATGTTTTCATTACAAGACCATTACATTGAGTTAACAACTTGCTGTATACAAAGAAAATAATCTGTTTGCACTGAACACTGTTTTCAGCCTACACAAAGCCTCCCATTGTTTACCTGATGCTATCTAACACAGTACTTGCACTTACCCAGCATTAAACTTATGGCCCCACCTTGCTGCTAATGATCCCTAAGGAAAAGACTACCTGTTATCTGAACTGTAAAATATGACCTGGGACAAAACTTCTGGCAATTTATTTATTTTTTTTAAATTTTATTTTATTTTAAGATACCAGAAAGTTTAAATCCATATAGCATTCTCCTAGCAAGAAACCTTCATGAAATACTGTTAAAATGAAGTAAAACCAAGCAAAGGAAAGATTTCAATTCTTCTAGATTTAACCCAAAATTTGAGTGTCTGTAGATTGTTCTTTTAAATTCTTGAAAGAGGTAAGCGCTGAGATGACTTCAATTCATTCAGAAAGCCTTCTGGTATGTCAGACATATCATAGAATTATGATAAGGCAATCATACATAGCAAACTTTCAATAGTTTAGAGAAGCAACTGTAAATATTCAATATTGCTTTATTCATAAATACAACTTTTGCTTTTATACCACACATTTCTGGAAGACTAAAATAGCACACTATTTATGAGTAAATTTATTTTGTATCCATTGCAAGTCTAACTGCTTGAGTGTAAATTCTTTACAACAAAGTACTTCTGAATGAAATGGGTGAAACTTAATGGAACCACAACTCTTCAGCTTTGTACTGGTATTTTAGGTTTGCCTGCTTTCACAAAAGCTATTCCAGCAATCTTTCCTTTATATACAAATCAATGTAATGGTTACAGAACTAATATCTCATAAAATAGTGTTTTACAAGGAAAAGCCCAGAGTTATTGCATCAGTTTTCTTTATGTGATGATTACTGTTCAGAGGTCTAAACAGTCTATGAAACAAGGGAAGTTTAAACAAATGCTTTATATTTTTAGTGCTGCGGTTAAAACTGTGCATCTCTCCTGTAATTTCAAATAAAGAGCTTTAAAAAAAAAAAAAAGAGCTTTTTTTTTTTAAAAAAAAAAAAAAAAAACTAAAAAATTGATGACCTCAAGTTGAAACTGAGCCTGGAATAATTTCAGCCCCCCTAAAAAGGACATGAGGAAGTTACGAGCATTTAAAAATCTATGAGCTATATAATGAAAACTGCATTTCAACGTGACATTTCCTTATTAGCACTGCCTTCCACAATCCTTCAAAAACTGTTTAAGCACTGTCTGAGCTTTGTGTCTATACATTACAGCTACGCAAATCTTCCTCTGCTTCACAACGGTATATCACGAACAACCAGACACACGGGTGAGATTCCCAGCTGTATTCTTTCTGCAGGTATGAACAGGCTTTACAGTTAGAACCAGAATGAGAGTAAGCAGCTCAGTTTCCTGTAGGCAAGTTTGACTGAATCCATCCATGCACACAGCATGGAGGTAATCATTTTTTAACAGAAAGCTGGCAGCCAGGAGCAAGACATCAACTTTCTTGAGAGTCCCTCCACAAAGCCAAGCTCTGCTCAGGTAAGGTCAACAGAGAAACCAAGTCAACAAGGTGCCTTATACCGAAGCACTAATTAGCAGACTAGGTGTCTGAACCAGGAACCCAAGAAGTTCATGGAGATTAATAAGAACAGTCTTGCTGAACATGCAGAGGACCAGTTCGGGTCAAATGCTACATCTGAGCCAAAAGCTCTTCTGTCTCTCAGGGCACTGCAGCACTTAGCACAGATGCCAGGAAGGAGCCACCTCTGAGCCAGTCAAACCACCTATGCTGCACAGACCACACCACACTTGGGCTGCCCTAGGCAGTGTGGGCACAAACCATTGCTACCAGCGGTGTCTGGGACAGCTACACTGACACCAGTTCCCCTCACGGGATGGTCCCATGAGGTACCAGAAGCTCACTGGTAACCAGAAGCTCACTGTTTTACAGGAAACCCCATGCTCCAAAATATCCTTGCTAAAGATGGGGTATCAAAGCATTAAATGTGTATGTCTTTATTGCCAGAGGGAAAAAAAATATATATTAATCTCTCCATGAGCTGTGTTAATAAAGAACAACTACAGGTGTTGGAAAACATAGCTTTTTTTTTTTTTTTTTTTTTTCCAAATGTCTATTTCATTCAGTTAGTACAGCCATTTGAAAAAGACTTTCCATAACAAGAATGGCAGCCTCTGAAAAATATGAGGATTTTCCAGAGATTTGGTGGACTACAGAGTGAAGATCCAGACTAAATAAATTACATTTGATTTTAAATTTACTATAACATGAATTTTCAGGCGGGAATCAATTAAGTGGAAAACTGCATTAAACATCTGTTGTGAACTTTTAGTGTTTATTCAACAGGGGTTAGTACACACAGGATTGAAGTATTAATTATGAATGAGGTGCTGGTGAGCATTCTCTGAGCTCCAGTTACCTGCAGTTGACTGTGACTGGAGAATCCAAAATTGCAAATTGAATCATCAAATCAAAATATCAACGTGCATATATAATGCAAGTAGCTTTCTTGTAATACAACTCACATTAAATATGCAAGTTGAGTTGCAAGTAAACTGCTCTCTACAATCAGTTCTAACTATGGCATGACTATAGATATTAGCTGGAAAGAGTTTTCACTATTCGTTATGCTGTCATCAGAAATGCTATATGTCAAAAACAACATTCAATTACTCATTCTTACACACCTAGTGCTTTTGCCAGACAGCTTTTTTATTTGGTGCTTAAGTAACTTAAGACAGAGTCCTATGCAACTGGATGCACTTGGCCCTCAGAATTTCAGACAATTTCAGACTTTTTGAGTGATGGGAGGCTCAAAAATAATACCTCTTTTTTTTTCTTTTTTCTTTTTATTAAGAACAGTTACATTTTCTGTCTGTTTTCATGAGTCTGTTTCCTGCCTCTCATAAATTTTATATTCAGTTATTTCTGTAACAATTTGTTTCTGCAAAGGAAGTCTTTATGTCTCAATGCAAATTTCACTCTTGTTGACTGTGATGTTGTGGTGAATCAAACTCCAAAATATTCTACTGCTTCATGGACTACTGCAAAATCAAGGCTCCTTAATACTTTCACATGTTTTACTAAGCAGGAGTTCAAATACAAAGCTCAGCTTTCCTCGCAACATAGTGATACATTAGGGTCATTCAATGTTATTACATATGCCCCTTCAGAGGACTATGCTAGTAGCAAGGGAGGACTGTACTGCAGGACATTTCTGGTGACAGCTTTTATTCATTTACTCGAGCTGAGCTGGAGTATGCTTAAACACAAGTGTAGTTAGTATTCAAGACTGTTCAAGCACACCCTTACCTCAGGAAGAATCCCATACCACCTGCTACTACCAAGCACCCTCCAGGTGCCTGGGTCACTGGCATGAAACATCTAACACAGCACAAATCACTTTTGAGATGACTTTCATTTAAAAAGAATTCAAGCCCTTTCATTTTAGTGACACTCTAAAAGCCTCCTACTCTTTATCGTGCTTCTCAAACTTGGACAGGTTCACATCTATCATTTCCCCATAAAACAAAACTGAAGCAAACTGGTAGTCTTGGCTACACTATTGGTACCCACTTTCAGCTTTTCAATTCTTTTCTACCCTTAACTTAACAGTTGTGCTATTTTTATTTTCTGCCCAAGTAAAATTCTGCCATTCGTGACACTGTATTCAACGTTTGAGATTTCCACACAAGCTCAGCAGCATCCAGAAAAGTAGATTAAAAACTGTACCTGTGCCAACCTGTCAGCATTTCTAATAAGACTGTTATTTAAATTTAGCTTTGACAGCAAGTTAAATATTAGTTTAATTGTAAATTACATTCTAAACCAAATTTTCTAGTAGGAGCAATGAATGTTTGCTATTGAGTGATGGTTTAATTTATTTCTAAAAGGGTCTTAAAAGACTTCTCTTGCAATTGTACTCAAAGTGGAAAGGATGGAATGAAATAAGAACTCATTTGTAGATAAGTTTAAAGGAAATTTTGCACATTATAAAAATACCAATTTAAAATCTTATGAAAACTGGATTGGGAAATGCAGAGATTAGAAATAACTTTTTAAAACTCTAAAAGAAACAAAGGGATTGAGTGGGAACAACATTTGAGAGATGGGTGGAGACTGCCTTTGTATTTTAAGTAACCCCCTAAGTATTTTAAAGAATTTTTGAGAGTTCGTTTTTGAGTTTGATCCAGTTCTCCCAGCTGCCACACACTGCTACTATTACTACTAAAAAAGACTGGATTACCTAAAACATTCAAGTATGAATTACTGATTTTCAGTGATTGCTAGATGATTAATATAGCTAGCTTCATATGACCCACCACACTTGGATATTAGACTTAATTTACACATCCAAATATTAATTTATTAGGCCAATATTAAGCTTGAAGAAAAAATACACACATATAACTTTCTGTAAAACAAGGAATATTTCCAAAATTAATAGATTCTATAGTAACAGAAGAGGAAGCAATAATGCCTCATTTATGCCCCCCAAAAGCCAAAGCCATCTATCACATATGCACCGTTGCTTGCTGCTTCTGGGTGCAACACTCCGCATCGAACTTCCTGCACTGCAAGAATTTACAAGCCTGAGTTATCAGTTTTACTGGAAGTATAATGGATGGTGTTATGATCTTTTTAAGCACTGGTGCCACTTCCAATGTTCTGGTGATATGATTAGATCAATGATAAAAATGAAATAAAAGTTTTATTTTGCTCACTATCCTGAAGATCATGTTTATTAAAAATAATAGGAAGCAGGATTGAAGCCAACTTAAACACTTTTTAAAAATTAGCACCAAAAATGCTTAATTCTTTAACTGAGATAAAGTTTTTTTTAGATTTATTTGAAATTAGACTAGGAAATATTTCTCATACAGAGCTTAGTTATTTGAATTTGTAATTATTTTACAAAGATGAAAAATAAGTGTTATTTCTGACAGATTTAATAATGCTTCCTCATTCATTACTCATAGTGTTAACTGAAATAAGGGGTAATTTTACCCTTTGGGCTTAATCTAGAGAAGTCACACTTTTAACTATATTTACATCTGTACAACCTATCTGTATTGTGGCTCTTAAATGAACCTCCAAGTGGTTTATTTATACCTCGACAAAATTCAACTGAACTTCAAAGAGATAATTTTAATGAAGTTACACACCATTAATGAACTGAATAAACAATACCTGCTCATTTAGTATACAAATAATCATAAATACAGACAGATAATCTAGAATTTTTAATATTGAAAAGAATGAGCTAAACTTAGACTATTTCCTAGTTTAAGATTCTGTAATTAACCCTGAATAATGATTTCCTCTGTAAATCAGAATACTTTCTGAAGAACTCACGAGAATATCAAGAGATCCTAATGTTAAAATTTGTACAGGGACACAACAGATTTCCCACGTTCTTTATCCTTGCCTACTGCAAAAAGTAGGTCAAAGTGGCAGCCTTCGGGTCATTTGGTGTCACATTTCCTGAAAGCTTTACCTTTTTTCTCTCTGGTAGTTCCAAGAAAATCTCATTATATTTATTTATTTATTTTTCTTTCAAAAAAGACATATCCATGCCATGTGCTTATGAAGAAGCATGAAAATGTTAATGACTCAGTTCAAAATCTGAAATTTTAAATAAATGTGATCCAAAATAAAATACCAAGATTTTTGTTGGCCTATGCAAGAATATTTACATTTGTAATAAAAATCCTTTTGGGGGGAAGATGACTCTCTTCAGTCTTGTTTCTTGACTCTCTTCAGTCTTGTTTCTACTACCACTGTGACATAAGGCAGGAGGCCTTCTTGCCTTTTTTTTTTTCCTTCACTGAACACTGAGTCCAAAGTAAAAGCTCTTCTGTCTATAAAGCACTATATAGCTTATCACTGTCTGTGAAAACACTGCCAGTCTTCCAATTAACATTTGATGCAGTATAACAGTGACATAGAATTATTTCTTGCAATAAAAGATGAAATCAGCTTTTTTTTCACATATAAATCATGGCAGAAAATGTTCAGCTAGTTAGTTAGTTAGTGTGAACTTTGAAACACACTATGCAAACGCCTGAGAGACCCAGTGGCATATAACAGCTATTAAGTCATCTCAAAACATTTCAGTGCTCCTTATCCTCCAGAGACCTAGCTGCATATTGACATACTGATCTCAGCAGGCAGACAGGTCAGCTAAAGAGGAGACAGCACTCCGCACTGTGTTGCAGAAAGGGGGAAGGAAATGCTGTGTCTAACACCAAGTCAGCAGCACCTGCCTACTGTCTTGCTCCCTTCTCCCAGGTAGCACATACAAAGCAGTGAAGCATGTGCTGTTCTCAGGTTTAAGTAAACTTCTATTTTTTATTTATATACCCATACAGGCAGAAAGTGAACAACAAAGCAACCTTTTCTCCTACGGTGGAGAAATTTCTTCATCTAACAAAAACAAAGATTGATTCTAGCAACTGAAAGCTTTCACTGCATTAAAATGTGACTGGTGGGAAAGAATTTTTAAAGGTGTTGACAGGTTTAGTTGGAGGGTATGCAGGCACATCAGGCAAGAACAGAAAAAATAACCAAATCAGGAAAATATAATTTGAATTTTCATGTTTTACTAAGAACAAAGATAAAATATTTAGATGTTATTTGGAAGTGCCTCTTTTGTTATTGCTATATTTGCTTGTTTCACTGAAGCTGGTATTAGGCAGATAAGGTATAAATATGTACAAAGCCAAAATAATTTATAACAAATTACTGAAAAGATTTGGATGACAGATATAGTTTTTTTCAGTCCTCTCCTCTAGTTTCAAAGACTGTCAGAAAACATTAAGGGGAAGGATAAACAACAACCAGCAGCTCAAGTTTTAAAAAAGTACTACAGAAACAAACATCAATGTAATTACCTTGTCCATTAAAGACCAAAGAGCAAATAATAAATTGTTACCAATTCCTTTCTTTACAAGGAGGTTTATAACCGATCATATTGGATTCGATCTTTTGTAGCCTTCCAGGGACTTAAATACAAATATTTGAAAGGTATGCTCAAAAAGTATATTTAATTCTACTTTGTCCAAAATCTGCAGAAATGGTGTTGAAACAAGTATGCCACAGAAACTCACTCATTTCAATTCTTTTGCTTGCTAATGCTTGTTACTGTGCATACCTGTGTATGCCTATAAAAATGTTTTCCTGTTTTTACATGGTATCAGATTAAAATAAGCACTTTTTTTTTTTTTTTTTTTTTTTTTTTTTTAATGAAAGTAAAACTGGAAAAGAGTCCTGCTGGTAGAATTATAACCAGTGCATATTAACATATATATTTTTAATGTACATTACACTGTCATACCCCAACAAGCAGTTTTTTTAAATAGTTACATTTTTGCAGCACAGGGAAATATATAGCTAAGGAAGAAAATTATTAAATTTATAACTGAAATTAGCATATATTAAAAAAAAAAAAAAAGTATTGCTTAATAGCATAGAGACACAACACCCCAGGAAATATTAAAATAATGAATTTTAAGTTTTTAAGTCTTCATAATGTCCTTCTGACAAAGTCTACATTTGAAAACTTTTTTAGAATGGAGGCAAAATACGACTTATTGAACAGTGCAGTGCATCCCTTTCAACTGTTCTGCTCCTAGACAGTCTTTTATTACCTTCCACCTCTGGTGGCTCTGCAATAAAAGTACCTGATGTCTTTTTGTGTCTATACAGACTATTCAGCCATTCCTGCCTCATAACGGAAGGCACCTACTGTCAAGTACCCAGTTCCATGACCTTCTTTAATATATTTGCCTTTTCCTGCCTCCTTTAGGTATTTGCCAAGCCTAGCCTACACTCTGCTTATGTGATTCCACTAGTGTAACAAGACTGGGATGCAACTCGGAACAGACATGCTGCACATGCGTAAGGTGCAATGTCTTTTGAGCTCTCAGAAGTAATTTCTTTCTCCAAAGACTGCCAACTGCCACCTGTTTACAGCACTACTTGATCAGTGCCACTTGTTAAATTAGTCTGCATCACTGCTAAAAAGCTCAAAGCAATCCAGCCAGAAATTTTCAGGCATCACTTTTGTAAACGTATGAACAGGAAATGGAAAAAACAAAACAAAACAAAACAAAAAAACAACTACAAACACATCCCAAACAATTTCAGATGAACAGGATTTCTTTTTTTCCTCCAGGCAAATGTAAACATAATTTTCAGTAGTTTCAAACACTAAATATGAACTGCAAGCTGCGGTTCAACAGGTATAACCCTGATGGGCAGATGATGTCCCTTCACCCCACCCATCACACCTGCTGCCATACCCTGGAATTAATTAGCCATACAGTAGAAAAAGATTCATTCTGGAGCTGAAGTTATATGCCGCTATGTACACAAACCCAAATGGTGTTATTCTGATATCCATTATCAGTTTTCAGCCACAACTATTTCTGTCACAATTACACAAGCCCATCTTAAACACACTATGAAACCGACTTTCTGCTCAGTAAGATAACTGAAATATCAGTGAAGCTTTCCGTATGCTGGTCCAATTGTCAAAAGATGGTGGGAGCCTACACTTATTGACCTTAGAGGAAAAGGAATGTTCAGCATCTGTTTAGAACAAAAAATATTCTTTGCTTTTTTCTTTAATTATTATTATATTTCTTTCCGTTTTTAAGACCTTGAACACATTTCAGTTTTGAAAAAAATCACTTGTTTATTAGTTCTGGCAAAGCTCCTGAGATCTATAATCAAGCCACTTTTTTCCTCTTTGCATATCAGTGCAAGGATGATGAGGCAGTACACAGACTCATACCCCTGCAGCTGTGAATCTCCTTTTATTTTGTTTGTCTTGCAGTGATAACCAATAAAATTCAATGAGCTTGTAAAGGAGGTAGTGAAGACAGAATACAAACATTCAGAACACAGAGAAAGATCAGACAGCAGATGCATGAGAACAAAAGGCATTTTGCTCCCTCTTCGGCAACATTATTGTGCTACCATGGCTAAAATAACTTTGCAGTTTTCACTAAGTGCATCTAATGATCCTTAAAAATAATTTAATCTTTATGCAAAATAAACAACCTAAAGTTCTTCTCTATCAGTAGGTTGGTAATATTTACAATCCTCATTATAAATATATTACACTTTCTGATCATATCAGAATTGGCTGGTTAAGTGGTCTAGAATTCCTTCTTCAAAGTGACTAGATAGCAATAAAATTATAGCATTCATCTAAATGAATGACCTGCTTTCGAACATCCCATCAAAATATTTTCTTGTGGGGAAATTAGTCAAGGAGCAAGATGGTACCATGAAAGACAATTTTAGTTGTAAGGTTGGAGTACAGCAGGGAACAGAGAAGCATTTCATTAAGGCCAAGGTGTTTGATCTTGAACATCTTGGGGGGGGGGGGGGGGGGAAGGTATTTTGTTTGAAAACAAAATAAGCAAACAAACAAAAACAGAAACAAAAACAACCTCACATTCTTTCTTGCACAGTTCTTTTAGGAACCTCACAACACTGAGCCTAAAATTGAAGATTTTAATCCTATTTTTATTTTATCTTAAGGGAGGAGAACTAACCCTGCTACAAGTAATTCTCAAAACATTAGCTTGTCCTACATGTTACACCCCTTTTTCTGTCATCAAGCACATGCAATCTAACTTTCTATTGATACACAAGTATTTTACTAATAACACTCTAAAGTAGAATTTATAGTGCTAACATTTTAAATTATTAATCTGGATGCTTAACTGATCATTTTCTTCCAGATAATTCTTCGTAGTATTTATGAAGACAGAAGAACAAAAGTACTTCTTTAGCAAAAGACAGGTAAAAAATGCTCATTCTCAAAACATTGCCATTGATAGAATTTCTCATTTTAGATTTTCTCAACTGCAGACCAGCCTTTTCACATTCTACAGAATTTCAACAGTATTAAAACAAAAAACAAAAAACAAAAAACAAAAACAACAACAACAAAAAAAGTAATTTCAAATTCCCAGCAAGTCTAACAGAGATACAGGTATCTTAATCTTGAAACCCATCTTAAGTATAAAATGTGGAAAAATTAGACAAAACCCCTCTGTAAACCAAACACACTATGCTACATAATGTATAACATGAATTATGAATAAAAATGTTTACAAGTATGTTATTTGTAAAATTATGTAAATTCAATGGCCTACTTCCTTTTCATGCAGGAAATAAGTTTCCAGAAGTAGGAAAAAGAAAAACGGAAAAATGTAAAAAGTCATAGGATTTTGATACTATATAATTTACATTTGGAAATTTGTGTTAAATTTGCTTTTATACTTTCATATATGGTTTCACTATTATAATTATCTTCATCTAGTTCCAAGTCTTCAAAGGTGAATCTTCAGAATTAAAACCAGGACTCAAATCTCTAAGCCATCTGACTTGCAAATAACTCATACAAATAACTTTATTAGTTGTAATATGATAGTCACATGAGTGTAGTTAGTTATGCTCAAGAACTAGACCTTTTTCCCAATTATATTTACACAGAAACAGGTTGAAAATTGAACTTTGGGCTATTGAAATTAATACAGCTGCTTGTTCAACAGCCACAGGAGTCTGTCTGCTCTCCACATGCTCTGTGGCAAGACAGTGCATATGAAAGGGGTTCTCAGATACAGCAGTATCTGTAATGGTATGGTGGGGAGCTCCAACTAACTTTCCTACCCAAAGAAAGATAAGATTATTTCCCATTTTCCATAACTGGACAACTAACATGCTTTATGATTCCTTTTATAGTATTGCTTTTTGTCCCATTTCCTCTTCACACATTTATGTAGCTGGAAGATGTTTAGTACCTTTCATAGCTCAGAAAGCTGAATACAGCTTGGTTGAAAAAATGCTCAGTAGCAACTTCAGAGCATGGAAAAAAGGTAGGTTTTGGAGAAAACAATCCCAGAAGGTAGCAAGACACACTCTTGGAGCTATAGAACTTCAAAAAATTGAGAGGTCAAGAAGAGTCTTTGAATTTTATTAATTCAGGTACAGTGCCAATCTTTGTAAGCCATTACACACCTACTGGGCTCTAGAAGCAACAAATTTCTTTTGTTTCTTTGCTTTTGAAACTAAGTGCTGGAAAACATGGTGAATTCCTCTGATCTCATAAAGCCAGCTCGGGTCTCCCTAAGCACACTGGTGCAAGAAGAGCATTAGCCTTCCCAGGCACTGCCTGCCTGCTAAGCCAGTGAGGAATCTACACCTCTAAAATCCAGTCGATCCATTACCCAGCGCACGCAAGTAACAAAATCTTGTTTAGAACAACTTCAAGAGATTGTGATAAATGTCTATTAAAGCTTATTCTGAAAATCAAATTATTCTAATTCAAAAATTGCATGACAACATCCAGAGGTCCCAGCAATAGATAAGGATGCTGCTGTGCTGGGGAAAAAAAAGAAAACAAACAGAAAAAGCTAATAAAGAAAAGTGATCTCTACACAACACACATGTTCTTTCCACAAAATTCAATAAAGCAGACCTCATTTAAGAAACAAAATTAAGACACGGACATGGTAAATGGATGACAATTCTTGCTGTGCTACATTATGACTAAAATTAAAAAGTGCATAAGTGACCAATACACAGTAACCAACAAGCTTTAAAAATCTCATCCTGATTTGAAATCTTTGCTTTCATAAACTCCAAGTCTTTATTCAACTATTTTAGAATGTATTCAGTACTGCATAATCCACTGAGAAAAACAAAACAAAAAACCCCACTGCCAGATGATATCTTTAATCCAAATCTAGACAGTTTCTAAGAAGGAAACATATTCATTGATGTAACCAGTAAAACTATTGGAAAAATATTTTAAGTTGTTTTTTTAAAAAAAAAAATCTCTGAAGACAGTACAGCTTGACCAGCATAAGAAAATGTAAAACACACTTTAATTTTATTGGCAATGATGCAACAGAAGGAAATTAGGCAAGTAAACTTTAATGGTAAACAGAGACTGTTAAGAAAACACTGACATCTATTACATTAGACAATGTAAGCTGCAGCAGGTTTTGCAGAAAACTTATTATTACATCCCCTTTTGGGGCACTGTTTTAATACACAGGAGCCAATAAGGTACAGAACAGAACTGAAAAAAAAAATCCATTAAAATAGCACAAAAACTAAAACAGTATGGGTGAGTAACATCTCAGTAAACTACACAATGCCAACCAAAGGCAGTTAAGTATGGATTTTCTTTAAAGGACCACGCATTTCTCAGGATTTGTCCTGGTAGGATGGAGGGGGGAGGGAACGAGTATTGGTTTACAGCTACTTTACCAATAGTCAAATAAGGTAGACAGAAACAGGTCACAATCCTGTTCGTGTTGCATGAAATCCTAACCTGGCATTAAAAATTCCTCTAAATAAGCCCTAAATGAACAAGAACCATCTCCAACATGAACAATCTTTATTTTCATAGCAACCACTTAAGCATGATGGAGATAACAATCAATGTACTATATCCTAAAGTACATTACTGCAAATATTACATTGTATTTCTCCCACAGCTTTAGAAAGAGCTGAACAAACACCAGGAAATACCTCGCTAAAGCCAAGGATTAACGCAAAGAATTGTCTCCTGCAGATCTGGTCACGCATTCAGGGAGTGTCGGGCCTTTCTCTGTGCCGCTGAGACCAAGCAGCTCAGGCAGCCAGCTTAAGCAGCGGCCCGAACAGTCATTCAGCTTCATTTATTAGGAATATCTTGCCCCAATTTCTAGTCCATTCACCCATATGCTACACACAGACTATAAGGTGATTAATTTTCTTACTGAAGGCATAACTGATTTGCCTGCCTTCATTTTTTGTGTCACCTGAGGTTCAAGTCACACAGGAAGATACAGAGCATCTACAAATGAGTTCTGAATCCTCGTGATGGGAGTGTTCAGCTGACATGGTATAGTAACCTTCACCACATTAAAGTGTACAACATAGTTTTTGTACCTATTTCACTCTTTGTCAACTATTCATCTGATACAGTCAACTGACAGAAACCGAACTGCCTACCCTAAGGGATCTATACTGTTCTCTTCATGTACTTATACAAACAACCTGTCTGAAATTTAGGAAGAAGTTAATATTACCAGCGCAAAGGGAAAAAAAAAAAAAAAAAGAACTAAGAGATTGTGAAGAAAATGGATCTGTTACATAAAGTTTGATAAAGGATATCAAATTTAAATGTGAGGCTACATTTTAATTGTATTATTAACTTTAGGATATTTTTTTTCCATGTTGTTGTCCTTTAACTATTTAGGTCTGGTCAAGTTTGAGAAGTAATAGCTTTGCCTTTAAAACCTGCTTAGAAAGTTAAACCTTCATAGAACAACAAAGATGGGAGAACAGGAAACAGAAAAAAAAAAGATCTTACCAAAATCTTCCAGTAACCCATTCTGCATTCAATAGCTTTCTCCTTCACCAATCCTGTTGGCTGATTTATTATTTAAGTCCTTATCCCTTAACACAAACATTACAAATTAATGAGATTATTCTTCAATAATCAGCTTTCCTCTGTCTCTAATCTTATTTTTAAAAGTGTTAAAAACTAAAGTAATCAAATGGGTGTAATTATTAAGCCACACTATCCTCCTTCAAAGTTTATTTTCCACACTCTAGGTACAAAGGCGTACCTTTTGAATTTGAAGGAAAAAAGTGCATTATGGTTGAATTAATAATCTTAAAACTACAGAAACTTTGGATGTAAGTTACTTAGTCTCACCTTCCACTAAAAATACAATCATTTCCAACACCAGATTGTGACTGATTCATGAAAGCTCAGGCTCAGAGCCTCTCTGGGTCACCTGTTTGAATACTATGGTAGCCTCTACAGTAAAGTTTTACTGTGTGCAGTCTGACCTGCCCAAGCTGCCATTTATAGCTATCACTACTGGCTGAACTGCACGTCACCACTGAGAGAAGTTTGGTGCCATTATCTTTGTCATTCCACTTGAAGTTATTGTGGGCTAACATAAAGATCATCACTCAGCCTCATCTTCACCAGACAGCCAAGCTCCCTAAAATCCCAGCTCCCTGTCATCTGCTCTTACATCATGTGGTCCAGGCCTCTCACCATTTTGGTATCCTCTGACTGAACTATTTCCAGATTCTCACCATCTCCTTTGTATTGCAGATTACCAGAACAACACACAGCTCTCCCAAATCAGCTTTATCAGCTCCAAGCAAAAGGGGTAACAGCTTCCTTCAGTCCAGGAGTCATGTTCCTCCTTCCTTCTAATGTAGCCCATTATGCAGTTAATCCTGTCTGCACTAAAAAAACACCATTGCATATCATCTCATATTCAGATTGACATTCATAATGATCCAAGGTATTTTTCAGCAGGACTGTTACTCAGCCAGATGCTTCCCATCCCGGGCTGATGCATGGGGTTATTCCACCTCATATGCAGAATTTTAATCTGTTTATTTTAAAATCCACAAGCTTCCTGTTGTCTCAGTCCTCAGGTTTCTTAGGGTCTCAAGATGCTTTAAGATTGAAGCTGTACTTCAACTTTCCAAGCATCACCCTAATTTAGCATCACTCACAAATTTGCTGAGGGCATGGTCTGTTCAGTTCTGTCATCCAAGTCACTAATGAATCAAATAGCACAAGAATCAAGCCTTTAAGAGTCCCACTTATTACTGTCTGCTAAGTAGACAAGCTATTGATTACTACACCCTTTCAGTCCAGTAGTCCAGCCAATTTTCAGCCCACTTAATACCCAGCCCATGCTTCCTCAGCTTACTGTTGACAAAAATGTGGGAAAAGATATCATAAGCCTTAATAAAGTCCTAGTTACAGCATATCACCTATTCCCCCCTCATTCAAATTGCCCTAGAAAGCAAGATAATGCCTAGGTTAGCCAGATATTGATTGCACTTAAGAAATCTGTGTTGACTCTTTCCATTTACCCTCTTGCTCTTCACATGTCCGGAAACAGGTGCCAAGCAGAAGCATGCTATAATCTTTCTGGGGACTGACACTGACCTGACACAGCCTATAGATCCCTCCATCCTTCTCTTTATCATTGGTAAACACTGTTATAGCGTTAGCCTCCTCCTAATTCTCAGGACTTTCCTCAATTGTCATGTTCTTTTTTTCTCAGATGACAGCTGCCTTGCAATCATATCACCTGAAAGAGCTCTTGTTAATCTTGGCATAGAGTCCTAAGAAGCCGAATACACCCACTTTCTCTAAATAGTCCTCCGAAGTGTGGTTTTTCCATGTTGTATTCTCTTGTCTGTAAACAGTTAAAAATGTGAGAAATTTCTGTCTTTTTTATGTTGTCCATCATTAAATTGCTCCCAGTGATCATCTCTGGACATACATTTCCTTGGGTTTCCTTTCACTACTCACCTAGTTGCAGAATTCTTTCCTTTACAGAACTTTTACTTTATGCCCCAAAATTCAGCTCCAAATAGCCATTGGTCTTCTTGATTTTATCAGTCTTCCTTCCTCAGAAACAACTTAGAAATTAAAGTTAGCATATGAAGCACACTACAGCACAATTGTACTCAACCTCTAGATCAGCATGTGTGTAAGGTTAGATATCATAATCTATATTCTCTGAAAGAGAACAGGCAAGGTGAATAGGTGTAGGCTTGTTAATCACTGTCACAAAGCACTGCACATTGAAACTTTCATCCCATAGGGAATGTGTATGCCAAAGTTCTGAAAAGTATCTGGAAGCTTTGTAGAAAAAAAGCGGAACAAAAGCTGATGAGTTTTTCCTTACTATAAAATAATTGATACACCACTAAAAAAGAGAATACAGCTGGTGTTGATCTTATTAATTCACTTATTAAAATGAATGGGACTGAATTAATTTGTTTCATACTATGCTCTTCAGTAATGAGCAGAAGTATTTTGAAAATAGCGTAGTATTTATATATATCTAAACCAAATATTGAACTTACAGAAAAAAGAAAAGCAATGCTAGAGCACAACTTCAAGGATACATTGTCTCCATAATTTAATGACTCTTTCAAGCACATACTGAGAAAAGAGAGGCTAAGAATAAACATACCCAACTAAGAAGGAATATATCAACAATATTCAAATTAAAAAGAATTATTTTTATTTCAGTAACTGCTGCTTCTTTGTCAACATCAATTCAATCCTTTCAAATGTTAACTTGAAGCTTCACAGTTTTCTTAAGTCAGCCCATTCATCCCTAGCTTACTGATGAGGTAAAACCTCTATCCACAGTTCTCTCTTTTGAGGTAAAGCAGCTTAGTGATCATAAAAAAAAAAAAAGGCAGCAACAGACACACATTGAAACCTTAGTCTGACAAAATAGGAAGTTTAAGAAAGTATCTAAAATACCGAACAGAGAAGATGCAAATTAATGTGCTTTTAAGATACTTTCCTTCTCTGCATGCAGATGCACTGACATACCGAAGGAGCCATTGGCCGTCATCATACATTGCAAACAGTACAGTTATTGCAATATTATTTAAGTATATTACCAATGCAGTATCCAATAAATTTTTTTTTTTTTCTAAAATATATATATATTTTAAATACTGAGCCAGAAAAATACTAACACCATTTATTATATGATGTCTTCGTATCAGGGAAGGCTTGTATTAAGAAATACATGCTGTTAGAACAACCCAATGGTGAAAAAAATAAAAAAATAAAAAAAAAACAAGGTCAAGCATCCAGGTGTACACGTCAGACCAGCAGAAAAGCTTGCATGTCTTTTTCCTTTAATAGTTGGTCTCAAAAGCTATATTACCTATGCCTATAAATCTTGCATTATAACTACATGCTAACAGCCTATCTTGTCAAAGAAAAGGCAACCAAAAATTCTCAAGGGACATTAATTATGTATCATTCAAATTTACAGAAAAAAATCATAAAATAATTCCTTGCAAGACCACAGATGAGCTGAGAGGGAGCAGATACAGTTGTCAATGCAAGAAAATAAGGAGCTAAATTTTAGTGAGAAAAAAAAAAAAAAAACAACAAAAAACAAAAAACAAAAGGGTAAGCTCCACTTGAATCTTATTATGGTTGAAAAGGGGAAGGGAACACATCGGTTTCTGTTCAGATGAAACTGAAGAAAACCAGACAGATTCCTCTTAATCCATTTGTTCCCGGTGCATTCGGGAAAACACGACTAGATATGGTCTTCAGAAACCAGCAAAACGTATCAAAAAAAAGTGATAGCAATAATTCTCTTTCTCTCGTATTCTCTCTCAAACATTCTAGCAAAACATTAAGTATTGGATAATTTCTCATGCCATGTAAGGGAATACAGCTGCACATTACCTAAGTCGCAATCTGCCAAAAAGTATTTTTCATTTGTATGTATACTTACAGACTCACAGAATAAACTGTAGTTCATTTTCTGAAGGTGAATGACAAGTTCTTAATGGACTTACCAGCCTCCAAATACTCACATGCTACTAAAGAAATAAATGTACTAATTTGAGTCATTAGCTTAGCTCTTCTGCATGTACACTGGCATTGCTGTGGCATATGCTATCAGTGAATTTATATTTCTGTGTGTGAGAGTGAATCTGCCGGGTTAAAGTACAGCACAAGTAGCAGTGCCAATTCAGTATCAGCAAACAGGCACCATGTCAAACCTCACTCTGTGGCTATCAAATTTATTACGGACAACTGTCCTTTTCCTACAGTCCATCATTCAGCCTCAGCATGAAAAACCTCCAAAGAGGATGTTGGTGCTCAAAATAAACTGTGGGATGCTTACAAATCTTTACAGACTGCAGTGGGAAAAAATCACAGTTATGTACACCTTTTATGATGTTTTTCAAACCCAATATGCATCACTGCGGTACATCCAGTCCCTCTTCCAGAAACAGAATTACTTACTAGCGTTATACCTGGTTTTGCAATGCATTCGTGCACATAAAAAGAGCATGATGAACCTACATTATTAATTTAATCTTAAGAATTCAGACATGATTTAAATAAGGTTTCAGAACCAGCAGGAGTTCCTGAAAACAGGAATCAGAAGTTGGTTATTTTATATGTGTAGAAGCATACGTAGCAGTCAAAGGCTTCAGAGAGAAAGGTGCTTGTTCACCAGAGCTACACCTAAATCCCTTCATGAAGTTGTAGCCATACAGAAAGTACAAACTATCACATTATTTTTTTTTCACGACTGACAACCTTCAGCCAGTAGAACAGTACGCTAGAGCTGTATTGGAAGGTTGCCTTAAACTGCAGCAGGAATGCGGGGTGTTTGGTTGGTCCCTGCCACAATTTGTCAGGAACAAACAAAAAACCTTATTGAAAGAAACGTGTATTTTCACAGCACACACTACTGAGAACTTGTAGAAAGAGGAACACCATCCTTTTATTTTCTGTGACCTGAAGCAAAGAGAACAACATAAACTGTGCTGGAGCAGGTTCTTGTACAGAAGCATTGCTTTGTGAAATAAAAACAGAAGTTTAAAAAAAAATAGTTTGAAGGGTCCATTTTTTCCCTTGCAAACAAAATGATAATTCAGACTGATTCAATTCTAGAATATCAAAGTTTCGAATATTCCAATACATTAGAAACTGTAATGCTACTGGTTGACAAAAGAAAGAGGTAAACCTTCCATTTTATCAAATTTTACGAACCTGAGACTTTTCAAGTGAATCTGCTGAGTTGCTATGAAGAACCAGGCCCATTTATAGCATCAGATGCAGTTACCCTCAAGTGCTCTGTCAACAAAAGCTTCAAATAATGACCTACACTGACAATGAAGTGAACAAAGATGGGTATAACTACATACAAGAGAGATAGTATTTAACAAAA
The DNA here is from genome assembly GCF_964035555.1 of Netta rufina. NCBI lineage: Eukaryota > Metazoa > Chordata > Aves > Anseriformes > Anatidae > Netta > Netta rufina. Next base: position 82,962,277 of record NC_140124.1, on the reverse strand, counting down.
ACAACAAAAAAACCAACAAACTACTTTGAAAAAAGAAAACGCTACTTTCCATGGGAACCAGTTGTAACATCTGAAGCACAAATATACTTCAGTAAATATACATTAAAAACATAAATAGGATTTTACCAAGATATATTGTTGTGCTGGAATCAGATGAATGGTGAAAGCAGGATATTTACCAGTTTCAAGACAGCATTCTTAAGTATGCCTATAAACAGCAGAACTATGAAGACTATGGAATATATAGAAGTGAATGGATAAAGGCAGGAATTTTTTCCATTCTTTTTTTTTTTTTTTAACCCCTGAAAAAATGTGTTGAAAAATGCTTATGAATGTGAACCAAAACTAAGAGACTTTCTAGATGAAGAGGCTCATGAAAAAAGGCTGGACAAAAGTCCTGATTTAAATCTTAATTACACAGCCAGACATGTAATTGCAGTGTTGCTGTCTGTTGGGGTGGATGGATACTTGTGACGGAGGGATAACACTGCAACATGAATCGCAGTTTTATTGTGACAGAATACCACATTAACCAGCACAATGTCATTCCTGGCAATTATTTTGGAGGGTACTGGACAGCTGAGGAAGAGAGGCTCAACGCAGACAGGTACCAGTTATACATACGTGGAACTGTGAAAAATGCATTAAAAAAAAAAAGTCTTATGAGGACTCTAGGAGAGCCAGTTATGGAAACTGAACGAACACAGATGAAACCTGAGAAGCACAGCTCACATTTTGAAACAGCCAAGCAGCTACGCACTGCGTGACAATCCAGACTAAAGAAATTGAGAGAATACTAATGGAAATAGAAATACTACTTTGTATGCTGTCAAGTAGATAACCAGTAGCAGTTTTTCACTGACAGAAGTTGCTGTCACAGGATATTATTACCCACAAAGGTAAATTTCTGCATATAAGAAAGAAAGATTTTGTACCACTATAGGTAAGATAAGGGGACAAAGGGCTGGGACTGATCAGAGAATTCCCCCCACACATACCCCCACAAATCCACATCCACAGCAAAGAAGTGCTCTGAAGCGATAAGTAGAGGCTACATGGTCTTAAGCCCCTGGGGAGAATAATGAAGTGATTGACCACAACCATTGAAGAGGAAGTTAAACTCAGCTCAAAGCTGAAGGAAATGTAGGGTGCCTTTGTTTTAGACAAATCTGCTACACCAGCAAAGTATTGCAACTGTTTGCACAACTCCTTGTCCCTGACATACAGAAACACATACCAATGCAAAAACACGGCAATGCAGAACTGGGTGTTTAGCACAGTTAGGTGCTTTGCTGTAGAGCCCAGCCAACCCCTCAGCAAGTGACTTTGCCTGCTGTGATTCCACCTACAGTTAGTGGCTGACAAAGCAGCAAAAGAAGAGCAAAACGAGAGGCAGGCCAGCAGAGCTGAGCCCACCCCACCTGTCCCAAGAGCCTCACTGCCCAGTGGCTGCTGGCCTCACACAGCAGCTCTCCCTGGAGCTCAGAGAGAGGGATGTGTGCCCCACTGCTGAGCTTGCTGGGCAGCTTCATATGAGCCACGTTAACAAAATGGCTCAGTGCGGCACCAAGCTCACAAGAACTCAGGACTGATCCTTGTCAGGCTTTCTCTGTCTGAACTTTGCTTGGCCTGCCTGCTGCTTTGTTTTACTTGGTTTAGCTGTAGCTGTAATTTTTGTAATTGAGCAAGTGCCAATGGCTAATTTGTTACGATCGTAGTTTATATAGATCGCAGTATTAAGCAGTTCTTCTGTGTACAGCAAGGTATTTAATGCCACTGCAATGACAAGAGACAGGCCTGATGTGATAGCAGTGGCCTCAGAAGTGAAAAAAAAAAAAAAAAAAAAAAAAAAAAGTAGTGTAATGCAGGCAGAAAGTGATAAGAGGTGGGCCACTGGTTTGGCACTGGAGACCTTACAGCTGTAACAATGTGAACGGACCAGTACTGGGAGCATTTATCTAAGCTCTACACAAGGTACCAAAATCAAACAATGACAAGCAAAGCGCTCTGAGAAGAGCTATGAGCTTCAGCTGCTTCAAACCCACATACTCCTTCCTGATGTCTGTGGGTGCTCAGCATCATGGTGGTGAGCATATTCTAGATAACAAGATTCATATTTATATTGTTATCTGTACTGTAATTGCTATACTCCGATAAGTGTAACTTCTAATTAAATTGTAATTGCAGTGCACTGCTGTGTCACTGTGCTAAATCAAAATCCTCTGCAACTGCAAGTAACTTCAAATTAATTAAGATTGATATTATATGTTAAACCCTCTGCATGTGGAATATCCAAAGGAATGTGGTCAGAGAGTATTACTTGTGACAGGTCTCAACACCAACAAAAAAGATATCCCAGAAGACAGGTTTCCCCATTTAAGTACGCATAATCTCATCTCATCTGTCCCCTAAATAAAAAATAAATAAAACTTCCACAAAGTCTTTAAAAATAAAAACAGCTGAAAAAACTCTGCCCTGGGCCTTAGAATTTGGATTTGCTGTTTGCACAAAAGAGGAAAATATATGTACAAAGAATAGCAGGAAACCCATGCAAAACCAGTGTGGCTCCACTGTTACACACTATAGGCTGTACAAGTAAAACCTCCCTCTGAAAGAAAGCGAGTGACCTTCCACCAAAACTGCAATTTAAACTTGAGGGAGAGAACTTATGAATTAAGAACTTTTAAAAGCTGTGAAGATTCTTAGCAAAGGTTAAAGTCTTTTGCTGGCCTCTTATCCCTTCAAAAGGAAATGTTCTGATCAGAGGCAACTGTAGAATAAGTTTCTGTCACCAGAAATTTCAGAGATACACTTCATCTTCACTACAAAGGAAGGAAAAAAAGATAAGTGCATACTACACATTGTTAAAAATAGTTTATCATGTGATTCTAAACTGTTTTATTATCTTAACTACATAAGTAAAAGACAAGGTTAAAACATATTTGGGTAGTAATGCACCTTAACTCTCAAGTGTAGATTTATTTTACGTTTAAACTTAGCGTAGCATTTGCTGGGTTCTAGTTTTTGTCATTTGGGGATAAACAGAATTGTAACATATTTTCTCGAAGTGTAATATGCGTAGTGTTCAGCTACCAGTTAAAGCTGATTTTTCTTAGAATAAAAAAGATTTAAATTACCCACAGAAAGATAGAGTTCCATTTAGCAGTAAATGCATCAAGGAGTAAAAAAATGCCATCATGTGACAGAACACACAGAAGCAGATGGGAAAGCACAATGGAAGTATTCAAGTTTTCAAAATGACATAAAAGGAACAAAAAAATAAAAAATAAAACAATGATGAAAATTCAATCCCCTTCAAAAAATCTTTTCAAAGCTGAAGTTGTAAAAGTAAGCAGCCTGAAAAGTACTAGCAAGGTAAGTTAAAGGAGAAGGGTTACCAGGGGACCCAGAGAGTGCTTTTACTCTTTTTCCTTCATTTCCAGAGAAGACACAAGAAATTAAAACAATCACTAACTGAAGTGTTAGTCTTTTAACAGCACTTTCTTTTCTCTGTAGAAGAGGTATGCTGTCTTTGAAAGCCAGGAGCCTTACAAACCCTTATTTTTCATGCAAATAAAAATTGATGTAGATTGATTTTGCTTGATAAGTACAGAAGGAGAAAAATACCAAAAATAGATAAATCAGAGGAACATCAAATATACAGAACAATGACTTTGACAACTTTCAGACAAGGAAGTGGGGCAGAGGTGGGGAATACCCAAATCTCCTGCTACCCTGCACATTTTGCACATTTAAACAGAGATGTTACTTTAGACTTTCTGAAGCATTCTAGACACTGCAAAAAGAAGTTAACTCACAGTTTCAAGTATATTTTTACAGCAGCCTTGCTAAAAAGCCGAGCTCTTGAAAAAGAGGTAAACTGATCCAATCACCATTCCCCCTTCCAAAAAAAAAAAAAAAAAAAAAAAAAAAAAAAGAGGCGAAACAACTCAACCTTCCTTATCACAAAGCTGCCTTCTAATCTTTCTGAAGAGTTGTTTTCAAGTCATTTAGCTCCCCAACAGCATTCCCCTCATGGCTGCATAAATCCACATGCTTCATTCAGCACAAGTTCAGTAGCCACTCCTGAACATTTCAAGTTCAGTTGGGTCTTCACAATGACTTCAAGGTAAGATTGAGAATCTGTGCCACTAGCATGGTTAAAATACTTGAGCTTAGATGTGAAAATATTTTAGATTAAAAAAAAACAATGAATGATATCAGAGAGAAGATCAGGAGTGTTAAACTGTTACAAATGTAATATATTAAAATTCCAATTCAGAGCTCATTATTATATTGCTTTCTTAGGGTATCTTTATTCTAAGTTTGAAATCCTTCTACTAATGACAAAAAATGAGTTGAGGCAGAAGTGCTTGGGGATCAGAAAAAGCGTGTTCAAATCCTGGCTGCATGATAACAAAGAATATTTTGCCTTTACAATGCCCTTTAATATTGCTTTAAATTAGCATTAGACTGAGCTGTCACTAAGTGGTATTTTACCCAGCTTCTCTGAAATTCTTGGCTTTGAATTACTAATTTTTCAGCACTACTTTGAGTTAAAATAGCATAATATTTAACTAATTTTATTCTCCTAATTGGCGTTTTCTTCCTTCTCCTCAAAGATGGTCTTGCTGGGAGGTTGTATTATCTCAATATCCTTCATTACACTAAATCTTCACAGAAGCCTTTCCACTCCTAGCTCATCTCCAACAATCTGCAAAATATGTATTTTGGATTATCACCCCATCCTTTTTTCCAGTAAAGTAGTTTTTAGTTTCTTTATACTCCATTGTGTACAGCTTCTGTGTCTTTGGGATGCCTTACAGAATACAGGCTTCTGAAAAGGAAGCAGGCGATCAGGCCCAGTCAGCATGGGTTTATGAAAGGCAGGTCCTGCTTGACGAACCTGATCTCCTTCTATGACAAAGTGACGCGCTGGGTGGACGAGGGAAAGGCTGTGGATGTGGTCTACCTTGACTTCAGCAAGGCTTTTGACACCGTCTCCCACAGCATTCTCCTCAAGAAACTGGCTGCTCTTGGCTTGGACTGGCGCACGCTTCGCTGGGTTAGAAACTGGCTGGATAGCCGGGCCCAAAGAGTCGTGGTGAATGGAGCCAAGTCCAGTTGGAGGCCAGTCACTAGTGGCGTCCCCCAGGGCTCGGTGCTGGGGCCGGTCCTCTTTAATATCTTCATCGATGATCTGGACGAGGGCATCGAGTGCACCCTCAGTAAGTTCGCAGATGACACCAAGTTAGGTGCGTGTGTCGATCCGCTTGAGGGTAGGAAAGCTCTGCAGGAGGATCTGGATAGGCTGCACCGATGGGCTGAGGTCAACCGCATGAAGTTCAACAAGGCCAAGTGCCGTGTCCTGCACCTGGGGTGCAATAGCCCCAAGCAGAGCTACAGGTGAGTGGTTGGAGAGCTGCCAGGCAGAGAAGGACCTGGGAGTGATGGTGGATAGTCGGCTGAATATGAGCCAGCAGTGTGCTCAGGTGGCCAAGAAGGCCAACAGCATCCTGGCTTGTATCAGGAACAGTGTGACCAGCAGGGCTAGGGAGGTGATTCTTCCCCTGTACTCGGCTCTGGTGAGGCCACACCTCGAGTACTGTGTTCAGTTTTGGGCCCCTCGCTACAAGAAGGACATCGAGGTGCTTGAGCGGGTGCAGAGAAGGGCGACGAAGCTGGTGAGGGGCCTGGACAACAAGTCCTACGAGGAGCGGCTGAGGGAACTGGGCTTGTTCAGCCTGGAGAAAAGGAGGCTCAGGGGTGACCTTATTGCTCTTTACAGATACCTTAAAGGAGGCTGTAGCGAGGTGGAGGTTGGTCTATTCTCCCACGTGCCTGGTGACAGGATGAGGGGGAATGGGCTTAAGTTGCACCAGGGGAGTTTTAGGTTGGATGTTAGGAAGAACTTCCTTACCGAAAGGGTTGTTAGACATTGGAACAGGCTGCCCAGGGAAGTGGTGGAGTCACCATCCCTGGAAGTCTTCAAAAGATGTTTAGATGTAGAGCTTAAGGATATGGTTTAGTGGGGACTGTTAGCGTTAGGTCAGAGGTTGGACTCGATCTTGAGGTCTCTTCCAACCTAGAAATTCTGTGATTCTGTGAATTACTTGTTTAGGTCTTTACTTTTGTAACACTGCCATTTTCTAAGAAGCACAACATGAATACACATCTGGCTGATCCACAGAGCTCTATGAAAACGGAACTAAATTAAATCAAGAACTCAAGAATCCTACAGAGCAGAGCATAAAGTATATTAAATGATTTTCTTCTTCACTAGCCACTGTGATGCCTCTCTTCAAAACTTCTGCACTCAACTCCAGTAGTGGGAACTGCACATCTCAAAAGCCATGCTGTCAATTTGAGGAGGTATCTAGGAAGCAGTAGCTGTACTCGCACAGCTTCAAATTTCAAAAGGAAGTTGGTCATCCAGCACCTTAGAAAGATGGTGTCCGCTGTATATATACTTGTGATATTCAAAACACATCATACAGTTAAGTTCCTTTTATACTGTATTAACATCTGAAGTCAATATATTAATGAAAAGTAAAAGTTAGCAAAAAGGAAGAGGAATCTCTCTGAAATATTTTAAAACTCCATTGGAAACAAGTGAGTTCTATAGCTAAGGATGTGAATACATTGATGTGCTACTGGGAGAGATAGTGAAAGAAATATATAAATTGAATATAATTAGTCTGGGTCTGAAACAGAGATGCCAAAACTTGTACAGACAAAGATGGAGTCTGATGTTTGAGGGCAAGAAAGACATGAATATATCATAACCGAAGCTATTTAGAAAAGCTACAGAACACTTCAGGTTATTACACTAATTATTGGTTCCTATAATGAGATTTTATTTTGGGGAATATTATGCATTACAATATGGCATTCAGTATAATAGGATAAACAGCTGCAAAAGTCATTCTGTGATCAGATTTGCAGCTCAGTACTTGGATGACTGTATGAAATGAAGTGACCTGCTGGTCAGACTAAACGATTTCCTAACACTCTTTTGTGCTTAAAACCTTAGAAAAAAATAGTCTGAATTCAACCACTCTCTTAAATTTATGATTTCTGTTCTGAAACTTCTTGTATGATATAAAGACATGGCATAAATAATCTGGCAGAACCAAGAAAAAAAAGGAAATCTTTCAACTTTTAGAGCCATTTTCTATCTGTAGTTTTACTTACATACGTAAAATGTACATAACATATATAACCATTTCCAAAAAGTATTAATACCATATAAACAAGTTCACATAAGTCATACATATCTTCATTTAATACTGACATGCATTACAAGGCTAAGTTACTATTACCTTTTGTTTGGTTTTAGGTCAGTTTCAGTCAGAATTTCTTGACAAACAGGTAGTTTACTAACGATAATATTGGTAAATATTTAAAAGTATCAGAAGTTACTTTAGAAAAAAATATCTAAATCTTGCAAAGCTTGGAGAGGTTTAACCTCTTTCATCCTTGTTTTCATCAAAAAAGCCATCAGTAACCATCACAAAGCCAGAGACACTTGTTTTCTCTGAAATAAGCATATTTGATTTAAAGAACATATTAATCAATCATTTATTTTAATGGCCTGAGAAACATTCCAACAGTGTAAGAGCTTAAGCTTTTTTTGGAAGGGGAAGGGAAGACAAACATCTGAAAAAAAATATTGATTTGAAAGCAATTCAAAAGAAAGATGAAATGTTACACGAGTTGCTCTTCACACAAGTTTTCTGAAAGGTAAAGGAGCTGTTCTCTGGAACAGGCTACTACTAAGATGGTGAAAGAAACTAAATATAAGTCACAAAAAAAAAAAACAAAAAAAAAAAACAATGAAAATACATGATACTATTTCTGCACTGGGTCAGTTCTTGTCAGTTCTTCAAGAGTTCTCTTGCTCTTAGGAAATTATTTTATCTCATGTTCTTCAAGCATGTTCACACACACAAAAAAAAATCTGCCATAACAAGCCTCTACTAGGTCATTGTCACTACACTCTTCCTCAGCTTCCACGAGAACTGTTTCTGTACACCAGGAAGTGAAGTACTGTCAACCACAGCCTTCGACGAAAAGCATTAGCCTTACTCCATATTTACTCAAAAGGTTCTCCAGCAGCTATTTCTACATTCAAAACAGCATTAGGGGCAGCTTTCTTCCCACAAGCTTTTATCACCAAGTGGGGTCAAAAGTCTCTTGCACAGATGGAAATTTCCAGCCAGAAACACACCATGCTTTTTGCAGAAGAAAAATTCTTCTAGTTGTACCTATCATTTATATTATCAGAAATTATAAAATCACATCTCATTCTGTTGAAAAACTGTTCTCATATTTACAGATATAAAAGCAGATGGCAATGCAGAAAAAGAAATGGCCTAATAATGTTTTCTATAGCCTGTGAAACATTTTGTCAAATGTGTTTGCCACTATATCATAATAAAGAATAAGTCTTTCTTCATACAGATATTTGACCACAATTTATCCAGCATGGAAAACTGAAATTGTCTAGTGATTTTAAGAGTGCTGGATGCTTTCTCCTTAAAAGACAGTATTCTGACAGAAAAAAAAAAAATATCCACAAACAAACAAAAAGCTTTCATAGATGTTCTTAACCCACAAAAGTTCTTATTTATGGGGACAGCTTGAAAACACCTAAGCTGAAGTTCACTGCCTAGCATCTTGTGATTTCTTAAAAATATGGGGTATTATTCTGACCTCACCTTCAGCAGTGCCTGTTGACTTTTTAAAAGTTAGAAACATGGGACAAAACCTGGGTTCATACTGTTTATCCATCACTTCTTTTCAATTGTTTCTTAAAAGTCTGAAACTTGAATGTCATTCAGTGTGCTAGTTCAGGGTTAAAACACTAAAAAGATGTCTTATACAACAAAGTAAGGAGCACAGCAAAACTTCCGATTTTCCAAATAAAGTATTTGTTTCACATAGGAAATTTCAGTAAAGCAAATATAGCACCTATGACATCTTCTCTGCGCCTTCTTTTACATATTCTGCCTTCTTCAAAGAAGCACCCATTACAGTCATCAACATCAAAAATTCCACAGCTTACTCCATTGCAGTCACTCAAAAACACAGATATATCATGAGAAATAACATATGAAGTTGCCCACAAGTGTTTCAAGATAATTTTAAGAAGTAATGTAACTTTTTAAAGTTAAGAATCAGCAAAGAAGAAAATATTCTGTATTTGATTCATACAACCATAAAAATTATGAACTCAATACTCTTTTTCTTTACTAGCAACAATTTTGAAAAATTGCCTGTGTTTGTATTTCTAAAACTCAAGGTCTATTTTTGGCTACAGTCAAAACCAAAGCAAAATCATATACCAGGCAGTCAAGTCATTCATTCATTCTTCTAAAAAGCAAGGGATAGACATCTGAGCAGAGAGTTAGAGACTTCATAAACTCTCCTAATGTTGAATTAACATGATGCATTTCATCTGCCTGCAGCATGGGAACAGTGGCCTAGGATTCCTCCAATGAAACACTAACTAATGGAAGCCTATCAAAACATAAACTATTATGGAAAACAAACAGTTTGCTCTTTCCAAACCTTTACTACAACATGGAAAGATAGTATTGGAGTAATATGGCTTCCCAGTAATGTGGCTGAACATAGAATCATGTCAAACTGCTGAAGTAACGATATACTCTGAGGAATGAATTAACATCCCTGAAAAAATAAGGCTCATTTTTTAGCTTAGTATATAAAATCTTCCAGCTTCAAGATGGATCTGACTACAGATCACCTATCAAGAAGGAAGTTCACTTCAAAGAACACCTGTCAAACTGGTATACCCTGTACCACAATGTTTCACTAGATTATCTTGTTAGTCAGTAGTACCTAAGGTTAGCTGTCCAGGCTGTTTTAAATGAGGGAGTGCAGAATTCCTTTCCTGCAGGCTCCTTTTTGCTGTGGTTCACAGGAATCAGAAATAACTTGGATAATTTTTTTCCAATTAAAACCCTTTTTGGACAGTAGATTTGGTGACAATTCTCTCTAGCACCCACTGATTGTTTTGTTTATTTGTTGGTTGTTCAGTAGCAAAATACATGACTAGGCATAATCTAGCAGCATCATCACCAGAAAAATACTTCTCACTGTTCCATTCCGCGTTTCACATTCCAACAGACAGGCACAGTCTATCTTCTACCCATGTAACTTCCATGTACATTCTTTCAGCATCAGAAAATCAATACCCAAGGCAGATACTTTTCTTGGTAATAACATAGTACCATAGGCTGAAACACTGGCCTTACATGGTTTTAAAACACAATCACATGCACAGGTAACACTACTGTCCTGGAAGAAAACATGCATTAAAACATTTAAACCATAGTAAACCCAATACAACAGCATGCCAGAAATCCTAAGACAAAACTCCACTTTGCAACCATTCTTCCTTGCACTTGCCTTTAAAACAAAAACCGGAAAATATAAATAACCTCTAACACCTGAAAGAGATACTTGATATATATCAAAAAGAAAAAAATAAGAGCAAGATCACTTTTTTTTTTTTTTTTTTTTTTAAAAAAAAAAAAGGTCAATGACTGGAATGGTGCTAGATATCATAAACTGAATTCACGTATTAATTTCATGCAAGTAACAGTGTATGTCTTAGCCAGGTAAGTTCATTACTTCAGAACGCGAGGAACAACTTAGACACTTGTAGAAAGATAAAATTGACTAAAAGCAACCATCATGTGTCTCTTGAGGCTATCTGCTTCTGATGAGGCAAATGAGGTAGTAGTCATGATCAGGTGTTTTCATGAACTAGAATACCAACCATCTCCTCATATACAGAGACATTAAGCAAAATCTGAGGCAATCAGCCCACTAAAATTGACATAATGCCCAAATTCATCTTTCTAGAATCATGCAGAGCATCACACAAGAAGTCTTTCCTTCAAAGATTTCTACTAGTTTTGGTTTTAACTTTCCAAGGCCAAAAGTCTGTCTATACCCAATTTTGCCCTACAATAATGACATGTCGAGTTTTGCATACAATAAAAATATTAACAAGCATATGTTAAATTTAATAATCTTCATATTCTGTAAGTTTTTACCTAAAAAGTCTATAATACCAACAAACAAGTAGCTTTAAATAAGTGTTAGTTCTTGTATGCCATGCCTACACACTGGAACTCCACATGCAGACTGCCAACAAGAAAAGCAGACATTTTTCAAAAGCACCATTCACAAAGAGTCAATGTGCAGAATAAAATAAACAGTTCAACTATATTGCATCTATCATAGGACAGTACATGGAAGCATACTGACATGAAGAAATATTTCAAATTCTTTGCAATTTGCATTTGCTAATGAAATTATTCATATACCACCTATGGAACCTTGGTAAAACCATTAAATCATATTATTCTCTTACAGTATGCAGATGCAGCAATTACATACCTGTTCTTTAACTGAAGCTAGAATGGCAGAGGTCGTCTCAGTTTCTGAGCCATCGCCGTTGGATGTGTTCAACACAGGACTAAGAGAACTTGTCTTATCAGAAGACGAGGGCTGGTCTGGCACAGGCATAGTTTCTGCAATTTATGGAAAAACAAAACAATGACTTTGTTATAAGAAAGCCAATATATATACATACCAGAAATCACATGCACCTAAGAATAATAATACTAATTTAAAGAAAAATGTAGAACATATATCCATCTGTTATATAATACAGGCATAATTAATTTATAACTTATTTTAAACTATAAATGCACTTAAGTTTTTTTTCTCTTGAGCAAATCTCAGGCTAGATTATAGTTTACATATTGAAGCATGAGATTATATATCAGAAGACTCAGAAGACATTATTTTTAATTAAAACAGCTACATGTTTCTGTATTACTCTCTTTTTGTAAGCAAATCAACTAAAGTGGTAAACACTGATTTTTAGCTTTGGTAACATCATTGCTCCAGATACATAAGTAGGGTTTTTGGGGAGGGAGAGGGTGAATGAGCCCTGTAGGAGGAGCTCACCCATCACCTCACCTAAGAGACCGAGTTTAACAGGTAGTACTGGGACGGGACACCAGGGTGGGGGTAAGAGAGGTGTCTTCTCCATATTTTTCTTTAACCTTCTTTGTCTTCTCTGCTTGTCAATACCAGAATCAATACTTTGAAGCTTATGTTAATTGTCAATATACCTAATTAAGAAAAATTCCTGGACTCAGGACTGGTTTTGGCCTGTGACGCTCTCCAAGAGCAATGTCAAATGAGGCTGACCAAGGACTGGTGGTTTTCTACTGCTGTTAGCTTTTCAGGAAGGTGAGGGAAAATGAGCCTGCATGACTTGCTGGAAGACCTTTACCTGCAACACAAAATACTTGCCTAGCACAAGCACTCCAAAATATTTAAAGTTATATGTGAGAGACAGCAAAGATCAATGGGGAAGCTTCTCTGTGACCTTAAAAGACACTACTGAGAAGACAACAGCCTTTTCTCTGTGCTCAGAATGATTACATCAGTGTGATACACTGTGTGTTTCTATCCTGAACTTTTTTTTTTTTAAACCATATGCCACCTTTTTATTATTATTTTAATTTTCAGACAGATTTTTTTTTTTTTGTAAATACTTTGTTTCCACCAAAGAACACTGTATGTTGCTAAAGCAGTTTTTGAAATTTTGCAAAAATCAATTTAAGTGTGAAAAAATCTGGTAACACAACCAACTGTTACAATAAACTGTAAGTACAGCTTATTGCAATGATCAAATAGGCTCAACATCTGGACTGAACAGTAGCTAATATACAGCCACTCCATGTTTCCAGGATTTCTGTTTTTGTTTAATTTTGTTTGTTTTTATTTGGAGTTTGAAAAATGATTTTAAAAAAGTCACATCCTGTTTAGCTAGAAACAGAGAAATCACAAGCAATGTGCCTGATGTTAAAAGTAATGTGTTGTTTTAATGGGTGCACACTTCTTTTGGACAAAAAATAATTTTTAATTTCTATGTCATTAGTTCAGTTTATTGCTACAGGTATTTGAGATGGAAAGATTGCAACAAATTGCATTTAATTAGATAATGACATTGAATCTTCAGCATGACTTTATCCAGCTGAGGTTTTAAATATTATGTGCTTCAGCATTTTTGTATTACACAAATTTATATGAGAAACACCGTGTAGAAAGAAAACAGAGAATGTGTTTTCAAAAATAACTGAGAAGCTACTTACTAAAGGTAGTTATGTTCAAAAAAATCATACATGAATCAGCAGCAATAGCATTGTTCAACACTTAATGGATCATTTGCACTAGTCCACCTGATCAGTTTAGGTACACATTTTAATTCAGCTTGGTCTTCAGTATAAGAAATTGGATATTCTTGGGTCTCAATGGGACTTAAAATTGATAGTACTGAAGAATTACAGCAGACACAGCTGAAAAGGACCTCCAAGTTCCCTAGCCAAACCTCCTCAACACTGTAGATTTTTTTTTTTTCTGCCCAAATAATCTGGAATATTTAAAACAGTCCTTCACAACATCCCTTGCTGAAATCTGCCATGGCCTCCTCAGCCTGTCTCAGGTTTCCACCCACCTTTCAGGCAGAAAGCTTGCTTTACTGTTTACTATGAGCTTTTTCTAGTACAACTTAAGTTCTATATTTCCTGTCATATGTATAATGGACACAAATTGAATTGTTTCATCAGTCCTCTTCAAAAATCACTAGCATATAGGATGACTACCGTACCTTTCCTTCTGCTCTGGGCTCTTTTCTTAGAAAACCCACCCCAATTTTCATCTTTCCTCATAAATTAAGTTTCATGATAAGCCTTTAACCAACATACAAGGGCACTTAGCATTAAAAACAAATGGAAAAATAGAGCAAGTAGAAGAAAAATAAGAATTAAGAAGCCTAACAGAATACACCATAGCTGAATAACCGCAATGTAAAATAAATCTGTTGTATTTAATTTCCACAACAGCAGCACTATTTCATACCAGTGTCACAGAAAAACAAATGAGATTCTGTAAGTCAGAGCATATACATGCTCCTGAGAGAATCAAATTTAAATCTTGGATGATCATAGATAGATGAACAGGAAAAATACTACTAGCCTGTTGGGAACATACTGGAAGTCAGACATAAATAATTCATGTATTCCTGTACCTAATATCACTGCTGAAATTCTACTTGGAGTTTGAACACACACACACACACACACACACACACACACACAAACACACACAAACACACAGAGAACTGTCTTTCTAAGATTATCTGAAAACTTCACCTCTGTTTTTATGGAGGAAAAGAAAAAAAAAAAAGCTATGCATCCAAACAAAAACATCTTATCCCCACTATTGGGCTTTGGGTACCCAGGCAGCAGCAGGGGGCTACAGGGCCGCTGCATGAGGGGAGGCTGGGGCTGCCCCATGCTGGACCCAGCCTGTTCTGGCTAGCTCCAATGGCCCCACCTGATCAAGGCCAGCGGAAGCATATTCTGATTTTTGTCTCTCACCATCCTACTCTTATTTGACAATACATTAAATTCATTTTCCCCAAGCCAAATCTGTTTTGCTTATGACGGTAATTGGTAAGATCTCTCCACCATGGAGGTGACATCACTGGCTTTTCCATCTAATTTCCTGTTGAGGAAGGGGATTGAGACAGTGACTGGGTGGTGGCCTAGCTGCCACCCAAAATCAACCTACCACACCCCACATACTCTTTTTGACTTGAGCAAGAAAATTAGACAGTAAAATTGATTAAATTCCACAAGAAACACTAAGTCCCGCACCAAGGGAGGAACAACGCCAGGTACTTGGTGAGGGCCACCTAGCTAGAAAGAAGTTGTGCAGAAGAAGACCTAGGAGTCCTGGTGGACACCAAGTTGAACATGAGTCTGCAATGTGTCCTTGCTGCTACACTAGCTAACAGTATTCCAGTCAAAGTATCCCCAGCAGGTCAAGAGGCATGATCCTTCCTCTCAGCAATGGTGAGGCTGCACCTAGAGTGTCCAGTTCTGGGCTTCCAGTACGAGACCTAGACATACTGGAAAGAGTCCAACGAATGCTACCAAGATAGTCAAGAGACTGGAGCACCTCTTCTTTGAGGAGAGGCTAGGAGAGTTGGGACTATTTAGCCTGGAGAAGAGGAGAGCTTAACATAAGCACCTGAAGGGAGGGTGCAGAAAAGGATGGGGCCAGACACTTCAGTGGTGCCCAGTAATAGGACAAGAGGCCATGGGCACAAACTGGAACACAAGAGGTGCCATCTGAACACCAAGAAGCACATCATTACTTTGTGGGTGATGGAGCACTGGAAAAGGTTGTCCAGAGAGTCTACGGAGTCTCAGAGATCTTCAAAAGCCAGATGGACATGGTGTTGGGCAACCTGCTCTGGGTGTCCCTGTCTGAGCAGTGGGGTTGGACCAGATGACCCTCAGAGGTCTCTTTCAGACTTAAACATCCTGAGATTCTGTGATTATTATTTATTTATTATTTATTGATCTTGTGACAGCATGGTTTCCTGGACTCATGGAAACAATCTACAAGAATATAACCTGCAATCAACAGCTACAATTGTGACCATCTCATGACCTAACGACAGCTGTATAAAATGTCAGCAGGTTAATATCCCCATTAAATCACTATTAAGTACAGTGATGGAGAGCATAAAAAATTAAAAACGGACTGAGCAAAATAAGAAGTAGAAGTAAACAACAACTATGGTAAAACAGATAATCATCAAAAAAATAGCACCAAGGTATGTCATTGAATTCCACTATATTGTCTGGAATACAGATAGAAAAATACTGCTCATTGTGTAACTGAATCAGACAAACTACCCATCTTACATAGATATATTAGTTGCTTTAACTCCCCCATCACAGTAACTTCAGCAACACTTCACTCTGCAGTATCTACCCACTACATTTCCATAACCTGTAACTAAATGCCAAGGAATCCATCTCCTTTAGGATAGCAACTGATTTCAACTTTTTTTTTTTCCTAAATTACTTTTTCAAAATTGAATAAATTCAGCCAGCAGAGTTAAAAATCTTTCTAAAATCTACCTTCTACATACACATGAAAAGAGAGGTTTCAGTAACTTTTAAATACTTATTCAAACTAAGCACTGAATATAAATTTCAAAATTATTTTTTAATTATTTCTCTTGTATTTCTTTTAAACATCTGTAACAGCTTTTTCCAGTGAGTTTTTAAGATTCTTCTGGGACACAGTTCTTGGGCTGGTAGTAGCCCTTTCTCAGTCATATGAAATTCTATTAAAAAATAAATGAGGAGATGGTTTGTGCATCTAAGTCCTTTCTTATGTTTGCGTCATGGAAATTTTAGCAATGTGGAAAAAAATTGAAACAACTTTTTTTTTTTTTTTTTTTTTTTTATGACTGGGCTCCACAAATGCCCAGTAGCAATAGTAACATAACGTTTTGAACTGGAAGATGAAAGATCGCAAGACCAGATTCCTTCTGTGACCCTTGGGATGACAATGGATGGTAGATGGTGGACACCATTCCTCATAGAAGGGTTTCACACCTCAGAGGTTATACACCCAACTTTGCACGCTCCAAGGTCAAATTGCAAAAGCCTGTTCAGGCTGAACTCAGGCACAGAGTACACACAGGTACATAGACATATTTGTATAGGTATAAATAGGTACATAGGTATATTTGATAGTATAAATAAAACCTTAGGTAAAACAAAAAAATATTTATTCTATTTATTAATGCTCATGGAAATGTCACTGTCAGATCTATGGTTTCATTTAAAAGCTTAATCTTATACATGTACTTATATGCAATTTTTAATCATACCGGGCATGGATTTGCTAAATAGGGAACTCATTGGGAGCAACCATGAAGACATTGCTCGTAAAAGCACTTAGGTGACATAGTTCACTGCTGACATGCTGTCACTCTGTCGGGTGGTGTAGCTACATCTACCTTTCAGTGATCTTATTCTCCTCCTTCACAACAGAAATACTATGCTGCAATCAGCACATCCATGTAGAATACTGAAAGAAACACCCTAGAACTGAAAAGGCAGTATAATAATTTGTGAACTGATCTCTTAATTCCTTTTCCAACTTAAACTGAATTGTTTTAATAGGTTCATGTTGTTTTGTGAACTATGTTTAAAGAAGCGATTCTTGTTTAAAGAAGATATATTTTAAAATATTAGACTGACATTCCTTTAAAAGCCACTTTCTTAATCTTGTTTCCATAATCTACTGTTACATCACCCTTCTGTGGGTACAAAGTACAGATACATTTAAAAAAAAGCTCCAGTGTTGGGAAATCCATGGTAAAAGCCAAATTACCCACTACACTGGCAACTGCATCAAATCAGTGGAATAAGAAAATCTAAAATACGTTTCCTTAATTAAAAGGTATTGCAGTAAGGAATACGTACTCCCCAGTGAGTTTTCCCTGTATGGTGAATCATTAATCAGTATGAGTATTCATTATAAAAGTGTAAGTCATGCTGTCTTACTGCACAGCAATCAAATTTGGCTCAAAGAAGTGATCTGGAGAACCATAAATGACACTGAAGTAGCCTTGGATAAGAACCAATCACTTACAAGAATCCAATATCTAGTTATGCATCTAGAAATAATTTTTGCTTCCTTTCCTCTACCAGGAATATACTGTATACAGAGATTACAGTGTGACTACCATTTAATAATATGCATTTATATTATTCCTATAAAAGTTTGCCTTTTTTTCCTATTGTTTCAAAATTATGGGGATTTACCATAAAATGAAAACATTTGAATACTTTTATTTTACCTAAAAAGTGTATGTTTATGGCTATACTTCAATTTAGTGTTTATAATTTCAGTGACTCACATCAAGATTTCAGAAGCAAAGACTAATGCCGATCCTGTTGCTAGCTGATTTTAATTAAAAACAAATATATTAAATACTTCAATGTTCTTCAACACAATAATTGCATGATTGCAATAGGAAACCTCTATTTCTCTCTGCGTGAATGAACAACAGATGTTGTGTGTAAACTTACCATTGTGAAAAGCTCTGACACACTAGGTTTCAACAACTATAGTAAACAAAAGAAGCAACAAGTTTGGAACTGTATCAATGAACATGAAAACAACCCACTTTCACGGCATTCACTGAGGCATCCTGACAAGGAAAGAATTCAATGGATATAAATTAGGAGCCAGAACAACACAATAAAATAGCCCTGACAGTTCTTGCAGATTATTACCTATATATAATTAATCAAAATTCATACATCAAAAGTCTTGTTTGGTGCAGATATAGAAAAAAAATACACAAAATAATCATTTCCAATATTATAACTTGTTAAGCCAATTCAAACATTTGAGACTTAGTTTAGTCTAGTTATTACATACACATGACTATTAGACTAACCAGGATGTTTTCAGTAAGTTTTCAGAATAAAATCCCAACTGGAGGAGATAGAAAGTGGCACTGCTTGAGAATTCAGACATGCAAGGAATCAACATCATCAGAGAGATCACCCTCTTGCACTCCTTTGGTAATGTCAAACTACAGAGGTGATGGAAGACTGAGACAGCACTGGCTCTAGGCAGCAGAATATGTTATCTACTAACACTGCAACAAACTTTTCAGTATTGTGGTTCAAATACTTGTTGTCACATAATATGTGTAATGAAACTGAATCCTTTATCTGTGTGGTAGGGAAACAGGAAGCACGTAAAGACACGCCTTTCCTTCTTCTGCACACAGAGTCAGTGAAACTGTAGATTTCTTTTACCGAGGGCTCATTTTGCCCTATCTTTGCTGACAGTTTGATACAATTTGTGCCTGGGCAAGTGTTCTTAAAAATAGGTTGATAATCTCTTGAGTCCACGAATCAAGGGGAAGATAAGAAAATCTTCCAGACCCTGTCAAATACCTCAAAGAAGAAAATTTCTTCTGATTGCTTAAGTAGTTATCACAACATCCTAAAGCATGTATCTGCTGTGTTGAAATTACTAGATGGGAAAACAGATTAGTTAAAGGAGACATAATATCTTAAAGACCTTTGTAAAGGCTTAAGCTCAACGAGGGGCCAGGGATATGAGGGATCAAGTCAGCACTCTTCCTATGCTAGCTAGCCCATCACAGGGGCTTTCCAAAAAGCAGAGACTCCATTCTCTAAGATTTTTTGCTTACAACAATTTGAATTTCAAGTACTCTGAATTACTATTCAGCCTTCCTCCTTAAAATCAAACAAAAACTCCTAAAACATGCCCAGTGATTATAGCAGAATAACTTGAAAGAACTGAAAGAAGTACATGAGAGAAAAGCCTTAGCATTTAGCCCAGAGCACTTTGGAAAAAAAAAAAAAAGAAAAAAAAAAAAAAGAGAAAGATGTCCAATTGTACATCATTTTTTTTTTTTATTTTTTTTTTAAACTTGAGTAAGCACCAGTGCTGGTTATGTGAAGATTTAAAGACCAGACTCAACCCATGAAGACAAAGTACTCTGTCAGTTAACTGTTCCCAACCCCCGTCTCTACCAATATATCATTGCAACTAAGTGATTAATTAGGACAGATAAAACACAAGCTGGCTTGAAGTATGTTCCCACATCACTGGTATTGAAACCACCTACTTAATCTGTAAGAATTTTCCCTTTCCAGTTAGCATACACCATTTGAGACCTGAAAGACCTCCTAAAATTCTTACGAAAATATTTCACAGTTGGAGTCAGCAACATGATCACAAAGAAAAACAGACATAAAAATTCATACTGCTGCCAACATTCTACAGGCCTCAGCATGAGGATATACAATAATTGATTTCAGTTTTGCTGAAAAGTCTATTCATAAATCAAACAAAATTGTTTTATTTGTGGAACCCCGTAAGAGGATATTGTTTGCTGGTGTTACCGAGGGAACAACAGTTCTTATTTTAGTGACAATGCCAATATCCTCAAGCATTCAAAACAAAACACAACTACAAACAAATGTTAGAAACACTCCTATAGCAAATTCTTAAAATTTTGTATGACCTAGACATCATAATAGAAGATAATACTAACAAAGTATGGAATTTTTACTTTGTATTTCTTCAGTCAACATTTTTATTCACAGGTCACCCCAATCGGTAAGTTGGAAATAAATTGGAAATTTATTGGAAATTTCAAGTTGGAAATTAGAAATTTCTCCTCAGATAGAGTGGTTATGCATTGGAATGGTTTGCGCAGGGAGGTGGTGGAGTCACCATCCCTGGGGGCGTTTAAGGAAAGGTTGGACATGGTGCTTAGGGACATGGTTTAGTGGGTGACATTGGTAGTAGGGCGATGGTTGGACCAGATGATCTTGGAGGTGTTTTCCAGCTTTAATGATTCTATGATTCTAAGTGACACCTGGTACTTGGTCTGGTTGGGATAGAGTTTATTTTCTTCAGAGCAGCTCATATGGTGATGTTATGTTTTAGGTTTGTGACAAAAACACTGTTTTAGCTCCTGCTGAACTGTGCTTACACAGCTTCTAGACCTCTTTGTTTGTCACACTACCCCCCAAAGCAGGGAGGCTAAGGGTGGGCAAGAGGGCTGGTGGAGGATGCACCTGGGACAGCTGACATGAACTGATCAAAGGTATATACCTTACTGTAT
This sequence comes from Netta rufina, assembly GCF_964035555.1. NCBI lineage: Eukaryota > Metazoa > Chordata > Aves > Anseriformes > Anatidae > Netta > Netta rufina. The sequence goes on along the minus strand of NC_140124.1, from coordinate 82,941,672 downwards.
AATAGCATCCACAGCAATAAAACTGGAGGAAGTTTCTCCAAAGCAGCTGTTGCTTGGGGACTGGCTGGTGGTGAGTGATTGCTTCTGCATCACTTGTTTTTCTTTCTTTCATTTATTAAACTGTCTTGATCCACTTGTTTTTCTTCTCACTTTCAACCATCTGATTCTCTCCCCCATCCCACTGGTGGTGGTGGTGAGCAACTGACTGAGTGAGGGCTTAGCTGCCAGCTGGGATCAGTCCTCCGCACACCATTAGTAATTCCCCCCAGCATCACCAGCAGTAATGAGAGAAAAACATATTTCCTAGTTCAAGAGATGGGGTCAGTGGAAGCAACACCTGAGGGCACATTTATTACAAAGAACGGAAATAGCAAGGCAAGAGCACAGCTCTTTAAGTCTAAGGCAAGTCATTCACTAAGGTTTTGTGCCAAAATAGACTGTTTACTACACCTACTTAAATTTAAATTGCAAGCTGATTCATGCTGACTACTCTTAATGTTTCCCATGGCTTTGAACCTGAAGTAGGATAGACAGTTCTGTTACTGGTGTAATCTCAGGACTAATCTACTTCTGCACTAATTCCTCCAGTTAAGGAGCTTACTTATATATATCATACTAAATTGCACATATCCTCTTTACCTCATCACGTCTCAGTCTTTTATAAGAGCCAGAGAGCAGAATGCGTACTTCCAGGCCCCATACAGCATTGTGCGGTGCATCTCTGGATGATCCTTCAGAGACACAAATGACATCTAGCAGCCAGGACTGCACTAGGGAACCGGTGCCACAGTCCCTCTGGGACTCCTTTCACAGCTGCATCCCCTAAACAGAGAGCTGCTGAAAGAGCACAAAGTATCCTCACTCACATAATACATGCTGAACTAGCAACTTATTGGGGTAGGGAAGCCTTCTCTTTTAGATGGCTGGATCTACCTCCCCGTGCCTAAGATGAGCACAACAATCAAACAGTTCCTTAGTATTTTCCTGAAGAGCCAAGGTGTGTCTGCAGGGCAAGTGACTGCTTTGATTTTCTCTCCCCACACACAGTATCTTGCTGTCAAGATACTGGTAGAGCTGTCTGGTGGTCTGGCAGTCCTGAGCAGTATTCCTGATGGGAGCTGTGGCTGGTCGTTTGCTCTCTTCTTTTTAGATGGACAGCAAAACTTGCATCAGATTCCTCCCTCAGGTTACCAGAGCTTTTCACCATGCAAATTAGAGGGAAAGAGCTTTCTAAAAGAGGTTACTGCAGGACCTATGACACTTAGCACATTACCCAGGGGAGATACTACACACACCACACACTTAGACTTCTCTGAAGATCTGTGAATGTCGTGCATTGTCTGTTTGACATACCTTCCTGAACCTTTCCTTTCAAGCTTGTAATTACACACCACTCTTGTTTTCTCACACTATTCCTCCTGAAGCTGGTTTGATCCCAGCTTCATCCATTCTCTCACAGACTTTCCAATCTGTTCCCCACCTCCTTGCTTCTGTTTAACAAAATAACGGATTCTGAGATCATTTTAACACATGAAGCTGGTATGTTTTACCCTGCTTCCTCCCCATAAGTGCTTCATTTTACGTTAATCCACATAAATTTTCATCATGCAAGAGCTCGGCTTTGCAAGATCCTTCTGCAGTTTTTCCCACTTTTTTTTTTTTTTTTTTTTTTAAATCTTGAATAGTTTATCATTTTCACAAAACTATGTCCTTTCACTATTCACTTCCTTTTCCAAGCCATTTATGGATGTGTTGAACAACACACACCCACTACTGGATGTCACTTTGGTGAGCTATCTCTACAGTGAAAACTCACCACTTCCAAATATTGTCTCTTTCTTATATTTTAAACAGCTTTTCACGTAAGAGCTTTCCCCTTATCTGATCATGACTTAGATTCTTTAAGAGCTCTAGGAAAGTGACATTATTAAAATCTTTAGGAAAATCCAGTAAATACCAACCAGAAAACACAGGCAATTTTGAGGAACTCCAGCAAAATTATGATGAATGTTTTCCCTTTCACGAGAGCTAGGCTTCACAGAACTTCATTTTTATTTATCCACTAATTATTATATTTTACATAATTTCAACAAATTGCCTAACATTGACTTGTGGTCTCTAGCTCATGAACATCCCTGACAGCCCTTTGAAATCTCTCCAGTGTGACTGGGCACTTTCAAATCCTCTAGCACTCATAGGGGAGGTTACACAGCACCACCCTTATAGATTCAGGGATTTGATTCTTGAGTTACCTTAGAACTCTTAAGTGAACATCACCTTATCCTGGCATTTTATCCCTGTTCATTTTGGTTTCTGGCTTCAAAGCCTCGTTACAATATTTTGAAATCCCAGACATCCCCACAAAGAATGGTTTCAACATGGAGAGTTCCTCAAAAACCTTAGTTTTTCTTCACTATCTGTAGCAGTTAACATGACTTACTCCTAGACGGATAGCTCTTAGCATAAGCCTGTAAGTGTTAACCAACTCTTTGCTGTGGCAGAAGCAGATGAAATATAGTCAACCACCTGTTCCAAAAAACAAAATAGGTTTTATGTGCTAAAGAAAACAGATAATCAACCTGTTGATTATCAGAAAGTGCGAACACATCCAGAAGCATCTGGAACAAGCAGATCGTGAGCAACAACAAATCACAATTTGAAATGACAAACCATCAATAAGGTATTCCCTGACCAATCCTACAACAAAGGATACTTAATACTATGAGTAACAAAAGCACCAAAGAGGCAGAGAGGAGAACCCCATGGCAGGGCACCAGAATCTCACAGAAGAGGGAAAACTTCTAAATTTTTAAAATTCCATAGATGTGTGACAAAAGCTTTTCGCATCCAAATCCATTTAGCCTCCATACTGTGATCTGGTCTTAAATGGCAATGATCTCTAACTGTCCTATTAACTATTAGCCCCTACACACCCACTGCCAAGCTTTTCGCTCCAGATATTAAGAAGTTTTCATTACTTTTTAATACCTTTTGTTATCTCTTAAACTTTTTATAATTAGGTTATTATAGTTTTATATTTATTCTGCCAAAGTGCAAAATCCTTCCTATTTCTTACATTGGAACTCCATCTCAATACGTGGTTTTGCTGGATACCCATACCAGCTCTCTTTTTGCTTTTTTTGTTGTATCCAGTTTTTCATCACTCAAAAACTGTGTTCTTCAAGTGATCTCTATGCCTCCTTCAAATAATTAGTCTTTTAACTGACCACTTTTAGCTTTCTTGAGAATTGTTCTTTTCACATGTTCCTTGGATTGAGCTCAGTGTGGTAGATACTTTGCCAATTTCATCTTTGGTGGAAAAAATAGAATACAACAGGTGGGCTAGCATTTACTTTCCTAATGATGGGTTTTAATTGTACATATTTTTAAAGCTGAGTGTTTTAGTGTTCCCAAAATTCTGCCTATAAAATCATAGCTGTACTGCTCCTTTGCAGTATGCTGTACTTGGTATAGTAGGTCCACTTCTCTTCCTCTCTCACTAAATCAACAGGTTAATAGTCACATTTCAGTAGCGGTGCGTGAAGACATTTTAGTTGAAGCCTATGAGAAAAATAAAATTTCCTTTTATTACCAAAAAAAAAAATACAACTTCTAGGTCAGATGACACCTGAAATGTCTATATGTAAACAACGGTATGTATAATGCTATGAAATTTGAGACAAGACAAAGTAACATGTTATCTGCACAATTATGTTTTAGAATATACATGGACTTGGAACCCATGCCACAGTTTTGTGTGAATAACTGATCATAAAACTATAACACCTAAAATAGTAGCAAGATGAGGGAGGGAAATGTACAGCTGAATTGTCAAGTTTACGGAAGGACAAAGAATAAAATAATGTCTCAGCTAAATAAACATGAAAAAAAAATACTTTTCCCACTACCAAAAAAAAAAAACCAACAAAGAATACACAATCAATATGATTCATGAGGATCATACTAGTTTTTCCAGAGAATTCAATAGCATTCCTGTGATTGTGTGCATCTAAGATGTCAGAATACTTTCCCTAAGTAATTTACGTGATCCACCTCATCATTTTACAGTGTAAGAAGTATTATCCAATATTCCTAAGAAAAGAAAATAACACTTTTGGGTGCAGACACAAAAAGGACAAGTATTCTAATTTTTTTTCCCCCCTAAACTGCATACAGAGAAATATTGTGTGTGTTCCTGAGCACGGAACCTGGATTTTCATTTAAATAAACGCTGAAAGAAATTGTTTCTGACATATCAACTATTAACACGAATTGAAAACACCATTTAAAAAAGCCTGAAAAAATACAAAACCATCTCTGCCTGACATAAAGCAGAGGTAGAAATCCTCATTTTAGTACATGTTTTTTTGCAAAGTCTACTTTACATACACAAAATGAGCTTGAAAGTTCAGATTCAACTCAAGTACACTTAAAACAACAAATAACAATAATCATGAGTGTGTGATGACAACTTCTTTAAATGTGGTTTGTTGAAAACTTACAGCAAGATTTTGTGGCATTAGCTGAGCAATTCACAGTAAAGTACATAAAGTACAGGGTTATATGTCTGCTTGTACATTGTGTCCTGTGATTTAGAGAGAGTCAAAAAAAATTGAAATGACTGCTATCTGAAATTATTAATCCCTTCACATAGTTGCTCAACCAAGCACAGTGTTCTTATATGGTATGTATCTTCTATTTTGGTTTCTTTCTAGCCAAAACGATATCCAGGATATAAGTAATTGATGAAAAAGGATAAAAATGCGTACATTTAAGACTGCAATTATTCTAATAGTTTCAGTCTTCAGTCTGTCACACTAAAAGGGTATCAATTTACAGTGTATCTTTAAATATATATAAGTATCTTTAAACATATATGTTGAGCACATTCTTAAAATATATCAGCTAGGAATACGTCACTTGCAAGACTTAGACTGGCTGTGTTATGCCTTTCCTCTTCCTGTTTTCAATACATCAAGACAGTTACATTAAATGATAGCAAAAATCAATGGGAAAAAATACAGACAAACATAAACCTTTGCGTAACTCCCTCAGAGCCAAAGTGTTTTGTTTGTTTGTTTGTTTTTTGTTTTTATTGCTGCCTTCCTTCACCAACAGGTTGGAATTTCTCATCCTTGTGTCTTGATCCTCCCAGATTAGGGACCTCAAAGTTTTGTTAATTTAACAAATGCATTGATCTGGTATGTATAAAATAAAATCTTATGTATATTACAATATTTAGAAATACTACAAAGTGTACACAAAACCAAGAAGTGGAACACAGCATATAGCATCCCAAATAGTGACAGGGACTCAGGTGCACGCAGGCTCTAAGTGTGAGGGTTTCAGACTGACAGTCTGAATTGCATTTCTGAATAATGTGAATCATGACATGCTTATCCACAGCCATTTTGCCTAGAAAACCCACAAGCTAAATGTCTCCAATTGATCTCTCACTTGGAATCAACAGACTAATTTGGTGATTTTTAAAACACTTAAGTGCCATAGCAACTCCTGTAAATGAATGGTCCCACAGCATTATCTGAACCCCAACAAATTTCTTACTTCAATGTCAGTGTTGCCTGAAAAGACACAAACTTTTCTAAAAAGAAGACACGGGACTCTATTCACAGTAACAATAAACAATTTAACTAGTATAGCAACATTTCATTAGCCTTTAATAATGATTACTTCTTTATTGCACCTACAAGTATCCCAAGGCAAGTGAATTTGTAGTAATTTCCTTAAAAAGACTAGAACCAGAGCCTGCTTTTACAATATTGCATCAGCACTGTCTTCTCTTAATGGCCTGTTTTCTTTGACAGGACTTACCAAGGATGTTTACTGATTACCATATGTCAGTACAGAATCTGATTCTTAAACCAGACTCATAATAAAAAGGTACACTAAGGTATCAGAAACAATAATGAAGCAGTCATAGCAACAAGGCATAGGAAACAACTCAGCTCTCCCCTCAGTAAGTTAGGTTTAAACCAGATGGTTGCACAGAAGTGAAAACTGCCCTAGAATCAGCCCTAGAATTTTACTATTCAGTGTTATATCTGTTTTGCTACATCAAATATATCAGCAATAACAGAAAATGAATCAATGTTTAGTTCAGTACATATTCTCTAGCACCTACTTCTTCCATTTATTGTAAGCCTTATAATCTTACAAAAGTACTTTATGTTTTCCTTCTGTTTCTTTGACTGACTACTTCTCTACTAGTCTATCCCAGTCTCCATGCAGATCCACTTATTTTAACTGTTAGCTCTTATTATAATCTGAAAAGAAGTATCATCCAAGTTTTCAACAGAATCAATGCCAAATTAATGCAACGATTAAATACTGAAAATTGCCTTGCTGTCTGCTGTTGCATGTAATACAGGTTAAACTAGAGCAGTATAACAATGCTGACCTCTGTTTTCATTTGTGAGGTTGATGTAAGATGCCAGAGTTCCTTTGGACCATCAACTTGCTGGAACAGTAGCAACATCCACCCCAAGCAATATATTTCACTGCACATGCGAAGTCATACACACACAATTGCTTTCAGTTATACGTGTTTACCAGTGTCTGTGCTGGCTGCCTACATTGCCTAGTTTTAACCAGCTACATGTACATTTATTTACAGGATATTACTGTATCTATAGAATCTAAATTGTACGTATGATTTTATTTACAAGCTCATCCTGTGAAATTACACATCACGGCAGATAATCCAGTTTCTCCATCTTAGAAGCTTGCACAAGTTAAGCCCACATTGTATTTAGGCATGCACTGCTGGAGATGTAGCAAAAGACCCTGGGGATGAGGCCAAGAACATGGGAGGGAGCCAAGAAGGCAGCTGCCGCTCCCCCCAGTGCCACCTCTCCCCTTCCCACCCCTCCAACAAGGTAAGAAGGCCCGCATCCCAAACCAGGGCCAGCACAGAAGGGAAAGGTGTGCAGTGCAGACCTGAGATGTCGCAGCTTCCAGGAAAGCAGCAGCAGGGAGTCAAGCCTGCTGAGAATAGTTTTTAAACAGCTTTGGTGGAATCCACTTATTTCACAAATATAAAGCTGCTAAGGAAGTTTCACAATTTTCTTTCTAGCTTTCCCTTGTACTTACAGGCAGAGCCAGCAGTGCTTAACACTTCTCAGTTTAAGATCCTATTTTGAGCCACTTACACTTTTTACAAGCTAACTGTTTGGGCTGAAACACTCCATCCAAGCAGCTGTGTCATAATTAAGCCCCCCTCTTCCCCTCAGTCTTAAAACAGTTCAGGCATTTCCAAGAATTATATTTCTGGAAAGTATCTTTTTCTGTTTGCATTTATATATATATACACACACATACATGTATATATGAAGTCTCTTTCTCTCAAAAAAGTGGAAGCCTTGGAAATGTTTATATTCTACAAGGCATAGCAACAAATTTTTATTTGTATTATAAGGAGCATCTAGAGCCTTCAACTGCAACTGAAGATCCACTGCTCTAAGGACTGCAAAAAATAAGAGAAGACATTGCTCAGCCCTGGAAAGTTTGTAGCCTAGATGGGTAAAACAAAGAATGGCAGGGAAAACGTATGCAGAGAAAGTGATCTGTTAAAGATTAGGATAAGGATATTGCAGATTGATAATACTGCTCAGGAAAAAAGGCCAAATGTGAATTCCAGTCTAGCCCTATGACCCCTAGACTCTGCTGTTGCCTCTCCTAGAGAAAGCCTCACAGAGGAAGCTCTTAGCCTATGTTAGACACAGCCTGAGATGTGCTCTCAAGTAGAGTCCTGAGGGGAAAGCAGTGCAAGAGTCCAGTCCCACTACTCTGGAAGAAGGGTGCATTAAAAAAAAAAAGAAGGATGGTGTGTCCTACAGAGCTGCTTACTCTGTAGCTTATCAGTTTACCACAACTGTGCATCATCCCTCAGTACTTGATTAAGATTGATAATGTAGCCTTTGTGAATCAGGAATCTTTGAGACATATAAATGAGAACAGTGATAGAAAACGCATGAAGAATAGAAATCGTATGCACTCATTCTTCACATGCTAAACAGAAAGGAAGACTAGCAGACACGGCACTAAAATTGGTAAACATTTAAGAGATTAAAGATTTGTCTAGAACTCTCTATTTCCATACTACATAATCTTACCCTGCCTTACTAAGTCCTCCTATCATTCAATTTACTGAAATATTCTTTGCTTTTCCCTCCTCAATTCTACATGTGGTAGGGTATTTACATGCATGCATATATTGTACATACTTACAAATAAGATCACATGTTTTACCCTTGTATCTTCCATGCACACACATAATATATAATATATTACAATGTCCAAGACATAGAGAACTGTCATGGAACTGTAAGTAGCTATAAGCAAGCCCATAAATAGAGCAGAATATCAATAAAAGGAAAATTGATGGCTAATTTAGTCTTTTAGAGATATTCCAAGGTAAAAGTATTATAAAAACAAAATACACAATTATAAGATACTGAGATACATTACAGAAACTCAGACCTTGCTACTGAATTCCATACTCTCAAATAAGCAAGCACAAAATTTAATGTGATTATTTTCTGACTACAAAATAAATTATTCAAAAATGTTATGAATAAATTGTTTGTTACTATGAAGAGACTTGCAGCTGGTTAGTCCAAACATGCACAAAATAAATAAATTCAACTGCAATAAAGCTGGCTAGGAGAAGAAGTGGATACTCATAGCTCTGAAGTGCCCTCCTACACTTGACAGAGACTTAAATATGAAGCAATCTAGAGTTAATAGCCTCTGTGTTCACTTAAAGGCGAAGAATTTTTTCCCCTTGCCCTTCCCTCTCAAACAAACAAACAAAAAAAAACAACCCTCTAAAATAATTTTAAAAGCATTTAAAAATGTGCAGCAAATCATTGTTTGCATGTCTCCAACATCTGCGAGATTTACAGATGAAAACACAGACACAAAGACTGTATAAGGCTAGAAAAAGATGTTCATTTGCTGTATTCATGACTATCCATTTCCTTTATTAGTGGTGTTAAAATTTGCTAGCAACATTTGAATATAAAACCCCCAAAGAACAGTTATTCTAATACTCTTGACGTAATATTTATTGTGCTGTTGCCTTCCAATGACAAATCTTAGTAACACAGTTGTTTCCTGTCCTGTATCTTCAATCAAATACATTCTATATATTGAGCCGATACAACATGACTTTCATTGTTCAGTGCCAAGCTGAAAGATAAGCATTTTTACTATTATGAGTTCAAGTTGGACTCTTGTAAGTACCTATGTATTGACAGGAGTTGTTCTTTTTTTTTTTTTTTTTTTTTTAAATGAAGTATACTCAAGTCCTCTACTAGATGAAAGATTTTTTCTTTCAATTACTGTTTGAAATAAATAATACTTCAGATTTCATCTGATTTAATCTGAAGTGGATGCATGCCCACGTATCGGACCTGTCCCAAAGGGACCCATAAGGATCATCAAGTCCAACTCCTAGCACCGCACAGGTCTGCCCAAAAGTTTAGATCATGTGACTAAGTGTACAGTCCAAATGCTTCTTAAATTCAGACAGGCTTGGTGAAGTGACTACTTCACTGGGGAGCCTGTTCCAGTGTGTGACCACCCTCTCAGTGAAGAACCTCTTCCTGTTGTCCAGCCTAAATCTCCCCTGCCTCAGCTTGACACCATTCCCATGGGTCATATCACTAGTGATTAAGGAGAATAAGTCAGCACCTGTGCCTCCACTCCCCCTCATGAGGAAGCAGTAGACTGCAATGAGGTCTACCCTCAGCCTCCTCTTTTCCAGGCTGAGCAGGCCAAGTGACCTTAGCCATTCCTCATACGTCTTCCCCTCTAGGCCTTTCACCATCTTTGTAGCCATCCTCTGGACACTCTCCAACAGTTTCACATCCTTTTTGCACTGTGGTACCCAGAACTGCACACAGTACTCAAGGCAAGGCCAGACCAGCGCAGAGTAGAGCTGGACAATCACCTCCCTCGACCGACTAGCAATGCCATGCTTCATGCATCCCAGAATAGGGTTGGCCCTCCTGGCTGCCAGGGTACACTGCTGGCTCATATTCAACTTGCTGTCAACCACAGACCTAAGATCCCTCTCCGCAGAGCTGCTCTCCAGTATCTCGTCGCGCAGTCTGTACATATAGCCAGGGTTGCCCTGTCCCAGGTGCAGAACCTGGCACTTGCTCTTGTTAAACTTCATGCAGTTGGTGATTGTCCAGCTCTCCAATCTGTCCAGATCTCTCTGCAAGGCTTTTCCACCCTCAGCTGAGTCTACAACTCCTTCAAGTTTGGCGTCGTCAGCAAATTTGCTCAAAACACCTAGTCCTACATCCAAATCATTTATAAAAACATTGAAGAGGACTGGCACTATAATGGAACCTTGGCAGACCCCAGTAATGACCATCTTCCAACCTGATGCGGCCCCATACCCTCAAAGGATACCACAACCCTTTGAGCCCTGCCCATCAGCCAATTGTTCACCCATCATATGATGGTTTTGTTTAGTTGTATGCTGGACATTTTGTCCAGTAGAATCCTATGGGAAACTGTGTCAAAAGCCTTGCTGAAGTCCAAAAAGATCACATCAGCTGGTTTCCCTTGATCAACTAGATGGGCAATCTTATCATAAAAGGAAATCAATTTGTTAAATTTAATGGAAGTATTAATATTTTCTGTGTTTTCTCAAGTCCTGTAAAAATCCTGTTACTGAAAACAAAGTGTTGCTTCACTGTATTTTGTTGACAGTTTTGAGGTTGCCTCTAGACTCCAGTACTGGAGTAAGAATTTCTGAGAGATCTCCAGAGAAGGGGTGGTTTAACAAACATACCAAAAACAAAGAAACAAAAAACGACTCTCCCCTCTGCAAACAATCCACTCTGTACATCTAGAAAAAGATAGACAACTATGTCACTGTCTTCACGTTTCCAAACAGGCATTGCATCAGGTACATATCTTCATTTCAGGCTCCAGTTGGAATACATTCCAGACTACTAAGAAGAAATGCAAATTTGCATCATCTACCAGTAGCCCTAAAATGGGCTTAGGGAATTTAAGATTAATCTTTTTTAGATGTGCTCGTTTCTATTCCTCCAAGACTTAGTGATGTCTGTAAAGAGAAGCACAGTCCAGAATTAGTCTGGATGTTGAGCTTTGCAAAATAATTACATAAAACTAGTTGTCCTGTAAGAGCTAACTGCCTATATTCTCTTCCTAGTTCATAGGGGAAAACAAGTGCTTATGCAGAGTGATTAATTCTATCACAACACAAACCTCGAAGGCAGACAAGATGACTCATGTTTAGGGAGAAGAGGAATCATCTCTATTACCTGTAGCGAGTGCTTAGACAACTATTTTAAACTCAATGACTACATTTTCAGGTAGCTAAAATTAGGTAAGATGAATTGCAACTGAGATGAGGAATAAATATACCAACAAATAAGCTCATCAGGAAAGTGATGGCTAATCAGGAGGTTATTCAGAACTTCTAGAGAGATGAGTATAAATATCCAGTGCTAGAAATTGTCCCGACATGTAAATACGTAAGTTTTTCTTATACCTTTTCTGTTTCACAGATATAATTAAGTAGCATGGGAAAATTTTTTTCCCCATACATTTTCAACAGAAATATACGTGCATGCAAATTCAGTACAAAAATAATTATGCTAAATACACTGCATTTATAATTAAGTTGATTGATTTTTTTTATTTTTATTTTTATTTTTTTTTTTTTTAACCTTTTGAGAAGATGATGATGTAATACAATTCCAGTGCAGAGAATTGATTCCTAACAAGGAGTTCTTACAGAAATTATATTTTTACCTGTTCTTTACCTATGTCTGTATTAAAATATAAGAACTCAGTCAAGTGAGTGCTAAATGGCAATAAGAACAGATTTATTCTCCACAATATAATTCTTTTTTAAAACATTTGTTTTTCAGCTAAGAGGTTGGATATGAATAAATATGCAAGTATAACATGAAAATCAGTAATATGGAATAATTTTTCAGGCAAGAACAGACCTCAGGAAGCTATGTTAGCAATGTTCCTGATCAAAGCAGATCAATACTGAATTAAGACAAGGTTAAGGCTTTTGTCCAGTTGGTTCTGGACAAAGAATTCTCAACTCCAAGAATGAAGATCCTACAACCTGTCCAGATGACTTATTGCAATGGTTAATTACACTCCCAGTGCACATTTTTCTTTCCTCCCTTAAGTCAAAATATCTCCTCTTTTACCTAATGAGTCAACCTCCAGCTCTACACCTCAGCAAAAGAGCCTGCCTCAGTCTTCTTGGTAACCTCATTACAGATATGAGAAGGCTACTGACAGGTCACCTAAAGCATCCTCTTTTCCAGGCTGAACAAGCCCCATTTTCTCAGAAAATTATCCTGCATTGGGGTGCCCCCGGGCCTGGGCACAATATTCTAATATACAGTCTAATGAGTGTTGAATAGAACTGAATAAACTTCTCTCTCAGACTACTGGATGTGCGCCTGTAGATGCACCAAGATGCCATTGGCCTCGTTTGCTGCCACAGCACACTGCTGGCTCACACTGAGGTTGCCATCTGCAGCAGAGCTGCTCCCCAGTCATTGTGCCCAGTCAGTACTGATGGCCTGAGTCAGTCCATCCCAGGCTCATGACTACATTTTTTGTCCTTATGAGTTTTATGAGGGTGCTGTCATCCCCCTCCTCTAGGCTGTACAGGCTCTTCTCGATGGCAGCCAGTCTCCTGGGTGCTTCAACTGCACCTTCCAATTGGTTGTCATCCACAGACTTGATGAGAATGCCTTGCATCTCCAACTCTAAGTCACAGATCATGAACTAAGCAAGACAGGAGCCCAGGACGGACCCTCTAAAGGACTGCACTTGTACTTGGATTCATAACCTAACCAGTTTTTCATGCATTCAGTAGCCCACTCACCTGTGGTGTAGTGTCAACCTGGATACAAGGACATTGCAGCACACTGTCAAAGCTCTTCTAAAGCTTTTGGGTAAACAGGAGAGGTATCACATAGGATGGAAGGTCCCTCCATGAGTAACTAATTTCATAAGAGGTATATTATCTTAAAGTAGAGAGAGAGTAAGCTCTTCCTATGGAGCAAAAGCAATGACTAATTCTCAGAGAAAGCTGTGTTGCTGTCTGTGGTGTTTAGTATATCCATATTAGTCCTTTTTCTGGACTGCAGGAAGCAATGAAATTTACTAATGATACTAAATTGAAAGTATTACTGAAAATAGGTAATTAGGGAGAACTACAGAGCACCTTACAAGACCGAATGACTGAGCAACAAAATAGCTGTAGTTGAACTACCTCTTGAATACCACAAGGCAGCTATGGTTCCTCTTCATTAAAAGGGGACAGTAGAATCGGAAAGGCAGAGAAGGACAATAAAAACAACCAAAGGCATGAAATTGCGTCTGTGTAGGGAACGATGAAGCATACCAGAACTCTTTGGTCCAGAAAAGACAGAGCTGAGAGGGTGAGTGAGAAAGCTTTCTAAAATGCTCGGTAGCACAGGCAGGGTGAATAGCAGGTAAGAATAAACTGGAAGAGCAAATGAAGTGAGGAAGCAGTAAATTCTAAGCCAACAAAAGGAAGAGGTTGCTTGTCTATCACAGAACTGTTGAAGTCTTTTCAAAAAAAAAAAAAAAAAAAAAAAAAGACTCATTACTAAACAAACACACGGAAAACACACAGAACCACAATTCTTTAAAAGTCTCTGAGACTGCTACTATGCTAAAAAGATATGTAATGTACACTTGCCTTGTTCAGATCTTTCTTTCCGATGATTTGGTTTGGGCCATTTTTATCAACCAGACAGTGGGCTAAATGGACCCTCAGACTGATCCAATACAGCCATTCACAATTTTTTATTTTGGCTTCTCAACATAACCAATTCAAAGATAACTACACTAAAGCTAACCGTAGGTGTGTACTGCCTTTGGGTATCATGTCTGCACTCCAAGCAGAGACTCCTGGAGTCTCTTGTAGGTCTTGCATCATATCTGTCATGCAGAAACCGCAGGTACCAGGGATGTCTCAAAAGGCATTAGGCATCGAGGCCGAGGTAGCTGAATTGAAGCCCTCTATTCCTAGAACACAGTGAAATGAGAAAAATGCCATATGAAGAGCTTAGTAAGGGGAATATATACATATTTTTCACAGAAAATTTTTGTTTTCACAGCACATGCCTAATTCAGAGGAAATGTATTGCAGAGTTTGCTATGGAAACAAGACCCTTATTTTGACTGCATGCTGAGGAGGTATGGAATTACTTTGTGCATAACAAAAGGAGTACTGCAACTCCTCAGTGGTTCCAAGTTTACATGAGTTTTAAACAATGAAGTACTGAAAGCTGCAAAGGCTCAAAACCAAATCCAAAATCAAATCTTGATAACCAAATTGACAAAAACCACGAGTTCATGAAGTAAAAATTGAGCTACATTATTATGAACAAAAGGAAAAAGTAAACTTGATACTGGCAAGCATGTTGACTTCAGGACTATGCCACTGATACATTGATCTATCGTGAACAAGAGGACAAAATGATTTCTATAGAAATAAATTCACACGCTGCTATCCCTCCTTTCTTTAAGAGCCTGACAGTGAATTTAAATATCATTTCTGAAAGATCCCACTGTTATATTATTTACTAGATTACCAATTTAAAATTGTTTTTATATAAAACTGTTACTTAAAACAAGAACGTCTGTACATTCAAGAAAACTTGGGCAATAGTGTTTCAACATTGTGCTTCATTTCCTAAATTATTTTACTAAGCCTCTGTAACTTAAAAAGAACCACTGAGGATTTTCACTCTACCATTTTGTTAAGACAAAGTATTTTTTTTTCCCTTTCCTATTTAGGCATGCAACATAACCAACATATAGAAGTAGATTAATGATCTGCCAACAAATACTAGGTGTTGCAAGGGTCTAAATGGAAGCTGAATAGATTCCCAAATACTCTGCCCCAAGAATGTCACAAGCGGCCAGCAAACTACTCAGAATTACTGGCAGGAAGCAATGGAGCATATGCCCCAGCCATGCTGAGTTAATCAAAGTTGCCTTCTTCAGAAGGATTGGGGTTCAGGAGTTACGAGGCAAAATACCATTATTCTGTCGCATTAGACAAACATACCAGCTGGAACAATCACACATTGTTGAGCTCTATTTGACTTGATGGATATAAATTGAGCTCTTCCTGTACAACAAATCCTTTACATAACTTTGCTTTGAAAATTTTACTTTTGTGTTTAGGTGCAATTGCTTTTGAGACATATATTGCAGGATGATGTGTACAATTTAAATCTACTGGACAAATTTTCCAAATTAAGAGTGGATGCCTTGAAACTAAGGCCCCAAAACAAGAAATGTGCAGCAAAAATAAATGTAAATAATATTCATAACATTTGCAGTTCCATTTTACTTACCCTGAATGTGCAATGTAAAAGTTATTTGCATGGAGTACAAAGAGATTATAGCATGTTACTGACAATACAGATTTAAAGTGATGGTTGTAAAGACAAAGGTTTCCTCAGCAAAGTGTCTCCTTGTCTGTTTTTGTTTTTTGCTTGACTATTTACACAAAGAAAATTTGTACTAAAAATAACAAATTGCCCGAGCACAAATATAATTCAGTACACATAATTTACACAACAGATTCCAGAAAAACAGGCTCCTCCACATTTCTCTTGAACACTGCAGTTGCATTATAAAGCTTCTGCCTGTGGAATAGCTCTTATCCAGTATGAAGGAAGCAACCTTTTTCACTGAGCAAGAAAACAGTTCTGTCTACATACAGTGAACCTTTGACCTCTAGAACAAGGTGGTAAGAGAGGTGCGTAAGGGCCAACAGTAGTGCACAATCTGCTGCTTGCTCCCTACCAGTGCTGCACTTACATTTGTCAGCATCTGCCAACAAATAAATGATGTTCAGCTAGATCTGCTGGACTGAAAGTAAAAGCTTTATTATCAGAGCTTTGAATTATTCCATTTCTATGAAATCCTTTTCCTGCCCACATGTCAAGCATCTCAATATAAGAAAAAATCATCTATTGAAGAGGCAATAGTGCAAAGATTTATACAGTTATGGAACTGGTACTGTATGAATTCCCTCTTCTGGAACTAAGTTTACCACTCAGACGTATTTTGAAGCATGAAAACAAGTATAATCAAAAGCCAGGTATCAAAGATAATATGTAATAAAGATGAGTAAATGCAATGAGACTTATAATAAGGCTAAGCTTTACAAAAGCCTATGTAAAGACTCTGTAATGCATTTAAAGACAAGTAACATCATGTTTTTCTTAAATGAATATAATTTGCAATGTAAAAAATAAACAGTAGTATTAGTTTTTTTTTTTTTTTTTTTTTTTTTTTTATGTGACATCATTAAGAAAAAAAAAAAAGTATTTTACCATGCTTGTTATTTGCTTATTTGTATTGGCAGAGCTTCTTTATCCTTAACAACTACAAACCTTGAGATCAGCTGGTTGGGCAGACTGCACTGAATAGATAAGAGAATTTTAGCAGGACAAACAGGAAAAAAAAAAAAAGGTTTATTAGAAAAAGATGTCTGACTTTAGAATGTCTTCTCTAATACCGACCACAAAACTAATATGGAAAGGTTATCTTAGAAAAAATATGGACACCATAAAGTATTGCAAGTTGAGCAAAATTCTTCTAAAGAAAGATTCTTTCCCAGATATCAGATTTTACCGTAAAGTTTATGATTATGCTCTTTTATTTTAACCAGTGAACGGTAGGAACTATGATAAATTCTCTGTTGCAATCAACTGACAAAGCATGAAACAGGCATTTAAAAACCATTCATACACATTTTTAAAATACACCCTTTACCAGTATACACGTGATTGTATGTAGCAACAATTTTTCCAGTCCAAGTAACAAAAGACTGTTACAAGCAGAGTTATGATTTGTATATATATTATCTTAACTTCAAACCTTGTATTTCTGCACTGATTTTAAACCGTCCATTATATTTAATAGCACATAATGATCCGGAAAACATTGGCGTTCACAGCTGTAAGAAAATGGCTAATCTCCTACATAAATAACAGCAACTAGATCCAAGGGAAACATGTCAGGAAATCAGTGTTATTAGAGATCAAGGAAAACAATACATAGCTCACTTGAAATATGCAGTGTAATACATCAATTAGCAAAGACCAGGAGAATAGCTAATGAAGTCTACAATGTTGACAGTTACAATTAGTTTCTTCCTCAGATATCAAGACAAAAAAAAAGTATGGCACATAAATCCATATCTTTCTTTATGCTCAAATTGTACTTCAGGAACCTAAAGCAAGTGCTTACAAAGTCTTTTATTTTTTTATTTATTTATTTTTGTTAAATACAGAGTACAGAGATTATGGAACTGTAAAATAATCCAGCTGGGAAGTTTGTCAAGCCTACTTGGAAACCATACACCAAATAAAACACGTACTAAAGTAATGCAGTACTTATTACTGCTGTGAGGTGACTTGGACTTAGTGCTGTCAACAAATTGTCTCAAGACAGAGAAATAATGAAATTACTAATGACAGTAGCCAGTCATTTTGAAAGCAGATAGCCAAGCCAGGCAGCCAGCAGGAATGATTAGACAAATAAATAACTGAAGATTTCCACCAGAAGTGACAACTACAGGCCCTGAAAGGTAGCTTCTTACAACTGAAGTCAGATCTGAAGCAGGATGCTGTTGAGAAAATCAGCACCTGAAAAACATTTCCTAGACTGTTAATCAAGAGACTGAGAAACAAATCAGAGAAGGAACAGCAAGCCACAGAAATGGCCTTGGCACACTGGCCTACATACTTTTAGTGCAAAGGATCCACACACATTAATGTCACAGAACGCCACTGAAGAAGAGGGATTTGTCTGTGCCCCCCTTGCAGTGGAATATATCCACTTTCATAAAAGCTCTGGGATTTGCTTTGATTCCAAAGTACTTGTTATGCTGAGTCTTAAGGAAATGCTTAGGAATGTGGCATGTTTGGTAGACATCTAGCATTGCCACTCACTATTCAGTGAGTACCTCCATTACTTTTATTAACAATACATATTCATGCTAGTTCTCATGCATTCATTTACAAAGAATATTAAATTTCTATCTTCTCAATGAAATTAATTAACAACTGCTAAGTGCAGTGCTTTGAACCTGATTTAACCTTTTTGAAACACTTCACAATTTCACAGAGTTGCATGGCAAATCTGGTGAAACACACTAATGTTTCAAATAATCTACAGCAAGTCATGTTTCTGGCTCATTTAGTCGCCTTTCCTCTATTGTTAAGACTGATTTCAAAAAAATACTTTATCCACCTTTTTCTTCCATACTGAGGGGATATAGATGATTTAAACAGCATTTTCCAAACTTGTATATACCTCTATAGTAAGCAAGTTTGGCTGGGAGATACTTTCTGCTTCTTTGGCCTTTAATTACCACAAAATTGTACTTGTGTCCTATAGTTTGACTGAAGTAATATTTGCTAATTCTTTGTTTTATACTTCACAAAAATAATTTCTTCTTTTCTCTATTGTCATTTCTTGGATTGTATTTGTGATTTTGTTTGACTTGTTTATTTTTTTTTCTTGTTTGTTTGGTTGGTTCTTCTTCCTCCTTTCCTCATACAAAGGCATGCCTTCCTACTTTTGATCTTTAATTGTGCGTTTCTTATTCCATCATGATTCTGTGTTGTCTTTTACAAACTTGAATTTTTGAGCTGCAGCTACATCTGTACTTTTTCTTGTGATTTCACTGTACCAGTAACAAGCAAACAACAGGTAATTTGCTTCATGAAGAGGTCCATTTTTACCCTAGGGGCTTACAGTCCCTAGTTAGTTCCGTGAGTCCATTTTATGATCTCCCTTGTCTTGGCTTTCAGGTTTGCATTTTGTAAATCCAATAATTTTTTCTCAACTAAAATTACAAAAACATTTAGAGTACAGAGTTTTCCTTAACACAAAGAGTTATAACAAATCAAATTAATTAGGAGTTTGTCAGATGTATGTCACAGCCATCTCAAACTCAACCCAGAGAAAAACAAAGCTTCTTAAGGGCTTTTACCTCAAGCTTCCCTCCATATTTTTTTTTTTCACAATAGGGATATCTGAGTCTATTTAGACTTTTACCGCAACAGTTTCAACTACATTGTCCCCAAATTTAATATTTAAATGGCAACAACTCAAGTGATATTCCCTTTCAGAAACACCAAAGTTTTCCTTTGGACATAATCTCAGAAGTAATAGAATGAGTCAGATTTCACTTTGAAATTTTGTACAAATTAAAATAATAAATCCTTTTTCTTAGCTGAAGGGTACAGTCTTCTGCTGCTTTTGCTTACAGCTGTGGACTCATGTTCTCCTTTGCCAAAGAACGGGTACCTATCTATTTCAATTTTTACAGATGCCTTAGACTGCTGATTTATGCATATTTACAAAAAAAAGGTTTTCCAGTGCTGTAACTCAGAGCACAGTAAGGCAGGCTTCTGCCAAGTTGAAGATGTTGACGTCAAGAAAATTACTGGGATGTTGGTTAAGCTGTTACATCTACAATGCCACGGTGAGGATCACCTCCAAACACAAGGTTGTGACACTTTAGGCAGACACACTAATAATTTTCTTAAACTGCTATGAAACAGCACTTACAGTGAGTACAGTTTTCTTACCCTTCACTTGCAGAATAAACTTTAGTGCATTTCTTCTGCCGCAGCTCTGGGTTGATGTAAGTGTAGTCGTATAAATCATAAATATTAAAAGATATATATGCTCAAATTTATGTGATGAAGCACAAATGAAGAAAGATGTTCTTGAATACTGCTGCCCAAAGTACAAAAGAAACTACTGAAAATCCCAAACAGAATACATCTCTGGTGGTTTCACCCTAATGGGCAGATAAAATCCAGCACACTGCTCTCTCACTCCCTGTCCTTAAGGGAAGAAAATACAATGAAAAAGGGCTCGAGGGTTGAGATAAGGACAGGGAAATCACTCCTTTTAGTATAACCTAATGTCCTGGTTTCAGTTAGAACAGAGTTAATTTTCTTCCTGGTAGCTGGTGAAATGCTGTGTTTTGGCTTGGGATGAGAAGAGTGCTGATAACATCCCGATGTTTTAATTGTTGCAGAGCAATGCTTATACCAAGCCAAGGACATCTCAGCTTCTTGCTCTGTCCTGCCAACGGGCAGGCTGGGGGTGCAGTAAGAGCTGGGAGGGGACAGACCCAGGACAGGTGACCCAAACTAGCCAAAGGGGTATTCCATACCATCTGATGTCATGCTAAACAATATATAGGGGTGGCTAGCCAGGGGGAGGGGGCCGGACTGCTCGGGGTTAGGCTGGGCATCGGTCAGTGGGTGGTGAGCAATTGCATTGTGCATCACTTGTTTGTACATATTATTATTACTTTCCTATTATCACCATTGTATTATTATTATTATTGTTATTATTATTTTTGTTATTATTATTTTCCTGTCTTATTAAACTGTCTTTATCTCAACCCACGGGCTTCACTTTCCATTTCTCTCCCCCGTCCCAGAGAGGGAGGGGGGAGGGTGAGCAAACAGCTGCGTGGTGTTTAGCTGCCGGCTGGGTTAAACCACAACACCTAAGAATAATTTGTTTCACATAAATAACTACCCCAGAGGAGAGATTTAGCTACAAACACACACTGGCCACACATATCTTTCTTACAACAAGAGCAGCCATACTGGGTTCTCAAGGATATCTGTTCCTTGGGTATTATACTAATGTGTAACACACAGACATGTTTTCTCCAAGAAAATTTGCCAAAATAGAAAATAGCATTAGAGCAGCATTTAAAAGCAACCCAAAAACTCTCCCAGCAATCAGGTTTCCTTTCTCAGGACATACGGAAAGCAATTTTTCAGGCTGCGTTGAGCTGTGCCAGATAGTAACTTCTGTGACCAGAGCACACACAAGATAGGCACACAGCAGGCTATTAAAATAAAGTCATGCACTGAACTACATGGACACCCTTAAAAAGGCATTTCATTCCAATAACAAACAAAGGTCAGTGGACATACCAACGGTTCACCTGCAGTTAACATTTGTCCAGTTTATCTGCTTTTAATAGATAGGCTTAAGACATGTGGAGAAAGTCCTCTCCATGTTGACAAAGTAGAAGGAAGGTGATTGAGATGTTACAGGAGGACTGCTATCAGTGACTGAGGAGAAGGGAAAAACATCTATCACCTAAGTAAACTGAGTAGTGTAACGTATTGCTAGCAACACAGGGCATTTTTGAAACTCACTCCATGTATATGAATCAATAAGGACTAGTGAGATATCAAAAGCAGTGCTCTGTGGCAGGGTGCTAGGTAAACAATCAGCGTTTCTAATGAAGGAGCTCCAGGCATATACCAATATGACCGAAGGCAGAAGAACAGAATTTGAAGTCCAGATCTTGAATGCAAAAGTTCAGTTTTTGGTCCAACCCTGAACCAGAAGTGCATACGGAAGAGAACATGCATATTCATTCCTTTCAAAAGGGAAAAAAAAAAAAAAAAAAAAAAAAAGTAATCTGAACAGACTATGTTCTTTAAAATTCATATATCCTATTGTTTTAAATATTATCATATATTTTTCAAGCTTGCACAAAAAGTAACTGATGTAGGACATACACTTCAATACAAAATAAATGGAGGCATCTTAGGAAACAAGATCTCAATGAGGATTCTCTTAAATAAGATGCACGATTTTGGTTTTTCACCTAGCACACATTCACAGAACACAAAAAGCATAAACAAGCTGGGCAGATGCAATTTCTCTTCTCCCTTTAGAAAGTATACAGTGCCATAAAGTGACGAACCAAGCATACTGTTCCCCTGACTTTGTCACTTAAGCTGATGTTTAAAGTGTGCATATCCAGTGAATTACAGTGAGATGAAAGAAATCACATACACATCACTGATTCATAAAAACAAAAAAAGTATAAAAATAAGGGAAACTGTTTCAGGCTGTTTATGATCCAAGTTCAATTAGAAAATGGCAGTGATCTCCCCCCAAATCTACTTCAGTTATGTAGTAAATGTACAGTATTTAAACCAATCAAGTCAGTTTGACAAGAAGCAGGCGTCTTTCTTCATAGCTACTTCCACAGAGTTTGTGGAAGTCTGGGGGGAAAAAAAGTATTTGGAAGGTTGCAGTACTTATTGTTGATAACTGCTTAGAAGTAAAGAAGAAAGTCTCAAACTTTCTTTGTTCCTATAGTCTTCTGACCAGAGAGAAAAGTTCTCAGCTGTATAAATGCTGCTACAGCAGAAGCCTAGTACAAAGTGTTTTTTTTTTTTCTTCTTTAATTACTTTGCTAACATTCATTCTTTGATTACCAAACTCCATGGTTCCATCTAGCAATACCACAAGGACAGCTTTCTAAGAGGAAGAGATTTTATTCTGAGTTGGAATATAATGTATTTACCCTGTTACACTTTTCCAAAGGCAATGGATTCAGTCAGATTTCATTCTCATCATGGCAATAGCTGTTATGCTTCATAACAGCAATAGATTAAAAGAAAATTTGTTTAAACGCCTTTTTAAAAAATAAACATTTACAGTGCACTACTATGTATCTGTCTTATCTTGCCAGTTTTTGTTGTTAATAATATAAATTAAAAAGTTAAATTAGCTCTGCAGTTCTTTACAAATATGTGTTTACTTCAAATAATTAGTTTGTTTTGTTTTGCTTTTAAAAAAGATCTCCCAGTGATTTTACTCCAATTCATCATATAGTAGGTGCATTTTTAATCTAAAAATATACAGAAAATTCATTAATTTACTAGATGTGTATGTAAATTATGTAGGATTGTATATTTTGTAGCTATAAGCATTTCTAAGGAAAAATTAAACTTGGTACAGTTGATCAACTCATATGCGTACATACACAGACACACTCAAGTGCAGACTATCTCTAACAACCTAATTAGTTCTGACTTTAGCTCTCTAAACATTGATTCTGAGAGCCTTCTTAGAGAAGAGGATACCCTTGAGTTTTGCCCCCTTTTCTAGTGTTTACTAGGGGTAAAATTCAACACAACATCTTCAATGTACTCTTCAACCTGTGCTGATTTTTGTGTTGGATCAATACCTCTAGGAAGCAGACAAGCACTTCCAAACTTTAACCCCCTAGTAGATTTTTTCTTAAGGTGGAAAATTAAACAGTCCATTCTTTGGAAACAGCTACTTTCTGAAACCATCTCTTGTTCCTGCTCTTGTGTTGCAGTTAAGATGGGGTGTAGAATGGCACCAGCTGTTCCTGCTCTTCTCGGCATCTATGCAGCTGATAAGATCTTCATCACCTTACAAATCTAGCAATTGTTGGTAAATGCCCTCTCCAACCTCACATCATTTGGTCTTTCCACTACTCCAATGGAAGTACATCATCTTCGGAATAAACTGAATCTAGAATGCAGTCTTTTAAGACGAGCTACATCTATCTGGAACGAAGTGCAAAATAAATGTCATGCTAAGCAGTATAGTTGCAGGCTAGCACTAAGAAAGCATCAACACAAAACCAAAGACTTTCCTGATCTGATGCCTATATAAGCCCTTGAATTGACAAGGAAAAAGAATATGTATGTATAAATAGGTAACAATAGAAAGGGGAAAAAAAATGCATTGCTTTCCAGGAAGCAATCAAAAGAGGCAAAAGCATGCAATATATCTAGAGGGACAGCTTGGGGTTTGAGAGCATCTTATGTTGCTGGTACCAAGTCTGGGGACATTTGAGGGAAATCTGCTTCACATATTTAAGTTTTAGGGGAGTGTTTGTTTTTAAAAGAAGATAGTGTAACCCTCCTCCCCATCCCACCTGTCTTACCCCCCACCCCCAGTTACTTTCTAAGATAAAAGGGAAGGAAAAGGGGAAAGGTGAACGGTTCAAGAATGGTGATTTCTGTACTGAATAGGACTTATGAATCCTTGTTTACTTGCCTTTCCAAAAAACAGATTGCTCACATTAAAGGTCTAGTGTTTTTCCCATGGATAACTAAAATAGGGTCAGATTATTGACACAAAATCCCACATACAGAATTGCATGCCTTGCTACGTTGTGTGAAAAACACACAGATGATGACTAACAGCATTTCATACCTCATTCTCTCTGCATCACAGGAAATGTAATGGCAATGTAAAAGTAGCTATCAATTATGAAACAACTACTAAAGATAGGAAGATAAAACAAAAAACATTGACAATGGACTGAAAAAACACTCATCACCAGCCCAGCATATCATTTCAGATTCTGCCAGCTGTAGAATGCTACCATCTGCAGCACAACCACTTTTGGAGACAGCAATGATGAAAAAAATAACCAAATAAAATCTACATTTTTTTTTTTTTTTTTTTTTTTAAATCAGTAATAACACGACACCTATTATGGAAGTTGCTTCAAAGGACTGTCTGGGCTCAGCCTATTGTGAAACAGCAGAGCCAGAAAAATAGAGAGAATTGAAAGAGAAAAAGGAGTATGCAATATTGTCCATGAGAAACACAACTGAGTAAGAATGGTTTTCTTTCTGAGATGCCTTATATGAGAGTGAAACAAAGGAAGATGCAAAAGAGAAACAGGAAGGACTGTTAGCAGTAGTTCACCAGCTGGCACTTTGCAATAAAATTATACTCGAAAATATATAACACTAGATCTTTTCAGCCTATATAGCAGGAAAAGGAAGGCATTCAGAGCTGAATCACGTGAGAAAACACTGAATTTTGCCAGCCCTTTTCAAGATAGTCAATTAAGAGAACAGCAGAATTTTTGGGAAAAACATTACTGTTTTCCCTGTCTGGAAACAAGCAGTTCTCCATACATGAGACAGCTGAATATTTTAGAATTATATATATACACATATATATATATATAGGAATATACATATAAAATTAAATGAACAGCTAAAATACAAGATAAAAGATGCCAGTTGATCATGTTCAATAGTATTTTAATATCTTACCAAAAAAAGAAAGTTCTCATAGCACAAGTTGTTTTGTCTGGTGATCTTGGAAGTAAATTCAGTAACAAACGTATTGATCACCTTCACACAGAAGGTAGTAGGTGTAAAATAAAGTGAAAAATGTGAAATCAGAAGTCCTTATAATAAGAGAATTACAGAAGTTTGTATGACAATTCTGAAGATGGATTAAGGGGTCTCACTTCTACTTCTGTGTAAAGGTCAAACTTCTAACTTCAAGACTTTCCCCTCATCAAAAACATGTGCTATTTGAGATGTCTTTCTGAGCATGCTAATCCTATACTCAACATCTTTTCTTTTTTCTTAGTGCTAATGCTACATAAAACGTTTTGATTTTTTTTTCTTAATTATATTATTTCATTAAAAAATAGTTGATAGGTGTTGGAGGTGGGGACAGACAACGTACGTTATCATAACACCTGTTCAGACTTCTTTCGTAGTCCTGACCACCCTTTACTGTATTTTTATACACAATTGATATAGCGTTAGTTTATAGGGATTGTGACCAAGCAAACAATGCTGTTTCTGTTACAGAAATACTTGGAAAAAAAAAAAAGATAATTGAATTTTCTCATTCTCAAGGGATCTTTCCAAATTTATGCATTTAATTTAAAAAGAAAACCCCATACATGATTTGTACTGCATAGATTTTTTTCTTATATTGCTTTCCAAAAGCTCTGTAGAAAATGCTCAGAGTTCCACAAATTCCCAAATCAAATAACCAAAATAAAACCCACTTAAAAACAAGTTGCATTGCATTTTAACAAAGGAAGAACCTAAGAGATAAAGAACACAGATTGAAAAAAAAAAAGTCCTGAACCCCCTAAATTCCATATTTTGTGAAATTATTACACAAGATCTGTTTGTGTTTTTACTGTTTTGCACTACTTATTGATATGTAAAAGAAATTAGGAACAAGTCCATTTTAACACATACTTTAAACATAATACTTCACATAGATGCCTATTGAAACACCTTACAATTATTTCAAGCATACATTAATAATCGCACACAAAAAGCAATGGTTGTCAGCTGAGAAGAGACCTCCTTTCAGGTAGTTGTAGAAAGCAACGTGGTCTCCCCTCAGTCTCCTCTTCTTGAGACTAAACGACCCCAGTTCCCTCAGTCACTCCTCGTAACTTCTATTTTCTCATCCATTCACCATTTTTATTTTATTTTTTATTTTATTTATTTATTTATTTTAACTTTTCTCTGTATGCACTCAAGCAACTCCATGTCCTTTTTGCAGTGAGGGCCCAAATCTTGTAGTGAGGCACCCAAAATAATACCAACCCTGCCAAGCACTGAAATTATGCACTAGACCTTGACTTAGAGAGACATGAACATAAGTAACAATTATTTTGAAGGCATAGCTAAAGCAAAGCTGGCGTTTGGGGAAATGAAGTCTAAGCTTAGATCATAGAATATCCCGAGTTGGAAGGAACCCACAAGGATCATCGAGTCCAACTCCTGGGTCATCAAAGGGCCACCCAAAAATATCAGACCAGGTGTCTAAGAGCATTGTCCAAACACTTCTTGAACTCCAGCAGGATCAGTGCTGTGACCACTTCATGGGCAAGGAATGACTTGATGAGGGCTATCTTGCTAGGCTAGCTTGGGAAGAAAAATAAACACCAAGCAAACAACATACTCTGATGTGTCTAAACCAAACCTCAAAGCAAGATCCACCTGGCATTTGCGTTTTCTTACAAGGCCAAGGACTCTTTTCCTCTCACAAACTGGGTAATATTCCACTAGGAAGTGTCCCATTTTCTGCAGGACAAAACCTTATAGGATAGGCTCCACAGCAGACAACTTTACCTCTCCCAACAGCACGGATATTTCCTTTTGAGATTGTAATGTTTTCACCTAGACAAATCTGACTATGTTCTGCACAGAAGCACTCATTACAAATAGAGGAAAGTTTGCAAGATTTACCAAAAGAAGGGTAGGGCAACATATAGCAAACAAACAAACAAATAAACAAACCAAAACAAAACATCATTTTCAAGCCAGTCTAAGCTGAACAAAGGATGAAGTTCAACCAGCTGATGCAAATGAACTCTGTCTACTTAAAGAGCACAACAGTGAAAATGATCTGATTTTTTTTTCTTAATCTTAATGCAAAGGAATTTAAGTTTCCCTTATTGTGCAAAATTCACAGCCTCTTTAACTGTTGAAATACCAGATGTGTGATGTTTTTTTTGTTTGTTTTTAATCTAAACAATATCTGCTGCTTAGTAAATAACTCAGGTGCTGTTCAACAAGATAACATTTCTATGACAAATGAAGAAACAGCAACACTATTTCAAGTCAACTTTGCAAATCTGCTTATCACTTCTGAACATAAAAACAGTTTTGTTACTATGAAGGGTACTAAAGGAAAAGTAGTCCAAACCTGTAACTCTGTATTATATTCATGTCTAAAATATTACATACCTAAATGTTTAACAAAGCATTTTGAATAATGATGAAATGCAGCTAAATTTACTGTAAAAAGCATTGCCCAAACAAAAGCTTAGGAAGTATCAAAGCACTGATTGTTTTTGAAAGCTTCCAGGTACTGCTTTTATACCTGACGTGTTTTGCTTTGCCTTGCTTGCTAAAACCAATTCTGTCTCCACTACTTTGAGATGAAAAAAGCAAGCATCTTCTCCATCACTGGTGATACTATTCAAGGACCCTGAAACTTCACAGCATTCGTGATTGATATGAATATCTGACAGAGGTCTGCTGTTTGTTGTTTAGGATGGTAAAATGCTGACAGGATTATGATTTTGTTCAGTCCTGATCTACACTTTTTTTCTAATGACAAAATGTGAAAAGACTACATGATATGTATGAGTTGGGGAGGAGGACTTTGTTTTTAACACACACGAAAGTCAGCAAAATATGACTTGTGATGCTCTGGCCTGGGACTTCATTTTAAAACCTCTATCAGCTGATTACAAACGATGTTACATTTGAGATGAGAAATATAACCCACGTTCCATTCTCTACCTTTGCCCTGTGTCACCTGGCAACACACTTTCTACATACAAGGGCCAGTGCCAGACAGTTTATACAGCTATAAGTAGCTCGACACAACACTGCTGCTCCAATGCAAAGACCAAGTACAGATCCTTTTCCAACCCCTACACAAAATATCTGGTGGGTTCCAAGCACAGTGTTTTCAGTAACAGCCAGCTGCTGAAATTCTTGCCAAATGATATGTATCTTTGGGATTTGCAGCTGGCACAAATGATTTCAAGAAAGACCCAATTATCTACTAAGAGTTTTCATAATCATAAATTGAAAAGGATTAGAAGCCTGGTCTCTTCCAAAAGAATTAGTTTTGTTAAATTATGTCTCCACAAATAAATAAATAAATAAATAAATATACATGTATATATATATGCGCACTCACTTTTTTTTTTTTTTTTTTTTTTAAGAATATGAAGTGACTATTTAGGGGGAAATGAAAATAGAAAACTAGCTAAACTAGATGCGAAGATTTTTTTTTTTTTTTTTTTTTTTTAAGTGTTAGATAAAAACTGATTTAAAAACCAAGCTCTGGGTACCCTTCATGTCATCCAAGAAACGCTATGCTCAGGGAAATCAAATATGTACTGTACCTTGTCAGTCATAATTCCTTTGAAACAGATCAATGATGCTGTAAACTAGACTCCTGTAAAATACCTCGTACACACATCATTCACAGATAATGGCTAGGAAAACTCTTAAAGCTGTTGTCTCCTTGACACTTCATGAAGGAGACCTCTGAACACACTTAAGTGAACTAATATGAAAAAAACTGGTTCGCTAGGATGACATTCCTTGCTGAAAAATGTCTCATCTTTCACATGGAAGTTAGAAGTACACGTCACATTATGAAGAAAGATTTTTCAACCTTAACTGGAGTTTATCAGATTATGAAATTACTGGAATTAACCCATTTTTTTTCCTCAGTTCTGTATCACTATTATTTATTTGTAATGCAGATTAACTGAAATACCATTACACAAATGTACAAAACACAAGCTACCAGCTTTTAACTAGACGTCTGGCCTTCATGAAAACTGCTCATCATCCACTACCTTTCTGGTTTCCTCCTGGCTTGGCTGCCAGCAAAGTATGTCATTACTAATGGAAGATGCATGCTGTAACGATAGCTAAGTTTTATGCTACATTTACACTGCATTTTGAGCATGATTCTGAGCCTACACACAAATCCAAACCCTCCCATCATGCATGACTTGTGAACACAAGCTTGCACTGCACGGAGATAGATATGAAAGGGAACTTCAGGGTCTAGAAGCCACAAAACTTTAACCATGAAGGAAGAAAAAAAAAAAAAAAAAAAAGAAAAACAAGAAATGAACTCTCCTAAATAACCATCATTTTAAAGCACTTATCTGTATTGCAAAAATAAGCACCTTCCACACTCACAAAAAAATAATTTATTGGATCAACATGAATGTCAAGCAAGACCCAACATTTGTTCCATCATGGTTTTGGCTGGAACACAGTTAGTTTTCTTTGTAGAGGCTCACACATTGCTGTGTGCTAGATTTTAGATAAAAAGAGTGGTGATAACACACTGATGTTTTAGCTGTTGCAGAGCAAGCGGAGCTCACACAGAGCCAAGGCCTTTCCAGCTCCTGGTGCTGCCCTGCCAGCAAGGAGGCTTGTGGCGCCCTGGGAGCTGGGAGGGGAGGCAGCCAGGATAGCTGGCCCAGGCTGGCCCAAGGGATGTCCCACACCATGTGGAGCCATGCTCAGAAGTAGCAGCTGAGGGAAAGGAGGAGGAGGAGGATATTAAGAGTGGTGGTGTGTGTGACAAGTTCTGCTTTCCTCAGAGTGGCTGAACACCTGCCTGATGGGAAGCAGCAAACAAATTCCTTGGTTTGCTTTGCTCGTGTGTGCAGATTTTCCTCTGCCCAGTGAGCTGTCCTTATTTCAGTCCATGAGCTCTTGCACTTCCACCTTCTTGATTCTCTCCCCCACCTCACATGGGGAGAGTGAGCAAGCAGCAGGGTGGTGCTGAGTTGCCTGCAAGGTTAAACCACAACATTTACAAAAATGTCTCATTCTCTAGTACATCTAGAAGCATCATTACCTACACTAACATATTTTTCTAGCATTTCTTTACTACACAAAAAGACAAGAGTATGGGAAAAAAATAAGACAAAAAGGACGCTGAAATGACAATAATGGTCTGCCTTATGCTTTGCAGAAAATAAAAAGAAAGCAAATTAAGCAGAGTACTTCAAAAGATAGCCAGCTTTAAATATCTAACCAGTCCAGTAATCAGAATATATTTAATTTAGTAAAGGGCCTTAAATACCAGGAATGTTTTACCTTATTTTTATCAAAATCAAGCAAGTAAGAGCAGCACAGCAAACACTAAGCAATGCTCAGTGCTTATTTGCTCATTGCTAAACAAAGTCTAGCTTTTTAAGTCTATTCCCCCAGACAGGGACTTATCAACATCAATGCCTCCTTCTCATTTCCACAGCCACTAACAATATGTGAATTTAGTTAGAACAGTAACAAAGTGAAATAAACTTAACTAGTTTCTTCCTTATTCTTGGAAAACTCTTTCTTGACTGTACTCCTTTATCAGTCACTATCTCAAACATAAAACCTATTAAAAACTACTGAATTAACCTTCATGGGAGTAACATTTACTTTCCTGGGCAAAATATAAATGGTGATGCTCAGCACGTCACCTAGAAAGACACTGAAGATCAGACCAGCACCTTATACGCTGCTCAGGAAGCACTGTCAATTACAGTGAGTCAAAGGACTTCGCAAGATTTTATGTTTAGCTATACACTTCATTAGAACTTCTGAATACGGAAAGTGCTTTAGCACTTGTGCACAGCTTTGAAGAAAAAGATAGTGGACTCTTGACGTTTTGTTTTGCCTTTTTCCCTCTGTAACATGAAATCTCTCAAGATGGTCTCCAAGAAGCGCTTACATGACATCCAGTGATGTCAGGAGCTCAAAGATTCCCAATTAAGTGTGAAGACAAAGTAGAATAAATGCAAAACCACAATAAGTACATGATTTTCTTTCTTAAGAAAAACTTGTGCTGTCTAATGCTCTCCTATCAAACAAATAGACATTTTTCTGTTCTTTATGCTGGCCACTGAGCAAGTATACAGCTAATTAATGCACTAAAAGCACTGTTGCTGAAGGTACCAGTAGACT
Organism: Netta rufina; assembly: GCF_964035555.1. NCBI lineage: Eukaryota > Metazoa > Chordata > Aves > Anseriformes > Anatidae > Netta > Netta rufina. Next base: position 82,910,467 of record NC_140124.1, on the reverse strand, counting down.
TGATAATTTCATTTTCCTCATTTAATTACATGACAATAAGGTGTCACATTCACAGACTTACAGATCACAAATTTGCTGCAAGCTGCAATTACTGCTTTTCAACATTATGACACACACTTAGACCGCATCTGCAATAAGATGTGATTACTGTACATACAGAAAGGTAGGGCTTCTAAAAATCACTGGAAGAAACCTAACGTGATCAACAGAGAAAGACGTAGCAACTCAAGAGTTCATCTGAGTGATCAGACTTTGAATCAAGTATCATGTTACCATTAAGTGACTTTTTCTTTGATGCTTGTTTCAAAAAGCATTAGTTTTACTTAACACGTTTTAAAAATAGATCAAATTTATCACACGAACAAAAGAAAAAAAATGTAATGCTGTAAAGTGGGAAAGCTACTGAAAGAAATCAAAAGGTAGCTGCTGCCAGATTTCAAATGAGCATTTTTAGTAAGTTTCAGCAGGGGAGGGGAAGAGCTTGGCAGGTAGACAAAGGACATTTTACCCTCCAGCTTTCAAATGAGCAATAAACTAAAAGCTATTCACTTCCATCTCTCACTTAACATAGCCACAGTCAAAGCAATGATTTCTTTGCTCAGATGAAGTGCCCCTTAAGCTTGCCCTAGATTTTTGATGAATTCAGTGTGATTTTAGCTACACAGCTTCCACTGACTTAAATGGAAACTACATGACAAAAAGACTAAGCAATTTTATATGGAACTTCTTGAAATGATCAGTATATTCAATGTCAGGTTTTGGAAACCTTAAGGCATTTTTTTCCCCTCTGGTTCATACTACAAGTAAATTATTATACATGGTACGTTAATTTAAGCACATGCATATAAATAATTAGTGTAACTGTACTTCCACTCTTCAGTAAACTATACCCATTTAGATGATTAAATAAGATGAGAATACTTCCATTCATCAGCGCATTAGTTTGCTCAATTTATTATACAACATTAATCTTCTTGGAACACAATTTGCATTCCTTTTTATATTTAATTATATAGAAATGTAAAATAAAAATAAAATATATATTTGTATACTTGCAGCACACTATTTGTTTCTTGCATAGATCCCAAGAGAGCAGCTTTCAAATACAGTTTGAATAGCTAACGTTATGTTGATAAAATGCTCGTGCATTAGTTTCTGTTTATTATTTTCTGAAACAGGGACTGTGATTACTTTAAACACTGATATTTTTGATTAATTCAGATGGTAAAGGAGAAAAAGGTGGGGCTTTTGTGCATGTATGTTTTGTTTTTAAATAACACCTAGGCATAAGATTTGAAACAAATAATATGAATTGTCTGGTGCTGTTCGGCTAAAATTGGAAAGGACTTACATGAGAAGCACCAATGAAGTCAATCAAACTACATGCACGAATAAGGACAGTATAATCGGTCAGCTAAATTAGACCCTTTATTATGTTTTTTGTACTTTTGTATAAGGTCATACCGATTTTCACTTTTATATTTGAAGAAATATTCACATTAAATACTAAATTTAATTTTCAAAGCCATTGTAACAGTGGAAGACATTTTATAACAAGTCTTTAACTGCCAAAGCATTAAGAAATCCTAAAATCCTAAATAATTTGCTTGTCTTTGTTACCAAGTTTCCCATCAGAAATGAAAATACTTAAAGACAGAGAAACAAAACCATCACCACAGATGAAAAATAACTATTAATAACTATAACACGTATATTTATGCATGCAAAACTATCTTGTATTGCTTTTAAGAGAATTAGACTGAAAATAACTGTAGGTGAAATCAACAGCAGGTGAGACAAGAGAAAAGTGTGACACCATAGGTCTGCAGGTCAATGCCTCAGTCTTCTGGGCATGGCTATCACTCTTACATTTGAATTTCTGATGGTAGAAAACCCTAAGGGGAAATTACACCTAGCATACAAGAAGAAAGCAATGGCAATGTTATTTTCATCTATTCAAACATGGAACAACGTAATAAGAAATCATTTCTTCTTTTTCATTACTTCAGTTATGTAGTTGTAATGTACAGCTTGTTCCTGGATACATTAACAGTTGCAAAACGAGGATCACCTAGACAAAAGGTGGATAACCAGAGAAAGGCAAGCATGTGTATTCACCATGCAACGTTTTAGCTTCAAAAATGCACAAATATATTTATATATTTAAATCACTCTACATATTAAATATATATATGCACATATATATGCATACATGTGCACGCATAATTATATACACACATATACATATATTTTTAAACCCCTGTTACATAATTAATCCATATCCTGAGAATCCTTTGGTGCAGGACTGCTTCTTGCTGCAGTAGAAAAATTCAAATGTGTGTATTTTAGTAAGCGCAAAGATCTTTGCATTACCCAGCAAGGAAGAGACTGCAGGAAAGGACTACCAGGAGTCCCCCTCACTTGAGATTCAGTGAGCCATCCGATCTGAGAAACTACAACTTAAAAAGATAGCGGGCTGGGAAACTGCAGTATTGGCTTTCCATTTTCACCAGTGTCTTGACAGACTGCCATTCGCTCTTGCAAAGCTGCGGAACCCACACGTGAATTCTTCAGCAAGAAAAGCAGGTCCACAGGAAAACAGATGGGAGGGAATGTTAATTGGATGCTACCTCTCTCCTTGAACCAACATGCCTGCAGGTTTACTTTCCACTTGCATGTGCTGTCAGGATCAAAAGACTATGAAAACCTTAGAGATTGGTCTTGAAAGAAAGAGCAGTGCAAGTTGTCAAAAAGGCACTGGGGCATCAGATCACTGCTAGTGACACAAGAAGAAGCAAAGAACACTGCAAGCGTGGTTTTCTCAGCAGAGCAAAGGAAAATAAAAATCTTTCAGTGGCAAAAAGATCAGTGAACTATAGTTAAGACCCATACCTAAAAAGTTTCCCACTCATGGCATACATTTTGAGCTGGATTCTCATGAATAAATGGCATGTTGATTGGAAGAGTTTTCAGACAAAGATCTGGCATTTCAGGCTCCTGAAAGATGGGACTTTCACATTATGAACATAGTATGGCAGACTGGGTCACTAAACATTTCTATCTCATTCCTAGAGAGCAGTGGAACTGTTGAAATCTCTTGCTAAAAGAATAAGCTCCAGCACAATCACATGGAAGGCTTAGAACTCACCCTTTATCTGCATTAACAACACCCCATACTCTGGTGGTGTGAAACTCTTAATGTGAATTTGCCTCATACAGAATACTGAATCCAAATACCCCCAAAATTCTGAAAGCCATGGAAAGCATAAAAAACATATTTACACTTTTTTAAAACCACACAGTTCTAATTTTTGGAAGAATAGAGCCCCGTGGCTGCATCCAGGAAGCACAACACAGCTTCTGGGTCAAACACTGCTCAAGTCTGCCCAATGCATGGATGGTGCTTGTTACTCAGAATACATTTGGTTTGGAAGCATCGGTTTTAGGGAGGGTTGAAATTGTTGCATCCCGCATTTCATATCACTTCATTACATTTTACTGGATAGGTAACAAACATGCATCATATCTTCGGAATGAATGATAAAATAACAAAGGGCAAGATGTCACTTTGATAATGCTAACTATGAAATTGAGCAAACATAACTAAGGGTAGCAAAGGGGAAGAAAAGAAGGTGCAGTGCCTTGAGTCATCTCTTCCTAAAGCACGGTGCTGAAACAAATGTTAGAAGAGGTGTTTTGCTTTGGATTTTTTAAAGGATGCAGCAACAGTACCTGGAAAGTCATCAGGTTTACCAGGGTAATGCTTGGATTTGAGCTGATAGGCTCTCCTTCGGCACTTAGCTCATTTTAGTTGTGCTGGAAACTAACAAGGCCAAGCTCTCAGACCCCAGGTTATCAAAGATGTAAGAGAAATGCCTCAGAACAAGGGTCTCTCCAGAGGGGCCATGTGGTGAAGAGCAGCAGATGAAAGCTGTTTTGTCCCCGCTAGGAACAGGGAATAAACCAACCGGGGATAAGGCATATTGGTAAAACTGCCTGACAAAGATAACACTTGCTGTGCTTGGTCTCTGGAGAGAAACAAAGCACAAGAAAAGCAAATCAATCCACTTCCAGGGCACAGCCTCTGTCCTCTACCTCACAGATGATTAAGTCAGCTGGAAAAGTAATTTCAAAAGAAATTAAGGAGAACACTTTAGCTTTAGTACCTTTATAAACTTCACAGGGACTGCACGGAACTTGACATTTCTGCTTAATACCCACCTTGCCATTACCTCCCAGCACTTGTAGTTTTCCATTAGCATTACTTGAGGGGGGAAAAACAGTCAATGCTGGAGCACAGCTCCTACTCCTGTGAGTGTTATGAAAACCTAGTGGACGTCAATTAGTCATCCTAACACACAAGCATATGTTGCAATTTTTAAAACACTATGTAATTAAAAAGACTACATTCAAATGCTCGCATATGGTGTTGCAGATTCACTTCTAAGAAAAAGTCAACAGTTTTCCAGCTGCTTGGTTTTAAACAGCCTCGCAAGACTGCAGCTTTTCCTCCCCTTGCTGTAAAAGACATGTTCCATAGAGGCATGCAGTTCCCTGAACTGGCCTTAGACTTCTGCTCATGGATAGGAGAAACCATGAGCCTCATTATGTCTGAACAGGAAACAAATTAAAAAAGAACCCCAAACAAAAGAACAGTATCACACCAAATTTCAGTCCTTTAGTTTCATAATGGTATTTTAGGATTAAAAGGAAGCATCTGAAAACAGTATTTTCTAATTCTCTCAAGTGCTAGTTTCCATCTAGCTACACCTCAGTCATAATGTTATGATTTTCCCAAGCTATCAAGAGCTATTTCAGCAACTTTTCCCCCACGATTAAAACTTTTCTTATTTTCAGATCCCAGGAATGTTTTGAGGTTTTGTCTGATGTATTTATTTTTTATTTGGGAAGCACCTTTAGAGCAGGACATTCTGCAGAAACATTTTTATGTTTCAGAAGGGTCCACAGGAACCAGTGTCTTTGACAATTAAATAACCTGGAATATGAAATTACATTATGGTTCATAAACAGAACTTATAGTCCTGCTGAAGGAACTCTGACATCCTTTTCTCATCTCCCTAGTTTCTTAATGACACCTTAATGAAGCTTAGAGATAGGACTAGTGTTATTTAATTAAAAATAACATTGCTTGAAATGGTATTTGCTTAGGAATAAGCAATAAGAAAGGTCATATGACAGGGACTAAAGGGACCTGGATCCTATCACTGCTTTGTTTAATTCACCTCGGGTGATTCATTCTCTCTCTTCTTCTCTCACTTTCCCTATTATAAGCCTGGGAAATACAGAAGAGAGGAGACAAAAAAAGAAGATACTGACCTCTGTCACAAAGTGTCTGAATGCTAAAAATACATTTTTTTTTTTCATATGATAAAGCTGCAAACATTTCATGGGTCAGAATAGATTTTTAGCCATCCCTTTGCACATTTAACTACTACATATGCATTAACATATGAGCAATTAGATCTACGTTAGCAGTAAGCATAGTGCAAGGTTAAGTGTATCTCAGAGCAAGTCCAAAGACATTCTAGTAATTTTAAAGGAGCTCTACCTCAATCCTGACAGATCGTGTTCTGTGCTGTAAACTGCACTGTGTATTCCAGTCAAGTGCAACTTCTTTTCCCCACAAAGAATTCTTCTGCAACATGAAGACTTAGTGTCTTTAATTGGAAGTGTACATGACACTTTGCCCAACCCGGGAGAAGAAAACAACAGGCTTTCTATTCTCTTTTTAATGGACAGACTGAAGTCTCCTGAAAACAGTGCTTTGCTTATAATGAAAACGTTATGCTTTGCAAAAAAATACAGACAGATGAAGGCAACAAGATGCATTAACTTTGTCAGCACAAAAATATCATCTAATTAGAAAGTAATCTGTATTAAAGCAGACAGTAACCTATTCTACTGTAATCTGTACAAATCTTCCACTGTAAAAAATCTTCCACTGTAAAAAAGTGGTCCAAGATCCCCCACTTTCTCATAAGAAAAACAAATGAAGATAGAAGGGAAAATGCAAATATTTCTCATAAACAGTCTTAAGTTTTTAAAAATACCTGCAGGTTTTTTTTGTTGTTGTTGTTGTTTTTTTAATATTTTTAAAGAAGCAGGCAAAATATTTTGGACTATTAGACATTCACTAAAATCACTACGGTGATGAAAATTACCTTCCTTCAGACAATGTGCTCTGCTGTTTACTCTACAAAAACACAATTTCTGATTCAGATATGAAAACGTTGCTTTTAGCAGAAACCAGTTTTCTACCATATAAAATTTGGAAATCAAAGTTTTGTTTTAAGCTCTGGGAATTTTACCAGCTGTTTTGCCACACTGTTTCGAATACCATACTTCAAAATAATGTTTACCATCCAGTAAGACCACTAAAACCTTCCCAGTACCAAATGAAAGTACACACAAAATACTTATGTTAGCAAGCCCTTTAAATAATATTATGTCACTCATTATATTTATTCACTAATTCAAACCCTGTGTCTATACAATGCATCCTTAGCATTTTAATATAGATGAAAAAGCCATTTCATTTATGGAAGATGTTACACAGACAACTCTGAGCTTCACGTCATAAGAATTACAACAGAAGAGCAGTGAAATTTTGTACTGAAAAGTTTTTGTACTTATTCTTTAAGGTCACCTTCACAAAAATAGCACGTTTCAATCCATATCACTTCTCTGTTAAGATTCTGAATTGATTCCATAATCATATAAAAACAAGCTCAATTAGAGCTAACTGTGGCCCTTACCACTAAAATGCACAAGAAGAAAAAATATTTTTTCTTTTGAGGTTCACTGTTTAAAAAAACATTTTCCATAGTAAGCAGCGTTTCTGAACATAACTCTGAGAACTAATCAGATCAGCTTCAAGAAAATGTCAACAACATTGCCCCAAGCAATGTTCTGAAAATTAAACTTCCATTGCACTCAATTGGAAAGAAATGAATTACTTTTTTTTCTAATGAATACTTTTTGTATACTAAAAGTGATCGTATTTGCCATGTAATACAAGTATGATTTCAATTACAATCAGCTGTCTTGACTATCTTCAGTGTGACAACCAGTAACTTTGGTTCTAATGTTCCACGTAACAGGCAAGAAACAAACATGTTTCTGATATTTTTGCATTTTAAGTAACCGGTCTTCTGCTTGATAGACAATTTGCCTGAATTTTCATATGAATGGAAACCTTTTGTGCAAATTCTTCACTGCACTTCTGAAAGAGAGGACTGAGGACAAAACCACATATTCTGAGCTCACTAAATGAGTTTTAAAATCTCGGTACTTTAGAACAGAAGAGTACAGCAACCTCAGAAGATCAAAATGGCACATAATGGCATTGTAAGACCCTCACCCTATCAAAACAGGATGATCCATCTATTATCTCACATTACTAGAAAATCAGCTATACAAATATGCTCTAGATAAATACATAGAAAAGAGAAAGAAAAAAAAAAACACACACACCACAAATATTGAATTCTTTGGAAAGCAATCCTGAATTAACTATCACAAGCAGAAGATATTTTGAGTGGAATTCCCAACAATCTGATCTGCATTTATTCCCAACACCTAGATGATCAGCTGAGGCTATTAAACCTATGGATTGTGCGATGGAGTGGGAGCACAATGAAAATGGGATTAGAATTCAGTATGGTGTGGAGAGGAAAAAAACAGGGATGGGAGCAGATGCAAGCCAGTCAACGGCCAGATTCCAGAACAAGAGAGAACTCAGCACACAACAATGAACAAGGGGCAGCAGCAATGAAAGGCATTGTGTGCCCCGTACCACAGGCAGTGATCCTAGACCTGCTCCAAAGGGTGCTCCAGAGAGCTGTCCCCACCAGCTCATGGTGATGGGTTTCAGTCCCAGGTCATGGGGTGATGTCCCTCCTGGGACAACCCTTAGAGGGGTAAGGAAAGGGACTCCTTCTCTGAGATATTAGGGTTCCCCCACCTGCCCTTCTGCTTCTGTGATCCTCCATGCGCGTGCCTTTTTTCATATAACTTGACAGTTTTGAAAAGTAGAGTCATTAGCTAAAAGCGTTCATTCATATTGTTTACCATGTTTGCAAGTGAAACAGAACATCAGGGAAATAATGTGAAAATACAGAAATAAACAACATGAAAATAAACCAATTAGAAATGCAGGAGTAGAGAGAGCAGAGAATTTAGTGACAAATCCTACTAACCCATACCTTGGGAGATATTTTAAGGTTGTATAATTCATTAGTGTGAATTATTCATCACTTAAAGCTAAGTAGGTGGTTAAAGAAACAGTTGCCCTTTATTCTGTATTTAACAGTTTATAAATATCTAATCTATTGTTTCTTCCATTGAGTCAATCTGATCCAGGATCAAAATTTTATTTTCCAAGTTTCCTAGTTCAGATTTGCCAGATACCTAAGGTTTTTGCATTCCAAAGGTATTAGTTGCTCCCATGTACTTGGTTTCTCTAGGTTAAAAGAAACAATAATAGCATTATCCAGAGAAACGTGTGTTGCTCTATCTTCCCTTGCTTTCAGGGCTTTAAAGCATGGGGGCCCACGATAGTTTCAGAAACAAATGAGAAGGAAGACAAAAAAAAAAAGATAGCTGCTAAGCTGTAGCTTATTACCTTTACATTTCATGGCTGCAGTCACAACCCACAAAGAATTATTTTAATGGCATAAAGAAGAGCACAGCTATCTTTATGCCACTATCCAGTATCTATCCACAGACGCAGCCAATTTCAGAGTTTGCTCATCCAACCTCCCTGAGCACCTATATTCAACAATTCTGCCCATTTGCCTTTAAACACCTGAAGTGTTTAAAAAGTTGCAATATATCTCAACTCACCAAAGAGAGTGCTCATGACATGACTTGGAATGCAACCAACTGAAAGTCAATCCCCTTTATTAATATGCTTCAAGGAAATCATTCTTTTGTTTTGCGAGAAACTTGAAAATCTTTTCCCACAACTGCTAGGGAGCTGTAGCCAAAGCTTCTCAGATGCTATGTGAAAAGATTCAGCTTTTAGAACAATAATTTTAGAGAAATCTTAGAACAAATTTAAGCACCATTTTGCATTTTCAGTGCAGTGGCATTTTAACTTTTTTAAATAGGCACCAGAAAACTCACTAACATCAAGTATTTTCTCACCTGATCAATGAAAAGGGTTTCCTCAAGATGCAAGTTTTAAGAAGTTATTTTCTTATTTATTGGAAAGAACAGCATGTTAGAGATCATACCACATATTTTTAGCAAACAGACAAGGCAGCTCCTTATCTTCAGAGGCTAAGTGTAACACACAGATGCATAAGTATCTCAGCCTACTTGATTGATCTCACTGTTTCAGCTGGTAAAATATTCTGAAAACCCTCTGGCAGGTAAGTATTGTGCTAAAAATATAAAGGTCCTTAAGAAGTACAAACACAAACTAATACTGAGTGATACAAGTGAAGCCTGAGCAAAGACTCAGAGTGGATGTCAAGATGTCTATAGCAGGTTTTATTTATTCTGTAATAATGAACAGCTTCTGTGGTAGTTTCATCTATTCAGAAATACAAAATCATCTGTTAGCAAACAAACAAAAAAAAAAAATCTTTTTTTTTCTCTCCTGCAAATCAGACATCTTTATTTCATGCAATATCAAGGAGATCAATAAAAGTCTACAATACCAGGGAAATCGGGAGTACGCAGATTGCCACTACTCTCTCTCTACAGTAAAGCACATGGGCACAGGTGGGCAAAGGGGCAATGCAATGCACCACACCTCTGTAGCAGATCTCCCATGCTGTCAAGAGACAAGAAAACAGCACAGCTCCTTCTGGCTATGGGGAGTCTTTCAGAGGCCACCCCTCTTACTCACAAAAACCACCTAGTTCCCCCCTAGAGGTTGTGGAATAACCAAGGTGTCCTTTTTGCCTCCTGTCACTCTTTTATGTTCTACTAGTCTAGGGGTATTGTAGATGCTATACTAAGATTAGGAACAATTTGCATTAAAAATATGGCAACAGTGATCAACAAAAGAAACAAAACAACAATAGAAAAAAGGAGAAAAAAAGCCACTCTAGGAACTCTTCATTGTGTATGCAGATGGCCTTAGGCATTTAAGTAGTGAAAACCATTTGTTTGCAAGAATTCATTCATATTGCCATTCTTGCCAAGGGGAATTAAATAAGATTTTACACTATTCTAAATATTCTACAGCCTGGGTCTGCTCTCTGTTTACAAGAGAAATGCTTGGTGTTAGATTGGATAGCTAATAAAAAGTAAGCTATAAATGTTGCACACAGACGAAAAAGTATTTGAAGATCTTGTAAAGAAAATCCTATGCATATCAAGTGAAAAATGCATCTATTGATTTTCTAGGCCCTTCCTCCTCTTTTGGTTTTCTGGACAGCATTCTGCAGGAAGTTCTCTGAATGTAGTATATCTCTACTTAGTATCTAGAGATGTATTACCTTCCTCCTCTGGATATATCTCAGTTCCTCCTTGTTTCAAGTACAGCACACGTTTTTCAGAGGACTGCAAAATGTAGGAGCTTGAACAGCTTTTTTCCTCATTCTCTCACTTACTCAGTTTTTAATACTCTACTATGAAGCCACAGATTAACCTTGTCATACCGTCCTGACAGTAGTTAACTACTGCCTAGAGATAAAAGTGTTAACTAAAAAAAAAAAAAGACATACACATTGCTTTTAAATCTAACAGGTGCACAAAAGCACCTGTTAAAAGAACCACGTATAATATACAAGCAGTGTTATGAAAAACAAGCTGCAATTGCCTGCATAATATTATGAGGATTTTAGCATCTTAGCTAAATTCAAGCAACTTAAAAACACAAAACAAAAAAAATTATATATTTAAAAAGTGTTCCCCACTGAGGTATTCTGGTGGTAAGCTCCCCTACACATGGTGAGAACAATATACTAAACTATACTTCCAGTATAGAAGCATTGTATTTACATTTCTTGTAGATGAGTACTAACCATGTTTGCAAAAGCAGATTAATTACATTAAAACCAAGACTTCCAAGAGGATATACTATTGCCCATACCACAGTTAGAAACAAACACTAAGTAATGGCCAAGTAAGTCAATGAAGAGGTGAAGAAAGGTTCTTAAAAGATACTTTTAAGAGTTGGTCTTTCACACATTGATAGTCCAACAAAAATACACATTTACCAGCTTAGGTGTTTATACAGTAAGGTAGTATTTAATTAATTTCTACTTCTAAATCAAGCTCATAACACTGCCCCACTTTGACCTTTGACCAGCTAACACATCTTTTTCACAATACAATCACCAATAACCTCCCCACAGTTGCCTGATCAACAGCAACATTTTGAGGCTGCTATAATTACCTGATATCACAAGGCAACTGGAAAGATCCAAATGTTCAATTATGAAATATTTCATGCACTAAGCACCACACCTTGTTTTTTTTTTTGTTTGTTTTGTTTTTTTTTTTAAATCTTTTCCATGTTCCTCTTCCTTCTGTTCCACTACTGTTTCTATGTTTTGTAGATGGTCCAACTGATAACGAGAGCTATATGCACTGCACCACCATTATTTCATTTTCAGTAGTAGTCGGTGGTCTAGTCTGAATTTCATAGAATCATGAGCTAAATGAGATTGGAAGGGACCTCAAAGTCATCCAGGCCAACCTCCTGCCCAAAGCAGGACCATCTACAAGATCACACCAGGTGGCTTAGGGATTTATCCATCTGTGGCTCAAAAACAAACCCCTGGGGATGGAGGCTGCTCAGCCTCTGCCTGACTGTTCTCACTGCTAATTTCTTCTTCTCCAGAAAAGAGTCCTACACCATGCTAGATTCATTATTTGTGGTGATATTTGTACCATGATAGTTACTGTTCTCAGACAAAAAAAAAAAAAAAAAAAAAAAAGAATCTTTAATTTGTCCTTATACAAGTTCTTTGGCATTATTTTGTTGATTCAAATAATACTCATTTTAGCCTTCAGCTAAAAGCTACTCACTTTTTGTTGATCAAAAGTAATGCCACATTTAGAAGTTCTTGTTGAAACACTGATCAGTCACTATTACAGGATTACTTCATGGAAAGTTTTAGAAGCGCCAAATATAAGGGAATTTGGAAGACAGATGTACATATTGACAATTCTTTGCCAGGGAGATTTCACTGTGCTAGATAGTCCCATACAAGTGAGTGCTGTGTCCAACTCACTGTGAACCTTCTTCACCAACAACCTGAACAGCCTGGAGAGCAACCAGTCAAAGCTGAAGTTGCTACAAGTGTGGCGAGAGAAGAAACACTTGGAAAACATTCATTTTAGAAGTTATCTTGCAAGAAAAACACTGCATAGTTATGCATGCAGTTTGAGAAGAAGTCAACCAGAGTCCTGCTGTTTTTCAGTTGTGTTATCTGCACGATTCCTTGCTGCCAGTCATATATGAGAACAAAATCACATCTCAAGTAAGATCTGAATGATCCAAAAACACATTAGCTCATCTACTTTGCTAAAAATACATTTTCCCAGAAGCTAAACTGTGTACCGTGATGAAAAAGTGAATAAACAAACAAAAAAAAGAAAACACATCAAGACCTAAATCCCCTTAAAAAATCATTAGGTAATCTACTACACTTAGTAAAATAAATAAATACATCTTATCATTACGAACATTTATTACTTCAGTTACCACTCAGTTACCACTCTTCCGTCATCTTTTTCTACTGAGGCTGAAAATCACTATCAGGCTGTGTTAGAGATCTCTTCACATGAACTAACTTCTGAGAATCCTTCCAGTGCCTTAAAAACAAAACAAAATGTCAAGCATGAATGACCAACATCTGAAAATACTGATATTCATTTGGAGCAGGAGTTGAGAATGTGAAGACAAAAGGATATTCCTGGGTTGTTTGGGACATGCAGAGATCTCCTTTTACTCTACATACTGTCAACAATGTGATTAAAGTCACCTGTGATTTCAAACACAACATAAGGGAGTAAAGTTATGGGAATATATACTCTCACCATTTTTTCTATATAGTAAATAGAAAAATAGATCAATTCACAATACGTGCAGCACCCACTGCTTTGGCTGACCATTAAAATGGAATATGCAGTAAAATTTTCTGAGATCTTAATACCATCTCTTTCTACTGTGATCATGTGTCAAAATGGGAGTTCCTTTGATTTAGAAAGTTTTTTTTTGTTGTTTGTTTGTTTTTTAGGAAAAACAGGATACAGAAATAAAGTACATGGTCTCTTTAAAACAGTGTTATTACTCAACTTAAATATGCACAGATTTAGGGTACATTAAATAGAATAATGTCAGATTTACATAAGTATTTACATATGTAAAAATTAATAAAATTAGCAGTAAGGGAAGAATGATATATAACTTAAAACCCCAGAAATACAAGACAAATAGTGTCACACTCTCACAGTGAAGGCTGCCTGCTTCCGCACCCTGAGGTAAGCCTGAACGCAGATTTAAATTCCTACCTGCAATTCTAATGCAAAGCAATCTCAGTGCAGCATACCTGTTCTATATGATACATCAATCAAGAAAACCTATAAACAGCCATATGAGTTTATATGCATGGAGTACAATGCCACTTAACATTTTCCACTGAATAGATTTAATTTTACCATGCAAGTGAAATTACTGAGAACTGTTCTTAAGGTACTAAGTAGAATGAATAAAAAGAATACCCACAGTAAATGCTCTATTGATAAAATAATTAGAGTAATTATGTGTCTATCAAGATAACATTTTATATTAAGTAAGGAATGAAACCTAGAAGGACAATTTTCCTTGCCTGAATGTAATACCTATGTTGGTGTTCTTCTATATGGACACAGGCCTTCATGTCCATTGAAACGCTAAGAAAATGGATCTAGAAAGTCACTGTGGCACACACTAAATGAACATAGAACTGACAGGTATATTCAGATGTGGCATTTTCTATTTATGGGAAAGAACACAGGTAGCAGCTATGAACTGAAATAGGAACAAAAAGACAGTTAATAATCCAATACCAATCACAACGTTAATGTGTTAACTTCTGATACCCATAGTAAAAAGATGCACTGAAAGTGAACACAGGAGTACAGAGACTTACTTTCGAAGTTAATAATCAATGACCTAGTAGGTTATAGAAAATCTTGATCTGTATAACTACATGGGAACTGATAAATAGGATAGAAATTGTAATATCTTATAGATTAAGAGCTGGACCTCAAAAATAGCTAAATAGCTACTTTGAATCCATTCTGAATTTTTAACAAAGAGGCTAATCATCTGCAGCAGCAGCTAAACAAGGATGTTTGTACAGCAGGAAACATCTCACGTTGAAGTATTAATATTGTCTAAGTCAGAATTTTCCTGAATGTTTCAGGTAAGGACAACTACATCAACTGTGCTGAGTTCCCTCTTTGTGGGAGACACACTGTCTCCCACAAAAGGTTTTTCCAGTATAGATTGCATTTATGGTATTACTACACAGTAAAAAAAAGCTTTTTTTTTTTTTTTTAATACACAGTAAAAAAAAAGCTAGGCTACAGAGCATCCCAATCTTTCTGCTTCATTTACAGACTTTTAGAATAATTTGCATTATGGAAAAAGCCCCAATGCGAGGACCAAGTGAGGCTATGCCCAAAGCTACAACAATTAGGGTGTCTGCAGTGCCCTTGCAGGAACTAGAATGCACGTATCCACCTCTGCTCAAGCAAGTCTCTCTATTTTTGGGCAAAATAAATGCATCTTAGTGAAGGGTGACACTATTACTCAAGCTCAATTTTGTTTTCCCCCCGAGATATAAAAAAAAATAATTGAAAAATACAGTAAATAGTTCCCTTCTTTTGTACTAAGCAGTAATATCAGAATTATAAGATTGCAGGTTATTTTGATTATGGCTGAGCAACAGAAGTAGAAAAAAAAATCCCGAAGTTTTAAAAATAAACAAGAAAAAAAAGTAAAAATGATTACATCTAAATCTATTTTTATTCTACCTCCATGTTTGCAATACGCTCTGTAGTGGTCTGGTCTAGAGGAGATCTGAGCTGCTGATTACAGGAGATTAGGGATAAATGGGAAGTTAAAAAGCAGCTCCAAAATGCCTTTCTTGTTGCTAGATTTAGGCTTTTTTTTTTTTTTTTTTTTTTTTAGATCTATTTAAACAAGCATACCTCAATATATCTGAGACTATACTGACTAAAGACAATAGCAACAATAAATACATTCCAGATTCCATCCTTACCTACCACCTGAATGAACAGAACAATCCATTACTCTGAAAACAAGTATTTTGGTGTTATTTACCCAATCAAGTATACGTTAAAATAATTCCTGCATCAGAGAGAGCAGATTATGAAGACACTTTCTACACATCAAACAGAAGGAAATTTATTCAATCAGTATTGGGACTTTTTGTTAAGTATGGATCCCTCATTCAATCCAGGTGTTTCAGATAATTTACTTATCTAGAATGTGGTTTTGAACAGTATTGCAATTCAGATTCTGACCAACTTTAGCTATCTGTTCTCTTAGTTGGACTCAACCACATACGTTGACAACCATAAATGCCCATCTTGGAGGCTAGAGAAAAAAATCAGGAAAACCTCAAATGTATATAGATGATTTATAAAAATTTTAAAGAGAGATATTCTTCACTGAAATTTGTAGTTATTTGCCTTTTTTTTTTTTTTTTTTTTTTTTTTGACATTTAGGTGCGTTTTAAGGAAAAAAGAAGTACCTAGTAACATTTTTGTTTCTTTTCACAATAAATTCTAAGTCAAACCCTCTGAAAGGTGCCAGACAACACCCCAACAATTTCTCTGAAATACAAAGCATTACATTTTTCTTGAACTTGTTGATTCATGGGTAATTCTGAACATTTAAAACAGATCCTATTCATGTTAAGATATTTGTGCTTGCAGTCTAGTTCACTCCCTAGTTTTAACCAATAAATGGAAAAGTTCTAAATCGTCCCCATGAACACTTAATTTCTGTGATGCTATCAGGGCACAGTAGATGGCTGAAGCTGGTCAACTGGAATCTTCCATGACCCTTTCTGCACTCAGAAAGACAAAGGAGAATCCCAAAAACCTGACACACTTCTCCAAGGATTTCTAGGAGTTTTGTGGTGTAACCCCATAGGCAGCTCAGTGCCACCCAGTTGTTTGCTCACCCCACCCTTTGTGTGTGCGTGGCAGGGGAAGGGGAATCATGGGCTGAGATAAAGACAGTTTAATAAGACAGAAAGGGAGGGATAATAATACGTTATAAATACATACACGCCCCAAAAGAAGTGATGTACAATGCAATTGCTCACTACCTGCTCACTAATGTCCAGCCCGTCCCCGAACAGTGCCCCAGGGTCCCAGCCAGTGACCCCAGCTGTTATTGCTGAGCATGACCCTACATGGTGGGGAAATCCATTGAGCCAGGCTGGCTCACCTCCTCACTGGCAGGGCAGCACCAGAAGCTGAAAAGACCTTGGCACTGTGTGAGCTCTTCTCTGCAACAACTGAAACAGTGTATTATAAGCATTATTCTCATCCTAAATCCAAAACACAGCACCATGTCAGCGATTATGAAGAAAATTAACCATCTCATCTGAAACCAGTACAGAGGGCTGTGATAACACCCACAAATCAATTTGGCCTGCTCCCCGTCCCTCAGCATTTACCTCAATACAGTCTTTACTGGATGAACCCTGACACCTGTTATTTTCTAATAACTAATTAGAAGTGTGAGACTTTCATATTGTTCTGTGTTAAGCCTCAGGCAAGAATAACAAAGTCCCAGACATTGTTCTGATGCTTATTGCATTCCATATCATCCTTTAAGAGGTAACAACACATTTTCATTTTCACATTCAACATATCTTGTCTTTAAAAAAAATAAATATGGTGCTGACCCAGTGAAACTGGAGGTAGTACCCAAAATAGGTATCCAACACCCATGTGTGACAACTCGTAATGATTACATAATGATTAAGAATTAATTATTTTTCTAACTTAAACTTATTTTATTTGTAGAGCCAACCACAATTGATTTCAATTGCAGGGTGTGGCAAGAAAGAGATGAGAAGGAAAAAAAATCCACCTCCTATGCTGTTTGCATTTGAGTTTGAGAATATAATTCTGGAAACAAAACTAGAGCAAGCATAAGTAGTACTCACCCACTGTTGCAAGCAACTGATGGAGGCAATGATTCAAGATATGGAATGCAGCCTTTTGCCTCCAAAAATTGATATCTGACTTAACATTCATTTGGTTGGGGAAAAAAGTTTTGAAACTACAAGGTTCCAAGTGCAACAGTAGAAGATATAAAAAAGGAAGAAAATCGTACAAGATGATGCTGGCTATATCAGCAACCAGCACTTAGAATTTGAATCTTCCTCACATAAAAGGAAGTTTTATCTTTAATACAGAATCATTCCTGTTATCTTGTAATTATCTTCCAGGCTGCCTTTATGTTTCCAAGTTCCTTGAATTGCCATTATATTATTTCATTCTTTACTTCTATCTCCATCATCCCCATGCACAATTCTTTTAACGTCCTCTTTGAAAGAAAGAGCATAGAGTTCTGAAAACACTGAAGCATTGTCCTGAAAACATTCATAATGAAAGGTTTTCAAAGTCCTCCCCAAAACTGGAGTCCCTATTCCATTTTTTCCAGAGTTAGATAGCCTTCAATACTGCATTGTATATCATTTCTCTTCTTTTCCTTTCATTATTCATTAGAAATTTGGCTGATTCTCAAACATTTTGTCATCTTTGCTGCTGTTCCATTTGGTCTACTCCCTTCTTTTTGTAAAAGGAAAAAAATTAGATTTTTGTTCCATAAATAAAACACAACACAATTTTCTTATGATACTATGATGTGATAATTTTATTGGTTTTGTTATCATAGTAAAGTCCCAAGATGAGTGAGTTTCAGAAAGTTAATGAAGTAGTAGTTCTGATGCTAATTCTACCAGTTCTCCAGAAATAAGCAAATGAAATAAAAACAAATACAACAACAACAATTGTTTAGATTCACTTTCAGCTACTCAGAAGTATGATTAACATAGAAAAAGAATCAGATCAGTTGAGGCTGGTAGGAACCTCTAGAAGTAATTTTGTCCAACTCTTCTGCTCAAGCAGGGCCACTGAGAACTGTTTGCCCAGGACCATATTCAGATGACTTCTGAAGATCTCCAAAGAGGGAGCCTCCACATCTCTGTGCAATCTGTGCTAGTGCTTCATCAACTGCACAGCACAACATTTCCTGATGTTCAGAGGGAACCTCCTGTGCTTTTGCTTGTGCCCATTGCCTTTTGTTCTGCCAATGGGCACCAGTAAAAAGATGCTGGCTCCATCCTCTCTGCATTTTCCCTTCTAAGGCCAGATTATAACTGCATTTGTTTTTTTTACTTGGTTTTACGTTCCATGGCAGACAATACTATGCCCCCAACATATTAAAAAAAAGAAAAGGCAAAAGAATGAATAAAACAGAATTTAAGTCAAGGTTACTGTGTTACAACTTTTTACATTACAATACTAGAGTACTCTCTAAGCCCATCTTGTCACCTGAAATGTAAAACTTATAGAAGTGCTTAAAAGTGTAAGCAAAGGGGTATCTCAAGTAAAACCAAATATTGCCTTCCCCCAAAAAATTAGAAGTGATAGCAGCTGTGTAAATCTTTCCTGAACTTACTAATTATTCCACAACACTTGGGTCATAAAGAGACAAATAATCCTTACACAAAATGTGTTACAAATTAAAAATACTGTGTAGAACCTTCTCTGGCAATACAGCTTTGGAATATGGCCAAGCAGAAGGAAGTATCAGTAAAATACAACAGAAAATATACTTCAGACTTTTGCCTGTCACTTAATAACATCTTCGTTCAAACATTTCAGAAAGTGCTAAGAATGATTGCACAGTAAGACCACCTATTACGTTAACCTACATCTTTCACTATTCTGAGATGCATTAATGTGTTTTTTTCCATCCCAGTTATGGCTACTTAATTAAAATGAGCGTGGGAGGAGAGCCATTGTATTAAGCATTTCATGTTGTTCAATGTTCGAATTTTATCACCTGCCAAAAGGAGAAGTCCAACTAGCAGTCATGATGGACGGAACACCTACCGCTAAGAGCAAGTACATAAATTTATTATTTATAAAGATGCAAAAGAGCACAGATATCTCTTCATTGACTTTTCCAATCTTATTCAGGCCCTGAGAATCACAAGGCAGCCTCATTTCTGCCACCTATGAAGTCAGACACCATAAAGGGAAAGGGATGTATAGGCAGAACAAAACCCCTGGCTAACTAAAACAGTGCACAGAGCTGCCAGTTTTGATTGTCTGAGTAGGAAAAAAGATCAGGAAAGATAGGTTGAAGTTAGGACTGCTAGCAAGGTTTCAGTCACTTGGTCACAACCATTATGCAGCCAAGCAGAGCAGGGCTCCCTGCTCTGGTCACAGACAGCAGTCCTCTCCCAGGAGCAGGCTGCATGGAAGGATGTCCCCAATTATCTTTTCCAGTCTTTCCCACCAGTGGGTTATGTAGCCAGGAGACACCTGTACTATCACATCTACAGACCAAACACATCTACACACCAAACACCTTTCAGCAAGTCCTGGTTGATTTTTACCCATTAAATAGGATGTCCATATACATGCACATTTGTTAGACTTGCTGTTTTCTTGCAAAATACTTACATCCTTCTAAGTGCCTTAATGCTTACATGTTAACATGCTTACATGTTAACATACAACAAATTTTCTTAGTCAACACTTTGGGCAGGAAATGCAATCACTATGAAACGGGATGTAGAAAAATTGACTTGCCACTAACCCTACAAACATGACCTGTAGAGAATGCATCATTGTTCAAAGCAGAGCATACCACCCCAAAAGAACTTATAGGATTTGTCAGAGCAAATCACGTTGCTTCCCTGAAATCTGGCAGGCAGCCTCCAGCACTGGCCAATACCTGATGCTACACAGAGAAGTGAGTAGTAGCATATTGCACCTGGCTAATCTTGAGAGATTTGCTCTGTAATTGCTAAGCAGAGCAGAAAAGAAGCACACTGAAGTTCCTCTTGGGCTATGTAAGTCATTTTGCTTATGTTTAAATTTAGCAATGTAGACACCTTCAGGTAACACTGCATTAAATGCAGTCAATTAAAATTAGTTTCTTACATTCAGCTGATAGAGCTGATTTAGATAAATGTTCAAGTAACTACAATTAATAGAGCCATGTCTCCCACAAAAGCTAACAGTAACTGATGCTATTTCCCTAGTCACTATACAAGGAACTAACGGTAAAGGTTTGTCTTATGAAGACCCCCCCCCCCCCCCAACTCTCCAGGCAAGAGGAAGGGTGCATCCCCCAGACAGACAAGTCTGCTAAATTCTGATCTGGGGTTGTATACAGCTATTGTCTGTAATAATAAGGAAGCTGGTCTCCTTCGGCAATTCTGGGATATCCTCATGAAACAGAAGGCAGTAAAGAAAAAAAATATAACTATGAGTTTGCACCTCTGGTTCTGCACAACCTTTCCCACCTGCTTATAGTCCCCATTTCCACCTCAGTCCCCACCCTTCCCACCTCACATTTCCAGCTCTTCTTGAGAAAACTCACAACAGATAAATTTCCATACAAAATATCGCTCATTGTACCCTAAAATAATATTCAGGCAGCGAAAAGAAACAATGAGGACAGAAGAGCCACATTTTTATAGTGAATGCTTACAACAACCATCTTTGACAACACAATATGAAAGTCATTTATTCAACCCAACACCAACATTATGATTTTGTGGAAAAAAATGAGAACCCTTCAAAAATTACTTCTTATGACTAAATTATGCCACATTCAGCTCACATTTTTCTCAAGTTATCTCATTTGCTTTATAGATTGATGATGGTCTTCATGACCAAGCCTACATATACAGGATAAACATTTTCAACCTACTCATCAGTCTGTCACATTCCTCACTTTTTATGACCCTCTTCAATTTAGTCAAACTACTTTCGCTGGCAGAGCAGGATACAGTGCAATTGGATTTCTCACCATTTGAGATAAGCAAGATGGACTTTATCCTTCCTTCCTCAATTACTTCAAGCAGTTTTGAAAGATACCATACCATATAAGGTCTTGGAAGGCTGACACTATTTTTAAAAGACTAATTCTGGTAAATTTTAAATAATCAAAAGATAATTCAAAACCAGAAGGAAACAACGAGGATTTAACTGTTTCAGGACACTCTCACCCAGTATTTCCTGATATAATTGTTGTTGTTTTTCACTATAAGCAAATCCACTGTGAACCATTTCAGCTTATTAGCTAAAATCCTTAGATTCAAGACAAAAAAAAAAAAAAATCAAAGTTCTGCTAATTCAAATAATAAGCTGACAGTTTTTGAGAGTCAACATCTGAAGAGGCTAGTACCAAAAAAAAAAAGTCTTTGAGAGCACTTACTAGCTTTAAACAGTGTTATTTCACTGTGATTTTCCCCCACAAAGTAGTGATAGTTAATGTGTCCAAATAAAGAGGGATTACTATTTAATATAGTATTTATTATTCTCATTGCTGCTGATATTTTTTTTTTTGTTGTCAAATCACTACCTTCCTTTTCCATCATATGTTTTTGAAAAATCCATTTAATTATTTGGTGTATTTGCTATGTAGTAAACACCCACTGTCCAACCCTTTTAGATGTCTGTAATCAACATAGAACTTGATACCTAGCCTATTACAGAAATAAAGAGTTATTTCCAGTTCAGCACTTGTCCCTTCCCACCTCTGCTATCTACTTTGTTTACAAAAGCTCTCATTTGCAAATGCTTTTATCTACTAGAAGTTGCACCAAGAGATAACAAGCTACTTGACTGCACAGGGAAAAAAAAAAAAGTGAAGGGATTGTCAGGAACCTCTCACACTCAACCTCTGTGACATGGGAATTTTGAAAGAAGGATATGTTCCTTAGTCAAATCAAAGCATTTTCAATAATTCAGAACACCTTCAGCTAAGCCACAATTATTTATCAGTATTTAATCTCTACATGAAGAAACTGAAAAGTTTTACAGTCAGTGTATCTTGTAAATTATGAATTACACACAAAAGTTACACCAAACCAAATTACAATGCAATGGGTAACAGCTAATATTCATATCTTCATAGAAATGATACACTGTATTCTTCACCATGATGTATTAGCTAGTAGCATTTGCACACAATCAAGGGAAACTAAAGAACACCCTTTCCACATTCACATCAACCCAATATGGTTTTATAGTTTTGAAAATATTTACATGTATAGTACTTGCAACTCAGTGGAGTAAAATAACGTCTAAATGCCTGTTGAAGTACTTTATTTTTTTCTTTTTGGCTGATGCAAATCTCAGATATTGTAAATTGACTGAAGTAGTCAAATTCTTATGCCAGTATGAAATCAACAAGTCTGGTGTGAAAGCTCAGTCCTACGCAATCCTAGAAATGTATGGATTAATCTGTCAGAATTATACAGAAAAGCATACTTATTATACAATTAAAAACTCCAAAACACTACATTTCAGTCTAGTGCTCAAGGTAGCTCAGTCTGGGTTCAACAGGATCAGGAAAATTACAGCTCTGAAACACCGAGTTTTTGCTTCTCCTACATTCCTACTACATTTTCCCCAAAATATTCATAATAATAATAATAAAAAAAAAAAAAAAAAAAAGAGCAGACCATCACATTTCCAGCAAATTCCACTCCCCACTATCACTGATCTGCTTCCCTTTTCCCCTTACAGCCACCCCGATCTCCGTAAACCATTGTTATCAGTTTGGCTGTCAGCCCTGATTACATCAGATACCCTAGAAGTGAGCATATTCAAAAAGGATGAAAAAGAAAAACAAGGTGGAACAGCAAAAAGGAATGGGCTCTATATTCTAGGAAACAGCATCTTGAGGGTGAATTTTCAAAAATTGCCTCTGGAGGCAGAGTGACTCAGACCTCAAGTAACACTTGTTTGTATGTGTGAGAGGATCACATTGTGTGTTTCAAGGAATGACTACCTCTCGAGTAGAATCAGCACTGATAACCAGATAGGCAGTGATAGCTATCTTGCCTCTGCAGTGGAAAGACACCAAATCATAGTGCTTTTGAGATGTTGTGCACTTTGCAGATTAAGAAGTTACTTGAGGCCTGAGGTCTCAAACACTTCAGGGGCGGAGGAGAATGAATCAATACATGCAACGTTGCTGTTTACTCTGGTCTACAGTAGCCAGGTTTCATTAAACTGTTGAGTCCAGGTTACCTATCCAAGTCTTACACCTCTTCTACATAGCAAAACTGTTCTAGTTTCAGTGGGTCTGTACTACTTACAGCCTAAACAGCACAGACAAGGCAGCATTAAATTTTGCAGCAAAGTGTAATTCAACATGACACATTCCAAGAAAAATTTAGAAGCCCGATTCTACTGAACCACGCGTGCCAAATTTTACACACTCCTACACATCCTTCACGAAGATTTCAGGAGTGCTCCTGCCATCAAGAACACACGTACCATACTCCAGAGGCTCTGCAACAGCAAAACTATCAAGGAACCATCAATGCAAGCAGCTGCAGCAAGCTGCAAGGCCACTCCAAATTGAGGCAAGGCCTGAACCCACCTGCAATACAGATGAGTAACAGAAGCAACACTGCCATTTCCTCACTGTTCCTTGCCACCCCTTTCAGGAGTTCTTGGTCTCAGAGGCACTCATATTCAGGGAGAGTGGCAGCCAGCCTTCCTCTCCCTGCCTTGGTTTGCAGAAGTAACTACAGGGCATGTTTTGCCCAAACAGAATTCACCACTGTGCATGGGCAACTTCTCAGTTGCTTCTCTATTCTGCTGTTTGGTTCAAACTATCAGTCTCAGCCTTCACTTGTCACTTTCTGGCTTCCTCCATGTTTCATTCCTCTTGCATCTTTTCCCATTACAGAGTTTACAATTTTACATGTATGTCAGGGTTATTCAATATTCAATAGCTTTTAGCAAAGACAATTTAGAATTAAGTACCCCAAACATTATACAACTATACAGTCAAACATTATACAACTTTTCACATTAAAAGGCAGTATCAGCACAAAAGAATTTAGGATTTCAGATTAACAACACTTCAAAATACTGTCTTCATCATTAAATTCCACACTCATATGCTTTCTTAATCTGTAATAAACTTGCTACAGGTAACAGAGTTCTTCTCTGGGTGGTACTGGAAATTAATCTTGCATTCACTGTCTGAAGTAACTTCTTAGGTGCAGTCTCCAGGTCAGTGCTGATAGCACCAAAACATTTGAAATTTGACTTCATGGAGTCTGCCATCACTATGGCTATTAATGGAACAGACCAGTGGCCAAGCTGGAGCAGGGAAAATACTTATTTTTTTATTTGGGATAAAAATTCAACTTGCTTAAGTGAGGTCTCAGTGGAAGCATGCATGAGGAGGTCAATAATCTGACATCTTCCTCACTAACCTCAGCTGAATATCATACCAGATATACATTGTAGTAGCAGAGGATATACACCAGGTTCTTTTCCCCAAACCAAACCCTGTTTCACTACCAGAATATATGTCAACTGTTCCTAAATCAAATCAGAGTATGTTTATGCTAATGTCATTTACCACCACAGTTATTCCTACTGACTGACAGGCCGCAATCAACAAACTCCCCCCCACTGCAGCAGCAGTTACACTGGCAGAATTGCCACTTTGCCAACATAATTAATTCCACACAGGAATATGAAATTAAATTTCAGTCTATAGATTTGCTAGCACTATTCCACTGCTACTATAACATCACAAACCTTTTACAGTTTAGGCATATCCTTAGCAGGTAGCCTTTTGAGCTCCGAAGTCACCACACAGGACTTAGAAACAGGTATCAACAGTTAGATTCAAGCCTCTTAGAAACCCTATACATAAAAAGAACCACCTTCTTCTTCTTAATGTACTAGTATATACAGCTTGTTCAACATCTCTTTGTAAAAAACATTTCAGTAAAACTAACACGCTGACCCTTGTGATATAAATATGTAAACCTATCTGTCTACCAGTTAAGAAGTATTAAGGAAGGTTGATAAAAACAATTTCAATAAGCTCCCACAGGAAGGAAAGCCATGCCTAAGGCTAAGTACTACCTTCTGATACTTTCCACTGAACCTTGATAGGGTCTCACACAAATACTTTTGGTGCATGGCTGTATTGAAACATTTTGCCTTGAGTTTGTCTCACACCAAAAATAAATTTGTTTTCACCATACATAAAATAAATACAGAATATCTTTTGTGCCAGTAATATATATCCTTGCCTTTTCTTTTCCTTCCTCCTAACATAAATAAAATTCAGGGCCTTGATTTTTAAACAGTCTCTCATTTGCATAAATTCTGTGAATTTCAGAGACAATCACATAGGAAAAACGTTTTATTTTACGATGGATAACCTGTTCCAGCCTTGTGATTTGGAGCATGGTGGGGAGATGCAGAGGAATAAGAAAAAAGGATGAAAATTGGGAATTAAACTGTACAAATAACACCAATAGTGCATATTCCTAAACTATTACACGTTTTGTTAAACCATTTTTTTATTATTATTATTCAGTTATGGTTTGGGGATCTCAAAGGGTCTGATACTATAGGAAAATAAGCTGAAGAAAAACATATTCACACAAAACTTACCTGTCAAGTAGAAGCTTTATGCACGATAAAGGCACATACAAAGCAGGCAAAGATTCAGAGTTTCTTAAAGCATTTAAAGAGTTATCCTGATAAAGACAACTGTGAGGTTCTGACTGAGATAAAATTTTCCAACTCATTTACAGATGTTCATTAACTCCCGCAATCAGCACATCATTTAAGTTTTTTCTTTTTCTTCTCTCGTTTCTTTTAATTGAAGCATATAGTCCCCAACCCCCCTAACAACCCTTACCTGAGTTTTAATCCCTGGAAAATAATATCATTTTTGACCTATGACTGACCCTTTATTTTTCTCTCCCTGCAGAAGTAACTGGTTGTAAATACATGTTCTCTAGCTACACTTGCAATGTGCAGCCGAAAAATTACTCCTAAGAGCAAGATTTATTTTCTTCACTTAATGTTCACAAGGTTTACATAGGTTCAGTGTTAGAACATATGGACTAGGAGGACGCACCCCTTGGAAAAAATCAGGGTAATCTCGACTTTTTCTTGGAAAAGAAATGATCTTATTCACTTACTATAAAGACATTTTTGCTTTCCCTGGGGGTGGGGAGGAGATGCAAAGAATTCTGAAGATTTCAGTTAAGACCATGAGACCTTAAATTAAAGGTTTAAAAAACACTTAAGATTTTGTCACTCTGCTTTTTTGTTTGTTTAAATTGAAAGATTTATATAAACTGAAAAACTGTTGAGTGTTAGTTAACTAAGGTAATTATTCCACTTGCATAAAGTAACGCAAATACTCCTTCGATAAGTGTAATTTGGAATTTAAAGTTATTCATTTACAAATTTACTGGCTAATTTGTGGTTAAATGGTGAACTAATTAAGTAAAGCTTCTATCCTCCTTTCAAAGAACAGTAGTTCCAAGTCAGAATGATAAAGCCATCTAGGATGGGAGCTAATTAGGTTCAGCATCTTAATTGCGCTTGTTACTTCAGAAGGAGAAAGTCCAGCTTTTTTCTGTTGTTGCTTGTTTTTTTGGTTGGTTGTTTTTTTTTTGGTTGGTTGTGTGTGTGTGTGTCAGAAAATAGGAGGAAGAGCTGTAGAACATATGAACTAAATGCCTGCTGTAACATATTTGATCCTTTTACAGTAACTGCAAAATTACAATGGAAAAGATACCCACATATTGACTATCAAGCCCAAATAGATGAAGGAAGCCAAATTCCACGTGGTCATTCTGTATTTAATCATCATCTACATATGAGTCTTTCTAACACATGGAAGACATGGCCAGAGCTGGCACTGAATTTTGCACTGATTGCTCATGACCAACAGCTCTATAGCTGCTGCAGCACATGCCTGGAGCACCACTGTCTAAGCAAGCTTTGGGAGCTCTTGCTGCTGTCTGGTACAGCTAACTGGTACAGTAGCTATTGTGAACACAGGCTTAAGTGAGCTACTTCTCTACTTTCTGACTGCATCAATGCACTGACCATGATGTCCTGGGATACATCTTTGCTCACAGACAAAGACTAACACTGAAAGCCATATCACTGCTGTGCTCATGAAGTGACGCATCAAAAGAAGAATAGGCTTTTTAATCAATAAAATGCTGCATTTCCCTGAGGAATGTCATGTCAACTATATGTCCACCTCAGAATAGAGTTTACTCTCAAGGTGATTGGTGAAGGCTGTCCAAGTGGATTAAAAACAACACTTTTATTGGTCTCAAACCTGGAACCACTCTGAACACTATTTTTAAGTTCAAGAGCCCCCCAAATGAGCCCTGGACTTACGGCAAAGGAAGAAAACTCTTGTCCACAGAGATGATGTGGTCACTTCCTTGAAAACCATGAAATTAAGAAGAGACAGTTTTGCTGGGAGGACAGAGGCATAGGAGCAACAGTAGCACAGCCACCTCATTACACAGGGATTAGTGATTATACAGTAATGAGCAGTGCTTATGTTAATCAGCCAAAGATATATTACTGTAACAGGCAACTATGCAGCAACATACTATGACTAGTCTCAATCTCTCATTTTCAAACTTGTCAAAACGGAGAGGGGAAAATGTTTTCAATTGGCCCCTTTCCAAATGAAATCTGAAAACATACAGAGAATAGCTGGTACAGAGACTTATGTCAGGCTTCTTAAAGAAAGCTTGAATAGAAGTTATCAGACAAATATTTTTCCCAGTATTTCCATGAGATATGGAGGCAGAAAGGTGACTACAACATTATGAAAAAAATATCACAGTCTACTTAGAGTAACCTTAGTTTTTAAAGAAATGTTTGATTGAGGATTCTGTCTCATTTTCATGCTACAGCTGGGCAAGCTTTTTGATTCCCAGGAACAAATAAAGGAAGAAACACTTTTTTTTTTTTTTTTTTTAAACAAGAACTGAAAATTTCTTGAAGTAAATTATTCTAAAAACAATTTAGAGTTCAAAACTGATGAATCAAACTCACTACATGCGGATACATTGACAGATATTTGGAAAAAAACAATATTAATGCTCGACTATCCTCTTACTCTAACCTACATTTGCTTAGGGAAATAAGGCTTAAATCCAAATTTAGTTCTAGAAGCTTTCAGAAATTTAGAATAATGTTCCCCATATATTTCTCTCAAAAAAGAAATATTAAAATATTTGTCAATATTAAGTCAGAGCACTAAGAAATTAGCAAGATTTTTCTTCTGTTACATTTGTACAGTGCTGCAGTTAGAGACATATTTAAGCAAAACATCTTATTAATGAGTTGTTACTTTCTATGTATATTTCAGTCCAGTAGCCAGATTAAATCCCAATTTATAAGACTGGAAAGAGTCCAAAATAGGAAATCGGTATAATTCCTTAACAGATTTTTTTTTTTTTTTTTTGAGAGAGAAAGAGTAATTCTGAAGTACATTACAAAGCCTTCTAATGAAAATCAATGGCATTTTAAAGTTAAAGGTTTAGAGTTCAATCAAAGATTTTAAATGTCAAAACCAGCAACACGTGCTTCAAATTTTGACTTTCTTTTGTATGCCCAAATTGGCCTGGTCCGTTCATCACCTCAAGGCAAAGAAGTGACTTTCTGAGCTGTCACCAAGCAACTTTGGCTAATGAGAAGTCCCCATATGCCTGGATGTGGAGCACCAGATAACATATTCTGGCGGGTTATCCATCCCCAGTTTGAAGGCCCATTTTCTTTGCATTTGCTCTTAAGTGCCCTCTCCCTAAGAGTACCCTCTCCTCAGCCAGCAGCTGGCTTACAGGGTGCCTCTGGACTCCCTCTAGAGCTGCTGTCCAGAGGAAGGCTATCGTCAGGCCATGGCCAGCACCACAACTCTGGATTCAGGGCTGGCCAAAACACACTTTATACGATCATACATCTGCTTTAGATGTAACTGCAAATATCAATAAGGGTCAGGAAGGGGTCAGGAGAGTTATTTCCAATAGCTGTACACTGACTTTGCAGTGACCTATTTTCTACAGCTTTGCAGTAGCTTACTTTGCTACATCTTAATGCTGACTCTGCAAAGACTTGCTTTAACCGTAAGTGATAAAGGTCTAAGTAAAATAAGCGGTCCCTGTGCAGTTACATGGCAAGCCATTTAGAAGAGAAAGAGTTGCTGAACACAGGGTTTACAAACATACAAGAACCCACAGCAGAGCCCACAATTCAAGCACATTAACAATTTTAAGTACATGTATACTATTGAGTATTCTTAAGTTCAAAATATGAATTTTCACAATTTTGAATGAACAAATACTGAAATGAACAACAAAAACTGATAACATTGAAAATTAACTTTCAGAAATCACCTTTATGTCAGTATCATATATATATATATATTTTTTTTTTTCACAGAATACTCTATCTTGCATCCTTTCAAGTTTCCTTTATAGAATTACAAAATTTAAGAGATCAAGTAAATCATGTTTGCTTAGGAAGACTAATTCTTTCCTGTATTGCAGGAAATCAGTAACATAAGTGGGATCAGCCTGCCAAATAAGTAACTTTTAATCTCTATCAAATCTCTCACTGCAGAAACCATTAACATTTTTGACCTTTGCATCACAGATTGAGTTTATGTGAACAAACCGATCCTTCTGTGTATGAACTAATGATTTTCTTTCACTCATATCTGTTTAACGAACAAAAACATGCATATCCACTACCTAACATTACCATTGAAATAAGTTAAATTTACTTCTGCTTATTCAGCCTGTTCATTCACACACTGAAATTACTCTGGTCTTAGCTACAAATAGAAAAAAAGAGTAGCAAGTATTAAAATTCTGGTCTTCCTTGATCTGCTGAATGGTCATCTAAATACAACTATAAAGAGAAGTTTCAAAAAAATTCAAGAAAAGTATTTTTGATTGTGAAAGTAGAGGGCTGTTCTAGAAAACATGCTCTATCTCAGGTAATTTAAATCATCATCATCAAGGAAAATGCTCAGTTTACAGCTGTGTAAGACAAGGTCATTTCCCCCTTTTTTCCCCCACTTCTGTAGACAGCAGCAACACAAATTAAAAATCAGTATTTGTTCAGGGAAATATTTTGCATAGCATCAAGCAGTAACCCCAAAACTGAATCATCTATCTTGGAATTTCAGAAATAACCTAAATTTTAACAAGTTGCTACACCAGAGAATGCTACCCCTAAACGTTTCCAGTTCTTATTGTTTTTAAACTGGAGATGTACCTACTCTTTTTCACATACTGCAACAGAAGGCCTGCCCTAACAACAGTGAGTTCTTCCAAATTCACCCATTGTTAACCTATATACAGCTTGCAGCCAAATCACACCAACGCCAAAGAGTACACAACATGAAATTCCATCTTCCCAAGACAGTAATTTGTATATCCACAAAACGGGTAGAGGCTTATGGAAGAGGTGACAAATCCTGAAGCACTTTCAAAATTGTCCTCCTCCACATACATACCTACACCAAGTTCAAATAATGAAAAGAACTGCCAGGAGCAGCTGAAAACTGAATGCACTCTACATATGGTATGAAGGCTTGTAGCAACGCTGACCATACTCAAGCATCCTCTCTGCTAGAAGAAATGAAACACAAGAAATAAAGGGAATGAGACAGTCAGACTCCTAGTTACAGGTCAAGTATTTTATCCCTAGTTCTCACTTCACCTCCCCTGCTTTCTACCACCTGCCTAAGTATCTTCCCAGGTGTAGGTGATTAGCAGGACAAGATCTTGCTCATCATGGTGAGTCAGGTTTCCATCAGATATTTTTCCACCTGAAATCTCAGTTGACTATGCTGATGTAATAAAATTAAGTTCATTGGGACAAGGATTATCTTATAATTAGCTTAATTCAGTCAACACAGCCACAGATTCACATTTATTCTACTATAAAAGAAAGGCAGAAATACTACTGATTGTAAATAGTACAGCAAGTCATTATAAAATGAGTCCTTTTTTGGGCCCCCAAACCTCTGAAATAGTATTGTACAATTGTGACTGAAACCTGTATTTTCTCACCATTTAATTTACAAGCTTTATATTACTTTACTGTTGCAACCAAGTAACAAGCCTGTGTGAGAGAACAAAGAAACAATATGAAGATAATTACATACTATTGCATATGGTGAAATTGACTGAAGCTCAAAGCTGCTTGGATTTCTTTTAAAATACATTTTTTCCTACAAGAGTAGTAAAAAGCCTTTTCCTTAGACACAATTTGAGGCAGGCTGGTAAGTACCTCTTACATTTATTTCAAGATGAACTCTTAAATGCAAATTATCATCCTTTAACATAAATCTAGCACTACAGCATGGATTGAGCAGCCCTCAATGCCATGCTGCAGAAATGGCTGAAGGAGACAGGCTCTGTATCATCTCTCCTCTAGGCTGCTCTCGCTCCCTAAATTGCTAGGGGAGAACAGTAGTGACAGCCCTCTCTCTTGATACCTTCTTGGTAAATGAACTGAAGAGAATAACACGAATAGTGACAACGGTTGCCTCCTGGCCGTGCTGCTGGAAATCCCAGGGGAAAGGGCAAACTCAAGGATTTAAGGACTATTTAACGTTCTCAATGCTCCTTTGTATTTTTATTTCAGGCAAAGGTCACACAGAATAAATTCATTATTTAAGGAAGGAGTAACATAAAATGATGACTGCATTAAACTTAGCATAACAAGATGGTCACAAGAGGTGATTTTTCCTGATACATGTAGTGTTGTTCTGGCCTCACCTTGAATATTGTGTATACTTCTGAGTTACACAAGATAAAAGGGATACTAATGTACTTGAAAGCATCCAGAGGAAGGCAAAAAAAAAGCTGGTGAAAGGGCTGGAAGGCATGTCCTGTGAGAAGAGGCTGAGGACACTTTGGTTGTCTCACCTAGAGAAGGGGAGGCTGAGAGGTGACCCCGTGGCTCTCTGCAAGTCCCTGAGGAGGGAAAGTAAGTGCAGATGGACACACTGGTCTCTGCTCCCTGGTCACCAATGGCAGAATGGGAACAGCGCAAAGCTGTGCCAGGGGAGGGTCAGGCAGGACATGAGGAAAATATCTCTTATCATGAGGGTGGTCAAACACTGGCACAGGCTTCCTAGCGAGGTGGTTGATGCCCTGTGCCTGTCAGTGTTCAAGAGGTATTTGGACAATGCCCTCAATAAGATGCTTTAACTTCTGGTTAGCCCTGAAGAGGTCAGGCAGTTGGGCTAGATGATCTTCCCTTCCAACTGAACTTTTCTAAGTATTGTGGTGGCCTTAAAAATTTGTTAACTTCAGAGTTTGCTCTCTTTCCTCACTCCTACTTGTATCTACTTCTTAATTCCTGCTGTAATACTGTAAGTATTCTTACTCTCAAATTCACCCAGGCGACAATTATCAGAGATGCTACACTGAATAATTTAATTAAAGTAAGGAAGTCCTTAATATAAATAAGTGCATATTTCACAAAACAGAACAGAAACAGAGGAAAGAAACCCTGATCCTGAAAGTCATATGGAGGATATTTATCCAGTTAAATCAAGCTGAAAAGACAGTGAGGTCTGCAGCAGATAGCTTCTTCCTGCTCAACCTACTGCAGGCAGCTGCGGACTGCAGTGGGCTGGCATGCTGGGACCATACTGGAGGATTCCCTGACCTGAACAATGGATCTCCACATTAACAGATCTTGCCTAGAGATGTTTTTTTTTTTTTTTTTTTTTCCTCCTGTCTTAACATAGGAAGAAATAGAGTACTTAAAATAGTAAAAGAAATATAGGAATGATGTATTTTTATCTCTGTGATAACAGTTCCAAAAATATCTTTTTTAATAAAAAGAAATTAAATTTACGCATACGAAAGCAGTATGTTTGCATATAAGACAATCATTTATTTATTTTTTTCCTATGGAGAAAGTAAATACAGGCACCTAAAACTCTGGAGCTCACATTCCATATAATACTGTCTTAACCATGAAGTAGAGCACTTCCAGTGTTGTGCATCTCCCTTCAGAACAGATACATGCAGAAAAGTGCAATATGCTTACTTCTACTGACAGATCAACCTCTTGTTTCTTGGTCATTATGGGCTTCTGCCCATTTATAAAAATTATTCTCAAACCTATGGGATAATTCTGTAAAGGGTAATACTAAAGACAGGCTAAGATTGGAGCATGGGGTTTAGGTGCATTCACAGGGCACAATTTGCAATCAGCAAGCAACTTGGTCAGAGGCACATAGTGGCTCATGGATTTGAGAACATATTTAATAAACTTGGTGGCCTTTTTTAATAAAATAAAATTTCCTCTCCCCTTCTGTTCCTTTTTCCCCTCTGCCTCTCACACATAGTAGGTTTTTCAAAAAATTTTCCTTTCATTTCATCAGGTCTTGGAAAGGGAAGCAAGCAGTTACCCCTTTAGGTCTCCATTTCTATCTCCTAGGATATCCTGACTCCTATCCTCACCCCAATTACATATCACCAGATAGCAGAAACACGCCAAGCACTGCTGCAATGGTACATCTCAAAAATACTCTGTCAGTCTCTATGTGCACATCTCTGCTAAAGAAAAACATCTCCCAGAACCAAGAAACAAGAAAGGGACACTCCTAGGACAAATTCTCCACCAGAAGAATGATAAAGAGACATTATGTATCTTTGCATTTTCTCAAAAATGTAACCTACTCTAAGCTTGAGTAAGTAGCAAAACTCTTGGGAAATTCAACTTCATTGGACTAAGATATTTTATAAGAATTTAGGACTGTTATTTTTTTCTTGTTATGTCTCATTAGCAATACCCATCTTGTTCACTAAACAGGCTACCAGGATGAAATTTCTCATAAATGCTCAACCTGCCAGTCCTACAGCACAGGTTTTTCTCTACAACTACATTTCACAGATAAAGTGTGCTGTTTTACCATTTAATTTCTATTATAGTTGCAATGGGGAAGTATTAATTATATATTCACTTTCCAACTATGAAATTTAAGCTCTTCCATTCTTTCACAAAAAAAATATTATTTTCCAGGTGGAGAAAACAATTCTTTTAACTGCTATACAAACTGGTATTACTAGAAAAAATAGCTCAGCAATGTCTTTAAAAGAACAAAAGCAGAAGTCCCCTACTCATTGTGCAGCTTTTCTTGGACTCTGAGAAGTTTGACTCAGCTCAAAAACAGTAATTACTGAAGGATTTCTGAAATTTTATCTGTTTTGTTAACTATACCCCCCACCCTCTGTTTATTCTGTAAGTGTGTCATCTGTCAAGTAGATGAAAAATCACTTAGCCACAGCTCAGTTCTTGTCCTACGTGGTAACTGGCAGCTTAGAAATACTTGTTTCTAATTAAGACACAAGACCCACAGCAGCTTGTTTCGCAGACAAGAAAATACATGATGATAATTATCCAGGTAATAGAAACCACTGAAGAATAGCTGTATTTACTGACAAAACAAAACAAAAACACACCAAGAGTTTTCCCTAGTGCTTAGCAAGAAAAAGTACACAACAGTAAGAAGCCAATTAGATTTCAAAATATGAATCTCCAAGACTTTCCTTTATAGTACTACTAAAAAGATATGTTCCTGCAAGTCTTTCTCATGCTGCTAACTCCAATGACATTTTTTTTCAGATTTTCAGTTAATAAAATCAATTCTCCAAACATGGTTTAATGAAATTTGAAACAAAGAAACACCTGGGGGGGGAAAAAAAAAAAAAATATGAAGAAAAGTCATTGTATAAAGCTACAATGGAAGCAAAAGTAACTAAATAAATGTAACATTTTCTAGATTCTTTCATGAGGTATAGCTAGGGAGCTAGATGGATGCCAGTTTTTAGTAGTGGTTAGTCGTATCAGGATGCATCTTATCACTGCAATAGAGAAGTAACCACCAAGATCAAGATGAGAGCTACAGAATACGGAGATTAACATTTCCATTGTTAAGACAAGTGAAGGATTGTGCAGTCTGTGAGCATTCCCCAAACCATATGCCTGCAATGGTCTCCTTAAGTCATTGCTTTCACAGTCAAATTTGACATTAAGGTGGAAGCCAAAGAACAAATAGAAACCCTGATATGATGGCAGCTTCCACTTGCTGTCAACCACAAATTTTCTTGTGCACAAGTTTGAAGTATCAGAAAGTTAAAGAATGAGATATGATCATGTCTAGCTGTTTTTTTTTTTTAAATCAACTTTTTTTTTTTTTTTTTTTTTTTGAGCTGGTGGTTGTATGTATCCTAAAACAACAATTGAAAGGGTAACAAAGAAAGGATTTTCAAACCCCGCCACCTCCATTTTCAAATCTGTTAGTTCCTCTTTCAAAACACCCCTAAACACATCCAACAATCAGCTGAGGTTCTGGCAGAGGCATGCGAGTAGCAACCAGGGTCCTCATGTTCTTGTGAATGGCATATACCATGTTGCTAAAAGCAACCAACACCATCTTAGGACTTCAAAAAAGCTCACTGATATCTATTAGCTTTGAATGCAAGCAGATTTCCTCAGAGTCCTCTGGCAAGTAATTTCTAAATGGACAACAGAAAGTATTTAATGAGTGCCCCAGTAGATACTGTTTTATCTTCTTTTACTGACACCTTTCCAAAAAACACATATTAAAAAAATCATCACAGGCTCCAAAAATTAAGATTTTCTTCTGGCAAAACTGTGACTTTAGCTAAATTATTGAAGCCTGTCACACTTTTGACAATCAGCACATACAGAATTATTACACTGACTTATCACCTTCCATAAGCGATTGCTTCAGTGTGCTTTCTCCCGTATTCTAGAACAGAGTAAGAACTATCACTAAGCACATCTTAATTTGATGTTAGCTACCTGTCAAATCAACCTGTCTCATAAACTCCATTGGTGAGAATATTTTGTTATCTTCAAGTGTATTTTAAAACAAGCATTTGATCATTGAACAGGAAGAATCTTTGCATGTAAAACATTACATTATTCACAATACATCCTTTTCTTTCTCTGAATGGCTTCAGAATCTTCCTACAAATTCTCATAATACCATTTCAAGTGACTTAAATTCTTATTTTTGCTCTTGTTTTGATAAAAACAATTCTAACTAACACATACAAATAAGAGTGATCATTAAGTTGAACTACATGTCATTACACATAGATGTAAGGGACCACCAAGAAAAGTTTATTGCACAGAAGCGGACAAAAGAACAATAACTGTGTATGGTATGGAGACCTCCAACAAATAGGCAGAAAGAAGTCTAAATGCTTTCTATATAATACAGTTGCATAAAGAATGCTAAAATTAGCAATAAGTACAGTGTTTACTAACTTATTAATCACAGCTGATCACAAATTTCTTAGCTTTCTGTTTTGGGAAACAGCATGGTTATACAAATTTCTTCCCTTTTTTTAAAACCTGGTACAACATATGTTATAAACTTCAACATTTTTTTTCACTATAGGTGTTTCAAGGAGAAAGTGTAAGGTGAACAGAATGAAATAACTGTATTTAGCTGAATATAAAACTCAGATTTCATTAGGTTGTGATCATACAATGGATCATACTTATGATCCATTGATAGATGGTCCTCTGTCATTGACTAGTTTTGTAGCTTTTTTTTTTTTTTAAAAAAAAAACAACCTTCCCTCTCCCCCCCTTTAAATGAGCAAGTAAGTATTTAAGACCAAAGCCAGCTGAACTAAGGAGTGTACATGCTTAATTGCATCACATCTTTGACTTGACAGCATATACGTGGGCTCTTGTTTTTTTCAAGTGTTATTTGTTTGGCTTAATATATTAACGTTGCTTTTCACCACACCATGTAAAGATAATACTAACAATAGCCTTGATTGTAAAAATGTTGGTGTTTATTTATCAGTATAAATATGTTAATAGTATATTAATGCTGAAGCCTGGAAATTTTGATTAAGTATGTTTCATATGGATATATATCTTGATAAGACTTCGAAGTGTTTTCTAACATGGTCTGTGAGCATTTAACTGGACAAAGACTACCAACCAAAATGTAAAGTCATCACTTTTTAAAGCCATCGTGCACTTTCTTCTCATATATATCAATGCAAAGGACACAGTGGGAGACAACCATCTTCCAGCCACAGGCGAAACATGGTAACTACTAACATTTGTTTTAGAACAGAAGGGAAGATGGGAATCACGTGTCAAACATCAACAAAGAATAAGCCAAAGCAGCTTATCTTCACTTGGAATGCTTTTTATGGAATACATTCCCTGCTTCAAGTTTTTGTTTTATAAAAATGTTTCTGGCAGATGCAGTCAGGTCTATAGATCCCTTTCATTGTCCTCTTCATTCCACCCACATGCTTTCCAGAGAAGTCTGCTGGATGCCATACCCACAGATCAGATTTAATATACATTGAGTCAGGAGTGGAAAGAAGTGCATAAAGCTCTGTAAGTTCATTAGTATTTCTAGAGTTCTGCTCCTACCTCTCTTGCAGTCATCACATATTTGCTATTAGCATTAATTTATTCAAATATGAAGAAGCTGTTATAGCTGTTCTCTATCTGCAGTTCTTGAAACATGTTGTGATAATTAAAAATCCCACACACACTGAAAAAAGTTACAGCGAATAAATTTGTTACAATATCCTCATACCCTATGCTCACTTGCTGCATTCAAAGCACATTATGTTAAATTACATGCCATTAATTATATACTGGATATTTTCTACAGGCTATTACAAACTGCCACCAACCACACAGGACAAAAAAGTTTGCTAATTTAAGGAGCTCACTTTCTTGACATGATTATTTGAATGGCATTTGGACTTCAGTTACCTACTCAGGTTGTCCAGCAGGAGATGAATCTTGAATATGTTTGAATTAATTAAACACTGAATACTTTGTATGCAGACACTTGCTTGTACTTGGCAACTTATCTGAAGTATAAAGTAGTCTAATTTTTTCAGTCTGAAACATTTCCTTCTGATCTTATTACATAGAAGTATCATTATGAAGTTACTGAACTAAATACCTAGGCATATATGATATGCCTTCATATGCTTTCATCTTCATGAAGATTGAGCGTCTTTGAAGGACTATTTTGTTTATGAGAGAAGAGTAAGCTCAGAACAGGATACCAATTCCGTAGGCAAGAAACAATAATGAAGGAATTTAGTGCCAAATTGAATGCTGAACTACCACTGAAAATCAACAAAACCAGAAGCCAGATAGAAATCACCTGTGCCCTTTTCCAGTAAGCAGATTTTTTTGTTTGTTTGTTTCATGCCTTTATAATCATTTCAGTGTCTTAGATGATCAGTATGAATCAATCAACAACTGATCACTGACAGGCTGTCAGATTATGACATCATACAGTTAAGGTTTGAAAAGGTGGCAAATCCTGAGTACAACCCACATTTAGGTAATAGGTTGCTTCTTGAGGCAAAACATGGTAGTTTCAATAGTCAGAATTTCATCTTCTGTCTCCAGTAGTGGCCAAAACCAGTTCTCTCATATGTTCTCCTCAACTCTAGTGGAAAAATTGTGTTTAACAGCTCTCAATGGACGTTCTTCTTCCATTATTTTTCCATGTGCTTTTTAACACAATGATTTAATGTAACTAATACTTATTTTATTATTTTGTTTAAATTGACAGCCACAAGCAGCAGTATCACTTAACTCCCCTTTTTAGGGGAGAACCATTCTCTCACATTTTCAACCCGTTTCCTTGGTTGCTTCATTTGATAACCACCTGTCTGCAAATGGAAGAGATAATAGCTATCCCTTCTCTAGACTGTAGGTCCCAACCACCCCTCAGAAAAGCTGCACCATACTCTGAAAATTCTTCCCATTCTCTGCGCATTTTTCATCTCTACAATAATTTTGTGTCACTGCATAATTCTAGTGATTGGTCAGATGAATCTCTCCAATCTGACATGTTGGCTCACAAAAAAATTTTTTTTTTTTTTTGCTTGATCACCTACAAGGAAGTCCATGAATTTTGACTGAAGACATTCACTTCAACTCCTTCTCTGTGTCTTCCTTGGTTAACAGAATCATAGTATAATTCATATATCAAAGGCCTTAGGAGGTCACCTACTTCCACCTCCTGCTCCAAGCATGGTCAACAATGAATTAAGAACAGGTTGCCCAGGGCTTTGCCAGGCAGCACTTGAAAACTCATAAGATAGAGATTGTCTAGGCAAGTTCTCTTTCAATGCTTAATTATCCTCACAGTGAATGGTTTTTGTTCTTGCGGTATTTTTCCCTCAAGTCAGAGCCTCTTGGTTTACGTACGTTGTTTCCCATCTTCTGGCCATGCACTTCAGTAAACAGACTGGCTCTGCTTCTTGATTACATCCCCATAGGTATTGGAAGGTTGTCGTTAGGTTCTCTCAACATTGAAACTTCTTCTCTAGTCTGAAGAAGCCCCATTACCTCACCTTCTCCTTAGAGGACACATAAGTCCAACCTTGGTGG
The DNA here is from genome assembly GCF_964035555.1 of Netta rufina. Taxonomy (NCBI): domain Eukaryota; kingdom Metazoa; phylum Chordata; class Aves; order Anseriformes; family Anatidae; genus Netta; species Netta rufina. The sequence goes on along the minus strand of NC_140124.1, from coordinate 82,870,924 downwards.
CCCTCCACTGAAAACATCTGAGTCAACTGATGTCTCTCTTGCACTGGGCAAGGGGGATCGGGAGTGTCCGTACCTGGACACAATAATCCAAGTGCAGTGAGTGCTGAGAGAGAGGGGAATTAAACGTTCCATCAACATGCTAATACAGCCCAGGATGCTGTTGGCTCAACTGCTGCCAGGGTAAACTGCAAGATCATAAGCTAAAAAGCCTACTGAACTTTAAAAACAGTTTCCTCGTCTCTTGCCCACCTCTGATGAGAAATTTCACATCATTCCTTTGGGAGAGGTGGCACTTCTTACATGTTTATAATACTGTCTTGACTGGATTTTGTAGGTGCTACCACAGTAGGAATTGCTATTGTAAAGACAAATGAACAATTCTCCTTACCTTCATGGCTAAACAACATTTGAATATGAGAGAAACACTTTCTCAGTTCACCTTCTATAACCATGCCTGAACCAGTGGAGAACAACTGAACTTGTTGATTAGGGACAGATGGAGAAATCACAGGCATAAAAACCCCTGTCTCACCATGGAACAAACCTTCTTGTTTTTCCTACAGTGATGGAGGAGCAGTTCTACTGTTCATGTGATGAGGAAAATAAGATCATAGAAATTTGGTCCTGGCTCTGATAGGTATTTGATCGGGGATATTATAGGCTCTAAAGTGTTTGGGATAGAGATTGTACTCAAGAATTGCCTGTTTAGGGAATATATTTGCCAGACAGACAGTAAACAGTGTGAAAAAAGAAAATCACAGTTAAATAGAATAATAATTTAAACAGCAAAGATGCTTGTCTTAAATTTTGTCAAAAAGATGCAATTGCTCACTGTAGTCTGACACGTTAGAGGCTAGGTTCTTTTGCTTGAACTGCTCTTGACAGATTTTAATGTTAATTGGTCTGGGGAACATGCCAGGCAACCTAAAACGTTTGCTGCAAAACAAATGTGAAGGAAATATGGTTCAGGATGGGGAGTCTCACAATTCACAATAGCAGAGAACAAACACCATTCTTTACAGGGAATGACGAGTAAGTTGAAGAGAAAAAATATTTTTAAGAAGTGGCAAGCAACAAGCGACTCTGACACAGAATTTACTTCCTGTACATTAAGCAGCAATAAAACATTAATTTCACTATAGTAGAAATGCTGACTATAAACTACAAGGTCTCAGCAAAAACACAAAGCAGTTGCAATCAGCAGGATCTTTTCTGTAAGCAAATTACCATTTACAGCTAGCTGAAAAAGTTCAAGGAAGGAAAAGCAAGGGAAACGGAGTCATGAACAAGTCCCTCAGAGAAAAGGCAACACTGTCTTTCTCTTCTCACAGACAGAGACGCTCACCTAACCTCTCATCCCCCATGCCACGTCTGCCAGACAGCTACTACCTAACTGGAGAACATTAGCTGGGATGCTCATTGTTGGGATTGCGTAATGGCACTGTAACTTGGCACACTGAATAGACCAGTAGCAACCACGGGATTTTTGACCAAGGCAGTGCCCTCATTTCTGAAGGAAGAGACCTTGGAACAGCACCCATAAACAGCACAGCTTGTGCTAGCTGTACAGCCAGCAGTATTTCAGACTTTGCAGCACACACTCAAATAGCTCTGCAGCTCCAGCAAAAATCTTCATCACATAATGACAAGCAAGTCTTCTACTTTGAAATTGCTCAGTTTTCTGGTATGAAATGGAAGGGGGGGGGGGGGGGTCTGTTAAATACAGAGTATATTGGATGCCCAATTCTCACTCAATTTCATAAATGAATGAGAATTCATAATTTTTCATAATACAGGTGTACACAGTTATGTAACAGATTTGCAAACCTACTAAAGTTGAGAAGACATATTCAAATAAAGCTGCAGAGATGTGGATTTTACTCAAGGAGATCTCTCTGGAAGGACACTTGCCTCCCAGACCTGACCAGGACACGAGAGCATGTGCAATAAAAAAAAATTGTAATTTTGCAGAGTTTTTTTTTTTTTTTTTTTTTTTAATTTGCTATTGCCTGCATCAGAATGTACCATACATCAGGAAAGGATGCAGGTACTTTCCTCAAACTAAAGACATAAAGTACTTCGATAGACACGGGAGGGTGGAGGGACGGCAGAGACGAAGGGAGGAAAGTGAGAACCTTCGTGTTCTACTTTTTGAGTAAAGTCTGAACTAAATCTGTTTCTCCCATGAGAAACCAATATAATGACATTAAGAGGATTCTGGCCAAAGAGAGGAAGAATCTCATTCATGGACATGCAGGAACGTAGAGAACTAATTGACCCAAGCTATTTAACCCTTCAGAAAGAAAACCAGTACCAAAACACAGGCACAAACAACTGCAAAATATCATTCTCTTTAAGAACAGAAAATAAGCTACACCGACTGTCAGTCTCTCTACCATTTACAAAAACAAAATGACTATTTACCCAAATACAAAGGCTCAAACACTAACACAACCCACCATTTAGCAGGCAGATGAAATAAGGCAATGACAGACAACAAACAAGAATTCTGTAACAGCAGAGAATGAAAACAAAAGTGAAAGGCTTTATTTCTCTGAAATACATTAGCTTAGCACCCACAGATAAACAAGGACATTTTTTCACATACCTGAAAGATTTAAAGAAATCCTTTCCATCTGAATCCTCCAGTATAGATAGTTTATAGCAATCAATTGATAAATTCATCATCTGTGTATATACTTCTCACATTTCACTGAAAGCTAAAATTCATAATTAAGAAGTTACTCATTTTGCTTTTTCTAAAGTTATTTAAATATTTACAATCAGGTTAGTTTTTAAATCATGAGAGCAAATTTAAATGTAAGTATTTAATTGAAAAAAATCAAGTGATTAAATATTTTCACACAAACCTTGACATCATGTCACCAGTATTTAAAAAAAAAAAAAAAAAAAGGTTAATTTTAAAAAATTGTATTGCAATGTGTGCCACTTTTATATAGTACCAGTTAAAAGTTAATGTTTTTATAGCAAAATTGTGTCCAAATATTTTAAGATCATTCGCATCACAGGAAAAAAAGTTTTAGATGCAGCTTACTTCTCGAGGCTGGCATTAATGAGCTGCTACTAACTACTATGATTCACTAATGTTATTAATCCCCCCAGCTCTTCAACACAGTAGCACAGAGGCACCCACAAGGCCTTCCTTTCAGAAGTATCTTCCCATTTATAAGGGACCTACTCCAACAGACAAATCGAGAAAATACCTGCTTGCTTAGTTCACACGCTCTTCCAAAAAAGCTCATAAAAAAGGTTAATATATCTCACATATGCTTAAAGCCATACACACTTATATTACAACAACGTATATTTCTTAGCTCTGCTACATGGGACTGAAAAACACCCATTTGTTGCGAAAGTTTTGCAAATCCTACTATGCAAATGTAAAATACCATTTCTGGAGTTACTTGCTAGGTTGGGAACTCAAACCATTGCCCATGATAAACTTAACACTCCAGTTATCAGCTTTTCATAGTTGGCATGATCAATCTAACCTATGAATACCTCTGACCTACAGATACCAGTCTAAGGAGTAAGGTTTCCTCTGGAGGGGTAGAGGCAGGGAGCCAAAGCCTAAGAAACAAGACTGCCTCTCTGGAAGAGCAGGTAGAGAACCATGGTTTCATCATCCCATACACAGCATTGCAAACGAAGAGTGAACCACTCAACCCCCTCAACCAGATGTGCCCATGCTTTTCAGTTTTTTTATGGAGCTATTGTACGAGATACAGCAGAGACTGCAAAGATTAAGATCAATACAACTAGCAGACTAAAGGAAAAAAGTTCTATCCATTTTAAAGAAATATTCATTAAAGAATTTGTAAAACCAAATTTCAGTAGGTAGAATCTGAATACAGCACAAATTCACAGGAATTTCCTAAGCTAGGGGAAATACACAAAACAATACCTTAAGTAGTGACAAATACAGTTTATTGAAACTACATTGTTAAATCTTTATTGTATAAAAATTTAATTGAAAATTAAAATTTTAGGCTTTTAAAAGAAATCTCATTTCTACTATACATTTCCCTTCCTAAGTAATTTACTGACATGTTTGAATGTTCAGATACAAACCTATTAATAAAAAAAAGGAACCTGTAGCTGGCAGACTCAGCATCATCCTAGCGCTACTGCAACAGATTCTTACTATTCATTTGTTACACTCAAGTGTGAGGAAGAACTTCTGATATGATAAGGTTTATTTGCCATTTCAGGACTTTGAAGAGCATAAATATTTTTTAATTTTTACCATAATATGGTGGAAGTATGAAGCTAGTACAAGTATCACTAAGAAAAATTACAAAATAAGTTTTGTAAAAATATAAAAAAATAGTAAATAATAAATATTGTGAGATTTTCTTTAACATAACATAGGAAGGCATATGTTGATATAGAGAAAAAATTACCACATAACCTAATTATTCAGTAATCCTACAGAGAGAAGAGTGGCTTACATTTTTAGTACCAAAACTTTTCAATTCACCAGCAGAAAGGAATTACTGAAACCACCTTCAAAAAAGAGAGGAAGAAAGTACACAAATGAAGTTCTGTTCTATCACAGGAACCCACAATTCAGTACTGTTGTGCAAGTTGTATTTAAAACAATTTATACACTCCAGCATATAAAATAAATAAAGAAAAATAATTCATATTTCTAGGGGTTTCCATTTTGTGAAAGAGCAAGCTACACTGAGAAGTCACACACAGTATGCTCTTACGCATAATTATTAGTCTTCTTCATTTTGCTTTCCCCAGGGGTTATCTAGGCTGATGTGCTCTATGGGAATAGGAAATTATAAAGACATCTTAGCAGTTTGGTTTCAGGCAGTGGCAGCAGTACTCAGATTGAATGGAGGAGGACAATACAGATTTACAAAGCAAGTTCTGCTTGGATACCACATGTGCACAGGAGATTAAAAACATACAAAGAAACCAAGAAAAACAACCACCTGAAGTGAAACTCTCATGCATTTAAGATGAGATTTCTCTTTAACAGATTGGAATATAACCCTTAGCTGCCTTTTCTAAGTATGAATGAAAAGATTTTGTGTTAAAGCTGCTGTTGTATTTGGAAGTACAAAAATGATGCCTTTTATGACCACATATTCAAGAAATTAGAACATACCACGCAAAAGCCTTGACATGAATTAGCAGTACAATACCCTCTCAATTTTCCTATACTGCATGATAGAAATATGAAGTTAATTTTATTGTTTCTAGCAGAAAGTCAGTGCAGAGATGTTCTTTGAAGTCTGCCTGACTTGTCTTCCTAGGCTTAACAGGTTTACCCAGCGCTGGTTCCCACTAAGGAAAATGTTGATTGTACATATAGTCAGTCCATACTATTCTCTGTGATCAAGTTTAAATGACTGCAACATGGGAACAGGCATGCCATATGTGACAGTAGTATTATGCACCCTTTTAAAAATACTGTTCTTGAAGCAACTGAACACCAGCACAATGTTGCATGCTATTAACTGCAGTCATACTACATCTTTTTACTCTATCCTAAATTCTGGTACTCAACAAGAACAATAACATTTTATTAACGGCCTTGGTTGGTAACAGCAAACTCCCTCCTGCTCAGCATCTGCAGAGCTCAAGGAGACATTTGACTGCTTAGACAGAACTGGTCCTAGCACATCATTTGTAGTGTGAGGGATGTGTTTCCCTAAGCATCAGTGCTTTCTGTTTTAACTTCTGAGCTGTTCAAACAGGGACCTAACAGAGCTCTAGCAACCACTTCTCCATCTCCATTTGTGATGACTGTTCTGGGGATTTAAATCCTGTAATTTGGAATATAATCAGGGCTGCATAATCTCTTCTGCCTTGGTCTCCCAGATTTCCCACGTTAGAGTGAGGTTGCATAACTGGAAATTATCAGTTAAAAACTCAAAAGGAGAGTAAGTTTCAAACGCCTTACATATTACTGCAATAGGACTGCTACATAGGACAAAGTTTTGATAGGAATCTTAAATTTCTTTAAGACTAGGCAAGAATATTACCTAGCAACCCATACAGATATACTGTATGTTAGCATCTCAGCAGTTGGGTCACCATGTCCACTTAAGATTCAGTTCAAAGCCCCACTGAAGCCTGGCTACATGACCAATTAGTTTGCATCAAATAAGACGATTTTCATGCTTTTCAGTGTTGCTATTCTGCTGCACAGAGCACACACCATTCTTAAAGACATGTTTGAATGGAAAGGCATGGATATCACACCATTTTTAAACATCAGATATCAGTTTTGTAGAGTTAAGACCTTGAAATTGACATTTCAATAATTTCAAAACAGACAAATGGAAGAATTACAATAAGAGGATTCTTAGCATTTGTTGTTTATTTTAGACAGTAAAAGGAAAAGATAATTACTTTTTTTTTTTTTTTTTTTGAATACCAACTGTGTTTCAGGCAATTTACAAACATTTGGATTGTTTTAGAATGAAGTGACCTAAAATTTGGCAGATTTGTAGTGTTAGGAAAAAAAAAGATTATGTGCAAAAAAGGTTGGAGAGATTATTAAAGCTCTCAACATTCGTAGCATTAAAAAAAATAAAAAAAAAAGCCCCAACAGAGCTCAGTGTTTTCTAACATGGAATTAGAGAACAAACGGAAGAATTCTGATAACACATAGCAACACAGACGCTACTGTAGCTTTCTGGCAGATCACATATTCAGACCTTCCTAACACAAAACAGGTAGTTTACAGGAAAGATAAAATATTAACAAAGAAGCAAAGAATTCTACATAAACTATGAGAACAATTCAGCCCCCACAGCCACCTGGTATACCCAAACTCAGCAACCATGAGCTCAGCTCCAGATACAGAAACCAGACGGCATTATCAAGGCAGTACCTGTGGAACATGTGACTACTACTCAGACTTCAGCAATGATTTCCTGGAGCGTTCAAAAGAAAGAAGATAGTGTATGGAAGAATCAAAAGCAAGATAGAGTTAAAGATGCCAATGTGTGTGTCCATAAACATAAATGTCACAAGTAGAAAGGGTTTATATATTCTAAATATCAAAAAGACAATTATTTTAAATCATATGTACAATTCTGCCCCAATTAAAAAGGCCAAAGCTGTTAGTGTCTGACCAAAGCAAGCACAAGAATTGTATTTGTTTTCTCCAAAATTATTGGAGAATTATTTCTCCAAAATTATTTTATGATTATTAACGTTTTTAGAATAAAGGAAAAACACTTCAGGAAGAAAAAGCTGTGCTCACAAAGCAACATATCCCTCCTCCACTTCCACAATATGCTTATACTTTGTACTACTCACTAATTTAGGTGTTATCAAATTCATTTAGTAAACATATTTCCATGTTTATTTCAGCCTTTATAACAAAGAAATAGATTGACAATCCAGTGCTATCTTTGAATTTCATCAGGAGGTTGGCCAGTTTCCAAAAAAAAAAACCAAACAAACAAACAACAACAAAAAAAAACTTCATTGGTTCTAAATAAGTAAAGCAAACAAAACAAAAAAAGCACAAAACCACAACAAACAAGAAGTACATACAACCAATATTGAGCTTTTATGGTTTTCCCCCCACAACTCCCCCACCCCTTTCCAGGGTATGGTTTTATATATGATCTCATTTACTAATACTCCTACAGGTCAAGTCAACAACCCTGCAGCTAGAAGAGCAGATGACCAGAGTCGGGCTAGCAAGTGATCAGTTTGCTACTGGAGAAAATACATTTAATACTTCTGGAGAATTGTCTGGAATTGAATTTTTAAGTTGATTTTCTTTATATCAAATCAACTCATAATTCACATAAATTTTGTTGTTGTTTTGTTTTTTCCTGCTAGTTACTTAATTCTGCTCATCCAGACTGATCTATGGTGCAAAACTGTTCTGCCTATGTGCAGACAAAACTTAAACAAGCATTCCAGTCTAATCCTATCACTGACTTGGAACATCCAGGCAATCTCTCAGATTTCTTTACTATGCCAACATGTACATCCACTGCATATCCTTCAGCAGTGTTGGGGAACAGTGCATCTACCACATCTTTTACCTGAGACCATGCATGACGGAAAGGAATGTATAATTCATCATTCTAGGACTGGAAAGCTTTAACAGCTTCTTAAGAAAAAGGTAGAACAACACTATCATGACTCCTGTACAGAACTATGAAACTTCTGCAGCGTGAAGCAACAACTACAGCTTATTTTGGCAAAGCATCTCTGAATGTCCTGAAATATGTAAATAAGAAACAACCTAAGTTAAAGAATAACCTTACATTAACAGGTCTGCCTGTGGGAAATGCTGCTACGTTATCACAGCATCACTGTAGGTAATCTTATAGGTGAAGGTAACTCCCCCTCTCTGGATAGCACCCAGAGAGGGGCTCTGGGTTTGTTTCCTGCAGCCTTCAGGAGCTGCCAGCAATCAGGCTTTTTCCACCCTGAAGGCCTTCAAGCCTTGATCAGCCGTTTGCCTCTTGACCTGGGTCTCCAGAAAAGCTGCATTTTAGACCCATTCATTCCTGGAGCCACTTTGTTGCAAGTTATTCCTTCTGGGGCTTCAACACCAATACATTCCCATTCAGACCAACTTTCAGACTACTATTGCAGTTCTCTAGACATACGAGGGAGCAGGGGGAGTTAAAATGCACCGACTAAATTCATTTATTTTCATTGACTAAATTAATGGAATTGGTTCTTCCAAGTCCATGGCTTGGACAGTAGACTATGGGAGAGTATCTTTTGGAAAAAGATAATACTCATTCATGGCCAGATAATACTCATTCTAGGTGAGGATGCAACAAGTAGCCTTTAACAGATTATATTTTAAATCCCTTTATATTTAGATTTGTATCTGAATGTATAAGAGTAAATTTTTTTCCTTTAATTCTGTCTGAGGCCCCATTTTCTTGTATTTAAAGGTTTTTAAGGCCTGGTAACCTTTTTGTCCTCCAAATTTTATTTTTTAAAATACAAGTTTATCACCAATTACTTATGGCTCAGAAATAAATTAATCAGCCTTTGTTATAAGGCTGATAAAGGACTGATAGAGTTCACCAACATTTTATTGCCCATTATTTCATTCCAGAAAGACATCAGCCAAGCACAAAAAGAGGCTGCACTTCCACAATCTCCTCCCCTGCACACAAAACTGGCTACTGCTGCATTCACTGCTTGCAGTCTCTTAACTGCTTTTGTTTCTTACCACACATTAGAGGAATAAAGAGCCAAATGCAGGACAATGCATTATAATATAAAGCTGCTGCTTCTTAAGTAAGTGTTTTATCACCATCTGCAAATTACAACGCCTAACCATGTAGGTATTTTGGTTAGCTTGGTTCTTCTTCAAGCATTCCTTGATGTAATTCAGAATCATCCTTCCAGCTGAACTGGTTCCTTGTGCAGCTAGCTGATGCATTTATTCATTAGCTTTAGCAAAGCCCTAGGCATAGTGACAGTATGAATAATATTACAAAGTAAAGCCCAACATGCTCAAGAAATACCATAGTTTACTAAGTAAACATTTTTTCCACCCCTCCTATCTTTAAGGAGCACATACAGACTTGAGAGACGGGATAACCAAGCTCATGATTTTTCCCTAAAGGTGCGCAGATCTGACCAGAAATCAGCTCAGATGTGTGGCATGTTCTATTCAAACACTCACGTAAAATTGCATACACTATTAGTTCAGATTCAGAGAAATAAACTACCTGAACTTCAATTCTAAACTTTATACTCATTTTTGTAATCTTAGCTAATTCTGCCCATAGCTCAAAGTAGAGAGAGGGCAACACAAAACCAGTCGAAACAAAACTGGAAGCAGCACTCTGAATTCATTAGTTCTATAAATTTGACTTTAAGTGTTACAATACATAAGCAATAACAAGTGTTTTGTTTGTTGCTGTTTTTTAAAAATCAAGCTTAAACATCTTGAAAATCTTCAGCCAAACGTCTTTTATATAATGTAGTTTTCCCCCCATACTAGATGGGAAATACCCTGACTGATAATACCTTTTCTTCCCACTCCTCACCTCAAAAATCACAGTTCACCTTATATTTTTCAGCAGAGTTCAGGTTTTACAGCCATTCCAGTATCATTCATTAGGTAGATTTAGTGGTAGGTTGGGTGGAGAGCAGGGCTTCCTATTTTACTATCATTTAATACTAATTTAAAATTAAAAAAAAAAAAAGACAACATATTTCATCTTTCCACTCCTGTCTCAATAATAGAAGTCAAGAGACAATACTTCACTATAGCCTAAAACCATATAGAAGAGGTTTTGGACATCTATGAAGGAATTGTTTGGTTTGTGCTTGGCTATTGTTTGTTCGCCTTTTGAAGAAAAAAGAGTAAAGGGAAAATATTTTGTACACAGATCATGTAACATACAAACTAGTTCAAAGGATTCTGTATTTGCTTTATGACTCACGATCATAGTAAAATTACTCTTAAAATACCTTAACATTTGTTAAACATGTCCTTAGTCATGATGGTATAAATTTCAATTTAAATGCATGCCAAAAAGTTAGAGTAAATTTAAGTCTTGATGATACCCATATTGCAGAGTTTCATAGATTTATTGACCAAGGGAACCTACTGGAAACACACAAAGAAAATCATTGGCAAATAAACAGTATTTTTTCTTAAGTTCACAATGGAAACAGAATATAATCAATGTACATACTAGCTGACGAAGCTGGTCATTGCATCAACCATTTCAAAGTCACTTTAATGTTTGGATGTTCAAAGCAAACATAATATGATTGCATCAATATGTAGAGTACTTTTTCCTCATGATGTATTTTTTCTGATTTTTAAATATTTACAGAGTAAATAGCAACATCCATAATCAAACTTGTATTTGAGATCATTAGACAATATATGCAGTCACTCCTCTATTAGATCTCTTTTTAACTTAAACAATGAAAGAATATTTACAGATGCTAAGAATCATGAGCAGCCACTCTTCGTTCATCAAAGCTGTAAGGAGAAATGAACAACTGCAAACAAGGAAAAAAGATACAATACATTAAAGCTGAAAAGAGTGAAACAAAGGAAAAAAAAATAGCTAAAACACCAAGATCAAAATTAAGTATAACATTTCGCAGTACATCCAAAAAGTTTCATCCTTATTTACCTCCTATTATCTTGTCTGAGCTAACTCACACTGTTAATTAGCATGTAGTAATAACCAATTACTACCCCATACTGGCAATCCTTACAACAGGTGTGTATCTTCTGGAATTTTAATTTTTATTTTGCTCATAACTTGATACAGAAGCAGCTTGATCTGGTGGAAGGATTCAGAGACTGCAGCAGGTTTCCCCCAGATTAGATAGGACTATTTATTTTGCTGCCATGACAGCTAAACTTGACAAAAAGGATTTTCCCTGCCAGGACAAAGCTGGATTAAAAAAAAAAAAAGTTTAAATACTGTCCTTTTTCTCTTTTATTCCTGTCTTACTCCCTTCACTTACAGTTTTAAGCCAAGTGTCTTTCCTCCTAGTAAAATTTGATGCTTTCTTAATGTCAAAGTCATCCAGTCTTCTCTGTAGATAACAGAAGGTGGTGTAGGGAAATGTAGATCAAAGTTCTAGTCAGCTCAGAACTACATGGTGAACACAGTCACATTCCTTCAACTCCACATTTTGCATCCTACTTTTATGCATAACGAGTGAGTCAAGGGCATCTGGATTCATCACAGACAGCAGCATACCGAAAACAGGTCTGATTTACATTGTATGTGTCTGAGTTACAGAATTAAATGCAGAAATAGCTTCCACCATCAGCAAACACTTGCCATTCATTCCACCAAGTGGCAAAATTCTTCCACTTTACACTTCAGCAATATTTGTGGTAGAACAGGACATGCAAGGGGAAGTCAGTCACAGAAGCCAAAGTACTTCTAAAACCTGGTTGTAATCTAATACAGTAGGATGTGTGATCCACAGATTAGACCACCAGCTCAGAGAAAAGCTGACTTTGTCTGAAGAGATGACAGACCAACAGGGCTTTTCCAACAAGGAAGACAAAAGGCTCATTCTCTTCTTTTGAAGCACGTACTATTTTTTTTTGTAATGAGATAAAAACAAAGAATACCATTCACACTGAATATCTGTATCCTTCAATATGACATAAAAAAAAGTTTCTTACTATAAGGACACCTGGCATAGTTAGAACATAATACACTTCAGCTAGTAGGCCCAGCACAGAGCCTGTGCTTCAAATAAGCCTTCAAAATACTATCAAGTTAGGATTTGTATGATCCATAGACTTTCTGCTGAACATATGAAAAGAGCATATTTCACACCTACAGCAGAAACCCAAGCTCCTCACATCAGCAAAAAGCCCAGCAAAACACAGAAATGCAGAGCCAGCCTTTGCTTGCTGACTTCAGCTTAGTCTCCTAACTGCATTGATGGACCATGTAATAGGCTTGCTGCTTTGATGAATATTAATCCTTACAGACCTTTTCTTAACCTTCTTAAAAACTTTCCAAAAATATTATAAGTTGTTTGCAGCACAACTGTTAGGCTTGGCTATATATATATATATATATTATATATATATGCGCAAGAATACTAACACAATTTAATTCTTAGGAAAAGGGGAAAATCTGGATCTCAGTGAAATATGTTCAAGAAAGAAACATAGCATGGAGCAAAGTTCCAAAAGATATATTTTTTGTTAAAAATCATAATGGAAGCATTATATTTTATCTATTATTGGAACAAAATGGTTTGTTTAACATGCTTTGTTAAAATTTTAGGAACCCTACATCTCAGAAGTTTGTCCCTAAAATAAAATTTAATTCCTTTTCAGTACTTGTAATACGCAAGCCTACCAAAATATAAGTTAATATCTGTTAAAGATCATTTCAATTTAGTAAAGGTTGAAGTCTAAGAATGAATGAATTTAAGTGTATACTTGAAAATTCACATTGACATTTGAACATTGCAAGTTTACACTGTGCACACCAAAATAGCCTGGCTCTGTCACCCAGACACCTGAGGCATCATACTCTTCTAAATAACAGCAAGCAGATGGATTTATTTTTTTTCCCCCATGAATTAGCTGCAGTAGCTTTCTAAAGTTCTGTACTAACATACAACTTCATGTTCTTCCTCAAGCTTCAATATAAATATGACATTAGATGAAAGGACACATTTTAATTTAACATTTAGGAACTAATTTTGACTAATTTTAACTGACTTCTGAGCAGTGTCTGAACTGGATGCAAATGAAAAAATAGTTGGCTTTCATCTATAAGTGCTGTTCCTGTATCACAGATACTCTCATCCGAGACTGGAAAAATACACTCCATATCTTCATAAAGTGGAAGCAGCTGCAATGACAACTGATTTTTGGCAACTTCAGTCCCTATCTACTTGTAGGTACCAGAAGCAGTATCAATCACATATTAAAACTAATTAACAAACCCAATAAACACCACCATAGCAAATACAAATGCCGGTTTCATCAGCTAGAGCAAATATCTCTCTTACACTGCATTTCCACAGCAACTTCCAAAGCATTTTATGGAAGGAGATAAGCAGATCTATCCATACATTTCAGATCTGCACATGCATCTTCCTCTCTATCTACCACAGTGAAATGTTCATTTTTTTCCAAGGACAGGTAACCTGGGCTTTGGACTTCAGTTGACAGCACTAAAGCAGAACTAAATCCTATAGGAGCATCACAGCTCGGCAAATCTCACAGCACTGAAAATAAGATCCTATCTTATTTTCTGCTGCAAAATAAGCATTTTATGCATTTTCTTCCATAACCTCATGCTAAAGAGGAGAGTTTTCTGCTTTCATGGCAGGAGAGCACACTGTGATTAAAGCCCCCGAATGGGGGCAGGAATAGTGAAATGTTAGAAAAGCACTACAGCACTAAAACACAGGCCACACTGGGAAACAAAATCCTCTTCATGAGACTTTCTTGCCATCTATAGTTCAAGTACATGAGATGGATGAATGGATGAACTGGTTTGAATGAATCCTGTTTTGTGAGAGATTAAAAAATAAAAACAGAACTGAAGATTTTCTGCAGAGGTTGTAAAACAAATCACATCTTAAAATATCAGAAAATAGTGATTTTTGGTCAATCAGCACAGTGCACTTCAAAGGCACAGCAAAAGTGATGAAGCCACTATTCAGCAAGACATCTACTAACAGCTGTAAAAAAAGTCCTGTAGTCTTTTTTTCTTTTGTACCCTTCCTCCCACTGAGAAGGGGAATATACTGCAACGCCAGGAGATGAGGATGTGGCCACAATGTGTCTGAAAACCTTAGAAAGAGGCTGGGAAGCTGGGAAAGGAGAGCCTCCTCTAAACCAGCAGTAATAGTGCTGGTGGCCTTGTGTAGAGAGCACAGAGCTAGGGAAACAGAGACAAAGACCACAGGCTTTTTTCTTTTCCTGCGGACCAGCAGCAGCAAGCACACCCTCACTACTTAATTTAAATGTTGTAATGGATGTTGCTTTATTTAAGAAAATGAGGTTGATTTACAGGTCTAGCTTTTTCCTGACTAAATCCCAAACTGAGTAGGGTTTATCATCAGTGCTACCACTAAAGCAGGCATTCTCTTGGTAGAAGTCAGACAAAACACTTAACACTGATCAGACTACAGAGCACAAAGGTTCCTAAATTTATATTTTACTTTGCTATTTGTCAAGGGGTAGTGCCTCCCAAAACAAGCTAAGAAGCCTAACAGCTTTTCTGTGCCAAATTATTCCTAAAAATAATAAATCCTACCACATCACATAACAGCAAACCTAAGCTTCCTAATGCAGAGTGCTGTAATGCTGTCCCAAGTCAGCAGACAGAAAGCTGAATTAATCTCCCTGGTTACACAGAGGCTTGTTAAACGGTGGCAGAGTGAAAACAAAAAGAGCGTGTTATTATCACTCGGTGCTGCCACTGAGAGCCCAGTGGGGAGCCATGGCACCTAGCACGAACCATGCTCACTTCACAGCTCTGCTGTTGGCAAGACCCTGTGAAGAGCATCAGAAGCAAGCAGTGAAGTTATTCATGAGCTAGATGAATGCCAGAAACACCACATAGAGGGTAAAGGGATGGCAATGGAAATTTGCACCTCTCTGTTCTTCTGACAGGACTGGTAGGTGAAAGAGACAGATCTATTACTCTCACTCCCAACATCTGCACTGGCATAGAAGTTTTGGCCAAGCCAGAAAAAGGCTTCTGCTCTCATACCCACTGTAAAACTGGGCTTGAAAAATACAGAAAGACCTCTCACTACCAGAAAAGGAGAGGAAAACCTAAGGAATTTTCCTGTGCTTCCACAAATCAATACCCTCTGTATGTGTCTCTCAAACAGAAGCAACATAAGATTGAAAACAGGCATTTTACAGGAGATGTTCTTACAGCATACACATAATGAAGAGGCTCTCTAGAACAGTGACCTAGACAGATATTAAACTGGCAGGTGTTCAGCATGTATCTGGGAGACAAAGCACTATTAATCTCAAAGAAAAATAATGCAGTATGATAATGTGACATCTGGCCATGCACAATAAAAATACCAAAACATTTTTTTTCCCTATTTGCTAAGTAAGCAATGAATCTTAATTATCCACATCAAAACCAGGTTCAAGAAAATGACAAAAATGTTTGAAACACGAGAAAGACAGTATTTTTTGGTAAGTGAAAAAAGGATGGTACTGCTTGTGGACCTGATTCTGTCCATGTTTATCAAGCTTCCCCCCCTTGAAGTCAATGGCTATCAATGCACAGATGAAAGCATGTTTCTGTAATCCAGATTCTAAAAGTGAAATCAAAGTTCTAACATCATTTCAAATCATGTTTGACTTTTTGTTCTTCCATTCCCTCTTGAGCATTTTTTTTTGTGTGTGAGTTATATTGCCTATTTTTAATCCATTCAAATAAGAGGTAGGTTTAGCACCTCTTTAAAAAAAAAAAATCAGATGCGATGATTTTGCAATAGTACACAGCAATTACTTATGTGCAATTAGGTGTCTTGGGGCACCAAGGACATAAGTATTAAATATTCTGAACACAGAAACAGTTTTTCCTTAGACAAAGCTAAAAAACCCAAGAAAATGCCTTTCTGAACTCCACTGAAAATCACTGGTGTTATATTAATTAACGTTTATTTAGAACTAGAAATTGGATTAAAAAATCTCAAACATAATTCAACTATTTTTCATAGTACCTCATATGCTTGTTGCTGAACAGTCACTATTTCTAACTACAAAACAATTTCATCTTTTCTGTAAGTCAAAATTTCACAAGTTTACATTATTCCTTGAGATTATTTTTTTGTAACAAAATCTTTGTACCTCAGATTAACATTTCATACCCTCACAAGTGTATTTTTGAAAGATACACATTTTATTTGTAAAAAAAATTGTTAAAAGTACCATTTCAATCTGAGGTAAAGCTAATCTTATAACACCAGCATTTAATTGCTAAATCCACTAACTCCTCTGTTAATTTTAGTAGATTTACCATAAGGAAGGATGCAGAATGCAAACTGTCAGCAAACTGGACTGAATCTTGTCCTGATTACTTCAGCTTGGGGTTGTTTCAAGACCCCTTACATAATGCTATTTATTTCACCTGACATTGCAATTGCTCTTTCAAGCATGATTTGTATAAATCAAGAAAGCATCTTTAGTTCCCCTTTCGTAAAGCCTTATCTTCAACACAGTGCCTTCTCCCTCAGAGTGACAGTTCTAGACCCAGACTGCAATGCAAAGCTGGTCCTTCCACAATTCAGAAGACACAACTTAGCCAGACCATACAGCTCAACAGCAACACAAAACCCACATCTCTCCTGGCACAGCACAAACTGGCTCAAGAAAAGCTACACACTGTTTAAATGGCTTCACAATTTATCCACTGCTTAAGAGAGAAGCTTTGATGCTTTACCCAAAGACCTCAGAAAATAGTGCAAGAAGTAACAGAGAACAGGAGTTTGACTTCTTGACTAGCAGGTAGCTGTTCAAGGTACAACAGTACCAAGCCCTTCAGAAAACAGTGGAAGTTCACAGAATCACAGAATTCTAGGGGTTGGAAGGGACCTCCAGAGATCATTGGGTCCATCCCCCTGCCAAAGCAGGTTCCACAGAGCATGTTGGCGTCCAGACAGGCCTTGAATATCTCGAGAGAAGGAGATCTCACAACCTCCCTGGGTAAAGTTACTTCTGGACTTTGAGATTTCACTTTTGACTGGAGCCAACAGAGAAGAGACCATGACTATGGGTTCCTTACGTTCTATGTAAATATATATATAGAGAGAGATGTGTGTGTGTGTGCCCACATAAATAATACAAAAAATATCCACAAAGAACTTATTTTAAGAGACCAATACCTTTCCACTCCAGATAGAGTGGACTGTATTTGCATCCCATTAAAAAAAATAAAATCCTACAAAAAAAGCACCTGAGTAACTGTAATGCAACAGAAGACAATGGCACATCTCTCCAGGCAAAAGTGGAGCACTCACACACTGGAATGCTACTTATAGAATGGATGAAGATATCCAGAGTGAAAAAGTGACTCAGAACTTGATTCTTCTGATAAATAGCTCAATGTACTTTTTAGAACCCCAGAAGCAGCACTGCCTTCAATGCAGTCTTCTGATTAGCCACACATTGAAATATGCAGCTATTAAAAAACTAGGTATAAAAATATGCACAAGAATCATCATCTACTTGCATGTGCATTTCTTTCTCAGTTATGAGATATGCTATTTCTGAACTCCTAGATCACTGAAGAGATATGACACTATTATAACAGGAAAAAAATACTGAAGCCTCATTATTATCTGATCCATTTCAATTTACGGGTATAAATGATTAAAACCACAGAAAATGATATATTTGGTCATTAAACACTTTGAAGAATCACCTTCCTCTAAACCAAATATCATCACATAACATATAATTTCTACATCATTTAAAGGTGTTTGGGTTACATTGGCCATTACTCTTCAGAGATGATGAAAATCAGTATTTGCCACCATATTTTGAGAAAACTAGGAATCAAAAGGCTAATGTGCACTGCCTTGGAATGAGCTGGACAGAGGCACTCAAAAGGACCATGTGACTCCTCTATTTAGGAAGAAATAAAACAACACTACAAGCTACAAAATTACATTTGAAAGGCTCTCCCCATTATTCATTATGGGTACTATAATTTCCCAAGGAACATTTCTAACTATTGAGTTCTTACTAAATTCCAACAATGTTTCCTTTAGAAAAGTATTTACTAAAGTAAATACTAATAAGGTTTCTTGCCAAAGGAAACATTTGTGGGAAATTAGTAAAATTAAAATGTCTTCACCTTAACTGTTCTAAGACACTGTCAACACTGTTTACACATTTTCGTATTCCATAAACATCTTACTGTCATATTATTAATAAAACTATTAGCTCACTTTTGCACAAAGTGACATTATACATATGATAAGCAATCTTTAATGTTTCACAAAGGCTGAGTATAAATGAGAGTTCACTACTCTAAGTCAGGGTCTGTGATTCGAATTCCAATGCCAATCTAAATGCTGTTTGTAGAGGTTTGTTAAATTCTCATACAAATGTAAGTGACATTATGATGCAGTTATGTGATGGTAATACCAGGTGTTTAAGTACCTGTCACCCCCTGAAACCCCTCCCCCCCCCAAAAAAAAAAGAGAAAAAACAAGACTAACTCTTGACAACAAGAAAAATCACAACTAGATAAAATCACTGGGAAATGGACTACTAGGTAGATAAAAAATAAATATTACATTTTAATCAGCACCAGCAGGACCTGTTAACAGGATATATGGATTTAACACTAGATTGATATGGCAGAAAAAAAAAATCACAAGAGTTTTCACTTTGTATTGCTAATACATTTCTCTCTGTGCATCAAAATTGATACAAATAACCCTAGATATACCCTAACCACAGAAAATAAAACTCTACTGGTATAATATGAGACATATGAGGCTTGGAAAGGTGAAGCCTTAAAATCCAAGAATGAAAGTCTAATTTCTAGGTGTCTAACCAGGTTGTTACAAAACCAAAAGCTCACTAGTCCATGACAGTTGGATTTTATACATGCTGTCTGTAGTTTTCACTGCAACTGTAGTAAGTGATGCATATTTCTTTTGGATTTTGAGAATAAAAAACTACCTATTCCCCACCACCACCTTAAAACAATGAAAAGCTTCCTTGCTTTCACAAGGTTAAGATGCTTAAAATTAGTAGCTATTTAAATTAGTTTAACTAGCATTCCTGAAAGCATCACAAGAAGCATCACAAGAACCAGTTAGATAAGCAGTTATATTTTCAGAAGTGACATGCTTACTCTTAAATTGCAAAGCTCTATATCACCTCACCTTAAGGCTGTTCAAAACTTGCATCCTATACAGTTACCCAAGCCTATACCTTGTTGATACATGGAAGAGCTTAAGCCTTGCAACACTAGTTGTTTATATTTTTTTTAATATATATTGTGCTTTGTTAAGAAACAAATATCATTTGATGTATCATGTATTTAGATGTTAGATATTCAGGTATTGCTAAATATCAAAATACTTACTGAAACTCTACTGATCGTATTAAAAAAACAGAATATACAACAAGTACATTGAAGAACACTGGTCAGCAACTGAGAACAATCAAAGTGTTCTCTGGAATGGATCAGTTTAGCAATGAATTCATGTATATGAAGCCACATAACAACTTGAAATCCACAAATAAAACAACTTGAAATTTACAATAGTTTACAAATCTGATTACAGATAGATTCTTAAACATATTATTATAAATATACTATAAACATATTATTATAAACATATATATTTGAAATACATTCAAGAAATATACTAAGACTGCTGTCTTTTGGGAGTGTTTTATTTCCATGGTGAACTATAACCAGTACAAAAAATCTAAACTAACTTTTAAATAAAAAAATAAAACTGTTTAATATTCACCACCAACTCCAAACCTCATTGTTTTATTTGCTACAGAATTAAAAAGTCCATCCAAAATCAATTCCCAGTGAGGCAGGAGCAGGCTGCAGTCGCTTTCCTCCCCAAAGGAAAAAAGGATAACTTAAGCTTCATCATCTTGCCCAGGTATTTTCTAGATCATAAGCCTTAAGACCCTTCTCAATACACTTGCAATGTCTCAGCTAATTGCTGTAAAGGGTAAGGATACTCAAATCAAGTTATTTTCAAGCTATTTTAGAACTAGTTTACTAATTTTAATCCAATATATCAATGGGATCCAGTATATCCAATTGGAAAGATTTTTTTTTTTTTATTTCCAATCTTTTGTTCTTTCTTCAAAAGATGAAAGAACAGCAAATCTCTGCATTCTTAAGACTTGCTAGCTAACATGTCTTAAGTCTATACTTAACTGGGACAATCTTTTTATTTACCTAGCCTTCTCTCACCATTTTCCCCAGCACTCTATTCAAAATGAGAAACACCAGTTATGACTATGCTAACTTTTCCTCTTTTTAGTATGTTTTTTTTTTTTCCAGGTGGTTATTTATGCAGTATTCTTGAAGTCCTCTTTAGGGTGTCATGTAATTAATGTATATACAGTATAATTCCTGTAGACTAAACATGAATTCAGATCATAAACATTATAAATGCTGTGTTAATACATATAAATTACCAAATTAGTTAGGAGATAATACAGTTTAGGAAAAATCCCAATGGTTTTTAGTCATGTAAATAGTCCCACTGATGTCAACAGGATTTTGAGAGTAAATATGAACAGGATTTGATTATGTTGACCAGCATGCAAAGATTCCCCATACCTTCAGACTGGAACGGAGAGGAAATACTCCTAGGTCATATACAAAATCCCCAAACAAGAATATTTCACAGCAGAAGCTTCCAAATATCTACAACTCCCCTAAAAGCTGGAGAAGAAGGTTCTTAATGTGATGACTCCATCTTTGATATACCATCTTACTTTTAAATACATGTCATTACTGCCTACAACCATTTTAAGTCTAGCGAATTTATTTTCAACTACGAATATATGAACATATCCAGAAATTTTTGGTATGCACCTAAGGAAAGAGACAAAAAAAAAATAATGCAAAATTCAGCCCCTCAGAGTGTGCAGCAGGAACAGTTACTAGCCCTCTAAAGCTGTGCTTCTGATGGTGCCCTCTTCACCACTAGCTGCAGCTGATTGGCAGTGACATTGTTGATACACAGTTCAGCTGGCAAGGTTTCATCATATTTCATATGTTTAACAGTTATTAAGCAGTGTTTCTTAAAAATCTTGTCTCCTTTCTCTTGAAATATGCTTTCATGTCAAGAAATCAATTAGGAATAAGTATTTAATGAAACTGTTCCTTAAGCTTTTGTCTTTACCATTAAAACCAATATATATATATATAATTTATATAATTTATAATATATTATATAATAATATAATATAATAATATATTATAATATATATAATAATATAATATAATAATATATAATAATTTATATAAATTATATAATTTATATATATATATATATAAAATTATATTTAAACAGGTACAATGTTAAAAGTACCTGTTTCTTTTTTGTTTATTTATTTATTTATTTATTTTTAAACAAACCTGGCAATGAAGCTCACAGTCTAGGGCAAGATTACAAGTGAGAAAGGAATTGGTAAATATATAACTTGTAGACATCTAGTCTTGGTCAAAGAAACCGTATCTTAATGTGTGATCTATGCGACATTAGAAACATCGTGTGCTCTTCCAGTGTGGAGAAATTATGAACTAAAATTAAATATGTTTAAAAAATCCAAAACCAGACCTGTCAGCCATACAGATATTGCCTACTATAAAAAGAAAACACACTCAAAAATGACTATCATCACAGAGTAGAAAGACTTCTGAACCAACATTAAAGGAACAGTCATTTAAGGCACATGAATTACTGGTATAGCAGGAAGATCTTTCAGGAACTGAACTCTGACCTACAATTATGCACTTCTGACATCAATACCAGAGGACCTAGGAAGTTCTTTAACCGAAAGCAGGTTTGGGGCACCCTCTAGAGGTTTTGCTCCCACAGAGGAACAGTTCAGAAGAAACTTAACTTTCATAGAATCTGGGAGTTTAAGATCCAAAACTGCAGCCTTAAACAAATGCAGACTGATACGAAAAGGTTTGTTCTAGAGTGAAAAAGCAATGCACCAGAAGAACAACTCTGTTTTCAATCTGTGTAATCAGATTGCTTGCCCCATTCAATTAGACCGGGTCTACTGGGTCTACATAATCAAAAACTAGAAAGACACATTGCTACTATTACTCTTCTGTTGGAAATCAAGAGGAACCTCTTTTCCATCACATGAAAGTTTCTAATACTACAGAGTTTAACTTATGTAATGAGAAAAGAAACCAAAGACAACGAACAAAATAACAGATCATCCATCTATGCAATGCTTTAAAATAAAATTCCATACCTTTAGCATCACACAGATTTTGTTGGATTTTTATTTCTTATAAGGTGTAATTTAAATGTTGTGAATGTTCTCTGAATAAAAACAGTATTAATCATTTAATCTGCTATTATATTCATCCAGACATTTTGCCCACCACTTCCTCCCAAACCTTGTCCATACAAAATACAAAGGGGAAAAGGACTTTCTACTACAAATCTACTTGATGCTTCCTGACTTTTTGATCAAACTGATGCTAGGATGAAACTTCTTAGAACATATATTGATGAACGGTCTGTTTGAATCTTGGTGGATCATGCTCTCCGGGTCCAAGACAAATGTGCTCAAACAAAGCATTAATTTTCTGTTATTATCCTACAAGTCTGAAAATACAGGGTGTTTCAACTCGTTATGCTGCTTTGAGCAACTTCCTCAAAATAAAGAAGAAAACAATAGCTCATTTAAGATGCTTCATTATGAACAGAAAAAAGGAAAAAAAATCTGAATATTAAAGAGACGTTTCCTACCATCAGTGATACCACAAACATGTAGGTTCCAACTGTGAGGTGTTTATTTTTAGGATAGTTTGAAACTGCAAGCCATTAATGCAAAGCTTTCTAACTCACACTACTGATGTTCTGCCAAAAATATTTATACTTACTTTTGTTAGGAAAGCAAATCAAAACCACTTGGATTAGTGTTCAGAATATCACAGCAGCAACAGAAGAAAGTGAGTACAAAACAAACTTTGCCAGTTCCACTATCAGAGTAATTTGAGACATACACATCACTTTATTCAAAGCAGACTGCCCTATCAGTCACAGGTAAAACCAAATGAAGACCAATCACTAATAAAATCAGAGTATCTGCTTCAGAGAAAACTGTAATAAGATTCTTGAAATGTCTTGATGATGGCTCCTCAGGGATCCAGCTCTAGCTATCGTGTATTTTGAATTTCAGGAATTTAGTTCTTGAACGTAGAAGAGCTGGTCTTAGGCAAGGCTGAATGATGCTCCCACAGGCAGCCTTACTGCTGGCATTTGGGCCCTACTAGAAACTATGCAAAGCTTTGAGCTCCTTTACAAACTGTTACACCCAAGTTCTCAGGTAGCATTGGAACACTGCTTTGCTATTTGTCTACCAAGACATTTCTCCTGCACACAGGACAGCCTACAGTAACCAATGCATATGACATCCTTGGGACAATTAATGCATCCAGTGTTGAATACTAACACTGGAACTCAAGTTCACAGAGCAATGAGAATTGCCTACTGTGTCAAAAGCAAGCATCTGATGGAACACATCAGGCCTATACTCGATCCCCTTTCCCTAGCCCCAAACAGCTTCTATTCCCAGTTTAAAACTTTGTTCCTCATTTGAAATCAAGTAACAGTTAAATAGATGTTGCAGCCCACTAATACCTGAATTTCTCTTTGGCAGATACCAAAGCAGAAGAAGTTAAAGAACAGTTGAGGATTACCTAAAATTGCATCAGAACTGGGCACAGCTCTCCAGATGTGACCCTATCAGTACTGAGCAGAGGGAAGAACCACTTCCCTCCACATCCCAATGATGCTTTTCCTAATACAACCCAGGAGACTGTTGGTTGTCTTTGCCATAAGAGCACACTGCTGGCTCATGTTCAACTTCTTATCCACTAGGACCTCTGGGTCCTAGACGGAGGCTCAAGATGTTACTCCTACCCACAAGCAGAGCTTGGCTTTCTGCCTTTGTTAGAACTTCATGAGGTTCCTGTCAGCCCATTTCTCCATCTTGTCAACACCTCTCTGAATAGCTGCACAGTTATCTGGTATATAAACCAGTCTTCACAGTTTTGAATCATCTGGGAACTTGCTGACAGCGTATGTGTCCCATAACCCAGATTATTAACAACAACATTAGACAATAAAGGATCCAGTATTGATCCCTGGAGTACACCATTAGCAGCCTCCTGCTGGACTTCATGCTGCTTACCATTACTCTTTGAGCCCAGTGATTCAGACAGTTTTCAGTCCACGTTACTGTCAATTTATCTAACCCATACTTCAAAAGCTTGTCTACCACAATGATGTGTGATACTGTCAAAAGCCTTACTAAAGTTGAGATAAATGCTCTCTACTTGTCCACCACAGTCATCTCATTGTAGAAGACTATAAGTCTGGTCAACCACGTTATCTCTTTCACAAATCAATGCTGATTACTTACAATCACCTTCTTCGCCCTTCATGTGTTTGGAAATGATTTACAGGAGGATTTGCTCCATTACTTTCCCGTGGTCTGAAGTGAGGCTGGCTGGCCTGTAGTTCTCCACATCTTCCTTCTTGCCCTTCTTGATGACAGGAGTGACATTTGTTTTCCCCAAGTCCTCGGGGACTTCCCTGATCATCACGACCTTTCACAGATAATTAGAGACTTTAAATCTCCTAAAGCTTGTACTAAAGTAGAAATTTTAATGCACAGATAACATGATGAAGTACATTAACTGCATGTCTTTTTGCAAATGGACATACTGAAAAGCACTGACACATTGGAAAGAGTCCAACAGAGGGCCACCAAGATGATGAAGGGACTGGAGCACCCCTCCTGTGAGGAGATGCTGAAAGATCTGGGACTGCAGCCTGGAGAAGAGGAGGCTCAGGAGGGCTTAACATAAACATTTGAAGGGAGGGTGCAAAGAAGACAGAGCCAAGCAATTTTCAGTTGTGCTCATCTCTGTCCTTCCAACTTAAACCATTCTGCAACTGTGATTCTGTGACTCCTCCACTCCTCAACAGAGAAATACACTGTTGCCTACAGGCTGATTCTGAAGCCAACTCTCTATTAGCATTTGGTCTGTTACAGTGCAAGAATGGATCCAAGTCCATGCTGTGATACACGAAAAAGCCCTACTAGAACCTCCCCGAGATAGCTTTATCTATGTCCAGGGCAATAATGTGATACCACAAAATATCAAGTTACCATAAATTTGAGAAGTAAATTCTGTTTCTCTGTGACTTAGAGCAGCCTGAGCCCTAAGTCAGCAAAAAGCAGGATACAAAATAAGTGAGCTAGTAAATGAAAATACAGAAGTACTGAATTATGGAGCAAAATATGTAAGAACAGGAGATGGAGTGATGTCAGGGAAGGGTGCACAACTGTGCAACAGTCTACAAGAAGAAAAAATGTGGAAAAAAAAAGAATCAAAGTCTATCCATCCTCTGAGCACAGAAAATAATTAGTGGATAGAATGGATAAAGGAGATAATACTCTGCAATATCTGCATCTACCGGTAAGCAAACTTATCACCTGGAAACTATGATTTTTAAACTGAAATTTCACTTCAGATTATATCTTTAGGCAATACCATTACCATTCTTATTATATTTACCCTTTTGCAATGTAAGTCATTTATTAACTACACATCTTGTGAATTGTGATCTGACAACCTAGAGGAACAATGAATAGAAAAAAAATGTTTTGAGCAACATCCAGAATATAAATGTATACAAGCATAATCACCTTAGGAAGATGTATTTAGAGTAGTGACATTTAGAAACATTAGAGGACAGATGTTCTAAAACTCAGAACACATTCCAACAGAGCATACTTTAAAGGGTGACTACAAGTATATCAATGTATCTTAGTTGTGAAGGTTAAATTTCTCCAGACAGAACTGTTTTGTTCAGCAAGACTTATTTTATTTTTTTAAGGCAAAACAGCACCAGCTACAAGGCCATAACTTTTTTTTTTTCCCCATGGATTTCATAAGTTTGACAAGTTTGATTTTTCAAAAACGAATACCGCATCAAATAGATTTTTAATTGTGTATTATGTTACTAAGTTATTCCAGAACAATATAGTTCACCAGCCATATCAAAAACATGATTATACAATCCTGGCAAAGTCAAATCTAGACTTGTTGAGACATTTACTTCATTTTAAACACCTTAAATGATAAAGTCAGCTGCTACCTAATACACAAACTACATTTTATTGTCTTGTAATAACATTCTGACACTGATTTTAAAAAGTTGTCTTACCTTGTTGGAGAAACAGTTATTTTGAGTAACCATGTTAGCCTTGAAATATATTCTTTCTTCCTCCCCCAAAATCTTTTCAGTTTACTTCCGTATGTTATTGTTGCAGGGGAAAAAAAAAAAAAAAAAAAAAGGGTTCTCATACCTCAGATCCTTACTGAAGCCGATATTAGCTTAAATTTCTTTGACAAGATGATGTATTTCATGACACATGACATACCCTAATGAAGGGGAAAAATAAGTCACTGGTTACGTTCCGATCCACTGAGCTAAAACAACGAGCCCAGGCTGCTATGTGGTTTTAATCTTATATTCACACACACACACACACAAAAACAAACAAACAAACAAACAAAAATACTAAGAAAATCTAAGAAAAGAGCAGTTCCAGGAAATCTTAAAACCTTGGAGGCATTTAAGAAAACAAACAAACAAACAAAACAAAACAAACAAACAAAAAAAAACCACAAAGAATAGCATTTTATGTTTTGCTAGAGCAAAAGCAAAAGAAGCTGAGAGATTGTCCAAATATTCTAAGGTCTACCTATACCAAGTATTTAGCTGATGGAATCTTTAATTACTTCAACATCAGCTTGACCTCCATTTGATGAAAAAAAAAAAAAGGATATAGAAATCTCAAACATTTGCCCCTAATCTTTCTGATGTAGACCACTTGCTTCTTTTTGCTTAAAACAAAAAAAAAATGAAATGAGGATTGGAAGGAAATTACTACTGGTACCAAAGCAAGGCTTAACCTGTTGTTGTCTTTCCACTTCTCTCTCAACACATGATGAAACAATAGCATAAGACCCTTGCTCACAAATGAGTTTAATGCCGCTCCTTACACACTCCACATTAATACAACATTACAGTTACAGACCAGCACGAGAGCTTTATATAGCTTCATTATTCTCACAAAAGAAAGTTCTCACTTAGAAAGTTCTCATTTAGTTTTTTAAACTTCTCATGAGAGAATATCAGTACATTTTACATTCTTCCTCTTTTCCTCTACCCCCTATTCATTCTGGGGGGAGGGGAGAAGCTGAGTAATGATATTTTGTTTTGGAAAAAAGCCTCCTGGATATGATAAAATGTTACTTGTGAAAATTTCACATGAAGTCAATCAAAAGTTAGTTTTATGCCATCCATGCACTGTTAGCAGTATATCAAGAGACAAGTCTTTGCTTGAGCAAAACTAAAAGAGATGCATGTTCTGGGAGACAGTACATAAGCAACCAGGATCCTGTTTTCATGCTTGTACCTGACCTGTTTTCAACCTTTTTATACATGTTTTCCCTTCAGCAGTTGTGTTAGCTACGTTTTTCGAACTCTTCAGCACAAGGACCATCTGTAAAAATGTTTTGGACAGCACCAGTTCAACAGGGTCGCGATCTAAATTCAGTTGTCAAAACACTGCTGTAGTACAACACAAAAAGCCACCACTATGTTTGATTGCTTAGATGATTGATAAATTAGCATTGCAGTCTGTTACTCCATCTGCATTCTTGCATATGGTCCTTCATATATGGAACCATTAACAAATTTACTGCACGTGATTTTTCCAAACACATGGTTGGACTGAATGGGTTATGTGCCACTGTGCCTACAAAGATACTGCTGAAGCTTCTTTCTGACTTGTTCGTTATAGATTGTAAAAAGTCAGGGATTAACTCAGTTGTTGAGCTCACTCAAGGTGAGAAATGCTGGGATACTCACAACTAGTTTCAACAACTGTTTATTTCAGATCTGTTTTCATAAAAAATTTAGCTCACTGAAATCCAGTCATAATAGGTAAATACACTTCAACTCAAATTTTGGTTCCACATCTGTAGAATGGTTAAAAAAATGTTTGAAATGAGAACTGTGAGCAGGATGACTGAAGGAATTTTCAAGGCCGCCTACCACAAGCTAGGCTACATATAAAGTTAGGGACTTCAGCCCCCTTAACAACACCTTTTGCACCATAAAATAATTTCAGCTGTAAACCTTACTTCTACCAAGTAGTATGATGAACTGTTAATATATAACACACATTTGTTAAACAATGGTAGGGCTCACATCCTCCTGAGAGCAGGAGCGATCCCAGATGTCTGAAATGCAAAAATGCAATGAGTTCACAAGGCAACACGATCTTCCATAATATTTTATATAAGCCATTAATGACTCTTTCAAGACAACCAACCAAGAAGTCTTATATAAAAGAGGAAATCTGAAATAAAAAGAATTACAGAAAAAGAATTATAGAATCACTGAATCATCTAGGTTGGAAGAGACATCCAAGATCACCCAGTCCAACCTCTGACCCAACACTAACCAGTCCTCCACTGAACCGTATCACTAAGCTCTACATCTAAATGTATTTTGAAGACCTCCAGGGATGTCTCAACCAATTCGGGCAGCCTACTCCAATGCCTAACAACCTTTTCAGTAGAGAAGCAGTACTGCTTTATACGTTTGTTAAGTTTTGGTTAATATTTGAATGTCTTGTTTAAGCAGTATTAAAAATGCTATTTAAACAAAAAAGGTTCAAACTTCAAAATTTTTGGATGTAGAAATACTCAGACCTTAAATTACAAACTCCTTATTGTTATTCTCCTCTACAAGTATATGAAAAAAGAGATGAAGATTAAAACATCAGAAACTTCGTGTAATGTCCTATAAATACATTCAGCAGGGTAAGCCACATTTTGAAAGAAGCTCTATAAAGTGATTTATGTGCAAAGAAGAAAAGGCTTTGTGCTGGCCTTCCTTTCTCTGACTGTTCTTGTGTAATGCAGATGTATAGCTGTGCTTCAGAAAAATACTTTATATCTAGAACCTGGTATTGTGAAATAAATCACAAGTGCCTAACCCTTTCACATAAGCTGCTGTAAATTGCACATTGAAGGGAATAGAATACAAAACTAGAATTATTTTAGTCATCCTCAAACTCCATTGAAGTAGTTGAGGATTTATTGCACTGATATTACCTCCTTTAGCCAATCCAAAACCAAAAATGAGTCTCAGCTCACACTATTCCAACAGGTAAGGTTCTTGATGTATTACACAGGCATCTGAGATGCTGTAGCTTCCACTGCTGCTGAGGTTGATTTCCCTTCTGAATCAGAACAGCCACTGAAAGCCCATACTACAACAGTTCCACATAGACAATTCTGCCTTTACATATATTCCACCACCTTGATATATGATTTTATTCATTTGCCTCTCTTCTACTACCTAATTAATTTAGTTGATTCACAACATACAATAAGGTTTTAGCCTTTTTCAGTTGTTTCACTGTAAGAAAACTAATATTTTCACTTTAAAAAGAAAGAAAATTAAAGAACATCTATATGAAAAACAAAAGTTACTTTAATTCTCAGACAGCAATCACTCAAATGTGTATGGCTCTCTCTCAAAGAGAGAATGGAGACAGCTACTGTGTCTTTATTAAAAGCTTGCTTATAACCTCTTCTTGCTACTTACTAGACTTGATTGAGTGCAAGTTGATAAAATTTATAAAGACTTCTGGAAAGCACGATTCAGAAAACATCCAAATTCAGAAAAACAAAAGAAACAAGACCTTCTATTTTAGTGGCATTTCACAGGTACTTTCTGATTTCTAGAAAGTAAGATCCAGCTTAAACATTTCTATAGTTTTAGATCTTGCTCTGGGAAATTCACACAATATGCCTGTGAAAAGGGTAACAAAGGCAACCAAATTTAAAATAACTACAAAAACATAGAAGCAGAGTTGTTTTTAAAAACATCACTCAATTCAGACTCAGAAAAATTATATAGGCATTCTATGCAGATGAACAGGTCTTACTAGCCTGAGTTTCAGATGGTTACCACACTTCCTAGTGATAAGAAGGGAAATTTAAGGAGTTCAATTTTCTCTCATCTTTTTATTTGAAAGCTTTATTCAAGTAACAATATTCCACATTTATAAGTGCATTCAACAGACATACAAAAAACTCAATATTTCTGAATGTATTCTGAATACCCAAAGCTTGCAGTACTATCTTCACATGAACAGAAAAAAGCTGAACCTGAAGTATCATAGCTTATTCCAGATCTGAAGACTAAACCACATCATTGAAGTGTGAAACTCATTAATCCTATTTTCAATGCAAACGCTGACAAGTTCTTTGGAAGGTGACAACATCCTAACCTGTATTAACAAGTTTACTAGCACATGGTTTTGGTGGATAGGTAGGCAAGTATGAAAGAAGAGTAGAACCCAAAAGAACAAACTAAAATCACCTTGAATGTGCATCAGGGAAGAAACAGAGCACATACATCTCCAGAGAAACAGCTCAAGAGACTATAGTAAGGATTCACCTGTACCCTTACAATCCACAGTGTAGGACTAATGCATTTCAGAAAGGGGATCAACAGGTATGTAGAACAGTTAGTCAAAGATCTGCACTTTTAACTCTGTAACCTCAAGAGCAATCACTACTCCTTTCCATTCTCCCTCTTACTCCAGTTTCAAGTACAGCTTCACTTTTCTACTAGTACCATCCTTTATGGTCAACTCAGGCTTTTCGCACCAGCCACTCATTCTCATTTATTAACCAAAAATATGACTACTGCACAGCAGACAAATTAGACAAATAAAACCAGGTGAAAAAAGCAAATCGTTTTCAGCTACTTGTCAATATATGGTAGTGATTAAACCCACAGTAGAACCAAAAGACCATATTTAAATAAAGATTTATTTGAAAAGTATTTGAAAAATGTAGGTATTTAAACGCTATTAATAAATGTAACTATTCCCTACAAGAACACATTTCCATATATTTAGTTACTTGTTTTAAAGGTCTTTGTATTACTTTCTAGAAAGTAATACAATTTATTGACAAGCACTCTACAACATCGGGTATACAAGCCTTGCACTTTCAGAACCTGACCGTTCTGGAGGTGGGGAAGAATATCTCTGTCAAGTGAATTAGTTAAACAAGCTACCAATGATTTTTTCTTTCTTTCTCCTTCCCACACCTCCATCATCATCCCCCTCCTAGAACTCTTACACATTAGTCAAAGTTGGAAGAGGATCATTTGACCCAGTATGGCAAGACTTATAAATAATGAACTATAAGAAAAATTATGAACTAGTACTGAGATTACTCATTCTGCCTGTTTTATGATGCCACTGCAAATACCTGTGATTTTCTTTAAATCAAACAAAAACCCCCACATCATCACAAACATGATATTACAGAGTTATGGAAGAGTCAAGTTGGTGAAAAAATTAAAGAAGGAAAAATATTTCTGACAGATCTTCATCTTGTAAAGCATAGATCTCCCATTGAATCTGTTGAAATTCTGTTACCTAATTCAATAAGAATATTATTGTTTTTTTCTTGGGGGAGAAACAAAATTGCACAGCTTTGGAGCTTAGTACACATGATATGTAATAAAGATGCAAAAGGAATTTCAATATTTGACGCAGGTGCAGCTAGTTTCATACTTGCTTATAGCATATAAGTAGTGTTGATGCACACAGATCTTAAGCATGTTTGAACTGTTTTGGTTTGGAGTATCTGCACAAATGTCCTGTTATAACTTGTATATTTTTGCGAATAAACACTCTGGAAAACATTTCTAAAGATGTTTACTAGAAATCATCAGATTGGCTCAACTATCTATGTTAAAGGACTGAATCATCATCTTTTTACTTCACTGACAGTACAGCAAGCATGACTTTCAGCCTCTCTGTCCTCACCTTCCTTCCCCCACCATTTTTTTTTTTTTTTTTTTTTTTTGTGACACAGGGAAAAATGCAAAAGCCATTTATATTGCAGAGATTCTTTGGCTACTTGACAAACATCACTGCTCCCAGTCTGCTCTGTCAATAGACCTCCACCAATCTGTCATTCGGGGACCTGAAATATTGTCATCACTGCTGATCAAAAGCCAAGCAGCTCCCTGCTGGATATTTTTAGAGGGGAGACCATGCTGAGAGAGCCTCAAAGAACAATCCATCAGCCATGCCAGCCTGAAGACTCCAGTGCACAGAGAAACACTGTAGAGGAAACCCCTGCTCCTCATAGGCCAGCTGAGACAAGGTTCTGGTTTAAGTGCCCTTCTGCTGAGAGAGCAACCAGGGTCTGCCTTTGGCCATAAGACCCTATAAAGGGACCTCCACCCTTATACTATACAGCACCTACAAAAATATAGGTAGTTCTACACACAAAAAAAGGAAAATCAGGTTCTTTGATGTGACTTTGCCCAGTACACTTTCCAATAGCACCTGCAGCTTCAGGTCAGAGATGCCAGATCTGAAATATACAATGTACCAAAGTTCTGACAGAAGGTCAAGATTATCTGGCATTTAGCTAGTATTAAGTGCCAGATATACTATATTCCTCAAACATTGATGTTGCACTTATCCAAGAGTAAAAAAAAAATTAAAAAAAATAATAAAATGAATCTTACTCTGGAAATCAAGTTAAATTGCCTTACTTAATCTAACTGTGCAAAGCTTTAGCCATTCAAAACTAAAACAAAGGCATAAAACATGATCAGAGTATAGAATTTTGGTTTTACCACTGTAAGTCTTCTCAGTTTAAAGCTTTTTATACTAATGCAAAAGAACTTACTAATGCAAAAGAACTAGAAAAAAAAAATATTTATTATTTACCACCAAAAATTTGTCTCTTCAAATTGTCTGGGGACAAAAAAGCAGTGAAACACACACACTGTACCTCCCAGACAGAGACAGAAAAGTAAGAATTTAATCCTATAAACTAATTAAAAGGTATTTACAGAGTGGGAGCATTTAGGACAACTGATCAAAACTCAATCTCAGAAAGGCAAAGAGATGTAAGTGTTGTTTTTACATCATACTCCCACATTCCATCCACAGAGTGTAGCTGCTGCACAGACCCAGGCAGGCCTGAAGTGACAGAGAATATAAGGAAGCACTTGTTTCTTTTTGAAATGAGGAGTATTATCCATCCTCTGATAGCTCATTATAACAGTCAGCACTGAGAATTAAGTGGGTAGTATCCCAGAGGAAGCACATAGGAGCTAACGAACTTCCCTAATTTGACCAGAAATGCGTGCTTCAGTATTTGTTTTTACTGCATAAAATGTAATGGCACATTTTAAACACTTATTTACCTCAGTGTATTAAACAGTTGCTTTATAGAATAGTGCACTAAACTTCTTAAATACTTGATGGCCTCTGTTCAATGCTGCCATTTATATGAAAGATTTTTTTGTATGATGAGTGCTTCTAATGCCACTTTTTAAAAATCTGCAATTCTAAACTTACTCTTCGATTAGACATGCATGTTTCTAAATATGTTCAACCTGCTCATCCTTCTTTGAAGTGATGATGTCAGAGTCCACCAAGACCCTTGAGGCTTTGCGCAATAGCGTACTTGTTCTTGCCAAGCTTCTCAGACTTTCATCCAAAAATACATATTTCTGATCCCATAAAAATCTTTATAGGATCATTGTATTTATGCAGGTAAAAAAAAGAGGAAATGACACTACATATCTAAAATAGCATTCAATTATAGCATGCTATATGTCATTAGTAAAATAAAAGCATGTGTACTAGTCAATCCTTAATGAGGTGTGTGCCATTTTACAAATGCTGTTTTTCCCAGAGCAAACCAAACTTCACTTTAAAAAAGGAAAAAGAAAAAAAGAGACATAGCAGAGAAGCACTTGGGAATTAATTTGGTGATCCCTAAGCAGGGCTTCCAACACTGCTACTCTAAATATTTCTGTTTAGCTTAAATGCCATAAACCTTATTTAATGACATAAACAAAGAAACCAAATGTCAAGCGTCTTTAGTTGTTTCTTCATAATGATCATTCTGAGAAAGCATTTTGGCCTTCTATATTATTGACACTGACACAGAAGAGACATGCTTTCGCATATACAAGTTTTTCCATGCACTGCCAGATAACATACTTCAGCATTGCAGTAGAAATCCACACATAAAGCCACATGCTATTTGTAACTCAAGCTTCAGAAATATTTGCAGCAAGAATGGCAAGAATGATTCATCAACTACTGTCAACTTGCTTCACTACAGCACAAGCTTTCCCCCCCCCCCCATTTATTTATTTATTTTTTTAATATCCAAAGCTTGTTCATTCTATTTACTACTTTTGCAAGCAGAGTTGGTCAGACAAGATTAGACACTGAACTGAAAGTCAGGATACCCTGAACAGTTACTTCATCAGAAATATTCAGACAATTTAACAAAATGATTAATCATATCTGACAATTTTTAAAAACGCTCATAGAATGATAGACTGATTTGCAAGAATGCACCACATGATCAATTTTGTGGACCCATTCTAGCACTTACACTGTTTAGGAGTCCAATTCCCACACCTCAAGAAACTTCAGCTTCCAGACCATGCAATCTCCCTCTCAAAGGTACCAAACCATTCTGAAATAAGATGATGCCATTAAGCATGTTCAAAAGCTGCAGTGAAGTTTAGCTGTTGTAAGAAATGTAAGTGAGACAGAGATGATTTCAAAAATGCCTTCAGGTATCTGCTTATTTAAAAAGCTCTATTTCTCTGAAAATTCTGGCGTAAAGACAGCAACAAGGCTTGCCCAGACAGGCTTTCCTTTCTGTATTTCTCTAACCTTGAGCCATTTACATTGCTGAAACTTTTAAGCTGTTGTTTCCTTAGATAACTGTTCTCTGACCCAGCCTTCTGGGTCAGTCTTTTTTTCAGACATCTCCATATTCAATGTCATGCCATTTTTCATGAAAAAAAAAAAAAAAAAAAAAGCTTTTGCCTTTCCCCATGCCAAACAAGTAAGGTAACAGTCAACCTCTTAGGAAGAAGGATGATTATTTTTAAATGTGCAAGTTTGACTTTTACGACAACCTACTTTCTGAGAAAGTGCATGTTCATGAATGAAGAAATTTGATGACTGCCCAGACAGGTACGTTAGGAGAAGATACCAGAATGCCAGACCTTGCTATGATTCTATGATTGTGCACATTGTTTTCAGAGACCAGCACTCATTGGTATGAGTTAAACTCAGATAAATATAAAATCATTTAAGTGTATATAAAAGGAAATCAACACCACCGACAAAAAGTCTGCTAGCAAGCCAGTAACATGTACGTTCTCTAGTTCCAGTATTTTGTTGGAAAAATATAAACAAAAATTGTAAGGTTCACATGTTCCATATTCAACACACAGTACGGTGTTTTGTAGATATCCATCTTCAAATATTGTGGAAGTAGCACTCTATAGGGAAACAGGATTTAAAAGATAATACATTCCTCAAAAGGTAGCATATAGAGCCTCAAGCCACCCCCCGAGAATCTTGCCAGTCAATCTTCCTTACTGCTTGCTGGTTTTAATATGAAATACATGCCCTTCTAGGACACAGATTACAAATTTAAGTAATTCTAGTGGTGCTAGAAGGTAAAACAATTCTCCACTGCCACACTGAAACTTATTTCCTATTATTTCCCCAAACATTTTAGTGATTTAAATGAAATTAACATGAGATAAACAAATATGTAAGAGTCTCATCCAGCATGTTTAAAAGTATTAAGAAGCTCGTCAAAATTCCTGTTTATGCTACATGCCTAATTTCATTGGTTCCCTTCAAGAATTCAGCCTTATAGGTATATTCTGGTGTTGCTCAATTGAACAATACTTGACTGTGTTAGGACAGAAGAATGTACCTACAGCTGAAAAGGGAGTCCATATATACTAAGCAGACAAAAGTAAGTTTTACTGTCAGTTTCCAAAAGAAGTTCTGTTGACAAAAAGTACTGTATTGTGAAGATTTCAGGAGATGAAGTCAACTGCAAACTTGGTAAGAAAAAAGGGGTGGGGAGAGAAAAAAATGCAAAATCTTCCCCTAGAGAACATTTGATGAAAAGCCCCTTTGGCTCTCAGATGTTTTAAATTTATATTACTACTTGATGTGGACTCTGCATATTTCTGGCTCCCAAAAAATGAATGAAAACAGGTGAAAAATAATAGTTTGTTATACTGTGAAACTATAATGGTGAATGCAGTAAAACAACCAAATGTAACACCAAATATTGTTATTATATATGGAGATTTTAAGGAGGTTACCGCATTCTTAGTAGGTTTGAGAAATATAAAGTTTTAAAATTTCATTAGAAGACTTCCCTCCCTCCCCCCCAAAAAAAACAAAACAAAACAAAAAAAAAACTTAAGCAAAACAGGGAGTGACTAAAGGACAAGATAATACATACTCTTCTGCACTTTATGTCTCCTGAAGTTATTGCTTATTACTATAATTGAATTTTGTAAAGCAGAACAGGCAGATTAAGAGCCAGTATGATGCACTAGAAGTTTTCTTGCCAAGAACAATTTAAACAAATATTAAATACTTGCTGTCATAGATAATGTTTCCCCATTTCCTAGTTTTACACCAAACAAGTAACTCATACAAGAAAAAAGAAAATCTATTAACATAGCTATCATTTTCTATGTAAACAGATACCACATTTCCTTTATATTTATAATGTCCACAATACTGTCAGAGAATCTGGTCAGGCAATCTACTCTTACAACCCATTCACAACACTAAGTCAGCTCATCCCAAAGAACATAACCTAAGAAATTATTTCAGTGTCACTCTCCGTTCAGGCCTCCTTCCAAGTAAACCTAACTACTGAAGTGCCACGAACCAAAGGATTGCGTGGTTTGCAATACACGAGCATAGCTGTCCTACTCAGAGAACTTATATTGAGATAAGATACACTAAGCTCAACATTTTACCATCACATTCTCCCTTAAAAAAGAAGGCAGAAAAACAATGTTTTTGCAGGCATATTGACTTGTCAGAAAAGTCAACCTCTCTTTCAGAAGCAAAAGCATTTTAGTGCTATTTGAGAGTCATTCTGTCATTAAAAAAAAATAAACACATTATATTTAAAAATCCTGCCTCTCTTACAATTTATTACTAATGTTGTGCATAATCAAACTACTAAATTTAATATTGTGCAGTTAAATAATCAACCAAAACACATCCTGTGCTAAGATCTTACTGAGATCTTCAAAAATGAGAGAAGCAATCCACTTAATTTTTGTCAAAGTAAGCTGTAACCAGAAATAGCAAACTTCACAACTTACAAGTGCAATCAATAAGAATCAAAACTACAGGTTCTTATTTAAGAAAATAGTGCCATAATAAATGTGTTTTCCTTATCTTGCTGACAGTCTTGAAAACAGTTGCTTCTAGGAATTGTTGAAACGTATGTCTGAAATCCTAACAAAGATATGCTGGAATTTCCACAAGTGATAGGCTCTAAAAATCGTATCACACTGAACCATGAAATAGAAAATGTATCTGAAATTTAGTGCAAAATTTAACACTCATGAGTTCTGCTGATTTTGTTATCTGCTCCATTTACATGCCGATCTACAGCCCTACTTAAAAGCATATTTCTTAAAACCCTTAAAATAAGCTGTTCCACCACTTCCTTTGTAGCATAAGTTGATTTTACACATCTTGAGAAACAAACACATTACACCAAATCACAGCCATTAAATTGATACCATCCATCAGCAAAGGTAAATTATGCAAATAAGAATTATGCAAACACTTTTTTTTTAGTTGATACTATTTCTATTTTGTGCAGCTGTCTGTCAGAGTTCATTATGTGAGGACAAAATTATTTTGGGAGCATACTTAAAAGAAAACAACACATAACAGAAGTCAAAAGCTAGTACCACTGATGAGCTATCTATCACTGCTCAACATGAGCTAATGTACCTGACAAACTGAACTCAAGCACAGTAGCTGGAGTTCCCTCCCAAAAGCACCTTTCTTGCAGTCCACAAAGAGTCATGCAATTGGCATTCAGAAATAAATACTTTGCTTCCTACTGGCAGCTTTGAGAGGTATTTCCTTTGGTGCGTATACACAGCACAGTTCTCTACTCTTCCTCCCCCCCCTCCTCAAAGCTTCTCTTATATAACAGCCTGCAAAAACCATCTCTGAACAGCACAATCGGGATGCGATTGATCACAGAACGCACGAGCCCTGCTTATTTATCACACCCTTCCTTGGTGGTTTAGTTTTAGGGTCAGGGTTGCATCCAAGTAAGTTATGCAAAGCGGTTCACAGAAGCTCTGGGGCCGTTGGGGTCTGAGGCCCACAGGTAGAGCCTGCAG
Organism: Netta rufina; assembly: GCF_964035555.1. Classification (NCBI taxonomy): domain Eukaryota; kingdom Metazoa; phylum Chordata; class Aves; order Anseriformes; family Anatidae; genus Netta; species Netta rufina. Next base: position 82,832,326 of record NC_140124.1, on the reverse strand, counting down.
CAGCTTTCCCTGCAGCCCCGCACTTCGCTCCCTTCGTGCCACGTCATTTCTACGCTGACCAACTAACTGAGCTGCTTGGAAAACATCAGGCTGGCCTATGGGAGTTAGATAACTTTATCAGCTCATTTTTCAAGACAGGATGAACACATCCTTAAAGACAGGATGACACAGATATTCTTCCTTCTCTTGGTTTAGCAAAAGCCCACAACAGACTTACATAAACTCCACGCAATCCCAGGTAGTCCTCCCAATACCTTGAGGTACCGCTGTACATCTCCACACAGAGCTACAAACTACAGTTTGGGAGGTTTCATATTTTCACTTTACATACAGACTACCTACATACAGACTGCGAAAAAGCCTGCAACGTGAAGTTTTTACTTTAATCGTGTTACTACCGGTAGGTATTACCAGGCATACACGGTTTTAGGTGCACAAATATCAGCCACTGCAGCCAATAAAGTTAAGAGCTGGCTGTTTAATGAAGGGCCTCTGCATTTCAACCTATTTTTCTAGAAGTGTCAGCTATTCCCCTATAATGCTTAATCGTGCCACCCTGAATCAGAACAAAGCACACACTACCACTTAAACTGTGAGAAAGAAAATGTCTGAGCACAACAAGACACTGTATTCTAGTCTTTCACATATCCATGCCTCGAGTCCCTCCAGGGGAAATTTAACATGGTTTCTAAAATGATTTCTCCTCGGGGTTTTTCCATATATTTTTTTTCTCTGAGATGCCCGGCCAGATGAATTTGTGTACGACACGCACAGCCTGCGCCGCTGCTGCACCTCCTCTGTGGTGACTTGATTCAGCTGAAGCCACGCTTCGCCCGATCGATGCGAGCACATTACACACCAGAATAAGAGTAAGGTAAGGGTAAAGAAAAGCAAAGCGCCTTTCCTTTCAGCCATTAAATATAGATCAACGGAGCATCGCGCTGCACAGCGCGGCTCCCTTCCCCACCCCCTCCGCCCGCTCCTCGAGCGCAGGATTTCGGGCACGCCGGCTTCAAAGGAGAACCCCCCTCCTCTCCATCATCCCCACCACTGCTCAGGCGACACACGGCCACCCAGACGGACAGACACACGGACACCCGCAGCCGCCCCAGGCCCATCGCGGCGGCACCTCCCGAGCGGGCTCCGCGCAGGGCCGGGCGCTGCCCCCGCCCGCGGGTCCCCGGGAGCCTTCCTCCTCCTCATCCTCCTGCTGCTGCTTCTGCCGCTCTCCCCCAGCCCGCTGCCGTAACGAGTGCATTAGTGCAGGGCGTCGGGAGGCACGGTGCCGCGGATGCCCTACATAAGCGACGAGCAGCGTATGAAGAAAGGGAGGAAAGGGCTAGGAAGAACGAGGGGAAATAAGGCACTTTGTCACCTCTCCGCTGAAGGCACAAACGCAGCCCAGCCCAGCCCGGCTGCCTCACCGAGGGGAGCAGCGCAGGAGCCCGCACCGAGAAGAAATAACCGCGCAGAGGGAGGAAGACGAAGGAGGGGGGGGACCTGGCACCATTACTGTGCCTGCCGTACTCACCGATCGGCGCCGCTTCCCCCTGCTTCCTCCCGAGCAGCCTCCAAAACCCAACAGCAAATCCTCAGTCCAAGGATAGAAAAGGAAAAAAAAGGGGGGGAGGGGGGGCGAGCGACGGCCCCGGTCTTCACCGCAAGGTCCTGACCTTGCCCAGCTGCAGCACCTTCGGCTTCATCCCCCCCCTCCCCGGTGCGCCCCCGTGAGCGCGCCCAGCCGGCTCCGGGGGGCTCCGCCGCAGGACAGCGGCGGGGCTCGGCCCCCACCGCCCCGCGGGGCGAGGCGCAGGACTGCTGGTGGTGCTGCTGCTGGTACTGCTACTCCTGGTACTGCTGCTGCTGCCGCTGCTTCTCCTGGTGCTGCTGGGGCTGGCGAGGGCTGCGCGGCGGCGCCGTAGCGCAGCGCGCCTGGCGGGCGCACCGGCCGCGGGCTGTGGCCGAAGGAGAGCCGGGCTCCGCCGCAGCATCTGCCGCCGCCGCTCGCTCCCGCCCTCGCCCCTCCCTCCCGCCCCCCTTCCCCGTTCCCCTCCCCGGCAGCAGGAGCGCGGCCGAGCGGGCGGGGCCGCGCCCGGGCCCCCCCGGTACTGTTGGAGCTGGGCAAGGGGCGCGGAGGTGGGGTGGGAGACTGCAACCCGGCCGGGTGGGGTGGGTAAAACTTGAGGCCCGCCGGCACAAAGGGTAAAAGCGGAGAGGAGGCAGGATTTTTATTTTATTTTTTTTTTTAAACGCCCCAGCTCGTTTCTCCCTCAGTTTTCGCTCTGCATCCTTAGGAATCCTCGGGTAGAAAAACCTACCAGGAGTCTCTTTGCGAGCGAAGAGGGTCAGGGATGTGGGAGTCGTGTTTACTCACACCGGCGCTTAACCCTTTGCTGAGAAACTTGCGGGAAAAGCTACTGAAATGGGGTTTCACCTGCAAGTTGCCGTGCCACCGGGCCCGTTACCCGACCGTGCGGAGCCCCCGAGGCAGGCGGCGGGGATGCTGTTATGGGACTCTCACCATCACCTTGCACATCGGAGCGACCGCTGTGCTTGGGGACACACGTCGCGGGCAACGCCTACCCTCTGCCGTTCAGCCCCAGGAGCCGCGGCCGGTTTGGCAAGGCTGTAAACATCATCTTCCCCGAGGGTGAGGGGCCCTCTGGGTGGGGCAGGGGGGAGACCTGGAGTGTTGTGACAGCGACATGGCTTCAGGAGGCCCTTTGCAGCACCCCCGGGGCTGCACTAACACCTGCGGGGCCGCCCGAGCATCCCGCAGGCAGGCGCCGAGGAGCGCCACCGCCAGCTCGCACAGCGACTCCCTGCTGCCACCTCCCGCCCGGTGCCTCCACAGCTCTCCCCAGCCCTGCCCGACAGCCAAAAACCTGCTCCTCGCTGGGCCCTGAGCGATGTTATCCCCCCCGAGGCGGCTACAAGACCCCTTGTTCCCTTCGTGCCGCGTCCCGCGGTAGAAATACTCGTTCTCTGCGCGTACTCTCCCTTCTGTATTATTATTATTTCATTATATAACTTCCCTTTATTATTATTATTTTTTTTTTACTATTGCCTTTTTACCTGGAGAAGGATTAAAACCAGGCTTTTGTGCCCCCTGCCTTCCTGCCTTGAGGTCAGCTCATTTACCAGGCATCATAATAAGTACACTTATTTTCATTTAACCAAGGATACACCACAGGAACAGAAGAGAGGGGAGAAACACACAACAGTGAGGACCCTCTGTAGGGGAAGGCTGGAGGCAGAAGGGTTTGGGAAGAATCTGAAAGGTGTCTGAAGACACCCCCTTTTCTCTCAGATTGCCTGGTTCCCCATCGCTATCTGCCATGACAGAGCACTCACCTTAAAACAGGATTCACAGAGCTACTCCTTCACCTGCTGATTCCCTCCCCAGAGTTTTCTTGCATCACCTTTAAAGGTTTCCATGCCTCATCCCCCATGGGGAGGTCAGAGAAGGGGCTTGGTCTTGGACAAGGTAACCAAACCAGATCTCCAGAAGTGCATTGCTGCTCCAGTTATGTCTGCTGTGGAGGAAGGGTAAGGGAGAGCACTAGGGAGATAATGAAGGTTAAAAGGGGTAGGACCAACTTTTAGAAGGTACAGCCCCCTCCATTGTAGCTACTGTCCGCCTACTTCTCACCCAGTGACTAAGCCTCTTGTTTGGACAAGCCAAAAGCCCAGACAGGTGGAGGCTGTTTGCTTTTTTGGTCAATCCTAGCCTTCTCAGGTGGAAGCAATAAGCCTCAGGCTTACTTGGTCTGTGCCTTGGGAATGGTGTATATGACCTAATTCTTGGTTAACTTTTTTTTTTTTTTTTTCCTTAAAAAAAGAAGGAAAAAGTAAAGGAAATGATGATCATATCAAAGCAAAGATTTTCATACACAGGCGTTGTAAAAAGTCTTTGTCATTTATACATGCCTGTAATAATTTCAAAGGTCCTTGAGGCCTTGGGTTTCTATTGGGTTAAAATAATGGCAAGTAAAACTTTTAGTTTAAAAATGTAAAAAATGTAGTAACATGAATAGATTTAAATCTAGTAATAGATTTTTTTTTTTCAGACAGTTTCCCACCTGAACAATAACTAGTCTCAAAGGCTGTGAGTTACTATAGCTAGCTGTCATTGATTATTTTCACCTGTTACCTAGATTAGGCAATCATTAGCAAGAGTGGAATAAAATCAGGAAAACATGTTGCTGTTTTTTTTTTTTTTTTTTTTTTTTTTTTGTGTGCCCTTTTTAATCAACTGAAAAATCACCTAAGCATAACTAGTTTTTCAAGTTAAGACTAACACTTTAAAGAAGTTATTTTTATCACTGTTTTATCACTTTCTAAAAATCATTTAAAGGTGGAATTATTTAAAGAAATGGAAAGCATCCATTGAAATAAACATTTCAGATAAGAAAGAATGTTTTTCGAGACTTATAGTATGGTGTCCTAATGAAAACAAAGTGGGAGTGAATTTAAACAGCTGATTCAAATTTCTTCTCTCCTATTTGACTATGATATTATCTTTAATAAGTCAAGTCAACAGTGGATTATGGTAACATTATTTGTGTTTTCCATTTTTCCTAAATTGTTGTGTGGTATTATATACACAATTGCTTACTTGACAGCAAAGTACATGTAAATCCTGGAATGAGAATAGCTTCCTATAAAACAAAAAGACGACAAGAGAAGGTTTACATGATTGCATTTGCATAAGTTTGTGCCCTGATCCTATGGAAATATTTTTTAACAGTAGTATTTGAAAGAACTACAGGGTATTTTCTATTCTGAGACACAGCTGGTTTTGACTCAGTCTGGTTATGAGTAAATTACTGTTGAAGTGCTAAGCTTGACTGGCAATAGGAAGATACAATTGATTTTGCGGTACCTGCAGATTTTATAAAGGAACTTATATTTGCATTGGAAAAGTTGGATTGTATGTACTGAAGACAGCTCTCAGTCTCCTGAGACCTGACTGAAGTCCCAGCTTCATCCAGGGATAATCAAATAGACAGTTATGAACAAAATTTCTATTAAAACAGATGGATTAAAGTCTTTTTTATATTTTTATTTTTGGATCTGCTGGACTTTAAAAAATCATTTTAAGAATTAGCTTAATGGAAGCTAATAGCTTCCATTAATCACCTAAGCAATTTGACATTTTCAGTATATCAGATCTTTACGCAAAATGATAAAAAAGGTTTAAAAAACCACTGTTTTCCGCCCCAGTTAGAGATAATTAGCCATGTTATTCAATAATAATTATTTAATAACAAAACTTTATCTAAGAAGTCCTGACTAATGGGACAGTTGGGATTTCACACAACTCCAAGAAAAAACATACTAAAAAAAACACTTAAGGGGAGAAGAGAAATTGTGACTGATTATTCCTATCAATTAAGCACATGAATTAAAGAGAGTTTGAGGATTTTATGTATAATTATCTTAAAAAACTGTTGGTAAGTTGTTCTTCAGAAGATGGAAGGCCAGAAGTTCAAACAAAATTCAGTGTAATGTAACAGTTGTGGTTTCCAGGTTCTGGTAAAAACAAAGTTCACTGTTAAAGATTCATATCCTATACGAGCACAGGTTATACAAATACCTGAATGTTCTGAAACAATTTCTAAACCCTAATCTCATGAAAGAAAGTAATCTCAATCTATCTTCCCACGAACCAGTTTTACGAGCAGTGCGATGTCAACTCAGCTGAAAATTAAAGTCTAGTTTTAATAGTTCAAAACATGTTTATCCCTATTAGTGTCAATTAAAATGCCAAGCTATTCTCAGAATGTATTCCTTAATACACTTAGAGCTGCAAAAGCATTTAGGATTAAGGTTTAACACTTAAAAAACTGCATTGTAACTCTCAGATTCTTTTTTCCTTTACACGGTACCTGTTCACATAGTGCATTGAATAAGTCCATCTCAAAAGTAGAGACTATCCTGCAAAAGGCCAAGTAGAAATCTTGCCACAGATTCAGATTCTATTTGAATAGCAGTTACTGAAATATCATTATACTGCTTTTGCTTTTATTTAATCCAGTTATGTGTGAGTTTTAGTTCATATTTTTCTATGACGGGAAATACTGTCACAGTTCAAGGAAACAGTAGATTCAGCAACTATTTAGACTTCAGTGAAGACTGAGATATTACTTACCCTGGAAGAGAAGTGAATGTTTTGGCATATCTTGCGATTATGTAGTGTATTTCCTAATTTATTCTCTAATGTATTTAATCAGTAGCAGGAAAGATGAAGCTAAATTTAATTGTCTGTTAACTCCATGAACAGCACTCTCCAAAAGTCACACACTTCTGCTTTTTCCATCCAGCATGGTTTATGTTCCCAGAGACTGTTAATCTGTTTTCCCGGTGTGCAGAAAACTCACATCTCATATGATGCCTGTACAGATCCATACCCTCAAGTTCATTTAGTAGTTACACTAGCAGTCTTTGTGAAAAACCAAACCACTGAAGGTCTACAGGTTAGCAAGTACTTCTTGCAAGAACTTCCTTGCTCCTCACAGCTTTTCGTTTAGTCTTCTTACATTACGTGCGCATTATTGTTTTAGTGTACAGGAGAACTCTTGATAATATTTATGTCTGTACCAGAGTTTCTCACTTATGCACTTGATGTATTCAAAGTGGTTGCCCCACAGATATGTGTAATTCTGGAGGGCACTGATTACAACATGTACCCAAGGTGCTCTAACATGCCCTATACATACTGAGGCCCAGCAACTACCATGGACTTTATTGATGATGTAGATGCAATGCAGGCATAGAGTCCTGCAACCTTAACAGATGTCAAAAAACTCAACCTGTTTTCCAGTCTTTGCACTGTACTGGTGAGTAATGAAGATATTCCCTGTTGGAACAAAGGATGCTTCAGACAAGTGTGTCAAGAAACAAAAGTGCTTATTTTCATCTCTTTCCTCAGCTGAGCTCTTTTGTACTTTGTAGTTCTGAAACAGATCAAAGAATCATATCATAGAATAGTTTGGGTTGGAAGAGACCTTAAAGATCACCTAATTCCAACCCCCCTGCCATAGGCAGAGGGGTACCTCCACTAGACCAGGTGCTCAAAGCCTCATCTAACCTTGCCTGGGGCATCCACAGGTTCTCTGGGCAACCTGTGCCAGTGCTCCACCCTCGTAGTAAAGAATTTGTTCCTTATATCTAATCTAAACATATCTTCTTTTCATTTAAAGAAATTTCCCCTTGCCCTGTCATGACTTTCCCTGACAGTCCCTCTCCAGCTTTCCTGTAGAGCCCCTTTAGTTACTGGAAGGCTGAAATGAGCTCTTCCTGGAGCCTTCTCTTCTTCAGGCTGAACAACCCCAACTCCCTCATCCTGTCTTCATAAGAGAGGTGCTCCAGCCCTTTGACCATCTTCGTGGCCCTCCTCTGGACTTGCTCTAATACTCCTATGTCCTTGTTGTGCTGGGGGCCCCAGAGCTGAATGCACTACAGAGGCCTATTTTTTCCCGCTTTGACCTGAGAATTCCTTTGGTGAAACCCCAGTATTCATTTGTCTCAGGAAAATTTTGGAGTGTGTCAAACTGTCTTCTTCATGCAGGTTAGCTAGTCTTACACTTTTTGCTACAGGTTCTCCTGCATAACTGGATGTCTGTAGTATTGTATGTGATCTGTAGTGGAGAGATATGTTTGTCATCATCCCATAGATTTTTCAGTCTTAATCTCACTTCCATGAACTAACTTTTTTTAGAAAGAATTATTTTAGCAAGGAAGGAGCATTAATTGCTGCAGTTTAAATGGCCATTTACCAAAGAGTAAAATGGATGAGTAGGCAATTACATGCTTATGGATGAAAAGTAGAACACTGAATTTTCCTTAAGAGAGTTTTCAGCATTATGATTTTCTACCTGAGAAATTAGGTTTTAACAATATTGTTGTAAAAATTAAAATAATGACAAGTTGAAATAAATAATATTTAAAAAGTTATAATTTGTCCAACTTGTTACCTGTATTAAAGATAGCTTTCAGCACTACTTTTAAATACATCAAGAAAACAAGGGGAGCACATGGAGCAGGATTTTTTTCCTCCTTCTATTCTGCTTCTGCTCTTTTGATCTCAGGGAAGAGAAAGGGAAGGGAAACATGAGTTTCTTATCCTATGCTTTTTCAGCAGAAAAAGTAACTGCTTATTTTGGTCTAATCCTGTTATTTAAATCTCTATATTGCTGCAGACCTGGCCACCTTGTGTTATTTTCAACCTAGTGAAAAATAGAAAAACATACTTTATCAGTACCAACTGCTTCAATTAAAAAGAAAAAGATTAATTTTGTAGTGAGGTGGGGGTTGGTCTATTCTCCCACATGCCTGGTGACAGGATGAGGGGGAATGGGCTAAAGTTGCACCAGGGGAGGTTTAGGTTGGATATTAAGAAAAACTTCTTTACTGAAACGAGTTGTTAGGCATTGGAATGGGCTGCCCAGGGATGTGGTTGAGTAACCATCCCTGGAGGTCTTTAAAAGACGTTTAGATGTAGATCTTAGTGATATGGTTTAGTGGAGGACTGGTTAGTGTTACGTCAGATGTTGGACTTGGTGATCTTGGAGGTCTCTTAGAGCCTATCTGATTCTGTGATTCTGTGATACCTTTCATGCAAGAAGAGAAAAAAAAAAAGTCAAAAGAAATTAAGTAATATAAGTACTAAGAGGGCACATAATAAGATGTTGCTGGATCCTACTGTAACATTTCTCTCTCTCTCTCTTCTTTTTTTTTTTTTTTTTTTTTTTTTTTTAATCAAGGCCTTATTAAAAATTTATCTACATTAAATTTATTTGGCCATTGTTTTTGTCTGGATTTTGGATTTCTTACTTCTACAATGACCACACAAAGCAACTGTAGATTTCAAAAGAAACAGGGTCAGTACCAGAATCAGCCCTTTTGGAGAGAAGTTAAAAGTATGCTGTGACAGCTTTGATAAACTCAACAGCAAGAATACCTTTAAACTGGTAAAACCTTTTAACTGAGGTACAAAAAAATCTTCGACATTTCCCATCTCAACTGGGACCCTAAAATAAGTTACCATTGACACAGAGTTCAGATGGCAATTTTTATTTATTTATTTCACTCTAGGACATTGATTCAGGAAATCATATTAGTGACCTTTGATTATGTTTATGTTATTTTGTGAAGCCTGGCAGATTTTTCAGCTGATATAAAGCAGCAGAGAGTAGTACTGTGCTTTTGGAAGTTTGAATATCTTCTGCAGAAAAGTGTTGGTGAGCAACTATCCATCTTTGTACTCTTGTTCCTCTTATTTTTTTGCAGTGACAAGAGGGCTGCCAATTTAATCTACTACATTGAGCTATTGTGTGACACAGTATAGACATATATACATATATATACATCTTTATACATAATTGTAAATTTTAAGTTTAAAATAGACATTCAGTTTGTGGAGCTGTGTCTCCATTTCTTGAATTAAATAAATAAATCTATTGAGACAAAAGTCCATAATGTGAATGATATCATCTTTCTGTCATGTCCTTTTAGTGACATGAGTGGCTAAAATAAAGTTTTGAAAAGCTACAGGTTTTGTTATCATACACAGAGCTCAAAAGAAAAAATAATTCCTCTTTAAACAGTACATATGCTCATAAGTATTAAGAATAGCAAATAATAATTTGAACAATATATAAATTTTATTTAACACTTCTGTTTCATGTGTAAAAGTAATGGTCACTGTATTATGGTGAAGAAAAATATTTTAATATGTACAGGATATTTCATCAGCTGTTTAGTGATTTGTTCTTTTGGTATCTTATTGCTACTCTCCTTTACAAGAAATGTTATCTGTAACTCTAATATATCTATTAACAATTTCAAGATTTTTATAGCAGTAGGGATAGCAGACCATCAGTATGTTGTGCTGTATATATGTATGATGCAGCCATTAGAACAGATGACTGAGGGTCAGGATGCTCTGTTATGGATGTTCACTGAGTCCGTGCTAACGGACTATGTACAACCATTTTCTGCTTTTTACTTTAAAAAATGGGGATATCACACTTACTAGTGGACTAGATTGAGGTCTTTGGAAAATGGGCAACATATAATCATGTAGGATACAATAAAAAATGCCTTAATATAGACAGCATACTCCAGAGTGGGTAAGTAAAACAGCCACCGCAATGTGATATGCAATGAAAAGCAGACTGCGCGGACTATGGCTGTCATTGTGGTAGTCTTCTCTTCCACTGTTTTGTCAGGTGGTCTCAGCCTTCCCTCTTCTGCGTAACTAGAAAGAAACATGATGTTACAGGAAGAGATTCACAACCATATACTGAAATTTGCAGATATTTTATTGTGGAGAATGACCAAAATGTCATATTCATGACCATTACAAGAGCTTGACTACTCTTTCAGATGAGTAGAGCTTTATTAGCCTTACAGAACTAATAGAGAAGGCTCTTTATCACAGGTGCCTTCTTTACTCTTGACTTCCTCTCTGTGTAGATCCATCATCATCATTTTCACTGTTACTGTCTACCTCACCTGCCTTTGTCATCCTTCAAACTGTTTTTGTCTGTGCTACTGACCTCTGTATAGACTTGTTACTTTTAGGTCAAATTTCATTTCCAGTACCCTACTGACTCCTTTATCCTAAAAGACTACAAAGACTTTCATGTTTATTCTTAGGGACTCTGTTCTCCTCCTCTGTGCATCCCAGCATTGCAATTTTCCTTAAGCAGATGTTGCAAACTATGACTTCTTAGCAATACATTTAGACTTGGCTCTCTTCTCCCATGACAATAATTCAGTCCATTGTCTGTAAGTAATCTACAGTGGCTTAATGGAAATAAGATAAATTAATTGTAATTGTAAAAGTAATTACAAGGTGAGAATGCAAGATTATTCATCTGGGAACTAGAAAGAGTTGCTTCTTCCCACTCCTCCTCATTACACTTGAACAGAAGTTATAATACAGCTATTACTTGTGGGATTCCTGGGTATGTATGAAGGGTTGCCAAATCCAGTGAAGTTTAAGGCCCAGTGAAGTTTAAGGGGTTTCTCCTACCCAGTCTGTTTTTGATTCCAGTTCATAGGATCATTCAGTAGCCAGGCTTGCTGTGCCTTCCCAATATACACACTGCCACAGAACACACATGCCTGGCCACACAGATGGATGTAACATGCAGTGCCTTTGCTGGCACCTGCATAAGCACTGAAAGTATTCATGCAGGAATGAACAACACAGTCCAGACCTGTTCCCACTGTCCAGATGATCAGTTTGCTGGTGGACATTCACATATCTTCACTGTTCATAGTTGCTCCTACATTCACAAGTCCCTAGATCAGATGGGTCTGCCCAGGATCCACGTGCAAAACCATGTCCCATTTAACCCAGCTCCAGATTTAGGTCTTTCCAGATTCTGAGCTCCTCCAATTTACTGTGTAGTCCAGCCTGAAGTTTTCTAGTGAGTTACTTCCACCTACCTTCACACAGAGAGCAAGGTCACACAGAAAAGGGTTAGGAACAGGGCTCATGAAGGTAGTATGGACTGCAATGATCATGTGCAGAGCTCAGCCAGACAAGAAGGGTTTTAAGCCTTTTTCTGACTTGGTTCCTCTCCTAAACATCCTGTATTAAGTTTCACACATTCCCATAAGCCCCTTCAAGACACTCAGAATAAGTTTGCTTTCCTGACACCCATGATACTTTTGTTTACCATCCCCAACCCTTGTTATCAGTTAGGAAAAGCTGAGTGAACCTTTCCAAGACCTTTAGTGATTCATTCAGTTGTGTTTCACTAATAATCAACCCAGGAGATCTGATCTTTACTATTGTCTCTGTTATCTCTTGCCCTTAGGGTCTGTGTGCCTTGGTGGGATTTATTACTTTCTGTCTCCTTTTGTTTTTATGCAGGATAGCCATTAACCAGATATTCTCAGGAAATATCCTTACATTACAGTAAGGTATCTACAATTCACATAGCTTTTATGTTCTCCATATCCTTGCAGTATTTATTAATATTCTCCAATGTTTGGGCAACTAGAGCTCAACTGCTAAAGAAAATTGATCCATAACCAGAAAATAAAGCCACTCCTCTTTCTTTGGGACATTTATTAAAAAGATTCTGAGGATAGCAACATGCAGTATTCTAAGCAATACAATGTACATTTTGCAGACTCTGAAGAGAGCAGCAACTACAGAAATAGATTTTGATTTTTACATGGTATTTTACTGGTAGAAGACATGCACTGATATTAAAAGAAAAACAGCTCTGGTAACAACAAATAACTAGCCATTTGCATTATATCATAACTTAACATGAATAATCAAGACAGACATCAGTACTATGTGCTTTTAAAATACCCCATAATCTTTAAAGCCTTTGAAGTTGTTTTGGCAGCTTTTCTACAATAGAAACCAAGAGAGTAAAGAGTGTTCTGCACAGAGATCTGAGTATTCAAGAAAAAAAAAAATCAAAACCAGAATATTTTAGCTGCAACACTCTGTTTCCCAGAGTATCTTCTTTAGCTGTTTCTTGGCAATTTCACTGCTGTAGTACCTTATGTGAGAAGAAGTTGCACATAAGACTTCATTTCACATCATGTTCTTCAGCTGTGAAACTGAAATTATTGAAAAGCTCAGTTTTCACTTTTTTTTTTTTTTTCTACAAGAAGAGAATACTTGATGAACACACACCATTATGTGAAGGGAAAAAAAAAAAAAAAAAAAAAAAAAAGTAGAACAATTTTGTCTCAATCTTGAGTGAAAATTTTTGACCTGCTCTAGAAAGTCAGGTCACTATTTGTCAAGATGTTCCATTCCTTCCCTGAATCAGTTTGCTCTTTCCTTTGTGTCTTTGTGTGACACAGACCTAAGCTGTTCCCTTACTGTGAGGCAATCATAATTTTGATTGAACTGTGGTTTTGGGGGACTGGAGCTCAAAGTGCTAAAAATTTGAGAGATCAAGATATCCATCAGGTCTACTTGAGTCTGGAGACAACATTTTAGAATGTATGTTTCTCTCACATATTTTCAAAATCCAGCTAATTATTATTGTCCTGATAGCTATTCTGACACCTTCTGGGATCATTTTTCCATAGAGTAGATCTCATCCTTTTCCCTGCATGTTTAAATTCAAGTAAATATTGCAAATTAGGTCTTATTTTGCTTAAAATATTCAGTTTCAACCTGCAGTTGATAGTGCATTTTCTCAGACTTTCCTGGTATATGTAGAACAGTACTAGATAGCAGGTGTACATCATAGCCACATGGATGGTTTAGAAGTGTTCTGTCTTTCAGTAGCAATCCTCTGAGAGTAGCCTTTTCATGCTCACATTGTTTATCTCTTCCCATAGGACTCATTTCTAACAGGTTGCTTTTCACCTTTTACTTGCACAACTGCACACTGCATTTTTCACTGCTAAACTTGTTGTTTTGTCAGGTTATTTCTGCAATTTGTCAAAGTCATTTTGAATTGTAACGTTATGTTTCAACATACTAGCATCCTCACCTGGTTTTCCATCATCTGTGCATTTAATAAGCTTGCTTTCTATATCAGTATCAAATTCATTAATGCCAAGGTTTAAGTAAAAATGGATTCTGATCAGACCTCTTCTACTGTGGGCAGTTAATTCATTGATAGCTATCCTTCTGATAATGGTTTTCCAACAAGATTTACACCTACACTGTTGGAGATTTTATCCAGATTGTTCTATAATAAATTACATTTAGATCACATCTCCCTAACCTGCTTATCAGAGTATCATGCAGGACATCATTAGAAGTTATATTAGTGTCATGATATGAAATATGTTTCTACTGTTCCTGTTTTTCCATTCTATCCACAAGTCTCATTACCTCTCTGCAGAATAAAATTATATTGAGTTGACATGTTTAATTTTTTTACAAATCCACATTAGCTGCTATTAATCTTGTAATCTTTCAGTATCTTCACTACTTGAAAATGGTTTATTTATTTGTATCAATGTTACTTCATATGTTCACAATGAAGCCAAATAATGTGCAAAATCCCCATGCTCTTGTGCTTTATCATTCTTAGGGTTAGTCTGCATTTAGGCTGCCTCTTTTCTCTATGAATTTTCAAAAATAAGTGCTAGTGACTGTGTTTATTTCAGCCAGTTTCATAAGTATTTTTAGAAGGAAAATTATTGTGGGCAGCTGATCACAAAACAATTACCTTGTCTACATACATGTACATTCATACTTGTTTTCTTGTTGCTCTAGGCTGAGATCTTTTCCCACTATTGTGAATTGATCTATCATGCTAGTCCAATGCTAGTGGATGGAGAATTTGCGGGAGGCAAGATTCAAAAAGGGCAAGAAGCACATGGGTTTTCTTAGATGATGGTAATTTTCTCCTCTTTTAGATAACAAGCTACTATTTTTTCTACTCTGCTAGCATGCTATGCATTTGTTATTGTAATATGTCTTTATTTTCATGGGGTTTATGCCTTGGTCATTTGTTTCCACATCCTTGCCTTTGTTATTCTGCATTCATCCTTAGCAATCTAATTCAGTCTTCACTTCCTGGATTCTTCTTTTATTTGAAGTAACTGAAGAATTCATTGGTTGAATCAATTGCTTCTTATCCTTCCTCTTCAGTACACTGTAAGACTGTGTGAAAGTATGACTCTGGCTTAAAAGTCAGAGTAATTTGAAATCCTTTTGGAATAGGTGAACCTAAACAAAAGTACAAAAGATGGATTAAAAAATAAATAAATCAGAAGCATACACATAGCTACTAAAATAGAGTTAGTTGGCTTTTTCTTAATCAGCCATACATCTTATTTACATAGCATGCAGATTCACTAGAATTTTTTGGGTTTATCAATTAAATATTTTAATATTAATAAAATAAACTTGTATAGGAGAGAGCTAACCCATTTTTTGTCTATTATCTCTTTTTAGAAAGGCTGTTTTATAACCCTACAACTAGTTCATTAATTCTGTTTTGCAAACAGTGCTAATACTAGTCAATTATACTAGCTAGCATTTGACAAGACCTAGAAACACCTCACAGATTACCAACAGAGTCACTACATGAGCAGCAGTTTGCAGATACGAACAATGCTGACATTTCCATTTGTAAGTGTTTCTGACTGTTTTTGTTTTGGTTACTTACACACACATGCACACAAGCAGGAGTCATCAGCTCATCATAGCTGGAAAGTTGACTCAGTCTGGCAACTGATGCATCTACAGCAGATCAGCTGTTCTCTTATTAGAAGCTGTCACTGCAGCCTATACAAATTATTATAATTAACATTGCAGAATTCAGTTTTGCTGGACAACAGTGGATTCCCCTATGCTGAAAGTATTAAATAGTCCCAGTGTTTACACAGTAAATGACATCTGGCAAGGCACAGAATCTTGGGCCTTTGTCATTTATAATATATTCTATTAATTTTGGAAAAACATTGCTTTTCCCTCCACAAAACCAAAACAACAACAAAATCTAGGAAATAACATACAAGGTAAGGGAAACGAAAGATCTTAAGTTTATGCTTTCCTACATGCATGAAGGCATGTCTCGATCATGTCTCAGGTTGTGTAGAATTGACACATTTTATCTGAGAAGAAAGGCTTCCAGGACACAAATGACCTCCCATTTTTTCTGTGATGTGGTCAGGTGAGAGGATTCATACCTCCTTGTCCTGAGCTCCACGCTGAAATTGCAATAATACTACACCATTTGGTTAGATCCAACAATTTTTTACTATATCTTTAGTCTCAAGGTCTGTAATAGCATTCTTGTCCTGTTGGTCTCACCTGAGTTATTTGTGTGAACTTCCTTACTGTTTCAGGAGAACATGTCAGTGCACAAAGCAGCTCTCTATCAAGCTCTAGACCACTCTTCATGAAGCTTTCTTCATGCTCAGAAGAACACGAAGAAACCTTATATTACTGGAATTTTAATATGTATTTCAAATTTGCAAAGCTTAGCTTTATATAGCATCCAGAAGCATTGTCTAAGAGTAAAAAAGGACAGATTTAATTTCTAATGTTTCTTAGTTATACACTCGAACTTTCAGAGAAAACTAACCACTAGCTACTCACTGGTCTGCCTTCAGGAAATTCAGCAGAAGTGGTGCTCCTGGGTTTTTGTAGTGGCTATGTTGTCTGCCATATTGTATTCCAGTCTCTGTTAGGTTCATGTGGCAAGGCTTTGGTAGCAAGGGGCTAAAGGGGTGGTTTCTGAGAGCAGAGCCCAGCAGCTGCCCCATGTCAGATCAGAGCCAGCTTCAGCCAGCTCCAAAAGGGACCTGATACTGGCCATGGCCTAGTCAGGGAGCTATGCTGCCTGGGCTTCTGGGAGAGCAGACAGAAGAAAGGAAAAAAATCTGCGATGCTACAGATGCTGGGAGAGAGGAGTGAGAATCAGCCCTGCAGCCCCCCCAGGTGAGTGCAGCAGGAGGGCAGGGTCGCTCCAGGCAGGCAGCAGCAGTTCCCCTGCGGGCTGTGCAGGGAGAGGCCCCTGGTGGAGCAGGCTGTCCCCCTGCAGCCCATGGGTCCCACATGGAGCAGATCTCCACGCTGCAGCCCCCCCGTGGGTGGAGGAGCCCCCGGTGGAGCAGGTGGATGTGGCCTGGAGGAGGCTGCAGCCCATGGAGAGCCCCCGCAGGAGCAGGCCCCGGGCCGGAGCTGCAGCCCGTGGAGAGGAGTCCACGCAGGAGCAGGAGGTCTGGTGGGAGCTGCTGCCCAGCCGTGGGGGACCCGTGCTGGAGCAGTTTGCTCCTGGGGGATGGATGGATGGACCCCGTGGGACGGAGCCGTGTGGGAGCAGTGCTTGAGGAGCTGCTGCCTGTGGGCAGCCCGTGTGGGATCAGCTGGGGAAGGACGGCATCCCGTGGGAGGGACCCCACAGGGAGCAGGGGCAGGGAGGGACCGAGAAGGAGCAGCGGAGACAAAGCTTCAGGGACTGACCACAGCCCTCAGTCTCCTGTTTCCCTGCGCTGCTCAGGAGGAGGAGGTGGAAGAGGGCAGATGGGGAGAAGACGTTTTGGGTTTCTTTCCTTTGTTTCTCACGTGTCTAGTTTGTTGGTAGTAGGCAATAACTCTTACTATCTCCCTATGCTGAGTCTGCTTTGCCCGTCACGATAATTGTTGAGTGATCTCCCCATCCTTATCTCAGCCCTTGAGCCCTTTGCATCATATTTTCTCCTCCTTTCCCTTTGAGGAGGGGGAGTGAGAGAGCGGCCGTGGTGGAACTCGGCTGCCCACCCGATTCAGACCACCGCAGTTGCAAAGGACTGGAAAAGTGTTCCGAAGAAACAAGATGTTTAACAAGGAAGTGCATAGTTTCCTTATTAAGGCTTCCTGGATAATTGGGGTTATTTCATATTCCCAGCTCGGAGGAAGAGAATTGTTGATTTCACCTTCTTTTTTCTTACATGGAAATAAAAGGCGAACTGCTCTACAAGTACGGGCAACGTATCAGAATCAAGCTCTTTTTGTCTGTAATCCCTTCTCAAGGAAAAGATTGATCACACACCTTCCACAGATGTAGGGGAGCAGGGAATAATGTTTGAACTACTCTAATTAAAGTCAGTTTGGGCATAGTGGTACTTCTCTAGCTGTTTCTGAGACATACGCATTAGCAACAGAGAGTGTTGTGCCGTCATTGTGAGGCGCCTGTGGTGATGACTTCAGAAACAGAACTGAATTATGTCACCACAGCACTTTGGGAGCAGCTGCCTCTGTGCACGTTTAGCTGGGAGGGAAGAGAAGGGTGCTGGATGTGATGAAACCATGTGAGGATTTGTGGATCTCCCCTTGAGGTGCACAGAGACAGCCCATGCCCTTCTGTAAGTGTTTTGATGCTTGCCTGAGGAAAACAATGCGGTTTTGTTGTGAATGCTTCATTTTAGTATTCTGTAGTTTGTGTCAAGTCCTTACAGAAGCATCAAGTTTGGTACTTTGCTCAATGATGGAGCTGCACAGAGCGAGAACAGACCCAATGTACAGGTGAGGGCCTCTGCACGTTCTCTTCTTCCTACAGATGATCAACAAATAAGGGTAGACAGAGAAGAGTGTGCTGTGGTCCTCCCATAGACCGCAAGTACTAAAGCATAAACAAGAGGCTTAAGAGTACCCCTGTCACGTTAAAATTCAGGACAGCAATGGACTTCATCACAGGGGCTGGCCTGACGACTAGTGTCTCAGGCTGTGGTGTATGAAGATGCACTCCATCTGCTTTCAGGGTAGCAATCGCAGTGGGCAAGCTGCCTGACATTAACATTTTTCATTTCATTTTTCACCAGAGTTTTGCTGGTTTCCCACGATTCATTCTTGGTCTAGGAAAAAAAAAAAAAAAAGTGAATTCAGATCAAAATAAAAGGATTTCCTTTCCATTAGTTACGTGTTCTTAACTTTACAGATTTGATTATCGACTTAGAAGGCAAATATCTGGCCAGACTGCAAGACCTGTGCTCGCAGCGTGGGACAGCTCTCGTAAAGGTGATTCAGGGTAGCTTCTGGAAAACAAGACATCAGATCTCCAAAACAGCTTTCTTCGTGCTAATGTAGGAAGGGCGAGTAAGAGTAAAGGTAAGAGTCCAGATACCGTAAGAAGCGGAAAGTGTGAAGGAAACTTCCTTCTGGCTGATACGGCTCCATATCTAGTTGTCAAATATGAAGAGAGCAGTGCTAAGTTTCTTGGGGAGAGGAAAACAAAGAGACTGGGAGATTGTACAAAGAAAAAAATGGGATTAGCTATTTCAGGAAATCATAGTAACTGGAAATAGAGATTGGAAGAGTGCTTTAAGCCAAGACAGAAACATTTTAAAACTAAAACCTAGCAGTTGGGTGAACCAAGAAATGAATACATTTTGATTATGCAGTTGTGTCCAGCGTTATCTTGGGAAATATGGTTTCCACATAAATGTATCTGGGGCTTGAAGTTTTCCTAACGCCCTTCTCTGTGTATTCCCTACTGTTTGGTAAGCGCTGAGGTCACACTGCAGACAGCAGCATGTCCTCTCCCCACTACTTAGCTGTCTGTTTTCACAACATGTCTAGGAACAGAATGGCTTGGACACAACTGCGCCTATGACCGAGTTCATTCAAGCTGGTGGACAAGGCAAAAGCTCTGGACAAGCGAAGGGGAGGGATGGATGGACATACAATATGATCACTTTAATCTCATTTCTCTAAGAATCCTTGCTGAGAAAACAAAACAAAACAGAATGGAACAGAACAGAACAAATGAAGCAAGCAGCTCGCTTGCTGGAGACATTGTCTGGGAAACAGTGAAAACACTTGCAGACAAAAAACATACCAAAGGACTAACTCTTTGAGCTTAATTCTACTCCGACAGCATAACCTCAAACTCCTGTTTCTGTTCGTAACAGGCTGGTACAGCAACATGTCACATTTGATGACTTTGCAGCATAGATGTCAGGAATGCAGCTTGGGATCACCTACTTCTACTTAGAGTTCAGTTTGAAGGGGTGAGCAAGTAATTTTTCTTGGGTTGACGGAAATCTAAAGTCTGTTTTCTAACACTCTTACAGACACTTCTCTGTCCATCGGCCTGTCCTGCCAACTCTGGTGTGAGTGTGAAGTTGTGGCAAGAGGGATTTCCCAGTCCTATTTGACCTGGTGGACACCAGCTTTCCTAGGAAATTGCTGATGTTGCTGAGGAGGCAGCAGTATCAAAGCCCTTGTTGATGAAGGTACAACAAGCTGGGGAGGCTTTGGCATTTCTGCACAATGCTGCTCCCTGATTGTCACTCAAGACTCAGATTCTGAAAGAAGCAAAGCAAGCTAGAGGAAAACTGTAAGTCCTGGTAATTTTCTTTCTTTTTATTTTTTCATTCTTCATTGTAAGAAAATCTAAGTCTTTAAACCGTTTGTTTGAAAACACAGCTTAATGGAAATGCTCATGGGTGTGCTCCTTCACCTTGTTTGGAACCTGCTTAACCTCGCTTCAGCTATAGGACACCTATGCTCGAATTTATGCTTCCCATGATAAAGCGGTGTTCTTTCGGTATTCTCTTCTGTGATGGTTGCAGGTGAGGTTGAAAAGAATTGTCAGTACGATTCTTCGTTTCCTTTGCAGTATCCAAAACTCCGTATTACAGCGGATCTTCTCCTCTGATCTGAAAAGCTTCACAGGCCAAAAGAGAATTGAGATGATGAAGGAAATAGAGAATGCTGACCAATATTTCCAATTACCACCCGTAAGTTTTGTGAAAGAATCCGGTGCATTTCTGTAGTGGTAGAAAGTTAATAAAATCATGATCGTGCACTTGAAGGCAAGCAATGCTATAAAAATGAAGAATGCAAGGCCCTGGTTAAGGACAATCTTCAGGCTGCTTCTAGATCAACAGCTTACTTGGTTCTTCCACAACCTCATCTCCACTTGCTTAGAAGTTGTGAAGGTCGGAAGCACACTCCATCTTTTTCATCTCCTCTGTGTATCTTTTCCCTGACAGCAACTTCTGTCTTGGCTCTTCACATCAAGCCAGAGCAGTTCCTTTGCCTCCGCAACCTGCAGGCCGTCCTCTCGTGTGTACCTGTGGTGGACTGAGGGTAATGCTTGTAACGCACACAGATGCTGTATTCACTAGGACTTTTAGAAAAGAGAGCAAGAAGCTAACCTGCGCAGCAGTTTCTTAGGTTTCTGTATATCTATCTATCTATCTCTCTGCGTATATATTTCATTACTTATTTACTTGTTTAAAGATCCTTTAAATACAGTAGATACTTTAAGAAAGCTTACTTGTTCTTCTCCTTTACTTGCTTTTAACGTTTACTTTTCTAACCAATCCTTAATGTTACAACATTGGATTTATTTAGTTCTCAGTCCTTAGAAGTTCTCAAAGCACATCAGGGATTTCTCTATTTCTCAATCTTTCCATCTGCATTGAGACCTCTTATCTGAATTTAGGTATTAGGTGAAGAAGAACACTGAAACCAGCTGAAGCCGTATTGGACACATGCTTCTGCTAGGAAGTAATTCAGAGTGATTCCACGGTGTACTTTAGACAGGTTTGCTCTGGTCCTCTGGACTCAGCATCCCCAAGGGATATTTCAAAGCTCTCTGAAGGACCTGTCATTATCTCTGACACTGCAGCCTCCATTAGGAACGGCTAAATATTCCTTGCCCTTGTGGAAAGGAACTACTCAGTTAGCTCTTTCTAACCCAAATCTCTTTGTTGTCTTCTGTTGACAGACACCACCCGGCTAGCCAAGCTAAACCATTGAAAATGGAAGGAGTGGGACTACTTCAAAACCCTGCTGCTGTTTCTAAGCAGAACTGCGCTGTAGGTGGGGACACAGCAAGAAGACACGTCCAGGCCACGGTGGAACTGAAAGGCACCTGTCTGAGCCACAGAACGAAGTCAGCGATTCCCAGTTGGAGACTGTTGCTCGCCTAGTGACACAGCAGCTGGAGCGCTTCTGGTTGCTGCTGATGGGTTCCCGTGAATCAGCCAGGGATATGAGCTACGAGAACGGCTGAAGCAATCTGAAGTTATCTGAAAGAAAGAAGAGAGGAGAGAAGAAGACAAGAGGGGAGGGAAGGGGAGGGAATAAAAGGAAGGGAGGGGATTGGAGGGGAGGGGAGGGGAGGGGAGGGGAGGGGAGGGGATTGGAGGGGAGGGGGAGATAGTGTAGGGGAGGTTAGGGGAGGGGAGGATAGGGTAGTGTAGCATAGCGTAGTGTAGCGTAGTAGAGGGGAGGGGAGCGTAGGAGAGTATAGGTTAGTGTAGGGGAGCAGAATTTAGGGGAGTGTAGGGTAGGGTAGGATAGGGGAGGGGAGCATACAGGAGCATAGGGGAGGGGAGCATAGGGTAATGTAGGGTAGTGTAGCGAAGGGGAGTGTAGGGTAGTATAGGGGAGGGGATTATAGGGGTTTGCAGGGTAGTATAGGGGAGGGGAGTGTAGGGGAGTGTAGGGTAGTATAGGGGAGGGGAGTGTAGGGGTGTGTAGGGTAGTATAGGGGAGGGGAGTGTAACAGAGTGTAGGGACAGGGAGCATAGGGGAGGGGAGTGGAGGGAAGGGAAAAGAGGGGATGGGAGGGGTGGGGAGTGCTACCATAAATAAAATTGCCAAATACATGACATTTTGGATCTGGAGCCAAATATTTGTGTTGCTGAAGGGACGCAAGACACAGACTCCTGATGGCTCTTGAACAGGAGGTGTTTATTGCCCTTTTTCACTACTACATGTCCTCTCCCCGTAGCCCCACGTGCTGTCCACGTGCCCAAATCACAGTTGGTCAGAGACCCTCAGACACGCGCCTGGAGCCAGCCAGCAATTGCCTACTGCCCAAAGGTCCTCTTTAACACTGTAGCCAATTCTTGATCTCAGCCTTGCTCAAGGTTTTGTTTCTACCGCTTGTTTCCTCATTACCTCTAATTCAGGGACCTGCGAAACAGCGCAAAGCCACTTGAAAATTCCCTCCCCACGCGTTGCCATTCATTCCACAACCTGATTTATCGCTGCCATCCACGCATTGCACAGTGCCATGAAAGGTTTGGCGTGCACAGAGGTGGCTGAGGATTTTCAGAAATAACTTTCCTTAAGAACTGCATCAAGACTTTTGCTGGAAGGCAAAAGATCGGGTGATTGATTAACATAGGGATGGCAGCTGAGCAAGGGAAGCATCTTCAAAACTTCCGAATATTTCCTGTCTACAGAACTACAACTCCTCTGCTCTCTGGTTAGGACTTTCTGTCACCTGCTTAGGAAGCAGAAGCAGTAAAATGGGATTTAGAGGATCCAGCTGAAGCGTCAGTGCAAGTTAGAGGAAACCATCAATGTTCAGGGTTTGAAGAGAGTTTGACCGGTTTTCCAAGGAACATGTACTAGTGCTGCATATATATGTATATAAATATCTCTACACCTGGCTTGTATCAGACATAGAGTGGCCATCAGGACTAGGGAAGCGGTTGTCCCTCTGTGCTCGGCTCTGGTGAGGCTGCACCTCGAGCACTGTGTTCAGCGAAGACCTCGAGGTGCTGGAGCGTGTCCGGAGAAGGGCTCTGAAGCTTGTTAAGGGTTTAGAGAACAAGTCTGGTGAGGAGTGGCTGAGGGAGCTGGGGTCGTTCAGCCTGGAGAAAAGGAGGCTCAGGGGAGACCTTCCTGTGCTCTACAGTAAGCTTAAAGGAGGCTCCAGAGAGGTGGGGATCATTCTCTTCTCCCAAGCCCCAAGTGACAAGACAAGAACAAAAACCCTTAAGTTGTACCAGGGGAGGTTTCGGTTGGTTATTACGAAAAATTTCTTCACCAAAAGACTTGCTCTGGTGGGTTTACGTGGCAAGGTTTTGGTAGCAGGGGGACTGCAGGGATTGCCTCTGTGAGCAGAGCCCAGCAGCTGCCCCATGTTAGATAAGGGCTCCACTGCTGGCCAGAGCCAAGCCAAGAAACTAGGCCGTTTGTTCCTCTGTGAGAGCATATTTAAGAAAGGAGAAAAAAAATAACAAAGAAAAGCTGCTTCACAGGGAGAAAGAGAGGAGAAGCAGCCCTGCAGCCCCCCCAGGTGAGTGCAGCAGGAGGGCAGGGTTGCTCCAGGCAGGCAGCAGCAGTTCCCCTGTGGGCTGTGCAGGGAGAGGCCCCTGGTGGAGCAGGCTGTCCCCCTGCAGACCATGGGTCCCCCATGGAGCAGATCTCCACGCTGCAGCCCCCCCGTGGGTGGAGGAGCCCCTGGTGGAGCAGGTGGATGTGGCCTGGAGAAGGCTGCGGTCCATGGAGAGCCACCGCAGGAGCAGGCCCCAGGCCGGAGCTGCAGCCCGTGGAGAGGAGTCCATGGATGGATGGACCTCGTGGGACGGAGCTGTGTGGGAGTAGTGCTTGAGGAGCTGCTGCCTGTGGGCAGCCCCTTTGGGATCAGCTGGGGAAGGACGGCATCCCGTGGGAGGGACCCCACGGGGAGCAGGGGCAGGGAGGGACCGTGAGGGAGCATCAGAGATGAAGCATCAAGGACTGACCACAGCCCCGATTCCCTGTTCCCCTGTGCCTCCTGGGGGGAGGACGTGGAGAAGGACGGATAGTGGGAAATTTTTTGCAGTTTGTTTTCTTTGTTTCTCACTGCTCTAACTTGTCAGTAATAGGCAAGGAATTTTATTAATCTCCCAACACTGAGTGTGTTTTGCCCATCATGATAGTTGTTGAGTGATCTCCCTGTCCTTATCTTATTACCCTTGAGCCCTTTTCATCATATTTTCTACCCCTTTTCCTTTGAGGAGGAGGAGTGAGAGAGTGGTTGTGGTGGAGCTTAGCCACCCAGCTGAGTAAAGCCACCACACCTTCTTCTTTATGCTCTGTCAAAAGGATTTACCTCACTAGTGCAAGGCATAGGAAAAGGGTGAGCTGTAAGAAAGGTGGCCTCCCAAAGTTGGGCCACACCCATGCAAGCACACACACACATACACACACCACTATATCTAACAGGGCATGAAGAAAGGAATCAGGAAGCATATGTTCTGTGCCCACTCACAATACAAGGCAATGGCCTCCTCCCATTACTTAAATGATGAGATAGGGGCCTGGAAATCCTTCCATCCATATCTGTCTTGAAAGGAAGAAGGAGGGAGGTAGTTCCAAACATGCACCTCCATGAAGCAGGTTAAAAGTTTCTGGCCAGCTCCCCTTTTAGTTCTTGGAAAGAACATCTCCTCCACCTTTGGAGCCAGGGCTGCCCAGTCTCATCTAACGGCAGAGAGTAACTATAGCCAGAGAAAAAGAAGGAAGGAGTGTGACCAGCAGGGTTCAAAGGGGAACACAGAGCCTGCTAAAACTACTGAGGAGTACCCAGCAGAACAGGGCAACATCCCTGACATCTTAGAGTCTCAGACCAACCATGCCACATGGAAGCTCTGTAGGGCAGGAGAAGGCTGTAATTGCAAGAAGGTAAATGTGCTAGGAATAGGTAGCAGAGGGGCTGGGATGGAAAATATGGGCCATATGTGCTCTGAATGCAAACAGTGCGGAGTATGTGGCCTGCACAACAGCTACCATCACCTGTGTTGAAGAGGCTTTTTTCCCTCTTGCCTGTCTGATTTTCAATGCTGTGGTAGTACCTGTTTCTGATTGCACCAAAACAGACATTCGTATGTTGTAAGATACAGTTAGGCATTATTTTGGACAGCATTTGGCAGCTCCTGGAAAACAAACAAACAAACAAACAAACAAAAAAGGGTTTTAAACCTAGATACAAAATGAAGCTAGTTGTATTTTCAAAGGGAAAAATGCTGAAATGTTTTTCATTTTATATTTGAAAAACATCTTATCAGAGTGTACCAGTGGTTAATTTTCCTAACATTTATGTCTGTAGCACAAAGGGATGATAAAAAATTGGGAAAGGTAAAAACAATCAAAGATTGTTAGATAGACCATATGGTGAGGGCAGACCTTGAAGAACAATAAAGTCATCATCTTCTGGCCTTTAATGTTTATTTGTTTTCCTGTTAGTTTGTAATGTGTCCTGTGGCAACATTATAAATCTTCTTTGTGTGTAATAACTCTTACTGCTTTTTTTCTTGCAATTACAAAAGGTGTTTTATGTTTATCAACCATTCCAGACAACACAAAACCTATCTATTATATATCTGTAGCAGTAAAAAGATTGAGTGTATCAGTGCCTCATATAGTGTGATACATAAAATCATACATTAATAAAGGCTTTTGACAATCTCCATCTGCTTGATCTTCACACTTCCCCCTCTGCTTTTTTAAGAGATAAAGTCTTGAAATATTTTAGCATTTCCCCTAACTCATCTAGTCCGCCAATTTTTGTGAAGATCGGAAAATCTCAGCTTATGAGTCACATAGTCCTATGACCAGAGAAGAGAACAGTGTTTTTGTTGGGGTCACGGGTGTTCCTTCTGTGTCTCTGGAAAACATGCTGAAAATATTCTGGAGGACTTCTGAATTTGAGGATGAGTTGCTGCAAAGAGTTGACTGCAGGGTCATGGAAAGCTGTGGAAAGTGTGATTACATGTACTGAGATGTAAAGCGAAAAAAGATTGAGAAGCTCTTGAATAGAATATCCAGTTATAAGGCTCCACTTGTGCTGAAAATAGAATTACCATTTCACTGCTACAAGCATAAAATATCAGGTCATTTTTTCTTGAGGTAGTTTGTTAATGTCCATCCTAGCAGTTAAAGCACAGCAATTCTCTCTTCACACTTGTAGCCTTTTTTAATATAAATAAGGTCAAAAAAATTAAAAGAAAGTATCTAAATTGATATTTTTGTCGCTATATTTAGAACCCTTATTTAGAAACCACATTTCCTAGTTACACTGTCCCCCAGTTCAGAATTAAAGTCAGAATTTACCACATTAAAAATAGAGAAAATGGGAAGTATGAATCCATAGGCTGAAAATGATTATGTTTTCCTGTGTTCTAACTCTTGTTTTTTTTCTGCATATTATTTACTGCTCTCCTGTAAGCACAAGCATTAGGCTACAGTCTCATGCTCTCAGTGAGTTTAATGTAGAGGAAATATATTTAAGATTCGTAGAGGCAAAAAAAATATTAAAACTATATATTTTGATATGTGAGGAAATGGCATTGAGATTAAACATATCTCAAGAATTATCATGTAATACTGTAAAATACTTAAAACAATTCAACTCTTTTCTTGTACTTTTTTTTTTTTTCATTTGCTTAAAATAGCATTAATCTTGAAAAAACAGTAACCTGAAGTGTTTCACATCAAGTCGTAAGCAACAATTTAGCCTAGTTCCAACTTTTCTTCTTCGTAAAGATGTAATCTCATCTTCCACACAGAAAAACAAAACAAAACAAAACAAAATAAAACAAAACAAAAACAACACTCCAATTATTATACACTACTCTGCTCTTATAGTTGATGCCATACATGTCAAAATTTTTATTAATTTTAATTTTTATAGATCCTAATTTTGACATATTTTAGAAAGGGGAAATGTATTTAAATGATTAATAATATAAGTCTTAGAAAGTAACTATCTGTAGAATAAATGTATTAGGAAGTTCTTCTCATTTACTCAAATTGAAATTTCACAATGTAACATGCCACTTCTTAAGAGTGTCAATGCTAAGTAGCACCAAACTAAGCATTTGTCCTCTATTTATGAAGGAAGATCAAGCAGAAAATTTTAATTTTGTTAATATCCAGAAGGAAGAACCATTACCCTAAAACTGTAACCTACAGTTGAGTCAACAAAGCAGCTTAACAAAACGTTTACTAGCAGACTATGTGTTTATGTTAGAGTAAGAAGCATTTTTTTCCTAAAATGTAAGCTTTGGACAAAGCCCAAAGCAGTGTGGTCTGTTAAATTCATTGAGAATGAATTTGGGACTACATGGTCTCCCAAAGTTCTTTCCTAACTGAATAATCCTGTGGGTCTATGACCTCAATCTGTTTTTTAAGATGTTTATTTACAACCAAAAATCTAGCCATGAGTGTGGTAAAGTATTGTGGATCAAAACCTAGGAGCCTATAGTATTAACTGCTTTTGTCATGTTAGCTGAGTCCAACAGCAGCTTCTGGACCAGATGTGACTTATGGGATGATTCTGGCTGACTGCTGCTTACCTGGAGAAGAGTGAGCAACAGTTCAAGAAATCAATGCTGTCTAAGCATCCAAACACCCTCATTTGTATTTCAGCTTTCCTTCTTCTGTATAGCAGTTTCTCTCTCTTTAAATATGATCTTGTAAGATTTCTTTTGTTCTCAGGCTGCGGATTGCTTCGATATATTCTGCTCGGTCAAATTTCATTTACGTGTTCTTCTACTTCAAGCTCATTTAAATTCTTTTATTCTTTAATGACTGAAAAAAAAATAATCTTAAAAAATATAGATTCCTATAATGCTGAAATATGGATTTTCTGTGCTAAACTATTGGACTGTATTCTGCTAGTGAAGCTAACATCCATTTTCCATGTAATGGATGTTCATCACTGGGGATGATCAAACTGCATTTTTTTTTTTCTTAATTAATGTGTTCTACCACCTGTATTAAGCCACAAGAAATTTTCATGGTAGCATAATCATTTCACCAAAAGACAACCAAACCATCTAAGTGGCTCTCCCAACTGCTTTTGTTCATAATCCACCCGGATATTCCTCACTAATGAAAAGAAATAAAGAAAGACCTTGCATTGTTTTGGCAGGCTCTTCAGTGAGAGTAAATGGATGTGACAGCACATCAAAGGGACACTGCTTCTGTTGTCCTTGACACTTCTACCATCATGCACAGGGACTTTACTTTCCCAATGTGCTCATAATTATTTCTTTGCCTCTCATCTCTGCAGGTATCATTTTTCATTACCCTGAAAAAGGCCTCATACCCATATTTTTCCTTCCAGGCCTTTCCCAACAGATGGCACGGGATAACAGGTTGTTTTCCTTAGCCTCCTTCAGACAAAGCAAATTTGCCTCTCCAACGCTTTCCTCCCATTTTCTTGTAATTCCTAATTCCAGTGTTTAAGTGTTTATCAGAGGGTCCCATTTGTACTAGCATTCCTGAAAGAGCTTAGAGTATGAAGAAGAATACTGTTATAGGAGTATTCCTAATTTATCTGAAATTATTCACAGACTGATAAGCATATACAGATATGTGTGTGCGTGTTTCTGCATGCATACACCCTGTATATGTCTGTGTATTTTGCATGTAAAGAAAATAGAATTTCCTTTCTTGTAGGAACTGCAATACTTCAAACTTCTTGAAAGTGGAGAAAACAGAAATATAAACAATTTTCTGTTGATAATAAACAATATGTAACAAAATAAACAATACTTTTTAGTTTATGAATGCTACCTTTTGTTCAGAAGTCTTACCTGCAACAAGACAGCCCCTGTCCTCCTAACTGCAAAACTCCTCTTCCTTATTGTTAAGCTATAACAAAGACAAGGAACAAAAATAGTAGCTATCACAGTAGAGTTTTTCTAGGTTGTTTCTGTCAGCTCCCTCTGTGTGTTTTCCAGTCTAAGAAGGCCTCTGTAGCATATTTCTGAAGGTATAATTTGAAATGCTACAAACACAAACACTACATAAATCTCTTTTGTGTTTAATCAGTTTTACGTTCATCTGAACTGTCCATTATAACATTAATTTGAGCCAGAATGATAAGTTTGAGGATTGCTATCCATGAATGAGTACATTCCTATAGTGCTGTCATGAGAGTGCACTGCTGAATCAAAGACCAGAATTCTTGTGGAAAATCAATATGTTGTTTAATATGAACTGAAATATCACCTTGTCTTCCATTTATGTGAACCTCAATGCTCTTTGGAGATTACTTTGCACAACTTTTATTTCAGAGTACGATGAAAAATTAATTCAAATTGGCTAAGCATTGTTAGGAGCCAAAATGTGGTTGAAGAATTTTATATATAGCAAGTAATAATGACAGGAAACTCATGGTATGAGAGTAGTTTGTCATACTGCAGACAATGATTTGACTTATTTTCAATTTACTTAAATCATTTAACTCGATCATAATTTGCAAGTACTGTGTACAGAACAATAGGGTAAAAATCAAACTTAGAGCTAACATATGACACTGAATAAGGAGTTGGAGCTGTTTCTTGCTATTAAAGAATATAATACGGTTTGAACATTAGAGGCTGAAAACGTAAAAACGTTTTAGTTAAGTAATTTTCATGATGGTTTAACAACATTAAGAAATGAAACTTTCATGGCCAGTTTGTATTTGCATTTTACAGTAAGACATGATTTCAGGAATATGAAACCAAATTGCCTCATAACATGAGTTTCAGAATAGAAATGTATTAGCAACTAAATATATCAGTGTCAGATGGTAAGGAAATATTGCACCTCCAGATTGTTAAAGGTCCAATAATCAATAGATTCTATCAATATAATCAATCAATGCTATTTCACTGTGATGAATGACGATTAAACAACTGGCTAATGGGACCCAACTTCAACATAAAGCAATCTGTCAGAAAGCAGATATTTTTATTTAAATTCTGATTAACATAGGATATGAATAGTTTTGTCTCCTAAGGAGAAGACACACATAATATTCAATAAATAAAATATAGATACTACAATCAATGTATTAATATAAATTGATGTGCCATATTATACTGGGTGATTTTAAAAAAATAGACATGACATTTACGCAGTGATGCATCAGACTCAAAACTTTTAAACTTTAGCTGTGAAAATATAATTGAATACTTAAATTGTCATATGCCCTGGGATGAATTCTGTCCAAGTTAAAACCATAAGAATAAATGGTTCAATGGGGTAAGACTGTGACAAGAAATAGTGTAAAGACCTTGTCCTGAGAAGTGCATGATAATGCAAAAGAAAGGTGGGATAACTTCAATTATGCATTTAATAGGCAGTTGGGAGCGTGTCTAAGGAACAGAGGTTTGTAAATAATTCATGGAAAAATCACCTAAGCATTAACAAAATTATATAATTTCAGAATAATTTCACTTTAAGTTGTATTTATGCTGAGATCCCACTATAAAGTGAAGAGGCATTTTTGATATACCTTGGTAACCTTATCTAGTGAAAAACTGGGAAGCTCGATATCCTAAACTGTTATTTAAACAAGATTTGTAAAAGCCTTACTGTTTCATACTATTCGTATAAAGGTAGATCTACAATGTATAGCTCTCCATAACTCATCCACCCCTATATCAAATTAAAATTTATCTGAAGCTGTTTTAGGGATATTTTTAGATAACATATTTCAGTTACATTCTCTATCACTAGTCATGAGGGAAGCCTAGTGTCTGTTGTTCACTGACACAGAAAAATGTGTTTATTCTGAGCAGCATTCATCAGTCATCAACAACTGTTTTGGCAAGGAAAACAAGGGCAAAAACCTTTTCAGAAATTGGCAAAAGTGGATTAGACAACAGCTGCTTGCAGTACGAATGCTGACCTTTGTCTCTGTGTAGTGGTCTGATGTCCTCTTATTTCTCACCTAAGACTCTGTTCTCTCCTCACTGCCACAGTCCATAAAGAGTGGTTTGTTCAGTGGCATGATTTAGCAGTTCTGAAGTCATATTGGATTTCTCAGTTATAAATGAGCTTCTGCACCACTACCTTTTATTCTAAAATGATAAATAAGCCTAATGAATTACCAACATTTATATTGCTATTCCATTATAACATTGTATCAGATGGGTTTTGGTAATGTTAATAGTAAAATGGTTTTAAGTAGCAATATCTCTACTTTCTTACAATTTCACAGAAACTAGGAAATACAAGTTAAAATAAGAAATATTGATTAAAAAATACCACCAACAATAAAAAACAAAAACAAAAAGCAAGAGTCAAATCTGGTTGCAAATCTGAAAACTATGGCTAAAAGCCATCAATGTCCTTTTTTTTTTTTTTTTTTAATGTAAGAATCTATTACTATGATCAGAGGGCTGGAGCACCTCTCCTATGAAGAAAGGTTGAGGCAACTGGGCTTGTTTAGCATGGAGGAGAGAAGGCTATGGGGAGACCTCATTGCAGCCTTCCGGTACTTGAAGGGAGCGAATAAACAGGAGGGGGAACACGTGTTTACATGTGTTGGTAGTGATAGGACAAAGGGGAATGGTTCTAAACTAAGACAGGGGAGATTTAGTTTGGAAATTTGGAGAAAGTTTTTCACTCGGAAAGTGGTAAGGCACTGGAACGGGTTGCCCAGGGAGCTTGTGGATGACCCATCCCTGTAGGCATTCAAGGCCAGGCTTGATGCAACTCTGGGCAGCCTGCTCTAGTGGTTAGCAACCCTGCCCAGAGCAGGGGGGTTGAAAATAGATGACATTTAAGGTCCTTTTTAACCCAGGCCACTCTATGATTCTATGATTAATTAAAATCTAATGTTGTCATATGAACATATGTCATGGAGAAAAAAAAAAATCTATTTCTGTCTTCAGTTCTTTGACAGGCAGTCATTCTCCTACTTTCTAAGAAAACAAAACCATACAGGGAAATAATGAAATCATAATGGTAGGAGAAGTATGATTTTTGGCTTGCTTTTTAGCATCCATGGCTGGTGCTCAGTTATAGTAGGTTCTATCACCAAAGTCTTTCTTCTGGATTCTTGGAAGATAAGAGGGAAGAGGACAGCCTCACATTAATCAGGAAGGGGTCTTTGCTAACTTTATAATGCGCTAATTTAGTAATATTCTTGGAGAAGTAAAAAAAAAAAAAATGTTAGTGGCCTTCTCTATGTTTGGATTCCGTGTCCACTTGTTCCTCTCAAACTGCCTTTTTAAAGACCATAAAAAAGGCAGAAATTAAGGGTATTGAACAGACTACATTTCCAACACACCAATTTTTTTTCATTCATTTCTGTGATGCTTTTGTTTACCAAAGGTGGCTTCATTGCAGTCTTTTTATGGTGTCCATGGTCTGGTATTACTTGTTTTTAGATGTTTTCTCTCTCTTTTCTCTCTCGTTTGTACTTTTTCCCATCTGTTTAAGTTGTTAGGAGTTATGGAACACTTTATAAACTTTCACTGACTTTGCAGAACTTCAGCTAACAACTGGGATAGACCTCACGAACCTCAGTTATTACAGTTGTCAGAAATAGATCTGTTATTTTCTCAGTGTAAAGCTGATTCAATACTACTGTTAACAAAATTGAAAAAAATGAAAGCACTTGCTGCTACATCTCTGGGCTTGACATTTCTAAATAATCTTAGAGATTCCCTTGTCATTTCCACTGTTGCTCAAGGGCCCAGACTCTGGGAAGCTTAGTCAGGAAACTATTCCATTATGCAGGAGACTGAAATACTACAAGGGGTGAATAAGGGTCAAATCTGGACCAAAAGGAGCTTCTCACAAAAAGTGAAGATAGTTCATTGTATTTGTGGTATTGAATAAATATAAAACTTAATATTATATCTCATGAACCTAAACTTCTGTATTCGTTGATGCCTAAACTCTTGAGTTAGAAATAGAACTTTAGGGAAACTCTAAAGTAATGCCTGACACTGTAAGTTTGTTAGGACTTAGCTAGATAATGGCCTCATCCCTTTTGGAAACAGAACTTCCTATGATTCATTGGCTTAGTCAGCATGTTGCTTCAGCAGAGAATCCCAGAGCACAAGCAGGTTGTTTGAAAATACTTATTACAGTTTGTGTGAGAGTCGACCAAGATACAAAAGAGAGGAAACACAGTTGTTATTTTTCTTGTGCTTGATCATAAAGTCTAGAAAGGCAAAATTTGCAGAAAAGTCAGTTTAAAAACTCATTAAGTCTTGCCTGACTAAGGCCTGTACAGTTAGCTCCATAATTGCTTAAATTGTCAGTCAAAGGAGACAACTAATTCTGAGATGTACTGCCTGACAAACAAGAGCTATGTAGAAGTAAAGAGACTTTTAGGGACTCTGTTCTGACAGAAATGGAGGCAGCCAGGGACAGGAATGTAAAAAAAAAAAAAAAAAATAAATAAAAAAATGTAAGGTGAATTATGTCAAAGAGAGAACTGAAAACAGAATACTTGGGAAATAAATAAAAAACTCGTAGAAACATCACAAATCTGTGTAAGTTTTTGCTAGTGGGGACAGCTGTTAGAGAACTGACATTCCTGAAGCCAAAGCAGAACTGGAGAATGGAAAACAGACTGCCTGACAGACAGAAGAAGAATAAAATGTGGATATAAGGAAAAATAATCTGATGGGAACAAATTCATGTCTACTAATTGGTATTATCTACTAATTGGTATTATCAAGGACAAATATTGCCAGTGAAAGGGCTTAAGTATGACTGAGCTAGACATTAAAAGGAGCAGAGGTCCTAGATTAATTTACTAGTCAAATTAATTTTGTGGGAGAATTGAAAAAAAATTAGCACCTCTGCAGAAACACTTGAAATACTCT
Organism: Netta rufina; assembly: GCF_964035555.1. NCBI lineage: Eukaryota > Metazoa > Chordata > Aves > Anseriformes > Anatidae > Netta > Netta rufina. The sequence continues at coordinate 82,798,528 of NC_140124.1, read as the reverse complement.
CTAGATTCCAAGAATTGTAGTTTGCAGTTCTTAGGATTATAAATAAGTATTTGTGTTTGTTTACTTACCAGTTTTTTAATTTCCTACATATACATGATAGAAAAATTGTTAGTTAGAATAGCAAAATCACTGATTTGAGGTATATAAAGGTATTTAGGGAGGTCAGACTGGAAAGATCTGTATATTGAAAGCTTCGTAAAGGAAACATACACAGGCTACTTTGTTTTTGTACAAGGAAAATCACAAGGAAATTTCTGTAGGGGAGGCTATAAATGCAGCTGGATAGCTAGGCAGCTCAAACAGGATACTAAGAAATATATGGAAACTTGTACGGTTAAAACAAACAAAAAACAAAACCAAAATAAACCAAACAACAACAACAAGATACCTTGATCCTCAAGGAATCTTGTGAAAGAGATATTCCTTCTAATCTTCAGGGATGTATCTTTCCTAAGAAATACAATAATTAACCAAGTTCATCCTAATCAGTGAAGAAAGACTCAAATTTACTCTAGGTATAGTTCAAGCCTGAAGTAGTATTCTGCCTTTGTTTTCAGAAAGTCATTGCTGAATATGTGACAGGAATAAGAAGGCTCTGAGAATGTGGAAACTAACACATCTGAAATGACAGGAAAAACTGAGGATGTCTGTAATGGGTGGACTGTGTGATGGGATGGATTACCTCCAGTTTTCATCTTGCTTACTACAGAAATATGGGAAATCACAAATGAGTCTGGTAACAATGATTTCTTCTAAAAGTCCAGTGTTTGTATGCATGGAAACTTGTTCATGAAGTAGTAACTTTTCAGTAGGTAAAAGTTATCTAGACAGCTTCAGATAAATTACTTTGACCTCTGCAGTGTGCAAAACTTGGAATATATTGCCAAATAAAAAGTAATTAAGCCTAGAGAGGCAAATAGAAATTGATCTAAAATGAAAGGTCTTGCAAGTAAGAACTTTCTTCTATAAATGAAAGTTTCATGAAAAAGAAATGACACTGGAGGAGAAAAGCTTGAGTTCATAAAGATATATTCAATTATCAGTGTGATGTGACCAAGAGAAAGGAAATAAAACTGAGCATATCAGAAGAATTTGTAGAATCATTAATGCGGGACCCTAGAAAATTATCATGAGTACTACATATATAGTGATCATCCACTTTCCAGAAGACCAAATTAGTATGAAAAGGAATACAGAGACTGTTCAGAGAAAGGGTAGATTTTTCTGTGAACAGTGACTAACAGAATACATGTATGTAGTAGTCTAACTAGATACTGAAGGAGACACTTTTGATTTCTCTGGGAGAGACCTTCACTTCCCTCTCTACTTTTCTAGAGGAAAAACTGTAAAGATGAACTAAAGCTGAAAGATAATATTGGCACACACACACACACAAAATCTAGGTTAGAACTAAGAAGGTATTTTTAACAAAATGAGACTCTGAACCATACTTCCAGTAGGAACTAGGGTGAAAAAACTCAACAGTTTTCAAAGTAGAATTCACCTACTTTATGAAAGTATTCAACCCAACTTCTTGGCAGAGTTGAGGACTCCTTTTTTTTTTTTTTTTTTTTTTTTTTTTTGATATTTTTATAACCTGCTTTTTTCCTTTACCAGCAAATCATCTTTTTGATTTACTATCCAATTGAAATGGTCAAATATGGTGAGGTATTGCTTGCAATATTCATCCTTTTCATCTTATCACTAGCATTAGTTTATTTATCACTACTACTTATTTAAAGTTTCTATCTGAAATGTGATACTGGACACTATTAGATCTAGGGTGCTGTTCTGTCTAGATAAATTTGAAATGTTTATTCCCATGCTTCTCTATTCTTATTTGTAGAAGAAGCCTTTTAAAACTTTAAAACACTAATTTGAACAATGGGAGAGGAACAAACCCTCTGATAGTCACAGGTATATGACCTTCATGAATCAATTCATAAATAACTTCAAATACCTATTTTTATTCCAGTTGTCAGATTGTAGTGAAAGTTCACCAAAGTGTTAACTGAGTACATAAGTTTAAATAGGTCCCTGTTATATTTTAGAAAATGAAATGAGAAGGTACATAAATTGTTGAAGAGGTCATAATTTAGTGACAAGATGTAAATAACAAACATCTCTGGCAATATTAACATGTGTATATGACTACTATATATATGTATAAAATACTGACTGATATAAGTGTTTATAGGTATAGATATTAGCCTACTGACATGTATGCTAATTCTTTTGCTGAAGTGTGACATCAGGACTCACACATTTGTCTTAAAGATCCTTGTCTTAAAGATAGTCATAGAGAAAGGTCCATTCCAAGTTGGGATATTCTATGATTCTATGAAACTTCTTTTGGATCTAAGAATAAGAAAGGATTTCAAGGATCTTTTAGTCCAATGCCTGTCTCTGCATAGCACCACCCAAAAATCAAGCCATATGTCTGAGAGTTTTGTTCGAATGCTTCTTGAACTCCGTCAGGCTCGGTGCCATGACCTGAGAAGCCTGTTCCAGTGCCTGACTACCCTTTCAGGGAAGATCCTTTTCCTGATATCCAGCCTGAACCTCCCCAATGCAGCTTCTTAAGTCAGATGAGTTTTTAACCCAGGATACATTGAGATATGTATCTTTAGCTGCTCCAGGAGATAAATTCATGTAATGACAACCTTTAGGAAAGCTTTGAATATCTTTCAAGATGACTAAAGTACTAATGGAAACTTCCTGATCATACATGGAAACACAGTGCACTGCAAACAAGAAGAAGCACTTATAGAAACAGTTTTTGCACCATACAAGTGCCAGCATTTTATTATTTTATTTTATTTTATTTTATTTTATTTTATTTTATTTTATTTTATTTTATTTTATTTTATTTTATTTTATTTTATTTTATTTTATTTTATTTTATTTTATTTTATTTTATTTTATTTTATATTTTGGTGACTGTCCCTATCTGACTTAGATAGCTGGCTGGGATGTTTCATCTTTTATTAGGGAAAAATCTCTTTTAGTACCTTGAATAACCTCTCCATACAATCTCCACAGATGTGCCTTAATGATACCGTCTGGCTTGCAATAATTCAGTTTTCAAAGCCTCAATTTTGATTTAACAGTTGCTAATAATAGAATAGTCTCTATGCTATATTAAATACTTTTTCTACTGTTTCCCTTTTTTTACCGTGTTGCATACTGGGGTGGTAAATTTTAATTTAACACATTTATCCATAATGAAGTATGGCATAAAGCCCCCAAACAGAGAGACATATCTATAAACATTTAGATAATATTTGCAAAGTACTTTGAAATGTGTTTTGCTAACTCCATGCTACATATCATCAACCTGAAATAATTAAATCATAAATAACTGGTATTCTTGTAATACTGCTTCACATTATGTACCCTGGCAAATTGTCAAAGAACAAGGTTGATTTCAGCTCTTCACCAAAGCATGGCAACTACCATTCAGCAGGAAATTGTTATATTTTTCACCAACAGGTGGTACTCTGAATTTCTATATTCCTTAAAATATTTATACTGCAATATATGGCTGGTGGATCTTACTCTTAGGAAGTACTTTAAGTAGTTACTTAGGAATTCAGTTTTTTTGTTAGGAACCTTAAACGAATGTGTACTCTTTAGTGAAGAAAAATTGCCCATATATATAATGATTCTGAAAATTTAACTTATTTGTTAACATTTTGTGTTAGCCAAAATATTTTTTTTATATACTGTGAATTTCAGGTAGGTACTTTATCAGCAGCTAGCCATGATTAGGCATCAGTATATAATTTTTAATGTCTCCTCTTTTCCTCAGGCAATCACAACAATTCATTGTATATTTTGTGCCAGATTCATATAAATTCTGAGCCCTCCCTACTTTATTCAATTACAAAGTACCTACTGCCTGAAAATATCCAGATATTAAAAACTAAAAGAATATATTGTAGCTCAACTCAAAGCTCACAGTTCACACTCTTATTAAGTGCAACATACAGTGGGAAATAACAAGCAAAAAAGTAGGAGACAGAATATTGAGTAAAGGGTACAAGTAAGAATAAGCTGAATCTTAGTTTTGATATAAATTGACAGCAGAGAAAAAACATTCTGAATAATGATTTTCTGGAAAATGTCCGCTGTTTTATGTTACAAATTATGGAGGATTTGGAAATGCCAACAGTAATAAAATTATGCATGTACTGATAGTTTTATGCTGACAGATCAGTCATGAGTAAAAAACAAAACAAAACAACAAGAAAAAAAATTAAATGGACCTTATCCAAAATAAAAAACCTTATAATTTGGGAAAGGAAATCATATTGTTTACTACATTTAAATTTAAAAGTTATTATGCTGCCTTGTTTCCATAGAATTGAGGATTAGAAAGTCAAATAGCCTGTTTATTGATTTCTGCTTCCACAGATTTTTGGAATTCAGGACCAGACAATCATTTATAGTCATAGAATGGTAAAGTTTACATCTTTTTTCCAGTCCTTCAGGCCACAGAGCAGCTTTTGGCTGAAGGTACCTCATATTTTAGAAGTGAAAAGACCGGGATGGAGAGAAATGAAGGAAAAAATAAATCACACTTTCTAGCGTTACAGTTTTGGTTTATTGCTACATTTAAAGACTATACCATATTTTATAAGTCATCATGTCATTGAGTAAATGATCAAACATGACTCTCAGTAGTTTTCTGTTTGTGAGACTTATTTTACTTCAGAAAGTCTTGGTGATTCATGGATTCTATCATAAATTTTAATGTACAAAATATATTTGTGCAAGAAATTTCTTTTTTAAGATTATTATGGTCATAATACTCTCGTTGAGCTATGCAATAATTATGATGCAACCTACAGCTTCACCATTAGCTCAAGTAGAAGAGCTTTCTGCCTTTGAATTCACAGGTTGTGGGTTCTCTTTTCAATGTACGTGTACTCACTGGCACTTGAATGCTTGTGCCTAAGGTTGCACGACAATAATTATAATAAAAATGTTATAATTATAAATAAAAATGTTAATACTTCCTTTCACTTCTTTTATGTCAGAAAGGGAATTTAGTTAACGCTAGAGCTATATTAACCTTTCAGAGATTAAAAATTAGAGGTAGTTAAATGTTCTTTTGGGGGGGGATTTTACTAAGTCAGGGAATCAGGCTATATCTGCTCTATGCTTTTGTTTATTGAAGAACTTAGCATAAGTTTGGGGCAATTTGTGGCAACTTTTTATGTTTCTAATGCAGTCATCATAAACTTAAACGTTAGACACTTTTACTACCTGAAGCATCTTCCCACAAAGCAGTTTAGGAAAGTGCAGTCTTGAAAAAAGGTCACTTTAAAATGTTTTTTATTTTGTTATCGAGCCATTCTTTTTCATGTTTGATTATTTTTTTTTTTTTGGGGGGGGGGGGGGGGGAAATATGTTTGTATGTCTAAAAACAATAAGGAAACAACTGTAAAAAAATAAACATGATATAACACAACATTGATACTTCAGTGAGCAAGGGAAAATATTAGATCACCTTTCTCTCATTGTTTCCTCTGTCCAAAATTTCTTTTCCTTCAGCAGGGTACAGAGCAAAAAAAAATCACAGCTAGGTGTAGTCTGGCTCATTGATCTGAAGACATAGAGGGAGAAGAAATGGGTATTATTAGAGTGTACCTCACTGATCACTACTTTTAGCCATACAAGGAGCCATACAAGGTAGTTAACTTTCCGTAAATTAGATGACGGCTTAGAAACCCTTTAGTTCTTTTCAGCACAGCTACTATGTTTTCTGCTAACATGTACACATTTTTCAGAGTTGTATCTGTACTATGCTCCATATAACAGACTATCCACTTGGAAATCACATGGTTAGCTGAATTTTCCCCTTGTTTAAAGTTTCCTGTTGCTATCTGCATTGCCAGATTTCATGAAGATACTGCAATTTTCAAGCTATTACTTGGTTTCTGATCTCTCAGTCTAAGCTGGCAGGCATCTAGCTTAACTGATGTTGCACAGAGGGAGATTTTCAAAGACAAACAGTAGCTGGGAATCAAGATTCCTTGCAAAAGCGAAACCATCATATCTAATTTCATGAATATCACGTGGAGGGCTTTAAAAAGAAAAGGAAAAGCACGCTTCAGTAGGGTGGTGACATCTAAATATCTCAGGTCCTGAATGAACTGGACAACAGAGGGTAAACTGAATCAGGGAAAGCACTGCTCTGATTATTTTTTCTTTTTCCCTTTTTCTTTTTCTCTTTGTTTTTCTCTTTCTCTTTCTTTTTTTCTTTCCTTTTTCTTTTTCTTTTTCTTTTTCTTTTTCTTTTTCTTTTTCTTTTTCTTTTTCTTTTTCTTTTTCTTTTTCTTTTTCTTTTTCTTTTTCTTTCTCTTTCTCTTTCTCTTTCTCTTTCTCTTTCTCTTTCTCTTTCTCTTTTTTTTTTTTTTCTTGTGGTGGAACTACCCATCTAGTTTAGAACTTGTTGCTGAAATTACTTAATAGTTCCAATATTTTCCAGAAAATATGGAAAATTATCCATCAAAAAATACATGATAGCTTACTTCAATATTGGCTATGGTCTTTGAAAATATCTTAGACAGTTATAAGGGAAAAGAGGCAAATGTAATTATTGTAGTTATCAGCATGTTTGTACTAGATTGTCAGAATAATGTATCTTTAAAAAATAAATCACAGAATCACAGAATTTCTAGGTTGGAAGAGACCTCAAGATCATCGAGTCCAACCTCTGACCTAACACTAACAGTCCCCACTAAACCATATCCCTAAGCTCTACATCTAAACGTCTTTTGAAGACTTCCAGGGATGGTGACTCCACCACTTCCCTGGGCAGCCTGTTCCAATGTCTAACAACCCTTGCAGTAAAGAAGTTCTTCCTAACATCTAACCTAAAACTCCCCTGGCTCAACTTAAGCCCATTCCCCCTCATCCTGTCACCAGGCACGTGGGAGAACAGACCAACCCCCACCTCGCTACAGCCTCCCTTGAGGTACCTATAGAGAGCGATAAGGTCGCCCCTGAGCCTCCTCTTCTCCAGGCTGAACAAGCCCAGCTCCTCGTAGGACTTGTTCTCCAGGCCCCTCACCAGCTTTGTCGCCCTCCTCTGCACCTGCTCAAGCACTTCAATGTCCTTCTTGTAGTGAGGGGCCCAAAAGTGAACACAGTACTCGAGGTGCGGCCTCACCAGAGCTGAGTACAGGGGGACGATCACCTCCCTAGCCCTGCTGGTCACACTGTTTCTGATACAAGTGATTTCTCATAGAAGAAATCTAATCCAGCGAATGTCATTGATCTAAGTTAAGCATACATGACTCCTATACAATTATAAAATAAGGTGGAAATTACAGAAATTGCCAGCCAATTGTGAAGCTGGTAAAAAAATGACTAAAGGAAGAGTTTAACATATGTCAGAAAGGAGGGTCTCTTGACAACACCATAGGAACTGTTCCTTTTTAATAGATGTAGTAATGCATCTATTAGAACACCAGGTAAGTAGTTAGCAGGTACTAAGCTACCAGGTAAGGAGTAGTTCATTTAATTGGGGAAAACAGGAAGCTGGAGCACTAAATGAGGAAGCAGCAGGAACAGAGTGATGTTAAACAATGAAAAGTCAGACACTGGAGGAGATTGAAACAACTGCTACAGACTTCTCAGTTGTCCAAATGGAAACCAAACAGGAGAAAAGGAATCTGTGGGTATGGTCAACTGGAGAAGGCCATTGAGCTGGCAGCACAATGTGTAAGAAGAGCTAATGGCAAAGCAGAGAAGCAGAGTTTGTCTGACAGACAGGCAGAGTTACCAGAACTGCTCTTTGAGACATTGGCAGGACTTCATCTCGAGTACCATATACAGCTTAGACTAGCCTTTGTACAGAAACAGAAATCTGAGCTGAAGACAGAAGGTAGTTCACAAAATAAATTAAGGGAGCAGAGTGTCTGTCTTAAGAAGTGAGATTAAGTGATTCTCTTCTTTAGCTTAGGTAAACAGAGTATGAGGCAGATGTCAGCACAGGTACCTGAGCTTTGACAGTTCTCAGCCTCTTGCAGTCCTTGTGGTGGTTATAATTACAGATTTCCATCTTTTATTAGCAATTGTATGATTACTAGATTATTCATAGCTTTCTGCAGACTACTCTTTTCTGTGAAACTTTCTGAACCTAATTATTCTGTTGCATAGCTGCTATGTTATAAGGGGGCAGTTGACCACTGAGGTGGTTCTTTCCAAATTTGTTTAAAATGTCAGGCAGTGCTTAGATAGGTGACAAAGTTTTTGACACATCATGAATTTCTTGTAGTTCGTGAGTCACACTGATGAAATTGCACAGCTTTGTTTTATAATAGCAAAAGAGCTGGTGTTCTTATAAATTTTTCATTGATAACAGTGGGGAATCATTAGAAATATTTATTTTAAATGGCTTTTCAGTATCTTGTAAGAAAAGTTATGTGCCTAATACTCCAAAGACTTCCAGTATTACAGTTTTATGATATTATATGAATATGAAATACCTTTATTGTACAATGTGGATCACTTCTGTAATACAAAGTATAACACCAGAGAAAAATAACCAAGTCACTGGAAAATTTTTGAGCAACTACTAAATTTTTGAGTAAATGCAAAGTCCCACAAAAAAAAAAAAAAAAAGTGGTGGTGGAATTATTTAAAGTTCTGTAGTATTTAGGTATTTATACCTGTAGTTTCACATCTCTGCTACTTCAGCTCCTTGTTTTGATACCCTGAACAATTTGGATTTTTTTTTTTCCATACCAGATATTCTTGTTTCCATTATACTATCCCCACCTTTCTTACTTGATTGCATTATCGTCTCTTAATATTTAGGTGTACTTCATTATTTTTCTCCTGAATTTCATGTCAGTCTTCAGTACACTGTTTTTACCCATTTTGTTAACTTCTCACTTTATGGCAAAAGAAAATGTGTCATTTTCTTTGTCTTTGCAAGATATAGGTCTAGCATAAGTTGTTGGTCTTTTTTAAATCTTTGAACTGCCAAGATGTAGTTCTATAATAACCATTTTTCTTTGTGCATGCTTTGTTGTTACTCCTATTCTTCATTTCTGTAACACTGTTTAATCATCCTAGGAAGTCTGTAGCCAGGCAGGGTTTTTTTGTTTGTTTGTGTTTGTTCCTCTCCCCCCCCCCCCCCAAAAAAAAAAAAAAAAAAAAAAAAAGTACCAGGTTATGTCATTAACTGGGACACAATGGAATTCTGCATCCTCTTCAAGTTCATGTTCCTTAACTCATCATCTTAGGAAACCTTGCTAGAAATTTTCCAGTATTTCTTACAGTTTATTTTTCTGAAAATCCAAATCCATTGAACTCCTGACTTACTAATAGGAAATTTCCTGTCACTTCATCAAGATTTTTTGTCACTAAAAATAAAAGTAGGATCAATTTTTTTTATAACTTCTATTACATAAAGGAATATGGTGTTTATTAACATAACAAGGAATATGGTATCTGGTGTATCCATTTTTCTAGGTTTGGGAAATTAAACTTATATAATAAAGTTATAATATAATCCTTCCATTTTCACTGCTAATTATTCGTCTTACAATCTTATAAATTATTCTAGTCATCTCAAGACTCAGTCCTCCTTATCAGACCCCACATGGTAATTTTTACCACGTCTGTTTGTTTCACCAAAAAGACTTGTTTTGTTCAAGCCTTTTTGAGTTTTGTTTCAACACTTTACAATCATCAATTTAACCAAACTGTCCTTCTGCCTTTCGTTTCATTTATGTCTTTACAGAATAGCTATGTCCTATATTTTAATCATGATTTGTGCCACTGATCACTCTATTCCTGTAACATCCTTCTTCATGTCTTGCATGGAAGTTTGTTCCTCCATTTTGCTACCCAGACTTTTGATTTTTCTGAATCAGAATTTAAAAAAAAAAAAAAAAGCAATATTAGTATTTACAGCTAAAAATCATCCTATTTATGCACTAGCTCATCCTTTCTCCAACATGTCTAATGTGTTTTCCTTTTTGTTTTGTTGCATCTTTATAAACTTTAGCGCTGCTCCTCTTTACATATATATATGGAGATTAGGCATAACTTTCAATTTTCTCACCTAATGCCCTAATCTCAAGCTTGTTTTGCTGTCATCTCAAGCTTGTTTTACTAGTCTCAACCCATCACCTGGGGTGAGACTGTATCTGAAGAGAAACAAGTCTGTGATAACTTCCAGGTAGTCAAACATACACAGCCTGATAGCATCACTTTGTGAACAACCTGCTAATCTTCAGAATCTTATTCTATTTCCATCCTACTTCTCTAGAGAGGAAGATCATCCCATTGAGGACTCAATTATTTGAAAAATCTCTTACCTCTTTTAATTTGATTGACTTGCTGAAGACCTCCACATCTCACAAAATGCTCCCATACATTTTATCAGTGGAAAGACCAATTGAATAAAGTAGGGTTCTATATAGGCATAGGATTTTGATATGCTGATGTGGAGATCTGCTGCCTGATCCTTTGTCCTGTCTTGGCTTGTTGAAGAACAGCAAACAACAAACAAACAACAAACCTGGCAAGATCATGGAGCAGATCTTCCTGGAAACTATACTAAGGTGCATGGAAAATAAGGAGGTGATTGACAACAGCCAATATGGCTTCACTAAGGGTAGATTGTGCCTGACAAATCTGATGGCCATCTGCAACAGCAATGGTGGATAGGAGAAGGGCAACTGACATCATGTATTTGTGCAAAGCATTTGACATGGTCCCACATGATATCCTTGTCTCTAAATCGGAGAGACAGAGATTTGACAAATGGACCGCTTAGTGGATAAGGAATTGTCTGGATAGTCACACTCAAAGAGCTGCAGTCAACAGCTCAATGTCCAAGTGGATATCAGTAACGAGCAGTGTTCCTCAGGGGGCGGTATTGGGACTGCCATTGTTAAACATCTTTGCTGGTGACATGGACAGTGAGACTGAGTGACACAGCAAGTTTGCCAATGACACCAAGCTGTGTGGTGCAGTTGATGTGCTGAAGGGAAGGAATGCCATCCAGAGGGACCTGGACATGGAAGTATTAGCGTAAGTCCAGAGAAGGGCCATGAGGATGATCCAAAGGACTTGTCTCCTATGAAGACATGTTGAAGGGAAGTGGGACTATTTATCCTGGAGAAGAGAAGGCTCCAGGGAGACTTTATAGCACCCTTCTAGTACCTAAATGGGGCCTACAGGAAAGCTGGGGAGGGACACTTTGTCAGGGAGTGTATTGATAGGACAAGGAATAATGGTTTTAAACCAAAAGAGGGTAGATTTAGATTAGATATAAGGAGGAAAGTCTTTACTATGAGTGGTGAGGCACTGGAACAGGTTGCCCAGAGAAGCTGTGGATGCCCCATCTCTGGAAGTGTTTAAGGCCAGGTTGAACACTCTGAGCAACCTGGTCTGGTGGGAAGTGTCCCTGTTCATGATATGGGGTGACCTTAGATGATTTTTAAGGTCACTGCCAACCCAAACCATTCAGCAATTCTATGATTCTAAGTACTTTTTTTCTCAACATTACTTATTTAGGACTATCATTGCAATGTAATGCAAGGTGCAAGCGCATGAAATAGACCACTCCTCATAAAGAGTGATATGAGACCAAAAAAGAGAAATGTAAACAAAACATTAAAAATCACATTATTTTTTCCTTATGTTGATTTCAATGTATTTATTTATTATTTATTTATTTATTATTATTATTATTTTACTTAGTTGAGGCTGTTTACCTATATGTTTATTAAAAATCAACCTCAAATTCTTACAAAGTCCTGATTTTGCAGTGGCCAAAGGTAACCTAATTTTTAATTTATTAAAATAATTAGTATCAATATGTAGTCATTGATCTATCTAATCTGTCTGCCCTAACACTGAACTCAGGTCTCTTTCTCCCTACATTTGTATCTCCTTTGCCACTGCTTCATTCCTAAAATTCACTCCTCTCTGCTTCTTTCCATCTCCATCTCCTATCTGTTTCTGCTGCTGTTTATTCTCATATAAATCCATTGACTTATTTGACCCCTGCTTTGTTCCACCATCTCCAGTGTAGTCCCAACATGTTTTGCTCTTCCCTCATAAGCTCTCAGAATTCATCAGTTTTCAGTTTGCATCCAGAAGGAATCTAGTGCTCACAACAAACATCTGAAAGCATTAAAAAGGAAGGAACACTTCATTATTTTGCCACTCTCCAAATTAAAAACAGCTTGCAGTGTTATAATCACTGAAATTTTATAATTGACTCATCTAAGTAAGAGATGCTGAACTCTAATGTCATTCTCCTTTAGGATGCACATTCTGTGGTACATTAATCTTGTGGGTCCTTGAGAACTCCAGACTATACATAAGGAGGGGTAAAAGTTAATTATTCAGCAACCTAAAAATACTTTTAACAACTGAAGGATAGGAAAATAAATTTTATGTAATTCATTATAGTTTTCTTTAACAACAAAGATTTTGCCTGTATTAGAAAGACAGAAGAGAATTAAAGTGACAAGAAACTATCACCATATAATAATTTATATAACTAATAAATAAGTGTATGACTAAACAAAGATACAAGAGTAGAGAAGATCATAATAAACTGCAAAATGACATATTCTAAATAAAATGTACATGAAATCTAAAGCACATAGCATACATACAGTGAAAAAAAGAAAGCTAATAAAATTATCAGTTTACATAAAGCTAATATAAAGCAGGGAGTGAAATTGATGCTTTTATTAAAGGAATCCTATGCCAGCCAGTGAAGAAAAGAGATAAGATAGAAAATAAATTGTTCAATTTACTGGGAATATCATATAGAGGCAGAGGAATTGTGTAGTTTGATTTTCAGTTTCCTCCATTTTCAGTTGGGGTTTTCAGTTATTGAAAGAAGGTGCTGAAATCAGTTCAGTTTGTCAAACAAATTTTTGCATACTTAAGCCCCGTACGGTTTACATTTAAAAAAATCAACAACACAGGAACTATGTCTCCTTTAAAAGCTATATTCTGTTTGCATATAGCTGCACATTCATTGATGATATTTATTATAAAACATTTTAAAATAGAGTTTGTCAATGACTCTTTAGTTATCTGTATTATTCCTGCATAACTACTATTTGAAAAGTAGAAGGAATTAAAAAGAAACTCCACATTCGGGAACTGAGTAAATTTTCCCTTCTTTTTCATTTTAAAAATAATATTTGTCACTATTTCTGCTGCTCTTCAACTGGGATTGCTGTAAACAATATGTGTGTCCTTGTAAGTGCACATACATCCACAGTTTGCTTAACATAAGATAGCTGTATAATTGAAAATACCAACATTGCCATTGAATCTAGAAATCTGAAGCCTTCTGTTCTGCGTATGCATATCCAGTCCTTGCCTAATATATACACATGAAAAAATGCAACAGGCACTCTGTGCTGAAACTTGCAACTCCTGATAGCCTGCTGTGTCTGTCACCTCCTGTCTCATTTCACAGCACTTCTCCCTAGAGTGTGTAAATTAAACATTTAAATAATTAAACAATTTTTTGTTCTGTTCTCCTATTTCCACAGAGGAAAAAGGGTTCTTGAAGCAGGACAAAGGCAGCAGAAAGAGTCAGAAGAATGAGCATCACAGATAAAAACAGGTGAAAAATTAAGTTCAAGAAATCACATCATTGTCTAGGGTGAGAAAACATGGAAAAAGGTGCAGTTAATCACAGTGCGTGACTGGTTACAAATAACCTGCAAGCAATTTAGAAGGAATCTGTTATCTTTTGCAGGTGATGTCTAACAGTCTGATGTGACAGCGGAGGCTAACCCGTTGAAGTATGGAGCAGACTTTCAGACAAAATTACAGATTACAAACTAATCTCTGTCCTTTCCATGAAAGATAATTTTGTGGCAGAATCCTGGCCATCACCTTGATGCACGTCCTTGATGCACGTAAGGAGAATGAACTGGAATGGAGGAGGCAGGAGCTGGGACTGGCAAGCAAATGAGGAAGCCAGAGTGATGTGGTGGGGATGGAATGAAAATCCCAGACAGCCAAGTTCTTCCCAGGGCTTTCAGACAATGCACACTCCCTTCTCTCCCTCCCTTCAGCCTGACACCCACAGCTGCACCTGGCCAAACAAAATCACATGTTGTGCATTTGATGAGCCAGTCTTGGTGGCTACACTGTGAAGCAAGGAACACACAGCATATGTTCTATTATCTTAGGACTGGTGCCATGTTAAATCCTTAATGACTTTCTTTTTAAAGGCTCAAAATAATCACTTGGCATGTGATCAGTGCTGGTGCTCACAGCCAAAAGTTTTATAACTGGTATTTTATGTATTTAGGTTTATTGAATAGATTTTTTTTCACTCCTGTTTTCCCCTGAATCATAGAATTCTATGATTCTTCTGTAAGAAACAGGGAGTTATATAGGTACCTGAATATAATAGGTTCCTGTGCTATTTTAGCACAGGGTGGCATGTTTAGCTTACCGTTGCCATTATAGAAGAAAATCAGACCCTGTTCTTATACCTGTCTGTCCCACGCATATACCTCAGGGCACAGTAAGCACACAATGTTTATACTCACTGTGTTTAAACATCTAGTTACCTATGTCTAGGATAGGCTAAGATCATCTGTTAAATCTCACAGTACTTTGTCAAACAAAATGTGGATTTATTCAATGTTAATTTTGCCTGTCAAGAAGCAGAATTTTGATGATTGGGTTTCTCCTAGAATGTAGAACTACTGGTAATACAGTTCCTTTGCAAAAACGTATATATACACAAGTATACCCATTTCACCCAGAGGTGACATCCAACATGGTTAGTCTACTGTGAAATAAGGAAGACCAATATCCTTTACAGGTCATGTAAATGTCAGGCTCAGCAGTTCCTTCTGTAATGAAATATACTGGGATGGATTTACTGCTCCAGTGCGATACTTCTGCAACGCTCAACTAGTGCAAAATAATCTACTACCAGTGGTATATCTGCAGATAACCCAGAATGGGAGATGCTCAACTTGCCCAGTGCTGATATTGCAGGGTGCTTTCCCTCTTTTCTGTTCCAGAATTCATGTAAGAATACCTTAGGGTTTATAGAATTTAAAAAAAAAAAAAATCTGTCTCTTATGGAGCTGTGTCCCTTGTGCCTCTGCCATACAAGGCAGCATGGACCAAGTTTGTCCCTCTGCTGGGTAAGTCCCATATGATGCAGAGTATGCTTGTGCAGATTTTTTGACTATTTTTTGACTAGTCTGGGCATACTATACAAAGCAAAACAGTCCTCTGGTCCAACTAAAAACAGAACATGGAATAAGATGAGCAACTTGGCTGCAGTTTTCTTTTGCTACTAGCTTTCATTTCTTAATGTGATTTTAATTTTCTAAAAAGTTTGATTTGCTTTCTCCCTAATATCTTTTCATTTTCAGAAAAGGAATCTTCTCCCTTCAAGAGTTGTATTTTTACAATTCTCTCTGCTTCTTTATTTTATAGATACTGCCCAATCTGGCTTTTAAGATGTTGATCAATGAAATAATTCAACTGAATTTTCTCATGTCAGCACTTGCTTTCTGGCATTTCATAATCTCTTCATTCAGAATGTCACAATCTAATCAGTGTGTTTGCTGTGCAGAAGTAATAAAAATGTCTGTCTCTTCAATTTTATTCTTGGAAGTACTGACTCAAAGTTGTTACCTTTTCCAAGTGACATCTCTTTGTTGAGTCCAAGCAGTTTCAAAGCATTATCTGAGAAGAGGAACATACATTTGATGGAATTACAAGTTGGTGGGAAGGAACGGGCAGGTAACAAATTAATGAGCAATACATATCCATTCATACTGTGAAATGAAAAATATCCATGAGAGAGGGCTTCTAATCTCATTACCTTAGTTCAGCTCAGAAACTGCAATGCTGGGTTTTACTGTGAAATTTCAGATTCTGCAGATCACAATATTCTAGCTTCTGAAGCTTGTAAATATTAGTACAACATTTTCCATTTATTTAGTGGACATTGAATGAACCCAGAAGCATCAGTTTGACCATCCAATCTAGCACATGCTTCATTCTCTACAGTCCCAAAGAAAGTGGGTTGCCCAACATAGTAGGGGAATGTGGAGAATTTGCCCATGTTTCTGTATTTTACTACTAGAAAGCTGAGGTGTATTGAGCTGGCCACCATTGCTAGTCACCTAGCAAAGCTTCTTTTACTTCAGGAGCTACACAGCCATGGGATTTCCTCAGTGCTGGGTAGAAAATGTGAAGGCATTGATAATGCTGCTCAGACTCTATTTGCACTCTGGGAGGTTTTCACCTGGGATGTACTATGCAGCATCTCATCTTTCAGCTTCAATCCTTCCCTATGCTGTTGTAATTCCTGCAGACTAGCTAAAGCCTGACACAGCTGTAAGTTGGTTGCAAGACTCATTTCCGTAGTTTTGCAGAGAATGAAACATAAATAGAGTTGCTATTGCTTCTCTTCCACATACCCCTGCCAAGTTTCACCAGTTTCAGCTTTACTTTGCCAAGAAAAGGATGAACTTAATCCTCTGTTTGTAAAATACAGCTAAATACAGCATTGGCAAAACAACTTGAAAACATGTACTTTTTGAAAGACCTTTTCTTCCATTAGGAGACATGCCATTTTGAACACTCTTTTGATGCAGCAGCTAAAGATAAGCAGGCCACAGGAAATGACTGAAAAGAGCTCATCACTGCATCTGCTAATTCAAGAGAACACTGTACATAAAAGGGAGATGTGTATTGAAAGTTTTGGTGTAAAGCCGAATGGCTGTTAGATTTCAGAAATAGTTTTGTAAGGCTCCCAAGCAGTATTATTGTGTGAATTAATTACTTAAAGAGGAAAATTCATTAACATGATAGCATAAAGAGTGTTTGCAGAGCAAAACAAACAAATTTATTTGTTCTATGTCAAGAAAATTGTTGCTACCTGGTTACTGGGTCTAGGTATGCTCTCTTCAGAAAGTTTTTTTGAGGTCTGATAGTATATTATGGAACAGTGTTATAGATGTTAGATATTGAAATAACTATACAGGCAGTGTAATGGGAACATGGATGACAGAACCTTATGGCAAGCTCTTATGGACCTTGATGTAGAATTGACTGGATCACATTTCAAAAATAACTTTTGAAGTATGTATTAATTTTTACCTTCCATTTTCTCTTCACTCAGGTTGTGATTGAAATAATTTCCTCAGTATATCTTCAAATGCTTTTATTTGCCATTTTTAGTAAATGTTCAATATTATAATTTCAAGATGGACTGAAATTTCCTTAATTTACTTTCCCAGTGTGTTCTGAGATAGACATTTAAAATCAGTGGTGGAGGCATTTTGAGGAAAATAATAATTTGTTGAATGTTTGTAAAGAATAGCCATAGTGTGATGTGAAAAGAGATCAGTTATCATTAAAAACAATGCTTGAAAGAGGATGCAAAAATAAGGATTAGGCAGTTATTTCCTCCTGCCCTTATTATAGGAACATATAACAAAGTTTTGATAAGTGTCGTTTTCTTCAGAGGCCAAATTACAATCTGATATCATAGACATCTTTGCTAATTTTTAAGTTATATGCTCTTTTCCATTGCTTAGAACGTCTGAAAACCTATGCTCTTTTTCTGAAGACATAACAATCATAATACATTATCTCTACTTATGCATCATATACTTATGCTTAACACATTAAAGGGATATAATTTTGTGCCTTTCATTAGACTCATTCTACATGACTATGAATCTGAAATTAATTCTGCTATTTTATTCAGTTTGGACAAATACAACATAACCGTGACTCCACACATTACTTTTCAATCTTTTACTGTAATTCCTTTTAGATATCACCTTTATTTTTTTCTGCATCCACATATAAAAGGAGGAGGAATTGGTTAGTTGAGAAAACAAAAGATTAAAATACTGTTTAGTAAAAAAGTTTTTGCTTTGGAGACAGTGATGCTTTTATGTTCTAAAAAGGTCTTATAATGCAGACAAATATGTTGGGGTAAGGCTTTCTGCTATGTCACATGGGCTTAGCCATTTGACTTCAGACCTCCTCCATCAGAGATTCTCCTGTTTCTTCATGTTAACCTGGAACTCTAGGGCTAGGAATCCTAAAGCTGAGTTTTAACATGAATGAAAGATTCACATGGAGGATGAAGTAATGCCAAACTTCATGTAAGTCCTGAGAACCAATGTTGTTGACGTTGAAATTAGTGGTTAAGAGTACCATGCTTGCTTTTCATTGACTAATGAATAGCATGTATTATTTGACTTGGTTTTAAAACGTCTAAGTACATTCATAAAAACTCTACTCATTCTGATCCCGGAAGTTTTTTGTTTTGTTTTGTTTTTCTTTTTTTGTTCTTCTTTTTTTTTTTTTTTTTTCTAACAGATGTAGAAAACACCTGTGTATTTCCAACAGAGAGGATTAAAAGCAACTTCCTATCCAACATACTTAGATATATGGGAATATTAAGAAGGAAAAAGATACCTGGTTACTCTGGAGTGATCAGACAAGAGGAGCCATAGACAAAGGATCATAAGAGAAACAAACTTAGATGACAAGACTTTTTTTTTATTTTTTATTTTTCATAGACTCTCAAATGTGAGAATTACAGGACTCCCCAGTTACCAGTAGATTATTTATCAGTTCATTTTTTTTAATTTACCTATTCACTTTTGGGGGTTCATTTTTCTTACAAATTTAATATATATATATACACATGTTATATATATATATATAATATAATATTTAATAACAATTATAATATATTAAAATTATTAAACATAATTTAAATATATTAAAATATATTGAAATTATTAAAATTATATATATTAAAATTATAGTGTGTTATTATAATATATATTATATATGTATATATATTGTGTGTATATATATATATTTCTCTTTATATCTGTGTTCTCCATGCCCTTGTCTCATAAACACGCAAAGGATCTACCTAAGTAGAAATACTGTTCACAGTTCTGCACTGATTATACCAGGGCATCTTTCCTTCTGCCCCTATTTATCTGTCGTCTTTGTGTTTTATTGTTTTGTAACGAGAATGTGTTTTGTCACATTCATGAATTGCAGATCAGTTTCTTATGAACTGGCAGGACTGATAGCAGTAGTTTTTCTTCTCAGCAGTCTATAATTCTACTTCTTTCTCATTGTTTGTCATTTATGTTTCTGCCTTATCTGTTTCTTTCTCCCCGTAGATGGGGAAAGCTGCCTGGAATACTAGTTGGCAATTATATTCTGCAGATGATTTCTGTAAATTGGTCTACTTTTCAAACACTTAAAAGCAAATTTATTTTAGCTGAGAGGAGATCAACTTAAGAAAAGGAAGAATAAAAGTATGCCTCATTTGCATGGTTGAATATACAGGCCCCAGATTAGACAGCATAAATACTATTTATATATATGCTAGATAATGCTCACCAGCTTTGTTCCTGAAAATTATTTTTTAACACTCCTATTCTTTCAAAGCATATTCTTTTAGATAATATATATATTTAAATATAGTTGTTGTCTGTGTGTTTGATATGCACTTAGTAATCTCATTTTTCCTCAAATTTAGCCTCAGTATGATAATATATGTCAAGAACAACTGAATTTAGTCATTGATAAATCTGAGAAAGGTTAGGCAAAAATGAGCACTTTAGGAAGTATTATTTGGAATGGTACCCTGTGTTTCATCCTAAAGAAACAAAAAAGTGTTGTGTTACAAACTAATATAATCATCACTTTACAGATCACTGAAATATAGCCACAGATGAGTGGAGTAAAATTAGGAGGGAAATAAAAAGTATCTAATTGAAATGATAGTGATATTTTCAACAATCACTGTCACCAATACATGTGTTGGATACTTTGGATCTTTTGAGGGTAAAATTAAGAATTCTGTTTTAAGTCCATTGAGAAGCTAAAAACTCATCAACATAATGCATTAAAGATCCACATTCTTATATCTTTAGAAATTTGCTACAACTGCTTCTTGGGTTTCAAAATGGTAACATGTCATTTTTCCCTTTGGTCAGAAGACTCATCCCTCATCCCTCTTGAGCAAGCCTCCCTCCTAGCTAGAAGAACTGATCCCTCAGCTGTACTGACTCAAGGATCAGACTCCACAATGTTCATCAGCTTTCATGACTGATCCATGGCAAAGATGACAGTCTGTTAGAATAGAAAGACTTTGACGGTCATCAAAATTAAAATGCTTATAATGTCAATGCCTTGGTTTGTAGATATTGCTGTTAGGTGTTGTTGTATCTTGCACAGGTTTCCTGCCTGCTTAGACACCAGTTGCTGTGAGGCAGCATATATTTCAGGAAGACTGAAATGGCACAGAGGTAAATCAGTGTTAGTATAACCAATGCAGAGCACCATGGTGCCACAATTTAAACTCTTTCTGCAACCTGTCTGAAAAAGAGTTGAGCTCTTGAATGAGACACAAACACACAATGTGTGAAAGAAAATTTACTGTTGAACTTACAGAGTAGGGAGATTACACCCATGGGAGATAAAAGACTTCTGAACGTGTTTTTGTGTCAATATCTCTATCTAACTTCCTGACTTCTTGCCTTACAAATGCAAAAATGCCCAAGATCTCCATCCCTGATGCATACAGGAGTGAAGCAGTAAATGAGCGTATTCATAACAAGACTAAAACGGAAAATTAAAAAAACTATGGGATGGAAAAGAAGAAAAAGATGAAGGACATATTACTTGGTTAACATATATTAAATTGTCAGGGAATTTGAATTCCCCAACACATATTGATCTTTGATCAGTGTCTTTATAACACTAAATCTTATACAAGATAATAAGTGTTCAATTTACGCAATGCTTTCTGGTCAAGTAACATTTTCTGAATATGTGAGACATCTTTCCGAATTTGAATCACAATATTACTCCTGGATTTTTTACTTTCTATAAATGCAAAGTCTTTATTACATATTTATTTTATTATTTTATGTTATTTTTTAAATTTAAGCAGTGAGACGATTGCTAGTAGATACAAGAGTTGAGAGAAATGCTGTAAATCACTTTTCTCTGGTCATAGTGCAGGTTAGCAGCGGATTTGAAAAAAGACTGTTCTCCAAAGCCCATGCCTTTGCTCTTCTTTCACCCTGTCTACTCAGACAACTTGTACATTATGATGACAAGCACACCAGGTACTGACATACTGTAACATACATATTTGTTATTTTAAGTGTAATTATTCTCTCCTTTTAGAATTAAAATTTTGTAATATTCAGATATATTTGCTACATAAAATATCTAAAATAATGAGACCATTATAAAAAACATACTTCTAGAAACTCTAAGAAACTTAAATAAGCAGGCATTCAGCTTTTGCTAATAACAGTAGTCAACTGAAATAAATGTAAAGAGCATGAGCATCAGAGGAATTACTCTTTGACATTGAAATTCCAAGCCAGGAAAAGGACTAGGGAACCCTTTATTTCTGAAACTATAATATCACTTAATAGTTTTCCTTAATATCTGAGACTATCAAAAATTGTTCAATACATAATAACTTGTTTGGAAAAAAATACATTAAATGACTTAGAATGAACAATATCATATTCCTATAGCTTAAAATTTTAAAGTTTAAAAGTTTTCCTTAGTTCAGCCTTTTGTATAGTGTATTCTGAATTTGATGGATTGTCTCGGTTGATTAAGCCATTACTCATATATATTGTCCTAAATAACTTAGTAAAGTTGACAAACTTTTTTACCTCACTGCTTAGCTAATGACAAGATTGCTAATGACAAAGTTAAAAATCACTGAGTCAAGTGCAAATCTCTAAGAGATTATTCTGGCAGTCTTCCTCCATTGTACAATTTCTATGACTTTTCTCTCTCTTAATGAGTAACTTATTTATCCATTTTAGTCCCCTTTTCCAAAGTCATCTTTATCTCTTTTAGGACCCTTGGTTGTAGACATTTTTCAATGCCTTTTCAAAATCAAGGTGCACAATATTGTTCTGATTGCTCTAGTCAGGAGGTTTGCTGACTACTTCAGAGAACTGTATATTTGTGAGAAGTGGTATCCACTTGCTAAGTCATGTCGCTCTTCCCTGATAGTTCGTATTTATTCAGGTGCACATTAATTCAAATGTTCAGAGAGTTTCAACTACTTAACTGCAGCTACAACTGCAGACATTGACAGGTCAGTCTTTGGATTCCCCTCAATACAGCATTCTGAAATAATGGTGCCACACTGGTCACGTGTCAGTCCTCTGCCTCTACAGTGTGACTGAGGGAGAGACCTGCCTCATCCTCAAGTCTTCCTAGAGTCCAAAGGGAAAATACCAATCAGATGTGCAGATTTTTTACTTTCATATTACCTATCACTTCAATAACTTCTTCTTTTGCTGATGGTTGGATGTATCCTACTATGTGCCCACAGGGGAAAAAAAAAAAAAAAAAAAAAAAGTTCAGCTCAAAAATACCTTAAGTTACACATGTTGAGCAGAGATATAAATGATTTACTTTTCTTCTCTGCTATGGCTTCCTCTCCTATGTATGCTCTTTTCATGCCTTGATTCATTTTATTATTTTTTTTGTTTTTTTTTTTATATCTGCACCCTGTTTTGCAAACTCTTTCTTTGGTGCTGCCATTTTGCATTTTTACATATAACCAACACATTAGTGATTATTTTTCTTTCTAATATCCAAATTTCAACATAACTTAAGGTTCTTAATGAATTGCCTTGACTAATGATACCCCCTAGCTAACAGAATTTTCTCAAGTCTTTGCTGACAGGTTGTATTCCTTGGTGAAGCCATATGGTAGTATTAGATACTCGCTCTGCCACTGGGAATGATTAATCTCTTTAACCTTTTTCTAACAACTTTTCTCATTTATATGTGATTTCTTTTCTTAAATCAATCAGCGGTAGACCTTTTGATTTAGTAGCTTCAGGATTTTGGAATATAAGTGTCTTATGTTTATTCATTATGCAGTGACTTGTAATGACATCATTTGAACAAATTTCTGCACAATGGCCTGGGCCAAACCTTTAAGAGTCTAGATATTTAATCCTAGAATCATCAACAGATGTGATGTTTACCTAGACTACAAGGGAACAGAAGCTTCACATTACTACTGTGTCTTTTATATTTCCTTTCAAATTTCAAAATATCCTTTAGTATTGTGATGCCACTGTCAACGTCATAGTCAGTTGAAGTAATACAATCCCCAAAGTTTTCTTTTTTCTTTCTTGTTTTTTTTTTTTTTTTTTTTAATTTGTTTTGCTTTGTTTCCTGATTGTGGTGGTTTCACCCTGATAGCCAAATAATATCAAGCAATACACTGCTCCTTCATTCCCCTTCCTCAAAAAAAAAAAAAAAAAAAAGAAAGAAAAAAGAAAACTAAAAGGCCTGGGAGACAGGGAGATTGGTCACCAGTTACTATCACAGCCAAAAAAAACTCACTGTAGGGAGAGTAATATAATTTATTCCCTGTTGCTAGCAAACTAAGGAAGGGAGAAACTAAGAGCAAACAACAACAAAAAATAACCTTTCCTCCATCCATCCTTCCCCTGAGCAGTGGAGTAGAACAGGGAATGGGGGCTGCAGTCAGTCCCTGACGCTTCATCTCTGCTCTGCCTTCACAGTCACTCTCTGCCCCTGCTCCCCATGGGGTCCCTCCCATGGGATGCCGTCCTTCCCGAACTGAGCCTGCGAGGGCTGCCCACAGGCAGCAGCTCCTCAAGCACTGCTCCCACACGGCTCCGTCCCACGGGGTCCATCCATCCATCCCCCAGGAGCAAACTGCTCCAGCACAGGTCCCCCACAGCTGGGTGGCAGCTCCCACCAGACCTCCTGCTCCTGCGTGGGCTCCTCTCCACGGGCTGCAGCTCCGGCCCGGGGCCTGCTCCTGCTGGGGCTCTCCATGGGCTGCAGCCTCCTCCAGGCCACATCCACCTGCTTCACCGGGGGCTCCTCCACCCACGGGGGGGCTGCAGCGTGGAGATCTGCTCCATGGGGGACCCATGGGCTGCAGGGGGACAGCCTGCTCCACCGGGGGCCTCTCCCTGCACAGCCCGCAGGGGAACTGCTGCTGCCTGCCTGGAGCGACCCTGCCCTCCTGCTGCACTCACCTGGGGGGGGTTGCAGGGCTGCTTCTCCTCTCTTTCTCCCTGTGAAGCAGCTTTTCTTTGTTATTTTTTTTTTTCTCCTTTCTTAAATATGCTCTCACAGAGGAACAAACGGCCTAGTTTCTTGGCTTGGCTCTGGCAAGCAGTGGAGCCCTTATCTAACATGGGGCAGCTGCTGGGCTCTGCTCACAGAGGCAATCCCTGCAGTCCCCCTGCTACCAAAACCTTTCCACATAAACCCACCAGAGCAAGTCTTTTGGTGAAGAAATTTTTCGTAATAACCAACCGAAACCTCCCCTGGTACAACTTAAGGGTTTTTGTTCTTGTCTTGTCACTTGGGGCTTGGGAGAAGAGAATGATCCCCACCTCTCTGGAGCCTCCTTTAAGCTTACTGTAGAGCACAGGAAGGTCTCCCCTGAGCCTCCTTTTCTCCAGGCTGAACGACCCCAGCTCCCTCAGCCGCTCCTCACCAGACTTGTTCTCTAAACCCTTAACAAGCTTCAGAGCCCTTCTCCGGACACGCTCCAGCACCTCGAGGTCTTCGCTGAACACAGTGCTCGAGGTGCGGCCTCACCAGAGCCGAGCACAGAGGGACAACCGCTTCCCTAGTCCTGATGGCCACTCTATGTCTGATACAAGCCAGGTGTAGAGATATTTATATACATATATATGCAGCACTAGTACATGTTCCTTGGAAAACCGGTCAAACTCTCTTCAAACCCTGAACATTGATGGTTTCCTCTAACTTGCACTGACGCTTCAGCTGGATCCTCTAAATCCCATTTTACTGCTTCTGCTTCCTAAGCAGGTGACAGAAACTCCTAACCAGAGAGCAGAGGAGTTGTAGTTCTGTAGACAGGAAATATTTGGAAGTTTTGAAGATGCTTCCCTTGCTCAGCTGCCATCCCTATGTTAATCAATCACCCGATCTTTTGCCTTCCAGCAAAAGTCTTGATGCAGTTCTTAAGGAAAGTTATTTCTGAAAATCCTCAGCCACCTCTGTGCACGCTAAACCTTTCATGGCACTGTGCAATGCGTGGATGGCAGCGATAAATCAGGTTGTGGAATGAATGGCAACGCGTGGGGAGGGAATTTTCAGGTGGCTTCGCGCTGTTTCGCAGGTCCCTGAATTAGAGGTAATGAGGAAACAAGCAGTAGAAACAAAACCTTGAGCAAGGCTGAGATCAAGAATTGGCTACAGTGTTAAAGAGGACCTTTGGGCAGTGGGCAATTGCTGGCTGGCTCCAGGCGCGTGTCTGAGGGTCTCTGACCAACTGTGATTTGGGCGCGTGGACAGCACGTGGGGCTACGGGGAGAGGACATGTAGTAGTGAAAAAGGGCAATAAACGCTTCCTGTTCGAGAGCCATCAGGAGTCTGTGTCTTGCGTCCCTTCAGCAACACAAATATTTGGCTCCAGATCCAAAATGTCATGTATTTGGCAATTTTATTTATGGTAGCACTCCCCACCCCTCCCATCCCCTCTTTTCCCTTCCCTCCACTCCCCTCCCCTATGCTCCCTGTCCCTACATTCTGTTACACTCCCCTCCCCTATACTACCCTACACACCCCTATAATCCCCTCCCCTATACTACCTTACACTCCCCTTCGCTACACTACCCTACATTACCCTATGCTTCCCTCCCCTATGCTCCCTGTCCCTACACTCTGTTACACTCCCCTCCCCTATACTACCCTACACACCCCTACACTCCCCTCCCCTATACTACCCTACACACCCCTACACTCCCCTCCCCTATACTACCCTGCACACCCCTATAATCCCCTCCCCTATACTACCCTACACTCCCCTATACTACCCTGCACACCCCTATAATCCCCTCCCCTATACTACCCTACACTCCCCTTCGCTACACTACCCTACATTACCCTATGCTCCCCTCCCCTATGCTCCTGTATGCTCCCCTCTCCTATCCTACCCTACCCTACACTCCCCTAAATTCTGCTCCCCTACACTACCCTATACTCTCCTACGCTCCCCTCCCCTCTACTACGCTACACTACGCTATGCTACACTACCCTATCCTACCCTCCCCTAACCTCCCCTACACTATCTCCCCCTCCCCTCCAATCCCCTCCCCTCCTATCCCCTCCCCTCCTATCCCCTCCCCTCCCCTCCCCTCCTATCCCCTCCCCTCCCCTCCCCTCCCCTCCCCTCCCCTCCCCTCCCCTCCCCTCCCCTCCCCTCCCCTCCCCTCCCCTCCCCTCCCCTCCCCTCCCCTCCCCTCCAATCCCCTCCCCTCCCCTCCAATCCCCTCCCTTCCTTTTATTCCCTCCCCTTCCCTCCCCTCTTGTCTTCTTCTCTCCTCTCTTCTTTCTTTCAGATAACTTCAGATTGCTTCAGCCGTTCTCGTAGCTCATATCCCTGGCTGATTCACGGGAACCCATCGGCAGCAACCAGAAGCGCTCCAGCTGCTGTGTCACTAGGCGAGCAACAGTCTCCAACTGGGAATCGCTGACTTTGTTCTGTGGCTCAGACAGGTGCCTTTCAGTTCCACCGTGGCCTGGACGTGTCTTCTTGCTGTGTCCCCACCTACAGCGCAGTTCTGCTTAGAAACAGCAGCAGGGTTTTGAAGTAGTCCCACTCCTTCCATTTTCAATGGTTTAGCTTGGCTAGCCGGGTGGTGTCTGTCAACAGAAGACAACAAAGAGATTTGGGTTAGAAAGAGCTAACTGAGTAGTTCCTTTCCACAAGGGCAAGGAATATTTAGCCGTTCCTAATGGAGGCTGCAGTGTCAGAGATAATGACAGGTCCTTCAGAGAGCTTTGAAATATCCCTTGGGGATGCTGAGTCCAGAGGACCAGAGCAAACCTGTCTAAAGTACACCGTGGAATCACTCTGAATTACTTCCTAGCAGAAGCATGTGTCCAATACGGCTTCAGCTGGTTTCAGTGTTCTTCTTCACCTAATACCTAAATTCAGATAAGAGGTCTCAATGCAGATGGAAAGATTGAGAAATAGAGAAATCCCTGATGTGCTTTGAGAACTTCTAAGGACTGAGAACTAAATAAATCCAATGTTGTAACATTAAGGATTGGTTAGAAAAGTAAACGTTAAAAGCAAGTAAAGGAGAAGAACAAGTAAGCTTTCTTAAAGTATCTACTGTATTTAAAGGATCTTTAAACAAGTAAATAAGTAATGAAATATATACGCAGAGAGATAGATAGATAGATATACAGAAACCTAAGAAACTGCTGCGCAGGTTAGCTTCTTGCTCTCTTTTCTAAAAGTCCTAGTGAATACAGCATCTGTGTGCGTTACAAGCATTACCCTCAGTCCACCACAGGTACACACGAGAGGACGGCCTGCAGGTTGCGGAGGCAAAGGAACTGCTCTGGCTTGATGTGAAGAGCCAAGACAGAAGTTGCTGTCAGGGAAAAGATACACAGAGGGGATGAAAAAGACGGAGTGTGCTTCCGACCTTCACAACTTCTAAGCAAGTGGAGATGAGGTTGTGGAAGAACCAAGTAAGCTGTTGATCTAGAAGCAGCCTGAAGATTGTCCTTAACCAGGGCCTTGCATTCTTCATTTTTATAGCGTTGCTTGCCTTCAAGTGCACGATCATGATTTTACTAACTTTCTACCACTACAGAAATGCACCGGATTCTTTCACAAAACTTACGGGTGGTAATTGGAAATATTGGTCAGCATTCTCTATTTCCTTCATCATCTCAATTCTCTTTTGGCCTGTGAAGCTTTTCAGATCAGAGGAGAAGATCCGCTGTAATACGGAGTTTTTGGATACTGCAAAGGAAACGAAGAATCGTGCTGACAACTCTTTTCAGCCTCACCTGCAACCATCACAGAAGAGAATACCGAAAGAACACCGCTTTATCATGGGAAGCATAAATTCGAGCATAGGTGTCCTATAGCTGAAGCTGAGGTTAAGCAGGTTCCAAACAAGGTGAAGGAGCACACCCATGAGCATTTCCATTAAGCTGTGTTTTCAAACAAACGGTTTTAAAGACTTAGATTTTCTTACAATGAAGAATGAAAAAATAAAAAGAAAGAAAATTACCAGGACTTACAGTTTTCCTCTAGCTTGCTTTGCTTCTTTCAGAATCTGAGTCTTGAGTGACAATCAGGGAGCAGCATTGTGCAAGAAATGCCAAAGCCTCCCCAGCCTTGTTGTACCTTCATCAACAAGGGCTTTGATACTGCTGCCTCCTCAGCAACATCAGCAATTTCCTAGGAAAGCTGGTGTCCCACCAGGTCAAATAGGACTGGGAAATCCCTCTTGCCACAACTTCACACTCACACCAGAGTTGGCAGGACAGGCCGATGGACAGAGAAGTGTCTGTAAGGTGTTAGAAAACAGACTTTAGATTTCCGTCAACCCAAGAAAAATTACTTGCTCATCCCTTCAAACTGAACTCTAAGTAGAAGTAGGTGATCTCCAAGCTGCATTCCTGACATCTATGCTGCAAAGTCATCAAATGTGACATGTTGCTGTACCAGCCTGTTACGAACAGAAACAGGAGTTTGAGGTTATGCTGTTGGAGTAGAATTAAGCTCAAAGAGTTAGTCCTTCGGTATGTTTTTTGTCTGCAAGTGTTTTCACTGTTTCCCAGACAATGTCTCCAGCAAGCGAGGCTGCTTGCTTCATTTGTTCTGTTCCATTCTGTTTTGTTTTGTTTTCTCAGCAAGGATTCTTAGAGAAATGAGATTAAAGTGATCATATTGTATGTCCATGCCATCCCTCCCTCCCCTTTTGCTTGTCCAGCGCTTTTACCTTGTCCACCAGCTTGAATGAACTCGGTCATAGGCGCAGTTGTGTCCAAGCCATTCTGTTCCTAGACATGTTGTGAAAACCAGACAGCTAAGTAGTGGGGAGAGGACGTGCTGCTGTCTGCAGTGTGACCTCAGCGCTTACCAAACATAGGGAATACACAGAGAAGGGCATTAGGAAAACCTCAAGCTCCAGATACATTTATGTGGAAACCATATTTCCCAAGATAACGCTGGACACAACTGCATAATCAAAATGTATTCATTTCTTGGTTCATCCAACTCCTTTTAATTTTAAACTACTTTTAGTTTTAAAAAGTTTCTGTCTTGGCTTAAAGCACTCTTCCAATCTCTATTTCCAGTTACTATGATTTCCTGAAATAGCTAATCCCATTTTTTTCTTTGTACAATCTCCCAGTCTCTTTGTTTTTCCTCTCCCCAAGAAACTTAGCACTGCTCTCTTCATACTTGACAACTAGATATGGAGCTGTATCAGCCAGAAGGAAGTTTCCTTCACACCTTCCGCTTCTTACGGTATCTGGACTCTTACCTTTACTCTTACTCGCCCTTCCTACATTAGCACAAAGAAAGCTGTTTTGGAGATCTGATGTCTTGTTTTCCAGAAGCTACTCCCTGAATCACCTTTACGAGAGCTGTCCCACGCTGCGAGCACAGGTCTTGCAGTCTGGCCAGATATTTGCCCTTCTAAGTCGATAATCAAATCTGTAAAGTTAAGAACACGTAACTAATGGAAAGGAAATCCTTTTATTTTGAAAGGAAATCTTTTATTTTGATCCGAATTCACTTTTTTTTTTTTTTTTTTTTTTTTTCCTAGACCAAGAATGAATCGTGGGAAACCAGCAAAACTCTGGTGAAAAATGAAATGAAAAATGTTAATGTCAGGCAGCTTGCCCACTGCGATTGCTACCCTGAAAGCAGACTGGAGTGCATCTTCATACACCACAGCCTGAGACACTAGTCATCAGGCCAGCCCCTGTGATGAAGTCCATTGCTGTCCTGAATTTTAACGTGACAGGGGTACTCTTAAGCCTCTTGTTATG
Source organism: Netta rufina (assembly GCF_964035555.1). Classification (NCBI taxonomy): domain Eukaryota; kingdom Metazoa; phylum Chordata; class Aves; order Anseriformes; family Anatidae; genus Netta; species Netta rufina. Next base: position 82,768,612 of record NC_140124.1, on the reverse strand, counting down.
CTTTAGTACTTGCGGTCTATGGGAGGACCACAGCACACTCTTCTCTGTCTACCCTTATTTGTTGATCATCTGTAGGAAGAAGAGAACGTGCAGAGGCCCTCACCCATACATTGGGTCTGTTCTCGCTCTGTGCAGCTCCATCATTGAGCAAAGTACCAAACTTGATGCTTCTGTAAGGACTTGACACAAACTACAGAATACTAAAATGAAGCATTCACAACAAAACCGCATTGTTTTCCTCAGGCAAGCATCAAAACACTTACAGAAGGGCATGGGCTGTCTCTGTGCACCTCAAGGGGAGATCCACAAATCCTCACATGGTTTCATCACATCCAGCACCCTTCTCTTCCCTCCCAGCTAAACGTGCACAGAGGCAGCTGCTCCCAAAGTGCTGTGGTGACATAATTCAGTTCTGTTTCTGAAGTCATCACCACAGGCGCCTCACAATGACGGCACAACACTCTCTGTTGCTAATGCGTATGTCTCAGAAACAGCTAGAGAAGTACCACTATGCCCAAACTGACTTTAATTAGAGTAGTTCAAACATTATTCCCTGCTCCCCTACATCTGTGGAAGGTGTGTGATCAATCTTTTCCTTGAGAAGGGATTACAGACAAAAAGAGCTTGATTCTGATACGTTGCCCGTACTTGTAGAGCAGTTCGCCTTTTATTTCCATGTAAGAAAAAAGAAGGTGAAATCAACAATTCTCTTCCTCCGAGCTGGGAATATGAAATAACCCCAATTATCCAGGAAGCCTTAATAAGGAAACTATGCACTTCCTTGTTAAACATCTTGTTTCTTCGGAACACTTTTCCAGTCCTTTGCAACTGCGGTGGTCTGAATCGGGTGGGCAGCCGAGTTCCACCACGGCCGCTCTCTGTCGTTTTTTGTCTGCAAGTGTTTTCACTGTTTCCCAGACAATGTCTCCAGCAAGCGAGCTGCTTGCTTCATTTGTTCTGTTCTGTTCTATTTTGTTCTGTTCTGTTCCATTCTGTTTTGTTTTGTTTTCTCAGCAAGGATTCTTAGAGAAATGAGATTAAAATGATCATATTGTATGTCCATCCATCCCTCCCCTTCGCTTGTCCAGCGCTTTTACCTTGTCCACCAGCTTGAATGAACTTGGTCATAGGCGCAGTTGTGTCCAAGCCATTCTGTTCCTAGACATGTTGTGAAACCAGACAGCTAAGTAGTGGGGAGAGAACGTGCTGCTGTCTGCAGTGTGACCTCAGCGCTTACCAAACAGTAGGGAATACACAGAGAAGGGCGTTAGGAAAACTTCAAGCCCCAGATACATTTATGTGGAAACCATATTTCCCAAGATAACGCTGGACACAACTGCATAATCAAAATGTATTCATTTCTTGGTTCATCCAACTCCTTTTAATTTTAAACTACTTTTAGTTTTAAAAAGTTTCTGTCTTGGCTTAAAGCACTCTTCCAATCTCTATTTCCAGTTACTATAATTTCCTGAAATAGCTAATTGGAGAAGAGTCTAATTCACATTTTAAATTTCAACATTTTCATAACATAGCAAGCAAACAAGGGGTCTGGAACATAATCACGTTAATCTTAAAACCTAGTCGTCATCCAGTTCTTGGATATGGACAATCATAGTTATCTTCCTGATCAAGGATTAAGGGGACTAGAAGCAGCTATTGAAGTTTAGCTTAGTAAAGCTGTTGTTGTAAATTAACTTGTCTTTCAGTTGTCTTGTCTATGCAGTTTAGATGAGATCTAACTAAACACCACTGGTCAAAAACCTTTTAAAGATGACCAGATGCGGATTAAAAGACATTATTTTATATACTACTTTGTGACAATTATGAAATTGTTTGGCACATCCTGAACAACACATTGATTTAATAGGAATATTAAAAAAAATATCCAACAACCAAACTGAAGAAAACTATTCATGAAAAAAACAGTAAGTATTGTTTTTTTTTTTTTTTCAAACAAGCATAAGACAATGACATGCAAGTTCCAGAGGTAAAAAACAGTCCCAAAATTGTAAAAAAAAATAAAATTATAAAATTATAAAAAAAAAAAAAAAAGAGATGTGGAAACACACTGCATCTTGTCTGCTACACTGCTCTGCTTAAGTTCACACTGAACCAGAACAAGAGGAAATTATCAATCACCCAGAGGGAAGATAATGAAATGGGATCATGTTATTGGCTAATGTGTTTCATCATATAGTCATCTTGTCCCAACTCTTTCCCTGAACTGTTGCTTCTGAGAAGATAATCAGCATTGTGAGAGATGTTGTCATTATACAGGGAAAAGCTTCTATTTGAGCCTTGATAATTGCCATTTATATCTATCAACAGAATGTATAAACTTAGTCAGTCATTGTGAATTCAGTCCAAAATAGATTCAAATAAATCTCCACTAAAGTTGAGAATATGATAATAGATTCCTTGTACTCAGGTTCTACTATATCCCAGGATTAAAAGTCTTTAAAACAGAAATAATAGATCTTAGCATCAGTTAGGATATATGGCTGAAGTATACTAAAATTCTCATTTCTAGTTCTGAAAATAAACAAAGGAATTGAAATTTTGAAGTTTACTTCAGTTCTGATCATTATATTGAAGCTGGTAAGCCTAAATTTATGACAAAGTAAAATTGGGGTGTGAAATTAAAAGACCTTAGATCATTATGAGCTACTTAGTTTACTCCAAATCGTACTATATTAAAATATATCAGGATCTAAACGTTGATTATAATGGAAGAACTCTTCCTGGTTTACTCTAGGGCCTCATGTCATGTACAGTTCCTGTAGTTCATGCAGAAATACTGGAAGGAGTCCAGTGGAGAGCCACCAAAATGAGCAAGGCCCTGGGAGCATCTCTCTTATGAGGAAAGACTGAGAGAGCTGGGACTAGTCAGTCTGGAGAAGAGAAGGCTCAGGTGGGATCTCATCCATGTATATACATGTACCTGAAGAGAAAATGCAAAGAGGACAGAGCAAGGCTCTTTATGGTGGTGCCCAGCGCCAGGACGGGAGGCAATGGCCACAAACTGGAACACAGGAAGTTCCCTCTGATTATCAGGAAACACTTCTGTGCAGGTGATAGAGCACCAGCACCAGTTTTTGTCCTGGTTTCAGCTAGGATAGCGTTAATTTTCCTTCTAGTAGCTAGTAGGGTGCTGTGTTGGGTATTTATGATGAGGAAAATGTTGATATGCTGATGTTTTAATTGTTGCAGAGCAGTGCTTACACTAAGCCAGTGACTTTCCTGGCTTCTCACACTGCCCGGCCAGTGGGCAGGCTGGGGTTGCTGTAGGAGCTGGGAGCAGACAGATCCAGGACAGCTGACCCAAACTGGCCAAAGGAGTATTCCATACCATCTGACATCATGCTGAACAATTGGGGTGGCTCTCCAGGGTGGGGGGACCGGCTGCTTAGGGATAGGCTGGGCATTGGTCAACCAGAGGTCAGCAATTGCATTCTGCATCACTTGTTTCGTACACATTATTATTGTTATTATTGTTGTTATTATTGTTATTATTGTTATTATTGTTATTATTGTTATTATTGTTATTATTGTTATTAATCATCCTTCTTTTTTTGTCCTAATAAACTGTCTTTATTTCAACCCACAGGCTTTCATTTTTTTTTCTGATTCTCTCCCCCATCCCATAGTGGGAGGGGAGGAGGGTGAGTGAATGGCTGAGTAGTGCTTAGCTGCTGGATGGGTTAAACCACAGCAGTTGTCCAGAGACATTGTGGAGTCTTCCTCCTTAGAGGTCTTCAAAAGCTGTCTGGACATGTCCCTGCTGTAGGCGTCCCTGCTTGAGCAGGGGGGGTTCAATCAGATGACTTCCAGAGGTCCTTTCCAACCTTAACCATTCTGTGATTCTCATCTTCCTATTTTCATAGTATTAATGTTCCAATACCTTTCCAAAAGTTGAGCTTTTAAATAGATATAACCATTTCAAGCTTTCTACTTAAAATTGTAAGTAATTGTATCTTAAGAAATGTAAGTAATTGTATCTTAAGAAAGATACAAGTATCTTATGATACTTGTATCTTTCTTAAATAAATCTGTTATTTTTTTTTTTTCAGGTATTTTCAAAGCATTCCAATGATCCTTACACTTTTGTCACTTTTTTTTTTTTTAAATTTTATTTTTATTTTTTTTCCCCACACAGCAGAAGGTAATATGACCATGCATACTCTAGGAAACTCTTCCAGATACATTTTAAAGTAAATATTATTAAGATCTCTATGTTAAGTACCTGTTTTCTCTAATCCAAAAGAAGTCAGAATCACTTATTAGTCTGAAAACACATTCTGACATTTTTCATTTGGATGACACTGAAGGTTTCTGGCTTAATGATCAATTCAGTAATGCAACAAGACATTATTCATAGGCTTTCTTCAGTTATTTAAATATATTTATCACCACCTGGTAAATCACTGTTTTTCTCTTTTTTTTTTTTTTTTTTTCAGATAAAAATTGTGCTTATTTATTGAGGTTTTATTTTGTGGCAAAAAAATGTTTATTTTGCTGTTACATGTAGCTCCATCTCTTTTTTAATGACAAAAGGACTAAAAACCAAGCCTAGAAACACAAAATAAAACCAAACACTTTTGGAATAAGGAGTGTCTTGTTTTTTGTGCATTTTTGCAGGAATTGTCCCCAGGTGGCTTAAGCCTTTGCGCCTGGCCTTCGATTAAAACCAAAATAGTTTTGTTTCCTAATTTAGGCCTCTGCAAAAGCTTTTCAGCAGCCCCACCTCCCTTAACTGTCTTTGTGCAGTGTGAAGTACAATACCAACAACATCTGCTATTTTCCTTTCAAAGAGTTAATAAATTTATTGATGCTGCACAGTGAATGCTTTTCTTTTTCACTCTTCCAGCTGTGCTTTTCTTCATTCACTGGTTTTCAGATGAATAGTCTTTCAACTCTTCTTTCTGTGAAGTTTACAGGGAATTTACAATTCCCAAAGAGCAACTGCTAGAACAATATCAGATATACTATTACAATACTTTTCTCTTTCTTCCTGACTTTTAAGGTGTACATTTTGTATCTGAGTTATCTTAATTTTATTTTTTTTTTTACTGGGGGGGAAGGTGGGGGGGGGGGTGCAGAATTTCACCACTTGATGCTGATTGCTTTAGGATCCAGAGGGAATCAAGCTACTTTGTGTGAGATGAACTCCTTGGCAGTTTTTCTGACTTTGCTCTTCAAGTGGAGAAATAATGAGAAGATGGGGCACTGTGTTGACAGGCACAGACTCTCTGGAGTTGCTTGAAGTCACTGTGCCTCAGCAGAGAGCTGCAAACTCCCATCAACAAATGGTTAAAACCACACGTGTATACTGTGGGCTATAATTAGAAGAATAATACAGAATTGCTGCATTCATGTCATCTACACAGGCAATTCAAGGCTTATTATTATTTCTTGATATTTGATGACAAACACAGATACTTTTTTAAGGGAATAACACACAAGATTTTGATGGGAGTGTCTGTGAAAATAGAAAATAACTGCAGAAACAGGACTTTTTAAAAATCTGTTTATTTTTTTCTCCCCTCTTCCTCTGAAGTAACAGATCTATGAAGCCACAGAACCCCAGAAGAGACAGCACCATATTAAGATCACATCCAATGATCTTTCGAGGTCCCTTCCAACCCCTATAGTTCTGTGATCCTGTGATTAGCAAATGCTATGTCATATGCTGCTATGGAGGGAATTTGAATCAGGTGGACATGAGTAGAGCCACACTATTCAGTGACATATAAACTTAATTTTAATAAATAAGGTCTAGCAGATGTCTAATAATTTCTGTTCCGAGATCTCTATTCTACAGCGCCCTCAGCCTTCTCACTCACAATTTTCAGGGCCCTTCAGTTCAGCTGTGACCTGCACCACAGATTTGTGTAAACATGATCTTCTAACTTATCAACATGTCCAAGTCTTTGCTGGTAGCCTGACCCCAATGTGTAGCTGTTCCACCTTGGGCTTGGTCTTCTTCACAGTGTCAGACTTCTATGTACAACATTCCTTTTGTCCCCCTTGCCCCCCAGCTCCTCCCCAAGGGACTATTGTTTTCACTATGTATTGCTTTCCAAATTAGATTAGGTAAGGCTGATTTCTTATTCTTATTCTTATTCTTATTCTTATTCTTATTCTTATTCTTATTCTTATTCTTATTCTTATTCTTATTCTTATTCTTATTCTTATTCTTATTCTTATTCTTACTCTTACTCTTACTCTTATTCTTATTCTTATTCTTATTCTTATTCTTACTCTTATTCTTATTCTTAATCATTATTAATTATTATATATTATATATTATATAATATATTATATAATAATTAATAATAATAATAATAATAATAATAATAATAATAATAATAATAATTTCCTTACATGGAAAATCAGTTAGCATTTTTTATTTTTAACCTGTATTTCTACCACAGTGTAGTCTCCTGCCCCCTAACAGGTTACAAAAGGTGTGAAATTGCCAACCGTAATACTGAAGTTTATCTGTCCTTTTTTTATTTTCCAATGTATACTGGATTAATCTAGACAGTTAGAGCTGTGTATATGTCAGATCTCATGTATCTGAGTACTTTCAGGTAAACTTTACCCCATGACACATGCTCTGAGGAATTTTAATTGCTGGGTTTGGAGTGAATAAGGAATTTTCTTCCAGCTCAGACTGGCTTAGACACTGGGTTTTTTTATTTTGTTTATTTATTTATTTCTTTTCATGTTCCTCTGCAGCACCGAGCAGAAGTTGTTGCCTGAGATCAACATCTTAACCTATCATTCTCAAAATGCTTCCATTCATTGTTGGAGCATCACACAAGAGTGTCTTATTTTCCCTTATGCTTTCTGCAAGTCTGGGGCTAACACAGAGTCTAGAAATGTCTTTTGTTTGGGACATGATTGTATATACTACTTAGACTAGGGGAAAAAAATGGGAATTTTTCATATGTTTGAAAAACATTTAGCTTATCGGATCCCCAAAAGCCAGAGGACATGGGGCAGAAAGTTACCAGAACCCTGGGATAGGAAACTGTAACTCACAAAATCATACTAAACCCTAAGAATGCTTGTTTGCTTATCCAACTGAAAATAGTTAATTGAAAAAAAGGGTGGGGGGAGCTTTTGCAGAGATGAGATGACAACTCCTCTGACAGTAAAGTATGGCAAATAACCCTGGTAAATAATCAATATGGTCAGGCTATTAAACCCCAAAACACTTTTCTTATTTAAATACATATTTTTATTTTTTATTATCGAAGCCATCTCCCTTGACTGTGCTGTCGCTTAAAATATCACTGTAATATGGGAAAAATATGGTTTTTTCTATACCATTGATTGTGCTCTGCATGAGTATAAATGGTGTCACCGGATGGAAGGCAGATCAATAGGTCAGAACTTACTGATGATATAAAAATTCCTCCAGGTTTCAAGATAAATACATCAAGCCTTTCAACTGCGGTTATAAAAAACTGCCCATTTTCTTTTTACAAGTTGTCTTAAAGAACTAGAAAACAGTTACTTACCTGGCAGTCTATTTCACTATGGCAGTTTTATTGTCTTCTTTCTGGCATGCGATGGAAAGGGCATATATTTTCAGCATGGAATGGTTTAAGATATGAAAACACTAAGCTCTCAACAGCCTTTCATCAAAAAGAAAATCTCCCCTCCAAGGTCTTTTAAGAGAAACAAAACATTGAGATGCCATTGAAGCAAATGGATGCATACAAGCAATAAATACGATTTAAAATAAATAAATAGATAAACAAGCAGTCATGAAAAATTGCTCCACTTCTGGTGTGGCATCTCCTCTCTTGTTTTCTCGCAGTAGTAGTCTCATTCAGAAAGTCTATCTGAACTGTGTAAGTTGTTGTGAGATGCAAGAATACATATAATTCCTCTGTAATCAGGCACACCAATGTAATGACAAATTTTAAAGTCTGGTTTCAAATGTCAGTTCAACTGAACTATATTGTATCATCTTTAGATTTTGCCCAGAGGATCAATTATGGTACAATAAGGCTTCTTCACTGATGTAAAAGAACTTTGTTCTATATTTTGGTTTGTTGGTCATTTGTTATGCGAGAAACTAAAGCACTATATGATGATACAGACAGAACATTATACAGAGGTAAGGTTGCAATGCCAATATACCAGGTTCTTTGAGAGAAGATAGAGAATTTAGTTTTGAATCTAGCAGACATGCTCCAGGACTAAAAAGAATGAAAAACAACAACAGCAGCAAAAAATATAAAATCAGTACATAAGAATGGTTGATGCTATTTTAAGCAAATGGAGAACTTGATTAACTAGATTAACTATTTCTTTTTCTTTCTTTTTATTCTCCTCTCCTCTCCTCTCTTCTCCTCTCCTCTCCTCTCCTCTCCTCTCCTCTCCTCTCCTCTCCTCTCCTCTCCTCTCCTCTCCTCTCCTCTCCTCTCCTCTCCTCTCCTCTCCTCTCCTCTCCTCTCCTCTCCTCTCCTCTCCTCTCCTCTCCTCTCCTCTCCTCTCCTCTCCTCTCCTCTCCTCTCCTCTCCTCTCCTCTCCTCTCCTCTCCTCTCCTCTTTTTTTTTTTTTTCTTCTTTTTCTTTCCACTAATGTCCTCACAGCTCAGTTTTTCTATGCTTGACAATTGCAAGACAAAAGAAAACAGATCATAAACCTCAGGCATGTACACCTGATGACAGTAGGAGTCTCTTGTTAAACATAAAGAAGAACAGGACCTGGTGCTTTTGTATGTTATGGGTATGCCTACTGAAAATATGAGATTGAAAACTCAATAATCAATAATCAGTATTTAATCAAAAACATACAGTTCAGGATTAAGACACAGTAATGCATACTTTAATGTTTGGGGACCCAAATTGTAATGTTCATGAGAGTGATGCATCAACTCAGTTTAGATTTGAACTTCCAGTAGAGGTTTCTGTTCCTTTACAAGAACACTAGACAAATCCATATTTGGGTGAGCTGTCTCAGGGCTTTCATCTCTCATAGCAAACAATTAAATCAAGTATGTAGAACTTTCCAGAAAGGTGACTCACTCTGTTGAATGCTGCATACGTTATAACCTTGATAATGCCACTGGAATGGGTTATTTTTACAGGAAAATGTTATTTTGACTTTATATAAGTGCCAATCTGTTTACTGAAAATAACAATTAGAATGCAGCAAAGATGAATTTTAAAAATTGAAGTCATTGAAGTAAGCAACTTCAGACTGTGAATAAATTAATTTGAGCAGTGTAGTTTATTTTAATGACGTTTCGTATTCCATTAAATGACCAGAAAGGGTTCAACTTTCCTGATGTACTTCAGAATCAAGTATTTGCTTGATTCTCAAAAGACCATGTCATTAAATATTTTCAAGTGACTTTTCTTATGAGAGCTTTCCTGCAAGGGTTCAGTTCTTTTGGGTCGAACTGCACCTATACAGTTTATAAGGGCTCATCGTGTTCCCAGCTGAATAAACTGGAGTTGTGTACCAACAGATCTCAGTGAAGACGTCCCTAAATGAATACTGAGATTTTTGCTTTGTCTTGCCCTTCATTTTCTTCCAGTGACTGTCAGTTTGTAGCATATATTTAACAATAATAATTGGTAAACAGCCATTAGGTATGAGTGACATGCAACAATTTTACCCGTAGTCAGACAAGAATAACAGTTACAACCATTATATATCTTCAAACAGCCCTAGGAATATAGTACTGTAATTATGGAAGCTTTCTTGTAAGCAACTCTGAAGGTCTATTGGGTGTTATAATAATGTGAGTTTATTTTTATCCTGGTTTCCTAAGAATAAAGGTTTTATGCTATCATGTTGTCTGTGTTCTTTTATCTATTTTCTTCATGTGATCGTTGAAGATTAATTTAATACATAATTACAGTACCATAGGGATTTTTGTGATTTGAGATGATAGTAAAGGAGTTAATTAGAGAAGTGGTTGTAAACTATTACTAACTAACTATACCACCAACTGTAATCTAGTAAAGCTGTGTTTGGTATTGACCAGTGTGAAATATATAGAAAAAAAAGTCTGGAAAAACTGGCATTTGATAAATGCACCTTTGGTCCTGAAGAGTCAGTTTGCAAACTTTCAACTTCAGAATTCTGCCTAAAATTTAATTATGAGTACTCACCAAGCATGGAAACATCACCGCTTTCTACAAAAAACTTAGTCCCAGAGCCATTCTGTGGCAAGGAATTATAGGAATTATTCCAGTGAATTACATACAGTAGTGCCAGATTAACTGCACCTTTTTGGTCTCCCCCCTCCCAAAAAAAAAAAAAAAAAAAAAAAAAAGATAAAGGAATTTACCATTTTCTGACTTTTCTTCTCTCCTTTTTTTTTTTTTTTTTTTTTTTTTTTTTTTTTTTTTTTTCTGGTATCCATTGTTGTGTTTGAAACTGATACATTTTTACTCTTCATAAATGTAGGGAGATATCATTGAGTGATTCACACTGTCTCTTTCTGAGTCTACTCCTTATATGTTGTTTCCCTTTGTAAGTAAGAAGACCATAACTGAACACTGTACTACAGCTGAGCTGTGTATTGAAGTATTCATTCCTTTGTACCTGGAAACATTATCATCCCAAGGCAAATACATCATAATCTCTTGTCTTTATTGTGCTCCTTTGAGAAACTTTACAACATATTCTACTACTGCAGAACCAAAAGCTTTTTAATTGTTAGTGATATTACTCTTTCCTGATTATATTCAGTTCTAAATCATTAATTAACTCCACTGGATTCTTCTACATCTAGCTTGAAAAGTTGTGCATTTTCACAGATACAAAATATTACAAATGTTTAACATTTCTTTTATTTCTTTTACATTGAATTTATGCACTTACTTATTTGATAATTAGAGCTAATTATGTAAATTAAATCTCACAAAATTACATTCAGTCAACATTACATTTAGGGGCAAGGCTGTTACTGAGATGGAACAATGGTTAACAGTGCAACTGTATCTGGGTACCTACAGCAAATCACAAGGCTTCAGAAGTATGATTTTCACCCTGCAGTGAAGCACAGTGGGCAAAAGAAGGCATCACAGTACTTCACTGTGATAGCATGTACCAACTGAGATTCATCACCTTTTTAGCCTTTACTCCTGTTCAGCTGTACCTTGATGCAAGCAATGGGTGTACCCTAAGGTCCTGTTCTGGCATGCATAGTTGCTTGCTTTGAAATATAAGGATGTGGTGCGAGCTCTTATGTCTCCTACTGTGCTTAACCACAATTCAATTATTTGAGTTCATATTGATAAAAATTGAGCTAAGTTTCCATAGCAACCATAATGATCAGAAAATTGTAACGTGGTATACAAATACTGTTCTGTTTGTCAACTTCAAATGCAATGAAGCCAGCTAAAGAACATTGGGATCAGTGGTTTACATTCACTGATTTAGAATTGGATCCATCTCACTGACCTTTACTTAAGCACCAAGATTAACCTTGTACTTGAGACTACCTTTACATCTCAGAAACAAAGCAGAAACCTCCAAAGAATGATTGAATTATTCATTTATTTCTGAAATAGCTTAGAGTTTATATCTTTATATCTTAGATCTTATATCCTTATTCTAAATAAACATTTATTTATTTATTTATTTACACTCCCATCCCCTCGTCCCCTTTGGCCAATAAATGATAATGCTACCTTCCATTTATTCCCCTGTATTTGGAATTACGTTCTGAGATCCATGGCTGATAGCAATCAAAGAAATATCCATTTTCTCATCTAATCAATTACCAGAAAGAAAAAAGTAAGAAAGAGGGTAATTGCTATATTTGAGGTCAAAGCAACACAGCATCCCAGTAGAATCCTATGAGAGTAATCATCCAACATGTTAAGGAACTGTATTAACATATCTTACATAATTATCAAAATTATTTTTTTCAAGATTCATTAGCTCTCTCTATTTCAGTTCTTCATGGAAGTGGCTTAGACTGGAGGAAGGTATCAAAAGCATAGTGACTTTATCTAATTCAAGAAGCAAGCTGTTCTGTTAATTGTTCTTTTCAACCTGTCCTAGCTAAAGTATTTAGAAAACTACATTTTTTAAAAAAATATTTTTAACATTAAATACGGACAAGGGAAATTAGATTTACAATTTCATGTACAGTTCCCCATCTTTTTGTCTCAATTGAAATATATAATGTTTTATCAACAAAAAAAATATATGTTTACACAAGTACAGACTTTTTGTTACCAAAGCTGTGCTTAGAAACTTTTATTTGTTTTAAATATAAAGATCTCTTTAAAACATCTGGCACCTTCTGGATTTTTTTTTCTTCTAAATGCCTATGGATGGTCAAGTTGAAAACTTGTGATTTAAGATGCAGTTAGTATTAAACTTAGATACACTTTTACCTGTATTTTCAATAATTAAAACCAATAAAAGGTACCAAGTTTATTGAATTCATTTGAAAATTTGAAGGTTTTAAAAAAGTAATTAACTTGATTTTTGAAAAAAAAAAAAATTATTCCCACTGCTGTCCTCTCCTTTCTCAGTTATTTCAGGAATGTTTAGTGCAAGCATATTTTCTGTTGGCAAAACAAGGGATGTTTCAGGCTTCTTAGCACACAGAACTTGCGAGTTCCGAGATGTTAGCTAGTGTCGCCATTCTGGAGTTAGGGCTTTGTAAGCATATATGCTCTGAATTAAATTGGTTTATCAAAGAGAAAAAAAAAAAAAAGTGGAAACTTATAAATTAACACATTTTATCATGAAACTTTGCATAAATAAATTTAGAATTCAAAAGAGATGACAAAATAATTAAGGAGATTAGAACAGATAAATTGTGAAAATTTTGAATAAATCAATTCAGTATATACATGTGAAAGTTTTATTCTACTTTTCTAATACATTTGAAAACCTACTGACAGTAGGTTTGAAAAAATCTCTTGACAATACTGGAGAAGAATGGGAATGCTAATTGGCAACAGCATGCTGTGTGAAAAGTTGAGACACATTTTTCCCTAAAGTAACCTTTTTTCTGACTCGTTATTCCATCTGACACAGAGAAAATACTCCCCAGATATCCTAATACTCTCTTGTTAGTATTCTGCTAGAAAACCTTTAGGAGAAGTTCATCTGGAAGAATGTTTTTACTCCAGTGGGGCACACTGATGCTTTAGATTTTTCTAAATTATCCTAATTAGAGCTGAAACCCAAGGTATGATTAACTTCTGGAGACTATTTACTTGTGGGAAAATACCAAATAAAGCAAACATTCAGCAGTAAATAAAAAATCTTGAAATTCTACAGTTCTATTCACAAACAAACCCCAGTGAAGAGCTGAATACTATGTTATGCTCACTTCAGTGAAAGGTAAAGTAATGGACTCTCTAGAATTTTACTGTAACTCTTGATATAAATCATGCATTTACATGTAAGACATACACACTTTTTAATTTTTTTTCATATATATATAATAATCCTTGTTAATCTGCTGATGGCATATCTTTGCCTTGCAAAATGTTCTGTCTTTGAAAGACTGATATATATTATGAGACAAAATAAATTGGAAAGAAAAGGGAAGAAGAAGATAAAAATGTATTTTACAGTCTTCTCACTGGGACAACCGAAGAACATTGGAAAAAAAAATTTCCATGTATATGTGTTTTGTTTACCAGCACAAGTAGAAGAGTTAGCACATCAGTCCAGGGAGAGATCATGACATAAGTTTTTTCCTTTGAAAAGACGACATAAATTTGTTTCTTAAAAATAGGCTCAGGGAAAAAAAGAAAAAAAGACAATCCATTCCTCAGCAAGCAGCCAAACAAAACCGAATAAGAAATGATAAGTGAAGTTTTTATATATCTCCAAACACTGATATTGGTATCAATATCAGTATTTGGTACCTGTGTTCCAAGTAAAGACAGTATTTACAAAGCAAATAGAGAAAAGTTTAATTTTTTCTCGCATTATAAAAGAAGAAGATTCTTGTTATGAGAAGCTAGAAACATAAGGAAGCATTGAAGCAGATTGATTACTACTACGAATGATTGCTTTCCAATTCAGGCAGCAATATTGAAAATACATAAAGGTCCCTTGGTCATGTAATTAGAATAGCATTTGTAAAGGTTTCACTGTTTGTAAATGGTAGAGGTAGCACAGTTGTTTTCATCGTGTTCTGCTCTATTACATCCTATTGTTCCAAAGAAACCCTGCTAAAATGTACAGTATAAATTTTAAGTGTCAGTGTTAAAAAAGGAAATGTAACAGAATAGGTGCAAAGAAATGATTTCATGTATTAATTAAATCACTGTAATCATCTTCTCCAATATATGCAGCAAAGGTATCAACCTGTATTTGACAGAATTGTCTCCATATTATTTATATGCTGTGTACTTACATGCCCGTTCTACCAGATGTATTCTGTGAAGATTGATCCAATACTATTTAAACTCTATTTCAATATGTGTAGGAAGGGAAACAAAGAGGCCGTGCAGTGCATAAGTGAATATTGTTTATCTGAAGCACAGCTAACTTTGTAGGAAAACATGTACGATGTTAGCTAAAGTCAGTTTGTGTGGGCAGAAATTAAATAATTACTCAGAGAATTATACCTTATTTCTGAAGTTAATTAATTAGGTGTGTTATCCAGATCATCATGAAACTGAATGAGACTGCTGAAAAATGACTATATTCATTTCATACTCAGGCAACCATAAAGGACTCCGTGGAAAAAGATACTTAGAGTTGGCACTGGAAAGCGGAGTATGATATCTAAGTAAAAATATTCCTCACTTCAGAAATCATGCCATGTCCCTGTCCCTGATACTGCTACCCTGAGAACAGATTATTGCATTTTACCTTCACCTGTTCACAAAATGTTTTCCTGTTTTGACATCTGGCCCTGGAGAAGGACAGACACGCTCCACTGACTTCAGGCTAGACACCAGCTACATTAGTCCTGCTTGCATCCAACTATGTTACTTGCAATGCTTTCAGAGCAGTCAGATTAAAAGCAGCCCGGCTGCATTTGGCCATTACACTGGAAAACACACAAAAAAATCTAATTTACCTTGATGTTTGCTTTCATTAGTGGACAGATGAGACAATTCTTTTTAAGCATTTGCCTCAACCATAGTTTACTGGAATGAACCATTTATAATGTTTAGAATTTGTAAGCTTGTATTTTCAATACACTTACATAATATTAGTTCTTGTTTGTTTTAACTTCATCTTCAAAAAAAAAGATATTTTAATACATTTTCACCTTCTATCTTTTTTTTTTTTTTTTTTTTTTTTTTTAATGGTTTGTTACTGTATGTCTTCTCTAGTGAACCATTTCATTCATTATGTTCATTCATTCATTCATTACTGAACCATTGACATTTGGATAAAACCTTAACAGACTATCAAGAGAGAAAAGCTTCATGCTCATTTTAATACTTTTGTTAGGCAGAAGAGGAGACTGCAAGGAATAAGAAATAAAAGATCTCATCTCAAATCTGTGGATCTGTCCAATGTATAGACTACTGTAAAATAGACTAGTGCTTTCAATAAATCCTTCTTGAAAATAATGAATCGATAGTCTGAAACTCAGTGACATTGTTTAGAAACTTCTTTGTGAAGTCTGAAAATTTTTCACTGTGCTTGGATTGCAAACTACCAGAAAGGATTTGAAGACAGGTTTAAATACATAATATCAAGTAGATTTCCCATCTTCCCATTCTGGCTCTCTAGGAGCTGACCCAATGTTAGTATCTTCTTACTTGCAAAAGTGTGCCCATCTGAAACTGCTCTAAGGCCACATGATAATACTTCTCCCCCATATTTTGTTCCAGGCTTTTAATCATGTATCTCTTACAGTCAGGCTGGCAGTGTTCTGGGAAGCTGTGGAGATGAGGCCCAGAAGGGGTCCTGGTAAGTTCACACTAGGAGGCTTGATCTGTCCATCCTGGGCATTCTCTTGATAGTATGTGAAGGCAGCTGGACTACCTAAGTTCACCTAAGGATAGAGGCAGGCTCAGAATATTTTCTGGGGTAAGAACTGCTTTGCCATCATGCCCAGCTATGGTAATCAAGCACCAAGATGGCCTGGCTAGTCTACCTAGATAGCTCCAATCACATTCTCTGCTGATACTTTCTATTCCCTTTTCCTCTCCTATTTATTTATTTATTTATTTCCTTTCTACTAGCCTATCCCCTAACAAATAAACACCCTCTCTCCCCCTCCCCCTCCCCAGTCCTGTTTTTGGTACATCTGTACCTGAATTTGATATTTCTGATATTTCTGATACTGTTATGCCTGTGATTTCAACACATATGGTATTGCTGATATGGCTTCCAAGATTTCCTAAGCCTTGAAAGATGCTTCTTCCCAAAAGCCTTCTGTACTCTTCTTTTGTGAAGTCTGACTGTTTCTTGCATATCTGCACCTGAACCACCTGTGAAATCCACCTATCCCTCATAGCACTTCTGTAACATTTTTTTGGTTTCTCGTGCATCCATGTTATTATGTACAGGAGTTTCTCAGGTCCGGTAGTTTTCCATGTCCAATTGAACTAGCTTAACTCCAGGCCAAGACCTAGGCAGTCATCAGCCTGTAACCCCAGCACAGTGGAGATAGCCTGAATGAAAAAACAAAACAAAACAAAAACAAACAAACAAACAAACAAACAAACAAACATCAGAAGAGGATGCCTTTTAATAAACCTAAAACATCAGTTTCAGAAAAAAAAAGTGCTTAAGAAGAATGTAAATGCTTGCTTCAACAAGTATGGAAATGTATTTTAGAGCACAGTCTTGTTCCGAAGAGTAAGTAAAAATCTCATTTGTACTACATTCATGAGAGCAATCCCCATTGACGGGATAAACAGCCTACAGAGGAATGATGCAGATGCCCTTGCTTACTGAAAAGAGAGGATAAAAGCAATGTGCTCCACTGCCTTATTCATGATGCGTCACTGTCTTCATGAATAATAGGTTATGTGATTTAGTAATTAAATACCTTTTGCTACTTCCCACCTTATGTAATTACATTTACTTTTAGGACTATAGCACTCAAAAAGATCTCCTGACCCATCAGATCCATCCAGCTCTGATTACAGTGAGCCATTTAATAAATATCTCATCTAGAAAGGGACATACTGACACACAGTGCATCACAAAGTGCTTCAATGCCTTAGAAATTAAGATCTTTAGTGTAAAATATCACAAAAAGAGGAGGAGGGCATGAACAATGAAGTGTATCAGCAATTCCCATGTCAGTAGAATGGCAGATAACATTTTTTGAGGTGAATATGCTCTGATGAGCCTGGGAAACAGATGACGCATGATGATAAAAATAACTTGGTCAACACAGCAGCAAAAAATACAACCACATCAGGATGATGAGCTTTTCTAGCAATTTTGTATCCATAAATGTGACTATACATATAATAATCCTGTGGAAAATTATAGTATGTGCCCTAAAGTGCAGAAGTAAAAATTGTGCAAGGATTTTTAACTTGCAATTTCTTTTTAAATTTATTGCATGATCTTGCTTCTATTTCTTTTAAGTTTTACTTTTTCTTAAAAATGTTGATGTTTGACTTTCTATCAAAAGGCACTATATCGATCAGTGCTCAGTAAGGGTAACTTTATGGAGTTAAAAGTTTTTTTAGACATCCTAATCTCCATGATTCTTGCAGGAAACTTGCAATCATTATTAGCATGCATATTTGTATTTTCAAAAGAGATCCAGCAGTTACTTATTTTCAGTGCTTTTGAAGTGCATATACAACTTGGACATAAGGTAAACAAATAAACTTTATTTTTTTTATTTTACTTTTTTTTTTTTTTTTTTTTTTTAATTTGAAGTAATATTTATGTTACACTTACAGAACAGCTAGATTTAGATACAGTATTTCAGGCATGCAGTGGAGAGCATCACACACAAAAAAAGGGATATAATTTACTAATAAATAATAGAATCATAGAATTATTAAGGTTGGAAAAGACCTCAAAGATCATATGGTCCAACCATCTCCCTACCACCAATGTCACCCAATAAACCATGTCCCTAAGCACCAGGTCCTCAACCATCCCCAGGGATGGTGACTCTACCCCCTCCCTGGACAATGCGTTCCAATGCATGCCTACTCTTTCTGAGAATAAATGTCTCCTAATTTCCAACCTAAACCTCCCCTGATGCAATATGAGACCATTCCCTCTAGTCATGTCACTAGTTTTCCGTGAGAAGAGGCCGACCCCCAGCTCCCCATACCTTCCTTTGTAGGCGGTTCTAGAGAGCAATAAGGTCTCCCCTGAGCCTCCTCTTCTCCAGGCTAAACAACCCCAGTTCCCTCAGCCACTCCTTATAGGACTTGTGTTCCAGGCCCTTCACCAGCTTTGTAACATAATGCAGTCCCCCGCTAACACAAATTATGCAGTGGAGTTTCCTGCATTTGGGAAAATCACAGGGCTCAGCACACCCGGAATGCAGGGGATGATCCTTACCCTAGGAAAACCACCTGCCTGATCATGGTGTTTCTGTGCCAGGTAAGTATTTATATACTTATTATACTTTATTATTATACTTATTATACTTTATATACATAGCATTTATAGTATAATTACTAGTATAGTATAATTACTAGTATAGTATAATTACTAGTAATAATTACTAATTTGTTTATAACTTACTAATAGTCTATTCAGCTTTGGTGAGGCTGCACCTGGAGTAGTGTCTTCAGTTTCTGTGTCTCCATACTGGAGAGAGTCCAATGTAGGGCCACAAAGGTGATCAAGTGTCTGGTGCATCTTTCCTGTGAGGAAAGGCTGAGAGAGATGAGATTGTTCAGTCTGGAGAAGAGAAGGCTGAGGTGGGATCTCATCCATTTATATAAATACCTGAAGAGAGGATGCAAAGAGGATGGAGCCAAGCTCTTTATGGTGGTGCCCAGTGCCAGGACAGGAGGCAATGGGCACAGACTAGAACAGAGGAGGTTCCTTCTAACATCAGGAAACACTTCTGTGCAGGTGACAGAGAACGGGCACAGTTGATTTTGCACATGATTTTGAAAACACTTTATTGCATGCACATATCTGTTAAGTTTTATAAAGCAGTTGCTTTGCTGTACATTGTAATTTTTTTTATTTATTATTAAGAATTATATGAGTTTATTAAAAATTAATTAATTATAACTTGTTAGTTTCAGGCATGTTTGTTAAACTAATGAAAAATCTTTCCAAACATTTATACATATCTGATAATTTCATATTACAAGAGAACTATGATCCTCTAAGTGAATTCCTCTAAGGACCAGTAACTTTTCACTGCTTAAAAACAGTGCTGTTTCTTAATATTTTTGTGATATATAGGTAATAGGTGGCAACTATAAGAAACAAAATAATGATGTATTAATCTATAATAGTATTCTATACTGTATGTTATTCTATACTGTATGTTATTTAATGTTCCTTCAACTAGATACCTGTCTGGACATTTCAAAGACTATCTTACCACATCTCAATTTAATTCCACATTTCAATTTTTCTGAAAAAAATCAATCAAACATTTTTGTGGGAAAAATTTTAAGCTCCCAATTTAACTAACTGTTAACTGTTAACTAACTGACTAACTGTTAGTTACCTGCTTCCTGAGTTTCCTGAGTATTTTTTCAATTTCATAATAGATTTTCATTGCTTTTGCTACTTTAAATATTTTTAAATAATTCATTTAAGAATTTATCTTTGAATTGTATTTATCTTTGAATGTAATAGAAAATGTGAAAATATTGTGCAGATTGTTATATATGGCATTAAGATCACCTTAATTTGAACTGTACACCTACTAGCTATAATAGCTGTCTTTAGGAAGAGAAGAATTAGAAGCTTCAGTTTTGTAAGTTCCTAAAATACATGAAAGTCATATATCTTTTGCATATTTTTTTTACAGTACCTTAAAAACTAAAATAGAAGCATTCTACTGCACAATTATCCTCTCTGATCAAAAGGTCAAATGGATTGAAACATCTGCAAATCCACACAGTCACAGTAGCTAAGTTTGATAAAGAAAAAATCTGGCATCTGAAAGAAATCTTAGTTATGAATCTGAAGGTCAAGATCATTACATCTGATGTGTATCAATAAACATGTCAAACTTACCCATCTTGTTCAATCAAAGTCTTCCAAATATTTAGTAATGAAAACATGTGAAAGCCACCAAGCATTATATTCAGAAGTGTCTGTACCCTCTAAATCATAATAGTTATGTCATGGCCATGACAAAAGCTTAGAGAGCCACAGCTTGAACATGATACACTGAGAATAATGAATGCCAGGAGGCCTAATGAGAGATTATTTCAATGTAATCATGATGGTAGTAAAAATTGGCAATTCTAGCAAGTAGTGACAAATTTTCACAAGAGTCAGAAATGGAATTATGATACTTTTCTGCACGTCTACTCTATCAAGAGTTAATTTACAATTCCCAGCACAAATTATTATGCACAGTATAAACATTTAGAACTGTTTAACTTTTTTTTTTCATCCTTGAGATTCGCTTTTCAAGAACATTAGGTGTTGGAAATTTTAGGAAAATCTACTGCCTTACTTAAGGAAGTATCATATAGATATGGATTAGGTACATATTGATATAGATACATTACTTAATTATTTTGAAAAATAAGATCTAAGCAAGAAACAAACAAAAAACAAAACAAAACACTATTTGTTTTGGTAACAGTCGAACTTCTACTGAGAAGAATTCTAAACAACTAAAAATATTCTGACATTTTTCTAAAAATGAGGCTAAATTTAACTTCATTTTTCTCAATGAGAAAGGATGAATTTTGAGGAGGAAACAGATATATTTGATATCTTATTATCTTTTTTTTTTTTTTTTTTTTTTATTGCTACCTGTATTTACTTGCAATTAATAGTTTGATCACAAAATGTAAGCATAAGACATTATAGTAAAAAGAGAAATAAAACTGGAAAATTACACCTTGCTAGAGCATTTTTTTTCTCTCTGATCAGATGAGACCATTTCAATTATAGAATTGGCCAAATTTGAATAGTTATGCCTGGAACATAAACAACTCATATATTTCCAAGTCAAGTTTTATTTTTTGGCAGGTTTGATCAAATTGTCACCACACGCAGAAGGAATATGGAAGTACTACAACATGTTTTCTCTAAATTCTTATCGTCCAAATCACTGACATTTTGGAGAAGCAGACCAGGAGGTCATCACAGAATGGGCCTTCATCCTAGAGAAACATATAATAAATTAACTTGTTACAGTCACTGTATATAGTTTGCATGCACTTCCAGTTCATGATGCCACAGAGATCACCTCTGGAACTGTGGAATCCCAGAGTCATAAGAGTCTATCATCAATTCATTTCTAACATATTATTTAATGCAACTCTGATAATTCACTATATCATATTAGTAAGGGCTTCCTTAATGTGAGGAAAGAAACATGAATTATATCCTTCTCCCACCAAAATGATTTCCCCCTCTGAACAGATGTGAGACATATCCAATACATATTATTTTTGATCAAAATTCCATTTAAGACAAAAGCAGGTTAAGCAGCTGTATAAAGAAATGGTCTATAATGGTCTATTTTTACTTTTGATAGAGAAAGTCTTTTTGAAAGTTTTTTCTTAGCAGCAGTGACCAAAAAGAAAGGAAGAGAGTAAAGCATGAGTATGAATGAGAAAGCCCAAACAGAAGAGTGTGTTGAAGTCCTCTTTTTTTTTTTTTTTTTTTTTTTTTTTTAATAACAGGGGGGAATCCTTGACCAGGTTTAGTGTAACTCAGCTAAACAATGTCCTGGTGTCAGCTAGGATAGAGTTAATTGTCCTCCTGGTAGCTCATATGGTGCTGTGTTTTGGATTTAGGATGAGAATAATGTTGATAACATGCTGATGTTTTAATTGTTGCAGAGCAGTGTTTACACTAAGCCAGGGACTCTTCAGCTTTTTGCTCCGTCCTGCCAGTGGGCAAGCTGGGGGTGCAGCAGGAGCTGAGAGGAGACAGATCCAAGACAGATCCCAAACTGGCCAAAGGGGTATTCCATACTATCTGACATCATGCTGAATAATTAATATGGGGTGGCTGGCTGGGATGGTGGGACTGGCTGCTTGGGGATAGGCTGGGCATTAGTCAGCTGGAGGTCAGCATTGTGCATCGCTTGTTCTGTGCACATTATTATTAGTAGTACTATAAACATTATTATTATTTTCATTTATTTTCTGTCCTAATAAACTGTCTTTATCTCAACCCAAAGGATTCATTTTTCTGATTCTCTTCCCCATACCAGAGAGGGAGAAGGGAGAGAGAATCAGTGAATGGCTGTGTGGTGCTTAGCTGGGTTAAACCACAACACTAATGATATGTAAAGCTGCTGGTCATATGTTCATAGCATAACTCTGATTGGTTAGGACATCACAATGCTTCTTGTCTAAACCCCCAAAGGAGGGTTAGCTGTGATATCAAACCAGGCTACCTGTTTCTGTTTTTTTTTTTTTTTTTTTTTCCAGTTCAGTCTGGGCAACTTTTAACACTGGA
This sequence comes from Netta rufina, assembly GCF_964035555.1. NCBI lineage: Eukaryota > Metazoa > Chordata > Aves > Anseriformes > Anatidae > Netta > Netta rufina. The sequence continues at coordinate 82,746,082 of NC_140124.1, read as the reverse complement.
AACTTCACAGCTTCTCTGGGCAGCCTCTTTCAGTGTTTTATTTTTATTTTTGATCATCAGAGAGCAAATGGCATGAGTTTGGGAGGACAAGGGAGACTTCACTGACACAGAGCACAGTCCCACAGTACCGGTGCAGGGTGAACAGAGCAGGTCCAGTGAAGGTAACTATAGTCAACCACAGTCCAGCAGCCACTAGACATGTTTGCAGTTACAAGACAGGTCCAAAGTCAAGTCAAAACAATAAGGTAAGTGGTAGAGCACAGCATTCACACTCTGGAGATCAGGCAAGGATCAAGGCAAAAGTTCTGAGCTTACATCCATCTCTTGGTAAGAGGCTGCCTGGGTGGAGATCCCAGATGAGGCTAGTCAAGGTACCCAGAACCTTTAGGTATACGTATGGCCCAAACAACAAAAATGAATGCTTGATAATTACTTAGCAATTTTTGTAACTAATAGTTCATATACTTCATCACAGATTCTTCTAGAATATATTTCTCTATTATTAGAATAAAATTCTAATCACATATAAGAATTTAAAATGATAGCATCCCATCAAAATATTACTGAAATGAAGAATATTCCTAGTTGTCATTCCTTCCACCCAATAAGCTAGTTATTCTATTCTGGCAAAGAAGGAAATTGGGCCTCAGTAAATTTATGCTTGTACTGTCATCTTTACATATGCACACTGTAATCATTTAACTAGTACAACTAAATAGTTTAAGATTCACATTTTCATTTACCTTGTTTTAAATATGGGTGCTGTGTTACAGCCTCTAGCTCATAGAATCATAGAATTATGGAATAGTTTGTGTTGAATGGGACTTTAAAGATCATCTAATTCCACCCCCTCTGCCATGGGCAGGGACACCTCCCACTAGACCAGGCAGCTCAATGCTTCGTCCAATCTGGCTTTGAATACTTACATGGATGGAGCATCTGCAACTTCTCCAGGCAACCTTTTCCAGTGCCTCATCACATTCATAGTAAAGACTTTCTTCCTTACATCTAATTTAAATCTACCCTCTTTTGGTTTAAAACCATTACTCCTTGTCCTATCACTAGGACCCTGACAGAGTGCCTCCACAGCTTACCTCTAGGCCCCCTTTAGGCACTGGAAGGCCACTGTAAGTCTCCCTGAAGCCTTCTTTTCTCCAGGCTAAACAATCCCAACTCCCTCAGCTTCTCTTCCTAGGAGAGAGGTGCTCCAGCCCTTTGATCATCCTCATGGCCCTCCTCTGGACTTTAATACTTCCATGTCCTTCTCATGCTGAGGGCCCCAGAGCTGAATACAGTGCTCTAGGTGGTATCTCACAAGAGCAGGCGGGGAAGAGTCACCTCTCTCATCCTGTCTGCACCTGATATATTTTCAGTACACTATTATTTTTTCAATATTTCTAGTAAGACTTAATTCCTACTTCCTTTTTTGCGAATATACAAATCAAATGCAGAGATCTGATCTTTTAAAGAACTTCAAGGTGTTCTAAACAGAATGCCTTTGTAATGAGCCCTGAAATATAACTTAAAATAGATTCTTACCCGTGGGAATAATGAATAGAAGAAAGTAGAAATTTAAACATTATTTACTGGAATTAAAAAAATTGTATGTCTACAGTCTCCTACATGCAAATTAACTCTGAACAAATGTAAAATGCAAATCTGAAGGGGATACCTCTAAAACAATGTAGAATTTACAAACAGTACTACGTAGATGTGACTAAAACTACATCCTATTTCTCACGGCAATATTAAGGGTTAATGAATTTTGCTAACAACAATCCACTGTATACAGCATCTACTAAAACAGAAGAGTAATGTTCCATGTAAAACAAACTGTCAAAACTGTATATAAAACTAACTTTATTACTTTATTTTTCTTTGTATGCATCATCTAGCTAAATATAAGTATTAGGGAAAATGACACAGCTAGTAAGACATCTACAGGAAACAAACAAAATATGTTCCACTCTGTAAATAACATTTAAAAGGATATCAGTTATGATGCTTTAAAAAACAATGGTCAAAAGGTAACATTTTGATGATACCAGGATTTTCATGGCACTGACCATCTAAGGTTATTTTTCAGTGATTGCTTCAACAGATATATTCACTGGAAATTAATTTTCAGCCTTCTGTAAAAGGATAGAAGCAGAGAAAGAACAGAGAAAAACCAGTGTACTCTGGAAAACTCTCTGCAAATGCATCCTGTTTTCTGAATGTACTGCTGTACAACAATAAGCATATATCAGTAATGCTAAGGGTGCTGCAAAATTTAGATGCTCTGGAGCCACTCTCCTTAACATTTTTCATATCTGTACAAAAATGGATAGCCACCAGGACAATGTAAATTTTATGGAGATTTCTAGTCTGTCTTCCTTCTCTCCTCCTTCTCTCCTTTTGGTCATGGGAAAGTGGGCCACAGAAAAAGTATAAAACAGACTTTTAAAATCTTTGATCCTATTATTTAAGAACATGTGTTTTGTAGTTAGTGGTTATTTTTGTTTGTTTGTTTTGAAAAAAAAGTATGTAAATTAAACACACTTTCAACTTAGAATATTCTTTCCTTGCTCTTAGTGGAATACAGCACATCCAATCCACTCTCTTACATATGACGATTTTTATCACTTTTATTTTTCTAGTCAAGACCTAATTTACTGGGCTCTGGAGCTATGGATGCCTCTGAAGCCCTCTCTATTTTGTAGGATAGGCTGTGAACAAAGAATCCTTTTGTATGTGATTCTCTAATATAATTTGAACTAAAATAGCTTCAAGACTCAGCAAGCAGACAAACTAACTAACTGTCTGAATAGAAAACCAAGTCCATAATTCTAACATAAACAATTTTAGAGTTGAATAAATAGACATGCAAGCAGTTATCTGAGCACTCCCAATAATGCATTTTTAATGCTCTGAGAAATGAGTGCAGAAAGGAATCAACATAGTCCCTCAGGCTATAAAGAGCTTCAAGTGGCTTTTATCTTATATTCTGTTATATTATTGAAAGTTTGTAATTATAACAATCTTAAAATTTCAAGGTTTCTCACCTTACATAAACACTCATACAAGTAGAAATATAAGGAAAACACATGGTAATCATAAAGAAGAGTGAAAATGTTAAATTCCAGTTAAGTCTTACAGATTTTTGGAGTGTATTTTAAATGGGGGAAAAGTTATGTTTTAATGGTTGTATGTGCAATGTTTAAGTATGGAAGACAATGTAAAATCTGTTGCTGTGAATTTAATGCAGACATTAGCAAGACAGCTAGGCATTTAAAAATTATTTCTTGAGTGGTTTTATATTTTTTAAATCATTTTGGAAATATCAATGGAGGCTTAGGGTAATATAACAAATGTGCTGTTTTTAATTCTGTGCAAGGATGTCATTAATTTTGAGGTCCTATACATATCAGGCTATTACTACTCCTCAAATTCTCTTGTATGTAATAAGTGCTGCAGTACACAACATGGTATGCAGACAAATAATTCTTCAGAGTCAATAATGTCTTAACATTATCCTAGAAAGTCAGAAATTAATAGGAATCCGACGTCAGCTAAAATTAGTATCTCTTAATGTCTCACAAAAACTTGAGAAAATTAGTCCTGCCTCTGACAGGGGAATGAAATTCTGATGTTAACTCTAAAGTGCTGGAGATGAATTCCCTCGGTTCAGAAGCAACTAAGATTCTGCTCAACTGTACTAAATTTCAGTCAGGCCTATCTTTGGTTCTGAACCCCCAAGAGACAGAAATTGCATATATGAATGGGCAGCTTTTTAAAACAGTTGAAGGGGTCCAAAGAAATAGCCAGATTGCAAAAAGTATTAATGTCAGGTGTTAAAGTTATTTTGAAAATTCTGTCATGTTGGCCTTAGTGTTTTATTTATTTATTTATTTATTTATAATTTTAATTTTTATTTTTTCCTTAAGTATTAGGAGACTCAACATGGCTAAATGCTGGGTCAAGTAGCGGTGTGTGTGTGTGTGTTTGTATGTGTGTTAGGTTGGAAAAGTGGAGACATTTCTTTTCAGAAAGAGTAGTCATGCATTGGAATGGGTTTTCCAGGGAGGTAGTCGAGTCACTGTTCCTGGGGGTGGTTAAGTAAAGGTTGGATGTTGTGCTTAAGGATATGGTTTATTGGGTGATACTGATGGTAAGGGGATGATTGGACCAGATGATCTTTGAGGTCTTTTCCAACCTTAATGATTCTATGATTCTATTAGAAAAATTGAATATATTTAATTGTCTAAAAATTTTACTGCTTTTTTTTTGAAAATCAGATGTGAGATTTCAACATGCTGGAAACAAAGCATTTCTTGTCTTATATTGTACTTTGCCTCAAAATTAAAAATGTAGGAAATGTGTGCATAAAAACATCTGGTGTTCATACTCAATTCATCCATAGAAAAAAACATTTGCATTTATCAAGAGATAAGCGTTTGAGACTTGAGCTATTCCTTTTTTATGCTATAGCTCTTTTACCCCAAGGGGTAGCTGAGTACACTGTAAAAGCTGACAGGCAGTGTGCTATGTGCAGTAATTAGATTCAGTAATTTTGCTGCAGTTTTTGGAGATGAATTCCTCCTGCTGATTTCTGATGAACACCATATTAATGGGATACTAAATAAAGTATTAAATTGTATGTAGCTGTATTTTTTTCCTAGTATTTTTTTTTTATCTCTCTCAACAATGTTTTAAATACAGACAAGGTTCTAAGTCTTTTTTAGTAACTTGTGTAGAGCAAATAGGCATTCCTAAAGAGAATAGCTTATTGCAAAATAAATGTGAAACCAATTATTAAACATTTTATAATCCCATAAGCACTTAGCTCATTAGATTCAGAGTCCATCTCATACCTTACTGTCATGAAAAAGATTAAGAGAGTCTCCCATTCTTTTTTAATCATGCAGAATATGTGAGAACTACAGCATAAGGAACGGCTGAAAATCCATTACTGTTTTTTTGAGATTTTTAAAAAATGAAATTACAATTCAGTATATTGGGAGTTGCAGATGTAACTCAAGAGCAGTGACACTTATTAGGATCACCATGCACTGACATATGCCTTTGACAATGCCAGATTCTAGTCTTCCTACAGTTCTTGGCTATCCGAACCTCATACGGGTTTCACTGAGAATTTTAGGTTTATTAAAAGTATTGAGCTTTAATTTTTGCTATTATTATTATTTATTTTGCTGGCATAATAAAGGGAAAATATTAATGTGTATTAAAATTAAAAAATATAAATTGTATGTACTTTATATATACATATATGTAAATAAATATATAAAGTGCATATACATATATATAAAAGGTGTATTAATATTTACCTAGAAAATGAGCTTTTTATTGAAGGTTTGTTAAAAAAAAAAAAAAAAAAAAGACTTTTTAAAATTCTTTTTCTCATATGTTTATTATTACATTAATTGATTTAATATGCAAAATGATAACAAAGACCTGCATTACAGGACTACAAATCTGTACAAAAATAAAGGAAATAGAAGATAAAAAGGTGAATTTCTTCACATAGAGTTTTCCAGAATTTATGAGCTCAGGAAAAAGATTTTCTGTTGTGTAATCCTGTATATGATCTCTGAGTTAAAGGAGAAACAAGATAGCTTTGTTTTCTTCTGGCTGAACAAATTAAACCTGTAATAACCTGTATATAATGGTAGTGTTACTACAGCAATGACAATCTAAGGATGCAGGTTAGACAAAGTTTACAAGTGGCAGTAACATTTCTTTTATTACATCCACTGCCATAGCTACAGAAAGTCAGACAAGGTTTCAGGCACACACAAAAAAAAAAAAACAGGATTTCTGGCACTCTAATCTTTCTTCAGGTCAGTGAACAGAAGGAACAAACTCCAAAACTAGAAGCAAATTTGGAAGAAGTGATTGAAGTTTAGTTAGATATGTATCAGTTAGACTATTTCCAAAAGATAAGGCAGCTGGTACCTGTGAAGTGGAAAGAATTTTTGGGAGGTGACTTCCATTTCTCAAAAAATCCATTTCTGAGAGCTGATAAGGTATCAGTCTCCTAAGGGAAGGAGAGAGACAAGTAGTTTCTAGTCTCTGCAATGTAGAGAAGTGGGGGAGGGGGAAAAGATTACAACAGGCTGTAAAACCAATATCTATAATGAATCTGTGGTTTTAGATATTCAGTAGAACTATGAAACTTAGTACTTGAGGGGCAAGTTTTTACATCAGGCTGCCAAGTATATGTTCCTAATTACTGGTATTTTTCAGTGACTTATTGTTGCTAGTCTTAAATCCTAGTCTGCTTTCTCATTTTATAATGTAACTACTAATAGTAGAAAGAACACTATTAGGTGCCTATACTCCAGACAGTCCTTGAGTCTTAATTCAAACAATTTTCAGAAAAAAGCTTTGGCAAAATCCTTCATGCAAGACCTTCAAAGAAAGTAAATATGTGAAAGAAGGAAGTAAGAGAAAAGCTACTTGTGTGTTCAAGAATTATTTCTAAAGCAGCAGACAGGAAATTAAATGAAATATTCAGCTCTCAGAATGGAGAGTAATCAGCAGTGGAATTCTGCCTGTCAGCCTGACCTCCATGCCAGGAAAGGTGATGGAACAGGTCAACTTGAATGTAATCACACAGCATGTATGGGACAACCTGGGGATCAGGCCCAGTCAGCATGGGTTCATGAAAGGCAAGTCCTGCCTGACCAGCCTCATCTTCTTCTATGACCAGGTGACCTGTCTGGTAGATGAGGGAAAGGACGTTGATGTAGTCTACCCAGACTTCAGCAAAGCCTTTGACATGGTCTCCCACAGTATTCTGGAGAAGCTGCAGCCCATGGCTTAAACAGGTACAGCCTTTGCTGGGTTAAAAACTGGATGGATTGATGGGTCCAAAAAGTGGTAGTGAATGAAGTTAAATCCAGCTGGCAACCAGTTATGAGTGGTTTTGGAGACCATCCTCTTTACTATCTTTGTTGATAATTTGGATGATGGAATCAAGTACACCCTCAATATGTTTGCAGATGACACCAGGTTGGGGAGAAGTTTTGACCTGTCGGAGGGTAGGAAGACCCTGCATGACCTGGACAGGATGGGTTGGCAGAGGCCAATGGGGTGAGGTTCAATATAGCTAAGTGTTGGGTCTTGCACTTTGGTCACAACAACCCCATGCAATGCTACAGGCTTGGGGCAGAGTGGCTGGAAAGCTGTGCAAAGGAAAAGATCTGGGGGTGTTGGTCAATACTTGCCTGAACATGAGCCAGCAGTGTGCCCACAGGGCCAAGAAGGCCAATGGCATCCTGGCTTGTATCAGGAATAGTGTAGCCAGCAGGACAAGGGAGGTGATCTTCTCCCCTGTACTCTGCTCTGGTGAGGCTGCAACTCGAGTACTGTGTTCAGTTTTGGTCCCCTCAGTACAAGAAGGCCACTGAGGCCCTGGAGTGTGTCCAGAGAAGGACTATGAAGCTGGCGAAGGGACACAAGTCCTGTGAGAAGTGTCTGAGGAAACTGGGGTTGTTTAGTCTGGAGAAGAGGAGGCTCAGGGGAGACCTCATTGCTCTCTACAACTACCTGAAAGGAAGGTGTGGAGAGCTGAGGGTCGGTTTCTTCTCACAGGTAACTAGTGATAGGACCAGAGGGAATGGCCTCAAATAGAGAGGTGTGTGTGTGTGTGTATTAGGTTGGAAATCTGGAGAGTTTTCAGAAAGAGTGGATAGGCATTGAAACAGGTTGTCCAGGGAGGTAGTGGAGTCTTTGTCCCTAGGAATGTTTAAGTAAAGGCTGGACATCATGCTTAAGGACATAGTTTATTGGGTGATACTGATTGTAAGGGGATGATTGGACCAGATGATCTTTGAGGCCTTTTCCAACCTTAACGATTCTATGATTCTATGAACTATGCTAGTTAGCATAGTCTCACATACCCATGAAGAGAGTAAAAATAGAGGAAAAAAACATCTGCTAATGGTACCAGGTTAGTTGAGATATGAAATGTGAGGCTTTCCTGAAAAAAATTGCAGAAGGAAAATTGAGAGGCAATACAATGTCAGCCTAAATTCAGTGTAGATGACTGTAAAGGAAAGCACATCAGGAAAGTGGCGTGATAATGTAACTGAGAGGTTAAAATGATGGGCTTTGCTGACTGCTCACTGAATGGACATATGCCTCCTTCCCAAGGTAGAGGGAAGTTTAAAGATCCTCAGTGAAAGTTACAGAATTACAGAATCATAGAATCATTCAGGTTGGAAAAGACCTCTAAGATCATCTAGTCCAACCTTTAACCTGGTACTGACAAGTCCACCACTCAACCATGATACTAAATTCTAAATCTACACCTTTTCTGAATACATCCAGGGATGGTGACTCAAACACTTCCCTGGGCAGCCAGTTCCAATGTTGTATAACTCTTTCAGTAAATTCAGATATTTCTCCTAACATCCAAGATAAACCTCCCCTGGTGGAACTTGAGGCCATTTCCCCATTTTTATATTGGGAGCCCCAGTGAAGGACCTTGAAGAGGAATCTCCAAGAGGGAGATGGATTTCTAGGCTTTTCCATAATAAGCATGCTGGTGAGTCAATAGGGTGATTTTTGAGAAGCGTCCCTTCTCATAAAGACCATGCAGGTGCATGTCTTTACTACTAATTGCGTGTATTTGTTCTGGTGCATATTGATTGCCTAGTTTCACTAGCTACCATGAGGGAACCTAGCACACTGAATGAAGTATATTATGTCACTTCTTTTATTTCTAAATTGCCCAGTAATAGCACTTGAAGTGTGGGGGAAAGAATAATGGGAAAAAGCAAAAAATAAAAATATGCCATTCAATATTACTAAAAACACAGGACTTCATTATATGTAAAGGTTACTTGGAAAGACAAATGACATAACCACGAATGTGTCACCCCTTCTTCTCTTTTCCTCAAGGTGTTATTGCTGAGCATGATGTTACATGGTAAGGAATGTTCTTTTGGTTAGTTTAGGTCAGCTAAAATTTCTTTCAATTTCTACTCACTGTGGGGGGCAGAATAGGAAAAAGATAACCTCAATGCTGTGCAAACAGTGCTCAGCAATAGCCAAAGCACTGTTTTGTTATAAACAATGTTTTAATCACAAATCCAAAATGCAGAACAATGGGGACTGGTATGAATAAAATTAACTCCATCTCTCCCAGACCCAATGAAATCATTAAAAACAGTAAGTACAAAATCATGAAGAATAGCCACCAGGCTGTTTTAATAGATAGCTATTACTAAATTAATTTTAATTCAATAATAAATAACAATACTTTGGGGGAAAAGTCAGCAAACAGTTTTGTGGAAAAGGGTCACTATCAAAAAAACTACTTAAAAATGGTTTAGTAAACTTACTGTAAAGCAAATAAATTTAACATACTGAAAAGTGTTTCTCAACTGAAAAAATTGAAAAATGACTTGCATAAAAGGTACCACGGAATAAACTTCTTTATTTTACTGTTTGAAATGTAACAAAGGGACCTAACACTGAAATTCTTATTTTCATGGAGTCTTTTCCATTTTATTTTCCAGTTCTGCACAGAGTGATGTCTTTTGAATGTACTTTGTTGCCACACAGAGGAAGGAAACAAACTTTGTTTCCCCAACATTCCCCAAATGTTGCCCCTTTTCACTGTAAAGAAAATGTAGAAAATAGCACCGACCTTTAACTGCAGGAGGAAATAGGATTTTTATTAGATTTAAAGAAAACCTCTGAAGTTAAACATGTTAAGACATTGGTGAATTTTGTGAGAAATGTGTGGAATGACTGTTGTGAGGAATTTTTAAGAAAGGAAAGGAGAAGCATCTGTTAAGAAGAGATGGTATGGCTGTTCTCACCCTAGGTCATTTGGTCTTTTCTCTTACCCTCTTAGTTTCAATTCTTGTGTTATGGTTTATGATTTTACTGCTAGTGCTTTACAGGGCTGCCTCTCCTTATTGTTCAGATGAAAGAACTGTCATTGTTGGGTGGTAAGAAAACAAGACATGAAAAAAAATAAATAGCTTATTACTATCAATAGACTAGCTAATCCAAATACAAAGCTGCATAAGTTTGACACGTGTTCATACAGTATATTTCATGCTGTTTACTTTTAGGTTTTCATTCCCACATTTCACGTTTCACTTTACTTCAAATAACAGCCATTTCCCTTTTGCGACTAATTTCCAAAGTCTATCAGTGGTTTAACTGATCCATTGAGAGGATAACAGGTGTACTTTGTAAGTTTGCAACCATAATGTAAACATGCATTCTTGATTTTCAGATAAATATTTGCTTTGTAAGTGTCAGGAAAAAGGTAAAGATCACAAACAGTGTAATCCTTGCAACAAGGGTTCATGAACAATGTATTCAGTAAATCAATACAAATACAATTGTGAGTAATTAAGGTCTGGAACCTCAGTTTTCTTAGTTTGTTTTTTTTTGCTGTGGTATGTTGGCAGAAGTAATGTTGAGCATAGCACAGACATGGCTATTTAAATTGGTGTCCTGGTTTCAGTTAGGACAGAGTTAATTTTCCTCCTAGTAGCTGGTAGGGTGCTATGTTTTGGATTAGAATGAGAAGAGTGCTGATAACATGCTGATGTTTTAATTGTTGCAGAGCAGTGCTTACACCAACCCAAGGACTTTTCAGCTTCTTACTCTGTACGGCCAGCAGGTAGGCTGGGGGTGCAGCAGGAGCTGGGAGGAGACAGACCCAGGACAGCTGACCCAAACTGGCCAAAGGGGTATTCACAGAATCACAGAATCACAGAATTTCTAGGTTGGAAGAGACCTCAAGGTCATCGAGTCCAACCTCCAACCTAACGCTAACAGCCCTCCACTAAACCATATCCCTAAGCTCTACATCTAAATGTCTTTTGAAGACTTCCAGGGATGGTGACTCCACCACTTCCCTGGGCAGCCTGTTCCAATGTCTAACAACCCTTTCAGTGAAGAAGTTCTTCCTAACATCTAACCTAAAACTCCCCTGGCTCAACTTAAGCCCATTCCCCCTCGTCCTGTCACCAGGCACGTGGGAGAACAGGCCAACCCCCACCTCGCTACAGCCTCCCTTGAGGTACCTAAAAAGAGCGATAAGGTCACCCCTGAGCCTCCTCTTCTCCAGGCTGAACAAGCCCAGCTCCCTCAGCCGCTCCTCGTAGGACTTGTTCTCCAGGCCCCTCACCAGCTTCGTCGCCCTTCTCTGCACCCGCTCAAGCACCTCGATGTCCTTCTTGTAGCGAGGGGCCCAAAACTGAACACAGTACTCGAGGTGCGGCCTCACCAGAGCTGAGTACAGGGGGACGAGATGGTATTCTATACCATCTGACGTCATGCTAAACAATAGATAGGGGTGGCTAGCTGGGATGGGGGGACTGGCTGCTTGGGGATAGGCTGGGCATTGGTCAGCAGGTGGTGAGCAATTGCATTGTGCATCACTTGTTTCGTACACATTATTATTAGCAATACTATTATCATCATTATTGTTATTATTATTATTATTTTCCTGTCTTAATAAATTGTCTTTATCTCAACTCACAGGCTTCACTTTCCTGTTTCTCTCCCCCATCCCAGAGAAGGAGGGGGCGAGTGAGCAAACGGCTGTGTGGTGTTTAGCTACCGGCCAGGTTAAACCACAATTGGTCAGTTCTAGATTGTGTTAGAAGAGTGTCAAAGACAGACATCTCAAAAACTGCTTAAATAGGAAAATTAGCTGTAATGCTTAGTGGTATATTTTGTAGGTACTGTACAAATTCCTTTGTGCTTTGGGGGTCTCACCCCTAACAGAGCTCCACAACAGGAATGCCACTGCCTACTTGTGGGACTTTGGGGAATGTCTGGGGCCTTTTCCTGGTGCTGAGGGTCTCTCTTATAGAAGATACACACTGTGGCACCAAGACACCCAGTGATGAACCTGAAGGAAGGGGTAAACAGGCCATACACCATCAGGAGGAGATTGACTGGATACAAAATTGTCAGAGATGAGAGCCTGATCCATACAAAGCAATAAAGGAACCAGAAGTCATGGTCAGTGGACGTAGAGGCAGCCTGTCAAGACAAAGAATGCTGTCAGCTTTTGGCTAATAGTTCCCGTTTCACCTCCAGATCTGCAACTTAAGAATAGGTACTAGAGAGGTCTTCCCAGCCAGTGAGGAAGAAAAACTTGAGCAGAAGTGGGCCCATCCATCAGATCAACACCTTGCGGTGGGGCTTTTACTGTGGAAGAGCTTTGGCCTGGTTATTGCTGGATGGAGGTGGCTGATGGTCTTCCTGGACTTCAGAGTTGCAAGATACATGATGGAAATAATTTAAGGTATTTGCATCTACAGGAAAATATTGAAGCTGCAGGATGGTTTATTGCGAAATGGCAATATGAAGCAGAATTTAATATTCCAGATTACTGGGATGGGGTCACATGATACTTCTCAGATACATCACTCTGCACTACACAAAGAGCTATGTAGGAAAGTGAGGGAAGGCAAATATCTATCAGGAATCACAATTTTAACCTTTCATCCTAGTTTATACTTAAAAGTTAGCTCAGCTTGGCTTTTGGTTTCAAGCATTTTTTGTTCCTTCATTCTTTCTGTTTTGCTTGCACTTTTTTTTTTTTTTTTAAGAATAAATAATTATTAAATTTAATTACAAAATTGGCATTTTAAGCCTTCAGTTTCAATTATCTTGAGTCAGAAATTACTTGTTAGTTAGGAACAATATTTCCCCCTATCTTTTACTCTGCAAGTTCATTGTGGAACCTCAAGATCAACTTCTACTTTTCCTTGAATCTTAAAACTTGTCAGTGATTTAAAGGAAGAACTGTTCCTCCATTTGCTCTCTGACCATTGAATGGATTTGCAGAAAAGTGATTGAGTCCATTACTTGAATTCACTAAGTTGTTCCCTTAATGCAAGGAAGAAGCTGTATTCATCTCATAACACCTCATCCTCAAGAGTTAAAAAGAGTCAACAGATAGAGGTACATAGAGGTAAACCTGTCAGTCTGGCTAATGATTAATTTTACACATTGTTTTTCACACTGTATTATAGTGGTGAAAAGCACTTGTCGGGGCTAATGCAAACAAACAGCCAACAGTGAGAATCTTAAAAAATAGATGAGAATAACTATCTGAGGTCAGACCAAGCATCTGTCTAGCCAAATAGTCTGTCTCCGAGAGTCATCAAAAACAGAGGCAAAGGAAAAAAATAAAATAAAATAAAAACAAGATAAACACATAGTGCAAACTATGAACACATTATGCAAACACATAGCCTCAGAGTAGAAATCATTGAAGGCTGAGAGTGTGAGTTAGGGACTTCTGGAGTGAAAGTTAACATTTTAACAAGTAAGCTTTAGCACGGAATAAAAAATATTATAAACGTGTCCTGTTCTGGTCACAGAAGTACGATCAGGAATTAGAAGATGATCATAGTCTGTTTAGTCAGAGAGACAACTACAACAGTAATTTAGAAAAATCAGAAATGGTGCAAAAGTCATTATTAAAATACAAGAAAATTTCACTTCTTCCTGAGATTTTTCTTTTTGAATTAATGAAATATGGATGGAGCTGAACACGTAACTTTAATGTGTTTAATGCAAAATAATGTGTTTAATGTGTTTAATGCAAAAACTTTGGTTAAGCTTTTTTGCATGTAGGAGTCTAAATGGACAATACTTTTCATTTAATTATGGAGTTTATAAGTCCTACCATTAAGCTTTCTACATAAGAAAGGCCCTCCTCCTCTGCTTTCTTCCTTTAAATGTCTTTCTGTCTCAGTTTTGCTTTGACTTCACATAATGTGGCTATTTAGAAACAGAATAAAAATACATTTTGTAATGGAATAAAAATAAATTCTGTAGAGTATTTACAAACACAGAGCAAAACTGAGTAACTTGTTACAAGTTGGCAAATGCAATCTGAGTGGCAGCCAAGGAAGATTTCAGACACTTTCATGGTGAGATGCGAATAGCTCAGATTGTTCTCATAATGCTGCCACTTGTTCTTCTTTTGAATTTTAAGTCCGAGTGTAACTGCTATGTTGTGGCACCTTGTACAGAATGATTGCAAGTTACCACAGAGCTCTCACTTTTGTGTTAATGTATGTGTGTTTGTTTGTTTGTTTTTTCTTTTTTCTTTTTTCTTTTTTTTTTCTTTCTAGAAAGCTGTGTTACTAAAAATCTTAAATTGTTCATGCTATCATTACAGGTTATTTTGCCCATCTGGAAGGTGAAATCAGTTCCTTAGGCTTAAATGGCTTGGTGCCAGCTGCTCACCAAGCCAACCTTCCCGTGTTCTAACACTTAAGGAGGAGGAAAAAAAGGGAAGAGATCCTAACAAAAGTTACAGAGGAAGGAAGGCAAGTTTGTTTTCAGACTAGCAGTGTAACTTCCTTTTTGTTTTTAATTGTCACCAGAATCGGATATTCTAATCAACTTAGTCAAAACACTGTATGTATACTTCCCTGGATCTATTCAGTTATCATCTAATATTTTCTCTTGCCATCATGTCTGTGACAACTCAATACATTTTTTAGACTGCTGCTTTCTCTGGCTGGACAGTGACTACTTCTGGGAAGTCCCTACTGTTGTACTGCCTCTTCTTCCTTCCATACACTTATACTGCTAAAATATACTCCATATTGTCTTAATTCTATAAATTTTATTTCTTACTATTCCTTTTTTAGACTTAGTGTCAACTTATGTTGCCACTAGCTAAAAAAATGGTATTTTACCCAGTTTTGATTTAGGCCTCATTAATTTAAATATATGATTCAGCTAACATATGTAATAGCTTTAGAAGTCTGGAAATATATTTACATACCATACAATAGACTTACTAATCCTACTTCATACTTTATAATCCTCCCCAAGGTTTATAAATCTTACCTCCTATATGTAATTCCTGTGATTAACTTACAAATCATCCCAATAAATCCTAAAATAAATAAGTAGATTTGTAAATCCTTTCTTTGCAAATGAAGTACAGAACAAGTAGATAATTTGTGAGGCCTTCAAAGCTAGACAATTACAATTATGTCTATATGCAGTCTAATTCCTCTTCCCTCTCTGTCTTTCCAACTTTGTCTGTAAATCATGGCCATCTGCTTCTTTCATGAAATTAAGCTTTGTTTAAACAAGACAGAAATTCCATGAACTTTTATTTGCTTCAGTTGACTTAGCCACATAACTATAATCATACCAGCTTGAAGCCCTCCCAGCCTCACTGCGCTGGAGAAAATTGATTGAACCAGAGACCCAAAAGAGCATGCAGGATGTGCCAGGAAGTGGTGCTGGGAATTCAGTTGAAAGTATTTTCTTTTAAAAAACAGCAACGGCAGTATGCTCTATCATGATGTTTGATTATTCTGTGACATTCCAAGATTCTTTTAAATGGCTTCACAGAGTGTCATTCCTTAAAACCTTAACAGCTTTTGTGCCAGAAATTGTGGCTTTACAGACAGTTAAAACTCACTTCATTTATAATCTCAAAAGCAAGAGTTTTACTTCTGCTGAAAGTTACAGAGTAGCTGAGAAACTGGGATGACAATCTTTGTTCATATCTCTGAAAGACTCAAATGAATTATCCAGATTACTTTCATAGGTTCTTCAGGCCTGTACACTTGTATAATCTTACCTGCACATTTATACAATTCACAGGTATACAAGTAACCGATCTGTACAAGTCCAAAATGAATGAAAGAAACAACTTTATTTGAAAATCCTGTCTAAGTTGTTTAAATATGTATTAATTGGCAAAAACTCTTTGTCAGCATTTCTGACGTCAGGGCTGTGTCTAAGTCTTTGAGTTTGCCATGCATGCAGTGGGGAACTTTTAATATTCCAATAGTTCTGTGAAATCCTCCCTCCAGCCATTACAACTTATGTGGTCACTTACCACCTTCTCCTCCCGTGAATGCCAGTTGTCTATTATATTTTTCTCTACAAGTGCATAACTCTATTAAGCATTTTAAAGATTTCATTCAGCTATTAAACCCATAAAAATTTAGCCAATATCCTGCTTATCTCACATCTAATTCTGTCTTTCAGTTCTTGTAACCAGCTCCCTGTGGTACTACTGCTTGACTACAAGGAGCAAGTCTGAATTCCAACTTTTCTTCTTACAAGGCCACATACTCCTGTAGCTTCTCCTACACTGATTTCTATGTGCCCCTCCATGTAGTTTTATTGCCTTGTAGTTTTATTGTCCCTCATCCCATTGGGAGGGACACCTGCCACCAGACCAGGTTGCTCAAAACCCTGTCCAACATGGCCTTAAACACTTCCAGGAATGGAGCATCTACAGCTTCTCTGGGCAATCTGTTCTAATGCCTCAACAACCTCAGAGTAAATAATTTCTTCCTAGTATCCAATCTAAATCTACCCTTTTTCAGTTTAAAGCCATTACTCCTTGTCCTATCATTATACTTCCTGAAAAAGAGTCCCTCCCCAGCTTTCCTGCGGACCCCCTTAAGGTCCTGGAAGGCCTTCTCTTCTCCAGGCTGAACATCCCCAACTCCCTCAACCTGTCTTCATAGGAGAGGCACTCCAGCCCCTTGATGTGGCTCTCTTTTGTATGCACTCCAACAGGTCCATGTTCTTGTGCTGGGGGCCCCAGAGCTGAATGCAGTGCTCAAGGTGGGGTCTCACGAGAGCAGAGTAGAGGGAGAGAATCACCTCCCTCAACCTGCTGGCCACGTTTCTTTGTATATGAATACATATTTATGTCTGTCTATCTGTCTATCTACATATAGATAAATATGTATACATATATGTATGTATGTACATATACACATACATGCATATATGTGTTAACACATAGTGCAGTGTAATTCACCCCGAATGTTACAGAGATGTTATTTTCTATTCATTGGTAATACCAGCTAGTGTTAACAGCTCATTAGAGAGATGATAATATTTTCTCTGGGCCTCCATATGTTGAATACAAATAAGGAGAGGAGTAGCTAGACAATACATTTTATCCAAATTGTACTGCTCTGTATTCTCCCTTGCCTTCCCTAATCAGTTTCTAATCTCCTATGACTTCTTAATTATACAGCTACATACACATTTATATCCTCTCTCACACCTTCTCCTCTTCTTTCTAAGCCATCTTCAAAGACACTTGTGATGTGGGTGTTCTTTGTAAGTAACTGTCTCTTTGTAATGTATAAGTAGGGATGGAGTGAAACTTTAGCAATAAGCCAGTTTTTCTGCAAAGTGATTGGCAAAACAATGACATAAAAAAAAAAAAAAAAAAAAAGGAAATAGGAAATGGGAAATTAAATGCTGGAACTACAAGCATAAGATTAAATCCATTTAAATGTTTTTGAATGATAAAAGAAGCAGCTAAAATAGAAGCCAAGAACAAGGTTTAAAAGCTTGCCTATAATTTTTGTTTCAAAGCCTGTATTGGCCATAACAAAAGTGGTCTAGGCCAAAAGAAGATTAATGGGTTCAAAGAAAAGAACATTTTGTTTCTTTATACATACAACAGAGAGGAGAGAATTTCATAGACCAGGTTTCCGGGCAAAGACAACAACAACAACAACAAAAGTAAAAGTTAAAAACATATAAGAATAGAAATATTATGTACAAATAAACATTATTTTTTCAATAATTTATTTCTTAGACAACCTACACTATTATCCACTGATGGCTACCTTAACACATTGGTTATAAATAAAGAACATTATTTTTATTATAGTGTTATTTTAACTGCAGACTTAATACAAGAAATGATGAATAGCCTGTAGCACATTTATCCAATCTCTTTTTTCTATAGTTTTGGTTTACATATTTCCACCTAGAACAAACATGACATCTTTACCATTGTGTTAGAGATTTTGTAACAAGTTTTGGTAATGATTTACCAGATCTTTGAGTACCATTACATTAAAAAGTGAAGCCCTAACTGAAGCTAAATTCATTTAAACCCAGTGGAGTATCGCATTTATAGCAATGTGTCAGAAGCATTCCAAGCTAAAGAAGAAGCAAACTTTGTCCTCTAGAGCTGCCAAAGACACAGATATTGGGCCAGCTCAATTTTATTATGAAATTGCTGTTATCATAATCACAACTCATTTATTCTGAGGTTCTATATCCCTACACTTGTTACTGAACTTCATGATTGTTATGTTTCAACTTAGTCTGTGATATTAATAATGAAGTGGAAGAATCTCCTTCCTTATATTCTAATGATTTTATATCTGCTTTGACAGAGGACAGATATGCACTTTGTTTAAAAATCTATGAAGAAAAGAGTCCTTTATGGGAAAGAATACCTCTTACAGATAAAAGAGGATTTTTACAACGGAGTTGGAAAGCTCATCCTCTTTCTCCACCCTCTACCTGTCAAAATCATTCCTTTATAGAGAATCAGGATTGTAATGCTCTAGAGGTTAAAAATATTATATCAATCATCCAAGACATTTTTTTTTTTATTTCAGTCTGGCAAATATACTTACAGAACAAGGAAGCTCAGCATTAAAGTTTACAGAAAATAGTATTTGAAAATATTCCAAGGAAATGAAAGACATTCATCAGCCTATTATACAACTTGTGGATACAAATTCAGAAGTTCATTGCAAGGGTAGCAAACAAAAATACATAATTAAATAAGCACCAATAAAACGGATTTTGAAATCAAACGAGCAAAAAATAAGAAGAAAAACAAAATAAAAATAAAAATAAATAAAAATAAAGATTCCTAGAACCAGAAAGCAAAATGAAATTCTTCATTCTTTTTTTTTTTTTTTTTAAAGGAGAGAGGCAGTACTGTCAGCAGCAGTAGGAGTTTGCTGACATTGTTTTGATACAGTGAAGAACTGGACCCAGCTCCTGTTGCCTTTTCCATGATGCTGTGTAGCACTGTATCAAGTGTCAGGGCCCTGAGCACATTCTTTTGCCTTTGGGTTTGGCTGCCAGGGCTCGGGGCCGACTCAGAGGCATTGCAGCTGATGGCTGCCCCCTTCCATCTCCTCTCCTTGGGAAGAGTGTTTCCAGTCTGTGGGTCTTTCAGATCTACCATCTAACTTCTCTCATGCCCTTGGCCTGTCCCCATCCCTGTCCCCAGGGACAATGTTGTTTCATGGTATAGAATTACTTCATGTTCACACAAGATACAGGAGACAAAAAAATAAAAGTAAACAAAGACTGTGTCTTAATAGCAGTCTGTGGTGTGAGAAAGAACTTCCATCTTCTGTACTGACCATTTGAAACACTTGACATGACTGAACATATATCCTCATTAAAGTATCAGATATGAGCTTCCTCCTCAAAATGAGTAAATTGCTTATTATCTTTATAGGCAAAATTCAGAGTTTTGCAAGGAGATTCACTTACAGATATTATTGTACTTTCCAGGGATGTCTGAGCAGAAACATGGCAGAAGAACCAGGAATTCGATCACCTGAAAAGTGACTTAACACAAACAGAAACAACATACTGAAGTCTCCCCTGCAACTTGGAATTAGGCCATGGTGTTCCTGAGTCATTTTGCTTTCCCTGCTCTCTCTTTAACAGACTGTTTCTGAAGACTTGAATTGAAGAAAGGCAAAGTATATTGGGAACCCTATAGAGACTACATTTCCCCAGCCATTTTCAGCTCAGCTAGACCCTTCATCTGTTTTGCCATTTTGAATCCCATTAATCTCCACCCAATCTTAAATTAGCTTCCACCCTGCTCACTTCTGGAGTAGTCTTACTAGTTTTATGCTGACTACACTGGATAACCTCTGTAAATACTTTTGCATTTTTTTCTTCTCCACTTTGATAGTTGGCTTGTTTTCCATATGTACAAGTGTTAGCAAAGACAAAGAAAGATGTTTAAGTGGCAAGTTGAGATAGCATTTTCCTATTGCCTTTGTCAGAAACCAAAATATTATGCTTGTTCTACTGAGCTGCAGAGGTAACTGGACATGTTTTCAAATGGAAAAACTTTGACAGCAAAGCAAAGGTGACACTATATTTGTAGAAATCTACATACACTGAAGTGAAAGCTGTCATTTCATCATAACACAAAACACTAACGCTGTCTTTATGATCCTTCTGTCACAAGCAATAATTTGCATTATCTCAGAATATTTCATTAATAAATTTAAATATAAACTGCCCAGTAAAGATGTTAATGTGATAAATCAAAATTCTTAAAAGTCTCAGGAACATTTACAATTATCTTTGAAAACAAGCAGACCTTCAGAACAGTTTACACTACTGCTTAGCTTACAAAATTGAATGTCATATAAAAAATACAACACTTGAACATTTCATTGAACAGTGCATCCAGGAGACCCAGGTGCAGTATGTATTTATATTCTTACATAAAAATAAAATGAGGAGCCCATTCAGTGCTTTAATGCCACAGTCACAAATGAAAAAAAAAAAAAAAAAAAGAAAAATAGAAGTAACTAGAGAGCAGAAAGCTAAATTCACCTCATTTTCACATGAGGGCAAATAGATATCTAAAGTAGTTGAAATATATCAAAAACGAAAAAGATAGCTCTCATGCCCACGTTTATGTTGGACATAATGTACCAGTCTCTTCATATATAGAAGGGTAACTCTGGCACTAGCCAGGGAGTTGTGGTTGACAATAATGGACAAGTATTAAACCATAAAAACTAAGTGAATTGACAACATTTGATTCCACTCTTATTGCTGAGCTGGCAGCAAGACATGAAACAACCTTACTCTGTGGACATATTTGTTATTGCAAATGAAGAAGTATTTGGCTCACCTTCCGATTGCTTCCTTTCATTAAGTCCAGTGATGGCCTGGCCTGGCCTGGCCCTCCCCCCTCCTCCCCTCCCCTCCCCTCCCCTCCCCTCCCCTCCCCTCCCCCCCCCCCTCCCCTCCCCTCCCCTCCCCTCCCCTCCCCTCCCCTCCCCTCCCCCCCCCTCCCCTCCCCTCCCCCCCCCTCCCCTCCCCTCCCCTCCCCTCCCCTCCCCTCCCCTCCCCTCCCCTCCCCTCCCCTCCCCTCCCCTCCCCTCCCCTCCCCTCCCCTCCCCTCCCCTCCCCTCCCCTCCCCTCCCCTCCCCTCCCCTCCCCTCCCCTCCCCTCCCCTCCCCTCCCCTCCCCTCCCCCCCCCTCCCCTCCCCTCCCCTCCCCTCCCCTCCCCCCCCCTCCCCTCCCCTCCCCCCCCCTCCCCTCCCCTCCCCTCCCCTCCCCTCCCCCCCCCTCCCCTCCCCTCCCCTCCCCTCCCCTCCCCCCCCCTCCCCTCCCCTCCCCCCCCCCTCCCCTCCCCTCCCCTCCCCTCCCCTCCCCTCCCCTCCCCTCCCCTCCCCCCCTCCCCTCCCCTCCCCTCCCCTCCCCTCCCCTCCCCTCCCCCCCCCTCCCCTCCCCTCCCCTCCCCCCCCTCCCCTCCCCTCCCCTCCCCTCCCCTCCCCTCCCCTCCCCTCCCCTCCCCTCCCCTCCCCTCCCCCCCCTTCCCCTCCCCTCCCCTCCCCTCCCCTAATGTTACTAATGCCACTCATGTGCATGCAGATTATTTAAATTCAAATATTTCCCCTAAGTGAAAATACAAGACTACACTTATTTTCTACAAGAGTACTGCAAGTATATGGCTATTCTGGTTCTCTGGTTCTGGAGATATTTTCCACAGCAATCTTATGGGATCTGTGCCATTGTATGGCTAATACAAGGTCTATTTGGTCAGAGACCAAACACAAATGAATTGTTAGTCTTTGTTCTACACTTAGAAAAGGGAGTCATTATCACCATTTTCTGCATGAGGAACTATTTAGCTTTCATGTATTTGCCCTTTCATATTTAGTCATTCATTCATACTTAAATATGATATAGATCCTGAGCTGTTCAGCCATGTGTACCTGAAGTGTTTCACTATGCATACAGTGTAGTTCATTAACTGTGGAACCTCTATGAGAGAAGGTTTCTGAAGTGTCAAATGAACATACAAATTATGAATTCAGGTACATATCTATGAAAAATTTTCTTTTTCCTGAGATTTACAACAACTCAACAGGGCTTTGAAAAAAATATCTGATTTTTTTTTTTTTTTTGACTTGCATATTGACAAGTATGGGTAACTAAATTCTTTTGTCATCTCACTAACATGACTGTAAAGTCATATTCGCTGCTGATGTTCTCAGCTAGTGATGTACATAATCCATCATTAATAAATCCATCATGTTGTACTGCCATTGTGTAACTCCTGCAATTTCTTACAAAATAAGGAAACTGGTTTATTTGCCACACACAACATAAAAATAAAGATAAGAATAAAAAAATAGCCACGCAGATTCACCACTGGTTGTATTGTTGCTGGCAAAGATGTGGATGAAGCAGAAATCTGTACATTGGAATGGGCTGTGACATACCACTATAATAATAAATGTGAAGTATGGGAGAATACTTTATCCTTCAATACCATTTCTAGTAAAAAACAAAAACAAACAAACAAACAAAAACTTCTAAGAAATAATTAGGTGAGACATAAACCAGCATGATTCTAAACTATGACAATTAATAAAATTCTAATCAACTTATAGAAAAGCACACTTATCAGCCAACGTCTTGGCTAAATTCCTTTGTTTGGTTGTGCACCTTAGTGAATTACATGTATCTACGGATTCCACAGAAAAGCTCTGTTCTTGCTTGTCTCATCCAGAACTATTAAAAGAAGGAAAAACAAACCAAACCAAAATCAAAAGCAACCAAACAATCAAAAAAACAAACAAAAAAGAGAGCTTAGGAAAAGCTGCAGAGAGCAAAGATGCTAGACAGCTATTGTATTTGTAGCTCAGTCTTGTTAACTAGCAGACCTAGATATTTACTTGAGCTTTTGCTTTATATAGTAAATGCTAACAGAAAAGTAATTCCTAAAAATATCATTTGCAATCATGTCACACACACTTCCTTGTTTTTGCATTTGTTTTTACTTCTGTTTGAACATTAATTATTCCAGGGAAAGCATTGCTTACAGCATAAATTAGGACAGTTCAGTCATTTAATCATATTGCTGATACTGTCACAGGTATCCTTTTTTCCTTATATTATTACTGAACATTGATAGAACTCTGTGTATTAGAGGTCAAACTGGGAATGAATTTTCATTGCTAAGTGCATTTAATTTTAATCTAGATTTGAAGCTCAGATTAAAAAAAAAAATATTGCTTGGATTTTTGGTGAGTACGAAAGAAAAGGTTGCTGTGATAGAGAGAGGAAGGGAGGTGCTTATCAATTTATTTTTAAAATTTGGGAGCTTGGCAAGTTTTTGCTACCTCACTCTCTGAAAGACCTTTCTGTTATTTATTTGCAGGTAATGGACTGTAAAATTTTTTATATTAACTGGTTAAATGGAGATAAAATTATACAGTTATATGATTTGATAGAAAAAAAATAATAGTCTGATCAACTCTTAAGGTCAGAATAAGTATGTGACCCTTTCTATGATAATGTTATTTACAACAGTACTACCAGGGGAAACAAACAAACAAAACAAAGCAAAACAATAAAAGAAAAAGTTTCTAAACTGATCTTAAATGAGAAATACAAAATCAAGTAAAAAAACTTTATAGATTGAAGGAAATCATATTCATCAGCTATAAAATAATTATCATATTTGGATCTGGTTCAAATATGCACTATGACATGCTGGAACTGTCTTCTGTTAAGTGTGTAGTACCTTACAGGATTATTGTGGCTGAATTCGCAGTTATTTAAAAATCTCTTAGGTATCCTCAGTAGGATGCAATACTTGCTATTATCAATTTTATTTTATTATCACAGAACAGAAATAGCATTGAATAAGCATTTGACAGTAGAATTATCTAGTTTTAGCTGTGGTTTACTGTTGCTGCCTAAATAAAACCCTAATCCCTACATACAGAAGAGAAATCAACTGCTAGTTCAGAAATGGCTGCTACAAGAAATGCATTTTTTGTTGTTGTTGTCTTTTGTAAAATTTCAAGAGGTGATTTCACTTATAAATAAAGGAATTCAGAAAGATAACATTAACACAAGCTAGCAAAATGAAATTTGTAAAAGGAGGTGAATGGCCTACTTCGATACAGAAGCTTTCTTTACTGATACATTATTTAAATGCAGAATAATAGGGTTGGTACAATTTACAAGGAACCTGAGTAAATTCTCATTTTTTAATCTTCTTGTGTTTGAGAAATCAATACCCCTTGTGACAGATGCTTTATGATCATATAATACCAAAAACTTCCTACTGAATTAGTACTATAAATGATACACAGAGAGCTGAGGATTCAGTCAGCAACAAGCCCAAAAGGAAACTGCTGAACTAGAGGATACTCCTTAAAAGCCTGGAAAATGTTGGGAGCCAGTAAAAGCACATCCTTATGGTGAAACCATGCAAGTGAAAATTATTTTAAAGCATCACTGTCCAAATCTTATCTCCTCCAGCAGGAATACTTTAAACAGTTAGTCCTAGCCAGGGAGGCAAAAAAGAAAATAGGACTTTAAATTTCTAAAATTGGCAGTTATAGCCTGAAAAATAGATACTTCTTTCAAATGAATGGTCTGGGACTGTAGCAAGTACAATAAGCGCTAGGGGAAGTGTCATGGTCTGTTTGATTCTCTCAAATTTACAGGAACATGTACTCTTTAAATTAAACTTTAATCCATGAGCTCATAAATAAAGAAAACAAACATCAAAAAAAGGGTTCAGCCTCCTTTGTATAGGCTAGTCTAATGTGACTTCACTAACTCATCACTTCAGTAATTCATGAGTGTCTAACTCACAACTTCTGTACCTTGTAACTTGTGCCTGTGAGCAAAGCAGTTACCTTGCCCAGGGCAAGACCGCTCATCCTTTCTTGCCTGTCAAAGTGCAGATGTCCCCTGAACCACACAGGGAGGCAGGAAAGCCTCAACTGTCCTGCTACTGTTGGATCCACTTCAAAAACTTTTTGGGTAAATTGATATCTTCCAGCTTGGAAGCTTGGTCGATGTCATTTTCATAATTTAGTGGATTCTGAAGAACCTGCCAGGCAATTAACATGCAAGGATGCAGGAGACAATGGCTGCAGGAGACAGCGAGCTGCAGGTGATAACAGCTGCACACTGACCTTTCTCCCTTCCTGTCCATTGTGTCCTGCCTAAATGTTGCTCTTGTTTTGACCTAATGACACTGCTCCCAGTGGACACAGGGGGTCTAAGAAAGAGCAGCTTAAAAGACACCTCATCTAGTAAACATTAATTGCTGTGCTACATCCTGTGTCTTGCTATTGTGATTGATTTTGCTAAGTTATAGACTATGATATAGTACCAACAATGTCTGTCCTTAATTTTAAGGCTTGATGGTGTGACAAATCAGATCTCAATGCTGTCTGTCTTGTGCTTTTTTATGTTGCCTTATACATCCTTATACACCCACATTCTAGTTCGTGCATCCAAATTTTAATGTTCATTATCAAATTTCAATTAAGAGCTTTCTCTAGACATCCCTCCTGCTTTTTTTTTTTTTTTCTTTTTTTTTTTTTTCCTAATGAATTCTTCAGAACATATAAATATTTCCTTACTTGCATTACTTAATTTTGGAGCTATTTAGTCATATCAATGGCAATACTTTACAGAATTGTTACTCTATAGCACTTTAACTATACTATATATATTTTTTTTTTCTTGTTACTCTTGGAATTTTCAGTATTTTTCAATATGATTGCTTTTCATATGTGCAATTTTTGTAACTGTATTAGCACAAGGGACCTGTAGTATATATATCTATCTTTCTAAAGATTTCCTCTCCTATTACAGTAAATCTTTCATAAATCTTTTGGTATATATATTACTCATATTACTTTTTTTTTTTTTTTGCTTGTACTGTGTGGCCTCACAAGTCAGTTCACCTAGGCTAGGCCCAAACTAAATACCATCCCATCAACTGAAGCTGTCCTAACAAAATATCAAACATTAATCATGCAAGACTACTTTCTTCATCTTCTAACTGATTGACTGTGAAAGTGATCTTTTGCTTCCTAAAAGCCCCCTGAGGAGCAACCTGCACACATTCAGAATTGATTCCTACATGTTGTCTAGCAACCAATTTTAACATTTATATGAATTTAGTAATCTGATGGTGGTAGGGGTATGAGGAAAAATATGTAATATGGAAAGAATAATCCTGTATTTTAGGAATTCAAAACTTTTTTTTTTTTTCCCTCCCACAAAGTACTATAACAGCCTATCCACTCCTGAACCCAGTAATCAGTCCAGAATGTGATCATGAGACTCACTGATAAAAGAAAAAAAAAAGAAAAAAAAAGTCACAAAGGTCCATTCACAAAGAAAATACATTATGTTGCACTTATCTGGTTTTATTATAAAAATAAAGTGGTTTAAAACAGCCTTCCATTGGCAAAACCTTAAAAAGAACCCATGCAATTCACCCAACAGTATCACTACTAGTGGAATATTATAAAATAAGGTATTCTAAAATTAAAGCTTCACATTTTTGGCAGCACATACTAGTGAGTAAAAAAGATTATTTTGCTGTTTGTGACGTGGTGAGAAAAACAGCTGAGTTAAATTTGAATTTAGGAGAAAAAATGAAAGATTTGGGTAGAAGTTGAAATAGCATAGGACAGGACACAACAAGTAAAGGACAGAGCTAAGAAGAATTTTGAGAAGAAGCTGAACAGAAAGTTACAAATTTAGGAGAAAAACATGGCAATGCAAAAGATGTAGAAGAAAAGTATTACTGTACAGAACAGTGTTGAAGATAAGGCATGATCCTGTGATGGGTGCCTTGATCTTGTTCCATCTTGTAGCCTAGTTGAGTAGTTTTCATTCAGGCTCTGCACATGATCAGTATAAGCATTCCAAGACTCATCTATTATCATCACAAGGGACATATATCCCAAACATTCTATATATCTATATATCTTTCTCCAATATATTGTATCATATGTATCATATATCTATATATCCTTCTCCAATAATCTTTTGTTGTGCACTTTGTGAAAGAAGGGATGTCTTTGGCTAATGCAGAGGTCAGCAGCAGGATGCCAGACCATAAAGTGAAAGTGTAAGGAAGAAAAAGGGAATTGACAAAGCAAAGCAAAAAGAAGAGTAGAGAGAAAGCACTAAGAGGAAAATAAGAATATTGGCAAGCACATATCTTCAAAAGAAATATTGAAAATATGGAACACTAATAATACTCCTTCAGCCAGTGATCAGCTTCCAGGAAATCCCTACTCAACAAGAGGTGTTTGATTGTTGTGAACGGTTAGAAGATCTTATAAAACATTTGAATTTGTGAGGTAAAGGAGGTGTCAGTTCCAAAAAAATAAATTAATATATATATAGAGAGAGAATGGAAACAATATGGATAAAAATCTAACTCTACTTAACCATACATGCAACATTATGAAGAGATACTTAGGACAAAGCTAATGTGTACTTTAGCCCTCCTGTACCTATGAAGAGTTATGGAGTAGGAGTGTGTCAGACATCTCTGCTGCCCCTCTGATATTTCAAAACAGGTATATAAAACAGTCCCTTTGAAGTTTCAAGAACCATTTTACAGAAAGGAAGCTTTGTTGTGAGAAAAAGGAGGACCAAGTGAGCTGCATGATCTTCAATGTTTTCCCTTAGGACATCTAAGTTGAGCTTGGAAATAGATAATTCAACAGCAAAAGGGTTTGTCTTTGTTAAGTGTTTCCTCCTTTCAGTGATCCTTTCTGATAAGAACCATATGCCATGAAGAATTGTAGGAAGATGAAGCTACTGCAGATCTATACTGATGCAAAGAAAGACAAATAGATTATTCAGATGTAACAGATAGGAAAAGCAGAATCCCAGATTTATGGTATGTCCCTTAAATGGATATAATTTGAATGAAGAGTCTGAAGTCACAGTGGAAAGTTGAAAGTGAAGCTAAAATGTTCCTGGTGTATTTGCAGGTTGGGGCTTATGGTTTACTGCAACATAACAGCAACATAAATTTGTTGCAGCCCAAACACAGTTTGGCCTTAGAACATAAAGTTGCATAGCTGGGTTCTGAAACTGTAAGCAGTTAAGGTATGTGAATGTCTTCAATGATGTTCCCTCAACATTGTCTTTCAACATCAGTATTCTACCCAGATGCACTGCAATATGGTATCCATAACTGAAAATTGTCTGTAAGTAGGTATAAGAAATTCCCTGCTGTTTTTCCAAATAAGGTGTTTTTGTTGTTGTTGTTGTTTTTCTTTCTCTCCTACTACACCATGAATTTTAAATCTTGAATTTTACTGATCTGAGAATTTGACTTGAGACAAATCAGGCCTAGAGGCACAGACTCTAGGTTCTCACCTGAAGAATAGAATACTGTCCCCTAAGTAGGTTAAATGCTAAGAGAAAAACAATCTGTTACTGGTTATATGAGGTGTAGGTGGCAGGTTTTGGCATTAGGAGTGGGGCACTGCATAGTTGCTGTGTGGAGCAATGCTGGAACTGCCCCTTGCTGGCCCCAGACAGTTCCAGCTGGCCTCAACGGCCCCACTGCAGGGCATGGCTGGGCCCAGCAGCCAAGATGGTGGTGCCTCGCTTCAGGGACAGCCTGGGGAAGGGAGGGTAAAATGGTGCCCAGCAGCCAGGAGAAAGAAAAGGGGAGAAACAACCCCATCTGGCACCTCAGGTTGAGGAGGAGGAGGGCAGGAGTGGCTCCAGGCATGAGAGCAGAGATCCTCGATGTGGAACAGAGGAAAAGTGTGAGAAGAAGGGAGCAGCAGAAAGAAAGCACCACATACTGACCATAGTCCACACCTTTGTTCATTTCCTTACTGAATGGACTGGGTGTGAATTGTGGTGATAAGAAGGGTGGGAGGGGAGGAGGTGGGTGTGAAAGATGGCAGTTGGAAAGGGGGAAGAAAAGGTGCCATTTTAATGTTTATCTTTTTATTTCCTACTACCCCAATTAGTAATTACTAATATTTAAATTCTTTGGCAATAAATTACTTTTCTCCAAGGTGAGTCTATTCTGCCTGCAGTAGCAGTTGGTAAGTAGTCTCCCTGTCTTTAGTTCATTCTGTGAGGTTTCTCATTCCTGTTCTTCACGTTTTCTCCCCCAGTCCTGCTGGGAGGGAGCAAGCAGCTGGATGGGTGTTTGGCTGTCAGCTGGCCCCAATCCATCACATCAGTGGATCTTAGAAAGGGGAACCATCATCTTTGTAGCATCAGTACTGAAGCTCCCAGCAGCTTTATGGCACCTAGCTTTCACACACATCATTTATCAAAACCATTCTACCACATTCTGTTAATTCTTTTTGTATAAAATGTTCTCAGCATTTTGTGCTTCAAAGAGAGATTTTAATATGTGCATTTGACAAAAAGACTGAGAGCTCTAGGTAGACTCTGAGACAGGCATGAGGAATTTAAACTTCCCATCTGGTATTTCTTAAATGGTTAACGATATACTCTTTCCTATCTTGATCACTGACTTATGGGACCTTTATTATTATGGTGTAGTGTTTCAATTCTTTGTGTCTGTAGGAATATGTCTATTTTAAGGGACACTGGGAAGGACAATGCTTTGACAGGTATTTTCTGGGACAGTCAACACACTGAGTCATGCAAAGTACAAAGTTTGCCTTACCAGTTCTCACTGCTGTTTTCAAAGGCTGGCACAGAACGGATACCAATTGGCACAGACCAATACCAATGCCATTCAGAATGGTTCGTTTCTCTTTCCAAACATATTATATACTTCTTTTCAATAGCAAAGCGTTGTTTTGTGATCGCTTTCCTATGTTTGATGGTTTATGAAATGAATGTGCTAGGGATGCAAAGAAAACAGTTTACACTTCAGGACCTCTCCTGGTTTCTTCGGTTTTAACTAAGTATGTAAGTTTGAAGGTAGTGAGAGCATAGAGTAGCCAGCCATTGAAACTATGTTACTCAGGGAATTTTGTTAGCAGGGAGAATGGGTCCTGTTGAATTTAACTTCTAAACTATGTAACTATTAAACTGCTTTTTAAATTATTAAATGCACACATTGCAGGTGGGCATCTGATAGCAGGTGTTTCATCCCTGTTTTTCTCATATGTGGGCCTGAAATTCTTTTTGCACATGGGATATAATCAAAGGCTGACCTCAAGCATTCAAACATCTAAAAAGCAGAGGACACTATTCCTTTGGAATTTATTTGCAAAGCATAATAAAGCTGCTGATTGGTTTTATGTTATGAAAACTATAAATTTATAAACAATTGTGGGGACAATGGCAGCCATCAGTGTATGGACTACTAATACAATATATGAATAAAGTGTATGCAAATATCAATTTCATCAGTTACATCAAATACTCATCATATAAATTGTTATAGCAAATGCACAGTTTTTATTTTGGCAACAGACAGCTTAAAAAGTCAGAAGTTAGAGTAACATGCTATTAATTCAAAAAGAAAAATTCAGGTATAAATACAAAATCTAGGAAGGTTAAATTTTGGCATGAATCAATGAAAACCTAATGTGTGAGTAAAGGTAAAATGTAGCTATATCCGCGTGTAAAGAAGGAAATTTGATGTGATGGAAAGCAATAGCGCAATTACAGCAGCTGTGAAAACAGAAGAACATCTTTGGAAAAAAAAATGTGAAAAGCTGAGGATTTCCATGGTGTCAGAATGATTGATTTCACTCCAAATGAAGTCAGTTGAAGTCATTCTATTTAACTGCAGCATTAGGTCGCCTATTTATACAAGTCTTTTCAACTACAGCTTGATATTTTCAAATTTTCTGACAAATAAAAAATAAGACAAAGTGAAATGCATAATATTGAATGGTGGAAAATAATGAGTAAAAAAGAAAGTTTTACAAGAAATAGGAAAGTAATCAAAGAAGTAAACAAACAAACAAAAAAAAAGATAGAAAGTCAGCAAAAGCTCATTAAATATTCCTACAGTTAAGCTGTAGCAAACTGGAAAAAAAATCAAACATTTAAATCAGGTTTAACTTTTTAAATATAAAAAGAAAATAGCAAGACTGTTTAATGTTCAAACCTGCCACTTCTTCCACATACCAACTTCTCCATCAGCACTTGCTGAAAGTAGGGTTTACGACTCTGTCCTGTGCTTTTTAGAGAAGAAACGAAGAATTGTACAGATGAAAATCGCATTGTGATGGATGTATTATGTGCTGAGAGAATGTGATGACTTATTCTTGTAGCTGTCATTATTTTGAGGTACTGCATCTTTTGTAGTGAGAAAACTGTTCTTTGCTATGAAATCAAACATATTTCTAGGAATGTAATGAAGTCAGAGAAACAGAAATTCAAAAAGGAGTATAACTTGCACATATTATGCAAAGCATGAGCTAGTAGCTAAGCTATACTGAAATACAAATGTTTTCAACAGTTGTGATTTCCAGATTGTTAAGGAGTGTGCTCAGAAAGGAGTTTGGTTTTCAACTTTTTTCCTAGATCAGCAGAACAAATTTCTGATTTAAAACTCCGTTTAGCTCTACTCACAAAAACTAATATTGTCTTCATACGGACATGTATAAAATACTAAGATTTTTTAAAACTGTCATTATAATGGAAAAAGCAAAGAACACTTCACACTATGAAACACTTCCCATTTTCATTATGTTCCTCTTTGTAGGAGCTCATTACATAATAAAACCATGCCTGTCATAATAAATCTTGAGTTCAAAGATACGCTACTCCAGAGTTATTATGGTTAAGCTTCTAACTGCAGCTTTACTTCAGGATTTAAGAATTGATGGCTCAAAGTCAAGACTTCTTGCCTTGAATTTAAGATAGAGTGAATCCTACCAATGTATAATCTTCCCTAGATATAGGGAAGAAATTCTTTACTCAGAGGGTAGTAAGGCACTAGAACAGGTTGTCCAGAGAAGCTGTGGATGCCCCATCCCTGCAGGTGTTCAAGGACACATCGGATGGGGCCCTGAGAAACCTGATCTAATGGGTGGCATCCCTGCCCATTGCAGGAGTGTTGGAACTAAATGATCCTTAACCTAAACTAGTCTATGATTCTATGAACTCCTTTTTCAGTTAGAGGTTATTCCTACTTGATATCTAATACCCTTAATCAAGTGTTATCCTTTTACCAACAAAGGAAAACTAGACTACAAACTGTTAGCCAAAGCAGAAGTTTAGATTTAAAATAAATAAATAAATAAATAAATAAATGAAAGAGACCTGTGCAACTGACAGAGAGCAGCTTACTGTGAAGTTATTGACTACATCAGGTTCTTTTCTTACAGTTGCTTATTACTGCATTTTAGGCAAATCCAAAGAATTTTACTTGTGTTCCTTACTTAAAAAACTTTCTTGCATGGCAGATATATGCCATGCCTCTTTACAAGGCATGTACATGCCTTTACAGTACATACCTCTTTAGCAAGCTTTGTTTTGCCCTGTTGACCTTATCTGCTAAGTTCATGGAACTTATTGGACATAAATTATCTAATCACCCAGTCCAAGCAGAATGAGAAAATCTTAAGTGTCTTATTTCTGTTCTAATAAACACAATATCTATATTGCTTTCTCACTGCACATAAGTCCAATTTTTGTACAAGTCTTTTCAGTATCAGATACACAGAAAACAATTTAGAAATTGCAATGAGCCTGGAGATCGAGCCTATACAGAATAAATAAAAAATAAATAAATAAATGACTTTATCTTGGAATGGTAAAACTAGTGCAAATGAAAAGAAGTTTAATGTCCTAATTCCATCAGACTTGGATTAGTACTAAGTCAGTTATTTCACCTTAGGTAGAACCCGTGATAAATTGTGACAGGGATCTTATTCATAAAGGAAATGATGTAAGGGAATGATTATGACCATGTGAATCTCTTACTTCCTCACAGAAGAAATCACCTCCAAAAAAGCTGTTTTCACAGATAGAAAGAGTAATGAACAATATCCAACTGTGTAGAGTATCACGTTAAATTCTGTAGAGAAATATGGTTTCCTGTTAGTAGGAATGACCTCACTAATCTCTTATAATCTAGTGTGAATACTAATGGATTGAAATGAGAAGGAAAGAAAGGAAAAGGAAATGTCTGACACACTAAAAAGAATTTAAGATTCTTACTGTAAACTTAATTTTAACACCACAAGGCAGAGGTCTGTGGCAATCAGCAGGCCATACGAGCTAATAGATATTAATAAAACCAGCAGTGATCTAATGGTGATCTCCCCACTGGCCTGTCCCAGGCCAGCTATTGCATCTGGGATTTAAAGGATCTAAATTGGTATTTCTGTCTGTTTTATGAGACCAAGGGTACTCTGGAGACTCTGGTGGTGTGTTATCATTAACAGTGAACTCAAATCTGCAATTACACAGCTCTAGTCTTAAGTCAAATTGACTATTTTCTTTGGCAGCCAAGATCTTATCAGCAAGAAAATGTGTTATGCAACAGTTAATGAAAAAGTGAGAAACTTCAGTTGCTCTGTTCATTGTCTCTTCAGAAAGGTGCATACAACTGTGCTACTGTGTACTCTCTTCAGTGCAGATCAGACACTGAAGTAATACAGGAGCATGTGTGTAAGAGATGTCGCAACTATATTTAGTTAACTAGCTAAATAGCTAAACAGCTAATAGCAAACCAGTAATTTGGATCTTACTTGGCTGTGTTTAAGAGAAAAAGAATTTCATACCCATAAACTCCAGTCTTTTGGGGCTTTCTCCAGCCTCCCACTACTCTATAGCCTTTTTTTTTTTTATTATTATTATTTTTTAATTATTGATTTTTTTTTCAGCCCATGCCTTTCTGTAAGTGGTAAAGAGCAGACATAAAGAGAAATATTTGTGTCTGCAACAGGCACATACTTTCTGCTCATCGTTCTACTGTACTGAGAGTCTGGGTTTGGTAGCTATCAAATGCTACATTCTTAACCACTTTGTTAATGAAGAGAGTTATTTTATCTCTAGCAAAAAAAAAAAAAAAAAAAAAAAAAAGTGAAGGATAGCCACGTGAATGAGTTGGCTCTGTAACTTACTTTAATGGAAGGGGAAATGAACAGATACTCTATTTCCTAAGATTTGAGATTTTGGGGGGTCATTGTTTTAGGCTTGGGACTTTCTTTCCAGATAAAAGGGATGGAGTTTCAACTCTGAGCAATCCTATACAGTGATGTTAGACAAA
This sequence comes from Netta rufina, assembly GCF_964035555.1. NCBI lineage: Eukaryota > Metazoa > Chordata > Aves > Anseriformes > Anatidae > Netta > Netta rufina. Next base: position 82,712,034 of record NC_140124.1, on the reverse strand, counting down.
ACAAACAGTCCATTGCAGGGGAAAAGTATGAAAGCTGCAAATATGCTGTTATATATCCATGTATTTCTGTTTTGCATTCAAAAGTTATAGTCAGACCCCAGAGTCCAAACATGGCTCTACTGTGACACTGAAAGACACACTCTTTCAGCCAAAGAGCAGCCTTGAAATATGTCCTCCTTAAGATCTCACACCATAAGAGAAAATACACATTGTCCTTGCAGAGTGAGGGGAACTCTATTAGAATTTAAAGACCCCCCCCCCGTTGGAGCCAGCCCTGAAAAAGAAGAGTGAGACCTTACAACTCAGAAACACATAGAAATTTACCAAATGAACTTACTAGTTTCTTCTACTGGAGAGGTGATCTTTTAATACACCCAAATCAATAAAAAGTTTTTAATTTTTACTTCCTGTATTTGATTTTGCTAAGGGTTTCACAGTCACTGCAGCTGGGATTGGCACTGAGGGCACTGGCAAGGTTGTCTCCTCACTGGCAGGGGGGACGTGTTCTTGCTGTTTGCATTACAGAGGTCCTTGTGTGCAGAAATTCATAAAGCTCACTGCCTGCCACAGAGCAGAATATTACCTCTCTGATGGATTGTCTAATGTCTACTTACTAGCAGAGCACTTGTTGCTTTTTATTTATTTGCATCTTGTGAGTATCAGATCATTTTTTTCCCCTCTTATTGAATGCATTTTGAATTCTCATCTTGTTCTCTAAGCTAGTGATTCCTCTTAGACTGGAATTTTCTATAGTGTTATACATATCTTCTCGATTCCTTCTTTCAAGCCATTAATGAATATATTTACTAGAAGTTGACCCAGGCTGGATCCCTGCAGTTATCCACCTGAAATATCTTCCCAGCTAATCAGTGAATAATTATTATTGAAAAGAAATAGTAGAAGTAGTACTGAAAGTAGTTCCACTGAGTCAGGAATTTGGCTTATGGCCATAGTATCTAACCTGGTCTTCCCAATGTTATATATGTCAGGTAGGCCAGTAACAGAAAATTTACTAAGGTTAAAATATATCACATGTACTGCTTTATGCTTATTTGCTAGGCCAGTTATCTTGTTAAAAAGAAAGTGCATTTTTTGGAAATAGTTTGTTCTTAACAAATGCAACAATCAGAAATCATATGTGTTCTCTACTGCTGTTGTCATTCAGTTGCTTATAAAATGATTATTCGATTCGAAAAAAAAAAAAAGAAAAAAAAAGGAAAAAAAAAAGAAGTGAAAGCAATAAGCCTATGTTTTCATATACTCCTTCTTCTATTGATAAAGTTTCCTTTGGGAAGATAAACTTCCTGAAAAAAATCTCCTTAACGATTACGGAGAGTTTAGATATGATCTTTAGATATGATACTTAGTATACCAGGATGAATTTTAACATTCTCTGCACAACTGAACCTCTCTAACTTACCCTACCCAAAGTTGCCCTCCATACGTTTTGTAGGACTGTGCCCTACATACTGTTTTCCAGCAAATAATTAGGTACTTAGTGTCTTATTGCTGTCATCCTTTGGTTGCTGCTGTTGTGTGATCAAAAAACTTCATCTACTGCTACTTTCTGATAAGGACATTTCTTTTGTTCTTTCTCCTTTTATCTTCACCCAGAGAAATGCAACAAATTTGCCTCACCTCTTTCTCAGTTTCAGAGAGTGACTTCAAAGTGTTCTTGATCTACAGTGTAATATTGGTTTTCTTTCTTTTCCTGTTCATGCTTCCTGAATATACTATTTCTTTTTTACCAGCCTTCCAGTTCTATTGATTTGTTTCACCAGTTCTCTGTGACATTCATTAGCCAAGTTTTTTTGGTTGTACAGCAAGATTTCAGATCCTTTCTCTTCAGTTCCTGTGCTGTTTTAAAGTTATATGTAAAATATGAGTTTGAACTGACTCTTCTTGGTTTAAAGATAATAGAAAAAAACATCTTTATACCTCAACAAAATATCAGTGTCATGTAATAAGTCAGATCTCCTCCATAAGGATGCATTGTCACTAAAGGTGAGATGCAACATTAGGAGACTTGGAATGACCAAGCCATCATTCTTGAAGGTTCACACTCAGAAGGCCGCCTTCTTCTTAAGGGTGGTATTTCATGATGGCAGATGTTTGTCTTCTCCTCTGGCAGGGTGATTTACTTCTACTTGCAGTGTATACTTCTACTGCTGTCTTTAGATGGTGATTGTGAACACCTTAGCTTTAGGTATTTCTCACTTTTAGGCATTCCTTTGTTTTGCAGACCCATAAGAGCGTAATAGTTTTGGAACACCAGGAAGATGGGGTTATGAGGCAAGTTCTTGTACATCTGATTGTTTCACCGTAGTACTCTCAAGCCAACTGATCTCTACCATCTTGTTTACTCATTTCTGCCCATTCATTGAGTACTACCATTCTTCCCAGTGACATGATCTACTGCAACAGCTCAGTCTAGTTTCCTGAGAGAATCCAATTGCAAACCCTTTATAACCAGGCAGAATGTCCTACCTAAATTTCTTCTGTTGGTTAGTTCGTTAAAATCTGATTAGGTTCAACATTAATTTATTTAAGTATGGTATTCACTCAGGCAGTAGAAATGATGGAAATACTTTCATTATACTCAAAATCATTTTGCTGTCAAAGGGAAACAGGCCAGTATGAAGCCAAGGATTCATTGCAAGTCTACTTAAAATCTTGATAGTCCAATGAAAACGTATCAGTTATTTATCATTAAACTAGTTACAATACTACTAACACGTATAAGCCAAATTAATACAGTAAAACCTCATTTAAAATAGTATCCCTAAAACTGTTACATAAAAAAACAATCTTCCAAATATCCTTTTATTTGCTTTTATTTGCCAAGAGTTATGCTAACTCTTGGAATATCCTTGTGGTTACTAACATCATCAATAGGTGACCACATTTCTGAAAGAGCAAGACCAAGGGTAACACAGTAGGCAGTCATCATCCCAAATTCTTCATGAGACATACAATGTATATGGGGGGTATCCCTTCCTCCTCAGCCTCAAGGCCCACTAGGAGCTATTTTTCTATATTGTCTTGCCACAGCCTGCCTCCTTATCGTTGCTCTCTAGGCAAAGTTAGTTAGCTACATACTACTTTTCCCTCAGTTGACAGGAGATGTTTGTACCCCAGTAGTTATGTTCCCCCTACAGTGGCTACTCTTCCCCCAGACGTCTGCTATGGGCACTCCCAGAGCAAAGACAACACAGGAGAGGGAACAGACCTCCATGAAATTGGTGTTGTGATTAAAATCAGCTTCTGCCAAAGCATGCAGACAAGACGTGAGACATCTCTGAATCAAGCCTGTGCTAATGAGTAAAAGCAGGACAGATTCCTATCAGAACACTAGAGATCTGATTTTCCTGTTAGTAATTTTTCCACACAGCACATCAAGGAGGATTGGGCTTCAGCCTAAATGCCATGTCTAGTGTGTTCATTCTTTAAAGCAGTTTTGATGCTTTCACTGAGTATTGCTCTTTATAAGTATGGATCCCAGTCTGCTGTACTTTCTTTATATGCTTAAGACAAACCTTTAAGATACAATGAAATCCAATCTGATGGCAATTCTAAGGAAAGATGCATTTGTAAGATGGTTGTAAGATCAGGATCTAAGTTTTCCAAGGAACTGTTGACTTTAAAGTTAGGCAAATAATCATATGGTTATTTAAAAATGATATAATGATTGTCTGAAATTTTTATTCTGATATCACAAATCAGTGAGTGCTCTTAACCTTCTCACTAAAAAGATTACTGCTAAGGACACATTTCACTCTATTGGTACTGTAGTGATAATAATCACTACATCATTTGATCAATTTAGTTCTCTGTTTTGGTGATTTCATAGAATGTAGTTTTTTGTTGTTGTTGTTGGTTTTTAATTATTATTATTTTTTATGTTTATTTTGGGAGGCTTTACAACATCATTAAGCTTTTATAAAACATGAGTTGGAAAGCTTTATTGGTAATAGAAAGCAGTCAAGGTGTGTGCACATCTCAATTGAAGCTCTAAATAAGATTTATAAATCCCTGACTTCTGAAGGCTTTTCACTAGAATCCTAGATCCAAATTTAAAATTCTCTGCACTGTAAATAGCAATTTTAAAAGCTGCTTTAATCTCTCAAATTCCTGTAAGATACTTATAGAATCACAGAATCATAAAACCTTTTAGAAGACCTCTAAGATCATCTAGTCCAACCTTTAACCTAGCAACTACTACTTCATGCCCCAAATCTAAATGAAGTGATATGTTTTTTGTGTCTAATTGCTATGCAGCTTAAAAACATTTCTGTGGCAATCTTGATGATGGAATAGAAACAGAAAACAGAAACTAGAATGCCTCAACCAGATGGACAAATCCTTAAATACTTGTATTGAAATGCAAGTAAAATCCATCTATATTTTAGCACACTAGAAAACAGTGATTAGTCAATGAAGTTTTGTTTAAGGTCTGTGTAGGGCAGAGACTCAGTTTTATGATTGCTCTGAATAATGATTTATTTTTACATCTTGATGGTTTTATGTGTTTCATGCTCTTCAATACAAAACCAACCAAACAAACAAAAACTTACAAGATGAATTTACCTCAGTAAATAATATAATTCATTGCAAGCTGATTCTGTTCCGGTCTCACTTTCAAAAATTTTTACTCATGTAAATAACACTTTATCTTACGTGTAACTATTTGCATGATGAAGGATTGATAAAGGAGTGTAAATCCTAGGCTACCCTGTGGCAAAGCATGCATCCCTCTTTCTCCATAGTGAAAGCAATTTAACAAATCACCTTGGATGGAGTTAAAATAAAACATGTCTAAACCATGGTTTAGATACCATATCCAAAACTACCAGTCCCCAGCTGTGCTTCTGCTTGCCTTAAAACTTCACTGTGTTAACTTTCCTCATTCTGCACATTGCTTGCTGAGGATGGTTTGTCACCTGACAGGAAATGTCCTCTCTTTTTCACATGGGACAGCAGATGGTGGACCAATGAGGCCCTGGACCAAGAATAGAACCAGAATACATTTGTCACAAACCCACAAATACATGTAGGTCTCTCACTAAATGTGGAACAACTCCTTTAACATTGCTGGAAAAAAAATACCATAGTGGCTACAGCACTTGCCAAAGGGCTTATTCTCACCTAAGTCTGAGTGGGTTTGAGCTCACACTTCTCCAAAATGTTGCCTGTGGTTCCTGAGAGGTCTGAATAGTCTGCCTGCTTCATAATTGTAGGTGCTCTGCTACTGAGGAAGGCCTTTCAGGATTCATGGTGTCAGACAGAATAAGAAAGGTCATGAGAGCCTGTGTCTGTAATGTAATTATGAGGCAACTTGCTTTTGCAATTTGCATTAAGTAATTACTGAATAAAAATGAAAGTAAATTAGGGGAATGCTCCTGAGATCCATGAGATACCTGCTTTGAAGCCCGTCTGGTGCAGAAGGGAGTGTTCTGACAGTGGTATGAAGGATAGGCAGAGGCAATCAGGCCTTCTCTGTGTGCTCTTACAGAAAAAAATATTAGTACAGTTCAGTTACATTTTCCAGGTGAGGAGCTGTAATACTTTTGTGGTTTAAATTCCACTGTGTTATTTAAATCAGTGTGTAATTTAAAAATTAGATGTTGCAAGTTTAGCAAGAACTTGGAAGTTCTTTGCAAATGGTGCTATGTTTATATCAAATATTAACACACAGCTCTGTATCTTAAGCATAAATGATCTTATTATGGAAAATTATTATTATGGTACAAAACCTCATTGCCACTGAACATATGTGTATATATGAATTATATAAACGTGTATGTGTATGATATATATACATATATATATATGTTATTACATCACTGTGAAACAATGGTTTAGAGGAGTGGTAAATCAGGCCACTAGAAAACTAAACATTTATTCAGATTGTTCACTCTTGCTGTACTCCAGATTTTAATATTAATCCTCATTAACACATGCAAAAATATTTGACTTTAACAGCCATATTCTAAATTAGCTGTAAATGTATAATACCATGGAGCAAATGCAATATAGTTAGCACTAGAGTGTGGGCCTTCATGGTTCTTAGTTGCAGAAGTCCCAGCGATTAAGCTTGAGAGTTCATCAAAAAAAGAGAAGTCAGAAACTAGGAGGGCTTATCTTCCTTCATTTCCTCCAGTTCTCCAATTCTCCTCTCTTGTGCTTGATATTTTTATGCTACTATCTCCTCCCATTGCAGGCACTGGGAAAGCCTTCCTTCACTCCCATACATTGTATCTTGTTCTCTTTGTCTTGCCAGTCATTCTTGTCTATGTGGAAGGACGACCTGCCCATTTACAGTCCCATGTGCTTATCTTGCTCTTTGTCTGGCAGCTTTAGTTATCTGGATGCCTTTTATATGCAAATAAACCTATCTTTTTTCTGCCTCTTTGGTGATTTTGTGATTCACACACTTAAGAAAAATTGTGTCTGACTATGCCATCTCAGTGTTATAAATGCATGCTGCTGTTAATTATAGTATTTAATAGCTTAATAATTATAGTAAAGCTTATGCTAATTATACCCTGATTAGTCCATTTATAATTTATTGGTGTCATAGGCCTCTGCATTGGCTAAAATCTCCTTATTTGTCTTGAATTAATTATTTCCCCTATTTATTTTTTTCCCGTTGACTGCAAAAAACTGTGGCATAAATCTTTCATAATGGAGTGAACTTGTGGAAGGAGACTTCTTTTTTCTGGCTATCTGCAGAGATGACTCAGCCCCTTTCACCCAGTGAGCTGTCCATGACAAAGTTGCTTTGCTTTAGACCAGAGTCAAAAGAGAAAAGTGTCATTTCCCATCAGCTAAGTGATTGTATCACTGTCTGTATGGAAGGAAGTATTAAGTTTCCACCAGAAACAGCATACATACATGTATTATTAATGATTCTAATGCTGAAATGGCTTACTGATTTCTTTAATCAAATAGTAAAGAGAAAATACAATTATGTAGTACAAGCTTGAATGACAAATTAATCAGACATCTTTAAAGTTCTTATTTTGGATCTGGAATGTTGTCTGCTCTGTTTTATGAGCATTTTGCCAAGTACTTAAGGTGCTCAAAATGTACAAACTGAGAAGCATGTGTGTTTTCCTGGCAAATGTCCTCTGGATCTACTTCAGCTATGTATATCTTAGCTGTTATTCCAAAGTAACACTACTTTCATAGTTCTCAAAGTACATTTTTGCTACCAGGGAAGAGGAAATTCAGTCAGTTATTTCTGGGTCCAGATGTATTTCCTACTTACGTATTTGGGTTGTTAAATCACAATGAAATTTACCTTAAGCAAAGTCTCTGTAAAAACTGAAAAGTAAATCAAATTTTGCTTGAGTTTTATATATGGTTACTTAGTGGGAATCAGGAAAGAAATCAATTTCATAAATATTACCTTCAAGTGTAGCTTTCAGATAGCCTCCTGTGGTCAGGGCACACAGACTGCGTAAAGAACAAACCATTGTGGAGCAGAAGATCATATGCAATTTTTGATAACATCAAGGCATTTATTTATACATTACCTAGCTCACTTAAATTGTACCATGTGAAAGAATGACTCAGAAGAGGCACTTTTAATCACCAGCCCTGTGTGCCATTTTTAACCAAAGCATACCAAGTGAATGTCAGCAAATTCAATCTGGGAATCACCAACTATTCACTTCTTCCCTAAGCCATCTGCTGTGTTACAATGGGAAAAAGAGTGTCTGCTTCAGAGTGGAGAATTAGCCACCATGGAGGTTGTTGTGGCTACAGTTTTAAGTTCTCAATGGTTAAAACCTAGCTTGGACACCTACCCATTGCTGCCTGCTGAGTGAAACATCAGGTGTCTACTTTGTTCTTCTCTCCCTCTGCTCCTCATTACATTCAATGTTGAGGTTGAAAGAGAGACACTGTTGACTGCAGATCTTTTCATATGCCTTACTACAGTCAGCTTCATCTTCATTTTAGAAGTGCTCCTTTTCTTGGCTTGTCTGTCTGTATCCAGGGACAAACAGAAGTTAATAGCACATTAAACTTAAACTAGCATTAATCCAAATAAAATAAGTGTTCTCGGTATACTGTGACAAAATATCTCAAATCAAGGTTTGAAATCCATCATGTACTTTGTGTAGTCAGTCATTAAACAGCTATCTCAGATATATATATACATATATTTTAATTTATTTTTTCTGTGTATTTGGCTGTCTGTGCAGGAAAAAAAAAAAAAAAGATAGCATCAATAGGAAACAGAGAAAGAATACACTAGCCATTTTATTCAGTTATAAAAATATATCATTTAGCAGGGGCCACCAACTTGCATAGGCTAACACTGAAAAATCAGACACATTAGGAGGTTAATACTATTAAAATAAACATTTGGATGCAAAATATCCTTTACATCTGTAAAACAAGATTTGGACAAAATAACTCATTAGACTGAAGCAAAAAGTTTCTTGAAATTAATATTTCAGGTAAATGAGTTTCATACAAATCCATGAGATCATATTGGACTCAACAGGTACCTTATTGCATTACAGGTCTCATGTTGGGTTGGCAGAAAAATATAGGAGTTTGTTTCATGGACAACATACATCATTAACTTTTTCCAGTAAAACAGAGCCTTGACCAGCTACTTCAAGAAAGAAAGAAAGAAAAAAGTAATCAAAGAGAAACGCCCATAAGATTCCCAAATAACAGGACTTCCATAGAATCTGAAGGTTTGGGAAAATATATGGAAATTCTATGTGCACTTACATATTCTCAACTATTTTGAGCCAAAGTATTTACCTAGTTTTGGCAATATAAAACAAAGAAGTAACAACAATAAAAACTAGCAGTACACCCTTCCTTGCCCTCAATCAAACCACATCCGTACTATCCAGTTTAAATTCTTATCAGTTCTGCATAAAAGCAATGATAACAGAAATGGTGTTATACTTCCAGTAATACATGCGCAGGCGCACCAATATCTGTGATTGCTGTATCTTTTATAACTAAACCTAGGATATGAGTTTTCCACAGCTCAGCCAGTTACACACAATGAGGGATTTCTTGAATTGAGGTAGATACAAAACGCAAATACCACAGAACCTCCATGTGGCAGTAAAAACATTTTTGTCATTTGTGTTGGTGGTGAGAATCTAATGAGCAGCAGATCTGGAAACTCACAGAAACCTAGCAATTATGGAAAGAATTTGAAGAATATGGCATTTTAGAAAGGATCAGAAATTCAAACAAAGAGATAAATGTTTGTCCATTTCTTAAAGCCTAGGTAATTTTGGAGTGCTCCTGGAACAAAACATTATAACACAGGTAATTCTGAAGTGCTCTTGGAATTAAACATTATTTATAAATAATTTTATGTTCTGTGTAGCTAGTGACAGGGAGAAAAGACAGTTATGTTCTACCAGGGATGAGAAAGGGTCATCTTGCCCCCTTAGAGCATTGTAAAATATGAAGAATAGAAAGAAATCAGTTGCCCAGTGAGACTGTCCTCATTAACTGCAGCTATGTGAACTACAGAGACTACCTTCAACAGAGCTCAGGGAGCCTATGTCTCTCTTATCATGGATAAAAAACAGCATTAAAAAATGTAAGACTTGGCAAAAATTCTGGATCTTTTTTTTTAGATGGGTTGTGCTGTATCCTACTGTCAGTACTGTGTAGTAAAATACAAGATCAAGATAAGAGAAGAGTACTGTAAAGAAAACTTAGATGTCTTATCCTTTCTTCATTTTGAGATCCCCTTTTGGGATATTTCAGTGGAAAAAAAAGCAATATGGACCCAGTATGTTCTCTCTGCTAGCCTGCTTATTTGTGCAGTCATTTCAATGAGACTGTTATGCTTCAGATGCTTCAGAGACTTGCTGTAGTTATATAACAAAGAAAATAAATCACGTTAAAGTTTACTCTTTAGCCTCCTGTTTTGTTTGTTTATGTTTTCCTTCTCAACTGTAATGTATAGTGCTTAGCAAAAATAATTTTGCCTAGAGTGAAAACCGATGGAACAGGACAACAAACCTTTTGTGTACTTCTTGTAAAACTGGCACAATGCCTGGCTTTGCTTTCTGCACTACATTTGTCACTGCAAAGGTATCTTTTGCTACTGAGGTGAAACAAAACTAGATTTCCATATCACCTTTTGCAGTCTCATTGAAATATGCCTTCTTATTCAATGCCTTCTTAAAAATAAATAAATAAATCAATAAATAAACATTAATGTAAAGAAAACTACCTTAGTCTACTCATCAAAAATATACCAATGGCAGGGAAATCATTTTTTCATTATTTACATAACACCAAAAAAGATTTGCATCTTCCATTACCTATTATACTCTACTAATGAATAGATGACTAAATTGAATATCTAATTTAAAAATTGAAGTAAAAAAACAAACAAACAAACAAAACAAAACAAAAACACAAAGGAAGCCTTTACTCAGGGATTCTACAAGTGTTAACCTTCTGTGGTTATTTAGAATACATGCAGTACAAGTAATCTTACTTGAAGAAGCTGGGCACCTCAGAAACATTAATTTTGTTTACCAGAAAAGCTGTAGAGTTTCAAATATACATATTTGAATATGTACATTCAAATGTACATATTTCTCTCAGGTTCTGCTGCATATAAGTTGGGAACTTGCAGGCCTCTGTAATGTAGGCCATTGTATGTAGGCCATTTATTTTCTATTTCTTTAGTCATCAACAAAGTGTAATAAATACATTCACATCACAAAAGATATTAAAAATATTTGGCTTTAACCTAAATAGAAAATAAACTTATTTTTAAATTTAAGAAAAATCTATTGGGGCTGAAGTATTATTAAAATAACAGAAGAAGGAATCTTTTCTTTCCTTCTTTCTCTCTTTCTCTCTTTCTCTCTTTCTCTCTTTCTCTCTTCTTTTTCTTTCTTTCTTTCTTTCTTTCTTTCTTTCTTTCTTTCTTTCTTTCTTTCTTTCTTTCTTTCTTTCTTTCTTTCTTTCTTTCTTTCTTTCTTTCTTTCTTTCTTTCTCTCAATACACAACATGTTTCAGATTTTATTCCACACCATTAACCATGTTTTTAGCTGAACTTATGGTAAAGTAAAGGTCCTGTCTCATGGTTTGGGTTTATATTCAAAACAAAAGCTCTAATGGCTCAAATTGTGAATAAAATAAGAGACTGCTACTAACAAATTGATTCATTAAGAGAATTTTCTTAAGTCAAAGTAAGATTGTGTTCTTACTTTGCCAGGTCTCTGGCAAACATGAGTTAAACCACTCACTGGATCCAGTACATCAGGTGCCTGGGAAGAGGGAGCAAAGCTCAGGCTCTCCCCCTGTGTGAGTGCTTTAATAGGAAAGGTATGTAGCATTCATGAGCAAATCTTCTCACCTCTTGCTGGCCAGGTGAATGAGATTCTTTGCTGCAGTATAGCAAAGCTTTAGCAGAAGTGGAGAAATTCCCTGATGCAAGTTGCTGGCTGAAAAACAGTTTCACCAGCAAAAGAGAGGAAGAAAGCATGCAGCTGAAAAGAAATGAAGGAGTAGGGAGGGGGGATGAGAGTGAGACCACTTTTAGTTCAGCACTGCCATACGTTGATTCAAAGTTGTCACAGAACTGTTGTATAGCATGTCAAAACTTTTAAATTCTAAAGATTTTAAAAATTTTAAAGAGCTTGAATTTTTGTCTTCTGTTCAGCTAAGGTTTTGACACGCCTACCTAAGTAAGCTTTTCATCATACACTTTCCTAAATAACACATATTTGCAAGTCTTATGAGGAGTGGCTGAGGGAGCTGGGGTTGTTTAGTCTGGAGAAGAGGAGGCTCAGGGGAGACCTTATTGCTCTCTACAACTACCTGAAAGGAAGGTGTGGGGAGCAGATTACTAGAGGGAATGGCCTCAGGTTGGACATTAGGTTGGACATAGTGCTTAGGGACATGTTTTAGTGGGTGATATTGGTGGTAATGAGATGGTTGGACCAGATGATCTTGGAGGACTTTTCCAATGCATTTGAAACTGATGGAGCATCCTAAATCAAGAAAACTTCTTAAAATTTCATTCTTTACCCATTATCAAGTATGTTGAATTCTGTGATGTTTAGTATATACAATAACCTCCACATTGCATACATTGAATTCACCTTCAGGGCATCTTTGAAGTCAGATTTTGGGCTACCATTAAGTTAGTATAAACAACTAAATCATTCAGTGGGCTCAGCATTTCCCCAAGAGAATGCAAAGATCAGTGATGATGTACAGCAACCTAATATTTACCCTCACATCTTATTGGTTAGATATTTATTCTGACAAAAATGTAAACATAAGTTCCACTGATGTCTAGATGAATAAGTTTTCTATGTCTCAGTAAAGCTTTTGTTTTCATTCAAGATAATAACCAAGTATATTTAAATCTGACATCTGTTTCTGGAGTTTATGGGCTGTAGACTTTGTAAGAACAATTTGAAACAAGTTGCATAACACACCTTTAGTACACTTTAATACTTTCCTCACAGCTAGTGAGGAAAATATTCATGATTCACCAAAAGTAGAAAACAAACCGGCACTTAATGATGACAGCAAGAGGTTTAATCTTTCCATTTTGTGTTTCTTTATCACCTGCTGTTTGTTTAAGCACAAAATTATATAAATGACTTATACAGCACTAACATGAATAAGTGACATAAGTAATTTGAAAGAAAAAAATGCATTGATAATCTGAGTTTTAGCATTTTAATACTAGATTATTTAAAATATATAGTTAAACCTACTTTTCACCAGTGGGTTTCACATGATATTTCAACAAACATTCCTATTCTGATGTTAAAATCAAATCTAAGTAGTATCTCTAGTCTGAAAAGAGTGCATTCTTTATCAATAAAATATAATCTTTACAAAGACTTGTATCTTATATGCAACATACAATTTTAAGAATATAGGCTATTTGATAACAGAACAATTCCTTTCAAACAATGTTTTCTCACTCTTAGTCACCAAGGACCTGTGTTTATTATTTGGAAAATACTTAGCTGTCTTTCATTTTTGAGCACCTCTGACTATACCATGATCTTTAAAAATTACAATTTAAACAGGGAATGTGAAATACATCTACAAATTTGAAGGAGCAGATGGAATGAAGATTGTGTTGCACCAAACAGTTAACTAAATTTGCTGTATGGTCAAAGTGACGTATTTCAGACCCAGTTCTGATTTTCAGCCCACTTTTGTGTTGTGACATAAGCTGTATTTTTGAATGAGAACATTCCTTTGTTTTGAGTAGTGGGTACTTTTATGAACAAAGAAGAATGAAACCCTCAAACCATCAAACCCTGAAATTACTCTTTCTAAGCTACAGCCGTGTATTTAGTTCCTCTAGATTGACACTAACCGTGTCTCTTCTCATAGAAGCAGCCTAATGGGAACCTCATAACTGCTTCAGAACTCAAACGTTATTGACTGAGAAATTCCTTTCCAAGCAAGCTTGCTTGCTTACTTTGTAGACAGTTTGTTCTTTGAGAATCTAAGTATGTAGGGAACCTTAGGGAAGGGGTAATGGTGACAGAGAAGGGAGAAAAATGTACTTCTTAATAACCAGAGGATCAAAAAAGCAACAGAATTAGTGCAGCTGTCTGTCATATTTTATGTCCCATGGACCAAAAAAGGTACTGGAATATTGGATTGCATTGATGGATCTGAAGTATAGTGATGTCCATTCTTAACAGAGAAAGACTGGAGTCTAAGAGGAATCAGCAGCAAGGGCCATACACATAGATACATGTCCCAACGAGGTACAAAGGCAGACTGTAAAAAGCTTTTAGTTGCACTTTTCAGTGTTTTTAGGAACTCAGAACAAAAAGAGATAAGCTGTGTAATTCCGGTGTCATTTTGTGAGAGCGGGAACTTCTACAGCATCCTTTGATAGACTGCAAAATCACCTGAATTGTATGCACACTCTCCTAAGCAGAAACCTGACATGGAGACCTTTCAAACTCTATTACAATTGTTCGAAACTAAGCCTTCCAGCATGCTATTACGGTATGTTTAAAATAAGTCCTTTGGTTCAGAAATATCCCTAATATCCTCCCCATTCAGAGGAGTTTAATAGAGCTTGCTGAGGCTTAAAAAAACTCTAAAAGTAAAGGTGCCTTCAAAGATATTCAGTTTTTCTGTCTGCCCACATGCATTGTCCAATAAATAATACAAAGGGTCACACATAATCGATATAACTTGGAAGTGACTCTTACGCAACTGTTGTCAAAGCTGGTTGCATTTTATTTTGGAATTCAGTAACATAATATTGTCTCTAAAATTAAATTTCTTACAGTGCGTACATAAAATAGTGATTTAAATTTAATATGAATTTCTCCATGACTATCGGATGTATTTTAAATAGACCCTTAAGGAATATATGGTTTGTTGTCAGAACATTTTATTTTCCTGAATGGTAAGAAAATGATAGAGACATGTCAAACCTTATGCAGAGCACTGTAATTAAATAATTTCAGAAAAAGTTCAATGAAAAGAGGAAAGAAGAGAAAAACTTTATTGTGATATAAATTCCATAATTTTTAAACATGGATTTGTTCTTGTAAGAAAGAATTCTGAAAATGGTATTTTTTTTCACTTGTTTTAACTTATAATACTGTAACTGTATAATAACTGAAAAATTATTTAAGTTAATATGTTCAATAATTTATATTTACTTAATATTTAATTTAAGTTAATATATATAACATACATTAACACGTAGTACATGGTTAAGTTAGTAGGTAACTATTCTGAATAATTTAGAAAACTAAGACTTAAGTTTTGAAAGTGGCATAATAAGCTACTTGGGATGAAAATGTTAAATTTCAATACATTCCCAAAAGGCTTTTACCCTTTTTATTGCACTTTCTGGCCATATCAGTTCATAAAGAACATGTGAAATGGTTGATCGACTTCAATCTGTAACATCCAGTGTCAATTTTTTTACTCAAAGTAAAGTTTTCATTTCCTATCCATACAGATTTCATCCAATTCTTATGTGCTTCTAGTTACCTCTGGCTTTATTTATTTATCTATTTTTTTTTCTCTGTCCAACTAGTATGTCTAATAACTACTGTTTTGTCTGATAACATATAATAAGGTAGTTCTGTGTTTTGTTGTTGTTGTTGTGGTGGTGTTTTTTTTTTTTTTTTTTCAGTAAGATCATGAGCTAATAAGATCATGAGCTAATACTTTGCTCTACAAATTTGGTTGTATTCAACTGTAATGACAAAAATATGCAGCTGCAGGGGAAGAGAGAGACACGTTTTAACACGTTATATATAACATTCTTCTGATTGCTGTAGTTAAAATAAACTCTTCTGTATAGTAAAAGTTACATAATTTAAATGCCCAGATGATTCTGTATTGTAACAACAACCATCTGAGGTCTGTGATATTATGGAAATCTAAGCAATTAATGTTTTTAAGGGAGCACTGGATTTAAAATCATCTTCATTAATATCCCAGAGCTTCTACTGAAAACTGTTTCATTCCAACAGACTTTCAGGTTTTGCAAGTATGATAAATATTTCTGCCACTGGAAAGAATTCTCATAACCATTCATTGCAATAAATTTGAAATGCAAAAATTCAGTTATACAGGAAGGCGGGATGAAGAGTTTCACCATTCCAGTAAATACTCTCAGATCATGGATTTTGAATATTGAAGTGGAATATATATCAGTTTGGGTAATGGAGCACATTATGTTTTTTTCAAGTAGAACTGGCTATTCACTTGCAGTGGTTCCTGCTTCTTGCAGCCAAAATACATTGACAAATGTATCAATGGTAGTAGTGCATAAAGTCATCTACTACAACATCAACTGCTAAAAGGAGAAAAATGAAGGCTGTCCAGACAATGCATGTAGTGTTTCAAACAGCTTTATTGGATTTCAAAGATTTGAAAAATACTAAGGAAAATTCATTCAACAGAGGATCTCGTGGCTGTCCTTCAGATAAAGTCACATTCATTCATGAGAAGTGAGCTTGAGTAAAAGCAAATAAGGCCTGTAGAAAATCATGTGTATCTGGCACTTAAGAAACTTTACTTTCCTGCTTCAAAGTTTAAAATAATGATGATGATGACAATGATGATGATGATGATGATGATGATGATGATGATGATAATAAAAATTATGAGGAACTTTCATTCGCCTTTTACAGAGGTGTATATACTAGGATTCCTCTCAATTTTGTCCATTTAGCTTTTCTGTGGTCTGGAGGAAATACAGAGTGTAGAGGAATTTGTCTCAATTATTGTCACTTAAGTGTTAAGGTATTTCTAATTTCATAGCAATTTTACTATTATTTATGTTAGATGAGTTTCCCAGAGTCTACAGTTATCCTTCCCTCCAAAATGTCCACTATGTCACTAAAATTGGAAATTGCAATCCTCTTAATTTTAGCTGCAGGTATTATGAGATAAGACGGCAACTTGCCAACTGTTGTCAGACTAAGTCTCTATTCTTGCAGAAACTTCAAAGAAGGTATTTGCTACTGGCAAAATATGGGGTTTGTTTCATAACAGATATTCATGGCCTTACACCAAGTACAGTGAAGTGCTGTATAAGGTAATTCTGTTGCTGTGTTTTACTGATAACCCAGCTGCCATGGTTTCTGGATGAGCATCAGAACTCTTCAAAATTCTGTATTGTTTCGTCATTGTTTTGGTTTGACAGCTGGGATAGTGTCTACACCAGGTTGAAAGAGTCCGCTTTCCAAAATTCCAGTTATATTCTACAGTCTTATCTGAAAGAAAGCTGCTTCTCCGCTGTATGGATATGAAACAGCTCAGTTGGGAATGCTTAGGGAATGTGGGGGACTCAAGGGAGTCATGGTTCCTTAAAGAGGGTACTTCTCACACATTTATGCAGACATTAAGCATGCAGAAGGCTGAACATCATCAAAACAGGTAGTGCCAAATCGGCTTGAAGCCACTGCCAGAGCTTCTTGCCAGCATTAGCATTTACAGTGTATCTCTGTACGCTGGCATATTTAACAAGGTTGGAAAACAACTACAATATTTCCTTACTCTAAGCAAATATGAAACACTTTGGATTAGAAGGCATGATAGCTTCAAATAGTTTTTTTTTATTTTTATTTTTTATTTTTATTTTATTTTTTTTCCTTTTTAAAGTCATTCCAGTACTATCACTCTTATATTATATATAATATAAGCAGCCCCCCAAAACATGCTCTGCTCTCAACTTTTGCAAGGGTCATTGTTTTATCTTACCTGTCTCACTAGATACTTGCTGAGTGTTTGATTTCATGGAGACCTTGTATTGTAGAATCATAGAATATCCCAAGTTGGAAGTGACCCACAAGGAACATCGAGTCCCACTCCCGGCTCTACACAGCACCCCCCAAAAGTCATACCATATTTCTGAGAGTTTTGTCCAAATGCTTCCTGAACTCTGACAGGCTTGGTGCCATGACCACTTCCCTAGGGAGCTTGTTCCAGTGCCTGATCACCCTCTTGGTGAAGAGCCTTTTCCTAATATATAATGTGAACCTTCCCTGATGAAGTTTCATGCCATTACCTCAGGTCGTTTTGCTGGTCACCTCGTAGATCACCTAGTTAAAACCACCTCCAGCCACACATCACTGTGTTGTTCTGTTACTTTTGTCATTGAAGAGTTGTAGTGACCTTTCTTTTCCAGGAGAAAGATTACCCCCCATATGCTGTCTCCACAGACTACTATGATTCATTCATTCTTTGAAATTGACCGCCAGATATCAGTGATTATGCCTACCTTTATGTGTAAAGCTCAATGAATGATGTTCTGCATTAAATACAATTTTGTTTAGACAATCCATTTAGCCAGTCATACTTTCTCATTTTACTATTTTATAAAAATCCTAATAATGTTTTAACTGTATCTTGTAGTATGGGAAATCCATTTACCACAGACTACAGCACCAATTAACTCATTTGGCATTTGTGTACTTTCGAGGAGGGTTACAAATATGGTGAAGTATCTAGAGGGGGACACAGATGAGGAATGGCTGAAGTCCCTTGGTTTGTTCAGCCCTGAGCAGAGCAGGCTGAGGGGAAGCCTCATAGCGGCCTGCAGCTCCCTCACGAGGGGAGAGGAGGGGCAAGCGCTGAGCTCTGCTGTTTGGTGACCAGCAATAGGACCTAAGTGAATGGCATGGAGCTGGGACAGGGGAGGGTCAGGCTGTGTATTAGGGAAAGGTCCTTCACTGAGAGGGTGGTCAGGCACTGGAACAGACTCCCCAGGCACCAATCCCGCTGGAGTTCAAGAAGCATTTGAACAAAACTATCAGACATATGGTTTGATTTTTGGGTGGTGCCGTGTGGAGACAGGAGTTGGACTCAGTGACCTTTGTGTGTCCCTTCCAACTTGGAATATTCTATGATTCTAAGTTTTACTGAAATAGTAATATATACTTTTTGAGAAATCCCAGTGGTTCTCTGAAATATCTGTACCTTTGTTGCTGAAAAATGTAGCATAACTTATTAAAACCATGTGCTGTGTAGTATGCCCTCTTTTCCTGTTGATAATTCTGTTTCACTTCTTTGATCTTCCTGTATCTCTTCTGTGATTTTACAACAATATTGGTTAGCTGGTTAAGCATTTTCCAATGTCAGCTGGGCCATTGGAAAGTGTACTGAGGAATGGTACCTGAGTTACTGAGTATGTTATTACCTGATGACCCATATTGTGTGCACCACATGATAGGAAAGGAAATCACACAACCTCCCACTTTCCTAGCACATTAAAAATATAATAATATAATCATGTATGAGAGGATACACTGGTTTCTACACTACTATCCACAGAATATAAACGACAAACAGCCTGCATACTCCAACATTCCTTTGCTACCTGAGCCATGCAATGCTTTCTTCCAAAATTTCTTGTAACTTAGTGAGCCCAAGGCTTTAGACAGCTATAAAAACTCAAGTCTTGCATGCTGGGAAACAACCTTCCCGGTATTTAGTCCTGCAGTGCATTTTATTACTCCTTACAGCTGCTACTCAAGAAAAAAATGATGTTGTAATCCCAGTCCTAGGAGCACAGAAGGATAACCTGGGGACTGGAATAAATGAATTTCTGGTCTGATTGTGCTGGAAGAAGAGTTGTTGCCTGGAGAATTTCCCAGTAGGAACACATGGAGAAACATGGTTGAGTAACTTCTGACAGACACATAGGATAGTGCCATTTAAAGGAAATTAAAGCTAGTAGAATGAAGGTCAAAGATAACAACCAATGGCCAGGAAAAGTTTGTCTGATGTAGGGATACTGTAATGAGCTGACCCAAAACTTGATCTGAAAAAATGTCAGTTTACAACACATGGTCCACAATGGTACTGTGAGGAATATTATGACAGTCTGCACTTTGGGTTAACATTGAAACCAGGTGTCTAAGAAAATAAATTGAACAAGACACCACATTCCAGGGTTGGTGTGTTGATTTTTCTTACCTTCCTTCCCTGGCTATTTGACAGCACTTATCACAGCAACGTAGTGCATCACAACTCTTTCATTACTTGGAACAAACTTGGCCCCAAAAAAGTCTGTTATTGCATCTGAAGAAAACAGACAGACAAAAAAAAAAATCCTTAGAAGAAATCTGTGTTTAACCATGTATGCAGAAACCCAGAATTTTACTGTCACTGGTATCTCGTGGACTTCATGGTGCTACACCCAAAATAGGCCAGGTGGAATACAAGATGCTGACAGGGGGAGTGACATGCCAGAATGGCAGGTCACACCTATCCTCCACAGTACAGAGAGCAATGCAATAGCCAAAATTAATTGCTCTGGTGTAAAAAGCTCTATTTCAATATAGAGATTCATTTCAGCCACAAGCCACACAATAGTCCTGGTACTGAGCAGGGAGTACCAACTGCCAACCTTGTTAGTATTCCTGTTGGCTGGTAAACATCTGACCTTCAGTCATAATCAGTCATAAAAGCAGCTAGATGTTAATATCCCAGTCTTGTCTTGTGCTCTTTCAGAGTAGACTCATAGTTCACACAGCAAGAACAGAATCAATGAAATAAGAAGCAATGGACAAAATGATTTCCCCATGTTACCCACTGTAAGATAGTTTCCAGAATATCCATTTTCCATAGCAACTCCTGGTGCAAAGACATAGCAAGGTATATGACCGCACAGAGGTTGAACAACATAACGAGAATTCCATTTGATTGTAACATCATTGACTTGAGTGGAAATGTACACCATTTACCAGTGACCAGGTCAGCCCACTGGCTTGCTTTAAAACAAAAAAAGAGAACTGAAGTGTAAACACATCTCACAGCATAAAGAGTCTATTCCTCAACCTAATTTCCAATGGCTTTTAACAACATCAGAAGATGTTGTAAGCAACTTTGTCCCCAAGCCAAAGCTCAGGAACCACTAGTCTATATTTTCAGTTCTAAATTTCCGTAAGTTTGGTCATTTCTTGAAATACTCCCCATAGAACACATTTCACACATTTAGCACGGTATATTTCTCTTTCACACTCAATCTAAAAATAAATGAATAAACAAATAAATCATCTAGGACAAGACCCATTTCTCAAATATATTCCCAGCTAGAATACCAAGAAGTACTTTGCTGTTGGTTATATTGGAGTATATAGCTATTATATCTACCACTGAAAATCCAGAAAACTTCATAAGTATTCAGGGTGGGGTGGAAAGAGATAACGTGTTTTCAAGGGAATTTTCAGTCAAGACAAACTATTTCTCATTCTAACATTGCATTGTGAAAGGAATATTTTCTGTTAATCACTGCTGCATCACAGACTGAAATCATGTTTCTCTCCAGGTCTCCATACCTGCTTTTGTTGTGTTAACCTCTCTACATCTCTGACTTTTCATGGGTCTAAATATATATCTGGAATGGAAGCAGGGAGTCCCTGAGGAGTGAGAATATTATAGAATGGGAAAGGTTTAGAGGCATACAGCTGTTCCCTGTGACTTACTGACAAGCCTTAAAAAGGTAAAACAGCTTTAAAGATTATAAACTTTACCATCCACTGTCGCACTGATGGATTTTTCAGGATTGTAATTGATAGGAGAAAATAACCTTGTATTTTTGAAACAGCATAAATCATGTTTTAGTGTTAAAAAAAAGTTGTCCTCAAGTAAATAGTCAGTCTTCCAGTTAATTTCTGAATCTTTATTTCCCTCTAGTACATCCAGAATATTACTGTTTAGTAATGGAATAGCATAAGGAAGATCCTAACTGCTAATTGCTATGATCTCTGGAATCAGGAGGAAAAAAAGCAAAAAAATGAAAAGCTCAGTATCAAACATCTACCTCATTTACTTATAATTGCATGAACAGATGTTTACTCCAAGAATTGTTTACTCAACATAAGATGAAGTTTACCCTGTAACTTGTACTAATTATCACTGTAGGGAAATGAAATTTTCTGGTAATGTACAAAACATTAAAAACAGTGTTTGGATCTGTTTCCTTGCATACCACTTAAATACATAGATATATTAGAAAGTAAAGCAGCAAAGAAATAAATTTAATTTCATCCATTTTGATGGCTATAGTTCATGCATCGCCTCTGCTCAAGCAGCATCATAGCAGAGTGTCATAACTGCTTCTAGAGAACTCAAACATGGAAATTCTGCTTTCTGCCAGATAGGTTAGCAGAACACTGAAATTACTAATACTGATTTTTATTGTCTGAGACGAGACACAACTTACAAAGTCAATCAAACTTGCTTGGGCTTGCCCTAGACTAAGAGTATTTTTAAGAATTCTAAAAACAGTTGCAAATTATGCTAGATGGAACTTTTAAATACCTGTTCAAAGCTTTTAAAGTCTTCAGTTATTGCTGTCATATTTTGTTGATAATAAGCAATTAAAAATCTAAAAGTTAAAGGATAATAAACAGAACACAAAAACTACCTTCCATATAAATATTGCAGGTGCCATTCAGAATTGCACTCATTCAATCCAAATTTCAGGGTTTGTATTAGATGACATGCTCATATGGATGGCACAGACCTGAAACAAAAAGGATTACAAGGTGCCATTGAGCCATGCAGCAAGATGCATTAGAAATGACACTCCTAATGTAGAAAGCCTTGGACAGGTTTCAGGTAACAAAAGGAGTCTCTATATTCTGACTTGATTATCTGCATCTATTACTTCCTAGAATTGCTATTGAATGCCAAGAAAAATATTGGAATTAAAGGAATGTAATCAAGAAAACAGTCACAGAATCAAAGGATCACGGATTGGCCAAGGCAGGAGAGACCTTAGGAGATATGTGGTCAAACCTCCATGCCACCCAGAGCAGGAAACTTTTCAATAACTCCAAGGAGGGAGACTCCAAAGCCTCTCTAGATAAGCTGTGCCTTTTTTTCAGTCACCCTTACGTAAAAGTGTTTCCTGATATTCAGGCTTAACTTCCTGTGTTTCAGTTTGCACCCATTGGCTCTTGTCCTGTCACTGTGCACCAATGAAAAGAACCTTATTCCCTCTTCTTTACACCCTATACATTGATAAGATCTCCCCTGAGCCTTCTCTTGTCCAGGCTGAACAGTCCCATCTCTCTCAGCCTTTCCTCATGAGAGAGGTTCTCCAGTCTCTTCATCATCTTTATGTCTCTTTACTGAACTCTTTCCAGCAGCATTATAAACTTCTTGTGACAGGGAGCCTAGAACAAGATACAACTCTCCAGGTATGGCCTCAGCAATGATGAGTAGAGGGAAAGGATCACTTCCCTTGACCTGATGGCAGCCCAGGATACCATCAACCCTCTTTGCTGCAAGTGATCATTGCTGGCTCAGGGTAAACTTAGTGTCTGTCAGAAACCCCAGGTCCTTTTCTGCCAAGCCACTTTCCAGCTGCAAGGCCCATAGCATGTAGTTGTTTCTCTCCAGGTGCAGGACTGCCCTTTGCCTTGTTGAACTTCACAAGGTTCCTGCAAACCCATCTCTCCAGTCTGTTAAGGCCCCTCTGAATGTCAACACTGGTATAGTGTTGACTGGTATATCAGCCATTCCTGCAGACTTGCTGAGGGTACAGTCTGTCCTTCATCCAGATTATTAATAAAGATATTAAACAGGATCAGGCCCCTAGGATACACCACTAATTAATGGTCTCCAACTAAACTTCATGCCACTGATCACCACCCACTCGACCTGGCCAAGCAGCCAGTTCTCACCCTACCTCTGCTGATCCAGCCCATATTTCATCAGCTTCTCTATGAGGATCTTATGGGAGACTGTTGAAAGCCTTACTGTCTAGATAGATGATATCCACTGCTCATCTACCAAGTCAGTAATGTCATCATAGAAGGTTATCAAGTTAGTCATGCATTGCTTTCCCTTGATGAATAAATTCTCACTCCTCCTAATGACTTTGTAGTCCTTCGTGTGCTTGAAAAATAGTTTCTGGGATTAGCTGCTCCATCACATTGCCAGAGATCGAGGTGAAGCTGACTGGCCTCTACTTCCCTGGGTCCTCCTTCTTACCCTTCCTGAAAACAGGAGTGACATTTGCTTTCCTCCAGTCCTCAGGCTCTTCTCTCAGTAGCAATGATCATTCAAGATTACCAGTAGTGGCCTCTCAAAGACTTCAGACAGCTCCCTTAACATTTGTGAGTGCATTAGAACAGGGCTTATGTATTTATATATGCCAGGTTTGCTTATGTAGTCCCTTATCTGATCCTCTTCCACCAAAGTTTCATTTTCTTACCTTCAGCCGTTTCCTCAGTTCCTAAGGGAAACTCCTATCTTTTTCTTATTACAAAACAACAACAACAACAAAACAAACACACAAAAAGACTTCCATACTTTTTGAACTCAGAGCTGTTATTATGTAGCTAAAGTTTTATGCATTTCAGCTAGAGATTTTCGTCGAGTTCTAAATCCACAGCAAGGAAATTTTGTGTGAAACAATGATTTGAAAGTTTTATTCAAAAATTTGCATTTTTTTTTTCACGCAATACCTGAACAACCTATTAGTTGTTTGTAGAAGTGACCCAAATTTATGGTAACTCAGGATGCAAATGCCAATAAAAATGCTACAGTCATTATGGTAAAACAGACTGAAATAATTTCTTATTTTAATAAATAAGAAGTGACTGCATGAATCAGATTATTTTGTATGTTTGTGTATATGATTCCTTCTGAATTTATATTTATGTTAGGAAAAGGCATTCTGTACTGGGTTGGCAATGTACATATAAGTCAGGAAAAGTAAAAAAGCAACATGTGAGTTACTTTTTAGATGCCATTTGCTGAAGGGTCTGCAAAGTGAGACAGCACTTATAGAAGGGTCTGACAATGAAGAACAAAGTGGAAATAGCAGTGGATGATTACTGACTTGGTTTGCAAAATATGTCTGCAACTGCTTCTTACTATCCAAGAGAAGAATAGCAGTGCAAAGCTGTACTGTCTTGCTTCATCACTGTTATGTCAGTACATCACTGAGCTCTGAGACAAACTGTGCTGCTGCCAGACATCTTCACTGGAAAATAATATGTTTTGTGGGGAGCTTCAGTGTCTATTAGCTCACATGGAGCACAGTGATGTACAAGGTCACTGTCTGGTGCACTAATATTCTCATAGCTCAGGGCTCCTTTTCCATAATCCTTCTCTACCCATCCTGTAATTTAATATTAAAAAAATAAAAAAAAAATAATCCCACAGCCCATCAGACTCCATTTTTTTTTCTTACTGTCATTTTGCCATCAAAACCCTATGGATTCTACATATATCAATCAAATGTTTATCTCAGTCATTACAGAGATGCTCCATGGTGATAATAATAGTAGAGGTAAAGAAATAGGTTAGCCTGAGATTTTAAATTATCTTCTCTTCTCCTATGCTTTTAATCCCTCCTTTAGATAAATTTTTGCTCACACTGTGTCCTTCTGGAAGCTTGCCTGTATTTAACTTGGGAATGTAACTTGCCCTTTCTCACCAGACCTGAGTTTGAGGAAATCTTTGACATCTTTTATGGCCTAGGCATTATTATGAAGCTCATATTTTATTTATTTATTCATTTATTTAATTATTTATTTAGTTTTTCCCCAGAAGATCTTTGGGAGTAGATACAGAAAGGAAAAAAAAACAAACAACAAAAACAACAAAAACAACAACAATAAGGTTCTTAATAGCTCCAGGTTTGTCTTAGGTTAGAACTGAAAGAAGCAAACCTGAAAAAGGAAGTTGAACAAACTCTATAAGTAACTCAGTAGCTGTTGCTCCCCTGTTTGAAGGATAACCAATATATTAACAAAGGAGAAGCTGTGCAGTATGACTGATTATGAAAAGAGTATATGAAAACAAATATTAATGTTAGTTGCACAACGTTACTTCCATACATCTAAATTAATTTTGTATTTTTTTTAGGCTCTCAGCAGTGGCTGTCCTTTAGTAAGGTATATATGCGGATCTCTGTACTGCAAAGTTCCCTTAATATTATTTATTTTTAAAGTAGGCAATGTCAATGTCTTTTTTTTTTTTTTTTTAGAAAACATGTTTCATATTATTTGTAAGAATTAAAAACATTTAAAAGTTTGAAATAAGATCTTCCAAGGAAAATATAAATGAATTTTAAAAAATGAACAGCTACTAGAATCATCAAATATTGGAGAACACTGGGCACAAAAATGAAAGTGTACAATAACATTCTAATTTTCTATCTAGTGAATAAACATCAGATTTCATCGAGCATGACCATAGATATATGAGAAACTTCCCAAAAGACTGGAATTTTTTAACATCCTTTTTTCAGCAAGAAATATCCAGCTGATTTTACACTTTTAAAAGTTAACATTATATATGACACATGGAAGATCACATGGAAGAAAACCAGACCGCATGGAAGAAAAGAATCATAGAATGGTATAGGTTGGAAGGTATCTAGTTCCAAACCCCCTGCCATGGGCAGGGATGCCACCTACTTTATCGGGTTGCCCAGGGCTTTGTCCATTCTGGCCTTGAACACCTCCAGGGATGGGGTATCCACAACTTCTCTGGGCAACCTGTTCCAGTGCCTCACTACTCACGGTAGATAATTGCTTCATAATATCTAATCTAAAATTAGATATTAGAAAGTAAGTAACTTTAAATTGTGAGTTTTCCTGAAATTTCATGTGGAACTCTTGAAATGTCAAGAAAAATAGTGAAACCCCAGCACAGAATTTTGTTCAAATAGTCCTTAGTTTTGGAATATATGACCTCCTGACGTCCCTTACATCATGCATTATTCTGTGTTTTCAGACTTTACCTTCAAGAAGATGCTGATTGATAAAAGCATGGTTGCCTCTGATACGGTCAGAGACCCTATACACTAAGGAGTAATCACATGTCTATAATTTCCCTGAATCAACAAATGACTTTAGCTTTTAATTTAATACTATCTGAATTCTATATCAGTTCAGAGAAGTCCCTGAATGTTTGATTTTTTTTTTCTTTTCTTTCTAAGGAGGATTGGTGCTCGCAGTGACATACATGTAGTTCATAGCCCCATCTTAGTTAAAATAATTTTTGTGACAGTATCAGAAAACTGTAGAAATTCCACAGATGTTCTTCAGTAGAACACCTGAGTTTGAATGTGGTACAGGAATCTCAAAACAACTCTGTCCTAAATGAGAGCCACATAAGTTATAGCAGTGAAAAGGAGCAAACTATTAATTTTTTATTACCTTTCCAAGGAAAAGTTGGAGAAAATCAAGCCTGATCACAGACAAAAATGTCTTTATTTGCTGTATGACAAACATTGCAATCTGTGTGTTGGAAAAACAATAGCTCTGGATAAAAGTATTCAGTTTGCAGGATGTTCAAAATATTTCAGAGAAAAATGCATTTAAGTAAACTTAGAACATTATGAAAACAGTTCTTATTCTTGCCTGTGATGGTTTTACTCAGGTGGGTGGCCGAGCTCTACCACAATCGCTCTCTCACTCCCCCTCCTCAAAGAGGAACGGGGAGAAAATACGATGAAAAGGGCTCAAGGGTTGAGATAAGGACAGGGAGATTGTACAGTAATTATTGCGACAGGCAAAACAGACTTAGCATAGGGAGATAGTAAGATTTATTGCTTATTACTAACAAGTTAGAGAAGTGAGAAACAATGGAAAGAAACCAAAAGCACCTTCCCCCCATCCACCCTCTTTCACCTCCTCCCCCTGAGCGGTGCAGAGGAATGGGGGAACAGGGGTTATGGTCAGTCTATAGCGTTTTTTCTCCGCTGCTTTTTCTTGGTCACTTTCATCCCCTGTGTTGTGGGGTCGCTCCCATGGGATGCAGATCCGACGTGGGTTTCCCACATGCAGAAGCTCTTCAAGAACTGTTCCAGATATGGGTCCGTACCATGGGGTCCATCTCTCAGGAGCAAACTGCTCCAACCTGGGCCCCCCACGGGCAGCAGCTCCTGCCAGGTCACCTGCTCCTGTGTGGTCTCCTCTCCATGGGCTACAGCTCTGGCCTGGAATCTGCTCTGGTGGGGGTCCTCCACAGGCCGCAGCCTCCGTCAGTGCAGGTCCACCTGCTCCACGATGGTCTCTTCCACGGGCTGCAGGGGGACATCCTGCTTCACCATGGTCCTCACCACAGGCTGCAGGGGACTTCTGCTCTGGCTCTTGTAGCACCTCTCCCCCTCATTCTTCACTGACCTTGGTGCCTGCAAGGTTGTCTCACTCTCCCAGCTGCTGTTTGGTGCAGCGTTTTTTTTTTTTTTTTTTTTTTTTTTTTATTTCCCCGCTGTCTTAAATATACTCTCACAGAGGCGCAAACAACATCATATATTGGCTTGGCTCTGGTGAGCAGTGGGGCCCTTACCAAACATGGGGCAGCTTCTAGACCCTTCTCACAGAAGCCACCCCTATAACCCCCTGCTACCAAAACCTTGCCACATAAACCCACTACATTTCCTCTTGTCTTAGCATATCTTCTATTTACTTACCAGAGTTGTTGTTTTTTTATTGTTTTTAAATACTATTATTATTATTATTTTATTTTACAGGAAACTAAAAGTAACAAAGGTGGCATATATGTAAAACAAGAAATCATATCCTGTATTTTTCAAGTTACTCTTTCCTGGGGTATAGTCTGTGAAATATGCTAATTTAATATGGGAGACAGTACTAAATACTATGCAAGATCAACTCTGCACTGAGCTGTTCCTGATCTTCCTGAAGCCAGCCACTTAAGACTCTCAGAAATAAAACAAAAAAATTACAATATGAAAAACTATGATTGAACACCAGTACTGGAGTCCAAGTTTGCATTCAGTTAGAATGTGTCTTTAACTCAGTGTTGCATAACATAAAGAAGTTGTTGAATTTCCATCAAACAGCTCTTGATACAGTCATTTACTATGGTAATTTACCAGCCCTAGCCCTTCTGGAAAGCTTATGTAGCTGATGGTGGTATTTGATCTAAAAAAATACTGTTGTACAAAAACTGATCTTTAAAAAAGGTCTTTGGTGAGAGCCAGAAAGGTCTTCAAATGCAGTAATGCTTTCTAGTTTTTCTTCTCATACATTATTCTGTGTGAGAAGGAAATCTAAGTATATTAATTGGCTTATTACTTGAAATAAGCAGAGACTTTATATAGAAATATAGGCTGCTGAAATCTTTATATCATTGATATTTATAATTACTGGAAGGATTTAGTTTATATTCTGACTTGGGGTTGGTCCTTGAGTATTTAGACAGCATTTCAGCACTTTTGGTCTGAAAGAATAAATGAAACTTCGGAGGGAGGAAGTTATAAGTTCTAGTGAAGCCTTCTGCATTAATATGCATTTTCAGATTTTTTACCAAGTTCTAAAAAAAATTAGTGCTACTTGTCATCAAAAAATAATAACAAGAGTTGGTTACATTTTTGAAGAACATATATAGAATAAAATTGTGGTTTAAGAGAAATCTATAGAAATTTCGTCATGACTTCAGCAGAAGCTAGGACTCAGGAGTTTTTAAATTTAAATAATTCTAAAGATTAATTGCATTTTACCATGCCAACACAAGAACATAATGTGATCAATAATGAGAAGAAAGGCTGTAAAAGCAACCTGGTCTAGTGGAAGGTGTGGGAAGGCTGGAACAAGAAGATCTTTAAGGTCCCTTCCAAAACAAGACATTCTGTGAATAACCTATAGAGAGCAATAAACTGTGGTATTATTGTTTAATTGATGTAATTGCTCAATAAAACATGAGATTAGAACACATCATAAAGATGGGAGGCAATATTTTAAGGTAACGATCACTGTTGCCAAAAAGCTAAAAAATTTTGGGTTGACAAATTAGCAAAGAAGACAGAGAAAGCAAAAAGGGGAGAACTTTTAAAGCAATATGAAATATTTTTTAGTCTAATGTCTTAAAAAAATAGAAAATTTCTACATTGGGTTAAAAACAAAACAAAACAAAACAAACAACATAGCTTTAAAGTTTTAAGAGAACTGTCCATCTTAAACATATGTTATGTTGCCTGATCCAAAGCAAAGAATGTAAGGAATGTTTTTAAACAATTTTGACCTTAGGTACTTTGAAAATAAATAATCGTATGGTGTGGGGGTTCCCAGGATCTTCAGGCAGATATAACCTGAAGAAAGCTGTGTTCAGGATCCAAATGGAGTGGATCATGAAGTCATGAAGTCATCAGCTGAAGTCATGACTGTAGAGTGGATCCAACTCAGGAGCAAGTTTATCTCAAAGGATTACAGCCAATGGAAAGGACCAGGCTGGAGAAGACAAAAAGTGTGAGGGGGAAAGAGCAGCAAAGATGAGCTGTTAGACTGGCCCCAACCCTCATTCCCAATCCCCTTGCAACACTCGGGGGGATGAGGTAGAGGAGTTGGGGATGAAGGGATGAAGTTGAGCAAGGATGAAGGAACAGGAAGGGGTGGGGGAATGTGTTGCTTTATTATTATCATCGTTATTATTTTTATTGTTATTATTATTTTTATTGTTATTATTGTTATCATCATCATCATTGTTATTATTATAAAACAACAATAATAATTATTAATAATCAATCGTAATTAACAATTTTCATCCCCAAATCTATTCTAATTTGCAATAAATTAAATATTTTTTCCCCAAGTCAAATCTGCTTCGCTTATGATTATAATTGGTGATCTCCCTGTCCTTATTGCCATCCATAATATTTTTCACCTTATTTCTCCCCCTGTTCTGTTGAGGAGGAGATGTGAAGGAATGTCTGGGTTGATTGGGCAGCCAGCCAAGGTTAACCTACCACAATAATGAAGCAGTCAACTTAGTATAATTTTTCTTTGATAACCTGACACAGTCTAGTGATTCTGTCTATCTAGTGATTCCATCTAGTGATGGGCTGAAACCAACCATATGAATTTCAACAAGGCCAGG
Source organism: Netta rufina (assembly GCF_964035555.1). NCBI lineage: Eukaryota > Metazoa > Chordata > Aves > Anseriformes > Anatidae > Netta > Netta rufina. Next base: position 82,681,683 of record NC_140124.1, on the reverse strand, counting down.
TGCCGAGTCCTGCACCTGGGGCACAACAACCCTAAGCAGAGCTAGAGGCTGGGAGATGAGTGGTTGGAAAACTGTCTGGCAGAGAAGGACCAGGGGGTATTGGTTGATAGTCGGCTGAATATGAGCCAGCAGTGTGCTCAGGTGGCCAAGAAGGCCAATGGCATCCTGGCTTGTATAAGAAGCAGTATGGCCAACAGGGCTAGGGAGGTGATCGTCCCCCTGTACTCGGCTCTGGTGAGGCTGCACCTCGAGTACTTTGTTCAGTTTTGGGCCCTTCACCACAAGAAGGACATGGAGGTGCCCGAGCGAGTCCACAGAAGAGCAACAGAGCTGGTGAGGGGCCTGGAGAACAAGTCTTATGGGGAGCGGCTGAGGGAGCTGAGCTTGTTCAGCCTGGAGAAGAGGAGGCTCAGCAGCAACCTTATCGCTCTCTATAGGTACATTAAAGGAGGCTGTAGCGAGGTGGGGATTGGTCTGTTCTCCCATGTGCCTTGTGACAGAATGAGGGGGAATGGGCTAAAATTGCACCAGGGGAGGTTTAGGTTGGATACTAGGGAAAACTTCTTTACTGATAGGGTTGTTAGGCATTGGAAGTGGTGGAGTCACCATCCCTGGAGGTCTTTAAAAGATGTTTAGATGTAGAGCTTAGTGATATGGTTTAGTGGAGGACTTGTTAGTGTTATGTTAGAGGTTGGACTCGATGATCTTGAGGTCTCTTCCAACCTAGATTATTCTGTAATTTGTGATTCTGCGATTAAGTGAGATAACAGTATTTTCAACACAGAGTTAAAGTTATCTTAGAGGAAACCCAAATACAATTACCATCAGAATATGAATGTCAATTAATAGAATTAAAATGCAGAACTTAAACACATATGGAAATTAATTAAATGCTCTCCTGGTACCAACTGGGTACCTCACTACAGTTTTAATATCTAAAGTAAAAACATTCAAATACTGACATACTGATCTACTTAACTGTGATCTATGCAGGGAAAGGATTTGAGTTAACAGCTCCCATCCTTACAAGACTGCCACTGTTCAAACTCTGCACTCTGAAATTTGCTGAATACCAGCTCTGCAGACTCCAGAAATTCTCCTTCAAAGAAAACCTAAGGGCTTTCTTTAAATCCCAAGAAAGCCCCAGGAGATTGCTACATTTCTTTCCTAGGTAGAACCAAAGAATTGCAAGAATAATCTGTTCATACTGCAGAATCTCTTTATACAGCAGAAAAAGCTCCAGATTTATTTGGAATAATAAATATTAATAGTCCTGTATTCTAAGTTATTTAATAAGCTTATTACTTTATCATGTTGTTACAAGAGATGTTGTGCTGTATGCCTCTGTTCAGCTGAGTAGCATTCAGTGGAGGACTCAAAAAAATGTATCGCTCCTCTTTTTCCCGCCTCTCCTAATCTCAGAGATATAACCACAAAATGCGTTTTGTCCTTTGGCAGAATTACTTTGAAGAAAATAAGGGTTTCCACATATTCACAAACCTTTCACATCCAGGACAATTCTGGATCAAAACATTTCTCTGACACATATTTTACATTAGTATTTTAGCAAGGAAATGTTTTCCATTCCCTTTGTCAATTTCCAAAGCCATATACGCTTTTTATGTTTCCTGGTATGCCCTTTGTCTGAATTCCATAGCAAAATTACCATATTAATAATTTATATAGAATAACTTAGTAACTACAAAAATTGATAGGTTTTTAAAAACATGGAGGGAAGATTAAATAAGCAAGAAAGATGAATACAAAAGATCTTATGAAATACATTAACCTGAAGTTGAAATATTTCAAATTTGGCATAGAATAATTTAGACCCCATAGGAATGGCACATACTTTGGTGATTCATGCTACAAGAAGATAATACCATTATAGTAATTTGTCTCATGGTGAGAATCTATGTTTTCAAGCTGCTAATAGTACACTTCAGTAGTCTTAGAGAATAACTACTGACAAGTGGATTTCTAAAGACAAGCTACCAAATTAACTGGAGAATTGGAACTGTCTGAGTATGTGAAAAAAATCTGGTCACTTACTATATCTTTATATTATGTCCAGTTATTTAAGGAGTAAAATACACATAAAGGAACATAGTGATATTTTACAGCAGATAATTAATCTCAGGGGCTTTTATCTGTGTCAGACCAATAATACCAACTGTAAGCTCAGCAGTCTAATTTTAAAATATTTTTCCTCATTGTTGTTTTAGGAAATAGCTCTCAGAGTTGATTCTGTTTTCCAAAATAAATTCTATAATATCTTTCTAGCTTTAAAGATGCTCTTGTTATCAAAATATATTTGTTCATACCTAGCAAAAAACTGACAGTAACACACATAACTGAAGACGTATATAATTTAGTAAAATCAGTTTAGAAATACTTCTAGAGCTTTAGTGAATCATAGTCTGAAAAGTCCAAACTGTTGAATTGGTTGGAGAAGAAAAAGTCTTGTGTTAGCAGTAGTGTGATAAACAAAACAAAACAAAACAAACAAACAAACAAAAAACCACAACTGTATACCCTGCCCTTGGGACATGGTGATGTGAAAGATAAAATTAAGCTTCTGAATTTTTCATCAAAATTCATCCAAATTCAAGTACTTATGTTATGTTGGTTAAAAAAAAAAAAAAAAAAAAAAAAAAAGTAACTTACAGTACACAATGTCTTTGAATCTGAAGGAATGTTGAAACACCATTCCACTTGTCATTCACCTTGGTTAATCACCTTCAAAATGTCAATGAAGGGAGTTAAAATGCATTTTGGGTATCTGCATTCTGAATAGGTTGCTACTCATATAATCTCAGGTGATGTAGCACTGTCATGTGACATGAAAATGAGATTTTACCAAGAAGAAAACAAACCCATTGAGCAAGTCACCTTTTTGGCATTTCAGTTCTAACTGTCAACCATAATGAGTAATGACATTACAGATATCTTCATATATATACTTAGAGAATAAGGAGGAAAAGTTTAGACTTGAACATTGAAGCAGACTTTTTTATTGTTTAGTTTGTTGTTGTTGTTTTTATTTATGGAAAATGAGCACTCTTTTTTAATTAAATTTTATTTTATTTTATTTAACCAGAACTGAAAGTATTGCATAAAGACCTTGTGTTAGTTGTATCTCAGCTAAAGTTAGAACCACTGAAATTTTCAGAGAAAAAGCTAAAGTGTCCAAAAGGAATCAAATCTGGGTAGATTCTGATTTTCTCCTCACTCTGCAATAATTCCTGACTACACATTTAATCTTCTTGTTTTCTGAAGCCTAACATGCTACAGGAAGAAATGTTCTTTTCCTTCCTGGAAACAGGGCATCTGATTCCTGAATGGATCACAATCACCTCAGAAACACCAGTACTTTGAATTAATCACATCCAAAAGCTGGCTGGAGTCAACAGTAATTTCAGTGGAGTAAAATGATATTCAACAAAATTTGTACATGGGCTTCTGAAGACAACAATTGAAAACTGTTGTTGATAAAATATAGCCTTCAGTTCATCAAATTGCATTCTTTGTCACTCTCTTAAACAGAACATTTGGGGCATAGTGCCCATGACAGTGTTTAAATGGGATGATCCCTCTAGTTTTGGGGATAATATTTATACTAGGAATGCTTTCAGTAAATTTAGACATTCATTCTTAAGCAGTTTGGTTTGCTTGAGACAAGGCTCTTGTTAAATGCTTGGTAAATTATTTCAGTCTGCATAAGGAATTCATGGTGTTTCCAGTACAGCAATTCACAGCTCTGATTTCAAATGGAGTAGATACTTCAGGACAACTTTTGTCAACAAAACGCTCTCCTGCTTGTACTGCTGAGCGGAGTACCACATTTTAAAAATTTCATGTTTCAATGTCTTTAAAGGTTAACTATTTCCTGCTAGTTTCCTGCTATTTCCATTACTAGTTTTCACTGGAATGACAATAGGCTATTTTTTTTTTTTTTTCACAGACATTCAATGTCCATCCAAACAAACACTCCAAACACAATCATTATCCTTTCACGCTTTTACTTATTCCAGGAAATGATAGTGTAATTGTATTTGGCATTTAAATTAGCAACTTAAATAAGTAGGTCACAAAAAATTTTACTTAAGGAAACAAACACATAACATTTTATTTTTCCTCTTGCTCATAAAACCTCAAACTGGAAATAACAATAAAATATCTTAATAGAGGGGAAATGTTAACATAAATCCTAAAAAAAAAAACAACAACAACAAAAACAAACAAACAAACAAACAAAACACTAAGAAACAAGTAACGCCGAACATGTAAGTTTACCAGACTAATGTTTGCTACATGTTGTGAACATGGCCAGAAAAATCAATTATAGCCGCTTGTGTCAGCATGATTATTGATCACTGAATCATAATCCTGGCAAAAAAATTACTTCACCCAAACCTGGCTTGTCAAAACTAAAAACAAACAAACAAACAAATTTTAAAAATTAAATAATTATGGTGTTTGATTTTTTCCATTTGGCTCCAAAATAAATGAAACACAACCTTTCATAAACCACTTTCATTCATTTTCATGTCACTGAAACCTGAGTAACTGCTCCGACAATTAGCACTGAATGAACTTACAACAGAAATTACTTGTTCAAAAGCTAGAAAATGACTGCTAAATTTCACTCTTTAATGTTTACAGCAATCACTTGTAACTCCTGTTCACCACCTTAAGTCCCAAATCAGTGCACATGTAAGCAGAGGTTAATAGTTATCTCATAGGAGCTAAACTTGATGGATTTATTTTTGGTTGATATGATTGAGTCGGAAAATCTTGTTGATTAAATCCTGAAATAACACAAAATAATTCTGAGTCTTATTTGAGGTGACTTCTCTGTCTTTTAAACTATTTCTAATTGTTTTAAAGAACTTCATTTTGAACACATGTTGGTGGGCTCAAGAAACTGAAAATTGTCAGTAAAAGCTTAAAATTTTTGCAAAGCCTTGATAGTTTCTTAACATAAATTAAGGAACTTGCAGTTCCTAATTTAAGCTGACCAGAAGCTTTGGAACTGACAAGTATTTAGATGTTACATTGGTAACATTGATGCTATGTGTAAAAGCCACTTGTAGGCCTCTTAGAAAGTATTTATGAGCACTGAGCATTACTTTATAACCACTCTTACTGTCAACAGCAGAAACTTCTAGAGAAGGGCTCCACAGGATGGTCAGAAGCGTCAGCTAAAAGATAGTAAAGGGATGAAGAAAACAACAACATGGATGAGTATTACACCTCTATGACCATCTACCAAAACCAAACCACCAAACCACCAATTTTACATTCAGGGGCTAGAAGATCATCATTTGTTCCTATGTACAGTGTGTGTTTGTGTGGGTGGGTGGGGGAAGGGGGGGTAGAGGGATGTGGGAGGAGAATAAAGGAAATCTCAGAAAAGTTTCACAGTTACAAGTGCAGTAGGTTTCACCTATGTAAAAACGAAACAGAAGGGTGAGTAGAAGGTGTGGGCATGATGTGTTTGAGCAACAGGTTTAGTCTGTGCATGGTACTCAGATGTCTGGCATTGAAATGTCAAACTACTGCATAGCTAGCTCAATTCATATTTTTATTTTTTATTTTTTTTTTAATCTTTTTTTATTTTTTTTTCCCCATCTGCAAAGCAAAATACTTCCTTCTTTACAAGATAATCCATTTGTTTCACACACATTCATAGCCTTTCTCAAAGATTCATAATCAAGAAGCAAATCATAAATTAAGTAAAGCAAAACATCAACTTACTGGCATACAAAATTGGAAAACAGGTAACTTATGTTCTGCTTTATCCTTAAGGAACAGAAGTCACGGTGATTTACATACTTAATTTTTTTTTGACCAATACACATTAAAGAGCTTTCTATTCTACTGATTCTCACCTGCTGCAGTCATATTCTCTGTGCAAAGTGATGAAGTGATGCTAATGGTGAAAAATATGTCTGAAATGGTAAAAATAGAGATGGTAGATCATATTAATGGCTCAGTAAAATTGCCTGCATCCTAAAAAAATTGTCTGCATCCTTGTAGTTTGTGTTCTCCCTGGCAATGGTCTTGCACTCCTGGATGGGTTAAAATTCCATTAACTGCCTTAATTTCTTGCAGATCACCTAGCCTTTCTCTGATTTTCTTATGAAGGGCAGAGATTTAACTGCTGTAATATGGTTTTCATGGATTCTAAATTGTGGAGTCCAAATAAGAAACTGTCGTGGTTTAACCCGGCTGGCAGCTAAACACCACGCAGCCGTTCGCTCACTCTCCCCCCTCCCTCTCTGGGACGGGGGAGAGAAATGGAAAGTGAAGCCCGTGAGTTGAGATAAAGACAGTTTAATAAGACAGGAAAATAATAATAATAATAATAATACAATGATGATAATAGTACTACTAATAATAATATGTACAAACAAGTGATGCACAATGCAATTGCTCACCACCCGCTGACCGATGCCCAGCTTAACCCCGAGCAGTCCGGCCCCCTCCCTCCGGCTAGCCACCCCTATATATTGTTTAGCATGACGTCAGATGGTATGGAATACCCCTTTGGCTAGTTCGGGTCACCTGTCCTGGCTCTGTCCCCTCCCAGCTCTTACTGCACCCCCAGCCTGCCTGTTGGCAGGACAGAGCAAAAGTCTGAGGTGTCCTTGGCTTGGTATAAGCACTGCTCTGCAACAATTAAAACATCGGGGTGTTATCAGCACTCTTCTCATCCTAAGCCAAAACACAGCATTCCACCAGCTACTAGGAAGAAAATTAATTCTGTTCTAACTGAAACCAGGACATCTATCCACCCCTTATTCCATACCATTTGTGTCATGCTCAGGTTACACTCTTTTCCATACATTCTAATTAGTCACCTATAGTAGTCATGGTAGTGGTAACATACAGTATTATATAGCAATTAACATGGTACAATTCAGTTCATGGGCTATTCTCACCCAGTATTAAATCTCCTTGAGGTACACACCGGACCTCTCCGTTCTTTTGCATCACCCACCAAGTGTATCCAGGTCCCTGAGCGAAAACAATTCCACGAATGGGTTTGCCTTTTCCTGAGGCAGGAGTAGCCCAGACTGTTTTACCCAGCATATTTTTTACATGCACTACAGGAACTTTATCCCCATCTACAGTACGTAACAGGTTTGATTGGGCAGGTCCAGCTCGGTTGGCAGATCCCCTAGTATTGACTAGCCAGGTGGCCTTTGCCAAATGCGTATCCCAGTTTTTGAATGTCCCAGCTCCCATTGCTTTCAATGTAGTCTTTAACAGTCCGTTGTATCGTTCAACTTTCCCGGAGGCTGGTGCATGATAGGGGATGTGATACACCCACTCAATACCATGTTCTTTGGCCCAAGTGTCTATAAGGTTGTTTCGGAAATGAGTTCCATTGTCTGACTCTATTCTTTCTGGGGTACCATGTCGCCATAGGACTTGCTTTTCAAGGCCCAGGATAGTGTTCCGGGCGGTGGCATGAGGCACAGGATATGTTTCCAGCCATCCGGTGGTTGCTTCCACCATTGTAAGTACGTGGCGCTTGCCATTGCGAGTTTGAGGGAGTGTGATGTAATCAATCTGCCAGGCCTCTCCATATTTATATTTCAGCCATCGTCCTCCATACCAAAGAGGCTTTGACCGTTTGGCTTGCTTGATTGCAGCACATGTTTCACAGTCATGAATAACCTGTGCTATAGCGTCCATGGTCAGGTCCACCCCTCGATCACGAGCCCATCTGTATGTTGCATCTCTGCCTTGATGGCCTGAGGTGTCATGGGCCCATCGGGCTATAAATAATTCACCTTTATGCTGCCAATCCAGATCCACCTGAGCTACTTCAATCTTAGCAGCCTGATCCACCTGCTGGTTGTTCTGATGTTCTTCAGTAGCCCGATTCTTGGGCACATGAGCATCTACGTGACGTACTTTCACAGTCAGGTTCTCTACCCGAGCAGCAATATCTTGCCACAATGCAGCAGCCCAAATGGATTTGCCCCTACGCTGCCAGTTGTTTTGCTTCCATTGCTGTAACCATCCCCACAGGGCATTTGCTACCATCCATGAATCGGTGTAGAGATAGAGAACTGGCCATTTTTCTCGTTCAGCAATGTCTAAAGCCAGCTGAATGGCCTTCACTTCTGCAAACTGGCTCGATTCACCTTCTCCCTCAGCAGCTTCTGCAACTCGTCGTGTAGGACTCCATACAGCAGCCTTCCATCTTCGATGCTTCCCCACAATACGACAGGACCCATCAGTGAACAGGGCATATTTCTTTTCATTCTCTGGTAACTGGTTGTACAGTGGGGCTTCTTCAGCACGACCCACCTCCTCCTCGGGTGATATCCCAAAGTATTTGCCTTCTGGCCAGTCCATAATCACTTCCAATATTCCTGGGCGACTGGGGTTTCCTATTCGAGCCCGCTGAGTAATCAGTGCAACCCACTTGCTCCACGTAGCATCAGTTGCATGATGCGTAGAAGAGACCCTTCCCTTGAACATCCAGCCTAGTACCGGCAATCGGGGTGCTAGGAGGAGCTGCGCTTCAGTACCGACCACCTCTGAAGCAGATCGAACTCCTTCATATGCTGCCAATATCTCCTTTTCAGTTGGAGTATAGCGGGCCTCAGATCCTCTGTATCCCCGACTCCAAAACCCCAGGGGCCGACCTCGAGTTTCCCCAGGTTCTTTCTGCCAGAGGCTCCAGGTGGGGCCGTTCTCCCCGGCTGCAGTGTAGAGCACATTCTTTACATCTGGTCCTGTTCGAACTGGCCCAAGGGCTACTGCATGGACTATTTCCTGCTTAATTTGTTCAAAGGCTTGTCGTTGTTCAGGGCCCCATTCAAACTCATTCTTCTTACGGGTTACTTGGTAGAGCGGGTTTACAATCAGACTGTAATTTGGGATGTGCATTCTCCAAAACCCCACAACACCTAGGAAAGTCTGTGTTTCTTTTTTGTTAGTTGGTGGAGACATAGCTGTTATTTTGTTGATCACATCCATTGGGATTTGACGACGTCCATCTTGCCACTTTATTCCTAAAAACTGGATCTCTCGTGCAGGTCCTTTGACTTTATTTTGTTTTATGGCAAAACCGGCTTTCAGAAGGATTTGGACTATTTCCTTCCCTTTCTTGAAAACTTCCTCTGCTGTGTCACCCCACACAATAATGTCATCGATGTACTGCAGGTGTTCAGGAGCTTCCCCCTGCTCCAGTGCAGACTGGATCAGTCCATGGCAAATGGTAGGGCTGTGTTTCCACCCCTGGGGCAGTCGATTCCAAGTATATTGGACTCCCCTCCAAGTGAAAGCAAACTGTGGCCTGCACTCTGCTGCTAGAGGGATGGAGAAAAATGCATTAGCGATATCAATTGTGGCGTACCACTTGGCTGCCTTCGATTCAAGTTCGTACTGAAGTTCCAGCATGTCCGGCACTGCAGCACTCAGTGGTGGCGTCACTTCGTTCAGGCCACGATAGTCCACTGTTAGTCTCCACTCGCCATTAGACTTTCGCACTGGCCATATGGGACTATTGAAAGGTGAATGAGTCTTGCTGATCACTCCTTGGCTCTCCAATTGACGAATTAGCTTATGGATGGGAATCAGGGAGTCCCGGTTAGTGCGATATTGCCGCCGGTGCACAGTTGTGGTAGCGATTGGCACTTGCTGTTCTTCGACCCTCAGCAACCCCACAACAGAGGGGTCCTCTGAGAGACCAGGCAAGGTAGATAATTGTTTAATGCCCTCTGTCTCTAAAGCAGCTATACCAAAAGCCCACCGGAACCCTTTTGGGTCCTTGCAATATCCTCTTCTGAGATAGTCTATGCCAAGGATACATGGAGCATCCGGGCCAGTCACAATACGGTGCTTTTCCCACTCATTCCCAGTCAGACTCACTTCAGCCTCCAATACAGTCAACTGCTGAGATCCCCCTGTCACTCCACAAATATAGATGGGCTCTGGTCCTTTATAGCTCGATGGCATTATAGTGCATTGTGCACCAGTGTCTACTAAAGCCTTATACTTCTGTGCGTCTGATGTGCCAGGCCATCGAATCCACACAGTCCAATAAACTCGATTATCCCTTTCCTCCCCCTGGCTGGAGGCAGGGCCTCCCTAATCCTGGTCGGAATCTTCTTCGTTTCTGTGTTTGAAGGACTGTCTGCTGGAAGTTGGAGCAGCAAACTTTTCAGAGAATCCCTTCTTCCTGATTGTTTTCTTTTGCAACTCACGTACCCGTGCCTCTAGGGTCGCGGTAGATTTTCCATCCCATTTTCTCATGTCCTCTCCATGGTCTCGTAAGTAAAACCACAGGGTAGCACGGGGTGAGTACCCACCATATCGTCTTCCTTGTGTGGATGAACGACTACCCCTGATAGCTGAGACACTGCTCTGTACAGGTACGGAGGAGAATAATCTCTCTTCAAGTTGGTGAACCTTTTCAGAAAGTTTCTCCACAGTGTTCTCTTTTGGTCGGTGGACACTGGTTGGTTCAGGTGGGGATGAAGATAGATTCTCTTTAAGTTGGTGGAACTCTTCAGAAAGTTTCTCCACAGCTGAGACGCAGGCCTGTAAGGAAGAGGGGAGACTTTCTTCGTACTGCCGGAGTTGTTTAGCCGCTTCACCCACTGTGGGTTCCTCATCCTCTTTCCAGGCCATTATTGCCAATGAGCTGGCATATGATGATGGTGCACTCCGTACAAACTTCCGCCACATGGGTCGCGTACACCTGACTTCATCTGGATCTTTGGATGTTTGTCTGAGGTCTGGATCCTCATAAATCACTTCCCGTACGGCTAATTCCCTCAGATACTGGATTCCCTTCTCCATAGTGGTCCACTTGCCTGGTAGACATAAAAGTTCTTCCTTGAAGGGATACCTTTCCCTCACAGCTGAGAGGAGACGCCTCCAGAGGCTGTGAGATTGTGCTCCATCTGCAATTGCTTTTGTCAATGCCTGCATCTCTAGCAAGGGATCCCAGTCGCTTGGCTTCCCTGCCATCTAATTCCACACAATTGGCTCCAGTGTCCCAGCATCGGAGCAGCCAGGTGACAAGCTGCTCACCTATACAGCGACCGAAATCTTTTCGCACATCTCGTAACTCACGCTCGTTTAGGCTTCGGGTAGTTACTGTTGATTTTTCGGCATCCTCATCTTCCTCCTCCTGAACCCTTGATGGCCCAGCGTCGTCGTCGTCTCCGTCGTCTCTATACCTAGATTTGGCAGAAGACTCTCTGCGTTCTAAACGACCTGAATCTCTATACCATTTTTTCACCTTCTCTACAGGGGCAGCTTGCACTGCTACTGCTCGTTTCTCTGACCTTGTTACAGGGTCTGCCACAGAGGTTGGAATACCCTCTGCAGGGTCAACTTGCACTGCTACAGCTCGTTTCTCTGACCCAGCTGCAGGAGCTGAAGCAGCTGCAGGAACCGGAGCTGGAGCAGCTGCAGGAGCTGGAACTGGTGCGGCTGCAGGAGTTTGAACTGGAGCAGCTGCAGGAAGCGGAGCTGGAGCAGCTGCAGGAGCTGGAACTGGAGCGGCTGCAGGAACTGGAACTGGAGCGGCTGCAGGAACCGGAGCTGGAGCGGCTGCAGGAGCTGGAACTGGAGCAGCTGCAGAGTCCACCGTAGGGGTCACAGTGGCCGTTGGATCTGTCACGGGACTTGAAGTGGCCGCAGGGTCTGTCACTAAGTTGATAGCAGTATCCATAGCAGCTCGATAGGCATAAGCCAGGCCCCAGCATGTTACAATGATTTGTGTTACTTTGGAACTTCCCGAATCGCGACACCTTTTATTCAAGCATTCTGCCAGTTTTTGAGGATTTTGCACTTGTTCAGGGGTGAATTTCCAAAACACTGGGGGTGCCAACTGGTCTAGATGCCTGCCCATATCCTCCCATACTCCCTGCCACCCACAACTATACTGCCTCCGGGCAGATCTCCGGATGAGCTTCCTAAGTAGTTGTTTAACTTTAAGCAGAACCTGAAGTGCATTCAGGAGGCAGAACAACAGGACTATGCTGGTCTGAGTATCCCAAGGATATTCAATATCTTGGAGAGCTATTGTAATAAACTCGGAGGATAAGAGGGTGGTGAAGGAGGAAGGGAGAGTGATCAAGGAGGGTACAGGGGTGGTGAAGGAGAAAGGGAGAGTGATCAAGTAAGAAAAATTATCTTCCCCTTTCCCCTCCACAGATTGACTCCCTAATGAAAAAAGGCAACAGATACAATTGCTAATAATTTCCAAAATACAGTTTCCAAAGTATAGAATCGAAGATGTTACTGAGTACAAATACCAGGTTAGAGTCATGGCCAGATATTTTATCATCTCATAAGCCACTGATACAACACACAGTACCATAATGGTCTGAAACCAGGGCCCGGAGAGGATAAACAACATGACAGAGAGCACATACGGAAAATAACGTGCTATAATACTCAATTTGGAAAACAGACGCAGCACAGTTGAGATTAAAGCAATCAGCATTATGACAAGTGACTATTAAGCAGGTCTAATACTTATACCAATTTTAGTTTAACACACTCTGGTCAGATCTGCCGTTATCTCAACCTTTCGAGCCCCACGTTGGGCGCCAAAAAGACTGTCGTGGTTTAACCCGGCTGGCAGCTAAACACCACGCAGCCGTTCGCTCACTCTCCCCCCTCCCTCTCTGGGACGGGGGAGAGAAATGGAAAGTGAAGCCCGTGAGTTGAGATAAAGACAGTTTAATAAGACAGGAAAATAATAATAATAATAATAATACAATGATGATAATAGTACTACTAATAATAATATGTACAAACAAGTGATGCACAATGCAATTGCTCACCACCCGCTGACCGATGCCCAGCTTAACCCCGAGCAGTCCGGCCCCCTCCCTCCGGCTAGCCACCCCTATATATTGTTTAGCATGACGTCAGATGGTATGGAATACCCCTTTGGCTAGTTCGGGTCACCTGTCCTGGCTCTGTCCCCTCCCAGCTCTTACTGCACCCCCAGCCTGCCTGTTGGCAGGACAGAGCAAAAGTCTGAGGTGTCCTTGGCTTGGTATAAGCACTGCTCTGCAACAATTAAAACATCGGGGTGTTATCAGCACTCTTCTCATCCTAAGCCAAAACACAGCATTCCACCAGCTACTAGGAAGAAAATTAATTCTGTTCTAACTGAAACCAGGACAGAAACGAAGTTTAAGTAACTAACACTGTCAAGTTTAGCTAGGTTTGTGTTGCAGGGATCCTGATCCTGAAGTTCTGTTCAGTCTAACAGTTTCTGCAGCCACTTTCTGAAATGCTATATTCTTAACAAAATAAATAAAAATAATCTCATCAGGTTTTCTCTATTAGTTATTTCTTTTAATTGCTCGATCTGAATGGAAAATTTGAAAAGGTTCGTCTACATGCCCTAAAGTGTTTGGACACAAATACCATTATCAGAGTGTGCAACATAAAAGCCCAGATTATGACTTTAAAAATGTATATGTATTTGCTATTCAAGACAATAAATGTCTCCCATCCTTTCTGCATATAAAATCACTTCAGAAATTTTTCTGATAATAAATGTTTGATGAGACCATGAAGACACTTTCATTTCAATCCAAAGTGCCACAGGTAAAACTGATTTACAAGAAATAAACCTGATTTTAAGTGGGTAGCAACAAAAGTACATGATAATGAGTTGCGTTTTTCTAACTACATTATTATTTCTAAAACAATGACAGTTAAAAATGTATACTCTTCAGGACTGTGATATTTAAACATACACAGGGGATGTATATGTATATATGTACATATATATTATGTCATACTTGACATACATAGCATATATGTAAGATATACACTACATATATATTATATATCACGTATACCTATCATATTGAACACATATTCTACATAATACACATTACATGTACAAAATAATTACTACCCATAAATATTTTTTTGATTCAGATTTTTTTTTTTCAATCCAGAGTTAGAATTTCTTGATAAAGTGAAAAAATAAGTAACTTGTAAAAAGATATTTTATTTTCATATTCTGTTTTCCCCAATTATTCGACATGAGATTTGTGTATACCTTATTTTCCTTTCTAATATCTATGTACAGTCATATAAAGTTATTTTTGACTATAACTTGAGCTTTTAGCCAGTAGCTAATTTGGCAAGCAGAATAAAAGAAGTTTTAATAAATTTAAATGTTATCTGAAAGTTAATATTGCAATTGATGTCCTCATTGCTTTGATAACTGATAGCTCATTTTCTCATTAGTTTTTCTAATTGACCATTTATAATAGCTATTGTAAAAGAATTTTGATAAAAATACAGTTTAATTTTTTAATACAAATACAAGAGAAATTCAAAATACTATTTCATGCCAATAAATACAGTCAATTTTTTTCTTTAAATGAAATTAATTTGGCATTATTTTCTCTTCACATATGCAGAGTACCTGAGATATTGTTTAAAGGGACATAGGAAACTCCATGTCATTCAGACTTTCAGCATAGGATAATTTAAAAAATACTATTAAAAAAATAATGAACAAAAGCCCCCCGTCAGTGAGAGTGAATACCAAGTTTTGGACTCTCCAGTGAGTGCTAGATTAGGTGGGACAAGGCCGCTGAACACCCTTGGGAACCTCATCGTTGTTGTGCTCTGAGTGCTGAGTGGGACCAGATGATGTTCCTGCCACCCCAGACTTATCAATAACATTATTTTGTGACTCTAAGGTGAAGCAGTTGGACTCATTGCTGAGCTTGAGACTGAGCAAAGCATAGTGAGTACATAAAATCTTCATGGCTAATCACATAAGCTAGTCAGGATGATGAGAGGCAAGTCTGCATAAAGGAATCATCTTCATCAGCATTACTCTGACAAAATTAAAGCAGCTGGTCTTCAGCATAAAGATGTACTCAAAAGAAGTGACTTTGCTATTTAGTGATAACACAATGAACTCTTGCTTTCATATTAGGAATTGATGTGTCAGGCTTTCATATCACTATTTTTCTCAACATGAAGTCATCACAAATTCACTCTATATATTAGGAATAAATAGTGAATATTCAATGCAGCACAAAATTTCAAGGGAAGGAGTGTAATCTAAATCAGTTCATATGCTTGTGAACTTTGGTTTTGCAATGTGAACAGCTGAGGTAAAGGTGGATGATGGAATGGATTCACTCTTCTACATTTCCAGATATTAATTAAGAAAAGCAAGCCTTTTTTATGCCTGTTCTCAAAAGCATCCAGTGAAAAGTCATCAGTATCAGCCACATACAGACTAAGTATCCCACCCTGTTTAACAGCTTTTGTGCTGGAGAGAAAAGGAAGCAAGGGGAGAACTTTTTACAGTAGAGTAGTGTTCATCTACTTGGTCCAAGACTGTTACCAAAAACATACACAGGAAGAACACTAATCTAGAAAATAGGATTTTTTAGTGTTGTAGTTTCAGATGTAAGCAAGATTTTGGGATTGACATGTCCCGTGGCAGGTGTTTGCCCCAATACCCCTTTATAAGAAAAAGTTGTTTTGGTGTCTCTGCTCTCTGCTCTCTCTCTCTCTCTCCCCTAATGTGAAATTGATGTGTATTCCATCAAGCCCAGCGTATAGTTCCAGTGTTAATATTTTTATTGAGAAGGCAGGTGGGGCTGGATCCAAACTCCAAAAGGCATTCTGAATGAAAAGTGGTATCAACAGTAAATTTTATTCTTCCTTTTAGGCTAGGAATTCATGGTTTGTTCCAGGCTCCTGGACTCTGTATAGTGTGTACCCTAAGATAAAGACACAAATTCAGGAAACAACATGACACTGGGAAGAGTGCTTTTGAAAGGGTAAGCTAGGTATGAAAAAGGCATGTTCTGTGCCAGAAGACTGAATGGAAGATAGAAAGAAGCAAGTAGTGGTACTCTATCCAAGCAAGGAGAGAAAAGTAGAGAGAAAATGAGGTTGTTTGTTTGTTTACTTGTTCTTTCGTTATTTGCTTTTATTTATTTTATTTTATTTTATTTTATTTTATTTTATTTTATTTTATTTCATTTCATTTCATTTCATTTCATTTCATTTCATTTCATTCATTTATTTATTTATTTTGTCCAGACAACTTAGATACTACAGTGATTGAGAGGACTACATAGAGCTTTGTGTATGGTATTGTGATGCATGGGCAGATGTGAGAGCGGTTGTGCTTAGCCTTGCCAGAGACACAATCCTGCAGAGAAAGCTGCAGCATCTATGCACAGTTCATACAGTCTTGAAGGGTGAGATGTTTTTCCAGTGCACTGGCATGTGGCAAGACCTGCAGGATTCCTGATCTTGCAGCCAGCTGGCCCAGTACAGTTATGACTCTGCAAGGGTTCAGTGTAAAAGTAAAGGGAGTTGCCAGTCATTAGAGCATAAGTGCCATCTCCAGCAGTATTGAGTTTCACTTGGTGACTTTCTTCGGGGAAGTGGAAAGAGTGTGCCATGAAACCTCAGTAGAACAAGCTAGTTATATACAGTGAAGCACTCATCAATTTCTTCTTCATCCTCATGTCTATATATGATGGACATTTCCAATAGAATGAGAAAATTTCCACACAGCGGAAAAAATAACTTGGACTCATTACAGAGCCTGAGGCAATCCCAGAAACACATCTCAGATGGTGAGAACACTTCTCAGTGGGAAAAGCAGTAGAAACAACAGCAGCTTATTATACCAACAAGAGCTAAACAAGATTTGCAGCCAAAAAATGACAGGCCAGAAAGTATTTCTTTTGTTCTCTAAGATCATGTTAAACATATTTCATGGACTTAGGTTCATCTAATTCTTTAAGTTCTCTCTATATTGATTCAAACAATAAGTGTAAAGCAGGGATTGGATGGATTAATCTTTTATTTCAAGAATGGTGAGCTTCAGTCCTTCGAGTCCTTTGGTTTCATTATAAATAAATGTCAGTTTGATGCTCTCATCACTATCCCTTCCATGCCTTTTCACTTCTTAAGGACAAATTTATTTGCATTTTAAAATTAAGACTACTGTAATGGTGAACTGAAATGTAAATGAGTGCCACAGAGGTACATCTGTCATCATACCTACCTCTTGCAGTATGAGGCTTCTGCCAGCTCACTTTGTGCATCAGTTGGAATAACAAATACATAGCAGCTGAATTCAACTTGAAATTTTTAATGTCTGCATGGATTCTTACAATGTGGCTGACAGGTCAGTAATGATTTTTTTAAGTATAGACCATTGCTTGTCTTGATCATAACAAGCCTTCATGACTATGTAGAAATGAATATCCAGGTCCCAAAGGGAACAGAAGATTTCATTTATCTAGCAGACAGTGTAGGTAGTTAACTTTACACTGGCAGCAATGAAAAAATTGTAAAAATCAGAGGAATCAGTATCTATCCCTATAGTTGAACCAGTTTTATAGTGATAGGATTTGATTCTCTTGGGAATATCCAGAGAAAACAATTTCAAACTATATGGCTAGAAAAAGAAAAAAATAATAACCTTAGAGTAGTATTAATTATGTGGAAATAGCATTTGCAATTTTTTTTTTTTTTTTTTCCTTCCTGTACATTTTAGAAGGCTTATTAGCATTTTCAGTGCTATACATTCTGGCTTGAATAAACTGTTTTCTCTATACTGAAAAATTGACAACTTTTTTCTCTAATTGTCCAACTGGCTCTTCTCAATGTTTTCAGTAAATACCATGCTGTAGTGCTGTTTTCATGTAGCAAGATTATGATGAAGTAAGTATTGGAAAGCTTTATAAAATATTTTCATTAACTTACAGCCAAAAAAGAATTTTCCTTTCTATTATAGTAAAGAAATGGTGTAAGTGTGCTATTGTAGCAGGGTTTTATTTTCAATTTTGTATGATATCTGTAAATAGTCCAGTCTATTTATTTTTAGACTGCAGTAATATACAATTTCTTAGAGATAAGCTGAAAAACTAGAAAACTAGGCAGAAAAAAACAGTTATTACCTGTTAAGGTGAGAACAAATGGTACAGCTAATTTTCAGGATTATAAATTCTTCATATTTTTATTAGTATTTGTATCAGAAAAAATATATTAATATTGAATTAAATTAAGGTGTTTGAGATCTTAAAGATATACTAAGAGTGTTCTGCTTCATACATTAAAAGTATACAATTAGACTCCAACCACATTTCAGAGCAAAACAAAGACAAGACAGTCAGGGAAAAATCAAATTGTCAGGTAAATGAGCTCTCATCTAGGAAGTAGGGAATAGATTTGCTCTAGATTTCCTCTAACACATGAACCATAATTAGCAGATATTCATAAAAAAGCAACAAATAAATTTGTAATGCTGACCTCCCTAAAGTAAACAAATTTTTGTCATTGACCATTGTACATGCTATTTCTTCTCTAAGAATTAATCACAGAAATTATTGTGGAGCCTCATTTAAAGATCGATTAAGGAAAAAAATAAACAGGAGTATAATTTGCTTTTAACGATTTCAAAAAAAAAAATCTAGAAAAGTTTATTAAACAAAACAATTATCGCATATCACTTGCCTTTCAAATTTAGGCTGCCTTTTAAAAATTTCACCTTTGTTAGTTAAAATTTTCTCACGTCTCCTCCTAAGCTGCCTGTCATCAAGGTATTTGCCACTTAATTCAGTTTTCAAGAATCTCACAGATACAAAACATTTATTTATTTATTTGTTTGTTTGTTTATTTATTTATTTTTATTTTAGACCTGGATCTCATTTCCACATTTCATTGCATTTCTCCAGCATGTGGAGAGGAGGGAAGTGACATTTTCATGTAGCTTAAAGGAAAACTGCTCTCATTTCAGGAAGTCCAGCTTTCCAAAAGTTCACACATTTGAATAGATGTTCAAAAATATTTGGTGGAACATTCCAAACATTTCTGTTGCTAAATAACTGAGAAAGCATAAAGTTAATTTTCATTTAATTCACTGGTAATTCTTTTTGCCCTCTTCTCAAACAGTTCATGACTATCTGTCGACATTTTTATGAAAGGCTGCACTATGCAAAAGTTACTGCTTTGAAAACTAGACTGCTTTACCAGCCATGGTCAGCATTTTCAGAAATTAATGTCTCCAGAAAGTAACCTAAATTGATACTTTGTCTGAAACTTTTTTCAAAAAATACCTTATCCCTACAATTGCATACAGTGACAACCTCCATGCAAAGCAAAAACAGTGGCATGATTTTTAAAGTTATAAGATCCATTTAGATATCGGGAACTTTCTTTTTTGTTTTTGTTTTATGTTGAATTGCTGCCTGAAAATAGCAACATTTTATACATATATACAGAGACACACATATGTATATAACCACATTATCAAGTTTACAGTTTGATAATTGCTATAATGGTATAAGTCCTATTTGCATACTTAAACCTCAGCTGTGAGCTATGAGAAACAGACACTACCTTTCCGATTACCTGATTTCTCGTTGTAAGAAATAATACTTAAAGAGAACTTTGATATATATATATATTTCACCCATGCTTTGGACATCTCCATTCATCACAAGTATTAGCATATCCATGTGATATGTATATATAGAATTAATGAATTAATTTCAAGCAATGGTGCCTTATAGACATGAATAGGAAATGTTTAAGTAGGTCAGACAAAAATTATTCCATTTTGACAGACAAACTACCTGGCAGAAGCATGCTGATACTGAGGTAATCCCAAGGGGCCAGTCTGCAGATGAGTCAGTCAATACTGTTGAAAGACACAACACTATTGATGGATCATAAATGCACAGTGGCTCAAAGATAGCCATTAATATTTTATATATAGCATTTTGAATTAAGATATAATCTAATGACATTTAAGATGTATGGGAAAGATATAATGGTAGGCTGTGAAGCTGTGACCAACAGATTTCTGTTGAGTGGCATAGGCTCACTGTTTTCTTTTCACTCAGAAATGAGTGACCAGTATCAGACAAAATCCAATTGTGTGGAAGTATTTATATTGCATCCTTTATTTTAGGGAACTTTAAATGGACTTTTACCTATTGTGTGCCTTTGCACTTCTCAGAAACTATTAATGGTATTGTATTTCAGTCAGTAGCCTCTCTGCTGAGGTTTCAGAACATGCCTCAACTATTTTTCAAAAGTGAGATTATGTGTAATGAAGCATTCCTACAGTATTTGACTGAACTTGAACACTGAGCTTCATGAAAGAGCTGAAAATGTATCTGACAGAGCTTCCTTACCTGATACCTACATCAACAGTATGTTTGGCTTCTTGAAGCTCTCTATCCTTGACATTTTGCAACATGCTGAACAGCAAGAAAGAGACAATAGAATGCTGACCTCCCACTACTCCTGTTCTGGTGGTGTGCATGTGAAAGTCTACTATACTGCATTTAAACCAGGCACATTCAGTCTATTTGATAATACAAGTCTAAATTTCTAAAGATCACCACTGCATGGATTATGATATTCATTTTAAAACTGAGTGAATTCATCTATGTGTCTCTTTGAAAAGTGGCTTATACTAGTCAATGAACAGTGTGCCCTGGCAATTCTTCAAAATCGAAATCTTAACACTATTTGTCACATATGGATCATTGCCAATTTACTATTAAATTGATTATGTAATGGAAAACTGTTGGCAATAGAGGAAACCTTGCAAGTACATCTCAAACCTCACATGGCTTGTCTTTCAGTATATAGATTGAAACAGCAGCTACTCAGTGCAAAATGACAGTATATGAAAAATAATCCTGACTTCAGTGTAAGATGATGGATACTTAACAATATTGAAAATGTAATAATTTGTTCAGTAACTTGTCCTTCGGCTGCTGCTTAGTGATAAGGTATGTACCTTCTGGATTTTAATATGCAATAAATTTGAGATTTAGAGTGAGCATAGCATAGTTTTCCAGAAATGCTGATCTGTTTCTCCCCTTTAATTTAGCATATGGTTTGGCATTGGTGAAAGGGAATAAAAAAATGGAGCATCAAGTACTGGTAAACTGACACATCTTACACAGCTAGAACAAGTTTTCAAAGAATAATGTTTACCATAGCATAAAAAATAAAGCTGGTGTAGTACATCAATATATAGAGAAAAAAAAAAAAAAAAAAAGGAAATGAAAGAAAGTGAAAAGCATTCTTAGATTTGTTCAGTCAAAACCAGCATGAAGTACATCAGTTGTAAGTAAAAGAGAATCATTCAAAATCAGTGTAGCTAAAAGGACCATGGGTGACCAGATCTAGTGGGTGCAGGGGGGTTGAAACTAGTTGATCGTTAAGGTCACTTCCAACCCAAGCCATTCTATGATGATAATACAGATTAAACACCCTCTTAAAATAGATTTTTGCCTCCCTCCCTCTGATCTGAGAGATTTTTCAGAAATACTTTCTTTTGATGGTCAGATGTCCTGTAATATCTGGGCTAAATTTAATTATAACCAGTCTATTCACATTTGTGCTTTTGCCAACCATGATATTTAGCTCTATCAGCTCCTCTAATAGCTTCTCTTATGATGTATTAAAAGAGAGTAATCTTTTCAACATTTCAAAATTTGAAAATATTCAGAGAGTAACCCTTTTCAACATTTATGTTGCTCATAAAATCCAGCTGTGCTCTTCTACCAGAATCCTCTTCAAGGATTCTGCATTCCCCTGAAGCTCCTTGTTGCCCTTCTGTTGCCCGGTTTGGGACTACATTCCTATGTGCCATATCCATTTTGGTTATTTTTTCTTGAATGTTATTGACTAGAACTTTACAGTTTTCCAGATGAGTTCTGACTGGAGCCTTATAAAATGGCACTAATACATCTCTACTTTTCTTGGAAATGTTTTGCCTGAGGCATCCTAGGATTGGATTTGCCTTTTTCACAGATGCATCACGTTATTTTAGGAATTTCATTTCACTGAAAGGAACAATTAAATTAAAATAACTTTGAAATAAGCTCATTTTCACACTGTTGCTATGTGGACTCAGCAAACAGAGTACATTTCTTGCAGACATCTTTCCTTTGTTATGTATCAGATTCCATCTTTTTGTCATAAAAATAGACTTTTAAGTTTAACAGTTTTATTTTGACCAATAGATTTAACATGGTGATCCTCCATACGTGAAATTCAAATGTAGTTTAAAGGAAAACATTTAGGAAGCACAGAATAAATTTTATGTAGCCAATTCAGAGTCTCTCTCAAACCATTATACAGGATACACCACTTCTCAAGAAAGTACAGTTTTCAGAAACATATTGCAAATTACTTTAGGTAGATAAAAACATATTAAAAACTAAGTGATTTTTCAATTTATCAACATTATTATAAGAAATAATAATGGAAGGTGAATACAGCTTATGTGTAAGCACATAAATAAGCAAATATCAAATACACATTTGTAAGTTATATTAAAAATGTGGACATGTTATCATTTTATATTAATATTTAATATAATAGATATATATAATATAGATGTATAAATACATCTATATTATAAATACATCTATATTAACATTTCAAAGCACATACTTACCTATCAAAATTGAGGAAAACTCCACTAACTGTGAAAGAGAAACTGTACTGAAATTACTCTTTAACATAAAACTGAAGGAAAAAACAAAACAAACAAAAGTACTCTTAAAAAACGTTGGTGAAGTATTAGTGAAACCAATGTGCAAATCCAAAGAAATGTTAGTCAGATTTCCTTTACCTAAATGCTTGTTAGTCTCTTCAAAGAACTCCAGTAGATTTATGACATCTCATATTTATCCATATGTCACTTAATTCCAGTCTTTACTCATCCATAGTTCCCCTGGAGCTACATGTATTTCTATAAATAAATAAATAAATAAAATGGTGTCGTTTTAACCACTTTCCAGTTCTTTGACACTGAGTCAGTTTTCTACACACCACAGTTTGCAGTTTGTCTATTTTACACTCGAATTCCCTCAGAAGTCTGGGGCAGAAGCCATCTGGTCCCGGTGATTTGTTATTGCTCATATCATCTTGATCCATAACCTTTTCTGCCAATAATTTAATTTCAGACAAAGCCTCTGACATATGTTGAAAAGAAAGATCCCTGCTTCTACAATTCAAACTGTCCCACAGTTAACATGGATGCAAAATAAATAAATAAATAAAAATTTAAAAAATGCAACAACAAAAACAACCAACCAACCAACCACAACCCTCCCCCATGTTATAACCTTTATCTACTTAAAACATTATTTCTTTACTTTACTTTTTTTCTTTACTTTTTGCAGTTTATCTGCAAAGCTTCCTGTTTCTGTTCTATATGAAATAAATACATGTATGTGGTATCAGTTTTTTCACCTTTCCAAGTTGTTCTTCAGACATTTTTTGTGATCCACTGATCCACCTTACTGTCTTTTTATACTGTGCCTGCTGAAGTTTATGATTTCTTGGACACAAATTCTTTTTTTTTTTCAAGGACCCCTTCTTAATTTATTAGTTTCCATTGCATTGCTATTTAGCTATTTGCATTTGCCATTTCTCAAGTCTTTATTGACAGGTGGGATGCTTTTGCTTTAAAATTCTACTTGTTTCCATGGTGCTTTCAAACATTTTTTTCCTTTTACCGTCCTCTTCTGCTAGCCTTTTTACTTTCTTGTGGCTCCCCTTTTGAAAACTGTGCATGGATATGGTGAATTTCTTTTTGTTGCTCCTTGAGAGAGGTTGAATTTGAGCAATTTGCAGTCACTGTTTCAGAATGTCTCTTTACGATTTTGGAGCAAGTCCCACGTGATGGTGTAGACCAAATTGGAAGTCACTTCCTTCATGAAAGAGTCATGATGGGTAACTAAAACAAGCCTTAGTGTCACGCTTCAGTGTTACCTTTCTCCAAACTGTAAAAAACAAATATTCATTTCTCACTGCCTCTTTTACTTCCTGAGCATGTTAACATCACTGTTACCATAGTAGAAAGAAATGATATATTCCTTGCCTATAGATTTTTGGATATGTCTGAGGCAGCTAAAGATAGTACTGAAATTTGGGAAACAGGAGTCTTCAGTCTATTCAGTTCAGTTGGTTTCTTTTCTATTCTTCATGTTGTTTCTTAATAACACATTTTCACATGCAGACTTTTACTAAAGAAAGTATAGTCCAAATTCACATCTCTCCTTATACAGTAAATACAAGCTCTTCCTTTCTCCTTATGCAGTCATATGCCTCTGCATCAGTATCCAATGCTTTCCCTGTACACACCCTTCCACATATGGTTCCTATTCCTCTGCCTCATAGTCTAATTTTCTTTTCAGATTTATTGCAGGAGTTGTGCAACTATAAATTCAACATAAAAGAGTAGTTAGATGATATGGTTGTAATTTGCTGTTATTCAAACCAGCCAGCATACATATACATGATTAAATAAGTGTGAAGCCCTTGTGCTGAAATGAGTTGGAACACTTTAAAATTCTGAGTCAATGAGTTAATATTAGATGCAATATTATAGTGATAGGTCCTACTGCACATTTGCCTTCCATTTTTAATGTTATTCTTCCATGTTCACACACTCATATAATCTCTTTATTAGTGAAAAGCTAAGTAACTATTCATATACACTCCTGTATAAATGAAAGATATAGTATGTAAAACAATTTATTACACATATATTCCTCCCACATTTTTCTAAAACAAATACACAGTACAAATTAAAGCATTCTGAATCTTTTCCTTTCCTCATTTGCTTATTTTTACTCCATACTCAACAGATTTCACAAACCCTATTTTCAAATAGCTACTTTCAGACTGATAGTATTGTACACAATATAAAGCTATGCAAATACTAAGGAAATACTCAACTATCAGCAAAAATTATACACTTCACTTCAGCCCCAAACCATTTGCTAGAGTAAATGACAGCTGTTGCCCATCTTTCCTGCTAGGACTTCCACTTACAAACCTCAGTTATGGTCATACATGTTATTTTTCATTCTATAAGAAATGGAATTAAACTTCTGGATCATCAAATCCACTCTCAATTATACAACGGTGTAGAAGTATCATTCATGGGAACACATGCAAAGGTAGCTGTATACGACAGCTTCTTATATTAAAACACATTTAAGAATTACAACAGTAGGTAAAAATCCCCCCCCCCAAAATAATAATAATAATAAAAAAAAATCAGATGGGTCTGACAGTTCTAAGAATAGGAAGTAAATTAACAGCAAATTTAGGAACAAGGGGTTAAGTTGGAGGACAATATTAGTAAGTACTATTAGACAATGCTAGAAAGCATACTAGCTACACTGATGAAAAAATCCTTTCTGCTCATCTTCTGCCTCATAAAAGGGCACCTACATCATAAAATCACAGCATCAAGATTGTCGGGAATACAGTTTCCCACAGTACAGCAAAGGTTGAAGATTACCTTAGCAAATACCCCCACCCCAGAACTACTCTCTTTTAAAGGAGATACATTTGCTGTGTCCAGTCTTAACCACCAAGAGCCAGTAAAAATCAGAGGTGGTATCATGTGTGTTTGTATAACTGGCTGGAGAAGATTATGGTTATGAAGATGTGTGCTACTGATATAAAACTGTAGTCCCCATCAGCAAAGGAAGATGGTGAAGGATTTTATTGCTTGTTGGAGTAAATTTTGATGGCTAAATGCCAAATTTGAGTAGAACCTCTTGATGACCCTGAGAAGAAGCCAAGAAACAGTCTGTAAAACCAGCATGCTTCAGCAATGAATGCTTTGCTGTGGGGTGCACAGCCCACTGCACCAAGCACTGATGAAATGAAAATCCCTGTGAGTCAGTAAAGAGACATTCTAAACACAACATTGGTTTAATATGAATAAAGAGTTTTATTATTGTTATTATTATTAAAAGACCCTCACTTTTGACTTATTATATTGTTGTGGTTTTACCCAGCTGGGCAGCTGAGTTCCAGCACAACTGCTCTCACCCCCCTTCCTCAAAGGGAAAAAATATAATGGAAAAGGGCTCAAGGGCTGTGATAAAGACAGGGAGATCACTCAATCACTCAATAATTAGTGTCACGGACAAAACAGACTCAGCACAGGGAGATTAATATAATTTATTAATTATCACTAACAACGTAGGGCAGTGAGAAACTAAAACAACAACAACTAAATCCACCTCCCCCCATCCACTCTCTTCCACATCCTCTCCCAGGTGGTGCAGGGGAACAGTGAATGGGGGCTGTGGTCAGTCCCTAACGCTTCATCTCTGCCTGCCACTGCTTCAAGGGCAGTCTCTGCTCCTGCTCCACGTGGGGTTCCTCCCACGGGATGCCGTCCTTCCCCAGCTGATCCCACACAGGCTGCCCACAGCCAGCAAGCAGCTCTTCAAAAACTGCTCCCACACGGCTCCGTCCCACGGGGTCCATCCATCCATCCCCCAGGAGCAAACTGCTCCAGCATGGGTCCCCCACGGCTGGGCAGCAGCTCCCACCAGACCCCCTGCTCCTGCGGGGGCTTCTCTCCACGGGCTGCAGCTCCGGCCCGGGGCCTGCTCCTGCGGGGGCTCTCCATGGGCCGCAGCCTCCTCCAGGCCACATCCACCTGCTCCACCGGGGCCTCCTCCACCCACGGGGGGGCTGCAGCGTCGAGATCTGCTCCATGGGGGACCCATGGGCTGCAGGGGGACAGCCTGCTCCACCAGGGGCCTCTCCCTGCACAGCCCGCAGGGGAACTGCTGCTGCCTGCCTGGAGCGACCCTGCCCTCCTGCTGCACTCACCTGGGGGGGGTTGCAGGGCTGCTTCTCCTCTCTTTCTCCCTGTGAAGCAGCTTTTCTTTGTTATTTTTTTTCTCCTTTCTTAAATATGCTCTCACAGAGGAACAAACGACCTAGTTTCTTGGCTTGGCTCTGGCCAGCAGTGGAGCCCTTATCTAACATGGGGCAGCTTCTAGATTCTTTTCACAGAAGCCACCCCTATAGCCCCCTGCTACCAAAACCTTGCCACGTAAACCCACCAGAGCAAGTCTTTTGGTGAAGAAATTTTTCGTAATAACCAACTGAAACCTCCCCTGGTACAACTTAAGGGTTTTTGTTCTTGTCTTGTCACTTGGGGCTTGGGAGAAGAGAATGATCCCCACCTCTCTGGAGCCTCCTTTAAGCTTACTGTAGAGCACAGGAAGGTCTCCCCTGAGCCTCCTTTTCTCCAGGCTGAACGACCCCAGCTCCCTCAGCCACTCCTCACCAGACTTGTTCTCTAAACCCTTAACAAGCTTCAGAGCCCTTCTCCGGACACGCTCCATCACCTCGAGGTCTTCGCTGAACACAGTGCTCGAGGTGCGGCCTCACCAGAGCCGAGCACAGAGGGACAACCGCTTCCCTAGTCCTGATGGCCACTCTATGTCTGATACAAGCCAGGTGTATAGATATTTATATACATATATATGCAGCACTAGTACATGTTCCTTGGAAAACCGGTCAAACTCTCTTCAAACCCCGTACATTGATGGTTTCCTCTAACTTGCACTGACGCTTCAGCTGGATCCTCTAAATCCCATTTTACTGCTTCTGCTTCCTAAGCAGGTGACAGAAACTCCTAACCAGAGAGCAGAGGAGTTGTAGTTCTGTAGACAGGAAATATTCGGAAGTTTTGAAAATGCTTCCCTTGCTCAGCTGCCATCCCTATGTTAATCAATCACCCGATCTTTTGCCTTCCAGCAAAAGTCTTGATGCAGTTCTTAAGGAAAGTTATTTCTGAAAATCCTCAGCCACCTCTGTGCACGCCAAACCTTTCATGGCACTGTGCAATGCGTGGATGACAGCGATAAATCAGGTTGTGGAATGAATGGCAACGCGTGGGGAGGGAATTTTCAGGTGGCTTTGCGCTGTTTCGCAGGTCCCTGAATTAGAGGTAATGAGGAAACAAGCGGTAGAAACAAAACCTTGAGCAAGGCTGAGATCAAGAATTGGCTACAGTGTTAAAGAGGACCTTTGGGCAGTGGGCAATTGCTGGCTGGCTCCAGGCGCATGTCTAAGGGTCTCTGACCAACTGTGATTTGGGCGCGTGGACAGCACGTGGGGCTACGGGGAGAGGACATGTAGTAGTGAAAAAGGGCAATAAACACCTCCTGTTCAAGAGCCATCAGGAGTCTGTGTCTTGCGTCCCTTCAGCAACACAAATATTTGGCTCCAGATCCAAAATGTCATGTATTTGGCAATTTTATTTATGGTAGCACTCCCCACCCCTCCCATCCCCTCTTTTCCCTTCCCTCCACTCCCCTCCCCTATGCTCCCTGTCCCTACACTCTGTTACACTCCCCTCCCCTATACTACCCTACACACCCCTACACTCCCCTCCCCTATACTACCCTACACTCCCCTTCGCTACACTACCCTACATTACCCTATGCTCCCCTCCCCTATGCTCCCGTACGCTCCCCTCCCCTATCCTACCCTACACTCCCCTAAATTCTGCTCCCCTACACTACCCTATACTCTCCTACGCTCCCCTCCCCTCTACTACGCTACACTACGCTATGCTACACTACCCTACACTACCCTATCCTACCCTCCCCTACCCTCCCCTACACTATCTCCCCCTCCCCTCCCCTCCCCTCCCCTCCCTCCAATCCCCTCCCCTCCCCTCCCCTCCCCTCCCCTCCCCTCCCCTCCCCTCCCCTCCCCTCCCCTCCCCTCCCCTCCCCTCCCCTCCCCTCCCCTCCCCTCCCCTCCCCTCCCTCCAATCCCCTCCCCTCCCCTCCAATCCCCTCCCCTCCCTCCAATCCCCTCCCCTCCCCTCCAATCCCCTCCCCTCCCTCCAATCCCCTCCCCTCTCTCCAATCCCCTCCCCTCCCTCCAATCCCCTCCCCTCCCTCCAATCCCCTCCAATCCCCTCCCTTCCTTTTATTCCCTCCCCTTCCCTCCCCTCTTGTCTTCTTCTCTCCTCTCTTCTTTCTTTTAGGTAACTTCAGATTGCTTCAGCCGTTCTCGTAGCTCATATCCCTGGCTGATTCACGGGAACCCATCAGCAGCAACCAGAAGTGCTCCAGCTGCTGTGTCACTAGGCGAGCAACAGTCTCCAACTGGGAATTGCTGACTTCGTTCTGTGGCTCAGACAGGTGCCTTTCAGTTCCACCGTGGCCTGGACGTGTCCTCTTTGCTGTGTCCCCACCTACAGCGCAGTTCTGCTTAGAAGCAGCAGCAGCGTTTTGAAGTAGTCCCACTCCTTCCCTTTTCAATGGTTTAGCTTGGCTAGCCGGGTGGTGTCTGTCAATAGAAGACAACAAAGAGATTTGGGTTAGAAAGAGCTAACTGAGTAGTTCCTTTCCACAAGGGCAAGGAATATTTAGCCGTTCCTAATGGAGGCTGCAGTGTCAGAGATAATGACAGGTCCTTCAGAGAGCTTTGAAATATCCCTTGGGGATGCTGAGTCCAGAGGACCAGAGCAAACCTGTCTAAAGTACACCGTGGAATCACTCGGAATTACTTCCTAGCAGAAGCATGTGTCCAATACGGCTTCAGCTGGTTTCAGTGTTCTTCTTCACCTAATACCTAAATTCAGATAAGAGGTCTCAATGCAGACGGAAAGATTGAGAAATAGAGAAATCCCTGATGTGCTTTGAGAACTTCTAAGGACTGAGAACTAAATAAATCCAATGTTGTAACATTAAGGATTGGTTAGAAAAGTAAACGTTAAAAGCAAGTAAAGGAGAAGAACAAGTAAGCTTTCTTAAAGTATCTACTGTATTTAAAGGATCTTTAAACAAGTAAATAAGTAATGAAATATATACGCAGAGAGAGAGATAGATAGATATACAGAAACCTAAGAAACTGCTGCGCAGGTTAGCTTCTTGCTCTCTTTTCTAAAAGTCCTAGTGAATACAGCATCTGTGTGCGTTACAAGCATTACCCTCAGTCCACCAGAGGTACACACGAGAGGACAGCCTGCAGGTTGCGGAGGCAAAGGAACTGCTCTGGCTGGATGTGAAGAGCCAAGACAGAAGTTGCTGTCAGGGAAAAGATACACAGAGGGGATGAAAAAGACGGAGTGTGCTTCCGACCTTCACAACTTCTAAGCAAGTGGAGATGAGGTTGTGGAAGAACCAAGTAAGCTGTTGATCTAGAAGCAGCCTGAAGATTGTCCTTAACCAGAGCCTTGCATTCTTCATTTTTATAGCATTGCTTGCCTTCAAGTGCACGATCATGATTTTACTAACTTTCTACCACTACAGAAATGCACCGGATTCTTTCACAAAACTTACGGGTGGTAATTGGAAATACTGGTCAGCATTCTCTATTTCCTTCATCATCTCAATTCTCTTTTGGCCTGTGAAGCTTTTCAGATCAGAGGAGAAGATCCGCTGTAATACGGAGTTTTGGATACTGCAAAGGAAACGAAGAATTGTACTGACAACTCTTTTCAACCTCACCTGCAACCATCACAGAAGAGAATACCGAAAGAGCACCGCTTTATCATGGGAAGCATAAATTCGAGCATAGGTGTCCTATAGCTGAAGCGAGGTTAAGCAGGTTCCAAACAAGGTGAAGGAGCACACCCATGAGCATTTCCATTAAGCTGTGTTTTCAAACAAACGGTTTAAAGACTTAGATTTTCTTACAAGTGAAGAATGAAAAAATGAAAAGAAAGAAAATTACCAGGACTTACAGTTTTCCTCTAGCTTGCTTTGCTTCTTTCAGCATCTGAGTCTTGAGTGACAATCAGGGAGCAGCATTGTGCAGAAATGCCAAAGCCTCCCCAGCTTGTTGTACCTTCATCAACAAGGGCTTTGATACTGCTGCCTCCTCAGCAACATCAGCAATTTCCTAGGAAAGCTGGTGTCCACCAGGTCAAATAGGACTGGGAAATCCCTCTTGCCACAACTTCACACTCACACCAGAGTTGGCAGGACAGGCCGATGGACAGAGAAGTGTCTGTAAGAGTGTTAGAAAACAGACTTTAGATTTCCGTCAACCCAGGAAAAATTACTTGCTCATCCCTTCAAACTGAACTCTAAGTAGGAGGAGGTGATCCCAAGCTGCATTCCTGACATCTATGCTGCAAAGTCATGAAATGTTACTGTACCAGCCTGTTACGAACAGAAACAGGAGTTTGAGGTTATGCTGTTGGAGTAGAATTAAGCTCAAAGAGTTAGTCCTTTGGTATGTTTTTTGTCTGCAAGTGTTTTCACTGTTTCCCAGACAATGTCTCCAGCAAGCGAGCTGCTTGCTTCATTTGTTCTGTTCCGTTCTGTTTTGTTTTGTTTTCTCAGCAAGGGTTCTTAGAGAAATGAGATTAAAGTGATCATATTGTATGTCCATCCATCCCTCCCTCCCTTTTGCTTGTCCAGCGCTTTTACCTTGTCCACCAGCTTGAATGAACTCGGTCATAGGCGCAGTTGTGTCCAAGCCATTCTGTTCCTAGACATGTTGTGAAACCAGACAGCTAAGTAGTGGGGAGAGGACGTGCTGCTGTCTGCAGTGTGACCTCAGCGCTTACCAAACAGTAGGGAATACACAGAGAAGGGCGTTAGGAAAACCTCAAGCTCCAGATACATTTATGTGGAAACCATATTTCCCAAGATAACGCTGGACACAACTGCATAATCAAAATGTATTCATTTCTTGGTTCACCCAACTGCTAGGTTTTAGTTTTAAAAAGTTTCTGTCTTGGCTTAAAGCACTCTTCCAATCTCTATTTCCAGTTACTATGATTTCCTGAAATAGCTAATCCCATTTTTTTCTTTGTACAATCTCCCGGTCTCTTTGTTTTCCTCTCCCCAAGAAACTTAGCACTGCTCTCTTCATACTTGACAACTAGATATGGAGCTGTATCAGAAGGAAGTTTCCTTCACACCTTCCGCTTCTTATGGTATCTGGACTCTTACCTTTACTCTTACTCGCCCTTC
Source organism: Netta rufina (assembly GCF_964035555.1). NCBI lineage: Eukaryota > Metazoa > Chordata > Aves > Anseriformes > Anatidae > Netta > Netta rufina. The sequence continues at coordinate 82,649,872 of NC_140124.1, read as the reverse complement.
CTACATTAGCACAAAGAAAGCTGTTTTGGAGATCTGATGTCTTGTTTTCCAGAAGCTACCCTGAATCACCTTTACGAGAGCTGTCCCATGCTGCGAGCACAGGTCTTGCAGTCTGGCCAGATATTTGCCTTCTAAGTCGATAATCAAATCTGTCAAGTTAAGAACACGTAACTAATGGAAAGGAAATCCTTTTATTTTGATCTGAATTAACTTTTTTTTTTTTTTTTTTTTTTCCTAGACCAAGAATGAATCGTGGGAAACCAGCAAAACTCTGGTGAAAAATGAAATGGAAAATGTTAATGTCAGGCAGCTTGCCCACTGCGATTGCTACCCTGAAAGCAGATGGAGTGCATCTTCATACACCACAGCCTGAGACACTAGTCATCAGGCCAGCCCCTGTGATGAAGTCCATTGCTGTCCTGAATTTTAACGTGACAGGGGTACTCTTAAGCCTCTTGTTTATGCTTTAGTACTTGCGGTCTATGGGAGGACCACAGCACACTCTTCTCTGTCTACCCTTATTTGTTGATCATCTGTAGGAAGAAGAGAACGTGCAGAGGCCCTCACCCGTACATTGGGTCTGTTCTCGCTCTGTGCAGCTCCATCATTGAGCAAAGTACCAAACCTGATGCTTCTGTAAGGACTTGACACAAACTACAGAATACTAAAATGAAGCATTCACAACAAAACTGCATTGTTTTCCTCAGGCAAGCATCAAAACACTTACAGAAGGGCATGGGCTGTCTCTGTGCACCTCAAGGGGAGATCCACAAATCCTCACATGGTTTCATCACATCCAGCACCCTTCTCTTCCCTCCCAGCTAAACGTGCACAGAGGCAGCTGCTCCCAAAGTGCTGTGGTGACATAATTCAGTTCTGTTTCTGAAGTCATCACCACAGGCGCCTCACAATGACGGCACAACACTCTCTGTTGCTAATGCGTATGTCTCAGAAACAGCTAGAGAAGTACCACTATGCCCAAACTGACTTTAATTAGAGTAGTTCAAACATTATTCCCTGCTCCCCTACATCTGTGGAAGGTGTGTGATCAATCTTTTCCTTGAGAAGGGATTACAGACAAAAAGAGCTTGATTCTGATACGTTGCCCGTACTTGTAGAGCAGTTCGCCTTTTATTTCCATGTAAGAAAAAAGAAGGTGAAATCAACAATTCTCTTCCTCCGAGCTGGGAATATGAAATAACCCCAATTATCCAGGAAGCCTTAATAAGGAAACTATGCACTTCCTTGTTAAACATCTTGTTTCTTCGGAACACTTTTCCAGTCCTTTGCAACTGCGGTGGTCTGAATCGGGTGGGCAGCCGAGTTCCACCACGGCCACTCTCTCACTCCCCCTCCTCAAAGGGAAAGGGGGAGAAAATATGATGCAAAGGGCTCAAGGGCTGAGATAAGGATGGGGAGATCGCTCAACAATTATCGTGATGGGCAAAGCAGACTCAGCATAGGGAGATAGTAAGAGTTATTGCCTACTACCAACAAACTAGACACGTGAGAAACAAAGGAAAGAAACCCAAAACGTCTTCTCCCCATCTGCCCTCTTCCACCTCCTCCTCCTGAGCAGCGCAGGGAAACAGGGGACTGAGGGCTGCGGTCAGTCCCTGAAGCTTTGTCTCTGCTGCTCCTTCTCGGTCCCTCCCTGCCCCTGCTCCCCGTGGGGTCCCTCCCACGGGATGCCGTCCTTCCCCAGCTGATCCCACACGGGCTGCCCACAGGCAGCAGCTCCTCAAGCACTGCTCCCACACGGCTCCGTCCCACGGGGTCCATCCATCCATCCCCCAGGAGCAAACTGCTCCAGCACGGGTCCCCCACGGCTGGGCAGCAGCTCCCACCAGACCCCCTGCTCCTGCATGGGCTCCTCTCCACGGGCTGCAGCTCCAGCTTGGGACCTGCTCTTGTTGGGGCTCTCCATGGGCTGCAGCCTCCTCCAGGCCACATCCACCTGCTCCACCGGGGGCTCCTCCACCCACGGGGGGGCTGCAGCGTGGAGATCTGCTCCATGAGGGACCCATGGGCTGCAGGGGGACAGCCACCGGGGGTCTCTCCCTTCACAGCCCGCAGGGGAACTGCTGCTGCCTCCTGCCATCCTGCTGCACTCACCTGGGGGGCTGCAGGGCTGCTTCTCACTGCCTCCTGCCATCCTGCTGCACTCACCTGGGGGGCTGCAGGGCTGCTTCTCACTTCTCACTCTCCCAGCTACTGTGTCTCAGCCGTTTTTTCCCTGCTCTCACAGAGGCTCTCTTGTTCAGCTCTAGCCATCAGTGGGTCCCTTTGGAGCCAGTTGAAAATGGCCTTTATCTAACATGGGGCAGCTTCTGGACTCTTCTCCACGAGGTTACCCCTACAGCTGCCCCACTATCAAAACTGAAAACAAAAACAAAAACAAAAACAAAAACAAAAACAAAAACAAAAACAAACAACAACAACAAAACAACAACAACAACAACAAAAAAACACAAAAAAAAACACAATACATATATATTTCTGAATTTGCTGATTATTTTTGATGTGTTAAATTAATGCTATCACTTACATTTTACCTTAGTTTGCACATAACTTAGAGTTAATATTCAGTCTTACTGACTAATATCAAACCATTTGACATTCAGTGATATGGTAAGTAAACCTAGGGCATTTGAGCACCATTACAAGTGCTTCACTCCTCAACACACTCTTCCATGTATCTGAAGAAACTCTATGTTATATTTGCTATATTTCACTCTACAGAGAACTGATATCATAGGAATCAGAGGAAGTATTTTCTAGCCTGGTATGTGGGAAGGTAACAAGCAGTAGAGTTGATGGGACCCCAAACATTTTCTCAAGAGACAGTAAAAAATACGTGATAGATTTTAATTTTTCTAGGGTCCTAGGTCATCGCCTCACTTTCCAATTTTATATCACATTTCTAATCCTTCAGAATCAACAGGAAAAAATACAAAAATCAAGTTATGCATCAAGGGAGATAAATAAAGCCTGTCTGGTCTCAAAAGAGAAGTCATTGGCTGTAGTTGTAGCATTTATTAATTTCTAATTAATTTTATAACTTCTGTGCTTTTTTTTTTTTTTTCTTTTTTTTTTTGTGACAGAAATCCTCAATAAGCTTTCTTGTCTGAATCCTTAAAGTCCTGTGAGTTTGAGTTTTCTCAGAATAACTGAAATCATAAGAAGTAGTGCAACATTAACATAAAATAGAAAAATGAAACATTGCCTTTTGGTTTTGCTTTTATTTTTATTTGTGAGGTTTTTATTTTTTAATTATTTATTTTAACAAGAAGGAAGTGTTACTCTGTCTTCTGACTGATGGCTAATTATTAGCGTGTTCTGGATATGTCTCCAGGATGGCCACTTTGACTGCCTCTCCTAGTGGGACAAGCCACAAGTTCACTTATTTTTCACCCTTTCAGTGAAAGGATTAAGTTCCTGCTGAACTTCCTGAATTGCTGAAATTGCTGAAATTCCTGCTGAATTTTATACAATTTCTATATTTTTATTTTAAAAAATGGCTCCTCAAATTTCTGTTATGAAAGCATTTTATTACTTGGCTTTCTGAATTCACTTGCCCTTTATTAATGCTTTTCAAGCATACCAAAGTTCTTTTTCAGTATTTCAATCATATGGTTGCTATTAAATTTCAAATAAATTTCCAGATCTGCCTTCAGCTCATGCATCTATGGTTTTTAGCTTTGAATAGCAAAAGGCAGAAGTTAAGCAGGAATAAAAACTGCTGTAACAGAGCTAGCCTACACCCAACCTCTTTTACAATCTCAATTATTGTGGTGGCCATCAGTTAAGAGTGAACAATATATAGAAAACAGTTCATTATTTTACTACAAGACAAATTTTATTTCTCTGACTTAGTGATCACTTCATATAATATGACTGTTTAAATGTAGATTGAGAATAGTGATACAATCAGCATCGAATATTAAAAACTAAGTTCTGTCTGATTGTTGTATTCTTGTGTCTTAATAGGCAACTGCTATTTGTTTTAAACACCACTCTCTTGGAACAGAACATCACCCAAAGGATGTATCACCTAGAAAAACTATGCACTGTTTTCTCATGTGTAATGAAAGTTATCTTCTGTTCATATGAATAAACCTTGAAAATGGAATCTGCATGTTTGGTGGAACTGTGATCAAACCATTAATAATTATTAGGAAGGCGTAAGGCAACTCCTTATGTTAAATTCCAGCCCCAGTTTACTGCCTCTCAGGGTAGAGGCAACTGAACAGAGCTATTTAGCAAGAAGAATGAACTCTGTCTTTTAGCAGCCTAATATTGCTCTCACAAACTAAGAGGGGTCTGTAATGAGCCCAGCAGCTCTCCTGCTCTCTCCACTCACACTCCATGGAGATGCTTCTCCTGCTCTCCCTGCACTGCACAGAGGGATAGGGACACTGTTGAACTTCTCTTCTGCTCCCACCAGAAGTGAGTCAAGAACAGTAGGAAAGGAACAAAGTCAGGAGACTCCAGAGGGGGGCCACAAAAATGATTAAGGGACTAGAGCACCTCTCCTATGAGGACAAGCTGAGGCAGTTTGAGTTGTTCAGTCTGGAGAAAAGGCTCTGGGGAGATCTTATAGGCCTTCCAGTACCTAAAGGGGGCCTACAGGAAAGCTGGGGAGGGACACTTTGTCTGGGAGTGTAGTGATAGGACAAGGGGAAATGGCTTTAAATGAAAAGAGGGTAGATTTAGATTAGACATAAGGAGGAAATTCTTTAGGCACTGGAACAGGTTGCCCAGAGAAGCTATGGATGCCCCATCCCTGGAAGTGTTTAAAGCCAAGGTGGAAACTGGCTTTAATTACAAGGTGGAAACTTTCAGCAAACTGGTCTATTGGAAGGTGTCTCTGCCCATGGAAGGGGGGTTGGAACTACATGATCTTTAAGATCCCTTCCAACCCAAAGCATTCTATGATTCTATGACTTCTTTTTAAAGGGAATGTTCATTAGCAGTTATGATTTACCTGATATATGAGAGAAAGACAGGTTTTGTAAATAGAAAAAAAAATGTAAAAAAGAAGTAGATATGAAATATAAACCAAAAAAAAAAAAGCAAAATATTTTGGTTAAAAAGGTGAACTTGACATATTAAATATCAAAAAAAGCAGTAAAATATACAAATGTGCTGAAAAGTGCCCTTTGTTCTTCAGGAGAAAATTTCAGTACTTTAGTCAAAAAGTTAACATCACCTAAGGCACCCAGTTATAACATACTGGTCTCTAAGGAAATCCCAAGTGTTCTGTATGATAGTATCTTTCATGCAGACAGTCATTTGCATTAAACATTTTTCCTCATTTGAAAGAGATAAAGCATCATTGTTAGAGGAACTGATGATACATTTCAAGTCTTTTTCTCCTGTGGTTTCAGCTACCTTTAACATGGAAAGAAATACCTTTCAAACTATCAGCACAATATCACCACCTCTCAACAGCAACGGTTTGATATAGTAACAACACATAGAAACTTCAATATTGCTATGATATAGGCCAGCAAATTTTAAGTGGAATTTAGGAGGGCCTAAGAGCACTGTGGTATTTACCTAATGAGTTTCTCCATAACAGGAGAGACCCATATTATTTCTTAATCAGAACCCAAACAGCAAAACTGTCTTGCCACAGCTATAACTGAGGAAGGTGCCATCTCAACAAAAGATATATATGTGTGTGTTCATTTAACCTCTTTGATAAAATGCCCATTAAAATAAATAAATATTTTGCTTGTGCATTAATTATGCTAGTAGACTATACTAATTTGCACCTGAATCAGAACTCCAGCTAATTGCAACCAAGACACACAAGGAAAATTTCCTAGATGCTCTTTTTCCAGTGGATAATCAGGTGAAATGATATCAAGAGAATGAAGAAAAAGAGCACAGCCTAAATACCTTCTCTGTGCTCTTGTGAGCTCTTGTGTCACTACAGGTGCACAATAGCCATCAAGTATTTACCAGATCCTCACATCACTAAAGAAACTACTAGCTTGGAAACTAACACTTGCTACTAGTTCAACTTAACAGCAGCCTGCACTCAGAGGGAAGTATTTTGGTTCTTTAGGGGCAAGGGGCTATTTGGAAAATAATGGGAATGCAATGTAGCCAGGTCAGAGCAGAAGTGGTTCATTCCTGCAGCTGCAGAAGGTAACAGAGCAGTGGAATGACAGGAACTCTGCTCAGATGGGGCAGTTACAGGTTCATGCACCTTTATTTACGGTATGCAACCCCTTCTTCACCAAAAGTGGGTCAGGTAGGCAGGCATATAGACAACAGTATTGATTGAAATCTTTCAGATAAGGCTCTAGGCAGTAAATACTTATTTATTTATTTATTTTCTTTTAAATCCACTTCTTTGTTAGTTAAATCTTGCTGTGACTTGCAAGATTGTAAATATTTTTTAACTAGTGAGGCCTGCAAAGGTCTGTAAGACATTAACTGTTTTACGTCCACAGCGTATGTGCTAGAAATTACAACCAGAGCCACAAATCAAAAAAGTGTATTCAGTGGAAAGAACTAGGCTAATTTACTTAAACTTAAAGTTACTGGATTTTGGTATAGTTCCACTTAATTGATTAAATGCCAATCATTTAGACAGGGAAATAATCAGTGATGGTTCTATGATTTCATTCCATTGTATAATTAATTAATGTGTTAGGGCATCAACATTCTTTGATATTTAACTAGTTACAATTTTATGTCAAAATCCCAAATGAATTCATAACTAACACTCATGCACACATACTATTGTTCTCTCTCTAAATGTAAGCGCAAGATTTATATACTGTTGACACTCTGAAAGAACAGAAATTCAGAAAAAAGAGGACACTACTATAGAATACAAAAGGATGTTCTTTTGTCTTTCTTTTATATTTCTAGAATTAGGAAAACAAAAACCAAAAAAAACCCAACGGATAAGTAATATGGAAATAAATGAAAGAAAATAGCCTTCAGCTGCATTCCAGGGCCAGACAGCATTTGTCCATGCCCAGGAGCACAGAGAATTAGTGGAAATAAACAACCTTAGTTCACCTTCATTATCCAAAATAAATAAATAAATAATATAAAATAAGATAAAATAAAATACCAAAATACCAGTGCTTGCAAAGTTCATGCCTTTTGCATACATTATTAAAAAAAAAAAAAAAAGTTATTTTTAAATTGATCCCTGCTCCCTCATGGGGAGGCTGTTCTGTTATCAAGTAAAAGAAGACGGGGGAAGAGAATGAGAGAAAGTGGTGAAATCAAGAATAATTTATATTTATATACATACTTATATACTTTAAAATGTCCTGGGATCTCAAAGCAAACTGGTTTTACAGAGAAATAAAGTATGTAATCTAAATGCAGGGGAAAAACATATGATGAAGCATGGTTTAGTGTTATCCAAAGACTGTAGTACAGAAGGTGTACCAAATATCAGAATACTTCTTCCCATTCATCTTGTTTCACATCCCTGCAGGTTTTGTTTCATAGTTTTCATGTGGATTTGGGGGGGGGGGGGGGGGGGGGTATTGGGGGTAGGCAGGGAAATTCAGTTCTGCACTTGGAGGCCAAGAAATAGACATATTTTTTCCCAACTTTCCAAAAAATAGTACATACAATAGCGCCATAAAGTTTAGTTTTAAGTAAGTACTTGACAAGCAGAATATATATATATATATATATGTATGTATGTATGTATGTATATATATATATTAGTGTGCTTGGCGAGCATTTGGGAGCAATTTGACAAAAGAATTTGCTAACCCAATGCAAAACTGTAGATAAATGCTAGCTGAGCTTATGTCATATTAATAAATTGTGCATGAGAGCTCAGAGCTATATCTTAGTATGAGACATCAATGACCCCAAAATTAAGCAGAATGAGTTTTTCTGTCCAACCTGCCTCCAACTGCAGACTGTAGCTAAATAAGCTTAGAAAAAAATGTTTGCTACACATCATGTGAGAAAGGCTGAGCCAGTGCTGTGTGGTCTTAGCAACTGAATCAGAGTTCTTCCACAGGCAGAGATACTGTCAGTAAATTCTCAGAACATGGACATGTTCTTCCTAGAACATGGACATGGGTTGTAAATTGCAGCACAACCTTTGTTCTTAAAAAGAAAATGAAGGGAAAAATAAAAGGACTGTGACAGTGTGGTAAGGGAAAGCCCCTGGCAGGGGCCCAGCGCTCTCCCTTTTACCTAATCTCTGCTCACAACTTTCCCCATTCTTCCTGCTTGGGCCTGTTTGCCTGTAGAGCTAGGAAGAAGAATTGCTTTAAGTGCCATTTCACATCAGAAATCAAGCCTTCTGTATGCCCTTCTCCACACATGTAATTTACGCCTCTCAAAGGCGTAAATGCTAGCTGGAGTACTGTGTCTGCATGTGCACAAAGGGTATATCGGAAGCCCTTTGGGGAATATATTTTCTACAGCAAGAGGCACTCTTATGGGCACAAATTGGTTAAGCATGTTAATAACACAACTTGGAATATACTGTGAAACAAAAGATATCTCTGTGAACTGACTGGAAAAAAACAGTCGAGCGGTGCAGACCTGTAATCATAGCAGCTCACGCTATACACGGCTGATCACTGCCATAGCAACAGACTGTGTTTAGTTACATCACTGCAATCAAGGGGGGATAAGCTACAAGGGCGAACAGATACCAAACAGTTTCTGTAAAGAAGAAATTTGTTTGAATATATACATTGAGCAATTCACAACATTAAACAAACCAAAGGGCAGAGGAAGCAGGAAAAAGAGCTCAAAACATACGTACAGAAATTTCAAGTGACACAATGAGCTTCATTGTTAGCCTCCAATTTTTCCATATAAAGTGCATTTGTGTTGAACATCTTTAGTTTTCTCTGATATTTCTCAGAGACGCAATATGGGACAATCTGCAAAACAAGCTATCCAAGATAGATGAAGAAAGAGTAAGGCCTTTTATGATTTTGCTCCAGGATTATACTTTTTACTTATTTGTTTAACACTAGAAATGCCTACAGCATTACCAAAGGGAAGGAAAAAAAAAAAAAGTTACTCTTTTAGAGTGGGAGACAAATCTTATGTGTAGAGAACAAGAAAAAAAAACAACTGTGCAGAAGCTGAGATGAAATACTGATAAAAAGACTGAGAGTCAGCTGGCATGACAGCTCACTACAATTCAAGTGATGCACCCAATGCTCTTAGCTTCATTGAAGTCTAAGTCTTTTAATTGATTTCCAATGGTTTTGTGCCTTCCTAAAAAAGTGAGTATTTGACCTCCAACTTATGCATGAAACTAAACTTTATAACTGATCCAAGACTCAGATCTTTTTGCTGTGCTGCAGGTCTAAAATATGTGAGTAAGCCTAGAAACCTAATTTAAGGAGTTTCTTATTTTCAAGTTCATTTCACAGATCAACTTCTTCACTGCAGATTGTGTTGTGGTAGATTTTTTTCCATTTACTGATTATTTTTTTATATTTTTTTTACTTCACTGTTTGCTGTCATAGTCTTATATGTTCTCACACAAATTTTATAAAAGGAGAGATCAATTTTCAATAAAAAGAAGAGACAAAAAAAAAGAAAACCACATCACAAGTCTACATATAAAAAATATATAACACTGTATGATGCTGACTATGCAAGAATAACTTTCAGACACAGGTATTCCTCCAGAGAATGTAGTAGTGGTATTCAGACATAAAGGTGATACCAAACAGTTTCCCTTATAAAGATTTTTGGATTAGGTCATGTAGTAGTTTCCTTATCAGGATTGCTTCTACACCTTCTCCAATAATTCAAAAGCTGGGTGCAGTTAAGCCATAGCAAAAATTAATTAAATAAAAAGGAATGTAAAAGAAAATGTGATGAAGAGAATTAAAAATGTGCTTGGGTATGAATAAGCCCAAACAATGTCAGTAGCTATGAGCACAGAAAAGTTTCAAAATGTATCAGGGTACTTACTAAAGGAAAAAGGTAAACACCTTACAACAAGCACTCAGGTACAAGAAGAGTGCTAACTGTATGTAGAAAAATCAGACAATATAGGATTTTCCAAAGTGTAAGAAAAGAATACAGAAATAATGATCAGTTTTAAATTAACTTAAGGTTTCATAGGGAAGCAGGATTGGCATTACAGAGGATTTGAATCAGACTGATAATGTGTATTGTCATTACATATTACCATGTAATGATAATATTCTTCTTTTCATAGCTAGTTGAAGTGATTATTTTTCCTTGAAGTAATACAGTGATTAAATAACAAGTACTAATCCAAGGTATTACTGCCTCATATTTGTAAAATAAATTAAGCTAGCATTTTATACAAAGTTATTCATTCTTCTCTTTGAAAGAAAAGAAAAAAAAATCTGCTTATGCTTAAAATACTTACTATATCATAAATTTGCTCATCACTGAGTCAAGTTTGAAAAGGTTTACTTATTACTTATAAATATTCACAAACTGTATAATAGAGAGATAGAGAGAACATATATTTTAATAATATGATTTAATAATACAATTTAAAACTGATATTGGGCTCTCACTTCAGAGCACTAAAAATTAACTAATTAAATACAATTTAGTTCATGAATTTTTGTGTGAAACTGACAAAGCCTTTTTAATTCAATTGACATGTGCAAATCCTTTCCTCCACCCATTCCAACTTCAGTTCCAGAGACCAGGTCTTTATATACAGAAGAAGCTATAAAGTTGAAAATATAAAAATACGTTGCAGATGATATTCCAAAGTCATCTTAAAAACTGTCATCACAACAGACACCTAAGGAACCTTATTTACTTCATTTTAAGAGAGAAAAACAAACCAAACCAACCAATCAACCACATGTGCCATTTCATTGTCAAGTCTGCTCAAGAATAATTATTTTCCTTCAGTTTGTTCTGAATATTCCAGTAGGAAGTGTTTTTTTACTGCTCCTTTATAGCACTGTGTTGACTCTACACATACATCACCTAGATATATTTATTTAAAAGAATCACTGAAAAGTAAACCAAATTTGCTTTTTAATATATACCTAGTTATGTACAAATACCTCCACAAAAGTGAAAATCATAGGTTTTGGTATTTGCCAGCTGCTCACCTGGAATAAGTTGTTGGTATTACAGAAGAGAGGGAATGAAACAGTTACTGTTTTACTGATATATTGGTAGATTCTAGAAAAGTGTAAAAGTCTTGAAAAGTGCTATGCAAATAGTAATCTTGCATCAAGTAGTCCTACAGACTACAGTGTCACAGTTCACATGCTTAACACTTAGTCAGAAGGAATCTATTTCAATTCAAAAGAGCTTGTAGGGGCAGCTCCTGAGCTTTCAGTCTGTATCTCCATAGTGCTCACAATGATGCCTACAGTTTGCTGAACTTCACTGAAGCAGATGTAAACAAAGCTGGTTAGTAGCTTGGAGTAGAGAACCATTAATTTTACAGTAGTTTTTATATGCTTTGACTTCTAAAGAAAATAAAATTAGATTGAAAAATGCATCAAGGTTATGCATTTGGACCCCATATGAATCCCATATGAATGAGTCTCTTAAAGTGTCATGAAATTCCATTTTATTTGCTCTACTTTTCCAAAACTTTGTGTTACCATAAAGAGAAAAGCTGGATTTAAGGAGCTAAAAATTCCTTTTCTTAGAAAAAAAATACAATGAAATTACCTGTAAAGAACTGCAGTTCTTATTTTTACCAGTATTTTAATGTATCTTGAGTTCCAAATAAATAAATCAAGATGTTGCATAATATTTCTTTCTTTCTTTCTTTCTTTCTTTCTTTCTTTCTTTCTTTCTTTCTTTCTTTCTTTCTTTCTTTCTTTCTTTCTTTCTTTCTTTCTTTCTTTCTTTCTTTCTTTCTTTCTTTCTTTCTTTCTTTCTTTCTTTCTTTCTTTCTTTCTTTCTTTCCTCTCTAATGATTTAAAAGATATTCTGAGCTACTTGGTCAGTGCCCCTAAATTGTGAATGTAATTATTTTCTAAAATTGAAAAATAGGAAGAACAGAAAAAATTCAGCAATGTAACTCAAGTATTCATTTTTTTCCTTTAAGATTCCTTACGCAACAGTTTTCCCAAAAAGACAACAAGTAGTCTCCATAAAGCCAGTTGATTCTCTTTGTTTAGCATGAAAATATTATTTACTATAATGTATACATAGCTGCATTCCAACAGCTCTTATGTTGAGCAGTTCTGGTGGGTTGACTTGGCTTGCTGCCAGATCTCCACACAGCCACTTTCTCACTCCCCCTCCTTAATGGATCAGGGATTGAAAATAAGATGGAAAAACTTATGGACAGTGACACCACTCACCAGTAACTGTCATCGGCAAAACAAACATGGCTTAGGGAAGATTAACTTACTTTATTACCACTGAATAACAAAATAACAATAGCAGTGAAAACTAAAAGCAAACTAAAACCACCATACCCCCACCCACATGCATCTACCTCCTTCCCCGAAGCCCTTCAGTGGAATAGGGAACGAGGGCTGCAATCAGTCCATAACGCTTCATCATCTGCCTCTCCTTCATCCTCACTCTCTCCCCCTGGTCCCTCCTATGGGATGCCATCCTTCCCAAACTGATCCTGCATGGGCTTCCCACAGGCTGCAGCTCTTCAGAGAACTGCTCCGACATGGTTCTGTACCACAGGGTCCATCTGTGAGGAGCAAGCTGTACCAACATCCTCTTGCGTGGACTCCTCTTACAGAATCATAGAATCATGAAGGTTGGAAAAGACCTCAAAGATCATCTGGTCCATCCATCACCCTACTACCAACATCACGCACTAAACCATGTCCCTGAGTACCATGTTCAACCTTTCCTTAAACATTCCTAGGGACAAAGACTCCACCACTTCCCTGGACAACCTGTTCCAATGCCTGACTACTCTTTCTGAGAAGCAATGTCTCCTAATGTACAGCCTACATCTCCCCTGGTGCAACTTGAGGCCATTCCCTCTGGTCCTATCACTAGTTACCTGTGAGAAGAGGCCGACCCCCAGCTCCCCACACCTTCCTTTCAGGTGGTTGTAGAGAGCAATAAGGTCTTCCCTGAACTTCCTCTTCTCCAGACTAAACAACCCCAGTTCCCTCAGCCACTCCCCATAGGACCTTCAGGGCCTTCACCAGCTTTGCAGCCCTTCTGTGGCTACACTGTCCAGAGCCTCGATGACCTTCTTGTAGTGAGGGGTCCAAAGCTGAACACAGCATTCGAGGTGCAGGCTCACCAGAGCAGAGTACAGGGGGACGATCACCTCCCTGGTCCTGCTGGCTATGCTATTCCTGATACAAGCCAGGATGCTGTTGGCCTTCTTGGCCACCTGTGTACGCTGCTGGCTCATGTTCAGGTGAGCATCGATTAACACACCCAGATCCTTTTCCTCTGCACAGCTTTCCAGCCACTCTGCCCTAAGCCTTGGTGTCATTTGCAAACTTACTGCGGGTGCATTCAATTCCCTCATCCAAATCATCAATAAAGAATTAAAGAGGACGGGCCCCAACAATGAACAGGCTGTAGCTCCGGCCTGGGGCCTGCTCCTGCGGGGGCTCTCCATGGGCCACAGCCTCCTCCAGCCCACATCCACCTGCTCCACCGGGGGCTCCTCCACCCACGGGGAGGCGGTAGCGTGGAGATCTGCTCCGTGTGGGACCCATGGGCTGCAGGGGGACAGCCTGCTCCACCGGGGGCCTCTCCCTGCACAGCCCGCAGGGAAACTGCTGCTGCCTGCCTGCAGCACCTCCTGCCCTCCTGCTGCACTCACCTGGGGGGCTGTAGGATTGTTTCTTGCACATTTGCTTACTCACCTCTCTCAATGGCTCTTGTACTGGATTTTTTTCTGTTCCTTGCCTATGCTCTCACAGAGGCACAATCACATTGCTTGTTAGCTTAGCTCTGGCCAGCAGAGGGTCCCATTTTGGAGCTGGCTGGAACTGGCTCTTATTTAACATGGAGCAATTTCTGGACTCTTTTCTGAGAGGTTACCCCTGCAGCCACCTGGCTACCAAAATTTTGCCACATAAACCCAATAGAGCAGTTTCATTCTCTTGCGTAAGTATGGTATATTAGCAGTGACAAAAAAAAAAAAAAAAAAAAAAAAAAAAGCAACTGGATGCTTCAGTTGTAAAATGCTACGATCTTGTATCATATTTTACATTTTCCATCTTTCCTGAGAATCTGTAGTAGAATCTTTTAGGATCCAAACTGAGATACAGAATCCAAACTTATGCTCATATTTTAATATGAAAATATGTGAGGCTTAGCACATTTGGGTAACACAAACAATGAGAAAGCTCCTAAAAGATTTGAGGCTTTTCCAGAAAGGGAAAAGATGAAGCACCTTTTATTTATTTATTTATTTATTTAATCTGTTTTAAGATTCATCTGGTTAAACAAATAGTAAGAGTGTTTCTATGCAAAAAGAATTTTTATAAACAAAATATTTTGTAAGCTGGCACTTGATGGTGTTTTCAGCTGAAATGTTTTCATGAGATTTTTCATAAATGTTTCATAGGGTACAGGGGAGATCTAAGGTATCAAAACACTCAGAAGGATTAAGTTCTTTCTGAAAATGTCAAAGCTTTACTTCTCTAATGCAGTTACTTGGAGGGGTGACAACATTGTTGATTTTTCATGTGAAAAGGTTAAATTTCATTGATAATGGACTGAGATCACAAGCATTAACTTGTGGTCACCACCCACAAAAGAGACTAAGAACTGGTCCTATCTGGGTTTGCCTAAATAACACTTAGTCTGAAGATCTGTAACTTGTTATCAATATAGTGCATTTTTAATCTGTGAACAGGAAACTACACTTCAAAGAAGAAAAGCTGCTTGTAAGGAGCTCTTTGGGGGAAATATACAGTAGTTTGGCCATAAGAGGAGATCTTAGAAGTGGTTTTTGAAAGTAGACTGATTGCTTTTGAAGAATACGCACAAGTCTAGCATCTGTTGCCTCTGACAGGGCTTCCCTAGTGGTATAGATGTTTTTATTTTTTAGATTAATTTAGAAAAGTTTAAACACTTTAAAGAGAAAAGTCTGAATCTAATGTAAACTGGAATTCTCACTACTTCAAGTCACAAGAAAAAAACAAAAAACTCCAGCACCACCACCACCACCAAAAAACAACCCACTCTCCCCCCCCCACCAAAAAAAAAAAAACCTGCAAAAAATAAATGTATTGTTCTTTTTGTTCTTATGCTAAAACAGTTCTAATTCTGAAAAGGGATGCAAAACCTGGCGTGTATGCCAGTTATGAATGGGAGTGATATTTGCACTTGCAAGCTGCTGTGTGTAGTAGAATACAGAAAGCACACAGCATGCTTCAGAATGACAATATTGAAGCAGAGTAAGCTGAGACTTCAGTAATGGCATGTAATTCACTTGCTTTTACTGATAACTCCTTCTTGCCAACCCATACTGTGTTTTTATATTTTACATACACGCAGGCAACAGATTGTCTCTTATGGTATGTCTGTACAGTGTCCAATAAAATAGGATTCTGACAGGCATCTCTGGATACAATCCCTATGCAAATTATAAAGAATCATGGCCCCTAATCTGAAGAAAAGTGCTTGTTTGAAAAATACAGTAAAAACTTTTCTATATGGGAATTTCCATATTGGAAGTGTTAGGCAAGAGACATACAACAGCTGTACTAAGTCTTTCTGTATGGCATAAGGTTTTGCTGGTTCTGTACATGTAAGGTGATGCCACAAAAACAGGTTGTCTTGTGAATACAGAGCTGCAGAGAGCACTTCCAGGATGATCACAGTTTCATAAGATACATTCAGAATTGTACCTCTGACTGCAAGTACCCTGGAGAGTTTTGGTTCCTGGGTAGGTCCATATCAAAGTGAGTCCCCTCTTCCCTTGCCCTCCTTAGAATGAAACAGAGGAGAGGAGGACCACATTTAAGCAAGATTTGTAATTGAATGGATGAATAACCACAACCCTGATACCCACTGTAGTGCTTACTCACAGACAAAGTTAAACACAGTCTGCAGGGTTAGGTACATCTAATAAAAAATTGCAAAGGTTCTGTACAATAACAGATAGGAACTATGCCTTTAGTGCTAAAAGGCTTACATTTTAAAGAGAAAAAAGCTAACTAATAGAAATTAGTTCTGTATGTAAGATGTATTGTGTTTGAACCTTCTCTGTATCTCATACTGGCTCATGACTAATTTATTATGTTGGAAGCATATTATAATTATATTAAAATGTGCTTGGCATATGGGATCATTAGTGTGCCAAATGAAGTGTCCACATTCACATCTGCAGGTGTAAGCTACCTTCATTTTTGTTGCAGAGTAAGAATAGGCAAGCTTAACAATATCTAGAAGATTAATGTTTCAATAGGCAAAGAATGGCCTTACAGGATTATGAAATCTTTCAAAAGCTGATTTAGAATCAGAAGAAATAACTGTCTAATCAGAATCAGTAGTGTTTAGTTGTTGACTCCAGAATGCTGTGTTTGATGAAATATCAGAAAGCTGAATCAATTTTTACCTTTGTCTGTGTATTAATGGCTTCCTTGATGATTTTTAACTTAATATTCCCTCATCTGTCTGTCTAAACATGAATTCTTTGAAATGCACATTGATTTCTTTGTAAAAACAAATAGATGTATGAGCTGTTAATCCATCTTTAAGAGCCATATGTTCCATGGAACTCAATACAAAACAAGCATAAAAATACCTACCCTTTTCCAGAAGTGTGAGTTGTTTTATGTGCAGTGATAACAACTTACTTTTGAAGGAGTGTTTCACTAGAAGCCATAACTATGTCTATATATAGCTGTTAGTAACATACTACACAGAGATGTACTTAGTGCATAGATACTTAGTATAGCTATGTAAGTGTCAGATAACTCTGTTTAAATAAGTTTAGTATTCCCATTTCCCACCAAATAGGTTCACTTTGCTTTACACGAATCTTTATGAAATCATGAGATTTTTGTATTCTCTATTTCTGTCTAGAAACCCCAGAAGATCACAGCAGGTAGTTGAAGTGAAAGAGCTAGGAATGGACCCCAAAATTCCCATTTGGCTGTCATGTATTGTAGTAATAAACAGGCATAAACACAATCAAATCTTTCAACAGTTCAGTATTTAGGTTTTTGTGAGAATATATATTTAAGCATTCTTTACATTATCTTAGTGTATGTACGTCTGACTCTATTTACTTAGCTTACAAGGAGATGTCCTTTTATTGCATGGGTAGAATAGTCCTTTGCTTTGATTAGAGAACATATATACAATATTCCAAAGCATTATGTTATAGCAAGAAAATAGCTTGGGACAAAATATCTGGTTTTATTGGTCTCAAGTGTGGAAGGTTGGGGAAAAAAATCATACACGAATACATAATGAAAGCAGCAAGAACAGTTGCATGAGAATTTACTTAAGTGCTAACAATGTTATTGGCCATAAGATAGTCTGTTAGCTTTTTCTAGTTTGGGAAAGATAGTTTATTATTTTTACTATTATTGTATTTGAAACTGGAATTTTAATGAATTTTAATGTAATGGTTATGTGAAAACTAAAGTCAAGGCATGAAATTTATTTAGGAACCTGAAGACAAAGAATACTTTTTTTTTTTTTTTTTTTTTTTTTTAAAGCTAAATGTGATTTTTAGAAACCTAATAGTTAGGCACCGGGATTTGAAACATGTCAATGGAAAAAAATAAATTAGATAGAATGTAGTTTTCTGAACAGTTGACATTTAAGTATCGTTCAGCACTCTCACTTAGTTTAAACAAAGGAAGTAGGAAAGCATTGACAAAATTGGTGGCAAATGTGCAGATCCTCTTAGGAGATTGCACCTTCTCTTGCAATTGGGCATGTTCAGACAAAAGACAAAAAAAAACTTCCTTGAGTGCAGGGTGGGACATGCCAAGGATGAGTGCTCAGCAAGCTGTGTGTCTGAAACACAAGTGAGACTGGTGAGAGAAGAAAGCAGAAGACACACAGACAGATCACAGATGTGATTATAAAAAAAATAAGAAAAGAATACAAAAAATTGCAGATGTTCTCAACTAAGAGCAATCCTGAAAGAAAATAATTGGTCTGTTATGAACTTGGAATTTATTCCTGTTCCTACTCATTCTATTTTCAGAACTTTTGCTGTTGTTGTTATTTCTGTTCTTTGTTATTACGTTCAAATACAGTACAAATTTTTTACAGCTTTTGGTCTAAAGATAAGAGTCTACTCAGATCCATCTAAAACATTGGCCAAATCAGGGTCTTTTCACAAGGAGACAGCAGTGAAGTCTCCTTCATGAAGCAGAGCCAAGTTCAATTAATCTGTCTGGGTGGCTGCAAATAAACAAAATCAAACAAGTGACCTCTTCCCTTTCTGCCTTCCAAAACAAATGTCAAAACGCAAAATCAGTATTCCCACTAAAATCTGTTTTGGCATCTAGTAAGCATGACAAATGATATCCTATGACCTATAAATGTAAATTGCCAGACATTCTTGGAGATGTAACAGTCTTCTCACTCCTTCTAATTACTTAGCATGACTATACCTGCAAAATTAAAAATGAATTATTTAATTGACAGCCTTTAACAGCTGAAGCACTCATTGTGATCCATTAATCTAGTCTCTACCTGCAGCCTGCATGAAACAGAATTTCGTCTGCTAATTTCATTACCAAACCCTTAACTTCTGATCTAGTTCCTGCAAATATTTCAGAGAAATACTTTGACTGAAAACAATGAAACAACTACTATGTTGCTTGGTCTTTTGTTTCCATGTTTAATCTCTCTCACTGTTACACTTTGCAGTTTAGAATTAGGTAAGGCAAGAATTAGTGTCCTAGCAGGAGGAAAATTCACATAGCTTTGTTCACCTTTCATTACAAACAAATATACCACTCCACCATGTGCAGTCTATAGCTTTCATAAGTTCATACAGAAAATATCACAATCATAGCACAGTGACATTAGCTGGAGACCATCCTAATTATTAGTCACCTCATCGATGGGAAGTTTTGCAGAGAAACACCCACAAGTAATTGCTGTCTATATGCTGATGGGGGCCCTAGTAATGCTTATGTTCAAAGATGAAGAGATTTAAATACTAATAAATTTATACTGAAAGGAGATAAAATTATGGGCAAATAATGGGAAGTTATTATGTAATTCTTGATTCTTGTTCTTGATTGTTTGGACTCTCCCAAGAGCTTACAACAACTCTTTCTCTTAAACAACCAACTTTATGAGCCTCTTCCTTTACAGAGCAAAATGGAGACTGGTAAGGACAGAGAATCTGGTTTTGCAGAAAGCTTTGCCCAATGTTTCCTTTCATCACAGTGCTCATGTGTGAGAGAGAAGAAAGGACAGAATTGATTAGAAGAACTTTTCCAGTATAATGTCTTGATCTCAGAAGAGCAAGTTCACCTTTCTTTAGATGAATTTGTGGGAGGAAGAAAAGCATTTGTTGGAGAGACAGGTGGCAGAAGGGAGAATCCAATTCTGGTTAGAAAAGACTGACCTTCCTTCACAGCATTCCTGTTCTTTCACTAAGTTGGAAACTCTTCAGCCTGGAGACCACGACTGGTGTGGAACTCCTGGATCATACTGTCACATTTCAGAGTTAACAGGCCTTCTTGATGCTGTGTTATTGTCTTGCCACAGCTGAAAAGAAGAATAATAAAAAATGGCAGTTTCATTGCCAATATACAAGCAAACTAGCAGCCTTGGCTGTTGCTTCACCTTCCTAAATATGTCTTTTTTTCCTCACATCTTTCTCCAAATGTGAAATTGTCATTTTTGATTTTTTTTTTAACCATCTCTTTTTTCCTTTCCTCCCTCACCCATTTCTAATAACAAACAAAAAAAAACAAACAAACAAAAACTCAAACACATAGAAAATAATTACTTCAATCCTTGCTAAGTGCAGCTCACTCCTGAGCTGTAGAAAAACACTTGCTACCTCATGGCCATTCTTGTATTCTCATAGCAACACCTATTGCTGGCCAGGCAACAGCTGTTACAAGGCTCACTGTTGCATTTAGTCAGCTGAATTGCAGGAGGCCTTGAAAATATACAACCTTCACAGGAGCATGGTCCAGATCTTTTCATAGTAACAACTGCACAATAATGTTGTAACTATAACAAAATATTAATTTAGTAATATTAGTAGTTAATTAACTTTATTAATTGTACAGACTCAGATCCTCAAAGTAGGGAACACAGACATTTGGTGCTTGCCCATTACACAAAAAATACACAGCCTTCAAACTTCTTCATTGACACATGATGAGCAAGAAACTTGATTTTTTTTTTTTTTTTTGTGTGTGTATGTTGGTAGACAATGCTGTACTTGAACAAAAGCAGAATGCATCTCTTCAGAATTAACGGTGTTTTAATTCCTTTGCCAGAATGCAGACCTCTCATTTATTTGGAAACTAAATTCTGAAAGATATCCTGCCCTTTCTTTACAAAGACTTTAATGGGAGTTAAAATTCAGTGGGAGTTATAATTCACCCATGGGAGAGAAGGGAATCTGCAAGCCAAGGTACACAAACCTTCTCCTAATCATGAGTACAATATTTCTGTAGCTCTTTTTTATGTCATACAAATACAGGATTAGGGATGAAACAAGAACAAACTGCTAAAATGGTGCAGGAAATACATTTACTATCACTGGCACAGACTCTTTTTATGTGTAAATCAGGTTAGTGCTAAACAGTCAAAGAAGCTGTATCAATTTGCAACAAATGTACATCTCACTTTATTCTAGGTTAGGAGCAAGGTCATTAATATCTTTTCAGGTTTATATCTGAAATCAGACAGATATGTAAAAAAGCTTATTATCTGTGAAAACCCTGGTGACATCTTTCTGTATATGCTGTACTATTAATGCACAATTCCAACAGGTTATCTGTGCATTGAGATGAGTGATAATCAAAGATAGATGTCAGTAAGGGACAACTCACCGTTTCCAAGCACAAAAGACAGAATATAAAATCAAAATGTTCTTTTGTTTCCTCAAAATGTACAATTCTTGTATGATCACAAATCTTGCCCAACCATTAAATAACCAAAGCAAATCAAACTTTTACTTCTGCATTTCTGAAAGCAAGAGCAGGAAAACCGATAGGTTCCTTTTGATCTTGAGTGTCATAAGAGATAAAGAACTTGTGCATCTTCAGTTAGCACAGTTTGATTCTTTGAACTGTTGTATTTAAATGTATCTGCCAACCTGACCTAGACTGCTCACCTCTTTTCCAAAGAAGTCAGTGCTGAAAAATCCTGATCTGAAAAAGTCTGTATTTAGTATCCATTATAATGGTATTTCAAAGATCTTCCACAGCAATTATGCAACTAGCTACCCTTAAACATTGGTGGATGGAAAGCTTGAAAAAAACATAACCCTGAAGTAATCAGATAACAGCAGAAACAAAATACAGTCTGAAGGTATTGTCATATTCATGAATATGAATAAATCACTCCAGTACAACCCAGTGAAGAGAAGATAATGGAACTCTCATAGCTGAAAGCTTGGCAAGAAATAAACAGTTTCACTAATTTATGTCCTTCAGACACCTCCTCTGTATTTCAATATACTAGATTTTCTTGAAATACATAATTAAAGTACACAAAAGTCACATTCAACTAGTTGTAGACTAGCTATTAATTAGTAAAATGTTCAATATACTCAATCTTTTGTGCAGGTTGTCTGTGGTTCCTTGGCAGGTCTAAACTGCTCTTTAAACAGATAACTACAATATGTAAACAGTGGGTGCCATACCATTCAGGTTTTAGATAATACTCTTGGTCTGTGCAGTTGGAATACTGTGATCATCAACTCTGTAACATCACCTAAACAATGTTTTCAGGACTTCTCTTCAGCCATATAACACAATAGAAAGTATTTGATGGTAATCTGGACATTTCATGCCTCACTTCTCCTGCAACTCCTTCTCCTTCACTTATAGCTCACTTTCAATGTTTACGAACAGAATTTACTCTCTTTTCCATATCTATCTACTGTTTTTGGTCTTTTCTATGTATTAATGATGCATTTCTTTGTTCCAGTGAGCTCTCGTTCTGCTTTTCAGGGCAATCTGTTAAACTCTGGAAGTCCCTGTTTTTCCATATCTCTCTCCTCCTGCTTTCCTGCTTGTCCTCTCTGCCTCCCCCTGCCCACTTTCCCGCTTTTTTTTTTTTTTTTTTTTTAATGGAAACCATTCTTTCTGTTTTCACTTAATCTATTAGTCTATCCTTTTATTCTAAGGATAAAAATTTGTCTTAAAGTTTAGTTACATTAGTTAATTTGTTTTCTTTAACATTGTTTTAGTCTGACCAACAAAATTTGGAGCACATAGACTATTACAAAAGCTCAGATTACTGCTAAAACAAAAAAAAAAAAAAACAAACAAAAAGAACCATGTAGAAGTCACCAGGACAATTGTGTGCATGCAATTCTAAGTAACATTTTTTGGGGGGCATCAAAATTAAAAAGAGAACGAATAGAAATATAGCATTTTTATTTCCTGATGACAGAACAAATATGTGGTAAATCTTTCCTTTGAATCTAACTTCTCAATTGAGAAGAAATGTAGACTAATATGCCTGAATTTCAAAAATCAGCAAATTTCTCTCCTCATGCAAGACAGCAATCTTGTTTTAGTGAAGGAAACTAACCAACTGTAATTTCCAATTCAAGTTTCAGCAAGTTGCATCAAAATTCTCAATGCACTCTGTTTAGAGCACATTTCTAAGTATGCACCATATATGGCTCATATCTCTATTGCCAAAAAGCAGATGGGTAGTAAATGGAAGCACAAAGCATCTGTGCTATGTGCAGCTTATTCAGCGCTAAATAAAGTTTTCATTTTATCATAATGTTAGAGAATAAATATGAAAAAATAACCTGTATGGTACTGTTATCATTACTAGCTTGTGTCTTATAACTGTTAATAAAAAGACAAAGCTCAAACCAACATGTCTAATGTAATTAACATTTGAATGCTTATGACAATTATATGGTTGAGACAGAAAAGATGTCATTTTTAGTGAAACAGTACTGAGGCAAATATTTTTACGTTGAGTATGCTGATGTCAGTGAAGTAAACGCACTGCCTCTTAACATGAGAGAAAAAGATAGTAATTCATGATGCATGTATAAAAGAGTAAATTTTAGAAAATGTTTTTGTTTTGGACATGTGCACTATTTTTTAGGTTGTGAGAAAGTAATTTAATAGAGGAGAGAACAGAGGTAACTTTATATTTCTATGTTAAATCATATTAGGAGTTATTTACAATAAAATAAATCGCAGAGTACCATGCCAAGAGATTTGCAACCTGCCTATTAGACACAATAAAAACCATAATTTGTCCTACAAGTTAGAAAATAAATCTGGTAACAAGGGAAATTTCAGACTGAATAGTAGTCACCTGCTTTTGTCATCAAATTCCTTTTCTGAATAAATAAATATTAAACACATTAAAAAAGTAATAAAAAAAGATTATTACTTATGTTAGTTCCCTGCCTGAATCATTCAGAAATCATCTGAATAACAGAAGTAATAACATCTGATTTAAGGTAAGATATCTTCATGTCTTTCACTTGACTTAAAAAGATAGAGATCTTATTTGGGTTGGGGTAGAGAAGATGCCATCCTCTCCTAAATTTCCTGGAGAACATAAAAGTGAAAGTATCAAAATTCTGTAAATAAAGGGAGATTAGGTGTGTATAAAATGATTAAATTGGACAGAGAAATGATGCAACCTTTAAATGTTAACAGATGTTTAGGGAATCTAGTATGTTTCCAGACAGAAAAGTGCCTGGTAGTTAATGATTAGTGGTTTTAATACTGCAGCAGGGCAATACATAGGATTTTGTTGTTATTGACTCATGATCATAGAATAAAAACTAAGTTTCTGGTTATGGTAATTAAAATTATCTTTATACTGTAATTAAGCATGCAGATAAGAGCAGGTACTTTTCCTGATGGATTAGATGAAACATTCAAGCACTAAACACTGCAAGTAGCAATTATTTTACCTCTTCCATAGTCTCAAATGTTAAATGTTAAATTTTGGCATCAAGGGGAAACAAAGCATCAAATAAACAAACCAGCTTTAGGTAGAACTGTAATCTGCAGTGTCATAATAGCAAAGAACAGATGGACATAATTTTCAGGGCTGCAGCAGGAGAAAGATGGAGATGGAAAGAAGATACAGATTGAGGATGTAAATTGAGGTTACTGGAACTAATATTCTGAGTCTGGATAATTCAGATGAAAGTGACTTCAAATATTTCTGTATCAGCACCGTTAACTGGACAGATATTGATTAGGTCAAGCAACACAATGTTGCAAACTTACTAGAAGGAAGTTCCACTTAGATGGTCAACAAAGCCATCTGAAACAGGACATGACATAAAGGTGAAAGTTTGAGCTAATTTACAATGAAGACATCAATGTCCTAGATGGTTATGGAGAAATAAAAATACATTAAACAAATCTGGCTTGACAACCAATTGTGTGGGAGCTGAATGCATCATTCTAACTTATGTGGAGCTTCAGAAAATTGTGAAGATTGAGTAAAATCCATTCCTGTGTGCTGAGGACTATATGTTGCTTAAGCCAGATCTTAAGTGCTTAAGCTTCTTCAGAACTGTTGCCTTGCCTCACAAGAAGAGCTCAAGTGAAATTCCATGAGACTGGACCTCAAAGCACAACCCAATGTACAAAGTGCTTGGCAGCAGTAAATGACATTGTATTTGGTGCCATTTAGGGCACGTAGCATCATCTAAAGAAACTTTTTCTGATGACATTTCAAGTACATTTCTCCAGTGCCGTGCAGTATCAAAAAGCAGATTCTCACTTATTTACACAGTGTAGGGCTGCATAGAGAAAGGAGCTCAGGCCCCATAGTAGTGTTCTTAAATCAATTCAATCCAAGCTGATGAAGCCATACTGCTTCCAACGCCAGAGATAGCTGATTGATGTTTGCTTGTTCTCTGATCTGCACAATATAAACATACTTTTGTCTGACTAGAAGGTTATATGTCAGGGAGGAAGAGAGTTTGAGGAGCTATATATTCAACTTGGTACTCATCTCTTTATATGGATCTGGTCCAGTGAATGGATTTTTGCCTGACAAAAACACTGTCCCATAGCGCTCACAGTTTCCAAATAAATAAATAAATACATACATAAAAATAATCACTCAATATTTTGTGTACTGTTTCCACTTCTTCAGGTGATAGAAAATGCAAAGGCTGATTGCTACCCTTGTTTTGACAGTGCTCTCACTGCAATGATAAAAATGTTTTCTTTTCTGCAATATAGTATTTCATCAGTCAGACACAAAGAGAACAAGACCCAGTATCCTTCTCATACTGCTTCTCTCACATCCACCTGTCTAAGCTATTTTCCACTGCTGTCATAATTACAGAGAAAGGCTTGTTCAAAAGAAACCAACCAACCAACCAACTTAAAAAAAATAAAAATAAATAAAAATCACACCATTACTGCATGAATGTGACTGAGTTAAAGCAGTGTATATACCTGCTTCTGGGATTCTGACAAAATTAGGGAAATAGTAATTTACCCAGAAAATCAAATAATTAATTACTTTAGAAGAAGTAATGACCTAACTTGAAATTGTAAGAGTTCTCATTTCTATGTGACCTGATCTGGAAGCTAAATACATAGAAGTTAATGTGTTTAAATACCCTGAACAAAACTCTGAAGTTAATGTCCTGTTTACACAACATATTTTACATGTATTTATTCACACTTTGGTTCATAACATATCTCAAGGGGTTCAAGGTAAAATAAAATCCTTGGAACAATCAGAAATAGCAAACATACAGTTAATTAATATAGCTAGTTTTAGTGTAACCAAAATCTTTTATATATATGATTAGTTGTCTTATTCCTGTGCTCCTTAACATATTCTTAATCTCAATGGGATTATTTCAAAGATCATTTTTTAAAGGTCATTCTGTAAAGGTAAACATACATGCATAATTTTACAAGCTCTAAAAATGAAAGAGTTAACCTACCTCTGTTATCTAGAGGTAGCTCTAGATAACTTAATCTTATGCTTACTAATAAGCATAAGCTTACTATATCTAACTAATGCTTACTAAGCTCAACATAAATCCATAATGATTAAATGCCTTCACATTTTTTAAGTATATAAAATGTAAGAAATTTAGAATTATGTAGAAAACAGTTCACAATCTGTATAATATCATACCGATATATATACATATATTTGAGTATCTATCAAATTAATTATAAAGTTTATTTCATAAATTAGCCAACCAACTTGTCTTAACTGAGCCAGAGAACACTTAACACACCTAGAACCAAGTATGGCAACAATTATTTACAATGACAGTTTACTGTGTAAAGGCTTAAGACTTCTAAATCTATTAAAACAAATAGAACTGTCCTGCTGACTCTGCATTTTGTAAATAAACAACAGTCTTTCTACAGATTGATCTTGAAGAAATTTTGAATAATGTACCTTAGTTTTATAAATGTAATATTTGCCTTCTAAACTTGAAATGAGTATTTTTGTTTTGTAACAATTTCATTTCTTGCTATGTCCAGTGAATTATTGCTTAATTTGAATACAAAGAGAACATTTGCTGAATTAAAACTTACAAAACTCTTCTAAATGCTTCAGACATTTTCCTGATCAAAAAAAAACAACAACCAACAAACCAACCAAAAAACCCAATGTTGAAAAAAAACTTTCCAAAAATATAAAGTGGTGTTTGTTTGTTGGTTGGTTTGTTTGTTTTTTAAATCTTTACTTTTTCAGATATTTTTACTTATTTTTTATTTTATTTTTTTTTTTTTTTACTGATAGCTGGGGTGACAAAAAGAATCTCTGTGTCAGTCAGGCTAATACAAACAAGTTTTAGTACATCTAATATGGAAACAAAACAATGTCTAGTGACAAAAGCAATAGTACAGTGAAAAAAAAATAATATGAAAAATGTTAACAATTCTTAAACTAGGTATAGACTCTACTAAATACTAGGACATCCTCACAGTCTTCAAGAATGTCTTTAAGTGACAGTCCATACAGTCCTCCAAGTTAATTCAAATCTTCTGAATAGGATATCAATTCAATATGATCAGTTACATGCTCAAGTTTATACATATTGTTGGGAAGATTTTATTTTGTAAACAGTGATGCAACAATTCAATAGATGTGATTGATTGTCAGAGTTGTCACTATTTTCAAAGCCATAACTACCAAAATAATAACATTTTGAGAAAAGAAAAGAAAAGAAAAACATTTCTGAAATAGGTCAGAGGTTGGACTCGATGATCTTGAGGTCTCTTCCAACCTAGAAATTCTGTGATTCTGTGAAATTTCACAGCAGTGATTTTTTAAACTATTATATCTTTTTTTAATGAAATGTATGCAGAAAAATGATGGAAGTATCCAAATAATAATCAACATGTTATGATGGAAGCACAAGGTACTGCAAGCAGATTGTTTTACACTTTGCGGAATCAAGAAGTACAGCTTTAAACTAAAAAAATGGTAGGTTTAGATTAGATATAAGGAAGAAATTCTTTACTATGTGGGTGGTGAGGCACTGGAACAGGTTCCTCAGAGAAGTGGTGGATGCCCCCTCCATGGAAGAGTTCAAGGACAAGTTGGGTGGGGCTTTGTGCAACCTGGCCTGGTGGGAGGTGTCTCTGCCCATGGCAGGGGGTTGGAATGAGGTGATCTTTAAGGCACCTTCCAACCCAAACCATTCTATGCTTCTATGAATTGGAGCTTGGGCCAGGCTCTTCACAGAAAGCATATTTAATGATTCTCCACTAAAGAAACAAAACTGAGAAGAGTGGATTGGGCTCATTTATGCCTTTCGTTAAGGTAGGCATGGGGGAGTACAGGGGGATAAGATGTTTTGTTAGTATCATGAGACATAACAGTGTAATTTTTTTACTACATGTTAAAAACAAAATTATACTGTGTCAGTCACATGAGCATTGCAGAGAATACATGTCAGAAAGTACAGCCAGTTTAGAGAAAATTTACGAGACAGCAATAACCAACAGCAAAGCTATACTTTTATGAATGTGGTTGAACGATTCTGCTTTAAATAGGCCTTTAAGTAAGGCTGATTAGCGTAAATAAACAAAAATGATTGTGTTCAATCTATACAACTAATTCATGACATAACAGAACATATGAGAGAGCACAGGAGCATATCTACAGCAGCCCTGAACATTGCTAAAACTGACAGAATGGTGTGCTGGAAGCTGAGTTTCCTCAACTGTATCATCCTGTGATAAGGATGTATACAATAGCAGCACTTATTTTATGACAGCTTTGTGACTGTACTTTTTTTTTTTTTTTTTTGGATGCAAAAGGAAATATGAGGCTGTGGAATGTTCTGATATGTTCTGGTCTTTTGATGGGTGTAATCAAGCTGACTACTACAGGTTCAGGGTTCAGTTTCCTGCTAAAAATGGTTCTGTGCAAACTGCAAATCATCTGTGCTGCATGACGGAAAAAAAAGCTAGAGTGGATAATGACATCTTTATCTTCATTTGGTAACTGTTTTCCACATCTAACCAACATCACCTTGACTTGTCAGGCATTAGTTTTGCTTCCTTGCCTCCTATCTAAACCTCAGATGCACAGTAAAATGAGGGTGGCTATTTTGGTGGATTGCTAAAACAGAGATTGTTGAAGGACTATATTACTAGCCTTTCAGAAACTTTTAAGCCCACGTTTGGTTCTAAGCTCATATGTAAATATTCGTAATGGAATGGAATAATGCTGAACCCCAAGGAAGAGCAGATGAGAAAGAATTCCAATGCTATCAAATTTACAACATTTGTCCACTGGCAACTCTGCAGAGTAACACATGAGGAGTGCTAGAAGACTGTTCTGTTTCCATATCTCCAGATCGTCCAGATTGGGGCTGCAATCTTTGTACTCAGATTACCTATCAGTAGTCAGCAAGGCAAAATTACTTCAGGAGGTTTACCCAGATTTAACTCACAATTAACCAGACTTAACTTAAAATGTTAGACTTCAGAAAACATATTTAGGTATTCTTCCTTAGTTACCCAACTGTTTTGAAAGACAGGGATAAGGTTATTGCTCAGCTCCTCCATCCCCAGAAAAGGTTGATGGAGGAAACATTCTGATCTGACTGTGGCCATACTCTGACTGAGAGCCCACAAATCAAGGGGAGCATTTGGCTTCGCTAATTCATGTATGATAACGAAAGGCCTGAGAGCTGATTGAGAGTATTTTTCATTAAAGGACACAATGATGGTAGAGTTTTCACAAAAGTGTTTGTGTCATTAAACACTTTTGTCTCTTTTCGATCTTTTGTTAACAGAGGGGTCTGGGTCTCTTACAAGATTTGGTCACTCAAAACACATTAGCTTTAATCCAGTAGAGTAGTGACTAGAAGACGGGATTATACAGTATTAAAATATTTTCACAGTTTTCAGAATTTTGCAATTTTTGAAAAAAAAAAAAAAAAAGATTTTGAAGATTTTCCAGCTTACTTGAATTTGACATGTAAAAAAAAAAAAAAAAAAAAAGCAGCATCTGATAAATATCAAGGTCCTCACTATAGCCTACATTTTTGCAGTGTAAGGAATGTCAGGTGATATGTCCTGCACCATTTTAATACTGTCCCTTAGAAAACCCTCAGTTCTCCCAGGAAGAACATACATTTTATACATAGTAAGACAAAAGAGGTACAAACCCAAACAGTTAGTGAATGGTAACATTTGCCATGATAATTCCTATGATATATTCTTCAATGGACAAGCATTTGTTGGCATTTGTTTTAAATTCAGATCACAACATGGCACTGAAGAGTTTACCAAGGTTTTATAAGTGCATTGAGACAGTTTTTATCAGAAGAGTATGGAGACAGAAGAGTAAAAAGACAGTTGACTAATAAAAAAAAATAAATAAAGATGCTTCAGAATATACAAGAAAAAAAAACAACCACATATTCCTTGGGAATTTTGCTGAGGCACAAGTGGGAAATAGCTTGCTAGTAATTAATATGACTTTTTTATTAAAAATATATATACAAATGAAAGATATGGATGCAGATAAAGAGATGGATAGTATTTGTGGGTAAAATTAAAAACAAACAAACTAACAAGAACCAACAAAGTCCTGCATCTAAGGAAAAAAAAAAGAAAAACCTAAAGACAACTTCATATATGTCTCAAATTGAAGGCTGGAAGAAAAAGAGCAACAGCTATCCTCTGAAATTGCTGCCAAAAGTACTATTTTTATTCCCTTTTGAGAAATAAGATTATACAAGATTATCAGATTCATAATCCCAAATCAAACTTTTAAAGAGAGTATATATGACTATGGTCATTATGTCCAGACACAAATACATTATCTGTTCCCTGTGTTTCCATTTTAGTCAGAGGAGTAATGGTACCTGTATGGAAATAAACTGGATTGTGTTTCATACATACAGTCTGATGTCAAAATCAGCTGTGGTCAACAGAGGTCTTTCATTCAACCTAAACAAGCTGTATTTTTACAAAAACGGTCTTTTAGAAGAGAATCAAAGTCACTGCTCTTGTACTTAAAAAGACACAAAAAGTGTCAGTGGAGTAAATCTATTGATTACTCACTGTTTTTCTAGTTTCTGTCAGCCAGGAATAACAATAATAGCTTTTTGCACAAAAGCAAGGATAAGTATCAATTGACTTGATAATGCTTTGAAAGAAAACTATGAAGGAAAGACATAATTTTAGTACATTTCCCAGTAAAATACTACTTCCCCTAAAAAAAAAAAAATAAAACAAAACAAAACAAAAACTAAGACCAATAGTGATCCCTTTCACTAGGCTTTCAGTACTTGATTCCACAAATATTCTTTTCTTTTTCAGTGTGGCTGATGGCAGCGCTATTTTACATGGTAAAAATTATTATTCTTTCCTGGAGCCAAGTTCTATATTGTTCAGAATGCAGTCAAGGTTGATATTACAGACTGAAAAAGTAGTAAGAAATTTCTTAGGGTCAATAAACTGAAAGTTATGAAGAAATACAATGTGTAGGGTAGATTTTACACAAGAATGGATTTGAAAGAAATGATCAGATGCATAATTTTTAAGAGAAAAAAAAAAAAAGTGTTCTGAACCAGATCAAAAAAATCAAGGTCAGTGAAAATTTGCAGTGAAATCATGCCCACGAAGAATGAGATTTCTGATAGAAAGTTTTCTTTCCTTAAAATGTATCTAAAATTCAGTCTTGATTCTTCTTTTCAACAATCAGTTTTGTTGAGACTATTTTCATCTGTTCTTGTCTTCTGCACTGCCATTGTCCTTTTCCAATTTCAAGAAATTACTTTTTATATAAAATGAAAATTATCCTGGTCAAGCAGAAATTATATGGACTAATATTGTTAAATGTGTCAAACAAACTTTCTGCATTCCTTTCCACAGCATGTTCTACCTAGCTTTTCTTGCACACTACTAGGATACTGACATTTCAGCAATGCAGAAGCTTTACTGCCAATTTGACTTATTTTTTGAAGGACTACCTTTGCTTTTGATGACATACTGTTCCAGTGTTTATGGCAAGCTTTTTGTAAACTCATAAATAAATGGACAGCCAATTTGGCTGCCAATTCTTAAGATACATTTATTCTACAAAAAGACTCCAAAGAGGCACACAACTGGTGTTTCATGATTGCTCATTCTTAGAGTATTCATGAATGTCTTTGTTACTTTATGTTATCTACTTTTATTTTAAATGATGTATGGTTTAAAGAATTATTATTTTTTATTTTTTATTTTTTATGCTAAAGCATAGCTGAAAAGAAAAAAAAAAAAAAAAGAAGGTGATGATGACTCCTATAGGAAAAAAAAAAAAAAAAGTACTAAATAATTTCCTTGATTCCAAAAATTAATATAAAAATAGAGTTTATTTATTTCATAAATGTAAGGTTGATATTTTCAGATCTAGGGACATTGCATGTTGGAAAATTCTGAAATAATAATATTGAAAAAAAAATTATATGTTGAGCAACACAAGGTTTCACTTGTATATGGGTACTTTTGCTGTCCTTGCCACAGGTCAAACTGAAAAGGAACTCTAGTCCAATCATATAGCGAACGTGCAAGTGCTTTGAGATAAAAGGTGCTATATGAATTCAAAAACATTATGAAGGCTTAATGCCACAGTACTTTTTAAAAGCTAAATGCTGTTACCTCCTGTCACTTGGCACAAGTCATTCGAATTAACACAGCTTTTAGCTTTTCATATAGCTTCTAGTGTGCTGTTGAAAAATCTCCTGAGAGCTGACTGCTTGCTGAATCACAGTGTAAATGAGGTTTTGTAGTTCATTCCCTTACCCTAAAGCAGGGTCAAATATGCCTACAAAATTCCTGACATATACTGATATATAACCTCTTCCCAAAGGTCTCAGATGATGGAGAATTCAGTCTCTCCAGACATGACTATTTTCTATTCCATTCTATTTCCTATTCTATACCTTATTATGTCAAGTGAACTGTGCTTGCAGCAGCATAGAGATATTATTGTGCTCCTGATGAAGTCTGTTAAGTAGCCACAAGTATTAAGTGGACTACTTGTATACTACTATATTTCTTTCTCCAGCTTGCTGTTATTAAGAGTAACTGGAACTTTTCAGCAAATAAATTAAATAATTTGGTATCCCGTTTTCTAAATTATGGACCATTTTCAACCCCCTATGTAAATAGCAACATAAGATTTTCAAACTCTGAAGACCTCTCTGTGATTCATGTTTGCCAAAGGTGAGGAATGCCTTCTTATTGCTTGTTGGATTAAGTGACAGCATTTATTGGTTTACAGAGTATCCACACTCTTGAGGAATATCAACCTCTTCTCAAATTACCTTATGTCACAATTGTCATTCCTCAGTGAAGAATATATCTGGACTTTATCATGCTTTACTTTTGCATTAAGAACATACATGGTAGAAGCAGGCCAGGTGGTGGAGCTTAGGGCTAGCTCCTGATGAGCTCAGACATAGTGACAACAAGCACCTCTTGTGTTCATGGCTGTTGACTTCTTCCACTTAGTCCACAGTAGCCTATTATCTGGGACTGCTGCCTGGAAGCCAACTTCCCCTTGCTTTCATATGCAACAGAGAAGCAGCATGCACAACTGGCTCCTGCTCTGTGTTGAGCAAGCCCAGAGGTGTCAGGGAGCCCAGGGGAGCTTTCCAGTGGCTTTTAGTCCCTAAATATTTATGATATCATTGGGATCTTGTCCCTAGCTCCATTCATATCCAGAATGGACATTCAGTAATATCAAGCTTTTAGAAAATGGTAGGGTAGGCCATGAGACAGGGAGAAAAGAGATCACACATACTTGTTGATTAGTTTGTGGGTGTTTGAAGACCCTAGAAAAATTCTCAAGCTTTGGGTGGTATGTTAAGAACTTATTATTATGGTTTTTCTATTCTTATTTAGAAGACTGCTGTCATATTATGATACCATCTGTTACAGGAAGGGTTAATTCTAGAAAATCTTGTCTTCTAGTTATTTTTAAACATCAATAAATATTTTATGTACCATATAGGTTAGTCAGTAGCACTTTTAAAACCACTTCGAAATTAATGGACATTTAAGCTATTCAGTTCCTTTTTTTTTTTTTTTTTTTTTTTTTTGTAGTTTAAATCAATCTTTTCTATTGGTAAGGGATAAAAACACTAAATTAAGAGATATGGATTGGATAGTTTACATTATCTTTAATCTATAAGGCTAAAAAAAAATTAATATCCCCAAACTGAGATCTTACTTCTGTCAGAGAAACTAAACCTCAAAGAGGAAAAATAATTATATAAATAGTTATTATATAATCATAATTATACATTTATATAATTATATAAACATTTATATATTTAAATAATTACATAAATATATTATATATTATATATTATATATAACATATAATGATATATTTATATAATTACTTATATAAATTTATATATTTTATATATTTTAGATTTTTTATATATTTTATAAGTAATTATATAAGTATATAATTATAATAATTATTACATATTGCTACTAATTATGCTATTACTGCTGCAAGTAAAATTTTAGCATTGCTAAATGCAATATTAGCCAGAGAGAAATCAAATATTTAACAGGCAAGAAATCAGTGACATAAAGAATCATATATACTAATAATATTTTTAAGTCTGAAACTCTAATTTTGAACAAATCAAAAATCCCAGTTTTCTGATCATGTGTTCTTCTGAAATTAATATTCTTTGCTTTTAGGAAAGCAATAAGTTGAATGGATGGTTCAGAGTAAAAACTGAAAAAAATAAGGTAGATGTCACATGAATTGCCTTGTAACACCTTCATTAAAATGTTATTTAAAGTTGGTCTAGAACTTTACTTTTATTTTATCTATTAGTTACAGAAAATATTTTTCACTACTTTTTACATAACAGTCATGTTACTAAAAGACAGATCCTGAGGTTTTCATGTACTTCTTGAAGTAGATTGACTAATAGATTTACATAAAAATTGCCAGACTCATCTTGCTTTCTATGAATGGTAATTTACCATTAAAGATATCACCAGTATGGCTAAAAGTACATCAAACATTCACAAAGGGTGGTTTTTACCCCTGTACAGAAAGTCAGTGCTAGAACTAATGTGCTACCAAAAGCTTGTTTAATTCCAAGGCTTTGACAAGAGTTTCTGGATGACTATTGTAGAATAATCAACTCAGTCTAGTATTTCCTTAATAAAAATGAGGTTCCTCTCTCTCATTTCCCAGCCACATATTTTACAAATGCTATTTTGTCTATCTCGTTTCCTAGTATTCATCCCATGTATCCTAGCAGTCAGAAATTGATGCTCACTTCTGAGTTTTGAAACTGGTGTTTTCATTTCCAGGACACAAATAATTTGTTGCATTGTTTTTACTATCCTAAGCTGGCCTAAATATGTGTGCATAAGCATAGGTACATTAGACACATGCAAATATTTAGAAGTACATTAATCTTGAAAAACTTAAAGACAAGTTCAGTCAGGAGAATATAATTTCTCAACAATTCAGTTGCCATAGAACTGACTTATGCCTAAATATCTTTTTTCCTGTAACAATTGTTCTCTACCTTTGACCTTAGATATCCAATCACTGTATGGCTGTCCAGGCATAATTGAAATGCATTTAAAATACCTTAATGAAATGCACTTTATTTCTTTTATTCCTGCAATTCAGCACTTGCTTTGCCTTGCATGAGCCTCTCCTTACTCCCGCCCCCAAAGTCATGTCACTGTGTCAGTTTTGAGACAAAGAAAGTGAGAAGCATATCTAAATATGTGGATGTCAAGGGAGCGATTTACCTAGCAACAGTAACTATGTGAAAGTTTTCCAGAAATGTCTCCCTGTGCATGTGATAGTACCTTAATGGCTTGGATTCCAGAGGATTGACGAAATGGCTGGGAGGATTCTAGCTGAGCAAAGCACCAAACGACATGCAGTGCACATACATTCTGGGAAATATAATGCCATCAGTTCACCAGGGAATTTATGCACATCTTTTCCATTAATACTGTAAGGATTTTTAGTCATAAATCCATAGTTAGAAAAACATTATTTTTCCCTGTGCTACATTAGTTATAAAAAATATGTGAACTGAGGAAACATGTTAGGATAAATGTTTCAGAGTTGTAATAGCCGTCATTTTTTAAAAGCAAAACACCATATACAAAATTATCTGAAGTGTTACAACAATAACCCTGAGACCAAGGAGAGGAAAAAAGCTAAGATGACACTGTGATATATAGCTATCTACTGCTGTATCAGTAACGGACGCTGCTAACAGATGACCCAGGGGATCAAGCCCCAGTGTACAAAATTAATAGTTTTATCTTAGGCAACTGCATTTGATACAGCCAACTGAAAGGAAACTGCATTCACATAAATTCTGCATAGTTACAGGTTGAATAATAGGTTAAAATAATGTAAATCCATAATAATCCAATTGAGGACTTAATAAAATCAATGTACATCCATGCTATTTGAATTCAACAAATAATCTAAAACAAATTCTCCAGATGAGATTGTGGTTCTACCACACCATTTCTGTTCCAGACCATTTCACCTTTTCCCACATTTTGCCCTCTACTCCTGTAAACCTACTGTGTTTCAGAAACGTATTGTAACCTGAATCACCAGAATTTTAAGATAGATAGCCTACAGTGAGCCCCCAATAAAGACTAGAAACCTCAGAAAAGCCTGATTTTATTACAGAATAAGAATTAACTTTTTATACATAGAAAGTTCAAATTAGATCAGACTGAATAGAAATAAAGAAAGGTTTATATCTAACCCTGTCCATGATATCTTTGCTCCTAAGTGTGGTTTCAGTCAGTCTATAAATTTTTGATGTAGCAAACTCACCATGTTCCAGCTTGGTCATTAAGACTTTTCTCCTTCTGTCATCTCTGAGGACTAGAAGGCTACTTGCTGTTTCTCTGAGAAGGATCCTTCTCTTCATTCCCTGATTCATGCTTTGGACCATATGCATTTTTCTCCCAGTGAACAAACTCAACTGCTACTCAATGACGGTGCAACCTCCTTTTCCTTGAGGAGGTTCCCTCTGACCCAGTTCTCCAGAAACTCACAGCTGAGAACATGGAGTTCATCACATCTATGATCATAGCAATATCCTCCTTGGTTCTTTGTCTGAGATACCATTTATTCTCCCAAGATTTCTTTTGTCTTTTCCTCTGTTACAGCTCTGAGGTCTTCTTAGAATCATAGAATATCCCAAGTTGGAAGGGACCCATAAGGATCATCAAATCTGACTCCTTTTTCAATGTAGTTTACCAAATCCATTCCTATATTTCTGCCTTTCCTACATGGTATTTCTTCAACTTGGAGTATTTTTTCAGAATTTCACTCCTCCTTTTCTCTAACAATGATTCTGACTATTCATCTTTCCCTTTTCCAACTCTTCTTGTCAGAAAAGGTATTGCCAATGTACTTCCCCTACATCAGGCAGTTTCTTCTCTCAGACCATCTGTTCTGGAGTGATCCCTTCTTTCTCCTGAAGCTCATCTTCCCATATCAGTAGTAACTTTCTCTTTCTTTTGAGACTCTTCCATTGGTCCTCAAAGGGACAGAGTATGATATCATTAAGTTGGTGGTATCAGGGTGGAGAGATATGACTCCGCTCACAACTAATGATTTTACAAGTGGTGGAAGAATATTGCTTTCTTTCAGCTTTGAAATGTATTCACTACAGATTAACAGAACCTCAGGCAGAGATCTATATCATCTGGTAGGAAGCACTACCAACCAGAATAATCCCCAGCACTGAGAGAAAACCATTTTACGTAAATTGGACAGAATTCATACACTCAGTAAAACTCTGCTGACAGGTCCAGTGACTTTGCTGTTCTGTTCCATTCTTGCTGAAAAGAGGTTTGTAATTACAAGTCTTAAAAGACTTCAGGCTTTTCCTTTCCAGAAAACTGGGGACTTTTTAAAATTCTGCTTTAACAAACTGTAGCTAAGGTGCTGTGATTTCCATTATTTGGACATTGACTTCTCTTCTTACTATATACCCACCTAAACATTTTGCTGATTTAGTTTCAAAATACAGGTGACTGGTTCTAGCCACTCACTAGCTACCATAAGCTGTTTCACTGGTAAGCAGCAGTAAGTAGGCAGAAATTATATCCATGATACACGTTAAGAAACCTGTGGTTGAATAATCTCAACATATTCTAACTTCAGCACTCCAAAATGGTATTCTTTCATTTTCTTGCTATCAAAATCTTTTTTAGTATATTAGTATATTTAGTATATTTAATATATTAGGCCCATGTAATCTCTAAAACATGCAGACCACATGCACCCTCTCTGTCTGCCTGAATGGTTCATCTAATCTGAACAACTGAAGAGGCTAGGTACTAATCTGACATAAATGTCCAGCTTGTATCTGAATAATACCTTCTCCTCCTCTATGTTTCACTCTGTGTTAGTTAAATTCTGGCTTTCCTCTATGTCTAAACCAATAAAATTACAGATAATCTTCGTTGTTATTCCTTTAACAGACAAATGCATCTGTCGACTGAAGCATATACTACGTCAATGATGTCCCATCATGTTCTAGGAAAAAAAAAAATCTATAAAAATATCAAAAATTTGCAACATTTAGAGTTAGCAAGAACTATTTTTTCTTCTAGCAAAGGAATCACTTTTTAGTAAATACTGATCTTTTGGGAAAGCTTGCGTAGATAATATCAATTGTTTTTACAGTGATACAGGCAGATGGAGAGGCAGCCACTGTTCCTGTTAGCTCAGCCCTTCCATTGTTATGACAAGATTCTTGCCAGAATAGAGAATTATCTACTCTGGTTGAGGAAGATTCTCATTTCAAGTTGCTACCAGCGCAGAAAATAGCCGCTGCTGACACACCTCTCCACTAAACTGTGTTCATGGGCACATCCTGAAAAAATGTTTTCACAAAGTCTCAGATCTTGAAAAGGAAATCTAAAGGCAAAATGTTGTGTCTAGCACTTTCATTAACACTACTCATGTCAGGCAGGACCAGCTAATGTTCTTTAACGCTTTTCAACAAGCAAGGTAAAATCTTGTTTTAGAGGAAAATAACCACAATAACAAAAAAATAGTATTACCAATTCTGGATTCAAAATTAGGCAAAGTAATACTTAATTGAACTGCGTGTGCTACTAATTTTCAAGTGTGCATGAAATTCTGGAAATTTGTTTTCAGAAAGTTCAATGAAATCAATTAAATCAGGCAGAAGTAATGCTAGGTATGCATTCAGAAACAAAATTTACAACTGGATGCAAATTTATTCCAAAATTTTCTAGTATTACATTTGGAAATAAAATCATTCAATATGGTACATGATTTTTTCAAAACCTAATAGGAAAAGCATTTGCACAATACTGTTCCCGAACTACAATTTAGAGACTACAAAAAGGGGTGTTCTGTATTCTCCATGGATTTCCTTATAATAGTATGATTGTTATTTATAAAAATTAATTGCAAAATTGTTAGTTTAAAAAAAGAAAAGAAAAGAAAAGAAAAGAAAAGAAAAGAAAAGAAAAGAAAAGAAAAGAAAAGAAAAGGAGAAAAAAGAAAAGAAAAGAAAAAAGAAAAGAAAAGAAAAGAAAAGAAAAGAAAAGAAAAGAAAAGAAAAGAAAAGAAAAGAAAAGAAAAGAAAAGAAAAGAAAAGAAAAGAAAAGAAAAGAAAAGGAGAAAAAAGAAAAGAAAAGAAAAGAAAAGAAAAGAAAAGAAAAGAAAAGAAAAGAAAAGAAAAGAAAAGAAAAGAAAAGAAAAGAAAAGAAAAGGAGAAAAAAGAAAAGAAAAGGAGAAAAAAGAAAAGAAAAGGAGAAAAAAGAAAAGAAAAGAAAAGAAAAGAAAAGAAAAGAAAAGAAAAGAAAAGAAAAGAAAAGAAAAGAAAAGAAAAGAAAAGAAAAGAAAAGAAAAGAAAAGAAAAGAAAAGAAAAGAAAAGAAAAACAACTCTGGCACTGTAATTCATCAAAAATGTAGTAATTGCTGAACTTTTGGAAATAAGCCTGCCTGTGACAACCAAAAATTGTGGTAAGGGAATTTGGCTCATAGCAGGTTATGGTGTTGTAAACTAAAATAACAACATATTTCTTTTATATGACTATCAGTTCTTTTTATTAACATGATGCAGCTGGTATGATTGATATGAACTGGTATAAGAATGACATTTACTGCTATGCAGATTGAAAGCATTTTACCTCATTCTTACATGGACTGAGAAACCTAATGATGAGAATTTATCTACAGTGGTGTATGCATTCCTCTGTGGGACTCCCATAGTCCTATTTATATTAAAGTTTTCATATAATCAGTCTTATTACATAACATTCTTTTTAACATTTAAATACTTTGAATAATTTTTACAGGTATTATTCTGGAAATTTATCTAACAAAAACAATTGTCTGTGGATATAACTTCATGACATTGACAATTACTTAATTGGAGCAATTCTTTTTCCTACTTGACGTGCCATTTAAATGATTCTGTTGAATTTAACTGTCAATAACTGGGGAGTGGGAAGGGTGCCCTCTGTACCTCCATTTTCACATTTCTGAATGAGAAATAATAATGTTAAAACCTGCATGAAATATATTGCACAGTATGTGAAACTGGCTGATACATTTTTCTGTCTTCCCTAATGGATTATGAAGTAGTTGACTTTTTGCCAGAATATTCCCTCATTACTTGTTCAACTCAAAAAACCCTCACCATCCACTCAGTATCTCTGTCTGAGTTGTCAATAAAGAAATCATCAACTAAACTGAATATATGGCTTTGAAGTTAGAGTTGTATAAAACATGGAGAACACTAACTAGCTATAAAGCCCTAATATATATGGTGAAATTAAAGGGAAAGGCACAGTTGCCATGATAGTACTGGACTTGCATCCGTAATGTTTCAGCCATTAGATGACAGTTTCAGTGTAAAGGATTAATAAATCAGACAGAAGTGCAGCATGAGGGCAACCCTTGAAGTTGGCACAGCCACCAATTGAAGGATCAGTATTAGAACATGACATGGATAAATGAAGTTGAAGAAACAAAATAATCATTTTATCAGCTCATTGCTATCATTGCCAGTGAGTACCACTGTAAAAGGTTGTTCCATGTAAGCAGCTCAGGTACTGCATCTGCTCTGGTTTTTAATAAGAAAAGTGTTTATCTCCAAAAATACTCACATTTCATATGATTTATTGTAGCATTCAGGCAAGTGGTGCACCTAAAATACACAGAAACAAAAATCAGTTCCAGATTATAAAGTAAAAACCTCACCTCACTGAGAAAACTACAAAAAGTGTGTGTTTGGCAGCAAAGCAAGAAAGAAATGTTTCCTGCTTGCATACCTCAGGAAGAAAAAAAAGAAAAAAAAAAGTCCTGGTTGTTCAAAGATTGATTCTTCTAAAGTGTCGTCTTCTTCCACAAAAGCCTGAGAGACAAAGAAAAAGCAAGATAGGATGTTTTGGATCTATTTTGCATCTTCAGGAGGTGCTCAGTGCTTAGAAGGATTATGGTTGGTGTGTCCCAAAGAGAAAAATTCAGTATATATATGATATTATATTACAAATATTTCAGCTGTATTCTTGTGTATGTTGATATTCTGGCAATTATCACCTGCAACAATTAGTCAAAACCTGTAAAATAATTTGATAATTTGAAACAAACAAAAAATAGAATCTTACTCATACTTTCTGTTTAAATAATCACTATACTGTTGCAGTTGAAGAATATTTGAAATATTTAAGCCCCCTTGATTTCTTATTTTATGACCATTTATCACATAAGTTATAAATTTCAGGTGCTTTGCATTCACATGGAGCCTTTTAAATTATGCCATTATGACACTATGCCTTTGCAGTGAGTTCATCAATATACTAAGAACATTCTTTGTCACATTCTGCAGAAAGCTTACAGATGTTTACAGCTGCTTCTATGTCTTCAGGGCAGCGCTGGACAATATAAAAACTTAACCTTGGAATGGCATTGTTCTTCATGCAGTTTAAATGTTGAAGATTGTGATAAAGAAACTTAATATCTGTAACGTTTTAGTGGTTGAACTGCACTGTGATAAAAACTTTCTAGAGAATATATAAAAGTAATAACATATTGCCACTTTGATCAAGGTATGTCACAGGTAGCTGTGTTCACACAGGAGCTAGGAAACATGAACACTGGCTGTGTAGCTCATGCTTTATTCACTACTTCAAAGAACAGGCAGAATTTCAATGTCATTACTATTATAATCTATAAATACAGTTTTGATGTGGTCAGATTTCTATCACTAGGGAAAGGGGTAATACCTGTTAATTTTACGTTGTAGGTATTGGCAATATGAGAAGCTTCAAGACACCTGGGGGCTGTGATACATTCAGGTACCTGAAGACAACACAGACGTGTTGATGTTCTGTCTTTAATGAAGAACTTTGATGTGTTGGCCTTCTGCTGATCTAGTGGAATTAATGGGAAGCAGTCTGAGATCAGTTTTCTATATACAAATTCATATACTTGGTTATTACGAGAAAGAAAAGTATTGTCTGCTCATGTGGATTACAGGATGAAAGTGTGAAGTTGTTTTTAATTACCACACTGTATTTTGCTGACAGTCTGGATTGCTCTTGTATATTTTACTACACTTGAATTTCATTCTTGTTTAATGTGCCCCTCATTCCAAATCAATCACTACAGAGTTGTCTTTCTGGGCATTTTTGGAAAGCAGGTTTCTGGCTGTATGATCCCCCAAAAAGACAACATAGCAGAAAATCTTCTGTGTACATTAGAAAATCTGGTCCTCTCAATATCATGGATATACCTTATATCACAGTGGCACTGGCAACTCTGCAGAAAGCTTTTTTTTTTTTTTTTTGTTCTTCATCTGTTCTGGTCCATCTGGTCAATTCCTCTTTCTTCCACCTCCAGTCATGTAAAACAAATCTTTATAGATAATATGGCAACTATACTGAAGTAAAAAATTCTCTTGAACTCCTCCTGTTTCTTTCAATTTCAGTCACTAAGCAAACAAGGAAGCACAAGCAAGCCTCCATACAACCACAATATTAACTGGTGGATTTTAGTGCAGCACAATAGTTTGAAAGTTCTCTTCTTTTATAATGAATAATAAAATAAAATAAAAACAATTTAACATATTGAAGTTCAGTAGAAGTACCTCTTGCATGCTGTAACTCTGAAAATAATGCTTTTAAAAATCAAGAGCAGGATAGAGTTTCAAATGTTCTGTAATTTCACTTTTCCTTAGATCTAAGGATAGTTTTAAACTTCTGTGTTCCAAAGCATTCAAACCAAAACACACTGAGATATCGATATCAGGGCTCCATCACCATATCAACAAACTGTACAATGCAAAGATAGAGTTGCTATGGATCCACTGTCATTTTATTTCTGGATATGCAAAAAAAACTATTTTGCTAGCAAAAAAGAAGGGGACAGCTCCTGTAATGACTACCTTGAGAACTCCCTCTGCTCCAGATTTTATACCAACTTGGTAGATATTATTTAGGAAAATAAGTGAGTAAATGAAAATAGATTCCCTACAATGCATTTTTTTGTGTTAAC
Source organism: Netta rufina (assembly GCF_964035555.1). Classification (NCBI taxonomy): domain Eukaryota; kingdom Metazoa; phylum Chordata; class Aves; order Anseriformes; family Anatidae; genus Netta; species Netta rufina. The sequence goes on along the minus strand of NC_140124.1, from coordinate 82,606,749 downwards.
ACACATGATGAGTATGTATTTATTTTCAGAGGTAATAGTGAGTAGTCTCTATATATGCTACAACTTTTAGAGGTACAGTAAGGAAGCAACAGGAGCTAGTTGCTCTAGAAGGTAAGGCAAGCCAGGAGTGACAGCAGGACAGGAGGGGCAGTGTCCTCAAAGATAAGGACATAGTCCCATGATTCCCAAGAAAAAAGGAATATGTCCAGTGATAAAATTCATCTGATGGTCCCAATCACAAGGTTGGTTTATAACCACAGCACATTTCTAAGCTCAAGCTGGAAATGTCAAGTCCATAGGTCAGGATCAGCAAGACATATAGCTGACCACAGACAGAGCTGAAACATAGTTCTAGCAAAGACAAGGCTAAACATTTTGGCTTAAAAACACCTGTCATGCAAAGAAAAGCAAATTGCCAAAAAGATTCTCACAGCCCTTTCTCTCTGAGCTGTTTCACAGCACTCTTTCCCTGAGTCCCACAGTTACACCAGATCAGATCTGGCATTGAGCACAGGCAGCTAAACCCCAGTGGAGAAGTGGGGAATAACATAGGTCTCTGACAGATAATTAAGTATGTTAAATTTGTAACTGTGCTATACCTGGTGTGAACAGTTACTATTGGCTTTCATAAACTGAATAAATTAATAACAACTCCACTGCATTTATCTGAAGACCTCAAAGCAATTTAGAACAATTAATGAATTAAGCTTCTTACCAACTCTTTGATGTAGAGAATTAGTTTTATCTCCAGCATACAGATGCAGAATTTGGACACAGCAAAAGAAATTGTAAACTCAATAGCAGTTTGACCTCAATGAGTGAGGCCAGGATTTCATCCATACAAGTCAATTGAGTTTCCTAGGATCACAAAAGGGTCTTGAAGTTCCTCTCTGTTGTATTGATAGAGTTCTCATGACAGTTGTAGGCTTGCATTACTTTTTTTTTTTTTTTTTTTTTTTTTTTAAAGCAAAACATTTGTAGCAAAAACAAGGATAAAAATTGCAACCCCTTTACCAAAGGCTTATGATTTAATTCTAAAATTGTCCTTGATTACTTTGTAACACAATATACTTTTCACCTTCTTTCACTTGATTGCTTTGAACCTTCAGAGTGTAGTATGTACTGAGTGCATCTAAAAACGATTCCACAATTTCTGCAGTTTTGACCAAATACAGACTACTCATAATTTCATAATGCTTAGCTGTGTTCCTTTTTTTGCTGTTAGTAAAAAACAAACAAAAAACATTAATTTCTTTCTATGAGCTGCAACTATTTACAAAACCTTTATATTTTATTCCATAAGCTTATGTTCAATTTTATAAGTTCTCCCAGTGTTACTTAGTGCTCTCCCTCCTCTCCTTATTTTGAAATACAGTTGTTTCAGATACAAAGTGAAAGCAAATTTGAAATCTCCCGAAAGAACAGATCATGCACTGCTTCTATTCTGAGTGAAAATATGTAAGAATACAGAACTTATTTTATACAACTTACATATACAAATGATACAATTTATACAACTCTCTCTCTTTTTTTTTTTTTTTAAATTTTATTTCATTATCTGTTTTCTCTATGTGTTGCCATAAATTCATTTATATATACGTATATCCACATGTAAGCAAACACACATACATGCCCAGGGATGCTGATTTTATGTATAGGACTTAGATTTGTCTTCACTTCTATTCTTTAAAAAACATCAAAGTGTTCACCAAAATGAAGACCCAGAATTTTCATTTAACCCAGTCAAAATTCCAATTTTAGGGAGGGAAATCTAAATATAAATCTAATAAAAAATATATATATATTACATATATATATATATATAGTTGCTCAAACTGTTTTTCATTTTAGCTCTTGTTTAGTTACGTCCTGAAGCATTTTTTCCTAAAGCTTTAAAGTTTTTGATGTTTTTCCCTACGTTTCTTTTTTTTTCTCAGCAGTTTTACTCTTGATTGTATTTCCTGTTTACTCAGTTCTTCCCAGTTTCCCTAGAATCTGCCTCATTTACTTTAATTTCTTTCACTCTGAATGTCAAATGCACACAAAAAGTTTTAAACAAGAAATTCCATAGAATTCCAACATTTTCTAGATGGTCTGGAAAAGACCAAAGAATAAAGAATAAAAATATTTCAGTATCCTTCCTTCTTACTAGCTTTCTTTCACAGTGCTGTAACCATAAATTGGTTCAATGGAACATGATATCAAGGTTTATGAACACAGACACTGTAGTCCCAAAATTATTGAGATACCCAGTCACAGTGATTTACTGTAAATTCTCTCTGTCTTGATGGGTGTGAATACTCACAGTGATCAGAAACTAGTCCTGCTCTAAAGTAATTTAAGAAAGAATCAAACTGTCGTGTTTCTCTAGGGTCTGGCTTTTATTTGTTTATTTATTTATTCTTTTCTGGAAAAAAAATGAAAAAAAAAATTGGAAATATTTTTTTTCATGCACCTGCAGAGCATGAAAATGAAAATATAAATATAGGCATACCTAGTAAAGGACGTTAACAAAACTTGTGTTGAACAGGAGGAGACACAATGGAGTGTATGTACTAGCATGTATAAAAAGGAGGTAAACATTGACATTAAGGAATGAAATTAATAATAAACTAGATTTTTATCTGGTTGGAGACGGTAATGTTATGGATTAAAATTATGCAGTTTAATATGAATTTTAATATGAAAAATGCAATGAAAATTAATTTTCATTCATATGAAATTTATTGTACTATGTTATTGCTGATTTTGTTTGATCATGTGACAGTAATTCAGCATCTCTCCATAGTGTACACCTCCAACCTCCTCACCAAAATAAAAAGGAAAGAATCAGATCTCATTATCATTACTGGATTGGAGAAAGTTATAAAGGGAAAAAGATAACAGAAGGCCAACTGTCTATGCTGCAAATTAGAATCACCTTGCAACAAGGTCAGGACACAGCAGCACTTTAATCAAATTTGTATTTGTAATATTGACAAATCTGAATTATAATGAAATACTATTTGTTCCCTGCTGTTGAATGTTTCTGTTGTAATGACTATTGTGATTTTAGCCAACTGAGTTTATAATTCACTTTCTTGGCTGAGACTAAAAAGTTAAAATTAAAAGAAATAAATGAGAGGTGGAAAAGAAAAGGTGCAGTGCAAGCAAAAATGAAAAAAAGCAAAACTTTTAAATCTTTCTATTTACCTCTAGTAGAATCTGTCAGTTTAGTACCACCTTGCTATCCAGAAGTACTTAAAACCATGCAAACTGAAAAGTGGCATATTTCCATTAATATTCATTAATATTAACATCATTAATATTTGCATATTTTAGTTATGTAGTCACTGCAGTCTTACTTGGGTCATTGCAAAATTTGCGTATCATGTCAATTTCTTTGACTCTTGGATATTAATAAGATTATTTGATCTGTGGGCATGTTTTTAATAGTCTGTTAGTCATCACTAAGATACTTCAGCAGTAATTCTGGAAAAGAAAAAGTCAGGGACTTCATTCACTGTCTTTTAAATAAGGTTGCATTATATAAATGAAAACTTATAATAGGGTCGCTGAGCACAAAAGAATGAAATCTTTCCTGAACCTCCCAAAAGATGCGCTCCTACGCACACAGGTATAATCTTATGATTGACTTCCACTAGAGTTTTTTTCTCAATTTCATGCACTTTCTCCAAAATTCTCTTTGCTTTTTGCTACTTTAGCAATTGTTACCTGAATCATAAAAATCAGTAAAATGAAACAATTTTATAAGATTATAGTGTCAGTTTCTGCACATTCAGAGCTTCAGCAACCTCCAGAAACTGAGAGATTATTCCCTACAGGGGAGCATTAATGGGAGAGGCATTAATGGGAGAGGTTGAACTATGAGAAAGTGACATGTTCCAGTCTCCATTGGCTTATTAGGGAACCAGAAACATTGATTTTTCACATCATGCTACCACCATATGTCAAGCAAGAATGTTCTATTTCTTTCATTACCTCCAAAATACCTTCCTAAAATGAAAATTAATGTCTTTTCAAATCAAAGTTGTGTAATTGTCAAATATCCTGATATTATGTGGTATCCTGATATTAGTATCAACTTACCATGCACAGGTCCAAATTTCTTTAGCAAATAGAGGTGAAATAAAGCAGAAACCTAATGCTCCAACATTTACATTAAAAATATTACTAGTATGTTTGAAATCTATTACTACTTTAGCAATAGACTAAATTTACTTTTATACAACTTGAGTACTTTCAGATTGTGAAATTTGTCATATGACATTTACAACACAGGTAAAGACGGATTACATCTAATATATAGGTGTTCCTATATCAAATATTAAAATTTCCCATCAGTGAGTAGCATGCAAGATTAAAAATTACAACAAAGAACTAAATTTCTACGAATGAAATGACATGACAACATCTTTCTGTGTTTATAGGACCTGAGGTTCAAAGAATACCAATAATTATAAACCTTTTAATACCCTTTTAGGCCTTTGTTACAAATAAAACTTACCACGATGTGTTCAAGCATTACAACAGTTTATATCCAGAAGATTTTCTTGTTAAAGAAGAATTGCGTATCTTGGTTAGGAAACCATTAGTTTAAGAAAACATTATCCTTCTTGGTTCAAGAATCACAATTTATTGTTTGTTTATTTATTTTTAACTTTGTTTTATATTCTGACAAAGTACTCAAATTATTTTATATTGCAAAGTGAAAAATGTTTTGGTGTTTATGTTTTATCTTCCCTCTTCTCCTTCATTTATGTTTTCTTTTTATATTTTCCCTTTGTGGGAACAGAAGGAAAGGGGGGGAAAGATCTGGAAAACAAGGGAAAACTCAGAACTGTAAAATAACATTTCTTTTGTGCCTGCTTTGTCTTCTATATTTTAAGTGAAAAAGGAAAAGAAAGGAGGACTCAGACAACAACAACAACAGCAAATCCAAAAGCAAACATCAAGGGCAAAAAAAGCAAACAGAGAAAGCATTCTTAATCACCAAACTATGAGTTACCTGACCATTACTGATTATTTCTTCTGAAGTTCCACCTCAACAAACCATTATAAAAATTCAAAAAAGAAAATAAGTGTTTGCTATATGGTAATGATAAAGGACCAAGGAAGAATTGATTGTAAAAACAAACAAACAATGAGATTAAAAAAAAAAAAAAAAACTTTCAGATGATCATGATAATAACTAATTTTTTTGTGTTCCTTTTCCCTTCCTTTTGTCTGTGAAGGAGCAGGATGCTCATTCATGATACCTTGCAGGTTTGAATTCAAAGAAAGAAAGAACTATGCTGCCCTGAAGTCCAGGGAGGTGCATACTCGACACAGCAGCAGAGGCTGGATTCCCCACAGATTTGCTATACGAATATATAGGGAAAATTTTGTTTCTATCAGCTTTGATTTTACCCTATGAACGTGATCTAAACTCTTGGCTGTATGAAGTCAGCAAAGCAGAAAAGAACAACAGGAGCAGTGACTACTCAACTCCTCAGAGGAAATATGGCAAAAGCAGCTGAATTTTGTGTAGCAGTCAACATTTGGAACACTTTATTACAATCTGGACTCAAGAGTAAGATTAATCTTTTTATAGACTTTTTGCTCTTTAACCTGAACAAACATGGAAAAAACATAAATGAGTAATACTGAGTGACAACTATACACAAAGGAGATACAGAGCAGGCTGACGTTATATTTTCTCCCTGGGTCATCACCCTGAAATTCTCTTGTGATCTGTAAAACAACATTTAAACTGTGAACTTGCACTTTACAACCAATAACATGATTTTATTTTTTAATGACAAATGAATTATTGTGAAATGAAAACAAGGCATGTTTCAGTCACAGGACAGTTGCTTGTGTATGAAGTTTAAAGGCTCAATATAAAGAATGATTCTTAATCCATTATTGTTTTGGAAAAAAAAAATCAGAGTGATTTCTGGATATATGATGCTAGCACTGCTGTCTTCCATCTTGCATGCCATTGCATGTCTAGCCAGGAAGATTTAGGTGAGGACAGGCCTGGCACAAAACCATGTCACTGCTCTGTTATTATTTTTTAGAGTATGTATCTTATGTATGTTTTCTTTCCTGCCTCCATAGGGCAATTTGCATGACGATCAAGCAGTAACCAGTTCTAAATCTCAGACTTATACTTGTACCTAATATTGATAAGATGTTTAAGTGACTCTCATATTCATAGTCTAGTTCAAAATACTGTGTGTATGATTCATGCGGTTGTATTTTACACTGCTGTTTAAACAGCATACTATGTGGGCAAAAGTCAGTGAAAAGTTACATAAAAGAATGCACGAACTGAATTCCATCTGAAATTTGTTCTAGCCACCCTAAATGACCAGCTGGGCACATAACACTGGGCAGTGACTGATTCAGAGTACTTGGTTCAAATAATTTCCATTGTGCTGAAGCTGTGAATTGGTCATTATCTTCTCTTAGCAGCCTCACACATTTGCTTAAAATCTTCACTTTAACATACTTTAAAATGATTCAGATTCATTCATTTATTGTTGTTATTATTAATTATTATTATTATTATTATTTTATTATTATTATTATTTTTATTTCCTACTTTGTTTCCACATTTCCTCTTCTATGTTTTATTTTTCCTTTTTCTGGTTTCAAAATCAGGCACTCTTGCAACAGCATGGATTCCATTTGAAATAAGTGAATGCATTTTCAGCTGTGGCCTCAGCCCAAGAAAGGTCCCTCGCATTCCAGTCTTAACTTCCATATAATAGGGAAGAAAGTTCCTCCTGCCTTACATGGCACGTAATCTTAGTGTATCCTTAAATGTAAAATGTTTTTCTAATATTTTGTGGTTTAGGTGGTTTGTGAATTGCAAAAATAAATGATAAGAATACAAGCTAAATTTGACAATAGCACTCTGGATGAAAATGAAGGCATTTGTAGGTTTCTTTTCTGACAGCATCAGGAGCAAAATCCCATCTACCTCCAACATAACATCACAGCTATTGTATAAATAAGATAGGAGATATTTTAATTTGTTTTCTTTTTAAAGGGGGGAAGCAGAGTTATCATTGGATGTAACAGCTTTAATATATCTAACATTAGCATGCTAAAAAAAATTATTTAGCTTCAACAATGGGTTAAAATGTCTTTTACTGGTTAACATGATGAGTGTGCAACATGCATCACTTAAGTATTTTATTATATTGTCTACATTCTTTGAAATCATCATGATGTTGGTGAGCTGTTGTTACAGAAACAGGTATAGAAGTGCTTTTGGATTGTTTATTGCTTTTAAGATCCTTTTGCAAACCTTCAGATGCTTCTGTAGCCAACTCATATGAACTTCTAGCACTCTTAGTTTGCTTTAACTGCTAGAAAAGCTTCTAAACTGTAATCTTTTTTTTCTTTTTTTTTTTTTTTTTTTTTTTTTTCAAAATCCACAGTATACAGGCTGATTTTATTGTGTTTTCCTCCAAGTTGTAACCTGATTTCAAGCCCTTTTTACTCAAGGAAAAACATTACTAGTACCAACATGATAGAGAGGTAGAAAGCTGCCAGTTATGTAGCTCAGTTATTTTTCTGTACTTCTGTACTCACACATTCAAAACCCACAATTGGCTAATTATCACCAGACATCAGTTAGCCTCAGCCAACAGAGAGTGCAACATTGGTCCCTTTTTCATTTTTACTTTGCAGATATTTATATTTTATTTTATTTTATTTTATTTTATTTTATTTTATTTTATTTTATATTTTAATTTTAATTTTATTTATTTATTTATTTATTTATTTTATTTTATTCTACAGACTTTTATTAATTCCACTCTTGTAATAGAACTCAGGGTAGCACATATTCACGGTCCTTGTCTTGTAATGTCTGAACTCATATGATTCTTTTGTTACTGTGTTGATAAGAGATGTACACTTATTATGGCAGAACTTCAGAGCCTTCCAAATCTTAACAGCCAGAATACTCCCACTCTTGCCTCCATACTCGAACAGAACATGCTTAAAACACTGCAGTTAAGTCTTACTCTTGTGGGAGTTAATTGAACAATAAAGTCACAGTTCTGTTGTCCTATTAGACATATAGTTGTCTTTCACAACAAGACAGACACCAAGGCCATGAAAAAGCTTGAGACTGATAAATGAAACTGGGGAAAGCATGCTGTCATTCTCCATGGCTGAGAAATAATATGCCTCTAGATTTAAAGTGATGCTATCAGCGTAATGTATCTTTGTCAGATAAATAAAAAATGTCTCTCAGTTTTCTCTATTCTTCATCTTATGGATGACAGTCTATCATCATGAGATATGGAGGAAAGTAGTTTATAATTAAATGGCAGGAGTCTGGACAGTGTTCATTTGCTGAACATTCCTTTGTGATGTTTCTTATCAAAGCAAATGGGTTTTAGAGTTGGCAACAGTAAGATAAAATGACAAAAAATACTGTCTTGGAGTGATATAACTACACGCTAACTCTACGCCCTTAACAAAAGTACCACAGACCTTCAAAGCAAATGTCTTTGAACAGGGAGTACTCTGTAAGAAAACAAGATTGTATATTTTTATTTATTTATTTTTTTTTTAAGAGCACAATTCTATAAAAATTTCTGTGTCTCACTATACAGTGAAATATGTAATATAAAAATACCACATAGTGTTTTTTCTTTTAGATGAATAAAGCTCAAATCAGTCTTTGCTTTAGCTCTCGTCCTCCAATAAATATGGACTGGGTGACAGAACCAAAGTTTTTAGCGGGTGAAGCCCAAGGAATCCAGGACTGCTTTTCAGTTCCTGAATCCAAATGAGTATTTCCTAATAGTCACAGAAGTTTATAATGTTTGTCAGTGATTAGCAATAACACTGTAATTTGGTTTAGTATACTGCAACATCTCAAGCACAGTCACCTGTTTATTACTTTACTGAGAACTTTTGACCTACTTGTTAGGCAAGAGGTCATTACCTTACAGGAATTAATTGCCATATTAATTAGAAGATAGGAACTAACATATCTGTTGTAGTGAAATTTATACATTGCAATATCTTCTATGATGCTGTTTTTAGTTTGTTTGTTTGTTTGTTTTTAAGATTTCTGATGAACATAGTGGTGATAGCACAATGTTTTAGTTGTTGCAGAGCAGTGCTTACACTGAACCAAGGACTTGTCAGATTCTCATGCTGCCCTGCCAGCGAGGAGGCTGGGGCTGCACCAGGAGCTGGCAGAAAACATAGCAGGACAACTGGCCTAGGCTGGCCAAAGAAACTATATGGTGTCATGCTCAGCAATAAAAGCTGGAGTAAAGAAGGAGGAAGGAGAGGAACACTGAGAGTGATGGTATTTGTCTTCCCAATAAACCATTACATGTGATGAGCCCTGTTTTCCTGGAAGTGGCTGAACACCCATCTGCTTATGGGAAGCAGCAAATGAATTCCTTGTTTTGCTTTTGTTTTGCCTAGAAAACTCTCTTCATCTCAACCCCTGAGTTTTCACACTTTTACCTTCTTAATTCTCTCCCCCACCCTACCTGGAGAGAGTGAGCAAGTGGCTGTGTGGTACTGAGTTGCCTGCTGGGTTAAACAACAACAATACCTTAAAACACAGGGTGGCAAGGAAGGTTACTTTAGGAAAAAAAATAAATCAACTTTTTGAAATTTTTTTTTTTCAACTTTTCAACTGTTCATAGGAAGAATTGCTTCAGGTAGAAAAGTCCTGAAAGGGGTAACGTCTTCAAATGCCTTCTACTTTTCAGGTGGGCATACACAGCAGGTGGAAGACATAACATCTTTTTGCATGATGGAAGAAGTAATGATACTTTTTGTTTAATATTTGATGATAAGCTGACTTCTCACTTCAACTTCAGTCCCTTGCTGTGGTTTTGTTACCTTAATAATACCTGTTTCCTCAGCTAAATGCTGAGGTGCTTCTTTATTTACTTCATAGAAACATAGAATCATGCAGGTTCGAAAAACCCTCTAAGATCATCTAGTCCAACCTTTAACCTAGTACGAGAAAGTCCATCACTAAACCATGCTACTAAGTTTTACATCTACACACTTCTTGAAGACCTTCAAGGATGGTGACTCAACAACTTCCCTGGGCAGCTTATTCCAATGCTGTACAACCCTTTCAGTAAGGAAATTTCTCCAAATATCTAACCTAAACCTCCCCTGGTGCAACTTGAGGCCATTTCTGCTTTCTTTATAAGTTGGTGTGTGGGAGGAGAGCCTGATCCCCACCTCACTATAACCTCCTTAGGTTGTGAAGTACAGTAAGGTCTCCCCTGAACCTCCTTTTCTCCAAGCTAAACAACCTCAGCTCCCTCAGCTGCTCCTCATAAGACTTGTTCTCTAAAAAAGCTAATCTTTCACATTGTTCTACAAAACCAATTGGTTGACATTGCTGCTTGCCTTTCTACACCAAACTAAGGTATCTGATAACTGTACTTTAACTTTTGCCATTAGTTTAAGAAAGTTTTCTTGAGTTGAGTCATTGCGGCTACTTAGAGAGGTACTAGAATTTCTGGTAATTCCAGATCTCAATCCTTGTTGTGTTCAGGACTGTTTTTTTGGGGGAAACCTGCCTGAACTTACACTTCCCTAACAGTTGTAGACTGTTTAAGTACTTGGAATAGTTATTTCATCCATAAAAAAACACATCTCAGTTGTAATCATCTTATTTGAAATTGAATTCTTGTTCTGATTCTGGGAATACCCAAGTGTCACAAAAATATTACATGTTTTTATTCGTATACTATATTCATACTTACGATGAGAATTAAGAATGCCAGTGTTCACAAGCAAAGTCTCAAATCTGTTTGTGAAAGTTGTGACTGTTACTTATAGAAGTTAAATTCTTCTAAGATCAGGTCCAGTTTAATCTGAACTCAGTCATAGAGGTCATGAGCCCTTTGAAATCTGAAGTTTCAAAAGGCAGCTTTGATCATTCTTTGCCTGCATTTTTTTTTCAACACTGCAAGATATTGCTAGTCTGTCCACTGAGAGGAACAATTGAGATGATTTTGTTTCAGTTAAGGTTATGATTTCTCTCCCCTTCTGCCTCTCCTCCTTCTCAATTTCTGTAATACATGTGTTTTATGGAAGTTTCCATAACAAAAACTACAGCATTTTGCTTGTTTGTTCCATGCAGCACCTGGTGTTTTTTTCTAATTCTATATGTTTACAATTGCAGAATGTAGACCTCAATGTAATTCAGCATTAGAAATGTGTTTCTGTTAGTCATGTAGGTTTGTACCATATGCCTCCAACTCTGTTAGCCCTTCCACTGAGGTTGTGCCAATTCACTGACAGTCAGATAGACTGACACAGAGTCAGACAGACAGCATATATCTCTTTTTGTAGGAAGTGTTTCCAAAAAAACCACATTACTTTCAATTCTAGATACTGAATAAAGCATCACATGGAAAGGTGATGACCTAAACAACAGAACCTCAGTGTAAGCCATGGCAGGATCATGGCAGATGAATCAGGATCATGCAGGATCATGTGGGCATTTATTTAGAGGCCAACATCAATCTTCCCTCCACTCAAGATTATCTCTGACAATAGAATTTTTTAAGGATCCTCTGTAGAAGCTGACATGTAAGTACTTCTTGTTTTCTACAAGACCCTCCGAAAATTTCAGTGGTTCATGAGTGGCTTCTAACATTAAGTTCAAATCTGTAACTGTTAATCTGTATGTACTGCCACAGTTGATCTGTAAGAACTGTCGTTTGACCTGATTAATCTCTAATAAAGGCAGTCAAAACTATTTTAATAGCTGCATGGAACAACATGGTAATGTCACTAAAGCAGTGAGGAAGCTTGATCTTGGGGTTATGGCTGGAGTATATAAATTTTCAGTGCTTAACAGGTGATTTAAACCTTTCTTGCTTAGCACAAGCCAAGAATCCCGTCTTTCACACACATTTCACCACTATATAAGAAGGATATAAAGCTATTAGAGAGTGTACAAAGGAGATCAACAAAGGTGATCAACAAAGGTCTAGAAGGCAAGATGTATGAAGAACAGCTGACAAAACTTGGTTTGTTCAGCTCGGAGAAAAGAAAGTTGAGGGGCGACATCATGATCTACAGCCTCCTCATGACAGGCAGCAGAGGGGCAGATGCTGATCTCTTCTCTCTGGTGACCAGCAATAAGACCCGAGGGAATGACATGTAACTGTATCAGGGTAGGTTCAGATGCTGGGTATTAGAAAAACATTCTTCACAGAGAGGATGGTTGGACACTGGAACGGGCTCCCCAGTCTGTTCATGGCATGTTCATGGAAGTCATCATGGCATCAAGCCTGCTGGAGTTCAAGAAGTGTTTGGACAATGTTCTCAGAAATATGGTTTGATTTTTGGATGGTCCTGTGTGGATTCAGGAGTTAGACTTGATAATCCTCGTGGGTCCCTTCCAACTTGAGATATACTATGATTCTATGATTATACTCTCAGAGAGGTCCTTATGTGAAAGTATTATCACCAAGGCAGCAGAAACTTTCTACTTTAATTTTCATCAGTCTATTCCAGGAGTATAAGTTCCACAAGGCTTTCAGATGTGCCATTTATTCTTACTAACACTGGGGAAAAAAATGGCTCTTTGGGAAATTCAACTCCCTCTTCTTTTTGCTTTTTTTCATGGTGGATCCTTCCCTTATTTTTTGTTTGTTTGGGTTTGTATTATTTTCTTAGGCTGGGAGAGTGTTGGTGAGGGAGGGTGTAAAGAAAGAGAGTGTAAAAGAAGAGAGGTGGAGACCAAGAACATTTCCTGGCAACTAGTCAGTGTCACAATAAAAATCTCAACCAATTTTTTTTTTATTTTTTTTTTCATTTTCAAGCAAGCTGTAAACAGACACAATTCATCACATTTAAGAACAAAACCAATAATTTAACTTTGTTCTGTTGCTTTTCTCCATCAACTTCTATGTGATTGATCCTCCTAGGATCATTCCCACCAAAAAAAAATAATTAAGCCTCTGTTCTACTTCCATCTATAAGGCAGTTTAAATAAGCTGAGAATTATGGCTTGATACCCAGCATAGGTGCATAGTTTTCTTGGAAAGTCAAACAAATGCTTAAAGTCAAGCAAACCATTCCTTTCAATTATTGGAAAGGGCCAATATACCCCTTTATTGTATGACCGGTAATCTGGACATTTTGTGATTTCTGTCAAATCACTTCATCAGTTTTTACTTTCCCTATGTTGACTAATGCTCATGTACTTACTAATAATTTATACTGACTGCTGATATTCTGTCAATATGACAGTGCTTTCAGAGAGCATGAAAAAACCTGCTGAGGCCTTACTGGCCTTCAATCTAAAGAAGATGGATTAGGCCTGAAAATCCCTTTGTTCTCTACTATCCTTCTTTTTCTCTATTTACAGAGCTTTTTAATGTAGCTTCCAGGAAGTCATGAGCACAGGCATGGCCAGCCATTGTCTGTATTGTATTCCTTCTTATTGCCACTTGGTTTTTGAGCTCTCTTCAGCCTACAGTGATACTTTCCAATCTTTTGTCTTTCATTAATCCTTTATGTGTGTTTTACTCATCCTGCAATGCTTTCTAATTTTCTTCTGGGTTTCTTGTCTCACTTAGCAGGGCTTTTCAACTGTGCATTACGGTTACGCTTGGCAGCTTATACCTCATTTATAAGTACTGCTTCCATCAATAACTAAAGGAACTTTAGCCTTCATTCCAAGATTAAGGCAAGCAATTACAATTTGTTAATATGTTAAAAGATAACTATTAGAAATATCAATCAAAAACATATGATTGTAATTATTCCAACACTAAAACTCACAAAACAGTGGAGTTTCACTGTGTCTCTGTTTTATGTTCATAACTATAAGGCACAGACTATTCTCTCCTTGAAATGACACAGGTGAATTCCTTTAAACTGTGCTCATTTCAAGTTCCCCATCCATAGGCTTCTGAATGCTTTCAAAGAGAATGACTTCTGAAGGTAATAGAGGTTCCACAGGCTGAACAATAGCTCAAATCTGTTTTGACATGAATGAAGGGATTATGGTCTCAGAAAACTTTCCCTTCTCATTTGCCAACTTGACCCTCCCCAGCTGCAGGTTTCTATTTGACCTCTGATGACAAGGCTCACTGGATTGAGACAGGCATTGCCTGCCCTGGTTTAGCATCTGCACAGTGATATCAATAACCATAATGTGGAGGAAGGCATAAAATCCACATTTGTTATTGGCACCGTCTTTTTTCATTTAACAGGAATTAGCTCCAACTATCAATCCTTAAAGGAAGGAAGGTTCATTTCCCTCCAGAAACAGTCCACAGATTTCATTTTCTAATTTCAATTAAGTTCATCATTTCACACAAAGCACCAGTTGTTATAAGGCTGTCACCATCCAAACAGTATCTAAAAGGTTGGCTTATCTTTATATAACACAGAGCTTAACAGAGAAGGTCACAGGTTACAGATGGAGTAGGTAAAGGTTTTTATGATGTGGTAGGAATTCCTGCAAATAAGACAGCAGACATGAGCAGGTCTTCTTTGGAAATTACTACAGTACTCCAACATTCTTTGGTGCTACATTATGTTGGCTCTATCTGTGCCTCCTTAATGTCTCATTGTCACTAATTTTCCACTAACATAAAATAACAAGACAATACATTAATGTAGACTGTTCCCTCCACACATACACAGACAAAAAAAAGGCACTAGCATATTTCATTTTAACATAGTCAAACATTCTGTTCAGTTGCAATCTTCACTGACTAGCAGACATGGTTACTGCAAATTACAGTTTCCTTTTTTGCCCAGCTCTTAAAAATATCAGTCATATTAATTAGTACAGGAAATATTATACAAAATAATGAAAACTAAGCAAGCAAGCCTCAAACTCAATAATCAGGAGAATTGCTTAAGTGCATTTAGGTGCATTTAATGAGATGCAGCCTGAATAGGAGCCCTTCAGATTCTTGTTTTTCCAGGAAGAATCATTATATGATCCACTTTAGTGATAAAGTTACACTGAGTGTTTGTTTTGGGAGGAATAGAAGAAGGACTAACCAGAGTCTGCTGTCTTTTGATCCTGCATTGAAGATCCTTGTTTCTGCTGTAAGGCTACTTTTGTGATATTCACTATATATTGCTTAGTTGTGTCATTTCTTACAGTGTGTCCTCTGTGTCATGTCTCTCAGAAAAGTTGTCTCAGCACTGTATCTTATCTTATTTGTGCAACATGCAGCAACACGTATCTCATGGGAGAGCAGTAATGAGCCACCATCCCTTTTGAATGGAAACATGACTGCTGAGAAATGAGCTCTTCAGTCAGAAACGTTTTCCTTCACTGAACCTTTCTGGGCATCCATTATCCTCCTAGACTTAAAATTCCTATGCAGTTACTAGAGCTAGCTAGAAATTTTCAAATTGAAACTGTGGATGAAATTCTAGTTTCCATTTCAAAAAGGGATAAAATGCAAAACTTTGTCTTCTCCTGTGAAGTGGAAAATCCACTGTTCATCACCTCTGATTGCTAGACTGCTTCTCCAAATATCCCTAGAGGAACTGTGAGTGGGTGATGAATGTCTAATGCTTTTTTCTCATTTTTCCAGACAAAAAGAATAAAAAATTATTTTCTGTCAGGAATTTTAGATCACTGGATTTGCATGAAACTGTCAGTCTTTGGAAGAAAACTGTGTATTTTATAAACATAAAATTATATATTATATATATGTGTGTATGTATTTATAATATATAATATATATGTATATATAATATATATATACATATATTTATATAATTATATATTATATATTATGTGTGTATTTTATAAACATAAAATACACATATAATACACATAAAATAAACATAAAACTGAAGTCAGTTGCTGTTAATGTTTAAACAAAGTATTCTGAGGAAATAAGCAGCCCTAGTCCTGTATTATTTATACTATAAAATGAGTTATACTTTTTTCCCAACAAAAAAAATAAAAAAAATAAAAAAAAATGTTATTGTGTTACCTTTTTGACTACTTTCCCACTGGATCCCAATGTCTTTCCATATATGTAAGTCAGAATTTAGTCTTCACTGACAATCAATTTATGAGAATGCTTGAGAAAACATGTCTTGAGTTGTCACAGTATGTGTTTGCAGGAAAAGCAAGAAGGTGAAAGAAAGCAAGCAGTATGTATTTACACTAGGGAGTAAACACATTCATGAAGATATTCTGGCTCTGATACCACTGGCATAGAACAGACCCTTCTAAGCTATGTTAATTTCTTGTTTCTTGAAACAAGACAACCTTGATCAAACTGAAAATTAGCTGACACAGAACATATTCCACAGGCTTTTGTGATTGTTCAGCATAATTGAACTGATTATATGAACTGATTGTTCGGTTCATAACTGTCTATCACAACATGCTTGCCATTTTCTCCCATTATCTGCAGTCATCGTACCTTCTGCTCCTTAAGAAACAACCCACCTCCACCCTGCTAGGTCTGCTGCCCCAGTGAGCTTTCTGTATTTCAGAACACAGTTCACAATTGCTGCCAGTGTGCCTTGAGACCCTGCATCTCCTGAAAGTTTTTTTTTCTTTCTTTTGCTGTTTATGTTCAAGCTAGCTGAATTTTAGTATCTTTTTTTTTTTTTTTTTTTTAGCTTATATAGGAATCATATCCTTTCTTGGTGTGTGGCTCAGACAACTGCTGCTCTCTGGTGGCTCTTTAATACACTGGATGGACATATGGAGTTGTCTTGCCTCTTAAGACACTGCTGTTGGAGGACAGAGGAGAATAAGGATGTGGATAGCAGCAAACAGGAATGTTCCCCAGAATATGGAGCAAACTAGGTATGCTGTCAATATGCTCAAAGGCCAGACTGCCACTCAGATGAACTTAGACAGGATAAAGGAATGAACCAACAAGAACATTGTGAAATTTAAGATACAGATGCAGTCCTACAATTTAAGAGACAGATGCAGTCCTACACTAGAAACAGACATACTTCCTACATTGCTACATAGTGATATATATCTATACTGATAGACTGACTAGGGATCAGGTCTGATGAAAAGGCCCTCAGTGTCCTGGTGGATGATAGGATAAATGCAAGTCAGCAAAGAGAGGTTTGGCAGCAAATAAATCTAACAGCATCTTGTGGGCTGTATTGTTGGAAAGTATTGTCTCTGGCAAGTGATCGTTCCCATTTACTTATCTCTTACAAGACAATGTCTTAAGTGTTCCACCTAATTTTGGGTTTTCCAGTACAAGAAAAATGTGGGCAAACTTGTGTGAATCCATTAGAGAGCCCTCAGGATGGTCAGAGGGCTGGAGCTCTGTGAGAAGAAGCTGTTCAACCTCCTACAGAATAGTAGGTTTTTTGTTTTGTTTGTTTGTTTGTTTGTTGTTTTTGTTTTTGTTTTGTCTTGTTTTGTTTTTTAATCTTCTTGGTAACTGAGAAGAAAAAGCCAGGCTCCTTACTGAGGGGTATGGCTGGAGGACAAGAGGCAGTGGTATTTAACTAGGGGAGGGCAGAGGAGACAGGAGGAGCTGTTGCAAATGGGGAACCATATCTTGGGGGGTGCATGTGAACTTGTGGGTGCTACCTCACCAGCTGCAGGAAGCAGCATGGGGCTCCACAAGACTAGAACATTCACAGGAGGTGTGTGCAAACTTGGGAACCTACATCCCCAGACAGGACGAGGGTACTTGTAACCCACACATGCTGCTACAGAGGGATTGTGTGCGAAACACTGCATGTATGTGTGTGATTAGAATTTCTTGGGATTAGCTACTGAGAGGTCTTTAGAAATTTGCATGAAATTTCTAAATTCAAAATTAGAAATTTGAATGTGTTTATTAACATTTTGTAAATGTCTAGTGTTCTGCTTTATCTGTTATATTAATGATATTCATCCTGTATGTATAGTTCTCTGATTGCTGGTTTATTACATGTCATTAACAAGCTAATATACCTTTTAAAGCCTGATCTGGGTTTAAACATTATGAAATTATTATTATTATTATTATTATTATTATTATTATTATTATTATTATTATTATTATTATGTGACACATTCTAACCTGAATGATTCTGTGGTTTTATCTTGTGATAATGTTTTAATTATCAAAATGTATTTGGGAATTGTTTAGGAAGCCAGTAGTTAACACAGACTGAATTCATGTCCACAGGCATTCCTGTGCATGCTTGAGTTCACTGGTACAGGGGTAGCTACTTTCTTCTACCATGCACCCATCATTACGCCCACCTAACATCAAATTTTCAAGGGGACTAGATTTTCCAGAGCTGAGTTCTGCATACATTTAGAAGTTCAATACTTGATGTATTATTTTATTTATTTATTTATTTATTTATTTATTTATTTTAAACAACTCCTGTGCAAGCATTAAATATGGGGAAAAGTTTGACCTCTTAAACATTTCTGAAAATTTAGTCTAGTTTGCTTAGACAATGGGACAGTGTAACTGTCTAGCAGTTTTGGAATTGTAGCCTCACAATTTCTGATCTGTCCTAAAAAAATGAAAAATAATAATAAAAATAATAAAATGAGGCTAATAAATGATTCTTTAAAGAACTTTGGTGTTGTGTTTCTCACTCCTGATTTCAAAACACAATTGAATCTAAAATACACAGTCAAATTGACATTAGGCTTTCACCCTCTTATAAGCATGTGCATGCCAATTTTCTGCTTGTAAGAGCAGATATGGAAGTGAGTAGCTGAATATGTCCAGTCTTGCATAAGGGCTGCTGTGTTCATTTGCATTTACATGGGAAAATGAGAAGCATTGAGTTACAATCTGAACCAATAAAGCTCAAACTCCTGATCGCACTGTTATTCAAACACCATTCCACTTCTCAACTTTATAGAGTGCTGTATTTTAGAATTGTCAACAAGACTAAGAACCATAGACAACACAGGAAAAATTTTACTTTTCTGGCAGTATTGAATGTTACTGGTGCCAAATGATTAATGGAGAAACGAGGAGATAAAGCGATGGAGTCAATGGGGAAAAGAGATGAACGCTTGGGTCAGGACAAAGGCAGAAAGGTAAAATGAAAGGAGAATTTGGAAAGGCACTGTTATAGAGGAAACTCATCTTTACACAGACAGGCCCTACCCTAACTCTTATAACTAGTTTCCCTAGTTTCCATCTTTGTGAATTCTTCTTCTCTTTGACCTTCTGTTTTCTTAAAGCTTTGTATAAGTAAATGGTCAGTGTTAAAGCTAATCCTCAAAGAATAGACGTAAAAGTCCTCAAATGAATGATCCAATGAAAAAGAAAAGATTGTCTGTGCCAGAAATGTGAATATCATTTTAGTGTCAGTGGTATATTAATTAACACAACAGTAAATTAACTCATTAATTAACATAACAGTAAAAAAGACAATCTGACAGATCTAGTACTTAAGAAAGCATGTGCATTAAAAGAAAAAAAAATCTGTCTTTCACTATGGAGACTATAGGGACTATGGAGATCAAAGACAAATATGAAAAGACAAATTACAGGATAGTAAGGAATTAATTCCCTCTTTTAACCACTGAGACTGCTGGACAGTCTCTGTACAGTCTCATCCTTGCTGGAGAGCAAAGAACGTGAGGAAGACAAAGTAGGAAGAAAGTAATAAAAAAAAAATCAGGCTTCAAAAAATGAGAGGCTAAATAAACTGAAAAATCTGTGGCTGTATCAGTTCACAAGCATAGAAGTCTAATTACTCGTTATCTTGCCTTTTTCTGTCTGAAAAACAGAAAGGATCACCAGCACCAGCTATTCAAAAAAATTGTAATTGTTTTCCTGTCTCTATATATGTAGTTTGAGATAACATTTATTATTATTAGATGCTTCTTGATCTAGCAGATATTTTTCTAATAAGTTTCACTGGGCATGTCTTGCTGTGTCACATACATACTTGTGGGACATAGTTACCCGGTTATATTTCTGATTTATTTATTTATTTATTTTTAGAATGACAGGTTGCTTGCCTACAATGGTAGATCAGTGATATGTTTTCTATCTTTTTATCAGCTTGCCTGAATTGCTCTTCATGGAATTAAAACCTTCAGAGAAACAGCTCATATGGTGACTGGACCATAAAAACTCATTCTGCTGCTGGGACTAAAAAATATTTTCTTTTCATACAAATAAAACATAAATAAATAAATAAATAATCAATCAATCAATCAATCAAACAAACAAACAAAAACACAGAATGGAAGAACATTTAACCCAATAAAATATAATTTCTATTTCGAGACTGTTTTTGCAAAGATGACTTCTGAGAGAGAAAAAATCTAGACTATTTCCTTATTAATTCTACTTATTATCTTAGTCACTTGAGCACTATTAGCAGCTATTTCACTACATCAGGCAAAAACAGAGTGATCTTTCAGAATGTTTGTATATCACTAAATCTGATTCTTTTCCAAGAAAAAACAAACAAACAAACAAAACAACAAACCCAAAACAACCAACCAATGAAAAACCATATACAAGTAATTTTCTGAACTCTTTCCACAGTGGTAGTCTCCAGACAGTAATTTAGAGCTTAATATTATTGTTGTTTTTCAGTTTCATGTTGTTGAAGAAGGTTTTTGTTTGTTTGTTTTGTTTTGTTTTCTGGGAAATGGTCAATTTGTATTTTAATGTTTATGTCACAACAGGTGACAAAGCAATACTCTTAGTGACTGTTCTAAAACCCTAGACTGCCGAATGTATTTTGTATTTGCAGGAATTTATACATAAGTGATCTAATCATGCGAAAAAAATGTGAATCCGTCTCTGTGAGGCTCACTGATTTATACACCATTAAAGACAGAGGAAAGGCTCTTGCTGCTAAGTGATGTGTAGGAACATCACTCATTTCGATCACTGAGATGCCACCTTTAAAGATCAATCTGTTGTCCTCTCACTTTTGTTAAAATTACTGGCATCGGGGGGAAAAAAATATTCTGCATTCCTGTTATATATTTTATTATAGCTTTTAGCATTGACAA
Organism: Netta rufina; assembly: GCF_964035555.1. Classification (NCBI taxonomy): domain Eukaryota; kingdom Metazoa; phylum Chordata; class Aves; order Anseriformes; family Anatidae; genus Netta; species Netta rufina. Next base: position 82,585,769 of record NC_140124.1, on the reverse strand, counting down.
CACCAAAGTTTGGATATAAAGGGAAGTTAACTGAGACTTTTAGGCAACTTATAGACTCCTTTTTCATTCCTTACTGACTTTTGCTACCATAAGAATAGAGAGAGGAATTACCTTATTTAAGGGCAGGCTCTTTGAAGAAATGCATGTAGCAAAAGTAAATATCAGAGCACATGACATTTTATTTCATAATATTACGCATAAAATACTTTGGTTTTGACTGCAGGCAGTGATACATTAACAGTGTCATGCTAAAGTAATTGTGTCTGCTCCCAGTAAAAGGCAGGTATTTAAAGTTTTAAAATTGCATATGAAATTGAAGGAAGGGTTGAACATAACTAGTGTCATATCCTTACAGTTTTTAAAGTGTCCATCCAGACATCCAGATCTAGATCTAAGGTTTATGATTTTGCCCATCTCCCTGGCATACATCTCCAGATTACAGTTATGTATGGAATACATGGAAGAAAAATCCACGTTGCTTGCCTTTTTTTTTTTTTTTTTTTAAGTGGAAAGATAAACTTTAGAAGATAAACTTTAAAGTACCTGGAGAGAGTTTAAACTGGGCGTTATTATACTCTTTGCCAATAATATGATCAATCTTCTGTTCTTTTATCTCTTATCAATCTTGCCCTAATAAGGAATTTTTATTTAAAAAAAAAAAAAAATGCACATATTTGCTTCCATTCCTTCCCAACATTTGAAAGAAAGAAAGAAAAAAGTTTGGACTGATTGTCATTTTTTCACATTAAAGTATGGATTATTTCATGAAGATTACTCTGTGCGCTCTACTGTCCATAAAGATTTCACATGTATCTATGTTTTTCTTTCTGTCTACATTCAATAACAGCAAACAGAGTCTATGAGGACAATTCAAATAATAAAAGAGGAGTAGTGTGGATATAAAATGACTTCTAGCCACCTATGTGGCAGTCCACAGGTGCAAAATTTCAGTCTGAATTCCAACTACACGGATCTTTAGAGATTCAAAAATAAAAGAAAGATATTTGTTAATACCTACTTCTTTCTTTTCTTGACAACCACTCTCACTGACAGAAGACAGCTCCTTCTTAAGGTAAATCAACTAGCAGTGGCTAACAGTGTGTGATTCATGTGACCCATGGTCTTTCACTGATTCTGAGGGAGGCTCTGTCTATGTGAACAGAGTTTTTGTTTAGAAAGTGTATGGCACAAATTCTTTATCACTCATTTAGTCCATTGCTGTTGGCACACATAATTCTTATATTAATGATGCAGTACCCTTTCCCTTACTATATTTACACTAGTCTTCTGTCAGATCTTACTAATGATCTTTTAAGAATGGAAGCCATCAAACGTACTGAAAGTATATGAAAAATAATGAAATTAATGAAGAAATTAAGAGCTTCCAATTGCACAAGTATAAGAGGAAGCTAAGACTACCTGTTTTATCCAAAGTATCAAAGATAAACAATACAAATATCAGTCACTTAAAAGATAGTTGTCAAACACACAAATAACTTTTTAAAGCTTGGAAACAGCAGGTTAGTCAAAGATATTTCAGAAATTGAAGGACAAGCCCTGTGAATTATTTGCTGAACTTAATTTCTGGGCAGCGGTGAATCAGCTTGGCTGCTACTGGGTTGCATTGTCAAGTTTATTACTTAAGCCAATCTTAAGTCAAAATTCCTCCTTTCCCTGAGGAAAAACGGATGGTAAATTTCTGATAGCTTACAGTAGCAGCAAATCAGAAGAATCCTTACATTCATTTATTCAGTGGTACTGACCAAGAAAATGGAAAGTTAGGCCGTAACTACGCCCAGCACCAGCACCTTGCCAGAGATCCGATCTAAGGCAAGAGTAGCTAGCAGAAAGATTTATTCATGCATATTTGAGCAACAGAAAGATAATAGGGGTTTCTCGGTTTCCTGACTGGGTGTCAAATCAAATTCAAGTCTAATCCTTACCATCTGGTCTTTCTTCACAATGTGTCACAGACAATGAGGAATAGCCCCCACCATGAGCTTTCAATAAGATAAGCTTTATTTTAATAATCACTAAATACATGTTTCCATTCTACAAACTTGAGTTTTAAGGCACTATGTGGAAACTGAGTTGCAAATACAGTATTTTATTTAAAAGATAATCTGGCTTTTTATTTTGGACATGAATTGTCCAGTTGGTCTATTCTGATTTCTAACAAGATGGATCCCAAAGGGATATAAATGAAGAAAATATTTCTTAAAACTAAATAAAAAAATAATCCTTTTTAGAAAACATGTGCTACTACTTGTTGATATTTTGCCATGTACATTGTAAATGTTACCTTGAGAAAACCAGATGAAAACTACAAACATTCCAAGAGACTCCATTGTAAATATAAAAAACAACAATAGACTAACAAAAAAAATATTATCATGGTGGTAAACATACTTCACAGAAGTAAGAGGATAGTTGTCAACATCCCTGGAGTGGAAAGGTCACTTTACAATTACAGTAGCTGCACTTATCTTTCTTTTGTCTGAAGCTGTCAGCAGAATATAAATGCCTATATCCACCCTAATCACAACATAAGTTTTACCATGTGATCACATGCTTGCCAAAACCAACAATTTAAATCTTGTCTAGGTAGTGACACTGAAGAAAAATGACCTGGTTCAACTTTTAAATGACTTAAGCAGTGACAAACCCTTACAGAGAAACAGTTATTCAGGACCAAAATGTCTGTAATTTCATTTAATTTGTTCATTTAATTCCAGTCTGAAATAAACTGAAACATTCCCCTTTCTTTCTGAATGAAGCTATGCAAATGTATGCATTTAGCTAGTCTGCTTTGAAGCTAAATTTTGAATAAATTTGGTTTTAGTGTGCCTCTAAAAACAAACTCTTAGCTACTTTAAGTACACACAGTACAGAAATTGATAAGATACAGCTACTCACATGTCGCTCAGTGGCAGATCTTTAGTCAAATATATCAGGAATATTAGTTTCTAATATTAACTTCATTTCCAAAATCAAAGCAGATCTAGCTGGCCTCACAAAAGCAAATTTACACTATTTCATACCATATCACAAGGTTTTGTAAAAGATACTTTGAGCCTTCAATTTTTGGAACACTGCAGGCCAAGACCCATTATTACCAATGGTATTTATGAAGCTCCCATGCCCCTGGACAAATTACAAATGACTTTTTAATTTTCTTCATGGCTTACAAAGAGTCTTTTTTATTATTTTCCCTATATTGCTTCCTCTATCTTTCTCTGGACTCTGAAGTGTAGGGAAGACTTCTGCCAGAAACAAAATGTGACTTCTTAAAATTAAATGATGAAAATTTCTCTTCAAAAGCAAAAGGGTTGCCCAGTAGATTTCCATGTGGTCATAGCTACACTGCCAGTATTTTCCGGATTTTTCTGTTGCATTATCCCAGAGAAATTCTTTCTTAGCTTTCCCATGATTGTGAAAATTATGTGCTATAATTAGAAGAACACAAGACAAAATAAGTAAAGATTATCCTTCCCTGAAGTGAAGAATCATAGAATCATAGAATGAATCATAGAATGGCTTAGGTTGGAAGGGACCTTAAAGATCACTTAGTTCCAACCCCCCTGCCATAGGCAGGGATGCCATATACTAGATCAGGTTTACCAGGGCCCCATCCAGCCTGGCCTTGAACACCTCCAGGTGTTCAAGGGCATCCACAACCTCTCTGGGCAACCTGTTCCAGTGTCTCATCACCATGCGAGTGAAGAATTTCTTCCTAATATCTAATCTAAATCTTCCCTCTTTCAGTTTAAAACTATTCCCCCTTGTCCTATCATTATTTACATGAATAAACCCATCTGTTTTATAAGAACCCTTCAAGTATTGAAAGGCTGCAATGATATCTCTATGGAGCCTTCTCTTCTCCAGGCTGAACAACCCCAGCTCTCTCAGCCTTTCTTCACAGGAGAGCTGCTCCAGCCCTCTGATCACCTTTGTGGCCCTCCTCTAGACCCGTTCTAACAGGTCCACATCTTTCTTGTGCTGGTGGCCCCAGACCTGGATGCAGTACTCCAAGTGGAGTACAAGGGCAGAGTAGTCCCTCCACCTGCTGGCTACACCTCTCTTGAAACAGCCCAGGACATAGTTTGCCTTCTGGGCTGCAAGCACACACTGCTGGCTCATGTCGACCTTCTCATCCACCAGAACTCCCAGATTCCTCTTCACAGGGCTGCTCTCAATGAGTTCTTCTCCCAGCCCGTACTCATGCCTGGGATTGCTCTGACCCAGGTGCAGCACCCTGCACTTGGACTTGTTGAATCTCATTCAGTTCACGTGGGCCCACTTCTTAACCTTATCCAGGTCCCTTTGGATGGCATCCCTTCCTTCTGGTGCACCACTCAGCTTGGTGTCATCTGCAAACTTGCTGAGGGTGCACTCACTCAATCCCATCATCTATATTATTGATGAAGATATTGAAAAGCACTGGTCCCAAGGCAGATCCCTGAGGGACACCACTTGTCACCAGTCTCCACCTGAACACAGAACCCTTGACCACTGCTCTCTGGGTGCGTCCATCAAGCCAATTACTTGTTCACCGAATGGTCCACCCTTCAAATTTAGAAATCAGGATGTCATGTGGAACCATGTCAAAAGCCTTACAGAAGTCTAGGTAGATGACATCGGTCAGTCTTCCCTTGTCCACTGAAGAAGTCACTTCATCATTGAAGGCCACCAGATTGGTCAGGCATGATTTGTCCTTGGTGAAGCCATGCTAGCTGTCTTGGATCACCTCCTGGTCTTGCATGTGCCTTAATATTTCTCATGGCTGTTTCTCAGCAGCAACTCTTCATAATCTATCTTCTTAACATAGAAGGCAACACCTCTACCCTTCCTTTCCTGCCTCTCTCTCCTGTAAAACTTGTAGCCCCACATTTCAGTGTTCCAGTTGTATGATTTGTCCCAACACGTCTCTATGACAGCAATTAGATCATGGTTTTCTAATTGCACCATGGCTTCCAACTACTCCTGCTTATTCCCCATGCTCTGTGCATTGGTGTAGAGACACTTAACCTGGGCTATGGGCCACATTACCTTTTTAGAGAAGTCATTCCCAGTTCCTATGGAACGATTCACAGGTGTCTCCCTGCTATTTTCTAGAGTATTGGCATTCACTGGTTCTTTTGTGTCTCTTACAGGTACATCCCCTTTCCCCACTGAGCCCTATTAATGAGTCCAGCCAGCTTGCTGCCCAGGATGCTCTTGCCCCACTTCATTAGGTGTGCCCCATTTGTGTCAGCATGTCTGGTATCTCAGAAAAATGCCCAAGATTGTAGAACCCGAAACCCTGAGCTGGGCACCATCTATGCAAACAATCATCCACCTGATTTGTACGTTACCTCCTCCTTGGGTCCCAGTCTCCAACTGGGAGCATTGATACTACTTGCACTCCTGATCCCTTCAACATCTACCAACGGACATAAAGTCCCTTTTAATGTTTCATAGTTTCCTTGTTGTGATCTCATTTGTTCCTGCATGAAAGAGTAGGAATGGGTGGTAGTAGTGTGTTTTAACAAAGCTTGGTTGCCTCTCTGTGATGTCATGAATATGTGCCCCAGGCAGGCAGCACATTTTTTTTTTTTTTTTTTTTTTTTGTGGCACTGGTTCTTATACATGTGGTTTGCTGGTCCACCTTTATATGGTTGCCCTTTCCTGGGGCTTAACCATTACAATTTTTGTTACTATTTTCCTCTCCTTTTTTGAGCCCCAGAGCATCATATCTACTGCAGAGGGACACTTCAGGGACAAGGGGAAGATTCCTTCTCCTGCTCTGAGCAGAGACGAGGGTCCAGCTTCCCTTGTCTTGCGAGTCCATCAACTGCACCAATTCAGGGTCAGAGGCTCCTTTACCAGTCCCTTGTGAGGACTTAAGGCAGGGCTGTTCGGCCTGTGCCAGCGCTTGATATCATGCATCAACCTCTCGCTTGGATTCCCAGATGCTTCACAGCCTGTTGAGCTCCTCTTGCAAGACAGCAACTTGCTCAAAAAGCTCATCCAGCTGGGCACGCTTGCACCCACAACACCCATTTCTGCCTTTGAGCCCTAGGGGGACTTCCGGATTCTTCAGTTCCCTGCAATGGGGGTCTGGGAAGCACTTTAAGTCCTCAGGAGCTCTGTCTGTGTGTAGACATTTGCCATGGAGGGTTGTGGACCCTCCGTCTGGGTTTTGGTTTCAGCCTGGCATGTGTGTTGGGAAGACATCATTTTTACTTCATTATCAGCCTGCTCCTCGTCACTACAGGAACAGAGTAGTGACCTCTTACCCTTCTACACTCCCTACCTGTGTGCACTGCCACACACACTGCATCACCATGCCCTGGCTGACACTCCACACCCTGTTTGCCTGCGATCCGGCCCACTCACACTCCCTGGGGGCTGCCTTTGTGCATGAGGGGAGAACGGCGGCTGCTCCTGGATCCGCCCAAGCCTCATCATCTGCTCTTGCGAGGGCTGCCAGCCGCCTCAAGGTGCCTCGATGCAGGAAATGCCTCACACATCATGATCACATGCTCCGCTGTAGAATGTGTCTGCCCCAGAGCCTATTGCCTCAGAGATTCACCTGATTAGATCTACACTTTCATGGCCTCTTTTAATTACTGATATCATAAGGAAACTTTTAGTGATCTACATCTCTCCCTTAACATTCTGAGAACACTACTATTGTGATTTACATTTTTTTTCCCTAGACTAATATTTACATACCTGTAATAAACTTACTGTTGAAGAATTCATAACATTTCACCCATTTTACAAAGTATTTAAATTAGACACTTTATAATAGCTAACAAAGTAAGCTTATTTGCTCTGTTGGGACCCAGAAAACAATAACAGCTTCATTTAGGTTTTCATTTTAAATTCAGGTAAAGACTTGATTTCTTAATGTAAATGGTTAGAGAAAAATCCAGATCTGTCATGAAAAATACAGTTTTCTATTCAGAAAGTCCTATGCAGTATTCAAATTGCTGGTTTAAGTCTACTTTTTCAGTGGTCATGAAAAGTACCCAATAGATGGTAAAATTCTATTATATGGGAAAGAAGTTACATATCCTCCTTCTTGGCTTATTTTGTTTTTCTTTACATTTGCTGTGGGATTCAAGAACATATTTGATTCTAATTATTTGTCAAAATAATAGAGTGAAAGATGCAGAATTCATAGGCAGGACTACCAGAAAGGTGTTGACAATACTCCTGTGTGAAAGAGTAGGATTCTGTATATTATTTATTTATTGTTCACTTACTTCAAATAAAACTTATTTTCCATTTAGGTAAATATTGGTTTTGCTCTTAAATTTTAGTCAAAACTTTGAGTCCTATACTTTACTTCAGTTAGAAACAAAAATTATTATTGAAGTCAAGTATCTCAGATGTGATCACAATTATTTATAAACAATGGACAGTGCCATCTGAACAACAGGGAAATCAAGAGAGGGTTTTGTTTTTTTTTTTTTTTCTCATGTTTTTCCTTTTTATGGTTAATCATATGCTCATAATGAGAACTATTAATGACTTTCTGATTTGTGTCCTCTTGAGTCCTTCCTTTCTGCTGCTTCTCCATTTGCATAAAATTAAACTAGGAATGTAAGAGGCAACTAATGAGGAAAAAAAAAATCCAACATTATCTAAGACATGCTTATACTTTGAACCATATGTTTTTATTTTATGTGAATGTTTTTAATGTGTCAGCTTTCTGGTCCTACAAAGAAATCTTACTATTTCTTACATTGACTCCAAATTTTTTTGTTTCCTGACGTTTATTTAACACATTTTCCTACAGTGGACAAGGCAAAAATGCTTTAAAAAAAATCTTAGACCTGATATTTTCATTTCTTCAAAGTTCATAAAACTGTTTCTTTTTCAATCCTAATTGACTTCTTTTGGCATGAGGAAGGAGCTCTTCACTGACCTGTTTCCACTGGAGGGAGCAGAGAGGCTTGTAGATATGGTCAAACTCCTAATGTGGTCAAGCTTACAGAAGAGGCAGATGGGGGTGGGTAGGAACGAGACACAATCCATTCAGTTTGACTGCAACTGAAATTTTCAGGGAATCATCTGATTCAAATGCATCAGAATGAGTAGCAGAGTTGAAGAAAATAGTCTTCTCCAAAACTAAACACAGATTTTAGGAAGTGGCTGGAAATTAAATGGGCCTATTTAAGGTCCTCAGAAAATCTCTTGCTAGAGAGAAACCAACTGATGCTGAGGGAAATATAATTCCCTCCGTTATTTTTTTCTGTACACTTGCTGGCTGCCGACAACTGATAAATCTGATTCCATGCACAAAATGGAGGGAAACTGAAGCAGGCATGGAAATGTATCTAAGGATCTCAGCAGGGAGAGGTATGGCCTTTTTCCAGATGCACTTTACCACAAGCTGTATCTAATTTGCTATTCACAGTCATCCTTGAAGTAGGTTTTGAATGTTAGCTTTTGTTCCTTTCCACTGAGTGTGTATAGCTCAGATTACTATTTCTCCCTTCAACACACAGTATAGTCAGTCATATTTCCAGATTAAACTTTAAGATTTAATTACTGGTGATATGAAGAGAAATAATATTTATTTATTTTTAAGATGGATAATTAAATGTTTATAAGCATATTTTATTATAAAATTATCTCTTCCCTCTCCTTTATTAAAGAATTGGTAAGGAAAAAACAACAACAACAAAGATGTTTCAAACAGAAAAATGAAGAATCTTCTGGTGCACTTAGATTTTCTGCTCATGGGGAGAAGTTCTGCAATGTAGGCTATCTAATTTAAGCAATACTCTAAATAAAAAGAACTATAAGCAGTGCATCTGAAAATCTATGCTTCTGTAGAAAACCATAACTGAGGTAAGCTGATGTCTGTTCTTTAGAAGACAGAAAAAGAGAAGCAAGACATTATGATATATGTTTAGAGTTGTTACTTAAAAATCTAGCATAATGCTAATGAAGATGCTGCAATATATTGCCTATCATCCTTTATATCAGAGGCAGGATGCAGTATCATTTCTATCAATCAAAAAAAGTTTATTTGAAGAGTTGTTTCTCGCTTTGTTTTAGCTGAAAGATTTTATAAGGCAACAAATAAATGCTGAACAAAGAATGTGTTGTGCTTGAGAAAAGGTCTTAGAGAAAAAAAAAAAAAAAAGAAAAAAAAAGTAAAAAATTACCAATAAGGTTAATAAATATACATACAGAAAAAATAAAATTGATTGTACTAAAGCAAAGAACATATTGAAGTTTGGAAGTCCTTCATTATCTGGTGTGCTGGCAGATGTGCCAAATGTTTCCAATATTCCTAAAAATACATTAAAGTTGTAATAAAAACTGTGCTGATATTATTATTAGCACCTTAATATATAACAATGAACATACCAATGTACCAATCATGTACTCTCAATCATAATGTGAAGCTAGCTTCTCACATGTGAAGCTAGACAGATAGATGAAACAGTAAAAAAAAAAAAAAAAAAAAAAGAATCTTTCCCATTTTAAGCACATTAACCCATCATGAAGAGTTGCAAAGACAACTTTGCAAAGACAACTTGTTGGTTAAAAAACAATTATTGTGTAGTTCTTTTGTAATGGGTAGAATAACCTTTACAGCCTCCTATGATTCATTAACGAATATGTCAAGAACCTCTAAATAACACTTGAAACTAGCTTTTTCATGTCCTAATTAAACTAATCGTGAAAGTCTTATCTCTTGAAGCATATGCTGTTGTCCTGAATGTTTTAAGTAATATTTCATTTCTTGCATTTGTTTTCACTTTAAATATGAAGGTGAATTAAACAAGTAATAGTCTTCTGTTTGAGCTCAAAATTACCTGATTAAATTTATTTAATATAATTAATTTGCTTGATCTACACCCTAGGATAAGGCCCTTCTAACTTTTATAGAGCATAGATTTTTTTATTGTAATGCGTGCATACAGTCCCATATACAGAAGTTTAGAAGCTCTAGTTCTAGTTGCAAAGTGAAAATAATTTGTCTTTTATTTATTTATTTATTTATTTATTTATTTATTTATTTATTTATTTATTTATTTTAAAAATGAAGCTGCAACATGTTATTGTCAAAATTTCAAAATCTGTTTTCACCTGAAGAGAGGTTTATATGACTTGTAGTTTTTTAAACAAAAGTCCTTGGAGGTCCTTCTCCACCGGCTGAAAGGTGGTGAAACTGCTTCAGCCACTGTAGTAATCAAAATTCACTTTATAAGTTTCTTTCACAGCACGGAGACATATTCATCAAATCTCATGGAGCATCAACAAGAGTTTCCATTGCCTTCAGGTTCTGTTCCTGGTTTCGATTGTATGAAGTAGTCAGGAAATGCCAAAAATAAGGCATAATGGGGAAAATACTGCTCTTTCACATTGCTTTGTTTCACACTCTTGGCATGTGGCAACAATATCTTCCACCAGAGGGTACCTTTGGAACCAAATGAACTGCTCTTCCAGCAGCTTCAATCAACCACTACTTACCTAATTTGTTTTCGGTTACAAAATTATCTTCTGTCTAGAATAAGCTTGACTCCGCTTTGTTGTTTGCATGACATAGATCTCAAAGGATTACCATACTCTTGACTAGATTCTTTTGTTGCTTTTGTTACTTTTAAGGCAAATATTGGATATATTACCCATCCTCCATGACATTTTTATAGAAAAATCTCAAATAGTCATTTTAGGATGACTTTCTCTGTTATTTTGTATTTCAGAACTCAGAGATGTAATATTAGTAACTGTTCTTTATGTGACTAATCATCATAAGCCATACAAATATTGTTATTAGTGTGCAGGATTCCTCCTACCATTCCTCCATTTTCTTCCACTTTCCATTCTTTATTCTATCAGTTTCTTCCTCATTTAGGGTTCATGAATTTCAAAATTCCAATATTAAGATGTTTAGTTTATATATATAAAAGGGGAAAGAAAACTAGGGAAGAAAAGCATTTTGTATTATTTTCCATCTCCTTAGAAACACAATATTACCTGGGTTACCTATTTATGTTTTGACTGTCTTGAAAATTCTAACCTGAACACCTTGACTGTAATCAAAAGCCCATTTGAGGGAATGCAAAACATCATACTGGTATCAGGACTTTGGATCGAGTCCTGGGTAGATTGCAATCTTGTAGTGTTTGTTTGTTTGTGTTTGTCTGTTTTTTGTTTGTTTGTTTGTTTGTTTTTCCCCAGTAACAAGGCAGTTGTGTAACTTAGTTAATAAAAACTATTAATTTGAGGCACTGCATGCTCCGCTAAAGTTTCATGACTTAAAAATCCTTAACCTGCCCCATCTAACTTTAGTCACTTCACAGTCACCAAAAGAAAGTAAGGAGCTACTTTAAATCTCATTACTTCCCCACAATGGCCACAGTCTGCTCCATGGCAATCAAAAAATTTTTGTTGTGCTGTATCCCTTCTACAAATAATCATGTAGGGATGACTTTTTCTTCACCCTGCAAACAGGTCTAATGCCTTCTTCATGCCTTCTCGATAGAAGTAGAATCACAATTCCTTTGTCTAAAACCACTCTTCATGTAATCATAACAATAGCGGGAATATTTTCTTTAACATTTCCTAGAGAAACTAATAACTTTTTTAGTTTTGAATTTCTCTTCATGTCTGTTGTTTGTTAACTATTGAATTTATCATGGAAAGCCAATAAAATATTAGAAAGTTTTCAAAATATTTAGTTTGATTTCAGATGGACATCTGTCATTAAAATAAAGCTGTAGTAATAATAGACATAAGGAAGAGGTCAACAGATTAAAAAATTAAAAGGCACACAAGAAACATGAAAAATTACATGAAAAATTAGAAGTCACAGGTCTTCATAAAGGAAAGAATAAACATTATTAAGACACTTTTGAAAACTGAAAAATCATTGCATGTTATGAAATAATCTGTCCTGAGTATGCAACTAAACTATCACTATTCAACAACCTGTAAGAAATGGGAAAGAAGGCAGTACTTGTTTGCCAAAATCTGAAACTTTTGCTAATTTTTGAAGCATTCATAAATTCAAATTGGAAAAACTCCAAGACCAACTTTTTCAAATTGGAAAAAGTCCAGTAAGACCAAAGAATCACACACCTATGTGATTGGTTATGTGTTGCTCATTTTTGAAGTACCCATGTTTTTGTAAGCATTCTAGAATTTATTTTCACAATACTTTAAAAGTAAAAATAAAAATAAAAATACTTCATATTCACATGCAGAAAATAAAGCCTAGACCTCCCAAGCTGAAGGAGATGAGTTTTGGAAATCTGTCTTTACTGTCCATTGGGAAAGATGACACTTGGATTTTTTTATCACTTGTTAGCTAGACCATTCAACTCTGTTTACCCCAGAAGAACAAATGTCTGAACTGACACTAATTAATGACTTGAAACTTGCAGTGCAGAAAAGATAGGTTTAAAGATGTTACACTCAGATCTCCAGTAAATTGTGTGGGATATAAAGCATTTTTTGCACTTGCTCAGGGAACAATCTGATAGGTCACCAGTGCAAACAGTTGATTCACAACAAAGTGAATTTCTATTTCTCCCTTCCACTCTTTCCCACTTAGTTGAGCAAAGGAAGCCAGCTGATGTAATCTTTTTGGATTTGAACAAAGCTTTTATACTGTTTCTCACAGTATCTTTCTGGACAAAATGTTCAGCATACAGATAGACAAATACTTAATGTGATAGGTAAACAGTTGGATAAGGGGTTGGGCTCAAAAGGTTATAGTAAATGGGGTAACATCCAGCCAGTGGCCTGGGTTTCTAGTGGGGTTTCACAGGGCTCCATTTTAGAGCCAATCTTCTTTAATATTTTTATAAATGCTCTGGATGCAGGAATTGACTACGTAAGTTTGCTGGCGATATTAAATTAAGAGGAGTTGTTGACTCCCTAAAGAGCAGAGAGGCCTTGCAAAGAATCTTGACAAATTAGAGGGCTTGGCAATCACTAACTACTTGAAGTTGAAAAAGGGTATGTGCTAGATTTTGCATCTGAGATGGGGCAACCCTGGATATATATGTACAGACCAAGGGGTGAGAGCAGCCCTGTGGAAAGGGATCTGGGGGTTCTGGTTGATGGCAAGTTGAACATGAGTCAGCAGTGTGCCCTGGCAGCCAAAAGGGCCAACCATATCCTGGGGTGCATCAGGTACAGCATTGCTAGCTGGTCAGGGGAAGTTGTTATCCTGCTCTATTCTATGCTGGTTTGGCTTAACCTTGAGTATTATGTGCAGTTTTGGGTGCCACAGTATAAGAAGGACATAAAACTATCATCCAAAAACAAACAAACAAACAAACAAAAACAAAACAACAACAACAAAAAAACAACCAACCAACAAAGAAACTAATAAAAGGAAAAATATATATTGTAACCTACCTGCATAACTACAAGCAAAAGGGCAATTAAGAAAGCACATCCTTATTTACCTAAATATAGAAGCAGCCAAAGTGTCCCACATCCCAAAGAGCCTAAGCAATTTTTTTTTAAAGACAAAAAAATACCAAAAAAAAAAAATACAACTCTGAAAAATGTTCCTCTACACTAATTAGATCCTCTAAATTTTTCCATTATGTATAAGAAAGAGTACAATTTACAATTCTATTTATATTCTACAAGAACAGACTGCAAAATAAATTTCATAAGCATGGAGAATTTTTCCTTTTTTTATATATGTATGTAGTAAAAGCGCAATAAAGTTAAAGCTGAAGTACACTTGGCTTAAACCCCATTGCAACTTACGGTCTTTGTTCACCATTGCAGCAAGACCTGCACAAGCTTGTGTGGCAACAGTACAAAAAATGATACACCAAATTTGTTTTATACTTTCCATTATTATTTATATTCTGATTTTCAATGATTTAAGTGAACCCTATTATTTGCATTTTTAATAAGTATTTTTTAGGGATATCTTTTAACTCTGATTGTGTTATTTAGGTTTTCATTGCCTGTAATTCATTAACATCATGCTTCTTTCTCTGAAATCATACTAATTGGATTTTTTTTTCCCATTTTTAATACTGCTATCAATGATGTGAAAAGCAACACAAGTGAATGTGTGAATCCTTCAATCTATATATAGAATGATAGATACATACTTTGCCACCTCAGAGACAGGAAATGTGATGCATTCCCTGTGGTCATTAGCCTTCTTGTGACAGCTGTTAAACAGTGGTGAGCGCTTGGAGCAGCAGAAAAGCTTTGGATGCTTCTGAAACCCTGGTTATCCCACAGTAGGTAACCATTCATCCTTTGCTGATGATAGTGACCTCCTGCCTTTTAAAGACGAAGCCTGTTGTTTTTTTGGGTGGAAATGTTTAAGCTTCTCTTTAGCACTGAGCCATTGTCTCATGCTGTTTCTCATGCTGCCTGGCTGATCTTGAGCCTGGGATAATTGGTAGAGAGGTCACACATTTGTAGAAGAAAATAAAGCTTCTATCTTTATGGTCCTAGATAAGCATTATTTGATAGCAAAGGAGTTACTAAGCTGATGTATTACATACTGTACCTAAACAGATATTACCATTACTGTATCATTTTAATATAGCAGCCAGTACAGCAGAGGAGGCAAAGAATGAGCTATAAAACATTTAAAGAACTTTTGCTTGATGAAAGCAGGAGTATATCTGGCAATGACTATATTTCATCTCTAGACACCTTGATCTATCAAGAAATAACAAGTTATAGGACAAGAATTCAACAGAAACCAAACCAAGTGAAGCAAACCTAATTAGCAGTAATAGGATATTAAATCTAAGCTATATTACTGAATTCTTGTATCCATCTACAGGTGATAACCAGTGATTACTTCAGTCACAGCACGCAATTTCTAACTTATTGAACCTCTCTAAAACTGCAGCACAATAAAGTACATATAGTATTGTTAATTAGGGATTAAAATTATCACCTGACAAATGCAGTAGAGTATCTTTTTAAAACAAACAAACAAACAAAAAAAACATACAGATAAAATCTCAGTTTTGTGTTTCTTGTTTTCTTAAATGGCAGAGGTCAGAAGGACTATTGCCAGTGATTTATCCATGAAGAATTCTGATACCTTCAGATGACAAAACTACAAGCCTGTATTAAAATGTGTTGCAAATGATGATTAAAACACACTTTTTTAAAGGACAGTAGTGATTTTTTAGCTGCATTATTCTCTTAACCAAAACCCACTATAAGCTGAATGAATAACAGCTAAAAATAGAGTTAGAAAGACTTGAGGCATGACTTGAAATCCAAATGAGTAATGGTTTTCTGTATTTGTCCACTTTCTAAAAGTTAAAATATTGTAACAAGTTGTTGACTTTGTTATTGAAAAAGAAGACAAGTGGGCACATTGTTCAGCGCTGTGGTATGCTGAAATCCTATGACATCTGAAAAAAAAATGCACAGAATGAGACACAAATAAGCAAACCTAATCCCCAAGCACAAGAAATTAGACAACACGTACCAGACAACAGGCATATTTGAAAAACTCTTTTTGTACAATAATGGATCCAATAACATGGTGAAATTAATTTTACAGATTTTTTCATATGTTTATATATTTAATAAAATCATAGAATAGATTAGGTTGGAAGGGACCATACAGATCCTGCTACAGGCAGGGACACCTCCCACCAGATTAGGTTGCGCAAAGCTCCATCCAACCTGGCGTTGAACACCTCCAGGGATGGGGCATTCACCACTTATCTGGGCAACCTGTTCCAGTGCCTCACCACCCTCTGAGTGAGGAATTTCTTCCTAGTATCTAATATAAATCTACCCTCTTTTAGTTTAAAGCTGCTACCAATTGTCCTATTATCATATTACTACACACCTTGGCAAAGATTTCTTCACCAGTTTTCTGGTAGGCCCCCTTCAGGTCTTCCTATAGCCTTCTCTTCTTCAGGCTGAACAACCCCAGCTCCCTCAGCCTGTCTTCATAGGAGAGGTATTCCACCTCTTTTATTATCCTCCTGGTCCTCCTCTGAACTTGCTCCAACAAATCTATGTCTTTCTTGTTCTGGGGACCCCAGAGCTGAACACAGTACTCCAGGTGGGGTCTCACAAGAGAGGACTGTAGGGGAAGAATCACATTCCTCAACATGTCAGCCAAGCTTCTTTTAATGCAGCCCATGATAGGGTTGGCTTTCTGGGCTGCAAGCACATGTTGCCAGCTCATATTGAGCATCAAACACCACCACCAAGCCCTTCTCCTCAGGGCTGCTCTCAGTTTAAACATAAAGAAAACAGAAACATACGGAAAAGCAAAATGATCTAAAAAATAGAGTTTGATCTTGATGGAAACAATGTATTTTGTTATGGCTCAGTAGAAAGATGTAGACCAAGTGAGTGTTTTTGGCACAAAACATGTCTTTATTTTCAGTTTATTTTCATACTAGGATAAACTTGTTCAAATTTAGGACAGACAAGCACTTGAACTGGTTGTTTAGAGACGTTGTGTAGTCTCCTGGAGGTTTTTAATATCTGGCTGAACAACTTGGCCTGACCTCACAGCTGACCCTGCTTTGAGTAAGAGGTCAGACTGGATGACCTCCTGAGATTACTTCCAAGCTTGAATGACCCTATGGTTATATGAATTATGGTATGTGTTTGTAATCTTTTCTGTGATAAGCTTTGCTATCTGTGGCAGCTGATAATTGTCATTACTTACTGCCTAATGAAGTTGTAACAGAAATGTCTCTCTCCTTCTCACATCCAGATCGTGTCTGCTTATTCATAGGAGACAAGGTAGTAAACACAATTTTTAATTATCATGATGAAGGACATGGAAGAGGGCATCACCTGTTGCATGTACAAGTCTAGCTCTTCTTAGTCTTACCTTTTGAAGGTGCAAGCCTCAAGAAATCCATACTCAGTGCAGCTTTTTATTTGAACTTTGACACCTCATATTTTAAAGGAACTTTACTTATTCTCCTGTTCCAGTTCACACTGTGTCAACATTTTGAGTATTATCATAGCAGCTATTCAAAAAGAACAGGATCATCTCCAACATCAAATTTGTATTTGTTTGTTTGTTTTGGAGGGAGGGGCAAAGAACACAAAATTAAAGATTGTCTTTTGTCATGTGTATAGGCACCACATCTCAAAGAACCACAGTACTGTGAAGTAGGGAATCTTCATCTTATCCAAATAATGTTCTACTTTATGTGGCTCTGAGACACTGATCTGGATCACAGGAAGCTATGCACATATGAGTGGAAGAGCTGCAAATCAGGTCTACTAAGGTGTAATAGGCTGGTAATTCTATGGTGACATGAAAAGCTTTAAACCTCCATGAGTTAGCTTAAGGTAATCTTTGATGTTAAGCATTCAGACTTTTCCCTGAGAAAAGCCTTTTTAATTGCTATTTGGCATTTTGCAAAGTTTTATTTTATTTTATTTTATTTTTTTCCTTGTTGTCTGATGCTGGTTGTTGTAGGAAACAAGGCATCAGTTAGTTCAGCCCAGATAGCTTTTCTGCATTTCTACAAATGCATGAACACCACCAAGATTTTCCATGAATAGGAAAATATTTATAAACATATATAAACATAATTTGAGATTATTATTTCTTCAGAAGTACTACAAAAGAATATTCCAGCATCTTAATTTGTTAGTTGGAATACTTCCATAAGTAACCATTTCTAAAGAAAAGAAAGAAAATTATTTTGAACTTCAAATTCATATGTCCAGAAAAACTGCAAAATACATTGAAACAGAAATGCTACAATAAACTTTAAAATCTGTAAATCTGTCTAAAGTGTTTCTTATAGAAGTATGCTCAGATAATTTTTGTGCAACGCTGAAGGAAGTACTTGAACTAACTTCTTTGAAAGTTTTGCTTCAATGTTATAACACATCAAAACAGATTGCTCTGGGTCTGGCTGAGATGGATTTATTTAGTTAGTTAGTTAGTTAATTAGTTAGTTATTCACAACTGATCATATGGTTCTGTGTTTTGGATTTGTGACCTAAACAGAGTCGGTAATGATGATATTTTAGCTTTTGCTGAGCAGTGCTTGCACAGCATTAAGGACTTTTCTGTTTCTCACACTGTTTTGCAAAGGAGTAGAATGGAGTTCACAACAATTTAGGAAGGGGACACTGCCAGGACAACAGACCCCAACTGTCCAAAGGGATATCCCATACCAAAGAATACTGTACTCATCAGTAAAAGCTGGGAGAAACTGGGGGGAAGGAGAGGGGGAGGAAATTGGGGGATGTTAAGAGTGATGGCATTTGTCTTCCCAAATAACCCTAAGTGTCTGAACTCCTGATGCCTCCTGATGAGAAGGAGTGAATGAATTCCTAATTTTACTTGACCTGTGCACACAACTTTTGCTTTACCTACTAAACTGTCTTCATCTCAGCCCATAAATTTTCTCCCTTCTACCTTTTTGATTCTCTCCCCCAATCCACTGTGGGGGAGTGAGTGTGAGGCTGTGTGGTACCTAACTGCTTACTGGTGCACAATGATAAAAGTTTTACATGGTCATCATGTTCTTACACTTCAAAGTAGTGTCAAAGTCCTGACATGGATTTATAACCTCAGCTATCTCATTGACATCTGTAGACTAAACATATTCCTCTTGCTCCACTTCCCTCTCCCCCCAAAACAAAAACAAAACAAAACAAACAAACAAACAAAAAACAACAACAAACAAACAAACAAACAAAAGATTGAATTTGGAAGAAATGAAATAAAAGCTAAATTTCATGCTGTGTCCCATAAATCCACTATGAATTCCGGGTAAAATAAAGCATTATTATGATACTAGTATTGGAAGATTTGGCAGTAAACTCACACAATGTATGAATTATCTATGCATAATATATTCCCAGGAGTTCCAACTTTGTTAAACAATTTTTGTGGTAAAAACAAACAAACAAACAAACAAAATCTTCCCAATAAGTATCAGTTTAACAAAATTGCAATATATTTTCATATAAAATTCATCATTGTAACTAAGAAAGCACTATCTCTTCCATAATCTTTCAGAGAAGATTAAATTGTAGAAGGAACAATAATTAATACAATTCTGCAATTGTAGAAAGAGCAATCATTAATAGAATCCTACTGGCCTAAAGAACACTTCTTCACCAGAGGAATAGTTTCTGTGTAGTTAATCTAAGAGGACATATTTTTATAAAACAAGAAACTTGTTTTGGTACATGGGACAGCAGAGACAATTTTTAAAAAGCAATTGAGTTAGAAAAATACCCTAGAAATACATTAATTAACAGCAGACATTAATACATTAATTAACAGCAGAAATTGTGTTTATTCATGTCTTCTTGTATGTGTGTGAAATGACACTGGAGAAATGATGATCAGGATCAAAGCATAACTACTGCCTTATATTGTATTTTGAATATAACATGGAATATTTACAATAGTTTTTTTAAGGGTAATATCTACAGGTACTTCAAAATTCAACTGTATCATCCTTCATTGTGTAGGTTTAGATGAGTCTATTGTAAATCAGATGGTCAGCTATATCAACCGCAAATTCTATGGTAGAAAGTCTCTACAGTATTTCTAATGCCCAATGGTTTCAGAACTTCAGAACTTAAACAAACAAACAAACAAACAAACAAAAAGACCTTCCCTGGAAATATATTACATGTGTAAATATAATATGTTGTCACTCACTATTTAGGAAAAGCAACCTGAGAGATTAATATAATATGTAAAATAAGGTGTGCGTGTACATGTGTTTGTGTATTATGAACAGATATTTTTGGCTTTGTTCAGACAATGAGAAATTATTTTCCCTTCAAAGTACATTATATATTTTAATAATTTTCATAAGTCTGAACAATTTTGTCCATATTCCAAAACCTCCTGCTGCTGCTCAAGATAAAGGTGAGCTTCCAGCTTTCCTTTTTTCTTTATTTAAATTAAAAACAAAACAAAGCCAACATCCTCTGGGATGGAGGACAGAAAATGAATCCCTCCTTTCTAGTCAGCTGCCTTCTGTTATAATTTGGCATTCTAACTCAAACGAATTGGAATTGTTTGTTTTCCATAACCCAAGAAAATGTATTTTTACATGCATTTCACATTGTGTGGTATAGAGTTCTGTGTTCTCCTTGATAATTACAAAGAACCTATATTCCAATACTTTTAAATGTTGCATTGCATTTTCTCCTATCAATGAAACTCCTGTCATGATTTGCAAGTCTTTAGTATATGTATACATGTATATATATATATACATGTATATATATATGTATTTGGAGAAAGCTTGCAGTCTTGGATGTTCTTATAACCTTGAAACCTGAATAATTTTAGAAATCGTTTACTGACTTGCAGGAAGAAGTCTCTGAACACTATATTATATTATATTATATTATATTATATTATATTATATTATATTATATTATATTATATTATATCATTCTAATTATATTATATTAATTATATCATATCATGTCATATCATATCATATGAAAAAAAAGGCTCTGTCAAAACCTTCTTGGTTTTTTTCCTGTAGTAACATTCAAATTCTTATTATATTGCAGCCAACATACTGAGATAAAATGAATACTAATTGCATGTAAATTTTGTATATCAGTAAAAGAGGATCTGCTAAAAAACACTTAATATCAATGTCAAATTATAGAATGTAACCTAAAATGGTAGATCATGAGATACAGTCTCATGATCAACATTAGCAACAAGACTGTTGAATTTTCTGTCTCATATTCTCTCTGAGCAACTGA
Organism: Netta rufina; assembly: GCF_964035555.1. Classification (NCBI taxonomy): domain Eukaryota; kingdom Metazoa; phylum Chordata; class Aves; order Anseriformes; family Anatidae; genus Netta; species Netta rufina. The sequence goes on along the minus strand of NC_140124.1, from coordinate 82,565,054 downwards.
GGCATGGATCATGCCAACAGATTCCATGTTGCAACAAGCTTAAAGGAACTTATATTTATTTTAAGGTGCTTAAAAAAAAAAAAAAAAAAAAAAAAGTAAGCAAAACCCATAATGTCATAATGTTCTGGTATGCTGATGATTCTGTTTCTTAAGAATTTAGAAAAGTAGAATATACCATGAATGTGAAATGGTGAACCACAAGCTGATGTTTGATACATTTAAAAAAAAATAATTATATATATGTGTATGTATTTATATAAAAAATGAGCCTCAAAATTTTGGTTGAAACTTAACCTGAAAAAAGATGAGTGGCTCTAATTTCTGGTAGAAATGGGGGTCTCACTGCTTTAAATTTGAGTAGATGTCAATCTCTGTCAGAAAAAATATTGTTCCAGGTGAAAATAAAACTATTACTAATAAAACAAAACCAAATCGAAAAACCCCAAACAACAACAACAAAAGTCCCAGGATGCACTCAGTTTAGTTTTGATGGATATAATAGCAAGAAATTTTAAATGAAGACCATCACAATAATGATATAAAAAGTCAAAAAACAAAGAATTTATGTCACCAGCCTTGATCATTGGGTTATTTTTCTGAAAGAGTTTCCTCTAATCTCACTTAAACATTAAGCTAGTAACTGCTAGACTGAAGAAATAAAATATATATAAAGTTTTTTTCCACTGTCAAAGGAAGAATAGTAACTGTTTTATTTCTCAAGACAAACTATCTTTTTCTCTTTAAAAGGGCAAAAACTGAAATAATCAGTTTCATTTGTATGTAAGTGACTCCTGACATAATGTACAGTCCAGCCATGTATTCACTCCTGTGACACTGAAATTACACAGAAGAAAAATTAAATCTAATGAAAAATTTTCATTTTTCTTTAAAGTCACCTCTTCATGTCTTGTGAGTGGTGGTCATCCAACTGCTGTGACTCTGTGGGATGTTTCTTTGAGCATTAGCTCAGTTTTGGACCTAACAAACCTCCTAGTCAGTATTTTTGTCTGGGTAACTAGTTGTGCCTTCCTGGTTTAATCTTGTTCAGCTCAAGAAAGAACAGTTTTTATGCTTACTCATGTCCTGCAGTAAAGCAGATATTTTTCTACTAATATTACCAATAAATAAAAAATCACTGCCTATTGAACTTTATGTTCAAATGGAGTGGTTATACCTTCCATCACACGGAGTCATCTCTAAGAAACAGCATGTGTACTACTCTTTTTCATCACAAACTCAAAAGAGTTTGTTGACTCTTGAATTAGGGTGCAGTGAAAGAAAGAAAAGCTAGTTCTGTGAACAGAGTTATAGAAGTTTGAAAAGCAGTCACATGAAGATACTTTCAGCTTTGGAGTATAAAGGATTGGTAATTGTTTTACCTTTTAGAGGTCTGTGTGCAGTTCCATGCAACACAGTTATTTACACATTTTGCTTTTTCTAAGAGAAAATTGCACACAGAAAAAAAATTACTGATTTTTGCATTTATGCACACTGTTGAAATTAGTTCTGATAAAACATACTTTGTTAGAAAAAGAAAATATTCAAATGCTATTATCTTAGATGCTTTTCGTGTGAAACAAGAAAATACACCTTTACTAAGTCTCTTTTATTTTTCCTTTCACTGAAAATTTCACAGTAGAGTAGGACATCAGAATTCTCTGTCTTTTAGTAATTCTTTTTATAAGGCTTTACTAAATCATTCTATGGGAGTTTAGAATCTACAGATGCCTTATATTACTCCTATTTTTATTTATTTATTTATTTATTTATTTTCTGGGAAGCTTCAGCTGGAATAGTGTCTGAATGTATTTACCTTGTTAGAGACTTTCTGTTGTTGAACTACATTCTCTGAAGTAACTACATTCTTTGGTTATAAGATAGCCTTCCTTGAAAGCTAATAAATCAGGAACTGATCATAATGGGCTTGGCTTGACAGTTGTTGCCTTCTGAAAATTCTCTTCAATACATTTTAATTACTTATTTAAGTTAGCATTTATATGATTTACTGCAAAACTAAGTTAGTGGTGGCTTGCATCCAGTGAAGGAAAGTATTGTGCAGACTGTTCTGTCCTTCATTATTTATTGAGAACTGACCTTGGCAAGGAGCCTTGGATAGGCCTGTTAACTTGAATGAGAACTGCTGCCAGGCAACTCATCCTCCCTGTCCAAGATGAGTGAGATGCTAAAATATCATGAGTACTCCCAGATTGCTGTAAGCAGGCTAGAACTAAATATGGATAATGGATAATTATAGGTAACATTTGGGACCAAAGAAATAAAAGCTAAAGATTGGAATAATGGGACAACAAGGGAAAACAAACAAACAAACAAAACATAAACAAACAAATTCTTGCACTTCTAGGGACTACATTTGGTCCACCAGCAACCAAACCCAATAACTCATTTATGTTTTTCAGTAAATCATGAATGCAAATTTGACCAAATTCAAACTCATCAAACTATGAATTATTATAAAATTATAGAATCATGAGTTGGAAGGGACCCACAAGTATCATCTAGTCCAATAACTCCAACTCATGGATCCCCAAAAGAACACACACACACACACACACGCACATGAATCTAATAACTGCAGGTGTCATAGTTATAGCTGAAGAGATGCATTTTTGCAGTCTTTAGGTGCAACTTACTTGCATAAAAGCAAACAATAATTTTAAATTACGTTAATAATGGTGTCATTGATGTAAAATTGAAAAGTAATGTTTGCAATTTACACAAACCTAGTTGGATTTGCAGAGAGTCAAAAGGAATAGCTTAATTGAAAACATAATTTGCAAGTCACGGTTGATATAAACAAATAATAGACCAAGTACCCAATGTATCTTGCATACATTGATTAGTATGAATGAATGTATTAATACGCTAGCAATCTATGTAATCAATTTGAGAATGCTTAGCATGCTGCAGCTAAACAATAACCAAATTGTAGCTCATGAATTGCTCTATGCAAGTAGCTTACTCATCAAGACCCAAAATCAACTTAAAAACCCCTCTGTCTTTTCTAAGAAATTAAGAACTACAGGAAAACAAACAAACAAACAAACAAACAAAACAAACAAACAACAACAACAACAAAAAAAAAAAACAAAGCAAACAAAAACAAACAAACAAACAAACAAACAGGGATTATCCATTTTACTGTGAGCATCTCCTGAAGAGGTAGCATACATATATGTATAATACAGACCATGTGTAGTCCTCAGAGAATATTTTAGCCCTTGAGAGCAGAGAAGTTGAACTGGTGAGGTTCACTCACAGTAAGTTTAAGAACATCTTTCAGCAGATTCTTCTCAATGCAAATTGCTACTGTTCTCCCTTGCTGAGAACAGCAAGAGGGCATATCATACAGCAGAATCAGGTTCAAGATTTCAGTCCCATCTTCTGGGAAGAGGACACTGAAGGTCAATAATTACTGTGTCATACAACAGTGTTCCTGTCTTCATTGCAAAATGGTCATTTATCTTTTTGCACTGAGGACATTTCTTTGAACAGAAACCCAAGCTAGGAGAAAGAGTCAGACTTCAGTGGTAGAAGATGCTATTTCAACAGAATTGACAGCTTCTTATCCAAGGAATATTGTATGGTGATTTGTGTGTCAAGCACCAAAGTGTCTGATCTCAAAAGGAATCTGGTTCCACATCACCACATTACAGATTTCTGGAGAGAAGCCAGCAATTGCAAGAACTTGGATTCATCAGAAACCAGGGACACTGGATTAAAACGCATCTGTAAAGAAGTCATGGATTTTATCTCAGTGATAAGGGAACCAGGATTCTTGTGCCTGAAATAAATAACAAAATTATAATTATTTTTCTAAGCTGGAGAATGGGGAAGTCTTGTGAAAGCTGAATATTGCAGTTTGGAATGATGCTTCTGTTATAGAAAAAGACATGCACACTCATTTTATAAGCAAAGAAAACAGGAACAGAGTACTTTTTATACAGGAAGTCAAGACAAGAATCAAAACAGCAATACATTATGTGTTTCAAGCAGCTTCTGTATGAAAGTTGGAAGTTTAAGAAACTATAAGGATGATCTCTTTAGTCTAGCACAAAATAAGGACATTGGTATAAACACAGACAATACTTTTCTAATCAGTGGGAGAATGAAATTGAGTATGTAGATATGTAGAACTAGTACTGAAGTTCAGTGTATATGACAAACTGAAACTACTTACTTCAGTGGCTAACAGAATCTGAATGGATTGAAATTCCAGGTTTCACATAAGATGAATAAATTTTTGGATCTATATCCCTGATAACATGGGGTGCAAACAAATCATAAACACTGATTATGATCTGCTTACAGAGATCAGAGGCAGGAAATACAAGTCATGGGAGACTTGACTCCATGTAGACTAGGCAAGGTGTATTTTAACATATCAGAATGGCTCCTCAACTGTAACAGTAATTGTAATATATGTAAATGTATTCTATCTGAAAGAAAGGCTCACTGCATAAAAATGATAAAATTGTCAAAGATCTACAAGTGCCCATTAAGACTCCAGTGTCTGCAAATGGAGAGGCATAAGAAAGGATGAAATGAACATGAAAAAGTTAAGTAATAAGGTTAAGTGAAGTTACTGAAAACAAGAAAGCATTCTCCAAAAACGAGATTGTTTCCAAATGAAGAACATAGCAGGGCTCAAGTCTTGCAGAAGGGGCATAATAAACAAACACATGAAGTTTAAAAGTTTGAGAAATGTCTAAACAAAAAGAATAAAAAATAACAGATTCCCCTCCAACCACAACAAAGATCAAAAAAGTTACCAGACAGTCTGCAGAATAAAAGGATAATCAATATACAATAAAAGCATTGCAGAGAAGCTAAATTCATTCATAGTAATGAATGCTCAGTGTGAAAAAAGTTGTGGAGATTATAATATCAGTATCTATACAGATGATCTATTTGAACTTGAAATGAGTGATTAGAAGAAGGCATGGAGTAAAAAGATGAAAATGTTGCCAATACTGGCGGTATTCACCCAAGAGTTTGAAGGAAAATATTGGGTGAAATAGTCAAATTGCTAATGAAGAATGTAGCTTCTTCCATACCACTGTCTTGAAATATGGCAAAAGTAATGGAAACTATTTCCAGGAAGATATTGGCAACTACATACTTGCAAGCCAGCACTGGCCGTATAATTAGAAGTTATAAAATAAAAAATAGCGGACACCTAGATAAATAGAACTTACTGGACGAAAAGGAGGGTAAGCATGGCTTTGCCAAAAAAAGAAGTCCTTCTCCACAAAGCTACTGGTCTACTCTGATGGAGACAGAAAGTTCATGAGAAAGGGTGATCTGGCTAATATAGTCTTGGATTTCTAATCCAAAAAGGCTCTTCTCTAAGGCTCTTGAGAGCCAAAGGCTCTTAAGAGAATTTGGTAACTACAGATTAAGTCAGAAGATCTTGCATGGTGTCGTGGTTTAACCTGGCTGGCAGCTAAGCACCAAACAGCCTTTTGCTACCCTCCCCCTTCCTCTCTGGGATGGGGGAGAGAATCAGGAAAATGAAGCCTGTGGGTTGAGATAGAGACAGTTTATTAGGACATAATAATAATGATAATAATAATAATAGTAATAGTAATAATAACGTGTACGAAACAAGTGATTTGAAATGCAATTACTCACCACCCGCTGACCAATGTCCAGCCTATCCCCAAGCAGACGGTGCCCCCACCCCAGCTAGCCACTCCTATATATTGTTTGGCATGAAGTCTGATGGTATGGAATACCCCGTGGACCAGTTTGGGTCAGCTGTCCTGGGTCTGTCCCCTCCCAGCTCCTGCTGCACCCCTAGCCTGCCCACTGGCTAGTGAGAAGCTGAAAAGTCCTTGGCTTAGTGTAAGCACTGCTCTGCAACAATTAAAACAACAGTGTGTTATCAACATTCTTCTCATCCTAAATCCAAAACATAGCACCTTACTAGGAGGAAAATTAACTCTATCCTAGCTGAAACCAGGACACATGAATAAAAAATTGACTACATGGTAAGATGTTAAGTAATTATAAAGAATCAATACTCTGTAGACAGAAGTCATCACTGGAGTCCTAAAAGGAAATTTCTTGGAATCCTGAGTTTTTCAGAAAACAGATCAAGCAATCCTTGCATGCTTATAACTGAGTAAGTGGAATGAGTTCAATAGGTGAACTCCGCAGCTGCAGAGTTTACTCCATAAACTCCATAAACTCCATAAAATAAACTAATATTTTTCTTCAGTTGGTCTTATATTGAATGAGAGTTGCACTCAAACCAGTCAGGCTGCATGTACTTCCAACCAATCATTCTGTTCTCTAGTAGGTTGATGTTGTCTTGCATTCCTCTTGTCATCAAACTGTGAAACTGTGAATACACCTTTATGATAGCATATGCAATTTTTTTTAATGTGGTTTGGATAACAGCTTTTTTTTTTTTTTTTTCTTGAAACTCTTATTTATTGGAATAAAAATGTAGTTTATAGTCATTCAAATATTTCTGATCACGGGAATCTGTAATAATGGTCATGCAATTAATGACCATTAATTAGGTCAAATGAATAACAGGAATATAGCTTCCAACTTAATTTAAATTGCTGTATAGTCACCAAGTACTATACAGATCGTGTGAAATCAAAATTCATAACAAACAAATAAACAAAGGGGTTTCATAATTACAACCAGTTACCTGAACTACCTAATGATATATATATATTTTTTTTGTGTGTGTGTGAAATATTTATATCAGGAATAGAAAGGAATATATCTTTGTAGTTACAGATATACTGGCAAATTAGAGATTTATGATTAACTGATGAGATTCTATGTTAAGTGCCAATGAAATTACATGAAAGAGATCATGTGAATTTTCTTACAATACTACACTTCTTTCTGTATCCAACAAAACAAGCAATGTCAAAAATTGACATTCTCTTTTGTTTTAGAAAAAAATACACCAGGCAGACACTGATAAGATTATTATTGGCTGGTACCTCAACTTTTTATAAACTTCCTTTCAGTAGATGTATTTTACTCCTTTCTGTTTTAAAATGGGATTTATATGTACCTGCTTCTACCTGTAGTTACAAGTAGTTTCTACTCATGCAATTTTTATTCTAAGGACTATATAAAATGCTTGGAAGCTTGTTTTCTTGTTTTCCTTCAAAACTTCATTTTCCAGAATGAGATGGTTTCTATACTGTTAAGTAAGCAACGTATTAAGAGAAATACTTCCAAAATTCCAGTATCTCCTGTATATAGGAGTGGCTACGTTAAAATCCGTTCATGACTTTACTGTAGGTTACGCAGTTTTACCTAACTAGTTTGTACTGACTAAACAAGAAAAACTCTGCCTTGTTATATATTAGATACATGTAATTCACTTTGGATTAAGTAGTTACTATTAAAGAAGGCAGTTCATACTGTAAGAAATTATAAATCACTTTACTAACATAATGGATTAACTTTAAAATAAGCAATTTCTTATTTTATTTATTTATTTATTTATTTATTTATTTATTTATTTATTTACTGTGTGTGTCTAAACTTACCTGGTATATTTTGAAGTCTATTTGGTCACTTTCTGTAAAAGGTGAGTGCTTTTATTTACATACTACAAACAAAATACAGCAAGATCTCTTTTAATACCCGCTGCTTTCTTTTGCTTGTGCCATGTATCACTGTCATGACTATTAATCCTGATGTATCTTTTAAATTTGAACTTAAAACACTACTCCATAAAGATATGTCAGGAATGGCTTGATTTCTTCACATTCTACTACAAGTATTCTGAAGCAACTCCATTTTCAAACCAGAACTGATGTTCTCAAAACAGTTTGAAAATCTACTCAAGACAGCATTCATTACCTCACTGATGTTCCATACGTACATCAAAGAGAAAAGCAAATCCTGATTATATGTGTTGATATATACACAATTTATAGACTTTATACATATTTGGCAATTTGAATTATTTTTGCCACATTCTGACACTGGCAATTATTTCAGGCTTTAATTTTGTTATTAAGAAATGGGGACTTGTTGTTTTAGTGTGACTATTCATAAAATCATACGCATTAAAGAATGTGTTTGGGCATACTGTCTTGATGACTGAATATGTAAATACATTTTTATACCCAGATTTTGGTCTTACTTTATTTTAAGGGTTATAATTTATCAGTTACATACTGAAGCTTTATTCTTCTGTATAAACTTAATGGCAGAAGAGACAAATACAGTCTGAAAAGTTTTGTTCTTAAACTGTTTAAAGGTTTTTTTTTTTTTTTTTTAAGTCACAGTGCTATTTAACATATGGAAAAGCGATTAGTAGAGCAAAGCTCATCTGCTTGTTAAATTAATGGCACAGTGAGGAAAAAGTGTTTCCCATTTTAGTGTTGTCTGATACTACCAATACCAAACAAACAAACAAACAACAACAACAACAACAACAAAACATATTTTAGTAAAAGTTAAATTCTGAGCAAAATGTTAATAAGGGAAGTCAACCATGGGACTTTAAAATTTTTTCCTTAAAATGAATAACTCTCAAATTCTATTGTGTCCAACATCCCCATCCAATTTGTGAAAATCACAATCTGAAGCATGCCACTTGAGAACTAAGTTTAATGACTAGTATTCTTTAGTTGCATAAAATGAGAAGAAAAAAGTAAACAAACTAACAATCACCCTTTTGAGAACCTTTAAAAAAAGAAATGCACAGCACAAAAAAGGCTGAGTAAGAAGATGATCTGCATAATATTTTTTGATCACAATTTTTCAGTCTGAAAGTGAGTAAAAACACACAGATTAAATTTGGGTCATACACACACATATACACACAAAGAGCACTGCTAAGTTTTTCAGAGGGAGTGTTGAACACCTTTAAGAAATTTACCAGTTATTTTACATTCATATATTTTTAATTATTGCTTTATGAGCTTTGTTCATAAACATAAATGCTACTTTGATAGAAAGAAAGCATCTTTAAAGTAGTATGGGGATTTACTGCACTTGTTAACTAAATTCAATAAACAAATAAATTCTACAAGAAATAATACTAAATTTCTACAAGAAATCACTACCAAATAGTACTGACAATGCTTAGAAATAAGACATTATTAGTTCATAAAAGTACATTCTACTTCTTATTTAGTCTTCAAGGTTATCTAAACTGTGATAAGCTGGGATTCATTACATAGATGTTTGTCTCATCTGTTCTGAAAAATCCTCTGAATACTGTTTGATGTGGTGTTTTTGTTCTTCATAGTTTTCTGAAATATCTTGGTATGTGTGCATATACAAGGACATTGTAATATTATAATATTTTATTACAATATTGTAATATTGTAATAAACTACTATCGAGTTCTTTTAAACAATTTTTCACATATTGACAGACAACCTTCATCAGTTGCAGATAGCATTTGCTAAATCTCTAATCCCTCTTCTTTAGATTCTTTCATAATCATTATTCTTTAAGGAATTCAGTTTAAAAGAAGATAAAAGGCTGGTAAATTCTGTTCTTTCTGTCACATTCACACAAGAAAAAGTTATCTGACAATTTAACAACATTTCATAATGTCATAATAAGTAATAATGACATCTCCCTCCTTTCTTTTGGTGTCTTTTTTTTTTTTTTTTCCCCCCAATATATTTCATTGTATTACAATCTATTTAATTCTCTCTAGACTCTGTTATACTCTAATATAGAATACTGTATTCTGTATTTCTATTTCTTTTTATTATATGCTTCATGCCCAAAAAGCATTGTTCTCAGTGTTCATGGTTTGAAGTTAAATTTAACTAACAGATGACAGATTATAAATATCCCATTAAAACAACAAAACAACAACAACAACAAAACACAAACAAACAAACAAAAGACATTCTGCAATAGTTAAGGATACATTATGCTGTATATGAAGAAAAATATACAATGGCTACTATTTGCTATTTTCCAAGCCTAAGTTTGAAAGTTTTGTTTCAAATATCTGTACAAGAGGATGAAGACATAATCATCCTACGTTTCTGAAGTTCATTTACAAATATTCATTTAACATGTTTTATTTAATTGTCCTTAAAAACTTAAGGATAATTAAATTAAGGATTAATAAATTATCCTTAATTTTTTAAGGATAATTAAATAAAGCTATTGAGGTATCAACATATTCCTTTTAATAAAGTTTCCCAAATATTTTCTTAAAGTATTTTAATCTCTCTAATTATATATATTATATATTATCTATTTATATATATATAACAATTATAACATACAATAATAATCATTATAATGTAATGTTAATATTATAATAGTAATATAATAATAAAAATATAATACACAATATAATTATATATTATACAATACACAATACACAATACACAATACACAATACATAATATATAATATATAATATATAATATATAATATATAATAAATTATATGTTATATATTATATTATATAGTTGAATGAATCTTCCAAACCAGTCTTGGTTAATTTTATTTATTTCTCCAAAGTAAAATTTTATGAGGCAATTCCAGTGTTATTACTCCCAATAATAACAAAAAAGTAATGTGGGTTAACTTTAGATATTCATACTTTAGTGCTTCCAGAATACCATATAAATAATTTTTATTTTAAAGCTGTAAATAACAGGTCAGTACCCATCTTCATTTATTCTGAGCTTTTGTTGAACAACAAACTGCATGATGTTTTAATATGCACTTTAAAATGGACAGAAACATGGTATTTTACAGTGCTGTTCTTGCAAATCATTTCTGTCTAGTTGGGTGACAGTGTAAAAATTAGCCCACCACCTTCCAATCAGTAGTGAACCTTACTGCATTTATTTTTCTTCACAAGAAGAGACACAGTATCCAATATTGATATAAAGGGGACATTAAATAACAATTAAATTATTTCCAGACAGTAATCTTTGCTATAAACCCCAGCTCTGTAGCAAACAGAAACTTCTGGCTAGGCATACTTGTATTGTAATAATGCATAATTTGGCATACTCTGGTGGCATTGAAATGACATATGTTCAGCTACCCAAAAATATTTTATTGTCTTTAACTTTTTTTTTTTTTCCTGAATAAGTTTTTGCTGTTTTTAGCCCATTTTTTGATCGATTTTTTCTGACAAGCTTAAAAGTTTGGTTATTGTCATATGAGTGTATGACAATATGAGGCTTTTATGTGTTCTGTAAAGAGGTAAAGGATTCTAACCACTCTTAGAATCAAGGCAATTTCATTTTGCTAAAGATTTGGGGATTGAGAAGGCAAATCTTAAATTTCTGGTGTATACTTTCTACAGTATACACTCTAGCATACACCCGGTGTACACAACTCCAAGTCCTATTATATATCCTCTTTTCAAAAAATCTGCATTCTCTCTCTCTCTCTCTCTCTCTCTTTTTTTTTTTAATATATATATTTTTTTCATAAAGTCACAGAAACAATAGTGGTGGCTTGAAGGGAATGTTGGAGGTCATCTAATCCATTCTCCACTTCAAAAAGGGACTACATCTACATTGCATCAGGTCACACATGACTTTGGCTTACTGTATCTCAAAAATAAAGGATAGAGATTCCACAACATTTCTGCATAACGTGTTCTGGTATACCCTTCTGGTGAGTAAGATTTCTGATAAGGTAAGTTCTATTAATTTTCTCCTCTGATGCAGGTCTATGATGACTTCTCTAAACACTCTCATAAAAGAAAATCTTTAATTTCCCTACCAATAAGTAAATTGAATCCTTCTAGAAATCTCTTTTACCACAGGTTACTTCTGGCAATGACATTCCTGGTTATTACAGTATGACAAGTAATAAACTTATCACAAGATCTTATGACCTTCTAAATATCACCTTTCATACCTACACGTAAAAAACACATTTCTGCATGTGTTCTTCCTCTAGATTAGGCATGTGTTAATAGATAATTTAATACATTTAATATACTTTACTGTATTTACTTTGCACAGTGATGAAGGAAGGAGTTTCCAATGATACTTGAGTTCTTTTTAATCATTCAGGAAAAAGTCATCTCCAGAAATTTCTTGGTCTTCTAGGTTCGCAGCTGTAGGTTTTTTTCTTTTCTTATGTCAATTATGAATAATTTTTAATGAATGCAAATTTAAAAAATAAGCTCAATTTCACAAAAACTGTTTTTAAAAAATGTGCTATAGTTAAAATATATTATTTTTCAGCAGCAGTCATAAAACTGCTGAAGTGAAAGTGTGTAAGAAAACTTTATTATAAAACATTTTTATTCATAAATTGTACACATTAATCTCAAGAATCATCATAGTCTGCATCTGGAATGTGAACAACAGAAACAACTGCACAGTCAATACTCTTCCATGTGCATTGAATTAACAGTATGAATACGACCACTTTGGAGACAAGCTGGAGATTTAGAAACGAAACATAAAAAATATTAAGGGTCATACACTCCTACAGTGCAATAGGCTTTTAAACTTTTCTAGAAATTTTCTCATGCAAATGAGCAAAATAAGATCCCTTAATTTGTTTGGAGAACATTCTGTACCCGCAAAAATTTGAAACAATACTTGCTTAAGAAACAGAGTTAGTTTATTTTTATTTATTTATTTATTTATTTTTCTTAATTTGGTGACTGCTGATATTATTGTAGATATTTGCTCTCTTTTCTTTTAAAAAGTAACCTGAGGTCTGGAATTCTGTCAAACACTAAATTACTAAAAATATATGTCTTTACCTTACTGTAATAACGTCTAAAGTTTCTATTCACAAGACATTTATGACAGTGAAAATGCAAAAATAATCTTCCTTGTAAGGAAATTTTCCTGAAGAATATGTAGGACAATGAAGATGTCACCTTCTGGAAGAGAAAAAATGTCATACCTTCCTCAAGCCCTTTAGTCAAAATTAACAGATTTTGTCTATTGTGTCTGGACTGCTAAAACAACATAGTCTTTCTCAAGCTGCCACTATCATAAAAGGTCTTTATTAAAAAAAAAAAAAAAAAAAAAAGGAAGTGGGGGGAAGGACGTGTGTTTTAGTTTTTATCTTTATTTCTCACTATTCAAATCTATTTTAGTTTGTAATAAATTAAATGTTTACACCTCAAATCTGTTTTGCCTGTGAAGACAATCAGTATGTGATCTCTTTGTGTTTTTCCTAACCCACAAGCTTTTCCATCTTTTTTTTCTCCCTCTATCATGTTAAGGAGGGGGAGTGAGAGAGCAGCTGTGTGGGGGTCTGGCAGCAGCTCTAGGTCAACATGCAAAGAATTTCCACATAAATATCTACAAACTTCACCACTATCCATCTTCTTAAAAAAACGTTAGTTCATATGTTGTTTTGGTGTGGATTTTTTCTTTATATTATTTTTATAAAACCCATTATAATCATTAGTTTAATAACATGTGAAAGGATCAGTCATGTTGGTTACTAGAGTTTTATGTAATATTGTGTGACTTTTTTGTATGTAAAGTGTACAGCTTAAAAAGCCTTTAGGACAGAGATAATTTTGTGGACAGAGATAATATTATAATTTACATTATAAAGTATGTATCACAGTAAAGTACTGATTCATGAGTAGGATTCTCTAAGATACTTACAAAGATTAATATTTTAGGCTAAATGCAGCACCATTTGCTTTACTTCCTCATATTTTGCATCTCTTCTTAAGATTTTAACCATTTTAATACAAATTTAAGATAATACTTTTTATTTCATTTGAATGTTCTGAAAATTTTCCATCTCAAAATTGCCTGAATATTAGTCAGTTATCAGTAAGGACTATTTCCCTACAATGTAAAATAAAAGATATCAACAGGAGGATGGAGTAGATGATCACTCAAGGTCCCTAACAACCTAAATAATTTTATTATTATGACTAAGGAGTCAAATTCTTCAAATCTTTGGTGACAGCAAATTGACATTTTATGCTGTTATGATCAAACTACTAAAACCAGGAAAGAAATCCAGAAAAAATCAGCAATCTGATTGTAATTTGAAATAAAAAAATGTTTTTTCTTCTCTATCTCTCTGTTGTTGTTTGTTTTTTTTTGTTTGTTTGTTTGTTTTTGACAATTCAAATTTAAGAAATCATTCCTAAATCTGACATTGTGTTATGTTTTATGGATATATTTGCTTTCCATCAAGAAAAACAGCAGAAATAAAATGATTTGTCACACACTATTGTAATGATACAAACAGGGTAGTTATTCATTGGTTATCCATTTTCCAAATATTTCCAAGATACCTACACACATCTTTTGAAAGGCTGATTGTTTTTTTTTTTTTTTTCCTTTTGCTTTTTTTTTTTTTCCTAATTCTTTAACTTAAATTTCAGCAGTAACCTTGGGAGATATTGTCTATAATATTTTACTTTCATGTTAATTTAGATGTAAATTACAAATAGCTTTGTTGTGTTCATTACTTCTCACTAAGAAAAATGTTCATTAAGTAGCAAATTTTAAAACGAAGTGATTGTGTATATGAAGACAGAAGTTATTTTCGTGCAATCTGGCAAGAGAAGAAATTCCACATGATTTATGGTGGCACTGTAGGAGTCAAATTCTCTTGTGTACAAGTTTATTTAACTGCTTTTGAATGCTGTGCAGACCTGCACATAATACCATGTATTATGGAAACTGTCTGAAATGGCAAATATATCTGAGATGAGAAAAAAAAAAAAAAAAAAAAGTACTTCTAATCTTCCCTGGTTTTGATGAATCAGACGCAGTTTATTGCAACCACCATTCACTTGTTTTTTGATTATTAGGAAAATGTATGAATTTTCAGTTTAAAGAAAGTGAACTGACAACTGCAGAAAAATGATGTTTGTAGTAAGCCTTATTGACATTAGAGTGAACAGTACAAAGATGACAAATTTTGGGGAAACATCAAACTAGCCAAAGAGCTTGCAAGCTTACTAACAGAGCCAGTTGGCTTGTACCCTTTCTTGTAGAAGCTCTACTAATGGAAAGAAAAAAGGAATATCTTGTCTCCTCATACCTTTAGATATGTTATCTCCTCATATCTTTAGAAATGTTAGGTATTGTCTTGTGGGTGTTTGTTCCCAACTCATATTAAGAACATGACAGTAAAGAAATTTCAGTAAATAAATTTCTCCTTATATCCAACGTAAACATCCCCTGGCACAACTTGAGACCATTTCCCCTCATTTTGTCACTTGGTGCTTGAGAGAAGAGCTTGACCCCCACCTTGCTCTCAAATGACAGTCATCCGCTGGACAGATGATATGGAAGGACAACTAGTATCAGATGACTAGTCTGTAGCCAGGACCCATACTATTTAAAGCATCATCAAGGATGCATTCAAAGGAAGGGATTGTAGAATATCAAATCCTTATGTTTTATGTTTTAAAGAAAAATAGTTTCTTTAAACCTGATGGAAGGGGAGAATTGCATAATTGCTAGGCTACATATTAAGAAAGCATTCTGGGCATTTGGATTTTTTTTTTTTTTTTTTTTTTCACGGTATTGCCTTAGAAAAACATTTAATTCAGCAACTGAAATTGCTTCCAATTTCATTATTATTTTTTTAACTAGAAAGTTTCCTATTGTCTTTGAAGAGATGACATTATACTAAAATATAAGATCTTCTATTAAATAAAACCAATAGAATGATGACAGCTAACATAACTTAAAAATCTGAGCCTATAGCTTATCATAACTTCTTTTCTTTATATTCCACACACAGTCCCACAAAGACAAACAAACACACAGACACACATGCACATATTTTTAAAACAATGCAGAAATTATAATTGCATACTATGTTTGCCTGCAGGGAGAATTGCTCTGGCTTTTATCATTGAGGGTATGTAAAATCCAACATTAAATAATTTCAGATTAATGGGAATTTTTCTTTTATGGTAGAAATAATTTTGCCCGGTATCTCTTAGAAGCCAAATAAGACAATTTCAGACTCTTGGGAGCAGATATAAGAGTTTTACAGAAGAAGCCTTTTTACTGACTGTCATTTCATTCCCAGTAGGTGTTTCATTTTCTCATAAAGACTTCATCATTATTCTTCCTTTTTGTTCACAGTAAACATCTTTCCCTTCAGCTGTAACAAAAAGGATCTAAACTCAAAGAGGTTACTTTTACATAAAACATATGACGTATTTTTCCCCTCTAGGAATTGTGATTACTCTGAATGATGAGCTAACATTGACGAATGAACAGGAAGAAATAGCTGTATGTTTTTTTCGTGAAAAGGAAAAAAAAAAATAGCTGAAAGATAAATATATGGATAAGAAAAACAATTAATTTACATCTTCTGTGACAGTTAACACTCCACAGATTATACATGTAGTACCACCTGACAAAATGAAATCTAAAGTGAAAGCAGAATAGTTATGGATTTATGCTTTGTGAATTCAAAAGAATATAAAGTGTTTCATAGACATATTGATGGAATTATGAAAGAATTGGAGACAGGAGTGAAAAAAACCACCCATGAACTCTACCATATATATGTAGGAAGAAGCTTACAGGAAGAAGGGCAGAACATGTATCTCACAAGTGGAGACAGTGAAGGAAGATAAAATGGATAAAACGAAGATTGATATGTTAAGAAATATATTTTTATTATTCTAAATGATATTTTTAGTCATAAAATGAAACAGCTTGCAAGACCAGTCTTTAATTTTGAAAAAAAAAAAAAAATCAAATTTCTGCAACATATTGTTAACTTTGATAAGAAAATGTTTCATTTTGAAGTGAAAGATTTTTTTTTTCTTTAGAGCATGACAATAAACAAAGGTGAGAACAGAGACTACAAAATGTCTGCAGCATTACCAATTTTCTCTTTGTCCATTTCTAAAGCTTTTGCTAACCAAAAAATAATTTGAAACTTTTAGGGAAGGTGACAAAGATGGAAAAGACTTTAGGAATCTTTAGGAATTTTATCTGTCAGAATTGTTAACTACAGATGGACTCAATTTCATGTAATAATTGAAGTGAAAGATGATAATATTTTGTTCCTGGAACTCTAATGGGAGCTGCAGAAGATTTCTCCAAGGAATATTTTCCATCACTTTGCCAAAGAAACAACCAGCAAACATAAGTATGGGCCAAAGAATAAGTAATAATGGCTTTCATCAAATAATTTTCAAGAGAAATTTTCAATAACCAGAAGATTTTTTTAATAAACATGAATTTCAAAAGCTCTGCTGTCTTCAGAGCTCTGCAGTTTTTTCAAGACCAGGCTATCCATGTAGTGAGAGATACTTTGCATACTATACTGTTGTATATACAACTGTTTCTGATTGAGTTTTCACAGTTGTTTTTTTTTTTATACTTAGTCAACTCAAGAAAAGACATATGGGAGAAATTGTCACTGATGTTTTGGTTAAAAGGAAAAAAAAAATATTGGTATGCTTTAATTGTCACTTTGTTTTTGTTTTTGTTTTTGAATTTTACGAATCTCATTTTGCAATCCATTAAAGACTCCATCCCAGACAGTAATCCCACATATATATGGACCAAGTCATAGCAGATAATCTATACCAAATCTTTCTATGGATATTCATATAACTGATTATATGACTTATTACTTCTTTTCTTTACTTACTAAAATCTTGAGAGAGGTAGCCCCACCACTGCTGATATTGTAGGGGTGATTGGGGATTACAAGACAGAGATTTTGTGAGTGCATAACAAGGAAAATTCCTGAGTGTGGTCAGTTAAGGACCACAAAGTAAAGGTAAGAACTACTTAGAAAGAAGGACAGAATAATAATAAAAAAGTACTTTTTTAAACTATTTAGAGCAGGTAATTTAACTATTAAGGGCAGATAAGAAGTTACAGTAAAAAGACCAAAGATCTTATTTAAAGGCATAGTTTTTGTGTATAACTCCTGTTTTTAAAGGTCAATAATAAATGATGATGCACAGTTCAAATCACAAGTCTCATGCTATGGACCTGATTAAGAAAAGCATTTCTTTTTACAACACATTTTACTAAAATCTTCTTAATCATCATGTGACTGAAACTAATTTTGGTACTGTAAGTGAATGAGGGCCAAAACAGGAGAAAAAAAAAAAAAAAAAAAAAAGGCGTCTGGAGATGAGGAGCACAAAGAATGAAGAATGTGAAATTTACCATATAAATAAGCACAGTAAATACTTTTTTTCTTTTTTAAAATGATATAGATAGTTTAATAGAACAACTGTTGACTTCAATAAAAGAAAAACAGAATTGAACTGGAGAAACTGTTCTGTATTTAATTATCACCCTTTTCAAGACAAGCAACTTTACATCCAATATTAATAATTAGTCAGAAAATCGGAAGACCACAGAATTAGTGGAAAGTCAGAAGACTACAGAAGTCATAAAACAATTTTCCAAGGTTTTCAATAGCTAGAGAACTAAAAGCATACATCAAAATAAAAATAAACTACAATAGATAGAACAGCAAATTTACTTTAGAATAGGCTTTTCCTTTTCTTTGAGAATAAAATATGGCTGTGGGAAAATAAATATATTTTAAGAAAATACTTAATCATTCAAATGAAAAAATTTAAGTTTGGTTCTAATTTTTGAGAAATCATTTTCTCAAAAATTCTTTTTTTTTTTTTCCACAAATTGCTAATGTGCAAAGATTCATTTTTTCTTTCTGATTCATCAGAAGACACAAAATGTATTTACATCTTCTTTATCTGTGAGTATTTTGAAATCTGAACCTCATGTTAAGTATTCAGTCCCTTCTAATAGGCAAATGTAAATATCTATTGAACATTTGATCAACCTGAGTAAGCACAAATGATCACTCATCTGCAGTGTATATTATTGATTTCACATGTCCTCTTAACTTTTTCTTTTGCTACAGTTTCTCTGTTTTTGCAATATTAAGCTATTGTCACTAGAAATGAAAACTATATATATATATATATACACACACACTGAAGGAAAGAGATACATAAGATTCCATATATTTAATTTCTGTGACTTCTAGTGAACATCTTTTTTTTTTTTTCCTCAAATTCACTATTAATTGCAATCACATCTTATTTTCACGGTGTATTAAATGTTCCCTTCTTTCTGCTTTTCTGCTTTCTGCCCTAGCATTCTATCTTAATTGCTGTGAAATAGTTGTTTAGGCAGTGTTTTTTGGTCGCATTGCAGACTTCAGATTTTGAAAATATCCCTGAACTAAATTGTGATTTAAAAATATCACAAAGGTTTTGTGAACAAACATTTTGAAAATAAATATTTAACATAAAGAAAAAGGTAATTTTAGCCTTCAAAATACAACATTTTTTAAGGAGAAGTTAGAGAGGTTGGGAGTGGAGAGGGGAGAAAGACCCAAAGCAACCAGGAAAAAGCACAACTCTTTCCTAAAACCTGTTTCTGTCATAACATGAGCTTTGGATTTCAACCTATTTCTGGAAAGTGTTCTAATCAATTTTACATTTAAAACAGCAAAAAGAGAAAAATAAGAACTTTAGAAGTGTTATTTTTTTGAAAACATCTTGGAGAAAAAAAAAAAAAAATTAAAAATTGCATGAAGTGACCTTCATACTAGTTTAGGTTTGCTTGCATTATGATTGCATTGCTTTTCCAGTAATATATCTTTGTGTTCTCTGTTTTTCTTTCTAGATTGAAGAGGGGAAAAAAAATGCTAAAGAGTAGGAAGGAATGTATTTTTCTTTTTTTTTTTGCTTGTTTGTTTGTTGGCAAATATTCTCTAGGAAAAATGCATGGACTGGGCAAGATGCAACCTGTTGGAGAAAGGTGCATGCGTGGATGCAAGGTTTGTGTGAAATTGTGAAGCAGAACCACAAGGATGACAGAGGCTGCTAGGGATTCTGGGCTATGATGTGTTTGATAGATGCAAGATTAATTCTCATTGCTTGTTGAAATTTCCTAAAACACATGCTGTCTTTATTTCCAAGGCAAGCATCTCTTCTTGACCTATGTAAAATATCTAAATTATATTGCACACAGGGATCAGACATTGGAGAGTTTGGTATTAATCAAATCTATTGCACAATAACTATTCATTTTCTACTGCCTTCTCAGGAAAAATGGAAGAGAGAAACTACTGTTTCTATGAAAGTTTCTGAAAGACATGACAAGTTAAAATAGGCTAAGCTTCAAAATGTTTGTACATTGTACATTTGTCATTAGCAACGATTTAAGCTGTTATCACTAATAATACTTTGTTAAATTATTTTAATTTGATTGAGTCTAGATGTTAATCAACTCAGAAAACACTGTGATTTGAAATAGGCATGTACTTGAGATGTTCATTGTACATACTGAAATTAAAATAAATAAATTCTATTTTATTGGCTCATGCCCAATAAAACATTTTGATGTTTACTAGGTATGGAGGATATCACAGCTCAGTTTTCTGCAAACTGATAGTCTACATTATAAATCAAGAATGCTAGCTTCCAAAATTTTATTCTCTTCAGTAAAAAATGGATGGATGCACACAGAATTGTGCATCTGTCAGGCAGCAAGTGTTACTAAATTTTTAAAGGAAAATTATGACTAAAACAAAAAGTATTTCCTCCTTCACCCAATCCATGTTTATTTCATGCCTGACCAAAGAAAAGACTAACAACCTCTGTTCATCTTCTATCTTATTTTATTTACAAATTCTTTTAGCACTTAAAATCAGAAGAAAATGAAAGAAAAAGCATATTGGTTAAAATTACCAAATCTAATTAAAAATTAATAAAGTTATCCCTCTCTTCACTTAAAATAAATAAATAAAATAATTTCAAGAAAATATGATCAGTGATTCTAAACTGGGGAATACAGAATTCTGGGGTTATCAGTGTCATGGTGCATGGCTTCACTGTGTGTTGAGTAAGAATAACATATCAAATTTTGCCTTGCTACCTTTGCTACCAGGCAGTTAAATGAAGGTCTTTTTTTTTTTTTTTTTAATTATTAAAATAATTTCTTACAAATCCATCACAATGCACAGTCACCCTTCTCCCTTAAGAAACAAGTACAAAAGAACTTTCAAAAAGCACTGTTATAAATATGACTTATTAGTGGGGACGAAGAGTCCATTTCTTCAGGTTTATCTTTTAGAATCTTGCTACCTAAATATAGTTACAAGAAGGATTTAAAGATAAGTGATAAGGATGGTGAAATTTTAAGTTTTACCCCATGTACAAGACATTAATCAAACGAGCCTCTAATTGCTGAAAAATGACATCTATACTCATTCACTCATTCAACTTTTTTTTTTTTTTTTTTTTTTAAGAAACTTCAGAATATACTTAGGAAACTTCTAATTAAGAAAGATACTCAAATTAATAATCATATATCTCTACTTGTTTTAATCCTTATATATTCCTATATATATATATTCCTCTAGTAACAGAATAGTTTTAGGAGCTGGCAAAAACAACTTCTCCTGACTTCATTATCACTGTACTGATAAATGACTAATAGTCTAGCCTATTATTTTATACACACAAATATAAAAATATTTAAAATGTAACTACACTGTACAGACAGGTTATATCATCGAATATAGATGAGTATAGATCTTATCACTAGATAAGATAAAAGCTAGAATCACTCCACAAGGAGAACATTAAAACTGCAGATATCTATTGATTTAAGACTGTTCTATATACATTGAGGAAAATAAATTTTACTAAAATGTTAATTACTTTAAAAAAAATTGTTTACTATGTAGGATAATGAACAGTCTATTTAACAAGATCTTTACACATGAATACAGTTTAGACAAATTCCTGTTCCCTATACAAATGATACCATTTGTATACAATAACCCATAAAACATATTTCTGAGAAAAAGTATAAGAAAGTGAAACCAATTATTTTCCAATAACACAGAGTATGTGCTGAACTTACATTACATTTCAAACTACAAGCATTCTGTTTAAAAAGGAAATATTTACAGTTGTTAAGCAACAATGTCTTTGTTTATAACATTGTTTTTGAAATGAAAACACTAGAAGGGGAATACAGAACAAAGATACATACAAGAATATAATTTATTTCTCAGTCTACGTGATAAAATAACTTTTGCTTACAGAACGTAAATTAATAAATACTCTTGACAACAAGTTGATCTATGGTTCAGTGGACTTTTTCTTTAGGCATTACTGTTATTTTGACTTTGCTTTCTAAACATGTGCCTGTAAAAGTATATAGCTATGTGAGAAATAGGAAAGTACAGAACATGCTTATTACAGAACAGAATTTCTGAATAATATTTAAAATAAAAGAATATGCTCTATCTGAATTTAGCATGACGATGGAGGTGATTCTTGTGCTCTACTCAACTCTTATGAGACTGCAGTACTGCATTCAGCTCTGGCGTTCCCAGTAAAAGAAAAACACGGAGCTGTTGGAACGGGTCCAGAAGGCCAAAAAACTGATTGGAGGGCTGGAAGACCTCATCCATGAAGAGAGGCTGAGATGTTTTTCTTGAGGCTGATGTTTTTCTTGTAAGTGTTGTTCAGCATGGAGAAGAGAAGGCTCTGGGAAGACCTTATTGCAGCCTTTCAATACTTAAGGACGTGGAAATACTATAAGGAAGATGGGAAGAGCCTTTTTAGGGCTGTAGTGATAGGACACTACTGGTAATGATAGGATACTACTGTCACCTGTAGTGATAGGACAAGGGCCAATAGATGTAAGAGTGTAGATTTAGATTGGATATATGGAAGAAAATTTTCACGATGAGGATGGGTTGCCCATAGGAATGGTGACATGGGCTAACTTCTAATGAGTCTGACTATGGTCATTAGGTTGGCATTTTGTACTACTCATAGGACACACTGCTGTGGTAAGGCCTCAGTCTCTTAGGAAAATGCACTTCAGCATCATTGTATAATCCAAAGTGACTTTTTTTTTTTTTTTCCCAATTATTAAATTAATAAACTGAATGTGTGGCAAAATTGGTCTTATGAACTGGTCTTATGAAGACTTTTTGTGTCTGTAAGAAGAATTTTCATTGCTTTATTTTGCCTCCATTTTATTTTATTTTATTTTATTTTATTTTATTTTATTTTATTTTATTTTATTTTATTTTATTTTATTTTATATTTTATACAGTTAGCTTTCATGTCAGCAGATTTAAATATAAGCATAAAAACAAATACACACAAATGTGTAGTGGAAATGCTGGTACTTTGTTCTTTCTCGCTTCCCAGATGGTCTGGTGCAATCCTTCAAGTTAAACTTCCAAAATCCCAGTATTTTAGGGGTAATATATTTCAGATATATTTGATGTAAATAAGCCAATGCCATGATTAGTTTTTTTGTTTTTGTTTTTGTTTTTCTGAAACAACAACAACAAATATTTTCCATGCCCTTTTTAACCCTCTATATCACTTCTTGAAGAAAACAGGAATGCAAAGAATAATTAAAGCTGATATTCCAGTTATCTAAAGGGATCCACAACAAATGTTTTTAGTAGATTTGTTCTGTATGATAGTGAAATGAGTGAAAGCAAATTTTTGATCTGACTACTGACCTTTCAGATTTATGATTTTTGAAGTCACATTTTGTGACTTTGAAAAGTAATTTTTAATCTGAAGCAGGAAAAGACCATGCAAGAGAATGAAAAGATGTCTGCATGCTTATTATTCACTTAGATGTATATAAATGGATATCTCAGGCTGCGCTGGCTTAAATGAGTTCTGATTTTGAAAAGCACTTAAACTGCAATTTTGGTTTAATTTCTGCTTAATTTATAATCCTGAAGAAGGAAACAGATTCTAGTATGCTCTAGTACTATTATAAAAGACTACAGTAAACTAGGTCAGATCTTGTAAACCACTACCATAAGACAGTAGCTTGTCTGTTATCATACATTACATACGTTAAAGCATGTCTTGAAACTTGCTAAAGTACAACAACATGGGTGAGGACAAAAGAGATTCCAGAACACTAGGTATTTTCACTCTCTCTCTATATATAAGTGTGTATATATATATATATATGTATATGTATATTATCACTGTCTCACTAACAGGTGTTGTATCAGTATAACTAACATATGTAGACAGCTAGCTTTCAAATGAATAAATTGTCTACATTTAAATTAATAATTGTTCTGAATTCAGTATAATACTGAAAACTCATCATAGAGTTACTGGATAAGTATGTCTACAGTTTCAATTGAAATCGATCGTTCTTACAATTTCAGCAATAATTTTCATGCATTTCACAATTTTAAAACATATCATTTAAATCAGTTGAGACATTAAAGGAAATCAAAACTGTGGAAACTATTTTTAAATCTTGAATAAAATAAAATAAAAAGTTAAAAACAGTATAAAGGTTACTATTTTCCTGTAACCTTTAGCATAGTGGTGACATGGAGCCATCTTGAAACACACAGAGAAAATTACGATCTTCCAAAATGAGGAAGTTATTATCCTGTGTTCATACATTTAAACATACACTGTACTAGGATTTTGTACTAAGATACTGTACTAGAAATTACAAGAATTAATGCTAATTATACAATATATCTTCTTTTTAATTCTAATAATGAATGGAATAGGAATGCAATCGCTTTATACTTTCTTACTTTAAAGTATTTGGTATCTGTTCAGAGCTTTCCCTGTAACACCAAACAGTCAATTCATGCTCTCTACTTCACCCATGACTTTCTAGTCCCCTTAATCACTGAATGTGTAGATCATTCTCAATTAAGTGGAATAATCGTGTGCCCAAAGACGAGCTGGCGGGGAAGAAGACCAGCCTGGCTCAACAGAGAATTGTGGCTTGATCTTAGGAGAAAAAAGAGGGTTTATAAGCTTTGGAAAAGTGGGCAGGCCACTAGGGAGGACTTTAAGGATGTAGCGAGGCTGTGCAGGGACAAAATTAGGAAGGCCAAAGCTCATCTGGAGCTCAATCTGGATACTGCCGTTAAAGATAACAAAAAACGTTTCTATAAATACATCAACACAAAAAGGAGGACTAAGGAGAATCTCCATCCCTTACTGGATGCGGGGGGAAACTTAGTTACAAAAGATGAGGAAAAGGCGGAGGTGCTCAATGCCTTCTTTGCCTCAGTCTTTAGCAGCAATACCGGTTGTTCTCTGGATACTCAGTACCCTGAGCTGGTGGAAGGGGGTGGGGAGCAGGATGTGGCCCTCACTATCCATGAAGAACTGGTTGGTGACCTGCTATGGCACTTGGATGTGCACAAGTCGATGGGGCCAGATGGGATCCACCCAAGGGTACTGAGAGAACTGGCAGAGGAACTAGCCAAGCCACTGTCCATCATTTATCAGCAGTCCTGGCTATTGGGGGAGGTCCCAGTTGACTGGCGGCTAGCAAATGTGACGCCCATCTACAAGAAGGGCCGGAGGGCAGACCCGGGAAACTACAGGCCTGTCAGTTTGACCTCAGTGCCAGGGAAGCTCATGGAGCAGATCCTCCTGAGAGTCATCACGCAGCACTTGCAGGGCAAGCAGGCGATCAGGCCTAGTCAGCATGGGTTTATGAAAGGCAGATCCTGCTTGACGAACCTGATCTCCTTCTATGACAAAGTGACGCGCTGGGTGGACGAGGGAAAGGCTGTGGATGTGGTCTACCTTGACTTCAGCAAGGCTTTTGACACCGTCTCCCACAGCATTCTCCTCAAGAAACTGACTGCTCTTGGCTTGGACTGGCGCACGCTTCATTGGGTTAGAAACTGGCTGAATAGCCGGGCCCAAAGGGTCGTGGTGAATGGAGCCAAGTCCAGTTGGAGGCCAGTCACTAGTGGCGTCCCCCAGGGCTCGGTGCTGGGGCCGGTCCTCTTTAATATCTTCATCGATGATCTGGACGAGGGCATCGAGTGCACCCTCAGTAAGTTTGCAGATGACACCAAGTTAGGTGCGTGTGTCGATCTGCTTGAGGGTAGGAAAGCTCTGCAGGAGGATCTGGATAGGCTGCACCAATGGGCTGAGGTCAACTGCATGAAGTTCAACAAGGCCAAGTGCCGGGTCCTGCACCTGGGGCGCAATAACCCCAAGCAGAGCTACAGGCTGGGAGAGGAATGGTTGGAAAGCTGCCAGGCAGAGAAGGACCTGGGAGTGATGGTGGATAGTCGGCTGAATATGAGCCAGCAGTGTGCTCAGCTGGCCAAGAAGGCCAACGGCATCCTGGTTTGTATCAGAAACAGTGTGACCAGCAGGGCTAGGGAGGTGATCGTCCCCCTGTACTCAGCTCTGGTGAGGCCGCACCTCGAGTACTGTGTTCAGTTTTGGGCCCCTCGCTACAAGAAGGACATCGAGGTGCTTGAGCGGGTGCAGAGAAGGGCGACGAAGCTGGTGAGGGGCCTGGAGAACAAGTCCTACGAGGAGCGGCTGAGGGAGCTGGGCTTGTTCAGCCTGGAGAAGAGGAGGCTCAGAGGCGACCTTATCGCTCTTTATAGGTACCTCAAGGGAGGCTGTAGCGAGGTGGGGGTTGGTCTGTTCTCCCACGTGCCTGGGGACAGGACGAGGGGGAATGGGCTTAAGTTGCACCAGGGGAGTTTTAGGTTGGATGTTAGGAAGAACTTCTTTACTGAAAGGGTTGTGAGGCATTGGAACAGGCTGCCCAGGGAAGTGGTGGAGTCACCATCCCTGGAAGTCTTCAAAAGAGGTTTAGATGTAGAGCTTAGGGATATGGTTTAGTGGGGACTGCTAGCATTAGGTCAGAGGTTGGACTCAATGATCTTGAGGTCTCTTCCAACCTAGTAATTCTGTGATTCTGTGATTCTGTAATCTTATTTACATGCATCCCTTTAGTCCTAGCTGTTTATTTGCTCTGAGCCTTCTCCAGTTCTTATATTCTTATATTAATTTTTGAGATGAAGGAATCAGTTGAGAAAACTGAACATGGCACCCAGAAATGCAGGTAGACCGTGGGTTTATACAATAACATAACATTACTTGTAGTATTCTTCTCTGCTTTTTTCCTATTAACTTTTAGAATTTGATTTTCTTTTATAACCATAATTTAATTTTGATCAACAGACCACAAGTTCCAGTACTTAGCTGGCTTTTCAAGAAACCATCTGTCACAGCCTGACCACTACAGTAATAGCCATTAAGTTAGAACCCATTGTTTTATATGTGAAATTAGGACTCATTTTGTATTTATATGCAGTAAATTTCACCTCTCATTTTAGTGCTCATTCTTATAAAGTCTTATTGTAGTACTTGACAGTCTGCCTTTTTTTACTGTCTTGAAGAACTTGGTATTTCCAACAAACAAACAAACAAAAATTTATAATCTCACTATTCCATCCTTTTTTCTTCCTTTTTTTCTTTTCTTTTTTTTTTTTCAATGAGTTTTCTTGTTTAATAGCACAGGTGTCTACACCTGTGTCTTGAGGGATTTCCTTCATTATAGGAACCGACCTTTGCTTCCTTTTAATTCTTAGACTTAATCACCTAACCATTTTTTTTTCTTTTCTATTCTATTTTTCATTCTTTCCCATGCCATAGCTATCAAGGGTCCTTGAAAACCTTTGGTGAGAATCACTGCTAAAAAAAACATATGGTAAATTCAAGTAGGCTATATTAAAGAGATTGTTCTTATTCATATGCCTGTTTACTTCTCCAAAGTAATTCCTTATGAATTAAGTTTGAAAAAAAGATGTAATGTTTAGGGAGACTATGCAGAGTATCACTCTTATATTAACTTATGATTTATACTGAGTTATAAAGTATTTTCAAAAGTATATTTTTCCTGTAGCTGCTGAAAGGTAAGTTATGGCCTGATAAAAAGTAAAGAAACTTTACTTCACTTTGATTTTTAAGTGGCTAAATTTGTTGTTGATGTTTGTCTGTTTCTAAAGGTTTCAGACCTTCTTGAGTTTACCAGACTATGATTAAATAGATAGTAAGAAGAGCTATGGAATTAAAAAAATAAATAAATAAATAAAAAGAGGAACCTGTGAAATGAACCATGTACCCAAGACACCCAACATTTTTGTGAGGACGGAATGTGTAGTCTTATAAAAATATTCTTATACTTCTGTGTATTTTTGATTTTACATCCTGAACATTCACCTCAAATCTTCAAAAGTGCTATCCATATAGTAAAGAGTACAAAGAAAGGTGCTATCTATGTAATAAAGAATACAAAGAGCAAGAACATATCCTATCATTAGTAACAGATTAAATGATTTCATAAACAGAGTTTTAGGTATATTGTGCTTTGCAAATGGATATGAGGACACTAAACTTTCAGTAGATGTTCCATAGTTAAATTCATTCCTGTTTCTTTTTGAATATGTAGTGGTGCATTAAAAATTACACTAACTTATCAGTAAAAGATAATTGTAGTTTTAGACAGTCAAAGCCATACATATTAAGTATACCAGATTTGTACTGAAGTATTTTATACTACAACAAATATAAAGAAAGGAAAGAGGAAATATGGAAATCTATGAAAATATGTGATTCTTCATTAATGCTAATCATATATATATGTATATATATTTATTTTTTTCCCCCACAATGTTAGTAAATTCAGTGTCTTGTAATATATGGCATTGGGTGCATTGGTTTAATGTTAGCAGGGAAGTTAACAGCAGGGAGAAGGGAGAATATTTTTTATCCATGTTTTGATCCAGAAATTGATATCATTTTTCTTGAGGTTTCAACTATAAACAGTCAGCTTATATGTGCAGTTTGAAGGCAAGAATTTTTGTTACATAATATTTTGAGAAAACAAGAGACGGTTGGGAGCATGAGGTAAAGGAGCTTAAAATAAAGGAGTGTTTATGGCGAATGAAATATTTTGAAAGGGATCTTAGCAGGCTGATGAAAGAAAATCTAAAATTTCAAAGGAGCTTTCAAATTTCTTTACTTTTACATGAAAAGATTCACTGACCATTCTGTGCTTTATCCAGCACCAAAGCTAAGTCAACCCTATGAAGCAACAGTAACTTCAGTATCACTGTTCTTCAGGGCATGCAGTCCACTTCAGCTATTTTTTTAAGCATTACAATTGTCTAAACATATGTGAAAATAGTCTGATTTTTTTTCCTGTTTGATCTGGTTAAAGCAAATAAGCAGGTGGACCACTCGTCATACTATGTATTTATTTTTTTTCCCCAAGGATTTTTTCAAATTACCTCAAAGAGAAACTTTAGCGTCAAGCAGTTGCTCATAAGCTGTATGTTAGTTTATGATTATTCTCTGCGTTACACCAGAAGTCCAGCGAAAAAATTCGGTTATATTCCTTTTCATCATGTACGTCACTTAGAAAAATGTCTTACTGTTAAATTCACTAGAACCACTTTAGCCATCATATAGAATTATATTAACAGTACTTTCTATTGATACATTTTGAGCCTTTTTAACCAATATCGTTTTTGTTGCCCACCATAATTTATCCCTCATTACCAGGATGAATATAACATAGAGCAAACAAATTTTTCTACTTTATAATTTTTGTTGGCAGCATTTAACATTTACATACATGGACTATTAGCACAAGGGATACAAAGTAATTATATACTAATGCTTTGCAAAGTGGAAAGACAATATCCTCAACATCACTGTGCACTGCATTTCAAATGGCACATTTCAGGCGATTTATGCTAATTTCCATCATTTACAGAACATAATGATACAAATCAGTTAGAATTCAGCACAACAGCCTCTAAGTGCTCAGAACTATGGAGAACACGTTAATGGTCTCATTAACTGTAAGTTGAGAATTGAATTTCCATTTCTAGACAAAACTGTTATCACTTCACTCATGATCCACAATACTTTTCTTGTCTCATAGGTTACAGCAGCCACTGGCCAGCCCAGTTTCTTTCCCTCAGTGACCTCACCGAGATTACCCAAAGCAATAAAGAAAGATTGATTATACTGATCTTACCTGAAGTGACCTTATTGTCTGCCTTCTGGTATATCTTGACAAAGAACAGGGATACCCAACTTCACTTCATATGCTTAGGAGTCTTAGGCTTATACAGAGTTCATAGTTTAAGCCTTTGAAATATTGAAAGGAGATGGCAATAACACTCTGAATGTTTGCCTTTGAATTTGACATTACAGTGAGAAGGATAATAAACAGTGTGTTCATAAGAATAAGTATAGCGAAAGCAAGCAGAGAGCTATCATTTCTAAAGTACATAAATGCTGGGAGGTATTAGGAGAAAAAGGTCAACTGACTGTCCAAAGCTCATCAAAATGGCTAGTTACATCAAACAGTACAGCTAAGATATATCCTGAACGAACAGCAAAAGAGTTTTCCTTTTTTTCTCTGTCTTCTACTCAAAATTTTTTATTAGTAATTTTGACTATAAAATTGAAAAGCACAGTGGTGAGGTGAATAGACCCAAATTTCTTCCGGGTTATACTTAAATATATTAGTGTCCTCTAGTCACACTGAGAGGGTACTATGTGGTTGCTGATCCATAACTGAAGATATATCTCAATTACATAAATCCCTAAACTTTTATTTGCTACTGGAAGTAATTAACATAATGACTTACACTTAATATGCAGTAACTACAAAACTATTTTTCAAAACTCTGTCTTCTGAGTAGTTAATAACCTAAGACTACAGCTATTTACATATCATATGCTATAAATTCACAAGCACAACTTAACCTACAAATCAGTGGTTTCTCTAACACATTGTAAGATAGTGATCAGAACTGGAGTGAAGGTACAGATTAGAAGAGTAACAAACTAAAACTAAAATCTTCCACATTCTTAATCAAGTGAATTCTTAACTGATATCTTTATATGATGAAAGAAAACACCAAAGGTACTCAAAAAGGATAAAAACAATACATTTTAGTAAATGTCAAGTACTACTGCATTGTTGAAATTGAAGATATTGCAATGTAACAGAACTGAAATATCCTACAGCAATTATATAACAGATCATTTTCCCTAAGCAACAGTCAATAAGCTACCAAGGTGCAGTGCCAAAAGAGCTTGAAATGTTCCCTTGATCTGTGTCAAATGGAACAAGTTGATTTATTATGACCTGAAGCAGTAGTCAATAGGAGGCTCCTTAGGGGGGGGAAAAAAATCCATGACTTTCTAGGCCAGTAAAAAAAACACATCCAGCAGCAACAAAAGCAAAACCCAATATGATAGGTGGATTTCCATGAGCTTGTTGTGGCAGTGAGGAATCAGCATCAGTTGCAGTAGAACCAACTGCAAAGATTTAGTTTTTTTTGCTGCTTTCTGAATTGTCTGATCTGTTGAAAAGTATGGGACATGTGTGGGACTGAAAACTGGGACTTTGGGAGAGGGCCCCACTTTTGAAGCAATGAAGGAGAGAAAAGAAAGAATTTGGAGGAGGCATGATGGCTGATGTGAAAAGAGAGCTATAGAAAGTGCTAAAAAAAAAATAAAAAAAAGTGTTTAAAGCTTAAAATTTTCCCCTTTCAGCTCCAAAAGAAAAAAATCAAAAATGTCCTCTCCCTTGCAGGAATTGTGTGATAAAACTGTGTTGAAAACAGACCTAAGCAAATGTTAAATTTTAGGCAAGAAAGGCCACACCATCTGTTACTATGTACAAACAACATTATTAGATTATAAATAATGCATTGGCACAGAAAGTATGGCTGCCTTCAGTTTATTAGGTTATGAAGCCTATAGAAAGACTCTGTAAATAGAAGAAAAATCTTTTTTAAAACTTAAAATACAATCAGAAAATAACCGTTTTGAGATGTGAACAATAAGAAGACAGGACTGTGCTACAGACCTGTAAGTCATAAGCAAAAAAGTAATGAAATATTTAGTTATGATTTAAAGACTTGTACAGACAGCAAAACCATGAAGCAGGTGACTTCAGTCTTCAGTGCATCAGTCAGTGCCCCTTGAGATACCTACAGTGAGTCAGACTGAACACAAATGATGAATGTAGTAAATAATTGTCCCTTAAAACAGTCTGTCACAGATTCTCCTAAGAACAGTTCATCTTTGGATGTGACTTCACACAACAGAGAAAGAAGATTAATATTAATTGATGAAGCAGGTTTGCAGGATTAAAACATGATTAAATGTGAATAAATCTGGCAATATAAAAGTTAAAATAAATCATGTACCAACTAAAAGAGTATATAATTTGATATAATTTGATACCTGATAAATGAAAAGACGGTGCATTTTGTGTCCCCAGGATAAAATAAATAATAATAGTAATAATAAGAAGAAGAAAATAATAATAGTAGAGTAGTAGCAATCCTGTGTTTCTAGACTAAATGCTTTCCAATCATGAGTTTGTTTAGTAACAGGAAACATTATTACTGTGGTGTGCTACTTGTTTGTGTACATTTGAATGAATGGCAAAAAATATGACAAATACGGTAAAGCTAAGAACTGTGCCACTTAGGTAACACAGAGAAAAGTTTTCCATAAGTGCTATGCCTCTTGTGAATGTGTTATATACTTAAATTACATGACAAACTCCTTTTTATCTAATACTGTATAAAGTATTTTTCAAAGAGAGCTAGCCCTCCTTAAGGAATATGTCTATAATTCCAGATACCAGTTAGTTTATTTTACCCTGCTGCCCAACTTCAGGATGATTGTGCACCTTCTCTAAGGGTAAGGATGTATAATGCATTTGTAGTGCAACTGAGCAAACAGCAGTTCAGTCTCAAAGTCTGCTGCTTTCTGCAAAGCACAGCTGTTAATGCAAAACTTGTCCTTTCCTAACTCTCAGGGGTGATGGACTGCCATTCTGAGTGTGATCAAGGGGAATTACCAATGAAATTACTGTGGCATATTCAAGTATTCCTGAACCCATGAACATTCATCTGGTGTTTAGCATGTCATTTTTGAAATCATTTTGTACCAACTGTTGAAAACATCTCGTACCATGTGTGACTGGCCCTATTACTACAAGCTGCATTTTGAGACTGTGAAATATCTGTATCACTTGAGATCATAGAAAAAATTTATCTGAGAATAAACTCCTAGACTGGGAAATTTGCAGAGGTACAGCTTAAGCAAGCCAATTTGGACTTGATATGAATAAAAGCCATGATATGGAGAAAGTGAACAAGATTCCACTTTTACAATAAATTTGTAATTACCAACTCAATATGATAGGGTAATTTAACAACAGGCACAAGAAGTTACTTGGAAGATATAATGAGCTTCAGAACAATTTGTGCTTCCTGCTTGTTTTTTACATAAACCCAATCACTTTATTAGGAGAAAATCAGATCATTATTTTAGCATTGTGCATATCCATGGCTGTCCCATCTTGAAGACCAAGAGAAATCCTTGTATTCCTTCCTCAGAAATCACATGGATGAAGTCAAAGGATGATCAAATGTGTGGGATAAGTTCCATATCAAATACGTCTTCTCTATCCAGGGTTTTTGTTGTGTTTTTATTTTTGTTTGCTTTTTTTGTTTTGCTTTTGTTTTATTTTATTTTGTTTTCTTTTGTTTTTGAGAGTGGAAAGAAGGAGAGGAAAGAGATTTTTAAAATCATGAGCAGGATGAAAAGGTAATTAGGAAAAGTGTTCACTCATCTTAAGTACAGGTAATGGCAACATCAGTTCAAGATAGGAGGTGACAGGTTCAAAACAACCAGACTGAGATGAGTTCCCTGGCACATTGTAATTAAGCTGAGGAATATTTTGCTGCAAGATGTTTTGAGTTAATTGTTCATGGAACAAGACTGCTCTGTAAAAAAAAAAAAAAAAAAAAAAAAAAGCACTAATATTTATACAAGTAAAGACAAAGATAAAATTTTTGATACATGGAATCTCCAAGACTTTAATCTTCGCAGCCTGTAAAATCTTCGAAGCCTGTAAAATCCTGAGGATACATCTATATATGTTTAAAATGTTTCATCATCTTTTTTAAGCGTCTGGTTTTGGCCACAGAAAAATGGACCAGGCATATTTTCAGCTTTCATACAATATGTCTGCCCTTTCTACCTCCTCTGTGGGCTATGAATTTCTCCTTACTTTTCATCAGGAAGAAAAACAGTTAAAAAAAAATTAAAAAAAGCTTTCCTATTGCACCATGTTGTTGAATCTGCTGCTGTTTCTTTCAGCTGATACTTGGAAATGTAGGTGTGTCATTTCCAAGACCAATGAGAAATGGATAACATCACTCTTAAGAATTTACAAGATTTATTTTTTAATCTGGATTGCAATGCAATTCAATTATCTTTATATTACATATATATATTACACAGCTTACCTGTATTCAGGATTCTTGAAGAGTTTATTTTTATACTTGAGAATTTCCATATCGTTGATTTATTGTGTTCAGTAGC
Organism: Netta rufina; assembly: GCF_964035555.1. Taxonomy (NCBI): domain Eukaryota; kingdom Metazoa; phylum Chordata; class Aves; order Anseriformes; family Anatidae; genus Netta; species Netta rufina. The sequence continues at coordinate 82,530,832 of NC_140124.1, read as the reverse complement.
CTGTATAAATTTCATTTGAATACATTTCTTCTGAAAGTTTGAACTCTTATCTTGTGCCTTCAGTGTGTTTACTGAATTTTGAATGAATTTTATATAGAGATGTAGATACCACATGTCAAGATTACCAAATCTATTTTTTAACACTGTTTCTCACAGAGCAAGAAACCTTTTGCATAAAATCACATAACAATGAATATTTTAGATTCCTATATTCTTTAAATATAAAAAAAATATATAAAAATATAAACAGGTTTATATTTTATAACAGCATTAAAGGTAACCTGAAGGCTCTTATACTTACTACAAATTTCTAAATAATTATGCCTTTCTGTCAATTTCAATTAGGGATTGTTTTTTTTATCATTAACAGAGGTTATACCATCATTCTGAAACAAGTGAGGGACATTTATGGCATGAGACATTCATTTTTTTAAGAAAATAAAATAAAGATTGTTAAGAAGAGTTTGTCCCAGCAGATGTTAGCTGCCATCAGTGGAAGTCCCAGTGTGGTATACACTGTAGTAAATTTGGAATTCTGATAACTTAGAGACATTCAGAAATCAAACACAAGAATACGTATCCAAATACTCAAAGATGTGAATATTTCCAAAGTTGAATTTTTCATCTGCTTCTAAATTATTTGCTTTCTTTCTTGTCTTTGCAATTTTCAGTACATTTTGCAGCAAGTGTAATATCATGGCCCATTTTTCAGTTAGAGAATACTTGCTGTTTTAGTTTGCTGTTAACTATTTGTTGTGTCACTGATTACATGAATTTAACAAAAATTCGTGCTTTACAAGAATTCTCACACTCTAGTGGCAAACAAATATATGTAAACAAATGTATTTTTTTAATATATTGTGTAGATAATAATCTAAAAAAATCTAAAGCTGGTGAAAATGACATGAATTTTTAAGTAATCTCTTCCTTCTCCTCAAAACTAATACTCTTGTAAATAAAAAGAGATTTAGATGAGCATTTATAAACTCAGATATTAAAAAAGTTATAGATATCAGTAGAAGACATTACCTTCTTTTTTTGCTGAACTATTTATAAATGCATTTTACATTTTTTTTCCTCAATATTTGACCTACTTTTTTTTTTTTTTTTTTTTTTCTGTTTTAAAACATAGCTGTTGCAATGCATATTTATCAATAATTTTTGGTTGATAAAGAAAAACTTTTACTAAGACTAATCTCATACATCTGAATCTTGCCTCATGAAAACAAAATGCAAAACAGCACATTTCTGGGGAAATTATATATATTATATATATAATTTATATATAATATAAATAAATATATATTTATAATATATATTTATAAATAATATATATAATTATATTTATATATAATATATATATTATATATAAATAAATATATATATTTATAGTTATCCTTATAACTATACGTATATAGCTATCCTTGTGTTTTCCCATATGCATCAGTTCAATTGTTCCTTCCAGTCAGTGCATTTAAGCTAGTCTTTTTTTTTTTTTTTTTTTTCCCTGTAAGCCCAACAGCTGACAAAATAAATAAATAAATAAATAAATAAATAAATAAATAAATAAATAAATAAAAAGTGAAGGGAAAAAAAATAAAGAAGGAAATAAAAAAAAAAAAGATTTTATTTTGGACAAGTCAATATCACGATCTATGAAAAATGACAACATGTTTTACTATGAGCTGAACACTTTCACGTTGATATTTAATGCAATTGTACAATTAGTCAACACTGTGGTTTATAATTCCTGTTGTACCATAAATTTATAATTTATGGTAGAGTTAAAATAATAGTACAGTAACAGTATTTTTCTTATGGAGGAAAAAGTTTGCTTGGTTTTCTATTTAAAATATCAAGAATATTAATCACTCTTATTTATATAACCAACTGTGTGCATGTACAAACTCCTGCATTATCCCAAAAAACATGTGACATGAAAGAGAGTGACACTGCCAGGGAAATTGCAGTTACAGATCTAGAGATTTGTGGGCTGATTATTTTGTGTGCACTAAAAAGAGAAAACCACTAGGCATGAGTCAGCAGTCTTTTATTAAAACACATGCAATCAGACAGACACAACATAAGCTTTTTTTTATAAGCTTTTGTTTTCAGAAGAAAACTAGGCAAAATTCAAAATAAAATCAATAATAAATTTTGAATAAATCCAAAATTCAAAAAAAAAAAAATAAATGGCAGCAAAATGGGTGGATAGATAAGACTTGGGTGGAGCTCTGGTGGAAACAGAGCTCCAGATCAACAGCATCTTTTATGAGGTTTTTACTATAGAAGAGATCTGTAAAAAGATCCTGACAAGAGCCATGTATGAAACTCTGCAAACATCTATCCTATTCCCTATCCAGATGGAACCAAGACTCATGATATGTAAAGAACAAAGAAGGAGTAGGAGGGCAGAACATAAACACACTATCGTTAAAAAAAAAAATAAAAATAAAAATCTATCCTGGTACTTAAAGGAAATACAAAGATGAGTGAAGAAGATCCTTGTCTTCTTAGAGCAGCTCAGAACAACTTTTTAATTCAGCTTTGGACTGCTAAAAACATCCTCCTTTGTTCTTCATATGTCTTATATGTCTTATGCCTCCCACATACTGAGTGGCCATATCCCCAGAAAGTAAATATATGTTAGGTTAGAAGTTAGAACCAAGAACAAATCACATGCTTGCACAACTTGCTGCAAATGCTTTTTGGAGCTGGTAACATTAACTACCTGTCTGCAGTGTTGAATCCTCACAACCCCAAACAGAAATCAGTCATCATCCTAAGGAAACAGAGAATTTTCCCTTTATAACTGTCACTTCTGAGTTGGTTACAGATTGACAGCACAAAGCAGATTAACCTCCTGCTGTTTTGCTTGTTTGTTTTGTTTTTAGGTAAATCATAAAGAGCAGCTTATTCATTTTTCATCTTGTTCACATAGAACAGAGAAAATAATTGTTCCAGATACAGAAAAATCTCCAGTATGTATATCTCTTTGCACCTTGTATATGTTCTCACAAACGTAAAGGATAGTCTACGCTTCTTGAGTGTATCATTGGCTACTTTAAAGACAATCTCAGGTGATAGATGCAGCACAATCACAGACCTATACCTCCTTGTTCCAGCTGTATGAAACACTCTTTGAAGCCCAATGTCTATTGACTCAATTCATTTTGTCCTGTGGTTAGCACTATGATGAGAGATATCCTTATGATGAGACAAAGTGGAAAGCCTTCAGCTTCCCTGTGTTTGAAGAAAGACTGGTGCCTTCATTTGCATCACAACAAACTTGAAAGATTAACTTTCTTCAGGTCTGTAAATACAGCAATTTCTCTAATGGTCCAAGAGGCATAACAAAGTACTATACCCCAGGTTATGGAAACTGAAAAGTAGGTATGCTAATGGACTACCAGAATGGGCTATTTCCTCCCACTCACTTCAGAAATGTTCCGAAGACCTTTTCTTGTATCCAGACTCCTAGTTCATGCAAAGTTTTGGAAAAGTAATCTTGCAACACAAGGATGGGTGCAGTTCTGACAGGAATATTGGTATATTACTTGAGTTCTTTTCTGGTGACAGGGCAAAGAAGAAAGAGTCCTAGAGTTATGGACAACACTCCTTCAGTCTTAGTAAATCTGCACTGCTGGAGTATGATGCACACTAAGCAGTGCTATTATTTATGCCATTTCTATTAGACCAGCACAGGTATGCCAAATTCTTCTACACCACCATTATTTTCTGGGCAGACACATTCCATATATGCATATAGTAAACAGGTTATATTTTCCCTACTGAGTGGGAAAAAAAAAATCTTATGAATGTAGCTCTGATTTTCCAATACTTTGATAAAATGCTGTTATTAATCTCTTCCTCCTCATTCCTGTAGAAAATGATGGACAAAGGAGGAGAGGAAGAAAAGTTCATTTTTGAAATCAAATGTCTGGTGCTAAAAGAAAGCTCGTGTTCTCTTTAAATGTATAAACTAAGTTTCTGTATGCACTTCCTTCTTGATAAAACAAGGCATATTTATTGTAAATCCATAATAAGTCCATCATAAATATTTCCATTTTTAATATCAATTTCACCATTACTGGCATGAATTGTGCTCATTATAGTTATAATCTTAATAGTTTTATCAGATCATCAGTGATGCTGCCTGGCATTCTAAAGCAATCTGTACCATTTGTCCTTTGCCAAGGAAACAGATGAATTACAGCAGCAGCATAGCACTGAGAGACTTTGTAATTATAGCCTGCTCTATAGATGTAAATGCAAGCCACTAAGTGTAGATTCAAGCTGGCACTAAATCCATTGTGCAAGATTAATATATCTGTCTTTCAGTGCTTATAGGAAGTTTGTACTCCTCTGTCTTTGTTAGAATTAAAAACTGACAAGTAGGCAGCAGTAACATAGCTCACTCTCTCTCTCTCTTTTCTCCCCTCTTTATCCTGGGCGAGCACTCTGGATATACTGGCTTCATGCAGCTGCCCATCACCACTGTTGTGGCAGCATCCTGGAGAAATCTGTATTTAGTTACCAAAACCAATTAAACAACAACAACAACAAAGTTGATTAAACTGTTAATTGTGACTGAATTATTTTGTGACCTCAGCAAAATATCAATACTCCAAAACAATTGGTCAAATTAAGAACTTTAAAGCACACAGGACAAGACTTTAAATTGATTTCTAAATTCCGAGAACAATATACTTTATAATCTCTGGAGTTGTCTGCACTGAACTGCACAACTACAATAAAAACCTAATTAATTACTATGTCACTATGGTGTTACACCTGTTTAACTACAGGGTTCTCAGTGAATTATTGTGATAAATCAGGACCTCAAAAGGCACAAGTGCAAGATACCACAAATGTCTATCTGTTGGACCAAATCACACCCTCTGAAGAACAAGAACAAATGCTGACTACAGAAAGTTATTTAAAATCTTTCAATATTATACTGAGTTGACTGCTGTTAAACTGTACAGCAAAGCAAAGGTCTCTCAAAGACTTTTATCTGGGATTGGAAAAACATAACAGAAACTCAGATGAAGCTGTAAGTACTGAGATGAAATTACAAGGCTTGAGGACCCTTCTCTAGCTAACTAGCTAGAGAACTAACTAGCACCAAAACGTCATGGGAGTGAATCACAACAACAACAACAACAACAACAACAACAAATATTATTAATAATAATCACAATATAGTTACATTATTATTTATTAACAATAAATAATATTTATCATTCTTCATTAATAATTACTAATAGTTCATTATTATTATTGTTGCTGTTGTTATTTAAATGGAATAAAAACACTATGCATCTTCATTTTGACTCTTGAAAATATTAAATAAATTACAAAATAAGTGAAAAGAATTTAGAAATTCTTTTCAAATTAAAAACTACCTTTTATAGATATACAGTGGACACTCGCTAACATAGGAAACATAAATTTCTGGAAGATAGGGAATGAATAAAAGCATAGGAGTCTTCAAAGCAAATTCAAGGTATTATGAGAAATTGTTGTTAACAGAGCACCAGTCAGGTATTCATAGGATTTCTGTAGTAAACCTTCCTGCTTCATTATTATGCAGCAAAACATGTCCACCCTATTGTTCTTTACATTAATGTTATTTCTACATTAAAGTCTCTAAAAAAGTAAAAGGAGGCCTTGAAATTAAAGTTAAACTTAAAATCTGGATATTTTAAAATATCTGCTTCTGCATGAAGACAACAAAAAAGTCATGAGCTGTGACTTCTTAAGTATATATCATTTTTCTCAGCAGTGTGGTCTAGCAAAATTTCTAGGGCAAAGAACCATTGTTAAATTGAATATTTAGCAGAATTTTTCTGTAACAGAAACACAGGACTAACAGAACTAACAGGATTTATGTTGTCTGTTTAGAGCATCAGACATTCACAGAAAACCTAAAACAGCCCTTTCTACCACCAACAGAGTTCAAAATTCAAGATTCACACGTCCTGTGAAAAATAACTGTAAAGGAAAAGTTCATGAGATCAGAAGTGTTTCAGTCAACATATATTCTACTAAGGTCCAGTCATTCTTCGAGTTTCTTCAGACTTACCTAATCTGCACCTTGTATTTTAGTATAAGAAAGTGTGGTGAGAAAAAAAAAAAAAAAAAAAAAAAAGTCAACTCAGAAGTCTACACATTTATTTAGCTAAAGCTAGCTAAAGCACTACGTTCCCAATAGTGACATCACAAATACAGCCTTTGAGCAACCAAAGGTCAGTCTGACTATTGGTAGGAAAAGAATTGTAGGGCTGGAGATTCATGGCAAGAGTGTCTACCGGTCTGGAAAAGAGAAGGTTACAACATTTTGTCTTCTACCTCCTTATATACTGCTCAGTCTTCAAACAAACAAGAATATCCTCAGGCTTTGCCTGGCTCTTTAGGGATTGACCATGATCCTTCATGGACCAAATGAAGACTGTTAGTGTATCATTCTGAAGGATCAGAAAATGCTATGGTTGGTCAAGTTCCTAAATTCACACTTCCAAAATACAAATTCCAACTGTACAAAGGAAAACATTTGCATTCTAATTTTTTACATCTGTGATAATACAAATGACCAAATCACATCTGATTATTCTTATGGGAACTTCTACTAAGTATTTAGATGTAATTTTGCAAGTTTATATACAATCAGATGCTGCATACAGACTGCATCCAGTCTCTGACTCAGAAAAAGAACATCTTCTTCCATTACTTAGTAGATTGCTTTTAGTAATAAAAATGAAGATATGTTTTAAATAATATATATATATATAAATAAACAATATTAACTAAAACCAAACAAACAAAAAAACACACATCAAGTCCAAGCAGAAAAAACAAACAAACAAACAAACAAACAAAAAAAAAACACAATTTGATAGAAAAAAATAATTTGAAAGTATGTTTTACCTAAAATAAAAAATAAAAAAATGAAAAAAATATCCAGGCCCTTTGGAAGGAAAATCAATATTAGGAAACCTCCAAAAACAAATGTATCTATATCTTGAATCTACATACATGTAACAAATAAAATAGTTTCAAGAAGATTTAGTATTAATTATCTGGTTCTTATGAGATATCAAGACTGTTCTGGAAGTGAATAGGTTTTCAGAGCATTCATTCTTTCTTGTCATATATTTGGAATTTTTGGTTTACCACATTAACTCAAATCATTTAAAACAGATAAGAATTTATCAGCGTTGCATGTTGCACTTTATTCCTTTGCTCTGTTAAACACCCTTTTGTTGCACAGTGAAGGTAGCTACAAGAGTGCTTTTGAGTGAAAGAGAATACATAAACTTGCTAAAGTAAATTTCAAATAGTAGCAAAAGATTATTTTTTTTTCAGGATGTAATACCAAGTGCTCATCCTTTTCTGTGAGTAGTCCATTTCAACAGTTATTCTGGACTTGGCTTACAAGCATTTTAGAATCTTATGCAGATGTGGTTTAATACTCCCAGTATTTAGGATCAAAACAAACAAACAAACAAGAAAAAAAACAACCCCTGCTCCATCCCCCATCCCCCCCCCTTCAAATTTCTGAACTAGATTATTTAAAACCTGTAGATAGTCCATTTCCCAAAGACTCCCAAAGTTATGTAAGTGTGGATCACTTTTGTTAGGGTAATTTTTATTGTACACAGAGGCTCATATAATTAGGAAATATATAAATTAAGTGCAGAAGAACTGAGAATTCCCTAGAGAGAAAGAAAAGTTTTAAGAAAGAAAAGAAAAATGTTCGGAAGCTTTTGTTTTTTCCCCTTGGACTAGGTTCCTTTTCTGAGATAACTTTTCATAGAATCATAGAATCAAATAATTTGTTAAGATGGAAAACACCTTCAAGAATGTCAACACTAAAAAAAGATCACCACTAAATCTTGTCCCTAAGTGAATCCACAAATCTCTAAAACACTTCCAGGGATGGTGACTACCACTTACCTGTGCAGCCTGTTCCAATGCCCAACCACTATTTCTGTGAAGTTACTCTTCCTGACAACTAAAATAAACCTGCCCTCCTCCTTTCCAATTATAGTAGAGAGCAATGAGGTCTCCCACAACCTCTTTTTCTCCAGATTAAGCACCCCAGTTCCTTCAGCTGTTCCCTACTCCTACTGGCCACACTATTTCTGATGCAGGCCAGGATGCCGTTGATCTTTCTGTCTGTCCTTGTTTCAGCTGGAATAATTTCCTTCCTACTAGCTGGTATGGTGATGTGTATTGGATTTAGGATGAGAACAAGGCTGATAACAAGTTGGTGTTTTGGTTGTTGCAGAGCAGTGCTTACTCAGCACCAAGGACTTTTCAACTTCTTGTGCTGCCCTGCCAGTGAGGAGGCGTGGGTTGCAAAAGGAGCTGGGAGGGGACAGAACCAGAACAGCTGACCCAGACTGGCCGAAGGGGTGTCCCATAACATATGGGGCAGGCAGCTGCTGCTCATGGTCTGGCTAGGAACAAGTCAGTGGGTGGTGAGCAGTTACATTGTTCATCACTCACTCTGTATAATCTTTTTGCATTATTTGTGGTTTTTATTATTTTTATTTATTTATTTATCTATTATTATTATTTTGTGCCATATTAAACTGTCTTTATCTCAACCCACAGTTTTTACCTTTCTTTTTTTCTGATTCTCTCGCCCAACTTACTGTGGGGGAGGGAGAGTGAGCAAACGGCTGTTTAGTGCTTAGTTGCCTGCCAGGTTAAACCACAATAATGGCCACCTGGGCACACTACTGGCTCATGTTCAACTGGCTGTCAAGCAGCACCCCCAAGCCCTTTTCTGCTGGGCAAATTTCCAGCCACTCTTCCCCAAGCCCATATCATTGCATTGGGTTTTTGTTACCCATGTATAGCACCTGGTATTTAGCGTTGCTGAATGCCATACAGTGGGACATGGCCAACAATCTAACCTATCCAGATCCTTCTGTAAAAGCCTTCCTACCGTCAAACAGATCAATACTCCAGTCCACCTTAGTGTTTTCTGAAATCTTAGGGTGCACTCAGTCCCCTCATCAAGATAACTAATAAAAATGTTAAATAAAACTGGCCCCAATACTGGTCCCTGAGGAACATGACTTGTGACTGACCATCAATTATATTTAACTGCAGATTTAACTTTGTTTCTTCATTTGGGGACATCTGCACCAATGTTTAAGTAAGGAAAAAAAAAAAAAAGAAGGAGGGAATGAATTTTTATTTGTTTTACTATCACTCTCAGAATACTTGCAAGTGAAAGAAAATAATCTGATACTTTAAATGAGAAATTTTCCTCATGAGGAAGCTGTTCTGTTACGATTCAACAGTTTACTATAGTGCAATGGAAGGATGATTTTTTTAAGAAAAAAAAAAGAGAGAGAAAAAGAGAAAAAAAAAAAAAAAGACAGAGAAAATGTAAAAAGAAAATAGAAAAAGGCAAAAAGAAAAAAGAAAGAAAAAAAAGAAAGAAAAAGAAGAAAAAGAAAAAGAAAAAGAAAAAGAAAAAGAAAAAGAAAAAGAAAAAGAAAAAGAAAAAGAAAAAGAAAAAGAAAAAGAAAAAGAAAAAGGAAAGAAAAAATTGGAGAAAGAAAAAAACTGAGAAAGAAAAAGAAGAAAAAAAAAAAAAGATGTTTATTGGCATATTCCTGGTCTCATAAATCTGTCCTCTGGAATTTCTTTCTGAAAGGGATAGCAAACATAAGAAGGAAGGAATAAGGCAACATTTGCACCTGCATCTAAAAAGCTGATAGCGTTTTCTTAATTGTACATGTCTGAATTTTACATCACACACAATGTATTCCCATTGCTAATAGATTCTGTAATTTCCTTCCCTTTGTGAAGGAGTTTTACTCCACATAGAGCTATTTCCTTCTTGTTGGTGGTGTTTTCAGTTTTTTTTCCTCCTTTTGTTTTTTTTTTTTTCCTCTTTTGTTGTTGATTTTTTTCTCTCATTTGTCTCAGTTCATACTTCATATTCAAAATGTCTTTAAATTTACTGAAATTGCGATAGAAATTTACTGAATTTTGAGTAACCATAAATAAAGCCCTCTTTTTCCAAATGTTTGCAAATTACAGGAATATTTGCAGGCCTAAATACTTATTTTTCAAATTGTGAATCCATGTATAAAAGACTATTTAAGTGAAAAGAAGGTTTTTAATTGTTTGTTTGTTTGTTTTTTACAGCAGTCTGTTAAAAAGAAAGATCAAACAACATCTTAAAAGAAAGATCAAACAGTATCTGCAGTTACTTAAAATGTACTATACCTTAACCTTAAATGGAATAGTTACTTCTGTTAGATACGTGTGTATTATGTTGATGGATTCATGTCACCTGAAACTGTGTAGGGCCTTTTGTTTGGCTGAGAGTCATTTAATGGTTTTATCAGAAACAGAATAACTTCAAGTGATTTTGGTTCATTAGTCATATTGTTGATGTACAAGATTATACAATTGTATAATCTATAAACAATCTATATATATAATTGTATACAATTATACAGCTGTTGAAAAATATGCTCACTTTTGCTTTTAAAACTGCCACAGTTTTCCTTGACTTTACAACTAAAAAATTGCATTGGTAGGCATACCATATGTTAGATATGTATTTTTTCCTATCATGAAAATACAACAATCTTAGGCATAAGGCGACATACATTGTCAATCTCCGGAGACTGATAACTAGCAATAAGTTATGGCTACTAGAGAAGCAGCAACTTTATGACTCCAGTATCTATTTACATAAACAAATGCAAAGATTCAAATAATTCGGATTCATCAACAAGAAAATTAAAATCCTATTAAATTATATCATATAAATCAAAATCTAGATTATTCACTACTGTTGAAAACTGCAAGCCTTAGGAAATTTAGGCAGTCTTCATGCAAATGGTTGGAATACAGTAGACGACTGTCTATGGTTGGAATAGAGTAAACATGAATAAAAAAAAAATACTCATTATAAAAAATATTTACATAGAAATAAGTACTGAGGGTCATATAAAAATCTTCATATACTCAGTTTATCTCTTGGTAATTTAAACAACTTTATGTTCTGCCAGGTCAAATGACATTCATGTAAATGTTCCTTCCCAATCCTATGAAAACCCATCATCTAAATCCCTCCTTCTCCACATGAAATTTTTATTGTAATGGTGCATTTTTTTAAAATAAATTATTTCAAGAGTTTTACCTTCATTATTTTGTTTATGCACCTAAAATTATCTTATTATAGTCAAGTGTTTCTAACATATTTTATTTCTTTCTAAACCAAAAAAACATTGACTGTAAGATTTAGTTCTAGGAAAAAAAAAAAAAAAAAACAAAGGAAAAAAAAAAAAAGGAAAAAAAATAATAAAACCAAAAGCACTTAAGCAAAGAAACTCCTGCTTATTTCCTCAATGGGTTGATAAACTTAAATATGATGATCTTATTGGCTGTTTTGATAAATTGAACCTTGTTTACCCTAAATGTTAGTCCCTCCATCTGTATTTAATTTATAACTTTGCTGAAAGATGGGTAGACAACAAGGCATACATATTTTATGATATATCTGATATCATATCTACTGATCCATTCATTTGAAACAGAGTATTTTTTGTAGAATCTTAACTATTAGATAACTACCCTTAACTATTAGATAAGGACATTTAAACTACAGTATTGACAAACTGGTTGTAGGAAAAAAAGATAACACTCATATTTAATTGATTTCAAGATATTGTTTCAGCTTGTTTGTTTTCCAACAAGACTAACAAATTCTAATAACCTCTCAGAAATCTTTCTGTAGCCTAAATATTTGCAGTATGTATTATAAGACACATACGTATCTATATGTATTGTGGGTAAAGAAGTATTATGTGCTGTGGACAAACTTGACATACAACATAATAATACAACTATGGCATAACTAATGGATGAGTTCTTTTTGTATGGAGAAGCTACAGGAATTTTTTTCTGTAGAAATTTCTGTAGAAATTTTTTGCTAAGGCAATAGGCTTATGTATTACAAAGTGTTAGCTTCGATCTCCCTCCTTTTCAAGAGTACAGCTGAAATGTTATTACATTTCTAATCTTTTTATACATGATGCTTATAGATGGCCATGCCTAAATCAATACAGTCTATATGAATTTTGTAAAGACAATTCATATGATGTACCGGAGGATGTGAAACTGTCATTATGCAGTGATGGCAAATAGGAGAAACTGAAGGCAGCAGAGCTTTAGAATTATTGTTACACTGAAAGACAATGATCTTTTTGTCATGACAGATACCTATTTTGGAAGAATTATGAAACATTCATACTGCAGACTTTTACATTTTGTAAATTTGTACATAATAGCATTACATATTTTGCAAACTGTAATGAATTAGAACATAATAACTAATCTTTGCTAAACACAAAGAAGTTACCAGGAAACAACTGGTAATTTAACAAGATCTGTATTGAGCGAAAAACAAACTGTAATATGAAGTGATCGTTCAGGGACATTCAGCAGTTTGGTGTCAGCTCTGTTGGTACTCAAGGGAAGAAAAGTGAGTGAACAGCTGCATGAGAAACTATATTATTTTGTTCTGCATCTAGTGCAGAACTTCAAAGTTTAAGGGCTTTCCAAACATGATTGACTGCTAACTGAATTCAGCATCTTTATTACAGTCCTGGTTTGTGTACACTTCACAGTTGTCATCCAAGCTCTCAGTTCATATTCTTCACTCTCGTTCTCTGTAATGACAGGGAAAATAAGTAGTCTGTTCACTAATAAGAGTTCATTAAAAAGCTGGGGCTAGGTATACCCAAAATATTCTCTCTGCTCTCCTTCCATTTTGATCACTGAAGTGTTTTCAAACACTCTAAATGATTTACTCCTTATCCATTGCTTCTTTGGGCTTTCACGGTTTTGTGCTCCAGTAATTTTCCTGCTGCTTCAATCCTACTTCAGTAGTGTTTGCCATATTCCTTCAGCAAGATCCCAAAATTTAATTTACATTTTCCTTCTCTTCATTCCACCCATGCAAAATTTTATTTGCTTTTGATGTTTTAGGTCAGCTTCCAGTGAAATCCCTGCCCCACCCCCCACACCTCTGCCCTTCATATATCCAGCATCTTCTCCTCATAAATTTACAGTTGTTTCTGGCTATACGCAGATATAACTATTTGCTACAGCTTTAGTTCTTTGCTTTTTCAGGTAATTTAACAATGAACCTCACATTTTTGCATATGTTAATGCACTGTTTGGTCTTAGTTGACGTCCTTCCTCAATGCATTCGGCACCTATCATTTTCTATTTATTCCTACTTGATAATACTTTGGGATCTCACACAGACTTCCACATAGGCTGTTCAGGCTGTTGTTAAACACCCATGTCACTTGCTATGAATCACTGTAAGTATATAGTTCATGGACTTTCAGTCTCTTCAAAGACTCCCAGGAACATTGTGGTACACTTGTTGGTTATGCTGCTTCCTTGGTCATTTCTCAAGTCCAGTGTCTTTTCTTCTGATACTTTATATGTTTTGCATATTCATATATTTGTATATATAATGTACCTTTGTGAGGAGAATGAATTTGCTCTCTTTCATATTCATCCACAGAATGGTTTCTGTTTTTCATCTACCATATATAGCTGCCTCCTTCTCTTTAGGTATTATATCCTTTCCTTCTCAGAAATAAATAAGTTATATATTAGCTACAATTTGAAAAAGGATCTGATGACTAAGAGTAACTACAACATGGAATCTTTTTGGTTCAGTAGTTGTCACTTTTCCTGACAGTTGCCCTACCTATCTCCTTAGTCAGGTTGCATGTTATGTCTAATTTTGAACTCAAAATAAAATAAAATTAAAAAAAAAAAAAAAACTTTTTAAAATCAAGAATATCAACTGCTATTGTCCTATATACATATAATAACAGACATTTGAAACCATACCAAGGAAGACATTTTTTTTTCTTTCATTGAGGTTCTAACTTTCCCATAGTTGAAGTAGGTTGGCACTGGTTCATCTGGAACTGTTCATCTGAGTCAGTTCAAGGCAATGACTGAGATAAAAGAGCTGTGCAGTCTGTCAGATGAATTCTCTCTAAAGAAGATAAACAGCAGTACACATTATAGTAATAGCTATTATTAGAAGCCAATGTTAAGGTGATAATGTAATTAGTAGTGTTGGGAAATGTGAAACTTTACACGCTGCATATTGATGTTTCTTCTCAGAAAATCCGTGATGCTTACTGTTTCTGTCAGATGAGGTAATATGATTGTATATTTCATCTGACAGAAGCAGCATCTCTGCATAAGCAGTTCTACAAAACAACCAAACTGTGAAAAAGAGGCAGCCAAATATTTTTAAGTGCTCATAAAGCAAATGCATTCTGTCAAGGAGATGTAAGACTCACTGTAAAGGCACCCTAAACTCACTTGAGACAAGCCCAAGATACAAACACAGAGAAACAGAAAATACACAGAAAGGGGGTCAAACTAGATCAGTTTCCAAAACAACTGAGCTTCAGACTTTGCTATGAGAACACAGAAATTATCAAATGCTTCTCCTGCTAAATAACTATACAAATGCAAGCAACACTGTTTTCCATGAGATTATTGTTTTTTGTTGTTGGTGGTGGTGGTGTTTTTTTTTCAGTTCAGCATTTATGCACTATATTGTACTAATCTGTTTACCATGGGAAAAATAATAAATAAATAAAAAATTAACTTTGTCTTAACCACCTTCCACTGTGTAGGCTATGAGCTGCTAGGGCACAGCTACGAACATCCAGCTGTTTTTAGATTTGTGGAAGACTTAGGCACAGTCAGGCTACATGTAGCAGAAATAAAAGCCTTGCTTCAGCGCAGCAAACATTATTTTTTGACTTGGTGTTTATGCATAAAGAAACTATTTTCCAGCCAGCTTCCCACTGACTGTGAAGGCTGGGTCTTAAGAGGGCACTGATGGCCATGAATGTATACTAGTAAAATAATGGTGAGATTATATATATTCCCTTATAGTGCACATAAAATTGCTGGACACAAATCCATTGACCCCTTAGGAGCAGTGTGTCAGCAATGAGAGTTTAGGTTTTAGAAGTCCAACATTTGTTTGTTGCTATGAATCCAGTTAAGCTCTTTATTTGAGAACCTAAATACTACTCACTGGTATTCCAAGTGAGAAAGATTGCAGAAAAGGCAACAGTGTTCTTATCTTTACCCAGAGAGACAGAGGGAAGAAATAGGATTCCCGAGGAGCTGGAATAACTATATTGTTGTAGAGTCTTCTGAGTATTCAAGTAAGGCTCTGACACCTGTATAGGAGAGAAAGAACTTGAGAAAGAGAATCTCAGCATATAGTAACTTTACGTTAAATAAAACTAAAAAATGCTAATAGGTTTGTCAGTGTGAGAGAGCTCTGAAATTGTAGCTAGTAAGGTTAAAGAGTAACAACAGACTTATGAAGTTTTTTTTTGTTTGTTTGTTTGTTTTATATATATATTAAATATATGCTTAATAGACACTACATTAGTCCTTTGACTAATTTGTGACCTGAAATAATGATTTAGGCCATCAAGTATTTAACTTTGACAGTACCTGATATAAGACATCAAGCAGCAACCAGTACTGGAGATGCAAGACTGCAGAAGAGATTACAGCACAAGACAAACTAAGGAAACTAAGGAAAAGCTACATGTCTCTGTCAAGCTACAAAAGGAAAAAGAAATACGTCCATGTCTAGAAAACAAGCAATTTATATCTACTCTCAAGAGACTGACCAGCAGGAAATTGGAAACTAATAATAGAAGCGGAAGAATGAGGGATTGACTCCCTAGAGCAAGTATCTGTTAAGGGAAGTTGAGAGGCTTTTGGTAGGCATTCCTTCCTTCTGCTGCAGACACCATTCAGAGCCCCACCAAGAAAGTAGAGTCACAGGCAGTTAAATTCTTCTGTATCTATTAGCTAAATATTTGCAATCCACCTGTGCTAAGGTGGTATACAGAGGGCAGATCAACAGAAATATAAATAGACAGTTGAACATTTTATTGGAAGAGTTTCTCCAAACAAGGTAAACAGCAGCACTATCTATGGAGTAATAAATTCTTGGCAGTTCACCATTTTCTAAATTCATTTTTCTTTATTATTACTGTTACTATTACTATTACTATTACTATTACTATTACTATTACTATTACTATTACTATTACTATTACTATTAATTTTGTGTTGTTGAGTACCACAAACTGCTTTGTTGCTTTTCTCTCTTAATGTAGAATATAGTACTGGGCATGTCAGATATTGCTTTTATGGATCTGGTAATCTCAGGCAGAATCAAGAATAAGTGAGCTTGATGTATGTGTTTAAAACAAGATCAGTTTAATTTTCTAATTTGCTTACTCAATAGCATGTATAAAAAACCTATTTTTATTCTGATTAGTTAGAGATAAAACAGTAGATATTATGAATTCTGATATGGGTGAATAATCCAAGTTATTTCAAGTGATATAAAGTTATAAGAAAAAATAATAAATAAATAAATAAATCCAACCAATGATTTCTTGAAAGGAGAAACACAAAGGATATTTTGCTTTTCCTTTTCTGTTTTAAGGTAGATATACATATACCACTATCATGCTTAGTCAGCATCTTCTAACTGGAGTGATTTCCAAAACCAGCAATAGAATAAATCCTATTGTTAATTTGTATAGTTTCTCTGGAGGGTGGACAGTGAAGAAAGATGTGTTTATGTTTACTTTTAAGTTGTGTTTTTGCATATTTGTGGTTTATTATAAAATCAAAGCTTGCAGTTAATATGCTTAGTTACAATACTGGACATTGTTATGCTCTGAACAACTTTAAAAATAGTAACTGGTACCCCTAGATGAAAGAACCAAGAAAACCTCTAACAGTTTTAAAGCAGATGTTACCATATCGGTTTGTGACACACCTAGGCAAATCCTCTAGGTAGAATTTTTATTTTTATTTTTTTTTCACTGTTCTATAAATGTCTGATAATGTTGGATGGCCTGAAGGGAAGAGATGTGCTTAATGCACATATAAAGAATGCTTGCAGCTCTTAAAAGACAGCATGCTTAGATCAGAGATTTAGCATCTGTTAGCTTAATAGTCATTTAGAAGGATGTTAGGTATCCATATTACCGGCTAAGCTTTGCTATAGCAACAGACTAAATGTGAGCATAACAGCAAAGTTCGACTTTTCTGAAAATTTCCTTTGCTTGTGTCCTTTTCTCTTTTCAGTGTTTTATACTGATGTCTAAAGCTCGTAAACTTTGTTCACAGTATAATGAAATCATTATCAAGTGATATTTGCATTGTTTTAATCACCAATACAAACACAACCTGCTATGTTAGAACATTTTTTTTTTCTTTGGTTTTATTACAAGATTGTTCCACCCTTTGTCATTTACAGATTGTCCCAAGGTACTGCAGTGAGCTTCAGACAAAGCACCTAAGCAGAGGTCATCTGCCAGTGCACTTCCTTCCCAGCCATGACTGCAATTAACAGCAGCATTGAGTGAGGGTGGGAGACATTACTTCCTGTGCTCAAGAGGATGCTCTTCACAGCACATCAACACACTGTCTTATGAACCATATGCCTCACTGCTCTGTGACAACTGGTATTCTCAAACCCTGACAGATGCTTGCTAGCATATCCTGAGCACTGGAATTGTGTCTTCTTATTGGAAATACTGAAAATGTTGCAGATTTTTCATTGCTCCCATGCTGACAAAGTCAGAAGTTTCTGCGTAGCCTCTTTTTTTTCTATAGCTCTGCTAAAAACCTTGAATTAGACTAGAGAGAGGGACTTAGTAACCTTGGTATGCTGTCTTCATGATTTAGTTGTGTCTGAAATGTGATTGAACTAGTTTAAGGAGCTGACACTCAGACCTACTGTAGAGCAGTTCCTATTAAGATTAAAAATATCTTAAAGGCTTGTCTCACAGCTTTAGTAGCACTTCCAGTGTTTACTGCAGACTGCAGTGTTACTGCAACTGCAGATTCTTTGCTGTTCTCAGACACACTCCAAAACAGTGAGATGGGAATTCATGCATAGCTCCCACAGCATTCTCTGCTAGCAGGAAGACAGCTATTAGAAATCACTCTTTCACACCAGAAATCTGAGACAGAAATAGTTTTTAAAAAATGCACATGTATATTAATGGAAGTAATTATTTGAAAGCAGAGTAAGAATTTAAGAATGATCATGACTGATCATTCAAAGGTGATGTTTTTTGTATTCAGTTCTGATGTATTCCTCTTCATCATTCTGTCCAGCAGACTTCAGTATCTGCCATATCCCATTGACACAACTCTCCTGTTTAAATACCCTGTTTTAGGGTGCAATGTTTTGTTTCTTTTGAACCTTTTGTTTGCAATTTTAGTTTGGTACTTTTACTGCAAACTTTTTAGTTTGCAATTTTAATTTGGTACTTTCTGTGTACTGGATCAGAAGACATATTAGGTAATCTTACTAAATTATTTTACTTCATGCACTAACTTAAAAATCAATGTGTGGTAAGAAGAGCAGTTTCCAAAATCCCGTGTCCAGTGAAATACTTTTTCTCAAGGATATTGAAGATTTTATTTATTTATTTATTTATTTATTTATTTATTATCTCACAGTATACAGAATGGACAAAAATTGTTTGACCTCAAAATTTCAAAGTTGACATTACCCTGAACATTGCACCACATAATACATTACTACATCTATTTTCCTATGATGGAAAACAATCTACATTTTCTCTTAGAAGTAACAATCAGATAAATTAATATTGCCTATAGTAAAGCAAGAAATTAACACACTAATAGAAGTATTTCAGTTACATAAAATGTAACAGATCTATTTATTAATGAAATGATGGTGAATTCTAGCAGGTAGATTTTAACGGCAAATAAAATGTAGGATACACTGACAAAAGTTTCAACCTATGTAGTAATTCCTCCCTCCCTCCCCCTGCTATAAACAAACAAACAAACAAACAAAAACACAGAACCTTAATTTAAATATTTGGATATAAAGATTAAAGGGCAGATGTAAGCTTAAAAGCAACAGATTTGGTGATTGCTTAGGGCAATGTGTTGTCTATTAGCTCAACACTTTTCAGGAGTGCAGGACATAACTGAAAACCTAAGTTAACAGTGAGAACAAGGTAGGTTATACAGAAGCTGACATGCTCAGTTTATTACCCTAAAATATGTTGAGAAATATTGTTAGATATTGTAACCTTGTATTTGTGTTTTACCCGATTTCAGCATGAACATCTCTTGAGTTTCCTCCCAAACATGTAATGTCTTAGAGTAACAGCTTTTAGAGCAAGATACCTGGATCTCTTGCTAGGAGTCTGTGCTAGAAGGACCTCCTGTCCAGTCCAACAGAATTATCATTCTGAGATAGGAGAAAATATCTGATCCCCTCTAATGTCCCACAACAGCCTCAGAGGACACTCCTTTGCAAGGAGGAAGGAGATTGTTTGATGACATTAGATGAGAGCTTAGAGGACAATAGCAGAAACTGAGTAGGACTGCACAGAGTTCTCAGTCATCTATTAAAGCAATGTTGCCTGAAAATATAGTTAATTAATAACACGTTTCTGAGTACAACAACAACAAAAAATCCTGTAAATAAGTCATACAAAAGACAACATGTAGCTTTAACAAAATTTAATTTTTAGCTGATAGTCATATTTTCATCCCCCTTAGAAACAGGATAGAAGACCAGGACAGCTGTATAATTTAAAAGTTCATATCGTTATGCCCAGTGCACTGCAAAACCTTCTTTCTCTCTCTTTTTTATTTCAGCGAATTTCATTATTACAATCTAGTAACATTTTCTTTTGCTATGACAGCACCATTTACTTCTTGCTTTTTTGAGAGACCCTAGCATTAACTGAACTGAAAAATCCCTGAATCTCTAAGCGAGCACTATCTCATCTGTATTACCTTTTTGATCTTTTTCTTGTTGTTTTAACTAAATATGATGCAGTGGGAGACACAGTGCAATTAGAAAAAAAAACAAACAAACAAACAAACAAACAAAGAAAGAAAACAAACAAATAGTTTCAAAGCCTACAGATGATTTCTCCGTATCACTTTCTTTCACTCCTTTTGGGCTTTCTGTATTAAATGTTTTAATTTGTCATGAGACTTCATAAATACACCTTCAAGATCACAATTACAAAGAAATACAACACCTTATGTGTATGGTAATCATTTTAAATACTTTCATTTTAAAAGTGCTTCAGTGACTTAGACTGTTGAGTTAAAGGTTAAATTAATTTATCTGATAACAGATAACATAATACACCCTCAGCCTAGTTCCGTTCTATGAACTACCACAGCTACACTTAAAGATTTTGGTCAAGTTCAATGAGAACTGTCATAGCTAGATTTAATAAGTAGTGCAACAGGTACACAGGTTCTTTAGATTTCTGGTGATAAATTCTCTGTCTACAAACACATACAAATACCGAAAGTATGAGTAACTCAGCCTGGCTAAAAGAGCATTAAAAAATATAAAGTGATATTATATATCACTATATATATCTCAATATATAGAGATTTCTAAGTTTCCCAGGGAGGCATTTAATATAACCAAGTGTTCAAATCTTAACCAAAGGTGTCCCAATGAGCTGGAGGAAGAGAGGTCCAGCCTGTCAACTGATCCCAGTAGTCAGTAAGTATCCTTCCCAATGGTATTTTCCTTAACATCCTCTCTCTCTTAAGCCAAATTATATTATTTTCTATCTTTTAGGTGAGGCTTGAGTGACTGTAGTCATGCATATCTTGGTTATGAGTGGTGCAAATTTGTCTTGCTTTTGTTTAAAGGTATAGGTTCACAGAAATTCACAGCTCATGCTCATGAGGGGTGGTCACACTTTGGACATGGGTAGCTTTTGGGATGGAGATATTTTACTATTATAATGATATTATAATGAGAAAAGTTCACTAAAGTACAGCATTTTGTCAAAAACATGACAGGCCATTGGCTCAGGGTAGTAAATGTTCAGCTTATCAGTTTTGATGTATACAAGTACAATCTTATCACAGAGCCTAGCCACAGTGTCTCCACTCCTCTCCACAATCCATACATTTCCTCTTAGAGTCAGTACACCAGGCTTCCCCCATGTGATTAACATCTAAGGTTGGAGACCTAGGGAACTAGGCCTCTATGCAGTGCAGCTACGCTCCAGTCTGGAAGTTCCTGCAATGCTGTACCTTTTTTTAAAATGTGAATATCAGTTTAATTTCCAAGTCACCTCAGGCAATTATTTCACACAGACATCCAATTTACAAGCTAAAATTCTACAAAAAGCAACCACTTTACTCCTTTAAGTACATCTTGGAAACCATAGGCCTACCACTATATTCAGATATACTATGATGAGCCTAGTTCTCTTTTACAGTAAAATTATTTCATTCTTTTCAGAGAATTCCAAGTTTCAGATAAAAAGGTCTTTGCAGTAATATATCTTTCTTATGGAATTAGTATGTGATCTGAACAGTCCAAAACATGAATAAAATTAAGACAAGCCACAGGTTTATTTTTTTTTTAAACCAAATTTGAATAATTAAAAAGCCTCCATGGGAACCCCAAGAGACTCAACACAAATTTCCACGTTGTAGTTTTTGACTGACCAATTTGGCCAGAATAGTCCTGCATAACTGAGCCCTCATCAGTAAGGACAGTCTACATTAATGGAAAATGCATTCATATTATAAATGCATATTATAAATGCATGTTATAAATTAAGTCATATTAGCAAATCCTTTTAAATCAAAATAGCAACATGTGAGGCATTAACAGCTTAATGGCTGATGGAGCTCAATGATCCATGGAAGAAAAAACTATACGTACAAATTCAGAAAAAGATGACTTTATATGAGGTGATGTTAAACTGAACAATAAATAGCATGATGCCAACTTTAAATTTCATAAGATGACACAAGCATTTAAAAGAGATCTGTAGAGTATATTTCATATAATCATAGAATGGTTTGGGTTGGAAGGGACCTTAAAGATCATCTGATTCCAATCCCCTGTCATTGTCAGGGACACCTCCCTGTATATCAGGTTGCTCAAAGTCCCATCCAATCTGGCCTTGACTTCAAGGGATGGGGTATCTACAGCTTCTCTGGGCAACCTCTCTCACCACATTTATAGTAAATAATTTCTTCCTAATATCTAATCTAAACCTACCTTCTTTTAGTTTAAAGACATTACTCCTTGTCCTATCACTATGATCCCTGATAGAGTTCCTCCCCAGCTTCTCTGTAGTCCCCCTTTATGTACTGAAAGGCTGCTATAAGTTCTCCCCAGAGTCTTCTCCAGGGAGAAGACCCCAACTGTCTCAGGCTGTCTTTGTAGGAGAGGTGCCCCAGCCCCTTGATCATCTTTGTGATCCTTCTCTGGACTTGTTCTAACACTTCTTTACTCTTCTTGTGCTGGTGGCCCCAGAGCTGAACAGTACTCCAGGTGGGGTCTCACAAGAACAAGTCAGTGCAAGCTTCACCAGTCTGTTATGACTTCTCAGATATGATGGATAGGGGCTTATCAACTACCTCCATCAGTTCCCTCAGGACCCACAGATGTATCTCATCAGCTCTCATGGACTCATGCACCTTCAGGATCCTTAGATGATCTCAAACCTAATCTTCTAAACTAGAAAATTCATCATTCTTCTAATTCCTGTTGTTGCCTTCTGGGACCTGAGACATGTGGCTGGAGATCTTGTTGGTGAAAACGGAGGAAAAATAGTCATTAACTACGCCAGCCTTCTCCTGGGTGACCAGGTCTCGTATTTCCTTCTGGAGAGGGCCCATAATTTTCTAGTCATCCTTTCATTACTGAAGTACCTATAGAACCATTTCTTATTGCCTTTGATGTCCCTGGCCAAACACAATTCTAAAAGGTCTCTGGTTTTCCTAACATGACCCCTTGATGCTTCGACAATGTCTCTCATTATGTCAAATTGGTATGATACTGTGATGGTCAGTGTACAGAAAAAGTGAACTGAAAGTGTCAAACTGCTTGAAACTGTGACTTTTAATTTTGTCTGGAACAAATCTACAGGTCTTATATGAACACAGCAGAATTCCAAGTGCATTCAAACCTTTGGAAGGCTACTGTAGGCTGGTACCATGTAATTATAAAGAGTTTGAATAGAAGGACTAAATATATATATATATATATATATATATATATATGTAATATGACAAGATATACAATGGAATTTATTATTTAATTGTATATAATTGTACATAAAATTGTACAGTTTATTATATAATATATATTATATAATTAAAGCTTATAAATAATAAATAAATATTATATTATATTATATTATATTATATTATATTATATTATATTATATTATATTATATTATATTATATAAAAGATATTATATTGATATATATATATATGATATGTATATTTTTATATATTGTATTTGATATGTAAAATTGCATATAATTATAATATATATTTTTATTAACTATACATATATCACACACACATACATATAAAGAAATAAACCCCAAAGCAGAGAGGCTGCATAGCCTCCTGCTTTTTGGGAAGCTGTTATGACAAAACATACTGGATTGAACAATATTGATACTGAAACAATTTTTTGGATGTTCTATAAACTATCACCTTTGATATTGTAAATCAAAAGTGAATCAAACAATGAATTTATTTTAATTTGAATTGGCATCTATATGAATATCTCTTTCTATACTTTATTTGAAAATACTTTTTAATAGTATGAAAAAGTGAAAAAAGTACTTTCTAGCAAGGGTGAAAACCGCAGAATCATCTTTTTTTGTACTTTGAAAAGAGTAGTAGATTAACACACTAAGCTACCTTTGAAATATTTCTCTTGGTAATGCAGAATTAACACCTGTTGGTTTTGACAGAAATTGTACATAAAAAATCAAAATCCACTTTCAGTTACTTGTGTCCTTCAGGACTGCATTTAATTGACCTTAGGACAGAGAGTAGGGATATCTTTCTCATCTCATATACCAGCTGTGGTGCTTGTTCTAGCAATGACATGTTTCAACCTTCAGGAGAGAAAAAATAGTAAAACAGCATTGTTAAATGCTCTTGGTAATATTGTGAACAGGATTGTCACTGAGTGCCTCATGTGACACTGGGATTCTGGCACTGAAGTATAATTTACCATGAAATAAATTACTTTAACTTCTACCCAGGATATCAGAAAGATCTACAGTAGTTGCCCTTGAGCAAAAGGGCAAAAAGGGAAAAGGGCATTTGATCTTAATAAGGCCTTGCTAATTCTCATTAATGAGTACGATATCCTTTGTGAATTATAACAGGAATAATGAGAAGAAAGAAAAATGTATTGATAAAAAGCAATTAGAATAAATCCCAGAGAAGACCAACTCATGAGAATATGAAGGTTGGTTTAAGCTTGAGTTGTTAGAGCAACCATATACACATTTGAATCACTGCATTTTTTTTTCAGCTTCTAGATTTACAAATAGCCATGGGATAGTTAATAAGGTCATGCTCTGTTCTTTTATTTTTTTATTTTTTTTTTAATCTTATTTGAAATGTCAATAGCTATACCAGTACTTCAATTTATTTATTTATTTCAGTTTTTACAAAAAAAAAAAAAAAAAACAACAACAACAACAACAACAACAACAACAAAGTTACAAAGCCATTTGGAATTACTTCTGAAAGAAGTAAATAACACACACATAGAGCAAGTACTTTTTAGCTACATTCTGCTCACTGGAGCTTTTGAAAAAAAGAAGAAAAAAAAAAAGGAATCATAGAATCACAGAATTATAGAATGGTTGGGTGTTTGAAGAGACCTTATAGAGCATCCAGTTCCAACCCCCATGCCATGGCCAGGGACACTTTCCACTAGATCGGGTTGCTCAGTGTCCCATCCATCCTTGAGCATTTCCAGGGATGGGGCATCCACAGCTTCTGTGGGTAACCTATTCCAGTGTCTCATCACCCTCATCATGAATCTTTTTTTCCTTATATCCAGTCTAAATCTACCTTCTTACTGTTTACATTCATTGTCCCTTGTCCTATCACTACAGGTCCTAGTAAAAAGTCTTTTCCCATCTTTCTTATAAGTCCAGTTTCAGTACAGAAAGGCTGTAGTAATCTCTCTCCAGATCCTTCTCTAGGCTGAAAAAAAACATGTCTCTAAGCCTTTCTTTACAGATGAGGTGTTCCATCTTTTTTGTGGCCCTCTTCTGGACCTGCTCCAACAGCTTTTGGAGCAAGTCTTTCTTGTGTTGAGGACCCCAGATCTGAATGCAGTGGGGTATCACAAGACTAGAATGGAGGTGGAGAATCACTTCCTTTGATCTGCTGGCCACACTTCTTTTGAAGCAGACCAGGATATGATTGTCTTTCTAGGCTGTCCAAATTTTCATTCACCTAGGTCATTCTCCTCATGGCTGTTCTCTGTCCATTCTTACCAAAGTCTATACTGGTACCAGTGATTGCCCCTACTCCTGTGCAGCACCTTGCACTTGTCTTTGTTGAACTTCATGAGGTTCATGTGCAGCCACTTCTAAAGCCTGTCCAGATCCCTCTGGATGCCATCCTTTCTGTCTATAATATCAACTGCACCACTGAGTTTGGCGTGGTCTGCTAACTTGCTGGACAGTCTCAATATGGACCCCACAGGAACACTGCTCATCACTGATCTCCATTTAGACTTTTTGAGCCATTGACTGCAACTTTCTAGATCCTGCCAATTCCACTTGAGTAGTCCATCCATCAAATCCACGTGTCTCCAATTTCAAGGATATCTGATGATAAAGTGAGAGACGGTCAACTCTGCAAGAATCAGGAATAGCTAGAACTGTAGTGTGAATATGTCTGCCAAAATCTTTTGTAACAAATTAAAGTACTATTCATTTCTTTTATTCTATTGAGTAAAATTGGGCTACTGTTGTGGCTTAACCTTAATATTCAGCTAAGCCCCAGACAGGTACTCACTCACTCTCCTGTGATGGGTTAGGGGAAAGGATCAGAAATGTAAAAATGAGAAAAAAGAATCTTGAGATAAAGACAGTATAAGTAAAGCAAAGTTGCACATGAAAGCAAAGCAAAATAAGGAATTCATTCACTCTTCCTCATTGGGCAGGCAGATGTTCAGCCATTCCTAGAAAGCTGTGCCTCAGTATGTGTAATGGTTATTTGAGAATTACACAAAAGAATGTATGACAAACACTGTAATTCCAAATGTCCCCCTTCCTCCTTCTTTAGCCCAACTTTTATTGTTCAGCATGACATCATATGGTATGGAAATCCCTTTGGTCAGTTGGTGTCGTCTGTACTAGTTCTGTTCCCTCTCAGCTTCTTGTACACTCAGCCTACTGTCTGGCAGGGCAGTATAAGAAGAAAAGTCCTTGATTCTGTGTAAGCTTTGTTGAATAATAATTTAAACATCCATGTGTTAGCAACACTGTTTAGGTGAAAAATTCAAAGCACAGCACCACATGAGCTGCTATGAAGAAAATTAACTCTATCCCCACCAAAAGTAAAACAGTCATTTGCCAAATAGAGAAAATATTAGAAGTTGCTCACTCAAAATTGGAATGAAATAGTGTCAGTATGCAACAAAATTGTAAACGTTTACATAATATATATATACTGTATATAAAATATATAAAAATTAAATAAATTTTAAATATATACAATTTATATAAATGTATTTATATAAATAAGGTGTTTAAATAATGCAAAATCATCTTGGGTTTGACATTTCAGTAAGTCCATAAAGATGCAGGCTGCTAATAATGGACTTTAAATTTTTTAGCCATTAAGGAACTTATGATTTTTCATGTCTTCGTTATTCTTTCAGACTGTGCCAGTTGGTCTTCCAGTTTTCCTACAAAAAACAAACAATCAAAGTAACATAAAACAGTATTATTATTACTGAAAAATTATATATTTTTTTTATAAGTTTTCATTTGAAATCAAAGCTAAAATATGGCTGGTGAAGCTCTGGAACAGGTTGCCCGGAAGAGTTATGCATATTTCATCTTTGTTCAAGGCCAGGTTTGATGGGGTTTTGAGCAACCTAGTGGAATTCTAGTGGAATTTGTCTCTGTCCATAGAAAGGTGTTGGAACTAGATGATCTTTAAGGTCCCTTCCAACCCAAACCATTCTATGATTCAATATTTTTGAATCGGCCTCAACTAAGAAATAATTTACATTACTCTTATTTCTGATGAAGCCAAATAAATGTTCTTTGAGTAGCCACAAATGTCAGCTATTCACATTTCAATAAAAGGTAGAGCTACAAAGTAGAGGATGTCACTCACGACGTACTTTTTGTAAATGTCCATGTCTGCATACCTTTCTCAGGAGGTTATGAAATCATGATGAAATTTAATGAAAGTGGAAAAAGATCATGTATTTTATGCCAGTGTGGCAGACTTGAGTTATACACAGATGACCTAGTTGTCAGGGATCTATTTATAAAGAAATGCTACAACAACATGTTTAAGTCGTTCCAGTCTAGCAACTTAAAAGATACGATAATATTTTGAATGATCATGCTACATAAGTGTATGATTATAAAGCATAGAAAATAATATCTAACAAGGTTAGTTCCAGATCACAGAAATCTATTTAATGGTAACAAAGGGTTAAATCTTTTAGCATGCTAAGAGTTATATTTGTAAAGTACTGCTCAACAGTTTCAAGGAAGATTTGGAGCTACTGTAAATGACAATGAAGACAAAAAATAAAAGCCTTTTTGTATGAGGCCATGAAAATAAACAAATCACATCTCATTTGACTTTAAGGGTATCCAGTTTAGGAACTCCTAGGTAGTAGAATTCAACAGTACCCTTTTGGTATAAATTATCTGAAATCTATTAAATGAATGATTAAATACTCCATTTTTTTTTATTGTATTTGTGACTCAAATACTTTAGATAAGACAAATTTCAAGTCAGATTTAACTGGATAAAGCCTGTTGTTTTGTTTTGTTTTGTTTTGTTTTTTGTTTTAGATTATGTTAATAATGAATTGTGCCTATGGTGAAAAAAAAAAAAAGAAGCTTCAGAAAAATGCTTGATGAAAGACTGCACATTCCAAATCTTAGAGTATTTCTGTAGTAGCTTTATTAGAGAGAACAATATTAATCAGCTCAGGGTAGATTTATATACTATTTATTTGTAGCACAGCACACACCCATAACATTCTGGTTGATATTTTAAAAAGAGATTTCCAAACTTAATCACATTTCAAATTGGATAATGCTGCCATTTAGCTTATCAAAATGCTGGGTTAAAAACCGCTTACTAATGTTTACTTCATATGTATAACAGTACCAAAAAATTCACCACCAAAAGTTAGAGAAAAAAAAAATGCTGTGTTTATTAGTAGTAGTATTGTAGGCAGATTATTCCAAAATGATCCAGTCAAATCTGTTGTTCCATCTACTCTATCAGAATGATAGAATGATGCATCTGCTCTTTGAAAGGGAGAGCCAATTTTTTTAAAAGGAGGAAGTCTGAATAATTTGAAGGGAAGGGACTCAGGTAGTGTATAGAGCAGTATTGCATGTGAGTACAAAGAATGACAAAGCTGGAAGAAGGTGGGATGGGAAACTGTATGTCATGCAGGCACTATCATAAATCTGTCAATCTCACCCTCCCTCAGCAAGTTCCTACACTGTGGGCACCTAATTTAAACCTCCTGGTAAGTAATAACAAAAAGAAATTGTATGCAAGTGTACCAAGTTCTTCATCTTATTTCTCTCTGATGTGTTAATCACAAGTCTAGTAAGCTCTTGATTTACTGCTGATTCTTCCCTAAACCAGCATAGCTTAATGGTTTTACTGTCAGGTAATTCAGTTTTCAGAAGGCAGCTTGTTCTAATACTTCTCATGTCCCCCTTGAAGCTAAGTCCCCTGAAAAATTTGTCCTGCAATACTGGGTTTGACATTCAGTGTTGTTAGCTCCCAACTCCTTGCCAAGACACTTCCTGCTAAGTTATACCCATTGACAGTCTGCCCAAAGTCTTTGCTACAGTCCTGAGTCTAACTAAAATCCTTCCAGTTCCATGCTTAATCGCTAGCTGCAGAACACTGCCTGTTTACTTACAAGAGCCTTTCTCCATACTGCAGTGCTTTTAACTATGGTCTGAAACATTTCTTCTGATCTCAGACAAACATGTTCAATTTCTAACATATATCAGACTCAAATTACAGAAGGTTTTCTATATCAAAGCTGGAAACTTGGTTATCACTGAGAATCTGTCTGGAAGCCAACAACACATCAGTTTCCTGCTCTGAAGAGAATCACCTATAATAGTAGCAGTATCCGTGAATAGCGACATCCAGGTGTTAGATCACACAAACACAGAGTTTTGAAAGGCTTCTTGAGGCCTATGTAAGTAAACATGGTTTATTGAAGAGAGTTTTGTTCAAAATTTACAGTCACGAGGAGATTTGCCTTGTTTCATTTCATGTAAAATCTCAAGTAAATTCTCTAGGTTGGCTGAGTCAGTTCAGACACCATGAAAAATTTGTTAGCCATGAATTTTGTTTTTTGCCATGCATTCAACTACACCCTATTAAATCTAGAATACAAAGAAAAGTTTTTTGCTGTGGTACCTGGTAAAACACCTCCTTTTTTTTCATTTAATTTCCCCACAGCCAAGTGACATTCAGGTTTCAATACTGATGTTCACACATAAGTTGCTACCTGAAGATGTTTTCTGATGGCTCTGGGGGAAAAGTGAAGGAGTTTTAATACCTATCAATTCCCAGATATTCTCCAAATATAATAGTTAAATTGGTTAAATTCAGTGAAAGAGCTTGTTCCATGGCCCAAACATGGGCTAAAAGAAACCCTGAGCCTTTATCTTCATGTAATAATTTTCTTCTTCTTTTCACATTTCAGATGTGTTATTTGACTGTGCAGATAATCTGACTATATAGTTTCGTTGACAGTGAGAAAGATACTCATAGCAGCCACTAGGTAGTAGAATATTCCCTGTAAAAAAACAGCTAAAACCAACATTAATAGATAATCCCACACATTTTTTCAATAGGCTGCCAATAACTATGACTCTTAGATTTCAGTACTATTTGAATAGCTAACTTTAGCTGTCAATTAGAATACTGGTACAGCAATACTGATCTCTACTGTGATACTTATAATTAATTCAATGTATGTATATAAGTATAGATATACACATTCATATATATATTAAGTTGCAATACATTGTGTTACAGAGATCACATTATTTTTCTGTAAGGTAACTGTTGCGGTCATTGCCAAATGGTGTTGAATTGCCAAGATTTGTAATACATTTATATATGTAAATATATAGAAGAAATTAAAAATAAGCCTTCCTTCTAAGATGCCCTGTGGCTTGCTATGACCAGTTTCCTGTGAACTGCTGAAAGAAATAAAACGCATATGATCAAAAAAATTGAATATGTGTTGACAGATTAAAGGGGAAGATCATAATTTCCAGGTTCTAAAGATTATAATTTTATCAGTGTGAAATATATATAAGACATTAATAAGACAATAGAATGAATAATCAGAATGCTTATATTACATAATAGTATCCAGAACCTCTATTATGATCCTTCAAACTAAAAAATTATAGCAGAACATCTACTCAGAAGTCATATACAGATTGACCGTTGGCACCATGCAGTGTGTTGTGCTCTTAGCTTTTGTCAAGCATATACTTGATACTATATTTTTTGTACTAAGAATCTCATGCTAACCTTTCCTTAGAGCAGTAATAATCCAATTCATTAGAACAGAGAAGCTTAAATCATAGCAAAAACTCAAAGTTCTACCTGCAGACTCAAGCTGAAGAAACCTTTTGTTCACAAAATTGGTGATTTATAGCAGTGCTCTTCCTGTTTGCCACTATCCAAACTTTGATGAGCTCTTAATGGACTAACAGATACCATCCAGTA
The DNA here is from genome assembly GCF_964035555.1 of Netta rufina. Lineage (NCBI taxonomy): Eukaryota > Metazoa > Chordata > Aves > Anseriformes > Anatidae > Netta > Netta rufina. The sequence continues at coordinate 82,499,885 of NC_140124.1, read as the reverse complement.
ACAATGTTGGAAACTGCAGACATAAACTTCTATTTTCTTCTGAAATGTTGTAGTAGCAAATTCTCAGATACTGTAAATACTTGAACATTCATGCTGCATAGATTTATAACAGAAATAGTGATGTTTGTATGTATGTACAATGAATGAAAGGTACATGTGTAAGCAATCAGAAAGAACAACAGAAAAAGGTTTAAAAAGGTGGCTTGTATTGAGAAGGGAAGGGCACCCTTCCCAGGAGCCCTGAGGAAAGGTAGCACTGAGGAATGTGTTGCTTATAGCAAGATGAAAAGGTCTACACTTTCATTAGGCACAGATATCTTCCCAGATGAGGACCTCTGTACTTGCACAAGAGAGATGGGATTTTTTTAAAAAAAAAAAAAAAAAAAAACACATGCCCGGTGACAGGGGGGAGAACGGGCTAAAGTTGCGCCAGGGGAGTTTTAGGTTGGATGTTAGGAAGAACTTCTTTACCGAAAGGTTAGGCATTGTTAGGCATTGGAACGGGCTGCCCAGGGAAGTGGTGGAGTCACCATCCCTGGAGGTCTTTAAAAGACATTTAGATGTTGAACTTAGTGATGTGGTTTAGTGAAGGACTTGTTAGTGTTAGGTCAGAGGTTGGACTCGATGATCTTGAGGTCTCTTCCAACCTAGACAATTCTGTGATTCTGTTGTGCTATACATGTGTTTTGGTATAGGATAAATTGATCCAGAAGAGACTACAACTAGTTCCCACCTGGCATAAGTGAAAACATCACTGGCATGTCTTGATATGAAGGAACATATTTCAGTGTAAAGATTCTATTGAAGAAAAGACCACAATAGCAGTTAACTTCATAATGAATTTTCACACTGTCATGTTCTGACTAGAGATCTGTGTGATGTTGCATCATCCCAGATTTCCATCATTAGAGATGCAATATTTTATAACTTGCTGTCAACTTTGCTAGAATATTAATGTCTGTCTTTCATGTTGGAATCCAAAAGGAACCGTCACTTTCTGGTGCAAAGCAATAAATGCAAATGTTCATCCTATGCTAAAAAAGGGCATAAGGCCTCCTTATCCTTTATTCTATAACTAGCACTGTTGCCCCTGTGTGAATGAGTTAAGAACAACAAATTCCTCACAGGATATTTATATATATATATTTTGCAACTTTTTGGATTCACACAAAAACTGATATATGAATTCCATGAGTGTATTTCTTATTTCTCTATTTTATTGACACCGAGGGCTTCTCTAGATATGCATGTAGTTCTAGCATTTCATGGAATTATCCACTGCTAATGTTATGGCAGGTATTTTTTCAAATCTTTTCTTAATACATAGTTAATTATTCTTAGCATGGTGTAACACTTTCAAAGAGGAAAAAAAAAACAACAAAAAGAAACCCACCCTCCAAATAATTTCAAATGTTTGTTTGTTTGTTTGTTTGTTTTCATTATACAGGGTAAACAGTTCATATGACATACAGATATTTTTTTAATAAACTAACTATAAATGGTAGAATCTTGTTAATAATGCTATGTAAGAATAACAGATTGAATGAATTATACAGGGACTTAAATTATGGGTAACCATATAAGGTTCAGAAATAAACACACATACACTCAAAAAAACAGACATTTGTCCACTTGAATGGAATGCTGCCCCATTAATAGCTTTCAGACAATCAAAGATCTGGTAGAGATGGCTGAGTCTGGGACTTGTCACTCTTTTTTTTCTTTAGTTTTGTCTTCAAAGATCCCCTTTATCTGTTTCTGTTGGTTCAAACATTGTGGCAGTAAACAACCAGAAGTACATGAATGCTAGGATAGATCACAAGGATATAATTCCTGCTCTGATTATGTTATTTTATTTCCACTGATATTGTGAGGTCTCTGTAGGTCATATTTAATGCTCATTGCTTTGTTGCTTGCCCTTATGAGATTTGTATCTGATTTGGGGCTATACAGTTCTATTTCAATTCACAATCCTAATTTCAAATTGGTCCTGAAAGATCACGTAGAACGAGAGAATTTCTGTACCATTCTGTTCTTTGATCTCTATTATCCCCACTGATACAGATGGTATTAAATGTGTATAAATGTATATAAATACACTGCCATTTTTGATTTTTTTTAGCCTAATAGTTAAGCTGTATCACTATTAAAAGAATCAGCAGCCGTTATTGAGCATTTTAGCAAACAAAGCAAAATAAGAAGGTTTGGGTTCATAATGTTACTAGTGGCACTGATAGTAGAAGTAGTGAATAGTTTATAGATTCAGACAATCCAATAAAACTCATGAGACTAACACTTAATTACCTTATCGTAAAGCAAATATTTTCTCTTCTTTCAAGGTCTGCCTTGAAAATGTTTTAAGTTAACACGTAAAAAAATACTGACATGGAACTTATTAGATATCCACAGAGAAAACAGATTGATCGTGACATAAGGGGCATCTTTTCAGCAAAATTTGTTATGTTTTGTTTATGTTTTTTTGTTTTTTTTTTTTTTTTTAATCTTTGTTGTTTTTGTTGTTGTTGACCAAAGTTTTCGCGCATGAACTGCAAAAAATAGAGGTTTGTAAAAAATATGAGTACATATAAGAAGACCTTTAAAGGCTTTAAGGTTTTAAGCATTCTGAAGTCTTGGGGACACAATTATATGAAATTATGTGTAAAATTCACCTGTTTCTTTTACTCATCTATGGTGAAATCCAAATCCCATTCTAACAAAGCACAGCATACACACATGATTCTCTGATGTTCTATGGATTTATGAAGTGTTTAGATAACTTTACTTTGTGGCTTTATGGTGGAATTTAAAATGAAGTAGACACAAGAAGTAGACATGAAGTAGACAAATGAAGTAGACACCATACCACTCAGTAACATACAAGATTTATTTCATCAGTGGGATGGGTAGAGTGGGTGAATAGCAGTTTAACACACACACCCATGTGCACACCCCCCCCTCCCCCCCCCCCATGATGTACAGAGTCACACATGCACATGAGTCTAGGTCTTTGGTTCAGCTGTGATCAGCACCACAGACATAGTGGAAGAGGACACTTGCTGCTGCTGGCTGAAGTGCTCGAGTCCTGGTGGTTGGCCTGGACACTACACATAGCACTACTCTCTTGGGCTCAGCCTTCTGCACAACACTGGATGTTTGTGGATGTATACTCTCCGAGAGGCTATTGTATTCATTGTTCTTTGCTTTCTAACTTGGATGGTAACATGAGCCTTACTGGTTATATTATCAAAGGCCAACCTCTCTGAATTTTACTATATCTAGATCCACTAAACATAGTTTCCCAGGTCACTCGTTACAAGGATGCAAAGATTTGTTGCTTTCTTCCCCATTTGTACCTAAGCCATTACAGCAGAGCAGATGTAATCCAGAGGTACAGGGAACCCCCAACCCCTTAACAATTAGCTGTGATTTACTTGCCTTCTCAGCACATGCCAACATCATCTAATGAGACAGAGCTATTTAGTGTAATCAAGGTCTCATTTTATCTGAGATATACTTGTAAGACAGCTTCATCATGTGATACTTTAAATAGTAGGTCAATTTTTGATATTCACACACAAGAATTTTTCATTATTGATAAGACTATATATTTTTGTAATAGTTTCATATGTTTTCAAATAAAATTTTATGACTTAATTTGAGAAATTTTAAGCTATGTATACCGTGCATTATCTGTAATTGCTTAGATGATTAAATACTTAATTACCCTGCATGGCATCAAGAGTTTCAGAAGTTTAATGGAATTACAACAAAATATATGTACAGTCACAGTTCGGACAAACGATGGCACCTCTTGGTACCCCAGGGGCTAGATAGGGGGTAGATGTAGGAGATGGTCCTGAGAAGGGCTCCCGCAGCACTTGAATGTCAGCAGAGCTTTTATTGACTGCTGGGAGACTTGGCACCACCTGGCCGTGCCTCCCTTGCCCATCTGCAGGATGTCTGGGTGCTTTGCCCCCTCTCAGATGCTGTCAGCATGGGGGGCTGCGCCACTTGCAGGGAGCCCGGTTGGTGGCAGGGGGTAGTGGAGGCCCTGCCCCTTCAGAAACACTGCTGCCACCATCTTGTGGCACAGGGAGCCCAGGCACAGGATGAGGAGGGGGCTGGAGGGCAGGTCCTGTGCCCAAGGGGCAGCCTGTCTCTCTGGCAGGCAAAATGGCCAGGGAGAGCCATCCCCAGGAGAGGGGCCCTCTGCCCCCTGACCCTCCTCCTCCTGTCTCGTGAGGGCGTCTTTCAGGCCACCGACACCTCTCCCAACACAGCCACGTCTGGCCATGCCTTGGCCACCGTCACAGAGGCTTCCTGATGTCACAGTGGCATCTGCCCCCCGGATTGTTCCGGGCCCTATAAAAGGCCCCTGCGCAGGGCCCGCCACTCGCTGAGATTCCAGGCCCTCTTACAGCCATCATGGATGGGAGGAAGAGGACCTGGAATGGAGGCTGCCCATGCTTGCATGGGTCCAGAGAGGATGCATTCCTCAAAGCGAAAAGAAATCGGCCACAGCTTGTGATGAGGAGGTGGAGGACCGGTGCCATAGGAGCAGTGCGCTGTGCTGCGACTCGTGATGCGGAGCCCATGGAGGTGGATCTGCCTCCGGATGAAGACCTGATGGAGGTAGATCCACCTCCAGATGAACCAATGGAGGTGGATGCTCCATCACAGCTGAGCTGGCACAATAACAACGTGCCTGGGCTCCCTGCCATCAAGTCCCACCGGCGGCATCACAGGAGCACCAGACCTGCTCCATATTCATGGCCTGGCCTCCGCCCCTCAAAATAGCTGAAAGGCCATCTGCAGCCATCCTGCTGGCTTGCCTGCAGGGTGGCCTTTTTCCCGTCCCCCATCCTCCATCCCCTACCCCCACCTCATCCAGAGGTGTCATCTCTTCTGCACGGAGTCCCAAGGAGTGGACAAGAGGGGACTTGGCTTCCTCTGGGATGCTGCACCAGGGTGGCAGAAGGAACCCCTCAGAGAGCCACTGTGGACCTTGTGACCTGGAGCCCGGCGATGTCACTGTCTGAGGACAAGAAGGCTGCCCCATGGCTGCTTGAAGAGGAAGCTGCACCGTCCGTGGCAAAGCACAAAGAAGAGCAGCAGATCAACCAAAGCTGTTAGGGAGACAGTTGCTCCTCTGATGAAGCAGAAGACTTCAGGTCTGCCGGGAAGAAGTGCTGGAGTGCAGCGTTACTGTTCATGCAGAGAAGAATAAATAAGAGCTTCATTAGGAGCTCTTCCAAGACCAGGCAACAAAGAGCAATAAAATAATAATAATAAATAAATAAAATAAAAATAATAATAAAAAAAAAAAACAAACACTTTCTTATCTGGGGACAAGTTAGTAACTGTGTCTTTACCCTGATGATACCCATCATGGAAGAGGACCTGAAGCAGGAGTTTAGGAAGCATTTGGACTGTGCTGTTAGTCATATGTTCTGAATTTTTGTGTAGACTTGTCATGGAGTTGGACTCCATGATCCTTATGGGCCACTTCCAACTTGGGATATTCTATGATTCTGTGATTATACGTGACATTCTTGTAATGGAAACAAATTAACATTATTGCCCTCTGCTTTATATTTGAACAACAGAAAATTTTCTGTACTTTCCTCTCCTTCTCTTTTCAGATTCTTAACATAAAAAGGTCAAGCTTCAGTGAAAAATTAATATTACTAGAAGAGACTCCTTTAGAAAAGCAGAGCTGTTTTTATGGTCTACATTATCCTATTGAAAAACAAATGTCTGAGCAATTTTATAGAACCAAAAGATAACTTGTCCATGAAAATTATAGAACAGTAAACTAAGCACCTGAGTAGATAGTTATGTTGGATGTACTACACCTCATTACTTTAATATGGGGAGTTCATATTTCTCCAGGGAAAGATAAATAAATAAATAAAATAAAATAAAATAAAATAAAATAAAATAAAATAAAATAAAATAAAATAAAATAAAATAAAATAAATATATATATTTAGTAGCATGGATTAATAAGAATAATCACTTCCAGAAGGGCTTGATTGAAAATCCCCAAGATTACTAGCTGAGAATCAAGAATATTTGTTTTGACCATTTCGCTCTGAATTAATTGTCTACTTTTCAATGTTACTTTGATATTTCAGGGGTAAATTGGGAACCACTTACCAGCTGCTCTCCTGTTTTTATTGCATACTATTGTAATAAAGAATTGTTTGGTTTTGAGTAGCACCTATAGCTTTTCAAGGGCATGTGTCTTTTATTACGTGGTATTTGAGACTTGCATAAATTTTGCATGGTAACAAATTTAAAAGATTTAATTAAGTACTCCTATTGCATGTTCTTACTGAAAATTCTAGCAGTTCCTTTTAAATTTTTAAAGGTATTTTCTATGCACATTCTGGAGTTGCATTTGTACTTTAAATACTGTGCTGTTGCCATGACAACCACAATATTAATGTCCAGCCAGTGCATCAAGATGGCTGAGTACTGACTACATTTCATTTTGTAAAACACTGTCTCCAAGAGTTTATAGAAGACTCACCTAATCTGCTAAAATTTAACACTGAAATTTTACAATTTGCTGTATATTGTACATCACATTGCACTAAGGCTCAATACCGAGATGCTGTAAGTAAATTAACATGGACTGAAAATGATGAGAATCAGCCACTGAGTTAAAACCTATCAGAGGGAAAGGCAAAGTGTCTGCATGTAACCCACCTGCCTGCCACTACTAAAGAGAATTTTAAGAGGCTCCTATATCTCCTGGCACATTCCTAGCCTACCTTAACACTTTCCAGTTTGCAGGAGCTGAGACTGCTTCTGTAGCCTTTGCTTGCTTTGTGATCCAGTGCTGAGGTTGTGCATTGTTCACTGAGTGAGATTATTCACATTAAAATATACTGATAGTTGTGATCTCTCCCATATACTCGACAGGTAACCTTTAGACACAGTTTGTTGCTTGACAGTGCTCCCTGTACTTGATGCAATTCCTTTGTCTGCACAGTGTCATCTACAGTTTTGAGATATTGACAAGCCACACTGGTTAGTGGATGGATAGAAGATACTGAACATCACCAAGGTCTGCTACTTTTAAAAACAGAAAGAATCAAAGGTGGTTTTTTTGTTTGTTTGTTTGTTTTTGTTTGTTTGTTTGTTTGTTTTCTCCAGAAATCTCAAACAGAAAATTGCTCCACAGTACATCTAATAGCTCACTTTCTCCATTCAATCAAAAATAATGCTCTTTTATTGTTTTAAGTGGAGCATATATAATAACTGTACCTGGAGATTCTTCCCAGGACTGAGAATTAAACATTTCTCCCAGTGAAATTTCTCCTTTGATTAGGCACCTCTGTTTCATATGAATAGTCAACTTTACTCTTAGCATGTTCAATTAAACAACCTCATTCTACCTCACTGGCTTAGGCAGTAGGTCTCCAATATTTCTCAATTCTGAATAACGACATTTCAGTGACATCTCAGATAGAACAGACAAACCTACAAGTCAACAGCCAAAGTTAGTTCCTTCTTCAGTAAAACTAATCAATAATTCTTTCCCTATTATTATTGAAAAAGGGTGTCACATTAATAACATTTTCAAATATTTGATATCTACAATTTATTTCCAGGAATAAACAGCATTAGAAAAAATATATTTTAATCCTTCATAAGACCTAATATAATGATACATTTCTTACATTTTTTCTATAAAAACTAATACGTTCCAGTTTTGAGTTCCAAAGTTTGCCTCATATTATCCTTTAACCGCTTAATTTATCACCTGACATATGCCGCATGTAGATAAAGAAGATAAAGCATCTGTTCAAAGTTGAGCAGAATAACATTTTGATTAGAAATTCTAATCAAAACTTGCATAGTAATTGATGAGAGGGAAAGGCCCATACCTCACCTCAAACATGAGACTGTGCTTTGACATAAGTAAATAAAGTGCTTACTCAGAAAGTGTTCAGGCACAGTGTCTGTAAAGGATCTCTGAAGAGTTTGTTTCTATCATCTGGAAAGCAGGTGCTTCTGAGTTCTGCTTCCAAAACAGACCACGATGGGAACTGACTCATGCACTACTGTTTCTTCCTCATGGTTGTCCATTGCCTAAAGAATGCTTCATCAGCAATTGGTATGCCTGTAACTTTTGTGGGCAATATTGCTACAGTGTATGACTTTGCTAATTACCTAATACATTAAACTGACTGTTCATTATTCTAGTACTGTCTCAGAACTGTCCTCCTTCTTCCATTCTTCAACATTTTGACATTTGTAATGTTTAGACAATTAGAATTTTTCCCTTGCACAAGCAAGAGGATCATTTTGCAAAGCTAGATTTTGCTTTTGGAAGTTTTTTGGAAGTTTTGCTAGTAAGTGTGAACTTGTCTTTTCAGGTATTCCACATCTATATGATAAGAATGACAGGAAGGTTACTGTGACTCTTCCCAGACAACATGCAAGAGTTTGGGAGCAGAAAATTCATACCAGGCAGAATTATAACAGGTGGTACAAAGATCATGGTGTAGATGATCTACCCATGGTTGGTCTGTGTCCATTATGTCAGCAAGGCCAAGTAGGCCTAGTGTGAAGACTTCACACAGGATTTTGAAAATGGGCATACCGGTAAACTCACAGAAAACACATAGTCACTCTTATCTCCTCTTTGTAGCCATAGGCCTCTGCAGAATTCCTGCAGCATCTGAAGGAACTTCCAGTCCCTGACACTACAATATACTGTCAAGTACACTGTCAAGGAATATTCACAGTTACTGTGGTTGGTACTGCCTGAAACTTGCAGCCATTCAAAAAACAACTATAATGCCTGTGTATAGATCTGGACCTGCACTTCTGTAGCATATCATTGGAGTGTTTGGCCAATATATTTTGAAATAGAAAATCCTGAGGGATGGGATAGGTACCAACATGTTTAGTGCTGTGCAAAACTTCTTTCACCTGGAGCACCTTATACAGGTTGCATGAGAATGCAAGCAAACTATTTTAAAAGCAGAATTCGCAGAAGGATTGGATTTTTTAGCTCCCATATATCTTGTTTGACCTCACTGTCCCTATCTAGTTCAGGGCTTTTCCATCAAAATATTAATGAGCATTGCAGCAACATTCCATCAGTCATACCCCAGGGCAAGTTTTGAAAATAGGTCTGGTTTCCTTCCCATGTTTCACATGGCCCCAACATATTATACTGCTGTACCTCTGTTGTTTTCACTTAAAAAAAAAAAAAAATCCAGAAGAAACAGATAAACCAAGCAACCCAAAAATTTAAAACATGCACTCCCTCTAGCCCTTATTATATAATATGGACCATTTGCTTCTAACGATGCCTCTTTCTCCATTGCCACACCATCTGCTTGTAACACAGACCATCTGGTAAGTAGTGATGAAGTGCAACTTTCATTCTGCTAAATCAGAGTCAACTCCCAGCTGTTCTAGCCCTTTTCTTGAGTTGGCCTCCACACTCTTCTCACGCACAGACTTTCTGGATGAGCCCTGTGCACCTACCACCCACACCCAGCTGAATGGTTTCTTGGTCCCACTGTTTTGAGCTGTCTGTACTGTACACTAGGAGCTTGCAGATGCTGAGTCAGACTTTACTTGCACCTCTATCTTAGCTGTCTTAATCTTTGCTATTTCTCTGCAATATCTATCTATATGACACAGACAGACATTTTCATAAAACGTTTTCTTTCCTGTTACGGTGTTACAAGGGCTCTAGGAAACTCCCTTCTCTCCCCACTTTATTACTTGAAAACATGCCACTGCAACCCAACACATGCTATCACGACACCTAAGTCTCTTCATCCATTTATAAGACTGCTACTATATATTTCATTTTATTCACCAGGTAAAGGAAACCTTAACAACAATTAGAAAGGGGAAAAGGCAAAACGGTTCCAATTAATAAAAATACTAAAGCTTGTTTGTCTGAGGTAAGAAAGCTTGAGGGCTATATTACCTGGAATTTTCCATGCCTACATTTCAGGGAATGTCATGGACTAGAGGAAGAGGCAGGAGGGGAATCAGGAAGCTAGAAGAGTTTGTTCATGCTAGAACAGCATGAGAGATGCCCAGAATGAACTGCTTATCCCTTTCTCTTACTGCTTATCTTATCTGTTTGTCTGCTCTGCTCTAGGTGAAGGAGAATGGCATCCCACCTTCACATATGGGGTAATCTCAACATAGGTAAGGAAGGGAGATCCACAGAGAACTGCATCCCATCCAGTCATGGCCAGTCTCCTCATAGACTACTACTGCATTGTGCTATCCTTGAACCCCAGGTTGCTTTTCCCTGCTGTGAGACCAAGAATGGAAATGCATACTATGATATTTTAAGTGCCCATCCAGTGTGAAAATAGGGCAGCACAACAGGACAAAGGAGTTACAAAGCCTACCTGCACACTGTTGGAGGACAGCAACAGATACCAGAGAAATTTTAACTGCTGAACTGTAGCTGGGAATTGTTTGGGAAAATCAGTGGTTAGCATGGGCCAAGCCCAGGTAGGATTTCTAACAACTTATTTGCAATTCATTCTACATATAAGAAATGTTCCCATGGAAATTTAATTTACTGGTATAGCTGCAGCCCTTAAGTACATGAATAGACAGTGGTGATTAAACTAGGACTTTGTTTCTTTTCCCATCTGTGTTAGTTTTATGCTGGTAAATCACCGCCTTTGTGTCTTTGTGAAATGGGTATGGAAATTATGTGCTGCATCAAAGATTTACCTAGAAGGACAATCCATGGAAAAACAAGCAAGCAAACAAACAAACAAACAAACCACAACCCTAATGGAACTAATACCACTGTATTTATAGATCCGTCTTATGGTACCTGTTTTAAGATAAGAATCAACTGGGAGAATTAGAGCAATGTAACTACAGCAGTAAAAACTGTGCCAGGTAGACAAAGACTAGAGTATTCATTTTTCAATAGAAATGTATGCAGGTTGCAATATTCTCATGACCTAAGATTCTGGAGAAATTGCACCTATGATTATGAATATAAAAATATTTTAGTTGCACAGGACTAAACTATAGTTGCATGATTTTAGTTGCATAGCACTAAACTGACTATTGTATTTAGATTTTGGATTGGAAAAAATAATGCATGCTTCGTTTAAATCGGATCTTTGTTTTTGCTATCTGAAAGGTTCAAACTACAATTTCTTAGAGTTGTTTGGACCAGGTAAGGGGGATAGGGAAAGGAAAATTAGCATTAGGAAAACAACTGAAGTAACAGGTTTAAAGAATCTTTTTCTAGTGGAAAAATGTGTGCATAATGATATTTAGATTACTTCAGTACCAGTAGTTTGTAGCATAAAAAGAAAACAAAATTGGTTGAGGATAAAGAGATGAATCTTTAGTGGTCATGAAAGCTCCTTTGTGAAGTCTCATATCTTGCCAATATTTATTTGGGTTCCCATATGCAGCATTTGTACATGCTTGCAAATAAAATGAAATTCAACCAAATGTTCATTTACAAACAAATAAAAGAGGTCATGAATAAGAATGAAAGAAATGATATGGTAGGATGTATTTATAACTATAGTTACCAGACAGCTTTAGCTGCTATATAGTTAATAATTAAGTGGATGTTTACTCCTATCATCTGTAATCAGACAGCAGGCAATGGAGAGAAATATAGATAATAAAGGTTCTCATTCTGCTACCCCGACTGATACTGACTGCAAAGGAAGAAGGGAAGTAGTCAGAGAACTCTAATACATATCATCTGTAAGAACAGGATAAATGGAATTTTGAAGAAAAACAAAACAAAACAACAGCAACAAAAGATTTGAATAAAAATAATTGTTCCAGTGGTATTTTGTGAAAGATTTATGTTACTCTACATTTGTTAATAATAGAACAAAGACAGAATTCCTTATTTGCAGGTGGACATCATTTTCCATATTACTCATAGAAAAAAAGGAGGCCATTTAGGTATTGAACAGAACTCACATGCACAAATTGCACACATCTGATCACAAGGAGCAACTCAAATGCCATCTGCAGGTAATGAAGTACAAGGCACGAGGCTTTCTTGCACTAAGATCAAGATGTTTAAGAACTGTACAAATATTTCACAATAAACTTTCGACAACAGAAAAAGCACTGGAATTCTGTTTGATGAAAAAGGATTGTCAGGAATAAGAAGAAAGATGCTAGTGCTGATTGAATAAGCCCAGCCGCTGCCTTCTAGATTAGTCATTTCTACAACTCTCTCAACATGTTGTTTGTCAGATTACCAAGTTGCAGTTCCAGTGAAATAAACTGTTTTCCTATGCAGGGAGGTACGTATCTGGAAATAAACATAAAATCTGTGCACCATGGAATTTAAATTAAACCTTATGACCAATTATTCTGTTGCCAAACTATTTTTGATTATTTTGTACAATAAATTAAGACCCCTAAATAGAACCCCTGTGGGTGGCACTTAAAAGAACTTAAAGAATAAAGCTATTGTCAGGCATATTCAACATGGGTTCATTAAGGAAAAGACCTGCTTCAGTAATTTGATCTCCTATGATAAAGTCACACATTTGGTGGTTGAAGGAAAGATGGTAGATGTAATCCTTTCGGATTTTAGTAAGGTTTTTGATGATGTTTTTGATGAAGAGGGCAAACTGCATTTTGGGGGGCATTAAACACAGCATAGATGGTCAAAAGAGATCCCAACCACCTCAGGGTCCCAGAGAAAGGTTTCTAACAAAAAAAAAAAAAAAAAAAAAAAAAGTTTAGAGAAAGGTTCCTAACAAAAGAAATTTTGATTTGCTATTGAAAATCAGGAAATGTCCCGATCCTCCGTATGTAGAAAATATCTACATCTGCTACACACAGTGTTAAAGTTTTACAAGCAATTTCTCTGTGATTGCGCTTATACAAAAGTGAGCCTCCTGACTCATGTTCTCAGCATGCACACTGTGATGCTGTTTGTCATTTCACGATGCTTATAGCTCCACACACTTTCTGACAACAGACCTCAGAATCAGACGGTATCAGTCATGTACCTTCCAGGCTTAGATGCATGATGCTACAGTAAAGTATGAGGTAGAAAATTTGATAAACTAGATATGACCATGCAAACCCATCCACATTATACATGCAGTTATTCTTCAGAGAGGCGTAACACAAACACATGCTTTCTTCCTTGCCAGTTTCTAAGGCTTGCCTGAAATGTCCTTTGCAAGTGCTCTCCTTCCCTCAGTTACCTCATATTAAAGAACTCTTAGGCAAAAGACATAATTCTGTAATTAAATAATGTTTATAGGCTCTTTTCTAAAAGATTTTTAAACATATCCAGTAGATGACTAATTTATGAAATTCTAAATCATTTATACAGCTTATATTATTATCCTTGCAATATTTTTGTTTGAAACTTTTCAGGTTTTGTTAGAAACTTTTTCAAGTTTTGGAAAGAATCAACTCTTTAGTGGTTATAAAATGAGTTTGAAAATATCATGAAGCTGACTGAATTTGTCAGACCATAATAGTTACTGGGAATTAAAATAATTATTTCAGAACAAAAGAGTCTTCTGTCAGAAATTTTACATAGTTGTAGTTGGCATGCAAGAGTCATCCCATGACAGAAAGACAATCATTTTTATCATCTAGAAAGTCCTAAGAGCTTGCCCATTTTGGTAGTGCTACCCTAGATGTAGTCTGTCTTAATAAAACATTTTCATTGTTTTTTACACTGATTCACAGTAAACTGTAGTTGCTTTTAGTCAAGGTAACTTTGAAATCCTAGAACTGTTAAGTGATTCTGATTTTTCTATTCTGATTCCCACATTTGCCTGGGAAAATATGTTGCAAATAGATCTTACCTGGTTCCTAGGTATAGGTATCCCCCTGGGCTTTGAGTTAGTAAAAAGTTTTTTTTTTTTTTTTTTTTTTTAAGTTAAGAAATTAAATCAAATAATGTGAGAATAAACATTACTACAGGGAAATAAATGGTAGAAAAGTGTTTTTATTGTCAGTGCCTATTTGCAATGCTAGATTATTTCAGTAAACCTTTTTGATGGGTATTAAAATATAGCCTTATTCAAAATTAATTTTGAAATACACTTCTTAAGGGTAGTTCCACATTTTTTCAATGTGGAAGGGTGTTGCTGATGTTAATGTGGTGCTTCAGGTATCTGTGATGGACAGGTACTCAAATCTTACTGAAAATCTCCTGCAAGCCCTTTTGAAAAATCTCAGGTCAGAATCTCAGGTCAGGAAGGTTACTCTGGAAATTATGTTCACCTCTCCATTTTAAACTGGGAAGATTTCCAACAATTCTTAAGAGTTCTTTATTAAGCTTACCTAGGGGACTCTGAAGGTCACCCTTTTGGAGAGAATCTTCAAGTAGGTAGTTAAATCATGCAAACCATTAAGGTTCAACAGAATGGCCTAGATTTGGCCATTTCCATCTTGTTTTTATTTCCTAGGGGGGAAAAAAAAAAAAAAAAAAAAAAAAAAAAAAAAAAAAAAAAAAACATTTAATCATATCAGGAAATAAAGGCAGATGTGTATGGGATCAAAATACAGGCTGATCTGTTGTGTAAGTGAGAACAGAAAAGCAGCCAGAAAGGGAGCCAGAGGACATCCACTGCACCAGAACATTTCTGTTTTCATAGTCACAGGTGGAAGAATAGGCTTCTACATAGTAAAAGCACCACTGAGAGCAGCAGCAGGCTAAGAGTGCTGAATGCTGAACCTGCTGGGCAGAGGGCATTCAAAAGAGACAGAAAATGCAGAGGCAAGGGAAACATGGGTAATGGAGATCAGGAAAAAAAATGTTAAGGGAAATTCTAAACACATAACACCTTTCAGGGTGGTATAAATAGTGAAGTTACTTATTTGGAATGAGAATTTAAAGGATCTTCTAGTGCTGAAAGAGAAACTAAGTTGTTGAACATATAAATATTTAAATTCTACATTGGATATTGAAAGATTTGAAAGTTTTCTGCTCAGTCTTTGTACATTATTGCACAAATAACATGTAAATAGCTTTGTGTTCCTGCAGAGACAAGGTTTCCGTACATTGTCAGATTAATAAAAAGGCATCTATTTCTGAAGAAAACTTATTTGTAAACTTCACATTTCAGAATCTCCTCTGGCTGAGTTTCACTGATGACACATAGTAATTTCCCATCTAGCAAGTGTTCATACCATGGAAACAGTGGTCTTTCCTTTGTTAATGATTCCTCAGATGAATTTCTTGCAAATACTTTTGCTGTACCACCTATCATTTAAATATGCAGGTTTAATTTGTACTATTAATAGGAAATCAGTAAAATTAAAAGGTAAAACAATGCTCCTGCAAACTTTAACACCTGTGTGTAATAGATAGACACCTTGTATTTTATTTGCATCAGCTTTTAGCTATAAAATTATAATTACTTGGGTATGACATACCAGAATATGGCAGTGATAACATGCTGTGAGAAGTGACATTAGAGTGATGGATATTAAGTGATATGTCCCAGCCAGATACCACTTGAAAGGCACAACAGCTTCTCTTTTCTCAGAAAGCAATATATTTTTCAAAACTTAGTAAGCTCAGTTTTGTTATAGGAGTAACGCTCATAGTTGCAATATATCTCAGGGATAAGAACAATTTCAAAAAATCTGAGTTCAGCTGAAAGAGATCTTATTCACTACCTTAAATCAAATGTTGTTGCTTTGTTCCATTGCTGTTAAATCTAATTCCTATCCTTAATCATTACTAAGATGGGAAACACCTTCCTGTCAAGTTTGCAATGTCCCAGATTTTATCTCAGATCACTGATATATCCTTCAAAATAAACCAGCATTGTAGATTCCTCTTCTTTTTCACAAAGTTCAATTATAGAAATCCTTCAGAGTATACATGTATGCCATATATATATAAATGTGTATGTGTATAAATATATATATCCACACATGTATATACTTTAACAGTAACAGTCCTTTAGGATTGTATTTCAGTATCATTTGTGGAAGATTAGAAAAAATGAAAATAAAAATAAAAATCACATGGCCATCAAGAAGCTGCAAGAAGTAAACACGCCTTTCAAAATGAAGCCATTATTGAAAGGTAAGGGATTCTGGTTTGTTAGTGAATTGTATACAGGAAGTGGATAGGCACACATCTGAACTGCATAAAAACACAAAACCTGTGACATTTTAGACAGCAGATGGACACATTAAGCAAACAGTATTTTTTTTTAAGAACAGCATATGGGAGCATTTTTACCTAAGAAAGCTGCTTGAAGAAGGTAAATATACACTAGATTTCAGACATTTTTAAAGTAAAAACTTGATTAAAGGTGTTTTTTTTTTGTTTGTTTGTTTTTGTTTTTTGATATAGTCTTTTCTGTCCTTGCTTTAAAATGAAACCTGTTTTGGCACTTCTACAGACATACTTTATTGGTGACAAAAATGCAAAATTTACCTGCTTTTATTATGTAAGTAAATGTAGTAGCTTGCTGTCTGTGATCAAATGTAAACTGAATTGTCTGAGTATTACTTAAAAAAAGAAAAACAAGTGTGAAATTAACATTAAAGCAATCATAATTTCATACTTCAATGGGACTTGCAAAGGATATTGAGAAGTCCAGCTGAGTTAAAGCAACACTACAATACAATCCTATAGTACTTTTCACAAAGAACCCCTGGGTGCTCTTCAACTTAGCACCATTCAAAACACCTTTAAGTAAAATTTTTCTCAGTAGATCTATTTTTAAATAATTTTCTGAAAGCTGGTAAGAAAGAGCCTTTTGTATATAAAAATTGTACTCCTTCTGCAGAACACTGATATTCAATAACAATTCTAACTTCAAAGATGCCCGTGGTAATAATTAATGTTTCCTTTAACAAAAGCTAATTAATAAAATGATGGTAGACTAGATTAAGCAGTGGTAAGAAAATGGCATAATTTCATGAAGAATCAATGAAAACTGAAACAAACAAACAAAAATCCCATTCCAAGAAAGACATAGAATAAGAAGTTAGTGCATCACTGTCAGGCTTGATCTCTAAACACATTTTAATGGAGGAAAAGAAAACAATGAACTGCAATAAGAAACACCTGGATTGATATATTGATATAACTACTTAAAAACCCTCAAGTTACTTGTTTTCTGTTTTGTTTTGTTTTGTTTTCCACCATGGGTCTGTGATCCAAAATAGCACACGAACCATTTTTATTTGAAAAGCTGTAGCTGCTTCTCAAACCTGTAAGCAGTGGTCAGAATCATTGAGGAGATGTTCAGTCAGGAGACTGGTTCTTTCTTTCATCCCATTCATGCTCATCTTTTGTTACTCTTAGATCTTTGTACCTTTTTGCCACCTTCATCATATTTCTACATTGTCATTAAGGTTACCTTGGATACAGGGTAAGCCCTGTTCTACTTCAATTAGTACCATGATATTATCATTTCTCTTGAGTGCAGTCTCATCCAGAGAAAAAAAAAAAAAAAAATGTTTATAAATACCTGTGTTTTCACCACAGTTTTCAGTTTGTTTCTACCTACAATCGCTGCTTTAGACTACTAAAAATAGACTACTAGTAGTCTAAAGCAGAGATTGTAAGTAGAAAAAGAATGAAACAAACTGCATTGATAACATAGAATATGAATAACCTAACACATTTATTCTTTTTAAAGAAGACCAGAGGAAACACAGCAAGTTATATTCTGTTAATGTTCCTATAGGTAATTGATAGAAAACATTATCAGAAAATTAAAGTACCGGAAAAAGGTGTAAGGAATAACAGTTCCCAACTGCATTTCTTAGCTTCCAACCTGGAAGCAATACAGAAAAACAGTTTGATTCTAGTTTCTCAGAAGTGTCCTTTTGTGCCTGGATAAACATTACAAGGTGACAATTTAAAAAACAAACAAACAAACAAAGCTCAATATTTTGGAAAATTAAATGTTATATCTGTGAGGCTGTCTATGAGAACATAAGGAAACAAAGGGTGTGGTCCCATTTTGATTCCATTTCAAAGATCTGAAAAAAAAAAAAAAAAGAAAAAAAAAAGACATTTTTTTGCAAGCTTGGAAACAAATAAAAAAGAAATAAAAGTTCAAAAGATGTGCACAACAGCTTTGGAGAACTCTATACATTGATGGCAAACACTGCGGTCCAACTGCACTTTAATAAAATAATGAGTTGCACTCTTTTGTAATAAATGCTCAAATGCTGCAGAAGTAAAAAGAGTAAAAGAATACCATGTCCTTTCTAAATACCTCTAAAGCAATACCTGTTTGTGGAACCAGTAATATATTTAAGGAAAATCATTATCAGAAAAAAGCATGGGAAATTTTGCCTTATTCCAAAAAGCATTGAAATTATCAGTAGCATTAACAATAGCAAAAATATAAAAAACAAAGTTTCAGTTATAAAATGATGAAAGTAGGTGAAAGTCGTCTTAGGTTCTTGCAGAACGTTTTCTAACACAAAGGTTTAATTTACAACCTATTTGTAAATTTAACGTGGCAATATGACACTATGTAAAAGCAGGTAAGCAATGAAACTTTGAATAGGACACCAGATGAACCACTCAGAAATGTTTGGAGAAAACCTTTTATCTTAATGCTGAAGGAACAGACAGTAAGTTGAATCCAGCTTTCCATCTTGTATGGAAACATACATAAAGTTTACATACATAGACATATAGGAGAGGTACCTTCAGATGCCCTTATGAAAATAGTTTTTCTCAGCTGCAGTTTTTGTAACACTTTGCAAAAGCTGAATACTCATTTGTATAACAGTGATCACTAATCACTACTCCTTTTGCTGAAGAGGGAAAGATTTTCTGGTTGCAAGATGCTGTTCAGTCTCAGCCTCCTAGTTCATCTGTGCTTCAAGCAATGGATAACTGAAGCTATGACTGCTTTTGGAAAAGTTGTGATAGTCACCTTAGTATGAAACAAGAACAGTTTGAAAGAGATTTCTTGTTCATTTTTGGTGGAATACAAGACATTTGTGGAATACAAGAATTAGATACTTATGAAAAAATCTATCTAACCAGGGTGCAAGAGTAATTGCTATTTGTCATATCACTTACTGTTAATTGTCAGTATTAGAAATGTTATAACGTAAAAGACATAGGAAATAAAATTCCATCCCTGAAGATTTTACAGCCTTGAAGCAAGCCACCCTGTTGCAAATAAGTAATAAATTAATTTTAAATATATTAAGACTATATATGCATTTTAGGATAGAAGGTCCCCATATTCTTGATGGTTTTTGTTGTTTGTTATTTGCTTTCTTTTGTTTTGTTTTTATTTGCTGTATTTCTGCCTTGAGGCAGAATAGAGATAGAATATGCAATACTCTGAAAGATAGAGTCTTTTTTCAACAATTTAACAATCTTTTTTTTTTTTTTCTCCTGCATTTCCTCAGCATGCTTCAACATGAGGCTAAATATGACAGACTGTTCTGCATGGGACTAAACAATATGGATGCTAATCTTATTTTCATTTTGTGTGACAAAGCTGACAGCATGGTGTAGAAATAAGATGATACACAAGTATAAACACATAAAAATTCAGCAGCTAGAAGATGCAAATTATGCCATATCAGCCAGTTTCTACTGAGATATGAGAGCATCTTTATCTATCCACTTCCTATTTTCTCACTGCTTTCTACTGATGAGCCACAGTTAAAACTTACTTTGGAAAAAGGGGAAAGATTACTTTTAGAGAGTTTGATTATATTCAAGCTCAGTCACGTTAAGCATGAACATAGTCATACTCAGCTTTTTTTTTTTTTTTTTTTTTTTTTTTTTTTTTTTTAAGGAAAACAGGAAAAAGTTTTGCCTAGAACCATTATTAAATTCCATTCTATCTATTCCTTTCTATATCCAACCACATATAGAAATAAAAATAACTATGAAACTGGAGTAATAAAGGTAAATATAAAACTGTAGAATCCACAGGAAAGGACATTATTACTACTGTTTTGGTGCATGAGTTTCAAATTTTATTATCTACCAAATGACTTTAGAGGAAGTAAAGACTGCAGATATCACCACTACATAAAAATAAATAAAATAAAATAAAATAAATAATTGACTGCCAGTCCATGACATTATTCTATTTTCTTGAAAGTAGAAAAAAATGTTAAAAGTCAATATACTTAGGTAAAATTAGGTGTGTGATATACTGCAAGAGTGGATAGAAAATAATTTTTATTTTCACATGAAGTACATATTATACTATACTGTAGAAACAATACTGAGACTACCTGTCTTCTTGCTCAAAAAACAACAATAACAACTTTAACAAAGCAAAACAAATTAATAAATGGCTTTAAAACATACGATATTTACTGCTCTGTGTGTAGCTGTTTGCAACCTCTTGCTGTTTGAAGAAACACATAGAAAACTGGATTGCAGGGATGATGCATCATCCTTACATTATATTTCTATCCAACAACATGGTACTGATTTCACTCACTAACAGAGAGTAGAGAGTTGATTAGAGCATGAGAAGACAATCTTTTTCATATTTTCTATGACCTTAAACATGAGAAAATGAGGAAACAGGTAGCTTTTCTCAGCAACTACCACTGATAGTCAAAAAAGTCTTCATTTTGACAATTTTCTTTAAACATTAGGTTATTTTATACGATCAAGATCAAAATGCTGAATTGAAAGATGTCTAAGGAACTCTGTTAACATGTACAAGAGGTCTGATGGATTTGCACCTTTTAAATTAGAACAGGGACTTCCATGCATTAAAAGCTACTTTGGGATAACATATTTTACAGGTTGACTATACTTCACATGTTTATATCACTTTTCTGTCCTTATTTGTGTAGAAACTACCTACCTACCTTTGTGTCAGACAGACCCTGAACAAGGGTGAACAGTATAGCATTTCTAAATAGAGAGGGAAAAAAAAAAAAAAAAAAAAAAAAAAAAAAAAACCATACTTGCTATGAAATGATTGATTTATGCTAATGGAATCTTTAAGCTGAAAAATTATGTGACTGTTTTGGGTTTACATGGAAAGTTTGTTGGGGTTGGGTTTACATGGCAAGGTTTTTGGGGTTGGGGGGCTGCAGGGGTGGTCTCTGTGAGAAGAGTCCATAAGCTGACCCATGTTAGATAAGGGCCAGTTTCAGCCAGCTCCAAAAGGTACCTGCTACTGGCCACAGTTGAGCCAAGGGGTGATGCTGGTTGGGCTGCTGGGAGAGCAGATTGAAGAAAGGGAAAATAAATAAATAAATAAAAATGCAGTGCTACAGCAGCTGGAAGAGAGGATTGAGAACCAGCCCTGCCAGCCCCAAGGTCAGTGCAAGAGGGCCGTGGGTGCCAGAGCAGTGGAGCAGGCTGTCCCCCTGCAGCCCATGGAGCAGATCTCCACGCTGCAGCAACCCCGTGGGTGGAGGAGCCCCCGGTGGAGCAGGTGGACATGGCCTGGAGGAGGCTGCGGCCCATGGAGAGCCCCCACAAGAGCAGGCCCCAGGCTGGAGATGCAGCCCGTGGAGAGGAGGCCACGCAGGAGCAGGGGGCCTGGGGGGAGCTGCAGCCCGTGTGGGACCTGTGCTGGAGCAGTTTGCTCCTGAAGGATGGACCTCATGGTATGGAGCCATGTAGGAGCAGTTTTTGAAGAGCTGCTTCCTGTGGGAAGTCCACACAGGATCAGTTCGGGAAGGATGGGAAGGACCCCATGTGGATCAGGGGCAGAGAGTGACCCTGAAGGAGCGGCTACAATGAAGTGTATGGACAGATCAGAATCCCCATTCCTCATCCCTCTGCTTTTAGTTTGCTTTTCATTTCTCACTGCTCTAGCTTGTTAGTAATAGCTAATAAATTGTATGAATCCCCCTATACTGAGTCTGTTTTGCCCAAGACAATAATTGTTGAGTGATCACCCTGTCCTTATCACAACCCTTGAACCTTTTCAATCATATTTTTTCCCCCTTCCCTTTGAGGAGGGGGAGTGAGAGAGTGGTTGTGGTGGAGTTCAGCTGCCCAGCTGGGTAAAACCACTACAATGACTAAAATTTCTGATATACAAAACAAACAAACAAACAAATAAATAAATAAATTGTAATGTCGAAGTGGCTCAGAGATGAGCTTGACAAAATGTGATTTGTTCTAAAATGATGTTATTATCATAGGGTTTGGAGCCACGCAATTTTTAAATTATATTTTATTTTTTATAAATATTTAAAAGAACAAACAAAAAACCTACCATGAGCAATGCGCTCATAGTAAAATTATCAAGAAGCCTTGACATACTAATCAAAACCTCTTGAATCTACATAAAATTTAGGAACTGATTAGAAGAGAGAGGGAGACATTTATTTTTCAGAACTTGATATATCTATTTCCACTTATCCAAGTTATAATAAAATTTACACAAATTTGCCATGTATAGTATATGTATATTTCTCTTGAGTATCACAATGAAAAAATAAGACTGCATTTTTCACATCAGGATCTGTGGTCAGTTCCATAACATTACAGGACAGCTATAAAATTTCTTCTAAAAATAAGCATATTTTTGACTTTGCTGTTGCTCATATAATTATGTTCATGTAATTGCCAATAATGTATCCTTGAGATAATGTACTGTGAACAATCTCTTACAAAACTGATTTCAAATTGAAGTATTTCATTCAGGTTACATTTATGTTACTATTTCTTAGGATTAAAAATAAGCTCGTGGAATGGACATTTTGATATTGGACAACTGCAAAACAAAAATGCACAACTTCAGGATGCCTGTTATGGAAGACGTTAGACTGAAGACAAGTTATTCTTAATTTCACCTTCAAACAGATTGAATTTCAGGGTTTAAAACAGAATTTAAACTTTAAAAAAACAAACAAAAAAACTAACTAACAAACAAAACATATACAGTACTAGAGCTTGAATTTAATTTTAAAACAGTGTGTTTCATAATTTACACTTCTTATCATGGATTTTTCATAAATGGTAAAAAAAAAATAAAATCTGCATTTATGTCATGTCAGCATAAGCTTTAATATTTGATCAACCTCAGAACAAGACCACAGTAACTGACACAGTTACTTTACAGTAACTTAAAGAAATGGTAATGAATTCCATGACCTTCAGCATAGTGTATCACAATTTCTAAAAATGACTTCTACTTGTGTGACCTCAATTACAAAGAACCTTACTATCATGAATCAAACTAAATTCATTGTCTGAATTTATAACTTCAGTTTTGTTGTCCCAGTCATCTACACAAGCAGCCTTGTCCATTTTAGATGGTTACTGTTTATGTCAGTATAAGGAAAATCATTTATTTCATATATTAAATCATATAAGTCCTTCTTACAATCATTGTGGTTACCTGCATTTTAATGTTAATCCCAAACTTTGATTGATTTCTGTGAATACTTTGTGTACACTTAGGTGGTTCTACCAGAAAAAAAAAAAAAAAAAAACAACAACAACAACTTTTTTTCATAAATTTACTTAGTCCATCTTAAAGCATAGAAACAGATAGCTATACAGCTGAATACATATTTCAGACATTAACCGTCATTACATGACTGAACTGTAGTCTACATATTTCACTAGACACATAGTTTATGCAAATTTGTTTTTATTTCTTAACTGTTACAGCTTTGTTGGGGTTAATCCAGGATGACAAGAGAGATGAGCTGACAGGAAATAAATGTAAGTCATCAGAAATTGATGTCTTTGGTTACTAAATTTCCATTAAGTCCCTTCTTCACTTCTTACATATATTATGGTTTGATATGACAACTTCTTGCCAGAATATTACTTAATGACCAATCCTAGCTCATAGAAAGCCAACCTTTCCAACATTCTTCAGTGAAGAAGCTTTACAATTTCTTTGTAAAATCGTGAATCCAGATGAGATGAAGCAATCCAGATGAGATTTCTGATGGTCACATTTGTGACTAAATATTGATCTTAATCTAAACATCCCTTCAAAAACATCTTTATTTAGTCAGCATTTAGAAGTGTGTTTTTAATCTTGCTTGTTTGTTTTTTAATTTCTTGACCCTTCTTGTGACAGCACAATAGTGCTCTGCCCTACTGCTGGTCAAAAGCAATACTTTTTCTTTCAGAACAAGAAAACAATGTAGAGGAAATACCTGCAATAACTGCCTTATTTTTAAAATGGTAATATGAACAGTTTAAACTTCTGCCTTTGTCCCAAATGTGTCTTTTTCAAAGCAAACATGAACATTTGCATGCTGTAACATCTATCATACACGTATGTTACAACCCGTCACAGTTATTCCATCATAAAAGATTTACTCTACTCCTTTGACAGAGGCACAGAGGAGAGGAAAAAAAAAAACTACAGCCTGATACTGAATGATAGTTGGAACAGTGCCTAAGTTTCTGTTCCTCTGTAACAATCTCTGACTAAAAGCAACTGCTACCAAGAGAAAGAATTTAGATTTCTGATATAGATTTTGGAATCAGGACGTTACCAAGTCCATATACCTTCTTTGCACCAAATATAGGAATGCTCAGCCTGAAGTTCTCTATACACTGAAGATCCCAAAATTGTTACTGCCAGAGACTGTGTCTACAGTATGACATTGGACATTATAAAACCTGAGAAATTTAAGAGACAGAAAAAAAAAAAACTTTAAACAAATACATGAAACTCACAAAACTCTTCATGTCATACTGCACAGTAATTTGTGAGCCCTCCTGTTAACCTGTTTTCTCATGTATATGTGGTTCAACAGGACTCAGAAAACAAAAACAAACAACAAAACAAACAAACAAACAAACAAGAAAGGTCTGTGATGAGCTACATGGTAGAAAATACTTGAGGAAATGGCACTGACACTGCCTCCTTAATGTCTGCTTTGGCATCCTTTGGGGATGACAGAAGTGATTTTTATTGTGCTGTATGTTCAGGAATAAAGTAACTCTCAGAAGATAACAGGTGACGCTCTTCTCTGGAGAAGTTCATGCTTGAGAATAAGAATTCAATAAGAAAGTTGACAAATAGGTTTTTCTCGATTATCTGAAAAAGTTGCATTTGTGCAGAAAACATTAGAGTGGGAGCTTTAAGTAAACTAGATGAGAGATTATAAATTTATCTGTGAAGGTCTTTTAAATTTTCTATACTTCTGTTTCAAAATGATTGTGAGGTTGCTACAGAATTATATGTTCTCAAAAGAAGGAATTTGATTTGCTAAAACTAAGCACATTAAACATCCCGATGTTCAGTCTAAGGAAAGAATCTGTATTCTTAGTATCCTTGAATCTAATGTCATGATTATTAAGAGAAAGGGAGGATTCAGAAATTATCCAGATGACAAATGCACCAGGAATTACTTTAACTATTGCTAATATACTTGTTTTCTCTATTAAATGGTTATAACAACAGGTCAAAAATATTTTAGAATCATGTTCACCAGCATTTCATTAACATTTGAGTAACTCTAGCAGGAGCTGTAAACAAAACATGTTTAAGTCTGCACAGGAAAACTTGAATTGGTGAATCAATATTCTCATCTTCCTATAACTTTCTGTTATAAAAGAAACAAACAAATCTTTTCTAAGAAAAAAAAAAAAAGCAATACATCTAGTTGGTTTTGGACTCAGTCATCAACAATGGAACACATTGCAGGTATATGCAGGGTTTTTTTTTGAATTTTAGTCATAGTATCCACATGCAGAAGTTTATAATAATGAAATATCTACTATATTGACATCCAAGAATTAGAAAAAGAATGCAGTCTATAGAGTGAAAATACATTTATTTAGAAAATATCAGTGTCTTATATCTTTATTTTGGATACTTACAGCTTACTTAAATCATTTTAAGATGAGATGCAGACTCACTTACATTAAATCAATAAAGACTTCAGAGACTTTCATCTCCTCCTGTGCAAGATAGTGAGCCTCCAAACGTCTTTCTGTAAGGAATGAAGTTTCTAGATACCGGTTGAATGGGAACAGAAGGGGTACTGATAAAGGGATGGTCTTTGGAGCAACAATGGCTATTTCAAACAGAATACTGAGAAGTTTTATTCTGTTACAGATCATCTCTGACAAAAGGACAAAGTGCGAACTTCCTGGAAATACTTTATTTTACTAAACTGCAAAGCATACTTATTGAGAGCTTCTCAGGGGGCACTTCCAGTCCCTGTGACTACTGCAATTTGTTGTTACAGAAATTCCAGAGATGGGAATCTCAGAACTTTCCAGTGATGGCAAACTCAATGTAGAAAGGCCTGTGGAGGACACCAGGTGGCAAAAAGATTTTCACTTTTTAGCAGACAGATGCAGTCCATTCTCAAGAATCAGGCTCAGCAACAGAGGGACATGGTATTTTACATGGATGCAACACACATTGCTTACGCTTCTTGGGATCAGAAATCTTGACCCTGGCACTTCTCTGTCAGGTGAATGCCCACTGAAAAGACATCTCAGCCCCTGTGGAGACTGGTTGTGGAGAGCAAAGGACTGAGATTTTACTTCATATTTTGTCACTGTGCTGCACAGAAAGGGCAAGCTTAGCACAAGGCTAGAACATATTCAAAAGCTCTTCATCACTTCAATCATCCCAGATCTACAACAGTTTATAATTTGTCCATTTGGTTCTCATTTTCTGTCTACTGAAAACTTTCTTAATGCTTCCGTGTTATTTTCTGAATTCAAGAGTTTAGAAGAAGGAAATGCTCTTTCTTTAAAAGAGACATGAGAAATATGCAAGTCCATATGTTTGATGATAATGTGGCAGACAGAAATGATGCATGAAAACCAGAATCAAGAAACTCCCTCCAAACTCTATGCCGTAAAAAAAAAGAGTGAACAACAGGAAAGTCATGCAGAGCTTCTGCCATTCATTCTACGTGTCTGGAATATTACATAAAGTCTCTGTGAAAAAAAAAAATATATAAAAAAAATCTGCCATAAGGCAATTTGCTGTGCAGTGTCATTGAAAGGACTCAGATATCCAAACAGGAAGTATCATGAAGTTTATTGGCAATATTTCAGTAAGAGCACACACTGGCAAAAAACACTTGAGTAATAGCATTGACAGCTGCCTTCCAAGGGAGAATTCTGCTAACAGAACAGCTGGTTTGGGAGAGGGAGGAAAATAACTTCAGGGACTGGAAGCCAAACATTTAGTTCTTTCTCTGAACCAAACTCTCAGAGTCACAGTAAGATGACATACTGGGAGACACCACAGAAAATGAAATAACTTGAGCAGCAACAGCAAAACTTTGGAAATTACTCTTGCTCAAGCATACTAAAAGAGCAACAAAGTACAGTGAAATATGGACACATTTTCTCTCCCTAGAACTGCAGCCCATACAAGCTGAAGCCAAAAGAGCTCTTTTCCAGACTTAATGAATTTACGATTCTATCTTGGTTGAAAAAGAAGTGGGGCACTAGCTGGTAACAACAAAGCCTATGACATGGCCAGTCAAACAACTAGAAAATCTTATTGTGCATTTTAGATTTGTGGTGTATTGCCTGCTATTTCAAAAGGAAGATACTGTGGCTCTCTTGAGATTATGGAGAAGAAAGTACACCAAAAGAGGATAAATTTCCATCACGATCTGATACATGCTCTGGAATGCATACTTGAATTCTGAAGCTTGCAGGAGCCATGGCGTAAATAAATAAAATAAAATAAAATAAAATAAAATAAAATAAAATAAAATAAAATAAAATAAAATAAAATAAAATAAAATAAAATAAAACAAAATAAAATAAAATAAAATAAAATAAAACAAAACAAAAGATACATGATACATGAATCATGTATCACGTTTATCTGAGAAAATAATAAAACAATGCTGCAGTTGCAGGATATTTGTTTTCTGTGACAACTGTTCATGGGCAAAACTTCTCTTGGACCTACCAGAAAGTTATAAAAAAGACTACACGATGGATATTGTCTTTTAAAAGGACGAGTAGTCACATTAGTTTAAAGTCAGGCATCTCTTTACTACTGCTTCAAAGAGAACACACAAAAAATTACACAATTTTTTTCAGGCAAGTGAAAACAGAATATTTTCATTCAGAGCTTTTCTAGATACTATCTTCTCTTTATATGTCTATGTATATATATCTGTACATGTCATGAGGTTAGAATATCAAACTTGTTATTTTAAAACACAAGGAAAAACTATGACAGAAGGATTCACTATCACTGTGGATATCATAGTAGTCAACAGCAGCTTTTTCTTCTGTTCTGTGATTTGAGAATTAATTCCCAGTTTCCTGGTTTGACCTGTGCTAGATGCACGTCATTTGGACTGGAAAAAGAATTTGAGATTCAACAGTGATCAGGGTAAAGGAGATTAGCAGTGATCTGGGTAAAGGATAGAGGAAATAAAATAGTCAAAAGATGGGACAAAAAAAGGAGATAAGAATATGCTTACAAGTAAACTTAAAAAGCAAGTCCAATTTTATTAGTCTTCTTGTCTTATTAAAATAATAAATGCTTCTCTTAAGTGAATACTTCACTGATTTTTTTTTTTTTTTTTTTACGTTTGTTAACCCAAATGCTAACATTCTATGGATAGAACCACTTTATGTCACTCATTTCCCTAGGGGTAGATTTCATTATGCTTATTCATAGCAGCTAGTGAGTTACTCTGCGTGAAGATTATATTAATCTAATGAGACCATTCACAAAGCAAGCAAAAACCAAAATGAGTGAATGTGGCAGATTTTGACCTCTAAGAAGCATGGAGACCATTTAACACAGTGTTTCAAAATTTGGCTCTGCTTCTAATTGCAACCCTACTTACCCCATAGCATCTTTCAATAACAATCTACTTTCTACTCACGTGAATAGAACAAGTTTGAGCCACTTTAAGAAGTTCTTAAAACAGATGACCTCAAACAAATATAATAGATGAACATTGAAAAAAGAAGTACAAAAATGAGGGTGAAAACACAGTACAGATCTCACAGGAACGTAGACTAAATTTTCTGTTCTGACAGCGATTTCCACAGTAAATAAACTTTCAGAATAATATTAACAAAACAGTCATCCATTCTGGATAGCATTTAATTAGTCCAAACTTAAATGAGCGTTTTCAATGCACATATGGAGATTTTGACTTATGCAATAATTTCTATTGTCCCCATGTGCATAGAGTCACAGAATCATCTAGGTTGTAAGAGGCCTCCGAGATCACCTAGTCCAACCTCTGACCTAACACTAACAAGTCCTCCACTAAACCATATCGCTACGCTCTAAATCTAAATGTCTTCTAAGACCTCCAGGGATGGTGACTCAACCACTTCCCTGGGCAGCCTATTCCAATGCCTAACAACCCTTTCAGTAAAGAAGTTCTTCCTAATATTCAGCCTAAAACACCCCTGGTTCAACTTCAGCCCATTCCCCCTCATCCTGTCACCAGGCATGTGGGAGAATAGACCAACCCCCAGTCTCCTTTAAGGTACCTGTAGAGAGCAATAAGGTTGCCCCTGAGCCTCCTCTTCTCCAGGCTGAACAAGCTCAGCTCCCCCAGCCTCTCCTCATAAGACTTGTTCTCCAGACCCCTCACCAGCTTCGTCGCCCTTCTATGGACTCGCTCGAGCACCTCCATGTCCTTCTTGTATTGAGGGGCCCAAAACTGAACACAGTACTCACGGTGCGGCCTCACCAGAACCGAGTACAGGGGGACGATCACCTCCCTAGCCCTGCTGGCCACACTGCTTCTTATACAAGCCAGGATGCTATTGGCCTTCTTGGCCACCTGAGCACACTGCTGGCTCATATTCAGCCCACTATCAACCAATACTCCCAGGTCCTTCTCTGCCAGGCAGCTTTCTAACGACTCATCTCCCAGCCTGTAGCGCTGCTTGGGGTTGTTGTGTCCCAGGTGCAGGACCTGGCACTTGGTCTTGTTGAACTTCATATGGTTGGCCTCAGCCCATCGGTCCAGCCTATCCAGATCCTCCTGCAGAGCCTTCCTACCCTCAAGCAGATCAACACATGCACCTAACTTGGTGTCGTGAAGCTCCCTCATTCATACCAGCCCAGAAATTTACACTAGCATCAGATTTTCCTGCATATGCAAAGGGCAGTGGCAATCTTGGCCTTGCTTGTACAGTAGCTTCCACTGCTACTTTTTATAGTTTTATACATTTAACTCCCACCAGCTGAGGCATTGTGAGCATCAAAACATTTTTGCTGTTGCTTTCCATCTCTTCCCTTTTACCAGTAGAGAAAATGGGGCTGCTATATGTTTTATTCATTTTTGCTTCACTCTTTATTTATGCAGTTCTTTCTTCTCGATAGGGAGTAACTCCTGTAGTAGCTAGGACTGTGACTGGAGGCTGTGTATTCTGGGATTTTATTTTATATTTGATGTTGTTTTACTTTCTTTCTACTGTTATTCTGCTTTTTTTTCATGTCCAGTATCATCTCTTTCCAGATTCATAACCGTGCCCATGCCATGAGATATCTAGCTTTTTAAGCTTACAATATTTTGCTCTTCACTGATTCACCTTTCTCTTCTTAGCACCATGATTTCTTATTTACAGGTATTAATGCACTAAAATCTGTTTTGCTTTCTTACCTGCACAAGTTGACAGTAAAATTGAAGGACTATACATTTTCACCTATGATCTTTTTCATAAGTACTAAGCTATTCTTCTGCAACACCTTTGAGTATTACACATCAAAGTCAAATATTTAGCTATATTTCCATTCATACTGGAATTATATTGGAATGAGTGAAGCGATCCACACTGTACCCAAGTCACACAGCAAATACAGCATGGTGTTTTTTTTCATTCTTTTCTCTCTCTCTCTTTTTTTTTTTCCTATTTTTTATGGGAAGTTGAGTCAGCCTAATAGCTCATAGATGTCAAAATGAATAAGTCTTGTTCTCACTTCTTTCTCCTCCTCCTCACCTTGAACCTTATTCTGCACTAATTTGACCCTTCTGTAAGCTTCTTTAATAGCATCTAAAAAGAAAATGGTCCTAATTTTCCCCCTATATAACAATATATTAAAGCAGTTATGAAACTGTCTAATAAATGAAGAAGCTGGCACAGAATATAGCAAGAATTGATATTGATAGGCTATTGATAGGGAAAGACTATCTGAAACAGCTTCTTTAGCATCAGTGAACTATGAGATTATGTGTATGTAGTTTATCAAACTGTATCCTTAGACCGATGCTCTTTTTCATCAAGGGTGTGTCAAGATAGTGTTTTCATATAGAACATACTGAATCAGTTTTATAAATGGCCCATTACCTCACTGGATGTATGACAGGGCTGACCCACCCACACAACTTTGAAACACACAGAAAACTTCTCTGGACCAAGAAAAAAAGATGGCATTCCATAAATTTCATATATATCTGCTTTTATATTCCATAAAGTTCATATATATCTGCAACCTCTGCACCAACAAAAGTCACTGTCCTACCAAGTAGCATTAATACAGCATGGAAACAAAACCTGAACTATTCAGATAGTTACAGTCAGATTGGCCACCTAAGTGGATCCCAGATATGGTAAATTCTGTCCTTTCCTACATGCTACTTGGTATGTTGTTTACCCATGCTTCTAAAGTAAAGTTTCATTATCATTGTATTATAATATTTTGATAAAAGTCTAAAACTATATATCAGAAACATTTTTCAGATCTAATCTTTCTATTCAGTTTATTAGCTAAACTATTTTCTAGTATTTGATTCAAAAGCATTAGTTGCTTTGTTTTATAATAAGGTATGAAGGCATAAAAAGTCTTATTTATGTGTAGCATCTAATGGCTATTTTACTCAGGTGCAGCATTTTCTTTTCTCCCTCAGCCTTTCAAAATGTATGAAGACAAAGCTGCTGCTGACTGTCTCCATAGAGACACCATGACAGTACCATGAGAAAACATTTCTACTTCAGTACTTAATGGATTTGCCTCCTGAGCAAAACCACTCAATAAAGGAAATGCCAGGAATAGAAAAGCCATTCATTACAGAGTGCAACTCATTGTGATCTGCATTGGCTTGGTGTGCAATAAATGATTTAGCACAATGTTTAGAAGTGTTAGAGAAATAGATTTATTTTTTTTTTCAGATTTGTTTACTTTGCTAAATTCAAAGATTATTTAAGTTCAGTTTCTGGTTTAAATGACACAAAAGAACAGTCTATTTCTATCAATCTAGGAAAATTACTATTTCACTTGGCCCTGGAAATAAACTTGGTTAAAAAAATCCACCACCACCACTGCCAACAACAACAAGATAGCTTTTTATTTGGGGAAGTATTCTGTGTAGTTTCAATGATATCAGAAGGGTTTTTAATTCAGGAAGTAGAACTGGAAATAGAGCAATGACCGCTTGCAACATTACTATTTTTAAACTGGAGTTTGCATGTGAAGTCATCCATTTACAAGCTATATGTCAGAGGTGTAATTTGTAAAAGTTCACATAGTCATAGTAGTCTTCACTACTTTAAATACACAGATGTTTAAAAGAAGTTCATCACATTGAGATGTCTTCCCTATTAAATATTTCTAACTCTACCCCAAAAAATACAGTGTGGTGTTATACAGTGCATATTAATATAAAGCAGAGTTGTATAGTACATGTAATGCTAGTCAATTTAACATGGGAACATAAAAAAAAGAAGACAACAAATCAAAATATACACCACCACCACCCAAGATAATTTAGTCAATTTAGAACAGATTCTGTGAGACTACAGGTCATCTGGAACTTTGGATTTTAAATTGGGTTTTAACACGTTCAATGAATGCTAAGTCTTATGAGATATCAATTTTTTTATTATTATTTTTTTTTTTCAAGGGGTTTCCAGCAAAAAAAGACATTCCAGACTGGTATTTCTATAGTTATATTGTCAAGCAACAATGCCACCAGAGTGCTTTCCTGGTTTTTGACTAAATACACAGTGATTTTGACATAGCATAACTACCATTTGACTCTACCTACCCTTTAACATTAACATTACCACTGAAGTTACATATCACTCTGTTCACTCCCACTCTTCCTGGATATGAAAAGGCTTTCATGAGTCTTTTGATTAAACAAAGAAACAAACAAATTAAACCATACATCATCTCCAATTCAGAAGTGCTGAGATTACTTCCTTACATCAAATTTGCATGAAGTTCTGCTCCTTTTTATGATAACAGAAAATATACCAGGTTTGGTATATTTTCAGACAGAGAAGAAAAAACCTCTCCCTACTTTTCCAATTGTTTTAGAATAAAGATGGATTACAGCATCTACAGTAATAATGGTAATGATAATGATGATAATGATAGTGATAATGATAATGATAATAATAATAATAATAATAATAATAATAATAATAATAATAGAGCACTGAGCAACAAGATTTCCAGTAGTAGTAAGCTATTTGTTAAGCCATCTAAAAACAAAGCATGCTCTTATTTGTCATCCTATTATGGTAACGCTGGTAGACTTGATGGATAATATAAACCAAATTCAGCAGGACTGCATCTCTAATGAAATTCCTATCCAATATTTTTGTGCCTATGTCTTCATGTGCCAGTAATCTTAACACTTAGTTATCTGTTTGTACTGGCCACAAACATTTTTAGATAAAGCCTAATAGGGTCATATCTAGAAAAAAAATACTAGCAGTTATCTTGAGTCATATTAAATATTTTCAAATAGAAAATTCTAACATGAATATAGCAAATTTAAAATCAAATTAAAACCAACCTATCTTGAGGTTCTTTTTTATGATTCTTTTCAAGTTAGCCAAAAAGTTAGAACTGCAAAAAGGGAGAAATAATATTTTATTATACAGAGAGGAAAAGAAAATTAATTAATTAATTTCCAATTTCAGTTAAAATTGAATCAATATAATATTTAATTATAATCCATATAATATGTACATATATATATAACCATGTTTATAATTTTATTAAAAGTATATTTATTTTTATGTGATGTAAGATTTCCCTATTCCTACATATTGGACAAAAACAAGATTTTTTTGAACCTTAAAGCTGAGAAATACTGAAACCAATTATTATTTGGCATTTTCTAATAGACTTCTTGCATATTCGAATATTCTGGATGCAGTTTTAGCTTTCAAACTAAAAAAATAAATCAAATGAAAGAGAGAAAGAGAGATTCTACTATTAAAAATTTAAGGCTGTCTATAAGCTATCTGGCTGTAGTGATCTTTATTTAGTATCACTGAAGCAGCTGCTTATTCAGCAATTTTAGTGAAAGTGGGGATATTTATTTATTTATTTATTTATTTATTTTTTAATTCTAATGGCACAGAAAATGTCTGGAGGCAAAAAAGTGTCCAAAGTTGATTGATCAAAACACAAGGGCTAAAACTAGAGCTAGAAAGCAGAACTATTTCCAGGTTCAGGATATAAGATACTGAAGTCTATTCTTAAGTTTTATTTTTAATTTTAAGATAACTTCACATTTTCAGTTTCTAGGTGATGTTGTGGTCCACAGTTGCTGACATCTATGATGGAACTAAACTTTTCAGCTTTTTTTCCCTGTATTTTTCATATCCAAAATATTACCTTTCACAACTTTTCACATACTGAAAAGATTATGTTAAATTATGCAGTGGATAAAGGAAAAATAAAGAAAAATAAAGGAAGTGGAATGGGAGAATGTGGTGCAAATTTTGAAATATCACATTATTCCCTGCTCAGGAAAAAATAACAAGACAAAGATGCAAAATTTAAATTTTATATATATATATATATATATATATATATTATTATTTTTTTTTAATTTAAAAGTTTACTCAAAGAGGGGGGAAAAAGTCTATTTAAAAAGGTTATTTTGAGAAACACCTTTTCCCAACATTATAAAATGTTACTGGGCAAGAATGTAACTTCTT
This sequence comes from Netta rufina, assembly GCF_964035555.1. Taxonomy (NCBI): domain Eukaryota; kingdom Metazoa; phylum Chordata; class Aves; order Anseriformes; family Anatidae; genus Netta; species Netta rufina. The sequence continues at coordinate 82,465,072 of NC_140124.1, read as the reverse complement.
TTCATCAACTCTGTTAAGCAGGAAAAGAAAGATAGTTTATATCAGTAGTCAAAATGCATGAGGACACTCATTTTTATATATAAAAATGCATGTATAAACTTTTTTATGTCTAAGCAAATAGAAATATATTAATCTAATTATAAATATAAACATAAAGTTATAGTTAAATTTGTTATATTCTTTATACTTTCTTATAGACATATTTCTAGTTGTATCTATTGTAATACTGTATACTACTGTATAGTAATGTATCTATTACTATCTATATGTATATATGTATCTATTATATACTCAGTTATTGTATATGCATGCATATGTATGTGTGCATGCTTGTGTGTGTATATGTGAATGCATATATGACCTTAACAGCTTGAGGCTTTCTGTGAGACTGAAAGAAATTAACACATCTTCATTTTTCTGGATGAAGGAGTTACAGAAAAAAACAGAACAGTTTCCACTGAAGCTCTAGATCTGAGAGGACAACAGACCTCCAGAAATACTAAAGTTGATGCCCATTTCACCCCTGCAGCTCCCACAGATCTGTAGTGTGATGACAGGGCTGAAAACAGGTCTAATGCTAAGCAGAGAATCTGAATATTTTGAGTTTGGGCAGATAACCCACTGCAGTATATAAAGATATAGAATTATAGAATCAGGTAGTACAATGCAAGGCACAATGAGTACAATGAGACAAACTTGACTCATGCAAGTAAATAGACTTACCAACCTCTTTTATATTGTTTGGTAGGGCTACTTCAGAAGTGTCTATTCCATCAAATGAAACACTGAAATACTACAGAGCAAAAAGTATCCACATTTTTTATTAACTTCTAATCAAAGTGAGCCTATAGAGAGTTAAGTGCATTTCTGAAACACCCTATCAAGACAATGCTGACCCCATAGTTATGGTTTAGTAACAGTGCTCTGTTTTGGTGACATATGGGAGAACTGAAGAAGCAAGTTAACAGACAACTATTATTATTATATTTTTTAATGCATTAACATGAAAATGTTTCCAGAGAGGGTAGATAGAACAATTTTGTTATAAAGGAATAATTAAAGATTAATTATACGTTTACCATAACAACATTGTTTCCATCTCTCATTATGTTAAGTTTTTCCTCATCTTGTCAAAAATACTTTATACGATTGTCATTGCAAGGAAACACAAGTTTTAATGAAGATATGAAAATCTTGCCTAAAAGAAAGAAAAGACAACCAGAAAAAAATCTTGAAAGCATCTCCAGAGGGTGAGAGATGCTGCCTATAAATACAGCTGCCTTATGTCCCTTCACAGAAAAAACATAGCAAACTGTTAATTCATCTGCAGTTCAGGAAAATTAGTTGGATGGAAGGAGACTATACTGAAAGAGACAGATGAAGAATTTAGTAGTCATGAAATGAGGAAGGTGACTGTCACTATCATAAAGATTACATCATTGTTTTGACTTCATGGCAAGATCCTCAAGATATAGAATTGTCTAGAGAGGATATTTCTCTATCTTATTGCTCTACCAGATGGGATTATAAAGTTACAGACATGAGTAGGATAACAGTTACAAAAGGATTCAATAATAATCTGGTGGAGATATGTTTAGGAATAAAATCAAGTGCCATAAAATACTAAATAATTGTGACAATAACAATTGACAAAACAAGCGATGCACATTGCAATTAATTGATCGCCACCCACTGATTGATGCCCATCTGGACCCCAAGCAGTGGCACCCTGCCCCCAACCAGCCCTCCCAGCTTTATTGTTCAGCATGACACCATACATTATAGGACATCCCTTTGGCCAGTCTGGGAACCTGTCCTGTTTCTGTCCCTTCCCAGCTTCTTGTGCATCCACAGCTTCCTCACTCATAGGGCTGTTTTAGAAGCTGAAAAGTCCTTGACTAAAACACTGGTGTTTTATCAGTATTATTCTCACTCTAAATCCAAAACACAGCACCATACCAGCTACTAGGAGGAAAATTAACTCCATCCCTGATGAAACCAAGACAGGTTATAAAATCTCTCTAATAAGAAGATTAGTTACTATCCAGATGGCAAATGAATAAATGAAGTCTCCTTTGCAAGTGTCCTGGCAACAGCATTTTCAGGTGAATAAGTTCCCCCAAACAGCCATTCTTCTGAATTTTAATAACCAACTGTCCCATGGTCCTTTGGGACCATGCCAGCACATGCACCATCTATCACTATTAGATTCACTCATCTTAAATTGTGTATAAAATATGTCTTAACTTGTGCAAAAGATGCATCTTCCTGCATCTGCAGGAAAAATCTCTGCTAGATACTTATAGATGTCTTCCCTATACACTACTTGGTCAATTCTCCTGCAGGTGTCTCCAGGGATGGTCAGATTGTCAATCTTGGATGTTGATCAACAGATTGAAGCAAACAAAACTGGAGCATAGCAGGAGATGCCTGAGGTAACCTCTGCGGTTGTTTGAAATTTCAACCTGTATAACTCCTGCAACTGTTAGCAAATGCTTTTCTATGAAACCAGTTAGAATTTCGGTCAGTCCCCTTGCTCGAAGACAGTCCATTTTTTCATCTATCTGAAGAATAGCTGAATTACACACAATACAGGGGACTGAAGACTACGTGTTCTGGGTGCAACACAACAATTATAACTATACGAGAAATTAATTTTTATCTTTCTATCACACTTACAAACTTAAATTCTGTAACTCTTGTCACAGGCTCCTGAAGCTTTTGTTGTTTCCATCGTCCTTTCAAGCAGCTTTTAAGCTTCCTAGTCTAGGTTAGATAACAACAGCTAAACCACAAAACAGTAGATGAAAAACTATCAGAAAAATTCCTCCAAGGCAGTAAAGTCTTCTTGCATGCAGGTGCCTAAAATGGAATTCAGACGTTCATGTTACATATTATGAAAGGTCACTTCAGTATACAACTGCTGAAACAGAGATGCGGTAACAGCAGAATGTTTTCAACGATGTATGTAAGCTCAACTGGATAGCTGAGAAAAATTACAAGGTCCTGCACACATCCTGCTTGAGATGTTCTACACATTAATGTGGCATGAGAAGCTCTATGAGCAATGAAAAGGAAATGTCTGGTTCTGATTCCTCAGAAGTATGTATACCCATGTCAGTAACGTGTACATGAAACAACGTGCGAACATATGATGAAATTGGTAGCAAGTAAATAAAAGTTTTAACTCATTAAAACAATAGACAGACATTAAGAATGGTGTACTTTCTTTTTGGAAGGACTGAATCAAAATTTCATAACCTTTTCACAGTATGGATTTGAGAATTTGAGAAGAGATGTTTAGCTTTTGAGTTCTGGCAGGATCACTCTGACCCCTATCCAGGTCTCTTGAATATCTGCTGAACTAGATTAATTTTCTCCTCCCAACCCTTCGTTCTTGTCTGCAACAATATCACCTCAATTTCCTTTGATGGGGTGTGGAAGCTAGGGGTGATTTCCCAAATACAAAGTTTTCATCTCCTTTATAATGAACTATTACTCTATTTTGATTTTATTTTTGTTGCTGTCCAAAATCAATGTTTCATCATTCTATGACATTGTTCCTATGGATCATAATCCTTTAACCATTCTTACTCTGTGACCAACTGTTTGTTTCTTCTACAACTTGTTTCTGTAAGCAATACTGAAAATATTGTTGTATTATCAGCATTGTTTTAGTCACAGATTCAAAACACAGTATCATACAGTCTCCAATGATGAAAATTAACTCCATTCTAGCCAGACAGAGTAGAGATATAAAGGACTTTTCACCACAAATCTTAAGTCTTAATTTCTAATATATGAATATTTGAAAAGATAACTCAGAAATGAAAATATTTTTGATTTTGTTGTTGTTGTTTTGTTTTTGGTAGGGCTTTTTTTGTTGTTGTTGTTGTTCTTAGTTTCTTTTCATGTGGAAATTATTCTGAAAGTTTAGTACAATCACATCACCAACTATTTATTAATTTATTAATCATAGAAACCATATTGGTTATCATTAAGAAATTAATCAGTAAAGGATTCCAACGTTTGATCTCCTACTGCATTGGAATATTAAATTGAGATTTAAGTCCTTCTAGGAAGACATCACGAGTAACTAGATATCATGAGTGAGGTGTGATTATTAAACAACACAGTCTAAAGAATGTTATATAGGTGGTATAAATAGAGAATTCTCATGTCCTTAATAAATAAATAAATAAATAAGTAAACAATAATAATAATAAAATTCCCTCTTCAACATCTCACTACTTCTTAAAGTCACTGCTCCAAAACCAAACAGCTTTTCTGAAGCACGCAGTACAGCTATCTAAATTATTTTACAGTACTTTCTCATTTTCCAGTTTTTATCCCAGTCTTTGATGATGGTATATACAGGTGTTTTAAGGCTGTATATAATTTTCTTTCTGAACTTACCTGTTGAGGAGAAAAATATATCAGTCCTTATCTTTTTCATGAAAAAGCCTACAGGGATTATACAGCTTCCAAAAGCTCTTGAAATCAACAACAAGTATGTCAAACAACTCCACAATATTAGTCAATTTCCCTTCCACTTTTCTTACTTGTCAGAACAAAAGAAAAGTTGGGACCTTGAAATTAGTACCTTTACAAGTATCTACAAATTCTATGTTAAATTTGGATTAAATCCTTGAAATTGTTTTCATATAATCAGGTAAGACATATTGGCATTTTTAGTCTACAGCATCACAAATTCCAGAACTTTCATCCAGACAGCTATGCGCTGTTATCTACAAAGATTGTTAAGAGATTGAAAAATCTATTATATGAAGAAGGGCTGGACTAGTGTGTCCAGTTCTGGTTTCCCCAGAACAAGAGGAACATGGAGGTGGAAAGAGTCCAAAGAAGAGCCATGAAGACTTTCCTGGGCAGCCCATTCCAATGCCTTTCAGCTTCTTTCAGCAAAGTTCTTCCTAATATCCAACCTAGAGAAGCAGTATAGTCTCCATCCCCTGAGATACTCAAAACCCAGCTGGACACAGACCTAAGCAACCTGCTCTGGGTGACTCTATTTGAGCAGTAGTGCAGGACAAAATTACCTTCAGTAATTTACCTTCCAACTTGTGATTTTATGATTTTGTGATTTTATGGTTTTCACTTTGTTTCCTTCATTGCTTTCCCTTACATCCTACAATACCTGAATTTAGTCCAATGTTTGATTTTCTTCAGGCTGCAGCTAAGTCTCCCAGAACAAAACTTATACTTTGTTACAGGGAACTCTTTGGTTTGCGTACGCATATACATAAGACACACATTGACATGAATTTATATTTTATTTTGGTTCAGTCTTCATAATAAATTGAACTATATCTTTCAGTTAGCTTTGAAAAGGAGGTAGCCTAGAACTACCAGAGCCTGAAAGGATAAAAAAATACAGTTCAGCTCCTTGTGTTCCTTAGTGTTTCTTTCTTTCTTTTTTTTTTTTTTTTTTTCCCTCACCCTCTCTGGATCCTTCCTGTAGCTGACAAGTGATAGCCTTTGAAGCAAGTGTCACTGTTGATCTGAGTACTTGCCACCTTTCAGATAAATGAATTCTCTAGCAGCCCAAGTGCACAAAGCCTGCAATTGCTTCTGCCCAGTTCCTGTTCACTTGCCAAAGGCATGGCAAGTGCAATCACCGCTTAATAGGAGAAATATAGCTTACGTTAAACTGTCAAGAAGGCATTGTTTTAAAATGAACAATTCCAACACTTTTTTTCACATGTACTGCTTAAAGATATTATGGTATATAAATACCTATTTCTGTCACACAGCAGTGACAGAAATATTCATTATATTCATTTATATATACTTTATATTCATCCTGTCTTTTTCTATAGAATCTGAAGACATGAATAACTGAAAAAACTATGACAATGAGCCTACCAGATTTAACCAAATATTTCATTTTCAGGAACACCAGGCGGAACACCTTTTAAACCTGTTCTGATCAACGAAATTAGGTTGCACATATTAGATTTTGCAGGGTGGTGGGCTTTGTTTATTTGTTTTTGTGTCTTTGATTTTTTTTCTTTTTAGTGGTGACTTTAGGATTATTTTCTAAAGTCTGATACTGAGTAATTCAAACAGATACTGAGCACTAAGATCAATAACTAAATAACAGTGTGTATGCCAAATAAGTATTAGATACCATACATGCATTATTCTTGATGATAATGAGAACTAAGTTTAATTTGTCAGTCCATTTGGCAGATCATTTATTCCCATCTCCTTTTGTGTCAATTTTTCTTCCTATCTAAGTCACATGATGCCTTTCTGAGACCTCCAGATTTTTTAATCAACAGGTTGAGATGTTCATACAATTTTCCCTGAGCAAGCAGTGGAATTGTCAATTAGTGGTGGCAGGTATTTTGAAAACATTCACATTGGGTAACATTTGTTTTTGCTGTATATTTCCTACTAGCATCTTAGGAAATAAATCACGTTCTGCTTCTATAGCATAGAATTATTCAGTACAATTTTTTGTAAAACATATACCACAAATAAATGCAGAGCTCTCCATAATGCTTCAGAAAAGCACAGACTAAGCATATTAAGTGAGAAAGTATCATCTTCTGACATTATTTCACTACTTCATCCCAACTGCAATGATAATACTACCATTAAGTCTCTGGACCTGAGTAACCCTTTTCTTTCAGAGCACCCAATTTGTGAAGAAATGTAGTTTGTTTTTCATTCATTGAGGTTCAAAATATGTGGATTGTGCTCAAGAACCTGTAGGAAGGCAAGTCATTATATTACATTGATTACAGTTATTGTTCTTCCATCTCTATGCTGACACCTGTCCAAACCAAAGATCTGGGAAACAATAATTGGTCTGAGCATAAAGCTGAAAGTCAGAAGTTTTATTGAATGTGGTGAAGGAAGACCAAGCAGACCAATTGTACACTCTTTGCCTAAAAATTCAAGATGTTTCTTTTTCAATTCAACATTAATAACAGTAGTTGAAGCATGACCTAATCTCAGCACTATCATGTACAAACTAATGACAGAAATTTAAGTGTTAATTTCATTATAGTAGAATTAAGTGTAAAAAATGCTTGACATGACACATTTTTTCCAGTTTCAGTATTTCCCTACTCCAGCAAGTTGTAATGCAGTTCTCTTTAAAATTAAAATAATTTTAATCTGCAGTAACAACTTCAGTTCTTTTGCTATTAAATGTTCTCTTGACGTATTAGAAATTGAGTACTCAAATATGAAACTGTTTAAATTTAATCATACTGAGTTACCAATACTCTGTACTACAGAGCTATATGCACAGTGAATAATTCTGAAGCATAGTTATTGTGCAGAAATGCCCAGATTGTCAGGGCAGTCTTCCTTAAGCAAAAACATATTTTTTTTAAACAAAATTAAAATATGTCTGGACAAGCTAGGGAAAGACATACACAACTCAAACCTGAAATTTAATGTCCAAATATTTCCTGAGCAGTTCTGCTCTAGTTGACTCAGCTCTGAGTTGAGGGGATTGGACTAGATGGTCTCCAGAACTCCCTTACCACCCAAGCTATTCTGTGACTCTGTGAAAAAATGAGTGTCAGATGTAATGACTAATTCTGACAGTATATCTAATTCTCTAAGACTAATGTAAGTTAAATTTCTACAATTGCAGTACTTGAGTAATTGAGTACCTGAATGTTATATACTAACTTGTATGTCACTGTACCTTATAAAAATAACCATCTGTATTCCTTATGTAGCCTATCAAGAAAAAAAAAATAATGCCAAAATGAAGCAAGTAATGTCCATAACACCACCACATCCCCAACACTGTATTAGCTTATTAGCTGTATAAGAGAATTTTTGATCTGCATACCGAAGGCCTGGTGGATTCAAAGGAACTTCTCAAGGAAAGGAAACAATCTGGGCAGCCAAGTGGAAAAACAGTGCTTTTTAGGCACAGCTGAAGGATTCATGCCAGTTCAATATATCAATAAGAGAAATCTACTTAACAAAACCTTTTTTTTTTTTTTTTGGTGACAAAAAGGCTAAAGAAAAAAAAAAGTAAAGGAAAGAAGTACATCTGGAAACTTTATTGAAAATGGATTTAAATTCTTCTCCCTAATATAGTACTAAGGATAAATGTTAGTGGTAGGAAAGGGAAATTATACTCTGCTGAATTTGTTCCTGTTATGATTAAAAAATGCCAAATGATTTCCTTTCTCTTGAATAAAAAATAGAGACTATATTGTTAATGGGAACTTCTTTAAGTATTTAAGTTAATTATTATCAAATATTTGCCTGAGGCATTTCAAAATTATTGACAGCAAAAGAGAAATTTGTTAGTTAAACTTTGCATTGCCAGACTTGGAAATATTTTGGGTGTAACACATGACCTAGAACATATAATCAGTTTGAGAAGTATTCAGATGTTCTTATATGTTTCTCATATTAAATTAAATTCCCTTTAAACAAGAGCAAATAATTCTGTGTTTCTTGGGCACCTTTTCCTGAAGCTTACAAAAAAATCCTTATATAACTTGTATGTAAGTTCTGCCAGAAATCGTATGCAATTCATTCCTACATATATACCAGGGCTTCCCCAGAACAAAACCAGGAAGCTGCCTGTTATTCTTATGCCTTTTCTAGACATGCTAGTTTTACAGTGTTCTGCCAAGTGACATTCTGACTTCTGTCAAATCAGAAGCACTTCAAGTCAATCTCAAGTATGAAAATTTGTTCTCTAAATCCATACAAATAGACTCATTACTTATTGCAAAAAAAAAGTTTGTGTCACATTTTTGTTAGCTATTTATACTCAATGAAATGAATGTTTAGTATACTACTATGAATATTAGAATAAATTTAAAATATGCATCTTCACATTCATGGAAATATACAGAATTGGCTTCATCCAGCAGCATAGGAGTACACTAGGAGTACATAAGAGTAGACACGATGCTGTCTATACCTGCAGCAATTCATCAGAAGTTTCTAGTAAGTAAGGTACATTCCATCTGTCGTGCTGATTCTGACTAAATTATTCTGGGCTATTTTACAATGTATCTGTAAGCTACAGAAAATGAAGAATACCAATAATTTCTTAGTCATTAGGATCATAAAAAAAGACTAAGAGCTAGATAATCTACAGATAGATAGCTAATGTAAGATTTAGGATTAACTAAGGTCCTCAATTTCAAAGCTCCTTTCTAAAAAAACCCTAAGTGCTGTCTAAACCTAGAAACACTCGGACACTTGCACATTAGAGTATAGTTCCTCTGAGCTGTGATGCTCAGATTGGTGCAAAAGCAAAGATGGAAGATTCCTGAGGATGGATATGGAGAAGTTCCTGTTCTTTTGCATAGAATAGTAGCTTGCTCAACACAGCAATGATAGAGTAGCCTGTGTAAAATGGGAAGACATCACCAAGAAACAGAGAAAAAAATTGTAGAAGTACCTAAGTTTCTGCCTAAAAACATGCCTATAAAACAAATTGTTCCTATTTGTATTTGGAATAACAAAAATGTTACAGAGAGGACCCTGATGAGGATGAGAAGCAACACTGGGAGTGTCAGGGCTGCACGGCTTCTACCAAACCTCTCCAGGGCCATACAGACACATCCCTGTGAGTAACCATATGAGTAATCAAGAAATGACAGCAGTATTGGGAGAGAAACAGGAAAAAACTGTCCATGGAAGAGGTAATGTATGTGTGTGTATTGGATATGTTTAGACATGAAACCTAAACACACCTTGACCTATCATAATTAAGAGGATAGTTGTAGCTACGCTATAAGCAATCCTTGCATTATTATTTTATTTGTTTATTTATTGGTAGATTTAGAATTAAAAGTTATATGTTATGAAATCTGTGCCCAGACTTTGTATTTTCCAAACAGTGAAAAAGGGGCTCCCTCATCTCTCTAGCTTGTTCTTTCAATACATATGAAATTGTTCTTTGCAGTAACCTTGAGAGTACTTCAGAGGCTATTGTCAGGTCTTCTGAGGCCATGTGGCAACTTGGGCTGAGCAGTAAAATGAATGAATACATATTTTTGTCATTGTTTATGATGAAGAAGCTATACTGTTCTTACTCTTTTATTTATTATTTCATTTTTATTTTATTTTATTGGTACTCTTTAATGTCTACTGTATTCAAAGCCTGTGCAAAGTATGTACACAGACATGTCTAAGACTAATACAGGATTTTCTGTTGAGGTCCCACAACAACAACCAAAACCCAATGCAACTGCCTATCAAAGCATTAAGTTCCCTGCTAATCACAGTATCCAGCGTTTATACCATCAAGACTGTAACAATTCAGTGGTTGAAATACTTTATAAGCTAAGGAAATCAAATGGTTCCGGTACCTTCAGTTAAGACAGTTTTATGATCTGCTCTCTGTTCTGGCTATCTTCTATGTACTTTAAAATCAGAGAGATGTGTAAAAATTCCTAGAAATAGAAAACAAAGTCAAGACCTCTCTCTCATATGAGTATCCTAACAAAGTCATGCTCCAGTCCTCATCAGTGAGCTTTAAATGTTTTATAAATCATGGATTGAGCAACAGCCCCTTGAAAGAGATATAAGCTATACTTTAAAATTCGTCAAAGCATAGATACCTCTATCATTTAATTTCTCTCAGTAGTTTGACAGATGCACTTTTTGGGAGAGCAGATATCTGAAACCATTCTTTATAACTAAAACAGATGGAAAATTTTCAGTAAGCCATAATTACATTTCCCAGTGGCTAGCTGTAGGCACCTTTCTCTGTACTCTAGTGTTTGTTTAAGATCCTTTTCTGAAATGAAGAATAACTCACAAGTTAGTTTAAGTAACAAGAAAAGCATCTACTACTCTCAGCTAATCTCTAAATTACCTTTCTTTCCCCATGAACCTGTTGTTTTTCAGCAGCAATCGGTTAGCCACATGTCACTGGTTTACCAGCCACCTTCTGGCTGGTAAATTTATCATCTAGCTTAATTGTCACTACTCCCTGTCTCTGCTAAGGTAATCTAAAAATCCTCTACAGTTTCTTTTAATAACCAGGACTCTAAAGGGAAATTTGAAGCAGCTAACAGAGGTTAGCTATCCATTCAGCCTCTGAAAGAGGAAACCTAAAGACAGGCTGGATTGACAGCTCAAGATAATGTTTTCTGCTTCAGTTCCCTGACTTGCATTTGCCTGTCCAAGCATTGTGCTCCCAGTGAACTTAGGCAGTCAAGGCACACAGGCTATAGTTCTGGTCTTTAGACTGTGAAAGACACTCAAGTTCAGCAAAGCATGTTCAAATGTTCCACTAACCATACCTATTTGTATACATATATCTTCTATAAATTCTTACATGGTCATTTTACGAACCAGAGGAAAAAAGAAAAAGTACTTCCAGAAACCATCATCAGTCCAAACAGTTTAGAGAATACCACAATGAAGAAATATATCTAAAGACGTTTTGCAAATTTAATATGGCTTAGTCAACATGCAAAAGAAGATAGTGAACTTAATATATATAGGTTACATTTCCATTTCCATTACTGTCCTGGACAAAACATCCTTGACTTGGGGAATTTCACTTTATTTGATTTATTGCCAGTTAACATAATCTTTTAACTACTGAATTGGGTACTGAGGAAAAATAGACATACAACTTACAGTCACCTAAGATAACAGTTTTCCTCTCCCCTCTACAGCCTCAACTTCAGTTCAATACCTTTCTTTCCCCTAGAAAGTCTCCATTCCCACAGTTTTCAGCAGTCAGCTCTGCCTTAGTCTGCCAGGCTGCAGGGGTATTATGGCTCCACAGTCCCTCAGACCTCTTGTAGTACTACATCTTCCAAGAGCACATCTTCAGCTCTATTCCCAGCAATGTCTCCTTCCATGTGTCTCCTGCACTTCCTCCTTTCGTTTCTGAGGAAAAAACAAACAAACAAACAAACAAAACTTTTAACATCTCCTTGCATATTTCCTGTGAAGGTTCCTACATCCTGCAGCTACTGACCTTTCTCACTGATGTCTGCGAAGTGGTGCCACATGGTCCTTAGACTGGTTGAAGTTTTGGTCTGCAGTTGGCTGTTTCTGTCTGTTTCCAACTCATCTGGACCTGGCTGTGACTATTAGTTCTTGACCTTTTCCCATAGAAGACACCCTGCACCTCCTGCTACTTAGCCAGTTATGCCCAAAAGTTGGCTGCCTAGGAAGCAACAGGTAAAAGACTATCATGTTTTTAAATAAATATGGACAAGTATTGATCTACTCTGGAATTACCAGGAAATTAAATATTCCCCAGTTACAGGTGCAGGTCTCTTCTGGAATGCCAGTTTTTCTGACATCATTGAAAAGGTTTTTTATTAATGAACTCTAAATTAAATCATTTTTTCTTCCTAGATTTTTCTATTAACCTCTGAAGAAGGTTAAATAAGAAGCAGGGGGCCAGAATATTTTGTATCATAGCATCCTTGTATCTTTCAGCTGCCTTCTGAACATATTTCAAGCTAAACCTTCTCAAAGGCTTTTCCACAGGTATATTTACCACCAGGCCCTAAATAGTTGATATTATGCATGATTTTTATTAAACATGAAAGACTTTCAAATTAATTAGACAGTTGATTAGTTGGTAAGCCTGTTTGTCATTGCTATCACCCCCAACATTTTTCACTGCATAACTGATAAGTTAAATACCTGATTATACTGAAAGTTAATTGGTTTTTAATAGAGCATCTGCAGGGGAAAAAAAAATAATAATAATAAAAAAAAAAAGTTGTAAGCACCAAGGTATGTGCCAATCAAAACATAATGGTTTTTAACTGGAGAAGATTAACACATACTACTTCATAAGGTTTGAACTTGCCTTCCTTCTCCCTGAAAGTTACTTGAAAAGATAAAATTCTTACCCGAATGGGTACAGTTTGGATAAGATTCATTACTTCTTCCTGCCAGTCCTACTTACACAATTGCTTTCATACTGTTTCTTTAAATTCAGTGGGATTTTACATCAGGGTAAAGTGATCAAAACTAATATAAGGCAATTCATTGTGCACAAACTGTTTACCTTGGAAGAGTTTTTGAGCAGTACCTAGCAATACCAAGAAGAAAACAGGAAACAGAAAATTAGCTGTTTATCTTTGAAGAGAAGAACAAATATCAAGGCTAAAGATGCATTTCTAGTCCTAAAATGAAGCAAACAAGGCTTTTTTTTTTTTTTTTTTTTTTTTTTCAGGTGGGAATAAAAGAGGTAGAATAGCCTTATTCTTTAAGAATCAGAGGTATCGGTTCTGAGCAGGATATTTTTCAGTAATTTTTGAAATTATTACAGGTCTTAGCAACTGACAGAATTCTGTTTATTTAAAATATTCTTAACCATGATATTTGTAACTCTTATAAGGTTGTAGCTTTGTGATATAATTCTTATAAGAATTCATTTCAATAAATACAGACTTTAAAAAACACATTTTTTATGTTAGGTAGCAACATACTGGAACATGGAATATAGTTACATAATAAGGACATTAGGGTTAAAGAATTTCATATTTATTATACAATTCTTAACATTAAATATCCTGTAGAAGTACGGATTTCCTTCACTGCATATCTGGATCCATACTCCCACGCACATTCACTCTACCTCTATCCACGCTAGAAGAGTTTAATATTTCTGCACCTTTATGTATAAATTCTCTTCTACCTTCTACTCTTGCATTTCCAGCTTTTACATTTTATTATTATTTTTTTTAATCAAGTTTCTGTCTTGATCCCCGCTTTGTTCTTTTATATTGTCTTTTAATTTTTGGAACCCAAATTTTTCCATTTCCTTAAGTACTGCTGTTCTTAGATTTTAAAATGTCATGTTGTTTTATCTTGATTAGTGTTCAGAAAACCAAAATGTTAACTAAATGCATTACAACATCAATATTGCTCTCCTATCTAATACCAGCCATAGATATTCAGTCTTGGCATTTTTGATGTTATCTTGTTAAAACTCTTGGTAGAAGAAATCTGTTATTTTCCTGAAATTGTTCCCCTGACATCAAATAACACCAATTTTTCAAAGCCAAGCAAGCCTTTAATTATTTTTATATGCCTGCTTTATTTTCAAATACATAATGTAGTTAGTTATCTAAATGATCCATTCTTCTTCTCAAAAGAAAAAAAAAAAAAATAGCCTTAAGAATACCCAGGTCATTTCAGTGAAGCATGTTCTCATAGTTAGGTAGGACTCTCTACTAAAGAAGTTACATCATCTTAATGGAACAGGTAAACAGGTATAACAGGGATTAGGCACACATTAAAGATTTATTCTAGTGTTTTCATTACAGTTAAAAGAATAGAAATCTACTTACGGTGCTTTTTATCACTTTCATAGAATCTCCTGAGGTCTACTAATACCAGTGATATTCTTGTCAGTCCAAATTGTCTTAATTGCAAAGTTAAGGTTCTGGCATTCTGAAAAAGTTGATGTTTCTATGAGAATACTTCAATGTGTGTAGTTAAGAACCTGATAGCATAACAGGTGCTCATTCTGGAGAAAGAAAAAAAAAAAAAAAAAAAAAGAAAAAAGACAGCTGTCTGTTTCTTATAAGCCTTTGCTTCTCCAAGTACTGGTAGACCTAATAGGTATTATCACAGTGATAGCGTTTGTAGTGGCCTTCAAGAGTACAAGAACAAGATGATTGATAAGGTTTGAGAAGTACAGATGGTACCAGAGACATCAAGGGTAAAAACATCAGCCATAAAATAATAATAATAATAATAATAATAAATAAAAAGTTATTATTAAAGAAAAGCAACCTTGAGAACTTTTAAGAGCTGGGATGAGCTGGGATGAACTGTTTTAGGGCAATAGGAAATGAGCAAAAAACATATCCCACATGCATAAACATCCTTATACAGTGAAAACACAAAAGACATGATCAGAAACAGGAATAGTGCTTCCATAAGGACAATGGTGTCCATCCCCAGCAGAACTCTTTAATCTGCATTAAAATATTTTTTCTTTCTTGTTCTAAACATAGATGGTGGACATGCTGGTACTAAGCCCAGCACCAGAACAAAAAGTATCAACAGAACTGGAAGTAAATTCTGCTTATCATTTGAGATTCAAACCTGCTTTAGAAGAATTAGAGCCACAACAGATTAGAATACATAAGAACATCACAACTCCTACAATAAAAAGACCAAAGACAGAACACAGAGAGAAAGAGTTCTGCAGCATTCTGTCCCCCAGTTGAACCTGATCAATACCACTACTTAAGCATCAGCAAATCTTTCTTCTCCTTTTGAAAGAGAAAGCAGCACTTGTAGTTTTACCATTCATCACATTTTCCTTGTGCAACCCAGCAATTACTTACTACTATAAAACTTGTATTAGCATATTAGAACATTAAAATGCAGAGCGCATTTTTGTTTACTGTGTGTATATGTATGAATGTGTATGTGTAATATATGTGCTTCCTGCTCTAGACTTGTCACACAAAGTGGCAGATACTGTAACAGCAAATCAGAATAAGCTCAGATGTAACCTAGCTACTTAATAGAATGAACAGTTGATGCAGAAAGCTGCACATTCTCTGGTGAATAACCTAAAAATTCTCTGGTTGCATTAGAGTTGGCATTTATGTAATTATTCATTCTATCCCATAGTCTTTCATGAAAGGACATAGTGCCTAGTTCTTAGATACATGCACTATATATCTTAAAAGACACGATACAACAGGAGCCAAAAGCAGACAGTGTTAGTCAGTTCATAGTTCTCAAGAACTAAAACAGGATTTTTTTCCAGCAGCATCTGAAATCTATGTGTCTTCTGGAATTTACACAACTTCAGGCTGCAGGAAGGCATTTCTAGAGACTTGATTATACTTAAGAGTTGGTACCTATTAAAGAATTGAAATATACTCTTGTTTTTCTTTTTTATCGTATCTAGAGAATAGTAGTTTTGCTGATTCTTTGTTTAGCTTCCAAATAGTTCAAAAATTCACTGTGGAACAGTGAACAGAAGACTAAGGCAGTCTACGCAATAAAAGAAATAGGTACCTATATTTAGGAGTGTTTCTTCACTAAATAAGAGAGGGACAAAAGCATGACATGGGTTTTCTGATCTCATTTGCAGACTCAGGGACATGAATTCTATCTCCAGTTCTGTGCTAAGCAGCCTATTTCTCCTTATGGTTAAAAGCTTATTTCTCCTTTATGGTCTAATCATAATGACCCTGTCTTGCAGGGGACAGAGAAGCACTTCATACCTCACCATGATACACATATGGCGAAGTACCAACACAGCTCGTGGGTTCAAATTTATGTGTGCAAAATGCTGCTTTATGGTGAAAGAGATTAAACACTGGAATAAGTTGCCCAGAGATGTTGTGGAAACTCCATCTTTGGTGATATTCAAAGCTCAACTGGATATAGCCCTGAGCTACATGCTTTAGTTAACCCAACTTCAGCAAGAATATTGGTCTAGATGACCTCTGGACATCCCTACATACCTTACCTGTTCTGTGATTCTGTGTAAGATTAAAGGGCCTATTTTTTTTCATTTTAATGTGAATTCAAATACCCTAGCCAATTCAGAGAAAACATTGTATCTAGAAGAACTAGAAATATCTACATAATGTCAATGAAACCTCACCTACAAGAGGACTCGTGATTTTTTTTCCAATTTTAAAAACTGCTATCTGATCAATATAGAGATATGAACCTCACTAAATAAACCTTGTAAAAGATTTGTTATGATATTACTGCACAGTGTCCTCATGAAGACCTTAGCCTTCTCAGAAGAGAAAGCTACAGCTGTTGAATCAGTAATTCTAAAAGAAACTTATTCATTGACTCCAGTCCAGTGAGCAAGAATGAAACAATACATCTAACAAATCAGTGTTTGGCTGTCATTCTAAGAAGACAAAGGCAGTAAGCTGACAACTTCAGAAACAGCAGAGTAAACCTTTGAGAACCTCTTGGCTTAAAACCAAGCATAACCAATCAAACAGCTGTGCAAATATACTCACAAGTCCCATTTTACTTGACAGCTCCTAGCAATCAAGAAACGTGGCAAAAAGAACCATCAGAATGAAGATTTGCTCACTGATATCAAACCAGCTTTTGAGAATGACTGTCAGCTACCTTATGTCATAAGGTTGGAAAGGAAGATGAGATAATGATAAACTCTTTTCTGCTTAGACAATAATCAATAATTGCTAAAAATGAAAGCATATATCTGTAGAATGTTTTTGCTTGTGTTTTTTCCCTTGTTTTGTTTGTTTGTTCCTCCCTCCTAATAAATAAATAAATAAATAAAATTTTATCAGCATCAGCCTCCCTCAATACAAGAAACACTTCTCTGTTTTTACATTTTGAGCCATGATGATTCTTTCCCCTTTAAAATTATAATTGTCCTCTCACTTCCAAATTTTAGAAACAGGTACGAACATTTTATTTTACTTTTTTCTCTCTTTCTGCAAAGGGAAATTTAATCTCCTAATTGGAACAAGAGGACTGGCTACAGAAAGAAACGCAAGTGCCCGACAGCAAGGCTCCAAATAAGGTTCCAAATCTTCCTACCAGTAGGTGGAGCAAAAATGTCATTAATGTAGAGGCAAAGTCTGAACTATATCTGCAGTCACCAATAGAGTGTATTCCTTTTCCATTCTGTTTTCTATTTGCTCAGTCCAAGGAAGATAGCCTAATGCCTCTTGTTTTTATCCAGCCTTAAGAGTAAAGGGGGTATTCTGTCTGATATGGCTTTCAGAGGCACAACACAGGAAAAAATAAATGCTCTGCCATTTTCTGCTCTCCTACTTGCTTGTCTTCTCTGAGCATGTTGGGAGAAGGACTGGGAATGCATCACAGCACATCTTTGCATGTATATTCATGGACTTCAGTTTAGCTGGTGGTTGCTTTCCTTGTAGTCCTGAACTTGGTCCAATTGATTATCTCTTCGTCCTTTAGATTTGTCATGCATGCTGTTTCATTTCCCAGAACAATGTTGTTTCATGCCACACCACAGATAATACACACTCACTGAACATAAACTTATTTTTCTATGCTGATTTTATTTATTCAGGGATGTGCTTATGCTCATGACAAAAGCATGCTACAAAATCATATATCTTTCAAATGCACAGCCTCAAACCTGAAGCACCTCAACTGTTTTTATTCAGACTGTATTCAAGAGTACCTTAGACAGACTACCTTATACTTTAAAAGATCTTGAAAGCATCTTTCAACTTCGTTATGCTTCTGTAAGCTATGGATTAATGGGAATCAGCATGGGACTTGCTACACAGAGAGGAATACCTACAGGAATTAACATTTAAACCAAAAACTTTACAATGAAAAGCTTTGTCATCTCCTGACAGAATCATGCCCGCTGTTTCTATGATTCACAACAAAACATGGCTTTATATTAAATCACAGCTGAGCACCAGGATGCAGATATTCAAGATGGCCTTTCAAAAGGACATTGCAACTTATCATCAGAGAAAAATGTAGCTAGAATTTTATTATTGGTCATTAGGAAATTCCAGCAGCACCCAGATATCTCCAAACTCAACATGACCAACTTTAATTCTCTTACATTAGGATCTTCAGCAAATAACTTTATTGTAGTAATTTGTGTCAATTTGGGGGTCAGTTTGAAAAGTGTTAATTGGGGCAAATTCACTGAATTTATTAGTGATTTAGTTTCTTCATCAGTTAATGTTAATTTCGTCTAACTTGAAAGACATCAATTCATTTTTGTTCCATTTGTCTGTGTCTATTAACAAAAACAGACCTCTTCACAAGGCAGTATTTAGAGACTTTCTAACTGAAAGAAATAACACTGAGAGAAATTCTTTTAGAATTTTAATTACACAGTGAAAGTTAATTTTTAGTGTTTCTAAAATACAGGGCACCCAAGACTAAAAATCTCAGATCTGTTGAATTACTACCCCAGAAAAGCTCAGGTGATTTAGCACAACTTAGACAACCTTCTGATTTTCATTTTATTATTATTTTCACATGGAATCAGTACCGAAGCTAGTTAAAGTTTACTTAACATAAACCAGTTAAAGAATGTTTAATAAATTACTTTTGTTAATACTATATAAAAAAAAAAAAATGTCAGCACCAGCAGATTCACCTAGGAAGGGTATACAAGGTATCTGTTTGGCACCATTTGCTTAAGCACTTCCTATGTGTTAATCATATGGATAAAATTTAACTGTGATTTGGGATAAAGGTTGACAATTGCACTTCAAGAGTTTACAATTTAGTATAGGAAGAAAAGACAGTCAGATCAAGGTTTCTTGTTTCCCTCCCCCTCTTCCCCCCACTCCCCCCTTCAGTCTTGGCTATGTGAAATTATGCACAGGAAAAAAAAATAATCCCAAATTAGTGTTTTAATGATACCAGAAAAGATCATTAAGAATTTTACAAGCTCTTTCTGTCAAGCCACATGTTTAAGATTCCATACTTATATGTTCAAAATTCAAAACTTGGTTCTGTAAAGCTTTGTGATCATTTCCTCAGCTATAAAAGAAGATAGTAAAGGACCCTCATGTACAGTGAGTTGAAATAAATTGTTAATGTAAGCATTTTAAATGAGGATTCCATGATTTTAATAGCAAGTTCACTCCTTATTCTGCCCCCTCCCCCCCAGTTCCCCATCTTGGAAATATATACCCTGCTAGTCTTTGCTCCCACTATCCCACTATCTGAAAATAGCTCCTGACCTGTATTTTCATTCACCTGTACTTGACAGAGCAGTGACATTTCACTTTCTCAGTTTGTAAGCAAGTAGAAAAACTTAAGGGGGTTCTCATATACATCCCATATTTAATGTAAAATAGATTAACATAGGAAAAAGGAAAATATGAAATACTGATAAAATGTCAGAATAGAAATACAAAAGACATTATTTGAAATGGCTCTCTCAATATTTCTTTGAAACCTGACTTACAGTGAGTATCTGTAAGTATGTGAAGTAAGTATCTGGAAGGATTCTTTTTATAAGAATTCATCTTATATTGTCCATAATTTTCAAAAGTGAACATGGCCAAAAGTTCTCTTCAAATTTAGCCTTAAAAAACAAACAAACAAACAAACAAAAAGCCTTACTGAATACAATCCTAACAAAATAACATAACAAAAGAAGTAGTTAATATATTTTACTCTAGCTAACACAGTTAGTATATTCCATTAATTTTAAAATGTAAAGGGACTTAGTTATGAAGTTAGAGAATACAGCACCCCTCAGGATACCTTCTTTGGATAAATTCTTAATCTCATTTGTCCTTTTCGTATTTGTTAAGAAATACCAGAATAATACAAATAAACCTTGAGAGTTCAACATCTCGTAGCAGAGGTTGCTGTCCAGCAGCAGTGGAAGGGAGATATCAGCAGGGAATGTTTTTGCTCATCCCTCCCTCCCGCCCATTGCTGCATGCTCAGAGAAGTTTATCAGATGAAATCCAAGATGAGGCAAAGACAGCAGATGAGTATAGCAATATTACTGCTGAGTGCTGGGAAGTTCTCCACCATAAACCTATTCACACATCTCTGGGTAGCAGTGGGATGACTGGAGTTTGCCTCATATTCCAGGACACTCTCAGACAGGAGGTTGCTTCATTCTTTGTCTGCAGATGTGAATCTTCTTGATGAATGAAGGGGACTTCTGTGACATGGAAAGCTCATATTTGGTATTGTGTGTGTGGTATCACATATCCCCCTTTTCTTTTGTTTGTAGCCCCATCTGTCAACATCCTACCAAAGCCAAAGAATTCTGTTTGCAGTCTCCTCCTAGCCCTGCCCTGTCCAACCATTCACAGCACTGTGGTAAGAAGCTGAGGCAGTGGAAGGATTATTCCCATTTTTTTAACTTGGTATATATCCTAGTTTCAGCTAGGATAGTGTTAGTGTTCTTCCACTGGTATGGTGCTGTGTTTTGGATTTAGGATGAGAATAATGCTAAAACCAATGTTTTAGTTGTTGCTGAGCAGCGCTTAAACAAAGTTAAGGATTTTTCAACTTCTCTTACAGTCCTGTCAGCAAGGAAGCTGTGGTTGTACCAAAAGCTGGGATGGGACAGAACCAGGACAGCTGACCCAAACTGGCCAAAGGGATATCCCTTTGGTGTCATGAATATGAATACAACTGAAAGGATTGGCTAGGGAGGGACCTCCCTAGCCGATCCCCCACAGCTTGGGGTGTGGCTGGGCATCAATAAACAGGTGGTGAGCAATTGCATTGCACATAAATTGCTTTGTATATTATTATTATCCCTCCATTTTTTGTCTTATTGAACTGTCTTTATGTCAACCCATGAGCTTTTACCTTTTTTTTTTTCCTGATTCTCTTCCCCATCCAACTCTGGGGGGACAGGGGGAGGGAAGGGCAAGGGCAAGGGCAAGGGCAAGGGCAAGGGCAAGGGCAAGGGCAAGGGCAAGGGCAAGGGCAAGGGCAAGGGCAAGGGGAGTGAGCAAACATCTTTGTGGTGCTTAGCTGCCTACTGGGCCAAACCACACTATACTTTTTTTAAATAAACCATCAAACTTCAAACAAAGAAATAAGCAAACAAAAAATGTCTTCCTTGAATACTTCTAAACAGGAAGGCATGATGACAGGAATGTTCCAGTCACTGTTTTCCACTTCCTTAGACTTCAACCTTTTAACCTTTTCTACAACAGAAATGCTTTCATTTAACTAGCATAGAACATTAATAATGTTCAGCTAATACTGTCTGAATAAATAAGGAAGCAGAAACACTGAATTTGCCATTACCAAGGACAGCACTCTATTATGTGTGATGGGATTTATTACTGAAAAATTACTTCAGTGTATTCTATGTAATTCCTTCCCTTCAGGAATTTATTTTAAAAATAATGCTTTCTTTCTGAATTACAGTCACTTTTGCCATCCAGTGGAACTTCTGCTTTCCTTTCTTTTAATGAAGTTTGAATCACACAAGCGTCAGTAAAAATTAAGCTAAGAGAGCCTTAAACAAATGCAATTACAGTCAACATACAAAGGATGAACTCCTGACAGCAATATGCATTAGAGTTAACTTCCAAAAGCAAACACTTTTCTGTAGTGCATACTCATAGTGCTTAGTTTCAAACCCTTTAAAAATATCTGGCTATCTAGTGGGTGGCATCCCTGCCCATGGCAGGGGAATTGAAACTAGATGACCTTTAAGGTCCCTTCCAATCTGAGCCATTCTGTGTTTCTATGATAAGTTTATAGTTCCTTTACATGTTAATGCCTTGTTTCACAAACAGCAGTTTGAAGAGAACCAAGAATAATTGTTAGGTAATTTTACAGGAAAACAAAACAAAACAAAACAAAACCTTTCTCCTGCACATAGGCCTTTAACATTCTACTTATATTGGCACAGTGGTTTTCTAATGGTTCATGAAACTGTTTAGGTGTAAGTGATTAACATTTGTGACACATAGCCTCCAGACAGTTACTGCATCAAAATATTTGACTTTGTGTTAAAAAATTTTATTTTAAACCAATAAACCCCTAAAATATCCATGTTTGCAATTTTTCAGAACTTTCAGCAGTCAGTACTGAATGGGACCTCCTTCCATCTCCTCCAATGAAAGCATAGCAATGCTGGTCTATGGAAATTAACAATGCACTTAACAAAACCTTTCAAGTTAATGCTCTTTTTTCTTCATTTAGAATTGAAACACTAATCAAGTTACCACTAGTCAGCTGGCAATTATTAAATCACTATGTTATAATAACATGCTTGCATGCTCTTCTGTAAACTGGAAATTTTGATGGCATTCAGAGCAGGCAGAGCATGTGTCCTTAGATATCTCTGCTACAGAGGAAAGAAAATAAATAAAATCCATCTACTGTACCTATTTAAGAAATTTGTTCTCAGTGTATTAACTGCAATCACCTTTGGAAATGTCAGTTTAAATGGTCATGCTTACACGATCATAAAATCTAATCTTATTTAGGCTTAAAGTGAACACTAAAAATCTAGCATTTCAAATTTTTTTTTATATGACTTAATTATTCTCATCTCTAACTCTGAAACTAAAGGACATTTAGTTCTAAGTATTGGGTCAAACATATATGCTTAATATACGCTATCCACTGATGGAATTGTGAGGAAGAGACACACTGTTGGGAAAAAAAAAAAATCCAAGTTATTTATTTAAAATACACATTGAGGATTTTACCATATTTTTCCTTACAGTTCTGGGTAGGCCAGCTGTCAACAGGTGGAAAGCTGGTAGATAAGATAATGATGGTTCTGAACACTTGAACCCAGGCAAAACAAATGAATACTGAGTCCTTAAATCAACCCCCATTTTTATTTATTTATTTATTTATTTTTTTCTTCCCTGCGTATGCATTCATATACTCAAGAACTGTGTGTAATCCAATTTCAGAAGGAAAACTAATCTTTTCAAGTTTTATGCTTGGGTATTTGTCACCATCACACAATGAAGTGAAATGGACTGGAATATTATAGTGTTTCATCCGAATACTATTCATACATGAAGGACTTTTTTCCTCTCTCTTACTCAGGAAGGTTGAAGGGAAACCTTCCCTAGGGAACCTACTACTCTGTTACTCACTGCTTAACATTTCTTTCATTTGTTTAAGCAAATTATAGAAGTGCAAACTGTCTTATTAATGAAAGAAAAAAAAATACCCAAAAGTTATTTCTCTCTCCATCATGCAGAGAAGAATGTCACTTCTAGATTAGATTTATTGCTTTTCAGAAAAACACATAGCAATAACAACAAAGACATGATGAGAAAGCAGCGTGACAGTTAGAAATTATTCGGACAGCAATGCCAAAGCTGGTTACTGAAGGCTTACCTGTGGAAATTTTTTATATTAGTTGCATGCAAATTTATACAGACACTAAAAGAAAATAGGTCTTACTGAAAATATGTGACAAGGTAAGAAATACAAGTCAGAAAAAGTCCTTGTGAAATCACATGCAGCAATATGGAACAACACTCACCTCCATCCTTGACAGTTAATCTAGATGAATAGTGTTCCCTTTCTCTACAGGAAGTGGAGCTGGTAATTCAAACAGGAGCATAGATTTAATGTTAAGCTATTAGAGACTCCATTAAGACAGGCCAGTTCATATTGTCTTATTTAAACCAGTTATGAACTAACTGGTTAAGAAAGGCAAGAATGTCTAAATTGATAGAGCATATTATCCAATTTCAAGAAATAAACAGGTTAGGAACACTTGATGGTTCCCAAGGGAGCCATCCTTACACTCAGCATAGAACTCCAAGAAACAACTGCTCATCAAGAGGCAGGGAAATAGAGATATTCCTCAAACACTGAGGGGCAACTTGGGAAGCCTTAGCAGAATCACTATCGTAGCTCCAGGCTGACAGACAATTTTTCCCTACAGTCCCCCCAAACAATGTGTATCGTCTAGCTTTACCAACTGTATTACCCTTCTATGCTATAAGGAAGAAGGACTGGTTTTAATATTCCTATAGGAAAGCTTGGAGCTTTCCAAACACTAGAGACTATTTATTTATTTATTTATTTATGTAGGCATGGACATGAGTAGATAGGAGACTTTATGAGAAGGAGAGAGAAATTAAGCCTGATGTGTGAATGATAACAAATAACAAAAAGATTCCTCAAGTGGCAGATAGTACTCAAGATACAGGTTCTTCAAAGACTTTTTCAGCGGCAAAACTTAGGAAGTGGTCCAATGCAATTCCACAACTAGTCATCATTCTGTGAGCTCTGGGATTACCAAGGTCTGGTTTTCTATATACACATGCTCTAGTTTGACCATGACCTAGCTTTTCCAGTACTACTTTGCTTCTTCTAGTTGCATACCTGCAAATTTTAGTTTTAAACTTCTACTTCCAGATAAATTAAACATTTGGAAATGGCTATTCTTTTATCTGACTTGGCAGAAGTGGTCTAAGAGCTCTGACACTCAGACACATGAGGAAACTTGTTTCTTTAGGGAACAAGCAGAGAGTTAAGGAGAAGCATAAAGATACTCAGTGTTGTATAGAAGGTAATTTAACAGTTCATTATAGAAAAAGTGCTCTTGATAATAACTTACTCTGCATATTTTAATATTTATGCTTGGTATTTGATATGATCAGAAAATTTGACACCTGAGGATTAGTGACTGACTCTGCCCTTTTCTGGATTATTTTTCTTCTGTTGAATCTGCCAGACTCTTGGAAGTGCCGGGGTGGTTCAGAGAATAATATACTAATTTAATCAAATAAAATCATACAACTGTGGCTGCATTTGTTACCATTAAAGAAGCTGAAAATTATAGGAGCAGGTACAAGTTATTGCTACAGTAAGAATTGCAACACCCACCTGTTTGTTAGGAGTGGTATCACCTTGTTGGCAAATGATCAGGAAGGACAGATGCAAACTTCACTGAGAATCCGTTCCTGCTGAGATCTAGCATTTTTTACATTAACAAGAAAACAGAATCATGAACACTGGGAATTAAGGCATTAGACACCACCTGTACATCCAAAGGATTACTTAATTTTTATTCACAGTTAAGGGTCTTACAGGAAAAAAAAAAAAAAAAAAAAAAAAAAAAAAGTATTAACACAATAAAAATGCTCAGTTTCTTCTTCATATAAGCTAAATTAACATGAATAAAATCTCTGTAAATACAAAGAGCTGGAAACATCAGGCAATAAGAATGAAAAGTCTAGTATCCAACCTGTAATAAGATTAATTCGATATCATTTCCCCATTTCTTACTCTCTGTCACGAGAGAATGAATATTGAGCCATTTTCTTAAAAGGTCAAGTTTCATAGATACTGAAATACTCCAGTAATATTTTTAAATATCTAGAAGATCTTTATAGTGATATACAGGCTTTACAATACATCTGAGAATAAAATTTTATGAACTTGTGGCTGATCAGCTCTTACTTCAGTCCTTAGGAACTAACAGAAAAAATACTAATGCGTTTCTATGAAGGGATGGCAAACTTTTTAAAGCATGCACTACTTTGTTGCAGAAAGTAAGGGATAGTACCCTTCTCTACAATATTGTCAACTACGCTACTTTGCAATGGGAGATGCTCTGCCTCCACCATTGTAACAGCAGCAACCTAGCTGAATGAATCGGCTCTCAAGCAGAAAAGATATAGAAAATGTTTTGGATTTCAATTTCATTGAAAGGTTAACTGCTGCTGCTTCTATTTCAAGTTCAGCATTGTATGATAGACAGATTGCTATTTCAATGTGTGAACTCAGGTTTTCATCATGTAAATACTTCAGCAAAATGCTAAACTGAAAGAAACAGTTTCCATTAACCAAAGTATTCAATTAGAGACATACCCTTTTCCAAGTCAACAAGATAAAGTCTAGCATCATTATTCCTGCTACATATAGGGTACTGAGGGAACTGGCAGGGTACTGAGGGAACTGGCAGAGGAGCTGGCCAAGCCGCTTTCCATCATTTATCAACAGTCCTGGCTATCAGGGGAGGTTCCAATCGACTGGCGGCTAGCAAACGTGACGCCCATCTACAAGAAGGGCCGGAGGGCAGACCCGGGAAACTACAGGCCTGTCAGTTTGACCTCAGTGCCAGGAAAGCTCATGGAGCAGATCCTCCTGAGAGTCATCATGCAGCAATTGCAGGGGAAGCAGGCGATCAGGCCCAGTCAGCATGGCTTTATGAAAGGCAGGTCATGCCTGACGAACCTGATCTCCTTCTATGACAGAGTGACGCGCTGGGTGGATGAGGGAAAGGCTGTGGATGTGGTCTACCTTGACTTCAGCAAGGCTTTTGACACCGTCTCCCACAGCATTCTCCTCAAGAAACTGTCTGCTCTTGGCTTGGACTGGCGCACGCTTCGCTGGGTTAGAAACTGGCTGGATAGCCGGGCCCAAAGAGTCGTGGTGAATGGAGCCAAGTCCAGTTGGAGGCCAGTCACTAGTGGCGTCCCCCAGGGCTCGGTGCTGGGGCCGGTCCTCTTTAATATCTTCATCGATGATCTGGACGAGGGCATCGAGTGCACCCTCAGTAAGTTCGCAGATGACACCAAGTTAGGTGCGTGTGTCGATCTGCTCGAGGGTAGGAAAGCCCTGCAGGAGGATCTGGATAGGCTGCACCGATGGGCTGAGGTCAACTGCATGAAGTTCAACAAGGCCAAGTGCCGGGTCCTGCACCTGGGGCGCAATAACCCCAAGCAGAGCTACAGACTGGGAGAGGAATGGTTGGAGAGCTGCCAGGCAGAGAAGGACCTGGGAGTGATGGTGGATAGTCAGCTGAATATGAGCCAGCAGTGTGCTCAGGTGGCCAAGAAGGCCAACGGCATCCTGGCTTGTATCAGGAACAGCGTGACCAGCAGGGCGAGGGAGGTGATCGTCCCCCTGTACTCAGCTCTGGTGAGGCCGCACCTCGAGTACTGTGTTCAGTTTTGGGCCCCTCGCTACAAGAAGGACATCGAGGTGCTTGAGCGGGTGCAGAGAAGGGCGACGAAGCTGGTGAGGGGCCTGGAGAACAAGTCCTACGAGGAGCGGCTGAGGGAGCTGGGCTTGTTCAGCCTGGAGAAGAGGAGGCTCAGGGGTGACCTTATCGCTCTCTATAGGTACCTCAAGGGAGGCTGTAGCGAGGTGGGGGTTGGCCTGTTCTCCCACGTGCCTGGTGACAGGACGAGGGGGAATGGGCTTAAGTTGAGCCAGGGGAGTTTTAGGTTAGATGTTAGGAAGAATTTCTTCACTGAAAGGGTTGTTAGACATTGGAACAGGCTGCCCAGGGAAGTGGTGGAGTCACCATCCCTGGAAGTCTTCAAAAGACGTTTAGATGTAGAGCTTAGGGATATGGTTTAGTGGAGGGCTGTTAGCGTTAGGTTGGAGGTTGGACTCGATGACCTTGAGGTCTCTTCCAACCTAGAAATTCTGTGATTCTGTGATTCTGTGATTTGTCTTCAGGTTTCCTCATGTGGCTATTGTAACTATGGCAGAATATGTTTACAAGACAAGACATCACCTGCTCCCCTGGAACTACCTTCTTTTGTCAGCCTAGCACCTTACAGACTGTTGTGTTTTCCTTCTGCTGGTGCTACAGTTATGCTTGCTATGCTTTAATATCAAGTATTTTATATGTATTTTGTCCACATACTTAAATGGACCTACTTTCCCCAGGACGATTAACAGTGATTGTTTATATGCTTAGCACATAGCATATCAGTGTACCCCATGTTAGTAAGAAGAAAGGGAAAAAAAAATGCAATCCTCCTGTTTTGACAACAGATTCTGGAAGAGTAATGTTTCTTTTAGAATAGTGGAAAAAAATATCTAAGTTGCTATAAGATTTTTCAGGATCATGACAAATATCTAAAAAAAAAAAAAATCATTTTTATTGTAAAAATTTTGTTTACTTTCCTTTAAACTCCAGGTGTTGTGTTGTTTTTTTTCTTTTGTTGTTGTTGGTGGTGGTGGTTGTTTGTTTGTTTTTGTTTTAATTTAACTTTCCCCAGTAATTCTAAACTACAGAGTATGGACAGAGAACCTTTCTGCTACCTTGTCACATCAGCATTACTAACTCTATTTTCCTTTCCATCTTAACCTGTACCATCTCACAACACAGCATAATCTACATAAGAGGCAGACATGCCTAAGAGACATTTTTCCCCTGGCAAATGACATTATCATAAAGGAAATGACATTTTAAATATATACTTTTAGCATTGTCATGATCCTCATTATATTTTGTTTGTTTGTTTAATTGTTTTGTTTGTTTGTTTAAATACGTACATCAGAAATATGCTGAGGTCTGTTAATGTGCCACTCAAGATTTCAGGCAAGGAACGTAACATTTTAATGGAATAGATATATGTAGCTATGTATGTGCATGTGTTTGTCAGAGAGAACAATAAAGTGAACTACAACTGATTTAAGAACTGTGTGCTAACTTATTTACTTCAGTCTGATTTACAAGAGCTAGTTACTGTAGAAAATATTTTACAGGAGTTGGATCCATTGAAGCACTGGCTGTTCATCAAAATACAGAATCAAGAGAGACAAACATTTGCCCTTGATGCAGATTACATTTCATATATTTCTCTGTTAGAAAGTAGTCATCTAAGTCCAGAAATTGGAACAAGCATCATAGGAGAAGTCACAAAGTTGAAGCAAATAGTAGGATAAAGATTACAATATAGGGACATTCAGAAACTAACACACACACACAAATCAGTAACAAGCTACAATTGTTAAATTCAATAAATAAATTTAATAAATAAAAGACAAGTACAGAAAGGGTTTAAAAACAGGTTTTCTTATGTATAGCACTAAACAACTTGTATAGAGCTATTAGAACTGTGAAATAAATTACTTATGTAACAACTAGCATTTGAACATTGGAAAAGCACTACACACGTTAAAAATTGCTACATTTTCTTAATCATGTTCCTAAGTTAGTGTACTTTAATAAAGGATTATCCAAACATTTCCAGGAAAATAGGTGATGCCTAGAAATGATCACGCAAAGTTAATAAGAATATATTTTTCCTCAGGGTACAGAGAGTGAACAGATCCACATTTACATAACTGCCAGAAATCCAATAGAAGTCATGACATACATTGAGATTAAACATCTGCACAGGGAGGAAAGCAAACATCTGGAAAATGACTACATGTATTATCTCTTCATCCATTTTCTGGAAACTAAAGATTGCCATTACGTGACAATGACACGTAGTCTTCTATTGAAAGCAAAATATGCACTTTGTATTTACTTGGCAGTTTATGTACCAATAATAATAATAATAATATAGGTGAAATGGTTGAAAAAAAGTAGAAAAGCAGAACCCAGAAATTTTGTCACAGTCATGGAACAACAAGTCCAAGAATAATAGCTCAGTGCCCACATTTTGACATGTTAATGCTCCTTGAGACCCAAGAATAGAGAATCAGACAGGGTATCAAGGTACTAGGTGAAAAAGCAAACAAACAAACAAAAAACTATTTATTTATTGTATTTTATTGAAATTATTAAATTTTATTTAAAATGGCAAATGGTCTTTATTTTAAATTCTATTCCATTTATCATTTAAAGACTTGATTCTACTATTCAGGCTTAAAGCTCTCATCCAGCACAGAGGTATAAAGTCAACAACATCAAAAGTTGCATCTGGTATCCAAATCAACATTAGGAGAAGCAGAAGAAGATACAATTTGTATTACTCTTCCTATTCAGTGAGTTTTCAAAGCATCTGTCTGGTTTAGACTTCACCTTTTTCCAAAGTTTTACCAGTGACAGGACCCGCGGAAACGGGGTTAAGCTGAGCCAGGGGAAATTCAGGCTTGACATCAGGAGGGGGTTCTTCACAGAGAGGGTGGTTGCACACTGGAACAGGCTCCCCAGGGAAGTGGTCACTGCACCGAGCCTGTCTGAATTTAAGAAGAGATTGGACTGTGCACTTAGTCACATGGTCTGAACTTTTGGGTAGACCTGTGTGGTGTCAAGAGTTGGACTTGATGATCCTTAAGGGTCCCTTCCAACTCAGGATATTCTATGATTCTATGATTCTATGAAAGTTACAGTTTGATTTTCTGTATAAAATATACCACACCTTTGATTGGACCACTTTGACAGGAAATTAAGATTAGCTATTACTATAGATTCCTATATAATTTAGAAAATAAATAAATAAAAAAAGAAAAAAGGTTTGTGAAGGGACATCTTCTCTGACATTTTAAAGACAACCAACACCATTGATAATATTTAAGCTGGCCATCAAGCACACTATAAAGCCTATTTACTGCTAGTTAAATTTTAGTTTAGGTTCCAGAAGAGCCAAAATCATCACTTGGATGCAAATGAACGTTTGCGCTTAAAGATAGGTGTTACTTAAAGTAGCTTTGCACAAATTTTCATGAACAGATATATTGATAATATTATTTACAGTGTTAGCTATTTCTGACATTTTGCACTAATAATTAAAATTTAAAAATATGAAATTATGCTAAGCCTTTCAAATCTTAATATTACTTTTTGTTTCTCTAGTTATGTAATTTCAGTTGAAATGTGTTAAAATTTTTGATTACATCAGAATTAAATATGCTACAGTTTTGGAGGTTACATGCTGGAAATAAAAATTTCCAAATCCAATGAGTAACAAGTACTTGTCACTGGAAAACAAAGCAAAACAAATTAAAACAACAACAAAAAAAAACAGCTTTCTTGGTACTGAGGCTTTCCAGTTCAGAGAACACCATCCATTTCCTTTCAAGGACATATCATCTATCTTCCACTTATTCTCTGAGATGTAAAATTACAAATCATTCTGACTGCCAATTAACTTGCCATATGTACATTGTTTTCTTTTAAAATGCAAAGGAAGCTGTCTAGAATGGCAGGATTTCAGACACTGTTGAGACCCGGTTGAATCTAATAGGCTAAAGATATCTAAAAATATAAAAACTACACTATATTGAAATTTGTCATAAGAAAAGAGAATTTATGAACTGAGTATAATTTAACTCAGTCCAAAAAAAAAAAAAAAATATTGTTTGTGGTATGTCCATTTATTCACCTGTTAGGGAAAGGAGAATTTATATCACCTCTCTATAAAAACCATGCTATAAAGGGTTATAAAGGAGAATACAGTATTGCTAGGTTTTAAGATATATACTAGGAGACAATATAAATGTTGAAACACCTTGGAACATCTAAATCCCTTTTCTCACAGTATGCAATACTAAGTTTTACCCTGAAATGATTAGAGAATTAGCTGTGTTTTCATTTTTCTCTAATTTGTTATCTTTCACCTAAGGAGACAGCTACTTTGTTCTTTAGTAAAGTACTTTAAGAAAAAACTTCATACCTTAAACAGCTGAACAGTCCACATTAATACTCTGTAGTCCAAAGTGTCTACATTCTTGATTGCCTAGGCTGTTCCACCAGGCCTTTTGGAAGATTCCTTGCTCCATCCACACAGAACTTCAAGTTGACTACAGCTGTATCTTTGTCATTTTCAGTCCTTGAATTTAGTTTAACGCAAATGCTTAGGCACATCCTGGAAGATATCTTACTTAATATAACAATAAAGAATACACCAAGTTCTAATGAAGACTATGGGACAAATAAGCCACTGGGCCACAATTCAGAACTTACTCTTTCTCCCACTAAAAAGGGAAAACAGCTGCAGACAGCATTCAACTGCAAAATTACATAGCAAGACTAGACTCTTATAGTACAACAAAAATATTTAATGTTCAGTTTGGGATCTCATAGATTAAATTTATCAAGAGAAAGCAGTTATAGAAGTAGTAAACTCTCAAGTCTTACATACATCTGTACTTAAATGTAGAATTATAATGTTCATATGTTCTTAATACGTTCAGTGCTTTGCACTCCTTAGTCGAAAAAGCAAAAGAAAAAGAACCTACAGAATTGCTGTGACTTACAGCTTTGAGTTTTCACACATAATGGTCCTGCAACAGGTGAACATGAATTTATTTTAGCCAATGATATCCACTGATCAAGAGCAATGCTATGGATAGGTTCATACTTTTCTTGGCATATATGCAAATGTATCGGTTTCTTTACTTATCTTTAACTGTCTGTAACGGGTATTTTGGTTAGTACAGACATGTCCAACACTGTCTACACTGTGACTGCACAAAACTGCTTTCTTAGAGCTTTTTAGTTTGGGTTAAAAAAAAAAAAAAAAAAAAAAAAAAACAAGCGAATGAAGGCCATCTAGGGAAGACAATAATTTAAACAGGATCTTTCTTTACTCAGTAGGTAATGGATAATTATAGGACAAGGGAGAATGGTCCTAAACTAAATGAGGATAGATTTAGATTAGACATTAGGATGAAGTTCTTCACTGTAAGGGTAGTAAGGCACTGAAACAGGTTGCCTAGAGAAGTTATGGATGTCCCATCCCTGGAGGTGTTCAAAGCCAGGCTGGAGAGGGCCTTGGCCAACCTGATCTGGTGGGTGGTATCCCTGCCTATGGCAGAGGGGTTGGAGTTAGATGAAGGTCTATTCCAACCCAAGCCATTCTGTGATTCTATGACTTTAGGCAAGGGACTACTGAAATGCAGAAGTTCTGAGACTTTAGATTGCCAGATTAGAAAGACTTCTTAAAGTCTAATTGCAATTGTGTGGAACAATTTTGGTTAGTTTATTGTGTGCTGAACTACTGACTGAGATACTTCTGAATGTGCATTTTTACCATTTAAATGAATGTGAAGATCCAGATATATTAATTTCAGAATAATGTACTCCATTAGAATAAATGGATTTAAAAAGTCTGACAGGTGAACATATTTGGTTGATAAAGAGTTGGGGAAATCCTACATTAGTAATTAAGATCTAGTACTTCAGTTCTGTGATATTCTAGACAGAGGAATTGTCATATGACAGTTTTATAGGAACAAGGGCAGCATTTTATGACGCTCACCTCCCAACCCCCCCCCCCCCCACACACACACACTTTACCTGTAATTTCTATTACTGGAAGAGACAAACAAGATTTTAAATAGATGTGTTAACATTCCAATATAAAGGAAACATTAATTCTTTTCAATATTTATTGCCTTGTTCTTAAACTGAGATACTGAGATTTAAAAATTCTTGCTTTAACTGCTAATTGGAGCCATAAAGGTTGCAGTTTTATGATAACTGTCACTTCTGTGTCAGTTTTCAAAAATGCGTCTACTATTTCTTATTCTTCTGGGCTTATTGATTGGTTAAGCAACAAAGGCTAAAACAAGAGAAAATATTAACAGCTTGCAGCTTTAGTTTTAAATGACTTCCTGGTCTGCAGAATCAACAGAGGGATTATCTAATTTAAGTTATAGTAGAATCAGTGACCCTTTAAATCAGTAGTACAACACCACCTTTCACCAAATATAAGAGAAAATTGAAGCAAAGAAGCAGTTGTATATGGAATGTAAAGTAGCAGGAAGGAAAGACTGCCTGTTTCTGTATTTCATCTAAAGAAATGAAGACTTATGAAAATATTTAATGAGGATATATAGGTCTTGAGTTGTTTTTTTTTTTTTTCAGTATACAAAAGAAAGTAGATATCTGAAGACTGAAAGGTAGGAAAAAATCATCCATTTGCTATGTTTCAGGGAGAGTATTCCTGTTCCAGCATGCTGAATAAAACAAACAAATTCCATGACAGTTTCCTCATTTGACTATTTTAGACTATAATCCAGATTTTACCAGCATATCATTTTTAGTTCTTCAAGAAACATTTAAAACCTGGAGTGGTTTGTCTTAAGCTTGTTCTCTGGTGACCATTTTTGTAAGGTGGCTTACCTACTTACTGAAATAGAGTGAAGAATAAGAAATGGTTATCACACTGTGATAACCATTGGAAGGGACAAAAAGCTAAGGCATTACAATAGATCTGTTGTTCCATACAGCTTGGACACTGAGTGTCTTGAAGAAACTTTAGTTCATCAATAGAAATTAAGAAGTTTGAAACACAATTGAGCTACAGGATTTGGTTGATTCAAAGGACTCTAAGACAGCCAAATGCCAGCCTGAATATCCTGCTTAATGTTTCAAAGGAAGGTCAGAAGTCTTTTTGTAAGGCGCAGGGAGAAGATTTGGGTTTAGATGAGCCATTTATCAAACTGGATGAAGTAATTTCTACTACTGTGCAGCAGGCAGAAGAAAAAATAAAAACGAAACACAGTTAATGCTGGTTTATGCATGGTTAATGAAAGACAGAAAAGAAAGACAGAAATTATATATTCCTGATTTCCTGCATCTACTTGCAATGTATTCTACTGGACAGACTGACAAATGCATTTAAGTATATTTCTCTTCTAATCTTTGATTTGAAAGTACCAAAGGTACTTACAAAGGTACTCCCAGCTGCTGTCAAGATTTATTTTTTTTTCCTATAGAAACATGTAACAACATGACGTGTCATGCTAAGACAAATAGTCACGTTCTTAATAATGTTGGTCCTAGATGACAAAATAGTAAGAAGGAGGTTCATCATTTCCATTATTTCTATTACTCCCCATCTAAAAAAAAGGGGGTTGGAGGGAACATTTTGGAACATTTCTAGTGGTAGAATAAATAGCAGTCTAGGTAGCCCACTACTGATAAAAATGAAGTACTAGTGTAGCCCAGGAAATTGTGTTGCCATTCATAGAATCACAGAATGACTGAAGTTGGAAGGAATCTCTGGTTATCATCTGGTCCAACCCCCCTCAAGGTTGCTCAAGCAGGGCTAGATAGAGCATGTCCAGATAGCTTTAGAAGATCTCTAAGGGAGAATCCACAAGCAAAACCCAGACACCTGGTAGAAAGCTGGCAGTGCTGGGTGTCAGGAGGCATCTTGCCCTGCCTTGCCTTGATGGACCTGGTGGCCATGTTCCTGTTGCCCACCGTGCACTGGCTTCAGTCTGGGAGCACCTGGAGCAAGGAGCTGGCACCCCCATGTGGTCACTGTAGGATAGACAGCCCTGCTGGGGTAACAGAGAGGGCAGTGCACAGCTCCCAGACTTTACATGCTAAGCAGGAGGAAGGCGGCAGGCTCTGATAGGAAAACATATAAAAATGGCCACAGGCAAACCCTAAGAATGACAATTACAGTACCATGACAGTCCTTGTGAGAGTTCTGTCAGCAAAGAACGCACAGCACTTATGTTAAGTGCTAACCTTCCCTACCCCAGACTGTGTCAACAAGAACTCAGAAGATTTAGGTTTTACATTAAATAAGAATTATAATTAAATATACTTATAGGTAAATAGATTAGTCTTTCAAAGACCAAGACAAAGTTCTGGATTCAAGTCATCAAATTACAGTGCAGTATAAGATTTACTCTTCTTAGTGTAGCTATAAATTAGTGATATTCACAATAATTTGTTAGGTTAGATTTAAGACTCAGAGCAGTAGAATTTTAATGTTCCTATTCCATTGTAAACAAGAACAAACTAAAGTTTCTGTTTAACAAATAGAATATATTTTTTTTTCCTAAATTATAGAAAACAATATCTTTATTTTTCCCCCTTCCTGTAGTTGGTACTTCTCCACTGTAAATCTGTTCTGCTTGGTATCCACAATAAATTGATTAAGCTATTAGAACTAGTGCAAGTCAAAGACAAGCAATACTTCAGATTTGTTCTTTGCTCAGCTTAGCTAAAAGAAGAAGTCTAGGCATTATGAGCTATCATTGGCATGACTCAGAGTTTTCAGTGTTACTTATGTAAAATCTCACCTGAAGACTGAAGTTTACTGAACCAGAGTATAATTAAGCTAATA
This sequence comes from Netta rufina, assembly GCF_964035555.1. Classification (NCBI taxonomy): domain Eukaryota; kingdom Metazoa; phylum Chordata; class Aves; order Anseriformes; family Anatidae; genus Netta; species Netta rufina. Next base: position 82,428,887 of record NC_140124.1, on the reverse strand, counting down.
TGTACTTTAGAGTAAGCTGTGAATCACATTTTCATAATTAGTTTTCTTCAGTTTCTGAGCACTATGTGTTTTCATAGAGCATGGGAAAGTTAATGACAATAGCATACACTACATGATAAATAAATGTACAGTAATTAAAGCACTTATTGTCTGTATATAGCAAAATTTTCATTTAATACAAAGGATTGTACAGAATTAAGCTCAAAAAAACAATGAAGACATAAGAAATAATTATGCACAGGTCATATTATGTGACCTTATATTTGTTACACTATAAATTAAAAGAAGTAGATAAGAATTAAATTCATTTTAAATTCATTTATTAGGACATCAATAAGATGTCTTAATAAAAGAACATCTTATTCATGCTGTATGTTGATAGTGGCCAATCTATGATTATATGAGGTACTGAACACTAAAAATGAATTGCAAACTTATTTTGTTCATTGATCTTTGAAACCTTGCAAGCAAATTAGCATTGCTCTGGGTTTGTAATCAACAAATGCATTTATGATTATCTTTGTATTCACATTTGTCTTTGGAAGCTTGTTGAGGGATTTTTGAAACTGCAAGGAGGCCATGACTTGCTGCAGCTGAGCAAACCAAGCTACCAGGACGACTATGGGAAGTTCCCATGATAGTGTTCCCACATCGCCTGATTGAGGAATTTAGAAAAATATTGTTACCAGCAGCTGGCTTCAAGGACGGGATCTACGTGACTGCTAATCACAAGGGGGTTGTTTTCTTGCAGGTGTGGTTGTTTTCTTGCAGTTGTTTGTCTGAGTGCCTTTGACCAATAATCTTGTGTGAGACACTATCCGCCCCTGTTAAGTTTGCTATAAAAGTCAGGCTATTCAGGTAATAAAGGGAGAGCATGATCTGACAATATTAGTGTCTGTTGTGTTTTTGGCTGTTCTTCCTGCAACAGAAGCTGACTCAACATTACTAAATAAAGATCTTAAGGAATGATATCTGGTTAAATTCCTGATAGGTACCATTTGCAAGAACTTTGCTTCATTTTACAGCACAATACTTCCACTGTTTGAAATCATTACTGAATTCCATGGCACCAGTAACAAATTTTGTAAAAAGATGTTTCTGAAGCCCTAGTCTTAAAGTTAAACTGTGAATAAGGACTCAACATCACGTTTAAACTGACTTTGGGAAAAAATAAATTAAAAAAAAAAATAAAATGTAACATTGGTAACATCTGAGAAATTCCTCCTCCCAGTGAGGTGAGCTCTAAACAGAGGACTATCAGATTACATTCTTCCTGTACTCAGCCAAGAACAGAGTCCCACAGAAAGAAGCTGAAGACCACTGCTCCTTTTGAGAGCTCCTCTTAAATATGTTGGATACCAGTAAGAGAACTTATCAACGATTCAGAAAGTAAAGGCAGACCAGCAAGTTTATCTCTTCAGGCTGACTCTTACCTGAAAAGGACCTATTGTGAAGATTTGTAGCATACCTGTGGTATCCTACCTTGAGTGCAGTTTTATGTCTTCGTCTCTTTTGCTATTTCCAGGTCAGATAAAAAAACACTGCCACTACTTTGAGGCTGTGCTCACATTCAGCCTGTCTCTGAAAAGACACCTTTCCAATAGAAGTGCTCTACAGCCATTCATAGTTCTATAAGACATAAAGACTATTTATGAAGTCTTTGCAGCAAGATAGAAAACAAATAAGCAGGGATTTTTAGAAGCATGCAGCATGACAAACATTTACTTGACTAGTTTAATTCACAGGTTTGTGAGAGGATTTGAAAACTGCTTCAAGTATTGTATTTTAGCTACCCTCATGTTTTCAGAAGTAGCCTTTGAATATTATTAGGAATTACTTCTACCCTCAGCTTTTCACCAGCCACACAATTCCTCTGTAGTGTCTGGACTAGCCAGTTATGTTGAACAGCACTTCATATGAGAGCTTTTAGATATGCATATGTTAGTATTATACAAGAACAGTGTCAGGACAGAAAACTAAATAAAAAAGTAAATCTTTTACCATGGTCTAAACTGAGACTTGAAATTTGGTGGAAGGGGATTGAAAACTCAAGAAAGTTTTCAGGCTGAAAAAAAAGGAGCCTTGGGTGATGAGGCAACACCTGTATCCTCTCTGGCTTTGCATTCCTAAGTAGCCAAAAGACTACTTCTTTGTTTGAGCTTGAGTGAAAATATGGAAGTTATCTACTGTCCTATGAGGTCCACAGCATTCTGTTATTCAATATCTCTAGTAGCTAAGACGTATTTCTTCAACACTAGATCTCTACCAAAGCTAATTGTGCAAAATCTCTCTCAAAGGAATAGATACATGAACATCTGCATTGCACACTGATGTTGTTTTATCAAATCTTTTCATTCTAAAGCAGAAGGAAGAATATTTCTAACAAAAGAGAATGTTTTCATAGAAACAAGAAAATTGTTTCTATGGCTATCAGAAACTTATTCTCACATGTTCCTTTTCTACAAAACATAGATATACTGAGAGAATATCTTTAAGAAAAAGACTCGGTCTTGGAACAATGAAAGGTCAAATACTTTCTAGCAGTACATATAAAAAAAGCCATTTATATACGATTTCTTTGAGAGCTACAAATTAGCATGTCATTTTGAAAACAAGTCATCCTAAACATTCTTATTCACAGGAATAAGATTAAAATAGGTTGAAATAAGAAAACTTGGTTCAGGACTGAAGGTCACTTGAGTGAGTTACACTTATTCCCAAAGTAACTGGCTTTTGTAGCTGGCCAGGCTGGCTAAGTAGTGTCTTTCTTTACTGGCTTTCCATAATATACACCACAGAAAATGGAAAACCAAATTATGCTAGAACACAAAAATATTGATACTTCATTGTTTATTATTTTGTTTCATTATCTGAGGACCTGCTTCAGCGTGCTGATACGAAAGTTTACTTTCACAAGATTATTGAATTAGAGTACAGAACAATCTTATTAAGCAAAATTAAGCTTCAAATCTATTGCCACTCTACTGAGTTTGGACAATATAAGGTAATTAAACACTTGGACTTATTCTGATCAGGTGCTAGATTTACAGATGATCCAAGATACTAGCACTTAGTTTCATTAATCAGAGAACATATACATACACCAAGACCACTGTTTCTGAGATTCACTGTATCCTGCATATTTTTAAGTGCCACAGCTTACAGTTGTACAGTGCAAAGCAAACCTGATGGGACCCTAGTCTTTCTTGTAACTTCAAAATATATCACTGTGATGACATTTCAGAAGCTGATATGCTCTAAGTATAACAATTGACTTCCAGCTCCTTTTGTTATTAGAGACTTTTGAGTCATACATGTGATGTTGTGAATCCATGGACCTCCAGCAGCAGAGCTAGCAGCTCTGAGGCTGCTATGTAATTCATATCCCTAAGGTGCTGTTAAAGCTAACATTGTACAAAGGCTACCTGCCACCCGAGCCTCAACTTCTAGAGGAAAAAGACCTCCATATAGCAACAGTTTTTGTTCTATGGACTACTACTTTCAGCTCTTTTTCTGAGCTTCCTCAGCTCAAGGAAAACAAGACAATACTGAGAATTTATGAACAGGTAAACATGTAAAAAGAAGGAGTCGTATTGCATATAACATTTCCCTGACTTTTTGAAACCAAGCTTGAAAGTATTTATTCTGTAAATGCATTGTTTTCCAAACAAAAAGATTCAAAATGATAGTCCTTTCATAAAGGACTATTTCTGTCTTAGTTTTTCACTGTATAAAGACATACATAACATTCCGAGGAACTAATAAAACAAATATGTTCATTTCAACTGCACGAGCTTTTTGCAGTATTGACACTTAAAAGACTGCAGAAATATTGGTCACTATTTTTTCTTCTATGCAAGCTGAGCTTTATGGTAACATATTAAGGTTTTTCACACAAGCAAGATTCCCATTTCCTATTAATTCCGTACCATACAAAACAAGATTTTAGCAAACGTAAATTTGTGAACTATCAATTAATTACTTAATAATTATTTAAATTGTAATTAATCGGGTTTATAAATCAATAATACAGTTATGTGCATATTCTAAGTCTTCACTTGTACAAGATAAAATTATCTGCTAAGGCCAAGCCTGCAGTTCAACAGAAAGATTCAATTATTGTCTGCTTTCAGCAGAAACTTGAAAGTTGCCTTAACAAAACATCTTAATTATGTCTGTGAACCTGGATTTCATGAAGATATTTTTATTGTTCTTAGTATTTAGGAAAACTCAGGTAGATTTCCTGTTTCAAATTTCACTGAAGTGAAAACTTAAAGCAGAACAAAAGTGAGATTTAAACAACCTTAAGCACAGTTCTCACAAAGGCTCTTCAGGACACTGAAGTGTAAGGACTTACATCACTAAGGTGCACTCCTATTTCACATAAATTTTAGAAGATAAACTTCTTGCTCAAGATCCTTTACCAGTTGTCTCATCAAAAGGAAAAACTCTCATAAGTTATTTGCTTTACAGTCAAACATTCATAACTTTGATTATACAGATTTTCGTTTAGCAATGGCCACATTTTCAAACAGCTGTATTGGTTTCAGTGACATAGAAGGATATTCAGCCATTTACATCCAAATATTCTTCAGTGGGATCTGGAGAGATTTTTCCATGAACATGCTCACAAGTTGTTGCTTTTCAGTTTCGCTTTGAAAACTGGCATGACACCTCAAAGGAATAATAACTGTCAAATTCTTCCCATTTCTCATTGCCCTTCTTATCTGAAGGAAAGGGAGACTCCTGCTTGCTAAGAGAGCATTACCCTTGTGAAGGAAGCCTTTGAAACTGAAAGAAACAAACAAAAAATTCTGCATGGGAAGCATTCTCCATACAATGTCTGCTCAGGGAAAGACAAGCAAAGAAACAAGTATTAATTTCTCTTATGTGAATGAGTAAAATTGTTTGTTCCTTGTGCTTTTATTTCTATGTGTTCCTTAATACAATTACCTAGAAGGAGAAGGAAAACAACTGATGTTTTGTTTTTATGCTGCTTTCTCTCTTGTAAGTTGCTTCCCAACTCATGTCCCTGGTGTTTCTCCATGGTTTTATCTTCCCATATACATTTCCCTATACATTTCTTCCTGAAGGAATAGGTAGTAGATGATACTTTAAAGGACACATGGGTCTGATCATGTCTTCTTCTAGACCAAATATAATTTCTAATACTGAGTGAAAGTGATTAATCCCTTCCTTTTTTTTTTTTTTCCCCACACAAACTTTCTGAAGAAGTATAAAAATATGCTATAGGTATCACTGAGGATAAAATTTGCCTAGATGAACAATTTTCTACACTTTATTAGAAGGCTTTAATTTACGTGGTGTCTCTGATTACACAAAGTTTCAATTTTCAGTTCAGCAGTGCTTTACACAATTAAAAACTGTGCCTGTCCAAGGTGTACACATTCAGTGTTCACCTGTTTTTCAAGGTGTTGGAATGGACTTGCTTGGTGTTTTTGGAGAAAAAGAAGCTTTAGGCTTTAAAGGAGATATGAATGTGCAGACAAGTTCAGTGATTGCCATAAATGCAGTTTTACTTATGGTAGTTAATTCAAGAGCAATAACCCCAAATCTTTCTACTGAGAGGAAATCACCCAAAACTATTTAGGTAAGTTTGTCCTTCCTATCTATGTCCTTTTTCCACTTTTCTTATTGTAAGCCCACACGAGTGATTAAGAGAAGGGCTCTCACAAAACATTATTAAGAGATCTTTCAGTAATGAAAGTTAACAGAGAAGACATTGCTCTGTCACTGTATGCAAATGCAGTTCATTGTCAAACCCTGCTTTAACAGCAGGAGTTTTGATACTGATTGTAAACAATAATTGAATTGGACACTTTGTCTTCTATTGAATTCTGTAGCATAGATACTTTGGAAATTTCAGTAATCCATATCGATTAAGTATAAAAGCATCCAGAAGTCTGCATGTACAAACTTTAATCTGGAGTACTGGTAAACATCTCCTACATCCCAAACTCTTCCATACTAAAAATTCTGAAAATTTGTGGAGGTTTTGCAATTCAGAAATGGAAGCTGGAGGTGAGATACTTTGCAATAATATAACACAGATGATATCTAGATGATATTTTCTACCAGGTGTTCTATAAAGCTTCCTTTCACCATCCTATTTCTCTTAATATGTATGTAAAAGGATTGACTGCCAAAAGCATAGATTTTCCAAAGTCTGATCATTTTCTTGGCAGAACTGTGCTGCCAGCATGTTTGCTGCTGTTGAAGCAGACATGTTCATAAAGCAAGAAAATTCACTCTATATTTTATTTTCTGCATATATTCTTCTCTATATTATCTTTTCTGCATAAAGCAAGAAAATACACTCTATATGCATAATCTGAAGTTATACAGAAGTACTAATGACTTGTTTTAAGTGATATCGGGAATCCAGAATCCAGTTAATTTCATGCCTGAATAATATTCCTGCTTTTTGACAGATTTCAGCTTCCTGAAAATATTCCTGTTTTTTGACAGATTTCAGCTTGCTGTGAGTAAAGTTGATTTATTTCTACCCTATGCATCAGCTACAATTGGACTTGAATGAATATGTTAAAATGTAACCCTACTTCTATACAAGACCACTAACCATGTTTATTTCCCTTTATTTTCAGTATTGTTGCCACAAAGATTCATTTAGCAGTGATTCTAAATCAGGTACAGATCCTTCTAAATATCATGCCACACATTGCTAAGATATTTCCCAATCCCTAACATACCTCTCTTATCAACTGGCAGTTTTATTCCGTAATTCTTCAAGTTAGAAAATATATATATATATATATATATTTTTTTTTTTTTTCAAGAAAACAGAGCAACCATACTAGTGGTTCCTTTCTCAGGTTTGGTGCGCCTTTCTTTTTTTTTTTTTTTTTTTAAATATAATTTGCCTGATATTAACCTTATATTTGTTCATGGTTTTCATACAGTTGTTAAACCTTAAATAGGATTTCTTCACCAGCATCTTCTGTTGTAAAAATATATGTTTTAGGAAAACTTGAGAGTGATAAAATTCACTCTGAAATGTTTTGTCTTTCATGCAGTTGAACTTAAATGAAGCTTCAGTTTAAAACATTAGCAAATTAATTAGCTTAGATTTAACTGGGACTTAAGAGTTACAGAGTGATCATTAATGTCCAAAGTTGTTGTGACAGCTTAAGAAATAAAAATAAGAAATAAATACTCGCACACAAATTTATTTTAAATTGTGTAAGGAAGTGCAGGCATGACCACCAGCTGCTTCAGCCGTGGACTATTCCTGTTTGGCCACTGGGACCCAGTCCAATGCCTGAGGACTTAAGATCTCCGCAAACACTGGGGAATGCAGCTACCACTTTCCTCTTTATAGGTTCAGCTGGTGACAAAGCTGAACACATATTCCAAACACATATACGCACACAGACACAGACATTGACACAATCACTCACAAAGGCAGCCCTAGTCAAGGGTTGCTTTCAACAACACAACGCACAGGACTCATGTAAAACACAGACAGCTGAGTCCCCTTTCTCATCTCTGTCTGGTAGAGATTATGGATCACTAATACAGGCAGATAAAGAGCTCTCCCCAGGTTCACAATCACACACACATTTGTGGATCCCTTGAATACTGGCATGGTCTCTTTGTCCTTATAGCATGACTGCACAGATCCTAGGCGCTCGTACCTCCTACATGGGTCTCCAGCTTGAAGTTAACTGCACTTGCAGCACTCACACATGCATCCCTCATACACATCACATTCACAATTTCCCCTGGGCGTACCAAAACAGACCCTTGGGCACCTGATACTGCAGCCCAGACCTGAAGCTCCCACTACTCACCAGCTAGTTCAGCTTGAAGTTTGCTGGTGAATACACACACACACTCCAGACACACCAGGTTGCAGAAGATACTGCCACTACCCCCTGCCCCCAGCAGTTGGCACCCCACACACAGGCTGTGACCTGTAGCCCCACTCCTACTGCTAGTGTGTAACCCCACACTCACCTCACTCACACCAGTTACCCCTCCACAATAGTTAGCTGGAGGACAGACCACTGCTGCCCCAGTAGCTGGAAGCAGACAACCCCGCTCAGACCAGTAGCTGCTACTGCTAGGACCCCACTTTTCTCCAGCAGTAGACACCACAGGCCAGGGGCACACACATCCCTGGTCTAATTCCCGTAGCTGACACCCAATCCACTCACACCAGCCCTCCTGTAGCTGGCACTCCTGGCACAAAGTCTTTAGGACTCCTTCTAGACCCAGCGAGCCATGCCCACCCCCAGTTGCTGATGCCAGGACCCCCACTTGCTTCAGTAGTTGGCATGACAATCTGTGGGCCTACATCGGACACCTGACTCCAGTAGCTGACAGCAATCTTCACTTGTGAACACACGTCTCTCCAGAAGCTGGCACTTAAGCCTAGCAGCACATATACACACCAGAGAGAGAGAAAGAAAATATGTAGAGGGAGAGTTAAGAAAAAAATTATGTGAAAATATAAGAAAATAGACTGTGGTGATGAAGTGCAAGGTATGGCCAAACAAGCATACTGTCCAGCCCCATTTTACATGTGAACACTTTTCTACCTAGTGTCTCTTTCTGTTCCTCCTGCTCCCTTTCCCCCCTGCACACCCCCCATGGGTTTGGGTTTGCAGAGCTCTGCAGCTTCTTGCACTCTCCCCGTATAGGCTCCCCTGGTTCACAGTCAACTTCAAAGTCCAGGTTGATCTTCCTGGAGGAGGCACCTGTAGCTTAGTACCTTTAGAAAGTCAGTCAAAATGAATCCAATTACTTATGTCTTCATACTTACAGTTCAAAACAACATATTCTGTGTTCAAAAACAAACCAAAAGCTTAGGACAGAAGAAATGTAAAATTATTGCTATGCATAAGACTCAGCACTTTCTCCAAAACAGAATGAAGCTCTCAGAAGCACACCAGAGAGAATTTTTTTTTTTTTGATAATAATAATAAAATAAAAAGATAAAATCCATAAAACCTGTTTCATTCTCCCTGCAGAGATACAGTATTTCCTTCATACACAGACAATAAAAGTACATCAGCTGTATATATATACATACACTTTAGTGAGTTAAAAACTCACTAAAAACAAGCCTTCTTCCTGTCTTATACTCCTCACACATTACAACTAAAATACGTCTCAGGTAAAAGTGTATTAGGACCAGAAGACCATGGAACAGATACATTTATCACAGAGACACATACGTACCAGAAGGGACACCTTAAAAAGACTGAAAAGTCTTAGAGTATCTTATAAAACATCAGACAAAACTCAAGTTAACATTTAGAAAGGAAGTTACTTTTTTTAGGAAGTTTGCTTTCTAATACTAATTCATTCAGACATATCTTATACATCATAAGTTAAACCAAGTGTTGGTTTAACCAACAACCATAGGTTAAACCAAACACCTCTCCTGCTAACCTGCCCAGATCCCTGAAGACTGCTTTATCCAAAGAAGTGAAAGGAGGTGAAAATATCCTAGAACAGCAAGTGATTTAATTTGATAACCATGCAACACAGGCCACATACCCTTAGCAATGTTTCTAAACAAGAAAAGTAAAAGGGAAAAAATATTTCTCTAGATAAATTTGAAATATCCTTAAAAAGTGTGAGGAGTCTGCTTTATTTTATCTATTAAAATAACTTTTCCTCTTGTGTTCTAACCTTGTAATCAACAAAAATAACAATCAGTTCTTATCAGTCTTGTTCCTCAGTATCATCTGTCAGAAGGATCTACAAGTTCTTTTGTAGATCCTTCAGTTCAGTTGAAAGAGGCGTTCAAAGATCATCTAGTCCAACTGCTTGACAACTTCAGGGCTCATCAAAAGTTAAAGCATATTACTGAGGGCATTATCCAAATGCTTCTTGAACACTGAGACATCGACCACTTCTCCAGGAAGCCTTTTCCAGTGTTTGACCACCCTCACTGTAAAGACATTTTTTCCTAATATCCAGTCTGAACCTCCTCTGGCACAGCTTTGTGCCATTCCTGCACACCCAATCATTCAAACCAGGCAGAAGAGACCAGAAGGCCCCTCTTTACTTCCTCACCTCAGAAAGCTGTAGAGAGCAATGAAGTCACCTTTTAGCCTCCTTTTTCCAGACTAGATAAACTAAGAGCCCTCAGCCTCTACTCATACAATATGCTTTCTGGCCCCCTTTTCAGCCTTGTTATCTTCCTATGGATATATTCAAGTATATCAAGTACCTACTTTCAAAATTCTGAAATAACCACAAGTTTCAAAGCTTCAAACTTTTCCAGGTACTTTATTAAACTCCCACATCTAACCATGAGCAGATGCTTCCCCAGCTGAAGGCTGATTGCTCTCACTGCCAGCCAGGGAGGGTACTCTGTATGCTACCTCACATTTTCCTATCAGGATCAACTCAGTCCTAATGAATTAGCCTGTAATTATCATTAATTACAGTTAGTTCAAAATCTATTTTAAGCACTCATCCGTTTTTACTTGGATATTTTTGGCATTCCCTTTATTTAAAATTCTAATGATGCTGTCAGAATGTTTTCTGGTATTGATGGATTGTAATTGTCCAGGCTTTAAGTGTGCCCTTTATGAAGCTATAAATTGAGTGTACTTCAGAAAAAGGTTTAGAAGCTTCCCAGGCTGTAATCAGCATTTTTAAAAAGATCACTCTAATATCCTGTAGTCAAAAATCATGTTTCATATTTGCATTTTCCATCTATGCATATTTGTTTTATTTTTTAGCTTAAATTCAGACAGGTGACAGGTATGTTTACCACAGGTATTTACAGTAGCTCTGGGAGTAGACTCTTCCCGGTGAGAGTGACAAGGAAAGCAAAAGCATTTCAGGGACAGAGGAGACGTTAATAATCAGGACTGGGCTGTTCCATGATCTCTGAGAACAATCCTTCAAACGCTTAAAAGACCCCCAGCAGGAGGACAACTAATAGCAAAAACAGTAGGAGACCCAACTGTTACCTTCTGTTCTGTCCCAAAGGCTCTAAAGAGATTCATATTTCATAGTTCCAGAGCAGGAGGAGAAAAAAAAAAAAAAAAAAAAAAAAAAAAGTGGTGAAGATAAGGAAGAGCAAACTGGGAACTGCTTTCTTTGATGCTTCTCATCTCAGAAAAATAATGAAGACATGACAAGCAAAATCCAATTATGTATGGTTAGCATACAACAATTATGACACAATAAACTGAGCAGGGAAAGCAGGAACAAAAAGCTTTGACGTGAGCAATAATGACATGAATCTAATAGGTTTTATTTTTTGCTTGTTTTGCTTGGTTTTTTTTTTTGTTTTGTTTTGTTTGTTTGTTTTTTTGTTTGTTTGTTTAAATAGGTACTGTTCCTTAAAATGTTATATTACTGTTTATAGCACAGTGCACATCTAGAGATGGAAGCTGGTATATACAGTAATTCTTACACATTTGTCTCAGTATATATTAAAAATGTATATTTTATTTATTTCAATATATTTTGCTTCCTTACTGAATATTCTCATTCAAAGAATGAAAGAATGACGCATAAAAAATACATATAACTGCAAAAAGTTCTCTAAAGGGATAAATGTAAAATCTCCCTTGGATTAATGTTACTCAAAAATTAACTATAGCTAACAAAAAGAAAACTCAATTATAATAATATATTGTATTATTATTTTAACCATTTTTTTTTTGTATTTTTTATTTATTTTGTTATTTTCCTTATAAAATGCATAATAATGGTTCTGTTTGCTGAGGAAGAATGTTTTAAATGTGAGATTAATGGCTAACAAATACAAAATAGAAATAATATACACTGAATATACCTAGCTCTCTTTTCCACTTACAAGTATGCTTTCATATCATGAAAAGTTGCTTTCGACATTTGAATCTGTTGTTTAAAAGTAAACATTCATCACCGTTTGCTCATAAATTTTTGTGTAAATAACTTCCAAAGTATGTATGGTGTTTTTTCTTTTTAAACCTTCTTGTCTATTTTCCCAGAAATCCCTGCGGTTTGAGCTTTAAGAGTTTTGTATTTCTCACTATTATTATTATTTTATTTTTTTTTGCAAACAGTTGCAATGATACGGAATGAGACAGCTTCTTTTGCAATTTAAAGAATTTGAGTGGCATGAGCTACCATTCAACCATATGACCAACTTTATTTATTTATTTATTTATTTTTCATAATGATAAAGGACAGATTTTAAAAGCATTCAAAAGTCTAAGCTTCCAGATAGGATGCCTCGTGAGATTTTTCAAATGCGTCTAGGCTTACAACTTTTTGGAAGTTACTTAGCAAATATTATTTTTGCCTGTTCCTGATTTCATGCATGACCATTTCATGCACATCATATTCCCCCTCTCTATACAATAATATATTATTGCCGTTTCAATTGCTATTTTCCAGGCAAAAACATTCAGTGTGAATGTTGACTGAAAGAAGTCAGGAACTTCTTTGTCAGGGACTCCATCACTGGGCATATCTGCTGTCATTGAATGAGTGAGTCTAAGCACCATGAACAGCAAAACAATTTTATCATTTAGTTACATAAAACCCTAATGGGATATCTAGAAAATTGCAGTAAAGTGTTCACAGTACAGCTTTGTGTCCTTGTGATGTATTAATAGTATATTTTTACACATTTCAGCATGATGATATTGCAGGAAGTCAAATGTATTTATGGTTTATCTGTTTCAAAATATTAATTTTGTTCTTATTTAGGAAAAGAACTTCAGTTTCCTGGTAGTTGCATGTAAAGAACACACTTAACACACATAAACTGAAGTTTGTACTTCAGTTTAACTACAGTAATATCACAGTTGATCTAGCCCAATGACAATTTTATGTATATATATATGTGTGTGTGTATGTATACACATGTATATATATTTCCCTTAAACAATAGGACTTTGTTTCTGTTATAAAATGCTAGAAGTCCTCAGCCCTGAAAACAGTTTCTAGGGGAGCAATGTACAAAAGTTTAACCTATTTTCACAGTATTAACAGATGCATCAGAAGAAAGCCTATACATATATACAAAAAAATAAAAAATAAAAAGTAGTTCTCACTCCTGCAGAAGTAAGTGCATCTGTGATCACAGGTGTCTACTAATCTATAGGTACAGCAAAGATCTTCAGTTACACATTATTTTTATCTGCAGGATTGGAGAAGTGGCAATGCAATGTTTTATTTAAAGTCCAGGTTGCAGTAGGATTACCTACACTTATCTGAAGATCCCTTTTGAAATTGACTAGCTTTGAACCACTTGTGAAAGAGATAACCAGCTAGATCACAGAAACATAAAAAAGTCAACAGGTTTGTTTTTTTCTTCTGTATGTTCTGCAACTCCTATTTGCCATTCCCTAAAATAACCTATTCCTGAAGTTGTTTAACAAGCAAACAACAAACAAACAAACTTTTAAATTACATTTAAGTAGTGGAAATATCAGTCCAGAGAATAAAAGGCTTCTGCCTAAAGTCATTAAAACCCTCATATGAAACTACAACTCCCCAAACTGTTAGTGATTCAAAAGTAACCGGCATAACATAGTATATGTCAGAAGGGAAGTGGACTTAGTAATCAGATTGTAAACTTGTATTAGACCATAAATTCATACATTCATACCTTTTTTTTTCTTCCTTTTTTTTTTTTTTCCTGAGCATGTGCTTCCAAATTATTTAATCATCCTAGCATAAGGCTGATTGCTAAATGCTTTTGTCCTGACTGTTATAATCACTCTCAGACAGCTAGACTTTCAAGTAAGTGTCTGATTATCATTGCATGGTAAATAATTTTGCATATATTCATTATTTTGGAAATAAACTGATTAGACAAAATACATGCTTCTATGTTAGATTAAGTCTCAATTTTCATCCAAAAGCTACTAGTAGCTAGAACCTACAGATATTATTCAGTTACATTAGACTAACTGGAAAATTACAGGATGTATTTGGAATTTCGATACACATTCGATGTATTTTGATTTTCTGAATCCTGTCAAATCCTGTCAAATCATCCTGCACTTCAGACATTTGCATCTTATTCACAGAAACAGGGAAGATGCTAATTTAATTTAAGTTAACATTCAAACATTGTTATTGCCCCAGAGTAAGAGCCTTACTGGAGTCTTTGTTTTAAGTTTTTATTATTTTTCAATAAAAAAATGTGGACAAAGGAAGGTATCTCTTAAACAGATGAAGGTAATTGTAAGCTTGTTTTTCTCTGTGTCTATAAAATCCTGGTTCTCCTTCCAATAAAACAGAAAATCATATATTTTTTGAATGAAAATCAAGGTAACTATTCTTAACTAGACATTTGAAATAGAATTTATAGGCAATTGTTTTCATTTCTGTGCTGCAAAGTATGTAATTTTGTAATAAACTGAAACAAAGTTCATTTCAAGAGACAATACCTAATAACATCCCTCCACTAGAAAGAGCAACTGGCAGGTATTCCATCTCATTTAACTTTGATAAAATATAGATTTTTTTATACAGATAGAAAATAGTTAAAATGTTTTCATAGTTAAAGAGCTGGTACCAGTCATTCATATCATCCTTTAAGAAATTGATTTATGTGAAAATGAATGTAAATGTTACATATACTAAGAATATTCAAAAATGGAGAGAATGTCAGGCAACTTATTTACTAGGATTCTGTTTTCACTTGTGTTCCAAACCAAGAATAACCCCAGTAAAGTGAATTGAAATGTTCTTGACAGCAAAGTAACAGAAAAGAATATCACCATTTTTCTTATCCTATGCAAACAAGGGTTTGGGGGGTTTGTTTTTGAAAAGAGATGAAAATTCTTTCTGCTGTTCAACAACCTGCATAATTGTGATAGGCAAGGAATTATATCTAATATCTTCAGCAGGATGTTTAGTACCCAGCCTGCTCTAGGGAGTTACACATTCCCCCTGACATGTTTTGCTGCACTTGTGGCTTCAACACCATCACACAATTTCTGTGAGAGCACTGCGGGACTGACCATATCTCCAATCCTGACTCATGATTCAGCGTGCTTTTCCTAACAGCCTCAAACAATGTTGTACTTAAAAGGAGAAAATGGTGTAAATCCAACAGAGAAAAAGTGTTAATATAACTGAACTGACCAAAATCTATGGAGAGTTCTTGGACAGTGATTATGGTGCCACTTCAAGCATTTCTTATTTTATAAAGGGTAGTTCTGCCTCACCTTGTCTTAGAGTCTTATTCAAGCTCCTCACAGAGATCAAATAAAGTTTGTTTGTCAAATCCCTATGTATAAAAACCTGTTCCTGTATTAGACCTATAAGCAAGAGTGTGCTAAGCTCTCTAAATCCTGTTAGAAAGATAAACCCCTAAATCTTTTCCACTGTCTCTAGCGTCAAGCAACAGCACTTGCTATTCTTTTTGTGGTATTACTTCCAAGCCTTAGCTTCAATAAGTTAAATCTAATAAATACTACCTAAATCCAACAAATCTAATTAAGTTAAATCTAATAAATACTTTATTATAAGTCAATTTTATCTGAAAATGCATCTTCTAGTTAGGACTCTGGCTTCTTCAATGAAAAAATCATAAATACTGCTCTATATTAGCTATACACTGTATATTAGAAGACTGAGAGAAGATTTTATCCATGTATACAAATACCTGAAAGGAGGGTGTAAGATGATGGGGCTGAACTCTTTTCAGTGGTGCTCAGCGACAGGACAAGAGGCAACAGGCACAAACTGAAACACAGGAAATACCAGATGAATTTGAAAAAGTATTTCTTTACTGAGAGGTTGACAGAGCAATGGAACAGGCTGCCCCATAAAGTTGTGGAGCCTCCTTATTTGGAGATATTCAAAACCTGCCTGGATGTAATCCTGTGCAATGTGAGCTAGATGACCTTGCTTGTCAGTGGGACTGGACTAGATCATCTCCAGAGGTCCTTCTAACCTCAAACATTCTGTGATTCTGTGATATTAGTACCTCTTAAATCATTATTTTTTCTTTAATATGAAGATCTACATGTGCTTTTCTCTGCATAGAACGTATTCTCTATTGATATATGAAACTAACACATCTCAGGATAATATTTCTTATATAAACTAGTTTCCCATCTCCCACAGTCCTCAGGTACAGGTATACTTTTCCCATCTCACACAAACCACAGGTAATGGTAATTTTATCTTGGAATAACTATGTAAACTGAACTACAAATCAACTGTTGGTCAAATTACAGCAGTGAGAAGTGAAAAGATAAATACTTGGTTCTTAGAGAACCAGTAACGAAGCTTGTGATCTGCTATTGTTTCCATCTATCTAACTTGTGCTTAAAACCCAGTCAGTACACAAATAAACATACCAGATTTTGCTTTCTGTACAGTGCTAACAGCACATCTGTAGCATCTCAACTTCTGATTTGAATCCCAGTTTAATTCATACTGGAATCACCAGACTAAACCTATATTTTTGATGTAGTATAAATGTACTTCTGGGAACAAGGTTTTTTTCCTTTCTTGTTACATTTCAAGAACAAGACTGTTTCATAATGGTATTTCTGGAGATGGTAAGAGAAACATGTTGGCCATGTTCACACTGAGCTAGAACCATCTGACTTGGATGCTTCTGCAGCAAGCAGATTTTCTCCCCCCTCCAGTCTTTGCTAAGTAATCAAATTTTCTACGGTGCAAGAAAAAAGCACAATAAATCTTTAAGGAAAAATAATCTACAGTAAAAGAATGTATTAATAAAAAACCATAGTAAGGTTTGTGGGGAGAAACTACATTGTGAGCTTATATCCTTCTGGTGGTTACACAACACTATTACTACTTTAAACTGTACAATTTTTCAAATTGCTATAAGAAAGAAAAGGTATGAGAACTTCAGAATAAGATTTTCTTTTTCCTTGTGGCAGAACCAGTGTTGTTGTGGTCACATATTAACGTTACTTAGAGGAATGGTAGAAGTATACTAATAAAAAGTTTAACAGGAGTTATTTCAATACGAGGTGGGGTGATTATTGATATAACTCACAACAGTTGATAATTTTCTCCCTACCTTTCCTCATCAAAAGAGGTTATTTTTAAAGACATGATACTGATTTGTAAACAAGATAAACATGGTTTTTATCGTAACTAAATGCTGAATCTTTGTGCAAGTTAAAGTATATGTTACTGTAATTTAATAATATGGTTGGAAAGGCTAAATTTGTTAAAACTTCATGAATTCATAAACATTTAGAAAGTGACAAGCAGTACTTTTTTTTTTTAGTACTTTTTTTTTTTTTTTAAATGTATGATTTTCATGCTTTAAAGGACTTGCTTTGAAATAAGTAGGGAGTTCTGCTTTAGCTCAAAGGTATTTTGCAGTCTCGATTCAATTTAGCAACCAGAAACAGACAGAGAACAGTTTAAAATTTAACCAGTAGTAAATTCTCCAGACAGTGGATTGAGAACTTCAACCCTGTGGGTCTGCCAGAGTGGGTCTGCCAGAGTTTATAATTTATCAAAAGTCTTTTTAAAGTTGTAGGGCAGTTTACAAATTTTGAGCATTGTTTTTAGAACTTCCAGTTCCCGTAGTGTTATTTACTAATCATAATTAACAGTGCTTTACCAGAACCTAAATTTCCTTGTATAGCAGTACTGAGACCTGCATGATTATGACTTTTGCATTGTGCCATTTATGAGGAGAGTTAATTATAAATTAAGATATTATTTACTGTTATTTTTTTTTCATTCTCCTTGCACTAAAAAATAAGACTTTGAAGAAAAAGGCACACACACACACAGAATTACCAACACCAAGCTATTCCTACATGCTAGTGATGAAATTAGCATTCTATTCAAAATAAATTTAAAAGATAAATAAATAATTAAATAAATAAATGCAACACACTTTAGAAAAAAAAAGGTAAGCTAACAACATCAGTCCTCCCTATATTACATCTATTGTCTAGAACATGAGATTTGAAACTTACTTTTTAAAGTGGTAAAATACTGGGCTCATAGGAAAAAAAAAAAAAAAAAAAGTGTTTAACAAAAGTGACCTAAAAATACAAATATTAAATTTACTGAAAGAATCTGAAATTGAAAGTAATAATCTGAAGTTGAAAACTCCTTAGACACTATAGCAATAATACTGGCATTATAAATCATCTAGACAGAGTTGAAATATTGTCTATATTTTCTAGATATGAAACCCTGTATCTTCAGAAAAGACTATAGACTGAAGACAATTCAGTCTTTTCATTGTTCATGAAAGTAAAGGTAATCGACATAACATAAGCAATAACAAAAACCAGGATGTATTTATTGGCTAATATATGCCCATTTGATACTTGAGTTGTCATTGGTTAGGTGGGTTTGAATATGGACTAGATTTAGGATTGAAACCAATCTCACTTGCAAGAGTACACTAAAGTACTACCTGGAAGATGGCAGTTTCCAGTGAATGCATTATTTTTTATTTGTTTGATCTTTTTAATGAGGGTATAAAAATGAATTTTGCTTAAATCTGTAAATTGAGCTCATTAATGTCCTTAAGGAGGACATGCTTATAATTGTTTATAATTTGGAGGTATTGCTGATTCAGTGAGGAATGAAATAATGCTACAAGAATAATTAGACTATACTTCCTAATAGTAAAAGAAATTCTCTACTACAAAATTTAAAAGTCCTGGTCTAATGGTGAAATAATAAGGAGTTCTACTATAAAGAAATACATCATTAGTTGGAGCTGACAGGATATGAGAGAGATCTGAGTATATTTTTTCAGTCATAGAATCATTATAAGCAAAAAAAGGGAAAAGTGATGCTAAGATCAGTCAGACAAAGGATATGCAGTAGAGACGGGCAACAGATAAAGAGGTGCCAGTACACAAGACAGAAAACATCTCAATTAGTATGCTGTGTGTTGTTCTGATTATCTGCTCTAAGATTAACTTGCAACAGGTGTAGTAATTGGTTACTAGGAAGGAACATGTATATTAAGAAAATATACTTAAAAAATATATCTAGTTCAGCACAAAAATGACTGAGAAAGATATTGACTGTCTTTAATTATGTTAGGAAGCAATAAGGGGCAAAAATAATGTAGTCACTGAAATGTGAAAGGAAATGGTTTTACCCAGTGGAAATCAATAGAAGAAGGTTGTCAGAGCCCAAGAGTCGTTGACCAGGTTCTTTTAGATATTCCACACATAAAGAGTTTATTGTTTAACAATAATAATAATAATTTATTTGAAATTATTTGATATTGTATGGGATTTTGATTGAGTAGAATAATACACTACTTAAGTCTCATTCACAGATTTATCAAATAATAGAGTATCACAAGTTGGAAAGGACCCACAAAGATTGAGTCCAACTCCTATCGCCACACAGGACCACCCAAAAATCAGATCATATGTCTGAGAGCATTGTCCAAATGTTTCATGAATTACAGGAGGCCCAGTGTCATGACCACTTCTCTGGGGAGCCTGTCCCAGTGCCTGATCACCCTCTCAGTGAAGAAACTCTTCTTAATATACACCCTGGGTCTCCCCTGATTCAGCTTCATGTCATTCCCTCTCTTAAATCACAATATCCATCTAAACCACACTTAGTGTAAGAGTCTAGTGATTACAATATACAGCTGAATCATAATATAACTCTTTTTTATTACTTATCTCTATAAATGCTGTGGTTTGACCCAGGAGGCAGCTCAGCACCATACAGCTACTCACTCACTTACCCCAGGTAGGATGAGTAAGAGAATCAGAAAGGTAAAAGTGTGAGAACTCATGGGTGGAGATAAGGACAGTTTACTGGGTAAAGTTAAAGCCACACATTCAAGCAAAGCAAAATAAGGAATTAGTTTGCTACTTCCCATCAGCAGTCAGGTGTAATGCCACTTTCAGGAAATCTGGGATCATCACATGTACAGTTTATTGGGAAGACAAATGTCATCTCTCCAGATGCTCCCCCTTTCCTCCTTCTTTCCCCCAGCTGTTATTGCTGAACATGACATCCCCTGGGGCCAGACTGGGCCAGCTGTCCTGGTTCTATCCCTTTCCAGCTCCTGGGGCACCTGAAGACTCCTCGCTGGCAGGACAACAGGCCTTGGCTCTGTGAGCTCTGCTCTGCAACAACTAAAATATTGCTGTGTTTTCAGCACTATTTTCTTCAAAAATATGAAACACAGCATCACAGAAGCCTCCACAAAGAAAATCAACTCTAACCCAAACAAAACCATGACAGTAATACACTCACTGACACAACACTGTACATTCACAATTATCAGGAAAGAATATGTGGGTAGAATTATATTCAGAGCTCTGGCTCACTTCAGAGATCCTTATTTTTTGTGTCAGTTTGTTTTCATAATGTATATTTTTCTGAGCCACATATGAACCCTCTACCCATCATCATTGGTCTGGATAACTCAGGAAGATATTTGCACTCTTCTGATTAATTCAGGAGAAACAGTTGCACAGCTATCTTATCCACTCAGCTGATATAGCCACTTATCTGGAAGAAAGGCCACCTTCTACTATCTCTTGTGTTAAGCAGATTTTTTTTGGTAACAATTGGTCAGTCAGTCAGAATCACAGAATCACAGAATTTCTAGGTTGGAAGAGACCTCAAGATCCAACCTCTGACCTAACTAACAAGTCCTCCACTAAACCATATTGCTAAGCTCTACCTCTAAACATCTTTTAAAGACCTCCAGGGATGGTGACTCAACCACTTCCCTGGGCAGCCTGTTCCAATGCCTAACCTGTTTGGTAAAGAAGTTCTTCCTAACATCCAACGTAAAACTCCCCTGGTGACAGAAAAAAAGACTCCCTACATTCCTTCCTGAGCTTCAAGATTCATTCTAGGAGTGAATTTAATGGTCACATAGATTTCAAGAGAAAATATGCCTGTAAGTGAGATGATCTAAAAAGATTATCTTAACGAAATAAAAAAAGGGAACAGCTTAAGTTATTTCAAGATGTAGTTTGCCTATTAGGGAAGGATATTTTTGACAGGACAGGAGGGATTTCAAAGTTGGAATATAAAATCTGGGATTACAGTATTTAGCAGGGAAAATTTATTGTAATTTCAGAAAAGTGGCTGGAAATGTCATTACTGTTTCCTGACTGTTAATTTGCCCCATAATTTTATTGCAACACTGTCCTTTAGAACTCTTGCTGATCAACTGAAGAAGACATGAAGTCCCCTAACACAGCATAAAGAGGGAGATTTTTTCTTGATTGCAGGTTCTTTTTTTTTTTTTTTTCTTTTTTTCTTTTTTTTTTCTAAGATTTATAGGTGCAGTTCTTTATGGCAGACCTGAAGTTTGCTACTTGTGTTAACGTGTTCTGCAGTCTTCGGTGAAGTCATTGCAACTGCAGGTCTGGCTGCCTGCAGCTGTGCGACTGGGATCCTGCCAACTCCAAGTAATCATCCTTTGGGACTTTAGAACAATATCACAGATTTCTATTTAAGAAAATATATTTATGAATATACATATATTGCTAGGTCTGTTTTTATTTTATCTAAGATAATAATTCCTTTCAATATACTGGGGGAGAAAAAGAGGGGTGAGAACAATATGACCTTCTAGCTGCCTGTTATTTATCTTAGTAACTGGATTTGAACTGGAAGACAGTGGCTCACAAACATGATAAAACAATTTAAAAATACAACTTTATGTGTGTGGAGATGGGAGGAAGTGAGGAAATTTTCCCTCCAAATATTTGCATGTGGTTGATGATGAAGAGAGTTGCAGAAGAGGTAGGACAAGAAAGAATACAAGTCAGTTTGCTATGCTATCTTAGAAACCCAATTCCACCTGCTCATCCATTCTGATCTATATTCACATTTTTTTTCAAAGATCTAGCAGTTACATGTCAGAATGATGTGTCATAACCTTGTTTTAGGATAAAGCATCAGTCTGCCTGTAAGCATGATATCCTTATCTGACAGAATTTCAGTGATTCTGAGGGTCCTGTAATTCCTTTGCAGAGGTAGTTCTGAGCTCAGTGCAATTATATTCTATCAAACAAGATATTCTAATAAAGTTGCTTCTCAGATTGTGTTGTCCCAGGAGTATCTGTTGAAGGTGTTGCCATTCTGTGTTTTTGTGAATGTTAACAGCACTTCTACAACTGATTTTTATTTTTTTATTTTTTCTCTTTACTGCCTAGTATGTTACCTCTGGCCATTTATTCTATTTGCTTTTCTGAAGCCAACAGCTTAAGACAAGGAAGGTTCATTCTTCCCCCCGTGTGATGCTGAACCTAAAAATGCCTTTTCTTCTGTATCATATAAATATTGCTTTCTGATAGCTGGGACTTAAACATGTTGGTATTTTTGTATTGAGGCTGAGGGTAGGCAAGACATAGCCAAATATGTCATGTTTCATTCCTCGGGTACAGGGTTTGCACATCATTAACTCTAGACATATATTCCATCACTCTGTCCAATGAAATTCACTGAGACTGAAACTAAATGCAAGGATTCAAACAGTTGAATCTTTACCCATGTAATTCTCAGAATGTCCCATTCTTCCAAAGCACACTGAGTGCTGATTTAAAAAGAAAATCAATTATTTTAAACAGTAAGAGAACATTGTATGGAAAATGCCTGTGTCGGTGCAGGATATGCAGCATAGTTCTGTTTAATTACTCTTGGTATTTATAGCATGCCACCTCAAAGGACAGAAATTGAGGAACAGTACTGGAGTAACACAATTTCAAAACAAATTTAGTCTAATAAAGCACAAAATTAGTGATGTTGTATAAAATAATTGCACAGAATATACAGGCATTTAACCAAAGGACCTGACCTTAAGTTGATGGTACATAAAGGAAATATGAAAACTTTCCTTTTCAGAATGAAAATTAGCTTTATCAGCTTGACTTCACTTATTAAACAAACAAAAATATATTTTACTTTATATTAATCATTTTTTAAACATACAGTATCTTTTAGACAATGTCAATGTCAATGACAACACCACGTTTCAACGGGAAAGTGATGATCTCTTTTAGGAGGCTGTTGGTCTTTTTTCTCAGGTGACAAGTGACAACGAAAAGGTCTCAAGTTGCACCAGGGAATGTTTAGGTCGGACATTAGGAAGAATTTCTTCATGAAGAAGGGGGTTAAGCACTGGAATGGGATGCCCAGGGAAACGGTGGAATCCCTGTCCCTGGAGGTATTTTAAAAGTTTATTAGGGACATGGGATATTAGGGACATGCGGTTATTAGGGACATGGTTTAATGATGGTACTCAGTAAGTCAGGTTGATGTTTTGTCTTGATGATCTCAAAGGTCCTTTCCAATGTAGATGACACTATATTTCCATATAGAATCTACATATATTTCTATTCTATGAATATAAAGATATATTGTGTATTGCATACATCCTAATCTAATTTTTGCCATGTATTTAACTTTACAATATAGCAGATTCAATGTAAAATATATTACCCAAATGCCAAATATATCTTTTTCTAGGCAGAAGATTTGTGTTCTGTTCTCACATAATCTATCTTACCTCAGGTTTCTCTGAAGCACTATTGTGACTTCTCTGGGAGTCTCAAAAGCAGATTTTGTTTCACTCTTATTTAATTTGGACAGCTAGAAGAATATTTTTAATATATGCCCATACAGCACTTCTGGGATCATCTGCATATATCAATTTTTCACCATTGCCTCGGGACAATCAGTAGTTAAAAGTCCTTTAGCTATTTTGTAGAAAACTCAATTGCTTTCCCAAACACCTTTTTTGTATAGAAAGTCTTGCATATCTTCAAGCAATTCTGTTAACTGACAAAATTGAAACTCTTCAGGTAGTTAGATACTGTTAATTGAAGGTACCTTTAATTACAGCAGGGAGGTGATTAGACCATTAAGCAAGGGTCAAATAACTTGAAGCAATTTGTAAGAGGAGTCACTGCCAGATAACTTACAATCTGAAATCTGAATACCTTCATTTTAATTCTTTTCTACTTATGTCATCTCTTGGAAACTCTGCTGGGATGTCTTAAATGAGAACTCCTGTTATGATTCCCATGACATCCATCAAGTTCTCAGATAAATGTTTATATGAGAAACTTATTGTAAAGTAAAAACCAAAATGATACAAACCAAAAAAAAAAAAAAATATGTTGACTATAGCCAGCATCCAAGCACCCACATATCCACTTGTTTTGTCCCTGCCCTCAGAAGGATGGGAGAGAGAATCAGAAGAGCAGAAGTTAGAAAACTTGTGGGTTGAGATAAAACAGTTTATTAAATGAAGGAAAGTTGTGCATATGAGCAGAATCATTTATTCAGTACTTCCTTCCAAGAGGCAACCACAAACATTCCCACTGCCTCCTCTTTTCCCCAGCTTTTATCTCTGAGCATGACATTAGATGCTAAGGAATATCCCTTTGGTTAGTTCCTGCCAGCTGTGTCAGCTCTGTCACCTCCATGCTTTCTGTGCACCCACAGACCTGCTTGCTGTGGGAGGCAGAGTAGGAAGAACAGAAAGGTTGGGTGCCTCAACAGCACTGCTCCACAACAGCCAAAACATGAGTGTGTTACCAACAGTGTTTTCATCACAAATCCAAAACACAGCACCAGGGGGCCACTACGAATAGAATTAACACCATCCCAGCCACACCTGTTAAAATCTATCAAGCTACCTAAAGATTTATAATTATATAGATACAAGTATAAGTGAAGACACAACAAAATTATTCCAGGCTTTTCCAGATTTAGCAACTCAGCTAATGAGTTCTGGCTACTCTGATTAAAAATATGAATAATTTTTATATATGTATCATTTGGAAATCAAATTTTTAAATTCCTGTTAATAAAAAATGCCTTTTTTTTTTTTTTAGCTTGGTCTGGGCCATGTTTTTTGGGTTCCATATAAAAGTTGTGTAGAGTACAATTATTTAAATGATCAGTGCTAATTGTTGAACAAAGTATTAGATTTGGATAACACTAAAATTCAAACTAAAATATCTCATTTGCCTTCTTTAAAGTGGTTGTGAACTTAGGAATATACTTTATTGATTGGCAAAAGAGGACTTGCTTGAGTAAGTGAGCTAAAAATAACTTAAATAACCCATAGAAAATGAATTAAATCATTAAATAAATTAAATTACATCAATAAATCATAAATCATTGCGATAATGTAAATCAAGAATTTCCACCCATGGGAGCACTGGAAATCATATTCCATGTACACTGCTTTGAAAGTATTTAAATTCCTATAGATGTCTGAAGTTAGACAGGTGATTATTGGTCTATGTCTAATTAAAAACTACTCAATGAATTTCTAAAATATTAATGAGCAGGGCTGCTTTCTAAGGGTCAGTGAGCTGGGAGCTGATGGTTGCAGAGACATGGTCAACCAATGCCATAACTAACAGGTGTGTGAGATGGGTGAAAGGGCCAGAAGTGGGTCCTGTCAGAAGTCCAGGTGAAAGAGAGGGATCAAGACAGGAAATCCAAATGATAAGACACAGGACTGGAGAATGTCACTGCTACAGGATCTCTGGGGCAGGGACTGAGGGTCTGGACAGGGTTGGGGAAGGTCCCTAGGGGAAGTTAGACAGGGGCTGTCAAGAGTGCACTCAGAGCCTTGACATAAATCTTCCAAATCAAGGTCTCAAAATACATATATTTTTTAATTTAACCCAATTTCCAATTAAAGAGAAAGACTAAAATAAAAGCAAAATATTAAAAATTATTATAAGGAATCAGCCATACTTTTTCAAAGTAACTATTGGATAGTCAACAATGTGTCTTTTTGGCTTGTCCAAAAATACAGTAAGATTTCCTGTAATTAAATATTTTTTTCTGTATATATATATATTTTTTTTCATATAAACATATTAATATGTAAATGCATTTCAAAGATGTAATCATCTGACAATTTCCTAGATGTATTACTTTTTCTCCTCAAATAGCTTTTCTGTCAACATTCAGCTTTAGAATGAACTCAGAAAAATCAATAATTATTATCTTCAATGATTTAATTCCTTGAATGAAGACTTAGATTATTATTTTTATATATATATTGATTTAAATATAAGGAAATATATTAGCAAGACAGCTATTATCTCAGCATGATCAATCATTTTCTATCTCTAGCATGTCTCATACCAGCTTTTCTATATTTAACTTTTTTGGAGGGGAGGAAGGGGAATAAAAGGTAGTTGGGCATTCAGAAATGCAAGAGGTATACACAACAAATATACAAGAGGTAAGAAAGATAAGATCATCAGGTCTAGAGACAAAAATTTTCCCTAGAGCACAATAAACTTTTTAAACTTTAAAAAACAAAACAAAACAAAAACAAACAAACAAAAACAAACAAACAAACAAAAACACAAACAAACAACAACAAAAAAAAAGAACTTCCCAGGTATGACTGATGTTAAGCCTTAACCATGGTGTTGAGAAATTGCTAATGATATGCTTGAAGTAATGGACAAT
This sequence comes from Netta rufina, assembly GCF_964035555.1. NCBI lineage: Eukaryota > Metazoa > Chordata > Aves > Anseriformes > Anatidae > Netta > Netta rufina. The sequence continues at coordinate 82,402,463 of NC_140124.1, read as the reverse complement.
TTTACCTGAAAAAAACAAAGCTCCATTGAAGTGCTAGAGCACTGATTTTCTTCAAAGCTTCCCAAAATATTAACAGTAATCTATGGCTGTTCAGAAAGATTTAAAATGTTCTAAAGATGGATAATGAGCTTGAATTTAACGCTTAGATACGAGCATAACCAATTCAGTAAAAAAATTTTAGAGCTACTATTTTCAGAAATTAATGCTATCTAACAAAAGCTAGCTGTTACTATTTATGTATTATGCTTTATTATTATGTGCTAGGAAAAGCAAACAAACAAACAAACCCCATGTCACTAAGAATAAAATAGCTTCTGGTATTTAAATAACAGTCTCTGAGGTACCTAAAGACTTCTTTAGATATGAACCTATGAACCTAATTCCAAGACCAGGAACACTTAATTAAATTATTCATAAGTATTCTAAGTCAGCTAAGACCAGAACTGTCACTCCAGTGGGATGAGAACCACTTTTCTTTTAAATATGCTTTCATATTGCTTTTAAATAAAAAGTTACAGTAAGAGTAAATGAAAATTCCTCCAAGTTTAAAAACAAACCACTTGGTGAACTGTTTACAATGATGAAAGTTTCACACCTGTAATCTTCAGGGAGAAATAAAGATAATCTTGAATGATGTCACACCATATTTCCTTATTTTAATATGGCACTATGAGGAGCACCATCACAGCTTAGTATGGCTTTAGAAACTGGCTGCTAGTCATGGATCACTTCTTCCTGTTCTTGATATAACTTTGTAATGAGAAAGCAAGAAGTGTGTTCCCTACAATAAAGAATGTTTCAAAGGGCTGTAAAGTCATTCTCTATCCATCAGCACTTGTTTAAATTAATTTTTACTTTATTTATAAGCTGTCAATATCATGTCAGTGCAAAGAATGATAAGTACATTAATTTAAGTTTTGTGCTACCAGGAATCATTGGAAAAATCAGCTTCTTAATAAATGGAGTATGAAAGAATATCCCCAATCTAGCTATCATCTTCACTAGTGATAGAAGGTGTTTGAAGTGTCCAAAGCAAGAAAGGAAAGGACGAAGATAATGCTTGAAGTGTTGAGTCAGCTTTACAGTCCCTCAGTTCTTATTCAATTCTTACCTGTAACATAACATTTCTATGCCCTTCAAGAAACATGCCTTCATTAGGTTGAAAGCATAAAACTAGTAGTTTTGCAAATGTAATTTTTAGCCTGCTGGCCAGAGAAATGTTTCAAACTACTTGAATATCATCTTGAATCATCTAGCCAAAATCTCTGAAATATTGATAAGAGGCTTACTGCAGTAATAATACTATGACTGTGTATCATGTTTAAACTAAAGCTTTCCCAATAAACACAAAATTACCACAGAGATGTTAGGTGTGAATGAAGCTTCCAGACAATGGAAGCAATAAAAAACTGTAACAATGATGGTGAATAATCCTAGTATAATAGAATCCCATTTAAAAAAAAATAAAAAAAAAATAAAAAAAAATAAAAGGAACTACAGACCAGTGAACCTCAACTCTGTGCCTGTGAAGATCATGAAATAGATCCTTCTGGACACACGTGCTAAGGCACATGCAAGACAAGTAGGTGATCTGAGAGAACTAGCACAATTTCAACAAGGGAAAATTGTACCTGAACAATCTGGTAGCCTTCTATGATGGAGTGACTGTATCAGCCAACAAGGGAAGACTGACCGATGTCATCTACCTAGACTTCTGTATGGCTTTTGGCATGGTCCAACACAGCATCCTGTTATAAATGGGTAAGTCCCAAAATAGGATTATAATCAAAGTTTACAATTTATTAAAGGAATAGAGGTAAGCAAACAATGCTAGGTGCGCTGGGACTCTCTGCTCCACAAAGACGCACACATGTTACATCAAGATGCTGATTTTTATGCTCCTAGACTAATTCATTACAACTTCTAGAAAAAACAGGGTTATTGTAATTAGTTTCTGGAATCCAAACCCTCCTACTGGAGCATGTGTATCAGTCTCTGGTGGTCCCTCTGGGGGTCTCTGGGGGTCTCTCATGCTGAAGGCTCATCATCTTCCTCCCAGTTTTTTTTCTTGTCCTTCTCAGCCATCTTGGCTGTATGCCAGAGGCTTGCCCAGCATCCCCTGCAAGCTTTGTCTTTTAGCCATCCTTCAGCTTTCCTCTTCTCCTTAATCTTCTGACCACATATCAGAGACTTGCATAGTGTCCCATACAATAGTCATAATAGTCAGAAGTTATTCTGAACCCCCCCCCCTCCCCAGATATCAGAGACTTCAAGGAAAAGCCTACAAATACATTTCCCTTCAAGCTCTCTATTGACAGGAATTGCTAAAACATTCCTCACTATCCTTATCTCTAAATCAGAGAGATAGATTTGAAGGATGGACTATTGAGTGGGTAAGGATTGGCTGGATTGCCAGAGTTAGAGAGTTGCGATCAATGTCCCTATGTCCAGGTGGAGGCTGGTGACAAGTGCTGTCCCCCAGGAGTCAGTCTTGGGACTTGTGTTCTTTGATAGCTTTACAAATGACACAGACAGTGGGATCAAGTTCATCCTCAGCAAGTTTGTAGGCAACACCAAGCTGAGTGGTGCAGTTGATACAACAGAAGGAAAGAATACCATCCAGGGCATTCAAGACAAGCTTGAGAAATGGATCCACATGAAATAATGAGGTTCAAGTCCAAGTGCAAGGTGCTTCATTTGGTTTGGGGCATTCCCAATGTGTATACAGACTGGGAAAAGAACCTGTTGGGAGAAGTCCTGAAGAGAAGGACTTGGAAGTTCTGGTGAGTGAAAATCTTGACAGCAGTGTGTGCTTGCAGTGCAGAAGTCTAACTGTATTATGGGCTGCATCAACAGAGGCATGACCAGCATGTCAAAGGAGGTGATTGTCCCCCTTTACTCTGCTCTCATAAGGCCCCAGGTGGAGTACTGCATGCAGATCTGGGGCCCCCTGCACCAGAAAGATATAGACCTGTTAAAGTAGATCCAGAGGAGGGCCGTGAAAATGATCAGAGGGCAACTCTCCTATGAAGAAAAGCTGACAGAACTGGGGATGTTCAGCCTGGAGAAGAGAAGGCTCTGGGGAGATGTTATTACAGCCCCTCAGTACTTAAAGGAGGCTTATAAAAAAAAGGTGGAGAGTGACATTTTACATGGGCAGGTAGTGACAGAACAAAGGGGAATGTTTTAAAACCAAAAGAGGGTAGATTTAGATTAGATATTAGGAGGAAATTCTTTACTCAGAGGGTGCTGAGGGACTGATTGCCCAGAGAAACTGTGGTTGCCCCATCTCTGGAGGTGTTCAAGACGAGGTTGGTTGGGGCCTTGGTCAATCTGATCTGGTGGGTTGGGTCATGGCAGGGGGGTTGGAACTAGATGATTTTTAAGCTCCCTTCCAGGCCTTTCTATGATTCTTTGAATAGCTGAAAAGGTAAGCTGTATTTGCATGTACAGCTGGGACTGGAAATATAAACATGGACTAGGTCTGGTTGGGTTGGAGTTAACTTTCCCTGCAGTGGCACATATAGTGCTGTGCTCTGTACTTGTAGCTGGAACAGCATTGGTATCAAACCAGTGTTTTATATATTGCTAAGCACTACTGGCAAAGCATCAAGTCTCCTTCCAAGCCTCACCAAGAGCAGTAGGCTAGGACTTTGAAGGACTTCACACTGGCCTATCTACCAACCAGAGATTTTCCCTTCAAGTTCATAAACTGCTTGAAAGACATTTGAACAACTGTTGGAAATGACATGTCTTTTGTGAAGCAAATTATTAGAGTGGAATATGCCATTGGGCAATATGCATAGTTTGCAGTGTTGACTGAAGAAATATGATTGCATTCAAGGCAACATATCACACCAGTTCTAGAATAAATAATACAAGTATTCAAACAAGCATTCAAACAAGTACGTATGTGAATGATAGTATTTACGCTGCCTGTGTTGCATTCTCATTTAGTTATAATGCTGCTCTTTCTTTACTCCTTACTTATACATTATTTTCATTACTCTTTAAAATGGTAAAAATATTCAAAATGTCTACAAGGTTGAAAATTTTAGAAGTGCCTGTATCAACTGCCCTACATTCTCTGTGGAGCTGCTATTAAGCAATTTATGCAATAGCAAGCAAAATAAACGATAAATCAAACAAAAATCTCCCCCCCCCCCCCCCTTATTTTTTGTTTGTTTATTTCCTTTGTGTTGCTCATTTTTCTTCCGAGAGGAAGACCATCATGTCTACCATTCTGCTACAAGATACTGATAAATATATGCTGTGTATTTCTTGTAGATCATTGTGTTAAATGAAAAAAAGTCTAATGAGCTAAGAAAGTCTGTAAAGCTCCAGGAGATTTAAATAAAATTAACGATTTATATCATTACATTATATCACTATCTTCAAAATGTAAAGTTAACATGGAAATTCTGGAGATGAAGACAAAAATGGGACCTGAAAGGTTTCTGTACACATGTATCTCTATCTATGAAAACAATTATAGTGAAGTTGAAAGCTTAATACCATGGAATCTAGATTCTAAATTTGGTATCCTGGACAAAAAAGTGCTTAAAATTAAAATAAAATAAAATAAAATAAAATAAAATAAAATAAAATAAAATAAAATAAAATACCGAGCATAATATTGATACTAGAACACTGGTTTAAAGGAATGTAGCTCAAAGTGAGGTGTTTAATATTTCATGCTTCTCTGGAAGATAATAAATAACTCTTTAAGACATTATTGTACAGTCCTACAGTCCTTTCCAATACTGTGAAGTAAAGCCAGTGTCTAGTTTGAAATTTAGTTAATCACACTCCTCTGAAGGTGTTTTTTGTTGTTGTTGTTGTTGTTGTTGTTGTTAGATACATGAATTTCTATTGCAGAGTGAGTCCAAACTGATAATTGTGAAGAAATGCTCCGAAACCATTACCCATTACACTGTTTTTTAAAACACTATTTTTCTTGTGGGGTATCATTAATATAGATTTTGTATACTGTTATGTATCTATATAAATCACTGTATTGCAAAGTTTTGATGTCTTTTTACTGTCTTTAGCATTATAGGGTAAAAATCTTCTAGCACCTAATTTCTGTAAACAAGTAGATATCTCAAAGGCCTTTTTGTTTGCTTCATTGCTACTAAGCTTAACCTTCATGCATTGATAGTGTTGTTTTCAATCTACTCGACAAAGTTTGGTTGAAGCAGGAGAGGTTTGGAAACATAAACTGTCTGAACTGTATGGATCAAGGTGTGAGAATTGAGTTGGTGAATTTCCTTCTCAAGGAATGGTCAAAACTCTGATTTCTTAAAACCTTTGAAGAATCTCAGCAAAAGAATTCCTGGAAGAGATGAGGGTTTGAAATGTAAATAATGCAATGCACATTTAAAATTTGGGTTTATGGCTCTGATTTGTATTGTTGAGGTTGTACATAATGACAGTTTTTCTTCACCTGATTCTGCAGAACATCTAGAAGATTAAATACATTGTGCAATAAGTTTCTAAGTTAAGGTAGTCGGATGAATATCTAGGAGGAAAAGTCCAAATGATTTAATTTTAGCAATCATATAAAATCCAGCAAACACAATAGATCTTATGCTACAATGCTAAATAATTTATTTAATTGTGAAACTTTTTGGGTAACTCTGAAATATGGCTGATAAAGAAGCTAATGAACTCTTTGAGCTGGCAAACTGTATATGTAAAGTGTATGTGAGCAAACGTACTTTCAAGGCCAGGTTGGATAGGACTTTGGGCAACCTGGTCTAACAGAAGATCACTGCCATGTGTAGGGACATTGGAACTAGATGATCTTTAACATCCCTTCCAACTCAAGCCATTCTGTAAATCTGTGAAATCCAGGGTGTCAGCTCAATGTACATACAAATTCTTTAACACTGAGTCTCACATTAACAGCTACTATCATGGCTAGAGACACTCAATCAGACAGGTGTACTATGGCATTCAAATAGGATAGTGACGTAAGTTATAAAAATGAATTGTGTCTTATGAAAGCAGTTCTTGAAAATTCAATTGATTGCAACCAGGGTTGACTCCTGACCACTTAGGATGTTTTCCACCAGGCCCAGAGACTGTTATATTTACAAGCTTACGGTCAGTAAAATAATTTGCCTGTCCTTTAGAAACCCACACAGGAGTCATTCTCTCAAGGTCTTGGGATGCCTGGCATAAGAATAAATTTACTGGGCTATGTATCTCCTCTGTCAATGGTGGGGCTCCCCATTGTAAATTTTCATGATTTGTTGAAGTTATTTCTCCCTTGTAGATGATTTGTTTGTTTGTTTGTTTTGTTTTGCTTGTTTTTCCCTTAAAGACAGGGAAGTGTTTAGCCATGTTTTTGATATAAAAGTTTAAGGAGTGTTTCCTCTTTATAACATAATGTATCCCGTGTTTTTAATCTGTGTAGACTTCGATACACTGAGCATAGAACTGCAATAGTTCAGTTGGAAGGGACCTTCAGAGATCTTCTAGTCCAAATGCTTGTCCTCTTCAGGACTCACCAAAAGTTAAAGTACATTATGGAGGGCATTATCCAAATGCTTTTTGAACAGTGACAAGCATGGGGCATTAACCACCTTGCTAGAAGACTATTCCATAATTTGACCATCCTCAGGGTCAGATGCTTGTTCAGTCTGAACCTCCACTGTCACAGCTTTGTGCCATTCCTATGCATCCTGACATCAGTGACCAGGGAGAAGAGGATACTGAAACCCTCCATGTCCTCTCCTTGGAAAGTTGTAGAGAACAATGAGGCCACCTATTACCCTTCTTTTCTCCAGACTAGACAACCCAAATGACTACTCAAGTAGACAACCCTACTTAACCTCTTGACCTACTTAACCTCTCCATTTTTCCCTCTTTCTCTCTTCCATCATTGAATGACCCTTGTTCAGTTTGTGCTGCTGAAAGAAGACAGAGCACACACAGAAAAAAAATAAAGAAATTCAAAAGGAGACCATCTTTTAGGATGTCATCCAAGAAAAAAAAAAAAAAAAAAAAAGAATAAAAATGCAAAGATCTACTCTGTTCCATTGCAGCTGAAGAGAACAGAACACCATATTCAAAAAAAGATATTTTATTTGGTATCAGCCTAAAAGAAAAAATATATATATTTCATAATAAATCATTTTATATGTTATAAGCTAATATTAGATGCCATACAGATACGAATGGACTCTAAAAAAATGTGTACTAGAGAAAAAAATAATAATAATAAAAAGAAAAAAAAATTGGTCTTCAAGGCTGTAATGGAAGGCAGCTTTTTGCTATATTATTTCCACCCAGGCTCACAGTTTCACAACGTTTCTCAATATCTCCACTATTTTTTACTTATAAAGATCTGGATTAAAATTAATTTGCATCTTTACACCAGAGTTACTTTAGGCTAAGAATTTTCCTTCTGCACAAAGAATACAGTTTATTCCTTTCTTCCCTCCCTCACTGCATGGTTTTAAATCACCTCAAGTAACATGTACTTGTTAAAAGCATGCATCTCTTACAGCACGACGTAGTGTTCCATTGCTTTGGTGCCAATGGTAGGTGGCCAGCACTTTAGGAAGCATTGAATCTGTAATACAGTTGTGTTATTCACACAATTGCTTTTAATTAGCTGGCTCTGAGCCAACGATATCAGTAATGCTGTTTGTGCTAGCTCGGTGGTGTATGTGATGACATAATTCTTTCTTGACTAATAAGCTATAATGTGAACCGCATGGACTGTAGAAATCTAATTTACAAGCTAAGTGGTTGTTTTGACCATGAATTGAAGAAGATGCCACGCAGAAAACAAAGGTTAGAACTACATAGTTCTAACCTAACATGGTTCTAACATGCTATATGCCTTGAATACTAAGTATTCAAGTATTTGTGTTGCTGACAAATGAAAGTGCTGCTGGGAGACCATTATAGAATAGCTATATAGGATTAATACTGTACTTTTCCTTAGCACAGAAGCAGTTTTTCAGTGAGTGTGACAAGATGAAAAGCTTTATAACAGTTTTAATGCTGCTCAGGCCAGTAGAACAATTTAAACAAAATAAAGAAAATAGATATTTTAAAATATGAAACAGGTATCATGAAATACTGCATTGCTTCAAGTGTTACTCCTAAGTACATGCAATTTAACCCTTCTAAGTTATAGGAAAGACTCTTGAATCATACAAGCTTTTGCCAACTACATGTATAATATAAAAGTGAAGATGCATCTGGAAATATACAATGAACATTTTTTATTTTATTTTTTTAAGACAGAGAGTTTTGTTTCAATTACCACAAAAGAACTACTTCTTCATGTACCTGCTTTTAAAAGATGGCTAATCATGTATGGGTACATCTTTCCAGGCACCTGCAGGCAAAATGGGAAATATAACTCACTTATCTAGTTTTTACACGATGAGTGTCACCACCGCCCAAGTGAATCAAAATGTAAGTAGTTTTTTTGCTGTTGTTTTTAGATGACCTGACGTTTTACAAGGGATTAGCACTGGCTACTAAAAGAAAAATTAACTTGCATTTTGTTAGTTTGTTGTTGTTGTTGTTTTTAACTTCTGAAGAGATGTTAACAATATTTGATTAAAACATTGATAATGCTTAAAAGCTAGTATGCTACTCTTTACAGTGAGTTCTTTTGCTTCCCAATAAAAAATCAGTTAGCCTGGCTGTTGTGGAGGTCCAATAACAAAAGTTATTCTGTGAAAGTAAATAACAAAAACTGGAGATTGTGTGACTTTATGGACCAATAAATGTGATTGCTATTAACCAGAGTATGCTGCCCAACAGCCTTAATATTCGTGCAGAGTCTAGCAAGAAGGCAGGGGAGAGAGGATGGTCCCTTGTGTTGTTCAGTTGCATACTAAATAAACTGCATTTATAGGGAGAAATGGTACAGACAGACACATTCCACAGATAATTTACCCATCAGACTGCATGCAGGAGGGAAAATATATTAAAATAATAAAATAAAATAAATAAAATAAAATAAAATAAAATAAAATAAAATACAATACAATACAATAAAATAAAATAAAATAAAATAAAATAAAATAAAATAAAATAAAATAAAATAAAATAATTCATTGTTTCCTTTATTTTTTGTTGGTCTGTCAGAGAGGTGTAACAGAAGAATGTAATAGACTTTTCCTATTGAAGGACTTATTATGAAGACTTATTCAGTCTTTATTTCTGTTTCTAAATGAAAATTTCAGTGTTTGTTTCATCTTGAAGGGAGAGGCGAAAACCCAGTAAAGTGAAAAGTCTGGTGAGGTGGTTTTGCCCAGCTGGGCAACTGAGCTGCACTACACCCACTCTCTCACTCCCTCTCATCAAAGGGAAGGGGGAAAAAATATGATTGAAAAGGTTCAAGGGTTGTGATAAGGACAGGGTGATCACTCAACAATTATTGTCTTGGGCAAAACAGACTCAGTATAGGGGGATTCATACAATTTATTAGCTATTACTAACAAGCTAGAGCAGTGAGAAATGAAAAGCAAACTAAAAGCAGAGGGATGAGGAATGGGGGTTCTGATCTGTCCATAAACTTCATTGTAGCTGCTCCTCCAGGGTTACTCTCTGCCCCTGCTCCATGTGGGGTCCCTCCCATCCTTCCCAAACTGATCCTGTGTTGACTTCCCACAGGAAGCAGCTCTTCAAAAACTGCTCCTACATGGCTCCATACCATCAGGTCCATCCTTCAGGAGCAAACTGCTCCAGCACAGGTCCCACATGGGCTGCAGCTCCCCCCAGGCCCCCTGCTCCTGCGTGGCCTCCTCTCCACGGGCTGCAGCTCCAGCTTGGGACCTGTTCCTGTTGGGGCTCTCCATGGGCCGCAGCCTCCTCCAGGCCACATCCACCTGCTCCACCGGGGGCTTCTCCACCCACAGGGGGGCTGCAGCGTGGAGATCTGCTCCATGGGGGACCCATGGGCTGCAGGGGGACAGCCTGCTCCACCAGGGGCCTCTCCATAGGCCACAGGGGAACTGCTGCTGCGTGCCTGGAGCACCTTCTGCCCTTCTTCTGCAGTGACATTGGGGTCTGCAGGGCTGTTTTTCACTCCTCACTCTCCCAGCTGCTTTTACACAGCATTTGTTTGTTTGTTTCTTAAATCTGCTTTCACAGAGATGCAACCAACGTTGCTTATTTGCCGGTGGCAGGTCCTTTTTGGAGTTGGCCAGAGCTGTCTCTGATCTAACAAGCTTCAAGACTCTTCTCACAGACACCACTTCAGCCGCCCACTACCAAAAACTTGCCACATAAACCCACTACTTCTGGTCCACCATTTTTATGTGTCAAGCTTATTCACTAGACTACCTTCTTCAGTGGATACAGACCATACAATGTTCTGCTTTTTCTCCTGCAGTAGGAAACCTTTGGTGGTGATAACACGTAAAATGGTTTTTGTTACACAAAGGAAAATGGAAGCATAAGGAACTCTATCTTTTTTTTTTTTTTTTTTTCCTCTCTCCTCTCCTGGAGGCTGACAGTTCAATATGGTATCCTTTCCAAGTCACAGGAGACCTATTTCTAGTCTGAAGATCATTAAGTGCCTTATGTCTTCTAGACTATTTATTCCTTAATTTAATCCTAGACTTGTATTCCAATATTACACATATTAAGTGTGTAATATCTTGAAACACTGTTGATTCTATCTTCTTCATGGACCAAGGACCGAAATCTCTGCTAAACTAGAATTTATCCTTCTTAATGCTGTAACCAATGGCAAAAAACTGCTATCTACCTTGGAAATATTAGAAATAAACTTTAATGTATTTGCCCTTAGGAGGGTTTTTAGAAGTTTGGTCTTGGACATCTGGCAGCCTCATAGCTCTTTGTCTCTGCTCCTTTTTCCTGCTGTACACTCATGTTGCAGTAGTAACTTCTTTTTGTCCCTCTTCTCTCTTTCTTTTTCTTCCTCAGTGCTTGCCAGTAACTTCTCCCAGGTGTCCTTGTATCTTTCCTGATATAGAAGTTACTGTCCCTTCCCCATAAATGGGTCTTTACACTTCAAGAAATCAAACAGGTAGCTCTTCTCTCTGTTGGTTAGCCATACATTTTTAACAAAATAGAATATATAATAGATGTTCAATTGGTTGAACCGTTCAATTGGTTGTTAGACATTGGAACGGGCTGCCCAGGGAAGTGGTGGAGTCACCATCCCTGGAGGTCTTTAAAAAACGTTTAGATGTAGAGCTTAGGGATATGGTTTAGTGAAGGACTTGTTAGTGTTAGGTCAGAGGTTGGACTCAATGATCTTGAGGTCTCTTCCAACCTAGAAATTCTGTGATTCTGTGATTCTGTGATGTACTGTAAGTGACAAACAGGCAAACATGAGTGCATGGGCATTAATATCTAATAAGGATGCCTTTAAGAAGTATGAGAAAAACTAATGTGAAAAAAACTTGCCCACTAGAAAGGCCACTCAACTTTGTCACAAATGGGAGCAGAGTTTTTACTTGTTAGATTCTCATCTCTGCATTGATACAACTTCTGTATCAAATGTATATTGGTTTGACAACCCAAGCTAAAACAAATTATAGTGCTTTATTTATATAACATTTTTATATATTTATATTTTATATTTATTTATATTTTATTTATACAAATTATATTGTAGTATATTGACTCTTAGAACAAAATAATCTACTTGCAGAGCTTTGTGTAATACCACTGTTTCACAACTAGCAATGGACCATATTTATTCATACGTTATCTTCAGTATAAAGATTATTGTGGTTATTAACTGCCATCCCTGTTAACAGATCAGAAGATGGTGAGCTTGCTTTTTACAAGTCAAAATTTTTACACTTGATTTTACTTCTACAAGGATAAAAATTAAGTGAACTGTGTAATTGTTCGGGTTTCAGCATTGCAAATCTAGTGGGATGTGAAAGATTACTTGACCAGCAGGTTGTTTGTTCTATTGGCTTCTGCAAACTCAGACATCACTTTTCTTTCTAGTTAACGTTTCAGCTTCTAAGAGTAGCACAAGTGCAGCTTCTCCATGCATGCTGTCATCCCAAAGGTACAGATTCTCCCTTGGCAATATATATGGGCTGCAATATATATGGGAATATACAGATGTTCCATCCTCCCTAGCCTCACCTCAGTTCATATGTATGGATCTGATGTTTGGATCTGATGTGAGGTCCATGTGCTTGCTGATTAGAAATTCCTGTTTAGCAGTCCTGTTTTTGTTTGTTTATTTGCCTTTTTTCATTATATTTTCCCTTAGACTTTTCTGAATAATGAGTTCTTCTCAGATTACTTTTATAAGTGTGTTTATCTTTATCATTTCCAAAAATTCATTATACTAATGTCAGCTTTATTTCTCCACAAATGGGCTGATATCTTTTTCAGAAATTCATCGTCAAGCACGGCCCAAGTTTATGTCTCCTTTCATTGTCATCACTGTTTGCTCCCTACCTTTTTATTCTCTATTATGGGAGGCAGCATGCATGTCTAGCCAATTGTTATCAGTTGCTCTTGAATACTATTTTGCTCAAAAGCATGGGATTCAAGTTCTGTTGTTTTTTTCTAGAAAGCACATTACATACCTGGATTGAGTTTATATAGCTATTGCTTCTTCCCTACTGAATCCTATGAAAGTCAGCCGTTTAAGCTAGAACCTAGAGTAGCTGATATACATGTATAAGTTTATATGTCATAAAAAAAAAAAAAAAAAAAGTCTGTGAATCCTACCTTTAACCCACAACTCTGGGATCGAAGTGAGATTATCAAGGTCTGTCCAGGCTGTTTCTTCAATATCTGATCCAGTATACTTCTAGCAGTAATGAAAGCAAAAGTCTGGGATGCATTTCTCCCAAAACAGGCGCTCTTCTTCTTACCTGAGTTATGTAACTGCCAAACTTCAGCAGCATGCAATAATGCTTGTTTGCTCTTATCATTTGCACCGTCACTATAATAATTTTGCTCCACATTGACAAAGGAAAGGGTGCAAAGAGGGTGGAGCCAGGCTCTTTTCAGTGGCATACACAGGCTGGACAAGAGCCAATGGGCACAAACTGGAACATAAGTGGTTTTGTCTAAGCATCAGGAAACACTTTTCTACTGAGAAAATCTTTTTTGTTTGTTTGTTTCAAACAAGGAACTTCTTTGAAAAGGGAGCTTTAATGACCCTTCCAATCCAAACCGTTCTATGATTCTACAATAAAACAATGTCTAACAGGGTGTTTTATCGGGAGGAAACTGACATATTTCTATCATCTGCCCAAGAGATAAAATGAAAATTTATATAACTATTTACTGCAAACAGTGCATACACATTCTTAAATGAAAGAATGTTTGTTTGTTTGTTTGTTTTCCTGTTCTTTGTCATATGTACAGACCTGTTTTTGTCTGCAATACCAGAGTAGAATAGGTGATAATGCTCTAAATTCTTCTGAGAGGTATGCAAAGTTATAAATACTAGAAGCATTTTCTGAAGAAGTAGATGACTGGTTTGGAAGAGTTAATTAAAAAAATGTTTTCAGATAATGTACCTCTTGTTGACCTTGGATGAAAAGACTTATTTTAGTTTTACATTACACAAATTCAGGCACTGGAACTGGCCTCCCAGAGACGTGGTCATCGCACCAAGGCTGCCAGAGTTAAGGAAGTGTTTGGACAATGCTTTCAGATATAATGTTTGATTTTTAAGTAGTCCTGTGCGGAGACAGCAGTTGGACTTAATGATCCTTTGTTGGTCCTTTCTAACTGAGGATATTCTATATATCTATAATACTACTGTGCTGAGCTCTGGCATGGTTTGCCCAAAGAGCTTGCTGAGACTCCCTCATTGAAGATCTTTGAAAGCCATCTGGACATTGTCCTGCTTGAGCAGGGGGGTTAGATCAGATCACCTCCAGAAGTCTCTTCCAACATCATCCATTCTGTGATTCTGTGAAAGAAATAATATCCTACAAGAATAAATTATATTTCTTTCTGGTGCTTTTCCTCACAACACCACAGAAAAAGAAGTTATCATAGTGTTTTTCTCATTCAACCATGGAAAAGAGTTCTTTCATACAAGTCTTTTCCAATGAAATCTTGTCCAAAGATTTATGGGACTTGATCTAGATAACAGGTAGAATTGCCTCTGATTTGTTCTGAAGATGGAACTAGGAAGAAATGTATATTCCATGTCAAGATTTCACATTCTCACCAAACTTTATTTTGGCCCCCAGAACATTTTCTAGGTAACTTGAAAGACTCCTGTCATGGAAAGTCATCTTTAGACAGTGTTTAGGCTCATTCTTCAACTCTAATGCCATTTGTATTTCTCCTGCCTCCGGTTATTTAGCACATATAAATCCAAGTAGCAGCTGATTTGTCTTTGGAACACATAAGATCTGTGTAGGTATATTAAAGTGAGAATGATGATTGTGTCCATGAGGCTTTTACAGCCCTAACTTCTAGCATTGATAGTTAAATTTTAAATAAATGCTGAAGAAAGTTATTTATTTTTTTTTTATAAAATTTGCTCAACCCTCACATTTCACTGGCATTAATAGCTATATTATTTCTGGACTGAATGTATATTTGCACTGTACTGTACTGTAATCAGATGAAAACTGAATAATAAGAATCTTGATATGTGTGCCCTCATTTACAGTTCAGGTCTACCCAAAAAATTCAGTATTTAAGAATTTATTATTTTTTGGTCTATGAAAAACAAAAACAAAAACAAAAAACAAACAAACAAACAAACAAAAAAAACTCACGTCTTTAAAATCTATGCTTAGATCTTAGCACGGTATGAATCCATCTTAAAAGCTAATTTCCATAGAATATATGTTAGTATATTAGTGTTTTGTTTTGTTGTTTTTTTTGTTTATATATATATATATATATATATATATATACACATATAATTTATTCTCCCCATTTATTTTGCATGAAGCCTTGGTGGGCAAAGGACTGTTTTGAAAAGGCAATCATGACCCTTAGCTGTGATTCCACTACCTAGGTCAGCACTACAGGCTTTTTGTGGAAATGTGAATCACTAACTTGTGTTTGATCTTTGTTTTCAACCACTACACCCCTGGGAATGTATTGTGACGTGACTTGTAGTTGTTAGTTTCTTTTCATGTTTGTATGGTACAGATTTTATCTAGGTTCAAATGTCTAACCTATTCTGTCAAACTGAACTTCGCTATACTGACTTGACCTTTTTTATATTTATGCTCTTTCTCCCAGGTTGATGCAATTCTAAAGAAGAACAGAGATGGCCATCTGAATCAGAGGATGTTGAAAAGGTCAAAGTAGCAATGCAAACTTCACTGTTTCTCCAAATGTAAGGTGTTGAAATTCTCAGGACTAAACTTGATGTAAGCTTGGAAAATGCAAGGTCTTGTTTTTGATAGCGAGAGTGATGAAAATGCTAAATGATAACAGTGCTCTGTAGAGTGCCTTAAGATATTGATCTTTTTTATTTTTATTTTTAACTATTGCCACGTCGTATTGTTATAAACAATTCTTTTCTTCATCCATTTTGGTCTTTCATTTGGTCTTTGGTGTTTCCCACAGCTGAAGCACATACTATGTGTTTTCGAGGTGATAGTTATTTTTCACAGTCTGCATTGTGTAAGACCTGCCAAAATAATTTTATTATTTATCAATTTATCATATTACCATAAAATTAATATATATATAGGTTTTATTTTTATATTTTTCCATACTAGAACAAGCTTTCTTATCCTAAGAAATCTTTATTGAAGGGTTTCAATACTCCTGCAGACTTAATTGTGAATATTGACTAGTTTACAGCAAGCGGAGGCACTGTTTTACATATGTGGTACTCCATGATCTTCTGTATAACCCTCAATTACTATATGAAATGTATCAGCCTAATAAAATAATATTTTTTTATGCTTCATTGGAAAATGAATGGATTCTTTTAATTCTTACAAACTGAAGTTGCATTTTGTTACACTCAAAATCCTGCTATGGGCATAGAAACCCCACACCTTATAAGTGGAACCAATAATTTACTCTTAGTCCAGTTAAAAATGTTATCAGACTTATCATAATACAACCAGCAGTTATTACCTGTCTAGGTAAAATAATGATAACAGTCCATATTAATACAGAACAGCCTCAGTAATTATACAGGTACTATTGTTTTAGAGAGTTCTTATTATCCAACCCTTTTTTTTCTGGTGCAATGTTTATATTTCCAATGTTTCTCTGGGTCCTAAGTTTGACAGCATCAGTCTTACTCATTAAGAATCAGGAGGGGGGTTTACAATAAACCATCACTGTCTTAAGTCCTTCAACTGGAGGCATGCGATGTTCACAATGACAGCTTCTTTCTCAGTCTCACATTCACTTGGGGTTATTTTTTACAACATCTAATCTAGTTGGCTTCCTTCTCTTTGAGGTCTAGCTAAAATTTGAAAGTCTTGTGATAGCCTGCCCTGACTAACACAACATCCCATTGTTTGCTATGCAATGACAACCTAGGTAGAGCATATTTACTATATGTGGTGTTCACACACATCAGCTGAGGCAGGAAAGAAAGTAGTCTCCTGACTGCTATAAAACTTTTACCACCACTAAAGTAAGCTTCTTCACTAGAAGAAAAATAAGGGCTTACTTGTTGTGAAATTAGATTCCATAAGTAGGAAGACAATTCCTCATTCAAACTCCAGAACAATATGTTGCTATGCAGTATATGTGCATGGCTACAATGTGGGTCTCCTCTGATGTTCTGATTTTATGTCTACAGAGCAATAGTTACATAGCAAACTAGGCAATACTCTTTCTATGCCTGGTAGAGGGACAGAAACGTCAGATAACATTTTGGCTATATCTAAACTGTCTTTAGGATTATGATTCTAAAACTTTTATTTTCCTCCCTTTCTATTGATTTTCAGAGCCAAATTCAAAAGGTGAAGGAGCACCACTTTCCACAGCAGTGAGGCCTTTAAAGAACATTCTTTGGATGAAATGCGTAAGTTCTATTTTTTTTTCTTTGCCTTTATAGTCTTTTTATAGTCTTTTATAGCTGTACAGTAGGTACCAACTAACATTTATTCAGTCTGAGGTAAAAGCATTTTTTTCTGATCAAGGAAGACTAGAAGGTGCCATAAAGGCATATCTTCAGTGTTATTTCAACTATTTCAACTAATATAAATTATATTAATAAATTTTAAATTATATAAATTATATTAAAAAAGTGTTTTGCTTTGAAAAATAAATATTAAAACAAAATTGAGAAATTAAAAATCAGCAATATCTAGGCTGCAAATTAGTGAGCACAGATTAAGTAGTTAATGTACTGAAAAAAGGAAAGAAAACAAGCTTAAAATCCATATTAACAATCTTCCTAGGAAGCAATATGATTAGTAGAAGCATCAGTTTTTATTTTTTAGTTTTATTTTTTTACATATTTTACAACTCACTAGTTGAAGCCATTATGTTCTTGTATGGACATATAAAAATCAGTACATTTAGGTTCCATCTGTGCACAGTCCCAGCAGAAATTTTTAAAATCAGACCTATTAGCTATGAAATTTGGTTAGCTTCAATATGCTACATGATCCTCTGATCCCTTAGAAACACATGGCAGTTCTGGCTTAACTGAATACTTATTTCAAGTATTTATTTCAAGTATATTTATTCCAGTATGGAGAAGAGGTAAGAGAAACACATTTCAAAAATAATTTTAATCTATTCCTATTCTGGTGCAATTCCAGTTTATTTCACCTATTAAAGTACATCTGTCTTAAGCTGCCAAACTTTTTCTCTCAGAATTGTTTGGGTCATAAACATGTAACTTCAAAAATAGTCATTTTATCTTAAAAACTAAAATTAGAATGACAACTATTTATAACACTCTGATTTAGACTATGAAGTCGTAGCAGAAGTAAAAGGATTCTGGTGAACACCACAGAAACACAAAAGGATGTGATTTAATCATTTGTGTTGCTTTCCCTAATGCAAGAAAAGTTGTGTAAAACCAAGGAAAATAAAATTCACCTTTAAAATTTGTCTGATTGTACCACTTGGAGGATGTAGTCTGCCCTCTGGTCTTAGAATTTAGTTTTCATGTGGGAGTTAAACATATATATATGTCTATAACTTACAAGCCTGTTCACAACATGATTTTGTTTGATTTGTTGAGATACATGTATGTGACTGTTTTGTTAGATTAAAAATAAACAGCTTGGGAAGGGAAGGGAAGGGAAGGGAAGGGAAGGGAAGGGAAGGGAAGGGAAGGGAAGGGAAGGGAAGGGAAGGGAAGGGAAGGGAAGGGAAGGGAAGGGAAGGGAAGGGAAGGGAAGGGAAGGGAAGGGAAGGGAAGGGAAGGGAAGGGAAGGGAAGGGAAGGGAAGGGAAGGGAAGGGAAGGGAAGGGAAGGGAAGGGAAGGAATTCTTGCCCTAAATTTCATTTGTATCACAGAATCTCCAAATTACTCTGTCCTTTGCCTTTTACCTCTGTTTTACACCTCCTTTAATCCCCAAGATGAAGAAAAGAATCTTTATTATTTAGCTGTTTTATTTTCTTTCCAAATGATAGAATTAAATTAGTGTTACAGAAAGAAATAACTAAGTATAAAATTATAACAACACTAACACAATCCAAGAAAATGAAACAAACAAACAAAAACTTTCAAGAAATTACTAAACTGATAAGCATTTTGATTGTGACATTTTCATCATGAAATTGAAAAAGCTTAGCTTTAATCATAGGCAGTTATTTTTAAACTATTTCACTGAGTTTGTCAGAGTAATATACAGCAGAATTTTGGAATCAGTTCTGGCAAGGAGAACATTTAATAAGCTTGAATGAGAAACCAAATCTTTTGCTTCAGATTATTTTGAAGTAATAATTTGGTTGGACTTGGAAGTATCTCCAGTTTGGCTTGACATAACCTAGCTTTTTCAGTCAGCTACAAAAATAGATCTTGCTTTTCTTTAAGCCTCTTTCAAAAATCATTCACTGGAAATGTATTTTGTTCCTTCTGTTGCAATATTTCCTGATTGTCTCAGTTAAGTGAGGTGCTGCTTTATCAGTATACGATTTGTGTTCTCTACCTGATCTTTTAGAGGTATAGCATACATTACCAGTTGTAAAACACTGTACAAATTTATGATACTCTATAAATGATAATAATACATTTAATAATACAATAATACAGCTGGGTAAATAGTGATGACTTTTTTGTGGATGGAAAATGCTGCTGAATTATTAGAGAACTAAATTCAAAATAAACATTCTGGTGTAACTGCACTGACTTTGGAGACAGTTTGCATGAAGGTCATCAATGTTTGTCTGTCTTACCATTTTGAAGAACCCTGCTCTTCACTCTCATTATCTTTGTGCTTGTTTCAACATGGTCATCTGTTCTGTTATCCTCTTTTCGGGCCTTGCATAAATATGGCTTTAGTTCTGGCAGACCATTTTAAGATCAAGTTTTAAAATAGAGTAAAAGAAGGCAAAAATATTAGTAAAAGGGAAGGGGGAAAATGGAAACATGGTTGCAATTCCCTGTATTATAGTACTGGTACACGATTTGTTTTATAGAATCTTTTATTTTTTTCTGTAAGATAAAAAGAAACAAACGGAAAAAAAAGTCCAGCATCACATGTAACTAGTTTCTGCCTGTGAGTTCTATAGTGATAGTTCTTTGAGTGATGCAAGGTAAGAAGATAGCTGGCTACAAAAGCAAACTCACGTAGGTGGCAACGTGAAAAACAGCAGTTGCTGGAAAGAACATCATGAAGTAGGCTAACATGAAGTACAAAGAACACGTCCCCACAGACCCCCTACACTCTCCCCACAGCATGGTATTAAAAGATTTACGTTTACTGTTCCAATGTCTATGAAGATAGCAGAGAAGAGATTGGACTTCCCATGGGAGGGACCCCACACTGGAGCAGGAGAAGAGAGTGACTGTGAAGGAACAGAAGATGACAAAGCGTTAGGGATTGACAGCAGCCCCCCATTCCCCATTCCCCTGCACCACTCAGGGGGGAGGAGGTAGGAGAGGGTGGATGGGAGAGAAGGCATTTTCAGTTTCTTTTTAGTTTCTTACTACTCTAGTCTGCTACTGATAGGCAATAAATTATGTTAATCTACCTATGCTGAGTCTGTTTTGCCCGTTACAATAATTGGTGAGCAATCTCCCTGTCCTTATCTCAAAGCTTGAGAACTTTTCCATCGTATTTTCTCCCTCTTTTTCTTTGAGGAAGGGGAGCAAAAAAGCAGTTGTGGTGGAATTTAGCTGGAATTTAGCAGTTAAACTGCAGTTAAACCACCACACTCTTTTGCCTTAAGAATAATTTATTGGATAAGATTATATTGCATGACTACATTTAATAATAAAACATTAAACTCAGCAGTGCATGAGTTTGCTTCCAAGTCATTCTTATTCAGTGTTTTTGAAATGTTGCTACACCTGTTTTGTAACATATGGCTTTACAATGACAACTTTACACACTAATTAGGTATCCTCTATGATACCACTAGTTATGCCTGTGATGAGAGGCATAAGTTGTGTCAGTTAGGCTATTTACCAATGTCTCCAGATCTGTTTTCTTACCAGTGTCGTTATAGAAGAACTATAGTCTCACCTGTGCTAGAAGACAGTTCCTCACATAGAGAATCTTATTTTAACAAAACTGATGGGGCAACAGAAAGCTGATGTGGGACTTATAGGCAAGCGCATGCTTTTCCTCCAATATTGTAACTATTCCCATCACTAAACTTAGCATCTCTTGGAACTGATGTGACAGTGGAAATAGTTTTAATCTTTTGATAAGATCTGTTACTAGTTGACTATTATCTGAGATAGGATAACCCCTGGTCTTGTAAATGCTATGAAAATTCGACATTGGATAGTTTAATATTGGCTCTAAAATTAATCTTTTAATTTCATTTTGTCACTCCATGTCATTTTTTTCTGTTCTATTATCTTACTTATTACTGAATTCTGTCAGATAGCTGACATATGAGACAATACTGTTTTTGTTTGTTTGTTTGTTTGTTTTTCTTACAACCCAGTAAGTATATTCTTGGTCTATTTCCTCACTTCAGTCTTGTATAACTAGATTAGTCCGTGTAACTGCTCTATTAGAAATGATACTAAAAGCAATTTAAAAGTGTTTTACCAATTCAACTAAATAAGTAATTTTTGGCTGTCATACTTAGCTAAAGACAGCTAGATGAATTGTATTTAAGGAATTAAAGGCCAAGAAGTATATGCTATCATTCACTAAGAGGGAGCAAGAAGGTTTGCTGCAAATAAGGTCACCTTGAATATTGTATGACAACTTTTGTAGCTGTTTTGTTCAACATATTCAGACATTTCTTAGGAAAAAAAAAAAAAGTGATTAATGAAGCAACTTTGTTAACATTATGCTAATTAAGGTGGTAAAGGTAAGAGTTAATGACTAAGAACTACAAAAGGACCTTATGAAACTGTGTGACTGGACAGTAAAATGGCAAATGACATTCCCTGCAGCTAAATGTCAAGTGGTGCGCATGGGGGGAAAGACATTCTTAACTCATCTATAAAATGATTTTCTCTGGGCTGATCATTAACACTCAAGAGTGATATCTTCGGGCTTTAATAGAAAGGAGTATTATCATATGCAGATAACAATCGGCACCAATTAAAAAGGAAAAATATGTGTTTGAAATTACTGGGAACTTTCTCTAGAACAAATCTAAATAACATTGTCACATTGCAAATCCAATTTTTGACTGTACCTCAAGCACAGTGGGCAGTTCTCTTCCCCCCCCACCCCCAATCAAAATGGATCGAACTTTTTCAACAGTTTCCAACTTTATGTGATTTATTTGATCAGTAATAGACACATCCAATGGCTATTTCTTATCCATTTTAAGTCATTATAATAAAATTTTTAAACAATTGTAATTTCTTAACAATTACACCCCACAATGATTTTAAACGTACAATACCTTAAAAGTGGTGCTGTGTAGTTTAGCACTGATGTCTATGGCCCTTGAAGGTCTTAGTCACTTAGGTCAAGATAATCAGGCTTGAGATCTCTTCAGTGACAGAAGCCTGAAACAAAGTGAACATCTTCATTTCCCACCGTTTTTCATTTCTCATTAATATTTTATATTATTCTCCTTCCACAAAGATAAAATAGTTACCCCATCCTCTTACCTTGAAGTTTACTTTGATTTTAAGACCAGAACTTGTTCTGTTCCAACAGACATCTTTCTTACTAATTCCATGGGTTAATTCATGTTTTCTAAGGTATATTTCTGGGCTGTTCTGCATATTTTGTTCTTACCTTGTAAATTTCCCACTCACATGTGTTTTCCTGTACCTGGTTTACGAAGTTACACTACAAGATTCCATTTACCTTTTTGTGATTACATATTGCTCCTATAATTCTGCTTAACTTTATACAGAATGCTGTGCATTGTTACTGGTTAAACAATTTCATTTTGCTTATTAGGCTTCACAGAAAGCATATATTAATTGTACCCTGTTTAGTATACTTTAAGTTTATGGATTCAACAGTCCTCTGTATTATACAGTCATCTCCTGAATTAGTAAACTGGAGTACTGTCCTGTGGAACAAAGGAATAAGGCTGTCAAATCTTGTGGCTTAGTTACTCATACAAGATGGAAAGTTGATCCACAGGTAAGATAAAAGAAGTCTCAAAGACAAAAACAATGAGTTGATGTAATCCTTAGCACCCATGACAGCTTCACAGAGGATATTCAGCACTGAACCTGAAAAAAAAAAATAAATTCATCTTTTGTAGTGCTGGATGGAAACTACAGATCCTGGTGAAAAATTAAACTGTGATTATTTTGTAATTTTTTAATCCAGGAGGCTTGAAGAGTTTTGATAGAATTAGCTCACAGCAACCGTGATTGTATGGCACCATTAATCTTTTATTTGCCCTGGTGTTGGTTTGTAAAGCTGAAGAGAAGGAATGAATTGTTACTATACAAGATCCTGCATGACATCTCAGGGCAAATCATTCTATCCAGCAAAATTTTATATCAAGCTTAATGTGGCATAGTGGTTCAGAATTCAATCTATTTCTAGATGTTTGTCCAGAAGTTGCATAGACTCATGCATTTCCCAAGACCTTTGGTAAAAACAGTGTAGATACTGACCTCAAAAGAAGCAAGCTGCATCTCCTTGCAGAGAAATTCCTGGAGGAAAACAAACAAACGAACATGTTTGTCATGAAATTACATAATAACAAGTTTTAATTTTGTCAGTTTTCCAGGTATGAGCCAACAGCTTGTGTTCCTCATCAAACAAGTGAGCAAGCTACAGGGGAAAATATAATCTACTGTCATTTAATGGAGAACTAAGCTTTTTTGAGGTTAGAATTCATATGAAAAAATTAAAACGATGTCATTACAATCATTGTCCTCTGAGAAAGTGGATTGAAGAACAGCCCTTGAAAATGAGACAGCAGTTGTCCTGGAAAGAGGATTGAGACTTGAACCAAATTGCAAAACTCATATCAAAAAAATTAGGTGACCTATCATAAAGTTAGCAGTAAGCTAAAACATATATAATGTTTACATTGATAATTTTTAATGAAATTGTTAGCTTGTTGCCTTTCCTCCAGTTTCTTAAGGAGTTTTCTCACACCAAAGGTTCTTTGCTGTTAAGAAACATGGTAAAAATCATCTGTTCTGCATTTGTTTAAACTGTTCATACAAGTCACTGAACTGGTGTTTGGAGTTGAACAAGAGACACATTGAAACAGTGAGTTAATATCAGGAGTTTTGAGATTAGAAAAGGAAATGATGGTAGAATTTTCCTAATGATGACTTAAATATATGTTAAGGATCATTTACTAATACTGTTGGGCTTTTGTTAACTTTTCTGAGTGGGTATTTAAATGTCAGTTCTATTATGAATTTTTACTGCAACATCAAGGACCAGAAGTGCTTGTGGTAAAGATGCTGGATGTAACATGCTCATAAGAACATGATTTTAAGGACAAGAATTCTCATTAATTGACCTCAATTAATGAGATCAAAACCAGACAGCAGTGTAATGTACAGATTCAGAAAGTAGAATATCTGATGTTTATCTACTGTTATTAAGTTCATCAGCTTCTGACAGTCAGCTTTCTTGGAACTGTGAATAATTGTATGCTTAGATGTTCAAGGGGGTTTCCTCTACACGTAAGCTCCAAACAGATTTCAGGTTAAGTGGTAAAAATTGATATAACAAACAATGCATCCGCAGCATTGATGCATCTATATATTTATTTATTTTTTTTATTGTTTAATAATTCTTTATGTGACTTACTCACTGTAATATTACCGGATGTGTCAAGGATAGAGACAGAGCTCTGCGTATCTCAATAGATGGAAAAGAGGAAACAAGACAGACAGTAACAGATGTCTTCTAAAATGTAGCTGTTGAAAACACAGAGTTTAAAAAATTTAACAGGATTCAGTGAGATATCCATGTCTTCTGAAAATTACATGTCAGCAGAGTTCTGGAGGTACTTCTGTTCCTTATCTCAGTTAACATGTCCAAATGGGACATTTTATTTTATTTTATTTTATTTTATTTTATTTTATTTTATTTTATTTTATTTTATTTTATTTATAAAAGTTCTTGAAAGAACAGAAAAATACTTAAAAGTATGAAATAATTCACTAATTAAAAAAAAAATTGCTAAATAAGCTTTTTAACCAAGACATCGGTAAAGGGAGACATACTGAAGGAAAAGAAAAGGCGTTAGCTCTTCATTCTCTATTCCAGTAAAAGAATATTAAGGGAGATCATATAAACCTATCAAGTAGCAGTTACAAAACAAATAAAATAACTTAATGTGTAATTAAGCAGTCAAATTCCTTTCAACCAGAGGATAGTTTTTTTATTAGAAGGGCTTGAGAAGTATTCATATAAATTCATGGAAAAGAAATCCATAAAAACTTATACAGAGAAATTCATGGGTACTATGAAATACTTGAGGCTAAGCTGCAAATTGTTGGAAATGGGAAGTATATTTCAGGGAGTATTTATGTGCTTCCTTGGTTCTTTTAATCTCTCATAAGTATCTGCTTTTGGCACAGTTGGAGATGCAATGCAGGCTACACTGACCATTGCTGTAATGGAGTATGACAGTTCTTAGATTCAAAAGATAGTTCTTCATAGTAGCTAGATTTGGATTATAATGACAGCAATGTAATGTAAGCAAGTATTCTTTTCTGAAACAGAAGCACATCTGAACAATGGGGTTCTGCTAGCTTTTATTATTGTAGAATTCTCTTGCGTGCAGCAGAATGAGAAAGAGGGCAAATAAGGAAGATTTGGGCAAATAAAGACTAACAAACAAAAAAAAAAAAATAAAAAAGAAAAAAAAAAAAGAAAAGGAAAACAGAAGAAAGCTTTTATAACTGGCCTTCATTTTCTGAAAAATCTAGAAGCCACAACATGGAAATAATCTCTGACTTTCATTTATGTAAGGATGGGATTATATGAATTACTTTACTCAGTCAACTTCACCTGATCTGCTGATTCCTTAACATTGACTAACCAACTGAATTATGGAAAAATACACCATGAGAATCTGGCTCACATTACAGACTAATGCAACTTTGAAACAGAAGAGGTAAAAATTTTTGACTTAGAGCCTTTCACTTTCTTTTAAGAATCTTGTACGTAAATATTGAAATTGACCTTCTAAAGTGCTTTTCAAACATAAATAACCTAAATTATTTATAAAAGAAATAATTAAGAACTGGAAAGGTTTTTGTTTGTTTGTTTGTTTGTTTGTTTTATTTTATTTTATGAAAAATAAACCAGCTCAATCTCTAAAGAAAATTCTGTCTTAAAGAAAAATGAATTTCAGTGCCTGACAGAAGAAGTTAGCATTCTCCAGTACCACGTCCAAATTTTCAGCTTGAGATATTAAAGAATAGCAATGACTTTTTAGGTCCTCTTATCAATTACTGATACTTATTATTCTTTAATATTTTAAATTTGCAAATTCCTGCTCTTTCTTAAAAAATAAATAAATAAATCACCATTTAAAATCAGTCTTTAAATTCTCATTTGAAAGCAATTCAGAATTCCATTGATCAAAATACTGCAGCACAGTCTAATTTCTCCCATCATAAGACCAAGAGAGTAACTCTAACTCAAAATTGCAATCACAAAACCATGTCTCCATCTTCATTAACACAGAAAGTCATTTGCTATCAAAGTTTGTTTTGTGTTCAGTTTTTGTAAGCAACAGAAAAATTTGAGAAAAATTGAGAAAAATTACTTGAGTAAGTCCCCGAAATTTTAGGATTGTATTCCTGCAAATATTTTGCCAAAAGTTTTAGCACCAAAAAAGGCATAGCCATTTATTCTCCATTCACACCAATCTTAGCCATTATATTACTGTGTTCTATGCAAACAGCTGTTTCCCTAGAGATGCTACAAACAGCTTGTCTTACCTCCTTTCTTTCCCTCTCCATGGCTGCAATTTTGTGAGCATATTAGTGTTTGTATTGTAACTCACAGGTTACTTATTGACTATACTGAGCAAAATGATTTGCTTTCAGATATTTGGTTTTGGTATTTAGGTGCTTAGCTTCCCTATTTTTCTTAACAACTTCAGGTCTTTTAACAAGTCATTAAACAGTAACGTGACATAACAGCAGATGACATCCTATCCTTTACAAAGGAGAAGTCATGGTGTAATTTTTCCAGTGCACAGAAGGAACAATGGAAAGTGTAATTTAGAGGTGCAGCTTTTATCAATTGAGCTTCGTATTCTGTCCAGTGATGGCAAATTTTAGTCTCTAATCCTTCATGCCAAACAGTCTTTGTTGCTTCCCCATCTGTGACTTCACAATGTTAGTTTGTCTTTACATCTTTCCTTAATTAACTAGATTTGTCAACAGTCTTTAAAGAAACCTTATTTATATGTTTAGAGTACATTGACATCCATCAGAGGATTGTCCTCCACTGTCCTCCATGGACAGAGACAATCAGGGTGGAGGTAGCTCTTAAAGGTGTGATTGTCTGGAGTTGGTGTTGTGTTCAGACAAAAAAATACTTCACATTAGCATTCTGCAGTTCTGTATAGTCTGGAACAAGTGAATATTTTGTCTTTGCAGGCTATGGACATGGAAATTACAACAAACCATTGTATTACAATGCACTGCATAAACAGGCAGGAAAAGTCATACTTCTGTATATTTTAGTCAGGAAGTGATAACATTGAGGTTATCACTTTAGGTAGGCTTCATATAATATTTTTCTCAATCACCCATGTCCATACCTCTTTTCATTCACTAGCAAATAATCTGAACAAAAACTTTATCAGAACCATTAGAGAGATCCAGACCAACATTTTAGCTGTTCCCTTCCAAGACTGGACCAGTTAGCTCTCTGAGCCAAGAAGTAGGTTCTGTCTGAGAACATATTGACATTGGAAATTTATTAGCTAATTAGCTATTGATATTTGGTCAAAGAGACATTTATATCCTTCATTTTTGGCTTCACTGCCTATATAAAATAGGTCTAAGAAATAAGGATGGGAACTTAATTCCAGTAGTTCTGGCATGACCAAAGTGATTCTTTTCTGACAGTTTCCTAGGATGGTGAGAGGTAAAAGACTCTTGTTTCTCCTGTCAGGTTTGTTCTATCAGAGGCTGATCTTCCTCATGAGTAACCTGAATATGAAATTATTAAACTCAGAGTAGGTGGTGCATTGTTCCTGCTTTTCCTTCCAATGTGCATTTATAGCAAATAGTAAAAAATGGTGGCTGAGTAGGCTTGGTTTCTCTGTTAAGTAGACTAGATTTTATGCATATATAAGGTGTTCCTTTTCTTCCTTTAGCAGTTTTGATCCCAACTATGACAAGGCATTTTTTGTAAATGAAAATTCTCTTTTTTCCCTGTGCTCAGCGATTGTTGACCTTAGTGGTCATCTCACACACACACCATGCTTTGAAACCCCATTTTTTATGAGATTTGAATCTTATGTTATGACTTTCGCAGTCTGAATTTCTGGTCCTCTTTTTTCTTCTTCTGTAGTTCATGGAGGTTTTTTGTTTGTTTGCTTGTTTGTTTTTCTGTTCTAGATAGGTGCTGGGTATCCAAAGTCTTTTGATGAGTCATTTCTACACTGTCTTCTGTGGTCATCTCAAGATATTTCTCTACAAAATGCTGAAGCTTTTGTAGAGATTCCATATGCTCTACAGATGCTTAAGGGAGAACCCTCCAGTGTAATTTTGGAAAATGTTTATATGGAAGACAGACCTTGAAGAGTTTTAATCATGAGCAAGTATTTCTGAAAGCAAATTCAAGGGGATGACAAGATGCTAGCTTTTTTTATCCATAGGATTAATTGCATAGAGGAAAAAGTTTTTAAAATTATTATTTAAAATTATTTATTTATTTTAAAATTATTTATTGTTAGTGCTAGGAAGACACATGCCTTTGTACTGGATTTCTTAGCCCTGACTGGACTGGTATGCCCACTAAGGAGACTGGAATGTCCATAGGCTATCAGCTGCCTTGCAAGCACCAAATAATGTAAAAACGCAATACAAAATAAATAAAATAAAATAAAATAAAATAAAATAAAATAAAATAAAATAAAATAAAATAAAATAAAATAAAATAAAATAAAATAAAACTGAGTATCTGAACTGAATTAAGTTCCACAAAATATACCAGCTTACTCCTATGAGCTAGCTTTCATTATGAACACCTTCCAAACGATGTGTGAAAAATAACCTTGTAGATTTTTGTGTTGCTATCAACACTGATCATTAGAATATTCCTGCATTTCTAAATGGATGTCTTTGTGCAGGTAACACCTATCTTCTGAAAACCTGAGATCCAGAATCCTGAATATATTTATATTTTAAATATTTATATTTAAACGCTGGTCAAAGATATTTAAGCTAATATTTCTGCATGTTACCCTGTAATGGGTCTGGCTGGAATGTTAACTTTCCCTGCAGCAGCCCATACAATGCTGTACTCTGCGCTTGTAGCTGGAACAGCAGTGTTATCACAGTGTTGTGTCTACTGCTGAGCAGCACTGGCACAGCATCGGGACTCTCTCTAACCCTCCTAGGGGGTGGGCAAAAAGTGAGAAGAGAAACATCACTAGGGCAGCTGACCTAAATCAACCAAAGGGATATTCCATACCATGTGATGTCACACTCAGCAATAAAAGGTGGAAACAGGAAGAAGAGGGGAGGGGTGGGCTCTCATTGTGAAAATGTCGGTCCTCCTCCTGAACACCGGCTACGTGCATTGAGGCCCTGCTTCAAGGATGTGGTCAATCATTGCTCATTTGTGGGAAGTAGAGAGTAATTTCTTTCCTCTGCGCTTCCACATAGCCTTCATTTATTTTGTTTGTTTGTTTTCCTCCCTTCTTTTTATTTTCCCTTTCCCCCTCCCTTTTCCCCTTTCCCTTTTTATTTCATTTTAGTTAAATTGTTTAGTTCATAATAATCTTTATTTAATTATTATTATTATTTCCCTTTAATTAAACTATCCTTATCTCAACCCGTGAGTTGTTCTTTGCTTTACTTCTCCCCCTCCTCATCTAAAAAGAGGGGGAGTGAGAGAGCGGTTGTGGGGTTTACCTGCCCAGCACGGTAAAACCACCACATACCCCTATGCATGAAAGTTACTTAAAATATTTTTCATTCATTAATATAAGCTGCAACAGTAGTAAGTGCTTTAAAGCAGTATCACAAAGTTATACAAATATACAAAGTTTGGAAGTGGTAAGTCTTCCTTCTCTCTTGAATTAAAAATATGCTGTTCTTTCACATTCAAAAAAAAATAAGAAAAGAAAGAAAACAGTGGAACATAAGGATTATGTTTTAAACATGGAGGAAAAAAAAAAAAAAAGAATAGAAAAGAACATTTCCTTGTCACACCAATTTTCTTTACATTTTTTGCCTTTGTGTTGATAACTATAATGCCAAATGAGAGGCTTTTGGTAAACACAAATGAGAATATTTATGAAATAGGGAAAAAAAATAGTCTCATAGAATGGCTGAATTTCAACTATGTACTGAGGGGAAAAAAAAAAAAGTGTTTCTTAAAACCAATAGCAGCAAATATGAAATCAAGCAAGATAATCATTCATTACTTAATTGCCACATTTGTTGCTGAATTTTACAGTCTACAAATGTTGAAACTCATTAAAAGAACTCTTTATTCAACTTTATTTTTTGTTCTGTCTTTCAAACGACATTTATGAAAAAGTCCTTTTATCATGGGAATGGATGCAACTAGTTGATATAGTATCCTTGAGCAATTTATCTTATAATCTGTTTTCTCTTTTTAGTACTTTTTGTTTTCCTTGCTAAAAGTCTTTTTACCTTCTCTTGTTTGTCTGTTGTTTGTTTGTTTCTTTTTTACAGTGTAGATACATGAATCCTTACATCTTTTGGGATAGTATGAATGATACCTGTGTCTCTTTGTATTTTATTCAGTAAATATATATCTGAATTTGATTTACCTAGTTATTAAACTGTGATTGAGTTACAAATTATACATATTGATAATGTGATTTACAATTGTTAACTATCAGTCAAAAACATTTGTTTTATATTTGTATTCTTTAATCACATTTTTTTCTGACTCACTGTGAAAAATAAATAAATAAATCTGCCCTTTTCTGACTTGATTAAATTACCGAAATGAAGCAGTTGTTTCATGTGGAGAAATGGAGGACATTTCATTATAGTTTTGCAATACAGATCAACAGCTGAGATTTTTCCAATGTGACTAGGAAAAAAGATACTGAATCAAAAACAAAAGTCACTGAGTAACTTTGTTGTAGAAGGCTGGGTGGAATCCAGGAAAAGTAAGGACTGAAAAAATACAACACACTCATCAATTATAAGATATTTGTAAATAAAAATATTTCTTGTAATCTCATAACCTAGAAATAAAACTGGGTAAAAACATGTACATTAACTTTAGAACAATCTATTTTTTTCTTTACTATCCCATATTGTCTTCAACTTTCATCAGACTTCTGATTTTTATACTTCATAGCAAAATGTGTTTAAAACTTTTCTTATTTTTGCTGAAGTAATTTGATATGTATAAAAAAAGAATAGTCTTTAGATGTTGTAAAATGATATAATTGTGATAACCATAAAGCACATCAGATTTATACTTGACTGCATCAGTAATTTGTATATTTGTATGTTTTAGAGGGAAGTATTTATCAGGAAAAGTGACTAAAAAAAAAAGTTTTCTTAGGTTTTTATCACCATCTAAACACTACAGAATTACCATATCTTATCATTTTGCTGTTCTGGAAAAATCTTACTGTTCTTATGTTCAGTAACAAGAGCTATCAATGTGTATTAATGTTATAGGGAAAGTCAGTTTAGTTTTCCTTAGCTCACGTGTTTCTTTCCCAACTTTGAATATTTTTTTTTCTTTCATCCATCCTTTCATCTTTCATCATTATTATCAACTAATCAGAGATTAATAAATGTTCCTACTTTAAATATCCCACTTGGACAAGTTTGACTACAAAAACAGCTATCACTTT
Source organism: Netta rufina (assembly GCF_964035555.1). Lineage (NCBI taxonomy): Eukaryota > Metazoa > Chordata > Aves > Anseriformes > Anatidae > Netta > Netta rufina. Next base: position 82,370,945 of record NC_140124.1, on the reverse strand, counting down.
TTTAGGGTAGAAGTCACTGCAGTATAAGCCCTGCTAGAACTCAAATCTAGAGCACTTTCAAGAGGTCAAAATGGTAAGTAAATGTTTGCACAATAAAACCAGGAGGTGTAGAGCAGAAAACAATTACATTTAGTTTGTTCACTGGCTCCACATCTTCAGAGATCTGAACTCTGGACGGTTGCTTTGAAGGCAGGTTCTGTGTACTACAAAAGGCAACACAGAAAAATCTGTAGGGCACTAAATCTATTCCTGCTGCTTTTCAGTAGAACATTAGGGTTCAGGCAGATTCTCAGTCTCAGAATAAAAGGGTTGACAGTATATATAATATGTAGGTTGGAAATTGCTCAGTAAATGATCCATAAACTGGTTACATAATCCATCAAGGATGGATGTACCTACAGATTATGCTACTTTATGCCAAAAGAGTAGTAAATCTATGAACTGAGTCTCTTCATAAGGATTACATAGTGAGTTTCTTTCTAGGTAAAAAACAGTTAATATTTTGTTTCTGAGATGAGGCATGTTTCTGAGATGAGGGTTTTATGAGACTTCTGGGGAGAAATACTATTGACAAAGCAATGACAGTGCTAAGCAAGCTCTTTCATTTATACACGTGTATCAGCCTTGGATTAGAGACAATTAAACAGCATATGTCTCATGTGCATCTCAATCCAATGGAATTGGATTCTAGAAACATTCCTCCCAGATTTAAACGTGTAGCATAAAGTTCCTTTCTCTGTTGATAATGTATTTATTTCAAACTTAAATCAAATTGAAAAATAAAATAAAAAATAAAAACCTGAAGCATGTCAGGAATTGGTTCCATTAATGCTATTGAGTGTCTGGAATGCTTAAAATTGCACTTGGGAATGCAAGGTACTTACGTTTAGAAGAAATACAAAAAGAGAAGTACAGTTGATAACATCATAACAAAATCTTTCTGAATTGCTATTCCTGAACATAGTTGTTAGTGTGCCTGTCATAGCTTTTTAATATGACATGTTCCTCTGCATTGCATGGTGCCTCAAACTGTTTTTGTGACTAGCTGCTGAAACTTAGGAATCATGGAAATGAAGATTGCCGCAGACGCAAAATATCTCAGCTTCCAAATACCGTCTTTGAAGAGAGAATTCCAAAATGTAACTTATTCTGCCATTTCTCCTCAGAGTATTTTCACTGCATGCATATATCAAGTAATTGCTCTGAAAGATAAAAATGGAAGTTTGAATTATAATATATATAATGTGTCTAATAAATGTAGGCAGGTATCTAAATTTGTCTCAGAATGGTAGATTGTGCTGCATTCCTGTTTGGGCTGCTTCAGAATTGCTCTGTCACTAATACTTCTAACAGGTCTAGAATACTGCAGAAGTGCATCTTAATGAACTTGGGGGAATTTAAAACATGCTTGTAATTGCCTGAACAATTGACAACTCCTACAAGCAAAACATGTAAGCAACTCTGAACCTTTGACAAAACAGGTGAAAACAGCAAGCCAGTGGACCAAGCATGGACCAAGTTTAACAGTTCCTGTGTCTTCACTTGAATGTCAATGCTCAGGTGTTGCTTCAGAAATCCCACAAGGTAACGAGAATAAAACTACTCTTCACATGTTAGCTGTGGGTCTAGAGTTGTTCCTGCTGCCTGCCTGTGCTAACTCACATAGAGGGTAAATAAAATGAGTCAGTCCTTAATGGAGAATGAAAATGGCAGTCTGAAAAATAAAAGATGTCCTTAAAAATTTTATGAAATAAAACATTAGTCTCATATCCAAACAAAAGTAGGTTAGAGATCCTTAGAAGACTGATATGTGATTTCATTGGCAAATAGGTTTGACTTTGCAGTAGTCTCAAAGAAAAAGACAAACCAGAATTACAGTTCAATTATTTGTATGTGTTTTCCCATTGCCTGTTATGTGTAAAAGCTGAAGTGTCTCTGTTGTTTACATCATTATCTTTAAATAGCTTGCACTGATGCTTTTCATAGGATTAATTCTGTTCACTCTCTCAACAGGCTTGTTTTTAAGTGATTGTTTCTTTCCATGTTACAAGATAATATTGTTTCTGTAATTAAGGTTTGTCATAATAAATAATTTTTGTTACCAAAATACAGTAAAAAAAATGATACATATCTTAAAATATATTGTAAAAAGACATATGAAGATGATATGAGGCATCTGTAAAATTTAATCTATTTTACTATTTTTCTATTATCATTAGTATGTTTGCAATCTAAATCTCACCTCTTAATCACTAGAGCAATATCACGTGGGCTTAGTATAACAGAGACTGGAACAGAACAGCTGCAAAAGGAATAAAAGTGGAAATCAAAATAATCACTGACTAATTAATTTCAGACACAGAAGGCCTTCATGTAAGGGAATGAAGTTTCCCTTGCTGATAAGAAATACCACAATTTATTCTTGAAGCAGTGATAGAATGGCTCAAGGGCCACCTCTCCACAGCAGAGCTGGTGCTTGGGATGAACCAACACTGAGCTAAGGTGTGCCATGACAACACTCATAATGCATCTTTGCAGAACCCTTGTGGAACCACTTGTCATGGTAAGACTCAGTTCAATTCATTCTTCCTTAAATCTTCTTATTTTGCTTAAGCACAATCAAGAGTTCAATTTGCCTTAAGGGGTACAATAAAACTCCTTAACATGTCCCACCATGAAAATCCAAATACTGATTTCAATAATAAATTTGTAAACATTAGCGTCTTCCAATGAAGACATTTTTCACTGGAAGTAAAAAACAGATTGTACTCTGAGCTGAGCAGATGTCTCTCCCTCTTGAAGGGTCCAACAGGCAAAAACAACTCTCCCCAGCCAATTTCTCTAATACAAAGTGTATGTCACAGTCTATAAGAATCAAGGGTCATCTTAATTCCAAATGACTAGAGTCCCAGCTTCAAAACATTTCTCATTTACTTCTCTGTTTCCAATGAAAAGTTGGTTTTGATTAAGCAAATGTGTGTGTATATGTATATATATATATTTATATATATATATCATAAAAAAAAAAAATACAGTAAGAGTTATCAGATTGTTTGCTTTTGGGGATGATGGAGTGAGTGGTGTGTCAGAAGAAAAGTCATGTTATCTCTTTTTCTTCCGTTGTGGCCTTTGCGAAAAAACATTGTTTGTTTGTTTGTTTGTTTTTTATATATTTATTTCTCATCAGAAACTGGAAGAAGTAATGGTTTGATTCTCACCTCATTAAAAACCTTTTTTCTCTTGAAGTTATGAAAACATCTCCTTACCAAAAATAAAATTAAAAAATGTGGAAATATTAACTAGATAAGAATGTGGATTGGTATTAGTGCTGCTTTTGAGGTTGTAAATTTACACTGGAGTGCATAACTCTGAAAAACAGTCATTGTTAACATATAATCTTGTAGAAAATTAACCAGTCAAAATATGTAAATTTCTGATTTGAAAATTAATATGTTCCCTTACAACCTGTTTGCTAAGCTTTGCTTGATAATAGTGGTCTAAGATGAAATATACATAGTTCAGGTATACACAATTGCAGGAATTCCCTCACTTCCCTCTGTTCAGCTTCTACAGTGTGATAACATACAACTGTACTCCCTCTCATCTTCATACCTTAAAGTTATTCAAGTAATAAGATAATATTTAAGAGTCATCCATATTACTGCATGATTCCCACCACTGTAGGAAATGACGGTGCTTTAGATAGCTTGCTATCTTTGTTCTATTTGCTTTTAGATAAGACATAAGAGAAATACCACAGAGAATAAGGCAAAGGTTTAGCCTAGTAGATCTGCATGAATCAAGTGAGATCCACTTGTGTGCAACAGATTGTTTAATTCATTATTGTTATTAGTTACTCCATTAAAGCAATTGAAATTAATTGAAACAAAAATCATATGATGAAGGTCATGTGTTCTATTTTTGGAACACACTGTTTAAACACAAAAATTAAAATTAAGATAAAAGATTTTTTTTCTAATGTTATTTCTGTCCTGAATTTCCATCCATAAAGCCATTCTGTCTTCATTAAATGTTACCTGAAAAATTCAAATTTCAATACACAATGAATTGAGTGAATATTTTTATTCTAAAGAGAAAAATCTTTGCTATTTACAAATACAAGTTTGCTGCTTGAAAATTTTTCAAACTTACCATTGATCATTGATTTTTATTCTTATTTTTTTTCTGAACAAATATCTCTTCTTTTAAAGTGAGACACTCATTCAGCTATCTGAGTGCTACTGAATTATACAACTTACAGTAAGTGGCCATCCAGCTCAGACTACTGTGCCAGCTACAGTCTTTATAGGTAAGTTGAAAGATTTGTGTTTATTACAGTAACTTGGTTGAATCTTATTCAGATAACTTGATATTTATTTATATATGAGGTTTGTGGGGAATATCATGAAATTATTTCCCTAGAATTAAACTGTCAGTATCAAAACCAGTAATGGAACACAACGAAGGAGTTGCATCTTGCATTAACACCTTGCATTTCAGTAATTATTCCATCCTGCATTGCAAGCACATATTGAATGGTACATGGAAGGAAAATACTGCATTGTTTTGCAAAAGCCGCTGAGAAGCATAAAATGTTGTGGAAAAGTAGCTCAGAGAATTTATCAGACTGTCTTCTGAGATATAATCTGAAGCTGCCCTTGATTAAAGCAGTAATCAAGGTTAAAGGTGTTCATGACTGAAGTGATCCTGGCTAGAAAGCCATTGTACATGGAGGAATCGGTGATCTATCAGCCTGCACGGGCCTGTGCAGTGCCGCACTGCATGTGCAGCTTGGGTCTTCAGACCTGTGCCTTTGGCAGTAGAAGTGCTTAACAGAGATGATTTTAAGAAAGCTCATTTGAATGACCAAAACAGGGTGCCCCTTCCTGGTAGGCATCTTCATGATAAGCTGTGATCGGAGGCTCATTCAATGCTTCATAACTTGGGGTTCCTAGCAACTGGAATACCATAACACTACTTTTACTTTCTTACACTCAGTGCCTTTCTTACTGGGATCATAACAAACCATCACCTTCTGGTGCAAAACAATGACCCATTAAACTTAAAATGAAATAAGAAAGTAGAATACAATCAGGTTCATAATTAAGTACTTTTAGTAGTTACTTGCTATTTTTGAATGTATAAAAATTCTGGTAAATTCTGGTGGAATTCACCAAAGACAGTTGTTGTTGTTGTTGTTGTTTTGTTTTGTTTTGTTTTGTTTTGTTTTGTTTTGTTTTGTTTTTAATAAGAGAGTAAAACAATACTGTGAAAAACTCCAATTAGGGGAATATGTGCACTGGCTAAATGACTGTAGAAATAATACGTTCCCATAAATTTGATTGGGCAACTTTCAATAAATCTATTCAAAAACAAAAAGGACAAAACACAACAAAACAAAAATGAAAACCACAACTCATTGACTGTTTTACTTGTATTTTATTTATTTTATTGATAGTGGGTTTTTTTGATTGATTGATTTGTTGGTTTTGTTTGTTTCCTTGTTTGTTTTCCCCAAGTGAGATGCCTGATGTTAGCATAATTCTTCTCTTTCTTTGCCAACTCACATGAAACTATTATTTATAGCTGCTATACACAGAGGTGCATGCATACTTACATATTATAGCTATTATTTAGCAAAATGCCTCAGATATCTGACAGTGCCTGGAAAGCCAGAAACCTTGTGTTGCTATTATTATATAATTACATATCTTTGCATGCTCTGTTTCAGCATCTGTAAATAAACAATGTTGAATTTTTAATCAATTTTTAAACTGGTGGTATATTTTGCTAGGAATTGCTGCCAAAATGGACCATAAGGGAACAAGCTGTAATACTAAAAACAAGACAAAAACAAGACAGAAGTTTAGGCTTAGTTTTTGGTGAAGGGTTCTTAAGTATTTTATTTTTATTTTTTTGTATTATCTTTTGCTAAGACTTTATTCTGTACATTAAAACATTACTTTTTTTTTTTTTTTTTTTTTTTTACTACAGAAGAGTTCTAATTTACCTATTCAAATCTTTTTTCTTTTTTTTTCTTTTCTTTGGTTATTCAAGCTAATGATAATTCTTGGAGAGTTACTTTGAAAGTACTAGCTAAGTAGAGGTAGATAAATTAATCTAGATAAATTGCATTTCATGAATACTTTTCACAGTGTGAAGATTTACCAGTGTCATGAGAAATCCTTCTCTCTATTTCAGGTAACTATTCTCTCATTTCAGGTAACTATTAATTTGAGTTTTGAAATTAAACTCATTTAAAATAACTGGATTCAACAGTCAGAATTTGAAAGTCTTTGCAGAAGCAATACAAACATATATTTAACTTGATATATGTATACCAAATGACACCAATGCTTGTACGAGTAATTACTGTAATTAATTTCAAAGACATAATATATAGTTTTCAAAGCTGCATTAAATTCAAACAAACAAACATACAAAATAAGACATGAACAACATGCAGTGTACCTAGAGATATGGGAACATTTCACTTCAGATTTAATAAGCATCTCACAGAAGAACAGAAGCAGAAAATATAAAATATACTATTGAAAAACAAAAACAAACAAACAAAAAAATCTAGTATAACATATCTTTTCCTGTGTACATATGAAAACATTTCACAGAGGTCAGACATAGGTCAGACCTGAATATCAAACAGCTTTAAGCAAAAACTCTTAATTAGTGATGTGAAAACTTTTATCCCCTGAGCATAATCCTTAACTTTGAAAGTGCATCTTTTCACATGGGATTCAATGTAACAATTTCACAGAATCACAGAATAGTTGAGGTTGCTGAAGACCTCTGGAGGTCTTCTTGTCCAAGATTCCTGCTCAAGCAAAGACACCTAGGCAAGCAAGTTGCCTAGGATTATGTGCAGACTTATGCAGACTAGGACTTATGAAGATCTCCAGTGTGGGAAACTCCAGAACCTCTCTAGGCAATCTGTGCCATTGCTCAATCATATGCACAATAAAGAAGCACTTCCTGATGTTTAGACAGAACCTCCTGTGTTCTGTTTTATGCCCATTGTCTTTTGTCCTGTCTTTAGGCATCATTGATAAGATCCTGGTTCCATTCTCTTTGCACCTCTACTATAATGAAAATATTATTATTCATATCGGTTTTGAGACTCTTCAGGGATCAAGTATATTTCAGCCTGCAATTTGATGTGTACAAATATTAAATGAGGTCTACAGCTTACATCAAATTGTAGATTTACTTAAATAAAAAATAAAATCTAGGCTTGAGGGTTTAAGGTTAATGTGAGTTTTCGGCATTTACTTTGTCATATTATAAATTCAAATAAAGAACTAGAAAACCTTTCAAAATCTAATCCAGTCTGTTTCCTTTATTGCTTTGAAAGTTCAAAGAGGTCAATAAAAAGAGGTCATTAAAAAACAACATGGACTGTGGGCATTTTTCATATATATGCACTTTTCCCATTGAACAATAAGTTCAATGGCCGTATTCTAGTAAAAGTGCATTCTAACAGATCCCTTCGAATTGCCTCTCCGAGCTAGATGTTTCTGGTCTTGCCTTCATCAGCAAAAACTGTGTAGTATTTTAGCTGTCGTTGCTGCTGAACATCAGCATTCACAATGGAAAGGAGAAGTACGTATGAGAGTAGATTTCTTAAGGTCAAGTAATACCATCAGGAAGAGCTCTATGGTTCAGTTGAATTCTCTGGAAGTTGTATCTGGTAGTATTTTATTCACTGCCTGTTAATGTCAGAGAAACTGCAGACAGGCAGGCTTTTGAAAGCTGAATTATTCAAAATAATGTTCAGTAAAGGTATCTACTAATACCTATCTACTACTATTGCTATCTGCTAATAGCAATAATAATAATCTGAACAATAACCTGACAATAGCAATAATCTGAATTAATCTCGTGATCCTATCCAATAACGTGAGGAAGATGATGATGATGTCGAGAACATTGTTATAATCAGTATGTTTCAGCTTAAAAATAAGATGCAAATTGGACTTAGTATGTTTGTGTGTATGAATGAGGGATTTGAGAAAAAATGTACTTTCTGATAGGGAAAAAAATAACAGTAATAATTAGACATGACATATCCAAGAATGAATATTGCCAATTTGCTTTTTTGGCCTTGTTGGATCATACTTTGGAACTGGAAGGCTCAACTTGTATTTTATCAAATAACTGAAAACTCAGAGGTTATTTCAAAATAATAACCTGGAGCTATTTCTGATTTCTGATATTATATGATATTATATATTATAATTTCTGATTTATATGGCCAGGTCCTTCTCCTCTCTTAGTCATTGGCTTTGTTCTTATTTTTTTAAATGTGTGCTGTTGCAAAGTGTTATAACAACACTAGGTGGTGTGTGTAGTGTTGGCAATAGAAAGGTCAAGAAAACTCCATAGTTTTCTTTCTTAACATGGTATTAATCCTGACAACTCTTTCGTTGTTGCCTGGCAGATGGTAATAAATCCAGACAACATTTGGTCATAGATCATTTTCTCAGAATCTGGGCAACAAAAATTATTTTTATATAAAATATATTGTTTCTTTTTTTAGACTGATGTTTGGTGTGTACAGAAATGTGAGCAAAATGATGAGGAAAATGACTGCCTGGCCTGGCAGATTTTTGTGGCATCCTCATTCTCTTGTTCGTTCCTTCTAAGCAGATTCTCACACCTGTCACCAGACCATTGTCAAAAAAAAAAAAATAAAACGAAAGCAAATGGTTTTAATTGTTAAGATAGACCTCAAGACAGGACCATGAGGAAATCTTACTCATCATCCAGCTGGTTGTCCAAAATCTACTTGCTGCTGAAGCAAGATGTTCTTTTGCATCCAGTGTTTAAAAAACTGTTTTTTGGAGGGGTGTTTCTGTTGTTGTTGTTGTTTCTCCTTAATTTTGGACCACAAGTGTCTGTCAAAGTTCTAGTGCTAAATTAGCTAGCCAACAGTGAGAAGCTGTTTATTGTAATTTTATTATGACATTACTGATACAGAAATGAAACTCATGTTATCTCAATTTGTTCTGGTAGTTTCTCAGTGTCCAAAATTTTTATTGGAGTGTTTAAAAATATTTCTTCAAAATAAAATTGTTGCATCTTCTGGCAAAGATATGAACATCCCTAAACTCATTTGATGAAATCAAAACTGTTGCAAGACGATGAGTCTCTGTGGCTTTTACAACTTTTTAAAGCCTTAGTAAATATCGGTAAAGAAGACCAGTCACTGGTACTCTGTAAAAATACATTTCAGAGACCAAAAGTGAATGTTGTAGTATTCCTACCTACTTTAAAATGATAGCAGGTACATGGTTTCTTGTTTATATCTGAGCAGATTAATGTTTATGTTGTATTTCAAATTAATGCCTAAAATACTTCAGAAATAAAATGCTTTTAAATGGTTTATTGTTGGATAGGACAAAGCATTTTTAATTCCATCTTTTTCCTATCCCTATTTTACTAATTTCTTGTACCAGACTAGTGTTTTCCAAAAAGCTAAGAAGAGAATGTGTGGAAGATCCATAATGAGTCATGAGTCATAGCAAGGAGTTAACATATGCACATTTTTCTCCATAATGACAAAAAATATATAAACACCCACATATATATTGTGTTCTGTTAGATGCAGTGGCCAGTAATCATAAAGTGAGTGCAATGGACATATTTAACACTCCATGTGGAAGTGCTATATACTAGAAAATACTCCAGACAACACCTGGTGTGTGATGTAAGCATCATCTGGTGGTGTGTCTGGTAAGCATCTAGAATTCCTGATGACTAATATAAAACCCATGAGAAGGCTGATGTTGTTTATCACTAGCTATTTTGTATTATAACCATAACCCAAGAATACACATGACAGAGACTAAAAATACTTCTTGATACAGTAAAACCCCTGCTGCTTCAGCTAGTCCATAGTGAGTTGCACTCCCAATTGACTTAATAGCACCTACTGTCGTTTTGTGCTTTCATGAGAGAGAATTCTACTTATCAGATATGTGGAAAGATATGGCTTTTTGGCCACCTCTTTAATTTACTGCCTAAATACCTTATTTATCAGAGGAATGTAATTATGTTGCCTTAGAGAGTCCAGTAGATGTAATCTTTTCAGATTTTAGCAAAGCTTTCAGTACTGTCTCTCACAGTATCCTTATGGACAAAATGTCCAGCATACAGCTAGACAAGTACACGATATGATGGGTAAACAATTGGCTGGTGGGTCAGGTTTAAAGGGATTTAGTAAATGGGGTTACATCAGGCTGGTAGCCAGTCAGTGGAGTTCCACAGGGCTCCATTTAGGGCCAGTCCTCTTCAATCTTTTTATAAATGATCTGGACACAGGACTCAAATGCATACTAAGTAAGTTCGCAGATAATTCTAAATTAGGAGAAGCTGCTACTGACTCCTTCAAGGGTATAGAGGCCTTGCAGAGAAATCTTGACAAATTAGAAGGCAAGACTATCATCAATAATATGAAATTTAACAAAAGAAAATGCTGGATTTCTCACCTGAGGTACATACAGACTGGGGGATGAGAGGCTGGAGAGCAGCCCTGCAGAAAGGGATCAGAGAGTTTTCTCTGAGTTCTTATCATCAGAGAGTTGGTGGTAAGTTGAACATGATTCAACAGTGTGCCCTGGCAGCTAAAAGGGCCAGCCTTTTCTTATAATGCATCAGACACAACATTGGCTAGCTAGTCAAGGGAAAGGATTGTCCCGCTCTGCTCCCCACTGGTGCAGCCTCACCTTGAGTACTGTATGCAGCTTTGGGCATGACAATTGAACACAGAAGTATTAGATAGTGTCCAAAGGAGGGACACAAAGATGGAGATGGGTCTAGAGGGCAAGATGTATGAGGAGCAGCTGAGGTCACTTGGTTTGTTAAACCCAAAGAAGATGAGACTGAGGGGAGGCCTCATCACAGCTTGTGAGCTTCCTCACACAGGGGAGCAGAGGGGCATTCACTGTGACCCTGTGAGAGTGTGGTCAGGCACTGGAACAGGCTCCCCAGGGAAGTGGTCACAACAGCAAGCCTACTGGAGTTCAGGAAGGGTTTGGACAATGTTCTCAGACATGGTTTGATTTTTGGGTGGTCCTGCGTGGAACCAGGAGTTGGACTCGATCCTTGTGGTTTCCTTCCAACATGGATGTTTCATAGGGACCTGTACAGTCTAGAGGAACAGGCCAGAAGGAACTTCATTTTCAACAAGGACAAAGGCCACCTCCTGACAGGCTGTCCTTCAGGCTGGAAATGCCCTGTGCAGCTATACAGACTGGTCACTGCCTGACTGGGAGCAGCTCTGCTTGAAGCGACCTTGGCATTCACAGGCAGAGTGTGAGCCAGCAGTGTGCCCTGACTGCAGGGATGGCCAACAGCATCCTGGGAGCTGTATGCATAGCCAAGAGACTAGGGGAAAGGGTTATACCCCTATACCCAGCACATCTAGCATATTGCATCCAATCATAAGCCCTCAAATACAGGAAAGCTATCAACAGGTCCCTGATCTGGTCCCTGACTATCATAAGCCACTAGGGTGGTCTGGGATGGGAGCATGTGTCCTACAAGGAGAAGCTGAGGGACTGGGGCTTGTTTGGTCTGGGGAAGAGATGACTTTAGGGGACCATAGCAGCAGTGTGCCAGGACCTACAAAAATCTTTCAAGATAAAGACAGGCACTTCAGAACAGTGTATCATGGGAGGAAGAGAGACAATTAACACAGGGGAGAGAGAGTCTGACTGGATATAAGAAGAAACTTCTCACAAGAACAGTCAAGCAATCTCCAGAGACATGCTGCACACTGAGGTTGTGTCTTGAAGGTTTTCAAGACCTGAATGATTAAAGCCCTCTGAAATCCACTCAGATCTCCTTTGAGATCCACTTGACCTCCTTTGAGTAAAAGATTGGACTAAAGCCTTTCTGAGATGCCTTCCATCCATAATTATCCTAGGAAAATACAAAGTATTTTGCAAAGCAGTTTCACAAATGTTCCACATTCATAAAATATTTAAAGTGAAAATTCCTGAATGCCAGGAAATTGTTCATAACTCTTGTTATGAAAGTTTCCTCTCCAACAGGAGCTGGTGGTTCTGCTTCTGGTACTCATGCTGAGTACTTGCAAGTATTCTGAGTACTTTAGCTGAAATTAGTATGGTTACTGTCAGAATAAGATAGACAGTGAGAAAGAATGGCAGAACTAAGCTGTCAGTATCTGCAAAGCCTTGAGAGGCTTATCACGACCTCTTCAACTTTGAATTAAGTAACAGACTTAAAAAACATATTTCAACAAAGCAAGATACTTTGCTTACTTTAAATTTTAATAATATCTAATATTTGGCAAGATCTTTGACCAAAATAAGACCAACAAATAAACAAAAAATAAAAACGCTGATTCTAGCACTTCTTCATTATTCAGAAACTGATCTGTAGCACAGAATGGCTAAACGGAACAGTATTTAAATTGTAATTATGATGGCAAGTAGAGCTTTTCTTATTTAACAAGTGTTTTCTATCATTATATGATTTGATATACGGTTAATAAAGTTGAATTATGTTAGAGACATATGAAAATTCACCCAGAGACTCCCCCATAATTTAACTTACAATACTCATTCACCAGAGTGGAATTCTAATGATTAATATTTGTCATGTTAACTGCAATGTCCTGGTGAAGAGTGAGTCTTTCTGATTGACTGTATGAATGGAGTAAATAAAAGCCCACCTAATAACTTACCAAAATGATAAGTAATCATGTAGAGAATTTACAAGTGAAAATTAATGTCTGCTAAAATGTATCCAACTAAAAAGAGAAAAGACTGTTCAGTGGTCAGTCACTCTTCTGGCATTTTCACTTGTCATGAAGACGATGGTCTTTGCTTCCCTACTATGTGATAGGCTATGTACTGTGGCTTCCAGTAAGTGAGGACATGAGCTTTTCCATGCCCATACTTGTCTGTATACAGGAAATGAGTACTGTCTTGTCTGAATTCGGAAAACAAGTTCAAAAAAATTGCTTTTTTCATAGGTTTTCTTTGGTTAACCTAACTATTAAAGCATGTTTGTTACAGGTAGGACTGTAGTTTGGTCATGTGCCTTCCAGAAGGCAAATCCTGTGCTTCTTGGTAAGTTCCCTCTGTTAGTTTTTGAGTGCTATTGACTGAAAGGTTAAAACAAACAAACAAACAAAAAAATCTAAGATCCTGTATATCAAAATGAAACACTGATCCCACCTGCACTGAAGATCTAATTCTAATCAGTATTTTTACGTCTGTTTTGTGTAAATTCCTTGCACAATCAGAATTGCTGAGGGGAAGAGCTTCATAATCATTTTTTATGCTGCCTGTATTAGTTATTCATACGGCCTGGATCTCATTAAGACTTTCCACAAATCTAATCTGTAGTAGCTCTTACTTAAAACTATTTATATTATGGCAATGATCCTATTTATGCTATAAGTTCATATATATGGACATCAGTTCATCTGTACTGTTGTGATCTTACTGATATAGATGCTTGTTCATGTAAAATCTTCATTTTCCATTTTTATTATGTCATTATGGACCATAATTAAATGATCAAAATCCATTAATACAAACATCTTTACATTCCTTGACAGGACTTTAGGTAGTATGAAATTAACACGATGGAAAGATATTCTAGATCAATCTGCCTTTATTTGTGTAAGGAAATGTCTTTCATAAATTGTGATCCCAAATAATATTCTGGTCAGTATGCTTTGATTAATGTGGTATGTATTCCATATATGTGAAGAAGCCTTTAGTTAATCAGTTAAACCTTTATGCAAGGAGTTGTTTGGCCCTTGGATTCCAGGGTTTTATTTTTTATTAGTCTTTCTAATAGTTAATTTCTTATCACATCGAATTATGTTGTAGTGAAGTAACGTGTTACATATAAGTGTTTGCCTTTCTTCTGGCTCCTGGTAGTTGAATCAGAATCTGGAAAGTAGTTTGCAATTGATCTCTTATTCCAGGCCACCGCTCTTGTCAAGCATCATCAAGAATGGACATGATAGGACAGAGAATATGTAGATGTTCTCATCAGACATTTTATAAACTATACGAAGTCATCTTTATTCTTCAGGTCTCACATAACATAATAAGCTCCTTCGTTAGTTTAATTCTTTATGTGGTTTACGCTACATTGAAATGATTTTACAGTGTGGTTTTAATTCTTTAAATCCAAACAGCAGCTCATTATACATCTATTAAGATGGGTTCTTTTAGGAATGTGATTTTGCTTTCACTGCAAACTAGCTGAAATTAGGAATAATGTTTTTGGCTAATTTTTAAAGTAGCTGAACACATGAGAATCACCTTATTATCACCTAACATATAGATTCTAATGTCTGAATTAAACTAAACTTATTAAAGTAGACATGGCAGTTCACATGGTTTGTTCAGCCTAGAGAATAGGAGACTGAAGGGAGGGCCTCATGGCAGCCTACAGCTTCCTCAGGAGGGGAGCAGAGGGACAGGCACTGACTGATCTCTGCTCTCTGCTGACCAGTGATAGGACCCAAAGGAACAGCATAAAGTTGAATCAGGGGAGGTTCAGGTTGGATATCAGGAGAAGGTTCTTCAACAAGTGGGTGGTTGGGCGCTGGAAAGTGGTCAAAGCACAGAGCCTGCCAGAGTCCAAGAAGTGTTTGGACAACACTCTTAGGCATATGGCCTGATTTTTGGGTGGTCCTGTGTAAAGCCAGAAGTTGGGCTTAATGATCCTTGTGGGTCCCTTCCAACTCAGGATATTCTATGATTGTATGATCATATGGTAGACAGTTTGCAATAAAAATTGAGAAAGAACTGAAACTTGCAACTAGATCCAATTATTTCAATATTTTACTTATTTCAATAAAACATCACTATTATTAGTGATATTGCATAAATGTTATTTCAATATTTTATTTACATTTGAGATGTTGGTCCTACTTACTGCTTAATGGTTACAGTTGACCCTTTGTATAGGTCAACCTCCATATTTAATACATGAACGTAGATTAAAAAATTATTTTTAGAACATGCTTATCATTGTAAAAAGCAAATCACAGAATCATAAAGGTTGGAAAAGACCTCCAAGATCATCTAGTGTAACCATTCAAATAACCTCAGCTGCTTCTTAGCAATGCTTTACAAAGCAAACAAACAAAGAAAGAAAGAAACCTAATGTGTTATACATTACTACCGAGAATGTTAACAATTTTAGCTACAGTCATTATGAATTAAAATAAATTAAAATGAATTAAAAGAACTTTCCCAAGGGAAAATATTTTAAGGGGTATAATAGACTTGGAACTTTCAACAGTGTGACTAACGAATATCCAATTTTACCCCACATTGAAGTGCGCATCTTCGCTGCTCACAAGTAATATGGAAATACTAATTCCCTTTATCATCATGGACAGTAATAAATGGGGAATTTAAAATATGAAATGGGAATTAGACATGGTAAAATATTACTCGTAAAATGAGCTATGCAGTAATATCTTTATGTTTTGTGCCAAATGTTTAATTTTACATTAAATAATTTTACAACACATTAATTATGTCTTTTGTGAAGTGGGGTAGGGAAAGAATGCCATCACCTCACTTAGACAAAGCTAAAACCACAGTGTCTTGCCTCTGTGTAATGACTGTGCTAGGAGGTAAAATATGCAAGTGTAACAGCAGAAGTACAGGATTAAAACTTACAGGATCTATTGTTCCTATTTAATAGGTTATTAAATGCCTACCAACTTTGGACAATGCAAGAAAATAATTGAGTTACACATTAGTTACTGTTAGTACAGTTGGAAGACAATGCATCTTTCAAATAATAGCTTATACACAACTACAAATAAAAATGTGTGTAGTAAAGTTGTGGCGGGTTGACCTAGAGTTGCTGCCATGACCCCACCCAGTTGCTCTCTTACTTCCCCTCCTCAATGAGATGATGAGAAAAAAAGATGGAAAAGCCCATGGGTTGGTATAAACACAGGGAGATTACTTACCAATTACCATTACATGCAAAATAGATTCAATGTGGGGAAATCTAATTTATTGCAAAATAAAACAGGTTTGAATGTTGAAAAATAAAGATTAAAACTAAAACACACCTCCCCACACTCATACCCCTTTTCTCAGGCCCAACTTCCCCCCTCCATTCCCTGCATCTCTCCCTCCTGTCCCTGAGCAGGGCAGAGGCCTGGGGCTGGGGCTGGGTCCAGCCCTTCCAGCCCCTCTCTGTCCCTGCTCCAGCTTGGGGCATCTGCAAGGTGGGATGCTTGGGACACTGCCATCTTGCCTTGCCCTGTGGTGGGGCCAGCATGGGGCAGCCCCACACACAGTAGCACCGCAGCACCCCAGTGCAAACACTGGGCCACCTGCACTTGGCACAGAATACAGAAAGCAAAAGCAACTTTTTCTTAGAAGAATATAGAGCGAGTGATCAACTAAAATTTCCAGTTCTAAATTGTTTGAAGTAACACGTTTTACATTACATTTAAATAGTACACACTTAGTTGGGTACATGTCTTTTTAAAGGATGTTTTAAATTGATTTTCATAGAGTTACTTTCCCTTGACAATAAATAGGGCAGGTTGTAGTGATGGCTAACCAGTTGTTAAGCTGTTGTCTGTGAATCCATAATGATCTGTGGAGCATTTGCTAACAGCAACCTGAAAATATAGCCAGTAGCTGCAGTTCTCTCTTTATTTCAGTTCTAAAGTTGCACTGAAAAAAGTGTTGAGGGAGTTGTAAGTCAGGAAAAGGAGAGAGTACAGATTGCCATCTAAGGAAGAAAGGAAATAGGGACACTGACTAGTAAAACAACCACCATACTCAACAACCACTAAAGCTAAACCAGGATGAAGACAGGATGAGGCACAGGAGGAAAAGAGCTTTATAATATAAAGGTGAATGCATAGTACATAGGGGAGGGAGAGAGCAGGATGATAAATTGTTTTACGAAGAATTAGAAAATAATACATGAACATGGATACATACATGTACTTTCCTAACATCACTTCTCAATGTAAGCAGTGGCCACCTTTATCTAAAGGACCCAAAGGAAAGGCATGAATCTGTGTCAGGGGAAGTTCAATCTGGATGTTAAGCAAAGGTTTTACACCAAGAGGGTGGTCGGGCACTGGAATTGGCTCCCCAGGGCAGTGGTCACAGCACTGAGCCTTACAGAATTCAAGAAGCATTTGGACAACACTCTCAGACATGTGGTTTAATTTTTGGGTGGTCCAGTGTGGAGCTAGGAGTTGGATTCAATGATCCTTGTTGGTCCCTTCCAATTGAGGACAGTCTATGATTCTGTAATTCTAAAGAGAATCTTCAATTGCAAATGCAAAGGGATTATCACACCAGGCATAAAGCTTTTCTGAGATGTGATGTGCAGCTGTTTTTCAACCATTTAAATAATGTAAAAATTTTGTCCTTGCAACTGGGAAGCAATGGTCATACAATTCTAATTGTTTGCAAATCATTAAAGTTTTTAAATTATAAATTACTAATTCTTAAGGATCTTTGCTGCCAAGTTCTCTCTTAATGATACTCATTCAAAGGGGCAGTGAAAGCACAGAGGCAGGTTACCTTTCCAAAGAATATAGAGGCATCCTTGAGCTGTTGCCAAACCCTATAGCTGTAGAAGGAGCTATGAAGGACCAGTTTGAAGCCCTGAGAAACAGGCTCTTCCAGTTGCACTGAAGGCAGTTCTCCAAACAACACAATACAAAACAATGCAACACAAGCCATCTTGAGAAAATCATAGATTTCTAAGTATTAAACTTATCTTCTTTAAATAACTAATTTAAATAACTAACAACTAATTCTCCTTGACCACAGAGGAGTATGGAAATATGTTGAAGTGCATGTGTTACCCAGTATAGCGTGCATATGCATTTTTGAAAATAATGCTTGTTTCTTATTTCTTTAAAATACTTTAAATATATTTAAGCTTAAAGTACTTTCAGCTGTTACTTCAATAACATTTCTAAAAAACAGGAAATATATATTTTTGGAAGGTTGCCTCACAATGATTTTACAGAGAAATCTAGTATGAATGGCTTATATAGAGATTAGATCATTATATGTATCTTTGATAAGCTTGCTCTTGTGCACATCCACAAAACACATTATCTGTGTCTACAAATCTTGTTAATAGGTTATTGATTACATATTTTACCTTCTAAATTTTGCCTTTCTTAGTTGTAAATAGTAACATTATGTTGAATCGTATCTTCAGATGAAGTGTAGGCAAAAACAAACAAAACAAAACAAAACACTAAACAAAAAAGACTTCAGTGAAAACAAACAACAATTCCACCCAGTCAATTACCTCTAACTTAGGTGACAAAACAAGAAATCATTTGGCTGAAATATTCAATTTTATGTGTTTATGTGTTCTGTGCACATTCTATTAATTACACAAGTGGAAAACATGTTCCAGGTTGTCTTTCATTTTCTACATAATATTATAAGCCAGTGTCAGCAGTGATACCTATAGCAGGAACATATTAGAGGAATTATTGCACATTTATCTTTGCTGGTGTTGCTTGATATTTAATTTGAACAATACCAGAACATATGTGCTAGGCTCTGCTAATGTTCACAGATAAAACTGAAAATTTATCTATTCCATCCTATAATTAGTTACAGATGTGAATACTCTGATGGCCACAAATTGCAAACCCATGTAGCTCCCAACCACTTATCTACTTGCCAGTAGTTTTGAACCTTTAAGAAACTGCACAGTTCTAAAAGCAGCCCCACTGGAAGCTAGTTCATGAGCAATGCAATATGAAGAGGCTTGGGAAAGATATGTTTTCAAGTAGTGATGGGTCTTATGCTATAAGATACGAAGATTCAAAAGCGAAACCATTGGGAACAGCAGCTTCAGTTACTTTCAGCTTCCAAGAAAACAATCATTAATGCTACCTGTCAAAATGCACCATAACCAGAAGACTATAAATCTATTTCATTTGTTTTTTTTTGCATGTAGAAGATAGAGGCTGGGATGAGAAACCTCAGGATATGCAGAGTCTCCCAGGTATACGCTCATTTCAAGAAATTAATGTTAAACTTTGTATTACTTGGAGAGTAACAATAGGCTCCACCACTTTTCTCAGAATGGTTACTTATTGACACCAGGTGTTGAATTAATCTTATCTGTTATAAATTTCTATTTTTGCTTAAATATAACCAGTTGCAGTAACTTAGCAGAGGTGCTATATAGCAATAGATGTGCTCTTTTTTTTTTTTTTTCTTCTCTAGTCCCACAACGTTTAGAATTTTCTGCAAAATTATGCAGAGAAAACCCTGACTTACTATGGTACATGTTGTGATAGTAGGGCAAAGGGATTGCATCTAATTATATTAGAATAGTTCTAAGAATTTTGTGTCCTGGAAATCTATAGCCTTCTATAATCAGCATTCATCTCAAGCTTAAATTCAACGGTCAGTTCTGTCTCTGTGACTGCTCTCTTAGACTTAGACGGATGAACAGAGCTAATCAGCCTGGGGTCCCATGTCATAAAAGTGGTTTACATAACTGTTTAATGTTTTTCATTTATTTATTTTATAGTTGTATATTTTTCTGGGCAGCAAAACTGACTCTTATGATAATAGAACAATGAACTGGGTACTCCTCATGAAACTTCTTCCTGTTGGTGAGAACCTTTTTCCTTCCCTCAGCCAGAACAGCAAGTTTTCCTAGACTTTAAGTGGCAATAACTAAAGAATTTCACGTAAAAATTAATGATGCTATTTCTGCTTGGACATGCATTTTGATTAGGTCTCATGGTACTACAATGGTAAAAATGGGAGCCTGCATGATATGAATTCCTGACATATGGAAATGCTTTTACAAGCACTGTACAAGCAAAAAAAGCTCCCTTGTGCCTCAAGTAGATTCTTGCCATAAGATATTAGAGATATTTTACTGTCTCCTTCACAACTTGGAGTCACACTTATGTCTGCACAAAATTCTTTGTGGCAGACTGAAGTGAATAGTTACAGGTATCAGAAGATTGGATGTGCAAAAGCTCAGTAAATGTAACCAGCAACATAAGATACAAAATAGAACTGGGAGTGCTTCCTTAAGGTTTTATGTAAAATGCCTTTAAAATACCTATGTTTTAGTCCCTGGAAAATATTTTTTTCCCCAAAAAGCTATCATTTGAACTAAAAATTATCTCCCTCAAGCTATCATACAGTTTGTTTCTGAGACCTAAATATATGTAAAGAAGAAGTGGAGGAAAAGCAAACAAACAAACCAAAAAAAAGTATGTTTCCAAATTCTTTGAAACATAACAATTTTTTTTCAAGGATCTTCACATTCAGAAACACACCTTCACATTAGAGGAAAAGTTTGAAGTTTATCAGAGGTCATATGTTGGTAATACAGGTTTTGGATTGATTGTCAAATATTGTCAAAAACTATTCTCAGTGGAATTTGCTCCTTTGATGATTACATTTGTTCTTCACCCTACTTAAATTCATCATGCCCTGGCTTGTCATGTAGGGGATGAGCTGGAATTACACTGAGATCAGTTCTTTCAGTAGCACCATCTGTGTTGCTGCAGAAAAAAATGATATGTGCAGTACTTGGGTTTTAAAGGAAGAAAGTACTAGCAAAATGAGTGCTGTGGAAATCCTGTCCCAATAATTTTTACTCTGGACACCTATTTATCATTTGGGGATTTGGACTCTCCTTTTTTGTGGTGGAGGACAAGATGAATGCATTTCTTTATGGGGAATTCTGATACAGTAATGAGAAATTCCATATCCATTTGGACTTAAGTTTTACTTAAAATTTTTATTTAATCTGTATGTTGCTTATAGTTTTATGTTTACTGTATTTGTAAGTTTCATAGGTCTATATCAACTGAATACATTTCACCTGAATATTAATTTATGATTCAGTGGTGTTGAATGTTACCATTTAGCTTTTATTTAGTGTGATGTCTATGCAATCTGTAAACCACTTCAAGGGACTGAAAATGAAAATTTTTCTTGTATTTGTTTTTGTTTTAAATTGCTTTATGTTTAAAAACACTGATATGTTAGCTTTCACTCTAGAACATTTTCCTCACCCATATCAACAATCAGAACTTGGACCTACATCCTGCTTTTACAATTATGTGCAAGATATGTTCACTGAGGAAAACAAAACAAAACAAAACCAAACAAAACAAACGAAAAAATATATATTTTTTAATCTTAGAATACTCTTGGCAAATGCAGCAAACCATAGGTAAAAATGCATATGAAGCTAACTTATATTATTACCTTAAAAATGGAATAATCATGTTTGTCAACATGAATAGTTTAGAAAAAAATAATAACTTGGCAAAATTTGATGTACTGCTTTCCTACTTTCTATTGGTCAATAACATTAAAAATGGAGCAAGACTCCATAGGAGATGCATAGGAGATGCATAGGAGATGCAAAGTTATGTCACTTATTCTTTTGAATACAGCATCTTCAGTAACTTCAATAGATTATTTCATATGGAGAAGACTCATGTGAGTGTCTTTGAAACACAGATGTCAACTTCAGCTAAAATATTATTGACTGACAAGAAATGGGAGATTATGGCATCAGTATGGCTGGGAGTTTCTTTTTAGCATTGTTCTCATAAATTCAGTTTTCTCTAAACTGCTATGTTCTGTATTTTTGTATCAGACATAATCCCCTAAACACAAGTAAAATATTTTAATCATGAATGTTACAGCTGAGGGGCACCCGGATGTCCAAGGAGTAGCCTTTTTTTTTCATAGTTCAGTTTGCACAGGTATGAAATAAGAGATAATAATACTCAATGTCCCTTATAAGTTATTTTGAAATACATGGATAAAATTATTGGATAAAGGTATAAAAGAGAATATCCTTCTTCATTGTGCAAACTTTTTCCATTACTGAAAAACCTTCCTTTCTATGCATTAATCAGGACAGTAATGCTTTGGATATATGTGCAAGAAATATGATTTCATCTTTTGTTGTACTTCATATAACTATGATTTAAGGCAGTTCAGAGGCATTTTCATTTTTCAGTCATCATATTCTTTTAGTGTAGGTTCTTCATGTATAATTTGCATACAGTGCAGGTTGTCTGTTAAACATACCGAAACTTTGCTTGCAGTTACTTAGATTTCCATCAGAAGATTTTGTCAATGATGAAGCTGTAGATAAATACATCAAAGTACAAAAGTAATCATAAATTAAAATGCCTCCCTCAATCACTCTCCAAATAAATGTGATCCCATGATTTTCTCATGGAAATAAAAAAGTTAATCCATTTCTCATTACAACATTATAATTTTTCAGTTTTCAATAAATGAATCTTTTGTTTTGTTTTGTTTTGTTTTGTTTTCAGTAGTCAGTACTATTTTATAATTATAAAATTATTATATTATTAAATTATATTATTAAATTATATTAAATTATATTATATTTAATTATAGTACATAATTTTTTATATTATGTAATGGTATTTCTTCAGTATAACCCAGTTAACAAAAATATAGAAAGCTAGAGCCAATAGTTCATTCTGGTAAATGGAAAATTAACAATGCTATTAACAATGCAATTCTTGAAATTTCAACTGTGCTAGAAGGTAACTTACAGCTGCTAAATACAGAAATGTTAACATTCAGTAGGAAATCAGGTAATCTGCTATCTATAAAGGCCAATGTTCTGGAGTGGAAAAAGATCAAAAGTATCCATGTTGCTTGTATGGTTCCAAAAGTCCAGAAGGACTTTTGTCACACTTATCTCCAGGTTTTCTGTAGAAACATCAAGGAAAATATGGCCCTATAGCAGGTACCAGTTTGTTGCAGTTTTTTCTCTCTCACCTGTCCGAAGAACAAACACTTTTACACAGGTCTGGAAGAAAAAGCCTGATTTTTTTATATTATTTATTATCATTATTTTTCTCTGCTGATAGAGGTGAGTGCAGCCTAAAATGACTCAGAAACTTGTCAAGATGTATATATATATATATGATATATTATATATATTATTATCATTATTATTACATTAGTTAGGCCTGCATTGGGTTCCTCCTATTTCTTTTGAAAATTTCTCTCTTCTGACAGCTCAAACCACAGCTTTCAGTCTGAATTTTGCCATCTTGAGTTTACTGGTTTGGTTGCAAATAGTGTATTTCCACTCAAGTATCCCTCTTCTTTAATTTGTTTTTTCAACTCACTAATTAGTATAGAGAGAAAACACTTTTTCTCAGCCTCTTCTGATCTTCTCTGGACCATTACAGAACCTGTCTAATTTAATTGTCCTTCTCTGTGCTTGTGAGTATTTATTTTCATCTTTACATTCTATGTGTAGTTTACTTTTGTATAGAATTAAATGGCCTGATAAATGAGGAGATTATACTTTTAGTTTTGGTGGCAAAATCACCTTATCCTCCAGATTCTATGTGATTAAAAAAAAAAATCATTCATTATTCCCTTTTCTTTTAGTTTCCATGTCATGCCCCAAGTTACTTAATATCTGGATGTATATATATTGGATATTGGATGTATATATATTTTATGTATCCAATTGTATTTACTTATTGCTTTACTTATTAAGCTGCAGCTGGAGGATAATTCAATGCATTTCACAGTGGTGATGTCTCCCAGCTTTTTTTAATAAACATAATCAGGACACCATTTTTATGCCCAAATTGTTAATAAAAAAAATAATTACAACACAGGCAATAGCTGAAAAAATAACTTTCCACTTGCAAAACAAGTTCCCCATAACCTCTTATTGTTTACATTAATCTTTTTTTTTTTTTCTTCTTTTTTTTTTTTTTTTCCTACTAATACTTGTAGGGTGTTTTTTCAAGTTTTACTGAAGTGCAATGATCTCTTCTACGTCCTTTGTGTTGATAAGGCACAAATTTCTGTGTATTTTTATCAAGGAAGAATGTTGCTATGAGAAGGTGATTCCTGATTCTTTTATCTTTTACATTGCCCTGCAATATGTTCCTTCAAAGTTCTTTCCTGTTTAATTGCCATTGTGTCTCTGTGGCTGTCACACTTCTCAAAGACGAACAGCATGTTCTATTCTGTTGGAATATTATTTTTTTTTTTTACACAATTCAAAGTGAAAACTTCTGGCAGACTTGAAAACTCTTTAGTGAATAGAAATTCAAATATTCACAGAAAATTTCATACTTGTTTCATTATGCTTTTTTTTTTTTTTTTTTCCGTAACATTGAATCGTCAGTTTTGCTAACCTATATTGTTTTTTCAATATGGCGTTTTGATAGAGCATTTCTTTAAACAAGCAGACAGCTGATACAGTTCTCTCCAACTTGATTTTTTTTATTTGTTTGTTTTGTTGTTGTTGTTGTTGTTGTTTGGTTTTGGTTTTGTTTTATGCAGTAGTTAATAGCTTCCACCAGTCTGGGAAATATAGATACACTGAAGGATAATTGGCTCTTATTCAAGCAGTAATACTGTGTACATCTATGAAATAGTAATTCATTTCCTATGTGGACACTGCATGATCAGTTTGTAACTGATCAGTATATAAGTATACATTTGTATCAGTTTGTCACTGATACAAAGTGCAGACCCTCACAAAGTCCCTTGGAAAGAAATACCCTGAGTAGAAAGCAATGCTCCTCAAGTACAATCTTGGCCAAGTAACCAAGCAAAATTTATAAAAGATAAGGCTACTGGATAGTATGAAAATTTCACTGGAGAGTTTTCCAGTCACCCAGCATCATTTCCAGGTGTATTAAACAGTGAGTGCTGCAATCTGTGTGCTGAACATGTCCAGAACATACGTACCCTTTAGCAAACCATGATTAACTCTTCTCCTGATAGTACAAAGACTCTTCTTCACTGTTAAATCCACTACAGATAAAAAATTGTGTTACTATAAAAGAAAGGGGCTGGTTTTGACAAATATTTTTTACTTGACTTTCTGTGGGTTGTCAAAAATGACATGGTCCAAGGCACTCTAGGGTAATATCAGTCCATTTTGTCAGGTGAATACGTGTGGTGGTTTAAAACCAATGGGCATATTGGTTTTAAGCACTGCCACAGCTTTCTCTCACTTCTCCTCAGAAGAACACAGTCCTTCCTGAACAGATTCTATGCAGGCTTTCCACAGACTGCAGTTCTTCAAGAATTGCTCAAATATGGGTCTATACCACAGGGTGCAGTCCTTCAGGGACAGACTCCAGCAGCATGGATCCCCAAGGGGCTGCAGCTCCTACGAGACCTCCGGCTCCACCACGGGCTTTCCATGGGTTGCTGCCTCCTTCAGGGCACATTCACGTTCTCCAGCATGGGGCCTTTCATGGACTGTGAATATCTTCTCCAACATGGTACACCATGCACTGCAGGGGGACAGCCTACTCCAGCATGGTACCCTCCAGAGGCTGCAGGGGAACATCTGCTCTAGTGCCTGGAGCAGCTCCTCCCCTTCCTTCTTCACTAACCTTGGTGTCTGTAGGGTTGTTTCTTTCACATTTTATCACTTCTTTCTCCCAGCTGCTGTTATGTAGCAGTTTTTTTCTCTTTTCTTACATATGCAGTCACTGAGGCATAACCAGTGTCACTTATTGGCTCAGCTTTGGCTAGTCTCTCTTGGAACCAGTAGGAACTGTTTGTTATCTAACATGGGGCAGCTTCTGGACTCTTCTCATAAAGACCACTCCTGCAGCTCCCCCACAACCAAAACCTTGCCACATAAAGGAAATACAGTATGACACCAAAAGGCTTGTGAGAAATGGACTTGTATTTGCCACTTACCATTCAGGTGTATGAATCACTAGGATTTTGCTCCAGATCAGCTGTTAGTCTGAATACATCACGGTGCTAGGTCAGCAGTAGAAATAATTTGGTACAGAGGTCTGCCTAAGGTTATGCCTTTTAAAATGGACATACAGAAACTGGTTAAAATTGCAAATGCTTGATTCACTAACAATATCAAATCTGTCCTCTGAAAGAGGGGGGAGTACCCAAGGAAAAAAAAAAAAAAAGAAAAAAAAAGAAAAAAAGAAAAAAAGAAAAAAAAAAAGTGCTATGATTTTATTGCACATAATATTTGCTTACATGTGGGGGAAGTAATTTTGATCATGACATAAACTGGAGTACTGTAGTACAGATTGGGTTTGGAATTAATTTTTAGCTGTAGATAAATATTACTTCTCAGGAGTCATTTACAATGCAATCCTGGCTTCTCTGTCTTATATTTATATAATTTACAGGCTAAGAAACTGTTTACAATACATTGATACAGATACTAAAAATAAAGTTACTGATTCACTCAGTCCTGCTCTGTCACCTTTTCTTTCCTAATGACTAAATTATACCCTGTCATGCTAGCTGTTGTGAAGTCTTATTTTACAATAGAGTTTGTCTTCTATGTCTAGTAAAGTAAAAATAGTTCAGGAATTCTTCATTAAACATGAATTACATGTCACATGCATTATACATAAAAGAAGGTTAAATACAATGAGCATGAACAAGAAATTACAAAGAATGGTATTACAAGCAGAGGAGTGCCAGGAGGAAAACCAAAAGAAAAAGTAAAAGATAAGGGGAAAACACAGAATACAGGGATGAAAACTTGGAAATAAGAGGTTTGCTCTTATTTGAAATAGAACATCCATTCCCCAAAACAGATAATATTTCAAACATTAGAAAGTTGTTAGATAAAATTATCCTCTACCTATGGGATCTCCACACGCTGAGAAGCAGCACACAAATGATGATTAAAGAAGCAACAGTCTGTCAGGTTAAACTTCAAACTTGCATTAAAAATTTTCTATAAGGTTCTATTTGTATTAAAGTTTATAAATCTTCAAAGTGATTCTTCTTTTATGATACAGAACTTACATGAACCTCTTTTTTATTCAGCACCATTTCTAAAATATACTGTCAAAATGAGTACTACATGTTTCTTTTCAGAGGTAATCTATCTGTTACTGGGTCAGTTTAAAAAGTAGAGAAGTTCAACAATTTCAACAAGATTTTTCTAAGTGTAAAAATTAAAATTGTGAGATAAGTAAAAAGAAATGTAGAAAAGAGGATATTTTCATAGACAGCTATGTTTCATGTTTTCAGAACTGATTGTCCATATGTTTTAAATTTGCTTAATAGCAAAAGAATGTGAATTTTTGATTTTGGACCTTTTGTATTCTCCCAGTCCTGCCTGAGAATTAAAACTTTAATTATGAATATTTGCTGCATCACATTTAAAACAATGCATGAACTTAATCTTTCATAGATTATTTCTGTTATACTGTAAACCACTTTCGTGAATTCTACAGGAGAAGTTATAGGAATGTAATGACAACTTTCAGTCCTCCATCAAATCTGCTTCTATGTATTTACTTAGTACTTTTACTCTATCCTGGAACAATGGAGGTCAGCAGAAAACCTTTTATTGACTTCAATAAACATTGAATTGTGTACTATGTATGAAGCAGACTACCCAGTTACTTATTTTGCAGGTTATAACATTTCTTACAAAGTATCCATTTATTTTTATGTGTCACAAGGATCATTGCTGTTGGTCTCCAAGTTTTAAGAATATTTCACTCAAAAGAGATAAATAATATAGTCATAACTTTGGTGAACCAGGCAGGCTCCGTTTCTCTACCTGTGGTACTTAAAGGCAATTTAAGCAATGGTATAAGCATTAAAACCCATAGAGTAGAGTATTTGATGAAAGTTTAGAAACAGAAATTGGTTTTGACCTGAAAATTTCAAAGATTACCAAATTAATAAGTAACATCTTACGATCAGCTCCTTTCTCGTTTTTATGATTTGATGTTTTCATTTTTCTTATTAAAAACAAACAAGCAAAGAACACAATGAATTATAGAACTATAAAATCACAGAATGGCTTGGGTTGGAAAAGATCTTAAAGACCATCTAGTTCCAACTCCCCTGTCATGAGCACAGACACCTTCCACTAGACCAGGTTGCTCAAAGCCCTACCTGACCTGTCCTTGAACACTTCCAGAGATGGGGCATCCAAGCTTCTCTGGACAACCTGTTCCAGTGCTTCAGCACCCTCATAGTAAAGAATTTCCTCCTTATATCTAAGTAGTTACAATCAGAAGATGCTGAGTTGGAGAGTGGTAGATTATGATTTAACTTGAAAGCTTATCTACTTAAAATTTGAACTACAACAGTGTACAGCCCTGACAGCCTTAACTACTCCTCGTGGTGGCAGATTCTAATACAGCAGAATGCTTTGAGATTACGAACAACCTATTGTTTTAAAGGACATTATATAGTTAACAAAAACTTAAATGTATTTCACAAATTGTCGTGGTTTAACCCGGCTGGCAGCTAAACACCACGCAGCCATTCGCTCACCCTCCCCCCTCCCTCTCTGGGATGGGGGAGAGAAATGGAAAGTGAAGCCCGTGAGTTGAGATAAAGACAGTTTAATAGGACAGGAAAATAATAATAACAAAATAATAATAATAATAATGATACAATGGTGATAATAGGAAAGTAATAACAATATGTACAAACAAGTGATGCACAATGCAATTGCTCACCACCCGCTGACTGATGCCCAGCCTAACCCCGAGCAGTCCGGCCCCCTCCCCCCGGCTAGCCACCCCTATATATTGTTTAGCATGATGTCAGATGGTATGGAATACCCCTTTGGCTAGTTTGGGTCACCTGTCCTGGGTCTGTCCCCTCCCAGCTCTTACTGCACCCCCAGCCTGCCTGTTGGCAGGACAGAGCGAAAGGCTGAGATGTCCTTGGCTTGGTATAAGCACTGCTCTGCAACAATTAAAATATTGGGGTGTTATCAGCACTCTTCTCATCCTAAGCCAAAACACAGCATTCCACCAGCTACTAGGAAGAAAATTAATTCTGTTCTAACTGAAACCAGGACACAAATTAATACTGAAAAAGTGTTATTTTTAGTGCTTGGAAGGGATTGTAACAGACACTGTAGAGGCTGTTAACTTTTGCTTAATTGTAGAAGGAAATTAGAGGGGAATTTCCCTTTCATCAAACACCTTTTAGGAATACTGATTTAGTTGCAGTATTATACAGTCATTAGTCCAACTTGTGGAATTATAAGCAAGCTGAGCAGGAAACTGGCAACCTTTTCTGGGCTGAGCCAGAATACATTAGGAATTTCAAGCAGAAAGTTTCTAAGCACAATACTTAAACTGAGAATGTCTAGGCATGTCATCATGACAACAAGGTATTTTTACATTTTATTTCCTGTCTCCTTCACATTTTTCAGAATTTCTTCATTTTACTGAATAAAATTGATGGTGCTGCCAAAGAGAAGAAATCACCAATTCCAGTGGAGAGGTGTGGAATTAGAGAATTGAGTCCTTAACTACCTTTTTATGTCCTCACATATTCATGATTAGAATAATAAATAAATGTCCTTTCTTATTTGAGCATACTTCAAAAAGTTGTAGATGACTACTAGATGGAAGAAGCTAAAAGGCTTCTGTTACATGAATAGACAGAGATACTTCTGAACAAAAATTGTTCTTCTGGCTAGCCCTTTCCTCTAACACCATAGTTCCACTTTATGGGAAGATCAGTCTCAATATTAGAATCAGCTTAATTATTAGGATTGTCTTTCCAGACTTGGTTCTCCACTAGTTTCTCTGTGTAACTGAACATAGTATTTAAAGTGTTTAGTGTATATAAGTTTTGGGGGAAAAATAATAATAAAATAATCTATATGTATTCAACAGTATTTCTAACACATAAGAAGGGAGAAGGGATGTGCTCTGTTGGGAAATGTTGTCTAGAGAGCTAGAAAATAAATTGAAATATCAGGTTTTATTCATAAACTTATGACTTCCTAAAGTAGGACTCTAAATACAAGTTAGATTGCAAAAATAATATCCTTAGAAGATAGAGAAAGACAGAATTAAGTCTTTTTATAGAATATGTCCTGGACAGGATAGAGTTTAGGGAGTAGATGAAGGTATAGATTAATAACACAAAGCTTGTAAAAAATCATGAAGGAAGAACGTTAAAAAGAAAAAAGTCTAAGAAGGAGAGTGTAGATCAGAGGAAAAGAAAGCTACTTTACTTTTTTATTAGTACTGTTTTACTTTTTCCTCTGTTCTGAAGCAAAAGGCATACTTATTATTCAGAACTGAGAAGAGAAGAGAAGAGAAGAGAAGAGAAGAGAAGAGAAGAGAAGAGAAGAGAAGAGAAGAGAAGAGAAGAGAAGAGAAGAGAAGAGAAGAGAAGAGAAGAGAAGAGAAGAGAAGAGAAGAGAAGAGAAGAGAAAACAGAAAAGAAAAGAAAAGAAAAGAAAAGAAAAGAAAAGAAAAGAAAAGGAAAGGAAAGGAAAGGAAAGGAAAGGAAAGGAAAAGGAAAAGGAAAGGAAAGGAAAGGAAAGGAAAGGAAAGGAAAGGAAAGGAAAGGAAAGGAAAGGAAAGGAAAGGAAAGGAAAGGAAAGGAAAGGAAAGGAAAGGAAAGGAAAGGAAAGGAAAGGAAAGGAAAGGAAAGGAAAGGAAAGGAAAGGAAAGGAAAGGAAAGGAAAGGAAAGGAAAGGAAAGGAAAGGAAAGGAAAGGAAAGGAAAGGAAAGGAAAGGAAAGGAAAAGAAAAGAAAAGGAAAGGAAAAAAAAGAAAAGAAAAGAAAAGAAAAGAAAAGAAAAGAAAAGAAAAGAAAAGAAAAGAAAAGAAAAGAAAAGAAAAGAAAAGAAAAGAAAAGAAAAGAAAAGAGAAAATAAAAAAGAAAAGAAAAGAGAAAGCAATACCTTTACATTTGTTTTCACAGAAGTTTAAGTTCATTCATGCTAGGTATTTTGTATGCAGTCTAACCTAGAACCTTATTTTGATTAATGTTTTTCTTGAAACATGCTTTATACTGTGCATCTGAATTATCTTACTTGGTACATCTTCTAATTAGTGTCTTTTCAATGTGTAGGGGATATTAACATTGGCAAATGTCTAACAGTCTAACAAGGGACCTGTTAAACTGTCCAAGAACATTCTGTTTCTATAGCAGCTTTGGGGCAATAGGGACATATGTGACATATTTTGGATCGTAAAATCTAATAGTATGCTTTGGGGACACAAGCTTCAAGTATCAGCTAAGCTTTTTATGAATAGGAACATGATTCCATGATCAGGCAACAATTCAAGGTGATTTTTGTTTTTGGCTGAGATAAAGCATTGTAATCAGGCTATCACATGTAAAGATCTTTTAATGTAGAACAACAGATTCTTAATTTTGAAGCACAAAGTGTCTGGTCTGTAATCTTCATTTAAATTTCTTAGTTTTACATTAATTAAATCTTTCAAGGAGCAGCTTTATATTAAAAATGTCTTAAAGAAGTGAAGATGAAGATGGAGATACAGGGAAGCAAATAATGTGTACCAAAGTTTCTTGATATGTGTATGCTGAGAAATGACATCTGAAACAATCTGAAAGGATATGCTTTGAATTTGGCAGGTATGTAAAGATGAGGTGAAGGAAGGACTGTGTAAGCACAGAGACCAGAAGACCTGTCCAAAAGACATCTACTCAAAAACTGGAGAACAAAGAACAGAACTGTATATCTGTGCTGTGCAGAAAAGACAGAATGACAAGACAGAAATTGTTTTCAATAATATTTATAGAATGAGATAGGAGAAACATTGCATACAACACACTAAGGCTTGACCAGGAAGAAATGACTAGACCTTATAGGCAAAACAGTCACACTGTAGCAAACAGCATCCCCGTGGAACTTGAGTGCAAAACTATAGGGAACTCTAAAGTTCACTTTTTTTAAAGATATTCAATTCAGGTAAGATTTAATATTGAGAATATATATATATATATATTTTAATGTTATCCTCAGCAGTAGTAAGTATATACCTGTGATACAACTTCAGTGCCATTCATATTCTTCCTGGTGCTCTTAATATTAAACTCCAAAGCAAAATAATGTGGATACAGAGGTTGTTTTACATTCTGCTGTAAAATTAGTCACTATGGAAACTACTTGAACAATGTTAGAAAGTCCTAGTTACAATTATGTTAATACTAAATCAGAAGGGACATTATACCTTAGTCTGTTCTTATTAAAGATAGTTGGAGCACTTTTAGAATCTGTGTGCCTGTAATGGGGGTTGAATGTGTTGATTAATATGAATTGCATCATAACATCAATTAAGGTTCAGAAGCAGATCCTTTTGTTGACATTTTTATGCCCTTACACTTCATGCATTATCTGAAAGGTCAGGAGTTTCTGGTAAAATGATTGCAGTGAGTTAAAAGTCTGAACTGGAGAAGAAATGCAAATGTGATCTGAAAGCTTTAGAAAAATAAAATAAAATCAACTGCAGCTCAAGAGACCAATATAATTTCAAATAATTGTATTAATTTAACTGGGACATGCTATGGATGTTAAATTCAGAAGGTTGCAGGTCTTGTATTAGGTTATTTGTTTTAAAATTTTGTTCATTTACTTCCACTGATTTTATTAAATGAATTACAGAGAATTCATACTTAGCTTTTGTCTCCAAATTGCCATAATTTTTAGAACACATTACTTTCTATATGATTAATTTTAACTTCTTAAATCTTAGCACTTTTCTAATTTTTCTCTCTTTAGAGAAAAAACAAGTCTTTGGGTAAACATTTGGGTAAGGTTTAGTTCTTAATATGGCATTAAAAAAAATAGGGGAGAAAGAAGTGAGTGAAATAAGATTAATTATGAAAACATGTTGTCCTTAAAACAACATTGCTTTCCTGGGAAAACTATGTTGGCTCTGCTTAGAAATCTAGCTTACATGATTGCTATGTTCAAAAATTAGGAAATCCAAATGTCACAAGCTATAAAATTAGATATATAAGGCTAAATTTTTCATCAGACTTGGAAAAACCAGCAGGATTAACAGGCTTCTTTAGCATTGTATACTTCATTGAGCAATCAGAATAACATAGTTTATTAAAATGAAAGAGACTTAATCAAATACCTTTCAGTAGTACAGAAGTGTATTCAAAGCAGTTGGCTCCCTGGTCATAGCCATCTTTGAATGAATCATCTTTGCATTTAGACCAAAAATTCAGTGCTCCTTGGGAGTACTTTTTCTCACAATACAATTGCCCTATGATTATATAAAAAAGATCTGGCAAATGATAAAAACAAAATTCTTCTTGCTATAAGAATGTGACATAATGTAATTACATTGACACAAAATTTGCCTTTCATACCGGGAAACACATCTAAAGTGAATAATGGCACACAGTGCCATCACAACAAATAGAAGATGAACTGGATCACTTCAGTACTTGTTTAATTTTTATTATTATTTTTTTAAATTTTGCCTCAGATGGTGGTTTTCCTACAATGCACCTAAAGATGACTTTATAAATGCAAATGTTTCTTCTTTCTTTCAATCCATGAAAAGTATGGAGTTCCCCAGTCCTCACCCCCAAGCAAAATGACATACTTGTTGTTTTCTAAGTGCCTAACTAGTCCGATATTTTCAGAATAAATATTAAATTGTTCTGTGCTGGAGCTGTTTGCTCATGATACTCATCTCAGTTTCACCATCTCACGGAATTTTTCTCCTTAAATCTCAAAACAACTTTCATACTGATGTGCTGCTAGCTGTAACTGACCTCCAGTTGGGAAAAAAACAATGAACAGAAAATGAGAGGAGCTAATAGGTCTTTACAGATATTTCTATGAAAATTGAAAGGAATGGAACCAAATCAACAGAAATAGCAGTCTTGGACAACCTCCTGGTTTGGTCTCCTTGACTTACTCCTTGATCTGATGAAATTCTGTTGCTTCTACTGGAATACGTACTGAGTTGTGGGATATGATCCTTTAAGGGATTAGGTAAACTTTTTTCTGATGCTTGTTTGTGAAGCTGAGAATTTTAATTCAATGTTTATCTCTTACCTACAGTCTATCCATAGTTTATTATTTTTAATATTTCATCTCTGTCTTTTCTTGGACTCTTCAAGTGTATGGAAGGCATAAGTAAACAAGTGCATAAAGCTAGGGTTTCTGCAGAGCTTCTGAACTTGCAGTTGTTGAAGATGCTCTTTCTTTAATGTTTTTAGGTATTTATAGCACAGTTACAAGGTAATTAAAAGATGGGATCTATGAAAGATGGAGCTCCGGCAGTCTTTGGGGACTGACTTTTTAAGCAGATACAACTTAATTTGTCTCCTCCAGGCGAGTTCTTTCACCAGGAATTGCTGAAAATGTTTTTTAATTTTTTCCCAAGATTTCTGTTTGTATCACTTCTCTGTTTATATGTTCTTGTCTAAATGTTATATCTGGGAAATTTTCATTCCCCAGGAGCCTTCCTAAGATACAGAGTGGGGGAAAAAAAGGATTATCTTCTTATGTTACTGGTTAGCATACAGAGGAGAAAAAGAAGAAAAACTAGATTTGTCAGGTGTGTGATATCTACAACAAACCTTCTCAGTTCTTATACAATGCTATCATAACACTTGTGCTGTGAATGGCCTGAACACTGAGTTCTGATATCATAATTAGAATTGTTTGTGAAAGTTGACTTCTTTACAGAAACCTTCATAATGTTGTCACTTGCATTAAAAAGTTTTCAATATTTTGCAATATTAGCCAGAAATCATGAACAAATCTCCTCACTTTGACAGTGGTCAAAGTAATGTTGTAATGCTTGGCCAAATACCTTAGATTTTTCAAAGTTTAATTTTATTAAATTTGACAGAATTCAGAAGAGTGTCAGTTAAAATATGCTTAAAATTACATCTGGTAACGTTATGAATGGAATGGAAAGTGCTCTGAACAAAAAGTACTTCTCAGAATAACTTTTTCATTTGCAGCTTAAGTTAGCTTGCTTGCTTACATTTAGCAATGGAGTCTATCATTTGAACTATGTATTCCTCTGAAAATTTGTATCTATTTATGCAGATATACCTAGTTCAAAGTTAAATGTTCCATTTTTATTCTAAATGTAATAGCAGAGAGAAGTCTCAGGTTCACCTCAGATCTCTTATTCTAAGCTCAGATTTTTAAATAAAGTGTCCTTGTGAATCCAGAACAGAACTTACATATTTTATTAGAATATATCACAACCATTTTCTGAATTCAAATCTCAGGACACTCACGTTTTACTACCAAATTCACAGAAATAATGCTTTCTATCTCTTTTCTAGGATTAATGGGGAATAGGGCAATTATAAAACATCTTTTCAGCTTAAAGCTAAAAGACAAGAAATATTGATGATGCAGACCAGACTTCTAAAACATGGTACCTCATGTGGCCTTGGTAAATCATTTTTTTGTTGTTGTTCTGCTGCCTAGAAAAAGACCGTAGCTTCTTGCCATGTCCCATATCTGACAGAAAGCAGTAAGTGTGTATGTACCTCTTGTTTCTAGCCATCAAATAGTACTTGAATAATTTATGAAAAATGTGTTGACAGAAAGGGAGTGAAGAAAGTGATGTACCATTCAGCACTGATAAGTTGAATCTTTAAGTGGACCCCCAAATGACTTGAGGTGACATCCTTCATCAGGTCTTCACAGATGCTTCCTAAAACATCAAAAAGAGGAGAGTTACCAACTATGAAAGTCATGTGTTTCATGACCCTGCATTTTTTTCAGTTACTAAGGCACATTCTTTCATAAAAAGAGCTCAACTATTTTTAAAAGACTGGAATGTGAGCTTGTGGGACCACCTCTTAAAACACTGTGCTGCCACTGAATCTAGATGAATCTTAAGGCAGTCTTCAGACTCAAGGACTGAACCTGCCTTCTTAGAAGGTAGAAAGACAATTAGAGCAGATCTAGACTTAACCTTCTCAGATATCAAGTGCTCTACCAACTTATTTCATTTTTCTCTCCTACATTTTATTGTCTCTATATACGCAGATTCCCATACTGTAACTTGTATTTTCGGTATGAATTTTATTTCCCAACTACACTTGTTATATTTTGATTGTAATAGCCAAGTTATGAAACTTACAAATTAACTTATTCTTGCTCTATGCCTCTTGTTGTGTTAGTGAACTACAGTTGTTACATGCTTGAAATAGAAGAAAAAAAAAAAAAGTTAGTGCAGTTAGTGTCACTAGTATCACATGCCAAGGCCTCTTCTGCAACACAAATCAGATTTGCTAAGTGTGCAAGCAAGAGATTACTCACTGCATACATAAAACTACAGCAGTGAATTCCTAATAAAACTGCTGGCCAGTGTCATGAGGCATGAAAAACAGATAAATTGGTAGTAGTTTACAAGCCTACTGTGTACTGTTTTGTGAAAATTAGCTGTAAAGCAGCAACATTTTGCTTTGGAATTCTTTGATACAGATTCTGTTTAAATGTAGAGTTTTCTATTTTTCACAGAAAGCAGAAGCAGTCTAACAGACTCTGGAACACCAGTGCTGGGTCATCAGCTGGTCATCTGAGTGAGGAAATAAAAAGGCAGGATGCTTTAAAGTGAAAAGAAATAGCTTTTGACAATCCTCTGTTGTGGAACACCAAAAATCTGTCATTCATATGACTCTATAAACTGACTCAAAAAGCTGGTTAAATGCTCAAATGAGCATTGAGTGTTGTATTGCTGGGTTTGGGACACATTCATGTTTTTGCTGCTTACTCTTGAAGCACAAGAAAAATAGATAGAAGCAGTGTCTACCATTTCTGAAAACAGATGGTCACCTTGTTTTAAAGGTCCTTCTGTTATAAAACATTGTCCCATTGCAACATTCTTCAGCATTACAAATTGTCCATCATTTTTTCAAATATCATTTGAACTAGTCATTATCCTTCGTGCACTCAGAAATGGCAATAATGTTCTATTGCTTCCCTGAGATAGTGGATACTGAATTAGATGGTGATGTCTTTTAATTCTTTTCATTTTTAAATTGCTCTGTTTTGAAGTATGAACTACTAAAAAAAAAAAAAAAAAAAAAAAAAAAAGTGCTGAAGATCCTTCAAAGTATCTGCCTCAATGACATAAAAAACAAGAAGGTGGGATATCTTACAGTGATTTTGTTGCTTCAGCCATTAAATGACCGTGGCATCATGAAGAGAGTCAGAAGAGAATTTACTTGCATAGTCTTTCATTTAACCTTTACTTAATATAAAACCACATGTAGCATGTTAGAAATACATCTAACTAAAATTCAGCAACCATTTTTGACAGTTTGTTGCAAACTACTGGAGAAGAAGAAGAAGAAGAAGAAGAAGAAGAAGAAGAAGAAGAAGAAGAAGAAGAAAAAGAATACAGTGAGAACATGGCCTTAATTTGAAAATAGACTGTAACAGGTTTCACAGGTTTCTTATTGCTGTGTAATAAGTCTTTACTTATTCCTGCCTACTTTAAACTTGTCTCTCCTCCTTGTCATTCACATATGGTAAATGGGAACAGCACAGTTTGGGGTGTCGTAAAATAATTATATTTCTTTTTATTTTGCTTTTCCAAACTCACTTTTCTGATGGAAAAACATCTTCCCCTGTACTGTAATACAGTTTTCAGCAGTGGAATTTCCTGATGCAATGAATAGGCGGCTGTTAATACCTTTGCTGCTCTTAAACAGCCATGGGTACACTCAGAAAAGAAAATTTATTTTCCAAATCACTCTGCAAATTTTTTTCACCTCTTTAACAGTTCACTGCTTCACATCTAGCCAATCTCTCTGCAAAAAGATTTTGAAAACATCTTAAATTGTGAAATTCTTTCAGCAGTATTCAAACCTTGGAATGTCCTGGTCTGTAGCTTTGTCAGATTGGAAACTGAAAATGCCATCATTCTGTTAAAGCATTTCATTATATTTGATATAGCTTTTGAATGAAAGTAACAGTGCTGCCTATAAAGGTGTGTATCTGTCTTGTGAGAGATGGCACCTTATTGCCATTGCCTGATTCTGCTGCTTTTTACTTGCTTGTGTTGCTGATCCTAAGCTTATGACAAACAGAAAATGAAAAATAAATTAATCTTATGAGGTTATTTCAGGTATCCCCAATGAAGCACAGCGAAACTGTTCAGAATACTAACATTATCTTTCTTTTTCTTCTTCCATGACTGAGTGAGTGCTCATGATTGTAAAGGTCAAAGGATTTGCAAAACTCTAAGATAAAAATCCAGTATTCATTTGTGAGACTTTGTTACATAAACTTATGAACAAGTCAGTTCCACCATTGTTGAAGCAATTATATTTTTTATTGATAAAGAGTTCTGGTACTAACTTCTTGTATTAGAGGATTAGGTTTATTCAAGTGCTTGGGATACAAGACAATTTATTTTATTCTATTTATTTTATTTTATTTTATTTTATTTTATTTTATTTTATTATTTTATTTTATTTTATTTTATTTTATTTTATTTTATTTTATTTTATTTTATTTTATTTTATTTTATTTTATTATTTTATTATTTTATTTTATTTTATTATTTTATTATTTTATTTTATTTTATTTTATTTTATTTTATTATTTTATTATTTTATTTTATTTTATTATTTTATTATTTTATTTTATTTTATTTTATTTTATTTTATTTTATTTTATTTTATTTTATTTTATTTTATTATTTTATTTTTGCTTTGGGACTATATATGTCTGACTCTGCTGAATGATTGGGATTTTAAAACCCCATTGATTTTATTTTACTGTAAATGTCAGACTCTTTGCAAATTCTGAATCCTTAGTTAAAAAATCTTGCATATTTCCTTTAGGTCTAATATTGTTTTACACATGCAAAGTAAAATGAGCAATAACTGAATTTACCTTTTTATATTTTTATATCTTGATGTCAACACAGAGATCCACAAGAATATCCTGAAAGTGTTTGTGAAACTGGCATTTCTATCTAATAGGGACAGTAAAGAATTACATCTGAAATGATCAAACAATTCTGAAAACAGCCTCAGGCACAATGCGTTTCAGTCACCTAATTTTAAGGGACTGTGTACAGACGAAGATGTAAGGTGCTATGTGCTATGATTTTTTGATATCTTTGATTTGATATCTTTGAAAAGAAACATGGCAGCACTTGCTCTATACCAGGAAAATAAATAGCATGCCCACACTGATTCAGACTAATGATGAAAACAAATGAGACATGAACATAGTGGTAGCCCCCTTTATATCATCTCTCATCTTCTGGCAAGCTTTGAATCAGGTAGTCCATGAATAAGATCTCATATCTTTGTATTTAATAGCCTGAGATAGATTTTTTTTTCATCATGAATTTGCTTGTTATCTGAATCAATGTACATTTTCATCATCGTATGCTATCTAGTTACATGTTGAATGAAGAAGTACATATGAAAATACTTGAATAAGTATTTTCAACCTGTTAGTTGTCCTGATGTCATCTTTTTCTCATACTGTAAAAGCCAATCAGTAATCATACATTCTTCAGGTTATCATCCTGCCTCTGATAGTTTTATAATCAATTATTCTATGCCATATTTTACTTGGCAAGAGCCCTTTTCCTTTTACTACAAGAATGTAGATAGTAGAGACCTTTGTTACTCTAAAATTCTTAACATTCAGTACATTTTTTACTGCTTTCCACTGGAAGTGGAACATAGAAATGTGTTAATTTTACAAGGTAGATTAACAGGAAAATAATTTATGATCATGTTTGTGCGCCTTATTTGATATGTTAGTCACAGCCCTGATATGTTATCTAAGATTTATATTATGTTAGGTAGGAATTAATATGAGGAATTTACCCGAACAATGTGAGGAAAGTTTTGGAATTAGTGCAAACAGCCCATATATGTTCCATTCTAATGTTTCCTTGCTGTCTATGAGTTTTTTACATGTTTGTGATTGGTCAGAGAACATTTTGTGATTTGCTTTTCCAGGCAGGAACAACACATAGCTAAACTGAAATGTATTAATATGCCATTGAATAACTGCAGCTGCTAAGAAACCCAAGAAACCTGAGATTGTTTTAAAAGCTGTAGATAAAATTGGCCAAATTGCTCTGATAGAGACAAAGTCTCTAATACTAAGACTGAGGTATAGTCAGAGACAAACGTTTTTATATAAGCCTGCCTAGAAACCCTGTTAAATTTGGAAGAATTTTTCTCAGGCATACCAATTTCTCATGCATTTAGTTTTATTGGATATCTATATATTTATGAAGCTTTTTAAAAAGAATCTTGAAATTTTTCTCAGGCATAAGGGTGGTGTAAGTTCTCTGGTAGATTTACATTTTATCTTCAGCCTGAGTCAGAGTATCTGCCATTTGACAAAAACAAGCATTTGTCGTATAGCTCTTACTGTTCTGAAGCTAAGCTCTTATAGATGGTGTTAAGAAGAGGATTTTACACGTTGGTTTGTTTGTTTGTTTGTTTTCTTTGTGTGTGTGTGTGTGTTTCTAGGATTTGTGCAATTTTTATATTTAAAATTTCTCTCCAAGAAGGAGCAAAAATAATTTTATATTTATTTTATCCCAAATTTGTAACAGCTTCAAAATGGTCTTATTTTTGATGCTGACATCCTGTCCAAACCAAATTAAAAATAAAAAATTAATGCTCCATTTAAAGGAAGTTTTACAAAATCTGTGAAGAATGAGAGGAATGTAGGAACATAGAGGTCAAAATTAAAGTCAAGTATACCGTTTTCTATTTTATCTTCTTCTGAGCATCCTAAACAGAATAAGTCTGTGTGAGGCTGGTAAACAGAGAAAAATGTGTCTCTTATACATACTATTGCTGGAATGTGAAACAAAAGGATCAGAAAACTTATCTCCTACTACTAATTTAGCTGACACAAGAAACAGCGATGTAGTTGGACAGAGAGATCAGTATTTTCAAAACTCTAAATAGATTTTAAAACTGTACAGTTTCTTTGAAAAATTTCTGTAGGGACAGCTGTTGTGAAGTAAGGACTTCTTCAGAGTGCATGAAGATAAACCACTTCAAAGGAATGAGGCAAACCATGAAAATCATGATGAATGGAGCATTTAAGGTAATGCACCTTATATAAAGGGTATCCAATGTCACCATTTTCCGATAAATAAATAATTCAGAATCTTCTTGTAAAGGAGAAAAAATGTACTAAAAGTAGTCAACATTGAACTGACTAGATTATCCTGTTGGACAATCATAGAGCTAATACCAAGCCATGTATACAAAGCAAGTGAATAAGAAATTCTTCTATAAAGTGAAGGCTCACCAGTACATGAGAAAGTTTTTAAACATCTATCTCACAGACTCAGGTCTTTCAGACGATAGAGCATGAAATTATCTCAGTGTGAAGGAAAAAAAGATTGTTCTGTATTTCCTGAGGTTAAATCCTTAAATTTCCATTAATTGTGAGTCTGTTAAACTGAGCTCCCCTAAATTACAAAAGCTTCAACTTAAATTTATGTAATTTATTTCATGAGAATGTATTCCTGGTTATCACATTTCTGAAGGCTGTATTAGAGATTTTAATGTTTAAACACTTTCCACATCATTAATGTGCATACCCACGCAAACACACATATATCAATAAATTTATTTCCCTTATTGTGGCCTCATTTTTTTTTTCTTTTGGAGAATATTAAGACTTGCAGCATAGTTCATTGGAGGGAAGAGTAATAATTTGAATGCATAAGGACATCAGCTTGTCAAGAGTTTTAATTAATTAAATATTATATTTGTATTGTACCATTATAAAACACCTAGTAGGTGTTTTTATAATTAACAACTGGAACAATTAAGCATTCTACATAATCTGAATAATATTCAGTTCAGTAATATTTTGTACAGAGCTATAAGAAAGAAAGAAAGAAAGAAAGAAAGAAAAGAAAGAAAGAAAGAAAGAGAGAGGAAGGAAAGAGAAAAAGAGAAAGAGAAAGAGAAAGGGAAAGAGAAAGAGAAAGAGAAAGAGAAAGAGAAAGAGAAAGAGAAAGAGAAAGAGAAAGAGAAAGAGAAAGAGAAAGAGAAAAGAGAAAGAGAAAGAGAGAAAAGAGAAAGAGAAAGAGAAAAGAGAAAGAGAAAGAAAATATTTCTGGACAAGGAAGAAACATGGAGATAAGTTAAAATTATCTCATGAATGCTTTTTCTTGATTTCCTTTTCCTAGATAAAAGATATTTAGATAAATAATTTATATTATTTCTTGTCACCCTTGTTAGCATAGAATTCTAATGACACTGATTTTAAC
The DNA here is from genome assembly GCF_964035555.1 of Netta rufina. Lineage (NCBI taxonomy): Eukaryota > Metazoa > Chordata > Aves > Anseriformes > Anatidae > Netta > Netta rufina. Next base: position 82,328,867 of record NC_140124.1, on the reverse strand, counting down.
AAAAAAAAAGGGTATGATTCTTATGATGATAAGAGGTTACTGAAAAGAGGAAATAATTGTATCTAAAGAAGAAAAAATCTATTTGACAATGAGAGATGGAAACTTTTTTGTATCTGTTTTTCTAATTCCTTTACTTCCTTTTGTTTCAGGGTGTGAGGTAAGGAAGGATACTCTTTAAAACTTTAAATGTCTCTCTTTTTAAAACATGAATTCTCAGAGAATTCACAATATCTGTGCTTTATAACTCGAAGCAGACAAATCAGCCTGGAGAATTTCCTATAGATTTTAGAATACAGAAATAGAAATATATAGAAAATTCTATATAGAAAATATAAAATTTTATATTTATTATCAAATTTTGAGCATGCCTGTATGTCTCATTGTCTGTATTCTTATTTAAGAAAAGGTTGTTCTATGGTTCTATGGTTCTATGGCTCTTCTATGGAAGAACCTTCTTTCTAAAGGTTCTAAAAGTTCTATGTCAGTAATTGCACCTCAGTTTGTTTCTCTAAAATAAATATATCCTATCTCTTGATCTGAAAGGTGTTTTGATAGGAATAGAGACAAAATGTTTGATAATTTGCAAACTGCTTGAGTCACAGAAATTCCTTCCAGTAATCCCTTCAGTGCTATTCACACCTATGGCACAACAAAAAAATTGCTTAGTCTAACTTGTAATTAAATTCTTCTGTCTGAAATTTGGTAGTCCTCAATAAGCAACATCAGAACATGTCTGTTTAAGGGGAAATTTTCATGAGTGAATGCAATTATCCAGTTGGACTCTGTCTACCAAACCATTTAATAATAGCTGACTTGTGGCCACTCACAAGCCTAAGTGGCCTCACAGGGTTGAGACAACCACTTGCATGAAATAGAAAGGATAAAACTCAACAATATGTTGCTTTCTTCTTCTCCCTTTGTAAGAGTATCAGGACGGTCTGAGAGCAGAAGGTTTTTTGCTAAGTCATTGCAAAGAACAAAGAAATAATAATAATAAAATAACAACAACAACATCAACAACAACAACAACAACAACAACTGCAACAACAACAACAACAACAACAAAACAACAACAACAACAACAACAATAATAATAATAATAATAATAATAATAATAATAATAATAATAAAGGATTTATAGTTTTAAGTCAAGAGGGCCTTCCTCATAGTCCTTTTTTTTTTTTTTATCTAGTCAAGAAAAGGTTTTCTGAGGAAACAGGATTTCCTTGTTTCTTCACATATTTTAAATGGAACAATAAGTTCTTGTTATCTTTATCAATACTTTCTCCTAAGTTTAATTTCTGGACTAAGAGAAATTGAGCAGCAGAGATCAATTCCAGAGTTCTCATAGAGAGAGTGTCACAGCCACTATGCTTCTTTGTACAGAATCTGTTCTTATTCTTTCTCCAACTACAGTACTTTTTATTTGTACCTTAAAAAGCATGAAAAGGGTCTGAGATGTTTTATTGCAGTGTGCTAGTTCTATGCAGTAGACTGCTAGGTCTATGCAGTATCTAAGCATGATTGGCCTAAGCAAGTTTATCAGATAAACCACATTTTGTTTCTTACAAAATAAACATTAAAATATGAATAGGTATTCATAATTAGTAATCAGTGTTCCTCTGCTAAAAGCAGTCTCTTTAGATTTTAATAAGACAATCTATTTTATCCCCACCATTCCATTTCATTTGTCTCTCTACTTCTTTTTCTAATATGCTATATTTCTTCCAGTTTCTTTAGTCTCATTAGTACTACTAATTTCTGAGATTTACTGCCCTCTTCATCTCTGCTGCACTAGGCAATTTATAAGTTACAACTTATTAACCATTGCTGTTAGCAGTACCTAATTCATGAGAATCAAAGTACTTTTTACTGCTTTTTTGTCACCTTCCTTCTCCATTCTATCTATCTGTCTTGACAGATAGAGAACTTTTCATATTTACTCTAACTTGTCATTGCCACTGCTGAAGACTTTCTTACTCTCAATGTATTCTTCTGCTGAAGACGACAAGCTGGAATGTCATTTGCATGAAGTGCTTTCAAGATCTGCTCCTAAACATGACAGTCTGCTGAGCTGCTGTCATAGCTACAGTATTAATACCTCTTCCCATTAATGGCACAAACTGTGGAGGAAGTATATAGAGTGATGGGTCAGACTCTGGTGGTGAAGCTGCTTCCCTTACATTTCAACAAAGTAGGTTTCTTTGGCAAAGCTATTGTCATAACTGCATTCATAGGAAAAAAAAAAAAAATCAAAACAGCCAAATATATTCCCAGATGTGCTGTCATCTCAGAGAACAATCAAATAGAAAATAGACTTGCTAGAAGAGTAGAATAACTTTCTGGGTATCAGGATGCATCTGAACTCAAGTACTTCTTGTGACATAAGTTCTCTTTCACAGCCTCCAAAGCCAGTTATTCTGTCTGCGGTAACAGTGGCTCACTGAAAGTCCCTTTTGGCTACCAGATCTACAAAAGAATAAACATCCATTGTATAGCAACAGACAGTACAACTAAACACATGATTCTTCCTCCTTCTGTCCTGATTGGTAAAGGCTGTAGCTGAATCAAGTATACTGTGTTGAGTAAGGCATATATGGAATTTTTAACTAAGTATGAGCTGGCCTAGAGCTTTTCTCACATTATATTCTTCAGGTGAAGAAGGAGGACCTCAACAATTTTGTTGGGAAGAAGATGGCTTACTATGTTTGTACTTTAATGCAAACTTTTTAATTTAGCTAGAAATTCCTATTTTGTTCTATGTACTAAATAATTTTTTTTGAAAAACTTTATTCTCTATTTTCACAGTGTTTATTTATTTGCACTATGCTGTACTTAAATAATGACTGTACATTATAAACAGCCATGTTTTATTTAAAAAATAATAAAATTGCCTCTTTCTGATTTATGTTTGAATTAATTATCTCATTTCACATGAGGAGGATTTAATCGTTCTTGAACCTTTTTTTTTTTTCTTTATGCTAAAGTCATTTTGAGTAACTTGAGTTACATATAGCTCAGTTACAAATAGTCCTTCTGCTGCCCTGGGGGTTTGGTAACACTGATAGTGTTTGATTGCAACTAGCAATTAAATATTGCTGCTTTGAGTTTTGGCTTCAACCTAGAAACAGTTTGAAATGCATAGCCCCATATATGCATTGCAGTTGTCTGTTTCTATAATAGGAACATCAATTAAGAGTACGAAGTGCCACAGCTGAAAGTATAGGCCAGTATAGATATCTGCCCTTTAGTCCAATGCAGATAGAAATAAGGTGACTGGATTAATTTTGTAATGAATCTACATAGATCAGCTTCTGTCTGTCTAAAAGCAATATGAAAGTGTGAAATCCTGTAGTTGATGCTGAATACATTCACTCTGTGAATGCTTGTTGCATGATATCCTCTGGTAATTTTCTTCAGCCCAACCTCAGTGAAAATTTACAGGGACCACACAGGCAAATACACACACTTTCCTCCATGACACCCTGCTGCACCATGGCTGTGCTGAACAAGCAGGAGATGCAGGCTTGAAGTTTCTGTAGTGGTTTGACTTTTTCTTAAGATAAAAATAAAAAAGATCTCTCAGCCTTTCCTTATCTGAGTGATGCTTCTATGCTCTCTAGCACTGTGGCCCTATACTGGAATCCACCCAGTATGTCTTGTACTTGGGAGCCCTGAACTGGATCCAGCATTCCAGGTGTGGCCTTATCTGTGCTGAGTAGAGGGAAAGGAAATTCCCTCTCAGCCTGCTGGAAATACTTTGCCTAATGCAACCCAGGATTGGCTTTCTTTGCTGCAAAGACACATTTCTGGCTCAATATCACAGAATTTTCTGCTACCTTAACTTTCATAACTAAATGCTAATTTGCTTCCATTAACCAAACCTTTTCCTACAACAAAGTAATGAATAACACTTCACAAAATAACGAGAAAATTAGTTCAAGTAATGATATTTTTAGTGCAAGTTTTAATATTTTGTGAACATACAGTATTTCAGGATCTTGATCAGAATGCTAATGTGGATCATTGATGCCAGTTTGGAAAATGAAGAAAAAAAATGGTGTTTTAGTAGACTTACTACTGTAGGGGTCAGTCTGCTTTTCTGTGAATTTATTCAAATAGTCTGTCTACTTTAAATGAGAACTGATGCAAAATGTATGGACACAAGATTTGTTTGGATGAGTCTTTAGGTAGCATGACTCTGTGACTCATGGTTTCCCTATCTGCTATCCTTGTGAGGCTCATGAGTTAAGTATGCAAACCCTAAGGTCTGTTTAGAGTGAAACAAGGGAAAAATTGATTCCTCACTTGAGTAATCTAGAGTTAATGCAACTCTGTTTGTTATTGGCATTTCTTTGATTGGTTCGCTGATTAATGAAATGAAAAAACATTATCATGGTTGATAATTTTTTTTTAGAAAATGTATTTAAAAATAAGATAATAAACCTGCACTATGACTACACCAAAACAGAGACCCTAAAGCTTCTCAAATGCCAGATTTGCTAGCATCCATCTCCAACACTTTTACTGCCCAAGGTTGTGCAATAATATTCACAATTTTTTGTGCACCTTGTAGTCTTAGTGTAAGCCCTTCTAGGTATGATGGAAAGTGGAGAATTTGAACCTTCTGTCACTGCCACACAAGTCCCTATACTTGCCAACTGGAGAGATTCTACCAGAGTATTGGAATTTAAATTCCTTGCCATGTAGGACTCTTAGACTTATTATTTTTTAATGCTGTGATTTCTTTACAACTCAGGATCCTGAAACTGGCAGTAGCAGCTCAGACTGCCCCCTTTAGATATGTTTGTGTAGGAAAAAAAATAAAAAATAAAAATGTAGGGATGCCTATACTACGCATTGCCTGGAGACATTCAGTTCAATGCATGCACATCATTTCACAGGCATCTCAAGATGACAGCTTGCAGAACAGGTGTGATGGCAACTCATTCCTTTGTAGATCATGTCCTAGGAGGACACTATGGATAGAATGACCTTCAAAGTAGAGGCATGTGTTGGTGAGCATGAAAATGAATGGGAAGGGAGTGAAGAAAACGCTTGCCAGGGTGGGGGGGTGGGAGTGGGGGGGGGGGTTGGGGAGCAGGGTGGAGAAGCTGCATTATGCATTCTGTGAGAGAGACATTGTGTTACTGGCATTTATCTGAGAGGTCTTTCAGGCCAGCTTTGAACAGGAACAAATGGAGAATTTCCTAATATTGAAGGTGTTCCCATGGACAAAAGAGAATACCCTTTAAGGAAAGCCAGCAGAATATAATTATTGTTCTTTCTGTAGCTAATGTATGCCATGTCGCTCTCAGATAAGATCACAGTATGCTAGTCATGCTTTTTGGATGATTACAGGCATGCTTCCACTGGTTATGCAAGGATCTGGACTACCTGCTGCTGTAGAAATGCAACCTTACCCCCTCATGTTGACTAGATGAATATTGAACTTCCTGTGAACAAAATGTTTTTCCTATAAATTTGGCTGAAAATGATCCTTGACCTTGCAGGCCAACCTATTTCTGTCTTCAGAATTCATATTTTTAGATATCCCCAAACAGATGTATAAACAGTCCATTTTACTCTGAAGACTGCCTAGAACTTCCCCATCTCCAGCTGGCATGTCAGCCATGTTTTTTCTTTTTTTTTTCTGGAAAACTGTGATCTGGGTTCTAAAATGACTATTATGGTAGGAATTTTGTGTGTGTGTGTTTTTCAATTTTTGTTGGTAGTGCTGATGTGTTATTGTTGTTGTTTTGTTTTGTTTTTGCAAGGGAGGAAGGTATAAATATAATAATTCCTGGGACCTGAGATTGATGTTATAGTAGCATATGGTTATGTTATCCCAGTGAACTGTGTTTCAGTTACAGATATAGTTTCCAGAGACTGCATGTGAGGTCTTGGATTTTTAATCCCAATATCACTGTAAATTAATGTACACCATCAGTTTTGAAAGTATTGTATGCCTTTTCTACATGTAAAGAAGTGTAAATACATGCAAATTCATACCTAGTTGTCATAAACACTCTGTACCGTACCTTCATCTACCTCTCTTCTTTGTGATGATACAACCTGCTATTTGCTGACAAATATAAATTGTGATATGATTGGCTGGAATGCAAAAGTATTTCGGGACTAATGACAAATCAGTTTTCAAATAGACAAAAGAGCTTATCTGGTAAATGGCACACTTTTTACTGCAATGACTTTTTTCTTTGCAGCAAAGATATCCAGTCTCACACAGCATGCTCTCTGTGGGAATATTCCTTCTGTCTATTCCAATTTTCTTTCTTTCTCTTCCTTCCAAAAAAATGAAAAGCAAAACAAAACAAAACAAACATGATAGTCACCAGAGCTGTATTTCTCTTCTTTGATGGAGAGACCAGCTGATGATTCCAGTAATAGTTATGAATAGCGGAGAAATGTTGACCTCTGTGAATAGAATCCATCCTCTCTAGGCACTCATGCTCAGAAGACTTACACTTCTACTCATGCTCCTACTTCTGTCTGGCTTCACAGAAGTCACAGTTTCAAATCCGTAGTTCAATAACTAGAATTTACTGTCTTTTTTTTTCTTTTTTTTTTTCTTTTTTTTTTTTTTTAATTGGCAGAAAATTAATTTTCCCCAAGTCAAATCTGTTTTGCCCAAGATAACAATTTGTAAGTGATTTCCCTGTCTTTATGTGAACCTTTATCTCCATCCTATTTTCTCCTCTTGTCCTGTTGAGGACAGGTAGTAAGAGAGTGGTAGAGTGGAAGCTAGTCCTTAGCCAATGTCAGCCTACCATGGTGTTAAACTCAGGTTTATTCAAAATCTAATTGCATAATGCTTCTAGTAGCATATGTATAGATCAATCTGATCAATCAGGTCTCCGTGCCTTCCTAAATGTAACATAAGTTAGATAAGTTGTTCTTGTAGCAGCAAAATCTTCCCTTGGCTTCCACATGACTGACACAATTCAAGTTATTTGCAAAGAGGCAAACTGGTGGGGAGGAGGGGGCTTTGGGAATGGTAACCACTCAGAGTTAAATTGCCTGTCAACAAAGCACTTCATTCAGTGTAGGATAAAGAAGCGCTTTGGAAAGATGGAAGTTAGCTACGCAATTTGTTCCAGTGGTAGCTCTTGATTAGTGCTTTCTCATCAGTAAGTAGGTTTTTTGAAGAGCACCTGTGTATCCCATGTGTGAACAGTATTCCAGGGAAGTCCTGGACATAATGTACAAGCACAGATCACAGCATGCATATTCAGCAAAATTCATACCTCTAAGTGTATTTTGGTTTTTAGAACATCAGGTTTAACAGTGAGATGAAATGAGTTTGAATAGATGCAGTTATTTTGGAGGGTAGTAGTCTTCATCTGTTCTGAGAAATTAAGTTCTTTTATTGTCTGAACAGTTGCTGCTAAAGCAGTTTGTAGTCCCTAATATTTGACTTCTACTAGATGTGGTGATTAAAAAAATTTGCTGAAGCTTATAATGGACTGTGCTTTTGTTCAGGACTGTACTTACCACTGTATGTAAAATAAATAAATAAATAATCAAATAGACAAACTCTAGCTTATTCCAGAAAACTGTATGGTATTTGGTGAAAAAAAAGGACTAATTACTTTCTGTTTGATTTCAGTTCTACCCTGCACTTTTCCTTGCTGTACCTAATAAAAAAACAACACTTACCACTTCCTCAGGCTTTATTTTGTTGTTTGTTTGTTTGTTTGTTTTGTAATAATAATAAACATAATAATAATAATAACGTAAGTTCCTACAGAATACATTTTTAAATTCGTAGTCTCATGAGGGATTTCTCTGCCTTTTCTTGGGGTGAACAGATATACGACACATACTCTGGGGCAATAAACTGTTTTATCATTATAGCTACATGGTTTCTAATCATACTAGGCTGTAAGAAGAGCTTGTTCACATACGCATGTGAAAGCAATGCATATGTATGTGTCCACAGACACAAATTCATTCTTGTAACGGCCTTCTTTTTGTCATCATCCTAATAGTTCTCTTCTACATCTGCTGCAAAACAAATCCTTTCCTGAGGCCTGTGTGATTACAGAGTTCTCATTCTAACAATTTATTTGAGCATCAAGACTACTTAAGTGTTTTGCATATCAGTTTATTTATGTGGAAGGCATGCCTCAGAGAGAGATTCTATAGCCTGAACCTATGAGAACCTTACTTTAAGTAAGTCTTTAAAAAAATCTCATTTCTGAGAATTATATTAAGTCCCAGGAAGGGGACTTAATAAAATTCCATAAAACCAAAATATTGTAGAATCATTCTCTTGCAGACAACCCTATAAAAGTATTGGCATTCCACCTCTTGGCTTTTCCTGAAAAAAAATCTGTTAATATATAAGGCTAATGGAAAGTAAGCTATGCTCATGTCTATAATCACTCTTCTACTCTGGCTAATAATTCTAAACTTCTGTAAATCTGTTTCAATTTCTTCTCTTTTAATTTGCTTAATTTAATAGATAAATTAATTGCATAGTTTACTCCATCCTTTACACCACAACTGTTAAGAAAAGGGAGGAAAAAAGCTGTAATTTGTTACAGCATTCAATATTTATTTTCCAAGTACAGCCCAGGAATGTCAGCACTACTGGGATTAAGCTGAAAGGTTATTCAAAACGGGTTACCATGCTGACCTTTATTTATGACTGGAGAAAATAAGTCAGTGAGAGTATATGATGTTTGGATTTTATTCCATCTTTCTTCTCACTCCATAATTGTGACCCATCCATTAGAAATTTCCTTGAAAGAATGATTATCTTATAATAAGCATTAATTAGCTATTGAACTGATTCTAGCATATGGTGCAGCAGAACTTCCCCAGAACTGGCTTGAATGGAATGGTGACATCTGTCTGTGTTGAAGTCAGATAACAATCTGTCACATTTTGTTATTTTAACCTCTCCGATTATTAAAAAGAATTTGGCAAGTCTGCTTGCCAATAGTCTGCTAAGATAATGGAATGTCCCAAATAACTACTGGACCTTCAGTTTCTGTGAAATCAAGTGTCCTGAGAACTGGAGAATTGTAAGCAGCAGGTAGGTTTAATACTAGTAAAAAACAGACATAACAGACTATTTTTTCTCTCATCCATAAAACTGATCTTCCAACGTAAAGGACATTTAGGTTAAATATAATTTGTAGATTTCTGTGTTCTGGAACATTGCCTGAAAGTATAAATTCTATTTACTTTTCCCTTCTTTATAAACAACAAGTACCTTATCACAGATTTTAGTAGTATTTAACTTTTGGAGAATAATATGGTAATTAATATATATATATATATATATAAAAAGCTTACCTATCAGAAAACAAAACTTGTAGAACAGACTTAATTTGTACCTTTTAATGTCTACTATATGATTTCTGATGTGGAAAATCTTTAAGTTCCTTCTTTCCCATTTCCATTGGAAGAAATGATATAGACCTAAATCTCAGTGAGATTCAGCTGAATTCTATTACTTCAGAGTGAAAATAACAAGCTTGTATTTCTGGGAACAACTTTTCACCGGATTCATTGTGCAATACCCAACACAATATTAAGTTCTACATTATGCACACTAACTAAATAGAAACACAAACCTATGCAATTTAGCTTATTAAAGAAACTACTGAAGAAAAAATAGAGGTTTTTTATTAACAGAGTAGAGGTAGGGAATACTTCCACAGGAAAAACATAATAATAATAACAATAATAAAATAGAATAATAAATGGAAATGACAATCCATTTATGATATTTTTCCTTCAAATTAAAAGCTGCCTCAGTAATATATGTTCATATTTTTGGATAAGTCAGTGGAGTTTTTTTTTCTTAAATAATTTAATGAAAGGAATCTTTTGAAATGGTATCTGCAGATAAGAAGCTTGTTATTTAGTCCCTGGTTAGAGACTAAATAACAAGTTATGAGACTAATATTTTGACTGTTCTCATTCAGATGCATCTACCTATGCATCTACCTCTCTTATGCAGATCTACCTATCTTATGCAGATGCATCTACCTCTCTTACCTACAGGCTGAAGTAAATAGAGATAGTAACAATCAGTCTACTAATAGTAGATTAATTTGTGATTCAACTAGATTTTTTCAGCTGATTTATTGTTTTATTATAAATTATAAAGTGTTTTTAATCATAATTAAGTTAGTTATTATGTTTTCCAACACTGATAAGAGTACAACTGCACACCTGAAATTCTATTTTTGTGTGTGTGTCAAATACGTATATATAAACAAGCCAGAGGGCTGTAGCCATTCATTTTCAGCTTTCATAAAACTGCATTAAACAGAGTATAAGCCCACAGAATTGTCAGCATCGCAGTATAATTCTTCCAAGTGTAAATACTTCTGACTAAATAAGAAATATGAGATTTGTTTCTAGTTAACAGCTAAATAGTTTAATTTCTTTTCAAGTTAGAAAATACTTGAAAGAATGGGAAATTCTTATTAATTATTATATATAACTCATAAAATAGTCAAAAGTTCATAGAGGTGTGAGACTTCTCATAATGTGATAGCTAGAAAGTTAAATTTGTTAAAGTAGTGATTTCTGTCATATATTAAATAGCTGACTACAACTTACACTAACAGTTTGGTTTTTGTTTTTTGTTTTTTGTTTTTCTTAAAAAAAAAAAAAACAACATATTGTATACAAGTAAAGTTCAAGAGTAATATGACAGGAAAAAACTACAAACAGTAAAACAACCTTTAGAACACCCCTTTAGATTAATGAAAATTATGTTGCCAGTGTAAAACTTAAATTGAGATTTGAGTTTATTCTAAAGGATAGACAAGTTCAATATTATTTTGTTCAATTTCTCTAAAATAAAATAGTAATAGAACAATAATGGACTTTTTCAAAGTAAAAGTTGAATACCTCCCCCAGCAAATAAATAAACAAATATGCATTTGCTACTTCATTGTATGAATTATTATGTTAATTTATGGATATTCATGCTTTTAGATAGCATTAGTAAAAATAGACATGCAGCTTAAATAAATAAATAAATAAATAAAATAAGTCAAAAAACTGTGACAGTTCTTAAACTGGATACTGATAAACCATTTAAGTCTACTGAAAAACAGCTTTGATCTTCATTGTTGGAAAACATTCTACGTTCAGTGAATATCTTTAATGATGGTTTATATTATGTAATGTACTGTCAAGAGCTCTCACACTTGAATGCCTCAGTGAATACCCCGTTTAACAAAGAGCCTGCGAATTAATAGGTTATCTGCATCCGATTTGAGAACTTTTAATATTGCCTCAAGTCCAATTTTGAGATATGAGATTGTTGCATCTGTTCAACAATTGACTGAATTTTTATAACTGAAACAGTGCCATATCCGGCTATCTCAAAAATTATTTGTGACTGCACTTCATTTCTTTCTTGAATGTGTGGGGTTTTTTTGTTTGTTTGTTTGTTTACTTGTTTGTTTTCCGTTGCTTGTTCGGTTGGTTGGTTGGTTTAGTTTGGTTTTTGTTTGTTTGTTTGATGTATAGTTCCACATGTATAGTAACCACACTGGTAGATATTACCCACAATTGGCAAACACAGTTGAGAGACTAAACAAGTCTGAATACCTGCCTAGAAAATTAGAGTTTATTTTAACCAGCCTGAATACAGATAATTCAAGAATAAGTGACCAGAAAAGAAAAGCACAAGTAGAGGGTGGGAGGGTTGGGGAGTGGTAAAAAGCATGTGTTATTTGAAATAGTCTGAGGAATTCTAAAAAACTATTATGAAAGATAAGTTTTGGGATAAGCTAAATCTTATCAATGCTCTAACTAGTTCAGAATTACAAATTAATTCTCATACTTATGAAGATGCAGAATGTTAAACTACTGGTTGACACAGGACATGCATAAAGAAGGTAGCTCAGTAATGCTTCTTTTCTGAACAGAGATCAGCAAGAAGCTCCAACTAACGGTTTCATTTCAGACTCTGAAAACAGGTGCTAAAACCATAAGCAAATTTGAAATCCAATACAGATGCACATCCATGTTCACGGCTTTGTTTCAATTCAGTTTAATATGAGGGAAATACCCATGCTAAGTTGTAATGAATGTTTTGGCTTATAGAGGTGTTTTGTTTTTTTTTTTTTTTTGGTAATGAAATTAAAACAAAACTTGTTAGAACAGTGAGTTTTTTAAAAAAATACTTGGTTTAATTCCATGTTGGTCCACTTGTGAAAACACATAGAAACAATAAGAAACAATTTTCAACCCAGCTGTTTTATCCCCAACATACGTGGCATGTTCTATAAAGTTTCACCATAATCTTTGCTACTGAAATCTATGATCTATTAGTGAAAATTTTGATTTTAAGTAACTTCACATGAATTAAATATGAATTTACACTTTCTGTTCCCAATATTTATAATTTGACTGATTAACAATTAGTTATTATTTTAACATTGTTTGTCATAAAGACAACTTTATTATCTCTAGTCAAAACATAAAGTGAACTCAGTTTACGCCTACTGATTTTTAAAAGCCAGTTCAAAGAATCTGTTAAATATTTTTCCTAGTTTGTAAAAATGGACAGATTTAAGCACATACAAATATGAGCAAGCTGAGTTTTTGATATGCACACTAACCTAGGTTTCAGTTTTGTGTTTCAGTTTTGCCTCAAATTGCCACATGTAACATAAATTAGTGAAAAGTCAGTTTAAAATGACTTTATGTCACCAATAGAACTAGAAAATTTTGTAACATTATTGATATATATCTTTGTCATAGAAGCAAGTATTTAGAAAATTAAATTAATAATGATGATGAAGTTGGCTGTGTAAGTAGGTAGGCATTGAATTCACATGAAGTACAGTCTTGTTTTGAACTTTTAAAAATTACTAAAGTTCATGTATATTTCTTTTGAGAAAATGGCAAAAAATTACGTCTGAAAACTAGGGACACAAGCAAAAAATGGCTATTAATTTTGAAATACAAGTGATAAATTCATACCCATTTATATCACTATTTTGAAGGAACATTTCTAAATACATTTGTTTAAAATTTTGTTTAAAATTAGATTTGTTTAAAATTAGATTTGTTTAAAATTTCCTATACCATTTGTGTGCCCTTTTATATATTTGGATTTTAATACTACATAGTGGTTCTTGGTTACCTGTTTAATTCTGTGCAAGCATTTTGTTCTGATATTAATATAATGTAGAATTATCATTTGTGCCATCTTCTACTATTCATACTTTTAGACTTTTAAATAACACTCCCAGCCCAGCCCTCAGAGGTCAGCCATACATTGTCAAAACTTTTATTAAATACTTAAAATCTCAGAAGTCTCAGAATTTGGCTGGTTACAAAAATCAGTTTAAAACTATTTGATTAGCTATATTGACATTGGTTTAATTTGAAGTAAACACAGCTTCAACCGGTCTTAAAGACAAATTTTGATATTCTGTGTTTGTTACAGCTAAATTCTGAGATTGTGACCAGCAGCTTTAAATATTTTACCCAGAGCATATTTATGCATAAATTCCTTAAGGATTTTGGTTTCTTAGGATGTTCCCACAAGTCAAGAAAAATAGTTATAGAGTCTAGATAATGAAAACATCTACAGCTCAGGTTGCTAATGTATTTTAAGTGTTTATTGCCCTCTAGACAAAAGACTATTGCCTCTGCTGATGTTTTTCAACTTCTAACATTATTGCTATTTGTCCTGAGCTGGGTTTAATCTTCCTGCCTTTTTTTTTTTTTTTTTTTTTTTTTTTTTCACTGAGCATCTCAAAAAAGGCCAAAAAGGTTTTAAATTGAAAAAGCATGACTTTCTTAGAATCGAAACTAAAGTATCTAGGTTTTAAAATAGAAAAAAAAAGTTTGATGTGACTAGGTCAGGGAGAATACTAGTAAAATCAAGTTTATAAACAACTCCTCCAGCATTCCCTTGCATTCAGGCTGTCAGCTATCTCAGTGGCCTACTGAATTGCGGCAAACTCTTTATATATAAGCTACTTAACATGCAGAGGTAATTGTCCTCTACTGGTTCCCAATTCTTTCTTCTGTGGCTTTCTTACTTTTTTTTTTTCCTTACTTTTTTCCTTACTTTTATTTGCCACCTCTCTGAGATGTCTCCAAACTTCCTTCCCTGCATTTTTAGATCAAAAGTTGTTTGTTGTTCTTCTTTTTCTTGCTCATTTTAGAATCTGTGGGACATACTCTTTAAATGTGTGATTTTCTTTATTAATTACCTAAAGCAATCTAATGGCTTGCCAATTCACAACTCAGTCTCCACAGTACCCATATTCCACTTCTATGCTATATAGCAGTGTTTCTGTGTGTTGTACTAAATTAATTAATATTGTCCATTTAAAATGAATAAAAAGGTGCTATTTAATTCATAATGTCAGAATGAAGTCCCTCACAATCCATTTGTGTCATTACATTTTAAAATTGAAATGGTCCAAAAATGAAAACATTTAAATAATGTTTCACTGTCCAGATCATGGTACTTTCATTGTGATAGGCAAAATGGAGTGTGGAAGCCCATATTCCAGCCACAGTAACTCTCAAGCACCTTTACAAATAAGATAAAAACTATCATATCTTTTAGCTAATTCTAGAAAGAGGATATGACAAAGGAAATCTCAGCATTAAAAATGTTTTATAGGAAGCCAGATAAGGTTTATGCCCTACCAAGTTCTCACTGAGTTCTGAAAACAGTTCTGAGGAACATCAGGAATTATGTTGATTGTGGTAGAGGCCAATTTATATGAAAAAATGTAAAAAAATAAAACAGTAAAGCTTTTTCTTATCATTAGTCAACATCTACTATGTTGACAATGCTCCAGAAGTGGTGTTTTGTTTTGTTTTGTACTGACAATTTGTTCTGTGTTCTCTAATGGACTAGAGAATTCTTAGTTTCTTTTCAAAGGGTGTAAACTCCATGGGTTATACAGAATTAGGTGAATGCCAGATTATCATTGAGCCCCCTGTTTTTTTAGTGGAATGGTGATGTTACTCATGTAATGGATGAGAGGCAGAAGCTTTTTGTTGAAGTTTCCCTTAAGTTGAGAGCACATTAGTCTTTCCGTACTTTGTAATGGTGTGGCTGAGGATTAGTAAAGACTTACATTAATATAACTGAGACATGAAAAAGAACCAAAAGGACAGTCTATATCACCAGTGAGACAAAAAGGATCTGGGTGGAAATCTGTAATTACAAGAAATAAGGATGATTATAAAAACTACTGTACTCCTAGTTAAAATGTCATTTCTTTAGTACAGAGAGAAAAATTCTTATTTTATTCTTATCAGTTACATTTGGACATAAGCTTCTACCAAGAGATATCTGCACAAATATATTGAAGAATACTTCCTTAACCTTTTCTTAGTAATAACATGGGAAAATAACTATTCCCTAGCTTTGCACTTATAAGTGAAAAAAAAAAAAAAAAAATGTTCAAAGCAAACAGACACAAGCTGAATAAGGAAAATCAATTGCACATACGTAGAATAATTTTTGACTTGCCATTAAATGATATTTATAGGTGCTTGAAGACTCAACCAGGATGATCAAAAACAGATGATAAAAATTATTTTGTTATTTTTCAAATGTAGGAGTAGAAATGAAATATGAAAGTTATAGACTGGCCATACTTTATAGCGTCATCCCTGTTAGTTGAGATATTGTTACAATGAGGAAAAACAAACAAACAAACTTAAACAAGAGAAGCTCAGAAGGGTTATTTTCTATTTTCACCTCAACAAATTTTTGTCTATTTTTAATGACTTCTAATTTTTGAAGTCCATGGTCTCTTTATAGAACACACATGTACCTGCTTTTTCAAAGGGGAATTGATAGAATTAAGAAGCTGTGCCAGTGACAGCAAGTGAGTTATTAATTTTATTTAATGAAAAAACATATACATTAACTTTCCTACTGAATTGTGCAACTGGATAAAAGATGTTCACAATTCTTTGTACCTTTCAGATGTGGTGTAGTCCTCCAGGTATAAACAATTGACAGGCAATTTTGTTTCTGATGAAAATTGGAAATCAAGTAGAGACTTTGTCATACAGTTTTGGCTGAAGGTGGGAATTCAATGAAAGACAGAAATTTAGTTTTCTTTGCTCTTTTATTTTAAATTAAATGTTTTTTTAAAGAACATCTATAAATATCTACACTGGAAAGAAAGTCTTTGAAACTTTCAGTCGCTGATTGCTTGTTTTTTTGTTTTGTTTTGTTTTGTTTGATTATTCTATTTTGTCATTGTTTTGTTTTGCTTTTGTTGTTTTTTTCTTTCAGATAGTAGTTCATTTCTCTATTATATGTTATGCTGGAGGAGGAGTGAAGAAGAGTTTAACTGGAAGTTTATTATCCTAGGCAAAAAACATATATCTGTGTATGCACATGCATGACATAATTGATATGGATAGTCTAGAAACTTCTTAATGATTATTTACATAGTTAATTAAATGGCACACATTAATGAATATGATATAAAACATTTACATTCTCAGTAAAATAATTCAAAAATCCATTAGTCTATAGTTAAAGTAGGGATATTTCCACCTTTGACATTTAGTTTATGCTTTTATGGCATAATTTAAAAAATATCTTAAACTTCCATGTTGCAAGGATTTTACCTGATTCTTTTTTTCAGGCTTATTTCCCATTTTTGTGTCCCGCAACATTGTTTATGATCTTTTTTTGTTAGGCTTAAGATATGCAGTTTTTCATTTTATATATTTTTTCCATGTGACTTTATTTATGGAATAGTTTCCATCTCCTTCACCCATCCTCTGTGTATTTTTTTGCTTTACTCCACCCTTTTACATTCTTTACTTCTGATACCTTCACTTCAGAGAACAATTCCACACAGAATTAGACAATTCTGTATTTAGAAAACAAAACAAGCTTTGTATCTGTAGCTGCCTACAAGAGTTTTGAGCACACATTTGGAGCACACAAAAATCACAAAATTTACACAACGGTACTAAAATATGTGCTTATTTTAAATGACCTTAAAAACGAGTTAAAGTTCGGTTCAAATCCATGTAGTTTTAATTCTTTATTTAAATGACAGAAATCAGAATGCTTCCAAAGATGTATTTAATAAAATGTTTGTAGAATTTATTGTCTGTTTAAAGAATTTGGGATTGTGAAGCAGAAAGTAAATCTGAAAAAAGTCTCAGTGTATTCTAAAACTACAAATCATCAGGCTGTTTATATACATTCATACAGAAATGGTATTGTCACAACTGCATTACAGAAGGAGAGAGGTTTGCTTCATGTTAGTCTTTAGAACCATGTAATTGAACTATAGTAGATTTGCATGGGGACATTAGAGAAAACTTTAGAGCATACCTCCACATATACATTTTTCATTAAATTTAGATTTTTTAAAACCTCACAATGTGTGACACCTATTTGTAGAGCAAAGATAGTTTTCTTCATGCATTAGTTTTATTTCTAAATTTGAGAGGTCATTAATTTCCTTGTTTTGATTTAGTAGAAAAACACCTTCATTTTTTATTAATACTTTTGTTTCCCACAGTACAGAAAATTGAAAGGGCTTCAGGGTTTCTTAATTTATCTCATTTATGATAGATTCATCTGTTTTCAAAATGAGAAACAGAGATGATTCTGTGCTTGAAAAATATATTAACCATGTGCTGAGTAAGCATAGGTTAATCATAAAAACATACACACACCCTTCATGAAAACATCTCATTCTGACCTTTATTATTGACATTCACTGTATTTGTGAATGTTCAAGGTCAAGGGCCTTCTAGAAGAAAAGAATGTTGCTATTCAGCTTTTCTGTAATGTTAATTTTCTTAATCTCATATCACTTTTTCTTCATACCCTTGACCATTCCCACTCTCTTTTTTTTACTCTAGTCCCTAAACCTTTCCTTCTCTTCCCTCTCTGCCAGGCACGGTACTTGTATTACACTGCATTGCAAATACAATTGATTTTGATTAACAAAAAATAATTTCCCCCTTCTTTACTTCTTTTATAGATCCCCACAGGTTTGCATTTATGAAAATTAAGTTCAGGTATAACTGATTTTTACAAGCTATTGGTGTACAGACACCTTGAGGTCATCTCTTGTGTCATTGTCAAGAATTATTATGTTAACAATCAAACCTTAGTGCCTAGAAATTATTTTAGTAAGTCTGTTGGAATAGAATCTCAAGCTTCCAAGTAGAAGTTAAGACTGTTAGTCTCTAAACAACTAATGTGTACTTTAGGATTCCCTTGGGTGTAATATCTAACAGGTATTATTAACTTTGAGTCCTGCCACTGCTGGGAAACATTATTTCAACCTCATGACAAAAGCATGGCATAAAGACACCCATTTATTTTGGTAGATGTTTTTTTCTCCTTTGTAAACAGTAGGAGTCAGTCTCCTGATTCCACCCCTATATCTAAGGAATTTTCTAAGTGTCAGTTTGGGGGGCTTTCCATATTAGTCCCAAGAAAACTGTATGTTCAGATATGAGATGTCAATCTAAACTTTTTTCTTTTCTAGATGAGTGATGTCATACTCAACAATCAAAGAAATCCTCGCTGTGCAGTAGATAGTACTTCCACTGAAATCATTTGATAGATATTCCTTCCCTCAGGCCCTGCTTTCTAGAATTCTGGTATCCATTTCTAAGTTCTTTTGCCACAAATCACACTCTCTTAGACTCTGCTTGAACACCCAATGTAATTCAATCTTATGCTACTTTCATTGTAGGCATTATGTATTCTTTTCATTTTGCTATATGAAGGAGGACCTGAAGACAACTGTTGTTTTACTGAATCTTTGTCTGCTTATATCCAGCTAATTCTCCTTGGTTTTCTGTTGAATCCATCAATATAAAATCCATCCCTGTCCATACAACATTACTTGCCAGTTCAACACCCGCTTAGTCATGTTCACATCAAACTCCCCTTCTATGATAATGCCAAATATTTTATATCTTTTACTTTCAATTTACTTCAATTTTACTTTTACTTTCCATTCAGTTTTGGTGTAGCTGAAAACCTCAGTTTCTATTACCATTAGCCATTTCTCCTATTATTGGTAAAAGTTTTCATCATTGTCCTTTGATGAATCATTTCCAAAGAAAAATTAGCACTTCTATACTACATGCATAATTATCTCTGATATTCAGTAGATCAGCTTGTGAACTGAGCAATTAATTTAACACGTCTAGCCACCTAGCAAGCATATTTTAGGAGTTTCAATGTGACTTAGTGGAAAACAATTGGAATAAAACTAAGGTGGGTAGGACAAAGAAGCCATCAGCACTTTAAATTCCTGCAATGGCAAGATGTAAATTGTACGATGTGAACCCACATGATCCATGCTTGTAAATGTATCCTGAACTGTCTCAGGTCTGTCTCTCTATACATGTGCTTTATCCAGTCCAGCTTCCAGTATGTGTTCTTTGAATGATGGTCTTCACTCTATTTTAGATCTTTAGATTAACAAAAATATATGAGAAACTCTTGAGGTAAACAAGTAATGTTAAACGTAATTATACAGTTTCTTATTTAACTAGTGAAGCTACAGTGACACATCTGTTAGAAAGAAAAATTATATATTTTTAGAATATCAAGGTTGTTTCTACGGTTACTTTGGTTTAGTAAGTTATAAGAAAAGGTAAATCAAAATAATAAACATAATAATATTAAGAGCTGATGTTATTTTTGTACCACTGCAAAGGTGTTTGTTAAAAGCCAACACAATTCAATATTCTAATATGCATTATCCATTTAAGAGTTAAAATGTGAGAAGAAAATAAAAGTGTGAGGTTGATAATGTATAAAAGACACCTTTGAGGAAGTTGTTTGATACGCTTCTCTAAAGGTAGTTGTGTTGCCTGCACACTGTAGAGTGGATACTACACTTACAAATAAATAACTGATATGAGAATATGAAATACTCTTGATCTGATGATTGGTATACACACTGTGAAGGAGACCAGACTTTCTCCTCACAACAGTAGGATGCAGAGGAGGTGTGATATGTCTGACTCAATATAGTTAACCATAAAACTAACCAGTTCGTATCTCTGAACTGGTACTAGGATACAGATATAAAAATGTAATATAACATTTCTTGCCTTTTTTTTTTTCCTACCCTTCAATTTATTCTTCTAGGATTAATACAAATTAGTGTTCCATTTCAGAAAAAAAATAAAATAAATAAAAGTGTTTTTCTTTTTTCCTCTTCCTTTATTCTTCTTTTGTTATAAGGTCAGCTTAGTCTGATTTTCTTAAAAATATATTCTACTTTTTTCACTGAATAGTTTTTTTTTTTCTGTTTGTTTTTGTCTATTTGTTTCTTTGTTGTTGTTTGTGCAAAAGTGCATAATCTTGAATTCAAGGCCTGGGGTTGAAAAAAAATCTGTTTTGCAGGTACTTTGAGAAAGCTCTTCATATGAAAGAAGAATTTATATGAAAGAATACTTCTGTTCTGAAAACATTCTGAGTTTTTAGGAAACTGTTTGAAATGCTTGCAATATATGACTTAGGTTTGAATATGATTCTGCCATTCAAGAAGCTGTCTAATCAGGGCACAGAGCAGCAGTTTTAATGTTATAAAACCTGATCTTATTTTTTTATTATTTTAATAAAAATAATTTAAGTTATTTCAAGTCTGTATTAAGTTATTTTAACTTTATATTATTTTAAGTCTCTAATTATTTGTACAGACCATTTCACACTTGGAAATCAAAGCCTAGACAAAGAAAATAAATGGACTAAGATGATTTCAGAAATGACTGAGCAGGTTTTCTTTGTGTAATGTATGAGAAATTATAAAATTACAAAAACAATTATAAAATGAAAGGTAAGTAACAGCTTTGAGTTAAAATGTCGGTGCAAAACTGGGCTTCAGTTGCTAAATTACTGGTATATTTTTCATACCATGTGAGAAAACTATTTCTTTCTGTTTCTAGAGAAACAGCTAACTTCCTGCTTTTTTTTTTTTTTTTTTTTTTTTTTTTTTTTTAACCAAGCAATACATTTATATTTTGTTCTTTTTCTTTTTTCCACACAAATTCCATTTGAGACAAGGGAATTTCAATACCCAGGAATGCACATTTAGTACTCTTAAGAAAATGAATGCATCTATAACTTGAACAAAAATTCTCCACAATTTTTCAAGGCAGGACTTTTCAAGAATAAATTTTATGACACAAAAGCATCTTTTGCTATATGCTGGCACAGTGCAGACTAAAAGGAAACTCAATTCCTTCTGATTCAGTGAGTTTTTATGATGCAGCTTTAATTTTATCAATAAAATGTTACTGTTTAATTTATTACAGTTGGTGGGGGGGATGGTGTTTTATGTTTTTTGGGGGGAATGCAGGAGAATTTGTTCTGAAGAACCACAACATCTGAATTTTCTGTCTGGAGAAGAGAGAATTTAAATTAAAATATTTGTTAATGTTGGAAAAAATTCCTGCAGAATACCTAGAGGGGAAACTTTCCTTCCTCTGATTTTTGTCAATGTCTGAATTATTCTCTCATTGTACGCTTAGTTAAAAATAAAATGTACAGAGATGATTTAGCCCTCCTTGCTGATATATGTTTTCTGTCTTAACAACCTAGTTCCCAATAGAGTAAATTGGAAGAATCATGAGAGTGTAAATTCCATTGAAATCCATATTTAGATGCTAGAGATCTTGCCTCTCTTCCTCAGGAGCCACAGATCATAAATATTTATGACTCACTTAAGAGAATGGGAAAAAGGGTGAGCTAAAATATCAATATACTGATAAAGTTGCTTGACTTAGAAAAGAAACCTTGAAACTAGAAGCAGCAAACTTGCAAATTGATTGTTAATACATTTCAATCTCTAACTGTAAAACAGCAGGAAAAATGTTAATAGTATCTTCCCCAAATCAGAACTTAGAAGAAACAAGCACTGTCTTGCAAGACTCCCTTTAAAGATTTTAATCTGAAGTAAGTATTGTGGAGAACAGTCGGATGGCAACAAGTTTCAGTGTTTTGTTTCTAGTGGTTTCAAATTTGATTTGAAACAGAATTCACCCCCCACCCCAAAGGAAAAATATAAATTATCATTATAATTAAAAAAAAAATTCCTTTGCTATAAACAAAAATTAGTGTAAGGACATCTCCTTGGAATCTCATTGGATTAGTAGGGGGGATGAATATCTTGCAGCTTCTTTGTGTTGGTCTGCCTCGTGGAGACAGGATTGAGTATTTTAACCTTAGTACAATAATTCTACAAATCTTTCCTCGGAGGCAAACCATATTACTGCACCATCATATTTGACATTTCAATTTTTTGTGGTCTTCCAGTGGGCCAAGGGAATTGCTCTTCTTTTCTAATCCCATAGGCCAGATGAAGACGTCATTTGTTGCAGCTCTAGAAGATGATTACCTAACATCACCACCACAGTGCATGCTGATCACATGGCTTTCCTTTGGTAAATGCAAAATAACGTATACCTATAATCAACTCTTTCAAGAAGGTTGTTACAGAATTTGAAGAAAAGAATTTGGACTGGGCAAAGACTGATTGGAACACAGAAGGGCTTAAAAATTATCATTTTTTCTAAACAAAGATAATAAAGCTAATTAAAGAGAAATGGGGACACAAGGTCAGTGTGATACTCTTCAAGCTGAATTTTTAAGTGGGCCAAGTGACAGGTTGTACTTGGAAAAATGGTTCTGTACATCTCTCCAGTGAGTTGCCATTGTTGAATCTGGGGGAACTGCACCATTTACTCTAAATAGTCTCAGTCTCAGGCCTTGAGCAGTAGCTTGACACCAACATGTAGTTGTTCCACTTTGCACAATTTCCAACATGGTGTTGGATGTCCAAGTACCAATGTTCATTTCTGTTACTGGGTGGGTTTTATGGACAGATGTCAACAAGGATGCCAATCAAATCAGTCCAAGACAATATCACAGTACATTTCCTTAAATTTCAGGCATTGCTTTCTTGTCAGTTGTTGGCAGTTTAGGATAATCACACTCAGTTTTTGCTTGAGTTGCCCTTTCAGACCTGGCTTATTATATTCAGGTTTTTGTGTATATTATTGTCTCTGCCACCTCTCATTATACTGTGTTATTAAACTCTTGAACAGGGCATGATGGCATGACAGGAGCTCTCTTAACTATTGTATGCCTTCTGTGATTCTTGTAATATGGGATATTCCAAAAGTCTTCTGTCGTTCCAGAAAATGAGAAAATGATTCTACTATAAATAAATAAATAAATAAATAAATAAATCACAGTTAGCTTGGATAGATCCCTACAGAAAATGAGAAAATGCTTAATGTGATCTATCCTCTGGCATCACTCCTTGGTTTAACCTGTTGTGTTTTTTTTTGTTGTTGTTGTTTGTTTTGTTTTGTTTTGTTTTTTAGTCTATATAGCTGAAAATCCTTTGAGACAACCAGATCTCTCTTAACACTTGCTGTTTATCCTTGAAAACAGAAAGCCCAGTCTGAATGGGTTTACAAGAGAGATAATAGGGTGGTAGAATTTTTCAAAGGGAAACAAATTATTAGCTGCCACTTGTTGAACAAAGGCAATTAATTGAACAAGTGAGCATTCATTTGCAATTCTGAGGAAAAATAAAAATTCAAATCAAGGGTAAAATAGGAGAAAGGGTCACCCTAATCAAGCAACAGTCTGGAATGCCTTGCCTGGAGGGTTAATGGGCTATTTTCCCCACTAGAGATTTTGCTTTAATGACAAATTATGTATTAGGGATGTGCATATTACTAATAATCAATTTGAAAGCAGCTCCAAGATAGAAGCATCTTTGTGATGACCAACAGTACTCATATTGCTTTGGTTAATGTGACAGTTATACAAAGCAATTGAACATTAGGAGCTTCCCTGTTCAATTTTAAACAAGGAATCATTTAAGTGCTGATGGATGTTAGAAGCTCTGAAGCAGAATATCTCTTAACAAGAGGGATGGTCATGTTCAAAGTCTGTACTCCATCACTGCTAGGTAAAAACTGAGTGTAATGCTAAAGAGGAAAAAGGTGGAAATCCACAATTTTATTTATAGCATATGGCTTGAGAAGCCTTTTAAGGTAAGGGCTATGTCTAATCTGGTGATCTTTTCTAAAGGGCTGTTTTTACCCTCTTCCTGCCCCTTTCCGATTTTTCTTTATTTTAAACCCTTGATTTCCCAGTGAAAGTGATTGATGAACTTGTAAATGGTGTTTTCCTGTCAGATATAATGAGTAAATAGTTATTTAGTTACCCATGTAACATGGTAGATTCTTCAATTTTGCAAAGAGAAAACTAGACATTGTTCTTGACAAGAACATCAAAAAAATATGGTAGTTTATCATCAGTAATCTAAGCAATTATATGAAGTAATTAGTGTAGCTTGATTGCTGATGATTGGTGAGACAGTAAATGATGAGTAAGATAATATAATGATGTAGAATAATGTGAATAATAATTAAATAATAAAAATGTAAGAAAACAAAATTTTAACACAGCCACAGCAGTGTAGTACTCTGAGAATCAAGAACAAAAGTAGTCTCCTATCATTTATATATCAAAAGGTAATGACAAGATGGCAAGGATATCACACAGATATCAGAGAAAGCTTCCTTAATATGAACCCTTAATAAATAAATAATTATTAAAAAGTGGGTGGTGTTTTTTTTTTTTTAATTTTTTGAAAAGGCAAATATAAAACCGGTCTTATCTCTCTAAATGACATTGTCAAAATCATGGTGAAATTGTCTCTCTGTTCATTCTACTTGTTTTTTAAGAATAATAGAAAAGTCAAAAAATGTTTGAAAAAAAAAAATAACACGGAAAAGACACAAAAGTTGTAAAAAAAATTATTAAAAAACAGGGTAGGAGGATGGCAAGTTACCTAAATAAACAGATGGGAAAGACACCCAACAGAACCATGATAATTTCCGAGGGCTAGAAGTTGGAATTTAGATAACTACATCCTTTTTTATCTGTCCTGGTTACTCCTAATCTCTCTTTCAGCCACTGGCAGTTCATGCTTCATGTAGTATTGTCTCTCCAGGGACTCCTGGAACACTATTCTCAAAAAGGTTTCAGATGCTTGCACTATTTGTTCCTGTTCCTGTCTTTTCCAAGAACTAGAGTCATTTATCTTTTTGCCATCACAAAGGTTGGCTTGACACTGAATTTTATCTTAAATGTGTAATGTTTGTTTTAAGTGCAGCAATGTAGTAGGACACATAACTCTTGTTTAATGTTCATCAGGTAATGATGCAATGAAGTCAGTTGTCCAGCAACTTCCTTCTGAAAATTCAAACTATGGCTCTACACTTCAGATAATTTCTGCCTAGAAAGTATTAATAATTAGCTATAACCATATGGTATAACCATGAAAGTTAGCTCTTTTTAATAGTTGTGGTATATGTTCAATTCATACTGTGTTTCTTTTAAAACATGTTTTGGGACATTTTGAAGTCTATATGAATTCAGTGGATATTTTATGAACATTTTATGGACATTACACAGGGGTGATATTTAGATTAAGAGAATGATATCTGTGTATTAAGGATAGTGATTAATGAAGATGTATTGGAAAGTGTGGGAACTGAACATAACATAGATGATATGGAATATTTATCATATTATTTACATATTATTAAAATTCATATTATTTATCATCATATTTACGCAAAAAGCCCTAAGATGCAACAGTTCCATCCTGTACATTCCTTCTTTTAAACTAACAGTTTCTAGCTCTGAATTGTAGCATAATTAATTGAGATATGTAAGTCTTAGCTACACAAATCTCAGATATTTTTGAACTTGTAGATTAATATGGACACATGAAATTCTATCAAGTAATGAGGAATCAGAAAATGCAACTGACAGGGGATTTGTGTAAAGCAGTACTAAATATTGTTATTAGTAAAGGAAAGGGTAATCCTTTTACATAACATTAAAAATTGTATTTCCAAATATTTGCATCTCAATAGCACTGTTAAGAGATCAGCCCATAGAATATCGTATTTATGATCTTATAGAGACCATATTTGAGACAAATAAATGTGCTTACAAAAATCCCACCACAAGAGTTAGAAAACAAATGAGCTATATCTGTAACATATATTAAATAATAATATCTGTTTATAGATAGGGCCATAATCAAGCGACTAATTAACCAAGTAAAATTCATGTTTGTGTCAGTAAGCACTGAGGGTAGAACATCCTGTAAGAGATTAGTAGTTTTGGTATGTCAGATAACATGGGAATTCTCAACTCACTTTCTGGTACACAGTGAAAGATAGAAAGACATTTATTATGACATTCATTATCTTTTGCTTGCCCAGTATTGCCTGCAATTCAAGAAACTTCTAATTTTAGTCTGAACTGTGTCTTTGCTGTGTTGCTAGCTTCGGTGTAAATACTGCTTTATGCGTTAGATTTACAGATGATTACTGTCCTGGTTTCAGTTAGAACAGAATTAATTTTCTTCCTAGTAGCTGGTGGAATGCTGTGTTTTGGCTTAGGATGAGAAGAGTGCTGATAACACCCCGATGTTTTAATTGTTGCAGAGCAGTGCTTATACCAAGCCAAGGACATCTCAGCCTTTCGCTCTGTCCTGCCAGCAGGCAGGCTGGGGGTGCAGTAAGAGCTGGGAGGGGACAGACCCAGGACAGGTGACCCAAACTAGCCAAAGAGGTATTCCATACCATCTGACGTCATGCTAAACAATATATAGGGGTGGCTAGCCAGGGGGAGGGGGGCCGGACTGCTCAGGGTTAGGCTGGGCATCAGTCAGCGGGTGGTGAGCAATTGCATTGTGCATCACTTGTTTGTACATATTGTTATTACTTTCCTATTATCACCATTGTATCATTATTATTATTATTATTGTTATTATTATTTTGTTATTATTATTTTCATGTCTTATTAAACTGTCTTTATATCAACTCACGGGCTTCACTTTCCATTTCTCTCCCCCGTCCCAGAGAGGGAGGGGGGAGGGTGAGCGAACGGCTGCGTGGTGTTTAGCTGCCGGCCGGGTTAAACCACGACAATTACATATACAAAACACATACAGAGAACAGATTTGTTTTTTTGTCTTCACTTTCACTGTTTCTCAAAGTAGTAGTGTGTGAAATGACAGTAAGCAGAATCTGCATAATTAAATCTACATTAGCTGTGTTTTGTTGTTGTTTGTTTTGTTGGTAAGAGATTTTTTTGGAAAAAAAAAAAAAAACTCTTAAAATAGGGAAGTTAAATGGTATAAACACAGATTCTAGCATTATAAATACAATCAGTATATTGATTCTTTTGATGAAACCTCTCTTCTGAGTATAAAGAGTGTGTGATCATCAGTGAGAGATAAACCCTTACAGTGGGTTTAAAAGTCCATCTCTTCCATTATCTTCTCCATCACAAACCTTACTGATTGCCAACCTATCAAATGTAAATAAATAGTAATATTTTCCAGAATATTAGTTTTTGAATCTTCAGAAAGCTTTAGGCAGAGCACCATTACTTGAAGAACCACCTTTCCTTTGTCTTATTTTATTTTAACTTGTCCTCTGCTAGTTTCATGTCCTCTAATTCTTGCATTAGAAGAGACAGAGAGCAATTGTTCTTCTCACTGCTCATGATTTTTATAAAGCCTTCTCTATTTTTTCTGTCATTTATCGTTCTAAACTGAATAATCTTTGCTTATCTAACTGTGCCTTTCACATAAGCCATTCTTTACTTATTTTTCCTTTTAAGTCTCTTTCTACTCTGTCATATTCTTTTTTTCAGCTGATAAGAAGAAGAGGAGAGAATTGCACATTACAGTACTTCAGCATGGATATTTCAGCATGGATTTATACAGGAATATGGATTTATACAGGAATGGATGGATACATGGATTTATACAGGAATAAAAATACTTGCTGTCTTGTTTTTGTTGTTTGTTTGCTCATTTTATCTTTCTTAATCCTCTGAGTGATCTGGAGGATGCTGTGGGTGTCTACTATTGACCACCCACCCAGGGTGGTGGCATGGATGAGCTATTCTATAAGCAACTGAGAGAAATCTTGGGATTGGTCACCCTCACCCTTATGGGAGACTTCAACTTCTCAGACATAAACTAGGAGTATCATACGGCCACAACAAGTCTGGGAAATTCCTAAATCATGTTGAAGATAACTCCCTGTCATGAGTTTAGAGTGAAACAACTAGGGAAGGAACCCTTCTGGATGTGTTGCTTGAGAACAGGGAAGGCTTGGTGTGAGAAGTGACAGTAGGTTGCTGTTTTGTTCAAAATTATCATAAATTTTTGGTGTAAGGAGAATCAAGGTCAGCAGTTTCCACCACAGACATTAAAAGAGCAGACTTTAAATTTCTCAGGGAGCTAGTAAGCAGTGTCCCCTGGGAGTCTGCTCTACATGGTTTATGGGTCCATGAGAGCTGGTTACTTTTTAAGAATCCCCCCTTTTAAAATCCCAAGAGCAGGCAATCCTTCTGTGACACAAATTAAGCAAGCCGGGCAGAAGATCAGCCTGGCTAAACATGGAACTCCCCCTAGAACTAGGGCAGAAAAAGAAAATATGTAAACTCGGAAGCAAGGTCTAGCTTCACAGGGAGAGTACAGAGCTGCAGTTTACACCTGCAGGGGGAAAAAAAAAAAAAAAAAAAAAAAAAAAAAATCCCAGCAGAAATTGACACTGGCCACTGTGGTGTCAGAAAACAGAACAGGCTTTTTCAAGTATGACAACAGCAAGAGGAGGTCAAAGGAAGGCATTGGGCTGATAATTGGAAAGGAAGATTACCTAAAAAGTAAGTAGCAGTAAAAGGCAAAGGCATTTAATGTTTTGTTTTGCTTTGTTTGTTTGTTTGTTTGTTTGTTTTGCCTCTATATTTAACAGTAATGACAGATTTGGTTTGCCCAGACCTCAGAGTTGGAGGTCAATGACCAGTGTGTATGTGTGCACACAGTGACTTTCCATCTGTGGTCACTGAAATTGTAAGGGAACATCTGTATCAGCTCAACCAACATTCATAAGTCTATGTGGCCAGATGTGAATCACCCTAGAGTGATGAAGGTATTAGTGGACATTAAAGTTGGACCCCTCTCAACAATTTATCAAAGGTTACAGGAGTCTGGGGTAGGTTCCTACTGACTGGAATCTAGCCAACACTATTCCCTCCCACAAAAAGGGCATGAGAGAAGACCAGGGAAACTACAGACCACTTATTCTAGCTTCAGTCCCTGGAAAAGTTATGGAGAAGGTTTTCTTCAAGGATATGTAACAGATTATACACTTCACTCATCAGAGTATAGCAGCAATATATTTATTCATATAATGTAGTGATCTAACAAACTTGAATTATATATAAGACAGCAATTTAACAAGATTCAAGATGGCAAGGTACACTTGATCATTTACTGCATACAGGAGTATCCAGTAAAGTCAGATACATTGAGATGATCTGCCCATTTAGTCGCAAGGTTCTGAGTGGACCCCTTTGCTTTCTCAGCTCTTTGAACTGAAGAGGTCAGGAGCCTAGCTGTGGCTGAATCCACTCCTAGTCCTAGACTCTGGTTTATGTCTAAGGATTATGTCAATGATTTAAAAAACAAACAAAACAACAAACAAAACCAATAAAAATTGCATTGATTATGAGCACCATAAACTGACAAAGATTTCAGTAAGTTCATATTTGGACATCTGAACAGATTCAATTATAGACCAAAGTCAACAATATATTGTCAAAAGCCTTTAGGAAAGTGGGATCCATCAGGAAAAATCATCCTGCTCTTCATTAAAAATAAGTAACAATCTTTGTTTGTTTTTTGTCTATTCTAGTAATTCTGCTTTGGCATAAGCAGTGGTGAAGCATAGACCTAAAAATATTTCAGTAATGAAACATTTTATTCTGAATTTAAAATATTTAAATTTAGAATACTGCATAGAGATCTCTTTCCTGTACACCAACATAATGAATTTGAGTGAATGGTGAATGGATAAACAGCTGTGATCTGGCAAAATGAAGGACCTCTTACAAATGTGACCTGTATGATATACAAATGTACAAGTTCATTTCTAAGAGTAGAAGCCTGGACATAGCTTAGCTCCTCTAATGCCTTGATTTGCATAGCAACTATCTTTTATTCATAGGCTGCTGTCTGTAAACTAGGTTATAATGATGTGTAAAATACCTAAATGCATTTGATAGTGGGCAAATCTTTAAGAATACATGCTGAAGTCAACAAAGTACTTCTCTGATAAAGTCACGAGGTAGAGGCTATTAGTATGGTGACCTAAAGTTTAAACAGGGAAATCCTATAATGTTATTTAATGATACTATCAACATCTTAAAAATACTAATCCTGTATTAGTATCACAAAAATGACTACAGCAGTAATTATTTGAAGATTACTAATTACAGGTGCAGAAGTCCAGCCTTAAGGGCAGTTTGTTTGGAAACTACATATGGAAGCACTTCTGGTATGTAAAATACAACTGAAATAATATATATTCTGTTATATGATAATCTGATGTTTTAAATTGGGAAACCCTCTATTTCATATGAAAAAGCTCAAAATAAATTTAACTGATCAGAGCATGTACCTTTCCTGTTAGGTTTCTCTGATTCTCTAAAATTCAATACTGTTCTGTCATGTTCGGCCTTCTGCATTTGAAAATTAAATATTTCAACATAGATGGAAACTATGAAGACTATTCACATTACTCTCTGGTTGATAGCTATGCCACTCTTTGAAAGAGCTGAATTCCCAGTGTGCCAGTTGTCACTCTAGTCAGCAGCAGAGGCATTTATTTCTGTACTCAGGCTGTAGCATATTTTAATGATTCTGAAATACAAGACTACATGCAAAACTGATTTTGTATTCCATGCCCTTAAGCAAGCCTATTATCCATGTTGTGAAAACAGCAAGTTAGCATTTTTGTTGTAATTATTTGAGCTGATTATGTATTATATTTCTACTCCAAGGCATTTTCTTCCAAAGCAGTTTATGCAATTACTAGTTGAGAAAAAGCAAAGCAGCACTCCAGAGGAATCTGCCTTAAGATAGCCTTTTGCAAGTTTTTCCTTGACGCTGTTGACATGCTTTATCGTTGAAAAATAAAATAAAAAAATACACAATATACCTACTGTATAGCCTAGATAAGAGTGATATAGAGTGATATAGGACTGTCTCTGAGATAATAATTTTATTTTATTTTTAAACACTACACTGACAATTATAATTCTTATCCCTTATGTGTTTATGCTGTGTGGGACTATGACACTAGATTTAAAATTACTGCTTTCATTAGCTAGTACATTCCCAACAGTAAGGACCAACACTTTAGTACTTCACATTTCTACACACTTGTGTTGGGTCTGTCTGAGCTGGAGTCACATTTTCTCTGCAGCAGCCCACACAGTGCTGTGCTCTGCACTCATAGCTGGAACAGCACTGATATCACTCAAGTGTTGTGTCTACTGCTGCATAGTGCTGGCACAGCATCAGGACTCCCTCCAAGCCCCCAAGAGCCAGCAGGCTGGGGGTGGGCAAGTGATGGGGAGGGGACATTGCTAGGGCAGCTGACCTAAACCAACCAAAGGGATATTCCATAACACCTGATGTCACACTCAGCAATAAAAAGGAGGGCTCTCATGGGGGAGAGGGCTGTTCCTACTGAACAACCACTACACATTTTGAGGCCCTGCTTCCCAGGACGTGGTCGAACATCGCTCATTGATGGAAAGTAGAGAATAATTTTTTCCCTCTCTCTGTGCTTCCATGCGGACTTATTGTTTCTTTTTTCTCCCCATTCCCTTTCCCTTTAATTAAACCTTTCTCATCTCAAACCTCCAGTTCCCAGTGTTGTATTTTCTCCCCCTTCCTTTTTGAGGAGAGGGGAAGTGAGAGAGCGGTTGTGGTGGAGCTCGGCTGCCCACCTGAGTAAAACCACCACAACACTGTATGTTTTGATGAAATAAGAAGAATCCCAAGAGTGTCATTATCATAAAGAAATGCTTTTACACTTATTAGGAAGAGGTGAAACCTACAATAAATCTCATATTTTTCCTTTCAACTAGGCCAGTTGTGAGACTTCGATATATCTTTTTTTCATACTTGTCCAAGTGTAGAATAAAGCAAAGAGCAACAGTGCAGCTGGCCAGCTGAGAAGTGCAACAGTTGCACTGCTGAGAGAAAAAGGCTGTAATCTCAGTGTCTGAGGTCACAAGCAAATTCTCCTGATTGGGACGTGGATCACAGGGATGGGTATGTCTAGTTTCCTTTCTCCTCAAAGGATGAGGAGGGCTTCTTCACTCTGCAGAAGAAACCAGCCCCCATCACAGTTATTAGAGAAGGACAAGGGAAAAATTGGACTAGACTACTCCACATAAGTAGCCATCCCAGTTTTGTAGCTGAGGTAGCAGGACAGAACAACCAGACTGCATCTGCAGAGCCCAAGCAGCTGCAGCATTGTGCACCCGCCTAGGGGAGCACAATGAGTGAAAGAGGAAAAAAAGTGATTGTGTGACTGGTGAGCAGAAAAAAAAAAACGTGATTGTGAAAAGAAAAAAAAAAAAAATGACTGGCAAGTTGGTAGGATGATGGATCCATAGGGATGGGACTAACCAAGGGAGAAGAAGACCAGTTAGGAATACTGACAGAAGCTAATAGAGGAACTAATGTGTCATGAGGGAATAACACATGACAATGACCTGTGGGATACACTGATGCTGGGAGCAAGAGCAAAGTACCCACAAAGGAAAACCAGAAAAACAGCAGGACCAAAACCAATACTTCAAGGAGTGTATGTTCCTACTGAGAAAAAGAACAGGAGAAGTGGTACATGGCCTTTGACCCCATTGCAGGCTGTCAGTCCGTTGCATAACAAACATGAAAAAATTAGAAAAAAAGCACACATAATCAGGAGGTGTTTTTTAAAGTGCCCAATCCCTAGACCAATAGTAGAAGAGGCCATTCAAGTTATATGCCATGAGTGAAGCCTCAGTGGATTGTAAATAGGCGGTCAACATAAAACACAATGGCAAAGGGGGGATCAGCAAAACAAGGACAGAAAAAAATAAATAAATAAATAAAATAAAGATAATGAAACATTTTACCTAATCAGGGTGAGACTTGGGAGATAGCTAATCTAGTAGGGAGACTACTAATCTAGTAGGGAGACTACTAGGGAGTAGTCTAATTCAGGAGCAGTGAATAGAAAAGTGGCATGAGTGCTCAACTGCCAAACTAGCAGCCCACACACAGAAGTTAGATGATCCAATGGTTTCACACTGATAAACAGCTAAACTCCACCATGCCACTCCCTCACTCATTATCAAAAGAATTGGGGGAGAAAATGTAATGAGAGAGAAAGAGAGAAAGAAAGAGAGAAAGAAAGAGAGGCTAATGGGTTGAGATAAGAGCAAGGAGATAACTCACCAATTACCATCAAGGGCAAAACAGACTTAGCATTGGGGGGGGGGAGGGATTAATGTAATTTCTTGCTAATTAGTAACAGACTAGGGCAGTAAGAAACTAGAAACAAACTAAAAACACCTTCCCCCCGTCCACCCTCTTCTACCTACTCCCCCCGAGCTGTGAAGGAGAATAGGGAATGGGGGCTGCGGTCAGTCCCTAATGCTTCATCTCCACCACTCCATGGTGGGACAGCCTGCTCCACCGTGGGCCTTCCCACAAGCCACAGGGGAACTTCTGCTCTGGTGCCTCCTTCTATACTAACCTTGGTGTCTGCAGGCTGTTTGTCTTGCATTTTCTCATTCCCCTTTCTCTCCTAGCTGCTGTTGTGCAGCAGCTTTTTTTCCTTTCTTAAATATGCTCTTACAGGTGCAACCAGAATCTCTCAATCACTCAGCTCTGGCCCGAAAAAAAAAGCCTTATGTTAATCATGTGAATGGACACAGCACAAGCAGCCAGTCCTCAGGGCATATATATAGAAGTGGAATTGTAATAAGGATAGTGTAAACCATAAAAATTTGGTCCTCAAGATAAAAAGTGGAGTTCATGAGAGGTATACATTTAGTTTATAATGTTAACCCTATTGTTTGGACTATCAAGGATAGAGCTTACATTGAATATAAATTAAGATTTGAAAAGTATTTCATAAAACTAATTTGTATGAACAACCATTGTCAATTCATTCTCAAACCACAGCAAGGATACCTAAGAAAACTATGAAAAAAAAATCTCATAATTTGTACTAGAAATATAATTATTATTAGGAGAAGATACAATGAAATTCATAATTCAAAATTCATAAGGAAAAATACTGAATATTACAGCTTAAAATCAGGAAAGGGGTCAAAACATACATTACCCATGCCATTAGTTGTTGATCTTCATATGTAGAACAGCTGACCTTGAAAACAATTGCAAATGTGTTTTTTATTCTCTGGTACAGTTTTTGTATGTTATATTATCTCCTGATAGACACTTTAAAAATAAATTGTGTTAGCAAAGTCCAGGTTTTGCTAGATTGCCTGGAGGAAAAAAAGGTGTTGAAGAAATCTGTCCAATTAATGATAAAAATCCCAGTTTCTAAAATATGATCAGAATATACCATGTTCTGGTCTAAGGAACATCAATGAATGAAGTTTCTAATGAAACTGATTCTTGTGACATGTAAAAGCCTTTAATTTTTTTTTTTTCCTTAAATTACTTATTTGTGGGGAAATGAGCACTTTTTTTTTCTTACTTTATTTTTAAGTTAATAGTATAGGTGATTGTCATTGTCCATGATGAGAAAAGATTGAAAAGTAAACTTAAGAAGTGAGAAGTACATTTCATGTACAATGTTGTTTTAAAAAATTAACTGCTTCTTTGTAGGGTAATTATAAGCAAATGGGCTTGATGTATGCAATTGCATTTCTTAAATCAATATATGCTATATAATAATGAAGCTAGGCAAGACTTTTGAAGATAACTAGTGACTCATCCTATAATACTGTTTGTACTATCATATGTTTTTCTTTAAGAGGATTTGCATTCAAACTGTATTTGATTATTGCTTTATGAAAATTGAACTATTTCCTTTATCTTAATTTGGACATCTATGACTTGGGGTACCTAAAAATTGCAGATTGCTTCAGAGCATTTGAATATAAAAGAAAGTTATCAAATAAGCAACAAAATAAGTTATTAGCCTTTAACTTAGACAAAGATCTATTGCTAAAAAAGATCCAATCATATGAGTGAGTAAATTTTAAAATAAAATACTTATAACCTGTGTCTGGCTACAGATAATTTACAGTCACTCTATAGTTTTCTCTAGAACAAGTTCAATATTATTATAAAGTTTATGAAAATACTTTAAAAATCATATTATCTTTGTCTAACAGGGAAAATATTCATGAAAACAAACCAATACACTTCTTATAATAGCAAGATAGCTATATAATGATTCTTTGAATTTAATGCATTACACTTGCAGACAGCTGTTGAATAGAGCAAGGATGGACTTAGCAAACGAACAGAGAAAAGGAACACCTCTCTCAGTAAATAAAAATGAGTAGAAGTTTTAACAGAGAGATCAGTACCATGTAGAGGCATGTTTGAGTAGAAGCAAAAAGGCCGGAAATAATAGAGAGCCCAAATACATGAAAGGAAGAAGTGGATACAGCAAGATGTGTTTCCTTTATTTACAAGAGACTAATGAAACAACTGAAATAGAACGTTGGCTAATTATTTTGAGCAGTTGCTACTCTACAACAAGAACACAAATTGTGATCAGTGAGGTATTTCCATGTCTTTATTTCATGTGTGTGATGGCTTTGACATTGCCAGGTAAAATCAGCAGGCTGGCATTTTGCTGCCTGTGTAAAATAATTTTAAGATTATCTTAGTTTTCCACAAGACTCCATTTTTAGAAGTTACTTTATTCTTTCAAGAAATAAATGGCTGATACTTCACTTGTTTCATTACTTTTCATAGTGTGAAGGTTTTAATTAAGTATGGTGTTGCAGCAATCAAAGAGGGCACTAAAACAACACACACACACATAGAAGCTAATACAGTTTTATGTCACTTATTCCAGAAGACAGCCTAACATTTCACTGCTTTGCCAAGCAGCATAAATGTAGCTTTCTTTTATTTGAAAGTACTCTACTAATTGGGAGGAATAGAACTTGATCTCATATAACATAGACTTCATTGATTCCTTTGCACCACAGTAATTACATACAGACTAGGTTGCAATTCAGCTCAGTATTTTGCAGTTTTGTTCGTACTAAGAGACAAAAGCATGGTACATGAAAACATTAGTATGGTTGGAACCAGTTGGCAAAAGCAAGAATTCCTGAGCTCAGCAATCAGTTCTGTTATGTGATCTCATTTTTTCTCTTAGTTTAAATAGCAGATGTAGTAAATAATATGATGTGATTAGGTAACAAGAACGAATAATGAGTGCTGAATTGCTAATCACGGAGGAACAAAACTGAAGTGATACTAAAAAGAAATAACATAACCCATCCTTTTGTCAGATAAACTTTAGCCATTCTGCCATTCGAGAAGATGACACCAGATATACAAGATCATTAAGAAGTTTATACTTTTGAAGACGTGGGCATTTATGAAGTAAGGAAAGAAAAAAAAAAAAATACTTGAAGGATATGTTATGTAGGTGACTTCTGTATCAGTAAGAAAAAAAATGAAAGAAAGGATTTTGACTTTGAGATTTTCTCAAAACACAGAATTTGGAAAATACATTATTTAAGATGACTTTAACTATAGGCTGTGAATGGTTGGGGGTTATCCACAGCTTGGTTAACTATGACAAGACAGAAGGATGGAGATGAAAAAGAGTTCTTAATATAGAATCACAGAATCACATAGAAGGGTTGAGGTTGGAGGGGACCTCTGGAGGTCATCTGGTCCAACCCTTCTGCTCAAGCAGAGATACTTAGGGTCAGTTGCCCAGGACAATGCCCAGATGGCTTTTGAAGAGGAGGCAGATTCCCAAAACCTCTCTGGGTAATCTGTGCCCAGTCACAGAATGATAGCATGATAGAATACGAATGACTAGCAATTAGTGGGGAGGGAAAAAAAAATAATAATAATAAAAAATATTCTCTTTCTTTTACTTTTAATGCCTTTAAGTGCATATAACATATTGAATTATTTAAATCTTTAATATTTTTTTATAAAATAGTTCTTTAGAAATGAACAGAAGATGAATCGTCCATGAGAGCTGTCAGTAATCCTGTGCAATGAAAGTTTACTCTAATTTCTAAACCTAAATAGGGGAACAACAGTGTCCCCTATCCTCCTGCTCTTATTTCCACTTATGTAGGCACATTTTAACTACATTTATTTTGCTTAAAAAAAATTAATGCAATTTCTTCCTAATGGTCAGACATACACATGTATAATATAACTTGCAATGAAAAAAAAAGTTTTGATTTACAAAAAAAAATATATATATATATTTTATTTTGAATCATTTCTGCCGCTAATAAAACCCAGAGAATTGTAATTTTCCATTACGAAGCAGCTTATCATAATGCGAGTGCATCTGTAGAGGGAAACAGTGTGATCCTTGTATACACGTATGATGTTTTAAGAGTTTTACCCTGGACTAACTAGTACTAGCCTGGTTCTATGGACTGAATGATCATTATTGGTTGAAATACACTGGGTCTGGTTTTGGAACTCATATCCTAGCTTAGTTGCAGCAATACAAAATTCCATTTGAATTCTGTATGATATGATATGAAGTAACGTATATAGACATGGTGAAGAGACTTTTAAAGTATGTTCCTGATCCAAATTAAATGTTCGTATGGACGTATCCAAAGTTGAATACATTTTAAATGAAAAGTGCATAAATGAAGAAGCTTACATTTTATTTACTTTTAATTTTTAAAAACAAGATTTTATACCATTTCTGTCTTTACCACCGTTGTGTATAGATATAACTAGATAATTGT
Organism: Netta rufina; assembly: GCF_964035555.1. NCBI lineage: Eukaryota > Metazoa > Chordata > Aves > Anseriformes > Anatidae > Netta > Netta rufina. The sequence continues at coordinate 82,290,958 of NC_140124.1, read as the reverse complement.
GAATATTTAATTCTACAGATATTTTCAGATTCCTGTAGTCAGAATTTGTTACTGAAATGTCCAATCAGGCTTCGTTTTCAAAGCTTTCCATTTAAAATGCTCATAGGTGGGATTCCTAAATTCAAACTCAGTGACTCATGTTAGTTATGCAACTGATTGTTATGTAGTGTTGTAATGATATAAATGTGCCAAAGAAATATTCATATCAAATTCTCTCTGACAGATCCTTTTTGTAATATTTTATATACTGGTGTATCAAATAATGTCAAAAATAGTAAAGAATTCTAGCATTTACAGTTCAATGATGACAGTTTTTTTTTTGTTACATTCAGCAAACAATGGGCATTAGAAGGATTAATCCTACATATTCTTACAGTTTTTAGATAATCAGTGAGTTGGTGGTAATTCTCAACAATGTTTTGGTTTGGTTTGGTTTGGTTTGGTTTGCTTTTAGTGGTGTAATGGTAACCATAAGCTGATAGACCATTTTCTTACAACTTCCCATCAAATATGTGAGATTTTTAGGAGCTGATTTTGATTTGTACAAGTGCATCAAGTGAGCTCTTCTGAGTAAATATGCTAAGTGGCCTACAGTATGTTATGCATGTTCTTGTTTGTAGTTTGTATTCTAGCTGCTTATTTGTATTCTGGCTATGTGTACTCAACATTCATTGTTATAGTTGTCTGACTACTTGTTCCTATTCTCTGGACAAGGCACTGTAACTACAGTCAAGAAGAGAATTTATTATCACATTTCTGGAAGAAAAAAAACATACTGTAAAATTAGTTCCTGATATTGCTTCCTTTACTTATTGTTCTGAATTACATAATTCTCATTTAGGACACCAGTTTGAGGAGCATTAAAGGTACTTATCTTTTTTATACTGTAACATTTTTTTGAGCAGAACTTTCTTTTTTCCTATAGGAGATGCAAGTAGATCAACTCACAAGTTAAGACAGACTTGTGTTCAGAAGTAGAAGACATCTGTTAAACACAGAAGTTTGTTGGAAGATTTTGTATTTTGTATAACTCACAAAACTAATACATACTGCAAACAGGCATCCCAAACATGTTCTGTTAAAAAGAATGGTGAACTGCGATCCTTAAGGTGTATATGAATTTGTAGACTGCTTGTTCACAAAATCATCTGTCAGAACATCTGCCTCAGCTCAATTTATTCACTTTATCTTCAGGGCTTTAAGGCCTTTCTTTGAAATGTAAATTCTTCTTCACAAAAGAAATAAGATCTTGTAAAATTTTAAGACAAAAATAAACATGACAAATATGTATAGCAAATAAAACAGACATAGAATCTGACAAGTGTGTAGCTCCACAAAATATGATTATAGTTCTGTGACTGATTTCAGAAGATTCTACAATGAAACTTAGTGCAGATAGTCTCCAGGTTATGATGGTATTTACTCAGTTTACAAAAGGCAGCAGGTGAAATAGTGACTGGTTCTGCACTATTATAGTAATCTATGACAATTTAGTATGATGTATTTAAATGTATTTATATCTGCACCATCTTTATAGAATCCATGTGACACAACCTTAGAAATACAAATAAACAAAATCTGACTCACACAGACAAAGACCATAGACAAAGCTACTTGAATATTGTAATACCTTGATAGAGGAAAAAGCAAAAAATGGAGAATACCAAAGTTGACATATCATTTATAACAAATTTTACACTATACAGGACTGCTCTTTATGCTAACTGACATATTGACTTAGTGATTTTGAAATCCTTTTCAACTTAATTAAGTCTGGGAGAAAATGTAAAAGACATACAAAATAATTTGATATTACTTCAAATGAGAAAGAGAATTGCTTGTCTTAGAACTCAATCATGTTAGATAAATATATCTATTAATTTTTAGCCCATTTAGTGACAACCAGCCTTTGCTCAGCATGTAGTCCTGTTCTTAAAGATGACTGTTGCTTGAGAACTGAATAGCTTATGTTTGAATTTATTGTTAAATTAACTTAGTGTAATTTTGACGGGCTTCATTGGACTTGCACTAGCCACTAATTTTTGATTCAAAAAATCCTGTAGAGCTGATGCTATGAACTGAATAACTGTTCCAGTTCGAACATTGGTATGTGCAGCTCATGAGATACTGAGATACAGGTGAGAGCAGATGGAAAATTTCCCCTTGGTCCAAAAACATTGCTTTTATCTCCAATAATCAATGTAAAACAGATCTTAAAATTTTCATTTTACTCTGCCTTTTAAATATTAGGCTAAGTTATAATCTATCAAATTGTTTAAAAGTGTACATGTGTACATGTTCTGCTTGCTTTTGAAACAAATATTACTACTACTAATAAAGCTATTTATTTGATTATTCACAGGGTGGCTTAGGAAAATAATTCATCAAGTTGATGAACATGGTTACTGAAGATGTCCTTATAAACATCTACCTTAGAACACTAGTGTAGGGAATGTGATATTGTGAGCATCTACTTCACAAAAGGCATACACCATAAAAGCATACCTATGCCTAAGCTGATTGCAATTAGTGTTACATGGGAGCATACAGTGATCCAGTTCTCCATCAGCGATGGGGAGGCCAGGGGACATGGTTTTTTGTGTTTATGGTATCGTGTAATATATAATAACTACAAAACGGAATATATGACTTTCAGCTTTCTTTAGATACATACACACTGCACTGCATAGGTTCTTTCTTATGTATTGGACCTGCACATGATGCTCTTGGCTATTCTGGAAAATTCATGCCTTATTATATTCAACTTCTTTCCCGTAAGTAGTTCTCAAGACAATAATGATGCTTCCTTTTTCCTATGATGAGTTTTTGCATAATTACAGTGAAATTATTTTTCATCCCTGCAGCAGCAACAGCTGCTCTGTGATCTTTCAAGCCTACATGTCTTTGAAGAATATAGCCATAGCTGAGAAATTGTCTCTGGTGAGATTTAGAACAGAGGTATTGTTTTTCCCATGGTATTTGTATTAGTATGGATATTTTTATCTTCATTGAAATGAGTTGGGAATAGTCACCAAGCCATGAACCTGAAAAGGTTCTTTATGGTTCTTTAACCGCAGACATTTCTGACTAATAAGTAACTCAGCTAAAGAAGGCATAATTACTAATTTGAACAGTTCTGGAACAAATATTTTCTTGATTTTTCTTGATTTTTTTAATGTCTTTGTTATACTAGAACAGTTTCATTGACATAATTTCACTTTTCTTGTTTTTCTTCTAATGAGAGGAAGTTTTGTAAAACTGCATGCTTACATTCCCATTATTTGGGCAGCAAATATAAAGCCAGAAGGATGTATAATGTGAGAATAAAATACGTGAAAATAAAGAATTCACAAATTAGAGGACATGGAGTAAAAATAAGTAAGAAACAAATCATTGTGAAGGTAATTGGACTAAAAATGAATTGCCAGGAAAAGAACATGGATTAATATTATCTATAGGTATGTTTCATTGAAAGCAAGCATGTATACTGAGAAGTGAAAAAATTATACACATAAAAACAGAGATAAACCAAAATGAAAGTAATTTTAGTTTGGCCAAAACTTCTGATGTAGTTAGCAGAGAAATATTCTTACTTTAGAGCAGAAGTTTTACAGTGATAGTGCTACCAAACTGTTCATTCCTTTTAAATAAAATACATTTTTTCTTCAGTTTCCAAGACTTTTGCATAGGAGTTTACTTCAATGAAAAATAAAACTTGTTGAAGTTTCTAAAAAGGAAATGTTTCAATAGTCTCTATTCTCAATAATAAAAGAAGTCAAGCGCACCACCACAGAGTACAGACATGAAATGACAGTTTAAAGTAGTACAATATGTTATATGGCCCCAAATCAAATCTCTGATAGGTACAATTACACAACACCAAAAGGGAAAAAAGAATGTGGAAGGTTATTACCTGCAACTAAAGTCCCACATTAGGAAACTGAAGAATAGTCCTTAAAAAGTCCTCACAAAGTCTTCACAAAGAAGTTGGTCCTCGCAAAGAAGTTTAAATATTTTGGTGTAGCTGGTGATCATTTAAAGGGAAGATGAAGCCTTGATTTGAGGAACTCTTATGACTCATGATATTATTCTGAAAAAGACAGACTGAAAGTCAAAAAGAAAGGATTCTTAGAATTGGAAATTACAGCTGAAGAAAGCACTATGATGCATAGCAAAATTGATAATAAATGAAGCATTGGCGTTTTGCTGTCAATATTCAATATTTATTTTTCCACTTGCTTTTTTGTTAGTTTTTTGTTTTGTTTTGGAATTAAGCACATTTGGAAATCAGTAAGAATTTGGATAAAATCTTGTAGTTAATGCTTTGTTGTTTGCCCTTCCAATATCTACATATTGAAGTCTTATAGATCTATTTTATAATCAACACATTTAAATTGTCATACAGGCTGTCCCAAGAGGTGTTTCTTCGAGTGACATCTTTTTCCTTTGTGCTACAGGACTGCTATTTGATCTTAGTACAACACTAAGTGTTGGTGGGGCTGTATGTCCTCTACTGCCTCATTTTGCAGACCATCAGTATAGATATGGTGACAAACCTTTTAGGGCACAGACAGTATAGTGTTACCAACCTGTGATAACATTGCACTTCATTTCAGCCAGGCTTCTTGTTACTCTTAGTACAGCTGCAAAATGAAGTTTAGGCACGTCAGTTCTTCTAGGCCCTATTACTGCACAGTTCTTTGCTAATTTGTATATAACACCACTATAAAGAACATGTTAGACTTACACTGGAGTAGATTCTGCCACAAATATTAACCTAAGAAGTTTGTGTTAACATGGACAAAAGCATAACTAGTGCTGCTAGGTGGCCTATCACTTTTTTTCTTGGCATCATAAGTCAGGGACTGAATATTCAGAAGTCATTTTATTACCTTATATATTAGCTTATATATAAGTTGCTTTTCGTAAGGAAACCACTCCTTCAGATGCTCTGAGTAAATGGATTTCAAAATCAAAGTTATGTATACAAACATCAAGATTTGGTGTAGTTCTGAGGCAAATAAGTTCCGTATTGCCAGCTACCTTTGCAAACTTAAAAGAACCTTAAAAGGCATTCAACAGGAAATTTAAAAATAAATAGATCCATCTCAGTGTCTTCAAAAATATATGGTGAGAAGTACAAAAATATTTCTTTTCTACTGATGGAAACAATATCTTGGTCAATGAAGACAACATTATTTGTAATGCATTCATTATTATTTGAATGTATAATTATTATATTTGTATGAACAGCACTGAATAATTCTTTAAACTGTCCATCATTTACCAATTTCAATACTGCTAGCATTGGCTTCTCACTAGGTTGTAAATTACTTAAGAATACTAGAGCAAACAGAAAGAATACTAGTAAGAATCATAAACGATTACTTTCCAAGTTTTCTGATGCTATCAACGAGGTAAGACATGACAAAGGGGCTGTGCGGACCAGTAAAGAAGCAAATACAATTTGTGAGGCAGTGCACTCAAGACAGAAAGTGTTATAGCATATATCACTGTGCGACAGGCAGCAAATGTTTATGTCATGAACCCCAAAAAAATGAAGATGTAGAAGTGCAAACACAGATCTAACCAAAAGTTTCAGATATGAGTTGAATTCTAGCAGTAGGACTGAAAAAAAAAAAAAAAAAATCACACAAGGCATTATTTTTAGGACTTTGTTTAATAGTTTTCACAATTTCTCTTCAAGTCTGTTATTAATTTGGGTTGTTAATGTAAATTTTCCTATGCTATCTCATCTCCCAAGCCAAACCAAAAATATCTGACCAAAGCTTTTTTAAAGATTTACTTTGATCTTTTCAAAGATAGTGTTACAGTATCAATGGCCTAAACGTCTTCCAACAATTATATATGAAGAAGAAAATTTTGTAAGGAAAGCTTTAAATTCCCAACGTCATCATTACAGGCACTGATGTTTATTTATTTATTTTTCTTGAATATATGCATCTAATGTACATACCTTTATATACAGTACATTTATATAAATACTTGTATATATGTAATCATTTCAATGAGTTGCACAAAACTACTTATGCTAAGTGTGTTTGCCTGTTTATAAAGCAAGATATTTTTTTTGTTTCCAGTGGTTGCTGTAAAGTTCTAAAATTCATGATGCATCATATATTTATTTCTGAAATAAAAGGTCAATAAAAGCTGCCCCTTAAGACATTTAGATTATTGTGACTACAGCTACATTAGCTTGTATTACAGCATTGTAAGAGCAGACCTGTACAGTCAAGAGTTGATAGAGGACTCATTGTTTCCACTGTACACATTTGGGTGGGGTTGGGAGAAAAGGGTGTTAATTTTGGCATAGTTCTGGTCTCACACCCAGGACTAAGTGATAGAAGATCATTATGTGTGTTACATATTTTTTAATTTATTTGCATCTGGAAGAAATATCGTTTGTATACTTAGCAGCTACCTTAATATACATCCAAACATGGAAAGACGGGACAATTAGACGGAACTTCAAAAGCATTCATAATGAAAATTATGCACTAATGTACACATGCCCTGTTTCAACCTCAGAATATGAATTCTGAGCCACCAATTTCAGAATTTTCAGCCCACCAAACAAACTGGAACTGTGTAGGGGATTAAAAAGTATATCTACTCTGAGAATACAAGATATCCCAACCAGTTCCTCTAAAAGCCACCCATGGAACTAGACATCTTGTGCAGAACTTTTGGAAAATAGCTATCTTCTGTCTTCACATGTCCCTTCTAAATGGATTAATGAATTCCACAGACAGCTGAAACCAGAGAGTCTTTTGCCATTGTGCCTGTAAATTGTAACCAAGTTCCAAACTCTCATTCTGCACAGAGATGCTTTTTCAGCTCTGTATTGAAATATATATATATATATTTTAATAAACTATTATATTCATGAAAACAAATCGTTTTTGAGACAATATGGATGGTTACTGATGAATCTTACACTTCCTAGTTCATTATTTCTGCAATAGCTATTTTATTGCTTGCTGCAATATTACATTTTCTTCAACACTTGATCAAAAGACGGTCTCTTATTTTAGCCATGGGAAATTATTAAATTGGTTCTTAATGAGAACCAGGGCCCTGCTTGTAGTTCTCCTGCCTAGCGTATGATTTTCACTTTCAGTGTGCTTCACATATGTTTAATTAGTACAGGCACTTTATTTGTTCAGATTCAAAAGTTGAATGAAATTTTGTCATATTACACTTAATGTGATGACACAAGGCAAGAAGAACAAAGCACATACATACAAAGCCAGCTTCCTTGAGTCTCTTGCTATATCATACTGAAATTTAAAGATCACGTTTCACACCACTTTTTACGATTTACTTTTATAGTACATGGTACCTCATTTGGCTGTTTCATGCCATTTTTATGTGTCCGTGACATATGCTTTCAAGTGTAACTATCTTAATGATATATTAAAGTTTCCAAATAAATAGGATATCTGATTTATCAGTGAGCAAGTATAACTTTTCTGCTTCTTCATGTAAATGTAAAGAGAGATTTAAAACCAATCATCATTCTAACTATTTCTTTCTGAGAGAACTGTCCTAATAAATTAAAATTTAAAGGAGCAGTCATGCAAGTTTTATTTCAATGCATTTGATTTTCTGCACTTAAATGATTAATTCACTTCCAGTTATATTCTGCTTAGTGAAGATATATTGGAAAAACAACCTGTGTTCAAAGAACTGTTGGCATGGTAATTTATTCTCATTTAAAATCTAAATTGTAGCTCACTAGGGATCCCATAATCTGGGGGGATTGTCCATCATTGGTTTTGCTAATGACTTTCTAATGCTGTAATTCTGCGTGAGTACATGTATTAATTTACACGTAAAATTACCAGTATGATTAAACTAGATTTGCCCTAATGTCACAACCTCTAGAACTAAATTTAGATGAAGATAGAAAAATCCTTTCTTTAATATATAAAAGATGACAATCTTAAATAACACTAGCCTTGAACTGAAATGCTTTTCCTCATAAACTGGAAGACAAAAGCTAATTCATCTATTACTTTCTATTTTGAAAGCTTTCTGTGGCTAATATGACAGGCAACATATAAATTGCTCCAAAACACAAATATTGAGCTCTAGATTTTAATAATTATTTTTACCTAGGTGAGTTTTGGTTTTGTTTGTTTGTTTAAAAATATATGAAACTTTCATTACTGGTTACTTCGAGCAGCTCTGACTGTATTTTTATCTCATTTTATGACTCAGAATTCAAATCAGTAAAAATCAGTATAATTCATTTCAGCTAAGGATGCTTCATATGTTTAAGTTAATTATTATTATTTTTTTTTTCATAAATGACAATCCTTTGGAATTGTGGGTGGTATGTCAAAATGTTAATGAAGAAAGATGACTTAGACAATGTAAAATAATCAGGAGAGCCTGTTCTTGTGGCATTTTTGTTTAAAGAACAAGGAAACAGAATTAAATATTTCACCGTTCCTTTGACACTTTGTCATTCTTGTACAAAGAGGTTGTGAATTCCTAATAATTTATTATTATTATTATTATTATTATTTTTTTTTTAAGTCTGATGTACTTCTTTCCTTTTAGAGTTTTAAGTTAAAATCAGAGAGTTATGGATGTTTGGTCATTACTGTTGTATAGTAGGATTTTGTTTGGTTTTACATCACACAAAGGTAAAAGGTGCACTATTTTATCTTAAGGTTTGTCTAATACATACCATCTGCCTTACAAGAAAAAGTATACTGTTTGTCATAAGAGTTAATAATAGTTGTTACGTTACTATTTTAAATAAGATTATTCTTATGTGCACCTCCCAAATCATCTTTATTGATGTACAGCTCTGAAAGAAGATTTTTTTTAAATGTTGTAAATGTTTAAAATTGTAAAATGTTTAAAAATGTTGTAGGCAGTCTTCGATAATGTGTTTTTTAAAAGTACAGATCTTGTAGAACATCCTGTAGGGTGGTTACCCCCTTCAAATATGCTACATGCTTTTGGCACAGGACTAAAGAGCAGCATAAATTAAACGTTTTCTAACATGGCTAAACTAATTTAGTTGGAGATCTCTGTATAGGACTCAAATGTGCAAAAAGCATCTTTCAAAGTAACGAGCTATGCACTGATCTGAAGCAAGATCTGAACTACTTGTTCTTTCCTGTTCTCCAGTAACATTTTGACCTGATTCTGATCTTTAATTACCAACATTGATAAGGAATAGATAGAGGCCATCCAATACTAGAGTTAGTATTTTAAACAAGAAGGATATAAAGTGTCCAGTGGTTGTCAAGTAAATTGAGGGAAATTAAAATTAAACTAAAGCATGTTTTTTTTTTAGTTATTAGGGTAATTTACCATCAGAACAATATTTCCTCTAAATGAAGATTAGATACATTTCTAAAATATATTATGTTTTTAATTATAAATTGCTGTGCTAGCTGACGAATATGCTGCATGAAATCTGTAGCTTTATAGAGTTTTTAAATCTCAGTTCTTTTTGACCATAAAATCATCTTTGTATGGCTATTGAATTTTGCTAATACTATAGTGACAGGATATAGATTTGCCAAAAGGGAAGAACTGTAATCTTATATAACCCTCTGTACGACTTATTCATAAGTGATCTTTTGGAAGTAAGATTACTATGAACATATTTAATGACAAAATACAATGAATGCATGTCTCCTCATGTGTGTAATCAAAAGACAGATCTAAGCCTTTGTGCACTGAAAATTTCAGTCAAAACTGAATGCAAAATCTAATGTTTCAGAACACCACTAACATTAACACGGATTCTTTTGTTTGATATTCACCTGAATTCATGCTTAAAGTTAAAATAACTGATACTGAATCACAAAATCCAACCAGCAAAGTATCCTTGCTAGCAATCTATTATTTGTTGTTGTTGCTGTTGTGTGTTTTTGTTTGTTTGTTTTCCAATTCTGTTCTGCCTGGTACAAGAATAATAATGCTGCAGTGGATTCTCAACCACAAAAACTCAAGTTTGTGTTTTACTTTATTAAAAAGGTTTCACTAAAGCAAAGTGTGCCTGCCTTTGGAGCACGGGACATGAGAAAATCTTTCTTTTTCAAAGTTGCAAATCTCTGTATTATCTACTTACTTTTAATTCTTTTGAAAGAAAATTTGTTTGAACTTATTGTTTTTCTCCTGAGTGATAATCATGTACCTGGCATATGCTGTCTCTGACATATGCACTCACAGCTGTTTTAAAATACTCAATCCTTTAGATATGTTTCCTTTTATACATAAAGAGGTATAATTTGTGTAAATGTAATTTAATAAGCATCCTAATTATAATTTACAAATTTAGAAATACACTAAATTTTGTTTCTGTTTCAATTAAGTGGTTGTCTAATTATTCCATAAACAGAATAAGTTAACAGACAGGGAACTGAAAACGTAAACAGGAATTAAATCATTCACTAAGCTGATCAGCAAAGTGAAAGGCACTGCGTGGTCTCTTTTTCTATTTAAATAAACATGTTCTTGTTTATGTCCTGATTCAGCAATGTACTTCTGTGTCTGAATAACTCTCAGGGCCCTGAAGGTCAGCTCCGCCTCTCCCTGCCTAACCCTGGGGCTCCTCAACCCAGCTCAGGCTCAGGACACCAAGGCAGCCCCGCAGCCATCAACTCCTACCCCAGCAACACCACAGCAGGGCTGGACACCAGCTTCCTTAGCCCTGGCTGAATATGGCCCTTGCCCATATGGGCCCACTCACAGGCCCAGGGCTTGGACTGGCTTTGCCCTGGCCCCCAGGGAGTTACCTGGGGCCCAAGGCTGGGACTGCCCTTGCGGCCTTGCTCCTGCAGGGTGGTGGGATGGGCCCTGTCCTGATGGGCTAACAGGAGCGGTTCCCATCTGGATATGCCGTAACTGCAGCTTTGAGGTGCCCATCTGTGGTACCCTAACTACAGCTTTAAGCATGGCTCCAGCACTTCATGGATGGAATTAGCCAGTATCCTCTTCTGCAGAAGGCTCTTTTAGTAACAAGTTCAGTCTTTGCACTCTAGAAGGATATTGACATGTTGTAATGGAGTAAAGACTTGCTGACCTTGCAATTCTTACCTGTGGAGCAATATTACGAAGAATATGAACACTACAAATTACAATCAGCAGCAGAGGTCCCAAATATAGCACAACAAAGACAGGAGGAAATGACCTGGAACATATCAGCAAGGGGTGCCAGCCAAGTGAAGGGCAGACTAGCAAGGGGAAAGGCACAATTCAGTTGCCTAGAATATGGTAGAAAACCCAAGTTTTACTCCTAGCTCTTGTAAAACTTGATAGCTGTCTTATGGTGATGAAACTCAGGAAAGTCAAACCTTGCAAGTGTGGCTGTGGACATTCTCTGACACAGCTTATATATCAGAGCTAGCTTAACTCCCATCCACTCAGAAAAGGTTTGAAAGACTTTTGTGTCTGCCTGTATAATACTCTGTGTCTCACTTGAATATAAATATATATATGAAGAAAAAGAAAAAGAAAAAAAAAAAAACACTTCATACCTATATAAATTTCTTTTTAAATAGAGGAAAAGCTAGGCAAAGTGTTGTAATAAATTAAAATGGTTTTATAATCATCTTAGCTTTTGTACCCTTTAGCCTTTCAGGGTGATTCCTTGTCTCCAGGCCTGGCTTTGAGGCCATATGGAGCTCTACACAACCTCACTGCTGTATTTCTGACTTTATTTTCCTTCTATACCCCATATCTTCTGAATCTGTCTATCTTGGAATAAACTCAGATTGACAGGAAGACTCAGGTCTCTGCTCATTTCCGGAGGGATGTGCCATCTCAGCCACTCTCTGTTTGGGGGATAGGAGAAAAAGGCCCCCAGTACTGGGGCCAGTCCTCTTTAATATCTTTATCGATGATCTGGATGAGGGGATCAAGTGCAACCTCAGTACATTTGCAGATGACACCAAGTTAGGTGCGTGTGTCGATCTGCTTGAGGGTAGGAAGACTCTGCAGAAGGATCTGGATAGGCTGAGGCCAACCGTATGAAGTTCAACAAGGCCAAGTGCTGGGTCCTGCACCTGGGACACGACGACCCCAAGCGGAGCTACAAGCTGGGAGATGAGTGGTTGGAAAGCTGCCTGGCAGAGAATGACCTGGTATTGGTTGATAGTCGGCTGAATATGAGCCAGCAGTGTGCTCAGGTGGCCAAGAAGGCCATCCTGGCTTGTATAAGAAGCAGTATGGCCAGCAGGTCTAGGGAAGTGATTGTCCCCCTGTACGCAGTTCTGTTGAGGCCGCATCTCAAGTACTGTGTTCAGTTTTGGGCCCCTCACTACAAGAAGGACATGGAGGTGCCCGAGTGAGTCCAGAGAAGCGCAACAAAGCTGGTGAGGGGTCTGGAGAACAAGTCTTACAAGGAGCAGCAAAGGCAGCTGGGATTGTTCAGCCTGGAGTAGAGGAGGCTCAGAGGCAACCTTATTGCTCTCTACAGATACCTCAAGGGAGGCTCTAGCGAGGTGGGGCTTGGTCTGTTCTCCCACATGCCTGGTGACAGGATTAGGGCTAATGGGCTAAAGTTGCACCAGGATAGGTTTAGTTTGGATATTAGGAAAAACTTCTTTACCAAAAGGGTTGTTAGACATTGGAATGGGCTGTCTAGGGAAGTGGTTGAGTCACCATCCCTGGAGGTCTTTAAAAGATGTTTAGATGTAGTGCTTAGTGATATGGTTTAGTGGAGTACTGGTTAGTGTTATGTCAGAGGTTGTACTAGGTGATCTTGAAGGTCTCTTCCAACCTGGATGATTCTGTGATTATTTGATTCTGTGAAAAAAAAAAAAAAAAAAAAAAGGAGAAGGTTACAGATCTATGACATACCTGCATCCTTTCATCCAGTTTCCCGTTCAGTCATTATAATTTTACACAGAACATTCAAATTCAAAAATATGTAGTTGATAGTGCATTTTTTCCCAGTACACATCATCTCACTCACCACATTCTCTCTTGTTCCTCAGGATGAGAAATGGTGCCCATCTGCATCAGCTGGTATTTTTTCATTGTTGGTTTCAGCCAACTGGAGGGAATCCCTTGCACGATTATACCATATGATAATAACAGATTTATCCAGGCAATTTTCTTCACTCCTTAGGCTAACTTGCTTCTTGAATTTCATTGTCTGGTGATCATGTAGACTTGCAGAAAAAGCATTATCTGAATGCAGCTCACATAAATATAAAGTGTTTTCTTAGACTGAATGATTCAGGAGTGGCTGTCTAGTAATATTGTCATGCTGCGGGTGTTTTTACTGAAAATATTATTTAAGAGAAAAAGGGAGAGAGACTTAAAGTGTATGGACCTGGGAGAAAATGTGCTGAAGAACTTCTGTTAATTATTTTGGCTTTGGAATAGCCAAACTGTGATTTTAAGAGAATAATTATCTATAAAAATTGTGTACAATAAATATTAAGTCTTGATTCCACAGGTACATATGAATCTTCTGTTTAAAGTCAGTTGAAAAGATGATGAGGTTTTTATTATTATTTGCTAGTGTATTTTTTTTTGCCTTTTTTTTAATGTTTTACCATTAACTGTTATACTTTGCTGTAATTTAAGTATTCCATATCTGCAAAGTTACTTAGTACATTAATTAATGAAAGCCTGAAAATTATAAACCCACCAGCAGTGTTTAAATACCATTTATAGAGAAAGCTATTTAATCCATATATAAACTTTAAATAAAATGGACGTTCAAATCTTTAAGATTCTTCTGAAAATACAGGCTCAACATATAAAAAAAATTAGTCTATTGTCTTTTTTCAAGCAAATCTGAATATAGCTTTCCTTTAAAATATTCATTCAAAAACCTCAGACACATGTAATATTTTACATTTATTCTTCAATCTAACTGTTGACTTTACATCTTTTATTGTACAGTTGTAATAGTACTTTTCAGATCTTCACTTCCAATAATTTATTCCTGTAACTTTGCCACAGTTTTTTAAACCTGCAGTGTGAATAGTTTCCACATATTTCTCTATATGATTTGTAATATTGTCTTCTTGGATATAGAAATATTGATTGGTAGAGCTTATAGCAAATATAATTATTAAATGCAAAGGTGGAGAAAATCAGTAACAAAGAAGAGGTAGACTCCAGATAGGAAACTCAGCAGTTAAGTATAGAATGAGAAATGACACACTGTATTATGTTAAAGTAGGCCTATTCAAGTAAATTGGATTATTTGCCTGGGTAAAGAAAACAGTATGTTTTCTTTTATGTATAAAATGCTTTGTTCTAATTGGAACAAAAAATCTATCTGCTGATATAGATGAAGCAGGAGGAAGTGAGCGCTTGACCTCTTCCATATGTGATCTGCATGTTATATGGAAGGACTGCACAACACACCAGCAGTATATAACCCCCATAAATGGGGCTTTCTGTTGAAGAAGGATCTCTAAACTTGCCATAAATTTGTATCTGGAAAAAAAAATATTAAATATGTATTTATTAATGTTGCTGATTGTCAACTAATAAACATATTTGATTTCTTCAAGATTTCTTCAACAAAAACAAAAAACCTTTCACTTTCAAGTTGATTGAAAAACATACCCAAGTGTATGTTTAGTTGCTTTGGTGAGTGGAAGACTTTGATATAAACAAGATATCATAAATATAAATGTGAATAGATCAAGGTCCTTGTTCTTTGCCTATTCAGATTAAAGGCAAAAGTACAATGGAAAAAGAATTTGCACCCAATACCAAAAACTTTTTACAGCATTGTTCCTTACAGTTTTGGGAGACATTGTGGACTTATGGAAAGAACTTTGCCAGTTTGAGCACTTCTCAACAAATTCACCTTTCTAAGAAAGTCATTCTAACCTTCTTGTGTCTCTTGCTAAATTTTTTCCAATATTCAATGATGATCTATTCTGTTCTGTATTGCATAAAGTTCAAAGAATTGTGTCGTTTTCCTTTTTCCATGAAAGCTTACTTATTGTTGCTACCCCTAATCCTGATTTCACTCCCCAGGCAGAACATCTGCTGATATCTCAGACATTTCTAAATGCAGTTCATGTATTTTATAACTTTGTGGCTAAATTGAAGAGCTCTATGCTTAAAATATCTCTTAAAGCAAAAGATAATGTTTAAGATTTTGTAGATTGGTTAAGAACTGCTGTCTGCAGAAAAATGAACAAACAGCCTTTATTCATGCTTGAGATAAAATCAGCAGTTTTCAAAATTAAATACAAGCTAAGAACTAGCTGGTCAAAGTTTAGATAGAAACATACCAGTTAGACCATCTAGGAAATTAAATAGTTATTACCCCTGTAGCAGAGAGCCTGTTAATATTGAGAAAAGGGTTGATGAGAAGGAAAAGGAGACAGAAATAATGGTTCTTAGATAGCTAGTATAGAGGAAATAAAGGCATGTGACCAGCCAGAAGAATAAGGTATTGGAGAAAGACATAATGCAGTTTAAGACCAGTATTGCACTTGAGGCAGTAGTTAAGGCATTCAGTATGGTCTCCAACCTTTACTCTGGGAGATATTTGTGCTGCCCTCCCTTGAGAATCTGGATGGAGTGATCAGCTATATCATGATCTGTTCTGTGAGACAAGGCTGCTCTCTGGAAGATGGCAACTTTTGTCCTTTATTGATTGTCAGTGTAAGTTCATTCTTGTGAACACTCATTTTTTTTTTATTTTTACCTACATGGGTAATCATGAGAAAATTATGCGCACAGCATGAAGCATATTATGTTCCTAAAAAGCGCAAGTGTAAATTCAGGAACATTGAGAGTTCTGCTGTAAAAGTATTTATTGCAGCTGCATGGAGATAACCGCAAAAGATTTGCATGATTTACATTTTGTGGTTAGGCATGTGTCAGTGCAACAATTAGTGTAATTTGTACCATGGAGAATTTACTTCTGATGATGGGTTTAGCTAGGTTTGAATGGTGGTAGAGTGACACTTTTCAAAGGCTGAGAAGAGTGGTTTCAGAAACTTTTTTTTTTTTTTTTTTAATTAAGATCCCCAGTCCAGGATGCAGGTGCTTTCAGTTACAGCATCAAGACACAAAATTATGTGAAAAAGAATAATCAGCAAAGATTGTTTTTTCATGTAGAGGTAACAGTTTATATGGTGTTCAAGTGGCTGGTTCAAAACTATGATCTATTTCTTTAGAGGACTGCTTTTATTGCATATTAATGCTCTTGAGATGATTGAAAACAGTATCCTAAGTATTATTTAAACCTTAGAGCAAATGAAATTAAAATGGTCATATGGTCATATTACAGCTTTTGGGGCGTGTTTTGGATAGTAGACTTTTTATATAAAATATACACCTTAATTGATCAATATTCTGTGTGTTTGTTTATAAAATTATTTTTGATGTTGGCAATGGTGTCCAATGGTGTCTAGCAAATTTATGCTGATGTAAGAATATTCCAAAGACAAGCTGAAGAGGTCATGATTGCCAAATTCATGGCACCACTTGAAAAGAAATCCATGCTTTCAGTCAAAATAATGAAGTCATCTACACTTATGAAGTATAGCATTAGCTTGGTAGTACAGCTGTTAAGAAATTCCTCTTTAGGGTGATTGTAAAATATTGCTATATCATTGAGCCATTTTAGCATCCATAGATTTTCCCTTAAACACTCCTGTAGTTTGAGGGAAGTGCTGGTTTAAGAAATCAGTTGTGAGTGGAAATGGAATACACAGTGTTGGCAATGTCATTAAATGTACTCTGAATACTGATCATTTTTTTAAATTACTCAAAACAGGATGTGCGTCATCATTGTGTTTCATATTAGCGTGCAAGCTCGTATCTTCTAGGTCAGCCAGCAAGGGACTGCTGTGTGCCAAAAATTTATCCTGTAGTCTCCAGAGGACGCTTGCTATGTTCATCTTTTGGATATCAAGTTATAAAGGATTCATAGAATCATAGAATCATAGAATATCCTGAGTTGGAAGGGACCCTTAAGGATCATCAAGTCCAACTCTTGACACCGCACAGGTCTACCCAAAAGTTCAGACTATGTGACTAAGTGCACAGTCCAATCTCTTCTTAAATTCAGACAGGCTCGGTGCAGTGACCACTTCCCTGGGGAGCCTGTTCCAGTGTGCAACCACCCTCTCTGTGAAGAACCCCCTCCTGATGTCAAGCCTAAATTTCCCCTGCCTCAGCTTAACCCCGTTCCCGCGGGTCCTGTCACTGGTGTTAATGGAAAAAAGGTCTCCTGCTTCTCGACACCCCCTTACGAGGAAGTTGTAGACTGTGATGAGGTCTCCCCTCAGCCTCCTCTTCTCCATGCTGAACAGGCCAAGTGACCTCAGCCGTTCTTTGTATGTCTTCCCCTCCAGGCCTTTCACCATCTTCGTAGCCCTCCTCTGGACACTCTCCAACAGTTTCATGTCCTTTTTATACTGTGGTGCCCAGAACTGCACACAGTACTCGAGGTGAGGCCGCACCAGCGCAGAGTAGAGCGGGACAATCACCTCCCTTGACCTACTAGCGATGCCGTGCTTGATGCACCCCAGGACACGGTTGGCCCTCCTGGCTGCCAGGGCACACTGCTGGCTCATATTCAACTTGCTGTCTACCACGACCCCCAGATCCCTCTCTTCTAGGCTGCTCTCCAGCGTCTCATCGCCCAGTCTGTACGTGCAGCCAGGGTTTCCCCGTCCCAGGTGCAGGACCCGGCACTTGCTCTTATTGAACTTCATGCGGTTGGTGATCGCCCAGCTCTCCAACCCATCCAGATCCCTCTGCAAGGCCTTTACACCCTCATTCGAGTCCACAACTCCTCCAAGTTTGGTGTCATCAGCAAACTTGCTCAAAATACCTTCTATTCCTACATCCAGATCGTTTATAAAAATATTGAAAAGTACTGGCCCTAAAATGGAGCCTTGAGGGACCCCACTGGTGACCGCCCGCCAGCCTGACGCAGCCCCATTTACCATAACCCTTTGGGCCCTGCCCGTTAGCCAATTGCTCACCCATCGTATGATGTTTTTATTTAGCTGTATGGTGGACATTTTGTCCAGTAGGATCCTATGGGAAACCATGTCAAAAGCCTTGCTGAAGTCCAAAAAAATCACATCAGCTGGTTTCCCTTGGTCCACCATACGGGTGATCTTATCATAAAAGGAAATCAGGTTAGTTAGGCAGGACCTACCCTTCACAAACCCATGCTGGCTGGGACCAATGACTGCTTTGTCCCCCAGGTGCGCCTCAATAAGTTCGAGAACCATCTTCTCCGTGATTTTACCACGTACTGACGTGAGACTGACAGGCCTGTAATTGCTAGGGTCTTCTTTCTGACCCTTCTTGAAAATCGGCACAACATTTGCCAGCTTCCAGTCTACCGGGACCTCTCCAAATTCCCAGGATCATTGAAAAATAATTGAGAGAGGTTCCGTGATGATGTCCGCCAGCTCTTTCAGCACCCGGGGATGAATCCCATCCGGACCCATGGACTTGCAGGGATCCAGGTGGAGTAGCAAATTCCGTACACGTTCAGGGTCGGTTGGGAGTTTGTCATCCCCACCGCCCTGGTCCTCCAGCTCAGGGCACCCTGGGTCCCGAAGCCCATCATCGGCATTGAAGACAGAGGCAAACAAGGCGTTAAGCGTCTCTGCTTTGCCTATGTCATTGTCTGTGAGGAGACCTTCCCTATCAAGGAGCGGCCCTATGTATTCTTTAGTTCTCCTTTTTCCATTCACATATCTAAAAAAAACCTTTTTATTTTCTCTCACAGACACAGCCAGCTTCAACTCTAGGTGTGCTTTGGCCACACGAACTTTCTCCCTACAAACACGAACAGCATCCCTGTATTCTTTCCATGACACCTGGCCCTCCTTCCAGTAGCGAAACACTCTCTGTTTCCGCCTAATCTCCATTAGAATGTTCCTGGTCAGCCACGCCGGCCTTGTTTTATGAAACCTATCAGTTCATAGGTGAGGATTTCCTGGCTGGGCATCATAACAGCTTATGGATCTCTGGAAAAAGTATAATATGAAGGAAAAAATAATAAAAATTGTAGTTAGGCAGGTAAGGCAATACAGTTTCCTTGGTAACTGATTTTGAGCTCCAGGTGAAAGGAAAATGTAGAACCTGCCTTGAGTTTCTTACCATAAGTGGTGTCAGTTATTTCTTGGCCTTACTGGTAAAAATCTTTGGATATTAGAATTAGTTTAACTCTTCTTTCTTTCTACTGGCTTTACCACCATTTGGTGCTTGGATCTCAGTGATTTGTACTGCTTCCTTCAAGAAAGAGATTGCTACAGCTGGACATATTTTTTTTTTCTGTTTTGTTGCTGATGTTTCTTTGTTTTCATGGACTATTGACTAGAATTTATTTTCTGGAATGGACCAGAGTGGTCAAAAGTAAGACTTCATCCACTGCCGGGTGCCTCAGCTATTTATATTTTGTTATTAATCTCTCTGTGGTTCAAAAGAATGAATGGTATTGGAAAGGCTTTATATTCATTATATCCAATGGAAAAGCACATTGCATTGCTAAGATTTTGAAGGTACTTTTAAATAGACTTCCTTTTCATTGTGTAATACCAGTACATTGTGACTGCCTTGTCTGCATCTTGACAGTGATTATGATATCTATTTAGTTAGATTTATGTCCTAGATCTTTAAGTATTTTGCATCCACCTCTTCTCTGCCCTTTTTGCCACTTTCTGCACCACTATGTTCACAGAAGTTGCACTTTCAAAGCCCTTTTTTCAAATGAAAGAGAGTATTTCTGAGGGGCATTTTCTGGAAGCCCTCCAACTTAATAATTCGTGTATTTCAAAATAGTTTGTCAGGCAATCTAAAAATAAATCCCCTCATAGATGAGAAACTAAGGGCTAATTGAGATAAATAATGACCTATTTTTTTGTCTAGAGTAGATTTTTTTTCCCAGCATTCCCTAACTGGGAAAAATATTTCCTTCTTAGTTTTTCTTCACCAACAAAACCAAAGTTCTTGGAATCTTTTGATAGACTTTTATATATATATATTTTGTAGAAATTCCGATATAAATTTAATAAATAAGTTTCCATTCTTCTTCTAGCATTATTTTACAGGATTGTCACTGTTCACTGCTGCTAGACTTACTTTGTAGGTCTCAGCTCCCAAAGAGATTTAATAGTCAACAAAATGGATTTATCCCAGATTAAACTTTTATTTTTATTTTCAGTCCTCCAAACCTTAGTTAATCAACTCACGGGTGATCGTTGTGACAGAATGACAGCACAAAACTTCACTCAAATTAAATGCTGGTTGTTAATTATTTTAAAATGCCATGCCACCAAAGTATTGCTTAAATAACCATTCAACATATGCAGAAAATACTTATGGAAAAATCTTTGGTACATGCACATGTTCACAGATGTAATATCTGAGCTATTTCTGGAACTTATTACCTTGCTGGTAACCTTTCATAGCTATAATAAGGAACTTAAACGCATAGTAATTTTGCTCTGAAATATATATATTTTAACTGTTTGAAAGATATAGAATAAATAAATAAAATTCCAAATTTTGAAGTCCTCTAGAATGGTAACTTACATTATTACATGTCTGTAAATATTATGTTACACTTTTAAGAATACATTGCATGATGAATGTTTCTGATTTGTCTTATGGTCTCTCTGATTTTCAGTAGCCATGCCAAAGTGGCTATATTCATACTCAAGCTGATTAGCATTATATGGCATCCATTTTTACATAACATTTCCTAAAATTTGTTGGAGATGCTTATATCTCCAACAGTGTTTCATATGGGAAAAAATATAAAAACAAAACAAAACAAAAAGGTAATGCTGAAGTGACAATTTTAGAAAGCAGTTTTGTTGTTGTTTGATTGTTTGTTTTTTAATCAACATTTCAGTAAAAAGAAGAAAATAAAGCAAACATAACTGGCAGGGACTGCATTAATGCTACCTCAAATTTTCCTTAAATGTAAGGAAATAATCGTAGCCACCACTAGAAGGAAAAAAAAAAAAAAAAAAAAAAAAAAGTATATAGTATATATAGTTCCAGGTCAGATTTGAAGTAAGACATGGATTTAACAAAGCAAGGAAAACCACACAATATGGAGGAAATCTTTTGGATACTGTAATCTCTTAATCTCTTCATTAACCAGGTGAGTACTGGTCAGTATGAATATTTCACAGCTTTGGAGGGATACTACTTTGATTTACTGTATTTGGTGTCAATTTTGTAAAAAGTTTACTCTGCATTCATATCTTACTGTAGCATTTATTATACCTCAAGCCCTTATTCTCACATATAATGAATCAGACAAAATGTAAAATCATTTTCTCAGAAAAATAGCTGTGACATAAACACTTTCCAAAATATGGCTGAATTTTCCTACTTTGTTTCCTACTCTATTTCCTAGAATATTATCATGGACTATTTGAGTAACAATGGATGGATATCTTTTCATTAAAAATAGCTTGTGGCGATATCAAAAGCTTTTGACTTTCAAATTAAAGCAAATATGTCTGTGGCAATGTCTAATGCTTTATATGTTGGATTGCATTTCAAGAGGTTTTGTTCTGAATTCCATTCCTAGGAGTATATATAAGGCATCTTGTTTAATTAGTGTATACGTTTTTCCCTCTAAATGAGCGTAGCTGTGCATGCTTTTTTTAGTATAAATCAGTGGACAAATTATCTGATGCATAACAGGTGTTCACATAGTACTCTAGGAACCTGGTAAGAAAATCAATAAATAAGCAGTTAAATGCAATTTGTTAGTCTACACAAGCTGTTCATGGGAGTTTAATATATATATATATATATATATATATATATGTATATATTTTATGGTTCAATTGCTCAGTTGCTATTTGAGGTATGATAGTAATTGAATAAGACTGGTGTAAAGCATAATTTAGGTGACATGAATTAGATTTATAATGCATTATTATTTGAACAAGATGAAGTGGCTGCATACATTCTATCTTCAGCAAAAAATGAAGGTATCTGATTTTATTAATGCCCACAGATTACCAGAACTTGAAATAATTTGTCATTAAAATCTACATGTATCTATAGCAGGAGTTGATTTTGGCCAATAAATCAGATTGTATTCTGGACTGTAATCTCAGCTATGCAGAAGAAGATTATTTTTTTTTTTTTATCTCTAAGATCCTAATTTTGGTATATATTTACCTTAAATTGTATTCTACAAGGTAATATTTTAAAATACATTATTTCAGAAAGCATTGTTTTCTCCTGTCATGTTAAATTTTAATCTCTTTGCAATGAGTTTGATAGCTTAGTTATGTTTAGAAGGTAAAAGTTTGATTCACAGTTCATGAAGTTGGATATCATTATGTCTACGCATATGGATAATTTACCAACACAGAGAGAAATAATTAGATTTTTGTTAATACATCATATCTGATGAACTTGATTTCTCAACAATGCTTGTACTATTTTCAAAGAAAATAACCAAGTACTGTAGTTTAAGTAAGATTTACAATAGAAAATCTGAATGAGAGAATCTAGTAATGTAAGTAGAGCTTAGGGATATGGTTTAGTGGATATGGGATATGGATATGGTTTAGTGGAGGGCTGTTAGCGTTAGGTTGGAGGTTGGACTCAATGACCTTGAGGTCTCTTCCAACCTAGAAAATTCTGTGATTCTGTGAAAATTCTGTGATTCTGTAACTAGACAATTTTGTTTCATTTCACTGGGTACAAATAAGCTAAAGCACTTGCAACTCACACATGTGGGCCTGCTCCTTCTGTCAAACCCCTTAACTCTTCAAGAAAATAAGTGTGTATGTGGAGCTGCCAGTTTTAACCAACTCCTCCTTTTGCTCCCATTCATGTGATGATTCACAGTCTTGGGGGAGAAAAGAGGAAAGGGAAGGGAAGGGAAGGGAAGGGAAGGGAAGGGAAGGGAAGGGAAGGGAAGGGAAGGGAAGGGAAGGGAAGGGAAGGGAAGGGAAGGGAAGGGAAGGGAAGGGAAGGGAAGGGAAGGGAAGGGAAGGGAAGGGAAGGGAAGGGAAGGGAAGGGAAGGGAAGGGAAGGGAAGGGAAGGGAAGGGAAGGGAAGGGAAGGGAAGGGAAGGGAAGGGAAGGATTAAATTATGTCTTAGGCTATTCTTCTAAAATGAAATATAAGGCCTAATTTTTCAACGTAAAACAAATAAAAATTCCCTCCATTCTTTAATAAACTATTGCCAACCTCAACATTGTACCTGTACTCAACACCGAGTCAGTAAAGCTGAAGTCAGTATAGCATGTGTGCTGTCACCGTCAGTTACTGTTATCCTTGTGACAGGTGTTATCAAGGAAATGCAATCTGTCATTTTCATACTGTATGGTTTCTGCAGCCTAGATTAAGAGTAAGCATTAGAAAAGGCTAATTAGATACTTCCTTGAGGACAGGCACAAAGGAATCACTTGGATAGCCTTTCCTATGGAGAGGGACCTTTGCTCATGTTGTCATTTATGTTCCATGCTGTGTCTTCTGTAAGTGAGTTAAGGGCAATTAGTGAAATGACTATGATGGAGGGATTAAGAATCCTTCAAAGGCAAGAATGGTTTTAGAAAGAAAAACTTATCAAAACTGATTTTTGCTATTCATAAATAAATTTCACTTTAGGTAATATTAGTAGATTAGGAAAAAAGTTAATCTGAATGAGAAATCAAAACAGATCAATGACTGTGAAATAAAACCCTGCCTTCAACTATTCATTCATTGTTTTAGAAAATTACTGTATAATGTAGGCAATAAAATAAAAAAATAAATAAATAAATACTCTATTTTAAGAGCTTTTATTATTTTAGGAGTATTCCTTATTACCACTGAGTTTGAGAAAGTACCATATAGATTGAGAGAAATCAGTATATTTTGCCTGATGCTCTTGTACATACATTAATAGAAAACTACCAGAGAAGTTATTAGGAATTGTTGAGAGAGAGAGAGAGAGAAAGATAGACTTGCTGGCTGAAAATGTATGTTTCTATGTTTTCCACATAGAAGTTAGTATAAGAAAAATGTAACTAAGTTGATTATTTGAAAGGAAGAATTAATTTACTTATTCCAGTGATAGTTGTTCTACTCTTCCTGTTAGATTAAAGCTGTAAGATTTTAAATGTTTTTCATTCTTCAACTGTGGAAATGTAACGTCATTTTAGATGTAGTCTTGGAAACCGGAAGCCTGATAAAATATGTATTTGAACTCAGGTGACTGAAACATCAAATTCTTTTTCATTGTGAGCTAGTTCATGATAAACAATTTAATGCATTATAATATTTATTGTATCCTGAGAAAATTTATTTTGGGCAGAAGGAGTACACTGAAGTTTCAAAGTAAATTGTATGCACTCATTCACAAGCATGGTACTTCAGAAGTTAAAGAAGTAATCTACAAGCTTTGGTGGAAAATGAGACTCAGTTGGGAATAAGGACTTCAATTTTTGTAATACTGATGACTCAAAAATTAAATCTTTGAATTTATACTTGCCTATAGGAAATAAGAATTTTGAAGAATATTTTTATATGCCTCAAACATATTTGAAAGATATATTGCCACTCTAAATAACATACTTTTGAACGATTATTCACTTACATCTTCCATGCTTTAGGTAGGAGCATTTTGGCTAACTACATCCCTGTTCCTCAGAAATGTACTTCAGATGCTTCTCATTCTCCTGTGCTACAAAATGGAGCAGGCCCAATCATGACTTTGTTTGCTTGGGTTGCTATAATGCAAGATCAATTTTTTTGAAACTTCAGTCTGTATGTAGCATGACTGTTAGTTAGGCACATAATCACATGTGCTTTAACATCACCTAATCTTTGGCATAGCTCTTATTACCAACATTCAATAAAAAATAATATTAAAAAAAAAGGAAAAAATAAAAGAAAAAATAATATAGTTAGGATACAGAAAGACTAATAGGATGCTAGAAGATTTACAGTTTAGCTTGCAAAAAGATCGACTGGGTTGATTAATAAAATTAAGGCCATTAATAGATAATATTAACAGATGTTAATAGGTAATAATTCTATTGCAATGGGGAAGGAAAATTAACATATTATCATAACCCTGATTGTGAACACTTTCCAAATTATATTTTTCATGACTGCCCTTTCAAGCATTAGCAGGTATTGTATTGATAAGTGGGGTTGTAAATGTTGTTTGCAACTGCACAAAAGTCCTCTACTCTTAACTTCTGCCAGTATGTATAAAAAGAAGCCAAACACAATGGAAATCAGGGAGCTACACAGAATGCATGAAATGTTGGTATTGTTTACTTTCATAATATTATTAATCTAGAACCTGAACAAAGTTTGTGCAAGAAGCAGAAAATTCATATGTGTAAAGCATTTTTCTAATGCAATAAATAGAGCATTCTTGAAGTTTGGGTTTAATGACAATCTCAATTTTAACATCTGAAAGTAGTATTTCTGGAATAATTCAATGTAGAAACATCTGACAACTTAAGGGAACAGTATGTCTTGCATGACTGTATAGTTTATAAAATCATTGAACTATTGCTCAAATTTTCCATCATATAGTCATCTTTGGAGTTACAGTCCATTCTTTCAAGGGGCATTCATGCAAAAACATAAGAACAAATATATCAAATTATGATAGATAATTATGATAGACTGCTGAAATGAAAAATGTGTATGAGAGCCTTCTTATATAAGACATCTTATATGCAAGAAGTTGCCATGTGAAATTATTGGCTGGCAACTTTTATTTTCACATTAATGTCTACTGGAAATGTAATATAAAAATTACTTCAGTACATCCCAACTAAGTATCAATTATATTTTTCATTCTAATTAAGACTAATAAATGACAGGACCTATTCTGCTGGGCATAAAACTGTGAAAGTAAAGTATTTGGATTCAGCCGTGAGAAGGTTCACCTCAGAATAAATAAGTCAGAGACAAGATGAGGAAGGGGAACTCATAAAAGAAATATTAGTTACATGTTTGGGAGTTAAGAGTTAGTAATGAAGAGCTAGCTAAAAAATCAACAACAAACAAACAGCTAAAGTAAAGAGAAAAGCTCTACAGTTCTCCATAGGGGTTATTGGAACAATTAGCTATTAGCACACAACAAAAACCAGTGCTAGACAGACAGAAAGTATGAATGAATGAATATTTTTATGGTTTTTACCCCCCTGGTCAGCTGAGACTGCTCTCTCACTCCCTCTCCTTAAAGGAAGAGGGGGAGAAAAATGTGATGGAAAAGGGCTCAAGGGCTAAGGTAAGGACAGGGAAATCATTGCCCAGTTTCCATCACAGGCAAAACAGAAAGTGTAGTGAAAATAATATAATTTATTGCTTCTCAATAGCAAACTAGAGCAGTGAGAAACTAAAAACACCTTCTCCCCATCCATCCTCTTCTACCTATTCCCCCCAGGCAGTGCAGGGTAGTGGGGAGTGGGGGCTACGATGCTAATGCTTCATCTCCGCCTATCCTTCACAGTCACTCTCTGCCCCTGCTCCAGCATGGGGTCCTTCCCACAGAATGCTGTCCTTCCTGAACTCATCCTGCATGAGCTGGGTAAGTTATTCAAGAACAGCTCCAATAAGGGTCTGTACCATGGGGTTCATCCTTCAAGAGTAAAATGCTCCATCATGGGTCCCCCATGAGAAGCAGCTCCCGCCAAACCTCCTGCTCTACTGTGGGCTCTTCTTCATGGTCCACAACCTCTTTCAGGCCAGATCCACCTGCTCCACCATGGGCTTCTCCACTGGCTACAGCGTGGAGATCTGCTTTGCTGCAGTACCCCATGGGCTGCAGAGGAACAGCCTGCTCCACCTCTTCATAGGCTGCAGGGGAACTTCTGCTCTGGAGCACTACCTGCTCTCCTTCACTGACCTTGGTGTCTTCAGGGCTGATTCTCTCTACATTTTCTCACTCTTCTCTCCAGCTTTTGTTGTGCAGCTGTTTTATTCCCTTTCTTAACTACATTCTGACAGAGGCACAACCAACATTGCTCATTGGCTCAGATGTTCTTTATTCTCCTGCTGGAAGCACTTCTGGCTTCTTCCTTACTGCTTGTCTCTTTTCAGACTTCCCATCAAAGTATGAAGAAGCATGCTCTGGACTTTAGTCCCCTTCTCTAAATTATATGAGAAGTGTCACCTCTGTATTCATTACTGATGCTGGACAATTGAGAAATGTGAGGGACATCAGACCTATC
Source organism: Netta rufina (assembly GCF_964035555.1). NCBI lineage: Eukaryota > Metazoa > Chordata > Aves > Anseriformes > Anatidae > Netta > Netta rufina. Next base: position 82,263,788 of record NC_140124.1, on the reverse strand, counting down.
AAAGTGGGTAAGAGTTCAAGATGGACAGTTAATAAGTGGATAAAATAGAAAATAAAACAGGAAACTAGCTGGCAGACTAAGTGGTTAGGAAACTAATAAACGGTTATTAGAGAGTGAAGGCTTATCATTTGAATCAGAAACAATAACATCTAGTATTGCTGTATCAGAATTTAGCTATTTGGAGTTGTGTTTAGTGATATCCCAGAATTTTTTGCTAGAATCATTTAAATAACTCCCTGTAATTCATAGGGAAGAAAATAAATAAACTGAGCCTGAACTTAATTATAATGAAATGGGTGTCTATGTGCATTCCCAAGTACCACAGGTGTGTCTAGTCAATTTTGTTCTCATTCACTGATAAGGAGCATAAATTCTTGTTTTCATTTAGTGTTTTTTTTTGTTTGTTTGTTTTTCCCATGGCACATTTCAGAGAATTAATTAAATGACTGGAAGGAATGTAAACTAATGCAGTTATTTTGAACATATAATTAGAAAGGAACAAGATGTTGGAATCAGGTGTTTATGCATATTACAATATCCCATCTATTTTGTCATTCTTATTAGATGCCAAGAAGCAATGACACAAGGTCACCTCAGAGGCTTGTAGAAAGGCTGAATGCTAGAGCTAAAGCAAGTAGAGCTAGAGGAAAACAAAGTTAAGGCAAGGAAGTCAGAGTGACATAGAAGGAGACACAACATGAAGGATAATGCAAACAAAAACTGATTTAAAAACAATCACCACAAGAGTGGCTGAATGACAGTGAAACAAAGTTAACTGGATAAATAAAAAAAATGATCATATAATACAGAGTGCTGATTAGATTGGTGTTGATGAATAGAAAAATAAAAACGTGATGCATGCACAGGAACAAGTTTGTGTTTTCATTTGATACTGAAGTTACATATGCTTAATTCTTTCATACCCTTAGGGGCCCGCTTTCATAAACAGAAATTAAGAGATACTCTTCAAGAAAATAAGGAATGGAAGTGGGTGATACACTGAAGTTGGCACATATGTGACCAAATGAAGTTCATGAATACAGAGAAGGTTAAGTTGAAAACCTTTCTTATTATCAAATATTAAGATGAACTGCTTATATGAATCTCCTCTTTCTAAATAGTAGAACCTTCACAGGTGCTTAAAATGACCACCAAATTTAAAGAAGACATTGGAAATAAAGAACTGCTTAAAACGCATTTCTATAATAAATTAAGATGCTTTACAACTTATTATGAAAAGTACCAAGCTTTTAAGTTTTAGACAAAAATCTAGAAATTATGCATTTGCAGACAGAAGTGACACATTTATGCAGTTATTTCAGACGGAAATAACGTGTTAACATGAATAACTTACCTCTAAAGAACCACTTTTTTTTTCCTCTAGGTCACTCTATTGCATGTTAAAGATCTCTTTTAATTGTGGAGTCAACTTTGTGATTTATCTAATACCAAAAAAAAAAAAAAAGAAAAAAAAAGAAAAAAAAAAGGCTTTTTCCTGTAATCGATTTCTGTGATAAATTATCTATTCGACAGAATGATGAAAGAAGTGTCACAAGTTTGTTGTGACAGTGAGTTCCATCATCAGCTGTGACATCACCAGTTGTGGTGGGAGATGTATCACAGCAATAAATGTGAAAGACCTTGTCTCATTGTTAATAGTGCTGTTGGAGAAAAAGTGCATGCACAGTGAGGCAAAGAGCAAAAAATGTGATCCTGTGCCATTGGTTTAGAGTGTGGGAAAGCTGGGTGCTGCTGCTAGCTGGAGGAGCCTGCCTGTAGATCATCATGAAAGTTCTGTCCTTAAGTGAGAACTTGTCCTTTGGGCAAACACAGTTTTACTAAGTCCAAATGTATTTTCTTCAGGGTGACTTAGCAGTATAAAAAAAAGCCATGTATAAACTCTGCTTACAGATATATACAGGGGGTTGCTGACAATCCTAAACTTAAACTTCTGCTGGGTGCTTGATTCACTCACCTACGTCCATAAATCCATGGAAAAGACAGATTTTTCTCTTTGTGCCATACACTGAGACTCCTGTCCTTTTCTCTGTACTTTTATTCATTTGCTCTCAAAATAATTTTATACGTCACCTTTTCTCTAGAGATTTCTCCAGTGGTTATGTCTTGGCAGGCCCTTTGAAAGAAGAGAGCAACCCTAACTCATTTGGATATTGAAATGACGCTAAGAGATTTATTTATTTGTTTGTTTGTTTGTTTGTTTATTGTGCCTTTTTAGTGCCACCAATAGAAAGGTCTGGTAAAACCCACAGAACTATCAAAAACTACTGCAGTGACTACTATTCATGAAAATACACACAAACTAAATGTATGTTAAGAAACCTACTAACCCAAACAAATGACTTTTAACTATTATTTGTGAAAGTTTGACAAAAACATTCTTTTTTTCCTTTTCTTCATCTAGATCTTTCTTCCTCTACTATGACCAAAAAAAAAGAAGTAAATAGATAGAGGAACATATAGATTAGAATGAGACCCCACCTGCATGCAGGCAGGTCACTATTATGGCTTTCATCAGGGACATAAATAAAACCAAAATATAGTTTGGAATAAGCAAGCACTCAAATTATACAATGGAATGTATGTATGATAAGATAAATATAAACAGCACTGGAATACATTTTTATTAGGCTGTAAAAGATGATGAGAATTCAGATCCAACATTTACTAAATAATGTTTGTTTTTTTTTATGTCCTGAAAACATATAATTCATAGTAAAACCAATGTTGGACTCTTTTGTATTTATGGTTGTAACTGAAATATAAATATAGCACTGCCCACACAATGTCTGGCAAAGCATAATGCACTTTCTGTATATGCTGTGAAGGTTAATCCTATGGGTGTGAAAGAGCCCATAATATTTTGTTGATTTGTTTGGCTAAAAATCCAGTGGCAGCACTTATTTGGAAGAAAAATATTCTGCAGAGCAAGTCACAAACTGCATAGATTTTATCCGTGATGTGCTTGACATTTGAAAATAACTCTGCAGCTGTTGCCAGAAAACATTTATTTGCCTTGTAAATACTATTTGTTAATAAATATGTAGGTAGGACCTATAGTACTGGTTAACTGCCCTATGCTTTGCTTTTCAGTAATACCACAGGATCTAAACTGATTAGCCTGTAATCTGATTCTTTCCTGGGAACAAAGAAAGTAGGTTATTCAATGGTCTGGGGAAATAAAACTTCAGCCATGAAGGAAAATAAATTTTCTTCAGTCATGCCCTACTGAGACTGACTGGTTTCTTAACATCCTGAAAAACAGAACATGTAAATTGCCTTCTCTCTTGGATGATTAACAAAATGATAATACTGGATGCAGATTAAGTTTGTTCTTCTAAAAAGCATGTAGAGACGTGGAGGAGCCTGGAGTCTTCTGAAATGTCAACTCAGTTATCCCTTACTTACCAGGGAAAGAAAGCAAGGAAGATGGGACTGTAAGAGTTGTGATGAGAAGGAAAACACTGGGGAAAAGGATACTGGGGAGCTAACAGACTTTTTCTTTTGTAAATATTTTATCTAAGGTAGAAACCAGACCTCAGAGTAATTGGAGACACTGCTTCAGGCATGTATTTGTATACGTTGTTGCAAAAGCACATCGGATTTTGTTTTTACTGTCACTGTTTTTGTCATTTACAACAGATGAAAAGCCTATATAAAAGATTCTATCTTGCCTCTCTTTTCCACCACCTTGTTTTTGAGTACTTCAACATCTTTGATGCTACCTATCTGACCACTTTGGAAAGAGTCATGACTCCTAACTTAGGTTTGTACAATCTATAAAAGATATCTTCCTCAGAGATGCAGCAAGAGAATTCTCCTAATACAGAGGAAAGCACTTTCACAGTGCACAGTATTAAGATTTCATTATAAATTACAGTATCTTGCTATATATTTAAAATTGTATATTTTCCTTGGGAGAACTTAATTGTGTGTTATTCTGCATTACTCTGATATATTTTAAAAATTGAAATTAGAGCTACGACATAGTATTTAATAATTCCTCTATTTATACGCACGAGAGTTTTTTACCCATTAATTTAACAGAAAAGTTAGTATAGATGTAAATAAAGACAGTTTCAATTGTTTCTCAAGGGAAGATTTCATCTGCAATATCATGAACATTGTGCATCTTCACTGTAAAACAGACTAATCATAGAATCAAAGAATGATCTGTGTTGAAAAGGACCTTAAAGATCATCTAGTTTCAACCCCCCTGCTCTGAGCAGGTTTGCCAACCACTAAAGCAGGCTGCCCAGAGCCACATCCAGCCTGGCCTTGAATGCCTCCAGGGATGGGCAACCTGTTCCAGTGCCTCCCACCCTCTGAGTGAAAAAAATTTCTCCTAGTTTCGAGCTTAAATCTCCCTTGTCTTAGTTTAAAACCATTCCCCCTTTTTCTATTGCTATCAACACATGTAAACAGGCATTCCCCCTCCTGGAGCCTTGCTATATATTTAAAATTATATATTTTCCTTGGGATAACTTATTTGTGTGTTATTCTGGATTACTCTGACTTAAGATATATTTTAAAAATTGAAATTAGAGCTACGACATAGTATTTAATAATTCCTCTATTTATATGCACGAGAGTTTTTTACCCATTAATTTAACAGAAAAGTTAGTATAGATGTAAATAAAGACAGTTTCAATTGTTTCTCAAGGGAGAAACAAGTACTAGAAGGCTGCAATGAGGTCTCCCCAGAGCCTTCTCTTCTCCAAGCTAAACAAGCCCAGTTCCCTCAACCTTTCTTCATAGGAGAGGTGCTCTAGCTCTGGTCATCTTAGTGCTCCTCCTCTGGATCCATCCCAAGAGCTCCGCATCCTTCTTGTTCTAGGGACCCCAGGGCAGCATGCCAGGTGGGGTCTCATTCTAATCCTCTATCTATTTACTTCTTTTTTTGGTCATAGTAGAGGAAGATCCAGATGAAGAAAAGTAAAAAAAAAGAAAGTTTTGGTCAAACTTTGACAAATAAGAAATGTATTTGGCAAAAACTTGACCTTCATACACACTGTATAGCACTAGTTAGTGGTAATAGACTGTTAACAATGAATTAAAGGTATTGTTCAATCAGTTCTTCTTTTCAGGAAAGAACTGCATCAGAGGGCAGTCAAAGACATCTTATTCTTTCGTGTTGAGGCAAAATCTCTGGTGTCACTTATGACAAAAAGGAGGTCTAAAAATCAAAAAGCATAAATCAGCAAATGTCAAAGATGTTTAAATTAGACTGCTGTTTCACAGATAAATTGATTTAGTGATCATGTTTTATTTTTGGCAGCTTGACATTACTAAAGAATAAATGTTCACTTATGTCTCAACCTTTCAGTGTATAATTCTTACTAAGGATTTTAACATTGAGCATATCATTCCGCTAGAGTGTATGTAGGCACATAAGAATACTATGCCTTGTGTGCTATTATGATAGATGATTTGATACTCTGGTCAGATATCATAGAATCATAGAATAACCTGAGTTGGAAGGGACCCACAAGGATCATAAAGTACAATTCCTGGCTCTACACAGGACCAGTCAAAAATCAAACCATGTGCCTGAGAGCATTGTCCAAATGCTTCTGGAATTCTGACAAGCTTGCTGTGGTGACCAATTCCATGGGGAGCCTGTTCTAGTGTCCAGCCACCCTCTCAGTAAAGAACCTTTTCATAACATCCAATCTGATCCTCCCCTGTTGCAGCTTCAAGCTGTTCCCTCAGATCCTGTCACCATCCCCAGAGAACAGAGCTCAGCACCTGTCCCTCTGCTCCCCTTGTGGGGAAGCTGCAGGCTGTCATGAGGCCTCCCCTCAGCCTCCTCTGCTCCAGGATGAACAAACCAAGGGACCTCAGCCACTCCTCAGACCTCTTCAACTCTAGACCTTTCACCATCTTCGTTGCCCTCCTTTGGAGGCTCTCTAATAATTATATGTCCTTCTTTTATTGTAGTGCCTAAAACTGCACACAGTGTTCGAGGTGAGGCTGCACCAGGGCAGAGTGGGGACAATTACTTCCCTCATGTAGCTAACAGTGCTGTGCTTGCTGCAACACAGGATGTGGTTGGCCCTTTTGGCTGCCAAGGCACACTGCTGACTCATGTTCAATTTCCTGACCAAAACCCCCAGATCCCTTTTTGCAGGACTGTTCTCCAGCCTCTCATCTCCCAGTCTACACATATATAGGTTGGCCGTTCCCCAGTGCAGAATCCAGCACTTGCTTTTGCTAAACTTCATGTTACTGATGATTGCCTAGCCCTGTAGTTTGTCAAGATCTCTCTGTAAGGCTTCTACCCTCAAAGGAGTCAGGAGATCTTCCCAATTTAGTGTCATCCACAAACTTAGTCCCACAAGTCCTCCATCCAAGTCATTCATGAAAACAATGAGAACTGGCCCTAAAACAGAGCCCTGAGGAACCCCACTAGTGACTGGCAGCCAGCCTAATGTAACTCCATTTTCTATAACCTTTTGAGCCCAAGACCTCAGCCAATTGCTCACCCATTTTATCATGTATCTGACTAGCCGTATGCTGGACATTTTGTCCAGAAGGATACTGTAAGAAACAGTATCAAAAGATTTACGAAATCTAAAAAGATTATATCACCTTAACTAGGTGAGTGACCTTGACATAAAAGGAAATTAAGACTTTCCCCCCATGAACTTACATTGGCTGTGACCAATGACTGCATTGTTTTCCAAGTGTTTTTCAATAACCTCCATTATAATCTTCTCCATAATTTTACAAAGCACTGAAGAACAAATTCTTAGGTGGGAAGCATGGCTATCTAGGAAGTACAGGCACACTAGGAAGTAAGAATTTTCAATGTTCTTTATAGTTTCTTTGTGATTGCCAGTTCCATTTTTCTTGCAGAAAGAATATGCAAGTACAGAATATTAGTTTCCCCAAAACACAGCCTTTTTACTTCATTGACATTAAAATGAGAATATGGGACATTTGTTAGATTAGTCACCTGAAGACTGTTATAAAGTATTGCAGAATTACTATTGAAATCTATACGGAGACATGCATATCTTTTAATTCCTTTTCCATTATATCTGTATTATCTGAAATAAGTGAATTCCTTGATTATTATTGAACTGCTGTAGTGGAAACCATCAGTTTGCCCAAGTTTGGTAGATAAATTGCTTTATTGCATTAGAGTAATATTCTGCTTTCATATAGCTATTGCTGTGGTTTCCTGTGACAAAATCTTTTTTGATTATTATGTACACTTTAAAAGAACTAAGATAATTCCATCTCTCAGGAATTCAGATCACAGAAGCTTATTAGACCAAAAAGAAAAAGTAGCAACAATAATTGGAGGAAGACAGAATTTCAAATAGAAAATTGAATTTCCAGGTGAATTTAGACTTCAAAGACATGCTTGAGTGCAGTAGGATATCATGATATTCCCCCCTTAGTCTGACTCACTGTAATGATGGTCTCTAAGTGTTTGCATGTATATATGAGCTGTAGGGTTTCTGTTTGCCTTTTTTCTTTCTTTTTTTTTTAAGCAAAACAAAGTTATATCTCATCTCAAACCATGATAGGACTAGAAAACAGTACTATGAAGGAATGTTTTAGCTCTAGCCAGAGTTATTTATAAAAAACATAGTCAGTGCTGCTCTTCTAGGCATTTCTTAAAAGATGTATGGAAATGCTTGAAACAAAGAGGAAAACAAAAAATGTCCCCCTACAGCAAACAGAAGGGGGAAAGAAAAACTGTCAGATTTAACTACTTTGTGTAAAAAGGTGATTGATTCTCTGTGTTGTTGGTAAGAATGACTTAAGTATGTAACAACAATTGTAAATGAATTAATATTAGCTCATTTCCATACTCAAAGCTAATGCAAAGGGTTGAAATATTTTAAATATAATACAATAACTGATGTGTGTCTAAGTCTAAATTTAACACCTCTGAAATGACAATATGCTCAAGGCATTACAGTCCAAGTTATTCACAGCTACATATGAAACAACATAATTAACCTTGCTCTTTTTAACTTATTTCAACACACACACTTTTAGCAAAAGCCTTGATTCAAAATTTCCAATTAAAAAATAATAATAATGCCTAGGTTTTGTGAAAGACTTTGCCCTTCAACAGAAAAATCTCAAGCTTAGTTCCTAACTACTGTGCAGGCTGAAGGGTGTTTTTTGTTTGTTTGTTTTTTCTTTTGTGTACACTGGGAACATCAACAGTTTAATTTAAAGCATTCTTTAAACACCTGTAGAGTGCTTAAAGTGAATGTAGCTATTTTCAAGTTGTTACCAGTATACATGAGAAAGAATTTTGCTTTCCTAACCTCCCTGAGTAAAAAATTGGAACCACTGCATGTTTGCCATCGCTGATACATTCTGCTGCTCCATTTGAGCAAGTCTGAACTTTGTGATGTCTATCTGATGATAGACAGTAATCACTAGCAGAGCATTTGAAAAAGTCATTGATGATAATCATATCATCAATGTATCAAATAGGTTTGGATTACAGTGTGCTCCTGTACAGATGTATCAATGCTCTTTTAAAATGCCTTACATAAAGCCATCTTTCCTTGAAAGACAGGTTTGTGTGCATTCGTTGCATAAAAAGTGAGGTAGGTTTTTTTGGTTGGTTGATTGGTTGGTTGGCTGGTGGTTGTTCTTTGTTTGTTTTATAAGAACTGGTCTCATAACATTTCAATTTTATATAAATATGTGGAATGCTTTATTTAAAATGCTTTATTTAAATGCTTTATTTATTTTATTTAAAAAATCATATTTTTACTGACTGTGATACCCCATGTTGAGGGTCAACAGATAGCAAACCACTTATTTCAACACCTAACTTGTTATGTTTATTTATCTTCATTAAGTGATTTGGTGTTCAGTGACAAGCTAAGTGCCACCATTGTGATTTTTCTAATTAAAAACAAAAATAATTAATTGATTTTAACATTTATTAGGAAATTGTTTTAAAACAAGTCCTTGTGATCCTTGGAAGTATGAAGAATTCAAGGGAAATTTTTGAGTTTCTGTGACATAGTATTAGCAACACAATACACATTTGAAAATATAGGACTATTCATCAAATTGGAAGTGCAGAGAATATTTTTGTCCATGGCACAGGGATTTGGCAGTAGTTAACCAAGCCTTACAGTGATGTCTCCCATAACAATTCCCATGCAATTATATTTCATATTATTAGTTTATCTGGACTAAACAATGAACACTTAGACCCAGAAATCAAAAAGATGTGCCTTTTCTCAAGTTATGTTTGCTTTCCTAGATCCAAGAAGTGGTACTGATGATTCATTAGTAAGATTTCCTTAGAAAAGTAGAATGTGAATGGCATGTCCATTCTTATTCCCCTTTTCACTTTATCCAGAGATGAACTTATCTTCTGGAGAGACAAAAATGATTATGGTATCACAGTACGTGTCTATCTTTTGTGTTTCTACATGGCTCTCATATGGAATTTTAGTGTGAAGTGGAAAATCTTAGATGTGATATCTAATATCCTTGCAGGGTAACCAAGAGCTAAGCCTAGAGCTGTAGAAGAGGTCTTTAGATGAAAATGGCATAAAACCTATCTTGTCCTTCACTCCAAAAAGTCACGAAGGAAAAGAAGTAATATCAATTTCTGTAAAGATTAAGCAGTTTTAGATGGCATCTTATGGACCTTTCCTGTTACTGTGCACTTCTGGTATTGCCCACTATTCTTGATTGTCTAAGTTTCTCTTATAATATTTTTTTTTGTCCCTTCCCCCCAGACCTTATTTTCTCAGTCATTTTTGATCTTCATATAAATATTACTCCCTCCATTCACATACAATTCTTATTTCCTAGTAAACTATGTTTTCTGCCACTTGTATATTAGAATATTTGATTGTGTTATTCCTCTATGTAATAGATTAAAGTACATTTCTACTACACAGTTCAAGTTACTTAGCTAAAGGTGCTTTATCCACTCTTTCTATATTAATATATGTGGGATTATATTCAACTGTTTTGTAAAATGACCTCATCATGGAACATTAGGGCACTTTAAAACCACAAAGAAGAAAACTGTAGCACTCAAAAATAATGGTTAAAACCTCTTCTTTGAGCTGTCAGGGAACTGAAACACCAGCACTTTGATATGTGGTAATGAACATTATGCCCTGATATGAATGGTGTTAAAACCATTCTATTGACTACTCTAAAAGAGGATAATTTTGTTAAAAAAAAAAAAAAAAAAAAAAAAAGAGGAGGAGACATTGTACATGAAAGCATGGGGAAAATCAAAGAAATTATGCCCCAGAAAATATGTTAGGGTGAACTTCACCTTTCTCTTGTCCAGCGAAAAAAAAATAACTGAGCTGTGTAACTTTCCAAAGTTAAACAAGACTTACATGATTTTTAACTATTTGTTTTGATCCATTCTTGCACATACACTGTAAATCTATCTGTTCATTTTCATCTGCAAGAAGTGTTTCAGGACTCTACATTCATGATGTAGTACGTATAGTAAGGCACAAGATAATTGAAAGCTCTCATTCCTGAAATTATAGAATCATAGAATCACCTAGGTTGGAAAATAGGTTAGGAAAGAAGATTTAAAAACATAGGTTCAAAACCTAATCACAACATAGGCAAAGTGAGTATATTCACAGTCTGATTTAGTATGATATCAGGATATGCAAATAAGATGGGCACATCATCTTTGCTGCAGGTGTGTTTTGTTAGCAGTTATGGGATGTAATCAGTACGATGTTTTTTTGTGCTCTATGTTTCTATATTATTTTTTTTGTAGTATCTAGACCTGGAATTTAATTTTTCCAGATTGCTTTACTGGAGCATCATTTGTTTTTCCCTTGTCCATTTACATCAGTGCAGATGTTGAAAACCTATTGTCGTGGTTTAACCCGGCTGGCAGCTAAATACCACGCAGCCGTTCGCTCACCCTCCCCCCTCCCTCTCTGGGACGGGGGAGAGAAATGGAAAGTGAAGCCCGTGAGTTGAGATAAAGACAGTTTAATAAGACAGGAAAATAATAATAACAAAATAATAATAACAATAATAACAATAATGTTACAATGGTGATAATAGGAAAGTAATAATAATATGTACAAACAAGTGATGCACAATGCAATTGCTCACCACCCGCTGACTGATGCCCAGCCTAACCCCGAGCAGTCCGGCCCCCTCCCCCCGGCTAGCCACCCCTATATATTGTTTAGCATGACGTCAGATGGTATGAAATACCCCTTTGGCTAGTTTGGGTCACCTGTCCTGGGTCTGTCCCCTCCCAGCTCTTACTGCACCCCCAGCCTGCCTGTTGGCAGGACAGAGCAAAAGGCTGAGATGTCCTTGGCTTGGTATAAGCACTGCTCTGCAACAATTAAAACATCGGGGTGTTATCAGCACTCTTCTCATCCTAAGCCAAAACACAGCATTCCACCAGCTACTAGGAAGAAAATTAATTCTGTTCTAACTGAAACCAGGACACCTATAGTCAAGGAGCCAGATTTCCTACATAATTATAAAATGGTATTATACAGATCCATTCTTTTACAAGTAGAGTGCATTTTCTGTGTATATTACTGGGAAAGTTTTAAGAAAGCTCAAAAATAATGTTTAGGAAGTTAGATGAAAGAAGGACTCTTACTTTCACAGGTAATATAGACCACAGATTATCATCGAATCAAATTTATCTGAGTAAGAATTGAATACAGATGATAGTTTGCTTCCAATTACCAAAGTATCATAGCTTTACATATAATTTTGCAGATGTGTAATGATATTCTTTGATAGCGTATATTTTGACATGGCACCTATCCTGTCTAGTTTCAGGAGCTTGTAAGATAAAATTTTTAGTCAGATGTACTAATGCAATTTTTTTCAAAGTGAATCCATGTGTATAGCCTAACAGCCTATATGCTTGTATCCTATTGTACAAGACAGGAAGTTTTTCCCTTTAGGCTATAGTAGGGACTTTATGCTATAGTCCATACCTATTCCTGCTTAGTGCTTATCCTTAAGAATCAGAACAACCATTTCCATTTCATTACTGCCCAAGCAGCCTGCTGAGTCAGAGCACACTACTGATTTTTCTGACTATTTTTCTCAAAAGCAAAAGTGAGAACTCAGCTTCTGGAAGTCTGTACTCATGCAAGAAACAATGAAAAAGCCTTACATTAAAAAAAATATTGGGATAGTGGACACTATGGTTAGAGTTGTTGACATACTCTGGGGCAGTATGCAACTACTTTAAATTATATATGCAGCTAGCTTAGCAGTTGTGCAAAAAAATGTATCTGTTTCATATATGCAGAAAATATTCATAAGAGTAATAATATGTTAAGAGGGTGTGACATCTTTGCACCATTTCAGAAATTTAAATAAATTTCATCATAAACTTAAAAATACACTATTTTCAGCAGAGAATGGAAAAAAAAAAATCTTAACTGGGTAAATGGTCCGCCATTAGTGAGACAACAGATGGTAAGCTCCATTTGAAAAGCTTAATCAACTGAAGTCTTAAATGAAAATAAGTAAATTAATAAAACTAAGCACATCTGATGCAAACATAGCATTAATAATGATGAGAGAAAAAGTAAAACAGGATTTGTAAGACCCACTTGTTAATATTTAAAAAAAAAAAAAAAAAAGCAAGATACAAACAATATAGCCTGGTAAACACAGAGGCAGGTGCTTAGTAAACTAAGTAAGAATAACAATATTCATCCTGAAATAAAACATCACTTTCCATTTGAGGTACTACTAGGTAAAAGACAAGAGTAAACACATTCCACAAAACACTGGAAGCAAGGAAGAATGGATGGTTGATTTCACTGTTTTCTGTTGTTTGTATGTTTAAAAAGTATCATTATAAATCACTAAAACCACTACTGAAAAGGTGTGGGAAACCCAGACTTTTTTTTTATTTCTCTGTGTAAGCAGTTTTGAGCATATACTGGCCAGACTCCTGGCTATAGTCACAAAAGAAGTGCCTCATTGCACTTTCTTTTTTTTTTCCCCCCTTGGTTGAAGCTGTTACATCTTTCAGAATTAAAAGAAAAAAAAAAAAAAAAAGAAAAAAAAAAAACACACTTCTTCATACACACTTCTTCACACACACTTCTTGTGTTCTTCACAAACACACTGGGGTTATGAACCTATAGAGCATTAGATTGTTAGAGTACACTTGTGTTATATTATGCCACATTTTTTTGTTGTTTCATCAATTGAAAAGCTCTGTATACCACGTGCCTACTTAGGTGTGCCTACTTAGGTGAGATACAGCATACAAACCTGGGTAGTGTGCAATTATTATATTAATGGATTTGGAATGGAAATGAAATGTGTCTGTCTCTAGGCTTCTAGAAGAAAAGAAAAGCCCAAGTAAAAGGGAGTAACTAACTAGTCAATTAAGAAAAAATATATATAAATAAAATTATTATTTATAATAATTAAAGAAAATTTAATTAAATTAATTAAATAAAAAATCCAGTGGTAAGATGGTCTCTATTTTTAAAATTGTTTCAGACCAGATAAAGTTAAATTATAAAAAACAAATGTCTCTTGAAATTGGAGGGAAACTGGGAAGTCTGGCACAGTGCTTGCATTTATCTGTAAAAAGGAAAAATAAACGTGCTAAAAGGCTCTTTTATCATTCAAAATAACCTTGGTATCAAATCAGCACTTTCGCTGCACATTTTAAAATACAATCAGGAAATTACCTAGATCTCTTGCATGGAACTTTGATTTGGAATTTATCTTTTCTGAATACTTGGGTACATTTGAGGTACCTAAAACAGTAATTTATCGCTTAGAAACTGTTCCTATAAATAGCAAAATATTTTATTAAAAACCAAATTCACGTACAGATCTTATTTTTCTTAGTAAAGTTGGGTATTTAGTAATATGGAACAATACTTGCAACTGCTCTTCAAGCTAGTATACTAACTTACAGCTCATATTTGAAAACATAGATATTTTTAAGTCTCATAACATTTTGTTTTCCTTAAAAAAAAAAAATCCATAAAACCAACTTATTTTCTGACATTCTTAAGATATAATAGCCATTTCTATTCCAAATTGCTGTGCAAATTTATAATAAAGAGCAGATATATATTATTTTGTAAATATACAATTTTTCTCTGTTCTTATATTTGGGAAAAATGTTTTCAAAAAAAAAAACAACAAAACTGTTGAGCACGTTGTTGGATTCTGTTCTTCAGGATAATTTCCATTTGTTATAATTACCAAAATATTGTTCCAAATATTGCTCAATATTATTGTACCTAGATTCATCTGATCACAGTTTTAAAGTCTGATCTCATCTGGCAAGGAATTCTATATGACCTCAAAGGAAACCTTTTCTAGGTGCAGGTAGATTAGGAAAATATTTAATTATGTGTTTTAGATCATTCATTCTCTGAAAATAAATGATACTCAGTTCTAGAACTAGCAAATGCCACACAAGAAATATGGTGAATACATTTCTACTTTGGGGCTAGACAGTGCCCAAAGTAGAAAAAAATATTGAGACTTATTGAAAAAATTCAATATCTCATTTTGTTTCTCCTTAATATCTCTTTCTGTGTATAAGTAATCATAAGAAAATTATCACTAAACAAAGAATTTGTCTTGTTCCTCATATCTATACATTAAGTTTAGGGATGTTGAGAAACATTAGAACAGAAATCTTCATGACTGAAATACCATTAATTCCTGGGGAAAAAAAAAAAAAAAATCTGTTCTGTGAACTTCACATAGGTGTGCAGTTTACTAGCAGTCATAAATAACACACCTGTTGATGCGATTACGAGGGCCCGTATGTAGGTATATTTTCTCTCCATGCATCTGTTTGTGAGAAAAATAATAATATCTGGATGTTGTTGGTTTTTGTTTGTTTGTTTGTTGTTTTTTGTTTTTCGTTTTTCAATGTAAAATATGGTTAAAGTCCTACCATGGGACTCCTTCCTATCAAAGAGCTGCAATTTCCACTGGGGACTAATTTAGGTCTAGTTTGAAGTCTGACTGACTTTGGATTATGGCTCTTGAAGAGTTAATTAGAGAACACCAGAGATATTCTCCTCTCTTATTTAGATAACAATTTGACATGTTTATAAATTCATGAGCAGAAATTGCTCTCCAAATATGCACAATATCCTATTTTTCATTCAGCGCTGTTTCCATTTTCCAGTGCCCTGTCTGACTTTGCTCATAGGTTGGAAAGTAGTGTGATGCATCATTTATGTTGTCTTCCACCTTTATTGACTGATGGCCTCCTTTGCTGTCAATCATTTCATTACAATCTGTCAAAAATAATGTGAAAAAAAAATAGTTACTGATATGACTAAAGTGCATTCACCTGTAAACAAGTGCTTGAGACAGAAATCGGAAAGAATGGTTAGCTAGGGTCATTTCAGTTATGGCAAAGACATAAATGGAAGTTAGATGCTAGTATTTAATTTACAAAGTACTGAGAATTCCTTTTTTAGTTGGAAGAGAGAAGAGCATTATCAATAATTATTAAGAGGTTGTTATTCTTTTGAAAGAGATGCAGTTTAATAGCGTGTTTTCACAGTTCTATGCAAAAGGTATTCCTGAAAGGTAGTTATTTGACCTAATCATAATTTCCTATCTCTTCCTCAATTCCAGATATACTATAACAAAACACCAACTAACCCATAGTGGATAAATGTTAGCAGATAGCAAGTTCAAGGCTGCTCCTCAAGGAAAGAATACAAAGCTGACAGTGACCACAGCATACTGTACTCACTGACCAGCAGTACCTCAGCTAAGTGAACTAGGTGAGAGTCAACAGGCTCCATCAACAGTCCTAGATAAGGGGAGTAATCCAGGGTCCATTCAGGGTTTTAGTTAGGATCAGCAGGAGACTCTACTGGAGGAAAGGCTACAATGTGGGTCAAAGGTTCACCAAGGAGGCAGGGCCAGAAAAAGAACTGGAGGCAGGCACACCTATGATGTAACACAGGCCAGGTCTGGAAGCCTAGACCCAAGCTTCAAGTGAGACTAGTCAGGGCCTCAGGGCCATTCAGAGACCAAAAGCTTGATGTTAAAGCAAAGTTACATCAGGCTTCTCTCTGTGGTGCGGTGTAAAGCTATACTGAGCTAGTGGATCTGTTTTGTGCAAGGATATACATGTATTATAGTGTTATGAAAGCACAACACTTAGGTCTATTCAGGCATATCTTAGGATGTAATTTTAGTTGTATGTTTTTAACTACCTGTTTATCACTGCATTGTGATTTAAACTTTCTTGTCTGTTCTTGTACTTTATACTATTATACCTTTACTGACTGTGGAGTGTAATAGGTCATGTATTTCACCAAGTGAGGTTGGTCACTGAAAAAGGTTGGTAGAATTGTCAGGGGGTAAAGCACATGGATCGCTTAATAACTTACATTGGAAAGGACCTCTGGGATTTATCCATCTGCTCAAACAAATCTACTTAGGTCAGGTTGCCCAGGAACATCTCATATAGTGTCTTAAAAATCTCCAGTGATGAAGATTCAACATTCTGGGCAGCTGTTGCAGTATTTGTTGTTAACAGTAAAATAAATAAAACTAATATTTATTTGGAATTTCCATCACAAGATGTTCCATGTTGTGTCCATTGCTTCTCATCTTATCCTTGTGCATCTTTTAGAAGGGCCTAGCTCTGTCTTCTCTATCATAATTCTGTATCCTACTTGCAGGCAACACATGCTTCCCCTCAACCTTCTAGACTGTACAAATGCAGTTCTGTCAGCCTCTTCCATGTGCTCTGTCTTTTTGGCCATTTTGGTGGCCTCCCACTGGAGTTACTCCAGTATGTTAATATCTTTCTTATACTAGGGAGTCCCAAACCAGACAGAGTACAAAGATGTAATTTGACAAGTGCTGAAGAAAAAGCAAGAATCAATTCCCTGCTGACCATGTTTCTACTAGTATAGTGAAGGATGCAGCTGACCTTTTTGTTGCAGCAAGGGTTCACACCTTATATGTGAGGGGTCACCAGGACCCCTCCTCTCTTATTCTCTACAGAGCTATTTTCTAGAAGTACGTATAGAAGCCCTTCTTGTTGCCATTGATATCTCTTACCAAATTCAACTTCAGGTGGGCTACATCCACTGAGTCACACTGACGTCCAGTATGTATAGAACATAACTGGCAGATAAGGGAATGATGATACAGAAAGCTAATGAATAGAAGAGAAGATAATGTTTTCTTCCCACCAAGTATTGATATTTAATCTGTATGAAGACTCAAGAGTGGGTTATCAAAATACAGGCTTTTAATTTCCACATTGACAAAGGTTTGTAAATGAAAGGTAGATGTTATTGAGCTGATTATAACTTGTCTGCATGTTTGCTCATCCTTAATGGGAGTCATGAGGTACAGTTGTGAATGCTGTTATACAAGAGGTATCACAGAGAGATTTTCAGAACCAATTGAAAAAGCCAGCAGCCTGCCCTGGAGTCCTGAGGTACTGAAGTCCAAGAGTTCAGTAGTCATTGAAAGTTTTTTGTTTCGCCCTTCTCTGAAGATAAATAAAAGTAGGTAAAAGAACAAGGTCAAGCTGTTGGTATTATTTTTGGTGACTTGCAATGGAATATATTACAAAGAATCAGCTGTTCCAGCTTAATGTGAGATTTCTTATGGAAAAGGTGGCAGGTTGGAATGGCATAAACATGCAGGCTCCTACAATGCAAAACTGGCTAGGATTATGTATCCTGGGCAATGACTCCTGGTGGTGAATGCAGTGCTGGAAAATTGATGTTATTTTCAGGTTACTACAGGCCTCATTTCTCCCTTTGCTCCTACTGAGAGTACTCAGTTCACCTGGTTTTGTAACTTCTTAATCTGTATTTTCATAACTAATCGTCATCTCTTTCTACTTTTTAATGGCAATCATACCACCATAGAAGTCACTCCATTAAGCAACCCTGCTAATTAATTTTCCCTGTAGACTTGCTGGGCTCTCACACTGAAATCACATCTGCCATCAGCTATGCTAAGATGCCAACTGAATAGAGGGAGAAATCACAAGGAAGTGCCTAGAACTTGGGACTGGCATAAAAATAAGACAGAGAAAAGGAGATCCAGACTGACCTATTGTTCATTTTGGCCTATTGGCCTTTTGTTCATTAAAGGTCAATAGCATATTAAAATCACACTTGTCAAAATGTTAATGTATGTTAATGTGGGATTTGGTGTCCATCCCCCCCCACTGTTCCTCTGTAATGCGCAAACTCAATAGAGATAAGTTAGGTGAGCTGTAATAGCCAATCAAAAGTAGCCAAAGAGATAAGTTTTCACATTTGCTGTGTATAAATAATTGTGATTCAAGTCAGAGGTATGCTTGCTTTGTGAAAGATTGCCAAGCACCTGACTCTGCAGAGTTATATAATAAGTATTTAACTAAAAGACCTTCATATGGATTCCAACTCTGTGTGCTTATTGACACAGTGCACTGAGCAGAAACCTATGGACAACATGAGAACCATCTGTTCCTTTTGAATAAAATGAAGCTTATGAGGAAAAAAAAAAAAAAAAAAAAAAAAGGTATTCTGTAAACTTGGTCAGACAACTAAGCCATGTCTTGCAAACAGGTAAAATGTGGCTTGTACTATAAAGGTCAGCATTTAGACAAACACAGGCAAGATTACTGGATACAGAAGCACACCTGAGTAAAGTAAAAAGAAACTGAGATCTTGTGTTAACAAGTGGAAAAAAGTAAAATTTGCTTACAGCTAAGTGGTGACAAAGGCACGCTGTTGCAATGTTCAGTGTGCATCCAAAGGAATACACTGTGTATTATTAGATGAGAATTGTGACTGCATAGACATAAAAGCTTATCACTGTTGCTGAGTGTAGCATTTTATTTATTTTATTTTTTGCTTTTTTTTTTCCTTTCTGTTCTGGGTGATAATTATGGTATCAGTTTCTTTTCCACAAACTGTTATTTTTACACTTGATTCCATTGCCAGAATGTTATTGTTTTACCAAACAAGAGCAGTAATGAAAAGGGCATATTTGCTATTCCAGTTTTTATAATTTTTCTCATAAAAAGTGCTGGTCATTGGGGTTCCATTGGAAAGGGATTTAAAAAATAGTTTCACACACAATTACGAAAATCTATGAATTACCTCACATTCCCATGTGAGAGTAAAGTAAGATAAAGAAACAGAAATTCAATACTTCATATGTATTTGAGTTCTGAATTAGTTGGACAGGAAATGGACATTGTCTTCCTGTTTTTACTACAGAAGTGAATATTCTATTCATGGGAAAGCATCTGTGATTATAGCACTGTTCTTCAATTTACCTTCAAATCACCTCCCTATCATTAATCTAAAGTATATTTTTTCTCTTAATGGTTCATTTCCTAAGCTGTAAAATGGGAATAGTACTATTTTACAATGCAGGGGTTTTATGTCAAATGCTCAAATAAAAAGGTAGTATATAATTATCTTATGTAAATGCCAGAGAAGAGATATAAATGAATGTAGAGAGATACGTCTAGTCTATAACCATCTAATCACAGAATCTGGAAAAAAAAAAATCAACATGAAAATAGGAAACAGTTGTTTAGGTGATGCACACAGCTATTATTATGACTAATAAGATGAGGTTTTTAAAAGGAGCATTTAAGGTAAATATCAATAAAAGCTGCATGAGAATGAGACTGTAGTGTGGTTTATTTTCAGATAATGCCAATGGAAAGATATGTTAAAGAATTTAATAAAAAAAAATGCTGAAAATAAATCATTGTGTTGCATTATTTGATTGGATAGCAAATGGTAAATCTCTTTATAATTCGAATTGCTATGTGTTTTTTTTGTCTCATTCTGAGAGAGAAAAAAAAAAGGAGGAGGGGGAAGGATTTGTTGCAACTTTTGCCGCTTGCTACTATGACATACTTTGATTAAAAATGACCAAGAGCACTATGCCTATGTACTCAAAATTAATCTTAAAACTGGAATGTTTTAATCATAATAAAGCATTAATTATTTTTATTCATTTATTTTATTATTTATTTATTTATATTTTTATTATTTTTTTGCTTCAATTATTTTTATGCTTTTATTTTGCCTTTTTTATTTTTTTTATTTTGCTTTAATTTGCTTTAATTATGTTAATGTTTTATTGGGGTTTATGAATTCATGAATGCTGTGTGAAATGATCTGAGAATTTCATTGAAGCCTTCTCCATTAAAACCTTCAGCCATGTAAAAAATACTTTAACTTTGCATTTTAATCCTAACGATACACAAATTTGTTGTTATGGTTATTTTATGTAACTGGTTGCAATGAAGAATATGGACCTTCTATTTAATTACTATTCAGTGAAACCATTTGTGTTTTACAATGAAAAGGGAAAAGTATCTATAATAATCAAAGTATCAGAACCTATAGTTTCCTTGTAGTATATGGTCACTTAAATATATGCAATTCATATTTATATAGTAACATTTATATGAGTTTCACAGCATTCTTCACAAATAAATCATACAGGAAGAGTAATATATCTCAAATAAAGTCATTTTCAAGATGACATGTTGCCATTTTGCTTATTAAAATGTTCCAAAAGTCAGCAGAGTGAATATTTGCTGGAAGCAAGCACTATATCCATGATGCCAGCAGAGAAATGCTGTTTCAAATCATTATTTTCTTTATTCAGTGATGGAAGTAACAAATCAAAGAGTACACCAACTGAGATAAAAATAAGTCATAAGAATTACTGAAAACAAAATAATAGTGATAATAAAATATGAAAATAATGAAAGCAAAATTTGGCATTGTGTGAAAATCACTGTGTCTCTTTTGTCTTCTTAACAACTGTATTATCTGATTTCACATAGCCACACCTTCATTTTTGGCAGTAGATGAACACTCTTTTGTTCTAAACCTCAGTGTCTTAACATTGAACAGAAGTACAGAATCTTGCTACCAAAAAGATGATACAGTGTGGATATTGAGTATTTATCAAACGAGACTTTAGGGGGCTGGGTCGGTTAGTGGATGGAGCGGGAGTGCAGGTGGTGTTTTCGTCCATCCCTACGGTGGCAGGGAGGGGGTTCAGAGAGAACACGGAAAGCCCATCTGTTAAACACGTGGCTCCGGGACTGGTGCCAACGTAGAAATCTTGGGTTTTTCGATCATGAGGCACTTTACTCAGCACCTGGCCTGATGGCCGCAGACAGGTCCCTATCTTTTAGGGGAAAAAGGATCCTGGGCCAGGAGCTGGCAGGGCTCATTGAGAGGGCTTTAAACTAGGTAGGAAGGGGGATGGGGCTGAAGCTAGGATTGTTGGGGCTGTGCCAGGGGGAACAATGGCAAGGCCAGAGGATAAGGCAATGGCCCAGCTGAAGTGCATCTACACCAATGCACGCAGCATGGGTAACAAACAGGAGAAGCTGGAAGCCATCGTGCAGCAGGCAGGCTACGACTTGGTTGCCATCACGGAGACGTGGTGGGACCAGTCTCATGACTGGAGTGCTGCAATGCCTGGCTATAAGCTCTTCAGAAGGGACAGGCAGCACAGAAGGGGTGGTGGTGTGGCTCTCTATATTAGAGAGTCTTTCGAGGTTGTAGAACTTGAGGCTGGGAATGACAAGGTCGAGTCCCTTTGGGTTAGGATCGGCAAGGACAACAAGGCTAGTGTCCTGGTCGGGGTCTGCTACAGACCGCCGAACCAGGATGAGGAGACGGATGAGGAGATCTACAGGCAGCTGACAGAAGTTGTGAAATCTTCAGCGCTTGTTCTCGTGGGGGACTTCAACTTCCCTGACTTATCCTGGAAGCACAACACAGCCCTGAGAAAGCAGTCTAGGAGGTTTCTGGAGAGCGTGGAAGATAGCTTCCTGACGCAGCTGGTTAGTGAAACTACCAGGGGTGGTGCCTCGCTATACCTTCTCTTCACAAACAGAGAAGGACTGGTGGAGGATGTGATTGTCGGGAGCTGTCTTGGGCAGAGTGATCACAAAATGGTGGAGTTCACTATTCTTGGAGAGGCCAGGAAGGGAACCAGTAAAACCGCTGTATTGGACTTTCGGAGGGCTGACTTTGAGCTGCTCAGGACACTGGTTGGTGGAGTCCCTTGGGAGGCGGTTCTGAAGGGCAGAGGAGTCCAGGAAGGCTGGGTGCTCTTCAAGAGGGAAGTCTTAATGGCGCAGGAACGGTCTGTCCCCACGTGCCCAAAGATGAGCTGGCGGGGAAGAAGACCAGCCTGGCTCAACAGAGAATTGTGGCTTGATCTTAGGAGAAAAAAGAGGGTTTATAATCTTTGGAAATGTGGGCAGGCCACTAGGGAGGACTTTAAGGAGGTAGCGAGGCTGTGCAGGGACAAAATTAGGAAGGCCAAAGCTCATCTGGAGCTCAATCTGGCTACTGCCGTTAAAGATAACAAAAAACGTTTCTATAAATACATCAACACAAAAAGGAGGACTAAGGAGAATCTCCATCCTTTACTGGATGCGGGGGGAAACTTAGTTACAAGAGATGAGGAAAAGGCGGAGGTGCTCAATGCCTTCTTTGCCTCAGTCTTTAGCAGCAATACCGGTTGTTCTCTGGATACTCAGTACCCTGAGCTGGTGGAATGGGGTGGGGAGCAGGATGTGGCCCTCACTATCCATGAAGAACTGGTTGGTGACCTGCTACGGCACTTGGATGTGCACAAGTCGATGGGGCTGGATGGGATCCACCCAAGGGTACTGAGAGAACTGGCAGAGGAGCTGGCCAAGCCACTGTCCATCATTTATCAGCAGTCCTGGCAATCAGGGGAAGTCCCAGTTGACTGGCGGCTAGCAAATGTGACACCCATCTACAAGAAGGGCCGGAGGGCAGACCCGGGAAACTACAGGCCTGTCAGTTTGACCTCAGTGCCAGGGAAGCTCATGGAGCAGATCCTCTTGAGAGTCATCACGCAGCACTTGCAGGGCAAGCAGGTGATCAGGCCTAGTCAGCATGGGTTTATGAAAGGTAGATCCTGCTTGACGAACCTGATCTCCTTCTATGACAAAGTGACGTGCTGGGTGGACGAGGGAAAGGCTGTGGATGTGGTCTACCTTGACTTCAGCAAGACTTTTGACACCATCTCCCACAGTATTCTCCTCAAGAAACTGGCTGCTCTTGGCTTGGACTGGCGCACACTTCATTGGGTTAGAAACTGGCTGGATAGCTGGGCCCAAAGAGTCGTGGTGAATGGAGTCAAGTCCAGTTGGAGGCCAGTCACTAGTGGCGTCCCCCAGGGCTCGGTGCTGGGGCCGGTCCTCTTTAATATCTTCATCAATGATCTGGACAAGGGCATTGAGTTCACCCTCAGTAAGTTTGCAGATGACACCAAGTTAGGTGCGTGTGTCGATCTGCTTGAGGGTAGGAAAGCTCTGCAGGAGGATCTGGATAGGCTGCACCGATGGGCTGAGGTCAACTGCATGAAGTTCAACAAGGCCAAGTGCCGGGTCCTGCACCTGGGGCGCAATAACCCCAAGCAGAGCTACAGGCTGGGAGAGGAATGGTTGGAGAGCTGCCAGGCAGAGAAGGACCTGGGAGTGATGGTGGATAGTCGGCTGAATATGAGCCAGCAGTGTGCTCAGGTGGCCAAGAAGGCCAACGGCATCCTGGCTTGTATCAGGAACAGTGTGACCAGCAGGGCTAGGGAGGTGATCGTCCCCCTGTACTCAGCTCTGGTGAGGCCGCACCTCGAGTACTGTGTTCAGTTTTGGGCCCCTCGCTACAAGAAGGACATCGAGGTGCTTGAGCGGGTGCAGAGAAGGGCGACGAAGCTGGTGAGGGGCCTGGAGAACAAGTCCTACGAGGAGCGGCTGAGGGAGCTGGGCTTGTTCAGCCTGGAGAAGAGGAGGTTCAGGGGTGACCTTATCGCTCTCTACAGGTACCTCAAGGGAGGCTGTAGTGAGGTGGGGGTTGGCCTGTTCTCCCACGTGCCTGGTGACAGGACGAGGGGGAATGGGCTTAAGTTGAGCCAGGGGAGTTTTAGGTTAGATGTTAGGAAGAACTTCTTCACTGAAAGGGTTGTTAGGCATTGGAACAGGCTGCCCAGGGAAGTGGTGGAGTCACCATCCCTGGAAGTCTTCAAAAGAGGTTTAGATGTAGAGCTTAGGGATATGGTTTAGTGGGGACTGCTAGCGTTAGGTCAGAGGTTGGACTCGATGATCTTGAGGTCTCTTCCAACCTAGAAATTCTGTGATTCTGTGATTCTGTGATTCTGTGAAGCTTACTATTCTATCTACGTTAAAATTGAGATTTAAATTCTGTATCTTCCATTGTACTGAAGTCTTCAAATTTGACTTTGTCTAGGAACACGGGGTTTGATCTGTTTTGTGGCTCGTCACTAATGGTATTCCACAGGACACAGCACTGGGGCTGGTTTTTTTTAACATTTTTATCAGTAATCTGTATCTCGGGATCAAACGAGCCTTCAGTGAATTCACAGACAATACCAAGTTAGGCAGGATTGCTGATCTTCTTGAAAGTAGGAAGTCTATGAAGACGAATCTGGATAGGCTAGATTGATGAGCTGTGTCCAGGCTCATGACATTCAAAACTAACTGCCAGATGCTGCACTTGGGTCACAACAACCTGATTCAGTGGTATAGAATTGTGGAAGAGTGGTTGGAGAGTTGCCTGGCAGAAAAGGACCTGGGTGTGCTGGTCAACAGCCCCCTAACATGAGCCAGCAGTGTGCCCAGCAGTGTGCCCACAAGGCTAAGAAGGCTAGTGGCATCCTGGCATGCATCAGAAGTGGCATGGCCAGCAGGACTAGGGAAGTGATTGTACTTGGCTCTGGTGAGACTATACCTCAAATATTGTGTTCAGTTCTGGGCTCCTCAATATAAGAAGGCTGTTGAGTTGCTCAAGTGTATGCAGTGAAGAGCAACAAAGCTAGTGAAGGGACTAGAAAACAAGATTTATGAAGTAACTGGGGCTGCTTAGTCTGGAGAAAAGGAGGTTGATGGGAGACCTCATAGCTTCCTACACCTATCTGAAAGGAGGTTGCAACAAATAGTTATAGCTAGGATGAAACTATGAAAACTTTGTTTGAATTCAGGGTAAGCTTAAAGGATAGTGTTTTTTTGTTGTTGTTATTTGTTTTGTTTTGGTTTGGTTTTGGTTTTTAAGCTATTTTTAAAATCAGGCATGCAAGGTCATATAAAGAATCAACCCCTCATCCTTTCAGAGAGAAGAAATAGAGGTGGTGATCTCCAGCAGGAAGATGGGGAAAGGTCCGTTTTACTTTCTCCAGTATCATGGGAATGTATATGTAAAAAATGTATGTATACTGAAGTTAACTTGTACCCCTAAGAGAAAACTATTTCTGATGTCAGAGTGGCTAAACTGAACAATGTCAGACTCTGGGGAAATTCTTCAAGAGATTGTTCAGGTAACTAACTGGTTGGTTACCAGAGGAAGAAGAAGGAAACATTTGATGCCTGGCTGATAAGAGGAAGGGTTCAGATACATCAAAAACTGGAGACACTTCTAGGATGGAGGGTTGTATGGGAGAGATGTATTTCACCTAAATCATAGACTACGCTGCTGGGATTAATGTCAAGGAAATCCAGACTGAGATTTTGAATGAAAGAGTGGAAGAAAGCTGACAAATACAGAACAGCAGAGAGCTGAAGATGACACAACTATTATGGATGAAGTTATGGAAATTCCGTTAGTCTCAGTGAAGCGTAGAGCACAGGATATTGTTAGGATAACAGAGAATATAATTTTAACAGGAGGCAAAGGAACAAACAAACAAAACTGTACATTAAAAATAGAAAGTCTAAGGTGTCAGATGAAGATAAAAGTCTAGCTTAAATGAAAATATAAATCTAGAAGACATACTAGAAATTTGGCAGAAGGACAATCAGATCAGCTAGGGATCATACAATGTAGTAAAATGCAACAATCAAGTGAACAACAACAATGTACCAAGTTCAAACGATATGCATCATGAGTTCTTACCCTCTTTTTAAAATTCTCCCAGTACCTGAAGTACTTGGTAGACATGAAGGTACCTTTTAAATTGGACCCAGTTGAGATAACAAGAAATATAGGGTGCATAAGCCTGATATCTCAATACAGCAAAATAATAGAGCCCATAATAAAGTATATATTAATGAGCACATGGATCGACCTGATGATATAATGGGAAAGAGTCAACATGGAATCATGAAGGGAAATCCTGCCTCTCCTGGCTTCAGCTGGGATAGAGTTAATTTTCTTCCTAGTAGTTCGTATGGTGCTGAGTTTTGAATTTATGATGACAATAATGATGATGACACACTAATGGTTTAGTTGTTGCAGAGCAGTGCTTACACAGAGCCAAGGACTTTTCAGCTTGTTATGCTGCCCTTCCACCAAGGAGGCTGTGGGTGCACCAGAAGCTGGGAGGCGACAGAACCTAACAGACAGATAACCCAAACTGCCTGAAGAGATGTCCAGTACCATATGGGATCATGCTGAAAAACGCAAGTGGGGGATTGGCTGAGGGTGGGGGACACTGCTCAGGGACTGGCTGGGCATTGGTTGGTGGGTGATGAGCAATTGCACTGTGAACCACTTGCTTAGTATATTCTTTTATCATTACGTTTATTATTATTATTAATGTTCCTTCCTTTTCTATCCTATTAAATTGTCTTTATCTCAACCCACAATTTTTTCCTCTCTCTCTTTTTTTTGTTTTTTTTTTTTTTTCTCCAAATCTTTCCCCATCCCATAGGGAGGAGGAAGAGGAACAGCTGTGTGGTGCTTAGCTCCGTGCTGCTGGGTTGCACTGCCTCATAAACATGCAGGAGTACTTGAAATTTCAGCACATGGGTAAAGGTATTCTGGCTGATATAGCCTACCTGATCTCCCACAAAGTTTCTATCACAATTTGTCACCAGAAACTTTTAAGGAAACTACGCAGTTATAGGATAAGGGATAAAGTTCTTCATTTGTAATCAATAGGTAATGTGTAAATATTGTAATCACTGGGGAATTCTGCACATGTATCTGCTGGGCCTTGTACAATTCATTGATGTCCTGGAACAGCAAGTGATTAGTGAAGTGACAATGTTTACTGATGATAATATTTGCTGTTCCAAGCAGTAAAAATGAAGGCAGACTACGAAAAACTGCTGAAAGACCTTAGCAAGCTGAGTGAGTAGCCAATAAAATGGCAAATAAAATTAAATGTAGATAAATGTCAAGCCATGCATGTGGGAATAAGCAGTCCTACATTCACATACATCATGATGGGCCCTGAACTGACCATTATCACTCAGGAAGAAAAACATGAGTTATAATAAATGGCTATATGAAAATGTCAGCTCAATAGTGGTTAAAAAGGCAAATCAAAGCAAAGAAATACTAGAAAAGGAATAAAGAAAAAAACTGGGAACATCATATCTCTTTGTATAATTATGTAGTATCACCCCTCTCTCCTCTATTTGAAACAATTTATGAAAACTGGAAAAGGTTCAGAGAAGAGCAAGCATTATCAGAGCTATGCAACTGCTTTTTTGCATGAAAGAGTGAAATGATCTAAGGCTGTCAGGCTTGGAGAAAAAAAAAATATGAAAGAAAGAAGTTAAGATAGAGCTTTAAAAAAGTGTAAGTGAGAGGTGGGATAAGGAATCATTGTCCAGTGTAAATATAAAATGGTCTACAAATAAAAAGAGGGATTAATCAAGTTAGTAAGATTTGGGTTCAAAACAATCTAAGGGAATCAGTTCTTCACAAAGCAGCTGTAGGCTACTAAAACTGCTCCAAATGATGTTAAAAACAGAAAGGAACATGGGCTGAAAAAGAGGCTGCACAAACTCGTGGAAGCAGAGTCCAAAGACATCTACTAAGTACTTTTACAACATGACCACCACAGAAAGGTCCTGAACAGAAAATCATCAGAGAGAATATTAAGGAAAAATGTTACATACACTTGTAATTTTTTTATTCTTCCCTAGATTTCCATTTATGACCTGTTTTATTTTGGAAACAATTGAAGTAGGCATTTAGTCTGACTCAAGATGACCTTTATTATATTGTGTCCTCAGTTCTTCCAGTGACAGGCACTGCCTACGTCTATAATGGTGAATAAAACAAGATCAAGGTAAGAAGCATGGCCTCAGTGTCTACATATGCATTACAATTTTGCTCAGGTCCTTTTGGCCCTAAAACTCTAGTAATTTTCTGTGCATTTTTCTTTTTCTGTTAAAAATTCCTGATGGTTATTTGTAAGTCTAAGTCTTGTTTTCACAGAGTGAGTTGAAGTGATATCCATATGCCCCCACATTTGTGACTCGAGCATGTTAAGTAGTGCTTAATATTGTGAAGCCTGATGGGGACAGCACTATAGGAGTGTTGTCCATTCTGCCTGTTACAGTCAGGCCCAAGAAGCCTCAGTGTGCTGGTGTTCCCATATATCATCTCTGATGCTCACAGCCAAAGAGTGTAGCACTAGAAAAGGAAGACAACAGAAGCCTGGTGCTTGAGTGCAACTCCCAGCCCTCTCACTGCGCAGAGGCAAACATAGTCTCACAGAAATAGACAGTAGTGGACATTCTGCCTTTATGGAATCTGTGCCTGTAATTAAAAATGCTCAATGGTGTCTAAGCCAGAAGAGATCTGTACTGTGCCAGTATGGAATTTGATCAGTCAGATAGTTTTGCTGTAGATTACTTTTTGTAAGCAAAATTGAAGTCCATGTTATGTCAGTGGAGAGAAACACAGGTTCCTGGAAAGCTATTTAATATAAGATTTATATTTCCACCTTAGTAGCAGCAACTTTAATCTTCATAGGTGATATATACATATCAAGAATAATAATTATGAAAAAGCATTTCTCCTCATAGCTACTATCCATCTTATCTCTTAGTCCATAAGCCACTGTTCATTATTCAAGGCTGTTAAGTCAATATGTCCTGAAGGTCAAAATGCCTCTAGTAACTCTACTTTTTAGGGACAAATCACTGCTTTCACCAATATATTTTTTGTCTATAACACTACCTAATTGCTGGTCTTTTCCATTTCAGATTGCTGTTCACCTCAGATGTATTTGAACACTGAAGAGAACTGAATCAGAGATAAATGCTCCAGATACATGTGCTTTAAACTAAAGATTTTTTATATTTACCCAGCACTGTAAGCAGTGTTCGGAAAGCGGAGGTCAAACCCTTGGTTTCATTTTCACTCCATGGCTGCACTTTCCAGGATTTGAGGTTTCTTCTTCGGCATGCATCATTCTTGCTAAACTATGCAAAAAATTTTCTTCCATAGAAAGTGTGCTGTTTCCTATCCCCAACAGTTACAACAGGTATTTATAAAGACACTATTCTTTACAAGCAGCTTACAGTTTTAGTTACAGATTGTCTCCAGCAACGTAACACATGGGAGAGGTAGAATTTTTTTGTTGTTGTTGGTTTGTTTTATTAAAGTTGAAAATGTTCTGCTCTATAGATAGGAATGCAGAGATACAATATTTACACTCTTTCTGTTTATGACTCAGTGAAAGCTCCGTTGAATATCTCAGTTGAATTAGAGCATTTTGCTGATTAAAAACTTCAATCTAGAAAATAATCTTCTTCTGAAGTAACTATATTGATATGACTAACAAAATAACTTGATTAATGCTGTAGCAATGTCTACCCAAAGAAATACATAATGATTTGATACATATGACAAGCTAAAAGAATAATTTATTAACATTATATGATAATGAACCATTATCAATCTAGTGAATTGGTATAAAAAATGTTAATTTATCACAGTGTATGATCTATTCCAATGACCAAACTATGGAATAAAATAAATAAATAAATACATACAGACATACAAAAGGAGGATGGGAGGGAGAAAAAATACCTTTACATAAGTCTATAACTCATTTGATATTTAGTGTTTTTATACTAAGCATCATGGAAGCATTTGACATTCATGTAGGAACATAGTAATATAATGCTATAATGTGCTGCACTTCTGTGGGAATCCCTCAGTTTTTTCTCATTAATCAATGTGTCATAGAAACATAATGACAGGAAAGAAAGAAAAAGAGAGAGAATAAAAAATAGTATTTTTGTTGATCGGAGGAACTCAGATAAGAACTAATCTGCGTCTAAAAAAAGACTGATCAGTTCAAGGGTAAAGTCAGCCTGAACCTATATTATTATTTAGGGTTTCAAACAAAGTAATTCACACAGAATCACAGAATCACAGAATTCACAAAATTGTAGGGGTTGGAAGGGACCTCAGGAGGTCATTGGGTCCAACCCTCCTGCCAAAACAGGTTCCCTAGAGCAGGTTGCCCAGGTGGGCATCCAGACAGGCCTTGAATATCTCCAGAGAAGGAGACTCCACAATCTCCCTGGGCAGCCTGTTCCAGTGCTCCATCACCCTCACCATGAAGAAGTTCTTTCTCATGTTGGTGCGGAACTTCTTGTGCTCCATTTTGTGGCCACTGCCCCTTGTCCTGTCCCCACAAACCCCTGAAAAGAGCTTGACCAAATCCCTCTTTCTCCTGCACTTAAGATATTTGTAAACATTGATAAGATCCCCTCTCAGTCTTCCCTTCTTGAGGATGAACACACCCAGATCTCTCAGCCTTTCTTCACAGGGGAGATGCTCCAGGACCTGTATCATCTTTGTGGCCCTCCTCTGGACTCTTTCCAGGAGTTCCCTGTCTTCTTTTGTGCTGGGGAACCCAGAGCTGGACACAGTACTCTAAGTGAGGACTGACCAGGGCAGAGTAGAGGGGGAGGATCACCTTCCTTGACCTGCTGGCCATGCTCCTTTTAATGAACGTCAGGATCCCATTGGCCTTCTTGGCCACCAGTGCACACTGCTGGCTCATGGCCAGCTTGTCATCCACCAGGATCCCCAGGTCCTTCTCTGCAGAGTTCCTCTCCAGCAGGTCATTTCCCACCCATCCCCCCTCTCCCCGTCTGTACTGAGACATGTGGTTGTTCCTTCCGAGGTGCAGGACTCTACACTTGCTTTTGTTAAACTTCATTTGGTTTCTTCCTGCCCACTTCTCCATCCTGTCCAGGTCTCACTGAATGGCAGCACAGCCTTCTGGCGTGTCGGCCACTCTGCCCAGCTTTGTATCGTGGGCATACTTGCTGAGGTTGGACACTATTCCCTCATCAAGATGGTCAATGAAGATGTTGAACAAGACTGGACCCAGCACCAACCCCTGGGATTCACTTCAAATTACCATTTTTAGCCTGGTATAGATTTATGACTAAGAACAGTTATACAGGTATTATTATTCTTTTGACAAATGTGCAATTGATTGTATACATTTAAACACAGTTCCCATTCAGATCAAATAGCTAATCTAACTTTAGCACTAAGAACAAAAGAAGTAAGGGAGAGGCTAAGTTCAGTGGAACAGCAGAGCCACTTTCCAGCTCTCTAACGGATAAATGTTATTCTATTCCACCCACATGACCTCACCCACCCCCCCCCCCCCCATAAGGATCTTTCTTCTCCCAAGAAAACTGTTGAAACAAAACAGCAATATGTGAAAGACAGAGAAGACTGGGGTCCTATGAAAGAGTTGGAAAAAGAAAGATGTTCTGCAACATTCTAGACTCCTAAATTGCATTGAAGAACTTTCCAGGTGAGTTTAAATTGTAATGTCAAACACACATTTTCCTAATATAGAAATCTGCCATAAATCTTAGTCCCACTTTGTTCAAAAACTTCAGGAAATTTACCAGATTACTTTTGGTATCAAGTTTGTAGGAGATCTGAGTGTTTATTTTCAATGTTCCCATTGAGTCTCTTGACTAGAACAAAGTAATCTGGATGTTTTAATGTCAGTGTGAAAATGCTCCTTTCAATAATGCAGAAACAAAGTGAATGCTTGGATCAGAACCTATACTTGTAGATAATTATAGGCAGATACACTACTACCTATATTTTGTTTTTATCTAACTAACTTATGCTACAGAAAACCTGCCTAACAGAGGTAAAATGATGAAGTATATTGGGGAAACATTCTGTTATTGCTGCTTCTTACCTGGTAGAATTCCTGAAAGAAAGAGTCAGGTCCTTTGAGTTATATGGAAACTCACAATAATTTAATATATGCCTCAAGCTGATAGTGAAATGCAAAAAAGTAACAACCATATCAGATTTGCAACAAAACTCAGATGAAGCCTGTGGTGTTTTAATGACATTCACCGAAGTAGTTAAAGAATTAACATAGCAGTGTATAACAAATAAAAAAACTATCTTTCTTCCACTAACAAGAAAACTATGAAAAGTCTTGATGCTATACTCTCAAGACAGTTAATTTTTAACTGGTTCAAATATAATTTACAATGAATAATTTACTGTTTCAAGGACTGCATGTCTGAACATCAAAAAATCCACTGATAATAAGCTTGGCTATGTTAAAGGCATGCAAACATTGTTTATCTTTACTGACATGAATAATTCATAAGTGAACAAAAACTTTTTAAAAATCAGTTTATGGATCACAGATTTCTTTTAAATATTTT
Organism: Netta rufina; assembly: GCF_964035555.1. Taxonomy (NCBI): domain Eukaryota; kingdom Metazoa; phylum Chordata; class Aves; order Anseriformes; family Anatidae; genus Netta; species Netta rufina. The sequence goes on along the minus strand of NC_140124.1, from coordinate 82,231,312 downwards.
CAGAAAATGTTTGTTTTCTATATAGTATGACTGTGTTCTGCAAACTGCTCTTCCAATGCTTAAAGTTATTCTGAAGGATTCTGCACAAAGCATATGAAATGACAGTGAAATCTTGATATGAAATTATGGCCTTCACTAAGCTTTTTATGCTTCACTTGTGCTCAGGATTCACTGGATTTACATAGAACAAAATGTCTACTGCATCAGGTTCATTTCAATTTTGAAGGTTTACTGCTGTCTGAAATTCATGACTATAACCAGCTGCTTCACACTTCACTCAACACTGCAGCTGAGGTGTCCAGCTACTAGAAGTGGCCAAAAACAAATTCTTGTTTGCATTTCAAAAGAAAGGGAACTTTATCCTTATCTTGATTTCAGTTTGAGGCAAATCAAAAGCAGATTTTTTTCAAGATTTCCTGTACACCAGAAAAAATAGTTCAGCTACTCTTAACAAATAAATTTGTAAAGCAAATGTTAGCAATCTGAAAGCTAACGGTAGTAAATGTGAACTTCCCTGAAAAGATATAAAGTTAGGGCTCTAGAGTAACCTTTCAGGATGACATTCTAGAGCAATAGACCTAGGAAGATAATTTTATTTCAGTCTTTTTAGCAACTGGTTTGGCATGATACTCAAATAAATTATTTCCATCCTTAACAGTTCTATGACAAGATCCTCCCACAGCTGCAGTGCCTTACTGCAGTCTGTCTCTCATTTTGTTATTCCATGCAATTGGTGGTAATCACATAGATTAGCACAATGATTGCTGATGGGTAGAAATGAGATTTGGCCATGATTTGCATCACATTGCAACTGAGACATAAATTAGTGTTTAGAAAACACTGAAAAGCTAGTGAGTTTTGTTCTCTAACATCCGATTTTATATCCAAAACCATCAGATACTCACTACTAGAACATTACCTAATACATTGCTTCATGTAAAAAGGAGGAATACACTTGAGAGATTGACACAAGAAGCCTGGAAACTGAGAGATGTCCTTTTGAGCATCAAAGCCCCCTGGAGTTGCAGACGTCTCAGCCACTGGCTAATGTACTTAGCATTTGTATCTCAGAAGCATGGACACTGAAATTCTAGTAACTGTTTTCAAACTGGAAGAACTGTGTATAGCAAAAGCTCTTCAAAACTGGAGAATTTTGAAAAAAGGCTTCAAAAACTTCTGATGTGGTTGGACACTCAAATATAGAAAGTTGCTCACCTGCTCCAGTTCTGTTTCAGTCTTACAGATGATACATACGGAAGGAATGTTGGTATGGAAGAAAAGTTGCCATTTTACCATGCAGCTCTATTCATGCTGACTTGTGGAGGAATGGAACTATTTTCACAAACATGACATATGCTACTGATCTACATGGTAATGGGGCAGGTCCAGGTCCTTCTATCCCCAGAAAGAATGAAGGGAAAGACCTGCTCTTGTTCCCTTGCCACCCTCCTCCCCCACTCCCTTGCCCCATACTAGTTTTATTTGGAAAACTTCCCATCAGTTCTACTTTCTATTCATGTGTTTTGTTTATAAACATTGTTTGAAATATATGTGAGACGGAAAAAAAGATTATTTTTTTTTTTAGTGTTGTTTTTTAATTAATTTAGGAAATCATTACAACTGTACATAAACATGTTACTTAGTTATATAGTTACTTAGTTGCAGCTGCAGTGTTAATTGAGGAAAATTTAGTGTGGATAATGTAGTGCAATATGATTTATTTATTTATATATTTATCAGATTGTGCCTATTACCAAAGAGCTGAGTGGTGCAGTCGATACAAGAGAGAGAAAGGATGCCATCCAGGGGCCTGGACAGGCTGGAGAAGTGGGCTCATGAGAACCTAATGGGGTTCAACAAGGCCAAGTGCAAGGTGTTGCTCTTGGGCTGGGACAATCCCAATTTATATAGACTGGGAGAAGAAGAACTCAAGAGCAACCCTGAGGAGAAGAACTTGGGTGTCCTGATGGGTGAGAAGCTGGACATGAACCAGCAGTGCACACCTGCAGCCTGGAAGGCCAGCTATGTCCTGGGCTGCATTAAAAAAGCAGTGGCCAGCAAGGAGAGGGAGGTGATCATCCCTCTCTACTCTGTTCTTGTGAGACCCCACCTGGAATACTGCATGCAGGCCTGGGGTCACCAGAACAAGAAGGATATGGAGCTCTTGGAATGGATCCAGAGGAGGAGCACTAAGATGATCAGAGGGCTGGAGTACCTCTATTATGAAGAAAGGTTGAGAGGACCGGGCTTGTTTAGCTTGGAGAAGAGAAGGCTCCAGGGAGACCTCATTGAGGCCTTCCAGTACTTGAAGGGAACATATAAACAGGAGGGGGAACACTTGTTTACGTGTGTTGGTAGTGATAGGACAAAGGGGAATGGTTTTAAACTAAGGCAGGGGAGATTTAGGTTCGAAATTAGGAGAAAGTTTTTCACTCAAAGGGTGGTGAGGCACTGGAACAGGTTTCCCAGAGAGGTTGTGGATGCCTGGAGGCATTCAAGGCCAGGCTGGATGCAACTCTGAGCAGTCTGCTCTAGTGGTTGGCAACCCTGCCCAGAGTAGGGAGGTTGAAACAAGATGATCTTTAAAGTCCTTTTCAACCCAGGCCATTTTATGATTTTATGTTTCTATGACTATCCATAAATTTTCTAATGTTAATTAATTACAGAGAAATGGTGATAAAAAGACACTTCTCTTACTTTTATAGTGATGATTTTTGATAATGGTGATTTTTTTTTTTCTTAATATATATATATATCAAGCATGATCTGAGAGCTAATAACTGCAAGAGCAGTGGCTCTTGAAACTTTTGATCTTCAACAGTTTGGCACAATATCATAAATCATTTTTTTCCTGTAAGTAGTAATCTATTCAATGACGTGAGCTAGATGAGATTTCAAGAGGAAAGGTTATTAAAGGCAACCTGTATGCAGAGGAAATGTTAGAGGTTGCTATGGTTCTTTACAGTAAGAACTAGGTAAACACTGTCACTTTCACTTCAAGTCATATTGTATGTAGTAGATTAGAAATTATAAAGTAGAAATTATAAAATAAAAAATGGTAAGGCAAGGAACCACCTGCAGTTTGAATTCTTTATACTTTTTCAGTGTGACATAAATTAAAGCATTTCATTGCTACCATATGATTCTTTTTCTCTACTTCTTTTTGCAATTGTTCATGCTTTTTGATGGGCCAGATGATCTGATATATCATCTCCCTTATTGCTGAATGTACACCTCTAGACTTTTTAATTACCATTTATTCCCGTTCTTTGGGTACTCACTTATCTGTCTAGGTGTCTAAGCCTAAAAGCTAGATTGACAGAAACTCCATTCAGCTGATTCTTGGCCTGAAATGTTAAAGGCCTCTCACTGTTTAAACTTAAAGTCACTACCACAACAAGAAATTCTTCTTACCTGAGAGGTATTGCACCTTTCTTTTTTTGGATAGCAAATGATGTGTTTTGCTTTATCTACTTTTATTCTGTAGCTCAGTGGCTGGAAAATTTGTCCAAAATAAAGCTAAGTCTCCTTGACTGTCAAAGAAATGTTTTCACCATTAGACTATGTGGCCATGATCTTTCTTTTTTTTTTTTTTTTTTTTTTTTTTTTTTCTTTCCACATTCCTGTGTCCCAGTCACAAATTATGACATCTTCAGCAAAAGTACTGAGAGAACCTCTAGCACATAGTTCTGGATAATGGTAAAGCTGATAGGTGTCACACTTTCAGAAGGTAAGATCATATGACAGATAACTGACAATCAATCTATAAAAGTAAGAGAAGTGTCTTTGATTTTTGGCTGGAAGGATTGAGCCTTCTGATTTCTTAAAGAGGAGCCTGTGGTGCACAAGTAGAGTCAGGACAACAAAACTGAAGTTAAAGATATATTGTTCCTGCAATCTGAGACCATGTTTGCCTCTGTTTCATCTGTATCAGGTCCTGGAGTGTGAAAACAAGCCTCAGTTGCCTCATGTCATAGTGTACCATACTATGGAAACTTGATCATTATAACCAAGAAGAAGTCAGTGTCTTATTCACCCAGTTGATAAATTAACGTCCAACTAATCAAATAGAAAGGTTTGCTTCAGACATCCAGAGTTTTATCTTTCTTTTTATTTCTACCATTTGACAGTTTGATAGATGCCTCCACCTGAAGACAGAGAGAACTTGTTTTGATTACATCCAAATTTGGGTTCCATGTTACCATTCAGGTGGAGGGGTCCACGTGAATGTATTTTGCAGTTCTCTGCCATAAAAGTGAGGTGTTGCAGTCATTTCTTCACTCAGTACAAAACTAACAGATGATGGCCAGAAACTGTAAGAACATAGACTTGCTAATATGATGCCCATTTATAAGAAGAGTCATAAGGAGGACCCAGGGAACTACAGGCCTGTCAGCCTGACCTTGGTGCTGGGAAAAGTGATAGAACAGGTCTTCTTGAATGCAATCACATGACATATGCAGGACAACTGGGGGATCAGGCCCAGTCAGCATGGGTTCATGAAAGGCAAGTTCTGCCAGACCAGCCTCATCTCCTTCTATGACCTAGTGACCCGCCTAGTGGATGAGGGAAAGGCTGTTGATGTAGTCTACCTAGACTTCAGCAAGGCCTTTGACATGGTCTCCCACTGTATTTTCATGGAGAAGCTGGCAGCCCATGGCTTGGACAGGTATACTCTGCTGGGTTAAAAACTGACTGGACAGCTGGGCCCAGCAAGTGGTGATGAATAGAATAAAATCCAGCTTGTGATCGGTGGAATACCAGTGGTGTTCCTCAGGGGTCAGTGTTGGGGCCCACCCTCTTTAACAGCTTTATTGATGATTTAGATGAGGGAACTGAGTGCACCCTCAGTAGGTTTGCAGAAGACACCAAGCTGGGGAAAAGTGTTGATCTGCCAAAGAGGGACCTGGACATGTGGGATCGATGGGCAGAGGTCAATGGGATGAGGTTCAACATCACTAAGTGTCGGGTCCTGCCACAACAACCCTATGCAATGCTACAGGCTTGGGGCAGAGTGGTTGGAAAGCTGTGCAGAGGAAAAGGATCTAGGGGTGCTGATTGATGCTCTCTTGAACATAAGCTGGCAGTGTGCCCAGGTGGCCAAGAGGGCCAACGGCATCCTGGCTTGTATAAAGAATAGCGTAGCCAGCAGGACCAGGGAGGTGATCATTCGCCTGTACCATGCTCTGGTGAGGCCACACCTCGAGTACTCTGTTCAACTTTGGGCTTCTCAGTACAAGAAGGATATTGAGGCCCTGGAAAGTATCCAGAGATGGGCTGTGAAGCTGGTGAAGGGTCTGGAAGACAAGTCTTATGAGGAGTGGCTGAGGGAACTGGGGTTGGTTAGTCTGGAGAAGAGAAGGCTCAGGGGAGACCTTATTGCTCTCTACAACTACCTGAAAGAAAGGTGTGAGGAGCTGGGGGTTGGTCTTTTCTCACGGATAACGAGTGATAGGATTAGAGAGAATGGCCTCAAATTGCACCAGGGGAGTTTTAGTTTGGAAATTAGGAGACATTTCTTCTCAGAAAAGGTAGCCAGGCATTGGAACAGGTTGCCCAGGGAGGTGGTGGAGTCACTGTCCCTGGAGGTGTTTAAAGAAAGGTTGGACCTGGTGCTTAGGGACATGGTTTAGTGGGTGACTTTGGTAGTAGGGGGATGGTTGGACCAGATGATCTTAGAGGTCTTTTTCAACCTTGATGATTCTATGATTCTATGTAAGAAATATAATTTTTGTACAGATGCTGTTGCGCTTTTCCCTCAGCATCTGCTATCTCAGGCTAACACAAACAGCGAATTAAGCTAGGTGGACATTTGGTCTACCTCCTTATGGTTATTCCTTTTATTTGCCAATACTATATTGTATTTGCCCACAGCAAAGCAATAGAGAAAAAAAGTGGTTTTTTTTTTCTCTGAGCAGGGCTTGCAGGTTTGTAGTTGGTAGACTGAGCAAATCACACTGCTGCACTTCCACCTTCACTGTTTTAATGATGTCTTGCCAAATTTATTCAGCAGACAGAATTGACAGCAGTGTACAAGGTTCCCATTGATGAAAGCCATTTATGTCAGTCATTGTGTTCTAGAAATGGTACAGAGTCAAAGTTCACTGATGTATCTTTCAGCTCTTTAACACACAGACTAGTGCTTGCTTCTGTGATAGTTTGCTTATCTAGTACCATTAGTACCATTTATCCCAAAGAGACTGAGAAAAGATGCAGAACAGATTATGTGGACTTAGCACTAGTAAAAATAAATTCAGATGGACTGTTTAACATTGCCTTCCTTCCCTCTGTTGCTCTACCAGCTTAATTTTCTGACTGAACTTGCATATGTCTGACTGCCATAGAATCACAGAATCATTTAGGTTTGAAAAAATCTTCAAGATCATCAACTGTCAACCTGATCTACTGAGTCCACTTCTAAACCATGCCTTTTAGTGCCATGTCCACACATCTCTTAAATACCACGAGGGATGGGGACTCTACCACTTCCCCAGGCATCCCATTCCAATGTTTCACCATAATCTCTGTAAAGAAAGTCTTTCTACTATCAAATCTAAGCATTCCCTGGTGCAACTTGAAACCATTTCCTCAAATTCTGTTGCTTGTCACCTGAGAAAAATAGATGGACACCATGACATATGACAGAAGTTCTTTGGAAGAAACTCCTGAATTTTCTATCTTCAGTAAAACAGATACAGCCTGTCTTTTATTTTCATTAAAATGTCTCAGTGATGCAGCAATGTGTTTGCTGGATCATGTTTTGTTGTTGTTGTTGTTGTTTTTCTTACTTTGAGTGTCAGCATATCTGAAAAGCTTCACCTTTTTTTTTTTTTTTTTTTCAATTTTAGAAGTATTTCTTTGTAAGTGTACTATGTATTTGCTGTATATCCCTGTACACTGAAATGTAAGGAGGAAGTACCTTCTAGACCCACAGAACGCTGCCAGGATGGAATCATTTTTGTTCCTTTGCAAAAGGTATCCACCTGGAGATGCAGATTAAGCAATCTGTATAATTCTTTCTCTGTTCCATGATAAACCTGTGGGGTGTATGAGACATGGCAGGATATTATCTAAGATATTAAGAATTTTATTAGAAAATATCTAGTGTAATTTACTTTTGTCAGCTAATGAGAAGTAATGCTAGTCTTGAAATCAATGCAGGGATTATGTATGGAATTGAACTTAATGGAACATGTACTTCATCAGGAAAAAATTAACACAAAATTAGAATTAGCTTTATTCTAAAAATAACTGTTTGTGTTTCTCAATCTACTCTATTTAGTTACAAATTGTCTCTAAAATGTATGGATTTATTTGAAACCAGTGCCCTTTCCTCACTGGTGCATAGTCAAAGTGAATTACTGCAAATATTTTATAGCAGCACGTTTCAATTAGTACTTTACATTTTAACTGGTTTGTCAATTTACCTTATTGTATTCTTCATCTGTAGTAAGTGTTCAATTGATTTCTATTCCCATTTATTTTAATATATAAAATAAAAATTATATGATATGCTGATATGGCTTAATCTCCTTGCATCCAGAGATGTCATCAAAGACACTGAGAGTAAGGCAGCCAACTTTGTAAATATTTTGATGAACTGGAATTTAAGCATTGTTTCATAAATTGATTTTATAGTGACTTCTGTTTTGGGTTCATGAGCCTCTTTTTAAGGCTTTTTTAAGATGTTGTGTATACAACAGATATAAATTAATATAAGTTCCAGACACATCTGTTGTTTCAGATCACTCCATAATAATTCATAGTCTATAATTGTAGCAGATAGTTTTATAACTGTTCACATAAATGTATGTAAGTCACTAGTAAAGTCAAATATTTTACTTTGAATTTACAGTTATTACAAATACTGGATATTAGAAGCTAACAATGACTAAGAATATGTTTGCTGTATCAAATGAATATATTAGGTCAGCTCATTTTTCAGACAGTCTGTTAGAATTCTGTGGTATTTCACACAATTATTTTTCTATTTCCTCTGTGCAACAAGGAATATAAATACCCACAAAGAAAGAAAGTGTAAATAGAAAACAAGAAGTAAATAAAATTAAAGGGAGATATGTTATTATAATTTTCAGTCTCAGTTATATGGCATTTTAAAGGAGCTCTTTAAAAAGATGATAAACAGACAGCACTTAGAATTGAAGAACACCTTGTCAGAGATTTTAAAGACTCCTTTTTCTCCTACTTTAGTTACCTTAATCAGTTAACAATACGCCAATATCATCATTAGCTAGTATCAGCAGGGCTCACAGCCATACAGAAGATGGATTAAATAATGCTGCTGGCTTTGGTATCCTCAAGGAATAGCTGATTCTGTCACCAGCAACCCCAATTTCTTTCCTGTATCTGCTAAGTCTGGGATTTCCTTTTCTGTGACAGCTGCTACAGAATCTTGTTCAGTAAGTGAAGCAAGCTCTGCAACACTAAAATAAGTTTGATTTTACCTCCAGTCCATCTGGCTAAACCAAAGGTAAAGCAGTGCAATTCCCCACAATCCTATACACAGACTTTCCAAGTGGCTATGTCAATTAAGTCAACATCAGTGTAATATGGAAGTCCTCAGGTTACCACACATCTATTGATATCTTTTGTTGATACCACACATTCACTTCACCTGCTCTCACAGCACAAAGACCAAAACTAGAGTGTTCTCTGCTCCCAGAGATCTGCCACCTCATAGCTGCATTTCTTTGTTGCTATCAGAACAAAAATGATCCTTTACTATGTTGACTTTCTTTTATCTTAACTGTTTATGATGATATGTAACCATACAGCAACTATCACACAGAGGCCTTTCCTTAAAAGTCATTTGGTGCATCCATCTAGTCCCCCTCTTTCTCACTTTAGTCCTGTTTGGTACAGGGCTCAGAAATCCTGGAGCTGAGTTAAAGGACATTTGCTCACATTATGCACTATCAGCAACCAATACAAATCTCTTAGATTGAGTTTTTTGGTTCATTCTAAAATTCTGTAAGGACAGCTTTCCGGTGGATGATCCATTCTCTTCCTGGACTAGAAAAAGGAGATGAATGGAGTTGCATGAAGGTGTTTCAAAACTGTTTCAGGATGATTCCTGAGTCCCTGGTCTGCTTCTCTATTTCTTCTGTGAAAAAAAAAAAAAAAAAAGACCCCTACCAGTGAAAAATTTTGGGAGCCAAGTCATTTGCAGTATTGTCATGTCACATACATCTCATGTAGGAAATGTAGGGAGCATGGGGCAGATCAATATGTATGGGAGCAGATCAACATGCTCAGTTACACTGCTTATTTTTTGCCTGTGACTTCCCTTTGGTGCTGCTTTCTCTGATGATGACAGCTGTACCAGCTAAGAGGATAAATACTACAAAACAGAGAGTGTATTCTTTTGCTTCTCAAATTTCACAGGTCAGCTATCAAGCAATAAGAGCTTTTGGTATTTGACAAACATTCCCTGGACACTTCTTGTCCTTGCTTTGTGTGGTCTTTGAAGATGTCATTTTTGCTAGTCACTACCATCACTTCGAAAACCAGGGGAGAGATAGGTCTTTATGGTTCTCCCTCAACAGACTGTGCTTCAGCAGTCACTCTGTATTCATCCCTAAAGCAGTGTCAGACTTTCATCTTGGCTTGCTTCTTGTTTAAGAAGTTAATTAACCTTCCCATTTATTTCTGTATGCCTTATGCTTTTAGGTGTGATGCAGCACTTCTCCCTCAACATCAAAAAGACTATTTTGTTTTATCTGCACAGGTGTAGCATTTTAAAAAATCCCTTTGGTCATGTTTCTCAATGAAGGAAGAGTCAAGTCTGTTCACTGTATTTAGTGATTGCCAAGAAGATACTGAGCTATATTCAGATTGTTTCTGAAACTGCAAAAGCTCCACATAATTTTGGTGGAAGGTCAGAGAACATTCTGCTGGAGCTTTTGCATTTGCAATGCCCAATATTTTAATTTTGAAAATGCTTGTGTTACTGATTACCTGATGTTCCATCCACACCTTCAGTAGGCTCAGTTCCACTTGCAAACTATTCAGACAAGTACTGTTGAAATTATCATCCATGAAATAGGAATTTGAGATCCTCGCCTGGATGCTTCCTGGTAACGTAGCTGCTCAGAATTACAGCAAACAGGGATGCAAAGAAATCTTCCCATATGTAATACATAATCCATCCCAGTTCTTGTCTTCTGTACTTCTTTACAGGTAAGATTTTTGCTTTTGAGAGAGGCAGAAATCACTACCCATGTAAACCATGCACACATGCACATAGAAGTGGAATATACTTGACTATATGATCTACAAAAGTTGCACAGGAAAATGTTCCTGCTCTCAAGCAGCAGGACACAGCTACCCCTACGGTAGAAATGTGTAATCTATATGTATATTCTAACAGTATTTACCAGAAAGTAACATTTCTTTACAGATTTACTACATCCTGGTAATTGTATTCTGCCGTTTATCTTATATTTCTTAAAGGCTCAGGCTTGCTTGCCATGCACAGTTTCAATATACTCTTAGGGGTTTGCTTTCCCTGAACTTGGATATACACATATCCTGTTTATAAACATGATAAAAAGAACTATTTAACTCCTTTTGACATCACAGGAGCTACGAGATAAAATAAGTATAATACTTTTATATCTGAGCACTAACACAACAATACACCACTAGGGTGTACACTAAGGTGTAATGCATAAGATAGATGGACTACTGAAAACACATTACTACTGAAACACACTATCTAACATTACTCATTGAAGTGGATTTACATTTCTTAGCAATATAACTGAGTTCACAGCACATGCATAATTCTGTCTTTAGTTCAGCTGTAATACTCTGTTTCTAAACATTCCTAGTACACAGAGGTAGTAGGCTTACTTCTTGCAAAGCCTTAGTCTGATAAGAAGAAACTCACCCCTAAGGCCATTGAAATTAATAGAATCCATAGACAGACTGTGACAACATCATTGCATAAAAAGTATTGTTGTGTTACGATCATATGGTTTGCTGAAGTGTAAGTAGAAATGCAACCCTCCAGCAAGTCTCTACTACTGCGAAGACAGTTACATTGTAAGTGTCCAAACCTCTGAGACTTAATGAAAGTGGACAAGTGGAGCTATAAAGAAGTTCATATTTCCTCCAGTTTCCCAAATAGTGACCAGATTTTTGTTCAGAAACATTAAGGGAAGAGATGCTGGAATTGAGAATTTTGAAAAGAGAATGCATTGCAAGAGAATGCAATGAAAAGAGAGGCTCCTGTTTCTTTAAAACATAGTTTTAGGTACCAGGTGCTGAATGCACAAAAATGCAAAGAACATATATGAGAGAAGCAAAATCAAGGATATTTTTTCCCACTGCTTTCTACTACATTTAGCTGTGAATCCTTGGCATTTTCCAAGAAATCATTATTCATTGTATTTCTACATTTTCTTTTCCTGGGTAAGAGATAGACATATATATTTTATCCCTTCTTTCTAAATATAACACACTGTTTCCTCTCTCTATTTTCTATATCACTGTTATTTTCTGCTTCCTGTTAACACTTTTTGCCTTTTGAAATTTATACATAGTTCAATATAACATTTTTCATGCACAAATACATTTTTATAATGTATACAGTTTACTTCCAATCTATATTGAACATTATTTCACATGGACTTCTTGACCATCCATTTTTTAATGTCTTTACTTCTTCACAAGTGCTGTTTTTCTCTCCTGTTAGTGTTGGATTTAATCCTGTTTCTAAGCTGCTCCATTTCCTTGTGACACAGTCAGCCATGATTTCAGTCTTTGCTATACTGTGAATTTTTATCACGGAAGCTGAGAACAGTATATGATGCTGAGAATTTGATGGAGTTAACTTTACCATTTTCTTGCTGATCCCCTCTCCACCACTGAAAGATAAAAATATCCTAAAGCTACCTCTCAATTCTAACTGAAATAATGTGTCCTTCCCTTCCCTTCCCTTCCCTTCCCTTCCCTTCCCTTCCCTTCCCTTCCCTTCCCTTCCCTTCCCTTCCCTTCCCTTCCCTTCCCTTCCCTTCCCTTCCCTTCCCTTCCCTTCCCTTCCCTTCCCTTCCCTTCCCTTCCCTTCCTTTTTGGGGAGATATTTGATATTGAGAGAAATTTCAGAGAGGTTGTATGGACATTACTCTGCTACACAAAAATAAGTGTATCACTTTAAATCACTTTAAATCACTCAAGATGTAATTTCAACTAGATGTTATTAGGACAAATGCATGTTTGTACTTACATACAATGAAGGTAGTCATGGTGGCTTTTGGAGGAATTTTCCTGAGGTGACAGACATCATTTAAGTTAGAAGGAGCTTTTGCAGCTTCTGAAAATGTCAAATTTTTCCAATTCTATTAACATTTACGTGTCTAATAGGAAAGAAGTCCAGTAGCTTTTCTACAGAAGGCATTCATTGCAAAACCAAAATTAATCACTGAAAATATAATAATTTCAGTCAACCTTATTTGTGTTCTGGACAGCTAACTAGAAAGATCAAGATAAAGGTTAACAGTGCTTCCTTGTTCTGCATCTGTTTTAAAGGCTCAGACTGGGACTTGGAGAGAGATGTATAGGCTCCATTTTAAGTAGAAGTATCTATACTTCATTTTGCATTATATAAAAACTGTATATACCTTGGTCATTTTCCCTCCCCTCCTCTCTCTCTCACATACACTATCCCTTTCTCCTTCCTTCTTCTTTTCTCCTTTCCTCCTTTCCTCCCTTCTTCATTTCCTCTCTCCCTTTCTCCCTTCCCATATCTCTTCCTCCTCTCTGTCCTCCCTCCCTTTCCTCCTTCATACATTCCCCTTTCTTCATTCTTCCAATAAGTCCTTTGTAATATACTTTTCCATAGAGCTTTAATTTCATAAAATCATTGTATAAATTTTCTTGGCCAGTCAATGGCCTTGCTGTTTTGGAAATCATCAGGTTAACAGGTATTAAGTAAATTGCATATTGACCTCCAGTTACTATCTTTGGATGTACATATATTGATTATGAATTACAAAATATCACAAATATATATCATTTTCCTACAAAAAGGAGAGAGAAGAATGATTCACCTATAACATTTATTTAGTAGAATAACCACCTTGGTAAATCTGTCTCTCTCTTTTTTTTTTATTTATTTTTTTCAGAACTGTCAGTTTAGACTCAATAATATAATCTGAAACGTTGAAGATATATAGTCTTTTTTTTTCCTTCTGCTACAATGGCAATAAATAGCTAGCATTCAATAATTAGGCAATTTAACATGAATGAAGGAAAGATAAAGTTTGAGTGGACAAATTTCTGACACGAGATTTAAACCTGGAAATCAAGACCTGGAAATCATCCTTGCTTGGTGGCATGAAGAAAGTGCTTTTTGTTTTAATTTCTTAACAAATTCAGGAGTTCTGGATGAAGATCCTTCAGAAGTAGAAGGAAATATGATCTTTAAATTGAAGTAGTAGTGTCTGATATCTTCCAATACTTGAATCTGACACTTAATATAGACTGAAACTTAGATTACATTGTGAAACAATATATGAAGAATCAACATTGACAAGTAACAGAAAATTAGGCAAATATGAGAATATCACTATTCAGCCCTCTTACAAATTTTAACACCTTATCCTTAGTTGATTGGTGGTCACTGAAAAGATCAGTGCCATTTTAATTTGCTGCTGTTCTGGAGGAGAATGAGAAATACCAAAATGTCTACTGTACTTATTGCTGTTTCCTGATGGTTTATTGATTTTCCCTTTGCCAACATGCTTCTGGATACTGAAACAAGTCTCCCACAGCTATTTTTGTTTTGTTTTCTTTTGTTTTGTTGTTTTTCACATTCTAAATTATTTTTCTACATTATGTATCTCCAGTTCCCTAAAGGGGGTGTTATAAGCACTGTTATAAGCAGAGTAGAATGCTCTCACCACACAATGTATCCTGAAGCAGGAACTACATAGCTGCTACCTCATCACTTGGGTCAGCTCTGTCTTTGCTTTGAGGCTGTGCTCTACGTCAAAATGAGAACTTCAGCTCTATTACCAGGCTAGGTAGCAGGACATGAGTTACTGAGGAGCAGAAGACAATGAACAGAACAATGACTTCAGAATTACTCCTTATATAGTTAGTCTTACCACTTATTTTTATAGACTTTTTCTAGAAGCCACTTTATCATTACTGCCCCAAGTTTATTTATCTACAAAATAAGATTAATGACTCTTTAAATCATTCCCATATGATAAGTTTTTATGTTGTTTTCAAACTGTTTTCTTTATTGATTACCTTACATAAATGGCAGCAGTGCCAATTTGTTTTTAACAGCCTAATGGTGTGGAGTATGCAGTTGTTTTTCCCTTGATTACATGTGTTTTGTTTTTTTTTTTTTTAGTTGAACTTCATTTGTTTGTGACCCATGATGCTAAACAATTACAGCAGGAAAAAAAAAAATATATATATATAAAATATATATATATATATACAAACTTTCAAAGATTCATGTGTATATATATATATACATATATATATACATATATATATATCAGGAAGTTTCTCCCTAGTGTCAATCAATTTTTTTTTTTTTTTTTTTTTGTATAACATTACCCTACAGATAAGTCTCTGTTTTTAACATAACTCTCTCTTCATTTACAACAGTAACTTAATGCTAGTGACCAGGAAAAACTCTCAGCCATTTATCCTTGCTTCAGATGTCTTAAGCAAAAATTTTCAGAAATTAAATTCAGCCTCTGTGAGATTTGTCTTCACTGAAATCAAAAGTAATCTTAGGAGTTCCCTGGTTCAGTGTACTTTCAGTTGAAGAGTTGATTACCTGTGATACAAATTTGTTAAAACTACATTTAAAATACACCAGTTAAAGTTTCCTATAAACATACTGACAGGAATGTCCTACAAAATATTAATATTATAACCATGTTTTTAATCATGTTTTGACTGTTTAGACTTCTTAATAATCTTTTATTATCCTCTTCACAGGAATTTATTTTACTTCTAAAAACACATGCTGTATTTTCTGTAACTATGTGTTCTTTGTATTCACTGTTATTATCATTCTGTTTTACTTGTTTTTTTAAGAGTCACAAATAATGCATTTTAGCTTCACACTAATGTCTGCAGACTATATTTAATACATGAAAAGACAGATAGATACGTAATGATAGGTTTTGCGCAGCTATATCTCCAACTGATTTTGACTGTAAACAAAGAAATGCCTATTGTTGAATTGAATGACTGGTAAATTTACACCAAAAATATATATTTAAAATTAACTAAAGGATTTAATGCTGTCAAATTTGGTACTAACTAGTTGCTTTAAAGAAAAATGACAACGTCTTAATGCATGAATAAAAGTCAAATGTGCATTCTGGACAGTGTACAAAACAACATCAAAAGTGAAGTCTTCAATCTTTTTTATCCTCTTTATATTTTTTATTTTTATTTTTTATTTAAAAGAGTCACTAAGACAATTTTTACTAGAAAACCCTGGCATTTTACATACACTGATTTCTGTTTGAGGAACACTGCTTTTGATTTCATTTTCTTGCCAGAGGGGGGAGAAAGGAAATGTTCATTTATATTCATCAGAAATCATTAATACATAAATTTTGCTGTCACTGTTGGTTTCCAATGTCAGTGTAGCTACACTTAAAGCCAATTTACATTTACGCTCTAGAAATTCTGTATTAGCATATCTGTGTAAGATTTTAGTATCCCCAAATTGTTGCTTTGTTAAGTTTTTATAGCAGGAGTTACCTGCAGCATTATGATTAAGAGTATAGTAAATTTTATGTAATACACAGCTATAGTTTTATTCAGTGTTGATGTATAACGTAGAAAATTTCTTTCTAGACAGGGAAGAGAGACCTCAGAGTGGAAATAGAAGTGGTCAAAATCTGGTATGACACTTCCAGAAGACACCTCAGTGGCATCATGCCTCTGCCTCAGAGAGAGTGGCCTCACTATTGGATGTTGTAAGCTTCTCACCTTCTTCACTCCACTCAGGATATTTATCTCAGTGGCCACTGTCACTGAGACTGCTATTGACTATTACATCTCCAATGAGTTCTTTCTACATAGGTATCATGGAGACATCCTCAGCCTTCTTGACATCCTGAGTCTTCTTGAATTCTTACATAACATCCTTCCAGTAGATGTCACACCAGTAAAAATATCCCAGAACAGGGACTTATGAGTTTTCCCTGAGAGAACCACCAACTGAGGGAACAGAAGGAAAAACAAACAAGTATTTGGCTTCTCTTAGAGATGTAATTACTAAAATTCCTTCAGACTTATTTCCTGAACTTAAACATTTCCTGTTTCTCACTGCACTAAATCTCCATATCTAGGCATTGGTTTCTGAGAATGCTGTAGCATAATACCTAAATCTTCATTTCTTTTTAAACTGTTTTTCTTCTGATATCCCATAACAAAATTAATGGTACTCTCTTAGACACCTTGACAAATACATGTTATGTTCTCATCCATTAAAGACAAACTTTCTGATGAAGCCCCAATGGTTCTGTGGGAAGCACTTTTACAGGAGGGGATCAATAGCAAAATTGTGAACAGTTTTTCTGGGCACTTGCAGGCATAGGAGACAAGTTTTTGTTGTTGTTGTGTTTTTTTGTTTTTTTTTTTTAAAAAAAAAAAAGCAGTCATTTCTGAGACTGTGAACATAACATGGGAAGGGGCTAAAGTGAAGCCTAGCAGTACATCTTTAACACTATATGAGAGGCTGCTCTTGATGCCTCAATAAGAAAGGAAGGGACAAGGGAAGAGAATTGGCTTGAGAAGTGTTAAAGTGTTTTTGTTATTGCAGACTGCTTGTAACATACCTCTTAAGCCTCGTTCCCTTTTGTTATCATTTTGTTTTCCATATCCAGTATTTGGAAACCATTCTCCACTGTCTTCACATAGACTTTTTTTTTTTAATTTTTTTTTGCTGGCTGACATTTCATTTGGAGTGGCTCCTCAGTATGCTAGTCCAGGGTGATGGCTCTTGAGAAATTAGAAAAATCTAATGATTCTACTTGACAAGTAGCATAAAGCGTAGTTTATAGAGGAATGAAACCAAGACAAATAAGGACTGATCCTTTATAAGCAAGAATGTGAGATCGCTTGGACTCTACTGGGAACAAATCATGAACATTTTGGGGATAAAAGGATTTACAAACTCCAAATGTTCTCATAATATTCTCAAAACCCATCATTCCATCATTCCCAACTCTCTTTTCCTCATCATCAGGACAACAAGGCAGCCAAAAGTGGAAAAAAAAATATATGTATATATACCACCTGTAAGCATGGCCTTGAAGCAACTGCAGAAAGTTGTTCTGTTTTGACAAAGTTGCTCTCAGTGGAGGGAAGAAGCCAGAGCCAGAAATCAAACACCTCACTATGTCTAGTTCTGGGTATCCAGTTAGCAAAAAAAAGATGCTTAGTGTTTCACATAGAGCATGTAATAGATGAACTCAGGCTGGCTGAAAATTATTTTTAATATCGTGAAATTATTTTTATAGTATATAGAGCAATTAAGAAGGAGATAGAGAAATATTCCTCAAACACATCTGTGTTAGTGAATACGTGATTCAATCTCACCCTCTGGGAGCTGGAGTAAGGTGTTAGCACAGTTATTAATCAAGACTCTAGATATTGTCAAGATAGTCAAAAATGCTGATTTTTAATTCTTTTTTATTGAAGTTTTAAATTTCTCATGCTTAAAAGTGAATTTAAAGTAGGACAATGCAAATATAAATAACTAATTGCATATAAATATTTACATCATAGCACCATAACCTACAATAACTACATTCTTCTCCATCTTCATTTAATTTATTCTGTAAAAGACCTGTTGCGTAAACCAACATGAAAACTCTTTGCCCTTGGACATGCATATTGATGAATATAAAAGCTCAATTTCTTCAAAAGATAAGAAACATGCTATTGTGCTGCATTTTAATGGTGTGAAATATGAGGTGTTCACCCTGGAATTGATTATTGTGGATTGGATTTAGACATACTGCAGAGAAGGTGATTTGAAAGTTATATTAATTAAACGGACTCATGGTTTGTCACCAAAGTTTGATTTTTATATTAAATTGCTTTTCTCTGGTCTTTACAATTTTCCTTCAACACTCTTCCTACATTTTGAGAAATTAAGACTTAACAAAGAAAGCATGCTGGGGCTTTTTTCTTTTTTACACTTTGATTCCTTTACTGAAAATGGTTACAGTGAATGTAGAGATGTCTAATAACTGTAAGACTTGGTAAATTGTCAGTATTTTCCATTCAGTAGTGCAGTTGTTGTAGACTACAAATGATTTTGCTCTACTTCCAGCTTTATAACTAGCCTGCCAGTTAATCTTTCACTTGTCTGTTCTTCTATCTTTGAAGTGGGAATAATGATACTGAGAATCTTTGAAAAGTGTTTTGGGACCTACTGATGAGAAAAAGTATGGTAGTTAGGCAATATTTTTAAATACAATGCCATTAGGACCCAGTCTGCGCAACTGAAACCTCTCAGTTCTATCCTTCCTAATGCAAGACTAACTGAGGAGCTATCAGTACCACAGTAGCCTGTCTTTTGTTGCCTTATATTCATCCAGAGAATTGTTAACAATCAAAGAATCAGAGTATAGATTCTCAAATTTTCTTCCAATTTTTACTCTTTGTTTTATACATTTCCCCAAAGATATTAAAAAGCATTGTAGGAAACTTTTAAAGCCATTTTTTTTCCTCCTATTCTTCTTAATGGAATAAAAAATACTCTTTTATAGAGAATCTTTGACCCTAAAACAAAACAATATTTATTACACAATCAACAAGCTATATTTAGGGACAATTTTTAACTTGTGAGAGGCTTGGGGAGTTCTAGTAACCATGAACATACATGAGTTCTAGGTGGAATTCATTTGGAGTCAAATTAATTAACACATTTATTACAGGCCTCATTAATCCAACATTTAAATAAATTTAATTTATGCAAAGAACATGTTGGCTTAGAACATACTGATAGTGACTCTTAGATTTACACAGTCTAGCAATTTTGAATATAAAAATCCTTTGTATTAAACTTATGTCATCATTCTTTATAGGGCAGTATCAGTACCAAGAAGGTAATCCATAAGAAATATCATTCCTTTGTTTCACTCAGTTATAACTTTTCAAATGCTGAAATAAAATGCTGTGCTCCTCACTGTTGTCTGAAAGACATAGTCAGCTTTTCAGAGTGACAGAGCAAGAAATGTAAGAACCCAGCTCATTCTCTGATTTGTTGCCTTTTTCTTCTGTTTTATATCCCTTCCTCTGTTTTGAGGTAACAGAAGACTGAAGAGACATCACAAATAGGTATAACACAGTACTCCAGTCTATCTTCTTTTCTCAATTGGAGATATCCAACAACCTCTGTTCCTGGGTGCAGAGTAGAAACAGGCCAGGACAGTTCCAATATTGAGCAGATAGATATACTGGAGTTATTTCTGAAGTGACCTCTCTTATAACTGATTAATTTACTCATAGTTGCTACTTTATCTGCAGCATCATGTACTGCAACTTTAGAGGTTTAATGAGAACTTTATACCAGGGAACTGTTCTATGTAGGAAAGTGAGAAGTCTGCAACAAGAAAAAACAAACAAACAAATAAATAAATAGAAACAACAACAAAAATCACAAAAAAAAAATAATCCCATGTTATAAATAGTTTGAGCTTGGAACATATAAGTATTCCTTAAAAGTCCACTGGAATTTAATATTTTATTTCAGCCATTTTATTCCTTACACTTATGGAATATTTTAGGGTAGAAGGGACCTCTGGGGGAAAATATGGTGCAATCCTCTGCTCAAAGCAGTGTTGACTTTGAAGTTAGATCAGATTGCTTAGGGCCTTGTTCAGTCAAGTTGAATATCTCCAAGCTCCTGAATCAGCAGCCTACTTGGGCAAATTTTTTTTTAATGGTTTACCACCATTGTGATTTTTTTCCTTAAATATGTATATTTGGAATATGTAATATGCACAGTTTCAAATAATTTGGATTTTCTTTCCTGCAACTTGTATGTGTCGTATTGTATGTGTCCTTTTACTGCACATCTTTATGAAGCCTGGCCTTGCTTTATTTTTTACTACTGATTAGTTTAAGACAGCAATTGCACAAATCCTTTGTTCCATTAGAGAAAGATACCAAGGCCCTATTTGCCCTTTCCTCTCCAGGATGAACAAAACTAGTTCACACAACCTCTCCTCATACATCTAGTGCTCTAGTTCACTGTGGAGTAAATACTCCAGGCTGACAATGTCTCATCAGTACAAAATAGTGGGAAAGAATCATTGTTTTGACCTCCAACCTACACTTCTGTTAATACAACTGAATATGTGGATATATCTCATCACTGCAAGGGTGCACTGCTGTTCAACTTGTGCATGAGATTCCTGAGGTGTTTTTTGACAGAGATGTTTACTTCTCAGTCAGCCCCAAGACTGTACTGCTGCAAGGGGTCTGAGATGCAAGAGTTTGCATTTGCTGAATTCAGGTTGTTCCTCTAATACCATTTCATCACCCTATGAGGATACTTCTGGCAGTCCTACTTCTCTGTGTATCTGCTTCTTCCCACAATTTGATGTTACCCACGAGTTTGTTGAAGAGATAGTTTATCTCATCATTCAGCTCACTAATAAAGACTTCAAACTGTACTGGCCACATTGGTGACCTTGGAGTAAACAGTCCTAGTTACCGTCTGCTGGTGGTAGAATTTGAACCACTGAATGCAGCTCTTTGATTAAAGCAGTCCAGACAGTTTTTCAGACGCCTTGTAGTCTGCTCATATCTCTCCAGATTGCTTTTAAGGGGCTGGTAGAATACCACATCAAAAGCCACACTAAAATCAAAATAAACATCTACTTTTCTTCCCTTATCTCTGGGCATGTTGTATCCTACCAGAATTCATTCCAGGTTGACCATGCAGAATTTGTCTTTTGTGAATTTGATCTGCCTCTTCCCTGCCACCTTCATGTCCCTAAGTAGCCTGTAACCTGATGTTCATCTACAATGGATAACACTTCACTCACACAGACACTGCCACTAGGCTCAGGAGACGGGGATGTCTAATAATAGACTTTGCCAGCAAAGACTAAGCAAAAAAAGCATTTTCCTCTTTCCTTTTCTCATCCTTTCCCATGGCCTTTGTCAAAGAGTCCTTTGTCTCATTCAGCTGTAGGGCCACCCGTTAGTGAGTTGCAACGGCCAACAGTTTCCTAAGGGAAGGCATGCAAGAGCCAAGTGTCTGTGCCCTCACCTGCATGGCACCATACCACAGGGTCTGAACATTGTGGGCAGAGACAGAGGCTGGTAACAAGGTCCAAAACTGTCCTCAGCAAGACAAGCAGTGAATGAGGACCAGGGGCAATCCAAGGAGTTCAGTCAGACAGAAAAAGGAGATGGGGCCAGAGACATGACTGGAGAGAAAGCTATATGAGTTCAAAGTCCATCCAAGAGAGACGAGCATGGACAGGATAGTAGACAAGATTATAATGTGCGTACAGGGGGAGTGTACATTGTACTCTAGAGTATTTGATTGTCAACCTACATGTCTCATTAAGATGTGTTTGTAGATGACATGAGAAAACATTTTTAAAAGCAAGTAAAAATATGTAACTGTTACAGAGACAAACTAGATCTAACATTTACAACACTGAATTTAGAGACTGATATTTGTAAATATAAAATTTCACTAAGCATATTCAATTTCTTAAGGCAACCTGCAAATGAAAATATATGTACTTTGATTTTATCTATGTGATTTGCACCTTGAGAAATTAGAGAGCTAACTGTTCTTGCAGCTAGTTACTCCTTGAACTAACTGCAAGAGCAAAAATACATTTTAGGCTCAATCTTGGCAATTTAGGCTGCTGCTTTGAAAAGAAGAAGCTAAAATGTAATATGCATAAACAATATGCATAATGATATTCATGCATATTAATAATAATATGCAAGCATGAATTAAATATGTATTAAGCCTTTTCTTTAATGCCTCCCAAGTTTTTATGGAGCAAAGACAAATAAGAACAGATGCTTGCTAGCAGTCATTATTACACTTGTTGTTAGAAGTGCACAAATCAGATTACATGGCAAAACTGAATGTTATTATTCTTTTGTCTTCTTCTTTTCTCATTTTTTTCTTAAACATTATGTTTCATGTTTTGCAAAGCTACAATATCAGAACAAAGGGCATATGGTCTGAGCCACACTATAGAAAGAGTAATAGATGTATACTAGAAATGAGGCAAGCTCTTAGTCAATGCCCATTTATTTTAGGGGCAGCCTATAATAAAAGTTTGGACACTATCCAATCTCCTGAGGGTGGTTTGGGGGCCTCTCTAGGGACCCATGAATTATGGAGTATTTACACTATAAATGGCATATTTTCTAGTTGTTTGCCCTACGGGGAAAAAATAAAATAAAATAAAATAAAATAAAATAAAATAAAATAAAATAAAATAAAATAAAATAAAATAAAATAAAATAAATAATAATAATAATTAAAAACAAAAAAAAACAAAAACAAAAACAAAAACAAACAAAAAAAAACTAGAAGACAGCAAAGAATTGAACAAGAGAGAAATAACCAAAAATAAAACATGAATGAATGCAATTCATATTCTTATCTTCCCCTTTACTTATTGTTATCATATTCTTTTGGACAGACAGTCAAACCCACTCTCCACTCTTTTGCTGATAGTATAGGCTATGGAAAGATTGTCTTTATATCTCTCCAAGTAAATTTCCAACATGAGGACATTGCAACAACTGAGAGCAAAGTAGTTGACATGGCAACAGCAAATAACCAGAAGACCTTTTGCAGTCTTTGAAGATGGAAAAGGTTGATTTTCTTTACTAGGAGGAGAAAAAGAAAGGAAAATAAAATAAAACTAAAACAAACAAAACCCCTCAAACTTTATATACACAACTGCATAGTACTAGTATAATAATTGAATTGCCTCTTGGCCTCTTTTAGAACTGCCAGTGAAATTGTAATGAAGAGTAGTGTTAGCATTGTAAATGAGAAATTATTTACTTTGAGGGCTATGTTCATTACTATTATTTGCTGATGACCTTGGTATGTGAGAAATTAGATTTGCTTTAACCTCTTAGGAGATACAGAGAGGTTATGGCAGGTGAAGGTATTAGGCTTCTGTGCAGCCTCAAATGAACATTTATTGGACCATTAAGTACTGTACACTTTTCTTTCAATAGTGTATTAAGGATGAAACAAATAATTTTTAAATATATATATTAAAAAAAAAAAAAAAAAAAAAAAAAACAACACTTTATTTACTTCCTTTCCTGACTTAATGTAAAATTTGGAAGTATAATAATGTATACCAATTTTACAATACTAAAAAAAAATCAAAATATTAAAACAGACTTTTTTTTTTTTGCCATAAGCTTTATAGTAACAAACAAACAAACAAACAAAAACAAACAAACAAACAAACAAAAAGCATTATATAGTCATCTATATACATTTGGAAAACACTCCATTTTTATCCATTATAGCTAATGTTCATTATGGAGCCTATATACATAGCTTAAAGTGGAACCATGATTGAGAATAAGTTTTAATATTATGCAACATTTCCCTTTCTATTGAATTCATATGCAAATTAAAATACAACAGAATAAATATTTTTAATATCTCTAATGAAATCATTACCTACTTTGGGTTCTGATGCTCACAGTGTGTGGTATCCTATTCTTAGCTTGATCCAAAACCCTTTGAAAACAGTGGAATATGGTGGGGCAACTGTTTGCCAATTAGTGCTATTTCTTCTTGAAAGGCTGAGGCTCAAAATTAGTGAAAATAACATCTAAAACAGATTTCTGAGATTAAATAACATTATGTCTAGTAACAACCCTGCACCAGACAGACAAATCTGTTTATCTTCCTATCTTTGTAGTACCAGCACATTTTTGTTATATTTTTTAATGGATGGATAAAATTGTCAACTTTCCAGTTGTTGTTTTATCTTTTTCTTCTCAAGGGAATCATTTTTTAATTGTTCCTAGCCCTAAATTACTTTTTATTTTAACAGGGAGATTTTGGAAGTTATATCCCCTCTTTCTATTAATGAACTTTACCATTATTTCAGATTTGATTATAAATTCAGCTTTCAGAATCCAAAGGTACACTCTAGAACAAGACAGAGTATTAAAAGAAGTGTTACACAAAAAGAAGTTACACAGCATATGGCAGATAGCTGTTTTGAATAATTGTTATACAGTGAAAAAATATCAAATATATATATATATATTTTTTTAATAAAACTAGATTTCCCTGAGTTTAGGAAGACTAGCAACTCATAATTTTTCTACTGTTCTCAGTATTATATGCTTAGTTCATATCCTTTGTTGCAGATAAGACTGATTTTTTGGGTAGATATTGGGAAAGAGACCCAGTGGGGCTATAAAATGCAAATTTATTTTGAGTGCGAAATACCACAAATAAGAGACTGTTCTCTCTGGACAACAGACTGCTACAGTTCAGCAGATTTGTCATTTTCCATGTATGGATGAACTTGTTTTGACCAGTTCTTTGAATGTTGATAGGAATGGGAGTTTCTGAACTGAATGTGCAGGATTGCGGAAGTGTATAGTGCTTACTTGTACCTTCACAATAATTATTTTGATCGTTTCTTATAGTTGGTATAGATAGCAATGAAGCTTCTGAAAATTATTCTCTGAAAGAGGATGTCTGAAATCAGAGCTTAATGTTGCTTTTTACTTCTCTACTAAGGATTAAAGGGTGATTTCCACCCAGATTCATTTATAGCAGCCACTTGCACTGAAGTCTAGGAGATGGACAAAAAACAACAACAACAACAACAACAACAACAACAACTTATGATATCCTAGTATCTATAAAATCAAGCAGAAGAAATAATTTTTTATCTTCACATCTGTTTTGCTATCTAAGGCTTGTAAAAAGGTGCAGTAGAAAATAAATGTCTTAATATCTATTACATGGACAATGGAGCACAAGTTGATTCTTACCAGGGCTATAAATGTACACTAGCCAGGAAAAATGGTACTTCTGTGCAACATTTTAGCTCCTTTGCAATACGGTCTAGTTCAAAGTCTCCCCTCTAGGAGATACACATGGATCCATCATAACTGAGTAAGTACCCAATGTCAATCAAGTCCATACAGAGGAGCATGAAATCGTGTAGTTCTGTAACAAGAAAAAAAATGAAACCAGATTGTACATCACTTTAGATAATCCCAATTGCATCTATCTGAAAACAAGAGTGAAAAGTAATTCTATTGAAATAAGAAATTCTTATAAGAACTTGATAGGTCACTGCCATGGTAAGATAGCATCTTCCAATTTAGTAAAATGGTTTTAAACCTAACCAGCTGATTGATCTCTTACAAATTGTGATTTGGGCATCACTTATAAGACCCATTTCTTTCTTGTTTCTTCAAAACAACTTCTTTCCTTTTCTCTAAAAAAAATTCCAGTCAGGGTGAAACTGTTTATGAATCAAATAAATCAGCTTCTTTAGATCATCTTTAACAAAGTTAAAGAAGGATCATATGACAGCTGCAGTGCTAGGGATTAAATAGAGAAAAGATGAAATTTCTGAAAAAGTTGGCCTTCTATAGACTTTTCTTTTTATTTCTTTTTTATTTTATATAGAATATTTTATATCTTAGGCAAAAGTCTTTTCTTAGGGCTCAGAAAAGATGAAATTACTCAGTGAAATCTACTACAAAACACAGTGTACAGGCTGAATTCACCTGTGTTTTGGTTTGCCAGGACCTATGGTGAAAGGAAATGGGTTGTATATAAGCTTCTCTATGCTCACCTTCTTTAATAAGACCAACAAATAACTGACTTTTATCTTTATCATACTAGCATACTGACTGTCACTTGATGGAAACGAGTCCCAGCCATCACCATAACTGAATCCCTACAGTGTCTTGGTGCATGTGTGTGCATGCATGCGTGTGTGTGCAGCCTTTGGCAGAATAGAAAGTTTTAGCTCAGTAACAACCCCTGCTGGGTTGTACAGCATGTTTCCAGATGATTTACCACACAGCTTCCTGTACTGATGAGGCATCATCTGTTAGTCTTCAAGCAATTGTACTTCCTGCTGATTGCAACTTTTTTTGACCAACAAATTGCTGTTTTTTTTGACCAACAAAATTGTGAAGCCTCCACAGTTCCCCATATGTGTTGTATGGCTCTTATTGTATTATATCAGATTATGTTTTCTGTGATGTATGAGTTTTTATGAGTTCTGTGATTTATGAGTTTTCTAAGTAGAATCATAATGGTAGATGGGCTACCAGAGAAGCAAACAGAACCAACCTACAAAATAGTTTGACATTATTAGAACAGAGTAGACAAATAGATGTTTCATCATAATAAACACAGAGTTATTCACAGTGATTAGAATAAATATAAACCAAGATTTGAAATATACAATTCAGAATGAGGCAATTTCTCTAAAGAGTAATCACAAATACAACATTAAAGTGCCTCATTGACTCCTGTGTATTGATCTAATATTGACTTTGCTAAACATTAAGCTTCCACAACTTGCCTGAGGATGGAAATGGAACTGTAAAGGTTTCTGAATGGAGTATTCCTGTGTATGTACTAGTTCAGCAAAATACCAAATGTTGTTTACCTTTCATGCATAGTTTCTCTAAATCAACATGTTAGCCCCTGATGAACAAGAAGTGATTGTTTCTGAGTAGGTGAGTTCATTTGGGTCTTTTTGTGTATAGTCAGAAGGGAAACAGAATGAAAAATAATTCTGATTTTGAGACGTTAACTACAATAGCATCTTCTTTAGGCATACTAGGAATTTTCAATAGTTCCTTAAATTATGAGAATGTTTCTCACAAAGCATTGAGTGGAAACTTCAAATAACATATAACACTAAAAATACTTAAATTGAGTAAAATTCATGTTTTGTTTGTCTGTTTGCTTGATCCAGGAAAAGGAAACATTAACTCTTTGCAAATATTACATGAAGAGTGTACACAGACAGACTGAGAGGAACAGCAATCTTGTTTTGAACAAAACAGTCCTTTAAATAAAGACATTCAGAAAATAACTTACAAATTATTCTTCAAGTATGGTAAAAGACAAATAGTTAGCTTAATATGTAATGACATTATAAGGTGTCTTTTTTGTTGGGGGGGCACTACTGCAAGGTAGATATTCAAAATCTCTGGTAAATTCTGTTAAATTGTTACTTGAGTGGTTTTATCATTTCATTTATGATAACTTTTCTTTGTTTCATGCTTTTCTGCACTACTGGAGACATTCTTTGCTTTGTTTGGGAGGTTGTTGAAAAACAGTCTAAGAAATACTGAGTAGACTAATAGTGGTCACTGCTTCATAATGGGAGGAAACTGGAATAATCAATGAGTCTGCACTCTGTTATTTCACGTAGGTATGGTTAAGTAATGAGGGATTGAGGTGAAGAAAATAGAGAATGTGTTATTTTTGAGGGCAATGCAAAAGCAACCCTAAAACACAAAATTGGCTTGTTTGCTTGTTTGTTTAATATATATATATATATATACAAGAAAAAAAGAAGAAGAAGAAAAAGAAAATTAGAAAAAAATAAAATAAAAAAAAAAAAAAAAAAAACAGAAGAGCCTCTCAATCAACACAACAGATTAGAAATAGATCAGGAAAGGAAAAATAAAATTGTCAAATAGTTTAATTCATAGCAAGGAAACTAGGCTTCTTTTTAGGAAAGACAAAGGTAAGAGGAGAAAGTAATCTGGGTCATGGTACAAAAAGGTGACCGTATCAGAGCTATCCCTTAGAATAGCAAAGGAAGGCAGTAAGCAGTGAGCACACTAGAAAAAGAGCATCACTGGAAACAAAACAGTAAGTTGCACTTTGCTATGGTTATCTGCAGACTTATTCGCATCATAAAGTTGTTGTTATAATGTACTACATAACAGTATCACTTCTGTAAGCTTTGATCAGATTTGCAATATACAGTTATTTCTCTACACTTACTATTTTTATGTTTAGCTACCTGTTCCCCTACCTTTTTTTTTTTTTTTTTTTTTTTTTTTTGATAATGTTTCATGTTTTCCACCTGTTTTTCTCTCAGTGTCTGTTATTTGTTTAGCAGGCTCCCTCTTCTCAAGACAGTTGTTTCAAGGTTTGTTATTGACAATTCTGATTATTTCTGGAAAGATTTTGGCTATCTACAGTTGTGATATTCAACATCACTTTAGATTTTTTGCTGGAATCAGAATATTTTTCAAATATTTCTATCTTTATTTACAAGGTGACCAAAAAAAAAAAAAAACCAAAAAAAAAAAACGATTTATTTAGTTTGATCTTGTTATTTTTTTAATGCTTAATTAATTCATGAAGTAATGATTTTTACTTTACAATAAAGGTATTATTAAAATACACAGAGCTCTAGCATCTGCTTCCACTAATTTAAATTCCCATATTACCTGCCTAGAGGGATGTGCATTACTGCCCCAGTAAAGAGAACAAAACAGACACAACAGTGTAATTCACTCTTGCTCAATGTCATTTCTCTCCAGCTATTCTTCACCCTGATTTAAGATATGGTATATAGGAACCGTAGAACAGTATGTTTTTTGTAAATACTAAGAAAAGCACGGTTGGTTTATTTTACAGCCGCAAAGCCAAATTCCTAATAAAAGTATTTCATCAGTATTTATATCATCAGCAATCAAAAATTAAGAATTTCTAAAGGAAAATAAATGCAATATTAATCAATGCATATAAATCATTAATTCCCACAGTCCTCCTGGATTTCAAAATTCCTGAAATACATTTTGAACATACAGGGTACTCAGCCACGTAGCAGTAAAGTATTCAATAGAAGGAGCTGAAAATCTTAGGTAGGCATATCTCAGTATTCGCCACGTAATATTAAGGAATTTTTAACAGATATTTTAAACTAGATGTGTAGCACTTTGAAACTCATGGTATTTCCTAAGACTTCTTAAGTTCATAAGGGTCCTAACCCTGTCTTTTGTCTTTTACTTTTTCTTTTTTTTTTTGGGGGGGGGTGGTTTGAAATCAATCTTCCAGTTTTTGCTTTGGAAGTTTTTGTTAGGGATGATTTTTTTTTGAAGCATCTCAGATATACCTTGAACTGTAGAATGGATGCACTGAAAATAAAACACTAAATTATTGCTTGAACATTGCTTATGTAGCTATGTAATTAAGTGAATATATTAGCAGATTAGAGGCAAAATGACAGCCGGTTCTCTCCATTTTATAACCTATGTGAAATTGCAAAGAAATGTTGTGTTCATGGAATAATGCTACCCATGGATCATGGAAATGCTGTGAATGCCGTGTTCAGGAAAACCAACCAACCAAACAACCAAACAAAAGAAAAACAACAACATTAATAACAAATATTAATATAAACAACTCAGATGAAATAATGAGCTCTATTGAGTAATATATATATATATATAATTAACCAATATATATATATATATATTATATTATTATATATATATTATATATATTATAATATATAATATTATATATATAATATAATATATAATATATAATATTATATTATATATAATATTATATTATATAATATATATTATAATAATTATTATAATATATTATATATATTATATATATTATTATATATATATATAATATATATATTATATATATATATTATATATTATTATAATTATTATTTTTATTATTATTATATTATATTATATAATTATATATTTATATATTATATTATATAATTATATATTATATATTATATATTATATATTATATATTATATAATTATAATATATAATTATATATTATATTATATAATTATATTATATAATTATTATTATTATTATTATTATATTATATAATATATATAATATATAATATATAATATATATTATATATTATATATATATTATATATATATATATCAATATATATATATATTTAACCATTAATTCATGTGAACTAGTAACAACAGGAGTTCTTTCTACCAAAGATTCAAAGATTATTTATGGAATATCTGATATATGCTATGAAGGTAGCATCAGTTTTGTCTTCAAATAAGTATACACAGATAATGAAATGAAAAACGTATTCCTTCAAGATGCCTTTAGACATACCTTTAAACTCACATAATTCAATGGATTTGCTGACTTTTGAACTTTTGTGTTCAGGTATGTTTTTATTCAGTTTGAGAAACAAAGTCAGTCCCATAGATGAGTTGACATTGTTATCTTTAATGGAGAAAGTCCTGCCACAACTGCAAACATCCTTTCTTGCTTCCAAAACACTGCTTAGATGCCTGATTAACCTTTTCATAGAAATCGTGTCTGTATTCTTGGGAGCTTTGTGTAGAATCTGTTCACCAACATGCAGTGTTTGATTAGGGTGTCTTGTTCATTTCTCTTCTTTTCTGATGTATGTCAATGAGCCGTTCACAGAATAGCAATACCATTGTGATACACCCTACCAAAATCCTTGACACACTTTTAGGGCAAAAATTAACCATATTTATCATGTAATCAGTGACATTCGTAAGAGAACCATGACCACAAATATAAAAGGATATTGTTTTCTAGTTTGGTTTTGTCTTTGCAGCTGTGTCCATAGTGTCTTTGTGGCTACAGTGCAGCAGGCTGTAAATGAGGTATGAAATAAAGCATGAAATTCTGGTAGAAAATGGGTTTGGGGGGGGAAATAATTAAGCCTATTTCTAGTATTTATAAGTTGTGAAGTTGTGAATACAAGAAAGGTACCAGGGAATATAAATAAGAATTGAATAACTAAATGTCAAAGAGACTCAACACAACTACTAATGAAAAAATATTGGAATAGATGACTTATTTTAATAGATGACTTATTTTAATAGAATCATCTGCAATAGGTATGAAAATATGAATTACTTTACTAAGTGTCATCATTTTTTATTATTTAGATTATTATTATTTATAATTTGTTATTTAGATTATATTGTAAAGAATAATCCTAGTGTGACATAGATATTATTTTTAAATGTATCTTCTATTGTTATACAGTGTGACCATTGTTATATATATCTATATGTTCTATATATTCTAGCAATGCCTTTGATAAGCGATTTGCAGAGGAATTTACAGGTTATTAGAAATTAAACTTCACATTCATTTACATGTTTAGGAAAATACAGCATTAGAAGTCAGACAGAAGTCATTTGAAGCTATGCAAAATACCTTATTGTATACTGTTAAACCAGGGAGTATAAAAGAAAGTATATCTGAATATATATCAGTAAAAATATAGTATATATGGGCAACATCTAACCTTTTTAGTGTTACAGTGGTATAGACCTGCAGTCACTGAGTTATTTTAAATGGCTTTAATCAGGAACGTATGGATAGCTGCTCAGATAAACAGATGCTTATGTTGGAGAAAAAGTCTAATACAGAGGTCAATATTTTGGGTGTTCAAAATTCAGTCATTTCAAAATATAAATATTGATTTACTGTCTTAGCTCAACTATACTCCAATACCTTAACCTTTTTGTCTTTAAATACTGCTTCCTCTAAAATAAGAATAGTAATGATAACCGTACTACATAAACATGGTAAAAGTATTTAAGACTCAACCAGAGAGGGACTGTTACTTAAAATGGAGCTCTTACATAGACACATTCACCCCACACACCCCCAAGTGCAGAATATCAATGCTGATGTATCAACAAGAATATCTTAGTTCAAGTCAGAAATATAATTTTTGATACCGATCTCCTCACCATCTTAATGTGCTCCAAATGCTTATCAGCACTCAGAACATGAGCCAATGTAAAATCCCTTGAAATGTGTTTATGGCAGATTTCTATGTTTCTGTAATGACCATTCAGCTCTACAAAATAGTACTATCTGATGCCAGAACTGTGTAATTTAAAAGCAGATTAGATAAATCTCCTTTAGCTTGATACCTTCAGATTACACTGTAGGCATAGAATGGCACAACTCCTGCTGTTACTGTCAGTACAGTGAGTAGCCAAGGGTGCACAGAAAGCTTCAAAGATGGTAGCAGCTAAAAGGAAATTGAAGCAGATGATGTTTGCAGTTAGAGATGTTTGGGATGAAAAAATTCATATAGGGAAAAATAGCACAGTTTTCCAGTGACTCTTTGGAATCATGACCAGGTGGATGTTTCATCATTGCCATCAATATCAATTACTTTGGGACAGTATTATACCTCACATGCCTTGTTTCAGAGACCTTGATTTCAGGATATGTGGGTCTGGAAGAAAACTGTTATACCATGGTGTAAAGTTTGGTCTTGGGATCTCCATTTACAAAATAGGGTTTCACATCTGGGTGCTACAGAGACAGGATTTGCAGCCCCAAGCAGGTGATATCAGTCTGGGAACACTGCATGGGGTCTAGGGAGCTACTTAACAGCCTGACAGGACAGCTACTGGAGAGGGAAGGGCTGCTTTTGTTTAATTTTCCTTGGAACATCTTCTTTTTTATTATTGTTTTTTCCCCCTGAAAAAATCAAGACAAAAGGGATTTAAATGCACCTGGACTAATCTTGAGCTTTTGATATGGAAACATCTAAGAGAATAGGAAGCCAGCTTTTCAGCCAGCTCTACCTAGGAGGTGCTGCAAATGAACAAGGAAGAAAAGGACAACTGAGACACATATTAGAGCAAGAAGGGTTTCTAAATATCATTTTTGATACAAAATGATGAGTTTATCCATTATGATAATAAATGAAGACAGACTTGAAAGATTTTTTTCACCTACCTTTACAGGAAATATTTGATAATAGAAACCTTTTTAATAACTCAATAAGTTGAAGGAGTAGAATTTCTCATGCCTAAATACGGTCATCAATTTATAGAAATGTGCTTGGATCAACCAAGCACAGTGAGCATCATCTTTCATGAGATTTGAAATGACTGTTGATTGAAATGTTCTTGATTGCTAGAGAAAGATCAGCCAGATAAATCTTTATTCCATACACCATCTTCTAGATGATGTACATGTACATCAGAATTACAATTTACTGCTTAGTTAGGTATAAAATATCAGATTCTTTTCCAGAAAAGCAGAGACAAAGACTGTCATGCAAATATGATATTCTCCCCTAAAGTCTCTGATTCTTATTAAAAAAAAAAAAAAAAAAAAAAAAGTATAGCTTTTATGTCATGCAATATATTTGAAACTTTTTCCATCAGTGTAAACATAACTTTTGCAAACGTATAAAGCTAGTGACAGGAGCATTACATCAACTTCTTTTTATAAGTATCCCAGAATGAGTATCATCACCTCCCAGACTAAAAAATCTCTTTAAAAGAAACAGTTAAATCAGTTTGATCTCTTTCTTTGCATGCATTAATTAAATAAATTAATGTTATAAGATTTATTATCTAATTATAACATTAACTGAAATCTTGTGCCCAATTCTGTTCTCAGAGTAGTATTTATTTGTTTTCTGGAAATAAGAAAGGTTTTGTTTATCAAAGCTTCTCAAGATTTTCTTAACTTTCTATATATACAATTGAAATATTAATACAGGTAGGAAAAAAATATGTTGAAATGTTATTTTCAATATAATATAGACCTAACAGTTACTCTTGGAGTGCCCAGTCGTTTCATGTCAGTCAGTCTATGTTGTATGGCATGATCTAACATTTCAAGCAATTAAGAAAATACAATAGATATTCCATGTTTAGTTCAAGTGCTGATAGCATATATTGTTGTATGCTATCATTTGGAATATCACAAAACATCTGAATCAATTCACTGTGCCTGTATAAAAATGTATTGACTTAATTAACATATGGCAAGATAGCAGATTTCAAATTTGTGTCGTTTTGTCACAAGGTGGTTACCCACGGTTAAATAAAGGGGGCTGGAAACAAGTTCACATGCATGAAGATTTTTTAGCATTGAATTTATTTTTGAGGAAAATGAAAAACAAGAAGGCTAGGGGGGAGGAGTGGGGGCGGGGCGCAGAGAGTAGAATTGGTGGAATGGGGACAAGGAGAAAGAGATGCTGTTAGTGCTGACTGAAGCATGCTTAAATCAAGGGCAGACACTGCAAGTTCCTTGCCTGTTGAGTTCTCTCCATGCACATTATTGCCTCCCTAAATGTAAACCAAAAGCTACAACCACAGGCTGGGAAAAAGGGTGTAAGGAAGAAGTTATCAGCAGAAGTCGTTTCCCATGAGAACCATCATAGTAACACTGTAGGGGTGGTTTACAGGTGCAAAGCCATAGTAGTAACACCATGAGATCAACTGCATGGGAATAGTGGGGAAAAATACTGCCTCAGATACTCTGGAAAGACTCCCCTGGCCCTTGGGTGAAGGGGTATAGAGTTACAATGGAAAGCAGCCTGTGGAGCTGCAGAAAGACCTTCACAAAACAGAGAGAAGGCACCAAAGGAACTGTGCAAGCCAGTGGGTCACAAGGCTGTTCCTGAAATAATTTAGCTCATTTTTCTCTGCGTGTGAGTCATGATTAATTTCATAGAATCACAGAACATCCTGAGTTGGAAGAAATCCACAAAGATCATCAAGTCCAACCCCTGGCTCCACACAGGACCACCCAAAACTCAAACCCTATGTCTAAGAGTACTGTCCAAATGCTTCTTGAACTCTGACGGGCTTGCTGCCGTGACCTCTTCCCTTGGGAGTCTGCTCCAATGCTTGGCCATCCTCTCAGGGAATAACCATTCCCAAATATCCAGCCTGATGCAGCTTCATGCAGTTCCCTCATGTCCTATCGCTGGTCACCAGAGAGAAGAAATCGGCTCCTGAACCTCTGCTCCCCCTTATGAGGAAGCTGTAGGCTGCCATGAGGCCTCTCCTCAGTCTCCTCTTCTCTAGGCAGAGCAAATCAAGAGACCTCAGCCACTCCTCCAGATTCTTCACCATCTTTTCTGCCTCCCTTTCGATGATATTTTATGGCTTTATGTTCTTCTTACATTGCAGTGCCCAAAACTGCACACAGTGCTCAAGGTGAGGCTACACCAGTGCAGGGTAGAGGGAGACGACCAGCTTCCTGAGGAGGGGAAGCAGAGAGGGAGATGCTGGACTCTTCTCCCTGGTAAACAATGACAGGATGTGCGGGAACAGCATAAAGCTTCACCAGGAGAGGTAAAATACTAGATATAAGGAAAAAATTCTTTACTACAAGGGTGGTCAAACACTTGAACAGGCTTTCTAGAGAGGTGGTAGATGTCCAATGCCTGTCATTGTTCAAGAGGCATTTGGTTAATGCCCTTAGTAATATACTTTAACTTTTGGTTAGCCTTGAAGAGATCAGGCAGTTGGGCTGGTTGATCTTTGAAGGTCCTTTCCAACTATTATATTCTATTTTATTCCATTCTTCTCTGTTCTGTTCTGTTCTGTTGTCTTCTGTTCTGTTTCCATTCCATTCCAATTATCTGATATTCATTCAGTGACTTATGATAAATATACTGTCTCTGCTGCTCTTTAATTAAAGTATATAGGTGTAATGAAAAACAAGATTTTAATTAAAATTAGAGGAAGTGGAACATTTTTATGTGAAATAAAAATTGTTAATATGCAATTTCCACCTCCTCACATCAAAGCCAATTGTGTTTCTTAAAAAGCAGCACTGCTTACATGTCATCCTCAAAAAGGCAATTGCTTTTGTCAAATATATGTATATGTATATAAGTGTCTAACACAAGATATAATTTTAAATGCTGGTGATCTGTATGTAGAGAGGATTAAAATTATCATCTGTGTCCCTAATTGTCTGTTAGGCATGAATTCCATGTCACTTTTCATCATTACTATGGTAGATGTTAAATACTTAAAAATGCAAGTAAATGATTTGTTTTCTTTCTTAGTCTTTAAAGAAGAAATATCTCCTACTTAGAAGCAATGTGGAATAGGAGGAGGATCTATAGGTTTTGCAGCTTTGCTTAAATGTTTTGTGAAGATGTTTTCTTGAATCCAGACTTATATTTTGAAACAGCAAGGTCTATTTGCATTCTTCTTTTGAGTGAACTCTTCTTTTATCTGCTGTTCTGCTCCAATACCCCTGCACTCTCCAGTGCATACAGGTTATTCCACTGTCTAAAGCAAAGCAGCCAATGAATTCCTGAAGCAGAGAAGTTCAGATGCAGATACAGGGGTGACTACTGGGACCAGAAGCCTCCAGGCAATATCAACATGAGCTTCACCACAATTTGCTCCTGAAGCAGCCTCCCAACAGGCTATGCCCTCACACACGTTGCCTGTGCTCAGTCCAGCAAGGTATAAATGCAAAGGCTGGTGTTCCCAGGAATGGCCCTTATTATATACTTGTGTGTTTAATCCCTCTCGGAAAGGACACAAATAAAGGTCCAGTAGAGGGCTAAGGATCTGTTACATAAGGATTTGTTGCTGGGGGGACATACAAGCAACTCTTTTCTGGTAGGTCAGCATACTGGTTCTCACCACAGCACTAAGCAGTGCCATTTGAAACCAGAAATGTTAGGGTGGTCCGAGTGCATAAGTCTACAGCTCTGCTGTAGCTCAACACATGCATCTGTCATCCTGACCTACCCTAGACCTTTGAATGAAGAAAGATGAAAGTCATGGGCCAGAAATGGTCTATATACAACTACAACGCACACCAAAAATCAAATCAAATCAAATCAAATCAAAGCACGGTCCACAACTCTGTAGCCTCAGATTATTCCTTCTTTTGCCTCCACCATGGGTGTCACCAGCCCCACACCAGAGGTCCTTCCCAGAGGCAGGGATGTCAGCAGGAACACTGGGCTGGGCATGGGTGTTGCCACTTTGGTTACAGTTGCCAAAGGAAGGGAGGCAACAAGAGCTGTGTTTGGGGACGTTTGCTTTATGCCAGTCGTCACCTTTCAACACCAAGAAGAGCAGCTCTACAAAGCCACAACACTTGAAGGTAGGGAGAAATTTCCATAGTCTTCTCACTCTTCCCACCTCCACAGAAAGGAAAACGGGTTTTTGTCTCACATGATGAGGTAAGATTATATCAACTATTGAAATATTCTTTTTAGGTTTGCAGAAGGTTTCATTCCAGCATATGGCTTGATTTTAAAAATAGTCTCTCCTGTGAATTGAACATGAAAAATACTATGCATGTCCTCTTGGACGAACACTATATAGTAACTTTTTTACTTACTGAAATACTGAATCATTTGTGTCAGTGACATAAATAGAAAACACACTTGACCATATTTCTTGTGACTTGTCAGAAATGAGACAACAGGACTGCTGACGTCTTTGGATATATGTGTAACTGTAAATATATATTGATCTTGAAAAAATATTTAAGCATTTTAAAGAAAACAGACTCACAAACATTTTTCATTTATGGATATACCATTTCCCTAAGTAACAGAATACTGTCAAGCTTGAACAGTTTTTCCACATCTTTCCCATCTTTCCCAGTAGACCATTAAAATGAGTACTTTCCACAGCCTCTTTCACAAAGCTGCCCTAAAATTTTGCTTTAAGAGAAGAGAGAGAGAGAGAGAGAGAGAGAGAGAAAGGAAGAAGGAAGGAAGGCAGGCAGGCAGGCAGGCAGGAAGGAAGGAAGGAAGGAAATTTAATTAAAATCCATTGACAAACACTGTCACCTTTATAACTATAATACAATTGTGTTGGTGAACCACTTCTTAGTAAACCTTTTTGGGGAATAAGGTATTTAAAGAAAATACCTACTGACAGTGAGAGTAAGGGTAAGTAGTAAGGGGCAGTAATCTGTCACTTCTTTCTTCCTCACAAGTGCTGAGGCTTCCTAGACATAACAACCATGAAAAACACTTTCTCAGAAGAGAAATGCTGCAGTTCATATACTGCTGAGGATGTGGGACCCTAGGTAGGGGAAGGGTGAGTACTGTTGCCTCTCTCATTCTCCCTCCACAGCTGCTAAGGCAAGGTCCTTGACAAGGACCATGGCTTTTTTATGCTGGAGACTTCAGACCTGAATGCAGTATTCCGTACTCACAAGAGTGGAGTAGAGGGAGAGAATCACCT
This sequence comes from Netta rufina, assembly GCF_964035555.1. NCBI lineage: Eukaryota > Metazoa > Chordata > Aves > Anseriformes > Anatidae > Netta > Netta rufina. The sequence continues at coordinate 82,193,252 of NC_140124.1, read as the reverse complement.
CCCTTGACCTGCTGGCCACTCTTCTTTTGATGCAACCCAGGATACAATTGGCTTTCTGGGCTGCAAGTGCACATTGCCAGCATAGAATTATGTCCTTTAGCTAGTTTCCAAGCTTGAGAATAGAATAGTAGTTTGCACAGATTTTTGTTTAAGAATTGTCCAGTTAAACAATTTTCATTTTAAATTTAGTTGTTATTTTGCTCATGATGGCGCACTGCTTGACTTCCTTTAGGAAACAGAATACTCTCCAGTGCATTGTCAGCCATCTTCTGCCATAAGGATCTTCTATCACATCTTTACAAGGTCAAATTCTTTTACTTAATGGATCTGACTTCATTTACATGTGAAATGTTTGACCTAGCTGTAACCTATTATTACAGTTGAGAAGAGAATAAAAATGTAGCATTGTGTAGCATTTTTTAATAGCATGTTTCACACCATGAAGTGCTTAACAGTCTTTCTTTTAACTGGCAATAATGGCCTGTTCTGAACAGCCTTACTCCATATTTGTTTCTTTATTCCAATATTTGCTACATGCAAACTTATCATTGGTTCTGATTTGCATACATGTACTTACATTTGTCTGAAAAGAACGAAGGACACATCACACATATCACTATATCTTTTTTAAACATCAAAGGTTATTTTTACAGAAAACATACCTCAGAAGTGGATCTATGGTTTCTAGTTTTATTATTCTTTTGAAAACTGTTAGAAGTTGTGATGGCAAAAAACATTTTTCCATTGTGCCATTTTGCTTGTTATACATGTATACACTGTTTCTGCTACTATATGAACCAATGAGTTCATATAATATTCATATAGCATTCGAGTTGTTATTGTCTAAAACAAATGTTAATTCATTGCCATTTATTTTAGTAGCAAGACAAAAGTTTAAATAATATTGGTTATTCATGATTGAAAATAGATGTTGCAAAGAAGAAAGTGATCCAGAACACAGTAATTTGGAATAAAGTCTTGCTTCCCTGCTCTACATCTTCATTTTTGTATTATGGGATGTGTCAATAGATTAAAATTTTGTCTAATAGCTTCTTATCTTCACCTCTGGAGTTTAAAAGGAGTGAACTAATACTTTGTCTACTTGTTCTTTGCTTTCAAAGATAAAGATCATTGTGTTGCTTTTTTGTTTTCCTTTATATAACATCACAAAACAAATGCAGATAATTATGCCAAATGATTATGTAAATCCCAATAGGAAGAGAAAATCCACTTTTGTGAAGGTATTCAATAAATTCTTGAATTCACTGAAGACAGCAGATTTTCATGCCTTTGCAAGTTAAAATTATACAAATGTTCAATTAGGATTATGAAATGCTGTTTTTCTTTTATTTAAAAAAAATATTTGTTTAAGTTTCCTTGTCTGATAGCCATGAGGGTGATATTCATATAAAAATAATATATGGTAGGTGAAACACAGTAAGTGCTGAAAGCACATTGAAAAGAAAGCACTGTTCAAAGACATGAAAAGAAGCATTTTAACATTGCCTCTCACAATGTAACTACTCAGAATAATGGGGAAGGTAAATGATGCTTCATTTTGGGGAAATCTTTAGTGGCATATGAATACATGCTGAAAATGACTCTGTGCTTGCACTGACTGAGACTTGCAGCAATCTGAGCTATATTCCCCATGAAGCCTGCTTTTGAACTGTTGCTGCATCACTTCATCTTTTTATGAACTAGTTTTTGCCTCTATAGAGTCACAGAAGAGCTCATGCAGACGAGTGGAGATGTCTTTTAGGACTCAAGTTATTTTCAAGACTCAAAGCTCTTGAGGAAAAATAATATGTTTAAGAAATACCTCTGCTAAGCCATGTTTCCAGTTGTATAGTACAGAATGGAGGGGAAGATTTTTATGTAGCTTAAACATGAACACTTTAATATAAATAACCAGAACTCAGTCAAATGCAATCAAAGGAATCTACATGGAAACATAGGATTGCTGTTTGAATTTTAAGTAATGTTTTGCAATATATTTATGTTGCAGTGATTTTTTCAGCACGTTTTTCACTGATTTCTGGCAGGTTATTAGTGGTCAGGTTTGTGCGCATATATACACCTTACAGCATGCCATTAATGATGAGTCAATGTCAATAATTATTCCATCTATTTCATATTTTCATAATAGGGCAAGAGGCAAGAGACACAGTGACCAACTTTAAAATCCTCCTCTGGATTAGCACTGCATCTGTTTTTGGTAATTAACGAAAATAAACCTATAATTCAAAGGTAAACTAATAAAGAACTGAAGCTTCATTTTATATATGTTTTTTGTCTCTTAGAAAAGAAGGACCAAAAGCTTCATGCTCCTAATTTAACTCTTTAAACTTTAAACTTAGCGATTTCAGTAGTAAAATAGCAATTAGGTTCTTCATAATTTTCCTGGGAAAGAAAACAGAACTATCACAATACAAGGTGAAGAGAGGAAAGAGCAGAAAGAGATGAAGCAGAGAGAAATTAATGCTAGTAATATCAACATCTTATTTTTGTATTTTTACCTGAACTATCTGGCAACAAGTAAAATGAATGTTTTTAATCTAAATTGCAGAAAGACTTCCATCCATTTTCTGTACTTACTGCCAAATTCTGAGAAAAATATTTCAGTGGGATAAGTGACTTCTGTATGAGTATCTCACATAATCTGTTTACTTCAATGTTTTTGAATGAAGAGAAATAATATCAAGGTTATTAAAGTTTTATAACATTTTGTTCTCAAGATAATGACCATATAATTACAACATGGTTAGTATGTAATTATATTTGTACTTGAGCTTAGATTCCATGTGAGTGGATAGGGTGATTCAATTTCTACTGTGTGATTATGCAGTGTCATAAAAAATCAAATAAATATGCTACAAAGTAAAATATGAATATCATAAGTTATTACAAAGAGAACTTGTTCAATCCAAAGTTGCTTAATCGTCATATGTTTAGTTATTAGTTCATTTTTTTTCCTTTTATTACTCTTTTTATTAAAGAAATTAGAACAAACTTTATAGGCTCTTGAGCTTCTTATTTATTTTATTATGTAAACTAGCCTACATTTCCATAGTCTGTAGATTTTCATTATTAAGCTGCTGATTCTTAGAATTAGTAATTTATTGAGAATATCTTCATCAGCTCTCCCGTGGATCACACAATCATGTTGGTCTTGTTCACAAGTGTATCACAAGAAGGCTGTTCAGTAAACAGAGATGAAAAGAAAAGAAATACTTTTTCCTATTCCCTTTCCCCTTGTCCAACATGTACATAAGAAAAAAAGACATTAGAATTAAAAATAAAAAATAATTTAAAAAAAAAATCAGAAAACAGGAAAGAACAGAATCAGAGTCTGAGAATTCTATAAACAGATCAGAAAAAGGAATGCAAAATTCCTTTGTTCTTGAAATACTTTATCCAGAAACTGAGATAAGCAAAGTTTGTTCAATATGTGAAAAATATGTTTGACTGTTCTGTCAAGTCTCTACAAACTTTAGAAGATCTGCAGGCCCACAGAGCATAAATTTTTTCACTGCTACATACATTAATTTTTTTGTTTTTGAAAACAGAGCAGTGTATATGTTCTTAATATTTTGGAAATATAATTGAAACATTATTAAAAAAAATGTGGAGAATAAAAAAATTATTCTCTTTTATATTCATTTCTGTCCTCTGTGATTTTGGAAACGTCTCTAGCTGACTTTGCCTTAATTCTTTTACCTGCAAAACCAGATCACATTAAAGTATACATGTTTGTCACTGAGATGACTAGACTTATATTAAATGTTTTTCTAGATGAGCAACACTATTTTTCAGACAGAATTTGTATTCCATGTTATGACAGAAGTGTTTAAAATGCTAATTAATAAGTAGATGGAATTCTGGAATTCTCACCATAAGATGAATACTGGTGAGCGGTAAAGTCATCCTCCATATGCTAGAAAGTGCTGAAAATAATAGCCTGTATTTATTTAGGTCCTTTTTTTTTTTTTTTTTTTTTTTTAACATTTTAACAGTTAAAGTGCATTATCTCATGCTGTTTTTTCATATGCTAAATTTTGAGTGTTTGACATTGAAAAATTGATGAATGTTCTTTTCAAGACACTTATTGGTGTGTTTTTTTTCCCATGTTTTGGAGAAAGCTAACAAGAAATTTGATGAACTGGCATCAAAATATTTCTTATCAAAACTATATGATTTTCTAGGAATATTGACCATTTTTAGAGTTCAAACTGAGTTGTTACTTACACCAGTGCTGAAGGCACATAGGAAATCCTGATCATTGGAAAGCTGTTCGTTCCGTGCAGTTTAAAACAAATTGCAAGTGAAATGCTTTATTGATTTATTAATGATATGTAATTAGCCTACTATCATTGACCTGTATATTCAGGATCAATGTTATAACAGATAAACCACAGTCCTAGAGACTTAGAAAGTTTTAATGAAGACCTAGAAATTTGTAAAAACTCTTCTATGATTATTTTCAAAAATTCTAATCTCTCTCACCCATATAGTGATGGCAAGCCGCCTTTCCCTCACGGTGCTTTTTTCCCACCCTTGGGATTGTAGTTTTGCTTCTTGCTCCAGTGGTAGTTGCTCTCATTTGTGTCAACGTGTGGCATTCCCTGCAACTCACACCCCTTGTGCTTATATGTTTCAGTCATTTTAGGTAATAACTTCTGTTGTTTTAGTGACTGTCACATGCCACTGATTAGGAAACAGTCACTTATTTTTTCCCTGATGTATCTGGTATCTGTGAACATTGGTCTGAGGTCCACCACCTGCTAGTTTTCCTGTCCAGAGCAGAGACTGAATGTAAATGTTATTTTCCTGCTCTAGTCTTGTAGAAGAGTGGAGAACATCAGGTTGTTTGGACCTTTTAGCACTGTAAACTGAGTAAAACTGTCATGTGGCCAGTATAGAAAGAGTCATCTGAGATTTCACCTATTTAGATGCAGGAAGTCATACAGGACTGCCATCTGCACTCTGTTTATAATGGAAGATTTGATTGATGATGAATGGACTTTAATGAGGTTAGCAAAAGAGGCAAAGGACAGGTCCCGGTAGGATTTCAGGTTTCTCCTTGGACTACACCTTTATAGATAAGAAAAGATGTCACTTTTCACAATAGGAGGACAAATACAATTTTTTCTACACTTAGTCTTAAAACTCAAGCCATTTTGGCTGCACTTGGAAGGTTACACAGCCTTATTTGCAGGCAGCATCATCCACCACCTATTATATCACATGTACAGTGCCTTTTTCTGTTCATTTCTTCTGTCATATTAACACCTCTAATTGGCAAACCAGGCAATTTACAAGCTTCAGCTGTATAAGCCAAATTAAAAATACTGGCACTGAACAATTTGTGACCCTCTACCAATAACTGGAAGTGTTGACATCACTTAAAGGTCAACATTTTAACCTTATGGAAATCACCTACAAAACTGTCAAAATGAAATGACTAAGCACGCAGTACTTTTAAAGGTTTGTTGGAAATAAAAGTCTATAACAGATCTCCAATCTCAGAAAGTAAAATCTCATGCTATATGAGAAAGAATGTTTTCATAGAATTAATGCACTTGATTTTGAACCTTTCTGAGTACACTTATTCATCTTTGTAGTGATAGTATAAATGTACAAATATATTTTTTTAATCATTTAAATTATAATATTAATGATTAATTGAAACAATGTTTATTTTGTTTTGTTCCTAATTTTCTGAGTCAGAAAAACTGAAAAAGAAAAATTAAAAGGCCTGGATTTTTATTTTGGAGTAGTTTTGCTACGGAAATTAATTTTTCATATGCTGTATTTTACAACTCATTTTTTCACATTCACGTTACTTAAGAAAGTATAAAAAAATAACTGCTTAAATATCAGTTCTTAAAACAGTGACATTTTGCAAATGTCTGGTAAAACGAGTTCTATTTTACCCTTAGTGGAACAATTTCAAATAAACACCATCTTTAGAAGACTTTATTTTATTTTATTTACTTTTTTTTTTCAGATTTAAAAAAAAATAATTAATAATTAAGTGAACTTTTAGGCACTGTAATCTAGAACATGGTCAGAAACACATAGTTTCAAGGCAGGACCAACAATAAAAATACAATTATCTTGACTTTTCATTTCATTATACTCACTGTAATCAAGTTGTATTCTTCATCATAGGACAATGACAGATTGCAGATGTGGGCTGTATGAACATCCTTATGTAGAACAGTGATGTATTTGCTGTAGGAAATGAACTTACTGATAACTTTCTCAGAACTGCAAATATTGAGATTTCAGAACAGGAATTGTGTGTGCAAGTTTCAAGGGGAGTTTGCTTTTTTCTTGCAGATCTATTTCCACAGCCTGCTTCATGAGCTTCATGAGTGTCTCTCAACCTACAATATTGTGACTGTAACCATTGTAAAATGTTTGTTCCTTACTGATGTTAGAAGTCACTACATGTCCAAAAAAGCAGAGAGGAAACAGGAACCATTCGTAGCTACCACATAGAAAATAATAAGAGATTTATAACAGATGATCAGAAGTATTTTTAATATGGGACACGACAGATTAAACAGCACACTAGGCAGGCATGACTTAGGAACAATATATTTGGAAATGATTTTTGAAAGAGGGTGAGCAAGCTTAAAGCAAATTATTATTGAAATATTTTTTTAAAAAAAGTTTCTTTTCCCTTAAATATATATTTTTAATATGCTTATGTATTCCAATGTGAGGCTTACAGAAGTAAAGATACTACAAAGGATAACATGATAACTTAGACATTCCCACAGGTGTATTTTTTTGTTTGTTTTTTTTTGTTTGTTTATTTGTTTTTAATTTTTATAGATAAACACATGATCCATCTTTATTAGCCTCCCAGATGCAGGTATAACTAGAGGATTTGAAATAAACAAGACACAACAGATAAAAACATATGTTGGGTAACATGGGCATCTTGCTTTTATGGTGATTATTAGACCCTTACTGTGACATTACATCTCTTGAGTTTTTATCCACTCTTCTTAAACTTAAAATCTGAGCATAGCAGAGAACTGATTTTAGGCTGCTATCCTACAAGTTAAAAGTTTAAATCAAACAACAGACGTGCTTAGAATATTGAAGAGCTGAAGAGTTGGTCAAGGAATTACTGAATATAAGACAATGATTGCAAATTATTATGTTGCTTATGATTTTTAACTTACATGCTTTCTTAGGTTTGGTATTTGTGATACACGGAAAAAGTACAACAGATGAGTGACTGCCCCAAGGATGGTAGTAACAGAAAGGTAGATTACTGTTAAGAGGAAAATATGTGTACATCATGTCTTCAGAGTGTAATAGAATTTTATGTAGCAGACATACAAATGTCTAGCCACACTATAAGAAACTTGCTTTATTGCTACATTTAAAAGTTGGAGGAAGAGAAATCCTGGAGATGCTATTTCTTTTATACTATATAGTAAATATGTTTCTAGCAAGGTATAAAAGACTGAAATGAAGCTAAAGTTTTAAAGGAATACTGATTAATGAGCAGTGCACTTTGCACCTGAAAGAAAATATTAATAGAAAGGAAACTGCAACTAAAGACAGAAAACCAAAATCTAAATTAAAAAAAAAAAAAAAAAAAAAAAAAAAAAAAAAAAAAAAAGGGTATGGTGTCAGAGCTTTCATTGCCATAATCAGATTGAAATGGAATCCTGCTGATTCCTATCCAATAAAGATTTGATATGTAAAGTACCAGGTTGACAAAGAAAAAAGAAAAATGCTCATCTGTTCTTGCAGCTTGCTTTTACAGGATGACAATGCTGATACTGAGCTCTGTTTGAAGTACAACAAATAATTGGTCTAATCAGCTCCTTTGAAAGAATGTAAGAAGGTAAAAATTGCTAATCTTTTAGAGTTGTGCGCTTTTTGTAGCATACGCTTCTTGAATTCAAGAATTTTAACACATCTCCTTGTTTGAAGGGTAGTAATATGGGTAAATATATTTCACATGGAACAGTTGTTGGAGACTTAAACACTTTTCAGAGGGCACATATCCAAGACATTTTTATTTTTTTTCCCCAGCACTTGTGGTTCTTCTCTAAGTGGTTTCAACACAGTAGAACACATACTTTCATTGAATTATAAACAACAACAACAAAAAGACTAGAACAAATGCATGGACAGAGAAAGTCCAGTATGTTCTCTTAAATAATACGGTGTCTGCCCTTCTGAAAACACTGAACAAAGAGTAGCAAGAGTAGCAAAGGAAGCACAAGAATTATCTGTAATCCAAGACCTTTTAAATAGAAAACCATTGCTATTAGCTTTGGTCTAAGCTATGAGAGATTCTGATGGGCCCTAGGTTTATGTAACACTCATGTAAAAACAAAGAGCTACTTTTATAGAAACAGCTTTATTTTTAGGTATTTGCCAGAGATGCACCATTTTCCTTAACATGGCATGTATGCCTGTCCTTTTCTTGTTCATTATTTAGTGTCTCAATATGTTATTTCAAATATTTAGTATCAAATTGAAAACATGCATACCTCTATTTGTAAAGCAATAAAAATATTCTTTACATATATTTAACTGAAATGAAAAACTACAGTGAAAACCACAAATCAGCAGATTTTTTAGATCTATTCAGAAGAGCTTATAAAAGGCAGGACTGCTTACAAAAGAAAAACACAGATAGGAATGAGTACTAAATTTTGTAGAGAGAGAGAGAAATAGAGAGAACAGATCTGAAGATAGAATATCAGCCTGTTCCCAAATACAAGACTCCTAAAGAAAATGCACCTTTTTATAGCATCTCTATACTGTTCCACAAACAAAGAGCCCAGGACCAACTACTTTCAAGTTTCTATTTGTCATTAATCTCTAGATCCCTAAACCCTGTAATTCAATTTCTTCTTCCCCCCTATCCCACCCACATACACAAAAAGAAATTAGCTTAACAAACAAGATGTATTTAACTAACTGAAACAGAAAAATGGTTACTTGAGAACTAACATATGCCACTGCATGTAGGCTCTTCCCGTCTTCTGCAGCTTTGGCATTATTTTCTGTTAAAGAATGCATCACTTGCTTTTGGTCATTTTATTCATGGTGCAGTAAGGATTGACCTCAGATAACAGAGTTTCCCCAACAGAGAAACTCAAAGACTTTTTTATAGTACTGATGGTTTACAATTTGACTTCTCTTTTTATTCCAGAGTACAGATATCTGCTGTTACAATCCAAGCTTGACTTCTTTCACACTTTGACAAATTAGTTAACTACTGTCTTTGGCCTACATGTTCCATACAGTGCTATTGCTTCCTTGGGGGTTGTAAAATCTTTTCTTAAAGCACTAAGCAGAACATAAAACATGTATACAATCCTCTTGCTTCTGAATGTTATTTGTAATACGGCGATTACAAAGTTTTTTTTTTCTCTATCATGAGATAACACTATAAAAGCAATAATCAAAGAGGCTAACATTAGAGTGCAAACTGGTTATCAAATAGCTTATTAAAAAGCTAAAAAGCATGCTGGTTGAAATCAAGATTCCTCCTTGTCTTTTTGCTATTCTTTTACATAAAATCTGTTATTGTTTTGCAAAGTAATGGGCAAGTAATACAGAAAGAATATAAAATAGTATTATGAAAGCAGAGTGTAACACCTTGTCCTGGTTTCAGTTAGCACAGAATTAATTTTCTTCCTAGTAGCTGGTGGAATGCTGTGTTTTGGCTTAGAATGAGAAGAGTGCTGATAACACCCCGATGCTTTAATTGTTGCAGAGCAGTGCTTATACTAAGCCAAGGACATCTCAGCCTTTGCTCTGTCCTGCCAACGGGCAGGCTGGGGGGTGCAGTAAGAGCTGGGAGGGGACAGACCCAGGACAGGTGACCCAAACTAGCCAAAGGGGTATTCCATACCATCTGACGTCATGCTAAACAATATATAGGGGTGGCTAGCCGGGGGGAGGGGGCCGGACTGCTCGGGGTTAGGCTGGGCATCGGTCAGCGGGTGGTGAGCAATTGCATTGTGCATCACTTGTTTGTACATACTATTATTACTTTCGTATTATCCCCATTGTATCATCATTATTATTATTGTTATTATTATTTTTGTTATTTTTTTTTCCTGTCTTATTAAACTGTCTTTATCTCAACTCACGGGCTTCACTTTCCATTTCTCTCCCCCGTCCCAGAGAGGGAGGGGGGAGGGTGAGCGAACGGCTGCGTGGTGTTTAGCTGCCGGTCGGGTTAAACCACGACAGTCTTTTTGGCGCCCAACGTGGGGCCCGAAAGGTTGAGATAACGGCAGATCTGATCAGAGTGTGTTAAACTAAAATTGGTGTAAGGATTAGACCTGCTTAATAGTCACTTGTCATGATGCTGATTGCTTTAATCACAACTCTGCTGCGCCTGTTTTCCAAATTGAGTATTATAGTACATTATTTTCCGTATTTGCTCTCTGTAGTGTTGTTTCTCCTCTCCGGGCCCTGGTTTCAGACCATTATGGTACTAAGTGTTATAGCAATGGCTTATGAGACGATAAGATATCTGGTCATGACTCTAACTTGGTATTTATACTCAGTAACATCGTGGACTCTGTACTTTGGAAACAGCATCTTGGGAACTATTAGCAATTATACCTATTGTTTTTCTCCATTAGAGAGTCAATCTGTGGAGGGGAAAGGGGAGGATATTTTTCCTTACTTGCTTACTCTCCCTTTCTCCTTCACCACCCCTGTATCCTCCTGGGTCACTCTGCCTTCCTCCTTCACCACCCTCTTATCCCCTGAGCTTGTCACAATAGCTCTCCAAGATATTGAATATTTCTGGAATACTCAGAATACCATAGTCTTGTTGTTCTGCCTCATGAATGCACTTCAGATTCTGCTTAAAGTTAAACAACTACTTATGAAGCTCATCCGGAGATCTGCCCGGAGGCAGTATAGTTGTGGGTGGCAGGGAGTATGGGTGGATATGGGCAGGCATCTAGAGCAGTTGGCACCCCCAGTGTGTTGGAAATTCACCCCTGAACAATGGCAAAATCCTCAAAAACTGGCAGAATGCTTGAAAAAAAAGGTGTAATGATTCTGGCAGTTCCAAAGTAACACAAATCATTGTAACGTGCTGGGGCCTGGCTCATGCCTATCGAGCTGCCATTGATACTGCTGTCAACTTAGTGACAGACCCTGCGGCCACTCCAAACCCTGTGACAGATCCAACGGCCACTGTGACCCCTACGGTGGATTCTGCAGCCGCTCCAGTCCCAGCTCCTGCAGCCACTCCAGTCCCAGCTCCTGCAGCCGCTCCAGTCCCAGCTCCTGCAGCTGCTCCAGTCCCAGTTCCTGCAGTCGCTCCAGTTCCAGCTCCGGCCGCTACTCCAGTCCCAGTTCCTGCAACTGCTCCAGTCCCAGCTTCTGAAGCCGCTCCAGCTCCAGCTCCTGAAGCCGCTCCAGCTCCAGCTCCTACTGCTGCTCCAGTCCCAGCTCCTGCAACTGCTCCAGCTCCAGCTCCAGCTCCTGTAGCCGCTACAGCTCCGGTTCCTGCAACTGCTCCAGCTCCTGTAGCCGCTCCAGCTCCTGTGGCCGTGTCAGAGAAACGAGCTGTAGCAGTGCAAGTTGACCCTGCAGAGGGCATTCCAACCCCTGTGGCAGACCCTGTAACAAAGTCAGAGAAACGAGCAGTAGCAGTGCAAGCTGCCCCTGTAGAGAAGGTGAAAATATGGTACAGAAATTCAAGTCGTTTAGAACGCAGAGAGTCTTCTGCCAATCCAGGTAAGGCTTCTGCCAAAACTAAGTATAGAGATGACGAAGATGATGACGACGCTGGGCCGTCAAGGATTCAGGAGGAGGAAGATGAGGATGCCGAAAGAGCAACAGTAACTACCCGAAGCCTAAACGAGCGCGAGCTACGAGATGTGCGAAAAGATTTTGGTCGCTGTATAGGTGAGCAGCTTGTCACCTGGCTGCTCCGGTGCTGGGACTCTGGAGCCAATTGTGTGGAATTAGACGGCAGGGAAGCCAAGCGGCTGGGATCCCTTGCTCGAGACGCCGGCATTGACAAAGCAATTGCAGATGGAGCACGACCCACCAGCCTCTGGAGGCGTCTCCTCTCAGCTGTGAGGGAAAGGTATCCCTTCAAGGAAGATATTTTATGTCTACCAGGCAAGTGGACCACTATGGAGAAGGGAATCCAGTACCTGAGGGAATTAGCCGTACGGGAAGTGATTTATGAGGATCCAGACCTCAATCAAACATCCACAGATCCAGATGAAGTCAAGTGTACACGACCCATGTGGCGGAAGTTTGTACGGAGTGCACCATCATCATATGCCAGCTCATTGGCAATAATGGCCTGGAAAGAGGATGAGGAACCCACAGTGGGTGAAGCGGCTAAACAACTCCGGCAGTACGAAGAAAGTCTCTCCTCTTCCTTACAGGCCTGCGTCTCAGCTGTGGAGAAACTTTCTGAAAAGGTTCACCAACTTGAAGAGAATCTATTGTCCTCCCCACCTGAACCAACCAGTGCCCACCGACCAAAGGAGAACACTTGGGAGAAACTTTCTGAAAAGGTTCACCAACTTGAAGAGAGATTATTCTCCTTCGCACCTGTACAAAGCAGTGTCTCAGCTGTCAGGGGTAGGCGTTCACCCACACAAGGAAGACGATATGGTGGGTACTCACCCCGTGCCACCCTGTGGTTTTACTTACGAGACCATGGAGAGGACATGAGAAAGTGGGATGGAAAATCTACCGCGACCCTAGAGGCACGGGTACGTGAGTTGCAAAAGAAAACAATCAGGAAAAAGGGATTCTCCGAAAAGTTTGCTGCTCCAACTTCCAGCAGACAGTCCTTCAAACACAGAAACGAGGAAGATTCTGACCAGGATTAGGGGGGCCCTGCCTCCAGCCAGGGGGAGGAAAGGGACAATCGAGTTTATTGGACTGTGTGGATTCGATGGCCTGGCACATCACGCGCACAGAAGTATAAGGCTTTAGTAGACACCGGTGCACAATGTACTATAATGCCATCGAGCTATAAAGGACCAGAGCCCATCTATATTTGTGGAGTGACAGGGGGATCTCAGCAGTTGACTGTATTGGAGGCTGAAGTGAGTCTGACTGGGAATGAGTGGGAAAAGCACCGCATTGTGACTGGTCCGGATGCTCCATGTATCCTTGGCATAGACTATCTTAGAAGAGGATACTGCAAGGACCCAAAAGGGTTCCGGTGGGCTTTTGGTATTGCTGCCTTAGAGACAGAGGGCATTAAACAATTATCTACCTTGCCTGGTCTCTCAGAGGACCCCTCTGTTGTGGGGTTGCTGAGGGTCGAAGAACAGCAAGTGCCAATTGCTACCACAACTGTGCACCGGCGGCAATATCGCACCAACCGAGACTCCCTGATTCCCATCCATAAGCTAATTCGTCAATTGGAGAGCCAAGGAGTGATCAGCAAGACTCATTCACCTTTCAATAGTCCCATATGGCCAGTGCGAAAGTCTAATGGCGAGTGGAGACTAACAGTGGACTATCGCGGCTTGAACGAAGTCACGCCACCACTGAGTGCTGCAGTGCCGGACATGCTGGAACTTCAGTATGAACTTGAATCGAAGGCAGCCAAGTGGTACGCCACAATTGATATCGCTAATGCATTTTTCTCCATCCCTCTAGCAGCAGAGTGCAGGCCACAATTTGCCTTCACTTGGAGGGGAGTCCAATATACTTGGAATAGGCTGCCCCAGGGGTGGAAACACAGCCCTACCATTTGCCATGGGCTGATCCAGTCTGCACTAGAGCAGGGGGAAGCTCCTGAACACCTGCAGTACATCGATGACATTATTGTGTGGGGTGACACAGCAGAGGAAGTTTTCGAGAAAGGGAAGAAAATAGTCCAAATCCTTCTGAAAGCCGGTTTTGCCATAAAACAAAATAAAGTCAAAGGACCTGCACGGGAGATCCAGTTTTTAGGAATAAAATGGCAAGATGGACGTCGTCAAATCCCAATGGATGTGATCAACAAAATAACAGCTATGTCTCCACCAACTAACAAAAAAGAAACACAGACTTTCCTAGGTGTTGTGGGGTTTTGGAGAATGCACATCCCAAATTACAGTCTGATTGTAAACCCACTCTACCAAGTAACTCGCAAGAAGAATGAGTTTGAATGGGGCCCTGAACAACGACAAGCCTTTGAACAAATCAAGCAGGAAATAGTCCATGCAGTAGCCCTTGGGCCAGTTCGAACAGGACCAGATGTAAAGAATGTGCTCTACACTGCAGCCGGGGAGAACGGCCCCACCTGGAGCCTCTGGCAGAAAGAACCTGGGGAAACTCGAGGTCGGCCTCTGGGGTTTTGGAGTCGGGGATACAGAGGATCTGAGGCCCGCTATACTCCAACTGAAAAGGAGATATTGGCAGCATATGAAGGAGTTCGATCTGCTTCGGAGGTGGTCGGTACTGAAGCGCAGCTCCTCCTAGCACCCCGATTACCGGTACTAGGCTGGATGTTCAAGGGAAGGGTCCCCTCTACGCATCATGCAACTGATGCTACATGGAGCAAGTGGGTTGCACTGATTACTCAGCGGGCTCGAATAGGAAACCCCAGTCGCCCAGGAATATTGGAAGTGATCATGGACTGGCCAGAAGGCAAATACTTTGGGATATCATCAGAGGAGGAGGTGGGTCGTGCTGAAGAAGCCCCACTGTACAACCAGTTGCCAGAGAATGAAAAGAAATATGCCCTGTTCACTGATGGGTCCTGTCGTATTGTGGGGAAGCATCGGAGATGGAAGGCTGCTGTATGGAGTCCTACGCGACGAGTTGCAGAAGCTGCTGAGGGAGAAGGTGAATCGAGTCAGTTTGCAGAAGTGAAAGCCATTCAGCTGGCTTTAGACATTGCTGAACGAGAAAAATGGCCAGTTCTCTATCTCTACACCGATTCATGGATGGTAGCAAATGCCCTGTGGGGATGGTTACAGCAATGGAAGCAAAACAACTGGCAGCGTAGGGGCAAACCTATCTGGGCTGCTGCATTGTGGCAAGATATTGCTGCTCGGGTAGAGAACCTGGCTGTGAAAGTACGCCACGTAGATGCTCATGTGCCCAAGAATCGGGCTACTGAAGAACATCAAAACAACCAGCAGGTGGATCAGGCTGCTAAGATTGAAGTAGCTCAGGTGGACCTGGATTGGCAGCATAAAGGTGAATTATTTATAGCCCGATGGGCCCATGACACCTCAGGCCATCAAGGTAGAGATGCAACATACAGATGGGCTCGTGATCGAGGGGTGGACTTGACCATGGACGCTATAGCACAGGTTATTCATGACTGTGAAACATGTGCTGCAATCAAGCAAGCCAAACGGTCAAAGCCTCTTTGGTATGGAGGACGATGGCTGAAATATAAATATGGAGAGGCCTGGCAGATTGATTACATCACACTCCCTCAAACTCGCAATGGCAAGCGCCACGTACTTACAATGGTGGAAGCAACCACCGGATGGCTGGAAACATATCCTGTGCCTCATGCTACCGCCCGGAACACCATCCTGGGCCTTGAAAAGCAAGTCCTATGGCGACATGGCACCCCAGAAAGAATAGAATCAGATAATGGGACTCACTTCCGAAACAACCTTATAGACACTTGGGCCAAAGAACATGGTATTGAATGGGTGTATCACATCCCCTATCATGCACCAGCCTCCGGGAAAGTTGAACGATACAATGGCCTGTTAAAGACTACCTTGAAAGCAATGGGCGCTGGGACGTTCAAAAACTGGGATACGCATTTGGCAAAGGCCACCTGGTTAGTCAATACTAGGGGATCTACCAACCGAGCTGGACCTGCCCAATCAAACCTGTTACGTACTGTAGATGGGGATAAAGTTCCTGTAGTGCATGTAAAAAATATGCTGGGTAAAACAGTCTGGGCTACTCCTGCCTCAGGAAAAGGCAAACCTATTCGTGGAATTGTTTTCGCTCAGGGACCTGGATATACTTGGTGGGTGATGCAAAAGAACGGAGAGGTCCGGTGTGTACCTCAAGGAGATTTAATACTGGGTGAGAATAGCCCATGAACTGAATTGCACCATGTTAAATAGTATATTATACTGTATGTTATCACTACCATGATTACTATAGGTGACTAATTAGAATGTATGGAAAAGAGTGTAACCTGAGCATGACATAAATGGTATGGAATAAGGGGTGGATAGATGTCCTGGTTTCAGTTAGCACAGAATTAATTTTCTTCCTAGTAGCTGGTGGAATGCTGTGTTTTGGCTTAGAATGAGAAGAGTGCTGATAACACCCCGATGCTTTAATTGTTGCAGAGCAGTGCTTATACTAAGCCAAGGACATCTCAGCCTTTGCTCTGTCCTGCCAACGGGCAGGCTGGGGGGTGCAGTAAGAGCTGGGAGGGGACAGACCCAGGACAGGTGACCCAAACTAGCCAAAGGGGTATTCCATACCATCTGACGTCATGCTAAACAATATATAGGGGTGGCTAGCCGGGGGGAGGGGGCCGGACTGCTCGGGGTTAGGCTGGGCATCGGTCAGCGGGTGGTGAGCAATTGCATTGTGCATCACTTGTTTGTACATACTATTATTACTTTCGTATTATCCCCATTGTATCATCATTATTATTATTGTTATTATTATTTTTGTTATTTTTTTTTCCTGTCTTATTAAACTGTCTTTATCTCAACTCACGGGCTTCACTTTCCATTTCTCTCCCCCGTCCCAGAGAGGGAGGGGGGAGGGTGAGCGAACGGCTGCGTGGTGTTTAGCTGCCGGTCGGGTTAAACCACGACACACCTCCAAATGCAATACCTGTTTCATAACACTATATGTTGTTGTCAGAGAGAAGAATATTTGACAAAGAATTTCCAAAAGGATCTAGGATTTTACTGTGCAAATAACTAGGCAAACCACTAGAAAAAAAAAAATAATAATATATATATATGTTATATATATATATATATATGTTATATATACATAACATATATATATATATATATGTTATGTATAATATATATATGTTATGTATTATATATATACATATATATATATGTGTTATATATGTATAACTGTATATATGTATATATATACAGTTAATTGTATAGCTATCAAATTCCAGAAATAAGAACTTTTATAAGTCTGATTATAATGTAAAAATGTAAAACTACTATTATCTTAATCAATATGAGAATTGTCCAAGTCATTGCAAAAGAACAGAAGGTGAGTGTAATGAGTGTAATAGTATCCAGTCACGGCACATGGCAATGTATTGACATTTGGAGCAAACAATAGTAAAATTGCATTATATCTGAAATTCAGACAAATACACTGGGCAAATTAATTCCTGTAATATATATTGAAGTACAAAATACGAAATATTCAAATAGAAAATACTTATTGAAGAACAAAAAAATATTTGCCAGAAATTTAAGGATTATAAAAGAATAAATATTCAAATGAAAATGGCTTCCTATGGAAGACAGTAGTTGTTGACAGTAGTACAGCAGAATGAGAAAGTAGAATGACATTTCAATATTTGGGTATAAACATCAGACTATCGAATTTAGCTCTGAAGAATAATACTACAATTAAGAGATTCATACCTGTAAATTAGATTTCAGAATACAGAATAACACATGCTTAAGTTTATGTGGGTATAAATTAGAATTTAAATGTACACTCTCATCCTTCAGATTAAGAAAAGGAACATGCTTTTATATTTAGAGACACAAAAGTATCAAAGTTAACAAGATATGTTTATAAGGGACGATCTCCTCCATATTGAAGGAGATTGTCCTGTCTCAGAAAAATGCAAAAAAGATAATCAATGGGATTTTGAAGTTCCCAGCATCACAGGGCATTTTGTTATTTCCACTGATGACCTAAGCTGTTTTAGGTTTTAAGACACCTAAGTACCCCCACTGCACTGCAGTCAGACCAGCAAAGCTGTATTTCCACCTGCAGTGGGAAGCCAGAGAGCTATCAGTCAGCTCTTTCAGAGTCCTTCCTTGTAAAATGTATGAAGCAATTGTCTTAGAAAACACGTTGTTGTTGTTGTTGTTGTTGTTTTTTCTTATTTTTTCCCCTGAGTGTATTAGTTTCTCTTGTTTATTATTATTATTATTGTTGTTGTTGTTTGTTTGTTTCCAAATATGGACAGATACTTTTTGAATGGTTCTGTCTCCTGAGGTTTGCTCAGGAATGTTTCATTCGCTATCTCTCTAAAACAGTTGCATACTATTTTTTTTTCAGGGAACACGCTCATGCTATCTTCCTTGAAACTTCCCTGAATTTCTATTTATAATTCAGATTGTACAACAACTTGCTTTTCAAACAAATCCAGTTAGAAACAAATGGGTCTTCTACTTAAAAGAAAAAAGAAAGAAAGAAATCTTGTCTTGTGTAATTACACTCCGAGAAAATAGGGAAATTATAGCCTAAGAAACTTGTTTAATTCTGTAATCAAGGTACCTTATATAATGATAATATGAGGGTGTTTCTACTATCAGCAGAATGCTTATAAATGCTTACTACCAAAAAACCTTACAATATTGTGATGTGTTTTGAGAAGAGATGAGTCAGAGGGGACCTGAAAGCAAACTTCTTCATTATCTTAACCTGTAGAAAAAAAATGTTATAAAATTTTCTTCATAAGACTTGATATGTTGCTTTAGTCAGACTTGGGGGATTTGTTTTGTTTGTTTTTTCAGATTTTTTTTTTTTTTTTTACTAATTTATCTTTGGTTTATGCAGGATTACAGATGTTCAGATTAAAATAACTCTATTTCAAAAGGCTTTTTTCAGATTAAAATATCCTGGTATTTCTAAAGACTGGAGTACTTAATATGTTTCCATCTGTTTCTATGTATATTGAAGCAGCAACCACAATAGTATTAAAAACGATGCTTGTAGTTTTAAAAATGCCATCAGAAGAAAGAGGCTGAGCCTACAGGGGTGTCGTGGTTCCGCTCGAGTGGGCAGCCGAGCTCCACCACAGCCGCTCTCTCACTCCCCCTCCTCAAAGAGGAATGGGGAGAAAATATGTGAAAAGGGCTCAAGGGTTGAGACAAGGACGAGAAAATCACTCAGTAATTATTGTAACGGGCAAAACAGACTCGGCATAAGGAGATAGTAAGATTTATTGCCTATTACTAACAAGCGAGAGAAGTGAGAAAACAAAGGAAAAAAAAAAACACAAAAGCACCTTCCCCCCATCCACCCTCTTCCACCTCCTCCCCTTGAGCGGCGCAGGGGAACAGGGGAATGGGGGTTATTGTCAGTCTACAGCACTTCTTCTCTGCCGCTCCTTCTCGGTCACTCTCGTCCCTTGTGCTGTGGGGTCCCACCCACGGGATGCAGTCCTTGATGAACTGATCCGCCGTGGGCTTCCCACAGGCAGCAGCTCTTCCAGAACTGCTCCAGATATGGGTCCGTACCGTGGGGTCCATCCCTCAGGAGAAAACTGCTCCAACCTGGCTCCCCTACGGGCAGCAGCTCCTGCCAGGTCACCTGCTCCTGCGTGGGCTCCTCTCCACGGGCTACAGGTCCAGCCCGGAATCTGCTCCGGCAGGGGTCTTCCACAGGCGGCAGCCTCCGTCGGTGCAGGGCCACCTGCTCCACCGTGGTCTCCTCCACGGGCTGCAGCATGGAACCCTGCTCCACCATGGTACTCCATGGGCTGCAGGGGGACGTCCTGCTTCACCATGGTCCTCACCACAGGCCGCAGGGGACTTCTGCTCCGGCACCTGGAGCACCTCTCCCCCTCCCTCTACACTGACCTTGGCACCTGCAAGGCTGTTCTCTCACTCCTGGCTGCTGTCTGGCGCAGCATTTTTTTCCCTGTCTTAAATACGCTCTCACAGAGGCGCAAAACAACATCGCTTATTGGCTCAGATCTGGAAAACAATGGGACCCTTCCCAAACATGGGGCAGCTTCTAGATCTTTCTCACAGAAACCACCCCTATGGCTCCCTGCTACCAAAACCTTGCCACGTAAACCCACTACAAGGGGTAACAAAACATAACCTAGGCAGGATTTCTGTCTTCATTTATAATCCTAAAATATCCTTCTTACTTTTGAGGATTACCTTATTAGCAAAATGAATTCTTAAGTATCTGTTCACTACAAGACAGAGGATGAGTTTTGGTCAGATTATATTTTATTTTTATGTTTATTGTGTGTTGTTTAGTACAAGATGACTCTTCGGGAAATATGGTGTGTTATAGCATTGTTTTTGAGACTAGATGTATGTTTTGGCCTTGGCCTTGTGTTCTCAAAATTTCATTCTGGTGAAAAGAAATAATTTGATTATCACAGATGTTAGTCTTTAGACTTACATGTTAGAGAACCTTGGTATAATACTAGTAAATCTGAATTACCTTTGTAAAATGACTCTGTAACTATGCTAGAAAAAATCAGGATATGTTTTAATGGTCCTGTCAGCAGAAACTACTGATTTTCTGCTATGGATTCGATTGCTCCATCAGAAAAAGCCAGATAGTCCAGAGAAACAAATAGATTGATCCGAAGTTTCAACATAAACACGTTAATTCCTTCCTCGCTAAGGATTGCCAACAGATTCTTTTGAATAGGAGTTCAGTACTGATACAAAAGAAATCTAATTGGCACAAGTAAACAAATTTTGTTGCTTTCTGAATAAGGGGTTCCAGCATGAAATCAAACAGATGGTTAACACGTTTAGCACTTTACAGAATCCTACAGATTTCTAAGAGGATCTATTATTGCATTTGTCCAATTGCTTGTACCTTCAATACACAGTCAGGAAATTAACACGATTATACCAAAAGCACGGTATCATTAGTTCCCTTAGGGAATTAATTAACCTGCTTATATAGAAAACTGTAATAATCCTCTTAAATTATGAGTTGCTATGCTTAATATTGGCATGTAGGTCCAACAGGTGTAAGGAATGATTGTTTTGAAAAATGATAAAACAGTAACATTTATTTTCTGTCTGAGTGAAAGGAGAGACATTATAGAGTGTGTGGGGGGGAATGTTTCTCCTTTCAAAGAGTGAGACATGAAGGTACATAATTTCCTTCTCACATACTATTAAGAATTTGACAGAATTTTATTACTTGACTTCAGTATTTGTCACCTTCATAAATCAGTGATCCAAATTCATGAAAAGATAACTGACTTATCCAAAAGCTCTAGAGGGTATCTGAAAGGCTAATAATTTCATAACATTAATTTTGTGTTCTTTCTAGAATGTTTGCCTGCACTGAAGGCATAACTTAGGAAAAGTTTGAAAAAACATTCCATACAAAATTGAACTTTGGCTAGTATAGCATACTACGATACCCCTCTTGTCTTCTGTGCAAAATAAACTAAGATAAGTTTGTCAAATTAAAAATAATAATAATAATAATAATTAAAAAATAATAATAATAAAAAATAGAAACAGGGTAAACTCATCAAAGGATAAGATGAATGCAGTGTGGAGAAGTCAAAAGTGTAAAACCCCAAAGCAGAAGCAATATAGTAATGTCATCATAAAGATGCATTTCCATTATTTGGTACCTGGAGCCTCTTGCCAGGGCTGTAGTATGCCACAGCCTTCTGCTCGGCACTAGCTGAGAAGTCATTTTTCTGTACTCCTACATGTGATGGCAGAGATATGGTGAAAAGCAGAACGCACTCTGAATGGCAGCACAAATGCTGAAAATGATGTGGATTACAAACAAAACAGGAGAAGGAGATAGTGAGCCAGAGGGTTTTGTTGGCTTGTGTACAGATGGTTGTAGAGGGTGAGATCATTTAGAGAAGAAATGAAAAGGTTGCTAAGTATAGGAACAGCAAGGTTCATGAATAGATTCCCAATTCAGAAAATCAAATTTTGGCCAAGAGCTCATTACAGCCCAGAGGTCTACTGGGATCTGTCACCACTTTGACAACTGATGATGAGGGCAATGTTATTAAGTCAGTTGGCATGTATAAGGCTCCAGAAGCTCTTGCTGATGTTACCAGCATCAGGTCCATGCCACAGGGAGCTCTTACTGTCTCCTTTACACCAGTTTTATGAAATAATTAATGAAGTCAGTTTCATTCTGATGCTTTCCAGTTTTTGGTGGTCCATTTCTAACTGTATATAAAGATGCAACATGGTGTAGTTTTTCTATGACTGAATTCAAACAGAAGAGAAAAAGCTCGGGCTCTTGGCTCAGATTAATATATGCATCTGTTATTGTATTTACAGGCAACTCATTTTGAAAAAGCTCAGCTCCTTTTGTTCAAGATGTACTACTACAGCATCATACAGATATGATGACTGTAAAACCAGGTGTATGATACTCTACCTGACTCATAAGACACTCTACACTGCAAATTGTGATGCAAAATCTGCCATTCTGAGGCTGTTTCTTTTTTTAACTTATAATTTTGGAGCCCAGGTAAGCTTTTAAGCAAATACATGATATATATATTTATTTATTTATATATATACAATTGAGAATAGATTAAAAAAAAAAAAAAAACAAAAAAAAAAAACACTCAAACACTTCTGCTAAGAGAATATATATAAACTTATCTTTAAACTGCATTAAAATCTTGTATGAACTTATGGTAAGATTCAAAATGGCCTTAAGGCTTATTTACAATTGAAATCACCGTGGACAAAAGAGCATAACATGAATTAATTGTTTAGCTAATCTACTTTAAATTTATACATGGGCAGTTTTAATCAAGAGTCTTTATACTCACTAGTTTTGTGTGCAAGTATATTTTTTGGCTCCCACAAATTTAAAATACAAGCTAATTAACCACCACTGAATAATACTATTTCATAAGCACAAGACTTTCAGAATAAGGTTGTATTATGATTCTCAAAAATTAATTTAACTAAAAGTATTATTGTAGAGTATTAGTCAATCTGCACTGTACTTTCCTCTGTAGACACATTTTTTTTTATATATATTTAAAGTGGCCTTATTTTAGATTAACCCAAATCACAAATTTAAAGCACACTGAGGTCATTTTAACTAAAAAAAAAAAAAAAAAGTATTATTCAGACATTGTGTGTTTTAACAATCTTCTTCAAAATTACATTCATTTTTGAGTGTTTCTTTAGTTTTCCTTAAAATCTAGGATAAAAATAGAGAAATCTAACATACACTTCTCAATAAAGTCACTATATCAATCAAATGCTGAGATTCTAAGATAACAATATAAAAACTTTTCAAAAATTTTTGAGGCTTGTTATCAATTTCTTTAACTTAGGTCTTGACATACAAGTTTTAATTCAAAGTAAAGATATATACATTAATATCAAAAACCCACTAAACTTCATACTTTCTTGGACAGGTGGGGGTGAGGAATTTAAAAATCTCATTAACACAAAAACTATAAGAAAATACTGTTTGTTTCTTCAATACAAGTGAATGGCAATTTCTCCTGTAACATTATATATAAGCAAATCCCAGGTACTTATAGAACTGAGCAAAATATTATAAGATTGCTTTCAGGGGGCATAGTTCATCCTTAATGGTATTTTCAGGACTACAGATTTCTGAAGAAATGATGCATTCAGTTTCATTTGTAGAGCTTGTTTCAATGCTGCAACCAAAAACCTGAATGCTGATCTCCAAATTTGTCTGGATTTATGCAGGTGAATTTCCTCAAAGAACAGAATCCAGCAGTGAGTGGCAGAGAGGCAGCAATTTACTAAGGCAGAAATGCACCCAAACAGTGCTAGCAATAAAAGCTCTGTTAGCTGAAAACTTACTGTGCCATCTCCATTAAAGGGCTTCTAAAAACAGTAAAGAAAATTCTGTGACTCAGAGCTCAATTGACATTGGCATTACACAGTAGCCTGAGGTAGCATCTGCTCAGCAACAATCCTTTTCTGCAAAGAAAAATAAGTGCAATAACTGTCCTAGCGACAAGATGAGTGATGACCTATTACAGCATAGACTCATTTGTTTGTCATGAAGACAGAAAAAATAGCAATGACTACTTCGTCCTGCAGCAAAAAAGTAAAATTGTCACTTTAGTCACAGTCAAAAACATGGAGACTGCAGCAACAATCATAACTCTTATTTAGATAGCATTTTATCTGAGTTGTTTTTCAAAGAGATATTATTCAAACAAGCAAATCCAAAAGTATACATGTTAAAAATAAAACACCATTGAGAAAATAAATGTTCTTAAGAATTACTAATGTTGAATTTGGTACCTTTCACTTCCAGTAGAAACTAGAGGTCATAATTGCATGAATTCAGCTTTGACTAGCAGGTTGGCAGGCAATACAGACAGGGGAATTTCCTCCATACCTTTCTTAGCAAGTTATCTGCCTCAGTAACTCAGCTTTACATTGACATTTACACCTTTGAAATTTCGAACTCCCAGCTCTGTTGGGAAACTCTTTAGCACAAGAGTGAGTAGTTATATGCAGCACTTTTTTCTTTGGGATCACTTTCTCCTTGATTAAGAAAAACTTACTGACTCTTTAGTCTATCTGGATTCATGTCCAAATAGCAGCCCTCTATCATTCAGAAGATGCTCAGTCATATCACATCTTCATCTGCCCACTGATGGTAGTACCTCTACATTAACATTCAAGAAAAATGACCTAATAATAGCATGGGCTTCATGTGTGTCATACCAGAAAGTTGACAGATGTTAAATTCACTTACATAAAAATTATTCTCTTGCTGGAACTTCACTCTCATTTGCAGGGAAGAAAGCCCACTATCAGAGTCTTGGCAGATATTTTCTTGTCTGGAATATACACGAAATGCAGGAACAGAAAAACTACCTCCTTTCTCTCTCTGGCAGCTGCTCAATGAAAAGAATCAAATGGATATGATCCAAGCTCATTCTGCATAAACAAGGAACAACATCCCCTGCATATAACACAGCATCGCCAAAAGGCACTCACGTCATTTGTGGTACAGGACAATGTCTGTGTTGCAGCAGCAGATTCATAGCAAAAAGTGTTGCAGGTGTTTTTTTATGATAAGAATAAAATCACTTCATGCAATTTTGAGTATAAGGCTATCAAAGTCAGAAAGGTCTTTGAAAGAAAAGGTCTCTTGAAGAAAGCCAAATCCAACTAAAACAATATGAATTTCAGTTACTGTCCCCAGCAAATCTTTGGAACTTTTTGCAGGACAATGTGCATCTGTAAGTGATGCACACATTTAAAGGATTTCCTCAACATATGTGTCATTCCCAGACATTCCAGTCACAAAACTTCCACAAGAGAAGTTCCTGGATGTGCAGAAGATAATGTTGATAAAGTGATTGACAAAACTCCACTGCAAATAGCTGCAAATAGAAAATAAATTTTACAGAGAGATAGAGAGAGAGAGATTCCAGTGGAATGTAAGTCTTTACAGGGACAGAGGTTAGACACAGGAAGACATAAAGGAGATGCTAAGAGAGGTTCTGAATCCTCTACCTCTAAGGATTTTCAAAGATAACTAGATGGCACTTGGCATAATTGATCTAACTTTGAAGCTAGCCCTGGATTCAGCCCTGGAGGTTGCTAAAGACGATCTGTTGAGATCCCATGCAACTTTTTTTTTTTTCTCTATGATTCCTATTATCTTTTTTTCTAGTGAAAATACTGAACAGTTTTCAAAGTAAGAGATAAATTGAAGAAAAGGTATACTTGCAGAGAAGTAGGTATGTGTAAAAAGCATAAGTATAATTACCTTATTTCCAAGGGAATAACATGTTTTAATAACAAACAAAACAAACACACACACACAAAATGTTGTTGATGACTGTATCTGAATAGAGAAGACTAAATTGCTATAAACAGAAAAACCCACATACACTGCTGTAAAAGTTGAAGTGGTGAGCATAGAACAGCAAGATTGCACTTCAGAAAAGGGATTCAGAAATCTATTCCTACTCAATATATGAAGAAAGACAGTCTGTGTAGTTGAATAAATACTTCTGTAATGGGTGAATGGAGGAATCCCCACGCATTACAAACTGCTAGATAGAACAGTGTTTGTGACTGAAATAATGGAAATTGAGTGAAAATATGTGATAAAAATATCATCCACAGAATAAAGGTCAAAGGTAACATTTTGCCAAAAATATTAAAGTTCACTGGCATGGGTAAATAATTGAAAGAATACCATGCACTAAGGCAAAATGGGAGAACTCCAAAGTTTAACTAGAATATGGGAGAAAATTGAAGAATTACATGGGGAGGGCGTGAGAAAGCTCGGAGTTTCTGCTTTCTCCATTCACCAAAGACTTCCTGTTCACAAACAAATATTCTGAAGACCGTGTGTACACAAATACTATTTAAATGCAGGGAAAGAATAAGTAACAATAAGATGAAGAATTCTAGCATGTATTTGTATATATCTAGTCCTGTCCCTTCCCAATGGACATCAATACTTTCTCCCTACACCCTGCTATCCCAGACTATCCAGAATTAGCTGAAGACAGAGGCTGAAAAGGTACTTAGTCCAACCTGTTTTATGTGGCATGTTATTTAGTTTATCTGATGTGTGCTCACGGCAATGTCTGTGTTTCAGATATCTAGATATGTACACGAACTAATAAATTTTTTATGTATGTCAAGTCTTGATCTACTGTTACAGCAACAGTTTACACTGAATGTGAAAGGAAATCTTATCAAGTGTATCCACCTCTTAAACACTTACAGCTTTATTAAAGGTTTAGTACCAGCTGCAAGGTATTGGCAATAATCTTGAACATTCATTAGATGTTCATGATTACACAGCTTTAAGACATCACTTGATTGCTACCAATTTGCAAGTTTGCAAGGGTTATCATTAAAAAATTTTGAATCACAATATTAAACCACTTTGTGGGATTTATAATTAGTAAATTTACCACCACATTGAGAAATAATTAGGTGGGAGTGTTCTGCTATTTTGCAGTGTTGTCCTCAAACGTACTAAATTTTATAGTGAAGACGGGGGGTGGTTTTCATGTTTGTTTGTGTTTTTTATGCTTTTTTGTTGGTGGTGGTTTGTTTGTTTTTTCCTCTCATCATACCTGGAATTCATGCATGTGTTAAGGGTGCTTTATTTGTCTATTTGTTGTTCGCCTTCAGACTACAGACAAGTAGAATTCATAATCATTTTGCACCCAGGGAACAAAGTGAAGATATTTTAGGCTACTGCTTGCAGAATGGGCTTCTCTCATGACTGGTTGCCAGGATGAGCAATGAAGCCTTGGTGTTTTGCTTCTTTACTTTTAGTTCATCTCATGCTCACTGGCTGTGGATTTGATTACAGTTTTAGGCTTTCAGTTTCAGCTACTTATGGCTGCATCTTATTCATATAATAAATCTGACCCAAACAGAACTTTTCAGCTTCAGAAAAAGCAGGAATTCTCCTGGATAGCACAGGGCCCCTTAAATAACATGACTGTCCTTTCTTTCTCTAAAATGTCTTGATTTACATGATATGCACCTGTCAGGTTCAGCAAAGAATGAAAGCAAAAGTCTTGCACATTATGCAGGCTCCTATTATCCTCAAAGCTGATCTAATTTATCCATTATAAATGAAGCAGCAGCCTGACAGAAAAACATGACATCTGATGGTCTAATTAATATAATCACTTCCTAATAACATGGTTTTGTGAGTTCAGAGTTTACTTTCATCATCCCTTGTGCAAATAAATTGGATAGATCAAATGTTGACACAAATGAAAAGCAATGATGACCTAACCAAAGCGTTTTAGCAAGTCATGAATTTCCTGCTTGAAATCTAATCTCGGAGAAAAATCTGCATTTTTTCTGTGTTTCAGGATGTGAGCTGGAAGTTAAATGAAGTGAACGTACATAGAACTATAGTCATCACTTTCAGCTGTCATTTTTTATTTATTTTATTTTATTTGGTGCTCTTCGTTAAGTGAAAAACTACAGAATAGCCTCTCACAAAATAAATGAACCCCATTATTATTTATTTGAAATAGTCTTCAACAGAAAGAGCTGTGCTAGAATTGCATTATTAGAATTGCGGTAGTGTAATGTTGCAGACAGCCTTTCAAATTGCAGTTGATTTATGGAGATATACAGATAATAAAGACATCAACTATATATATTAGATGCACTTTGGATACTTACTTACTTTCTGAAAGCTAGCTACAGTACTATTTTCAGCGCTAAGTTTAACCAAACAAAGTATTATGTAATATGAATAAATTTCAATAATTCTGATAACACTTACTTTGTCATCCATTAATCCTTTTGGTTGCTCAAGCTTGTCTTTACTCAAGAAGATCCGCAGACTAACTCAAGCAGTAACAGTCCAGAAATTACAGTGCAACCACACAAATATTACTTTTTGATTCCAAGTGAAAAAATATATTTATTCTATCTGCCCTTGCTGTTATTGATTATGCATTCATAAGATATGTGGCCACGTGCCTTGTGATTTTATAACTCTTGCATAACAAGATTTGCATTCAGTGAATACAGCCTCCTCTCTTTGAACTGTTGTTATACTAAGACCGAAATTACCATGCAATACACACTACCAGAGAAAGAAGGAACTTGTCAGACCATATTTTGTGAATTTTCTTATTCTGAAAATCAGTCTTATTTTTTCACTTTTTTTCCTTCATCCAGCACTACAAATGCATATAAAAAGGCTTTTGTTTACAAATAGCTTGTTAACATATTTCTTATCAAAATTGGGTTAAGAATGAAACAAGGCTTTCCACGGTACACTTCCTTTCTATGAAACATCCTGGATCTTACTCTAGGTTACAGCTCTGCCTGAATTCTTGGGACACATTTATTTGGAGTACCCATTCTTCACTAAGCACCTATGGTAGGTCACTAGTATTTGTCATATTGACAATCAGATATATCATACTGTAGTCTAAAATTCTGTAAAGATAATTCCTCACCTAGGTGAATGCATTTCTTAAATTTTGGTTCTTTGCATTCATTCTTTTTCCCCATTTTAAGTCTTCCATCTACTCTCTTTCCACAAGCAGTTAAATACAGATTCACCAGCCTTTCTCAATTGATTTTTTTTCCAGTCTTTCTCAAATCTTAAGTTTGTATGTTTTATAAAAAATATTTATGAAATTATAAACTATAATACATTTTTAGTCCTTGGTGTCCAGAATAATGCCAGTTTCTGCTAGAAGCTACATATAGTATTTTTGATTCCTCATCTATAATAGAGCAAAGAATGAGTCACTTTGCTGAGACTGATTAAATTCAGATATGTGTTGGACATTGCTCCCCTTTTTAATTATTGTCATATCAAAATGCAGTACTCAGTGCTCACAGTCTTCACATTCATTCACAAGAGCAGATGTTTGCAAACAATGTATGAATACTTTATTTTCATAAAGAAAGTAGGCTTTGTACAGCACTGCAAATATCTTGTGTTTTTGTTGTTGTTGTTTGTTTTGTTTTGTTTTTTTACTTAACTTTAGACAGAAATACATGAACCTGTCTCCTGAGCACTGGCCTATGTTATTTTATACTAAGAACCTAGACAGTGATAAAAAAGTACTCCCCCTAGATGTGTGCTGTTTGTCTGTGAGTATGATTGCCTTAGAGACAGCCCTGGAACCTGAAAGAAAATCAGAACTACCTCATTTCCTTATTGAAACAAAGAGCAGTTCACAACACAATTTTTAATATGATGATGACGACATTATCTTCCTTTTTTAATGAAGTTCTGATTAACTTCAATTTTTGTTTCTTAAATTGCACTTATTTTTAACTTCAGCCACATACTGTGGATTTGGTTTTGTCAAGCAGGTCTTATCTATACAAACTGCTTTTCTGAAATCACAACATGAAACTCGTCTCTTCATTTTGCAGGGTTTCAAAAGTTTGATTCAGACACTCCATTGTTTAAAGAACTCTCATCTCTTCACTTCACCTGTTTTTTTCTCAAGACAAGAGTCAGTAAAAAAAAAAAAACATCTTTTTGCACATCTTTTTCAATAAAAAACATCTTTTTCCATACTGTGCTTCTATCCAGTAACAGCACATGGCACTAATAATGTTGTTAATATGTGCTCAGTACCAATAGTATGTAAAAACAGTGGCAGTAATTTCTAGGGGGAAAATGTATATATGTATATATGTACATATGTATATATGTATATACGTATATACGTATATATGTCCAGGGTTTGACAACAAAAAACAGGAAAAAACACAACAGTCTTAACAAGTAGGCCGGACTCAAAGTAATCAGAGAGAATGATGGTTAAATATATATATATATATTATTATTATTTATTTTATTTAAGGAAAAAAAAAATGAAGAAATCATAAGATAAAGGAGCAATCATCAAAGGTGCTGATACACAATCTGTCCTTTTCTTCAAACAGCTCTTCTTGACTATGACTAGACAAGTATTAACAGTCTACAATGTTGTCTTGCACAGAAAACATGCTCAGGAAGACAAGAAAGCAATTACTTTAGTTTTCAAGAAAGGCAAATAATTCTGTTATTTATACAACATCTGACATTTCTGCAAGATAGTTTGCTTTTAGAGTCCAATAGATGAGTGAAGAGAACAACGCCTGGGCACTTCCAACTAAACAAGCTTAAAGAAAAAAAAAAAAACTTTAAATGTTTTATTTAATGTATTCTTTATTCCTCTATATAAAGAAAAAAAGAAAAAAAAATGTTATTTGTATTGCTTAAACTCCCTAAGTTTATAAACTAAGAAAAAGCCAACTTCCAGCTTTTCATGACAGAAATATTGATTTCCAAATAATTTCATAAAGTAACTTGGATTTAGACTGAGACTTTGCTATGCAATGCATAATATTTAAATATTTAATTACAGGGAAAAAAAAACTTTCACTTTGTGAATTTTCCGATTTACAGAAGTGATAAGTAAATCAACTACTATTATATGTGAATCACTGGGTTTATGGCTAATATAAACAACACACAAAGCAGAACTTTAACTTGCTTCAGAACAACACTGCATACTGCATCAGTCACACACTAGATTAGTTAACCTACAATATGCAACCTGTGACATGGACATATTTTAGAAATTGAGTCAGAAAACCCTACAGTTCTACCTCTCAGTTGCAAGATATAACCTCTCAAAAGGAAAATTGAATATTTCTAATGTTATCAGTTGCAACTGTTTGATATTTTTGTAGACATAAGCCTAGAATTGGTTGCTATAGAATACATATAAGGGGTTTGTCAGTAGTTATGTCTTAGTCTCTGACACCAAAGTGTTTTTAGCTTTTTTGAATGATATTTTCTGTGGTACAAGTAGGATTACTTCTTATACCACTTGCATAAAATCACAAGGTCGTACTGTCAATTCAGGTCTCTATTTACATGAAAATTTAAAAATATTTACTTTAACTAGGTTTTATCCCACTAGAATGGTTAATGAAAGGGAAATAATAGAGAAAACTCTATTAAAGTAAGCAAGTTAAACAGTTGTTACTGGCAGTGACAGTAACTGATAATAGACTGCAACTAAGTCTAGCTTGTTTTGTCAAGCTGGAAGAAATCACTTAATTATGAAGAACCTCTGTGCCTTCTGACCCATACATAAGTAAAGCTCCTTAACACCCTACCTAGGTCAAGAATCAAGCTACTTTTCCTCTTTTTCCAAATTGAAGCACCACAACTTTCTGTAGGTAAGTGATCTATGTTATATTTTTCCCCCCAGGTGTTCCAGTCAATTCATCTAGAAGATGCTTTCTGCCCACACAGAAAGAAAGCACACTGCTCCAAAATCAAAATCTGCAGCTACAAAGCTTGAATACATAGTAGGTGTGCAGGAGAAGAGAAGCTGAGTACTTGAGCATGCTGACTCATGGCATGAGAAACTGCCAGTAAACACAGGATGAAGAAAACACATGCCAACCATCAAAATATATTTTGGAAGTACAAATGAGAAGGTCAGGACTCTCTGAAGACTTGTATCACTAAAAGCAAATGAAAACGTACAAATTACTTGTTTTTAAAAGGAAAAGCATGACAACAAAAGTGACTTGAAATGACACTTGATCATCAGGCAGCCTTTGCTGATTAACAGCAAATCTTGTAAATTCCTTGAATGTGCCTACTCTAAGCAACGGGAGGTGATCAGAGATGGAATAGATGTATCACATATTCCAGTCTATTTTTTTTCTCTCTTGTTGATCGTTACTATGCATTTTATTTTTTTGATGCCTGTAGTTGTGAGGGCAATCATATTTTAATGGCAGTGACAGTGATAGAGCTACCTGTTGCTTGTATTGTAATAGCCTGTTACAACTGCAGTATTAGTAAACTTGTCTTACATGCAAAGCCATTTGATACCTTCCTGAGTGGTTACCAATAATAATCCATCAACACTGAATTTTAGAACCATTTGTAATTCAATCTATATTTTCAGGTTCCCCAGAAAGTAACTTCTGGAAGCCAGTAAGGTTTCTTCTCTCCTTTGAAGCTGCATGTATGCTAAAGAGAAACTGAAGTTTGAGAAAATGGTAGTGATGGATCACAGATAGAAATGATGTGGAAAAGAGGGCTATGATACATAGGTGACAATAAAGACTTTCCCCTGAGTAGATGCTCTCTAACATGTAAGATTGCACTCATTGGAAGTAAAGTCAGAAGGGAATTTTTGTCCTAGGTTACACAAATGGTGACTTTTTATTTAGATTCAGGTATTGTTGCAGTAGTTTCATTAATCAGAAATGGTCTGACTGAGAATACTCCAGCTTTCATATTTGAGTGTGACTAACCAGTTTAATTTATGAGCAGCTAAAGGAGAGCTTTTAGCTACTAAATCTGAAATCTCTGCTTATCCTCCTGTCCTCTTATTTCCATCTTTTACTTCCCCAGCTGAGCCCCACTAACTGATACACACATGCTACTTTGCTATCTAAAGTTTCGCAGTCTCATGTTACTCAGTGCGATACTTCAGCCTCAGTGTGAGAAAAGCTGCTTCAGCATTCAGATCTCTTTTATTCCCAATACATGCCCAGAGCAGCAAAACTACCCTGTGATAATCAGGATTTCATCCCTAGGATCCTGCAGCACTTCAAAATGTTACTGTTACAGGTTATACCACCTGTAACCAAATTTCATCCTACAGGTAGGATGCATGCAGTCTGAATTCAGCCTGAAGCCATACATATCACTCAACAGCAAAGACAAGGTTTGCACCTAAACAGAGAACATGAGGTAACACTGAATCCAAATTTTGTCTGATCATTAATCAAAGAGACACTGGTTCTGAATTTGTCAATGCCTTACATGAGAGGGTATCCCTGAATAAGGTGCTGGCAAAATGGTTTAATCTACAGGTGCCTTTAACCCTCTGTGCTTCAGCTGTAATCATGGATCTATATACAACTTCCTTCACAAAGGACAGGGTATAAATTGAGTGCTAACTGTCTCCTGGTTATGCCAATTTATTCACAATCAGCTGCATGTTTTGCTATGTCTGCGTCAAGGGCACAGTCATTAGAATGCATGATTACCTTAATGATTTTGTGGAGCACTATAGTCCATTAAGATAATTGGAAGCACATCCATATTCTAGCATGCTTTCCTTTACTAGCCAATTTTCTTCAAAGTATTTAAGAAAAAAAGAGCAGCGTTGTACCCATCACACACCCTGATTCAGTGACTGGAAGAGGATCAGACAAGACACTGTATGCTTTGACTTCAAATATCAGGGGATGAAACAGGCTTACTTTATAAATAAATTTATCTTGTGGAACTGGGAAAAAAAAAGAAAAAAAGAAAAAAAAAAAAAAACTATGCCATAAACCAATTAATTCCTATGCAAACCACCCCAATACAGCTGCAAATTGAGAATCCTTGTGCTGAAACAATGTATGGACAGCTATCAGAGTATTGCCAGCATCACACAGCTCTCTAACTCAAAGAAGTACAGATGCTGTATCAAATATAATCCTGGGACCAAAAAAAACAAAACAGCAGGATAGAGGAAGGTGCTCACAGCCCTGACAAGTGTGGTCAAGGATAAGGTAGTGCATTATATCCCCAGTTGTCTCTCTTAATCAAGCTAAAAATACTAATGACAATATTTTAAAAATGATACTATTCATCAAAAGTGTGTTCCTCATGCTCTTCAGGCTCTGTCATCACTTCCTTTCTGTTAACCTGGTCTTCCCTCAAAACCCCTAGACTAGCTGGTCTTCAGAATATAGTCTTTCCTAACCATTCCAGTGACTATTTCCCTAACAGAAACAAGAAACATAATAGCTTAGCTGGCTTCAGTTGATCACAAATGATCTATCCAGCACTTCAAGACCCTAGAAATGAATATGGCTAGCTGTGGTTTCTCAATATTTCCTTAGTCCAGCACTATTAATAGTCAAAATTAACATGCACTTAACATAGAAACTAATAATCTTTATTACAGTACAAGATCACTCCCTAATGCTCCTACATGTCTTGAGATAGCACGATAACAAAACACTTGATTTCAGAGCTGAATACTCTTCTTCTGTCAATGAAGTCAGTATTAATGATGTCCCTTGACTAGGCATTCAGTCAAACTCAGAAGCTCCTCAAGCAGTAGTTTCCACTGACTTTTTATTACCTAAGCAACATAAATGGCCCACAGTAGTCCAGGCAATCTGTTCACTCATACTGCTTCTAATTCTACAACCTTTTCATACCAACTGCTTGGGCTGTTATGCTTAAAGATTTTTGACTACGTCTTTAGCTTTCACTTCAACATTAAAATTGCTTTTAATTATTTTCATGGCTTCAGAGAAATGCTACTCTGTAGCTGAAATCAACCATCAAGGAATTCTTTTAATTCATTCCTTACAGTCTGACTAAATATTATATTTTTCCCTTTTTTGTTTGTTTGTGTGTTTTCTAATTTGTGCCATGGCAGAAATTCTCAATGTCACATAAGTTTTGAGAGTGTTACCCATGACCATTAGGATGCAAGCATTGTCTGTAAATACATCTAGAATGCAAGCTATTCAAAGGACAAAACAAAACAGCCAAGAATTAATTTAGCACAGAAATTATCATACTGCTAACCACCAGAGCACTCAGTTACTAGAGCAGACTAGGGAAGCAGCAACAGCAAAATATATCATTGGTGTTAAGGAAATGAATTTACACAAAGCATTATATAAAACACAGTGAATACATAATAAGGACTGGACTTGATGGGTACGTTTTACTTTTGAGGCCTACCTGACTAAATAATGAAATGATATTCTTCTGAATTTTTGATGGTTGTACAGGAAGATTATGTTAAGAAAATGCTAGGCAGAGGGTAGGAGAATTGTCATCTAAATATTTATTCTGAGTGGCTAATATTGATCCTTGTATGCATTAGAACATATCTAACAGTCTAATTTTTCAGTTTCTAAGATTATTTTTTTTAATGTCTGAGAGATATAGCTCAATGCGAGAGCAACTTTTGAATTATCCTTCACTTCAGAAGTATCAAAAAGACATATTACAACAGCATTATTGGGTTTAAAGTAGGACAGCATCTCCAAAGGAATGAAAATTTCAGGCCAGTTTCCTAGCCTTTGCAATACATAATGTTCTTTCAAATCAACAATTGCTCAAATAAGACAATCAATGTTTTTATCTATTTCCATAAATATATACATTTTCCAAAACCTATACAAACATCTCATTTCCATTTTGATATATCACCATA
This sequence comes from Netta rufina, assembly GCF_964035555.1. Lineage (NCBI taxonomy): Eukaryota > Metazoa > Chordata > Aves > Anseriformes > Anatidae > Netta > Netta rufina. The sequence continues at coordinate 82,157,620 of NC_140124.1, read as the reverse complement.
AAGGAGTTACTTGTATTTATCTACATATTTCTGTTCCTCCACTGAACGTTCTGTTACTCCTTCCAAAAATGAAATTCAAAAATAAGGCACCGAAGCAATACAGGTTTTTTCTCCATAAGAAGCATGCAGGTTCCATGGTAGTTTATTAAGTTTCCAAACTCTTTAGTGTTTGAGTGCAGCTGGCAACAATTTTAAACACCAACATTTTGTCAAAGTAAAAAGGTAGCTGTGGTGGTTTAATCTTCTGCTCCGTGCCTGGAGCATCTTCTGCCCTCCTTCTGCACTGACCTGCGTCTCTGCAGGGCTGGTTCTCTCACATTTTCTCACACACTTCTCTCTCCCAGTTGCTGCTGTGCAGCAGTTTTTTTCCTTTTCTCAAATCTGCTCTCCCAGAGGCCCAACCAGCATTGCTTCCTGGCTCAACTCTGGCCAGCAGAGGGTCCCTTGTGGAGCCATCTGGAGCTGGCTCTGGTCTGACATGGGGCAGCTGCTGGGCTTGGCTCACAGAGGCCACCCCTGCAGCTCCTCCACTACCAAAACCTTGCCATCTAAGCCCAACACAGTGACTCTTAATTATAGGAAGTCTTGGAAATAGAGCAGCTATCAAAGAAACAAGAAGCAGTTAATTATTTCACCCAGAAGGCAGTAAAAATTTAGAACTTATAGAACTGAAATGGAGGTAACAATGTGGGCTGCTTATTGGTAAGGCATTGGATCATGATTTCAGATTTTCAATTTCTGATCCTTTACATCGAGTAAAAAACAGAAGTATAAAATATGGAGAAGGGCCTTTGCTACACTGGTAATGGAACAACAAAGCAATCAAAACCTACATTTTAAAAAATAAAAATATAAAAAAATAAAATAAAATAAGCCAGAGCCTAAGTTTGAGGAAAAAATACATAAATAAATAAAAATAATAATAATTGCAGTTTTAAGTTGGGAGGCACGGGTCCTTTTTCACATTCCAAGCACTCTTGTCAAGCCCTTCTGAAAAAGCCATGTATTTTCAGATAAGTTCACCACTGCTCAACTAACATGAGGCTTATGGGAGCAATAGACTGCTGGAAGTTCATTACGTTGTTCATGGTGAAATGCTAGCATCAGACAGCCATATGCTGCAATAAAAAGTCAGAGAGCCAACAAGTGCTGAACAAAACAGTGGGGACACAGAGCTATATCACAGCACACATGTCACCAGATCTGAGACATCTCACACCTGCAATCCTGAAAAACAGTAGAGGACAGAATAATTACATCACTGGGCAAATCACACTACACCAGACGGCTGTAAAGGAACCACTGCTCTCCTTCCTAAAATCTCTCCTCCCTTCCTTTCCCTTAAGCAAGTTTAGCATTATCTTTTGCATAAAACTCCAACTGTTTTATGCAATATACAGCAACAAAACAAGTTTATTCTCTCATCAGAATATATGGGTCTCAGATAGTATGTAGCAAAAAGAAGAAGAAAACTCAATTTCTAACAGAAGTATCTGCATTTACTAGAGCAGAACCAGCCACAAGGCAAAGTTTATAACCTACCCACAAACAAGAAAGCTGCATTTATATCAAGCCCAGCTGCTCTCTGTTAGTGGTATTACCTCTATCCAGCCTTAGTTTAATCAGGAGGGGGGTTTACAAAGTCATTCTTAAAAGAATCATTAACACTTGACACAAACTGCAAGGTTTGTTTTTTTCAGAACATTTTCCAGAAGATATCAGGCAAAGGCTCATTCATAACCTTCCTTTTAAATTGCAATGCCACTTCAGTCCATTCAGTAAATAATTAAAGCTAACACTTGATCAAAGTAAAAGAAAACACAATCTTGCTTCCATTAGCTAAACTATTACTGAGAAAGCATTCAAGTAAATAAACATGTATTTTAATTACTTACAAAACAAGCAGAAAGGGACAAAAATCTCTGTCATGTAATTTACTAGGAGTTGATATTTGAGGATTTTTAGGTTTTGTTATTTTTGGAGTAGCAGATACCATTTTTGCTTAGCAATGTTACAAGATGTTACTAGGTTACAAGAAACCTAGATCTTTGCCAAAATGAGGAAGATAAAATAATTGAAGTGATTGTTCAATAAAACATGAGGTGTTGGATATTTATTAAACTTTAGCAAATCTTTTTAATTAACTAATTTTAAAATAATAATAATAATAATGTGTCTCTACTGAGGTTCTGGAAAGTTCTTTTCTTAAGTGAATGTAGAATTCATTGATTTCTGACTTCGGATAAAACCTACATATGTTCACTTAAGTAATCAGCATAGTCACCAGGGTCCGGACAACTGTCCATGAGGTTTGATGTAATGCTATTCCCAGTAACAACCTGTAACAACAGAGTTTTGGGAGAGTCCAATTTCATACTAAAAGTAAAATTTGGTTTTGTTTTTTAATTTTTTTAGGATCTCAACTACTGAGCCAGAACTTAACAACATAGTAAGAGCTGTACAAATACAGAAGATAATCACTGTTCTGAGACCACTGAGAAAAATAAAATAAATAAATACAAACTAACATAGATGTTACAAAAGGAATGTTGGGACAGCAGCAGACAGAATAATACACTGTGATCTAATGTCAGCAACATAATAGATGTGAATTTATGTTTGTACATATGGCAGAAAAGTTCATTACAGCTTCTAAACTTCTGCTTCATCTATTTTATGTTATCTGTTGAGATAATGATTCAAGTTTCATCCCACAACAGATTTCAATGGGTGGCCATCAGGTAATTTCATTCTTTGTGAAGTACTATGTTTGAATCTATTATCCTTTTCTGGATATATGCATTTCTATGCATATATATAACTTTGAGTCTCTAAATACAGCTTATTAAAATTCATGTAAATTTCATAATTCCTTTATATTATTACACTGCAGTTTCACTTCTTTTTCCTTCAAGGATATTAATCTCATCAGTTTGAATTTCCTAGGTTGCAAACACAGATTTTACATGAAAAGTGATGCAGGCAATATACAGTAACCACTACTGCTACTATATTTTTCAATTTCAAAAACAAGGCTCAAGTGATTTTGGTTTGGCAGGGTAAGAAATTCCATCTTTTAGTTTAAATGAAATGGAATTACTACCACTATTACTACCACTATTCTGCTTAGTGCTCAAATTTAGCTGCAGGAGATGTAACTTTAAATTTCACTGTTTAGGAAAATTCTACGTGCTTCAATCCAGAGCACTGCACTGTTTGATCAATGTTAAATTAACAACTTCTGCAGGCTGCAATACAAAAACATTAAGAAAAATAAGTATGTATTTTGTGGATTAATCACAGGTAATTTATGCTAAGAATCATTGTACACAGTAGCTTTCTATCTGCTAGTAGAATCTATTAACTTCTTATGGAAATGCTGAAATAGGTCAACAAAAGCCAAGAGAAAACCTCTGCATTGAGGTGCTGTTTCACAGTACTACTAAACTACTTACAAGTCTTACGAGGAGCAGCTGAGGGAGCTGGGCTTGTTCAGCCTGGAGAAGAGGAGGCTCAGGGGTGACCTTATCACTCTATATATGTACATTAAAGGAGGCTGTAGTGAGGTGGGGGTTGGCCTATTCTCCCACGTGCCTGGTGACAGGATGAGGGGGAACGGGCTAAAGTTGTACCAGGGGTGTTTTAGGTTGGATATTAGGAAGAACTTCTTTACTGAGAGGGTTGTGAGGCATTGGAATGGGCTGCCCAGGGAAGTGGTGGAGTCACCATCCCTGGAGGTCTTTAAAAGATGTTTAGATGTTGAACTTAGTTCTTGAGGTCTCTTCCAACCTAGAAAATTCTGTGATTCTGTGATTCTGTGATATGGTTTAGTGGAGGATTTGTTAATGTTAGGTCAGAGGTTGGACTCGATGATCTTGAGGTCTCTTCCAACCTAGACAATTCTGTGATTCTGTGATTCTGTAATCTAACAGACAGGCTACCCCCTCAATCTTGCGTTGTGTAAATGGTCTTTGTAACTATTTGAGAAGATTGTTCCATGTGACCAAAAGCAGATTTCCAGACTGGTGACAAACTGAAGCTGACACTCATTGCTCTTATTAGTACAGAATTCCAAGATCTAGGGCAAAAAATAATTTATCTACAATATGAATAGCAGATAAATTACCGTCCTTTAAGGAATGAACAAGCCAAGAATAAATATTTTTATTGCTTTCAGGAAAGAACTGATGCAATGGCAGAAACCATTTAATACAGCAAGATGTTTTTATTGGAAAATGATGGAGAAGTTCACTGAAAAAAAAAAAAAAAAAAAGAGGAAGAAGAAAAAAAGGAAGAAGAAAAAAGAAAGGAAAAAAAAAAGTGGAATTACAGTGAGGAACATTGTAGCCCTTAACCTTTTCTTGACATTTTGTTTGCTCTTAATCACCTGTAAGTTCACTTAACATAAGAACTGTGTTTTCATCATTGTGTATTAGTCTGGAAAAAGAAAAGAAGAAAAAAAAAAAAAAAGGAAGAAAGAAAAAAAACACACACACACACAAAAAAAAAAAAGAACACAAAGAATGTACCTTCTTAAGTGAACTCAAAGAGGCACACTGGCATTTGCACAGAATGTCAAATATTTGGAGAAATCAAACACCACATTTCATCTCTACCTGTCAGTTTTGCAAAATACCATTGTCACTTCAAAGACATTTCTAGGAAGAATACAATTCAAAAAGAAAGGAAAGAATGAAATGATCTTGAAGTATGAGAGACTGTAATAATTAGATATTGGTTGGGTGGTTGGGCTTAATAGTGTTGCATCTGACTTCATCATGGCATGTAAAAGTCATAGGGCATAAACTGGCTGTTAGAGACACTGTTCTGCCTATTCAGGACTCTGGGCAATACAGAAATCAGCCTTTGCTGAACTCACACCCATGCACAGCAGGAGCCTGATGGAGATTCTTTTTTATCCTCATGTTTGTTGTACTTGAGCATTAGTTAGATCATTACACCAACTGGCTACATTTAAACTGCAGTGGTAGGGGAGGTTTCTGTTCATCTACTGCAACCAAACAGTAAATGAGCAAAGAAACAGAAACAATGAGCTGGCTTGAACTGATTGTCACAGCCCAGGTAGACTGTCAGACACTAGATGATTTGACTTATTAAGTATTCATTAAAGTGTGCAGAGAGACCTCGTGGAAACAGCTTGACAGAGAATCTGTACACAGTACCTGAAAAAAATGCCACCTAATTTCCACATACAGCAGAGAACTTAAAATTGTCACTTATATGCACTTCCCATGTTAGTGACCTCCATACCAGGCAGCCATCAGCCACTTGTATGTTTACAGAATAAAAGGTGATGCAGTGTGTACTTCTGCACACTATAAACAATTGTGTATAATATCAAAGCAATTGAAGATAAAGGGGTAATTGAGGAGATAGCTGTATTTTTTTTTTCTTTCCTTCTAAGAGTGATCAAATCAAACATCTCACCTAATTGAAGCTGCTAGTTAAAATCTCTGCATTAAAGAGTTTCTTCTATTATTGTTTCAGCAATTTTCGAGTTTTATGTTGAACTCCAAAAAAAAAGGCTGCAAAAGAAAGGTTATAAAGCCAACATTTATGGATGCATTAAGGCAAGTTAGGAGAATTTCTTAACTGCTACTGACACAAATGGCCAAAGGCAAGGAAGCCAACTTCTTTCTATTCATCCAATATTGTAATTTAAATATTCAATATTGAACCTTTACTACCTTTCACAAGGAACAACTGTTATTCCTTTAAGCCTCCAGCTTAAAGTAGCTTTGCCTCAGAGCCCTACCAGACACCCCAGCTCTAGCTCCTGACTCCTCAAGGAACGATAATTTAATATAAATGAGTTGAAAAGCTGAAAGGAACACTTGAGAAATGTAACATCTTTTCTCTTGCAGACCCCTACAGCTATTATTCCATATGGTTGCCTGTTATGGAGTTTGAAATACATTTTCTTTTACTATAGTCTGACGTGCATATACAAAAATAGTTATTGAAGCTGATCTTAGTTCCTCACCTAATTTTTTCTTTAAAATTTGCTGTTTAGTTCTGCCAACAGCTACTCTAAAAAGCTATTTATATATATACTTATGAAAACAAAGGAATCTTGAGCTATCTAAACAAAATTAACATTCAGTAACAGTAATTTGACTGTAAGACTTGGGATAGTTGCAGAAAGTGATATCATGCTATAAAGATATTTAATGATATCTTCAAAACATCTAAAATGCTATCTGTCTTATACATAAGGGGTTTCTTTTTTGTTTCTTCTATTTTTCCCGACCTTTATAATGGTGGAGAAGAGGAGCAGGAGCTGGAACTGCTTTTTTGATTAATTTTGTATTAGTATGTTTTAGGGCATCCCCTGATGTACTGAGTTACTTCCTTTTATTATTTTAGCTTTGCTCTTGCAAATCATTCAGACACTTTCCACCAGTAGAAGAATAACCTTTAGCTTTTATAGAGTAATGCTGCACAAAATCGAAATGCAGGCAGCAGTCAAACACTGCACTGACATTTAGGAAGCAGATGATGCCATTGGGGAACGCAGGGCCTTATAGCAGGAGTCATGCTGCTGTAGTATCTCTGGAAAGTTACCTTCTAGATATTTTTAACTGAATGGCTAATCTTTCCCAAGGGTATGGTAACCTGGACAGTGGTTACAGCAAATCTAAACTAAATGATTATCACCCTAGCTATCTCTCTACAGCACACTGGTGTTTGATGCACAATCACATCAGATTTACCATTCACTTGATAGAAGGTTCTGTTTTCTTTTCTGAAAATTAGTTTATTTCACGGGAATGAGACTGAGAACAGAAAAATGTGCAAGCCAGGTGGGGGAAAAAATAAAAATTAAAAAATATATATATTGTGTACAGTGTAGTGCAGAGAAAGATAGAAAATTAGAAATGAAAGAAACTAGGAACATAAATTATTTTAACCATCTCTGTCCTAGGTAGAATAATCCATTTAAGGAAGTGACCAAATAAGATTCAGATCTGTTCATGTGTGCTTTTTCCTAAACAGTGAATATGACAGCTGTGCTAAATGGCAAAGCCACACCTTTTAAATAAAATGCTCTTTGAGATATGTGGCTTCAATACATAATTATCAACGCAAACAATAAAATCCTACCTTCTCAGAGGTTTGGAGTAATCAAGAACAAAGGCATTTGCACACAATGGACTCTTCCAAATAAAGCATGAGGAGTCAAAGGATGTGATGTGCTTGTTCCAACTCCCCACAGGGGGAAAAAACAAAAGAAGGAAACCTTGTAAATCTCCCCCATGCAATTTTGTTTACTGTTCCTCACATTTCAGGGAAACTGCAGAGTAATACATAGTACTTTACAATCTCCTAAAAAATTCCTGGCAAATGAGATTTAAATATTATAACATTACTGACTGTGGATCATCTCTTTAGGTGGTTGAAAAACTAAATCACTATTACAGAACAATAATTTCCTGTGAAAATACACCCTTCCACTGGAGTGGGCATATCTGTCTCCATTCTACCAGCTGTATCTTTATATAACATTGGCTTTTGCAACAGCAAGAAAGAAATTTTTACAATTCCAAAACACTGGTTGTCTGCTAAACTAACAGTGTAAATGTTACAATAGCTTTGCACAAGAGTCCAAAAAACACCAGAAAAAACATACTCATCAAAATATGTGAAAATAGCACCTATACAGCCTGCTAGTATGAGTGCTTGGGAATAAAATTAATGTGAAGATTAGTGGTCTACTACTTGATCCTGTGCAGTTAAAGAACTCATATCAAAATTTGTGATCATTCAAAAGCTCAGTAGTTATGAAGTAGTTTGGAAAAAATTCTACATTGTTAAAGTAAAAAAAAAAAAAAAAAAGAGAGAGAGAGAAAAAAAAAGAAAAAAAGTTTAAAACAGGTCTGGTAGAATAATAAATCACTTGCCTGTTAGTGAATAAAACCAAAATTAGAGAATGAATCTTAAAGAGACATCTTTCCATTATCTGCAAGTTTCTGAGCTTATGTACATCACAGAACGGGCAGGGTTGGAAAGAGCTTCTGAAGACCATCTAGTCCAACGCCCCTGTTGAGCAGGATCACCTATAGCACTTTATGCAGGAGGTCATCCAGCAGGTTTTGAATATCTCTAGAGAAGGAGGATCCACAACCTCTATGGGCAACCTGTTCCAGTGACAGGACAAAAGGGAATGGTTTTAAACTAAAAGAGGAGAGATTTAAATTAGATGTTAGGAGGAAATCCTTCACTCAGAGGGTGGTGAGCCACTGGAACAGGTTGCTTAGAGAAAGTGTGGATGCTTCATACCTGGAAGTGTTTAAGGCCAGGTTGGATGGGGTCTTTGCCAACCTGATCTAGTGGGTAGCATCCCAGCCTTTTTCAGGGGGGTTGGAAATAGACGATCTTTAATGTCCTTTCCGACCCAAACCAGTCTGTGATTCTGTGATTAATGGCACAATTCCAGGTTTTGCTGGACTGCATTATGAAACAAGTTGGGCGGGAGCGTTCATCTACTGGAGGATGAGAAGGCTCTGCAGAGAAATCTGTATAGGCTAGATTGGTGGGCCATGTCCAATCTCATGACATTCAACAAGACTAAATGCCAAGTGCTGCACCTGGGTCACAACAACCAGATGCAGCGGTATAGAAAAAGACATGGGGGTTCTTTTCAACATACAGCTGAACATGAGCCAGCATGAACATGAGGTGGCTGAGAAAGCAAACAGCATCCTGGCCTGCATCAGAAGTGGTATGGCCAGCAGGACTGGTGAAATGACTTTCCCCCTGTACTCAGCACTAGTGAGACCACACCTCAAGTACTGTGCTCAGCTTTGGGCCTGTCACTGAAAGAAGGACATTAAGGTGCTGGAGCATGTCCAGAGAAGAGCAACAAAGCTGATGAAGGAACCAGAAAACATGATGTATGAGGAGCAGCTGAAAGAACTAGGGCTGTTTAGTCTGGAGAAATGGAGGCTGAGGGAAGACCTCATTGCTGCCTACAGCTACCTGAAAGGAGGTGCAATGAGGAGGTTGTCAGTCTCTTTTCTCAGCCAACAAGTGATAGGACACAAGGAAGCTGCCTCAAGTTGCACCACAGGAGGTTTAGATTAGATGTCAGGAAGAATTTCTTCTCAAAAGGAGTGGTAAGGCATTGGAACAAGCTGTCCAGGGAAATGGAGGAGTTGTCATCCCTGGAGGTATTAAAGAGATGTGGAAGTGGTACTTAGGGACATGGTTTAGTGGTGGACTTGGTATTGTTAGGTGGATGGTTGAACATGATGATCTTGAAAGTCTTTTCCAACCTAAAGGATTCTATGATTCTGAGATGGACTCATTACTTAATTGCACACCTTGAAATAAATGAAATAGAAGCTGAACAGATAGATGATGTGCTCTGCTCCTTTATCAAAAATAATGCAAAAAAAAATGAAAATAAAAATTAAAAATAAAAAAAAAAAAAACACCTTGGCATATCTCAGCCGTGAGAGCATTTTAACAGTTATAGGTGTAAAATGAACTACCAACAAAGCAACAAAAAGCTTATGACTGGAAAACATTTTAACATGTCTGTATATATAATTTATAATATACTTACACAAGCACACTGTATAACTTTGTTTTGACTCATGGTAAAAACAGTATCATTCATTACAGGACAGGAACTACTGTGAATGAGAGTCTCAACACCTTAAATCAGATTAAGGTTACACACCTTAAATCAGAGAGGGCTTGCTCAGTGCAAATTTCAGCTGTCATTGCTGCTAACTTGTGACAGTCCTCAGTTTCTCTGAGTTTCCAGAGAAAGACAATCACGTCTACAAACAGAACAACCACTATAGCGGAGACTTATAAGTTATTCACATAAGAAAAAGAGATGTTTCCTACTGCCCAAGAGAAAAAAATCTTAATACTGAGAGAACAATAAGTGTATAACTCTTTCCATTTCCCTCTAATAAAAAATATGACCTTTCTGAACATGCCCTTAGTGAATTTCTATGTGAACATCTGTTTCTAAATATTTGTTTGCAACAGTAATAAAAAAAAAAAAAAAATGTTTTCTATATTGTCCTATGCAGTTCTTTAGAAGATCCATGATGAGCAATGACAAAGTTTAGTTTGTATGCCCTGTTTCCCATGCTTCCCACAGTCCACATAGTCCAAGTATTTCTTTTTTATTTTTTTCATTGACAGCAAAACAAGCACTGTGAAGGCTTTTAAAAGAAAATATTTAACTGCTTTACTTTACTTCTTTTTTCTCTTGGATATTTTTTTCTCTCAGAAAGGAAGCTTTCAGACACTGAAAGCTGACCTTTGCTGCTCTCCTCTCAAGTTAAGATGGACCAACTGCCACCCAGCTGCTTATTTTGATAGAACCAAATATTATAAAAATGCTGCATGCTTTGACTGTGGAAATATACGGGAAAGACAAAGCAATACTCTCCCTCCTCAGTTCCATTCTGCTCATCAGGCAAATAATTATTCCATGGGAATTACAATAAGCAAAAACAAAACAAAACAAAACAAAAAAACTATTCCACTAGCCATTCAACCCAGCTGTTATTACTGACATGTTTTAATTAGATCTTTTTGGTCATAGCTGAAAATGTAATCACTTATCAAGACTGTACATATCTCAGAAAGATGCTTCTATCCTGCATGTTCTGTATAAATGCTATCTCACTGCAAGAAATGTAGTCAGCATCACCCTTATGTTGCTGAAGTGACATATGGTGGGAAACACCTCTCCAAAAGGCTAAAAAAGGAAAGATAAAAGTGACCTATTTACATCAGTTTTTAAGAAAGAAAAAAAAAATGTTCAGAGGTAGGGAGAATCTTCAAAAAGACAATGTACAGATTAATTCTCATGTAAAAGACTACTAAAGCTATAATCAATCACTAAACTCAGTTTTAATACATTCTAATACTTCTATCATATGTATTGAATCTTTCATATGTATTTAATCACCTCTGTGATGCCCCCTCAAATGATGTGACCTGTAATTAATTGTTTCTGCAGATTTTTAGCTGCTTAGCTTTGTTCTTGCACAGTTTCCATACCCCAATACACCCAATACTCATACAACTCAGACATTGCAGCCCACACCATCTCCCTGACTAACTACAAAGAGAGAGAGGAAATATGTGACTTTTCTCGTATCATTCAAGTCCTTTAAGAAAGATTGCCATAGCACTACTGAGTATTTTACAAAGTCATATCTTTCCTTTTTGTGCAGCTGATAGCTTCAGCTTCATATTAAGAGCTGTAGAGGACAAGTGATATATACTCCTAAGAAAGAAATTCCATCTTGGAGATAATCCAACTTTTCTTATAAATTGTATTTCATTGAGTAGGTATTGGTTTTGGTTTAGTTTGATTTGGGTTGGATTTTTTGTCGTTGTTTTTAATTGAAAGTAGTTAAGAACAAGACAAGTTATATAAGCATATGTGGAAAATATTTTTCCATTCTCTCACTGAGCAAGCATAATAAATGTCAGACACAAAGTTGCCAGGGAAGACATATTCATGTGAGAAAGTTGTTTGAGAATAAGTTTATACAATTCATTTTATTCAGTTTAGAAATATAAAGAGGTCTAGTCATGGCCTTTCTACCTTAGTTTTCTAAGTGGTGTGAAGAAGCTTTGAACAATTTAAGGATACTGAGGCATTTTATTATATAAACAGTGCATGTTAGTATAAAAAACTAACTATTCCGAGGCTTTTTAAAGTATATGTTTTAATTTTGCCAGACAATTAATATAACATAATGAAGAGATTAATTTCAAGAGACTGCTATAGCAACTGTAATTCTGGGTCTGTAGACCCTACAAGGAGTAGGATGTTTCTTTCATTATCAACCAGATCTGCTTATGCTACATAGAATTGGAATTTTACATCCTCCTGCTCACATATGCAAGTCCACAGAGGATGTATTGTTAGAAGTAACATTTTAGTATGTGGCCCAGACTTTGTAAATCAGTTCTTCAGCTTCTTCCTTGGAATACCTGTTTATAGGCATCTAGTTTATAGATGCCTTCCTCACAAAATCGCTGGAAAAACATCCTAAATTGTAGTGTAGAAAACTGCAATCTGTCCAGCTTTGCCTGGGCTGGTACTTTCCAGTTTTTACATCTTAGGTTTTTTACAGCTTAGGTTTTACATCTGCTACCAAAAAAGTAAAAACATATTGCAGTTGATGAGAGTGAGGAAATTCCTACAGACAATACCTTAGTTAGATTGAAGGCCTCTAAAATTTAAAGGGAAAAAAAGAAAAAAGGAAAATAAAATAAAATAAAATAAAACAAAGAAAACTACAACAAAGGTAGGCCTGAATCTGAAATGCAGAGTATGGGTTCAGTTAAACAGGGAAAAAGTACTGTGTAGCATTAGCCATGACATCTATTTCAAAAATAAAATAAAATAAAATAAAATAAAATAACCCCAAATCCAAATGTACTGTTTATAGAATCCTTCAAATTTTGACAGCTATCACAGTACAAACGTGTTTTTTTTTTTACTTTATTTCAATAAAGTCTGAGGTTTTTAGCTTGTATTCATTCATGGCACATTTTAGCAGCTTTGTCCATTTCCTTCTGACTAAGAATCCATAAATGAAAAAAAAAAAAAAAAAAAAAATAGCACCATAATCCTATCATTGCAATACAACTCTCCTTTGCAATTCAGGCATAAGACTGAATATGAGAAAGTTAACTTACTTGTGCTTACTGAAGCACAGTCATTGCAACTACATATTTTTCTGGTACTGACAATGTGAAGGTCAGCAGATGATACTACTTTAATTTAGACTTCAGCAGTCAACATCCTACAGTGTTCATAGACTGCAATCTATGTTCAGACACAGAAAAGTGCACCATCTTGCACTTGATATTAACAAATTATCAGGAGTAGATATTTGCTTATACTGTTTCCTATTTGCACCTGTAATAAATCTTTTTTCTATCAATCCCCTAATCACTATGGTTTAATGTAGTACCAATAACAAGATAAAAGTCAAGTATCAAAACTTAAAAAAATCTAAGTTTTGCAAAAGGCGTGATCATTTGGAGATCTTTAGATCTGTAGTCCACATAGGGATTTAGGAAATTCTGCTTCTGAGTGTAAAACATCCAGTATTTCACTTATTTGATTATTTATTCAAGAGCAGTTTTAGAAATGGACTGTTTCCTCATCTCTATTTTTAAATGCTAATACACGCAACTCTGTGTGTATTCTCTGTGACCTGTTTTCCTTATTATTGATGACAACATCTTACATACCGACTTGAAAATATCCATTTTCCTTAATTGATTTAGGTTTTGACTCTCTACTATAGTCCTATGAATAATGGAAATAAATAAATAAATAAATAAATACAGAATTAAGATTAGTGTCATGCCTTGTTTTATTTAATTTCCCACTGAAACATCAAGCAACAATGTTGCCTATGTCTTACATGCTGCATTCAGTTACTTCTCCCTTTTTGGTCATTGTTTTCAAGAAGAAAACCACCTTCTCTATTTTAAGGATAGTTTCTGCTCCAACCAGTTTAAATGGGAACAAGAAGACATTCTTGTCTATCAGCAATCTTGTTTTCTCACAGACACAAGAGTGTCACTGTTTTGGTAAGTAAGAAGTTTTTTTTGTTGGCTTTTTTTCCTTTTTAGTAAGAAATACCATTTCCTTCTCTCCAGTTGTGCATACCTTGACTGACATCTGACTCTGGCCCCTTACCACATTTCAGAAACTTTTTCTGAAATCTGCAAATCTGCAAAACAATAATAGTCCACAAGGAAGTAGCAAATGTTGTTATGTATATGTTTTATGTAGATGAAGAATTTTTCACTACCTATGATGTGCAAGATGAAAGTGCTTGGCTGCAACATGTATTTCAAAATGTTAATAGTTTTGTCACAGAACTGCTCCAACTGTTCTGTAGAATATATTTGAATCATCACTCCGTTCATTTCTATGTTATGCCTTTCTAATACCTATGTCTATCATTCTCTTAGAGGAACCTATAGCTACAGGGGACTGGACCCATGGGATTTCCCCTGTTCCTGTAAGGCTGCAGCAGTTCTGCATCCCCATGCAGTACTGAAGCCAAGTACATTCTCCCTACAGGTGCAAACACACGACACAAACATCATACCTATGACCAGCCACACAGATTGAGACAGAGAACAGTGCCTCTACCCACACAAATGTATACAGTATTCACATTCAAACTTGAATGACAGATGACTTAATTTTCCTTTTCCTCTCCACCTGAGGAAGATAGAATTTCAGTAGATTGAACATGCAAATGTGTGCTTCTCGAGGTAGATTTTGACTGACACAGTCAATCCAGCAGTAGGCACCCAGGCCCTGGTCTCCTTCAGTTGTTGAATCTTTCACCCTTATGGTCCAGCCCTGATAGTTACTCAGACCAGTTCAGATTTGATTGTGTTCACTACTACAATTAAGTATTTATACTAATTCTAAATAGTTAAATACTACAATTTCAACCTTGTAGCTGGTGGAAGGTGCATGTGGTCTAGGCTGCAGAGGCAGCTCTTCCTCCTTCATGTACAGGTGCACAAATTTACCCAATAGATTATTTTTTTCCAGGCTCATAAACCTTATTGATCAGATATCAAAACACTGAAAAGAAAAACAAGCCCTAGGACTCTACTTACATGTACATAGGCTTCTTACCTCTGACATGTCTACCTGATCCACCATAACATTTTAGCTACAAGTTTGGAAGGGGTTTATAATAGCTACCAATGCTGGCTGCAGCAGTGCAGAACAGAATCTGAGCATTAAACCTCTAGAGTATTTTGGACTGTAAGTTTCAGAGTTTGACTGGCCATGATTATTTATACAAGATTAGAAATAAAATTTGTCCAACAAAAAACCTAATCCTAGCACTTCTACTTTTAGTTTTGTCTTTTATTATTATTATAAAAGCAAGATCAAACAATAAAGTTCCAGTACCAGTTTTCCATTCTAATCAGAATCTTCCTCTTACAGTCTGTCTTTTACTCCTAATTTACTTTATTGATCAGGATAATTATTGTACTGCAGAGGAGTCTGACTCTTTGACAGAACATATATCAACAAAGCTACACAAGTCTATGGTTTATGATCAACTAAGGGACTTTATTTAACTTATTCCAAGGTTGAAAAAGACATTGTGAGAAGGACTTTTAGATTTATTTTCATGGACACATTCTGGAATAAATTACTGCCATATCTATCTTATGCAGACAGGGATTTTGGCTTGAAAACAGGTATTCAAAGTTAATCTGAAGAAGCAAATTAACTTTTTATTTTACATATTCTTTATTTCAGAATGGGTTTTAAAAAATCAGTGTTATAAAATGAGAGTAAGTAGTGCTATAAGCTATTTATTTCAGTATTTACTGTCTTCACCTAAAAATAAATAAATAAATAAACAAACTAAATAACCACACTTAAAAAAAACATATGACACTTATGATTCATTCAAGTGTAATACAATGTCTAACTTAGCCTACATGACATTGTGTATATATATATATTGATCTTATAGCAAAAAAAACAAGTTGGTGCAAAGACCGGTATAATTATGTTTTGAGAGATTCAATGCAATACAATACCCACAGCACTTCAAAGATCTTCAGGCTAGTGCTGAGAGCAGTAAGTTTTGTTAAGAAAATATTAAAGAAATTAAGAAAATATTATGAAATATCAATGTAATAATAATTTTAGGTTATTAAAACTACTGATTGTGTGAAAAAATAAACAGAAACAGAAAACCTGAAAGACAGTACTGGTATCAGGGTCTAGTTTCATATTTCTGATTTGTAATATAAATACCTGTAACTCAAAAACTCGTTGTACCAGACATCCCATTTTGTTCACAATTATTTCACCTGTAAAAAATCAATGATATAAATAGTCATTCTCATCAACTCTGCATGCAAGAAATATTTCATTTTTTATATACAGTTACATTTGTCTAAAACAGTTTATTGAATTTGCATGTAATCAAAAATTACAAATTAATCTCTGTACTTGCTCTTTTCATATGTTTCTTTTAGGGGTTCTTTCTTCTTCAACATTTGTACTAGTTTGCATCACAAAGAAATGCATGTACATATATGTAAAAAATACAGAGAGGTACCTTCCCCCCAGTTCTCTATTCCACCAGTGCTGTTGAAGACACATTTGCCAAATGGTAAATAACTTTATTCTTCCATATCAAATAGAAAAATCAAAATCAAAATAAAAAAAAAAAAATAAAAATAAATATTTCATGTAGGATTTAAATAATCAACAGAGTGACAGGAAAACTGAGTTATTAAGTGGCTTCTTTCCCAAGGGACGTTTTTATGTTGCAATGTTTCAACTCCTAATTATGAAAAGAGAAAAAATTCTGAGAAGTGATTTGGAAAAGTTTCAGTCAACCTGCAGCTCTCACTGAAGAAATTTTGACCAAAACATTTGTACTCAGATGTTCATGGGATTCAGACTTCTACTTGGGTAACTTGCCCATCTCACTATAAATAAATAAATAAAATATCAAAGCAAAATATACTGATAACATTAAAATCTTCATGCAGACAGATTGTCCAAAGAAGACTTGTGCTTCTAGCAGCAGGCACAGGTACGCCATTTCATCCAGAGTGTGCCAATTATTTCATAATAATAAAATGAAACCTCCTAGGACTTGCAGACATCTATCAGGAGAGTGGCAGGTACAGTCAGTTGTGAAAATGTTTTCATTAGGGAATTCACGTGCAGCATTCTGCCAACTTTCAAGATGCCCACGAGCACAGTGTAGAAAAGAAACTCCATAAGAAGGCAGCTATATGGTGGAAGGAAAGCTATAGTCATATGACAGTCTTTCTAAGCAAGCCGTTTGTGCTATCTGCATTGCTCAGCACTCAGCTGGCAATTGGAGCAGTGAGTTTGCACATTAAGTTTCCAATACAGTGAGATATATTTAAGCTTTTTATGACCAGCTAACAGCTGTTACAGTAGTGAGGTGTGAGTCATTTCTCAGTTTTACAAACATGGTATATAAGATACAAAAATTCACCCAGCATAGCCTTCTGCAAAGAGCTCCCTGTTGAATTAGATAGGAGAACAAAAACTTCATGTGAAGATAACACTCACACGGGCTTCCAGAAGGACGATTTAAGAAGTGGGTGATACCACCTGACAATGGTCAGACCAAGAAGCTGAGTGCTAGTTGCTTCTACAAATCCTCTGAGCAGCCATTATAACTTCCCCAGAGGCATAATTTCAACGTGCTGTTGTTCCAGCTATCAGTTATGGGCAGGAGGTCATTTTGCACACCATGTTGCCACTTTGGTGAGTGAAAT
The DNA here is from genome assembly GCF_964035555.1 of Netta rufina. Lineage (NCBI taxonomy): Eukaryota > Metazoa > Chordata > Aves > Anseriformes > Anatidae > Netta > Netta rufina. The sequence continues at coordinate 82,140,277 of NC_140124.1, read as the reverse complement.
AGCCTCAAGGAAAGTTCTCCCATAGCAATCATTCAAAATTCATGAAAGCATTAAATATGGAATCAGAGTAGCGCTAACTGAATCCACTAAAGCTTTCACCCAGGTTTGCCTATTTCCCTATTTCCCTACTTATTGTCATATAGAGATTTTTTACACAGATGAGTTTCAGAACTTTCTTATTTCCCTATAAAAAGCTGAGGGGATGGGGGGGGGGAGGGGAGGGAGTGAAAGGAAGGGAAAGGTTGTTCTGCTTCTCTCCAGACAGCAACAACATTATAACAAAATCTGTGGAGACATAAATAAAAGAAACAGACAAAATTTCCATCTCTGAATATGTTTCCCTACAGAGATCCAATGAGAAAGAAGTCACTTAGTAACTCAGTACCCAAGTTTTCATATCAGTATATTATTGTTTGCAATTTTCCTTAGAAATCACAAATAATACCTCACTGGACACCTATGAAGTCTCACTCTTTGAGCCACAGATTTGTTCAAACAACCTGTACCATGCTTTTGTACCATCAACAGGCCACCACAGCTTATACACTTTTTTAATCCTGAAAAAACCGTGTAGCTAAAAAAGAAAAGGAAAAAGAAAACAGAGGAAAAAAATAAAAAAAATAGAAAAAAAAAAAGTAAAAAAAAAAAAAAAAGTAACAACTTACATCTAATCCTTAGTTTTGCCTGGCTAGGATTTGAAAAAAACAAACATGAAAAACTCAAAGTTCAGAGAGCTCAGTAATGTGTTCCCCAAAAGAGCTCTGTCTTCAAAATGTTTCTAAAGATATACCTAGTACATGCTGTGTTACAAGAGCCTTATCTCAGGTCAAGAGTAACAGTCGTAAGACCATATTAATTACCTGCAGTGTCATCACTGCCAGAAGTAATGTACAACATTGCAGTTATAAAACAGCTTCCATCTAGTAAAGTACTTTCACTTTTGCATTCCTTCTAATACACTGTTTTAACATTGCATTATCTTAGTTGGTATTTAGATGGTATTTCACATTCTTGCCAGATACCTAAGCTCATCTATTAGAACACATTTCTGACTTGAATTTTATCCAATAATGTTTCTATCCATCTAAGATTAAAAAAAAAAAAAAAAAAAAAAAAAAAAAAAAAAGGAAAAGGCCTATAATGAAAAAGGCTCCAGAAGGAGAATGCAGTCTTTGTTTTCATCTATCATGTACCTGATGAATCTACAATATTCTAACAGAAATCATTCATTTTGTGGGTGAAACTGATTAGAAGTTAAACACATGCACCACAATAAATACTTGCAATGGTACTCGCCAGTTATTACTTTCTGTGTGTTTCTGTGATCTGAAGCCTCTGACATTGCTTCCCAGATTATAACCTCTAACCTGAAGTGACAATTTCTTCCTTGGCATTCTACTTAATGTAAATATATCCCTCAGGATTTCCTATTATCCAGATTCACTTTGGAGAATGTAATCAAGATATTGATTTATGAATCTTCTGCTAATGTAAGTCCAACTCACAAAGTTCTATACAGACATATTTTTGAAGTGCTAAATGCCTGGGTAGCTGTCTTCTATTACCGGTTATCTTGCCAGGATACTTTTCCTATGGGGCAGATGTGAACAAACTGGTGAGAAAGGAGACATTATTCACATCTGAGTTTATGAGTCTCAGTATATACACTTTTCATGTCATAAACCTCCAGAAGTACTTATAGAAATACATTGGTAATATGAAATTCAGCTAATTTCTAGTTTTATAGCGAGACTAAATATAATGGGATGCAAATGACATATTATATTGGTTGACTGAATCATGAAAACAGCTGCTCAAGACTCTCTAACTCATTGAAGAGCCATCTCTCTGGGAAATTGAACACACTGAAAAGAAGGCTGCCAAGAAATCAGGAACCAGATCCATGAATAGTGAGCTTCACAAAGAAACAGAGAGCCTTAGCAAGACTTTCCTGTCTCCTTGACAGCATCAGGCATCAGCACACCATCAAAAGGTGTGAAGCAAGCAGTGTCTCCTGAGAGCAGAGACACAAATCAGTATGTTCCCATCAAAACAACTTTCAGATGCAAAAAGTGTTTTACTTATGGAAGGTTTTCAATGGTTCTTCCTAAAGTGCCAGGATATTAATAAATGTCCTAACTGTGTCTTCCAGGTTTTCAAAAACAACAAACCCCTGAAAGTCTATTATTGTTATTTCCTTCTCTTCTGTTTCCATTCTGTTTTCCTGGATCTTGAAGTTGAAGGAACACCACTCTGTGCAAAATGATTCATAAATATTAATCAGAGGAAATATATGGTGGAGGAGAGCACAGTTAATGAATGCGTAGAGAAGGTCTTACTTTATGGGAAAATTAAACTATTTTATTATATTGTTATTATAAGTTATTAAAAGTATCATTAATTTTCATAAGTATTGTAGCAATAGTAAATTAATGTCAAGATGTGCTGACTTCACAGATTTTTAATACAGAATAAGAAATATATACCGGGAAAAGATGTCAATATATGTTTTTTGCTAAAAGAAACAAAATTTGTATATACATATAAATATATATATATAGTCTCATGAAAATGCGATGATGACCCATAGTTAGGACAGCCCTGAAAGTATTCTTGGCTTTTTGCTGTAAAAGCATAGACATCTAATTATATGACAAGTAATTTTCCCAGTTTGCTCCAAAACAAACAGTTAAATAGCTAGGCTCCCAAGAACGCCTTATTACAGCACCCTGAGATATGAAAGTACTGCAATTAGGGACCTAGAGTGCCTCCACAGTCTATGACTATCCGATAGATATAATAATAACAATTATAATAATACAACATATTAAGATCCTTAGAGACTTGTTTCCTGTGTTATATAGTTAAGTTCTAAACATTGATGGCTAAGTTGAACAATCAAGGTGAGATAGCAGATACATTCCTTTGTCTCCATTTCAAATACGGGAGTAGAGAGAAATTAAGAGATTGGCCAATAATTTCATCCCAACAGTTTAGAGTCGAGAAAAAGTTCAGTTTGAAGTTGTAATCTTGTTACTGACTGCAGGGACTATCACATAGTTCCACTACAAAGACAAGAATTAGATAGTTGATTAATTCTGGGCCATCAAGGCAGGTCACAGGTAAAATTAGAGAGCAAAGATTATCTACATGCAGCTACTGCAGCCCTGTGAAGGAGAAGCCCTTTTCATTACTGTACCTGGAAAACAATGCTTATTTACATTGCCACACACAATAACCCTGTTCCTACTGGGAAATTAAGCTGCAGAGAATATATACAATAGTGTACAGCTAGTAGAAAGAGCATGACATGTCAAACATCTAATTAGTAAGAGGCCTATTTCTAATGCTCCTCTCAGCAGTGAATAAAGATAAATGTGGAAAACATTTCTGTTTATAGATAGTGTGGTAATCATTTCTAGACCAGAAATTAAGAAGCATTTCTGGCAGCAATTTCCACCCAAAATTCATAATTTAAATGTTTGCTGACAGAAAATACTGAAAGAAGGAAGAAGAGGATACAATTTTTGAATATATTTAAAGCTTTAAAGTTTGACAGAAAGAGGAGAAAAGACGCAGAGGCAAAAGGAAGGAATGAAATGCATGGATGACTTTAAGGAAAAAATAACAGAACATTTGGCAGCTTGCTATGCTACTGTAAACAGATAAGTCCCAGGCATCCAGGCTGAAAATTCTGTTGCACTGCCACAGCACATGCTATCTACACTCATATTTTGATTTTCCATTGAGACCAGACTTCATTTTTTATTTCCCACAATTCATTTTAAAAGCCAAAATGTAATTCTTGTGCTATGCACAGTATTCTCAAAGAGAGAATATTAAGGAAAGGTTCACACTTCATTTTTTTTTTTTTTGCTTGTTTTCTAATTTAATGACTGTAAATCATGTTCCAGCAATTTCAGCATTGCAAAGTCATCTTATTAAACATTCACTGTCTGTGCTAAAATCTGATACATGATTAGGCATGTGATGGGAGCACAAATCTAGCCAGTTCAAATCAGGTTAGCTCAGCTAAAATCAGTTAAATTCAAGTTTACAAGCTGTTCATCTGAACTTAGAGTAGGATGACAGAATAGGGATAACTTTAGGATAACATAGCATAGTATAAAAAAGAATAGCATAGAACAGAACAGAATAGCATAGACAGAACAGAACAGTTGGAAGGGGCCTGCAAAGATCATATAGTCCAGCTGCTGACTGCTTCAGAGCTAACCAAAAGTTAAAGCATGTTACTGTGGGCATTCTCCAAATGTGTCTTGAACACTGACAGGCAGAGGACATCAACCAGCTTGCTAGGAAGCCTGTACACATGTTTGACCACCCTCATGGTAAAGACATTTTTCTCTTATCCAGCCTGACCCTCCCCTGGTGCATCTTTGTGCAGTTTCCATCCTGTCATTGGTGACCAGGAGCAGAGATTGGCAAATCCCTCTGGTCTTCCCCCTCAGGGAGCTGCAGAGAGCCAGAGAGCTATTTTCTTAGAATTTAGGAATTGGAAAAAAAAAAAAAAATAAATAAATAAATAAATAAATAAATAATAAGAAATCATATCTTATAGATGCATGATTTTATGCAGGTTTTTTTTTTTTTTTTTTCCAGAAATTACGTAGAGTGTGAAGCATTGAAACTGTTAGGCTATTTAGATCATCTCAATCTGCAAGAATTTAAGGAAGTGAGCTCTTGATTCCGAATTCATTCCACCAAACCTCACGAGAGTTGAATGCTTATCCAGAAGCTGACCACAGAATTATTAACTAAAGTGAATCTATAATATTTATTTATTCTTGGTATTTTGCCAAAAGAAATCAAAATTAATGGAAACAAAAAAAAAAAAAGGCACCTTTCCTTATTGAAACTTTAGAAGGAAATTGAATTAATAACACGAGTTAAATCATCCCTGTGCAAAAAGTACTTGAGAAAACACGTTGCAGAATTTCACAGTTCTGAAGAAATCTTTTATTTTTCCTAGCACATTACAAGATATTTATATAGCAAGTTATTTACAGAAGAAATCACCTCATGCAAGAAAACTTCCACCATAATTTCAGGTTTAGCTTTAGATCTGCTCTTAACCAGTGACAATTTGGAGCCCTGTGTACCATTTCAGTTCCAGTAGTACAAAAAAAATTCTATTTTATGAGTTATTTTTCACTCAAACATAGCAATGCAAGACAGGAAAACCTATTACTAAATATGCACTTTTACTCTATGCACACGATATTTTGACACTGCAGCAAGGCAATGTCTTGCTATAGGGAAATGACAATTGGCTTCCTCTTATGAGAATCAGCTCAATTTTGACCCCACAGAATGATTTATTTTTTTTTTTTTTTAACTGAGACCAAATGTCCTGAGGAATGTAAAGACATAGAAGTGGGTATGCACACTAGTAGATTGCAATAGCCGCTCCGGCTTTTTTTTTCATGCTTCAGACCTTTACAAGGGAAAAAAAAAAAAAAAAAGCACTTTACAGAGTTACTGTATCACATGAAGTCATTTCAGTTCATTGAATAATACCACATTTTGCCATTTTCTCAAAGCGATCTCTCATCACTCTGCATCATCCAGAGTACAATCACAGTAAGATTATCCACATGAGTGGACTTCATTGTCTTCTAACCATACACATTTTAAAATCTCAACAACTTAGTTAACCATTTCATTGCAAAACCTGCAAGGGAAATAGTGTGTTCTTTGATCTATCTCGGTTAACACTGTACTCTCCCTAACCAAAGAATTTTCCTCCTTCAAACCAAGAGCTTTCAATGCAGCTTCTATAAAGAATGAAGCAATATAAGAAATGGCATGACAGGATGCCTTTACAGTATGTTGACATTATCCTGTCTGACTCAAAAGTAAGCACAATGTCCCACTGAAGCCAGTCTACTAACACTCAAATGTATGTGTAGACATTCCACAAAAGGATGTTCTATAACATTAAGAACAGCTAGCACCTTTATACTTTTTACACAGATTTTAAATCTTTGTAATTAATGAGAAAATGGTCAGCTTTTATATCTTTTTTTGCTTATAATTAGATGACAAAGTATTATTTATCACAGAACCCCCCTCAGAAAAACCTATATTCATATAATCAATTTGAAATTAAGATATCTACAACTGACTCAACTAATAATTGCAAGCACTGGAAGAATAGCAATCAAAGCAGGAAGAAAGAAAAAGCCAGGAGCAAGAGCTCCCAGAAACCTGACCAGCTTGCTCATTAAGTTAATAGTTTTTATTACCAACTGTGTCAACACACAAGTTTGGCAGGGAAAGATAGGTGTGATGGTTAATGATTTTAGCCATTTAATGGCTATGCTAGCAAGTTAGCTTCTTAACACACTTGTTCTGCTGAAAGTGAGCAGAAGCTGACCTGTCATTCATTTGAAAGGCAAATTGCCTTTCAGTTACTGAACAGTAAAAACATTCACAAAGGTACTGCTACATAGTAGCTAAATGACAGAGCACAGTATTGATACCTTAGCTTTTTTCTAATTTTCAGTTAAATTCATGAACTACTTTGTCCATTGTCTTTTTCATGTGCATATATCCAGGAAATGGTTCTTTCTTTCCCTAGATTCCCCTGTAATTCATTCAAGCATTTTCTTACCCACAAGAGTAAGATGTTCTATTGCTTAACTGAAACCATATATTTTTCTCTACTTTTATTAAAATTCTCAGAAAATCATAAACAAACCTAGTTTAACATAGAGCAGAATATGCATCCAAACACACCAAAGGCTTTCTTGCTTGTGCCAACTTACTTTAGATTATGTGATTCCCTGTTCACCTGCTCTGATGGTGGCAAAGTATGTCTCCATACTCACTTCACTTCATCCTGATAAAATGAAAAATTAATTCACAAAATTATCTTCAGCTTTGTGTGATGGCCCAGTCAGTTCAAGATCTATCTGTTACATTTAACCAGATTTGCATGCAAAGAGATGCTTTTAGACTCCGAAAGAGTCTTAGGATCAGGTGACATGGTAATTCGAAGATGAACTACGTTTTATATGTAGAACATCTAACAGTAATGGAAAGGAAGACAGGATCATACTCAAAAAGTGACTAGTACAAATTTGGTTAGATTCAAATAAACACATACTGATTTACACTGTTATAAAACTCCTCATTAAACATGTGTGGAAGTGGTGCCTAAATAATATACTATGTAATAATATGTAATATGTAGTATTTTTGTTTTATCTAATATTACGTTGTTAAATTCAAAAACACTAATATTTGTGTTGTTAATGTGCACTATATAATGTGTATAAAAGACATGAAAATATGTATATACACCAACATCTGAAAATAACTACTTTACAGAATGCTATTATAGTAAAAACTGTAAAAAACTGCTTAAAAATATCCTCTTAAAACTATAATGAGTAAATATTATCTCTAAAATGGTTGTGTATACAGTTTTCCTTTTGATGCCTACAAACAAAATGTATAGCTTCAAAATCCAGCTGGGAAAACATTCAGATCACAGGGGAATATCTTTTTCTGGAGTGACAACACTCTTTTGAAGTCATTCTGAGCAAAGAGCAATCAAATGTCATTGGGACAGAGAACAAGGACAGAGCCTGTGGACTGATGCTCTCAACGGGAGGTGTGATAGTAGAGGTTCCACTAAATGCTCCTCTGGAGAGTTCCATACTGTTTATTAGATACTAATTTCTTAGAGAAAAGCTTGAGGTTCTTATTTTTTATTTAAAGCAAGCCAGAGGCATCTTTTCTAAAATAAATACCAGAAGGAACATAGCAACCCTACTTTATTCCCGTGGCTAGGATATACTAAATATATTTGAGACCTGAGGGTAGGTGGCTGAACATCATGTAGGTTGTATTTATAAACTTTGCTTATTATTAAAAATTAAAAATCACGTATAATTTTTATGTAGAAGGTAAATAATGTCTTTCAGAAGTAGAATAGCAGTGATTACCTTATAATGGATTTTGGCCCCAAAAAAGTGATACAAACAGCTATTTGCAGACCATCTGATCACCATGGTAATTTTTTCCATGCTTCTACAATATGACAAGGTAGTCCATCCTTATTTTAACCATAGTTTTTTTCAAACTTACAAGACAAAACTTCTACTGAAAGCTTTCTACTGTCTACTAGACCACAAATAGTCAATACACGACAGCCACTTCCTGCACATTTCCTCTTCAGGAACATCACATGGACTTCACAGAATCATAGAATGGTTTGGGTTGTGGAAGGAACCTTAAAGATCATCTACGTCCAACCCCTCTACATAGGCAAGGATGGGACCAACTAGATCAGGTTACTCAGAACCTCATCCAACCTGGCCTTAAACATCCAGGGATGGGGCATCCACAGCTTCCCTGGGCAACATGTTCCACTGCCTCACCACCCTCTGAGTGAAGGATTTCTTCCTAACCTCTAATCTAAATTTCCCCTGTTTTAATTTAAAGCCATTTCCCCTTGTCCAATCCCTATCTGCCCATGTAAAAAAGTCCTTCTCTATCTTTTTTATAAGCCCACTGTAAATACTGAGAGGCCATGTTGAGGTCTCCCCAGAGCCTTCTCTTCTCCAAGTTGAACATCCTGAGCTTTCTCTGTCTTTCTTCATAGGAGAGGTGTTCCAGTCCTCTGATAACTTTTGTGGCCTTCCTCAGTAGCATTCTATATATAAGAGAAGTCCTGACACCATTTATTGAAAGATGCATTTCTGCAAAGAAGAGAGGACTCTAAGACAGACTGACAGGTGGTCTGTGCAATTCCACTACAGATAGAAATTGTGTATATTGGCAGGGAATTAGGTGCACTTGTGCTTATAAATCTGTAGTGCTCAGAAAACAAAGTTTTTATTAAATTAGTACTCCCAAAAGGTATTTCTTCCTTCTTTTTGAAAACTCTCACTGCTTTGGTCTGTTATGTGAGATAAATGAGACAGTTCAAGCAAAACTTACATAGTGATTGAAAATAGAATGGCAAATATATACCTACAGATTGAAGACTGTACCAGACTTTGAGATATTAGTAACATCAGGCTCTTTACAAAACAGAACCTAAAATTAAATAAATAAATAAATAAAATAAAATGTTATTTACATAAAATAACTGTATCATGACCATTTTGAAAATTAGGAGAGTTAAGTAGGTATACCTTTTGATCCCAACAGAGCGTGTGTTGGAGGAAGGATGGCCGAAGACATGACATATGGCAGCTCCTCGTAGTCGTCCTGGTAGCTTGGTTTGCTCAGCTGCAGCAAGTCATGGCCTCCTTGCTGTTTCAAAACTCCCTCAACAAGTGTGGGTGAGGCTACCCACTATGGTGGATTTTCCAATTTACAGTTTAAAAAAAAATAAAAATAGAAAATTAACTCATGCATCTCCTCTATTAGTGTCTTCCTATATTCTGCTTTCATACAAGATATCCCAGGTAGGCCACTTGACTTTCAAGAGGGTGCAATCTCTGAAGAGAACTATGGTGTAATGTATTAAAAATCCAGACCAAACTGATTTCTTCCTCATGCTAATACCAATTGCAACTTTTCCATGTTCAGCCATAGATTTATTCCACAGTTTTGTGGAAAGGACAAGCTTCTCATTGCAGACATAATTTTTTACTTGGGGAACATTTTACTGGACACCAGTTTCCAAACTCAAATGAACGAATTGCAGATCACCTGGTAGACTCATAATTCTTTCTTTTCCTTCTGCACTAGTGTCTACTGATTCACTCAAGGTTTTTCTCCATGTTAATAGCTGTGTCATGGTTATGTCTGTTCAAAAAATTCAAATAATTTTAGCCCACCTAAATGACCTTTTAAACAATTAAATTTTGCTTTTTTCATTTCCTCAGAAACACCAGGAAACATAACAAAACATGAAAAACACCACATATAGATCCACATATTACTTTCTAATCCAGACTCTGAACTCCTGAATTATTTTGTTTTGATTCTGCCATTTTATTGTAACATCTAGGATTCACTTTACCAATGGTAGAACCAGGGTATCATCAGCAATTTCATCTAGTTTGTCAGTGATCAATCATTGTCTATCCAATATCCTCCAAATAACTCCAAATCAGGAGCTAGCAGTACCTGAATTTGGAGTCCAGACCCTTAAAATTCTACAGTGTTCAGTCCTCTAATATAGGTGACATATATATTCATATATACATATATGTTCATTTTGAAAACACAGAATTCATATCATTAATTTTACCTAAGTAATAGTTTCTTTGCTGAGCTACCTGAACACTATTCAAATTCACATGTTTCAAAATCTTTCACCTTTTAGTTATCTTCCTTCTTGCTGGCACCTGCTGGTTGCAAACACAAAGTATTTAAACCCACTTCAGTTCTGATTCACACCTTAAGTGAATCACTGCTCCACTGGGATTTTAATTATTCTGCTGAAGATATTTACCTCATTTATTTTATTAGTGACAACATCCTTTGTTGAGAAATAATTCAGAGACAAGAAATCTGATGGATCTGCTTCATTGTCTGACTTTTCACTTGTCATTTTCAGGCTCCGAACAACAGAAGAGCTCCTATAAGCTGCTTTTAAAGATGCAATGCCCAATGATTATGATCTTTTTAAAATGCTTAAAAATAAGAGGTAGTAATGGTCTTCTTTCCTCCACAGATAAGTAAAAGACAATTTTTTCTGTGTTTCACTGCCTAGAAGAAAATAATACGGACAGGGCTGTGGCTGATGCGGAAAGATTAGTAGAAATAGCCTATGTGGCTGCCATGTACAGAGTATGGAACAGCCCCTTTTGCTGAATCTGGAGAACTGCATTGACTCACAAATGGTGAAGCTGTGAGGCAGTCTGTCACGTAAGTTGTCTCCAAAGAGAACAAGTACAGCTTTTTATACCATGTCACTATCCACTTACATTCTAGAGAGACAATTTTGAAAATTATTTCCTTAGGCAATTCAAAAGAAAATTGTCTGATACCTTTGTCTGCAGATTGGATTTTCTTAGTGACTTAAATCTAACTTCATGATCCTCAAAAGGAAAAATAAGATACTAGTACATTAAAGAGAGCCCTAAATACTAGTCATAGTAGATGTTCTGTGTATAGTAATACCAGCATTTAAGATGCAATTTCCTGTATACAGTCAGGAGTTAAAATTGGTATTTTGAACTATTATGAAAAATTTCTCAAATTCTACCATAAATGACAGTCTCTTAGATATATAGTGTCCCCTTTGGTGAAGCATGATTCAATAGCCTTCATTCTTATTTTGTACCACTGAGTAATCTGGGAAAATATACTACATTTGTAAAAGAAAAAAAAAAAATGTTTCTCCTGAAATAATTTTTATTGAGACATATCTATTTAGACATTCAGACCATACCTGAATTTACTCTAATTGAGACTGCATTATAAACGGAGCACAGAAAAATAGCAAAAGGACAAAAACATGTATATTACATAATTCTTAGGAGTGTAACTTATCTATTAAAGACATACACTATACATACATACACTACAACCGAATGCATGACCTATTTTTGTAAATATTATTTGAGAAACCGATGATAAAAGCTACTAGACATATATTACTATTTCTCTATCTTACTCTGTTCCTGACTGCCACAAAATGAAATTTAGACAGCTTTGGAAAAAAGGGCTATGGTAAACATACACAGACTGGGAACATAGTTTCCCTGGCAACAAAAAGATCCAAGAACAACTCATTCCTTCAGGTTGCAATTCAGTTTATGAGCTTCCACATCTGCTTGCATAGGAATGAGACACCTGGGATTACATTTCTAGAGTGATGAGTGAGAAATTAAAGAACAATAGACATCACATAGCTAATTTTGTGCTGTGATGAAAATGAGTCCTCTGATATTCATTGTCATGGACCACCCAGAATATCTGAGGACACTAAGATTCATACCCTGAATAAGTATCCAGCCTCTTACCTACTTACCTTGACAGAAGCCAAGAACTGTGAGAAAACCACAGAGGGTGAGAGAGGGTGCTCTCCTCCTTTGCATTAGCAAGGGTTAACAGACTATTATTTTAAACAGAACATGTGCTTTCCTTTCTGTTAAGGAAGAATACAAACCAGAGGAAGGAGGAAATATGGCAAGTCAGATGGTGATTAGGAAAGAGCAGGCACTTCTGTTTTCTATTTCTAAGAACAACAGGTGCAAAAAAGTCATTTGCTATACAATTTTATTTAACTTTCAAAAGTGCAGAGTTACTTCTGCTCTGGAAGCTTGGACTGAGGGAATTTACAGTGGTAGGATAATTTTACTTCCTAATGTCTTCTCTGTAAATACTCAGTGTTTGCTTGCCTTTACTATATGCAAATGACTTTGTATAGATGCCATCACTCCATATGGCCTATTTAATTCAGCCCAACATCTACAAAACTACAATAGCTAGGCTGCAATTAGTAGATCTGAGAAGTGAGCTTTCAAGACTTGTATTCAACACCTTTTATTAAACAGTTAGATGGTACTGCACTAGTTCAGCTGCTGTTATTATTGCTGTTGCCATTATTAAGAATATTAATATTGATCAATTTTGTGAACAAAATAATGTAATTATTATATACTAATCTAATATACAACATTTTTAAACAGTTTTTTAAAAGTGAGGATCCATAATATTCATGGGAGCACAGGAAATATTTTTTTACTATTGCCTCTATGCCTCTAGAACTTCAGTGGCAAGTTTTCTAACATCTACAGCCCTCAACACACTATACCAAACAGGAAGAAAAAATATTGCAGTTTTACAATCTGATATAAGGTTATACTGAATTTGATTCAAGTGATAGCATTCCATCAGTTACAGTTTTTCACCTATTGTATGCTCAGACCTAATGAAAATTTCAGACTTTTCAAAGAATAGTAAATGCATTCAACATTTAACTATCATTTTTTAAGGTGAAGTTCTCTTAAACCTCTCACATGAGATTGATCTGTGACCCCTCTTACATGATTGCACTTGTAGAAGTTTGATACTGAGCAAGTGGAACGTTCTATGCAAACCTATCCACCTGAAGGTGAATACAAAGGGGTCTTTCTTTCCATGCTCATTAACACAAGTTAAATTTTCGCAACAAAAATTGTAGCTTCCTATTATACAGGCTGTGCATCCAAGTTAGTAAAACCAAGGAAAAAGTTATTTTTTCTACCACTTTGAAAAGTCAAGGAGTTCACTTTACACAGCAAACCTCTGAGTACCTTTTCAGGATTTGAATCTCATGTTTCACAGCACAATGTAACTCATGACAATGTATGGGGAAAAGTGATAAATCCAAAAAGCTGCATTTAAACTGACCCTTGAGAACCATGTTTCAACAAAAGCAGCAACCTAACATGGAAATAAACCCCACAGTTTGGTATGGTTTCATAATTTTTTTACTTTCCTGTGTTCATCTATCATCAATTTCAAGACCTTCCAGAGTTTTTATCCACCCAGCAATTTAGAAGTAGGTCCTGGCTTCTCTTTATCATAACCATCTGTAGGAAAACCTTATCAGAAATCCTTTACCATCTTTCACACATTCTTTAAACTACTTTTCTTTATATTGTGCAAAATAAATAACTAAATTGTAACCCTTGTAATTCATATAGCAGAACAAAGCTATTAATGTTCAGACTTTATTGCTAAAGTATGATTTTTAAAATGATTTTTGAAAGTATGATTGCTAAAGATGATTTTCTCAAGTCTGCAAAAAAAAAAAAAATCTGCAATCTCCCACACTTAGACCTCTTACTTGCCTGACACTTTGTTATTACTTTATAAGCTATAAATCTGGATAATAGCAAAATTTAACATCCCCATTCTTTATTTCCCATCTTTGCAAATCCCACTTCTGAGCTGTGCTTTCAGCAAGTGTAGACAAACTTGAAAAGAGGAAAGTGGTTCTTAATAAGACTCCACTTAAGGAACAGGAAGCCTGATACATTGTCTTAATACTATGTTCCACAAATGAAAAAACTTAAAAGGTAGAACAATTCACATAGCTTGGGCTGAGTAAGGATGCGCTAAAAATTACATCTAAATCTGGGTATGTGTGTCAAAACACTTGGAAAACGACAATCTTGTAAGACCAGCTGAAACAAACTAACAAAAACATGCTTTTCAATGCACAGACCTTTCACCAAGTCTGAAATAGAAATAGGAATGTAAAGCTAAATATAGATTGAGAAGAACTGCTCAGAGCTTAATTTGATTATATTAATTAATCTAAGAGAAAAGATTATTGGTACCAGCAGGAAAGAGAAGAAATATTAGTAAGGGCACAGATGGTAAGATTTGTAGCACATTAGACAGATGGGCACACAATTGCCTGGAGAACACTGAGGGCCAAGTTGAAGGTGGGAAAAATTACAAGGTATTAGAAAATCAATAGTGTTAGGATGGCAAGAAGTCCCCTCTAGGTTTTCCCTTGCCAGCTGTGGGGAAAGCATCCCAGGCCCTCCTGACCTTGAAAGTAAGTCATACATAAGAACTGTTAAAACTAAAACAGATTTATAGTCCTGCTCAAAGCTATATTTATCAAACAGAGGACTGCTCATCAGGGACCCCTAAACAAACCTGATCAGAAAGGTTTGTTTAACTGCATAGTGCCATTCCTCCTGCCCCTCAAGTAATTTCCCTCCCTTTCCCTCCACTTCCTCTATCCCCTTCCAAATACAGTGCTCACCCCTGAGACCTTCCCCATTGGCCCTGGTTTTGTTGATTTTCTATCACAATCTATTATTTATGATATGGTTGCCCTGTTAATATCTGTGTTGGGTATTAACTCTGTTAAACTAGAACCCTGCATACACTTTCTATAGTGGTTTTCTGTAGTATCCTGCCATCTCACTACTTTGTTGGTGATGTCATAGCCATGGTGTACTATCTGCATATATATCACCGTCCCTTTGTAATCTGTAGCATCCTCATGTTGTTATCTTGTTAGTGGTGCCACAGGTCAAGGTTAGCCATCTGCACACAAATCCTAATCCATAACTCAAGTGAGTTCCTGAATTTTAGAAGCCAATAAAAGCATGTATTTCAGTTTCAAGACTCATCTCTTCATATATGTCCCTTGAAAATTTGGACATAAAGGTCAACAATAGAGGAGGTGTTTGTGAAAAAAAAAAAAAAAAATCTAATTATGTATTAGCGAGTGTTTAAAACATCATCAATAGCCTTATGCAGGTGATGTTGAAAGATTTAGCACCCCACTGTTGCCACTCCAACTATTTTTTTCTTCCAACACATTGAGCTTGTTTCATCTTGTTAAAGACTTTCCAGTTTCCTGCTTAAATGCACTTTCCCTTACTTACAGACAGTATAAACAGACAGACATGTATAAACTTACAGACAGATATACAAAGATCCATCTGACTCAAAAGATCCATTCACATCATTTTGAATGGAGAACATGCTAAGCATTATTGTTTTGCAAAGTTTGGGTCTAAATTTTGTGGTGATTGTTAATACTTTGATGACTATAGCATCATTTAACTGAGTTAGCTGCCTTAATATTGACTTAATTCCGTGTCAGTCAATTGCTGATAACCTTTATTATCACAAACTGAAAAAGTATTATTCCAATTATTAAGAGAGAGGGTTTAAATACAGTTTTGATTTTCATACACACTTTGATCACCAGTTATTTTAATCAGTTGTTCCCACTCTCTATATGAACACAAGTCTCTTACTGGAATTAGAATTATCAACCTAAAAAACTTGATAAAAAGCAAACAAATATAAATACAATCAGTGAAAATCTTTTTAAATTTCTCAGACTTGTGTTGAATATCAGAATAAAATCTACTTGGCAAACCCACCTCAACACCTCTTTAGATCTCTTTTCTCTGCCAATTCTCATCGCCCTTTGTGCAAATAATGTTATAGCTCCAAAGAACATAAATATATCAACACTCCAATGTCTAAAAAGTGGGGAAAAAAATGCAATTTAAGCAAAAACTATGAAGCATAAGGAGTTGCTACCACACATTTTGTTTGTTGATTCTCTCCTTTCTGAAAAGTAGTGTTTGACTTGTTGGTAATGGGTTATAGAGCTCTTTTTACATCTCTTGATGAAGTATTTTCCATTTGTTTAGTAGCAGGAAGTTAATATGGAACAGGGTACTCAGAGAAATACTTGGCCATATTTCAGGCCAAGATGGATGGGACTTTGGGCAGCCTGGTCTGGTAGAAGGTGTCCCTGTCCATGGAATTGCTGGAGTGATCTTTTATATGTGAGTAGATTAATTTCTTCTTTCAAAGTATATCTTCAGTTCCTTCAATATCTATTTTACTTAATTTCAAGACCTGAGGCATGGGATATTATTAGGACCTCAAATTTCATAAATCTTTCCAGTCCTTGTTATTCAGGAAACATTAAGGTGAAGCAAGTAAACTCAAATAAAAGAGCCACATAGAATTTTAGTGTTCTAAAACTCTCATTAGGCAAAAATTTCTTGAACTCTCAGAGGAGTGGTATCTGAAATAAGATCTTACTCTCCAAAAATGTCAAGTCGAGAATTTTCTCAGTGCTGAATACAATTTTCCAGAACACACATGGGGGGCAAGAAAGGGGAAAAAAAAAATCATTTCAGAAGAGTGCAGCTCAGGGTCTTAAATGACATTTAAGGGTCTTAAATCACATTTTCTAATATGATGTTTTTGTTTGTTTTGTATATTATTTGTATAATATATTATTAAATATTATGTCACAATAGTTGCTGTTAATAATAATTAATATTATATATTAATGTATAACATATTATTAGATGCCTTCCCTCTTCTCATTATTAATTTCTCCCAGACATTTCTTGTACTTCCGCTTACCTTTAGAAATATTTTTTCTTTTGATAACATGATGAATTACATAAAAATTTTCTCTATTGTACTCTAATACTATTTCTTTTCAGTTGTTAAGTAAGATTGTGGCTTGGCAGCTGGAGGGAAAATGTCTTTTAGCTTCACTTTAGCTGCTGCACTCTGGATTGGGCTGAAATCCCTGTAAAAGGAGGAGATGGCAACTTGCTTGAGATCAGGTGAACATAGCTAACCAAAAGGTGACAAAAGAAAAGGACTGAGAAAGCAGGGAGAGAAATGAAAAGACAATGTCAGTCCAGGTAAGAAGGCCATGTAGCACTAGCACAGGTTTATATTCTTTATATAGACTTGCTCGTTCAGTTGCTATAACATTTCTTCCAGTGCACCTGGACCTCCTAATTTCTTCCAATTCACACAGAAAGCATTTCCAAAGATATTGCAATAACTTAGCAGGCAACCAGTCCTTCACCTTTCCATTTTCAAGTCAAAAGACTTTTGAGCTAGCAGTAAGTTCAGCCCTTGAGAAAAGGTTATGCTTTGGGAAGCTTATATCAAAGCTAATAAATACCAACAAACAACAACAAAAAGAAACTTACTTCACACTGCACACTCAGAGAATCATCTCTAGTGTCTATAGAGTTGTCTCGTGTCTACATTTAATATTTTTTTACTTGAGCTCTACATGGATCAACTTCTGTAAGTTTTCATTTTGGAAGCTTCCTTAATCTGGATGGAGTTTTGCTTTCAGCTTCAGAAAAGACTCTGAGCATGCCTAGTAACTACCAAAACTTCCTCTATTTGGGGTAACTTTTTAACACTTTTTGGTACTTCCAGATAAAATGTATTGCCCATGATTCAGTGAGATCCATAACTCACCATAAGTAACTGCAAGTTAACTCACTGCAAGTTAACTCAGAGTCAGAAATATTCACCATATCACACACATAAAACAGACTATGACGCTTTATTCAACTTTTCTGAAAACCAAAGAATAAATAATATTTTCATTCTTTTACACCTGTTCCTGTTCTACCAGCACAGAAAAGAGTAATCAGCTGTGTTCCCCAACATTTCCTAAATCTGATACTATTAAACAGTTTTATATTTCGGATTATGAATATAGTTAAAAGTTTTTTTTTAACAGAAAGTACACAGTTTTGTACTATGAATCCTAAGGATAGTTTTTGAGAGCACAGATGCTAAATTTAAAAACTGCTCCATTATTACTAGTTTTAACTATCCAGCCAAAAGGTCCCTGTCATGGCTATTAATCAAGGTATGAACAACTGTACTGTGTAATTACACAAGGGTCAGTACAGGTGAAATTTTTGCTTTACTATTATTATTGCTTCAAATTCTGCAAGTGGCAACCATACAGCATTTATCACTGTCTAATTAACTGATTTTAGGGGCTTGGGAGTATCCCAACCTTAGGGAAGGGAATTAAGATGACAAACTGATTTATTTTGTGGTTCATTACTAGGCAACCTGCTTTCAGTTCATCCATAATAAAAATAAAAATATAATAATAATAATAATTCAAAAAAAAAGAAAAAAAAAAGAAAAAGAAAAAAGAAAAAACCTACACTGTAATCCAAGACGGTATTTTAAATTGAAACAAAGGGAAGAGACATTTCATAGAGCTGTGGGCTGTGTGTGCCACCTGATGAAATGGGACTAAGAAGGGACAGGAAAAGGACTAGAAGATTGTTCAATCTGGATGTTCCTGTGGCTGCATGCAATCCTAAAAAGAAATACAATACCTCTATTAAGATTATGAGTTTGATATTTTTTTCTCCATTTTGAAAAAGAGCTGCAACTAGACAAAAGATTCAGCAATTGTAGAATTTGTTTCTAAACAGACAAGAATACCATATATACTGGCTAAAGAAAAGTATAAAATAACATTAAACCTCATGCAGGTTATTCTTGTTCAAAGCAGCCTAATACAGGCAACCTCCTGAAAAGGAGATGACATAAAATTAAAAGGCAAAAAAAGAGAAAATATGTAAACGAAAAAGCACACAAGTAAAAATGCATCTATATTTTGCTAATTCCATAATAAAACCATGGTCTAAAACATACTGCAGTAGTAAAGAAAAACTAGAAAGAAACAATGAAAAGGTACTGATAATGTAAATGTAGCAAGTTAATGGAGCAATTCAAGGAACCTCACTATTTCCATAATTCTTTGTGTTCTATTCATGAAAAAGTTATCTGGTCCCTTGTTGATAATGTTAGTGATCTTTCTTCTCAGATATAAAAGTCATCAAAAAATGTTTCCCCTGTTTTCTTTGTGAAACACAAAACCTGCCCACTTACTAATTGTAATATAAATATGCATTTTTTGTTCCCAATCTCTACATACAGAGGGGAGGAGAGGGGAGGGGAGGGGAGGGGAGGGGAGGGGAGGGGAGGGGAGGGGGAGGGGAGGGGAGGGGAGGGGAGGGGAGGGGAGGGGAGTAATCAGAAGCAAAACATAAACAATATTGCAAATATACTAGGTGAATTATTTACATGACTATCCAAAGCTCCTTATTAGCTAGGCAAAATACTTTTGTCTTGCTTTTAAAGGCATTAATGGCTGTTTGTTGGTTTTTTTTTCTTGTGTACAGAAATATTTTGCCTATTAGAAATCTCTTTTTCATTCAGACATATTTTCATTTCAGACACTAATTCCTTTCCAGGAATTAAACTGCCTTCATTGTAAGTTGCTATACAAAAGTATATTACACATATACTGCTGCAGAACTCAATAGATTATCTATATCATGAGAAAAGTCCTCTCCCGGAAGAAAGGGATGTTATTTAAGAAAAAGATGACCAGGATTATAGACTATGACACTTCAACCACTTTATCTCAGGACAAATGAGTTAGAACTTCTTCCTTTTGCAAGGATTTTCTTAGAATAATATTAACAGCAATAGAATTTCTAAGAGTTTTCCTACAAATTTAATATTTCACTCTCATTGATATAGTAAGAAAATGTGGAATTTGGTTACTAACTGAAATGACTACACGTGTACTAATCTACTCACTTCTCAGAATACAGAAAAGCTGACCGAAAATTCATTTACTTATTTGTCTTATCCGTAGCTGCTCTTCTAAACTATAAATGAAGCTACTGAGGACTCAATTTTACATCTGTATCAATGCTAGAAATTTTTATTGCAAATTTTAATTGTCATGACATCATTTTTGTAGAATTAAGATAAATGTTACACATTCAGCAATATTTTATGTGTTTTACAACAACACGTACAGATTTCTGATTTCTTATGTGATCTCCATATTTCCACAAAGCTTTTATTACATACATCATGGGCACAAGAAATTTACAGTTCATTTGTTTCATTAGGTCAGTAGCTAGTTCCGTGGTACTATTCCACTAAACATGAGAATAGGATGTATCAATGTCAAATCATTAGACTGGAAAAAAAGACTGAACACGCTTAGAGAGAATCTACTGCATGGCATCCAGATAATTACTCTGTTGAGAAGAGATATTTGACAACTCTTTCATAGAATGCTTGTTGAAAACAGCTCAAAGTTATTAAGCAGAACAAACACTAGCCAGCCCTCCATGGATTTTTTTTTTTTGGTTGTTTGTTTATTGTTTTCACTTCCCAGGTGGAATAGATGGCATGTAAAAGAGAAAAGATCTACCTAATATAGTGTCCTGGTCACAGGCGTGGTTAATTTTACATGTAATAAGAACCAGTAGAAAAGAGGCAGAGAGGGCTCTGACCTGCTAATATTGGCAAAGGTCTGTTTTGTAGAAAGACAGATTTAGATTCACAAAGCATACAAATCAGAATTAACTTTCTCTGTGCAGCTAGCACATTTAACTTTCCTGAAAGAAGTGGATTTGTTTTAATTGTGCTTCAGTATTTTAGAAAATAGCTAAAGCTGAAGCAAAGATGAAATCCTTTCCTTTGTCATACTGATTTAAAAATAATAATAAGCATTCAACATTTTTTTAAAGCAGGTAAAAGACTGATTTACACAACAGCACAGGGACAAGAGATTCAGGTATCTCAGAACCCATCTTAGAGACTACTCAGCCAAGTGAAGTTGACAAAGATGACAAAAGTTGACACCAGTTAGTTGACAATAAATATTTGTAGTCTTAGATCCCGCACACATCCCCCAGGCAGGACAGCTAAGCCTAGGAATGTGTTTTCATAGCCAGCATAGCATAACAAGCAACAAGTCATTAACCAGACTCAGTTGCCACAAAAATGGTGGTGGCTCCAGCACTTGCAACACTGAAGACAGAGTACTGGGACACTTCTCAGGAACCATTTTTAATAAAAGATGTTCTAAGCAATTTTTGAACTCATGTGTTTCCAATCATTTCTCTCTCCAAGCTACCTACTTCAATGACAATGAAAGCACTGCTCCATGGTATGCAAATACCCTTTACATAAGTCATAGCTGAAGTCATTCGGAACACGGGAGCAATAGACCAAATTTTCAAAGTTTCTTTGCAGATTTCACTTCCTACAAAAGGCTGAAGAAGGCTCAGCCCACTCTGTTTCAAAGATTTTAACAAATCTAAGTTAATCAGAAAAAATAAAAAAAATAAAAAAAAAATAAATAAACCACAGCATTCATGAAGCATCTGGTTCTATGAATAATATTTTATGAATATGAATATTATTCCATGTTTTGTAATAGTTTAATTTGAAGCCACATGAAGAGTATCTTTATAAATATCCCAATGGCATTGCATAACTGAATGCAACTAACATCACAAACAACAGCTAAATAATTAAGCCACATGCTCTTCTAGAAAGAAAAATATTTGGGTTACCTAGATTTTGAAGAAATGCATTTTACCTATTCCCTCCTCTCTCCATCAGCATGTGTAAACAGCAGTATAAAAAAACATGACAAGAACAAAGAGAATAATATATTGCTACCAAAATAATGAGTTCTAGAGATCTATGTTTAGTTGTGATAATGTATTTACAAGTGGAAAGAATATTTCCATGTAGATGAAAACCACATGAGGCTATTAATTCTCTCTCTTGTAATGTAGATCATCTTCTATCTGTAAAAGCAAAATGTCTTTTGCACAGTGGGTAATGAATGCAAAAATTAGAAGGCACCAACACTAAGCAATTTCAACCAGGTATTTTTAGGTTAATTTTAGAACAGCTAAGACTGAGCTGGTAGAGTCAGACATAGACTATAACTACAAGTACCAGTGTATTCTAGCAAATGAACAGTAGGGATTCCCTTTTGTTAGGCAACAGAGAAAGGAAAAACATTGATAAATTAGGAAATAGTATAATTAAATCCCAAAAGGTAAATAGGAAATGATGATAATTCAGTTCATTTGGTTCTGTGTATTATTGGTGACAGGAAAAAACTTGAAAGAGACATCTACCTTACTGTATACATCTACATTTTGTTTATGTGTCATCTGATCATACCTCAAGGGCTACTCCACAGCAATATATAATACTGTACAAAATGCAGTTCCTCATTGTAACCTGTTATTCCCTGCAGAAATTAAATCTCAAGAATGTATTCTGGCATGTCTCATGTCTTGTTAACTGCATATATTCCTCTATCATCACTTTTTTTTTTTTTTTTCACTCTGCTCATATCCATTCCAGAGGTTAAGATAGGAATGAACTGTTTCTGTTTGTCAAGCATGAACAGAAACGGATGTTTCCCAGAACTGAAGATATGTCATAAGCATCATTATCTGAACTGTGGAAGCTACCAGAAAGTGTTTCATTCATAGCCAATATAACATTCATAGAAATCATAACAGATCTCGTAACAGTGTTTTTTAATGACACCAGATTAGTAAATAGTGTGAGACAACAAACACAAAAGAGTAGAACCTTCTGAAACTCATTACTTTTCAATCGTTACATTAAGAGAGACTCTTAGGCTGTTTAAAAGAGTTTCCTATGCTTTTCAGTAGCTGGTGACTAGAAGGTGAATATGACTCAGAAATAGGGTTCAAAAATATTCTGAAACCTGCTTATGATTGATTGCCATTAAATTGTGGCCATTACGTTGACTACCCTCAGTGCATATTAACATTGTTTTGATGGAAGTCTGAACTGATTAATTCTGTTGCTCACTCGTCCTAATAATGTAATGATTCACATAAAGAGTAAAGGTGAAATAACAGCTGATTTTCCAGCACACAGGCTTTCTAAGTTCTCCTAGGCCACCAATACTACTTAGACGCATGCTCTGCACCTTACAGTAATTAGGTGAATGTCAAGTTCAAAAGATGTCACCCTGTTCTTCTAAAAGTTGTGACTGACCAGAAGTACGTTTACTGAGAGATTGCCATATAATAAAAATAGGCAGCAGAGTGGCAACAGAATTTAGCAGCTATTTGGACAAGAAGAGGCCTCATTCTGTCTGGCAAAAAAAATGTCTTAAGAAAATGTTGGACTCCAGCTATAGTCTTACCTCATTAGAGTAAACCATACTGTTACAGAGCCAGGCAATAGTTGTGCTGTACCCTGATCATCATCAGCAGAGATCAATGGAAGAAATTTCACATCGCCCTAGAATGTACATTTACCATAATGTAGTTGTCCTTCATCTTTCTACTTCATGGGCTGAAACTTGCTTAAAATAGTCTGCAGAATATATATATATATATATATTTTTTTTTTTTTGAATTGGGTATGTGAAGAAAAAACACCTGTATTTATATGGAGTGTATTAGTATTTTATCTCCGTCTTTCATAATTAATTATTTGCATCAAGCCTTCAGTTAAACATTAAATCCTTTAAAAGTTTGGTTTTACTTTTTTACGACATAATGAGTAACTCCTGCCAAAGATCTGTCTTTAGTAATTAATTTAGATTTAATGTGACCTTTCCACCTGACAAAGGTGGAAAGAGGGGGACTCAGTTGATTTCGGCTGCACAACTTTGTTCCATGTATTGACTTTAATATTAATTCTGGTTGGGAAAAGTCTTTAAAACTATTACTAATTTAAGCAATCTCTAATCAGAACCATGGCCAGCTATCAACAAAAAGGAAATTCTCTCTCATTTAATGATTCAACAGCACACTAAAGAATAATGAAAGCCTTGCCTAGCAAGACTTTAGACAGAATTATCTGTTCATAAAATATAAAAAAATAATAATAATTAAAAAAAAAAAAAAAAAAGAACCTTTGTTATCAGGTGAAGTAGTAGTAATGAAAGTAAAATTTACAGAACCAGGAAAATATTTTTTGGAAGGCACCTGTAGTGTCTCTAGTTCTGCCTCCTGCTCAAAGTAGATCTATCCCCAACTGAGGTCATCTGGGGCTTTGTCTATCAGTCTTGAAAAGCTCTGAGATCAAGATACCACTACGTGTTCCACCACAGCACTACTGCTCTAGTAGCGCAAATGTTCATTCATAATGCCCAACATGAACCTCTCAAAGTGCAATTGTGATGTGCCAGTTATTTCCTCTTATTTGCTGTCATACAGAGATTTGATATGAGTGCAGTCTGTCTCATGAACCAGGGCAGTGTTTAAGATACTGAATAACTTGGGCCTCAGTATTTACTCCTGGAGCACTCTGCTTCTTACCAGCAATCAAATGGATGTTCATATATTGATTACTACATTTTAAACATGAGTATCCACTCAATGTTCAGTCCACTTAACTACCCATATTTCCAGTTCGTATTTTCTCAGCCTCCAAGAGAAAATGCTGTGACAGATGGTCTAACTAAAATTAAGGTGTGTTGCACATCCCAGTTTTTCTATTTCCCTTCCCTTATTTCATTGTAGAAAGCAATTATGTCAAGCATGATTTACCCTTCATAAATCCATGCTGACTATCCCTGATGATCTGGGATCCCAAACAGCCAAAACTTAGATATTAAAAGGATGTGAAACTATTTCATGCAGAAGCTTACTAAAAACAGGCTGAATTTGCCATTCATTGCCAAAGTGTGGACAATCCAGACAGGCTCTAAACACTGAGAACAGAAAACTAAACCATAAAATCTGTAATGGACTTGGGGGACATGGCTATTAATACAAGATTGTTAAAATGTATATCACCTGAGAGAATACTTTAATGCTAATTAAGTTTTATAACACACCATAATTCTAATGACTCATGGCTCAGTTACAAGGAAGAGCGTTTTCTAACACAGACACTTACTCATTCTAACTCCATTGCTCAGCTTAGAATCAGAAATCATTTATCACTACCAATAATTATAAGTTAAATTCTCTCTTTTCACCCTAAAAGTCTCTTTTAAAAACCAGTTTCACACATATGGCTCTATGGAAGGAACATTTTTCCAGACAAACACCCCTTGCTGCAATTCCCAGAGTTCCCAAATATAATATTTGTTTCATACAATTACACACATTCTTCTGCTGAAAAAGGTATTTTTGTTTTAAACTAGAAGATCTTCCATAGAAGGTTACTACTTCTCCTGTAACAGTGATGTTAAGAAGCAACAATTAGAAAAAGTTCAAGTCCAACTTTTACTAAACTTCCTGACTTTGAACTCAAAACTTTCTATCTTATGAAGCTCCATGGACTATTCCAGAGATTTTTGACTGATTTTACTGTGCAGACCCTGGACCGTTTTCATTTTCTGTTATGCTCCATAGTGGAGACTGAATACACTCAGGATTATGCCATCAGACAAAGTGATCTCCCTGGTAACTTAAGATAATGAGTTCTTTTCAAAACAGCTTAACTATTACTCTGATTGTGCACATACTCCTCTTGCAGCCCATTGGTATAGCTCTCTGGCAGCTCATGGATGTGCTATCATTTTGCTGCTTGGTAGACTTGTGCAAAATCTGGGGGTGAACACTTCAAAATAAGAACGACAGCTTTCAGAACAGAAACCAAAAGCAAAGAAAGACAGAATAGAACAAAGGCTTGCAGTTCAAGAGAACTACAATAATTCAAAAAATGATGCACCTTTTCTAAGACTAAATGAAGCATAATAAAAATATTAAAATGAATAATCTATTTTTCTCATCACTGATTAGCAGTAGAGATTCACTCTCCTGTGAGCAGATAAAGGAAAGGACAATCAAGTGTTAAACCTTCCACAGAGTCAAAATCTCTTAGTTTTCAGGTATGAGCAAAATGAGTTTAACTGAAACATGACAAGGCCAGCCAGGTCAGAATACACATAACAGAAATAGCACCAGAACAACAACATGCTGAGTTCCAGAATGAGAATTTGTAAGATGAAGAAACAAGGGAACTTAGAGTGGAAGCTGTATTTTTACAGTTTTTTGTTTGAGTAATTTTAAGATTTTTTTTTTTTTTCTTGATGAGAGAGGAAAGAAACTGCAGCACTTTTGACCAGAAAAATTTCCAACACTAACAGAAAACTTTACAGAATGGATTAATGGATTCTGGGCACTTAACAAGGCATGAAAATGCATTTCAGAATAATCTGTATATTTGATCTTCTAGGACGTATCTATTCTAATTGTCTAGTCTTTTATTTTCATTTGTTAATGAGAAAAATTTTGCATATCAAAATGTGATAGATTCTTTTAAAAGTCCAGAAATTAGTTAATTTTTCTAATCATCCTTACTTAGGCTTTAAATATATAGTTTCAGTGAGCAAGACTTTAGCAATCAATTTGCAGTAATCTTACAAGATGCCTTGTGAACAGTCTGTAAGAAACAAAAAGGAGTGGAGGGATGAAGAATAACAAATAAAACTCAAGTAAGAGTTGTGAGGAGAAGTTCTGGGATAGAAAATGGTCCAGAGTTGGAAAAGGCATTTCAAATACTTGTATTCTTTTCAAAGACAGGCAAATGACTAAAACTTAAGTGAAAGAGTGGACAGGAAATAAGAAAGTTTCACAGATTTTAGTACAAATAATCAGTCTCTAGAAAAGAATTACATGCTGCGCTGTATTCTGCAGAATAACATATCAAATTATATATATTCTATTAAAGTAACTTTGAGTCAAGCACAAAACACATTATGTCAATTATTAGTCTGACAATTGTTAGATTTAGATTTCTGTTACCTTCTCAGAGACTCTTAATTACACTGAGAAATCAGAAAGATAACAGAAATCACCATTAAACATTCAGATGTGATGGTAACAATGTTTACAAATTTAGACCATAATAACACAATCAATTGTATTAGTGATACACATATTTAATATAATTGGCACCATTTACATGACTTATCAGCATTAGTCTACTAAATTTTCTATCAAGAAATAAAAAGACACTATGCAAATACGTACTTTTGTTTCATATTTTCAAATGTTCAAATGAAGAAGGACATGGAGAGCTAGTCTGCACCAGGTACTCAAATTGAACACGTGTTTTTTGGACATTTTTCTCCGCAGTTGATTGAAATAATACCCCTCCTCCACAACTCAACCTTACTCTTCTTTCCCAGAACTCAAAAAAAAATAATAATAATAAAAATAATAATAAAAAAAAGGAAATCAGAGGGAAAAAAAAAAAAAATTATATAATTTTATTTGAGTTTCCTCTACACTTTTCAACAAAACAAAATATTCCATTGTAAGAGACTTGAGAAAAAGCCTGAGTTTTATGGAAGAGATAAGACTGTTATTTCCCAGATGCCACCATGCCAATGTCCATTCCTTCCACAGTATTTTTCTATACTGCTCTCCCACAACTTGATATATAGGTACGTCCTTGTAACACCTCCCATTCAACTATATTTGAACAATTTCCTACAATAACGCCTCTCAAGTACACTTCTCAGCTGAAATGCACCTAATTGACAGTTCGCAAGAATTATTGCCATTCCACAGATACTTCTTTACAGCAACTCCAAGGTGTACCTGCACACGTTATGGTTTTTATTTCTGAGAAATGTCCTCTAGTCAAACTAATCTTCTTCATAACTCATTGCCATCCATAGGACTTGCATATTCATTTGGAAAAAAAAATAGTTTTATAAATGTGTTTATTCCTTTATTTCACTAAAAAAAAAAAAAATATTATTCCTCAAGCTACCAAAATTCCAAAATTCACATGCCTGCTCTTTTAGAGCATGGATTGGTTAGATAAACCAGGACAAGATGTCCCTATTACTCACCAGAATTTCTTTTATTGCACATTGGTTTCTTTTTGTCATTTTTACTTTTCTTTATTATTATAAGCCATTTTTCCTAATTCAAAAAAAAAAAATCTTTTAATTATTAGAAAAAGAGAAAACATAATATAAAGGAAATATTACTGTCTACACTTGACAAGACATGGGAGATTCAAAATTATATACAACTAGATATTAGTTATATACACACTAACAACTGTGAAGAATATGGAGTACTCAAATAAGTACCTGTGTACAGCAGTGTCTCCAAATGCCAGAACTTTTTAAACATACCATTTTAAACATACCATTTTTAAATATACCTTGGCAGACAACCTCTGCCAAGGATACTGAGGTAGTTGACATGTCTTTAATATCCCACTAGACAGATTTTTTTATTCCATCCATAATGTTTCAGTTCACCTCAGATATTACTTCATGACTCCAAAGTCACTTAAATAAAAATAAAAAGTAACATTTTGTCAGATCAAAAAAGACCAGTTCTCCTAATTATCTATCAATTTAAAGCATTTGAACATAGTAAAGAGACTATCATCAAATGCCACAAATGATCCCTTACTTAAAAAAAAAAAAAAAAAAAAAAAGTCAACATTTGGGCAGTCCTAATCCAAGGAAACCAGTATTATCTCCTATTTTGCTTCTCAGACATTTTCCAGTGTTAGTATTTTATCTTCTTAGGTTTTAACCAGAATAAGTGCCTGCCTCACAACCTCTGTATTTCATTTAAGAGCATCTCAGTCTCCATCCCTTCTTTTAACAAGAGAGTACTAATGTTGTTAAATTCACTTAATTAAGTTCACTTAATTCCATTATATCTGTTAATCTGTATGTTTATTATGTGGTATTTAAGACTTTGTGTAGCTGTGTTTACATTGTTTCATCAACTTCCATTAGCTTTAAGAAAGCAAAATTATCTTAACCCTTGTATGTTTAAGGCTTCTTTTAACCAAAACTGTAGGATTCATTTTAAAATAGAATCAAGAAAACAATACAAGTGTAATGGACTGTCACAAGACCCTTCCTAATTCAAAAAAGAAAAAAAAAAAAAAAAGAGAGAGAGAGAAAGAGAGATAGGTAGACAAACAAGAAAGAAGTTGTACAAGCAGACACAATTGATTAGTAATAGAGCAGAAGGGAATGCTTGACCAACCCCATAATCATCTGTGATGTAAAAAATGATTTGATGGATGAGGGGAGAGCAATGGATATTATCTCAACTTCAGCAAAGTATTCAGTGATCTCCCATAGTTTCTTCACTGAAAAACTGAAGTACTAACTAGAGAAGTGACTGGTGAGATGAAATGAAAACTGACTGAGCTGTCAGGCCCAGAGTGTTATGACCAGTAACACAAAACCCATCTGGAAGCTAGTCACTAGGAATGTACTCCAGGGATCAATAATGGGACCAATACTGTTTTGCCTCTTTATTAACAATCTGAATGATGGGAGAAAGTGCACCCTCAGCATATCTACTGATGACACAAAACTGGGAGGAGCTGCGAATAAACCAGGTGGTTTTGCAACCTTTCAGGGAAATTCAACAGGCTGGAGAAATAAGTCAACAAGAATTGCTTGAACAATTTGCTTTGCAAAGGAAATACAATGCTCTGCAGCTAGGTGGGAATAACCTCATGCACCTTTACAGGACTGTGGCCAACTAGCTGGAAAAGTGTTTTGCAGAGAAGGACCTTGGGTCCTGGCAAACAACAAGCTGGGTATGAGCCAGCAAGGCACCTCTGTGGCAAAGAGTGCAAAGGGCATCCTGGGCTGCATTAGGAGGCGGAAGGAGATGATTCTGTCCCTCTATGTGGCACTGATGAGGCCACATCTGGAGTACTGTGTCTAGTTATGTACAAAAGCCCAGTACAAAACAGGTATGGACATGATAGAATAACTCCAGTAAAAATAAATAAATAAATAAATAAAAAATAAAAAATTATTAAGGGTCTTGAATGTCTGACAAAGGTGAAGAAGCAGAAAGAACTGCGACTATTTAGTCTGGAAGAGAGAAGGCTCAGTAAGGATCTTATCAGTGTGTATGAATATCTGAATATCAGATGTGAAGGAGATGAAGCCAGGCTCTTCTCAGTGGTGTGCAGTGACAGGACAAAAGGCAACAGGCACAAAGAGAAACGTACTTGAAATTCACAACTGAATTTTTTATTCTGAGGGTGTTCAAAAACTTGAGCGGTTGTCCAGAGAGGTCATGAAGTCTCCCTCCATGGAGACATTCAAAACCCAATTGGACTTGGTGCTGAGCAGCCTGATTTAATTGGCTCTGCTCTGAGCAGGTTGGTTGGACTAGACTATCTCTAGAGGTCCCTTCCAACCTCATATATTCTGTGATTGTACCATCCAGTGCAGATAATTCCTACCTGCAACATATACATGTGTGTTTTATATATATATGTGTGTGTTATTCTTAACATGAATACATTAAAAACAACATAAGCCCCAACAGAGTTCTAAAATGTTGTTTTTTATATTTGTGAGTCATTCAATAAGGGAAAAGAAAAAAAAAAAGTTTATCTAACCTTTCCATTAAGCTTTATGCAGAGTCCTTCACATTCTTTCCCATCTTCAATATGACAAAGAATATGCAGTGAGTTAATATATAAAATGTTTCAAATAGCAACATTTATTAACAAGTACCAATAAGAAGTTCAAAACCTTTTTTGTGCTTGTAACCTGCTTGCGTAGAACCTGACCATGGTATCGACCAGGCAGAAAACCGTGGCCTCCGCATCTCGTGCGGCATCTCCAGCCACGGTCGCCAGTGTGGCTACTCAGACGGAGGGCTCGGGGAAACACGCAGCTGTCCAGGTCCTGGGCTGCAGAGTGTGCCCCAGCCTTCTGTCAGTCTCTGACAGCAGTGGTGGGTATGCCTGTGGGAGGTGTGCCCAGGTTGAAGAACTGCTCAGCCAGGTAGCGGAGCTCCGGGAGGAGGTGAACAGGCTCAGGAGCATCAGGGAATCAGAGAGGGAAATTGACTGGTGGAGGTGCGCTCTACCCTCTCTGAGGCAGGCTCACGAGCCTGCCACAGCACAGGTGTCTCCTGTTATGCAGAAGACGGAGGTTCCCTCCTCCTGCCAGGCAGCGGGAGGAGACCTAGATCAAGGGGGGGAATGGAGGCAGGTGCCTATTCGGGGTGGTAGGCGAGTCCTCTCTCTGCCCACCTCACCTTCTCATCTACCCTTAAATAATCGATATGAAGGACTAGAACAAGACAATCTGAATGACAAAGTAGACAAAAACCCGTCCCAGTTGGAGGGGGCGCCTAAGACAATGCGACCTACATGTCGCATTGCCACATCATCCTTCAAAAAAGAAAGAAGGGCTATTGTTATGGGGGGCTCCCTCCTGAAAGGGACAGAGGGACCGATATGCCGACCGGACCCAACCCGCAGAGAAGTCTGTTGCCTCCCTGGGGCTCGGGTGAGAGACTTTGCCAAGAAAGTCAAGCGCCTGGTACGGCCCACTGACTACTACCCGCTACTGGTCTTTCAGGCTGGTAGCGATGAAGTAGCAACGAGAAGTCCGAAGGCAATCAAAAGAGACTTTAGGGATTTGGGGAGACTACTTAGAGGATCAGGGGCGCAGGTGGTGTTTGCCTCTGTCCTTCCGATAGGGGGGATCGAAGCTGAAAGACGTGCTGTTCACATAAACTCGTGGCTTCGAGACTGGTGTGACCGGCAGAATTTCGGTTTCTTTGATCACGGGAAGGTCTACGCTACACCGGGCCTGATGGCACCGGATGGGATGCGCCTCTCTCGGAGAGGGGTAAGGATCTTTGGTCAGGAGTTGGCAGGGCTGATAGATAGGGCTTTAAACTAGAGTCGAAGGGGGAAGGGGCTAAAACCAGGCACGCCGGTGAAGACCTAAGGGATGGTACGCTAGAATCAGAGGGGCTGTGTGCCAGTGAGGTCCTTCGGTCAGATCCACAAGGTGCTGAGTGTAAGGAGACGCACTTGAAATGCTTTTACACAAACGCACGCAGTATGAGGAATAAAATGGATGAGCTAGAAGTCCTGGCCCAGTCCCGCAACTACGACATCATCGGCATAAGCGAAACCTGGTGGGATGAGTCCTGTGACTGGGGTGTTGCGATAGATGGTTACAGGCTCTTCAGGAGGGACAGGCAGGGTAGGCGAGGTGGTGGGGTGGCGAAGTTGAATATGAGCCAGCAGTGTGCCCTGGCAGCCAGGAGGGCCAATCGTGTCCTGGGGTGCATCAAGCACGGCATCGCTAGTAGGTCAAGGGAGGTGATTGTCCCGCTCTACTCTGCGCTGGTGCGGCCTCACCTCGAGTACTGTGTGCAGTTCTGGGCACCACAGTATAAAAAGGACATGAAACTGTTGGAAAGTGTCCAGAGGAGGGCTACGAAGATGGTGAAAGGCCTTGAGGGGAAGACGTACGAGGAACGGCTGAGGTCACTGGGCCTGTTCAGCATGGAGAAGAGGAGGCTGAGGGGAGACCTCATCACAGTCTACAACTTCCTCGTAAGGGGGTGTCGAGAGGCAGGAGACCTTTTCTCCATTAACACTAGTGACAGGACCCGCGGGAACGGGGTTAAGCTGAGGCAGGGGAAATTTAGGCTGGACGTCAGGAGGGGGTTCTTCACAGAGAGGGTGGTTGCACACTGGAACAGGCTCCCCAGAGAAGTGGTCACTGCACCGAGCCTGTCTGAATTTAAGAAGAGATTGGACTGTGAACTTAGGCACATGGTCTGAACTTTTGGGTAGACCTGTGCGGTGTCAAGAGTTGGACTTGATGATCCTTAAGGGTCCCTTCCAACTCAGGATATTCTATGATTCTATGATTCTATGATTTTTTTAGCTGCTGTGCCATTATCTAGCAAGACATGACAAAAATTATTTTATCTATTCTACCTTCAGAAACACCTTACCAAATTGCTGGAAGGTAAACATCAAAACTCACTGGGAGGTGTATTAACATCTTCAGAATGATTCTTTGGCAACACAAACAGTCTTATAAAATAAAAATAAAAATAAAGATAAATTAAAAAAAAAAAAATCCTTCAGTTAGTAACTGCACAGTTTACCAAAATAAGGCATTCATTATATGATCTAAAATCTTCACAGCGATAAAGACTGAAAACTACAAGCTGAGCTAGACACAAAAATTCTCATGGATATAAATAGTTGAGAACCAGTGAAAAAAATTAGTAAGGATTTACCTTTTGAGGTAAGAAGCACTTCTGTTGCAGCCTCATGAAAACCCAGACAGACATATCACACACTGATGAAAAAGATCACTTTCATTGAGTACTATTCTAACGAGAATATTGATGTTCACAGGCAGAAGTACTTAACTAGCTTTTTTTCTAGTACTTAATAACTAGTATAGACCTCTACCATCCACTTTTGATAAACCAGAAAAATGAAGTAACAATGTCAAGTGTGTTATTCAGAAGCAGTAGATAGTAATAGGAACAGCCTGCCTGTCTGTTTCCTTATTGCCTCCAAAGCACTGCTTCCCATAAAGTGATAGCCAATTGGGATTTGACATGTGCCTGAAACTGCAGCTCACAAAGTACCAAATATTTGGGAGCTGGGCTAAATATATAGAACATATGCAGAAAAAGCCTAATTTTAAAACCACAAGGTATACAACACAGTTGGAATGTCTGAACCTCTGTTTTAAAACCTCGACAATATTACTTAGAAAGCATGTGGTTCTTTGATTTGACTAAGAACCAGTGATTTCACCTTAACATCATTCAGTATTCCTAGCAAAAACATGTTTGGCCATACATGCAAAAATGTTAAATTAAAAAAATATAAATAAATAAATAAATAAATAAATAATAATAATAATAATAATAAAGTAAATTCATCTTCAACTCCAGAGAGATTAAGCTGCCCTCACTAATACTTACATTTTCTGAAGTATAAAGCATATATAGCTTCCTGAAATTTAAACAGCACTCTTAGTAAATAAATAAATAAATAAATAATGGACAGATAACAATGACAGCCTTTTAGCATAAGTCCCTAGAAATCATCAAACAACGTTAGTAATCATTTGCCTAGAACACTTCTGTCAGTTCTAATGAAATTGTCAATCATGTCATGAAAATTGTAAGAAGAAAATTCAATTTGTTACTACAGCATGATCCAGCAAATCTTGTGACTCTGATTTCAACTAAATGATCATTCCTAGGACTGCATATAATTCATATATCGCTGTGGTAGCTTGATCTTTGCTGGCTGCCGGAATCCTAACCAGTTGCTTTCTCACTTCCCATCCGCAACGGTACAGGGGGTGAAAATAAGGTGAAAAAACTTTTGGGTCAAGGTAAAGATGGGAAGATGGCTTATCAGTTACCATCACAGGCAAAACAGACAAAAAAATCATTTCATTTATTGTTATTTTAAATAGATTTGGATAGTGTGAAACAAAGACAAAAACAAAAACACCCTTCCCACACAACCTTTTTCCTAGGCTCAACTTCACTCTTTTATTTCCCACTCCTCCCCCAGCCCAAGCAGTACAGGGTGGATGGGGGCATGGGGGCTCGGTGTCAGTCCATAACACTTCCCCTCTCTGCTGCTCCTTCCTCCTCACATTTTTTCTCTGTTCCAGAATGGGTCTTTCAATGGGCTGCAGTCCTTCAGGATAAACCTGCTCTGTTTGTTGGTCCTCCATGGGCTGCAGAGTGGATATCTACTCCACTGTGTTCCTCTCCATGGGCCACAGAGGAATCTTCCCTGGCATCTGAAGCACCTCCTCCACCTCCTCTCATGCCATGGTGCTTGCAGGGCTGTTTCTCACACTTTTTGCCTCATTCTTCACTGTCAGGAAGCATTTTGCCCTTTCTTAAATACACCTTCCCAGAGGCCCATGACTGTCGGTGCCCACAGACACCCAATACAGTGGCACAAGAACTGTTTGATACCTATTACTTCTTTATGGAAAACCCTAGAAAACAGCAGCCCATGTGCTAACTTGCAACAAAAACCTCAACATTCCTGACATTTAGACATTGAACAGAAAAATTTTAGAACAGAGTATTGTCAAGCACAGTCTTTATAAACTTTATTTTAAAAGAAGTCGTCTGCTGTCTCACAAAACATGCCATAGAATCATTTAGTCAGTTATTCTAATGAGTAGCATAGCACTTGATTAGCATAGTGCTTAATTTCTAAGTAATGCCTTATATTTCATAATGGTAAATTAGAATTCCAAAACACTTTGGTCATGGAATAAAACTTACTCCTTTCCATCCATAAACCCTTCTCAACATAACGCATACAGCTTCACAGATATTCCTTTTTGAAATCTGCATAAAGTGTATTCTGTTTCAAACGTCTAAGGTAAATTCATGTACTTTCAATTTCTGCTCTCTTTCCTTAACAGGTAGTACAAATTCAAATTACCTAAAAGATAAAAATAAATTATATCTAAATCCTATATATGTGTTTCACACATACAACGAAAATAAATGTGCTTTGAATATGTATGATGTTAAGGAAAGCATCTAGGCCTATTATACTTAAGAGGAGAAGTATCTGCTGTTATTTATCCTCCAATTTAAAATTCAATATAAAAGTGCAGTCAAATATTTACACATAATTGAAAAGGGACTGCTTCAATGCAGTAGTAAAAAGCATAATGCGGGGGAGATGGTGTATTTTATCTAAAGAAGACTAAAAGCATGCATACAAGAACTGTTTGAAGTACTAACCTAATGTTTAACTGTATCCATATTAACAAAACAGTGCAGCTGAGGCTCTTGTGTCAACTGCCTACTCAAGGGCATCATACTTATTTCATTAAAAACAAAGCAAAACAAATGAAAGCTATAACTAAAATTCAAACATACTGACTAAGTAGGTGACTAACAAGTGATCTTCAGTATATTTGAATTTGTGAATCTAAATTTACAGATCTGATGTTTAATTACCACTGTTCATCATCTTATGTAAAACACAAATAGCCATAATATTTACTAACATACAATTTTATGTGTTCACATACGTGGACACATAAAATTAAGCAAAAAATATCTTCAGCTATTCTAGAAAATCAGCTGGAGTGTATATTTCAGGAAAATAAACATTTAAGCACCCCCAATGATGAGGTTCCACATTTTTTCACTCTTAGATAGCTGGTTAGTGAAAGGCTATTTGAGGCCAAGAGCTGACCAGTTGACTCACTCCAAAATCAGATTAAATATCGTATAAAAACTCATTACTGGAAAAAGAAAGATAAATTCGTGTATGTCATTACTAAAAATGTGGGCTGAAATTGAACGAGGCCCACACAATCCTTGTTCTGTCATTTTGTCTTCAGTATGAAAATTTGGGGTTGAAATCAACTGCAATTTCTTAGTTAGTACTTGTGTTCTGGCAATTCCTAAATAAGAGAATTTCTTCTGCCATTTTCATTTAATCAGACATTTTAAATCTAATGTAATCTCTATGTAAATTTCTTTTTAAATTTTCCACATTACAAAATGAAATAAAATAAATTAAACAGTTTGTTTCCTGGATCTTATACTGTGCAACAAGAATTGAAGCAATCAAGTCAAATCTAACGGGAATTACAGAAGAAGGACACATATAATGTGTGAAATCTCATAACCTTTAACGGCTATCATAAAGCTTTGTATGTGCACACCTTCTTTCTCTTTACATATG
The DNA here is from genome assembly GCF_964035555.1 of Netta rufina. Classification (NCBI taxonomy): domain Eukaryota; kingdom Metazoa; phylum Chordata; class Aves; order Anseriformes; family Anatidae; genus Netta; species Netta rufina. The sequence continues at coordinate 82,103,695 of NC_140124.1, read as the reverse complement.
CTTGTAAATAGTTAGGTATACCACAGTGTTCTAACTGTTTAACAGCAACATAAGGTAACCCATTATTCCTTTAGGCCCCTAGAAATCAAATTATGATTACCATAATTTCCAGTAACTTTCCTAGTTTTGCTTATTTGATGGGTCCATAAAACACATCAACTCCATATTTAAATGAAAATAAAAACACTTAGTAATACAAAATCACTTTTGCTGTCTGGAAAAAGGTAGGGGAAGTCCATAAAGGTGAATGTAAGAACAAGGTCTCTTCAGAGGCATATAGCTAAGGTTGGTCCATGGGCTGCTTCATTTCCTATCAGTAAAATAACATAAGCCACTTAACAAACGACTTACTTTTTCTCCCAGCCCTTACAACACCACAATAAAGCTTCACGAATAGATGCCAAGACCTTTGTACTCTCTCCAAGAAAGATGAGAAAGAGTGGAAAATCAAGGTCTTCAGAAATATCTGGTCTTTCCAAGTGTGCTTTTAAGGAATGCACAGCCAAGTGGTGAAAACAGATGTTTTTTAGTTCAAATTCCAAGGTCAGCACAAAAGTTAAACACAGATGGACCACCACATTAGAGACAGGTAGGTGGGTGACAAATTCAGTAACTTGCCAGGAGGATGGAAGCAGACAGTTTCCAAGGAAACATTTACATGACCGCAACTACAATGAAACACTTGTGTGGGACTTGCGTGTTGTGTGTCAACTCCTCTTGCTGTTGTTATGGGCCATGTAATTTACTTCATACAATCATAGAATCATTAAGGTTGGAAAAGTCCTCCAAGATCATCTGGTCCAACCACCCCCCTACCACCAATATCACCCACTAAACCATGTCCCTAAGCACCACGTCCAACCTTTTCTTAAACACCACCAGGAATGGTAACTCCACCACCGTCCTATGCAACCCATGCTTATATTTGGACATACCAAGTTAATATAGCAATTTGCATTTTGTGGCTAGTTGCTTCCCTTTTCATTTGAGTTACCATACTGTTCTATATGAGCATCCTGACTTACCACAAATGCAGCATTTCTGATATCTTATGCAAATATTTTATGCTTGCCTGACAATGGTCTATTACTCCTCCATTTTATCCGTACGCAAAAAGCACTGTCAGCTCTTACTTCCTAAATTACACCTAAGCAGTCTCAGGCTGTCCCCCATTCAAGAAAGTTAGTACCAACTAGCAGGATTTTAATCCCTCACTGGCTTCCTGGTGCTTTCTGAGAGGCCCAATACTTAGTCTGGTGCCATAAGACTCTTTGGCCCTGCTGGTCAATCCAATTAGCACTTCATACTAATATTACAGAATCACAGAATCACAGAATTTCTAGGTTGGAAGAGACCTCAAGATCATCGAGTCCAACCTCTGACCTAACGCTAGCAGTCCCCACTAAACCATATCCCTAAGCTCTACATCTAAACCTCTTTTGAAGACTTCCAGGGATGGTGACTCCACCACTTCCCTGGGCAGCCTGTTCCAATGTCTAACAACCCTTTCAGTAAAGAAGTTCTTCCTAACATCCAACCTAAAACTCCCCTGTCACAACTTAAGCCCATTCCCCCTCGTCCTGTCACCAGGCATGTGGGAGAATAGACCAACCCCCACCTCACTACAGCCTCCTTTAAGGTATCTGTAAAGAGCAATAAGGTCGCCCCTGAGCCTCCTCTTCTCCAGGCTGAACAAGCCCAGCTCCCTCAGCCGCTCCTCACAGGACTTGTTCTCCAGGCCCCTCACCAGCTTCGTCGCCCTTCTATGGATCCACTCTAGCACCTCGATGTCCTTCTTGTAGCGAGGGGCCCAAAACTGAACACAGTACTCGAGGTGCGGCCTCACCAGAGCTGAGTACAGGGGGACGCCACAAGTGACTGGCCTCCAACTGGACTTGACTCCATTCACCACGACTCTTTGGGCCCGGCTATCCAGCCAGTTTCTAACCCAATGAAGTGTGCGCCAGTCCAAGCCAAGAGCAGCCAGTTTCTTGAGGAGAATGCTGTGGGAGACGGTGTCAAAAGCCTTGCTGAAGTCAAGGTAGACCACATCCACAGCCTTTCCCTCATCCACCCAGTGTGTCACTTTGTCATAGAAGGAGATCAGGTTCGTCAAGCAGGACCTGCCTTTCATAAACCCATGCTGACTGGGCCTGATCGCCTGCTTGCCCTGTAAGTGCTGTGTGATAATATTAGTATACATTATATATATAGCTCAAAATTTTGTAACATTTGCTTTACAACTTTAAACAGAAGATTTTTAAAATAGAGAAAAGAATTTTAATTCCAGGTAAGAATGTACCCTGGGCCATAGATTACTCCAGTGGACTGGAAGAATTTAATGCAGTCCAAAAGCACTTTTTCCATGTTTAAAGGTATTAATAATTTTTTTTTTATTTAATATAGAGTCTAAATAGGCATCCATGTCTGCAGTACAAACTGACACAGTAGAAAGACCAGACAGGGACATAAAATTTTGCATGTTGTGGGCTTTCTTTCTGAATTCTATAGGAAAAGAGAAAAAAAATATATGCATTTCCAGTAGGAGCAATCAAGGTAGAAATTTACCATATAATATTAGAATAAATCCACAGTTTAAAAAAAAAAAAAAAAAAGAAAAAGAAAAGAAAAGAAAAAGAAAATCTGGCAGCTGGTAGTTATGCTTTTCTTGAAAACTGTAATCCAACTACAGCAGTGTTAAAACCACCAGAGACAATGTTTCTCTGTTTCCTACACGGGAAAAATCTAACAAGGCTCAGATGTTATTCACCTTCAAACGAGAGGAAAAAAATATGGTTTCATTGATTTCAGGATAAAGGAATGCAGTTCATGAATGAAAAATACTACATTGGAAATTTGAACCTAAATACAGGCATGTGAAGCAATAGCATTGGCTCGTGTCAAAAAAGAATATCAGCCCTTTAGAGGTCCAGGTCAGGGAACAGAGAACACTGACTGAACATACCGGGGAACTAAAGGGGACAGGTTTGTGAAGGCAGCAAAGGCACCCACAAGATATTGAGAACCGAGAACATGGAGGGCTAGGAGATCAACAAGACCAAAGAGACAGATCCAACATGTCAGATTCAACAATGAGAAATTGAAACCTATGAAAAACTTCTGTTTTTTTCATTTAGCTCCCAGGAGCCAAGAGAACACTGTATAGTGAATACTACCACAGATTCCTAACAGTTTAATTTTTCTTGAATATCAAATTCTTACAGATAATACAGATATCGAGAACTGAGATCTCATCACCTAAATAAAGCAAAAATACTTCAGATTATCTACTCTCAATTTAAAAATAGTTGTCTTGCAGCTTAACCACAAAAAGAGCTACACATCTACTTGATGTTTCATTCCATGAAAAAAAAAAAAAAAAAAAAAGGCAGCCAAGTCGATTTAAACAAAATGAGTGATTTTTCCAGAGAAATAAGAAATGTTTTAGAATTAGTAATAATTGAAGCCATGCTCTAGCCTTTGTAAATTTTGTTTTGCTGATAACACTATCATAAGGTTGCCTTAGGGTATAGTCATTCCTTTCTTTTTCTCCTCTAATAATTTGTTGCAAGCCCTGATGAGGAAAAGTTGTCAGATTCTAAAGGTGTTCCCAGATAAATTTTTACAGGCTCTTTCCAAAGAAAAATGAACAGTGAAATGAAAATGAAAAATGAACAGCAAAATTAAGTGTAATACAATATATCTAGTGAATGCATGAGAACACAACCTTAAAGAAAAAGGTTAGCATTTTAGCAGAAAACACAATTTGGCAGCAGGAATTATAACAGTTCACAATTTTTCTATTAATTGCACTAGAATATGTAATAAGTTTTAAATGATTGAGAGGGACCACAGCATTCTGAGCAATACTGAATGATTTCAAGAGGTGCTATAATACATCATTACTTATACAACCGTGTTTCTCCCAGTTTAAAGCTTAAAGAAAATCCCAGAATAGCAACCAAATGCCTAAACAGAAACAAAATTTGCTGAGTGAAAATTCAGGTACAGATCTGGAAATCTGCTACATTTGATGACAACGATAAACTTGCAGATAAACAAAGTTTTATAAAGTAACTGAGTAGGTGGAAAAATAATGTTTTGGAGTACTTTTTAAATAATTTTGTCTTCCAGTGATAAATGTCAATAGCAGGGAAATGAGTAATGTCTTTCAAAAAAAGCCATTAACAAATCATTAGTCCACATACAGTTCACAATTTCATCTTCCAACATTAAAAAAAAAAAAAAAAAAAAAAAAAAAGATAAGGAAATGGCACTGGCTGATGCTCGTTAAGTTAACAGATTCTTTTTTTCTCACAAGGTACAACTTCAAAAAGAAAACAACACTCATATTCAAAGTCTGAAACACACACTCATAAACTAGTGAATTTATAAAAAAGTTTTAAAAGGAAGAAAACAGAAAAGAAAAAGAAGTCTTGAAAAGATAAAGGTATTAAACAAGAATAAGGAATAGTGAATGGTTTAAATTTCTATTTCCTTCTGAGTTTAGCCCAGAACATGTCATCTAATCTCAGGGCAAATGAAATATGCCCCATCAGAGGAGAGTACTCTTGGCCAGGAAGAGCCTCATCTAGTCTTCACTAGTTGTAAGAAAAAAGAAAGTTTCAAAACTTTGAAGCAATCAATGGAAGAAATAAAGGAAACATTTATCATCCATTTAGATCAGGCCACAAAGCTGGTGGATGAAATAAACAAGTTTCTCCACATTGATAAACAAATGTGAACTCAGCCAAAAACAATTTCAAGGTTCTTTTGTGGTAAATTTCATCCAGTCTTTCTAGCTGTTTTTTTCTATCACTTTTGTTGAATATATAATTTACAGACAACCACACTACAAAGAAGAGTGCTGCAAATACCACTTTACCAAATAATGTCCCAAAAATATACTAAATATTAATGATTGTCCCATTCAGATATCTAGGTGTAAAGGAAAAGGGGAAAGGGACAAAGCAGAGTTTAAAGTGAATCACTATCCAATGTTTAAGGGGACAGTAAGGATAGTTTAGTCTAGAAAGGATGAAAATACTGCATTTCTTCTGAAGAGTGGAAAAAGTACAGAAAGCAGCATGTAACATCTTTTGCTCGGAATACCATTTGACCTATTAAACTACCTGTTGTCTTCCTACCCTGCCTGACTCCAGCTGCCCCACCCTGCCAGAAGGAAGCCTTGCCATGTTTACCAAAGATTGAAAGCAAACCAAGAGAGCTCTCATGCATATTTATTCAGTGGCATGTTACCATGCCCAAGACTTGTGTGTTTTTCTCTGCTATTCATTCCACTTTTTGCCATGCTATTGGCTAATTACTTTTACCTTTTTAGATCTTTTCCCTCTTTGTTCATTTCCCTTTCTTTTGCCACCTTCTCTTTTCATGTTTTCTTCATCTTCTTAATGTTCTCTTCCCTTGCTCTCTCTTCTCTTCCTCTAGAAAGGTCAGGTGTGCCTCACCCTCTTCCCAATTGCTTCAGTAATTGGTACTGCAGGTCAGACTATGCTAGGATAGAAGTTACAGTTTTGAAGATGGGAAAATTAGGTGGAAATCAACACCAGAAGTAACTTCCAACTCTGCAAGACTTGAAGGGAACTTCAAATTACAGAAAATTAAAACTAGCTCTGAGCCAAACAGCAATTTTCTTGAAACATGTTCAGGCTTCTGCTTGTTCCTTAGCTTCCCACTTGAGGAGCAACTGCTCCCCCACCTTCAAGGAAAGAACAGTCTGCAAGGACATTGGGAAGGATTCTTTTTTCTAGCCTTTGTCCTGGAAGTCTCAGGTCCCCTACCTGCAATCTTTTATTGCAAAGTCCTCCATCCTCTGATTCACAGCTGGAGAGTCACATGTGGATGCTGCAGAGCACACATCTGTTCTTGAGAGAGATCTGAAAACAAGACCCACGGCATGCACATTTTGATGTTTACTTCTTTGCCTCAGAACCTCCTTTTAGCCCCCGGAAACAAGATCTTTGCCACAGACAAAGCAAGGGAGAGGCAACACTGGGAGATCTTCATCTTTTCCATCTGGAAGGCTTCACTCAGCTGTGCTTGAAGAAGCTTTTCTTCACACACAAACACAGGCACTCCAATATATTATGAGAGTATTTCTACCTCAGCATCTGTTATATGCTGATATTTCTCATACCACCTCCTGAAAAACTTATGTGATCCTTTATAGGCAGAATTGTAGTACCATGGTCCAGAAGCAGATATAACAGAAAGGAACGTCACCATGACTTCCTACGATGACAGAAGTACTATCCAATGACTAAAAGAAATGTTTTAGTATCAATCTTCTGCAGCAGATACCAGTGTGATAACCACACCTTTGTAAGACAGAAGGAAAGCACAACATTTGCCCACATCATGAGGATGCAGAGGCTTAAGGGATACCTTTCAAGCCATTGATATACGGACAGCATGCCAACAGTATTGCAAACTAAAATATCAATGCACAGTAATACTTAGTGGGAAATAAGCAGTTAGCCAATTATATTTTTTCAGCCCAGCAATTCACTTCAAAAATAAAATTAAATGTGCAAGTCAGATATTCCCAAGGATGTTAGAGTTGCTGCAAAAATAGTGAACAGGCCTGAAAAACATCTTCATTTAGATACTGAAAGAGTTATTAATTTGTGAGCAAGCAGCATATGTGACAGAGTGAGATATGCCTGTGCTGAGTTACAGTTTCTATTTGCATTCTGCTGAATACTAGTCTGACCTTGTCCAAAGAATCTACTGTACTGCATTGCAGTCACCCTGACTGGAAATTCATTGAAGGAATATAACTAAGAGGCTTTGGGGGCCATCAGCTTCACTACTGGCTCACCTCCAACAAACAATTTATTTTATCATCTGGATGAGTCAGTAGGTTAAAAAAAAAAAAATTAACCTTAGTGGAGCTGTTGTTTCTTAAGTCTCAGCATGCAATACTAAGAGGACATCCTATCTAACAGTGTAGTTCTTCTGCAACAGTGGCAGCCATTGCTACAAGTGAAAAAGACCAACTTGAAAGAAAGAGGACAGAGGGACTAGCTCAAAGCTCATACTCATCAAAGCAAGTCATGCTAAAGAGCAGCATCTCCTAGGATTTTAATAGGAATGTAACATCTTTAGACAATGTAAAGACTAAGGAGTTTCCAACCCTAGATTCAGGTGATGTTGGTGTCAATATTCCAGAGACAAATCAGCCAAAAAAGCCAAACTGGGGAATGTGACACAGTGTCCCAAAGCTATCCACAGTGATTGCATTTTACTGAAAAGGTGAGAAAAGTTGACAGACTGTACAAACATAAAAACAAAAGGTGGAAAATATACCTGAAATCAAGTAACTGAAGCATCCAAGAATGCATTTTTCAATGCATTAAGGGAGGAAAAGGATGTACTATAGGAATATGATATAATTGACAGCCTGAGTTTTTACAACATTGAATTTGTTGAAGTAGTAGGGCTGGCAGAGGTGGAACTGAACTATGGAAGTTTAAATGAATAGAGACGGAAATGTAGGTTTGGGAAGCCATGCCACAGAAAATCAGGAACACAAAGGTACTTGCTTGCATCTATCATCAGTCTGGATTTCATCATATCACATAATTTCTGAGATTCAGAAACCTTTTTTGACTGGCTTTAATCTCCATGTCTAACTTCAAGAAACAGTCACTTCCATAATTCCCTGGCTATCAGACCCTCTAACGCCTGATTGCAAGCTCAGGTAGGTTCATAATTCTGCATCTCTCAAGTATGCTGTTGTTACTTAAGCCTATAGGATTTAAACAGTTTTCTTTTATGGCACTTACACTAAAATAATGCAAAATAAAAGTCTGAGAGCTCAGCTACTTTGCCGAGAGGATAATATACACGCATGACAAGGTTTTTGATTAACAGTTTAAAAATTTAACTCTTTCCTCCACACATAACATTATCACAAGCTGCTGTATACCATTATATAAGAATATCAGTAAGATCTTTCCAAAACATAGTGAAAAAAAATCCCAAAGCTGTAGACAGTAATTTATGGAGGACCAAATGTACAGCGTACATTTTACAAAACATCAAACCTGTCTGAAGGCAACTAATGGCATAAATGAAGTCTGTGCTCTGTGCTGCAACAGAGATTCCATGAATAAGGAAAAGCAGTAAATGAAGGAATTCTATCCTTGTTTCCATGGAAGGAAACCTCAAATTTGCAGACTTTCAGGCATACAAGAAATTTCAGAATTACACAGTCTTTCATTAAATTAAAAATAAAAATCCATAACCTAAACAAAATAGTCACTTTATTAAATTATGAGACCTTTTTTCACTTAATATACAGAAGAAATTAAAGACAAAAAGAGAATCCCATTGAAATCTCTCCTTAGTTGGTCAAAGAAACTATAACTGGATAATAATAATTTCCTCTACTGCAGCAATCTGCAGTCTGATATATTTCCTCCACCAAGATCCAGAACAAGTTTTATAGAAAGGCTTGAATACTGCAGTGAGATATATCACACATATGGACCCCTCTTTTTGTCCTGAGGCACACTGTACCAACAATTCTTCATTACATGATAGAACGGTACTGTGGGTGCCTCTTCCAAAAAAAAAATTAATAGTAGATGTCAAGGTAAGTCTACTCTATATTTATGCTGGAGGTGATGTGCTTCATTTAATATCTGTTTTTAAGATGTATTTCTACAAGAAGTTGTAATAAAATTTAAGTGTTTTCAAAAGTTATTGTCACTACCTTCTTGCAATTTGAGTGCTGGCAGGCTTAATGTATAGCAAAATAAGTTTTCTCTAAAAAGCATTGGTTACACAGAGAAAATGCTGTATTTTAATTTGAGGATTAATGACTTTACTATCCATTGCACTAGTTGCTATTTTCATGACAATTCAAAAAAGCAGAGGTCTGAAGAGATGCTAATCAGAAATGTAAGAATTAATATAGTGCTACTCCTGTATGTTTCTGGTATTTCAATTGGTCTCTCCTCTTTTTGACATAACAAGATTATGTTTGTCATAATTCACTATTACTAAATCAACCCATGTGTCCATGTAACAACATAGGAAAATAACTTGTTATAAAGCAGAGTTTACATTCTTGAGTCCTTTGCTGCCTGAGCTGTCATTCTGACTCCTTTTCTAGCTCTGCTTTCTACACAGGAAGGCATAAATAGATGATTATGCTACTTTTTGTTTCCACTGTTCTCTGGAAATTGCCATGAGAAAGTATTTTTTAACACTGCACTCCTAATTCTTTATACCTCATCAATTTGGAGAGCCATATAATTAGGAATAGGGTTACTACAATATCTGGCATCATTTTGGCTCTCATTTGTCTTAGAAGTCATATTAATTGTGAGTCGATAGTACTATTTCCCTTTTGTGTTATCAATCAACTCAGATATCAATACAGTCTGTTTAAGCATATTTTAAATATAATGATCAACTTCATGGCTTATGCAGAAGGCAAATCCAGCTTCTCCCTCATTTTTCTTTATGGTCAAGAGCCATAAATGTTTTGTCATTCTGTTTCACCAACAAACCCCAGAATCCTGTTTGTGTCATTTGATAATACTCTAATTTATTTCTCTTTGTATTTATGTTATTTTATATGTTAGATAATATGATTTCATATCCTCATGCTTTAATCATCTATAATATTGCCAATTTTTAGCATGATATTAAAAAGTAAAAAAGAAAAAGAAAAACTTTTCAAAAGGCAAAAGTTCTCCCAAGGAAGATGAAGAGAAAATAAAAATACAAGCAGTTCATACAGCATGTGAAATACTTGAAATGTTTGATATTTCTGCAGTATCACAGCTGTTCCCATACAGGGCAATGTATAGTTTTTCTGGAGGAGGATTGTCAAGGCTGACTGCATTAACCTTGAAGTATTGTTCCCTTAGGTTATAAATTTCTGCAAATCCAAAGCATGGAACTGTTGGAAGAAAGGGGAAAAACTCAGAACTTGAAGCTGTATTAGTAGTCAAGGAGACTGTTGCCTGATACTAGCCTTGAATAGACAGTACAGAGAGAAATGCAGCCTAGAGTTAAACTGCTCCATTACAATCTTGACAGTTCTGAAGCTGTACACTTCATATAATTGATGTCCAAGTATTAATGCCAATGTCAATTAATGTCACCTTTATGAGGCAGGGTCTTGATAGGAAATCAAACCATGGTGAAAATGATAGAGTTCTCTAAAAATCAGAAGTCAGAGATGTTTGAAAAAAGATCTCAATTTTAAAAGAACTTAGCAATCAAGCAAGCTATGATGACACTGAAGCAAGACAGCTCTTATGTAGCCCCTTCTCAGATTCCCCGTAGCATTATGGGGGTACAGAAGCAGCCTTGACATATGACATATCAGAGGTCTTTCTTTTTATTTCAAGATAAATACAAATGGATCTGTTCAGTTTCTCTTAAGTCACTTAAACTTGTTAATCTTTATTAGTAGGTTTACTAAGTAAGCTACAGTGGACCTAACTTCCAGAAGACTCCACTTAACAAAATCAAAATGCTTTGGTTAGTCAGCTGATTGGACTTTGGGAAAAAGAAGATACTGTGGGGTATTAAAGAATACTGCTGTTCAAAAGGTCTCCCTCCTAGAAGAAGGAAGAAAGAAGCCTTCTCTGCTAGGCCAGATACTTCTAGCAAGCCCACTTATACATTGTTCTTTCTTCATTTATTCCCACTACACAGTATTATCCTTTTCCACCTTCGTTTTTCTGATCAGAAGAAAAAGGCAAAAATGTTTGCATACCCAAATGAATGCTCAGGGTATTTAATCTCCTCTTGTCATCATATTAGTGAACATTTGTCAACATCTGTATCAGAACAGTAGAACTGGTCTCTCTTGGGAGAACTTCATGTGTTGGGGATTTTCTGATGAATATTTTTCACGTTTATTCTCCCGTGTGTCAACTAGTATTACTGGTAGCACCAATTAACTACAGTTTTAGACCACAGTTTATTACAGTGTACCAGAATAACACTTTTAAGAATGCCAGAAGTGAATGTGGCATTTTAAATAACTAAAGATGAGTTTTACATGCAATATTGCAAACACCTAAAAATTGGTATTTGGCAAGGGACCATAACAATAATTGCCCTTGGGAGATAGTTTTTTTCCTAGAAGAGCTCGCTCTTATTCTAAATTTGTTCATTTATTCTTATTCTAAATTTCATTCATAGAATGGCTCAGCTTGGAAGGGACCTTAGAGTTAGGGACATCTAACTCCAACTCCCCTGCTACAGACAGGGATGCCACCCACCAGATCAGGTTGGGCAAGGCCCCATCCAGTCTGGCCTTGAGTAGATTAATTTAATTCACAGAAATGGGCATAGCTTAACAAGGATGCCACAATAGAATCATTCAATGATTCAAATCATTCAAAGAATGTTCAAGAGAAGAATCTTGAACAAGGAATATGGGACCAGAATTGGAAATGGTCTAAAAGCAAAGGAAAAGATATCACAACCTTTTTTTTTTTTTTTCTTTTTTTTTTTTTTTTCTCCACAGAACAGGACTAGATACAGCTGGAAATAAAAACTTGAAATTGAGGAGGAACATTACTGCTTTGGTTAAGAGACTAGCCCCTGTGACTCCATGGAGAAATGACTTGTTCCAAAGTGAGGATTCAGAACAAAAACTGCAAACAAGAAGATGGAGGAGGCAGACATTGGACAGTGAATAGCTAAGGCGCTTGCTTCTTACCTGTTTCCTCAGCTTTCCTCAGCTGCAGAGGGATTGTGCAGCCATCCTGACAGTGAGGTAGGCTTGAGGAATAAAGCAACTTCTGAATCTGAACAGTGCAGTCAGGATTTGGCTATTTCAGCTTTTGCCATCAAGACCTTAATTAGATTTTCCTCGGATGATCAGCAGCTGTTCTGGGTGCTTGCTTGAGAGGTCTAGTATACAGAAGTGTATTTGATATACTTTCAATGCAAAATGTTACAGAACACTAAATACCTTCCCAGAGCAGGTTCTGGTCTCTTCTAGAAGGCACTCCAATAATTTTGAATATTTTTAACTCAGTAAATTGAGAAGGGCAAAAATTGAGAAAAAAAAATCTTCTAAGTGCATCCCTACAGTCCCTTTGATGAATGTATCCTTTCTTGTTCTTTTCTTTTCTTTTCTTCATTAGATGTCACATTTAATGCCCTTTCATTCTCCCTCAGTAATCACAATTTTGTATTAGAAGTACAATTATTCCAAAAGCTCACATGCTGTGGCACTTAAAAAATATATAAAAATAAAAAATAAAAAGATTTGCCATTGCCATTTAGAAGTTTGAAACAGCTACCAAATATAAAGGGTAAAATCCAACTGTCATTCTTGTTCTAAGTTGTTATTATACCCAGCACATAAATGGCCAATAGTTCGTAGCTGTAGGACAGCCCATTAATGTCACTCAGGGAAATTTTTTTTCTACCTGGTAATAATCAGTATAGCCTGAATTCTCAGAGGTGACAAGAACTAAGGCACATCATCACCGGAGCTTGCTTCTGCTGACTTGACATGACCTGCAAGCCTCTATTAATTATTGAATGATGCAATACCTTCTATGTATCACTAAGCCACCACATTTCTGCTCCTCAGTAAAATTCTGTTTTACCCACTAAATTATTTATCAATCTTGGGAAGGGATGGAGTGCAAAAAAGCAGCAATTTAACCAAAAGCATCTCTATTTTTAAGGAACATACTGAGACCCTTTTCTCTACTATCAATTGTTACAGCTTTGTGTGCAATCTTACCTTGGTTATGTCTACCACCACGAACAAAGTACAATAGTTTGCCCTAATACATGAACTGCCTTCCCTGATATTGTGATCTAAACCTAAAAGAAGAAAGTAATTTCTTTACATTTTTCACTTAAGGGGAGAACCACTTTCATCATCAGCTGATGATTAGATGGCTTAAACTTTTGGCAGATATTTCACAGACATTTGAAATTGATTTAGTGCATTACCTAGTGCATCAAATGAAAACGTAATAAGGTATAACATTTAATGTTCAAAGTGGGAAACGCTGGTCAGGGAGAGATTAGTAACTGATCATAGAAAAGTTTAACAAGTAATGTGAAAGAATGGACCTTGTATTAAGTTTTCTCTTAAAAAAAAAAATAACATCTCAAGAAAGTATATCCTAAATGTCACACTTGCACTAAATGTTTTGAAACAATTATTTCTCTTCTTAAAATTAGGTGTCTATACCACTTAGAAGTTGTTAAAAACACACTTTCCTAACTTTAACCCCTACATGTAATGCTGAAAACTCTGCCTGAGCTCCTATAACCTATATTACATGGGAGCTCAAACTAAGGGATCAGAAACAGACAGACATCTGTAAACAGTTAAGGCGCATCAAACCCTGAAGCCCAGTTGATGTAAAGCTACCACAGCCCCGTGTGCTCAGACCTAAATGGTGTCTTGGCTGAGCATGCATTACTGGTACTGGGGCACTGCATTGCTGCTGTGCAGGGTGATGCCGGGGCTGCCCCGTGCCAGCCCCAGCTGGCTCCAGCGGCCCCACCACAGGACATGGCTGGGCCCAGCAGACAAGATGGTGGCGCCTCACCTCAGGGACAGCCTGGGGAAGAGAAGGAAAAATACCAGAGGGAGATGAAAAAGAAACAGTCCTGCGGAGAATTCACACCAGTGAAGGATGTAAAGGAGGAGGAGGAGAGAGAAACGACCATGACCTGACCACAGCCCCATCCTGCACTGCTCTCTGCCTTGCTGAGGGTCTGAGTGGGACCTGTGGCAATAACAAAGAGTTTCCATCCTTAAAAGCTTACTTTAAATATTCCAGCTTACATCCATGAAACTTGCTGTCTCATTTATTTTTTTGTCGTAAAGGGTGTCCCTTATATATCCTCCATATGAGGGGTGCTTTATAAATCATACTTTGATTTTTGAGAATACTTTGGTATCATTTTTCTGCTGCCAACTTGTTATTCTTCCTTATTGTAACTTGTGTTGGGTTACAGGGATTTTTTTTTTCTGATCCATTAGGCTTATTGTACTTTTTTCTGCTTAAAGTTCCTATTTCTTCATAAATCTTTGTTTAGGGCATCAAGAACCTTTATTTAGAAAAAAATATATTTATTTTTTTTTGCAAGTTCTGTTTTTTTAAGTGATATCTTTCATTCCAGTGATGACTGCCTCATGTTTTGTCCAGTATGACAGGTGGAAAAAGTACTTCGTTTTATAACTTTCAAATCTTCATAGTAGGTGATATTTCCCAACTCCAGGATCCTACCATTACATGAACTATGTACTTCTAGACAAGGATTGAAATAGCACAATAGAAAAAAGGAAAAAAAAATACTTTTTGGGCTTGGACACAAATTGAAGTACCCACTGGATTGTAAAGAAAAGTTTTTAAAAAAGACTGTTTATTAAAAAATGCCCAATAAATTGATAATTTCCCTTCTCCAGTTAGAGAAATAACCCTTTTGATAATATATATAAAAGGAAAAAAAAAAAAAAAAAAAAAAAAAGCAGTTAAATAATCAAATTTAAATGCTAGATTACACAAAAACATACTACTGTTTTTCATTGCAAGTAATGCACCTATGCCTATTTTTTACCAAAGAGACAAATAAAATAAAATAAATAAAACAACAGATGCAACCAATCACATCTTAAGTAGAACAAAGATGACAACATATATGTTTTCTGTACATTGTGTTGTGCAGACATACTTATGGTGTAGGTACATTTTTAATGTTTCCAAATTTATAGGATCAATACTTTTAAGCCTGCAGAAACTATTTATTTGGCATACAACTGGACTGGATTATACATTTATTGAACAATTAAATACTAAATTTTACAGGGTAGCAATCTTCTATTTTTTCATATTACTCTATTCAATAGCAATAGTAATCCAAAGTTGGACGTGTTGTTCAGAAGAGCCTCTTTCTATTTTCAAAAGATCATAAAATGCTATTATTAAGCAAATGTGGAGAACCAAAAAGCTTTTGCCTTGGGGCTCCCTATCTTCTTTTTGATCAGTGAAATTAGTTTATCTTTGCTTTTTCTTCTCTTTATGTATGTTGAAAAGAATTTGAATAAAATCACGTAGGTCTGCTGGTGGTTAAAAAACTATCTGTTGATGTATATAATGCCTGGACATCTTGCAAGTGAATGCCTAGAATATGTTCTTTATCAGTGTAAATTTAAAATGATATTTTTAAGATCTAAAATCAAGTGGAAAAAAAAAAATAAATAGTGGATAATAAAGGCTTCCTATGCTCCCTATCTCACCAGGCCCAGTAAGTAATGATCACTAATAAGTCCTTCTCAGTCTCAATTCTTGTAAAAAGCCTGTTTCATCATTTCCATTTTGCAAAACAATTACCTATTTTTCCCTCCACTATTTGTAATGTAGTTCAAGAAAACCATCCCTAGGAATCTCATTTACCAAGTGCTTAAAAGAATCATCTAAGATCAAATACTGTTTTCTTCCTCAGTTGAGAAAGCTTTTTAAAAGCCAGAAAAATAAGTTTCTTTTATAGTTTCCCTTTCAAACTGAGGCTTACATACAAGGGGAAAAATAATAAAAATAAAAATAAATAAAAAGAAAATAAGAGAATGACTATATTAATGTATGTCACCCAATAATAATAATAATAATAATAATAATAATAATAATAATAAAATACCAAATAAAGAACAGACATGAAGTTTAAAAATTAAACTAATTTCAGCAGCTGCTATGTCATTTGGTATGAAGTGACATTAACTTGTGGTAAGGGATACTCATGAAGAAGAGAATAAATTCACCTGAAATGCACTTGAGCTATCCTCACAGAGGTACCATCAAATAAATGCAATTACCAAAAAAAATAAATAATTAAATAAAAATAAAATAAATAAAATTTGAAACGGATCAATGTAAGAATTTGTCAACTATTTCTGATAATGTTTAATTTGAAACAACTGTAAGCTATTTCAAATCCATCCACAATGTACATCATCAAATAACCTTTTGATTTTTGCTAAAATACATCACATATCAATTCAAGTCAGTTATCATTGTAACATTATCTGAAACCCAAATAAAGCAAGAAAAAGATAACGTTTTTTGAGATGATAAAACCAGGAAATGGGAAAATGACATTACTTTTTCAGCTAACAGACACAGAGCAGCTAAATAGATTTTGTGCAGAAACTGCCCAAATAAATGGGTACAGTACCAAAACCAAAAATAATTATTCCTTCATTCTTTCACAGAACCTCTATATCGCTGCATTTCCAGAGCAATGTAGAAAACACCTCCACCTCTAATTTCCAGAGGATTGTGCTGAAGAATGAAAGCATGTAGGAAGCAAATATTATAAAACCACCTAGGAGCTACCTACATGACAGACATTTCCGGAAACAAATTTCTCACTGAATTATTAGTAGTGAACACAGAGTTACAATGCAGTCTTAAGTTTAACATGTTAATAAATCTCAGAAAAGGAAAATTAATTTTTCTCTAGTAAGCCTCAGGCTAGTCTGTTTTACCTCTCTTTAATTCTTTCAATGTCAAAATTAAATTTCATGTGGAAAACTATCCATGTCTCATTTCTTAAGAAGATCTTCATCACAAGGTAGGATCAGCCCTTCGATATTCTTTGGCTAAAATTCTGTTTGTGACTACAGTTTGGAAGAGAAAAATTGAAGGGTCAAAATATTTATAAGCAAGGAAGTTGTTATTTTCAGTTAACTCCTCATGACAGACTGGGTTACCTTTCCTAACCAAAAAAAATACTGTTAGTTTTATGTCATTGTAGGCAACTGATTTAATAAGTTATGTACTTGGTCACTTACATGTCTCAGCTGAAGAAAAAAAGTGCTGCAGATGTTGAAACTACTAAAACCAGTAGCAATATCCAACCCACGTAAAACAGAAATACCTTACCACAATGCAATTACTTTCAGATCTTTTTGTTATATATCCGTAAGCTCTTTGATCTCATCTTCAGTGACCAAGACTGATATATTTATGAAAAACACCCAGCATCTCTTCCTGAGATCTCTGTGCATCTCCTCCAGCATCCCCCAAACAAGCTCTCTTCTCAGAAAAAGTAAAGTCATTAAAAAAGCATTTGGGAATAAATTAAAGATGCCAGTTAATAATCTTTAGATATACAGTGAACTAATTTTTACATGGATTACATCTGAAATAGTCTTAGCACTTCCAGAGTGCACAATCTCATAATGTTTCAATCACAATTGGAATATGTTATTATTAAGACTGGCAGTAGTCTTCACTTGATTGCAAATTTGTCAAACTTGCACAGCCTGGTGACCTTTAAAACGCCCTTTCCAAAATGTATGTCTGTATGTTTTAGCAGGTAACCTGTCTCTCTCATTGACACACTGCAGAAACCAAAGTAATGCAAATAATGCTTCAAAATGAAGGAAAGTTCTAAACCTCCCTGAAAAGGTTAGTGGAGCTAGCAAGGATAAACACATCAGAGGAATGCCCATGAATCTAGAGGTGAGCAGGAAGCGGGAAAATGGGTTTCACAGAGTGACTTAAACCAACTCCAAATTAATGGGACAAGAAGAGAGATGAGAGGGAAAACACAACTTACCTTGTGAAGAAACAAAGTATAGATAGAAATGCAGATATCGCAAGATGCCTGAAATCCAGAAGAAGACGCAAGAGTTGAACCTATTGGAAGAAGAACAGAAAGGGTCAGTCAAAAGGAGAAACATGTCAAAGAACATGCATGCAACAGTCCAGTGCCTCTGGAGTCAGGGTCTCCCGTTCAAATAATCTCAGCACTTTGCTAATGCTGGCAATCATCAATGCAACCTATCACTTGTGTCACAGTGGAAACTTCGATACCACTTACATTTATTAAAACTTTTCTGAAAAGATATTTAGTTGTATTATGGAGGAAAAAAAAAAAAAAGAAAAAAAAAAAAAAAAAAAAAAGGAAGAAAAACCCAACTCATTTCTTCTCCAAATAAAAGACACTGCGTGGGAGGAAATGAAAAATGACACTATTGGACTCAAGAGTTTGAATGGCTTCTAGACAAAACATCCTACATGTCTGACAAAAATATGTTCTGCTATTGTATACTGTGGCAGGTAAGAGAGGAAAATTCACTGTGATTTTTTCAATTACACTGTCATGCCTACAATTCTTTGCACAGTCCAAATGAAAAGACCTTTTTTTTTAATTGTCATCATAGAATTGTACTACAATTATAATTGTAATATAATTAGAATTCTATGATAGAAACTGACAAGATTAATAAAAATATCAAAGTCGTTATTGCTATATCACTATCCTTACTCTGTCTGCTCAGTTTTTGGGGGGATATTTTTCTGTGTGTGTTTTGCTTTTCTTTCAGTATTAAATTATCGGAAGATGCACTGTATCCCTTGTCATGGAAAACAACTGTTTTCAGCACTTTATTTACCTACCCACCCCTTTTATTAATTTAATTCTAACTAAATTTGCCTTCAACCTCATATGTCTTAAGTAGTATAGAATCTAGCTCATACTGTTGACCATCTCTTTTCCCTCAAACGTAGATGAAGTTGAGAATTTCTTGAATGAGACCAAATCATCACAGTTGATTAACTGAGGATAAAGCTAGTATAATCATTTAGATGACTGATAGGTTCTGTTTCAGCTAAGTCAGGAATGAGTGAGAATCAAAACTTAAAAGCTGAGTGAGAAAAATGAGCAACTATATATAGTTTTACAAATGTAGGACCTTATGTTTCCGTATTTTTCTTTTATTATACAACAGCACATTCTGTCTCACAAAATTAGTTGAATAACATTTTAGGTTTGTTTCTGTTTTTAATAAACCATAATCACTTAGTCGTGTGAAGTTCAAAGATTACTTCGTGTTTAGTATCATCTTGGCTTAAGTTTGTAATGGTTATAAAATCACTATGAAAAGCATCCCACTAGAAACTCTATATTTTATTGCAATATTTTGAAGCTAAACTTTGAAACTGCCATACCAAGTAAACCTTAATTTCTAAAGTGCAGCTGACAAGATTAGCATAGTATCTTTGCATCTTGTGTACAGTGTAAGAGTTGAATAACCACAGAGTCAGA
The DNA here is from genome assembly GCF_964035555.1 of Netta rufina. Lineage (NCBI taxonomy): Eukaryota > Metazoa > Chordata > Aves > Anseriformes > Anatidae > Netta > Netta rufina. The sequence continues at coordinate 82,084,609 of NC_140124.1, read as the reverse complement.
GAGTATCTTTATCACCTCTCTCCAGTGATTTAACTATTAGGGGCTTACATACAGCCAAAGTTCTATTCTATAAACCACAAACGAAGGAATGAGAACTAACTTCTGGTCCAGTAAGTACAATTTTCTGTAGTTCAGGCAAAAAATGAGAATCTTTTTTCATTAACTGTTTCTGCATTTGCCTCTTCTACTATCACCAGAAAGAATTTCATGAATCCACGTACTCCATTTTCAGTTCCCAGTCTAAAATTATTCATAGTCACAAAGATCAGAGAGGTCTGTAAAACTGCCTGAGTAACTGAATTAGCACCTGGGTCATTTTCTTCTCCTGAACTCTGAGATGCTTCTGTGACACTTACTTCCAACATTATTAGGATTTGCAAGAACTAGCATATACCTACCAAAGACACGTTCACAACTGACAGAAGTATAACCATATCTTCAGGTTTGTCATCCTTCCAAACCTTTCCTACACCTGTTCCAATTTTAATTCATTCCAGTGCCTTACAGAATGTCATTAATACTTTTCCATTTTACCTGAAAACAACTTTCCTGATATAACTTAAGGTTACAATTACATTTTGCAAAGACAGAAGTCATGGACAATTCAGCCTCATTAGGTAATTCAATAAGAGCATTGAGATTTTTAAACCTTTAGTTATTTCTAAATCAGAAGCTTTCTTCTTCTAGTAAAAATTCTCGTCACCACATGAATGACCTTGAATTTCATACTACTCAATTTAACCTAGTTTCTAATATCCTGTTCCTTAAAATGACTCAATCCATCATGTCTAAATTTCAGGCATTTTCTGTATGCATGAGCTTTCTAACTTTATTGAATCAACAAGTTTTATTAACCTATTTCTAATTATCTTCTTCTCCCCTGCAGGTGTGGTCAACTTGCAGTTCTTAAGGAATTTTGCTTGTAAATCATGGTCAAATCTGCCACATTCTCTCTTCAGCAGGTGTGTCTTGTTACTGGCACCCAGTAAAACAAGTTTTCTAATAGTCTTCATTTCATCTAATTTGAATTAATATTTTCATTTTGTGATAGCATATGAGATGAATTAGTGAAATTTCAGTGATTCAGATCTTCCACGTTTCTTTCCTCTAGATAATCAGTTATATTTCAACAGATGACAGATTAGGCTGATACCGTCTACAGTTACGTGTATTTAATGTTTGCTACTGTTTCTCTTTTTCCAAGTTCTTTCATCTTATATTATACTGAATTGCTCCAGTTCCTTACTCTTCACTGCTCCTGCTTATATATAGTTACTGTATCTGTTATTTTACATTCATTCACCACCACATATGAAAGGACCTAAATGTAGCTACTTTAGCTACATTTAGTGAATGTAGCTTAGTGAAATTGCGAAAACTGCAATTTCACATGCTCGTAAATAATACATTTGCTCAAATCATAATTTATTAGCTAATAACAAAAACTTTAATGTCTGGCAAAAGCATTTAAAATTGATTTGCTGCTGGATACTGGCATTTTAATACTTGAAATTAAAGGCTGGAGTTTTGACTAGGAATCACTGGAACAAACTGAAATTGTTAAGAATTTTGAAGAGGCAGATTCTCATCTTGTTTTCCAAGCTGATGAGAATAAATTATATTTTATAAGCATTGAGCCTTGGTGCCTTTAGCATATGCTGAAGTTCCACAAAGGTTTCATAATACGCACATATGTTCACATCACATGCAGGAATAGTGAAAATATTTTTCATAAATATCTACCTTAAGGATCAAAATCTGTTTATTGCATTTCATACCCAAGAACCCAAAGCCCTTCCTGTAGCACCAGTCACAGAGCCAATCATTTACAAACTGGATCCTTCTATTCCATCCCACATCATCACCCCATAATGGAAGGAGGGAAGAGAAAATGATTTGTGCCCCAGACTCTCACCAACTGTCCCAAGGCCTTGAAATCTTTCTTCATTCCCCTCAGACTATGGGATGCAGCTTCCTCCTCACCTATCTGGAAGATCAGTAGTGATCAGTAGAGAGCATCCTGTGGGAGGGACCACACATGGAGCAGGGACATGTTCCTGAGCACTAGAAAGAGGCAAGCATTGGCACCATCTTCAAGACAGGCAAATCAAAGAGTCCAAGCAGCAACCAGCTGACCAGCCTCCTCTCTTTATCTGGGAAGCTTAGGGGCTACATCTGCCTGAATATCTCTGAGCAGCACACCAAGAACAAGGTGACCTCTGGGAACATCTAACCTTGTTCAATTAAGTTCAGGTGTCCCCCAGGACAGAGACTGTGCCGCCTCTCTGGACACCTCTTCTGTCTGAGCACCCTTGTGGGAACAATCATTTCCTTTTATCCATGGGGATGTCTCCATCAGCAAGCATGGCCTTGGGGGTACTTGTCTTTCCAGTGAGAAGTCTCAGGCTTCATCTTCTCTACACACTCTCGGTAGGCAGCTATAGGCAGCAGCTGGGTCCTCCCCTGCACCTTCTCTTCTTAATTCTGACCCAAGGAGTTCCCTCAGCCTGCCCTTGTACGCCGTGTGCCCCGGGCCCACGCTGTCTTGAATGCCCTGGGCTGGGCACACTACGCTACACACACTGCACACACATCAGTATCTTTCCTCTACTGGGAACAGCAGAAGGGGATGTGGGAGTCCAGACACAGTCACTAAATTGTCCCCAAAGAAGAGAGGAAACTGGTTTTCTGTTATTTTTATTACTATATATATTTTTTTTTATTGCCCGGTCTTGGAAGAGCTCCTAATGAAGCTCTTATTCATTCTTCTCTGAATGAACAGTGATGCTGCGCTCCAGCACTTCTTCCCGGCAGACGTGAAGTCTTCTGCTTCTTCACAGGAGCAGCTGTCTCCCTAACAGTTTTGACTGATCTGCTGCTCTTCTTTGTGCTTTGCCATGGAAGGTGCGGCTTCCTCTTCAAGCAGCCATGGGGCAGCCTTCTTGTCCTCAGACAGAGACATCGCCGGGCTCCAGGTCCCAAGGTCCACCGTGGCTCTCTGAGGGGTTCCTTCTGCCGCCCTGGTGCACCATCCCAGAGGAAGCCAAGTCCCCTCTCGTCCACTCCTTGAGACTCCGTGCAGAAGAGATGACACCTCTGGACGAGGTGGGGGTGGGGGATGGAGGATGGGGGACAGGAAAGAAGGCCACCCTGCTGGCGAGCCAGCAGGATGGCCGTCGATAGCTTCTCAGCTACTTTGAGGATCGGAGGCCAGGCCGTGCATATGGAGATGGTCGAGTGCTCCTGCGGTGCCGCCGATGGATTTTGGCGGCAGGGAGCCCGGGCATGTCAACCTCCATTGCCTCATCTGGAGGTGGATCTACCTCCATCAGGTCTTCATCCGGAGGCAGATCCACCTCCATGGGCTCCACAGCACTAGCTGCAGTGCAGGGCACTGCTCCTCTGCCGCGGGCACCACTACTCTTCCATCTCCTTATCACAGGCACTGGCCTCCTCCTCTTTGCCTTGAGGAATGCGTCCTCTCCGCACCCACGCAAGGGTGGGCAGCTTCCACTCCAGGCCCTCTTCCTCCCATCCATGATGGCTGTAAGAGGGCCTGGAAGCTCAGCGAGTGGCGGGCCCTGCGCAGGGGCCTTTTATAGGGCCGGGAACAATCCGGGGGGCAGATGCCACTGTGACATCAGGAAGCCTCTGTGACGGTGGCCAAGGCATGGCCAGACGTGGCTGTGTTGGGAGAGGTGTCGGTGCCCTGAAAGATGCCCTCACGAGGCAGGAGGAGAGGGTCGGGGGGCAGAGGGCCCCTCTCCTGGGGATGGCTCTCCCTGGCCATTTTCCCTGCCAGAGAGACAGGCTGCCCCTCGGGCACAGGGCCTGCCCTCCAGCTCCCCTCCTGTGCCCTGCCCTCCAGCCCTCTCCTCATCCTGTGCCTGGGCTCCCTGTGCCACAAGACGGTGGCAGCAGTGTTTCTGGAGGGGCAGGGCCTCCACTACCCCCTGCCACCGACCGGGCTCCCTGCGAGTGGTGCAGCCCCCCATGCTGACAGCATCTGAGAAGGGGCAAAGCACCCAGACTCCCTGCAGATGGGCAAGGGAGGCACGGCCAGGCAGCACCAGGTCTCCCAGCAGTACATAAAAGCTCTGCTGACGCTCAAGTGCTGCGGGAGCCCTTCTCAGGGGCCATCTCCCACACCTACCCCTGCCCCCAGAGCATGAAGAGGTGCCATCGCTTGTGCCCCAAGGCATGGGGGAGGAGAGCGCCTGGTCTCCGCGCTGCTGTGCCGCCACAACACAGGCAGTCTGTGGGAGGGCTGCCAAGGTCCTCGGGGCCTGGAGGTAGAGGAGTGGGGGGGAGGTCAGTCTGAGGTTCGCCCTTGCTCTCTTCTCTAGTGTTAAAGGAGAAATCTTCTCAACGTTTTTGTGGCTTCTCTGCTTCTTCGCTCAGAGGAAGAGCTCTCCTGTCTGGTTGGAAGAATCACAAGTAGCTCCTGACTGGGAGCCTTCAGGCACATTTCCAGGGGGAAGCTCCTGCCTGCCTAAGACACCTAGCACACCCCTTCCTGCTCAAGCAGGATCACCTACTGCACCTAGCCCAGGACTATGTCCAGGCAGGTTTTGAGTATCTCCACGGAAGGAGACTCCACAGCCTTTCTGGGCAACTTATTCCAGGGCTCTGTCCCCCTCACAGTAAGGCTTTTCCTCATATTCAGATGGAACTTCCCTTGCTTCGCTTCATGCTGGCTGCTTCTCATCCTGTATCTGAGCTCCACTGAAAAGAGTCTGGGCCGCATGCTCTGGGCACCCTCTCCTAACATATCTATATACATTGATAAGATCCCCTCTCAGCCTTCTCCAGGCTCTACAGACCTAACCAGTTATGCCTAAGCACTTTTGCAAAACTGTACTGAGAAATTAATTAAATTCCATTCTTATTTGTAAACCCCTGCAGTTTTCTAAAGGTATCATTTGCTATAGTTTTCTCTTTAGCTTTGAAGCATCACCCATTAAAAGGACAACTTTGTTGTGACCCAAAATTTTGTTGTTCTCGTGTAGTTGCAAGGACCTGCAGGGTGTTCAGAGGCAAAGTCCTTGGCCTGTATCTGAATTAGGTTTATGTGTCAAGTGTGTGGTAACAGGGGGGATACAGGGGTGGCCTCTGTGAGAGGAGCCCAGCAGCTGCCCCATGTCAGATCAGAGCCAGCTCCCAACAGCTCCAAAAGGGACCTGATGTTGGCCAGAGCTGAGACAGGAGCGACGCTGGTTGGGCCTCTGGGAGAGCAGATTTAAGAAAGGGGAAAAAAAATCTGCTGTGCTACAGCAGGTGGCTGACAGGAGTGAGACGCAGCCCTGCAGCCCCCCAGCTGAGTGCAGCAGGAGGGCAGGAGGTGCTGCAGGCAGGCAGCAGCAGTTCCCCTGCGGGCTGTGCAGGGAGAGGCCCCCGGTGGAGCAGGCTGTCCCCCTGCAGCCCATGGGTCCCCCATGGAGCAGATCTCCACGCTGCAGCCCCCCCGTGGGTGGAGGAGCCCCCGGTGGAGCAGGTGGATGTGGCCTGGAGGAGGCTGCGGCCCATGGAGAGCCCCCGCAGGAGCAGGGGGTCTGGGGGGAGCTGCCGCCCATGGAGAGGAGCCCCCGCAGGAGCAGGAGGTCTGGGGGGAGCTGCCACCCAGCTGTGGGGGACCTGTGCTGGAGCAGTTTGCTCCTGGGGGATGGATGGATGGACCCCATGGGACGGAGCCGTGTGGGAGCAGTTCTGGAAGAGCTGCTGCCTGTGGGCAGCCCCCGCAGGCTCAGTTTGAGAAGGACGGCATCCTGGAATCACAGAATGTGAGGGATTGGAAGGGGCCTTGAAACATCATCTAGTCCAATCCCCCTGCCAGAGCAGGAACACCTAAATCACGTCACACAGGAGTGCGTCCAGGCAAGTTTTGAATGTCTCCAGAGAAGGAGACTCCACAACCACCCTGGGCAGCCTGTTCCAGTGCTCTGTCACTCTCACCATAAAAAAGTTTTGTGTCATGTTAAGTTCCTATGTTCCAGCTTGCACCCATTGCCCCTTGTCCTGTCATTGGATGTCACCGAGAAGAGCCTGGCTCCATCCTCCTGACACTCACCCTTTACATATTTATAAACATTAATAAGGTCACCCCTCAGTCTCCTCTTCTCCAAGCTAGAGACCCAGCTCCCTCAGCCTTTCCTTGTAAGGGATTGTTCCACTCCCTTAATCAGCCTCGTGGCTCTGCACTGGATTCTCTCAAGCAGTTCCCTGTCTTCTTGAACTGAGGGGCCATGAATTGAACACAATATTCTAGATGTGGTCTCACCAGGGCAGAGCAGAGGGGGAGGAGAACCTCTCTCAGCCTACTGAGCACACCCCTTCTGATACACCCCAGGATACCATTGGCCTTCTTGGCCACAAGGGCACCCTGCTGGCTCATGGACATCTGGCTGTCCACCAGGACCCCCAGGTCCCTCTCCCCTTCACTGCTCTTCAGCAGAGCAGTCCCCAGCTTTTACTGGTGTCTGGGGTTGTTCTTGCCCAGATGCAGGACTCTACTCTTGCCCTCGTTATATTTCATTAAGTTTCTCCCCGCCCAATTCTCCAACCTGTCGATGTCCTGCTGGATGGCAGCACAGCCTTTGGGCATGTCAGCCACTCCTCCCAGCTGAGTGTCATCAGCAAACTTGCTGATGGTGCACTCCATTCCCTCATTCAAGTCATCCATGAATATAGTGAACAACACAGGTCCCAGTACCGACCCTTGAATAACCCCACTAGATACAGGACTCCAGCTCGACTCCGTCACATTAACAACAACCCTCTGGCTTCTTTCCTTCAGACAGCTAACAGTCCATCTCACTAAATATCTAAATATCACATGTAAAAACTAGCAAGAACAAAAATTTCTAAATCTGCATAATTGAGAACTGCATACACCCAGATTATGCAAGTGGATCACTTCTTTTCGTATTCATATTCATATATATAAGATTTTCAGTGCTATTTAGGCATAAGAACAAGCAGCAGTTAAAAGGTCAAGAGCGGTGCTTCATGTGGTACCTCAGCAGAGCAGGATTAAAAACAAACAAACAAAAAGTATAATAAACTTAACCATAATGTAATGGTGTAACTCTTATGTGTCTCACAGTCACTGATATCTGAAGGTCTTAACTGCACTTGTAGTTAACTTCTTGCAGTTAAGCCATAGAGCAATGGTCTGGTTGTGATCAAGAGCAGCACAGGTAGCTTAACCCAGTGTTAATACACAAAATGTTTGTGGTTTGACCAGAGGAGCTTCTTAGAAAACAGAGGTGAGAGTCTTCTCTTCCTCTTAGGACTTCTGGTAACTGAAAGCTCTTTGTGGAAACTCTCTGCCAGGTCAGTCTAGACAATGGTATTGTATAAATATTTGGTGTGTACCACAACTTCCATATATGTAGTCAAGTACACGACTCAAAGAATACACTGGTTGAGACACACAAACTGAGCAACCTGAAGTAAATGAACGTCAAAGTATTACTAAACTTATAATTTTGAATCTCAATTGTCAAGACCAATTTGTATGCCTCTTCTTCTCTTCTCTCCTCTCTTGCCCTTTTCCATACTTTAAATGTAAGCAAAAGCTATAAAGTTTCATACTTTTAATTATTTTTTTCTCTCACCAAAAGCAAAAATACCTCTGCTTCAGCTTCCCTCTGAGAATGCCGAAGTGATGGGAAAGAGAATTACTTCTCCCCAGATACAAAAAGCTTTGTGACATGAGTGAGCTTACCTCTTTGACACACAATAAAAAAAGTCTTTAGAAGCAGTTCACATAACTCCAGGGCTTATGTTTCAAGTTTTTGTACCTTTACTCAAATACCAAGGTCAGCATTGCATTTTTCATTCCACAGATCCCATTCCCAGCTTGAATGAACACTGAAAGATTTTATATCCTGCAGTATCATCATGACTTATCCTTCAGGGACTTCTTTTCTCTCTTATCAAGGCTCAACCTGGCAACATGACTAAGCACTGTCTTTATGAATTTGCATAAATATGCAAGATTTTCTGTCTCTGTGGTTTGCGCTGAGGGTCAATGAAGGCACTGGGACTCTTGACAGCTGACTGATGATTTAGTCAATTTTGAAGTAACTATCCCCATCCTAGAGAATGATGATGCACGGCAGAACTCCATGTGATGCTAGCTTGTCTGCTGCCATTCTGGTGTTGATGATTGGTTTGTATTTTTATATTAGAAAAGATTTTAAACATAGTATCATAGGTCTAGTATACTATTAATCATGAATGTTTGTACGAATTATACCTGTCTAAATTATGGCAAGACCAAAGGCAAAAGTGAAATTTATTGTGTACATTGTTCATACAAGTTTGAAACATGCAGATTTGAATTTACATCAAAATGGCTAAAACTAGTTTGCTGTAGTAAGATTCATCCAGCAAACTTCATCTTTGACTTCTTTTATGTAATAAGACTAGCACTAATGGTGGGTACAGGCATTACATTCCCTGAAGAATTTTATCTCCCTATCCAGAGTTGTACTTACGACTCAACAGCACTGCTTGCTTGTGACTGAAAATGCATCAACTTTTGTTCCATTAAATGAAGGTCCTATATAACCAGTTAAGAAGAGAAGGAGGAATGTGTGGAAGAAGAAGAAAAACACTGGGTTAGAAGGCCGTGAGTAATGATTAAGATGAGTACCATATACAGTAACAGATGTGCAAACATACTAAGTAATATGGATGCCAGAAAAGACAAATTTGATGGAAATATCATAGCCAGTAGGATAAAGTCCAGGCACCTTTTTATGTATCAGCCAGCACATCAATTTTTAGTGAGTTTGACATTGCATTGTTTGAATAGGCTCTTATGTCACAGATAAATATTCAATGTTTGTAATATAAGGCAGCCTATATAGAGAGATTTATTTCCTCTTTCAGTGAAAAATGGCCAACTAAAGCTCATCATTCACCATTTAAATGGCCACCAGCCACTGACTAACAGCTAGCCCATTTGATCAGAGTTGTAGCTTACTGATATGAAGTCATATTTCATGGCAGCTGCTGACTGATAAATAGAAAGAAAACACAGGGCTCACAAGAGGGCTTTTGACAGTTGCTGCCATGAAATGTTTTCATTTGTCACTGTGACAGTGAACAACAAGACACTGACTGAAAAAGAGGGCATGAGAACACAGCTGGCTTCAGCTAACTTTCACTGAACCCTGATATGCAAACAAATAAACACTGTAGGTTACCTGCAGACATGCATAACAATGGACACAGTCCCAGTTTCATTAAAATCCATCTAAATCTAAAGGATTATTTTTTTTTAATCACAAAATTTGTTATGATTTTCTCTACTATTCTATGACATCTCCTAAAAATATTTATTTTTTTTAAAAGAAATTCATTTTGCATTTCTAAGAAAAATCTTTCCCATTCCGGTTTAACAATGCTTTTTTTTTTTTTTCTTACTCCTGAAATCATTTCTAATGTAATTTATTCTCCAGATAATGCTTAAATCAATGAAAGCAATAACCTTAACCAGATATAAACCTACAACTTAAACATGAATAAAGCAACCTTATTATCTTAAAGTATTGTTAGCAACATGCCAACTGCAGTATAATATTTAAAGGCATTTCTTCCATGTTCTTTCCATTACACGTTCCTTAGAAGAAAACATTATTCTAGCCCTTACATTTTCAGTGATAATATGTTGGTGAAAAATAGGTCAAGATGAAAATATTCAAGTCTCAAATCAGGAAAAAAAAATAGTATTAATAAACCATTCTTTAGGGTAGGGTAGGGTAGGGTAGGGTAGGGTAGGGTAGGGTAGGGTAGGGTAGGGTAGGGTAGGGTAGGGTAGGGTAGGGTAGGGTAGGGTAGGGTAGGGTAGGGTAGGGTAGGGTAGGGTAGGGTAGGGTAGGGTAGGAAGTGACCTTCGAAGATAACAGAATCACAGAATGGCTTGGGTTGGAAGAGACTTTAAAGATAATCTAATTCCAACCCCCTGCCATGGGCAGGGATGCCACCCACTAAATCAGGTTGCTCAAAGCCACATCCAGCCAGGCCTTAAACATTCCAGGGATGGAGCATCCACTGCTTCTCAGGTCAACCTGCTCCAGGTGCCTCATCACCCTCTGACTGAAGAATTTCCTTCTAATATCTAATCTAAATCTCCTCTCTTTTAGTTTAAAAGATAAAGTTATTTTATCTCTTTGTCCTGTCATTATCTGTCTGATTAAAATTCACTCCCCTTCTTTCTCATAAGCCCCATTTAAGTACTGTAAACCTGGAACAAGGTCTCCCCAGAGCCTTCTTTTCTCCAGGCTGAACACCCCCAGCTCTCAGCCTTTCTTCATAGGAGAGGTGTTCCAGACCTCTGATCATCTTTGCGGCCCTCCCCTGGAGACTGTCCAAACATCTCTTGAACACTGACAGGCAGAGGGCATCAACCAGCTTGCTAGGAAGCCTGTACCAGTGTATGACCACCCTCACAGTAAAGACATTTTCCTCATGTCCAGCCTGACCCTCCTCCCTGGGCACAGCTTTGTGCTGTTCCCATCCTGCTGTGGGTGACCAGAAGCAGAGACTAGCACGTCCCTCTGGTCTTCTCCCCCCTCAGGGAGTTGCAGAGAGCCACAGGATCACCACTGAGCCTTCTCTTCTCCAGATGAGACAAGCCAAGTGTCCTCAGTCTCTCCTCACCAGACATGCCTTCCAGCCCTTTTACCAGCTTTGTCAACTTCCTCTGGATGTTTTCAAGGACCTTAATTGTGTTACCTCTTGGCAAAAAGGTAATAAAAAGAAACTGCCTAAGATTATTATGCTCCTGACTCTACAGCTCTGTCTTTCTTGAAGTACTCCATACATTGAAAATCATGATTTTCCACAGGCCAGAAAAAAAAAAAAAGAAAAAAAAAGAAAGAAAAAAAAAAACAGTACAGTATGCTATCAGGTTAGAATCTCCACTGGGATCTTGCATATTAGCTACTTGAGCAGCAGTTCCAACAAACATTGCTCACCTAGTCATGGCCCTGAACTTCAAGCTAAAAAACATCATGAAATCTCACAATTGGTTAAGATTAAGCTTTGGTTTTAGTAAAGATGACAATATCTTGAAACACAACAGATCATATTAATAATACTTTGCTGTTTATAAGTTCTCATGAACACCCTCAAGCTGTCTTCAAGCCCCACTCTCCCTATGATTAAGCTTCTCAAGAAGGAAGGAAGCAGATACACTCTCCAAGGAGTTGATCCATAGAAAGGTCAACATACAAGTGTCTAAAGTGTTGCACGTCACTGACCTAAGCAACTTTTCAAATTATCATCATTATTCCGTCAATGAAAAATGTGTCCATTTTATTTCTTCATATACTTGCACCTCATGTTCCCATTTCCTCAAATGATTCTACTTTCCATCTCCTGTACCTGTATCTCCCACACGTTCATCAAAAACTGTTTTGCTCTGCACTCTTCATTTCCTTGGGTCATTCACTGTATTAGAGCCACTTTCCATTCCAAATGGGGAGAAAATGGGGAATAATTTCTCCATTTCAATAAACACTTCAGAGAAAGCCATTTTAGAATATCAAATTGCTCCCAGGAGCACAGACCACTTTTCCATCAAATAAAATCTGATTTAGTAAAGGGACTGGAATTATCTCTAATAACTTTATTTAGTAGCTGATATATAGCAAAAAGGAAAAAAAAATAGAGGGAGAGAGAAAAAAAAAAAGCTATGTGATCAACTTCTGAATGCATCTGTATCTTGATTTTCACTTATCTCTCTTCCATAAAGAAACTGGGCTTGGTGCCAACTTTACTATGTGAAATGACTTTTCTTCACATTCAGCAAAAGCTCTCTTGATAGAGAATCCCAGAAGATTATAATATGAATTCAGCCTTCCTCAGACATGTTACTCATAACCTGGGGGCATTTTCTTTTAAATAGTGTCAAAATCCAATAACTCTAATAAAAGGTGTAAATTCCCAGTACAAATTAATATGAAGTTTAAAACCCACACACACACAAAAACAGCCAACAATACTATATTGCAATTTATGATCCATTGCCCACAGTCTGATTAGTCAACATCTCAGTGTGACTATGGTGCTTTTCTCTGTGGTTACACGATCAAAAGTACAGATAATTCTTCAAGATTTCTCATCCTTGGATTAAATGCAAGTAGATCTCGAGAGAATTGTGACCTGGCTTACTGAATTATCAGTGAAAATAAAAGGCAAATTCAAAACAGTCACAGAGCTTCACGTTCCCAAAGCAATTGAACATAGCCAGTTAATTGCTCCACAGAGCAGCCAATGGCCTAGTTCAGAACCTGCCGTCCCAGCGAGCAGCTTGAATTGCTGGTTGAGGATCTGCCTCCAACAGCAAAGACAAATGTATTTCCCAACACCAGGGCACTGTAGGAGCCAGTGGATCCCTGGGGCCAGGAGCATGGGGTCTCCCCTGGGAGAGCTGCAGCAAGGGTCTGTCCCACTGCCCCAGCCAGGGGCAGGGCAGCACCTGCCTGGGCAGCTCCCCAGGGAGAGGGGCAAGCCAAGTGTCTACCTATAGGTAGGGGTTTGGGCCTGGATCACTAAACAGCCTATCATTATCTACTCGAGTAAAGAGTCCTTCTCCATTCTTTTTATAAGACCCTTTTGAGTATTGAAAGGCTGCAATGATGTCACCCTACAGTCTTCTCTTCTCTTCTGTAGGCTGAACAGCCCCAGCTCTCTCAACCTTTTTTCATAGGGGAGGTACTACTGCCCCTTGATCATCTTTCTGGACCTCCTCTAGACCCGCTGTAGCAGGTCCACTTTCTTCTTGTTCTGGGGGCTCCAGACCTGGATGCAGTACTCCAAGTGGGGCCTCACCAGGGCTGAGTAGAGTGGAAGATATGTTTGCTTGCTATTTTAGCAGTTTGCCTTATTGTTGCTGTCACTAGCAGTCTTGCTCAAAAAAATTTCGAGTACTTCATTCTCAGAAATGAACTATATAGATGTAAGCAATGGGCATCCAGCAGACAGCAAATTGAAATTGCTTCACTAGACTTAGCTCTGTAACATAGTATTTATCCAATCAACATTTTTATGTGTTGTTTGTTTTTTTTTACTCTATTATGTTTCCACTTTAAAATATATCTGCCTCGTTTCTGCAGTTACATGAGAATTGCAAAGTCTCAATATGTTATTTTTAAAAAGATCTAGCTAAATGTATGCTCTGTTCCTTTGGAGAATGAAAGATTTTTGCTTAAGCCTCAGCTAAAGCTACTTTTCTTCTGCATTAGTCTCTAACATTGATACAAGGGGATAATTTGCAGCAGAGTCAAAAGCATGACGCTTAATAATGGCAGAAGTGCTTTTCTTCAGCTTCAACAACAAAAACAAGCAATAGAGACAGAATTTCTTCACTTCTGATTCAAAATATAATATTCAGAGCAGCCAGCCTGGGTGTTAGAGTTGTGAATATGCACCTATGTTATCAGCAGAAATGTTAAATCAGGAGCTTAATGCCTATAGAGGGATTTCATTCACTTTGGTTAGCTTGTTGAAACAGAGCTCCACATGACTCAGTAGACAATACTGTACATGCTAAAACTGCATAAGCAGTTCCTTCAATATATAACATTTTTCTATATAGTATGCTTTATTACTAGTGAATGAAGACATTCATTCTGTTCTCTTGGTTGCTCTTCCCAGTTGTAACTGATTATCCATCTGAAGTGATGGTGCAGCTCTTAGATCCACATGAGTTTCCGTATTTTGGATCTAAATCTTCATAGCCATCTTCTTCTCTTCTGAGATAGCAGTTTCAGCCACTAGTGGAAAACTTAATACCTTCATAATCTTGCATACTCTAAACCTATTCATACTCTTGCTTCTCTCCTTCAGAATCTCTACAATTTGATTACATCTGTCCTAGAAGATCAGAATGTGCCAACTGCTTTTACTGTAGTGATGCTGGTTCCTTCATATTTTGCTGATGCTCAGAAGTGAAAATCTGAAACCTTGAAAACGACAAGTAAATATAGGCCAGCTTCAATGCAATCAAAACATCAGTATATGGGGAAGATCATTAGTCTACTGAAGAGTAAAGTCAACTTGTGGAAACTGTTTCTTCCCACTCTGCCTTGATTTAAAATGCATATATTCTCTCTTTTTGCTGCATTAATGTAAGCAAGGTTAAGCTATTTCTCTGCTGCTACCCCGATGAAGGTTTTTTAATGATTAGACAGTAAGACAGGCTGCATGCTTTCACCAACTTTGAACTAAAGAAAGAATCAATACAGCTACTTCACAACCTTTCAATATAAGCATTCACATAGTCATTCACATACATGACACTCAATCAACCACTTCATTTGATACTCAACCACAGCACTAATCACCAGCTTTTTTAATCCCTATTCCCAGTTTAATAATTAGTGATGCTTAGGAGCATCACATAACTTAATGCATAAATTGTAAAGAGCCGGTAATCTAACTATCACAGACCTTCCCTTCCGTCTTGTGTCAGTTGAGGCCAGCATGACAAATAAGCACTCAGCATATGTATCATTGTTCAGTGACACAAACAGCAAGAGGCATATGTCAGCAGCATCTGATTTTCATTACTGCACACACCATTACTCACTTAGTTTGTTGCACTAGCATCTAAGCCCTTAAATTTGCAAACTTGCTCTCTCCACTGTACATTCATCGCTTTTTGCTGTCAGTTTAGCTTTGTTTGGTAATCCTCAGCACTAGCTAATTGCTTAGTCTCTTCACTATCTCTTTCTTCATGCAATGCATTAAACTAAAACGAAACTGCCACCTTTAAATTATTTTTCAGCCTTCACACTTAGTTATCAGCAATACATTAAAATGCTATCTCCAATCTATTCTATTCTATAAAGTTTATTGTTTTAATTAAAATGTTCTCTGTGTTCTCTAAAGGAGATGATTGTTTTCCCCTTGCTGCTCACTTAAATAAAAAGTTTCTAATTATCTATTATGAATTTTTGGAACAAATTCACTTCATTTGACTTACTCCGTCCTAGGGTCATTTCTGTGTATGTACAGCTGAATATGCTTTATCAGTGAATTAGACTTTTCTCCAGTGACAACTCTGGGACATCATTCTCAAGAAGGACTGATCTCATAGTTAAAGTAAAAAACATGAACTATCACAAATAACTTAGCATGGATATAAGAAAGGAAGGCTTTACAATAGAGATATGGATAAACAATGCTTTCATATTACGAAACAAACAACAACAACAAAAGTAGAGCTGATAATGTCAGTCATACTTGTAGGAAATTCTGTATAATCATGGAAACTTCACAAAGAAATGTCCACTCTTAAGGCAAGCTAGTGCATATATTAAAAGGAGGGAAAGGAAAGCGTGCAAAGTTAGCTGAATCTTCTTAGATTAAAAAAGTTGCATATCACATTACATTCGTATCAAATGCAGCAACTTTGAAATTAGGACTAATGCTTACTTTGTTCCCAGAAAAATCCACGTAGGTCTATCCTATCAATAATATAGGAATTATCATATTTTGTAGTCTTTCTTCTGCTCAGCAAAACCAGAAAAAAATAATTGTTATATTTCATATTTAAGCTGACATTTTGTTCAGTGGAATATACTATAAATTACATTTGCAGATGACACATCAACAGAATGTGTCACCAGATGTGCTGGCATGTAAGTGACTCTGATGATTTCTCTCACTGTCTTTTGTCTGGCGCTAGCTTTTGACCAGCTATTCCTGACCCTCAATTGTTGACCAAGGTGAATGAAGAAAAAAGGTGTGATTAGATTTAAAAAGGAATGTTAGTGGCAATCAGAATTATTTAGTTCCTCAATAAGAACTAAGTACCAGAGTGTCTGATAAAAAAAAAAAAAGTGTAGGATGGAAACACCTTTAAGCACTGAAGACTCACATCTTAATTTCCAAAACGACAGATCAAAACCAGCCTGTTGTTCACACAGATGCTTGACTACGCAGTCTTAAAAAAGGAGGGGATTACACATTTGTAGTAAATTAAGAGTCCTTCTGTAATGAAAAGTCAATCAGGATTAACCACATATACTAGCTGCCAGCTGCTGCTGTTTACCATAGAGTTTTATATTTTATCATGTATGTAATTGGAAATTAAAAATCTGAATTTAAAAAGCTCAGATCTCCTTCTGGAGGAAAAAGAAAAAGAAAAAAGAAGAAAAAAGAAAAAAGAAAAAAGAAAAAAAGAAAAAAGAAAAAAGATCCACTTTTCAGTTCTTCCAGTGTATTTAATAACACTGGTAGAAACTCAGGAACATTATGAAACACGATCTCACAAAGAGTGAGGCTACTGCTGCACAGACACCAGACATTGTTTCTACAGTATTTGGAAGTAAAGAGCAGTCAGAAACTACTGCCTTTTAAAATTGCTTCTTTCAAGACATTTTTGCTCCCTTAACAGCACTTAACAGTGCAGAAAAGGGATTCTGGCCCTACAGAACAACAAAAGTGAAGTTTAACACTTATCTTTACAGAGAAAGTCGTAGGTGGAAAAGCAGTCAGTGATGTCATTGAACAATTTACAATACAAAAGATGATAATACCAAAATTAAGAGCAAAAGGAATTTTAACCCCATATGCAGAATCCTGCTCAAACCAAAGCCTTTTTGGGGGAATAGAGTTGATTCTTTCCTCATGTTAGTTTTTTCCTCAGCAGTCTGATGTACAAAATCAGACTTGTATTTAACCAGTGCTGCCATGAAGTGCCAGCACTATACAATACTACATTATCTCAATTTCAGAAATCATTTGACTGAGATCGTTATACACACACTTTCTAATTTCTGGCATTTTTATGGTGTAAGGATCACTGTTCCCTTACAGTGTTGTTCTCTGGCTCGTAAATTTGGACACTTCAGCCTAATGGGGGTTAGTGCATACTTTGCTGGTAGTAATATCATGTTGTTGACCTGTAGAAAGATGGTGACTTTTTACTCAGCTAGAATCCACTTGGAGTCGTTTCTATGTTTTTGGTTGTTTCAAGACTCAGGTTGTAATTTACTACTACAGCCTCTGTAAAATTACGGTTGTACTGTACAAAGATAAGGAAAGTAAAATAATTGGCCATAGTTACCTATGAAGTGAGAAGAGAAATTATTACAGCTAAATAAAGTAAAACGCAAAGCCCCAGAGAAGTCAAGTCAAGCTCAAACAGAACAAGCCTGGCAATTCAGAGAGAGCAAGCCTCATTTCTGAGAACTGGCAAATTTAATAATGAGCCTACATTCTGTTGCTAGCAAACGCATTGACTGAGCTATGGGATCACAGTATGTATGGTCAATGTATGTATGCACTTTCTGTGCAATATTGTCATCTAATGTCTCTAAACAGGCCAGATTTCTAGAGTGGTGTTCACCTTCTGCATCCGTGCCAAGGTTGCACAAGCCGTATTATGTTGTAAAAAAAATAAATAAATTTAAATTAAATAAAAAATGGAAGAGGAAGAGGAAGAGGGAAGTTAAATTTGTATTTCAGTTTTGGAGTAGAACTCCAAAAAATAAGGTCAAAAGAATACAGTTACAGTGGGGAACTGTATGAATAGTTTATATCATGCATGTGGATATAGTAGCAAGATCTGGAAACACGAATGAGTGTGCTTGTGTGAAGCTTTTAAATCCAGCCCCATCAGAGCAATAATCCCTATCTTCAATCTCTTATTTTTATTCCCCAAGGTTACAGCTGTGACACCAAGTATGAGCAAAGTTTTGAACTTCCTTTGGCCTGGTGAACTAAAGCATCCTGCTGTTATGGCTCTATAAGGAACCACTTTTATTATTTGACATGCAATCAAAACTAAATCATCACAGCACACTAAGTTTAAACCCTTTCTAGATATTATCATCATCACAGTACTGATTGAAATCCTGTGGTTTGAAATGACTGAAAAAATAAATAAATAGGGCTGTATTCTGCTAGCATTCAGTTCTTAAACCAGGAGTCCTCAAGTGTGAGCAATGACTTATTTGCAGAACTAAATAATGTACCAGTAGGATCCAAACTTGTTATTACCTAATCAATCTGGATAAAATTAAGTGATGAATTAATACAGCAACTTCATGTTTTTCAAGGACAAGTGAAAATGAAGCAAAACAAAAACCAGCATTTTCTTGGAATTTATCCATTTAGAGAATTATTAGCCAAACTGCTTGCATATTCATCAAATATTTTAATCCTCACTACCACTGCTGAAATACATCTTCTTCAAGTACAATTAGATTTAGCCATTGTTTTGATCATGGAAATATTTTTAAATAAAAGGGAAATAATTAATTCCTTCTCTAGAAAACATCACTCTAAATTGATTTATGAAGTTTCCTATCAGTGCTCAATAAACAACAGGAGTTTTGTGTTTTGTTTTGTTTCTCCTCAGATGATTAAGCATTTTGTTTGAATAAATGAAACATTATATTAAGGCTCTAGAACAGTTTCCTAACTTTAGGCTTGACACTGACATTCTACTTAATTGCCATCGAGAATGATGCTCTCTGAATAATTAGTTCAAATATAATTAAAGAGCAGCCAAAATTCCTTAACGATTACGTTTTCTAAAGCCTTTAAAAAAAAAAAAAAAAAAAAAAAAAAACTGCTCCGTTCCTTCTTCACCACTTCTGCAGTCCCTCATTGCAGCAGGACTCATACAGGTGAGAGAGTCATAGACATCACTCAAACTTGTTTTAATCTTTCTCTTTCACAAATGGTTTTCTTTTGGAATATAAAACACTCCTGATTGTCTACAAACAGATATCATGATTTGGCTGTTATTCACATCCCAATAATTGAAATCCTGTTGTTTCCCATCATTTTCCCTTCCAGAGTCTAAAATACACCTGATTGTCAACCAGGTGTATTTTGATTGTAAAAATATCATGTAGCCGATATTTCCTCTTCCCTGCTCACTTTGGGCCTTTGGTTGGTTAGGTAACTCTTTGGTTGGTTAGCATTTGGATTTGTTTTTTTCTCTAGCCCAACTTATCTCAAGATGTGCAGTGAAGAAGGTTTAGTTCTTGTATCCAAACTTCATTCCCACTACTTACTGAAATTGTTATTAGTGTGACAATACATATTAATTAATAAGATGCCTCTTCTCTACCTTTCATTTTATTTCTGAAAGAGATCATATAATGGAGAAAAATTTGTTTTCTTGGCTACTTATCTGTTCAAGAAATCAACTACATGATCTTTAAAATTACAAGTTTTACTTAATTCATGCTCTAGTCCATTTCACTCCTTGCTGATTTTTTTTTTTGTCTAACATTAGAGCAGAGAAGCTTTCTCATTAGTTTGACTCAGACTGTTGAAACTATTGCTTAACATACCTAGTATTACTAAGCACACCACACACCCAAAATAACTTGCAAAATCTTGTGACCAGTAACGTATCAGACATTAAAAGGACATCATGATGTTATGCTTCACTTTCAAATAAAGATCAGTTCCTACAAATATGGTTCCAGACTTCTGAATTAGTGGTGCTGCAATGAAAATTAATCACATAAAATTAATGTGCAAAGACCAGGTATCTTACCTATTTCTAATTTCATTTTCCATCAGGTGTCCCCTGGAGTTACTCAAGCTTTTGAGACTGAAAGAAACTAAAGGTGGAAGGACAGACAAAGACAGGCATCTTTGTGTTTTAGGTACAATAGAGAGTATGGATTTTTTTGAAATGAGCGGTAGTATAATACCATACCTTGCAACACTGTAGCCATGAATTTGCTCAACAGTGTAGATATACTGGATGATAACTCAGAACATCTGGGTTCACATATCAGCTTAATCATACTTCTACAGCAAAGACACGGATAATTCATCTTCAGCATTCCTCACAGTTCTTACTGTATTTCACGCTAATACTTACTATTTCACATCAGTTTGAAAGGTAAAGACAATGACCAACAAGACAGTTGCACTATGGAAAGAGGCAGCTTTTAATACATAACATGCTTTTTATGCACTCTAACACAGATATAAGGATGAAATATCTACTTCCTAAAATGCTGGCCTTCTTCCCATTGCCATATTACTTATGCATGCACAGGATTTAACATTATTAGAAAGTTACAGGAGAGAGGAACCACAACATCTTAGAAGGCCCAAGGAGTGGTATTTCTAGACTCACGGCCTCACACATTCAACCTATTATAAAATGTTATATTCTTTCGTCACAGGGTCTGTGTGTCTGTCAGCAGAGGATTAGGGCTTGGAAGCCTGCAGTGTGCTGCTTTGGCAGACGAGCAAATGGAGTTTGCATGGCAAACTTTGGCAAATGGAGCTCCGTGTTCTCTTGCTGCTGGATCAGTGAGTTCAAAAGATGTATGTGGCATGCTTTTTCCAGTGACCTCTTCAGACATTGGTTCAACATGTTCAAAGCAACTCTTTGAAGCAGTTAAATACATAGTAAATTGCAGCAGGAGTTCTAAAAAAAAAAAAAAAAAAAAAACCCTGTGGGGCTGATTTTTCAATTAAGAAAAAAATATGATTATATTTATATTAAATAACTGCAAATAAAGAAGTTATAGAAATTTAAATATATTGAGTCCCTAGTGATGCAGTAACAGATTTTTCATCTCGGATGAGGTACTAAGCAAAGCTTTTTTGTCTAATGCATAACCAGCACATCCCAACTTGATCTAGATTTATGACACCAGTTCACTTTTTAGCAGCACAATTTTACAAATAATACAAGATATTATATCCCCTAGTGAGGGCACCAGCAGCCCTCACACAAGAGAAGGACAACTTTGTCAGATACTGGGTCCCTACTCACATCCCCCTTCGACTCCAAAATGCACGGTTCTGGTTCATCATTGAGGCATATTGGCAGATCACATCAGCCTGGGCACCACCATTTTGAACACTTCATTTGTTCTCTGACTGAGAAACATTCACAGACAAGCTTCTACCAGTCTGGCACCTGGAAAGGGAATGTATTCAGCAAATTCAGAAAGTAAATATACACATTTATCAGGATCTATGCTCTTTCCATACAATCATGGGAAACCTAAACCACCAGCTAATTTTAAATGTCATAGTCTGAGAAATATATCATTCAGTATGAAGCACTAGTTATACATAATAATAGTCTAAGCATAGCATAATCAGGACCATTCAGGCAGTTATTTCTGTAGATTGTGTCTACTATACCAATTCCAAAAAAATAATTTTACAGAGATTCTACTATTGGAAATTTTAAACAAAAGTTAGACAAATTTAGAATAAGAAATGTGGCCTTACTGAAATATTATTACAATAATTTTATACAGATGGCTTTTCTAATGATGGATCTATGATAAACAGTGATTAACACAAAGCCATAAATTGATTGTCCTTTAATTGCACCATTTCTAATCAAGCAAAAAAAAATATTACGTTAGTCAAAAGAAATAAATTGTTAAGTTTATCTTTAGAAAAGAGATGTAATATTACATTTAACTATAAAAGCAAACCCCAGTGCACCATTTAAAAAAAAAAAAAAAAAAAAAAAGATCTAGAATTTAAGCTTACAGTCATATCTGTTGCTGTACATTTTTGTTTATGCATTCAGAGGCTGCCTGAAAAACAACAATAATTTACCTCAGATATATATGGATTATTTTGTACCATTCCTCTTGGCCAGATTCTGTTTCTCTTAAAACCAAGCAAAACAAACCAAAACTTGGCAGAAAACAATCCTATAACTCATATTTCAAGCTAATCAGTAAATTTATATGGATTAAAAATCTATATCTTTAGTAGAAAAAACAGGTTCTCTTGTTTTTGTTAAATGAAACATATTCAAGTGGAATAACTGTTGACCTTATCCTTCTTCCTTCATCTCCCTGTTTCATTTTATATGTTGTCCATAAATCCTCATTGCACAGTCAATACAGAAGCACCTAAAGAATGAGTAAATCACTAACCAAATAAGAGGAGGAGAGGTGGAAGCACTGGAGTGATAAACGATGTGGTTGCTATGATGTGGCTGTACCAGAAGTGAAGCACAGTTCAGGACTATCCCATATCACTTTAATCAGCCCCTTCAAAAAAGAAGGAAAAAGTAATCTATTAACTGTTGGTTCTGGTGTTACACATCATGGCAATGTAATCAGCATTTCTGTCTACCACTGATATACTAGGGTAACTGGGGGAAATCTCTTCTTCCTATCAGAAAAGATGAGTAAGATCCTAAGTAAAATGTATGGAAATAAATTCTGTTTCTCCATTGTTGCAAAGGGAAGCTTTCCAATGTTTCAATTTCCACTATCACACTGCAGGACAATGGGATACCTTACAAAAGCAGAACATATACATGTAAGTCATCAGGAGATTTCAAATAGCTCCACAGTTGCTAGTAAAATAAAATACAAAAAAAAAATTTATTCCCTTTCTGTGAGAAAATACTCTGTAGTAATATTCTGAAAACCTTTGCATGGAACATTGATCCCATAAAACTGCAGCCCTTCTGGATATCAGTGCAATCATCACAATGCATTTTAACAGCCAGATTATTTCTATCCGTCTTCTGGATGGATGGCAAAGGGAAGCAGTGCCACAAAGGGAGGTCTCCCTTAACTGCAACATAATATTATGGAAAGGATAGGTGGATAGGAAACAGATATTTTCATGCTTGTTCAAAGTTGAAGTTTCAGAATGTTACAAACACCTTATCTCCAGTTCTTGTTAAACAGCTCTGTATCACATGATATCAAAAGAACTCATTCCTCTTTGCAAAAGACTGCAATGCCTTTTTCACAGAACAGCTTCCCAAAACCAGGCATGGCTACAGAAGAATCACCAGCTGTATTGCTCAAATACGACAACAGAATTGAGGGGTGATTAGGAAGGAATACCATACACATAGCTTCACCTTATAATAGTAAAGTGCAGAATTACAGCACTACCTCAACATGCATCTTTCCCCATCACTTCACTCCCTGTGACATTCTAAGATATAAAGAAAAAAAAAATGTACACACAACATCTTTCTCAAAAAGACTAACTGTACAACTCTTCCCCTCAAACTGTACTAAAGCTTTACAGTGAAATGCTTTAGGGCACATCAAATGACCAGCTGTGTACTTCTGTTTCTTCGAGCACAGATCCTTTCTAGGAAGTCGTCTGAAGATAGAGAAAAATTCTGTGTTACACAAGACTATATAGTTCTGGTAGCAAACCCACAGTATATACTTCTTTGCAACATCACATATACATCTCTTTGCAATATCAGAATACTGTAAAAATAAAGAGAATATCTATAAAGTTACAAAGTAACTTGAACAGAAAACCTCATTTTCTTACATCCCTAGCACCTAGCTTATTTCCAGCCATGAGGAATAAGAATAGGTCAGCTCAAATTAGCAGATACAGTAGTCCCACCTCCATCCAAAAACTGACTTTATTATATGATTTCCCCTCTTGCTGTCACTCCTATCTTAGTCATAGCCCTACTTCTGCAGTACCAGTCTTGTCCAAATATATCTTCACCACACTTCTGTTGCTAAGGGCCTTGCAACAGAATTTATTTGGCTTATTCTGACCCTGAACAGAGAAAAAGATTTTTGAGGGATGAAAAGATTTTATTATCTTCATCTTCAGCTATCCTAATTTCAGCTCTGTAAAAGCCAAACAAAGGGAGCGTCAAGTGATGTTAATTTTGACAAACATGTCCTATCAAGCATTGAATGTACCATCTTTTTTTTTTTTTTTCAAGTGGGATTTCAAGTTTTAAGCTCAATTAAGTTAAGTTGTTTCTTCATAGATTTATCAGCTTTCTAAAAAACTATCTGCCACCTCTGTTTACTGGAGCTATGTGTATTTACTGGGTCCATAAAACAGCACATTTTTAAACCTGCCTCTGGCAACCCGTTTGTTCACATGGATCATGACAACAGGCTCATCCAAGGTTTCTTCCAAGCTTAGTTCTCATTTGAGAAAAACTGTCAAAATATTGAAGTTATGTACCAAATTATATCTCTCAAAAATCTAAAGGTCACATTGTACCATTTTAATGAACTTCTAACCCCAAAGCAAAGAGGAAACAATAAACAGTGGATATGGAGTAATCACAGTTTAATAATGATCCTCAGATGACCATGATCTCAGTACAATGTGATCTCTGTATCACCACAAGTTCATTATAGGTTTGGCACAGGACAGCATGCTGGCACAGCTGACACGGAGATTTTGATTCATTGCCTTTGCTGATACTCCATTAGTTGATCTTACACTGGCATTTCTATCGCAAAATTTTGACATTGTGCAAACAGTTGACTTTTCATCCTGCTGTATAAGTAGTCTGCGCTGTGAACATCATCCTCCATGACATTCTTAACCATTCTGGCTCCGCTTCCCATTCTGCACTGCTACACTTTTATTTTACATCCTCTCTTCAGAAACAGAGGTCTCTAGTAATTCAGAGGTAAATCTGCATTTGCAGAAGCCTTCACTAAAACGAATGCTGCAAATGTGATTTTTTTCTGCTGATAGGAAATTCTTGGACTCTCTGAACTTTCACTGGGCTGAATCCATCTCTGCTGAATCTGTCCCTGTGCAGGGGTCAGAATTCATACACAGCAGTACTTGACAGTGCAAATCAGCACCTCTCACCTCTGAGTTGCTTCATCTCTATACCACATTCTGCCGTGGCTCCAGGAATTTTCCTAAGGCGCTTTCTCCATCAGCATGATATTCAAGCTGACAAAATTCATTGAGTTTTGTGCTCAAGTGCTCTGAGCTGCAAAGGCTGTGGGATCTGACTGACTGAGAAATTCAGCAGCCTGTGAAGAGAAATTGTGCAAAGAAAATGTATATATATAATCTTTTTTTTCATCATTTATAAGTTACATTAGACATTTATCAGAATAAGAGGCAACCCAACCAAAAGTCATTGGTTCAATACAACACAAAAATGGAAGAAGAGGATGCAACACACCAGCTTTTACTAGTGATATGTTCTTCATCTCTCTCCCGCTGACATCCGTGAGATGTAATCCATTAGCTCTTAAAAGTTACGCTGCTCAAAACATTTCCCAAAAATCTTACTGTTGGGCATCTGCATGTCCTTTAGGTGAAAGAGCACCCATTTGAGTGTACCCGTGAGAACACAGACTGAGAGGGGCTCTTTTGAGTTTAATCTAGTCAGCCGTGGTGGGTTACTACTTAACCTGTCTGTCTGCATAGTATTGATTAAAATGACAGAAGAATCACTGCTTCATTGCTCTAGACATTTTAGATTGATACGCATAAGTGCACACTACGTAGTAGCAAAGCTCAGGACACTGCGATATTGAATATTGTTCAAATTCACCTCCTCTCCCTGCTTTTTTTCCAATATACCTCATCGCAATTAAATGTGCCTTGTCTGGTTAATTACTCATGATTATGCCATTGCTAGAAAAAATTAAACATTATAGGGAATTTTCTAATGCAGAAAGCTGTTTCTAAAATACCTCTTCTAATCAAGCAGCAATTATGTTATTCCCTACTAACACCATGAGCATGTTGACCCAGCTAGTCATGTTCTGGCAACCACAAAGAGAAAAAATACATAGCAACAGTGACTACTCCATAGAAACAACAGCTGTAGAACAAAAGGAAAATCCACAGAAAGATTTTAAATGCTCACACTTGGTCATTTCACTGCTTTTGCTTCCATTGTTTCAGCAAAAGGATTCTAGAAAAAAAAAAAAAAAAAAAAAAATTTGAAACAATAAATGCACTGTTTGTTTCAAAAATATTTACAATAAAAGAGAAAAAGCTTCAAATTGTAAGTCCAAATGATAATAAATTGGGAAACTGGCCAAGGACAGGTTGTCTAAAAGAAACAAAGAAGTACAGAGCTCATTACTCATTTGAATTGAGACTGCAAAATAGCAGCCAACACTTCAGGGTGACTAACTACCCAGAAATTAATGAATTTTGAATTAATGCCAATATATGGGGGAGTATCTTTATATATTACTAAGTCTGACTTCCACTTTTTAGCCAACAAATTAATATCCACACACAAGAATCACTGGTACAAAGCCATGGATTGCAATAGAACCCTATAGCTATTGCCATAGTGTCTTCATGTTTCTACGCTCCTACATTGTTGTTTTTGTTTTTTTTTTCCTAACTTCTGCACTAGTTTGTCCCTGTCGTCTTATTCCCTGTTCCCATATCTTAAGCCTCTAAGTCCCCAGTGTGCTCCTGTCCCCTCTTTCCCCTCCTTCCACCTGCTTTTAACTGTACTCTGGATCTTCCTTATGTTGCCTCTTCCATATGCCAATGATGGCTTTACTCCCATACCTTTATTCTTCTCTTTATCAACATTCTCCAGCTGGTAGATTTGTGTGTTCTCCTGCTTGTAGCCAGGACACCCTGCAAGGATGCAGGACCCCAGGGAGATTTGCTTACCATCTGCTCTGAAACCTGTTGTCCCAGAGGCTTCAAGGAGTCAGAAGAAATCACTGTGGATAAAGTGTCCCCAGTCAGCATATTGGAGAAGTCAGAGAAAAGCTAACGACCAGATGATCCATATATACTAAAAACAGCCTTGACAACTTTCTGCATTGCACATGTAAACCACAGTTTCATACTCAAATGTAAAAAATTGGCCAAGTTACCAGCAACTGCAAAAACAGTACCCTGCATGACGATCAAATAAATTTTGCTATCAGCTGGTCTATGGCTTATGCACCTTGTAAGTGGCTTCAGCTGGAAAGAAATGTGTCTAATTGCTGAAGTGCATTCTCAAACAAGGCAGTTGAGAGAATTTGTCAAGCTTAAGACTCACTATGTAACCTGCATTTGGACAAATACCCAGTTTCTAGTCAAACATTCCCTGTCTTCTGTGGTCAACTGCCCTCATTAGCTGTATTTCCTTACAATCACATGCAGTGCTCTTGAAGAAATTTCCGCCTTCTTTTAAGAAAATACAACCTACCTGCTGTTAATAGTGGGGTTTAGTGTATAGCATTCAAGATACCACGTGGCTTAATTCTAGTTAGTGCCTGTTCCAAATGCAAACATTTGCAGAATCACTGCACTAACTTGGACTTCACATCTCTTAATGATACTTTTAATTTTCATTGGAAATAATTAATGAATAATTCTATCTTACAGGTTTTTCTATAGTTGAATTGCCAGTATCGTCAAAATTTCTTGTCAAGCTTCCTGTTTGTTATGCCCCTCAAAGATAAGCCATAATTCAGCTGTATTACATGGATCATATGTTGTGTTTTTACTGATCTAAATGCATATTGCTTGTTTGAATTTTTTTTTAATATCTCCAGAAAATGTAAGATGCATGTTTGCATACAACCTTACCTGTTTTCAAACATATTATGATTAGGAACTTCTCTTTTTAATTTACACTCCAGCATATACCTTTCATTCAGCATGAGTGAATAACCCTTGGTTATATCAAGGGTTCTGTCTTTTCTTTTCCCTAACATAGCAGCATTAAGTCATCCTCTAAGTCTTTTTTTTAAACTGTTACTTTATTTCCTTTAGCATTCTCATAATGTCAATAAAGAAAGGGGAATGACAGGAACATGGAACTCTGACATTTTGCTTTCAAAATGAGATTTCATACTAACCACACTGTATACAAAACAATAATATTACCTAGAGGTTTAAAAGAACAATAACTTCAAGGAATCTTCTCAGGTATTTTTTCTGCTTCCATATTTTTCTTATGAAAATTTTGTTCTTGTATTCAAAGAAATCCATTATATTTTTAATTTCTTCATATTTTTTTTGAATGGTGGTTCTATAAAAATTAAGTTAATAAATTTTTATTACACCAAGAAAGCAAGCTGCAATATACAGTTCTGCCCTAACAAACTAGCATCACAAAAATCTTCTACAGATAATTCAAAGAAGTAACAGCAGAGACCTGAACAATGCTCTTAATTCACCTCAATAAATGGTCTTATGAGCAGAGATACACCTGGAACTCAAAAACCAAGATTTTATTCTACTATTATTTTCCTGTTAAACTAAAAAGGTACAATAAATTTGGAGAGTTCAGGAAGTCAGAACATGCAGCATTTAAGACAAATTTTTGCACAAATAGTGCTAAAGAAATTAAAGAAATTAAAGTTATTAAAAGCCAGTCAAGGCTTTACAGCTTATAAACATCACTAGTTCATCTGCGGTGAGCTTTTTCCTTCTTTTACCCTGTCCCCAAAGCCTACTTCTATAAAGTTACACACTAGAGACCAAGCCAGGGTGCCTCTGACAGCACAAAAACTCTGGGAGAAAATGTCAAGCTGCTCACCTCCAAAAATAAAACACATTTTGTATGGGATATCCCTCTTCATCATGTTCCTGAAACTAAGGACTAAACTGCTTCACAGAATGCATGCTGCCACAACCTGAATGTGTGAGTCCCTTATTGACTCTGTCTCTGAGAAACATCAGTAGCTTGGGTGCCTGGCTTAAGTGAAAACCATTCTCTTGCTTGGGGACACTTCCACTTTCTCTATAATTAATGATATTACCTCTGACACCAAACTGTTTCTATGCATCAAAAGCTGAACAGACATCATGTAGCAATCACACTACACTTGCAGTCTGTTGTTCCTCTTTTCCATTTGCCAGCAAAATCGATTTCAGACTTTTACAATAACTCCTAGAACATTTCTTACAATATGAGAAATGATTTCATATGATGTTCCAAAGTTAACTATGGAAAGATAAAGCAACTGCACCCTTACTACTACTATTCAGGGCACTTGCATCGATGTTAGATTTTCCAAAACTCCCTTACTATTTTCTGAATGGTGTCAACAAATCCCTACCTCCGGTCACAAGAGATGATGTGCTGTGCAGTATTTGAGAGACATGCAAACACAATTGTTAATGGTTTTTATCATTTTAGCATGATAAAATCTTCTTTAAATCTTATGGAGATTGACATGAAGGAGCCTAAAAATGGGTACGTTTGACTTATACAAAGTAAAGGAGCTGCTCCTCATAATGCAATATACTACATATAACCACTTGATCATAAATTTGTTATGTTTAAAGCAGAAAGTGTCTGTACACGAATAAGTATGAGAATTAATTTTTGTCAAAAGCCAACTTAACATGAAAATAGCACATTTCCAAAAAAGCAAGCATGCAGTCAGTTGTGGTGGATTTCAGGATATTTAGAAGTTATTTTTGTATCCTGATTTTGGCTTGGATAATTTTTTTTTCATAGTGGGTGGTAAGTGCTATGTTTTGGATTTAGGATGAAAATAATGATGCTAACATGCTGATGTTTTAGTTGTTGCAGAGCAGTGCTTACACAGAGCCAAGGCCTTTTCTTCTTCTTGTGCTGCCCTGCCAGCAAGGAGGCTGGGTG
The DNA here is from genome assembly GCF_964035555.1 of Netta rufina. Taxonomy (NCBI): domain Eukaryota; kingdom Metazoa; phylum Chordata; class Aves; order Anseriformes; family Anatidae; genus Netta; species Netta rufina. The sequence continues at coordinate 82,055,280 of NC_140124.1, read as the reverse complement.
GCAGGCAATTGTGGCAGGCAAGTTTATTACTTGTTTAATATATATACTTGTTTGCTATTCTTTTAATTCCCTTCTTTTTCTGTCCTATTGTCTTTATCTCAACCTATGCGTTTTATGTGTTGTGTTTTTTTAATTCTCTCCCCCACCCCACTGGGGCAGGGGGAGTGAGTGAATTGTCTGTGTGGTGCTTAGCTGCACCACACAGAGTTAAACCACAACATTTTGGAAAATGATACAGATATTTAATTTTGTATCTGTATTTCTATGCATACTTAAATCCATTCATTTATAAGAATTCCTGCTGGCTTTGTGAGCAACAATTATCTACATATCTAGTCACTGTTTGAGACTTAGAAGACACCTCTTTTGTATTATTGACATAGAGGCTCACACTATTTTTGTGTTCTCAACTCATATAACACCAACTTTTTAATATATAGTTGTTTATTTTTAAGCATATATATATTATTTTGTCAAAAATAAATAATATACTCCTTTTCCCATATATTAAAAAAAAAAAAAAAAAAAAAAAAGTTTAAACCATGCTATCCTTATGAAAAGAGAAAGCCCATATGTTTCTTTACTGAATTATCTCAAAGCAATTATTGCATCCTGAGCTTTCTCAGTCCAAATGTTCCAGATAAGGGAATGGCAAAAGACAAAAATTATCTTTGTTCTGTGTAAATTAGATCATTAACAACGAAGCTTCCATACTTGATACCTTTTAAAAGAAGTCTGTTCCTTTTAACGCAACAGAAGTTAAACACTGCTGTAGTCTGTGAAGCACCATCTTCAAAACTGTCTCTTCAAAAATAAATTTAAAGCTTTAAATACCAGGAATTATGTGAAGGTAATAGTAATTAAATTCTGTGTTTCACTTCTTTAGAGAATGCATCCTCATGAATATTTACGGTAGCTTAACATTAAACAGCAGTTTCACAGACCATATTTAATACTGCATACCCTTAGATTTGGCTAGCTAATTTTTATTGGGACTCTTTCTTGAGCCTCAGAGGTCATTACTTCATGCCTTACAGCATCACACATCTCTAACTCAACATATTTCATCAGACACAGAGGATGAACTTTTCAGCCTCCTCAATAAGCCAATATATATGCTTTTCCACTTAGACAGAGGCTGAATCCATTCCATAAATAAATACAGCAATAAGCTCCACTTTCCACAGACAATTCCCTAAGCTGCTTAGCAATTGCTTCTACATGGATACCAAGAGTCTGGTTTAAAAAATAATGAAGAAAAAAAAAAAAAGAAAAAAAGAAAATGACATTTGAGAGAATGTCATCTACCAAGTATTTCAAAATCTTTTAAAAACATAATGTTCATATGCATAGTGATTTATATATACTGACATGTATGCAACTATGCACCCTACATGTGGATTTTATTTGTGACATTTTGTTGCATATCATGAAGTCCAAACTTCTTGTTCTCCGGGTGCAAGCTATGGCTGGTGCTATGGTAGATCCAGGTAAAGCTGATTTTGTGAAGATTATAGAAAGGTTTTTCTGAACCATTTGGTTCTACTGAGTGGCAAGGCAAGCCTTTGCAAACACCCCTAAGCATACACCAAAATTTGTAAAAGGAATTGGAAATGAAAGGCAAAGTTCTGAGGGAGAGGACAATCTATCAGATAACATTTGTCAAGGAATAAAAGAAAAACGCACTGTTGAGCCCAGTGTTAGCCAGAATGAAGTGTACTCATGGAAGATGACATCTGAATGGCTGGCAAGCACAATTGCCTTGAGTGCAGAGGCAGATACTAACATCTGTGGCAGAAGCTAGCTGAAAGCCACAGAAAATACATCAAGTTTTTAATTAACTAGTGGAATCCATATCCATGCCTTCAGAAGAAACTATGGAACCTGGCAACAGAGTTGAAAAGGAAGAGGAAATTATTTGTGAGTGCAAACCTCTACACTCAACAACTAGGACATTTTAGAAAGTTCACACTTTCAAAAAGTGATCACTTTTCTACCAGCTGCTTTTCTCGTTTGCTGTGTTAAATGCATCACTTAGTCACTCTTCCCTAGACACACAGATGATACATAAAGAAAGCTGTTTGACTATGAAATAAAACTGAGCTAATGGCATAGAAAGCACTGGTTTTCTAGGTTGTGTTACCTTGAACTAAAGCATCTACCTCATATGCTTTAAAATTTCTGCTACATGCATGAAGTTCTTCTTCACACCCTTATTTAAATCTCAGAGAAAAACCTCTTTTTCTGGACGACTTTGCTGACACCTAGTGAGCCACAGCTCCAACAGCTGCAGGCACACAAGCCCCTGGAAAAAGAGAGGTGGTAACAGAGCAGCTGCTCTTTGCATGCCACTTGCAGTGAAATATATTTAAATGGCCAAGTCTGTGATTCAGCAGCAGCTTGAGTCATACATCAACTCACAGAAGACTGTAATACTCATGATGAGATGTGAAAATATGGAAAGATGGTAAAGAGGAGAAAGGGAAAAGAAGCGTGCTGAAAACAAGTAATGGGCAAAGTCATCCCCTCCAGGCCTCAATATTTTTTACAAGGGTGAAAGACTCAAAGAAACCTGCCACTTATTGTGACTTTAATCTTCTCCTTTTTCTGCCTTACTTATTTAACTGGGATATCAGTGCCCATAACTGATAATGGCTCAGTTAATGATAATGGCCCATAACAGTTAATGGCTCCTTTATTGTTTGTTTTTAATGCAAAATATGAACTATAAACAACAGCTTATTAATGTTTCAAACTTAATTCCGATCTAATCCTATCATTACAATTGTATAAACATGACATTTGATCCTTGGCTTAGCCTGGGAGAATGGCAATTTCGCATGAGATTCTTTGCTTCAGCAACGTGGCTTAACATTGCCTAGGAAACAGCACCAGCTACATGACATGGCATTTTCTGGTGTTGAGGAATTCTGCAACTTATGGCAGATGCAAAACTAACATTCTAAAAAAATCACTCTCTCTTTTAAACAGAAATTGAACAGCAGCATCAAAGTGCTGACAATCTGTGATAACAATGATAAGTAAGACAGATTTTTTCTTTTCTGATAATGGACCTAAGAGGTCATGATCATTAGTCTTGCATAAAAAAAGGGAGAACAGATAGTGCTACCTACTGCCAGATGAGACAGTCTTTTGAGAGCTGCTGGTCAGAAATTTTTAGGTTTCCCTAAAAGTACTTACTAAGTGGCTTTCTGAAATCAACTGTTTAACTAGCTAAAATATTGTAAAACGAACACATTTCTGGGTGCTTAACAACATCTGTGCAGAGAGAGCTGTGTTACTCTAAGCTTTCAAGTACACCAAGCTAGGGTAATTGAATTTAACCTCACTGATATAAGTCACCAAAACAAACATTACATCCTTCACAGTTCCATAAACAGCAGGGATGCTGATGATTTTATAGGCTGAGTATGAGTAATAAACAGTAGAGAACACAATTCTGTTAGGAAATGTGCCTATGGAGAGCACTTTTCTTACAACACTCACAGCAGTAGATGTGCTTCTCTTCTCAGACACAGCTGAAGCTGTCCACAGTGGCACCAAGACAGTCCCTGCTACCTCCCTTCCAGATCAGCCTGATATCTCAGCTACGGTACTTCAGCCAGTCAGAAGTACCATTTGCATGCATCTTGCATGCAAATGGGATGCACAGTCACTTCCTTGCTTTCTCCAAGGCACAATACTCAAAGTAGGTATCTCCAGATAGAGAAGAGACTGCATTTTAAAAATGCTCTGGGATTCTCACCTTAAGTCTGCTGTTCTGGCTGCTGAACCTCTAAGACTAGAAAGCAGATTAGGTAGAAAATACTTATAATCATGTCTGAAATTGGTATTTTATGCATGCAAATTTATCAGTTGTCAATGACAGATAAAACCATTCAGATGAAACATCAGTTTTGTGGTGGTGTTTTGTTTTTTGTTTGTTTGTTTTTTTGCTTGTTTGTTTTTACATAATCTTGCCTTGCAGCTATATTAGAAATAATACATTTGACCATTTAGACCAAGATCTTAAAGCCATAATGCTTAAACTGTTTTCTGAAAGTTGCAATTAGTTGTCTAGAATTGTACTATGCACTTTATTGCTTGCCTACATTTAATTGTGATTTATTGAACCTTTTGACTTATTGGTCAGACACTGTCACATGTTTCGCCTTTACTTGTGAGAACTTCCAGACTCCAATTCCATTACACAACTCAATAAAACCTCTGTCATATAAAGTCAACTTAAAACATTCATTTTTTGCACAAATATATTGTTATTTTAATTAAAAGTATTCTTTTACTTAGAAATTTGTTATGGAAAACAAACTTTCCTTAGCTTATTTCATAAATGAGTGTTTTTAATTCAATAGTATACTTTCTACTTAGAGCAGTCACACATGATCTTCTGTAATTAAAAAAAAATGGAAAAGATCTCTTTGCCTTTCTTCTATCATGCATAAGACAGCACTTTAGGTAAATTCATTCTCAGCACTTTTCCTGTACTAAACAAATTTCTCTTTAATAGTTTTCTCCTTCCAGCAATCACCATGAAAACAGAGTCTGTAGATGATTACAAAGACAAATAGCTTTTAATTTCTATTAAAGGAAACTCATTTGGATTTGTATTAATCTAACATAAATTTAAAACATAAAATATCTTTATGTCATTTTATAACTACAGATATTAAATAATATTGGTTAATGCCAAGATTGAGCACATAGAAGCATCAAATCAGATGAACACCTCACTTAGACAAGCTGTACCATACCTAGAATTTTAGTATTTTTTTTTTACAAGTTTAGTATTTTTCATATGTCATTTCCATGGCCTGAGCCACAGAAGATTATTGAAAAAAGAGGAACATTTAATACGTCATTCACTAAACTGTGTATTAACTGTAATAAATCTATCTAAAATTATTAGCCACTTCTACTTGTACCCTTTATAACAATAATTATGGGGTTTAAATACTTTAATCAAGGAAATAAAATATTCCCACTGAAAATAAATAAATAAAGGAAGTCAGAAGAGAAAGAGGGCAAGCAAGACTATTTTATCAAATAAGTTCAGGAACAGAGCTGCTTTTATTTCAAAAGCTTCCACCCCTGAGCCTTAACCTTATTTAGATGAATGGCAGAAAATGCTCTGTTCTCAGTACCCATTTCGATTGTCTTGATCCCTCCTCAGATCTCTCTTATCTCCACTTAATGCAAGGAACAATCTCTTCTTAAGAAAAAGTACAAAGATGTTTTTTTATTGACTGTCCCAGTGCCACAGTGTGCCATGTAAAACCTACAAGATGCAAGATACAGTAACAGACCAAAGCTCTGAATTGTCTAATTATAAAGACATTTGTACTGTTCCTACACTTTTCACTGTCAGCACATTTTGCAAATACCAATACCAAAAATTTAATCTCTGAAATATATCTGATTTCCATACTCCCAATGCACAGGTGCTAGAAAAGGAAACAAAACCAGTGTGATTAAATAGTGAGAACTGCATCCAGAGTCCAGATGCCCCCTGGTCCACAATATAAGCTGTGAAATCCTGCCACTTTCTTTATACCCATAGGCACTGTGAATCTACAACACAATCAAGTCATCATGATAATTTAGAATGGTCACAGAATCACAGAGTGTTCTCAAAGGTTTGATAAAATATCTGAAAAGACAATGTCTGAAACTTTCCTATATAGTGTGTGAGAAAAACAGAAGCACGCTATATAGGTCTAATACTCAACATCCGCGTACACGTGATACCACAGCTAACATCCATGGTTACAAGTAATAGATCTAGAGAACATTTACCCTAAAATAAAAATAATTTAATAAATAAAACGTACAATAAAATGTTGAGGTGATTCCGATCCCCTCTACTTTCTAACATGACTCTCCCTTGCATTCTTATGAGCCGTTTTTTGTTTTTTTTTCTTTTTAAAGACAAGAACTCATTCTACACAATGTAAAAGCAACCTGCTCATGAAGTACTATTCTGAGAACATCTCTGGTTGTACTCAACTGCATACACCAAACATAAAACACCAAATGATATTGGTGGATGATATTGGATGATATTTCCAGGGTCTGATTTTCCATCTGGTAATTTTAGTATTATAGAGACCAGAAACCACTGCATATCCAGTGCAAACAACTAGCTCTTGGAGGAATATTATTTCCTTTTTTTATTTTTTTATTTGTTTATTGTAATCGAATTAAGGGAGAAAAGATTCACCCAAATTTGCTTAAAAACTCAACTCATTATGCAATTTCTCATTCACTGTGTAGGGATCAAGCACAATTTTTATTATGCTGATACAAGAGTGTAACACCAAAATCAGTTGATTGAATTTTTGCAATTCAAAGACAGTACTTTTCTTCATAAAGATTTCATTTCCATGTTTTGCTGTACATCCTCCTTTTGTGAAATTTCTCCTATTATGCATATATCATGTATTTCTTAATTGGCTTCTTACTTTATCCAAGTAGCAAACATACTGAACTTCAAATATAATTCACTTGAGACCTCTTGCTTTGGAAGAATAAAGAATAGCTTTATTTGTCCTCTGTAAGTAAGGATTACTATACAGAATTTGGTGACCAAAATAGGAAAACATCGAATGTAAAGTGATTTTTTATCCTTAGCAAGAATTATTTCTTTGTTGGCTCACTTTTTCTATCACTCAAAAATGATAGAATATCTTCAAAATACTTAGAATGAAAACTCAACATGTCATTGCCTACTCTAATATATACTTTTGAGCTTGATTATTCCACAACACAGTGTCAAGAAGAAATGTGAAGCAACTTATTTTGTGCGTGAAACGAATTGAGCATCTTTTTTTTGAAGGCACAGTCTTCATTTTGACTGCAATAATTTATTTATTGTCTGCATCTTTTCTTCAAAACATCTCAATTGAAACAATATTGATTTATGTAAGTTAGTACAAAGGAATTGATTTTTGCAAATAATAGCTAAAAAAGGGAGATGTATTAAACACATTTTATTTTACGCAGCTTCTAGTCCAGGTTTGCACATCCACTCTTGCCACAATCACATACAGAGATAGCAGGTTTCATCATCATTCAGCATTTATTTTCTAAGTATGTATTGATCAGATTAGCAAGAAAAAAGAAAGACTACTTATAGTGCCCTTACCAAACTAATCTACTATTACTATACCGGCATCACAGATCACTCAGAGCAAGCAAGATAGATTTATGAGCTGTTTCAACCTAAATACAGGGAAGCATTATGTGACATACGATTTAGTAAGGCTAATTGAAAAGAAAGGCTAATTGAAAAGATATTCTAGCTTACTTTTTTCTCAAGGAAAAAAAAAAAAACAAACATTTTATATTCAAGTTATGGAAGTTGGGCAGGATGGTGGTGCTCTGAGTGAAGAGCTACGTATACTAACTGCAGTTCTTGTAGTGGTTTAATAGAGAAACTGCAAACTGAAAGTTATTAGCAGCAAATGCATGCAAAAACACTGTCTTGCAAGTTACAGTACCTTCTATTAGACCATGCTAAGTATTTTTCTTTCAGGTAGTTTCCTGGCTCTTCTTTTTTGTCCAAAGTTTCTTGACCTCAGATAACACCTGCTTTTCTTGCCAAAGTAGAATGTCTCATATCCTCCAACAGCAAAAACTGAAATAGCTACTACAGTTCTCAGAGTGATTACAGCAGAAATAATGGCTTCACTAAAAAGTTGAGAGTTAAAAGTTGTTACCCATTTCAAATAATAAATATTTAAAATGTAAAATAAACTTGAAATAAAAATATTTAATACATATTCCTCTTCTCACTCTTTCTTCTTTCAGCTTTCTCAGTGTTGGTTCTTCTTGTTATTGTTCTCTGTTTTGAAAATATCTTTTTTTAAAAGATATGATATGCACATAAATACAAATTTCTATTCCTACCTATGTGCAGATTTCACAGGCAAATTCAGATTGGCAACTTGTATTCACTGGTTAGTTTAAAAGCCCAGATTTTAATTTTCCTTTTACTGTATTCATACACAAACACACATACACTGTCACTCATGATGGATTTTTTAACTTTAAGCTTTTATAAGAACAAAGGGTAAAGAAAAAACTTGTATAGGAGTTAGAAATTTTTAAGAAAAAGCATATTGTAGACTGAAAGAAGATGCCAGATGCTCCAGTAAACTGTACATCAAGTAGATTTTAAGATCCATAAAGAACTATGTCATTTTTCTTCATCTATTTAATAGAGTTTTTATTTTACACAACTGATGAGCTATGTCTCATATGAATCTAACTCTGCAGTGTTTTTTCCTAAGCCTTATATATGTTCCAGAATCCTTTGGATATTTGTACACATATATCATGCTTATGCAATGCAAACATGATGTTAAAACATGATTGATAAAAATAAGAATGTTGTATATGAGCACTAGTCAAGCTCCATTTCAAGATTCATTAAGAAGCAACATTGCATGTTCAGCTCCAGCTAGTTAGAACAGGATAATTTTCCAAGCAAGGAAAGGAAAATAAAATAATAATAATAAAAATCAAAAGAATTTAATGAATGGCAATTCAGAATGAGATACTTTCTCTATAATCCAGTTAGTACATAGAATTTAATAATGTACTTTTAAATATATATATATATTTGTAATGATGACTACACTTTTACTATAAAGATGGAACTGTATTGCCCACTGTGATAAAAATTTCTTTTCTTTCTTCCTTATAATCTCTGAAAGTGGAACCCTTCAAATTCCATGTATGGATTTGACATAAAATTGAAAACAGCTTCTCCATTGCTGCGTTTATGTATGACGGATGCACCAGAAATACTTTCTCTTTCTGCTTCCTCTTAGAATTATACAGTCACAGAATGGTTTGGGTTGGAAGCGACTTTAAAGATCGTCCAGTTCCAACCCCCCTGCCATAGACAGGGATACCTCCCACTAGACCAGGTGGCCAAGGCCCCATCAAACCTAGCCGTAAACACTTCCAGGGATGGGACATCCACAACTTCTCTGGGCAACTTGTTCCAGTGCCTCACCGCCCTCTGTACAAAGAATTTCTTCTTAACATCTCTAACATCTAAACTAAATCTCTCTTCTTTTAGTTTAATAGAATCTTCTACAGTAGTTTTTATCGTGAATGACTAGAGGCTCACTCTAAGGTACATGACTTATTTGACTCAAAAAGAAAAAAAAAAAAAAAGACTTTTTGACTTTTTGATGACTACAAAAGTGTACTTGATTTGCAAAGCCAACAGTGTTCAACTAAGTAGAGGTATTAAAATTTCTCTCTGAAGATAGACTCCCACGTGGACTTAGCTAGCTGAAGTGCAAAAAGACTTCAGCACATAAGTAGAAAAGGATAAAGAAAAAAGAACAATATATAAAATCACAACATTGCAAAAATATAGCAGAAACAAAGATAAAGCTAAACAACTAATAACCTTGATGAAGGTTACACATTTGGTGTAACAGCACACAAAAAAAAAAAAAAAGAGGAAGCAACATCATTTTTATGGAACGATTTTCTTCCTCTCCATTATTTATTTATAGGTCATGAATTGGATATTAAAGAATTCTGGCAGCTGTCAAATGCTTGCTTTCCTATGTAATACAATGATATTGTTTTCCAAGTGATGGAACAGATGCAACATTGTTCCAGTCTTACCTTCCTTATTTAGAGAGCAAGCCACCTAGAAGACAGAAGATAATCTTTGAACATCATCATGAAGTATATTAACTAATATGAATTATCAACTCGTCTTAGCTTTCCATAGGCAAAATAAATAAATAAATAAATAAATAAAATAAAGATATGTGTTTAGCTGCTTGAAGCCCTGATACAACCATAATTAACCACTGAAAAGTAACAGTGTTCAAATCAATCTTTATTCAGGATAAAATAAAGTACACATTAGTGAGATAGGAACTCTAAATATTTATCATGAAAACCAAGACTTCAAAGGTAGTGCTTGAATCTATTTGTCAAATGTATTATTATTCTAAGATTTAGCCTTTATAAGCCTATTGTATAGGTTTATTGAGAAAAAAATATTGTAATGGCCACAATGGTGTCTATGACATAGAAAATACATTTTTATAAAACAATCTATCATATAGCTAGCTACGTCAATGCTAATATTTAAAATCAGAAAAGAATTAGTAAACCTTTTTCAGCATTATTTGACATCACACAGAAGTGCTACCCCACGCAATACCCAGTGCTCTGGAGGCTGAAGGGTTCTAAGATCCATGGCAGCAATGTAATTCAGATCTGTTCGAACAGTCTTTTTGTACACCGGACATGAATATAAACATGGATCCTTTGAAGCTGAGAAGACAGAAAAGACATTTAAAAAAATAAATAAATAATGAAACTGGGGTATGAAAACGGGGCCTTAAAAGATTGGGCACAAGGCAAACATAAAACTGAATCAAAGTTCAATAGCACACATTTCTCCATCACCACCTAAAAAAAAAATCATACTTGATTCTCACACTGTTCATTATTGTGCTATTGCCAGATGAAGGTAATATTGCAATCCTTGAAATTCCTGGAGGCTTAGAATTTAATGTCAGCCCCCAGGAACTAGATGTAGCAAGAAATGTAAATGGATGCTCTAGCTTGTTTAGCATAATTATTAGTTCAACCTGTCCACTGAGCAGTGGCTTAAAAATATATTATTAATATGTCAAAATAACAATATGCCCTACTCATGGAAAAACACTGAACTATACATTTTGAAATTCAGACAGAATTTCAGAATATAAATCAACATTTTCACTAAAGAATCAGAAAAATAGTCTAGTCTTAATATTTCAGTGTTCATTATTTGGCATATTGGCTGCTTTCACAGTCATTATGTCTCTTATAAAAGATTAGCTACAGAAAACCCTGATAAAATATCATGTAAGCAGACTTTGCTTCTGGAGGTGGAACACTTTAAATGGAAACTTCCAGATTTACATTCAACATTGGATATTCCTATCCTATTGCACTATTCAATGTTATTTCCTATTTTATTCAAACACACACGTGTAATAATAATCCAAATCACACATTTCCATAAAACAGTATTTTTATTGTTCTTTAACTCCCTAATTTTCTTTCAGTTCTTATAGCCCTTTTCTTTCTCAAAGACCAAAACATTTTCCATCGCTTCTTGCCACCGCTTGCTGCCTCTGTTAACTCAAGCATAGCCTTGTCCAGGAAAAAAGGAGTGTATTTTTATGTATATACAGCACATATACAACATATATGTTATATGAATACCATAAATAACTTATGTGTGTGATATACATGTTTATATATATAATGTTGTAAATATATGTGTATACATACATTTATGGATATAAAAAAAACTTGTATATTGCAGTGGATTTTGGTGTGGGGGTTTAGGTTTCAAAGCTTATGTATGGTTTTATATTTTGATTCAACCACCTCATCAGTTTAGGAGTGGCATTCTGCAAATATCCAGGTTTATGATATATAAACTTCTGTTATATAAGCTATCATGGCAAGTGTATACCTAGCACTTCAAAATACCAATGAGAAAATAGACTAACTCACTTAAGAGCCACACACTACCCATATACTTTTTGAGAAAAGTAAGCAACAGTATTTTCAGAGTTGTGTATTAAGAACATTACTAGCATCTACATTAGTGTTAAAATACAGTATGTATTTGCACCAGCAATTATGGCTTCTAATTGCAGCGAAAGACTGAATGTGAGCATGTTTGTCACAAGGCAGAGAACAGTTCATCTGTAATGGGTTTTAAAAAGTTATTAACACCATTAAGAACAGAACATAGAGACCTATCTAAATATTAGGGGAAGAAATGCCCATTATTGATTATCAAGGAAGGCCACTAGCTCATTTTATATAGAAGACTGAGAAGCCTGTCCTGTTGAAAAAGATTCTGTATGTATACATGAATAGAGAAAGCCTGATGAAATCCCTGAAGCTCAAGAGACTTTCATGCAGCTGAAAAAAAAAAAAAAAGTTACATTAAAGTCTATCAAATTAATGTCCTTTACAATTCAGTTACGTACTGTTGTTCTCTGCATATATCCTTATAACTGGCATCATCTCGAAGAGCACCTTGGGTTTAGATTCAGTCAGTCTCATGTTTCTTCTGTCCCAGCTAGCTCCTTCCAAATACAGCCCATACACATAGACACCTTCCATAGGAGGGCTTGTGATATCATCTTTCATCCACTTAGTGACCTCGTTGCACAGCACAACACTGTCCAGAGCCCATCCTTTGTTAGCCCTTGTTATTTCCTGCCCAAAACAGATGAAGATCTGGAGGTTACGTTTTTACATATTCGGAGAACCATATTTTTCCAAGCATTTATTATATTATATATTTATATTTATTATATATATATTTATATTTGTACGGTCATAATTTACCCTCTCAAATTTAACTTTTTATACTATACATGTCTACAGCATTAGCCTTCTCTCTAAGCCAACAATGGGATGGTACTACAAGGCTTCCAGTACTTTATCTGCTGTATTTGATTTTTATTTTAATTTATTTTTATTTATTATTTTAATCTTTTTATTATATACAGTATGTTACAACAATACAGTAACACAACCAATGAATGCTGTTGTTGGCTCTTGTGAACATGAAAATTTCACAGCTTTCAGGAAATAAGAAACCATTGTGATAAGTAAAACATTTACAATGAAAAAAAGCAAAATGCATGTTTTGCTGCACGTTTTCTGGGATTGCCTACCTTTTCTTGTAATAATGGTATTCATTAATTTTATTCTTAATAGTGAGAGGGAGCTCACTCAGCTCTAAAACTACTTAAAGTGACTGTCAAAAAAAAAAAAAAAAAAAAAAAAAAAACACTTGGAGATGGATGTGTTCAAGAGTCAACACATATTTCAAATTTAGTCAGTTAATTACAGCACCCGACAACACTTGCCCAACTGTCTTGCCCTATTCCTTATTATTTCCTGCTGTTAAGTTATGTCACACCTAAGTTTTATCCCAGTTTATTAAACTTTTTTTCAAGACCTTTGTTTGAAGTAACTGGAATTCATTTTGAAGTTAATGTTTACCCCATACTGCATTTAATTAGCTGCTTTAAAAGAGCAGAAGAGTTAAAGTTCAATTATCATTGTAGCTGTTCATTTTTCTCATTTCTATTTATTTCACGGTAGAGCTCAAGAGCAGAGCCCAGACAGACACTTTGTTGTTTACCTGTGACCTTTATGTTGTTATGTACCTCTCGTTCTCTACTAGGGAAGCAGAAAAGTTCAGAAGATTCCACTTGTTTCAGATACTACTAATAAATCCTTTCCACAGGTTTGGGTGCAAGATACTTAGGACTGTTTATTCAAGAAAAGTATTTTGTTACACAATTCCAAGGTTATATGGCTGTGCTTTTAGTAGATCACCCACTGAAACTTCAGTTAGATATCCAAAGATTACACTACCCAGATTTGAGAGAGAGACAAGGTTTCCCTTTTCTGTAAGCCTTCGTTCTGTCTCCTCCAAAAGTTAGCTTTTGTCTGAGCTCCCATTGCATTCCTACCTGAGTATTCTTTCCCAGTATGACAGAATTATCATCTCCAATGTATGTCCCAGTATGCTGATCAGCATAGATATTTATTGTCTGCTTTTAAAGGAAAAGTAACTCTGGGAGAGAACTGAACACAGAACAAAAGGAAGGGGAAAAAAAGAAAAAGAAAAAAAAAAAAAAGAAAGAAAAGTAGTTCATGGCTGTAACACCTCTTTTCAGGAATGTCTGAATAGCAACACAATAATGAGACATTACTTCTCCACTATACCTTAATAATGTTGTAAGGTAGCCCTCATAGGCCTAGGATCAAAGTAGTGAAACAAAAATTAACATACTAGTGCTTGATAATGAAAAAGTACATGTGCTGGAAGACCACTTCACTCAGTAAGTCATAATCAGTTATGCGGTCATATATCTTCATTGTTGCTAAGATGGAGCCATGTGCATAACTCAGCATCCATCACACCAATATACATTTCAAAAGTATATCTAGGAATAGGCAGAGTGAGGCTTTGAATACTGTTTACCTGTCTCATTGCAGTTAAAAATCCTTGAGGATTAAAAAATCCTGTCATCCAGAAGCAGTTTGGTCGTCTTTCAAAAATCCAACTGTAAAATTGGTGGTTTCTTTCTAGAAGTTCAGTAAACCAGAAACCAAGTGTACTGGAAGCCCAAGATGCCTAAAAATAATAAAATGTGTATTCAGTTTTTAATCTTGTTCAACAGTTTTAAAACATCATATTCATGTCAATTAAAAGTAATTCATCAGTACACAAGGTAATAAGAGTAAAGCATGTTTAAAGCTCATTTTTTATACATTAGCTTTTAGCCTGATAGTTGCCTCACACTGAAACCTGAAGCAAATTCTTGTTCTGTTCAAATTCATTGCTACCATTCCATTCAGATATGCTTAATGCTCCCTGTGGTAATTGTCTATTTTATGATGTTTTCACAAAATTAGATAGCTGTTTGAACTAGGAAGAAATATTGTCTACATGTCTTTCTAAAGTCAGGGTCATTGCTTCAAGATAATAGGATTTCTGCCAAAACTATTCAGCTTTTTCTGAAAAAAAAAAAAAATGTTAAGGAAAATTGAAATTATACTATGGAAATATTTATGACGTTTTTTTCTTTGAATGGTCGTATCATACTTATTTTGTGAAGCATCCATTATGGTCTGTTTTGTACCATGAAAATACTTTGTTAATAAAAAACAAAGCAAAACAAACCTCTCTACATTTATTTCCATCAGCTGACATTAACAGCTTTCATTATCCCTGAAAACAATTTGTATTTCTGATTTGTAAGTGAAAGACTGGAATAATTGAATTACTTTCTTTAAATCAAAGAGAGCTGTCAGATTTCAGCCCATGGATTCAGTACAAATGTAATAAAATGAAATCTTTAAATTAAAAAAGTTAATTGCCTTCAAAAGAATTAACTGGGTGACTGGTTTATGTTTTTAAATATAATCAAGTATCTCATTAAAATACATAAGCGAAAGAGTTCTTTGGTTACCCAAATAGCTGAATAATTCATAGAGCAATTCTATCTGAAGTTGGAGAAGTGGGGAGGACAGTACCTACGTTGCTCTGAGCACATCTATATGTTTTTATCATCTCTATTAGAGCTGTCCAGTGAGTAGGAATTTCTCAATATACGAAAAGAAATTAAAAAAAAAAAAAATCCTAAGCAGCTGAATAGCTTAATAAAACCCAATGCCATTTCTATCCATTAGACAGTTTCCCACTCTTTTCTCTGAGAAACATATTTCATTTTACTCTAAATTAGTGTATAATTATTACTGAAATATTTAATTTTACCCCTATTTGGAAATAACATCACCAGGACATACAGCCTAGCACAATGCTAGAATATGAAAACATTTAGGATTTGATGAGACTGTTGTAGTTACCACACCACTATCAACCATACCATGACCAAAAAAAATGACATAATCAATATTTTGCAAGTCTTCAGAAGTGCCGGAAAGATGGTTAAGGGATGTGAGCATCTATCATATGCAGACTGGCTGAGAGAGCTGGGATTGTTTAACATGCAGAAGAGAAGGCTCAGGGGAGATATTATCAATGCTCATACCATGTGTGGGGAGAATGATGGTGGATCCAGAGCCTTCAGAGTGAAAGGACAAAAGGCACAAGATGAAACATGGGAAATTCTATTTAAGCTTAAGAAATCAGTTCTTTTTTTTTCCTTCTTTACAGTGAGGGTGGTTGAATACCAGAACACAGATTTCCGAGAATGGTTTTAGGCTCTAGTCTTGGAGAGTCCTGTGACACCCGCTTTAGTTGACCTCACTTTACGTGGGGTTGGACTAGACTATCTCCAGAGGTCCCTTCCATCTTCTACTATTCTGTGATTCTGTGACTACAAGTCCTAGTTTCAAAGAATAGCACCAAAATGGCCCACTAGTGTGGGTGCTGTTTTTGAAAATCTATCACTGCATTTAAAGTTATTCTGTTCTCTCTAGCCTTCTAACCTGCCAGTACACATAGTCTATTAAAATGGGAAATATATGCATCTGCCACACCCATTTCTATTTTTATAAATGAAAGAAGACTTGTTTTGACTGTTCTTATTTTAGCCCAAATTCTACCCCAGCAGTCACACTGTGTCCTGGTTAACACGGACACTTATGTTTAAAAAAGTATTTACTGTCTGTCTAGAAGTTTAATCTAACTCTAAAAAAATAATAATAAATAAATACTTATTTTTTCTAACAAAACAAGGGATGCACACCTACTTTTGTCCAGCTAGCAGGAATTCTTCCATCATACATGCAGTCTAAAGCATCCCTCAGATTTTCACTCATAACAATTGTTCCATCGATGGCAAGTTTTAGATCAGTCAGAGTGCTTCTCACTAATGAAATAACTCTCTGCATTTGTTCAATCTCCTGTCGTAAAAATATGTTCATAGGCTGAAAAGGTCCCATGTTCTTTAGTTTCTCTTTTACCTGTAAGTAGAAAAACATAGACCCTTCAACAGAAATAAAAGCCAAAGCTGGATTTATGTCGAGATTAGGCACCAATACAATTTTTACGCTATATTACTTTAACTAAGTGGTCAGTTAAGGGGTCAGTTTGGCATAACCCTCAAGTTCTCTGCAACACAAACATAGGATTTTGTTCCAAGTGAATTCTACAATGCTGAGACTGCCTCTATTTTTAGTCTAAGTCATGATTTAGTATATATATAACTCTACGAGCTAAAGTCATTTAAAAAGCCATTTAAAAGTGTAAAGTTAACAATTTAACAACAACTGTAGGGACATAACTAGAAATTTTGTAATCTATATAGCTCTATTTGTGCCAAAGATCAAAAAATTATCTATCATACCATATATTAGTATATCATGTATACTGAGTTATATATATAGTATCAACCCTCTTAGAAATACATGTAACATTTCTAAGCTTATCAGGATTTTGCTACACATTTGTTCTAAAACAACTACCAAAATGAGGACTTTAAGTAATTTTCAACAAGTGAAAAACTTTAGTACTGCTCATTCACTGTTATTGATACAAACTGAATTTCATTTAGAGGGGAAATGAAATTTGAGACAGATCAGGATCAAAGCTGATCTTCCAAAATAGATCTACTGCAAACTTAATAGAGACAAATGTACCTATACAACAACAGTATGCAATATATGCCTTTATTAATCCACATATTTATTCTTGAAGATGCTAGGTAGAAGTTGAAGAGAGATGGACTAAGAACTACCAGGAGATTTAGCCCATCACTAAAGTAATACCGTTCTGAGAAGCTGAAAAAATTGCAGTTCTTTGCAGATTTCAGACTTCTGGTTCAGCACATATGGTCTTTTGGAAAGTCATAAAACTCAGGCTTCTAGGAAGACTCTAGGTCAGAAACTTCAGCAAGTACAAACATTTGAAAGACTGCTAGATAGATAGTATTCAAAATTCTGATACATAACTAATCTGTTCAGATAAACTACATTATCATAATTATGTCATTTTGGGGGAAAGAAGGCTATGAAACTCAAAATGGGCTACAGAAAACACAAAGCAACAGACATAAGACATGAGTATCTGAAAAGAGTCTATACTCAAAAACTTATTACTGTAGAAAAAGAAAAAGAAGAGTGTCAGACTGTACAAATCTCTTCGCTCCTTTCTCACAGTTCAGTATCCTAGCAGGAAAATTTAGGGGTTCATAAGGTACTTAGCTCTCTATTAGGTCTTTGTGCTAACTTCCATTAAAGAGTAATCAAAATGTCAGATGACTAAGGATAGGAAGATAGATCTTCCTCAATAAGGAGATGGCAGGATTTAATCAGTAAAACATCTTATTGCCTAAATGAGCAGGTGGAAAGTTTGGGAATCTGTTAAAGCTAGCCCTTGCATAAAACACAGGTATGATATTTTTTCCGATGATGTATTGCAATGATTCATATCTATTTCATAACAAAACTACTGCAAATGCTTTACTAGTGTCATAATCAAACCTTCTTGCTTTTATGCTTTTGTAGATAAACACAAAAGTTCAGCATCCTCTGATATGGGAAACATTGGAACGATACCTATTTTACAAGCACTTTCCTGTCATTTATGTTCGTAACCAGCTTTATTTGGTACGAAATATGTCAGTATCCTAAAATTCTGGGGTACTAAAGTACAACTTAGACGCAGAAACAATACTTTTTCAAATACTCAGCTAAATTGTAGTCCTGAGGATGGGGACAGAGTACAGTCAATTCGTGTGTCCATGTATCTTGTCATCAGTAAGTGTTTTCTAACTTTTTAAGAAATATCTCATTTCTAGAAACATCCCATCTTCCACATAAAAAGAAGTTAGTATTTCAGAAAAGAAATGACTGTGAGGCATCAAGTGGCCATTACAAATAACATTACATGGGCTACTACGTGTTAATATGAATTAATATGAGATACCAACACTAGGTTTGAGACAATGAAAGCTTTTCAAGCTTTTCAAGCTTTTTGGCATTCGTTTCACTGAAGAAAATCATTCCCTACCATTGGAAATTAAAACAACCTAAAAGTATGTTCAGGTTGTAAGCTGACTCCCATGGTAATACGCATATTAAAGCGGTAATACATTTAGAAGCATAACTACATTTGTAGCACCACCTCAGTTTTCTACTACAATGTCAACAAGCTTGTCTGAAAAACTGATGACCTCCCCTAACCTCCGTAGTGCAAATGACAACTTAAGCATTAAGTAGTTTAATATTTTGAAAAAGCTCTTATATAAGCCCTTCAGCATACACCTAGTGACTTCATTATAGATGTTAAGAGTTTGGTCAGGCCACTTTATGTTTTTGAAGTATTTTTTGTATAAATTAATTCAGATACAATTTTTAAAAATATATACTTTTTTTTTTTTTTTTTAATCCATACAAAGCAAGAAAGAGCAAATGTCTTTGACAGAATTTCAATCACTCACTTCAAATGGTACATAATCATCAGGAAGCTTTTCTAGCATATCATCAGCCAGTCTGGCTACAATTGCCTCCCTGGTTTCACCTCCTCCACCAGAGCTGTCTTTAGGCTGAATACAGAGGATGATATCCAATACATCTTTGGAAAGCTTACTTTGGTAAGTGATATCAGCATTGGGGTGCAAACCAAATACCTCTGGTGTGTCATAAGCAGGAAGGCTCTACATAGTGAAACATAAAAAGAGCACAATTTGAGATAGATTTATATGCTAATTATTTTTAAAAATAACAAACAAACAATCTTACATGGTTAAGTAAGTAGCTGGATCTCTTCACACAGTCTTACTGCAAATAACTTTCTGCGAGTTATTTGTCATGTCATGGCCCAAGTCACACCAAAGTTAATAAATTTAGTTTTTACCTTCATACATTATTCCAATAGTCAACTTGTTCTCTCATATGTCTATGTTCTTTGTTTTTGTGAGGTTGTACCCAATAGCTGGACTCCATTCTGTACACTCTTTAATAACTTAAATTATCCCTTAACTTATCCCTTCAGCTACATCCCTCAAGTAAATCACATGAAAAAGAAAAGGGCACTGACGTGATAATAATGATAACTAGTACTGTCACTAAAAAATACACATTGTTAAAAAGCAATAAAGAGTCTGTGAAGAAGAGACAAAACACATACTCAGAAGAAAAGACAAAATTCAGGAACAAAGAAACTTGTGAGAAACTTAAGTGAATTATGTTTTTTCCCCTGTTGAGAAGCTTTCATTTACCAACCTGTATGTACTGAAGATATTGATCAACCATAGTACATTTGGGTATGCTGTATCCTTTGTAGAAGCAGAATTCTTGGCTGAATGTATTTTCACTGAACCAAACCTTTACAAAGGTGTTCATCAGCCTTTTGTCATAGTCATCTGTCACACGGCCACCATACTGAATCTCACCTATCATGTAACAAACAGTACTCCAGGAGATCCCCTGAAACCAAACAGAAAAAAGTGACTTCAGCTAATCCTCTTCTCACTTATATCTTATACCTTATATCTTCCTTAGTAAGAACATCTGATATACAAAGTCCTGTAACCCTGTCCCTTTTGAAAGCAAGTTATTTTCTTACCACTCTTGTGTTAATATAACACTGTATTCCCAGAACAACTTCAAGGATTTCTCAAAATATAATTCATTGGCAACTAATTAAAGAGGCTTATTCTGGCATCTGAGCAAGAGTGATACAGCTACATTCCAATCACACTTTCAACTTCACTTAAAATGCTAACTGCGAAGTGATCTGCCACATATCTCTCTCTGTACAACTGTCCAAATGAAAGTGAGGACTGTATGTAAGAAATCCTACATAGTCAGTAAAGGCAACTGTCCATGTCTTTATGCAGCCAAGACAGCTTGGAGCATACTGATTTAAACAAAATATTAAAAAAAAAAAAAAAAAAAAAAACAGTGGTCCATTTTTAACTATCAGACATAATTAGCTTTGAAATGAAGGTCTATACTTCTAAGGTTTATACTTCCGAAGTTTTAGGGTGAGAAGGCCTGGAACATTGGTTTTGGTTTGTTTTAACGTATGGGTTAATCCAGAAATTCTGCATGCACAAGATTGATTAAAAGTCTAATTTAAACATGCTGGTCTACAGACATGCATACTTGGAATACTGACTGTTTGTGGAAAATAAATAATAATTTAAAATCACATTTGTGTTTCAGTTATTAGGAACTATGTATATATATGCTGCTATTGGAAAGTTTTATAACCTTAATCCACCTTCCCCAGAAATGTTAATTACCTTCTTGGCATCCACACCATCTAAGTGGTTTTGAATGAATTGCACAGTGGCGTTGAAATCAGCTTGGTTAAACTCATAGGGTATATTCCAACCCAGAGATCCAAACTTGCGTCTTTCTTGAATAGTGGAGTGTAGAAAAGCTACAGCATACAACATTGGTTTCCATTGTACCATGTCAGTGACGTCTAGTAAATCCTGGCTGACACCTATTGATTATAAGTGGGCTTTATAAGAAACACAGCAGCAGTATTTTCAAAAGTACTTCAAATCAGTACTAAAACATCAGTCCTAGAGATATTTATTTGACTACCTACCTCTGCCTAGAGGCAATTACTGTCCTACAAAATGTTCTGTGCTGGAGACAGTTCATAGCAGTATCCCAAATTAAGAGAGTAAACTTCAGAAAATGAGCAAACAACTTGCTAATAGTTCACTTTGCATTGGGTTGCTTTTTTCTAAATACTCTTTGACTACAGACCTTTGTTGAATGCAGTGTAAAGGACATTTAATAGCCAACAAAGATTAATATGTTGCTTTTCTGCCAAATACACGAGGAGATTAACAATTTAAATATTTAGAACTGAGATAGTAGAAGACAATATTTGAGAAAAGAAAAAGCATTTCCATGTTCTGCTGTCTAATTAGCTCTGGAATCAGAACTTCAGCAGATTTCTTCCTTTTAACTTTCATAACTTTTAGCTCAAGCAAAGAATCAAGATGTGTCCTTGCATTATCATAGTCAGTTCCTCATAGTTACTTCCACCCATTACCAGTGGCTACTGAGCAACTACACAATAACTACAAAGACTCCAAAAAAAACCAAACAAAATATAATTTTGAATTATTATCACTCTAGCACTTACCACTATATGTTCTCTTTAGTCCAGCTCTGAGCCCTTGTGGTGGCTCATTGGTAAACTTAATACACATTTGAAGAAGCGTGATGGGGAACTGTTTGTGAATTTCAGTTGTCATCCACAGTCGAAAGCCTTCATGGACAGTCTCTGTCTCTGTTACAGTGTCCATCAACTCACCCAAAAAGTCAAGTCCAAGGTGGCAGTTTTGCAGAAGTGCCCAACCTCCCTAGTTTAAAACAGCAGAATATAATGTTATGGATAGCGTTTGCATACTGAAAGCACTAAAATCAATCTTTGTTTACGATAGGTAGGTAAAGAACACAACCAATGTACCTAAACTATAGCAAAAGATAGTATAAATAGTGTTAAGTGCTTATAAGAATTGTTAAAGGAATAAATCCTCCACAGTTTTGCACCACAGACCCACCAAATCATAACCAAGGCCTTAACCATTTGTTTTCATGTACACTTCATGTACAAATGGAGACCAGTATCCAAAGCAATGGTAGATATACAAGGTACTTTTTCTCCAAGAGAAGGCTCATGTGAGCTAAGCTGTGGGAAGCTCATTCTGGAGTTGTTATCTTGTGTGATTTTATCATTTAAATGAGAGGTTCTTATTTGTCCAATCTGGTCTTGTCAAGTAGTCCCTACATTTAAAACATATCTGGGTGTCACTATAACACTGAGAAATAACAGAACTCTTGACTTTCTAGATGAACCTATGATTTCATTGATCATGAGTAAAGAAACTCAGAAGTATAAAGTAACTCAGAAGCTACACAGACAGAACAAACTGCTCTTTAGCAGCTTGCTAAACATGGTTCCTCAAAAGGGTCATAGGTTTGGGAAAAACAAATACGCATCATCTTAATAAACTGGTATCAAACAATTTATATCAAAACATTCCCATATGAATTACTGTACCTCATACAGATGTCTCACATACCTGTTCATTAATAGGGTATGTTAGACAGTGAGGGAAAGTAACTATGTTTCTTTTAATTAAACAAAAGGAGCTCTTTATCTTTGGAACATGTTTCTTCTCATCTGATCTGCTAATTAGATTTTAATGTGAAGTTGTCAAATGCGAATTGGAGGCAAAAGTCATAGGAAAACTGGTTATACAGACTGGGAAGAAGCATGTATCTCAGAAGCACAAGAAGCTTAATCTGTTCATGTCAGTTGTACTATCATCTAATGGGCAAAGTTCACTGAATGAGAACATGTTAGCATTTGTTTCTGATATAGGTAATTTTATTCTTTAATTCTACCATTTTTCAGTTGTAAAAAAGCCTGTCTTATCAGATTGTCCATCCCTGTTCAAAATGTACATTACAGCAATACAAGCTATTTTGCTATACAGCCTTATTTTTCCCAATGTTATGTAATTATCAATTACACTTGGATATATCATACTTATACTATATTACACTTCCAATTATACTTCAAATTCATCTTCATTTAACAAAACAGGTTTGTATTGCTAAAAATACAAGAAACTAAAAAAAAAATGTTGTGAGATGCTTGCTGAAGAACTTTAAAAATTCATGCAATCCAAATAATTGAGCTATTCAGATATGTTCATCAGTCAACAACCTACAGCAAAAACTATTTCCTCTGAAAAACAGCCGTGTCAGCACAACATCAAAAAGTTTATTATATTCAATTTAATAAATGTGAAAAGACAGTTCTATTGTTTAGGACATGTATTTATGCAAATAAAGACAGGTTCTTCCATCAGCATTAGCTGCCCAACAAACATCTTTATTTCATGACAGAGTTTTAATTTATAAATGTTCAAAAAAAAAAAAAAAAAACAAAAATGTGTCTCTTACATGAGCCATTGTCTGATGTAGAAGTTTACGAGCATGGACTTCTTGCCCCTGGCCCATGGAAACATAACGTGTCTCCACCTTCAGCCTTTTTCCCAAAGCAATGATTAAGTCTGTAGGATCAGAACCCATGGAAAGAAAGCATATGAGAGGAGTACGTGGATCTGACTCTTCCCATGTCTTCTCCAAGTCCAAGATGACTCCTTCTGCATATTTCTCCCCCATAGTGTCAACAATGTATTTTCTTGCCTGTATTAAAAAAAAAAAAAAAAAAGTAAATCTTAACATACCTTGTAATTACTAAATATAATTTTCTGCCCAGTGTAAATACAGCCAATATGTAAGCTGAAGAGCAAAGGCTGCTAAAATTTACATTAGCCTTTGCCTATATAAAATGTATAAAATATTAAATGTCGTGTTATATAAATTTAATGGCCGAAATAAAAACATACGACAAACTGTTTATATGTTAACATACTACACAGCCTTTGAAGGTGTTATTGCTTACAGCTTTACAAGACCAGTCAAAGCTTATAAATTATTCTACTACATATGGCTGCATGCATTGTTACAAATATTATATATATTACATATAACACCTACATATATTACAGGATAATAAAAACAATAATCCTGCTAAATAGAATAGTTTTAATAATTTGAAAATATTATCTTAGGGGGAAAAAACAAGGAAAGGATATAAGATGTTTCAAAGTCATTAGGTCCTTACCACCTTTATGCTTAAACAAATAATTAGTCAATATTAATAATGATGAAAAAAAAAAAACCTGTCGCTACATGAAAGACCCAGAGAAGCAGGTGAAGACCATCTCTGTTATACCGTGGAGTACAACTCCCTGAAGCAACCACAATGTAGTTTTCATCGTGTCTTAACCTTGCACCTTGAAAGAGAACCAACACAAGGGAGCGGGCCTTGTATAGGCAGTGCCTGCACCTGAAATAAGGGGGGTGGAGAGGATAGAAGACCACCATGAACCCAGAGAACTACCCCAGACTCATTTCTCTATCATTCCCCAATATGAATCATGCATACCTGGGAAAGGGTGGTCCAAGACTCCTGAACCTGCACAGAAGCAGGGACTAAGCTTTAAAAACCCTGACTCTAGAGCATCTGGATGTGCACCCACCAACTGAGAACCTGAAGAGGACAAGTCAACGCAGGACCCATGGGTGGTTATGTATCTCTCTATCTCTCTCTCCCTATATTTCTGGTTTTTGGTGGTTTTTTTTTTTTGGAATGCATGTGCTTTTGACAAGTCTCTAATAATGCCTCAGCAAATTATCAGTAGAAGTTTAACCTTGCTAAAACCCTGAAAGACTCATGGTCTTGCCCTCCAACCCAGAGATTCAAACAAATCTCCACCCCAGCTGAGCAGAATGAGACATATGCCTTATTTATACACTGGAAAAAAAAAAAAAAAGAAAAAAAAGATTATCATTCCTTATTAGTAAGAAATTTAAAAGGATCTTTCAAACAGTCTGAGATATTTTTTTGTGTATTCTTAACCAATAGATTGCTTCTATCGTAGAGTAATCTCACAATTGATATCTTTGGGATACTTCTCAGAAAAAAGATATTCAGCATTTAGCATTTGATTAACTATCAGTTATCATAAAACATCATAAGATGAAAGGTTAACAAAACATTAACAAAACTGAGGACCTGATTTTGCTTGTTCAATTTCATATACATTTTACACATCTGAGATATTCATTACACAGTACCATTTAACCTTTTACTGACTGCAGTTATGCCAATAAATGCCAAGACCTTCTCTGAATCCAGTCACAATGTCTAAAGTTTTGCATCCATAACATGAAAACCACACTATTAGTGATTTATTCTGACTTCAGTAAATTGCCAGATATCATACTGAAATTGCATAAATGTATTATTTTGCACTGGAGAAACACAAAGACTAAAAATAGGCTCCTACAATTTCATTTTTCTTAAAAATAAGTCTTACCATTTTATTAAGATTTAATTTTTTACTTCTCTCTTTCTAAATAGATGGTTTTAAATTAAAAATTTTGAACAGACATAATTATAGATTTTTCTAAGGTTGGTCTTACAGTTGTTCCATTCAAGAAATGATTCCACAATTAAATTATTTTTATGTTTTGTTTTTCCTCAAGCAACCAAGTAATGAAAAGACTTCACTGCAGTCTAATATGAGGATTAATTTGATTGCAAGAACAGTCAAAAATACCATCTGAACTAATAAGGCAGAACTGGATAAACACATAAGTTTCCATACAAAATCCCATCTTCATAATATCTGTGACTAATGCTCATTCAATATATTGGAATCATTTTGCTAACACATGTAAAATATGATAGACTGTCTATCTGAGAAGAACTTCAGAAAATTCACTGAAAAGGTCCATAAGAAAAATGCTTTTATCATGAAATTAAAATGTACTAAACTGCAATACTTTGATTATTATTCTTTCAACACCTGGATAAATTATGTGATGACATATATGTACCTGAGCTATGGTCCTGTCAGGGCACCAAGATCTGATAAGAAGAAGATGTCTGAAGCAGTCCAGGGATTGATCATAGCCACAAGGAACTGGTTCTTCTTCGGGATTCTCATTATCAAACCAGACTTTCCATTCTTTCTCTGCTCTGGAAATCTGCAGTTATACCATCAAAGGAGTAAATCTCAATAAACACACAAGTCACAATTCAACTGCAACAAACTCAGAAACTATTAATGTTTATATTAATTAATATTTCTATTAATATTAAACTATTAATACATTCACAAGCATTTGTTTATCAGTGTTACTACACAGGTTAGCAAGGGTATTAAGAAAAGAGACGATAAGCCTTCAGATTTTAAGCACAAAATTGTACAATGCAATAACGCCCTCAAGTACTCATATTCAGGAAAGATGGACTACTACTAATTATTCTCCATTACTAATGTAATAGCATAGCAAGGTCAGAACACACATAGCTAGGCTGTTAGCTTTTGGAACACTATGTACATATCTGCTCCTCACAGTACAGATGGTACTCTTCATGTATAACAAATGCAATTTACTTACTCCATTTTACCATACACTTAAGTGTTCAGTAAGGTTATTCATGTGAGTGTTGAATTTACTGAGCACTCATTCCCTCATTCTTACTGCATATAATCATTGAAATATTGGAACAAACTTGATAAAATATGTGTAAGAAAGCACAACAGGGATGCAAGAAAGTCTAACAACCTTAAGGAAGTAGTCAAATTCCATTACGCGAATTGGATAATGTCAAGTTGTATGCCAGTCTAAAAGCAGTATAATTGTAGTGTGTGAAAGTTTCTACTTTCTTCTCATTTTACTGTGTTGTTTTCATTGGTGGTGGTTGTTGGTTGTTGTTGTTGTGTGTTTTGTGGTTGTTGTTGTGTTTTTTTTTAATTCTTTTTATACAGATTGCTAAGCAGTCAGGGCCAAAACTGACTATTTTGGGGCTACCATTTCCATTCATAAAATAAACCAGTTTCTCATTCCATGTCTTGATCTTGATCCTTGTCATTATCAAATAATCACCTTCAAAGAAAAGAGATTCCTTTTAAAAAGCTGTTGCTTACTTGGTCAAGAATATCTGAAAATTGGCTAAGTTTACTGAGCTCCACCAAGTTCAGCCAAGTCATATCCAGGATCCATTTAGCAGGCTTGGGAGGACAAGCTTTAAGGTCCAGAGAAGCACCACCTGAAAGAAAATGGGAATTAGCTATAATCAGAATTCTCAGAGACATCCCCCCCAGCCCAAAAAAAAAAAAAAAAAAAAAAAGCTAGATACCACATGACTAGAAAGTCTTACCAGTTTGGAGAAACGCATTATCATATAGGATAGTCATAAAGAAATTTCTGAGTAGGTAACATGTAAAATTTATTTTCAAATCTTATTTTTCATCCCACTTTAAAGCATAACATTTAAAAATCTATATCATCTTCCCACCACATGCTAAGCCTATATTTAATGTAAAAGAATAAGCTTGAGTTTATGAAGAAAGAAGTTATGAAGCTGAATTTCCATTTTTTCTTCAAATTTTTATTGTTGTAGATAATGTAATAATTTATTTAGTATGTGCATTTGCCTTCCTTGGAATTCTACTTAAACTAAAAGAAAGCAAAAACAAAATAAAAATAAAACACAGGCTACAAGAATCAAGATTTTTAACCACCTCTAAGTTAAAACATCTTTGGTGAAGTACAGTTTGCAGTTTGGTTTGTTTACATTAGATTTGTTCATGTACCTTCACCTTAATCTTTGTTCTTCTTTGAGGATTTATGTAACTGTTTCTTTATGCAATATGCCTGAAAATAAGTGTTCATTGAGAAATGCACATTTTCGAAATGATTTTCTAAAGATTCAACTTGGAAAAATTAATTATAACCCATAAGTAATTGTTGCCTAGAAAATTAAGCATATTTTGGAAGATTTTGGAACACCGATATACAGCAGCTCCAAGCTATTCAGTGCAGATACAGTGTTCACATGCAGAGATTAATGCCATAAGCTTGTCATGTTCAGCTAAAAGTCTGATATTCTTCTAAACTGCTAGCATCATTTTCTTTTTCTTTCCACTCTTGTCTGTCTTCAATTACCAATAAACTAAAAGCTGTAAAAGTGTAAAAAGTTTTTACAGTCAAAACACATACGTGGTGGTATTTGAACAGTAGACATAAATATCAACTGAAAGGATACTTAGCAATTTTCCTTTTAAATTGCCACAATTCTCAAAGCTAAACTTATTAAAATTCAATGTGCTTCTATAAATTAGAACTACTATATGATGTTGTGTGTCACCAGAACAGAATGATAAGCATGCATTCTTTCACTTGACTGACTTCTCATGTTCAAAAGCAAGCAATAGCTTGGCTAAGAGACATGACCACAGCTCACAAATTTTCTTCAATAATGTACGTGCTCTATTTAAAACCATTCTGTAGTTCAAACCTTTTATAAGGGTCAGAAATTCTTCATGCTTCACTCTGTTTCTTTGTATATCAATCTTCAAAGTAAGTAATAATGTGAAAAGAAATTTGTGCTCCTCATAAAGTCCTCGGGCTGTATATTTGAACACTTCATATGTCATATGTTCAATAATATTAGTAATCCTCTTGCTAGTTATGGGGCTCTTGGTAGACCTGTTGGAAGAAAGGTAGGTAGTTGAATGTCAATTTGCAGGTCTTATTAAAGAGAATGCTATGTAAAAGACAAAAAGACAGAGCTCAGAATTCTGAAATATCTGAGAGCAAGCTAGCAACAACTTTCAGACTGAAAGAGCAACAACAAAAAATCCTTTCCTATTCCACATAGCTGGAAATCAACACAGTATAATGCTTTTTAATTACCTAGTACCCAATTTTAAGGATTGTAAGTACAATTGAAGATTCATTGCCTTGGTTACTAACAGGTAAAGGCCTATGGGTTTTTAAATTGACAATTCCTGTCAAGATTGTAACTGGCAAAACTTTTCTTTCTGATATTAGATTACAACAAATCTTTACTGTACTACAACCACCCCCAGGACTGGATATGTATAGATGACACTTCTGCTTAGCCAAATTACCTGGCTAGGGAGTGGTCAAAAAGCCCCAAAAACTGCCGAAGTGAAGTCTGATACATCACATTGACCATGCTCATCTCAGTAATGAGGAAGTATAAGATGCTACCTCTTGTTGCAACTGAAGGATATAAAACAAGACTGTGTTCAAAGCAGAAATGCAAAGTAGAAAACTTTAAATCTTTACAGCAAACACATTGAGTTTGAGAACATATACTAATCAAAGGTCTTTGAGTTGTTCCATTCTTTACTGTCCAAAAATAATTAAAATGTTAATTTAATCTTCATTTATGCATTAGCAAGAAAAAAAAAAAAATCTTTTTGCAATTCTGAGTATATTTGGAAAGCAACTAGATGGTATATTGAAATATTCAGTTCATCAGTAGACCATATAAAAACTATGACAGTTTGAAGTACTGTCTGAGTATCCAAACAAATTTCTCTTACCAACTTTTACAAGAGTTATATAAAAACCAAATGGATTATATTGATTTAACTTACTTTCAGCAGCCATTCAATTTTAAATACAAATATTTTATAAAATCTGCAGTTCTTTCTGCTACATTAACTGTACAATTTCCTAAAATGCGTGTATAACACAATTCCAGAGAGGACCTTCTTTCACTTTTTTCACATGGCTTCACTTGTCAGTTTAAAAGCCAAAAGATTGATGAAACATGTAGACTATAACTTAAGGGTCTGTGACAGAATAAGTAAAACATTCACCAAAACAGATTCAAACTATTTACCATTATATTGCTTCCTAAAATAGAGACATTTTGAACCCAATCATACAGTTACCTAAATACCCTAAAGACTCACTGAGAGTACATAAAAACTGTCAACATTTTAACAGCTGAGAAGTAGCAACCAAACCTTCTCAAGCTTCTTTCTCCGGTAGACTAGATAGACACTTACCCTCCTGCATGGAGCAGTGGGAAGTCTAGGGAGAAAATAGATCATTCCATTTTATAAATTTCACATGAAATACAACATTGATTATTTTGTCCATCACAGCTTAACACACCATTTCCTAGATACTTTTTACTTACAGGAAAATGTATATGCTTCCCATCCACTACAGCCCTCCTGATTTCATCCTATCATTTCTCTTACTCTAGATATTGTCCTTTTAACTGTATTCTCCAGTCATGTGCTTTTCATCACTATCTCACACTCACCAGGTCTGTACTCTTCACGGGCTGAGTTGATCTGTACCTCTGTTTCAGCGGAAGTTTGCAGTTTCTGTGTTACCTCCTCAGCAGTCTTTTTAGTCTTACTCAGTACAATTATTAAACTCTCATCATCTGCCAGAGAACCTTTAGTGCTTGTAAGTCGGAACAAAAGGTTATCTTCCAGCTCTTTCATCCTCCTTTTGTTTAAAGTCACATCTTCCATAAGATCTGTTCTTTCTTTCTCTAATTCCTGTTGGGATACATGGTAATATTTGGAAAACAGAAAAGCAATCAAAAGCAAAATATAACAAGGTATTTAGTTTTAAAAGTACTTATCCTACCGAAACAGTGTAGGTCAAGGTAACTGCACTGATTTGCAGAAAGAATTCCAGTGGTATTTCTGACAGTAGGTCTACTGTCAGGTTTCCAAACCTTCTATGTAAGTACGTGTTAACAAATTGTTTCAGCAAATACTATAGAGAATGCTGATATCATGTCCTAATAGAACTAGAAGTCCAAAAAATTAATTGCTTTTCTTCTCTGTTTCAGACAAAGACAGGGGCAAATACCATTCCAAGGACAGGTTTAGATTTAACTTAACTAATGTTTTCTTCATTTATGCCCTGTTTTCCAATCACCATATTGAAAATATATTCTGTTTAACAACGAGCATCTTTAGTCAGCTAATCAAGCATCAAAGCTTTCAAGCTTTCAAGAAGCTTTCAAGAAGCTAAAATACTCCTCCATTGGACAGGGATAACTTTAGGCTATCACTAAAATCTTTCATTGTTTAAGAAAAGAAAGCATATAGAACTCAAATTTAGTTCTTTATCGATAGTTATTTAGTTGATTATTTTTAGTAATACAAGCTATGTGGTTTATATAATTACTTTGTTTCCCAGAAGTCACGTATAAAAGATAGATAAATGCTGATTAACAGATTTACATAAAAATGAAAAGAATTGCTGCTTAAAATACTCAGAAAAAATAAGTTGTTCAGATATACAATGTCTTTCAATTTATTCTTCTATTTCTCATAAAATTCAAAGAATTTTTAAAAACATTACAAATCCCTCAAAAAGAAAAATACACCATTGAAACAATATATATGTTTCAATACAGTGAGCAAAAAGGATGAAAAAAAGTGAAAGGAAGGGTTAACAGTCTTTCAGGAGATGAGGATAATATGAATCTTTTTCTGGGTATCAATAATAAGTGAAACGGATGATAGATATATTAGCTATGTCTACACAAGTACTCCTGCACCGTTTACAAAGCTGTCACTGGTTGAAGTTAAGCTGATAGTGCAATGAAGCTGTCTGATAGAATGTAAGTCTTCATAGAATGAGCATGGTTTCTCTCATGAGTTCCATGGACTGATCAGAGAAATGCAACTACTAAACATTAACAAGACTACTTCAGCCATTACACTGGAAAATCTTACATGGAAGGGGAAGAAAAAAATAAAATAGCTCAATAGCTGCCACAATCACATTCCTCTCCAGTGAAGGTAAACTGGAACTGTTGCCAAATTTTAGCAAATACAGTCACAGATACACAGTATCATAGATGCGTAGTGTGGTTTTTGACCTCAACAGTGGTCCACCTTATATTTAAGGAATAAAGTAACCAATAGTAGATGCAGAACTGCTGGTGGCACGCTTACTGGCATTGTCATCCTGAACTTTGACTTGCTTAATTAATGAATCTGCAGTGTCAGATTAGTTAGTCAGACCATATCTCCTTGCAGCAAGGAAGTAACTAAATCCTTTGCACCAGGTTACATTGCCATGAGTTCCACAGTGTCTAGCCAGAAGAATATCAGTTTCTATTTCATGACATTATACCTCGGTGAGGCAGGAAAAATAGAGTATGGTATGGTTGCAAGAGTAAAGACAGACAGAAACTTCTGGTTGACTGAGTTTTCTTCTGTCCCAGCTTTTAAACCATCTTAAACAGGTTATATTAACAACAGTCACAATAGAGAGACAGAAAATTACTCTGCAATATGGGAAGTAAGAGTAATAAATTGAAATGAAAGTGAAATCTTCTACAGGTAAATATAAGACACACAGTCAGGAGAAAAATATAATTATTTTTTTACCTGTTTCTCTGTGAGAATGACTCTTCCTAAGAGCTGATTTTCAAGACCCTTCATGGTTACGGTAAAGTCAATGATGGAGGTTCGAGCATTAATTTCAGGAGAGTAACCTGGATTTGGCAGTTTTGTGGTAATGTAAAGTCTGAAGCCATTCATCACATCTACTTCTTTATCACCAACCTTCACCTTAAGAAAAGTAAGAAAAAGACATTAGGTGACAGTGCACACTCTTGGAGGTACTACATGTAGAAACAAAGTTTACATCTTTCTGTTCAAAAGCATAAACATCCAGGTAAAAATTACATGTCTGATGCAAAGAACTTGTTGAAAATATCCATGGAACAGTTTAACTGATGTGTTCACAGATTCTTTGAATTCCAGTTACTTTTCATCATTGCATCCCCTAAATGAAAAACATTACACCGGGCAAACAGAGATCTTGGTACCTTCTTCACTTAAAATTGTCATAAACAAAGGGATAACAAAGACTATATATTAATTATATGTGAGTTTAAATTTAACCCCTTTTTAATTTCGTATTAGCATTGATCAAATTTAAAACATTTTAATCTTTTGGAGGCATATATTTAATAAAAGTTATTCTGTTGAGGACAGGTAGAAGGCAGTTTCCATTTGTTTGTTCATTTGTTTCGTTTTTACCTTATTGGTGGAACCTGATTTAATGAAATTTCTTTCCAAAATATTATCTAGTGCTGGGTCAAGCTCTTCTCCAACATCTTCTATCAAAAGAGGTCTTCCCAGAGAAAGACTGTCTTCTAAGTGATTTCTGAAATACTTGTGATTCAAAGAAGTGATCTAAAAATACAAACTATATGTTATGTAAAAATACAAACCTATATGTTATGTTTCACCCAGTAACCAAACCTAATGCTTTTCTTATATTCAAAGATTATTTCATTTTATTCAGATAAACTACTGACAAGAAAAATGGTCCTACAGCTAAATTATGGCAATGATTGTGACTACAAGAGATAAGCATCAGGGTATTATATTCTCAGATGTCACTGAATGCAAACTGCTAGTTTTCGACTACAAGAGTAGGAGTAAGACAACACTAAGCACATAAAGTTTTGATAACTTATGAGTGCAACTAGACAATAAATTCACGGGAACCTTTTATCAACATCAGTTTTATCCTGAATAACTTACCCAAGTCAAACCACAGCAAGGCAGATCCCAAGATTAGGGCTTTTTCCTCAAAAATTAGTGTTTTATATATTGAATAAGACATTAAATAGTCTTTGCTTTAAAAAGTTATTCTTAGTACAATTGTGACTAACTTTTCTACACATACACAAAGCACATTCAACTTACGTTGTTTATAACTCTAAAATTAAAGTCTAATCATCATTTTATTTTTGTTTTTTTTTTAATATGACTAGCTAGGCAACCATTACAAGGGTTCCACGCTGACAGAGGAATCAATATGAAGGACAAACATTTCCTAAGAGCCAATTTATTATCATCCTTCAAACTCCTCTACCCTTTTTAGGGATACCTTCAAAAAACATGTTTTGTTGGTGGAATTATTATTGCAGCAAACAAACACTTTCTTCCTTGTACTTTCCTGTTTGAATTGATTTTGTGTATCTTGCCTCAAACAATATGTTGGGGCAATTCTGTATTCACTATATATTTGCTGAATATTTAGCAACTGACATCCATACTAAGACAACACAAATTATTAATAATTTCTGATTATGAGAAAATAATAATATCATGTCATGCATCCTTTCTTAAACATGTATATGAACTTGTACTAATCATTTGTTTTCTCTGTTTATACTATTCTGCAAATATGCTTCAGCCTGTATCAGACATTACACATTGAGGTTGGACTCCAGTAGTTTATGTTTCTTTCAAACAAATTCTTTTAAAAAAGTGGGCTACTGGTATTAATAAGCTTCAAATGTACATTTTTCATATCTAGTCAAATCTCCAATCTACCTATATACATATACATTTTATTTTTATAAAAACTGCTTGCTAATTGTTATCTGAATCATAGATATTTTTGTTTGTTTGTTTTGTTAGCTAAGAGTTTCTAGGGACTATGAAAGCACCAGAATTCCTGTTACCTGGAGTTCGTTTCTGACTTCCTTATTCTTAAGCCAAATTTTACCCTGTGCCTGTGGATCAATTAATAAAGGATAACGAGATGCTTTAGTGGCAATTATTCCATTCTGTATGGATAAGTCATCATTTGGTAATCCTTGCAGGTTCCATTCACTGACAGTAGGAGCATCAGTCAACATTTCAATCAGGTTCAGGTTGGTACTAAAGGGGATTTTCCGGGCTTTCATTTCCTTTTGCCAGTCATTTAATAGCAGACTGCGAAACTCTTCATTGAAAGGACCAGAGTAGGACAGAA
Source organism: Netta rufina (assembly GCF_964035555.1). Lineage (NCBI taxonomy): Eukaryota > Metazoa > Chordata > Aves > Anseriformes > Anatidae > Netta > Netta rufina. Next base: position 82,020,519 of record NC_140124.1, on the reverse strand, counting down.
AAGCTGTAGCCAACAGTACATCACCTTAAAAGAAAAAGAAAGAAAACAAACATTATGACTTCACAAATTTTATTCATGATAGAGACACTTCCTTCTTGATTTGTTATGTTTTTGATGGTAACTGGAAGAATGCCCTTTGGCTGATAAAGATGATAAATGAGCTTTTTTCTCCAAATTCATTGCATAGTAAAGCAATGCTACATTTCACTAGATGTCATGTTTACCTTACCCTTACAGAGCAACTCTAGGAATCAAGAGGAGAAAAAGTTAAAGTAATACACTGAGTTAGGTTTACATTTCAAGGTGTTGGTAGCAGGGGTGGCCTCTTAAAAGAGGCCAGGGGCTACTCCATGCCAGAAACAGACAATTCCAGCTGATTCCAACAGCCTCACTGCCAAGCTGGTGGTGCCTCTGGGAAACAGAAAAAGGAAGGGCAAAATGCTGTGCTAATATTAATGCTAATGTTTAATTAGGTAATGCCAATGTTTAATTTGGAGTGCCAATTAAGATCAACTGCAATTATTACTACTAACAAGAAAATGTAGTAACACACATCACTATGGAAACATTGTGTGACACAAGTTTTAAACTTCTGGTCAGCCTCAGAATTTCCTCCTCCCAGACTAAGTCTCATGACACTAGTAGATTTTTTTGTGCTTCAGAAATAAGAGTACAGGACTGCAATCTGGAGAAGATATTGTGGTTTTATACTGCATACTAATATTTTTTATACTTTTCCAAGTTATCTATTTAAAAACATGATGAGTGTGTGGGGAAGGTATCCTGTACTTTTAGTAAGTTAATAATAAACACACACAACACACACACAGACACTGTGCCAGCAAGTAATACACAACCACTGCTTTTTGCAGAATTTCAAGGCAAAGGTCAGAGAAACAACTTCAGGCCACAGAAAAGGACAAGATAAATTTCATTTACTTGGTATAACTAATCAATAAATCCTTACAATAAAGTAATTTTATTTCCAAGTGTTTACTTACACAATAAAAAAATTACTTTTAAGAAACAAAAGTTTCATGAACACTGATAAATGCATTTAAAATTCTTGACTTCTATACTTAGAAGTCAATATGACTGAACGTCTTTCTCTCTTCCACATATATTCTGTTATAAACATTTTACTGGCTCTTTCTTACACGTCAACACATCACTCTTTTTACTATAGTCTACCAAGTTAAAATGTCAGTGTCCCAACCATTCAATGCACCTTGTGTTAAGGTGCATCTTCACCACAGCATACTACAGCATACACAGTATTGTAGGGGTTTTTAAATATAAACCTCAGTCTCATTGCAAATTTCACCTAGCTGTGCTTCAGGAAGAGAATTAACAATTATCTCAATTTTAGCAATGGTAAATCTGAGCTGCAAAGGAAATATTTGAAATTCCAAATGTTTTTAATTTCATTATCCATTACAATTCAAGCAGCTAATTTACTTCTAAGCTCAGACGTGTCGACAAATGCTTACCCACTAGTCTCTTGGTCTGAACAGCAAATTCTTTACTCTGTTTAGTCCATCTCTCTTTTTCACCTGCTAGACCACTTATAAGACTTGAAGCAGTTTGCATTTTATGCCGGCAACGTTCAGCATCTTCAAGCAAAGTCTAGATAAAACCATCCACCAAAATATATGGTTTACAGCCATGTATCTGATAGGACAGAAAAATCTCTATGCCTAATTAAACCAGTAGAACAAGAATTCAAAAATATATTTTCAGTAGCCTATATATTCAGTAACATATAATTTCAGTAATATACATTTAGTAATGTGCTGTGTGAAGAAGGAGGGAAAATGGGAGGGTAGAAGGATATCATGACAAACTATCAACATCTGCCATAAATATGATTCAACCTTTTAATATTCCTACTCTTAATTTTCATATTGGTACATATGTTACAGAAGCATGAGATGCCTGGTACTTATTAATTCTGGGAAATTCTGCCCAGAATTTCAAATACATTATGCACTGATAATATATATTAACAAAATTTGATGTTACAGTACTAGGCACTAAAGAAACAACCCGATTAAAATATTTTTGAGGCGGTGGGAAGGAGGAGAAGGAGAAGGAGAAAGGTGGGATCAAGAAAAAACATATATATACAAAACATATCATCTCTTTTTCTCAGTCCATCAGTGCTCTTTTTCCAAGGAATAACAAAGAATTATGAGAGGATGCATTAAGTTTTGCTCAAAGGATGGGTGGCAACTTTCTCTAACAGTCTCTTTTCAGCAAAGATACATTCACCTGTTTTTCTCTCATGGCTTTTTCATACTCTGCCTGCACAATATCTAACTCTTCTTGCTTGGCACCCAGTTCTTCCTGAGCTCTCTGCAGATCCAGCATAGCAGTGGATAGGCGATTCTCCTGGATTGCTAAATTAGCCTGTGAAGCATACAAATAAAAAAAATATATTTCCAAATACATCTTTTGCTATACATTGCTATACAAATACATTTGCTATAATGTATGGCAAATTGAGTTTCATTGCACTGTATCACAAAAGCAAAATGTTCAGCAGAGATTTCATCATTCATTAAAAACTTTTATTTCAATTATACAACAAACTTTTTCTTGTAGGTAGTTAATTAGTTGGTCTTATATAAATTTGAAAAAAAAAAACAACAACAAAACAAACAAACAAAAAACAGAAAAACTTCTGGGCACATCAGCTCTTTTCAGCTGGCACAAAATTATTCTGAAATGGCCTTTGGAAAGACTGGTGCCATGAAAAGTCTGTTTTAGTTTGTTATTTTTGTTTTTTTTTTTTTTGTTTTTTTTTGTTTTTTTTCCACCACCTGTTTTGCTTTGTTTAATGAAAGATACTACCTGTAATCACAAATCTTCCTTCGCTCTAGATCATTCCTGTAACAAATATCGAGCTATTCTTTCTTATTCATGCTTGACCATGTCTTTCCTGACTTTCAGTCCTGCCCTTCAACAACTACTTAGGCCTGCTTTTCTGATAACACTAATAACACTGATGAGCAGAGACTCTGTATAGTCTTATGAACGGATATACTGAATATTAAATGAATCAGATCTCAAGTATTTTCTTTCTTAAGGTAAAGCAATTGCAACTGTGAATTAAACTAGATGTCTGCTTCAACCCCATTCAAAAGGGGCCCAGAGGCATAAAACTGCATAATCTTTTTAATGATCTTGACAGCCTACAAGTGGTAGTACATTTGAAGCATATTTCTTTGTAGTTACTATTTTCAGCATAGTAAATTCCTACCAAGGCAGGCACCAGTTACAATAAGGCAGCTGATGTTTCCAGTAGATGAAATCCTCAACTGCACATGGGCAGAGAGGAGAAGAAGTGAAAAGTGTTTGTGTGCCTCCCATTGACTAATAGACTTACCTTTAAGGGTAATACTTCTTTGTTGATGGAAAAAAATACAGCCATGGCTTTGGTCCACGAGCATAGCCCAGCAACATTCCCACATACTCTCTTAGCTGTCTCAATGTTGTAGTCCACCATTTCAAAATAAGGGCTCAAAAGCTCCACCACTTCTTCATTAATTGTATCCTTTGGAAATTGCTAAAAGGAAAAAAAAAAAAAAAAGTTTGTACTATGTATGACTATGTATGTACATAAAGTATACATATATATACTTTAGCACACACAGAACACTACCGGGATCACAAATGTTATTTAAAAACAGATAGTATGAAGTTCTCTGTTATATTTGGGAGCTTGCCAAAGTCATTCTTCTCTATTCTATCTTCATACAAAATGGAAAAGAGTTTGCCTTCATTTATGATCTTCTCTATCCTATCTTATCCACTAACATTACAAAACTGGAAGTCAAGTATATCACTGAGATTCAGTTTGAAATTCCATTTTCCTTAATACTGAATAAATAACAATATTCTTTAAAAAGAGAGAGAAAAAGATCTGGTTAATGGACACACATTCTATAAGACAGTATTTTCAAAGGGTAGCCAGCTACCTTCCCCTTAAGTTACCTTTAATCATTAATGCAATATGTTTCAATTTTAACAATTTGGTTTGAGCCTCTTTTTTCTTTAAACAATGCCTCTTCCATTTTCATCCCAAAAGCTCTGAAATTTCTCCCTTAAATTTTTTTTGATGGCCAAATATTCTGTATTTCAAATATTCTGTAAGTTTAGTTACCTTCAGAAGCTTATTTACAAGGTGTATCATTGATGAACTTGAAAAATAGCTGTTTCCAGAAGCATAAATAGGTTTATTTATGTACAAGCAATAAAATGTCCTTCAGTAAATTCATGGTACTACCAGCCATACAAAGTTGATCGAGCTTATTATTTGTTATATTCCACTGGACCAGAGACAGATGAAGTAAACTCAGTGTGATTATAAACGTAGAAAATTATTGCTACCTAATAGGGAAGCTTTAACCAAAGAATAAGCTTTAAGATTTGTTTATATTCTTTGGTTTATGAGAACATTATTCGTCTAAATAAACAAATCAGATTATTAAGTCCAGTGGTACAGGACAACATATAAACTATTCTCTAAATAGAGTAATCATAATATTACTAGCTTAAATTGTGAACTAATGGATTTATTCGTCGTATGCTCTTTACATTTCTGTAGACATATTATGCAGCCGAAAATCCCAAATTTCAAAAAAATCTGACTTTATACATCCTAAGAGTAACCCATTCTTTTGTAAGCCACTACACAAGTTACAATGCTCAAAATTAAAGAAAAGTTAGAAAACATTTTGTTTCTCTTTCCTATCAGCTCTAAGCAAACAGATAAGTAATGTCTATTCAAATGCTTAAAGCTCTACATCATTTGTCACTGAAGGTAATTTCATTGCAATACTTAGGAGAAGCTGTAACTGATTTATGACTTGACTTTGCCAGATGGATTCAAATCTATTTTATAACAACATACTTATTTTTTAAGCCCTTAATATTTCAGATCTATTGTGTGCTTGATTTGCCTTGCACATTTGTTTTCCTATGAACACCGAAGGAAACCTTTCACCAATTTTCTTAAATTTAAAACAGTAATGAGCAGAAAGTTATACAAGTACCTGTAGGTTTTGTACGAAGTTTCCTGCTGTCATCAGTTTCAAAGATTCTTGCCATGATGGGGTGGTACAACATTTTTCCTGATCAATTTTTACATTGTTCAGTTTCCTCTGGAAGAGCAGTAATACACAATCCATGATACGCATAATAAGGTGAGGAGGTCGACCAAGTGTTCGGACAGTGGCAATATCTGCAGGTTTTATTGTCTACAAAATTGAAACAAATGATAAAACAATTATTGTTATTATTTATTAAATATGACATAGAACACAAGGTCACTGACAGCATTAATCCACTGGAGAATAAAAAAATATATATTTTTCATGATATTTGATTGAAAATAATTTTATAACCCAAAAGTATGAAGCTAGAAGGACCCTTCAGCCATATTTTGGCTGCAACTTTCTCCCAACTGCTACAACCACTTTTGACAAAACAAAGACTAAGATAGCAATATCTTGAAATTTTACCTAATTTTTTATTTTAAAGCAAACTTATTGAGCAGAAACACAATCTGGAATGGGAAATGCATTCTGTTGATATTTGGTTAGTAAAGTTGAATGAAGAAAAACAGTGAGAAGGCCTGATAGATATATAGATATGCACCTTCTGTGTTTTATCATGCTGGAAATATTCCTGGTGTAGAAGCAAGCCTGTGAGACTATATAATAATAATACTGTAAGAAAAACTGGGCCCTATTAAGTATGGAAAAGTAATTCTAGGGTGCAAATGTAACACTATAACTTGTAAGTCTAGTGTACATCACGAGTTTAAAAGGACTATCAGAATGGACTAATGAAGATATCTCCTTAGAAAGGCATCAATCTGAGCAGTTAGTGCACTGAACCACATACAGAGAAAAAAAAAAAAAAGCCACTCAAAAATGGTCACTTCCAATGGGGAAGCCCACTACTATAACAGTCATAACTTCAACAAAAAATAATCGGTTATTGCAGGAGTGATATGTGAATGAGTGAATGATACTTTGCAGCTAACCTAGCAAATGCCTCTCTTGGAATTGCTAAATGAAGTTTTAATTACTTGTGTTTATACTTCAACAATGGGATTGAAAATTATTATAGGTTATTCTGATCGCCTTCCTTTCGCTTCCCTTCAAAACCGTGCTGTTTGTTGCATTCAGTGTGCACATGACAACTTATCAGAGTTTTTCTAGATATCCAAGCGGAAACTTTAATCAGTGCTTATTAGTGACCCTCAAGAAATTCACCCCAGCCTTTTTTCTACAATACAAATTGTGGCAAAAGAGTTGCATTCTATTCTATTCTACTTTTTACTAGTAGTTGTACATTTACCATGTCCTTTTTATTTCAAATGCAACTAAGTTTTAATGAACTTTGACAATTCTTACTCAAAAAAAATAATAATAATAATCGTCACATATGATAGAATATCTTGGGTGGGAAGGGACATTTAAAGATCATCTAATCCAACCCCCCTATCATGAGCAAGTACATTTTTCACTAGATTGAGTTGATGAAAGCCCAGTCCAACCTGACTTTGAACATTTCAAATGATGGAAGATATACAGCTTCTCTGGGCAACACTTTCCAGTGTTCACTGGTTTGGGCTGGGATAGAGTAAAATATTTTTCATAGTAGCTTGTATGGTGCTATGTTTTTGATTTGTGATGAAAAAAAAATGTTGATAACGGAACCAAAATTTTAGATGTTGTTGAGCTGTGCTTACACAGAGTCAAGGTTTTGACTGCTTCTTATACTACCCTGCCAGCAAGGAGGCTGGGGGTACACAAGAAGCTGGGAGGGGACACAACTGAAACAGCTGGTCCCAACTGACCAGGTTATTCTGTAGTATATGGCATCATGCTCAGCAGTAAAAGTTAAGGGAAAGGAGGAGGAGGGGGGTCATTTGGAGTTTGTCTTCCCAAATAATCATTGCCTGTGATGAAGCCCACCCTTCTTGGAAACGGCTAAATATCTGCCCACCAGAAGCAAGTGAATGAATTCCTTATTTTGCTTTGCTTGCATGCACAGCTTTTGCTTTACCTATTAAACTGTCTTTATGTCAATCCACAGGTTTTGTCACTTTTACTGTTCCAATTCTCTTCCCCATCCCACTGAGGAAGTGAGTGAGCACTTGTATGGTGCTTAGTTGCATAGCAGGGTTAAACCTCAATACAGTGTCTCATCACCCTCATCATGAAGAATTTCTTTCTTATACGCAGTCTAAATCTACCCTCTTTCAGTTTAAAACCAATACCCTTTGCCCTGTCATTACAGGCCCTGGTTAAAAGTCCTTCATCTTTCTTGTAAGACCTCTTTATATACTGAAAGGTCGAAATAAGGTCTACCCTGGAGCCTTCCCTTTTCCAGGATGAACAAGCCCAGTTATCTCAACTTCCGATCATTTTCATGGCCCTCCTCTGAACCCACTTGATCAGCTCAATATCTTTTTTGTACTGGCAACTCCAGAGCTAGATACAGTACTTCAGGCGGGGTCTCATGAGGGCAGAGTAGATGGGAAGAACCATCTACCACATTGACCTCTTGGCCATGATTCTTTTCATGCAGCCCAGGATACAATAGGTTTTCTGGGCTGCATATGCAGCCAATTCATAGCCAACTCATGTCCAATTCTTCATCTACCACCATCCCCAAGTCCTTCCTTGCAGGGCTGCTCTCAATCAATTCAGCATCCAATCTGTACTGATACAGGGGATTGTCCTGACCCTGTCAAGGTCTTTCTAGATGGCATCCCCTCACAGTGTATCAGCTGCACCACTCAGCTTGGTGTCATCTGAACTCTTGCTGAGGATGCGCTCAAGCCCACTATCTACATTATTAATGAAAACATGAAACAGCACTGATACATGTTTTTAAAAAGCTTATAAACTGTTCCATACCTAACAGTTTCTCAAAGCAGCATTAACATTCCTAAAATATGTAAAAATTGAATGGAATAACGAACTATGGATTTATCATCTGTGAAATGGCCTTTATATTTAATTATATATTTTAGTAGACAATTGTCTACTTTGCAAACAGAATTCCATTAAAGGAATCCCTGATGGGAAGTTTATAAATCCATAATCATTGTGAATTCATTCCATAAAAGATGCAGCCCTATACAGACTTGTACAAAGAATTTGCTTAAATGAGTTTCTGAATGAATGAATGGATTCTGAGAATACAGATATGTATGCTGAACAGCTGAATTTTATGATAGTATAGCAAATGCAAAATGAAAGAAAATCTAGAGACCGAGTAAGCACAGCTAGTTTTCTCCTTTGTGAAGTCTCAAAATAGTGGTATTACAGCTTTTCCTTAAAAACAGATTTTCATTTATTAGAATACAAGATTTCAAAAACAGCAGTATTTCTTTGGTTTGGTATCTTTGGCCAAAAGCAGAATATAAGCTGCAATAAGACACAGGATAGAAGACACATCACCAGTGTTCTTTTCATACCTCAGATACTGCCCAGTTAGCACTGTTTGCTTATACACTTGTCAGAATAGTCACACACCTCTACATTTTTGCTGTTTCATTTTTGTTTGTTTGAATGTTGTTCATTTGTTGTTTTTTTTTGTTTGTTTGGTTGTTTTTTTTACCTTCTCCTGTAGCTGAGTATCAGAATCTTATGATTTTTATTCCTTATTCCACTCTCATCAGCTGTAATATCATCAACTTTCATTTAGACATTTCCATTCTGCCTTTCCAGAATCAAGGCAGTCAGGAAGTGCTAAGCATCTCTCCCTCAAAGTAAAGTTCTACATTCAGAACATCCTTGAAAATTTATGCATGCTACATTTTCAAGACTTTGATTTGAGGAAGCATCAGAATGGTCTTTAACCATAACCACTCTTGGCAGACTCCCAAGTAGAAAGGAAAACCTTCCAGTAGATCTACATAACGACCATCGAGATTTAGCCATCCTTCATGGTTTTTGTTCATTTTTTTCTGTTTATTGAGACAGCAGCACCTCACCAACCCAGATCCAACTTCACAGAATCACAGAATTGAAGGGGTTGGAAGGGACCTCGAAAGATCATTGGGTCCAACCCCCCTGCCAAAGCAGGTTCCTTACAGCAGGCTGCCCAGGTAGGCGTCCAGACAGGCCTTAAATACCTCCAGAGAAGGAGACCCCACAACCTCCCTGGGCAGCCTGTTCCAGTGCTCCATCACCCTCATCGTGAAGAAGTTCTTTCACATGTTGGTGCAGAACTTCCTGTGCTCTAACTTGCAGCCATTGCCCCTTGTCCTGTCCCCACAAACCACTGAAAAGAGGTTGGCCAAATCCCGCTGTCTCCCACACCTCAGGTATTTATACACATTGATGAGATCCCCCCTCAGTCTTCTTTTCTCCAGGCTGAACAGACCCAGGTCTCTCAGCCTTTCCTCACAGGGAAGATGCTCCAGGCCCCATATCAGCTTTGTGGCCCACTATTGCTATTCACAACATAAATACCTTAAGGGACATTCTCGTATGCATTCAGATGAAAAGATATTTAAAATACCATGCCAGATCTGCAAAAAATAGTATTTGTTTCATCACTAACGATGAATCATGACCAGAGTATTATAATTCAATTAAAAAAGCATCACAAAAAGAGTGGGTTGAAAGACTTGAAGTCCCATGGTGATTGCTATAAATTTGAGTGATTTAACATCTCAAAGGACAGAAGAAACTTTTTTGAGGAAGGCAGAAAGGAAAGAATCATCAAACTCATTCAACATGAAGTCATTGGCAAAAACTTAAATACAAAACATGAGGTTTAGATTTGGATGTAACTATAACTGTTTTTACAGGAAAGGCACTCACTCCTTTGCTCATTGCACACTAGTTGTTATATAACAGTACCAACACTCAGTTACCAGTGTAATATCAACCTTCAGCACAACATAGATAAACTACAGTTTCAAGTGGAAGTTAAAATTCGCCCTTTGCTGAAAAACTCTCCATTTTAGATTTGATATTCAGGTGGAAAAAGACAGACAAAACAAAACCTAAACCTCAAAATGTGTATATCTATCTGTACTCATCTTCTGCCAGTAACATGGTGCATCTGCAATCTTACATGTGAAGAAGAGAAGCACATCTCAGGGGAAAAAAATGTTACACTTGGTCCAAGATTTTTAGCACTAACCTGTAAGGCTGCTTCTGCTTCCTCCAAAGCAGGTTTAGCAGCTTCCAACTTTTCTTCAGCAATGGCTTTGTCAACTGAGATGCTGTCTACAATAGCTTGGGCTTTGTCTTTCACTTTCTGAACTTCACCTTTCACCTGCTCAGCAGCCTGTGCTTTTACAGTAACTTCCTTTAATACCTAGAATGAAAACCCACACACTAAATATTCAAGAAAATACATGTATCTAGCTGGAAGAATGTATATTTCTGTTGTAAAATTTTATCTGTTGTATTTAAGTTCCAAAAACCAGAATGTTCAAACAAAATTACTTTTGTTGTTACTGTTATGTTTCCAAGATCCTTTTTTTCCTTTTTTCAACACTAAACTTCCTATTACTCAATTAATCTTTTCAAAATTTAAGAAAAAAAAAATCTAAGCACTATACACTTCAAAGATTGTACATACCATGTCAGCTTTTTCATTGGCAATTTGAAGTTCCTTTTCTTTTATCTCCAGCTCTTTGCTCAGAGCAGCCACTGACTCAGAGGCTTCTTTCAATTTTTCCAGTCCAGTATTCATTCTGGAGTTAGAAAGGAAGAAAAAAAAAATATATATGTAATTTCTCAATTTCCAAAATTCTCGATTCTCAACTTTCCAAATTATTCCATCAGTAGAATGAATCAGATGGATCTAATACCTAAGAATGTTTTATACACAAAATAAAACTTGTTCAGAAACTTCCACATATGCATCTGATGTCTTCACAATCAAGAAAGTGAACTATAAATAATTGCCTAAAGAGAGCATATGACTTGAAATGTTCCACACTTTTAAATCAAAGAGTATGCCTTTATTATTGCATTAAAATTGTATATGCTAGTTCCACATATGTCACTGTCCCCATTGAGCTCTCCATTGAGAACTGAGCTCTACGGAGCAGAAAGCATTTTCTGATCACTAAAATCCTAAGAAATATCTTAAATCACTATTTCTTGTTTGAAGAGGATGTTGAAGAGGTTAATAAAATCAAAATATCAAAATCAAGAACAACCAAGAGAGATTAACAGGAAAACAGCACTGAGATAATATTTCTATGATTGAGCATTAAATTGGCCCTTCAACAGCACTTTTTAATTTATCAAAATGTAATTCCTCATGACAATGACTTAAACTTAAGTGAGCTGTAGACTAGGAAAATATACATTTGGCATAGGAGGGACAGAAAGAACTACAGAGGCTACAACTGCAAAGGCTAAGCAGGACTGGGAGAGGTAAATCAAAATACAGAACAGGTTAAGAGTAACACCTGCTAAAGTCCTTGACATTCTGCAATAAAGGTGAAATAAAACAAATTTCTATTCATGAATTAATCTGGTACATGGGAAGCTCAGAAAGCACAACACTGGACCACCTCCATTTTACAAGTCTTCACCTACACCATAACAACAGGCTTCTAATTCAGTTTGGCTTTCAAATTAAAGATTTCAAGGTGAAATATATTAGTTTGAGTCCAGCTCTCTGTGCCAGTTTTTCAAAATCAAGGAAATAAGTTTTCTTAAGGATGACACCAACTGATACACTAAATGCTAATTTTACATTCTAGTTGACTATTATTTCTGACATGAAGTTAAAATCTGCAAACAGACTGCACTAGTTTAACAAGGTACCTGAAAAGAGAAATATATAAAAACGCTTCATAACCCAGAAGTAAAAGGTTCAACAGCCTAAATTACACCATGTAATGACAAACCAAAAATACCAATGATCTTTTTTACATGTTCATATCAGATCAATACAACTGTTTAGCAAGAAAACAAAAGTTGCTCGTGGGTAAATCAAATGTTATTTTGACTATATTAAATTTATTCATTAAAATTGCATGGTAATGGTTTATATTAATTTATTTCCACCACCTTGCTCTTTAATACATCACTACCTTTTAGTCTTTAACTTACATGTGAAAAGCAAATCTAACATTTGTTCAATTACATCTTTACACAATTTTAGGAAACCCCAAAGAAACCTTCTGCTATGCAGAGATAAGCCATGCATTGAAATAAGTACAACAGAAAATATCTAGGTAAGAAAGAAAATTACAAAAAGACAAGAGTAAACTGAGCAATATACCTGTTTGCTAATGTCTGCACTTCTGCATGCTTTTCTTTGTATGTAGTTTTATATCCTTGAATAAAAGAGAGGTAGGATTTGGGAGTCACATGTGTAGAACGTCTGTATCTTTGAAAGTAATCAGAACACTTCTCCGCCACTCCATCCTGGAATGAGCCCATACACTGCACAATTTCCTTCTTTGTCTCAGCAGTGCAGTCCATATCATATGAGGACAGGAAATGTTCAGATACTTAAGAAAACAAGAACAACATTCAAATAAGTAAGTGTTCAGGAAAGACTCTTAGCTTATAAACAAATCAACATGGATCATCACTATGTATACATGGCTATGTATACATAGTATGTATACATAATCAGTCTCTTCGAACCTAGACGATTCTGTGATTCTGTGATATATATATACATGGCTATGTCTCATGACAAAGAGAAGTATTTCACCCGATTTATATCATCTGCTAAAAGCAGATATCTAAAAGCAGATGATATAAATCATCTTTGCACCACTTACTCAAATATATTTGGCTCAGTATGTTTCAACTTTAAATTGCATTATATATCTAACAGTTCACAAAAATTCTATCTTTTAAAGGGTGGTATAGATTACACCAGGCAATAGCTGCAGAAAAGAGAACACCACAGGAAGAAAAGTCTTTATGCAAATGTTACTGGCAATCTGACATTCATCTTATCATTGCATTCTATAAATTTAGAATGTAAAGATTAATTATCAACCAACTTATTGACAGTTGTGACATGGGAGATACTTTCACACTGCATCAACAAGATACTGTGTCAGAGCTCACCCAGCTTCTGAAACCCTGGTCTTCTTCATTCTACACCAGCAGATTCTTAAATTCTTCCACACTTTCAGTAAAAACATTATAGCCAACAATCTGGTATCGTTTCTCCTCCAACATGTGCAACTACTTTTTCTCCCTGAACCTGTCCAACTGCTAGATATCAAGGATTATATAAACACAGACTCCCTCTCTATGCCTGATCATAAGCATAGTTACTAAGTCACTTTTTTTAGTGGTATCTTGCTTTCTTTGTTAATGCTTTAAGCCTTCTTTAAGTGGAATTTTTCTTCTAATGGTATTCAAAGCCCTTCCTTTGTTAAACACATTTCAACAGCAAGGAGAAAACATGTCCATCAAATTTTTGAACCAAGCAACTTTCTTCTGCCAGTGTGCTGGAAAAACAAGTTTTGCTTGCATTCAAAGCGATTAAAACAAGTTCATGACCACCAGTCACAGAATTAAATATCCCTGAAGACAAAACCTACACCTACCTGCCACTAGAGCATCCTTAGGCCACCGGCTGAACCAATCTATAGTGCATCCAGAAATGAGAGCAGGGAACTTCAGGGCCCTGTTTCGAAATTTTTCACCTACTGGTGAAAAGCAAAGAACCACATGGAGGTTCTGACGGACTCTGGTCATGAAGTAGTCATACAGAACTTCACTGGTTGGAGGTCTACGTGGATGTTCCTTTTTCAAGGCAGGTATGAGGTCACTAATGATCTCATCTATTTCATCGCGTGCAAATAAGTTTGACACCTTTGAGAAAAAAAAGAAGTTGTTTTGTTTTTTTTTCCTTGTTTTAGGAAATCATCCCAAATAGAGTATATAAACAAGACTGACTCAATGCATAGTCTTTCTGGAAAGAATACTCATTTCAGACACACAAGTTATTAGGACCCAAACCACTCCTTTAAACCAGAACTTTTTCTGAAGTGACTCCATTATGCACACTGAAATCCAATTTGCTGTAAAAATAAAATCCATTCTCCCATGTGAAAAACAGAGCATTCTTGTCCAATGACATTTGCTTACTTCTCTTAATATCCTACTAAGTAGCAGAGATTATACGAAAAAGACACACATCTTGAAAAAAACTCACAGAGTTTGACAGACAGTTTCTCTGTATGGAAAGATGATGCTCATTCTAAATTTTACCATAGTTCTGTCTCACTCTATAACCTAATAAAAAGATTTACTTCAATTTTAATAATATGGTAATGATAATAAGCAATCAAGTGTTATTTTGTGAAAGTGTGCCCTTAGATATATAAAAGAATATTAAAATAAATTCAGTTATTGCTTCAGGGTTTTTTTTAAAAGCAAAAAAAAAAATCTCATCAGAAAGCATCCTACCTCTCCTGATGATAAAACATTGTTCAGGTATTCCAAGAAAGACTCATCTTTGACCTCATTGTCTGTAAAAAGAAAACATACACCTCTCCCTTGCAGTCCTGATGTTCTGTACAAGAGTTTCAGATCTTCCATCAAGTTTGAAGTGTTGTACGATCTACAGGAAAACAGTCCTATTAATGTTTAATCCTTTTAAAAAGGGTATCTAGTTAAAAGAAAAAAAAATACAACTAGCAAACTTGAGAAAGAAATAATGTCTTGGAACTTATGGCAAAAATGTGCCAACTGTCCAAGAATTTTGATTTAGATTAGCTGGAAATACATTGCTCATTTCAAATTTTCCCATTAAATAGCTAATCCATTCTTTTCTTTCCTGATCTCTTTTTCACACAGCAGCAAAGGAATTCAAAACATTTAGCTTCTCTACGATGAGGTTTTCTTATTTGAGTGCTGAAAATATTCCTTGATCATTGAGATGTTCTGTAGACACTTTGGGAGGCACTCATATTGTCATTGAAAGACTTATAACTATTTATTTATTTTTAATTTATTTTGTGAGTTATTCAAAAAAAAAAAAATTGGACTGAATACTATAAAATAAGGTAATATATACCTGGAAAAAACTGTCAAAATACTGGTATACATCAAACATCATATTTATCAAATTAACAGGCAGTGGATAAGTATTCTATCTCCTCACACAAGGCATTATTTCAAATATTGTAAGATAAACTCAGAAAGCGTTATGGATAGATACCACAAACAAATATGTTTAGTTCAGTGCAGTGCACTGTATAAAGACAGAGTGTAATAATAACTTCCTACTGCCAATATTCCTTCCCACTCAGTGAAACGTACTAAAAACGTTACTATTTCGAAGAAGATAAAAGCTTAGACTCACTGTATAAAATCAAGTAAATTTAGACAATGTGAAAGGATTTTTCATGTTTTTATACTCGAGGCAACAGTGCTTAGTCTACATTGCACTTGTTCTTTCTCCCACTGCAGAGAATGGAAGCCTAATTTATTTAAAGGAAGACAAAGTATTTATTGGCTTAAATTTTAGTTTACGCTCACCGTGTTAGCGTGATCTGGAATGTATCATAGCCAGCTATGAATGATGCCAGTCTTGTCAAGCTCTGCTTTCCTGAGCCACCAACTCCAACTAAAAGAGCATTTCCACGAGGAGTACGAATCACCCGAGAAATCTGTAGATTAAAGCCATCTATTGCTAAAATATGTAATAGTTACATACCCCAAAAATCCAATGCTACTGCAGTAATAAAATTATGTTAGAAATGCAGAACAAACTGAAATTTTAGGTTTTAATTCAAGGAGTCTATATTGCTATTAATTATATCCTGTGGGCATTTGTACTTCGCAGTATTTTCTGTAAACCTGCCAGTAATAACCGCTTGATCCCACCACTGCAAACTTTCAATTATCAATAGAACTGCATCTCACACTTCCACAAAGCATAAGCAAATTGCAGTAGTGATGCACTCTCATAGCATTTAAGATTCTTTAAATTGTGAAATAAATTATAATTTCCACAGTACTATAGTCTATGGACAACTTTTGTAAGACTCATCTCTCCGGGTTCTTTCATTGTCACCAGAAAGACAAGTTGTCCCAGGACTATTAAATTCAGGAAGAACAGTCCCCCACAGGAGGTAGAAATTTTATATTTATAATCAAACTTTTTAAGCTTCTAGTTTACTTGATTATACAAATGCACAATATCAGTATGAATACTTGTTCTCTGTGAAACATTGCCCATGTAGGTCCCCCTCTCTTTCCCGTTTGTTATTTCTCTTTTCAAGTGAAAGGTAGTAGTTACTTACTACTCCCCATTTCAACTCATCACAGTGCACTGTAAATGAACACACCCTTTGGAATTTAAAGCAAGCATATTTTCAGCACTGTGAACTGCATGCAGAACTTGTTCCACTGTCCACTGCCAAAAAACAGTACCAGAAAATCTGGAAACAGGGAGATGTTGTCGTATGCTGAGAAAATATGTCTTTAAGCATAGGAGAGGAACTTACTCCACACCCCACCAATTGCACATGGACAGACACTTGCAGCTCACAGAGCAGCCTGCATTCATTTCTGGAACAGCATGGAGCCACTTGCCCAACCAGCTGGCAAGCAGCCAGTCTCCTCTGAACACGCAATGACACGCAGCACTGTTTCCTGTTCTCTTTATTACCTTCAATATCTCTCTGATGCCTCTAGAATTCCATCATGCCATTAAGCAGTCTGAGTCTGAAATGCAAGTCTATTTACTTGCAATTCCTGTAGCAGACTTTTCCACAAGTTATTAAAAATCAGCATGTCTGCTTCTTGCACTTTTAAAATTACATACATCATATATTGAATTAAAATTGCTATTTTTCATAGGTTAATGTTTACAAGCAAAGATAAAATCAAGTATGAAGGCTTATTCCAAGCATACTTAATATTTGACCTGAGAAATAAAAATATATTTGCACACCACCCTCAGAATATTACTGATTGCTTCAATTACGTCTAGTTGTTGATTTTTTCTGGCAGAGGCACACAGGCTGTACGCTCAGAAGCTTTGTTCTAGGGTTAAGATACTCTTCAATTTTAACTTGTTCAAGTGATGCTATGTCAGCTCAGATTAGGCATTACCTTAACTGTGCTCACCTAGCTTTCTCCTAAAGCCTGGTCTCAACTCTCGCTAAGGTATAAAGCTCAGACCTGCAGAGCTGTAAATGCTGATTTCAAGAATATGGGATCAGACAAGCACTGTCTATTCATTTTATCCAAGAGAACATTAAGATAATGTTTCAAGTATTTATCAGCTATCAGAGAGAGAGAGAGATTTTGGCCAGATCCTGAATTTATACAGGACTTTTTACTAGGAGTAACCCAGAAATTTGGTAGCAATTGTGATGATGATTTAACAATTTTAAAAAAGAATTCCCCAGCAGAATAGCATCTATTTTGCTTTGAAAATTGCAGATGCAAAGTGTTTGTATAACTCAATTTAAATTATTTTTATATTTATTTTACCATTTGTTAGGATAGTGCAACCCGATATTCAATTCTTAAATTTTTTTATAAGAAATACTGATAACTTCATTGCGCGACTGAGAAATAATAGTTTTCCTTTGTATGAAATCTATTATATACGAACAACCCTATCAAATTACGGCTAGGTCTAATCCATAGTCAAAGAAATTTTAAGAGTGAACATACTGTGGATCTACAAAGAAAGTTCAGACTAGATTTATTCCCATTCTGCTGTACATACTTCTTCATCAGCAGCCTATTATGTCCTAACCTGAATTTTATTTCACTCATTCCAAAGAGAGGAAGGGCTCTTAGAAGAATTAATGAGAAGAAATGTTGAAAAAGAGTTAGATACTTCAGACCATGATCTCACTAGATATAAAAGATAGATATAAAAGAATAGTTCCATCTGGTGTATTTTCAGAAGACTGGAGTTTTAATACTTGGTCAAAGGGTGAAAGAAACTTTTATAGCAAAAAATGGCTTGTTTCAATTTTAGAAGTATTTTACCTTGATTTGTACATACCTTCACTCATTTTCAAACACAGCCAAGTTCATATCTGTAAGGACATGTGGAAAAGAGCAACAATGATAAAAAATGTCAATCCAATAAAACTGTACCTTTACTAAATGAATCATAGCATCCTCAAAGAAAACCATGTCCATTCCGGTACCACGGACATTCTCATTGTATGTTTGTAAAAACTTATTTAAACGATTCCGTAGCTGATGAAAGCAGTAAATTGGCTCATAGATTTTTGGGATACCCAAATTAACTTCCTCTAATTTTTCACCTAGAACAGAAAACAAGTAAAAAATCTTTAATGGTTTAAATGACTGAAGAAGGCAAAATGTAGGGATGAGTAAGACAAAGTAATTAAAAATCCCTAAGCAACCAAAGCAAGATTTATTATACATAATATTGCATATTAGATATATGTATAAGAATGCTACTTGTACTCTTTCTACAAGGAACAATAAAGTTCAGCTACTTAATTTTTAAAGGCAAAACCAGCAAAAACTAAGAAGCCTTCTTTCTCTACCTCTGAAACATGAATAGTGAAAACCTGAAATTAACTTAGATGCTAGAAGCAACATTAGCAACAGAAAATAAATAAATATTGTAGACAAAAATTGCAATTTTTTTAATAGAAAAATGTTGCAAGTTGATTAAATCTCTGCACTAGAGAAAAATACTACTAAAATAAATAAATTTACACACACAAGAAATGTATGTTCACTGTAAAAAGATAAATATTTGTTTCAGCAGGGATCTGAAAACCACAAGAAATTGTCTCCTTCTTATCCAAAGAAAAGGAGGAAATTGTGCTACTGTCTCACATTGCCATTCATAAGCATTAATCATGCTTATAGCGGTCATGAGCTCCACTAGGAAAAAATGTTAGAGCAAATAGAATCAAAGCATGGCTGAGGTTGGAAGAGACCTCTGGAGGTCATCTGGTCCAACTCCCCTGCTCAAACAGGGCCACCTAGAACCTAGGACCATTTCTAGGTGGCTTTCCAATACCTGAATAATTGAATATTCCAGGTGCAAGTAAGTTTCTTAGAAGTTGAATGAGACGTTTAAGCAACTAAGTCTTACTCAGCTACAGATAAGGACCTAATAAGAAATACAGCAAGGAGTTAAACTGTAGTGATGTTTTTACATTTCTGAACCATTTAGGAGAATTATGTCAGCTTTATCTTGTTCCTGCAGTTTTATTATTAATGACAAAAGACATCTTGATCAAGTACCAGACCTAAGAAAGGGCAGACATTTAAATTATTTACAGAGGCAGCAGGTATAATGTATTAAACTTTTCCCTAGCCCCAAGATTCAGAATCACAAGTACTAAATAGCAATGTCAAAGCTAATTGATAAAAAAACACCTTCGTACAGTTTGAAGGTCTGCAGAACACAAGCATTACTGATGATTTTTGTGAAGCTAAGGTCTGAAAGTTGAGCTAAGTCAAAGTTTTTTGAGCTACTTCATCTCATCTCTGTGTATTAATCTCAGGGACAAATACATTGCAGTAGTACAAACCAAATAGATACAGGGCATATATGTCAACATTAGCCTGAGGATAGCATTATTTAAAATTATGTCAGATGTCTTTTTTAAGTATTTAAGAGCTCAGAAACACAGCTTCTGCTGTTACACTTCATCATAATGCTCAATACTAAATTCTGTTACAGGGACAGTTAAAACAAAATTACAGTTTTTATGCTTTCCACTTAATGCAACAGGAGGGGGTTCTCAAGACTGACACACATATAGAGGATGAAACAAACCCTTTCTAAATTCAGGCCTCTGACTTTGTATTTAGATGAAGTTTCACGTCAAAAGGCATATTACAGAGGCACACATAGTTAAATGTTGAAAGTTATTTTGAGAAATACATGCTTCTTTTTACATTTATTTTTTGATAATGCGGATTCAAATTTTCTCATTAAAAGTCACTTCTCGCTCTCTCTATATGCATTCTGACTTATATTTCAGTCCTCTCTATATTGACACAGTTCACAAGTCATTTAAGGACATAATTGGCTGTTTTCTCACGAGTTTACTTTCTACATGTATTTCATTACTTTAACTCAAACATTTCCTACCCTTTACTCTCCTATTGTCACTCCTTTCTGAGTACTTAAATTATCCAAGAAATTTAACCACTTGCATTTAACCACTTATGCCAACTTTTTGTTCCTTCCACTACACACCAATATGATGATATGAACATATAATTGAATCACTCAGTAGTTTAATAATGACTTTCCCAAACCAAAAACAATTATTCCTTGTTCTTATGTATCTACCAAGAAATATTGCCAGGTTATGTAGTTATCTGGGTCTGCAATGCACTGTTTTTATTTAAAATACACAAAGACATTGTTACAAGCTACATGAAAAATTCAAATGGTTTTACTAGTTTTCCATAGATTTTGAAGTAACTCCTATCTGCTATAAAAGCATGTATCATGTATGTTCTAGAAGTTACTGAGTAAGCCCAGAGACATTCGTATACCTACTATGTTCATGGCTGTTCTATACAGATGACCAGAATAAATATACAGACTTATCCCATAAACATTATCATGTGCCACAGATGATAACATAGACTACACTGGACAGTCACTGGACAAGACAGACACCTTTGATGCATAACCTTACTATGCATGTTGAGACATATTTACATTAGCATCTATTTCATCAAACCCCTTTCCCTATTCTTGCCATATCCATGGTTATCAGAGCCAATCCTTACCAGTTCTTTCAGGTCCCTCCCTTAAGAAGTCAACAAAGAATGCATCAATTTCAGGATTCAGCAAAGCTTTTTTTTCTTCAAATTCCTCCTCGATGAGTTTTACCACAACTGTGTTAAACCACTTTACATCTTCTGAGGTTGTGAAACGATCAGCAATAACACACTTACATTCATGCTTCCACAGTTTTATCAGTACCTATTTAAACAAAATACAAGATAAGGCTTGCAATAATATACATATGTCAATAAAACACATGCTTTTAAAATATTTTTAAAATCATATTAAAGCTGGAAAAGAAACAGTGGTATGTTTGGTTACAGTTGGCAAAGATGCCTTGGGCTCTTTTTACCAAATAACCCTTTAATTTTATATTAACTGTGCCAGAAGCCTTTATCTACCATTCCAAACTGGAGCATATTTACCTAACTAAACGGTAGCCTTAGGACTAGATCCATACATGGTAACACATGTTTATACACTGATAAATTACTTCTGTAACCACAGAATCACAGAATCACAGAATTTTCTAGGTTGGAAGAGACCTCAAGGTCATCGAGTCCAACCTCCAACCTAACGCTAACAGTCCCCACTAAACCATATCCCTAAGCTCTACATCTAAACGTCTTTTGAAGACTTCCAGGGATGGTGACTCCACCACTTCCCTGGGCAGCCTGTTCCAGTGCCTCACAACCCTTTCAGTGAAGAAGTTCTTCCTAACATCTAACCTAAAACTCCCCTGGCTCAACTTAAGCCCATTCCCCCTCGTCCTGTCACCAGGCACGTGGGAGAACAGGCCAACCCCCACCTCGCTACAGCCTCCCTTGAGGTACCTATAGAGAGCGATAAGGTCACCCCTGAGCCTCCTCTTCTCCAGGTTACATTTGAAGTGGAAGGTGGGTGGAAATAACAGCATAACAGCATGAGCAATATCATGCCAAATATAAATGTCACACCCAACAACAAACCCAAATTAGTTAGAGTAAAAAAAAAAAAAAAAAAATGTATAGGTGTTTATATTATTCCTTGTCCAAATTTAATTTACCTTTAAAGTCCTTCTGTTTGGTCAGAGGATAGAATAAGGAAACCTAAAGGTTTTTAATTCTGGCAGCACTGCTTCTAATCCTATCAAATTACTACACAGTAGTAGAAAAAGTTCCAAGCACTCCTTGAAGAACTCATTTGATCCTACAGCACTTTGTATAACTGATGCATACTATATATGTTAGTCTATATATAGACTATATATATTAGTCTCAGAACTAATATGTAAATTCATACAATCAGATTTTGAGCAATATTTATATGTAAAATCACATTTGTGCTGTATATTTTTAGTTTTGAAAATTAAAACCAATTCTAAAATTTAAATTTCAGATATAGTAGAATGCAGGAGCTTATTCAACAACCAGGGAAGCACACTAAACACGAAGTGATTATGTAACCCAAACGTATAGCGATTTTTTACCATAACCATCGTTTTTCTAGCTCATCATGTTTCAGTGCTCAAAACACTAATTGGCTTTTCCTTAAAATACCTGAAGGAAAACTGATGCATAAAGTACTCTTTTTTTTTTTTTTTTTTTTTTCCTGGAAGAAAGGTGGATTATGGAAAAAAAATCACATTGACTTGTTATTTTCTCTTCCTTTTAAGTTGTTAGCCAGAAATCAATTGTTAGACAGATATTAGGCAGTGACTGAAAGTCTCAAGAAGACACTAGCTGGGAGAGGAGAAATATTCATCTATTCTAACCAAGATAGACGCACTTTTATCTATTTAAAATAAAGTTCACTGTTTCTCATAACTTTCTTTGCTCCCTGTTTTTAAATAAACTAGCATTTGTCAGGAACAGTATAAAAGCTAGCCCTCTCTCATAAAAAAAAGTTTGAGTCATAGTCTGGAAA
The DNA here is from genome assembly GCF_964035555.1 of Netta rufina. Taxonomy (NCBI): domain Eukaryota; kingdom Metazoa; phylum Chordata; class Aves; order Anseriformes; family Anatidae; genus Netta; species Netta rufina. The sequence goes on along the minus strand of NC_140124.1, from coordinate 81,997,869 downwards.
CAAAGTTCTTATTTGAGGTGGCACTGTAAAAACTGAAAAAAAAAAAAAAATGTCCTTGCCTCAAAAAAAGTTTAAAAATGTTTTTCAGTCAAAAAGGATTTGTTTCTAACACAAATTCAATTGCCAAGAAGTTAGACTCTTCATCCTCTTTTTTTTTTTTCCCCCCCACTAATTGTATACTAATTGACTATATAATAAAAACACTGTGATTCACTTACCTTTGGTTCATTGATGACTTCTGATGTAGTATTCAGCATTCCTTGCCAAATTCTTGAGAGATCTCTAAGGTTGAAGACATAATGGAACTTGGCTGGTGTGGGCAACATTTTTAGCTTGGTAATCTGCCACAGCCTGCGTGTCAGTGGCACTAGCTTGGCTACGGTTTCTTTCACATCTTCTGAAAATCCCCTCTCACTGCAATAATGCCCTTCTCCAATTACACCTTTGAAAATGAAAATTGCCAAATGAAAGATTTTCTAAGAGACATTAGCACAACAAGAGTTATGATCTTTTCAAGTGTGTTTTTATGTTTGTTTGTTTGGTTTTTAATCCCCAAAATCTTAAAAAAAAAAAAAAGGCTTCCCAGTCTTCCTTATTCAAATCTTGATTCTCTTGGTGTTACAGCATATCATGCCACAAACACACTGGACATTTAGGTTTTAATGAACCAGCCTCTGAAAGTCTACTTTAGTCTACCAAAGCAGTTCACAAACCCTTCATATATTCAATCACTTCTCTGAGAACAGTATATTCCCGTCTTTTGCAACAGCCTAGCTATTAATCGCTCATTCTTAGCACCAGTAGCCACCAGTAGCACCTTAACAACTCTCCAGAATTGCCACCAAAATAAGAAATGGTCTTCATGTCTAACCCTTGGCATACCAGTAGATCCTGAGATATGACTGGGTCCAAAAAATTGCAGATTACTGAAGTTGCTGTTGGGGAGCAAGTGCTGTAGGAAAACGTGTTAGTAAGCAAATTAGAATGGTATTAAGCCTTAATGTTAATCACAATATTTAGAGGGGGGGGGATAAAGAAAAAACAACTGCAATTTTCAGTAATTGGATGAATACAAAGCTAATTTATTTTTACCAAAAATTTTGTCAATAGAAGAATTAGACGGCAGAGTACAGTTGAACACAGAAAAGTGCCTCTTGAGTCTCTGTGGAATGTCATTGCGGCCTCCCCCAGGATGGATCATGGCAGCCAAAAACTGAATATCCACAATGTTGGTAAATTCGCCTGGCTTTTCCAGATTATACAGTCCTTTCTGTTCCATAAGCTGTCTTACTATCTCATTAGTAACCTGCAAAATAGCCAGGTAGTACATAACAGAATATTATACACACAACTAAATGAAATAAAAAACATACTAATGTACTTGAAAGTCCAATAAAGAATATAACATTATTTTCTCCCTAAAGTCCTTGCTTTTTATTTGTTTGTTTGTTTCTGGAGAAAAATGTACTGCTAGGAATAAGCATACTTAAGTTGTCCTTTCCAATTGTAATATCTATGGGCAAGAATCCTGGTGGAAGTAGAATTCCTAGCTTAGAATTAAACCCTCATTCCCAAATTCAGTCTTGCTTGTATTTTCGTATGTTGCATCTGCTACCAAATATTTTGATGAAATTTCCATGTGTAACAATCAGAAATGAAAAATGCTTTTTCAAGCTGCAAACACAGGATTAGTTCCATACAAAAAAAAAAAAAAAAAAAAAAAGATTTCTTCCCTTAGCCATAAATGGAACCCCCTGCTTTCTTGTTTGACCAACCCATTGACAGTACACTGTAAGAGTATACTTCTTCAGAAATTCTAACATTTAATTAGTTTCCAATGCAGTATACTTCAGAAATATTTTGCCAATATAGATAATGATTACTTCAATTAATTTCTGAAAGCAGAAGTCAGTTCTTACCTGTCAAGCTCATAAATTTTAATTATTGTCTACAGTTTGCTATCACAATTTGTGTGCCAAGAGGTTTATTTTAACCAACATTTATTGTTTTGAGTCAAAAATGATTATTTTAAAAACTGTGTTAAAATTATACAGCCGTGTTTTAACTGGCTAACTGAGCATCTCCAAGGCTCAGTTCTAGGGCCAGTCCCGTTTAATGTTTGTATCAGTCATCTAGATGCAGGAGAATCGTGCATCCTCAGCAAGTTTGCTGATTACGCTGGAATCATAGGGAGGTACAGGTGACTGTCTGGAGGGATGAGAGACTTTGCAGAGGCATATAGTTAGATTGGAGCACTGGGCGATTAGCAACAGCATGCAGTGCAACAAAGGTAAATGCAGGGTTCTGCACCTGGACGTGTGCAGACTGGAGATGAGTGGCTGGGGAGCAGCTCAGCAGAAAGGGATCTGAGGGTGCTGGTTAACAGCATGCTCAACGTGAGGCATCTGTGTGCCCTGGTAGCCACGGGGCAAAACACATTTTGGGGTGCGTTAAACACAGCACAGCCAGCCAGTCAAAAGAGGTGATTCTCCTGCTCTATCTAGCGTTGATGTGGTCTAATCTTGAGCATTGTTTGTGGTTTGGGGCTTCACAATAGACACGTCCAGAGGAGGGCAACAAAGTTCATAAACGGCATGTCCTGTGAGGAGAGGCTGTGGACATTTGGGTTGTTTTCTCTGGAAAAAACGAGGCTCTGCAACTCTAAGAGGAGGGGAAATGCAGAGGGAGGCGCCAGTCTCTGCTCTCTGCTCCCTGATCACTGATGGCAGGACGGAAACAGCACAAAGCCGCACTAGGGGAAGGTCAGGCTGGAAGTGAGGAAAATGTCTTTACTGTGAGGGTGGACACACGCTGGAACAGGCTTCCTAGCGAGATGGTTGATGCTCCATGGCTGTCAGTGTTCAAGAAACATTTATATAATGTCCTCATTAATACGCCTCAACTTTCATTTAGCCCTGAAGAGGTCAGGCAGTTGGGCTAGATGATCTTTGAAGGTCCCTTCTAACTGAACTGCTCTATTCTGTCTATTCTAAACTACTTTAGTCATTACACTTATTTTAATTAAGTTCATGATAATATTAAGCTGGATGGGTTCTTTAAAAAATACTTTATAAACTAAGCATAGATACCTTGTTTATCCTTTTATTGCCTGTCTGAAAAGAGAAGCCATTTTACAGTTTAAGAAGGAAACAAAAAAAATATTCTGTCTGCTTCTTTCCTTTTTTACAAAACTAACCTGATCTCCCCATTCATTTATTATGGGCATATTCACATCATCAATGAAGACTGTCATCTTTTTGCCTGCAGGCGGACCATATGTTGTTCCCATGCGCTTGTCCACATAACTTTCTATCGTGCGCTGTTAAAAAGCAATTATTAACAAAATTAGCCCTTCTTTTTCATACATGATTCATTCATTAACCATATTATGGGTAAGTATATAGCAAGTTTCTGTTACATAGATTTTTACAAATTTTGATTTAGAAGATTTAAACATCACATGCTAGAGGTCATTGCAGTAATCCAACTAGACTGTCTGAAATCTCGTGCTATACAGCATTAGGTTGGCATCAGATATATGAAATATACAGTGTAGACAACCATGCCTTAGTTTCATAATTTTGAAGCCATCTCAAACTTTTCTTTTTAAGTTTCAAAAAAAAAAAAAAAAATATTACAAGCAATAAGAGATAAAACTGTGACTACTAATTTTTGCCTGTTTGCTGATCTTCTCAATTTTAGGATATCACTTTAACATATCATTAAGATGCTTGTTTGACATTATTGCAAAAAATTAAGAAATCACCAGGCTTAGTTTTGTATATACAAACACTGAAATGGACTGGGACAACATTTCAGTTCTTTGATGTTAATGAGAATTGTAAAACGTATGCATCATCTTTATCTGCATTTGTATTCTGCTAATTTAATTTATAGTCTGTGTAGCTGAGGAGGACATTAAATAATCATTGCATCCACATGTGAGGGTAAAGGGAGGAGTATTCATCTCATGAGGGAGCGGAGAGGAAATGGATAGGGGAAAACAGTCATGCTCATCTGTTTGAAATGTAATGCTAAAGCTTCCGGTTCTGAAATTCAGTTTTGTTAATTACTAGTCAGACACTGAGAGCTTCAGCAAAGCTAAGACAATTTTTTGTCCTATTTTGCATAGAATAATGCAAAAATATCATAAAACTTCTAATGAATTTTAATAATCTTTTATTGTGATATATATTTCTTTTGTCTGTCTTCTGCCAGTTCAACTACCTGCTAGCTAGTATCTGTAACACTATGACAAATTAAACATCTGTTAATATTGCAAGATTAATATTGCAATAATCTGTCAGATCTGACAGAAGTGATTCTTGATGACTTTTCCAGCAGAAAACAAAATACTTCATAAAATCATTAAGTGATAATTCACAGACACAAACTGAAGAGACTTAATGAAATATCTTTGTTTAGAAGCATGCTTACCACCACTTTTTTTCTTTCATCTTCTTACTATATATAAGCAAGCTATGTAAATATATGTATATATAAGCTATATCTTATAGATGACACATTGAGTTTATAGACAGCACTTCTGCTTACAGCACAGACAGTGCTTAGGCTTGCATATGAAACCACATTAAAAATATTTCCCGTATATTTATCGCCAGCAGGTTAAAGAATCTTGAAATAATTCAAAGTAGCTCAGCAGAAATTTGGACAGGCAGTACAATGCAGGATTTAAGGATTCATAGTTCTGTTTAGAGCAGCTGCACTGCATGTGTTACTTTTTAATGAGTAATATAAATTACTCAAAATTAAATTGCAGACTGCACACACTATGACAGATTGTTGTGGGTAGCACTTACTTTAAACATGGATTTTAGTGAAATCTGAGTGAAGTTGCCGACAGCTCTACCCAAGTAGTGAGAACTGATGTATTTGACATTAAAAATATTAAGTATGATGAAGGAAATAATAAGCATGGTATTGATATAGTCTAAAAATAGCTCAATAACTATCAAAGAAGTTAAAGGACACACGGTTTACAGAAGTCTTTTTAAACCATGTGCTTCATCCATTTCAGCAGGTTCTTTTTTGTTTCTGCACTCATCTGCAATTAAATAAACCACTTTCAGCAGTATCTTCCCAATAAATTCTCAGTACATCCATTAGTCTCTGATTCCAGTCATGTTATTAGAAAGTGAATGACTACTATACCTGGAAAATTAATGGTGTAGTTGCAGATGAAAAATTCAAGCTCTTAGCCATGTGGCTTTCAGGGTTATATTTTGACATAAAACCTTTGATGATAACAGTCTTTGCAGTTCCTTGCTCACCAATTAGTAGGACAGCCTACACAAAGACAACACAGAAATAAGATGACACAAAAGAGCCATGTGTTTTAGCAACACCTCACCAATCCCATGTACCTTTTACACAGAGATGAAATTAGAAAAAATTTTAACAAGGGATGTGTAGAAGCAAAATACTTGATGTCTTTGCAGGCTTCACTAGTTAAACGTGCAGCTAATGGTCTTGTCAGATAGTAGAATTTAATGAGCAAAGAAGTAGATCATTCAAATAACAGAAAAAAAGGAAGTACTGCCTAGAACCTCATCATCTGAAGGATTTCAGTCACTGCTGTTATTTTCTATATACTGCTTATTTGACATAGTTTTGGTGAAGAAGGGGTTGCATACCCTAAATTAAGGTGTATGAATGCTGTAACTGCTTCATCTGGCAGAATTCCTATCAGCAGAGTCTGGCACTCCACTGCTCTTTGTTCTCCCCAGAAATCGCAGGAAAGAATCACTTCTGCTCTGACCTGGCTACATTGCATTCCCATTATTTCTGCAACTGGAGGGATGGGTGTTGGAAAGACAGAAAAGGCTGGAAGCATTAATATTCTACAACTCACGTAATATTCATATGAACATAGCCCCTGGAATCACTATTATTGTTTTATTTCACACAAAAAAAATGAAATTCTTCCTCTTCAATAATATCCAGTTTCAGTTCTAATTCAAAAACGTCATCGTGCATACTATTATCATAATTTAGATGTGAAATACTGGCAAAGTACCTTGCCCTGTTTTGCAATAGTTTCAATAAGGAAATCCATTCTCACGTTGTCAACATTTGGAACAAGAATGGAGCTGTACTCTGGAGTGCTGCTACTAGGATATACATACTCTTCAACACGTGTATTCCAGTGCATCCAATTACCTAATAGAAAAGAAATGAACTTAATGTTTCATAAATACAAGGCCTTTTCACTTATTTTATTTTCCATCAATGCATGTTATTCTCTGTAAATTCAGTCCAAAATTATCTAAGAGTCTTACTCCTCTTAAACCCCTGAGAAAAGCAACATGGTCCACTGTCCCAGCTGTTTCCTAAAATTATGACAAGAACACAATTTTCCAGCTTGTCTATTTTTGTTCACTTGACAATTCATTAGCACAAAATCCATGTAGATTTCTGTAGCAATGTATCCACATTCTGAATTCTCAAAGGCAACAGGGAAAAAGCTTTATGCAACATTACCGGTAAAGTGTAGTTGTAAAACTAAACACAAAATAAGCTACAAAAGAAAAAAAAAGCACAATTTTAAAAAAACTTCTAAGTTCTACCCCAAAGCACTCAACAGGGTAACTAACCATCAGATGCCACATAATAATCAAATATGGTATCTTCACTGCCTTCTGGAATACACGGAAGATCAAGCTTTATTGTTGCATGATTTCGAAGCCAGTGCTCCATTTTGCATCTGTCTTCCAGTTCTAGTAACGCTCCGACACTCCACATAAGAGAAAAGATATACAACCTTTCCAAGTATTTTGGAGTCAGTTCCCCTCCTTGCTCCTAAAGGATTAAGTTAAATTTTTGTTTTATTTCATTGTGTTTTCAGTAGCCTGAATATTCTACTTGATAATCACTAGTAGATAATCACTAGTAACATCAGGTTAAAAGCCTTCAGTTATGTTTAAATTTAGTGATGTTGTTCCCAACTAATAGACTGAATCAGTACCTAGTGGACCACAAAAAAAAAAAAACAGAAAACCACCAGCAAATACCACTTTCAATCACCCATTACAGCATTTGATCTGTTTATTTTATAGTTTATAATCTGGTAACAATCCATAAGATAAAATAAATAAATAAATAAACACCCTGAAGAAAAGCTGCTGATACGTGCTGTGTGTGTATTAACACCAAATCCAAAAGTGAAAAGAGGACACAGCCTAAGTACTGTCTTCAAAAGAAAAAGAATATATTCCTCACCATCCTGCATCTTCATTTATACTCCCAAGACATTAAAAAATCTCTCCACATAACTGCATGACTTACAATTATCTCCATTAGATAAATAAACATGAAAAACCCTACACTACTTTACCTTAGGTGGGATAAGACCTTGCAGCATATTAATGCTCTGCATAATCACAAAGGCTTCCAACATCTCAGTCTTGCTCTGCAGAGACTGAATACTGAAGCGGTGTAAGTCTGGGAATGACGAAGAGTACAGCTGACGTAGAATTTCAGCTTCTTGGAAGGAACGCCTTTTCAAAAATCCCTGTTACAGAGTACGGTGAGAAAATAAATTTAATTCCTGATGAAAGTCATTCAGTTCAGCTCTGCTAATTCAAAAGATCCTGAAAGCATGGAAAGTTGATTTTTCTTGAGAGGGATAGGGGACTCAGTTCCCTGTTTTTTGGGCACAGTTTGCCTAGCAGAAGTTCCAACTCTTTACTCAGGGTTGGATAACCACCAGAGGTTCAGCATGGATACTGAAGAATAAAAGCACTCAAAGTTTTTAACAGCACAAAAAGCATTCTTTCAAGTATTTTTTAATTACAATTGCTGTGATTAAACTCTTCAAAGAAAGAATTGATTTGTTCTTCACCATGTTAGCATTTAGCAGTGATACACACTCCCCTGGAAAAATCTGGCAATTGTGGAGAAAAAGTATTTCAGAGTGGATGACTGCTGAGTGTCCATGAACTTATGCTGTGTGCCTGATTAATAGTAATATTTTTATTGGGCATCTCTGTATCTGTAATGTTGGATAAACAAAACCTAATTAAAACTGTTTTATAAGATTTATAAGAACAGTATTTGTTCTTTGATGCCTTTAGCTGAAAGCAGTAACCTGCTTCTTAGATTTACTCAGAAGTCTTCCATCACTTCTGTAGTGGAATGCTTCTCATCTATTTCTCATGAATTTATTTCTCACATAAAATACACTCATCAGCAAAAATACTTGCATATTCTTGACCAAAATTCAAACTAATACTTGGAACAAATTGAAAAATAGTAAATACAATCTAAACATAACTTTTTTTCTCTTTCTTATTGTAAGGGTGGTTTAATACAGAAACAGGTTTCTCAGAGAGTCTTCTGGTGTCTATGTTGAATGTTGGAACTATGGAGATACCCAAAACCCACCTGGACACCCTATGCAACCTGCTCCAGTTGTCCTGTATTGAGTGAGGTGGGTTCTACTACATGGTCTCCAGTGACCCTTTCCAGCCTCAACTGTTCTGTGCTTCTATGATTGCTTTCCACACATCTACCTACATAATCTTCTGAAACTTTATCTTTTAAAGTCCAAAGTAAATAAATTATTACAAATAGGTAGATGTATGAAAAAGCTTTCTAGAGACAAGTACATGGAAAACAAAGAGCAAAAGATTCAATGGCAATACTTAAAATACATATCTGGAACTTAACCAGCTGTTCAGAAGATATTAGGGTAGATTAGAAAAGCTGGTAAAATATTATTGTTTTTCAAGGTGTTGATGAGTCATGGAACAAATACCTTTGACCACTTTGCAATATATGCTTAAGAAGCATGTTAGACAAAACTACCAATATGGCAAGTTTCAGATCTTGAATTGCTTATGCCTTGGTATACGATATCCCAAGAGGTTGCTATATTTAGTTATTTATAAACTATAATCACAGGAAATCTGAATATATACAATGTTCTCTTAAGCTATCTGTATTTTATTATTTTTCAAAATGCTTTTGAAATATCAACCAAATCTATGTTCACTTCAGCATCTAAGAAATAGGAACTAAAGAAAACAAACTTAATTCTGTTAGTAAAATAAGTAAACAATGCAAGATTAACAACTACACTGCCTGCTGGAATATGTATTATATATCACTACAAAATAGATTCAAAGGAAGATGGACTGGAAAAGACATCAAGATGTTTTGTTTTTGAAGTAAAAACAAAACAAAAACACAAATATGCTCTTGGCTCAAATGATAAATAACTACAGATTGCAATTTCACATTCAATTTCTTTTTTTTTTTTTATGTAGGGAAGGTGGAGGAGCAAAAGGGAGGTTGAAAAGGTTGTTTCACGGCTGAAATTAACTTCATTTGTTTTGTGTTATCTAAAAGCAAATAAAGAAAAAAAAAAGCTTCATGTTTTCCTTTTAAATGTTGCTACCACCAAAATAAAAGCATAAGATCATTATGGAATAAGTGAAACTACTTCTGTGCAACACTTACATCAAAACAACTAAATTTAGTCTCTGTATCACTTTGAAATGAGGAGGTAAATCAGGTCTGATAAAGCAAAATTAAATGCCCATTTTCTTTGCTTTTCCTGTCTTTACAGCTGAATCTATAGCTTGATTTAAACTGAAACATTCAACAAGCCGTTGTCTGCAAATAAACAAGGAATATATACCAAAACAAGGAGGCAGATTTGTGAACACCTAACATCAGTAGGCCATAGGCAGTGCTATAAGTATGGAAAGGAACAACACAAGTGGAATCTGGTGGAAGTCACTGTCCTAGATTAATATTTTTTCATTTACATTTTTCCAAGTATCTGTACTGATAAGGAATCGTGTGTTTTGAAGTTCAGTGGATTATCTCTCAAGGAAAACTGGTTTGGAATATTTGTGAACTGGCTCTTGCTGCATTTAAAACAGCTAAGCATCCACTATTTGAAAAAAAAAAAAAAAAGAAAAGAAAAGAAAAGGAAAAAAAAAAAAAGAGAGACACAAACTATTTGAAAAAAGCACATGAATGGAAGGATTGAAAACCAAACCAAACCAAACTGTAATATAAAAGCAAAAATAATTACCTTAATAATTGTGAGAAAAGCCCTATGGAAAACTCATGTAAAAGATTTTGTGTACCAAAAGAAAAGATCAAGAACAGAAAATAACAAGGAGGATCGTTATTAAAAGCATAGGTAGAGTACATGAGAAAGCATGTCTTACTAAGAGTTGCACTGCCATCTTCTTTATGAAATAGCATATATCACGTCTTATGACATAAACTGTTAACATTTTTCTCCAAAGATATCAACATTTTCATACCAAGAAAGGCTTTCCTTTGTTCCTTCAGGTGTGAAGGACCAGAATGAAAACAGTTACTAAGCATTATCACTACAGAGTCCAAGCATAAACACCTCACTTTTTTTGTTTTACTTTCTAAATGAGTTGGAGGTAAACTCTCTTAAATGCAACAGCAGCCAGAGCAGTAACAGAATATTTGTGTTTCCTGGGGGATTTTTGAGAGAGATGCAGTTTATCAGAGAATACACTTAATTGAGGGAATGCTGGAGATTTTATAAAGGTTGGAGAGCATTAAAAAATGAATATTCCCTGCTATCCCTAATCTTTGCAATAAAAATAAATAAATAAATAAATATTTCTAAAACTATGGTGAAAATTTTGTAGAAATCTTTCCTCTTACCTTAATTTTGCTGTCCTTGCAAAACGCTTCCTCCTGTCTTTATTTTTGGTTTGTTGTGAATAAAAATATGAATATCCCAAAATACTAGATTCAAAATGCTAGAGGCACTCAGGTAGAAAAAATAAGATTAGGTACTAGAATAATTAGGAAAAAATATTTGACTCAGATGCACTAGCATCACTAATCAGACTGGGGAAAAATTACAGCAATAGGTCCAGAGACTCTTTCTTGTGCTTTTGGATGATTTTCAGTAGGGAACTGTGTTGGAATTGAGACATTTTGCTATAATATTAGTTTGTGCAGTTCCTAACTAGAGGTTGTGCTACAGATTGGTGTGAAGCTTATTGAATTATCAATAAATAAAAATAAAAAACGGGGAAGAAGACAGCGTGTGTGTTATTCTTTCAGTACGAAGAAAAATACACCCTCCGGCATTCATTAAAAGATTAAAAAGAATGAGAAGTAGCTTAGGGGTTTTATGATTTTTTGAGAAATCTGTTTTCTCTACAGAGAAGCTTTTGTAACAACAGTAGAATGCAACTGCAATTGAGTTCCAATAACTGTATCATATCTGCCTCCTTACACCTGCTGGCCATTCTTCTTAGTAGATGTACAGTACAGGATGCAATTGGTCTTCTTTGCTACAAAGGCATACAGTTCATCTACCAGTACCGTTCAGCTCCTTTTCTGAAGACCTACTTCCTAACCAGTCAGCCCGCAGCCTGTATTTCTGCATGGGTTTATTCTATATATCTTGCATTTGCTTTCATTGAACATCACAAGGTACCTGTCAGCCAGTTTCTCGAGTCTGTTCAGGTCCCTCTGAAGAAGCTGTTTGCAAACATGTTGAGTATCCACTTCATCCCCTCATCAATGTTGCCTAACTTGATGAGAAGAATTTTGTTTCTATTCAGCAGTCTTTGTTCCTGAAAGTCCCCTGGTCACAGAAATCGAGCCTCTGCCTGTGACAGCTGACCCACACTTCAGTAATGACCTGTTGGATGCACACACTCCTACCTGAGCCTTTCATCCTGAATAGCAGGATCAGGAACATCACCTGGGTTCCCTTGCCCTTCATCCTCAGCCCCAACAGCTCTGCAATCACTTTTGACAACCTCAGCATTGTCCCTCTAAGTTTCACTGCACCCTTACAGATGAGCAACAAGAGTAAGGAGTCTGAGGACAGGAAAGCCTTAGCAGTCAGTCTGCTACCAAACTTAGTTCCTCACGAGCACCAAACCTCTATTGCTGAGTCACAACAGAAGGGCATCTCCAACACAGAAGGGAGTCTCTGATGACAATCACACTCCTTTTGCTCTTCATTGGTTAAGGCTAAGCCAGTTCTAATGTCTTCCCACATGGGTCTTGTTTCTCCTCACCTGTTCTCAAGGCATTATGCCTCTTCTACCATTGCAGATCTGCAGGTGGAGAAGCAGTCTCCCTTCTGTTGCCAGTCACAAGTTTCCAGGCTTCCTTATCTTGGGAGTTTCTGTTCACCAAACCTATGAATTCAGTCTATTACAGACTCTCTTTCCATTGAAGGGCTCTGGATCTGGATGCTTCAGTATCTCTGCAAAGACCCTGCTGATCTCCTATTTGTCTTCCCTGAAGGCACATGAGTCTTCTCACTTCTCCCCCCAACTCTTTCACCTGCTAGTTCCATGCCTAGGACACACCTCCCCGGGGGCTGCACTTACTCCAGACACTGTCTTCTGCTCAGGCTTTGGACAGGTGCATACTGTCTCTCTCTTGATTTCTGTCTCTACTGAAATCACTCATGCACTAAGAACAGCTAATCCAGTCAGTACCAGAAACCATGTCCTAAGGCACATCAACTCTACCTTGATTGCCAGACAAATCAGGAATTTATGGACAAGGAATCCAGTTAAAGCAAGCAAATAAGACTTACAAGCATAAGAGGCTTTATGAGTTAAAAAGATATGAAATTTGAGGATTTCTTGAGGATTGCTAGATTTCTGAGTCAGCCTGTTTGCTCTTTCTTCGTTGTTCTGAAGCTGCAGCAGAAGCTGCTAAGTCAGTGTTTTGACAGCTGAGCTGTTCTTTAATTGCATAAATTACCTTGAATTACAGATTTATCCAAATGTGAAATATATTAGAGTTGCTATTTTTTTTAAGTGTAATATGTTTACTATGTTCCCCCCAAAAAAAACATATTTTGTGCAATCTACCATAAACTCTGCTATATTAAATACTCAGCTATTTATTTATACAGCTTAAAGGCTATTTCATAGCTAGAGTCACAAAATTACGTCCTAAAGTAGCAATAGTAAAGTGCTGAATAGAACCAATAGAACTTTCAATATATAAACAAATATAATTACTTAGCTACTGTACCTCAAGGATAGGGCTCCAGCTGAGAACTGAAGAACTCATGAATACCATCCCATTCCTTGAAACTGTTGCCGGAGAAGCATTATCAATATTATGAGGCTCAAAGACTATTTTACAATTTGGTGCCATAGGTATACGATCTCCATTTGCAAGGGTTAGAGTTCTGTTATCATCCAGGACGGAATTAAGGTTCTCAATCCAAATCGCATCAACTGGACCATCAAGAACTATCCAGATGTGGTCACCTACAGTCCAAAATAGAAGGCAAAAATGCCTATGAAAGAAGTTTTAGTTTCTTTCATGGACCAGTTTCTTCTCTCTTCAAACATATTTTCAATTAATTCTGAATTCATGCACACAGCTACAATCTCAGCTTTAAATACAATTACCATTTCCATTACTCACTTTCAATTAAGTACTTCAGTTTGTCACCTTATCATAATAATTATCCGTTACTAAGTATATAAAGTGTCATAAGCATAAGTCATCAGTTTGTAATAGTCTGAACCAGTTTTATGATTCCAGTCTTCAATTCAATAATAAATTAGGTTTATTTCAACTTACATAAAGCAACATAAAGATAGAAACTGCAGAACTATTTAAAACCACCATTCATCTGTTTCCAATACGCTAGTGTAAATGTAGTGAGATTAACTGAAAGGAACACTTGAAAAAACACTTTCTCAAATAGCATGCTCACTTTCATATATAAAAAAGGACCATTAAGAAAAGATTATTGGTTTTGATTCCCCTGTTTATAAACTTGATCCAGCTCCTTTGGGAGCTGTTCCAGCTCTTTCCACTTAGTACTGCAAATGTATCTTAATGCATGCTTGTGTTTCCCGGGAGAGTCTAGGTCTGTGCTGCTCACCTCACCTAACTACTGGGCAACCAGCCCCAGCTGGCAAGGCCCTTGCCCTGGCAGTCCCCTTGGCTTTCAGCTCCCCGTCCCTTAGGATGCCAGCCCTGCTGTGCATTGCCAGATAGCTCTGTAGTCAGAGTCCCACTCTCATCTGCCTTCAGAGAGAATCTTTACTGTCTAGATGCTGGGTTGCTAGGCATGAATCAAGAAGGTTCAAGATAAGAAAACTCACTTCTTAGCCAAACACCTTTATATTTAAAGTTTTTTCATAGCTATATTACAGGCTTCTCAGGCATAAGATGGTCTTCATAAAGAGTCATTACAGGAGTACTGCAAATGGTGAATCTGACTGAGAAAGTCGTGTGAGTATACTAACTTAATATTTCATGCTGAGGGAAAAAACAGCACCAACAATTAATGAAATGCTACATTCCTCAGGGTACTACATTTCCAAATTTGAAACAAAACCAATAAAATTAAATCCAAACATTATTTTTTCTATTTTAATGAATCTGTATCCTTAAAGACTATGGATTTTTTTAAATTGAACAACAAATGCTTGCACTTTCTCTTTACACCTTTTTCTTCCTTTTTAGTCTAAATGGTCTAATAATAAGGTCATATACTAATAGTGAGACAAAACAAGTAAGAATCTGTCTAGCACCAAACCACCAAGGCCTCTCCTTTAAATAATATAGCAGACTACAAATATGCCTGAATTATTTTGTATATGTCAGGCAGAAATTAGTTGCCTAAATGGAATTATCTAGCAACATTTCAGATGGCATGTGGCCACATGATTGTGGCATGTGCAGGGCTGGCAGATATGATACAACTTAAGAAGATTCACACCCTTCGCAGTTTGAGACCTGGTAGAAATCCTGACAGCACCAAAACTTTATATTATAGCAGTGCTGTAAGGGAAGATTCTGACTTTTCACTTTCTTTCATGCAAAAGCCTATCATTTCAAAGAAAGGGAAAAGCAAAACAGTATTTGCTACTCAACACAGTTTCAACACAAAGCATTTAGACCAGAGACTTTTTAAATACAATTAACAGAAGTTCTTACAGCTATATTCAAAAATAAATAAGTAAATAAATCAGCTTTAGAGAGAGCTGCAGCTTGTTTTGTTTTGGAGGAAGGATTTTCTTTGGTATACCTTTCTTGGCTCTTAAAGTTTTTCTCCAGAGTGTTGAAAATATTCCATCTGTCCAATCATTGGTTGCCACATCAAGACGTCCAAACATCTGTGGTGCAGTTATAGCTTTAGGATTCATTCTCATTTCACGATGTGGCTGTCCACAATCTATGCAGGCAGATCATCAGTTAGTTATGGTATTTCATTTCAAAAGTCAGAGAACTTCAACAAATTCAACATCATTACACCCATGTGGATGGTTTAATATGCATTCACCATTATAGTGACACTGTGTGCTTACTTGGAAAATTTTCTAGCAGCACAAAATGATAGAAGTAGTAGTTATTTTATCCTGCAGATAAAGACCCTGTCTTGTGAATTGTGTTCAAAAAGGAAGAGACCTAACTACTTATGGTGAGGGGTAGCTTTCAGCACTACCTCAGCTGAACAAGTAAGATGCTTTAACCACTTTTTCCAGCTGCCTACCCAGGCAGTACTTCTCTTTCTCAATGTTTCTAGAATAAAAATTTCTGATATATGGAAAACAGGATGTATATATTATATGAATTTGAATGTCAAGTATTTTTAAGTTTTTAAAAGATGTTACCATGATAATTTTTAGTATCACAATACACTGAAACTGATTTTCCAGTAAGTTATCCTCACAGGGAAGTAATTGAGGCTTCCTTTGAAGAAACAAAGCAAAATTGTATAACATTTATAATATAAACGTTCACATACCTGTCATGGCTTTCATCAAAGTGTGAATGCAAGTAGTTTTTCCTGCACCACTAGGCCCTAATGTCATCAGTCCATGTCTTACCCTCTGAGTTTCAAAAAGCTGGATAACTTTCAGTTTCCAAGGAGGATGACAAACAAGTCCAGCATCCTCCACCTATAGATAGCAACAAAAATCCAGATTGCCACCATTTTAGCGCACATTATACTTTGGTATTTTAATAATCTTTCTTCAGTAGAAGGCTACACTCTTTTTAAAGGTTTTGTGTATATAACAAACTATTTGGAAAAAGAAGAGTTTTTTGGTGTTCAAATATGTATTCAGAAAAATAAGCTAAGATAAACCATTTTTTTAACTCTTTTTTAGGGTTAATGTATCATTTTAAGAAAAAAACGAGAATTTTAGAAACACTCTTCCTAGCAATGTCTTTCATAGCTATGAAATGTCGTTCACTTACCAGTCAGAAAAATTCTATTATTGTTATTATCATGGCATGTTTCTTATTATAAAGTTCCTTAAATTCCTACAGTAGCCTAAAGTTCTTCTGCATATCATTCTGTTAAACATTTTTCAGTGTGCAGAGAGATCTTGGAGTAACTTCTGCATGTTACCTTTCTGAGAAAAGACATGCTGTTTCAAAATTGAATATCATATGATCGTTCTATACCAGTAAGTTCGCTAAAGCTTTCAGGCTAACCTTCCTGTCATGATGACCCCATGAAATCTCCTGTTCGAAACCAACTAAGTTCTGAAACCAGAGGACTGCCACAGTATATAAATGTGCATGTGTGTATTTATGGGTATATATATTTTTGAGACAGAGTGCTTTTCTCATCATATATTAAATCACATCACTGTGTATATTAAAGAAAACTTTAAAACTGCCAGTGCTTAGGCTAGCACTAATACCTGCTGTATCGCTCATGACAGCTCAACTTATTTACTCCACTCTGCAAGGAAGCCAAGAAAAGAAGGCTGCACAGGATGAATTTATCAACACCAACCACTAAGTACAAGCTGCCACCATCTCTTCAGCACCATCAAGAACACAACTGCTGAAGCAATGGAGTTTGCAAAGCACATCATGTGTGAAGACATCATTTGCACCATTTTCATGGAAACATGACAAAATTCTGCTATCATTTACATCTTAACAGCTCTTGAAGCTAACAACAAACCAATCAAGCTGCCTTTCAAGTACTGAATATAGCTTTTAAGCTTCTCTCCAGAGTCCACGTGTATCCAGTAATATTTACTGGATACTTAATATACATAATAAATAAATAATATTTATCCCAATAATATTACATATACAAGGTAATGATGCACCCGAAGAACATATCTGAACTGATTTCCATCTTCACATAAAACAAGATGGTCACTTCAGTTATTCTTTCAGCCTAATCAAGTCCTAATGGGCACTGATCTTTTCTTAATGATTTCTAATACACATGGTTTCTGCAATAATCATGTAGACTAGATATCACTCATATTAAAGAGAAGCATGTTCACAAACGGACTTTATATGTTCTGAAAAGAACCTCTGTTAACAGCTGTTACACGTACTGGATCTGGTTGGGATGGAGTTAATTTGCTTCATAGCAGAACATACGGTGCTGTGGTTTAGATTTATGACCAAAACACACCAATGTTTTGGCTATTACTGAGCAGCACTTGCACTGCAACAAGGCCTTCTCCATTTCTCACAATGCCCTGCAAGTGCGTAGGCAGAGAGTGGGCAAGAGGCTGGGAGAGGACACAGCTGGGACAGCTGACCCCAACAGAGCTAAGGGATATTTATTACCATACGGCATCATGCTCAGCAATAAAACTTGGAGGGAAGTTTCTCTGAAGTAGCTGTTGCTTGGAGACTCTTCTTTCTTCTTTTTTTTTTTCTTCACTTACAAAATGACTTTATCCCATGAGCTTATTTCTCCTCATTTTTGTCCATACAAATCCCTCCCCCATACCACTAGGGGAAAGTGTGCAAGCGACTGTGTGGGGGCATAGCTGCCAGCCAGGGTCAACCCACCACAACATATAAACACAGGAAAACACTTTCATTCAAGTAATGACAGTTTCTTCTCGATGATCTTTTCACAACAGCTTCTGCTTCCCTTCCCTAATAAAGACAGCCCTCTTAAAGTTGACTCTGTCCTAACCTAGCTGTTTTCATTGTACTGAATCATTGCAGCTCTGAAAACACAACTAAGAGCTCCATTCAACAAATCATTGATCCTCATCCAAGACAAACAAAACTTGGCTGACCACTTTGGGTTTCTCTAGATACTAAGGTTTAGTAGAATGCAAAATAAAGCACAGCATTAAGCAAATGCCCCAAATAAACTACCAAAAATTTCAACGCTGTCACTGCACTAAATTGCATTGGACCATGCTATGCAGCTGAACTCCACCACAACTCTGCTCTCTCACTCCCACTCCTCAAAAAAAAAAAAAAAAAAAAAAAAAAAAAAAAGGAGGAGAAAAAAGGAGGAGAAAATACAATGGAAAGGGCTCAAGGGCCAAGATAAGGACAGGGAGATCACTCACCAATTATCATCATGGGCAAAACAGACTCAGCATAGGGAAATTAATATAATTTATTGCCTATCACTAGTGGACTAGAACACTGAGAAACTAAAAAGCAAGCTAAAAACACCTCCCCCGCCCATCCACCCTCTACTGAATAGCTACTATCCCCAGGCGGCACAGATGAACTGGGACTGGGCGCTGTGGCCAGTCCCTGGCACTTTGTCTCCACTGCTCCTTCAGGGTCTCTCTCTGCCCCTCCTCCACGTGGGGTCCCTCCCACAGGATGCCATCCTTCCCAAAGTGATCCTGTATGGGCTGCCCACAGGCAGCAGCTCTCCAAGAACTGCTCCAACATGGCTGTGTGCTTTCTTCTGCACTGACCTTGGGGTCTGCAGGGCTGGTTCTCACTCCTTTCTCCCAGCTGTTGCTGTACAGCAGTGGTTTTTGTTTGTTTTGTTTGCTTGTTTGTTTGTTTTCCGTTTCTTCAATCTGCTCTCCCAGAGGCCCAACGGGATCTCTCCCTGTCTCAGCTCTGGCCAGCAGCAGGTCCCTTTTGGAGCCAGCTGGAGCTGGCTCTAATCTGACATGGGGCAGCTGCTGGGCTCTACTCACAGAGGCCACCCCAGCAGCCCACCTGCTACCATGCAAATGCAATTGCTACATAAACCCAATACAGTTTGCTGTTAAATGGAATACTTTTACTTATTTTTTTTAATGGAAGACCATACCTTCTATGTCTGGTTTCATAGTTTACCAACAGTAGAGCTATGAAGACCATGTTATTATCACCTCTTCCTTTTAATTTACTAGGAAATGACAGTTTAAAGCATAAGATTCAGGTTTCATATAGTTTCTCCTAATGGAAGCTTAATTTAAGAGTCCTTTTTTAAAAACAACTGTATAAACTACAGAAAGCAAAACAGTTTTATAGACATTAGCTGATGATTCAACCTTTCCTTGCTAAGAAATCCATAAACAGGCCTATTTATTTATAACTAATCATATTAAATATAAGTAAATGAGAAGTCATTTACTCAAATTCTTCAGAAATGTGTTTTTTCATGCTGTTTTTTCTTCTTTTTCTTGATTTTTTGAGCTTTTTATTTCTCTGTTTAACTATTAGACAATTATTCGAGGAATTATTGAAATTCTGGAGGAAAGTTTAATAAAACTGATCATTTAAGTGTTCATACTTCATTAACTTTCTAAATCCCACTGATGTTCTTAAGTCAGCCCTATCACAATGTTCCATAAGACCTAATGGAAACTGAAATAGAGGAAATGCTATTTTAGCAAAATCTTTCCTCAAGCTCATATTCTGTTGATTAGGCTTTATACAACTATTAAATCCTGATTCACATAAGGCAAATGTACATACATATGTTTTTCAGACCTATCTCCACAAATGATTCACAAGAAAACCACAGGACACCACAACAATTCAGTGACATCCTTAATGATAAGACTAATATTTATATGCCAATGATAAAGATTTATGGAAAAGCTTACTCTTACCAGCTGGGTAGATTCAGCACCAGTAATTACTACAGACATCTCATCATACTAGTTATGCCACAACAGCACATATCAGGAGAAACATTACCTGTTTGTCAATAGCAGCTTCCAATTCAGGATACTGTACTTTATCAAGGTGGATATCTGGAAACAGATCTTCAATAAGACTTAGGAATAAGGGTTCATCTTCATCAATCTAGGGAAAAGCAGGAGAGAAAAAAAATATCTTTTTTTTTTCCATTTATTCTAGCATCTCAAAAGACAACCTTTAATTATTGTGGGTTAAAGAAATATTTAAAAACCTAAGGAACAATCTATGGTAACCCTTTAGGTGCTAAACACACTAGCAAGACAGAGCAGAAGGAGATTGTGTGATGCCTCCAATAATGAAGTTATTGAAAATAAGCCACTGAGATACCAGTTTAATTTAAAAAAGTATATTTTAGTAATGCCATTTATACAGATAGATTTTTTTTTTGTCTAAGGTGTATAAAAGATAATAAAGGAGATGAAGTATCACATCAGAAGAGGTTTTGTTAACTATTTAAGTCTGTTGAGGTAGTACTCATTAGTATAAATAACATTTTTAAAGAGTGACTAAATACAATAAGCAGAAAGCTTTAGGCCAAAACTTCCAAAGAGGCTATTACACAGAGATCTATTTGGTCATTTCTTTCTGTAGGTAGCAGTGGAAATAAGTTTTAAAAAAAAAATAATCTGAACAAATCAAGTCATCCAGTGAATGCAAGATTTCCAAGCTAGAATTAGAGTAAAGGCCACATCCAGTCTGATAGTGATCTCCTGAACAGATTTAAATTGTAAGCCCAGAAACAGTTGGCTCCAAAGTATAGTTTAATTAATTTACTGTGTCCTCAGATCTTACCAGTTTAGACAGGTTCATGTCTCTCAGCACACGCATGACTATGGTAGACTCAGTATCTGTGGGATTTGCTCTTTTTGCCGCTCCCAATGTGCGTAGCACCGACAATATATTCCGCAAGCCAAAATCATAATGCACCTAAATTATATACAAAGTTTGGGAAAAAAAAATCCCTAGTTTATGGGAATGAAACGATTCAGACTTATCATTCAAGGTATGAGAAGCGGTACTTGTGGTACAAATGTCTGCTAATATCTGTGTAACCCACAATGCCCCCTGAGAACCACAGAGACATTCATTCACTCCCGTGGTAGGATGGGGAAGAGAACGGAAATGAAAAAAGTGAAAAAATTCATGGGTTGATATAATAGGTAAATGCACAAATTAATACTAATAATTTGTGTCACCATTTATAGTCTTTCCTTAAGATAATTTTTTCTGCGAATGAAAACTATCACCTGTTTTGAAAGCTGTTCTTCACACAGCTTGTACAATGTGAAGAACTTCCTTGCCAATACAACATTAGCAATAAAACCACAGCTAGCCAACTTGACACGAATTATAATTTGACGATCAGGAACCATCATGGCCACTGAACGGAAGTTGATCTTCAAGTTTTCAGGAAGTTCTTGCCGTCCAGCATATCCTGGGTTCTGGAGAGAAGAAGAAGTTCTGATGTTGACTACTGTGCAGAAACCAAAGAATCAGCAAAGGAACATATAGTCTAATTTGACAAAAGTAACTTCTTGGCTTTAAATCCCATTTTAAAAATGAATTATCAGCTAAATTTATCACCATATCTTTATAGAATTTTAGCCTCTCATATATGAGGTATGGAAGACGTGACACCTGAACACGTCAAATCTAGATTTCATTTGTCTTACAGGTCCAGTTTTGACTAGCTACTTTTACCTAATGTCAAAGAAAAAGACTCAGTAAACTGTCTTTGTTAGCAATGCTCACATCTCAAATTGTCAGTGAATTCAAAGAACGGAGTGACATCAGAGTTAGCAAGTACATTTAACATATCAGGTTAGAAGCGATAATCATACAATCATCACTGGCATATCAGAAACCTACTGAATACCTACCATAGTAAGAAAGATGCCAAATTCAGGGTTCATTTCCACATTATCTCCATCAGTAAAAATAAAGCTTTTTTTATGTTCCTTCTTACATGTCAACACAATTGCAATTTGCTGTGCAGCTACTGATAGTACTGGTAAATCAATACGATTGAATTCATCAAAGCAACCCCAGGAGCCAGACTGAGCAAGACCTTCAAAGAGAAGAGCAACTAAACATCTGACGATTATGTTGTTAATCCTTTTTTGGTATAATTCATAAGACAAAAAAAAAAATCTGATTCATCTGCCTTAGGAAAGGAAAAAAAAAAAAGTCTTTTGGAGGGCTTAGTAAGGAACAAGCAGAAAAGTTTGATTCTTTTTAAGGTAAGAAGGTACAGTTTCTACAGTCCTCAAGCTTTTCAGTGTTCTCTGAAACAACATTAGATTTCTGCTCCTTTTATCAGTATCTTCAACATTTTTTCTGTTCCTCCCTATCTCCAAGAAAATCCCTGCAATAAGTCTATGAAAGTATGATGTAATGTCAGTAGCTTATTTCACATAATAAAATGAACAGTAAAGACAATTTCACTCGAAAAGGAGCTAGAGGCCGCTCTGTGCCAGAATTCCATTCTTCCACACCTATTTGGGGGTGGGGGTGGGAATCATCATCACTACAGTTGGTATCAATTTCTGATGATTAAAATAATGTTTGTATTTACCTTCAGTGAGCTGCGCCAATTGTTTTAAATGTATCTACTGCTATTCATGTATTTCTTTCAACTGGTAAGAACTTTGACATTTGTAATGACAAAATACTAAAATCTGAATCCAATACATTCCACCAGTCCAGTAATAAATTTCACACATGCATACATTGGCAGTCCCCCTTGATTATTTTAAGGGTATTTATATGCCCTTTCATAAACTGTCTAATCTTTTTAGACACATCTATTTCTTGGAGAGAGTGTTGCAATGGTATTTTACATTCATATCAAGATATTAATTACTTGTGTTTGTTAAAAGACAGAGAACCAGCTGCTGATTATGTGTTAATCTTGACTTACAAAGTTGTTCTCTAAGCATTTGTAACCTTCATATAGTCCACATCTTACCTTTGAATATCCTCCCAAGTCCTCGGAAATCCATCTGGTCTGAACAGTTGAAGACCACTACATATTTACCAAGACACCGTCCCATATCTTTGATGGTTTCAGTTTTTCCAGTTCCTGCAGGTCCCACAGGCGCTCCACCCATATTCATGCCTAAAGCTTGAGCCAAAGTGATATAACATCTAAAAGACAACAAGCTATCATCACTTAACAGGCAAAGTACACAGTTTTCTATGTTGTGCCAGAGGCTCTTACTCAAGTGTGTCACATGAAGAACATATTTAAGAAGACAAGAAAAGTACTGAAATGACGTGCCTCTAATTACAATTTAAATCAGCCAAAAGAAAAACCCTTCACTCAGCCTCTCATGCGAGTAATACCATGGTTAGTCTTCATACATAAAAAGCAGAAGAACAGAAAATCTTCAATAACCAGCAACCTGAAAGATCACAAGGGAAGAAAAAAGTTACAGCTACTCTGCCTAACCAGTTTGGTTAGCTTAGTTCCTAAATTGCTTTATCTAAAGTAGCTCTGAACTACATCATACTGTGGAGTACAAGAATAAAGGACAGATGTCTTTGACATTTTATCCACCTTTAAAACTTGATTAGTGTATCTCATTTTCATAAATGAGATTGGTGTGTGATGCTGTAGAACACCATCTGTCAATGGTATCTAAAGAGAAGTTGCAGAATTTTCTGTATGAAATAGTTTAAAAAATCTATTTATTTCATATCCCCTATTTTGTCACTTATTTGTCATTTTGTTTATAAATCTTTTTGTGTGTTATTAAAGTTAGGTAGGTAGGCCTACCAGTTTATTGCAACTGAATAAAATTGATTGTCCTGTTTATTCTTCCTTAGCTGTTACCATTACTTGCCTGTAAACATGTATTTTGTCCTCTCTCTTGTAAACATGTATTTTTTCCTCTCTCTCTGCATACTGTTACCTGTTGGATGTACCTGATCCTTGAGTATATTAGCATCGTATGCACACGGATCATAATCCCATGCTTTATATACATAATGAACACAAAAGCATGTGGCAGAAATAAAGCTGGTTGGAAGGTAGTCCATATTGTATGGAACAGAAACAAAAATATTAACATATTTCATGTAAATTTATTGACTTTGATAAAGACTGGGAAGGACAAACTCTGCAGAGATCTATTTTGCATATAATAAGAATGACTAAATTGCTCTTGTAAATGCCTAGATGTGGAGTGAAAGAATAAACAAATAAAATCAGTCTTTGTCACCTGTCTGTAAGAGGAGTTATGACAAGCCTGTCAGTACAGCCCAAGAATTCATTCTGGTATGTGAAACCCACATCGGTGATATTAATCATCATTTTATCAGAGTCTTCATTAAAATAAAATCTACACTGTTTCAGCCACTCGAAGTCTGTAGGGCTCTTGATATGCTTGCAACACTAAGAAAAGAGGAAAAAGAGAGAGTGTGGCATTCATGGTTAACATTTATTTCTGCATTTATATTAACTCATCTAAGTGGTACTGTAAAGGCAGCGCTGCAAACACAATGAAAGACACCGTGTAAGCTAGTAGCACAAGAATAGTGGAGACCTTACTTTGATTTCTACCACAGAAAAATCCTTAAGTGTTACTGCTGTCCCTGGAACCACACTAAACGAAAGGAAATTCTAAGTACAAATGTACAGTCCATAGCCTTACACAAAAGTCATTAAGTTAACATTAAAATTCTTATTTCTACTATTCAACTCTATCATTTTATTTTCATATCTGAACAGAAGAAACGTAACTAATATCTGCACACTATGACACTGTCTTGAAGTACCTTTTTTTCCTGATTTACATTGTATCACAAAGCTCATGATTTTTTGTTTGTTTGTTTTTAATAAAGTATCGTGTTAAGAAATACAACAGAGCTGGGAGAATTCAAAGTTGACCAACCAAATATTAAAACACCTATCAAAAAAGAGGCCCAATTTAATTGTATCTAGAAGTGTTACTTCACACAGGATTGCTAGGATTTTAAGTGAAACAACAGCACCTACACTGGTGCCTGCCTATCCGCGATGGGTTAAAACTCAGCAATCCTTTCCCCAGACAGCATAATTAGAGTTAAGTCCAGAGATTCCTGAAGGTAAAAGGCATGCTAGCTTTTAACTTCAATTGTTTAAGGAGTAAATGCTTTCACTTTCCTAATTTCAGTATCCTGTGGCTGCATAAGAAGGTGTGAAGTGAATAAACAAATCTCTAAGTAATAATTAGGTATGCTACTGAAACTAGAACAGTGATGATGGCATCTTCAAGAAACGTCAGGCTTGCTCCTGTACTGTAACACTATACATGTATAATCATTCTATTTATTCCTCAAGACTCCCAAAGTAGTCTATAGAAAGGATGATTACTTGCCACATAGCAGATGAGGAAAAAGAAGTCCCTAACTGATCACACAACAGACACATCTGATTTAAATGGGCAAACACAAAGCATTATAAGATTCTTCTATGGCTGCAGGGGAGAGGGGGAAGCCAACAACAACCCAATTACTTAAAGAGAAGCTATGACTCATATTGAAGCAACATCAGCATTTCTGTAATATTCCAAGCCACGCAGTCATTACAATCCTGAAGATAATTGTTGGGCTTAAGATGCAGACATTCATACATCATAGCTACACTGTCTTCTTTCACATGACTGCTGCTTCGTATCTCAATAATTTTTTCAATACTTACCAGACCATCAAAGATGTCCCTCTGATGCACGTGCACAGTGATTAATGTCTCATATTTAATTCGCTCGACTGGGTTAAGGTCTTTTGTTGTCATATCTATCAGCATGTTTAGAAGATCCAGGAAAAACTGATTTGTCTTTCGCATAATTTTTTTATCATACCTGGCATTAGTCAAAGCATCTTCTGAGTCTCGTGTCCAAATCATTTGGATCCCCAACAACCCAACCTTATGAAACATGAAAGAGTATGCTTCATCATCTTTTCTATTTCAACTTAAATGTACATTCACAGAAACAAAAAACATAAATAAATGGTTCTGCCTACTAGTATGAAATTATTTTTTCATGCTTCCATATAGAGGTCATTCAACCCATGCATTTATTGTGTCCTAACATCATTCATAACCATCTAGTAAAGTCTGCATTTAGGTCTCAGAGATAGCGCCTATGATGCACAGCTGACACAACCATTCATTATAATTTACATAAGATATAATTAATAACAAATCAGTTAACAGAATAATTAATGCTTCAATTTAGTATATTCCTTCAGTAATTCATGAACTTTTTATTCCATTTCCAAGAACATTCCTGATCACAAGTGAAGAAGCTCATACAGAGAAAATAATTTTCCCCCAGTGTCACTCACAGCTTTGAGCCTTTGGCAATATACAGTGTTTTCCTGAATGTATAAACAAACATAAAATTTTACTACTTTTCCTTCAGTACTTAGGTATTAAGTGTGTAAAGAAATAGTGTTAACTCTATTGTGTTAATTTATTGTATTCAGCATCTTTTTGAACAAGAGCTTCAGGGTAAGTTTTGATTTTTTGGTTTCAGAGATGTAAACTGGAATTTAAAAGACTGGAGTGATTAAGATAAATTTAAATGTCAGTTTTGCATTTGTATTACTGGTTGCAATCTTAATTGCAGAGACAAGAAAATCCCTCCAATGTGCTAACCTATCTGTGAGCAATTTTTCATTAATTTAACAAAGATTTTACCTGGGCTGGGTAAGTAGAAAGAAATTCAGTCAGCTGGAAACCAGTTTCCTGGATATGCATAGCTGCCTGGCGAATGACATTATGCAGTGACAGCTGGGATTCCTTCAACAAAGAATTCAGCCAAACTTCCACATTACCTTCAGCCATTACAGGTCTACTCAGCTCAATAGTCTCACCCTCTCGTGAGCTAATTGACAATATACGATCATATACCTAATAAAAGCAAGGCAAGAATAATTTGTGATTTACAGATTTATCATCAATTTTATCATAGCTGCCTGATTTTCCTGCTAGCATTTCATTAAATTTACTAAGGTAAATAAAAGTTTTACCAATCTTTTAAGCAAATGTGAAAACAATAAAATCATTGCTTTAAGTATGAAGAAAGGCTATAAACAAAACATTGCCACCTGAACATGATGGCAAACCCCAATTCACTACCAACTCTTGAATTTTACTTTTTTGTAAAATTTCAATGACAGCATACACTTTCCAGTTATAGCAAAGGAATCTTTCCCTCATTAGTGGTGCATTAATATCCTAACATAAGTTGCCATCTTAAATTAAAAAATATTGGAAACACAGAAGTTAAAATACATGGTCATTGAAAGGAATTTCATGCATGTGGAAGCAGCAAAAGTCTAAGGACATGCATACGTACAGAGGAAAAAAAATATCTGTGTCATGATATATTTTTTCCATAAAGGGTGTAATAAAGTTGTTCTTCAAATAGCATGTTTCCAAGCAATCTAAACATATGAATATGCTCAAAAAGAATCTGAAGTTCATCTGAGAGGAAGCTAGCCTATATTAAGCCACAGAAGACAGTTCAGTACCTAGGTGTGTTTTTTCTGAAACCTAAGCACTGGTGAAAATGTTTGGTTTGTTTTGCTATTCTATATAAAGTTTTCCTATTAAACAAATGAAGATATGAAACTAAACCTTATACCAGGAGAGCCTATGCAGCATCATAGTAAGTGAAGAGCTTGGTAAAACAGTCAAATGCCCTATACACCCAGGTAGCTTGCTATTTAACAGGTATCACACACTGTTTAACAATTTGAATAGAATATAACTCTGAGATTTGGGCAGCACATACCTTTTCATGGAACTTGACAGTTTTAATATTGTCAAAGACATTCAGCAGATGTGCCTGTATAGTGTGAGAGTCTGATGCCTGGCCAAGAATTTCTAAGAGGGCAGGATCTGACACAAAGAAGAATCGTGGAAATAGGAGGCGTTTTTTTTCCAGGTATCTATATTTATAAATATTTTGGGGAGGAAGTAGACAGAAAGTGAGTTAGGTTACTTTATACATCCTTTCCTCTTAAAAGGTGATATTTCTCACAATGCCATTGTGAGAAAAAAAAAAAAAAAAAGCAAAAAATGCAATTTATGTCATTGGTAACTCCAATAATTCTTATTCATTGTAACTTCATGTAAAGCACCTGCTTTAAGATTACACTTTTAGTATCAAAAATCATTTAATTGAAAGCTTTTATTGTTAGCTATGATGTAAATACTACTAAAATTAAATTAAAGTGAAGTGGTTTTTTTATTAGGCCAGTAACTTCCTACTTAGGTACCTCATGCTGAATTTCCCCCACACATGTGAAGGATCTGAAAAGAATATATAGACCTAGACACCCTGCTGTATTGAAAATAGGCAGAAACAGCTTCAGTATCAGCAGAGATAGTGTCAGCTTAGTCACAAATCAAGTACTTACTAGTTTGGTACTAGCAATTTCTCTGGAGGTGTTGCACCATCCTGATACCTTGTTTGCTCAGTTCAACTGAATTCATAGTGAAATAAACACACAATCTTTGCGAAGTCCATGGGACAGTACTTCCTTTATAGCTAGTTAAGCAATTCACGACCATCTGCTCAAGACTGGTCTTGTGGTAATCTTACCCTGTGAGTGATTTCTGACAGATTTCAAGCTGTTCTAGTAAATGTGGTAGTAGCTGTCCCATGATTTCATCTCCAACACAGCACTGAACAACATTAGGTGTTTCATGAGCTCGGGTCATGATCCTCACCCAGGATTTATCAATGTTAGAGAAACGCTTTGCTTCCTGTCAAAACATAGGGGTAAACATGGAGAGGAAGGGATGGGGGAAGGAAGAGAGAAGAGGCAAAAGGAACTTGCTAGCAGAATTGGCACCAGTAATCTTCTCACAAGTAATTACCAGAGTCCAACCCCAAAGATTTTTCAGTTTAGAAAAACACAATTCTTTCTGCTCATGTAATACAGCTTATTTTATACTTCACTGCCAAGCCTGCTATCAACATTTTCTTCAAATCATTCTTAGAGTAAAACACAGAAAACTCCTTATGCTTGAATTGCATGATCCAATTTGAAGAGTTTTTCTAAAAATTGAATTAGTTCTAATTCCAAAAGCAATATAGAAAAATTTAAGACAAGTATTCCTAGCAAACCTGCAGATGCTGCTGGGGTACAGGTAAGTACTACAAGGCTAGCCTCACTAGGCTTGGCTACCACTAGGCAAAACACACAAATATGGGTTAATAATTTAACAATCTAGAAATAAAATGATAACTAGATAAATATGTCTTAGCAAGTCTAATTTTGTTAAGCACCAAAACGATGAAGCTTATGTTACTGCACCAGTTACATCACAACTAATTTTTTTTCTTAAAATTTAGAAAACCAAACTGAAAAAAGGCAGGTCTGAAAACCTTTGGAAGCTGCTTTGCTATGTCACCGCCAACGAACACAGCTTCTAAGTAAATCCACAAGTTCTGCACAGTCATCCAGTTCTCAATGATATCTGTTGTGTTGGAAAGATACTGCACCCATTTTTGAATCTGTGTCTTGAATGGTGTGTTGTATCTAAAATTAAAAAAGATACTTGCTTTACTTCAGGCAGGAAAAAAGTCTCCTGAAAGCCAGCTCAGTCTTCTAACATGAAGAGGAATAATTTTTCTACTTGCATGTTTGTCAAGTTAAAGTATACTATCCCATACCTGACTCAATTCAGTTAGTTTGGGGCTAAAAAGAAATCAGCTCCAACTTGCTCCTTCGTGCACATAGTATGTAGCACACATCTGAATAAGCAGGATGTGAGTGGGAGTAAGGTTTAAATTTCACTCTAAGGTAAAGTGGTTTCAAAAAGGGACTATGTAATCTCTTCAAAGCTGCAAAACTCATAGTGACCAGGTTCGTATCAACTGAACACTTGCTTCTAGACATCTTCCTGATCATCAGGTTTGATATTACTTATTTTATCCAGGAGCTTTGACATGTAAAACCAGACAAACCAGAGTTCATTTTAACTTGGATTTTCAGTACCTTCAGCAAAAGTCTGCAAAAGAGGTAGTGGTCTACCACTAGGGCAGGGTAGTAGTGCCTGTAATACCAGTAGGACCTCTGCCACAACCAAGCAGTGTTCTCTTTTATGTTTATCACCACTGTCTTGCATCCATGGAAACTGTCCAGCTGATTAATCAGAAGTCTGAACACATTATTTCAAAATAACTTAATGGAGGAAAACAGACAATGAGAACTAGCCCATGAACAGCTCAAGGACAAGCAAGCTTTTTGTTTTTATCTAGATGTTTACTTTCCTTCTCCTTTGTGAAAGATAAATTTCTTCAATAAAACAAAGCCTCTTGCTGATATTTATAACTCACACAAATACACAGTGCTTTTCTTGTTACCTGTTACTCATGAGAGAACCAAGAATCATCAAGCTGTCCTCCATGGTAGCAATTGTTTCTGATGTGCTGTCTCCTCTTAAAAGAAGTTCCCCACGGGTTTTAAAGTTTGCAAAGATAAACGTTTTGTTGTCCCATTCAGCTATCACTTGTTTTAACTTCTGCTCAATGTCTTTCTCCTTCACAGCACTTATGCAGATATCCTTTTAAATAAATAAGATGTCAAAACAAGCTATCACCTGTTCAGGTCTTTGGTATCCAAATCTAACTGGCATTTCCTTTAACTCTATTTAGTTTGATGAGCAATTATTTATCAACTGGAAAGATTTACAGACATAAAAACACCATAGTTAATAACCCACATACCACACCACAATATGGTCAAGTTTGTGGAGACTACAAGAATAATACAGTGATTATTTTCATAACTTTAATATTGCAAAGCATCCTCATAAATTAGCTCCTGAGCCACATGGCATGGTTTAATAAAGTTCACACCACAATACAGGCATCATTATTTTACACAGAAAACTGAAGTGATAAGACTATTTCTCTGTTCTTTCTTTGGAAATACTGTTTTCCTTCTTACTACTGTTACTCAGAATATTACCTGAGCAGATTACTTAGTTTCACGCATCCATTTCACAATACCTCTATTTCCTCTTTATATCTGAGTAGTGGAGCTTCCATAATATTCCTCAGTTTGAAAGTTTCACTTTCCACATCAAAGCTGTGCTCAGTGAGATCTGTAATCCGCTTCCAGTGCCGAGGCATCATTGCTTTATTTGACATATGCTCAAGCAATGGACAACATTCACAGAAGTCCTCAATAGTCTTCTTTAGGTCAAAAAAGGCCTGCCATTGCTTTACACCACGAGGAAGCTTACGGCATCTACATAAAAAGAATCCAAGTTTTCTCACAGTTTCAGATATTCTTTTCGTTACCCATTTAACCACCGTATATACTTTTAACATTAGACTACATACCCTCCAAAGTCAGGTTCCCTGTATTTTGAAGATTCTATATGTGACTAAATATTTCCAGTCAATTTCACTGACTGGTAGGTGGAGACCTACAGGCTCACCCTAAAAAGTGTAGCTGCATAATTCCAATAGATTTTGTCCAAGTGACCTTCAAAGACAATTGAATCACTTTATTCTTGATTTCATCTTTTGGTGAGGCTTATGAGATGAACTGCTCTATTCTCTAGCAAAACCACTGTTCCTCAGAACAGGCAGATTTAATTCTTTAAATCATTTGATTCCTAGTTTCATTGAAAGTTCATATTCTATACAGGCAATACATCCCATTTTGTAGCAAAAATATTCAGCAATTCACTAACCTGCCTTCGATATATAGGGCGAATCTCTCTCATGACAAATAACATTAAAACAAACCAGTTAAATTTCAATCATGAAGAAAATAAATAGCAATTTTAATGTATGTTAGGAAGGAAGGAGGGAAGGAGGGAAGGAAGAGCTACCCAAACTCTCTAAGGAGCAATAATCCTCAACATTTAGAGTCTAAACTGCCTCCCTTAAATTATGAATTGGTAATGGACATATTTTTCCAATTAAAATTAATGATACTAACCAATTATAATATTTAAGATGTAACACAAGTATTTTAGCCGTCTTTTCACAGAAACAGTTTCTCACCTGTTCTGAAACTCCAGAAGTTCACTATTAATTTTTCCAGTGTCTAATTCTGACCAAAGAATATCATAGTAGCCACTGACTGTGTCAAGGACGTTGTTATATAGATTATAGAGTTTCTGTAACAGAGTCAGTTCCTTCTTTATTTCAAGTAGCTGAGGATATTGTGTAACAGGCAAACCAAAAAGATCTTCCCCACCAGTATAAGCAATATATTTCCGAAAGAGATTATCAAATCGATTCTAGAGAGAAAGCAAGCAATTAGATGTAATACATTTAAATACATCTGGCATTATGCTTAGAGCTGCATTAGTGGTTAAAATCTAGTAAATACTAGAAGGATGTACAGGAGATACTAACAACTTACTGTCAACAGGTTTTGGTTGAAATTTTCATGTGAAAAAACTTTTTAGGAGTTTGGAATTTGGAGACACATCTCTACAAGTTGACAGGGAGGTCATTTATTCCATGTAGCATAGAGACAGAACAAACAGTATATGGTAAGCTTGCATTTGAAAGAGGTTGAGCATGATGTGGAAAGCAAAGAAAGGTGGATACTGCAAATTTTAACTCCCCAAGTAAGCTGTCCAATTCTCTTAATGAAGGGTTGAAGTAAGGATTATTACTGCTTAAGCAGCAGAAAGAACAACAAAATTTACTTGACAGCTCTTATGTAACTGAGGAAACATATAAGAAAACCAAACAAATAACACAATGGGAAAAGGAAAACAATTAGAAGGCATCATTACAGGAGAAGAAATTAACCACTGCACAAAGAAACATTTCAACAGTAGAAATAGTCAGTTTGTATGGAAACTTTTAAAACTTTTTTTTTTTTTTAAGTGAGAAAAGGAGAACAGAAAGAATTGGGCGAAATTGCAGTCATGCAAAAGACACTTCAGTGAACATAAGAACAGCCTATCGCCAAGTACACTCAACTTGAGAGTAGGCTCTGATCCAGACATGTGAATCTAGTTATTATTACTCATTACCTATGCAGACGCTCTTATGAAGCTCCTAAAATTATCATTTTAATCAACATTCCTTGAAGATGTTGAAAAAAATACCACCTATTTCATCATTAATTTAAAATAAAATGAAAGTCAATGAAAATTAGTTCAACTACCCTGGATTTATTCTCAGAGCCTTCAGTTGCTAGTTTATTTGCAAGAAGCATGGAGAAATATTTTAGAATGAATAGTACCTGAAACATAGTAAGCCTGTCACTGGCTTCATGAGGCTCTAAGCCAACCACCATTGGCCCATTCTGAAAAAAAAAAAAAAAAAGAATAGAGGAAAAAATGAGAAAAAAAAGAGTTTAGAGTAAGTGGGCTCAGAGGACACAAATAACCACAAATTATTTCTAACCAGCACCAGCATTTAAAAAAAAAAAAAGATTAGAAATGCAAACATTTTTGTGGTTGCAAGATTCCATCCTTACATACATCCGGTTGCAATTACACTGAGAGACTACAAAATTACGTACTAAAACAAAAAATTACTTTCAAAAAAGAACAAAGACAAGTCATTTTCTTTTTAAGACAGAAGTTTTGTTAATATTGGAAAAGGTAGGCAAGAGTTGCACCTTTATCAATGAAAAATAAGCATTAGTTAAAACGCTAGTTCAGCTTGTCTCATATTCTACTGAGAAGAAATATATGAGCTGAAGTCATTTCTGCTTACATTAAAGATCATAAAACTCTTCTTATATTCTAACATAATTCCTCTTTAACCTCAGCCTTCACGTTTGCACATGCTCTGTATCATGAATTCTGTGTGTCTCCAGACTTTCTTTAAGAGCTGGTTACCAGATTTAAATTCAGTCACACACAAGGAAAGAACCAAAGTCTGTCCTGCATTGAAACTCAAATATCATATTAACAAGAATAAATATAGTCTTCAGATAGCAGAGAAACATTCCACTATTTAGTCAACTCCACAATCTTTCCATGCTTCCACAGCTCCTCAAAAACTCCTCTAACACAACATAACACAAGCTCTTACCTGATCATAATCTGAATAGAACTGAGCACAGTCTTCAGTAAAAATCTTCACAGTGCTAATAAGTTCTCCTCTGAACTTTGGCTGCAAAGCGATGAGCTCATTCTGCACTTCATTTGCTCGGAGTAGCAACTTTTCCCAAGTGTAGTGCAAAGTATCCACCTTCTCTGACTCTTCCTTGGCCACAAGTAGATCATATTTGTTTAACATAGCATAGGATTCCTGTCAGAAGGTTGGATCAAGATAAACAAAAGATGTTAAGAGATGTTAATTTTAGATATATATGTATATTAAAATTGTAAATGTTTAAGAATGAGAATGATTTGCTAGAAATAACAGAAAATTTGTTCTTTTTACATAGCAGTTGGCACAATCCGGCAAGCCAATGCCAAACTGGAAGAAATATCAAAAGGAAAAATAGCTTGCTCTCCTTTACTCCTAACTTTTAACATAGCATTCTGCTTTCTGACAGATTATTTGCTCTATTGCCATCTGCATCCCTAAAAACTATTTCTGGTTAAAGTACTCCTAAAGGCTGCATGTTTTAGTTTCGTTTTAATAAGAATATTATTCAGATCCAGATTATGAGAGGTGAGCCAAAAGAGAATAAGTAACCAGAGGACTTCAAGTTAGCAAAGCAAACAAACATCTGTTCAATACAGACACTGAAGCCCCACTTCACATCTTCAACAACAGTGTTAAGAAACCATTTCAAAACTTACAACTAATATATAGCAGCTATTTCAAAAGTTAAAACTATTCTTCTACAATAGAATCACAGAACAGTCTGGGGGGACCCTTAAAGATTAACAACTTCCAACTTCTGTGCCACAGGTAAGGACAACTTTCAGTAGATCAAGTTGCTCAAAGCCCTGTCCAATCCAACCTTGAACACTTCAAATGATGTGGCATCCATGACTCCTCCAGACAACTTGTTTCATCTTGAGGCCTCACTGCCCTCAGTATGATTTTTTTTTCCTTATATCCACTCTAAATGTATGGTCTTTCAGTTTAAAACCTTTTGCCTTGTCCTGGGGCAGTTCCTACTCTAAAACACCTTTTGCCTCAACAAGTTTACTACAGGCCCTGGTAAAAAGTCTCTCTCTGTTATGACTTCTTATGACTATAAATCTACTTAATAGTCCTTTGTTTTCCCGGAACAATGTTCTGCATTTGTACCAACCATGTGTTGTTAACGCTCCATGTTCTAAAATCCTTAGCCAAGACTCACAAAAAACACAAATAAAATTAACTTACTGTATTTCGACCTAAATAGTAGGTGAAATACACTTACTGTTAACTAGCATAGGGTAAAGTAGCAATGAATTTTTGTGGCCTAACAGTTTAATCTGTCAATTTTTTTCAGATAGTAGAATTATTTCCATTTCCATTTTCCGGTTTGATCACCTTGCTAACAAATTATCAAAATGAAAACATAACTATCTGTGTGCCACCTTACTGTGAGGGAAATCCATCAACCAGTTTCAAAAATCTGAAGCATGACTCCTTGTGCCTATGGACTCCAGCTCCTGCTTTTATAATCGGAATTTTAGGAATATTTGGCTACCAAGGTTCATGCCTAGGCTTCACATTATATAGCAAACCAGGCCAGGTCTTATTACAAACTTCTAAAATGTCAGCTCCTGAGAGACTTCAGTACCTATAAAAATATCACAGATGTTTCCAGCTTTGGATGTGCTTTGCTTTTCACCATAAACTACTAGTACTAGTTTGCTCCTTCACATAACTAGGGTGACCCTCACAGCTTCTAAGGCTGAGTGTTTTGTTCCTTCTTAGATTTATTCTGTGAAATACAGAAGGGCTCTGGCCTGATTTCCATTATTTGCACATACTGCATTTCATAAATTACCTCAGCTCAGCTCAAACTAGGTGAGAAAACACAGGTGTGAGATAATTGTCTGACAGCAAATACACTTGGCATTTTCAAAATAGAAAAATAGATCTGTTGATATTTTGCAGATATGAATTCTGTGTTAAGTTTCAATATTAAAGAAAAAAAAAAAAAAAAGACAACCCTGACAAAAAAAAAGTATGGGTAATCGGGAATCATGAATGTGTCTTACGAAAAAAATTCTTCTGAACATCTAGACAATTGTCCATTTTGCAAAACTGAAGTATTAAAAAAAAACATTTACAGGAACACAACAGCTCTGCCACCCAACATTTAATACATATGAAATCAAAGTGCACTGTTAAATTCTAACCCAGAAAATAATTGCTCTGTAGAAACGTTACCCATACATGCAACATTCCTGTTAACTACCTCAATAGGCCCGACTTTAGAGTCTATGGAAATCTGTAGTTCTCTGATCTCTTTTAATGCAGACATGGCTGTTCTTATATCATCCAGATCCTCAATGCGTCGATTTAACTTCTTGTCAGTTTCCTCTATAAAAGTGAAGATTGTCTCCATCTCTGTTCTGTACTTCTTATTACAATGATAACCTAGGACAGTCATCCAGGCTTTGGTTTCTGCTCTCAGTGCTAGCTTCAAATCAGCTAAAAACATTGAACGCACAATAGAAATTTAGATATAGATATTTTAAGATGTACTTTTAATTTTGTTTGAATATGTATTCTCTTCACTCCCAGTTCTAGTTTGTTGGTTTGTTGTTTTTTTTTTTCAGTCCAAACATGCATGTGCAGAAAAGACAAAAACATTTTGACACCATCAAGTGTTACTTGAAATAGTAACCATATTTGAAACCATAGGGTTACTTGAAATTCAAGATTTTCCTCCTGTCTCAAAATACCTTTCCTGAACTGCACACTCCTTCCATCTCATTTATACATCATTACACACATTTCTTTCCTACAAATCAATAATAAATTCATTAATATTCTCATCTATGTCTACACCTTTCCCCCCCCCAAAAAAAATAAAAAATCACATGGGGGAGGAAATGTAAAAGTCTCATATGGAAGCTGAAGAAATAGAAAGTTAGATCTGACATTTAATGAAACCAAATTCTCCATCAGTCATTTAATTGTTAAAAGAGTTTTATCTATACCATCAGTGGAACCAAGTGACAAATACTTAGAGATAAACTTGAGTCTGGCTGAGTTCCTGCCCAATTTTGCAGCAATTCAGTCCATTTGCCTAAAGTTTTGCCATTCAGTTCAAATTTGTTCCTCACTGTTCTCAACAGAGAAGTCAAAAATCAATACCACTACAAGCACTACATTAATTTTAGGTGGATATAATTTCAACCCTGTTACTGCTACATGTTCATTCCTGTGCATATTTCACTTCTGTTTCTTCCTTTTACATAATGTCTCTTTCCATGCTTTGCTTTCACACACAATGTCCTTTTCAATTTATTAAATATCAGACTTACTCCATCTAAATCATGTTTCAATAGCCAAGTTTTGCTATATAATAAAAGACATTTGTTTCATACTCTTTCCTACTGAAGAAACAAACCATGTTTCTTTCTCAAATTTCACTTATGCAGACAGGGGAAGAAACATCAGATAAGCCTCATAGATACCCTTATTAGTGGGACTTTTTGCCTGCATTTTACAGCCAAATTAGCAAACAGCCATTCCATGTTTCTGCTTTACATCTTTAACATAGTTCATTCAGCCAAAACTAAACATTTCTCGTTCCAAGGAGCCAGAAAGTATGTGCCTCTGGAGAGAAGTGGAAAACTGTGAGAAGTGGAAAATCGAACTTTACCAGTGTACAGTGCAATAGCTCCCACACAGATGTATTCAGGCTCAGAATTGATTTTCAGATCCAAGTCTCTGAAATGCAGAATTTGAGATTCAAATTCAGAGAGTAATGGGTTTTCCATCATGAATTTATCAATGGTTTCCTCCTTGTCTCTCTGCCATATATGGTGGTAACAACTGAAGCTCTCCAAAGCTGTAAGAACTTCCTGAAATGCAATAGAAGTTCACAGAAAGATTCTCAGCGAAATATAGTGTACACATCATTTCTTATCTTGTGTTATTTTGAACACATTAAGTACTCAGTAGTGGAGCAGGCTGCCTCATCTCAGTAAAACATAAGGCTGCTGGTAAATTTATGCTAAAGCATGCTCATTAGCAATCATGAGCCTTGCCAGACACTGTATGCTAATCACATTCAGTTTGTCAAATCAGTTACAGTATTTTCCAATGAAGTGATTCTTCAGTCAATAAAATACTAAGGATAAATGGGAACTAAAATACTCCTTCAAGTCTAAGACACAGTGCACTTATCCAACAGCAAAAGCTCATGTAAAGACGCCTTCTTCTTCAATTTCCTCCAGTATCCTTCTCTACAACTCACCGGACTAGCAACTGAAACCTGACCTCCAGGGCCCAACATAACAAGAACAGCAGTTACTCAATATGTTCTTGAATAATGAAATTATGAGAGATTATTTTTTTAAAACACCTATCACATTTGCAAGGTTAACAATAAATTACAAAGTCAATCCAGGTATCTCTGATTTGAAAATCATTTAAGGAGTGTACAATACAATTATTTTCTGATTCTCAAGAATTTATAAAAATGTCAAAGATAAATTGTCATCACTTCAGCTCATTAAAAAAGTACATGAGAGGTGACTATCATGAGAGATAATACTCATGACAACTTACAATAAACATATCGTTTGAAGGATTTAACCTGGCAAAATGATAACAGCTTCCAACTACAACATATTGGGTACCAAAATATCAAGATAACTATCCACCATTACCAACTACACCTTGATGTCTTCAGCACAAACCCGTATGTCATTATGCTAGTTATAGTTTAATACTACTGATGTTACAATGCACTGAGTCAAAATTTTCCATCTGTCAAGGTTGCATTGTAAGGTTGGACTGGACCCAGAAGAAACTGATACAGAGTTGCCCAAAGAAATACCATTTCTAGACACCTACTAGACACCTACTAGACACCTACTAGAGAGTGCAGGGAATTAGAAAAGGGCAAAGAAATCATGCATACTCCTTAAGCTGTCTCCTAGTCTCCAGTATCAAATCCTAGTCAGCACTCTAAAAACAAGCTGACAGCCAGCTTTCTTCTGAAAAGCTTCACAAACACTTCACATTGGGGCCAGAATTCATGCTGGCTTCATTATAATTTCTATGTGAATAAAACTGTATTTTACATGTTTGTACAATTACTACTGGTTCTGTACTAAATATGCAGACTCTATTATACTTAAGATTTTTTAAATGATGTTTTACTAACTGGAGATACATTTTTAATCATACTTAAGCTCTACTTTATATAATACTCAAAGCCTCATAAGCCTTTGAACACTGCATACATTTTAACCTACGTTACACTCTCAAAACATAAATGTAAATTTGCAGCCACATGTTTTTCATCTACCACCCTACTCTTTCTAATTCATATGTTTAACTGTGCTTTCAATGCCTACCCTTATTGTCCAAGGATATTAAAAGTCATACATTTATATTTATTGGATAGTAACATAAAATTAACATCCCTATTCTCTTACCTTTTTTGTAGAATTAATAGCAGTGGTGAGTAAAGATACCAATTTAATAATTTCTTTGTTCTCTGAAACACTCTTGAAGTAGTTCTTGTTTTGAACTGAATCAGACAAATTGAGTGATGCTGCATCTGATGTACTATCTACAAAGGCTGAGTCAAATACAAAAGCAGTTTTAGGACAAACATATTGCTTACGCTCAGCAAATTCCTATCGACAAAAACTAATGACCTGTTTTTCAGTAAGTATGCATTTTAAATTTATGTATTCTTATTAATCAAAAAGGCAACTAGAAATCTAAGTAGCCAGCTAGTAGTTACCACATATTCATAAACTTCTCTATAGTTGGGAAACTTGCTTCATCTGGGTTCTCTATCAAATCTGGAATGAGTTTCTCTCTAATTTTTCAAGTATGCCCCTTTCCCTACCCAACCAATTTACTTTTCCTGTACTCTCCACCTAAGTGATTTACTGATATGTCAGCACTGACTGAATCTTTAAATATTTTTATTTCCTAAAATACTTGGGATATGCTACAATTACAATTTGAAGTCAAAGTAAACATTAAATCCTAGAGGATTATCACAGTCAGGCCTCAAAAGAAAAGAATGATAAAAAGAATGTCCATTAGTTAGGAAATACGTATAGGATTGAGTTTATCATCATTGTTTTATTTCATCTCAAGAAAGAGAAACTCTTGTTTTTGAAATAACAATTTAATTTATTAAACAGTTCAAATATTACTACCCTATTTTTTAGGTGTATAAGAGGAATCTACCCTAGAAACATTCAATGTATTTTGAAGTACCTGAAGTGCAAAGTAGAGTAATTAATTTGGCTTGTTTTTTAAAATTTTCAGATAAGAAAAATTCAGCAACCAAAGACAGCATTTTAAATTTCCTTCAATAAGTATCTTCAATAACTTAACTTCATGCCTGATCACAAAACACGTTAAGTCCTTTTAATAGTTTCAGTCTATTCAATCCTACACAAAAATCTCTCCACCAATATTGAGCTTTTATATAGGTATTTTTATTCAGTAACAGTCTTTCTTTAGGATCAACTTACCTTTCCTAAAGAAATGTCAACACAAGCTTTAAGACCATTTCAAGATGTGAAGTTACAAACCATGCTGGCAAATCACAAAAGGTCTTTTGTGCAGTGGTAGTGTCTATAATTGTTTTACAAATTCACTCAAAATATCTGCTATGTTGCCCAAGCTGGCTCCATAACAGCTTCTCACACATTGCAAGAACCCAGAGCAGTATAACTGTACAAGGCACACACAAAATCCCCTTACTCAAATTCCCACAAGGACAAGTGTCTTCAGGCAAGCGAAGTTTTTTAATCACAAAGAAAAGCTCACCTATTTCTGCTCTGAGGTGGTTTAAAATCTATAAGTCTTTATTCTCTTCCTTTTGATGCATTTCATATTTAATACCTTTTTTTATATACTGTATAAATCACAATTACCTAAAATTAAAATTGAGTTTATCATTACCATGCATGTTTTTCATTCCAATCTCTTTCATTCCATCATCAGAATCGCTGTCTCCACTCTCACACTGCAACACAGCCACTTTTCTCTCTAACATTTTCTTCTGTGGGAGAAAAAAAAAATCATTTTCTATTTGCAGCAGTTTTGAGACATTAGTTTTAAGTAGTGTTATTAAAGACAAACCTTGGTTATTCTCTCCTTACTCCACTGTCCAACTCCTTTCATTACTTTCACAATGCTGTCTACAGCTTTATTAAGCGTTTGCTGTACCTCATCCAAAGACGGAGTCATGATGATTTTAGGAATACATAGGTTAATGCTAGTCCTAATAATAGGATGTGCACTTGTTTTCTTCTTAGAGGCACTGTGATTTTCTAAATGAAAGACAATAACAGCAACAAAAAAAGTTCACAGTTCTTTTCAAGACCTCGTTCTAGGATTTATAATGATGTAAACCAATATATACAACACAACATTGAGTACTGAGTGTTACTTCTTAAGGAAAAAAGACTCCTGGGTAATTTATAAGACATATTGGTAAAGTCCATGCTAGAATCAACAATATCTATGTGCCATGTTATTTCTCTGCACATCAAATTGTTCTGCACAGCTAAGCTCTGTTTAACAGAAATTTATCTGGCTTGTACTCACAGTCAGCATATTAAATTGGGCACAAAAACTTATCAGAATCTCTTTGTATTGGATGCCTTATATGCTAGACAGGCCAAAACCAAATGTGTTTTTTTTTTCGTTTGTTTGTTTTTGTTTCTTAAAAATAACTAACAAGAAAACACTTCAAAAAGAGTGTTGGAGCATAATATATAGAAGATCTTAAGACAATTAGTAAGAGAAAGATAATACACCTCTTTCTTATACATTTCTCAAATGTTTTTTCATACATTTTTATATAAAAGCCAAAGTCACACAGCAACCACTTAACAAGCTCCAAATATATTATCCATCTCCAGAACAGTAGTGTCTGTCCTAAGAGAAACAGTGATCACCAAGATACATACCTACTCTTACAGGAAAGAAAAATTCCTCTGGAAAAATACCATGTTATCAGCTGTGATTTATCAAGACAGCTTACTCAACTTCCCGTATTTCTCCTCTTTTACATATCTGGCTCTTTTTGATATAGTTTTGGTATATAACATCTACATATTTCTTTCCATAGGCTAACTAAGCAGGAAAAGTACTAAAATATGGGCACCTAGGAAGCTGATCATGGAACATGCATGAATGCGCTTGCGTATGGTCTCCAGAGTGTTTCGCGTGACTTTCAAAAGAGCGTCAATATTACAACCATTGAAGTAGGAAAGCAGTTCATTGGCTTCTTCCTCTAACACTTCTAAATTCGTTTTCTTCCTCTTTGCTGGAGGGGATAGTCCGGTCCATATCTCACTGGAATTGTGGGAGGAAATCAGGCTTTTTGATCTTCTTTCCTCCTCTGTTGCTAAAACATCAAAAATCTAGCTAGTTAGATTGATTTAGGAGATACAATGAACCAACATACCCACAAGTGTCTGAACTAATAGCTAAATTTTACTGAAGTGTAAATACTCATCTGTACCTCACTCTACTGTTCATTTTACCCCTATCCACCTTCTCTACTCAGTTCAAATTGGCATAATTATCACAAACACACACACACACACAGACACACACAAAAAAAAAAAAAAAAAAAAAAAAAAAAAAATCATAGAGAAAGAATCTAAGAATCTCAAGGCTTTATCAGCCTGGAGAAGAGAAGGCTCCCGGGAGACCTTACAGCAGCCTTCCAGAAACTAAAGGGACCCTACAGGAAAGCTGGGGAGGGACTCTTTGTCAGGGAGTGTAGCGACAGGACAAGAGGGAATGGCTTTAAACTAAAAGAGGGTTTAGATAAGATACCAGGAAGAAATTCTTTACTGTGAGAGGATGGTGAGGCACTGGAACAAGTTGCCCAGAGACATTGTGGATGTCCTTTGAAGTACTCCCTGGAAGTGGATAGTCCAGGTTGGATAGTGCTTTGAGCAACCTGGTCTAGTGGAAGGTGCTATGGGCAGGGGGGTTGGAATTATATGATCTTTAAGATTCCTTCCAACCCAAGCCGTTCTATGTTTCTCTAAGTCCAGCACTTAACCAAGGCCTGTAAGTAGTTGTTTCTAATATATTAACATTTGAACATGCAAGTTAGACTATTAACGTTGATGTATTTTTCAGATGATTGTTAGATGATCTATCATTATCCAGACAAATTCAAGTAAAAGTCTTTAAACATTAGATACCGACCGATACTTCAGTTGGCTGAGCTACAATATCCTCTCAATGGTATCAAGCATGCAAAAGAAACATAAACATAGAGGTACAATATAATCTTACCTGTATTTTTTTCCCTTATTTCATCAGTGAGATCAACTGGCTTCTCATCTTCTTTTTTGACCTGTGCGTCAGTGTCTAGTAACATGTTAATCAGCTCATTAGCTGCTTCTTCTACCAGTGAGCTTTTCAAATGTAAAGTCTGGGAACCTTTTATACAGAGCTCCTATTATCAAACCAAAACAAACATATGATCTCATGGTTGCTGGTACTTATATCTATTTCATGGTCACAGCAGCCTTTGTTAACACAAATTTCAAGGCCCATATTTGTGAAAAAACTTGATCAGTACACAGCATTATTTTTAAATTGGTTTGTTCCAAATTATTTAGTTTTGAGCTTTTTGTTCTGACAAATAAAACAACATAAACATCTTTCAAAATTGCTGTGACTTGTTTCCTAAAATACACAACTCATCCGGAGTTACTATTATGAAATAATTTTTATAATGCATAGCTACGTCAAAGAGCTCCCAAAAGCAAGTATTTTGTAATTTTCCTATTTTTTCAGTGTAGATATGGGAGACATTAACCTTTCATTTAATCATTTCCATTTTATATTACTTGACTGTGCCATAAGGAGTATTAGCTAATTGCATTTTCCTTTTATAGTCAGATAGGAGATAAAATCCATCAAAGTTGTATTTATTATTAGAATAAACAAGAAAATTATTAACTGGGGGGAGACAAAAACAAATAATGAGATTTAATAAAATTCAGAAATATTTTAAAGCATTGTGCAAGTTTTCTTTAATATTTAAGGTTAAATAGATCACATATTTTCACATATTTTTAGTGAAGTATAATTTTTATAATTTCCTTTTTTTTTTTTTTTTTGTCTTTGTTATGTCCTATTTCTTTAAGCTTACTCAAACCTGGCTACCTCTGTTTAATTAAAATCAGTAACTGGAAGAATTCGGACATTAGCAAGACTCAGTCATTTCCAAATTTTAAGACATAATACTTGGTCTTCCTAATGATTCATTCTATTTGAGAGATCTGTTCTGTAGTATCAGAGAAAATATTTAAACAAGCTACTTTGGTGTTTTGGTTTGGTTTTTCCTTCCATAGTATATCACTTTTTGTTGTAGCTGTGTCTTTGGAAACTTAAATATACCTGACACATTGAATTTATTTC
Source organism: Netta rufina (assembly GCF_964035555.1). Lineage (NCBI taxonomy): Eukaryota > Metazoa > Chordata > Aves > Anseriformes > Anatidae > Netta > Netta rufina. The sequence continues at coordinate 81,953,461 of NC_140124.1, read as the reverse complement.
TAGTATTTTCTAACAGGAAACTGAAATAAGCTTACTAATCTTATTATTTCCATTGTACCCATAACTGGGGTTAGTATACAATTTACTCTGTTAATTCAAAATGATCAGCTGTTGTGGTGCTGTAATTGCTAGGCAGAAGTTCAAGCTTTCATTTGCACTCACTCTCACCTATTTTTACTTTAGTGAATATATATTTTAGTACTAGCCCTGTCAGGAGAAAAAGTAGCAGCAGAATCAACAATGAACTATGGATTTTGAGGTTTACAAAATACTATTCATTCCATGAAAAAAAAAAAAAAAAAAATGTAAGTTTTTCTTTCGAATTAACAATAAGGAGAGTTTTTACATGAGACAAAAGAGGAAAGACCAAAAGGTAAGTAAGTATGCTAAGAGAAACAAAACTCACTGTAGTGTTTATTACTACAGGAGACCAGGCATAGGGATTTATTTATATGATCTACAATCTTTTCAAAAGCAAAGTTTATTTCAGGAGAAAACACAAGTTAGATATTATATCCTAAAAGGACAGAATATCTCACAACATTCTGATAAAAATAACATTCAATGTCATTATTAGTTTAATTATGTTTCACCTACTAGCAAATTAATTGCTTACGGTTAATCCTCTTGAACGTATAAGTATTTTGATGGAGCAAATGAAGGGGCTCTTCCCAGAATACCTTCGCTCAGGCACTTCTGAGTATATTTTGCATACATCAACTCAAGACAGCTCAAGATTTTGAAAGATACTATGGCAATGCTTTAGTATTTACTCTCCCGGGCAACCAAGTGCACTTGTTATGGATGTCATTCACAGGCATCAGCTGGGCAATTCCCAATGCCAGTAAAGGCACTAAACAAGCAACAGTTAAAAAGAATAATAATAATAAAATAACAGAGGAAAAACACTTAAGTGGTATCAAAGCATAAAGGAAATATCACACAACAGTTGGCTTGACATTAGTAAACTCAGAAAAGAATGCATCAGCTCAGACATCTTTGCATTTTGTATTTTTGTTCCTTTTTAATGTTCTAGCCAAAAAAAAAAAAATGGGAGATTTCCTCACTTCACTTTCCAACACATTCTTCATTAATTCCACAGTGGTTTTATCTCATAAAAAAATGAACAGACTTTAATTCAAAATATTAAATACATCTTTATGAAAATTTTATGTAATAACCTTAGTCTTATGGAGAAATTCCTCACAGTCCAGTGGTTCTTCTTCTGGCAACTTACAGAGTGGCACACTACTCATTTCTTGAAGGACAGCATCAATACGAAATTCAATCAAGTCATTCACTCGATCAAGTAATAGCTCCAGGTCAGCTTTTGACGCAAACAGAAGATTCAAAACAAGTTTAAAAGTTTGAAATAATAGCTTTTGCAGAGCCCTGCTAATTTTTTTCCTTCAATAGACTAACTTATTCAATTTTATATGAATTCTACACCTTAACCAGTTTATTTCAAACATCTAAACTTTTATGGCAAAGTTCACCACTGAATTCATAATTGATGCTTTGCATAACATACGCTCATCTAGTACATGCTGTACATATCCTAAAATATAATAGGTGAAATACCATAAAAATACATAAGAAAAGCTTTCAGTATATGAATTTGAAAAATAAATGCAAAAATATAACAACATTACAATTCAGTTGAGGTGTTCTTCCCCTTCTCCTATAGCTTGAATCAGTTATCACTTGGCAAACCCACGATCAACAGAAATTTTTGACAAATAAAACATCCATCCTTCAAAAAATGTTAGAAGCCAATTAATAGTTATCAGACACCGATCAGTAGAATTTTCAGTTTGTATAGCAATTCATTTTTAATGCTGAAAGTGAAATAAAAGCAAAGTGCCTGTTCCAGACTCAAACTATTTGTGATATTCAAAATTAAATTGAGTGTAATGTCAGGCTAGCATGCAACATGCTTTTTAATTTTCCATTTCAGCTAAAGAAAATTTACACTATAGTGACATACATAATTTCAAAAAGTAGAACCTGTATTCAATATAATATTATACATGAAACAGAAGGAATTTGGTATCTTCAGAAACAATATGCATCTCAGTGCAGTCTTGTGATAATCTTTTGAATAAAATAAAAGTTCATCTGTTTTCTAAAGCTGTTGCCCAAACAGATGTGTGTGCATTATTGTTCAAGATACTAACTTTTCTTTTTTTTTAGTAAGAGTAATAGGAAAAGCTATTAGGTACTGACAGTGCTAATTCCATGAAGATATTCCCTCAGAACTTGTTTTGTGCATGTAGAAACAAAAGGCAAGACTAGAAAAGGTCTGAAACCTATATATTCTTTAGTGAAAAAAAATAACTAAAATAGCTATCTTTCTCTGATTTCAAAATACACAGGACCTTTTACATACTACTTTATGCTTGCTTAAGCCTTTTGCCGTCCCATTCATTTAAGTAAAAATTTGACAAAGATGTTAGAAAAAAAAAAAAAAAGATGTTTCTTAAAGCAAACATTTCATGAAGTACAGGACAGGCAAAAATTCTGATTTCTGTCATGTATGAGTCAATTAAGTGCAAATCATATCAAGGACAATAAGCTTAATAATGTAACTTGCATTCGTACAGAAACAAACCAGCAGAAGTCAGAGGAAGAGGAAAGTGACTTACCTAGTTTGTCAAAAACTGTACTAATATATTTCTCAATATTCAGTGATGTCCAGGTCAGTAACATCAGACCTGGCTGGATAGCATCATCTACGTTTGCTAACCAAGGGATCATCAGTTGTTCAATAGGATGTTGTATTTTCAGTTTAATTCTTTCATATTCTGCCAGAATCATCTGAAAAAAACAGGGAATGAAAGTATACTCTGGTCCAAACCTCTTCACATACACTCATTATGACTTAAATTAAGACAATTCCACTGTATTTACATTACTGAAATTCTTAAGAAGCACTAAAAAATTGTTTGGGAGGTTTTTTTTATTATTGTTGGCAAAAGTTCTTTGTTTGATACTTTTCATAATAGTACAAGTACTAATTCACAGGGAAATTCACTTTCAGATATATTAAAGGGGGGGGGGGATTGTTCGTTTTTTGTTTTTTGAAGTCGCTTGCACATTTCAGTCCCTAAATGGATGCTCCAGGAGAAAAAAAAAAAAAAAAAAAAAAAGCCCAGGAAAAAAAAAATCATCATCTAAGTTAACTCTTCAGCAGTTTTATTAGAACAGCCTTACCAGAGTCTTAATACGGTATTTGGTTTTAAAGACATCTTTAACCCACTGATCTACTTTCATATGTTGCAAGAAACTATCCTTGTAATAACTTTATAATGTAGCATGACATTTTTTCTCATTTGAGAATCAAGTAGCCCTGTGAAGTTATAGTTTTCCAGACACCTCCTATCTTAGAATCTTTGTTATCTTCAGTTATCTAGAACCTTGTCTGTTCAAGGGTAGACAAAATAATCCAAAGGATTTAAAAGATAAGAGAAGGGGAAGCTTACGCTTCTCTTTTTTAAACTGTTCTATAGGCATCTATGTCAAAACACTGGTGCAGAAACTATGCTGCTATATGCTGTTTACTGGATGTTTTACACTTTTTAAAGGCGTACCATCTGTTCCTCCATCCTAATTATCCTCTCAAAACAAAGTGTATCAAATGTTAACTCCATTGTTGGATAAGAGATGAACTACTTCTCATCTAGAAAGCTGGCAATGGAATGAGGAATCTTGTAAGTCTCCTTTTCCCCCCATCCATATCTCTTTCCCAAAGTCTGTAGTGCTTTCCTAAACCTGTGCAACCTGGAAGCAACTTCACAGAAGACACAAAGCTAGGAAATTCTTTTTTAAACATCTCAAGACAAAGTTATAAAGATTCAAAAATAAAATAAAATAAAATAAAATAAAAAGACTTGCTAATGTTGTCTTAATGCGTAACAGCTGATCATCATTTTTAACTTTCCCATGACTACAATTTTAATATATGCTACACATGTATAAAACAACTAAAATTAACCCACCTGCAAATCGTAGACAATCTTCTTATACCAGTCTCTATTCTGTTGAATAGCAATTGCAAATGGTGGGATTTCAAGGCACATGTGAGCCATGCAATCTGTTTCTCTAATTAAAGTTAATATTTGAGGGTCAAAATTCACAAATAATTCTCCTGTTTCTGGAGCTTTTACCAATAGAGTTGTGTGAAGACCTGTTTTAGTTATTTCAATCTGCAGGAAAAAAAGTCATCACTCCCGATCAGACAAGCCAGTACAACAAAATATTTAGTTTTGAATGTAAATATCAGTTTGGTACAAAGAAATACTAAAATCAGATATTGTAATCAAGATTGATATCGTATGAATCAAAAACAGGACTTTATTGATGCAATCTGTATGTATCCAAATACTTAACAGTCAAATTAACTGTTCTTCATCAGACAGATATTTTTCAGTTGGTTCCTGGATATCCTAGGCCCCATTCCACAGTCAAACATTGAAGCCAAAGCCATAGATATTTTTTTTAATTCTGTCCTCTGAAATCTCATTTTGTTAAGACTTACCATGCATTCTGAAGACTGCACAACCTCTTGGATGAATTGCATTTAATCTTGGATAATTTCTTCAGGCATCTTTTGTAATTGATTCCTAGTTTCTTCTTTTACTTTTTTTCCACTAACAAACAGCTATATCACACTGCAGTCTTAATGTCTCTGTAACTGCCAATTACACCTAACCTCCTGGACACTTTTTTTTAAAGATTAAATTAATATTTATTAAAATTATTTTGTTCTTAACAGGGAAGCCTAATCACATTAGTGATTTAACTGCCTCATTTGAGTATTTCAATACCATTTGTTTTCTGTTTGAGTGTAAGGAAGAAGATTCCTAAGAAGATCACTCATGGATACCAGTCACGTCTTGCTGCTATTTCTGTTTTCCTGTTGTCCTTTCTCTGACATAACTTTCTTTTTCATTACTCACTTCTCAAGTTTCATGTATCACTTTACTTTGAGATGGAGCTTGTTTGTAAGCAATAGCTTTAGAACCCAATGATTTGCCATGCATTTCTTCCTTTTTTTATGCAACACACAAACTTTGCTTCCTCTTTCAGTGACTAATATATGTTTGACTATACTGCTTCCTTCAACAGTTTCATATATTATAATGACATTACAGAAAATTTTCAAGTAAACATTAGTCAGCTTTTGTCAGTAAAGTTGTTGTGCTTTATCCACTAGCAATGAAGTTGCTTACTCTGTACAACTGCCCTAAAGCGCAGGTGAACTTTTTTCTCCAAAGTTCTCCAGCAAAGCTTAGTGTACTCTTCTTTGGGATTCAGAGACTCATTATTCCTACTTTCACTTTCTTCCTCTCCCACTTATGTGTTTTTTTGTTGTTGTTGTTGTTGTTTGTTTGTTTGTTTTTCAGGCAGTTTTGATTACTAAGGTAGTACACATTGTTAACAGAAGTAAGGGGTATGTTGAAGGCATGAATCTTACACTGCCCTAGAACAGCACTTTCACACTTCACAGTATTTTATTATTTCAATATGTCCAAGTTGAATTGGGAATAGCATGAAAATTATGGCTTTACATCTTATGCTATTAAAATAAGTAGATAAACAAAGTGGTTGGCATTCAGGAACAAACAGACAAAAGGGAAAAAATATTCTTAAATATCAGAAAAAGACCTTAACTTAACTACTTCCATTGTATAGTATGATAAAAGGTAGCATGCCACAGCCCTAGTTCTGTTGCATTTGTATTCTGCACAGGACACTCCCCCCTCTTGCATCTTCCTTTTCTTCAGGAATAGAGCATGAGCTCCACCTTGTGTTCTCTGATATTCATGTCCATATCACTCTGTGCCCTTGATACCTCAAGAGGTGAGAATAGACTACAGAACAGTAATCACATTATTTTTAATAATCTAGTAGACGAGTACATTGATGTGAGTAAATATGCTTTTCATACGTTTTCAAGGCATGTCTTTTCGTTTCAAAAACTTGAAATTGTGTTCAAATCCACCCCTCTTTGCTCCCCAATTATTGAAGCAGTCTCAGTGAGTTTAAATGGCTGCCCGGTGGCTGCGCTACTGAAGAAGCCAGACTTACTTTCAGCACAGTTCAGAATAGGGACTAGGACCTCACAAAGCCAGTAACCAGTACAGGTGAGAGCCTCATGCCTTGGACATTTTAGCTATTCTGTGAAAGCTGAAAGGAGAATGTAGTTTAACTGCTCTGTAAAGGCATGCTACATGTCAGAAAATCTGATCAGTAGATCATCTAGCCAAAGACAACATGTGCAGCCCCACAAGAAGCACACATCCTCCTTAGTCTTTACAGCTGGGATAGGGAACCCATCTTAAAAGTGCCCAGGCAGGGACTTATCTCAGGCAGAGTTCAGTGAAATCTATCACCAGTATACTTGGAATCATGCAGATATCCAGCACAATACTGGAATCAAATCTGAAACCAAGTTCAGGATAGAAATACCAAACAAATGCCAAAGGCTTTCTGATGCACCACAATTCCTTTTCTGAAAAGGAATGATACACATACCTCCAGGTAATATTCTTCAGGATCCTTGATTCCCAGTTGGAAGTTGTTAGTACTAGATTCATCATCAGTAACATACACCCAGCACCAAAGCCAAAGCAGTCTGAAGACAGCATATTATGCATCCTCCAATATTTTAGTGCCTTCTCCTGTTTTAGCACACCAAATTGACACAAATTCTCCAATTTACAGAATTGGACAATCAAATTTAGTGATCCCTTAAACCTTCGTGGCAATTGCAAATGTGAAAGGGAAAGGAAGAGTATATTTAGATTGGGCAAGAGACTGCAGGAGCCTCTAGTCTCAGATCTTGTTTAAGACTAGTATTGAGAAGACTGATATTTATCTGCCTCAGTGTTTTTCATATCATACAAAAGTTAGTGTTGAGCTCCAAGAACAAGAGGCAGCTGCATTGCTAACTATGCCAACAACTTCAAAAGAGTTATCTGTAGATTGTGATCCCTTTCTTTTGAGATTTCAGAGGCTGAGGCCAATTTTTCTGAAACAGGCCCTTTGCCAAAGCAACAGAAACTCTAGGTGGAAAATATGCCAATAGGATAGTAGAAACTCTCAGAGATTTCATAGCTAGAAAATAGACCTTACAGGCATTATTTGATAATATGAAGGCATTCAGAGGTTCTGCGTTTAAAAACCAAGAGGATAAAATCAGTTGAATGAGATTTAGAACTTAAGGTAAACCATGGTTTCTGAAGAATATGTAACTACAAAGTATTCTGCCTTACCAGATATTTGATAGGAAGTGAAATAGTGCAAAATACATTTGTGCAGTGTACTTAATCAATTCTATAAGACGCTCTATCAGTTGAAATTAGATTCTTTTTATACGTACACTCACTCTGAGGGTACGTATGGATTATCACTTAAAAAAAGAGAATCATATTATTCAGATCAGACGAAACTTGTGTCTACTTTTATCTTAAGCCAACCAGCTGACAAAGCTCCTCTCCCCATGTGACCTTCTTGCACCAGTCAGTAGGATATGACAAAGACTGAGGGGCAGCTAAGGCTATCACTGGATTCTCCATTATGTATTTCCATAATAAATATTTTTTCATTATAATTAACATGATCTTTCAAGTGCTCCTAAATTCAGCTAAATCTAAAGCTTAGCATACCTGACTATTAACTAGAAATTCTTTCACACTGCTGTAACCCAGTGTTTCGATGGTGCCTGGCACAACAGGAATCCAGTCTGGTCTGCAAAGCTAGATTTTATCAGTCTACCACCAACAAAAATCCACCATGTTTTTTTAAAAGAAATATGTAATCAACATTTACCTGCTGAAGCCATCCCCTGTGATAGATCACTTCAAACTCCATAAGAACTTTTGCTACTTTGTTGTAGCTGCGGATTACACGCTTGCCATCAGGTGTCTGCAGTACAGATGGGTACTTCTGGAAAGACTCCATGGGCTCCTGGATTCTCTGGAACAGGTGGCGTGCCCACAGGATCTTACCAGCTATTGGAGGCAGATTACGAGCCAATGGAGGGTTCTGCTTCTGCTTAGTATAGAGCTTACAGATTGCTTCTATGTCACGTCCATAGTTCTGAAGGATTTTCTGATATTTTTCATCAATGCCAAGGTTCGGGATTTGTAATCTGTTTTGAAAAATAACCGTTAGAAAAATTTCTTCAAGAATCCTGAAATTCTTCTGTTGCACTGTTGAAAATTTTTTCCCAGATACCCTTGCATCCCTTAGAAAATAACTACTCCAGCAGAAGATTTTTGACTAGGGCTTGAACAAATACTGTCACAACCTGATTCCAAACAACCAAGATGTAGGCCAGATGATAAAAGTTTCCAAGTAAGCCTACACATTTTCTGTTTTGTCACTGTTTTCAAATACCAAGCTAAAATTATGTGCAAACTGTAACTGATCTGCTACTATCGGTCTATTCTACTAAGCAGAATATTGTAAGAAAACTGACACAACAAAGACTGAGGCTGCTTTGCAACAATCTGACTTTATCAAGACAGATTTTGCTATTTTCTACTCAAGCATTCTAGCTTTACTGTGTGAACAAATTAATTTCATTAAGGACAAAACTAAGGCAAAGATGCCAACAACCAGGACAGTTTTCCTGTACATACAGTAATTTTGAAATGTAGTAATTGTACATATAGTAATTTTGAAGTCCATTCATATTTTATATTTTTGGATACATAAAAATATGTATTTTTTATTCATCCACATAGCTGAGGAGACATCTCTTACCAGAGCTAAGCAGCTGAGGGAAAGGAGACTGAGTTGGATTTTGTTTGTATTTAAGGAGATATCTACTCTACTCTCCCCTGTCTCATCACCCTCAAAGCATTATTTCCATTGTTTGTCAGGATTCTAGCAGGCTAGATAGCACATAGTACCTTTCAAATTTCTTCAGCATGGACAGTGCTCTTTCAGTGTCCACAATATTTTCAAAGGTGTTGTCCATAAAAGTCTTTAACTGATCCTGGAGTAGAACAAATAATTCTACTGTGAAGAACTACATAAGGTACACATCTCAAATACACCAGATGTTATTTTGCAGGATTTATAATGTATTACATTAGAACAAAGTTTATATGAGAGCAACCTCAGTAAGTATCAATTTGACTTCTCTTCCACCCACTTTAAGCAAAATATAGCCAACTTTAAAGGCTTTTCCTTCCCCCTGTTCTCTGTACCTATGCAACCAGAAAAAGCTTTTGAACCCTCCAAAGGAAAATTAACTATTTATTTGTTATTGTTTATTTGTGCTATACTCCCATTCACCCAACAAAATCGACCATTTTTATGTTATTCTTGCTAGCATCACTTTTAAATAGAGTAATGAGAAATCCTGTTTTCACAGTGCCTAAAGGCCCTTTCTGGTCTATTTCATGAAAGTGGTTTAGATGTTAAGTAATAAATCCTAGCTTTAAAGTATAGGCACATTAGAATCATTTCTCTGTTTCAGAATAGAGATTGAGATTTCCATAATTTGTTTGGTGGTAACTCAGATAGATGTACTTTTGTTTTCATGAGGAATCGTTACTACATTTAATACTTATTTGATTCATAAAACCTACATGAAGATCGTTTATCTCTTTGCAAAACTCTTCATAGTCTTGGTCAAAGTCAGCCTTCCGTTGATCCAAGAAATTGTAATGCTTTTTCTTCATGATGTCAACAATACTCTACACAGTTTTATAGAAGAAAAAAAAAGTCACCAAAAATGGTCTTAGCAAAAACTTAACACATCAAAATTTTAGCCCAATGGTTTGTGCACATTCACATTTTAACTTTTCCATTAGTTGCCATTATTTGTTCACTTAAATGAGATCACAGGTCACTTAAATGATGCATTTGCAGGAAACGAGTTTGTGCAATGGCCATATGACTTGCAGTTATATTACTTACTTCTGCTTTAAATCAGTTAGAACTGACAGAATATTCAGACTCGTACTTTTCATAAAAAGCATTTGTTACTCATTGTTACCCATGCAACATTTTCTCATGTAGAGGTTCATCAGTTCTATTTAAAAGTTAGCAAAGTTCGATATAGGAAATTATTTTCACAGTAGTATTTTCCATGTCTTTAACTTGTATCATAGAAAATTAGATTATTCAAAAGCCACAGTAAGATGCAGGATGTCACCAGCCTGGGACTTATTTTTCCTTCTTTTATGTAGCTGCTGTCCATTTTAAGGAAAGTACATCTTAATCAGAATCTTCCATGAGGTGTACCCACAGGTAAAGATTTCTGATGATGGATCACCGTTCAACATGTTAGGAATTCACCACAATAAACTATAAAGCTCAAAATATTTTCAACAGAGCAGACTTCTGCCATTTGATTATAAGCCCACTGAACTTCACTTTTGTTACTTGCCTGTAAAGAAAAATCCTATGTTTTCATCTACAAACATGCAAATCCTAGATAGCAACTATATTGTAAAGCATGAAGAACTGCAACATGGCAATTTCCTACTATACAATTTTTTCAAGTTACTTAATCACACTTAACTACAGCTAAAATCCACATCAAATACTTCAGTACCTCAATTTTGCCACCATTAAAAAAGTACAATCACTTTCTATCCTTTATGTGTACTATGCACAACCTTCCATGTACTACCTTGTACATAAACACGCTAAATCTTCCCCTTACACCACCACCAAAAAAAAAAAAAAAAAAAAAAGGACTTCACAAAAAGCTCTTACTTTAGGACCTGAGTGCTGCAGTCAGTGATGTGGCATACCTGTGTAGAGTTTGCAGACTGCACCACAGTGTGCTAACAGTCACATGCGGGTCCTCAACTGAAAAAGCCCCAAATAAATGAGATGCCTGTGTTCCAACCTACCAAAATAGTATCTTCATAGCATGATCTAATAATTCTCAGCAACCAGAGTTGCAGAGAAGTATCTTGGCCCAGCTTTAGAGAGCAACTCTCAATGAAGGGAACAACCTTTAGAGCAGCCCACACTCATCCAACTTATTTGGAAGAGTCCTTGGGCCAAGCTCTCCTTCCAGTAGCACCCAGGTTTCTTTTCAGAAGACTATAAAAAAATAAAAACCCTGGACTACAACATGGATTGAATCACATCAGGATGCACAATGGAAGGCTCACATTTTACCCTATGGTTACTTAACTACATCAGCAAAGTAATTTATTTGTGGCCATAAAAAAGGAAGAGGACGGTTACACAAATTAGAATGCCACATTTTCTGCCACTGTATGTTGTGATTTCTAAAAGCAATCTACAAACTCAATACATTGAATACTTGTGACTTATTTTAGTATTTGTAAGTGCCATAATTATCATGACACTGCACTAAGATATAAAATAAGGTAAGTTAAGTCAGGCTCAGAAAAAGCAGGGAAGACTGTACTTGCTATTTAAAAAATATATAAAAATCTCATCACAAATGGAAGAAGAAAAAACCACAAATTTGGCATGTTGAAATTCTTAGAAGAGCTCTTTGTTGTTCAAGTCTCACTCCTACTAAAATATGGCCATGAAAGAAACCAAAAGTAGTAATAAAACAAGCAAGGGATTAATCTGTTACAGAAAAAAAAAAAAAAAAAAAAAAAAAAAAAAAAAGCCTGAACTTGGAGAGCTTTCCAGAGCAAACCTGCTAACTCATTTTCTCCATCCTTCACCCCAAAAATAGACATCTGTGAGTTGACTCTTTTTTCCTCTCTTGAAATGCAAAGTTATCAATAGCACTTTAGGTACTTTAGGTGTGTACAGATTTTAAGTAAATCTCTTAATCTGCTTTGCTGGAATAAAGCTATTTCCCTAATGTAATCAACTAAATCTGAGAGTGCAAGGTGGTTTGGTCTTTGTGTTTGTTTTTCTTTTTCCTCTTTACTTGAAGAAACTAAACTAGTATTTATTTCCTTTTATGCATTACAGAAATGGAAATGGGGTTTGTTTTCCTTCCAAGCTGCAAGGAAGATCTGGCTACAGCATCAACAAACAGAACAACATTAACTGTCCTCTGTGACAGGCCCTGACCAGATGCCCCTTTGAACAGTGGGCAAGAGATCGAGCAGTCACAGTACACTTTCATAGTTCACAAAACATTTTTAACGAGAAAAATTTTTGACTTGTCACTTTTTCTACTGATCATAATGCAAAACCATGACACCTGTGACAAAGTCCTCCTATTTAGTTCATTTTTCAATCAACTTTGATTTTAACACAGATCCTTCACATGGCCACCTGCTCCTTTTCATCGCCTGCTCCCAGTGGTCACGCACTTGCAACATTAGCTATTTCCCAGTAATTTTAGCACAGCTTGCAGAGCTATTTTTTCTCTTGATAAATGTTTTCTAGTTTTCCTAATTATTTAATGTTTCATTTTCAAGTCAGACTGAAAGGATATCCAAAATTACTGTGTACCTCGTATTTTGTGATCATTCCTTCCAAACCCTCAATCTTAGACTCCTGTAGAACCGAGTAGGTTTTCATAGTATTGAAAACATCTGTTATCTTTACCAGACGTCGATGAAAGCTTTCAAATTTTCCAAAGATATACACCTCACTAAAATTAAACTGTCTTTCAGCTGGATTTTGCTCCAGTTTTTCTTTCATATTGTGATAGCAATTTTGATACTCCTAAAAATAAAGAAGAATTTCAAAGAAGAATGTTGAGCATGTAATAAGAAAACATTGCCATAAGATAAAACAAAAGTTGTGCAGACAGATATGATCCCCTCTAACTCAGTAGCAAGTAGAAGTTTGATCAATAAACAGTCATGAACAATATCATTATCGGGTCACACTTTTCATCAAATGAATAAATTGCACATATATGCACAAATATGTGTGCATTTCATCTTTAACTAGTGTGAAATTTTCTTCCCCTCATTTTATAGTAGGGCTTGAAAAATGGGTCCACTGAACATCTAAGATGACAACCCAGATTTCAGTTTTCAGAAATTCAAAATAAGGTTTGTGCACTGAGCACTTTTATTGGGTAAATATATTCCAGATTATCTAAAATTACTGTTCAGAATAAAACCTTCCTAAAGTTAAAATGCTGCTCTATTGCAGCTTCCATTTTTCTTTCTGCTTTGTTAACTGGGCACAAACCTTACTCCAAACATGTTGAAATTAAATTCTTCTCAAAGTCACATTACATAGGCAACAGATTTCCTTGGGATGGTTTCTTTCAGGAGCAGTTCACCTCAAAATACAAGCTTCATTATTTTCTATCACATATATGTATGTGATATGTATAACCATATGTATAGGTATTAACACAAAGGGCCCAGAGTTTCCTAAAATGATTTTATGAAAGCTTTTAGACTTGGTAAGAGTCAAATAAAAACCTAATCCTTCAACATATTTTAACGTTGCAGCTGAAAATTTTGTTATACCTTTATAGAAATATACAAGTTTACTGATTGTTTCTGATGGTAAGAAGCTGTCATATAAATTTGCACTAATCTGTGCAGTAACTCTGAAAGATTTGTTTCTTCAAAAGGTGTCAGGATAAAGTTTTGTTCTTCTAGGCACATATTATTATTAAGAAATTAAAAAGTAATAACAGAGAAAAACTAAGATGAGCCTTATACCTGCAGGCAGGCTATCAAAAAGACAAAGGTAGGCTCTTCACAGTAGTACACGGACAGTGGCCAAGAGACAGTGCAAGTAAGCTAAAACAGAAGGTATTTTGACTGGATGGTAAGGAGAAAATCCTTCATCCTAAGAATAGTCAAGCAGCAGAAGGTATTCAGTCTCCATCCTTGGAAAATTTCAAGACATAACTTGATAAAGCCCTGGGCAACCAGGTTTGAACTCACAGCTGCCTCTGTTTTAGCTTTGAATAAGAGATTGGACAAGATAACTCATGAGGACCCTTCCAATGTTCTATGATCCTATGTTCTAAAAATTCTCCTATGGTCCTGTGTGAATAATATCAAAAAAAAAAAATCCCCAAATGATCATGGAATTGTATTAAAAAAAAAAAACAACAACAGTGGTGTGTCTTCCTAACAAGCCTAGGCAATGTGAACAGCCAAATTCTTCTGTTATTCTCAGTTTAGAAACTGCCTTTTCTAAAGATATAGGTTGTCCAGATATCTTCAGAATATATTTGGCTAAGTGAGACCCTCTGCTTTCCTTTCTATTATACATACATGAGAATAAATTTTATAGAGAAACTCAGACATAAAAATCCAAGTAATTGTCATGTAAGAAGCTTAGTTAAGTTAGGGTAATGATGGAAATCCTGTTTCCAGAAGTTCATCAGACACTGGACTAAATTCTTCATTGACTCTAATAAAAACAACCCAGTGTCAAAGGGTATTTTTCTGTTGCTTCATTTTCCTATACATTGTAACATTCCTTCTTTGTATAAAACACATACTCCACTATTTATTATGCCCACTGAAATCTCACCTTATATTCTGTTTTTCAGATGTTCTTTGCACATACCTGTTTAAGCCGAATGGCTGCAAAAAGCTTTTCCGTAACTGTCTCCTGAGGTTGGTTCCAGATGGTGGCAGTATCATTATTTGTGATATAAGATTTACATGCAGTGATCATCTGATTAGTCACCTATAAGCAATTTTAACCTCGTTAAAATAAAAAATGCTGCAGGACAAAGCACATATTACCCTTCTTTCAATCTCATTCCATACCTCTGATTCCATTGGCCTAAGACCTCCAAAATAGCAAAACCAAATACCAGCTGCATAGACCTTGCAGTATATGGCCTGCAGACTATTACACTGCCGAAGTGTTGTTGATTAACTGCACTAATCCTAAACCTAAACACCTTTTATCAACCTTGAAATTACACAGACTACAAAGTCATAAGTCTTTGGACCTTCTAAAAGAAAAGGAAAAAGCAAGGGCCCATGAGACTATAATAATAAAAGAACAAGTTGTCCTTCCAACTTCAGTTCCTTCTTTATGAAATCTTAAAAAGATTTAAGGGCTCTATTAATATACGTGCTTTGTAAAGCACGGTTCACTGTAGGCAAAAATCATTCGAATAAAAAAGCTCCTCAGATCTGTGCATGTCATGGCTGAAATTAACAATGATCTTCAAGAAGTCTGAAAAAGTATTACAATTCCTAGTCATTTCTAGAAAAATAATTTCTAACTTTGGAGAAGTTTTGTCACTATTTCCAATTCTTTATCCACTCAAAGAACAGCATAAAACTGGCCAATATGATGACTCTTAAATTGCTTATTCCCTTTGCGTATTCTTTCTCACTCAACCAACAACAAAACATTGCTTTGCACCTACCTTTACAAACAGCGAGGATATCTTTTCAGAGGTATTGTAATACTGAGAGATACTCTGAATCATTTTAATTGCATTTATAAGCCCTGGAATAGCATCCACCATGGACACCTGTAAAGGAATACACAGCCTCCGAACTTATCTCAATACTTTTATTGTCTCACTTTAGCTCAACAACTGTTTAGAGAATCCAGGTGCGTTACTAACACAATACTTTTAACATTTCTGCTTCCCTGGGCCTGTCCTGTAAAACATAACAGTCATATTTCAACATCCAAGCTCTACAGCCCAATTTTGGGAAAACAATTTTGCCAGAGGCTTGGCTTGAAAGAACTCTGGTCAGTGAAATAAATTTGATATAGAAAAAGGCCTCTTCAAAATTACTATTATTTTCACTAAACGTATGTTTTTACACCCCAGCGCCATGCCCCAGCCCCTGCACCACACAGGGAGGTAGAGGAGTGCAGAATGGAGGGGTGAGGTTGAGCATGGGAAGAACAGGTGTGAGGGATGGGAAAGTAGGTGGGGTTTTTTTGTTTCTCACTACCCAAATCTTTATCATGATAATGTTTCATAAGTGAGACTCAAATATTTGACTGGGAAACACTAAAAGAAAACAGTTTTATCACTGTCCAGTAAAGGGAAACAGACTGCATCATGAACCATACCAGGGTTGCCCAGAGCACTGTTTGGAAGCAATTTCACTTTGGGGAAAAGTAAAGCGAAAGAAGAAGATGGGCAGTCAAAGCTTTGAGTTTTCACGACTATTCATTGTATTTCTCTAACTAGCAAGACACACAGCCAGTTACAAAACCAGTTTTAGTAAAAGCAACCATTTACGACCTACTTTAGCAGTTAATGGCATAAGAGAATCCTTCCTACTCCATATTACTCATTACTCCATATTTACTACAATATACTTGCATCAGTTGTTACTAAAGCATGGGAAGGTGATTTATATTTATATGTTAATGTTTAAACATATTTGCATTTCCTAAACCAAGAAGCTGTAAATTGCCTTATAAGTGTTAGTCTAAGCATGACCTGGCCACCACCACAAAGAGAAAAGCCCATCCTTTGTCTTCAACATATCACCATGTTCACTTTTTCCATTTATTTTTTTATTTTCAAATTTTTCACTTCATTCCATAGCACAAAATCCAGTTTCATCTGGATTTTCAGACTGAAAACCTTTTATAACCAGAAATTCCCATTAAGCCACTTATAGCATGACTGAACAGTCCTAAATTGAAGATATATACCTAAACTGCTATCTAACTGTCATTTCCAAACTGATCTTATAAACTACAAACTGCATTTTTTTCAGTTGTCTCAGGAGATTTACATTAAGATTTGAGAAGTTTTGCTTACAGGGTCAGTATTGTATAATGGGTCACAATATTTTTCCAGAGCGTAGAGGTATTTCACATTATCTTTAGCTTCATTTACTGCATTTGTGATGCGAATATCCAACACTCGCCAATTCTAAGAATAGAAAATTGAAAATAATAAGAATAAAAAACACATTTCAGAAATACTGTTTCGACTAAGCAGTTTTGAGATCACCCTTTTTGTCATTAACCTTTTAACTACTTTGAAAGCACACATCTTGTACTTTGGACAATGGGGATTCCCCCAAAAAATTAAACTAGATGTAAACTTTACCTGCTCAAAGTGGGGAATGTGGAAGGCAGAAGAAAACAGAAGTCATAGATACTTCAATATTTGTCCCACCAGCAATGTTACATACATTACCAAAATGAAGTAGGCTACACAGAGAATTTCTAGTCTTTACATCTGTCATAATTCAAAATAGAAACCTTCAACAGTTTGGATTTAGCAGCAGTGAGTACTCCAAGTACTGCCTTCATGTCTGGGCTCTTCAGCTGGTCCATAAGGTAACTGAATTTAGAAAGTCTTCTCTTCCAGTAATCAAGCTCTGCTCGCGGTCCAAGGTCATCAGCTTCCCTTCTCAATTGGTCATTTTCTGCAAGAATCTTTTATCATATAGTAATATTAGTGACTGATGCTAATATTTTTTATCTGCATGGATAGCATGGATTAATTCATAATTTAACTATCAGTGTTAGCTCCTGTGATAAACTATCTAACTCAGCCACCATCTCACATGATCCATCTTTAATTTTGCTTGGCCTTTTTTGGTTTGAGACCAAGAGGGAATATCTCAGGAATGCTGTTATAGACAGCTTCTGCAAATAAGCTGCAAATCATGTTTTGAAGTATGATTTTGACCACTAAGAATAGCAATCACTGTATTATAGTGTACATTTTGCTTTCCTTACATCCACTAGGAATCACTGTTTTCTACTTTTTGGTTTCTTGGATAAAGTGAATCTTTTCTAGCAACCTACTTATTCCAGGAGCAGATTATGAGGTAGAGATACTCACCTCAGTAACCATAATATAACCATAGCCAGAACATTTTCCCTTACACAGTATGAATAGGTGGAACTCACAGTACATGTAGAAGTATGGATAGGAAGGAGCATAATCACTGTAATCTTTCTCCAGTGGGCATCGTACTACAAGTAACCAGCTCCATTAGAATATACTAAAGTCAAGATTGTTCTAGCTTGCTTTTCAACATTTTTGATAAGCATATTTTTTGTAAGATTTTTGATTCAGTGAAAAATTTTACTATCTGATTCTACCTAATATTTTACAACACTTGAATCACAACAAATAGAAGAATGCACTGCAAATCTGTAACAATGCTGAATGTGAAAACTTTAATCATGAATGTAATGAATGAATATTTAAAACAATTTTGAAATAGTAATGGTAAAACAACTCCTTTTACTATCTTGAAATGTATCACTCAAGATTTTGAGGACTAAGATACACTCAGGTACATTTCAAACTACTTTGGAGACTTCTTCATCCCTTTCATCATCTCAGTGGGGACAGCTTTTCTCTCTCAGCTCTGTAACATGGGTTGAAATAATTTCTGGCCACATCATTATGTTTCCTGTACAAGCTTCTAGGGGAGACTGCAGATATTTATGTGGAAAAGAAAACCACTGAAGGTTACTGAAGTAAAATAAAATAAAATAAAATAAAATAAAATAAAATAAAATAAAATAAAATAAAATAAAATAAAATAAAATAAAATAAAATAAAATAAAATAAAATAAAATAGCTCATGAAATCTCTGAATTATAAATCTTTAGAGGCTGGAAGAAAACTGATGGGTGGTACTGCCTTACTCTGCTTTTCTACTCTTCACCAGTATCAGCTTTTGCCTGTTGTCAAATAGATGGCATTGGTTTAAAAGAACATTTAGTTCAACCCAATCACAACAATTCTCATGATAATTTGTTTATAAAGCATGAAGCCACGCTCCAGAGAGGAAATGCAGATTTAGTCTGCATAGTCCCTTGGAGAACTAGACAATGTGGAGAAAAATTAGCCTGTATTAATAATCAATAATTATCAGCTTAAATATAGATAGTGATTTTCTTGGGATTGCTTCGACTCAGGTGCATGACCTTGTTGAACTTGGCCTTGTTGAACCTCATGAGGTTCACACATCCCACCTCTCAAGCCTTTCCAGGTCCCTCTGGATGGCAACCCACCCCTCCAGCATGTTGACTGTACCACACAGCTTGGTGTCACTGGAAAACTTGCTGAGGGTGCGCTCGATCCCACTGCCCATGTAACTGACAAAGATGCACTGGTCCCAGTACTGACCCCTGAGAAACACCGCTTATCATTGATCTGTACTCAGACACTGAGCTGTTGACCACAATTCTTTTGGTAGAAGTGCATTTCACTGTGATACATTCTACACACCAGTTTCAGCTTATAAATTCAAGAGATTTGGGTTGTGCTTTTTTTTTTTTTTTCTTAAATTCCTTCCCTTTAAGAGATATAGACTTTAATAAACACAGAGATGTCCTTCATGGAACTGATTTCCTAACTTGAAAATAAACATACTTCTCTGATAAAATCTAGGCAATAATTTCTACATGCAGAACAGAGAATAAGGTAGCAACTAAGTTTCCATTTTCCAAATTTAGAAGTTAATCATGCTGTCCTCTTCCTTTTATTTGTACTTAAAACAAGTACACTGACCTTACTACCTTACAGTATTTCTAACCACATGAAGATGCTCCGTCAGTGTGTGGATGAGGCAATTAAGCAGTAACAGGGAACTAAGCTTTCAAATACATGTGTACACTACATTTAAAAGCGGATGGAAAAAGCTGTTTGTAATCTTCTAATTTAGAAGTAAAAGCATGCTAAGTAATTTAAGACATAGGGATCAATCACATCTATCTTTATAGGAAGGTAGCACCAGGATTAAATTCAACCTGCCAATATGCAAATGTGTTCATATTTCATACTTCTGCAGTGTGTATCACCTGTTCAAGCTGTTTGATCCATCCTTTCATGCAGACTTCTATTCTCTCAAGACTGCTTATGTTGTTAGCAACCGACAGATAATCTGAAGGTCCTTTTAGATTTTTCAGATCATATGTTTCACATTTCTTCAGATTAACCTACAGCACAAGTTTTAAAAAAAAAAAAAAAAAAAAAAAAAAAAAGTGCTGAAATTTTTGTGACAAATAAACCAAGAAATGTACATAGTGACTGATTTCCCTACTTGGGGTATCTGACTTCATATTCCCACTTCATTTTAAATTTGTTCAAATTCTGGTTTGAGCCCAGAACTGAACTTCATAATCTGAAGAGCTCTTCAACCTAGCAGCTGTGCTCTGTCATTTCCTTAATAAAGAAAAAATAGAAATCAACAGTTGAAGTAACTGTTTGTTGTACATTAATCATTCTTGGTTTTCTTTAAGAAAGTCCACAAATACCAGAGCCAAGAAGTGAATAGCTCAAAAGAACTAGCATGAAAACAAACAACAACAGAAGCAGATGCAGAATTGTTAAAACCACAAGCTTTCACAGACATTAAAGCCACAGGTCAATGTATAACAAGTCACTGATGACATCAAACAGTATTCAGAAGCATTATTTTTTCTCCAGCTTAACAAAAGCAATTTGTATTCTACAAGCAAAAGTATTCTACAAAACAGTAAATTCAAAAAGTCCAGGCCGAGAGACATTCCACGGCTAGCTGGATTTCTAGTTGCTACTTGAACATATTACCTTTTCTAGCAGACTTTGCTGAGTTCCTGAGAGCACAGTAACAAATGCTTCAAGGGAAGCAAGAAACTCCTGCTTAATACTGGAAGCTTGTTGAGGTTCGCCAAGTTCAAGCCACCCATTGTCCATATTCCGTAAGGCTGGAATGAAGATTTCTGATAGCAACTGCTCAACACTTTCCAGTAGGCCATCTTGACCTACGTCCATCATATTAAAATTTACTTCCTGTAAAAGATATGCAATAAATATTTAAATGGAAAATAAGATTTTCCCATCATGTATTTTATACTTGATACTTGGGTGTTGACTAATTACTTTATGTTATCGTCGCTTCACAATGATATACTTAGAGTTGCTGCCACTGGACAGTGTCACTTTTTCTATTTCCCTCCTTTTGTTGTCCTGCATTTCATTTTGGCAAACTCCATTCTTTTGCTCATTCACCATGCCAAAGGCTGTCAATCTATTTACTATCACGTGCTGATAGTAAATAATCCGAGATGAAAATGAATTTTCAACAAGATTATGCATACCAAACAGCAGTCACTGACTCTTACCTGATAGATATTCTCAGTTGTAATGGCTTTCAAAAGACTAGATCTAATGAAGAAAACACACACACCAGTTAAAGCAACGTCTTTTCCTTCTGTCACAAACACTTTAGGTTTCTTCTTCTTTGTCAAATGAGAGTTGATTCCTACTCCTGGAAAGCTAAAATGTTCTGTAGGTTGAAATAAAATAAATATTTAAAAAACACTGATGATTTATTCAAATAAAAGCGTCCTAAACAAACAGTTCAGTCACCATTTGTGTATCCATGAGTCCCAGTCCTCTAGAGCTTCCCCATGTGACTTCTCTAGGAAGGTACACAGCACCCACAGTCCTAACAGCACCATAAGAATTATTTCATCTAATTTTACCATTCTCATATCAAAAGCCTTTTCTGTTCATTTATTCGTTTTCTGTTCCTTCTAAAAGAATGTTCAGGGTCAAGGTCCTCCTACATGTGAATCCAGCCCTATTATGTAGTTGGAGGCAATGTTCCATTGCTTAAAAAAAAAAAAAAAAAAAAAAAAAAAAGCAAATGCAGTTCACCTCAAAGGAGCCATTATCAACTAACTGTCTTTCCTTAAGAACATGAACACCTAAGTCTAATATGCAGTAAAATAGTAGCAGAGTGTTTCAGGAAACAAGGAAAGACAGGCCATAGTGGATTCTTTGGGGAGACACAGAGATGATGAGGCTACAAAGGGCTTTCCTTCCCTTTCTTCTTCCCCAAACATCAATATGCTGCTCACAGATTTATGCTATTGATAACATTTTTAGAGTCACCAAGAAGTAGCAATAACTTTGGAGGAAAAATAATTCTTTTAAATTGTGTATTATTTTTGTTTTGGTTACGTTCATTTTCCATTAATGATTTTAATGGAAAAATGAAAAATTTCTCAGAGAAAAATGAATGCATGCACATGCATGAACACACAATTACTTCTCAGTGAACCACTGCAACAATATAAAGATTTTTAAAAAATGTTGTTTATATCACTAAGTAAAGAACAACATCCAACCAAGGCAAAAAGTGACAGTGCTACTACCCCTTTTTTGTTCAGCCACATGCCCATCATCCCCAGTGTTTTCAGTGGGTATGTTTTCATGGCTAGGTTTTGGTAGTGGGGGCCACAGGGGTGGCTTCTGCGAGAAGAATCCAGAAGCTGCCCCTTGTTAGATAAGAGACAGGCCAATAAGTGAGGTTGTATGCTATTAAGTGAGATTGTTTGCACATCTGTGAGAACATGTTTAAGAAAAGGGGAAAAAAAATGTTGGGGAACAGCAGCTAGGAGAGAGAGGAGTAAGAAATAGCCCTGCAGCCCCCAAGGGGAGTGCAGCAGGAGGGCAGGAGGTGCTGCAGGCAGGCAGCAGCAGTTCCCCTGCGGGCTGTGCAGGGAGAGGCCCCTGGTGGAGCAGGCTGTCCCCCTGCAGCCCATGGGTCCCCCATGGAGCAGATCTCCACGCTGCAGCCCCCCCGTGGGTGGAGGAGCCCCCGGTGGAGCAGGTGGATGTGGCCTGGAGGAGGCTGCAGCCCATGGAGAGCCCCCGCAGGAGCAGGGGGTCTGGGGGGAGCTGCCGCCCAGCCATGGGGGACCCGTGCTGGAGCAGTTTGCTCCTGGGGGATGGATGGATGGACCCCGTGGGACGGAGCCGTGTGGGAGCAGTGCTTGAGGAGCTGCTGCCTGTGGGCAGCCCATGTGGGATCAGCTGGGGAAGGACGGCATGCCGTGGGAGGGACCCCATGGGGAGCAAGGGAAGAGAGTAACTGTGAAGGTGTGGAGGAGACAAAGTGCTATAGACTGACTACAGCCCCCATTCCCTGTTCCCCTACACTGCTCGGGGGAAGGAGGTGGAAGAGGATGGTTGAGGGGAAGATGTTTTTGGTTTCTTTCCTTTATTTCTCACTTCTCAAGCTTGTTAGTAATAGGCAATAAATTTTACTATCTCCCTACTCAGAGTCTTTTTTACCCATCACGATAATTGTTGAGCGATCTCCCCATCCTTATGTCAACCCTTGAGCCCTTTCCATCGTATTTTCTTTCCTTTTCCTTTTGAGGAGGGGAAGTGAGAGAGCGGCTGTGGTGGAGCTCAGCTGCCCACCTGAGTAAAACCACCACGCCCAGAGATCCCCATTTTGGATCACATGGCCACCCATGTGTCCCCTCCCCTCCCTTTTGTTAGCATCACCTTCCTCCTTCCCATCTCCTGAAGAAGTCTCTTTTTTTGTTTTCCTCAAGTACCTCAAGGTCTCTGTCACCAGCAAAACAGTATTGATTGAGAGACTTTTATTAATTTGATTTATTGCCAATGAACACAAACTTGCACAATAATCGTAAGTTAGTAATTAAAGATGCCAGACCAAAAACAATCATCTGTTTTTAGGGCATTCCCACGATGTATCGAGCTAGAGTAGATTCTGCAATCTCTTTCAGAAAGATGTGCTGTTACTGAAAAGGATTCTAGAAGCTGTTAAGCTGCGCATTGAAAGTTACACTCAAAATTTTGCAAAAATGTGACCAGACATCTCTCAGGCTGTCATGGACATAATGGGAACACCAGCAGAAGACCCCTGGCTGATCCCAATGGGAGCAACACTGAAGGTTCTGGGACAGCAGCCATGGACAAATGATGTCCTCAACACGGGAGTCACAAGATGCCTCCACAGAAGGTCAGAAGGAGGCTTCCCCCAGAAGTGTGGTAAAATGGAGAGCCCTGGGGCAGGGAAAGGGATATGAACAGAAGTGAAGGAGACGACTTCTGGGGTAATGGCCTTGTGACCCCAAACAGGGGCCTCCTGAAGCTGGTTTGTCATGTCACAGGACTACGGGAGCGGATGGTAAGAAATGGGGAGGGTTTCCAGGGCGAATTGATGGTGTGACTGGCAGGGAGGGGGCAGAGCACCTGTTACTGTTTGCCTTGTGTGAAAGTTTCCTTTAACTACCAAAAAAATGTTTCTCAACCCCTCAGGCAAGAGCTGCTGGATTTGCAAGGAAGTACCTTGCTGTTGAATACTAACAATATGCAAAAGTGCACTAACAAGCTTCTGTAATTTCATCAGTCTTCACTTCTTGAGCAAAGATGATGTAACCTGACTTGCCTTAAACGCCAGTTAATAAAATAAACTTGACTATGTTGGTTTTTTTCGCACATTTACTCAGCAGTACTACAGTATGTTGCAGGAAACCCAAAGTTACTTTACCTGCATCATTTGCCTCCACATCTTGATAGTAGAACATCAGATGGCGCAGACCTCCAGGTGCCAAGAATTTGTCAATGCGCTCTATCTGTTTGAGATCATGTTGAATTGTTTATGCATGGCACACACACTATGAAAAGTTTAATGTACTCAGTTTTTCGACAAAAAGTTATGATAAATACACATCACATTATCGTTGCTCAGTACTAAAATTACACCAGGACCTGTTACTGCCTTTCAAAAGGAAAAAAAAAAAAAGAAAAAAAAAAAAAAAGGTTTCTTTTTTCCCTTTAGTAGCACATACTACTTAATTTAAACATTTGATTTTTTCCATGCTGAGCAGAACTGAATATAGCCAGGCCATGTTCCAATTTACTGAAACCACTTACTGCACATAATCTCTCAATCTGAGGGCACAGTGCATTTCTTCATTTACTGAAGTGCAGCAGCACCTCAGTGAAGGCTGAAACAAGCTCTGTGTTTTAACCTGTGTGACAGCATTCTGCACAGCTCGTTTTCCTGTTTCATGCAGAATCACAGATATGTTGGAAGGGGCCTCTGGGAGATCACTGGGCTAACCTCCTCTTTTGTCAACAGTAGCTTAGCTCATCCTCTTGAGTAACTTACTCCCATGCTGCTTTACCTTTCTGGCAATGAAGGGTCTCTTAATGTGTGATCTGCAAGCTGTGGCTATTACCCCTTGTTATATCATCTGCCACTGCTAAGAATGGTTCATCTGTCATCTTCACAACTACTCTTTAAGCAATTGCAGGCTATTACATGACTGCCCCTCACTTATTCTTCCTCTTATAATTAACATATCCTTTGCTCCTGAACATCTTGGTAGTCTTCCACTGGACTTTCTCCAGTTTCCCAGTATATTAGCACTGAAATGAGAATGCCTCCATTTTAAAACTTAAGTTTTAAAAAAGAGTGATTTATTTTCAAATCACAAAATGTATCTCCATTGCATATAATACTCACCATCACTTTGTGTTGCATCCTTTCCTCAATATACTTATTTCTAAGTGCTTACATAGTAACAACACTAACCCTCACATACTTGGTGGGATCACTAGCCACTCTATTTTGTCAAGTAGTTTCTAGCTGATTTGATTTCCTAATCTCACAAATTTAGTCTCACAAATGCAGGTGGCAGCCTAATGGAAACAGCAGCATTCAGTGGAGTGTGGATGAGCATGACTCCTTCTGAGCCTGTGAAACCACGGTCTGACAACCATCTCAACTATCTCAATAAGTATTTGACGGTAACATCAGTTCTAAACCAACCTATAAGCTTAATTTATCAAATTAATCAGATTACCTGGTTACCATCAAGAATAGCATCTTCTACTTCTGCTTTGTCCAGATTCACACAAGTGGCAACAGTTTCCAGTAAGTAATCATGTCTGTCATCCAGCCAAGCACGTTTAGCCTCCCTTTCCTCCTTTAGCTTTTGCTGTTATAAAACACAAAACAAACAACAAAAATTTCAACAAAAAAAAATCAATTCTGAAGACAAATACAAAGCAAATTTTGGATTTTTTTTTTTATTTTTTTTTAATGAAGGCTATCGCAGTCTTCCATATTTGTGGTTTACATTTTTAAGGCATAAAATTTCCAACATCCACTTTTTGTATGGTGTTATTCATTTGCTGGAAGTCTCTCTAGGAAAAAAAAAATAAAACTGCTTTATATGTACAGGTCCATCATCATGCAAGTCATCTTCAACAACCGAAGTTATTAGTTCTGGCTTTTCAGTCTATTTACATTTGACCATCAAATCAGCACAGGACTTTGACTCAATCTTTGTTATTTGTGGAAGATATTGTAAGCATTCTCCAGCACAGACAAATGCTGCTGGAGGAAGCTAAGATTTCATACATTATCTCTTTAATATAATGAGAAGTAAATCAAGCAACAAGCCTCAAGGTTCTCAAGTGTTTATAAATGTGCTTAACTATTGCTATTATACTATTCTTCAAGCAGTATGCCTACTCTTCTAATTAAATTGAATTCCCATATGTAATACACCTCATTACATTACAGACAAAATAGCCTTCTGGAGTAGTTACTGCTTCTATTGTGCTTGCGGATTGCAAGATTTAATATCATTTCATTTTCAAAAGAAATTTAGAATTATATTTCACTGGTGGTAAATTCAATCTTTATTTCCCCTGTGACTACAAAAAAATCTAGTAACTCTGTAAAGTATGCACAAGTGATTTATCTACAAGCTTCTGAAGAGCCAATAGGACCTGCATAATATACTTTATACCCTTATGTAAATTTCTTTGCTTCTTCCTGAAGGAATTTTCAAATATTTGGTAAACTCATAATTACCATCATGTCTGCATAAATGCTGATTGTTCTGGAAATGTTTTTCCATGTTAAAGACAAACACACAAATTACGTTCTTTATGGAGATATGCCTGAAGAATGCAGTAGGAGATTAATTTGTATATACATACTTCACGCTATTTTAGCTCTGCCATTCTCTATCATTGTCTCCACTTTTCCAGAAGTGGAATGTCATCACATTACTGGCCTGTCCTACACCTTCTCAGAACAGGGTAGACATTTTTCTACTAATTAGATATACAAAAAGCAACCTTTTTTGGCTCACTCAGCCTCACACTACAAGGCAGTGCAATAATCGTTAACACTGATGAGCTTTGTTGTTTCAACAATTTGAGCACAACTGGCAATGGATCTTTAGCATGGAAAAATATAGCCACTGTGCCAATTAGATAGTTTTTATGTAATTCAGAAGAAAAAAATGTGCTTTTATTTTGCTTAAACTACAGTGAGGCTACTTTTTGTACTGTGCTATGATTCTAGCACACAGCTCCAGACATATTACAGCACAAAGTAGTGATCTTACATGGGTTATCAGTTCTCTCCTACATACAGGAGACTTTTGATATGTTCATAGCTGCTATTCCTCCTACAAGTGGTTGTTTATATAGACTGAAAGTATTAGAAACATCACAACTAGGCAATCATCCTCATATTTTCTTCACTTCTTTTAATATTTTCTAACTCTTTAGTTGCAATCTCTAAAGTCCTATATCATACCTGCTATCTGTTGTGTATAGCTAGAATTATGCAGTCTCTAATGTCTATGCAACCACAAAACTTTAAAAGTCCAATTACCAAAAAAAAAAAAAAAAAAAAAAAAACACTGTCCCTAGAGAACAGGCAGTTATTAACAGAATAGTAAATCCATAGTTCTCTGCAAACTAAGACATTCGCTTGCATTCATCATTTGTCCCTTTGGGATTGTTGTTGGATATATCTCTAGTTAATGCAAGTTGTGTGCATTTTTTCCTGATAGTCTTATAATGCAATTCAAGAACGCCCTGTCATACTTCCATATCTTGATGATCTGCTATCATAGAATCAAAATGTCTCAGGTTGGAAAGGACCTCAAAGCTCATCTAGTTCCAACCCCCCTGCCGTAGGCAGGGATGCCACCCACTAGATAGGTTGGTTGTTCATGGCCTCCTCCAACCTGGCCTTCAACACCTCCAGGGATGGGGCATCCACAGCTTCACTGGGCAACCTGTTCCAGTGCCTCACCACCCCCTGAGTGAAGAATTTCTTCCTAAACTCTAATCCAAGTCTCTCCTCTTTTAGTTTAAAACCATTACTCCTTGTCCTAACATCATTTGCCCAAGTAAAAAGTTGCTCTCCACCTTCTTTTTAAGCTCCCTTTAAGTATTGCAAGGCCACAATGAGGTCACCCTGGAGCGTTCTCTTCTCCAAGTTGAACAGCCCCATCTCTTTCAGCCTTTCTTCATAGGTGCTCCAGACATGCTCTGGCCCTCTGAGCATCTTCATGGTTCTCCTCTGGACCTGCTCTAACAGGTCCACATCCTTCTTGTGCTGGGGGCCCCAGACCCGGACACAGTACTCCAAGTGTGGCCTATTTCTAAGAACGTTTTCTCCTCACCAGAGTAAGTGTTCCCAAGTCACAAATTCTCACTTCTCAGTTGTTGCAGACATCAGAAGAAACTTTTACCTCATTTTTAGGAGTAGGCTGCCCCAGGAAATGTACAGGAAATTTAATTTCAGTGCTTTCAAGAGCAAGTCATTAATTTAAATATATAAAAGTACTCAGAAAACAGACTGGAAACTACTGAAAATATTAATTTTGATGTGCATATTTTGCAAATATTTTGCAATATTTTAAAGATATTATTTACTTAGGGTGGGGAATCTCAGAGA
Source organism: Netta rufina (assembly GCF_964035555.1). Classification (NCBI taxonomy): domain Eukaryota; kingdom Metazoa; phylum Chordata; class Aves; order Anseriformes; family Anatidae; genus Netta; species Netta rufina. Next base: position 81,925,070 of record NC_140124.1, on the reverse strand, counting down.
ATGAATGGCAAGAAAATATTAACCTTTTCGTCTCCATTTTCACTTTCTTCATCCCATCTTTAAGGATCAAACATTAGAGAGCAAAATGATATGGAGGAAGAAGTAAATTTCTACAACTCCAGATTTGTTTTCTTCCCTATTTTTGAGTGGGAGTGCATTTCAGGCCCTGAAGCACTCAGCCCTATTGTATCGACCATAACTTCAGTGAGTGAATTCAGTAATCTGTTCTCAAAATTCTTTGAACTTTAAGGTGCTGACTTTGACTCCCCCCACATATTGCTTCTAACAACAGTATGGTCATGCCCTAGGAGTTTTTGCACAATGGTGTTTAGGGATACATATTTTTGTAGTGAATTCCACAGGACATAAAATCCAGACAATCTCAAAGAACCAGGTTTATGTAATTCAAATAAATGTCATCTAAGAGAACACTGAAGGAGCAAGGTTTAAAGATGAAAGCGCTGTTCACCCACATAAGCTACTGCTTGTGTATTTAAGTGAGAAGCGGCTGGTACGTGCAGTATGAGCAAACCCTGAATAGGATCAGCTAGCAATTCTGATCAAGGTTGTATAGCAAAGCCTCCTCGTAAATTTTAGTGGCATGGGGGAATCCAGATGGATTGGCATTCTCAAGGCTAATGTCATTTTCATGCATTCTCACTTAGATATGTGGAAGAATTGTCCAAGTTTTTAAATGGTACAGCTTAACTTCAGCTCTTCATTTAAAGAACATCTGCACAGCCACTTTTAGTTTGTTTTTGTTTTTTTTCCCACTCGATCCCCTGTCCCTAACCTCAGAAGATAAAAAATAATCCATGACAATCTCAAAACAGATGCAAAACCAAAGCTAAAACAATTATCTGAGAAGTCCTTTCTGATGATTAGTCTAGTTATAACAAGTAACTTGCTTTTTTTTACACAAACCCTTAAAATTCCTAATATCTAAATCCCAGAAGTTTAGCACAAGAAAAACTTGTGCTAAATCTGCTGAAGTTTAGCACTTCAGCAGATATCTGCTCCTTAAGCAGAATAAAGGGGATATTCTTCCATAATAAAATGGGGTAAGTCCATTTTAACGCTTATCTAAACCCAGAAACACCACACCATCAATGTGAAGCAAAAAATAGGAAGTAAAAAAAAGTAAAATAAAATAAAAGTATTCTAACTATGATAGTATATAAGCATATATATTTAAGTAGAAGATAAAAAATCAGAAGTCAGAGATGCCTTGGGTCTTTCCTTTGAAGCAATAGCCTCAGAAAAAACATTTTGACTGTTGTCAACTTCTCCATTACAGAGTGAGTGCAGTTACTGATGTGTCTGCAGACTCTAAACAGTATGAATGTTATTTAGTATGCCAGCCGTACCTGCTCAAGTTAAAACTTGTTCCTGAACACAGTTTATCCAGCAGGTAATGTATTTGGTTGTCAGAATATTGTGCATCACTGAGTTTCAGCACACACTGATGAAAGTCTTACGGCTAAGCGAAACATGAAATTTACTGGGAAGTTCAATAGTAAAAGAGTCAAAAAGAATGAGAGGTCTATTGTCAATTTACTGTCTTATCTGAAATGTATTTAACCAACACAATAGTCCCCTGTCTCTCCTGTAACACGCTAAGATGCTTTATATTGTTCACAGACTTCACTGTAAAAGTGAACTGCAAACCATTTTCTTACACTTTCCAAGCAACTTGAGTTTTCAAAAAGCAGGCACCTTCTCATTCTGTCCTCTCCAGAAAGCACACACCCTGAAGAATTAGAGCAGTCACCTCAACTGACTCTTAAATGTCAAGTAAGCAGAGCTTTCCAATGTTTGTTATAACGTCATGTTAACCAAAGAAGAGCTTGTTCAAACAACCAGTTTTTATGCTTAGTCTAGGGGTCTTAAAGACCGCTATATTTTATTTTGTTTTTCAGTACTATGCATGTGCATTCAAAATTCGATTCCCATATTTACAAGGACAAGAGTTAAGTTAAATTTCAGTTTTCCTTGGTGGCAGAGCGCACCCTTGTTTTGTTGGCAGATCCAGCAACAAGCTGTTCATTGTACCACTGTAACATTCGTGAAATTATACCATTGCCATACCACTCTAACAATCTGGACAAGATATATGTACCAGTACTAAATGGATAAATATGTCTGAGTGCAAACTTGCCTTTCAAAATGAATCATGCAACTAAGCCTTGGCTGATACCCTACCAATTAACTTATAAGACCAGTTGCACCATAAATAAATAAATAAATAAATAAATAAGCAAACTACTTCACCTGATAAATACCTAGCCAAAATGCTTTTTTGCTTTAAAAGATGTAGTTTACTCTTTTTTTGTATAATTAGAATATTTTATGAAATTAACATCATCTACTTATGTCATTTTAAAATATGTATTTGCCACCCATTCACCTTCAATTCAAGCATTTTTTCAAGCTGTATGATTACTAGTCTGGACCTAATCCAAAGTTCAGCTTTCCTTACCTTTATAACTCTGCCAATGCTCTGTTTCCAAAGTTGCTTTCTTCCAGCTCTAAACATTGTAGTATTTGATGTAAAAATCAAGTACTATTTTTCAACACTAAGCCTTACACCGTAGTGCAAGCTTCTTCATTCATCATTTTTCTCTCTCCCCCCAACCTTTTTTTCATCTTTGTTTCATTCCTTTTCTGTAGGAACACCAAAAAAGACCTAGAAAATACAGTGAAGACCTAAAAAGCCAGCAACTATTAAGCTTAGCTCTGCATCTATTTTTTCCTTAATTCAGCTGTAATGTGCATTTAAGTTAGTTCAAGACTAAACTGGACAACTTGAGAAACTAGAGGGCTCTAACCACCAGAATTTACTGCCTACAGACGAGGAGTTGAAAATCATTGCTACCAACCTCAGTGTTGTTAAGGTGATATTGTTTATATACAAACACCACTCGATACAATTCATCATGCTCAAGGGCAACATAACCATTTGCAAAACTCAATTTAATAACTGCTTATTTGATTTGTGTTTAGCCTTCTTAAGTAATGCTCATGTCAACAGACACCTTTGTTTCCTCGTCGCAGGTGACTGGTTAAATATATAGCAACAGCCGTCAAGCAGCTTTCAAATTGCTATTACCTACCAACTACTGAACTACCCATGTTTCTATTCATATATTTTTCCAAGCACATTCACTTTTGGTTATTTTTCAGTTGTGCGATAGTTGCTTAATACAGCAATTTTTCTTCAACAATGAACAGTTTTTTTCCTCTTAAAATAACCTTAATTTTTTCAACTTCAGTGACAGAATCCAATCTGATGTCCCATTGAAAATGCCACGAGAAACAAGCTAATGATCCAATATTAGAAGCAAGATACCCAAGACAGTTTTTACAGATATTTCAGGCTTAGAATGCTCCTAAATATTTTTGCCTTCACTGATATCCACATGAATCGTATCTACAATCACTTGACAACCTCAGTGTTGATAAAAATCTCATGAGTAAAAGCCATTTTCCCTACATTATCTGATTTTCAATATAATTTTCTCCACCTACTACTATCAAATCTGATTTTATATATATATTTATGTGAATGTTTGAAAGAGAAAAATTGAAAAGAACTGCATTTACCATTCCATGTACCATTCGTAGTTTTCTCTGAACCCTTTGCCTCTCTTAGAAATTAAACATGCTAGTAAATATTACACAAGTTAATTCTTTATATTTCAGAACACTAAAGAGTGTTTTCATTTTGCAAAAATTTAGACTTTTTTTCATTTTTTAATAAACCTTTTTTTTTCTTCCATTTATATTATTAGAAATCCCATATATATATATATATATATATATATATATATATATATATATATATATATATATTTATTTATTTATTTAAATGCCTAAATGCCTTACAAGGTAAAATCCATGGTGAAATCACATTGTTTTTTTTTAGAAATGTAATATATACATTAAGGTGGATATACAATCTTGTATTGTAACTCAACATTCTCAGAATAATTTTAATATGGCACATACCTCTGGATAGCCATGGCTACATTCAACAAAATGTTTGGGGTAAATCAACACTATACAGGTCAGTAAAACCAAGAAGTGAAGAATCAATTGAATTAGTAAAAACATATTCAGATGAAAACGTTTAGTTGTCCTATTATTTGATAAGTTATGAAAGTTCATTTCACTGTGTCAAGAATTTTTGGACTGTGCTGTATTGCGGAACTCCAACGAGTTTTTCTTTATGGGTAATTACAGGTAGTAGTTAGCTGCCATCTAGTGGTTGAAAGCCTCGTGTACATTGCTTTTATGCTGCTTTTTCACAAGACCACAAATACGGCCATGACGACAGTATTTGGCAATTGAAATACAAACGGAGTTGCCCCTTAACAATCTGATTTTATGAAAATCTACCTTGAAAAAGTGGAACATAAAGAAAAGCTCATCATCCTCAGCTGAATTATTTTAATATAATGCTATGAAAACGATCAAAGGTAAAGGTGAACTTTCTTATGGTACCTGAACTGCTTTCGAAAATCAAATAACGCTGAGGTTTTAATAACTTTAACTGAGGCAAGGATTTTTTATTTTTTTACTGCTTTGCTTTCATAGCTGAAAGATTCAATTTCTCCTAAGTTAGAAATCCCTTAAACCTTCTTGTTTGATGAGGAAAAAGATATGACTAAGGTTTTAAGCTGTAAATAATGTCATCTTGCTGCCCAACAGGCCTTTTATGGTGAAAGATGGCACTGCTTAAAGAATTTAACTACCATGTGGCATGTCCTAGTGTAATTCCTTGTTCTGCTTTATGCAGGACATTAGTTCTCCAGGCTCTGCTTGCCTATTTCATGCTGTGCTAGGAAAATAAAAATTTAAAATAAAAATAAAAAAAAAAAGATAGCACAAATACTGAGTATATAAATAGACAGGTATATATCAAAGATATATATCAATATGTAGAATAAATTAATTAACCTTCTGTTTCCCAAGATACACAGGATGTTTGGGTCTTATTTATTAATTACATTATTTTTATTATATATAATATACTACTATATATTATACTGTATATGCTATTATATTAATATATTAAATGATTAATTAAAATATAAAGGTAAAAAAATAATTAATTTTAAAGGCTACACATTAAGAGACGGCATTCTGGGGACAGAAAATTTTAGTTCAAATAACCATGCAAGTAATTTGTTTTCCATTTTAATGAGCTACAGAATCTGACAGCTTCACTGCCGTTTTCTGCTACCAGTTATTTGGACATTGTGCCCATTATTTTCCGTCAGAGTAAGGTATGGATCAAGGGCAAAAATACTCATGTTCTTCATGTGTTCCTCACATTCTTCAAGTGTCCCCAGCACTGCTCAGATGCTCACAATATCCCATGCAGTGCAGACTAAAGAGAGTGATAAATTCTCAACATGTAAGTTAAGACTGGGAGAGAAACAAGGTCCAGATTAATTGGAAGACGGAGATACAGCTGAAACAAAGGGAGTGTTTCTCGAAGAAGCAAGGAAAATCTATAGTCCTTGCCCTTGAAAAAGAAGATCAGGGTTTGTTTTTAAACCCAGCCTGAGGACAAGCTAGCAGGCATTAAAGAGCATGTGGTTTCAAACATATCTAGTTGAATAAAGTGCCAGAAACCCTACATCTTCAAGGCACATGATAGAGCAGAGGCTGCCACCTGCCACATTAGAAATCATAGCAAAAGGCTGGAAAAGGTATTGTCCCTTTGAACAGGTGGAAGGAAATAGAAAACCAAAGAAGAAACCAAAAGAAGTGCATACCTGCTTACACCTAAGTCCAAGAAGTCCTATAAAAATGTTGGGGAAAACTGAAATATGGTGTCTGAATGAGGACATCGCTATAATAGCACTAGAAACTCAGAATTAGGGAGGTATCACTGGTACATTGCACCATACCTCTAGGTATTTATGATACAGAAAAGATGAAAAAGCCTCCACCGGTGTAAAAGAGCTCCGTGTTCAAACAATTTAACAAGGCAACCAACCAGAGCCTAACAGAGTGAAGTTTCAGTAGTCACAAATAAAACAGACATAGTGTAGGATATTGGTGACAGGTTGATTAGGAAGGAATTATTGACTGTGACATGCTAGTAGTGATCAGAGACAAGCCTGTGGCAGGGAACAGTATCAGCAGGAAACCTCAGGGGGTCTCCACATACACTAGGGAAATACCATCATGCTACTTCAAAACGAGGAACCACTGAAAAAAAAAGGTAAAGAGAAGCAGTCAAAAGAATAAAATGCTTGTAGACAGCAGGCAAAGTATTTAAGAACAGTGGAAATGCAGAGCAACTGCACAGCTTCTACCAGAAACACTTGAGGAAGCATTAGCAAGCCAACATAGATAAATGATAAAGTAAAAGCAAGAAAGCATACTCCAAAAAGCTGGAGTATGATATAAAGAAAACCCATGTGAATTAAAGTCTGGAAACTTAAAGGAAAATGCAATGAGGCAAGGTGAAGCAATGTGAACAACACCTAATAACAGATACTGAAACCTGAACTTTGACTTGGATCCTGACTTAATTCTTCAAATTTGCTTCATCAGGAGTTGATACTTGGATGAGAAATGCACCAGGTAAATAACCATAAAAATATACAAAGTGCTGATAATGAAGTTAATTTCATAGTGCATCACAGAAGCAGGAAACTTCTGATAGTCTTTAAAAATAAAAAAATAAATAAATACAAAGTATTGCTGGAAGGCAATATAACATTACTAGGTTTGTAATGTATTTTTGATGCAATTCAATATTTCCTTCAAAGAAACCTCCCACACTCCTACTTAAATAGCAACACTTTGTGTCTGTACAATGATATAAGTTGATAAAAAGAGAAAGAGGCAAAGAAAGAAATAAAAGGAAAAAAAAATCAATGGTAAGTAATGATTTAGATGTTTAGTCACCCTAAAATTCTAAAGGAAAGTAAATCCAAAAGAGCAGAACTACTTAAAGTGACATGCAATTTGCGTCAATATCAAGAGGACTAGACGTTGGCTTATAAAATGTACATGTTCAGGGTCACAAAGCTTGATGAGAAAAAAAAAAATGAGAAAGACAGACGAGGTAAAATGGCAGAAATTATAATGAAGAGAATTAAGGGCCAGGTAATTAAATTAATTTCCCAAGAAAAAGTCAACAAGGTTTTTGTAAAAGAGAGAAACACTCATCAGGATCTGCTGAGGTTCACTGAAGGGGCTAATAAGAATTTGTGTAAAGAAGATTGATCTAAATGACCTGGATTTTCAAAAAGCTTTCAGAAAGATGCATTGTCAAATGCTTTTAAGAAAAGCATAAGGGAAATGACCCTTTAGCAAAAAAAAAAAAAAAAAAAAAAAAAGAGCTCAACTAAATAGTGGGAAGGAGAGGATACGAACAAAATGAACACTGAGTCATTACAGCAACAGCAGGTCATCAGTGGAGCTCTCCAGGAATCTGCATTGTTCAACATATTCGGGTGGAAGAGGGAAAAGCTGTGAGGATGACAAAGTCTCTGATGAAGCCCAGTTATTCAAGGCAATAAGGATGACCACAAAGAATTACAGAACCTTCCAAGACTGAACAACTATTTGTGAAAGTGACAGATGAAAATTCATTGTAGATAAACACAAAAAGAATAATCCTGATTTCATTTGTAAAGTGAATGTCACTGGTCATTACTGTCAAGAAGTCTGTTTCTACCTTTCTAAATAACAGGCTAAGCTAGAGAAAGTAATTATCATCCTAGATAAGGGCTCAGTTACAGGTATGACATCATGTGAAAGGAAAACCCGGCCCCGATCTGTCAACTCAGGATTAAGGTTGTATTTTACTCTTTGCCTTTCCAGTTCTAGCTTTGGCCAGCTGTGCCAAAAAGGAAGCCATGAATGCTCACTGCTTACTAGATACCAAAGAAAAGAACCTTGAGTTTTGTGTTGGTTTGGGTTTGGACACGGTTTTTTCCTGCTCAATTTCATAAGGCGGGCGCAGCTGCAGTTTGAAACAGTTTAGCTTTGATAAATTCTCCCCAGTAGTTTAAATAAAGAAAAAAATGCAAGTTTCTTTTAGTAAGCCAGCACTATTTTTACCGCAGTAGTCTCCGTATTTCCCTTTTTAAACCCTAAGCAGCACCCTGTGCATCTGAGATGCAGAAACTTAGATCAACAGCAAGTACAATTTTCAGTAATTCAAGCACTCAAAACCCGACTTCTACTTCCAAAAGAATCATTTGATGAGATCCTAGCCCAAGACAGCTGAAACTGAAAAGTTGACTGCATTTAATCATTTATGGATCCATCTCACTGCGTGCTATGCTGTAGTGGAGTTATTTTAGTTATTTGTTTTTCTGAGAAGATGACAAGTTAGGAAACAGTGGGGTATAAGGATAGTGGGGTAGAATGATTATTCTAGCTTGGATGAATGTATATTCTTCTTTTCATAGAAGGCTGAAATCTGGTATGGTCTGAGAATATCCTATACGTGCCATAGCACTGAGATGAATGTTAGGCCATCTTCAAGGTGAAACCTTACTTGTCCAAAACAATACAGCATAAGGTATATCCTGTGTCTAGTGGCATCTGCACGTATCCGCTTCTGTTCAGAAACAAATTTTACAGCAATGACCACAGAATTTGTTACAGGGCTGCCACCAGCCACCTGTGTCTCAAGGAAAGAACGATTTAAGCTGCCATGTCTTAGGTACAAGCATATCAAATAAAAGTATGACGAATTAAGCTGCCTGAGCAACCACAACCTTGCATTGCATTACTGATCATTAAATTTGGTTTCCAGTTCCAAAGCCTATGTTTGAAGAAGTCTGGTAGCCAGACCTAACTATTGTTTTCCTCTTACCTCTAGCTCCAGGATAAAATGATTTTCAATGAAGGATAGAATGAAATAGATTTACATAAGATTTAGAAGAGACTTGCTCACACTTCAATATTAACAGCTCCTGCAATAGAAGAGTTACACAATGTCCCATAAATAATGTACGTGAAAAGCAGCAGTGGCAGAGAGAGGTTCTGTTGATAGCAAAAGGCAAACACTGGACAATATTTCCACAAAAATCACCATGGGGCTAGAAATGGCGCCTCAAAGTCATGAAATCATGACAGTATCGGTCTCAATGCAAAACTTCATCCTGAAGTTCTCCAGCCTACCTAGCTTGTATGGATTTCTTTTTCCTTGTGACCACCAGTTAAGCATGCATTCAACAAAGGTCTAGAACTCACCCCAAATTTTGCATCTGTTCCTTACATTTGTATGGATGGAACAGCCTATCATATAAGGTTTGCTGGTTGGTTAGCATTTCATGAGAAGGCATTTCTTTCTCTTCTCCATGCTAGAGGGGAAAAAGAGCTGTGGGGTCCTCATTCTCTCATTCCCACATTTCTGAAGTGGAACTGCAGGCCTCCAGCATAAAATGGGCAGCCAAATCCATAGTCTCTTTTATGGAAGAGGATCCAAAACTTTCACTTTGCTTTCTTTGCTTTTTTTTTTTGAAGAGTTCTTAAGGATTACTTCCCTTGAAGGTGACATCTACCAATTAACAATTCAGTCCTAAAAAACTTTCAAGCTACCATAGATCACCTTTCAAATACAAATGCAGCGGTATCTATTTTCCTCTTCTTATAAGCACCCACCATTTCACCTCAATCACAGCAAAATTTCTCAGAAGTCTATGTAAAAAAAATAAAAATAAAAATAAAAATAAAAATAAAAATAAAAATAAAAATAAAAATAAAAATAAAAATAAAAATAAAAATAAAAATAAAAATAAAAATAAAAATAAAAATAAAAATAAAAATAAAAGGAGATAATAGAAGATTCAGGTAGATTTTGGTCAGAAAAATTTCTAACAAATAGAAGTTGTCTATGTATGTGTATGTGTATACACATATTTACACACTTATATACATCTATATCTATTAACATATACATATGTTTATATGTATAAATAGCTCACAGCTTCCTATACAGAGACGACACTGTGATACCATCTGCAGTGAAAGTACAAATGATAGTATTCAGTAGCTGTTGCCTAGCATTAAACAATTAAAAGATTCACTTTTCAAGCTGTTGCATGGCAAACAAAGCATCACTGTAATAACAGTTCATGGACTAATTAACTTGTTGCTCACTTAACCTTTGAAATAAAGTTGTTTTTCTTCCCTGCAGGCCCCAACAGGAAGCTAAGGTAGGGTGTTCTTACTCGTTAACTTGGCAGCATGTTTTGAATTGAGCATTTTTATAATTAAATCAGAACTGCTATGATATTAAGTCATGCATTTGAAAAGCAAACTCTAAACTCAAGAGATTCATGCTCATGCAACTCCATATTTCATTAATTGGTGATAATATATACCTCGGATGTTCAAAGACCAGTTCTTAGAAGATTTCACTGGTGTATTAGGCGTAGTTCAGCTTAGAACCACTGCCAGCAGGGCAGGCTAAATGTCTTTTTTCCTTTCCGTACTACCAAAAGGGAATCTCTCGTGGGGTCAGACTGCATATTAACCAATTAACCCACACTGAATAAATTCTGAAGTTTAATTTTTCAGCTCTAGTTGCATACAGAATCTTGCTTTTGCTTAGTGTGATTACCACTTCCTATACAATGTAATGACCAAGCCACCTATGGGCATATAACTCTACAAATTGATAGGGAAATATTAGTTATAACATAAACTGATTTGAATACTCTCAAATCCCTGTGAGATCTAAGTTATAAAAATACTTAATGTTTGACCTCCTTTCCAGTTGCCTATAGAACGTTTTGGAGTTGTTATCAAACTGCAGTTAGGTCCCCTTCCCAAGGGGAAAAATCCTAACTCTTACAGCTATAATATGCTGTACTGCAGCTATGCTACCCAGAACTTCAAAGGTTCTCCCACCAGCCTGACTTCACACTGAGCAAATCAACAATTCCTACAGATCACTATGCATACTTTGCAGTAAAAAGGCAGTCAACGTCCTTGTTGACTCCTAAGAAAGGGATTCCCTTTTCTGTTTCTCAAAAGGCCTAAAATTATGTATGTTTTTCATACAAGCAATTATGCCTACGCAGATGAATACTTGCATTACCAGAATACAAGATTCAAAGAGCAACACTGAAAGTGTGTCAGACAGCCATCAAATATGTGGTTTTTTATAACAGGCTTGGGTTGTTTTTCCTTTCCACAACTGGGATTAAATAGTCTGTTCAACCCATACAGGATTCCAAGTCCTTCACGTGTTATTTTACTACCTCACTGAGTCACCTTGTTATCTTAGCAGTAGCTATCTCCAGAGGAGGAAAAAAGAAAACATTATTGAAACAACAAAGCTCCTGACTCTGCCTTACTGTTTGCTATCTATGCAGCTACTAAAAGCTGCTAAATCAAAATTCTGCAACATGGCAATACCCGAGATAGATCACTATTTCTTTGAAACGTCTCTAAGAAACTTGTCAGCAGTCACAACAAAGATCACAAGTCCTGGAACAGATAATACAGGGAGTGTGGAGGATACAATTCCTGTCTTCATTGTCCTGCAAGGTTTCTCTTTTGTAGACAAAGGGAAGATGCATCCATTCATCTGGATTTCAAAGTCAACAGAATAGCACTTTTAATAAATTCATCTCTAGTAATTAGCTAGCTGTAAAAAGGCTGCATATTCACATATACATTCTATAGCATCTTGAATGTTTTTATTTGCTACTTGAGTCCCCAAACTTTGGCCATTTTCATTAGATACAGAGCTTCCACACATACTTTACTGCAGTTTGCTTATCTCTCTTGATGGAGGAAGGAGCAATCTGCCTACTTAGCTCACTACAGACAAACCAGTAGTAAGCGTGATACATCATCTCTCATCAGACTGCATGTTCTGTATTACAGCCATCCATTCATTCATCATTTTTATATTGAAAATATAATCTTACTAGTAAAACAGCAAAGCCTCAAAAAGTCAAGGCAAGTATTTCCAAGTCAGGAGGAATTTAAGATAGCTTTTAATTGGTTATAAATATTCTCTTTGTTCCATGTTCACAAGTCTAGATGTAACATTAATATTCAAGTTTACAACTATCCAGCATGTCTAAGGGGGAATGACAGAGTTGAAACCCAAACACTGAATTCCTGTGTTCATCAAGAGGTCTCAGTAGAGTCAGCATAACCTTTGCATCAAGCTCTAAGGGTATGCAACTACCTTACAGTCCTTGAGGATTCCTACTAGAGGAAGGGATGAAAGTTAGGTTTATTTTAACTACTGTAATAAGAGTTCCACAATAAGAAGAACACTTCAATGCTGAATGAACCTATCAGTAATCTATAGAGCAGCAAATACTACACTAGTTACTCCATGATGACAAAATTTATGTTGAGAACTACTGTACTAGAATGATGGTCACCTACAGCTATAACTAAACTTGAGTTTTAAGTTTCCAAAACAAATTCCTAATAGACATGCTCACTATCTTCCAAGTTGAATACGAAGCATGTATCTTAGGTTCTTCACTGAGAGGATTGCTGTGCACTGGAGCAGGCTCCCCAGGGATGTAGTCATGGCACCAAGCCTGTCGGAGTTTAAGAAGTGTTTGGACTGTACACTTAGTCACATAGTCTGAATTTCTGAGTAGACCTGTGTGGTGCCAGGAGTCAGACTCAATGATCTTTATGGGTCCCTGCCAACTCAGGATATTCTATGATTCTATCAGCATCAGCCAAAGCTGTATTATCAACATTCCTTTACGCTGATGTTGCTTTTTGTAGTTCTTGAGTTATACTATTGACTATACTATTCAATTCTTTTGAAAGCTTTTCCTTCAGGTCTTGTTTGCTGTATGTCATGGCTATCTAGATTTATGCAGATTAGAACTGTACTCCATCGAGATGTCTGCTCCACGTACATTTGTTAATGCTAGCTTCTTCATCCTTCTCCCCGACAGTAACACATTTACCAGGTTGACAGTGGGAAGGAAGGATTGCTACATTATACAGCAGCTGAAATATGTCTCTATTCCTAATCCAATTTAAGCATGTTTCATTCTGCAGGAACCTCCTTTAGATGTGCTGTTTATCACCATTTCTCTGTACGAATTGACTTTCTCACTGTATGATATGCAAGTTATCCTGCAGACAGGTTAGCACAGTATCACAAAAGTACTAAGTACATTCTTGTCCTTCCTACAGTTAAAACCTCAGCTTCTCAATCAGCACAACACCAGAAGATGTAATACTTTGTTTCCAAAGAATGTTTTGTCTCATGCCATGTGGGGTCAACAATTCAATGCTAACAGCTGCTGTTTGTGTATATTTTCTAGAAAGCCATAAAACATTCCCTTTTTGCCACCTGCAGAATTTCAGTATATTAAATGAAGTATTTAGTTTCAAGAAAAGAAAATAATAATAATTTTTTATTGCAAAGAATTGCTAATTTTCTGTGTAGCATGTAGTGTTAAGTCAAGTGGTGTTTCTATTCTATTTGCTTCATGTCTGGAGATAACATTCCCTCCAGCAGGCTGTAAACAGGCCAGATCAGCCTGAACAACCGTGCCTTACAGAAATGTTGATTTTACTTTTTCATTTTCAAGAGCTATCCACGGAGATCATACGTCATCTGTACAGCCAAGAGCTCAACAACTTATTTGTTTTGGGTCGCATCTCTGCTCAACAACTTTTTAACCATCTTACAGTCTAAAACAGCCACCTTTTGTAGCACTGAGAGTCTGAGAAAGGGTCTCCAACACTTAACCAGTGGATCACTTGTAATCATTTCTCTCTTTCATTAAGGCAACACCACGTCTAATAAACATGGGGGATTCCTGGAGACAAGCTTCTGAAGCTAAAATATCTTCATTTTAGGCAAATTAGACAAGGAAATACAGATTTGGTAAAAAATCCAACTTTTTTGCTAAAGTTATCACTACAAAGACAAAAAAAAAAATATTTGAATAGATTTGCAATATACACATGATAAATAGAACTAACTTTCAGATTGTTGTCTTTCAGTTTGGGAGAATACCTTCCTTTACTGATGCAGCCTATCAAGACATAATTGATGTACATTTGCCAGATTAGTGTGGCAAGCTGGACAAATTTACCATGAGTGATTTATCTCTCTGTGTGGTAATACATACTTTCACAGGTGTTAATTGCTTTCTACAAGCTGCTTTGATACCCTTCTAAATGAAGACAGTGACATAGTGGTTCATATTTTGTTCTACTGCTTTTCATTAATTTTACCTGGAAGGGAATTCAGCAGCAGAAGCTTTAAAGATTCATGTCTGGTTTTTTGCTAATATGCATATCATGTAAGATAATAAATCAATAAATAAAGCTTAATTGTACTAACTTGGGATGCTTGTGAGAAGTTTGGTATTAATAACAAAATAGTGAATAGCTTGTTTTCCGTGGAATTACCAGCCTTGTCACTAAAAAGCTCACCTCTTGCCTGGTTATCAATGGTAACCAGACAAGACCACTCGGTTCTGGCCCAGCAAGTTGTTCCATGGTCTAAGTCAAGGTTAGACTTAGTTGCCAGCACTTGAAGCTCACCTGGATGCACACAGAAGCAAGTAAAAGCATTCCAGCAATGGAATTTTTACATCCCTTTTAATAAGCAATATTAACATTTTGATGATTTTGATTACTTGTGCAGAATTCAGGCTTTTTCCACACACGTGCTTAGCACTTCTGTACTGCAATCAAAGGCTATTACAGTCATTCACACATAGCTAAACTAAATTGATCTAAATCTTTTTAAAACTCCACTCACAGCTGTGCTGAGCTCACAGGAGTAACTCGTGGGACCTATGGGTCACTGGAAAATCGCATCTTATGCTGGAGATGTGGTTGCTAGCTAAGCAGCAATCAGGACACAAATAACCTGTGCACAACATACCCATACCATCACAGATCTCAAGAAAAAGGTATTTCCACTATACTTTATCAGAAAAGGAAAGTGATTACTGTATTAGAAGCAACACATGCATGAAAACTAATAAATGAATAAAAAAGATTTTTCAATCTGTACATTTGGAGTTCTCCATTTACCACTAAATGAGATTCCATTTAATGCAACTTTTACTTATTAATTTCCCTACAACTTGAAGTTTGGTAAGAATTCACTGAAAGAGAATTGAAACACCTAAGTATATTTAATCCAAGCTACCCAGTTATTTGATGAATAACAAAAAACACCCCCTTAATAAGTTTTAGTAATAGCAGCTATGGCACGAAAAACATACCACACACCAACCAGCCAACATAGCAGTTTTATTCATACCTGCGTTATTGTCGTTGTTTATTTGTTTCATACCTGTTTTGTTGGTGGGTGTTTGTTTTGTTGTTGTTGTTGTTGTTGTTGTTGTTATTGGTGTGTTTTGTTCGTGGTGGTGGTTTTTTGTTTGTTTTTTGAGGGGAGGGGCAGTTGTTTTTTTTTCTCTCCAGAGAAAGCGAAAAATATTAAATAATCATAGCTGGGACCCATCACTGCTCCACCTGGCTCCCAGGGCAAAGCTTTCCCTTTTCTCTCTCTCCTCCCATTGCTTTTTCAAAGAAAAAAAAAAAAAATCACCACTAGAATCAACATATCCCATCAACTAAACATCATGCTAATAAATTCTGATGGGTCTGAACTTCTTGTATGTCTTCTGTCCCTCACTCTAAAAATTTATAGAAAATTAACTGTGTGATGATTCAGTGCAGAGGAGTTTTGTACTTTATGACCTAATTTTTATTAACAAACAATTCATCACACATAAAACTCATTTGTTAAAGGATACAGAAATCTTGTAAACAGAACATCATTTCTTTTTCAAACTCATGATCTTCAGAAACATACATAAGAAATCTTGATTTCCATGCTTTTCATTTTCCTGTCTTAAAATATGCCAAATTAACTTCATAAAAGGCAGAATGGGTGTCATCTTCCCCAAGCTGCAGGTTTACAATGGCTTTGGTACATAAATTATCAGTGACAAAACAGAAACTGCATCCTACCCCCTCCAGCTTCCAGCACCTGGTTGCACACCAGGCTATGCCCTCGTAATACCTTAACATCTGTAGCTTCTACCCTCCACCCAGCATTATCTGTTAATAAAAAATTTTTCCTGTAGTCAAAAATTGATCATTCTTTAAATTTGCTGTGCTCACATGTGCTATGGAAAAACTCAGTATATTTTCTTTTATAAACAGTTATCCAACATGCAGGGTCTCAAGTCACATACTTCATTCATAAAATACCAGCTTCTCCACTGTTCTAAGAAAAGTAAAATCATTTAAGGTACTCTAAAATCAAACTGTAGAATATTCTTCAGCCTGCCTTAACAACACTGTCAAGTTTGTGGGTGCAAGGCTCCAGGACAGCATGGGAATAGCAGGAAAAAAAAATGCCGCAGTATAGAGTAGAAGATACAAAAACATGCAACATCCACAAATGATTTATTCCTTCAGGAATCTGAAGTTTCTAATAATTTTTATACTACATACTAATATACTATTTTTATGGTAATATTTTAGCAAGGTCTTCAGCTTTTCTAGGGGTCCTGAATGCCTCTGACGTCTTTACAGGAAGCAAAGAAAGAAAGACTTTAGCCAAGCAAGAAAGACAGCTCCAGCTATCAACCAAATATGAGTATGAATTGAGTATAAATTTGATGGCAAACCTCTCCTCAAATTATTTTTAGTACAATGAGCAGAGATTTGCAGATATTAAGAGGTGGGGTTTTTTGTCCTGAAGTTGTGAAGGAGTCCCTAAGGACTCCTATGTAATTTGGCCTGACTTTCTTTACCCTGGAAGACAGAAGCAATGCTAAATGCTACCATCTGCATTTAAACTTTTGGTTCACCATTAATCTGCTGCTCATAGGGTGCTACAATCCACAGCCCAGGATAGCTATTGTTAAACCACTGTCAAGATTACTTCACCCACCTTATTCCAATATAACAGCTTTTGCACTGTTGCATGCCACCAATTAGCAAGTAGATACTTTTTATCTGATCAAAGACATCCAATCATTGCTGGGAAAACATACACAGAGATAAGCAAAGTCAGTAATTTGTCTTTTCCTCACATCCTTCCATCCAGTTTTTTCTTTCCAGTTTCCGCACCTGAAACCATCTGTCCTTGTGTCTCTACATACATGTCTCAGAAAGACACAAATTATGCAGCCTTCTACCCCTGTTCATTTTGATGTACATTGCTGAATATGGGATTTTTCTTAGGAACAACGTGCCAGGTTATAACTGCTGCAAGGTATATACCTGCATTCAGTGACTTAGTAGAAATTGAATCCATACCCTCTACGGCATTTGGTTTATTTCATTAAGATTTAGGTTAGTTTCCTTAGATTAAGGTTAGTTTCCCATCAGGAAAACCCAACACACTCAATGGGTTTAGACATCCACCCTTATTTTTACCTTTATTTCATTTTATTTCATCAAATCCTTTTTCCCTGTTCACACAATTTTACACCTGGTATTTAGAAATTCTTAGTGTCCTAATTTTGTTTTCCTGGGAAAGTGGAGATACTGGAGAGGCATTACTCACACCCAGTTTTTATTTTACATACGTTCATCACACTGGGGAAGCAGTGGGAAAAGCCCACATGGAAAGAAAAATTCTGAACATCTGAAAATTTACAGTAGATATAAAAAGATAAGTAACAATTATGCTGATCTATCTAATAAAAACTCCCATTAAGGGAGGTCACCATGAGCAAAGGAATAACCCAGTTGCTTTCTTGTCCTCACTGGTTAAACTGCATTGTTCAAGTGTTGAAGGAATCCTCCTTTATTGTGACCTTTCTTCACTCTATCCACCAAAAAACACAGGCTGCTAAACTATCAAAAATATCCTACAATTAAAAAGTTACCTCACCTAGTCAGTTTTTAAAGAGAGAGAGAGATCAAGACACACATACTTGCTAATAAAGAGCTCATTTCCAAGCTGCACAAGAGCAGAAGTCTCCAGCCCACCAGCCCATGAAGTCATTAAATATTAAATATAATCTGACTAAACACTAAAAAAAGGTAAAAACTAAAGAATGAGTATTTAATCTCAAAGCCACATATCCATGAGAACAAAAGAAAAAAGAAGCAGTCAGTTTCTCAACTGAATAATGGTATGATAAAAAAAAAAAAAAATTCTTAATAGCTCAGCTCTTTATATTCATAGTTGTACAGAAATTTCAGCTGACTTTTGGACATGTCCTGGAAACTACTCCAATAAGGTATATTTATTTAACATTAAGTGAATCTAATATTTAAAATATATTCCCTTTATCATTAAGGGAATCTAATGGAATCCAACCATCCCTGGGATCTATTTGCTATACACCCTGTCTAGGAAAAAGTAATCAGGTTAACTTCCATGAATAATGGAATTTCTTGCTTTTGTGTTGATTATGAGCCCAGCCAAAGCAAACGAAAACACACAGTTTAAAAGAAATTAAAAAAAATATATAATAATAACTTGTGAAAAACCATTTGTGTAGGTAATGCTGTGCTTTGATTCAACCAAGGCAGCAATGAAGCAGTTATCAGAGCAGAGCTGAGAGCAGCAGCTCAGCACACACCACGTTACCCTTCCCACGGTAGCCCTCAAGGGCAGCCTTGGCTGCTCAGACTGCAAGGAGTACTGGAAGGGGCACCTTAGGATTTCCCTACCTCGAGTCTGGTCATGTGCCCCCGTAAATAAAAGGGAAAACAATACAACTACATGTCTTTTGTTTATAAACAGCAAGGATTTGTGAAGTTAATTGCAGAGAAAAATTGCTTCCCATAAAAGCAACAGGCGATGATGTTACCTCCCGTTACCTCCTGTTATCAAAGCGCACAGCTACCTTGGGAAATATAAGCAGATGGACAGTGACTGCTGGGCTGTAGGGAATGAATACCTACCTGCAGAGGAGCTCTTTATGCAGCCACAGAACCATTAGGGTTGGAAAATGATCTAAGATCCTCTGGTCCAACCATCCCCCTACCACCACCATCACCCACTAAACCACGTCCCTAAGCACCACGTCCAACGCCTTGCCCCACAAAAACCTTACAGGGAAAGAAGGAAAAAGCAAACCAGGCACCACCAGAAGAGTCAGGCACTGACCAGAAGAGTCAGCCTAAAGCTACTCTTCCCACACAGCCGCCGCCAAGCCCCCCTCCCCACCTCAGCCCACAGCGGGGCGAGCCCCGGTTCCCCCCGGGTTGCTTTCGCCCCTCGGAGCCTTCCCGCACCTGGGTCTCCCTGGAGCTCTCCCCGGGGCCCACGGCCCGGCCGGGAGCCCTGCGGCGGAGCCCGGGCCCTGCGGGGGGCTGCGGGCCGGGGTCCCTCCGGGGGGCAGCGGGCGAAGCCCCCGGGTCTTGCCGCGGGCCCTGCGGCGCCGCCATCACCGGGAGCCGCCGTCCCGAGCCGCTGCCGTTGCCATGGCGAGGAGAGGGCCCGGGCAAGGCGGCGGGGGGGTCGCTGAGGGATCCCGGTCTTCTCCCAGCTTGTCTTCTTTTAATAAATCCTATTTTGTATTTAATCCTAATTTGAATCCTGAGCCATTTCTAACAAGGGTGATACTCACACTGTAGAGAACGGTTACAAGACATCCACAAAAGTACCAAAAGCTGTCTAAGACTAAATATGCATGAAGGGCCGACTAAATATGTGTGACCCGGCACTGAGGCATTAGCAGCTTTTGCTCACCTGGAATCTATGTCAACGCATTCACGGGAACATGAACAATAAAAACTAGCAGTAAAGCACAGATTCTGGATTAATAATAATAATAATAATCATAATCATAATCATAATCATAATAATAGTAATAAATTCTTTGTGGAAATTTTTAAGAAATCCAGTGCCCAGGTCTGAGGTAGATATTTCACTTTGAAGCATGTTTCTGTCCTGGTCCTTTTGTTGTAATTGGAAATGTGGACCAGGGAGCCTCCTGCTAAGCTTTCAGTGGAAACGTGCATAACACTGCAGAAACTCCAGGTTTTGGCCCAACAATTCCTAAACGTCCCCTAACGGGACTTTCAGCCTGCTCTTAAAAATCTCAGGAAGGCAGGGACTACACAACCCCCCCAGGGAGCATAATGTGTTTCTCATTTTATCCGTTTCAATAATTTTTTAAAATAATATAAATTACTCCTTCATAGTAGACTTTTAATCACCTTTCCTTTGGTGGTTAGGCAGAAAATATGACCTTCCTAATCATAATATTTAGTGCATTTGTTGTGAGTTAACCCTGGTAGACAGCTAAACCCCACACAGCAGTCCCCTCACTTCCTCCCAGTGGGAAATGTTGTTTTCTCCTTCCATTTATTTCTCCTAAAAAGATGCTAATTGCTAATTGTTTCATCCAAGAGCTAATTATTTCAGCATCTCTTTGGAATTTATACATTCTATTCTTCATGAGTTTCCAGTTTGTTGGTACTGTTGCTGAAATGTGACATGTGAAGAGTGTCCTTAGAAGCCACAGAGAAGAAAGGAAAGCTTTCTACTAATGTATATATGGTTTAAATATAACTTTTTAAAACACTGTCACACAGTATCTATTCTTTTAACTCTGGGTTGTTTCCATATTCACAATGACAGCTGCAAGATCTCACATGTTGTTTTCTGATACACTTTGTATATCCGTATTTTTTACCTTTTTTTTTTCCTTTCTAGAGTACTTCATATTACTTTACTGAATTTTGGAGATTTTCTTTCATGCTCTGCTTCTTTTCTTTCATGCTCTGCTTCTTGAACAAAAACTATTTTGAGTTTCATTCCCATCCTCTGATTGACATCTGGATTAGCTCTCCCAGCTTGGTCCTGCGTGCGAACACATACTCTCCATTCCCTTATGAGCCTGACTTTCCTAGAAAAGTCAGGCTCCTGTAAGAGTGACTTTCATATGATATTTTCCCAGAGTTTCTTGGAAAATAATTTATGGCTTTTCTTTTAACACAGTCTTTCCAACAGCTGCTGACCTCCATCATTAAATTATCAGTACATTAAAATCAGTAAATTATCAGTAAAAAATCAGTAAATTAAACTAGATCACATCTGTCTTGTTTCTTTAAAAATATATAAACAATATATATATCACAAGATTTGTGTTGGGAACTTCACTACAAATTAGGGATCTGTTAGATATACTAGTTGCCACTAGGTGAATACATGCCTGCCAAGCAGCTGAACTAACAAGGAAGGTAATTGGATTGATTTGAGATAGATTCTTTGTAAAAAATCCATGTTGTACATTTTCTTTCCCTTTCTTGTCCCCTGGACTGCTAGAAAATGATAGCATAATGATTTGTTCTAGTAATCTTAAGAATTCTTCTTCCCCTATTTCTAAAAGAAAGTTAGTGTCTGATATTTTTATGTCCATGAGACTCTACACATCATCATTGAGAATAGTACTCAAAAAAAAAAAAAAAAAAAAAAGACACAAACAAAAAAAAATGATATCTTGTTTGGAAGATTGTTCTCAGTATTCAAAGGTGTATTTCATTTCCTGTTTTCCTGAGTAGCTCTAAATTATACCAGTATTTCACAATATTTCTTTAATCTGATTCTTTCCTATTCTGGCTGTATCCATACATACCTCTTTTTATTATTTATTAAGGAAAGAGCACTAGGCATTGTAGTCTTCCCTAGGCCACCTACTATTTGTTTACTAGATCATTTGCTCATTCTGCATCACTCCTTTTTGATTTTAATCTTCCACATATAGTTTGCTTATTATAAACATCTCTATATTATGCACTCCTCCTTAGCACTAGTATTCTCCATGTGATTATTTTTTATCTCTCAGGACAAATATATCTTATCACAGTCACCTCACTGAGATTTTAATAGCAATAAGGGTACCAAAGATGCTGCTGTCACACAATCACAGAATAGTTAAAGCTGGAAGGGACCTCTGGGTATTGTCTAGTCCAAAGCCCTGCTCTGAGCAGGTCAACCAGAACAGGTTGCCCAAGACCATGTCCAGTTGAGTCTTTAATATCTCTATTGATGGAGACTTCACAACAACTCTGAGCGACCTGTTCCACTGCTTGGCCACCCTCCTAGCAATTTTTTTTCCCCATACTTTAGCAGAAGTTTCTGTATTTCAATTTGTGCCCATTGCCTTTTGTCCTGTCACTCAGCACCACTGAAAAGAGCCTGGCTCTGTCTTGTTTGTACTCTTCCTTCAGGTATTTATATACATTGATAGGATCCCTCTGAACCTTCTCCTCTCCAGGTTGAGTAGTCCCCACTCTTTCAGTCTCTTCTAGTATGAAAGGTGCTCCAGTCCATTAATCATCTTCATGGCCCTTTCTGCACTTGTTCCACCATGTCACTGTGCCTCTTGCAAAAGGAAGCCAAGAAATGGACACACAACTCCCGATGTGGTCTCACTAGGGGAAAGTAAAAAGGAAGGATCACATTCCTTGACCCGCTGGGGACACTTATCCCGATACAGCCAGGACCCACAGCGCCTTCTCTTCAAAGTTGCTTCCAGTCAGCCAGTCCCTGGACTGTGCACGGTTTTACTCCTCTCCAGATGCAGAACTTGGTACAGCCTTCTGTGGAACTTCAGGAAATTCCTGTTGGGCCATATCTCCAGCTTGCTAAAGTCACCCTAAATAGGCACAGCCATCTGGTATATTACTCCTCCTAGTATTGTATCATCTACACACTCACAGAGAGTGAGTGTGTCATTGTAAAATCAAAATAAACATCCACTGCTCTCCCCTCATCCAGCAAACTAGTCACATTTTGTAGATGGATGCCAGGCTGTTTAAGAAAAATATTGGTTCTTATAAAACAGAAATCTATTTTACTAAGATAGTCAGTTACTAATACAAGTTTCTATAACTGAAGATTATTGTGCATGTTTTAGAAATATTAGCTATACCAAAAAAAAAATAAGCATAGAAGTGTTTTCTCTTCAAATTTAATTTCTAGGAAAAACAGCATTCCAGCTGTTTCTTTACTAATGCTGGGATAAATGAAAGGTTTATTCACAGGCCATACTCTTGCTTCGGTGTCTAAATAAACTCAGGAGAGCCTGTGACATATCCAAATCATTGTCAAGTATTTAAGATACATATTTAAGTATAAGTATTTAAGATATATAGATAGATAATATAATCTATGTATCTATGTAAAATAAGTATTTAAGTATTTAAGATATGTATTTAAGCATTTAAGTCACTTCCATCTGAACCCCTGAAGTAATGATAGTTAATTTGAATAATCCCAGTTTTTATATCTTTTCCTAGAACAGCCACTAGAGGGGGAGATAATCCCAAACACTCGAACACGTCTAATCCTATCTAGAAGATGCTCTACATTTGAGTCTACTTCCTAACAATCACCGTGACCATAAAACCAAAATCTACCTTTCTGTACAGTACGATACAAGTGTTCAGTTGCAATGGCCGCTTTACTCTTCATGCACTGTGACCGTGAAAAAAAAAAAAAAAAAATCCAATGATTTGTTGATGATGATAGTAATACTACCCATTTTTCCACCTCTACATGTGTCAATCAGACCAGGGTATTTCTATAGCAGCTGTTAGCCCACAGTAGCCAAGGTAAGGAAGTTTTATATTGTGTTGTGTCATAAATCAATCAAAACCAATAGTTCTTCATAGAAGAGGAACTTTGTACCCACATCTCTGATGTTAATGAACGTAATCAAACACAACATAACTATGACAAAATATTTGCCTCAGATAGACACGGTCCCATTTGACTATGTGAGGAATCATTATATACTTTGCCGTAATTTATTAGGCAAATTTGTAAGGCTGACATGAAATGGTGTGTTGTTTTTGTTCCTGAAAGGCAATCGATCAAGAAAAAACAAGGAAGATGTGCCCTTGCAGAGTCCTGTGCATCCGCATGCCATTCTGGGCATGCCAGGAGTTCCCTGGTCTCACTTGCTCCTCCATCAATCAAGGCATGGAAATGGCAGGCCTGACTGCAGAGGCTGAATGCCCACCTCAGTGATGATCACAACCAAGGTGATGAAACAAAAGAACGTTTTTTCTTTTAACATCCAATATGAGTGGCCAGGACGAACCACAAACTGAATGTTTATTATTTATTCAGTATTTTTTGACTGGATGCTGAAAACTCCTGGGACTTTTCTATGGTCTATCTGAAGATAAACCAGTAATTTACTGATGGATGAATATTATTAAACAGTACATACAGAGATAGAACTGTACATATATATAAATATATTCCCTTGGGTATGAGTGTCAGGTAGCAAAAATTAGCATACATTTATTTCTCAAAGGAGGAAAAATAAATGTTGAGGAGAATGACAATTAGATCAAGACAAGAGGTCTAAGTAGTAAGCATAATGAGAAATTGTAATTATGAGATGGATGGAAAGGACAAGAGCTGGCAACTGGAAATTGCCACAGGTGTTATGGTCAATCTCAGAAACAGACAGGATTTTTTTTGATGAAGAATGTTTGGGCTTCCAGGCAGATAAATAACTCATGATATATAGTTGAAGAAGAGAAAGGAAAACTATCCCATTGTTGGAGTTATAAATCTGATCTCTTTTTTTCGAAAGCAACGAATAAAAAATGCATTCCAGTTTTCTGAAGGCAGAAGATGAAGTGAGTGACTTTACTGTACCCTTAGGAAATGGGAGTGTGTGAGCTGTGCTGGGTAAACACATACAAATTCCGCATGGTAGAAGCACCGGGAGCATTGAAAACAATTTAGAGCAGCAGCAGTGCCGCGAGGGTATGCTCTCCTGGCTCTCCCTACAGGTTCTCTAAAAAGAAGGGCCCAGCAGCTGGAGCAAGGAGGTGTTGTAGAGCAATGGGAGCAGCAGAGAAATGTTTGAAGAACTGGTCCAAAAGTGTTCATGCTGAGAAAGGCGAGAGGAAGCCCTGAAATCAAAGTGTTGTTCCTGAGGGGTGGAGAGCCTTTTCTTTAGGAAAATTGGCTGGTAGCAGGCATGGTTACAGTAGCTAGCATGGATATCATAGGAGGATATAAGAGTCTGAATGTGATTGCTTTCCTTTCCAGTTGCTAAAGAAAGCCTCTGAAAAAAAAAAAATAAATTAAATTAAATTAAATTAAATTTTAACAAAGAAAAAATATGTAAATGTCTACATGGTTGTGACCATACCAAAAAATCCCATGACTAACATTTCAGCCCTTCGTTGCCAAGAAAGATCACACTAGAGAAGAGTACAAGAAAAGTCAACAAAGCAAAGAGGACAAAGTTCTGGTTACAGTGAAAATCAAGAAACTCTCAGGAAGTTAGAATTTAACTGGAGGTACTTCATGTAAAGTCACAGGAGGGTGTTTAATGATTC
Organism: Netta rufina; assembly: GCF_964035555.1. NCBI lineage: Eukaryota > Metazoa > Chordata > Aves > Anseriformes > Anatidae > Netta > Netta rufina. Next base: position 81,899,774 of record NC_140124.1, on the reverse strand, counting down.
AGACTGCTTTTGAAAAACAAAACTGAGTAACTGTGCTCCTAATATACCTGGTGTTTTAGAGCACTTTTACCTTGCAACCTCTTTAAAGAGCTTGTTAAGACCTCAGTAGAAAGTAGATAATAAAATAATTATATTGCTAGGGTCAGTTAAAGAGCTAGCTTGGCAGAGAGCAATTGTGTAAAATGAGAGTTTGGGCTAGAGAAATATGAAGAGCTGTGTGCCACAGAGACCAGTAACAACTGGGAGTGACTTCATTCCTCACATACACATCTTTGGCCAGGGTGAAGGAATATGGCCATAAGGGAGTGGAATCTGCTCATGACACATAACTGGGCAGAGATTCAACACAGGGAAAAGAGTAATAAACATCAGAATGTCTTGGACAGGCCCATAGCAACAGGATATGAGTTACTTCTGTACTTTAATTGGGAGAAACAGTGATATTAAATACTGGACCGGTAAAAATGCTGCGGCACTGCCTCTGTAATGCTTCTTCCAGACTTTTTACTGACCATATACAGTAAGGGAGAGGGGCTGCCGCTGCTGAGGACATATAAAATTCTCAGAAGATTAGCACTGGGCACAAGTCTGGATGATACAGTCATCTTCAACAGTACTTTCAAAAATTTTTGAAAAATATGGATGTAAGCCTGATTTTTTTCAGTAACAAAGGTCAGGCCAAGAGAGAACATGGTGTAGGATTCCAAGCAAGCTCTCTTTGGATGTTTTGCAACAATAGTTATTTTTAATCTGTTTTAAACAGATGAGGCTATACAAAAACTGAGCGAGATGCTAAACAGTAAACTTAATATTAAGGATGCTACTTTGAAGAGTCTATAGCTTTGATTGTTTAAAACTACTTTTACTTAGCAATTTAATTTTGCTGTTTAATAAACATGCATAGAACAAGTGCTGCAAGGTTCATTGTTGTGTCACGGAGGCCTCTTTGTTCGTATTTTTAGATCTTCCAAATATTTGTTTACACATTTCCTGTGGAGAACATACCTTCTGTAACACTGCTTCTGCATCAGCCCACTCCCGGTTTATTTTAGTATCGCCCAGCTGATGGGGGACAGATGGGTGCGGGTTGTGAGCAGAGGAATGCTGCCCTGCCTCTGATGGCAGTGAAAGGCATGCAGCTCGCCTCCCCCAGATGGCTCCCAAACCCCTCTTGGGCAAAGGGCCAAAATGACTCCCTTGGTCACTGAAAAGATTAGAGACTGACAGAAAAATTGTGGCTAGGTTGAATCAGCTTTCAGTCTTGAAGGGAAGGGAATGAGTCACTGAGAAGCTGTCCCTGAGGATTCCTGTCCCAGAGAGGTTGTTTAAGATAGAGGGACCAGCGAAATTTCAGTGTGATTACACAATACAAATTTGAAAATTGGTGTCTAGTTTGTTCTGCCCATAAACGTTTCCTACTGCTCCCATTTCCCCCTTTAACTGTAAAATTTAAATTCTATTCTTGTCTTCACAGACTGGGAATTGCATTTTGGATGAACACATTTTGGATTAACACCTTGCAAAATTAATAGAACCTATTGTAGCCACATCTGCAGTATTTTGTGTGTGCAACACAAACCAGTTCAGACTGTGATTCCCTGTCTTCTCTGACCATGATGGCACAAAATCCCTACTTGCTGAGAGATGTTCATCTGTGTCTCCTGGTTCAGTCACCATGTCCTTCCCAGCCTCCCAGGAGGTCAGAGCAGTCACAGGAGAGCTCCTGCAGCAGAACTGCACTGACCATGTCTTGCACACACAATAGGTAGGGCAGAAAGCAGAAGAGAGACCTCTGAAAGCTTTAGTCAGTGCAGACAATTTAGCCATTGTAACAGAAGTTAAAGCAACGAGTAAGACTCTAACCACACAGCTTTCTTTGGGAAATATGGACAATATCACAGATAAATGCTTTGAAAGGCTGTAGGTGCAGAAAACAATGAATTTTAAGGTCAACATTCTTCTAATGCACCATTCGGAAACTCAATTTATGTTCAGTGAGTTCTGTAACACATTGAGCTTACCAGTGAGCTTTTCACCTATGAGTATAATGTGCTACTCTCTTTCCAAATAGAAAGCTGGGCTGATTCTCTAGGGAGTAAATGAACACAAACAGCTGCTAGTATTAGTACGTGATTGTGTACTGATGATGTTGAGATCATGGCACACACTAGTGATGGCAATCAGTACAAACTCAGGATGCAATTAGGCCATGTCCACTGGGAGGGTCTCATAACACTGAATTTTCAGACCCTTCAAAAAATCTATCTAGGACTCAGTCAAAGTTCTGTCTGGTTCCTCCCCTGATTCTCCTTCATCCTCTGGAAAGTCAGACAAACACAGCTGTTTCCTGTGTTATGGTGGCTTTGTCCCTCAACAAATGGTAGAAGCTTCCTGCTGTCTTCTCCCCTGGTATACAAGATTTCAGGACTCAAACAGAGAGTATTGCTGGCTGGCCATGCAGTCAGTCCCACATGCCTTTCTGGGTCCTCCAGGACTGCACAGGGAGTAAAAACCTGTGCTTTACATCACAACTTCTTCTTCCAGTAAGCAGGTGGAGACTGCGGCGGAAGGGCCTGGAGAGAGGAAGCTGAAAGGCCCAGCAGAAAGGAGAGCTGGCAGGCTAATGAGGGCAGATCCTCTGGTACATGTCTGGTGGGAAAGGGAGTTTCATAGAAAATGTTTAGTGGGAAACAGGAGGAAGTCGCCTTGGGAGGAATTAAAAGATTTGAAGTCAGAAAAGAAAGAGAGAAAGAGGCTTTAGAAGAGGGAAAGATTTTCTTCCACACGTCTTTCAACATTCCCATCCAGAAGAAAACATTGTAACTGCTCCACACCACCAAACTATAAATACATTGGAAATTCAGCATTTTCTAATATGTAGTTCTCACAAACATAGGACTTTTCTATATCAAGAGAAACATAAAGACACTACCTCAAATGATGAAATTGTATATAAACCTGTTTACACTCTGTATCTCTGGGATCTTTTCAGAAAGCTGGGTAAGAATGAAACCCTACGGTTAATGTGACCATTTCACCAGTATTTGGTATACAGAATTGCTGATAAAAAGTACATAACCATAACAAAACAAAGCTTATATGAATAATAATTTCCAGTTCTTTCTTTAATCTGTTAATTTGTTCCTTGCCTTCTAGTTGTCACTATTATCATCGCTTCTGATTTTATACCTGAATACTTTATTTCCTAGACTAAGACCACTTTGAAAATCATAGAATCATAATCCTAGAATGATTTAGGTTGGATGGGACCTTAAAGCCCACCCCATTCCAACCCCCTGCCATGGGCAGGGACACCTCCCACCAGACCAGGTTGCTCAAAGCCCCATCCAGCCTGGCCTTGAACACCTCCAGGGATGGGGCATCCACAGCTTCTCCGGGCAACCTGTGCCAGTGTCTCACCACCCTCATAGTAAAGAATTTCCTCCTTATATCTATTCTAAATCTACTCTCTTTTAGTTTAATCTCATTACTCCTTGTCCTATCACTACACTCCCTGACACAGAGTCCCTCCCCAGTTTTCCTGCAGGCCCCCTTTAGGCACTGGAAGGCTGCTGTAAGCTCTCCCTGGGGCCTTCTCTTCTCCAGGCTGAACAACCCCAACTCCCTCAGCCTGTCTTTGTGGGAGAGGTGCTCCAGCCCTGTGATCATCCTTGTGGCCCTCCTCTGGGCTCACTCTAACAGATCCATGTCCTTCTTGTGCTGGGGACCCCAGAGTTGGATGCAGGGCTCCAGGTGAGGTCTCACAAGAGCAGAGCAGAGGGGGAGAATCACCTCCCTCACCCTGCTGGCCATGCTGCTTTAGATGCAGCCAGGATACAGTTGGCTTTCTGGGCTGCAAGCATACATTGCTAGCTTATATCAATCTCTCATTAACCAACACCCCCAGGTCCTTCTCCTCAGTGCTGCTCTCAATCCACTCTCTACCCACCCTGTATGTGTGCTTGGGACTGCCTCGACCCAGGTGCATGATCTGGAACTTGGCCTTGCTGAACTTCAAGTCAAACTGAGTCTTGAGTTAGTAGAATATTAATTTCTTCTTTTTAACCAGCTAAGATCATTTTATTTGACCAGAAAATAAATGCACATTAATAATGTCAGTATACCTTTAAGATATAGCTATCATCACAACAAAGCACACCACTAAATATAACACTGTGTTTCATGTTCACGGGACAGAACCCAGCGATGAAGTATAGACATTTGATTATATTAACATTATATACAAAGACTTACTGGCCATAATTTGTTGCCTAAACATTCTTGAATATCAATGAAGTCTTGAGGGCTGCAGAATTGACAAGCAATTCACTTGAAACACCAATGCAGAACTGGAATTCCATGGGCTATTACATTTCATAATTCTCTTTGATTTTGTGGGTATAGACCTGCCCTCTCAGTGCACATAAAAAAATTATTCTCTGGGCAGCAATATCTCAAAGTGAGCAGAACACAGGCTTTGAAAATAAAACCACTTTGGGCTCATAAATACTTTTGTATGAATATAACAATACCTAGTACATTTATAAAGCTGACAACACTTACATTGACAATACAATTAAAAATCTAATTTCAGTGTTTATCATACACAGAAATATACTACAAAACAGCATTATTTTGAAGCTTTATATCTGTCACGTGGCTCTGCATGTTAGGCTGACCAGAAGAACAATTCTCAAAACCCCACCACTAAATAGAGCCCCACCCCATGTTCTGCTGTGTTCTGAGCTTCCACTTAAAAATGGAAATTTGCGATGAGCAAGATTAAGAGAGCAGGTTGGTAAATAATAAGGGTACTTTGACTGAATCAATGTAATTTATATTCTAGCATACTTGGTTATTTCTCTTTTGCAGCAACAGAAGGATGAAGTGGTCCAAAATTTGCTAGGCTTCTGTTGAGCTTTCCTTATTGTTCTTTGGCTGAGACAGGAAACAAAAACTAGTAAGCTATCGTCTCAAATTGCGCAAGCGATTGCATACTTTGAAAACCATTATCTGCATGAAATCTTTCATGGCAGGAAATTACAAACAGAAAGAAATTCCTTCACAATGAGAGAAAAACCCAGAGTATTTTCAATGGTTGTTTGAAAGTACACAACATGCCACAAAAATAGAGCCAGCAGTTGCTTTGATTCCAGATACCTGCTCTGGCAGTAGATAGATTCCTTCAGAAAAAAATATTAAGGGTGTGAAATAAGGAAAAAAGAAAATCGTCTGAAATCCCAGTAGTTAGATTTTCTATCAGTCAATGTGTAATTTCTGACCGCTGGCCACTGAGGAAAAATACAGAGAAAAAAAGAAGAGGCGATCATACAAGTTCTTCTGGTTCAAGGAGCAAAGCAGTGCCATGAAACACTAGGAAAAACATGCCTGACCATTCATATCAGCATATATGCTTTGGAAAGGTTTGGCTAACAAGAATAATGGACCAGAAACTTTGGTTCAAATTGATGTAGAAAATTACCCAACCTACTATCAATGAATATGTTGCAACTCACTGCAAATGATGTTAAGTGACAAAATAAAATTTAGAAAACATAGTGGCCTAACCCTAATTTTTTTTTTATTTTTCTTTTTTTTCCAGTGGACTTTTTAAAGCCATGCACTTAAAGTGATTCATCTATAGGCCAATGATTCATGCTGGGAGACTGATTTTTGTGAAAACAAGAGAAATACAGTAAACGGCATTTTAATGTCTTTGCTTAGGCTGCTTCAAATGTTCTGAGGCTGTGGTCAGTATGTGACCTTCCTGAGCCTGAGCGGGATGTCCCAGGAAACTCCATGTTTCTGAAGAAAAGGAACTGTGTGATCTTCACAGCAAGGTCACATCCTCATCTGTCAAGCTGCAAAGGTAGCTATATATATATATATATATATATATATATTATTTGTAATATATATTTGTTACTTGTTGCATGACACATTTTAAATAACAACAAATAAGGAGAATCCCACCCATATAAAGTATCTCATATTTCAGCTTCATAATGTTGCAATATATTTTTTTTTCAAAGTTGAAATACTCCTATCCGTGCCAAAGAACTGATATACTTTAGCTCCTTTCTTTAAGCTGATTCTCTAAAGATCATAAAATGGGAAAGTCACCTCAGTTGGTCTTTTCCTTGGCATGCTGCTTTTATGTAAGACTTCTGGACAACCACACCTCCCTTCCTAGCTGCAATCATCTTCTGCCCTGTGCCCTTTCGGATCTTGTCTGTCTGCCAGTGCCTACTATTACCTTTTTAACAGCACTGCAGATTCCTAGGAGTCATAAATTACAGTCTTTACACTTAATGGTGACTTCTTTAATTCATTTATGTCAGTGACATAATTTAGATCACCCTCTTTTACCAGCAAAAGGGTTGTCCCAATGTCCAAAGGAACAGACATTTTATTGGGCTTTTTTCTTACCCAATTATCAAGTTAGGACAAAAACAAGCAAATGGTGATTTTCTGTGCCACATTTTCAAATGTTGATTTTCTGCACCATATTTTCTTGCTTCTGCTGTCTTCCAGCATCCGTCATACCTGTAAGACTGTATAGCAATTCTTCTTAACCATTTATTCTGTTAAAATTAAAAGTGTGTCAACAAATGAAGGTGATTAAACTAATTCTGAAAGAATCCATGCCATCTGCTTGGTCAAACTCTGCCTGCAAGAAATGTTGCCTTCACACCTGTATTAATCATGATTTAGACATATGTGTTCTGCCCTCATATATCAGGAGCAGTATACCTTTCTACAGATGTAATTAACTCAATCTTCCCTGTGGCAAAGCACGAGGCAGATACATCAGTCCATGAGTGGCTGAGCCATCTCACCTTCTCCTTTTGTGATTCTTCTTCAACTTGGGACTTTCTGCATTCAGAAAATGCTGGGTTATGCTACTGGGTTATGCTACTGGGCTTTCTTGGAGGCAGTGACATCAGAATTGACACCAAGGCCAAAATAAAAACTGATTTTAGTGTAGATAACAACAGTATTTTAACACTAGGAGGACTTAAATATTGAATGTGGGAGTTACCAGTTATGTTTTTGTTTTGCCTCATACACATTTCCAGAAGAATATTGAATTAGAATTTTTTACTCGTTTTATGTTTGGAAGCTATTTTTTAAATTGGCATAAAATTACCACAGTTGTTGAGATAATACAGAAGATAAAGGCCTGAACTTCTCATCATGAAGTGATATGTTACACAAATACTTACGCAATAAGATATGCTGTGCTTTGACTGGTCAAAAATGTCAGGAAAAGCATAAATAAAGGGTGAAAAAGATAACTATATTGAGACTGCAGTTGTCTTCTGTAACTGCTTTCCACAGTCTATGCCTCTACTGTTCTCTTTCCTCCTGAGGGCCACACCAGGGTGCACATGTCAACTTCAACATCAAGCAATGCATTCATCCAGTGCAACACATGGCTCTGCTGACGGCTGGCACAGGCCAAGGGACTGGATGGGGAACAGAAACAGTGGCTGAGGGCAGGGAGCTGGCATCACTGCCAAGGGGAAAAAACATCCAGGAACAGATGCTCTCACTACATTTCAACAAAATGTTATGGCCAGACCAACAGTAAGGGAGCAAAAATATCTGTGATGAACAGCCATAGAAAAATACCAAATAAATAAGTAGACAAGCAAATAAATATTTGCTTTACTCAAAAAAAAAAAAAAAAAAGTTTGAATTAAGTAGTTGAACTTTTGTAATTTATGCAACAGCTCAAAACTACAGGAGATGTTTCTGATAATGAGTGGCTTGAGTGGCTTTCAGAATAACACAGCTCACTTCTTTGGCTCCTGCTGTCTTCCAGGATTCAGAGAAACGCAGCAGATTTTTTAATAGTAGTAACGTTGTATTGAGATTCTGGCACATCGGTGGGGACACATAGGTACAAAGGGACTTGTGTCCCACCCTCTCTGTACATGAGGTGAGGCTAGAGTGGTTATTTAATTTGCATGTTTAGGAAATGATTGTGTCCTTATACAACAACAAATATTTCATTTATGTACAAGAACGCCTTTATTTTAGCATCCAGAGAAAAATTCTTGTGGGACAGTAACTCCACAGACTGTGGAATATTGTTAACATGGTTAAGCACAACTACGAAGGCTCTTACTTCTTTAAGCTGTTAAATTGGAGAGACACATATTGCATTATATACATGTAATATTGTTTGAAGAAAAAGGGGAAAACTGGACAAGGAATATACATTTAATACAATTTTTTTATTTCTGAAAGGCTTCCTAAGATGAAGGAAAACATGGAAATGAAATTAAAATTTAAGTACAACAGTGTATATTTATTTAAACAGGTATCTAATTTTTGTAATTATACTGCAGTTCATAATTCTGATTTTTAAATGATATGCCATTATTCAGAGAATTATGTATGCAGTATTATGACCACACATTTATATGTCATATAGCAAATATCAATCAATTTCTCTGCTTGCAAAAAGGGAACAAAACAAAACTAGAACTTCGAAATACATAAATAGAGAGAGACACAGACAGATAAATAGATCTTGAGATCTATCAATCAGACAACACATGCTCTCCAAAAAAGCTACACTCTTAACACCTTTTAGTGAAATGCCATTGCTTTGTAGATCACATATTTAGGGAAAGAGGGGGGCGGGAAACTCATTCTGATAGTTCATCCATGTACTTACACAAATCAAGGTGCAGCTAGGGCACCTTGCAATCTGTTGTTTCTGGGGTCAGAAGGACCCCCCGGACACCCACCATGGAGATCGGCTGGTTTCTTACCCCCTGGGCACTGCAGGCATTGACTCAGCTGAGGATGAGCAATTTTGCCCCAGAGCTGCAGCAAGTGTGTTGCCACACAGCAAAGCCATGGCTTGAGGGCCAGGCTGGGGGAGGAGAAGTTTTGTACGGCAGCTGCACCAACTTGAGCCTTGCAAATAGAGACAAAACCCCATGCATCCTCTAGACCATTTCAGGATGTTTCAGTGGAGAGTATTGGTGGTATCTCAGACCTATGAGCTGGGCTCTGGGGTTTTCCTGGGTTTTGGTTATGTATTGTGTTTGTGACCACAGTTTTGCCTTGCTGCATCAACACTGTGGGAAGTATTTCCATCATCCCTTTGCCTACAGTCAAAGCCGGTGTCATTAGGTGTGTTAACTACTGGAGTTGTAGGCTGAATGTTTGTGGGTTTTTTACTTTTTATTCTTGTTAATTTCTTTGGATTACTAGCACTCTCATGACACGAATCAACACGACATTTAAGCATGAGCCCTGAATGAGTTCCCTGAGATTTAGCACTTGCCTAACCCTGGGCCCATCAGGACAGTTCAGTTCACCAGCAGGCTCTGAGCAGAGCCCCGGTGGCTGTGTCAACGACGAGTCAACACTTCAACGGTGTGGGCTACAGGATTTTACATTTCCACTTTTTTCCACACTGAGGCCTGCAAAGAACTTAATTCTGCGGGACATCTATGACACAGTTCATTGCCTCTCTCTTACTGGAACCAAAACTTATATTCATGGTTAGAGAACTAAATGTCTATTTTCAAACATCCTTGTTCAAAGAGTATGTTCATGAATAAAAAACTTCTGGCTGTTTGCTACTGCATTCCGATAGAGAGTGTAAGCAAACAGACAAATTAAAGTGAATTGGAGCTTTCAGTCCCTTCTCCAGTGCAGCTATCCCTGGTGAATTTAACTGAATAAATGAATAAACCTCTTCTTTTAAATGACTGTTGAAAAAGAGGAAAAATTGAAAATAGTACCAGTGACCGTTCATAGCTCCCTATTCAACAGTCATCTGTGAAGAGCTGAGAGGCAATAAATAAACCTCTCTGTGCTTCAGAAAGGGCTCCTTAAAACAATAGGGAATTCACATGTTTCTTTACAGGTATAACCATAAGTACACAGACGGATATATGTGATTGGTTTGCATTTACTCTATTGCTCTTTTCCATCCTTCCAGCATTTAATAGTGCTTAGGGAACTTGGTATACCCGTTATACGTAGTGGTGTATGGAGCCTCTTAATTAGCCAGATTGTTGCAAAGGACACTTAATGTGAAAAATGGGTCAATGAGAATGAACTGCACAACAGAGGCACACTGTGTGTCGGAACTGTAGGTGTTGTGGCAGATCCTCGGTTATGACACCCAGATAATTGCTGATGACAAACTGTGTATTCTTACGCTGCCGCACTCCCACAGCCGCGGGCCCTACAAAGAGACCTTTGTTTGGCCCTGTGGATGCAAGCAAGACCTCCTGCCGCTCTGCTGCCAGCACGCTAATCACTGAGCCCACATTTTCAGAGACTGTTAACCCACCCTCACACAGAGCCAGAAGCCAGGAGACCTCACACCGAGAGTGCACAGAGAGCGGTGTTGCACACAAAGCTCTGAAGAGAAAGTTTGCTGGAGGTCCGCAGTCCATTATCTGAAAAAGATAACACGAATCTGCCTGCACGCTTGTGGAGTGGAGATCTAGAGGCAATGCAGCCAAAGAGCTGCAAGCAAATGTCGTCTTCTCTGTATGCCTCCACACCTTGCCCCAGCTGTGCATCCAAGAGGCTGAGCTTGTCCCTTCAGTGTTTCACTTTGGGATGCCATGGTCTTATCCTGGGTGGTATCATAAATAACCAAGATTTACAGAAAACTCTCTGAAAGAGAGCTGCTTGCAAAATGAACTCTGTGTCAGGTGTCTGTCCAGTCCACAATTTCAAGTGGTTTGGTTTTCAGATGTTCTGAGTGAATATCTGTTTCTATACAGGGAACTGCAGTGTACTCTGCTCTTTGAAAAACAGGGCATACACATGGACACGTGTATGTATATGTACATATATATATATATATATACACAGACATACAGACTTGGGAGTCTAATTTCCTGCTTCCAGATACAAATATTTTGACTCGTGTTTTTCTATCCACATACCCCATGACATCTATCTACATAACACATATACCCGAAATAAACATGCAGAGCTACAAAGAGCCCAGAGGTGTTATTTCCTGTATGCTGGGCACTATTTGCCACGCTGTGCAGTGCCTGCCCTAAGCCCACAGCTGCTGAGTACCTGTGTTACAGTGAGCTTACGTAACACGGCTGAGGATGGGCTCTGTGCCATCCTGACGGATGGGTCTGACAGCCCGGAGACCACGGATGTGCATCCAAGACCAAGGTTCCTTTGCCAGGGAGATGGAAACAGCTCTCTGTTGTGCCTGCTCCTGCTCCAAGGACAAGGCTCACAGTGCACGAGCTCTACGCAACCGCAAAGATTGGAGGGGGAGCGTCACGAGTGTCAAAAAAAAAACAAAACCAAAAAAAAAAAAAACCCACTCCATTCAAATCAAGCTACAAAGCAAAAACATTCACTGAGAAAAGCGAGGCAGCATTATGACACTCCACACCCCTTTGCCTCCCCTCAGGAAGACTGAGCAAAACTGGTCATAACAAGTTAATTTGTCTGAACAAGTCGGCAAGGGTGCAGAAACCTGTTGCACAGGCTTTCTTCCTGTCCCAGAGGCACATGAGATTTTGAGAAACAAAGGCCTAACTCTCAAATGCTGTGCAGACCCTGCTTTTCTGGATGGTATTAAAATCTGCTGAATAAAGGAGCTCGTCCTTTCAGTACAAAGACAGTGATTTTAGTTTGTGTCTTTTAATATACAGTTCAAAATGTCCGGTGAACAATGAGGTATTTGCATGGCTAGAAGTAAAAATCTGCTTTCAGAAGTTATCCCCATAGAGAATTTACATCCTCAGGTCAGGCCTGTGTGTATTAATACAGAGTGAAGATAGACACCATACGGGCTGTAATTATTCACTGCTCTGAACGGTTCAAGCACAATCAGTGTAGTTTTCGTCATTATCACACATTTCATTCATACCTGCACCCAGAGAAATCTGCATGAAAATGAAGATTTAAAAACAATTGGTGTACCTCCACTATAATCTTGAATTAAATTAAATTTAGACAGTGATCTGAGATTTAGCACAACATAGGGAGGGACCAATGCAATTAGATTATGGAAAAAACATATTTCAATACGACATAGATATTTTTAAAGCACTTAGCTGTTCAGCAAACCAACCAAACCATACCAAGTGTGCTCTATGGAAAGCATAGCCATATCAAGGTAAGACACATTTGGGAAGTGATACAAGACCTTACCATACACAAGCTCAAGTGGCAGGTAGAGCAAGGAAGCCAGGAAGCATAAAAAGGGTTGATGTAAGGGAATTTTATTGCAATACTTAAAATATACATCAGATTTTTGTGTAAATTAGAAAGCCTGTCCTTAGAAACATTAAAGGAAATTTTGTAACCGGGTTTCTAGGAATGGGTGTTTTCCTCCACCCCTGAGTGATCACCCAAGATGGATGATGCTTCCAAAGAAACATCTTCCCAGCAGCAATGAAACCCTTCAGTCCCCTCCTCCTCTGATGTCAAGGCTTATGGTTTAAGGACTGATATTCTGACTTATACTTAGAAGAAAAGAAAGTGAAATTCTAGGCCATCTGCAGCCACCTTGTTTAGAAAGGCAATTTATAACGTTGGCAGCATGGGAAATCAAGGAGTGGTAAGCCAGCTTCCTTCCTGCTCCAGACTTCTCAGTAGCTTTTATTGTGTTTTGTTTATTGAATCAGCCCTGTGAAAAGAGGGAGGTTTTTGGAACGTGCTAAGTACTAAAGAACTCAGCCACAATGTGCCTGAACACGGTGGCACCAGCAAAATTGGACTTGTCCTTGGCCTGCGGGTGTAAGAAGAGGACAAAATGGCTTTAAGGAGTTTTAAGCCTTCCATGGCTTAACATGGCCACCAAAACAAGCTACCTGCTGCCCTAAGGACTGCTTTGGCACCTGAGGACTGCTGAGATGTTCACACATTGAAGTCTTCCACTTTCTGTGCGTCTTTGCCTCCTGCACTGTTGGATGCGGAGCAGCCACATGGGTCCTTCATGCCCTGTTCTGTGTAGAGGACGTTTCCTCAGGAGGGGAGCAGATGATGGATTCACTCTGCAGCCTCACCAGGGCAATGCAGTAACAAGTGTGTTTGTGCTATATTGCCTATTTTTAAATGCACCTTTTAAACCATAAAATGTACTGTGTAACTTTATGATACCTGAAAAAAAAAAAAAAAAAAGTCATCTTAGTCCTCAAAGTTTCTCAAAAACTCTAAGCTTGGGAACATATTGTATTATTAACCAGATTATATCAATATATTAATATCCTGCCTTCTGTCATCTCAGATATTTTTTATTTGGTCTTTGGAGCCATTTTATTATAAACTTGACTCATCAAATAAAAAGTGATCCTCTCCATGTACCCTTCAAAACTCCTAACATTCTTTTAAAGGAAGGAAAAGCACAATCTAAAAGGCTTTCCATTTTAAAATATATTACAAAATTACATAGAATGTCTTATTTTTAATTAGAAAACCTGCTGTCTGTTAGACATCTTAGATATGCAAAAATTATCTGAAACAGTAATGCTTTATGACATGACTCAAATTGTAAATTAATGGTTACTTTGCAAGAGGCAAATGAGGAGATATTTCCAATCAAAATAAATCACATAGACTAAATTATTGTACCTTTTAGATATTCAAGTAATATCTTTTTTCTTGTACCTGGGCATGTTCTACATATTACAAAGCAGACGTGCTAGGAACTAGCTAGTGATGTAATTCTTTACTGTTTGGTTTAACCCTGCATACCTAACTCCTGGAATACCTTGCATTATTCAGTAAACTTATTATTTGGTACATTAAGGGACTGCTATTTAAAATGGGTGTGGAGAAGATATTTTAAATTTTGCAGTGAATCCAATACATTATTTCCAGCAAGAATAACCTCACTACTAATAGCTACTTCTGGACATTCACAAGCATCAAGTTATTTGGAGTTAAAGGATGGGCAAGTTGGCAATTTGTGAAATAGAAAGTTACAAAAGTTTTGGGATAGAAAAATGATTCTTTGCAAGGTAGGCAAATAACTTTGTCTTTGCTAAGATAAATAAATATACTAAAAAACTTGAAAGCTTGCTGCTCTTTGATGTTGTTGTCCAGAACTGTTGTTTTAGTACATGTGTATATCTATATGTTTAGTGCATGTATACATGTATATCTATAGCTGAATAAGGGCTTCCTCCTGGGTATGTATTTTGAATAGCCTGGTTACTTGTGTCTAACCAAGCACAAGTAATGCTCCCGTTGCTAGCTGAACTGCAGGGGAAGCCTCAGAGTTTAACCAGTATTAGCCCTTAGTCCTAGGTGCACTAGCATCTTCCTTCTCTCCAGTCCCAAGGGAAAGCCTGGGGGACCTCTTCAAAGCAGAATAGAACAGCTCCTAGGAATTTTTATTTCTTTTGGACAATAAAGCAGACTCCAACATCCTGAACTAATACTAAGAAAAAAATTTTGAGGGAAATCTTTGTTATGTTTAAAGATTTGGATTTTGTTTTCTCTTTTTCACTGTGCTGCTTAAAACCAAAGAACAAAATATTAGAGAATAAGAAAAATGTGTCAGAAGCTGGACAATGAGTGATGTCACATGGTAATCTCAATAAAATCATTAAATGTAACCAAAGCAGTTCATGAAAATAAGAAAGGCAAGTGTGCATTTAATTAAGTTTAAGAGAGTTTCAAAAAGTTTAATCTATTTTCTGGCCAAAAATCAGATATTCCTTATATTCAAGTGATCTGTGAAAACAGATCTTCACTCTTCCACTCTGCAGTAAGAGAACTCTTTTTCCAGAAGACATTCTGCTACAGAGAGGAAGAAGGCTGGAGTCAGAATAAAAATGAAAAGTGTAACAAGGAGAGAATTAGTAAAAACACAAACATAATTATTTTTATGTTTTTATTTTGGAGATATTCCATATGTTGATATTAATAAAGGGCAAAGCCACCAATTCAACTTGTTCTTAATTATCATGCTATTTGTTTTATCATCCCCAATTGCCATTTCCCTGACAAGGCACTGCACGTCAATTAAGAAAGGTAGTCATTTCTGACGGAGTGGAATAATTTGTAACAGGAGCAAAATCTTAAACACCATGCTAAGAGTAACAAAACTCATAAGGTACCAGATGTTCATCAGTAGGCTCCCTGTGTAGTTAAACAGGATCTCATTATAAAATCAGGAAGTATGTAAATAATCCCAAAATGGTGGAAAATTTAATAAAGATAGCTCATCAACACACTGATAGGAGTGGGAGTAATGTTATGCAAATTAGGCTCGCAGTTCTTCTACATCAAAGGAACTATCAAAGCCAAATCAGAGAGGAAGGAACCATTGCCATCTGCAATTCAGATCATCACTTGTGGCCCCATCATTAAACTTAGAAAACATTGGAGCATTCTACTATTAATCCTTAACAGAAAGTGAAGAAGCAGCACTTACACTTTGGCTCACGTGCCAGAAGCTATTGAGAGCTGAGGACACCAAAGGCGTCCTGAGGTTGGGGTCTAACTTGTCAAATGGCAAGACCATCCCATTCTGGGACTGCAAAGGAGAATGGACACATGCAGTTCACCCTACTTGCTCCTTTTCACTTGCCAGGAAAGAAGAGATAATGCTTATAGCGTCTTGTAGGAGCATGTCTAACCAAGGCAGCACCTGCCCAGCCAAGTCCTCTGCCTTGCATTCCTGCTGTCCAAGAGTGCCGTCACATGGCAGAGACCTCCTGCAAGCCCTGGATTTGTAGAAGGCAAGGGATTAGCCTACATCATGACACTGACCTGCCTGATGTGCAGGAGACCTTAGCAAGATGGTAAAGCATCCTACACCTTATAAAGTGCCTAAGGTATATCAGTTGTAGAAAGATGGGAACCTAGGGAAGGAGCTAACAGTTGTTCAAGTCTCCACAATCAAGCTGCCTGTGCGGTTTGATGCTAGTTCTCCAGTACTGCCTCACTGCTTTTAATTTCTGCTTGTGCATTGCCACGCACCACAGGAACTGTAAAAAGAAGAGAGGTATTTGTTTTGGAATGGTCCTTACTGTGCAAAGTTGGTCAGCTAGGTAGCTGTTGTGAGAGAGCCCTCTGAGAGGAGCGTGGAATTGCTTGCCATAGTGCCTCCATTTCCTGCTGCGAGGGGCTGAGCTCTCCCTTTGTTTTTGTCCATTGCTTCGTGGCATTGCACCCACACGAGACTAATCTAAGGAAGTCTTTATTCTTTATACTTAAGCCTCAACTGCCTCTGTTTTGGCCGTGAGAGAAAGTACTGATTTATGTTTTAGGGAACTAAGTCTCAGTAGTGCCAATGAAAAGCGGCTAAAATGAAAGATCCATCTCTGGGATCTTTTATTAAAGGCAGAAATTGCCTCTGCCTGAAACTTCTACTTCATTTATCTATACCTTATCAGATGCCATCTAGCTCTGCTATAATTCAGAATCACTGGTTAAAAACTCACCAAGGAGTAGACTCCAACATCTCCTAACTCAAGTCATGAAAACCAGTTTCGATATTAGTGGTAATTGGTGGGCAAAATCACCTCTTTATATGGTGCACCTACAGAAGGGACTGCAAAGGGAGGAAATCTTTATGCATATGCTGTTACTTCAGGACAGATTATTTCTGGAGCTCTTTAGACATCTTCTTTGGGCTTGCTCTCAAATGCAGAAAGACAAAGGTGACCAAGAAGCCACTGTGATGGCTGCTGACCTAGCATCTCCTCAGTGTCTGGACAGCAGACCACGTAGCGAGCCTTCCTCAGCCTCTGCTCACTACTCTTTGCAGAATAGTGGCTCTCAAATTGTATCAGGCAGATCACAAGGCATCAGAAGTTCATATGAAAAAAAAATGTAGAATAATAGGACAAACTGATGCATTTACAGGCAAGCAGGCAAGAAAATGGGACTAAATAAAAGTACTAAAATGATATTTGAAGTTTAAAATAATTCAATTTGGTTGTAAGTGAAGAAAAGTATAGCATCTTTGTAAGCTTCCCATAGATTTTATATAAAAAGGAAAGATGAACTTTCACTTTACAAAGGTTGAAGAGACGTGGACTAGAAGGTACAGATACATGATTCACACAGATTGCTTTTGGGGTTGGAAGCATGCATCCAGCTTTGAATGCTTCTTACATCATAGGATTTAGGCAGAGGCTGGGTCTGGTAGCACATGTGGAACTGGTAGAAAATTATTCAACCATTAAGACATGAAAATAAACAGCACAGTTTACTGTGAAACAGATCTGGAAGAGCATTAAAATTAGTAATAGACAGTGAAAGCACCTAAATGTACGCAATCTAGGTTTGCCTATAGACAAAACTTGACTTTTCAGAGCTTCAATTTAACCTCTTGTAAGGGCCTTAATGTTTGTTGTAAGGAACCCATAGTTTTCTTCTTCTTCTATGTGTTTTTTTTTGTTTTGTTTTGTTTTGTTTTGTTTTTATATAACAAAGGAATGCACCCACAATGGTCTACTGAAATATATATTTAAAAACAATCACAATGCGTACACTCATATACCAGAAGAAGATTAAAATTTCACTTTTCAGTTCACAGGTATGTCTAACTTTCTGAAGGTTACCGATCCAAATAATCATATCACAAAGAAAGGTTCTGTCTGCAATGACATATTTATCTGTTTCTATAGGAACAGTTATATCATTGTATGTTTTATAGTGACATTGTTAAATCAATATGCAGCTATTAAAAGGGTATCGATCTTTGCATTGCCACGGTTGTTCTAGATTAAAAGAAAACTTTTCACTTCAGTTAAAACTCTTTCCAAAGCAATATAGTGTAAACTGAAGAAAATATTCCAGTTTATAAAAGGAATCATTCTGGTGTAAAAATCACTGTATAAATCGACATGTTAGCACATGCAGTATTATTTTCCATGTGCAAAAATTCTTAGATAAATTCCTTTGAAGGAGAAAAGAAGCAAGTCACACAGTGAAGAGCAAAAAGAAAAAGGCAAGCTGAGAAAGAGAAAAGAAAAAAAAAAATAAGAGGAGTCACTGTTGAACTTCTTCATGCTGCTATTTCATATCAACAAGGAAAGGCTCTCTACTAGAACCACCATTTTCTTATCTACCTGATTTATTAGCAATTTGAAAGAGAGTGACTCGTAAAATGCAAATATTCATAAATGACTTAGATTAATGCGTATGCAGGGAGGTCTAGATTTTTTAATTACACATTTAATCCTGCACAGTTATAGGTCTGGAAGGTACCTTAAGAGGTTATCCAATTTAGAGCACTATCTCAAGGCAGGGAGACCTAAATCTATTTCATTTCTTCCATTTATTTGTCTAACCTTTTCCTAAATTTATATATTCTTGGAATAATGGATTTATGTCCATACATTAGCTTTCTCTCTCTCTCTTTCTCTCTCTCTCTTTTGGTATTAATTTCTAAACTTTTTTATTGTGTTACTATTCTCACCTCAGAACTAAAAAAAATAAACTTTTATTCTCCCACCAACCTTAATGCAATAAATCCCCACTTTTGTGCAAGTATAAGATAAGGGTATTATAAAGGTGCAAAAATGCATTTGCTACATGATCTTTTTAGATGGATTGATTGCAACTCATGGTTTAGACTAAAATAAGATTACACCACCAATGTATTTACTACTAATACTAGAACTTATTATTGCATGAGTACACAGGAAAACCCCAGCTTGAGAAGAAATCAGAAATCTGTTTTCTGTGCATTATCTGATACAGAAGGTAAAGAAGCAATGGAGTCCAGAAAAAAAAAAAAAAACTAACAAAATTGTTTAGAACCATGAAAGACATACACATAGGAATGCACAGAAATGATTAAATCCATTTAATATAGAGAGAATGATAACTGCAAAATATGGTCCAGGCTGAATCTGGTAAATGGAATGGAGAGAGCAAGGACTTATTCCCTCCTGTTTTCTCTAATTTGGAAAGGAAAGGAAATAACTTATTTAATGAAAAAGCAGTATGGTCAAATCCAATCAAAAGAAATAATTTATGGACCTCATAACATTCTAAAATATAATTTTTGCCATCTTAATATTCTTAGGACGTAAGAGAAACTAAATTTGTAGTGTGAAGAAAGTCTTTAAAAAAAAAAAAAGTTAAGGCATATAAGACTACTTCAGTTGGTTTGAAGAATGTGCGTGTCTAAAACCTTGTCTGGCTTTTCCAGTTATACCAGCTCATCTGATCAAAGATACCAGCTTTTCCTACCGAGTTTTCCAATTGGCTTCCTACAAGTACAATAGTCACAATGTGAATATCTTTTACAGGATAGTGATACTTGAGTTTTAGGATTTATGATAGCAGTACGAGACTATTGGTAAAGCTCTTTGTTTCTCTCCAGCATTCGGTATGTATTGCTCTCTGAAACAAGATAGAGGATGACATTACAGATCAGTATTTTCACTCTTTATGGCAAATGGATTGCTTAGTGAATAGAGAAGAAACCTTCCATTGTGATCATACCGCTTACACTTTCAAAGTCAGCAGTCATTGAAAAAAACAGGCAACTCTGTAATTTAAAACCATTTGTTTTATGGAAACTACGAATACCAGTACTTATTCAGCTCATTCAGTTAGTCTGTTATGAAAAGACTATTGACAGCTTTCTGAAGCAGTTGTGCATCTCTATGACTGGTCTTCAGCTTCAGCTGCCACCTTATTCCTCCACAGATAATACTTGGAGTATAGTTTTGTCTTGTTTATTCATAGTGTTCTGACTGGCCTTGTTCACAAAACCTCAATATTAATAAAAGCAAAGTTTCACTCTTTGAAATTATTTCAATACTTAGCTTATTACCTAATTTATAATAATCTAAAATCTTAGATATGAAAATATTAATATGCTTAAACACATGAAAATATTAATGGGATATTACTATTTTCTGAAGACCATTTATAAATAAAAATATTGTTGATGAATCAATGGGAAACAATAATGTTTCTAAATATATTTCAAGGAATGAATGTGCCTCATGAATGAATGATGATAGAGTGAATTCATGTCATTATGTACGAAAAAGAAGAAAACTAGTTTTGAATACTGCCAAAGAAATCACAGTTGAAGAGAACTGTTGGCTTAAAGATAGTACAGAAAAGTGGCATAAAAGGAGCAAGTGCCAGATTACTCTTACTGTAGTTTAAAAAAAAAAAAAAAAAAAAAGGGAACATAATTCTGAAAAATTATGTGTATATAAATATTTATTAATATATGTAGAAATCTATTTTAAATCTTTCATTGCTTTTCTTGATATTGTTCTTAAGGAAAACACCTAAAAAAGCCCACCATATGTCTTGAAAAGTTAATAAAAGTGTCTCTATCTTTGGATGTTACATATAACACATTTAAAACAGAAAGGTTGTGATAAATAGTAGTTATATTTTTCAAATACAGCACAAGATATGACAGTGGAAAATGAAACCCACAACGATGCAAAGAATTTGAGAGCTTGTGAATACTGTAATCCTTTTAATAACTGATACAGGGACTGAAATGATCAGAAATGCAATTTTTTTCACCTCAAAAGGATAAAGCTACATGCTTGCTCCCTTAAATTCTGTAAAATATGATAAAAAGTAAGCCAGTAAATTAAAAATAAAAAATAAATAATAAAATAAAAATTAAGAATTAATAACCATTTTATTATGCAAGTTTTATGGAATCTGGAATGGTCCCAGTCAACCAGAAGCCAGCACATGTTGTCCCAGTTTTTAAGAAGGGCAACAAAGAAGCCACTGGTAATTACAAGTCTGTCAGTCTAACTTCAGTGCCTGGTAAAATTATGGAGAAGATTATTCTGGGATTTTCAAAAAAAAAAAAGCACCTGAAAGACAATGCAGTCATCAGTCATGGCCAATGACAACAAGGGGAAAGGCCTGCTTAATGAACTTAATTTCCATTTATGACAAGGTTACCCACCTAGTTGACCAAGAGAAGCAAGATGATGTGTTCTTTTTGGATTTCATTAAGGCTTTTCATACTGTTTCTCACAATATCCTTCTAAATACAATGTCAGCATACAGCTAGAAAAATACATAAAATGATGGGTTGGCTGATGGATTGTGCTCAAAGGGTAAATGGGATTACACCAGGCTGGTGACCTAGTGGGGTTCCCAAGGAGTACATATTAGGGTCATTTCTCTTCAATGTTTTTATAAATGACCTAGATATAGGACTTGAAGGTATACTAAGTAAGTTTGCAGATGACACTAAATTAGGAGGAGCTGTTGATTCCCTCAAGAGCAAAGAATCCTTGCAGAGAGATCTTCACTAATTAGCAGGCTGGGCAATCACTAACTGCATGAAATTTAGCAAGACTAAGTGAAAGATTCTGCACCTGTGACAAGGCAGCCCTGGCTATACGTATGATCTGGGAGGTGAAAGGCTGGAGAGCAGCCCCACAGAAAGGAATCTGGGGAGTCTGGTTGATGGCAAGTTGTCCATGTGTCAACATGAGTCTATCCATGACAGAGGGGCTGGAATTAAATGGTCTTTAAGGTCCCTTACAACCAATTCTGTGATTCTGTAAACTATGTGCTCAGGCAGCCAAAAGGGTCAACAGGGTAAATCAGGCATGGCACCATCTGGTCGAAGGATAGGATTGTCCCACTCTGCTCTGCGCTGGTGCAGCCTCACCTTGAGTACTGTGTGCAGCTTTGGGCACCACAAGACAAGAAGGACATAAAGCTATTAGAGAGCATCCAAAGGAGGGCAACAAAGATAGTGAAGGTGTCTAGAGGACAAGACATATGAGGAGAGGCTGAGGTCCCTTGGTGTGCTCAGCCCAGAGCAGAGCAGGCTGAGGGGAGGCCTCATGGCAGCCTGCAGCTCCCTCAGGAGGGAAGCGGAGGGGCAGGCGCTGAGCTCTGCTCTCTGGGGACAGCGACAGGACCCGAGGGAATGGCATGGAGCTGGGACAGGGGAGGGTCAGGCTGGGGGTTAGGAAGAGGTTCTTCACTGAGAGGTTGGTGGGGCACTGGGACAGGCTCCACAGGGAAGCAGTCACGGCACCGAGCCTGACAGAGTTGAAGAAGCATTTGGACAAGGCTTTCAGACACCTCATCTGATTTTTGGTTGGTCCTGTATGAAGCCAGGAGTTGGACTCAATGATCCTTGTGGGTCCCTTTCAACTCAGGATATTCTATGATCTATGATTCTAAGTTAGTTTAGGCTCTACTTACTCATGGACTGACACTTGGTAGTGAAAATAGCATCACAGTAGATATTTTCCTCCAGGTATCACAATTGTGGTTTACTGTAGCTTCTTACAGCCTAATATGATTTTCGTTTGTAAGAAATTATTGTGTAGAATTTTGGATTTGTTAGATTTGTTCAAGGCTTTTGTATTTATCCCTGCTAAAAAGCATGATCAGTTAAATCAGAAATTATACTTCCAGGTGAGCTAATACTTTAATAAAACTAGTATCAACCCCACGATGTCTGACTGGATTTGCTCTTCCCTGTAGCATAACAATAATTTTATATCACATTGTTGTTAAATGTGACTTTTAATAATTACACAAGCTTAGAGGTTAGTCACTGTAGTTAACTGCAGAATCAGACAATAATTCAAAGTAATCAAATTCCACACAGACAAAAAAAAAATGGAATGCAAGTGAAGTGACAAAATGTAGTATGCATTGCAGCAAGATCAAAAAAAAAAATCGCTTTTTTTTTTTTTCTTTTTGACAAAACACAGAGGCAGATTGTGTTAGCAGTGGTATTTATTCATGGCTCAACCCAGCAATCAAAGCCTATGAAGAATGTTTTAAATGAGCACATGGAGCTTGAAGCAACATGTTACCTGAAATACCCAAACACGGAAAAGTTGCTTTTATAATGAAATTGTTGCTTGTCACACCATCTCCATAGTGTAATGAAGATGCTCAAATTTCATATTTGGCTAGAGGACACAATTTGGTCTCAATCTTTGCTGCATGCTGCAATGACAAGTACTCACATGAGCTGCTGTTGCTCCTATGGAAGGCACCTTCGTGAAGCCCTTACAGATGTGGCAAATCAAAAGCTTCATAAAACTGTGAAAATCTCCAAAGCTATTTGAGAAATATCTAAGTTTAGGGGAAAACTGGGCCAATACACTTGGTAGGTCTCACACAGGAAATAGTTCTGTTATGAGAAACCAGTAAATAGGAATGTAATTCATGTACATGATTTGAATAGCAAAATTTCAAGTAACTGTTTCATGAGACCCAACATGCAATCTTTCATTAAGAAGTATTGATCATTTAAATTTTAATGTTTAGGTTAAAAAATGTGCTTAGTAAAGTAACTGAAATGGGTAACTGTATGGCATGTCACTTGCTCCCAATCTGGTTACTCTATTGTTAGAAATTTACTGTCAAAGAGTCATTTTGCACCTCTTATCAATATGAAAGAGATAACTGGTAAAACTCTAAGGATATATACTAATACTGATGGCAACTGAAATGACTGGGTGTAGCCTTCTACCTGTCAAAGGATTATTTTTGGTTATTAAACCGCATCGATCATTTTAGCAAAATGCAGAAATAGTACGTGTCCTACAAGTATGCCAAGGCCCAGAAGTTTGTGGGCATTTCCTGGGAACGCTGCCAACTGAAAACAGCTCCTGTCCCACATTATCTTCTCCTCTCTGAGAACTGGGAGGCAGGAATACAGTGTAAGCCATGCTGAGCATCTGATCTGTAAACTTGCTTCATGCACAAACCAAGCAGTCCTTTATCTATTCAGGAATGAAAGCATAGATAGATAACATCTTTGGTCTTGTGTACTCACAAAGAGACTATGGACTAGAAACACTTGGGAGCTGAAGCCCTTCTGCGTTTCTATCTTCAGACACAGCAGCTGAGCCCCTGGAGGGAATGTGGAAGACCCAGCGACAGCGTAAGTCCTGAATGGTTTGCCAGTTGCTGAACATCTTCAGAAGCAACTGGCTGTAACTGGAGTTAACATGCCAATAGCAGTATGTGCTGGATACCTTACAGGGCGAATATCAAAAACTTGCCACTGCTGTTCCCAAGAGTTCCACTCTAATTAGCTTATTCTATTGAAAATCGGAAACTGGGACTACCCGTGAAATTAGCTGCTAAATAGAAAAGAGAAGAAAGCAAGCACATGAGGAGCAAAATGCTAACAAACAGTTGCATTTTGCTCAATTAGCTTACTGTGATATAATGAGGGAAGATGAATATACCAGGCAGGATGAAGGAAAATAAAAGAGGGTTTGTCTTCTAATTGAAAAACTGGAGAGGACAGAAAAAAATAAAAACAATTTATTTACTGTCCTCTGTTCACTGAACATTGCTGCAGCTGCTGCTTCTCTGCTGCTGAAAGCCAAGTGGCTGCCCAGACGTGGCAAGGAATTCGACTTTCTGATTATGAATACAGGAAACACTAGGAAACTTTGTTCCACATTGGTCAGCTCTTTCCCACTGCAGCAGCTCCTAGAGGAAGGCAAGGTTGGCAGTTCATGGCTGTGCACCCTCACAAAATTCGTGAAGACCAAGCAATGTCAGAAATGACATCTGCTGCTACTGTCTAACAAATAGCATAACTGACTAGGATGACAATTTTGGCTGACTGGTACGAACGAATCCTTACCTAGAAGCTGACCTCCCTAAATAAAACCATTCACTTACTGATCTGAGAATATCCCATACTATGCACAAAGACAGTAGTGCATAGGCAATTGTGAAATACCCTTAGAAAGTGACGAATATCCTAAAATAACCAATCTGGAGAAAAAGCCTTGACAAAACAAAGAGAAGGAATAAATCTTTAAACATATATGTATCTAAAAATAAAGAAATAAAACTGCAAAATGTGGCTTTGATACAAGAGATCAGCTGGGGTGATAGTTGGGCAGGATGGGACTAGCCATGAGTCTCAAGAAATCTCCTTAGGAATCTGGAAATCCTATTTCTGAGCAAACCAATTCTCTCCAACTAAAGCAAATCTGAGGGACGTGTTTACACACTCTTGCCATCTAGTTAAAAATGCTTGCACCAGCGCAGCAGAACAGCCTTGACTGGTACCTTGACTGAAAACCCCTTGAAAGTGTCTCTTTAATGAACTCTCAGGTGAACCTGGAAAACCTCAAGGTCCAATTGTAAATCTTACCTGGCTGACAAACTTAAACTCTTTGCCTTTCAAAGCAGTGAAGTCAGCAAGGACTGAATGCATTCAGGGAGAACTACGAAGCTGTGAAGACTTCAGTCATACAAAACCAACAAACTTATAAGTTACACAAGTTGCTATGAAAGCTAACTGCCTAGCACCAGGTACAAAAGTATTGTAAATACGTATATATATATATTAAATTGGCAGATTTAAATGACTCAAACTGCAATTCAGTTCTGTGCGTAGAAAAGAAACTATGCATTTTTGGTTTGTTTGTTGCATAAGCAATTACTCAAATTTCTTCAAACCCTGTGAGAAGATACTGATTGACAGAAGTGATACAGACATAGGCATCCAAGATGCTTTCCAATCTGGGCAACTCTAAACCAGCATGCTGATGAAGTTACACGAACACGAGTACACAAGCAGCAGAACTGATTTAAATGCCTTCTTCTAAGAGATAATTCTTGAAGCAGGATGCCATTTGTTTTAAGCTTCACTTTTGATTGACTTTTTACTTTGTCTAAGTTCATAGATTTCAATTCTATTTTATGCATGGCTCTTATGTGCTGCTCTATGCCTGCTCTAGCACATTATGTTGACAATTGATTGCAGACAAGCCAGTAAAATTAACAAACCATTAAAGCAGAAGGATAATTTTTTATTGGACTTAATATTGCTTTGATACTAAGTGAACAGTTTTCTCATAGGTGTAGTATAGGGTGTGTCTAAATGCTTGGTATAAGACAGTGACATAACATAAGGCTGTCCGCTGATCTGTTGGCAATCACTAGCATAATTGCTTAGATTAATTGGTTAGTTATTGTTTGAGCCTCCATCACCAAGAGGTATAGCAGTGCTCTGTTTAAGGGTATGTACAGCACGTAACCAAATGGTACGTTCACAACCATTAAAACGATCTGACACAAGCCACGAGGTTGCACAGGTCAGTTACCTAGTTTAGAAAGACAAAACAAAAAGAGCAGCATCCTGGAAGGCCAAGAAGGAAATTTGCAGTGTTAGGCTGTTTATGCTTTCAACAGCTATTACATCTTTTTTCTCTGAAGTCAGCCACACAAAGTCCCCATTGTTTCAGTTGGAGCCCAAATTCTTATTTATTTATTTATTTTTTTCATTTTAATTCTTAATAATTCTTAATTTAAACTTATGAAGACTTGCAACAGGATGGTTTCCTTGTTAGGATCAATGAAATAGTGCAAGGTGGAATTAAACAAGAAGAGGATAGTGTTGAATTCTTCTCTGAGCTTTTTTCATAGAACACTGCTAAAGTTAAAGAAAGACTGAGTAGACACCTTTAACTCTTCATCAGTTAAGATGAACACATGTAGTGTTGCCAGTATCTTTAACCAGGAAAAACAAAACAAAACAAAAAAAATAATCCTACATTTCTCTTACCTGGAAGCATACCCTAATGAAAGCATAGACTTTGAGAGTTCAGGGATGAAAACACTGATATAAAAGTGTTAAATGATCAAGAATATGTAATTTGACCTGTTGTTCTGTTCAGGAAAATTGTTTTACAAGCAGGTTATGCCGTCTTGAGAATAACTGATTAAAATGGGGAAGTAACCCATCGATAGAGTCTTTAGCATGCATTGTCCTGCTATTAGGATTTCTGGACGTAGAATCATAGAATCATAAAATATCCTGAGTTGGAAGGGACCCATAAGGATCATTGAGTCCAACTCCTGTCTCCACACAGGTTTACCCCAAAATTCAGACCACGTGACTAAGAGCACAGTCCAAACGCTTCTTAAACTCCGACAGGCTTGGTGCAGTGACTACATCCCTGGGAAGACTGCTCCAGTGTGCAACAACCCTCTCAGTGAAGAACCTCTTCCTGATATCTAGCCTAAACCTCCCCTGTTGCAGCTTGACACCGTTCCTGCAGGTCCTATTACTGGTCACTAAAGTGAATGCATTGCCTCCACTCCCTGTTGTGAGGAAACTGTAGACAGCGATG
The DNA here is from genome assembly GCF_964035555.1 of Netta rufina. NCBI lineage: Eukaryota > Metazoa > Chordata > Aves > Anseriformes > Anatidae > Netta > Netta rufina. The sequence goes on along the minus strand of NC_140124.1, from coordinate 81,872,700 downwards.
AGGTCTCTCCTCAGCCTCCTCTTCTCCAGGCTGAACAGGCCCAGTGCCCTCAGCTGCTCCTCTTCCTCTGTCTTCCCCTCTAGGCCCTTCACCATCTTTGTAGCCCTCTTCTGGAGACTCTCCAGCAGTGACCATGGACATGATCCAGCTGGGCTGTGGTCTTACACTGAATGTGCATGTTGTTTTCAGCCATAAGTTCAATTCTTTCAGCAGGTCTCTGAAGTACCGCACATATTTCTACCTAGAAAATCTTGGACATGTAGGAAAATACCCTTTGAAAGCTCAGTGTAGCTTAAATTGCAATGCTAGTGATAGAAAATCTGAAACCAGGGTGTGCCTGTGTGTGTCCATTTACATATATGCACGCTTCCTTAGGGTGAGAAAATGCATTTTGGAAGATGTGGAGAGCAAAGGCAGTGGAATGACTCGTCTGAGATGCAGCCGAGCGGTTCAGCCGCCAATAACTGTACGATAATGTAGAGTTACGAGTGCCTAAGTGTAAAAAGAAAAACCAACACTTCATTAGGCTGAGGTTAGTCAACAGATGGCGTATAGACCACCAGTAGTCTATAAAATATCAGACGGGTGGTGTAATTTCTACACATAACAGAAGTGTCCTTGACATTGACAAGTCAGTACATGCCATGTAGCAGAACTGGGAGCTGGATTTTTATAGAGATATCACATCATTGAAATGGTGAGAATTAAAAACACACACACACATACAAAACAACAACAACTGTGGTTTGGTTATAAATAAAATCGGGATGCTTAACTTTTTTGGTAAATGGCATGCGAAAATGCACAAGTAGGTCTGTAGGTTATTAAAAAACTGCTTGATTCTTTGCTTAAGATTTGACAGTCACGACCACATGAGCAGGAAAACTTTAGCTGTAGTAACCACCAAACCCTGGCCTTCCATAGTTTTTGACCGAAGTGCACTAAGCCTGTCTTTGCAGGCACTAAGCCGTGAAACATTATGTCCTGGTGTGTGCTGGCAGCGCTGCTCTAAGTTTACAACTGTAAGAATGCAAAAGGCCTTACCAGTGGAAGTATGAGGAAAATATTTTCAAGGAGACTGGCGATATTTTATGGAGCTGATAGGCAGTTTATCCTCTATCAGATACTAAAAAAAATTAACTGTTTTTCAGAAAAGTAGAAAAACGGATGAAAAGTCAAAGGCAGAAGTTTCAAAAGCTGATGGAACTCATATAATGAAAAGAGAACTTGGTTTTACAGCGTAAGGAAGGGGAGCATGTAGACTCAATACTGCTCGAGACAACTGCAGCGCACTTTCGAAAAGACACGGATGCTTCTGCAGGAAAGGGGGAGATAATAATCATAACTGCTGGAAAATGCCTCGGTGCTACTTTACAGATAACAGAGATGTATCTTGTGCTTGAAGGATAATTTGAAGTTGACAAATGTTGCTATAACACAAGCACAATGCAGATTAGAATCCAGATAGCAACTTGGAGGTGGTACACATTAATAACTTTGGTTGCTTTCCTCAACTGCCACAAACTTAAAAGAAGCCTCGTCATCTTAGAAGCGCAGCAGCAACTGGTACGGCATTCTCTAGTAGTTACCACAAATGCTTCTGCCTTGTTTTAAACATTTGGGTGGAACTCCCTGAAAGCCTGCTGCAGAAAAATAAGAAGCAGTTTGTAAGAAGCAGTTCCTGCAGACCAGTTAGGTTGAAGGGAAGTTGACGTATATTTTCTCTTAAAGAGTTGTCCATGTCCCTCACACTTTTATACTCTATGTATTAGCTTGAGATAAATGTGGATGGTGGAGTGGTAGAGCTTGTGAACAACTATGGGAAGTGAACTTTAATGAAAAAACCTGGCTATTGGCTCTTTTTTTTTTTTTTTTCCCTTCACTTAATTGAAGTTTTTTTTTTTTGTTTTGAGCAATGAGACAAATCAGATTGACCACCCAGAGAGATCAGTATCCTGTCTGATGGAGTCTGAATGACTCTAAGGAGTTTCTAGTTCACTTCCCCTGAAAATTTATAACTGCTGGTGATTTTAAATCAAGCTGTTGCCCCGCTTTCTTCATTGTCTTACCAAATGAGGCAATTCTTTTTCTTCATTAAGTGGACAGCAGATGGTGTAGGGAAAGATCTTGACCAGTAACCAGTCCGCATATGCTTTTAGGGATGAAACATGAGGTGACATGTGGCACTTTTCAGCCTGTATACTGAAGGCTAGACATGGCGCAAGCGTCTTTCCTCACAATAGATCTCTTTGCCTGGAATAAAGATCTTTGTGCATTGATATACTGGTTTTAGAGTGACTGTTCAGCCCAAGTAAGACACCATACAAAGAAACATAAATGACAAACAAATGAAACAATACTTCTTTTAGAGTATTTATCTTTCCCAGGTGTAAAACCTTCTGAACAATTTACTTTCATAAAATTAAATAACATATATATACATACATGTATGAAGTAGGTATAGAAATTTAGCATGATTTCAACATCTTTAGTTTTTAAGCTCCTGGTAAGGAATTAAAAAATAAATAAATATTTTAATTTGAATCTCAGCCTTAGCAGTGCTGATATTTAGGAGGTGGTAGCACCCTTAAGGTATCCTTTTTGTGAATAAGAGTATTTCTCCTTTACTGCATTTACCACCCTAACTGGTGCGAAACCACTTGTAGGCTGACAAAATCTGAGACAAGCAAAGTAGGAGCTGAGGATGGAGAACAATGCTGTTCTCCAATGCCAGGCTTCCAGAGTAGGCAAACTCACACAACTTTTCAATATGCAATTTTCTCCACATGGAGAATTTATACCTTTTTAAAAATTTAGTATTCCTTTTTTCCCCCCATTTTTATATCTCAAATGATCAAGAACAACCGAATTAAGAACCTTGATTCCCTAATGTTAAAATATTAAATCTGAGATCTAAAGTGGATACCAGTGAATGAAGTCTTTGCTTTATTCCAAGAGTTAAGTAACTTGGTCATAATGTCATTTTCCTGTATTTGTCTTTTTATTATAAATTATCCTTCAGTAAATGTTGCATCATGAATGTGACTGCAACAACTGTACTACAATCCCTTTGAATGCTGCAAAGGATATCTATTTGGCTGTTGAAGGTTTCTCTGTATGGACCATTTCTGGTGCAGGTAAAGAACTTTAACTGTGGCTGTTTGATCTCAGTCAATGCATGGAACTAAATCCTAGGAGCTAGGAACCACTCCAGATTCTCTTAGTTTTGTATTGATGAGAGGCTCTTCCAGTGGGAGACACGGCTTAAGGCATCCATGTATTAAAGAAAAACAAAAGCATCATCACCTGCAGTTCAGCAGATGGCGGAAACAGGGAAAAGGGAAAAAAATCAGTCACACAGCCTGCAAAATTTATCAAACAAACCTTGACTTTTTAGCAGCCACTGACAATCAGTTGTACAGTATGCTGGATAAGCAACTTAGGTGGAAACAAGTGGTCAATATCTCATTTTCAACAGCTCTTGGACAGAACAGTCTTCCAAAGCTAACGCTGGCAATAACTGGTTACAAATGGCAATCAGTAAACTTCAGACCTGTGACCTTGCTCCTGCTTCTACAATTATTATTACACCATCTTGTTCTCAAGTCACCAAAAACTTGAACTATGGAAGTTCCAGGAGACCTGTATTCTCTTTAATCATTATATTAAGTCTTTTCATTCACCTATCCCGTTTTCTCTCATTCTCATACAATTTCCTCAGCGCTGATGTAAAATATCCTAGTACTACTCCCAGGTCAGGCTACTTCTTGCTAAAGAGCACTTGTTCCAGCAGTTTTATTGCTAGGTGGTTGCTGCTAGGCCAGCTAGAAAGGAATTCACATTGCAACCACTTCTGCCAGTGGGGTGCTAATTTGGAACTCTTTCCTGTGCCCGCTGTCTGAAAGAAAAACATAAAAAAAAATCTTTTCAGTCAAACTAATCTCGTCTCTATAAGAGAAATTAGGGCAAGGGTAGTCGCACAAAAGCTTTTTCATCGAGCTACACGACTTTGCCCAGACACAAACCTTGGGAAAACAACTTCCACATCATCTGACTGCGATAAACCAACAGAACCACGTTTTTCTCTTGAAGTTACCTCTGCTCCTAACGCTTACGGAAGGTTCAGGAGTTTAATTCTTGCAGCTGTACTGCTTCTCAGCTATGCCCTGTGATGTTCCTGACTATTCAGCTCTGAGCATTTCAGCTACACTCTGCAGTGTTTCTGACCATTGACCGTGAGCTTTTGAGACGTTATTTGGCTGTATAAATTTGTGCAAGCATTCAGCTGCCTTCTTCACCACTCTCTCTTCAGCCCTGCCTTCATGTTACGCTGAGGGGATACCACGAGCAGCACGACTGTGCCAGGACGTGCTTGAACCGTGCACCCGACTGCACTTTCTATCACGAACCATTGGCTTATTTTTTTGTTTGTTGGGCTGGTGCACGACAGGAAACGCTTCGAAGCTTCCCCAAAATCACTGAAAAATAAAAAAATTGAAGATAGTTACTGGTGTTGTTGGAACGCACAGTAGTTAGAACCTAATGCAGCGGAAGATAAAATAACTACAATAATTGTTTGAACACGATAGTCGGAATCTTATGCAGTGGATTGCCTCAGTGTCTTTTAAAGGCACTTCTCTGGGGGGAAAAAAATCAACATTTATCCTCATTTTTTCCCCAAATCCAGCAGCAACCCCTCAGCCCCATCCCCCACCCCCCCCAATCCTCCTCACACCCCACAGCCCCCTCACAGCCCCCCCCCTCCCCTCCCCTCCCCGCGGGCTCCCCCGGCCCCGCGCCGCAGCCAATGGGGTGCGGGCTCGGCGGGAGCCGTGACGTCATGCCCCGCCCCTTGCCGAGCAGCGGCGGAGGCAGCCGGAGAATCCCGAGCGCCCCCCCCCCCCCCTCCCCACCTCCCTCCCCTCCCCACCTCCCTCCCCTCCCGGCTCCCAAACAAGATGGAGGCCGGCGGCTGCTGCGGGCACCGGCGCTAGCGCGGCCGCCGCTCCTCCGCCGGGCGGGGAGAAAAAATAAAACAATAAATAAATAAATTTAAAAACAAACAAACAAAAAAAAGGGCAAAAAGGCTGGAAGCGTCTCCATCCTCCTTCCTCCTCCTCCTCCTCGCTGCGCTGGCTGCTGGCCCTCCCCACGCCGTCGTCGCCCTCCTCCTCCTCCTCCTCTTCCTCCTCCTCCTCCTCCTCCTCCTCCTCCTCCCGCAATTGTCTGCGCTCCGGCTCCGTGCATGCCCGCGCCGCCTCCTAGGTGGCTGCGGGGGGTGGGCGCTCCCGGCGCTGCCATTCCGCGCATACCTCCCCATGTCCCTGCGCCCGCCGTGGCCGCCCGCAGCCGCGCACCGCCCGCTCCGGCTGCCGCTGCTGCTGCTGCCGCCGCCGCCCTGAGAGCCGCGCCCGCCCGGGGCTGAAGCCGGGGGCGGCGGCGCCGGGGCCGGGGGGGTCTCGCCCCGAGGAGCCGCCGCACGCCGCAGCCATGAGCAGCGCCGCCGCCGCCGCTGCTGCCACCGCCGCCGCCGCCGCCTCCTCCTCCTCCACCGCCGCCGCCGCCACCGCCGCGGCCGGCAGCGGCGCCGGGGAAGGGGCCGAGGAGGCGGCCAAGGACTCGGCGGACATCGCGGCGTTCTTCCGATCCGGTGAGTGCGGGGCGGGGGTGTGTGTGTGTGCGTGGTGGGGCTGTGTGTGTGTGTGTGTGTGTGTGTGTGTGTGTGTGCATGGCGGGGTGCAGCGACATCTGCCCCCCGGCTTTGTCAGGTGGCCCCGCGGCCAGGTGGGAGCCGCCGGGCTGAGCGCGCCGCCCGGCTGGGCAGTGTCCATCTTGCCGCCTCCTCCTCCTCCTCCTCGGACAACGGCGCCGCTGCGGGCTGGGGGCCGGGAGCCGCCGCCGCCGCCGGTGACAGGTGCGGCTGCCGCTACCGGGCGGCGAGGATGAAGAGGAGGAGGAGGAGGAATAGGAGGAGAGCGGGAGCCGAGGCAGCGGCGTGCCGCAGGGCTGCGGCCACGGGGGGAGCGGAGGGCGCCCGGCCAGGCGGTGGTGGCGGCGGGGAGGCGGCCGCCAGCCGGCCCCGGGGCTCCCCGGCCGGCGCTGACAGCCCGGCGGGGTGCAACATGGAGGCCGCCACCGTGCCCCCGGTAATGGCGGCGGGGAGGGGGCGGCGGCGGCCGAGCCTCCCTCCGCTGCTCGGGGCCCTTCCCCGGGCGGCGGCTGCTGCTGCTGCTTCTCCTCGTCCTCCTCCTCCTCCTTCTCCTCCTTCATCCTCCTCCTCTTCCTCGCCGGCGGCGGCTCCTCGTCCCCCCGGGCAGCCCCGGGCGGGGCGGGCGCTTCGCTCCCTTGGGCTGCCTAAAAAAGGAGCGGCGTGAGAGGAAAATGCAGACTCACCGCCGGGAGAGATGGAGGGGGATTGCCGCTTTTTGCCTGTGGTGGAGAAAAAAAAAAAAAAAAAAAAAGACAATAAATAATAAAGCCGATGGCTGTAAGAAACAATGCTGACGAAGGCTGCGTTAATTTTTTTTTTATTTTTAAGGAAAGTCCGTGAGGGAAGTGGGAAGCGGCGCGATGGGTGCACGGTGCTGGCCGTGCTGGGCTTCGTGGGGATGAAGGAGGAGGTGTGATTCGCAGCAGGCATCCCAAAAACAGGGTTTGGAGCCGCCTGTGTGCGGACAGACGGACCGAGGCAGCGGGTCGAGGCTGCGAGGGGCCTGGTGCTGCCCAGAAACCTGTCTCGCCTGACAGCGCCGAGCGCGAAACTCGCTGTGGAGATGCTGGCCGTGGTGGGCTGTGGTGTGGAAGAAGGGCTGATCTCAGCCCTGCCGCTCTCAAAACGCCATTTTCACGCTAAAATCGAAATGCTGGGTCCCGGTAGTAGGCTTGCGTAGTTACAAAGAGGTACGCGTCGTGTAGTAATCTGGCAGCTCTGGACGACCCAGCCAGCTGTATTAATAGTCAGCCTCCACGCTGGTGTGTGGGCAGGGGGATGACACAGACTTGATGAGCTCGTAAGTGGTGCAGCGAGGACTTGTGATGCTGGTAGCTTCTGATAGCAGGGGAGTTGCACCGAGCTTAGTCTTGCAGCAGCTGAAAATCTGAAAGCAGTAGAGAAAGACATCGCGTGTTTATGGAAGAACTCTTTTATAATATTTAAAGACTGGCGTTCCCATTTCTCTGTTTATGCGTGGAGGTGATGTGGTTCAGCCAGGGCAGCGTCACACACTGGAAAAGGTTCTGGCATCTCTGTGGGTGTTTGGTATTGGGAAGAGCTCATTGAACTCTGCACCCCTACATGATCGACTATTCGATAAGAAAAGGGTCCATTAAAAGATCATGGTGCTTCCCTTTGTTTGGACAGGAGGTACAATTTTTTTTTATTTCGGTGAAACACAATGGACACAGCGATCAATGAACAAGCACAAAGCTTAGTTTGGTGTACGTGGGAGCAGACAAAATATTTTTCTCTTTACAGTATTTACAATGACAAATGCTTCCTTTTTCCTGTCACTTGCAGAGAATGTCAGCAAAGCTGTAGCTGTTACTTAAAAGAGAAAATGAGTAAAAATGTTACAGTGTTTTCCAGGAGAGGGGAAAAAAAACACCCAAAACCAAATGAAAACCACAATGCCTGAACAATCAGTTCTAATCTTAGGTCAGTTAAATTGGTCAGTTGTACAGCCAGGGGGGGTGTTAGCTTTCCTCCTGTCCTTTTGAAAGACAAAGCCTGAAGCAGAACTGAAGTAGCCTGAAGAACAACATTTCAGCGTTTGGAAGATGTTTTATTAGGATATTGAACAATGGCCATGTTCACTTGAAATGTGCATGTTTCCAGTTTCTGCTTTGGTTATGTAAATGTAAACTCCCTCCGAGTTGTTGTGGAAATTGGTTGCAACTGAAACACAAAGACATGTTACTGAAGGAAGAAGCTGGACTGGAAGTGAGGTGGTACTATGAAAACATAAAGATAAGGAGTCTTGAATTTCAATTTAAAATTAGATGTATCAGAGTTGGAAGCAATAGAGGCAGCTTACTTGTTATGTATTTGCTATCCAGATCTTATTAATTGAAGATGAAAAGGCGAGAGCACCTTGTTAGATCTGTCACCTTCTTTGTGGCACGATTAAGAGTGAAACCGCTAAGAAGCAGAGATGGTGCCAAGCAAAGCGATTACATTTGGACCGAGAAAACACAGTGGTTGTAGGAAGTGCCTTTCTGTGCTATATGTAAACTGGAGATTAGAGATGACAGTGTAACTGATGGGGAGGATATGTTTTGAGCTGAAGGTGTGTAGACAAGTGTCCCTTTTTGTCTAATTAAAGTTGTGCAACTTGATGAATAAAACCTCTTAGTCTACAATTTTGTTTTATAATTCTAAGAGTCTGGGTAGCAAGGTATTGATGCATGTGTTAAGTATACAAGATCTATTCTGCGTCAAAGTATTAGGTACAAACCTCTCAAAATGTATTCAAAGCTTTAACTAAAAATCATGTGAACATACTTTTCAGGAAATAAATGTACGAAGTGAAATTGAGAGACAGTCATCAAGACATGGCTTGCAAGGCAGTAAACATACAGAAGACTTGTTTGTTTATGCTGTCTTTTCATTGTTACTGTTTTTAAATCTCCATCCTTAGAGCTTCAAGTCCCTAATATTTTGGGAAGGTGGTGCACCAGTCAGCTGACATCTTTGCGATGCGAGAATGAGAGCTGTCCATTTAAGTTTAGTCAAGCTATTCTAACATCGTCCTCCAAGCCAAATGGTTATTGCAAGTTGAAGTTCATTAATTTTGTTTTTAGGCGATGAGAACAAAACTTTTTTTCCGTCCAGCATCTCAGCTAGGTATAAGGGATAGTGATTGTACATCATAGTTAAATTTACCTTCCTGGGATGCTGAAGAGGTCTGTGAATACCAGACAATGCAGAGAAAAAGGCTTGCAGACACTTAGGCAACTCTTAGCTAGACAATATAGCAAGTACCTTTATAAAGGACTGCAAGAAGTCTCAGTGGAAAAACAAATAAGCAAGTTGCCAACTGATAACTCTTTGCTGTTTTGTGATGCAAGTGGATGTAATTATTTCCTGTATGATAAATTACATCTGAGAGCCTTCGGAGAGCTGTGCAGTAACTTCATTCATGCACAGACCGATGGTACCATTTCTGAAGCCCCTGAGGAGATTCTGATTGTTACCACTGCTTATTGCAACACTCACCACATTTGCAGAAGCAGAAAAGTTTACATTCTCGGGGACCTTGCTCTGGCTAAGCCTGAGTAGTTACGCACCCTATTGACAAGATGTCCAGGGTGACTTACTTTTCCTTTGTTTTTCGGACATTTCTGTCTTTGCCAGATCAAATCCAAACACATCTGTCAATCATAATTCAGAACTTGATCTAGGAAAGCACAAAGGTGGAGGACTTGCCATGTTAAAAATGAGTCTCCGCAGGTGGCAGCAGTCCTTTCTCCAGAGGAGGTCTCTGAGATGGAAGAGTGGGTCTAGAGGAGAAAGGTGTCTGAAGCACAAGGTTTGGTGTGCCACCTCTCCCCGACGGGAAGTCGGAGAAGGAGGTGGTTGCCAGAACAGTTTTGAATGGCACTTGATTCTAGCATTGTGTGCTTAGCCTTTCCTGGAGCTGCTGCTTATTGTAAGCTTAACGGTAGGAAAACTTTAAACTTTGTTTTGAGCTCTATCTGGGCACTAAAATGTTTGTGGGAGTATTTTGGGAAAATGGGATGCTGAATTCTGTCGTGGTTGTGGACATCAGGTTGAAGACTTCTGCAAGTACCAGTGGCTTGCTTGAGAGACTTTGGTCAATCTGCATAAGGCTTGAGTACAAGTCTGCCTATTGCAGGCTAGGCTGAGTAGGTAAAACCATATAGGAAGTATTAACAGCATAAATGCATTTAGTTGTTGTTTCTTCCTCTTAAATGATGAATTTGTGGCTTGCTTAGTTTTCGTGAATAGTGCTTAAATAATAACCTAAAGATAAAAACCAAAGGATTTGTTGAGAAATGCAGGATTTCAAGTTTAAAGTGAGGAACTGTATTTTGTTTCTTCCTTGTCACCGTGTTTTGCACAACTTGGTCTTGTTGCTTTACATTAGTGTCCAAGTGTAATAGTGGCTAGGAGGGCTGTCTGTAGTAGATAATATTAAAAATGCTAGTGAAGAAAATAAAATCTGTTGGAAGAGGGGAAGAAAAGAAGGGGGGAGGAAAAGAAATGGAGAAGAAAGTATGCATACTGTGCAGCAAACTTTTCCATGAATACTGCTAATCAGAAACATGCTACCTTGTAGATCACGGACAACATAACTTTCATACTAGGCATCAAATTTTAAAACCAAGGGCAATTTTCAGCTTAAATCCGTGGAGCAGAACACACAACGTGTCAGGTTCAGATAGCGGCTTTCTACCAAGGTTTATCCATCTCCTGCCGATACGTAGCGGCTGACTTACAGTGAGTGCAGTCAGAGCTGTGGTTGTGTGGGTTACTTGGCATGGCATCTGGGCTAGCTACAGAGTAGCTGCAAACATCTAATAAAAATAGTCTAATAGGGAAGCCAAAAACCAAGTGTTGGCAGGGAAAACCGGTGGTACCCCACGTGGCATCTCCGTGCTCTTCTCTGCAAGTATTCGTTCGGGGCCCTGCGGCTGTCAGGAGCTGGGGCACCTTGGGGGTTTTGTGAAGTGGTGAGGTCCGCAGAGAGCATGAGCTACGAAACAGGTTGGCCATTGCTTTTCACGACTCTGTTATTTTGTCCTATGAGCCTCACTGGTCAGTGAGGAAGTTGCAGCAGCGTTGCTGTCATTTGTGCTGCCTGATTCAGGCTGGGGAAGAAGTGGGACCTCCTGTGAAGTTTTCAGTTGGGCTCCACAACATCCATTGTAATAAGATGCGGGGGGAGGGAGGGAGCTGAAAAAGCTGAAAGACAGAGAAATGTCCCAGCTTGGTAGTTGCAGGACTAAAATAACTACAGAAACAATACAATGGAGAAGTTACTCTGGGAATTGTGTTGTTGGATTGACATTTCCTGGAATAACGAGCGAGAGGACAGCGCGTGTCGGTGTGAGGCGCAACAGCTGCTGTGCCACTTCGTTTGGTGTGGAAGAGCCAAACCTCTTGGGGTACTGAAGGACAGGGAAAGGTAGAGGTTAGGTTGTGTGTGCAAGAGAGGCAGAAGTCATGATCATTACCAAGAGGAAACGGGATTACTTGTAACATCTGTGACAGCTGACAGTTGATAAACTAAATGCATGTTTGAAGTGGAAGGTAAATGGGAGCTAGAGAAAAGCCAGGCCAGTTCTTGAGAGGAGTAAGTTTGAGCAGGCATGAAGCACTGACACGCTCAGAACTAAGCTTAGAAAAGAGGCTTGTTGCAGCTCAGGCTTGCACTGTTTGCAGGGCTTCATTGCTGTGTAAATGAGGTGGCTGGTAAGCTCCTCGCAAAGAAGTGTTTTCTCCAGCTGGATGTGTTCTGCAGAACCAAGTATGAAACTTCAAACTGAGCTTTCACGTGGCTTCCCAAAGCTTTTCAATGTAAAACGGTTGTGAAAATACATAAAATCTTGACAAGGATTGAAAAGACTTTCCCTATCCCAATATAAAGAGAAAATACTACAATCACTCTACTATTTTTCAATTTTAAAAAAGTAGTTCTAGTGTGAACAAATAGCACTCTTTAGATGCAGACCGTTTGGTCAGTTTATTAATAGGCTGAAACTGCACTGTGATTTTGCTCTGCAGCTTGAAGAAGGAGATGAGATCACTCTGAAATAGCTGTTTATGGTCAGCAAAAGCGTTAAAACAGGAAAGACATGCAAACTTTGGAAATGCCCTGGTAGGTGTGTAACGTTCTTTTGAAATTAAATGATGATTTTTATTAGAACAAAGGGAAATAATTTTTCTTCTTGATGCTGTGAGAAACAAGTATCGTCTAAAAATAAGAGGTCTACAACAGGGCTACTGGTTAAAATGAAAAATTAAAGCCATAGCAAGCTATTTTAGAACTAATCACTAAAATGGTTGCATGCTTGGTTCTTCTCATAAAGACATTTGTTTGATTTAGAGAAAGAACTTTGTCTAACTTAACATTTTTTTTTTTCTTGGTGCAGTGAAATCAAAAAGTAGATTACTGGTGAAGTAATACGCATGATCTGCAAAGCTGAGTCATGTTCCTTCAGGAAGGATACTGCTGTTTTGAGAAAACAGATCACTTTCCCAGTAGTGAGGAGGAGGAATTGAAATGACAAGGAACAACAACTCAAGTGCTTTTAGCAGTAGACACTACATTAAAGCACCCGCTTTTGCATCTCTAGAATAGGTTGGTATATTGATACACAAAGAGGAGGGTCAAAAATGACTTGTGTCCACAACGTTTCACCAAACAGTCTGTGTGGCAAGAGCCTACAGGCTCAGCTGTAATGACACCAAGCCCCTTCCATTCACTTGTCTGCCAAATGGATGTTCTAACTCATCTGAAATTGGAGCTGTGGATCCCAGATGCTTGTGGTTGCACAGAGGAGCTGGGGCTGGCCTAATTGTCTTTGGGCATTTATTTAAAAAAATAGGGCTGGTTTCCATGGTTGTTGAATGGAGTCTTGTCAAAGCATTGTCAAATCTGTTTCATCACCTTACATCATTACTACTGCCATGCATAAATGCCTGTAGCAATGATTGATTTTTCAAAAACAAAGACAAAAAAAAAAAACCCTGCATATATCAAACAGGTTTTCCTAGTGTGCAGTGCTCACCTGTGCATCTTGCTGCTGCTTTGAATGTGGCATTTGTAACCTGGAACTTAGTAATACTGATTTCAGTTCTTCAGTGTTTTATAATGCTGCTTTTTTTTTTTTTTTTTTTCCCCAAAAGAGGACCTCTGCAGAGAGGTGAGTAAATTCCTTAGTAGTATCGTGGATGGTTAGGAAGCAAGATTTAAATGATCAGAAGAAAACTGTAGGTCTCCAGCAGTTGCAATGCGCCAGTGGATTGCTTTGTCTGGTATGATTTATGTGGAAGCGTTTCAACAGGGTGCACAGATAATTCATTCCTACAAATCTGTGTAGGAGTCAAGTTAATATTATCAACTTACGCAACAGTCAGAATGTGAGGCTCAGATTCAGGAAGGTTTGTTTAACTAATTTGCCTGGGAATAAATATATAGATAAGTGTGTGTGTATGCTGGCAAAAAGAATATTCTGTGTGGCTTGAAAACTGAGCTGGTTTGATGAATCTTAACAAAAAGTTGGGGAAAAGTATTCTGGGCAGTAGGTGCCTAACAGCACTATTGTGACTAATGTGCTGTGTTCTGGTCTGCCATGAAAATAGCCAGAGTTTAATTACTCATGTTTCCTTGCTGTTTTAGTACGTAGATGAGCAATAATAGTCATTCTTAAGGTGTCTGCAGACTATGTGAACAACTAACAGTGCTTTCTGTAGTTAGCTTCATACGCAAGTGTTTAGCAATTGGAGGCTGGGGGTCTGGGGTTGTGGTGAAAAGAGATTTCATAAGTGCTGAAAAATTAACAGGGAAGTACACTGTGGTCAGTAAGGCTCACAAGGAAGTGTTAAATACCTACTCGTTTTTATATAGCCCATTACCTCACTTCTTGTTTAAAAGAGCAAATTAAAATAATAATAAAAAAATATAAGAAATTGCTGCATTGTTATGCATCAGTGAAACCTGCAGCCTTTTGAGATAGTCTGGCAAGGCATTTGGTCAAAGGTTTTCTCTAAGCTTTGTGATTGTCACAGAGCTGGTAAATAACTTTGAGGCCATCAAAGAACAAGAGATGTTATTGTTGAGATTTCTTGACAAAAATAATTGTCAAAAATTGAAGTCTTGGGGACTGCTTGTTTTCAGAGCCAAGCAGATGTTAAATTCTTAGACGAAATGGGGTGACGTGTCTTAAAATTTGGCTGAGACAATAAAGGGAGGATACATAAGAACAGCAGGAGAATACATCAAGAACATCCTGAGAAGTGAGTTAGAATAAATGGAGTGTTTAAATACTAGGCATTACTTAGCTAGCCTCTTACAGTCCACAATGTGCTATGCTGTAGCCATTGTGTAGACTTGGCTGTACACTACTGAATAGAATTTTCTAGTGGAGCGCTAAGGTTGTAAGACCTTTGCTTTCCAAATGTTTTTCATGCTACTAACTTCTGGACATGTTAAGTTATGTAGCATTGGAAGCAAAGATGATATCATTTTCTGAGAACGTGAAAATGTTCCTCCCTCTTCTAAAAAAAAAAAAAATATTTGGGTTAAGGTTGAAATGTCTTTGCTTTTTCTAATTCTTGTGGAATTGGAGAAATGGTTATCTGCAGTTGAAAGCATGGGAAAAATGTGGAAAGCTGCAGCAAAGCAAGGTGAATCGATATGTAAGTTTGCTGTGGATGGTTTCTGTTCTAAAGCTGATCAGACTTTAGACGTCAAACCCCACCCTTTTGAAGCCTCCCTCTGCTACTATACAGAAATAAAATAGGGTATGGTATCTCTGCTAAAGAAACTGAACAACCGTGATTGTCATTTTTGAAAAAAAATCCATTCTTAATATCTAAGCTTTTATCCCCAACTTAATTTATTTATCTATTTTGTTGACGTCAGTTAGCACGCCCATTTTGGTTGCAATTGCACGTCAGGGTGGCCCTAAAACAACAGAAATGTGATGGTTACAGCATTAGCTTATGCTCTGCTTTGCACCCCTTGGAGTCACGTTTTGTATACGTCAAGTAGCTGTTTCTGCAGTTAGGGATAGTTGTTAGACTTGGACTTGTCGTGGCCTGCAAAGCTCAGAGAGGAAATCAGTGCCTTGCCGTGCTTATCTGACAGGGCTTCTTGTCAGCTGGGCTTCTGTAAGGACAACAAAGGCAAGCCAACCTCAAATTCATTAGGACTGTGATACCTTTTCAGATGGAAGGACTACGTGAGCTGTAATCTCTTATCTAGTATAGCAACTTGTTGGTTGGCTTCTTGGTGCTTCAGTAAATAGATAGATAAAGACATCAGCTTCTCCAAATTTAGCTTTTCAAATCAAAACAAGAACACTCACTCGACTAAATTTCTTGTCTTGGTGGCTTAGCAAAGAGTAAGAAAACCTGAACTTCATTTTTGTTCCCGTTGTGGGAAAATTGTACTGCTTGTCTGTTGAATTACCAAGTCAGCAGAGCTAAGGCAAGCCTGCTTGTAAGAAAGTGATAAAATACAGTTTGGATCTCGTGGTGATCCTTGCTGAGGATAGCCCTGATGTGCTGCTGTCTGTTGGTGCAGAAAGCAGTATCATTTATTTGTTGTATGCTGCAAAGGTTGCAGTTGGATTTGCCTGTCCTTAACTCGGAATAAGGGTAATAAGGGTGCAGCTTCTCCAACAATAACCACTTGGCGTGTGTGTGTTAACTTCTTTTTTTTTTTTTTTAAGCTTGGAATCAGATGCATCCTTCCCTAGCCAAAGGGAAACATTTGAGAAGCTGTGACGCATTTACACAGATGAAGGAAGGAAATGTCCAAAAGAGTCAAAAGCTAAATATAGATCAGTTTACTGAGTTGAACTCTGGGTGGGAATTGAAGAACTAAATATAAATCCAAATTTGTACCTTTGTAACTTACATAACCGAGTAGTATAACCCTTTTCTGGTTTTTCATTTGTTAAACTTTATAGTGGACAACTTCGGGTAAAGAATTGTGTCAAGCCTTGTGAGAGAGCTTTCCAAGTGCCTTAAATACGAGACGGCACTGAGAAGTCTAACCATTTCTCGATTATTTCTATAGCCCAGTTTAATTCTCTGGAAAAGTGGATTGTGGATTTTACTGTGTGGGTTTTTGTTGTTTTCTTAGCTCCGCTGTGGAAATTATATTTCCTGAGTTGGACAGTGAGATTGAGTGCACCCTCAGCAGATTTGCCAACGACACCAAACTGTGTGGTTCAGTCGACACGCTGAAGGGAAGGGATGCCATCCAGAGGGACCTGGACGGGCTTGAGAAGAGGGCCTGTGTGAACCTCAGGAGGCTGAACAAGGCCGAGGGCAAGGCCCTGCATCAGGGCCAGGACAATCCCAAGCACAAGTACAGGCTGGGCAGAGAACGCATTGAGAACAGCCCTAAGGGGAAGGACCTAGGGAGTGTTGGCTGATGAGAAACTTGATATGAGCCGGCAGTGTGTGCTTGCAGCCCTGAAAGCCACCCATATCCTATGTGCATCAAAAGCAGCGTGGCCAGCAGCGTGAGGGAGGTGATTGTGCTCTGCTCTGCTCTTGTGAGACCCCACCTGGAGCCCTGCCTTCAGCTCTGGGGCCCCCAGCACAAGAAGGACGTGGACCTGTTGGAGTGAGCCCAGAGGAGGGCCACAAGGATGATCAACGGGCGGGAGACAGGCTGAGGGAGGTGGGTTTGTTCAGCCTGGGGAAGAGAAGGCCCCAGGGAGAGCTTCCAGTACCTAAAGGGGGCCTGCAGGAAAGCTGGAGAAGGACTCTGTGTCAGGGAGTGTAGTGATAGGACAAGGAATTATGTTTTTAAACTAAGAGGGTAGATTGAGATTAGATAAAAGGAAAAAGTTCTTTATCCAGAGGGTGGTGAGGCCCTGGCACAGGCTGCCCAGGGAAGCTGTGGATGCCCCATCCCTGGAGGTGCTCAAGGCCAGGCTGGATGAGGCTTTGGGCAACCTGGTCTGGTGGGAGGTGTCCCTGCCCATGGCAGGGGGTTGAAATTAGATGAGCACAGAAGTGCCATCAAAGTCAAGATAAGTTGTCTTTTTTTCTGGAGCAATGCTTCCCTTTTGGGGAGACATGTACTTTGCTGGTAAAACAAGCGTTACTCTATTTGTAAACATAACTAATAGTAAGTGCAGTAGGAATTTATGGGTAAACATGGTAGCACTAGGGTCTGTAACTTTAAGCAGTAGCTGTCTCCACTCCCTCCTGCCTCCCCCGCAGATGAGGGGTAAGGTTTGCTATTTAATGTCTTCTCTTTTCTTAGTGTGTTGCCTACTGAAGAATGTTTACTTGACAGATGCATTAATAGTTGTGCTCTTGTTTGTTTTTGTTTGGTTTTCCAGAGGAGCTTAAGAATGTTTTTTCAAGGTTGTTTTGAACAAATTTTGCTGTCTTTGATAACTAAAATAGTATCTGTTCCAAGCAGCAATTTATCTGTTAAGGCAATAAACAGTTTGTAGAAAAATGACCTGACTACTTACAGTAGTGGTTCAGTGTGCCAACTGGAACTTGGTATTCATGAAGTATATTGGGATGTAGCAAAGCATTGCAGCTACTGTTCTTAAAATCTCATTTTTGTAGCGTGGTGTTGAAATGGATTTGCCCATGTTGCTGTTCTCGCTGTGCTAACCGCTGTCCTGAAATTAAAGCTGTAAAAACTCCTTGAAAGACCAGCTGGTTAGCTGAGTTGCGAACTTAATGAGCGATGTTTCTGCTTGTAGGCAAGTTTATGACTTGGAACCTGTGCCAGGGCTGAACTTGCAGTTCACGTCCACTGAGGCAACAAGAGGGGCATCAAGGAACAAGAAGATAGAGCTCCCCATAGTGTTGCAGATGGTCTTTAGGCAGTGAAAAGGAAGTTGTAGAGTCCTGTATTTGAGTGTGGGAAGATAGGCATTGGGTATACCTTGATGTTAAGGTACAACACTGAGGGACAGCTTTTGAGTTGTCTAGGCAGCCTGAGCTCAACTCCTTTGTCTGCATGTGCTGCAGGATTTGTGTGTGTTGATACAGCAGACAAAAAGATCGATTTTTAATTTATTTATTTATTATTTTTTGTGTGTGTGTGAGTTTGCCAGCAGGCAGCATGCTATTCTAGGCTTGAATTTTTGTTCGTGCAGTGTTTTCTGGTACTTGTCATGGGAATTTCACTCCCGGTTACCTCCTCTGCAAATACATTGTGTTCTGACTTGTGTTGCAGCTACAAAACTTCAGAGGTGAGTACAGCACTGTCTGCTTTGGGTTCCCCTGGTTTAATGAGACTTTTCTTAGGGCACGAGAGATTAGAGGAAGGATAGCCATCTTTTTCCAGAGTGGCTTTTTACTGTCTTAATTGTTGTCCTCACGTGTGTGATCCCTTCTTTTGTTCCTCTTGCTCAATAAATAAGACAGAGGTCTGGCAGACAATGAGCTCAATCACTAGGCATCAGTGTTCATCTCCATAGGAGGTCCATTATGTGTACACAGATAAGTAGGGGGTCATATGGAAAAGTGATGCATTGCAAGTGTTAAAGCATGTGTGCTGCATTGAATAATAAGGGTTGCACAGGCAGCTTTTGTGCTGCATTACCTAGTTTCTGAGTGCTTTTTTTTTGTGGCTGCTTCTATCAAGCTTGGTGCTAGCTCAATTAAGTCATTGTTTAGGGTTTTTATTTAGGGTTTAAGTTTTTATGAAATGCCTTAGTTTATGATAATAGATGATGCTGGTTTTAGCAGACTATGCTGGATTACTGTGTTATATCAGTTACTTTGGGAGTAGAAGGGCGTTAGTTCACTGTATGATATGAAGGAGGGTGGATGTATAAGCTGCTTTCTTAAACAGAGATGTTAGTTGCAGGAAAGCATCTCTTTACAAACACAAGTTAAGTACTTTACTAGGAGGCAACATTTTTTATTTTATTTTTTTTTTGAACTAACAACCTGAATACACTAAAACGTTAAATTTGCTAGCTTGTTCAAAAAAATCTTGGTTTGATTTGTTTCACTTGAGCACCAGGTCAGTTCTGTCATGCTTGTATAAACTAAGTAAAGCAAGATCTAAAAAAGCCATCAAATGTTAAGAAGAAAAAAGGAACCAAATGCTACGTTATGCTTGCATAAGCCTATGTGTAGTTAAGATCTTAAAAGACATAAACTGTGTTGAGATGAGGGAAAACTTCCATGGCGTTACAGGCTAGGCTTCATGTGCAAAACCCCTCCCTAGAAGCACACATGGCACTGAAGGGCTTAGGTGGATATACATGGTGATAAGTGACATAAGTTACTACGCTAGAATTTTTGCCAGCATGCAAGTAGTAACATTTCTGCTTTAATAAGAAACTTTCTGAACTGAGCTGTCATGTAACTTCTGAAGAAAGGACCCGAATGCAGACCAAGGGATGCCTGCCCTTGGGATAGAAAAGAATGTTGTTGCTGTGCAAAAGCCATGTAACTCCTGTCTGGTGAAACAGAAATGGGCTGAATATGTAAAATAATTGCTGCTTCATAGTAAGCTAAAGCTAGTGCAGCATTGAAATGGGTACCTTATTAAAAAATGGCTAGGGAGATTGTTATCAGAGAGGAAATCTCCATAGTGGTGTTGCATGTCAGAGGTGACAAACATCTGGAAATGTTAGTTATAATTTTGGTATTCGTTGTTTTCAGAGTCCTTGTTCTGGACATTGGTTCTCTGAGTTTTTGAACAGCGTGTAACACAAGGGCAGTGTTGCCATCCTCTTTAACAACAAGCATGAATGAGTTCTGCTGGAATGGGTTGCCCAGGGCAGTGTTATATCACCCGTCTTTGGAGGTTTTTAAGAGATGTGTGGACATGGCAGTAAGGTACAAGGTTAAGTAATGGACCTCAGTAGGTCATGTTGATGGCTGGACTTGATGATCTTGAAGGTCTTTTCCAACCTGAATATTATTTTTTCGGTGCATTCCTCATGGGGGTGTCCCCTCCTGCTGAAGCAAATATGAAGAATTAGGTGAGGATCTGAGTCAAAGTTGAGGTTGCAGTCACACTGCTGATATTGTGGAGAAAGGGAGGGAGAAATGATCAAAACAGTTGCTCGCATTAAGGAGTAATTGAGCAATTTATATGCAGTGAGGCAGGCCTGTGGTGTGAATTGTTGAGCATCCAGTGGTTGAAGTAGACCTCCAGAGAATAAGCTCTGCTGTCCTTATTCTGTTCAGCCCAAATATGCTCAGGATTGGCACTGATGTAGGAAATAGTCTTTGAGGAGGCAGCAAGGCCTAGCTTTGGGCTGGAGCATATCTTTAGGTGATGAGGGATCAAAGAGAAATCTAGGAAGGTGAAGAGAGAACTGGTAGAATTCAGGGTGAGGGTTGGTTTGTTCACAAAAACACTGGAAGCCACCACACCACCTTCCTGCTGCCAGAGCCTCTGCCTCTTGTGGCTAAGGTCTTACAGGAATAGTGGAGCAGAGTTAAATGGCCTACTGATGTACACAGCCAGAGTAATAGATGCAAGGCAGCCTACATTTTCACAGGCCATTTGACAAAAATACACTGTTCCCCTGAAGCAAATAGTGATTTCGAGGCCAAAAGGAAGGTTTTGTTGTTTTAAAATAGAGCGTGACAAC
Source organism: Netta rufina (assembly GCF_964035555.1). Taxonomy (NCBI): domain Eukaryota; kingdom Metazoa; phylum Chordata; class Aves; order Anseriformes; family Anatidae; genus Netta; species Netta rufina. The sequence goes on along the minus strand of NC_140124.1, from coordinate 81,852,408 downwards.
TATGAGGCTAGGCCGAAGAACGGGAGGGAGATAATGGGTACCTGCTGCAGAAAACCCGAAATTGCTAGTGCTGAGAGGTTGTTGAGAGGACCAGTGCTTGGAAGGAATGGGGCAGTGGGTTGCCTCTTGCATGCACCGTGCTGCTCACGTGTTTGTGTTACAGTGATAGTGTGCTAAAAGGAGAGGCAAGCTGTTAATAGGCCGTGCCCCAGATAGGCCTAACATTTCTTCATACCCTGAAGAAAAGAGTAAGAACCAGGAGAGGAAAACTTTCATAGAAGGTCTTACTTTTGTACTGTAAAGTGCAGTCTCGTTGACTTAACTCAAGAATAAGTTACTGTTAACCTGTGTTAACCTTAAAAATGACCTTTTGTCTCTCACTCTTCCTGCCACCCACAGCACTACTATTTGGGCCTTTGTGGAAAGAGCAGCTCAGTTGTTCCTGAAATACATTGGCAGCACAGTCTTAGGTGCACAAGGACCCCGGCACAGGAACAACTTTGTGGTCAGTCCCCTCACTGTCTCCTCTGATTTGTAAGAAGCACTGCAGAGGATATGTATAAGAGGCCACACAGATCTCCGAAGATATGTTGAACCGTATCTCTAGGTAATCATCTTGCTGTGTTCAGATGAGATTGCTAATCGCATCTTTTAATTAGAGAAATGTCATAGCTGTAGGAAAATAAAGCTGTTTGAAAATGTGGGTGGTGACTGGTTGTTTTGCTGACAGTCTCCTCTGCTTCAGCAGGCAGATCTAAGCCTCCTGAATTGGGAAACTTACGCTCTCCAATAAAAAGGAACTGTGACTAATTTCAGGCTGACGTCTTCCCAGGGACTTTTTCTTCTTTGTGGTCAAAAGTTCTTGTTGGTGAAGCGGTGTGAGATGAAAAACATTAATTGCCTTGAACTGAACCTAGGAAGAGGCAGCTAAGTCACCTTCGTTCTGATTGTTGCCTTGTAGCCAAGAATGTTGAAGGAAAGGCTGACATTGTTCGTGTAAAGATAAGTTTCCAAAAAGGGCAGTTCACATAGCTGAAAAACTGAGGTTGAGCAAAGAAACAAGAGCTAACTCCAGTTTACTCGCGGGGCTAACAGTAATTTCCAAGTTAGCATATTCTGCGAAGTTGCTTTGACAGCAATCTTGGATCTGGTCCTGCAGTGTGCAATTAGAATTGTCATTCCCTGTGATATTTAAAACACTTGTAACTCACTTCAGTTTAGCGCAGAAAGTGAGTGTGGCTGAGCTATTTTTTCCAGATAACATCTACTTCAATAGCTGCTTTCTGTGCAGATTATCTCATGCTAACAGCATTAATGTTTCTAAAATGAGAAATAGATTGGCATAAGAAATAAGCAAATCACACCCCATACGTTTTGCTCGCTGCCTTTAATTTAAGAGGCATACGTGGTGGTATTATTGTCTGTCCTGCTTTTGTGCCGTGTTTGGTCAGGGTTCTGAGTCTACTGAAAGTATTTCAGTCCGTGTTTTAAAGATGAAATGTCACAGTAATGATTTTTATTTGAATCTGGTGGAGGAAATTGTCAGGTAGCCAAATGTATGAAATTACTAATTGGCTGATAACTTGAAAATGGCTCTTAATTAACAGAATAGGTTTTATAAAGATAGCTATGTACTAATGAGCTAACTTTATTTTTTTTCCTTTAGAATTGGCCTTGCCAAAGGGATGGTATCCTATAATGGTAGGAGTGGAAAAAATGGTTAATGGAATAGAAGCACAGGTAGAAAGAGGCTTGTGTTCATGTACGCTTGAAAAAAAGCAGACTGAAAAACCATGCTGATAAGAAGGAACAAATGTATGAGAGCAGTAACTTAGAGCAAGCAATGCACGGTTCTGAACAGGATCACAAGTGCCGTTCTCAGGCCTAGCTTAACTGTACATGTAAAACCTGGAAATAAGTGCTGTTTGCTTCCATTGTGCCGCTGGTGGTTCTCCCAGTGAATGTGCTGTGATCTGACTTTTACGCTGTAGCTGCTTCTAAGGCTAGAAATGATTAGTCAAGTTTTGCTGAGGCACGCTGTCTGATAGTACTGCGCTTTTTCGTTAGCTCTTTGAATATATGGGATTGCCTGCCTGCTGCCCTGCTTCTTAGTGCAGGTGTGAAAGTTGTTTTTTGGTGTTTTTTTGGAAGCCAAGGTGATACGGTCTTTAGTTGCAAGGATCCTGTGGTCTGACTGGCTCCTGCGTGTCAAAGGAAGAGTTGAATACAGGCTATACAGCTCGAATTCCCGAGGGGAAAGAGGTTGTACGTGTGTTCTTAAAGACATTTTTAGTCACCACATCTCTGCCTTTCCCTTAAGCTTTCAGAGACCTATTTGATTATAGCCTCAATTAAATTCCCGTCCTTTGATGAAGGAAGTCCTTTGCTTAATGTGTAGTTGGTATAGCTGGAACATTAGGGCATCAGTCAGGATCCAAAATTAATTGCCACTTGGGACTGCTAGTGACACCGAAGCGTTGAAAAGAACATTGTCTCTTTCAAAGGCTTTCTGAAATGGTCAACTTAGCAAACAAGGCACATCCTTATTACATTAAGGGATTGTTAGTGTTGAACCTTGCTTCTCGTTTTTACGTTGTAATGACAAAGGTGAAGGCATACTTTATCTGTTGAAGACAATGCAAGTTGAGGGAGGAGAGCCAAATGCTCCTCACATGGTGCTCTCTTGTGCTCTGTCCTCCACCAGCTCCCCTGTACAGGAGGAAAAAGCCCCAAGCTGACACCAAGGGAGGAGAGGAGAGCATCTCGTCCCACAACCAGCAACAAGCGTGTCAGCGGTAGAACAATATGGGTTCAACATCCTGTGCTTTCCTTTGTGTTGAATTCCTTCCTGTTTGAGAACATTGCCTTTAAAACATATCAGCTTGAGCTGTAGGAACATTGTGCTTATTACCACGGTATCTATATTCAATGATCGGTGCAGCTGTTTGAGGTCGCAAAAAAAAGAGGAGCTAAGAAGGCATTGGCTGTGGGACAGCAGAGCGGTGAAGGCACATCCGATGTGTGGAGAGCTAAAAGAAGGCAGGACCTGGGAGGGGCTGAAGCTGCTGCCTGTGGGAGCACAGCGGTGGAGGAAGATCCAGCAGCCAGGCCAAGCTGTGCTAGGTGATCTGAATCCAAGCACACAGCTGCCAGCTAAATAGTTGAGATGAATCTCAGCGAAGTAACCGAGGGGTGCTAGGAAACGTGGTGTCAGCTTGCATTGTATCAGCTGATACAGAAGATTAGGCTCTACATGCTTAATTAAAGGAAACGCCTAATTTTCAGTAATGTTTGAGCTAATATCCACGCACTTCTCTGACTTGAGCTTCAAAAGTAAAATTTGAGGTAGCTACTCTACATTTTCTCTCTGACTAATTTCTGTGACTGGTATTGAACTGGTTGTGGGCAAGCGGGGAAGGGAGAGCACTGCATTTTTTCAATAATTGTATAATTAAATTCATTGATGGTAGGCCAGGAATACTGATCACAAGGGTTGGTGCTGAATCAGAAGGAATACTTTAAATGGTGCTCTGTTAAGCAGAGACATAATTGCCCTCTCTTTCCCTTTCTTGGCTTATTGGATGACTGCATTGCTTGTTTCATACGTGACTTTGAGTGTGACTAGAGCTGTGAATCAGTATTTGTGAGAATTCTGCATCTGGCTTGTGCTCTGACTTCCCTTTTATGAGCTGGAGAGGCTGGTTGTGTTATTACCAGCTACGCAGTGAAAATCCTCTTAAACTCTCCTCGTTATGAGTGGGTGAAAATGTTTGGCAAACACGGGAATCAATAATTGCTTATTCGCCTTGCTACTGCTATTCAAAAGCGGCACTGTCCTTTTTGTGTTTGCAGAGATAATCGATGCCTGTCCTCAGATGATAACCAACAGGGATAGATAACTTTGGGGTCTTACTTCGCAAAGTCATCCTGCGACTACATGTGTTTTTGCAACTGCTCTTGCTTCCACTCCTGATCTTTTGTCAGCTGCAGCAGGGCTTGCATCAAAATAGTGATAGTTTCTTTGCAATCAGAAAAACTTGATGGTTATTTTAGTTCAAGTTAGTCACTGGTTTGCCATGCTGCTGAAATGCCTGGAGCTCAGTGCATCACAAAAAGAATAAGTAAACTGAGTTAAAGCTCCTAAAAGGGAAATAAACACTTGTCTCAGTCTGAGGAAGAGTACTGTGTAACTTGACCTGGTAAGTTTTCATAAAGAAGAGTCTGGCTTTTTAATGGCCTAGTCTAACATGTCCATTTTGTTCTACTGTTGCCGGCTGAAATTGAAAATTAAAATGAGGGAAAAATACCTTCATGATTACAGTTTTCCCTTGGGAACTATTTCATTTGTGGCTTTCTCAGAAGAGAGATTGTGGCTTCCGTTCTATTTCTGTGGCATGAAAATTCAGATTTGTGTAGCCTGTTTCTAAAGTTAAGAAAATTCTAGATGCCAGCCATGGAAGATATAAACAGCTTCCAGGTGTCTGCAATTTGAGGAAGTCCCTAGCTGAAGCAGATTGCCATCTTGATGTGACCTTTGCCAAAAATAACTGTAGTAGTACGTGCACAAAGTGCCTGTGCGCTGTAGTAAGAAGACAACAAAAACAATCTGTTTTAGTGTACAAGATCTGTTTGCTTTTATAGAATTGTGTTTCTGTAGTGGAAAGGCAAGCTTCTGAAACTGCTTTGCTTTGATGATACTCTGGTCAGTAGCATCTTACTCCACTGGAGGACTGCAGTATAGACTGTAGCTGTTCATGTGGTCCCAAATCAGTAGGGCTCACTGTGCAGCTTGCTTTATTCCAGCACTCGGCTTCTTGATCCACTGAAAAACTACTTTATGGTACTTTTGGTACCATAACTTACACCAACTAACAAACGGGATTCCTTTCAGATAAAAGATAGCACAATTCAGGCTTTGAGCTGCGTTGTTCCATAGATCAGATCTACCGTAGATGCAATATCTGTATCTGTCCAAACCTTGAAGTATAGGCAGATTGTATCTTGGTGGTATGATATAATGGAAAAGATGTTTCTTCAGTGTACAGAAATTAGGGTAAAAAGGATTACTTTCCCCTGCATTCTGTAGGCCTGGTACTGCATAGTCTGATTTGGTGTCTAGAGCCTTTAATGGCTGTTTCTCATTAGCATTTTAGTTCAGATCAAAGTGTGCTTTTGAAGTGCATCTTGTGTTTGCCCCATTTTATAGTTATTTGCTCTCTATTGTGGAGCACTGGAGGTGCACAAACAGGATTCCTTTCAGATAAAACCAAGCTAAAAGGCATGCTGTCTCTACAAATAGATACCAAGTGAACGCAACCAGAAAACAGTTAGTCTAAAATAAAACCTCCTGCAAAACATGAGTCCTCAGCACCGAGATTTTGCTGTACTGACCTTCTTCTGTTGTGCTGCACTACAAGCTAATGAAGACTCAGCCAAAGAGGGCCAGGTTATATCCTGAAACTGAGCAGGTGATCAAATGAAATAACAAAGACCTTTTAGTGATGGAGAATCTTACATTTACCGTGAGAGTTGAGTGATTGCTCTAAAGGAGTGCATCGTGCTTCAGACGAAGGGCAGCCAAGCTTTCTGGGTAGCCAGATACCTTGGGACTGCCAGGACTTGGAGTGCTGAAGGAAGGGAAGAGCTGGCTGCTCAATTTAAAGGTAAGAGACGAGGGACATGGTGCTGTGTGGTGCACAGCCACCGTTGCAGTTGTACTCGCTTCTGTAGTGAGACATTTCGATGACCTGTCAGCACCACCCCAGGGCAGGTCCTAGTTTTGAGTGGGACCTGTGTGTGCTTCAAGTTGTGAAGAGCTCTGCGTGTATAAAAGTTGCTCACTAATGCTCTAGAGAAGGGTAGACATTTAAGGTTCCTCTCTACCCTATGTGACTAGATCTTTTCTTCATCCACACATTTAGTCTTAGAGAAAACATGGTGGAGGCACGAATGAGAAGATGGCTATACACTTCCCACTCCTGTGTTTATTGAAAATGTCAAAACGTTTCTCTGTAGAGCTGCTAAAAGTCAAGCAGCAATTGAAACCCTGTAGGAAGAAGACAACCAGAAGTAGGCATGTGAATTGACTCTCCAATGCAGATGTGCTGGAGAAACTATTCTCACCCCAAAAGCTTCTCCAAAGTTGTTTTTTTTTTATTTATTTTTTTGTTGTTGTTGTTCAGAAAGGAATTTAGTAACTAAATTGTCTTCAATAGTTGAGTTCTGCTCATACTTTCTTTTTTTTTTCTTAATAAATAGAGACTTTAAAAATTATTGTAAAATTCATTACCATCTGTGAAACATTTTTGGAACAGGCTGGAGAAGTGTGACTCTGCCCAAGGTATAACACTATTTAGAAGGTAGTTCTTCTCACTATGCCCATTCACAGAATCACAGAATTTTCTAGGTTGGAAGAGACCTCAAGGTCATCGAGTCCAACCTCCAACCTAACGCTAACAGCCCTCCACTAAACCATATCCCTAAGCTCTACATCTAAACGTCTTTTGAAGACTTCCAGGGATGGTGACTCCACCACTTCCCTGGGCAGCCTGTTCCAGTGCCTCACAACCCTTTCAGTGAAGAAGTTCTTCCTAACATCTAACCTAAAACTCCCCTGGCTCAACTTAAGCCCATTCCCCCTTGTCCTGTCACCAGGCATGTGGGAGAACAGGCCAACCCCCACCTCGCTACAGCCTCCCTTGAGGTACCTAAAAAGAGCAATAAGGTCGCCCCTGAGCCTCCTCTTCTCCAGGCTGAACAAGCCCAGCTCCCTCAGCCGCTCCTCACAGGACTTGTTCTCCAGGCCCCTCACCAGCTTCGTCGCCCTTCTCTGCACCCGCTCAAGCACCTCGATGTCCTTCTTGTAGCGAGGGGCCCAAAACTGAACACAGTACTCGAGGTGCGGCCTCACCAGAGCTGAGTACAGGGGGACGATCACCTCCCTAGCCCTGCTGGTCACACTGTTTCTGATACAAACCAGGATGCCGTTGGCCTTCTTGGCCAGCTGAGCACACTGCTGGCTCATATTCAGCCGACTATCCACCATCACTCCCAGGTAATGGGCATAAACTGTTAGCTCTCCGAATACTTAGATGAATTTTGGCATTGAGTGCTATTCATTAACCTGGCATCAGCTTGTTGCTTGAATAGGCTTGCTGTGTTAGCTGGACTTGAATTCTTTTCCCTACCTGCCAGGGTTTACATCTCCATAGTAGAGTTACCTGAGTATGTTCTCGAGTCTCAGCTGTTTGTGTTGTCTCAGCTTTGCTGTAGCTCAGTTCAAATGTCACTGGGTTATGGGATTGCAAGGTTGCGCTTCAGAGGAGGTGCCAGCACTCCCATTTGTCTTCCCTGTGGGTGTCTTCAGGAGCAGGAGGATGTCAGGATAACTGCAGAAGAGAAGACGTGTAAGCAACACTGATCAATGCTGATTAAAAATCCTGGTGTGGAGCACTTAATGCTAAAGGGCTTAATGAAGGTCACTGCCGGCAGTTAGGATTTGTTGAGATCAAGGCTCTTCAAGGGCTGCTGCCAACTTCAAAAACTTCAACACCCCAAATCTTTTGGCTGCTGAATTTGTTCGCATTGCCCAGGAAGGGGTGACAGGAGTCTAGAGTGAAAATTTGGGTTTCCCAAGATCTGCTGTGAGTGAGTTCACTTGCATTTATGATTTTTTCTGGAGAGAAGGTGCGGGACAGGCATGCACCTTATTTCTTAATCTATCACGAGTTGTAAGTTAACATTGTATGACAATGTAATTAAATTAACTTTCTAAAAAAGCTTTTTTTTTTTTCTATCTTAAAGTTTGGAAGTGATGACTTGAAACAGCTCCTCTAGATTCAGAGCTCCAGGTATAAATTTCAGGTTTAGTTCTACTGTAGAAAGCCTTAGTGTTGAATTTGTAAAACTTGTCAGTCTTTGATGCCATCAGTGAGATTGCCCAGTCAGCACTATGTACAGTCTTGGCAATACATTTGCATCTTTAAAATTTACTTGTAATATGTATCTTGCTACGCTCTGTTTAGTACCTTAATACTGTCATTTTTGCAGGAGGACGATGCAAACCTTGTTCCTCTGGCAATTCTTTCGGTGCCTGTATGTTGATGCATCAACAGCCAGCCGCCATCTGTTTACTCCTGGACTTTAACCCTAACTTTGTGAGCTGTAAGCAGATTTGGATGTACAGCTTTGTTTCTTGAGAGGGAGGTTAAAATAATGGTGTGACTTAGTGGGTAGTTGATAAATACTTGTATTAATAGACTTAGTTTGAATCTTGGGTAAGTGAGTGTAACTAAGGAACATTTAAGAAAAGAACAATATGTTTAAGATGGCCGTGTTACAAATGGTCTTGTGGCATGAAAATAGTGGTGTTGTGGTGTGTTTTTTTTTTTTTTTTTCTTTCATCCCAGAGTCAGGGGTGTGAAGGGAAGTCTTGTCTTCGGAAGGAATTCAGTCTGCCTTTGCTTTCTTTGGGTGCATTCACAACTTGCTGTTGGTTTCAGATAGGTAAGCCTGCCTGACTCTTCTGGAGACAGTAGACCCTCACCCATTCTCTTTACCATACCTCTGTTCAGAGACAGTGCAACAATTTTTCTCAAGTTGGTTTAGATATCAAAAAAAAAAATCTATGGAGAGAAAAGGGTACCTCAGGCTGCAGTATATTCTGACCTTCTTGTCTTCCAGCGAGCTCCCAGTGCTCCAAACTTCAGTGCGCTTCTTTCCTCCTCTGGTGGGTAAGCAGTTGTAGTCATTTGCGTGGCTCTGCTAATAGACCATTTGTAAAATCGAAATCATCAGGCATGATTGAAAACATTCCCTGCAGAGTCAGGATTGCCATGTTTGGAGTTGTGTTTATAAAAAGAGGAGAGAAGGGAGTACTTCTGGGATGTTTTTCTTCCCTCCTGCAGCCCACTCGACCGTTTGGTTTTGCAGTCAGTGCTACGAGGGCAGAAAGTCCCTTGGTGACAGAGCTGCCGAATCCTGCGGGCGTGCATGTCGATACCAAGGGACAGGTCTCAGCAGAGGTTTTACTCAAGTATGCAGGGCTCTGGTGGGAACGTCCACTTCAGTTCATGTGAGCTCTGCCTGTCCCCCGGTGTAAGTTCTGTTGTAGGTTGCCAAGAGTTGAGTGTGGAGCCTCTCAGAAGTATCACTTATCCCTGGTCATTTTTTTGACTAATGGATTCAAATGGAGAAAAGACCAAACGTTGCTGTGACATTAACGATGAGTATTTGATTGAGAGGAGCTGTTGCTCCACTAACTTGAGTAATGTAACATAGACATGTCTTCCAGGTAGTAGTAAAATGACTAGAGCAATCTTTGGTTACCTTTCATTTTAGATGATAAATGGCAGATGAGAGTTATCACAGAATGCTACTTACTCAAGTTATAATATATGGTATCCCAGTGGGTGCTCTTAAGTTACGAAACTTGTTATTAGTGGCTGAAACTCCTGTCTGTAAATTTCTGTGAAATGTCTTAGGCTACAGGAACGTGAGGAACTATGATCCCTCTGGGTCAAGCCAAATGTGCACCCGTCCCATTATCCTACCTCCACTGGTGGCCAAAACAGCTGCCCACGAAATAAATGCTCCACAGGGTTAAGGTAAACCTCTGTGGTGCTTCCCTCAGCGTCCAGCTGGGTTTTCCAAAGACAAGTGATATTTTTGTATTTTCAGTGACCTGCGGAGCTTATTATCTATTAACTTGTTGAGTGTCCCCGTGGGATTATGTACACTTCTATCTTTAAAATCAAGTGGTAGAGTTTCATAGCTTTTACTACACGTTGTGTGAGGAGAGGCATCCTTCTGTTGTTCTGAACATGTTACCACCTAGTTTTGTTTAATAGATCCATCTCTTCTGCTGGAAGAGTTGGCACACGATTAAGTACAATTAATTTGCCTTGTTTTGGTCACTTAGGGTTTTATCAAATCCTTCTCATGTTTCCCAATTTTCCATGCCAAAGAGTCTTACTCTATCCATTTACTCTATCCATTTGTGTGTGTGTGTAAGACTCATTTTAATTATCCTAGTTGGTTTTTGCTGAACTTTCCTTCATTTTTGTATCTTGTTTGAGAAGGTGGAACTAGATTGTCTTGAAGATGTGAACACACAGCTATATGATGTTGTTTTTAGTGTTCTCTCTTCCTTTCCCACTAATTCTGAGTGTTTGATCTGCTTTCTTTATTTCTTTATTTTTTCCCCATGTGCATGCTTTTGCTTTCATCTACATTGAGCATATCCTTGAAGATAAGATGATTAAAATACTTAGTAAACTTGTAAATTAAGCTGAGGCAGTCACCAAATCAGAGCCAATGTAGTTTGGGCACTAGGGGCTGAGTTAAACCACATCCCCAAATAAGAGAAGTTCAGTACTTATAAGCCATTTGTTGTGAATGTAAGTGAAAGTGTTAGTGACCTTGGATTGCCTGATAACAGGAAGCAAGACTCACGTCTAAGGAAATCTTGAAATTAATTTTTAATCTTTAAAAGTAAGGTGATTTATTTCTAGTCTCTTCAAATCCTGCCTCTCATAGCTGTTAACTCCTGTTTGAAGTAACTGACCTTGAAAACTTTCAGTATTCAGGTATGTTTTTTATTTGCAGAGGAGTGGGATGGCTTCTCATCCCTTTTGCACAACAGCTGTAATATCACTGCCTTGTTTAATGTGTCATTTCAGTGTTTATACGCTGTTGCATCTGTTGGGGTTTATGAACATGACAGTGATGCTATTAGAGAATGTAGAAACAAAGGGATCTCTGTACTCTTCTAAGGTAATGTTTAATTGTAAAATAAGCTGATTAGTTCATTGTATAGATTTTATCAGTTTTTCCCTTACAAAGACAGCTGTTGTAGTATAACTTCATTTAGACCAATGCTATCACAGTTTTATTTCTGTTTGGAAATAGGGTGAAGTGAAACTGTCATGCCACGTGTGGCAGTGCTATTAATGATGTTTAAATGGTTCTTGGGACTGGGCTCGATATTTAAGCTCTGATAGTAGTACTCAGTTCTGAAATCCTTGCAGATGGCCTCAGCTTCCAGAAAGATGTACTGGGAAATCTCACTGTTCCTACTCACAGTAGTGCATGAGGTAAACTGATTGCTGAGACTGAATGGAGAGGGTTTTTTGTGAGTACTGGCACGTATGTATGTAAATACATCTAAATACATGGACATCTTTGAGGAAGGGAAGGATGTAGGAGTGGTTGGCCTAATGAAGGGTAAGCTTTGAACTTGCAAGATTTTTCCATTTTATTTCATTTTCCTCCAATTGAGTCAACTCTTTGGAGTTTGGATAGTAAACCTGGCTTAGGGAAATGTTTTCTTCTCTTGGCGAAGCACATTGTGTCAGTGCCCATGAAAGGTGGGGAGAGTGTCTTGTGTGAATGAAAGAAATAAATGAAAGGAATAAAGCAAAACTGGCCATTCTTCAGTAGTTACACCTAGTTGTAAAACTGCTCCAAAGAGTTGATGTTACACATAAAGCATTATGAGCTTTTTTAATGAAATTTATATGGTACAGACTTAAAAATAGATTTCTTCACAAGGATTAATATGATCAGATCATATAATATTAGGTGTTGCACTGTGTGTATTATTCACCTTACATGATACTTTTTCTAAAAAAGTTGAATTAATTCACCTTTATTTGTTGTAAATTACCAAGTTCCTTAAATAACAATAGATATATTTTATGGCTATTTCATAATCATAACAATAATGTGATTTGTGATAATAAGCAATATATATAATAAGCTTGTAATGACAAAGCTTAGTATAAATGTTCTTAAAATACAAGAGGTGATAATAGAGAAGCAAAGGCAGGTATAATCTTGTAGTCTGCTCAAACTACCATATACTTTAGACAGTGTTACCTACGTTCAGTGTAGTCTTGCCAAATTAATTGTGGAGCTTAATGATGAATGAGAATACCGATGAACTGAGTTTCAATAATCTGTAGGCTGTTTCTCTTCTATAGAGGAGAAGCCAAGAAATCTCTTACAAGTTCTCATCCAAATCCATTTTTTTATCTACACCACCTGTATTTGGTGATAAAATGACAGTGCTTGATTAGCTGCAGGTACTTAAAATTCAAAGAGAAGTTAGCTGTCTATTTTTAGTCAAGTATGCCACTAGCTTTGGAAAACGCTGTCTAAATGTACAATACAAAGCAAATGAGGAAAAAAAAAACACTTGTAAAATAGAAGTAACTTCTATTTAAAACTCTTCTTTTTGTGGGGGGTGGGGGGACTTTTCACAGGAAATTCAGTAGACAGGATATATGATATTCCTGAGTTATGAAGTTGCAAAAAAACTTGGAATGCATGGATAAAATTATTACCACAGGTTTATACTTAGATTTTCTTTTCTTTTTTTTTTTTTTTTTTTTTTTTTCTGGGTGTAGAACAAAATCACTTGTACTTCATGTGCAAGTAGCTTGCTATTTCTACTTTTCCATACTTGTTCACAAAGAACTTTGAAACGTCCATTATTATCTTTAATCGTGCTGTGTTTCTCATAAAAAGAAGATTAATGCCAGGGCTACTGTTCTGGTTGCAAAGGAATATTTTTGATTAAGCTTGACTGTGAATACATACAATTATAGAAAGAAACGTCATCTCTTTGGTCTGTGGAGATTGGGAAAGCTGCTGATTATGTAAATGAGTTGTTAAGGCATAGGTTAGATTAGTTAGCTCTTACTGGGGTTGTGGTTTAATTCTCTTGATGTAGCTTTTCTGAGGAAATACTTGTTGCTGATACTATGCTGTTGGAGTAAAGTGTTCTTCCTAGTAGTAGCATCCTTGAAAAACTTGTTCATGTCTCCTGCTGAAATGTGTGTGTGCCCAAACAGAAGACTTTCATCTCAGTGAAGAAGTACTTACAGCCTGAATGTAAAGTAGGTAAAGAAACATTAGCACATTTTATAAAGCGGTCTGTTTTATTTATTTTAATCATTTACTTCAAGTTAGTAATAATATTTATAGCTAGGTTGGAATTAGTAAAGTTAAGCTCCGTATTATTTTGTTTTGCATTCCCTTGCTGAAGTTTTTCTAAGAAAGGGTTTAACTAATTAGGTATGTCAAACAGCTCAAAGTAGTGCAAGTGGGGAAGTGCCTGGTAGGAACAAATGGTAACAAGTCTTGTAATTAAATGCTTTTAAAGTGAGAGAGTGGTTTCCAGGCCTTCCAGTGTGAAGGTGCTTTTTAAGCAGTATTACAATTGCTCATGTGAGTCATAGCAGTACAGAACTTACCTGGTTTTGTTTGTGTTTGTTTTTCCTTCCAGTTTGCCTGATTGCTTGGGGTGAAGAGTTGATAATTTTTTTTTTCTTTTACTACAATAAAAGGTAGAGAGGAGGATGTGCCTCCTCATACGAAGACAGATCTTAGAAAAGGGCTCAAGTGTAAATGATGAGTGAAAACTTGGTATGTGTGTAGCTCAACCTGAACTGTTGTTCTGGATGTTTCAGTAACAGCAGCACTGATTAAGTCTATCTTCACAGCATGCTGACATCATCGCAAGCATTAATTAAACTCGTTAGTTGCCCCTAACTATACTCCATGAAAATGTAAGCGCCTTTGTTTAAATATTAAATTTTAAACACCAAATGAAATCAGTCCTTTGCTGACATGGTCGGGTACTCACCAGAGGCAACCGGCAATCCTTTCATGATGTATTGGTTAGTTGTAATTGTTGAAATCAAGTTGAGTAACTAAAATGTCATTATTGATCGAGTGCAATGCGCATAGACCAATTTGAAGGCTATTTAATTAGAATAATGTTTGTACTGTCTTTAAAGCATTGTCTATTAAAGGGAAGTGCCTTAAATGTGTGTGTACCGTCTCGGCAGGCACACCTCAAGGGACAGGAGGAGAGGGTATACACACACATCTCATGTTGCATAGGCCAAGGAAAGCAGGAGAGTAGGAGAGCTCAGAGAGCAGGTGTGGAGGTTGGAAACTTCAGTGAAGTGAGCTAAACCTTCTGCTTTTAAATGCCTAATCATGATTTTGATGTTGTTAGCCTTAAAGTTGAGATGTCAAAGGAACAAGAGTTGCGTCTTGTAACAGCAGCGGCAGTCACCGCGTGCCGAGCGGAGCGTGAGGCCTGCGAGGTCCCGGGGGTGTCCATGGCCCCCCAGCAGCTCAAAAAGGGACCAGCAGTGCTGGGTGGCTACAGGCACAACACAAGCCAGCAGTGTGCCTTGGCAGCCAAGGGACAAAGCATATTTTGGGTGCATTAAACATAGCCAGCCGGTCCAAAGAGGTGATTGTCCTACTGTCTTCAGCGTTGGTGTGGCCTCACCTTGAATGTTGTGTGCGGTTCTGGGCTCCACAATACAGAAAGCGTGTTAAGGTCCTTGAAAGTGTCCAGAGGAAGGACTTGAGGACACTTGAATTGTCTCTTCTGGAGAAGAGGAGGCTGAGAGGTAACCCCGTGGCTCTCTGCAACTCCCTGAGGGAGGGGAAGACCAGAGGGAGGTGCCAGTCTCTGCTCCTGGTCACCAATGGCAGGACGGGAATGGCACAAAGCTGTGCCAGGCTGGACACGAGGAAAAACGTCCTTACCATGAGGGTGGTCGAACACTGGCACGGGCTTCCTAGCGAGGTGGTTGATGCCCCGAGCCTGTCAGTGTTCAAGAGGCATTTGGACCATGCCCTCAATAACATGCTTTAATTTTTGGGTAGCCCTGAGGAGGTCCGGCCGTTGGGCTTTGACCTTTGAAGGTCCCTTCCAACTGAACTGTTCTTTTATGTTGTATTGTATATTTAAGTGGTAGATACCCAAAAAGGGGAAAAAAAAGAAAAAAAAAAAAAAAAAAAAAACAGAGTGAAAACGCAGAGCTGTGGAATTTGAGTACCTTTGTACTCAGTTATGTAAAAGACTTTTCACTTGGAAACTGCATGGGAATCCGAAAGGCTTGCAAAAGATAAGCCTGGGTAAGGGCTTCAGTTTGTTCTTGCTAACAAGTGATGGCCTAAGGATTCTCAGAATCAAGAAGTGGTGGTGGTGGTTTTTTAATCTGTTACTATGTGATACCTCTTGAATTTGGTCTAGGCAATCGAATTTTGTTTTAATCAGAACATCCTAAACCAGCTTTACCACTGGTCGTTACATCAATCTGCATTGGTTTGCATCTTGTGGTGCAAGTTTGTTGTAGCTTTGTCACGCTTGCTTCTTAAAAAAAAGGCAGCAGGAGTTTGAGTTGTGTTGTGTGTCCTGGAATTATGAACTTGCCTTTTTTTTTCCTGCTCCCAGATGTGAAAAACTAGGGCACCCTTAGTTCTTGTCCTTGATCTACTGCTTAGGATGTTAGCAGTGGATGTAATACTTGACTGTATTAATTGCGCAGTGGCTTAGTGCAGCCTGTCTAGCAATAGCACTGCTACAGCCAGCACACAAATAACACTGCTGAGTGGATAAGTTCTCATTTAATGGCAGTGACTTAATCCCTGCTCCCAGTTTGCTTTAGGGCTTGGGTTTACAGCAAAAAATGCTTGTTGTTTCAAACATTTGCAGTTGGAACAAATGCTGTTCCTACTAACAGTAAACTCAAAAAGTATGTTTTGTAATGACATTTTAAAAAGTATTTAATAATGTCAGTGTTTTGAACATTAGAAATTGTTTCTAATACTGGTCAGACACTTTATAGTTATATAAGGTATATAAATTATTGCCCAAACCTGAAGAATCAAAACATGGAAATGATTTTGAAGCACACAAGAGGAAAAAACAAACAAACAAACAAACAAACAAAAAACACCCAACACTTTCTAATTATTACATCTTGTTCAAGAAGTTGTATGCTGGTGTGGCCTGACTAAAGTATGTTTTCTAGTAATATTCTACTAAGGAGCTTATGTATACTTAACACAAATAAAAAGCAAACTGTCTGTAACTAAGAACTCTAGTACACTGAATGTAAGGAAGCATGTGTTTCAGTTACTTACCCAAGGATTCAGTTTTAAGACACTGTATGAAAAATTAAAATTATGTAAAAACACACAACTAGATGTTTTGGGCTGCAAGCTAGATTAATCCTTAGTGATTTCATATGTAATAGTGGAAGCACCAACAACACAGTGATGCATAGTGGCTGTGTGATTTGACTGCTAAATAATCCTAACAGTTAGTTTTCAGCACCTGCTACTTCATTGTGTTGTTTAGAATACATCTGAGTTACAGAAATAAAGCAAATAACACTGCAGGATAAGCACAGGTAACAGTGATATGGACTTTTAATGGACTTTTTAATTGCTTTGGCTAAGGGAATGCTATAGCTGAGTGAAGTAGCAATTCTTTACCGTTGGAAGTGAAAAAATGAATACTTACGTGAAAAGAGAGATGAAAGAAAACCATTTCCTGACTCGATGTTAAAATTTAGAGGGCAAATTCTTAAACAGAATTGTATCTGCGTTGTTTCAAACTTGATCTGTTCCCCAAGTGCCTTTGTGATTTAAAAAAAAAAAAGAAAAGCAGGTGGGAATTATTGTCTGTTATTGTTATAGAGTTTGCTGTTAATTTGAGACACTTGAAAGTCAACCCAAAAAACAGGATACACTTAAAAAATAACGCAGTGTGTCTTCGTCTTGAAATGAAATAAATATGAATCAAAATTAAGGTTAAATACTATGCCAGGGATACTAGTTTGTGATTGCCCCCCAGAAAATAGCAAAGTTAAAATCTTCAGGTTTAGTTAATACTCAAAATTTAGACTTATTGAAAGTAGGTAATTCACTTAAAGTGCAGCCTGAGGGCTTATTTGCATCACAGAAAAATGCACAGTTTTTGAATGCTGTGCGCTTATTTTCCATTAGCAAGCTTAATGATCACAGTACTAAAATACTGCTGAGAAAAGTTTTAAAGCATCTTTGAGTGCTTCAGTCTAATGGCTCTGAAAAAAATAAGTCTGTAGAATTTTTGTAGAAACTAATCTATCTTAATTTTACTTCCAGGGGAGGTGAATATAATTAAAGTGATTTTAGTCATTTTGTAGCAAACTTGTATTATTTATTTTCCAGATAGGAGTTAAGTGATAAGCTTTAAGAAGTATGTAGGTAAATAAATGCATTTTTATTTAGGTTAGACTTAGTTACATGACGGTGATTAACTTTTCCCCTTCTTTCCTTCTTAGCTTATGCAGTTGTTCCCTGAAATAGAGGTTTAGCAGCTGATGTGGAACAATGAACTTTCAGCCACTAAATGAGTAACACTTGAAAATTGTCTTGCAATTGAGGAGTTATTTCTATAAGGTAACTGCATGGTGAAGGGAGGAGCAGGTGGGATGCTCAGAAATTTCCTTTCAAATAGAATCCTTTCAAAGCCTGATGTTAAACAAGAAAGTGAACTGCCAGACTGAGTGAGAGGTGAGATGCACATGACAAAGTGGTGGAGGAGGCTGCTTAGTAGCAGGACATCATGTTATCCAGAAAACAGATTGTGAAGAAGCCTTGAAACTTGACTCACTTAAATATTTAAATGATCAAAAGCCTATAGAAAACAGAGTTAATTTGATGAGTTTTGACATCCAAATAAAGTGAAAGTGTCCCATAATATTTGAGCCATGACTTCATTTAAAGGAAGGAACAAAACCAAAACTGATGTAGATAGCTAAGGTGCTTAGGAATATCTTGGCCATTGAAGACAAAAAAATCTATGTATGATGTTAAGCTGCAGAAACCAAAAGAAGCATGTATCCATGTGCTGTTGTGTGTATTGTTTTTGTTAGTCTAAGAAATGTGACAGCTAATGAATTAAAGTTTGAGAACTTAGAGATGATTACGGACATGGTGAACTTCTGATTATAACTTAAATTTTGAGAAAAGCATTAGCCATTTCCTTCCATTGTATTTCACCTTTAATGGTGGCTCGTCCTTTGAAGTTAATCCTTGTGAGCCGGTGGAAAGGAGAGGTGCTAAAACAGAACAGTTAAATGAGGGACATTGGCTGTAAAGTTGTAGAAAAGTAACTTGGAGAATTACTGAACACCGTCCTTGAAAAACTTACCATAATGTTGGTGTTTACCCAGCTTGGATCAGTTAAACCTGTAAAGCAAATGCTGACTTGTTTTCCTATTGCTATAAAGTGAGAGTTGTTGGAATGGCTGGTGTTGGGGGCAGGAGGGCATGACTCATATCACAGCTCTGAAGAACTTCCTAAATACTCTCAGGTGCTGCCATGAGCATGTATGTCATTCACAGATGGAAGAAGCTCTGTGGATTCATTTAACATGGATCTGGGAATGTGAATTACCTGCTCCAATGCTGACAGACTTCTTAGAATTTAAAATTGATTTTGGAAGGATACTTTTTCCTTATAAATGTTCAACAAAACCTGCTTCTAGTGTTAGCAGGAAAGTTTATTGAAAAGGAATTTTGGTGTTAATATGAAGCTGTGCCATTAATGGAATCCGGATTGAATAGGTAATAAATATGTAATATTTTTTACTTCTAAAATAGATTTGGGGTGATTTCAGCGAACTGAACTTGATTGGGAAATAGCCTTTCTTCAGGAGTAACTAGTTGTTAGCATACATGCTGGCAGCATGATGGACATTCCTTAACACAGGAGTAGGAACAGATCAGATCATAACCAGAAGTGGTTCCCACAACTAAAATCTGAATGAAAAGTTCAATTGTCTTGTTGTTTTTGATACTTCTACCTATTGTCTCAGGAGCGTTACTGTAAAACTGTAGGCCTGGTTAAACTGGTTACTGGTAAAAGAGTAAAGTAAATGTGTGAAAAGAAGAAACAGGTAGCCAGAGATGCTGTGGAAAATCTAGGAAAAAAGGTTGGGTCTGAGAGATGATTCATAGCAGGACTGCTGCTTAACTGAATTGAAGAATTAAGGCTTCTGTGAAATCATAGCAGAATAATAATAGTAATAATAAAAAAGATAATGTTGCTGTGATTGTATCTACATGTAAGAGTATGCAACGTGGAAATAGAAGGGAACTGACAACGTACAAGTAGAGCCATGAATGAATGAATAGTACCTTAAATCCCTGCTGGTTAAAAGGGAAAGGTAGAGAAAAACATGGATGAGCAATTGTGATTTCACAACCAAAAGTGGTCAAAGTAACTAGAGTGGTGTTTTTATGACCAAGTTTAGAGTTTCGTGTCTATCTGTAGTGTGTATTTTTCTGTCTTGCATCAGGAAAAGGCTTTCAAGAGCAGGATTGTTAAACACCTGATCATAGTGTGGTGGTGGAGGTGTTAATATGGATGTGCAAGCATGTATTAGTGTCAGTATGTTGAAGTAACATGAAGCTGAAAACAAGTCTGATTATTACTGCTTAGGGATTTTGGTGTGAAGTGTCAGTTTGAGCAGCTCCAGATGGCACTGAGAAAGAAGAGTCAGAAAATTAAGTGCAAGGGCTTTGGGCATCTGTGAGCAAAGAATAAGAAACACATAAAAAAAAAAAAAATGTTGCTGTTCATTATTATTGCATGAGATTCTTTAAGTAAGATGGGGACCCCTTGAAAAGAGAGTCTTGACCTTTCTCAAGGTGATCCATTTGAGCGTCGTGATACTGGAGTGTGTGATGTCTGTCTCTTACCTGTCAAATATTGGCGGGTTTTGGGGCAGTTGTTTGAGGAAAATGAGGAAAGGAATACATAGCAGTCTTTGGTAGTTCATAGCCAGAGAAGAGTGAATATACATGTGAGAAAGCAAAGTGGTGTTACCACGGTACCTTTGTAATTTCTCTGAATTTTATGCAGTCATGGCCTCTATGAAATGCAAGTGCTGCGTACGCCAGAGTTGCCAGACTGCTCAAGCTGAGCTGAAACAGTCTTCTGGAAATTTATGGGCTACAGAAAACAAGTGAAGAGAGAAGAATTACTAGTGCTTACAGGGAGATTTGGATAACTCCTATTTCTCCTCTGTAATTCCATGGCTCAAAACAAATGACATTTTGGAGCACTGTGCCTTCAGTGATGCACTGTTTCCAGGCCATGCAAGCTCCCCTTTTCCATCGAGGATCACTTGGAGAGAACACAACTTTATTGCCAGGCATCCACATGGTGCTGTTGTTCATTTTGTGATCTCACAAGCGTGAGATCGATGCTTGGTGGTGGTTTGTTCCACTTCAGAGTCCAGTAATTTCTAGTGTACGTAAAAGCTGCTTGGTGATTCAGAATGGTGTATGCTGAATAATGTTGAGCTAGCAAGAACACGAGACGGGGAAAAATGGGAGAGGAAGAGGGTTAAATTTTTGAAAGAGAAGTTCAGACATGCATGTGAATTGCATTTCTTGCAGCTCATAGGTATAAGGTATAAGTTTTATGTCCAATCTCTCTACTACCTATTTTACCTGGATTTTCAATGCGTAGCTTAAATGTGCAGAATCGTGGTAGATTGAACATGAAAATACTGATAATACTGAAAATACTGATAATGTGCCAGCTCAAATCACCTGTCCTGTTCAAAGGAAGGGAATTCATGCATAGCTAATTGTTTGGACTGCTGGAGGAGTGAAAACATAGATCTGACAAGAAGATATTAGGGCGATTTCTTAAACAATTTGTCTCAACAAAAAAGCAAAGGCCAGAGTTTAGCTTGGGCACAACTTAATTTAAGCCACTTGCTTTTTTCTTCAGCTTATGTAGAAGCATGTAACACCCGATACAGGAGACTGATGGGTTCCCTTCATACAGGGGAAGCGAGTCCTGCCGAGGATGCTTTTTGGAGCCATTTTACACACCAGTAGCAGTCTCTCGGATGAGTTAATGTTTAGTCTCTTGGATGAGCTAATGTTTTTCTCAAGTTGGACTTACTGATGCAGCAGAAGCCCTGTGGGTTGAAGATAGCAATGATACAAATTATCACTGGAGGAATTTATTTTATCTGACTGTCACTATCTGGGTGTTAAGACAAGCAGCAGAAAGGAAGTAGGTAGTTTTGTAGAAAGGAGACTGGTGGAGTGGAGTTTAATTACTTTTAGCTGCAGCCAAGTAACTAGCATTCCAGTTCATAGGGTATAGTTTCCCTTTCCCTTGTCACCATACAGTCTTTTGCCCACCCCTCGTTTCTTGAAGTTTATTAGAGAGAGCTCCAGCAACAAATTTGCTCATGTTTCAAAGCTGGTTGGTCAAATAGTACCAGTTGCGGGTATTTGTGATAAGTAGCACTTGGAGCAGTCAGAAGTGCTCACAAGTGCTTTCAAAAGGCATTTTGTGTGACTGGGCTGGTTATCATCTGGTGGGCTGTTGTTAAGGATGTGCTAATTGCATTACTGTGCAGGCAGCTAGGAGCAGTGATGGTGCACCCAAATTCCGTCCGAAAGATGTGGTAGAGTTGAAGATGCTGAGTAGGGGAATCCTACCTGGTTTCCACAGGAAGAGGAGCCTACGTGGGAGGTGTAATGAACTACATGAACAACTCAGAGTGCCGTCAGTGGCTTGATTGCTTTAGGTCATTGAATGACTGTAGATTCAAATGCCATTAGATAGTCACTTTTGATTAATGACATTCAGTACATGCTCTGCTGATTCTTTCCCCTGCGTCTACTCCCTCGGTAATAGGCAGCTGTGAGACAGAAGTGTATGCCACAGTCAGCCTCTGGAAGGGCTTGGCAGGGGATGGGGTAACCTCCATAAAACAGGATTTGGGTGGGAATAGGGTGATGCTTGCACAATGTGGAGACCGTGCTGTATCTGCTGCAGTTTATTGGCTTAAAATTTCTCAGCAACCTCAGGCTTCGGAGGTATTGTGGCTCTTTGAACTGGTGGAGATCCAACAGGGTTGAGGTTGGGTCTGTACTAATTATCATGGCTTGTTTCACACGTGTGGCGTCTTCACTCAAGGTGCTTAGTTGTCTGAACTGTTAGCGGCTTGGAAACTCTAGGGCAGTGCTGGTCTATGGGAAATCAGCTGCAGTGCCTCAGTAGCAATTAGAAAACCTGCTTTTCTGATCCTGTACTTGAAATTGTAACAGGGCAGAAAAACTTCTAGGAGTTTTCCACTGCTAAGATAACTTTTTGTCACACTTTGCCATAACACTGAGTGATTTTCTAGGTTTATTTGCTTATTGTTTTTAGAAATGTCTCTTCTTGAAGCCATGCTTGCCTGAGTAAATTGCAGCTCTTCATTTCAATGTCTTATTGTTCATATTGCTATTCTAATAGGGTAACTTTCATTTCTTTGGCTGAAGACATGTGGTGCGGGGGTGGGTTCCCCCTTGTTCCCTGCCATTTGGATTGCTGCTTAGCTTTCTGTGCCTGGCTTTATAATTGAGTGAGCACAGCAATTTTAACTGGGACAAATTAGCCTTTTGTTGACTTGCATAGGCCAGGATACTGGATTTCTTCTGAAGAAAGATTTCATTTAAATAGATTAAAGGACAAAGTGAAACCTGTTAAATTTCAGCGTAGTGTCATCTTGTTCTCTGTAGTATGATGAAAAAAAAAAAAATTTTACATTGCTGTTAAAAACATCATGCCACTCACATTGCTGGGGTTACATGATGTTACTAGAATGCACAACCTAAATTGAAGTTTATGAATAAAATATAACTTAATGTATTGGAGGGAAATTCTGAGTATGTTATGCAAAGTACATTTTTAGATTTGGTTGATTTAGGTTGGGTTGTGGAAACTGAAAAGTTGACAGCTTACATGAAGATTATTTCAGTCTAAAGAGGGAAGTAGTATGTTTTGTTAGCAGAACATGCCTGGGGTGTAACTCAAATTATTGCTCTTAGCAGTACTTCTGTCACACTAAAACTTCTCCTTCCTTTCAAAAGAAAGGTCTTCTTGCAGTCTTCGTATGAAGTATGTGTGTGAAGTATGCATGCGAAGGATTTTAGGATTGGTGTAAATATCAAGATAATCTGGGATTTTTCTACCTAGCCTTTCAGAAATATGAATGTTTTCATGTAGAGTAGGAGAATGATACTTTGCCTCAGACTTGCAGCTTGCACAGTGCCTTGGAAATCAGGAAAAGGGAAGGAATACAGTAGTGTATTTCAAATGGTGAAAATCACTAGTTTGCAAGCCTATAAGACTGGCTGAAGTTGTGGCAAAAAAAAAAAAAAAAAAAAAGCCCCAAACCCAAGGAAACAGCCACCACTTTACAATTTAACTTGTTCTGCCCTCAGTATATTGCCAAGCAGCAAGAGTGCTGCTAAGACTTTGCCTTCTGCTCTAGTCCCAGCACCTCTAGTTTCAACATACCTCTTTCATGCTCGACCTCTTCTGCCTCTCTTCCCACACTTGCTCTCCACCACCTTTTACACCCCCTGCTCTTCCAGAGCATGCTCTTCCCTTGCCCTGATGGACCTTGCCTTGGATGCTGCCGGTTGTTTTGCTGGTGATGGGCAGGAGCGTACTGGAGGTGACTGCGCTGCTTGCTGGGCTGAGCCATCATCTTGTGCTGTACTCTGCTACTCCCATCTCTTACTCCTGATTCTCTTTCCATGTTGGAGGAGAACAACTTCTGCTGTGGCTTTCCTCTCAGCTTGTCAAGCTTTGGTGGCCTCCTTTGCAGTACAGCAGATGTGTGAGGAGGTAAAAGGACTTTTGAGTATCTGCTAATGGTGTGATGATGGTTTGAGGACTGAGGCAAGCCATGGGGGCGGTCCTGTGATGTCCAAGCTTGATTTAATTCTATAAAGAAATAAGCACATGACCCAAGATGCTCTGCTTTCTCTACTCTGACTATAGGTCTTGGAAAAAATCATATTTCAACTTTGTAGTTATAAGTTTCTTACAAGGTGTTGACAAATTACGCTCAAAGCTTCTCAATAGCTGTTGGTTTTAATTGTGCTGTGTGTAATCTTCAGCTGGATAGGTAGCATGCAGGACCACAGTTACATGGGAAAACGCAACAGCATGTTTTAATAGTAGTAGATTTTGACCTTAAGCTTTAGGTAGAGATCTGGTGGGTCAAAGCGATTTAGGGACTGCTGCAAGTTGGTCTGTGTTAAGAATTTACAAAGCCAGTTACATGCTGCTCGTTTTTAGTGGGCTCCATTTAGATGCTGTTTCTGTGATCGTTCACCCCCAGCCTGTGATCATATGCTCTTATTTTCATAGCAGTGTTTTTTCAATCTTGTGTGTGTGTAGCTTATATATATATATATATATATACACACACACATACATTTATATGTAAGTATATTTTTTTTTTACTACTTGAATATGCGGATTGATTGCAAATTGTTAAGATTTCTACTGGCTACAAATACATGATTGTATGGATAATGTATGGTTCCAAAAACATTAAGCTATAAATATTGCTACTTGAATAGTTGCAGTCATCTGCCAGGGAGAGCTGCAAGTGCGTTGTGAGCATTGTTTTGGGTTGCTGTTCGGTTAGATATTTATCCTAGCTGAAGTCACCTGCAGAGAAAAGCATGCCTAAAGCCTCCTTGTGCAGCAGTGGCCAGAAAGCTGCTGGCACCGTTCGATCAGCGTAGGAGGCCAGAGTACAGGGCCTCGACTAAACCAGTTCTTAGAATTTAGGGTGGTGAGAAGTCTTCAAGCTGATTTGGCTCTCGGCAGAAAGAGCCCGTTGAGAGGAGGACAAAAAGGACCCTCACCTTGGGCGAGGGTTCAGCTCGCAGCTCGGAAGCGGTGCCAGATCGAGCTTCCTGGCTGCTCGCGCTGGGTTTGAACAAAACGGAGTCAGTTTAAGACCTTCTCCCCCCAGGTCCTTTCAGCAGATCGCTCTTTGGCTGGATCAGTTCCCTGCTGCTTTTCATCGCGCAGCTGCACAAATACTTCTGTTGGCACGGCAGCGGGAGCAGAGCCGGGGCAGGAATGAGCAGCTGGGGACACGGGTGCCTTGGGTCGGGTTAGGGATCCACCAGCCCGGCCTGCAACATCACTCAGCGTAAGGAAAAGAGAAGTGTCGTGATGGGGCTTGTCTGAAGGCTTGAATCCCAGCGTTAGCAGGCTGCATGGATTTATCTTTTTTAAAATATCGATATCTATCAGCTGGATCCCATTTTAGCTGGAGGCGGCTGGACATCTGAGAACGCCATACCGCGTCAGTGACTTTATTGTGCCTGGATATAGGGGTAGAGATGCCCTCCGTAAGCATTGCTGCAGCCTTCGAACTATTCGTGGCATGCAGAGAGTATTTCTAATTCAGTCTTGATCATCTGCTGCAAAATGTCCACAACTGCTCCTAGTTCCTTTGCTTCCACAAAGGGACCTCTGGCTTTCCTTTGGGTGCTTTCCTTCTGGTTGTCCAGGCGAAACTTGAATTGTTGACTTGTGTGGATTGCTTTGCTTGTCAGAGCGCTGCTGAGAGGAGCAGACAGCAGACATCTCATTTTTTCTTCCTTTAAAATTTCTTCTAAGCCATTTCTATTAGGGTGAAGTCCTTGTGGCTGAGTTCAGCTAAACAAGCTATTCGTTTTTCTTTCAAATCATGCATTCAGGGAAGATTTGGAGATGTCACCGATAACTTTAGCAGTCACAACTGTCATTAATTTCTTCCAGCACCGCTGGTGTCCAAATACAAAATGGTGCTGTCATTTTGTTTTTTAACTCTGGTAGGGCACTAGGGTTTTCAGGCTTTTTCTGTCAGTGTACTCACGCTTTTTGCAGTAACTGAGGAGTGGAGACACATCAAGGGATGAAGATGAAGCTGGAACAGCTTGGTTTGTCAGTGGGCTGGTATGGAGAAAGCATGAGAGGACAACACTGAGATATGGAAAGTAACATTAGGGAACTGATAGCCTGCTATATCCTGGCTGAGTGGAAGCAATACATAGCATGTAATTGGCAGGAATGTGGCTATTCAGTTATCCAATGAAGATATCTGCAAAACAACAGCAGTATGTTTCAAACCAACAAAAAAACATCTCCTTGTGATCTTTGGAAGATGAATGGCTCGCTGAATTGCCTGCTGATGGCTGAGTTGTTGCATCTCTTCAGCTGGTGCTTAGGAACTCCTTGAGAGCCCCTGGCTGAAACACTTTTACTTGCCTTGCTGGCAAAGTGCATTAACTTTCTGGAAATAGGTTTCAGAAAGAATGTTCCATGTAAATTTTAAGTGGACTCTTGAATGGTATCCCTGAAGTGATGTGATACATATTTTAAGAGACTGACTCACTTTTGAAATCCTGCCAGCATTCTGCAAAAAGGAAGATCTGAGTATTATCAGTTAGAAAATATGTCTACAGGGACAGCTAATAGCAGAGGATTTTTTTTTTCCTACTAGATGTCTCAAATAAATAGGGTGTTGTCTGAAGATGAAGCCCCATCTACCAATGTGTTTAGCATTGCTGAAGAAGCTGAGCAGATTTTTCTAGGGTGTGGTGGTTTTTGTTTAAGACAAAAAGTCATTTTTTTTTAATGACTTCTGAAAGGAATTTGTTACTGAAGAAGTAAGGAAAACGTATTTGAGGAATCCCATCTGTAAATGCAGTCTAAGCAGACTGAAGAATTACAGATGAAACCTAATATGAAAGCTCTTCCAGCAGTAACAAAAAGCTGCCAGGGAAGGTAAGTGACAGGATCCAACTGCACACCAAATGCACGTGAGAAGATTGGAGTCCTGAGTGTTGCTGGAAAGCTACTTGAATCAGTGCACAAAACAAAGAGGGAAGCTATCTCAAGCCAAATGAAGAACAATTATTTTGTTGTTTGTTATTGAAGTAGAAAGCATAATTAATGTTATTACCAGTACTGTAGTTTTACATGTGCATTATCTGAGAGTGCTATTCACTATTTCACTATTCACTATTTTACCTGAGCTCTGAGCTGAAGCGGTCTCCTAATGTCCATGAGGACTCCAGGGAAGAAGTTGGCAGCTTTGACTTCATTCATCTCAAGTGTGAGGTTCATGGACAGTTCTTTCAACTAGGAAGCCTTGTTTTCAGGTCAGGGTGGAGAAGGGGAAGATATCGGAGCTGTATGTAGTGACCCAGAACTGTGCCCTCGTTGTTGTTGATGAAAAGGAGAATCGTGACAGCCTTATTCCCTCTGAATCAGATATTTTCATGTCTTCACCGTTTCATTTTGTGCTAAATACTGCTTAAAGATCAGTCATAATGAGTAAGCTTAGCCTGTGGATCAAACAAAATTAGATAATAGCTGTTCAAAATGATCCGACTGGTAACAGAGAAGATCAAACCTTAGGTTTGATCCTGTAATTGTGAAGGGAGCTGAGATCCTCATAAAAGCATGACTCAACTTCAGTGCATCAAATGATCTAGGAGGGCTGTGAGGACTAGACAAAAGCCACAAAAACAGATGCTGTGGATGGCTTAAACTGGAAATAATAGAAGCTTGTGTCTCCAGATGGGCACGTTGACAATGATAAAGAAGGTTTCCAAAGGAAACAAGATCTCAACCTAACTGTTTGGGTACTACTTTGGTCACTTAAGTGCCAATATATAGCATAATAGGCTGAGCCTTGTTTTACTTGAAGCATTTCAAGCTAGTTTGAGCAGATTAAAGACAAATCTAGCTAGCTAGCTTAATTGTGCAAGTCCTTGACTGGCCAGATCTTAAGAGGAGAAATAAATAACAATTTGTAGGATCATGTAAATCTATAAAGAAATCTGAAGTTGAAATTAAATGAACTATACAACAGTGGCTACTGCCACCTGGAGAATGGGCATGCTTTAGATATAATGTTAAGGTGTAAGCTCGTGCTATAGAAGACGGGAACAATTCAGAACATGCTGCAGTGTGAAAGACATTTAAAAATAGCAGGAGGCAAGGACTCCTCTAGCTGGGCTTCATTTTGTGCATAGTGGGTTTCCATTTGCTCTGTTTGTCAAGGCAAATGGAGAAAATGTGAACCCTTTTCCTCTGTACAGCAAATGTGTGAACTTATAATGCCGTTTATAAATTAATGTGGTTTATCAATTAAGGAATGTAAGAACACGTAAGAAGGAAGAACTTTGGGAATGACAAAAACAGGCAAGAGGTACAAAGCTCTAAGTTTGTAAAGCTGCTTTCCACCTGTCGGTAGACAGTAAATTCCATCTCAGTGAATTTTAATGTACAGCCAGGCTGTAAAATATTGCCCTGTGTAGCTTGTAGCCAAAAGCTTTTTAATCTTTGAATATATCAGAGAATTTTACATGAGATCCATCGGCTTAAACAGTATTGTTGGCGTCTTAGTTCAACAGTGGGTTTACACAGATTGTCCTGATGAAGTGCAGAAATACCTAGAAAGGTGCATGCTGTCTGTAGGTGGATAAAAATGTACGTTATACTAATGTATCATTTTTCCAAGTCTTTACTGATCTGTATGAATGACAGTTCTTCAAGTTCTTGTTACCACATGATTCTTTCAGTGGGATTCCAGCAGACCTTTATCCAGCTACAACACAATGGTGAGCCAAGGAAAAAACTTGATTTATTAGCAAGAGGAAACGTAGGGAAAAATGTGTATGGGTGAA
This sequence comes from Netta rufina, assembly GCF_964035555.1. NCBI lineage: Eukaryota > Metazoa > Chordata > Aves > Anseriformes > Anatidae > Netta > Netta rufina. The sequence goes on along the minus strand of NC_140124.1, from coordinate 81,824,037 downwards.
TTTCAGAGTCAGTCGTTTGATTTCTCTTTGCATCATTTTTCTCGCACAAATTCCTCAGAGTTGAGGTTAACTCAGATATGTTTCTGTGAGAATTTGGCATGTTTAAACACTTTTGTGGACTGCAGAGCAGAGCAGGGCAATCTCTTCCCTTGACAGTCTAGCATGTCTGAAGACTTTCTGCCTGCAGGTTTGCTTACAGTGCATGCATCTGTTCACAGACTGATGAAACTGACGTAATGTGGGCCAGTAGCTGGGGTGGCCGTGCAGGCTAAACTAACCTCTAGGCTGTTGATGTACTCGATAATGTCGAAATTCTATTAATTTGTTGCAGATTATATTGTATGCTAAATTTGTGGGCATGAAATGAATTTATACAGTTGTCAATGCGTTGTCACCCATCTTCTGGTTGGCTTTAAAAGTCCTTTTTCAGAGAAGAATCTGTACTCTCGCCATCATTTCCTCTAACTATTACAAAGGATCTCTATTTTTAGAAGTTCAGTATTTGCCACGAAAACATGGGAAAATATTGGAGATTCTAGCTGAATTCCTCTGCTGAAAAAAAAAAAAAAAAAGGCAATCAGCAGATCTTTACACTGAACATGGTATTTTGAGCAGTAACTAATATTTGGTAGGGTAGAAGAACAGCAAAGGCATTTTAGCTTGGAAGTTGTAAGTTTAAGTAAACATCTGGTTAAATGTAACAAAACAGGTATCTTTGCAGAGAATTTGCGTGTGCTTTAGAAGCTTGCCTTGAAAAACTGGGGAAGAACTATATAAAGCTTTTAAAGTGTACACAGAATCGTTAGGCATTAGTAATAACATGCCAATCTGACATGCAGTGTGGAATATTAATTGCTATATATGTTGTGGTTGGCATTTCACACTTCAAAAATTAGTTTCTCAAAGTTCATTTTAAGTGTTCTTAATTCTGTGTGTTTCAAGACACGTAAATAACTCTAATTGCAATTTTTCCCTCTAGACATAAATTGATTTTCTCTGAGTAGGAGTTTGACACACAAACTTGAGTTTCACTTCATCTCAGCTATAAAGTAACTTTTTTCAAGAGGGTGTTGGGGGTGGGGGGGGATTAGGACTACTTGTAAGTTGTTTTTGGACTGCACTTATACTCTCTGTATGAGCAGATGCTTTGAAGACGTTCCTGTTAGTTAATGAGCTCTTTGTTTAGAGCGGATAAACAACACCACCCCCCACCATCAGTGACAAAAATACTGCTGATTTTTTTTCATCTCAAACATCTCCAGAAACAATCTTACTGCAATTTGATCTGAAATTTCTTAACTTATAAATAAATAATAGTTCAAACATTTAACAGAAGAAGATTTTAAGGCAAGGGAAGTCACTGACAAATTCAGTTGCCCTACTACAAAAGCATTGCCATGCTGGCTTTTTTTCTTGATTCTGCAGCATTACTGTAGAGCATGGCCCAGCAGCTCATTTCCATAGTTAAATATATATAAACCCAGTGGGACCAAGACAAAATACGTATCAGCCCCATAAAAATATTTTGTTGATGGTTAAATAATACCTGTATATGTATGGAATTGTATCATACTCAAATGCTATTGACTGAAGCTTAAACATCAGGGCTGCTTGAAATACTAAATGCAAGAAACAAGGTCAGCATTTACAGCATCCTTACGACTGACAAACAGTTTTTAGAAGAGCTGTGAATCTGGTCTGATATTGAAGTTTGAAGAATTTTTAGCTGGACAAGATTATTTCCTGTTAGAGAGTGGTGTTTCAGTGGCAAGTCAAATGGACGTGTGGTGTGAATTTTTGTTTGTTTGTTTGTTTTTAGTAAACTGAGTAAATAACATGTACTTGGGATTGATTTGGTGGACTGAACTCCTCAATGTGGACCATCGTGGTTTAGTAGAAATGACGTGAGGTTAGTATGCAAGTGGATGAGAAGGTAAGGTAGATGGTGGTGAAATTTCTGCTGAAGTGTAGAGGGTTCCACGTATCTGGGAGGTGTGGAGGTACCAAACCTGAAAAGACATTCGGATAGTTCTACATATGTTCAAACATAATGTATGTTGCTCTCAGGATTGTTGTGCAGGGCTAAGCTGGTAGTTTGTCTGTTCTCAAGGGACACAACTAACCTAGGCGCTGAGTTTTCCCCATCAGATGGGAACCCTAGATTGTGATGTGCTGGTTTGTTGGTTTGTCATGCTTACGTGTCTGTAGACTTGGAGTGGATCACTGAGTCTAATCATCCAGCAGAGTTCAGACAGCAGCAGTTTGATGTGGCTGTCTGTGTGCAGAGATTAAACTGGTAGTCATGATTAAACTGGCAGCCCCTGCAACAGAACCGCTGCAACAAGGCGAGCTCCTGACGGTTGCCTTGGGCCAGTCTGCTACGCTTAGTGAAATTACTGCTGGAAGTGTCGGGCTGAGAATGTGCTAAATTGTTACGTACCTTTCTGCAGTACACGTCAGGTGCCAATCCTGATTTTTTGTTTTGAAGACTTGCAGAGAAAACATAGTAGCTGTGTTGTTTTTTTAAGAAAAAAAATGTGTAGCTGGAGAAGGTATGGACACTTGCACAAGGTAACTACTCAGAGTTGGTCCACTCTAGTGCTCAGAGTAATTTAAATACATCACTGTGGAAATATTTAAAAATAGATCTAAAATGTTTTGTCTTAATTGGAGAGATTTAAATGTCTGTTGTTTAAATGGTACAATTAGGATTAATACAGAAAGGTAAACAAGCATACAGTGACGATCTGAAATAAGTGCAGAATGTTGTAATACACTGAAGTTTTTATTGCAAGAAAAATATGCGGAGAAGATGTTTAGAGCATTGCATTCCGTATCATTTCACGTTCAGTGTGTGTATCATAGCTATAGAAATAATCTTACAGAAAACAGAATTATTTGGATGGGTGTCATTATATTCATTGGTCTGAAGTGAGGGACCATTTCTTCATTTTTTCAGTTACCTTTTCATTCTGTTTTCATCCAGAAATGAGAATATAAAGCTGTTCAGGAGCCTGAAGTTAGTTAAAAGCTAAGGTTTCGTTTCAGTCCATTAAGAGTTAATTAGTTACCTTTCACATGTTTTACTAATTGTTCATTTCTCTATGCTGGTCAGGCCCCAGCATATATTGGTACATGGGATTATTCCTCCCTGGGTGCAGGACTTTGCGTTTCTCTTTGAGCTTTGTAAGGTTCCCATCAGTCCGTCTCTCCAGCTTGTCCAGGTCCCTCTGGATGGCAGCAGGACCCTCTGTATCAGCCCCTTCTCCCAGTTCTGTGTCATCTGCAGATATGCTGAGGGCATGCTCTGCCTTGTCATCCACGTAATTACTGAAGAAGTTAAACAGGATTAGACCCCAGTATAGACCCCGTGAGGTATGCCATTAAATTATGGCCTCCAGCTATACTTACTAGCTGTTTTCAAATTAGTTACCCCAAGAGAGTTACTTTTCTTTCATTAACAACCACTTTATCAGTAAATCTTTGTATTATAGTTAGAAATCATATGTACAACCAAAGATGTAAAAAAATGAGAACGGAAATTCTGAGTCTGCTGCTGTTTCTGAACACATCAAAAATGACTAGGGTATTCTCTTGACTTAAAAGGTTAGCAAAACAGACAACAAAATATTCATATACTATTTGAAGTTAAATAAATAATAGTTTGTCTTTTCTATACAGCTATTGTATAGGGGCAGATGAACCTGAGGTAGCTTTTGATCTGCTTAGCTTGATAATGATAATTTTTGAGAAAACACTTTTTGTGAGTGATTTCCTGTATGGAGGGGTTTCCCACCTGAAGCCTGTTGCCATGTTGTCTCTGTAACGATCAGACTTGCTGAATATAAATTAGTCGAGGTATTTGCTCATCAACAATGAGAGGATTTTCCTGGTACTGAATTGCAGTACTCGGAAGGCTGTAGTCTCTCCCCTCTGCAATTTGGCAAGAAGAATATAAAGCTACTGGAATGAAGTGCAAGCAAATTTATCATAATCACATTAGGTTAAAGTGCTTTGTTAAAGAGGAGAATCAGTGAAATTATACTTTGCGATACTTGTGCTGATTAGTGGCAATGTGATCAGGAATGGCAGCATCAGAGTTGATCCAGCTTGGGCTACTACTGCTCTTTTACTTACAGGAGTAGGAGAATTAACTGGTCAAAACCAAAGAAATTGCTCAGTTTCGCACCTGACTTCATTTGTCTGTATTTAAAGAAGTAGCTTTCACCTGTTTGTCAAAATCCCTCATAGAAGATGTTAAGCTTTTGCTTTTCTTCCAGTCTGGGAAGACAGCACGTTCCTCCAGTTGTGACTTCTTGTGGGCTGCTGTTTACAAGCGTAGCATTTTGACCTAGCTATCCCTTACATTTATTGTGCTCTTCAACCTCTCAAGCAGAGTGCCTTATTTGTATAAAAATCCACTACAGCTCCCCAAACAGGCTATGACTGTATCAATGGGATTTTTGGCTTGCTAAACTTAAATATGCAGAAAACAACATCTCACACCAGGATTTGCCACTTCTCTTGGTCAGAATGTTTGAAATAGCAGAGAGCTGCTGTTCTCTCTGTTAACCTTTGGCAGAAGACTACTAATGGGTGATGGATGCAAATGGCTAAACGGTTGGGCTTGCTTTGTCAGAAGTGAATAATCTTATGGTGATTTAGGATGCTTTATTACAACCTTAATGGTTGATTGACCTGTCATATATGTTTTAAACTTGATGGCTGTGTGGTTAGCTCAAGATTTAATTGTTAAAAATGTTGTTATGATTTTAATGGTCAATAAAAGCTATCTTTGGATCTTCTCTGTATATTTACAGTGACAGTACTTCCTCTCACTTTTTCTTCAGTGATCAAATTACAGGCCTATGATATTGTTGGCATCTTTTCCTTTTTAAAAACTTGCTGTAGTAATCTGGATTTGTAATAGGAAGGTTAATAGCATGATTTCTGAGATGTTTACTTAGAGGAAAATAACTGAGAACTTTGGATGCTAGTATGTAGTCCTAACGGTTGCTTTGTTAATATGTTAATTTAATTTTATTTATATAAAAGAGCCCAAAACTTGATTGTACATGGTCTGCCCAGAGTTTACTCCAGCTGAAGTAAGATGGAGTTATTCCATCACACCAAAAATACAGCAGTATCAGCTATCTCACCACTTCTGTAATTGTTCTCCATTTTAAGGACAAACTGTATTCTAGGTGTTCTTCGGTGAGCAAGTATGAATATGAGATGGCTTTAGGAAATGTATAAAATATATATTCTTGGCACTCCGCAGGAACTGTAGAAAGCTGATCTGCAGAGTGGGATTTTAGGAACAGGTTGTGTAAACTAAGTGGCAACGAGGAATGTCTCAGTGCACAATGAGATGGTCGTGTTGCACCTTCCTTGCCAGGTCCAACGACAAATTAGATTTTAGGAGCAATCAGTTCAAGGGAAAAGCTCTTGAGACAATGAATTAGGTGAAGTCCAAGAAAATTCATGATATCAGAGTATCTGCAGGAAAAATGCCAAGGAGTAATGTAAAGGAAAAGCAAAAGTTCAGCCAGAGTTGAAACAAGAGATGGACATTGAGGGCAATGAGAGTTGCTCCTTCTACACTAGCAGCAGAAGAATAAACAAGAAAAAGGTGTGCCTGTTGCTGAATGGGGCAGGGAATTTAGTGACCACAGATGTAGATGAGGCAGGGTTACTCAATGACTTCTTTCCCATCAAGAAGAGCTAAAGATCTTTTTTTTTTTTTTTTTTTTTTTTTTTTAGCTAGAGACAGGATTTGGAGAGAAGTGGAAGAGGTTCTAGTCAAGGAGCTGTTGAAGTCATGACCCATGTCAGCCAAGTCCACGTACATATTAGGGTGCCAAGATACATGCTTGACATTAGAACATGTGCTCCGTCATCTTTGCAAGGCCACGGATATGGGACAAGTTTCTCAATGACTGGCAAAAGGCAAATCTTAAAAAAGAACAAGAGTTGTCATCCAGGGAACTACAGGCTGGTCAGCTTCACTTTGATACACAGGAAAATCATGGGCCAAGTCCAGCTGTGGGTTTGTGAAGATGGTGTTGCTGCTTGGGCATAGCTAGCATCAATTTACTGGGGATAGATCATGTCTGACCAACCTCATCACCCTCTGTGATGAATTGTGAGTGGATCTGTGGATAAGGGGAAGAGCAGTGGATGTCCTCGATTTTGAATTTTAGTAAGCCTTTTGATGTGGTCTCCCCACAGCAACAGCTTTGTATTCAAGTTGGGACGCTCTAATCTAGACAACCGGGCTGCGTGTGGAGTGAAAGCTGTCAGGATCATCAGGTTCAGGACAGTCATTAGTGATCCATTCTGTACCTGTTACAAGTGGAGCTCTTCTATCCCAAGCCCTATGCTGCCTAATATCTTCCTCAGTGCTCTGGAAGAGGACACAGCCCACCCTCATTACATTTGTGGGTGTCACCAGACTTGGGGGAGTGGGTATAGTGAGTTGAGGGCAGGCTGTTGGTGAGAGGGATCTCCACAGGGCAGACCTCGGGAAATCCAGCAAGGACAAATACAAGGTTTCACGTGTGGGATGGACCAACCCCTGTGTGTTAATACAGGGAGGGGACTGAGTGTTTGCAACTGAGGACAAGAAGGCCTCAGGGAACCTGATAGTAGCTTTCTGGTAGCTGGAAGGAGGGAACTGAGAAGATGAAGACAGCCTTTGTGCGTGAGAGGAGGAGCAAGAGACTACAGCTATAAACTGGAACTTGGGAGATTTTCCCTGTGAGGATAATTAAGCACTAGAAAGGTTGCCCAGAGAGGCTGTGGAATTTGGCTCTTGCAGGTTTAAAGACCAAACTGGATTAAATTCTGAGCAGTCTGGTCTGACCTCAGCTGATCCTGCTTTGAGCAGGAGGTTGTATTAAGGTTCCTTCCAATCTGAGTTGTTCTGTGTTCGGAGCTGGTATTCAAGTTAAACAGAGCCTTCAGGAGCTGCTTTGTCTCTCAGGGTCCTAAGATGTTTCAGGCACCTTTGTTAGTACTTCAGATTACTCATTTTGAGTTAGAGGATTTATTTCATGTAAAGGGTGTAGAGAGAATCTGAATATCTGCTAGTATCTTTTGACCTTAAAGTGTAGTAGGTTATAGTTGGCTCTTCACAGTGGTGTCCAGTGCCAGCACAAGAAGCACAAACTGAAACACAGGAGGCTCTGCCTGAACATCAGGAAACATTCCTTATTGTGTGGGTGACAGAGCCCGGCACAGGTTGCCCAGAGAAGCTGTGGAGTCTCCCTTCTTGGAGATCTTCAGAAGCCTCCCGGGCAAGTGGCTCTTGGTGGCCCTGCTTGTGCAGGAGAGATGGATCAGAAGAGCTCCAGAGGTTCCTTCCTACCACTACCATTTTGTGAAATACAAGTCTAAAGATAGCAGTAAGGACAACATTACTATTAGCTGATGTTGAAGTGAGTCATAAATTCCTGCAATTTGGTGAGCGGAGTAACCTTATCGCTTAGGAAACTGAGGCAGAGCAGGGAAGTTGCTTCCCCATTGGCATTATAGACATCGCTGCAGGACCAGCCCTGGTGAAGGGAAGCAATCTCAAGAAAGAAAAGGAACATAAATTAGAAAAGAAGCAGCTGGAGAGGAAATTATGGACTGCTTATTATGCCAGAATCCCAGTATAGCAGTGAACAACTGTAGGTGAAAACACAAATCTAAACAAGTATTTAAGTTATGTTGAAACCAAATGTCTTAAGGACACTCAATTTAATTGCTTACAAGCCCTTGTTATCCTGTACACCTTCCTGTGCATGTTCAAGCTACAAAAGTCTGGAATGTAAACATAAGTTTTTAAGGGCAGAGCTAAAGCTGCTGGGTTACGAGAGTTAAAAGTTCAAGAGTTAATGGCTGTGACAGGGGGGTGCTGAACATCCAGAGTGGTTCTGATCAGCTTCAGGTGGCTTCATGCATGTAGGCCTCTGAAGGAAGCTACGTTAACAGCCTGTATGGTAAATGTGAGAAATTTTCCTCAGATGAAGCAAGAGATGTGTGGTACCATGAATTACAACTGATTTTCAGACATGGCAACAATGAATTACTGTAATTTTTTGAGCATGGATATACGGGGCCTGCAGCGGCGAGTGAGCGAGTCCCTCGTGAGGCTGTGCTTAGCTGGGAGCTAGGCCGTGTGTTTGGGCTGTCCTCGTTTGATTTTTTGGGGTAGTTGTTGCTGTGGTACTCTTGCCAGCATGATGCTAGGGAGGCCAGCGTTTAGCAACACATGGATACTTACTCGAGATACTCGTCTGTCACAGCTGCATTCATGTTCTGCAGTAACCCCTGGCATCCTAGTCTAAGCTGAATTGCTTACATAGTTGGCGTAGACCTACTGAAGTAATTGTCGATGTATGGAGTAGTGTTTCATGGTAAAATACTCTTTTCAAGTGCTTGAGTCATGTTATAAGCACGTTGTCTGGAAACAGCTAAAAGAGCATCCTTGTGGTTTCCTTTGTACTCTTGTTTCCTGAAGAAGAAGGGGGGGTTGGGGCTAGTCATTTTTGTGTAGCAGACTGACGTGGAATCACGGTGGCCCTCAGCTAGGACAGACTGTGTCCTGGGTCTGTCAGGAAGGCTGTCAGTGCCGCAGGTCGATGCTCTTGCTTTGGCACAGATCAAATGTTCTCCTGCAGCTAATAGTCGGCGGCATGCTTTCTGATACGCCTGATGTCAGGGAGGCATTCTGGTTTTGTGCTGAGCACAGACAAAACAGTAAAAGAGGAACCTGTCTTCCTTTATTCCTAAATAAATAAATATAATCTTCTATTAGCTCTTTTAACAAAATCATCTGGTTTTGTTTGGAAGTCCTGGAAACAAAAGGCAAGATTCATAAAGTATTGGCAAACACATGCACAAATCTGGAAGTTGTATGTATTCCTGGGTGCTCCTAGCTGTGCTGTGCAAGTTGTTAAACAAACCTGTGGAAGACTCGCTGACAGGGAGGCTGGAGTTTTTGCCTGCCCAAATGCTTCTGCCACACAGAGCACCCGCGACTAACACTGCAGATTAAAACGAGAGGACTGACTTAATAGTGGTCCTCTTCTTTAAGTACTAAAGTGGCCGTGTCTAATTCAAAGGAAATAAGCACATTCATTTATCTTTGGAGGAAAGTGGGTAATTTAAGTGTTCTGGAGCCAAATTTGAGTTCAGCTTTTCATGAAGTATTAAGACTGCAACCTGTTAATAATGCTGAAGTTGTAGTCTGGTTAGATGTGGTGTTTCACCTGAATTGTCGTGGAGTAGAGATGCTGAGTACTTTGTCTGGAAGTGCTCCAGCTTTGGCATGGATTTCTTGTGCCCTGTATTATTGTGACACACCGTAGGTCAGTCTTGAAAAATGGCAATTAATCTTCCATCTTTACATTTGTTTTTAGTATCTTGTTTTTGATAACTCAATCCCAAAGGAGCCCCCCACCCCACTTTTTTTCTTCTCATACTCAGAGCTGGCGTTAAGAAGTTGAAATCCATCACTCATATTACTATCCAGCTATGTTGGCTTTTTGATTAGATTGTCAAGTAGTGATATAATGCAGCATTTGATATTTTCAAGGTGAAATCAAGTAGATTATTTTGTTCTTCTCTTCTGTAATTTGTCTTAAGGTTTATCAGCTGGTGCTGTAGGCAGGAGTTGCTACTTGCCCTACAAATGCTTAATGTTTCTTCTTAATATAATTGCTGATGTAGTTTATTATCTAAATCTTAGGTATGTGTTATGCTGAAACTAAGTTTATCAGACAGTTAATAATTGTTCAGGTTATTTGTCTATATCTGTAGAGTATTAAATAGAAAATATGGTGGGGATGTTAGGTTTTTTGTTTTCTTTTGGGAAGGATTTTCTAGTGTTTTAGTGATCAAGACAAACATTGAATGTGTTGATTTGATTTTAATTTTCTAAGGCCACGTATGTGGATATTCACTTAGATCATGGCAGTATCTTCTTCAGTAGGATAAGCATTTCAGAAACTGGGATGTGGATGTTCAGGGATAATCGAAGAATTCTGTTTCATGTTAATATGAGCTGAGATGAAACAATTAAGGAAGTAATTCCATATTTTGTTGTATCTCCCAGATTTTTGTGGCACATCCTTGCTATCCTTGCTATTCTTGTGGATACTGAAGCTTTTTATGTAACAAATGCTGTTATTGTACTATGGGGATTATATATTAGAAGTCATTAAAAAAAAGGATGAAATCTACAGATGATTCAAATGAGAAATTATATATATATATATATATACACTGCTCTTTAAATAGTCCTAGAAGCTGGCAGCTCTAAACATATCAGAAAAAAACTGAGAATGGCTAACAACCGTCCATCTAGTTGTAGAAGTTGAACACAATCGAAAGCGTAGTTTTTTATTAGATGACTGGTCAGAGAGAAAGCTAACTGTTGAGCTTAAATTGTATTGCACCAAGGGTATTTCAGGTTTTGGCATTTGTGTTGTACTATTTCAAAGATGGTTTAAGTGCTGACACTTAGTTGTTAGCCTTGTTACTTGGTTTTATTGAAATGTCATTACCTAAAGTACAAACATTATAAATTTCAGATTATCAAACTGAAACTTTCAGTAAGGAATTATGTCTTATTTATAATTATTTGCTTTTCATAGATCATAGATACATTTGTTTAAAACAGTTTAATAGCTTTTGTTTGTGGTAGAGTGGTCCGTTTTATTGTTGAGTTTTGCAGATAGAAGGTTTCTGGTGCATGACTCTAGACTTGGATGTAGTCAGGGAGACTGTGTTTTTAAACTGTCGTGCTATCTGGGAACAGTTGCATCTGGGTATTACATAGGATTAAACAGCAATCATTGTCAAAGCCTATTTGGTAGTAAATCCAGGCAGAGCAACTGTTAAACAAACTGACAGTCAAGCAAAACTGTACAAGCAGAAGATATGCATCGGCAAAAATGACTTAGATTTAGGACATGCATTGTACTTCTTTTTTTCTTTTCTTTCGTCTGACTGCTCAAACAAGACTGGTTGAAAAATGTTTTGACTTGAAAATAGACCTTTTTGGAGAAGATGAGCCTAGCAGTTATGGAAACTACATCAGATTCACTTGGGACTTGAACTCTGAGTTTTTGAAACATATATTTTTTTAATTTTAATTTTTTTTTTTTTTTGATAAAAGGATAAGGATTTAATTTGCTGCTGTTCCTAAACACTGTTTAGTTCATCCATTCTGTTGGCCACGGGCACTTTAAACCTTTGGGGTACGAACAATGTGTTCTTGTAAGTGGGATACAAACCAAAAAACAGGTGTACTGATACTTCTGAATGGTAAGTTGACTATTCCTTGAACTTTGTCTTGTAATGGCACGTTACTGTATAATATCCAAAATGCATGTGTAGCTGTAATATGGTAGAATCCTCTCTACTTGTGCTTTAGTTACTGACCTTGTAAGATGCAGAAACAGAAAACATAGTTATGGTGGGTGAAGCTTGACAGTGCTTCTTGACAACGTGTCAAAGCAATTCTGTATTCTTTTACTCTCCAAATAGATGTGGGTAACACTTCATGTTTTAGCATGATGTAAGTGATAATGGCAGCTATGGTATTAGGCGTCAATCAAAATAGCGTGCTCGTAATATTAGTCATCTGCTGAAGGGAGCATAAATGCAGATACTGAGCTCGTTATACAAAAGGAATGCCTATGGTGTATTCAGGACAATAGCACTTCCTAGTAAATGAAGATGATTCTGGAGATAAGGATGTACACAGATAGGATAATGGCCTTCTGTGTCAAAATAGCACTGTTCACCTGACAACTATTCATTAAAAAACAGTCTTTGAGCCAGTAACAACACAGCGTTTCCTTGCTCTAAAACTGCTGTTCTGGAAGGAAAAAATTCAGAGGATGGCATTTTAGCTGACTACTGTAATGGAGTAATTCTGGCTTTTGTAATTCAACCTTAATCTCCAGTGGCATTCCTACAAGTGCTGCCGTCTCCTTTAGGTTAATTTTATTGTAATGCAGGGTTTCCATGATGCTGCTCTTCAAAATTTTCTTTCTCTTTTTGGAAACAAGAAGGACCTCGGAAGAGCCTTCCCAATTCAAGATGCTAGTTGACGTGTTTTGCTTGAATTTGCCATAGTATTTTAAAATTCAAACTCACAGCTGAGCTGCTGATGCTTGAAATTAAACATACAGGTGTGGTTGGTTCATTTAGCTTCAGATTGTGTTTGTTTGGTAGGCTGGAATTCTGGAAACAGATCAGCTCCGTAGGCTGGTGCCAGAGCCGGCTCTTAATCTTCAGTAATATCCTTCCATCCTATAATACTTGGTAAGTGTGCAGAGATACCAGCCATGTATTTGAATGTGTAGATCATATTTTCTTTTTTTTGATTGTAAGCTTAAGCATAATGGGCAATTAAGCTTAAGAAATCAGCAGTATACGTTTATTTTATTATGTGATATATTGGTTTCTGTTAATTATATTTCTGTCAATCACTTTGTTACAAGAAATTTAAATGCTACAGCATTTAAATGTTACAGCAATTTAAATGCTTTTAAGGGGAGGGATTAAATACAGTCTTTACTTTCAAGACTGTTCCACAACTGAAGTCTTTGAATTTGTTTCTACGTAATTTACAATTTGGTTAATTTAACTTGGTTTTTGTAGGAGAAAGTGCAACAGCTACACTTGAAGGTTAAAAATAAATAAATAAAAATACTGACATTTCCTTAAACAATTTGTCGAGGTGTTTGTTGAAACACTAAATTGCATTTCTTTCGTTTAAACAGGCATCTGATTTAAGATACCATCTTCAGTCACAGATTACTTTGTCAATCCTAGAAACTTGTAAACACGCTACTGATTTTTTTTGTTCTAAATTCAGTTGTTTCTTATTAATTCATTACGTGTCTGAGAGATTTTCATGGCTGTCACTGTAAAGTTTTTTTGTTTTGCTTTTGCAAAATAGCTCTCCAAATAGCTTATTCTGTTTTACATTTCATACCCTTTTGCTCTCTGATGGAGCAGTGTGCTAGTAAGAGAGATGCTCGTTAATGGCTTTGTATCTTCATTTTCAAGATACAAATACCCACGTGGATTCAGTGATTCAGTGCCTTGATGTTGACCAATAACAGCCAGTAAGTCTTCTCTTAAGGAAGGCAAAGATGAGTATTTCAAATTGTGTGCTTTTTTTTTTTTTTTTTTTTTTTAAACAATAGCCAAAATATGCAAAATTAATTACAGATATTTGTGACTTGAACAGATAAGTCTGTTTACTCTTGACTTGAACAGGTTATTTTCATATACCTTGTATTTAGCTCAGCTGCCTGTCCTGATTTAAATATGTATTTGGAAGTCTGCTTACGTGCCTGCCTGGTGTCTTTGCTGTGTTGGTGAAGACTGTCTCTTCCTGATAGAACATGATCACTCGAATAGCCTTCGTTTCTGAGGCCTCGAAAAAATCTATTTGTATTGAAAATTCCCCATCTCTCTCTCCTTCCCCCGCTCTAGAAGTGAAAATTTCCTCAAGTGTGTTTTCTCCTGGTTGATAACGTTTACGTTTCAGTAGGAAGATCTCTATTTATTGAACTTCATTTTTTATTTTTAACCAGCTCGTCAAAGGACAGCTGTACTTGATAATCAGAGTTAAATGTGTGGTAGCCTCTCTTCTGACTACCAACACGATAGTGGTTAATCAAACTAAGAATCCTCAGCTTCTTTTAAGCTACCAGTGCCACCAGAAGGGACTGTTGGCCAAATCACATCCTTGATAGTGTGGTTGCATGGCACTTGTTCTTGGGCAGAACCCTTTCCTCCACTTTCACTGTGTCACAGCTTGCATGCACGCACATATAATCCCCACGAGCATTTAATGAGCTGTCGGTACCTGTTTAAACAGAGTCTGTACTGGAAAATCAAAATATTGTAGCTTTGTATTGGACCTTGGAGCTTAGTACTTTGATAAAGGCTTAATGCTTGAAGTGAAGTGTGTCCTTTTGGAAAACTACAAGTAACTTTCCATTAGATCTTGGTGGTTAGTTCACCAGCTGCCGCAAGTTACATCCTGCCCAGCCTAATTGTATCATTTTGCATTTATATGTTTGGTAGAAGGAGTTCAACTACATGATATAATGAAGCCTTAAAGTCCTTTGAAATCAGCTGGTAGGTGCTGAAAGATTAAAAAGTAACAACACTAGGCTGAGATGCTGAGATGGTAAAATAAAGCAGACTGGAAAGTTTTGATTTCTGTTCAGAGGCTCGAGCAATTCTTGTTCTACCTTTTAGCTGAGTGATTCAGTTTTAGATACTGCAAAACAAATGGTCAGTGCATGTGAAGAGCTGTTGCTCATAATCATCAGTTATTTCAATGCTCACAAACTTGATTTGCACATTTAATCGGAAGTCTTTATGAGAAATCAGATTTTGTAAATGCTGATATCTGTAATGTGCAATATTTTACTTTAAATTGGAAAGATTAAAAAAAAGAATCTGATTAGGTTAGGGAGCTCATTCATCGAAGGTCATTGAGCCAAAAGCTTGAAGAATGACAGTTCAACAAATCTGGATATAAAAAGAGCCATTTGAAAGGTGACTTTAATGGCAATCAATTACCCAAAGAAGTCAAAATCAGGCCTTGTGTAAGGACAGGATTACCTCACATCTGCCAACAACAGGCTGCTTTGGTGGGCAGTTAATGCTTTTAATATTGGCCTTGTCTGGAAAGCATTTTGGACTCATTTGAGGTATCTTGTTGTACATCCAAATAAACTTGAAATAGCTTTGTTGATTTTGATTCTTAAATTACCGTTCTGTATAATATGATAATAAAAACAAAACTATTGAGATAAGTCCAGAACTGCATTATGATGCTTAACTTGGATTTTAGCATCATCATGCATATAGTTATTTTAAGGTTAAGTTACGGAATACGTCCTGTTATTTCAAAATTTTGCTCTTTATGAATCTCAACTACTTCATGTTTGTTTTCCCCTAATGGCAGTATACTTCTTAGTCTGCCTTGAAATCAAGGCAGTTTTGCTGCTGCTAAGAGCGTCAGCATTCTGGGATAAATGCATTGTGAGATAAATGTATACTGCTGCATGCTTGCTTGGTGGCAGTGTCTTTGAACAGTTAAAAGCCATGGAGTTCATCTGGGTTTCGTGCTCTCAGTTACCATGTTCAGAACTAGGCTGACATTAGAAGTGATTTGAGCTGCCTGGGATGCTCTTCATGCAGCTGAGTTGAATGGTCTAAGTGTTGTCTCTCTTCCTCATGAGGACAGAAGCATCCTGAGTCAAAGCATCTGCTGGAGGACGGGTCATCAGACATCTCAAGCTGATGTCCGTGTACTTCAAGTTCTCTTAAGTAACTTCTGCAGAAGACTAGTCCTCCTGATGCCCTTTGTGAAGAGTAAATGGACAGCAGATAAAATGCTCCATCTATTTCTATCACTCTTGAGGTAGTGCCGACAAACTGACCTGTCGTTAGCCAGGAGCAAGGCTGGGGGATGCGGTAGTAGTGGAGGTAAAAGCATAACAGGAAAACTGTGTGCATAAAGGACTTAGTGGGAATGCTCTTGTAAATCAAACGTACTAGGAGATGCTGGCCGTATACATTTGTGCTTGGTTAGGGAAGCATGAAGGAAGGCAGTTGTGATGTATCAGCTATTGAAGCTTTTGAGGAAGTCTTTTACAGAGAAGTTGCAGTCCAAGTCTTGCAATCTTTTAATTGGATGCTCAGTAACAATGTTGGACTCGACACACTTTTCCATGTGCCGAGTCCAGAATACGCCCATCATCTGTTCAAACGTTTTGAAAAAGCCAAAGGACTTGGGCTGGGAAAGGTTATGGCT
The DNA here is from genome assembly GCF_964035555.1 of Netta rufina. NCBI lineage: Eukaryota > Metazoa > Chordata > Aves > Anseriformes > Anatidae > Netta > Netta rufina. The sequence continues at coordinate 81,808,193 of NC_140124.1, read as the reverse complement.
AGGTAAACCTCTGTGACTTGATTTCTCAGGTTTTCTGTCTTTATTATTTTTTTTAATAATAGTAGATATTCCATTCAAATTGCCAGACTCTCATGTCTCTGAGTTTTGGAGCTCAAAAGCAACGAAGAATGCTGCCGCGTGACTACAACAAAAGTGGCTCTGTACCAAAAGCACTTCAGTAGAGAGTGCCTCTCATTTAATAATGTGTAAAAATAAAAATATTTGCCAAACTAAATAATGTATCAATGGTTGCTCCTCTGTACTACTGCCATAAACTTGCATGTTAACCTTATGAGATGGTCTAAGAAGGAAAAATCTATGTATTTTTTAAAGTAAAGGTGAAAACAGCTTAAGAAATCTAATTTCACGTTGTGTTACTGTTACTGCAAGGGTTAGTATTTCTAACCACACTTGCTAGGTGATTTAGCACTGCTAATTGGTTTTAGACTTTGAAATTTTCAGAGACAATTTGTGTGTCTTTAATTGTGCGAGAAACCAAAGACGTGAAGACAGAAACATTGTTGAAATCTTACCTAGTGCTTTTAAAATACATTGTAGACTTCTGAAGTAATGCATTCCTATGCATGCCAAAGTACATTGCTGCTTTTTAATGCAATTAAAATGTTGGTTAAAGAACTTTTCCAGGAAGCCATGTGTGTTCAGAGTTTTGTGTAGAGTGAATCAGGTTTGTAGAGTGACAAACCCATTTTAATCCAGTTTAAATTAGGCAAATTTGTGTGCACTTAATTAAGGTATCATAATTTACAGTGCCTGTGTCACTGACATCATGGGGCATCTGTCTTATGAGGAGAGACTGAGAGCTGTTAAGCCTAGGGATGAAGAGATGGAGAGGGGATGTTAGCACCCTCCACAGCTACCTCAGGGGACAGTGTAATGGAGATGGGGCCAAACTCTGCTCGGTGGTGGCAAGTGATGATGGGACAAGGGGTAATAAATTGAACCCCAGGAGGTTTCATCGCCACATGAGGTGTGGGTGACGGAGCACTGGAGCAGGCTGCCCAGAGAGGCTGTGGAGTCTCCTTCTCTGGAGATATCCAAAACCTGCCTGTGTAACATGCTCTAGGTGACCCTGTTTGCGCAGAGAGATTGGACCAGTGCACCGAATAGGCACGAGGCTCATTTATTTGTCATTTATTTGTCCAAAAAACCAGCTTCACGCTGCCCGTGCCATGACGGAGCTGCGGCAACGGCGGGCGGGAGGCGCCGCCTCCTTCCCCCCCCCCGCTCCCGCCCGTGGCTGCGGACGTGCGGCGCGGGCAGCTGCGCGCGGCCGGCCGTTGGCGGCTGGGAGGGGCCGCGGGGCGGCCCTGTGGTGATGGGAGGGGGGGGGGGGGGAAGCGCACACGTTTTCAGCAAATAAAGGGAAAAAAGCGGATAAAGGCGCCGGATGCCTGGCTCACAGGAAGCGCAAAAGCGCTGCGTGAGGCTGTAAGGCGCTGCCTTTCGTCGATGTGTGTTTTGAACAGAGAAGGGTTAAAAATAGAAAGAGAACCCCACGCATTTAGGGAAATCTGAAAATGCCCCCAGCTGAGAGCGGTGTCAGCAGCTCATCGCAGGCTCGTCATTCCCATTTTCCTCCTTCAAGGCAGCTTCTAAAGCAATTCACTTCTGTGAGGCCCCAGCTGGCCGTGTGGCAGCACTGCACAGCAGCTCTGCACTGGTGTGGTGCAGCTCGGTGCAGCCTGTGCTGATAGCACGTAGGATGCAAAACAACACAGCAGTGAAACGTTTCTGGGAGCTGCTGGGATTAAATTCTGGGTTTGGAGGTGTCGCGTTTTCTGATGAGCACGATTTTGAGCCTGATCAGAGCTGGAGAAGTGGGAAGGATGCTCATATCGTGTTACTGGGATTGCTTTAAATTAAGGACAGGTTTCGTAGTGATATGAACAGCTGTAAGGACAGATTTCTTAGTGATAAGAACAGCTATTAGCTACAACAAATACTTTATTTGAGAGGTAGTAGGAACTGATCTTAATACTTTTATTAAGAGGCTGTGGGAACTACACTGAAGTCACGCTCCTCTGGTTTTATGCCTCTAAGCTGTGCCCTTGCAGTTAACTGTAGGCTTTACAATCCTGTCCGAGAAGCATGAATGAGTAAATGATGAATGCTAAGGTTAATAATATTGCTTAATGATCTGTACGTCATTTAAAAAAATAAAATACTGATAGAATTCTTCGTTTTTTCCCAAAACAGAAGATGTATGTTTTTAAAGATTCAGTGGCAGCCATTCTTAAAAGTTAGAATCCGTGAGATGAATTCCCATTTTATACCTGCTGTAACCGTTCAGCTGGAAGAAAACACAGTTGTATTCTTTGCCATAATTTCTCCGAGTTTTATTTTATTTTATTTTCAACATGAAATATGGTGTGAGATTGCTGAGCAGAAATGAATACAGGCAACGTCTATATCGGGAAGTGATAACAGTGCAGTTGGTGAACTGACAGCTCCAATCGCTTTATGAATCCTGTGCTTGGACACAAAAGTATGAATTTATAGTTAAGCATACCACAAAATTGAATTCAGCACTTAAAATTCCATGTTAGAATCAAGAGAAACTGCCAGTAATCCCACACGTGTATTAACACTAGTTACCTTTTGTTTCCTCTTGATGGGACAGTATTCGCAATTAGCATTACATGTGTTTTTGCCCCTTTCTGCTTTATGAAAGTTCAGTTTCTTTTCTCACCTGTACCTCAGTAGTCTGATTGCATTTGTAAACCTGTGACACGGTGGTGCTTAGCTCAGCAACCATTTTTACGGATCTTATTGAAGATCTGGAAAGAGTTGAATGTTTCTGCTGACTTAATCTGTCCTGGTTAGTACGTATCAACTTCAGCGTGAGGATGTGAAAGGTTTCATGGTGTCTGCTTGTCAATCTATTCAGATTTTGCTTGGAAGTATTTTTTTCTTTATATAGGCTAAAACAATCTTTAGAAACTGACTAATTTTAAAACCTTTCCATAGCAAACTAAGAGAAACAGGGACCTGCCTTGCGCTCTCTTTCTTTCTGGACACTTGGAAAACAAGGGAGGGAACTTATAAATAAACTTCGACCTGTGGTTTGTCGTCTACAGTTGTTAACTGATAGGCAAAGCTGAATAAACCTATTCGTTTTCAGGAGTTAATATCAGTGTCGTCATCTTTTATGGGAAAAATAAAAAAAAAAAAGACAAAGAAATCTGAATGAATCAGTCTGATAATGAACGATTTCATTTTATTATATTTACAGCTTCTTTACCTTTTTTTTTTTTTTTTTAATTAACTTGAAGGCACTTTCTCTTGAAATGTGACTATGATGGCTTTATAGTTGCGGGGAGGAATAGCTCAGATACGAAAATCTTGTAGTTAATATCATTCCTGCTGTGACACAGAGGAAATGCTGAAGGCAGCAGCATCTTGGTGCCTTCTTGCTTAAAAGTGGGCTGGCAGCAGCTTTGAGCCTTTCTACACCAAGAAGAAACTTTATTAGCACAGAGGGGCCGGTGAAAGCGAGAAGCCGCACGGAACAGCTCAGTGAGGGGAGCAGCCTTTGTCTGCCCGGCAGCGGGTGACGTCACCGCCCGGCGGAGGGTGACGTCACCGCCCGGCCGGAGGGTGACGTCACCTGCCGCAGCAGGCGGCGGAGGGGCGGCGAATGGCGCCGCCTCCCAGCCAGCCCCTCCTCGGGGGTGGTGGCTTGGTGTTCGCTCCCTGCTTCGGCACAGGCGGAGTTAAGATGGGTTCAGGGCTTAGGGGTGGGAGCACCCCGGTGTCGGGGGGAATGCGGAGCTAAGGCAGGCAGCGAGGCGCAGCGCTGCTTGCTGCGTGCTTCTTAGGTGAGGAGAAAGCGTTTTCTACCTCTAAATGCACTGTCAAGCAAAGGAGTTGCCACGGTTCTTGTGAAAGCCGGGCATGCTAAATCGACATTAAGCTTACGGTGGTGTAGCTCGGAGCGTGTTACAAAAAGCATTTAACTCTGGAAGTGTGCCTGTATGCTGTAGCAGTCAACTGAAGCACAAATATAAATTTCAGGTTGGAGAAAGGTATTTGCTGTCTTTTTAGATTGAGTTATTTAAGCCCAGGGTTTTCGTGGACTCTTGATGACAGCTTTAGTTCCTACCAGATGAAAACAGAGGATGTGTACAACTGGAGGCAGGTTCCCTAAAATATTACTAACCCACAGCCAGTACTCTGGACAATGGCAAGAGGTCCCTTTTGAGCCACCTTAAGCTCCTAGGAGCCAAAGTGCAAACATGGAGCCACATGAGTGCAAAATCCTGCCTCATGCTTACAGCTCAGAAGTGCTCTGAGCAGCTGGGGGTTGCCTGAGGATCCGTCCCGCTCCCAGCCCTGCCTCTCTGAGAGCTTGTAGCCCATTTGGTGTTCACGAGGAAAAACAAAAACAACAAAAAACCTAGACAGTGAGTGGAAGAGTTGTTTAGTTTTGCTCCGTTTGCAGCGGGTGGTGAGGCAATATTCCAGCTGAACACTTGCAGTGATCTGGAGGGACTCTGCCATGGCCTACATTCGTGGCGTTTCTGACAGACGTGTCTAATGCATTTTTAAAACATCCTCAGCGGTTGCCAGTCCACAGGCAGTCAATCTCCTGTGCTGCTTCACTCTTCTTTCGTTTACAAAACTTCACGTCCCACACCATAAATGTCTTGCTGCAGTTCTGGACAGCTTACTTTTGCCACCAGTGGACTTGCATGTGTTTTGTGTGCTGCTACCATGTCTCCCCTCAATTCTTCACAGTCAATGTTTTGGTTTGGTCCTTCCTCATAGCTCATGACCTGTAAACGCCCAGCTGGCTGTGTTCCTCAGGTGTTTGGTTTGGTGTGGGTTTTGAAGGATAGTGCCTGCGACTAGCTACAGTGGCACAGAAGTCTCAGGATTACCAACTGGAACAGGAAACCTGTTGAGCGTTTGATGCGTATGATGCCTGTATTTACAAGTCTTGTGTTTTTCATGCACTCGTATGTTACTTCCAGGTTTTAGCTCAGAAGCATGCTGCTGTTTTGTTAAGGCTCAGAGGCTTGAGACAAAGGGATATGAAACATTTTGGATATTTTTGAGAAGTGATAGCCTGCTTCAGATGTTTTGCTGCACTCGCTAGAGGGATTGCACAGAGAAAGAACAGTTCATTTTAGAAAATAATGCCACATGCATACCTGAGCCTACTCTTGTAAGAATTCCCAGAAACTATAAATATTGAAGAAGGTTATTTTATCTTTTAGGTAACTCAAACTGTTGCTTTGAAGGAACACAACAGCTGTGCTCTAACAGGCTTCTGGGGCTATTTTTACTAAACAGCAACCAGCACTTCTGGGTTTCAGGTGTGGTAAATAAATAAGTGCTTCCCACTTACTGCAGGAGACAGACATGAGTTTGTTGTTGTAGTAGTTTAAAAAAATAAAAAAGTGGGGTTCAGATTACTGAGTATCGTAACATACATGTATTCTATAACTTGATAAGTAACCTTTGCTTGATGGCATGATGGCTCTTTGAGGTGCTTAATCTCTCATTGTTTGTTTAAAAATAAGAGACGTGAATCCAGAGAGACTGGGAAAAGTCACAGGGGCATTTAGTTAAAGTGTGGGTACAGAACCACCCAGTTTGTGTAAGATGAACCAGCTTGGCCCAGAAGCAGCTCATGTCATATTGTACAGATCAATATGGAATTTAAGATCATAAATATAATGCTTCCTCAATCTCTGTTACTAAAGGAAAAGTTTATAATCTGTCCACAGAAATGTGATAGAAATAGAAGAAAATAAGAGGGCAAACCGGTGATATACAGCTTTGCAAAACTGACAGTAATAGCTCATCCTAGGGACCATTTCAAACTGTGTGTAGAGTTAATAAGGCAAAGTGTGCTCTGATACGAGATACTACTCTTGCAGGCAGCAGAGAAGATGTAGTTTGATCTCTGATTCTGCTTAGGGAAGTAACATGACGAAAGTTGGATTTAAATGGTGTTGCTGTGTTAGCTTAAAAAAAAATATATATATATATATATATATAAAATGATGGAAAATGGCTGGTACCTGCTTTTAAGGAACCTACTCTTATGAGCTTTATATTACTCCTTTGCTGGAGCAGAAAGTGGGAGATGAAGCTGGAATGCCTAAAAGTAACAGGAGCCAAGTGACAGTTTTTATGCACTGACAGAAAAGGCTAATTCCCATGTCCTGTTTTCTAAGGATCCTTGCTAGGATACTACGATGTTTGTGTTAAGCTAGTCAAAGTGGTGATTTCTTTATTAATAATTTTAAAAGCTTTATGGCTTATTTTTCACAGCCTTTTTTTTGTAAGATTATCTTAATTCCTGTCAGCATAACATGGAGATTGTGTTCCAAGGGTAAATGTTACACAGTTATTTTCATTAAATGTAGCAGCTAAATCTCTGAATTTCTGACTAATTACCTTGTCTTGTTCGTTTTTCAGGGTTTCGCAAAAATGATGAAATGAAGGCTATGGAAGTTTTGCCAATTTTAAAGGAAAAAGTTGCATACCTTTCAGGTACAGTTATTTTCTTCTGTTGTGTCATGCATAACTGTTATTACTCACATACAAAATAGCATTTAAATACTGTAAATATCATTGCAAAAATCACAGGAATACAGGAAAGCAACTATTATAGCTAGGTATCCCAATTGTAACATGAGCATTGCAAAAGGATCTGCAATAATGAAGTTATGTGTTTTGTTGAATGTGGAGCATACTGCTTGTAACAGCATATCCAGCAGCATTATTTGGAACAACCTGGACTGTAGTCATATTTGTTGTCGTATTTCTGGTTCTTCTGGTGGAGAGTTTTGCAGAGTTGGCTTTGTTACTGGCCATTCTGAGGCACGGGAGAAATGTCTGTGTAGCAGAGGTGAAACTTCAGTGCATCTCCTTTGAAGCACATACAATATCTTCACGGTAAAATGAGTTCGCATCTAATTTTAGCTACCTCTAACATACACCTTGAAGTTAGTTGATTACTTAAGAAGGAGTAGCAGAGGATTTAAAAGTGGGGCTCAGATTAATGAATATTATAATTTATTTTATAACTGGATAAGTAACTTGATAGAATGATGGCTATTTGAGGTGCTTATTCTTGTGAACTGCATTTTGGGTGTGACTTTCTGAAGTAAGTACATCCAAATCTGTTGGAATTAATCAGCATTATGCTCTTCGCCGTAATCTTAGCGTCAGATGATTTAGAAGACAGTCTCATATTTGAAAGGGTTTTTTCAGAGGAGGCAGGTTCAGGATAAATAATTTGTCAGGAACTCCAGAAATAAGACTCATATCTGTAAATATTAAAGCACACAAAATAATCCCCGATACGGCACTTTATAGAGATTTGCTGTGCGTGGATGATGACGCTTGCAAGAACAGTGTGGAGTTCACAGTACTGCATTCTGTCCGCTCTGCTGAGTCAAGTGTCATTGTAAAACAAGAAAGACGTTTTTATAAAATGTCTTGTCCTGGTAATTCTAGTGACTGACATAACAGACTGCCCAGGGTCAATTTCCTTGGTAGTCCAGAAACTCTTGATTCTTTTCCTTATGGATTGTAATGCTGGTGAAGGTGTGCTTAAAACGGTATTTTCTGAGGAAAAAAAGAGAAAACAGATTTAAACACAGAATTTCAGTCCCTCGTTGCCCTTCTTTATGCTTTATGGCATTTTATGAAAACTTTTATCTGTTTCCATTCCAAGACTTATAAATTTCCAGATTGTCCAGAGCTTAGTTTAGACCCCATAGGAGGGCACTGAAAGATGATAGGTTTTCTCTAATGTGATTTTGTAACATTATGCCCTTCTCAAAAAGCACTAATTCGGTAAAAGTAAAAAAGCCAAATGAAAGCTGGAGATGCATTTCAGTGGAGATGACGGATTGTGAACCAGAGGAGATGTGGTGTAGGCAGAAATGGTTGCCAGTGGGCCCGTGTGAAGGTAGTAACTTCTGACAGAAGAATGGAGCAAACAGCTGGGGACAGTGAGGCTGGCTGGAGCTGACCTGCCAAAATTCATAGTTTCACATTTCCATTGCAAGTGGTTCTCACCACTTGCAATTGATGCAAGTTTGAAATGAGATATATTAGTAATGCAAGTGATTAACATCTCCTCTCCACTCCCCCCAACAAACAAACAAAAGTAACACCACCTCTAGGATTTAACCGTTTTGGAATAAGATCTGTCCAGCCTTCTATCTGGGAACACAAAGGTACCTGAGACCCACTGAACTACTGATTTACAGAGGCTTTCAATGTGCATCCTATGTTTTCCTCAAAAATACAGCTTTTGCTTTAATACTGAGTATTAATATTTTTAAGTACAATAACTGGTTAAGTAGGAAAAAAGATACTGCAAGTATCTGTACTAAAACTGCCTAAAGAAAACTAGGCTGTCTTTGCTAAAACCTGTAATACTCCCATTAAAGCTAAGATCCACAAACATCACTATGGTTTCTGTAGTTTTTTTCTCCAATTTTGTGTTGGAGCTCTGGTAGAGCTGTTGCAACATGTTCAGAGTAGATTCTCAAGTGCCTTCTTAAGGAGAAATAAAGTATGACAATCAATAGTGCAAAGAAATGTGTCTCTTTTATAGAGCAGGAAAGTCACATAAATAGCACTGTCTGAAGAAAAAAAAGAGTGCTTTTGATTCTTGGTTCATGTCCCATCTTTTGTCTGTTTGCCTTTCTCAAATGAGGCCGGCCTTCTCAAAGTTACATGAATAAGAATGGTCTGTATGGCAGTATATTCACCTTTGTGTTCTTAGAATACTAAGGACACTGATTTTTATACAATGATGACTTTATTGAATACTTTCTGAGAGCAGCTTATTTCAAATAAGAGGTCTGAATCTGAAGTCATTGCTGGAAAGCTGGAGACTCCCAGCTCCACCAGGATTTTGGGAACCTACTGCAGCATTTCTGCCTACGTTGCTCCTGTTTTGAGCACCAGACTGTTTCAACCATAGGTATTTCCTGAGTCATTCTTGAAATAATGTTTTGACAGAATCTGAAATCCTAGTGCATTAGGAGTTAAAGCGCTTGATTTCAGATACCTTCCCCAGAGTTATCATTTTTACTCCAACTGCACCATAATGCAGTTAAACTGTATTGGAGACCTCCCCTTTCTGCCTCCAACAGGTGCCTCTTCAGGCTGAGTTAGGCTGTAATTCTGTATTGCTTTGTTTCTGTCTTTCCATTTATTCCTCCCATTTGTTTTCAAGTGGATACGCTTTACATGCCTACTCAGCATTATTTCTTTCTTTCTCTTTGCACAGTCTGAGCACTTCATCACTTTTGAAAAGACTGTTTGTCATTGCTTTTTCTCTACCACAAACCACAGTGGGTCTGATGTGATTCACTCTTGGTTTCTTCTCCATTGTTGCAATCCAGTTTAGCCCCTTTTATTGATCTGTTAATGATGTGTTTTTGTAAATAAATAATAAAAAAAAATAAGTGTTTTCTTAGTCTAGCACGTCTGATGATATATTTAGACAGAAGAGAATTCTGCCACCTTGTCTCAGTTATTTGCGGCACAGGCCAGGTTAAGTGGGTTTTTGTTTGTCTGTTTTCAAAGAACTTTAAACGAAATGCTTCCCAATAAACAATGTACAAATGAGGACTGTGATGTGGTTACTCATCTGGACTTGTTAAAATCTGTGGGCTCTGTTTGCATCTTAAAGTATGTTAGCATATATCTGCGATGCTCAAACTGCTAAAGCTGGGTGAAGTTAATGACTGAGGTGACGGTGTGAGAAGGAGAGATGTAGTCTCTGAATGAGAATTCAAATCTGAAACAGATCTGCAGGTATTTTGTGCTAAGACAGGAGGCAGCGAGATGCAGAACAAATACTTCTGTCAGGTGTTGTGGCGTGCATCTTGCCGTATGTAGGGTGATAACTGCAAAGCCAAAAAGCTCCCCAGACTAGCCTCGGTTGTGTACATACTGGTACTGGAGTAATGCTGCATTGGAAATAACTGTCCTGACATCGCTCACTGGCTGGACAGCTTTATCTTCTACTGGACAAAGTAGCAAAAGAACTCGATTATTTTGCTGCCATGGTGAGAGTAGGATGCAAATGCATTGTGCATCTTCCCTCTGAATCCTTTGTTGTTTTTATAATATTGCTAACGTAGTGGTTCTCCAAAAAAGTGGAGTGAGAGGGAAAGAAAAGACTTCCTTGAACTGACTTACACCGAACTGGGCAATAATCTGCTGGTGTATTGGGCATCTCGTTGTCTGAAACAGAAAAGCCTTCTTGGCTTGTTACCATGAAGTAAAGATGGATTCTGGGATACAGTCTGTTGTTCAGGCTGAAGCCTGTTGAGTACGGGCACTCTTGTATCTCCACACATACTTAAGCAAGGGGAGCATTTTCTTAAAAGGAAGCATTTTCTCTCTAGGAAACCTGTGCCAGTGTTTGAGCACCCTCACAGTGAAGACATTTTCCTTGTGTCCAGTTTGAACCTCCCCTGGAGCAGCTTGGTGCCATTCCCATGCATCCTGTCATTGGTGACCAGGGAGAAGAGACCTGCACCTCCCTCTCCATACAAGCTTACTGCCTAGCTTTACCTAAGTATTTTGAGACAGGGTAAAAAGGTATTTCCTGAACAAAAACTGCACTGCTCAGCCTGTTTGGTTCTGAGGTCTTTTGGAGACCGTCGACAAGACTTCTCTTTGCGATGTGCACTAGACAGAAGTGATTCATGTTGGCTGACTCATGTGAGTTGATCGGCTACTCATATGACACATCTGGGTATAAACAGAGATATTCTATCTCGGTAGCATGAGGGTTTTGTATAAAAGAAAAGGGTAAAAATGGAAGTCTGACTGATGAAAGCAGTAGCTTAATATGGTTTTTGTTAAGCCAGGACAAATAAGGGGGTTGAGTTGAAGAAAAGCTATTGTGAGACAGGAAATTCCCACCTGATGCCTCATACATTGTTACTTTTAACTGTGTATGACACAGCAGCATCAGGCAGAAAGGAAACCAGAGTTATTTATTGGAAAAGGCCTATGTTTTGGCTCTCCAGGCATAAGGATGAAAAAACCTTTGTGTTTAGTAGATGAAAAAGATATCGGTTGTATCCTAAAGCCTTAGGGATTTCTTTGCTTAATACTTAGGATCTTAGCATCTGGTTCAAGACTGGATAGTGAAACTTGTCTTGCTAAAAATCAAGGCTATTATTAATTTATCCATTACTCATCTAGACCTGAAATGAACATGACAAATTTTGTCCGCAATGTACCAAAATTTTGGGATATGATTTATCAGAAATTTACGCAGTGTACTTTAAAAACTTATTTCCTCTGTGGTGTATGTGTGGAGCTGGGAGTCAGTTGCAGAGGCATCCAGAAAGACATTAAAAGTATGCGTTTCTTTCTTCTGCCATGCTGGAAAATAACGTGATATAATACTTGATCTGTGGGAAAGGCCTGGGGAACGATCTGAGATGACTTTGTATAACAAGGCATTTGTGTAAAAAGCTTGGAGAGTGTGAAGAAGATTCAGTGCATGCTTTTCACTGCTAGCTGTTGCTTTTGAAGGAAGAATTTTGACTTTGAGCAATCAACCCCACTTTTTTTGTGGTGTTGGAATTAGTGATATTTTCTAGCTGTAACCTAAATCTTTTAGATCTGTAGCTGAGGAGAGAGAATAGTAAGGGCTGCAGCAGACTTTGAGCTAAGTTTGTTAGCTTTGAAGCCCAGTGGTCATTGTGGAGCTGAGCAGAGGCTTGGGCTGTTGAACTCCTGGTCTGATCATTTAGACCGCCTTTCTCTGTGGCTTTTGTCCCGTCTTCGTTCTGTCTCTTGCTACACAAAATCCTCAATGTGCTCTTCTTGGCAAATGGGCTGGGCTGGTCAAGGCTAGACTTTAGAAGAAGAGTTGGTTTTACTCTCTCACCCCATTTAAGAGGGTCATAAAACATAAGATGAATTCCCTTTTATGTCTAAGTTTCTGGCATTGCAGCTTGACAGAAATCCAGAGCTGCTCTTCCCTGCTCTGAGTTTCAATTGGTGCCTTGTGGGGAATGTGTCCAGTGGAGGTGCTTTCTGGAGACCTTGGCATCTAGGCTTAGGGTCTCTAGCAACTACACACAGAGTGCTCTGGAGAGGATACTGATGGATTCTTGAGTGACTGAATTTATTCATTCACTTTTGGTCTGTCTTTTTAAAGGATTTTTTAAAACTCTGCTTAATAAGAACTCTGTTTAATAACACGGATTTACAATGGAGAGCTGATTTACAACGAGAAATCACTCAGGAGTACTGAATGGTGTTTCTCTGCATTTCCACGGGAGAGGAGAAAATAGTCCGTGCATCTGTGGTTGAGAACATGTATGTGAAATTCAGCTTGTAGGAATGACTGCTATTGTACAAGCATTGATAAAGACAGGCTACTGACTTGAATCTGATATTTACTAAACATAACATTTTGTTTCCACTAGCAATGCGTTGAATATAAAATTTTATTTTAAGTATACATTTAAGTGGAGCCACCTCAGTTTTTTTAAACTCCTTGAATTGAGTGGATTCAGAATTACCTTCATTTGCATTGCTAACAACTAAAGGCTATAAACTGACCATTCAGAATCTGCACATCGCAACAAGGTAAAACGATGTAACAGGACTCATGCTCTTCTGGTATACTCTATGCCTAAACGTGGTGCTAGTAATGAAGTTAACACTGAATATTGTCTAAATGCTAGCCAACAGAGTGACATAACTCTGCAATTAAATTTCATCTGTATAGCTGCTGATTCAAAAATTAAATATGTAACAAAGCACCAGTGCTAGAGATGTCAGACTGCCCATCAGACTTGAATGTGATGGTAATACGTAATTGTAATGCTATCATCAGTCTTCGTTTCACTTTTTTTTTTTCTTTGACAGGTATTTCCTCATTGTAGGAATTGTGACAATGTACTCACTGATAATCCCAAAATGCGATTTTAAGCTGGTCTCTGAATGACAGTGTTAGCATTTAACTTGAAATCTTGAAGTGGTTATTCATTCAAGTGTAGGAGTTAGGCTTTCCAAAAGCATTATGAAGACTGCTTTTGCAAACAAGAATGGTGTTAAGCTGTGTTGATTTGTTTTTGACGTTTTGTTTTTCAGGTGGCAGAGATAAGCGTGGAGGCCCCATCCTAACGTTTCCAGCTCGTAGTAATCATGATAGAATACGGCAGGAAGACCTTAGGAGACTAATTTCTTACCTAGCTTGTATTCCTAGGTAAGTGATGATGAGCCTTGATACGCTCTGATGCTGTGCAACAAAACAAAGGGAATATATTTCAGTACACTTAGAAGCTAAGAGACTGAGTGGTTAAAGAAAATGAGCAAATTTGTACCAAGTTCTGTCAGTTACTGTTTTCAGACAGTTTTTTGAAAAGGCCCAAATAGTTACTCTGCCCTGTAGAAGGAAGGCTGTTGGCAGAATGTCTGGCATGCTTTAGCTGGAAGTAGTTTGTCTTGGAAATAGTACTGCCATGCTACATAGCTGTCACTGTGGAAAATTTGTGAATACAACTCAAAGGTTTTCAGTGCATCAATAATTAGAAACATGGTGGTCATCATTCACAATATATCTTGCGTGGACTGGGATCAGCACAACACTCCAAACTGTTATTTGCATCGGACGTGTTGAATCAGGACGCTATAATTTAGGGATAACCAGGAGAAATGTATGTAAAATTTGCTTGTACAGGTCTCAGACAAACCTGTGGAGAGACCTGTGAAACTACTGATATTACTGTAAAAAATTAAACTATGTATTACAATGTGTTATTTAAACTAATCACCAAATCTAGTGCTTGTATCTGTGCATGTAAATATGAATATATACTTAAAAAATATATATATTAAAAGAAATAGTAAAAAAAAAAAAAATTGTTCAGATAGAACTTTGTTCTTGAGTAGTAAAACTAAGGAGAAAAATGAGCTTAAGACACTGATTGTAGGTTTATCTCAGATTCCGCCAACATTTGGTACAGACTAGAGCAACTCCAACTGTGCTTGAAAATGTTTGCATGCAACTTGTAGGACCAGTTGTCAAAATCTCCAGGACAACATGCCTGAATGTATTTTTTTCCATATTTCTGTAAGGTGTTAATTTGTGTGCACTCTTCCTTGCATCTGATGTAATTAGACAGCAGTTTCAGATTGACATAAATGTTCTCATTAAGCAAAGAAAAACAACTGCCCAAAACAAAACAAACAAAAAAAAAGCTAAACCTTCACAAATTCTAGTTGAGAGTGTTTATGGCTTTCCTTAGGATTAATTGTTGGTAATTCAATTTCTCTGGTATTTACTTCACTTTTAAGCTTAGGAGTACTTAGTGTTTTTTCTTTATTTTTGATTAAACTGGGAGATTTGGAGAGACAGAGGAAGGGAGAGGAAAAGAAGTCTTGAAATTTTTACCTTTGAAAGCATTTGATTTCACATTTGAACGTTTGAGATGTATTCTGGTCCTCTAGATTTTTAAGTTACTAGAGACATTAATAGCATCAAAATAGGCCCTAGAGAGTTTTGTGGAGATAATCTGGCAAATACAGTTGTATTCTGGCAAAAGGAGTATGTTAATCAATAGATTTAAAATAGAAACTTTTACAGGATTTTATATCTCTGCAAACATGGCAAAGATTTGAGTATAAAGGGAGCTTTATTAAAAGCTAGACTGATTTTCACACACATCATGTTTTAGGGGGCTGGTCATGTAACTCCTTAACTGAGAAGTCCTGGGTCTTCTCAACTGGTGCAAAATTTTACCAAGTTTAAGTCATCAACACTTACTTGACCAGCTATTAGTGCAGTTCAGGTTTACCAAACAGAGGACCTTGGCTGACCAAAGCCTCCCAGAACAGTTTTTATTGTTTTGATCCTTAGCTAAGAGGGATTTGTCTTTTGTCAGCTGATGGGGCCACGTGAATGGAGGACACACCTGCATCACGTGGTGAGCAGCTGCTTTGTGCATCCTAGTAGATGTACACCTCGTGAATTAGTGGCAAGCAGTCTTCCTGCCAGTTTGTGTGCTTGGATAGGGATGGGCTGAGCAGCTCTCATGTAACGTGCAGCCTTTCAGTAATGGGTGTGTCTTAGCTTCAAAACAGTATTTGGTTTTGTCCTTTTAATTGTGTGTGTACCTTTGGGCAGGTGGGAGAGCCAGCATTTATCTTGATAAACTCCTTTTTTAAACTTTTTCTTTTTTCAAACTAACTTCAAAAAGCTACTCTCCTAAGGAAAGCCATATTACAACTCCTTTCAGAAGCTCTTCTGCCCTCCAGAGTCAGTCATAACTCATCTTTCTCATAATACTGCCAGTGAAGCATCCTTACTTCCTGGACACGCTAAAAACCTTAACACATGAACTCCAGAATTCCGTTTACGTTAGTCACATCCCTGTAAGTGACTAATGTACTTAAACAGCGGACATTTGGTCCCTCTTAATAGTCCATTGGCTATGACGCAGCTTTAAAATATTTTCCCTTTCCACGTTAACAAGGTTCTTGTAGTAGGCTCTCTTGGAACAAAATCAAAATTCCCGGTGCTGGTGGTGATTGCTGCTTTTGATCAGCAGCAAGTAGTTAGTGTACAATAAGTAATGAAGAAAAGAAATGAAATCTGACATTTTCAGAAAAGTTGCCAGGAAATTTTTGTATAAGGTCTGCTAACTTTTGGACAGCAAAATTGAGATCAAATTTTGTAGAAACAGGTTAGTATGGTTTTCTTCACAGCCATGAAATGCTTTCTTATCCGTTAGCTATCCACAGATTGACCCCATTACAGAAGTAGTTGTCAGTAAAGGTTTTCCCTCTGCAAACTAACATTTTTTAACTCTTAGAAAATACAAAACAAAATCTGAGTTCAAAAATGTTTCAGAAGCAGTAGGGAAGAACAGCATACCAACTTCTGTCTTCTAGAGGAACCCCTTGATCATTAGAAAAACATGAACACTGTCATCAGTAAAGTGTGTGCTATGGAGTCATTTGTAAATTAATTACATTTTGGTGCTTCTGTAAACGGTGAGTGTGTGTGTTGGGTGAAGGAGAGAGGACTGAATTCTGGTTTATATTCATGTGAATATAAAAAAGGAAAATGAAAGAGGAGGTGAAGGCAGATTATCTAATCGGCAACAAGTTTAAAGCTATCACCCACCAGGAGTTTGGCAGTGGGGTGACAGCAAGCTTCCTGAGAGGTTTTGCACTGCTGTCATGAGAACTGCTTTGTGCATCAGATAGTCAACAGTGATGCCCTAGGGATGGGATTGTTAGCTGGAGAGAGCACGTTCATTAGGCAGTGTGTTGCAGTAGAAGTGCTGCGTTCAAATTTGTAATGCTTGCTTGGTAACGTTTTCTCCTTTCTTCTGCAGTGAGGAAGTATGTAAAAGGGGATTCACCGTCATTGTAGATATGCGTGGGTCAAAATGGGACTCCATAAAGCCTCTGCTGAAGATTTTACAGGAATCCTTCCCATGCTGTATTCATGTTGCACTGATAATCAAGCCAGACAACTTCTGGCAGAAACAGAGGACTAACTTTGGCAGCTCTAAGTTTGAGTTTGAGGTAATTTCCCCTATCGTATATGAATTTATGTTTATTTCATGGTTTAAGTGTGCTCAGTACTGATCAGCATCTTGAGCAGTCTCAAATTATGTTCCGGATAAGAGAGGGGTAGATGGGGCCAGTTGTTCTAGAAGAAATGTCGTTTATTTCATAAGCTGAAACTAGGTAATTGTGCACATTGTCATACATACTTTTTCTGAGCATGAAAAAGATGGACTTAGGGTTTTACCCCTCATGGTAAAGTGTTAGGTTTCATCTTTATTTTGTCTTGGTCTGTTCTGTGGTAATCATTCTGTCACCACCATTCCATGCAGATGAAAGCAGCCAAATAAACCTTGCTTCTATCCTGCTTCTGCTCACAATATCCAAGTCAAAATCTAATCAAAACAGTAGCCAGAAAAGTGGTTGCTGTTTTTTTTTTCCTTCAGTGTAGTAGGGTAAGAAACAAGATTTCTCTGACTGAGTGAAAATACCTGCAAGACAGGAGGCTCATCAGAATTGGCATTGGAAAAGACATGTATAAGCAAAGTTAAGTCAGGTGGACTTCAAAAGTCATGATCAACTTTTTAAACAGAGAGAAACAAAAACTTGCAAGAAAATGTCAAATTCATTCCACTAACAGTATTTGTTTGTTTTTCTTGTTTTAGACAAATATGGTGTCTCTGGAAGGCCTTACCAAAGTAGTTGATCCTTCTCAGCTAACCCCAGAATTTGATGGCTGTTTGGAGTACAACCATGAGGAGTGGATAGAAATCAGAGTTGCCTTTGAGGACTACATTAGCAATGCAACCCATATGCTGTCCAGACTGGAGGAACTGCAAGATATATTGTCAAAAAAGGAAATGCCTCAGGACCTGGAAGGTGCTCGCAATATGATAGAGGAGCATTCGCAATTAAAAAAGAAAGTCATTAAGGCTCCTATTGAGGACCTTGATGTGGAAGGACAAAAGCTGCTCCAGCGAATACAGAGCAGCGATAGCTTCCCCAAAAAGAACTCTGGGTCAGGGAATGCAGACTTACAGAACCTTTTACCCAAAGTATCCACCATGCTGGACAGGCTGCACTCGACGCGGCAGCATCTGCATCAGATGTGGCATGTGCGGAAATTGAAATTGGACCAATGTTTTCAGCTCAGGCTGTTCGAGCAGGATGCTGAAAAGGTAAGGGATTGGGGAGGGGAAGATTGGGGAAGGGCACGAACAACGACTGACTGACTTGAGAAGAGTACCAAGGATAATTACGAAGAGTAATTTCTGTCTTCTAAAGACAAAACTCTAAGTTAGTCACTACGCTTTTAATGAGAAGTAAGGGATTTTTTTATTGATACTGAATCTTAGTCTTCTGGAGTAGAGTGGATGGAGTAGTAATTCCAAGCTGTAAAGAACACAGGTAACTTTCATGGAAGAAAAATTTAAGTGGTAGCAACTTTAAAGCTTTTTCTTTAAAAGCTTTAAAGCTTTGCTCCAGACAGAAGCTTTTTCAAGCATCAAATGAAGATGGATGATGTATGCTTTATAAATACAGCTGATTAAGGATTGCATCAGTCTCCTTTTGAGTGACCCTTGGGATTTGAGTGGCAGGTAGCTGACAAAGTCTGAAGAGGTTGACGTGGCAAACTGCTTCATTGATGCGAGATTTAAGGTCCCAGGCTAAAAACTGATGTATCTTTTTTGACAATCATATGTCATTAACGGGGGACTGACTGATTTCAGAGTGTTTCGGGTTAACCAGTCCCTTTGAAGGATAAAGCTCTTGATTGACATGAAATCTGAAGAACCACCATAGCAGGCAGTGCACTGTTAGCTGAGCTCAAATAAGATCTATTTTCATATAGAATGGTTTTGCAATCGCTAACTTGCTACCATGGAACAAATAGCTTTAAGGAAGGATGGGGAGTTTTTTCTCTGGGAGAAGAAGTAACTAGACATACCAGTCCAGTGGTAAGTATGGTCTTTGTCAGATTTCTTAAAGTATTTAACATAAGAACATCTGAACTGGGTGAGACCAAAGGTCTACGTTAAACTAGTATCTTGCTCTCCAGTAGCGGTCACAAGCAGATGTCTGGGAAAACAGAGCAAGCAGATAAAATACTTCTCCTTCCTCTGTCTTCTTCCCCTGTACTTTCCTATCCCCTGGTCATTTCTGCTCAGGAACTTTCACAGCAGGACTCTTAATGTTTTCTGCTGTGTTTAAAAAAGAAACTTCAGGGCCATTTAAAGCGAATGTTTACTGAGTGTAGCTGAAAATAGTAGGGGCATGTAAGGAGTTGAAAAAAATCCAGTCACGTGAATTTAGAGTCATAAAGTTATTTAGGAAATAATAAACCAATGATCTAATACTGCTCTTTCAGGCCCAAAATGATTTTAGTAACTGTTCAGCCACTTAATTAAAGCATTAACAAAATACATTTTGATGACGCTCAAGTGGTATTGAAAAGTCCATTCTTCATTTACTAATCTAAAAGTTGCATACGTAACGTGGGCTTTAAGAAACCCCTTGTCAAATATATGAGCCCACGGAACTGATCTCTGTCCTGCCATGTGATTGTATAGGCTCATACCTGTGTTTCCTATGTTCCTGATTCCAAGAATCTGTAATAGATTCAATAGATCCATCTTTCAAAATAACAGCAAGTACGAGGCACCTCAAAAGGAGGCTGACAGCAGCCAGTGTTCTTGGAACTTGATTCCCCCATCAAACACTAGAAAAAGATTTGAAAGATGGTTTATGCGGTATCCCAACCACTTTTTGGTTAAGGCCCTTGTCTTAATCTACATCTTCAATGTATTCTAGACAAGAAACCAAAAATTTTAGGAGTGTGTGATCATCTGTCTCAGTTGTCTAAACTCTTAAAACTTTTTGTTTGTTTGCGGTTCTTACCATACTGTTGTCCACTTACAATTTGTTTTTTCATGCACCTGGGTAGAATATTGGACCTGGTAACATTGCTCTGTTAGCCTGCATACTTTAAAGGATCTTTAAATGGGTGCTTACTACTCATTGTAGCCATTTCTTTCAGAAGTATCTTTTTAAGCTAACCCAGAGTGTAGGTGGGTCTTTTGAGCTGAAATATAGCAAAGAGTTCAAGACCACGTTGTGTGTGTAGAACTGTAAAACTCGGTCTTTTGTTGTGCTGCTTGGTTTTTGAAAACTTTGTTTTCCAGGTATTAACATACCTATTGTACCTTCAGTAATGGCCATTAGTAGATAAAACCTTTCCCAAACTTTTTTTGAATATTATTTTTTTGTTTTGTTTTGTTTTTACACATCTTTTAAAAGTTTTTTAAAAGTTTAAAAGTTTATTCATATTTTTTTCTGGAAGAAAGTAATGTGTAATACTGCTCAAGTATTATTATTATTTTTAATTTGCTTAGCAGTAGAAAAGTTATTTTCAAATCTGCCATAAAGTTGTGAGCTAAAAATATCAAACTTACTGAAATACTTTATTTCCATGAGTTGACATTCTCATTTTAAATTACTAAACTGCCGGCATCACAAAATGCTGACACTAAGGAATGTATAAGCTTTGTAACATAGGGCTGTGCTCCAAGTTTGTTTGTTTACTAAGTCTTTGTAGTAATGATGTTGACTTCACTGTAGCTTGAGATAAACATCTGAGGAAAAGGTTCAACAGCTGAGGATATTGGTCCGAACAGTCAGATTTCAGTACTGATTTCTTTAAAATGTAGAGTAACTTACAGGGGAAAGACAATCAGTGTTAATTTTAACTGGCAGCTCTTTCTGTCGTCTTTGTCACGGATATCTAATGTTACTTGCATGTGATTTCTTCCATAACACATCAGTGATTTTTTTTTTCTTTAACATTTCCTTTCAGATGTTTGACTGGATCACACACAACAAAGGTCTGTTTCTAAACAGCTACACGGAGATCGGAACCAGTCATCCCCACGCTATGGAACTTCAGACACAGCACAATCACTTTGCCATGAACTGTATGGTAAGAATGGGCCTCAATTCACAACACTGACATTTGCTCTTAGTTAAGGTAGCATTCATAAATCACACGCACAAATCATTCCTTCTATTACAACTAGTACAACTTGTATTTGAGCAGTAAAGTTGTATAACAAAAGAAGAAAATAAAAGGTGGCCAAGGACAGAGGTACTGTGATTGAGCAACTGAATTATTCGGACCGCTGGCAATATTCAGTTGAACTTTGGAACTTCTAAAATACGTGCATCCAAACTTTTAGAACCTGGGATATGTGTTTGAGTACAGTCTTGCATCTTTTAGGAAATTTCAGGAATCATATATAATATGCTATAAAAAAGCAAACAAACAACAACAAAAAAAAAAACAGGATCTTCAGAATAGATTGCATCTCAGGTACAAAAAGTTTTGAGAAGTGCTAATCAGTAGCTGAACCCAGTGTAATAATTTTCCTTTTTATTTTTTTTTTATTTTTTTTTATTTTTAAGAGCACACACGTCTCTTTTCTGGTGCAGTGGCATGGAGCTAAAGCAAATATTTTACTTGTCAAATATTATCTTGATAAGGCATCATGTGCAATTAAGAATTCAGTTTCTAACCTGCAGTGAGTGAAAGCTGCTTATTATCAGTTTCATGAATGCCCTGTTCAGACATGGGGACTAAATTCTCAAGCATATTTTGGTTCTTTTTCACTAGGAGGGTTGGAGGTGTGTAAGTAACTTCAGGAGCCTGGGCCTAAATCCAGTCCCTGTCTGTCAGCTCAATGGAAGAAGAACACTGTAACTCTTGTTAGAAATTAACATCCTTGGCAGTCCGAGGATGGGAATTGAATTAAAGTATGGTTGAAACAATCAACTCTTGCAAGAGGGTGTTTTTGTAGGACAGGACTACTAACTGTGGAAAGAAAGCATGTCAAAGTAAACTACCCGTGGTTATTTGTCTTGCTAAAATCATTAAAGGGATAGTGAGGCAGCTCTTGTGTCTAGTTTTGACCAAGTTAAGGCAGTAGGAGACAGCAGTAGAGAAGTAAGTTTTCTTCTGCATCTCAGCTATCTTTGTGAAAGTTTTTTTAACAAATAAATAAAAGCAGTGGTTTATTTTTTGCCAAGAATAAAGCGAACATTGTGGAACATTGTATTGAAGTTATACATGTATAACATCATGCATGGAAGTAACTTTGACCTTTAGGTTTGGAAGGTACAGGTCCACTCTTGGGGCATAGCAATTTGCTGCTTCATGGAGTAACTAATTACTGCTGTTCATTGCTCTGCACATAAAACGCAACAGAAGGGCACTCAGAGGAGGACAGTAGGTGTCATTGACATGAGATGACTTTTGAAACTTGGTGATATTGGATATCCTTCCAGGCTGTTCTTGGGCTCATACTATACAGGTTAAATTATTCTTGTTCTGTTAGCCTCTCCTGATGTTAGTTACTGTGACTTCTTCAAATTAGGTGGCTTGTTTTCTTCTCCTTCATTGTCTTTAAAAACAAACAAGCAAAAAAAGTCCATACTGTTTAGATGCTGGCAACACTAGGAAGCACTCGGGTGATGTAGCATAATCCCCCGTGTTCTTAATCTTTTGATTTTAATCTCTGTTTTGTTTGTAATAGTCAAGTGTGTCAATTACACAGGGCTTTTTCTCATCTTGCACAATGATTTCTTGAAGCATGTAAGGAGCAGTTTAAATCCGGAGCAAGCATAGTCCCCATGAAGTGGTTCTTTCCCGCAGAATGAGAAAACAATTAGCCCTTAGTTTTGATTTCAAGAGCATTCAGGTTTTCTGTCTTATTTAGTTAACTAACCAAAATTGAACACATATAGTTTGGGGGGAAATTATGCTGAATATGACTTGAAAAAATGACATGAGCTGATTGAAATTTGACAGTTTTTAAGTGGGAAAATACCACTCCATCCTAACTCCTGCGAAGCATGTTCAGTTTCTCCCTGACCTCTCCTCAGATGTGTTCTGTGCTCACCAAGCTACTGTTTTGTTTGCTGCTGCAGTCAGCACAACTCTTCAGTAATCAGAGCTCATTTACGATCTCTTAGTGAGTGCTCTAACACTAGAGATGGAATTTCACTTCTAACACATCTACAGCAATGTAAATTTATCCAAGTGGATGGCATGGAGGAAGGAAGAGTGGCAACTAAGTATTATTATATGCAGGAGATTTTGAAGGCTTTTCATTGTGGCCCTAATTGGCCCCTGATAGATCTTGCTTTCCAGGCAGTTTCTTTAGGCTCGCTTTAGGCAGGGAAGGGCTGTTCAAAGGATAAATGCTGCCCAAGCAGCTAAATACCTCTTGCACTTGCTCACAGCTTAACCCTGATAATTGATGGTGCAGCTGCTTT
Source organism: Netta rufina (assembly GCF_964035555.1). Taxonomy (NCBI): domain Eukaryota; kingdom Metazoa; phylum Chordata; class Aves; order Anseriformes; family Anatidae; genus Netta; species Netta rufina. The sequence goes on along the minus strand of NC_140124.1, from coordinate 81,785,312 downwards.
TCTTAACACATTGTGATTGCTGCAGGGCACATGCTCCCTTTGCAGCAGGTGCTACCCTCCATCAATGGCTGGCTCTCCCATCTCCCTTTCCTTCCCAAGTAGCAGCTTGGCTTTCCAAGAGGTGCAGGAGGGCAGCTTCTGCAGCTGCTTCTGCCGAGCTCGGGTGAGAAAGTATCAGCCTTTGGGTGAGATGCCAAAACTTTAATCTGGTCTTCCAGTCTGAAATGAGCCACCTGGTTGTAAACCATTGTGAAAACTTCTTAGTTCCTGTTATCAAAAAGAGTTGGCTACATCAAGGGTAAAGAAGGTTTGCTGAATTTTTCTTTTTTCCTTTCAATGGCTTTCCGCCATTCTTAGAACCCAGTTTTCAGTATTACAGCACAAAGTAGCTGGAAGTTTAAACCAAATGTGAAAACAAACAGGTGAAGAATATATTGGGGGAGGAAATTTAGCTGCACTTTTAGCAGTTTCATTCTCAAGTGATACATCTAGGCATCTTGCATATTCAGTTTGTGATAGACACGTGCAGAGGAGTACATTCACAAAAGTCTTAAGCTTAACACGCAGGCTGGTTCTTGTGGCAATGAAACTGTCCTGGGGAAAAGCTGGATAGGTGCAGTGATGCACGTCAAAAATGGAAATATGTTTTGTTACCATTACTCAACACACACATTGGTGTGGCTGGAAAGGATGCTGTCTGAAATACAGTTCACATGTTCAGCTGTAGGTAGGTATGTGATGTCCCGTTACTGAAATCAAGAAGCTGTGCACTGATAAGGGGCAAGATCGTTTCTTTAAAGGGCAAGTAGTTCCCATCTTCCCTAACTGTGTGGAAAAACAGTATCTCAGTGATTCTCTCCTCTAAAGACGAATATGTTCAGGTTGGAAATTAAGTGAAATTTCATCTTAGAAAGAGTAGTCTGGCATTGGAAAGGGTTGCCCAGGGAGGTGGTGGAGGGTGGTCTCACAGGTGTGGGTGGTTCCCGGGGGTGTTCAAGGAAAGGTTGGACCTGGTGCTTAGGGACATGGTTTAGTGGGTGACATTGGTGGTAGGGTGGTGGTTGATGATCTTGGAGGTCTTTTTCAACTTTAATGATTCTGTATTTTTTCGCTATCATTTAAAAGACCTGCTTTCAGCAACAACAAATTGCTGTTGACAAGTCCTGAGATTTATGTGAGCTAAGCAATACTCAGTTCTAACTTCAAGTTCCTCTTTAGATGACTAAACCAATGCTTCACTTCTCAAAACAAATTTTTACTACCTTTTAGGGTAGAAACTTGCAAATAGGACATTATAGGAGTTGTAAATACAAAAAAAAATGCATCTAGTTTTTAAAAATGCAGAATTTATGCTGTGATTGCAGTGCGTGGAAGAATTATTAGTCAGAAGTGCGTGGAAGAACAGGAGGGACTGATACCATGTCCACTCTTATTTTTGCTATTTTCTGCAAGTTTTCTGTGACACAAGGGAACCTAAAGCAGTCATATGAAATATGGGTGAGGAGGAGGATGTTGTCTGTTTGTATGTTTTCTTCTACTTTTCTTGCTAGATCAAAGGGCCTTGCTTTCATTAAAGCTTAACTGTGCCCCTCACTGCATAGGTGAGGGCCAAAATGATTGGAAAGCAATGCAACCAAAAATAAGCTTTCCTTGGAGAAGGTTGACTGTCTACTGTCAAAGGTAGACTACTATGACTACTTCTTGTCTCAGCGTGCTGATAGGACCATCAGTGGAACCAATGTTTAGTAGCCATAATCCAGAAAGTCTTGTTACTGTGTCAGTCATGAGCATATTGGTAAGTCAATTAATCCTGTTCCCAGAACAAGCTGTTGGCATACACTAGACCACTTTATCAAGGTGGCAATCAAATAATCAGTTTCACTCAAAAAGAAAGTGCCAGAGATGAGCACTGGTGAGAGAATGGGGAGCTTGAAATAAAAGTATGAACATAACACTTGGCTCTCGCTGGGATTACAGAGTTAAAAGTTTCAAGGATGAAAAACTTGCCTTGGCTTGCTCGAGTCCAGCCACAGGGACTGGTAAAAATGAAAACATTAAGAAGGTCAGGTGGGGTAAAACCAACTTAGCTGACAGTTCGTGTGACTCTTTCTACTGCTTTGTACTACTGATATTTTTCACTCTTGATTCCTTTTATTTAAAATACATTTTGTAACCACACAAAGTTGTTATTTAAGATAGACTTAATCACCATGTGAATTCTAAACTCCCCTGAGTCCTCTTCAGCACAAAAGACCAAAACCGTAGGTTGTGAATTGTGCAATTTTTGTTATGTGGTGGTTTTACCCCGCTGGACAGCTGAGCTCCACTACAGCCGCTCTCTCCCTCCCTCTCCTCAAAGGGAAAGGGGGAGAAAATATGATGGAAAGGGCTCAAGGGTTGAGATAAGGACAGGGAGATCACTCAACACTTAGCATCACGGGCAAAACAGACTCAAAGGCAGATCAATATAATGTCTTACCTATTACTAGCAGGCTAGAGCAGTGAGAAACTAAAACCACCTTCCCCCCCATCCACCCTCTTCTATGTCCTCCCCCTGAGTTGTGCAAGGGAACAGGGAATGGGGGCTGCGGTCAGTCCCTATCATTTTCTCTGCCGCTCCTTCACAGTCACTCTCTCCTCCTGCGGGGGCTCCTCTCCACGGGCTGCAGCTCCGGCCCGGGGCCTGCTCCTGCGGGGGCTCTCCATGGACCGCAGCCTCCTCCAGGTCACATCCACCTGCTCCACCGGGGGCTCCTCCACCCACGGGGGGGCTGCAGCGTGGAGATCTGCTCCATGGGGGACCCATGGGCTGCAGGGGGACAGCCTGCTCCACCGGGGGCCTCTCCCTGCACAGCCCGCAGGGGAACTGCTGCTGCCTGCCTGCAGCACCTCCTGCCCTCCTGCTGCACTCACCTGGGGGGTTGCAGAGCTGCTTCTCACTCCTCACTCTCCCAGCCTTTGTGGCACAGCAGTTTTTTCCCCTTCCTTAAGTCTGCTCTCCAGAGGCCCACCCAACATTGCTCACTGGCTCAGCTCTGTTGAGCAGCAGGTCCCTCTGTAGCCAGCTGGAGCTGGCTCTGATCTGACATGGAGCAGCTGCTGGGCTCTGCTCACAGAGGTCACCCCTGCAACCCCTCACTACCAAAACCTTGCCACATAAACCCGATTTTAAAATTTGTTTTAAAACAAATTTAAACCCTAGTTTAATTTTTCTTTTTTTTCTTTTTTCAACTAATAGCTTGCTCAGGCAGGGCTTTCAGTAAAAATACTTAGAGGTTTAACAAGAAGTCTCTCAGCTCTCCAACCAATCTAAAATCCTTAACAAAAAGGGTATGTTCACCTTCAGGTATGTTCATGTCAGTGGATCATGAACTGAAGAAATACTGTTGCTAAAAGCACTACTGCAAAGGAGCAAACCTTGTTTCACTTTTAAAAATTATTGGAGGTGCTGAACTTAAGATTTCTGAAAAATTGCCTTGTTTCAGTCAGTCCTCCTAGAGAGCTAGGTCTGGTTTAGATCACTGTACTTACTGATGTGATGGGGAGCATCCCGATGAAGAATGACGCAGCTGTAAGGACAGGATGAAGGCATGGGTGTTTACTGTGAGAAAGGGAAAATAAGTGAAAAGCAAAGGAGAAACAATGGTGATGGTGGTGGACTATAGTCTTAGTTTCCCTGGGTCTACCATGAAAAATACAGGAAAGCGAGATGAAAAATTTGACAAAAAGTTAGAGCGGAATGAAATTATATTTAACTTGTTACAATACTGATAGCAACATTTAAATAGTTACCTGAGAATATTTTGAGGACCCACATAGCTGAAGAACGGGTTAACTATTTCCTCCATTGTAGTCTGTGTGTTGCTGGTTTTATTTTTGTTCAAGGCAAGAGACACAGTGACTTGTGCTTGTTCTGCAGCTCCCTTTACTGTTGCTTCAAGAGAGATAACAAAAGAGGAGGCTTACAAAACATTTAAATCATTAAAGCAGGTGCTACTTCATACATTAATGCTATACCTTGCCTTAGTCGCCACTTCTGTGGTGAAGTGGCAGATGAATTGGAAATTCCATTGCTAGAACAGTGCTAAGATATTTTCATTGCAGATGATTAGTTTATAACTCACTGCAGTACATTACAGAGGTGCCAGTTATGATGCTTATGGCCCATGTCACTGGGGTGGTTCTTTTTAACACTGGATGCTTAATATTCTTTGTGTCAGAAAACTCCTGTTAGGAATCTTAGCACTAAACAAACATTTTATAAATGGGTCTAGGAAAATCAGGAAATAAAATAAAGCCTTCAGGGCATCTGCCAGCTATGTTTTGTATGCAGTACAACCGAAGTTCAGTCAAGCTGGCAGGCTGTCACCTATATTTTTCCATGTACTTGCTTTTCAGGCATGCAGCAAAGAATGACAGTGCACTACAGCTTGTGTTAGGCTACTAATCATGTCGCCTTGTAGCGAATAACTCTCTGCTGAGGAGCTTTCCAGATATTATAAGGTGTCTTTTCAGCTCTTGGCTAAAGGGTATTGTGAGAGAAAATAATTGTACTACATACATTAATGTACTTACTGTGCACACTGTAATGCTGTAACTTGAGATGTTCCCTTTTTAGTTTTCCTACATTGTTCGTGTGTAATACAATGAAGGAATTGAAGTACTGCTTTAGCATTTTGCTTTTTAGATGGCTGGTGAGCATTTAGAAGCTGTGCTTGTGTTGTGCAGATTCACATAATATAAATGAGATGGCTAAAAGAAAGTCTGTAACAGTTACTACCTGATAGCTGTTGTTTCTTTAGCTGAAATGAGGGTGTGAATCCATGCAATGAGTAACAAGAAGTCAGTTCCTGGAACCAAAGGAATGAGTGGAAGATAGCTTGGAATGGTGCTGCTGAAACTGTGCACAAAATATATGTTTGTTATATAATAATGACAATAAACCTGCCTGTCCCTTTAGAAAATGGAATAATATTTGTAAGCCTTCAAGGATTAGTTGGACGTTCCAATTGTTCCAATTGCTCTCTGGAGTTCTTTTTCCTCATTAACTAAGTCTTGATCTCCTGGTCACTGCATTCTAAAATACTGGAATTTAAATGTTTAGTAGATGTAGGTATGTCAGTTAGTACAGGATATGATAGCAGAAAAAGTTGTTGAGATTGCTACAGGATTTTTTTGAGGAAAGGAACGTGGTATGCATAGTTTGGAAAGTGTTCAACTGTCAGTATATTAATTCATATTCGTACTACTGCAGGGGGTATTCCACATTTGTGAAGCCAGATTGCCACGGGAAGCTGGATGCATTTTAACCACAGCTTGGTTTTGATGTACTTAGCGGCCTATTTTTGTGCCCTGTCCTTCATCAGTGTGCTCCTGTCAACCAACGTTCCAGAATTACCAAAATTCTTTTATTATGATACATAGGTATTTAAAGTAGCAGTCTAATACAGCCTTTATGCTCTTCTCTTTTGACACATGTTTTTTCATGCCATTGTCCCATGTACGTGTTTTCTGGATTCATTTAGCAGTCTAGCATTTATGCTATTACACTTTAATACATGTAGGTGCAAGTGCTCTCAAGTCGTCCACAATTTGTTGGAAACAACAGTTCTGTTCTCCTGTGGTTGTTCAGGTGTGCTTAAGAGGAAAGCAGAGGCGTGAGAGATAACAATGAAAAGGTAGCATTGTGCAGGGAAGAAAGACAACATAACACTCCTGCGTTCAATTTAAGTGGACCAACTGAGGTGCAAGCTGTCAGGAAACTTTATGTCCATCCTTGCATATGTACATATATACACATACAACTATCAGAGACCCGTGCCAACTACCTCTCAGACAAGTCCAGCAGAGCAAAGCCTGGGGGAACTGCAACACTCACTCCTTTGTCAGGCCCTGGGCAGCAGCTCAGTGCCAGCAAGTAGTGCTTCCACCTCGGGCACAGCGTCTATGTGGCGTTGGGTGTCCCCAGTCCAGTGCTCCCCTGACCTCCTGTACTGGTAGGAGGATAGGCAGATTTCAGCACAAGCTGCCCAGCAAATCTATCCACAGTAATTTAACAACACAGATTTCAAGAAATTTGGGGTTTTGTCCCTCTGTCATTGTTGATTTGTGGCCTTTACTGAGAGCTGTCGCAGTTGGTTCTTGCCTGCATTGTTCTGTCTCCCTTGGCTCGTGATGCTGTGTTACCCAACCCTTGACCAGGGCAGGCTGCGGTGCTGCTGCTGACAAGTAGCTCACTACTCCGTGCCTTTTCTTGCCTACTGGAATTTCAGAAAGCACTGCACAGACAGGAGGGAAAACATTGCCTTAAAGAACATAAAGAGAATGATTATTTTTTCCTGCCCAACCATTGTTTCTGACCATGTTTGGCAGTTTGAGCTCGTGTAAATTTTTAGAATATAGGCAAGAGTGAGTTGCTAATGGAGGCAGCCAGCTGCAATTCGCACTGCAGTTCACGGAAAGGACCAGCAACTGTGCTCAGCACAGCACCCATGTCCTCAGCAGCGGTGATGTGCCACAGGGGCCTCCATCCTGTGGGAGCTCCAAAAGGAAGATGCAGCTCTGAGGCTGCAGGGAGTGCCTGTGGCCTCTTGCCAGGGCTGGGGCAGCCAGAGGTGGTTTCCTTGCCCATAGGAGGTGTGCAGTTATTAAGGAGCTGTGCTGCCAAGTGAAGGAGCTGCAGGAGGAGGTCAGCAGACTTGCAGAGCATCAGAGATGATAAGAGATTGACCAGATCTTTTCCATGACTCTGCAGCTTGAAGAGCCCAAGCTGCTAATTGCACTGAAGGGAGGCTCAGGCGGAGTCTGTGCCTGTCTTTTTGGGAAAAGGGAGTTGCCGTGATGTTTCAGGTTGGATGGTGATGGCTTCTGGCACAGGGAGGAAGGTTCCTGCTCCGCCTCAAGACTTGCAGCTGTAGAATCGGTTCCCTGACCTCATAGCTGACGAGGAGCCAGGAGCTGTGTCAAATGAAACATCTGTGCTGGCTGAGGTTGAGCCACACAGGAGCACCGAAGGAAGTGGTGAGTGAAAGCAAAGGGAGTTCCCTTCTGCAGGGGACAGAGGACCCCATCTGCAAACCCGACTGTCTATGGAAGTGTGCTTCCTGTTGTGGACTTGGACTTGGGATGTTGCCGAAAGACTGCCAAAGCTTGTGCAGCCCTCAGACTATTGCCCCCTGCTGCTCTTCCATGTGAGCACCAGTGATACTGCCAGGGCGACCTGGAAAGTATCGAACGTTGCTCTAGGGTCAGCGGTCAAGGGCTTGGGGGCCCAGATGTTGCTCTCCTCTGTCCTGGTGGTGAGAAAGTAGGACTTGAGAAAGAGCAGGTCAACAGCTGCAGGTCAACAGTTGGTTACACAGCTGGTGGTGGCAGCGGGGTTTGGCTTCTACAACCATGGGACCCTTTCGAGGCTGCTACCTGACTACGTGGAGCAAAAGTATCTTTGGCAGCATGCTGACCAACCCGTGATGAAGCAAGTCCAGCAAAGGGCCACAGAGATGATTATGGGATTGACGCATTTATTGGACAAGGAAAAGCTGAGAGAGCTGGGATTGGTTTCCAGGGATAAGAGAACACTCAGAAGGTTTTTTAAATACCTGATGGGAGGGAGTAAAGAACACAGAACCAGACTTTTCTGCACGGTAGCAAATAACAGAACAAGAGGTATGAGTACAAGCTGAAATACAATGAATTCCCTTTAAACATAAGTTAAAAACTTTTTTTTTTTTTTTTTTTTCCCTATGAGAATGATTAAACACTAGAGCAGGTTGCCCAGAGAGATTGTGTTGTCTCCACCTGTGGAGATTTTCAAAAGCCCACTGGACATGGCTCTGAGCAACCTGCTCTGATTGACCCTGCTTTGAGCAGGTGTTTGGACTAGATGATCTCCAGTTTTGATGGCCAGCTTCAGCAATGCTGTGATTCTAAGAACTTTATTCCAGGTATATGAGAGTCAGCCCTGTTAAAAGAAGCGTCAACCCAGCACTGTGTACGTGTGGCTCTGAAGGACCTACCTAGAAACTGTTTGGTAGTGAAGCTATTTTTGTTTCTGGCTTTGAAGAAATCGGAAACACTTGTTTGCTTCCTTTGAAAAACACTGTTTGTTCATACAGAATCAAGAACAGCTTTTAGACACTTCAGGTCAAAATGCATACGTGAGTTGCAAGGAAAGAAAATTACAGTGACTAAGAGCCATTGTTTAACAGTACTTGTAAGCTAGGGAATCTTACTGGTCAGTGACCTTATTTGTCTAGTTTTCAGTGTTAAGATCTGAGGCAGTACAGTGGTAGGAACATTATATCTTAAAATGTTGAACTCTTTAGAACTCAGAGTTCTGTGTTTTGTTACTCTAGAAGTCGAAGTACTTCCAGAATTGATGTGTTTTTAGAATGTTGTTCCCCATGTACGTACCATTGAGAGATCAAATGCATGCTGATGATACTTTGAATTTCCTGTATTGCGTGTGTCTAAGTGTCTTGTTGACTTGAACATCCACGGTCAACTTTTCTTCTTTGTAGTAATAATGGGTCTTCACATAACATAACTTTAAGCTAATCCTTGAGACTCCCTAGTCTTTTCAAGTTGTCCTTCTCTCTTACCAGTGATATCAATCAGCTGCTACAGTATACACCTAGATTCCAAAATCAGGCACGTGCAAATTCGTCAAGTAAAACCAGTCTACTAAGCATTGCTGTATTAAAGGATAATTTTGTAGAAGTATACTTACATATTTAAGTGGTCTGCAAACTAATTTTCCCTTCGTCTTCTCCACAGAATGTGTACGTGAACATAAACCGCATCATGTCAGTGGCAAATCGCCTGGTTGAGTCTGGCCATTACGCTTCACAGCAAATAAAACAGATCGCTAGTCAGCTGGAGCAAGAATGGAAAGCGTTTGCTGCAGCCTTGGATGAACGTAGTACACTACTGGATATGTCCTCCATCTTCCATCAGAAAGCTGAACAGGTTAGTGCATGTGGAAGGAGCCAATACAAGTTTTCGTGCTGGAATGGTGAATTCTGTTGTACTTCTGTCCAAATCACAAGTAAATAGAGTGTTTAAAAAGGTCGGTTAGAAAGCCAGAGCATTCATTTCTGACAGTTTCAGCTAATGTTCCAATGGAAACTTGTTCTCTGTAGGACGGCCTGCTACCCTTATATTCTCCCCAAAATGCCTCGCCAACAACGTGAGATAAATCTTAGACAAACTAGATACATGAGTCAAAATTAAGTAGACATAAAAGCTTAACTATATGAAGCTTTTGAGTTGAAGGAAGGGAAGAAAAACATTTAATATAATCAGCATCAGTATAATGCCTTTTCTATCTCCAGAAATCATTTGCTTGTTCTATTTACTTCACCACTCCACCCCAATGAGAGAGAAGTGTTCACAAATCAGTTCTAGAGTTGTTAGTATTTAGCTCCTAATAATTGCTTGTAGAAAACCAAGCTGAACTGGCCTGAAAGTTGAGAAGTTAATTAAGTCTTCTGAATCTGAAATTGTGGTGGGAGATGTTTACTTAGTATCCCGTAAGAGATTCCTCCTAAATTAAACAAAAAATTTAGCTGTAGGCCCATACCAATTATTTTAATTAAGTCATTAACCATGTGTAACTGCAAGAGAGGAGGTATATATAGGGGAATAGGAATAAATATCCTCAAGTTAATCGTCTTGATGGTGAAAGCATGTTTTTCCCCTCAAGGGAATTCAGTTCTGAAGGAGTTGCTATGTGTGTGCTGTTGAGTCACCCATTGATATTATAGACTGTCTACTGTGTATGTCTCTGGTGAATTTGGAGGGCAGAGGTTCTTGAATGCTTATGGCTGACTGAAGCTCTGGTATGCTGTACAGCTGCCATAGATACTTTTCTTTCCATTTGCAATGCTAGATTGGATCTAAGAAAAGGTCTCGTGTCTGATATAACTTTAATTTAGAATAATTGAATGGACCAGTTGGGAGTTGATGACGACTGCAGAAATCGAGAGAAGCAGCACACCTTATTATTTTAAGAAGTGTTTTTTTTCCATTTTCTACTATACAGAAATTCAACTTCATAAATGCCCAGAGATTAGAAATGTGAACATACTAAGATGCAAATACACAGTGCCTCTCATTGTTAGCGATGACATTGGTTTAACCTTAGAGAGCTTAAGGTAAAGTATATAAACTAACGCCACTATAATAAATATTTTTATCAGGTTTTAAAGAGAAGCTGCACAGAAAGAAGAGGAAGAAATTGTTTTCTGCTGTAAAAGTCACAAACCAGCTTGAAGGATGTGTTAGACACATCATGATAGTTGATCAGCATTGATGCTCTTCTAATTGCTGAGGTTATTTAGGTTAATTTTTAAGCATTGTTGGTCTTACATGTGTGAGAAGGATGGTAAAACATGAACAGATATATCCTCAGACTGAAGTGTCGTCCTGTTTTGTAAAAAATTGAGTTTAATCAGAAGTCAGGAGAGTACATTTTTTGTGTGCAAAGAATTTTGTGGACAACTGTGGTAGTAGTTGGTGTTCCCTTCCTCAGTACTACATAAATCTAAAGAAGGGGAAAGAGAAGAATGAGAGAAAATACTGCAGTATGTTCAGGGATTCATTTACTTCCTCTCCTTAATTGTACCTTTTGCAGTTTTCACTTGATTAACTCTGATGGATTGTCATAGTTGCTTTGTAAGATACCTGGCCTTGATGCATTAGCTGTTGACAGTGGAGAGTGAGTTTGGAGTGAGAGGAATGACCCCTTTAGAGACTGGTGATGCTTGACCTACATAGAAATTATTAATAAATAAGTAGCGAAAGAAAGAACGCACCCTTCTTGAATGCATGTGTTCCCTTACAAGCTACATGTAAGTGTCATTGCCTCAGACACAGAGAAGACTGCACCCAACTCTGAGTTCATGCTGACTGGTACAAAAGATGCAGCTCCATGGTCCTACGTGGAGCTTCTTTTAATGTTCAGTGCTTAATGTTAGAGATTTGTTAAAACTGTCCCTTGATTAAATGAGAATTAAGCAAATATCTAAGAAATAAACACTTCACCACCCTTTCTTCCTGTAGTCAAACACTAGTGGAATACCAGAGGTGGTCTGCGGATTACTTTTCCTCAAAAGACGACATGTGACCCAGGAATTAAGATATATGTAATGAGAGAAATGCCTTGGCTTCTTAAAGCTTTTGAGACTAGAGAACTTCACACAAAGAGAAGACAAATTTAGTTTACAAGCTGTCACACGTGTTTGGCTAAGCTAAGTGTAACAGCTATGAAAAATCCTAGAAACAAACAGATTCTTTTTTCCTCTTTCCTTTCCTAGTGTAACAAGGGTATAAAATCCATGCCCCCTAGCTGTCAAAAATAAGTTGACAGAACTTTTGAAGTGCATACAGCTGTGATGACAGTTTCTGTTCTGTCAGGGCAGCTTAAGCTTCAGAGATAACTTGAGTTATCCACAGAAGAGATTCTGTCGCAGTATCCTCAATTTCCCCTGCAAGGTTTGACTTGAGCAGCTATGCTGACATAGCTGTGTGCTCAAAGTACAGTGTTAGTCCTAAGAGACCCCCGCTTAAGTTGTAAATCCCTTACGTGCTTGCTACTGTAGTGGCTTGCCAAATGGATTTAGTGCTGCTCTGGATGGAGAACTTAGTGCTGTGGGGACTAAGGTGTGAATTTACTGTGCTCTAACATGCTTTGCCTCCTTGACACTCTTTCCAACAAAAGACAACTAGGAAGTGTTTCAGTGAACCATTAATTGGCTTTCACATTAAGTCTGTGTATGTGAGTGTGCACAAATGCAAAATAACTTTGTTTCCTCTAAAGGTTTTTAAAAAGTGAGGGAATGGCTTAATTAATGTACCATGAGTATCTGCACAGGGAGTTGACAGGTAAGAGGGTCTGTAGCATGTTTTTACCTATTTTTGTAGACAAGATCTTTGTTACCTTTCATGCGTCTGAAATGGTAGGTGCAGAGTGAAATGAAGTTTTTTCTTAGCTGCAAAGTTGAGAAGAGGAGCAAGAGTAAACTTGAAGTATCAGCGGTGCCAACAGTTTAATTGGTGCTGAAGGCTGCCAACATGTAATTAAGCCTGCCTGTCTGTGAAGGGCTGAAAGAGTTCCGTATGTATACCTAGAAGCAGCAGTACCGTCATGCTTGAAAATTTGTTTCTATTCTAATATAATCTTAATTTTGGGCAGTTCAGAAATAAATGCATTGAAGAGTTTTCACTTAACAGGTGTCTTCTCAGTGACTGTCACACAGATATTTGTCCTTTTGTGTGTTTCTAAAGTATATTTACTTATTGATAGAACCCCAAATTAAGTAGGCTGTCTCTTCTCTGTTGCAGTATATGAGCAATGTGGATTCATGGTGTAAAGCCTGTGGAGAGGTGGAACTTCCCTCAGAACTGCAAGATTTAGAAGATGCTATCCATCATCATCAAGGGATATATGAGCATATTACCTTGGCTTACTCTGAGGCAAGCGTCTTCTTTGTTTCCTCAGGTTGCTGACTTGATAATATGGTGTAATATTAAGGTTGGGTCATAAACTGGCATTGGCTGTTGCATGATGTGTTAGCTGGAAACTCAAACGCCAGGCTTTCTCCCCCTAGTTTGATTCACTGTATTTTGCTGCTGTTATTCAAAGTTAAAGTTAAATTTTAAGTCATCCTCCTAATCTTCTCAAAGAAATTTAAAGGCAAGATGAAACCAAACATGGTACAAACAATCCATGTAGTGTATTAAGTATGTTTAGTTTACAGTTGTGTATTCCTACCTTCTAATAGCAGTATGATACTGTCATTAAAATGTTTGAAGGGAAACAAGCTGGAAAAGTATCCCGTTGGTAAGGATTGCTTTAAGTGTGTTTTGAAAATCAGTCTGTGAAACTGTCTGACAAAAAGGGCTTAACCATCTGAGGACATCATTTGACAAACCAGAAGTTATATACATAGTTTTGCCAACCTTGGCACTTCAGTGAGCCAGCATGCCTGTGTAATCAGCCTTCATAAGATTAGCATATCCTATGCTGCTGCTCTGATCTTGGATTCTGAACATACTAGGGTATTTTTGAGAATGCTTTTTAGTATTTGTATTACTTGTAAATACAACTTAAATGCTTATTCTGAAGGTGTCCTAAAAACAATGACTGATGTATACATCATTTTTCTTCAAACTCAGTTCTCTTATGTTCTTCAGTTAGCTTAGAGAGATCAAGTGGATATAGACTTCGCTATTAGCTCACAGGTATTTTTTGTATTACTTTGAGCTTTGGTTACCTCCCCCCCCCTCCGAGTTATCAGCATCACAGAATAAAACTATTTCTGGTGTTATATGGAACTGATTGAATCAAATAAAGCAGTTTCTGTTGCAACTTATGTGGAAATACGCATTTGATTAAATCATGGTATAAAATTATCGACACAGGACATGGACACAGCACAGCTTAGGCCACAGATTGCACATTTTAAAAGGAAGTGGTGTAGGAATGAAGTAACGTTTGCGATTTATACTTGACAAAAAAGACAAAACTACTTTGTGATGAATCAACTCTGTTATGGGCAGTTGAATCTTACGTGTGGTCACATTTCATTTAGCGGTAAAGGAATGTAAGGTTAGTGCTGGTGATCAGTCCGTATTGTTAGTATACTGGATTTTTTGCATGCCTACCATCTTAGGGCCTGCGTAAACTTTATTGCCATTAGTCACAAGTCCAGAGTTCACAAGCTGTTGTCTCGTGTAAAACACATGCTGATATCCCTGTTCCTGTTACCATCTTTGGTGATAAAAGTTATGATCTTGCCACATGTTTTAACTCATTCTTGAGAACTTACATTATAGGAAAGGTTTTATTTTTTTATTGTAACCTTTGTTCATTGAGAGGATCCCCTTTTTAAATGCGAGAGAGAGCGACGTGGCATGTTTGTAGTAGGTGAGTGTGACAAGAGGCAATCTGCGGTGCGTGCTCCATGAGAATGCAGCAAGGAATAAAAAGGTTTGGGCTGTCTGGAATAATTATAAAGCATTGAAGTTAAAGCATTGGGATTTTTGGTTGGTTGGTTTTTGTTCTTACTTGGTGTGTTTTTAAACAGGAATGTGAATGAATCGGAGTCTGCTGTTAAGTGTAAATAATTACTGTGGATTACTATGGTAAATACTGTTTACTTCCTGGTGATGCATAATAAAAATAAATGAGATGGGTAGATAATAGGATTGCTCACAAACATTTTGTAAATTTATCTAGAGTTTCAGAGCTGTAGCTTTTGACATAGGCACCTTTCTTCTGATTTTAGGTTATTGCTTTTCCCCATCTGGTAAAGGAATAGCTTATTCTTTAGAAATCAGAATTTGTGCAGGAACAGTAGTCATATATGTATGTACAAGTCATGTTCCTCTGGACAGGTGGTTTCATTTCCTCTTATTTAAATGTGCTTTTTTTTTTTTTGGAGATCGATGGAGTTACCTTTCTGTGTAAAGATATTTTAGAACTACTGCTTATTATTGTTACATGTATGACTTCATTTCTGTTACAGCACAGATCTCCTTTCATTTTGTGATGAATGAACAGTTGGGAGAAAGGAGCAGTGTGGAAATTATAACAGTCATTTTTAGATTGTGATGTCTTGACAATACAATTTGGTTGCAAAGTAGAAGACAGAGTAAATGGTTTTAAGACTAGCTCTGAGTCTTATTTTACTGAGGATAATTGCTGTATACTACTAGAAAAGTAATTTATCTGAGTTTATGAGCCTACATGACTAGTGTGCTTGAAAATTCAATAGCTGTGCCTTAAATGTTGTTACATATATCTAGCTGAAATCTCAGGGTAGTTATGCCCTGGGAAGGAAGAAAGTCTCACTGTATTAATCCAAAGGGGAAAGAGGCATGGTCATTTGTTTGTGAAGCTAATAAACTAATCAGATCAAGGGGCTTTCACATATTTTTTTCTAAATTTCATGGACTCTTGATAGGTAATTGAAGTCTGTTGCCTTCAAATATTTGAACGACTTGTTCTAGATAATGGTTTTGGATATAGAAAGGGAATAAAAATCATTATTATAATAGCAGCTACTGTGGACTACACTTTTTTTTTTTTTCTACCTGACTGGACTTTATGAGAGCTACTGTTTCAAGTGAGCTTCATTCTGTGCATTCATAGCTACTACTGAAATGAAAAAGCTTAAATGAGAAATAAACTCTCTTGTAAACTATTTATTAGAAAAGAACTTCCTTTCAGTCTGTTTGACTATTAAACAGCAGTCTTTAATTGTGCCTAAATTTAGTGAAAATTGATGAAAATAGCCATTGGGAAAAAGCCTTGGCCAATTTTCTGTTTGTGACATGGTGTTGATTTGACAGATTCTGACTGTTGTTCACATCCCACTCTTGTGGTTTTGGACGAATTTCCCTTCCTATTAGATGAGCAATTAGGAAAGTTTTTTACAGGTAGCTGAGTGATACCAAACTGTAACAGTTCTCTGAGCTTCATGCTAAAAGTGACGGAGTAGCTAACAGCAATGAAAAGTGCTTTCAACAGCCTTGCAAGTGTTAAACATCAACAGTGGCCAGATAAGGAAGGATTATTGCATTTTAATGCATGCACACTAAATGTTTTTGCCATGGTTTGAATCAGAGAAGACAGTAACTAAATTACTAGCATTCTTACAGCTTCAGTAGTTAGACACGTTTTGGAAAAGAACATATTGTGCTACATGGAGAGGTTTTAAGTAATTTGATCAGGTTAAGTTTGTCTTAACACCAGTTTGCCTTTGGCTTGCCAGTACCAGTAATAATCTGAAAGTTGTAAATCATGTCAGACGAAACTCTGTCCTAAGTCCATATCTGTTGGTCTAAATGCATTCATCAGATTAATATTAACTCATAGAAGGTAACTTCCCTGTTCCCCTTCACAGCAACATAGAAGAGAGAGATGATCCTGGAAAGACAGTTCTGGACAATTGTACAATTTTTGGTGCTTGCTTGATGAGAGTGCTGAAGCTTAAAAGAGCTTCATAGTGAGATTTGACTGTTCAAAAAAAAAAAAAGTCACAGTAAAGGAAAGGCACTCTTATCAAAAGGCAGGCTGTTACTTAGAAGAGTGCTGCTTCTTTAAATTTGCTTTCATAGAGTAAAGATATAAAAACGCAGTTGTGTGTTTTCTTTTTTTTCGTAGAACAGCTGCACATAATCACGCCTGGAATAGTAATAAAGATTTTGTACTGCTCCCCGAGTTCTTAAATCTAAAATAGGGAGCAGGGGAAATGAAATAGTAGAGTAGCGAGATTTTGGCAGACAAGTAATTCTTTGTGCTTCCTGGTGGTCAGGTGAGCCAAGATGGAAAGTCGCTGCTTGACAAACTTCAGAGGCCGTTGACTCCTGGAAGTTCCGATTCTCTCACTGCTTCTGCCAACTACTCAA
The DNA here is from genome assembly GCF_964035555.1 of Netta rufina. Lineage (NCBI taxonomy): Eukaryota > Metazoa > Chordata > Aves > Anseriformes > Anatidae > Netta > Netta rufina. Next base: position 81,768,899 of record NC_140124.1, on the reverse strand, counting down.
AAGCAGTTCATCACGTTCTGGATGTCATCCATGAAGTACTGCACCACCAGCGCCAACTGGAAAACATTTGGCAGCATCGAAAGGTCCGCTTGCACCAGCGGCTTCAGCTATGTGTTTTTCAACAGGATGTTCAACAGGTAGGTTTTACTTCATGCTTTCTAAATGCATTTCTGTTCTGTCAGGTTGCGATTGGGTGCTGGTTGCAGTGACAGGTGGGTTTGATTGCTAGACTCCATGTTCTTTAATTCAACAATCAAATATATCCATGGGATCGATTGACTGATTCCGAGTTCTGTGTGTTAAGAGAGAAGACTTGCTATTACAGGTAGAAATTATGTTCATAAGTTAGCTCCACTTCATTTTCTTTCTGTTTTTAAATTACCTTCTCTTTTTTACTTGAATTCAGGTAGGATGACAAAGATTTTTATTCTAGACAGAGGCTGTTTTAAGTTCGTGCTGGAAGCTGGTATTCACATTCTAGGTAAAATTCTGGACTTGATGACAGAAAAGAGTTGTAGTAGTAACATGCAATAAATTGTGTTATTCTGTAACAAGGTTTTAGTTTCAAATTCTCAGGGATACTTTACAGGTGTGTTGTTTTTTGTTTTTTTTTTTTTTAGAACCTGAACATACTGTGCTAAATAGGCAGAATAATTACAGATAACATTACTTTCTGACATTGTCACTGTTTTTGAATTGATGGCTATTAGCTGCCATGTTTTTGCTATTATTACGGCATCCATAAAAGTTAGGAGTGAAGTACAAACATTAATATCTCTGTGTAACCTGGTTTTAGCTTAAAAAGGTAAAGCTGTAAAAAAAAAAAAAAATGTTAATGGATTTTTAGTAAACAGAAAATGTTTATTTTCGATGGCAGTTAACAGAGTTACTAGTAATGTATTCCTTGATATCTGTTCTATAAAAAGTAAAGATACGGTCAATACTTACTAATCATGTTCTTTCATTTTAGTGTGAAGGTGTTTACAGACAGGAACTTCTGAATGTGAATTTTAGATAACCAGTCATATGTTCTGTTAAAATAATCTTGTTTCTTCCAAATTAGTTGCACTTTAATTCAAATTTCATGTACTTACCTGTTTCACGTACTTAGACTGAGAAAATGTTGGGTGTAATCAGTTGGGAGGAAAATAGCCTGGTTTCCATTTACAGTCATCGACAAAGCGATTTTAATCAGGTAGGGGTAGGGTGTGTGTAAGCAATCTTGTTTGCTCGAATTTCTATACATAGTGCCTATCTTTTCCTGTACAATAAATAAAAAAGATTAAAGAATACTTAAACATGAAGTGTAAAATTATTTAAAACATTCGTTATTTTTTAATGTTAAAAAAGGCAAATATTCAAAAGGCAAGCATTTTTCCAAATTCTCAACAGTGAGCTGTGACAAAGAATGTGGAAATGTGTGAAAAACGTCAGCTGACCAAAAAAATGAAAAAAAAAAAGCAGAGTTAATGTTATGAATGTCAGGAAAATCACTGAGAACCAATCTGAAAACACTCTTATGCCACTGTATAAATCCTAGGAGCTCCTCATCAAGTTTGTTATATCAACAGTAGTTAGTCTGGAGGGTCTGATGTTGGTACTTGCATGTGAATAGTCAGGGAAGTGGACTTGTCAAAATCACCTCTTACATTTAACAGCCTTCATTCTGAAGAAATTTTCAGATACAGAAATTAAAATAGTAGTTTGTTTCTCATATGGAAAAAGTAGATCCTCTCATCTGTAGTCTAGTCTCAACAAGAGTGGATTGGGCCCTGAAACTTGCTCAACTACCCTGAATTCAGTCAAGGGAGGACCTACTTAGACAACCAAGGCAAAGTGGCCTCCTGCGGTTGTTTGCAGGGTGTATAATTCAGATTTCAGGCCTGTAGGTTAGGCTGCAGGCAGTTTATTTCCTGGGGTGTTCATTACATGCTACAGTGAGCCTTACTGTGCTGAGCCTACTCTTTGCTTTTATTATCTTGGGAGTCATAAAATGTTTATATGAAATTCTTGTTTTCCTCTACATCCTAATTCACGGCTCTGGGTGAAAGACTGAGCTCTGAGACTGCTTGTTTCTTTAAAGCTGGCAAATAACCCTTTGTCAGACTGAGGTCATGGTAGAGTCGTGATCTGCTTCTTCAGCAAGGAGATGGACGTTCCTCCTCTGCCTGAGACCAGTCAGCTCTCAGAACCGGTGCGTTTAGCATCAAACAGTCACAGCACTGAAAACACTGAAGTAGACAGCTTTACCTACTTGTATGACTTTGAGTATCAGGAATGCGTTATCCAAGTTACACGTGCAGATTATGGGTATTCCAGAAGTTCTTGTTACAAAAAATTCAAGAAGGTTACTCTCCCTCTAGGTGTATTATTCAGTACTTACTGGCTAGCGAAATTTCTCTTCCTTGTTATGCCCATTTTTTCTGTATGCTATGCAAGGCAGATCTTGCGTTAAGGTATCAAGATGACCTCTTGACAATTTGAAACTGCATCTTCTAGTGTTAATGTGCATCTCTATCAACCACTTCAGATTCAGAAGTAAATTTTATGTACAGAAATACAGCCCCTGGTTCAGTGAAGTAGAACACGGTTGCCATGCTCCTCAGTCTTTCCCTTAATATCCAGTAGCTGTTCCTGTCAAAGACCGTGTTGTCCTTTGGTTTATCCTTGTAATTGTCATTAGCCATCCACTTTAAGGACTGTGAAATGTTTCATGTGGAGGTACAGCTTTTTGTTACATTATTTCAAATTAACTATATACTGGCCTATTTTTGATGCTGCTTTTTAGTTGATCACAATGTGAATTATGATTAATGTTCCCTCTTGAAATACAACTCGTCATTCTCTAATTTCATGCTGTAAGACAATAATAAATCAACATCCACACCAGATAAATTCATCAGACAGTAGCCAGTAGCAGAGCTCTTAAAGAAAATGGCAAGCACATAATGAAGGTTCCCTGGAATAGTCTTGCTTTGGCAATTTGTAGCTCCCTTAGCTTTGAAAATCCACAGGGGGAAAAAAAAAGTGATCTTGAACAATAAAGATTCCTTTTTCTTGAAAGAGAAAACCAAAACAAATCTTACTAGATCATCTAATTTGTCTGAGCAATGTTAGCTCTTCAACTGAACACTCATTGACTCTATTCAGTGCATGAAATTACTTGGTTTTGAAGCGTTGCTTAAATGCATATCCAAGACAATTCTGGCATGATTATGTAGAGCTCCAAAGAAACTTTTTCAAATATCTTAGTTTTCATTTGCATGTTCTCTCAAGCTTGCTAATCTTTGTTCAAATGTTAATAAATTAATTTCAGATTGTCTAGCATGATTTAACAACTGGTGTGAAAATCTTTTTTCATCATTGTCAGGGAAGCTAAATGTAATTTTTTTCCGTGACAGAGTAAACGAAGTGTAGCCCTTTTCCACTGTTTATAGTTAAATAAAACACAGTGGCAAGTAAACAAGTTGCACTGTAAGTGAATTTATAACTGTCCTTTAGGATGAGGCAGTGATTTCCTCCTTACCCCTGTCCTGGCTCAGTTTTCTACCAGGTTAATGAAATAAATCGGTTCATGAAAGTGTTAAGTGAGTGACAGAGCTGAGTTGGAAGACAAATAGGCTGTGTACCATATTTTGTGTTACTCCTCCTTAGCTGCTTTTTTTTTTTTCACCTCCCCCCCCCCCCCCCCCCCCCCCGTTTTGCTCAGCATTGGGACGGAGTTTTTTGTGGAGCTTTCCAAATCAACAAAAACATGATGGTGCTAGCTAGCTACATACACCAAGAATCATCTGTTAATTTCTTGGAGCAAACAGTAATGCAAGGCATTTGAAATAATAAAAATGATAGGTACCACATAAATTACATCAGATCTGAAAGGTGGAATGTGAAAACCTCTGACTGTGTTAAACTGCACAGAGTTCTGAGTTTCACATTAAATAGCAGAAACGTGCCAGGATATCTCATTTCTAGTTAATTTATATTACTGCCAAAAATTGGATGCTAATTAAAAAAAAAAAATTAAAGCTGTTGCATTCAATTGTTGAAAATAATCCTTCTAATATAAAATATGCTAACAAAATTATAATTTTATGCTTAAGAATTGACAGGCTTACTGAGTGGAAAATATAAACGTCACATCAGGAAAGAAAAGGAAGCAGCTCTGACAATTCTGATTTAAAAAAAAATAATATTTTTTTTAAAAAAGCAGACTTCTAATAGAATTGTTGTATGTGGTTTTATGGTGCTAAGTCTTAAAAGGTCAAAATGAAGATAATGTTTCTGGTATAGAGATACTGTTTACACTCATACAGGGAAAGCTTTAGGGCCTGAAAAACAACGTTAGTGGCTTGCAAGTCAGAAATTAGTAAAACATACATGTAAAAGTTGATTTAAATCATGTATTTATTACGTCCCCACTGACCTTGGATGTCGTCTTTGTCTGTTCTGGATAAATGTGCTGTTTCTTCCTCCTTGATCTGCCATCCACACAGACTGAGTTTTTTGTTTTAACAGTCATTTGTTTCAGTCTTGACTAATGAAGGGCGGGTCAAGAATGCTTTCTAGTGTCTCAGCATCAAAATACTCCTGATTTCACTGCATGATTCTACTGTCGCGTTTGGAGGCGGTGCCAGTGTGAAATAATTGTTTTGGGGAGAGAGTTTTTGCACATTTTAACTACTTGAAGATTAGAAATTCCAAGATTTCCTCTCTCCCCTTCTAAATTTTATGTCTGGAAAATAGCACCGAGTAAAGCAGTGGAGATCAGAACAATGTAAGTGTGCAAAGTAGCTAAAGGGAGAGTGGGGAGGGAAGGACTGGATAATAATGTGGGAAAAATTGGTGAAAATGAGCATGTTGAATCTGCAAAAGATCAGCTGTCTATCATTTATTTCTGCAAACAGCATATCCACAACGTATATTGCAGCCATCAATGATGATTTTGTCAAGATGAAGCCATCTTTCCATAATAATTACTACTTTTAAATATTCTGTATCAGTGCTTTAAGGATGAGCACTTTTCTAGATCCTATATTGGGCGTAAGGATGATTCTGCTGAGACTGCAGTTACAGCTTAATTGCAATTTACTAAAGCAGCTTGCTGTAGTTGAGAGTAAGATTATTCACCCTTTCAATGAAAATTGTCTTAAATTCCTGTGTATTACTGCGTTACTGGAGTGTATTCCATGTGCTTCCAGTACTAGTAGACAAGTTCTTAGTGGGTTTGTATGATATATAGGATAATTCTTTACCTCTTCCAGGAGGAGAGAGAAAATGCATCATTTAAGTTGCAAATGCCTAATATCATTGTCAACTAATGGTATTGTCCTTTGGGCAAAGTGGTACGTAGGAGTTTTCAGTGATGGGTAAGAGAATGCTCTTACGTCTGAGTCTGTTTTTACATGCTGTGAAATTTCCAAACACAGTGCTACCTCAGTTTTGTTAAGAATCAAGGTAAGAAGGCTGAACACTAATAAGATTTGTATTCATACTGGTTTCATTTAGGGGCAGCAGTGCCTCTATAGCTTACTGGTTTAAGTTATCGCCTGTGTACTGGATTTCTGTGGCAATTTCTTCTCTTGAGAATTTAAATGAGCATTATTTGTCACAAAATGAGTTCTCACTGTACTGCTTTTTGCTTTTCATCCAGGTTTCTGGGGCAGATTTTGCTGCTGATTTCATTTGTTAGCTTGTAAGTGTCAGTAGTCCCTAGACTCTAGTCTAATTCTCTCATCCAAACATGTCTCTCTTCAGCTCTTTTTAGAATGAGAAGGGCAGAGTGGTGTACTGAAACTAGTCAAAAGCATTGGTAACATAAACTTTACAGATGACTGAGGCCATGTTTGGCTGCTCCTTCTACCTTCTTCAATCAATTCTTACACTTGAAAGAATCAAGTGAAATTGTACATTGAATGAAAAAACAATAAGCATTCATTTGGCAATATTTACGTGGAAAAACAAGCATGTACATGCCATAGATATTCAGTGAAGTGATGGTGATTTGCGATGGCTGTACTACATAGTACTATGGGATTGTTTGTTGTCTTGAAGATGTCGAGTGGACAAGGATTTGCAAATGAAAAAAGATTCTGACAGTCAAGATAAATGAGAAAATCACACGACATGATTTCATTTTGTGTACTAAAGAAAGCATGGCTGTCTTGTACGGGAATAGTGTGTGGGATTGTATGTGTATCAAATAGAGCCATGAGTGATGTTGCAGGAATAGTTCTTAACTCTGTGATTGTACGAAAGCAAGAAAATTATCTTTCTCTTCAGTTGTACTAAATGTCAAGTGCTTTTAGTACGAGGCAAATACAGTGTGTGTGGGGGAAGCACCCAGTTCCTTGAGTCAGAGGTAAGGACACCAGTAGATGAGGAGAGAGATGGTACGGGGTTCTGGCAGGTTTATTTCAGAAGGAAGCAAAATATTACGTTTTTAAATTTCTCTGATTGGAGAAATGGGTTGATAGGAACCTCATGAAGTTCAAAAAGTGTGAAGTCCTGCATCTGGAGAGGATCAGCCTCAGACACCCACCCAGCTGGAAAGCAGGTTGGTTGAAAAGGAGCTGAGCATCCTGATATACATGTACACCAAGTTGACCATGAACTAGCAGTGTGCCCTTGTCACAAAGAAGACTAATGGTATCCAGGGCTGCTTTAGGCAAAGTGCTACTGGACTGCCATGAACAGTACCACTGAAGGACCATGGAAATGGTGAAGGGACTGGAACATCTCTCATGTGAGGAGAGGCTGAGAGAGCGGGGACTGTTCAGCCTGGAGAAGTGGAGGCTCAGGGGGGATCTCATCAATGTGCATTCATACCTGAAAGGAGGGTGCAAAGAGGATGGAGCCAGGCTCTGTGCAGTGGTGCTCAGTGACAGAACAAGAGCCAGAGGGCACAAACTGGTGCACAGGAGGTGCTGTCTGAACGTCAGGAAACACTACAGTGTGAGTCACCGAGCACTGACACAAGTTGCCCAGAGCGGTTGTGGAGGCCCGTGGAGACATTCAGAAGTCTCCTGGTCCTGGTCCTGGGCAAGTGATTCCGCTTGAGCAGGGGCTTGGACCAGATGATCTCCAGAGGTCCCTTCCACCCTCAGCTACTCAGAGATTCTATGATAAAGTAAAAGAATGCTGGAGGTGAATATTAAGTGAAGCATTCCACACCTCTTCATAAATACTGTATAAAAGCAATTAGCTGACTTAAAAAAAATTACTCATATGGAGTTGTTTTTAATTCTGAACAGCATTCTTGAACCTCAGAGTATCTTCCAAAGAATAAAATACCATATGCATGCTAGTTTAATGAAGGAATTAAAATATGGCTAAGATGTATTAATTTGGAGAGAGACCAGATGTTTTTGTTCATTCGCTCATCAGAAACTTGGTATGTGTGCAGTAATGCTTTGTGTTAACTGGCAGGAACTAATTGCGTGTACAACTTACTATTTATAAAGCCGTCAGACCAGTCATTGTGGTAGAAGCTTTAATGTCCTTAAAATGTCTTTCATTCCTCCCATTTTCTGCTATGGAATTTACAGTACACAGTTATGTCTATCTGATGTTTTGGGGAGATACTTCTGTGGAACTGGGGCAGAATTCTTCATGTGCTCTGAATGCAGACGTCATTCATCTCATGAGGATTTCAACTCAATTATATTGTGTTAGTTAAAAAAAAATACTTTTCTTCTTGTCTTCACAATATGCAGTAGGAGAAGCAACTGCTCCTCTAATATAAGACATTACTGTTATTCACCAGCATTGTTTGAGAATGTGCAGACTCCATTAGCGTTACATTGCAGAAGAATGTCAGCTGAAGGCACAGGCTACAGAGAGACAACTCGCCAGGGGTCTCGCCAACTGGATCAGATTTGCTGTCAAATTTATGAATGTGCAGAAATTACGCTGTCCTTGGTAGACTTCAAATGCATCCTAAGTCATACAATTTACCTACTTTCAGCTAGTTTGGCCCTTCATGAAAGTTCATATGAGTGCTCATAAGAGGATATAACTAATGGCTTCTGATGGCAATGCTGCATTTTAATCCATCAATACAGTTCCTTATATGCAGTCCCTTTAAAGCTCCTTAGTTTCTTGAATAGTTGTCTTTTTATCACAACGGTTGTCTTTGTATTGCAACAAGATATTCAGTGCATTCATTTAGTTTTTGTGTTTTTCTTTTGCACCACAGGTGTTGGATTGGATTGAAAACCATGGAGAAGCCTTTCTTAGCAAACATACCGGAGTGGGGAAATCCCTTCATCGAGCTAGGGCATTGCAGAAACGCCACGAAGACTTTGAAGAGGTCGCACAGGTAAAAAATAAAAAAAAATGAGACTTGCAGTACTGTATGCTTGCCATTGAAATATATGAAAACCTTTTGCTCTGGAACTGAAGGGCTAGACAGAGAGCTCTACTACTACTACCAAAAAAAATCCATTCCAAGAATGGCCTATTTTGTTTCTATCACAAGCTTTTATTCATTTACCTTCTGCACTCCAGCTTCAGTAAGAAAAAAAATAAAAAATCCACAGTGTTACAGAGAGTGGGAGCCTTGAAGCCTGAAAGAACTGCTATTATTCTTTTATTTTCTTTATTTTCACTTAGTTGTTTGAAAGCATTCCTTAAAAAATAAAAGGGATAAAATGAAAATCAGGCTTCTAAGAAACCAGGTACGCCAGAAAACCCCTTTAGGTTATTTGCTTTGAATGCAGTTGAGTTTGTATATGCCCTCTTGTTTTGAATGACTAATACCAGTGTTTTTTCTGTGGGAAGACTCTAGTTTTAGCTTTTAGTGGAACTGATGATATAACTTCAAAACACACTTTTCTGTAGCACTTAAAAAAAAAAAAAAATCAAGCTGAATGAAGTAGAGGCTCCAAGAAATTCAGGGAGCACAGCAAGGAGGTTGGTTTGAGTAGCAGCCTAGAAAAGGGATGTGAGGTTAGTAAAACCCATCTACAAGAAGCTGAAGGCTTGAATCCTCCCCATTAGTAACACATGGTGTCTATTCAAAATTAACAGTTAGTGATAGTAAACATCTAATGTTCAAGAAGAATCTCATTAAGGTGGGGTCCTTCACTCAAAACAGAAGGTGAATTATAAAATTCTGAAGTGACATGCAGTAGCTTAGCAGTGACACCTGGTATGGTAGATGCATGGGAGGTGTGTTTATAGTTTGCCTGTTTCATTTGCCTGTGTTTATAGTTTGCCTGTTTTATTACTAAAAACAAATTGTAAATATGGTCTTAGAGCAGTCCAGTGGCAGCTATAATTGGAATTGTATCACAAAGCTTCATTAATATTGATTTTCTATTAACTTTTGCTAAATAATAAGCTTTGTTAGTTTTATACATTCACATGCTGGATTTTCCATATGCATGCCTAATACTTCATTTTAAGTAAAATCTGTAATATTTTCCATAGAGACATACTTATTTTTCTGGGTCAGACAAGCAAGAATCTATTTGTGTAAGACACTTCAGAAAACCCAAATGATCTCATACTTAATACTGTGTTATTTGAGCAAAGAAGAATAAAATGTTTGAGTAACCAAAGGGGATGAAGTGTGTAGAACTATTTAGTGGGATGTAAACTGATGGAAAAAAAAAAAAAAAAAAAAAGGAAAGAAAAGCATCTTGTTAATTTGCATTTTTATTTAAGCTAGAAAGAAGTTATACAGCAAATACTTAGCAAAAGCTTCCTAAAACTGAATGCTACTAGAGTTTAAAATGATCTCTTTAGGGGATGGGTGGAATTTCTATTTTTGGCGACACTGAAAACTAGACTGGTCAGAGGGCTTAAATATACTACGGGGAACCATCCTCTGCTGACAGAAGGGTGGATGAAATGATCTAATAAGTAAATCTTTTTTTTTTTTTTTCTAACTTTTTCAATTTATAGTGACTGCCAAGAGAGGCACACCCTCTGAATTATTTCTCTTACTTGTGGATATAAGCAGGCTGTAAAAGACATCTTTGCTGTTGGTATTATAAGAAAGATTATGTTCAAGTATAAGAAAGCAAGCAATCTGAAGTCCCTGTTACTAACTTTCAGTTAATTTATTCTCTACCTACATTTCTGGTTGGTCCAGGTACTTCATTTATTTGTTTCTTAATAGGACCCTAGGCATCATCGGAGATTTTCAGTCAGCTCTAGTCAGAAGTTGAGAGGAAGCAGTGTCAAGTGATCTGCCAGCGGCCCAGCAAAATTTTATAAAATGCAGCAAGACAATAGTAATCCTGAAATGTTCCTGGTCGAAGACTAACTCCAGATTAGAGCTATTTTTCTTTTTTTCTTCCCTTCTGCTTCCTCCCTCATTTCTTTTTTTGTTTTGTTTTGTTTTTTAATATGAATGAGATGCCAATTCTTCAGCAGCATTCAAAGAGATGTTAAAATAAGCTGCCTATAGAATAGAAAAGATGTTCCAGAGTCAATGGACTGTAGGCTTACAAATTATTCAGTTTAAAATTCATGTGAAAGGAAGGCTTGTCTCTATTTTTGCACTTTTTGGTACCACCACAGAAACATTACATAGTCAAAACTCATCTGACTGGAAATCCTCCCCAGATTCTCATGTGTCAACATTCATGCTACACATGCACACTTTGACTTGTACCCACTGTAGGAAAACTTGTTTTGCTCTTCTCACATGTAGCCTGCCCTATCCACTTTCTACTTAGCATTTCTCCACCTCCCATCCCACTTCCCATGACCACCTTCATATCCATGAGACTATTTAGTCAGTGCCAGGAGTCCAGCTTTTGACTTAACCAGTTCACGTATGGGCACAGATTCGCAGCTTAGAGCACTGGATGCAGATCAGTAGTGCAGTTGTACTTCCCCGTGCATTTCAGCATGAGATTTGAAGTCAGCTTCTCTTCTTTCAACTATGATTGATGCCTGCTTTTTCACATTCAAAACCCATGAAAATGTTATGGCAAGAATTAATCAGTGTGACATTTTTCCACAGCTAAGTTCTCTATCTGTAGACTGCATTTGAGTTAAGAGCTCAGTCTGCTTGGTGCAAGAGATGCACAAAAATGACACTTCCTTATTCGAATACACCTAGAAGTTTCATACTGGCACCAGTACCACCTCCTTTAAGGATGGAAGAAAGCTTCTCTACGTGAATTGATTCTCACTTTACTGTACCCATGAATGTCTGTAATGCATCAAACTGAAGGTCTATGTCTTGTGGCCATCACCTGATTAAAAAAAAAAAAAAAAGTTATCTTTACTCTCCCAATTGTTTTGGTCTATTTGATGTCTGGAACTGAAGGATGCATCAGAACCAGTGTTTAGTCATTGATGGACTTCTCTTCCCTTAACTGGGCTAGCTGCTTCTTGAACCAATTTATGCTTCTGGAATGTATGCCAGTCCCTGTGCCAATGAGTTATGCAATTTAATTGCTCCTTAGATGAAAAGTACTTCTGCTTTCTCATTTTAAGTGTGTTGTCTGATGCTTAAATGTGATAGCATCCACTGCATTTAATGAGTAATCTATTTTAATTTTCTCTACCTTTAATGCTTTGTATACCTCTGTTAATCTCCCTCTGTCCATAATACGTCTCTCTCCCTCCCCTCCACAGTGCACTAGACTCCACACACTCCTGTTGTATTTATTGTTGTCAGTACTCATTTATGCATTAATCTCTTAAATTTAATTTTGACTTTTCAGTGCTCTATCACTTCCTATCCTTTCTAAAAATATCAGGCTTGTTTTTTTTCTGGAGAATATGCAGAGAAAGACTTCTCAACAGGAAGACTAGGAAAGCTATAGGATACATCATTTGGGAAAGGGAGGGGTCTCCGCTATTGGATTTTTGCAGTATTTTAGAAAATAATGCTTATTAAAGATTTGAGTATAGTTGATTGTGCCCTGGGGCACTGAGGGATGGACTAAAGGACCTAAAGTTCTTACCAGGTAGATTCTTTTCCTCTGGGATTTGGCGAGGGCGTACTAGTGGAGAAATTATGAGGAAATGTTAATTGGTTTCCAACCTCTGTGTTGAATGTGTCACAGTAAAGGCTCCTTTGTCAGGTTAGGAAAGGGGCATAAGCAGATTTGAAGGAGAGCTCCTGCCCTTGCTGCCTAACCTTGTAACTGGCAGCTGCCCCTTGCTACCAACACTTCCAAAATCTTCAGTGTTCTGCTTTTTCCTCCAAGCTTTGTTTAGAAGTAAGCACAGAGCTGGCAGCAGCATGAGCTAGGAGAGCACTCGTATTTGCTATGGTTTCTATTCTGGATGGCAGTTACTATCTCCCAAGATAAATATTTATATTGTATTGCAGCTCTACTTGGAAGAGGACTTTTAGCGATAAGGCATGCGTCTGCTGTTACGGCTTGAGATTTGCAACCTGCTTTGAAAGCAGCCTCTAGGTTGGGTTCATTTTGAAGCGCAGGTAGCTCACCATCTAGCTTACAGGAAGAGAAATTTGCTGTGCCTGGGCCTGTTACGTGGAAGATCCTCCTGGAATTCATAAACAACACTTCATGTGCGAGATCAAGTTTTCATTAAAATGGGAAACTTTTGTTTTAGCCATCTGTAGCTGGGTGTGGCTCTTGGGGCTGATGAAGTATTTGTTGTTGAGGAGTGCCTTGAGGATCTTCAGCCTTGCCCCTGGAACATGTGTAGTCTGTGACTGGGGAGAGCAAAGCAGCAGAGCACAGATCAGAGCCCGTTCTGGGCCAGCACGGCCTGAGCTGCAGCTCTGGAGTGCTGAGTAATACGCTCCGCTCTGAAAAGGGTGGGTTTGTCTACGTCTCTGCAGGCTTTCCCAGGGAAAGTGTGGAGGAGTTCTCTGCCTCTCGGTGCAATTAAAAAAGCTGAAGGTTAAGGAAGGACTGAGGTGCACATAGTCAAAATCCAGGAGCAGCATGGGTTGAATTCCTTGCATAGATACCATAAATGAAGGGGGAACTCCCCCCAAATATGCAAAGGCTGCACTGAGTCGTGCAATCCATCCTGGGCTTGCTTTATGCAATTTGCTTGAGACCCTGGAGGAGAACTCTCATTTTCTGCCTCTTAGTTGAGTTGAAGGGCCAGGTTTGGATTTAAATTTTCTGAATATCATAATATTAATTAGAGGTGTGATACAATATTTATGGCAAAGAAAAACATTTACATAAGCTTAATTTATCCTTGCAAGCAAATTGAGTTGCGAGAAAATGGTGAGGGAGGCGAGAAAAGAAAAGGTTCAGTTTATACTGTCAACGTGTTTTTACATACTCTGTAGAACAGCCTTGTCAGGAGACCTCATGCGGTGACATCAGCAAAGCCTCTTTACTGTACATTTGACTTTGATTTTATATTCACCAAAGTTTACCATCCTACTGTGCTTTCTTGATGAGTCCATTCTGCGAACCATTCTAATTCATGCATGAAAACCCAAGGTTAGGCTCAGAACAGAGCGTGCCCAAATTATAGCACGTATGGAAAAATTCCTGTTTTGAGTTAATGAGAATCATAAAGATGCAGGCTGCAAGTGCTAAGCTTTAAGAGTTGTTACATCTCTCTCTCTCTCTTCTCTGGACCACAGCACGCTCAGCACATCAGATAGCAGGTTTCTCCCATTCTGTTTCTGCTGTGACTGACTGATCAGCTTTAGTTAATCCTATGACACATTGGGACAATATTCCTCTCCAACACTCAGCCATAGACTACTTCTAAATCTTATTTTGTTGTTGCTGCTTTCACAAATGGTGACCCAGCTGACATGAATTTTGGATACCTCATTTCTGTAAGGATGAAGATAATTTTTTCTGTTTCTGTGCCCGGTCACTTTCCACCTTTCTGCTGGATGTATCAATTTGATGCCAAGTGTCTCTGTCAGCAGCTAGGACTTTCTCACCTTTGATAATACACTTTTGAAAAATCTCCTTGTCATTACTGTTGCGATTTTTTCCACCATGGGAACAGGCCAGTTTACAAGTTATTAGACATTTAGATTGATATTTATTCTTGCTGTGAATGTAAAATACTAATACCAAAGAAGAATAAGTAGTTTTCTAAGGTATGGCTCAAGGAGACTTTTGAATGGACATAAACAAGAAATTAATTCAACAGTTAAATGAAAAAGTATCTAGAAATACAATAAAATCTTTAGTAAGTTCATGTTCTACTGCCTTAAAAAATAAGAAAGAAAAATACATTCCAAGGGTCTTCTTGTTGTTTGACTTAATCCTGTGACACTAACTTGTTTCTTTGCAGAACACATATACCAACGCAGATAAACTTCTAGAAGCAGCCGAGCAGCTTGCTCAGACGGGAGAGTGTGATCCAGAGGAAATCTATCAAGCTGCCCATCAGCTCGAAGACAGGATACAGGATTTTGTTAGGCGTGTGGAGCAACGCAAGATCCTGCTGGACATGTCTGTGTCCTTTCACACTCACGTTAAAGAGGTAAAACTGCTGATAAGTCACAGTCCTATCTTTAAGACTTAGACTCGTTATTGTCTGACGTTACTTTCATTGGTAAACCTTTGTCATATGAAGTAATGAACCCCCTATTGCACAGTGAGTTCCGGGTTGCTTTTTTGGTGTGGTTCTTTATTATTTTTGTTATTATCATTACTGTTTTCCATAAGCAGCTTTCACCTTCTTTTTTGTGCAGGTGTACTTGCTTGTTCAGTCAAGGGGAAAGGGTCAGGTCAGGGGACCGATACAGCTGAAGGTTAGCGTTGCTGTGCACTTGTGGTTTTTTATCCAGCAACTGAGTTGTCAGGCACGTGGTTAGATGGACACAGTTCAGTTTAGTTCAGAAGTGAATGGCTAGTTAAGGCAATCCTGCTGATCAGAGAGACTTTTTTTTTTCAGTTTTAGACAAAGCATCTTACTCATTTACATTGACAGTTCTTCTCAACCTAAAGAGTTCATTTGATATTAACAATGGTTTGTCTCATGTTTTAGTCTCCTGCAAAGGTTCTGTTACCTTTGATGCCAGACGTTACATAATGAGTTGGTAAGTTAGCATTCAGCAGCAAACCTGTTTCAAATAAATAAATGAAACCATTCAGATAAGTGGTGTAAAAGTTACTGTAGTTCCATAGTGAGCTGAGGAACTGATAAACGAGGAAAAAAATACATCAGGCAAAGACACTTAATTTTTAGCCAGATGAGTTTTTCTCATCTCATTCAGGGACACAGACCATATGTATTTACAAGCTCATGGGGACGGTAGAATAAGCTAGAGCTAAAATAAAGGCTTCAGTAAGGGTTTTTGGTTATAGGCTGTGGCAAATCTTGACAACTGTGGATTTGTTTTCTGTTAGGTTAAATCTTTTTGCAACTTAAATTAGGTGAAAATATGAAAGGCTTGTGGATCATTACATGTCAATTTATATGTATTTCTCCCCTTCGCCCTACGTAAAGAAATGGTCTGTTCAGTAGGAAAGTGTGGTGTTCAAAGGATTTTCTTAAGCAAAACCTTGTAGAGGATCAGAGCGGGAGGTTTTTGTATGTGAATCATCTGCTTTCCACTTGAAACAAATGCACAAGGCAGTTGCTCTTTAAAGAAGGTTGGGATTGTATTACATTTTAGCTTTAGATATGAGGACATAGCTCCCCCATCAGTTTTCTGATAGATGCTTTCTCGATAATACTTTCCCAGGACCCTGCTTGTTTAAAAAAAACATAAATGCTGAATCTTAAACTGTTCTTCTGAAACTACTCTAATGAACTTTTTGCTTTATTTTTCTTGAGCACTTAGTGCTGTTCTGTTACCTGTTATGAAGCACAGGAGCAACCAGCTGCTGTGAGCCATGCTTGGTGTTTCTGTAGATGTCTTCATTACCTGTTTTTCTGAGCATCAAGAAGAGCAGCTTAAATGATATTTAAATGGACACAGTTGATTGTAGTGATGAAAGATTAAGACTATAAAAGGAGTTGCGAGGAAGGTCCTTAAAAAAAAAAATCATACTGGACTGTGAGTCACTGTTGAGAAATTCTGGGAGGCTGATCCAGATGTGCTGGCGTGTTGCCACTGCTCCCCTAGATAATAATGTTTTACTGAAAAAAGATACTCTGCATCTTGATTTATTTCTCCTTAAAAATGGATGTTATTGTGACCCTGTAAGTGCACACAGCTGTTACTATGGCAGCCTCTTTGCAGCCTGGACTTTGAGAAAAGGCACTGTAGTTGATGTCTAAATGTTTGCTTATTTGTTTATTTTTTTATTTATAGTTGTGTGGCTGACCTCTATACTTAATAAAGCAGGGAAAATTAAAAAGAGTGTTTATTTACGTAAGCAAGACTATCTTACTTATTTGCATACTACTTAAAAATACAGAGGACAGCAAGTCTGGCAGTTCACGTTTAGTAGACGAGCCCTTTGGTTAATGTGCAGAGAAACAGCCAGCTCAGAGATGTCCTGTGCTTTCTGTATTCTGTTTTGTTTTCAAGAGCACGTTGTTTGTTATCAAACACGCATGTGGAGTGCTGAGAAGGCATCGCAAAGCAGATGGAAGATAAAAATGCCCTAAACCTGAAAGTTATCCATGCTTTGTTGGCAGGAGAATTGCATTTCTCCCACAGGATGTGGGAAGTCGCTGCATAAATTAGTGCATACCTGTAAGAATGTAACCTTTCTGCTGGATAGCTGAGTTATGAAATTAATGCGTGTGCTTAACTGGCAAAGGGAGGAGTTCTCGTAGCAGGATGAGATGCTGTTTGTTGAACTGAACAGAGGCATTGCAGTTGCTTTAAAAATAAAAAAAAATGTTTCGCTCTTCAAGTATTCAGGGTGAATTTTGTGCCATGTGAGTGTTGTCTTTGTGTTTTCCTCAACTACAAAATGGGCACGAAGAATAAAAACCCTGTTCGTGTGTGACAGCTTGGACAGAGCCGCAAAGCCAACAAAAGCTGGTACTCAGAGCTGTTGGCTGTTTTAGAGGCTTTGAAGTCCCGCTCCAAAAGACATCCAATATCTTGACTGTTGAAGTGGGATGTTTTGTTGTATTTTATTCTTTTCCCCGGAAATACTTCACACTGAATGAATGTTCCTCATCTGGATAAGAGCATTCCAGTACTCCTCCCCCCCCGTGCCCCGTTTCTTTGTGTAACCTTTATCCTTTACGCAGAATTTGCCTGCAACTTTTCCCAGTTTCCCTGGGAAGCATCAGCCCTGCTGTGTCTGCTCCGTTCTGTTGCTCTGTTCTCACTTATTAAACCAGTTTCTGCTTTCAGAAGCAGCCCCGTTGCTACAAATGCAATAGATCCATTTGACACATCCTAGAAGTAACAGACGTTTGCTATACCTTTGCACAAAGCAGCTGTGTAATCTGTGCACAGCAGCATGTTTTGATGCACTTTGGAAGTGCTGGCTCTGTTTAACGTTTCCAGAAGTTCTGTGGCCGGGTTATTACAAGCTGGTAAAGTTCCCTGTGGCTTAGAAACATCAGAAAACAGTGTGGAAGTTCTCAGACGCCTCGTGAACAAACCTCAGTAGGCCACACATCTCTCAATGGGACAAAAAAGGATGTATTCAAGGAAGGCAGAAATGAGATGTTAAGTAATGCTCTCACCATTACCCATTTTGCTTATTGGTGATCCAAGCAAATCTGTTATTTCTTGTATGTACATCGATTCCATTCTGCTATGCTATTTTTAGATTTAAGTTTGTAAAATTGTGAGTACTGACTCTTAGTTCCCATTCAAACAGTGAGAAATTTCAGTCTAAGCCAAATTTTTCAGGAAGTGAAGCGCTGAAGTTAAAGATGTCCACTGGTGAGCTTTAGAAGTGTGGGGGACCAAAAATATCCCCATCAGAGTCATTGCATTGAACGGACTGTGCCCAGGTTCCCAGCCTGGGGATGGATAAAACACAGCTGATCACCCAAAACTGTTCACCGTTGCTAGACAGCGAATCTCTTCTGGCCTTTGCCACTTTGGTGTTTAATAATAGGGGGAAGGACATGGTCAAATGAGATGTTGTGGGAGACAAATCCCACAGGTAGAAGATACATTCCTAAATAAATGGTTACCATAAAAGCTTGTGTGCAAAACATAAGAGCAAAAGCCACAGTAGTCTTTGTTGTGAAATCTGCCACCAGGTAGAGTTGAACAGAATTTTGGTGTGAATTGAAATTGTTCCATGCTCGCTCTCTCTCTCTCTCTCTCTCTCTCTCTCAGCTCCCTCAACATCTATGAGTGGGAAGACTGAAATTACGGCCAAACCAGGTGTTTGTAGTAGTGCCAAAGCAGAGCAACAGATATTTTCCTAACTAGAGTGAAGTGTGGGAATATAGATAAGGGCTGAATGCTCATGGAAGAAAATGATCTCTTAAGAGCCTGTTGACTTTTGCATATAACCTTTGTGTATGTTTTGACAAGTTGATTATAAAATAGCTCACAGCACTTTTTATGTATACACAATATGTTTAATAGTGTTAGAAGAAGATTTATCTTTTCTTTTTTTTTTTTTTTTCATCTTACTCAAACTAAACTTTACACCAGAATATACTGGGGCTGGAACAAAGACAAGGGAAGTGGAGTTGGCAGAGATTTCAAATACAGAAAGCCATGGTTCCTGAACAAAACGGGTAAAACAGTAGTCAGTGCAAGCTGCTGAAGGAAGGTGACATCATTTTGAAGCTGCCAATGCATGGGAAAGCTGAGGAGGCCTTGCTCTGATCGTAGTGCTGCTGACCGACTCACATCAGGCTATGGAGTGTGTGCACTTGATTCAAAAAAGCACAGTGATATGGTCTCACTTTCTCTTGACTCGATGCCAGAATTCTGTGATTCTGTGATTTTGTGTGATTCTGTGATCAGAAATACGCTCTCCTTTGCATTATCCAGCACAGAAGGATGCCTGCCTGCACGGGGTTTCATACATTTCATCCCGGGGCGCACCTTGGGGTGACAGACCTGCTGTTCTGTCACTCCCGAGGAATTGGTTCTTCTGTGTTGGTGGTCTACAGCTTAAATTTGGGTGTCATAGGAAAGCTTCTCTCTCCTGTGCTAGGAACTGGAGCGTTCCCTTCCCAGGCAGCTGGTCTGGCAAAATACGGGAAGTGCAGCCTCTGATGGCTATGCTGATATGCTGGTATTCTTGGATTTTAGAGTTGAGCAGGACAATTTCTAAATCTGAAATAAGAGAGAAACATTCAGCAGCAGTACATTAGAGTGTATTACGCTTTATTGGCTTGATGGGATCCAGCACAAATCGCCTCTCTCAAGTTTTTCAATGCTGATTGCTACTTTGGCTTGAAAGAAATGGCCCAAGTTTATGGGTTGCAGTCCAGGTGTTATTGAAATAGTACTAAGAGCTTTGGAAAAGTGAAGCAGAAATAGACCTCTAAAGCTATGGTGTGGGCTTTTTTATACTCATTCAGTTAAGTAATGGGACAACTGGTGACAGGATGCTGGTAGTTAATGTGATTTTAGGGAGATGTAAGAAACTTGGTGATGCTTCAAGGATGAACTTATTCTGAATTGGAATATATATATATTAAAGTATATATATATGATTATAACTGTAGAACAGATGGGGATCTTTGAAGCTTTTAAATATAATTAAATCTAATTTTCAAGAAATATCTGTGTATTCAGTATCTTAAGTGTCACAGAAAGGTCCTTGGAAGACAGCCTACCGAGGCTTTAACATCTCAACTTTTTTTGTTCTTAAGATGCAATTTTTGCCAACTGGATGTCCTGAAGGCCAAAGCTTTCAGGCAGACATCAGACTCCCATGCCCAGACATACATGCCAGGGAATCTTATGGCAACGTTTGGCCCAGTACAAATACCATCTCCTTAAAAAATCGCCTGTGGTAACACGCAGACTTGCAACACTGTGCTAGGGGGCAGAGGCAAAAAGAGGAATTGACAGTTTTTAAATGCAGAAACTGTGCACCTTTTTTTGGTTTAGCCTACTGAAAAGACTGACTGCATATCCAGAAGCTATTACCAAAATGAAAAAAAACAAGTAAATTATCTGATTCGAAAATAATGAAAGTGGCAGATACTTTGCTTAATAAAGTAAGTGTGAACTTGGGAAGGTACTTACTCACAAATAATTGTTCTCTGATTATATTCAGCAAAATCCTGTAAGGTCTTATTTCGCTTCAGTCTTTCAGGGGATTGCAGGGATGGGACTTAAATGGATGGAGGCCCATGATGGAAACACTGAAACTTCCAGGATGTTGCAGACAATTAAAGTAATACCATCTCAGTGACTAATGGCATGCTCCCAAGAACTTAGGAAAGAGGTAGGACAGGATGCAGGCTCGTTCAAGCAGATGTTTCTTAGTCTGTGCTATATTTAGATCAAGAAAAAATGTGCTGGGTGAAACATTTGCCTGTCAGGGATTCAGAATTTGATTTCCCTCTCTAATTTTAATTCTGATAAGATGTGGAGAGCAGATGAAAAGAGCAGAAGAGCCTCATTCTGTGCCTGGATTTAGTTATTTATATGGTTTTCTCACTGTACATTAAAGCTGTATTGCCACTGGGTAAAGTTCTTATTAAGGTCACAGGGCCTAGTGGTTTGTTTGGGGATTTTTTGGCTTCTCTTTTACAATGAATTGAAAAACATGATAAGATGTTGCTCAGAAATTCACATTGGGAGAAGGTTAGTGTTTTTTCAGTGATGATTTTTTTTCCCCATCAGATTCTTGTTGCTTTCACTATTTGATGGAATAATGAGTTGCCACAGAGCATCACTGCAGTATAAAATCTGTAGTTCTGCACTTCTGAACATGTATGGATAAGCTCCAGTATCTGTTCTTTCCCCACAGTAAACTGTTTGGCTTCCTTTGACTTTACTGTACAACTTCGTACTGTCTTCATCCTTAGTTTTGTATCTGAAAACAAGGTAATTTATGTAACTTTCAGCATTCGCTGTGCTCATGCTGGTTTTAAAGCTCTACACAAGCCAGCACACTGTTCCAGATATTGTGAATTAAGCTCTCAATAAATTGCAAACATTTATATTCAGTTTTGATAACCTGACAGTTCTGTTCACCTGTGGTGGCTTAACTCTAACTTTTGCATATAGACTGCATCAGATAAGATTATTTTGAGGGGAAACTATTTGGCAGAAACTTACATAGTGGAAAAGTGCAAAAAGCTTACCTGGTGGTAATGTATTAGATCATATTTTTTTTTTTCCTATGGAAGTGTCACAAAGCTCTTCAGTCGCTTCAGAAATGGCTTATACTGTTGAAAGTAGAACAATTTATGAATCACAGCTAGACAAGTTGTGCATGCTAATTACCATCACGCTCTTTCTGCACATTTGTCAAATGCTTTTCCTGCCCAAGCAGCGGGTGATTCGACTAATGAACTAGGCAAATGCAGTGTATTTCTGAGCTCCTTGGCACCGTGGGGTCAAGATACCATGCTTACAGTCATGCTGTGCTGATTCTGCACGGAGAAACTGGTTCTCTGTTCCTGGCAACCAGGCACCACGCCAGCCAGAACGTCACGCTGTTGTGCTAGCACCCATGTCCTTCTGCTCCAGGTAGGTGGTGATGCT
The DNA here is from genome assembly GCF_964035555.1 of Netta rufina. Classification (NCBI taxonomy): domain Eukaryota; kingdom Metazoa; phylum Chordata; class Aves; order Anseriformes; family Anatidae; genus Netta; species Netta rufina. The sequence goes on along the minus strand of NC_140124.1, from coordinate 81,747,415 downwards.
TTGGGCTGTCTACGCAGAGCAAAGTGTGCTTGTTCTGTGCTGGCTTTGTCTCCAGTACCCAGGGTGAGCTTTCAGGGAAGTGTTCCCGGGCTGAATACATCACCAGTCCAACGCTCGTAAGTTTTGTTGACCCTGTCAGGTCTTCTCCCACCAGGCACAGGAATGGCTGAAACATTTGTGGAGAACAGGAATCCCAGAGGCAAAGTGTCCCCTGTACAGATGTGACCCAAGGCTCAGCTGCAAAAGACGTAGTGGAAAAACATGAAGTGATGCTTAGACCTCCCGCGAGCTGCAGCGCAGGTGCTTGTGAGGGAGCCACGGGGCAAGTCCAATATAGTCCAAGAGACCCAAAATGGCTTTAATTCCGTTTTGTCTGTGATAAAAGTCTCTGAAAACTGGGCCTTTTATAGGCAGTGCAGTAAGCGTGAGGTAAAGCTCTTCTAGCTAGCACCAAATGCATTCCATTTGTAGTCAGCAGCAATGTTGTGCTTTCTGCAGTGTATGTTTGCACAGTTGCAAGTTGCAGGAACTGTGTGCACACCAGCTCTCTCGAAAGATCTCAAACTCTGCATCCTAGTTCTATAATTTAGACAAAGCTTATAAACTACGACAGGAATAAAAGCATGTCTTCTGGCCATCGAAATCTGAGTAAAGTTTGTGGGTTGTACTATCAGGCTTCTTGCTCTTAAGTTTTGTTTGCCTTGAAGTGAAATTTGCATTTCTAAATACACATTTGAAAAAATATTTGTTTTGGATCTTGCATTGAGTTGTGCTGCTGGAATGAATGTTGACTAGGGCTTTTGATGCACTTGGTAAGTTCCATTGATTCGTGCTCTTTTATTAAGAGAGACTGCTGTGACTCGAGCTTGTGGTGTTTATGACTGCAGAGTTGCATTCAAATGTGTGACAGGCATTGTCTTTGAAGCATATGAGCAGTCAGAAGATGAGTGTGGATGAATAGGCAGTTCTGGTTTTTGTTGTTGTTATTGTTTGTTCGTTGGGTGTTTCTTCTTAGTAAATTTGGGGAAAAGGGTTTGGTTAAGTATCATTAATATTTCCTGGTTTGTGAAAGCATAGCCTAGAACTTGGCTCACTCAAAACTGAAGTAGGGGCGTGTAAGGCTCTAAGATATTAAAGCAAACAAAAGAAAAACAAAAGCCTAGCATTTGGTTTTAAAGCTGTAATGGAACTTATCAAAACTCAGAGTCCTTCAATGAATTTTCTATTTTATTGTAAATCCATTGGGAGTTAACAAACCCTTATGGGGTTAACATTGTAAGAGACACCAGCATAAAATGGGTATTTCTGTAGAAAATGTTAAGCAAAGAAATAAAGCATTTGTTCTACTGTCTTTGAAGCTAAGCCATTTTGATTGCTTACTGACTTTATTTTAACACTGTTAATCTCTTAATTAGGTTCGGGGTTAAAGAAGCCTATTTATATCTCTAAAATATTTATTAAATTAAAATGTAGACAAAAGATCTCAATCTTGTCAATCAGAACAGAGTTGTCTTTTCAGGATAGAAGGCAGACTTTAATCCTTGTTCTTGGAAATCACAGAGTTTGAGATGTGATGATAAAACAAAGGGGAGGGCCTGATGTGGATGCTTCCTGTGAGAATAGCTGTTTCCTTGTGCTCTAAGCACTCGCAGGAGGGTTGTAGGGGACACAGGCACAGTCCCTCTCTTCAAGCAGTGTTTTTATCATTTGCACAGTAGTTGGTTTGTGGGTGAATAATTTCCACACAGAGCTTAGGATGCAACAGCTTGCCTCATAAAATTGTGGAAAGAACACAGTAGGATTCAAGTGATGACCAGTAATGATATCTCGCTGGCATATTCCTGGGGATTTTTCCATCTACTGCAATGTGTGGGCAATTCTGAACAGGGTTACGTGCATACGTTAGAGGAAAAAAAAATAATTGTTGGTGTAATTCCTCGTGATGATTTTTGTTTGTAATGGTGTGATACTGAAAGCAACAGGGTAAGCACCACAGCTGTAGAGATCGTGATAGAAAAATAACTTCTCACATCTGGTATCTCGCAGTATATTGTTTGCTGAAATGCCCTTTTCTTTTTCCTTTTTCTGAAGGCCACTGAAAAGTGTCATGCTATCTGTGTGCATGTGTCAGCCTGGCAGTGTAAATTTGATGGTGGCTACAATACATCTCCCTTCCTTCCTTCCTTCCTTCCTTCTCTCAGGGAGTGTTACCATAGCATTTCCCTCCCCGCGACTCTCGCAGAGCTGCAGATGGGATTCTCGCTATGAACTCTCTGCTGCTCAGTCGGATACACTCAGTACCGTAGAAGGAAAATAGGAAAGAAAGGGTGACTTAGCAACACAGAGAAAGCTTTCCTGGTATTTCCAAGACACGAAAACCTTATTTGAAACAAAGGCTCAAATTAAATTGAAGATGGGATTTTTCTATGAAGAGGAACAAATCCTGTTTCTCCCCCCTACCCCAAACCAATCTATTTTCTCCTGATTGATTTGGAATAATGACTGCCTGACCCTGGTGCTTACATTTGTTGTTTTTTTTTTTTTTCTATTTTATTTTTTTCCTCCTTTAGCTGTGGACATGGCTTGAAGAGCTGCAGAAAGAACTGCTTGATGATGTCTATGCTGAGTCTGTGGAGGCTGTCCAAGACCTGATTAAACGTTTTGGTCAACAGCAACAGACTACTCTGCAGGTTACGGTCAATGTCATAAAAGAAGGTGAAGATCTCATACAGCAACTAAGGTAAAACAAGTTTCTATTTAAATCTCTTCTGGCAAACCTCTGATATTCTGCACGGCTCTTTCTATTTTGAGAGTACAGATAATGACTACAAGTTATGACCTATAAATAAAATTTGTAAATATTAAGACTAGTTATGTTTCATGCTGTACTGATGGTCTCTAACCCTCTGTTTACGGGAAGCTCAGCTTATAAACACTACCTTCATAAAGTGGAGACTTTGTTTACATAAGCTACCTTTGTAATAGGAGCAGTCGTATGCCTTTGTAGTCTGACACGCAGGACTCCACAGTATTTTGAGTTCTGAGTAGCAGACTTTTCATAAAGAGATGTTTGAAATTGTTTTGCAGTCCAATATGTAACATTTTCATAGTGAAGATCATCAGTTTGCAGTCCGTTCAATTCATTAATAATCTAAATAAATTTAGGGCCCCTATACTGCGTACATGTTACATGTCCTATTTGCCACAGGACTTCATATTTTCATATATGAATTTGCAGCATTTTTTTTTATACTACAATAAAATATTTGTTGTTTTTTTTAGTATCTTACAATGATTTTTCACTGCCAGGAAGATCCCATGAAGTAAATAGTTATCATATGGCACTTCCTTTTCACAAAAAAGGGTTTCTCTCTGGTTTTAAATTTTGTTCTTCCTGTAAACAGAATGTCCTTAGGTGTTGAATCAGTCAAAAATGAAAGTTGTCTAATTTTCTAATGCTTTTTCAAGTACTAAAATAGAATTTGGATTTTTATAAACAAAATGTACAGACTTAGCTTTCAAGTAATAAGACTGGTACTAACCTTTTCTAAGGAAGTCTTGCGTTTCATGGTCACGTATAGCATCCAAATTGTGTGGTTTTCTTTCTTCAGTAACAATCTCCCCTCTCTATTCCTCCCCACCCCCTCTGCTTTGAATAGGGATTCGGCCATTTCTAGTAACAAGACCCCCCATAACAGCTCGATCAACCACATAGAGACAGTCCTGCAGCAGCTGGATGAGGCCCAATCTCAGATGGAGGAGCTGTTTCAAGAACGCAAGATCAAGCTTGAGCTGTTTCTGCAGCTCCGCATATTTGAAAGAGATGCAATAGATGTGAGTGTCTGCTCTTGGCGTTGTACAGCACCTTTCTCATTGTGGAAGAACATTTATGCTGAGATGGTTGTGTGGTCGCGTTGGCACGTGGCTCAAGTGTCTGATAGTTCTTACCTGAAATAAGACTTATGTCTTGTATGTGAAAGTCTCAGAAGAGAGTGGAGCTTGCTGATGTTAATTCCCACCAGTGTGTTGCCTCCCAGTGTGTGTTTAAGCAAGTGTCGTGTGTCTTGTTGTGTGAAATCAGCGTACCATTTGCTTCATCTGGCAAATGTGGTTCAAATATCAAGCTGCCTTGACATAACTAGCATGCTAACACGTAATGTGAATTAGAAGACTTGCAAGATGGCTTCATACAAAACATGTAAGCTGTTGCTTTGTAGTAACATCTCTCTTTTCCTTTTCCAAATCAGCAGCCTTTTTTGCAGTTGGCAACTGTAAATGGTGTTCAGAATTCTGTTTTAACCTTTGGGAATGTTGTTTGCAATCTCCTTCTCTCCCTCCCTCCTTCTCTGTCTTCCTCTCTCAAATGAGATGTTTTTCCATCTCTGAAAATAACAAAAAAGTAGTTGTAGTGCTACACCCCTGCAAAACTGGAGGCGTTTTTTAAGTTGTACAGGTTTTGGAGGAGGGTTGCAGCTGTGCCACTTGGAAAGGTTCTGTTCATGTGCAGGGACATGCATGCAGACAGACACAAAACTTCACATGGAGCTTATGTTAAAAGAATTGCATTATAAAGTTTCAGCTAAGCTGATCATACAACTTCTGTAAAACCAGGAGCACTGTACACAGTGACTAAAACTGAGTTGGTGCTTCAGAAAGTATGTGGTTATCCATTGGTACGTGATCCTGTTTGGCTATGTAATGGTTTACCTTGAGACTCAGGAAACCAGGAGTTACAATGCTGCAGGAGTTGCTAACTCAATCTCTTCCCGTTTACATAAGTAAAAGCTGCAGCTGTTAGATGTGGATGGTGTAAGGATAAAGAGTCAATCATCAGAAGTTATAGCTTCCAAGTTTTTTTTCTTAAAACCAGGATTAGATATCGTTGCTGGATTCTGGTTTAGATAAGCAAATTGTCATGTGCAGTGCAGGCACAGGCAGACACAGTTCCTTGATTTGTGCCCGCAGAGGAAGTGAGACTGTATGCTCCATGGTAATAATAACTACTGTAAAGGAAGACTGAGAAGCTTCTCTATTTTGGTGTTCACATTGAGGAGGTGAAACTAGTCTGCAGGGACTTTGCTTTAGATGATGTGAGGGTAGCTGTCTTGAGTATGCAAGGGAAAGGCTTGGCAGAATTGTGATTGCAATGGTTAATTGAATGACTGGTACATGTGGAGGAACATGAAAGGTATCCTCTTTTATAGCACTGTCAGCAACTTTACAATCAGTGCAGAGCTGATCCTCAGTGCTCGATGGGGTCTGCACAATGTTCTCACAACACTTGTGTCAAGGAAATGGCAGCTGCAGGGGGCAAAGGCATGCTAAGAAAATTAAAGAATGAATTAGGTTCAAGGTCTCAGTGAAGTTGTTAAGGTGACTGCTCTCTGCTGTAGGTTACCTAAACCAGAGCTGTATAGTACCAGAGAGCCAGTTGCAGAATCCCTGCTTTGCAGATGTGTTTTATTCCTTTGGTGCAGGATGACATCACGTAGGCAGTAGTACTGCTGTGTGTGTTGTGTGGTGACGTCTGTGGGATTTTGCATTGGAAAGCTGCATATTCTAGCTTCACGGGTTTTACTTTTTCTGCAGCTGACACTTGGCAAGCTTTACAATTTGGCCCATACAACATAAAGTAAAGCACCAGTTGCTGTGTTAAAAGAGTTGGTATGTTTTGTTTATATGGCTTGTAAACAAAAATTGTACTTATTTAGGATTGCCAAGAAGCCCTCCTAGGAAGAAATTGGGCTGTGACGACCCTGGCTGCAGAGCATCTTCAGCAAAATGTTGATTGCTTTGCTGTCTCTGCCTCCTCAGCAAAGCATGCTTCTCTTTTCCCTCTCCCTGAAGGCAGACATCTGTTTGGAAACTTCCGGGAAGAAAAAGCAGGGACTGGTTCCAGGTCAGCCATGCGAAAGCAGAAGCCGAGCTGAAGTAACATGATAGCGAGGAGGAGCCAGACATCAGCTATGAACTCGCAGGCTTTGTTTTGACATCCTCCTTTGCCCGGTGATTTAAGACTTGGTTGTAGGGGCAGTTCATTCAGGGGAACATCCTGTGAGAAATGTTTTTCTGGGAGGCGAGTAGTGTCGCTAGCTTGTCTTAGAGCTTGCAAAATAGCACACTCTTAAGTGGAACAAAGGGCTCCCGTAGGCATTGCAGGTTCATACTGTGCAGCCGTGCTCCTGGGGACAGTGGGGAGATTTGCTGCCAGGGTCAGTCATCCTCTTTTTGTCCCTCTGCTTCCCTTCACTAGTTAAATACTCTTTCCTTTAGTTGCTTTTATCCTGCAACTTGGGCCCCGTTGTGAATGCCTGTATTAACTAAAGGCAGGAAGGAGCAAAATAAGGTATATGAAGAGTCTCGTGTTAGAGTGAACAAGTATTTGCAGCATAAGGAAGCTGTGTATGGACCTGATCAGTAGCAGGGTAACACTGGTGGCAAGGAATGGAGCCAAATGTATGTGTGGTTTGGTTTGTGTAAATTGTCGTTCACCTGTGTGCATTTTTTTTCACTTGTCCGTGACTTAAATATCTCTAGACCTATGTCAGGGCTCCACAGAAAGCATACTGCACACTTTTCAACCCACAGCCTTATCTCTGCTCTATTTCTGGACCATACTTACAAGATGCCTGTGAAGTCATCCAGCTGAAAAGGCAAGTGTGCAAAGTGCTGGATCACAAAGACTGAACTCTTCTCCCTTTTCTATTCTCCCTTTTTCTTTCTCCCTAGTAGATAAAATTTTCCAGGTCCAGGTTAGTGTTCAGTTGCTGCAAGGAATGCTGGTTACACCCTTCTGAGAAGAGACCCGTGTTTTTTTTCTTTCCCATCCAGTGTGAAAGAATCTGCATCTCTTCTGTGTTATACCCTGCCTTCTTTCCTGTCAGTGCTCCCTAGTTTGTAACAAATACAAAGGTGTGTCAGGCAGCTCAGACTCTGTGCTAGGAACTTTTTGAACAAATGCTATGGTAATTGCCCTGTATTTTTGCTGGGTTGTCCATTTCTTGAGAGCAATATTAATTTGCAATTCAGTTACTCTAGTTGTCTAGTAGTCATTCATCTTTGTTCTGCATAATTAATGCTGAATGGCTTGACAAAACTTCAGAAACAAAATAGGACCCCGGTCTCTAAGTGTTACTTGTAAAACAGAGGAACTTCCAGGGGAAGCCCTGAAGTATGTAAGCAGACAGGGCTTAACATGCTCTTTTGTTTTTAACTCTGCCCTCAACACACAGTGGGTTCATAATGGCTGAAATAGATCATCATGAGCCACACAATTACTGCTGAGAGAATGTAAGGACTACTGCTCTTGTTAGGAACCCCGGTGGAGGCAGTATCACTGAAACCTCTTGGCTGAGGTGATAACACAGTGTTGACCTCTTAAAACTACCCGTTGTTTGTATCAGGTGAATCGTAGGAATAGTCTGAGAAGACACAGTGGCTGCAATCTACTTAGAGTAAACCATTCCATTAATACAAAAAAATTGAAGCTTAATCACAGCAATCTCCTGTTCTAAGACAGTTTTTTCACCTTATTTAACGCTCAGGTTTTTCAGTTTTGCCAAGTCTAACAACAATTATTTCTTGAGAGTAACTTATGAATGTTGCTAACTAGATGAAAATGAGATGGCAACTCTGATTCTGGAGAGCTTTCATAATGCAGTGGATGGTTTCAGGAAGCAAAACGTTATTTTTAGTAAAAATCAAACACTGTGTTACCCTGATCTGAGAGCTACTGGAAAGTATGCTCATGATGATGAACTTCATGGTGACTGTGATGTCTCCAGTGAAAAGCAAGCACACCATCACTAGGAAGCTTGTTGTGAAGTTTGAAGTATTCTGTCACAGAAGTTAGAAAGTATGCCACAGTCATTGGACTTGATAGGTGTTAGAAGAAAGTAGAAAACTAATCCCATTTTACAGACCAGAAAGCTATGGCAACAGATTTTCACAGGGAAAAAAAAAATCTCGCTGTTATTTACCCTGTTTTGTATTTCAAGGGGTAATTCACTTAGTATCTCATTGCACAGTGTCAGAAGGGAAGTAAGTTGTAGAGTTGGAAGTAAGGAATTTCTCAGACTGGACTGTCAGGAAGACTTGAAGTTTGCGAAATACTTCAAGTCGGTTAAAAGGAGATGAAGAGCAGAGGGAGGTGATGAGACAGGTCAGATGCGGACCAAGCAGAAGGGAAACAAATGGGAGTTGTGTAGGACTTCGTAAGAGGGGAAGCCTCGGTGTGTGTTTGGAGGGGAAGCCAGTCATAATGCATAAGTAGATTGTGTGTGATGTCTGAAGTACATGGAAGAGAGGAATTTTAAGCCGTAGCAAAAGGCCTAATCCTGTATATCTTCCTTTACCCATCAGATTTTGTTTTCAGTGTTACCCCTGAAACATGAGCTTCTGCCTGTTTCTGAGGTAAAACTGGACAACCAAGATTAGAGTTTGTAACTTGCCATCCTAATTGTTGAGTGTCTCCATCACGGCATGGTGTAGAACTTGAATTTGTAGTGTAAACTTTTTTTAGAAGTACAATTTTTGCAGAACACCTTTAAACCATGTAGTCGCTGATGCCACAATTTTAAAATAGTTGCTTGACATGTCTAGTTTTTATGGTGCCATGTGAGCAGAATGGAAACAAACCATCAAGAAACTGTAGAAAATTTCGACAGATGATTTGGGTTTGCTTTCTTTTTAATTCTGTTTTTATTCTACATGTGTTTTTCGTTCTTTTTCCCTGGAGTTTCTGTTGTAGTTTAACGGTCTTGGTAACTTCACAGCTCTGATGAACCACTTGGAAAGCTTGGTGGCATACTCCTGCTGACAACAAATGGCTTTGGTTAAATATTTATGCAGACAACAGTTTTGTTGCTAGTGCCGCTTTGGCCAGATTCTCTTTTTGCTCTGCCTTGCTGTATGAATGGGTGTATTTCTCTCCATCACTTAACATTGTTCACATCAGTTTGTCCTACTGCTGAAATTGCAGAACTCGAGACCTAAGACAGATGTGGTTCCTGATATCTGTAACTTTGCTTTCCCAGTGATCTGCGTTAATTTGTGGCAAAATTCTGCTGAAAACTCTGAGAAGAAAAATAAATAAATAAATAAATAAAAATGCAGGCTTAATGGTAACCAGTTGGCCTGTCTGAAATAAATAACTGATGCATCAAACCTGTGCCATAAGACACTTTGATCAACATAATTTGTAAGCATTAACTGTTATCCTTGAAAGCAGTTTGGTATTCCAGTTGAAAGGAGTTTGTTTTCAGCCGGGTTTTGGAATGTGATTTGGAAAACATGCATGTGTGGATGGGCAAGGAAGACTTCTTGTTCTGACACATGTTAAAACTAAAAATCCTTCCTTAACGCCTTCTCTGGACATTTTATGGCTGAGAGTAAAATCCAGAATTAGCATATCTGAATTATTTCAGCATAGAAATTTAACTCTGATTAGTTTTTGTTCTTGTTCCATTCGCTAAGTACCTTGCCTTTTGTGACAGGTATTGCTTCTTAGTTGTTTGTTAGAAGTTGAAGGTGCTCACAGAGCCTGACGCTTCCTTCTCTCAGAGGGGTAAAGCTGACTTTTTTGTAAAAGAGCTTGAGAATGGTGTAAATGAAAGCTGAGCTGGCACTTCGTGCGTGAGTTAGTACTTGATGTAGTCTGAAGAACTGAAAAGATGTTTTAAGACAACAATTTCCCTTGAAGGTGGAGATAATGTTTTTAACCTTTTTAATGTTTTAATCTGTTTCACAAGTGATGTGTTGATGAACGAATTACTTTAAACAATGCTAGGCTATCCACGGTGTTAGGTGCTTGACAAGGCAAGCTCTGTTTGAACGAGAGGTGTTTTGATTCTCAAATATATTCTTCTGGATTGTTCGCTAAAATTTAAAACCCCTGCTGAAACAACCCATGTCTGATCCATATCAAACCTGATCAGTGAATTCAACCAACAATGCGTGACTCAAGTTTCTGAACTCCATCTTAAGTGCAACATTGGAAATAAAAATGCATTGTATAAGTGAACGTGTTGATAAGTGAACATTGTCTTTCTACTTTTTCTCTCAGATAATTTCAGACCTTGAGTCTTGGAATGATGAGCTCTCTCAGCAGATGAATGACTTCGACACTGAAGATCTTACAATAGCAGAACAAAGGCTCCAGCATCATGCAGACAAAGCCCTGACCATGAATAATTTGACGTTTGATGTCATCCACCAAGGGCAGGATCTGCTGCAGTATGTCAATGAAGTGCAGGCATCTGGTAAGATGGCTCCTTCGTGCTATTCAAGGTAGTGGCTTTACAAGAATTATCCAGTTGTCTCTCCATGGGATGTCTGAAAATGACAGACATGCTGGTTAAATGTAAACTGGAGAAGTGTGGACCTGTTTTTTCTTCTTCATGCTCAAATCATTTGAATAGCATTCATCATTATATGTTGTAATTACGGCATGCAATTGTTATCTAGGAGTTGGCAACACCTGGAGACGTTTAGTTTTGTAACAGATTCAATGCAGGAAGCCAGTAAAAATTAGCGTAAATAGTAGGGAGTTAATTTAATATTTATGTGGAAGAATTTAACCAAGTTACAATTTTCAGCTTCCATCAGGAACTCTTCCTTTGTGGTTTCTTATGATCCTTCAGTTGATGTTTCTAACTGTATTCAGTCACTTGGGGTAGGTCACAGGCTTCTTAAAAATAATAATAATAATAATTTTGCATTTTTAAAAGGATGCAAAACCGTATTGTTTAAGCAAATGCTTTAAAGATTAGGTTATACATGTGCTTTGAGAAGTAACTGGAAAAGTGTAGAATAGAGGAAATGTCCTGTTTGTCTTCAGAAGATTTACATCTTTTATAAACGTCTGGCTGATTACAGGTGTTGAGCTGCTTTGTGACAGAGATGTAGACATGGCAACTCGTGTTCAGGATCTGCTGGAATTTCTCCATGAGAAGCAGCAGGAGCTGGATTTAGCCGCCGAGCAGCATCGCAAGCACTTGGAACAGTGCGTACAGCTGCGCCATCTGCAGGCTGAAGTCAAGCAGGTACGAATTAATTGTGCCATGAGCTGGGGGATCAACCCCCAAGAGCTATTTTCAGACCTCCTGGAGAGATACAGCCCCATAAATATAAATAAAAAATTACTTTGTTATATGAACTCTTGTACTTGGAGGTAAGGAGGAACAAATTTGAATTAAGCACCTAAAGAAATTTCATCCTTTGTTAATATTAAGCGATTTTTAAAATTTGCATTAACACTCTTCGTACATCAATGCAAGCCATGTATTTGAAGTGCAATTTGAATCTGGATAAAAACCATAGTTTTATCTTCTGTTTGGTGATTAATAGAAATATTCAGTGACATTCCCTGAACAGTGCCCTAATACTTCTTTGTATATTGTTTGCTGCATCTACACATAGTGGCATCGTAATAAGGTTTACTTTCCTAGAGGTGAAAACTGAATTCTCCTTATCATGGCAATAAAGTGTTAAGTTTTGAGATCCTCACCTGAGAAACACTTAAACCTTTGGTGAATTTGAGATGCCATGGGTGAAGCCACTAAAGCAAGTGAAAATAGTGTGGTTTCTTTTTTTTTTTTTTTTTTTTTTTTGCTTTGTTTGTTTGTTTGCTTAGTGTTTTAATAATAAAATAACACTAGAAAGTAATACTTCGACCTTATTAGACTTGAAGACCTCGCAGAAGTCTTCTAAAAGTTGTTGCATTTAATATGTCACATAATGACTCCCAGTACAACTTGTTTTTTTTTTTTTTTTTTTTACATTTGTCACGAGCTCTTAGAAAAATTCATGTTCCTTGTGAGACTGTGAATGATAAACTTCACAGATTGCAAAGTAATACAGAAGGGGTCCAGTTATCATTGGAGAGGTGAATGGTAGATTCCCAAAATATTTCCAGGAAGCCGTTGGTGAATGTGGTGGAACACCCAAAGTTTCAGTGTGGTCTTGAATTAAAGGGGTGCAGAGAACTTGTAGTGTCTACTGTGTGCAGTCTGTGGTAGTAATCAAATATATGGCCTTCTAGTTAAAGCCTTCTCATACTCTGCTGAATTATCCTGTGTATATCATAGTACTTGTTCACCTCCAGAAAATGCAAACTACAGATGACTTTTCACATAAGTAATGGTTGAAATAAAAGTTGTTGTGGATTAGAATAGTTTCTGTACTCAGTTGCAAGCTGTTCTGAGGATGAAGGAAAAGAGTGCAAATTTGCAGAGAAAGTTAAAAATTAGAAAGAATGTGAATACCAGCTGAGGCAGTCTCATTGCATTATGGTACATCAGTAGGCAACAATGGGATAGATTAGTAAGAAAGATAAGTCATGAATTCCCACTGATCTGAAATAATATTTGGTTACAGAACAGAATGTAGCACTATAAAATAGTTACTTCCCTTGGATGCTCCCACAAGAAACTGAATACCTTTCTGCATTAGCTTTGTTTGCATACAAGTTAAATACGACAAGAAAGAGACACCTGTTTAAAATGTATTTGCAGAAGAAATGTTTCATATTTTGGCAGATACAAGCAAAAGATGAATATCATGGATTGTAGAGGAATATCCATATTACACTTAGTACATGGTTTGTGGATTCATTCTGTAAGATGTTTGTAACTTTTCCAAGCCAGTACTAGCCCTGACTGAATATGAAGTTCAAGTTTAGATTTTTAAAAAAGCACTGGAAAAAAAAAATCAGTTCATCTCATAATTAATAGAGAGGTATATGCTATTCTAGCCAGCTACTTCATCATAATAGAGTGGGTTTTAGGAGAGAAACATTATTCTATTTTATATTCTTAGAACACATATCTATCAACTGTCAACTTGGATTTTATTTTGAATTAAAAGCTCTAATAGATGTGAATTTTCAAACAAGCTTACATGAACACCTAGCTGACAGGTTCATGTATTACAGACTCCTCTTCCAAGTTTTCATTGTACCAATGAATCTGCAATGGTTCCCCAGCTTGAAGGCCTAAAAAATGAACTAAAACAACGTTATATTGTCTTACAAGATTTCTTTTGATTCTTTGGGGAATGTTTTGGGTCTAGTAACTTCTACTTTTGGTGATTTCAGTTGTCTTTCCAGAAAAACGCTTCTGATTTACCTTAATTTTATGAACTATCAGGAAGCATGATCTTTGTTTTTTCCTCTTAACTGGGAAAAGCTCCATAGCTCAGCAGGTCACAGCAGGTGTGCTTGACTTGAGAGTAAAATGACACAGTAAACCTCCCCTTCAGTCTGTTTTATTTGTATTTTATTGCCTGAAGCAGTGAGCACACAGCTTTCTAGTCCCATTGTTGTGATTTCCTACCAGATTTATTGTTGATGAAGAGAGCTTAAGCATACTTATTATGTAGATGGGATATTGTCTCCATATTTAAGTTTTTAATAAGATTGACATTTGATTTTTTTTTCCTGCCAAAACTGAAACGACTGCTGTTGTAGTTTCACATTTTACACACATGTATTTAGCTTGTAGTCATGACAGATTATTAGATTGGAATACTGTAGGGATTTTTCCATGGGGTACATCCCTCAGGTTGTTAAAATTGAGACCAGAAAACTGTCTCCTGGCTTCATTTTTAGCTAAGTATTTTTTTTAAGCCTTTATAAGTTAATTAAGCCTTTATAAGTAAGTCAGTCTTTATAAGTTAATAAAGTCATTTCAGTACTAGGTGAACTTCTTTTGAGCACAGAAAGCAAATAAAAACACCCAGTGTTACTTCTCCCTCAACTACAGTACCAGTTCTGCTTTCTGTCATTGAAGTTCTGTAGATCAAACCTCAAGGAGGAAGCAGAAGGGCTAGAAGACAAACAGGTTTAAAGAAATCCTACAGAGAATTTGCTTTCCAACCTGATATTTAATAGGTACAGAAAGGGCAAAAACAGACAGAAAATTGAGGTTTTCTTACACCATAGAAGTCAGGAGGAAGAGGGTGCTCACTAAAGTAAGAAAGGACAGCTGTATGTAGAAAAAACAACATGGAAAGGAAAATGCAGTCACTTTATACAGGGTAGGGAAATACAAGTAGAGGCAGAGAAATAGTTAAGAGAGCATCTGGTTCATCCACAACTACACTTGCATGTTTGCCAGCCAAACCTTTGATCACCTAAAATATATAGCTGCTGGATTACTTATTGGTGCAATTGCTCCCATGTACTCACTGTGTAGAATGAATGCTTTGGTTGTCTTAGCATGCATCATCTACATTGGTCAAATTCTCTACCAAGCTCCGAAGTGCACTGGTTTTACTATTCTTGTTAAACCTTTGCAGTGCACTGTTTGCAGCTGTGATTATGGTATATGTTCTTGGATATGCTTACATATTCACATGTATAACAGCGTAGTCCAAGCTTGAATCCTCAAGGATGCCTTGAGCTGCCTTGGATTCATACATGTAGATCTTAAAGCTTGGTGCAAACACAGTCCACAGTGTTTGAGCTCTGATTCTCCAAGAATACTATTCAGGGCGAGTATCCTGGCACTCCATACAGGGCCATATGGATATGAAAATGCACACAGGACTGCTTGCTGAAGCAGGTGTGTCTTGTGATCATGTCTAGTTGGAGTAAAAAATCAATACAAGAAACCAAACTGAGAACAAGCATTTTTCTACAGAACTACCCTTTCAAGGGTCACAAACTCTTAGTTTCATTTCCACAATTTTGCTGATGTTCTGCTGATGCTTTACTAGCCTGCTGAAGACTAGAAAGGGAAAAGATGGGAGGCGTGGTCCATTCCGGTAGTGAGGTGATGGGAATACGCCAACAAACACTGCAAGGCAACAGCCTTGGAAAAAGAACAGGCTTGCTGTTTACTGGTACTTACGTTATCCCTTGCAGTCAGAGCAGAGAGAAGGGAAAGGATGAAATGCTGCTGGCAACTTCCCTCCTGTGAGTCCCACCCGCTTCTGCACTTCCATCCTAATCTGCAATAAGCAGGAGTGAAAATCCTTGTGTTTGAAATAGCAAGTTCTGTGCTAGCTGTCTCCTCTGTGTGATAGGATGCCAAGTCAAGAAGAGCTTTGAATTAGTGCTGCCTTAAACACTCCCATTCTTTGTAAATTCTCTGGAGAAGGCTAAATGTGTTTTAACACAAAGGTGGTGCATTTTATTACGTTATACCTGGAAGAATTAATTTGTGAGATAAAAAGAGGGTTTAGAAATGCTTGCATAAGACAAAATAGTAATTAAAAAGTGATTTTAAAAAATCTTCCACCCTCTGTGTTCTTCAAGATAAATTCTTTCCTCCAAGCTTAATTTCTAAGTCTTCTGAACCCATCTGTTTCCTAGGATCCTTTTCTTGTTCTTGAGGCCTTCCTTGGCTTGCTCCCTTGAGTATTTAAAAACCCCAGGTGTCTTAACCTTTTTTCATGGCACTCTTCACCTGCCCTGTGCTGTGATCTGGGAGCCTTTCCTTGCAGCAGAAGAGGTTGTTTCAAGGCCAGAAGGTTATGTTTGTAGTTAGAAAATCTGTAGGTTGGTGTAGAGATTATGATATTAAATTTGAAGATGAAGGCAAAAGTAACTGGAAAAGGTACTTCAATTTATCTGAAGACACTGAATTACAGTTCAGGACAATCTTGATGCATTGGAGAATTCTACTGCATGAAGGATATGGATTTTATTAGTGACAAATGCAGAGCATGATTTACTGGCAGGAATAATCAGCTGAACAAATGCAGCACAGGGGTAATTACTGGCTGGGCAGTAATTCTGCAGAAAAGTTCACAGACAACAGCGAATAACCTCAATTATGTCCAGCTTTACTCAGTAATTGAAAGATTTTGATAGAACTGATGCTTATCAACTGGAGAGAGCTCATAAAAGAGCAGTGAGAAAAATTAGGAGGCTAAGTTCATAGGGGAGTGGTTGAAGACTGGTGTCAATGAGGAGTGTTGTCTAGAGGAAGGAATTAGGGTAAAACTATTGATGAAGAGGATGGGGGAAAATGATGCCAAGAGGGAGAAAAGTTTTTTGTTTGTTTGTTTTAGTATATTTTGGGCAGGACAAATTAGATAAACTGAAATTAAAGCAAGAGAGATTTTGACGGCTAGACATTAGGAAGAAGACTTAAGGTGATAAAAACGTCTGGTGAAAGTGTGGGATGCCCGTTATTGGAGTCTTGAGTAATGAACAGGGAACAGATCTTTGGTGGGAGGGAGGCCTTAAGTCAATGTTTCTGCTGTTGGTGAGGAATGCACTAGGTGGCCTCCTGAGGCTTCTCCCCATCCTGCAATTCTTGTGATTTCAGTGGACGAGTCAAGAAGGCACTTCCTGGAAAACAAAAACCTTCAAGCAATTAGAAAACACTTAACAGTCGTGTTTTTCTTAATATTCTGAATAATTTGCTCTCTTTTTACGAAGGTGCATGTCCTCAATTTATGTGACTGACACTGGCTTTTCAGCAAATATTACTTGTAACTTCAATCTGTTTTCCAGGTGGCATAAGTGACATTCAGAAGCACAACCTTGCTTCAGTAAAAAATGAACCTACAAACATGTAATAGTTGACTGAAACATACAAGTTGTCAGCGAAGTGAAATAGGCAATTAAAGTGAATGTCATTGCCTGTGTTATATTACATATCTATTGCTCACTGGAAATGTATAATAAATGATTTAGGCATCCATTCCAGAACCACATGTGTCCATAAATGGTTTCGTCCCTAGCAATGATGCTTTTCTTGCTGGCTGGCAGTGGAATTGTGTATTTTAAGGTCTTCTCTTTTGTTACAGGTTTTGGGCTGGATCCGAAACGGGGAGTCTATGCTAAATGCTGGCCTTATCACTGCTAGCTCTTTGCAGGAAGCAGAACAGTTACAGAGGGAACATGAGCAGTTTCAACATGCAATAGAGGTAAAAGCACCATTTCAGTGACCGTATCCAAGAAGTCCTCTATTACTGTTCATGAGTCTCTGTAAACAGCGTTGTCCTAAGGAGATGTATCTCCTCTTTCCCTTTTCATACTGGTGGGTTAACGCTACAGCATTGAAATCATCTTATGGCAAAGAGATAAAAACACTTATTGGGAAGGTGGGGATTTTGTTCTTTTTTTTTTTTCTTGTTTTGGAGCTGCAATGCCAGACAACCACCTCTTCTTGGTGCCTTTTTTGCAGCATTGTAAAACAGTAATTTTTTGATCGGAGAAGAATAAAAAAGTTAAAAAACAAATCAAGTCTGTTAACAGCAGTTTTACTGAAAATGGTGGTTCCCTTTTTTAGAATACAACAATATTAAACTAGGCGTTAAAGTTGAGAATATATGAAACAGCACACATTAATTGTATGTATTCTGATTAAAGAACAACAACCATTTATTCATTGTATTATGATATGGTCTTTTAATGTTTCCATTTTTGTTCAATTTTAAGTTTTACTGAAATTTATGTGTGGTGAAGTGTCCTTCTCCTGCTTTGATTTCAAACTAAATATATTGGACTGGTCATCTCTGTGCAAAAGTTGTACAGAGATCTTAAGTCTGACTGGAACACAGTAATACTGATTTATATGCTCTATTGAGGGATTTGTGGTGACATTCATTGTATATAGTATGTTTTTAAAAAAACTTCTGATGAAAATGTAACCAATGTTACATTCCTTTAGGAAAACTATTTTCATTTTCAGAAGTACTGTCCTGCCATAATAGTTTAATGCTCTTGCGCCATTTTGTGGAGCAATTTTTCTTCTAATGAGTGGAGAGAGTTGTCTTTTTTATTGTCCTATATGCTTGCATCTTTGTTCACTACTAATTTGCAATAGACTTTCTTAAAGCTGTGAGGACAGAAATAATAATCAGACCAAAATAAGATAAATCCTTTTCATCTTTTTTCCCCTTCTTATGATGAAGGGAAAGCAAATCAACCTGGAATTCATGGTTATAAAGAATTTTACTGTGACATAGAGATGAGATGTGTTATTAATGTTTTGCAGTCGGCTTTTTATTGTAGTCTGCTAATCATTGTTGATTTGCTGGTAAATCTCCATAGGATTTATTTTCCTTGTGTTTGCATAATGAAGTCATGCAGTGACTAATATTAGAGGGTTATTTTTAGGTTATGAGTATGTGTGTGTGCATGTAGAAGTGTCACTGACACAGTTGAAATGTGACCCTTTGAGGTCTTCAAGAACATGAACTCAAATGCTCTCCTGAACCCCTGAATTTTCATCTCTTGTCAGAAAACGCATCAAAGTGCCCTACAGGTTCAGCAGAAGGCAGAGGCAATGCTGCAGGCTAATCACTATGACATGGATATGATCAGGGAGTGTGCAGAGAAGGTTGCTTCCCATTGGCAACAACTGATGCTGAAGATGGAGGACCGTCTCAAGCTTGTGAATGCCTCTGTTGCCTTCTATAAAACTTCTGAACAGGTACAGAAATGCTACATGAGCTGTGTCAGCCTTGGTAAATTCTTCAGTGCAGTGTCAAAAAAAATTGGTTGACTGTATTTGGTTATGTTTACCAATTTGATAACAATGAAATGCAGTCATAAAATACAAAAAAATCAAAAAGCAAATTATTTTCCCAGCTGCCTTAGAAACAGAAATCATGGTTTTAACTGAGTAGTAGACAAATTGCACTAACTACTTGGAGGCTACAGTGTAATTTGTCTGGCTACACTCGCTTCAATTAGAAAAATTCAAAGATTACCAAAGTGCTGTGGTTATTGGTGAAGACTCAAATCTTTGTCAGCCTCTTCTGTCTCTCTGGCCTTTAATATTCCCCAGATTCTTATTTTAATTGAGATAAAGGCCTGTAAAACATTTCCAAAATAAAACAGGAATACAAGTGCTTAGTTTTATTACTGCTTGTATCAAGAAGTTTTGCTTAAACCACAAGCAAGTTACACGGAGGTTTTAATGGAACTACTGCAGATGGTTAATGCTGTGTTTTGTGTGAGAGTCAGAGAAAAGTCAGCTTTATTTGACTTGTCAGCAGAAGAGTTAGTGGGAATATTGGCAAGGTTGCTTCCTTTGCAATCATGTCTGAAGCTTATCCTGAACTTTGCAGTCACAGAAACTGGGAAAGATGAGCAACTTCAGAGAGAGCATCCTGAGAAATGTCGCCTAAGAAGGCCAATGCTTGCAATCCTAAAGTCAAAGTTGGTTATTTTCTATTAAGTTACAGTGAAAATATGTCAGAGCCTAAGATATATGTAAGGGATAGATCAGTTTTCATTTTTACTGTCCTGAATTTCAAATTTTTGTTGGACTCCTTCTGCCCGATAGGTGTGCAGCGTGCTGGAAAGCCTGGAGCAAGAATATAAGCGAGAAGAGGACTGGTGTGGGGGAGCAGACAAACTGGGTCCCAACTCTGAAACAGATCATGTTACACCCATGATAAGCAAACACCTGGAACAGAAGGAGGCGTTCCTAAAGGTAGGTCTTGTCACTTATTGTGGTCTTCTGTGTCTTAGAAAACAAGCAGTCAAACATTGACTATTGGAGCACTGAAACGTGCCTGGAAAGCAGTGGAGCAGTGTCTAGTTAAAAGCTAAGCCATGTACATGTTCTGAACCACAAAATGTGGTAAGTGGCATGTTAACCACTTCTGACGGTGAATAGCAGAGTATAGCCAAGTGCATAAAATTGTGGTCAGCCCTGTAAATGTATTTCCTGTGGAACTTCAATAGATGTCAGGTCTCCCACTGTGACTGAAGTTGAATTGGGAATCACAGCTTTGAGCAACTGTCAATGTAAAGAATACTTAAAAGCTGCTGCTTTGGAAAAGAAGTGGCAGTCACATATCGTCATTACTGCCTGCGTATCAGAGCAACTCTTAGTTGTACTTGGACTACAGTACAAAAAGGAGAAAATTACTAGACAAGTGTCTGGAAGTAGCTGGGATTGTGTAATAGTCTGCAGATAAATTAAAGGTTTTTTATTCTAGCTAATGCCCTAATGAAGAGAGTTATTGATCATACCGAATAAAAGTGTAACGGATGCTTGCAAAGCAGCATGACTAAGCCTATAACCAAAGGCTTTTTCCAGTATCGCCTTGAAAGACTTCACAGTATATAACTTAGTTTTACTAAAAGCCTTTTTGTTCTCAGTGCACAGATGAGAACATTCAAAAATGTATTAGCATTGCTCTAAGTATGCTGTCAAACGCATCTTTCAGCAGTGGGCATGTGAATTTCCAGTCTTTGGGTTAAAATAACTCGAGAAATTACTTGGTATCTTTGTTACTGCATGTAACCAATTTAAAGTAGCATTTCATGTTCTGATTATTAGAAATAAGGCAGCCAGACCATATATAGTACTTGATGTGCATTAAGATGAAGAAGGCAGCTGAGCTGAGCGTTGGCAGTACAGCTGAGCGGACTCAAGGTTCTCAAGGCCTTTAAAGGACATCTTAATATTTTAGCACTTTTGGTTTCACTTCAGCAAAGCAATTACTTTTTGTCTAAAGTATTGGTGGATGTTTTAGAATATCCAGGTGATGTCATAAGCATGTGCACTCTGTTTATGCAATAAATCATTTCAAGTGGCACATACACAAAACAAACTATGAGCTCTGAGTCATGCTGAAAGCTCTAAAGCAGGTAATTGCTTTCCAGGATCTTCAGATAAAAACTAATAGCATTTTGTTTGGTTGGGGTTTTTTGTTTCAGTTTTTAGGTGTGGTTTTTTTTTTCCTGCCAGATAAGTAAGGATTATTTGTTGGGGAAACAATTTTAATGGTTGAGTTGGCTTAGTTGTAGAAGAATTTAATAGGCAACGTTTCTTAATGTGGAAAGGGGGGGATATACACAAAAAGGGGGAGAGGAAGGCTCTTCATCTCTTTTGAATGCATGTGTGTACATCTTGGAAGAAAATAATACTGCTGACTCTCTAGGCTTGCACGCTGGCCCGGAGGAATGCCGATGTCTTCCTGAAATACCTGCACAGGAATAGCGTAAACATGCCAGGGATGGTGACACACATTAAAGCACCTGAACAGCAAGTCAAAAGTAAGGGGACTCTTGTTCTTATTCTTTTTTCTTTTTTTTTTTTTTTTTTTTTCCCATCCAAAGAGCGCAATGATCATGTGCTGTGGGGTGTGTGATGCTGGGGGATTGAAGCCCGCACAAGTGGAAATGGTTCTGCCAGGCTTAACAGGAATTAATTAAAATTGTTCTCACACTTTGAAAGAGCTGACAGTCGTCAAATTTTCTTATACCCAAATGAATTTGCTCTGAATTTATTTATCTCCTGCTTACGCTTGATCTTCTTGCAATTTGAAACTCAGATGTGCTGCTTTTGTTTAGAGAATGAGATAGTAAACTTCCATGTGATGATGTTTGGTCTGAAGCCAAAAGGGAGCTGCTGATCACTTGAAGCTTACTCAGTCTGCCGGTGTGGTGCATTTTGTGAGTTCCTCAGGAATGCCAGGGTGATACAAGGCAATCCCTCGAATGATGCCCTTGGGCTCTTCATATAGTTGAATCATTTCAAGGAACTTGATGAAATATAGGATAACTGGCGTCATGTTTAAATTTCTTGTTTAGATAAGTAGTAGCTGAGATGAGGCAGGAAAGTACCATTATGTGGGGCTTGGCTTTTGGTAGGACTAATTCAACATAGTGCAGCTTTGAGGTGTAACTTGTGTTGTGGGGAATGGACTAGAGACAGAAATCTGCAGGGTTTTCAGGGATGAAAGTGGCAAAATGACAGAAATTAGTAGGGTGTGCATAAGTGGTGGGTGAAGTAGGCAGAACAGAGATTAGAGGGAAAGATTCAGAAATAAATACTGCGTTTTAATAGCTTATTTGCTGGTCATATACTGCTTGATGCATTTTGAACCTGTGGCTGAACATGTCAGGGCTACAGACTCAGAAGCAGAGAAGTCTAAGTCAAATTGCCTAATTAATTGCTGTTTGCAGATATCCAAAGGGAGTTGCGCAGAAGGTGGAGCCAAACTGAGAGGAACACAGCATTGGGACCTTGATGTAAATTTTTGGTCCTAATAGAAAATTCTGATATAAGGAAAAACTGTTAAAGCAGGAGTGAGAAACCACTGAGTAGAACAGGTAGTCCAGAGAGGTGGTGGAGTCTTTGAGAAAATTTAAAATTCATTTGAACATGTCCCTGAATGATTCTGAAGTTACTCTTGCTCTGAGGGGGACATTGGAATGGATGATCTCCAGAGGTCACTTCCACTCTAAATTATTTTTGATTCTACCAGAAAAGGACATGCTGACTTTCTTCATTTTCCTATAACAGAAAAAAAAAGATTGCTAAGCTCATCTATGTATCTGATGGTACTCAAACTGAAAATCTCCCTGTGCTGATTTTTTCTTCTTGGAGAGATAATAGAGTATTGGACATTTGTAGGGAAATAATTAGATTGTGTCTGTTGAAACTTTGGAAGTGTGCAGATCAGACAAAGGATTATTTCTCCCCCTATCCTGAAGACATCAACATTTATAAAACTGCATAAGACAAAATTTCTATGCAGATTCAGGTTGTATCAATAGTGAAAAATTGTTAATGACATTTGTCAATTAGCTCTACTCTTAGTAGTGGAAAACAGAATCAAAGCAGAAGCAAGCAGAAAGTTGAGCTATAATGTTTCTTGAGTGTAAGAAAAAAAGTATTAGGACTTGTAGGCAAACTTTTAAGATTTGGTTCCAAAAGCTGTTTTGTGCAGAAAACAGTCATTCTGAGAAAGATAAATATGTTCAAATGAGGGAAAAGTAGAGAAGTCTTTGCTAATGTCCTTAAAAATAATTACATTTCAGAACAGTAGTCTCTTTTAATCTCTTTTCTAAATAGATAGGATTGAAAAGAGTAGAGTGTTTATTTCAAGAATACATCTAAGTACGAGTGTGTGTAATGGTCCTGCAGAACAGATGCACCCTGTGTTTCAACAAAATGAAATAATGTGTTAGACTGTGCTCATTATATAGTATTCAGACAATAAAAAGAACTGTTTATAAAATGGAGTAACCCTTGAGTTTCTGCAGCACTGCTGAACTTTTTTTTAAAACAAACAAAAAAGCAAATTAACATACATTATTCAGTGGCAGACTTGATCCTTGTTCCCAGATGCAGGTTAAAATATCTAGAAAAGCAATCTGTTAATATAGGCAAAGTTTAGCTAAACACATTCTTCCTG
The DNA here is from genome assembly GCF_964035555.1 of Netta rufina. Classification (NCBI taxonomy): domain Eukaryota; kingdom Metazoa; phylum Chordata; class Aves; order Anseriformes; family Anatidae; genus Netta; species Netta rufina. The sequence continues at coordinate 81,724,297 of NC_140124.1, read as the reverse complement.
GGAAACAGTAATCACAATGATACTGAACTCTGAAAGATGTCATTCTGTCCCTTCATACCAGTGTAAACAATTTTCTTGACATGTCATTACAGCTATACAAATTCTGTATCAGACACCATGCCAAAGCCAATCTTTATGAAGTAGTAGTGGCCCGAAACTTTGTTGTGGCAGGTGGATACAGCCAGTGACAATAGCTGTAAGCTCAGAAACAGAGCATCTTCATTTTTCCTTCTGCTGCTAATTTCATGTGCTTCTTCCTTGCCTCTCCTTCACAGGTTACAGGTGAACAACGTAGATGAAGGAACTTTGGTCTAGTGTTGCTCATATTTTTAGATAATCTGATAGAGAGTGCAAGATGTGTAGAGACGAGCTCCAAGAGATTTCAGCTGATAGTCAGAATAAATTGAAAGCTTAGGAACTACTTTGGTATCCTAACAAGTGATGGAACTAAAGAAAACAACTGTTCAGAAGGCTCAAAATGGGTTGCACTGCTCATCTAAACATGATATGAAAAGTCGACATTCTATAACTTCTTGTTGTTATTTTATAAAATGTGTTCTATTCCTTGTCAGTCCAAGAAATTAATGGCAGTAACATTAATGGGACTCAGCCAAATGCCTCTCACTGGCTTGCCATCTGTATCATGTCCTCACAGAACAAGTGCTGTTCCAATTAGCTAAATTCACCTTACTCGCTGTGTATCAGAACTACTTCACTTGCATCATTATCAAGACATCTCTTCTTAAATGCTGTCCATTTGGGTTTATTACATTACAAAATGGTAGTCCCCCAGAAATCTGGTGTATGTTCTGTGCAAGCATTTCAGAGGTGGCCTAAGGCAGAAATAAAACTGAGAAAGCAGGTGAGGCAGCACTGCATATAGCAGTTCAGCTCATGACTTGGCAAGGGGACAGATGAGTTGAGGCATGTTTGAGGGTAGCCTGCCCAGCAGGAATAAAACATTGGCTGCAGTTACCAGCTTCCAACGAAAAGCAAATTCTGGGTGATCTCAGCGCTCCATGTCAAATGCAACGATGGTATTTCGAAGCAGGAAGATATTGGCAGCAGTGCAGCCAAGTTTCATAATCCTCAGGAAGGCAGTAGCAGGTGACTGTAATTGGTCCCAGCTCACCCATGGGTAGGGAGAGATGTTTTTCCCTTCAGGCTGCCTTTGAGCTTATCTGTCAAACCGTTTCTCTGAGTTGCTAGCATTTGCAAGTTAAGACGTGGTGGACCAGCACCATGAGGCTGGGGGACACAAAGATGTTCAGAGGTCTAGCCCCTAAGACTCTTCACATTTGATGAAAATACGCAGTTGGGGGTGTAAGTAGAAAAACAAGTAAAGCATTGCTGTGAAGGATAAGCCTTTTTTGTGGTCTCTCCTGTTCTTTTCAAATGGTGGAGGCTTCCCTGTGGGTTCTTTGCACTTCCAACAGAATCACCTGACAGAGATCTTGTGATTCCCCATTCCCATGTATTTCAGCTTGCCATCTGGGTTTGCAGTAGCTACAAAATCCACTAGGGTTGCTGCTCTGAAAGAAACAGTGGGTAAAGTGAGCTTAACAAGAAACTGCTAGGATTTATTTATTTGAAATAAAAACCAATAAGCATTAAAGGAGCAGAGTTCAGATAAGATCCACAGCATATTGTAAGCAAAAACCCTTTGCCATCAAAGAATTTATAAGCCAGACACATGGAATTGCAGGTTAACAGTATAATTTGGATGCAATTCTCAATGCTAGACAGTTTCTTATACTCAGAAATGGAATAGCAAATTGTGGAGTTAATTATTTGATTACCTGAAAATTCTGTCGAGGCTCAATGAACATGGATATTTGAGCAAGTCATCATTCTCAATTATACTGTTATTTTGTCTTTTTTCTTTTTTTCTTGTTATTCCATATAATGTCCAAATGTGTGGCATTTGTTATTGTAGTGAGCTAAGCTTATATACTTACCCATATATATTAAATTGTAAAAACACTTTATAGGAAACTTGTATATTCAGAAAAAAAAGGTATTCTGTGGTTAATATGAGCCTTTAAGCATATTGTGATTGCTTGTGCATGCTCACTGTTTCTGAGCAAATCCTTCACGAACTATCTTTGTCATGCTAAGTTTTGAGCTCTTTTAAACAGTGGCAATCCCTGTTTGAAAAGCATCTGATAGAAGAAAAGGGGTCATTAATAGGTTTCAATTACATCTTTGGTTTCTTTAACCAATGTTTCTCTAAGTAGTAACAAAAAAGGAGCACCAACATTTTATGAACATTATGAAAAAGAGCAAAATAGAGTAACAGAGAGTAACACCATTACCAATTCTATAGTGTAAACCACTTCCACTGATTTTGGTATGTTATTTCAAAATTGTTTGTCATAACTTCTGTTGAAACTGTGTGCATTCCTTTCAGATATCTTGAATGAGCTCTTCCAGCGGGAAAACCGTGTGCTGCATTATTGGACCATGCGTAAAAGGCGTCTTGATCAATGCCAACAGTATGTGGTGTTTGAAAGAAGTGCCAAACAGGTGAGGGTTGTACATAAACATTCTCTTCAGAGCGATTAAGGTTTGACATAAACTGGCATGTCCTGTAATTGCAAACTTGCCATTAACTTCAATATTCCAAAAGCCTGAAAGATCAATAACTAAAGTAGAAAGTAAGATGAATTATTTGCTGTTCCTTTAATACAGAACAACTAAATCTGCTGAGGCAGGCTGTCTTTATTGCTGTAATTTAAAGGTAGTGTTTTACTTCTGCCAGCTTGATCTGATACTGCCTAGTCTCATTTCTTCAAGCTTGTGTTGACAAATTGTTATGCTTGTTAACTTCTACACACACACGCAATTTGATCGGGGAAATAACAGACATCAACATATTTCTCAGATGGTTGGGGGTAGGAGGGAATCTAATTAATCTAGATTAACCTAGTCTAGAAAATAGAAGTGGGATAATTCATTAAACAGTGTAATTGAATGACTGCAAAGGTCTTTGCAATTTTTGTGTATTTGCATGGTAGGTTCAACTTCTTATATTTTGTTGAATTTAGCAGTCTGGAAATAACCATTAAGAAATTACAGCTGAAAAAAATCCCCTTTACTAATCATAATGGAAGCCATAAAAATAAACTGGGGGGTTCCAAGGCAAAATTGCTAACTGGAATGATTGGCAACTCTTTTTTTTTTTTTTAACTGGATATAGGACAAAGAAAGGAAGCTAATCTATTCCTGTTCCGCAAAAAAGAATGCAACGCCCATAGTGCAAAGTATAGTTAGACATATTTTAAAGGACTCTAAAAGCTAATCTTATATTTCTTTCCGACAGCCAGCGTAGGCAGAGGCTTAATTACTAGTGGTCTGTTTTGATCTTGAAAGGTTTCTGAAGTCTGTCTTTCATGACTTCACAAAGAAAGTAATGCAAGTTAAATCCTGGAGTGAAGTTAAAGATGAATAAGCCTTTAAAACAACAATTAAAAACTACAACACCCCCACTCCAACCCCTCTTCCCGGTTTGTGAATGACCTTAACTTCAACTTCTGCCAAGCACATGACCTGCTTGCTTTTGAACAGAGATTACTGACTAATGGTCAAACACCAGAGATAAAGATCTGTCAGCGTTTTCATTGTAAATCCCATTTTGCAGCAACCTTCAGTTTAGTCACTGCCATGTTTATTGGCACTCCACACTGATTAACCATAAATGGGAAATATTGCTATCTTTGTTATGGTTTTTGTTTGGAAGTTGGAAGAACCCATGATTTGTGCTTTCAGAACTATGTTCCCTGCTATGGAAACAGATACCACAATAGTTTGCAAGGAAAGTGATTGAATGACTGATCATCCCAGAATTAAGGGCTCACCTGGTCTCTAAATTGATTTTTTCCAGTTCATGTCTGCTGATGTGCATCTCCATACATTTTAGCTTGGTGAAGAGAAGACTTAGAGGGGATTTTATCAGTGTGTACAAGTATCTAAAGGGTGGGTGTTAAGAGGAGGGGGCTGGACTCTTCAGTGGTACCCAGTGACAGGACAAGAGGCAGTGGGCACAAACTGAAACACAGGAAGTTCCAGCTGAATACGAGGAGACATTTCTGTACTGTAAGGGTGACAGAGCACTGGAACAGCTTGGACAGAGAGGTTGTGGAGTCTCCTTCTTTGGAGATACTCAAAACCCACCTGGATGCCATCCTGTGAAATGTGCACTAGGTGATCCTGCTTGGCAAGGGGGTTGGACCAGATGATCTCCAGAGGTCCCTTCCAACCTCAACAGGTCTGTGATTGTATGATTCCAGCATACAGTCCTGACCTTCACATGAAATAAGCTGACTTAAACTGTAGGAATTAACATCAATATTAACTTCGGGTCACATGACTCTAGAGAGCTGCCAAGAAGTAATGCAAGGGTGACACTTGCAGAGGGAAAGTTCTGTTTGTCGCTCATTCCAGCACTGTGTAATAAACCCACAAAAAAAAAAAAAAAAAAAAAAAAAGGAGGCTAAAAAGTGAAAAAGCAAGAAGTATCAAAATAAACATTGTTTATAGCAATAACCTTTAATGTGCTTCTTGTCTATATCGGGCTTCACCTGCAAGGTTTGACATTAGAATTGACAAGAGACATTGTGCAGGTGGCCAGCTGATGTGCACCTCTTCTTGATCCCAGTCCAGGAGTCGTTGGCTTGTTTCCATCAATGGCACTTGAAAAGTGCAGGCCCATCTCTTCAGGCTAGCATCTGCACTAGTATGTGACCGGGTAAATTGCATCCTGGTACACCCTTACAGTCTTTAACATTCAGACACTGACGGTCAGTGTTCTAGCCGAACAGTATTGAACTCATTGAACACTTAATATGTCAGAACCAAGAAGTTTCTAAGTGCATGTGCCTCTGCACGCTGCCATAGCAGCCTGTATTAAGAGTTTGTGCCTCAATTTGTGCCACAATTGCCTCAAGTGGAGTAGAGCAAAATTTACCTGTAACCAAGCTGTGTTTGTGAAATGTTGATTACAGTTGGTTTCTGTTGGCAAAAGTATACTGCCTTCTCTCTTACTTTTCCTTCATTCTTACTTTATTTAGGCTCTGGAATGGATTCATGACAACGGAGAGTTTTATTTATCCACGCATACTTCCACTGGTTCCAGTATCCAGCACACTCAAGAGCTGCTAAAAGAACATGAAGAATTTCAGATCACAGCAAAGGTAAAATAGAATTACAGAATGCGTTGGGTTGGAAGGGTCCTCAAAAATGACCTAGTTCCAACACCCCTACCATGGGCAGGGACACCACCCACTTGATCAGGTTGTCCAAGGCCCCACCCAGACTAGCCTTGAACACCTCCAGGGATGGGACATCCACAGCTTCTCTGGGCAAGCTCTTCCAGTGCCTCACTGCCCTCTGAGTGAAGAATTCCCTCCTAACCTCTAATCTAAATCTCCATTCTTTTAGTTTAAAACCATTCCCCCTTGTTCTGTTATTATCTGCATGAGCAAAAAGTTCTATCTTTTTTAAAAGCCCCCTTTATGTACTGAAATGTCACTGAATGTACAAATGTACAAATGAATGTACAAATTTCAGTACAAATGTACTGAAAAGGCTCCCCGGAGCCTTCTTTTCTCCCGGCTGAACATCTCCAGCTCTCTCAGCCTTTTTTTGTAAGAGCAGCCATCTGATCAACTTTGTGGCCCTCCACTGGACCTGTTCTAACAGGTCCACATCTTTCTTGTGCTGGGACCTCCAGACCTGGGCACAGTACTCCAAGCGGGGCCTTAGGAGGGCAGAGCAGAGGGGGACAGTCACCTCTCTCCACCTGCTGGCTACTCCTCTGGCGATGAAGCCCAGGATGCAGTTGGCCTTCTGGGCTGCAAACACTCACTGCCAGCTCATGTTGAACTTTTCATCCATCAGATTCCCCGAGTCCTTCTCTGCAGGCTGCTGTCAGTGAGTTCTTTTCTCAGTCTCTACTTGCATCTGGGATTGCCCCAACCCAGGTGCAGCACCTTGTACTTGGACTTGTTGAACCTCATTAGGGTCCACTTCTCAAGCTTGTCCAGGTCCCCTTGGTTGGTATCCCTTCTTACTGGTGTATCAACTGCACCCATTCAGTTCAGTGTTCTCTGTGCTCTATGAAAAGTATCCTTAAAGAGCTGCTAGCTATGATCAGTTTCTCTGTCCACAAGGACAAAAATAAATAAATAAGCCATGTACCATTTAAAAAAACAAGCAAACAAAAAAACACAGTAAGAATGTCATGAAGAAGCTTAGTGTATTTGCATTGTCTTTCTGTATTTCTTCTGGGAACGGAATAAAACAAAAAATAATCAGAAAATAATCACCGTGTTACTACAGCTCTATCAGCCAGCCCTATGTGCAATTGATTTCTTATGACAGAATTATAGTGAAATGGTTTTAAAATGACTTAAAAAAACAGAAACCATGAGGTCCTTTGATTTCCATTTTTACATTCTTATGTCCGTGGATTACTGAATGTTCATTTAGGATATAAAACACAACAGAACATGTTATTCATCTACAATTTAATTGTAGCATAGTAGAAAAACAGCAGATAGTGAAAAATCATTACTGCTAAGGTTATTTGTTTTATTAAAATATTTTGTGATTCTATTGCAACTTTTTGAACTGTGGCAGAATTATTTTCTTCTCTGTTTCTGGAGACCTATGCAGAGATGGAGATGATACGTGTGAGGCTTAGTAGTTTTCACATGTGAAAACACAACAGCTAGTGCATGACCAAAGTACCTGAGATTACGTAAACTTGTCAGTCTTTGTGTTTCATTTTGCAACTGTCACCTGTTTCCAACTCTTGGCTCTCCAGTCTTCCAAGGAGCCCAAAAAAGTAAACAAGAGTTCATTTTTCTAAAGGACTGCCTCAGAAGGAAAGAGACTTGGAGATAGTTGGTCATGGAAAGGGAGAAAAGAGAATCCAGAAAGAACAGAGACCATATTTGTTTTTCAAACCCAGATTTTCTTCCGAGTTTCGCTCCAGCCTTTGTTCTGTTGGATTCCATCCAGCATGCAGAGCACCACTGCCCCCGTTACTTCCTCTGTCAGTCAGTGGATGACGCTGGTGCCCCTTTCGAGAGGATGTTGTTAGTGCCACTCCCTACTTGTTTCAACCAGTTTCATTACTGGCTGGGAGGAAATATTAGCCCTGGCTTGCTCTTACACTTGGAATTCCACGGTGAAAAAAAAGTGCTTAGATGAGTGACCGTAAGGAAAGAGAAAGAAAGGAAAAAAAAGAAAGGATGAACAACACCACCAAAAAAAATGGAAAAAAAAAAAAAAAAAAGTCAAGTTCTTATTAACTGCTTTGCTTGACTCTCTATTATCAAGGGCACTGGCAGGATGTTTTACTCTGACATCGTATCAAAGAGGGGTGGATGTATAAAGTCATGTTATGGATAATTTATGATTTACACAAAGAAAGTGCATAGTGTTAGGGAGCATGTTAATTGGGAAACACACTTAGTTACAGACTTGGTGCTGGTTTCTTGTTCTTTTAGAATCTAAGGACTATGTGAAAGCAAAACATCGTATGAAAAAATGTAAAGAATATAGTCTATATCCATTAAATTGTAAAGTGTATAACAAAAATGGTATCTATCACAGCATTTCATTGATGCCCTTGTAAAAAGAGAGGAAGTTTCCTGAGATCTTGCGGGCCTGGCCCAATACCAGTGCTTCAGTGGTAGTGAAGAAAATACTTCCGATGGGATCAAAATCCTTTTGTGTTAGTGCAAGGAGATAAGTGTGCTCTGCAAAGCTCTTCTAGCAGAATTTAGTCTCTGGGTTAGATATGGAAATTCACATTTTTGAAAGAAAAACAAGTAACCAGCTTATAATGTAACAGTAAAACCCAAGGAGTTCTGTATTCATCCTGTGCCATTTGTATTTAGAAATTGATAACTGTTTAAAGAAGTTCTGGGATGAGAGGAGGAAGCTAGCTCCTTTCATGGCTTCTCCACCTGTACTTAGTAGCAAGTTAAGCAAAATGATCCCCTTCATGACAGGTAGAGTTCCTAACTGTTTGATATTTTCCTGTTTTCATAGCAAACCAAAGAGAGGGTGAAGTTGTTGATACAGCTGGCTGATGGCTTTTGTGAAAAAGGGCATGCTCATGCAACAGAGATTAAAAAATGTGTCACAGCAGTGGATAAGAGGTACAGAGACTTTTCCCTGCGCATGGAGAAATACAGGACCTCTTTAGAGAAAGCTCTGGGTATTTCCTCTGATTCCAATAAATCGGTAAGTGAAATTGGAGTGTGATGATAGACACACACAAAAAAAAAAAACAACTTTGCTTGCATTTGATTTAGTTATCATTTTATCTTGTCTCTTGCCTTAATTAATATTTCCTTTCTTTAATAAAGAGCAAAAGCTTGCAGCTGGATATAATCCCCGCCAGTGTCCCTGGGTCAGAGGTGAAACTGCGCGATGCTGCTCATGAGCTTAATGAAGAAAAACGAAAATCTGCCCGCAGGAAAGAGTAATGAATTTATTTATTTTTAATCAATGAGAGTGCATAAATCAATCCTGATAATGAAGCAACTGTCGCGGCTTGTCTGGGAGCTTAGAAATCAGATAAATAGTAAAAGAGAGTGATACTCTTCATTAGCTCCTATTGCCTTTTATTCAATGCTCATTCTCACAGAAAATTCGAGCATGTCAGAATGCTAAGCTTCCAAAGCCATGTTACACTTTGTAACTTTTTTTTCTTTTTCTTTTTAGAATTAATGTGAATTCTATGTGTAAGGGGAGGAGGGAGTTTAAGTTAAATCAATATAGCAATGGAAAAGCATTTGACAAAACTTCCATCTCCTTCCCCATTTCTTTTTGCACTGATTAGTAGTGGAGAAATGTTATCTCTTATGTTGCCTTCATGTGTTTTCTCTTGTTGCATTTCAGTTCCCAGATATTTCCTAGAACAGTAGAAAAAGCAAAACCTGATGAGAAATGTGTATTCTGGTTATTATATATTCATAATGATTAAACAGACTGAGATTTGATTAGTCTTTCTGTTGTCACCTAAGGTTTATTATGGCTGAACTAATTCAGACAGAAAAGGCTTACGTAAGAGACCTCCGGGAATGCATGGATGTAAGTTTTCTTCTTTCACTGGTTTTTGAATTCAGGATTCAATCTGTTGCTTTCTACTTCTTTCTGATTAAAAAAAAAAAAAAAATGTGGGGATCAGTTTGTTGTCATAAGACTTAAATTGTTTTTTTCTGCAATTAATAGGAAACTTAGAATTACAATTGATATCAGCCATTTCAGAATTCATCCTATATGTTTTGTTTTTGTCAGTATTGAGTTTTAGTATTTGATAATTTTCTTATTCATAAACTTTTTTTCTCTTTTCCCTTTCCTCCTCTCTTTTCCCTTTCCTCCTCTCCTTTCCCTCTTTTTGGTGAGGGACAGGAAAAAGGAGGGGGTTAATTTATGTGCTTTGCTAGCAAGAGAAAAGAGCTTGTGTTAATTCCCTTATTATGTGTATCACATGTTCTGCTACTCGCTGACTTATCGAATAGAAATTCAGAGAGATTCTATGGAAAAATGCCCAGTAATTGTTATGCTCAAGCTAGTAATGTTCAGCGTTAGCTCTTGCACAAAACATGAACTTCCAGACTGCAGACATGACCTTCGTAAGGAATATCCTGAAGCGTTAGAGGTTGTCAAGAGCGCTATGCATTTTAAATGATGTAATCTGAAGGACTGTGTTAAATTGTCAGTTTTAAAACGTGGATTTGCCTGTCAGAATCACAAGGTACATGTGACACAACAGACAACTGGAATTGATGATGCTACATGATTTTCACCAATTTCTCTGCATGAGTGTGTGCTTACAGATAACCTGAGTGCTTCTGTTCAGCTTTTTGATGATTTTTTCATGCATCTTTTTTGTTCTGGGCAGACGTATCTATGGGAAATGACAAGTGGAGTTGAAGAGATCCCACCTGGTATTGTAAACAAAGAACACATTATCTTTGGAAACATGCAGGAAATCTATGAGTTCCACAATAAGTGAGTGACTTATCTCCCATTTCCATATTAGTGGTAAATCCACATGATGACCTGAGGGATTTCCTAATGAAAATATAGTGCATATGAATAATGAACTCTTTGCCATCAAAAATGTAAAGGATTTCTTCTTATACTGTTAAATTGTTAAAATTGTTGCTTTTTGTACCCAGGTAGGTACACCACTAAAAACTTTTTCAGTCTCAGGCATCTTTCAGCTTTTAAGAAATTATTTGAATGCATTAAAATATTGCTGTACATTTTCCAGTTGTCATGAAGAGGTAGAAATCACTGAACTCAGCAGGTATAGCATTAACGGTTTCCTTAGTTAACATGAGTATTTAAAAAGCAAGTCAGCCTCTTATTTCTCTTGAGATGAAGGCTAAACTTTTCCTGAAACTGTGTACGTGTATTAACTGCGTAAGTCTGCTGGAGCAACTTGGAACTTTCACATCAGAGTTTGTATTGAATTATAATAGCTAATTTATATTATTTCTGATATTACACATTTGTCATCCATTCCTTTTGATTCTGTTAGCTCATGTTGTTGGTATGAATTACAGTAAGATTTCTATCTTTATTCACAGACAATAGATTAAAGTCAGCTGCTCTAATGAAAGTGTTTCATGTGCCTTATACAGTTCCTTTCTTCTCTACCCATAGTATATTCCTCAAAGAGCTGGAAAAATATGAACAGTTACCAGAAGATGTTGGACACTGCTTCGTGACATGGGTAACAAAGTCAGATTTGTGTTTAGAAGTAACAAGGGAGATAGGAAGCATGGAGGGGTAGATACTTACTCTCAAGTCTCTTTTAAATTTGAGTCTCTGTAAAAGTAACTCTTCCTTGAAATGTGGATTTAAAAAATTGTCTATCTTGAACAGGAAAATAATTAAGGTACTGCTGTCAGGTGCCAGTACTTGGCTGCTCTCAAAGTTTTTGTGAATTGCTGAAACCTCCATTTGGGTTTTTGTTTAGTTCATTATCTTTGTCTTAGCTATGAATAATCTACTTTTGCATATGCTGCCATTGTTTTCAGTTGCATTTGTATGATGTATTTTCCTATGCTGCCAGTTTAAGTAGGTAAATAATCCTATGTTGTTTAGTTTCTTGAGACAGATGAAATGTTCTCTGATAACTGTAAAAACTTCTTGAGACAGCAGTTACGCTCTGTGATAACATGTAAATTTACATTTCTGTCTGCAGGCAGACAAGTTCCAAATGTATGTTACTTACTGTAAAAATAAGCCTGATTCTACCCAGCTGATATTAGAACATGCGGGAGCATACTTTGATGTAAGTACTTCGTGTCCATCTTAAAAATATGTCTTTCTAGTTTGAATCTTGTATTTATGTTTATATTGAGTGCCTTATTTCTTAAGAAAATGCAAGCTTAATACTAAAATTTACTGTCATCTTAAGAAAATCAATCATATCTCACATGGTTAATTTATATTGCTCAATTGGTCTTCATAAATCTGTTAAATCAAGTATAAGAAGTCAGTTTTATATCACAGCAGTTCAGAACTGCAAACAGGGTTTTGGCAGCAACAACCAAGACTAGCACATTCTGCAAATCTTAGCATTTTGATTTGCTTAGGTTGCACCACACATAAAAAAGACGACAATCTTTGTTAAATTTGTTGGGGTGCTTTTGACTTGTAATTGAATGCAGTAGTAATTCAGTTGACTGGCATTGCTCAGAGCTGCTAAACCAACCACATTGCTAATTCAGTTCCAAAGTTACCTGGTCTACATGTAACATTCCATTTAGGAAAGGACAAAAATATGGTAGCTGTTGGAGTTTTTGGAGGATTTCAGTCATTCTGAAGGACTTTGTGCTCTTCCTTGGTAATTTTGTGGAATACATATTTACAGATGATTCAATTACATTGTTTCCTCCTTTCCCGTGCTAAGCTACTAGATGTGTAGCAACAACACCGTTGTTCTTTAGAATTAGCTGTGGAAATAGAGGGAAGGGCATAATATAAATAATATCATCCCTGAAGCTCTTGGTGTTAATTTCAAAAGCCTTTCACTAAGGAGATGGGGGATTCTTAACAGTATAAGGTAAAGTCTTTCTGTGAAGCCTCTGGTTAGTTTTCAATGCTTGTACAAGAGTAGATACATTACAGAAAATCAGGTCATCTCAATTAGATATGGTCATATGACCACAAAAATTTAAAGAATTTATTAAATACTGTAATTGCTGATGAAAAAAAAAAAAATCGGTGATAAAAGAAAGACTAGGAAAATTGTGGGCTTTCTCTAGAATGAAATGGGAGACCTGGTCACCCAGGATATGGAGCAGGCTGAGGTACTTCATAACTATTTTGCCTCAGTCTTCATTGATAAGAGCTCCAGCCACATGGCCCAAGCTCCCAGAAGGGATTGGAAGAATGATGAACCAGCCAGTGTAGGAGATCAGGTTCAAGACCATCTAAGGACCCTGAAGGTGCAGAGGTCAATCGGACCTGATGAGGTACATCTACAGGTTCTGAAGGAACTGGCAGATGTAGTTGCTAAGCCATTGTCCTTCATATTTGAGAAGTCATGGCAGTCCCTTGAAGTTCCTGCTGATGGGAAAAGGGGAAACACAACCCCCATTTTTTAAAAAGGGAAAAAAATATTGGCCCTGGGGAACTACAGGCCAGTCAGTCTCGCCTCTGTGCCTGGCAAGATCATGGAGCAGATCCTCCTGGAAACTATGCTAAGGCACTTGGAAAACAGAGAGGTAACTGATGACAGCCGACATGGCTTCACTAATGGCAGATCGTGCCTGACAAATCTGGTGGCCTTCTACAATGGGGAGATAGCATTGGTGGATGGGGAAGAGCCACTGACATCATCTACTTTGACTTGCGCAAAACATTTAACACTGCCCCCCTTTATATGCATGTCTCTAAATTGGAGAGACGGGGATGTGACAGATGGACTGCTCAGTGGGTAAGGAATTTGCTGGATGGTTGCGCTCAAATTGTTGTGGTCAATGGCTCAATGTGCAGGTGGAGATCAGTAATGAGTAGTGTTCCTTAGGGGTCAGTACTGGGACCACTGCTGTTTAATATCTTTGTCAGTGACATGGACAGTGAGATTGAGTGCACCCTCAGCAAGTTTGCTGATGACACCACACTGTGTGGTGCAGTCGACATGCAGGAGGGGAAAGGATGCCATCCAGAGGGACCTGGGCAGGCTTGAGAGGTGGGTCTGTGTGAATCTCATGAGGTTCAACAAGGCCAAGTGCAAGGTCCTGCATCTGGATAGAGAATGGATTGAAAGGAGCCATGAGGAAAAAGATCTTGGGGTGCTGGTTTACAAGAAGCTCAACATGAGCCGACAATGTGTGCCTGCAGCTCAGAAAGCTGACCGTATCCTGGGCTGCATCACAAGCAGCATGGCCAGCAGGATGAGGGAGGGGATTCTCCCTCTCTGCTCTGCTCTCATGAGACCCCACCTGGAGCCCTGTGATGAGCTCTGGAGCCCCCAGCACAAGAAAGAGATGGACCTGTTGGAGTGAGTCCAGAGGAGGGCCACAAAGATGATCAAGGGGCTCAGCACCTCTCCTGCAAAGACAGGCTGAGGGAGTTGGGGTTGTTCAGCTTGGAGAAGAGAAGGCTCTGGGGGAGACCTTGCAGCAGCCTTCCAACACCTAAAAGTGGCCTACAGGAAAGCTGGGGAGGGACTCTGTGTCAGGAAGTGTAGTGACAAGACAAGGAGTAATGGTGTTAACTAGAAAAGGGTAGGTTTAGATTAGATATAAGGAAGAAATTCTTTACTGTGAGGGTAGTGAGGCCCTGGCACAGGCTGCCCAGAGAAATTGTGGATGCCCCATCCCTGGAAGTATTTGAGGCCAGGCTGGATGGGGCTTTGAACAACCTGATCTTCTGGGAGTATCCCTGCCCATGGCAAGGGGGCGGAATTAGATGATCTTCAAGGTCCCTTCCAACCCAAACTGATCTATGATTCCATGATACTATTTTTAAAAGCAACAAAAGCTCTAATAAAAATGTTTTAGAAATATGTTCTTGCCACTGCTTCCAGTGGAACATCCTCAATTCCTCTATTTTAGCAGTGTATCCAGCGCTCCATCCCCTAATTCAATTAAGGTGGATTAGAAAAGTGAAGACCTGACTGTGTACAGGTAACTTCAAGAGCTCCTGGTGATGTCATGACTGGGCCACATGAAAATGTCATGTGAATCCTATGTTGAGAATTTCTGATGCTGTAATCGTGGTTAAAAGGCCTATAGCTGTAGTGCATAAGCCTGCAGCTAGAAATAACGTGGTTAAAATACATACAATTCTGTGATAAAAGGCAAGCAATGACTTTGAAGTTCATCCATGATCTGTATTTGAATTCCATAATTATCCCATGTAATTATCATGTCATTTTTATTTTCCTCCTTTAGCTTAGCCAAAGACATCTTTATTTATAAGTGGCTCTGGTTTCTTTTTAACCTCTTGAGTAACTTCTTTCCTTTGGTTAGAAAATGTTACTTCTTGCTCCCCCTTGTGGATTTGTAACAGCTTTTGGGGAAAAAAAGCTCTGTGACTGTTAGTTAAAACTAGCAGATGATCCCGAGAAACTTCTTTCTCAGTCTTCATGCAGTAGTCCTCTCTGTTCTCTACAACTCTCGGATTTGCTTTCTTTTCTGTCCTGAAAGTAACCAAACCCCACAAATTCCAGTTTATAAAAATAATATTAAGGCAGTGCCACTTGATCGATATTCCTAATCACTGCTGTTTGGATTTAGGCTTGTTGAAATACTTCAGAGGCACCCTTGGAGGTAATAGTCTTTTGTTTGCATAAAGTGAGAGGGTAAATTCTCAACTAAATTACTTCCTGTGACCGGAATATGTTGTCAACCAGTTGTCTTTTTTCTTCTTCTTTCTTCCTTCTAAAATAGAAATTTTAGTTAATGTCTATTACATAGCTTTCAGAACAAAATATATCTGCATGTTGGTGCTCACAGTCCTCACGTTTCCTTTTTTCATTTAGGAGATACAACAGCGACATGGACTGGCCAACTCCATCTCCTCTTACCTTATCAAACCTGTCCAAAGGATAACAAAATACCAGCTTCTTTTAAAGGTCAGTACTAATTCAAAGTTCTTAACCTGATTTTGCTGTTCATAAGCATGCAAAGCTGTTTCTGAAATCAGGAAGGGTTTTTAACTCTTCACTCTGAGACTACAGCATCCTGGGCAGCTTTACTCTTGCTGCAATATTTGTTAGGAAAACACTGAAAAAGAAAGATGGCATAAATAAGGAACTTTTTTCCAGATTTCTGTACATCAGAAGGATACCTCTCTACTAATGTTTACTTAGAAAATATCCTTTGGGTTTCCAGAGCAAAAAATCATTCACGGCAGTGAGGACAAGTGTGTTTTTGTAATGGTTTCAGCAACAAATTTTCACTAACCATTAGCTATGATAATGGTATTAAGTTGTTACTTGTAATGTTGCCTGGTAATATCAAGTACAAAGTAGCTGTAAAAATAACTGAAACCTTTGGTTACCACTTTCACTCAGTGGACAGATGTTTCATTGGCTAAGCAGCTATGTTCTCAAGCTGTGCTAGATCTCTACTAGATGGCATTGCTTAGTTTGTAATAGCCCCTACAAAAGTAACTTAACTGATCTTTGTCTCCCCTTTCCGATCAAGAACTGCCATGGATAATTGTTTTTTTAAAACTTCTGAAAAACATTCCTTGCTATTTCTGGTTGAGTTGGATGGAAAGGAGTCTGTGATATTTCAATTTCTTCCCTTGCAAAAAAAAATGCAGTTTGATTAAGTTAATAACTTGCATAAATAGGTTATTGTGTTTTAGAAGTTTTAGCGACTGATTTCAGCAATTACTTTCTAAATCTTATTTAATGTCTTAGCTCATGCATTATTGAAGGAACGGATAGATTGGTTTCACCAGGCTTTTCAGAGCCAGATGGCTTTGCTGCATAATAAAATGGATTTATTTGATGGCTGTTGAGTTTTCTTCTTTCTATAAGAGAAGAGTCAAGAAACATGGAAGGATAAAGAGCCCGAATCTTGAATGATGGCAAAATACACCTTCAGAAATTCTGTTTATTTTTGCAAACAGTGCTGAAACTGCTAATCTTCTCCCTCTCCAAGAGGATATTTAGTTACATTCACTTTTCTGTGGTGTTGTCATGAGAAATTTAAGTGTAGTGCTGTACAGTTTTGATGCAATGATTGATAGTGTTGGCAGTTAAATAAAAATAGTGCAACAATGCAATGCAGGAGTCACCTGGCTTTCTCTTTAAAAGGAATTTAACCTGAGGGAGTGAATTAAGTGGACTTTTTGAATTACAGAGAGAACATAACGTGCCCTTTTGGTTATGTAAGCTACATTTGATCTTGATACTATTCAAACGCTCAAAGTATGTGAGGAAATTTGAATATCTGCTCAAGCACTCGTACATTAATATCGTTGAGTCTTGAATGTGCACTGAACTGAGTCGCCTTAAATTACTACATTTCAGTATATTCCTTTTTCTAACTTGTCCATTATTTAATGGTTGTTTGTATACAAAAATAAAACTTACCTGTAGAATGCTTTCAGCTGTGTGAATGATGCAAAATAGAGTAGATCACTGCATATTTGAAATGAAACAATGTAAATTCTTTTATCAGCAGTAGTACAGTCCGGGTCTTTGGAGCAGTAGAGTAAAGATTGACATGCAGACCCTTTTGTACTATCCCACTTTCCACTAGGTTCATGACTCAGCATCTATATTGTTCTGGGCCTTGAGGTAGCACTACATCCGATAGCTGTGTCATGGCTTATCAAAAAAAAAAAAAAATACTGTCCTTATTTTAATTTTTAAAGATTTATTATTAACCTGATAATCTTAGTTAAATCAGAGGTGGTTAACTGAATGCTTGGGCTGCTCTGTGAAGAAAAGATCGTGATAAATACAACGTATGCTATCAGTCATTGGAAGAGTAAGAAGTACAAAATAACAAAGTAGATGTTACTTGCAAAAAGTAATTTTTTGCTTTTTTTGCTTTTTAGAAGTAGCATTTGATTGCCTCGTTTAGAAACAGGATAGATTGTCTGCTTTTGTTTTGCAGGAGTTGCTCACATGCTGTGAAGAAGGTAAAGGTGAGATTAAAGATGGCCTAGAGGTGATGCTTAGTGTGCCAAAGCGAGCCAATGATGCCATGCACCTCAGCATGCTGGAAGGTAGGATTCAAACTGGCCTTTTAACTCAGTCGTATGATGTATATTAACTTTGTTTAATAACTTTTTATATTACTATATGTTGAGAAGATCTGAAGAATATGAACATTTTTATATCTCTGCGTTTGTATTTTATATACTTTTTATTTAGAGGTATATAAAATGCAAACTTATTTAGGAAAATCAATTGTGTACAACTGGTACAGTTTTGTTAATGCTTTAAAAATGATCTTTCATCCTGATCTACCCCTCTGCCACTGCAGGTTTGAAAAATACATAGGCTAGCAAAATTTTCCACCAGTCACCTAAAATATAGTAGATGAATAGTCAGATATAGTAGCTTCATCTACGTTTTCCAACTAGTATCCTTCTTTATAAGAGGGTCATACATGTATTAGGGTTGATTTTTCTGATTTATGTGTCAAATAATAGTCTCCAAGAAATTCTTGGTTTTCACATCTGTTTGCTGCCTGTTCCACAGACTTCTGGTTGAAATGAAATGTACCTTCTGGCAGTAAAATGTCAGCATAAGCCAATTTAGCCTGAGCCTTAGCCAGAACAGCATAATCATGTTCATGGCAGACAGTTGAGGTTGGATGTAATTGCATCTATGTGCTGAGAACAACTTTCTGCCAAAATCCATTTTGTAATTGGCGTTTTATCATGTATGATGGTGCCATCATAGTAATAAAACTTTTTTTCATTGGCAAAGTAATTTTTTTTGAGATAAAAGCAGAGCCACCTTAGCTTGCAGTTGCAGAATAAAGACTTATTGTAAAGCGTTTTCAGTCAATATTGTTTATCGTCCTCTGTGCCTTCGTAATGGAGCTTGTCATAGGAATGCAGTACCATGCAAGTTACTATAAAACTCATCTTGGTTTGACATGTGATCCTTGGTCACGTGAATGCTCAAAATCACCTTTCTTCCCTGATTTAAAACAACAGGAATGTTGGTCAGTCTGCAGGATCAGCTCCAAACGCTTTGTTGAGGAGATGCTGTTAGTATAAATGCTGACCAGCATTGGCAATAATCGTTTAACACCGGGAATGTGACTCTGGAGAATATCCTAATCTTTTACATAAGTTGGTGTTATAACAAATCATGCGTATATAGTTGAGTCATCCCATGTTAAACAAATAGAGTGAGTGAGCACATTTCCTCTTTATGTCTCTGGAGGTTTTTGAATGAACATCCTGAAGCAACTTGCCTCTGATGCTCTCCATACTTCTGCTCTGTTTAGAAAAGCAAGGAACTGTTGTTCTCCTGACAAGGCCAGTGCTTTTCTGTTGAGAGACTATTGGCAAGCACTATTTCTTCAAAATGCAATTTTATACCACTCAGAAGAGTATCGTAGACTAATTTCTGTTATCCTGTAGATCTAAAGCTCTGTATTAAACTGGGAGAATGCTGTCACTAGAACATGGAAGTAAACTCATTGGTATTCTCAACTTTCACCTTTGTTATATATATCAAAATGAGTAATCCAGCTGCAATTTCTTGATTGTGGAGTGAATCAACGGCAGGCTCATCACCTGGCAGCAGCTCTGAGCTGCCATCTTTTTTCATTCTCTGTTGAAATACATTTACATACTTCTTTCATGCACTATAGGGAAGGTGTACTAGCAGAAAAGATGGTGTTTGGGATCCTGTTCGTGTCAGAACCTGATCTGCTCTCTTTGTCCTTGCAAGCTGTTCACTTTCTACAATGGCAGAAACCTAGTAGGAAAAATAATTTTTGTTGTGGAAGAAGTTAAGAGAAGTCAACAGAAAGAGATGCTGATTGTTGGTGAAATACTGCCAGAAGAGTTGATAAACTTCCTAACAGTTGGATTTCTAAATTTAGGCATAAACTTGAGCTACAGTTTCATTCAGTGTATTACAATGTTAAAATCAAGGCTTGTTTTTAGTATTGCTTCCTTGGTCTCCTATCTTTTCCAAGCTGTATTTGGGAAAAAAAAATATCAGATGAATTGCTTAATGAACTGAAGCTGTGCTTTTTAATTTCCTCATATTATCAACTTTTCATGGTGAACTTTTCTTCTCCTTGGGTTTTTAGGCTTTGATGAAAATATAGAATCTCAGGGAGAGCTCATCCTTCAAGAATCCTTCCAAGTATGGGACCCCAAAACTCTAATTCGAAAGGGAAGAGAGAGGCACCTTTTCCTTTTTGAGATGTCCTTGGTTTTCAGTAAAGAAGTAAAGGACTCAAGTGGAAGGAGCAAGTACATTTACAAGAGTAAACTGTTTGTAAGTATGGAAAAATGAGTGGTCATATTTAGAAAACTGGCTAGATGATTATGACTAAGCTCAGATAATTTAAACATGCCTGAAGAACTGGAACAACGATTATACTGCACTGAAACGTGCAGACTGACTCTTCTAACTTTGCTATTTTGTTATGCTTTTCAGGAGACAGAGTAGGTTGATAGCGACTGCTGAAGACTATGTGTCAGTGTCAGGATGAGGAAATCAAGACTAGGCCAGACTGTTTTTGTTTCATGTGTGTTGGTTCTTTAAGAGCCTTTAAGGCTCATTTTTAGAAAGCAGAAGGATGTAAGTAGTTGACAGAATGCATTCATTATACTAGTTTAACATGGATATTACTGTAACACGTGTAGTAAAGATCCATTCTGGTGGATATTCTACACATTCTGGTCTGGAAACACAGGTATTCCTTGTTATGGAAAAGTTAGTTCCAGAATGTCTACTGAGACTAGTAGTCTCGGTAATACTTTTCTATTTTTATTTTTTTTTTTAATAAATAAATAAATAAAAAGCTCTTATGGTCCACTGAAAGGATGTAGAGATGAGATTCTTTTTCCTTTCCATTTAAAAATAAAAAGTAATAATAATAAAAAAAAATCCCCTCTTGCATTCCTCATCTATAGCATGTACCCTTTACAAGTGTAATTCACTCATCTTATATGAAGACTTGGGTGAGACCAGTATTCACACTCTGTAAATTTAGGTAGTCAAGTGACAGTCTCCCTTGGTTTGATTTGCCCCCAACCAATGCAAGATTGGCTTTCGTAATAGTTTAGAAAAAGAATTTGAAATAACTTTACCTCTCAAAATCAAGCTCTAAAAGAGCTTTTTATTCTGTTGATCTGATTGGGGTATATGACCAAGTCTAGGAGGTATGAATACTGAGCCTTTTTTCCCTGCTTCAGTGCCTTCTTACCCCTCCTTTCCCTCTTCCCACCTCTGTGTCCAAACTGGTAAAGCAGGTTGGTTCAAAAAATGACTTTTCTCTGTCTTACTTTGCATGTTCCGTCACTTCATTTCAAACACTTGTTGTCCTTCCTGATATAAGGTAGCTGGCAGGCAACAAAACAGCAGCAGTGTTGTTGGTCACGTCTTTCTTTGGTGCCCTGAAGAACCTGAAATACAAAAAACTTCAGGTGTACTGGAGGTCATATCAGCTGCCAAAGCATTACGTGGGAAAGAAGACAGATATGAAAAATCAGTCCCATAAGCTTGTTGTGTCAGTTCATCTGGCAAGAACAAGTAATTGTATAGAGTCTAGAAAAGTTCCTGGAAATGTTGAAAACTGATACTGTACCCCATTCTTAAAATACAAGCTTATCTTTATGTCTTCATATCCTAGTTTGCAAAATGTCCTGTAGTGCAGATTACTTACAATAGCAATCCTTGTAGTTTGATCTTTAGAAAAGGCATTATTAGAGATGTTGAAGGCATGAATGTTGTTTGAAAGATCTTTCTTGCGCATTATCCTGTCTTCCACCTCTGGAAGGCAGTTTTAAGAAAGTGAGGGTCATCTCTAATACTGTGGATGTGATTACTATTGTGGTTTCCCAGTGCAGGATATTCAATGGCATGACTTGTATTAGTAGAAGAATGTGTTTATGAGCTCTTCTGAAAAGACATAAAGTGGCCAAAAGCAAGTGCCTCAGGAGGGATATGGAAACAAAGCAAGCAAGTGAAAACAAAGCAAGTAAATTGCCAAAATAACTCTCCCAGCCATCCATAATTGGCAGTTTAGGTGCTTCCTTGCCTGGGTGTGGTTTCTGTGCACTCAGTAACCCCAAAAGGATTTTTCGTTCATGAGCTTGTCCACAGACCTCATACAGACTTTTGACATTTCCAGTGTTCTTTGGCAAAGAGATGTTTTTCTTAGCTACGTGTTAGGTACAGGACAACCTCTGTGTGTTGTGCTTGAACCTTACTCCCTCTCACTAGTTTTGATTGACACCCACCAGTATGGAAAGGGACAGTGACCAACCTCTGTCTGCTTCGCCACTCATTATTGTACAGGCCTCTATCGCATAGTCTCAGTTGTTCCTGAATTAATAACATTTGCAAGTGTACCAAGGCTTCTAATTTTACTGGGCTTTAAAAAAAATATTTAAGTTGTACTATCCTGGTCTCTCAGACTTTACAATGGGCAGTACAGTAATAAATATTTTCTCAGAGTTGATTAATGTGATGTTGCATCAAGTATTTTATAAGCTTTTTAACAGGCACAGGAGTTGTTGGTGAGTCAAGTTTAAAACATATCGCAGACTTTCAGCATTTCAATGAAAATTTTACCAAGTGAGATGACAGAGATGAAAGGGTGGGTGTTTTTCTCTTTAAAAAAAAAAAAAAAAAAAGCAGCAACAAAAAACAAGTCAGTATCCAAGCAAGACAAGAACCAAAGTACCTTTACTCAGGTACGGTGCATCCAACACCTCTTGCAATAAATGTATTTGCTACAGATGATGCATGTGAGGGGAAAAATACAGTTTCTAATAATGTCGGAATGCTTGTCAGCTATCTTTTGGAGTAAGGATTCTTGTGGTTTGAGCTATATTTCTCAGTTGTAATTTTATTTGGAGCAAAGCCTATATGAGATGTGTAAGTGGAAGCAAATTCGCATGATTGAGATGTTATTCCAGTTGGAAAGCAAAACCATTTTTGATGATAATTAGCTATAAAGGTCTGACATTAAAACATTCCCAGAGACTGATTGTTAATGTAGTTGTTCCACAAAATTCTCAGGGGAAACTGAATTTTTGAATTTCTTCATCAGTTTCACACTACAAGGACTCACTTGTGAAGGAAACACTATAAAGAACATGCTTGGCAGAAAATAGTTGTAGAAGATATCAAGACAATTCTTAAGCATATCTTATCTTTAAAAAAAATAAAAATTAAAATTAAAAAAAAAAAACATAAAAATCAATAAGTGATGAGTGTTCCCTAATGGAAATCAGCAAGGAGAGAAGCCAACACTTGGCTTTCACCAAGTATTTCTAGAGTTACCCGGCTTTTTTTGGTTTTGTCAAGTCAAAAATGTGGAATAAGCAATTTGGTATCTCAGGTTATAAATGCTATTGTTAATAGTTACTTTACTGAAAAAAAATAAAGTAAAAAAGATATCTTGCAGCCACTGCTTTTGAAGAAGCCCCCTCCACCCTCCCAAGAAAAAACAATTCTCTCTGAAGCTAGACTGAACCTTCCAATACTCTCTTCAAATAGCAGAGCTCAATTGTTATATTAGCATCCCTTTGTGTCTCCTGAGAAAAAAGTTGCCATGTTCTAACTTTTTTTTTTCGTAATTCCAGACTTCTGAACTGGGTGTCACAGAACATGTAGAAGGAGATCCCTGCAAGTTTGCTCTTTGGGTTGGAAGGACACCAACTTCAGACAACAAAATTGTTCTCAAGGTAGTTTTAGTGAATATGTTTAGTGAATTTATATGGATATACCAAGTACCAAAGTGAATTTATATGGATATACCAATTATACCATGCTACGTTTAGTGACAGCTGCTGACAAATAGTCTTCCCTTGTATGGAAGTAAATATGGTGTACGTATAACCAAAGTGACTTGACAGCAGAGGGGAATCTGTGTTGGCCTACTGAAAGACTAAACCAATACAAACAGTATAAAGGGTTTTGTTTTCAAGGGATTGTTCTCCATAAGATCACTTTAAGGTGTTCCTATTCTTTTCTGTACTTTGAGTGTAGGTATTTAGATAATTTGTATGGTATCTGAAGCTTTTCAATCAAATTCGTTGATTTTTTCATTTGTTTTTGAAGGTTGAAAGTAGCATGGCCTTAGCTCACTAATAATATAAGTAAATTCCATGAAAACAGTAAATAAAAGATTTAACAAAACTGTATTTGGCTTCTAAATAGGTTTGTTTGTAAAAGAAAACAAACATGTTTCCTAACTGTTCATTGTTCCTCCAGTTTTTTCCACCCCTTTAGAATTCTATTTTGATTTTTTTCTTGTTTATTGAATGTATATAATATATTAGAAATCAATTATTTCAGAAGATAACGATTAAGAGAAGTAAGACTTTATACACAATATTTTTTTTAATCCACACCAATGCCTATATTTAATAGAATTTCAGGTGCAGGGTAACTGGGCTAAATTGGATTCAACAGTCAGATTACACGTTGAGCAGCTGGATATCAAATCTTTTCTGAGGTATCTCAACGGTATAGATGATGTGTTGCAGACAGTCATTAAAATACAATCTCTAAATGAGCTTTCCTCTTCAATATAGGTTTCAAAAGTGGTAACAGTAATATATAAAATACGTTATGTTGTGACGCATATACTTCCATAAGTTTTCTTTCAGTGATAGCAGATTGTTATATAAAGTTAGAATTGACCTAAAACATATCAGGAGTTTAAAATACTAATATTCAAGGTGTTATTACTGGAATTCTTTTTAATTAAATCAATCCACTGTCACTATCATGAGGTATGTATAGGGCTTCAGCCTTCTTGGGCCTTTAAGTTATGAAAGAAGAATGTAAATCTTAAATAAAATGTTTTTATATGAACAATATTAACAATGTTGATAAGTGTAAAGTAGTATTGTTGGTTCAAAATGAAGACAACTAGCTTGAATTTCCATTTCTCTGTTCATGTTTTCAAAAATGATTCACACAGTCTTTCTTTTTGTCTTTGATATTCATTAGACTATTTGTGGATTTTCTCAGCTATAATAGTCCAGTCTGGTGTTTTTGTTTCTTTTACATATCAAAGGCATCCAGTATAGAAAATAAACAGGACTGGATTAAACATATCCGGGAAGTGATACAAGAAAGGACCATTCATCTGAAAGGAGCATTGAAAGAACCAATCCACATCCCCAAAACGGCACCAACAACAAAACAGAAAGGAAGAAGGTAATTAATATTTTAAAAAGTCAGAGATCTTCAAGTATGCTGTTTCAGCAGCACTGTTTCCTCTGCAGTGTTGAATTTCTAATAGATTTCAGTGAACTGGACAAAACCAAGAGCCATAGTGTCCAGTGCTGAATGTATTGAGGTTTCTGCGCTGCACAGTCCCTGACTAGTGTAGATTTAGCCATTACAGAAGGAATTTGGAACTGCAGTACAGGATAGCTGTGCATTTTAGATTTTCACAATTCTGTGTGTGTTACTCATATTCAGGTCTTCGGTTTACTTTGACAGAGCTTAAAATGAGTGACTTAGACAAAACTAGCAAGCAGAGTGCTAAGTGGCTGTTTCTTGCCAGAGTTGGCATGAAAACTTGCTCCGGCTGGTTGGTTACATTAATTCCATGATGTTGATGTAGATGTTGAACAAAAGAATCTGTTCTCTTTAAGCATAGAACAAAGTATTAAATGCTGAATATTTGATTTTTGCATCAGTTATTTTGTCTGTCTAGGGTCCATTGCCACAGTATCCCCTTTCTTCGAGTTGTAAGTATGAGCATTACAAACACAATGCTAATATTGTAATGAAAACTGAACTATTCGCAGAGACGGCGAGGACCTGGACAGTCAGGGAGATGGTAGCAGCCAACCTGATACTATTTCAATTGCCTCAAGAACCTCACAGAACACACTAGACAGTGATAAGGTAAGTTTCCCAGGTGTTGCTCTATTCTTAGAGCGAACAATTCGTAGCTTAGTGTGAGTTAGCACCTGAAAGTAGTCCTTAGTACTTTCAGAGAAAAGGCATGGAAGCATTTGATCTTTTAAAAATAGCTGTATGCAAGAGTAAAATATCTTATGTAAGAATAAGTATCTTGAATACAGTAGGGGACCAGGGGTGATTATTTGAATCCAGTAGGTCATACATATATTCTGTTTATTACAAACTGAAAATATTTTGCCCCTTCTCTTCTGCAGATTGTCCAACGCTTTGTCATAGTTTAAAAAGGAAGTTATATTTTCCATAGAATTTAATGCAGTGCACAGTTTTTTTCATGATGGCAGTCTCAGCTTTTCTGAAGGCATACCATCTGGTTTTTGACTCTCTTGAGGTTGGTGATTTCCATGTGGTTACTGTTGTGAAGCAAACACACATAGACAGTAAGCGTTCAGTGTCTGCATGAGAACTAATGAAAATCACCTTATTAGAGAGGAGTAACCCACAAGTTGAAGTATCATATGATACTAGTACTAGTGTTTACTTTCCTCCATCTTTGCCTATAGATTTTGGCTGGGTTGTCCCATAAGGATAACACAGCCAAAGTTTCTCATGGGTAGAAGAAAGATAGGCATCGAAAGAGCAAAAATTCTTATATGAAACATGTGTGTATTACTTTGGAGTTGAAAGATTTCTGGCAAGTGAGAAGTGTTAAGACCTCACAGGAAGGTAGAGATGGCTAATAGATATTTATCAAATAGGAGAATGAAAAAAAGATAGAAACTGAGTAGTAAATTACTTGAAAGCACATTTACGGATTTTTGGCCTGTTACCTCATTCAGTAGAATTCTTCTGATGAGCCACTCAAATTATACAGGTAAAATAATCAGTGTATTACAGGGCAGCAGGGTGAGTAGCTTCTCAGAGAAACATTTTGACAATTCCCACAGTCATCTAAAAGAGAGTTCGTGTTCCATATTTTTGTGTGTCACTTAAATTCTGTGATTTAGTTTTCTCTTTCCTGTCTTCCTCTTCTTTACAAAAATAAGTATGAAGGGCTTAGGTTTGTTCTCATATTAGTCAAAAATAGCTTCTGCTTTGACCTGGTACGTTTGTACCGAAGTTGGTCTGTAGTTCTGGTGGTTCTTCTTCTATGGATATCTGTTAGAAAAATGGTTGCTTAGAGCAAGAAGACACTCTTTCAGTGACTCTTGCTATTTTATTCCTTGCATTCTTAGTTATAGAGTGATTTACAAAAAAAAAATGTCTTATCTATACTGAAAAATAGCTTTTAGTTTTTCAATGTGTTCTTAAAACCTGTGTTGCTATTTCTGCTCTTAACAGTCCATGACTAGTGTAGATTTGAGGTGATCTATCATACTCAAAGCCAAGACAATCTCTCTGATTTCCATGATTGTTGACTGAGATGTCAAGCTGTTTGTCTAGATTGTCCTTCAATTTCAGCTGAGGTGATGCAATCCATCCCTGCTATGTACAGCAATTGCCCATCCTCAGTTGCTTATGATGTACTTATTTACAGGGAAATGATACAGATGGTCTCCTGTTGCCCTTCATAGCAATATTTCAGGCATCATACAAGAATTACTAAGAACGTTGGCAAAGTGAAATGCCCCCAGCATTGTCTTTCAGTTTGACATGAGGAAGAATCTTACCAACAACCTGTTCAACGGGATTTATAAGTTAAAAGGAGGAGAAATAGAAGGAAAGAGGAATGGAGAGAGCTTTTAAATATTTTATTGACAAGTTATGTTTTAAAGTTGGTTAGTTGGCTTAGTTGTTTGGTTTTGTTTTTTTTTTAAAGTAGCTTTGAGTTTTCAAATTTACAGATGAAATTCTTGTTAGACTTTTCTTTGACAAGAACAGACCAATCCATACTGGAAACTGGGAAATCACCTAGAGGTTACTTGTGCTATGTCTTTCCTATACATGTCCAAGGAAGGAACTGACTGTTTATGCACTTTTTGAAGTGTGCGAATTAAAATATTTTTGTTTAATATTTCTGGGTTTTGATTTGTTAAATACATTAAGATGAGAAATTTAAAATACCTGTTTATAAATAAAAGTTGTTAAGGAACAGCAACAGGCAGAAACCCAGTGAAATAAGTAGGATACGTTGATACTTGCTGAATCTGAAGTAATCTTTCATTTCATATGTTGATAATTCACTGGCTCTAGTCTGTTTGGGATTTAAAATTGACTGAATTTTTTTTTCTTCAGATTGGAAGCTTAAAGTGTGTTTGAATGCCTTACAGAGACGGAGTGAAACAATTATAGGGATTTTAGGTGCTGTTAATGTGTTTAGTCAGTTGGAGCAGTGGAACTTCTCAGTCAGTTTTGGAGCATGTCCCAAACTGAGCTTAGATTCCAAACTGAGAAGCATTAAAGCTATCAGCTAATTCAGTATGTTAAGCAAGTGGTAAAAATGTTTAGCATTTTATCACCTACTATGTTGTTGCTGAACTTTATTGTGTTCACATGTCCACTATTGTGGTTAAGAAAAAACAATACCAAACAACTCATACTAACCAGCAACCAAGTAAAACCTTTTTTCTGTTCTATCCAGTCATACGTTCAGACAATTGACTCTTTTTAAATAATGTTTTGGTTAGAAGCGCTAAGTTGTTATACGTGGAGAACAGCAAGTGTGAAATCTTTTATCCAAAATAAAATATTCTCTCTTGCCTGCTCAGACATCTGTTTTGAAAGAACTAAAAATCCTTGGCCTTGGAAGTCGTTGAGCATTGTCCAGATGAACTTTTTTCTTTGCATCCTGTTTTGTGACTTAATTGGCAATGCCTTAACAACAGAAAATAACTTTCTCATTACCTTTTTTCTTCTCCACCCTGGCTTTTTGGGCTTATTATTGGGCAAAGAATTGTAACTTTTGATTGTTGGCTGTAGGTCTGCATTCTGCTTTTTAGTAATGACCCAGTAATGATCCAGTAAACCACTTATAAAGGCTGACATCCTTCCCAGCTTCATGCTATCTGAAAACTGTATTGGAAGAAGGAATTAGCATTCAGAATCATCTTGGTACAGGGAAAAATGAACTGGCAAAATACTAATTTAATAGGGACTCATTTGAGTTAATGTGAATGGGTGGAAATAATTAAGTATTAATGAAAATGGTGAGAGTACTGAACAGTTTTTTGAGAAGGAGATCTAGAAGTTAAAGAGGCTCACCACGTGTATTATTTTAAGTGTGATGCCATTATGAAATGGGACGAAACAGCCCTATACTGATGGTCAGAAAGTCCTCATTCTTTACTCAGTAATTGTAAGGCTTCTATTAGGTACTGCATCCAGTTTTGAATACAGAATTTTAGCAAATTAGTGGGCCATTGGAAGAGTTCCAGCAAAGCCAAAAGATTTGATTAGAGGTCTACCAATCATAATTTACTTTGTAAGACAAGAGCCCCAAAAGAGTTAGGACTGATGAGTGTAAAGAAAAAAGGTGCGAAGAAAAACTTAAGGTCTTCAAGTGTGTAAAAAATACGTGGAGTTACAGACCAGTCTTTTACCCATGTTTTTAGTGGATACAATGAGATTAAAGGACATCGTCTTTATAAAAGATTGCATGTTGCAAAGACTTTTTTTTATATATATCTATGGAAATGTGAAGCTCTAGAGCAGCCTGGTTTGGAAGGCTAGTGAATATCCGTAATTGGAAATATTTGTGAAAGCTTTGGATAAATGTTAGTCATGATTCACATAGATGCAATTGATCGTGCTCTAGAGGAAGAGAAAGGAATGGACTAGGTGACTTAAGATCCTTTTCCACCTACCTTTCATATTTCCTCCATTCACGTTCTGTAGCTGTGTACCCAGCATTTTATGTGGCTAATGAATAAAAGAGATGACACTCAGTCTTTCTTTCTTTCCAGCCTTCAGCAGTTACCTAGCCTCAGAGCTTGGATCTGTTTTTAGCATCTTGTTTTGAATGTAATCCAATGCATGAGAAACAAAATGGGGAAGCTGAAGGAAACAACATAGATCTGATGGATCTTTTTATGCTTGTGTTAACAGAGCTGGCAGAGATACAAAATAATCCAAACTACTATTTTGGTAGCTGAGAAGAGATAGGCTTTTATAAGAGCTGTCATAGGATGTTATCCTAAATAGGAGGTGTCAAGCTAGCCTAGCTACCCTGTGTGGTCAGTGCAGCAATATTTTATTTTTAACGAATTGTCTTTTGAGTCCAGCTGGTATCACTTTGTATTGTTGTCTGTGTGAAGTTGTATTTCATTCACATGCTTCTTTAAACTTGTGTGTAGTACTTCAGGAAATAGAAAAAGGCCTGAAGCAGTGGGAGACAACCAAGTATTTAGTTCTACCAGCTGAGAACACAGAAGGAAAAAAAAAAAAAAAAAGAAAAAAAGAAAAGAAAAGAAAAAAGTGTCTGCCAGCAGGAAAAAAAAAATCTAATTTTTAATTTTAGTAAAAAAAAAAAAAAAAAAAAAAACAAACAAAGAAGCAGACATAGTTCTGAGAATACACCTCTCCTCAGCGTCAGAAATCAGGTCCGAGCAGCTGCCTGGTCAAAGTGAAATACTATGAGAAGAAAACTTCTCCCCTATTTCTTTACTCCCACAGTGCACTTGTTTCCATTTTTAAAAAGAGGTTATAGATTTTTCACACTTCAAATAATTGAGAAATCTTATTAGCTGCTCTTTCCTCCCTCATAATGTGAAATTACCATGTGGAAGTAAATTTAATAAGCAGCCCTGAGATGAGGTAATACGGCCTGATGTAAAGGCTGTCATTGTACTTGGCAGAACTCAGCCACTAGTGATCTTCACGGGGTCTGATGGCAGATGAAATTCTGATGTGGTGTCTCTGACTTCACTGAGAATCTACATAACTAGCATGTTATGCTTTTATTTCTTTTTCCTCTCTACAGTCAGCAGTGATTAAAAAAGCCCCAGAGAGATGAACTTAGATGGCTAACATTAAGTTCAGCAACAGCTAGGCACTGTCCCATGATAAGCTGTTTAATTAAACCTTACACTTTTTTAATCTGCTGTTCTATTTTTGTCTGGCTTTTGTTTCTCGTCTTGTCTCTGTCTCTCCATTTTCCATGTTTCAGACATAGCCTCATTTATTTTTATCATGCCTGATTAATTCAGTTTACGTAAAGGGTTTCTTGAGAATGATGGATAAAGCATAAAAAGCCCTTGTTCAGCCTAAATTTGGATTTAGGTGGTTTGTAACTCCCTTCTTTTCAGTGCAAGACAGTCTCCTGGTTCTTCCGTGCCTCTTTCTCTTCCCTCCAGCTAGCCTGGAGAGCCTTGCCAAAGCTGTCCAACAACAGCTGTTGAGCAATGTACTTAATTCCAAACACTCCTTGCTGTCCAACTGCATTTAATCAGTGTAGAGGATGAAACTGCTTTCAGAAAGCACGTTATGGAAAGAAAACAAGCACCGAAACAAAGAGGAACGCGCTGTTTGCTGGCCATTACAGCTGTGGGGAGAAAGAATGGTTGTCATCCCAGGGGAGGTGAAGGTTGGTGCTGGTCGACTGTCCAAGATGGTAACTTGGAGGTGGGCTCAGGAGAGCACAGCACTGGTGTAGGTGCTTTAGGCAGCAGCAGAGAAGTCCTGTGCTGAGTTGCATCTAACAATGTCAGTGTGTTTCAGAACGGTGCGGAGCTAACAACTGCATGGGGGAAGTGTCTTGCACATTGAAGTGCGATGGATGGAGTAGTTGGTTTCAGTGCAATACTCATCAGCTAGGACCTCCAGTTCCCACACAGTCTTAATGACTTTTTTGGTACCTTGGTAGTTTCTGACATAGCTACTATCAACATTTGTTTGCTTTTTCCTTTAGCTTAATACTATATAAAATACTTAACAAACAAAAAGTCTTAGCTGCTTTTGTTGTTTTTGTTTGTTTGTTTGGTTGTTGTTTTTTTTTCAATCAGGAGAAGAAATAACATCTACATGAAAGCCAAAAGCAGATGTTCTTTGCACTGGTGTTAAAGTATATTTTAATCTCCTATTAAAGGAGATGAAGGGTCAGACAAGGAAGTAGAGCACCAGAGCTGTGCTCCTGTAGGTATTCAGGAAAAAATACAATGGCTAAATGGAGTTTCTGGAAAGTGTCCACTTGTTACTGTCTCGGTGCTTGGACTGACTGAGGATGTATATGGACTTGCCTAAGAAAAATTCAATCTGCATTAGCCACCTTGTGAAGTCATACTACATCAGCTTTTTCTTGGTCCCCATCAGGCATACAGATGGTTTCAATTGTTGCTTAGTTTGTCTGAAGAAGGCTGTAATATAAATCAATACCAGAAAACAAGGGAAAGCTCTTACTTTTTCCCCTTTGGCATAGTTTTGCATGGATTAAAAACTAATATAATACAGAGAAGAGGGGGGGAGGGAAAAGGAAGTTTTTAATGAGGGAGAAGGTAGCATGTTTTGAAGATGTAACTACCATAATTTGGGTATTAGGACTGTCTGGAGAGATGTAGTAGTAAACAATTTGATTAACTTTTAGCCTGGATCTAAACGGATACAACCTGACTTACCATCCTTAAACACTAGATGTATAACAATTTTCATCTCTTCTTAGTCCCTGCATTTCCCCAAAGAAAACTTTGTTCCTTCCTCATGTGCAGGCACAAGCAAGGGTAGCCATTGAGATTAGCAGGCAGAAACCATGGGAAAGCCCTGGAGTTACTACAGGCTGTCTGCTAGGAGTAACATCCTGTTGTTTGTTTGAGTAAGGGAAGGTCAGAATTAGCCTTTTAGTCTTACTTGGGTTTTTGCATTTTTTTGTCATCTGTTCTAAAATGCTCGATAACCAATAGTGTTACCCTAGCAAAGTTTCTGTCTGTTGCTTTAGTTAAAGGCTTTCAGTGAACACTAATAAATAACAGTGCAGGCTGTTACTTCCTTTTCCTAAAGCTCGTAGGATGTAGGCTGCATTTAAAAGCCTAAATGCAATAGGCAAAAATAATGTGGTGAGAATGGTTCAATATGTTGGTATAGAGGCACATGCCTCAATATCAGCCAGAGCTGGAACTCTCACAGAGTGTTTGTCCACCTTTGTCCAAGTGTAAAGCATTGCGGGGTTACTGCCCTGAGTTGGAGGAGTTCACTGGCTTGATCCAAGCTACTGAATTCATAGAAGGGGTGTACCAGCCATGATCTAACGTGCATGTTGCACTGCAGCATCCTGAAGGTTTCTGACACGAAAATCTGAAGTAGCCAGGAACACTGCTGCCTCGTGTAAGGAGAAGGCATTCCCAGGCTGTTTGGTTACGTTAGGTGTGTGTTCTGGCACCGAGCAATCTTGGGAACTTTGCAAAGCTGAAATAATAATTTTCAGATCAAAGCAGCTGAAACAATCAAAGAGAGGAAACATAAGCTTAGGCAAAAAAAATTATAATAAAGTGTTTTGGAGTTGGGGGGGAAACCCTGAGCTTGCATGCTTTTAATTCCAGTTTGTGTGGTTTTATTTGGGGAATCAGCAAGAAGGCGGAAGTTACAAGTAAATGTGGGGTTTGTATCAGATAGTTAAGTATTTGAGAATCTTATGTGAAGAAGTTTATGCTGATTTTTATATTTATGTATGGAGTATCCTGAGTGATTTTGTGACCTGCATATATGTAGAACTGTAAATGACATGGGAATGGGACACTAAGCTCATTTGAAAAAGATCGCTTTTCTGCCTTGGGTTTGCAAGATGATAAAGCTCGTGAGTGATTGTATTTAGCAATATCTGTCTTTTTGCTGCAAATTATCAACCGTAAAGCATTCTGAAGTGGCTGCTACTTCAACTTCCAGGGTAAGGAGCAGTCTAGCAAGAAAAACTGCTTAAATCCTCCGCCCAACACTGTCACAAGCAGTGTATTTTGAACACAGGAAGAGACAAGCAGAGTTAAAAATCTGTACTAAAACATCAGAACTGCTTGGTTTTGAGATGATCCCTTCTTGATGTGGAAAGCCCCAGAAGCTTGCTATCTCATCCAAAACACAAATCCTGCCAGGAATCCTAAATAGGTAACGGTATGTGACGGATGGTTTGATAACGAGCGTTCATCTGGCTTCTTGTTCTTGTTTTCCCTGACAGTTGTCTGGTGGGTGCGAGCTGACGGTGGTAATCCACGACTTCACCGCCTGCAACAGTAATGAGCTGACGATCCGCCGTGGGCAGACCGTGGAGGTCCTGGAGCGACCCCATGACAAGCCTGACTGGTGTCTGGTTCGAACCACGGATCGGTCCCCAGCCGCAGAAGGCCTGGTCCCCTGCGGGTCCCTCTGCATCGCTCACTCTCGCAGTAGTATGGAGATGGAGGGGATCTTTAACCACAAAGGTAAGAAATGATGAAAAACAAGTCTCTAGTCAGCAGCATGAGTTCGGGGTAATAGGGAGAACCTCGTAAATGGGAACTTCAGTGTTCTTGCTCTGCTTTGGTTTCTAATTTTTCAGTTAGATAAAACACAATGCTTTTTGGAATCTACAGCCATGCTGTCTATTCCAAAATAAGCAGCAGATTTTTTGTGAAAATGTGGCTGAAGACACGGAAGAGATTTAGGCAAATTATGTCGTGGTAAACACAGTTACGTCTCATGTTAGATCAAGCTTCGATAATAAGAAAATCTGTTCCTGTCGTGCACTGAAAGTGGGGAAGAAGAAAATCTCCTGCATGTAATAACAATAGCTCACTTAGAAACTGTGCATTAAAAAGTTGTGATAGTCAGGCTCAGTGATGGAAGAGGTAAATACACCCATGTGCCCTGGCACTGATTATTTGGAGTTCTGTATTTTACTTCAATGAGTTTTCCAGACAAGCAGTGGCAAAGTTAATTTCTTTTTCCAGCGTAGATAGATTCTGAAATCTTACTTCAATTTTGTTTCTGAATGGAAGAATGGGCCCCTGAAGAGTGCAGTAAAAATCTGATAATTGTTTGATAGTTAAGGTTTTGCTATGCTGTAGTCCTTTGGCTTAGTAAACTTCCCAGGCTCATGAGTAGGTAGTTATTGGAAAAGATGTTTGCTTGCTTCATTTGAAACCATTTGAATTTGAAGCCTTCTACCAGAAAGCAGTATGGATTTAAATAATTAAATAAATAAAAGCCAGTTCATTAGAAGGTGTTTCATTACATGCTGTGGAAAAAAGATGCATTTCAAAAAGTTTGTTATTGCAAGTAGCAAGATTAGTAAGAAAATGGTATTGGGGAAAACTTGTTTTCCAAAACACAAACTTTTGTCTTTGGAGAGTTTTTCATAAATATGCTCGTATTTTTTTTAATTATTCAGTCCATCCCAGCTAGCACGTAACAGTTTTTCTCAGTTAATACAGACCCTGTATTAATATGCTTGCTTAAAAAAGGGAGAGTTTGTATTTTTTTACATCAGGAACACGCACGGCAGGAACTTCCTGAATGTGGGGTGATAAAAACATCTGAAGGATTTAGTTGTAATACTTCTTTGAATTCTTGTATCCTGTAACCATTTGGGAAGAAAAAGTTCGCAGTTATTTTGATAACATTGAAAATGCAGTTGGGTATCACTAAAACATTTCTTCCTTGTACAAGGGGGTGAAATCATGGAAATGTTAACAGGCATTTTTTATTTTTTAAATACTCACAGAATTGATAAATCCAGTTTCCTTTGGAACTAGGGACTTCACCTTTGAATGCAGATAATTTTATTAAGTGAGGCAGGCTGTACTGGACAATAGATGGTATATCAAGAACACTGGGCCTGTCAGACTCCTGAGGGAGACACAGAGCTGTTTTTGTCTTTGAGAGGTTACTTTCAGTGGATGTAATATGTATTGCTTTTTTTCCTCTAGCGTTTGTTTGGGGAGAAAAGAGGGCAGAGCACTGTAAAATTAATTTAGTTTCTGATTGACATATTGATTGGAAAAAGAAGAGGTTTAATTAATTTTATTGATCATGGACGTTGAAGAACAGGAGCAGGCAAATGCTAGAATCGACATGATTTGCAGGGCTGAATGCAAGCTCAAGTGACTTCTGTTCCTGCCTCTGCCACGGGCTTCCTGTGTGATGTTATTGCATGCCATCTAAACCCCAGCTGATAAGAAGCAGCTGCTACTTGTTTATTCCCACATTACTGGGTGTCAGGCTTTAGGACTTGGATGTTTGATTTGTAAAGTTTCCCGTGCATGTGACTGAAGTCACTCTGAACTGTCTTGAACATGCAGCCTATTATATAACGCTAAGTAATCTGGAGAGGCAAATAAAAAAAGCTTTAGATTGTGCACTTGAAACCGCAGGATGCTTTGGCTTTGGTCTATAACTCAGCTCTTTATTGCTTGAAAGAGGTTGATAGCACTCATTGCACAGAGGGGTTACAAAAAAAATTAACGAAAGTTGGTGGAGTGCTTTGATTATTTTTCCCCCACGTAGTGAAAAGTACCTGAGACAATCTCAGAGAGCAATTGTTCTTTCTCAAGTGCTGGATTTGATTAAAGATCTGTAAACAAGACATTGGGGAATATGCTAATCAGAAGAGTGGAAAAACAATTAGATGATGATCTCAGTTTTTAAGTATTGTTCATTGTGGGCATTGATTGAGGTATGAATTCTTCCAAGCAACAACAAAACCCTTAACCAACAGCAACAACAACAAAACACCCTCATAAGAAAGAATAAGTGAATGACTTAAATAATTCAAGGCAGACCTTCCTGCACTTGGGCTAACACGTCTTAAATTTCCTAGATTTCTAGTGATTGATTCTGCAACTTCAGCCTTTTTAATACATGTTTTTGTTTGTTTATTTTTTTGTTTACAATGCAGTAAAACTTGCAGAGTATTTGAATGATTTAACAAAGGAGGATATTGCCCTCTGGAGTTTTTAGGTCTGCAAATGTATGTGATACGTCACACTGTGTGAGCATCAGGTGTGAGTAATTCTATACAGTTCATGGGTTAAGAGATGTGCAGCAGAGATGAGTCTGGCATTTGCATATTGTCTGGCATCTCAAGCTGCTGTACAAGGCTCAGAGAAAGAGAGAGGTTTTATGTAATCCTAAAGCAAAAGGGGAGATGACCCACCATCAGCAAAGCAGTGGGATAGCTGCTTGAATGCTGAGTGCTTAGCTTATAAAAATGGATTAAGTGAAAAGTTTTTGCACTCCTTTCAGTATAGTTTGAACACTGTAGATCTTTAGTAATATCCTCTAACTTCATCTGTTTCTGTGAAACAATATTCAAAGTTTTTCTGGTGCCTCATATTTCAAGTTCTACGGACCGTAAATTTTGATCTTTTCAATAGTTTTTAGCAGTGCCATCTGTTGACTAAACAAGCTGGAAAACCATGTGATGTCAGAGATGAAGTGAGCATCCAAGTTCTGAAATGGCAAACCTCTTCTAATTTACAGCTGATCCTTAAGTTGCATAAAGTCACATCTCATCACTAAGTACAAAAGTGTTGGGTTATTTAATGCCGTAAATTATCTGAAGTGAGGATCATCCAAAGTAGGGTAATACTTTCTGCTTTAATAATCTTCTGTATGTTCAGTGAAGCCTAGTTCAGACAGCTGATCTTGGTCATTCAGTTTCTGTCCACAGGCTGTTAACCACGAAAGAAAAATGTTGTTTTATTCTCATGTTAGAAGATGAGATGACAGCCCAGAAAGTGACTCTCTTCATTTGCGTACAGATCTTTGTAGATCTTATTTGTCCTCTGAGAATGTCTGTTATTTTAAACATCTAATCGGTATCAAGGGGTACAAAAAATATTTACAGTATCTTTACTCTTAAGAATTTTATAGTAGTTAATAGTATGGGGAAGGATTACATAGAAAAAAGCCTTTCATGAGGTGGATGGATAGTCATTTACAGGGAGTTGATTGCAGATTCCAGACCTCTTGCTTGCTCTGCTGGATATCAAATCTATTTTTATAAGTTATTTGGGTCATTTAATCAATTTAATATGCATTTTTACAGATGAGCACATTTTAAAAAATCTCAATCCCTTTTATAATAGGGAAAAAGACAAACAAGTGGGTAGTGAAGAGGCTGAATAACAGTTGGTGCACTCTAAAAAAAAAATAAATTACTAGCTTGGGAAGAACATGTTTTTCACAAGTAATACATACGGCAACAATTTTTTTTTCCAATGATTCCCCACATGTTATTGAGTATGGGTGAGAAAGAATGTTCCTGTTGTTTTATTTGGTGCTTTTCTCTTCTTTTTTTTAACAAGGTTTCTTTTCATTCTGTTGAACATTCTTTTTATATATACAGTTCTCTTTCCTTTGTTTGCAGGGCATTTATATAGCCACAAGGCTTTGGGTAAAAAAGCAAGGGACAGAAGATTTAGTATAACAAAATTAAGCTTGTAAGTTCAGAAAAAAAATTGGCAGGTATTCAAAATTGTTTGTAAATCTTTTACCTGTTTACATCAGAAAGTTCACCATTTTTTCCAACTTCGAGTACTTCCGAAATCTGGAGAATTTGTGTTAGTCCCAAATATCCCTCCTGCAGATGTCACTGTTTGGAGAGCAACAAGGAGCAACAAACCCTTGCTCAGGAGGCTTACAGTTACACGTCGTCATTATGAGTTACACTTAAGGGGGGGACCACATCTCATTGCCAAATGTTGTTGCGATCTGTTTGGTTCAAAACTTGGCCACAAAGGTGTTTTGACAGGTACAATGTCTGCCTGCTTTACAACTTAAAATACGAGTATCTGTACAGGTTTGCTCAGATACGAAAGGTGGTTGACACCTTAGTAAAGTGGTGGGATGTACAGTGCACTGCAACAGTAATGAATGCTGGCTTTTGATTTTACTCTGAGGATGCAGTCCTTACTGGTGCCATAAACTGAAAAATGTTTTTTCAGCAGTCTTTTTTTTTTTTTTCACCAACTGTAGCATCTCTCAAAGTATCTGTGGTAATAAAAAAGGA
Source organism: Netta rufina (assembly GCF_964035555.1). Taxonomy (NCBI): domain Eukaryota; kingdom Metazoa; phylum Chordata; class Aves; order Anseriformes; family Anatidae; genus Netta; species Netta rufina. Next base: position 81,686,291 of record NC_140124.1, on the reverse strand, counting down.
TCAAAGAGCTGACATAAAGGTAGACAGACTTCATTGAAGAGCTGTGTCTGAGGTGTCAAGGCTTTTCTTGAATGGTTACAGGGACCTCCTACCCAGGAATAAGAAAAAAAAAATACTGAATGGGTGATCTAGAGATACTTCCCCAGAAAAGAGAGGCATTTTATAGCTGAGGCCACAGGATGAGATAAAACAGTCTCAAATTTGTTGCATTTAAGTTTGATGTCATAAAACTGGAGACCCTCTGTTCGGAGTATTAATTTTAGGTGAAAGGCAAAGGGAAGAGAATAAAGGTGAAACATCGCGTATGTGATGGAGAACTTTGAAAGTTACGGTTGAGAAATGGAGTGTTTCCATGTGGAGCCCAAATACTGCGAGGAGGGAAGAGGAAGTTCTAACAGCACAGCAGCAGAATTTGATCAAGTAAAACGGGAATCCAGTTTGAGCAAATGAAGATGGACTGCCTGTTTGCAGTGGGAGTAAAGAAAGAAAAAACATGGCTTAAGCAGCAATGGTTTGCTTAAAAGCAGAGGGAGGCTGCAGAAGGGGGAGATTTGCTGTTTTAAGACTGTGAGCAAGCAAAGTAGGGGCCATGAGTTAAGGACAAAGATCTCTGGGCGTGTGGCTCAGAGCCAAAGCATTGCCTCTGAGAGACTGTCTGACAACCTTTGCAGCTGCAGGAAATGAAAAAGTTACAACCCAGGCCAACAGGGAAAGCAACTCGTAACAATGACTAGGTATGTTGCTTGCTCTGCTTTGTTGCCTTGGGGCCAGGGGGCAAAAGGTGCAGGCTGTGGTTTCCAGGGCACAGTACAGCGAGGGATTAGCTCCTGCTGCACAGGCAGATATGATCACATGCAGAAAGCGATACTGAGGAATATGGTACAGCATACGAGATGCTTAATATTAATTTAAGATCTTGATGAATCAATTGTCTCCTAATAGCATTTCCAAATAGCAGGCTGCCCATCCAGATAACCAGCTGATGGAAAGCCTCAGGAGCAGCTCACAGGATACAGAGCTGGGCAGTCAGTTGGATTTCACACTCTGCTAGTCTGAATTAGCAAGAAAATATAAATGTCTTGCTGCGGTGTCAGTTCAAGATAGTTACCAGGCGAACTTGAACTTGAAAAGGTGCAGGCACTTTATTAGCTGAAGTCCAACTTCACAATTACCAGTTGTTTTGAAAGCCTAATAAATCATAGATTTCCATGTAATCGCAACTATTTTACCAAGAAGCATCGATAGCCTAATTGTTGCAAAGATAACTTGAAGGGGGGAGTTGGGGCTTTTTTAAAAACATGTTCTCATGCTCTGGTCCAAGTAAATAAAATAGCTGCAGTGTAGAAGTAAAACAAGAATTCTCTATCCTGCCTTTCCCACCTCACAGTTTTCAGTTAAGTTTGCGGTTAAAACCATGCTTTGAGGATAAGTAAACTTAAGTAAAATGTCAGCAATTACCTGTGGGCTGTTCAGTCATAATTGTTGCATTGAGTTTTATAGCTGTACTATTCTAATTCAGCCTTGAACAAACAGCAGAGTCTGTACGAATTGCTTCCCTGGCGTTGTTCAGTCCTAAATTAGATAGCATGGGTTTTGAAGATTCACTGAATCTCACAGTTTGAATTGCTGGGAGAGTTCTCTATAAATCAAGTTTGCATTTGCTCAAAGCACTCATAGGAGTGATTTCGGCATAAATCTGCCTCTAATTTAAGAAGTATTCTACCATAACCCAGTCCAGGAAGACCTGTCCGATGTATCTGCATTCCCCATGCTGACTCTAATTGCAGGCATAAGGACGTGGTTAATTTGTCTCTGGGATTTTTGTACAGAGGTAGTGAAAGCTGTTTGCCCAGTTGAGGAGTTCGCTATTATATGTGAGCAAAAGAAGAAACGTTGTAATACGGGCTGGAATGTACTTTTGGTCCCAGAGATCTGCCAAATGTATTTTCTCTTATAAATCGCAGATGGAAAGGAAATCACTGTGTAAAAAGTATCTGCTTCAGAACAGATGTATTTGCACAGCTGATCTCTGGGAGGTAGAAGGTGGATATAAAGCAGCAATTCTGATGGCTTTAGATTTCCCCAGGGAGTTATTTCACTTGCAATTAGCCTTTTTCTGACAGCAGCTTTTTTTGCCTAACCAGGATTTTGAGGCAGACCAGAGTCCAAGCTAAAATTGTACACTGCAGTGTTGCTAGTATTTTGCAATTGAGCATCCTGGAGTGTTTATTTTCCATAACTGTCCGAAGTGCAACAAATCGTTAAAAAAGCTGCTTTAGAGGTAGAAACTACTCGTTGAGGGTGCCTTTGTGCCCTGTGTTTTCTTTTGCATTAAGCAGTGTTTCGGAGCTGGTGCTGGCCTGCCGAGAGCAGCCTGGAAGATTTTCCCTTCCACAAGGAGCAGCCTGGCAGGGCAGAGGGGAAGGGCACTGGGGTGGGAGACAGCTCCTCGGCAGGGAGGGTGCTCCGAAAGACTGGGTAATTTGACTCTATCAGTTTTTCTTCTGTCACAAAACTATGTAAAGTGGCTGTCCATAAGGTCGTCTGTTCCTTTTCTGGCTCTCTGGTTTTCTGGTACTTGTGCTGCTATGGTTGGTGTTCATAAACTTGGTGCTGGAAAGAGTATTTGTGTTGTGTGAAGAGAGGAGAAAATAGTTGGGGAGCAGGCTAGAGTTGGATGTTCTTGTGCACCTTTCAGGAGGCCGTCACGTAATCGCCTGATGTCTTCCCTGCCTGCAGGTGGAAGTTGGAGGATTTTGCAGCCCATTGACTTCCTCCAATTCTGGTTTTGTGAGGAGGCTGCTGAAAGTATGCATCTTATTGACTTCGTTTCACTTCTCCTGAAATCAGAGAGTAAATTAGTCTCTGTTGCATGTGCTAAACCAGAAATGCTCATCACTTTTAATGCAGCTATATCAGAAGGGTTGGGTTGTGGTTTTTTGTTTGTTTGTTTGATACTGTTGGTTTTTTGTTTGTTTTGTTGTTGTTTAACAGATGCTTTTTACCTCTTATAAATTGTTGACATTGGTTTCAAACCACCATTTCATTATACAATATTTTATTACTGCTATGAGTGCACATTTGGTGATACAGCTACTGATCAGAAGGCTGGACTAGATGAATTTATGAGGTCCCTTTCAACCTGGGTCATCCTGTGTTAAAAGTTGGAATCATTAGCATGGACTTGTTATGTTCAAAGTGTGGTCTCAATTCTTGGACTCCAGTTAGAGTCTGCAGGGATGTCAGAATTGCATGGGTTTTGCCCTAAAATACAACAATTTGGTGTAAGAAATGGAAATGAATCATAAAAAATATTTCTTTTCAAATGGAGTTATTCTGTTTGGGTGTGATCATAGCCTGATTAGGTATGTGTTCATTCCTTAATGTAAGCTTTAAGGAATACGTGATATGGAGATTCCTTAAACACAAAGTCAAGGTAAATCTAGTTGTGTGTGAGAACCTGCAAATATGCTAAGAGGAGGAAAGCTTCTAAGGAAGGCACCTGTAAAGAACTAGTGAGGCTGAATGGTCTTCTTTCTACAGAAATGCTTAAGGTACATGGAAGTAAATGAGGTCTTCAGTTTTAAGTTCATGTTGTTGCTCTTTTGGGAAACTGTGAGATTGCTCTCTCTTCTGCTCCTTTTCTCAGTGAAAGAGTGATGGAGCAGAATTTTCTAAGGCACAACATAATTTAGTGGCTAAGCATGTGTAAAACTGATAAGGAAATTCAAAGTAAAACCCTCCTCCTTACTCCTCCTTACAGATTTTGGGGGTTTGGTTTGGTTGTTTTCTTTAATTCCCCTGGCTCTCCTTTGAAATTATCTTCACTTGTAGTAGCACCCACCTTGTACTGGACTGTCCATTTGTTCTGATGGGACCTAAAAGCTCTTAAAAGGTAGTATTTCCCCTTATGAATAATAGGAGGAGATAATTGGAGTGTTAAAGGTGGGGGATTTGTATTGAAGACAAAGATCATAAAAGACAATGAGAAGGAAAATGGGGCTCATTGGTAGAAAAGTATATTAAATGGAAGTTTTAACTAATAAATAACAGAACTGGTTGAGTGAGTGGATTAATGTTTGTTTTGGGCAGTATTAAACAGAAAAACTCAATTGGTGAAAACCACCAAATTTATTAAGCATTTGTCTTAGGATTTTTATCTATCACTAGTCATTTGAAGGAGGATATTTATCATGGCCTGACTAGGTTGTTGGTCTATCCTAGTGTGTTTTGTGCTAACTTTTCACATTGTCTTAAGGGTAATAAAACATGTGTGCTCTAATTGCTGATTGATTTAGTAGAACAGGCTTGGATATGTTAATCCTTTCATCCTGAAGATTTGGTAGGACTAACTGCAATTGTGCCAGAATCAGTTTGGTAAACCACTGATTCAGAGGTCTGGTTACAGGTCCAGAGTAACATCTAAAGAAAAAGTACTTACATTAGGCTGTGCCCTGAAGATATGTGCAGAAGGAGATAGTACAGTTTTGTCTTAACTTCAAGCCTTTGAAGGGCACTATTACCTTTTAAAAAAGAGTTTCAGATAAAATTAAGTATGACTGATATAAAACTTCTACCATGATGGCACGCATGTTCATGAGGAGCTAGCTCAGAAAGGAGAACTGGCAATGAAAAATACTTTCTTGCACCTCAATTCTAATTGCTGCGCTGAAGAGGCATTGTTGTCTCGACTGACTAGTTACTTTCTGAAATACTTGAGGTCTAGAATCAGACTGGCCATTTCATAACTTCATTATCACCGTTCTGGTGAGTGGTGATGATGCAAGCTGTACAAAGTATACTCCTTTCAATTTTGTGAACTGTGTGAACGGGTTTGGTTTTTGGTTCAAACCTAACTTTTTTTTTTTTAATGGAGGTAAAACATGTACTGTGTAACCCAAACAAAAATGTTTTATCTTTTTCAGGACTGAATTATTCTACATCTAAAATTCAGAGTGGTTAGAAAAAATGTTAATTACAGGGCAGAAATACACATTTGGGGAATTGTTTGGCAGTACCTGTTCTCTAGTGTTTCTGTGTTTTAATATCTGATAGGCAAAGTAGAATAATGAACCCCTTTGCTGCGGGCTTGTTGCTCCCTTATTCCCCTTCTCACTGTGGTAAGGCTAGGCTCCAAATATGCTTAAATATGGTTAGTAACAAAGCTCTGGTTATAACTGATAAATATGCAGCATGTGAAATCCTGATTATACATAAAGAGAGAAAATTCCCATTTCTGATTTCGTTCAGCTGTTAGATGTACTAGAGAGGACTTGTTGGAGGTTACTTCATTTTACTGAAGTATCTTTTTATATAATAAAAGTATCTGTGAAAGTATGCAAGGTGTTAGACACTAGTTGAACACTAGTGCTTGAAATCCAGACGTCCTTCAGGTGTATTCAGTGCACAAGTGCCTGCCCTGCTACCAGAAAAAGCAAGATGTTGGTTTGTGGCTGGTACTCAGCAGAGATGAAAAGTGATGAAAGTCTTGATGAAAACTCTTTGGAACTAACAAAAATGTGTTTCTGTACACTTTGAACTTAGCAGAAGTGGAATAAGAAATGTATTTCGATCAGCAGTATTGACCAGCAAGTAGCCCAGGCAGATTGCAGAAGCAATTTCTCTGGATACACGTGTACACATGGAATTTCAGTATCAATATTTGTTATGGGGACTGTGCATCCGATATTAAAAATGTTTTTCTTTCATTTTAATGACCTAATTTGGCTACTAGACATGTTCATTTTCCTTTTAAGTGACTTAAATTCATGTTAAGTCAGGAATGTGCTTCAATATTCTGAAGATTTTGGATGAATATATTCCCATCCATCCTTTCCTTTTATCTTTGTCTGCATGCATTTCCCGTTAAGATAATGAGCAGAGATTTATGTTAAGAAGCACCCAATTCCTGTATGTGCAGTTACAACTGGTTTGGAAAAGTGAACAACACTGTGTTGACTGGATTTTTTTTTTCTTGCCAACAAGCTGATTCCTTTTTTTTCTTTGGAGGGGGGAAGGAAGAGAAAGGGTGTTCTAAATATGGCTGAGGAGACTACTTCAAAAAATCCAAGTAAACAAAACAGTGAGAAGGATGCTTAAGGGTGACTTGGATAATAAAATTAATGTCAAAATCCAGCATTTCTTCCATATGTCTCATTAGGACTGCAAGTATTTCTCGCTTGGAACGCTTTTTCTGTTTTCTCCAATGGACAGACGAGGCATGGCATATTTCTTCTCCCCTCCCACCCTTTGCTAAGTGGTGCATGTATGTGGAGCAACATTCCTTGGACTCACCCAGAAGATTTTGTTTGAATTATCTGAAGCTGGTTTGTTGTGGTTTTGCTGACAGTGGCTGGGATCCTTCAAGCTGATTTGGCATTCTGCAGTGGTGACTGTTGAGGAGTCAGAACTTTCCCAAAGCTTTTCCAGATAAACAGAAAGCCAGGGACACTGAACGTCTCACCATTTCTCTGAAAGGCCTCTGCATTCTTGGGAGGGGTATACATACTCCAGTTCCTTGGCTACAGCACAGAACAGGCTTAAAAATTTGAGAAAGGAACGGCCTAATGAGTAAGATGAGAGAGTTTTGTATGTCATGTGCTTTTCGATATTCTTTCTTACTGCAGGCATGAGCAACAGCTAGGGCATGTTCTGCAAAGCTGGAGACAGGAAGGGCTTGTTTAGATCCTGGCCTTGCTGACTGAATAGTTGGATAAATGGTTCATTTCCCAGCAGTTTTAATTAAAGCCTGAGTACTTCAGTGTCTTGATATCAGTTGCTCTTGACAAATGCCTTACCCATAATGTAGAAAGGAGAGGGATATTCATCCTCCAGCTGAAAATATCTCTTTACCATCAATCAGAAAATACTTACCCCAGGTTTACTAGCTGATGAGATAGCTTTAACTCAAAAACATAACATTGCTTTTTTTTTTTTTTTTTTTTTTTTAATTGAAATTGGATTGAAAGGAGTTCTTAGAAATCCCAGATCAGGGACGCTGACACAGTTCACTGCAGAGTACAATTTCTGACTGATTCAGTGCAGAGTGCTTTTGGCAGCTGGCAGCACGGGTAGGAAAGAACAGGAAACAACGTGCTGAATGTAAACGCAGAGAGCCGCTGTGAGAACGACTCCACGCCGTGCAGACCGGCAGTGTTATCTGTGAGAGCGAGGAGCAGCGAGGCTGGGTTTTGGGAACAGGATGATCTTTGTGTGTGGAGCTGAAGAAACCAGATCCTAGTGGCGCAGCTGTGCTCCAAGCCTCTAAACTGTGGGCACATTGTACGGTGAGGAAAAGGCAAAGCTAGCTGCCTTTCAGAATTGTAATCGTGGTGTGGGAACTCACCTTATGAAGGCTCAACCTCAGATTTATTTATCGATGCATTTCTGCTGGTCCGCAGTTTCTTGGTTGTGTTGGAGCATTCTGCTGTGAGATAGAGATGCTAACTTGCCAAAGATAGGGTTTGTATGCAAAGTCCGCCTGATTATTATTTTTAAAAATGGGCAATGCACAGCGTAAATAAAATTCCAGTTGGTTTGTGCAATGTTAATTTAGTGCAAGAATTTTAAGAGTTACAGATTTATGTCTAACTTTGACTCCTAGGTCTGGGTGGTCTTTGGTCCTGCACAGTTCTGGAGAAGTCTGAGTCCTTTCTCTCCCACATGCGGAAGCATGACTCAAAATTCTGAGAACAGTGCACTTCGAAATGGTGAAAAAAAATTGCCTTATAGACAACTTTGAAAAATGATTTTGAAATTGTGACGTTTAGATGCTGGCAGAACTGAATATGAAAGAATCATGCTTCTATTAATTTCAACTAGCTTCTATAATTCTAAGATGAACAGGATTTTATTTTTTTTCTCCCCAAGTGTCTTTGTAGTACAGATTTCAAAATATGGGAATTGCTTTTTTTAATTTGAATGTCTGGAATAAGAGGGGGAAGATTTCAGAGACAGGTGTAGTTTGCTTGAGAACAGAATTGTATTTTGAAGCCTTTCCCCCCCCCCCATTACAATCTCTGAAATTCTTTTTTCCTTGCAAAAAATAGGTATTAAGGGGAAAAAAAAAAAAAAAAAAAATTGGTTCTTGGGCTTTTTTTTCAAGGTCTCAACTTAAACAAGTGTTTAAAAATGAAATTTCTGCATTTTATTAGCTTCCCTTTCTTGTTTTGCTTGTTTTACCCAAGATGGTGCAAAAAGTAATGAGGCCTTAGGAGGATTAGGCTGGAATGCTGTTTATCCTTGCCTTAATGTCAGTTAAGATGTTGTTTCTCTTACCATGCAAATGTTTTAGAGAAATGCAGTCAGTTTAACTCCAGTTGTCATCTTAAACAAAAGAGATGAATGTTTCCATCCTTACATGCAAGGCTAATAGTACCCAGAAATGAAGTAGCACTTCCATCCGGGGGCTCATACCATGGCAAATGGTTTCAGACGCAGCAGGTTGCAGCTAGTACCTCTGAGACACCGAAGTTGCAGCAAGCAGAGCTGTTGACCAGCAGAGGCAGAGGCTGATGAGCTGTTCCTTCTGTTCTGGGTGAGCAGGCAAAACCTACTAACTTAAATTGTTTTTGTCGGTCTGATGTTGTCTATCAGGGAGTCCCAAGATTAACTGCAGATAGTTAATCCTATTCCCTTGCTGTCTAATAGATAGGGGCATGATGCTTCACTTGCACATGGCATACAAGGTATGCACTACTCAATCTCCTGAGAATATACAGTGCTCTTCTAGAAACTGCTGGGCTTTTTGGTTTCTCTGTTCACTCTTTGGGATTTAGTCTCTTTTTCAAAATGCTGTCTTGAACGTAAGGGGACTGTTTTGACTGAAATAGCCATTGATGAGAAAATTTTCACCAGGACGCTTCTTTTGTCACAGATCAAAGAAAAACTGCTCACCAGTGAAGTCTTAAACTGCTAAGGGTAGGGGTCTGGAGGGCCTTTCATCAGTTATCAGCAGGATTGATAACTGTCTACTTTTTTGAAGGAAACACCGTAAGCTGTTCAGCTGAGAAAATGCCTTTCAGCTCTGCAACAGCGAAGGTGAAAAAAAGAAATAGTTAATTTTGTCTTTTAAGAAGTGCTATTTTAGATGCTGCCAAATGGCATGGGTTGTTATTTGAGTGTTTTTCTTCGTGAATCTAATTTGAGCTTGTTCTTCCATTGAGCTGACTTCTAGAAGTATTTAAGCAGAGGGTAGTGGTGGGGGCAACTCTGTGCCCCTGTGCTATGCGTATCACGCAGTCCGAGCTCTTCTGTGCCCAAGCCTTGTTTCTGCCTAAAGGTGTTCTGCACGTAGGTATTTTCTTGTCTGCTGAATTAAGGCTACCTGGCTGGTTTGTTATTACTGAGGATGAGTTCCTATGAAAAGTGTCTGAGGTGAGGAGTCGCAGAACGAGCTCTCTAGCAGACCAGGAGAGCTAAAGCAGAATAAGACTCTGGAATACAGACAAGCTGATGGAGCTAAAGGACAAAGAGAGCTTTGTAGTAGAGCCTGAAGTAAACCACAGAAAAGCATTAATAGGCTGCTTGTTTGGGCTTCAAAATACATATATTGATACAGGTCACTGCCTCAGATGGAGATTGATACTTGTGGTACATCTTTAGGTATTTCAGGCTAATCTAAGATGATAATGGTACTAAATAATGGTCCCCATGGGTTCCGTAGCTATAGCTATTGTTTCAGTATATGCACTGAGATGTCTCTGAATCAATTTCTTACAGGTAGCCACAACCACGCGGCAAGCATGTTCATGTGGAGTGTGCTGTCTCCACTCTAGTGGTGCTATGGGGCTTTTTATGGCAATTTTGTTTATTGATAACAAGTGCATATTCTTGATGCATTCCTCTTTACCAAGTAACCTGTGAGATATGCATTATGTAGTTGTTCATGTGGTCATTCGCCCCCTACCGCCACCATAATTTACTTTTCAGATTTCTCTTCTGAGAAAGGATCAAAGCAAAACCTGAAAATAATGGTGTTCAAGTTGAGTAGAGAAAAGGAAGGACTAGTTGCAGTAGCAAGATGCAAATGCTTTGGTTTCCACAGCATTTCAAATATCTTCCTGCATATGTTATTGCTGTTATAAGGTCAGTTTATATGCAGTTTAAAACACACACACACACACATATATATATGTATATATAGAAATATATATATATACACACACAAACTTTGCTGTGTGTTAGTCAAAAGCTTTCTTACTTCTGGAAATCAGTATTTCAAAGCTATACAGGTGACTTCACTAGCTTTTTCGAAATGTTAAAGATTTTGAGTATAACTACAGGAAGAATGGCTGGTTATTGTGTAGCATGTCTGATGTGTGTGAGAACTGCTGGGGAGTAGTGGAAAAGGATTGTTTCATTTATTATTTTTCTTACTCAACAACTAGAAACTAGAATCACTTTCAGATGTTCTACAATTTCATGAAGAATAAACTAGCCTTAGTGGAAGTCTCACTGTAGGTGGCAAACTATAAAAATAACTAAATCGTTTATCTTCAGAAAAGAAGATTTTTTTTCTTTTTTTTCCCCTCCCCTCGGGAATTCAGTGTCATTTGAAACACATCTTGGGTCAGAAGAAAAATGTTAAGGATTCAGAATTAATGGTTTCAGTGAAGGACGCTATGAAAGAGAAACTACTTCAGAGATTAGGATGGCTTTCCTTAGAAATAAGAAGAAAACAAAATTTTAATCTCAGGTGGAGGGTGCACACAGCTCCTTAATACTGCAAACAGGTTAATGTGTGTATCCAGTTTGTGTTAAGTGCTGATGGTGAGCCTTCTTTGGCTTCAGGTCACTATGTGCTCTCAGCTCCACATAAAATTCCTACCTTTCCTTTCATTACATGCAATTGTTTGCACTGTTATCATTGGCAACCTCCTTAATGCTTTTTCTTTTTTCCCACTACATGCTGAGGGTTTTTTTTGCAGTACTGTTTGTTCAATCTCACTTCTTTATGGCCCTTTTTCATGACAGTATGATGAAAGCATTTCATTACTGTTTTTACAGAAATTTAATCCTTGCTTTGGCCTCCTAGATGTTTATCTATCTAGTGGTTGTAGCTTTTTGTATGTCCTCTAAAATTAGATGATGAGCTGTTCAGGAGAAGATACCAAGCATCTTCTATAGGTTTTACAAGTGTTTAGTTAAGAAACAAAAATGAATCCTCTGGGACAAATGCTTGTGTGGTATGCTAAGTGAAGAATGCATAGACTGGAAAAAAATTTCATGCAGTTTCAGTTTACTGAACAAGCAGACAGTATGATAAACTAGAAATGTATCTCACAGAATATGAGCTTAGAACTGCATAGATCTGAAATCTGCTTTAAACCAGGGCAGGACCTTAAATGAGTTAATGAAAAGCTATGGATTTTCTAGCATTTGACTTCTTATTCTTTGTCACCAGCTAGGCTGGAGAGAAGATGAAGGTAAGGGTAACTTGGTGCAGATTTCATGAAGGAAAATGGGAGCTACACAGCAAGAGCTGCATGCTGTAGCTGACCGGAAAATGTCCGTCTTTTTTGTGTTTCTTGTTGCTTTAGCCCAAAGCATTGAAAACTAGCTGTGCGCTGTAACATAAAAAGGAGGTGTTAAAGGTGGGCTTTGTGCCTTCCAGTTGCTATAAAGCTTTGTAGAGGTGCCAGGCTATATCTTTTCTGGAGGCTGGGAGCAAAAATATCTGCTTGACTGTGTTTTTAAGATGAACTTGAGCCTCAATTAGGGTAGTTACGGTAGAGTGTAATCTGCTGCATCTGGCTATTCCCACATGTGAATTTAAAGACTGGAACCGTGCTCAGTGAGTCAGAGGAGAGCATCCCTAGAAGAGAGGAGCTGCTCTGACAGCAGGGCAGTGGGCTAGACCAGGCTGCAGAGATAATAGCAACCTCCTCGATTTGCTGGCTTTGCTTGCAATGCTGCCTGTGTGAACACCTCCCGGAGGAGCTGTAACACATCCCTGGGGTGCAGGCGAGTAGGGGTTTGTAAGCTGGGGGTATCGGACCAGCTGACTCCTCGCCATGCCAAACAGGATTAAGCAGACCGACACGCTGGGATCACTTCATTCAGTGAACCCTACCTGCTGCAGCAACGGGCAGCCGAGCGGCTGTAAATACTGGATCCTGGATTTAGGTACAGATAAGTACGATAGAAATAACGGGCTGGGGGAGGAGGGTTGTTTGTTTGTCTTGGGATTGTTTTCCAGTCATAGGATCTTAGTAGGATGTTTGCTTTTCTCCTTCTCTCTCTGCCTCTACTCTCCCCTCCCTCTTGACCCCAATCAAAACGTGCAGAGTATAACAGAAAGGACCTGCATGGGAAAGGCAGCAGTTATGAAATGAGTCTGCTGCGTAACCTGCCGGGATGCTGTACAGTAAGCTCTTTCAGAAAAAGAATGTAAAATGCATGTACTGCTTCATTATTTTTAGTTGGGATGTGGAAGTGAGAAATGGTAACTCTTGTTCTGTGAGATGTTAACAGGGGCAGTAATTTGTTTTAACAACTTAGAAATTTTCTTAGAATAATGCTACTAAATCAAAAAATAGTAGTGTTTAATATTTGTCAGTTACTTTCACTAAGTTACTGTGGAGAAGTAACGGTTCGGGAATAGAGCTTGAAAGGAAAGGGTGGTTGGGAAATAAACTGGTCTGTGTGCAACTTGTTTAGAGACATCATTGCTACTGAAATGGGTAATGTGGAAGAAAGCAATGCTGTTTCCATCGTGACTGCAGAAACACAGGTGAGGTTGGGGATATTCATGTTAAACTCAGTTGTTGCAGGGTCTGCATCTCCTTCTCCATTCTAATATTAACAGGAAATGATATTTGTCCTTGCCACTTTGTTGCTGCAGAACAAGTTTGATTCTTGTGCGTAACGCTCTGAAATGTCTGCAGGACAAAACAGTGCTGACCATCAGTGTCTGGAGCTGAGGTAGCTGTTGGGATGCTTCCTTTTCAGCTGTTTGCAGCTAGGGTCAAGTCTTGCATACCTGTTGCTGTGTGCTGTGAGCTTTTATGTAAAATAAGCTGCAAAAGGCCAGTTATGTCATTTGTTAGTAGCAAAATTGCTTTTATGGGTGAAAGGAAAGGGAAGATGGCAGGAGGGTATCAAATACAGAATCAAGGGTGTCATGGAAAGTAATCTCAAAGGGCTGCATGTAAGTCTCAGTAGCTTCTCAAAGACAGCAGGGCATCAGAGTACCAGCCAAAGGGAGTCAGTGTTAGCAGGCTATCAGCTCTGATCCTGGCAATAGAGCTCTGATCTCAGAAAGCTGCTCTGTAGCCCCCAGTGCTGTGTAATCACTTTCTAAAACAACAGTTATTGCAGATGTAAACAAGTACCCAGTATCTTGGAAGTGGGGGGATGAAAGGAGTCGATTGCAAATAATAATTGATAGGCAGAATGCTTTGCAGCAAACTGTCCAACAGCAATAGCTTACCCAGAGCTGCGTCTGCCTTCTCAGCTGGAAGTCTGTTAAAGGCATGGCAAGAGTCTTTTCCTCTTTAATGTTGCTTTGCATTTTCCTGTCTTCACTTTTTTGCTTCATTTTTGAACTCTTGTTGCTGCGGTGGTTACTCAGGCTTAGATCTATCTATTTTTTAATTCCAAAGTATTTTTAGAAAACCTGCTTTGTAAAATGCTGGGTGTAGTCAGTTTTTATATAAATTAAGATCATAGACTTGTACAAAGTCTTGTTGGGCAAGCATACGTGATTTCACAAGCATTTTTCATTGTTCTCTCACTGTTTCTTAAAAACAGATGTCCGTGTAAACAAACCATGTTGTAAAAAAGCTCAATAGCCTTTCATAATAGGCGAGCAAACGTACTTGCATGCCCCCAATATAACTGTATGCTGTTGCTTGAACTGGAATGAGTAAAATTATAACTTTGGTATTTCTGGCCACTATAAATCTAAAACTGATAATTTGGTTTTAGACTGAATATTCACAGTGTACTAGATCTACTGCGTGATTTTATTGATAGAAAAGCTCAACCAAGTCTTTGACTTTTCAAATTCCTTAAAAATTCTCTAAGCCTGTTCAGTTTATTTTTCATCAGCACGTTGGATGCATGTAGTGCAATTGATAACCGTGTACTCCTGTTTAATTGAAGGATCCAAAATTTTTTTCCCACTTCTTCCTGAAGCCTGAGGAGGAAAAAATGCAGTCCAAATTGAGGGAGAAAGAAAATAAGGCCTTAAGTAATGAACTGGCAAGAAACTACTGAAATTAATAAATACATACTGTATCTTTGCCTTCATCTGACATCAGTTGGAGTAAGTAGTGGCGATGTTGGGAGGAAACCAATTCTCATGGTAATTCCACCCATTCCCATAACTTAAAAATGCTCTGCATTTGAGACAAGTGTGGATAAACATCGAAGTTGTTTATGGTTATCTGGCTGAAGAGAGAGTTGAGTAGTTTGTCTGGAACTGGATATTAGAAATCATAACATCTTTTTTCAGTTACCTTATGAGCTGGAGGAAACAATAGCATGTATGTATTTCAGTCCCTAAGAGGGTCACGTGAGTCTATATTTCACTTGGGAAATTTGAGAGGCAAATCTCATGGATGAAGTCCAGGGAATAAATCTACAGAACCAAAATTTATCCTGAAGTTATTAACCATCTGGGGGCCGGTTTGGAGGAGGAAAGGTGGTCGTAGGAGTACAGAGAGTTCTCATTTAGCTTTGAAGAAATCTATTTATTAAGCTTGCAATAGATGGTTAGAAATCATGTGTATGAATCAAACTAGCTTTTTTTTTTTTTCCTTTCATAACATTTTATGGTATATCAAGCCTCAGAAATCATTCATCCATAAAACAGGATGCTTTTACTATAGAGTAATTGTTAGCAAACTGTGTCCAAGAGAGGATAAGAGGTCTCTGAGGACTAGACTCAGAGGATGCAGTGGGAGAGTCCAGTATTACTAATGGGTTGGTGTAATTCTTGGCGTAGATCCACCTCTACACTTTGAAAATCTATTCTTTTAGAATACAGATGGAAGCTGTTAAGTATGTGCTGTGTTTGCTTTTCCATCTCCACCAAAACAGCATGCACCACGAATCCTCCTGAAACTGAGCTCATGTGTCAGCTGCATCGTTCAGTATGCAAAGGTGCTGCTTCTTGACCTGTATGTCCTTCCTCGCTGTTCTTGCAAAAGGGCTTTTTTGAATCCTCAGGCTTCAAGACTTAGAAGAGGGTTATCTTGTGCTGTTTCTTGGTTAGTAAAAACTGAAGTACATGTCAGATACTGCCAGCTTACTTACCCTGTGCTTGCACATGTGATCCAGCTGCTTCCCTCGTGTCAACACGAGCAAGCACGCAGGCAGCCAGACCAGGGAGTTGATCTAGCAGAAAACATTGTACCACTCCCTTGCTACCCTCAACATCCCTCCCTTTTTCCCCCTAAAATGAATTCAGATGTAGGAGCTTATGCAGGAAGACTGATGTCCTTTCACAGCTGTCATCTTTACTTGTGAACTTGAAGATTTCAGGCTTGGGTTTCTTGCTCTGAATGAGGTCGTAAGATCCCCAGGTATCCATGTTTTCATCTGAGCTACACCAAGTTTTTCTCCCCTATGGTTTGGATGTGTCTCTTCAGTCAAACTCGCCATATTTTGATTCATGTAACTTTCATATGTATTACTTGCTTTATGAAATAAGCTGAGACTGAACAGCAGTGTGGATGGAATTAGCCCCAAGCAGCCTGCTCTGCCTCTGATCCTTGGGAGTCTGTTCCCTCTACTGCAGTGTTTTCTTGTCTGACCTCTTACAAGTACTGCATGAAAATGTAGTAACTGAAATTGCTCTGTGACTACCAACTCCTTGTCAAGCTGGCTACTCAGCTCTTAGTTTAAAAGAGTTTGGAAAGATCACAGAATCACAGAATCACAGAATTTCTAGGTTGGAAGAGACCTCAAGATCATTGAGTCCAACCTCTGACCTAACGCTAACAGTCCCCACTAAACCATATCCCTAAGCTAAGCTAAGATGTAAAAGGAAAATGTATACTGTTCTAAAGGAGATGTTGTTAGGTTTGTCCTGCAAACTTTATGTAATGAGGACTTGTAACTCCATTTTTGTAATAAGAAAAAAATATATATATTTAGGCATTTTTGGGTTCTGCTAAGATGACTGTATTCCAGTTTATCATTAATGAAGAATATTCAAAATCTGAAGTAGGAAAGAACTTCTAGACTTAATTCCAAAAAGGTGATGGGAAAAAAGTACTCAATACCAAGAAGAAGGCTTCCTAAATGCAGAGAAAGACTCCAGAATGAATAGTGATACATTTTGAGAAGGTTGGAGTTTGATTCCATACAGGAAGATAGCAGCTGCCTCTTCACCTCCTCAAGAAATCTGTTTTTCTCTGAGAGTACCTGAAACAAAGCATTTGGTGCAGGTATTTTTGGTATCATGGTCAAAAGTCTGTATCTGAGTGGATGGGCTTAACCTGAGCAAAGCAGAAATGCCTCAACTCACATTTCAACTTGTCTCTTGCTTTATTACAGCTCTATTTTAAACGAATTACTTCAGTGAAGCAGCAGGATAAGAATAAGCTATCACCTTACGTAATGAAAGTTCCCTCAAGGTGCTCATTGCTAGACTGGTAAAGAACAACATGTTCATAATCTTCCTTTGAATGTGGCTGCAAGCAGCTGTAAAAATCCATTGAATATGCCCACCAAGGCTTGCTCTGACTCATTCCTTTAATAGAGGTGATGAGAAGAACAGAATTTAGGTGGTGTAAGTATACCGCATCCTGCTTTGAAAAGACCACGTTAATAATGTAACAATTCCCTGTAAGGATTGGTTTTCTTCAGAGAATAGGAAGGTATGTTTATTAGACCATATTTTTTTCCTTGTTTTTGAATGTGGGATTGGGCACCTCCAGTCCATTTCTGTGAATTAGTGTTAAAAAAAAAAAAAAAAAAAACACGTAACCCTATTTGATGAGGGAGGTAGTTTGCTCTAAGAAGAAAACTTCATAGAGGTCAGCTGCTGAGACGCACTCATTGTATGAAAAGCAGGGGACCTGATTAAAAGAAAAAAAAATCAATGCAGAAAAGAAGGGAAGCTAATTAAATTCTGTTTCCTTCAAATAATTCATGTTTCCCCTAAATTTAGGCTTACGGTTGAGTCTATAACTTAAAAAGGTGATTAACAATGATCTTTGTTGTGTAGAAGTTACTATTGACACCAATCTCTTCCCCCCTGCCCTTTCTGTCTAACTAAAGCAAACAATAAAAATTCTACTTTATTGCCTTTCAAAAGAAGTAGTTTTGCTTCTTTTATTTGCCCCCCCCCTTTTTTTTCCTTTTGATTCCTACATGCAAAGCAGTTTTGGACAGCTTTACCATGATGCTATCACGTTCTCCTGTGGCCACTTAGGTAGTACTGGATGGGTGGGAGCTGGGGAATGATTCTAGGAACTGAGATTTAGATGACTGAGAGTTCATGACATCAACTTTCTTCTGAGCCTTTATTGGGAATAATTGTGAAGGAAATAAAAACAACAGTTGCATGGCAAAAAGCAGCTTTTTTTGTGTGCGCAATATGGGCTTTTATCATGCCAAAGAAAACTCAGCAGTGCATATGTTATTTCTGAAGAGACTGTAATCAAATTAATAACGTGGCAATGATGGATTCTGTTTTTAGTATTCAGTGTAGTCTGGGTTTCATACATTTTAATTGCACTTTAAGATAAAATGTCACATCTTCTGCTAATTTATAGGCTGCTTGTTTTAAAATACATTTATACAAGAGTTATCTTTCCCCTTCTAACTCATTCGGCTTCTTTTTTTCCAAGATTGATGAAGTTGTAGAGGAGCATCTTCCCCTTTCCTAATCTCTTACCATGCTTCACCCTGAAAAGGCATCTATGTAGGAATCTGCAGTTACGATTTTAATAGCTATCTGCTAGTCAACCTTGACTGCGAGTCTTTTTAAAAAAAATACTTCCAGCATGGCTAACCTTTATTAAAATCATGTGTGCTCTTGCTGCTTTGCTCAGGTTACATTTCCATCTGTAGATAAAAAGTCTAAAAACAGTTCAGTTTCCAATCACTGTCATCTAAGTCTGCTCTTGATAATGGCGTTATTGAGCAGGGATTGAGCCCGGAGGAAGTTGTCTGTCAGCACCTACAGCCATCTAGCTGAGCAGTGTGGAGGCTGATAGCAGTGGCATGGCTGTATGTGTGCTCATGAATACTCCAGGTAGTCTGTGCGCTAAAAAGGTTAAGGTTTTACAACACAAAACACTGTTAGTAAAATTAGTTCATATCTATATTAAGTGAATTGGATAAGGAAGCATCTTTTCTATGCATTAATTTTGGAGCACAGATTTTGTCATGGTTTTAGCAGTTCTTTCTCTCCTCCCAATTCACTTAATTACCTTCTTAATTTATTTTTTGAGCTACAACAACAAAGTATTTAGAAAGAGAAAATGACCACAGTTATTGTAATAGCCCCAAAGCTAAATGATATGAGTATATTATTATTAAGCTTATGGCAGAGTTCCTAACTTGAGATTGATGTGTTTGCACAGCTGTTGCTAAAGCTGTGGCTCCAAACAATCGCTGGTTGTTCTAATGAACTCTTCTGCTTTGAATCAAGAGGATGGAGGAAAAAAAAAAGAGACTGTTAAAATCAGTGTTGGATTAGTATGTGTATTTATGTTAACATGTAACTGCAATAAGTGAATAGAAGAGGAAATAAGTATTTTTTTTAGTATGAGTGTTCTAATAACTTGGGTTTTATAAGAAATAAAATTATATAGAAGTAATTATTTCTTTTCTGTTACTTGTTCTTCTAAGTTAAAATTACTACTGTGTACTGTCTATTTACATTTATGGGCTTTATTAACAGCCTTGAATATATGATCATAAATCATTATTAATATCTACACTTTGTGATTCAAAGTATCTGTTTATTGACTCTTACCACATATTTTCACAATTTTAATAGGGAATTTTTGGAGGTTTTCTCATGTGTTGGAATTTTTTAAGGTATCGGTGGGGGGTGGAGAATAAAATACATCTGCTTTCGTCTTTCCCTGGTGTCTACTCCTTTGTAAATATCTGGCAGAGGTTATACTTGCTCTGTTTTTTTCAATCTTCTGGACAAAAGGAGAAAAAAAAAAAAAAAAAAGATGTTGGTTTAGCAGCATTTTATGCTGATTTTATATATGATAGTTTTTTGTCTTTATAATTGTGAAGTTTTTTTTTATTGCTTTTGCTAGGGTAATGGAAGCTAATTTCCTCCCTACCTGTATGTATCTTCTCAATTTCAAAATTGCACCAATAGAGCTGTACATCCCCTACTTCCTTCTGAGATCAGATTTGCTTGAACTCACTTGCAATAATGTAGTTAATACGCGGCTTTTTTGCTGGAGGAGTGAAGATATTCTAAACTCTTAATAGGATAAATTCCTTCTGTTTGGATGCTCTGCATTGTTGAGCTTTTGCACAGGAAAGTATGTCATGTACTGCTTTAAATAACGTCTGAGATGAGGCTCTTCCTAATGAGCTTCCCAGTTTCTGCAGGCATGCTTCCTTTCTTCTCCTCCCCCATATCTTTCTCTGATTTTCAGTACAGCCGAAGACTTGATAAATGAATGTTTTTGTTGTTTGTTTTTCCTTTTGGTTGCCTGTTCTGTTATCTGCATTGATAGGGCGTTTTTCATATCTGTTCGTGTCTTCCTCTTCTGGACTGCTGCACGTGGCATATCAGACAAGTTGCTGTGCTGCTTCATAACTATTTCGAGGAGTGGCGTTTATCTTGATCCATTTCAGATGGCAACATTACTTTGCAGCAAAAAATAAAGGAGCGGATTATAAAACGCTGCAGCTCAGTAACAGATGAGCAGAAATGGATTGTGCAGTTGCCCTGATTAAAAACGGAAACTGCTTGTCACAGATCTTGTGTAAATAGTGGCTTCCATTTGTAGTAAGTGACACACAGCTCTCCACCAAGCGCAGAGTCACATCATTGCCGCTAACATCACGCGGCATGGCTCTTCAAAAGTAGGTTGCACTCAGCGTGCATGAGACAAATGGCTTGTCAACAGCCAGCAAAACTTTCTGCCTAGTGTCTTAAGTGCCAGCACTGCCTATGAGGCCCAGGCCCAGAGCTTCTGCCTCCACTCTTTCCCTTCTTTGGCTCAGAGCTTGCTTCTCCCCACCAGCTTGATTTTGTCAAAGGCTGGGAGCTCTGCAGCTCTGAGCAGCGGGAAGGAAGCTGATGCTGCCAGCTCCCACAGCTCCAGGAGCTGTGCTGTGCCCTCTGCCAGCTCCTTGTGCTGGTGTCTGGAACTAATAAGCAGTGACATGAGCAGGGGCAAGCCAGAGGCGAGGGCTGTGTGTGGCTCTGCTCTGCTCCAGGCCAGGGCCATGGGCCTGCACCATGGCAGCTGCTGGCACTCACCGCTCCTGTGGCACCCGGTCTGCTGGAGGAAGAAGGGAACAGACCATGCCTTCATCCAGTCTTCTCATTTGGTCATCTTAATGGAGCTGGAGATTGCTCATGCCAAGGCGTCCGGGGGGGGAAAAAGCATGCAAAGAAGACCTCTTAAAATGCGTGTGTCTCTCTGTAATAAAACTCCAGCACACACGCTTTGAAAATGAGTGATGTAGTTGAGACTTTATGAAACATCTCAGTGACAATTTGATTTTAAAAGCTGTATTTTAAGGGATATAGGAAAATTACATTTGATTTTTTGGAAAAAATGTATTGCTTTCTGACAGAAAATAAGTATTTCTCTTATTTTCTTTCTCTGCACTGGAGAACTTTCACAACTATTTAATGGAAGGAGGGTGGTACCTTAATATTTCTAATTACGTGGTTTGTGTCAGTCCCTCTGAGGGAGTTGTGTGTGTAATTATTAAATCTATTAGTGAAAATCTTGCCTGTTACAGCTCTGCAGAGAAAGTGTGTCAAGTGCTCCATCATGGTGCTGTAAAATGATGTCATATGTAGAAGGCACTAGGGAGCTGCGAGAGAGAGGCAACTAACTGATGTCCCAAAGAAACCCGCTGGAGATTGTGCATGAAAAGTAGAGAACTTTGTCTGAGAGTTAGAGCATGGGTTTCTAATGATGGGTTTATCAGCTCTTGCGTAAAAGCATGCAAGCCCTGTGCAATTAAGGATAGTAGAAGTACAACCTTCGTCTAGGGGAAGATGAATAATTTAGTATAATTAATTATACTAAAATGATCACTTTGATCTGTAGAGATATGATAGAGGGTATCTTACTTGTTGCGCTTAATAGACTTTATTGGACTGGCATAGGATGAGAACCTGACTGACAAACTGACAACCGACATAAATCTGTCTGTCCTGCCAGGCACGTGGATGTAGTTGTCTTTAAGTATGAGCTGAAAGAGTTGAGTTTAGATCAAGACATCGATCATTAAAATATAAGCTGCATACAGGGAAGCTGATTAATCTATTAAAAGCTTGTGATTTTCACAAACTGGGAAGCTGAACTTCAGTAGTATAAGTAACTAAACAAAAAAAATCTTCTCAAAAGTAGTATTGAATAACAGCTTGTTGCAAAGATTGAAATACCCCACATAATCCACTCTCCTTCTCAAGCACTATCTAGCACTTGCAGTAATACACAAAATTTAGGTTTGGGGTTTTTTATCCATGTGGTCTTAATTCCAGGGAGTACAAACAGAACTACTTCTGTTCACCTGAGAAAGTGTTTTTTGGCACAGTATTGTCCCTTCTTCCTGCTGAAGAAGAAAAAAAGTGTGGATGCAAAACCATCCAGCAGTTGTAAGAGGAGGCTTTTTTTCAGTGTTGATGTTTAGCTCACAACTAACAGTGGTGTGTTTACAGCGCTCCCCATGAGCGATTTATAACGCCTATGAAATTGTTAAAAATTTTAAAACCTCTATTTCTGAACAGGGTAGAAAGGAAGGTAGGAAATGATATTTGGAAAAAAGAAAAGATTATGAGATGACAGAACAGTAATAACATAAACAGTGTATTAAACCCTTCAGGCATGTAACACTGATTTTCTGTCTCAAACACACAGTATATTCTTCTTGCACTTACTCAGATATTTTCTTCATTCCTTCCTCTACTGATATCACAGATATGTTTGTTGGATGACTTTTTTCTATTTCAGAAAGACCTTTGGAAGTTAAGCTGACAATGTCTGTCTCCACCTCTCTCTGGAGGTTTTCTGTTTTTTTCTGTTAAAATTGCAGACATGCTCATGGGGCAGCTTAGGATCTCATTAAAAGAAGTTGACTAGTATCTAGCCTCAAGCTCAGAATTCCAGTCTGTCTGATACTAACACAATCATCTTTTGATAACTTGAAAGGTTTAATTATTGAATATATTTAAATCTAAATGGTCTGGGCATGTATGTGCGTCAGTCACAATTAATACAGACAAATCATTAATCTGGGAAGATATACTAATAATTGAGCTATCTTCTTTTAGCTACACACACTGGAAATACCAGAAAATATATTTCAGCATAGAGCATAACTTGAAATAAAAGGCTGTAAAGATTTGCTGACCAGAAGTTCATAGGCAGTGTGTTCCACTTCTTCAGTCTCATTTGTATCTGGATTTGCGTTTATGTATTGAATACTATTTTTTTGCATCTATGAAAATTAACAATTAATGAAAATTATCTTTGTATCATAAGTGAAATTAGTGCTTCCCAAAGAACATCGGTAAAATTCCACATTTGCAAGCTTAATAAACTAAAACTGTATTGTCTTTAAATGGTAACTGCTTTTATGGTGGTTTGGTAAAGCTGAAACACATCCAGTGTATTTTGATATGTTCCAGTATTGGTTTACAAAAACTGTGCAGTAAGGGTCCAGGGAGGATACCCAGCAGGAGAGAACTGAAATTCCTGGCATGCATGGAGTTCTGAATGGTCTTGTACGTGGCACCTTGACTGCCTCTTACTGCAAAAGAAATTCCCAGGCAGAAACCGCATGCGTGTCCACAAGTAAAATAAGCTTCTCACTCTTTTTCTTTTTTTCAAGCCTTCCCCATCTCATCTAGTAACAAACGATAACTGTATGATTGGGGCTTTGTGGGCTTTTGTCATTTTTTGCTTCAGAGGAAGTTACCTGTTGACTTGGCTCAAAATGGATCATGCTTGTTTGTAGGTAGATACGGGCTTGGAGATTGTTGCTTCCAATTGCTCCCAACTTACATATTAAACTCTTTTTTTTTTTTTTTTTTTTGAACCAACAAGCAGCTCTCATCCCCAAATATTTGTAATGTACCTACTTGTAATGTACCTACATCACAATTTACAGATAGCTGACTTGTAGCCCTATGTGGTCTCTTCAGTCTGTACAGGCCATGGCAGCGGACAGGACTTGCAGTGGTAGTGTGGCACACCACGTAGGGGCCTACCGAGCTTGCTTTGCTCCTTTTTTTTTTTTATCTTTTTATTTTTTTTAAAACTCCTTGACCTGTTTCTGTTTCATAGTCCCCAGAGTGGGTGAGGTGTTTGCAGCATTTTGGTTTTAGATGGTGCAGAGCAGGCATCAAGGAGACTGTTTGATTCCCTAGGTAAGGAAGTCGGGTTTTTGTAGCCCCTTACTCTCCTTGTAAATACAAAAAGTCTAGAAATGGCAATATGGAAATAGTTAATATGAAGCAGAGTCTTTCAAGTCATCAACTAGCTCAATATGGCTGATTTATTTTTTAGGAAAAAAAACAGTTTATTAATTGCAGATGTGCGTGTTTCCAGCGTTAAGAAAGCTGGGACTAGAACAAAAATTGCCATTTCCCTTTAAGTTTCAAAAATTTGTCTGTTCACTGAAGGTAACTTTATCTTCTGGGTTGAGGGGGGTTACAACCCCCTCTGCCTGCCCTTTTTCTTTTACTTAAAAATATATTTATGGACTCTCAGTGAACTCTCTGACCTTAGCAACAGAGCAACATATGTGATTTTACTCGGAGAGAAATGGAAGTTAAATGCCCTCTTTTCTTATTGTGGCTATGCATTATGAAAGAAAGCACATCCCTTCGTTTTGTTTTGTATTGTTTTTAATAAGCTATTGAATTATAAAGCTGTCTCTACTTGAGTAAATGGTGGTTTAATTAAGTTTGATGGTTTCTAGTTGGATTGGTGTTGCTATGTGTGATTGTTATGTGCGTTGGGGTTTTTTTGCTCTCCAAGATGGCCATCTGTTGCATTTATCTTTTTCTAAAAGGGAATCTGACACTCACTAGAAAGTTTACTGTACTTGAAACACAGTTGGGGTTTGCATACCCCAAATTTATTCCATCTGTTTTGGTTTAAAATGTCCGTGTTGTTCTTGGTTTAATTTTTGAATACTCCTTTTTTCCTCTTAGCATGTTTTAGTGATAAAATATTCTTGAGCAACCCTAGAAAAACAATTTGTTATGTAGTCATGAAGGAAACAAAGCCAATTTTAGCATAAACATTCCCAAGCATAGTAATCAATCAAAGTGTGTATCTCTGATTAGATAGATAGATAGATATGGTATATAGTGATGGGCCAGGCAAAAATAAGACACACCCAAATGGCTTTTCTCAGAGTGAAGATTAAAGGTCTTTCATTTTGTGTTCTTGAAAACCTCCTGTATTGGATGCTGAATATTCCCCAAGGTTTGAACCTGACAGTGTGTCCACTTGAATGTATGAACTTGAACAGCTTTTTTTTTTTTTTTTTCCATGACTGTGCCCAAGTATTGTGACCCTTGGCTAGAAATACTGATCTGAGGAAACTCATAGGAGTAGGAATTGCAGAATCTGGACTCCTGTGAGCTGGGATAGGATGGGAAAATGGACAATAAAAGGTCTCCCTGGAAAAACACTGCAGTGTTTTATTTGCACTGAGTATTAACATCGATCCATGGGACTGTGGGGGTGTTTTCTGCAAATTTAAGGAGGCCAGAGGGAGGAATCAAGTCTCATCTCTGAAGAGACCAGTGGGTTGACATTCCATTTGGGTTAATACAGGTGATGTTAAACCTTTTTTTTCTTTCCAACACTTTTTAAGTAGAATTTGATATTTAGGGTGATGTTTTTATGGCGATGCAGTATTTTTTATTCATTTTAGGGTTTTTCTTATCCCCCAGTGCTTTCACAGTCAAAGGGGAGCAGTGCTATCATTTTGGTGTACTGCTTACACTCCGTCCACTTTTATGATTCCCTGAAGCCCTAATAATGCTTCAATAAGTACTTTATATTAAATCTTGCAGAAGAGAAGATGAGAAGCAGTTACATGCTGCACGCCAAATGAAAATTAATGCTGTGTGGGAGGATATGGCTAAAGTATGTGCTGTGAAACATGTCTGGCTGACATTGTTTTGTCTTTTAGATCCTCTCCACTTGAGTGGAGTGTATGCATTTCTTCCTGCTCTCTTCACTCCTCCTGCCCACAAACTGTTGGCTGCCTGGAGTTAAGAGTAGGAGTGGTACAGCAAAAGTGCATTCAGACAAAAATACTACTTTCCCACACTTCCAGGGGCTCTCCGTTGTGCTGTTTGTTTTTATGAGAAATCCATTATTTCATGTGTTGACTGTCAAAAGGATGGGCAAAAATTTGAGGAGGTTTTAGAAAAAGGTTTTATTAACTACTGGCGTGTTAGATGCTTAGGGATAGGCATGTTTATGTAAAAATAAATCTTACGCAATCTGTTACTGCACCACAATGCTGCCTTTTCCTTAGCAGGGAGTAATTGTAAAGGAAAGAAATGCCAACAGATACAAAAACACAAAACAGTTAGTGCTTGGTGAACTTCTATGTGAAGGCCTAATTGTTTTTTTTACTAACCAAATGAACATACTAGGTTTTATTTGTGGGTGGACTTACATGGACCCTTATTGGGACCCAAAAATTATATACAAATGGAAGAAAATTGGCTGAGTGCTTATAACATCCTCAAAGTCTTGAAAGCACAAATTCAGTTTGTGCTTTCAGAAACTTATTTACGAGAACCCCACTGATGGCAGAGAGTTATTGAAGTATCCATCAGCTAATACTTGCTTAGATTCCTGAAATGAGAAATCTGGTAAAAAAAAAATTAAAGATGCTCGATACAATAAAGGTAAAGGTGGATTTGGTGAAAGAGCAGTCTAACTTCTTACAGAGGCTTACAGGGAGACTGTTTGGATTCCCGTGGAGAGCTTGCAGGTGATAGGGAGATTTGTTTGGATTTCTTTTTTAATAAACAGACAACTTTATTTAAAAAATGAAATCTGTAGTGAGGTGGGTGCTGATGGCTAGTATGCTAGCTTTTCGAACATACATGCTGATGACCCCTATACAGTAATTCACAGGCCTTAGAGGGATCTTCAGACTGCAAGTTGAGAACTGTGGTTATAGGTAATTAATTTCTTCCATATGTTTCCTGCTTCACCAGAACGAAGTGTGTAGTAATTCTGTAACACTCGCGTCTCTACATCTTGAGAAAAAGGTGACTAACATAATTCTGCATCTGCTTTTTGATGGTCCCCATTCTTAAGGCCTTAGATCAGGTTAATAGCATTACAGGAGGTCTGCTTAGTCTTGCGCAGCACACTTACAGAGAGTAATTCTGTAGATGCATCCTGATTCTGATTTGAAGTGCTAGTAACTAGGTTGCTGGACTGAAAGTGTGTTTTATGAAGCTTGTTTTCTTTATGGAAAAACAAAAAAGCAGTTATTGGTCTGGATGTGTACATTCAGTATAACAGAGCAGATCTTAGCACCAGAGCCAATGTGTTTTAACAGTCACATGCCTGTTAATGCAGGCAGATCTGGTTTTATTGGAGCAAACTGGAATGTTTATAAACAGCCTGATCACAATTTTGGTTTCCAAGGAAAGGAATGTCGCTTTTTTTTTTCCCTCAGTATTTTGCATTTTTTTAAGATAGTCCTCCTTGAAACACAATGAACAGTTATGGAAAAAGGTGTTGTCTTATTATCTTCACATTCTATGTCTCTTTCACCATCTTAGCTGTGGCTTTCAAGACAGAATTTGCTCTTAATATTCTCTGGAAACAGAGCAGACTCACATACTGGTGTGTAGGTCCAAGTGATCCAGGATTTGTGTGTTTGCAGTGAAGTGTATTGCTATAACAGTGACCTTATTATCCAACAAGATTCAAACTACCTCTGGTCAGCCTGGCAATATGCCTCTTATGGAAAAGCTGCCAGAAGAGGTGACCTGAACGTCTGTGTCAAACTTCAAGAAGGAATGCAAACACTGCATTTAATTCCCAGCAGAAGAAACATTCAACAAAACATGATTTATGTCATCTTTATATAAACTAGCTATCTACAAAAGTGCACACATGGGAGGAAAAAAAAAAAAAAAACACACTATACTTGACAACCTAGCAGAGTCTTGTTAATATGCTGGTGGTAGGTAATATTCATAGGAGTGGCATTATGAGAATGTGTCTTCCTTTATATAAAATACATATATACATATATATATGCTTTTAGGGAAAAGAGCAATCGGGGAAAGAAATGTTGTGCTGCATGGGAAAAATCAATGTAGTCTCGCAAGAGCTCACCCAGGGAGTGTTTATCATAAGCATACTCTATGGTCCAAGTGCCTTGGTGGGAAAGTAATATTGACCTCATGTGCATATAGCTATTGCTATATCCTTTGACTATAGAACTTTCCAGGCATTGTCATGCTAAGAAATACTGCTGATCCTGAGACTTGAAGAAATGGGCCTTTAAACATAGTTGTTCACTACTAAAAAAAAAAAATAAATTAATTAATTAATTAAACAAAATAAACAGATATTTATCTGTTCTTTTGATTCTTCTTTCCCTGTTTTCCAGGGTGGAAAATAAATAAATAAATAAAGTAACTAGAGCATTTGTAATGAAATTTTGGGTTTACAGAATTTTACTTGTCTCACTGAGGTAAAACTTTTTGCTTTTTGTGTCCATGCTCAAAGCAATATGCATTAAAGGGTAAAATAGTCATATCATTCCATAAAATTAGGTTATATATTGAAAGAATAATCTGTTAACAAAGAAGTATCAATAGTGCTGATATGAATTGCAAGAATGGAGTCAGTCAGAACTACGTAATGTTTGCTTGACTGCTGTAAACAAAGTGCTTATTAGTGGGTGGCCATGTGCTGCGTGGACACTGATAGCTCTAGTGTTATTAAAGGCCAGTTTACTTTAAAATAATTTTGTCTATTCTATCATATGTCCAATCTGAGTTTATCAGATAGTCCTTAGGGTCCTTAAAACTGCTCTACTAGCATGTTTTATATTGAGCATAGTAAGTTACATGTCAGTTTTGGGAAGTCA
Organism: Netta rufina; assembly: GCF_964035555.1. NCBI lineage: Eukaryota > Metazoa > Chordata > Aves > Anseriformes > Anatidae > Netta > Netta rufina. The sequence continues at coordinate 81,658,019 of NC_140124.1, read as the reverse complement.
GTACAGGTTTCTAATAGGGTTTATGCTTGCTGTGTAGTTTCAAGTGATATGAACAGCTGGCAGGAGTAGCCTACTAGTTTTCATATGTGTGATTTGACTGTTAATGCTATGTTACCATCAGTCTTTGATTTGCATGAGATAGTAATGCCTTTTAAACTATTTTTTGAGTCAAACTGGTGGAGGGTTTACACAAATGAGCTACCAGTCATTTGCCTCGTTTTTCCCTTACAAGTATCTCATCTTTAAAATGCTCTTCTCGTTCTCTTTTTTTTAGACTCCCTTTCAGTCTCCAGCAATGATGCCAGTCCTCCTGCTTCAGTAACATCGCTTCAACCCCATATGATTGGAGCACAGAGTTCCCCGGGTCCCAAGCGCCCTGGCAACACTTTGAGAAAATGGCTTACCAGTCCTGTGAGGCGTCTCAGCAGTGGAAAAGCAGATGGGCATGTCAAAAAACTGGCCCACAAACATAAGAAGAGTAGAGAGGTTCGCAAAAGTGCCGATGCAGGCTCTCAGAAGGACTCTGATGATAGCGCAGCAACCCCACAAGATGAAACTATTGAAGAGGTGAGTGTTCAGGGCAACTGCCCGAGCCGTGTTTCTGTGACTCTTCTAGAACTTGTTTTCTCATAGAGATTATATTTTCAGTTGACTCTACAGTCAATTATTTCTCATTTTTCTTCATCTTGATGTATTTTGCTGCAAGCTTGGACCATCAGCAAGTTACACAGTGAATATAGGGAAAGAGAAGACTAGTGACTTGGTAGCATGGTGAAGTGGGAGATGTGGTTTGGGAAAGAATATTGGCATCTGTCCTTGAATGCCAGACTCTACAGAGACTCTCTCTGGTGCAGTTGCAGCCTTGTTTTGAGGGCATCATTCTGCAGTTCTGTGAGTGAGGGAAAATCTACAACCAGGTTTCCTCTTAAAAGTGAGGAAAGAACAATAACTGTCTATACTGTCTTCCTTTAAATGTACTTAAATTATCCTGTGAAGTCAGTTGCATTAAAGTTTAGCTAATTTATAGTTCCTTGTGTGGTTGGAAGGACTGTCTTTCAACATGACTGTAAAAATTATACAGGCAGTCTGCTTTCACTACTTTAAAGTGGAGCTGTATGTTTCAGTTAGAAAGGATGGTTGACAAAATACTTCTTTAAATGTTTTTGTAGCCTTCAGACATCTCGATACAAAGGTCAGTACTTCCAATACAAAGTTCTTGAGTTACTAAATTAGAAAAACGTGACTTTAACTTTACAGAACCAAACTGGGAAGGCAAGCATTGCTTTGGTAACACCCTCCTGTAGTAAATTTCAAGCTGACTGTCTCAGTATCTCAATCCATCTGCTTTTGCCCCAGACATTGAAAACATAATCTTTGGCATAGGCTTTTTTTTTTTCCATTGTTGAGGAGTTGACCTGTGTGTGTAGGATCATCTTGACTTGTTGACAGGTGAATCTACAGAACTGTCTTAAGACAAGCTTGTGTTTAACAAGCTTCATGCTACTGAGGAGGCAATGGAGCTTGAATGTCTTAATTTTATTTACAGAGAGGTCGGAACGAAGGGCTGAGCAGTGGCACTCTCTCCAAGTCATCCTCTTCAGGCATGCAGAGCTGTGGAGAGGAAGAAGGTGAAGAGGGAGCAGATGCTGTACCACTGCCTCCTCCCATGGCAATTCAGCAACACAGTCTTCTCCAGCCCGATTCGCAGGACGACAAGGTAGGAAGAGGAAGCAGGGAAGGCTTCGCATGTTGAGACAACCTCTGCCAAAATCTTTCTTCTGTCTCCAAAAGTCTTTGTAGAGTATGTAATACATCTTTATGGTAGACAAAAACTATCAACATGCAACTTGAGACAATATTAAAAGGGTTTCCTGTGGAAAGTGTGTGAATAAACTGTGTATTTTAAATGCAGAAGTGCAAAAATTTTTCTACTGGACCTTTCTATGTAGAAATTAGAAGCTTGATGTTTTTGCAGACCTATTTACATCTGTTTAACAGATGTCATATTTAGAGATTAGAATTTCATTGCTTTATAACCATACCTTTGGTACTCAAGTTAAAATATTATGTGCAAGTAAAGTTTATCTGGAGAAATGAACAGTTATATATTGGAAACCTTTTTAGATCATAGACTATTCACTAAACCGTATTATTTTGGATAGCCTCATGTTTGGAAAAAAAAAACAAACAAACAATGTACATACCTTAACAGAAAGAGCTGTTGGCATTGACTTCAAGTTGTTTTTGTATAGCAGCATATTTTTATTATTTTTTATTTTTAAATGTGTGCCTTTACATTTGTGCCACAAAGTTAATATCCAAGTGAGGGTAATAATCCAGCTGTTGGGCTTTTTTGGGTTTGTTTTTTGGTGGTGGTGGTGTTTTTTTGTTTGGTTGGTTGTTTTTTTTTTTAAACAAACAAAAGCACATTTAAATTGAGGGTTAGAACTTCTGTCTTAGTAGGTGAAATTCTGGATAAAGGTAATAACTTCGTGAAGGAGTTCTATGTATATAACCAGTTTTTCTTAAATGTTGTGAAGTTCATACATTTAGAGGGTTTATTTCAATTTTCAACATAGATTGAATGTTTAGGGGACAACTGTCAAGCCAGGAAATTAAGGTTTTTAGAACAGAAAGTCTGGACTTGCACAGCAAATATTCACATTACAATTGTCTACCCATTTTGCTGTTGAAAATTTTTAACCATTGTAATATAGTGTAAAGACTCTTGATGAATATTGTGAGTATATCGTCACTATTTTGAGTGATGAAGATGTCACTGACAGCTTTGACTGATCTCGTTGACCTTTTTTTTTTTTTCCTTTTATCTGACTGCCTTTCAGTAGGGATCTCAATCATCCCCAAAGCTGTCGTTTGTAGGATTAAACTGGCTGGCTTCCATGTTCTATGCATATTTCCTACATGTTTTCTGAATTGGAATATTAAAATACACAAGTTGGGGTGAGGGGAATGTTAATATATTGGGAAACACTCCTGAAACAAAACAGGCATTTTAAAATCTTGCTGACCTTCAGACCTGAGAGAATATTTTAGGGCTAGAAAACAATAATCTCTCTTTGAGGTTAAGGAATAGAATAAAAATACTGTTGGTGAAAATACATTGAAGCTCCTGCTGAGAAGCTGCCATGTTTGCATGTCCCTTCAAGTGATACAGAAAGAAATTATGAGAAAGCCATATAAAAATTTGTCCAGATAAAAGTGGCTTTTGCTTATAATTAGTTATTTTTACACAGCAGGAACATTAATTTGAAGAGGTATGCTTGTAACTTCATTCTAAAGAAACCTTACAAGTTAGTTAAAATTCGGTACAGTTATATGCTATGCCATAACTGTTCAAAATAAAACTGTTCCTTCTGAGGCACATCGTTTTGATGCAGTATCTGCATGGTTGGAAGCAAATCACACAGCAGCCTTAGAGTTTGTGTGTGCCACCCTGAAGTCCACACACTGAAACATAACACCAATTTCCAGTACCTAAAGCAAATGCTTTTTATATACACAAAAGTGAGAAGCCAGAGCCAAGTTTTACCCAGCAGAACTCAGTTGGCTCTATTGACTGATTAATAAAAGCTCACAAACAAATCCCCTGCCATCTGCCTTCTGGGTGGAGTCTTTCACATTCCTGCTATGGTCAGTGGTTTCTTGGGTTGCTCAGCTCCTCTGGATCCCGAGGAATGTCCGCTCCTTTTCATGACCTCAGAGGCTTGGCTTTGGTCTGCACCTCACTGCAAACATTTCTTCCTTTCTGTGGCTCCTGATCTACACTCATGCTGCAAACTCCCAGCTTTTCTGGGCTTTCCCTGTCCTGCCCAGCCTGCTGTGGACTCCAGCAGCATCTCACACCTGTATGTGCTCATTTGCTCCCTCCATCTTTCTTCATTTTCTGGGCAAGGGTTGTGCTCTGCTCCCAGAGCAAATACATCAGAAAGAAGATTAACAGACAGACTTCATCTGTGCAGCCCAACAGCTCCTTCTTTTTCGGATAATATACGATATACCACATGAACTGGAAACCGAGCAGTTCGGAAGTTTTACCCACAGTCACACTTGATATACTCCCACAGCACAGCAGAGAGAAGGGTCCTTGACCAGAGTCTGATTACAATGCTGACAGTGTTTTGTGAGGCTGAGCTGAGCCCCACATCCAAAGTGAAAAGCTGCATACCAGCACAGCTTTGGGAAAAAATTGTTTACAGATATCAGGAGCATATGATTGCCTAAAAGACACGCTAGCTGTGGGCTGCCTTAGTTTTCGGTGTGCATGCAAGTATCATCTGCTAGGCCATGCTGGTATGTCTAATATCACTACATGACAACCATTTTCTCCCCTAAGAGCTCACCTCCACAGTATGCATTCTTCTGTTTGGTAGAATCATTGCACACTTCATGGATTTGCATTTGATGGCAGTTTACAAGTTGTTTGCGTTTAATTTTTGGATAAGCAGTATTAAAGTTTCAAGATCAGTTATACTAATATGAAACTAATTATTTTTGCTTTTTGTTTTCTCTTTGTAAACTCTGACGCAGCATTATGTTGACTTGTGTTCTGTCTCTGCTTTGGCTCAGTTCCCGTATCTTTCCATTTAAAGCTGTCTGTGTTTCCTTTGCTTACCCAACCCCTCTTTTCCTTTCCGAATAAGGCAAATACAAGGCAAACTACCCCAAATCTATACGTTGCTTTTTGTATTGACTTAAGGAGAACCTTGTCCCACCCATACTTGATTTGAGCGGAACCTCCTGTGTGAAGTCATTATACATGCCATTTCTTTGTCCAATTTGTTGGAAACATTTGCAGGACAGCTTACCCTGTGCTACGTGATGTTCACCATGCTGTTTGTAATATGAAATAAGGTTCATATTACACCCTGTTTCCGCTTTCCAGTTATTTAATGATGAATGTAATGTGCAAACAACTCTGTTTGCAAATTACTGAGACTGAGTTTAATGGCCCTCTCCCAGAATCCTTTACTGTGAACACCTTTTGCCTTCAGTTGTATCTATAAACTGGCATTTTATAGCTTGTGAGGCCAGAGATCTTCTGTACTCTACACATACCATTGGGGAAAATGGATGGCACAAGGAATGGTGAGCTCAATTTCCCCTCTGAATCTGGGCAATGTATTCCCGCTCCTTTAGCAAAGTAGATGCCCCTGAGTTACTGCTGTATTTTTTTCTTAGTTTAATTGGTGTTTCATCTTATATTTCAAGCCCTCTTGGTTCATGTTAGTTTTCTGCAGTTGTCATTTTGTTTAACCAGCAATAAAATGTTAACTGTTTGTTGTTCACTGGGTCAGCTCAGGTGATATTTTTATAGCCGTTTGTCAGGCATAATTAGCAAGATGAAGGATATTTCCTTGACTTCTATTGCATGTAGGAACAGGAATTTTCATCCCAGTAATTATAATGAAAGGCATGAAATATTTTGACATTTAACTTCTGTGGGGTTTACTTAAAATTTCCAATTCCAGTTGCCTAAGTTGGGATGATTTTAGTGTTATGTTACACTGACAGTTATTGTTGGGTACTTCTGTCTGACAGAGAGGTGAAGGAAGTCTCTTGGTTCTTGAGCAAGTGCCAAACTAACTCTGGGATTCTCCTTCCTTTATGTCATTGCACAGACATCTTCTCGATTATTGGTGCGGCCTACCAGCTCCGAGACACCCAGTGCTGCAGAGCTCGTCAGTGCAATTGAAGAGCTTGTCAAAAGCAAAATGGTGAGGCTGATTGATAGATGCGCATTTTCTTTTAATTGTCTTTAAGTCCCAATTTGCTATTCAGAGAAAAACTCCATGCCCATCCTGAGCATCACGTTCTGGGTTGGTGTATGGGTCACTTTATACACCCTTTTCTGTGAAAGCAGTTAAACAATAGGTGAGTGGCTTTGTAGAGAGGTAAAAAACAATAAATATGAGGAGGAAGAGAACAAAGGAAATGCACATCCTCTTAGCAAAAATAGAATAAAAATGTCCTATTAGAAAAATGAATGCTAATACCCAGAGTTACCCTGATTTGCCTGATAGACCTTTATTAGAAGAATACTTGAAACTAAATTTACAGTGGATCTTGCAGAGTAAAACAAAACTAACCCTCAAACAGAAATGTTTATGCTATCTAGTTTCTCTTTAGACAACAAAATAATGCAGAAATACGTAAAAGAGTAAGGGAGGATTGCTTTGTATGTTATTGGCTCCTTCTTTGCTTTGCAATGTTTGCTAACAAATTAAGTAGTAGCAATTTGTGTCAGCTTTTTAAAGTTAATATTTTCAAGTTTATTTGTCCTTGAGATGCTTACTGACAGGGAATGGGTTATGCAGATTGTTCCGGAAAGTTCTACCTTCATACTCAAAATCCCACTGGACAGTCCTGGAAAACATGCTCTAGCCTACCATGTTAGCAAAGGTGCTGGACTAGATGGTCCTCTCCAACCTCACAAATTCTGTGATTCCATTGATACCTTTAATTCTGCCTTCTGCAACATACAGAAGACCCCTTTAGGCTTGGTAGAAGTGCCACTGTGGAAACTCTACCAAGGACTGCAACTTGGCAAGCCCATGTTACCAGAAGTTGATATTTCCGTGTTGTTGTTTTTTTTTTTCCTCATTTTAAGCAGCTTTGAATTTCAGAATGAGATCTTTGAATTTCCATTTACTCATTCATTCAAAAAGACTTAACACTTCACTTACGTTGCTGCATGAAGTAACTTCTGCACTTCTTTGGAGTATTAACTTCAATTTTTACTTCTGTTGCACCAGAAGGGTGAATAAGAAGTAATCTATGGAAAAATTCAAAGCAGCCTTTTGTAAATGGAAAGTTTGGTTGTTCATGTCTCTTTCGGGCAACCTAGCAGTGGATATAGATTAATGATCCATGCATGTAGTCCCTGTTGGAGATGTTCTCATTTCACATTTTTAGCCAAGGGTCAGCTTCTCCTGTTTTTGGGGCCAGTCTTATCATTATGGGCTTTTTACTGTTTGTAAGGAAACAACAAAAAATGCAGTTGAACCCCACCCTAGTGAAGTAAACGTGTCTTGTGTTAAAGACTGTATCACATGCAAGGAAAATGTGACACACAACCATAGCTTGATCCAAGTTCATAGCTTAAATTAAAGAAGTCCAATAAATACATCAGAAATGTGTTCACATTATTTTTCCCATGGCTTCTCCATCTCTTATACAAATAATAAGACTGAGGAGTTCATGCATGGGAGACAGTGTATGGCAGAAGGGACTGCTTCTTCCCTAGGATTTGACCAGTTCTGAAGCTCAAAAACAGCATTGGCACTGTAGAAGTCATTATTTTGGCTGGCTATATAAAATGTTTGACAAAGAATACCCCCTCTGTTGTGATATAAAAAATTGAACATCCAAACAATCCCCTTGAAGTTTGTTCCATTTATTATCGAAAGTAGCTTGCATATCAGAGAACTAAAATATAACAAATACGATTTAACCTCTAGCAATAAGCACATATACACATGTCAAACATGATCGTGACACATGATCAAACAAGTTGCACTCCATTCTTTTACTGTGAAGGACAGACTGATGTATTTAAGATGTGCTTCTGGGAGCTTAGATTATCTGTCCTGGAAAACTAAGCTGTTGGTTGGTTTTCTAGAAGCTTGAGATGTCCTTTGCCAATATACATTGCAGTAACTGATCTTTCACGGGTTCCCATATACAGCTGTACATAAATGTATGTTGTGAATAAAGAGGAAATAAATCACTGTTGCATTCTTTCTTGAATGCCTTCTCAGGCCCTGGAGGACCGTCCAAGTTCATTATTGGTAGATCAAGGTGACAGCAGCAGTCCGTCCTTCAACCCCTCAGATAACTCTCTTCTCTCCTCCTCATCACCCATAGATGAGATGGAAGAAAGGAAATCCAGCTCCTTAAAAAGACGACAGTAAGACCTCATTTTTGCTCTATTCTTGATAATGTTTTAAAGGGAGAAGTGGAGTGTTTAAAGAATGTTCCTTTTGAGCTGGCAGTGGAAACTGTTAATCTGGAAGGGACAGGACTCACATTAGGTGTCAAGCACACATTCACATTGTGCAAAGAAAAAACTTTTCTCAAACACTAGTCCCAGTATAAATTTCCTGTGAATTTTAATCTGTCACACCTGTGTTTGACTTTTAGAATATCAGTGTTACTTATGCAGAATGATACTGATCTTTGAATATTCAGAGGTCTGTTAGGCTTCAAAAAACTGGTCATTCCCCTTGTTCTGTTTCCCCACACCATTCCTCCAAGGACTCTGAATTTCTTTTGTAGTAGTAAACAGTTACCATGGTAGAACAAAAATATTCCTGGTTTCAAAAATTATTTAAATATGTGGCAAGGAAAAACTCTCAGTTCATATGCTTAAGAGTCTCCAGACCAGAGATGTAATAGCATTTTATTTTAAACAATAGTTAAATGTTTAATTTTAATGACACATGTAGGAAAACATCTGACTTTTGATAAACAGAAGCAAGCCTGCTCCAGTTCCAAAGTCAAAGACTCTTCTTGCTTAGAAAGAATGTGCATTAATTCTTCCCTTTCAGCTCTGCTTATCAAGAATATGTGACTGCAAATGTGTAAAAGGTTGTATGTCATTAATCCTCTCTTAGAATGTTTTCTTTAATGAAACGTGTGTTCACCATTTTCTTTCCCTTGTAGCTACGTCTTGCAGGAATTGGTGGAGACAGAGCGAGATTATGTACGAGATCTGGGCTATGTAGTTGAGGTATGATTTTTTTTTTTTAATGTGGTACCAATCAACTGTATTGCTTAAACCTCAATTTTTATTTTTTTTCAAATCAAAACACAGGAAGAAACTGAATATCTGAATGTTTGCGTTAAGAATTTTCCCTCCTGCAGGTTTTTAGTATATTAGAAATAACACATCAGATTTCATTCCTTCTTTCTTCCTAATATTGTGTGCTTCTTACTGTTCTTTTGAAGACTGTACTTCTTTTGTCATTTTGAAGATCACTACCTCTGGTGTAATTGTATCTTAGACTACGTGATTTTATTTTTAGCCCAGCTGAATTCAAAAAAGCCTTGTAGCTAAGCAGGTAGAACAACCATACTGGATTTGCAAGACTTACCCCCTTTCCTGCTGCTAGGCTTCTCTTAGACTTCCTAGATTTCCCTTTTGTGAAAGGAAATAAGACTTAATGAAGGTGTGTGATTTTGAGCTACCAGTAAAATGCAAATGGAAGAGCAGGAAGAATGCATATACCAGTGAATTTTAACAAGGGTCAGTTCTTAAACTCTGTTTTAATGGAAGGAATAAAAAAAAAAAAAAGGCACTTAATTTTCCTCTAGTGGAGCCAAAATTTGTTTCTAGCTCTGAATCCTCCTCCAGAAAAGCATCTGTCTCTGCCAGACTATGGGAGAGCCTACAAATAGTAACCTCTGGGGCAAGGGGCAGCCTTTTGAGAACATTCCCATTGAGTGTTGTCATTCATGAATATCATTTTCATCAGGATCTTGTTACGTTCTTGTCCAAGTGCCGCAAATTATTTTTTTATCCGATTAACAAGTTTTGTAAGACTGATAGTTAAACATCATCCATCCGTTGTGTTATCCAGTGCAATTCTTATGGACTATGGAGCTAGCAAAAAGACTTACAGAGCTTTCACCATCAATAGCTGAAGAAATTATTTTTGATCGCTAAGATAGCTAAAATGAATTTTTTGTTTGCTTTCCCTGTCATTCTATGTGACTTTTTTTTTTGGCATTCAGTTACAAACTGAGTAGACTTTTCTAATTTGCATGTTTAATATTCTTAAGAGCTTATTTGTGCATGTAGGAGGACTTTAAATATCCATGAATTCACAAGCATCTTCCATTTTCCTTTTGTTTCTGTTTGCTACATCCATTTGTTAAGTATTTGTTAAGAATTAATTTAGACCCTAAACCCATTAACACTTCCATAGGTGTGCAACTTCTCTCAGGTAAGGTTAGTGACGGTACTCAAGTGAGTACTGTTGTGTATGTTGCTGTACTTCTGGCAGTATGTCTTAAACTGAAGAGTGATTTCAGGCAAGACATTCTTTTAATACAGCTAAATGGCACCTTAGGTATTGATGCTCACATCTGAAGAAGAGAAAAATGTTCTCGGAAAATGAAAAATAGGGCAAACTTGATTTTAAAAAGGACACTGTATGATACTGCTACCAGTTTGAAAACAGTTTACTGTGTACTTGTATTTTAGCACCACATTTGATCAGCTTGAATTTGCAGAAAGATTTAAGACTGCTGTTTATCTGTATTGGTTTCTTGCATTTTTTCCCCCTGGATCTACACATTTCCAAAAGAAAGCTGCTTAGCAGGCCTGTAGCTAGATCAGAGGCAACTCCCTGTATGTATGAGGTCTGTGCTGAATCAGTTCCAAACACTGCAGGCTTTGTGCGCTAAACATTTATACTGGATTAATATTTTATACACGAGATAAAATGCTTATGCATATAAAATGTCTTTATGTTGTGCATGGAGGTTACGGGTACAGAATGTCTTCAGTAATCTGAAATTAATCCTCCTCTCTCATCAAAGAGTGTCTTTTATTTTTCATATGATTTATTGAGAAAGGACATGAAATGATTTCAGATAACAGCTTTATGTTACTCTGATGGTGAATTTTGTATCAATATTGAAAACTATAATCTTACCACTATGCAGATGAAGGTCAATTCACACATATTTGTTCACTTTATCCACAGAAGCAGCTATAAAGATGTTTGGCTTTTTTTTAATAAGCAGCTATAATGAATGTGTGCTTTTCCTGCTATTGTAATAGCCATCATACACTATTTAAAGGGAGCATTAGAAAGCTATGAACAGGTATTATTTTCATAACTAACAAAAAAATTCCTAATGAAAACATTAGACATCAAAACATGAATTTGGCAAACTAAAAAAAAAATAACTGGCTAATTAGGAATAGAAGTCTTAGAAGTAGAAGGAATAGACTTGAATGAATATTAAGAAATTTTAAAAAGCCAATGGGATTGCACAGTGAAACAAGTCTATGTAGATCAGAAAACAGAAGACTACTGGAAATGGTAAATGGAACTATCTTGCAGCCAGAATGCTTGCTAATGGAATTGACGTTCAATTGTTTGGTGTTCAGTTTGCTCTTACCACAAATTTTAGTCCATGTAATGCAGTCCTATATGCAGTGCAGTTGCTTTCTTCTTTCACATATCTTAGTGTGGGATTAGTTCAGATGACCTGAAATAAGAAACACTGAGAAAAGGAGCACAGAAGCTTGTTCAGTGGCTCTGACTTGTACCTGGTAACAGCCCTACCTTGGGCAAAGCATTGCAGCTGGTTCAAATGAATAAGGGTGGAACTGCTGAATTTTCAGTGTGTGTTGAGCCTGTTCACACAGTCTAAATTATCTAAGGTGAATTAATCTTTCCAGCACTCTGGGCACTGTTGCACAGACAACCTCAAAGTAATTCATGATGTTTGTAGCCATGCTTTATGTGAAGTTATGTTATAGAGCAGTTTTTTGGCTTGTTTGGATATGTGTCCTAAGCAAGTTGTTGTTATGGGCGGTTTGGAAGGTGTCTGGGGAAAGGGAGTTGGGAAGGCAATTCTCACTTTAAGTTGAAATACTAAGTGAGTTTCCGTGGATTGTTGCAGGGTTACATGGCACTTATGAAGGAAGATGGAGTTCCTGATGACATGAAAGGCAAAGATAAGATTGTATTTGGAAACATTCATCAGATTTATGACTGGCACAGAGAGTAAGTATATCTGCAACTTAAAGGACACCTGATGAACAGTTCTACCTAGAAAATACTAGTTTGGCAACCTCAAGCACTCAGACTGAGTAGGAGAAAAGTTTCAATCGATATATGAAATAAAAATTTATTAACGAACATCGGTATTTTTCCATCTTGGCATATGTGTCCCTTTGGAATATGTATTAAAATACTACACTGTTAATATTGTCATTTTGGAAATAGGTTAATGCCCAAAGCTGTTGACAGGGGATGCAAAGTATGTATTGTAATACGACTGCATTGCCTTGCAATCACCTGTTGCCATAGTATGTGCTATCAGAAGAAGATACTTACTGTGTTTATGTTCAGCTTCTTTTTAGGAGAATTGGAGAAGTGCCTTGAAGATCCAGAAAAGCTGGGATCCCTGTTTGTTAAGCATGTAAGTGCAAATGTTTTCTTTGGCCAACCCCTATTGTTGCTGCTGTCTAATGTGTTTATTAAGGATTTATGGGGTAACATGGTTAAGAAAGTTAATAAAAAAAAAAATGTTTCCCACTGCAAGAGAAAGAGGGAGAGAGAGGTTGTAAGAGCTTGTAAGTAAACTAGTAAGAATCTCACTAGTGATTGAGATTCCTCCCTCCTCACCTGGGGAAGAAATCACAAGTGCCAGGCATTCATGATGTTTAATCTTAGTCCAACACCGAACCCTTTATAATTTTATGCAAGTCCCGTTTTTTCCCCGCTTTTCATCTGCTTGCTAAAAGGAATAGCCATGTGATACATCTAGATGTGGTAATGCTTTGGAAGGAAATAATATAAACTAGTTATCTAGAAACTAGATATCAGACTTCATGTGCTACTAATCATTCTCCTACCCTCTTTTGAGTGAAGTCTCTTTGTGTAGAAGAACACCTTAGCATCTATTTGAGATGAGGTCTCAAGGTACTCCAAATCACACCAGGTAGCAGAAGGGAAACTTGCCTACTATATGTGATTGCACAAGTGTGCAAAGACTGGGGACAGAGTGGATTTAAGCACATTTAGTGGGCTTCAGTTTTTTCCTTGTGGACTGTTTGAAGTCAATACCAAGGTAGCAAAAGAGTACGGAACCAAGCATTAATGGAACAGTAACACTGGAAGTCAGGTCTAATTCCTGAGCTAATGATGAGGAGTGAGCTGTTTCAGTTCTGTGGGATCACAAAAAAAAAAAAAAAAAAGGCACAGGGAGGGGGGAGAATCCTGACACTGGTAAAATGGGAAACTTGAAGGGAGTAACTCTTTCTGTTTCTGATTGTTCTGATTGCTGTTTTACTTTCTCCTGGAATATTTGTAACTGAATTGTTTTTGAAAAGCACCCTTACTACTGCAGATGGAAGGGCAAGCTATGATCCTATTACAACATACTCTGGCAAAACCCTGACTATTAGCTAGAACTTCCTAGAAATAGAAAATTCTATTTCTGCTCTTAATCTATGTCCTGTGTCCTTTTCAAGCACCTTCTTATTTCTTCTTTTTTTACTTTCTGTTTGTCTTCACTGGTCATTGCTCTATAATTTTCTGACTAGCAAAGCATCAATAGCAAACTAGTCTTGTTAAAATGAGAAGGAAGATTTTGGAGTAGATAATAAATACATATCGTGTGTCTGTGTTTCTTAACCAGCATGGTGGCAACCAAGAATGAATCTTAAAGGTCAAAGTTATTCTCTCTATATTTCTTTGTTGCCTCAGTCTTAAAAAAAAAAAAAAAAAAAAAAACACATGCACACAAAATATAGAATCAGAGTTCAAAAATACTAGCACCACCATTTCCAGGCTACATCACCTACTCCCACACTCAAATTCCAACATGACATCTACGTAAAAGAGAGGCAGGTTTCTCTTAACTGCTCTGTACAGCTAAATAGGAGGGAGACATTATTACAATATATCAGAGTAATAATGAGATCATTAAAATAAAAAGTCAAATAAAAATACAATATTTCAGAGGCTCCCTACATTGTTCTTGGTAAAGAACATTGTTCCACTAAAAGAAACCATTTCTGTGGTTCTTTTTATTATGGGACTTGCTAAGCTATCATTTCTATACACCTGAGGCATTTTTTTTACTTGTGTTTTCTTTTTAAAACCATTATGACATATCCAGATAAATTTGGTTTCGGATCTGTAATTTCTGCATATGTAGCTGCTTCTTTTCATCAAAAGGACCCTTTTATGCTTATACATTGGAACAGTTGTACTTCTTAAAATTATACTCTGTTTCGATCTGGCACACGTTTTCCTGATGATACCATTGATAACATATTGTTTTGTATCTTTGTTCTTCTAGGAGAGAAGGTTGCACATGTACATAGTTTACTGCCAAAACAAACCAAAGTCTGAGCACATTGTCTCAGAATACATTGATACATTTTTTGAGGTAAGTTCTTGAGGGAGGATATATGTAAAGCGAAGGGTGTGTACAAATCATAAGCATTATCAGATCTGCTAGTTAAAAAAAAAAAAAAAAAGCACATTTGTTTGTTGTTGTTATTCCTTTGAATTATAATTCTTGCCCATTTCTATTCTCACTTCTTAAGTCTGATACAGGCTCCTAAAGCCAGTTATTAATCTTGTATCTGAACTTTGGTTTTCCCCTCTAAGATACTGATTAATCAGTAGTCTTATCCTTACTATCCCTAGCCTAGGTGGTTAACTGTGTATATAATATGAAGTGGTAATATTGGATGACCAAAGATCGCTGTAGAGAAATGGCCAATATACAACCTGTGACTGAAAAATTCCGTTTCACTGAACAATCATTTAAAAATAAATAAACAAAGATTCTGGGAGGAGAGAATACTTTGGAAGTAGAGCTGATACAGATAAAGGGAAGGACTCCACCTTTTGCTAATTGCAAATCAACTTCTGCTCTGACTTTTACCAGTTTTGTTTTGGTAGCCATTAATAGTGATATATGCTGCTATGTATCTTAGTATCAGAATATTTTAAGCCCCCCAAATATTTGTTTTACATCCCTCAGGATCTAAAGCAACGCCTGGGCCACAGACTTCAGCTCACGGACTTGCTAATAAAACCTGTGCAGAGAATTATGAAATACCAGCTGTTACTAAAGGTAAAGTGAATGATTTAATGTATGTTTTAAATATGTTTTCCTTTTTTAAATATTGCTTATGCTCTTCCAATGTAGAATGATTATTTTCTGAACATATTCAGGTAGTTGTAAAAATTGAAGTAAATCGCTTGGACTGTTTTTTCATGTGTTTGTTTTTTAATGTTAAAGACCAGATGAACTCAAGTCAGTGACATGAAATGTTTAAAATTTGTACAAATATTATGCAATGATGACAGTGATATCCCAACTCTTTTCATCTCTAAATGTGATATTAGTTACTGGGATTCCTCCCAGTTTTTCCATCTACATGTGCAACCATTTTAATACCGTGTAAATGTTTACTGAAAACCAACCATGTCTATCACAGGTGTCATTAAGTTAGTACATGTTCTTGTGTAATCTAAAATAAATAGTTAATAAATCTTTAAAAAATATATGTATTAGGGGAAAGCCCCCCAACAAGAAGCTTTAAGAAGGAAAAAAAAAGTGTATGTGTTCTGTAGTTGTTCATCCTCTGACAGGATAGCAAGTATCTAAGATATCTCTGTGTGGTTTAATGAGCAAAAACTTACATTATTGATTTTTCCTTTTTCAGGACTTCCTCAAATATTCTAAAAAAGCTAACCTTGATACAACAGAACTAGAGGTACTTGAGACATTTTCTCTCAGTGATTTAAATGCTCTAAACTCTGAACTTATACCTTTTTTTGGCAAGTTATTTTCCTTTTCTTATCTTCTTGAGGATGTGCTTATGATAAGTGCTTACTTTTCACATTACTTTCTGTTCTAAATCAACCATAGCAAATGAAACTAAATTTCATCCTGCTAACTTGGTTTTGGAAAAATAAGCTTTGACTTTTTTTTTTATCTTGAACAGAGAGCTGTAGAGGTCATGTGTATAGTACCAAAACGGTGTAATGACATGATGAATGTTGGCCGCCTGCAAGGATTTGATGTAAGTTGACTGGGATTTTTCAGTGGATTTTGCTTAGAGCTTCTGTCAGATGCTCTAGAAATTAACCATTAATATTGTGGGGGGAGTTGATGGGGATAAGGAGAGGTGGGGTGCTCCTTCACCATATGGTTAGCTAGTGCAAAAAGTAGTGAATGCAGAATTATGTCTTAGCCCTGCCAAGGACTTCGTCTTGGAAAGCTTACCTCCTAAGTCAGTCACACTGGAGAAGTCTGTCTACAAAATCTGGGAAGTGCTTGTGTTATTACAGTTCACGTATTGACTAATGATTTCGAAATACTAAAGTCATCAGTTATTAGCAGATGAGCAGACCTCAGCAATGTAGACAAAGGAGAAGTTTGCTACGGTCAGTAACGTACCTGAGGCAGCTGTAGCGCTTCTTGTTTTGGTAAGGCTAGAGGAGATGAAAGTTGGCTGTTGAAGCAGTATGCATCAGCCAGATTGTAGTCATGTGCTCTACTTGCAAAGCCATTTGAAAAAAAAAAAAAAAAAAAAGCCCTTTCTGCTCTGCAGGTATGAACTTGAATTCTTCCCCTTTTCAGTACTCAAAGACACTGGAAGTATATATGAGTTACTGTGTGAGAAGTGGCAGGGAAGGAATAGCTTAATAGAGAGATGAAAGCCTTCCAATTTTACCAGTGTTACTAATAAGCCTCCAACTGCAGTATGAATTTAAAGGGGGGCAGGGGCTGTTTTTTGAGAGAGGTCACAAGAGTATCTTGTGTATTGTAGGATCAATTAATATATAATGGTCAGTGACACTGAGAAACTGGAAAATGTACAAAGCTATTTTGGCATGAGCATCTGCTAAAAAAAAGATTTATTGGGTTAAAATGAAAGGTTGCACTAACTATGTTTCCACTTGCTTCTGTTTATAGGGTAAAATTGTAGCCCAGGGTAAGCTCCTGCTCCAGGACACATTCTTGGTTACAGACCAGGACACAGGTCTTCTGCCACGCTGCAAGGAGAGACGGGTCTTCCTGTTTGAGCAGATTGTCATTTTCAGTGAGCCGCTAGATAAAAAGAAAGGTTTCTCCATGCCCGGATTCTTGTTTAAAAACAGTATCAAGGTAACTGTTGTGTGTGAATCTTAGCAGAGTTTGTGCAAGGGACACAAAGGTAACGGTTCCTAATACAGTGTGGAGTCACTAATGGCATCTAGAAGGGGAATCTGGAAGCACAGCAAGGTGTCAGTCATTTCCTCGAATGACCTCCTATTGGATTTATGCTCACTCTGATGATAAATGGAAGTATTTGGATTCCAGCTGTCTGATGCTTCCCGCGTGAAGCATGCAAAAGCAGGTGTTGCTGGACAAAACGTTGCATGTACACCACATAGCAAAGTAATTGCAAATAAGGAAAAGTCTTTAAGTATCCCTTCTGATGAGTTTCAGCTGCAGTCAGTCCCAATGTGTAGGTAACATTTGTCACCTTCTTGGATGTATCAGCTTTTCTGCAAGCAAATCCCCCACTTCAAACCTTCCCAGAAACAAAAGCTGTTGCTGGTATTGCTCACCAGCCCTCCTCACGAAGCATTTTGTGTGGACCCTGCTTCCTCTGATTTGCCTTGCCGCTCCGTGTACCAGCTGCACATCCTGTTCTGCCCTGGGCAGGCAGCCTGTTCCATGGTGTTTCTGTCTCTGCGGGAGAAGACTTTAGTGGGGCCATCAGCAGAGCTCCAGAGTGGGCTCAGCATTTTAAAGAACACAAGGGGAGAGCAAGGGCTGATGGGGAGAACATTAAGCCATAGTGTCCATGTAGAGATAATAAGAGTGCAGTGCATCAGTCGGTTGCACTCTCTGGAGCAAAGGCTGCTGTAGAGTAAGACTGTTGTTGATACTTTGCTTTAGCCAAAAATGACATATGTTAATCCTTAGTTTACTGTAATCCTTCATTTCATGGTATTGAGCAAAAAGATGGTCACCTTAATTACATTTGAAGATTTGACTCTGAGTTATCAAGTAAGCAATTTCTCAAAAAATGCATGAAGGAAATTCTCTTTTTTTTTTTTTGTGAAGGTGAGTTGCCTTTCCCTGGAGGAAAATGTGGACAGCGATCCATGTAAATTTGCACTAACATCAAGAACGGGCGATGTCACGGAGACCTTTGTTTTGCATTCTGCCAGCCCAGCAGTCCGACAGCTATGGATCCATGAAATTAACCAAATTTTGGAAAACCAGCGCAACTTTTTAAATGGTAAATGATTTGCTCTCTTTGAAAGTTCATAATTGAGTGACTTCTCTCTCATCTGTTGTTTCTTGGCTTTGAAATTGTTTGCAAGTTTCCTTTTTCCTGAGCTAATGCAGAACAGTTGGGGGTTATGTGCCACGTTTTAGCTTCAGAACAGATGCTAGCATTTGTCATAAGAGTGGTAGTCTGAATTTACATGGTGTTCCCTCAGTGAAATTTTCCAAATGTTTTGTAGGAGTGAACTACGACTGGTACCATCCGTTGATGTGGAGAGTTTGTGTACCCCATTTAAGCAAATGCAAGCTTTTAAAGACTAAATACAAGTGGAATTTTAAGCATCCGTTCAAAATATATTTTGCTTGTGTTATTCTGGTGGCCATTGTTGTCGCACCTTACTGTGGCAGCAGCATTCAGATTCTGCAGGAGAACAGTAGAAGTGTCTTCTGTGACACCAGAAGATTCTTGCTATATTTCTGTATCCATCAGTTGTTTCCCTGATGCAGGTTTTTTGAAGAGATGTATAGAGAAAAATGAGCTGATGATTGGAATCACACTTGTTTTTTTCCCTCTTGGTTGCTGACTGACAATGTGATCTAGAGGAAAACAAGGAAAACGTTTTTCCCTGGATTTACCTCTTTTGTCTTTAATGAAGATTAAATATAGCAGGTCGTGAAGGTGTAATATAGAACAGTGACTTGATGTCTGCAGTATGACTGTCATTGCTAAGGGAATTCATCATAGTTGAGCGGTGCTCCCCTTTTGCTACTAAGCGTGTCTGTTTTAAGCTGTTCTTATTCCCTTTCCTGCTCTCCTTTCCCTGACCACCTGCTCTCCTTTCCCCATTGCAGCCTTGACGTCCCCAATCGAGTACCAGAGGAACCACAGCAGCGGTGGAGGCGGCAGCGGAAGCAGCAGCAGTAACAGCAGCGGCCCCAGCAGCTCTAGTGGAATCCCCAGCTCCAGCCGTAGCCGGCCATCCCGGATCCCCCAGCCTGTCAGACACCATTCCCCAGTCCTGGTCTCCTCTGCAGCCTCGGCCCAAGCAGAGGCAGACAAGATGTCAGGTATGTCCATTCACAATCTCTCCCTGCCACACTACAACACCTCCTTAGAAACTGGCCTGAGCCAGCCAGACAGGCACCCTCCCAGTGCAGAACCGGACGGTCCTCAGAGAGAAGCTGAGCAGATTCCCAAGATGAAAGTTATTGAGAGTCCCAGGAAGACAGCGGGAAACATTTCTGGCTCAGCTGACGGAGCCCAGAAAGACTCACGTGGAAGCTCAGAGGAAAGTCGCTCAAGAAACAGCATAGGATCACTGACGCTGGGGAAGCCAAGGCCAGGAGCCATCTCACCAATGAACTCTCCTCTCTCCACGACTTTCCCTTCTCCTTTTGGCAAAGAAACCTTTCCACCCAGCAGCCCCCTGCAGAAGGGCTCCTTTTGGAGCTCCATCCCAGCATCCCCTGCCAGCCGCCCTGGCTCCTTCACTTTCCCTGGGGACAATGACTCCCTCCAGCGGCAGGTTCACCGCCACTCTTCACACAGCAAGGACACAGACCGCATGAGCACATGCTCCTCGACCAGCGAGCAGTCAGTTCACTCCACCCAGAGTAATGGGGTAAGAGCGGAGCACCTCTGTCCTGCGAGCTCTTCTAAAACCTTCCCATGCTCCCTTTCTGTGCGTTATCATCACTCTCCGTACTAACTTCTGGCTCTCCGGCGCTGTACTGCTCTGAAATAATCAACTGTTCCAGTGTCTTCTGCACATTAAAAAACAAAATTATCTACCTCTTGTGTATGTATACATAAAAACATAGACAGTGATATGTATACAGACACACGAACACTGCTAACATTAGATGCAATTTCTGCCTCTGCTGAAAATGTAGATCACTAGGCTGATACTTACTAACTTGCTGTCCTTGCTTTTTCGTCTCTAATTTGAAGGCACATAATTAACATGCTGAAGCGTGGCAACCAGAGCACCTTGGGGTATGCATTGCAGCCAGCATTTAAATCTGACTTTGAGATTTTGGCAGATTGCCTTGGGGCTTTTTTCCCTGTCACGCCAAATCCGCCAGCACTGTCCTGTTGAGTTTTAACTTCGTTGAGATGTCTACGGTACAGTCCCTGGGCTGCTTGATTTTTATTTTGTATTTATTTCCGCCCCCCACCTCCTCCTTTCAGCCTTAGGTGATGTGCAGCATTCTCTTTTTTAATTCTTTGCCTGGTCAAGGAAGCTTCCTGCAGTCCACTCAAAATAGGCAAACAAAACCTAGCTAAAATAATCAACTGTTCTTCTACTACAATCAAAACAAATAGTGGCTCCACTTTTCTCTTCTGCTTTATAAGAAGAACTGTTTTAGGGCATCTGGAGATTCAACCTTTTAGTATGTACTTGGTGTGTTTGTGCGGAAAGCTGGGGTATCAACAGAATCCACATTCTCTGTAATAAAATCTACCAGGAAATGCAACACAGCAATCACAGGGGCATGTGCAAATATAAGCAAAAATGTCAAGGCACTTGCCATGGATGGTAGGCAGGCTCTGGTGCCTTTTTGATTTCTAATAAAGGTGCGTTTGATTTTCTTCTCACTAAGTGTTGTGTTCACAAATGTTTGTTTTTCTACTCTCTCACAAATCGTATGCAGTACCAATTTTGCAAATCAACCTAACTTGCTGTACTTTTTAAAATGCATGCATTTCTTTATAGAACTGCTAAATGTAACTAAACAGAGAGCTTTCTTGACTTCTTAGTTCTTATACTTTTATAGTAGCTTCAGAAGAACAAATTATGCTTTGCATGTATCATATTTTTATCCTGATCTTTCAACTTTTCATTTGGTTTAGCTCTGTCTTGTGTGTACCTTCAGTCTAGCAAAATGTGATGATAATATAATAGCTGGGGTAATCGGACTTCCTCACAATTACTGCACAGCATGTGAATCAAGACTTGCATAGTATTAATTGATGTAATTACATTAAAAAAAGAGGGAGAGAAAGAATGGCACTAAGTTTTCAAAACATTTGAATTTTGATACTGTCAGCAAAGATACCTTTGCTTGTTTTTATCTTACTGTAAAACAGTGTCTGAATGTGCCTTCTGCTGCTTCACAACTACATTGCGCTTGATAATTAAGCTTCATAATGCTTACTTTGTAAACCATATTTTAGCAGGATTTCACACCGCATTCAACAAGCTGGAGAAGATGGGTTGTGAAGGCATATTTTAACCATTTGCTTGTGTATATTTACATGCACGCATGGTTAAGTTTTCTTCACAAGCTTACTTATGCATGGAAAGGTTACTCCTAAGAAGAAAAAAAATGAGCAGTTCTTGCTAGCTTTGTAGGAATATGGGAGCAGTTTCTTAGATTTTGATTGTATATCCTCTGTAATTTAGTAATTGCAGACAGTGATGACCAGCAACACTTGCAGTAGGAAAAAAAAAAAAAATTCCTGTGCAAGAATAATTACTTTTTTGCAAGGCAGAGGAAGGGCTGTCTTTCTGTGGTGAGAATAAATTCTGATATAAACATGTTCACAAGATAGAAAGTTACTTTGTACTTACCAGACAATTTAGTAGATTTATCTGTCCTTGCAACAATAAGAAATATTTAGACTTTAAAGTGGTCCTTCAAGGCTTAACTATTAAAAAGAGATGTATGCAAGCCAGTCCTGCGTACGAATTCTACTGCATGCTAAGAAACAGTACATTCAGTGGTAGTGTATGGGGCAAGGTTTGGGTATAGGTTGGTTTTACTACTTCAGCCTTCCTCTCCTCTTCCCCATAGGTCTAACAGAAGGAATTAGTAAAAGCAACTTTCTCTGAATGGAGGTTTTTTCCATCTAGCTAGAAAAATGTATGAATTTGTAATCTTAGTTTAAACAGCGACTGAAAATAAGACTTCTGAATTTTTTAGGTGCTACTATTCCCAGTTTGCCAGAAGTATGGAAGGGTCTTGCTAATACAAAAGACCACGTAGACAGTCCTGTAAGCTGCACAAACTGTTCTTACCACTGGAAGTATAGCACCTGGAATTAAATATAAATATCCTTTAGTAGAGGTACAGTCCAGGGGCGACGTTGCTCTCAGGTAGCATTTGCTTCATCATCCTAATAGAGAAAACAGGAAAGGGATTGGAAACCCAAGCATTGATGAGCTGAACATTGTAGGAATGAGTAATCAGAGCTCCCTTCTGAACGCCCTTGTTTCTCAGTGCACCAGTCAGCCAGCACACCCACGAGGAAGCGCAGGCTCCAAGAGATGGAGTGACTTGATCGTGGCCGTTAGCAGATAGGATGAAAATGTGGGTTTGGGGGCTCCCAGTGCACCATGCTCTCATCTGACCCCTGCTGTGTCTCCGCAACACTGATGAGACAAATATTTGAGAGTTTTGAGAAAAAAAGGTGACGCTATTTTAATCCTGTGTGCCAAGCTTCCTACGTGCTGCGTGCACATACGTGATGCTACCACATGGCTGTGCTATATGAGCCATAGTAGCGTTCAGCTACAGCTGGGTACTGCTTTCCGTCTTCAGCTCAGTTACTGCTAGGCAATAGTGAGTCCTCACCGACAGCAAGCTGAAAGAGTTTGAAGTAAGAACACAGAATCAGAAGGCAGGTGTGCACACATACATACCTCATCGACTTCGTTTTTAACTTGTTTCAAGAAGGAAATCACTTATTTCAGGGGATAGGTTGCGTAGTCTGATAATAGATTTCACACCTCTATTTATTAAACCTAATACGAGAAATACATGTATCTGGGCAAAAAGAGTCTTATTTTAGTAAGTTACCATGGATTCATGGTGTCTGAGATCTGACAAATGGTGCTAGGAAAGACTATTATGCGTGTTTCATTGTTAGTTTCCAGTGTTTATGAGGTCAAGTCTTGGTTTGTTATACATCCATAAGACTTAATGAAAAATTGTCACATGTGATGTAATGTGGCTTTGTCACCTGATAAAGATGTCAGGTTTAGTGTCAGAGCTGGAAAGGAAGACTAGTTGAGATCCTGTAAAAAATGGAAGAAGTAAAATTAAGTAGTGATCTTTACTAAAAATAAAAGGAATAAATTTCTGCGCCTGCTATACATAATGGTGTTCAAAAATCAAACTAATTTACACAAGATAAATCAATACAAGCAGCTCTATAAGAGAAATCTGATTTCTTTTCTTTGACTACAGCTTAATCTATGTGTATTACGCAGGTCATGGTTGAAATGTAGCAGGCCAAGAGCAGCCTTTCTCCTTTATAAACTTTAAACTTGATTCTCTTTTCTTCTTTTTGCCTCCTCTTTGTGCTTCTGGTTGACACTTGCAGAGTGAAAGTAGCAGCAGTAGCAATATCTCCACCATGCTGGTGACACACGATTACACGGCAGTGAAGGAGGATGAGATAAATGTCTACCAAGGAGAGGTCGTGCAGATTCTAGCCAGCAACCAACAGAACATGTTTTTGGTGTTCAGAGCCGCCACTGATCAGTGCCCCGCAGCCGAGGGCTGGATTCCCGGCTATGTCTTGGGGCATACCAGTGCAGTCATCATTGACAACCCTGATGGAACCATCAAGTGAGTGCCTGGGTGCGGGTAGAAGGGGCAGGAGGGAGAAAACCTACCAGTTCAGACAATTTGAAACCTATAAACTGAAAGTTGAAGTTATCTTTGAGATATAAATGAACATCAAACAGAATGAGTACATGTGAGGTCTCTTAGAAAAAATATTAAAAAAAAAAAAAAGTGGTAAGAAAGAACTTAAATGCATGTATTCTTTATCGAAAAGCTGTAGTAGTGCAATCTTCTGGGAAAAGTAGATTAATAATACTTCCCTTAAGAGAAGCAACTGTTCCTAGCTTATTCAATAGGATGAGTTGCCAGGTTAGACATCTTTGTTTAGGAAAACCATCATAATGTTTGCTCCAAGCGAAATGAGATTTCAGAGTTCCTAGATTTCCATCTTGAGCCACAAACCTACTTAAAATGGCTGGTGGTGCTAAAAAGATCTCTCTCAACTCTGCTGTAGCGTATCTAATATCACAACCACATTCTTAGCAGTTGTATGTAAAGCTTTTATAGGCTGTATTTGAAATGGATTTTGTGCTGTTTGTTGTTCAGTTTGATTGACAATTTGTATTTTCATATGGAAAGTTTATGATTGCAGCAAAGATTTCGAGAAATACTGAACTACAGACTAATCTGAATAGCTTGCTTACAGTTTTAACCAAAAATAGAATCTCTTATGGAATACTTAATGTATTTCATTTCAGTATGCTTTAATACAATGAAATAACATTCTGGGATAAATGTCATCTTCATCTCAAGCTAGAGATTATAACACATAATTGAGAGTTTGAAAAGAAAATTTATCAAAGCTTACTGTTCCACATTCAGGAAGTCAACATCTTGGCACACAGCACTCCGTTTAAGGAAGAAATCTGAGAAAAAAGATAAAGACGGCAAAAGGGAAGGCAAGCTAGAAAATGGTTACCGCAAATCCCGAGAAGGACTTGCCAACAAGGTTTCTGTAAAGGTAAATGTGACAAAGAAGTAGTAGTTTTCAAAAGGAGTTATGTTGGAATTTCTTTAAAAGTTGCTTCTAGTTCTAGCTCTGATAGAATTTCACGTGAAGGAATTGGAAACAACAGTGGTTCTAATGGTCAGTGTTTATCAAATCTCAAAACAAGATGATAGGATTTTTGAACCCACAGGCATGATACTGCATATAGATACTGCAGAAAAAGTAGAGTGGTACAGAAAATCTGATATTTAAGTGTTTATTGGACCTTTGTGGGTACAACTAACGTCTGCCCATCACTGTGCTTTATTTTCTATAATTCTTTTATTTATTATACATTTATAAGGACACTAATTCTTTGATTTCTCCTTTCCAGCTTCTCAACCCCAATTACATTTATGATGGTAAGTTGTTTTCATCTTTAAAAGTCACAGTAAATGTAACTTGATTAAAGCATGATTTATTTTCTTTGAACTTGCTTGACATGAATTACATCAGGAATTAGTGTTTTCTGTAAAATACATGTAGCCTCATTTGGGACAGGAGAGGCAGTTAGTGAAATGTCATCTCTCTTTTTTTCTTTTTAAGATTAAAGGAAGATGTTCTTGTTTACATGTCCAAAACAATGTAAAATACAAGGATCATATGATATGTTGCTCAGAAATATTTGTACTAGTGCATGTGCACTGAGACTGTATGGAAGTTGGGCACTGCTGAATTTGCAAAATAAGAAGGTCAAGAGTTGGAGACCTCTGCTGCTTCATTTTTCACCTTGCATCCTAGGGGATGTGCAGGGTCTCTCCAGTGCAGAGGCTGATCAGGAGAAAAACAGTGGCACTCTGGAGTAAGAGCCAAACTTCTTGAGTTTCACCTGTAAGCAAAAAGGGAAACCACTACACTGTAGAGAAGGTGTTTTGTGTTCCCTTCTGCAAATGCAGCTGGACATAAAGATATCCTAGCTGAACACATCCTTAAATATTTTTTACTTCTGGGTTTATTTAGCTGACTTGACCCAAAAGGTTTGGTTCACTGTGGTAAATTTCAGGGTTATCCATAGCATGTCAGTAGTGTCATGTCCAAGTTCATGCAGAGAAAAAGTATTAGCTCTACAGAGCCCCAGCAAGTGCCCTAAATGTGGACATGCTCCAAGGGCAGAGGGATAGATAAACCCTGGAAACTGTAAGTACAACATACTTTGTCTAATAGAAGAGAGAGTGAAATAGAAAAGCAAATTGATGAACTTCAATTGACCTAATGCCATTAAATTCTTCTTCCAGTTCCCCCAGAATTTATAATACCATTGAGTGAGGTTACATGTGAGACAGGAGAGACCATCGTGCTTAGGTGTAAAGTCTGTGGTCGCCCCAAGGCTTCAATTACTTGGAAGGGTCCTGATCATAACACACTGAGCAATGACGGTCATCACAGCATTTCGTACAGGTACAGTAATTTATGTAGTATATCTCTTTGTCTTAAAAGGGAAAATTATTCTAAATTACCTCGGTGGCTTACTTGTTTTGATATGTTTGGGGCATTGTCCTTAATTATATCCTCTTTTTCCTCCTAGCATTGGGCATCCAAAAAACAAACAAACCTTAGCTCATGATGATACTCTGATGCCACACAGAAAGATTCCAGTGACAGCAATTCAATTCTCAGCTTGCCGCTGTCACATAAATTTCCAGGTGCCAGTGGCAAGAAGATTCAAAGCTGGTCTTGATGGATAAAACCCCAGTGTCAGAAGGCTACTTTAATCTTACAGGACTCATTAATATTTAGCTAACCCTTGTGCTTGTGTTAAAGTTGGCTAATGAGTTTTCCATCCCTGGGTCGTAGTTGGTTCCCACTCAGCTGTGCCAGCATAGCAGTTTCTGTTGGACAGCGCTGTTAACAGGATCACTGAGGTGATTTGTGATAAAAAGCAGACTTCTCTTCACCTGGAGGAAGGTGGAACACTTCTAATCTGGATCCTGGATCACTTTTTCCTGGATCCAGGAAAAGCAAAACTCCAGCGAAGGAACAGGGACTGCTGAATCTGTTGTATTTCATAGCCTTGGTGCAGGATAACTTGGCTTTGAGACATAAAGATGGGATTGTCCTCAGACAGGAATACTTCATTGTTGGGATTTTCTGGAAGTGTTGTTTAACTTTATCTGAGTATGGCCAGGGGTACTCTCATGTCATATTCAGTTGATTTTAAAAACAATAAAATTCAGATGGTATTTTTCATTAATTACCGCAGAAGAGACCATGGTTCTCTCACACTGACCCAGTGCTTGAACTAGAGCAGTATGCTGGGGCGTTCCAGTGCTGTGACATGCCACATTGCCAGTCCTTTCTTTTCATTAGTAGCATACATCGTTTTAGAGGCAAATGACTGCTTTTGGAATGATTATGACAGTACTTTGCAAAGAAAAGCCTCTGGTTCATATTAACGTTGCAATGCTACTGTCTTCAGTGTCAAAGCATGGAAACAAATATCTTTGTCATAGCTTTGCTGTGATAGAACTGAGCAGACTTAACTGGTAATTCAATGAGCTGAATAATAACAGATGTTACTGCATTTTGGAATGTGAAACTACCTGTTAGTAAAGTTTTTTTAATTTATTTTTTTATCCATTTACTGGAAGTGTTATTTAGTCACTTCAGTGTGAATACATCTTGTTTATGAATTACGTTCTCACTTCAGAATGAAGTTTTTTTGTGAAACCTTTCCTCCTTAATAGCTATATTAGAGGCTGTATGATACAGCCCAATGCATATGCAAACCTGTTAGCATGTTATGTTGTTCTTTATATTCTACTGTAGCTGCTTTTTTCTTTTCACCTGGTATAATTTTTGTTGTGGAGAGACAGGGACATTGTGGCAGCTGTGCTGTTGTATCCAGGACCATTGTGAGACCCCAGTAAGAGCTAGATTCACTAGAATTACCTCACACTGATCTGTTACCGTTGCAGAATTATAACCAGTTAATCATGCTGGTTGTGGCTGACAGATTTTTGGAGATACTAGTAAAGAAATGTTCTTTGAGCTGAGGGAGGAGAGTCATCTTCCTGTGTTCCTAAAATTTACATTGTTTTCCCCTGAAATTAAATGGTATAATAAAGACAGAGGCAAACAGCTTTTGTTTTAGTAACTCAAATGACTTGAGTAACTGGGGTGGATCCAAAGGCAAACAATAAGAATGATGAAAAATCTTGAAAATATGCCATGTTGTGAAAGAATAGCACAATGTTTTGAGCCTAGAGGTGAAAAGCATAGGCAAGATATGCCAAGTGTTCACATTTGTAAGAGACTTATGCAAATAGAATTATTTACTGTTCCTGTCAATGGTAGATGGTATAGAAAGTACTAAAAATGGTATATGGTAGATGGTATAAAAAGTACTAGAATTGCACGAAGGAAGATTAAGGCAGACATTTGAAGACAAACCATCAAATAAAAAGGGCAGTTGAGCAATGAGAAAATTTAAGGAAGAGTTTGTAGAATCTTTCTCCTGTCTGATATAGATTATTGCTGTCTCTTCTGGAGCTGAGAGAAAACTTCAAAAGACTTCCTGAGTTTCCTCATACCCTCATACTCCCAGATTCTGAAGTCACACTGTGGTGTACCTTTTGTACTGAAGGTGGAGCCCATTCCTACAATGAATGAATGCTTTGAAAGTAAAAACATTAACCCAGCTTGTATACAGTTCCAGGGAGTCAGGGATGGAAACTAACCTCTCAGAAGGAATAATGATGGACGGTTGTCTTGATACTGCCTCTAATTAATTTGCAAGAAATAGAGGGAGCATGGAAAGCATTTGCTTTTTCAAACATAGAGGAACCTAGGATGCACTAAGACAGTGTCAGTGAGGATTTTTTTTTATTAAAAAAACACTATTGTCTGCAGGATGTTCCATGATAATTTGTGTACACAAAACGTTTGGATTCTGCTAGACGCTTCTGAAATGGCAGGAACAGGGTTGAAGTTGTCAGTAGAGTACGGGGGCTGGACAATAAGAAATCTTAACATTGTCGCTCTCACTTTGTCTAATTTTCATAGTTTAAGGTCTGTAAACTGAATGCAATGTTCATGGATGCCATTGTGTTTCCCAGTGACTTAGGAGAGGCTTCACTGAAAATCATTGGCGTCACTGCAGAAGACGATGGTATCTATACGTGTATAGCTGCAAACGATATGGGTTCGGTTTCATCTTCCGCCAGTCTACGAGTTTTAGGTAGGCCTGTCTCGTTGCTCTTTCCTTTATGATTACATTCAAAGCACCAGTTACCCAGTTCGATAACTACAAACATTTAGTTCTAAGGAGGCTCTGACTGTATTAAATATTGCCTTTACTATCCTTCTCTTTTTCTTTCTTCTTCTGTAGGTCCTGGAAGTGATGGAATCATGGTAATCTGGAAAGACAACTTTGATTCCCTCTACAGTGAAGTGGCTGAGCTTGGCAGGTGCGTTCTGTATGCCGATGTCAAAATATGAACTTCTGATTCAAGAAATTGAATTGTCTTTCTAAAATGCTTATATGATCCTAGAAGGACATAATTACATTGAGCTAAATAAAAATGAGGAAGCCAAAATCTTACTTGCACTAGATGGCACTGCATAAATAGAACATAGGCTGAATTAGTGTCATAGATTCACGGATGAGTGTTCGAGTATTTTGGAAAGCTACAGTCCTTTTTTTTTTTTTTTTCATTTTTTTAGTATGCCTTACTAAAGCTGCTTCTACAGCGAAGCACTCCAAAACTTTATTTAGGGTATGAAAATTAAAGCCCAAAAACATCTGAAATTGAGCAAAATATGAAATAGCTCATGCAGAATATACATTTGTCTCGCTTATTGGACGGACCTTTGAAAGCTGGATATCACCTTGACTTCTTTGCAAATGCATTAAAACAGATCTCTATCTGCAGCTAATTATTTATACAGACATATTTTGTAGAAGATATATGGACTTTTAAATCTTGTTTATGGCCAGAACTATTCTGCAAGGATATCTTATCAGAGATCTCAAATTGGTATCTCCCAGAAACTTTGAAGGTATAAGCATTTCCTTACTGCATTTTTCAGTTAATCCTTTCCTTTCAATATTGTATTCCAGGGGCAGATTTTCTGTCGTTAAGAAGTGTGACCAGAAGGGAACCAAGCGAGCAGTAGCCACTAAGTTTGTGAATAAGAAGTTGATGAAGCGAGACCAGGTTACCCATGAACTTGGAGTCATGCAGAATCTCCAGCATCCCCAGCTCATTGGCCTTCTCGATACCTTTGAGACCTCCACCAACTACATACTAGTATTAGAAATGTGCGTAAAATGCAGTCTCTACAGCTGACTTTCCAGGGTGTTCATAGTAGTTTATAAATAAGAAACATTAAGATTTCAGGGAAGTTTGACAACACCTAAGCAAAATACTGCGGTTCTCTAATACTGTAACTAAAATGTCAGGTTTAATAATAAATTTGGGAGGAAACAAGCTGTCATATTAAACTGACATGTAGGTTATCTTAGTCTGGAATTCCAGAAATGATTTTATGTCAAGCAATTGCAGAAGTGAATTCGGAATGTTGTGATCTGGTAGCTTGATGTCAGCTCTTCCCTTCATATCCTAGTCTTCGGTCTTCTAGATTTTGAAGGCTCTAGCAATTCCCATAGCCTAATGGCAGGACACATCTGATCTTTCAGTCTAGATAACATGCTGTATTTCTTCCTTTTTTTCTTTGCCTTTACCCTCTGCTCCCAGTCCAAAGTTAGTTCACCTTATTTTAGGTGCAGGTGAGCTGTAAATGACAAAACATTGCGGCTGGCAGGCAGAAAAGTATATGATAGAGCAACTCAAGCCAGACAAGAGAAACAGTGATGATTACTTCATGAAATTGTGGTTGTTAGGGGATGCTTGCTATGAAGGTTTTTTTTAATATAACATTCAAAATTGATTGTATGGTGTAGGCTTTTTTTTTTTCTTTTAGTTCTTGTATACAGTATTAAAATGTAAATGTTTTAAGACTTGCATTAAAATGTAACCTTCCAATAGGGCTGACCAAGGTCGCCTTCTAGACTACGTCGTGCGATGGGGAAACCTCACTGAGGGGAAGATCAGACTCTACCTGGGAGAGATTCTGGAAGCTGTGCAGTATCTTCACAACTGCAGAATAGCACATTTGGACCTAAAGGTAAGGAGCGAATGGAATTTCCAGCAGTGTGCGCCTTTCCAGGCATAAAAACTTCCTTCTAGGAAACTGGCAGCTGTATGAAGGAGGGGGAGGCAGGGAGGAACACTATCCCCAGATGCTTTAAATCACTCATAGCCATCAAAGCAGAAGCTTTGAATTCCCTACGCTTTCCTCTTAAAGCTTGCTGGCTGTTTCCTTTGTGCTGGAAGTAATTGCTGTCAAGCACGATTGCTTTGTTTTGGTTTTTAATATATATTTATTTTATTTTTCCCAGTGAAACTTGCAGCAGAAGTTCAAATGCAAGGTTTTTGTTCTTTATGTGTCATAAAGCAAATAGAGTAATTGTTTATCCACCCTCTATTTATAATTGCTGTACTTTAAGATTAAGTTCCCAAACACTTTTCTGTGAAATTTCACATTTTCTGTGAAATTTTGCAGAGCTGTTTTTGCAAACACTTGCAGTCTTATCTGGCAGAGCTATATTTCCTGCAAAAGTTAAAATACCAACAGCTAAAGCACATTAATGGCACACTTCAGTTGGCAAGAGAGTGCCTGCCAGTCAGTCTGGGGAAAAGGCTGGTAGGACTGCCTAGGAGCTTAGCAGAGCTGCCTACAGCAGTGATCCTCATCATTTGTAGCTGTTTGTTACTTTCTTGAGCTAGCAGCTCAGGCTAGGAAAAAGTAATGTTGGAACACCAAATGTGTGTTGGATTGACCTGAAAAAATACTTCTTTTTTTTTCTTTTGCTTTTATGTCTTCTAGCCTGAAAATATTTTGGTGGACCAGAGTTCCTCTAAGCCAACAATAAAACTGGCTGATTTTGGAGACGCGGTCCAGCTCAATACCACGTATTATATCCACCAGTTACTTGGAAACCCAGAGTTTGCAGCTCCTGAAATTATTCTCGGAAATCCTGTTTCCCTCACTTCAGATGTTTGGAGCATTGGAGTGCTCACATATGTCCTTCTTAGTGGCGTCTCTCCTTTCCTGGATGAAAGTGTAGAGGAAACTTGCCTGAATATTTGCCGCTTAGACTTTAGTTTCCCAGATGACTACTTCAAAGGAGTTAGCCAGAAGGCCAAAGATTTTGTATGCTTCCTGCTTCAGGATGATCCAGCTAAGCGTCCCTCGGCTGCACTGGCCCTCCAGGAGCAATGGCTGCAGCTGGGGAATAGCAAAAGTGCTGACAGCATTGACATATCCAGACTGACTTCGTTCATTGAGCGGCGAAAACACCAGAATGATGTTCGACCCATCCGTAGCATTAAAAACTTCTTACAGAGCAGGCTCTTGCCAAGAGTTTGACCTTGCTTGAAGTTCTCTCTCATTCTCTTTCACCTGCCAATCAATCAGACTGGAGATAGACTCCTCCTGCCAATCAATCAGACTGGAGATAGACTCCTCCTGCCAATCAGCTGTTGACTTGAATTTTGAGGAAAGCAAACCCCGAGCCAACCAGCTGCTAGCGAATGTTCGTGTGCAAACGCATTCCAAGGGGACCACGCGAGGTGGCGCGTGGGACTTGCAATGCAGACTTCACTGGGGTGGAGGACGATAGCACTGTACTCTGCAAAAAAGCAGTCACGAGTGATACAGTAACAGTATTTTATTCAGGTTTCTGCAAAAAAAAAATAGTTTTTTTAATAAACAAGAGTTGAATTTTGCAAGTGAACTTAACTACCGTTTTCAAGATTTATTCAAGGAAGAAATGCCTATGTTCAAAGCACTGGTGTTAAACAAAAATGAAATCACGCCTGGAGAAGACTCACCCAAATGGCTGCCCATTGATAAGGCTTCCATTTATAACATCTGGTTTTCACTTGGTCCTAGAGCTTTCCAGTTGCCTCGCCTGTATGTATCTCACGTAGCAGTGCACTGAGATCAGACTCTGCTTTTAAGTGCATCCAACCTCAAAGTTTTTGCATACAAATAGAATGAATCGTTTTGCTCTGATAAAATGTAGGCCTTACTTGTATATAGACTGTTACCTGCCTTCGGTCTGTAATTTTTTTCCCTCCTTATCCTTTTTTCCCCCCCCTCCTTCCTAAATGGTGGTATACCACTGTGCGGGTCTTCAGTTTGGGTCAGTGTTTGCTGTCCCGTTTGAAAAGGACGTCTGGTTGGTGCCCAGCTTGCCAACCCGGCTGTCAAGCAGTATACAGCAGGATGAAATACTGTAAATGCACTCATTTGGGATTTTGTTTTATTTCATATCATGTGCAATGTTGTGGCTTTAACATTTTATGCAACTATTTATGAGGACCTCTGTTGTAACTGTAATAAATATATAGAAAAAGCACATACTTAGTACGGCGAGCTTTATGGTTTTGTTTGTGTGTTTGGGGTTTTTGGGTGGGCAGGGGAGGGTGTTGTACCACACTGTCATTATTAGTTTAAGATGAGGGTTAGCGTAGAATTTAGTCAAGAGTAGTCAGTTTTAAGGATTGTTTAAAAGAGAGAGAGAGAGAGAGAAAGAGAGAGATTCGTATCCCAAATCTCTAACCGGTTAAGAAATAGGGTGACACTTTTTAAAATTTATTATTATATTCAAAATGCCAAAGTATGACTTTCCCAAAATCAGTCTCAACACTTGCTACTTTTTAAGAATTTTCAAAGCTGTTTACTTCTTTCTGTGAAATGAACAAATGACTTTTGTGCTCTTTGGTGAAGAATTACATTCAAAAAAAGTAGTGGTCAGATGATGAGAGTCTGACACGTAATGTAATTGTCTTAGTAACTGTTTTTAAGGTTGAAGTAATATTAACGTGAGCTATTTAAGAAGACAGAGATGGTTTTCTGTGCATCACTGAGTTCATATGGGTGTGCTGTCATCTATGTTTGTGTGAAATGCCATGTTTAAAGAAACCAAGCCGACATCCCACAGTAGTTAGATACATGGGTCTTAAGCCATAACCTAGCTTGGGTTAGTTTTGAGCTTTGCGGCTTCCACTGTATTCTATTTATTCCTTTTTTTTTTTTTTTTTTTTTTTTTGTAAAGTTGTACAGAAACTTTTTAAAAGAAAACAACTGACTTCAGAACTGGATGTGTATTCGTACCAACCTCATATCATTATGTTTGTGTATTATTTTCCTTTATTGTTTTAGTTAAATTTTTGCTTTATTTTGCATGTATATTTCTTTGTACAGTGACGTTACATGTTTACACAGTATGACGTGATGTAAATACTTTATTTTGCCATCAGTTATTTTGAAAAAAAATTAAACATATTTGACATATTTGTCTGATCTCTTGCTTTAAGGAGTTTGAAAGTAGGTTTGGTTATATTTTAATTTGGCTCTGTATTGGGGAAAAAAAAAAAGTACGTTGTTTTATTGCCATAGAATTCATTTTAATTTGCAATGATGTATCTTTATTTCATGCCTTACAAAATAATATTTGCCTTTGCTCTAAGTGTTGAGTGCTTTGTAGCGTCCTGATTGCTTTCATATAAAACATGCATAATGCTCTGTGGAAATTCATTACAGTCTTTATTAGCCAGTAAATTCTGATCAGCAGAGTTTTCTTCCAGATGTTCCCAATTAAAGACCAAAGGATTACAATTTGGTTTAATATTAAGCCAGGGAACAAATTTCCCACATCTTCATAATGAAGCTGGAAGGCCTCAAAGGAAAAGTTTATTTAATCCATAAAGATTTGGGTTCTCTGTTCACATCCTACAAGGGATGAAGCAGAAAGGTTTTTCATTCATTTTGGGTATTTAGCACTCTCCCTTTTCTGTTAACACACTTGCAACTTGAAGTCCAAGGTCAAGAAACAATGCAGATTGTTTTTGCTTGTCACTGCATGGTATACATGACTTATTTACACTTTTTTACTGCTGTCATGTGTCAGTGATGAAACTGCTCCTTTATACCTCGCAATTCACTATTGAGACAGAAAACTGAGAGAGGCAACTTACATTGAGACAGAGAGTATTTAGGGAAGATGTACTGCCAAGCGTGAGCCACTAGAAGCTTTTTCCATGGCAATGAAATAGACGGCAGCATCATCTGTAGGAGGGTTTGTATCCTTGAGTTCTCTAAAATGCTTCTTTCTTGACTGAAAATACACTTAGCAGGGGAGAAGTCACCCAGGTGGCATACCCAAGAGAAGTAACGTGCTTGTAGGTGTTTCCAGCAGCAAGGAAGCATCCCCCTTAGGGCTGTGGAACTTGTAATCATTTCTGAACCAGAGCTCACCGTTTCTGGCACCAATTTGAGAGCCCCTTTACCTGGGGGAAGCTAACATCTTGTAACAAAGCGGGGTTTTGCACTAGCCTTAACTGAAAAGCCGTTGATGCCGCTGGTAAGCAGGGAAGCTGGCTAGGAAATGTTTCTGTGGTGGGGGATGCAGTTGGCGTTGCCTTACCTGTCATCTCCCTGCCTGTGCTCATGGGGAGAGCCTGGCTTTTGTTTCAGGTGAGTACAGATGTCACTTAGTACAAGCTACCCTCGTTCTCAGGTGGGACTATTCACCTTATAACGAGTAGAAGAGAGGTAAGTGGCTGTCTGTTTCTCCAAATTCGACGGCCTGTTCAGGCCAGGGCACAACAGATCCTCCAGAATGGCACAGCAAAGGCGTTTGGCTTCCTGCAAAGATTTCAGTACCTGTGCAAACCTGACTGGCGATGTTAGGTGCCTGAAAATACAACGGGATGTTCTTTCCATGTCCTTCGTGATAGTGTCAGAAACATTAAGACCCTGCTGCCGAGGCAGTCAGGATAGGACTCCATGTAAAAGATGGGCTGAGGAGCGAGAAATGGATGTAAGCAAGGACACAAACAAGGGCTGACACAAGTTCAGTTTGGGAACCCCAGGGTTCCCAAAATCTTGAGAGAAACAACAGAGTGTACTTGATCAGTGGGTGCAGGTAGTGAAGTGTATGAGGAGCCGTTCTTCAGGGAAGTGTTTGGACAGCCCCTCTTTGCTACACACAGCTGTGTATTTGTGTTTTAGGGATTAACGCAAGGAGTGGGGTCATCTCTCATCCAGTCCAGAAGATGAGCAAAGCTTTATATACCTTTCCCGTTTGTGTGTAGGCTTAGTGTGTGCAGGCATGATTAGTTTCTCTGCTATAGTGTTTCATTTGCACGTGGAGGTGAGTGAAAACAAACAAAAGCTGTTTCTATATTTGTTTAAACCACCTCTAGACACTGTGGTGTTTTTGTCCTCAAAATAGGAACGCTTCTCATCTTCCCTGGGTCGCTTCCTTACACAAAAAAGCTTCAGCAAAATGAGCAGCAGGGGGAAAGCTGGAGTTGCTGAGAGCAGCCTATTCTTCTCTTCTAGTAATCTGAGGAGGGCCAGCACCCAGCCTGCTCATAATAAACTCTCATCAGCCAATTTATGCCTTCCAATAAAAGAAGCCATTATGAACTTACTAGTATTAGAGAAAAGCTTTCCCCCCAGGTTATAGCTCAAAGTGATGAAACATGGTAGAGATGTCTGAAGTTTAAAATAATAATACTGATAATTAAAAAAAAAAAAAAAAAAAAAAAAAGAGTTCTTTGAGTTATCTTCAGGAAAGATTTCATATTTGTATTATCTTTATTATCATTTTATTCCCCGAACCAAGCAGAGTTATTACCACTGGCTTAGGGTGAGGTTGTTCTGAGGGAACTCAGCACAGAGGTCTGTTACATTAAACACACACAAACTGGCTGCTGTTGGCCTTCATTTTACCCTTCAGATGATCAGCCTAGATCCCCCGACTTTTTCAAGAAATTCTTTCACAGGAGTCTATCCCAGCAAGAGACTTTTCTTGCCAGCTCCTGGAGCCACTGGACCCAGTTCGTCTCATTCTGTGGAAGGAAATTGTCCAAGCCTTGGACTCCATTGCACTGAAACTCCAAGTACTGAGGAAGAGCTGGCAGCAGCTTGAAGTTTGCCCTGTTGTGCTTTGAGGAATCACTTCTGGTCAAGTAGTTCTGTTTTCTCTCAGGATTTTTTTTAGGTACAAAAAGTCCTTTCCAAATTCCTATTAAACTTTTGGTTCCTCCATAAGTTGTAAGCCTTGTGGTCGTGCTATGGATGAGGCAATCGTCTGAGCTCCTAACAGCTTCACCTTTCAACAATGTTTTTTTTTCTTCCAATAGCATGAGAGAGATTCAGGTCTGAGAACTGGATCCAGGTAATCTCTCATTTTGGTAAGAGGGCCTGGAGCTTTGTGTTTGTTAGGCATTGGAACAGGCTGCCCAGGGAAGTGGTGGAGTCACCATCCCTGGAAGTCTTCAAAAGACGTTTAGATGTAGAGCTTAGGGATATGGTTTAGTGGGGACTGTTAGCGTTAGGTCAGAGGTTGGACTCGATGATCTTGAGGTCTCTTCCAACCTAGAAATTCTGTGATTCTGTGATTCTGTTCTTGCTAGGAGTCAATAAATTAATTTGTCTTTTTTTTTTTTTTTTTGTTTAACACTTCTATGTTCGAGTTGCT
Source organism: Netta rufina (assembly GCF_964035555.1). Taxonomy (NCBI): domain Eukaryota; kingdom Metazoa; phylum Chordata; class Aves; order Anseriformes; family Anatidae; genus Netta; species Netta rufina. Next base: position 81,620,886 of record NC_140124.1, on the reverse strand, counting down.
TCATAACTCACACACAACTTCGGCTTTGGTTTTTGTCCTGCAGAAAATCCAGCCATTCATGTCAATCCCCATACATGGTGGTTGCTACAGCCAAATGATGGAAGGATGTGGCCCTGGGGAAGTTGTCTTACTGGCTACCTGGCTGTTTCACGGCCTGCAGCAAGACTGTCAAGTTAGATCCGCTCTCTTTGCTGAGACCATTCTCCACTGCAATTCAAACAATAGCAATTAAAAATGTCTTTGGATTTGCAATGTCATTTTAGCACATAATCACTACACTGTTACTTAGCTTCCATACAAGAAGATGCATGTATGTTGACAAAGTGTGTACATTTCTTCAGGGTATGCTGACTGCATACACAATCCCTACTATTTTTATTTTTTTTTTCTGAATTCAGGGCTTGCAAACTAACAAAATGATATCTGCCCTTCCTTGCTTTCCCCCTCAATAGAAATACAGCAGTGGTGAAGAGGGGCATAGGGGACTGTTTATATGACCAAAGAAAGGAAGCCTGGTTTCCTAGGGTTTTGCCTCCGAGCTTAATTATGTGATAATTAATGAGAAAGACTTTAAGGCTTTTCCAACATCTGAGACACTCATAACGTAACCCATAATACTCCTAATATGCTGAGTGAGTCGCTGGTGTCAAAGAGGAGTTTGGTTAACCTGTTCCTTCTTCCATAGAGCACTGGTGCAGCCTCTGTCCTCCACATGGCCACCTAAGTGCATTACCTTGTTCCGCCTAGTGCCGTGGAAAAGCTGGGGTGCTACACCCAGTCAAGACAGCCAACAATTTCCAAAAGTACTTAGGGAGGCCAGGACAGGTGGAGGCTGAGGAGAAATAAAATGAGAGAGGAAGAAAGAGAAGTTGAAGACAGCAGGCAGACACACAAAGGAATTGACTGCAATGTCTCGCTATGGTGCCAAGTTTCAAAGCCTCCTTAGGAATAGGAGTGGCCAACTCGGGGCTTTCTTTAATTGCAAGCCCGATCCCTGCCAGCACCTTGCAGTCTGACCGCTGGCAGAGCAGGCCACCTACAGAAACCAAAGCTTGCCTGCCTGCACACCTCCTGCTTTTTCACATGGAGCTTCACAGCAGATGTTCTCTAATTCACGTCCTCTCTTTTCCTCTGAGCTGATGTATCACTGTTTCCTGCCCCTGTGTGCTCACTGTCTGATACTGGGCTGCGGCTGGCGTTATGGTGTGCTGCCATCAGCAGCTCAGCCGGGGGAAAGCCGTCGCAGCCAACTTCTGACATCTTTGGAACAGGACCGGAGGGCTGCTGAGGAGGATGGCACCACCTGCAGAAAGACTGGCTTGGAAACGTGTTCAAATAAAATAGTAATCAAAACCTTTAGTCAAAAAAAAAAGTATTTGCAGCAGTTCTGAGAAGCTAGTGGTTCTAGTGGTGGCAAGATACAGCACACAGAAGAGGTGGCATCCTTTCAAAATAACTCGCTGTACAAGTTAAAAGTGTTCCCCAGAAGTCTTGGCCTCTTGTCTTGGAAGCTAATATCCCAGAGAGACTGCAGAGATAAAGTTCAGGGAGGGGAAAATATCTTTATTTAGTATTTAATAAAGATATTATGAGTCTATTTGAGTAAGAATGGTCTGGGATAGTTGGTACATGGCTGGCTGTGACTCCTGCTCAGCCTCCAGAGGATTTATGGATGGGTAGGGATGGCATTTGCCTGTGAAAGAGAACATCTGTTTCTGTTTGCATGATGTGACTTTTCCGGTTGTGGTGTGGCAGGGTAAGTAGTGCAAGTACTTGATTAAAGTTGAATCTTCCTCTTGAGTCTGTAATGTTTGGTTTGACAAATAATCAAGAAACATATTTTTCTCTGTTAATCAACTTCAAGAGTTGAGAGGGGTAACCTTTCACAAGGCCAGGACACCATCTCTCAGTTTAAAAAAAAAAATAAGAGGAAATGGTAATGCTTTTTTTTCCATCAGTTCAGATGTGAACTGTTTCTGTACTGAAGTGCTTCACGGAAATTCTTTATCAGCTTTGTAAATCTATTCCTAGATAACCTATTTTTTCTAGTAATCTTATTTTTAAAGTTTTTCTTTTCTATCACACATCAGACCCTGTGTTAGGAAACAACCATTGTGATAAATCTATTGAGATGTGAAGTGACTTAAAAAATATGTATATATATAGTATTACAATCACATGTGCGTGCTGTGGAATCCAGTGCCATGGAAGCTGCAGTCTGTGTTCTAAAGTGTTTTGTTTTGTTTTGTTTTGTTTTGTTTTGTTTTGTTTTGTTTTTAGAGCTATTATTGTCCTACATAATGCAGGGTTTTATTTTCCATGGCTCACTTTGCTCGATGTCAAATATTGACTTTTTGCCCACGATAGGTGGTGAAGTATCAATTTCTACAATGTTACTTGAGCTTTTTCCTCTGTTATATTTTATAGGTGCAAGAGAAAAGCTTTCCAGCTGGATGCAGGGGTATTAGATGAGGGATATACCCTGGGTAAATGTTGGAGGTCATCTGCAGTATAAAAGTGTGTTGTCTCAGCCATAAGCAGCTCTTGTATTTCTCTGTCATGCTGCAGTGTTGTCATGGGACACCTGCCATTTCGCCTTATTGCAGATACTTCTTGTAGTCACTGAGGCTTTTAAAAAATAAAAATAAAAATAAAAATAAAAATAAAAATAAAAATAAAAATAAAAAAATAAAAAGTCTTTCAAGTCCAGCCACTGGACTTGAAAATTATGTTATTTTACTGTGAAGAAGCTCTGCTGGATCCGATCCCCCAAGATGTCTGTTTATATTTCTCCCCTTATAAGTTCTTCCTTTCTATACATAGGGGACCAGAAGGGGACATCCCCACGTCCAAAGCACCCTGTCCTAGACACAAAGTGCTCAGGTGCTGAGAGCAGTTATGCTGGGAGGAAAATACATGTGATCCATATGATCCAGCATTTAAACAGGAAATCACTGTATACAAATTCATGTGAACTCCTGATTTTTCCCTAAAGTTTTTTTCAAGCACATTGCATGTCCTAGCCTCCTTTTGAGGCAAATGAGCAGGCATTAGATCTTACATCTGTCAGAGCAACGCACATATCTCAGCTTCCTGTTCCTAACCAGATAGCTGGCTTCACACCCTGGAGCTCCTCTATCAAAAGTCAAAACCCTTCCAGACGTTCTGGACAGTGGTGTTTGGCTTAGCAAGGCTATCGCCGTAGTTAGGTGGTGGAGGTGGGAAGGCAGCAGAGGTCTCTGTGTTGCACAGTTAAACCCCAGACTGGTTTCTGACCAGGAAAATATGTGGTATGGCAACTGCCTGGAGCATGCTTGCCACTCTGTCAGCCACGTTTACACTGTTTTTTTGAAACGTGTCAATTAATTCCAAGAACAAGTCAAATATAATGTTAGATTTGGAGGGAAAGAAAAAAAAAAAAAGAAAAAAAAAAAAGCTTTTGGAGGCTATAGGTCTCTGTACAGAGCCACCGGCTGTTCAGCTCGCCAAATCTGCTGCCACCTGCAGCCTTATCATTGGCATTTTAGGCCTCCCACTAGTTTGACTATACAAATGTCTCGGTGCCTACTGAGCTGCTCATTTGCAGCCAACATATTGCCACTTAAAAGTAGTTGCTCGTTTCTGGCTGAGTTGCCCACTGGGCTTTGTAACAGCTCTCTGTGTTTGTTTGTTGAGCATAAAGTATTTTACTACCGGGTGTAGCTCTGTCTGAAGTCTGTCTCCTGGAAATATTTTCACTGAAAGGAAGTACAAATATATTATATTTACCTTGCCATGATGCCGTTTTAGTCATGCTGTTTGAGTCATGCTAGTACGTTTTGTGCCAGAATAGTACTCGAAGGTCAGTGGAGTAGGGACTGCTCCCGTGTTCACTTGAGAAAAATAAAAAAATAAATACATAAAAATGTAGAGGAGCACAAATAAGGTTTTGCTTTTTTTTTTTTTTTTTTTTTTTTTTTTTTTTTTTTACTTATAAAATACAATTGGTGGAAAAATAGCTTCACTAGCAGAAGCTGGAGTTGTGCATTTGATACTTAGGTTAGATCTAATTTAGGAAGAAAGGAAGAAAGAAAGAAAAAGGAGCAGAGGAGAGAAGAAAGGAAATCCAGCACCATTATGCTTGTATGACCTGTGGAGGAGTGCTCCAAGGCATACTAGAATAGCTTACAGTGGATGGAGAAAGAAGCAGAATATCATACTGAGCTTTTTGAAACAACCCAAAGGTGAGGTATCTGGGGAACATGAGACACTTATTAGCAGAAGAGAATCCAGGAACGAGGCTCTTTACCATCTCAGAGCTGTGAGGCTATATTTAACAGGAGCAATGGTTGTACATTCTGTTCCTCATTGGTTTCCTGCTGTCTCTCTGCTATGGCAGATTCCTTTCTTCACAAAAATGGAAGTTTAGATGGTCTCCCTTTCATTTCTGCTCCCAGAAAATTTGTCATGCCTTTAAGCTGTTGTTGCTAAAGTAAGTTTATTAACATATGTAGAAATCACTTAAGCTTTTTTAAACAAAGCTTGGGACGTAAGGATCTAATTATGTGATAGTATAGTTGATAATCGTTCTAAATGTAAAACACCCCATAAAAAGTTGGTAGGAGCTTTGAGTATCTGCAAGCTGTCAACTATAAGTGCTACAGAAAGTACCATTATTCTGATGTAACATAAACCCAGGTTGTTCAGAGGATATCATTTAATCTACAAATGATAGGGAGGAGATAAAGGCAGAATCCAAGGGACAGTTCTTCTCTTGAGCTTAGGAGAGAGATTACTGCTTTGCTCCTCAATTGCTACCCAAAATCCACGCTTTCCTTCTGTCAAACGGCTGCAAGAGAAGGGTGCTGAGCATCCCCTGCAAGCAGGGGGATCCTGTTCTTATTTCCACTGCCTGAAAAAGGAGAAGAGGGTGCTGCTTGTTCACACAGCGGGTGCTGAATGCCCAGCTGAGCGGTCTCCATCACCATGGCATTTTCAGTATTTCTCAATGCTAATCTTCAAGCTTCGCTTTTCAGATGGAGAAAGCTTCCTATTTCCTTTCCCCTTTTTTAACAGGTGGTAGAAGGATTTGCTGAAGATACATATGATGCAGGCGAGTGCAAAAACAGAATTTCATCCTCTGGACTCCTGCCTCGCATCCCACCCTGTGGGTGATGACTCTGTTAGGAGATGGGGAGAAAAATGGCAAATAGAGCCAGAAAAAAATGGCAAATTGAGCCATTCTCTACCCCTTGTCTCTTCATGACCTTTCTGTCAGCTCTGTTGCTCCTTTGTGCACAGGCAGCTGTTTTCTCTCCATGGCCTAGAGTGTTACATCTGGCTCATTTTCCTGCTTGTTGCTAACTCTCCATCTGAAGGAAGTTCATTCTTTGCACTGATGGCATTTCACATTTTGGGTTGGGGTGGCTCCTTCCTCTTAAAAGAACGAGCTCTTTTCTTTCCCTTAGTGATCCGGTTTTGCTGTTTTAACACAAAAACTGCAGTTCCTAGCAGAGAAGTGGCTCGCTCCTTCTACTTCGGAGGGGAAATACAAGGAGGAGGGTGCTCTGATTTGGTTCTGGAGTCTTAGTGCATCACTTACAGCTGCCGGGTCTTAAAATACTTACTTTTATTTGCAGCTAAGCACTTATGACAGTGAAACATAAATCTTTAGTTGTTGTTGCAAAGGCAGGCACTAACACTAGAAAAAAAAAAAAAAATCTGTGCTTTGCTTCTTTCTTTATGGAGAAATAGCAGAATATGGAGTCTTTGCAAGCTGACTTCTAAGGAGAAAGAAGCCATGCTACGGACTCTTGTTACAAGTAGGAAGTATCTTATTTACAAAGTGCTGTCCAAAAGCAAGGCCTGTCAGAGGCTTTGCAACAGGGATTCTTCTTCCCAAAGGTGCTGATCTCCTGTGCCCATACTCAGGGCACAGAGGGCATCTCTGTGCTAACAACTTGCTTGATGCTTCCAAAATCCTAATCTGCCCAGAAATTAGCAGGTACTGATGCTAGATTCATTAATAGTCTTCAGAAGGAAGAGGATAACCCATCATCCCACTAAGTCACCTCTTGTGCACCTGCACAGGACAGCACCTCTCCTGCCCCCGTCCTCTCCTGCCAGCGGCAGAAAGTTGCTGACGATGATGATAATTGTTCCTAACAGGGTCATTTTCTTCCAGGTAACAGAGAAGAGGGTGGGAGAACTTGTGATGGTGGGGCAAAAATGTCTACCTACAATTGGGGTTTGGGGGTTGTTGTCTCTGGAACCTTAGTCAGCTTCCAAAAGGAAGGGAGGAGACAGAAAGAAAGGAAGCAGCTGGCTTTGGAGCTCAGTAGTAGAGATGAAATTGCCTGCAACTCTGGGACAGCTCTGTTCGTTGCATCTCTACAGTATTGGTGCTTAAAATATTCAGATAGCTGGGTGATGTTCTGACACAGCATGCTTGGGTTTCCAAACTGCTGGTGGAGGACCAAGAGCTTTCCTATCGTTTGCGAGCAGGGCAAGGAGCCTGCTGAGCTGTGGCAAAGTCAAACGCCGAGCTCGCTCTCTGCATCTCGCAGAACCACAAGGGAATGTCACGGGTAGGAGAGGCACGCTGATAACACCAGCCACAGAAGTGCGGGGGTGGACAAAGGAAATTTCCTCGTCAGCTTTGTGAACATGATAAAGAGTGCAAATACGCAGGCATGCAAACACTGGCTACTTAGCAAAACACAGCGACTCTGAGCCTGTGGGTTGTATTAGCCCAGGTGCTCACTGCCTCTGGCACGCCGAGCTTGCCATCTTCCACTTTGGGGTTTTCTCCCCCTTTTCACCATGACCCTGCATAAATCTCATCAATGATCCTAATAAAAAAAGCACAGGGTGTGTGGAGGAGGGCTTTTATCCTGTTTTTTATTATTTTGGTGTGTTTGTGTGTAACTTTGTCCAGTTGCAAAACTCAGCTGAGGCTTTCCTGCAAGGAAGGGCTGTGGAAGGTCTTAGTCTGTCCTCTTCTTCCTTTTGGAGCCCTGCTTGTCCCCTGCCCCTGTTGGAGCAGAGATGATCTCACTTTCCAAAACTTCTCCAATTTCCTAGATCCCTGCATCATACAGTTCATAAACCCCAGTATTTTCACCATGCTCTAAAGATGCTCACAGGACTATAGAAGATGTGCAGAGCTCATGCAAATATTTATGCCCCAGGACAGCAGGAAACTGAGGGAATCCATGCTTTTCCTGCTTGGATAAAGCATACAGAGTTGATAAATAGTTGATAAATAGTTGATAAACAGGTGAACCAGTCAGCCATGTTTGGTTGAGAAATACGTTATATGGGATAAAGGATGTGGAAATTCAAGAAAAGAGACTGAGTAAGCAGTGCTAACCATCCACAACTGTTTCTGGCAGGGGCAAAACAACCTACCAGGCAAAATGAATTAGGAAGGTGGACACAGACAAAAAACAAACAAACAAACAAACAAAAACACCCAGAAACAAAACAAAACAAAACAAAACAAAACAAAACAAAACAAAAAAACATCTTGCATAAAATACTTGCCTATATCCATATAAATACAGGCATATAGATACACAACCCACTTTCCCACCTGCACTTTCTCAAATATCCATCACTGTTTTAAGCAAATGCTCCTGATCCAAGGATGCTAATGGAGGCACATTTTCAAAATTAACTTAACAAAAATAGCATAATAAAAAATAAAAATAAAAATGTAGGCAGGGAAATCAACATTCCCGTGACAGGGAAAATGTGAGTCAGTAACCATACACATTCCAGCAATTTTTTTTAAATCCATCTGCAATGTGGTGCAACAGCCAACAGGCGACCAATCTGGCAAAGCAAACGGTTGCTTCCATGTCTGAAATAGGAACTTGTGGGCATTTTCAGAGCAGAAGACTGGATTTGGTGAATTTGTAGGCTGTGGCATTGCAATATATCTTCCTACAGTGTAATTAAGAAAGAATTAGTAGCCTTTGGCTGTTGAGAAACCGCTGGCCTCATTTATCTTAAAACAAGTCAGGAGGGGATAGGAAAGAATCTCTCAAAGGACTACTTTCTTACTCTTATTAAAACCCTGTATCTATGAAGTGAATTAATAGTATCATCTGTGTAAATTTTACTTTTATCCATGGTCCCCACCTTTTACCCATGGTCTATATCTTAAGGGAGATGGGTTGGTTGTGTGAACCACCTCTTCACAGTCCTGGTGTTTCTACAGAAGTACCTTGACTTCGTATGTTAAAGACATAGTAACCAAACATGACCTAGGAGTTGAAAGGAAGAGGCAGCACCGAGGCAGACTCTCTGAAGATTACTACTGTGATACAGCCCATGCATGGGTGGTTCATCACCGTTTGAGAGTCACTCCAACACTCAGACAACTTGGAAGATGCACAGAGAGGTAACAACTTGACCTTTACAAATAGCTGAGTTATGCTTGATTTTTACTTTTTTTTTTCTTCTTGTGGCTTGGATATAGAGAAGCACACACAGCCTGGGTGACTTTGAAAACTCGAACGGAAATGAAACAGGAAGTCAGATCCTTTCACCGTTTGTTGATCTGTAAAGACGAACTCAGCCTGTAAAGCCTCATTTTGTCCCCAGCACGAGAAGCTGGGGAGAGACACCCAGCTGGGAGGATACTCCGGAGGGAAGATGCAGAGGCGACATGACAGGATTGCAAGCAAAAACAGAGACCAGTTCTCTGAGCAAGAAAAAAGAAGCAGAATTAACCACTCGAAGAGAACGGTTGGTAAGTTCATTGAGCTGTGCCTCTAATTTTGGCATCTCACCAAGCTGCTGATCAACCATAGGAAGCCTTTGTGATGGAGATCATAGCTGCATGGGCGCTACTTTTACCTTTGTGTTGGACTATACCTACCTGAGTAGTAGTAGTAAATTATAATATACAGGGAAATTGTTCCTGACTGTTAATAATGGACTTGAAAAACTGAAGGCTGAAGCTCTCATCAGCTCTGTACCTAGGTTTTTCACTTTTACTGAGCTGGATACTGTTGCCCTTGTCTCAGTGAATATTTTCAGCACTCTTTTTGAATTGTTCATGTTCTTTGGGCTGTGGTTATAATCCTGCCACTCATCTGTAGACAGGAGCAAGAATATGCAGTTTCTTCTGCTGATGATTTGTCAGTTTAGAGACAGCTAAAATGTCTTCATACTTGCTCAGTGCGGCTTCCAGTATAAGCTTTTGCTGTGCTTGCTCTGGAGTCCCACGTGGGTACAAGCAGAGGGAGGTCAACACAAGTCATGCTGCAGCTTGCAGATGCCATCACCTGGAGAAACGCACCAAGGTGAGGTTCGTGTTATGGGCAAGTTTATAACACTCCCCTAAAAGCAGGAAATATCATAAATATCCTGAAGCAGTAGAGGTTTGCCACTGGCACGTAGCCGTGCCTGAGCATCATGAATATGTGCAAAGGGCCGTGAGCAGAAAGTCTGGAGGATGAGACTCAGGCTCAGGCTGCTTTCAGCTTTTCAGTTTTTGCTCCTGGAGCTTCCCCATTGTCCCCAAGGAGCTGCTGCCTGCTCCGCGGGGAGGCGTTACTTCTGCAGAAAAAACTTGAGCGCTCTTTCTAAATAGGTCCTTCTCTAGCTCCCTGCATGGGTCTCCAGGGTGTTTTGGGGAAGTTCACAAGCTTTCTGAGCCCTTGTAGCAGCACAGAGAGACATAGGGTGTTCTGCAGATCGCACCGACATGGTGAACGGATGCCCTGAGGGGAGGGCAGAGAGGAGCTGGGAAGGGCTCACTGACACAGGCCTTGGTTCGCAGCTTTTGCACTAGGTGTGTTTCACCTCGCTTCCCCAGTGAGTCAGCAGCCAGATAAACATTAACTTTCACGCCCAGCTGCGCATGGAAGCCATCTATTAAATCCCGAGACACTAACACGAGTCAGAATGGGCAGAAAGAGACAAATTTAGGCCTGAATGGAGCATGAAACCATGAAGCAGCACTGAAACCGGCCTGCTGAGCACAGGGAGGAGCAGCGCCTGGAGATGGAGCCAGAGGGGGAAACTGAAGCCTGTGGGTACCGAAGTGGCACTCAGGAATATTTATTTTATTTTATTTTATTTTATTTTATTTTATTTTATTTTATTTTATTTTATTGTTATTTTATTATTATTTTATTTTACTGTTATTTATTATTATTATTTCTGAGAAGGATTTTTCCGTGGAGCAGCACAGAGTGCTGTGCAAGTGACAGCTTTGTGTCTTTGAAATCAAGTATTTACTGTCTGTTCATAACTTTTTTGTTTGTTTGTTTTATTTTTCTTTTAAAACTTAGATTTTCTTCTGCTTGTGTGATCCTTCTCATGGCTTTCTGTGAGCTTGCACTTGACAGGTTTGTCCCCAGCCCCGTTAAGCTCCTGAGCGCAGCCCTGTGAGCTTGTCCCAGCCCCGGGCCGCAGCGAGCTGCTAATAACTCTGTGAAAGATTTAAGCCTGCGTCACTGGCTCAACCCATTACAATTCCCTTCTGTTTCTCCTGCAAAGTCCCCGGGGGAGATGAAAGAAAACTGCTTTTTAATGTGTAACCAGAAAAGGAATAGCTCTGCTCTATGCAAATACCCCACGCCGGGGCTGGGGCGGGTTGCAGCCCAGGCACTGCTGCAGGGGAAGGGATCTGGCAGGGAAGCTCTTTCGGGACGAACGCGCTCCACCCTGCTTAATGAATGAATTAGTGAGGAAACGAATTTTTAATGGTAGGAAAAAAAAAAAAAAAAAGGCAAAAAAAAAACAAAGCACAAAGTGACTCTGAGGTCACCAAGCTGCCTTTACACATCACGGTTTGATCTCAGACAGAGCTTGGCCTCCCTTGGGGGTCCTGTTTCTGACAGAAAACACCAAACAACCACCCCACAAGGTTTGGGGGGACAGAGAAGGGGGGGACACGGCCACGTCCCCCCGCCCCCGTCCCGCCCCCTGCCCGCCCGGGGCGGTGCCGGCCGCCGCCCCATGGCCGCCGCCCCATGGCCTCCACCCGCCGGCCTCCAGCCGGGCTCCGGGCGCTGGCAGGGAGCGGTGAGGCCTGTGGGGGGGGATTGCGCGGTTCCTTCTCCTTATTTCATTATTATTTATTATTGTCGTTGTGGTTTCGGTTCCCGCGAGGCCGTTTTTCAGGCGAAAAGTGGGATTATCGGGAGCGCTGCTGCTGCTGCTGCGGGGAGGTGGTTGTAGGGCGAGGGGCAGGTTTCCTGGGGGAGCGCTGCCTCTGGGAGCGGGTCTGCTCGTGTGGGGGCTGTGTGTTTTGGGGGCCTCCGTGGGAGTCCCTGCGAGGTGTGTGTGGCTTGTGGTGACTCTGCCGTGACGGCACGTGTTGCTCCGTGATGGGTGCACCCGTGGGCTCCTGCGGGTTTCGTGCATTTGGCTCTTGCTCTTCTCATTTGTCTGGGTTTTGCTGTGCCGGATCTGCACCCAAACGCTGCCCGCTGGCTTCTGTGCCCATCAGGCAGGTGAGGGTTTGGGGAAAAGGGGATCGGAAAGGAGCATGTGGGAAGATGCACGCATCCCTTTGGACCCGTGGCGTGTGGCTCTTGGCACCGCGTCCTCCGGAGCCCCGTCGAGTGATGCCGTGGGCGGCAGGTGCCGGGACACCTTTCTGCCTCCTGGGTACCGCTTCAGCCCTCGTTTTGCACCACCTTCCACAGGAACCAGCTGTCTGTTCCCTGAAGGAGCCCTGTGGACTTAATTATTACACCTCCATTTTCTGAAGTGGAGAAAGAAGCGGCTTTCGGGGGCACTGAGTGAGTGAGCTTTACTCTTTCGTGGTGCCAAGTGCCCTGTTGCCAACTAACGTGTGGCAGCACGGTTATCCTCACTTCCGTCCTCTGACCTGCTCCAGTTTCTGCAAGTGATGAAACAAAAGAGGTAAAAAGCGTGTGACACAGGAAAGAATGATTCGCTTCGGTTTTAACACTCACAAAACTGTTGGCTCGTCACTGAAGCTTGTTCCTTTAAGGCTTGCGTGCTGTTACTGCTGGGCACATAGCTTAGTAAGGAATCTGAGGGGACACCATGAGGAAAAGCTGCTGGTTTGCATATTTATACGATCTACTAGCAGTGTTGCTTAAGCATCACGTAAATTCACATAAAGGGTGAAGGGTGTTAGAATTGTTTTTCAAGGGTAAAAGCAGCAAGATGCTGGTCAGCATATAAATTACAGGTGCTTTTCAGGTTTGGCCTTCTAAAACATATATATATATATATATATATATATATATATAATTTTCATAGTTCTGAGTTTGTTTTTTCTGTTGGGATATACATTTTATTATTTTATTTTACTTTTTGGACCAGGCTGCCTGACCAGGTGGTGTGGCTTTCCCTCTCAGGATCAGGACTTTCTTTCCACCCCGTTTCTTAGATACAGCTTCCAGGTTAAATCCTCAGCTCCTATCTACCGAGGCTGTAATAACAAACATTAACAGCTTTTTTCAGTAAAGCCTGCAATTTTCCCAGAGCTTAATGTCTGAAAAGGATTGACCTTGCGTGATTACCCAGGCAAATGAGTTAGAGATTTGAGAAACACCTCCCTTCTGTGCTTCCTGGCCCCACACAGCTGAGCCGTGGGAGTCACAGCGCCAGATCATGCTAGGGCAGAGGGGGATGGCAGTAATTCAGCTGTTGTGAAAACACGAGGGAATAACCAGTGCTCTGGTGTCAAAAGGTTGTGCAGATCTGCTGCTGTCATTACACCCACGTAACTAAGTTTGTGAGTGTGATTTAGGTAGCATAAAGTTCGTCTTAAGGAGCTTCTTAGGTTCCTTTTAGTTGAAGCTGGGAAACTCTTTTTTAAAATTACCATGGGGCCCCGTTAGTCCTATTATATTCATGTTTTTATTCAGCCATCCTGACTTCTAAAATGGTTGTAGTGCTCCTTAAAGTCAAATGCTCGTCTGAGTTGCTGTCTGGTGTTTGACCCCACATCATTTAAGGATCCATTTTTTGCTGTGAGGGAATTTCTGGGAGCACAGCAGACGTGCAGCAGCATCCTGCTTGCACTCCCAGGCCAATGCAGCTTTCATGTTGTGGGCCTGTCAGAGGAACAGGGGACTTCACCCACATGCCCTGGTGCTGGGATTCCCAGCACAGCAGAGCTGGGTGCATGGCTGGGACACCACAGAGCAGACACCGCTGCAAGCTGCCTTCCAAAATTGCAGAGAGAGAGCTGCTCATTAGCTAAAACATAATTGTTTCCTGATGGAAAGCCCGGGACTTGCGTGTACCAGGCTCAGCGACATAAGAGGGGTTGTTTGTGGCTAGGGATCTCGTGCCAGTACCGAGGTGCTAGACAGAGTTTAGTCTGTGCGTTGCATGGCTTGGTGTGAGGGGAAGTTGTTTTCCAAGGAGCGGTGTAACTCACGGCTGGGTCAGCTGTCAGCTGAACCTGCAGTAAGTCGGAGTTTCACCCGGGTGTGAGAAAAGGTGGGGACGGGGGTGCTGCTGTCCTTGTCTCGAGAAGGATCCGGCGAGGGCAAACACTGCCCAATACTCCAGAGCAGCAAGAGAGCACTTGGTGAATTTTCTGAAAAACTTTCTGTCGGCAACTTTTAGTTTCTTTGTAGCCTTGTTCTGTCACTGTAGTATCTTCCTCATTTTTCACTGCTGAGGAGCAATGCTGTCCAGTTTTGGCAGTCTCAGGATCCAGAGCCTGGCATTTGGGGTTTCCCTATAGCTTGTGCTGGATGCTCCCGACAAGGCGAGGAGGAGTGTCCCGAGCCTCTGTCCCCATGCCACCAGCAAGGACAGGTGCCACTTGTGCTGCCCAGAGACTGCTTTCAGCTAACATTTATCAGGCTGACCAGAGAAGCTGTGTGTCTTATTTGAACTCAGTCACCTGTTGTTCTGCAGACTTGGATGCTTCCCTTAGGGCTGTGCGACAGGGATGTCCCACCAGCTTCTCCCAGTTTTGTTCAGAGCGCTGCGTGTCCCTGCCGTGTTTGCGCCGGAGCGACCCGCTGGCTTCCTCAGCGCTCTGCAGTTCTGGTTTCACTTCGTATCACTTCCTGTGCACGAATCTGAGCTGTGGCATGCCTGCCAAAGGGTGAGGTTTTAAAAATAGGCGCTTTCACATCACTGGAGATCTTCTAAACGCTGCGCTGCCACGTTCCAAGGCTGGAAAACGGCCCGAAATTTTGTGTATCATTTCCTCAGTTTCCAAGTGAGAAGAAGTTGTGCCTTTGCCAAGTGCCACCCCCTCGAAAAGAGCTTGATATGTGAGGGTGACACCCGAGTGTATTTTTACAGGGCTGCATCCTCTGCACTTCACGTGGAGCTCCCCACCTAGCTGCCAGGTGCTCGGGCTGCTGCTGCAAACACTAACAGCATGGGCTCTGCAGAAGGAAGCTGGAGCTGTGGCTTTCATCGGGTTGGACGTTGAGAGGAGGAGGGCAAGAGATGCAAGACCAATCCCAGTCACTTGTATTCAAAGTGACGACTGGTATTTTGCTTTCTGTTGCTTTTCTCTTCTGTTTTGAATCCATCTTGGGAACGGGGAGAGAGATGAGCCGAACTCCCAGGCAGACGGATGGTGATGCTGGGATAACCTCTGCACGCACCTCCTGGGAAAGCACAGGGGTTGTGATCTGACCTGCCGCCAGGAGATGTTGCTTTGTAATCCTTATGAAAAATGCACAGCTCTGCGTAGCACCTCGTTACGTGCAGTCTGGTAGGCTTTTGGAGTCACAGGGATGCAGCAGCAAAGATCTGATGGGACTGACGAGCTGCGTGGATGCAACCTGATCAAAGGGGCTGGCTTTCGGAGCAGGATCTTAACAAGCCCCTGATGTCAAATGGATGCACTGCCTGTAAGACCAAGCAGCTGTTCCTGATGGTGCTCAGGGGGTGAACAGGCTCAGACAAGTTCATTTTTTTGTTGGTGGTGTTTGTCATGGTGCTACCGTGTTCTTATTGCTAACGTAAGACTTCAGCTTTTTTCCAGACAGAGGCTTCAGCTCTCTAGACAAATCAACAGAAAAACCCAAGGCGTTCATACGGCTCCGGCCTATTAGCGAAACTTAAGCGCAAGGAGACATGCAGGAGGAAACTATTTACTTTGCTCTGTCCGTTTGGGTTGAGCACAGGGGAAAAAAAAAAAAAGCATTAGAGAACCCATTTGGAGGAGTTGTGTCTGCAAATAGATAAAACAGAAACAAATGTGAGTGGCTTTAGGGATGACTCAACGTGCAGCCCAACAGCAGGCAGAATAAGCACCCTTGGAGTGGGCTTCCTTGAAAGAATGGGTTTAGCGCTTTTACGTCAGTTCTGCCTGAAGTTTACAGGCACTAAATAGCGTTTCTGAACGAGGACAGATGTTTTTCCACAGGAGGGAGAGAGAGAAAAAAAAAAAGGAATTAGCACAGCAGAAAATTCAGAGGCTCATTCTTTAAAAGGAAGTTGATTTTATTTATTTTTAAATCATGGTTAGGAAAAAGAGATTTTTAAGAAATAGTTCGGGTTTTTTATGGTGCAAAAGCTTTTTGCATATTGCTCTGGACTGTAAAATCTCTGAAGGCTTCTCTCATGTGTTGTTTTTTCTTATGTAGATGGAAGTGGTGTTGAGCTTGGTTCGTCTGAAGGTCCCGGCTGGCACCCTGTGCCTTAAGAAAAGGAAACTGAGTTACCCAGGAGATCACGCACTGACCTTTCCTTTAGTTCTTGCAGGAATTTGTAGAGAAGAAGTGGTGTGTGTGGGCTGAGGCACGCATTAATACCTTGACTGTGTAGCTGAGATCGGTTCTGGGAAGGTAACTACAATAGGGTGTGCTTCAGATCATCACGCCGCTGGTGGGAGCTCCTCGTGCCTGCTGCTGCAGAGCGGGAGTAGGCGGCTGTCAGAGGGGGCTGGAAACATTAACAGCAGCAGCCCGGCTCCTCTTAAAGACCAGGGAAGCCAAACGAGGCTGCCTGCCTTTTTCCTGAAAGACCTTTGAGGACGAGGGCTGAGAGGACATCTGAGACTCCTACACGGACCAGCTGTGTAAATAGAGGCTCCCTTGCCGGTGATGGGCCTCGGTGCTGCAGAAACATTCCCGTTTTCTAGGTAATTGCATGATTCTGGTAACAGCGTGGGGCTGGGGTTTTGTTTAATTTTGCTGGGTAGAAGTTGAGATGCGGTCAGTAGACACGGTTTAACTTCTGGTAAGTCGCTGACGATTCCTGTCTTTGCCTGTAAATGGTTCCTTCCCTTCTTATCCCAAGCAGAGATCCTAATCTCCAGTCGTTGCATCAGAACAGCTGAAGAAAGTTTGCTCAGCGGGTTGACCTTGCTTTGCTTGGTAAAGGAAGGGTTTCCGAATGAGGTGGTTATTGAATACCACATGTTTGATCTGTGCTGGGCTTGGTAGTTTCTCTTATTTATTTATTTATGGTGCGGTGCTGATAATAAACTGGGAAATCAAAGTAGTCACTCGGCACTGCTTAAAAAGGCGTGCTTCTTGCTCTTCAGCTGTTGTGGGATGTAATCCATCATAGCTATTAAATACGTATAATTAATAGCTTTTTGTCTCTTCTGGCTCAAAGGGTTGAGGTGCGTGTGCGGATCCGTGTGCCACTCAAAGGATGGCTGTTTTATAAGGATCGGTGGGACCTTGTTCCCATAAAAGAGGGAGTTAGCAGGTTTTATGCCGTACCCTGGTACTTGTGCTACATAGTTTGGGAAAACAGAACGTGCCACAAAGACGGCTCTGCAGCACAGGAGTGCAGGCAAACTTGGACCTCCTGGTGTCAGGCCTTGCTTCTGTTACTTGAGATATTTAAGAAATTCCTCAGCTGGAGGTTCAGGAAAGCTGGAAGAGGGTCTGATGAGTTCTGCACTTTTTAGTGTAGGGTCAAGGACTCCCACGCTCTCTTTCTAGCTCTGGATCCAGGAGAGGAGTGAAAAGGAGGGTGGTATGGGTGGGCAGCAGAAGCAGATGCTGCAGATGTCTCTTACTCGTCATTTTTCTGGTGTTTTTTCTTCTGTGTGTCTCTCCTGCTGACTTCGGCAGGGTAAAACCCGCAGGTTTGGCACTAGCAGGAAGTTGCTGATGTGGCATGAAAAGAAAACACGGCGCGTTACGTACTTGGTAAGACAAACACTGCTATCAGCTCCTGCTCCGGCGCTGCTCAGCCTCTGTTCATCCCAGTTTCTCCTTGGAGCTCTGGGAGATGTCAGTCAGCCTCCAAAGAGATGTCGTGTTGCAGAGCAGCTGGGCTGTGGCTGTCTGCAGAGAGAGAGAGCAGGAATTGCATCCATATCCTAGGGAACGGACTGGGTTGAAAGGTCCGTGGGTTTATTTTCCTGCCCCTCCCCGGCATGTTATTAATGTAATTGCGCTTCGTTTTCTAAAGAGTTGGGGAGGGGGAGGAAAGATCTACTTTAAATTGCTCTCTTTGTTAATCCGTGTCTTGTTCGCGATGTATTTTTGTCTGCAGCACGTTGTGATCCAGCTGACACTTCTGGATGTCACTTGAATAATAAAAAAAAGCAATTAAATTTCAAAGTGTGACGTGTTCACTGAAAGTGGTAACTGAATCACCAAGTGCTGTTTGAACAGCAGCTTTCCCATGACAGGAGGGAAGGTTTATGAGGACCAGGGTGTGCTGTAATAAAAGTGTAGTGAAAACACTCAAAATCACTTGTCTGCAGATTTTCCCATCTCCTGTTAGGCTTTTTGGTAGGGAAATTGTCTCCTTGGAGAACAGTGGCTCATGCACTTGCTAACCCTGTGCCTCGAAAGGGGTTTTGTTGGACTCCCAGCAAAAGGTTGGTTCTTTTTGCAGGTTTAATGCCATCCAAAGCTTAGCTTGCTTGTTTTAACGTAAGAGCTCATGCGGATGCACTTCTCTCATCTTTTTGCCTGTAAAGGGAGGTGAGGAAGAATTTTTACATGCTGGTGGGCTGTTCACATACACTTCTGGTACCCAATAAAGCAGAGCATGTCAGATGAACACAAACCAGTTCCACTTTTTATGGTACCAGCTGGTTCAAAATCAAGAAAGGGAGCATACACTCATTTTAGATATTGAAATGAAATGCTGCTGCATCTTCCTTTAGGTACCGTATGTTGAAGTTGCTGTTCACAAGTTCTGGTCAATCGTTGACTGGGTGGACCCAATAACACCTGTAAGCCTTTAAGCCTTCAGTCAGCAGGAGGTTCAAGTATTTATGGCTGAATGAGGTTTTTCAGTGCTGATACTTCTGTCCTAAAGAAGCAGAGAGAATATATTGCTGTGACTTGCTTCTGCTGAGAGTGTTGTCTTCTACTAGTTCTGTTTTTATTCTATTGGTAGCAGTTTGGGTGCTTATTAAGAAGGCATCTCTTGGTTTCCATCAGCAGTGTGTGCTCGAGGTGGGAGTATCCCAGTGTTTCCATGAGCTGTGACATTTCTGCCCCATGCAGCTGATGTTTTGCTGTCTGTTACTTGGGACCAGTCATAAACACTTCCTACAGCTTTGGATTTTTGGTCTTTTTGGTTGTGTGCATGGCTTGTGTCTGCACTTTTCCCCCTCGGCATGTACAGGCTGTGCCAGCTAAGCACACGTTAGTGCAGCATGTGAGTAGAAGGTAAGAGGTCTGTCTTCTTTGAACGGTGTTTGCAGCAGTATGGGTTTTGTGTAAATTTGTACTGGTGGCCAAAAAATTTATTACCTATTTAAAGTTTATGAACACCTTTACATTTACAGCTCTTGGCCTGCCTCTTGTTCAAGGTAGGCACTAGTTATGGGTCTTGCATCCAGACAGCGTGTGTATGACATCCTGTAATAAAGTTTCTTAAAAATAAAGTTTCTTAAAGTTTCTGAATATTGGGAAAGGCCAAATGTCAGCAGTGCTCCGACTACACGCTGCAGTGCTCATAAAACTGTACGTGTGGCTGTTGATCTCAGCGCCAAGGCTTGACTTCATATGTAACTCTGTGACTGGATATCTGTCAGCGGTGCATGGGCTTAAGCTCCTTGGAAAACTTAAGCCCCTCTTAAATTTCCTGTTACAGCCAGGAGGGGCAGGAGTTCAACTGACATAAAACTATGCTGAATGGATTATTCCCTTCAGGGACTCTCCAGAGAATAATCTTTGCAGCCTTCTCTGGAGATGCCTTAAAAAAAAAAAAAAAAAAAAAAAAGTTCTCTTAAAATTTGGTACAAAAGCAGTGAAGAAGTTACTAACAGCAGCTGTTGGTCATAAAATCTGGGAATTTCCTATGCTCAGATTTCAGCCAGAGAATACATTTCTCACTTAGGGAGCAGACACTGCATTTGTCAGCTCCTCAGCCTCCCTACCCTCTCTCAATTCTAGGGTTTTTGATTAACAGAAGACTACCCAACCCTTGTTTAACCCTCCCAATAATACCAGGAGATCAGCAGAAACTTGTCCTGGCTTATGTCAGTGAAGAACAGTGTGATTGAGCCCTCTTTATGACCATCTCCTGAGCTTTCCACCAAATCCCTGGGGAGGAGCTTTCTCCCGAGTTTTAAATTGCTCCTAAACTTGCCCAAATTGAGCCAGGTACACTCCTTTAATTCCTGTGGCATTCATAGGACGCTTAGTCAGCTAATGCATCACCTGATACGGCACACTTGCAGACTACAACTCCCAGGAACCTGTGGTCATTAAAATCTTGACTTAATGGCAAAGTAATGACAGCACGAGTCTCTGACCTAGCACATCCTGAAACAATTTTTTTGTTGTTGTTGTTGTCATTGAACAGTTGCTTTGGTATTGGTCTTCTTGTGAAGCCTTCCACTCTATTTTGGCTATATATCTAGCCTTGGTTGTGTGGAGGAAAACTTGGAAGCATGAATGGTGTGCACCCCAAAACCTATAGACTTGAAAAACCAAGTAAGTTACTAAACGTATTGTGCCTTTGGCATTTCGGCTTTCATTTGGAATGATATGGTGCTTGGATGATTTTTCCTTTTGAAATTAAAAAAAAAAATAATAGAAACAAGTATTGTTAAGCAGTAAAAAGATCTTTATTTTTTCTCTCTTTCTCTCTTTATCACTGTTGTAGGAAGGCATGAGGTGCAGTCCTGGACAAGAGCTACCAAGCAATCCTTGTGTCTCATGTGGCAAAAAGTGAAAATACAGCTGATGCTAAGCATGTCTTTCCTCGTTGCTGTTTTTTGGTATTGCAGAAGGCTGTACAGCTTTTTAGCACAGCTATTGAAACGGTAGGTTTTTATTATGCAGACTGCTGACTTTCAGTGCTGTTGCTTGTTTCAGTATTTTCCTTGGACAACTCCTTTCTGATACCTGTTTTCTCGTTTGGATTTCAGGTGGAGCGACTACCTTCAAAGAAAACTCATAAGTAATCTTTTTGTTGTCATTCTCTGCTTGTCATTAATCCCCCTGCCCCTTAAATGCAGAACAAGAGAAGGTAACTAATCCCTGACTTAATCTTGATTTAGAGAATCACAGTGTGTTGGCAGAAGTCGATCTACTTGGCTATAGCGCAAGAGAATGGAAAGGAGAAACCAAGCAGGCCAAACATATGAGGGAGGTAAGAGTTAGAATTTAATCTCTGCGTGCGGATGGGGGAGAGGTACCTGAGAAAAGAAGAGCAGTTGCAGAACAAGCAGCTGCTGTAACTACCAGAGCTTGCTGCACCACTTGTTTAAATGAAAAGAAAGATGGATAATACTAGCATGAGTCCAAATAAAGACTGCAGTAGAACAGATCGCGATCCAGATCAGATTTTAGTTTTACATCTCCAAATTCCTCCCCACAATACCAGCCACCCAAGCAGCGGCTGTAAGTGCTTGGGGTGAGCTCCCATTACAACAGCACGAAAATATGATCCCAGGCACTGCAGCCCAAATAACTTGGCCTTAGGCAGCGCCTCCTGCATCCGAGACGCCAGCTGCATTCTTCTTAATCATTATTCTTCTCCTTGGGTTTTTATTTCTCTTACCTTGCATCATTTCAGCTGGCGTTTCTCACAGCTTAGTAGGTTTTCTTCTTAATTAGGTGACAAAGTGACAAGGTTGTGTTGTACGTGTGCTTACACCCCCATAGGCAGAAACGGCAGCTGCGTTTCTCACAGAAGACACCAGGTATCACACATGCAAAGGGCTGCTGGCAGCTGCATCTTGGTGGCCTGTGATGGAGGCAGTGTGGCAGGGGGCACGCCAGGAGCCGTGGTGCGCTCTGAAGGGCCCTGGCAGGTGCTTGCAGTTGCAGCAGTCCTCCAGTACCCTAATTTGTGATGGGGCTGGGGCTCCAGGAGCAAAGAGGAGCAGATATCTATTTTGTGGCTCGCTGTTTCAACTGTGTTAAGTGTCAGTGGCCAAGGGAGGCTTGGAGACTGTGGGCTGGAGCTATACTTTTCTCATACCACTTCTAGCTGAAGTAGCTGTCCGGGTGGTGGAGTAGTGGTATCTGTTAAAGCTTCGTGTCAAATCCTAGTTAATCAGCTAACTGGGACGCTGTATCCTTGCATCCTCATGGTGTGGTATTCCAGGCCAGCTCAGCACAAATACGGCACCAGTCTGTATTTCTGATTATCTAACGATGGTGAGAACACAAAAGGAGTTGTGCTGAGAGAGATCAGAGAGGCAGAGGGGGCAGGAGATGCGGTAGTAAGGAGAGATGCTGAATATCTGTCCTGGGCAACAGCTAGGGGGGTCAGCTTCAAGGTGCTGCCAGTGACTGTTTCATGGGACAGTTTTTCAGGGAGCTTTAGGAAGGGGAAGGAGCCCTTGCCTTGGACCTGAGTAGTGCATAGGATCTGCCTTAAAATCCTTACAAGAGGAACAAGTGTTACAGTCCTTACAGCTGCATCCTTCTTCAGAAAGGGAAACCGCATAAAAATGAGGAAGCTTGTTAAAAAGAACCTAAGGAGAGGCCTGACCCCCTGCTGACACCTGCTCCTAGCATGTGCTCCCGGTGCACCTCTTGTGCTGGCCCTGGCATTCATCCGATCCTTCTCTGAACCACCTGAACCTGTCGAAGCAGCAGGAAGCTAACCCTGCAGCAAGAATTTGTTAGGCTACAATTATCTCAGCCGGTGCAAAGGAAGGGTTGGGGAGGCTGCGCAGCCAAGCAGTGGTATTGGCTGGGGTTGCTGCCACTCTTCCTTAGCCTTAAGTCATCACCAGTGCAGAATCCCTTTTAAGGGGCAGTGCCAGTTTAAAGGTGTTTACAAAAACGATGATGTTGGGCCATTTTTGTGTATATAAAACTTATAAATATAGTCTCTCTTTCCCCTAGTTCCCTCTTACGAATAGTTTGGAACTGGGCTCCAGTTGAACATGGGTTTGATCCAAGTTCTAAAACGTTTATTGCTACATTTCTTGTTGGTCTTTTTTAGGCATATAATGAATTGTTTTGGAACTATCATATCAAGTATCTGCGACAGGTCAAGAAGGACAACTATTGCGTGCTAAGAGCAGTACTTTTTCAAATACTCAGCCAAGGCATTCCTTTTCCATCATGGATGAGGGAGAGAGATATCTTAAAGGTAAAATTAAGTTCCTAAATCAACAAGATCTAGGGGCCCTTGCAAAGCAGAAGGAAGCTTTGTTCAATGGTAAAAGGGAAATGTATTCTGTGGTAGTAGAGGAAAATTATTATTAGAATTTAAAGAGAACTTTTTCAAATTCTTTGAACTATAAAAAAAAAAGTCCTGATCTAAATATAGTGACGTGAACATGAGGTTTAAAAAAAAAAAAAAAAAAAAAGTGGTAGGATAAATATTTCTGCTGCTCTGCTAGATGTCACTCCCTTAGCACTAAAGGACTTGACTCTCCCTCGTTCACATCCATGTAAAATCCAGTAGCTCGTTTGGGAGCACAGCTGAAGAAAGCGTCAAGCGTGGCTGCTCAGCGTGTTGCTGGAGCAGTGTGAGCTCTGCACTGGGTTCCAGGAGCTCTGTCAGGAGACAGCAGTGGGGAGGTGGGATCGATAGCTGCTGCCTGTGGGGGCACATCTGCCAGCTGGAAAGTGCCTGGAATCCTAGAAACCTTACTGAGTTTGGATGTATCCAGCTTTCCTGGAGTGTGGGCTATATATTTTGCTGAGAACATATTTTCTTCTTTTTTGGCTGGCATTGTTTTAAAAGTTTCATAAGGACTTGGCAGTCAAGTGGAGCTTCCTTAACATTTGATTTGTTCTGAAGCCTATTTCTATTTTCTGTTTGAGCTGTACAACCAGAGGGTAGAACCACATCATAAACTAAAATGTGTTGCAATCTCTGTAGGCAAGTTTATATAACTTTATGTTCTACTTCTTGTTATGGTTATGATCTCTACTTAATTAATTTTCTTGTTCTTTTTTCTTCCAGCTCCCTGAAAAGCTTTTGTATTCTCAAGGTTGCAACTGGATTCAGCAGTACAGTTTTGGTCCAGAAAGATATACAGGTCCCAATGCTTTTGGAAAATTACGCAAGTGCATGGAAACATTAAAGACAAACGTGAGTATTTAGGAGGTGCTCGGGAGGCATAAAAGCACTGAGAAGTGGATTGAGGCTGAATTAGGGATCTTCACTACGTATTTCTGTGGCAGTCTGCTTCCCAGGTTCAGAGAGCTCAGCTACTGGGCAGGCCATCATTTCTCCTGCAGAGGAATTCAGTTTTTGGGGGATTCTGCAAGCTAAGTAGTTGGGATCTCCTAGCAAGCTAGGAAGGCCATCCTATCCATGGCTGTTACTGCATGGTTGGCTGCCCTTGTCATCAAGTGGCTCCTGCAATACCTCACAATTTCAATAAAAATAACTACGTGCTATAGGATATCCTGCTAGATTCCCTCCCCAAATTGGATGGAACAAACAAATGGTGCATTTTCTTCTCAATCTTGAATTTCCTCCATTCTCCTCTCAGTTAAATGTTTTATTTACAGAGTTCTATTATAAGTTCTCTCTGTAAGCCAAAGCACCTGATTACAGCAACAACTGTGTAGTTTTAAACACTATCAGTGATAGTAACCAACCATTTTAAAACAACAACAAAATCTTAACTAGACTTATTTAGCTATAGAAGCAGAGTATTAGGAAATAAAAAGAGGGAATTAAAACTGAGAACCAGTCCTTGTCTCTTGCCTGCAGTGTCAGCTGCCCGTCTTCTTCGAACGTGTCTCGTGGTTCTTGTGCAGTTACCATCTTGTCCTAATTGCTCTTTGTATTTGTCCTAGTTGTTCTTTGTATTAGTTTTTTGGCTTTTGTTTTTTATCTTCTTGTGGTTCTTTGTAAGTCCATGTTATTTCCATAGCACTAAGCATTTAGCTGGATGTTTGTACAGAAAAACATTTCAAATCAGCATGGTAAACAAATCCATACAGTTTACAAATTGTTGCAGAGCAGCTTTATTATGCAGTATGCTGTTACTGACCGTGAGGTCTAACTCCCAGTTTTATTGTTAAAAAAGATGCAGTTTGGCCAGTGGGATGAATTTTTGCTTATTTTCACAAACAGGTTTTTATGGTACATTTAGAGGTGTGAAAAGAGCCAGCACTGGGAGTTAGGGTTCTGTTGCATTTAACCATCTGCTTGCTTCATTATTTAGCAGGGAAAGAACAAGGATTTACAAGAAATCTTGTGTGTTTTTGTGGAGCTTGAACAGCCAGATTTACTAAATGTTTCTTGGTGTCCAAAGCTTATAGATGCACTTCTGCTGTGGCTATGGTGTGAAGAGGCAGGAAGAGTGGGCTCTGCCAGAAGTATTTGAAGACTTTTGAGGAATTTTAGTCACACACCAGCATGCTTTTTCAAGAGGTTTGCTTTGCACCGTGAACTCAGGAGATTGAGCCTCCTCACTCCAGACTTGCCTCAGTTGACCAAGATGCATCAGAGTGCCCGGTTGTTGGCTAAGCCCAGGGCAGTCGCTTCAAGCTTTCTGATTTGGTGTCCTGTCCAATGTTATCAGTCTCCTGGCCAACCCCTTTTCTAGGTGTGAGCACTGGCGTTTGACCCCTCTAAAATAACACGGAGTTAAGGAGGTCAGAGGTTGGACTAGGTGATCTTGGAGGTCTCTTCCAACCTAGATGAATCTGTGATTCTGTAAGAAGTTCCTACCCATTATAGTCCTACATGACCTCATGAAGCTGAACACCGAAGATATACAAATGTCTATAGTTCATAATGGCATGCTGGCACATCCAGTTTATATAAGTTCCTTTTAACTGATCTACTTCTGAGTTAGGTCTGGCATCTAAAGAATTTAAGCTAGCATAACTTTAATATAAAGGATACTGTAGGAAAATAACTAAATTTTGGAAAGCTGTAAGTTAAAAACAGGCCAGGAGTCATCACTTAAGCTAACCTTTGTTTATGGCTTAGTGTGTGTTTGACGGACCCACACAGATTTTCTACAACTTTCTCGGGTACTTTTGGTAGTTACATGCCTTACAGACTCTTTACTTACAGTCACAGCTGGATTTTCTAGTGTGACACTGGGTGGCTTTTGTATGGGGAAATTGCATTTGCTTTCTCATAGCCTATCATTAGCATACAGATGCTTGGAGCTCTGTGTAGAAAATAGGTTCAGCTGGATAAATGGCAAATGAAATGAGTAAGGTTTGAAATCTCACTGCAGAACCTGTAATTATTGTTCTTCTGTGTGCTTTCTAGTGGATTGAAATAAGTGGTACTAAAGATCACGAAGAAAGAGGAAACCTGTGTAACGCACTCTTTTCTGATGAGAGCAAGGAGCACAGACTATATGAGGCCATAAAATTCATCATGCTTTATGAAGTTGTTGAAGCCTATGAGCAGATAAAGAACAGGGAAGAACCCATACCCCATCTTTTTAGCCTCCTCCTTGCTCGGGATACTTCGTCTGACCCTTTGAGTTTCATGATGAATCATCTGAACTCCATAGGTGACTCTGGTTGCCTAGACCAGGTAACGATAAAAATGAAAAACAAATCACAATTATTCACCTAATGACATCAGAGATGGAATATATTATACATTATCTGTGATAATTGGCCTGTTTTTTTCTTTGGGACGTAGGGAAGTGCACTGTGGACAGGCATTTATCTTCCAAGGAGATTAAAAAAACAAACAAACATGCAATAAAGTAAAATAGGGTTGGCAGCTTTCTTGCTGGGCCAGAAATAAGTGCTGTGAGCACATAATTTAGAGCTTTGTAATGGGTGAAATTATTTCTCGTAATCAGTTCCAGTTATCAAGTCATTCATTAGATGTTGCATTCCCCTTCAGTTTGATATAACTACAGATGTTATGCTCTGTCTGGCTATGCCCAAGGATGTGAGTTTTTTCCAAAGCATTTTTCCAGTTTAAGGCAGGTTTTGCAAGTACTGTGGATGAAGAGCCAGTTCTCAAGTGTAATATGCATGAAGTACAAAGAAATGTTTCCTTTCACCATTATATTTTGCTAACAAGTGATCACAAGGTGGCAGGCTTCCCATTTTCTAAGGTGTATCAATCTTTTAATGTTAGTCCCGTCTTGCTCCCCAGTAAGGTGTGTGAGGTGAGTTTGGGAGCAGATTATATATTGTGTAAGGTGGAAGACATGCTTCCAAAACTGTATGTGTTAGCCAGAGTACCCTAGCATGCAAAAGAGCAGTGGAAAGATGGTTGGGACACTGTGAATATCCTCAATCTTTTAATTTCCTTACTTCAGTTACAGAAGGGCCCTCATAATTCTTTGTCTGCTGTTTTGAAATAAGTTAGGTGACTTGCTTTAACTTGGAAAACTGAAACGAAGAATAATCCAGGTCTAGAAATACATGTCTTACAGGGCTGTTTTATTTTTAGGTTGAAATATTTCTTCTTGGATACTTACTTGAAGTGAAGATTAGAGTTTACAGACTGCATAGGTTTAATACTGAAGAATTTCAGGTAAACTACCCAGATGAGTACCGAAGGGAATGGAATGAGATTTCTCTCCTGACTGAGGATGACCGCTATTATCACATCCCTGTTATCAGAACGTGAAGGTCCAATGACTGTGTTTTGTTTTTTTTTCTTTGTACAATATAGTGAGTAACCGGTTCCAGTGAATTAGGTTTCTAATTGGCAGCAGATATGCATGTTGATGATTACAAAATGATTTGTGGGTTTATTGTGTAAACACTTTGCTTTCCCATTACAGCTCAATTCACTGCCAGTCAGCCATAAAGAAGCACAAAATGTGTTGTTATATACTGTCTGGGGGAAAATGTCATATTTGAGGGTTGTTGGACACAAAAGATTAGACTGCATGACCAAGAAAGAAAAGGTAGCGTTATGTTTTCCTTTGTTAGGCTAATGGTTTACTCAGACAATACCTGGATGGCTTAAACTGAAGTTCCTAAAGCAATTCCTGCCTCTCCCTTTTCTATCTAGCTAGGATGGATGAATCACACAGGGGGCAACTCCTGGGGTTCTGAGTTTATACTCCAGGATATGAAACTCACACTGATTTGAGGCTGCCTAGCATGTGAGGCTGTAAACTGGGGCCACTGTGTAGCTCATTCAGATCACATCCAGCTTTCACAGTTGCTGCAATGTCTCCCTCCAGAGACAGAAAGAGCAAACAGCTGCAGACTGCAGTTACTTCAGACACTTGAAATTAAGCTGTCTGCACTCAGTACTGGTATCTGAAACTGAAGAAGTGTTACAAAGAATGAGAGAAAAACCACACACACAAGAATATAGTGCCAGATGAAAGTTTAGACTCCAGTGTTTGAAGAAATCTG
Source organism: Netta rufina (assembly GCF_964035555.1). NCBI lineage: Eukaryota > Metazoa > Chordata > Aves > Anseriformes > Anatidae > Netta > Netta rufina. The sequence goes on along the minus strand of NC_140124.1, from coordinate 81,593,269 downwards.
TCTGGGACAACTAAATGAGATTTACTTTATTACATGGGACCTTTTGCCTGATTCTATTTTCTAAAAGACTCAATTGTGTTTTGATTATTTCTAAAATGAGGGACCTTAACTTGAACAAATATTAAAATGATATAGTAGATCTTGCAAAATATTTGTGAAATACTTAAAATCCCATAGGTATCAGTTATATTGAGAAAGTGGGGGTTATTAAGAAACTAAGTCTCCTCTTTCCTTGTCCTAGAGGCACAGTAGTAGGTAGGTTTGGTTTTAATTCTTGCAGGGGAAAATAGAAGCTCCTAGTAGTAATTAAGCCCATTTAGTAGGAATTAAGAATACAAAAATGTAATCTGGGCCTGCAGGAGCTACAGCAGTTGAATGTGGTGACTAAATGGTAATGCTTGGAGGGCACAAAGACTACTCTGCTCCTTTGTGCAAAGCAATGAAATGTTATCCCTTACAGTCCTTTTATTTGTATGTATATGTGTGTGTATATATATATATATTTATAAATACAAACACTTGTGTGCTGTATTATAGCAGGTTTGTTTCTTGGAAGCTTTTCCAAGTTCAGTTTTGTTCAGTAATTTGTAGCTTTTAATTAAAAAGGCTTGATATGCATAAGAATTTCATCTCATCAAGATCTGCATGACGAATATTTATTTAAAACAAACAAGCAAAAAACAAAACAAAACCAACTTTTTTCACTGAAAATTTTCACTTTTTTGCCCACTTCAGATTTGGTTCTGCTCCATGTGGGGAAATGTTATAATGCCTGGGCGCAGAATATTGTTGTCTATTTTTCATCAACAGTATGTATAACACTTGCACCTATCAATAAACTTATCTATATTTTATTCTTGTTTTGGTACAAGCAGACATACCAAAAACTGTATATTTTTATAGAGAGCTTTGTAATTGTTTGCTATTATTTATGAATAGCAATGCAAAAGCATGATAGCTGAAAGTGTTAAATTGTCAAAATGTATGTTTATGGAACGTCAAGCACCTTAATAGAAGGGAATTAATAAAGATCTAACAAAGACAGTGAAATTTATCTCTGGTTTGGATGTTTACATGTGATCTAAGTCACCTTGGGCACCCTGCAAGGTCAGTGGAGGGCAGTGGCAGAGGAGTTACAGGCAGGTAATCAGAGGAATTGATCTCCAGAAGAACATGGTTCCTCCTCACTGACTGTAATGGGAGCTGGCAGTGAACAGCATACAAAGACCTGGTCTAGATGTCTGAAGTTAAATTATTCCAGGAATCCAGAAAGGATGTGCTGAAACATCAGATGTCAGTGGTGCTGGCTGAATCATGACAACAGCAGAAGTGAGACGTGAAGGAGGAGAAATTTGAGGTGAGGATAATTGCAAGTCTTACAGATGAATTCAGAAAGCACTCTGAGAAACATTGAGACAGGTTTGGAGCTGCACTGACTTTAATCGTGTTTTCTGATAATTCATTTTAACTACAGATAAAGCAAATATTTTATGTGCAAAGAAATGTGTATTTTATACGTATGTATATAAATGTAAATATGTATATATGAAAAAAACATCCTGAATCAGTGGTTGCAGACAAGCTTGCTGTAGGAATCCAGAAAGCTGAGCACTAGGACATGCACCGGAGAGCTCTGTTCTACTGATGTCAAGTGATCAAAGAGCTCTTTTCATCTTTTGAACCTGTGATTACTGCCTTTCTGCTCTTGAACTTTGGAAGGCTGCCTTTTTAAAATCACTTGTGTCCAATAACTTTCCTTTGTAATTTGTAGAAATGGGACAAATTTGGGAATGACAAGCCACTGAACACAGCGTACAGATGTCTCATGTAGATCCTTTGTATATGATGTATGTATTTTTTATTTTATCTAGTCATCACTGAAATGAATGGTTGTCTACTGTAGGTCCAAACCTTGGAGCTGTGAACCGCTTACCATACACCTAAGCAGGAAGCTCAGGTCAATGTGACTCAGAATCAATTGTTTGTGAAATAATTTCATCACTAATCCTTCAGAAAATTATCAAGGTCAACTAAAACAAGCTTTGCTTGGTTTAAAAAAAAAAAAAACAAACAAAACCTTTTATAATAATGTTTATAGCTTTTTTTGCGCTTAGTTTCATCTTTCCCCATGAAGAAAATACGGTAACAAGACGTGGATCTTTGCATTGAAGGAGCCCTCAAAGTCTCAGTTATGAGTATAAGAGAGAAAACAAGATCAGAATGACTTAAAGTCAAGGCAAAAGCATTTAAGTTTGTGGTGAGAATGACAGCAACAATAAGTAGAGAGACATTACCATTTTTTTTAACTGCAGTATTATAGACAACTAAAAGTTTCAGATCAAAATGTGTTTATAATTTGTCACTGCTGGCTTAGCAAGATGAAGTGTATTGAAACCTCAGTGGTGGGGTGGGTTTGGATTCTTCCCAAAACTTGAAAATGTATGTTAAGAATATTAAGTAAGTAGCTGAAGTAGTGTGTATCTTTGTTATAACAGTGGGTAAGAAAGATCTTGTTTCTAAGTGACATCTTTTTAAACAACTGCTTATCAAAAATGTATGAAAAATCCATATTTCATGTCAACTCCATAGTGCAATATTGGCAATCTGGATTCTTCTACCCTCGTACCTCATGTCTAGATAGTAGACAATCTAAACGTGAAGCTAAGTTGAAGCAAATTTAAAATCACCAGGTGTAGTTGTTTGCCTTGGCTGGTGAGTTTCATAGTTTGAAGTCCTCCCTTTGAGGAGAGAAGCTCCTTTCAGTTTGGGCCTGGTTTTGTGAGAGGACAGGACGTGGTTCTTCAAGGAACTTTTGAAATCATCTGGGAGTAGAGCCTGGCATGGCAGCTGGGGTTGGAGGTGTGCTGCTGCCTTAACTCATGGCATTCATTCCTGCTTCACTGCTTGGAAAAATTGAAAATATGAAAGAAGTCAGGCAGGTGCTGGATGTTTTCATCTTCCAGTATACTCCAATTTTGCATAATTCAAAATGTAATGCCTCAGAGGACATTTAACCAGAGCTTTTTCCACGTTAGCAGAGCTTTTGGCCATGAATCAACTCTTTATTGAAATGTGGTGGCAACTATTTTGAATCCACTTGTGCAGGTTTGTGTGCAGCTTCTGCTGAAGTCTATAGCAAGTAGCTGCTAATAACTCTGTATCCTTTGAGCCAAGTTGCATGTTAAGCTGAATGCTTTCCCTATGGCAGTAATTTTGGGGATTTTCATACACTGTGTGCTACAAATCTTGGAAATTATCATCTTTTTGAATTATCAAATTTAGCTTTTTGCTGATTAAGGATGTTGTGTTCTTTTTACCTATCCAGTAGATGGCTTCCAAGCATCAGCAAATGTATTTCAGTAAGCTCATTTCTGGGAATCTTCTGCTCCTGTTGCACTTACCCGGATTGATGGCAGTGGGTCGACCCCAGCCAACAGCCATGTACCCACACAGCTGCTTGCTCACTGCCCCTGCCCCAGTGGGACAGCAGAGAAAACACCGTGAACAGGAGCAAGAAGGCTTGTAGGTGGAGATGAGGACAAGGAAATCACTTGCCAAGGTCCATCATGGACAAAACAGGCTTGAGAATTTAACTTAATTTTGTGCCAAATGGCATAAATATTTAATTACTGGTTTGGATATTGGGAAAGAAATAAGCAAAAATGTGCTTACTAAAATACTTAGGGAAAAATACCACTCCTCCTTCCCAGGCTCAGCTTCCCTCTGGACTCCTCTCCTTGCCCCTTGGTATTGCCAATATACTGAATACTGACTAGTGGTGCTGAATCTTTCTGCTTAGAATCTGATCTTTCATTCATTTGAAAAAATTTATTGCTTATGAAAGCAAGAAAGCATGATACACGCCTACCAACACGTATATAGGGCAAGACTCTTCCTTCCTCTTCCCAAAGGTTTCTAGTTATGAAAAGCTTCCTGTGGTTCAGATTGATTAAATTCCAGCTAGATTATGTCAAAAAATAAAGCTTGCAGTTACTAATGCTAAACTCACTTAAATAAGTTCAATAAGTTGATTTACCGTTAATAGTAATTAATTTTTTGAATAAAATATTGGTCTGGCAGAAGCAGTATTGTTATTACATATTCTAACATTTTTCTCTTTCATACAAAGTAAACTGTTCTCTTAAAATACATTAATCCTTTGTTTTCCAAGTGAATAGTGATAGTGAGTGAATGAAAAAAAAAAAAAAAGAAAGGAGAAACTCCTGGTAAGCTACGCTTTAATTACCATTTTTATAAAAGTTTGTTCATCTTTATATAGTTTCTACCCATGGTACTGGAGTAAAAACATTTAAAAACATCTAGTCAGGAAGTATGGATGATCAAATTGGACCACATGCCTGTCTTGAGTGTCACCAAAGGTATAGTCGAGGGAATGCTGCCAAACTTCCCAGGTTAGCTTTCAGCATGGGAGCTTGTGGGAGTTCTTACTGATGAAGTACTAGACCACAATACATAATCTAAGTAACGAGAAAAGTAGGAGTCAAACTTCAGACACTTAGCATACTAGCAAGGTAAATTTCTTTATGTTTTGGACATGATATGGCATTTGTTGTGAAGACAACTCCAGAAAGCTGTGGGCACAGGTATCTGGAATTGAGACGTTCCTTATAGCTTCCAACGAAGTCACCTGAGCACAAATGAAACTGCGAAGTAATGACCACTGGATGCTCTACCTGGTTTAGTAGCACAAGGACCCTACGGGTGTTGGGCACCCACACAGCAGTGAGAAGTTCATGTTGGCTGATATTTAGAAGAATCCATGCAAATTCAACAAGGGTTTGGTTCTGTTCTGGCCATCTTCAGTCCAAGCAGTTGCCACTATTTATGCTCGTAAATTGAGGATTATTCTGGTCAACTTTGTCAGTGGTAATACATCCATACTTGTGAAGAAGCCACGGTCCGCAACAACTGATTTGTCTGCAGCAACCACAGGGCAGAAGCAACCTGAACTGCAGTTTCACACCTTTCTGGAATTGAAGTTGGTACTAGTCATTTCTGTTTGGCTGTTATTTCTGTGTCTGTTATCCTCTCCATGCTTTGTTACTGACTTAAATCCACATTCAGACACATGTACATGCAAAGCCTCAGTTCCAGCTATCCCATCTGTATTTCTGCCTAAATGATGCAGCACAGCAGCTCGATCCATGGAATGCTTTTAAACGTCATGAACATGCTCCATTTCAATCTTGGCGTATGACCTGGGAGTCCTTTTTATATATATATATTTTTTTTTTTTCACTAACACTGGTGGCATAGAGCTAGGACTCAACATTAGCTGTCTCATCTCTGATCCTAGGCTGCTTGATGTGCACCAGGTCACAGTAAATATTTTGGATTTAAACTTACGGTTCAAAACACAGTTTAGCTAGCATTCAGTCTCTCTTCATAAACTAAAGTTGTGCTAGGTTTGAATAGAAGGTGAGAGATATTTGCTGGATATTAGGACCTCAATTATTGAACTTGCAATGATATTCTTAAGACAGAGGGAAGCAACTGATGCTTTCACTGTAGTAGGATAGTTTAGGCTATGGGGTTAAATTAGTAGGTTAATATTTTGTCTTAATTTTTTGGCAGTTTAGAAATTTGAGGTAAAGTAATTAGGAGATCTTTTGTTGGAAAGCAGGAACTCTTGAAGCACTGATGAAAGTGAACATTATTTTAGAACATAATGCTTTGTTTGTTATGCTTTATAACTTTTTTTTATGCAATGTTTGAAAAGTGAACAGTAAATAAACATGTCAAGCTACATGCCAACAGGACAACAGAAGAAATAGTGACCTGATGTGCATGTGTACCAGTGTTTTTGTTTTTAATCTATTTCCATTCTTTTCAGACATAGTTGTCAGTAGTAGAGTTTTCTGTTGATAGAAACTATTGATAGAAAATCTATTGATAGAAAACAACAGTATCTAATAAAAATCTTAAGCACATAGAAATGTGGTTACTTCTGCCTTTCTTCCCTTATTGGTCCCAAGCAAATTTTTATCACAATATTTCAATATTTAGAAGTCTGTTTAGAAGTTGTCTTCTTCAACTTTTTCTTTTGTTACCAACTGTACTTTTTTTTTTTTTTTTTTTTTTTTTTTTTTTAGTTTTAATGTACCACTTCAATAGGCTTGATTTTTCAACATAGAGCTAGCTGAAATATTTTACTGATCTAAGTGGGCAGTAGAAATTCATTTGTGTGTCTTCACCAAATCCCTGTGCAAAAGCAGTATGCCACATGCATCAGTCTATTTTCTCCTTAGATAGGTGAGTATCACCGGACTTGCTGGTCATATTGCATGAAGTATGCTCATTTTCTGTAACAGAAAATACTAAGCCCTTACCTTAGGTCTTTTTCCCTGTGCCCTTTTATGAAAGTTTAGCTTGGTAGGAAGGCATGCAGTTCCTCTATGAAAATACACAAATGAAACAGACATGGGACTTAAATTCAACAAACATGCAAAAATAAGGAAAGCAAGAAAATAAATGTTTAAAAATTCCTATGTCTGTGAGTTCCCTTTTTCAATCAGTAAGAATCCACTAATTTGCATTTTTGTTTCCTGGCTTTAGTGGTGTTGACTGTTTTGCCCTGTGTCAAGTACGAAACTCTCTGCTGTTGCTCCCCTTTGATGCTGGTATGCTCCCTTACGGCTGGAAACCTGGTGTGGCTGGCAACCACCCTCTCTCTAACTTATAAATGTAGATTGGCAGTAGAATGATATCACTAAAATCACTTGTAACTTTGTTTTCAATTTCTGCTTGGATCGATGCTGAGACATGATTTGCATCGGATGATTTCACAGATGGGATTTTAATCCAGGGCAACTAAATTCCAATTGATCTCAAGTCTGCCCAGAGGTAGCCCTCCCCGATTTCTTTATGGGACTTGAAAATATTCAGAGCTTTAAAATAGCATGTTAGTCCTCTGTAAGCTCCTTGAAAGGTAGTGAACAAAGTGTCATTCAGCTGCAATCAGAAAGTTTAGCAGAAAGCCTTGCCAAAAGCCACATTATTCAGCAACAGCTTTGCTTTCCTTACTCCTCATTCAAATACATATGTGTGACGTGTGATGTGGGTGGCTGACACAAGCTGACTTCACTGCTTTCCCTGTGTCACTCTCAAGAATTAGTGGAGTAAAACATGCTTCTGAAGGCAGTTACCCTGACCTTTAGCAGGAGGAGAGCCACAGCACAAGGTGACAGGGAAAGGAAAGTGAATTCAGAGAAGTACTTAGGTTTTAGCAGTGAGATGAAGCAATGAGGGAATACACAGCTCAGCTTCATACTGGATTGATCCTGGGTCAAAACAATAGAAGCAGCTGAAAGCCTGCTCAGAAGCAAAAGCATAGGAGAAACAAGGTAAAAAAAGATACTTTTTATACTCAGTAATGTGAGAATTATGTACTTGTTGTTTGTTTATGTTGTGAAACAGTATTTAACTGTCATGACTAGGAAATGTGAAAGTAAATGTTATTAATTCAGGTGAGAATGAGATGCAAATATAACAAAGTCATCAGCTAGCTGCTACAGTTTGTTAAACAATTTTTAAAAGCAAACTATTCTAGTATCAAGTAAGACATTAATTGGAGAAATTTTTGAGTTTTCTTGTACTTGAAGCAGCAGCTACAATTACATGTCCTAATCAAAGAAGGTATTTAGGAGAGATTAAATATAGGTAAATGCTATTTTGTTTATATATTATTATATAAACAAATATTATATTTATATATTATATTTATTTATATATTATATTTATATATTATAGATTATATAGTTGTTTATAATCTACACACATACACCTATCCACATTGTATCTCCAGTAAAGAGATAGATAATCTTAAAAAAAATAATAAAGCTAAAAAGAGAGTTCTTTAAGGTGTTTTATTATTTCAGTAACCCAAACTGAGGCTACTTCTCTTGACCATAGTGGTACACTCTGTCACAAAGTACATTTGACTACAAAAGACATCCTCCTGTTACACGTGAAGTCAGGCTCACAGGTTTGCCATCACTACAGCTGATGAGTGTGGTCTCTCTCTGTGCTCATTTGTAGGTGTGCAAATAAGCTTTTATCACATAACCGAACAAATATGACAGGTACAGACATGTCAGACTCCCTAGGCAGAATATTATAACTCACCGTTTGACTTCATCTTGATCACATCTCATGGCAAATCCAGATGGTGGTTTTGCTTCTCACTGTTGGGCTTTCACTTACTTCATTACGCCTGGGTGGTCAGGCAGACTCATGATCTGCTTCACTTCAAAGAGGAGGTCACACCAGATAAAAGGAGAAGTTGGTGGCCCTGCCAACTGCATGCTTCTCAGCTCAAATCTGTATTTAACTAACCCTGCTAGCAGAATTTTTTGCTTGAAACAACAGCCTGGAGCTGCAGACCAGAACCTGCTGTATAGCCTGGGTACTTCCCTTTACCATTGTAGTCCAGCTAATGAGGTATTTCACAACTGGGTTTAGGTAGCTTCAGAAGCCTACTGATAGCAATCAATTTATTAAACTCAACACTAACAGAAAGTCAGTCTTGGCAGCAGCAGCGAGGATGCTGATTTACATGAGCAAAATGCTCCTTGTTTTCTGCTATCTTATGAAAACAAGACCCACTTGTTTCTGTAATATAATAAACATACACACATCTTTGGTAGATCTAATGTAAAATCTTGAGCACAAATGCTAATTCTAAACTTCCTTTGCAAGTGCAAAGAAAATTCAAGCAATCAATAATGGAAAAACATACTTGATACAGTGGAGAAGATGGGGGCAACCCATCTGCTTATATTTCAATTGCTGTCTCCTTCAAACCAACATCAGAAATTCAACAGAATCCTGTGGAGATTCTTCTTAGCATCTGTAATTTCAGCATTTCTGTAATGTGTGTACATATGCTTAAGAGTAGGCAATAACAAAAAGCAAGACACTATCTCTGTCTTGAAGACTTTACAAAAGACAACTGTCCTTTATTGGAAAAAACAACTCTACTGATGTATATAAGTCGATATGTATGACCAAGCTACAAATTAAAGTAGTGACTAGTTATGACTAACATCTTCTTTTCAAATGTCAATACAAAATGGAAAACACAGGAAGCAGCTGCGTGCACTGATATTTTATCTAATACACTTAAGTTTATATAAATCTGTTGCTTAGAAATATTGCATACTTTGAGCAAGTTAGACTGCTTTTATATATATAGATTGTATCTGTTAGAATATTAAACTGAATATACACATCAGAAAGGGGTCTTTGTTTTGAAGTGGGTTTAAGAATTATCTCAGAAAAAAAATGGTTCACCACTTGCAGTCTTCTTAGTAATGACTAAAGTGGTTTGCCTCTTGTACATGAGACTTCCAGATCTAATGTAACAAGCATAATTTCAGCAATCTGTGTTATATTTTTCCATGAATTGCTTCATATTTTGCTTTTTCTGGGAAAAAAAAAAAAAAAAAAAAAAAAGGAAGAAAAAAAGACCATATTGAGACCTTTTACTGTAGCCACTTAACAATTAAATTCCCAGAGCAATTATCTTTCAAGACAATTTCTCCAGTGTTCACAGATGTCTTTACCCTCTCTAAATCAGGGCAGAGAGTGCACAAGGAACTGAAGAGGACAGGGCCAGGCTGCTGAAAGCAGGTAGGAATCATGCCAGTGAAGGCAAATGGTGGAGAAAGCAAATGATGCCTCTTGATGACAATGAGTTGGTGTTGACAAAAAGGAGGCCAAAAAATAAAAAGATGCAACCCCAGGCCCTGCAACTCCTCACAACAAAATGGCTGCCCACATCCTCTGCGACAAAATGGCTGCCCGCAACATGGTGTTGGGGTGAGGGGCTGGGTGGTATGGACTGGCTGAGGGATGCCACAATGCAGCTGCTGGGCTGCCAGCAAGGAGCTGTGGGGAGGCAATGGGTGCACCCAGAGGAGCTGCACCGGCACAGGTGTCAGCAGGACACCATGAAGTGCAAGGCCCTGTGCTGAGCACAAAATGGTGGTCACTGCGTCGGAGCGAGGAGGAGGTCCAGGGCCACGGCAGCCCCTGAACTTGGAGATGGCTCAGGTAGGGTGAAGCATGTCTTTGTCTTGACAAGGTTTTTACGGCTTACGAGATTTTTTATATATTTTTTTTAATGACATCTTGGGTTGGAGAGCAGCTGTGCAAGCTCGTGGTTCACATGCTGAATCCGTGAAGTATCGTTTTTGGGGGTTTTATGGTACGGTGGTGGTGGCATAGGCTGCTGTGACCTGATGGGTGAAAGAGCAGAAATAGGGCTTGCTTGATTGGGGAATGCTAGTACGTCGTGGTAATGGAAGAAAAATTTTGATTTTGTAATGAATTAGATCTGTTGGAATAGTTTTTCTTTCTGTTCTGACTGAATAATGAGAATAAATCAACATTACTTGTAGGGAATGGTACTTTCTGGGTGATTGTAGGTAACTTATTGGAAAATCAAAGATATAATTATTCTTATAGAATGTCTCAAATCTCTTATGGAGTTTACTTTGAAATTTTTTATTCACAAAATACATTTTTTGCCTACCAACATCTTTAGCCACTTTTACACATTTTATAGGTGTTATTCCATTATTATCAACAAAATATAGCTGATGAATCTCTTCAAACAATTTTTATTTACTCCATATAAAAATATATACAAAAATAGCAATTTCAGATAACTTATGCTGGAATAGAGTCATGTTTTAATGATATTTATTATAATTAGAATGTCAGGATTCTAACAAATGTTCTGGAATGTTCCCTCCCTTCCCTTCAAAGTATTGCCATTGATGGTGTCTATGCTGCTAACATGGGGGTGCAGGCAGTGTGCAATAGGATTCAAGTCACACTTGCCATAATTATACATTTGTTTTGTGATCTGCTTCCTTGTTTGTGTAGAGTCACAAGTAAATAATCAAATATATCATGAAGGTATACCAATTGCAAGGTATTTGAACACAGGTTTGGAAAATTATTAGTTCAAAGCTTACACTGGGTATTGTTTTATTATAAAAGGTTCAGGATGTTCAGGCTGCATCAAATGCCAACTCTTATGTTTGTATTTATGTTTTTTTTAACATTGTATTTATGATTCAGATGTAAATATCACATAAAAACTCTCTGTATCAAAGTGCCTTTCCGTTGTCCCAATTGAAACTAAACACTTATATAATGTTAGAGATCTCAGATCTAAACATGAACTTCTGTGTTTTTCAAGTAAGTTAGAATTTATGATGGAAAACTCTAAACCATGATGGTCCTCTAAAGGTTTCCTGCATCTATAAACCTTCCTAACTTACTTGCAGACAACAGTAGATGTTATATAATCTTCAAGTAGTAACTACGCAAATTTTTTCTATTTGCACAATTTTCCTGGAAGGTTAGTTTTTCTCTTTGGTTTGTAACCCAGCAAACTTTAAAACACATTGCACATAGTTTGTAAGAGGTAAAATGTAGTATCAACACTGTAGCCTTAAGTAGATGGAATAAGTCTAGCTTGCAACATCTAAAACATTAAAAAGAAATCCTTTTGTAAGACACTAACTACTTCTTCGTTCAAAATAATCAAGATGTATATGCTTGAAAGCAACTTGTATATAGTGTTTAACATGATATTACTTTGATTAATTGGTTATAGTGGAAAATATCTGTGATAGCAGTTCAGCAGCTTCTCACCAAGAAGTTTACACAGCATGAGAAGATGTAGTTCATGAATCATATTTGACTTCGCTGCCCATTCACGAGTCAAATACAACTGCAGAGCTTTTCAAGGTTTTTAGTTTGAAGGCTGCAGGAGACTGGAGCAAAAGGCTAAGATTGCTACTGTTATGTTGTCTGTAACTTCGGAATTACAGTGTAAATGTGTGTGAGTGAAAATTCAATAGTATCTGGTCAGGCAGTAGCTAGTCTATGGATCAAAGTTTTGGGTGTATATTTTTTTCCCCTTCTACATGCTCTGTCTGGGCTGAGGTGTTCTTTCTTGGGCCTTGCAAACCAGCGCTTTTCATGAATACAAAGTTTACGTACACCTATATTGTATCCGAGGTATAGTGTGCCATGAATGTAAAGAAAACAAGGTTTGGAGGAAGAGGTACTATCCTTGGTTAGAGTAGTTTGTGTAGTATAAAAGGTGGAAAACTTTTCTGGCATATGGCTCTTTCTTCACATGCCCCAATAATACTCCTCTGTTTTCCAACTATTGTAGTTAGTTTTACAGAAGGTATTTTTCCCTACCTAAAATCCTCATCTTGTTAAGGTGAAGACACAGCATTTGAAGCATGTTATTAAAAGGTGAGTTCAGCTCACTGAAACCAACAGAGATGTGTATTTTAACAGGTAGAAATATCTGGAGTTAAAGATCCAGGAAGATTAATTAATGATTTCTAGAAAGTGCACTAAATCCCCCAGTTGTTAGTTTATTCTTTTGAAGGACTCTTAGAGACTTCCCCTGGAATTATTGGCAGACTTAAAGTCATCTGAAAATAAGAATGGCATAGTACAGGTAAACTTTGGCCAAATAAATTAGCTATCATGTTTTATTTTGTATTCATTGTGTTCATTCTAAAACATGTCACTAATATTTAAACAAAACTGTTTTTTTCCTTACTTTAGCAAAGTCAAAATATCAGCAAGGAAGGAATGTTTCATGCCTGGAGGAAGACACATTGTGAAGGAGTATTGCTGTGAGCAGGTAAAATAATGTTTTAATACTTACATTAAATTAAAATGAATAGCTAACATCATAGCTATCCAGCCAAGCTACAGTTGAGAGCAATGCATGTTAGCACTGTGTGGAATTAAATATCAACAAGTAATGATCAACTTATATATTTTCTAATTGGAGTGCTCATAGGGATTTTGTTAACTGATGTAAATTTGTTTTAATTAGAGTTAATGAAGGATACTTGGGAGGTAACAAACAGTATGTTAACATAAAAGCCTTTTGTCTCTTTTAGAACATAATTTATTTTGCACTGTAGTTACACCCTGAGGATGCCTGTAGATACCTAGATGTGCAATTCGTTAAATTTATTCTTGGTGTAATTTCTTCAATGCATTCTGTGTATACTCTGCCTGCTACTGGTTGCCATTATTAAAAGAGTAGTATACAGCAGAGAAGGAGGCTTATGTTTGGCTCTTCCTCCTCCTCTTCCTTTCCTTCCAATTTAATTAAGACCTTTTTTTTTTTTTTTTTTTTTTTGCTGTCTTACAGGCCTGCTGCATAATGTTCTTTTTCCTTTTGACTTCTAAATTGATTAGATTTAAGGAACGTTTTAAAACTTAAAATATTTGAGCAACAAAAGAGCAGAAGCGAAGGCATGATCACAATTTACCGTTAGCTCTGATCTTCTAAGAAAGTGTGACTTTACTCTTCTGTTGTGATATAGCACCTTAAGTTTTTATATCAAGGTCTGCTATTATACAAGTAGCAGAAGGTAGAATATCAACATCACATTAGTGGAGAGAGTTTCTTGGAAGTCTCCTTCCTGCTCTGCAATAATAAACCAGAACGAAACTTAGTCCGTATTTGTCAAGGACAAACAATGCCAAAGTGATCTAATTTCCATTGTTAGTGTGGCTTGGTGTATATGTGAACAGCAGGGAATGCAATTTAAAATTTAGTAAGGCTTCTGTACTGCTCTGCTATGCAGCTGCCATAAACAATTCCAGGAAATATGACCTAAATTAAATCAGAGTTGTAGAAACAGCTGAAGCAATCTACTAAGCAGTAGTCATGTTATCAAAGTGAGAGGGCATAGATTGGGATCTGACAGGAGTTTATGCTGGTGTTGCTTTTGCTCAGTATCTTCGTGAATGAGTTGGATGTCTCAAGAGGGTGTCCTCTTACAAAGTGTGTGGCTAACACCAAGATTCAGAAGCATCTTGGTGAGTTGGGTTATTCAAAACCACCAGGGTGAGTTTCAAGAGAGAAGCACCTTTCTGCTTACCCCTAATACTACTGAATTTTATTTTGTTCTAGTGATGACTATACTGTATTCTGATGCTGAAATTAAATACCCCAAGATCTTGTATAACTGCTCCAAACTGTTTACCTCAGTATGTTGGTTTGAAGTTTAACATGCACTAATACACCCATCAAGGCAGAACAACTTCTGCCACATTAGGCAAGAACCCAAAATACATGCAGAAACACTTATGTTAAGCACTTCCTTTTCCCAAGCCATTCACTTTATCTATATTTTCAATACTGTGAAAATTTGTTGTTCTTTTGTGCTTGTTGAAAAACAGAGAGCACGGTAAGTCTAATAGGGTAGAGTGAGAAATTGTCCTGAGGTTTGGTACTCTGTGCTAGCAGAAAGCACATTGTTACGTTTTTGTGCTTTCCAAATGCTTTTGTGGACTTTTTGTAAACTGCATTTCAAAGATTGAGGGAGAATCCCTGTGAGATTGCATTTCCCATTGCAGGGCATTCCTGTTGCAGTTGTGCCATCTGCTTCTGTAGAAAATCAGGAAAGCAATTAAAATCTGCTTGATTTTCTCCCCCAGGAGTAGACTGGGAACTAGAAGAACCATAAGGGTGGCTTCTGCCAGTCTTTATTTCTCAACTCCATAGGACATTATGGAAGTCTAGTGGCTTAACAGTACTCAGTAAAGGCTCAGTAAAGATAGTATTTTACTTCTATCATGGATGAGAAACCAAGAAACAACTTCATTTTTTTTTAACTCCTTTAACTTGTGTTTTGTGCAAACTCAGCTTAAAACAAACCACAGTTTCCCTTGTGGCTTTCCAGCTTCAATTCCTTTTTTCTTTCTTGTTTTAGATAAACAACTTGATATTATTTTAAGTTTTTCTTCTGGGCAGTGTTCTAATTATCATGGGACAGTAGGCTTCCTCTGGCTATTGGGACAAAGGAGATTGGAGCCAGAATACTCTTTAAAGCAAACCAGACTGCTGTGCTTTTCATAAATTTTGTCCAGTATCTTGCTGTGTCATAGCACTCTAGATCATTTTTTATTCATAATATTGCAACATATACTCAGAACAAGACTGTGCTTTGCCACAGTAAAATTCCTTTCATGAAACATCAGCTGCAAAGAATCAGAGAAACCTAGAAGGTGATACACTGGCAGTAGTTTGTTACTTTGTGTAGTGATGGCCTAATGTTTGCTTTGTTCTGTAATTGGTGTATTAGAAAAGCAGAAATACAGAATATGTTGTTATTCTAGTAGAAACAGTACTAAAAAGACCCTCCCTCAGCCTTTTGTAGTTGGAGGATAGAAAAGTAAGCAAGGTGCACATCTTCTGGTGGGAGTCTAGAAGAAAAGGATTGATTTCAGTCTTTGGAGCTGAACATAGCTCATGTGAACTAAAAGCATGGATGTTCCTTTTGGGACGCCCCTTGTCATGTAGAAAATGAAGAACGTGCAATAACATTTTAAAAACATTCATTATTTTATTTATTATTTTACAATACTTTTGCTGCTAATCATGATGTGGAAAGTAATGTTCAGTCACATTAAACAGCATCTTACACCAACCTTCAGCAGACACCAATAGTAATCTGCTGGTCAAAGCGAGACTGGCATATTTTTCCAACACTAGAGCTGAAACCCTGATTGCCAGCTTAGAGCCCTCTCTGTTTACAAATGTAGCATCGAGTTACAAAATGGTAACACAGAGGAGAGTCTTTCAACAGAAAAAATAATGTATCCGAGAATGAAAAGATAAATAATGATTAGTCTATATATTTAATATTTGCTTTGTATTTTTTATATATATAAGCACAGGTTTGAATTAAAAAGCCATTAACTATAGAACGGAAAAGCTAATATCCAGATGTGAAAAGGAAATATTCCTTTCCCCTCCTTTCCCTGCCATTCATTAATCAAGGTAGTGTTTACGAAGTAGGATAACCACAAGTGAGGTGCTGATCTGTCCCTAGGGAAGACCAAGACCTCACAGCTTTTGCCCTGATGATAGTCAGCAGTCAATGTATTTATTCGAAGTGCACATGTCAGTCAGCCAGGGCTATCTCAGTCTCCCTGTCTTCAGTCAGGTTTTAATCAAGAAAATGCTGTACACGTTTGAGCTGTTCAAAATGTGTTTGCCAGCACTATTGGACAAGCAGATGTGTAGTGGAACACCCACAGCTAGCAGTTCCGCTGTGAGGGAGCTGAGAGCATCACACAATACTCCAGAGAGCTCCAAGACACCACTATTTTAAAATCAAACCATATGCTCTTGAGGAGGCCTTCCTCTTGCTCTGTTGCTGAACAAAGCCCTCATTCAGCTGTTTTGGCAACTTCAGAGTTAAAGCCAAGTACAGCCACCACCTCTACCCTTTCTGCAAGGAAGATGTCATTGCATATAAACAATATAGGAGCAAAACAAACCTCTTCAGACAAAGCTCAATAACAACTAAGCTTTTGTCATATCAAAAAGGTAGGGTCTCTTACTTGCCATGCCAAAGCAGAAATACGCTCGTATGAAAAGTAATAATTTCTTGAATTACTTACCTGTTATAAGTGAGTCGCATTCAGCACTGCTATTTTAGTTTAGTTTATAAGTTAAGTAGATACATGTTCTAAACAGTAAGAGAAGCAATGGGAAATACCTCATGGGAGTTGAGTACAGCTGTATTATTAAAAAAAAAAAAAAAAAAGTATTTCATCTGTTTTATGTGCCAGGATCTTGAGACATTTTCTAAGACCTCTTTGTAAACAAACCAGTACTTAATTTTCTTCCAAAGGGCTTTTCCTTACTACAATTTTATTTTCCCCCCTGTGTCTTTGGAAAGCACTAATAAAACATAGCATACAGGCTGTGTTTTAGTTGTGTTAATTACAGTTTTATTATTTAGCATAATGATGTTAAAACAGTGGAAGTGTAGGGGAATGAATTAGATGCAGTCTCTGGTTCGCGTTCCAACTTTCTGAAACTGGTGTGGACTCAACGTTTTTCAGGCTCCAGAGGAATTACTTGCATTAGCCTTGGTATAAATAGATTAACCTGCAAGATAGCTTACTGAGAGCTCTGACTATCTGAGACCAAATAATGAATGGCCTTGTAAATTCAATACATACATGATTACATCTGTCTCGGACCCTGGAACATGCTTCTGTGGACGAATGGATTTTGGAGGACTGTGATAACTATTTCAGGAAAACCTCTTCAAACTGGGAAAATGACATGCTTAAGTTCTTCTTTTTGTCTTTAAGAAGCTTGTTTCCATTAATATCTATTTAGACTATATTGATTTCTCTGTGTACAGAAACTTCCCAAACACATGAGTCTTGCCGTTTCTCTCACTTTAAAATTCAGATGTTGCTTATGCAGTTCTTCATTGGGATGCCTTAAATTGCTCTTACATATATGTATATATACAAATATATATACATGTATACATATATATGTAACTACTACATATTCTACCATATGTTAAGAGATTTTTTTGATTATTTCAAATTAAAACCTTAAGGAAAAAAGCATGAGATGGATATTATTTTGGATTCTAATATAAACAGCTATTTATTTATTTATTAAGCCCTTCTGAAACAAAATAGATTAATTACTTGCAAGTAGAAATGGGTGTGGTATATTAGCGTTAATGAGCTAGAAGACCAGTTAGAGTCAGGTCCTGAAATCAGCTCTTTCCTGTCTTGCAATGCTGCCTGGCTGTTCTATTAAAATGCTAGGAATTCTGTGCCTAAATTTACACTGCCAGTTCTTTGGAAACAAAGAATTACTTAATTTAGGCCTCCTAGGGGAAGAAAATAGGTAGGCATTTTGAGTGTTGCAAAATTAACTTAAAATTTCCCATAGAAGAGTGGGTGAATTGCTATTTTCTGAGTGTACAAAGTCACTTAAAATGAAAAGTGACTGCAAGCTTTTCTCTTGTTCAGCCCTGATAAAAAAAAAAAAAAAAAATCTTCATTCAAGAGTCTGAATGGAACAGTATCTTTACTTAAATCCAGAGTAAATTTTGTAAAAATGTGTTTGACTATCTGTGTCACCATTATAGAGGTCTAGTAGGTACACAAGCGGATATGGTGTAAAGGTCAGCTTGGCTTTAGATGAGAACTCTGTTCCTACAGAAAGAGTACAGTCCACATGTTCTGTGTAGTGTTCCGTATAGAGGATCTCATCTGGATAATGGTTTAGGATGAGCTTTATTTTAATAGGACATAGATTTGTAGAATGTCTGAACTTTAGATGTATTTAGGTAATGTAAATCTTTTCAATGTAGCAGGTGAGGTTCAACTTCTTCACTGGAGAACAAGCTTAGGAGCAGAAAGATTACAGATAAATTCGGAGTGGTGAGTGAGACAGTTCAAAGCTACTGTCAAGAGTACTTACAGACGAAATGGTTTTGTCAAAAATCGTGAATACAAATTCTGCTGCTCCTGCTTGCATTATGTTCAGCACTTCTCTTACTGTTTTCAAGAGTTCATCTCACCTTCAATTAATGGAAGAATATTCTCCTGTTTATTCTCATGAGGATATGTATTCATCAGGTGAGAATTAAGGTAACAGCAAGATACAGTACTTATGAAAGGATAAGGCTCAAACATTTTATTACTTTAGAACCAAAACCTCATTTCTTGCAAGAAACTTCACATAAAAAACAACACTGCTAGTAAATGAGCTTTTACAAAGGCCAGAAGTAAGCCCCAAATCATAGCAGTCCTCTCTAGTCTATGTTATTCTGTAGGCCATCTGGTCTTGCCCCCTGCTCAAAGCAGGGTCAGCTACAGAGGTAAATTAGGTTGCTTGATGCTGCATCTTGTTCAGTTTTGACCGTCTCCAAGAACAGAAATTTCATAGCCTTTCTGAGTAACCAACCTGTTCAATACAAGCTGCTGGCTTCCTATTACGCTAGTGAAACTTCTAGCAGCCTGGAAAACAGGCTTATCTTTTTCTCTCTGGGAATTTCCTTCCAGTTTTATCTGCAGAAGATAATACAAAAAACTCTTACGCTCCAGTCAGGATGCAGTGAATAAAGTGCCTGTAGTTCCAGCCTGTCCTGACTGAAAAAAATGCATTTAGCCAGGGAGATGTGGAAGCAGCAGGTTTAAGAGAGGCTATGGTACAGTTAGAAGAAAGGATGTACAAAATGCCAAAAAAAAAAATCTCCTGAGACACCTGATGACTTACTTAAAAGTAGTTGCCATTCTTTCCATCAGTGCAGGAATTCACCTGAATGCTCGCTGTTATGAAATTGTCCCTCTGCCTGATGATGCTTCAGATTCCATGAGAAATCCAAACAGAAAGGCCTGGTGCAGCTCCTGGTCTAAGTAAGTTTTCAAAGACTTTCTTCACTTATTACTGTTGGCAGTAACTCTCATCAGCCCTGTTCTGTGGTAGTGTGTATCTGTCTTAGTAGTCTTCACAGGTACCCCCTGCTCCGTTTCTTTTAACAATCTTCCACAAGTTGCGTAGGTTTTGCCTTTTTGTAAGTTAAGTGCAAGTTGTAGTAAAATTCTGGCTTTATTGTTCTTGTGGGGATGCCATCTCCCTCTCTGAGGAAAGCTCTTCAACACTGTTTTGAAGAGATTGTTTCCAGGCCACAGGAACAAGATTATAGCTGCTGGTCCTCTTCACCTACATTGTGAAACAAATCTAAAAATACTGGTCTCTACTTTGTAGCCTTTGGGGCAAATGGTAACCAACTGCATGGAAGTACCGTATCTCCCTTTGCACTTGATATATTGACAGTGCAATATTATCTGTGATAATTGTACACTACCACAAAAGTAGGGTTAGGCCTAGTTACAAAATACACGTGGAATTTAGATCACATTTTATGCATAACCAAGAACTGCAATTGAATGCTTTGACTGGCAATGAACCCCAGAAACCTGAGATTTAGTGGTTCAGATTGGCAATGAACTGTGTATTTCAGAAGAATGCTCTAGTGTGTGGAACTACGTCTCGGTCACTTCTCCAAACCATCCCCCAGAGTCAGTATGTGGCTGTGCTTGAGCGTAACGTATCTGTATCTTCTACTAGCAAAATGATGACAGCAACAGATAGGAGGGGTGAAAAATAAAATGCTAACCTCCAGAACACATAAAAAAGCCACGTTTCTTGTACTCCCACTTGAAAAGCAACACTTCAAAGAATGAGCCATGAACAGTTAGTTACAAAATAGACTGTGACCGTATCAGCGTCTACCCAGAAATCTCCTACACTCCTGGCATAGATTATCAGCAAAATATGGAGTTTACAGGGCAGCCTGCTGTGCCAACACAATCATTGACAAACTAATTTGAACAAATTATCTTCATGTATCCTCTCTGTAAGACGCCAGAAAAAATAGCTGGGAAACAATTGTTTAAAGAAATTGTATTGAAACAGAGAACAGTTTCTCCCGTGATCACAGCTGATGATGGCTCTAACTTAAAAAAAAATACAGGAAGAAAATAAAACTAGAATTAGATTTTACTACTGACTTTTTGAACAGAAGCAGCAAAATGTGATAGGAAGGAGTAGTATAGAGAAGCTGACTAGCCTGATGTGCTAACAATATTTTGATTTCTTCCAGCATTTATTTCCACCTGCGCTAAGGAGCTTTACATTTTGTCTCACGAATTTAAATTGAACAGGCTGTAGCATTATAAAATATTTTTAATCTTTTTGCTAACTTATAATTAGCTTATAGTTTATAGAAAGATAGGGGCTGCACTCAAAAATCAGTGTTTATGAGGAAACAGTTGAAATGATAATGTGTACTTTATTTATTACAAGTTTAAACTAGATTTTAGTTAAATATTTGGATGAGCAAAACTAAAATGTGAGACTAAGAAACTTTCTTTCAAAGGGACATTACCAACTATCTTTCCATAATCTCGTAATAACAAAGATATACTTAAACTAATGATGTGATCCATAGTTTTACAGGTTAGATGTGAAAATACGCAACTCCATCTCATTTCACCAATCAGCACTTCTCCCATTTGTCTAGCCTCACTTTTCTTATCAAGATCTATCAATAGGTAAGCTAAGACTAAGCTACATGAAAAGATACTTTTGTATCCTTCATTTAAGCTTTTTCAGGCTTGCACTGAAAAGGTTTGAAGAAATTTCCCATCTCCTGTAACTAATGATGTAAAGACGACATGACAGCCACGTCATCAACCAAGCAGTTTAGCAGTCATCTCTATCAACACTACATTCATTCTCTCCACAAAAAAAAACAAACACAGACATATCACAGCATCCCCCAAGCTTTTACTACCTCTGACAGCTAAAGCAGACAAACCCATTCCAAAAAAAATTGTTTATAATACATTTCAAAATTGTTCATGTATTGAGAAGTTTTGCAAGTTCCACACTTGTGAACACAACAGAAAAGATCCGATCCAAGTAAGTTTTAAGCATATTTTATTAACTTCAAGCAATTGCCACTTCCCAGCATTCTCCACGCAGCGTTACAATCTGACACACACTGTAGAAGATTGCTCTATCCCCAGTAGTCTCACAAACTGGTCTGCCTTCTTTATACGGGTCATTATACATATAAAGGTTCTTCAGAGGTTTAATGCCACTTACCCTATGTATGGAGATAAAGTATTATTAAAGATATTTTACAGAATATTACATTCTAGCTATCAAAGGCTCTTAAACAGATTTTAACTTCTTACTTAAAGCAGTATATACCATAGTAATAAAAACACAATCTAACTGCATATTTAATTTGTTGCAGCACAAAAGAAAAAAAGACAGGGCATTTCATCTCCTGAGGAAGCTGAGTTAAATCAATTTGAGTTAAATCCAAAGAAGTAGTATTTTGTTTTTCTCTAGATGTGTGGTAAACTAAACATATTAAAATAGGTGAAGTCCCTTGTCGCCATGAGGGCAAAGTAAGTTGTTAGCACAGTAGATTTAACCAGACTTTCAGTAGGTAGGACCTCAGGTAAAGATACAAATTCTATCTTCACACATAGGAGGAAAAGATAAACTATCCTCCCTTCTTAGATCAGCTGAAGAATAGCGTAACAAGAAAGCCTTGTTGTTCTGTTTGTACAAAGCTGCAGCCACAGGAATTCAGTTGACTGCTGTGGCCACCAGCAGCTTTTCTGCTGTCCTCAAAGACCAGAGGCTACAAGGACAGGTGTTGCCTAAAACTGCAGAGGTTCCTTAACCTTGTCAGGAAGTTTTTGATTCTAAAGGCTTTGAAGTTAGATTTCAGGTCTTCTGCTGTTGTCAACATAAATGCCTGAAACTGATACTGGATGAAGGACTGAAATCCACTTGTTTTGAATAATGCCTGTCAGCTAATCTCTGCATCAACAATATAGTTTGACAGAGTTAATGAACCTGCTGATGCTAAAGAAAAAAACACATCACCTGCTCAGCTATTTGCTAGCTACAAGCAAATGGCAGGCTTTCCTAAATGACAGGTTTTGTAGCCATCGTTCTATCATTTTAAGAAATTTGCATTAAACAGTCATGCTTATTTACCTACATTTAATCACAATTACAAATCTCTTCAACCAGAAACAAAACAAGCACAGTAGGCATACAGTAGGTGTGCTTCAGGAATTATCAATACCGCAGCAGCGTTAATCGATTCTAATCGGAATGCTGGAAACCAAAAGATTAGGACAGAACTATATGAAGAGTATTTTTCATATCTTTTATAGGACAGAAACCTTTGTTCATGTCTTCTGGTAGTCATCATCTTCTTTTGAGCTGCACCTACAACACAAAGAACAAGTGAACGAGCAACTTTATGCTTCTCTAGAGTAGCTTAAAACAGTTCTGTAGGCATTAAGGTGCATCTTTCCTACTGCTTTTTGTATCACCAACTCATTTGCTTTATATTCCTAATTTAAGAATAAATTACAAAGCAACAGAAAAAATAAGCTTTTACTACCTGTGTAAAACTGCCCTCAGAAGTGCTGCCTATGTCGTGGAAGTGCAAGTTACTTTCTGCATTTAACTAGCAAGCAACTAGTACTTCATTAAGTGTGAAAGCTGAATTTATTTCTGGTACATAATGAGATACCTTAATAGGTGGAAATAAAGTCTGATTATTTTTTATAAAAAATTCTACAGTAAAAAATTGAGAAGAGACAGGTTGAAGGTTCAAAATAGGCATACAAAACCACCCATCTCCTGCCTGCTTTTGTAGTTAGTTCATTACATCTCCTTGGTGGGGTATTCCCCACCAGCAAAATGACTGCTTTGCCTCATTTCCCATTCCTGCGTGCACTAAGAGTGCATGATTTTTGTCAATGTATACCTAGATGGATAAAAAAAACTTTCTTAATTCAAAGAATTATAATAAAATATGTGAAACCAGTGGGTTTATCACACCTTTTCAGAATATATTAATAAAAACGTAAAGAGGAACCTCTTAATTTTGTAAAAGAGAACATTAAAACAGCAGTAAGGACCTGAAAAGTTTGATTCTGTTTTCCTCCTGTTGTATAACCAACTCAAATGTTTCAAGCTGTTTTTAACTTGTTGCTAAATGTTTATCTACACATGCTGTCAGAAATAACCTTGTTAGGAAGGTGAAGTTGGTGTCTCAGCAAATCAGACCCCATGGAGTAGGCGTTGAGTGGCCTGTGACTCGCTTTCCTTTTTCTCTTTCAGCACCATCAAAAGGAAAAGTGAGAAAAACAGCACAAACATTAGTTAAAGCCTGAATTTAATCCCACGTCCTACAGGAATAATTTCATTACAATGAAAGCAGACAGACAGTATCTGTAGAGTTTTTTGCTTTCTTTTGTTTTTTAAGCAGTGATAATTATATATCTAATTAATATAGCCTATAGCTCTTCCAAAGATCATAGTTTTTAATAGTCCCTTTAATTAAATGATTAATAGAAAATGCAGGGGTGGTTCTTACAAATTACCTGATTTACCATCACTGAAGACAGATTCTTTTAAAAATGGCTACAAATGCCTTGTTCACAAAAGACTTTATTATCTAATGATGCATACTGAAAACATACAGAAATCTGCATGGTCCACTTTACATGCAGCAGAACAATCTTCACTTTACAATAAGTAAGTGTCAACTGTTTTATGCAAGAGACAACACTTTAAAGTCACATTTCTTAAAGAAAAGCTTCATTTACAAAAGAAATAAAAGGTAAAGAAGCAATTACCGCTTTTAAAAAGCAGCTGCTTTGTTCAAGAGTGGAAGGTTTATGCCTGTATTGAAAGACAACATGATCACAAATAATGAAAACAATGAACAAATGAAACACTTTTAGCATAAAGCAGTACACTTTCAAAATGACATACAAATAGTTAAAAAGTTTCATTATGTTGTCTATCTATCCTTTAGATATAAGGTCTTTTGAATGAGATCCCAACGTATGTAATTACTAAATGAAAACTCTTCTGTAAGTATTGGCTCTATGTCATAGTGAACTGTATTTAACAAAATGTATACAAAGTCTATAGCAAGTTGATTAAAAAAATTAAAGTAATAAGAAACAGTACACTGAAGGCGCTCTATCCATCAAGTGCGCACTCTCAAAATTTTAAATGTGATGAACAGAACGGAAGTTGTAACTATGCCACGGTTGCAATGCCAGAAAATAAAACAAGATCATTTCTCAAACATGCAGGGAATTCTGCCACAATGCTATTGTCTCTCATTTGTCAGTTGTTCCAGTAAAATAACAGCTTAAACACCGGTGATGTTGATGGGTTAGCTTACCTTCAGTGTACTGAAAGTTGTACACAACCTGCTTTAAAAGAGGAGACCATCCCTGCGGGCAGGCTCAAGAAGGAACAGACCCCCTTCGGCACTGACTACACCAAGGGCATGCTGCTGTGGCCTGCACACACACACCTAGGAAAACGTGAATATAAACAGCATTTATGCTGGCCATTTTTTAAAGACAAAAATGAAGCCAAGTCTGCTAAAAACAAATCAACCACCCAGTATTACTGCTTTTTTTTTTTTTAAACAGATGCTTTTTTCTTTTTTATAATATATACGAACTGCAACCATATACATTAGCATTGTACTTCTGTGCAGTCTTGGCAATTAAAACAGTTCTACAGTGAAAATTCTCACATAAGACACAAAAACAGAATTACTCTAACATTTCTAAAAGAAATATCAGCCTTGATGTTAATTCAAATGCATCTTTTCTTCCTCAACTTTGCAGGGGAAATATTTATGTTTATATACATTAATAACTGTTGTGAAATTTCTTCAGTCTTTGTATCTTAATTACTCAAACCCTTTGAACTTCTTCATCTGGCTTAAATTTTTTCCTGGATGAAGGCGTGCTGCAGAGCCTGGTTGATGCTAATCCGTTTAGCTGGATCTAACATTAGGATCTGGTCCAACAAGTCCTTGAGCTGGTGTACTTTTTTACGCTGGTCTTCAGGGAGTCGCTGGCACCCAATCAAGTCTGCTAACAGGTCCTTGGTTGGATTAATGGTGCTCATTACAGTAACTTTCTCCTACAAACACAAAAGTGGCAACCTTGTAGAAAAGACGTAACACACACAAACCCCATACCTTGTATACAACTTCACCCTGCAAAAACAGTAGCTGCTTATCTTATCTCTCATCAGCAATACCCTTCATCATCATCACATGGCATCCTAAGTATTCAGGGTTGGCAAAGGAAAAGTGGAAGTAAAGCCACTGGGGTAGGCCAGACTGCAGCTTTTGCCAGCAGCAGGTACATACCAGAACCTAATATCCCTGTTGACAGAGAACGTAAAAATTCCCCTTGGGAAGGAAGTGTCCCCTATCCGACCACTAATTCTGCCGTTCTTAATAAATACAGCGTGTTAAAATCATAGGAGGCCACTGCTACTATCTGTGCAACACAGTCACATTACACTGAAGTCTGACACCCTTCTCCGAAATGAAGGCAGAATTTCTTTTATTTAGTAATTAAAGCTTAGGTTATGCGGAGACAGCCTTTCTACCTACGAAGATTAAACTCTCATTTCACAGAATCACATAAAAATCGAGGTTGGAAGGGACCTCTGGAGGTCACCTGGTCCAACCCTGCTGCTCAAGCAGGGCCATCTGTAGCAGGTTGCCCAGGACCACATCCAGACAGCTTTTGAGGATCTCCAAGGAAACTCCATAAACTCTTGGGGCAACCTGTGCCAGTGCTCCATCACCTGCACAGCAAAGAAGTGCTTCCTGATGTTCAGACAGAACCTCTGGTGTTCCAGTTCGTGCCCATTGCCTCCTGTCCTGGCACTGGGGACCACTGAACAGAGCCTGGCTCCATCTCCATTGCACCCTCTCTTCAGGTGTTTAGATGCATTGATAGGATTCCATGCCACACCCCTGAGCCTCCTCTTCTCCAGGCTCAGTAATTCCAGTTCTCGTGGCCTTTCCTCACCAGAGAGTTGCTCCAGCCCTTTGATCATCTTTGTGTCCCTACGCTAAACATTTTCTAGCATGTCCAGGTCTCTCTTGTACTGGGGGTCCCAGGACTGGACACAGTACTTCAGGCACAGCCTCACCAATGCTGAGAAGAGCTAAAGGACCACTCACCTCTCTTGACCTGCTGGTGATACTTTGCCTAATGCAGCCGAGGGTACTGTTAGCCTTCTTACTGCCAAGGGCACATTGCTGACACGTTCAGCTTAGCATCCAGCAGGACTCCTAATCCATTTCTACAGACCTGCTTTCCAACTGGGTGGCCTCCAGCATGTACTGGTGCCTGGAGTTGTTCCTCTCCAGGTGCAGGACTTTGCTGAGCCTCATGAGGTTCTTGCCAGCCCATCTCTCCAGCCTGCTGAGGTCCCTCTGGGTGGCTGCGTGGCCCTCTGGGGTATCAGCCACTCCCTGTGGTTTTGTGCCATCTGTAAATTTGCTGAGGGTACACTCTACCTCATTATCCAGACCATTAATGAAGAAGCTGAACAGGACTGGACCCAGTACTGACCCACTGGGAGTATTCTGCTCCATCTCGACCTCCAAATGTTTCTCTTAAAACATGTTACTGAATCACAGGAAACTTTTTATTCTACCAGTTTAGAAGCTTCTATTCTACCAGTTTATAATTATGTAACTTGTATGCACTGCTGTGACAGGACATTCTGATAGTTTACAAAACATGACTTTTAGTTATCGAGGTATGTTTGAGATACTGTAATAGTGGACACATTAAGAACTTACCCTTTCCGTCACTTTATCTACTTCTATATACATAAAGTTGAGATTTTGATCAAAGTGCTGATCTTTGAACACACCTTTTCGAATCATCTGAAAAATTAGTGAAAAGCAAGAGCTTTAGGTAAGGTATCTATGCGGTATCAAATCCATAATTAGCATCAACACCTACCAACTGATTGCAACATGAGTAATTTAGCATTTCTGAAATATACAGCAAAAGGACAGTGAGAAATAACTAGACTGAATAAAAAACACAGTTCAAGCCACTTGCAAAAGGAGAGAGCATCTTCCATTGACTTACGTATCTTTTTCAGGTCAGTGCTTAGAAGTTTTCTGCTTTCACTTTATACTTAGTCTATGAAAAAGAAGCTGTATACTTTCACTTCTTAAGATTTTAAATCAATATAAATTATACAGTCATAGGATGTCTGATATTTACTTGCTGTTAAGAGAAGATGTATATGATAAGAAGCAGAATTCAGGCAGGAAATAGAAATTATGTTCTGCTGTTCATAACAGCAGTTTTAGATATTAATTAAGAGTCATACACTTATTTTCCGTACCTTGTTTGGCATCTTTCCTTTGAGATCCATGGCTAGTTTCAACATGTGGTTATTGGTTTTGCCAGGAAAGAGGATTTTTCCTGTATAAAGTTCATACAATGTGCAGCCTACAGACCACATATCTATACCATAGTCATAGATTTTTCCTATAACTGAAACAGAACAATGTAAGTTAATTCCATAAAAGCAGCTTTAAGGACATAATAGCAGACAGATGAAAGAAATATCTGGTTTGGAAACAATATAGGTTCTTATTCCTAAGAGGAGAAGCACCATAATTATCATAAATGCAGGATGCAAGCCTTTTCGTTATGCTTCCCAGTTTTAGAAAGACAGGCTTTTACCTTACACCCAAACTAATCACAATACCTTAAGTCAGTCAAAAACCGCTAAGTCCGAACAGTACCTCTGAATTAAAACAGAACTACAACAAATCAGAATGACTTCTCCCTGTCCTCACTGAGCTGACCACCAACACATACGAAGAGTCACATATGCTTTCAAGTCTGAATTTTTTGACAGCCATCATATTTCCAGAGTGGTGTTTTGCTCAGACCAAGCAGGAAGTAAACTCAAGTCAAATTCTCATTTCCTACTACTGGTATATACTACTGCTGCTTAAAATACGTGTAACCAATCCAAATTTACTTACTGATTTCAGGAGCTCGGTAAAATCTACTAACTAGATATGGCGTGATATCGTTATCTGCGACATGTGAAGCTGATCCAAAATCACAAAGCTTTAATATCGTTTTAGACTCATTCACCTGAAAAGTTAAACATTAATACATGTTAGCACTAGTTGTAGACAAAGTTGGCAACAGCACCGTGAAAGTAACAATACATTTAAGTCAGAGATCAGAAAAACATTCAGCCTTTAAATTGCAGTTTCTTCCCGTATTTCAATCTTTCTTCTCTGTATTCTAAGGAAACTATCAAACCTTCTTAAACCAAAAGTGACAGTTAATGTCTTCAGATCCTAAGAAACATGAAAAAGGTCAGTTTCACATATTTTTTCTCTTACCATGTTACTTTTTTTCAAAGTTACTCCATTATTTCTGCATCAATTGTGTGTATTTACACATTACTTAGCAGCTTCCATCTGTACAATGATCAAAAACTAAACAGAAAATATTCCCAATTTTTTTTTGCCTCCTTGTTTTAAGACTTCTTCACAGAGCACACTAGTAGTGACATCTGCTGAGAGAGTCAGAAATAAACTCTCACAGCTTTGGACAATCATGGCATGACACTGAATGGCATGCGAAGGATTACTGAGTGAACATCACTTAAATCAGCAACTCTTTAAGAAATAATGCAAAGAACAATAAAATCCCACATACCATTATCGCAGTACTCTCTAAATAGTTATTAAATAAGGTACATCATTTGCCACAGTGCCCAGACAACTCTCCCACGGTATTAGGGCACCAGCTTCACTTTGCTTCATCTGAACTGGTACAAAAGTTATTTGAAAAGGTAATCCCTCAAGCATCCTCTAAATATTATTCATGTCCCTAGAGAATTAAAGTTAGCATCTTCTGAACAGGCAGACAATATCCTACTAATCAGCCCAGGATGTAAAGGCATGTCAGTCACTAAGGAGGTAAGCGAGCCACTTCTGCAGTGCGACTTGAGACAAGACACGCCACATGAAGGGCAAAAGTTGTTTAAAAACCTGAATGTGCTTAATTGCACCACCCTATCCCTAATGAACGCAACATGCACATTAAGCTGGTTACAAGAGAAACATCTTTCTAAACTCTTTAGTCATTAGTGAGCAAATCACTTGTTATGTATTTATATATATATATATATATATGGATATATATCTCCATTTTTTTCCCAGGTAATTCCATACTGGAGTTTAAATAATAAGAAATAGACTATTTATTTGGGTCACCTTACTTAATCAATCCTTTGTTATTACCTACATGAAAGCAAGTCTTCTGGGTATCAAAAGTTTAGTTTCGAAATGGCAATGCACACAATGGAAATCCCTTTTTCCCCTGACAGAGTCCTAATTAAGCCATAACAAAGGAGTATTAGAACTTCCTAATATAAATATAATTGCAATGAAATGAAAAATAGTACACTTCAGAACAGAATGCAGAAATTTTTAAGATACAGAGAGAACCCCATAGAAATTGAACGTGTAGTACTAGGAAACAATTTTTATACGTAAAACTGTCAAGGCCAGCATGTTATTCGGGTAAGTACTACTATTTTCTGTAATAATGAATAGACTTCTTATTATTAAAACAAATGCAGTCATATTCCTTGCTGCCTAATCATCACATTCAAGTATCTACTCCGTAAAGTCAGCCACTATATTAGTATTTAAATCTGTTAAACATTATTTCACAGCTGGTGATAAAAAGGCTTTCTGGAAATGACTACAAATGCTCAGTAAGGTGTCAGGAGGCCACCAATGACATGCAGTCATCCCATTCTCCACAAAGTATGGAAAAATATCATTGCTGGCCATGGATTTCATTCTAGATAATCCAATTGTAACAGTTCAGACTTCCACCTCTGGTATCCAAGAGCACCATTCATAAAACAGAGTGCAGTTTGCATATCTCATGCTCAACCAGTAAATTTTACTGCAGAGATGGCAAGAACTGACCATTTTAAATAAAATAAAATTCTGTGTTTGTCACGTGGGTGACCAACAAGAAAATTAAAGTCAACACACTTGATTCTTCTGATGTACCTGTTACACTGCTAACCACAATGTTTAATAGGAAAAAAAGAAGAGGACATGAATGACTTTTCCCAATCATCTCATTCACGCGAACAGAAGAATCTACTTCCAAGCTTAACCAAATTATTTCCATTTTGCAGAAAGCAAGAACACTTAACTACTGATGAAAGAAGTCCCAAGATTTTTCCTAAGAAAGGATGCTGTCTTTGGAAGATCTACTTTCTAAGAAGATACAATGGATGCAGGTTAGTTTGAGAAAGATTGCCTGAAAGATGTTATTTAGATGCTGCATTATACTTCTTACTAACTTATTTATACCATGATAGCATTTCATTTCAAAGCATGACAATTTATTTCAAAAGGTTTTCTTAACCTTTTCAGGTGAAGTAAATTTTTACTTAACCCAAATGAACAGAATGGTATTCATTTCACATCTTGATTTTATACTGTCCGTGCAAAATAGGTTTTGATTACGTATTACTTACCAAAATATTATCTGGTTTAATATCTGCATGTAGGATATTGCATCTTTTAAGAAGTTTTAAAGCCAGGAACAACTGTTGGCTGTAGGAACGCACAGCTTTAATATGGAGACCAACATCTTTCCCATACTTTTTCAACACCTCTCGTAAATTCATACTATTGTAAGAAAGAGAAAGAACAGTAAAGAACTTAGCAAGGAAAATATACTTGCCTTCAAAATCTAAGATGAAGAACATGAAGAAACTAGTTAACTTCAGACATTTTTGGGGAAAGTTACATTCAACTTCAGATATATACCTTGGTATTTTCTACAGCAGTAAACTAAGATGCTGAGCAATCAGATCCATCCTGTACTGCATAATTTCTACTTACTAGACTGGACTGACATCACTTCAGAATATATTTTTAATCCAGATTAATTTGAGAGGATTACTTTGCACATGAACAGCATTTTCTTAACAACTGTACTGCCCCTGTACCGAGTTTCTTGAGAAATGAATGAAAACGAAAATATGCAAGAGATAGAAGTTGATGAGGCAGTGTTTTGATGATGAACAGCAGATAAAAAGACCACTACTCCTGGACAAAACCATCACTGGATTGAAACACTGTACAAGTGTGCTACAAAGAAACAACACATCACAAGACAGTAGTTTGCCACAGAGCTTATTAGTGAAAACAAGTAGACATTTCAATAAACTTGTATTGCTTCAGCAAATGACTCATCTTCACCTCAAATATCTATGGCAAGAATTAAAATATGACCGAAAAACAGTGGATACAAACAACATCGAAGTAGGAATGGGAATTATTGCATCTATATCTATGAAAAAAAGAGTGTCTACAATCAACCTGTCAGAGAAGCCTAATTTTTTGAAGAAGCGAGCATGCAAACCACTGATTTTCTTTCTTGGGTTGTTGTATATGCATTCTTCATAGAACATACATATACTCAACCTCTCCGGTAATGCATTTTCAACCCAAATTTCTAAAGAATTAGTCAAAAATTTGTCTTAGCTTTCATAAAAAGCAGTTAAGAGGAGCACTGGTGAGATGAACCATCTTTAATAATGCATTATTCTGTTTCAAATATTGACCAAGCATAAAGTTCACAGTGACACTATGTAAACCTGAACTAGTTCAGCAGACTGTGGGTGTGTACCTCTGGATTACAATTCTTAGTGTTCCTGAACGTTGGCAATAGAACACGGTGTCAAAATTAGAACAATAGCCAAGTTAAAGATCACTTAGTACTACCTCACTTTTACAGAGAACCCCATCCATTTGTCACCTTACCTCAGTGGCTCAAATACCAGACAGAGATGTTGCTTGTGGTAGAAGTGCCTGAACAACCTTAGACAATGAAACTTGTCATCAGGATCTGCATCATTGAGCTTCTTCAAAAAATCCAGTTCTTTTAGGCCAGTTTTTTGCCTGAAAACAAAAAAGCAGAATTAGAAAACGAAATGAGATTCTAGTACCTTGCTTAATCTACAGATTTACTTGCATTGTTTTAATTGTCAGAAAATGAGAAGTGTCTCGTGATTACATAATATAGCGGTGCTTAAAAACGCCAGCAGAGTGGTTTACTGTCATTGTCTACCTTTTTAATTCTTTGATCATCCGTGACTTTTTAACCTACTTATCCTTTCCTCCCTCCTCCTAGTTGTGTCCTGTAATATGACAATATTTCAAACAAAAACTACTTAACTACATACACTATTTAAAAAGTTTTAAACTAAACTGACTACACTCAAGTACATGCACAAACCAAATTACCTTAACATACCAAACAAATAGCTTATTACCTTTTTTCTTAAACATTTCTAGATAGTATTCATATAGCTCAAAATAGCCCAGTTACACAAACAGCAAGGCAACTTTTAAAACTTCCAACATAAAATGCATAAAAAGTGGAAAAGATTTTCATTTAAGTTGCTCATAATGGAAGAAGACAACACATGACCACAACAATACTGCAGCAGATGCTGAAAGCGACTATTAGAGACAAGTCCTCATATAACATAATGCAGTTTAATTCATCACCCTAGTTAATGTTCACTCATTCTAAAAGACCTCCAGTAATTTTTGTCCTACAGGTAGCATTCCATCACTGTCTTATCTTATATGCATGCACACATACAAAGAATATGCGAAGATAATTAACTTAGAGGTCTTCTTGTAAGTTAGAAATGACTGATTAGTATCCAACCCACAATTTTCCAAATGGATTTGGTCCATCAAAGCAACATTTGACAGTCTACAGCTCCCATCTCAGAAATCTTAGGGCTGGGCAGACCACGTGAACAACTGTAAGCTTCTTTCTTGCCACCATACCCTGCAGCTTTGCAAATGAGATAGTGCCTGATGAAAATGCAAGTACCCTGCTCCTGTGATAGCTGTAAAGTGCAGATATACAGTCCTCAAGCGCTTCCAATTACATGGCTCATATTAGCAGAACAGGCTGGAATCACAGCTGTAATCTGTTACTTCACTTGAAACAAAGGAAGATTCAAATCACATTGGGAAAAACTTCCAGCAGTCTCACGTGCTTTATTACGACATTATTAAACAAAAACATTACTTACATAAGTTCATTGTTCCTGATGATTTTAACCGCTACTTCTTGGTTTGCTCTTGCCATGTCCCGGGCTCGTACTACATTACTGAAGACTCCCTGACCAGTGTAACCATAGACATTGTAACGTTTATCTAGAACTTCACCTATATTAACACCTGAAGGATAAAATCAAGTAATTTAAAGTAAGAGTTGTGAGTGACATGCATCATAAAACATTTTATGAAAAATAAACGATTCTGTATAATTCATAAAGAGGACAAAATGGTACAATTTTACATTACCTAACATACAAAACATACAATGTTTTATATCACCCAGCTTTGTGGAAACTACACAGAATGAACTGTGCTTCAAAGCCTGGAATATTTGCATTCCTGAGGTTAAAACCTGCATGCTTATTTAATCCATTACAGGAATATTTTGGCCTTCACACTTCAATACTGACTAGTGAAGTGAAACATGCTCACTTAATTATCTCCCTTTTGAATTGCAGATGACAACTACCACAACTGCTATCTGTATTCTCTTGGATGCTTGTTCTCTTTGTTTCAGATCCTGGCAAGCACCCCTTACTTTGTGAGGGTGATCTCATGGCTGTAACTATGGACAGGTTTTAGTTTTACTTTGATTTTTTTTTTTTATGTATGAGTAACTCGATGCTACACAAGTGTGCAAGACCAGAAAACTACTGTGGGCATGCCACACTCAGTGAAGGCACAGCAGAACATTTCCATTAGAATGTTTCAGTACATTGACATGAGGATCTTTTTCATTTAGCATCCTTCTTTTATCTATAGTCGGAAATCAACAAATAAAACTTACGGTAATAGCCTTCGGCATCAGTCCAGTTATCCCTGAGATTTGGGTTTTCTTTGAAGTCTTTTCCAAACCCAGCTGCCCTTAAACGAGCACTCTGAAACAGAAAGAACGAAATTAACAGCTCTGATTGCACATTCATATATTTTTCCTTAATGTTTACTAATACAAACCAGGTCGATGTGATTAGGCACTTTTATCCTACTGAAACAATGCTTTTCCCCACACTACAAACACACTTACCTTGTAGGAGAAGAGAAACTACTGAACACAAAAGGCTATTTAAATACAAGCATTTGAAGACTGCTGCAAGGGAAGGGGGTAGGGATAACCAATGGAACTATTATTAAAGATGAGAAATGGGCCAAGTTTCAACTATTACCTACAGAGATTCTATACAAGTCAAATTAGAACACGCATTTTGGGTCATCTGAATAAGACACTGCATTCAGTATGTTTGTAGTAAAGTTTAGCAATTTGAGGGGTAATTTTAATAGTTTAAGCCTTGAATTTCTGTTCATTCAGTGCCACTTCACAGAATCCATACTATTATACTTATGACCATACAATTATTACAATTGCTGTTGACATCTTTTAACAGATTTGGCAATATATTATCAAAAATCCAAATGGGTAGTACAAAACACCTTCAATTGCACAACAGTTTTTTAGAGGGGGAACTGGTTACTTACAAGCTATTTAAATCCCTCCTTGCAATTTTGAAGTTTTTAAAAGAACAAAACCTCCATTGTTCTTTAAGTATTTATCTTTTTCCAGGTTTAAGTGTTCTGTTTTTTTTTTGTTGTTGTTGTTTTTGTATGTTATAGTGATACAAAGGCAGCCTTCTGTCACCAATACTTCTGTCAAAACTTACAGATCATGTCTGCCATAAAACAAGTTTAACTGGAGAATCTGAGTTAAGAAAAAAAATGTTACCTGTACATATTTCAAGTTGTTGCACATCAGCAACAACTAGTATCAAAACTATTCGCTGGACTGGCAAGATTTGCATGCCACTTCAGCACATTTACAGAAAAGCTGCTGGAATAGTGCAAAAAGTAAAAACAGGAAATGCAACTCTTCATCCAAGAACAAGCCACTACATTACTCCAACACAGCATCATTAGCAAATCAAAACACACTACACAGACACTTTCTAATTAACCATACACAAATCTCTGCAGAAAGTACACTTCCCTGAAGAAAGAACAGTGCAGCATGCTAACTCGAACATAAAAGAGTAACGTATAAATAAGTTTGTTACTGTGTGCAATCATAGGCCCCATTTAAACAGCAGATTATATCCCTGTTTATTCTGGCAAAAATCCTCTTAATTTCAGCAGGTTTTTTGTGTGTGTTTTTTTTCACCCCCCACTGAAATATTAACTAACAACCACTTTGTCTGCCTCAGCTGATCAAAAGAACACATTATCCACTCAGTTACACGTGCTTGTACAAATAAGCATTCCCACAAACCTCAAGCAACAGCAACTCCTCAACAAAAATCAAGCAGGGAAAAAATGATACATTTCATCTCCAAGAATTACCTACATCAAAGTATGCAGCAAACATATCATCTGATTCTGTGAACATATCAGGAGCTAGCAGTTTCTTCTGAGCTGAACCTTAAAAGGAAATTCAGGTTACTCAACTTGAAAGAGATGACAAACTTATAACTGTTACCAATACAATTTTTGACTTGATATTCTTACAATATAATCTCAAAATCGATATGGTGGCAAACAGGTGGCTTTACTAACAAATACCATTTTATATCCTAGAAATACAAAACTCAGATGGGTGAAGTTCTTCAAAGCACTCAAAAAATTTACACCTCCTTGAAAAATTAAGTATGACAGCTTTCAAGCAACTCACATAACAGAAAGAAAGAATAAATACTGTACATGATCCCTACAGACAAGGACAGTGTGTATATGTATTAAAAAACTGACATGTTTTTAATACACAAGTTCAGGGGTTTCTGCTAATCACAAAGTATTTTAGTAAAAGTTGAAAAGCCCAGAAACCCTTTCTTCGGTTAGTGCTTTCTTCAACCACGTCAAAAAGGATCTCATGTAGCTTACAGTTAAGGACAAAGTTAATTATGTTTAAGAGAGAAACATAAGAGAATCTTAATGTGGGCAAGATTATCCCTTTCTCACCTTTTAATCATCTTTAAAGTCCCAAAGACATTTTACTTGGTTGACAAGATAAAAACAAAGAAATACAAATTAAGCACACATTAGTGAATGCAAATAACCTTCAAACTATTTTGCAACACAAATTATGATAGCATTCCTTCATGACCAAAGTGAATTACACATACTCCATTTAGGATATCAAGCAATGGAGAAAAATAAACCCTTTACCTCGGTATTCTTCGTAATGCCTACAGACTTTCCTACAAAATATCTGGACTGAAATCTGAAAGCATCACAATGCTCATCCATCATGCTGACACCATTGTTTCCAGGTGTACACCCTTCCAGCAACTGCCTTAAGTTTTCTTCGTTTGAGTTGCTGACGTTTTCACTGGGCTACAATGAGTTACTAACTAGTTCCTTAGCGACTTACTATCATGCCTCTATAGGAGGGCAGGATATAAATCAAAAATAGCTCTGACAAAAAACAGATGATCCACTGTTTCCTGCTGTTGTTATAGCCACCCCTGATCCAGTATCCTACCAATATAAAAAAAATCCTTGACATCATGTGTGTATTCGATCATTTAAAAAAAAAAAAAATTCTCTTGTATCTTAAAAATGTCTGTATAGTTAACAGCTGTATTTCCGTATACGTTAGTGGACAAAATGAGAGAACATTATATACCTCATAAAAAAAGGAACAAGGTATTATTGACTGTACACATAGAAAAGACTCAGTTTCAACTTGTGGTATGCTTAACAGAGGGAAGGTGCTTAGTATGGTTCCTTCCACCTCCACTGCACAAGAATAATCTGAAAACATACTGCTCAAGGGAACACCAGGACAAACTACAGAGCAGTTTGTTGGGATACCAGTCACAGAGAAATGCAGCTTTACTACTGCAAAGCAGCATCCACTAGGACACAGCTTATTTAGTTCCCAAAGATGTATCTAGTACATGATACGAAATGCAAGCTAACTGTCCAACTATCTCCTGAAGGGTTTTGCAGGTTAAACAGCACGATGCTGCAATTACCTGAGTAGTTAAACTAGCCCAAGTATATTTGCGTGGCAACTAGAGACACACCTTTGACTGCTTGGAAGATTTACAGCAATCCCATTTCAAAGGACAAAAAAAAAGGCAGTTTTTCCAAACACTACAGGCTGCATTGCAGACAGTCTATGAAGGTGTACAAAGAAATCAAGCAATGGCTCTTTTGCAGTGTTCTGCTTACGAGCTGAGCATTCACACACAGTTTTATACAGCGGTATTTCAGATTCTTACCATTGTTCTGTTCAACCGTCATGAGGTTGTGCTTGGCTTTCACTGATGCCTCAAATGTGTCCACGTTTTCCCGTTCGTACTCTTTAACATCAGCAGCTACCCTTTCTAGGATGTCATCTGGCGAATTTGAGCGACTACGCGTACTACTTTGAGGACTGCTTGGTTCAGATGGCACAGATATATTACTGTCTTCTGGCTGGCCCTGGCCCTTGTATTTCTAAACAAACAGAATTATTAATCTCAGCATCACAGTTTATCACAATTATTTTTTATGCTCACTCTGAATGGTTTGTGCTAAAGTTAAGCTTTCATAATCACCTACATCTCTAACGGCAACAGATTTGTAGAACTGGATACAGCTTGTGAAAACTCATTCTGCTACAACGCACTACTGCTGAAGCCAAAAAATCAGGCTAAAAAAGTTGTCTTTTCGGGCTTTTATATTTCTGTAAAAGTTGAATTTAGTGAAAATCAACGGATTCCTTGGGCTTGACAAAATGTCAGTGCTTCCAGATTTATTCTGAAACCACTCCGGCACACAGAGTGAAAGAGAGTCCTTAAGAAAGAAATAATCATAGTTCTAAAGAATTTTTACAATGAGCATTGCATAAAACTCAAAATGTGACTATTATAACATAGACCTTATTTTAAACAGCACTAATTATGAGCAATATTTTTACAAATAAATATGCTAAAGCATTTTGCCTACTGCATTCTAACCATGTGCTAAATGCCATCCTTAAAAGACACCCAACTTGTGGTTTAGAATTACAACCCCTTGGCTTGGCCTCAGCTCCCTTTCAGGGGACTCAACCACGTCATACCTGTCACTACTGCCACTTCTTACAAGGAGCAAGACCTTCATGGGAATAAATTCACATGTACAACTAAATACATTATTTACTTTCACGAAGGGGGAACCCACGTGATAATACAACCACATACCTGAACAATTGCTTCCCGCTGTAACCTTCTTTGTCTTATCTCTGCTTCTTCATCTTCTTCTTCCAAATCAAAATCTTCAAGACTATAAAAATATAATTACTTTTTATATAACATTATAAAGATAAGATTACGTACTGAATTTTATCAAATGCAGTTTTTAGTGTAGAAAACACACGATAAAATATTAAACAAAGGCTATTCAGCTAACTCAGAAAGCGAAGGTGTAAACACACACACTGGGATTTAATACATCTCCTTACTGAGAAAAGGTGCCTTTTGTTATCTCACTGGGACTCAGTATTTTATTTGTAACTGCAAACCTGATTGTTATGAATGCATATTCTTATTCAGTTGGATTAATTAGATATTTAGCGAGTACAAAAACAATTTGCTAGTGGCAATCCTTTCAGCTGTTACAGTTTTTCAAGCAATAAGCTGAGATACACACAGACCAAATGATTTTCACAAGATATTAATCAAGTTGAATTTAGCAACCAAACCACGTATCATCCCCTCTGGCCTGCCCACTAGACAACAGATTTTGATACTCTAGGGCATCTCAACAGTCATTTGATAAGATTATAAGTACTAAAACATGTGATTAAGGTTTTAGGTGACAAGCCAGAAACTACAGCATGAAATAAAAACATCAGTACATTCTCCATGTAATGAGATCTGTATTTTCAGATAAGAAGCTTAAGTTAGATCTTAAAACTTACTTTTCATCCGATGAAGATTCCTGTTCAGCTTTCATACCCTCAGAAAGACTACCTTTAAATTTGTCTTCTTTAACTTTGCTTCTACTCCTACGTCTATGGCCACCACGTGACCTGGATCTCCTTCGAAGGCGAGATCTACTTCTTCGGCCTCTATCCCTAGTAACAGTAAGAGGGTTATTTTTTTTGGATTTGTTTTCTTGATTTTTAAAAGAAAAGGAGGAAAATCAATTCAAGAAACAAAGATACACAGCAACTCCAAGTAACAAATCAATTTGTGGAGCACGAAATTAATTCAACTACACTAGCACATAAATGTGGACTGAAAATGCATAAATCTTTTTTCTTCTCAGGAGATGCTTAGTGTTTTTTAATTCCCATTTTAAGAAACAAAATGGAACTGTGGTATCTTTACCTCCTCCGAGGAGACCTACTCCGCCTTCTTGGTGATCGGCTACGCCGAAGAGGTGACCGAGACCTCCTTCTAATGGGTGACCGAGACCTCCTTCTGGATGGAGACCATCTGCTGGGTGGGCTGATATCTTTTGATCTTTCGCGTCTGGACAAAATATCATCTCTGGTCCGCGTTCTAAAAATAAAGAGAGAGGACAGTAGTAAAATTGGGAGCAAAGTGAAAAAAACAAACCTGCAATTCCTTCTAAAAGCTCGCTTTAAGTATCTCACTTCAGGTGAGGGTCCACCAGATGGGCTTCTGAGGGCAGGAAATGGATAAAAATGCATTGCAGAGCTGGCTGCCCTCCTTGCAGGTTTCTTCCCACGCTGGGAAATACGTGCCCATACGTAGGTCTAGTTTAGGACAATTCTGGAAACAAAGCTCAATTGCTATGATAAAGCTGAGAAAGGTTTTAAAACAGAGCTCGTATTTGGGTCTTACTTAAATAGTGGCCTGTTTTCATGTTTATCAGAAGCTGTATTTAAGCAGTAAAGAAAACCCAAAAACTAATTGTTGAAATTCTCAGAAACTTCACAAAACAGTTTAAATTTAGCACAAAGCTACTCCACAGCAATGACTTCCATGTCTTCCTCAATTTGGGCACTAGAACTGGACTGTTTCAGCATTTCACACATTCTAGTACAGCAGCTGGAAACTACAATTCTCACTTAACCCTTCTCAAATTTAAAAAAGTTAGACACCATGTACTGTTCAAAATTTGTTCATTCTTGTCTACATAGATGCACAATTATTTAAGAAAGAAAAACATCCTTGATGAGCCAATGATATTTAAAAGCTTAATTGTATTCCTTGACCCAAAATTGTAAAGAATGAATGCTAAAAAAATACTTGACAACTATTCTGACAAGGCTGCAACATAAACTCTTGGAAATATTTCTATGCCATTGTTCAAACATTCAAATAAACCGTTGCTATTCTATTTCTTTTAATTTTCTTTTAAATTGAATCAGGACAAGTTATTGCTGTACGCCATCAATGAACAAAGTCTCTCGGGTCTGAAAGATTAATTCTACCCATTCTGTAATGATTTTTTATTTTTTGCAACTATTATTTCAGGTTCAAATACCCTAGCTATGTATAAGGGACGCACATACAGAACTGATGCATAGGAGTGAATGGTGAGACACAAAAAGTTAAGGGCATACAGAAGTTCTGCCAGTTTCTGCAAGAATCCAACGATGGAGCAGGCTGATTGATCTCTTTATCCCATTTAATTTAGGCTGTGTTCTTGTGAACAGTATTACCAAAAACTAATAATCAGAGGATAAACTGACAGTTCTAGGCTTCCTAATTAACAAAGTGGTTGTACTGCCAAAACATCAAAATATCTGTAAGAAAAACAATTTCAGTCACAGAACCAAGCATCTTACATGACTAGAACACCGGAAACAAACAGGAAAAATAAAGTTACTGGCAATCTGTGGTTAGAAATGCTTGTCAAAGATGAATTTCTCTGTCAGCCTGCGTATTTACAGGTAGTTAATACTCCAACATAGAAGTGTTGGCTCAAGACTTTCCACAAAAACATCTCCTGATGATTTGCAAACGCTTCCAGCAGAAAGTACATGTATTTCTCAGGAGTCCCCTACTCACCACAGCATTACCAAAGTTACCTTTCTATAAACTTGACAGCACAATTCTAGACATATGCATCACTTGAAGTAGTGTTGAGACAACTAATTCAAACTGGCTACACTGCCAGCTGTCCTTAGAAATGAAAAGTGAAAGATGTAAAACGCTAAGACAGACAAATACCACATCAAAGAAGCTTAACGGCATGCCCATTCACCGAGAAGCAGTCAGATAAACCGGTTGCATTTACAATACTCGTTCAATCTGGTTAACACCACTGGGGCCATTCTCCAAAGCAGCTGCACTATTGCTTATCAACAGCACAGTCAAAGCAAGCTGGTAACCGTGCCTGTGGAAGATACCCATACTTGAAACTAGAGTAACCCTGGTGATGCAGGCAGAATGACTTTCACACTTACGTGATGCTAATTACCGAGTTATATCTGAGCGGTTCCAAGGTGTGAGTTCATACTTCTTAGTTCTCTGAATGTGTGAAGCTAAAATCCATGTTAAAAAGTTTAAAACTATTTAAAACTTATTCATCATCCAAAAGCGATGCTGAACGCTTTTGCCCGCTGAATTGTTTTTGCATTTAACGAGTTATCTTCCAGAAGAGTATACATTTTTGTTGTTCTCTGGAAACTTACCATCCAGGCCGTGTCAGCTTCAGAGATGGGGATACTAAAAATTATTACCTGATGGTTTACACCAGATCTCAAGGTAACTTCTTTTCAGAGGCTAAACCACCTTTTAAAACAAATGCTAAACGTGCACTAAAAAGGTTTCTGCCTGTCCTCCCTCAGTTGGGTGTATGCAGAATACGGCAATGATACATGAGCTCAGTCTCAGCAGTAACACAGATCAATACAGAGAAACGCTACCGTACCTATAGCAAACGAGTGACAAAATACTTAAGAAAAAAACAACTAAGAAGGACATCTTGATATTAAAGATTTGTTTACATCGTGCTGACAGTATGACTATTTTGGGGGGTGTGTGGTGGTGTTAATTACCCACTGTCAGCCACCACTGACATTTAAGAGTAGAGGGAAGAGAGAGAGCTCTCTTCTCAGGAATTCCTGAAAACAAATCCATTAACTAAGACCCAAATTGGAAATTCAAACCTGGATGGAACAGAGTGACAAAAGGCCAAACCTGAGCTATAAAACTTGTTCACAGTACTGGTGTGAGCAGCAAGTAACTCGGTATTTTAACAACCCACACTGAGTCTGCATGTCTGGGGGGGGAATATTTCTGAAACCTGAACACATACAAAGGAAACTTGTAACATACAATCGGATTCCCCTTTTAATAGCTATTTTCAAAATAAAAGAGAAACACCAAACTAGAAGACAGTTCAACCCATAAAGCATTTTTGCAACAATTCATGACACCTTCAAGTTACCTGGGAGAAGACAGACGCCTCCTTTCCGATTCTCTTCTTTTCCTTTCTACTGATCTACTCCTCAGTCTTCTACCTGGAGACCGGGTTCGAGAGGGGGATTTACTCTGTTTAGATCTACGATCATTAAAGAGAGGGGATCTGCTTCTTCTTGACTTTTCACGTGGTTTGGGAGATAAGCTTCTTCCTTTTGGGCTTCGGCCAGGTCTTCTAGGGGACCTGTTTTCTTTCCCTGAAGAAGCATCTTTAGAAGGAGATTTAATTGGCTTTTTTTCTTTGTCAGTCTCTGATCGCCTAGATTTTCTATCTTTGGACCGTGATCGTCTATCTTTGGATTTGCTTCTGAGTTCTGTTGGAGATTTGGATTTTCTGCCACGATCTCGACTTTTGCTTTCATTTACAACCGGAGACTTTCTGCGATCTCTTGATTTACTTTTATCATCAGCCTTATTTTTGTCTTCTGGGGGAGATTTAGACTTCCTATTTTTCTCCTGAGATCGCCTTTTAAGCATCGGAGATCTTGATTTCCTTGTCTGATCTTGAGACTTACTTCTTTTGTAAGGGCTTTTGGATTTTCTCCTTTCTTTTGACTTGCTTCTAGTTGTCTTCTCTTTGATTCCGTCAACTCCTACCTTGCTTTTCTTTTTGTCAGACCTGTGCCTAGTCCTTTCTTTTGATTCACTCTTATTTCCTTTCTTGGAACTAGCTTTATTTTCCACAGGTTCTAGTTTCCCCTTGGTGCTTGACTTTGTTGCGGGCCTCGTCCCATTCCGCACTTTTTCATTAATTTCCCCCTCTTCTTCAGATCCTGACTCGTAACCTTGTAATATTAATCCCATACCAGACTGGACTTTTCCTTCCATTAATTCATTTTCAAGTTCAGCTTTCAATAATGCTCTTTGTTTCTCCAAGTCTTCCAGAGGAGCTAGAAAATCAATTTTAGTTCTTTTAGCTGGTCCATCTTCTTTGTCAGAGGCATCGGCTACCTCTTTCCGTTTATGTTTCTTATGTTTGTGTCTGTGTTTGTGTTTTTTGTCCTTATCTTCTTCTGAAGAATGTTTATGTTTCTTGTGTTTACTTCGATGTTTGTGTTTCTTTTTTTTGTGTCGGTTGTGCTTGTTCTGAGGTTGGTCTGCCTCCGATACTTCCCCATTTTCTTCATTTGTACTTTTCTCCGACACGTTAGTATCCTCAGCCCTGCAAAGATAAATACAGATTAGTATTAGCAACTCACTTCAGTCCTTTACTTTATCTCATGTTACTTTGCTAGCCTTTTATGATAGAAGTAGGATTTATCTGCTTTTGAGAGAATTAAAAGCGTACAGCCATTGTAACGAAGTTATAACAGCAGATTCATCATGGACAGACAGCTGACTGCAAAAAAAAAAAAAACAAAAAAAAACACCA
This sequence comes from Netta rufina, assembly GCF_964035555.1. Taxonomy (NCBI): domain Eukaryota; kingdom Metazoa; phylum Chordata; class Aves; order Anseriformes; family Anatidae; genus Netta; species Netta rufina. The sequence continues at coordinate 81,549,074 of NC_140124.1, read as the reverse complement.
CAGAAGGAAGGTACAGCAAATCATCTTTCTTATTTGCTGCTCTACTCACATGCCTAACTCAAGCTATGCCTTTTAAAAGTACTTTCAGATGGCAGGCCACAGTTTTGCTTCCAAGATCAAAACTTATGCCAAGGGATGATTCTGACCACCTAAGTAAACCAGTGTGCAAAACTTCAGGCAGAGCAGACTGATTCTCTTGTTACTCCTTTCTGTACGTGTATGCACCTGTCGGAAAATAAAAAACTGTTTTTATGATCTATTTATATTTGCAAAGCAGGGAACACTATCAAGGACAGAAGAAATTAAGGAAGTTTAATTTCAGAAAAGCCTTCCAATCGTATATAGAAGACTATCGGCTTCATGAGAAAAAAAAGCAGTTATCTTTAGACCTGCAGGATGGCATTGGGCAAAAAAATAGAAAATAAGTATACAGCAGGTTATTAAAATTAGAATGGTAGTGTCTAAAAAAACCCTCAATTCAATTAGCTAGTAAAAGCAATGTGCAATTTAATTAGTACAACACCTTCAAAAGTTACATTATCCAGCCCTGACATGTCAGGCATTCATTTGTGTTACCTTCCTTAGAAGCCAAAACTGGATTATCAATAGACTTGCACAGTGTTTAGCAAATACCTTCTTCAGAACATCAATTAAGTTATCAGCTATGCTACAATGGATATTTGCCTTCTGAAATCTGTTGCCAAATCACAGCACAGGTGCCAGCTAAATTAACCTTTCCACAAACTCACCCCACCTGCACTAGTTTTGGAATTTACCAACACTCCAGTCATTTAAATACAGATCTTTCTCAGGCTTGCTCACAGACAAGAAGTTCTCTGACCACGATGGCCTGGAGCAGTGGTGGGATGTGCACAGAAAGGTAGAGACATCCTCTGAACTCCGCTAGGGTCATACGCCCAGCAATCCAGTAGTTTAAGTGTATCAGAAATATTCTAAGACATCTAAAGGACAGCACCTCACTATAAATGAGATCAGTGTTTTCCTAATTAAGAACAGGATGTATAAACAGCACAGTACAGGATTCTCTCCTACCTGAGTTGGTGCAAATTTGAGTACTGGAAAACAAACCTGACTTTTTGGCGATATTCACCAAAATAATTTGCTAAGACCATTAACCCTTTATTGTTTTGAAGTGTTCTCCTTCACTTTCTGAGGGGACAGACTGGGAGTTACAAAATACTGAAGTTTCTAATAGAAATTTAAGTCTGAACACTGTATGTTTTCCCTTCTACATATCTACCACTACTACTGCTTACTGCAAAGCTGGGTATTCCTCTTAACTGCCCCCTCCTGTCACTTGACACCGTTGTGACAAGAGAATATCCAAAAGAGGACAAACTGTGTGATGAGTTCATTCAATGTCACATTAGGCACAAAAAAATACCAAAAACGAAAAAAGGGTTAGGTTTAAAACTTTCTCAGTTCGGATTTGCAATCCACATAGCATCCAAATAGCATCAGTGCAATGAGTTAGCAAAAGGGCAGAGAAAGGTGGCAAGGGAAGTACTGAGGTAACCGTGCATCTTCTAGGATTTCTTTTAGCTGGCTACAGGAAGCTGTGAGAGTACCCTGTTAACACACTGATGTCCTTCCAGTACATTATAGAAATATTAAGGAACAGCAACAAAAAACCTGATCTGTTCAAGCTGCTCCAGATAAGGTGACACCGAAAGCCAGAAGGAAGTTTTTTTTAATCAAATGTATCACCACGTTATGTAAGATCTTTGCCTCACTTTCTGCAAAAGCGAGAGCTGGTAGCAGAGGCCCCAGACGGGGTGCACCCCCACGGCAGCATCTCTGGCCACCAGACTGCTAACATGACCACCCGTTTTGTTCGCTTTTGCGCCTCAAACACTCGATTATTGATAAGTTCTGTCAGCATGAGATATTTCGGTCAGTTCACGTGCAGGATTTCCCTCAAGCAGTGCCGTGGGAACACGCACAAACTTTCGCTGCATGTGAACAGCTCGGAGCTGGGAAAGCTTTTAGGGAGACCTCACAAAGCGGGGAGGCAGAGAGGTAGCTGCACATTTTGGGGCCAGAGGCTTCAGCCTGAGAGGGGTCAGGACTTACTCCTGTGACAGCCCCGGCTCCACAGGGAGTTCAGGAAGCTCTGCGAGGAGGCGGCGCCCATTTTTCCTACCTTCGGGCTCCCTCTCACCGCCTCATTTCCTCGCTTTGCCTCTCCGAGCGCCCTTATTTTTATTTTATTTTTTTTTTTACACGCTCTTCACTCGCGTCCTCTACTCCCAGGATTAACCGGAGGAGAAAAAAATAAAATAAAATAAAATAAAATAAAATGCTCAGAGGGCAGAAACCAGGCACGGAAGCACCTCGTGGGGCCACACGAGGAGGAGGAGGAGGAGGGCAGGCCGAGGCGGGAGGAAGGCTCGCCTCAGCGCCCTCCGAGCCCGCGGCCCACGCGGTGCCGGCCCCGCGCCTTCCTCCCCTCCTCCCCCTCCTCCTCCTCTTCCTCCTCGCGGTCGCCGTGCCCCGCCGGCCGCCTCTTAGCAACCCCTCTCCCTCCACGCCGCCTCCCTTCTCCCTCCTCCATCCACCACCACCGCTCCCCTCACCCCCGTCCCCTTCTCTCTCCTTCCTTCCTCCCCTCCCTCCTCCTCCTCCTCCTCTTCCTCCTCCCCCCCCCCCCCCCTCCGCCGCCCCCTTACTCGGGCGCCCGCAGCAGCTGGGGCTCGGCCGCGGCGGCCATTTTGAACGTCCCAACTCCTGCGCCGCCGCCGCGCACGCGCGCCCTGCGCGGCCGGGAGGAGCCGGGGCCGGGGCTGGGGCTTGGGGCCGGGGCTGGGGCTTGGGATGGGGCCGGCAGCCGAGGCGGTGGCGGCGGCGGCGGGCGGGCGGGCGGAAGCCGCGGCCGGGGCTGTGGGCGGGGAGCGGGCCCCGCAGCGCCGCCCCTGCCCCACAGCAGCCGGGGGCGGCGCCCGGCGGCCCCGTGAGGTCGGTGCCGGGGAGGGGGGAGGAGGGGGGAGGAGGGTGGCGGGGGGGTGTGGGGGGAGCTTCGCGGAGGGGAAATGCGTTCTTGGGGTCGTCTTCAGAGATTTGGGGTCTGGGTGTTGTGGCCTGGTGTGGAGTTTAACTGCTTTAACTGCGTTGTTCTGTCTTCTGTAGGTATGCCTGACAGAAATGTCCGACGATGAATCACAGAGCCATTAGGATTGGAAAAGACCCCAAAATGACCTGGTGCAACCACCCCCTACCACCAATGTCACCACTAAACCGTGTCCCCAGGCACCACGTCCAGCCTCTCCTTGAACACCTCCATGGACGGTGACCCCACCACCTCCCTGGGCAACCCATCCCAATGCCCGACCTCTCTTTCTGAGAAGGATGCCAGCAAACCCGCATCTCCCAGAGGGAAACGAAACATCCCAGCTGCATGCTGCTCGCTCTGAGGGTCTTGAAGCCCGGGCTGCTGGCCTGGAGGAGATGTTTCAGGTGGAGGTATGAAGGTGCAAGCTCTGCCAGTTCACAAGCAGCATCACAAGTAAGATCGCGACGTGCCTTACATGAAAAAGATAACAGCATGTCACACTTCAGTCTGTCCTAAAACGGACCCAGATGCAAATGAGTCGTACAGCATAGGAGATGAAGTTAACCAAGAAAATAAGGAAAGCAAAGAAAATCTTGTAAAATCATCCGTCTATTACCCATGTGTCAGATGCGTCAAAATGCAAACCCTCACTGATGTGACATGAGCTCAGGGAGTCCGAGCAATAATTTTCATGCCGCTCACTCATGAAGTGAAGAACACTTTGTTTGGAGAAGAAACAGGCCATTTTCAGCTTGAGGAGCCCTGGCCTGCAGTGCCTGGTTCTCTTTCCTATATCACGGACTTCAGCAAATCCAGAAAGAGCGAAGGTAAAGAAGAAGCGCAGTCTGTAACAACTTTTGGCCAGTGTTGTGTTTCCAGTGTTAGAACTCCGACTGTAGTTGAGGAGGTAAAAAAAACGAACCTGAAGCTGAAACGGGGCCTGAAAATTGCAAAAATCAGAAGAAAGCTAGGCATGATAATAACATGGTAAGCTCTTCCTATGAAAGAAGTTTGCACCTTAAGTCTGAATTCTGAGACAACACAGCATTTCTGCAACACATGCAGTGTAGTATTGAAGTCAAAAGATGCTCATAAAATCCAGGAAAGGCATCATGATGTGGATTGCAGTCACTTGACGGTGGGTCTTAACAGAAAATCTATTAAAATCATACAAGTGCTTAATAGTAACCTACTAGTGTTTCATCTGTGAAAGTGTTCTTAATATCACAAAGTACCTGGAAAGCGCACAAAACACCACCAGAGGAAACCTCATCTCTCGCAGCACGAAAAGTGTTCATCATTATCATCATTTGAGAATGAGAAGATAAGATGTCTTCATATAGCTTGCTGTTAGTAGTCTACATTCAATGTATCCAATGTGATTTTATCAGTAAGTCAAATACATTTTTAATTCTCATTCAGTTGCCTCAGCTATAAAGTTGTCAGTGCACATGACTTTATTTGGTCATGTGTAAATTTATTAGAGAGTTTCAGTGTGAAGTACAAATGCTTTCATGAGAAACCAAGGCAAAACATTTTAATACTGGTTGTAAAAATGGAAAAAATAATTGCAAAAATTCTAAAAGGCGTTGTAAATGTCCACTTTTTGGTGATACTCCTTCATTTTGCAAAATCCTAGCTCACTTTATAGTGTGGATTCGGAAAGTTTCTAGGACTAGTTGACTGTCACGTTGCAGTAATTTGTAGATTATTAGTTTTTTAATGGGTCTGTAATGTTACTGAGAAATTATCAAGATTAATGTTTTTTTATTGCTAAGTTGTGTGAAACAACTAATAGGTAAATATTATCTCCCCTTATAAATGAGTAACTTAATTTGGATCTCGTAAATTAGAAAAGGACAGGATACCAGTACTCCTCTGCTGTTTTTTACATTGATGACAAGAGTTGTCATCAGACCAAGTGTTCTTTAATTGAGCAAGGGATGAAAAACTTTAAATTGTTTCTATTACTAATTGCAGGTGCTTTCCTCTCAATAAAGCGGTGCGTTTAGTGCTTACCTTCAAGACACTGGGTAAACTTGTGCAAAATCTGCATCCATGGGTGTCCATTTAACTGCTCAGGGTTGCAGGTGATCTGCAGTGACTGCAGATTTTCTTATTTATGTTTAGCAAGGCTGCCTTGGCAGCTGCTGCTCATACAGACCAAATTCTTGCTGCCCGGGTTGAACTGCTGGCTCAGTTCTGATTGCTCAGTAAGGCCGCTGCCAAGGCACTGCAAGTCTTTATGAAACGAGGTGGTGGCTCACAGGAGTGCTCGGAGTTTGTGGCAGTGGTCGGATTAAGCAAACCCTCTGCTTGTGGGGAATGTGGAATAACAGGGCTTCCTGTGTTCGTAGCCACGCCAGACTTTGCATCTGCATTGTGGTGTTGGGTTTGGAGGCTTTAGGTTAGATTGTGCTCGGCAGTCTAATTTTGAAGTCTTCTTGTTTATCTTTGGGAAAGGTAGGGTCGTTCTGAAATTTAACTGCTTAAAATGGCAGTGCTTAAAATTTCCATGGAAGGTTGTAGCAGAATTTCTGCAGGAAAAGTAACTTTTTTTTTTTTTTTTTTTTTTTAAGTCATTTTTAGAGCTAAAAGCAAAATGGGTTTTTTACTTCTTTGCTCACAACAGCACAGTGTCTCCATTTAGTTATATGTAACTAAGCAGGCAGCAAGACTGCAGTCCACTCTATAAGGGGTTGGGAAGAAGGGTGTAGGAGACAGCTGGAATTGTGACAGCCCCTCTCACTTCTGTCACAGTGTTTCAAAAGAGAAATGGTTATAAGGGTGGAAAGATTTATGAGTACCTATGTAAACAATACTTTCTTAGGTCAAAGGAGAGCTGTTTTGTATCAACAGTTGTATCTTTTAAAGGATAACTTCCAGTTTGTTTGAAAAAGAGATCAAAAATCCACCTCCCTTGCAACTGTAGTGAGAGGACATCCTGGGGTGATGTCTTCTGGGTTACTTGTTTCGCAATTTCCATTATGGTCAAGAAGTGATGAATTTTGAGAGTTGTAACCATTCACTGTTAACATACGCAGAAAGTTTTCTTAATTTTAACCTCCCATCTAAATAAAAGTAATTGTCAATACTTACACAAGTTGTATAGCAACAGTTTGCTGTCTGTACTGGGGATGAAGAAGCAAAAGGCCTGAGACTAATCATGCTGCTGCCTGTCACCATCTTTGGGCTTTGAATTTTAAAAGAGAGTCTAGAACTTGCTGTGAAATTCAATGATTTTATATTAAAAGCTTTACAGGAAACAGTTCGTGGTCTCGATTCCACTTACCATGAAACAGAAATCCTCTATGCAAAACCCACAACCTCCAATCAAGTTCTTTCTGGAGACCAAATTTAGACTGTCAGCAGATGCACTTTGAAGAAAATGGGCATGTGAAGCATATTGCATCTCACCACTAAAAATAGTCCTCTGAAACGTGGGTATTTTGCTTGTTTCTTAAGTATCTGTTCCTTCAGGGTTTTTCAGGCGTTCCATAATTCACATCAAAACAACTCTGCAGCAGCGGTGTCTTTTGCTAACTCATGTTTAATTGTGGCGTGAAATCTTTGAGAGCTGCTTGTCATCCTTTTGTTGCTGCTGCTGTTCTGTCCGATGCTGGGAGAGAGGAAGGGACTGAGCACCCCTAGTGCTGAGCTGACCTTGCGTTTGCCACCAGAGCCCCTGTGCTCAAATCGGGTCTTCATGATCAACAATTGCTCTTTCTTCTGATGTACTGTGCATCTGAAGCAAATTCAGCCTCATACAGCTTAGAAAAACAACACCACCAACAACAAAAAACACCACAAAACACTTTAAAACTACGCAGGAGTTAAGTTTGAACATTTATGTTAGCACGTGTTTAATGTGGACCAGCTGTTTAGTACACAGAAGTGAAAGAAGAGAGTGCAGGGAGATACGAGGAATTGAGATGCAGGGCACCATGAAATATTTGCCTTTTTGCATTTCTTTCTGCTGATTTGATTTCCTGATTGACTTGTTTTGGTAATTTCCAAAACTAATCATTTTTGGCAATTGATAATTGCTTGGTTAAGCAGTTGCGTGATTGCCTGTTAGTTTATAAGAAATAATGAGTTAATAGCAGCAAATTTATCTTCAGTCTGCTTCATCTTACTCTGTGAGAGCTTTCTTCCAATCTGCAACAGGTAAGATTGGTTTGAAAGCTTTATACAGAAAAGGCTCTGTGTTATCTCATAATTCTGACTGGATCCTTCACTTGTGTGGAGAGATGACCGTGCTGTATAAAATGTCAAAGCTGAGGGGTGCTTCACGTGTGAAACTTCTCTGATTTGAACTCGGTGACAGTTTGACTGGAACATCATCAGAATTTGGATGCTTGTGAATGAAGGCCAGCTTTGTTCAAATTAGATCCATGTTTGCAAAGAGTTTGGTCTCTCTCTGATTCCTCTTGTGCACTGAACGATGCCAGAAGCACACATTGCAGTTTGTGTCATTAGTAGCTCCAGCTCCTCTGAACTCAACCTGCAGCTTCCCAGACCTGTGGTGTTTGGACCAGGGCTGTGTGGAGAAACCTGTCCCTGCTTCTCCCATTTCTGACTGCTGTCTTCAGTTAATGAGGTTAACTGAAGCTGGGTGAATCTGACGAGGAACTATTTAGCAGCCTATCAATCAATATATATATTGGATTTAGTTCCATCAAATATGGGTAACTTCAACATTTCTTAAATCATAAAGCGACTTTCTGAGGACACCCTCCAGTTTTGTCCCTTGCTGAGGGAGCTGAGTGATCTTGCAGAATCTTCACACCCTCAAATCTGACTGTTTAATTTCAATTGTAATAGTGGTAGAGGCTGTGCATCTAACAACAGCTCCTCTCCATGCTGGTAAATGTTCCCCAACATTATGTTAAAGAAAGGTAATTCCTCAAAAAATTATTGTTCATAATGTTTTAAAGTGGAAGCAGTGAGAGTGTGGCTTTTATTTGAAAAGCCCTAATGACCCATGGCTTGCGGGAACGCTCTAAGCATTTTTCAGGTGGTGTCTTCCATCAGAAGAGCTGAAAGGCATGCTCCTGATGCAAAAACCTGTCTTGATTTGGCCTCTTCACAGCCTCTGGAAAGTGCAGGGAGCAGTGAAGAGACTTTACTGTAGGAAGCTAATTGTGCTTTGTGCTTTAAGGAGGGAGGACTAAGAAAACTTGCGGATTTTCTTTGGTCCCAAATGTTTTGAATTCATTCATAGAGAGCATTTTAAAAAAGCTGGATACTGAAGACTGGTGGAGTTGGAAAACCTGTGAGAAGTTGCTAGAGGTCAGGATGAGATGGGTAGGTGAACTTGAGCACAATTTTGCAAACACAGAAACTGCAACTGGGACTGGGCACAGCACACACAGCGTAAAATAAAGTGGCAAGTCTTGGAGAATAAAATTACCTTAGGTTACATGGTAGCCTGAAGCTGAGGGAAAGGATTTTGAGTCTCAAATAAGTGGACCAGCATTAATAGAAGAGGGTAAAAGATTGCAATTATCAGCAATTAATTCAAACATCAGAGGTTTCTGGTGTGTGTAAGGGTTTCAGCAATGCCGGTGGGCCCAAAGACGTTTAGATGTAGAGCTTAGTGATATAGTGTAGTAGAGGACTGGTTAGTGTTAGGTCAGAGGTTGGACTCGGTGATCTTGGAGGTCTCTTCCAACCTAGGTGATTCTGTGATTCTGTGATCCCCATTGTGAAATCTGGAATTTCTGTCTGAACTTCTTAAGTACGTTGTTTCAAAAAGTAAAGCCCGAGCTATACCAAGAAGTTTGTTTGTTTGGTTGTTTTTTTTTGTTTGTTTAAAAGCAAAAACTCACAGTAAAAGCTCCAAAGTCAGATACTCATCTTCTGCGTGGGTGTGTAGGTACATTTTAAAAATCTTCAGTTGCCTGCCTGCATACAATCTTTCTTTCTTTTTTGTTATCCTTCCCAAATTCAGTGCAAGAATGAATAGTGCTTTAGTAGTTTTTTTTAGTGAGTGTTGAGTGTATAGGCAGAAAGCAATGAAATTAAGGTTACCAAGGCAACTTTGATTATGGCACTTCCTAATTATTTTATTTCTTGGCTTAGCAAACTTAATGAGCTGGGGGTTTTATTGTGTTTTAATATAGGATTTATTTAGTGTTGAGGGAGATATGTTGGGAATCTGCCTTAACGTATTAAAATAAGTTACCAAAAATCCATTGGCTGTCCCAAGATGTGGTGTAGGCTCTTGGTGACCAGCCTGTGAGACCATGAAGCACATTGTTACATGCATGGATTTGTTCCTTAGGTCCTGTGACGTCTAGACCCTCTAGGGTTGCCGGGTTTGCCTCCATCAGGACATCCTAACATATACGCTGCGTTGGTTGATGATGTATTGATCACCAAACCCCGCTGGAGCACGGAGCTGGCATACATGGCATAAAGGATGAGGTAAGTGTTTGTTCCCAATGCTTATTTGTGTATACAATCTCAAAGACATATGACATGTTAAAGTTTTTGCTGTTGCTTTTTGATCTATAAATGTTCACAATTGAGGAGACCTAGAAAGCACGAGTTTTTTAAATGTGCATTTTTAGATACAGCTTTTGTATGATAAAAACATTTAATTTGATAAACCCAATGGATTCAGATCAAACGAGATTCTTGAAAATCGTGGCTCTCTTCTCTACTTTCTCATTTTTAAAAAAGCAAGGATGTTTATTGTGGCAACAAGTGTGTCAAAGACAGCAGAAACTTCCTGAGTGTTTTTATTTTGTCATTATCACTTGTACTTATTTCACCTCCTTTTTCTCTTTGTGCAGAGCAGCACCATAGCAATTCTGTGATGGAAGTGTGCATACAGAATGACAGTCTGTTCTTTCAGGGTGTGTGTGAATGGCAGTTAAACATTCCTGGAAGTCATCTACTATTTATATGTGCAAACATAAAATAGACCATTTACTTCCTCAACATCAGCAACTTAGATCTAATTCTGCCCTACAGTTAAAAATCAAATGGGTTGTCTAGCTCTTCGGCTCTTCTGGGAAGCTTTTTTTTTTTTTCTCCCCTTCTGTGTGTGTTTGTGTGTTTGTTTCACAAACATAACCTAGAATGATCTGCAAGGGGTTTTTTTTTGTTTGGTTGTTTTTGTTTTCTCTTAGTGGACTGATTTATGAAGGTTACAGTATTTCAAAAGTCCCTTTAAAACTGTCTTTTGAAGATACTTTTGAAAGTATCTTACCTGAAATTAAGTCTTTTCGGTCATTGATGGTAATGTAAAATATCAGTTGATACTGTATTTTTGGGTTTCTTTTTGAATTAGTTTACTTAACTTAGTTCTTTCTTGACAATCTAGAGCAGAGTTGAAAGAACATGTGAAAAACCACAAAACTTCTCCAGCCTTTTTGTGTTCAATTTGTGGTCAAGTATTCAAAACCAGACATCAGATGAATGGACATCGCAAACAAATCAATTAGAAAACGCAAATTAAAGAGAGGAAGAGATGAAGGCTGAAGATAATCCCGTGTGGTCCAACACAAAAGCAACTGGAAAGAAGAATTCAAGTGAATTTGCATGCAGTACCTGCAGTAGGTATGGCCCGTGTTATAGCAAAACTCTCTATTCTGCTTGATATGCTCCAATTAGTTCTGTAGATCTTTACTGCAGAATCATAGAATGAATGAATCAACGAATCACAGAATGGCCTGGGTTGAAAATGACCTTAAAGGTCATCTAGTTTCCACCCCCCTGCTCTGGGCAGCGTTGCCAACCACTAGAGCAGGCTGCCCAGAGCCACATCCAGCCTGGAACAACTGATAATGTGGCACACTTATTTCTTTACTCACCTATTTTTACAGCACAGATTTCCACAGATAGCCTGAATGAATATAAGGTACCCTATCCAAATAATTGTGTCTTCTTCTTTTTTGTGATGGTACCAGTCTTTTTGAATAAAGCAAGCAGGAGCTGTTTGAAAGGTGTTTCTAAAGCTTGCATTTTATTCAAGCAGTAAGAAAGAAGAACCGCTGAGATGTGCTCATTGAAGTGGCAAGAGATGTGTACTCTTGTGCACGTGTGAGGCTTTTCAGAGTCCTGCACACAAACTGGATGAAAAAAATGGTGACAATGTACAGCTTTCTCTGCAGTCAATGGTATGTTTGTAATAGGCATAGTTACTGAATAATCACTTCTGTCAATTAATGCAGAGTTCAATTTATCTGCAGCTATGAGTTCACACTAAGACTTTGCCTGATCTCAAGTGTATCCTCTCTTCTGAAGAGAACTTAAGAAAGCATTTGATGCTTTTATGTTGTTCAGAAAAGATCCTTTGGTAGCCACCTGTCCATGACTTAACATCACACAATATTCTAGTGATAGTTTTCCTACTACTTAGGTAAAGGACTTAATGAACGTTCTGTTTCTGCAGGTTTCTTCTAAGTATGTGAGTTTGTTTTTGAGGTTGTTTTATTTGTGATGTGTGACCATACATTATATGCCTGTTATATTACTAGAAAACTTTTTCACAATAGACACCTACTGTTTAACTAGAGAAACCACTTTCTGACTTTTAAAGTTGTGTACAGTAATCTAAATAACTCACATTTTCACGGATTTTTCCCAAATAGTTTCTTTACCCTGCTGTTTGGTAGGACTGAAATAACTGTCTGTAATGAATCTGGATTTCCTGTTTTAAAGTCATTATTGCTCACGTGGAAAGAAATAAATACATGTTTTAATTGCTTACTGAAGTTGGTATAATAAAAAAGAAAAAGAATTTGGGCTTGGATAGTCAAAGGCCTGATTACTTCTAATGAACTAGCAGCATTGCTAATAGATACAGAATAGACTGACATGCTGATGATGTACCTTTCACATAGGCATATTTTTTTTAATTAAGCAGTCTCTTAACAAGCCTTGTCATAGTCAAAGCACATTCCAGCCATAACAAATTGTGCAAACAGAGCAGTCAGACAAGTTGCTCTTACATTCACAGCGAGGTATTTTGACATAACTTGTCTCAATTTTGAAGTGTTTGAGAAGTATATTTGTACAAGGTTAAGCATTTGACATTCTTACATCATTACAACTGTTGGTTTTAGCAAGTGGACTATGGCAACTCAGATTTAGTGTAAGGTTACTTACAAAATGTGATGTTATCTGATGTAAGTGTAACACCTCTGATTCAGAAGTAAAAGGTGTGTTTGCAGAAGTGGTCTCTGGAACTATCCCCGAACAATCCTTCCAAATGCAGCAAATAAGGAATTTACTTGAGTTTTTCATACCTCATTCTCACGTGAGTTTTGCTGTGCTATCTGTCCAGCAAAGCAAGCTTCGAGCTAACCCTGTTTCTTTCTTACAGCCTCTTTGAAAGGCATGCTAGCAGAACTGCTAAGTATCCGTGATGAAAGATAAGAAGACAGCCACAGGCTTTCCCCTAAAGATTCGCCTGAGAATCTGTGGCAGCTCCCGTACAGCAGAATCTGTTGTGAACTGCAGCCAATTCAGTGCTGTGCTCAGGAGTTTAGGTTAAATCGCTGATGGCAGAATGGCACACAGATAATCCTGCTGTGCTGGCTGTGCCTCTGAATGTGCAGAATGTGCTGCTGTGCACAGCTCCGGAGTGCCAAAGCAAGCAGCCTCGCTTTCCCTGCTTCCTAGAGTTGTCTCTCATTATGCCTAAATTAACAGCTCGTTTGGGAAATATATTTTAGTGTTTATTGATGCTTCAAAATTAAAACTTAAAAAAAATAATCCAAAGCCTTTAAAATGAAAAAGATCTGCTGTCCCAAGGTAACGGTATGCAGGGACCAGCTATTTTCCTGTCTTGTTGTTATGTTTGTTTTGTTTTCCACAAGGGGGCAGCAAAAGAGCAACATAACCCTGGCTTTTTCAAGGGCTTTTTCAGTGTTCCTTTTTGACTGTATACCTACCTCAGCGTAGGCTACCTACTCTTGTCAGAGATCCAGTTTAAAATTATAATTTCTACTTAACTCATGTGATACAAGGATAGCTGTAATACATGAATTAGATGTCTTCATTCTTTTCAGTTTTAGACAATAGAGTTTACTTAGTAAAATCGAATTTGAATTTATACAATTTTAGGAAAAAAAGGTAGCTCCATGTGAAGGCTTAAGATTTTTGACTATGACATTGGGTGTATGTATATTTTAAAGGACAAGATAGTAGAACAACAGAATGCCATGACATACTCCATGACATTATAAGTTAGTCACCTAAGTCTTGCTCACGTTTTTCAAATATCTGGTATTTTCTACATTCAAGTTAAATTAAGGTAATGTTACAATTCAAAATAATGCTCCCTTGGCCATTTTTCTCCCATCAGAAAATAAGGCTGAGAGTACATTAAATGTAGAGATAATTTTAATTCACATATTAATTTAGTACGAGGATGGCTCTTGCTTTCTTCCAACAGTGTATGCAAGTTAAAGACTTCAATTCAAAGGGAGTAGTAGAGCTACTAAACAGTATAACCAAATTTTATTGCCTTCTTTCAGCTATGAAGTACAGTTTTTATAACCTAAAACTTTACGGAGACATACCATATTATCAGTTTTGGAGTATAGTGTTTTCTGACTACATGGGAAAATGTTGGCATACCTAATGTCTTGACTTTCTTGAAAGTGTGTGGCCATAATTCTATTTACGTTACAGAAGAAGTAGTTAGCAAAAAATGGCAGAGAGAGGGCAGTCTAACCTCTTCAGTTGCTGAGTTTTATCTGCTAGAGTGGCTTCTGTGATGATCAGCTACCTATAATCAGTGTTCAAAGGCTAACTGGGAAGAATGAAACTGATTCTTGACAGTCTTGCCTGACTGTTTTGTCAATTTTGTAAGTGTTATAATGGGGGGGGGGGGGGAGCCTTTATCGAGCCTAAAAATCTGATGAAGTATACTCATGATAATCCATTCTGTTCCAAAACCCAGAAAAACCCTTTGCTCTTAATGTGCCTGACTTGCCCAATGTTTCAAATAAGGCTTAGTGAGATCTCAAGGATGACAGGTTGAAAAATCCATACTACAGTTCCAAGTTCGCTTTGTCTTTTGGTCCTCAGCCTACGAAGATCTCCTAGTAACACAGTCCTTCTTTTCTCATGAAAGAAAAAATGACACACCGGTATCTGTGGGTAGTTTGCACTACAAACACTACATGTGATGGGCACTGTCCACAACATCAGACTTCCAAAGTCTGTATTTAAAGCTGTTACTTTTGTTGAGGCATCTCTGCTTAAACTTGCTAAGGAGTGACTGAAATAGCTAGAAAATCCAAATAGCTCTACTCTTCTACAAAGCATTTAATCCACTAACAGGGAAAGGTTGTTCTGCTATGTCACTGTGAAAGACATCCTCTGAATGCATAAAAGTACACTTTTAATTCTGGTTTCAATGAATAGAAATGGTAACAAAGAATGTTTTCCCAGTCTGTTAATCAGCACATTATATACATTAAAACTACCGTGCTTGTGTTAGATTCACAAAGATATTACAGAAATCAGCCTCTGCATTTTTGGTCTCTGTTTTGTAGTGCTAAAAAAAGTTCTGTCTATCCTGTAGGAGCTGAGAATCAAGATCTTTCACAATGTGAAAGCCTTTTTGTGATAGCCTTTCCCCATGAGAGAACACAAATGTTTAGGGAAGAGGGGAAAAATTAATGCAAAGAGTTATTCAGAATTGTACTGCTCGCCTTTCAGAGTTGGCTTTCATCTTGAAGCCCACTGTTTAAATCCCAGATTTTTCCGTATAGGCCCTTGGTTTTACTGAGATTATTGTTTTAGCTTTCACACCTTCTATGTATCAAACACTTCAACAATTCCCCTAAGTACTTTAGTTCCCTCATGCAAATTAAGGGCTTTTATTCTTTAAGCAATGTAAGCTTTATTTCTCTGGTGCGAACCTTTATTTCTCTGGTGCAAGAAAGTATTAAGCTACACAAATAATTGGGGATTAAGCCAAGTCCCCTTTTGCATCTTTCTTGTTTTGAATCCTATTACATAAAATAACAGCCGTATGATTCATTCTTTCTTTTGAATTAGCAGAAATACTTTAGCCAGTAGAAGTCTTGAGCATTATATAAACTAATTTCATTGTTTTCTAAAATACGTTGTTTGTAAGATGGCAGGACTTCAATGGCCTTCACAAATGTGTCATGAAAAATCTGTGTTTTCATTATGGAGTGTTTAAAGAATGAGTAACCCTGTTTATTACATCTAACGTGAATGTAGTGCGTGTAGTTAGAATTAGTATTTACTTGGTAGTTAATTATTTACAGCTATGATTTGAAAGGGAATTGTTTCATTTTGCTATGTTGATCAATAATCTGGATAGAGGGGTAAGCACCTTTTAAACCTGCTGTAGTTAACTTCCACAGGACAGGGATTTTTAAGTTGTTCTCTGCTTATATTTCTCCCTTTGAAATTATTGTGTTATAGATGTGCATTACAGACTTGAATTTGTGAACAACCAGTGCTTCCTGTATTTTTGCTGAGCTTTGAGGAACTTTAAATGCTTGAGGCATAGAGTTAAATGGTTTTGAGGTATTATAAGCATGGTGTGGGGAAGAATCTGGCAAATCGAGGAATTTGGAACAGTAGATCTATGATCTGTAAATGTTTTACGATTTTGTTTCCTAGGAATCCTCTCTTTGTTTACAAGCACATGGAATGCTGACACACATTATTCTTCCATTTGGAGAAATTCCACTTGCAGGTCTGAAAGTGTAACAGGTCATGCCATAGAGAAGGTAGGGTCTGTATTTTTCACGCAGAGAAAAAAACTCTAAGAAGTGTAGGCAGACCATTCAAGCAGGAAAATCCAACAATCCAATGTGATCCTGCTGCGCTGTACAGTATTGGCTGCTAGTGAATTCCTTCAACACAGGAAGCTATGTCATTCTGGGAATATAACTGGTTGAAAGATCATAAAATAATAACTGAATTACTTAACTGTAGACAGGTCTGATAGGAATCTTTATGCTCTCATCCCTCCCGTAATGATATCAGTATTTCCTATATAAGTTATAAGCTCAAATACTCGTGATAATAATCATCAAAAACCTGAATTAACACACTCGCTGAGAAATATCATCCCTTCAGACCACTTATACAGGAAAAATAGATGATGATTTTCCAACTCTGACAAGGTTCATTTCCTTTCTGTCAGGAAGTGTTCTCAAAGTTAGCTTTGCAGGGACACATGGGAATACATGCTGGCATCAAAGCCTTTCACTACCTGCACTATGAGTCCTAAACAAGTCTCAAGGCCTCTCTGATACAGCATATATGAATTTGTACAGGTGGATTCCATGTGTGTCTTTTTTATGTTACCACTTAAACTACTTAAGGAAAAAAAAACAACAACAACTATATAGTCAAATGTTGAGTGCTGTTGAAGGCAAAAACTGAGTGCTTCTTTTATGCTGTAGAAAGGATCTCTCAAGAAAAAGGGTATTTTTTATTTTTTATCAACTGGTATTTCTTCCTCTTACGTTGAATATGAAACAAACAAGCAAAATCAGATCCTGAATTAACAAAATGAGCAAATTTTTAACTAAATTATTTATGTGGCCTATCCCTTAAGGATATGTTTGTGTTGCTTCCCTGAATATGGGTGTACTTTAGGAAATCGTGGCTTAGGATCTATATTCAGAAGACACTTGTAACAAAGTATAGGTATAACAAAGACAAGAACAGCTTGTATCCCTGGCACGTTAACTGAGGAAGGTGTCCTTGCTAGTTTGGAGGGATGTGGACTTGAATCAGATGGTGATTTCTTATTCTCTACTGGTACACCATGAGCAGAAAAGAATGGGAATGCCTTTGCAAAACTTTTGAAATCAACTTGCACATTTTTGTACACTTCAAGATTCTTTTTAACATTATAGATTGATTTTTGCCTGCCTTGGCTATATTCCCTTTCATTTTCTGATGTGTTTCCTACTTGAGAGTTCTGTTTCAAAGTTCAACCTTGAGCGTGTTGGAAGGCCCAGCCTCTGCCTGACTGATGCTGTGTTTGCTTTTTTCCTATCTTAGTCAAGTAATTTGTTTACATACACTTTATATTACCACGGTTATATCAAGTCTGTCATCACGCCAAAATGAAGGCATTTGTATTTAGAAATCCTGAGTTTGCACAGAACATACTTTCTATCACTGATGGAGCTTTTGCTCCATCTTGCAGGTATTCAAAAAGTGAAGTCTTTCTCCGTTTTTGAGCTGAGCATTTTGTGAGATCTGTAAGTAAGTTTAATGGGAAGAATAGCACAGGAATGTGTTGCATTAATGGCCTTCTGAAATCTGCTCTGTAAAGTGAGTGGGTGGGCAGGACAGTGGAGAGGCAATTACCTGCTTGTGAGAATATTGAAATAAATCCGCCTGTGGAGAACTCATCCCATAGCATAACAAATAAGAGACATCCACTTTCGCCCACGTTGAGAAGATGAACTTTTCGGCAGGTTTAAGGACTGAAACGCTCTTGCAGGGGTTTGGCAGGAGTACGGCGTGCCTTCACTTGGGTAACATGGGTGCTGCTCCCTCTTGCAGCGCTGGGAGCACGGCAGGAGGGGAGGGCAAGCAGCTGGCTGGCAGGCAGCGGAGGCGTGAAGGAGGCTGTCAGACGTCGCACGCTGCTGGGACAGATGGCTCCACGTCTATGCGGCAGCGAGTATGCCGCCTCTCGAAAGGCAGGCGTGTGCTCTGCTCAGTATTCTTAGCCTGTGTGGAAGGCAACTGGCTTCAAAAGGTAGAGGGAAAAGACCGTGATATCTACATGTAAAGGTGAGATAACTGGTGACAGCTGGGAAGTTCACTAGACGCTGTGGCCTGGCACTGTTAAAGGTATTCAGGTGTATGAGTAGACACATGACCAAACCCATCCTCAATAAATGAAACTTCTGCCAAAAAAATGAATAAAATCACTGTCTAGAAGAAGGATTGCAAACCCAGAACAGTTCCCTATTGCTTGTTCTGCCACTGACTTGCTATGTTATCTTCTGCAAATGCATATAACAACTTTTGGGAAGCTGCTTGTTACCTGTGGAAAAAGTAGTCTGTTATCTGGACATCAGGCTATTGACAATTGCTCCTGAAAATGTCCTCAGCCTTTTCCTGTTTGCTTCTCCATTGACAATTGGGAGTAAACATTAAAAAATAAAAATAAATCTCCATGTTATGCTGACCCTGTAATGAGTACACAATGTTATATCCTCTGCGTTAATTCTTAATAGATAACACTAATAAAACAGAAGTGCTGTACACTGGATAAACTGTACAAGTAACTGGAGTTACTTGTAATAATGTTGCCTTAAAATGCTGTCTTGAGAATTATTACTGTACCAGGGTTATTGTTAGGACTTCAGTTCTTAAAATCTGTTCATTTTTCTTTATTTTTACCTTGAAGTTATTTACTTGCTTTGTGCTTGATTTTGAAGATGAAGATAAATTTGCCCATTTGGGGTTGGACTAGATGGTCCTCCCAACATCAACCATTTTGTAATTCTGCAATTCTATTTCATTTTTTTTTAATCTGTGCTTTCTTTCTGTTTAGGTGCATTTCAGGTTTTCCACTGTAAGAATAGTATTTCAGAATTCTGTTACTTCAGAAAAATATGAACATAAATGTTGTGAATTGGAAATTGTTAGTGTGCGTGCAGATGAACGAGGAGGGCAGTTCTTTAAGAATATACCTCACAATGATTTTGTTATTAAAATTCATAGTTTATCTTTGCATCTGTGACCTAAATGGTTGCCCTTGCTATCTTTCGAGAAAATTCTTTGTGTGTTTTCTTCATTAAGTGCAAAATGACTTTCCCTTAATGTCATTTCCTTTTGCCTCTTGAAACCTTCCTGTTCTGCTGCCATTCTGAGGGATGGCTTTGTGTTTTGTGCTTCTTTGGTTTGTTTGTTTTGTGGAGGTTTTCCATGACAGAGTAGGCTGAAAGTCAGCGCGCCGAACTTTGATTCAGAAGAAAAGATCAAAACTAAATTTGGAAATGGGTCTGGCCAGTTTTTCTTGATTACACTTATGGTGGAAGCCAAATTTAAATGCGGTAGGTCTCCTGCTGATAACACTGGCCATAACCTTTAACTGCAGAGACTTTTATGTAAGATCATGATTCATTAGCAGTGAGTTCACGTGAAAGATGAGCTGTGGGTTTTAGGATGTGCTGTAAATGCTAATCCACTGATTTATTATTATTATTATTTTTTTATTTCATTTTCCTCCCCCTTCTCTGAATTCCCGTAGAAGGTACCAGATTCTTCACGTTTGCTTTCTGTAGGCCAGAAGCCTTTCAAATATGAAATCTGCCCTTACAACTCCATTGATGAAAGTGGTGAAGTGGCAGGATTTACGGACACACACTAGTGAGATGCCTTGAGAATGTCTACTCTGTTCATAAAGTTGGTAAGTGTAAATAACCACTCTGTCAGACTAATTCTGAAAAAAATGTACAGTGTTGTGTTTTTTTTTTTTTTTTTGTTTTTGTTTTGTTTTTTTTTGGTTGGTGGTGTTTATTTTTATAGGAAAGACTTTAAGGTATGCACTCCTACCCATTAATAAAAGCAAGTCAAGCATTTACATATATTCCTGTAGGGAGCTTTGCTCTATGAGGGCTTTTTTTGTTTAAAGGAATTCCCTTCTGTCCCTTCTTTATAGCTCTTTCTGTACATAACTACTAGATAGACCATTCTGGAAGATGTGTGGAACAGTAATGTGACAAAAGTACCTGATCAAAGAAGGTGACAGTGTCTGTGTGTATTCATTCAGTGGCCACATGTCTTAATTTACCATGCTAGGTGTGTACAATTCTGCTTCTTCACACTGATTTTGTCTGCAGCTTTGCTTTTGTCTGCAGCTTTGCTTGTAGTGTTTTGATTCCACGCTCCCACCCTGCCAATTGAGGAAATGATCACATTTCTGACAGTGCTAACACATTTCATTTTGCAGTGTTGGCAGAGTGCATCATGTGCTGAGTGGGAGCATTAGCTAGTCTTAGTGTAGCTGAAGTACACGTTGAAAGTGTGTGCTTAGCAGCCTTAGAGACTGTTTAAATGTTAAATTTTTGTGTGTTTAAACTCTGTACGCTAACGGATGTACTGTTTGCTCTGTTTTTTAACTCCAGAGGTTTAAACTAGGATAAGCTAATGTCCACAAGTCGCATAAGCTGCTTCTTGAAGCACACAGTGGTTGGAGAGGGCTTGATAAGTTTTTGTTTGTTGCTTTTGTGGAGGAAAACTTGGTTTACTGTTTCTTTATCTGTCATAATAATTGTAATTCTGATTATAAAACTAGTGCTACTTTTGGAGAGTCTTCTAATGCCAGAAGTAAAACTGGGAAATGCATCTATCAGAAGTGATAGGATACCTTGAGCTGAAAGAAAATTCCTTCTTTGCTGAGAGTTTTTCAGCAACTGAGTAATGGAATAACAGGAAAAAAGGCCTTTTCCTAACTTTTGTGGCAGCTGGGTAGAAATGCAGACTTGTAAACATTACGCAATATTTGTATTAAAAAATGAAGGGAATTTGAAAAATCAAATGGTCTCTTGCTGTCCCAGTTACTTGTTTGCAGATGTCTTTTTTATTCTTAGGAAAGGAGATGGCAAGTATAACTTTCTAGATGACAAGTATGTCCTATTATATGTACAGGAGAAAACAGTAGTTGGGATAATTGAGAGGAATGGCAGTGATGAACTCCACAGACTATAGAGTAGAACACTGGTAACCTCTTTATTCATTCATTTTTTTTCTGGTAGGCACGAGAAATCCAGTTTCCTTTCCTATCAGAAAAACATTAGTTATTGGATAGAGCTAAGCATAACAGCGGACTGTCATTTTAAGTCTGGTACTGCTAAAAATCTTTTTATTTTTATTTTATTTTATTTTATTTTATTTTATTTTATTTTATTTTATTTTATTTTATTTTATTTATTTTATTTTTCTTTATTTTACTTTATTTTACTTTATTTTACTTTATTTTACTTTATTTTACTTTATTTTATTTTACTTTATTTTACTTTATTTTATTTTACTTTATTTTATTTTTAATTTATTAAGCCACTCTGTAATATGTCATAGTATTGTCTCTTTTGCAATATACTTTTTCATGTATTTGTAGTAAGTCAGCCCTACTTACAGGAATCAAAGATTTTGTTGCTTGCAAATTAACATGTCCCCTTCCACCAGCCTGCTTGGATGCACTTTAGTTGTCATAATGTAGATGCTTGCATGCTTACCTTTTGCTGTGGGACTGTTTTTATTAAAGTTAATAGAATTGTTCTTTAATAAGCTAAAAACTTGTAACATTATGAAAGTCCATAGGATCGGGACGTAAATGTTTTAATTGGTGTCTGTAAGAGTAAATGATAACACTGCCTGAAAGTACTATTTTCTTTTATGTAAAATATGTATTAATGTAAAATATTTTAGTTCCTGTCTGCAAAATGGTAAGTGTAAATGCTTGCATAGTGTTCTATGTAAGAACACTATGTAACTAATTAGTTTGGATGTTTGAAAGTGACACTTGCAAAACCGTTTGCTTCAATTGGGTAAACATAGTTCAGGCTTTTTTTTGTTCTAAGTTATCTCTGTCAGGTATGCGATAGCCTTAAGATTTTAAGGACAGTACACTGTAACACCCTTTATTTTGGGAATTGTAGGAGGAATACAACAATATGTAGGAATACAAAAGAAGCAGAAAACAGACACTGAACACCTAAAGCCAACAACTCTTTACCAGTCCCCAAGCATATGATTTACACCCACACAGAACCCATTGACTGATTCAGTGGGCTGTATTCAAAAGTGAGGTGTAAAGGGTGGAAACAGAAATCATGAGCAAGCAAATCTGAATGTAAGCAAAGCTAAGGATGGCATAACCACATTAATGAAATCTGGAAAAGTTAAGAGACGACACTTTTCTGTAGTATTTGGGTTTAGTTTGAGAATAAAAATGCATTGTTTACTGATACTCAATTAGAAAAGAATTTCATTATTCACGCTCTCATGAGCTAATACTATTTGTGCTCTGTGTTTAGCAGAGACGTTTCTTTTCAGTAATCATATAGATGCCAGTACAGTGAAATCTCAAGTGGCAACTCTTCATCAAAATTCAGGATTACACTGAAATTTATTTTTAAAATGTATTGATATGTATCTGTGAATGTTTGTGTAATGAACTCTAGACTGGAAATGTTCATAGAATCATATGTCTATGAATCTGGGCTGTTTACAACAGGTTGAGTGCTTTTACTTTAAGGCTTTTGTCATATTAAAAGCTCAAAGTGAACTGGAAGAAGAAAAGTCAGTTAGCATGAGATATCTGCATTACTCAGCGACTGAAGTCAGATGACTGCTTCTGATCGCACAGAATCCGACAGGTTCACATTTTCGGTAGTTTTGCTGTCAAAGGCTGCAACAGGATTTCCTGAAAATTATGTGTTCCTGATGATAATGCAGATAGGGATTTAAAGAGTTCTGTGATGATTTAATAAGAATGTCTGGGAAAATATTTAATCTTTTCCATAAACCCTAACTTGAAAGCCAAAGTTTTTTTTTTGTCCGTGCTGTAAAACATTTTCTCATGTGCCAGATTAACCAATTACACTTCTGTTATGTGTGAGAGGAAGAGGAGAGTTAAGTCCACGGTCTTTTGCTTGTCCCATCCACATAAATAACACCACTGCTTAAGTACTACAGCCCCGTATGTAGAAAACTGGTAAATATTTGCAGCACAAACCATGATTTTATTTTTAAGCTAGTAGGATGCATTTACCAAGTCTAAGAATTAATTTTAGTCTACTTTGTTGCTTGTTTAATCTGACATCTCTGTAGTTCCCCTTCTATAATCAATGGAAAATGATGGGTATTCACACAAGACATCCTAATTTCATAATAGACGCTTAAATGTGTGGGCTGATTCACCCCAGTAGCGTTACTTACTACCTGCCTGTAGTTAATTGTACAGAGGAAACCTGGGAGATAATATGCCTGTTAGATAACATTATGTGGGATGAATCCTACTGTAGGTTTTGATTCCTAGCTCATAGCACTGTCTGTGGCTGTTGCCAAAGTAAACAGATCCTTAGCATATGCTGGGGGCAAGGGACTTAAATTCAAAGACTCTTACATTACAAATTTATAAGCTTTGAATTCTGACTGGTTGGTGTTTGGTAGCAAATGCTGAGAGTAACCCACGTGTCTCAGTCTGGATTCTCTTACGGTCTGTACACAGTTACATCCTAGGCTGGCCTAGTACAGAGGAAGTGCCAAATCCAAGCTTTGGATCCTAGATTTGGCATTACGCCAGTTTAAAAGAACAAAGGTTTTGATTAGGACCAGGAGATTATCCCACTGGTTTAGACACATAGTAGGTATGTAGCAGACCTCACAATTTAATATAGAATGAACCCTTGACACAATTTGTGTTATGGCTAAATTTTTTATTTTGAGATTTGCCCCCTTTTTGTAACACAAAATTGATAGAACGGGATGGCAAGTGCAAGGTCAAAACTGTATTCAGACTGATTAGCTGTGTTCATTATGTTGAGCTGGAATTACATGCAGATAGATGCACATGCATGTGAAAATGCATGCAGCTATGCTCTGTGTAGCTGCAAACCGGAGTAAT
Organism: Netta rufina; assembly: GCF_964035555.1. Classification (NCBI taxonomy): domain Eukaryota; kingdom Metazoa; phylum Chordata; class Aves; order Anseriformes; family Anatidae; genus Netta; species Netta rufina. The sequence goes on along the minus strand of NC_140124.1, from coordinate 81,525,390 downwards.
TGTATCCTCACTATAGAAATGCATACATGTTCTATTAAGACAAAAGAATAAATTGGCAGACTTGTGCTTCTAGGAGTTTTTAATTTTAATGTCTGTACAGAGGTTTTGATTTCAAAGAATATAGGTATCCACAGGTACACAACTGAAACTAAAGTAGAAATCTTGCTGACAATATGGTGCACACTACACTAACTTTTTGCAGTGGTAGGCAAAAGATCTGGTGAAAGAGATCATCTTTCTCATTTAAAATGACATATTTTAGGTCTGGAAACCCTCATTTTTATAGGAAAAGAGCATGCCGGAGCTGAAATCTTTGGCCTAGAAGTCAGGAGAGCTGTGTTCTAGTCTAGCTCTGTCACTGGAGAGAGCCATGCAATCTTTTTAGGGATGACTCACCCCTAACCTACTGTTCAGCTATTTTGGAACTGGAGACTGACGGCCTGTGTTTGTGCAATGCTCACAGTTGGCACTAATGACTGATATATTTTTAAATTTTTACAGGATTCAGAAGACAAGGTTGGACCTTCTCATGTACACCGACATTGCACTGGTGAGACATTTGGCTGTAGTTTTTGCTGGTATTCTTCCCCTGACAAACAACTTCTCTGAAAACACATTAAGAAATATCATCTGGGTGCAGGAACCTCATTAATCAGTTCCCAGCCCACCTCAACTCACTTCTTATGGAATGTTAGGTTCTTTGTGCTTAAGCTTCCACCAGAGCATCCCAGCAAATAAAGAAGCTGTTGGCATTGTCAGATTTTTGTGCTGAAAGCCAGGGATGATCTGGAAGAAGAGAAGAAACAGTCCTCTTGTGGCAATTGGAAGCATGGGTGAACATATTGAAATAAGATGCTTAAGATGGTCATCCCCAAAACGTGTGTGTGTTACAGTACAGGTTGTAACTCTAATTTGCTGAAAGGAGCATGGAGGTTTGTGTTCTGTAAGGAGTGAATATGTTGGTTTTTCATTCTGGTTACATCTTCCTGATATATTCTGCTTGATTACAAATGAAGAGTTTGACATTTGAAGGCAGAATGTGTTGAAATGTGCCTGAAGTAACAGTGAACCCTACAGGTTGTTTCTGTGCTACATCTCTCATTTTTAATATTGGTCTCTTTATATAAAACATTAAAGGATTCAAGAAAATCTGTTGACACAGTAATACTCATAAGTCAGTAAATTGTTTCCTGGATTTTGTTTTTAAACAAAATATATCTATTATGAACTAGTCCAAGTTAAAGTAAAAATATAAACTATTGAAATATGACATCAAATAAACCTGACTTGAAAATTCAGTGGCTAAATACATCTGTGCCTAATTCAACCACATGGAAATTGCTCACTTTAAAGAATATCAAGTTAGAAGGAAAATATTTTCCAACTTTAGGCTGTCAGAGGACTGGTTTTACTCTAAGACTCCACATTCTTTGACTATGGTGGTTTTGTAGAGTTTCTTATTAGCTATGAATGCTATTCAGGAAAAGTAACTCTTACTAAAAATAAAAATAAAAAAATCATAACATCACAATTCCTACTAGACAGAAGCAAACACTGACTGAAGTGTGCCTACACTGTTCTCTTAAACATAAAGAGTACACTAGTTCGACAGGATAGAAATTTCTCTTCAGGTAAGTTTTAGTTTCCTTGATTTACACCAAGATGCTAGTAAAAGGAGTTATGTGAAGAATAGCTATTGGCAAGTGGTAGGAGACATGTAAAAAGATATATTTTATTTTCCAAAGAAAAATGTTGATATTGTTAAAAACTGATGCACATCTTCCTGTCATGAAGTCAGAACAGAAAAGCTTGGAAACACATACCTGACACAGACACTTGGTTCCTCTTCATCTAGAGTTGTAATAGTTGGACATTGCAACTAAACACATACATAATTACTAATGAGAAGTTTTTTCTTCTCTTTAGTACAATTTACATTGTACAAACCACTCAAAGTGCTGTAATATTCTGATAGTTCTTTAACTTGAATTTACTTGAATGGTTAAGTACTCATTTACAAAAATAGCTGTTCCTTATTCAGAAGTATTTCAGAAGCTTTTCCCTAACTTTGCACCAGGGAACTATTTCAATCCTTGCTGATGTTAGACCCAGAGGACATTGACTTAGCATGTTCATTATTTAATAGCATTTAGAAGTAGATGTGTGGATGTAGATGTGTGGAATTTAATTAACCAAACTGGAATTCAGCCAAAGTTCAGATCAACAGTTGCAATCTTGCAAAAAGCACAAGGGGACTTCTAATAGTTAAGTGGACTGAGCTTTCATTTGAATGTCACCTTGACAATTGTGGTGTAAGCAATACAGTGCCTACTTTTCTAGGGAATTCATTCAGTAATATTGTGAAGGGTGGACTATACCACTTACCAAATTACTAGACATTACTTCTGGCAGCATTCTGTCTGTTTTTTGCATCTTTCATGTAGGCACCAAGTTCAACCCTAGTATTTGAAAACAGGCAAGGGTACAGCTTGGAGCAGCAGAGCTGCAGGCTGAGCATGGTGCAGTTGCATGCCCACTAGAATTTCTAATGTGCTGATTTTTTTTTCTTTTTCTCTTTTTTTTTTTTTTTTTTTTTGCCTCTGTTATTTGTGTAGTTGTATAATAGGCTTGGGAAATTAATTGAGCTTGGATCATGAATGTAAAATAAGCACTTCATTTTTTTTATATATATATTTATTAGCCTATTGTAAGTGGGCAGAAATATTCATCATTAGTGTACTGAAGAGAGTGACTGCTGACAGCAGTTTTTATATGTACAAGGTATGATTTATAGAACCAAATTCTAATCTGTTCTTTATACTAGCCTCAGGCAGTACACTTAGTCTGCAGTGAAGTGAAATATTTTGGTGTGTCCTTGTAAGTGATCTTTAATAAGCATATGACACAATCTGTCAGAAGTACCTCCTTGTTCTCTGGAAAGGGGACAAAATTCAGATACAAAAAGTAGTAATCTCGACATGTTTCTTGTTTGTTTGTGTAAGGTGTCTTGGAATCCTGGCCTTTTATCAAAAGTCCACACACCCTAATAACTCAGGAATAGCTATTAATGGAATTCTGAAGTGTCTATAATGTAAACCTATCACTTATTAATATAAAATAGTAACAATTTCATTAGCTTAGAAATCAGTTTCTAGTTCAATTAACGTGTATTACAGATCCTATGAGTCCACTTCTGGCTCCAAGCACAATTCGTCTAGGAATAACCTAGGTTAGTATGCTTTGCTTTCTTTCTGTGTAAACCAGTAAAGCTAAGTGTTGTGTGTGTTTTTTTCTGAGCTTTAGCTTATGTGAGTACAAGGGGAAAGAGAAGAAAGTTTTCTGTGCAACTGTTATGAAGCCGTTAAATGAAATGTGCTTTTTCCTGAAAGAATTGTCCGCTGCTTTCTGTTTCCTTCTCTCTCCCTTTGCTGTCAGGGCAGACATTGCATAGAACGCTTGTTCCACAGAGTGCAGTCTCAGCATAGGTTAGGGGTTGTAGCAGAGTTGACAAAGGACTCTTTGTCTTGTTACAGTGAGGCAAGGGTTCTACTGCTATAAATAATGCATATTTTAATTGGAAACTGCGCATAGCAATACCTGTCTCTACAGGCTTGTTGATTTCTGTGTAATCTGTTAGGGGCAGATTCTGTTTGCGTACTGAACATACAACACATTCCCCAAATTTGTGGTTGGTTGTTTCTGTTAGTACTACCTGTGCTAATGAGTTCCTATGTACAAATCGAGACAAATGCCATATCTAGCTAACCATCTGGGAATTTCTGTCACCATATATTATGAAAGTTGCCTAAAACACTTTGCTAAGGCAATTACAAGACTAGGTACACATTTTCCTTGGTCAATAATAATAGGATCATGCATTGCATCTGTTGAAAATACATTTAAGTATTAGTAGGGGATGAATTATACAACAGATAATAAACATGCTCATTTCTTGCCAGATTAATCTGGGATTAATCACATTGTGCCTGATGTTAGCCACAGGTTTAGGCTTGTATGCATAGCTTCTGTGGTGAGGCTCATACATGGCTGGAACACTAATCACATCTCAGAGGATGAACACAACTTTTTCTACCATTTTAATTAAATTGATTTAAAACCACACCTTAAGGCCTGTTCTGAACAGAACATCCTACCAGGTTTAGTGAAGATGCCTGACAGTTACCTGAGTGGTGCATAAATGTGGGAATACCGGTCTGCGTGAAGGCTATTAGATTGCTTTGGGCTAGATTGATTTTTTTTTCTTTACTTTGGATCATTTCTATGTACATGTCATTACCAATCTTGTTTTAAACTGATTTAATGGTGTTAAGAGGAATTTTGCAGATTTTTTTTTTTCTTCTTAATTTCATATATATATATATATTTGAATAGTGAGTGAGCCCCCCTTCTCCTTCCTCAACTTGCAAAACTGTAGAAGAAAGGGGAGGCAGATTAGGGTGGCCCATAATACCAATTCAGTGCCAATGTTATTTTATTACTGTCCAGTTTGGGCAATCTCAATCTCCTGCTGTTTGTGGACAAGCCTGAGAAACATGAACTTAAGAGTGTTTCTACCAGGAATAATTGAGGATTTAAATAAGGCCTAAATTCATAGCACTCCTAAGTGACATGGATTCCTTCCAATAGTAACTGAAGGCTGATTCCAGGAAATGTTGTAGGAACACCAGACCCCAAGCTTGGAGAGCCTACAGCAACCCCATGTCCTAGCTTTGGTATGTATTGAGTTACTGGGGAGCTGGGTGCCTCTGAGTCCAATCCAGATGTTGACCCTGAGGAGGGAGCCTTCAAGTTAAGGACTTAAGTTGACTGGAATTTGCTCTGACAAAACAACAACAACCAGGGAAAGTCCGAGGAGCCCTACTTTAATGTATAGGTACTAGTGTTTAGATACCAGATGGCAGTTCAGATCACTTCTTTGCACAGGAGGACAGTGGTTCGTATTCTGTGTTTCCTATGAGAGTGCAGAAGACGAAAGCCTTTTGGAAATGGGCTTATAAAGTACTGCAGCAAAAGTGTTATATACATGCATGAAGATATCAGGGATCTAATTTCTATTCCTGAGAGTTTTTAGATCTTCCATGTTAGACAGAACAGGAATTAGTTCTCATCATTATGCAGTGTTTACAGTCTCATGTTGGCTAACAGTTACTGAATTAGTCTCTTCGAAGCAGTGGTTTCAGGTGTTCTAGCATTACGGTCAGGACCCTTCCTTTAGAGGTGATGGCAATGTCATCAGGCAGATGAGTTGTTGTTTTTTTTTTAATTTTTTCCTTCACTTGAGGTTTCAAAGCAAGTCAGGGCAGGAGCTAGAGAATCACAGACTCACTGAGGTTGGACACGACCTCTGGAGGTCACCTGGCCCAATCCCTCTGCTCAGGCAGGCCCACCTAGAGCCAGTAGCCCAGGACCATGTCCAGACAGCTTTGGAATATCTCTAATGATGGAGGCTCCACAACCTCTTGGGGCAATCTGGAAAAATAGTTCTGTCTCATGCATCAGCCTTTTCAAACGTATATGTCCCTTTTAGGACAACAGAAAAAATCGAGAAGAAAGGTAACTTCCTTCCCTCCCTCCCCAAGAAGATCCTTCTTGAAAACAAATTCAGGATAGCCAATAAAACTAAAATTTAGGAGGGAGAAATGTGACTCAGATAGAATTGCTTCAACCTGAAATTTCTCAGAGGACCAGGAGTTAAAGCATAACGCAAGGTAATATGTTCTTGATCATACCTAAACAGGGCGTAGTGATACATACGCTGTACATTCTTGAATTGCATTGCTTGAAACGTCTTGGATAATTTCTTGAGTGTATTGGAAATCTAAATGCTATGTTTTTAACTTGACATTCTCTTGAAGGGTATTCTGTGTATAACAGGAAATATAAAAGGCCAACAGAAACAAATTGGCTGCAAACACAGCAGCAGTCTACATAGAAAGGTATCCCAAAAAAAAGTGTTTTCCCTCATGTACAGTGTATTGATTATTTTCACAACAAGCAGCTGTCAGTAGAGCCTTAGATACAGAAAACACGTGACAGGAGACGACATACAAAGACGAATCACCAGACAAACCAACAGAGGAGGGGTAGGTGAAAGTTCCCTGCCATACACTGACACTCAGCATTCTTTTGGGTCGTTTCCTTGATAGCTCCACACCTAGTGAGTAATACCCAGGGAACAGGGACAAGCCACTAGAGCCCAGGGAAGCTCTATTTGTGTTCCTAACCAGGCATATTCAAAGGTATGCCCATAATCTGCTGCAAAAAGTGCTGACTGCACCCAATCGGTGTTCGTTTGCTGTGCTCGGAATTGCACTGCCTAATAGCTGCTAGCAGGAGCCGAGGAATTTTGCCCTTTATAGGTGGGGCTCAGAGCCTTGTCGATTCAAGTCTAGCAGGAGAACAGAGTGCATTGCTATGATTATTAGTAACTCTTATCCCTGGGGAAAGGAATCTGTAGCTCTCCTCTTTTGTGTCATGAGGAATACTTTGGCGAGAATTTTACTGCTTCCTGCCAACATGTGTTGGTAAGAGGCTGGGGCTTGCTGTCCTGTCTGTGTATCCCCATTGGCCCTACGTGTGAGGTTATGTGCACTAGCAGTGGGCTGGAATGGGATTGCTCAGAGGGCTGCTACTGATTCACTTGCTTGAAACAGTGTCTCTTTGCCTCTCCTCAAAATTTTAGGTGTGGGTGTGTCCAGGGTCAGTGTGACAGGATTAGAAAATGCCTTGCGATCGTAAATAGCTGTGTTACAGTTTATTGTTGCTATTCTTTGTTCGTACACAAATACAAGGAAAAAAACAACTGAATAACGTAAGCATTTGACACGCTCAGAAAACATCACTTCCTCAGCGTTACTTGGTATGACTGTCTCGAGATGTTTGATTGTTGTCTGAATTTCGGAAATGATGTCTTGATGATTGGAATGCCTTTTCTTCCCATGCCAACCCCTGCGTGGAGATGCAGCAACTCCATTTTCATGTGGCAGCTTTAATTTCTGTTTCCTTAACAGCAAATGAGCAATGCAGTACACCTTTCACAGGATACAATTAATCCTGCCTTAGTCACAGCTCGAGGAACAGGCAGAAACACGTCATTTAATACAATCTGTCTCCTAATAAAAGAGGCAGACATGTCCTGTTGAAGAGTTGGGGCATTTTTCTTTCAGGTAAATACCTGTCTCTTATGGATGGACATTGCATGATGTTTCTTCTGTTGTACTTCCCTTCCTGTAGATGACAGTTATAGTTAAATGTCGAGTTACTGAGATTGAAGCCAGGGTTTCATGCACCATGTCTGTAGGCAATGCCTTTCCTCCCCACCCTCCTAAAAGGCTGTGCTCTGCCTGCCATTGAATCTTCCCAACTGATCTGGTGTAGGTTTCCAGCTCTCCTGGAGCCAGGTGTGTGATCCATCTAAACTTTAGTAGCCAAAGAAATCGCGTGTTCCATCTAAAATTAAGCACTTGGATTCATTCTAGGGCCAATGGAAGCAGAAGTTATTCTCTGAGTGTAATTAATCCTACTTTGATGGGAGCTTCCTAGATGTGGCCACAGCTGGGAGCATTCAAACAGCCAGGGCCTCTGCTCTCTGCACACCTGATATTGCAGATGGATCTGCAAAGGGATCTTTTTTCAGGTTAGATTTTCTGTCAAATGAAATGCCATCAGTAGCCAGAAGTCATATTAAAAATCTTCCTTTGGGAGGATCTGTCTGATAATTGCAATGGCATTTAAAAAGGAACAGTCCCTGCAGCCTAATGGCGAATGTGGCATTCGAATGAGTAAGGAAAGCAGTGTTACCCACCACATTTTTCACTACTAAAAATGGATTCTCTGGTGTCTAATGCTGTGGCCAGTTCCTCTGTGGGGAAAATGACATCCTCTCGCTTTTGTCTATTTTCACAAATTGTTTAGCAATTTAGTATTTTACAGCCCCCTTACCTTTCTGTTGAAGTTACTTCGAATTGGCCACTGGGCTCCAGAATTGCCTAGTAAGAGGCAGTGGACAGACCCACGTCTGTGCGGAGCACAAAGTGGTGCTTTATTTTCATAGGAAACTTGGCAAAACTGTAGAGCGAGGGGGTTGGTGGTGACTGATTTCAAAGGGTGGTTGGCCCCAAGAAGCACAGAAAGGGGCCTGTGTCAGATCTCCTACCTTGCCTCTTCTCTGCAGTCCCTTCCACAGAACTTCTCTGTGCCCACTTGTGTCAGACAAGGGATGGCTTGTGTTTTAAGAAAAGGTTATATCACCTAAAACCAAAAAAGAATCTGCTGTTTCTGTTTGTAATCAGTCTTAGTGATGTCTTATAGCTAAAATGTTGCCTATTTTATTTCTGAATTTACATAGCTATTTTTAGCTTTAATTTCTTACTATTGATTCTTGCAGTGCATTTCTGCGCTAGGTTATACAACCCCCTGGGACCAGCTATTTTTCACCATGAAGGTGTGTTTGCACACTGTAATCAGATCATTCTTTATTTCCTTTTTGATAAGTCAAGTGCTCTAAACCCCAGTGGAAGTGCGTTTTCTCTAGCCTTCCTATTACTCCGGCTCTTCTTTTCATTTTGTAATTGCAATCAGTGTGGTCAAAAAACAGTTCATAAATTCCTTGTCAGAGTCAGTCTATAGCCTGTTTCCTGGCTGGCACAGAACCTGCAGAAAGAGGGCGATATCCTGTTTCCTCTCTGCTTTGCACAGTAAAAACATATGATAATCTAAGAATGGCAACACCAAAAAGTTTTTTTTTTTTTTTTTTTTTTTCTCCAGTGTGACTGTGAAGATGCTAGTACAGTACAAGCTGTAAAGCAGCTAATTTATGAAACTGCTTTTTAAAATCTTAAGTTTTCCTTTTACAACTCCTGCATTCACCAGCAAGCATGTGTCGAATCATGCTGTTCCTTGGAGATCCTCAAACGCCCTACTCAAAGTCAAGCAGTCAAACTCGAAGTGTGCATTCATTAAGATGTCAGCCTATCACAACACATTTCCTTTTTTCTCACTATGAAGATGAATTTAAATTCATTACTGCCAACTGTTTCTTTCTACAGTGTATTTTTTTCTCATGTCATTAGTAATTCTGATGGATTCAAGTCATTGCCCTGCATATAAAAGGAACAGGACTGTTCCACAATGTTAATTTTGCTGGCAAATTTACCACCACAAGAGATAGAAAGCCATCAGCAGAGTTTGACCAAATTTTGCTCTCTTAAAATGCCCTCTGAAGTAAGTAATAAGATTTTGTTAAAAAAAATACACTAATAAACAAATGTGGTTAAGCTTATATTTTTTTGTCAGTTTTATCCAGAGAGGTCATCTTATTACGCTTCTCTTGTGTAAATAGTTGCACCAGTTTTGTTTGCTTTTCCCTTTCTGGCTCATGAGGGTGTCATCCCATTCACTTCTTTACCCTCTTGCTGACAACGCAGCAACTGTACCACAGAGACACGGTGATAGGCTTAATCCTTGATCTCTGAGGTTGATCAATAGATTTAAGTTAACCATTTCACTTTATGGCTAAACATTAATTATACAAAGTGTACTAAGGTGGGTTTTTTTTGGAAACATTTTACCCATATGCTTTGAGTGATCAAGTACTGGCAGGCCATTTTTTTCCTGAGCTTCCTAGTGATTTGCAACTGTGTTTGTAGCTGGGAGATGAGTAGCATGGGTTAGAAAAGATGCTACTGGAAAAAAGGATGGGTTGAAACCCATATTCTATTGTTGTTACAGAGCAGCCAGGCTGGAATGAAGTGGCAGTGGTTCAAGTACATGCTAGACAGACCATATGCTCTGTAGAGTGAAATGAAGTGGTGTTGTATAGCTGTATTGCTAAGCATAAGGACAACAACTCCAGCTTCCAGAACTGCTGGCAGGAGTCCTACATGGAAGAAATGTATTCTTCCTCTATCCTTTAAAAGTCATTCAGAAGTGAAGCCAATGTCTATTCCTGTTCGCCACATGCTAGAGCAAGATGTAACTAGGAAAACACGGCTGATGTAAAGGAATAGACATCGGTATTATACTTTAACTATATATGCAACTAAGTTCTAGAATCGGCATCTAAAATCATCACAAAACAGTCACTTTTGAAATACAGGACTGCAAAGGATCTCTCGTATCACTGAGTCTCATCCCCATTCTCACAAGAATTAAATGATTTTCAACTATTCAAATAAATTCCATTCTGAGAGTTGTTTTTGTGCCTTATTGGAAAGTTGCTCAGAGCTTTGATTCTCTTCTGCCGTAAATTAATTTTCTAATGTCCATCTGTCCCTATGCCCTGCTACTAACCACAACATTTTCTCCCAACCCCAGTTTACTTAGGTAGCAAGGGCTGGAGGCAAGTGGTGTTATTCTTCTACTGTTCAGCTGGTAAAAGACGAGTGAAGAAGAAATGTAAGAGACTCATCACTGAGGACATATTCTGCCAGCCTCTGTGCTTTTGTGAGATTCTTGCCTGAGCAGAAACACAAGTCTTAAGACAGTTACTTGGAATTGTAGCCCTATGTAAGTTTAAATGTCAGCGGGTGGCAACTAATTTGTCACTTTTCTAAAACTATAAAGTCTGTGCTAGAACACTGCTGGTAGTGGTGGGATAGAGGTACAGTGTCAGAAACAGGAATATAACTATTAAGTCAACTTTTTGAGTCTGACATAATTTCTTGAGAATATTCTGGCTGTTTCATCTGTTTCACAAATATTCCCAAGTGTAGTGCAGTCTGCCTGTGTTCCTGGACATTGAAACTTGCTCTCTATTATCTTACCCATTTTACAAACCCCACTGTCTTTTTGTGTTGTGCTCCAAATAAATCAGAACAGGGATGAAAATGGATAAAGCTTATGGAGGGCAGAGAAAAGCTGAACGCTCAGCTCTTTCCATCGCAACCCTGGAAAGCTCTGCTGTGACTCAGCCATGGGTGAGACAATGACAACACAGACAAATGCTGAAGCAAATTGCTCTGTGAGGGAAGTGCAGCTCTACATCCTTCATCAGCAACACCCTCAGGATCTTTCTTTGCTCTTTTCAGGACATGGTATTGTTAGCTCTAGTGCTGTGCTCTCCATGCAGGGTAGTGAAATGAAATGCGTGTGCACTTCAAAGAGAAGGTAACTCACACAGGTTCTTTGGCCTTGGCTTCTGACTTACATGCTCCTGGGCTTGTTATGATGTCATTTGCTAAAAAGCAAAAGGGAGTAAGCCATTAGCAGGAAGTCATTTCATTTTATTATTTTTTTATTTTCTTCTATGAAATGCTTCCACACTGTTAGTCAGAACATTGGCTGCATCGAACCTGCCCAAATTTGTGTGTTGTGCTGGCTGCCATCCAGAAAGAGAGAGAACAATTTAAACACATCTCCATGCAGTGACACCTAAAAAAAAGAAAGGGAGCTGCTAAACGAGTCTGTGAAGTGTGAGGGGCACGTGGTTTAGTGGTTTCCTCTGTGCTGACAACAAAAGTAGAAGACCAGTTTCATCACAGCACTGTGTGTATGTGACAGAAGTAGCAGGAATCTCACAGAACGGAAAGAAACTAATACATAATCCAAACTTTGTCACTGCGGTGTCTTCCAAGTTAGCATGACAAATGCAGTGCTGCTGGGAGACTGTGAGAGATGGCGTTGTGTTGTGCTTTCTGATTTGCACTTTGTACATGTACATCAGCATGGATTTCTGAGGTCAGGTTTCCAGCTGGTACAAATCATGACAGTGAAAGAAATGTTGATGCAAATTCCCCTCATAATCTTTAATTCATTTTTCTAGATCACATGGCAACTGCAAAGTAATTTGTCTTCATTAACATGAGGCAAAAACCCTAGACGCTTGGACAGTTTAAGTAGAAAAAATATATATCTTGTAGTGTAGATGTTCTAGCTGAAAGCAACCCAACCCCATCACCTCAGAAGGAAAGTTGCTCAGAATTCAGCATCACTAGCACCAAACACTGCAGCAGCATCAAATTTAGAGCCCAGTTGTCTTCTCCTCTTGCACTGGTGTAAATTGGTGTCATATCAAAAGAAATTAGTGGGCTTGTGCTGATTCTGCACTGGTAAAAGCAAAGAGGGTGATGGTCTCAAGTGGAGTGTCTTCTACAAAACCTGAGATTCCCTTTCTTGTAGGGGATGGCTTCAGGTTAGCACAGTAGTTTATAAATCTCCTTCTATGCTGTAAATACAGCTATGCTGTTTGACATTGAATAAGATCCCTTTGGAGAACCACACTGCGTGTAGATCTGTGGCCAGACCTACGCTGCAGATTTCTGTTGGCACAGCAAAACCAGCCAGGGACGTGACAAACTGTGAACTTTGGCCAGTGGAGCTGGGCCAGGAAAATCTCCCAGTCCTAATGCAGTTACACCAGTATAGCTATTACGTAGTTATAGGGTGACTTTCAGGAGGGTTGGCAAATGCTGTGGTCCTGCTGTTCAAAGTTACATCCACGCTGGGGATGCGCTGATGGCTGCATATGGCTGAAACAGTTACTCCAGCAACAGGTCCTATTAACATAGATCAGATTAGTGTCCTTTGAGGCCTGCCTTTTTTATCACATCAGTGAATAATTAGCAGGCTTTAGGCAAATGCGGAATCTGAGCTTTTCAGCAAACTGTGGAAGACAGGTTAAAGGTGCCAAAAAGAACCTGTGCATCATGGCAGTAGTGAAGCAGTAATTGCAGCCCCCCCTTGCAAGCACAACATGGAAGAAAAATACATTTCAGAAAGTATTTGTTTTGCTCATTAAGACATTTTCTTTTCTTTTCCTTTTTTTTTTTTTTTTTTTCCTGCTCTTTTTGCCAGGAGTTACCAAAATACATGACGTATATAATTCCAAGGGAAGTAGAAATGCAGGGTTTTAAAAGCATGATGTAGTGTTTGAGTTTGAACAATGTTATAAAATAAAACGAAAAGCAATACTGCATATCATCTGGGTATAGATGATTATCCTGCAATCTAAATCCCAGAGTTTTTGGAGCCCATCCATGGACCTAGTCCCAGAACCACATCTCTCCCTGGGAACAGCAGGTGCTCCACATCTCACAGAGCTCTTTTCTCCCTCACTTTCCGTATTGATGAAGTTTTTCCCCGGGTCAGGAAAAAATAATGGTAAGTTTTTGCCTGTTTAAAAATAAAAGAGGATTCCAGAAATTAGGAATAAACGGAGTTAGTAATAATGTTAAATAATCAAGCTGCTCTCAGAGGGAAAAAGAAAAAAAAAAAAAAGAAGAAAAGCTATTTTTTTTCTAGCTATTGATTTTATTTTTGCAGTATGATTTGCAGTAATGCTTCCAGCACAGAAATTCTTAGGGAGCTTAAACTTCTCTTCTCTGTAATTTGTTGTAGTTTTGGACAATCTAGTCACTGGTACTGATGGCAGAATGGGGAGACTGGGACAGATTTGTTCCAGTGTGTACACTAGGACTTGCATTAATCTCTGGTTTATGTGCCTGGAAGGATTCCCATCCCTCCCCTCCAAGCATGGCCTGCATGTGTCTGGGATTTGTTGCCTTCCAGTCAGTGCAGCATAAATTCTTATTAGATAGCTCGTAATGATTCCTGCTGCTCAGCTCGGGCATGTATTTGATGACTGTAGCCATTTACTAGTAGAATTTGAAACAGGTTTCTACTGAAACGTGATTAGTAAAGCAGCCTTTTGATTTTTAATATCCTAAGTAAGCTAGTTTTATCAATTCTGCCCCTTCAGATTGACTTCTTAAGGCATCTCCCTGAACATGTTGCCAGATTAAGATATTGTAGAGAAAAATACCAGAAGAGTGGGAAAATCTCTAGAGCCAAAATGCAAGAGAAAGAAGTTTTGGTGTGTGTGGTTTGAAATGGGCTGAGAATTAGTGAAGCAAAGCACCACCAGGAAAATTGCTGCCGTCAACACTGCTGGGAAGAGCTGTGGTGGGAGCAGGGCTGGTTCTGACAGACAGCTGCAGAAACCTTGAGGCTTGGTTGCTCTGCAGCACATCTGGGACACTTAAACCCGTTTTTAATGACATGAATGCAAAAGGATGGAAAACGAGGCTCACTAGTCACTTTTAGTGCAGTACGGTAAATGGTTGCAGAGCCTGATCCAAGGATGGGGAGAGCGTTCTCCAATATCATCCAGTAAAAGCAGACAAGAAAAGCAAACTTTCTCCAGGCAAACTCCCACTGATCATACACTACATGTCCAAATCCTCCATAGGAAAGAGTGCCAGCTAAGATTTGAGGTGAGCATTAGCATAATTACAAGCTTCTCTCACTGATCAGAGCTGTCATCTCAGCTATGTGTAAAAATAATTTTGTCTAGAACTGCCCCCATGCATCTCTTAAGGAGATAACCTTTGGGGGATAAATCCTGCTTTTGCTCTTCAAGCTTTCTGTTTTCTGCTGTAGTGTCTCTTGTGGGAGCAAAGGGACAGCACTTTTGAAAAGTTTGTTGTGGAGAATTCACTACAGTTTGCCATCTGCTGTGTCACTGATCAGGTTAGCATCACCGAACTGTTCTGCAGTCTTATCACGGGATGAACAAGCAGACCTCCAGAGCATGAGGAAGCTCTCTACGCTTTAAAAATACAAATTCTGACTTTGTTAGATGGGCTTTGTAGAAAATGTCACAACTCCACACACTTACTGTGGAAAGGGCTTTGGTATTTGAAAACGCCAGACTTTGGCCTGAATATTACCATTGGATCAATGTGCTTGTCATGCTATCTTTAGTAAACCGTGGAGAAATGAACATAATTTTGAAAGTATTATGTGATTTGGCTTGCATCACAATTATGGCTTTAGCTCGCAGTTTACCCACGAACAACTGAAAGTGTTTAAATGTACAAGGTTCAGTTTTCATTGCTCCTGGCATGAAAAACCAGTCAACCAGCTCCTCACCCCCTGAGACCAACAGCCTGGGAACTTAACTCTCCAAAAGAGAAGGGGGCTTTTGATAGTCAAGTGAGTTTTCTTAATTCAAGGAACTATGCAAGTTGCAGGACTCTTTCTTTGCTGTTGATATCTCTAAAATCTGATTTCCAGATGGCAGCCTGGTAAGTCCTCTTCACCAGACTTGCTCTCTCCCTTGTTATTTATGGAGGGGCTTACAAATTGGTTCACTCGGAAAATGTACACTACACAGCAGGAGTAACTAGCTACCTAGCACAGAAAGGGGAGTTTTATGTGAAGATGATAAATTTTACTTCATCGAGCGGAAGATAATACAGGATTTAAAACTAGTGGCCAGAAGTGCTTTTTGAAAAGAACTGGCAAAGCTTATGCTGACATGATGAAATAACACCTGAAACACCTGAACATGATGAAAAAACACCTTTCCAATTTCAGGTGAGCTGGAATTGGAAAGTACCCCTAAAGAAAGTCGAGGTGGGTCACTCCAGTTTACTGGCTTTGAAGGTACAAAATCTGTCCAGATGTTTGAGCTATTCCTGCAGCATTTAGAAGTACATATTTCTTAAGAGGCATAACATAGTCTTGAACTACTTTGGTTGGGGGAACTCTGTCATTCTCATTAGTCTGAGAAATGGATAATGCAAGCTGGAGGTAGATACAATGCAGCCAGCTCTTGAGCGGCCCCTGATAGCTCATTCATAACCCAAGGCAAAACAGTGCAGGAGAAGACTTTGCAGTGTAGGGCTCCAGCAATCTTAACTGTCATTGATTTTCCCAGCTCTCACTTTTTGTTAACCAGCCTGTTCTCCTGGTCTTCTCAAGAAACGTTAAGTAGCATGCTACAAATGAGTTACTTCCTGATCTAAAATGTAGTATGAAGTACCAGCTTGGCCCATTGGGATTTAAAGTAGTTCTGATTCAAGCTCAGGTTTTCTGATCCGTAGCTTTTGGGAGTGAAACACGCTTGCCTCTCTACAGACAGCAAAGGCTGGAGGGACCCAAACAGATTAGGAGCTGTTGTAATTTTGCTCATGTATTCTCTCAGCTCAGTTTATCTGCCCATGTTGAGGTTTTAAGTAAGGAGATGCAATGTAAGGGTAGTTTTGAGTATTTGGGGTCTCATTTCCACTCTGTCTTTCTTTGGTTATTTATGCTGATCTTGTACCAGTCTTACTGGGAAAGCACCAATTCCAAAGTAAACATCGAGCAGCTGCCAAATGAGGTACATGCATACATACATCATCGGTAGTGGCAGAATGGTGAAGGTGCCTCTGCTGCCAGACCATTTACCTCTTTGGAAGGGCCTGTGTCCCTTCAGTCTGGGACCTCATTGCAGGTAAGATGATAAAAGAAGGGTGGTTGACAACTTACAGTGATTGAAACTGAGCCGTACAGTATTAAATCCCAACCTCTGAAGTGACAAGCATCTCAAAATATGTGAGTCTTCTGCTTCACTCTTCTTCCCTTGCAGCTGTATGCCCAGTACGTAATGCTGCAGAGCATGGTGCTAGAACTATTCAAAAAGATGAAATTCTTCAATACCCTTAACACCATGCAGTGTCTATTAAATTACATTTTCTCTGGGTTTAGTGTAGATTTTCTGCAATATTTTTGTTCCTTGCTATTCCTTATTTATGTAAAAATGTGCAATGGGGAGGGAATGCAGAGTTTCCGTTTGAAAACTAGGAATGGTAAAAGTGTTATTTGATGAAATATGGGAAAAGAGTATTCTGGTCTGGGCCACTTTGTTTTGGCATCTGAGATGATGCAAGTCCTTAGCTGGTTGCTAAGTATCATTTCATGCTCTTCAGATATTCTGATCCAGCATTTCCTTCTCTGGCTCATAGTTGTCCCATTTGGTCTTGGTACATCAACAGGTTTTTTTCTTTCTCCCTGGAAGTTTAGCAGTTTTTCAAGGATAAAGAAAAAAAAAGTTTGATTTTCATCTCCAGAAGAAAAAAAAAAGCTTTCCAGCTTTTTTTATACTAATATTTGGCCTCAGCAAGAGACTATGGAAATGTGTTTGACAGAAACCAGTGCTATGAGTAAGGAAAGCATTCTGAAGTGCCACCTGTATTGTTAGCTTCTGATTGTAACTGGATTAGCAGCACATTGGCATAAGCCCGAAATTAAGCATAGGCTTGATTTTTTACTGAAATGCTGTCTCTAGGTTATTGGTATGTCTTTGGGGCTTGGAAGAAACAAGTTTTCAGAAGATTGAATTAACAGTCTCTTAAAAATCTGTTTCTTTTGTGCATATACTATTATTACTCATAGAATAAACCAAGTTGTCTCTGTGTTTCATTAGCTTTGCCTATGCATGCGTACATAAATTGTATGGCAATGCCCACTGAATAGGCAGTCTCTCAGTACTCCATTGTGTTTGCACATGCATGCATAAGAGTGTTGCATTTTTATATATAAAGGTGATCTGTGATGATGCTTCTGGAAGAAAGCAAGGTTCCTGGAGAGTCCTGTCTCATGCTGCCAAAGACCCTATATCACTGTTTATCTGCTTTGGGCAAAGGTATTTGGCTTTCCAGACCCAATACTCTCACTTCACATGATTAGATTTCTGTATTAAAAACAACCTGCCCTCCTTCCTGGAGTTTCCTTGATTAAAAATAAACAAATGAAAAGTCACTGAAGTCACTGGAAGGACAGTAAAGTTGCAGAGTTCTTAAATGGCTAGAAATACCTCAAAGCATGTCACCCCTGTAAGTTTAATTCTGCTCCCTTTGAGGTTTTGCAATTCAGTCTTTTCTAATTGAAGCGCTCATTTTAATTCTACGGAAAGAATTGTTCTGACTGGACAAAATGATGCAGAACTGTGCAGCAAACAGTGAGAAAGAATTTGTAAGGGACTTTTCATCTCAAGTGTACAGTCACAGCCAGAACCACAAAGATCACAGTTTGTCTTACAGTGTTACCGCATTTCCAGACACCATCTTTTCTGTAGAGGGAACAAGAGCAGGTTTACATGGATTAAACAGCACATGATCAAATGATTAAGTAGTCTATCTGAGTGCATAATGCACAGGAAACGTGATTAAAAATCCTGTTGGGACTCTTAATGTGGGTTTCTATGTAGGAAAACAGACAGGTAGTACTTAAGAGTGTGAATTAAAAACTACGTAATGCTTGCACATATATACACAAACTGTGTAGTGAAGAAGATAAATGGTGGAGATATCCAGCTGTGTAAGAAGCTGCTGAATAAAATGTGTACAGCTTGCCATGAAGAAAATGCTTTGGCTGTAAACTAAATGATATTTCCCTCCTATTCTAGAATTGATATGGCTGGAGAGAGGTGGTGACCGTCCTGTTGGTGTGTTTGTCTGAGAATTAGTGAAGAATCTACACAGTGGAGAATTACATCAGTGTTGCCTCATCCAGGTCAGATTTTATTCAAATTCCAGTTTAAATGCTAGTCACAACAGAGGAAAGTGTTTTACAGAACTGCTCAGCCTGGGGTCTCCTCCTTGAAATCCTTGCAGACTGGCTATGACATTCACTCTCCTGGCATTCCTCAGTGTCCCCCTTGCAGACATCTGGGGTGTTTCTGTTTCTCCCCCAGGGGCTGGTTATGCTGGCTCCACCGTAGGAACATGTGCTGATGCCTTCTGAAGTCTGTGGGCATCTGCTTATTTAAGCAAATGATTATCAAAGCAAACCCTCATCTCAGGCAGTTGCAGTGCTTCCTGTAGCCAGTGGGGAAGCATTAATTTCTGCTCTGGCAGTTTTTGGGTACCATCTGCCCAGCCAGGCTGTCAGAAAGTGCAGCTCAGTAACCTAGCTGGTAGAGTTTGGGGATATAGTATGGCTAAACACAGGGGTTGCTTCTCCCCCCTCAGCTACTGCTCCAAAGCTGCCTTTCAGGAGGCTCTCAGCAGACATGGAAAATCTTGGAAGCCAAAGTAATGCAGCAGAGAGTGGTGAATCTCCACATTTCCTCTGATCAGCCCCACTGTTCTTATGAAAACCCTGCTTGGGGGGGGAAGCGGGCAGGTAAATCCTGGCCTTTGCTGGGAACAGCCAAGCAGAGCCCCAGGTAGTGCCTCGGGCAGATACATAAGCCAACAGGTAATGTTTGACTGACCAGACCTGAATGGATGATCAAAAAGTGGAAGCCACTGTGGTGATTCATCGGTTTTCTCTGTCTGAAACAGAACCCTTGAAACCATTTGAGTTTGAAGTGCTTAGAAAATTAGACCTTATAAGCCTGGAGAGAGTGTGTGTGGGGGGAAGATCCTCAGTTTTGATTATTTCTCTACTTATAGATTCACATTTCTGTGTTATGCATTATTCATGGCATCAGTGTATGGTACTGCTGACATTTGTCACTGCTGGTTTCATTCTATGCAAATCTGCAAACCGCTTTTGTAGACACTACATGAGACTCCTTTTCATTACATGAAAGAGTGAATGTGTAATTAACAGTGTACCAGTGAAAACAGCACTTACTTGGCCTATCAGAACAGGAATCTGTTCTTTAATAGCATTTCCAGTTCATCACACATACCCTATCTCCTTGGGATATGAGTAATAACCTTGCCTTTCTTGAGTCAGATTCAAATGGCTTTTTTTTTTTTTTTTTTATTGTTGTGGAAGGAGTCTGAACACTGTTGTACATGGTAATTTAAGCTACCCCTGTTCAGATGTTGCTGGCCTCCACTGGTACATAAACCTCCACAACATCGGGCTTTCATTAGCCCTAAGTATGAAAATTAAGTTCTGATCGTGGTTATCCCGATACATCTCTGGAACACATCCACTGAGAGCCACAGCCTGACAGCAGATGTTGTGTTGTACCTGGGGTGATGGAGGCAGCTTGCCTTGGGAAGTGAGTCAAAGGCAACTGGTACCCTGCAAATAAGGCCCCTAGATTTATGTGTAAATAAGAGAGGATTTTGGCTCCGGAGTAACAAATGATACTCAGGGGAGGGTGCTTTCATTGCATTCATTTTAAGAAAAATCTGCTATTGGACCAGGAACAATTTAACTCTTATTATGCTCATTCCTATGTGGCTCACTGAAATACTCCCTGCTTGAATATTATTTAGAGGCTTATTACCCCCCATATAAAACTCTTCATTTGTTTAAAGTTTCTTAGGTTAAAACCTCAAGTACTAAATAAATCATTATAACAAATACTTTCTGTATTTCAAAGTTCACTGACCTTTCAAGCAAACAAAAAAATATTGCCCTTATCCCCTTCTCCTTTCCTATTAGGTCTGTGTTCACCCTTCCAACACAGTGCTCAGGTAAACAGTTTCTGTCTGTAGCTCTTTGCAGGAACAGTGAGGGAATAAAGGAAAACTGGTTTATACACACTGTCCTTGTTTCACTGTGGAAGGAAAAACACCACAGTGCCATGTGTGAGAATCCCTTTGGAGCTGCTGCAGCCTATGTCAGGTCCTGAGTGGGGAGATTCAGACTAAGCAAGTGCACAAGGAGCACAGAAAAGGTTCACTAGTCTTTCCTCCTCTCTATCTTTTTTCTGCAAGCTCAGCAACAAAGGAAGTAAGGACGGTGACATTTAAACGTATGCCTTTTAAAACATCCAGTTTATGTAGTTTTCTAGCCTGCCATGGCTGTATCAGAAGGCAAAGCTGCACTTAGAGTATTTGCAGAAATTGTTCAAAACCCTTTTATTCCCCTCTCTTAGCTAGAATTTTGGTTTTGGCCACAAAGGGGTTTTTCACTAAAAATAAAAATGTTTCATTCAAAAGTCTTTGCAGCAGAAAATCCTTTTGTTTGTTAAATTAAAAACAGAAACCATTTCACTTCAGAAACCCCTACCTCCTCTTTTTTTGAAGTTTCCGTGGAAAATATATATATTTTTTTCACCAGCTCATATCACAGAACGTAGTAGACTCTTAGGAATTTATTCTATTGCTGTTGAAATATCTTAGCAAATTAAGCCTTCCCCAGTCTGTGATTTCATCTCAATACCTCTGCACACACTCTGTACTCAAAGGCTTTTCACTGCACTGAAATCAAACTGAACCCTAACATGCCTCCTGCAACTCAGTGGATGAATTTGACCTCTGAAATCTGCAAAGCAATTAAGCAAACGTCTTTTGCAGGATGGATCAGGTGAGAAATTGTTGCTGTTCTATCTAATCTCATTCAATTTTCTGGGTGAGAAGGGACCGTGTTGATCCTCCTGTTCAGCAGCAGGATTTTCAGGGCATTGTGAAGTTCAGACATGTGAAGGTCACCCACATACTGCTTCAGCTGTGTGTTTTTCACCTCTGGAAACAAGAGCTTCTCAAAAAAGGCACGATTGTTATTGCTACTTATACTTATGTCTTGAAAGAGCTGCCATTATGCAGTAAATTACAGTGTTTATATATGGGTTTGGGACCTTGAACAAAAATAGAGAGTTTTCTTAATCCTGTTTGTCAGAGGCTAAGATTAAGTGTAGATGATCCACTAAAAGAAAAATTGAAAGAGTGTCTGGATTTGATCCTAGCCTGACAGAAGTGCTAAACTAGGGATGAAGCTATTCACTCTTAAAGCTGAGCCAGCGATTCTCCTGGAAACCATTATGGCTAATGACAAATTCTATAGAAATCCTTAATGTATGAAAATACAACACGTACAACATCCAGCAAGATACAGATGAAGCCAAGCAGAATTCCTAGACATTTCTGGCACTGTTGCACAGAGGAGTCTTTGTGGTGTGTCAGTAAACTGGATTTAACCCCTGGCAAAAGCAGCTTGCAAGTATCATACATTTTGGAGTAGGCAAAGGCTTTACAATGTGGCAGAGGGAAAAACTGAAATTCCACTGTAATCCCAGCCATCCACCGGGGCTCGTGTGGTACATAATGGACTCCTGAAGCTTCTTTTGCACAGGAGCCTGATGCCGTTGCTGGGAAGAAGCTCCTCCCAGACGTGGAGGCCTGAGTTACAAGGTGCAGAAGGATGGGGGCAGCCACGTTAGTTGTGTCTTCTGGAGAGAAAATTGAGGAGGATGACTAAATTTTATACATTTGGAGGTAACCAAGCTAAGGGACCTGGGTCAGATCTCTGTCATTAGTAGAAGTCTGGGACTGCTGCTGTGTATGTGTAAAATAACGTGGATGTTTTGTAAGGCAGAGAAACTGGAAGAAAAACACAGCACATCCACAGAAGGTGGCCACGAGCTAGCCAGTTTATTCCAAGGAGGAAAATGAGAGATGGAAAGGAGGTGAGATTTTTGTAAAAGTTCTTCAGTGTAGAAATTAAAAAAAACTTTGCAGGCTTCTGAGGCAGAAGCTAAGGGAGGTTCATAAGCCTGGTTCTGGTGCAGAGTGCTTTCTGCCATGTCTGGCTGTAGTGGAAATGGATCTCCAAAAATGTACAGCTTCTGTCTCAGGACTCAGATCCTTTCTTGACGTGTAAGAAGGACTCAGGGAGCTAGATGAGACTTTGAAGGTTACAAGTGTGTTTGTGCATGTTCAGAGCTCTGAAGCCATTTGGATTTGGGTCAGCTGTAGAAGTGAAGAAGTAATTCTTCTGCTCAAAGCATTTGAGAAATGTAACAGGAAGAGGTAAATGAATAACTGTTCATTAAGAGTTTGCAGCTGAAATTTACACATCTGTGACAGAAACTGTACAGCTTGCTTATGGCTGAAACTCTTACAGCCTTATGGTCAGCAAATGCTGAAGTACAGTTTGTTTTATTGTCTCTGGAAGTGATCACTGTGCAGAGTCACTGTGATCAGCAATATGTAGCTTTGCTCCCAGCAGGAGAGGGAAGTGCTTTTTCTGCTTTGAAAAATTCAAAAGTTGACTTCAAAACAAATTGTTGTACATCTATTGCCATGCAGGAGTCATAGGTTGGCTACAACGTGCTGTGCAAAAACAAAAAAAAAAAAAAAAAGAAAAAACAGATGAATTTTCTGTGATGCTCTGAAAAGCTCTTCCTTTCCAAGAAAGGCTAGGAGCAAACAAAAGTGGAGCAATATAACAGGCTAGTGGTATATAATGGTGCTGCCATAATAGTTCCCTGTTCTGTCCATGCAAACCTATCAGCCAGGCCTGGGTCATTGCTGTGTCATACCTCACAGTGCTCTCCCCACCATGTCT
Organism: Netta rufina; assembly: GCF_964035555.1. Classification (NCBI taxonomy): domain Eukaryota; kingdom Metazoa; phylum Chordata; class Aves; order Anseriformes; family Anatidae; genus Netta; species Netta rufina. The sequence goes on along the minus strand of NC_140124.1, from coordinate 81,502,410 downwards.
CCTGCATCGTTGTTGTTTCTTTTAGCCAAGTGTGAAAACAGGCCTTCACTTACTGTAAGGTGTCGGGGAATACACACATGAAGCAAATTGTGGTCTGTATGTGCAGCTTTTGAAAAGGGGCTTTCTTCCAGAAAACAGGATGGTGTTGTGACCTGTGTCCTTGGTTTCCCTACCCCACAAATCCAATTAAAGGTCTCCAAACAAAATCAGATTCATGAACCTCCTGCCTCGTGAAATGCTATTCCAGGCACAGTTCTCGTCCCCCAAAGAGGGCCGCTGCTGTCATTCTTTAGTGGGCACTGAGAGGATTTGAATGTCTCTAAATTGCTCTTTTCTATTTAACACTTTTCTTCCGCTGCTGGGCTCTTTCATTGTCTGTGGCTCCACTTCTGCTCATCTGTATTCAATTTATTTTGTGGTTTCAAGAACTGCGGTAGTTAATGCTGCAAGCCGCAAAGGCTGATGAATTATAAATCTTTTCAGTAAATCCTTCTGAAAGGAGCACAGTGCTTGAGAAAGGTCCTGAGCGGACAGGATTGGCACCTAATGTCCCTACTTGTGCAGGAAGCCCCTCTGAGGCAGCATCCCCCATATTTTAGCAAGATGCTCGTTGGACGTGGCTGACTCGGCAGGACGTGGCCCCACAGCTTGAGGGATCTGGCTACTGTTTTTGTCATGGTGGGTGAGCTGCTGGCCAGCCCCTCTACCTACCTGTGCCTCCTCATCCTCTGCAGCGTGAGGCCACTGCTGCTGGCTGTAACAGCACGCCTGTGGAAGGCACTCTCAAGGGAAAGGGGAGAGCTTGACAGCTATTCAAGGCCCACGGGCAAACAGCAGTTTGGGTGTGTGGGTAGGGCTGTCATGTTAGCCTTGCTCTGCGCTCACCTGGACCATTTGTAGCTCTGGGAGGCTCTGTCTCTGCCCGTGCTGTATGATTCATACAATATTCTATGTCACTGGGCTAATAAATACAGTTATGTATTGTAGCATGGGTACATCTGGCCAGTACTGGACTCCATGAATGCAGTTGTTGGCTTTTGGTTACCCTAGGAATACATAGTAAAATATCCCATAAGTGGTGGGATGATGCTAAAATTCATCTTCTAGAGTGCTTCAACATAAAGCTTGGGTAGCTGGTAGCCAGAGCAGTGCCAGACAGCATTGCTTCTGAGTATTGCTATTAATTATGTATTATCATTTATTTATAATTGATACTGCTTTTTTTTTCAGATGGGCATAGGGTCTTTGACCTACCTAAATGTACCTAAGAATGCGATCTGTACGAGAGGTCAAAATTAGCCGTGTCACACATGGGGATCAGCACAAATGGTGTCCTGCACCTTGTTGTTGCTTGTGACAATGAAGCCGTTGTGTGGGCAGGAGGGGAGGGAAGGGGAGGCACAGCCACAGCTGCAGCTTGCCTCATGCACTCTTCCTACGCCCTTGCTCTGCCTTACAACAAAACTCTTCCAAAAGGGGAAACTCACTGTAGAAGTACTTGGTGCAGTGACACCGGTGCATCCCATGAGGGTGAATTTCACAGTCTGCCGCAGCAACAGCTGAGCTGGGATGTGCCTCCCAGAGGGGCCATGAACTGCTGGGTTCTGGGGAAAGGCAGTGAGCTCCAGCTCAACAGGGCAGTGCAGGAAAGGAGCAAGGTGCTTTAGTTAACACTGAATTACGATCCCAGCCTTTTCACTTGCGTTGGTGTCTGCATTAGTCTCTTCTTGCCTGACCTGTTCAGATTGGATGAGAGCCCAAGCCAAAATCCCAAAGAGCACCGTCCACTCTTGCTTTGTTAGGGTCTGGATGGAAGGAGCCCGCAACTCATCTGTCATTAAAGCGATGTCTCTGGAGCTGGGTGGGTTCTGAGTCTATTTCTGCGCTGTTTCTAGCAGCCAGCAGATCTGCTGAGGGGCTGAGCTGGAGGAAATCCAACGTTATTGTAGTCTTAAAATCTGACATCCAGAGATGTTTCTGTTGCCTCTTTCTTACAAATGTATTTTCTAAAATAGTAGCCAGAGAGCCTCAGTCAGGCAGAGACTTCAAACCCCGAGCAGTTTCTCATGACCCTCCACTTTGGTTGGTGACTTTTACCTATGTTGTGATAAAAATTCCCTATCAGTTTAAGTTACTTGTTTCCTTCAAGAAACTTAATGACTTTGTGAAACTATCTTAAATGAGTGTCAGCTCTTAAACACCCTGTTCCTCTTCCTCTGCAAGGTTCAATGATTTTTAACAATACAGAATGCTAAAAGAGGTCACTGCAGCTAATCATATATATCAAATATTCAGCATCCTTTCTTCCTGGAAGGAAGTGGTCCGAGCATCCTTCAACTTTGACTATATAAATAATGAGGATATTGCTTCTATTTTTCACAAGTCAATATAATAAAATGTCAAAAGATAAATACACTCTATTAAAAAGATTTTATTGTTTGTGCTACAGGAGATTTATTACTTCACTAAGAAAAATATTTAGCAGACATATGTGCTATTTTACAATTGCGTTAAGTGCAATAAATTGGCAGTGCAATGAAGACAATGTTTTCCAGGGCTATGAGACAACTGTGCCATAAGATGTTTTGAGGTGGCAGTATAATGATGAGACATAAAAATATTATGATTTATTGTAAAATATTTTTAAACTAAAATAAATTATATATATATACATATATATCTATATAAACTACTAAGGCTTATTGAAGTCTAAGGTTCATGAATAACCTGAAGAATGTAACCTAGAATACAAATATAGCTGTTATTTCTGGTTATATCCTTTCATGGCACTATGAAGTGTTTTCATGAGTTATCACAGGGCTTTGTTCCGTAAGTAAGAACTCCCACACTCTACAAAAGCACTTTATAATGCCAAAAGATGGTCATAGAGTCCTTTTAGTCTGTACTATAACAACATTAGTATGTCTGCAACCCTTTCCCTCTAAGGACCACTCAAGCATCTCTTGAGGAAAAGCACTGTGGATAAATGGTGGTTCACAACCTGAAAATGAGAATTGCTGCTATAGGTGATGGTATTTTTTTTTGTGTTTACCCACAGTAGGGAATGATTTTGAAGGCACTCAGGAAAGAGAGTTAAAAATAAATAAATAAAAAAAATAGGATGTATATGGAAATATTTCTGTATTTCCAAATTTGTTCTCACTACTAAGATAAGGTTTTTTTCTTATTATTTATTTATTTATTTATTTTTAATAAGAGCCCTGCAGACATTTTGCAGTATTTGGGAGCCGTAAATAGCTGAGCAAGAAAAGAACTTATACTGAATAGAGAGCTGCAATAGGCTGCCAAAACTGTGGGTGGGCATTCCAGAGCTAAAGAAATTAAGAAAAAAAATGGGAAAGTCGGCTGTCTCTGAGGGATTTCTCTCCAAAAAGCTTTTGTGTGATGGGAATTCAGCTACCAGCTGTTGAGGAGGCAATAATGTGAATGACAAATATACTGGAAAAAAAGAGTGGCTCGACTAGCATGGCATTGCATTTTCTATGCTAGCTGCTCAAGTGCTTGATTTCTGTTGTTGTGGTTTTTGTTGTTGTTTTCTTTTCACTTTTTTTTTTTCTCTTTTTTACCTGATGTCTCATAATTTGCAACATATTCTGGATCAGAGATGTTCATCCTGATGCTGGACTGTGCAGTGGCTGCCAGTACTAGTCTCAGCTCTTAGGGCTGTTGATTCACTGATGTCGGTAATTGTTTGTAGTAGAGCCCATCCAAAACAGGAGGCCCGTCAGATATGCTCTTGATTACTAGATTATTGGATTGTGGTTGCCTCGATTATTACTATTTTTTTACTCTATTTTTTTCCTGTCTAAGATAGCTGTGCTTTTAAAAGCCAGTGTCAAGTGTCACTTTTAGATGCCATATTACATGTCAGAGATTTTAAGACCTGTGTGGTAATAAAGGCCAATAAAACTGCAGTTTTATTGCTTAACCACTGAGCTCAGATTAGCATTATAAGGGTCTTTCTTTAAAAACACTCACAAATATGACTGCAGTGGCGTATAACTGGGTTCTTTCTAAGAGATCAGGACTCATCCTCCAATACTTGTGCAGAATAGTTAGACCAACCCTAGGAGTGCCCAAATGCTGGAATAGCTTCTTTCAGCGTAATATTTTAATGTGTGTGTCTCTGATAGAGACATAGCTTAAAGTTAGTCTTTTCTGCTATAGCTGTACTCTTTAAGGAGGTATTTCAAGGGTGTTGAGTTGCTTAGGGGACCCCTTGTACTTAGTGTGAACTAGTGGAGATCGGCTCAGCTGATAGCACTTAGATGGATTTTGAAGGCATGTTTGTATGACTTCTGCTAGTGCTGATCTTTTCTAACACATCCAGGTTTTAAAATCTTGACACATATTTATTTGCTAATCTCCAGGAGTTAATTGCTCCCTTGTGGAAATCCCAGAACAAAAAGTATTCTGTATACTGTCCTTGGAGAGGCTCAGAATACACATTTCTTGACATACATTTCCTTTTCTGAGGCTTTTTCTTCCTGATGGTGTTGCTTGATTCATTTTCTTCAGTTCTCACTGGCAGAGATGAATGAGAAAGAGGTAATGATCCCTCCTCAAACTTGCTATAGAAATGTGGCCGCTTTGTACACCTGAGAACTGGCACTGAGAAGACCCACTAAGTGCAGCGTGCCCGGGAGCAGCCCAAGCAGTAGGCCACCTTTGGGCAAAGTGGCTATCATCACGTCCAGAAGAGGCTCGTCATGGGTGAAGCACCTTCTGGAGAAGGTCCTGAGACCATCCCAACTGCTGGTCTGTGCCTGGTGATGGTTTGAAGAGAGTGTGGCTGGAAGGGGTAAATTTGGGACAGAGAGGACGTTTGAGAAATTAACAGGTGGAGAGGAGCACATTGGGGTGCTTGGGAATGCTCTTGAACATCGTTTGTTGTTGTGGCCTAGATGAGTATGATGCACTGATGTCCTCTTTCACATGGAAACTGTATAGTATATGGCAAAAGTACTGCAACTGGAGCTGGAAGAGCTCATTTCTAATTCTACCTCAAAAGCAGATCTGTTGCTTGATCCTCATGAACCTACCTGTCACTGTGCCTCTGGCTGAAAACACGGGGAAAATTACATTTCTTGAATGACTTCCAGTCACATTGCTACTGCTGCTATTAGTACTGCTATTACCACTACTTAGGAGCAGTTTGTGGATCTACACAATCTGGCCATAGCCACTGCTGTGGCTCCAGACAAGACCTACTGCAATTTCAATGTCACCTGGTGGGCGGGAAGCCAGTCTGACAATGTCAATTCTCTGAAGTTTGAGTACTCTTAGCACTATATCAACACTCACAAATGTTTGTAGCGGCTGTAAAATTATGCAGCCTTAAAAAAAAAATCCAGAGACATGCCAGTTCTATTATAGACCCCATCTGTGCATCTACTGGTTCAAAATGGAAAAAAATCCTTGCGTAGCATGTTGATCAACTAATTATTATAAACTATATCTCGTAGTAACATTCTGTTTCAATGGTGTACAGCTGTTTCTGTCTCTGTGTTCCCTTCTCCTTTTTTGTGTCTTTTCTCATGCTCCCTTCTCAGTGCTTTGCATCCAGTGGAAGAACTGAGAAAGTCTTTAAAATATTTGATCTGAAGCCTGGATCCGAAGCAGTGCACTCAGTAACAGCCTTTCAAATGAATTCAGTGGACTCTAGATCAGTATCTAATCATAAAAGGCGACAGGCAATGAAACATACCCTCTGTTTTTATTTCTCCACCAAAGCTACAGACACTATACCTTCTTTTGAAGGCCTGCAGGGATTTTGAACAGCTTCTCAGGCTGCACTGTGGTGTGGCATGATCAGAGGGGTGCTCCGGCAGCAGTGCTGGCTTACAGGGCCCAGATCCCTGTCAGGTCGTGGCTTGGCATGGTGTTGTGCTTGATCCTTCTCTGCCTGCCCTTACTTCCCATTCTCCTTTCCAGATGCCCCTCTCAGGCATGCTAGCACAGTGGCTTGTGATCCCACTCTGAATGGGATCAGGAAACCAGACTGGTTTATAACTCTTTGTTCCCCTCCCCACATTTTCATGCCTTTTTTTTTTTTTCCTTTAAGCTGGACCCTTCCCCTTACTGGTCTTCCAGTTTGGCCATCCCAACAGGCATGTTGGCAAAGCTGAAGATGAACAGCATGGGCTGAAGAGTAGGGGAGTCAGGTGAATAACCAGGGAACTATTTGGAGGCTGTTTTCCCTTGACCATGCAAAGCAGAAGCTGAGGAAGCGGAGTTAACCCAGAAGACTAAAGTGGGAGGCTCCTGCTCATGGTTCAGCTTTTACCCTCTGAATATTTCCCCTGAAGCTGCTGCTGCTGCTCCCGGGAAGGAAGCACAGTCTGACAGTATCAGCCCCTGGCTCAAAGACAGGCCCATCTGGCGATGGATCTCTTTCAAACATGAAGTAAATTTGGACTGATCTATGCTTTTACCTAAAAATCATGCAGTGCTCCCAGAGCTGAATATTCAGTTGATTCTGAACCAAGCGGTGTTGTAACTGTATTTATCTCAGTTGTTTGTCTTTGCAAATCAGCTCAGACTGAAGGCAGAGAAAGATTTGCATTCATGATTGCAAACAAAAACTTGCTGATTTCTCCAAACTCTAGTTAATTGACCATCCATCAACTTGGGGAGAAACAGATGTAAATTGTGGCCAGCAAAATAACTTAAAAAACAATCCTCGAAACACCAACAAAGAACCTGCAGCACAAGGCTATAGCAACAGCTGCCTTCTGGGGATCCTTGGGGCTCATTCAGAACAGGGAGCAAAGCAAGAGCATATGCGACCCTTGGACTTCATTTCTTGTTGGCAGAGAGCCACCCAATTGTTGCATATAATAAACATCGCCTCCTCTTCCTTGGCACTGACAGGTTTTCCCACAGGGTGTCAATGCCAGCAGCACTGAAGGTTTTCTGAGTGCTTCTCAAAGAAAGAGGTTGTGTCTGAAAACCAGAGTCAAGTGGCGAGCTGACGAAAGGCCTCTGCAACGAGTCAGCTAGAAAAGATAGAAAAGCCTTTGTCTGAGGAGGAAGCAATTTGCCCTGAAATTCAAAGAATATCTCTGAGGACATGTCTGTGGAGCCAGATGTCACCCAAGGAATCCTTCTCCTGTCTTGTTACTGCATTTTGGGTAGCAATTCAATTGCAGTGTATAAAGCAAATCCAAGATCTAAGACTCCATTCCCTCTTGGTCTCTTGGCTGTTCATGTAGGAGGGGTGAGGAGAAAACATACAAATGTCCTTATTTGCACTTCTTGTTTGAAGGCTGTATTGTGCAAGTCCAGACAACGGGCAAGATTAGTCTGCCTGAAAGAAGTAATTGAAGATAATCTTTGGGAGATGCTTAGTGCGGGGGGACAGGTATGAAGCCTGTGTCAATGCCTGAGGAAGAGAGAGAAGTCCACGAAACAGCCGGCCTAGGGATGCGAATTCAGACACTTTGTCCTGCTTTTGGAGAGCTGAGACCCTCCAGTCGCCTTTGTGACTGGGGCAGCTGCTCCACATCCACGGCGAGGATGTCCCCGTGCCTCCACGGCAGATGTCAGACACGGCGCATTAGGGGACAGGGTGCCGCTGCAGCCACAGCCAGGAGGCCGTGAAAGAAAGGGCACAAAAGCAAGGCCGCATCTGTTCAGGAACAAAGGACATCTGTCCCTGGCCCGAGCAGCTTTTGGCATGATTTCACAAGGACAAAGGCTCAGGTTGGCCGCTACAAGGCTGGTACTCCATAAAACAAGCCGTAGGGTCGTAGGCTGTCCAAATGCGTGCTGACAGTGAGACGGCGCTCTGGTAGGAGTCAGGTTTTGTTCCATCTAGGGGAGAGTGTAGCACAGGATGGGGACCATCCTTTAACCACACATCTGCCCGTGTTTTGGGATCTCTTTGTGCAGTACAAAAACTAGACTACCATCAGATTATACACAACAGATGTTCTGTTCAAGTACATTTATGTGTGACATCCTCGTATCAGGAAAATTTCTTTTGCCTTTTTAGAAACTGAGTTCATCTGTTGCTTTCTCTGGGTTGTTAAATTTTTGTTGCGAGGGCAACTTATTTATTGAAAGGCTGCAAACCACAGATGCACATCTGCCTTCTGCATGAATGTGAGTCTTACAGGAGAAAATATTTTAGAAAGGGCAGATTTGTACTTTGCCTTCAGTACAGTGCTCTGGAATGAGCTGAACATAACAAATTCTAATTAAGAGCTTGCTTAGCATCATTGTTCAAAAATATGCTGTACTTCCTTCCCTCTTCTGCTGGTGCCAGCACTGGCTGTAATGCTTTTTAGCTGGTGGGATCACAGCAGCAAATTTTGTATTGGAGTGTATGTGCATGTGTGCACGAAACTGTAATGTGGTGGAAATTTAGGAGAACAGTATCATGCAAAACAAGAATAGTCTGGGTTATTCATTACCAAGATTGTGCTAACAAGATGAAAATATATAGTTGTTGAATAAAAAACAAACAAATATGTCCAGTAATCATAGTTGCCAAAACTGTTGACCTTGCCCAGCTATTTAAGAAGCTACTGCATCTTTGAAGAAAAAGAAGAGTATATTTACAGGGAACCAAGACCAGAGATACATGCCGTCACTCTGTTCAATGAATGGGAAATTTGAGCAAAAAAAGGGAAAAGTGTTTTGAAATTGTAACACTCCCCTAGATGGTCTGAGAGGCACCTGCTGGTGCATCTGCTACATTTGCAGTCATAACAGAGGGACGTAAGGCAAAAAATGCACACCAGGATCCAGATGGACTCTGTACACCACCATGTACAAAGACCAAAACAAAAAAAAGTGGAAATTGCTCTTGTGTATGCAAGAGTGTCCAGATAAGATTTCAGATGTCCAGCAAAGTTACTTGGAACTGCAGTAAGAGAATGGTCTAAAAAAATAAATGTACTTTTCAACTGCTAAATGAAGATTTTCTTCTTCAGAACAATTTGTTACATACCACTGTTCGAATGGCTTTTGTGAGTGCACGTTTGTAATGGCTTTTCTGGGATTTGAGCAATTTGCAATGTTAAAAGCTCTGTTAATTTCCTTTGGCCCTCAAAGTGACAGAAGTAAGTACAGAGACATATACGGAACATTCACCTTGGCTGGCTTTGTTCACCTAGCTTAAAAGCCTAAATTAAAATTGCAGGCATCATATCCAGCCAGTGGGACCTCCAGAGAGTGACCGAGAGTGCATCCATGAGGGAGCTTTCCTCTCTCCATTCCTCTCTCCACTATACGAGCAGTCTCAACTTGGGCAGTGAGAATCCTCCACTTGAACTGAGTTGATATGCAGCATCCTGAGATATGCCCTGGAGTCCTTCCGTGTTGACTTAACCACTGCCTGGCCTCTGCTAGCACATGCTGAGCACGAGAGATGATGGAGCCCTCCTCCTGATCAACCTGTTTTCATCTGAACCTGCTGCCACTGGTTATGCAAGGATAAACTCTTTGAATGCTCTTCCTGGTTCTTGTGTGGGAAGCTGCTCTTACATCTAATTTGTTGCCTACAGGGATGTCAAAATGCTCCATCAGTAGGTGAGATAAAGGCATCAATTTTGGCATAAAACTGATTGGTAGACACTTGTGTACATAGGAAGAGAGTTTAATATATCTACAGATGTTTCTCTTGCTGCTAGTGCCTGCTTTGGGGCCACCTGTCTCCTCCTTTTTAATTCATTCTTCATTCATTGTACAGGTGAATCAGATCAGGGAATTTATTCGGATTAAAAATATCCCAATGTAAAACCTGGATCAATTCCCTGACCAGTTCACATTATGCTGTTCACAAGTGGGTTGTATAACCACGTCCTGAATAACTGCTACAAGCAAAGTGATACCACCTGAGGTTTGTTAAATATGAATTTTTATTCAAGAAGTGTCCAGGCTCCACTAAGGGGGTGGTGGAGTAGTGGAAATGAATAGCTGTGAAGGAGATGGGAGCTGATGGAGATTCACACGAGCACTGAAGGAGACATCCAGAATCCATGGGCTGGGTGGTTTGTAGGTGTAATGTGCTATACAGGGCCCAGCAAAACGTATATTCCCGAGTTACTATCAATTAAGAAATGCAGGGATAGGTCTCAAGCTTCTACTACGGACCTGTACAACTTAATCTGCTGGAGACTTTTCATTCCCTAAATTCCTCAAGCACTCAAGAAGTTATATATAGCCAAGGTTGTTGGAAGGCAGCCACTTGTGAGGAAAGGGACAGTAACTGGCATGCATTGTTGCTGTGGCTGGCGCTCAGAGAAAATCTAGAGATATGCAAAATCAAAGAGGTGCTGTGTTTAAAGTTAACAAGTTCTTTAAGCAATCATTACTGTGAAGTGTTCACCCAAGAGGATGAGACACCGAAACTCCATCTATTTTATCAGCAAAATAAGAAAAGTTGGAATTTTTTTTTTTTTTTTCTGATTTTGAACTGTTACTTGGCCACCCCCTCCAGCTATCTGAAACAAAATAAGAGTCATTGTTTATGTACTGCTTTAAAGCCAGTTCTTTCACTGAACTTTTCTAAATCTGGTAGCGTAAGGATCAGTACTTTGCAATGTCTATTAGAGCATTTTAAGGCGTATTTTAGATTATGTTGTTTCAAAACTAAAAATCTCAGGTGTTCACAGTAATTACTGAGATAAATTAAGAAAGTTTCTCTTGCAAAATGTCATTCCCACTCTTCCTTAGTTAGCCTTAGCCCTCAGCCAAAATTTATCTCCAAGTTATATGCCACACCCCAAAGAAATACTAACACTTTCTTAAGAGAAAAAGAATGCTTTGGAGTCGCCAGAATAAAAGGTTCCAGAATTATCTTAGTGATTGAGTCATAAGGAAAATCACTTGGACACGGATGTGTAGAAGTCATAGGGATTAATACAGACCTTGCATGTTGGTAGCTGTTAATACTTCTGTGCCACAGGCTCCGGTTCTGCTGTGGAGGTGAACAGATGCCCCAAATGCAGAGCGTGGGCATGCTGAGTACCAGAGATGTCCAGGTTTTGCTTTGGTTTTGGTCCCTGATGCTCTGCCCCATTTCTATAGTTAGCCAAATCCAAGCTGTAGAGCCAAATATCTCAGTCTCTTGGACTGACACTGCGACCTCGACTACCCAGCTGGCCCCTGCAAAATCCCATGCCCTAAAAAGAGACAGGATGGGACTGTAAATAATGGAAAGGAGATTGTTCATTATTGCCACTAGTAGTAAATGGAATCCATCGTTTCTCCACAGAATCTAGCATCTGAGTAAACATGCTCTGGGTTATCTGTTGTCACCACAGAGAGCTCCCCCGCTGGATTGGACAAAGAACTTTGCAGGACTCTTGCTCGTTTCTTAAGAGTTTTTTGGCATTACAATGAGCCATTTATTTTCCAGTGGAAAGTTTGAAAACGAACACTGGTAATTCTTAAATGAAAACACACAGTTTTAAAAATTTGGTTGCTCTGTCCCTTTACCCCAAATTCCTCATCACTTCCAATTGTAGATGGATACCAGTCAAAAATGTGCTTTTGGATTTGTTTTGTTCTGTTTTGTTTTTAACAGATCTTTCTCTGCAGTTTATTCTGAGACTTCCTTGATGGATGTGACAGAAATCTGAAAGCTGTAGGTTTTATTTATTTATTTACTAAGTTGCTTTGCTGTTAAGCTCCTGGAATGATCATTTGCTTTACTCTGAGGAGTTGTTAATTATGTAGCATGAATTATACATGGTTTTTGAGACCGCAGTTTTCTTGCACAATGGCCCCTGTGGTAAAGGGTAGAGAAGCCTCATCATGGTACCCGTTAGCACTATTTTAGCTAAGAAGCTGTCAGTCTCCATTATAACCCCCATTATTCAGGATTTCTGAGCAATCTATAAATATTTGCTCTAGTACAAAAGAGCTCAGCTGAAGAGCTCCTATTTTTAGCTGGAGGTTAGTTTTGGTTGTTTGTTGTTTTGTTTTTCCATCTCCTTTTAAAAAGATGCTCTCAAGGTTAATGGAACCATAATTTGACCTTCCTTTATTATACTGTGCCTGCTTGCCCTCTGCTTGTATTTCTGTATATATGAGTATTCCCCTGACAAATGTGTCACAACATGAGTCACTGTGAAAGATGCAGACTGAATAACAAAGTTCATATTGACAGTCTGTTCAAGACTGAATTCAGTAGTAGTCAGGGTACAGTATATCTTCTGTCACAAGGTTTTGAACCTTTGTTAGAAATAAAAAAGTCCTGCAATTAATCCTGTTAATCCTTGATGCCTCGCTTAGTGGACTACTCATGCGATGGGATCTGCCTGTGCTGGCCTAAATGCTCAGTGAATGGTGTAGTCTCCTGCCCTGACCCAACAAAGTGTTTTAACAGGGAGAGTCGCCCTTGTGACACATAGGTTTGATGGGCTCGTGTTTTATTAAATGGCATGTAGGTTCTCCTAATGAACCTGTAGTGGTGTTTTATTCTGATTGTTACTACTATAGGAAGTCTGCTAACGAGAGCAATCAAAATTATCATCAGTCATGGTGAACTGAATGGAGCTCAGCTGTCCTTATTGTGAAAGGCCCAGACCAAGTGCTTCAAAGGCCAAATCATATCTCATAAACTCTGCTGGTAAAGAATGCTGCACATTTTGATTAGCATTTATTGGTGTTCATCTACACAGCTGGCATCATATACATAGATATAAACACGAAGAGGAAAAAATGTTTGGGCTTTGCTCATCCATGTATCTAATTTGAGAGAGTAAGGGGTTGGCCTTTAGCTGTTGAGCTTTTTGTTTTCGATGTTGAATTCTACAGCAGGTTACAAATACATACTAAATCATGCATTGAAAAAAGTATTGCCAAAGTCTTGCCCTTGGAAACTGAGAAGAGCAAGAATTACAGTTGCAGTGCAATCTGAATTTGGCCCATTTGGGCATAAAGAGTAGAATAAAGTCTTTGTTTGCTCTTACAGTTTCAGTGCACGTGACTGACGAGATAGATGTCTAAAAGGCACAGAAACCAAAATCATCTAATTTCATGCTTACGGCTTCCCTAAGTCTACTAGCAGAGTCTGTGGGAATGTGAATGTTCTTCCTATAGATATGGTAGGGAGTACTAAGCCAATCTGACGTATGGAAGTACATAGGACCACACAGGATGCACCACAAGGTGAGAATGGAGCCAGCTGATGTCACCTTGTGGCTGCTCTCTATCCTTTTTGAAAAGTTTTAGCAATTGAGGTAGGTTCCTGATGACTGGGAAAAGGCAAACATCTCCCCTGCCTTCAAGAAGAGGATCCAGGGTGTTATGGGTTGCTCAGACTCCCCTCAGTCCATGAGAAGGGCAGGGAAACTTGTGAGGCAACATCTGGAATACTATGTCCAGTTTTGGCCTCTCCAGTACAAGAAGAACATTGATATACTGGAGTGAGTTCAATGGAGGGACACAAAAATGGTGAGGTGCTTGGAGCACAAGATGTGTGAGAAAAGGCTGAGAAAGCTGGGTCTGTCACCTCCTGGGGAAGAGAAGGCTGAAGAGAGATCTTAGTGCTATCTACAGCTACCTATACAATAGAGAGAAGATGGGGCCAGACTCTTCTCAGGGGTGGACCGTGACAAGACAAGAGGCAACAAATGAAGGAACATGGGAAATTCTGGTTTCATATGAAGATAATATTTTCCTATGAAGGTGCCCAACCACCAGAACCTATTCTTAGAGGACTTGTAAACTCTCCACCCCTGGGGATCTTCAAAACACAGCTGCATATGTGGAATTGTTTCAGATGGTGCCTGGCCGTGAGAGGCAATTGCAATGACACAGCAGAAAATTGTCATGAGATTGCCACATGTAGAAAAGGTTTAGTGATAGCAACTTAGGTCACGGTCAAACTTCACCTCAGAAAGTCTTCTTTTTTTAGGTTCTTTCACCCTAGTCATTCTACAGGACCTGGATCATCACAGCCTCTCCGGAGTCCTGCAACACAGCAGCTCCACTGTTCACCATACAATTCATCAGTGTATATAACTGGAGCACGCTATTTAGTGTAGAGAGCCCAGAAAATGCCAGACACTTGCAAAATTGTACACTATTAAAACCATATGTGTAACAGCTTTTCAGTGACAATTTGACCTTGTAATTTCGTAAAAGGACTTAGGCTGGGTTTATACCAGTAAACTAAATGTGCACGGGAATGTTCCCAGCTGTTGAGGCCAACTGGCGAGGAGCAGCCTGCATCTACGCTGGTGCACAGGGTTCGCCTGTGCTAGGTGGCTGCAAGCAAAGTGCTGCTTGGGTGTGGTTCCTGGCACACTCCAGCTACCAGAACAGGTCCAGAAGTTGCTTGGGGAAGCGCTAGTTGGAGCAGGCTACTTTCATGCCAGGGAACTCGCTCACTGCTTATTAGCATAGGTAACCGTGCTGGAATTTCATAGGCACATGGTGAGCGGGCTTGAATTTACTAGCAGAGTTTTATGGTCTAAGGCAGATGAGCTAACAAATCTTTGTGATTAGAAATGAAGGTTTAAACTCCAGCTAAGGACCTATTCCTGAGACATCAAGTACTGTCAGATGACCTCTATCTTCTCCCAGTACTTGCTTGCTAGAGACTTCTTGAGGTAAAGGCTTAGCCTTTTGAGTTGGCTTCAATCCCTTTGCCAGAACTTTTGTACTTAGAGCTACTTTAATGTTTTTCTCTCTGGCAATACCCAGTATGTTGGGTCTTAGGTCAAGAAAGTGCTAGTGAGAAAATTTAAAACCAAATTTGTTTTCTGCTTCTGTAACGATTCTCACCCATCAATAAATATGTGTATAGACTCTCTTGCAAGAAAATAGGGCAGGCATGAGAGCCAAAGCCTTCTCTGAGACAGTGAATTCTCGGTGACTTCAGCCAATTCTGGCGAAAGTGTTTCATTGATCCTCATGCGACGCCTTGAAAATCTTTTTTGCTATAAACGAGACATATGTTACAAATATCTCCAAATGATAAAGCTAGAAACAAACAACTCTTGTTCCCAGTGTCATGTAAACCCAACTGAGCATGCACTACAGGCCTTGGAAAGGCTGCAAGTTGGAAAAGTTAAAGCCCAAAGGAGTTGTTCCTCTCTGTTGTATATGAGTAGAACACTAGTTTATGCCTGCACATATCTAATCTGCAAAATACGTACAATTGGAATGAACCTGATCAAGCAAGGACAAGAGCTATTCTTCAGAAGGAGGAAACAAGTGCGGAAGTGGAGCAATTGCTTGAGTCAGTCATGACATATTTTTCTTTTATGAACATTTCTGTTAAAAGCATAGAAGAAATCCCTCTGGTTTTTGATGGCTTCAAAAACAGCCTACAGAGAAGGTCAGGCCAATACTCTGAGGATGTTGTTGGCACTATGGCTCCAGTGCCTGCATAAATTTCTTTCATTTGCTCATAACATAAATTTTCAGGTGTAAAGGAGAGAAAGCAGATGGTGGTGGGAATCTCTTGGCTTTCCTCTTTCCCTGCTTGCAGAACGCATCCGTGCAAGACAGGATGGTACCAGAAGGTGACACACGTTCTCCCTGGAAGGACTCCTACTGTGGCAAACTGACAGTATCTGCTGTGGTTGCATTACACTGCCTTCACAACTGATGGGAATCCCTCCTGGGACTGCAGGAACAAAGTCACTGGAATAACTGCCAAGTAGAGCCTTTTGATTTTCAGTATGAGGGCATTTTTACATCTGGCCTGAGAAAATATGTCCATAGTCTTTCAAAAACTTTCACTGAAAGCTTATGTGTGTGTCCAAGGATGCTCCTAGGGAAGCATCCCCTAGACTTTGCTCCAGGGTACCCTCCGTGGGCAGAAGGCTACAGAAAGTAGTTTCAGCTGGTCACAAGAGTCACGTGAGGACTTATATTGAATATATTTCAGCAGGTGGCAAACACTGGGGCTGCAAGGATGTATAGGGTCTTACAGCTGTTTGGTAGGCCATACACCACACTCTACTGCTGTCTAAAGAAGGGAAATTTTGTGAACTTAAAGTTCATTGACTTGGAAATTTGGAATCACTTTTCTGAAACTGAAATCAGTAAGTAGACTTCCGCTTGAGTTCTTGTTGCCTCAAGCCTTTACCCCCACATTCAGGAACAGGAGCAGTGTTACCATGACACAGTAGATGTCTCACAAAACTTACAATTTATCTTCTGCCAACTTACTTTTGAGACTGGGATCAAATTATAACACAATGATACAGGATAGTAGCAGTGATCACCATTAGACCATCTAATCTTTTTTTTTTTTTTTTTAAAGAAGCCACAAAATGCTATTCTTCAAGTCTTTCTCCACAAATGCAAGGAGTGAAAGAGTTTAGTTCTAACTTGAGGTATTTTTTTTACAAGTTTTAAGCTGGTCTTCAAAAGTGATCCCTTTTCTGCCTGTTATGAGTTAATGAATTTTAAGTTCAATACCACAAATAGTTCTGATCACTCTCATTGAAGAAAGGTGAATTGGAACTGGTAGATGCAGAATACGGCAGTGAGAAAGATCAGACAGACAAGGATCCTGCTTTATGGTAGGAAATTGAAGGGAAAGATTTGTTTAACCTTGCAAAACAAAAGCAGAAATGGGATATGTTTGCTGTCTGGAAATGTATCAGGTGGGTAAATACCAGAGAGGAGAAAAGGAGCCATGGATGCTTCAGAATACAAATGACTAGGAATAAATTCAGGCTTGAAATTAGAAAATGGTTTCTAGGCATTCAAACAGTAGTCCCACAAATGGGATTCATGACTGCTTTTAAGACAGAACTTGCTGTGGTTACAAATGGGAAAGGCTGGCGTGGTGCTTTTATTAGTGGGCTAGACTGAATGACCTGGTAGGTCCCTACTAGTTTTGTCTTCCTACCATTAATGCGTTGAAAAACTATCTTGGAGATAATACTGCGATGACAGTGAGACACACACCCAGCAGATTTCTTCCTTCCTAAGCGGTAGGTCCTCTTCATCATTTTAAATTGTCTTCTCCTATGGATTGCAGTATCTCCTGGTTTGACTCTTGCCTTGGGTAAAAAATGCTAATCCTTCTAGAGATGGGCCTGATACACTTTGAGGACAGCACTTACCTGCAAGTCAGACACCAAAGCCAAGCTGAGAGGACTTTTTGGTCCTGATCCACCTCATCCTAATGAAGTCATATCCAAGAGCTGGGTCCCATAAAGACTTGTATGGGAGATAAACCTTTTTTAGCCCATCTTCTTTGGGTTAGCTTTTCAGGGGCAAAGAAGCTGCTCTGCAGAGTCGGCCAGTACAGTTGTAGAGGAGGAGTAAAACTGGTGTGAAGAAACCTATCGCAGAATGCACTGTGAACAGATACTTCTGGGTATTTGAACAGATATTTCTACCTGCTCTAGCACTGATATTTTTTTCCTGAATGGTTTTCAGCAAGCAGAATTGCTATAGGGTCCAAGCAGCAGCATCCTCAAGAAAGCAATTCTTCTGTGCACCTGAAATATTCCACACAAGGGAAATTTGGGATTACCTCTTCCCCTGCAGATCAAACTGTGCTGGTGAATTTCCAGCCATAGATGATGACAAGACAGATTATTTTGTGTTGTGGAAGAAAAACAGAGGTAAAAAGGTAAGTTGACAGAGGCTAAAAAAAAAATAAAAGAAAGCAGATCGTATACTCTGGAGATTTGGGTAGCCCTAAAAAGAAGACAGATGGGTTCCGGTAAGTGACAGTCCAATTTCATTTGATGTTCCTGAAGCTGTGGGAAGAAATTACCCTTTTAATGTGGAGTCATGGCTCCTTGAAGTGGATGAGAAAATTGGCTGAATTACACCCAGAGGGTGTCAGTGCCACAGTTTGGCAGAAAACCTGGACTTAGAAGATGTGAAGACTAGTGCCTTTCTGTGGAGAATGGAGCTGCTCTGACTCACAAGTAATGACCAAGCTGTGAGCAAATGAGACACAGCAGACCTATATGACAGTTTCCCTGAATTTTGCTTGGGGGCTGATGGTGGAAGAAATGGCTTACAGCTCTCAGTGGCAAAATCGTTGAAGAAAAGACCTCTGTGATGAATAAGTACAAATTGTAGAGAGTTTTTACTGTATTTTTCTTGCTCCATTATTATTTTGATATATTTGTTTCTTGTGATCACTTCAAGGAGAACTCTTTCCTAGCAGAGATTTACCAGTGGTGCTCTGACATTAATTCCTGTTTTGCTCTGGAGCCTGTAATAATTGGCAACAGAGCTGCAATCATGGACAAGCTAATAATGAAAGGGATGGTTTGGAGATGTTCAAAGGAAAAGGGGAACCTCAGGTATAGTGGTCCACAGGTACAGCTGTTTTGCACGATTTTTGGCAATTCTGCGGTGCAAACACAGCCCTGCCAGTCTTGAAACTGTTTTCATGAGCACACGTATTGTAAGTGTGCCATGGGCTGTGGGTCGGTTAATCCACTTGGGCAACACAGAAACTAGTAAGAGAGCAGAGATCAGAACAGGTTACATGATACATTCAGACATGACCTGTCTGGTAGAAACAGTGCCCACACAAATCAGTGCTCCAAGAAAATAGTATTGGGCAATTTGGGCTATGGGAGTAATAGCAGGGTATAATCAATAAAACCTTCACGATAGTGAGTTGGAGAATGTTTGTGGCATGGGGCATCTCAATGCTGCCAGCCTGCCCCAAATGTGTAGTAACCTTCCATCACCATTACTCTCTAAATCAGTGGTGTACAGGGGAAAATAGGCCAGCTAAATCTCTCACAGGTCCAAATTGTTCTTGTTTTGGAGCACACCATGTTAAATGGTCGGTGAGGTATTTGGCCCTGAATGCAGTTTCTTTCCTTGCTTCCTTCCTTGCAATATCGCAATATTTTACAGTCTGTCAGAACTCTGTGGTACCTCTCCTTGCTCCTTGTGCTTAGGTAATACAATTTTATATGCAGTTCATCAATTCACCTAACCTCTAGTTTATACTAACCTTTATACTTGTAATTTATACTAACCGTACATAACCTTTTTAGTTTAATATGCATCATGTGGCAGTTGTGAAACACCAGTCCTTTTATTTTACTCATCTTTAAGTCCAGATTTATTGGCTGTCAGCATAAATAGCTATTCTTGCCCTTGTCTTGTTGTCTGGTCTTTAAAATAGGGATAAGAAAGGTGAAGATTCAGATTTACTTCACGGGAGTTTTTGAAGGTTAATGTAATTAATATTTGCCAAGTATTGGCTGGAATGCGCTAGGGGATTGCAAGGTCTTCCTGCTATTCCAAATGAGATATCTGGTGCCTAATAAATACCTGCAAATGCACAAAATGGAGCCGTCAGAGGAACTTTTTTCCTCTGGCTTTTATTCATCCAAATCAGCTTGGGATCCTCTCATCCCAACTTCACTATGAGGGTTTGAGGAGTATACGAAGCTATACTGAAAAATACTTATCAGCCAGCTGCTGGTGGTGACATCAGCTTGGCCTGTAACAGGGAACAAAGCGTGTATTGCTAACTCCTGCTAAATAAAGCCCATGACTTGTCATCGTTTTTCCTTTTTAAAGAGCAGATTTCCTTATGGGAAAAAAAAAAATCACAACACAACACAACGCCAAGGCAACGAGTCTCATTCCAGTACTTTCAGGTTCTGTTTTTATTGCTCTCAGCTCTCTCCTACTTCCAATTATTTATGGAACAAGCTCTGAGTCACATGGTGGAGCCAAAATGATTCAGGAGTTTGTTGAGCGAAGGGAAACAGGAAAAGAAGGGCCTGGCGGTTCAGGCAAATGACATCAGTGCTTCGGCATCCCGTCCCAGGCCTCGAAAAACTCAGCCCTTGCTGCTAGAAGCACTGCGGAGCAATACTCAGAGGCAGAAGCGGTTTGTTTTTTTTGGCTGGCCTGCAAAATAACACTGGATGTGGTCTTGCAAGGTGTATGGATAGCGACGAGTCAAGTGGGAGATGCGGATATGTAAATTGTAGCAAGGGATATAGCTGAAAGTATTGAAGAAAAAGCCCATCAAAATGGGCGATTGTGCATCTGCAAAAAGTACAGAAACTGCAAGGAGTGTCTAATCTTCTTCATATTTCTTAGCTGATTGCCAGTGCAGGTTTGCTTGGCTGGATTTTCTTATTTTTCCTTCTTGAAAGTAGGGATTATGCCTAGGTGACAATTCCTGTGTACTCTGCAAGCACAAAGCTAGCAAAGAATTATTTATTTTCCAGGATAATGAAAAGGAAGCCGCCAGACACTCATCACAGCCAGATATCCTTTATCCCTGGGTTCTTGAGACTGTGCTTCTGTACCACGTAAGAGATTAGCTGGAAAACCTTGAGATGCTAAAGCAGCATGTTTGCAGTGACATAGTTTCCTTTCAAAGTGGCTTTGGCTTAAGGACCACTCAGTAGCACAGCTGATAAGAGTTGGTGAAATCCAGCACATTGCTGTAGCTCAGTAGACAGTGCCTAGGACAATGGGCGTCTCTGCAGCTGCTACAATAAAAGAACAGCACAAAAATCTATGGCAGTGCCTGGTTCTTACATATCCCAGTGAAAAAATTAAAACTGGGTCATATGTTGGGGGAAACAAAATCAAGTATATGTTCGTGTTAAAATATTTTCTTTTTTAAACTTGATTTGCATAAATGTATGGGGCACCAGCACTGTTATTGCATTAGTTGCTTACTCTAGTCCAGTGTGTACAGTTTTTAAGGAACATGCATATATGTGCTGTTAGTAATGATGTTTTACTGACATAGTATCTAAGAAAACACGCCTCGTGACAAGCTGGTGAAAACTATTTTGTAAAACAAGCTCAAACATATTTTACAACCCCACTTTGGTTCTGTTTTCTGCATTAGGGTTTTCTTATTGAAATGACTGAAAGAGCCCTGTTTTAGCCTCTGCAGCATGACCCAGGTGTTCAGCTCTTTTCTAGAGAGAGCGAAGCCAAAGTGTGGAGCACTAAGAGGTTGTGCCAACACGGGCTGGGGATGTGCACACTGCTGCAACCACTGCTACTTTAACCCCTGTCACTCTTCCAGGCTCTGCATATTGCCCTGGGGGAGCGTGGTATGGGAAAAGGTACAGAAGAAGGAGGTGTAGGCACTAATCCTGCCCATCAGGTATGTCATTCCTCCCTAAATGTGCTCATTTGCAGTAAGCACAAGCAGTGCATAAAGCAAAACAGCCTCGATCTGCACAGCCCCATGCTGCTGGCAGGGAAACAGCCACAGCAGAGGGGCTGGGCAGGTCGGGTAGCAGTGTGAGGGGCAGAGCCACAAGACCACGTCAGGAGGAAGGATGGAGAGCAGCAGCAGGCAGCAATAATGATGGCACAGCTAAAAACGTAACTCTTCAGCAGGAAGGCACAAGTGCAGGTGCAAGAGGTGTGGCCATGATGGCCCGTGGATGGCCTGCAGTAGTCATAAGTGTGTTTATTTTGGCCAGTGAAGCTCTCAGGCCCTGCCTGCCAAACGTATTTTAGGAAACTGGTTGGTGCCGAGGCCCTGCCATCGCAGAGGCAGCCTCTGTGGAGAGAGGATGCTCTTGCAGGAGGAAGGCTTAGTGAGGAAGTTGTGGTGCTGGTCCCCACCGTCCTCACCCGCTGACACCAGAGCCTCTCTGCCCTGTGCCCAGGAGCGGCCCCAGGCACTGCACTTCGTCTTTTGCCTTTAAGATGTGGTTTAGTGAGGGGAAGGAAAAGGAGAGTAGCAAATGTCTTTTTTTTTTGGAGGAGAGGTGAATGTCTCGAGGAGTCCTTTTCCTGCTAGCAGCTCCAGTGCCGCTGCAGCGGGCACGGCTGGCTCGGGGGCACAAAAATAAATGGGTGATTCACTAGGAGGCAATCTCAGGAACGACGAGTATTTAAAACAGCCTTAATGAAAGCCTTATAGTTTGTCAATGAAGGCGCATGTTCAGGTTACAGCAGTCCAGGTTGGCATAAGGCTATACAGGGAAACACTGCAGCAGCAGGCGGATTTGTGTGTGGGAGGGGAGTTAAGATGCTTCCTTGACAGCTCCAAGAGTTTGCACAGGAGGACCAGTGAGCGCTCCCACAGCAGCCGCAGCCAGTCAGAAACCACCAGACCTTATGTGGGTTAGTCACGTCAGGTCACAAGATGTGACATTAACTGGTGACTCTTGCACATGCTGCAAATGGCTTGTTTTCCTATGCAGAGAGCAACTCGTTTCCTTCTTTCTTGGGAAAGTAAGCAAGCAAAAAAACTGTTTTGATTGGATACAATATTCTGGCAGCATCCAAGTTTTGGTGAGGCATTTAAATTAGTTTGAACCTCCCTTAATTCCCTTTCAAAATCACATTTGGTAGGGTTTCAAAATAGAAAAAAGTGTTATTTGAAGGTGTCCAAATAATGATTTTGACTATCCTATTTTTTCTCTCTTTCTTTTAGCTTAAACTGTTCTATGATTTTTGTTCCAAATGTGTAGGTCACTTCTCTCCCCCAAGAAACTTCATGAATATTTGTTATTATAGTCATAAATATAGCATGTCATATATATGTAAATATTTTGACTATTTTAAACATAATACGTGCCCAGATCCAGGTGTGAGCAAGCATCATCATCATCATTCCTCTGCTTTAGTCACCTTTTTCTGAAGAGGAATTCAGGTTCCTATACCTGCTTCATGCTTTTTTCATCTCCAGCAAAATCAGCCACTGTGAAATTCCCAGGAACAACTGTCTTGGTTCTTTGCTTTAAAAATCTCACACTTTGCCTACAAGTGACTGGATTTCCAAAGAGTCTCAGTGTTGTTTTTTTTCTTTTCTGTAAGGAGTGGTAAATAAGGCTATTTCTAAAGAACTCTGTGGGCTCACACTGACACCAAACTTAGAACTCTGTCTGCAAAATCTGTTTCAGGGGAAGTCCCTAAAAGCAGGGCTATTCCAGTTATTATGAAACTTGTGTGAAACAGCCTAGTTCTGACACAGGCTGAAGGTCTGATCTCTATTTATGACTAGGTCTTGATGTGGAAGCTGGACGTTTTCAGTGGTGTTATGAGTTACATTTTGGGATTTGCTCTAACAGCACTTTGAAGGAGGAGACATAACTAAAGGGAAAAAAAAAAAAAAAAAAAAAAAAGCAGCAAATAGTTATTTTGCATTTGAAGCCTGCCATCCAAAAAGAGCTGGATTTTGCCTTGAATGTGTACATTATTGGAGGAAATCTGTTCCGAGTTAAAGGAGTAAAATGTGTTATGAAAACTGAAGAATATGTGGATGTTTCCTGTAAACAGCAGTGTGAAAGAGGAGGATAGAAGTTGAATGGTTCCTGTGTTTTCACCCATTGCCCTGGCAGCTGAGAAAATAAATGGCTGATTTAGTGAAGCTGAAGTCGGTTGCAATAAGAGAATAATTGTAATTACCATCGGAATACAAAGCTTCCACACAAGGCCAATTACAGATGTCCTGTAACACCATGGCTATTTTTAATTAGCTTGTATGTGGGAGAGGAAAAAAATGTTCTATTTGGGTGTATCGTTGGCATCAAAAATTCAGGAAACATTAGCTACATGACCCTTAAGCCAGATGAGTGAGCTTTGCCCCTGTCTCTCAGACAGTAACATGTGACTTTAAAGTATTTCCTATGGTCTGGGTTTTAGGCTGTAAATGCATTATAGACTTTTTGCTACCTCCCGGTAGCTTCAGTTTCATTCCAACAACCCTGTTAGACACCCTCTGTATTCCCAGAATGTATATTTTTGCTTCGTATGGGTGATGTGTGACATCTGCTTAAACATGGAGGGCGGACGACCAGCTCAGATGCCCCAAACCTGAGTTTCTTCAATCCCATGGAAACGCTTTTAAGAGAACCAGGAAAATTATTTTGTGGGCAAACACGCAGATTTTTTTTCTTTGTTTCATTACTTCATGCTTGTTCTGATTTTTTTTTTAACAGGAACATTCAGAGAACAATTTTACTTCCCTTATGTGCCTATGCTATAGTGCTGTCAGCAGGCACAGTCTGGGCTGTGGATTAAAATAACAGAGGAATATGAGTGCATCAAGATCTCTGCCTGAAAGAGTGGCCATATAATGGTCTAGATGAAGATCTGGCTACAACTTTTCAACTTTCTTCACCAGCACAAATTCATACGCACATCCGTATTGAACAGCCACGTGCATGTAAAGAAATAGTTGTTAAAAGAGTGTTTGAGGTCTTGTTACAACACAATTCCCAGGAAGTGAGAAGATGAATGCAATAAAATAATATTCGGACCACTCTGCTTCCCAGGTATTTCATAAACATTAGCTTGTTCTCAAAACACTTCTATGAACTACAGAAACTTCATCCCCAGTTTACAAAAGAGGGATCTGAAAGGCGGTGAGTTGGAAATTTCAGTGAAGCTCCTGACTGTCACATACTTGCCTTGGCTCGATCCAACTGGCTTTCTCTCCAGGCACTGTAACATTCAATGCTTCTTATAAAAACTACACTGCGGGTCTTCCGAGCCTGCAAAACCAGCATCCCCAGTGCAGCCACGACTGTTATAACAATACTGACCTTTTGTCATGTGCTTTAACTTTTTAAGTAATTTTTCTTAACAACATGGCTATGATAGACTGATCTTCGTCATTCTGAAGTGTGTCCCAGTTTGTTTTGCCTACTGACTATGGGTAAAGGCATCCTAGGTTAGTGCCATCCCTTCTTGCCCAGCAGCAGGTTGCTCACAACAATTCTCACCTCAAATCTGACATTCCCTTGGATGTACAGTCAGTGGTATCCCTCAGCCATTTGCCAGAACTATTATAATTAGAGCAAATTCAAGTTAACTCACCTGTTTGGGGTTGCATCTAGGTTGTGAGTCAGTCTTATCTGACCCCTAGAAATGCTTGGGGTCTGCAGATGAACCCAACTTCATGTGGATGGGCTATGTTTTATAGCAAAGTCCCTACCCAGAATAACTTTGCCATAATTTGTTTGGGACAGGAACAGAGTTAATGGCTGCAATCATTTTGGTCTGGTCTTTGTGCCTGACAGAAAGCAACTGTTTCGGAGCTGGGGAAATACGTGAAGCCTTCTAAGCATTCATGAAAAGTTTATTTCCCAGGGAAACAAGCTGTATTCTGCCAGTTTCACTTTTTATGGGTATTGTTTGGCTTTTGCTGTCATTTTTCTGTTGAAATTAATCCTATCCAAGGCATGTGATACCTCTTCCTCGTGGCATTTCCATTAGCAGGATCTGCTTCACTGCCTCAAATGGCCTTTATTCAGGACTTCAGCATATGCTTGAAGGAATAGGATGCTTTGAAAAAAGCCTGGGCCTTTATATGAAACTGTAGCTATCATATTATCTGGTCCTTGTGCTTCTCTGCAGTCCTGCGTTACATGTTTTCCCGATTATGGCCTGTACCTTGTGAATGCCCATGGCTGAGGGTGTTCCCCTGAGGCAGCACCCTGCATTTCTCATGGCCCAGCATTTTGCAAAGGATGTGTTTTTATACTTGGTTTTAGCAGGGCTTTTGTAGAAGAGGCCTCGAATGGGCTTCATGCTTCCACTGACAAACTGTGGGCAGTCCTCCAATGTTTCATACAATTACTGGGAAACTTGTGGGGGATATTTTATCGTATTTCTTGCTCTTTATGTATGACCTGCTGTAGAAGAGCCCTGGAATCATGCCTCTTGTGGAAGCAGTGCCTCTGGAAACTGGGACCAAATTCCTCCACAGAGGTAGCAAATTTTCTGTAGTCTGAGATGGTTTCTCGAAAGAGTTTCGAGACTCATCTATTATATATCGCATGCTTTGGCCATTTTTTCATGTTTGAAAGAATATGTTTTTGTTTTCTAACTACACCCATTTTCTTAAGACAGCCATGCTTTGTTTATCTTGCAGAACTCTCCTGACATTCCTGACTTTTTCATGTTTTATTGAATAATCTGCTCACCTAAGTGACTAAATTATTTCTCATGCACCCCCTTTTTCTTTCATCCAGACGCATAAAGGAATGCTTTCCAAGGAGTCTTTGGAGACAACAGGGATATGTAAAGATATTTAAAGGATACATGAAGATAAATCACATTTCCTTTCCAAACACTTGTAGCTCCAAAGTAAATATTCTGTATTGTTACTAGTTGGCTCACTATTTGAAAAGACCACTCTGCCTTTATGTTTCAAATCCAAGTGGATCTGGTGGATAATCAGATAATTGTTCCCCTTACCATGGACAAATAAAAGGGAGAATCCCTTAGAAAATAAAGAAAGGGTAGATTGCTAAGGTTAATAGTGCTGAGTTCACACTCAGAGTTTACTTGTTATTGGGTGTCTTACCAGTTTTTGCAAGGCCTGTGTGATGTGGACAACTAAAGTTCACTTCAAGCTGTGACTCAACTGAAATCCCTTTGCACGTCATTGAGACTTTGTCCTCCAGACCTGAAAATTACATTTAGGCCTCTTAACGCCATGGACATCTTACCTAATTACTTCTAAAATAGATAAATAGATAAATAGATAAATAAAAACAGGACTGTGGTGCTTTCCTCTGCTTTTTTGCTCAATCCTCCCTCCTGTAATTGGATCCACTTGAAGTTAATTAAGTTCTTGGTGCAAATTATGAAGCTGCCTCAAAGTTTATATTAGGCTCGCAAATAGCAGCAAGAGTAGGTAACACTTACTGATGACTCCTCCTTTTTGCCAGCGGGGAAGATGTGTTTACAACAGGCTGAGAAGGCAGCTGAACCCCTCCAGGAGGTAATGTCACTCAGCGCTGCTCATCAAACTTGGCTCTCCTGAGTCCTGAGCCATTCCTGTGGTTACCTGCACAGGCTTCCTCATTGTGTGCTCGCTTTGATGCTAAGAGGCACTGATAATTGCAACGTTGTGAAATACTTGGAGGATTGGCTTGGCTGAAGGACATAAATCCAGGAGAGGAAATTCTGGGAGGATGAATGATTTCACAGACCAAAGGCTTTGCATGTTGACATGATAGCAATAAAATTCTTTAACTCTGAGCGTTGCAGTCTAAAGTGAAAGGAAACCCTGGCGGTCTCTAATGATTGATGCATTTAGACCTTAGTGTTTTCCCTTTGCTTCATGGTCGGAGCAGAGGAAGGAGACTGGCACCAACGCTATTCCTCGTGAGTCAAAACAAGAGCTTACTTGGCAGCTAAACCTGTGAGATCATGGAAGAGTGCAAGAGCAGCTCTGGGTTATTATTTCATTGAGCTGGCAGATGCCAAGAAGATCACACGATACGATTATCTCAGCCTCCAGGTAAGAAGCAGGCACTTTGACTCCCTGCTGTTGACTGCATAGTAGTAATACTGACTGGAGAAAGTCTTTTCTGATTTCTTTTTTTTTTTTTTTTAATAAGAATTGTGGCATGAGTGCTGCATCCTGATGGACCTTCTACACTATTTACTTGGCTCTGAGTCACTGATGTTGATTTAAAACAGTAAGCAGAGAAAAATATTTAAGAACAGAAGTTATTTTTCTTCACTTGACAGCTGTTGCCCAAAAAAGAGCGACATGGTCATGCTGCTTCTCTTCACTTGCAAGCCTCAAGTGAGGGTTGTGGTTCTTTAAAACTTATATGAACTCCAAATGAGAGACACAGCAAGCAATAAATAAATAAATAAAAATCAGAGGATTGAAGAGATCAGATTTTAAAAAAGCTGACTATGCATCACATGGGTTTCCTAGCACCAGTTAGCAGTGATTTAGTTGTCTTCCGGGAAATGCAGAGAAATTAAAACCAAGCACCTCGCAAAATTCTTTCCTCAGAGTTTCCTGAAGTCCTTGTAAGCTGAAGAAATTCAGCTTGGCTGACCCAGAGGTCTGTGCTGCTGATTTTTATTATAGCTGTCCCTCATGACTCTCTTTCAATTACAGGATTGCTGTTGTCACTGTAGCATTATATTTGCCAACACTGTATGATGCTCTGCAGACACTGCAGTAAATAATACAATGGTAGCCAAACTCCTTTCCTCAAAGGTTAGTGGTCTTGAACAAAAAATAAAATTAGCCAGAGAAGTAAAAAATCAGCACATTTAAAGACTCAGCCAAGACAGCAGTCCCAAATGCAGTTCTGACTCTTCCTTACTATAGTACAAACAAGCAGGTTGTAGGTCTTCTGATAACCCATAGTGTAAAGTTAATTGTGTGTTTTGTTACTGAGATGCAATTTCACATTATGATATGAAAATCATATTAAGATTTTCCTAATGAAAGTGGCTGTGGAAACTCCTTCTAGTTCTGTACCTTCACTGATGTGAGTGAGTTAGGAAGCTGTGGGTGACACAATGAGAAATTTCTTCTAGATTTCATTTCTGCCTAGAAAAATTTGGATGGTACTCCTTAATCAGTATTTTGTGGAAATATTGATCTGTCTGTGTTGGAAAAGGAATGTTTGGGCTCTTTTTAGCTGTTCGGGAGCAAAGAATAGTTGTTGATTTTCTTGCACAGAAAATATGGGATTTGTGGTTAGAATCCAGAGCCGCATGGAAATTGTCCTCAGAAGTTAAAGGTGTTAAAACTGGCAAGAAAACAAAGAAAAGAAAACTGAGTGCTGCAACACCTCACTGTTCCCCCATGCAGGTTATTCACCATGGAAAGGACAGTTCAAAAATGATGCGGCTGTACAATACCATGACTACAAATGCTGTCAGTGCCAGTCCTAGCTTGTGGACTTCACTTTGGGCTGAATCACTACTGAAAATACAATGGCTCCTGCACTGCCAGAAGAAGCACCTGCCTCCTCTGGCCCACAGTGGCCCTGCAAAACAGAAAAACCCCTAAGGCTGGAGGACAGGAGCTGTGGATGAGAGCATTTACTAGAAATAAGAAAAATTTGAAATCACTCAGAACAGGAGAGACAGCAGAGAGGAACCCAAAGGAGGAATGAATACAAAATAAAACAGGATTTCTCCTGAGTTTAGTGCTCACGTGTGTTTCTAGATTTGTTTTATCAAAAATCTGGATGCTACGTAAACATCTTTACACAAGTTTATACTACCCAAGTGTTAACTGTATTGATTTGGAAGTGTTTATAGATGGACCACGAGGTTGTCAGCAGGCTGATATCTTGTTTTCATCTTCCACAAGACAGGAACCACCTGAACAAGCCTACAGCAAAGGATTTGGGAAGGATGTGATCTCGAGTGCCTGATCAGAAGCTCATGTCAGAGGCCATATGTCAAAGCCTGCTGAATGCAAGGCCGTGCAGTGCACATTTCTTTTTGCTTTCTTTGTGGAACTTCCTTAAGAGAAATGTCACAGCTCCCCGGGGGTGATAATTGTGAAATTATCCAAGAGAGCTGGCTGCAAGCCAGAGGAGGACGGGAAGGGAAAGACCCCTGGAGCAATGTAAAACATACCAAGAGGAAAAGCTAGTACAACAAACGCAGTGGTGGTGTGGGCACTAATCCTGTTGTAGGGGCTCCAAACTACAATCCCGGGCAAAATGTGCAAGTTTCTCTTTCATTTTCTGCCTCAGGGCAGGAAAGCGCCAGGAAGTTGTGCAAGAAATGTTTCCCTGGTGGAGATTTATTAAAGAGATTACATGGCCTGGGGAGAGCAGAAAGGCTATTTTAGACCATGGAGGGCCAAAAGCCCAGAGACAAAGAGAAGGACTTGCTGTGGACTTTTGAGGTTGTTTTGAAAGGCAACCATTTGGGGTTGGAGATACGAAGACAGGAATTCGTGTCTGACTTTTTCCAAAGGGAGTGAGCATGCAGCTCAGAAGAGAGGTGGGATACCTGCTGTGGGTGAAGAGGAACCAAAGAGGGCTCAGAAGGGCAGTGGGACTATACCAATAATTCTTCCTTTTCTAAAAGTCTCCTTCATTTTACAGTCGCAGAAAGGTAGCTGCAACTTCTAGATGCATGGAGTCACGGCTTGAAGTGAACACAGTTATTTTTGTGCCATCTGTTGGGCTCTACTTTGAGAGCTTCCACGTCAGGTAAATGTAAAGTTGGGGTGGGTTCGGGAGAGGAGATGCAGCAGTCCTAGATATTAATGCCTGTGCCATATTCTGTAAAATGTAGTCATTGTAATGAAATGTGCTGTCTTCATTTGTCCTACACTGTAGTGCTGCATAATGAATTTGACATAGGAGATGTTTGGAAATCAGTCTTTAATGGAGACGTGAGATTTCTAGATAATACACTGTGGCAGAAACAAACTCTGTGAGGGACTGTCAACACGAGCAAGACATCCACTGAGGTTACCAGTGAGACCTGCTGTAAATACCATTCCAGCAAATTCAGAGGAAGTTATACAAAGGCTGTGCTTTACCCTGGTTTATGCAAAGTCCTCATTGTGTCTTATTCAGTAAACTTGAAAATGTCTCAGGCAAAGGAAAGAGGAAATTCCACGTTTTCCTTTGCAGCACAAGGAAATTACTGTAGCTTGCCCTAAAGAAACCTGCAGCAAGGCCTAGCTGCACTGAAATCAGTGGCAAAACTCACGTGGTTTTGTGAGCTGGGGTTTCACATCTGGTGTTTTTCTTCTTGGCAATTAACCTCTCTGACATTGTGTCATGCCTTAAATCTTGGTCATGACTGCACTTCTCTTGCCTCCAAACTGGAAAGTGCTGTTCATGGGCTGATACATTTATTGCAATTACTTCCACCTGATTTTGCATACAATCTCTTATTTTTCTTGCCTCTTGCTATTTTCTTTTCCCCTGGAGAGAAGGTCAAGTTGTGCACTGTACTTCTTCCCTGTTGCATATATGTGTGTATTTTCCAGATGTCAATCCCCAGATGCAACTGATCATTCAAAATAGGACCTGAAACTCTAAGAAGATGGTCTGTTTCTTGAAGCTGGAGTCTAACTTCATAGGAACCTTGACACAGGTCTGGAATTTTTTGCAGAGTGGCTGTTGCCACCTCTGAAGAGTTGTCTGGAAGTTTTTGTCAAAACTGACCTGGAACCACATTCAGAGTTAATCCTTGATTTCCATCTCTACAGCTCTGTGGCCTTGGTGAGACTAGTCAGACTGCAACAGTTTGCCTGAAAAGCCTGTTAAGATAAACCATATCTGAAACAAACCCATTATTTTGAAAAGGCTTGTCATTTTATATTCAATCACCAGTGCTGGCTCTTCCTTTGCACACAACTGTCTCATCTTGTTATGTATGTGTACATACATCTGAGAGGTCACCTACTAAGAACTGACATAACTTGGTTTTCATTTGAACTGCAAGGTTACACGCTTTGTTGCTCCTATAGGCTGTATTTCATTGCACTCAGGGTAATTTTTGCATTCCAGTAGTTCTTGCAACTGCAAACTTTCTGTATGTCTTACCGTCCTCGTTTTCAGAGTGCTTGTCCCACAGCTGCCTACCAGGGGTTGTGAGTGCTGATGCTTTCCAGTCTCCTGGAAAAAAAAAAAAAAAAATATATATATATATATATATATATATATATATATATATATCAGTCTTCTCTGTACTTTCAATGTGGGGAGACCACGTATGTTTTCCCTTTTGCTTCTCCTTTCTTCTCTTCCCAGCTTCATCCTGCCAGGGGGCCAGGGGCTTGTGATGGTCCCAGTTCTTCTCTACCCCATTTAACCTCTCAGAGCATCATCTTTTCCATTGCGTCAGGAAACCACCTGGGAGGGAGCAGTGGCAGAGTGGAGTATTAATGCCTGCCATTCTGGCATCTGTACAACTGCAGGTGTGACCCAGCCTGCCAACAAGGTACCACCAGTTCTGTTTCACACCATCTTGTATATGCTCAGCAGGGAACCTTAAACCCACTCCAACCCAAATCAACAGGTTTCTGCCCATAGATGCCTCCAGCTTGAAGCTGGATGTCTCCAGCATTTGAAGCTTGGTTCTGTAGACCATTGTGCGTTAGTAGCTCTCACTTTGATCAGTCTCCATTACTTAAGATATCTGAGCCCTTCATGGAGACCCTTTTAGTTTTAAAGCAGCAATAAGGATGTAATGCATATGGATAACAGGTTTGAAAAAGATGTGCTGAATGTATTAGAATAAATGATTCACTGTTAGTAAAGTTTTCAGAGAAGGCATCTCCATGGTCTTCCTTTGATATCCTATAACTAAAGTATTCCATTTATGTTTGCTATAAAAGTGTAGCTGAATGTTCAGGTACCAAAAATACCTTTTTAATAGTTTGTATTAACCTTTCAAGTCTTGTTTCCTATGGGTCTCCTCTTTCCTACGTTGTAAGCTTTGCTGACTCTTTGCATTATGCAAATTACCCAGTCCAGGTTTGCAGTTGATGTGATTTGCAGTTTTTCAGCTTGCAGAACTCTCCAGAGGCAGCAGGCCAATATACATCAGTAAAAGAGATCTTCCTTATCTTTCTCCCTTGTTCAGACTTCCAAATGCATACACCAGTAAGCCCAGTGGAGATATTGTCCAGTATTTCCTATCAAAAACACAGCTTAAGCTTACAACTGCAGATTGGCTTTACAAGGTGATATAGTGGTCATGTCCTCTACTGTTAAACTTAGATTTTCAGAACTACTGACCTGAAAATGAGCTCTTTTTGGATCAAGTGTCCAGAGCTGCAAGCTAAGTCTGCCGCCATTGAAAGCCCCAGAGCACCAACCATCTCTGGTGGCAGCAAGTTTGAGCTGAACTTGTAAAAGGTTGTTCTTAACTCCAAACCTTTCGTATTATTTTATTTTCATGCTGGTTTAAATTGTATGGTATGTGATGGCTGGCTGTGAATTATCTGAGTTGTATGAGTTTGTCAAAAAGCATTAATTCATCTTTTGCTGGACAAGAAGGAAGTGACATAGCAGCTATCAAAAAACTCGCAAACCTGTCCTTGGAGAGTGTCCTTAAAAGAACCCTTTTCACATGATAAAAGTCTGGCTTATATATGTGTGAAGCATTTTTTTTCCTCTCCCCCTCACAGAGGCATTCATTATGTCTCAGCATGCCCAGATTGGTTCTGTGCTGCACTCCTGGTGCACCCAAATACCTCTATTGTCCCCAGTAACCAAGATTTGACTTGAGAATAGTTTTACTGATGTACATGGGCCAAATCCAGTCATCCAACATGGGGCTTTAATGCAATTCCATGGATACATGGAATCCGCTCGATTTTCAGAGTTCAAGGCTGAGTCTGACTTTGAAGATGTTCCAGCCTCCTTTCCAGTGCTGGTAACCATCACGCTCTGTGAGGGTGGACTTACATCACTGCTGCTGATGGCAGAAGTCCCCCGCTAGCCTTGGCTGAAGACATATCAACCCCTGAAGTTTCAACCTTTCTGTTAAATTTATTGGGGGAAAAAAAAAATAAAGAATGGGCAAAGTTGAATCTCTTTCTTTATGGAGCTGTTCACACAGCCGGGTAGTTCTATGCCTGGAAATGCCATGTCTGAATCCCATAGAGCAACTCCTGATAAGGTGTTCTGCCAAGGGAGCTCTTAAAATGTTTATGCTGTTATGGACTGCCGACTGGAAATAGGCTTCATTTTCTGCAAAGATGAATAAAATCATGAAGGAAAATATATTTCGGGTAGTAAAATGCTCTTAAATGTCCTAGATTTCAAATGGAGAAGATGAAAGAGTTAGTGTGTACGTGTGTATAGAGAGTTCATAATTTCTTCATAGGGTTCTTTTTAATTCCTGGTGGAGAAAATGGAAGCTGGTGTTGCTTTCTGTCTATTACTTGTTATGTTCTTTTCCTGGAAAGTATTTTGGATGTGAAAATGAGGAGAAAATGGATTTCAAACCAACCGACCAAATACAGAAACTCGTTTTTCTGCTTCTTTTTGTAACCCATCTCAAAATGTAAAAGCAGGCAAATGAAAGTGAGAAGAGTTTCAGTGAAAACTCATCCTTAAATGCTCTTCTTTGGGTCTGCAACATCTGTGTGGGGTGGGTGGGTGCTACTTCTGTGTGAGGAAAATACTGCCTTTATCGTCCTTTCTGGTTTTGAAGGGGTAGGGCTCTGTAGAGTTTACCACACAGGAGGGTGTTATTGCCCAGAGCTGAGCACAACTGAGAAAATAATTTTGACCTGCTACATAGAAGTAATGTCTAGACAGAGAGCATTTGAAGTGCTTAAGGGGAAACTCGGAGTAGGAACCAGTTATGACAAACTGAGCTTTTGAAGTGACAAATAGAAGCAAACACGTATAAACTTTAGATCTGATAAAGTAAATGGGAGATTCGCTGCTGACTAAAACAAAATTAGAATACAGGATCAGTCCCAGCAATGAAGCCACTAAATTAGAGTGTGGTTTGTTTCTGCTGCTCTCCTGTTCCAAACAGGAGCCAGATGCAATTGCTTGTGGAGTCATGCTATGAAACCAGAAAGGTGAAGCCACCTTCTTTACAAACACAGGCTTTCTTCTTTTACCTGATCCAGTCTGCTGTTTGGCCTGACAGATGTGTTTGGTCTCTCAAACAGTTTCACCAAGATAACCTACAGATTAATGATCTGCTGCATATCGGCATATTTAGGATCATTTAGGACCATAGTGTCCTAAACTTGGCTCTGCTCTGCAGACAGCATAAGTGAGGCTGTATTCCTGAACATGCTGACATCTGGAGTGTTTTGACTTAGCACAACTGAATGCCTCCTTCATGGTGCTGTGCATTGTAAAGACACCAAAAGAAATGTTGCCTACGTCTGGAGAAATTGAACTGAAGTGTGACTTCTGACTATCAGTGCTTCTAAAATGTTAGAGGTGGGAATATGTTATTGGGATGAGATTTTTCATTAAGGAATACAATTATCAAAGGCAAATGTTGTAGCCAAACTGGTCGTTTGTACCTGCACAAAATATCCTGAAGTTCAGAAGATCACATTTAAGTTCTTGATCTGAATCAGGGCACTCAGGCTTGGTCTCTGCTAACCCTAAGAAGAGTCTTTGGCACTGACATAAAACAAGGAAAATACTGAAGCACTGGAGTTTCTTAGACTAGAGAAAACAATTTCACACAGAATACAAATTAGAAGAGACTCGTTAAAAGTTTCGAGAGAAACTCTGTTCCTGGGGAGAATTGGAGGTGGATCTTCTTTATTCTAGTTCAGTGTTTTATTCTGAATTAACTTTCTGGAGTGTCTGTCAGTGTTGTACTTGAATTATAGCTTATACTTGTTCCTAGCAAGTAGGAATGCTAGTCTCTCCTAAGCTACCTTTTTACGTATGCTTTCTATGTATCTTCCATCATCATATTTAATGAGATGTTGTATGATTCCTTGAAGGGCTTTACCAGTACACAGCATGACTATCGCTGGTATATGTGTAATTGCTAACTATTATTTATCTATTTCAACTTCCTCTGCCAGAATAAATAACATAACGATGCTTTTATGAAATCACAATTAATTACTGTGGCAGTGAGTCAGATGTCATCCTCCACTCCAGCATTTATGACTGACTAAATTAAGCAGGACAAATAGGCTGATTACGCTCAATACTTGAGGTGTAGAAAAGCAGAATGCTGTCCTGTTCCAATAATCTAAAAATTGTATTTGTGGTTGTATTTGCAGGGGACACATCACAGTGGAGGTTTGAGGGGACTCCAAGGGAGCAGTTTTGCCTTCTGAACTATTTAGGTTCCAATTAGGAAAATGCTTTTTTTTTTTTTTTTTTTTTTTTTCAGACAGGATTTAAAAAACACACGAGCTGCCAAAATCCAGTGATGTCAGAAAGATGAGGAAAGAGCACGCTTAAGCATTTTTGTTGTTGTTTGCTTATTTTAAATTAGGCACACCAAATAAGAATAGTCTTTTTCTGTCTTTTTTAGACACTGATCTTTTTATTATTTCTTGGAATGTCTTACACTACAACAAAACAAATAGTAAATCCTCACAATCTTAGTGAAAACAACAACAGGAAGCGTGCAGCTGTTCTTCCCTAGCATCTTTTGGACCACACTGTCTGGCTACTACGTGGTATAAAGACTATTTTTAATTTCAAGCTAGAGTAAATCGTTGAAGTTCTTGAGTACTGATGCTTTGTCAGATATCACCGTTAAGACTCTGTGGATGTATTGTACAGGGTGGAAGATCCTGAACCCAGGCATTTTTGGTCCCTTTACTTCTAAAACGATCCTCTGAGGGGACTGGAGCAGCAATAGGAGAGGTGAACAGCAGTCTGGAAGTGTTAGGGGATCCATTGCAACATTCTGTAATAATACTATAGTGTACCTATCTAAAAAATTCTGTCTCTTTTTTGGGGGGGGGGAACAGATATCTTACTTCATTTATTAGTCTAAATGGCCATGTAAGAGTTAAGATTGACCAAAAATAGGGTTTATTGCCACTTAAATGACTACCTTGTTACTCACAGTCATTGACCATAATAGTTATGTGTCACTTAAAGCACTGCAAGGGTTTAAGAGAATCTTTCCTTCAATACCATCCCAGTTTTGCTTTCATGGGAATGAATCCCTTGTGTATCAAAGGGCAGGGAATGACCATAAATATGGCAAAAGAGAAGATGGTGATGTTATAGGCATTAGTATTTCCGGTACATTTAATTCTCTTTGGGTACAACAAGGACATTTGGGTTCTAATTCCTTGAAAGTATTTTAAAATGAAAGAAAATTATGGGGCATGATAACTACCCAAGGAGAACAACTTTAAGAATAAATCTAATATTGAAATGTTTGTAATATCTTGCCAAGGTTTAATCGGGGCACAACAGAACATAGCAACAACATAATATTACCTGTTGCAAAACAGTAGGTAAATTATACATCAAGTGCAGTGTACTGTATTACACAGCATGCCATGTGCCAGGAGGTGCACTTGGGTTGTAGTTACAGTCCTACATCAAAACTGAGGAGAGATGGAAGGGAATGACCTGGGAGACTTCTAAGAAAGCTTTTCCAAAACCGTGTTACTTCTGGGCAGGTCGTGGTAACAATCTGGGGCAGATGGCCTGATGCAAGCAGAATTACAGGGTTACATGCATGACGCAAAACATAATTTGCAAGCAGGGTATGGATGGTTAACAAAATATAGGTGATAAGACTAGATAGCAGTAGTGTTAAAATGTGCTTCCTTTTGAAGCTGGTAGTAAATACTTATCATGTCTGACCTGGATCACTGATCTTCCGTGCATCACTATGCATGCCTATATGGTATGCTGGGACAAGGCACCATTCATGAAAGTTTTCACCCTTCATGATTCAGTATAGTGAAGGTGAAATTGTTCTTAAAAGCAGTTTAGAGCTGCTATTACATTATGCTTCAGGATGGTATACAAGGAGTTGCCAGCAAATACACTTAGTTTTCTTCTGCTTCCCACCACTACAAGAGACACAGTCTCTTTCAATTTCCTTTGTCTTCCTTTTTTGTGCAATAGGTTTATTGCAGACAAGCAAAACTGGACAACGGGATTTCCCTTTTTAAATGTTACTCTTTATCTTTCTTTCTGTCACTGATTGATAGTAGGAACTCCAAAAATTCACGCTGGAAAAATTCCAAGGAAGGAAAGAATCAAACCTGCTGAGTGCTAATAATTTCTTACATTTCCAAGGATCTTATAATACATAAAAATGAATATTCTTAATCTTTGTTTTACACAGTCTTTTTTGATCATTGGCCTTCTTCCCTCATTATGAACACTAGCTCTGTTTCTGGAATATCTTTCCCTGTCTAGAGCAGTATGTTAGAGAAAAACAGCACTCTTCTGAAAAGAATGAAGTCCACATGTATAATAAGTTTCTTCATTAGCCCAGTTCATGACTTTGGTTGGAGTGAAAAATACCACATTTGCTCTGAAGTAAAACATATATATATATCCTTTCTATAAAAAACAAGCAAGCAAACAAACAAAAAAACAAAAATACCTTGCAAACTTCTTATACAGAAATTTATTTTCTATTTATCAAAAATTTCTGTATTATTCACTGAGTTAAAGACTTGAACATTTCCTTTTATGTGTGTGAGGCAGAGGAAAAGAAGAATTTTACACCTGGTCTTTTTCATTTGATCTGTGGGAGTTGTGCATAATTCGATGCCATCTTTAAAACTAGAAAACCTAAATCCACACAAGGCCAGGTTCAAGTCCTCGAAGTGAAATCCCAAGGGTGAAATCTTGTAGTAGAGCCCTTGTCAACTTCAGCAAAGCTGGAATTTTATCCTGAGGCTTTACCAGCTTCTTTATGGTCATGGCCATTACAGCTTTAAGACTCAAGGAAGCATGTGCTTTTTATTCCCCCTTATTTTGAATGATGGCATTTAATTATAGTCCCAATGTTCCAAATTCAATTTTTCCTATTTTGCAAAAGTGCTAGGACTTCAAAGCAGAGAAAATTCATGGGCAGGGCTTTCTACCAAAGACCAGAACAAATGAAAATGCCACTTTTTGAAAGACTGGTTTCTTAAAGGGCATTATATGATTTTAATATTTTATTGTACATGTTGTTAAAGCTCTAATCCTCCTACAAATTCCCCAAAGCATTTTTTTCTTGCAAGGGGGAGGGATTCATTCTGGAATCCTTTTTAAAATACAGATGTATATGAAGGAGTATTTAAACGTGCATTACCCAAGAGGAGCAGAAGTTAATTTGTAAACAGAGTATAGCATTTCAAAGCATTAAATGAGGTAGGTTTTCAGGCAGAGCTTACTTTTCACCCTAGAAGTTGCCATAAAGACATTCTTTCTAGATCAAAAACCTATAACACACCCCAGATCCAGTTAAAAACTTTTCTTCATGTGGAACCAGATCCTGAACATTTTTCTCAAGCTGGTCATCATCAGTCTAGGTCATTATGAAGAATTAAACTAGGCCCATAGTTTTCAATGTCAAACGAGTTAATGCAACAGTATGACTTGCAAGTGGTTTCTGACTCCTTTCATTTCTCTAAGAAGGCAGTACCTTGTCTGGCCCTTTGATGGGACATGCAATAACCACTTTGGACATTTCATGCCTATTCTTGTGTAGCTGAGAAGACTTCAGAAGTCCCTGTGGAGCAGGCTTCCCTGGCTCAGGTCCCACCAGAACCCTTTGGCCGTGGACCCCTTTGGCTTACATGTCGTGCAGATTTAGGAGCTGAGAGTGTTATGCAGCTTCCTACTTTTGCCTTGTGCCAACAAAGAATGATATTCACTAATTGCTTTCTTTTAATGCCTTTTCAGTCTTCTTAAAAAACACCTAGCCTGTTTTTTTTCTTCTTTCTTGTATGGTTGTTTATGATGAAATTCATTAGGTCATGCATTTCTCAGTCACAGTGGTGTATATTGAGATGAATTTCTTTCTTGGGGAACTATTCAGACTCAGGCCAGTGTAAACAGGATAAGAATCTCTCTGGATGACACTGGTGGATTTAGTCTGTTTTTTATGTTTGTAGGGCAAGGGAGAAGGGATTTTCTTGGAAGAAACAGGCAAAAGTCCTATTTCAAAAGCTTAAACAGCAGTTAAGCTTTAATAATATACTCCCTTCTTTGCTTTGCTATGAATACCTGCCTGAAGAAAGGAGGGATTTCTTTCTTCTGAATCCCAGATGCATTAATCTCTGAAGTGACTAGTCAGAACAAAGTTTACAAGTCAGATAATGATATCTGGAGTAGATTTTAATGTAATAGCTCAATATTACAGACTGAGAAAGAGGGAGGTTGTTTGGTTTTGTTTTTATACATCACATCTGAAAAGTCCTGCTTTCCTTTCTACTGTGAAAAGGGGTGGATTTTTACTTGTTTGTGTAGATATTTTGCATCTTTTATTGCTTTGTAATTTTCTATAAAATGATTTAAGTTAGAAAGGACCTCAGTAGGTCTCTAGTCCAACCTTCCCAAAGCAGGATTAGTGATAAGATCAGACTGGATTGCTCAGGACTTTGTCCAGTCAGGTCCTGAAAACCTCCAAGGACAGAGATTGCACAGCCTGTCTGGGCAAACTGAGCTGCTGTCTGACTGTCACAGTGGGCAATTTTCCCCCTTCTACCCTTTTCAATTTGTGGCTACTGTCTCTGTGCTGTGCATCTTCCTTCTCATCTCTTCTCAGAGGTGCTCTCAGGTTCCTGAAGCTGTCTCTTCTCTGGGCTGAACAAGCCCTGGTGCCTCATCCTCTCCTCACTGGCCTGTGCCCCAGTCACCTGGACTTGCCCTACACGATCATCCTCCCTCTTGTCCCGAGGGCCAGAACTGAATGCATATTCCAGTCTAATTTAGTGCCAAGAAAATGGGAATAACTATTGCCCTCGATCTGCTGCCTGAGGTGCTGTTGGTGCAGCCCGGGATGCTGTGGGCCTTCCTGGCTGCCATGCTGGGCCTTCTGCCCAGCTCACAGCCCACCACCACCCCAGGGCCTTCACAGCAGCACAGCTTCTGGCCAGGCAGCCCCAGCTGCCACCTTTCCTCCCTTTGAGCTTTCTGTAGACCCTTTCTTCAAGGAGTTAAGAGCTCAGTGGCCCTTTCTGAGCATAAGAAGCCTGTGGCCTAATAACTGTGATGAGTTCCTTCCAGTGGTCTTTACTGTCCTTGAGAAGAGAAGGGTGGTGACGTGCTTCTATTGAAAATTATAATGATCTCTGTTAATGATCTCCATGGGAGACTGAGATGCACACAGGGAGTTTCTACTGCGTGCTTAGGATCCTATTAGGGAAAGCAAAGCAACGTAGTGGCACTTCCATTTCTAAAATGGTCGCTAGTTGTAAGAGTCACCATCACTTTTCAGAAATACCATGGTATCCTTAATGAGGTAAAAAGTACTGTAAAATATGCACTTCTCATTGCTTACATAGAGATGAATCCTTAATTCTGTAACTGACACCTACGCTTTATTCTGAAGGAGAGGGGAACCTGCCTGGTATGGAATGAAGAAGAATGGAAGTCTGAATTCTGATCTTGGTTACACCAATGCATGGCGTACCTTGGATCCAAGTCTGGTTTAGGAGCGAGTTTAAGATTTAGTTTGTTAAATCCGTACAAAATGAATTACTTTAACAATGGAAGAAAGAAAGCCTTGTAGTAATAGGACAATAAGGGTTTTATTCTGTTTTCTTTTTTTTTTTTTCCCCACAGAATTTCCTTGGTGATCTTGACATTTTTAAGCTGTATGACTTGGTCAAGCTTGATTGCCTGTGGGTAGACTAGACATTCATATGCAGAGATGCTTCTAGTAAGCAGTCTGCTTTTGAGAGAGTTAGATCATTAAACCTCCCAGTTCTCACCAGAACAGAGAATGTGTTCTGCTTGACCTCTTAATTTACCTGACGTGCTGTGTTTTGACTGGATCTCCCCAAGGAATCCACTGAGGCTTATACAACCGTGTTTGTACATCATGCTTTCTTGCAGAATGGGCTGATTCTACGTGCAGTTCTGTGTTAAAGCCAGACAATCAAACAGGATTTGGGCCTCCAGTCCTGTTCATTGTTCTCAGAATTATTTTTTCAAGTTTCCAAATGGGTGACATCTTGGATGTTCCCAGTGTAGAGTGAGCGACTCAACTGAGTGTCGGCAACACGAGAGAAAAATAAGAGATGACACTTCACCTTTTTCTCAAATAAGTTAGTCTCAAATCTCCTACTTCTTTCTTCTAATTTTTTTAATGTCCTTTGCTGTTAGAGGAAATCTGTGCAGGATTTGAAGACGGAGACCTTTACAGGGATGATCTTTTCAGCTATATTGAAGCAATCTGCAATAAATTATGCATTTTTAATAGTTTTATGCTGACAGTGGTGGAAAGTAAGCTCAAGACAATGGCGACTTTCTGGAAGGATAGAGCCTATGAGGTACTCTGATATTTATCTCCCTCAGTCATATTCTATGGCCTCTTGCCTGCCAGTAACAACCATTTGAGGGGCTAGATGTACAGGCCCTGTCTGCCACGCTGGGCAACTCCCATTGCTCCAGGAGACAGAGAAGGGTTGCTTTTTCTGGGGATATCAGGCCAACTCATTTGAGTACCAAATATGGCTTTGGAAAACTACTTTTAGTGACTCAGGATAAACAAGTTTTGGGTTTATCTCAAAAGAAACTGCTAATCTAATAAATTTAGAAGCTGTGAGATAGCACTGAGAAGGATATGGAGAATAATGACTCAAGGGCCACCCTCTTTTCACCATCTTAGGCATTATAGCATCATCAGTCCTTGGAGCTGAAATGAAGATGAGAAATGATGGCTTTGGGAATAGTGAGCGCTGCTTTTTTAAACCGCACTGTGCCATGGTTTTGCGCTGTACTATGATGAATTTCTTTGTAGACCTTTTTATTCTATCCATCTGTTTGCTGGTGGTGGTGCTTTTTAAAGGGAGATAATTCTTACTAGCAATCATCAGAGAAGCTAAAAGATAAATTAGTTGGTGATTTTCAGTACTTAGACTTACTAATACATGTCTACTGTAAGTGTCCTGTGCTGCTGTTATACAGTGGCACTTCTCAGTAGTGTAATGCAATGCAAACGTTTAAGTCTCTGCTGCTGTTGACTGTAGCCAGCTATTGTTCTTCTGAGCTCTGCCTCAGACAGGGAATGACAAGTTTCCTGGGATTTAGGCCTGGATTTTTCTGACAGGAAGCCAGGGAACAATTAGGAGGCAGTTGAGTCTTTCCCCCCACGCATGCCTTTATAAGATGAAAACTGGGGAGAAGAGGAAGTTGGAAGTTTCACTTGTTTTACTCAGCTGCTGTGCAAGGGGCTGGCTATATTATATATATATATATATGTATATATATGTGTGTGTGTGTGTGTGTACTTATGTTTCTAACTACTTTGGACTTCTATTTATTTATTTATTTTCTGGCACGTGGTGGGAATCAAGCCATTCTAAAGAGGGAAGTTGCTCAATTTCTTGCTTGAAAGAACGTATTTTTTGTGAGCCGAGACAAGGTGAGAGCAAAAGCTTGTGGCTGCCCCACCTGCCAGAAGGACAGGCTTGCTTCAGTCCAGCACCTATCGCAAAGCATGCGACTGACAGCTCCCCCCAAGCAGATGGCAGATAGTTATGCTGTTCTGCCTTTGTGTTTCTTGTTTCCTTTCAGGATAGGGCCCTAGCATTGATTTTTCTGTGCAGCTAAAAAGACAAGAAAGCTGCTGTGCTTTTGAGGGTTTAGACTGTCAGTTTTCTTATTCCCTGCAGGTCTTTCCAGGGTCTCTCATCTCTTTTTCATCTATGCAGATGCCTCTGTCTTCCCGAGATCCTTCCTGGCCCCTACTTTTTAGGAAGGAAAAGAAAACTTTTGTGGCCCCACTGAAGCATTTTGTGATAAAACTCTGATTCTGTGCTTACTTCTGCATGGGCTTACTTGGCACCTGTGTTTAATTGTGCTGACACATGCCTTTACATCGGTGCAATCAGAGCTTCCTGGAGATTTGCACTGATGAAGTTGGGCTTGTGCAGTTATATCACTCTAAAATGCTTGGATGCAGAGAAGCTTCCAGTTCTTGAGGGGAATATCTTTATGGCTGAGGGAGAAGGCATTTTCCATGGCATACAGTCCTCCCGAAGGCTGTTTCCTCCTCTATTCCCATACAGTCCTGCAGGCT
This sequence comes from Netta rufina, assembly GCF_964035555.1. Taxonomy (NCBI): domain Eukaryota; kingdom Metazoa; phylum Chordata; class Aves; order Anseriformes; family Anatidae; genus Netta; species Netta rufina. The sequence continues at coordinate 81,459,066 of NC_140124.1, read as the reverse complement.
GAATGATTAGAAAATTCTTGCAGCAACAACAAAAAAATCTTTTTTCGCATTTGGGACCCTGTGAGCAAACACTATTATTAAAATGTTAGCAGTGCTTTTATTTTAGATTGTTTTGTTTGGGAGGTGCACTCCATGAGCAGTATTGTGTTGTTTGGATCACAGATGTTATGGGAAAGCAATTGAAAGGCAAAGAGAACATATCCTCACAGAGCCATTACTTTTTTGAAACAAAGCATGCACTGGGAATCTACACTGTCAAATGGGTTTCTGAAAGTATGCAATTCAAGGAAAATTACACTTAATAGTGGAATTTACATCTCATTTGGAGAAGAAACATCTAGCTAATTGTATATACCTCTCATTTAATATTAACTTTTTTTAGTAGGCCTAAGTATAGCAGTTACTTTAAGATAACAGAAGAACTAGCATAGGATGTTCACTAAATATTAGAGGGAAAAAAATGTGAGTCCTGGTTTAGCAGCAACAAGTAACCATTACAGGCAGTTTTTGTCACCTCTGCTTCAGTTATGCAAATGGAGAATGAGCAAGCAGAGAAACCTAAGCAGTAGAAAAGAAAAACAAGCCTTATTTTTTTTTTCCAGGCAACAACTGAAGAATCAGACTGATCCACAAACCAGCCAGAAGATGCAATTTATGCCATATTTACAATAAGATACAGCTTTATTATCCCATTTATTTACTTACATAATTAAATCATTCAAATCATGATACTGTGTAAGCTGCTGTAGTCTGGGATAAAAGAAGCATCTGGCACCATGATGGTCTTCCTGCAGCACTGAACCTCTGTTCATGTAGCGGTTCCCATCTACAGAGGTTGCAAAGAACTCTTTGACTCAGTCCCTGAACTGAAGTTAAGAAAGACTTTCAGACCTCATTGCTAAATTCCCTACTAGATTTCTTCAGAAAACCTTTTGCTTTCATCTTTATATATTTTCAATTTCTTCTTTTGTTATTTTTTAAAATTTTGCTTATTAATGATATGTATTTTCCATGAGACCTCTGTATGACGTCGTTCTTTGCTTACCCATTATATAGCATCTTTAATTTTTTTAAGTCACATTTTTTTGAACTGTTACCATTAAAACCTAGTGCTGTCTGGGGAGAGCTCCTTGAACTCTCTTAATTTCCAGATGTTTCCTGTGGTCAATGATTGTATGCACAACTGCAAACTTCTAATACAATTAATTTATATTTGTTTTAGTTTCACTGAAGCGACTGAAGAAATGGTCTTGGACTAAGGACTGCATTGGGCTCATAAAAAACTGCTAAAACTGCACTGGAAAGGCCCAAAGTAGACAGGCAGTGGAATTACAGTAATCTTGCAGTAGGATATTGCATTAGCATAGCCTCTGCTTGCAGGAGCAACCAAGGACTTGTACTTTTGACAAGGACTGTATAGACCCTTCCTGTCCCACAAAGTAAGTTGGATCAGTGCACCATGTTACAGAGTCTGTTGGTTCTGGCCCATGGGACATGACAATATTTTGTGCTGAAAACCAGAAGGCTTCTGTAGGTTTTTAGCTGGCCTAATTTGAGCCTGACTGTGCTGGAAACTTAAGCTGGAGTGCAGTGAGCTGTATACCTGAACTGTATGGGAACAATTCCCACTGGCTTTCCATTCCACTTTCTTCAAAATAAAACAAACAAAATACCTTTAGTGTTGCAACCCTATGTTTTTTTATGCTTGGAGCAATTGTACAATCAAAGCCAAAGGCTTTTATCATGGGTAGAGGTTGTTCTTCCAAAAATCATCTGTACTAAAACCATGGTGTGTCTCTTGCATCATTCTTCATGTTCCTTTGAGGCTTCGCAGTGTGTTCAGCTGAGAGTCAACCCTTGGTCAAAGTTAATGATTTTATTTATTAAGGAACAAAACATCACTGACCTATGCAAGGACAAAAATTTTGTAGGTGCTTTCTTAACCTCCTTATATTGAGAATAACAAGAGTTGTCCATTAGATCTTGCCCTTTGCTTATAAGAAGGTGCTACGACCTTCTTCAGTGAGTGTAGCATATACAGGAACCATACACATGTTCAAGGTACTCCGTTTTTTGTAACATGATAAATAATAAAAGGGCTTTAGGGATAGTACTTATCATATGTCTGGTTCAAAGGGAAAAATACATAAGGCCAACACAGTAATTGACTTACAGTGCTATAAAGGGAAATATCTTTTCTCATAGAGAAAAGAGCCTCGACTCACACATGAGCTGCGCTAAGTAACAGCGATGAATATAGCACAATAGTCCTAGCAGATTCACTACAAGCCCCTTCCTGAATAAGAAGAAAAAGAAACAAAGAAGTAGGGGGCAGGGAAATGGTTTCCTTCTTGCTCTCGGGAAGAGTTAGAAAAATAGAGTGCTGAGCAATATAGGAGGAAAAAAAAATGAAAAAGGAAAAATAGTTGTATATTATTAATGCTCCATTTGTGTTTGGTACATTCACATAGACACATTTGGCATGAAAAGAACTCTGAAACATAAATAGAGACATTCATTGTGTGGTTTTACTTTATTTTTTGTGGCAGAAGGGAGCAGAATGAATGGACTCCCCAGTCTAGTGTTTCTCAGAAGGAATCCCTTCTGAAAACATTCTGATGAAAGCATAATTAACCTTGTTTTCATTAGTGGATCTTTCCTTTGTGGTTTAGACAGCTGAAAATGGGGGAGAGCATGGGCCACCCTGGTGATAGGGGAAGAAACATCACAAAAATTGAAGAACAGGTTGTTATACACAAGCTGAACTACCGAAGGTATGATGAGCTTGAATTTTATTCCTGTAATTACACTAATGATGCAGAATATAGCTCGACTGAAATAACTCAGGTAGTTACTTAGCATATTGCTCTAGTTTCTGCAACGGCAGCCGTTGTTTACATCTCTAATTACGCCATGTAGACACATCAAATCACTCACGCTTGTTTTGACTTGAAGCATTTGAAGCATAAACACTGATGAGCTATATCTTACGGATGCAGCTACGTGAATGAATGCAATTCAGTCATACCTGTTCGTCAGGCTCAGGGTCCAATCCTGCATTTCTTTCATACTCAGCATTCCTGTTGCTGCAACTTCCTCGTGCGTTTCTGTCATTGAGAGCTTCTCCTTGCCATGGGCAGGTGTTGAAGGGCTCCATATTCACATAGCTAAGCACTTAACGTGCCCTTAATTTTAAGTGCAAGAGCAGGGTATTGCAGTTCAGCTGGATGGCTCGTATGTTTTCAGTGAGACTTATCACCAGTTCGGATACAGCCAGAGGTTTCAGCATCTAAAACAAGGCCAATTACTTATCCTAGGGTGGTGCAGGGAGAGCAAAGGAAGAATTTGTTCCAGTTACTAACAACAGTAGCAAAAAAATGCCCAGCTTGAATTTGTTATCCTCAGCACACCATTTTTAAACTGGATAATTTTTCTTCACTACAAAGAGAAAAAAAAAAAAAAAAAGGGGAAAGCATTAGAGCTAATTCATGGTTAAAAAAAAAAAAAAAGGAAAACAACAAAAACCCATGCCTTCTTAGCATGTGTAAATGGTTCACTTTTGCATTTATGAGTCTAGTGGACATATGCAATGTGCTTTTTTTTTTTTTTTTTCCCCCTGCAAAACAGTATGTTCTCTAAGGGTTGCATACAAGTCCATGTGCCAAGTGCTACAAATATTTTAACCTCTAGGACAACCTCTTTTTGCGGGCTTAGGCAAGCTGCTTTCTCTGCTCTGTGGCTGTCTCCCCTTCTGCAGACTCAGAATAATAATGCTTGTCATTGCTGAACACTTTAGGGCTTTCTATTTCGATGTGCAATACGAATTTGCAGTCTTAGGCCATACAAGGGATCATTACAACCCATACCAAATCCCAGTGCTGCAGACCTTGCATTGCCCAGTTGGTTGATTGCATTAGGCTGAGAGACTGAAAACGCAGATAAATTTTGTCTTGGCTATTTTTATGCTGGTGCTTTTTGTTAGTGTAGCTGCAGGTGTATTTAATTTATTTTGTTCTGCTCGAAACATAGTGAAGGCATACTTTCTATGTTGTCTCTAGGAAGAAAGCTCATAAAGGGTAAATTGTTCCCCTAGAAATATTCCCCTATTAGATGAAGCAAGTTTACCCTTTGGCAGGAATATACCTAGCTTTCAACTGCAGTTACAGCTCCATGAGCATTTATAATATACTTTTTAATGGAAAGAATTTCAGGCTCTTCTATTAAATCAAATTCAATGTCAATGTCTGGGGAGAGGAAAGGGTCTTTCAAACAGTTTTTTTACCCAGAAAACATGTAACAGACTCTAAAAATAGGCTGTGCATACATTAATGGCTATATTATGAAGTAGCCAAAGCTGGAAGGATATTGAGCGTTTTTTAACTCCCACTGGCTCCAGGAGGGCTCAGTACTTCACAGGATCAGCCTGGGGGAGAGAGGAGAAGAACAAAGTGCGAATACAGAGCCCCAGCAGTGCTCTGGCTGTGCGTTCAACCCTCGTGCAGTCGAACTGCCCCACAGGAGCATGAAAGGATGCTTCAGTCAGTAGCTCATTTATTCGGGGGCTCCCTCCCGCCAGAGGTGTTCAGAAGGGACCAAGGGACCATCTTGTCATGTGAGCTAAAGACTAAAACACAAGGAGCTGCCTGGCCTTCAGATTGCACATTAAAAAAAAATAAAAAAAAAAAAAAAAGTAATTTAACAGAAGGGTGTGCATCATGGGAGAGGAGAAGGGGGCCCACTCCTCACTGTTTGCAAGCATTACAGAGGTGTGGGCTGCTTTTCAACGCTCGTCATCTTTTCACAGTACATGTAAGTGGATAAAGCTCCAGTCCCTCTTGCTTTCCAAATTGCTTTGGTACTGCCGAGCAAGGGGAATAGCTGAATAGTTTATTTATTCCAATCCTACGCTGGTAACAGAGCAAAATGAGCTGAGCATCTTTGCAAAGGTTCTGCTCTCCCGCGCTAACAAATCCGATGCTGGAAGTGTGACTTCATCTTCCGCTGCAGAGTCCAGGCAGTCCATGTTTTCCCAGCAGGAACAGCTTTATAAATTCCCCAGGCAAGAGCTCTTTGGTGACTCCAGGCTTGGGAGCTGTTCCTGCTTTTTGATGTGTTAAGCAGCTTGTTGAAATGTTGGGGTCTTGAGCACTTGTTCCAGTTAGAGAAATGCTTAATGGAGCCAGGCACCCGGGGTGCAATTTTGTCTTATTTACAAGAACGAAGAAAGTCAGCTTCTCTGAGCAAGGGAAGACTTGACCAGAGAGCCTCTCCCCCCAAGGCAGGCATTCTCCCCCTCCTGCCTCTGACTGTTTCCAGCGTAATGCACCAAAGCCATTCAGCCTCCTTCTTGAATCGGCATTTTCCAATGCTTGAGTTTTGGTAGCAGTGCCAGCTGAAGGAAATACTTCCCCTCTCTGCTCCTGGCTGGTTCTTCTTCCTCCATGCCACAATACTGCGCGCTTCACCCAGATCATCTGGCAGGTGGGGCTGTGCATTGCCTGCTTGGTGGCTGCTGCTATTTCTGCAATGTGTTTCCTTGTAGGGAGGCTAATGAGCTAAACCAAGGTCGTGAAACCTGCCAGCTTCAGGGGGTGCACTCACAAAAGACACTTTGGTTCAGACGGTGTGTTTTTTCCTTAAGGTGAAAACTGCTTTCCTTATGCCATGTTTTGCAGTAGTGGGTGGTCCTTATTGCTTGCTGTAAAGTCTACTGGCAAAAAAAATAGGACTTTATCTATCTGTGTAGCACAAAAAGCCTGTTCCCTACCCTGTGAATTATATAGATTACGGATGTGGACAGAAAGAGGGTGAATCACCATGCCTCTCAGCTAAGGGGGTTGAAGGTATAATGGCAAAAGGAAACCCTAATGACTTTCAAACAATAACAGAGAGAGATCTTCTTGGATGTTTACATGAAGTTCCTCCCAAATGCAGATGCAGTCTTGGAGTCAATAATTAGTGGAGACTATAACCAGTAAGGGCAAAGGAGGTGCTGCAATGGACTGGAGGGTGCAGGACACATGGAGAAAAGGTAGGTGGTGTGGGGACTGCTACCAGAAGTCCCCATAGCCTGTTTGTATGTGACGGAAGGCAAGTATCCCTATCACTACCACTACATGGATGAAGAAACCTGAAAAAGCAGGGCTGGCAGATGTCCCAGCATGGCATGAGGTTAGAACCACACACTCAATCATCTTCATTTGTGTTTCCAGCCATAGTTCACTGTGTAAATGTAAGAGGGAAGAGTTACCTGCTCCTGGGCTTCTTAAACCCTGTGATTTGATGCCGGCCTCTTCGCAAATTCAGGCCATTTCGTTGCATCACTTTGCATCCGTTGAAGACTTGGGGGTGAATTTTTGGCCAGATTAATCTCCAAAGAGCCTGGGTCACCTCAGCAAGGTGATTAACAGTATGTGATAGGTGCTCTGCATGTATTTTAAATGAATGAAATTGATTACCAGCTTGTGAAACCAAACACAAGACTGAAAAACTCGTAGGTAGAAATGAAGCTAATAAATGGCCCAAGAGAATACATGCGTCCCACTAGTATTTTACGGCTCCAATGAAACAATAAGAGCACAAAAAATGCAAAGGAATAAAATACATACTCAACCAGCATCTTTCTTCTGTCAGGTGCAATTGCCACTTATGTCTCCAAACTTAAATATGGAAAATAGTAACCCAAAGTGTCACACACAAAAGGAATAAAATGGCTTTCAATAAAAGCCTGTCTTTAAAAAAGGGCAAATCCATATTCCCCATTTTCTGCTGAAGAGCAGCTGCTGCGCAGTGCCTCTGCCCATGCTGCATGCACGTGAAAAACTAGTCAAATGCAAATGACTGCCCTCTATGTACTTTTAAAAGTGCATGACAGATACAATTAGTATAGCAACAATAGAAGGTGCTGATAATAGGAGATACTTTCATCTGCAAGATGTCTGTGTCCCTTGTGACTATCCATCCTCATCCATTTTACATTCCACAGTGCAGAAACTCTTGCAAGAGCTGCCTTCCTCCTCAGCACACCGCTATTCTAATGCAAACATTTATTTTCTGTGTGTGAGCATTTCCCGGCGAAACTTTCCCAGTGCCACACAGTAACAGATGATTATTACTAAGCCAACCTTCCTGAGCAGCAATTCTGCCCAGATTTAGTGCCTGGCCGGCATTACACTGCTACATGTACCGGGTCGACAAGAGGACAGATATGTCATACACGTGCCCTGCCACCTGAGGTGAGAAGCAGATTAAATTCCAGTGGGCTGTGGACTCGCCCACAGGCAACGAGGCAGCCACCAGAAGTACTCAGTGGCAGGTTTCGAAGCTCCACCACAGCTTACCCTTTCACTCCAAAAAGGGGATGTTGTGCTTCTAAACTTACGGGATCAAGACTGCTTTTTCTGGAACAGTATCGTACTCTTGGGGGAATAAGGAACCGATCCTGCAAATTCTACATGTACGGCATTAGTTATAGGAATACTTCAACTTTTCATAATCCTAAAAATCAGGATCTGGCACCAGTATGTCAACTTCAAGCCTTTTGGATGTAAAAATGTTGGCATAGGCTTATTTTGTCATGAGCAGGCAGTGACAGTCACATAGGGTTTAGCGCGATCTGAACTTTTTAATAAAATTGGAAGGGTGGCACCAGTCAGACTGAAAGAAAAACGGAACCAAACATTTAATGACTCAAGCCTACAGGACACTGCACATCACCCATAACCCAGCAAAAGTGGGTCTGCAAGACCTCTTAACTGAGGAATCAAGCTGAGGCCAGAGCTTTGGTGAGGTGCTGAGAGCCTCGGAGGTCTGGGAGTTGCACACACTTCGTGGGCAGGCTGACAACAGCAAAACTCATTCTATAGCAAAGGCAAAAAATACCAGTAGGAATGAGCAGAAGTCAAGCATGCGAATAGTTAGAAGCAACTCAAGGCTGACATCTTTCAGAAAGGGGGGGGGGGGATAGTCTTACAGCTCTCTTCCTAAAAGTTTCACTTCCCTCAGATACGTGGCTATTTCAGGTTGCCACAGCAACTGTCAGACAAGAAGGCATTTTATTTTCTTGTTTTGTTTTTTCCATGGAAGAGCTGGGGAGACCACCAAGTGCTGGGACAAGAGGAGAGATCACAAAAGCCCGTCCCGAACAAAAAGCACTGTGCCGAGATCCTCCTGCGGGACAAAGCTTCGCGGCGATTCCTTTCCTGCGGAGCCGCATTGCACATTCTGGTAGCCCATACCCGCGGCACGAGGGGTGTCTGGCCCTACAGGGCTGCGAAAACCCTTTTGTGGTGAGCCAAGGTGAGGTGGGTGGGCCTCGCTGCGGAGCGAGGCTGCGGCGAGCAGGCACGTGTGTCTCTGTTTGGAGAAGCAGGGCTCTGCTGTTTGTGTTCCTTACATATGAGACTTTCCACGTTGCCCACCTCGTCCCGATCCCTGTCCCGCAGGGTGCTCCCTGCCGCAGGCCCCGCACGCAGAGGCCTGTCCCGATGACGCACCCCACATCACCGCGCTGTCATTCCCTACACCTCCAGGAATGTACACGTCCTTTTTGCAGCTTCCAGGCATTTTCTGGCACCCGGGTGTCTCCCCCCACGTTCCCTTGCTGTACGACCCCACAGGCACCCTCGGGGTGCATTATGCACTGCTTGGGGGCACCCATGTGCAAGGGTGGGCTTCCCATCACGGGCAGCACAGCTGGATCTCAAATGGGGATGCTGGCTTATGGGGCTACCAAGAGTCCTTGCTGCCTTTCTCCTTGTCACGGGCTTCCCTTTCCCCACGGATGTCTCTTATCGGGCTCCCCACGGCACAGGGGAGCCCTGTGGGGTGCTGGGTGCCCGCAGCCTCTCATGCAGCAGCTGGAGGCTTCCTTCCTCGGCTGGCCTGGAAGTTTGAAGAAAAAAAAAAAAAAAAAAAGAAAAAGAGAGAGAGAGAGAGGAAAAACAAAAAAGACTTCTAGGGTCACTGGGAGGGGAAAACCAAATTCCTCGTCACGTCTGTGGCGTCTGCGAAACCGTCCCGGGGAGGAAGAGGAGGATCCCGCCGCCCTCCGCGGGGCCTTCGGGGGCGGCGGGGGAACGGGGGGATTTGGGAGGGTTTTGGGGGGATTTGGGGGGCCGCAGCCCCGCTCCCCCCTCCCTGCCCGGAGCCTCCCCCCCTGGCGGCGGCGGGGAAGAAGGGGCCGGGCCGCCCTGCTCCTCCGCCCCGGGGGTGCGCTGGGTGGCACCCCCCATCCTCCTCCTCCTCCTCCTCCTCCTCCTCTTCCTCCTCCTCCCCTTAAGTGGGGCGCGGCGGGCGGGGCGGCTGGCTTCGCCCTCCGCCGGCGGCGGGATGGCCTCGGCCGTGTTCGAGGGCACCTCGCTGGTGAACATGTACGTGCGGGGCTGCTGGGTGAACGGCATCCGCCGGCTCGTCATCAGCCGCCGGGGCGACGAGGAGGAGTTTTACGAGATCCGCACCGAGTGGTCGGACCGCAACGTCCTCTACCTGCACCGCAGCTACTCCGACCTGGGGCGCCTCTTCAAGCGCCTCCTCGACTCCTTCCCCGAGGACCGGCCCGAGCTGTCCCGCTCCCCGCTGCTGCAAGGTTTGGGGTTGGGGATGCGGTGGGGGTGTCCCCCTCTCTCCCCTCCAGCCCCAAGGGGGGCGAGGGGACGGGACGGGGCTGGGGAGCGGCGCTCTGCGGTCGGCAGCTCCTGCCGGGCTGTGCGTGTCTCGGTTGGGTTGGTTTTTGGGGTGGTTTCGTGGCTGGAAACGAGCGATCCCCCCGCCGCGGGGGTGGGCGCTGGGTCGGTGTTGGCACCCTTGGGGGTGCTGGGGGGAGAGGGGCTAAGGGGGAAGCTCCCCAGCTTGTCGGCAAAGGGGGTGGGAAAAAGGAAAAAAAAAAAAAAAAGAAGAAGAAAAAGGGAAAAAAAAAAGGAAAAGGAAAAAAAGGAAAAAATGAAAAAGAAAAAAAAAAGAAAGAAAAAAGAGAAAAAGAAAAAAAAATAAAAGGAAAAATAGGGAAAAAAAAAAAAAAAAAGAGAAAAAAAATGCCGTCAGCGGCTCTTGGCAGTGGACTCTCGCGGCGCTGGGAGCGAGCGCAGTTGCTGCCCTAACTTCGTGCAGCGCAGGGCAGTCCCAGCAGCCGCGGCCCGAGCCATTTTCCTTCTCCCTTCCCGTTTCGGCAGCGGCTGGAGCGGCCCCGGGGGGGCTCCCCCTGCTCAGCCCCCGCTCGTTAACCCGCGGGGTGCCCTCCGTTTGCTGCGCGGCCGGGGGCTGCCTGCTTTTATCCCCGGGCCTCGGCTGGCTGGGAGCGGCAGGGTAGCCCCGGAGGGCTCCCCCCGGCCGGGTCGTGTCCCCCCCCCGGTGCCGGTGGCATCCCGGGGCCGTGGTGTCGCCTCCCGGCCGGGCACCGCCGCCACTCGCGGGGGCCGGGTGCCCTCTGCAGGCGGCGGGCGCTGGGGATGGGGCCGAGCTGGGGGCAGGCAGGATCGGGCCCTGGGGGTCCCGGACTCCGGCCCCTCGTTAAATTCGTCCCTCAGCGCCTCCTGCAAGAGCCTGGAAGCGCAATGAGGCTTCTGTGGAGTGCTGAGCTGGGTTCCTGCATCGCCAAGGCATCGTCAGGGCAGGTGCAGCCAGGTGGGGTTACAGTCAGTGCTTGGGGTGTGCTCGGCAGGGCCAGGTGAAACACGATGTTGGTCCATGAACAGCTGGGAAAAGGGAAGCATCCTCAGATCCTGCCCGAGACCTGGAGCCAGCAACCTCCGCTTGCCCCTATCTCGGGAACAGACCTGGAATGAGCCAAAGCATCAGGCCAAGGTTTGAAAAATTGATGGCTAATGTAAGCAGATCGTGATCTATTCAGCATGGCGAGGAGGTGGAGGTTAAATCTGCTGCAGAGACGGAATCAAAACCCAGAATAGTTTGTAAGCAGTCACGGCGTGCCTCACAATTTCAGTAGTACTCTTTAAAATTAAGCTGCTCCTGGGCTGAAGAAAATTACTTTGCCAAGTGTGTTTCTCTGCCTGGAGAACACTTCATCACGCCAGCATTTTAAACTGAGTGCCCACAGCCTTGTGTAACGTCATGAAGCTGAAACATAAAAATCTCATTTAACCGAGTGACACTGATGCAGAGACTTGGCTCTAAGCACAGGCTGCGTGGCGCATGTCCGCTCTTGAGAAAACTTCTGGGGTAAGCACGGTTTCTTCATGTCCTGTTTAAAAGCAGTGGTAAAGCTCAATGTGTTTAACCCAGCAAAAACACCTGACAGAGATACAGCCTTGCGCATGTTAGCATTCAGTCGTATAGATCTGTGTGTGTTTATACGCATACAGATGTATGTGCATATGTATGTGTGTTTGTTGGTTTATTTATCTTGGGCTTTCCGAAAGAATCTGAATATTAGCCATGCCTTTTATCTGGAGGAAGTGGTTAAATGCTGCAAACCAAATTTGCATTGCATTGAAAGAATGCAGCGCTCCTACAGATTTGCTTAAGGAGCATTAGAAGAACTAGAATTATCCCGCAGCTTGGTCATGCTGCGGTGTGTTACAGTACAGGGATGTGCTTGAGGAGTGCAAGGTTGAGCTATTTGATGTTACTGACTTCTTTTTGGAAGAATTTATATATTTTTCTTAATGTGAGCAATTTTAGGAAGAGTTGGTTGTCACCATTATAGCTGGTTTCAGCAAACAGCTAACGCTGAGCAGCAGTGTGCTCCTTTTCTTGTTCAGCCAGAGCAAACAGCACAACCTGCCTTCTCCTTCCATTTCTCCTCCCCTGCCCCTTTCCTTGCCCTCCACAATCTCTCCCTGCCCGTACTTAGACCCTCAGGGCGCTTTGTGGTTGCAGAGGAGGGGATGGGAGGCACCGCTTTTGGCGTACGCTGTTCGTCTCACCCCTGCTTTGGCAGGAGAAAAGAGGAGGTCCCCGTGGGGGAGCAGGGCATACACGCAGCCTGGTCTTGTCTTTGATAACTACTAACAGCACATGGCACGGCGCGCTCCGTGCCTGCATCTGGAGCGTGTTATGATGCTGAGGGCCAAGGATGTTCAGCAACACGAGGTGTCTTACTAGTGAGCTCGTAAACAAGGTTAGATATGTGCATACCTGCAGGGTGACTAAACATGATTCACTGTGATGTTACCAGTAACTTGCTAGTATCTTATTTGTGTCTGAAGCGTGCCCAGCCCTTGCTGTAGGCAAATGCACAAAGAGGCTCACAGACAAACACAGGCTCGTTCACTCTTGACGTTACTAATCTGTCTGTGCCTTGCTGTATGCAGAATAAACAATGTTTGTATTTAAATCACTGGATGAGAAAAACAGCCCCTGGACTTAGGAGCTGACTTTATGTTGGTGATTTAGAAGTCGTTGCAACAGACCCAGTAGGCGCTGGAAGCAAAGTATAAATCTGGAAACGCACTTCTTCATTTTTCCCTTCTGTTTTCTCTACCTCTTACTTCTAAGGATTCTTGGTTAAGATTTATCCTGGAACCTGACCCAATGTCAGTGCAGTCATCTACTTGTGAGCTCATTAGCAACCTTTCAGAGTTTGGGTTTGGTTTGCCCTTGGAGTGGCAGGGTGTTCTCTGGCAGCCCTGCTCTGCCCCATATGGGTCTGTGCTGCCCCATACCACTGCTCTGTTGCTTTCATGATCGGGACAGAAGCTCAGATGCTCTTCCAGCATGGCTGTTTGCCCCGTGCCTCGTGCAGCTCTGATACTCCGAGCTGTCAAGTCAGAAATGCTCTTCAGTCTTACACATTTTTTTCTTCCTAGATGGACTTCCTTTCCAAAGTGCTCATTCCCTCCCCTTTCTTCTTTCCATCCCTCCTCTGACTCATTCTGCTCTGTTGTGGCCTTTTTTTCCCTCGCTCTCCTTTTTGTTATTGTATCTGCTTCTCCGCTTGCTTTCCTCCAGCTGCACTCCCTTTTCTTCACCTTCACCAGATTGCTGCCAGTGGTGTTTACCTGGAAAAGCTCTCCGAAACTTCTCGGTTATCTTCTGCTGTGCTGGCACTCAACCTTTGCCCAGCCGTACAAGCTGTCCAGCAGCCGTGGAGGCTTCCCATGGAAACTCTGCGCCTGTAGCTCTCCTGGTAGCACAGAGGACTTCACTCGTCACCCGTAGCAGCCCCTGGGCAGTCCTTCCTGGGTGACTAACGCTGAGCTCAAGCTCTGAGGCTTGTGCCTGCCCTGCGGCGGGGTTGCCTCATGTGGGAAGCAGATGATCAGCTGTTTTCTGTGTCCGGGAAGCACATGGGAGGCTCCTCCGGGGCTGCGGTTCGAAGGACCTGTCCCAGGGACTTTGTTTGCCCACGCTTTTCGCTGTAAACGTTGTGTTTTTAACGTACGGTTTTCTATATGCTGCATTGTGCTGTTGTTGTTTACAAGGCCGTCTGGGAGGGTGATTTATGCAAAGAGGGAGCTCTGCACAAGCAGCACAGTGGTTTTCCACAGACGGCAGCTGTTTCGGTGCGGTGACAATGCAGATAAATACACTGCATCTATTGTGCTCTTTCCATTGTTGACATTGTCAACAGTTCATTAGTGGAGCTTGCTCTGAGCTTCTGTCTGGCAGACAAAGGATGCCGCTCTCGGTTATCAGGCTCTAGCAGTGCTCTATGACTGAAATTAAGTTTGGGGCTTCTGCATTTTTTTTTTATTTTTTTTTTATTGGCTGAATTTCATGGTTCATCGGTAATGATGGAGATAAATGAAGCTTGCTGTGTTGTAACAAAGCTAGGCACAAGTTGCCTTTTTGTGGTGGACTGAGGCAACCAGGCAATGTGTCTGGGAGGATTTTGGTGGGAAGGAATGGAAATGAGGTTGTTTCCTCGTGACAGTTCTCACCTGATAAGGAGCTGGCACTAAAAATGGTTGTAGGAGCTTGCATTTTTCATCAGGTGCTGACTGCTTTGTTCACTTTTATCTTGTGCTTCTTTGACATCTCGTTTCTTGTGGCTCATCAAGCATCAAGGCAGGGAGCTCTGCGGGGAAGGTCTGTGCTGAGCTCAGTCACTGGGAGGTACCATTTCCCCACGTCTAACACTCACACACACGTGTGAAAAATGTGTGTAAAACCCGTCAGCTGGAGGTCTGGACTTTTAACTTGCTTTTAACCCGCCTCCTGTGCTTTGCTTGGGTGTGCCAGCATCCTCAAGTGATCCTGAGGATCGATTTTAGCCAGACAGCTGTTTGAATAGTACTTTGTGCCATCCGTATTTTCACACCTGCGATGTATGAATTGCCAAAGAAGTGCTCAGCGTTAGAGCTGAAAGCACACAGTGCAGGCAGGGCTTTCAAAGCTCTATGTCTTTCAGTGTCTAACAGACTCATATCAATGTCAATATGCTCGTTGCTACCTAGTAAGACTTAGAAAAGCATGGAGTGGCTTACTTGCATTTTCTGAAATCATCTCTCTCTCAGAAACGCTGTCCCTGTTTTGTTCCTCAGCAATCCGGGTTAAGAAGAGCAGCAAATGTGCAACAAACTGCAGACATCCAGCCCCCTGCACCCCTCTTTTGAACTCCACCATGTCCTTTTGACTGCTCCATGAGCAATGCCAACAATATGTATCATGTCAGTGATACTCCATGAATAGTAAACCTTTTGTAAAGGTTTTAGAGACTGCAGTTGACTCCTGTCATACAATATGGATGGATTTCCTCACGAGAGGAAGGGGCAAGTGCATCTGCCCCAAGAGAAGGGTGCAGAATAATTAGGGAAGAAGCATCAAAGAGGAGCTGCCAGTGCTGCTGGACTAAGACTAGAGCCACAGCTAGCTCTGGGATTCTGTCCGTCGTGATGAGAACCAGATGCCCCAGAAGACATCACAAATAACCAGCAGAGAACAGAAGAGTGGCTATCCTGGTCTCTGGTAATTGGAGAGCTGATATCCCTGATTGACCCTAATTATCTGCCCTTCTCTGGGTCTTATCAAGCCTTTGGACTGAAGGGATTCCTGTGGTGTTATTTCTGCAGAATTACTGAGAAGTTGTGTGAAACGAGCTCTTACCTATCTTCCTAGCAGAGTGGCAGTCATCTGTGTGAGACAGCTTATGCATCTTCCCTAAAGATCTGGGATCCCTAATTGCCGCTCACTGACTTGTGCAAAGAGATAAGGGTGGGCTCAGGATCAGCACCTATAGGCCATAAATCTTTATTGCAGTGCGGATTTAGCAAAACACAGTAAGACTTCTGCCTCTATTTATCTTCTACTCCTTTTTTTCACTTTGATACCCGTTCTGCAGTTTTTCCTGCATGGGACTGAGAGGGGATTGGGTGAGGAGGGCTCAGCGCAAATGTTTAATCTTCATGTAGATACCGAAATACATAGCATTTGTACTGTCATCGGTCACACATCTCCAAAAAGTACACCTTGGCCTCTGTCCTTGCTCAGTCTCCTATACTTGTTGAACTAATTTTGAGAAAATAGGAGATCTCTTGGACATTCTTTGCTCCTCTCCTGACCAAAAGCCTCAAGTGGAGTCCTTCAGCCTGGAGGGACAGGGTTTGCCCACAGTTTGAGATCACGGACCTAGCAACTTGTACACAGCAACCCCTCTCCAGACAAACAGATGACTTTGTGTCATCATTGAGGGATGGCGCATGAGGCAAATTTGATTTAGGCATGAACTCACTCACTAGAGGACTGCTGAGACAAAGCAGTCATCGTGGGCATCAGCTGTCAGGACCACATCGTGATTTCATTACAAGCTATGCAGTGGGTTAAATGTGGCTGTCAAAATATCATTAGTTGCAGGTTTGGTGGCTCATATGGCAGTAATAGGACAGGCTATCAAGGCTTGTGTGTTGACATCTTTAACTGGCTCCCAGTTCGCTCTCCTCCTCAGCTGAACTCGTTTCCTGCTCATTTTCAGCTCCAGGCCTCTCTCCCACGCCGTGACCCAGCGTGCCAGGGACACAGCTGCATGCTTGCTCCCTGAGTCTCCTGCAGCTGTTCTGGCACCAGGGTCCCCGAGCGGGAAGGATGCTGCAGGCCTGAGCTGCTGTTTGTGCTGTTTTTCCAGAGGTGTGTTATTGTTACGTGTGCGTGGTCTCAGACTGGGCTCAGACTGTTCACCCCATCTTCAGGACTCTGTGTGGGGTTCTTGATCAGGAAAGGGGTAGGGGAGATGTCAAAATGATCGTCTCCTCCCTTAAAATCAGCTTGCTAGTTCCAGGGGTTGTGTGCACAGCAGCACACTGCTAAAACCAAATATCCCAGGTACAGGCAAGTGCCACCCTTGGTCACACAGTGTGTCTGTATTGTCCCTCCCATGACCCAGCGTGTGGGCTCCCTTGTGTGCAGGGTGAAAAAAAAATCTTAGAGGTTTGTGGTGTTTGGCAGCAAAAGGCTTTGTGGTTAAAAAAAAAAAAAAAAAAAAAAGGAGCCAGCAGGGCTCCAATTTACCTCAAGCCCTATAAACATAGGTGTTTATAGTATTTAAATCACTTGAAATGATAGTTAATTGTCCAAGCACAGTATGGGTAAGAAGACAGAGAGCAAAGTTTTCCTGGGAGGAGTTTGCACATGTTTTCAATTAGCAGTCAGACAGCAGCCAGGGCAGAGGGAAAGGCATGAGAACAGCGTTTCGCCATGACCTCACTAAGAGATTTCCTAGCCTTCAGCTCAGCTCTGTTGCATGACTGAACAAGTGGAAGAAAGCACAACTGGTTCCAGGCTACTGGTAGCTTTATTAATGTTTTCTCTTTATTTCAGGGCGAGCTGCCTGAAGAAAGGTTCTCGGGGTCAGAAAGTCCCTGATGGAAAGATAGGCACGTCTCTCAGCTCTATGGGCAGAGGGACAAAGGCATCAGGACATGCTGTAGCTGCCGTACGGACACTGCATACGTGGCCAGTGGATGTGCAGTGAGTGCAGTGTGCTCCAGATGCATCCAGCTTGTGGTGTGTTCGTGTCAGGATTAACAAGAGCTGGAGGTGCTGGACTGTCTACGAAGGCAGCTGGCACGTGCATCGTGTCTGTTTGTTCAGACGTTTCCAGCGTCTGGAGATCCTAGACCGGTTTCTGGTCTTTTTTTCTTTTCCTCTGCCTTGTCAAAGCCTCAGAACGGAAAAAATAAGGCAGCCAGGGGAGAAAGCCCCACTCAAAGGGCAGCCTCTGTGCTTAATCAAGCTGTTAGTGAGGGCTAGAGATGGAAAGCTCTGGTGCAATTGTGACCTTTCTTAACATGAATCCCAATTCCTGCTTGAGTTGGCTGTGTGGTGCCTGGGGGGGAAAGGAGCTTGCAGCGGGCATCCTGGCCTGCAGGCTCTTACATCTCCTGCACAGGCTGGGATTTCCTGAGGTGAAGTCTTTGACAGGGCTGGCTGAAGGTATTCCCTTAATTGTGCTGGCAAAGCAGAGGCAGCGGTGTGCTGCAGCAGCGTGGGAGAGGAAATGAGTTGCAGGGGAGGGTGAAAACACCTTGAACCAGCACTGCCGCTGGAGACTTCACCTCAGGAACCCACGGTGTTGTTACCCAGGCACGTGTGTTGTGGCTGATGACAGCAAGCAGTCAGCGAGTGCTGGAAGGGAGCAAAAGGAGGGATTGAGGCCTCCGTCCCCGCTGGCTGTGTGGGCAGGCAGTGTCTTGCTCAGGGTAGTGCAGATGTTGGGCTGTAAGCAATCCCTCGGGGTGTGGGATCGCAGCCCATGACGAACTGAAAGCCGCCAGGGCATCTGTTAACTCTTAAAAACAGAGACTTTCAGAATTATGATAAATGAGGGCCTTGTGAAACTTGGTAGCTGTTGCAGAAGAAATTACAGGGCTCAACATATATATATAGTGAGTCAAGTGGTTTCTGTGCGTTCGGTCTGCAGACATATGGAAAGGAAAGCTGTAGCCCTGCCAAGCTCAGTTCCCTGCGACTGATCGTGTAAGGTCAGCAGCTCTACACAGCAGAGCCGTGTATCCATAGTCCTTAAGCGCACGCAGAGGCATCTGTCCAGGCAGATGTATCGCTTGCTCTCCTTCCTACGCTGTCTGCCTTTTGGTTTTGATATTAAAAGCGTCGGTAAGGCACAGCTCTTACTGTGTCAGATGTTAGAAGTTGGCCGTGCCAGTTTCCGTGGGTTTGCATGCCTGGTGCCTCTCCAGCAGCTCGAGCAAGGAGTACACAGGGGCTGGAAATCCCTGGGGAAGGCAAGAAGCTGTAAAACCTCCTACTGGGTGAGCTGCGAGAGGGCCACAGGCTGCCGGTCTTCTCCAACTTCCCTCTCTGAAGCTTTAAAAGGCTGTGCGGAGCTGCAGATGCTTCGCCTGATTACTAATGAGAGAAAATCTCACTGCTTGGCTGGTTGCCCTCTGAGTAGGAATGTGCAGTGCTGTTGGTGAGGTGGACTTTTTCTTTTTTTTCTCTCTCTTTTTATTTTGGCTGCTCTTGATTTGATGAGTATCTTCATTTGTTTCAAAGCATCCCTCCTCCTGGCAAAATACTCATTTCACCAACAAGTGCTTATTTGGGGAAGGCTCTGAGGACAAGGGCGGATTTGAGAGCACAACCCCGATGGGTTGGTGGCGAGGGGGCCTGTGTCCCTCAGCTCTCTCTGACGTGGGCTGTGGCAGGGGGACAGCATGGCTTGAACACCACACGTGGGCTCCTGAGCTGTGTGGCTGTTGGCAGACTTTTTTCGGGAGGATGAAAAAGATTAATTTTTTATTTTTGAAAGGTTTGAGCTTCTGTCAGATGTGGGCTGGGAACATACTTGAGAAGGGGCGACACGGATCCTCCCAGGCCCGCTCACACCCAGCAGTTAGGAAGATGAAGGGTGCTGGTCTGCAATTCAGGTCTGAGGCGTCAAGCACAGCCCTGCTAATACGCAGTCTGTGGACCCATGCAGATGAGTTAATTTGTGTTTACAGCCTTTCAGAGAGTTCCCATGCAAAGCTGCTCTGCCGTGGTATACACCAGCCAAAGCAGGATGTGCCGCTGCCATGCTTACATGCCTGTGGGTGCCCGCCGCTCTGCAGTCAGGAGAGGGAGAGAGCTGTGCCAGAGGAAGAAGTGGTAGTGACACTGACAAAAATGGCAAAATGAGGGACTATTGAGCAATAGAAAGACTTTCAAGTAAACCTGGCTGCTCTGGAGACAATCTCCGTTTTATTTAGTGCTGTAATCTGAGGAGAGCTGACAGTTTCCAAGTCACGCTTTTTTTGTCTGGAAAGTTTGTATGTGGTCACGTCACACCAGTAACGCAACATGGACTGATGCAGACAGAAACATTTCGTGAATGTTGGCTTGAGGTTGTGTGTATTTAACAGCTCTTTCTCGTCTTTTAAATACAGAGGTGGAGATACATGCAGAAGACTGCATTTAGAAAGCTTAGTGCTTACAATGTCAATATATTGAGGTCGTTTCTAACAGCTTGCCTTTTGGATGTTTTTCTCTTTTTATTTAGATGGCTTTGATTTATTGGGTCTTCTTTTGCTCCTTTTTAAAAATATTTTACTTTTTGTTTAAACCAGTGAATCTTGTTGAATTTAGTAGTCTCTTAGGTATTTCTTTTCACATATGTATCTTGTTCTTTGGAAAAGCGGTGCAAATGTAGAAGCAAAATGATGATTAGGTTAGAACAAGTGAGTTACAAAGACCAGAAATAAAAAGGCTGTTAGAAGGATGTGAGGTATTGGGGTTTGCTTCTCCTCATTTTTCCTGTACGTGCATATGATGTGCTAGATTTCCCTGAGCTTGCCAGGAAAGACAGAAGTTACGTATGCCCTGCAGATTATAAATATGAAATTTCTACAGTATTACACTTGAAGATCCCTGTATTGAACAATTCAAAATTAGAAGCATTGTAATGCGTCATTCAGGACACTAGAATGCAAAAATTTCTCTTTAATCCGTCCTGCAGCTCTGTGATAATTCAATGATTTAAGGGAAAAAAAAAAAAAAAAAAAAGAAAGGCAAACAGTTGTTTTGCACTTGGAGAACATGGCACTGAGAAATCTTCCCTGGACTGTTCATTGGTGTTTGCATTCATGGAAATACAAGAGTGCTCTCGAAGGCTTTTGTTTAGCTTGTGTTTAGTCTTTTCCTCTGATCTGTGGGTTGCATTTTTTTGGCTTCTTTGGGCTTTCTTTCAATTTTTATTGACAGAGAAAGGATGAATCATGGTTCTGGGAAGAAGAAAACAGGCATTTTGATTATCATTGCTGGGAATGCTGTGTAGTGAAACTGTGGGTGAAGGAGTAGGCGGTTCTACTTCTGCTTGTCTTGCAGCTCCTAAATGTGATCATAAACAGCTGAACTTGTGTCAGGCCTGCAACTGTGCTAGTAACTACACCCACCTTAGTTTGGGTACACATTTTGTGATCAGTGTGGGTTAAAAGGCTTATTTCTGGAAGGCATAATATTTGAGGTCTTTCCACATCTTCTTGATCAGCTGCTTTTGGGTGCTAAAGTGTGTGTACACATGAAAATGTGCTTTTGCCTATGCTCACAAACTGTTTATTTTGTTTCTAGGGCTCATCACTATAAAAGAAGCCCATGACATAGAAGCCAGACTCAATGAAGTGGAAAAGCTTCTGAAGACTATTATAAACATGCCGTGGAAGGTGAGTAAGTCAAGTTCCACACTTAGCCTGGTTTGACTCCTCCTTGATGGTGACACACACTCTCATGCCGATTAGAAAGCAATGGTTTTTGCCAAACTGTTAAAGAAGCAACAATTTGAGTGTCTTGCAGAAGTGATGAGTGCCTGAACCATGTGATGACATCTCCAGGCAGTGGGATGGAAAGGGAAAAGAGGAACAAAGCAAACTACTGGTAAAATAATGGACGTCTTTCTCTTTTTTAGTATTCAAGGTCTGAAGTAGTCCTCACATTCTTCGAGAGATCTCCTTTGGACCAAGTTCTAAAGAATGACAACGTCCATAAAATTCAGCCAAGCTTTCAAAGTCCAGTTAAAATATCAGGTAAGAGTTGTTTGCTTCCTACAGTCAAGACAAGAATTAAAGAATGAAAATGACTGCATTTGCTGTTCCCTTTGTTCTTTCTCCATCAGCAATTCAAAAGATAGTTCTCCATAGTCTGCTTTATAACATAGAACATATAATTAACCTTGACATACTAGGCAATAAAATGACAGGTGAAACTGAAAGCTGAGTTCAGAGAAACAACATGAAGAAAAGGCAGTCCTCACTATTGTCGCATATGACAGTGTTGTTACCACTTAGGAAGGAGATTTTGAGCTCTTTACGCAGTTCTGTAAAAATGTAAGCTCACTGCTCAGAGGCTAGCAAAAAAGACAGTGAGAATATTCAGAATTATTAGGTAAGAAATTAAGAAGAACCACCACATCTTGAATACAGTGTGCTCTGGTCTCTCTATCTCAGACAGGACATAATTAAATTTTAAAACATACAAATAAAGGACAGGGGCTCAAATAATTGGACAGCTTCTCTACAGACAAGGTTAAATAAATAAATACGTTTCAACTTTGAGAAGACATGACAGCAGGAATGTAATGGAAGCCTACAAAGCTGTGAATGGAAGGAGGTTGATTACCCTGTATTTGTCACCAAACAAGAATTGTAGGTTGGTAGATAACAGGCTTTAGACAAACAAAAGAAAGGTTATAATATTATGTTGCTTTCATCTGGAACACGGTTAAAGAATGCAAGTAATTGTCATAGGATATCATGGAGCTGAAAGCATAAATGACTTCAAAAAAGAATTAAGAAAATGGAGCAAAAGTGCATTGAGACCTGTCACAGTTGGAGACAGCAAGTTTCTAAACCCGGAGGGTAAACTGAAGACCAGTATCACTTCTATACTTGTCCATCCTTTCAGTCTGCCCCCCTGAAATCTGCTACTGACTGTTGTTAAAAGGTCTGTGGATATTTGGCTTGCATGGTTTTGTATTACTACACTGAAAAGCTTCCTTTGAGCCTAGCGGGAACTGCAGACTTCTCCTTTGAAGGTTGCAGTCTATGACCTGTCCCACAAGGTGGCAGTTTTATTGTCACCAGAAGAGTTTATTTTGGTAGGTGAAATAAGAGTGAAATACTGTATAGTCCTCCAAGGTGCCTAAGATATCTAATATTAAATACATCGGTTTCCGTAGGTACTAACCATTAGTACCTACTAGTAGGTACTAGTAGGTACTAGGTAATGACTACTAGTAGGTACTAGTCATTAGTTAATAACTAGTCAGTGTGTCAGCATGCTAAGGATGTGAACACTGCATCTTAAGGACTGATCTCATAAACTGTTTAGATTTTTTTTTTTTGTAACTGATCCTGAACTCTGGTTATAAACAAACTGGTCGTGGGTTAAATATTCTCTTAATAAATTGGTAAATCGCTTGTGAACCTACCAACAACTGTTTAGAAAAGTACTATGTAACACAGAGCCTCGGTGAAAAGCGTGGTTTTGCCAGCCTGTCTGGGCTGGTGCCTTCTTGTAGGGCCCCCAGGGCCAGGCTGCAGTGCAGGACAGGACCGAGCTTGTCGAGAAGAGCCTCTGGGGTCGTACAGCCAAGGGGGTGACATGGGTATGGCTCCTTGGGCATGAGAGATGGGAGCCAACAAGTGCATCTGACACTCCGCCTGAGAGCAGGGAGGTTTGGGTGATGTCTTGAGCTGATATGGAAAGCACAGGTGAAATTCCTCATGTGCATGTTTCCTAACATCAGTCATCCTAGGCTTTGCTATGTGCTTTACTTCTGAACACCTGGGTGTTGGCTCTTGAGAGCATAGTCACTATTTTTGTCCAGAATATGTTGCTACTCCATGAGAACAGAGGTTGCAAAGTGGCTCCTAGTACCTGCCCATTATGAAATGAAGGATCCGAACTATATGCTATAAAAATGTACCACTGAGAGCAGCCACGCTTTTAAACCTTATTCCTTTTGCAAACAGGTAAATATCAAGAACAGGTGTATTTGGAATTGCATTGGTTAAAAACTGCACTGTTGCTCTGGCTTGATTGTTTTTGTTTGTTTGTTTGCTTTGGTTTTTGATTTATTTATTTTTTTCTTGTTTGGAAATATTTCCTTTAATTGTTGTGAAGGTGTGTACCCCCTTGGGGCACACATACTGTGCATGTCTGAGAATGCCACGCTTGGGTACAACAGAGAAGATGGTGGAGATGAATCTAAATTCACAGGGAGGGTGTCTGGCTGAAGGACAGGCTAGCAGTACAGGGAGGCCTTCTGCGTGTGAAGGAGCTGTGGAAACCATGTTAGCTGAACACTAACATGTTTTGTTTTAATCCTAAATTAATTTTCATAGTCGAGACATACCTAATTAATTGGAGGAAGATTGGAGAAAGACCTATATGGCTATTCAAAAGCATCATGTGGTATTTTTTTTATTGTTTAACTGGCTGCTGCAAATAAATTTTTAAAACATAGGCGGAAATCATAATAAATTGCTCTCTGCCTCATCTGAGTGTTGCACACTGGGAATGGCTTCAGTGTCTGGAAGTGCTGTCAGTAGATGGCAGTAAATGTTAATGTCCGAAGCAGTTTGCATTGCAATGAAATGCTGTAACTTTTAGGTCATGTCAAGGACACTAGGAAAAAACTGTGCGCTATTCATGTTGGCCGTAGTGCAGCTTTTTGCACGGCTGCAGACTCAGAAAACAGGCAAACACGTTTTGTGCTCTCTGAACAAACAAGCTGTCCCCTCACGTGGTCCGGTTCAGGGTGGTAGGTGATGGGGATGAGAGAAAGCCCCCATCCTTTGATGAAAGCTCAATTTGAATGTATGATGTAAATTTTATTCTGCAGTATGATGTTGGCTCGAGATGAGTCATGACTGAAGGTGATTCTGCTGCTTTTCAGTGTTTTTATCACCCCAAACGTATTCTGCTGAAGTGGGTTGCAATAAAATACAGATTAAAAGTTGAAGATTACTTTCTCAAAATATGGAAGTGAGTTCTGGCTTTACCTTTAGGTAGTAATATGCAAATGTGCACTTAAAAATTACCTCCTCTCTGCTCCCCTCTCCTGCTCATTGCTTGAGCTGTGTAGTTGAAATTGGTGCTTTTGAGGCAAGGTCTTAGGCATTATTCCCTGTACATATCTCTTCTCTCTACCATATTTACTGCCACAGAAGAATTTCATTTTGCTTGTACTGATAACTCAAGGATATAACAAAGGGTCCTCTTACTTTGAAGAAATGATCGGTCATCCTGCTTAAGCTGGTGCTGATTTAAATAGAGAGCATTTTCCTTTTGTGTTGGCCCTAGCCTCATCTAAGATTGTGTGACCAGAAGAAAAATCCTTGTGATTTGCCTAGTTTGCCTTTCTGTCTAATACAGATGTGGATTAACTTCTCATTGATATCAAATACTACTCTTTAGTTAGCAGCTCTATCCTTGGCGGTAAGTCAGTGGAATTAGCTGTAAATTTTAGCTCTTCTGGACTGGAGCTTCTTACACAGTAAGAAACAAGTAAGCAGAGAGTAAGCAGAGTTGTGGGCAGTATAGCAGATGATATTGTTTTACATGACTTAAAGATGCTGGTTGAATTAATTTGGAGGGTAACTTTTAATTTCCTGTTTATCTCTTGTTGTGGGGTTTTTATTGTTTTTATTTTTTTTCTTTTCTGCTTAGCTGGTTTAAGACTTGGAAATCTGTCCAGGAAAAATATCATTATGAGAAGTGGTAGATTGCAGCTATATAGATGGGCTACCACTCTTCTAAAAAATGATGCAGATTTTGCCACTGGCATTAGTGGGACTGAACCTGGGTTTTGCTTCAAATGCTCTGTATCAGGAGTTGTTTACATGAATAAAACTACTTAAGTGCTGGCAGTTTGTAGGTGTTAGAAGCTATGAAACAAACTCTTTGTTTCTTCTTTCCTATGCAGATTTTCAGTGTCACATGCATATCCCATTTCATAATCATGTCAACTACATATGACATGCAGTTGTTTTCCAGCTTCCTCTTTTTTTTTTTTTTTTTTTTTTTTTTGGACTCTCATCTTGTTTTTCTTTCTTCCCCTGACAGAAATCATGCGATCAAATGGATTTTGTTTAGCAAACACTGAAACAATAGTCATCGACCACAGTATACCCAATGGAAAAGAGAAGCACCTGGACGTAGACTCAGCAGAACACTTGTAAGTGTGGTTTGTCCATGAGTCGTGCTGTCAAGTTTGAGATAAACTCTCAGTTTTTGGCTGTTTCTTTCCCTCTATGCCCTTGCCAGCAAAATATTTTCTGTATGGGAGCAAGACTAGTGCAGTTGTCATTCCAGCTGGTTAAAGATTACTGGGCATGGTTGCTAAGGCTTCACAGCTCTTTACATTAAAATGTATTAAATGGCTGTCTGAGAATTATTGACCCCAGGGAGCTCAATCCTCTGTGTATCAAAAAGCTGTGACTGTCACAGGGACCCTGACAGGTGAGAACAGAAGAGCTTTTTCTTTCTTGCGTGACTGTGAAGGAGCTGACTTGATCCCAGATTTGGAAGCTGGAGAATCCTTACTGATGAAATATCCCAAATATTTAGGAAGCAAAACACCATCCTTAGAAGAGGGGGAACACATCCCTGAAAAAAAGGAAGCTGGGCAGCTGCTCAGGTGCTGCCACATGCTCTGAGTTGGTGAAATGTGTATTTCATTAAGAAGGGGTGAAGTTAGATTAGCCTTATTTGTAAATTTTGCTTGTTAATGCATGTGGGTATTCTGGGGTCAGAGACCAGTAACCAGAAAGGTTTTCATGTACATATAAAGTCAGTGACTATAATGACAGATGGGCACCAATGGCAATAGGCTCCTAGAAATTTCTGTGATGGAAAGCGATTGGTATTTCAATGAGCTGCAGGTAATGAAGCTTTTAAATATTTTTAATGAGAAACATTGACCTACATTTTCATTAGAGCAGTCAAAATGATGGAAACAGAGTGCTAACTGCCTTATAGAGGCTTTATCTTTGAATACAAGGCTGTCTTGCCACGTTTGAAATGTGATCATTGCCAGTCTGCAGAAGGATTTAGAGCTTGACGAGATTTTGTCAGGGGCTGAAATGTATCTCTGGCTCCACTGTAATTTCTTTAAAGCCATTCTATTAACTTTTAAAAGAACCAGGGTTTTATCACTTACTGTTTTGAACCTAGACCTTGCTAACAGCATTAAGCTCATAAGCTTATATTAATGAGGTTGAAATGATGTGCTGGAGATAATTCTATGTGGCCAGTGTCTGGAAATTAATGTTGACAGTTCACAGTGGATCTTGTTTTAGTGCTGAGAGTGATAAATAATTGGAACAGATTACCAAAAGGCAGCAAAAGGCTTTCCATTTTTACTATTTCAAAATGTTTTTATTTAAAAAATAAAAAAATAAAATTAGTCTTGATTTGAAAAATGTGCTCTGGACCAAGCAAAACTTAGTAGTATGGGTTTGGAAATTGCTGTCATCTACTTGTCATCCCCTTGTTTGTCCTATATAGAAGGTCAGAAGATACTAAAGCCAGTATATAGTACTAAATACTAAAATACAGTAAAAACTGGATGATTTGTTTGTTTTCCCAGAAACTGTGATAGAAGAAACAAATCCAGGATAACAGCCTGGCTTTGTGGATTTGTATCTTAACTTCCTGAAGGAGGTTATATCAGAAATGAAGAAGTTAATAAATGTTAAATGTCTGTTGTGCATGGTACCCTAAATTTGCTCTTCCTGTAGCTGTATATTGAAGCTGGAAAGTAGTAGTTAGGAAGTAATGGCATTTGTGTAGAACAGCTCTTTTGTAAAAATTGATTTTTTTATTTTTTTTAAAGAAAAGGTTTTCTATGTTGTGCTTTAAGTGTAGGTTAGTAGCCCAGAAAGGAAGTTTTAAAATCTTTCGGAATCCTATTCAGTTCCCTTTTGGTCTCTGTAAAATTGGATTTATGGGACCCATGTTTTCTGTTCTGAAATTAGAGTTAATTCCTTGTGGACTTGTATATCCTCAAATGGGAACTTTTTCCTTTCAGCAACATTAAACTCCATGTGGGTTTTGGCTGCGGATGTGCTTGAATCAGACATTTTGCAAAGCAAACTTGTATTTTTTGGATAGAAGCACTTGGATCTTCATCAGGTAGCATTCGTTTGCTGAGGCCCTGCTGCACTGCTCAGCTGCTGGACTGCCTACAGTGCTACCTACCAAGCAGCCCATCAGCTGAAAAGGCTGAAACTTCTTACAGAAGAAACTAGTGTTTTTGCAAGTTGGAGTTGCTTACTCTGTTGTTCTGAAGTACTTGCTTTCTTCTTCCACCATTTTTTAGTTGCCAGTACACTGTACTATTGCAAAACGTGGTGAACCCAGTGCGTTCGGTCTCCAGGTGCCATAAAACAGTCCTCTTATATAAGCTTCTTTCAGTACTCTGCAGACCTCAAAGAAAAGGTGGTGAATAAGCACATACAAACTCTGATTTTGTTAGAGAGAGAACCTTTCCCTGCGAGGACCGTTTGCACTTCTGTCTTTCCAGCCAGCAGCAGGCAGCAAAGGCTTTGGAGCTGGATGTGCTGCCTTTCTGGCAAACTCATTCCAGTGACAGATGTGTATTTTCAGGACGGTGCTGCTGTCATCATTAGCATCTTGTTGTTCGTGGGAGAGGCTTTCATGGGTGGCAACGCAAAAGTAGGTGTGTGCTGGTCAAGTTAGATGCCGAATGTTTCCAGGAAAGCAAAATCCTGCTCTTGTCAGGAAAAGAGCTTTGCAGAACCCTGTGCCCATTTTTCCTTTCCAGCAGCAAGGAATCCTTTCTGCCTACCCACAGCATGTGAATGCCACAGCTTTGTACCTTGTGTGCTGCTTGTAGAACCTTATTGGTAAGGTTGAAGAACCACAAAATCTGTGGGCTCTGCACGTTGTAATAGTCTAGTTTTCTATAATTGATAAGAGAGGGAAAGAAGAATATGAATAGCCTTCTTGCCTCCTCTTCTGGCTTTGTCATTCTGTCTGCCTCACTGGTGTTTTATAACCTATTGTTTCTGAATCACTGGTGGTCTGTAAGATAACACAACATCACCTGTGAAATAATTGTAGGAAACTAAGTCAAATTTGTTCTACGCACCTTCACACACGTGAAGCTAACAAACAGCCTGGTGGGAGTAGAGGAATGAACGTATAAACCTTCAGTGTTCAGTGTAATTTTTGTGTGCTTGTAAGTAAAGAGCATAGTGACAGCACTGCAGGAGAAAATGCATGATTTTCTGTTCAGAAAGTGGTGGTCCTCATCATTAAGAGTTGAGAATGACCAGACAGGAGTGTGGAAAAGACAGAGCTGTCCATGTCCATATATTCCAGGATGTATGGACACTGCTATCCAATAATCCATGATGCTTCCAAAGAAAGTGAGTTTTGGGGAAGACATGGAAGTAGCAGATGTTTTCTGTTTCTTTATCCTACCATGCCTGTTTGTGTCTTCTGAAATACCTGAGTTTCAGGGATATCTGAGTCCTAGGGCTTTCTAGTTTGAAGTTAGAATGAAATCTGCAGTTGTCCTACTTAACTGCAGGAGTTTAAGTAGTTGATGTGAAGGTAGATGCAGTTTTAAAACAAATCATTTTAAAGCTTTCTCTGTTTACCTGTTATTCGGAGAGCTGAAGTATGCCAGTCTAAAAAAAAAAAAAAAGTTAGAAAATATGTCCCCTAAAGGGACACATCCAATAGTCAGAGCTAGGTTAGAAATTATTTTTCCATCTTGTGCAATTTTTTAGTTTCCATTTTTTCACTCTGTATTAAATGAATGCATGTTCTTTCAAAATACTAAAGTGACAGTGTACGAAAAAGAAATTTGACAGTTCTTCAGGTCCCTGGCCTGAACTAAGATGAGATTTAATCCTTGGTCTGAAGTGACTTGCTCTTAACTGCTATGCTATCTGGGAAGAAGTAAAATGTTTTCTTAGTGCAGAAATCGCAGCCTCCTTGGAACTGGAATGTGTGTCACTGAGGAAAGTGTAGGTTTTAACAAGTTGATGCCTTCTGGTTGACAGTAGGCATGAGGTGCTGAATGATCTTTGCAGAAATACGAGTTGTAACACAGGAGGTAGGAAGTGAGAAGGAAAATACCAAAGCAAATTAAACCAAATTTGGGAATCTCTGTATTCAGATATCCTCGGCTTATCAAAATCTAGATCTCATGCTATGGGGAGGATACCAAGGCTCTGTGGGAAGGATGTTTTAGTCATTGTTTCCTGGTTGTCTTAAACATTTGGCCTCATAGAAAAGCCAAAGGGAAAGAAGGGACTCGTAGCCTTTCACTTCATAGGTACAAGTTCAGTCTGGATACAAAGGCAGTTTCTGTTCCACTTTTGTGTGGGAACAGAGGCATTTCGTGTTGCTGCCAAATGCTCTGAGAACAAAATGGAAGAATGTGGACCTCAGTTTCATGACTCACTTTACCAGAGTTCACTTGCTGCTTCCTTCCTTCGTCACAACTACCTTTGAAAATCAGAGAGGATGAGAAGATTTGCGTGTCCTCACTGTCCTGTGGTTGATTCATCAACACCAGGCTGTGTTGAGGAGGAGGTGGACGGGATAAGTTCTGAGTACTTTCTATGGAGCTCTTCCCATACCACAGGGAAAGCTCTTCTAGACTCATAAAAATCCAGTTTCAAAGGTATTCAGAATTGCCTGATAAGAAAGGCTACATCCTATGAAATCATTCATTCATTAGTAGGAGAGGAGCCCTAGGAAATTAAAATCAATTAATAATGGTTTTGATCCAGGTCACCTCCAACTCAACACGGTCACCAGATGTCATGAGATAAGTTCAGGTATTACCATGACAAGTGCTGTGAAGAGTCAGTGTCATACGGGAGAGGAGTGATAAAAGTCCCTTCCACTGAAGACTGCTGTCCAAAGAGATGTGGAACTTGCTCTCCTAGTGTGCTGTGTGGCTGTGTTTTGCCACAGTTTTAGAAGGGAATAGCCATCCTGTTTTACTGAAAGTAAGCTCTTTTGCCCATTCATTTCCACAGGTTACAAAGAAGCAGGTTTTCTTTGTAATTAAGGACATGGAGAGCAAAGTTTTTCATTTGTCTCAACCCTCTTTAGTAAGTGCTGGATCTGGGTTTACTTAAGTGGCAGAAGATGCCATTTCTGGTCTCTCCACACTAGCACAACAATATGTAGGCTGAAACTGTAACTTAATGATTCATGGCTGATCTGCATGGACCTTGTTTGACAGCTTCTAGAGTAAGTTTGAATTTCAAGCTGCTGAGAGGTGGAGATACTGATGATTTCATTCAGAAAAGGGTTGGGACTCTAGATCTCTGCCTTGCAAACTGAGCTTTGCAAAGCTGAAGCTGCAAACGAGCATTAGAAAGACTATCACAGTAACACTACTCAGGTGCAAAGGAAGTCAGTGCATTATATTTACTCAGAAATTTAACCTGAGATGCCAGCAGAGGCATTCTTGCCTGCAGCCCTTATTCCAAATGACCTCACAAATGTCTTTTCTCAAAATTTCTAGGGATCAGTCTTCAAATATTCTAGCCTTCTCTTCCCCCAGTACCTTTCTTCAGATTCCCTTGACTTTTTAAAAATAAATATTAATGACTTAATGTCTTTTTGGTTTGGTTTCTCCTTAGGTTTGAGAGTGTGAGTGACTTTACCTCAGAGCTAGAAGACAGTGATGACCCAACAGCTTATGTCACCAACTTGACATACTACCACCTGGTCCCATTTGAGACTGATATTCTGGACTGAGGCTGTTCAGTGTTGCAGTCAGCCAGCATCCAGCCAACCTCTTCGTCCACAGGTGAATTCTCTGCTCTCTCCAGCATTGCAGCTCTGTGAACATGGCTGTGCAGACAGGACCAACAGCAGAGAAGTTGCAGCAAGTACACCACAAAGCTGGCTTCGGAGTCTGGCCTTCCGGTGTGTCTTGCAGAGACATCATGTGAGGAGATAACTGCTTCGCTGCTGACAACAAACTCATTTTCCATGAAAGCAAGGCAGCAGAGGCTTCCCGGGGCTTGAGGAAATCTCTGCAATGTCTGTGGCAACTGTGACTGATACAGCCATGAAAACTTGTGCTGTGGTGTGCTGTCACCCGTGTTCCTTGGCTTGCAGTGCAAGTTGAGGCTTCCTCTTTCAGGATTCCACCAGATGTCTCGACCACACTTTTTATGCTATGTAAGCGAGAAGGCAAGCAAACCAGCTGAATTTTGTCAGTTCCCTCTGCGGTTGCTAAATGGAGGCTTTGCAGGTCACTTTTTGCTCAGCTACCGGGTGACTGGTGCCTTACATGAGATGTCAGAAATACCATTGAGTGCCTCCAGGACACAGGACACATGAGCTGACTGCTTTATTTCTTTTAATTGTGGATTTTTATAAAATCCCTGAAGAGATGACTACTCTTACCCTCTTTCCATGAGTAAAGCAGACAGCAGCTGGCATTGCAATGGACTGCACACAATGTTTGGGTACCTGGATGATGTCAGAGATCGGGAAAGCTGATGGAAAAGCTGAGCTGCCCTGCTAAGAATGGTCAAGGCTATGACAGGCACTTGGATCTGAATTTTGTCACGTGGACCAGAAAATGTGAATGGTGCTTACAGTTGTTTACATCAGAGAGATAATTTCCTATGCATCTTTCTCCCCAGAGGATGGGGAGGAAGCCAATGAGATTTATAACGTGTTTGGACTGAAAAAGAATAAGCTACAGTGTGTCTACAGTGGTAGGACATACACTCTCTCCTGGGCTGGTGAAGCTCGAGGAGTCTGTCTAGCTTTCTGGGATATGCCTGGGGGCCTGGTGCAGGCCTTGTCATGTAATGCTCTTGGTTTCAGTGGCATTAAGACAGTGGGAGCAAGAGAGGGATTGGACCCTACAGCATCTTGGCTACTGAGTAGTGCAAGGTTACAACCTCTTCGGGGGCTCTCTCTTGGGGAGCGCTGTGAACTCCCAGCTCTCATTGTCAGTGTTCAACACTCGCCAGTGTGACCTGTCATTGGGCTTCTTGTGATCTGATTGCAAACGTGAATTTGAAAGGATTGAAACGGGGAGGAGTGTGTTTTGGATGTTTCCTTGTAATGGGGCTTGTGTGGTCCTGAAGAAATTGGTACAATTCCTTCTGCAGACTTCTCATTTCTATCTGTAGAATAACAGTCAAACAGCATTTGCTAATGTAAATAATAAATTATTGAGAACCCTAATTCTTTTACACAGTATGTTTTCAAAATATATTTTAATGAAATAAAATATAACTCGCCTTCAGTAAAATTTCTGCAGCTTTAAATGGTGGCTACTTTTTTTTTCTCCCCTTCTTGTTCTTTGGGGACTCTCTCACAGTCATGCCAAATTTTCATTCTTTCTCTAGCAGTTTTGGAAAAATGCTGAGTTTTGGGAACTCTTTCTATGCTGCTCCACGAGTATGTGCCATCTCAGCATTATGGACAACACATGCGCAGCCTCTTAGCGTAACTGTTGATCTTGTGAATGTTGTTCAATACCACTAAGTTTAGTGGAGGAATGCTGCATCATTACAACTATAAGGTAAATCAAGTCTGGCACTCACAGTTTTTAAAGATAAAGCAGATTCTTGTACATAACACTTCTAGAGTAGAAAGGTGCATGTCCTCACTCATCCAAAGGCTTTCTGCACAGCCTCTTGAATTCAAATAGTGGGGTTTTTGTTTGTTTGTTTTTAATCTCATTATTTTTAACTCTTCTGTCAGTGCTTTCAGTTAACCGTGGTGGGTTAGTATGTAGTAAATAAATATGTTGGATTGGGAGTTGGAATATTTGATTCCAGTTCCTGGCCCAGCTCTCAGCCTACCATGGTGCTTTGGGTAATTCTGCTTTGTTGCCTTATGCCTGAGTTTTTTCTAGAGTAATGTTTTTTAGAGCACCGCAGTGTCATTGGCTTTTGATGCAATATTTTCCCCTGGTTCATTTGAATGTTCCTATGAATTTTTAACTCAGTGATAAAGTGCTCTGGAAAATATAAGTAGTTAAGTTATATGTTATAAAAATAAAGTATTGCTAATTTCTAAAAGGTACAACCACATTCCTCATGAAAAACAGCTAAGCTGCATGGACATTGAAGTCTTCAAGGAAGGGGAAGTGTAGGGCAAAGGAAATTCTTTACAAACAGAAGTTGCACTGTTTAACTTGTATTTTTCAAAAGACATTTTAATCAATAATTTTCCAGAGGTGATTACCTAATTGATTTCACTTAACTAAAATCTAGCTATTTGGTAAATCAAAGCAATATAAATCGTTGCATATATTACTTTGTGCAGAGAGTTAATGTAAAAAGAAGAAACAACACTAATTTTGTTAAACCACTGCAATTTTCTCCTGCAGACCAGTTCTCTACAACTTAAAAGTTCAGAGTATGAATTATGCATATGGTCAATTCATAGGTTCAGAATAGATCAGTGGTGACGTAGAACCAATATCATCTTTGAGGAATTAAAATAAATTCGCATTTACAGTCCAAGATGCAATTTATGTGTGCACAAGGTTTTGTTAAAAGACTACTAAGACTTTACTTGAATGCAACAGTAGAAATTTAGAAAATTTCATTTACGTTTCGAGTGAAGCTTTCTTGTATGTGTATGTTACGGTACAGTCTTCAGAGCTTTCTACATTTCTGCAGGATTCTATTCCAGGCCAGCTGTCCTTCAGCTCACGTCTTAAAATACTCTGAATTACTCTATGGGGCCAGCCTGGCACACAGTTCACCTGCAGTTGAGCCCTGTAGAGTAGGCACATGTGTTCTGCTGTGTCCTGCCAGCCCTTCATGTGGTGCTTGGGCCACTCCTGTTGGCTTTCCAGGCAATGTCCTCGGCATTACACAAGTGTGAGAAGAGGTCTGGGCCTGTGGGACCTGCCTCAGCTGAGCCATCAAGTACTGAGGAGCAAATAAAAGTATAGTCCTAGGTACTTACTCCCTGGGTAAGATGTGGTTCTTCTTTTGGAATCACCACAAAATATCCTCGCAATCGTTCGTTGGGGCAGCTGTGGAGGATTTACAGCGATATTTTTCTGTTTTACAGAGCCCTTTTCGGGCATTTTTAAGTCAGCAGATTTGTGTCACAACAAAATCTCTCACAGAAGAGAATTTATCTCAAAGAAGTGAAAAGCTTAAAAAAAACACAAGTAACAACGACAACAACAAAAGGCAAACAACAATTTCTTAGCTGCTGCTGCTTCTTTCACCTTGGTGGCTGAAAGATTCTTGTCTTGTAGTTGCTTCTCTGGGAGGATAAAAAACGTCTTGAGAAACAGGAATTCACCCTGACATCTATGCTTAGCTGTTCCTTAATTTCTGTCCAGGGTTGATTGTCACCGTGCTGCTGTCACTCCTTCATGGATCCCATCAGGCAGGAGGAGCTCATTGCCACCTGGCATCCACATGGGCCATGTCTCTGGAGCTCATGGCTGGGTGGTCACACCAGAGCTTCTGCCTTGCTCCTCGGCCAGTGGTGGTGGGGACTTTGAGCTGATCTCCAGGGGACTTGAGCTGATCCCCAGGCAGGGGCAGCGGAGGATTTTGGAGCACAGGCAGGCTTTACCCATCCTAGATTCCTAATAACTGGGTGGGAAGTGGCCATTTCCATGGGGCAATCCTGATGAAAAGGAGTAAAATGGTGGAGTTCAAATGACTTGTGGCCATGGTTGTGGTGAGTTAACATGTATTTGTCTGCAGGGCAACACTGCCAGTTTATATGGTTGTATATGAATGAGTCTCTGGAGGTACTGAAAGTGCAAATACATGGGCAAAAGCTGTCACTGAAGTACAACCCTAGTGTTGTGGTGCAGTGACTTGCACAGTAAGTGGAAAGAAACTTCTCACCAAATCAGCTGCGTATGTTGGGCTCTCTTGGCTGCTGGGACCAGGCAGTTACAGCTGCTTTGCAAAGGTTTTCCCTCACTTTGTGGGTGTAGGAACGGGGCTGCAAGGCCTGAACCAATGCCAGGTTTTGTGACTGGGGGAAGAGCTCATACCTAACATGTTGGGGTTTGTTTGCAGCCAGTGCTAGGAAAACAATTTCATAATCAGCCTGCAGAAACATTCCTTGCAGTCCTTCCCTAAAATGCTGGATGCCAGGATTTTCAGAAAATTTTCAGAGATTTTTCAGAAATGCATTTATTATTTTCAATTGCTACAAATAGCTAAATGTGTATTCATACATGGATTATAGTGCAGAATTCAGTTCTTGCTGCAGTACTGTGTTCCAAAAACTAGTCTGTCATCACTTAAGAAAGGAGTAGCTGAAATAAAACTTTCTCTTCAGTTTGTAAACAAGACCTCTCCCCCGTGCTCCCATTGCAGCAGGTATAAAACCCTCTCTGCCCAGCCTGCACAACCCTGCAGAAAATATCTGCTGGGATGCAAAGTGCTGCCATTCATCTCAGTGGTGTTTTGCTTCAGAAATCTAATGATGAAAATGTAATTTTTGGCGTGGGTCATTAGTTAGCCTCTGATGATTCTGACAGAAATGGATGACACAAGGACTTAATCTTCAAACCCCTCTCCACAACGCAAAGCCACTTCCTATGTAAGCTGCGTTGTTAAAAAGCCAGGCTTTATTTTCTCAGCAGCTTTGGCTTCTTCCTTTCACGTGTTGTAAGGGAATAACGTGTACCAGTGCTTGCTGTTAGCTGCACGAGCAAAGGTGAAGTATGCTACTAGCTACTGAAGGACCAGGAGGCACATGTCTTCTGGGAGGAGCAGTGATGACAAACTCATTTGGGTTTTATTTTTCAGGTCATGAAATACACTGGCATTGTAATGTTGCCAAACCTTCAGAGTTTTTTAGATCTCAAGAATGAAAAGGGAAGATAAAAGATAGCACACTGCACTACATAGTGTCCATCAGTCTTTTTGTTATTTGTTGTAGCAAATACCTTTAAAAAAGCCAGGACTGGATTCCAAGACTGGATTCTTTTGTAGCAGGAATAGTCTGTAGCTCAGCACCAAGCTCTTTAAAAATGTATATGTGAATGTTTTCCCATTGCATCCCACATCCCAATGTTCATTCCTGTACCAGTCAGCTATCTCTGAATTCCCTTCCTCACACATACACAAATTATTCAGACTATTTTACCAGTCAGCTTTCATCAATATAATTGCTTCCTTATGGAAATATTCACACCCTGAAGTGCTGTTCCCAAGTTTTATAGCAGACAAAGCATTCCCATTTTCAGTGTAATTTCTTCAGGCTCTAAAACCATTCTCATTATAATTAACACTGTTAGTGATACATACATTGGGGGATTTAGGTAAGGGAAGAACATCAAGGTAATATTATATACAATATATCTCTATCTAATAGTTGGAGAATTCGCATTCACCTAAAAGATTAGAGCAACAGTGAAGATGTGGAGCTTGCTCAGATGCATTTACTATTGAATTGTATGAATTCAGACTTTCTTAGGTTCTCCTAGGCCCCATTAACATTACGTGCCTGTGCTTCTTACAGTTGAAGTGTATAACCCCACATGCTCTGGTGAGAGAGAGAACAGTTCAAACTTCCACATCAGCAAGAGATGACTAGGACAGACTTTTGCAGTGCTTAGTCTTTGTCCCAGTGCTAGCAGGCAGATACCGTGCACCACAGGACGGGAGGTGCCACAGAGGTTTCAGGTGCCATTCGTCACTTGAAAGGCTGCTTTTATGGGAACCTGCTCAGGTGAGATTGTAAAGAAAAGCTTCTTCATCTCTAAAGATGCTTTTTCAAACACTGCGCAGGAGTAAAATTCATTTTCTGCTGCCTGGTGATGTTAACTGCATCTCTGAACTGAAAAGCTGATGGCTTATAGATGAGCTCTCTGCTGTACAAGGGCCCACTGCTGACAGAAAGGGCTGGATTAGACCCAGCTCCTGCCCAGGCTGCAGGCACCAGCTTCTAGTGTACAGAGTCTGTTAAACAGTTTTCAGAGGCTTTTAGGTAAAGAAAATAGTTGATAAAAGACAGATGATGCAAGAAGAAAACCCAACTACACACTGAATCTTGAGTAAAACCATCCTGGCATCAGCTTTGTGCATGTGTTTTCAAATGAAGTTAAAACAAAACAAAACAAAACAAAACCAAAGAAACAAACAGGATTATTCTCTAAAATCTCTTACAGCACAAGTTGGAGCTCTATGTCAGGCTTTGTGTGTTCTGTTGCAGCTACTTCTGACACAGCCTGGCAAAAAAACAATGTTTAGCCACAATTGCAGTATGTGTTTATAAGGACTGTGAGATGCTGAGCCTCCTTTGGCTCCCCTGGCATCTTACAGGAGGCTCTCAACTGCTTGGAGGCACTGGTCCTCCATACAAAGCTCTTGTAACCTTAAAATGCCTCTAGCATCATGGGGGGCTGTAAGCAGCTTCGGTAATTTCCATTGGTAGATAAGCTTCATTTATCTTTGCAGTTTAGTTTGGAAACCATCCATTGGTAATCATGACCTCTTGCTTAGCTGTGTCACCTTGTACTAATCAGACTGGAGAGAGAAGTAATTGCATGTACCGGAAGCCAAATTCATTACGTAAAATGAAAACAACAAAACAGACAAAAAATACCACCAGCACCAGCAAAACAACCATTGTCCATTATTTTCCCTTGTAGATATTAAAATTGAGTTGAAAAGGATCCATGACTTCTGCATGAACATAAGCTCTTCCCAACACAGAAGCCTACAGAAATTTGTCAAGTTTCTTTTTGTCTTGAGGGAGCTGGCTACGGTGGCTGGGCACGCAGAGATACCACATGCTTCATTCAGCAGTCTTGAAGTGACCTTCAGATATAAAAGAAAGCAGTGGGTGTATGTGGAGGGGGCACAAGGGGGCACATGGATGGCTTGGGAAGAGAGGGATGCAGAAATAAGGGAAGGATTGTAATGCAAGCAGAGATCTCCAGGGATTGTTTCAGTCTTGAAGCTGCAGTAAGTCATCTTTGTCAGAGTGAGAGTGGACTTGGGTTCCCTTGTACGGGTGTTATCTGGGTGCTAAATTGCTGTTCCTCACCAGTTATCCTGCAAGGAATGGTATTGGTCCTGGTTGGTCCTGTTGGAAGGAGCTTTGTGTGTCTGGTCAGGAGCCTTTCTATTAAATGAGCGTGCTGAATGTTGCAGAAACAGACATTTTGCAGCAACAAAATCTGTGGTGTTTGTCCTGTAAAAAACACTGCACAGCTCATAGGATCTATCTATTCCAGCTTCTGTTTCACTTAGTCCCCCATGCATCTACCTTTCACGGTGTGCTCCGTTTCATACTCACAGGTTAGGAATGCACACAGAGGCAGGTGCCAGGGCCCTGAGGGCACTAATTGGCTTTGATTGCCCTGACCGCTTGCACCGCCACACCCTCTCACCACAGCTCTCCTTCAGTACAGCCCAGGGCCTTTAGCTTCTTCCTGAGCTGTTCTGTAAGAGCGTGGACCTTCAGTCTGGCTCCTAGAAGCTCTTAGGCTGCCATCTGGGTTGGCTGGTGCACAGCTTGGTGCTTGCCGGAGGGCTGCCGAGACCCCTTGCTGCACCCAGCAGTGAGTTCCCTGGATCTGCTTGCTCTAGTAAACCTCGTCTTTACAAGCCTGTGCTAATACAGATGTCAACTGTTCTGTTATAGGGGAGTGCTTTCTAGGGATGTCTAAAGAAATGGATACTTGGGAATATTTCTTTGTGTGATATATAAGCTTATAGCGTAGTTAGTTTTGTCTGGAGAATACAACTGCTTGTTGGCTCAACTTCTAGAGAACGCTGATGTGATGCTGATACTTATAAAGAATTAATGACTGTCCTGGTTTCAGCTGGGATAGAGTTAATATTCTTCCTACTAGCCAGTTACAGTGCTGTGTTTTGGGTTTAGGACAAGGATAATGTTGATTACACACTAACGTTTTAGTTATTGCAGAGCAGTGCCTGCACTGAGTCAAGTGCTTTTTCAGCTTCTCACGCTGCCCTGCCAGGAGGAGGCTGGGGCTGCACAAGAAGCTGGGAGAGAAGGGAACCAGGCCAGCTGACCCAGACTGGCCAAAGGGACGTCCTGCACCGTGTGGTGTCATGGTGAGCAATAAAACTGAGGGGAGTTGGGTGGGCAGGGGGGTGCTGCTGCTTGGGGACTGGCTGGGCATTGGTCAGCAGGTGATGGGCAAGTGCATTGTGCATCTCTTGCTTTGTGTATTCTATTATTAGTAGTATATTTCCTTCCTTTTCTGTCCTGTTATACTGTTTTTATTTCAACCCATGAGTTGTACTTTTTTTTTCCTCGTTCCTCTCTTACACCCAGATGGGGGCGATGGGGTGAAGGAACAGCTGTATGATTCATAACTGCCTGCTGGGTTAAACCACAGCAGTGGCTCTTCAGGTTTTAGTCTAAAATGATGAAGTATGTTCACATGTAGCTTCTAGAAATAATCAATTTACTGTATTTGAGGTCGATGTTTGGTTACTGGGAACTTTGCTTCTGTTTCTCTTCTGATGGGACATTACTGCGGAGGCTGCGTAATCACTGACTGCTGGTTATCTTCAATGTGCAAGCTAGGGAACTCTTGGAATAAACAATTCTGGTCTCCTTCCTACTTCAGCACTACTGGAGCACAGTCAGGAAAACATGATATCCCAGGGTTTGGCTGTGAACTGGCTGGGGGGGCTGGGAGTCCCATTCCCCATATCCAGGAGGCAGTAAGGGTGTTTAACCCATCTTGTATTGCAATGCAGAGATCTGCAGTTTGCAGGCTGTAAGAAGACTTCCAATTAGATTTGTCTCCTCCGTGCTTAACAACCTGAGATATAATGAAGGAGGAAA
This sequence comes from Netta rufina, assembly GCF_964035555.1. Taxonomy (NCBI): domain Eukaryota; kingdom Metazoa; phylum Chordata; class Aves; order Anseriformes; family Anatidae; genus Netta; species Netta rufina. Next base: position 81,419,388 of record NC_140124.1, on the reverse strand, counting down.
GCCAGATGTGGAGGATGGGTGGTTAGATACATGACTGAGGAGAGAAAAAGCTGGCAAATACGTGTAAGCAGATGTTAGCAAAACAGGAGCAAGATCTCCAGCTGAGGGATATAGTAACTGATACTACAGCTACATATAGTGAACTAACCAGATTTTGGCTTAAGCTTTTTTAAATGTTTATATAGAAAACAGACATTATTTTCCATAGACCCACAATGCCAGCCAGGATTTTTATGAAGCAAGCAACAGGGCAGAGAAATATACTTGGGTGAGTCAAGAGAGTTGCCGAAGAGTTACATGGCTGTGATAAATAGAGAAGATGGAATTATTGCTTTTGACAGCTCTGAGATTGCAGATCCAGATTCAGGGATTTAGACTGATCAGAGACTGTCAGGCACTGCAGTACCTCCTGGAAGAGCAGGATTTTTATGGGTAGGTAGAGTAATTCAGGTTAATGAGGGAAGCAGGAAGCAATTAGAATTTAATGTGCAAGCTTACTAGGCATCGAAATGGTGATTCACTAATAGCTGCAAAGGGAGATAGATATCTTTTGTGCTTTATATGCAGTTAGATGTGCTCATCAGGAACCTCCCTTAACACATCTAATTACCCGAAGAGGGAAAATATCCTGCCTGCGTACAGCAGTGTTACCCTTTTGGTCTGTGAAGCATACTCAGACATAACACCCGTGAAATGGGACTCCGAGCTGCTGGGCTAAAAATAGCTGCCTTCTGCTTATGGCTGCTGCAGGGACCACAGCTACAGCTTGGGAACAGAGACACTGATGGTACTTAGGAACGTTGAATTTCTGGTTAAGGGAAGCTTATGGGGCATGCATTTGAAGGAAACGTTATCCTGAACAATTAAAACCTGCAGCTGGCTTTCTAGTCCATAGGCCATTTCCACCAAGTGAATTATTCCTATCTCATTAGCTTTCCACCTTGCTGCTCACACACTTCACAAAGTGGCGAAATTTAATTGCTGCTGAGATCAGGATTCACATGCCCCTGCCCTGCACATTGCTGTGTGGTATTTAGATAGCCAAGCTCTTCCACCTCAACGTGAGTGTTAGGACAGGGCTCAAGCAGGGGCTGCTGTTCAGTCACCTGCTGTAGATGCCCCCTTTTACTTGCCACCCCGCATATCTAAGGGGAGGTCTCATTTTCTCTCTAGGTCCACTGCAACTTTAAACCTTTTGAATGACTAAAGCCTGGGAGAAAGGATGTGATGTACAACGAGCAGCCCTGATTCCCTAGGGCCCGGTGTGACAGTGCACCCGCTTCTGTCTGGCAGCCGAGACAATCACCAGATTGCTGTGCTGGGAGGACAGTCTGCACAGGAGAGGCAGGAACATCTTCCCTTTGGCTATGATCAGTTGCCTAAGAAATGTCAAGCCTGTTCTGGGAGACTTTTGGACCAAAATTCAAAGTCCTTGTTCCATTTCAGCTGCAGTGTGTCCTGTTGCAATTATTGCTATTAACAATCTTCTACATGCTCTGTGCAGATGCTTTATGGATCTCCCTGCACCCAGGTAGGGACAGTCAAATGCAGAACTGATGTTAAATGTTCAAAGTGAGGAAATTAACATGCTTGTTTTCATTTTATTCCGTTAGTACCAGTGTTTCTTAAACTTAGATATGAGACTGGAATCTGATTTAAAATAAGCATTTTAGCCAGTTTGGAAAATGTAAATGTATAATGAATAGGCATGATACATGCAACTGCAGTGTTACAGAGCAGAATAGGTATGAATAGATATTTTAATATCTTGTGTGGCTTCTATGCCAAGAAGCCTGGTGGTTTTGACCTCCTGCCTTTCCAAGGTGCCCTTAGCACTCTGTAGAAGTTTAGATTTGCAACATGCTTAAGCATGCACTATAGATCTTAAATTGAATTTTATTTCTCACTTTCTGTGCCTGTACCTCAACACACAGCTATCAAAATTGTGTTAGCACTCTTTTTGGAAAGCAATATTGCAGGAGTAATTTTCTGAAGCTTAGTGAGAAGAAAAGTACAGGTCTTCATCTTTACAGCTTGGCATTGTAAAATTGTTGCTAAAATACCCATTTAAAAAGGAAATCCTGCTAGCTGAGGCTCAAACTAGCTATACCAATGCAAGCAATTCAAATTGTTATACTTTCTAGTAAAGATTATTCTTGCTGCTTCTGTATGAAAACCTTCTTTCTTTGAGTTTCTAAATATATTTGGACAAGGCTTGGGAATGATATCTGATGCCCAATTTTATATCCTAGTGCTAGTGCATTATTTGTATTAATACACAGAGGAGGACCAACTTCTCCTGTAGTCAGTCTTGTCCCTGCTCTGTATGTGAAGCCTGGTAGCTTGCTAGGGAAAATGGCAAACTTCCAGAGCCTCCCAGCCAGGGCCGTCACTGTTGACATTTTGGTACAGTGAGGGAAGAAGCAGGGTTCCTTTGCTCTCAGGAGGAAACTTTATCCCTTTCTAGAGCAAGAGAGACTCTCAGGGAGCATCTAAGTGACAAGATGAAGGTCATGCACAGGAAATGTGGAGTACACAGCTGTCCTGCCTCCTCAGCTAGCGGTGGAACAAATTGGAGTCTTCACTTCTTCTCTTCAAAAACAACTCATGCTTAGTTTTCTTGGGTTTGAAAAATATTATTATAATATATTATGCTCCAAACTTGAAGATTGGCTAGAAGAATCAGTCTTCCTGATTCCTCAGCCTGTCTGTCAGGGAGCAGTGGGGCTGAAGCTGCCCCTCAGGGCAAGGGGAGCTGGGAATGAAGGTGAAGCAAGGTTGGCAGGACTGCTCCCTCGTGGCTGGGTCCCAGTCCCACAGTGCCCAGGCACAAAGAGCAGAGCAGGTTGGGTGGCAGTGACCTGGGCTAGGCAGGAGTCCAGCTGGTCAGGCCAGCCCATGGTGGTGATGAGGCCTGGGGCTGGGAAGTCAAGTCATTGAGTCAGGGTCTGGGCTGGTGAGGAGTAAAGGTGGGCACAGGGACACCTACAGCATAGCTCAGGAGGGGACTGACAGAACATCTTAGATGCATTTCCCAAGGGAAAGAGCAGGGGCTCCCACCAAGACTTCTCCCAGCTCTGTTCCCAGCGGTCAGGCCCAAGGTCACACAGCTGCATGGTGTCAGAGCTGGCCTTGAGCAGCAGCTGTGAAACCTCTGGGAGGAGGAGGAATCAAGGCTACCTAACAAAAACTCCACCAGAAAGTTGGTGGGGTTATCTGAGAGCCATGTGTACAAGGCTACTGCGGAGAAACATTTTTTTTCCCAATAGCTGTAGAGGAAAACAGAGAAATTCTCTGTTCTTTTAATCAGTGACTCAGGAAATGATCAGCCTGAAGTCTGAATTAATCATGGAGCAGGCTGAGGTGTCCAAACAAAGAAAACAAAAAACTATCCAATGTCCAGGTCTGTCTGGTGGTATTCACCCAAGTGATCTGGAGGGACTCAGAGTTAGACTGAGGCACGGAGAAGGACCTGCTGTATTTGAGACAGTAATAATAGAAGATGAAGTTCAATGCAGGTAAATGTAACTCCTGGATAAAAGTAATCCTGGCCTCATGTATAAAATATTGAGCTATGGTATCATTTTTGTCACTTATGGGTGACACTGGGGGGTTTATAATACATAGCTCCAACAGCTCAGTGCTCAGTAGTAATGGGAAAGAAGGTTAAACGATATTACTTCTAGGAAAGAGAATAGAGAATTTTTTTAAAGCCATTGTATGACTCCAAGGTTCACCCTCCTCTGTGCAGTTCTGGTCTTCTCATGTCAAGATGTATTGGAGCAGGAGAAAGCCTGAAGAGTTAAAAGGGGGAGTTACAGGTAGGGATTATTAGGGTGGAAGGGCTGCATGAAGGGTATTTACTCTTCCCTATTTACAAGCCCAGTTGGAGACAAAACCCTGAACTAGGAGGACCAAGGTCTACTCAGATACAACTTGCTTTTTTTGTTACAGTTTTACACAGGTGCACGCCTTTATTTTTTTCCTTTTGAAGATGATCCAAGTTACTCTTTTAAATTTGATGTACTTCTGTCCTAGGCATGGCACAAGGTTGTCTTGCACTGCCATGAAAATTCAGTGTTGAGTCCTTCGATTCCTCCAGAAGTTTAGAAAAGCTTTGACTCTACATAGGTGCAAGTCTTCAGAGAGTACAACTGTAGTGCTACAGAGCAACCTTGGATGAAGTCCTCTATTTTGTCCAGTTAGGAAGGTGAGCAACCAACCCTCCAGCTTCAAGAAACCATGGCTTTCTCTCTCACATGATCCCCAAGTCACTGGAAGCGTGCTATGAAGATAAGCTGCTGTCTTGCTCTTCGTGTACAGCCTTCTTAAAATGTTTGTTCCTTTCTATCCTTCTACTTTCATGTTTTGAGGGAATTTGCCACGAGCAGTTTCCATGGTTACGAGGACACAGCTGCTCTTGGAGTGAGAAATCTGCAGAGAGCAAATGCACAAACCAGCACATCCGGGACAGGGGAAATGTGCTTTGTAGCTGTAATGGCCATTCCATCCTAGGTAAAAGCCAATGGGAAACAGAGGAAAATTGATGTTATTCTCAACCCTCTTGTCTTGCTGTGAAATGTAGTGCTCTCCTTTACCATTAGGTCTTTTCAGATTGCTGGAAGCACTGTTATTTCTGTCGTGGCTCGAGTATTGGAGGGCAGGAAACCGTCTGTGTTGCAAAATACACTATTAAACTAAGTTGTGCTATTTTGCTGTGTAAGGAAAAAGTGCTTTCTCTCTTTTGTCCAGGGTTATTATTGCATTTTATTTGGAGGAAAGAACTGAATGCAAGTGTAAAATCTAGAATCTGGAGAGGGATGCAATGGTTTTCTCCTTGCTTTTACTGTCCTTGGTTGCACTGGCAAGTACTGGGGGCTCTCTGTACAGTGCTGGGTTTTTTGAACCCAGAAAGTGCTGGCCACATCTAAGAGAGCAGTACATGGCATGTTTTAAACCTGTTTGTTGCTATGCAGAAAAGTATTAGTGTGAAGAAGCTGTTTTCACACATTAACTGGTTGTTGTAAACCTGAAGCAAGCCTTCTTCACCTGATTGTCACTGAAGAACTCATTGCCTCTGCAACAAAATTTTAGGGAGCCTAGACTACAAAAGCAAAGGGTGAATTAGCAGGCCTTTCTGAAGAGGCCAGTGCAGAGCCTCTGCATGCATGTGTAGCCAGGAGAGAGGAGCTAGGGGAATAAACAATCTAGCTTTTACTAAAACATGTTTAGTCAGGAGTGCTAGCTAGCAACTTTGGCAACTTCAGGCAACAATCCGCCAACTTTGGTTCACGTTCTCCTGCAAGACCTGTCTATAGTGAAGAGAAAAGGAAAAGAAAGAGCAGTAAATGAAGAAAAGCTGTACATGAGAAGTTAGGCTTAGCAATGACTTCTCTTGTTTTCCTCCTCCACAAGGTTGAACTGTAGCTGTTTACCCTGTTAATGCAGGGCTGTTAGTTGATGCTTGCTCAAACAACATTTCCAAGGTGAGTGCAGCTGCATCTCATGGATGATGATAAAAGCACTCAGGGGACTAGCTGGTGCTACAAGCAAGATTATCAAAGGCTTTGTGCTAATGTATTTAATTTTCATTAATTGTTTAAAAAAAAAAATCCCTCATTCAACTACTGTTAAAATGAGCCTTTGGGCTAAATACACCCCAAAAGCTTCCCCATTTCTTTTAAATGTATTTTCTGACTTTTTATAAAGCCCAGGTTGCAGATGTCTTGTTTGCAATTTTTACAGCTCTGCAGTACTTAAGAAAAATAAAATGAGTTTTTGATGGAAGGAGCAGCTAACCATTTAGGGGAGCTTACCAAGCAGTAAAACACTGCAAATGGCAATAAACATTCACATCCTGAAGCAAAATACTTCCAGACTTTCATATTCCAATGAAATTACTGAAATGAATTCCTTGCTATTTCTAGCAGGTGGTGGCTTAACAGCGTAAGTTATTCATATTTAATATCATAGTCTTGTAATGCTGTTAGTGCTAAAGAGTCAAGCAACTACTTGCAGTGATGGATGAGTTTCAGCTGAGCATGAGGTTGGGTGCAGCTTGCTGCTGGTGCTCGGCCACCACAACAGCCACCTGCAGCTGTGAGGCTCTCCCAGAGAGGCAGCAGCTGCTTGATGGGGCTATTCCTTGGCAGTAATTTATTGATGGCATTTATATGTGATTTGTTGATAGAGAAGTCTTAATGATCTGGTAGGGATGTCTGCAGTGGTTGTTTCCCATACTCCCGGCAGCAATAGGACACGACCCTATAAATTCCCCCAAATTTGGGGAGACTAGGGACTGCTGTACTGTGTACTGTAGTAATTGTATGTGTGGCTCCTTACTGGCATTTGGCTGGCTCTGTGGGGTTTTATCTGTTTTATTTCACCCAGAAAACCTCTTACAACTTTGCCTTCATCTTTGAAAGACATGCAGCAGCTTTGGCAATATGTGGGGCTGTGCTAGCTCACAATGATCAAGGTGAAACCTCTAGGAACAGATAACTAGGGAAAAAAGAAATGGGTCAGCTAGTGCCCCAGAAATGGTTCTGCAAAGGACAGCAATATCTGTGGCTGGTTCATTTTTACCATCCTACTCTGTTGTGAGAGGAACCTCTGCCAGCTGTGTGTTAAATGAGATGACTAACATCTGCCACGTACTCATTAAACATTGTATGTTTATGATACACCAACTCTCTGCCAACTCTAGTACTAATTAGGATCTCTAATGAGTGTTATTCTCCTCTTAATTAATATGAGCAGAGTAGAAACTTCTGTAATACCTAAGTGACTAAGGAGCGCACATCTGCTTTTCCAAAAGCAGCTTAGAGACAAGTATTTGTATTGGACTAAAATGGTGTGCAAACAGCAATGTGCTTTTGAAAGCTGGGACACAGGACTGGCTGCATGAGGGGCTGTTGACTGGCCTTAGTGCTATTCTGCTGCAGTGAGTTTGGTTATCATTAAGGTAGGCTGATGAGTTTCCTTCAGCTATCTTCTTTCCTCTGACTTGCACCCTCCCCCAGAACACAAATGACTCTATTCTGGAGAAGGCCTGTGCTTTAAAACTGAGTTGTTATTCCAGAATCAAACTTCTCCCATTTCAGGAGTGACCACACAAAGGAACCTGCAGTACTTGAGTTTCTCACTCATAAGCTGGACTCTGAGCTCCTGGCAATACAGGATCATGTTGTTAGAAGGTCTTTGGGTTATCTCAAGGCAAAACTGCAGAACACAGCAAGTGTGACTTCACTCTGTCAATTGTCACTCCTGACAGTCAGCCCTCTGCCCCATGCTCTATATTTTGAATATGAGTATCTGTATAATTCATTTGAAAGCTGGTTGCTGAAGCACTTAAAGGTCAAGACAGTCTTGCAGAGGGATACTGTGGATGTCTGTAGCTGTATGTTAAAGTCATCACATCAAATTCTTCAAGGTTATCAAGCTGTGACCTGGTATGCATCGAAATTATACAAAAAGAAGAAAAAGCCTTTTATTATCATTATTTTTTACAGAAAGCATTTCTTAAGGTGCATGTAGTGGAGTAGAAGGAAATCTGTGAAAAATCAGCACTAGAGCATATGCAGTTGTTTCAGATCACAATGCTGCATTTTCACTAGGACAGAAGCTGTGAATCCTGCTTTGTACAAACGCGACATGTAACCTTGATGATCATTTTTGGAGAGCAAGTCCCTTGGGTCAGTCTGTCTTAAGATGATGTGCGCAGAAAAGCATGAAGGGGAACAGTTGGGGAAAAGGAACTTGTTCTCAGGACTTTCTTAGTTGCTGATCAAATCCAGCACACTTTTCATTGAGGCCAAGTCTCTTTGGACACTGGACAAACAAAGAGATGATTTGGGGATCTGGCAATGTGCTGTCTTAAAGGAATATCATCTTTTCAAGCTGACAGAGTCTAAAGTTCTGACTTTTCTTCTAGCACTGAAAAAAAAAAAAAGTTAATTTAAAAATACTTTAAATGTACTTTTAAAGATTTTTCTCAAACTCACTTTTAGCTTTTACAGACGTATGTGTATATATAAATAAAAATTGACTAAGTCAAAAGAGAACCAAAACCCCATTTAAAAAAAAAAAAAGACAAAAAACATGATTTCCTTTTCTTTCTAATTGAAACATTAAAAAAAAAAATACAGCTTCAAAAGCTGCAAAAGATCTAGGTGTATAAAATAACATCTGGAGCTTAAAAATATCTAGCTGATAGAAGGAGAAAATGTGACTGCTCTTGTTGTATCAATGTGCCTACCTCTTTCCCCAGAAGTTTGGCTATAAATCTTTGTAGGGTCAGCTCAGCCTTTTTCCAGTTGCAGCAGATAAATGCTATGCCATTTAAAGTGCAGGGGCTCTTGGATGAAAGCCAAGGTCTTGATCCAGCTCCTAGTGAAGCAAGCGGAACGATGACCATTAACTCCAGAAGAGCTTTAGAAATGATTCATGGCCCACGACACAAGGCATTAAAGGAGCCTTCTGCAGTATCTAGCCTTGCCCTGACTCTCTGTAGTAATGCACTGCCTTTTTTTTTGTTGTTGTTGTGGAGAGAGCATTTTTGAAATAACTTCATGTATTTGGGGAACCGGAGTTCTATGGGCATAAAGCCCAGAAAAAACATACACAAAGTATTTCTAGTATTTGAGGGGAGATAGCGGAGACAGGCCTGCCAAGGCACAGGCCAGACACAGCTATCAGTGAGGGAAATGTGCTCTGTTAAATGAAATGAGCTCTTGGTAATCCCAGGCTATATACAGAGGGGAGAATATATGTTGGGTAGGCCATGGGCTGCTGCTGGGCAAGGAAGGTGAACACCCGTGAAATTCCTTAAGGTGTGGAAAGACTGAGCAGTAACTAGGTGCTGAAGCAGAGCTGAGCATGTCTTGTGCTGAGCTGGTTGTAGGAAGAGACCCAAAGGTATTTCTTCCAGCTGGGTTCGACTTACCAATTAAGTTAATGTGCTTGGTGAGGGTCTAGTGGGCTTTAGAAGTAGCAAGTAAATCCGCACAGTTAGAACTAGGTACAAATTTATCAAAAGTCAGATAGCAGAGCTATTCCCATCTGCTTTTTTTTCAGTGTTACGGATAAGAGGTTTCAATTGAGTTACTTGTAGAGGTATCCCAGCCTAGTTTGAGAAAATAATGAGCTTTTGTTGCTGTAATCCAGAAGTACTTTTGATAATAAGGATGACTGATTCTCAGATTAGTTAGGCTTCCCATCAGATTTAGTGTTTCCATTTAGAAGCAAGTGCCAGGAAGGAGGCAGATACAGTGTACTTCAAATGCAAAGGATGTATCTTTGTTCAAAGGAAGCATAGCTAGTTTTGATTTGATCTTCAAGCATTAGGTGAGTATATGTTCCCTAGAAAATAGGTCACAGCAAGACAGGCAGCGAAGTTTAAAGGAGAGAAAGATGAGCTGTAGTGACTTGAGAGACAAGCTTTTGGTGTTCAGTAGATGAATGACACTAACTGGCAAGAAGCTTGCTCCCAGTCAGCTGTAAATATTAATGCCTTCCGTATTCATGTCAGACAGCCTGTTACTAAAACCTACTAAATAACAATATTGCAACCTGCATTTCTTAGTTTGGAGGGCTTTGAGCCTAATGTGGCTGTTTGGCAGAAAAACATAAGTGATCATGCTTTGGTCACTTGAGTGAGGAATTCCAAGTCTGATTTATGATCTGACTTCCTGAATGTGACAGACACCACTTTTCAGGACAGTAGCTCACTAAACATATAAAATAAGCACCACTATTACTGCCTAGCTGTAAAAATCTATTTACTCAGTGGATGTATTTCCCATCCTAGCTTGTCCCTCAGTTTTTCTGTGCTCACCCTGTGAGAATGCTTTTGCTTGAGTCTTCCCTCTGGCCGTAGTACTAGTGATGATCTCACACCCTGGTCTGCCTTAAAGCTCCTCGTCTTGTCAGACATGCAGGCTTGAGTACACAGATTGATCCCTACCTCAAAGAAAAATGTGATAGGCTGCCACATTTTCATTGGGAAGATAGTGTGGGTCTTCAGTCCTGCTGTGTCCCTTGAGTATTTGTGGGAAAACCCATCTGGTTTAGGAGCACCCCAAAAGACTGCTCACTTTTCCCAGCTTTGGGTATGGTGAACACTTGCTTCAGTTTAATATCTGTGTCCTGGTAACCTGTGATTGACTGTTTTTGATGTTTTCAGGTATTTCTGTCAGCTCAGTTCCTTGTTCCTTTCTTTTCTGCTTAGTTCTTAATTATTTCAAACACACTAATGTGGTGCCAAAACTGAATGGGACTAAGCTGATTTTTTCAAGGTGTGACTCCTGTGGGGGTGGTGGTAATGCTACTGAGCAGCACAAATGGCTGCATTTAAAAAGTCAGAGAGGTATCTCCAGAGTGCAAAAGAGGCAGGACCTTGTGCTCCGTGAGCTCTATTTTCTCACTTTTATTATAGCTGTCCTACTATTTTTCCCTGTAACAAAGGACTCTTATGATATTGAATTACTTCCTAGCTAATACATTATTATTGCAGCTGTTTGAGGAGTATAATTTGAAGCATATTAGGTGATATAGTCAATATTGTGATTACATTTCATTCTTGTTTGCAATTATTCCCTAATAATTACAGTATGGCAATCTGGAAAGAGTCCACCATGTCATTCTTATCAGCATAATGCTGTTCCTAGGGAAAATATGCGCTTAGGACTGGCGTTTTCTAGCATGGTTGAAGGAATGATTCTTCAGAGTCTCAAATATAAACAGTGGAGTCAAATATATGTAGACAGTTGTACACATGTATTAGACTTTTCACCAACCTTCCCATATGCTGAAGAACCTTTATACTTTAAATGAAGAACTAGAGAATTTGGTTCTAAATACTGGGCTGGAACTAAAATCAATTAGCTCTGTCCCAGCCATTTTGTTCCTTGGCTGCCTCTCACTTTGCACTGAAAATTACCTACAAGACCTTGAGGTTTGAGTTGACTCTTATTTTCTCTGTCCTTCCCATGGTCCTGAATGAGGTGGGTCAGTGGTATTTCAGTGAATGAAATCCTATATGACTTTCCAAATTCAAAATGCATTAGCTGGTTCAGTCTTATTTGTTAACAAGTGTTTCAGGTATCTGTAAGTGGCATTTCAGAGGAGCAATTTTGTTGACTGCTGTGTTGCGCTGCTATCTTGCTGCTGCTTCATTGGCAAAACAGCACAGATATCCTGGGTAATGATAAGAACACAGCTGTAAATGATGTCAAGCAATGGTCAATGCCACTTGGTGCCACAGGAAGAAAACAAGCTTCTCTGTCTATGCATTGAAGTTTATAAATAAACTTAGTGAATCACTGCGGTGGTCCCAGCTGTTCTGCTGTTACTACTTGCCTGTTCTAAACGTTGGAAAAGGTTGAGAAATCCTTGCTGTTCATCAAACAGCAAGCCTGTTTCTGTAGTTCTGTCGTTTGCTCTTTATTAGCTTAGACTGGTAACATTTGAAAGGAATCTCTCTGTGGTAGCTTTAATTGGCTGTGAATGTAGCGTGAGTTGCAAGAGAAGTGATCGTGTTGCTTGAAGCAACCAATGAAGTCATCCTTCTCATTTCAGCTCTTTCCATCTTGTAAATATGACATTATTTTGGCTACCTGTAAGAGGTATCTTGTAAGCATTCATCAGGCTTTCCAATAGATCATGATTGTATGTTGATTTTTTGCTGCACTCCAAAGCCTCACATACTCAGGCAATAAATGAGTTTAGGTGACAAGTTATAACCATGAGAAAATGTTTGCAGAAACTGTGCTTTTACACTGATGAGGACTACAGCTTCATTGCTAAATTTATTTGAATAACAATGAAGAGCAATGTCGAACTGATTGACTAACAGAGAGGTTTACAACCTTTGGTGAGTGAGATTGCTGCAAGATGATGCAAAGGTGAGCAAAAAGGAGACGTAGTTTGAGAAGACTGCTCCTACCTCTGCAGACAGAGAAGTCAGTGACAGCTGTAATCCCTGTGTGCTGGAATCTGCATGTTTTAAAGCCTCAACTGACCCAAAGTGGAGGAGGCAGGTGTAGGAATGATGATCTTGTCTACAAGGATGCAAACCAGAGTACAAGTGCTTTACAAGGAGGGCAGAGCACTACAGGGAAGAATTCTTCCTCTGAAGTGTGAGGAATACCCCTAGGCTCCAGAAACAAGCCACCCTGCTGTAGTTGTTGAACCAAGCCTTTCTTTAGAATCAGCTTTCTTAACCTTACCAGAAAACTTCACGCAGGCTTGAGAGCTGGAGCTGCTGCTAATGTTGGCTGGATATTTGATTACTACACTCATTTTCAACAGCAAAACAAATAATTCCCTATTCCGGCACTCTTGTTTTCAGCCTGTCTGTTCAATAGCCTAATGACTCATTAAGCATAAGTTCTTTGAGGCAGAAACCATCGCGTTGTACTGGTTCTAATACAAAGCAATCCTTCTTCATGGCCAAGATATCATAACTTCAAAGGACTGAAGCATTATCTGGAATAAAAGCTTCCAAAGAGTAACTCTGTTTTTCTTTATCTTAGAATGACTCTTCTGTACTAAACAAAATATTGTGAACAAACACCAACTATCATTTCCTGGTACCTACTACTGAGTTTTCTAAATCCTTTCCCAGCTGTCTCTTGCATTCGAAATGCTCTCATTTGTTGTTCCCCACTGACTAGCAGGTTAAAAATAGAAGGAGGGGCAGGCAAATCCTCACAGACTTCAGTCCAGATGTCTTTTGAACAAGGCTCCACTCAGAATGAAATTCCTCATATATCATGTCCACAGTGACACGGTCTGTACCCAGCAGCCAGCCTCCATGGGACGCCTGCTGTTGCAGTCTCTGAAGCAGCACAGCTGGGTCTCTTGTGCATTGGCAAAGCCAAGATGCATTTTCCAACCCGTGGGTGCTTCCTCTGACTGCAGGGAAGCTGGAGTCATACTGGACGTATTAAGCTGCATATTTTGCATGCCTAACAAGAAGATATTGGAGAGGAGAAAAGCTAGACACCTCAAATTCCCATCTAATCAGTGGGGAAGAACAAATGTTCCCAATGGGATAATTGTCACGGAGACAGTGAAACACTTGAAGTATCTTGTTTGAAGCTAAGCTGTTACTTGAAGAGCATATTACGTGTAACTATTTGGTTGTCTTAAATACACTTACAAAATCTTTTATCAACATTACCTATAACTTTCATTCAAATATCAGTGTGTATAGCTAGTGCTATGAACAGCTGAATGGTATACTAAGGTACATGAACTTTCTTTTGTCTTCTTGACATGTTTGTAGATCATGAGAAAAATGTTGAAAATAAAAAACCTTGTCTCTCATGGCATGTAAAACAAAACATATGTTTAAATCATGAAGTGACTGACAATATATATTAATATATATTTTCCTCGAGAGAAAGGAAAGAGTCCTAGGGAAGATCTGCAGTTGTATTCACATTATAATGTGGTTAATGCAGAAGAGAAATCAGAGTGCAATGCTGGTGCATAGCTGAACTTTCTGGGTAGCAGCACTCTGAAGTTGTAATTGCCTGAGACTTCAAGTGATTTCATAATTATGTTACAGGATGTTATTTTGGGAACCCCACTCTCCTTCTGTTCATTAACCTTGAACTTTTTTGGTTCGGAATGGCTGTGTTTGGTGGACCCTCAATGAGCACCAGGGTAAGGAGCTTGTCAGGATGCAGACATGAGCAGCAGGATTGATGGAGAGGGTTCCCTGAGGCCTGTGTAGCATGTGCTATTTGCTGCATGGAGCAGGACAGTCCATAGGTTCTAAAGAAAAGCTCTTAAAGTGGGTTCCCTCAACACAGTTCAGTGCCCCACACAGTAGCCTGGGGATGGAGAAGGAGTTGGTTTGAAGCCTCATAGTCCCTCAATTCACCCAGCTTCTAAATAGATGCTACAGCAACTGCTTCCAACACTGCCAAGCTAAATGAGGTATCCCTTCATGCTGAACAGACTTGGTGGCGTGGATTTTTTGGGTTAAGTGAAATCTGCCTTCATGCAGGGAAACATAGTGTAAGGAGGCTCTAATTGGCTGGGGAAGGCCATCTGATTGCACTTCTCCTCTGCTTTGTTTTCTAACTTTCATTTACACTCTGTGCATTCACTGTGGTATGCTTTACCGAGCAAGCAAGTGTGATTTACTTTGTGGGATAGTCATGAAGTGCCTCCTTGGAATAACTGTGGGCATCTGATGCTTTAGACTTCAAGACTGCAGTGTGCTTTTCTTTCTCAAAAAACAAACAAACAAACAAACAAACAAAAAAAAAAAAAAACAAAAAAAAAACAAGGAGGCCAAGCATGCTAGGAAAGCCAAAGCAACATCAATGTTAGTATGCACTGGCACATGAGCATATCAGTGCACTTTGGACACTGAGAGGTACAAAAGTCATTCCATAGGGTCTGGGAGAAATTGCACATGGAAGCACAACTGGATAGCCAAAGATGCGTGCTCCCAAGGGAGAGGCAGATAGCACTATGTACATGTGGTCTGCTGTGACTGCTTATTCAGAGTATGACAGTATCTTACCCATCAAGGTCTGCTTAGAAAGGGAATAAGCCTAGCGCTGTCTTATATGGCTTTAGGTGCAAGATTTGGCAGCCTGTGTGCCTGGTTGTGGTGTCCATCATGATGCAATTGCCTGGCAAAGTACATCCTTCAGATTTAATTTTCTGTGCATCCAGAGCAACTAATTAAATAACAAAATTAGCCTGGTAAATAAGGCTTCTGTTTACACATTTCTTTTTTTTTTCCCTCCAGTGATCTTGGGACTTTCATGTAGTTGCTCTGCTTGGAATTGTCGGTGCCTAGATCTGGCCATGTGAGACTATCTGGATTTCTAATGACAGATTTTTTCACCTTGCTAATCAACATCCTTTAGCCCCTGACTAGTACAGTCGATCAACCGACGATTTGCACTAGTTGTGGATTTGATGCAGCAGTGCATGAGGTTAAGTAGATAATGCCAGGGGAGGCTTGCTGCTGCTGTAAACACTATTCAGGGAGGTTTTCTATGGAAACTGTTTTAAAATCCTCTCACACAGCAACAGAAAGTGCCTTTTCTTCCATAGGTAAGATGAGAAGCTAAGTAGGTCACTTCCATCTTTAAAATATAAAGCTTGATAACCCTCCTCTGAAATTGTTTCAATTTGGTAAGTCTAACAAGGGAGATTTGGGGGGTAACTTGATGATGCCCTCAAATCGAGAATTGTGCTGCATCTGGGATTGCTCTGTGGTTCTGGGTCACTGTTCGCTTTTGGTTTGAAGTGGGCTTCCAGTGTTGTGAAATTTCAATAGCAGAGTGAAATTGCCAAAAAAAAAAAAAAAAAAAAAAACAACACCCAACCAAAAAACAGGGGGCCTTCACAAACAGCTGAGTGCATGTGTTCATCTCCTGTTCAGTATCCACTGCATCTTTTCTTCTAAAGGGAATAAAGGCTCAGCAAACTAGCAAGTGGGTTGAAAGACAAAGCTCCCATTTGACCTGGAGTAGCCTGAACTGCTGGCTGCTGGGCATTCTCCCTTGAATCCCTAAAATCCCAAAGGTTGCTGTGCTTCGTGCTGAGATATCTGGATCTCTAGGTGAGGCTTTGGACATGCATCTTTCAAACCCAGCTATTCAAGGAGGGCGTAGGCTTCTAGAAAAGCTATATACTTCTTACTGATAATGATTGTTTGCCGAGTGCTGTTTAGGAGGACAGCAGAAGGCACAAAGTGTTCCTCTTCTGAGAAATAACCTGCTTATATATATCTGCCGTTGTACTTTAGGTCAGAGGAGGTCAAGCTTTGCAAATAGCTGAGAGCTGCCTTTGTCAGAATCTGGGTCTCCCGTGAATCTGGCATTCTTCATCTTCCAAGCAACATAGATATGCATGTGCACGCATACACACTGTTTTCAGGAATAAATGCCCCTCAGGCTGCCACTGCCAATTTCTAGGATCCTTCCACCCATCCCCATGCGTGGCACTTACTGGGTCTTGTCCCTGCTATACACAGGGCTGCAGCTCAGAAATGTACTTGCGTAGGATGGGGAGGAAATATTCCAGCTATTCTAATTTTCCTTCACTGAAAAGGCTCACAGAGGCTTAAAGTTTGTGCTGTGTGTAGACAGAGGAGGGGTTGTGGGATTTGAGGCCCCCTGTAAGACCTGAAAGGTAGGTCATGTTCCCATTGCACATAAAGTGGTCAAAGCCCAGTGCGAGGACAGATCCTGCTCACATTTTGGTTAGGGCTGTGCATGCCTCTATCTAGCACTTCGTCTTCACTCTTTGTACCTCAGACTTCCTGGCTCCTCACTTATTGCAGAGAATTGCACTGCCAGCTGTACAGACAGCTCTGTCTTTCCCCTCTAGAGCCTACCATATGTCAAAATCTTTCTTGCAGTAATGGAGCATGCTCTCCTAGAGTGAAAAATAACTGGTGACAGCTGGCAACATCCCTGCAGGCATCTCTTAAACCAGACTGCTTGCTTGTTTTACTTACAAGAAAATGTAGAAGACCACAAAGATAAATTGCTCAACTAGTGGCCTAAGTTAAGTGACAACCTTAACCCCATTTCCAAACCCCACTGTGTAACCCCTTGCTCTGCAGTGTCCCCTCTGCTTCAAACTCTGATGTAGTAGGATCCTTTTTGTCTCAGCATCCACCTGTGTTTAGGATATCCATTAGGGAGAGGCATGGTGTAGCCTTAGCTCTGCTCCTGGCCTGCTCTGTGACTGGGGAGACCATTTGGCTCTTGTGCCTCAGTTTCCCCTGTGACAAATGGAAGTGGTGAGACTTCATTGTGCTCAACGATCTCTAGGTAAGTGGTACTGCAAACAAGCCAAGCCTTACTGCTGGGCAGTAAAACTTTGTAGCCTGGGAGGAGTGAGGAGGTAGCAATAGGAGCCACTGGTATAATGCAGAGATTGCTAATTCCACTGGGTGGCAGCTGAGACTTTCTTTGGGTAAGGAATAATATTTTTTTCTTCTTTGGGTTAAAGGCAGCAACTTCTTTGACAGAGGAAAACAGACCTCGAACCAAGCCTCCTGCAAGCTCATGAGGCTGTAACTATAATAGCCATTTTCCCTTTGTTTGCACTTAGTTTGAATCTTTAATACAGTAAACTAAGATCTTCTGAACAGGAAAACCCATCACACGTGCTGGTTTTGGATTGTTAGTGGTCTTTTTTTTTTTTTTTTTTTATAGGGTTGGAAACCAAGGCCACCTCTCTTCATGACAGAAACCAACCATTGCGTGAAAGGCCAGTGGGCCTGAAATGGTGTTTTGGTAATCCCATGGTGCTGCTAATGGGGTACTGTGGTGGACAATGCCCTCGGAGCACAGCTCAAAGCACCGCACCGTGTCCTGTGCCTTGCCCCACACATCTCAGCATTACCTGCACCCTCCAGCCCTGCTGCCTCCCAGTGTGAAATACCCTTCCAGCAGTGTCAGTTGTTTTGTCTCCATTTTGGAGCCTCAGGAAGCAGTTTTTGCTGCTCGCTGCTTTCCCTGATGCTTTATATTCTTTGTACCTAACAAATGTGGGTACCAAGCAGCCCTGCAGGATACTGAACTGCTCAGGGGCTGCCTCTTGCTATTTGTTCAAGAGGTAAAGATAAGACTGTAAATCCTAGTCTCATGGGCTAGGCTGCAAGAATTGCTCAAAGCTGGTCAGATGCTCGGACAGTGTTTCAGCAAGAATGTTGTCTGTCTCCAGTGGAAAACCACTGAGAGTCTTACTAGCCCTGCTTGGTGGCTTTCCTCTGGGGACTAGCACACAAAGTCCTTGCAAACAGCTCTTCTACCAGCCCATTTGCATGGAGAGAAATGCCCTTTCTCCTTCCTCCTGTTCTGTCTTAAAGTGATTTGCACCATCGAGTTCAGCAGAGAGGTGTTTGCTTTTTACTACGTAAGTGTGCCCAAGTGCCTTGCATCAGGATCACCTATTCTCCCTCCATTCTTATCCACCCAGTTTATTTGGGTTACATTGCTCATGTGAGTACAGTGGGTGGGAAGGAGCTGAGATGCTCCCTGTCTCAGAAAAACTAGCACAGTGGTGCATGGCTGGTGACAGCAGTCTCCACAGGGTGGGCAAAGGGTGTGATAGAGACAACAAAGCTGAGGTTCATCTGCCACTGGCTTAATAATTTTGTACCAGCAGAGTACATAGCCCTAATATTAGCCAGCTGTGAGTGGGGTTGTAGCACTGAGGCGTGCCCAGCAGACTTTGGCCGCAGAAGAGAAGCTCAGCATGGTGAGGGATTTCTCCACAGTGCTGTGTAAGGCTTGCCTGGGTGTCAGCGTGTTTGCTTAAGGATGTGGGAGGGTTTGGATGCAAAAGGGAACGCTGTGGATATAATTAGAGGGCAAGAGCGTGGAGGCTCATTTGTGGGGATTGTTTGAGTATTTATACTCTGACAAGTCATGGGTGAAAGAAATGGTTGCAAAGCTTGAAAACAAGTCCAGCCCCAGCCTTGAGACATCTCACATGCTCCCACAGAAAAGCTTCCAGATGAGTTTGAAGAAGGGTGGCTTGCTTCTCTGTCTGGATTTACTTTGAGAGGCATTTGATGGCCAATACATATGGGACCATCCCTCAGGCCTTCAGCATTACAGTGAACATGACTGTGTAGAGATGTTGAGTGCCATGTGGGAGTAGCTGGCCTGAGAAAGGAGTGGGTTTTGTCCAGGCAGTTCCTTCCTTCCTGCCTTGAACCAGATAAAGAAGAAGAAACACAGGCGGGCATTTTGTGGGTAGATGATAAGGATCTCTTCCTATTTTATAGACAACTTATTGATATTGAGCAGCATAGTGAAAGCTTTATTTTTTAAAAAAAGTAATAGGTTCATATCAGTTGCTCTCTTGAAACTGCCATGTCAAGCAGTGCTAATGCACTGGAAGGCAAAAACCACCAGTGAAGCTGAGGACCTCTGCTCAGATGACACAGGCTGTCCAAAAAACACTGGGAAGTTGTCAACCCAAAGAAAAGAGAAGCTAACTTCAGCTCTGAGAAGAAACGAAGCCAAAACAGAAGTGAGGACTTCAGTGCATGGTGCAGTGCTGTGCTCTGCAGCCCTGCCCTGTCTCTGTCTGCTTTAATCACCTAGTCCTCGCTTCCTGCATGAACTAGGGAGGAACGGGGCTGTAAGACAAAGCTGCTCCAAGAGCTGCTTGGCTCCTTGCCCCATGTCCTAGCTGCAGCTGTGGGGTGTAAGCGGTGATCTCACTGCCCTGCAGCAGCCTGGGCCCGGTGGTGTCTGCATGGCCTGGGGCACCTGACCCCCAAAATGGGCTGCCAGTGCTTCACCTGCTGAGTTTGCAGCAGGTCTTCATCTGATGAAAGCAAGCAGGGCTGTTCAATGCCTCCTATTTTTGGGATGATGGCATAGAGACTTTTCTCCCTGCTGTTCCTTTCCCACCCCAGAAATACGAACAAATACTTCATTAATGTTATTGAATGTTATTAACTTAATTCTACTGATATATTTAGTTTTCACACCTAATTGATCTAAAGGTGCTGGTCAGGAGAAAAGCCCACTTGGGACAATTACTGTAACAGGAGAACTTGCTCCTGGTTGAACCTCTTTTGTTTCCATACATTTTCAGTGTTGCCAGCTCCAAGCTTTTGAAAACACAAGCCTGTCTGTGTATCCTAAGAGCAGCTAATAGCCTTGTCCTAGGGGATAGTTGCACCACACAGATAAGGCCCTAATTAGTGGCTGGGATGAGCACAGTAAAAAGTATGCACGTGAAACCCAGTGCTTGCTTATGCCCTAACTAAAGCTGGGGGTCTCTGAGGAGCTGTGGGCTGGAAGGAAAGCCTGTAAGTCAAATGTTTCACTGACGCCATTCCTCTCTGACTCCTCAACATGTTTCCTGCCTGTTGACTTGTTGTTTAAAAATGGGCTGAGCCCTGTTTGTGCTACCCGTTTGTTCCCAGAGGACAGGCGGGTCATTCACTTGTGTGTTGCTCAATGCTTGAAAGCAAAGAGCATGTAATTGGGACAGGAGATTTGGGGCTGACCTGCACAAATATTTTAACTGACTTAACCGTAATCAGTTGCTGAAAACATCACCTGAAAGCACAACTGGAAACACAGTACGCTGACTGATAGCTGATGTCTTAGTTTCAAGCTAATAAACTATCAAGTTAAGTTATAAATTGATATCACAATTAACTTACCAACTGAAAGGTAAATTGCTCTAAGCCATAACTGCTATAAATGAATTTAGCTGTGTCCCCAAAGGAGTCTCTGAAGGATTAACTGAATCAGTTTAATAATGGACTGTAGTTAAACTAGTGGGAACTATTTTCTGTAAACCAGTCCTTGGGGCTGGGAGGTTTTGTGGTGAATCAGGGAGGGTTGCAAGCCAGTAACTGGGGAGAAGCATCAGAGACCTATTCTTATACCTGGATCTGCTTTGCTAGAAGAGCTGTGTCTGTGCCTCAGCAGGTCATCATTTCCTCTGCTGTCACTGGAAATACTCAAAGATATTCCTTAAACCAGATCAAAAATGTTACACCCACCCCAGACTATAATTACTTTCTGTCATTTCAGATTTCTTGAAAACATGTCAGTGCATCACCTACTTTTCAGCAGGCTCTGGTAGATCAATTATTGTTTATCTGTACCACCTGGATGGATGCTTCTGGGTCCAGCTATATGTGTAAGGATAATGTGTAAGAATTTGATACTGTGTGCACCACGTCCTTCTGACAAATGTGTGAGCGTGTCTAATCTGGAACAGACTTTCACTGGGCACAGGTTCAGCATTAATGATTTTTAAACCCCAGCCTAAGAAATAGCAGCCTGGGAGTGCACTGTTCTACTCCACTGTCCCCACCTGAGATTGTGAGGGTTGTGCCACGCACAGTGGTGTTTTCTCAAAGTTGATAACATTTCAAGGAGAGCTGTGGTAAGACAGAAGACATAAGCAAATGCTTTAGGATGGTGATAATGAGAGCACAGGTTGCATAACTTGTAGCATCTTTGGAGATGATAACTCAGATAACATGTCCTTAGGTGCCCAGATGCATTGGTTTCACAACATTGTCTTGAATGTTAATGGCAGAGGGAACAGCTGTTTACTGACGTGTGCAAGTGTAAACAAGGTGTGGTTAAATGGGCACAAAATACCTGTCTGCAGAGAACATCCCAGCCTGCTCCCTGATACAAACTCACGAGCCTGGCCCTGGGACTGCACCCACCCTCAGTCTGCTCATGCTCAGCGTCCAAAATGCAGCTCACTGGGCTCCTGCACCTCAGGATTGCACTTCACAGCACTAACCATGTGTCCAGCTGTCTCCTCAGCTAGCACAAAGTGCTGAGAGCTCTTCTAGATGGTTAGACATCCGTATCATGCAGTGATCAGCACTACTGGCACCTTTGGCAGCCCTCTCAGCAAGGAGCTCGATGATGTATTGGGCATAAAGATTAGTTTCTCCTAGGTCAAGGAAGGAGTGAGAGTCAGGGTAGCTTGCCCTCATTCTGCCTGTGCTATGAGGGTTTTGGAGCTTTCTGGTTTATGTTTGGCAGTGTTTTTTTTCCTTTTTTTTTTTTTTTTTTCTTTTTTCCTTTTTTCTTTTTTTTTTTTTTTTAAAGTTGCTCTCAGTGAGCAATATTAGCTTCACCTACAGTAAGTGAAAATGCCTCTCTTATAACTGCAGTATGTTGGCCTGGCCCTTCTTCCTAAATCACTATGTGGTAGGGTGGGCTTCAGTTTGAGGAGTTAGTGCATTGGGTGGGAAGCAGTGTGATGTATTCCCAGCTCACTCTCAGTAAATTCACTGAGCTGTGTACACATTGCACAGACAGAGACTGTTTGTTCAAGAAAGGCAGCAGACTCTATCTCTCTCTGCAACGCTCATTAGGAGCTTGCAAGCCTCAAAGGAAAGTCCTTTATCTTCTCCTTACTTTAATTATGAAATCCAGCAGAAACAAAGCAATCCCTGGCTGCAGGACGCTGGCAGTGCATCATGTTTTACGTGGAAACGCCCTGGATTTTCTCCTATACCGATGGCGATACAGCAAAGTTAATAATCTTGAGTGATATTTATCATTGCATGGAGCAAAGGACTGTAATGACATTTTATTTATATCAAAAAAGCTCTGTGCATGTGTAACCTTTGTGTTTTGAAATAGCTGCCTCTCAAATATCTTCTGATAGACATCTCTGTCACTCATTGAGGCAGTAGGAGTAAAATCTGCTTGGCTTGACTTGGATTTGTGGCTGAGTAGTGCCCCAAACTACTCACTGTGCAGACAGGGAGGAGTTTTTCCCTAGCAAGGAAAAGGCTGTGCTACTGCAAGATTCTTAGTCAACGATTATAATGTGTTATGAGACAGCCCAGAGACCCACAAACACACATGGAGAGTCAGCACTTGCAGTCTGCTTGGACCAGACACAATTAAGGAAATCTTAAAAACAAGAGGGAAAAAGGGAGCAGAAGGACAAGGGTTAGGGAAAATGGTGCATGGGTATGTGCCCCTGCAGGTACAGGAGCTGTATGAATCATCTCTGGTCCGTTTTGCTAATCTCATTGCTGCCACCATGATTCAGGAGTTAGGAATGAGGGTAGTGACATGGCCAGCACAGGATCCCCTGGGGCTGGTGAGCTCGTGTTCTCAAATCACCAGAGCAGATACTTGTGAGGAAAGACCTACTCCTATGTTTAGTCCTTTATGCCAGCTTCTGACCCAAATAGCATAAAGGAGGATAAGATCTGGGTCCCACCAAAGTCCCACCAAAGAGGAAAAGTAGCAGATGAAAAGGAAAAAAAGGGGCATCTAGGATCCAAAAGATAATTCCAGTTAGAGTAGTTTTTAGGAAGGCCATCTTTTTTTTTTTTTTTTTTTTTTTCCCTTTCATGTTCTGAGGATTCCTTCTAGTGACATCTCCCATGGTATAAAAAGTATCATAGTGGATAAAGATTATAGTTTTATTTGTGGCTGCTGTAAATCATTTAAGAATAATGATACTTTGAGTTTATGCAGAACCTTCTGTGTCAGGATGCTAAGTGATCTTGCTGCGATACTGACATTGTACTTAAAATACAATAACCATCTCAGATGGGGAAATGACAGCTAACCTAGCATCACACAAAGCCTTTACATCACAACAGGGAATAACATGCGAATCTGTTAATCTATTCCCAAAACAAGATCTTTCCTCCTCAATAAAGTTGTTTTCATAACGGTGATACTGACTCAGTAACCTTTGTACACATTAGCATGATCTACATAATCTTTTTGATAGAGGAGTTTGCCTCAGCTGATGAAGTTATGACTCAGATGCATTTTACTCTGACGGCACTTTCATTATTAGTTTGCCTCGTCCCAACCTCTGTTCCTATCACATTGGGTTTTTGAGGTTTTACAGGAAGAAATGTGATCTGTCCTGGGAGGAAAAGACACAAATGAAATCACACACACAGCATATCATCTGAGTTATCCCACCCAGTACCCAAGTATGAGGGTCATTTTAAATAAAGGACTCTGTCCATCTCATCATGGAACTTTTTATTAAGCTAATGCTAAAGCATTTTATTCTATGTTTTTGTGCAGCCATTTAGAGCTGCACAAAATGAGTGGAAAAAAATAATCCTATTTCACCCTGATAGCCTTTAGTTTGCTCTTGTAAAAATGATTGCACAAGGTGCAGAGAAATACAGGGGTGGGGAAAAAAACACCTTTTCCCTTCTGGGTGACTGTGTCCATCAACGTGGAAGACTGAATGTGCTAGCACTCAGCTCTGTCAAAAGCACAACTCCATGAAGTGCCTGCCCTGTTTCAGCAAATACTGATTTCCTTTGTTGCAAGGATCATCAGTCACTTGACATTCTGTGTACCCTAGAAACCTAGAAACAGTCGCATCGATGCTAATTTGTTTGTGTTTTAAGGAACTTCGCTTGCAGTTTGACTTCAGTCACATTATTTCCCAAATTAACTTTCAAGTGCCTGACTGAACCAAGAATAACTGGCGGTCAGCCAGCCTGCTCATGGCCTTACCATTTTTCCTCCTTATTCCCCTTTCTAATGACTAAGCTTGCCCACAATGCTGAGACCTCTGTAGTACTCATGACCTCCCCGGGGCTTACTTAATATTATTCATAGCTGTGATTCATTGACTGACACCAAGGCCTATGTTCAGAATGTGTGGGTAGAGCCAAGCTGCTTTAGCTGAGGGTTTAATCCAGTAGATGGAGCAGCTGCCTGATGCTGTGGGGATGCCCTGCGTCTTTGTCCTGGGTAGTGTGACCTGGTGGTGGTGGGCAGCTGGTAGTTATTAATGAAATGTGGGCAGTATTATTTGCTTGCGTCCACAGGCAGGAGTGAAATCTCTGCTCTGCCGGATGCTTTGATGAAATTTGACTACTGCTTTCTTTCATATGCTCCCATTAGAAAGGCTTTGAACTTTAGGTTTTGTCATTATGCTTTTAGAGCTGGTGAGGCAGATTGGGCTCTCTGCAACAGATGGTGTAAATCAAAGATGTCATCTGATGCCAGTTTGACTGATGGAAACTGATCTGAGATCCAGCCCACTGTGGGGCTTAAGAGAAACAGGCGGTGCCTGCTCATCTCCTATAATTATTGATGACTATCTTTATACTCGAAGATAGCCCAATGCACCTTGTGGAGTTAAGGTCCTCAAGCTAACAACCATGATGTGTGGAGATGCCCCTTGCCTCGTGTGTTGCCACATTGTCCTATGGGCATGCCAGGCAAACTTACCATTCCCAAAGCTTTGCATGCTGCTATTACAGCACTTCCACTACTCCCTCCCGATAAGTTTTCTCTTATCTGCTTTTTGTTAACATTCTTCAGTGGTGCCCTGTTCTGCTGACAGTGAAGCGCTGCTAAATTTATTTCCACCCTGACATTGTGACATACACTTTAGAGATAACAATTTCAGATGAACCATGGTGTGATAGGCCCTCATTGTGATGTTGTTTTAAATGTGTACTTCAGGAAGCTGAAGAAAATCAGATAGTGATATCATATTTGTATCTTGACTGTGAACCTACACCTGACGAATCTGAAGATGCCCAGAACATGGGAGCTCTCACTGGCAATGCCAGTGCTGCCCCAGGCAGGTGGACCCCTCCTCGCACAGAGAGCCATCATTGTGACCCCTTCGTGTCCTTTCAGGCCCCACTTGTGCAGCCCCAAGAGACCTCGTGCAGGTTCAGCTCTTACCAAGGCAGCGTGGGACATGTCCTCAGGGACAGACTTGCATTGCCCACCAAGCTCTTGCCCACTTGTGCTGTTTAGAGCTGTCCTAACATGGACAAAAGCAGGATATAAGGAGGCAAGTTTTCTTTTTTTTTTTTTTTCCCTCTCTATTTATCGACATTTTGTTGTTGGCAGAAGCCCCCAAAGTGGCCCCTTGCTGTCAGTTTGGCTCGTTACACCAGCAGAACTGAGGCAAAGCCTACCAGCAAAGCCACTCCGCTGCTGTGTCTGCTCTAGGAGCACTTGCCAACACAGCTATATCTCTGTCCAACACAGAGGCCAGCTCCCTCCTCACGTAGATCACGGGCAAGGTTCCAGTTACAAGTGACTGGTGGTGGTAAATCTCCTGCTAGCCTGGAAATTTCTTCTAGCAAACTCCTGGATCCATTTCTCACTTCTGCTTTGTTGCTGTGAGTCAGGGAATGGCATGGGCTTGATTGATCCTCTGCCCACGGTGGCCTTGCAGGAGTTTGGGCCAATGGCATAAATCAGAGTGCTCCCTGGACTGCTTCTGGTCTTGCCTGGCTTGGGCTGAGCTTTCTGTTGAGTCTGGAGGTGTTGCCCCTTTTCCTTGTGCACTGAGCAGAGCTCTGCTTCCAGAGGGAATCCGGCCCGCTGTGATTAATTCTTCAGTTAAAACCTAGGCACTATTGCTTTAATTTTTTGTGTCTAAGACTTCTTCTCATGTTGCAATATTAAATATCTAAACCCCTCAGGGATTCATTAAGTAATAAGTGATGCAGGATGTAGTCTGAGACATGAGAAAGAGAACTTACAATACGCAGAGACCAGTGTTATAGGGTGAGTGATCAGTGTTTGGTGGAGCCATTGCTCCTTCTTTGTTTTCCTGAATGTCAGGCTAATTTCTTCCTAAAATACACCCATACTGCTTTCTAATTTTCTGCCCTTTGGCTCCTGTACCTGTACCGTGACTTGGCTTACCATAGGAGAGAGAGCACGGTCTACTTTAAACCCTTATTTTCAAATCTCTTTTTAGCCTTCATATGATATTAATAACTTCTTGCTTCTTGGAAAAATAAAACTGAGGGCTATGTTCAAATTGGGTGCCTTTCCTTAGTTACGTAGCTTCTTGTCATTTTGGTAATACTAAAAAAAAATAAAAAATAAAAAAAATATTTCCATAGCAGGAATCATTTCTTGGCTTTCTAATTAGCTGCCTTCCTTGTGCTTCACAAAGGACATTTATCCGTGGTGGGTAAATCAGCAGTGTTACTCTCTGATGTTTTAAAAGTTAAGCTTGAATACCATGTCAGTACAGGTAGTCCTAGAAATCAGCCTCTGCATTTTATATTTTTATTTTTTTGATCAAGTATTGTCTAAAATGTAGAGTCCAATTAAATCCAGTGGACCTGCTCCTTGACTGGGATAAAACAGCACTGGCTTCCTCCCAGCTGGAGAATGCCCTGCTTCTTCACATCCCTACTCACTGCTTCTTTCCTGACTGACCAAGGTGCCAATTAGTGCCAGCTGCCTTGTGATGTTATGGAAATGTGTCCAGGGAGAACCAAATGTAGACTAAACTGCCATCAGATGATCACTTTGAGCCAACCGACTCCTGCAAAGATGGCATTTTGGGAGATTGTGCTCTTTATGAGACACGCATGTCTCTCCTAATATTTCTGTGTGGGTTTCCTCTTAATACAGCTTTCCTACTTACTTCTGTCAAGGTAAGAAATCTGGTGTCTTCTCCACAGCCAAGCTGTGAAAGTGTCAGCTATTAGGAGAATTTTCTTCAGGCAATAATGATGGCAAATGCCTTGTCTCCCCTTCTCCCTGCTGATGCTTCCACCACTTAAACTAGCCTCTACCAGGTGCGGTTTTGATGCCCAAGAGAATTAGTGAAACCCTTCCCAAGCCGACGAGCCCTGACAAGCTCTGTCTGACATTTCATACTGCTGTTTTCCTGACCCTGTGACAGGGTAAGCAGATACTCAGTGGGTGTTCCTGGGAAACGAGCCTGCCAGGCTGCAGAGGAACTTCTCCAGGGATGTTTGAGCAGGTAGGTCTGTGCCGTTTCCTACACCAGTTGTGTCCTGGCAAAGCAAACTGGAGAAGTAAGACTGCTAATTCCTTTGGAATGAGAAACAGACCCACAGCTTTTACCCCGGGATGAACAAAAGCTTTGCAACATGTACACAAAAGCTTAGGACAAATTTCCAGCTTGCTTTTATTATCTCTTTGCAAATCCTGACATGCACCTGCCTGTGCAGTGATTGTTCCAGGTCGCTGGTGAGCAGGCATTTCTCAGGCAGCGGTCCTTGCCCTGGTTCCCCTGCCACATTTCATCCTTTCGTCAGGCAGTCAGCAATCTGTTCAGAGGACCCAAGCTCAAGGTCAGGCAGTGATGGAAGAGGTGGTAGGTTGCAATCATCTCCAAAGGGAAGAAGGATTGCAGATACAGAGGGCTGTTACTGAAGTCTCATTTTAGCTTGAAGTGTTTATTTCCACAAAAGCAAACAAGCAAACCTGGAATCAAGACATTAAGCCAGCTTGTTTCTTGTGTTTCTTTGTTTCCTGCTTTCTTCTTTGAAGTGTTGTGTTTTGTTTTTTGTTGTTGCTTTTTTCTTTATTTTTTTTTTTCCTTGTAATACCAACTGCTTTTTCATGGGAAGCCTTTGAGTATTTAACGTTAGCTGAAACAGAATTAATTCTGGAAACTTTAAAGCATCTAGGGAGTACATATCACCCTAATTATGACTTATAAAATTTCTTCTTAAAAATTTCTTCTTAAAGTAAAAAAAGACATCACTACAACTTATCATAAACGGTTTCTGGCACAGAAATTGCAACCAGAGTATGGTTTTTATTTTTTTAATGTTTTTGTAAAATCCAGTGACAACAATCTCTAGAAAACAGAGTTTGGTTATGGTAGCCAGAAAGGCACATAGAAACATGTCAGTGAGTTAAATTCTGCGATAATTTAATTCTGGTACCATCCCACTGGCTTCTGTGGAGCTGCTTCATTATGGCAGGATCTCTGATCACCCATGGTTTCTTCCATTCTCAGCAGTAGAAATGTTATGCAAACAGGTCGTGAAAGCTATGAGCTGAAGAGATCCTTCCTGGTGGATTCCTGTCTTTGTGGCTGGAAGTCTCCTTGCATCTTGGCCAATCCAGGGCAAAACCATAACAAGCTCCTGGGGCAGTTTGAGATTCAGCAGCACTGCTGATCTATTCTTCTGTCCAAGACAAAATTGGCTGAAACTGTGCTGCTCCTGATAGACACCTGAAGGAGAGTAGGGTTTGGCAGATACTACCCACAACTAAATATTCTCTCTCTCCTAACGTGCTTGGAGATGCATGCAGTCTAGCTGCCATATTGCCCACTATAGCCAGTGGTTTTTATGTTGACTTGTAGCTTTACCTGCTGTGTTTAAAAACAGCCAGCTATGGTTTCTTTTTGTCTATGACCTAGACCCAGATTTTTCAGAGGAAGAGCAGATTCCAGGCTAGCATCCCCTTGCACATGCCACAGGCTCAGAGTAGACTGTGCAATTTTGCCACGTGAATAGGCTGTGAAAGACCTATAGGGTAGGAAAGAGGGTGATAATTAAAAAGCTTGGTAGGAGTCCATGAGTCTTGTACAGTTAAGGAAGGCAGCTGTAACAAGAGAGAAGAACCAGGAGAGTTAAAACATGGGGCTTTTGTTTTTCTTTTTTTCTAAAAGAAGGTGTAAGGCAGGGATGAGAGAACCATTTGCTCCTGGAAGAGCTCTGAAGAGGAGATGAAGATGTTGATGGTAAGAGCTTGGCAGAAGCTGAAGGAGCAGCCAAGTGAAACTATGTAATGGGTGATCATGAAGGAAAAATCTGGGGACTCTCCAGCTGAGCCTTTGCTAGGCAGCTGATTATGGTGGTCCTTTATTGGGCACCTCCTGCAGCCTGGGAGAAAAGCCTCCACTGTGGGATTGTGTGCTGATAAGGAAGTCATGCTCCTGGTGATTCTTGCTTAGGCTTTGTGTTTGGGAGGAGTTTTGACTTGGCCAGTGGGCTGAGCTTCCTGCTGTGTTAGATCCTGATGGATGGAAAGAAGCTGAAGTAGGTGCTGGGCAGACATAAGCTGTGTCCTTTTCAGGGCTCTGCTGACCTCCAGGTAACCTCCTCTTAGATTTGAGTAAGAAGTCTCTGTCTTATATGATGAGTAACAAACTTCTAGGTCCAAAGTCGTCAACTCAATCAGTGTGATCAAAGTATTCACGGATAAGCAAAACTCGGAGATAATCTCATCCTCTGTAAAATTTGTCTGAAGTTAAGGCAGGTGCTATTTTGAAGGCTTCACAGAAAATGCATCCACAATCAAATAATTTGAAAGGAATCTCTTGGTTTAGGAGGAAAATGCTAATGGAAAGCAGCCAAGGTGAAGGTGAACATCCAGCAGCATCCTCTGTTTCTGAAAGGAAAAAACATTTAAATCTATTGCTGATTTTTGAATATATTATCCAGATTGCTGGTACTATAGGGATGCAATGGTCCTCAGATATACTTGTACAGTCTATCAAGTTTGAAATTACTTTTCTCAATACAAATGTGTCTACGTTTATAGCCTGGCTATAAGCTGCTTCTTAAAAATCTCCATTGCTTTATGGTAAGCTGAAAATTAGATAAGTGAGCATGGCTTTACAGTTTGAGTAAAGGTTCTTCTTGACTTCCCTATGCTGTAATGAACTCCTTTTTTTTTTAAAGTACATGGATCAATTTTGCTGAACTAATGATTTCTGAAATATCTTACTTTTATTTTGTTGCCTTAGAAACTCCATGCTCTGATGTGGAACTCAAAGACGCTTTAATTTCCTGGAGTACCTTAAAGAAGTACTGACAATTTGTACTGTAAAAAATGTGTGTATGACTAAGAGCATCATCAGCACTCTAGGGGTGGTTGAATATTTGCTGCTTTATTATGTCCTGTGAGTAATGAAAATATGTATCTCTTAAGCATGCTACTTTCTGCATAAATAAATCAAATCTGATCATAAAGTTTTGAGATGTCCAAAACCCAGTCAGCAGCATTTATAATTTGCTTTTGCTCTAGAATTCTTTTCCAAAAGCCTTTGGTATCTAAGCTACTTTGCAATTGTTTACACAATGTACAATAAAGAAGCTTGTTTCAGAGTACTCCTGACCACTTCTTTTTCTTGTAATCTTGTGTGGTCGAGTGACAATTATACCTCCTGGTAGAAATAAAAGCATGTCTTTTTTCCCTTAAGATTTTGTTTCCTTTTTGGTTAATTAATGTACCACTCGAATGTGGTTATGTAATCAAACTAGTGTGCACGTCTATTTTTTGTTTGGCTGTGTTGGTGGTGTTTTTGTTTTGTTTTGTTTTGTTTTGTTTTGTTTTTTTGTTCTTTTCAGGTAAGAACTTCATGGGTATGGCTATATCTTGGCTAGTAGCATGACCATGAGTGCTCCTGATTCTAAGGGAGAAAGTGAGAACTTTGCAATGCACCAAACTGCATGTTAGCGTTATGCAGTGTCTTTCTCTGGAGTAGGGTAGCATCCAGAAGACTTTCCCTGGATTAGCAGGCAATGTGAGAATGTGGAGTCGTTTTATCTGCCTGGCACAGCACAATGCTGAGATGCTGGCAGCAGGTCAGGAATGAAGATGACAAAGTCTAGCTGTGATTATTGCCTTGGTTAACAAGGAAGGTTCTTAGCAGGATGTATACTGTTTCCCTGTGCAACGCTACAGGCTGAGGAAATAGTGGCTGGAAAGCTGCCCTTTGGAAAGGAACCTGGGGGTGCTGGTTGATAGCCAGATGAATGGGAGCCAGCAGTGTGCTCAGGTGGCCAAGAAGGCCACCAGTATCCTGGCTTGGATCGGAAACAGTGTGGCCAACAGGACCAGGGAGGTGATTGTCCCCCTGTGCTCATCTCTGGTGAGGCTGCAACTTGAGTGCTTTGGGCCCCTCAGTACAAAGACACTGAGGTGCTCAAGCATGTCCAGAGAAGGGCAATGAAGCTGGTGAAGGGCCTGGACACAGGTCCTGTGAGGAGCGGCTGAGGGAACTGGGGTTGTTTCTTCTAGAAAAAAAGGAGGCTCAGGGGACACCTTATTGCTCCTTACCTACCTTAAAAGAGGTGATAGAGAAGTGGAGATCAGACTCTATTCCCAAACACCAAGGGATAAGATGAGGGGAAATGGCCTCAAATTGTTCCAGGGGAGGTTTAGATTGTATATTAGGAAAAAATTCTTTACTGAAAGGGCTGTGAGTTACTGGAACAGGCTGCCCAGTGGTTAAGTCACCATCCATGGAGGCCTTCAAAAGAGGTGTAGATGCAGAGCTTAGTGATGTGGTTTAATGGTGGGCTTGGCAGTGCTGGGTTAAAGGTTGAACCAGATGATCTTAGAGGTCTTTTTCAACCTAAACAATTCTATGACTTTTTACTGCATCTAGACTCTGCCTAGCTTGATATCAAGGTTTCTTAGAAAGCCTACAGGTGCAGAGATCTGTGTCGGATGGGAAGCAGCACTGTGATAAGTTCTGATCCTTGTTTGTTATGGCAGTTCTGAGATAAGAGGTAAAGCTACAGGTGGGTTATGGGGATTCTTGCAGGCAGCTGTAGGGGGTGGAACATCGTACTCTCTGCAAACGCTTTTTCTGGAAATTATTGCTGGCCTATTTAAGTATCTTAAAAGCACTCATTGGAATAGGTTGAGGAGGGGGCATTTGTCCAGGTAAACTTTAGCTGAAAAGGGGGAAATTGCTTCTCTGACATGTAATTGAATAAAAATTGTCTGAGATCTGGATCTAAGCCTAATGGCTTCTGGTGAAATGGTCAGAGTCTGACTATAGTACAAGAGGATGCAAGAAGCCTGCTTACTTGTTAGCCTTTATCACTCTCCTCTGTCACAGGTTTGTATATATGGCATTTTACTTATTTATGCCCAGGTGATCTATGTGAATGAGGGCTAGCAGCAGCTGCTGAATAATGGATGATATGCTGCAATTCTGCTGGTGGCAATCTCAATGATGCGGAGGGGTGCTGAGGGCTTGCTGCACAAATGGCTGAGCTGATTGCTCAAATGCTTTGCCTGTCAATAGCCAGAAACTTCCAGACACTGAAGTGTTTCAGTAAAAAATGTCTTTCTGCAGAACATACCTTGGCATCTGACCTCATGATCTGCTTGATTTTCTGTTTGCTCCCATGTCTAATGAAGAACCTGACCAGTGACTAGTACAGGAACAGTAATTCAATCTTTTCACCACCTTTTGCAACACTTTCAGAGCACATCTTGTAAGGGTTTTTATGCATAATTTCAAATGCATAAGCTTTACTTAAAAAAAAAAAAAAAAAAGTAAAAATGTATTAAGGTAACCTAACAAGCTGACTGAGCTCTGATCGCAATGGGGGCAGTAGATCACTGAAAAGCTTCTGCCCTTATCATGCCTTAATCATATGTCTTAGTTTCCAGGGCATTTGGAGGCTTTATTTTGAATGTTTCATAGATTACACTGGCTAATATGAGAACAGGGTCATTAGCATAATAAACATTGAGATAGGTATATAGCTAGCTGTAGGAAACCTTCCTATATTTGGCCTCTGGGATCCATTGCGGTGGAAGCCTATAAAAAAAAATAAGCATTGACATCTGGTGCAGGATGCCAGCATACACATGTGAAATGTTACTCCTGCTGTTTTTGCAGCAAAATGAGGCTAGGCAGCCTCAGCTTGGGCAATGTGGCTCTGCAACACGCCCTGCTTGCCCTGGAGGAAGCCAAGCTCTTCCTTGCTGAGCACCTGTCTATTAAAGACAGCTGATACCGAAGGTCTGATCACAGTTCAGTTACTTGTTTACACAGTGATTAATTTTACTCTCCACTAACCAAGGAACTTGCTTCTACGGCACAGCCAATGAAATGGGTATTTGTAACCTCATTTGTAGGAGGGGTGGGAGCTGGGTGAGCTACAACAGCCTGTTTAAAAAGCATCTGACCATCGTCACACCAGCTGTGGTTAGGGACTCACCCTGCTTCCCTCTTTTGCTGGGCAACTCTTGACCTCAGTGGGACCTCATTAGCTTCACCCATCTGATGGCTTGTGGTGCATGTGGGAGGGGTGCTGGCTGGTTCATCCGCCTGCATTTTGCTGCTCTGCAGGCTGGTCTTTATTTATTCCTACTTTGCTAGCACTGAGGCTCAAAGCCCATACAGCACAGGAAGGGCTGGAGAGGAAGCAGAGGAACCAGAGTGTGGTGAGAGCATCAAAGATACAAGGCAGTGAAGCTTGCTGTTAACCAACTCCTTTCCAGCTCTGCTAGGAACTGTCTAATTCAAACCACCGGGGATATCCCACTAATCTTAACATAGCATTGAAGGAGAAACATCTACACTGCCTCAGTTGAAGGGATAAAATAAAGCTCAAGGATGGTGGGTGTTTGAAAGCACAGCAGCACCATTTTGCAGTGGGTCCATCTTTGGGCCGTGCAATTAGCTTGCATCCCAACGAGTTTGTTGCTAATTCCATCCCAGCTTGCTCGACTGCTTTAAGCTGCTGGAGATATCTCTGCTGGCTCCCTCGCTTTCGCATACAAAGGCGTCTCTGTGAGTGTGTGTAACAGTGTCACTATTTTCTTTCATTTTTTTTAATCTTTCACTTCCAAATGAGTTACGAACAGACTGCTTTTTCCTCTGTGCAGCTTTGTACAGATAATACAGTAGGGAAAGCAGCAGGGAGCTGTGGGGGAGAGAATTAACACTCTGTTCCTCCTTTGGGGACTAGTGACCAGATGCTGGAGGGGGGGACTTGGCTCTAGAAGGACTGTGCCCCATGCTCCCTGTAAAACTTTCTCCTGGGCTGGGATGCAGCTCTGCTTTGCTCTAAAACAGCAGAAGAATAGGAACAGCATGGGTTTAGCTGGCCCTACAAAGTATTGATGTATGTGGTGATCATCTCTGTGGGGTTTTGCAAAGCCTCGCTGTAGGGTGAGGCATAAAGGGTGACACCAAGGGGCTGGGGAAAATAGCTGTCCCTCACAGACCTGTGGTGGCACCCTCCTGACCTGGTGCCAGTGGCTGCAGAGAGCCTGCCTGAGGTGATTTTCTTCCTCATCTACAGAAGTGATTGCACAAGGATGTAGGTAAATGGTCACACTTGAAATATTGGTTTCCTCAGGCCTTTCAGAAGCTCTCCTTCTGTTGCAAGGATATACTTTTTCTGCTTATTCTCTATCGCTCCAAACTTTCCTGAGCTTTCAATGGATTTCACAGGCCTCTCCACCCCTCCTTGCTCTGGAAAAATAGATTTCAGTGCCTTGTATTCAAGACAAAGCTAATTAAAAGGTGCGGGGAATAAAGCCTGCCTTCTGGTTGCCCTCTCTTGTGCTAGATTTACCCTTCAACAAGTCTGCCTCCAGTTACCACCCGTCCTTCCCACAGGGCAGGGAGCTGACTGCAGGCACCCAGGGAGGGAAGTCACCTGCCCGCTGCTGCCTGGCTCTCACTGATAGGGCTCCCAGCAAATACCTTTAAGCAAATATTTAGCAAATACGTGGAGCTACTGGTAAGGACAAGGAAGTCTTCTCAGCAGTTTACGTAACATTCAGTCCTCTGTGAGGTGGTGGGGATTTGGGGGTATAAGTGCATCATTCCTCTGGCACAAGGTTAGTTGCTTTCTGAACAGAGCATCCTTCAGTTATTTCCCACCGTGTGTGGCGTCCCTCCACCTTTAAAATAGCCATGCTTGCCTTTAATTAACAACAAAAATTGGGTTTGTTGTGTAACGCACTCTGGGATGTATCTTGCCCACTTAAGTTAACAGTGGTACACGGTGCAGTCTTTGCTTGGGCTGACCCAAAGAGAAGGAAGAGCATTTGGCTTGCTTTACTTCTTTAATCTTTTCTAGAATTGTTCTGTGTTTCTTTAATCTTTTCTTGGTTACTGAAACATTGGCTTTTAGCGGGAACTGGGAAACCCCATTTCTGAGTAAAATCTAGTTTCATTTATAGTTAAATATATTTGGGAGGGTTATATGTTTGTGCTTATTTTTTGGCTTTTATGTTTTTTGATGTCCACACCAATGCTTCCTACAAACTTCTTGTTCCTCCTGGAAGGCCCCAGACCACTTGTCCAGCAAGCGGTTCTTTCCAAAGCCCATCTGCAGGCTTGTGGTGAGGTATTTAGCGGGGACTTTTCTCCACAGGCTCCTTTCAAGGCTGCCCTAGCTGTTCCTCCCCAGCCTCATCTGCTTCTCTGCAGTGTTTGCTTTCTATCTTTAGCATAAATGGTCATTGTTCACTAATAGAAAATAATCTGACCAGAAAACCTGGCTTTAGTCCATCAAGTCAGGTGCTTTTTTTTTTTTTTTTTATATGCTGCTTGGAAGTGAGAGGAGGGGGGACAAACCACTCCCTCCAGCTCCAGTTTTGAAACTGGTTTCTGGACATCTGTGGCTACTCTTACCCTCTGAGTGCTGATAGCTGCTGCTGGAGGAGCAAGACTTCTTATCAGTGCCTCTCAGAGCGGGGAGACGAGGCCAGCCACACAGGCAGCTGCCCAATAGGGCAGGGATAAAAGGCACAAAAAGCTACATGTACAACACTGCAGAAAGTGGATGCTCTTTGCCTGTGAATGTGGGAAACAAAGAGCAGAGATGTAATTTCTGAAGTGAAGGGGAGAAGCTATGGCTTAAGAGAAACTTATTTTTTTTTCCCCTCACCCCCATTGGTAAATAATGAGACCATTCCAAAGCTGTAAACCCAGTTTCAAATTTTATCAACCCTTTAGCTTGAAAGTGCCAAGGAGAAAGTTGGAGCAGATTGGCAGGATTGCTATGGAGCTTGTTCGTTTTCTTTCTGGAGGCAGCCTCAGGAGGCTCACGCTATCATGCTATCATTGTTAGTCACCCCATGTGGTCATGGGGTTTCAGAGGCTCTGTTTATTCTTGGTAAGAAAGGGGAAAGTCCAGTGACAGTAAGTCTGGAAATGCGAGTGCATGTCTTAAAAGTGTTTACTTGCTTTTTTATTCCTGGGTTTAGCTTTACCAATTACATAAAAATTAGGATGGAGGGCTCTGTGTGTTTAATCTATTTACTGTCATTTAATGTAAAAGCACAGACATCAGTGCAAGGTAAGACTTAATTTCAAAAAGGTCTTATTTTCTATTGCCTTGCACCCTCACATAGGTTTCTTTCCCCCACTTTTTAAGAACTTGGGGTTGCAGGTCTGGCTGTTTGCATGGATCTAGGACAGGCTCAGGATATAAAAGAAGCACAGGAGTTTGCAGTTGTTTTAATTGAAATTAATGGTTTCTTTTCCAAGTGGCTTGTTGTCCCCACTCTTTAAAATTGAAGTGTGTGCATTTAATGGCCTTGTTTAACTACCTGAGCTAGGTGGAGTGCAGCCTGAACCATGCTTGGGGAGTGAAAGCAGAGGGGAAGGTAGTAAAATTGTTCTTGAATGTGTCCGAAAGTGCGATACCCGTTCCTGGTCCCCAGGAATTGATGCAAGGAGGGCAGGTGCTAATGCCTGTTGGGGCTGGTCCTCTGCCAAGGGCTATGGGAGCACAGCAAGAGGCCCTCTGGACAGGAGCCAGGCTGCTGACCCTGTAACCCAAGTGCTGCATCCAAGAGGAAGGTGCTGAGAGGTTTAGGCTGCCTCTGAAATTTCAATTACCGTTGTTTCTAGCACATCCCGACTCACAACTGATTTGCTTGGCTATTAATTTCCCAGCAAAGTGACTCTGAACCTCTCCACGTTACGAGGTTTTGGAAGCATTGTGCCCAATGGGTCCAAGCTGAGGCCTTTTTGCAGACTGGACAAGTCTGAGGATCTTGAAAGTCCAGAAGACGTGGTAACCAGGTGTCAGGCTTGCATCACACAGCTACAGGGCTTTTCAATGGTCTTAAGGACTCAATGGTAAAATGTGAATGTTGAGACCTTCCTAATGCTCTAGTTTTAGCAACAATTTGATACAGTATGGGAAACTGCACACTGAGTGTTGCAACTAATAGGTTTTAATTTATTCTGTGGAACTGTCCTTATCAGGTTGGAAGAGGAGAAGCACTGCGCTATGAGCTATTCGCTTGTGGGATGTGAAATCTTA
Source organism: Netta rufina (assembly GCF_964035555.1). NCBI lineage: Eukaryota > Metazoa > Chordata > Aves > Anseriformes > Anatidae > Netta > Netta rufina. The sequence continues at coordinate 81,382,097 of NC_140124.1, read as the reverse complement.
GAGCATGAAGGTGCACACAAAGGGGAGGAAACGTAAAGCTTAGACTTTCATACATGTCATTAAGTGAACAAATTTAATTTGGGAATTAGGGGGGGAAAGGCAATAAATTAACATTAACGTTAACTGAAGTTTTATACGGATGTTAGTGAAAGGTATGGAATCTTATTATGTAAGATTTTCTCCAAAGCCTTCAATAGTTCTTCCATTTAAAAAAAAAAAGGAGGAAAAAAAAAAAAAAGGAAATGCTGACCTAATGCCAGCTTTTATCTATGAATAAGGTCTTCTCAGTAAACTTTCCGACTCGTCAGCAAAGGCTTTGAAATCTTCCCCTGCTTGTAATGGAGCTGAATGAGTTCAGTGGTAAATATGCAACAAGTGTAATGCCTGTTTCCGCACTTTGTTCCCCCGGGAGTCATTCAAACAAAACAAATTCCGTGCACACTAATAAAGTGGGTAGGTAGCTATTGCAGCTTAATAGCCTGGGCTCGACCATTTTCTTTGGCAGGGAGTTAAGGGAATGTTTCCAGCTAGGTTATGATATCTTCATCCCGGACTGTTATCAGGACTTGCGTTTCCTGGTGTCAAGCCACAGGGCTGGAGATGTGCTGCTCTTCCTGCACCGCTCCACAGGCTGCCTGGGAGGTGCAGAGTTAAACACAGCATATATTCTCCTTCCCACAGCCCATTGTTACTGCTGCAGCCTTCTCCACTTGCATTCAAAATGTCCTCCAAACAGGGCATGTACTGGTTGCTTGCCTATTTGCTTTTTCCTTTTTATTTTATTTTATTTCTTTAAACTGCCAGTGGTAATTGCTTGTGGCTAGCTAGACCATTTTTCTGCAACTCTACCTCCTTTATTCATCTGTATTTTAGCAAGAAGCGGGGTGTGAATATTCTGCTTGTGGTGCCTCCTGAATACGGTGCTCTTTGACTGGTGTAACTGTCTGGGGAATGGGCACAAGCACGGAGCAAATCTGCTGAGCTGTGGAGGTTGATGACAACGCATGCTCCTTCAGGCTGTGAGCCTGGTTCTGCTGTGGGAGACTTGTTGAGTGATGGGCAGTCGGGGACAGGGTGACACAGGAAGGTCTGCATACTCTTCCCTGCTGTCTGTAGGTAAAAAGACTAACAGTTATGATCTGCAGGCTACATCCATTGCTTTGTGGTACGTTGAGCCATGAACCTGTTGAGACCCCTCTGCAGAAGAGGACTGCCTCTGTGCAAACTGGTGCTGAGCATGCTGAACCTGGGCATCTGCAAACAGACAGCAGTTTGTGTTTTTGTTTTTTTTTCTGGTCTTTAGAAAATATTTCAGAAAGTAGAACAAAAATCTACATACCGAGGAGCTGGTCGTGCCTGGTTTTCAAAGGTTTTGTATTCACAGCTCAGCGTCTCTGCGATTCGTCTTCCTTTGGGGGGGTTCTCCCTCATCTACCAAGGAAGAAGCCTGCACTGAAGCCTTCTCTTCTCTATGTGGGGTTACTTACAACACCTCCACCTGTTTGCACCCTTCCCCTGACCTTGAAATAGTAACAAACATTGAAATTTGGTGGAGAGGTCGCTAAATTACTAGGAGTTAAAAAGGAGCTAGAAAATATGACAATACATCTTTTCCTCAGGAAGCTATAATGCTGCTGATTCACGCAGTGTTTTGTAACTGCTGCTCTCCCAGCTTGGTTTTGTTTTTTTTTTTTTTTTTTTTTTTTTCTTTCCTTCTAGTTTGGTGTGGATGCATTCTCCTTTTCTAGAAGATTGATTATTGAGAAATCATGCCTGAAAGATTTTTAATTTAACTTCAGCATCCTAAGGAAACCGATGCTCAGACATGCAATATGATTAAGTACAGTCTTGTTTCAATCAGAACCTGTTAATCTTGCCAGCTGAACTCATAATTAGAAAGGAAAAAAGCACTTCTGGTGAGCAGCAGATTAACTAAAAATTTTAGAATAGAATGGTTCAGAATCTGGGGTCAAATTCAATCAATAGCTGAGCTGAATTTATAAGATTTTGAAACACCAACTTTTAGAATGTATTTTGTTGATCAATTGGTTATTTCCAAAGGCTTTCTTATTCATTTAAGCTTCAGGATATTGAGTCACACCACTATAAAAATGGAACTTAGTTATTTTGTTTCTCGTTTTTGTTTGTTTGTTTGTTTGTTTTTTGTTAAGAAATAAACCTTTATATCTGCAATTTGGTTCATTCTAACAACAACAACAAACAAAAAAAAAGAGGTTCACTCTCAAAGACACTTTATTATGTGTCCAATGTTGCCACTAGTAACTTGTTCAATTTTGCACATATAGGTGACTATTTCTTACAATAATTTCTGTAGCTGAACTCTGAAAGTTAATTATTTCACCTCTCAGAACAACAGTATCTCAAATGCTGTAAGCTGAACCACGTGCTTTGGAGGCTGGTTTCATGTGCATGTGCCTTAATTTTTCATGTGGCACAGATCGCTGATTTAAGATGTGTGCAGTTCTCACTGCTGCTGAAAACCCAGCTTTTGCTATTGGTGCTCACGCGTGGATGTAGAGCCTGAATTTTCAGCCTGGTAGCTTAAATGCCTGGATCACACTTTACACTGCTCCATCATGTCTATATATTTGGCTTGTTCTGGCACTCTGCAGGGAACTGCACAGCTACCCTGAGCCTTTCTCCAGAACAGTCATGCTCATAGCTATGATCTTCAGCCTGAAAGTTATCTTGAGAGTTTACTGTTTGGCCTTTTCCACTAAGCTGATGAAGTGATACAGTAAGATCTTGGTGTTCGAGAAGGCTATGTTTCCTACAGTGATGTTGGGGACTGTAAGTCCCACTCTTACTAAATTGTGACGGTTGTGTTAGTGGAGGGGCTGCCTCATCATATGGCTCATAAGTAGCTGCTTCTTGCCCTCCTTCTTTAAACAAGGAGGGTGTCCACAGTCTCCATGAGGAAAATGACACCAGTGGTCTATAATACCTCCTGCGAATTGCTGTATTTGTCAGGACTTGCTACCGTTGTGAAGCCTGCTGTGTGGTGGTCTTCTTTCTGTCCTGCAACACAGACGTCAATGGACTGCCTATTTCGTCCCCATAAAGGAAGCTTGTTTTACAGAGGACATGATGCAAAGAGCCTGCAAGCTTGAGATATCTGGATGTCTTCCAATTTCTATTCCCAGGAGTCTTGTTCTAACAAACGCCATTGAATACGCACACTGTACAAGGGAGTGCAGGGAGAGGCTCAGCAGGAGATGGGATCATACAAAACATCGTCAGCCTTGGAGCAGCACCAATATATAGCCTGCCTTAGATCTTTTAAGTCAATCTGGAGTGATTCCTTGTTTGAGGTAAATCTCTTTACCTGGCAAAAACAAACTGATTTATATGTATGATCAGACACTCTTGAATTTAGAGGGTTATTTTCCACTCCTCCTGTGGTCAAGCACGTGGATTTCAGGATGCACCCAGGTAGGAATATTCAACTTACATGAGAGCCAGTTGATATATTAGGAGTTCCCCAACAGTCTTTATGGATAGTCTTCATCTGTCAGTCTAGCACCAAGAAAAATGAGTAAAACTTACTTTCTCCTTCCTCCATCTGAGTTCACAGCAGCCAATAGTCCCCAAATTGCTCAAGACTGTCATTGCTTCCCTTATTTATTGTTTTTTGTTAGGTTTATACACGCAGATCCACTTTGGGAAATGACTATACCAGAGCCAAGTAGCGAAGTTTCCTGAAGGTAGTTCTGTGGTGGGAGAAGGAACTAGAAAAAAAATTTAAAAAAAATCCCTCTGCTTTCACTAGCCTAGATGAGCTATTGACAAGAGCAACAGAGCCATTGGCCTCCAGCTAGCTCTGTTCTGCTTCTTTGAATATCCTCAAACCTCTGCATGTGGAGCCAGGCTGCTGGGAATATGGTAAGAAAAGCCAATGCACACCCTAGGAGAGGTTAAAGAACCACCTTGAAAAGTAGACAAATTGGAAAATTAAACCATAGCAATATCAACGAGCAAAGGAAGAAGGGAACAAATGTATTAGTCATCTTTTAATTGCTCTTGGAACCCAATATGCTTAACATCCAGAAATAGAAAGCCCATCATTCTAGTCCTGTACATTAGCAATTTAAAAAGAAATAAAGGAAAGCAAGATCTCCCGAGGATGGAGTCATGTATATTTTCATATGTTCGAACAGGTAATTTTACTGTTTGCAACCTCTCAGCTTAATTCCTGATACATTATTATTATACTTGAGACTCGTAGACAAATTCCATTTTGGACAAGAAGAAACTTTTGCCTGGGTTTCAAGGAAGGTTATTTCATATTGCATGACCAGAGTGTGCCAACATATTATTAATTTAGGAAAAATTTTGACTGAATAACCTTAAGAGCCGAGCAAGAACTCTCAGACTTGAATGTTTACTTGCTTGGCAATCTCACTTGAAACCTGTGCCTCAGAGGTAAGGACACATACAGACTCATTCAATCTAGTATGGCTGGATTTTTTCTGTCAATGAAATCTGTAATTTTTCCTAAGCTACTTATCAGCCCAAATCCCTATCTCCCTGTTACATAGTAAGTGTAATAGAAATCGCAGAAATGGGACTGTTTGGTTTGCACTTAATAGGCCGTGTCATCTTCCCTACAGAGCTCCAGGGACCATCTCTTGTCCTCATTTCTCTTGCATATCAGCTGTGCCAAAAGTTGTCATCCCTTGTCTTCTGTCAAAGAATGGTTCCCCACCACCACCCCTGCCCCTTTCCTGCTTCATGCACTGGTGCTGCTTCAGCTCCTGGGAGTACTGGGCACAATTTCTGGGCACCTGTTTGGATGTGCTCACATCTTGCACACAGCTCTGGACCTGATCCAATTGGATCTGAGATTCCATCTGGAGGCATCGGGTCCTTTCTGCACGACTTGCTGGGGCTGTGAAGATGGCAGCCTCATCAAGCCTCTTGAAATCAGCTTGTGTACGTATTAATGGCAGGTTGATGCTGTGGGATCCTGGGTGACCTATAATTTTGTGCAGCATTGCTGACATAGCTGAGCCTGCAGCTGCAATCAAGAAGATTTACATTCTTTACGGTGTTTCCCATGAGGTGTTGCTTGCAGCGATGTTCTTGATGATGGAGAAAATAACGTATAGAAAAAAAAAAAACAAAACCTCTAGTATTTGTAATTACATGGCAAAGATTAAATGGTGCTGTGTTGAAGAGCGGTGGTTGTGTGAAAATGACCAATGATGTTTTAAACTGAAATGGTATTTTTAAGTATTTCCACTGAAATGAATGGATAGTGCTTTATTTAATTACTTTGCTATGAATCAAGAATGTGTGAAAGCATGCATTACCCTGTGTTTTAGAAGTATGTCCTAGCAGTGCATTCTGTGCAGAAGTATGTCCTAGAAGATTTATTACCAAGCCTTTTCATTTCCAGATCACAAGTGTAGTCTATAAAAGCAGTGAAATGCTGACTGTTTTTAACCAAAATAAAGATTAAACAAAATATAGAGAGCAAGCAAACCTGAGGCAAAAATCTAAAATCAGAACACTGGAACCAGCAGTCCAAAATCAGATTTGCGATCTCAGTCTTGAATTTGGGTCATAATCCTAGGACCAGGGTGACCCTCCTGTTTGGCCTCGGGGGCAGGGATCCTGACACACGCAAACCACCTAGCAATTGTCCAGGCACTGCATGGGACAAGTGGCAGAGGGGGCTTTCAGAGACAGGGAGCAAGGTGGGCATGTGGTGGCTGTGTAGAGCTGTTCCTAGTCATGGAGAGCAACCTGAGGAGAAACCATGAATGTTCTTGATTTTCCACTGTCATAAGTAGTCAGTGAAACCACCCATAGGAAGGAGAAATTCAGACTTTAGTTTATCCTTGTAAAGGGGCTGTTGACTACAGAAGATAGCATGGTTTTGTCTTCAGAAGCTAATCACTGCTTGGAGAAAGCTTGGGTGGGCAGTGCTTGTTGCTATACCAGTTCCACAAAGAAGGAGAATTTCACTCTGCAGCCTTCCCAGTCTCTGTGCTCTTCACAGAGGTAAATTCGCCTGGACTGGTCTCTCACATGAACCCAACAGGGAGCAGTGGCATCTACAGCATCTGAACTGACTTCCAGCCTTCCGTTCTTGATGAGCTCTGGAGGTAACGGTGGGGACAGCAGACGTATTGGCGTCAAGGGGAAGGAATTCAAAGAGAGAGTCTTTGGAAAGAGGTCTTCAGACAGTTGTTTTTCATGCCTGTTCATGATAATATAATCCCATATTGCTGAGAGCTAATACTTAAAGCAAGGGTCACTGAAGGCGAATGGGCAGGGAAAAGCAGTTTTTGAGGAACACCTGGGGAACAGGATCCCCGCTATCAATTTTATACAATGGGACCAAAGAAAATTGTTTTTCCTCATTTGTTTCCTGGCGTTATGTCCTCGGGCCATGGACTCTTCCCTCATTACGTCAGGGTAACTGATCTGGAGTTTAGCTGTGAGCAAGAGAAGCCGCTGAAGAAAATGTTTCCATTGGAAACACAGGATATCCACGGCATGCTGAGCTCCACTTCTGGAGCGGAGAGACGTGGCACTGGCAGTGCTGTTGGGCTGCAGCTACGGGGGAAGTTTTAACCTTGCCTTGACAAGGAGATGACTGGGTGTATTGTGCCATGTGGGAGGGGAGAAGTGGTCATGGGGCATGAAAGGCTGAATTTTAACATCACTCCCAGCAATGCTTTAGACCCACATGTGCTTCATGGTACATGACTGAGGGAAATCTGTTGTTGTAGGGCCATCTCGGTGCTGATCTGTGCCTGCCAGAGGGCCACAGCAGCAAATGACAAGACCTCAGGACAAGCTAGTGTGGGAGAAAACTGACGTTATTCCCAGTGGAGCGTCATGCTGAGAACTCTCCGGCTTTCTGCTGAGGGAAGAAAAAAAAAAAGGAAATGGGTTTCTTTTCTGGAACAACAATGGACTGAATTCAGTACTGGAGTACATTCACAAAACTCCCAGTACCTTTATAACTGGGCAGTTTTCTGTCTTGAGAATAACTAAAGAGAGAATAGGCTCTTTGTTTAGGTTCATTTTGCCTTGTCTGTGGAACATGGAGACTGGCAGGGAGGGCAGGTAGTGCTACATGCTCTGGTATTTTGGCCAATCCAGTACTAAATGGTCCTGCTGACGGGACTCCTATTAGCTGTTCAGGGTGACTATTTTGCACTTCATTCCCTTGTGAATTGTTTCAGTACTGAGCTTAAATTTTTCTTTGCAGTGTGTGTGGTGTGTTTTGTTTTGATCTTCCTGCAGTATCTGCAAGATACCCAACAGGTACCAATAAGCAAGACCAGCAGCAGAAGTGGAAAGTTAGCACCTTTTTCTTTTCTTTTCTTTTCTTTTTTTTTTTTCTTTTTTTTTTTTTTAAGATGAATTTCTCAGCATTCAACAGTCAAAATTTATTTTTGTTGTTGTTGTAAACACCTCTAGATGTGAAATGTGGGAGAACACATTTTATGAACAGCAGTGAGATATTTTGAGATGCATATGAGAATTTTCCAATATATGTTGTTAAAAGATGTGTTTTTTATCTTGCTTTCCCTTTACGGCTTGTACACTCAGGCTCTTTACTATTAACGTAATCAGTCTGTACTGATAAAAATTGAATGTTCATCTGCTCTTCTAATTGAGGGAATTTGGAATATAAACTATTCTCCGTGTGTGCAGAATTAGGAAGGTTCTTGCTGAGATAAGTGTGAAGGGGTTAAGTGCTTGGCATGACTCTGGGGCAAACAAATTGCTAGTGCAAACATTTCAAACTGTATCATAGAATGTAAATACCTATGAAGACCAAGTATAGACTCTGCACACAAGCTCTAGGGGTTTTGTTGGCTTTGTTTTCCAGGCCAAACTCAGCTTCATTTGAGCATGATGAATTACGTAAATGATTTCTCTTTCTATACAATTACACTTGAAAAAAATAATTATCCTCTCTCATCCCTAACACATGTACACTCTGGCCTGATAGCTGCTTTTAATAACCTGAGCATACCCCCTCCCACAACCAAACGTGGCTCTCCAGGCAGAAGTAGAGTCCTTGCAGCGAGCCCCATCCCCAGCAGGATGAAGCAATCAACATCCACCGAGCAGAGCCTCGCGGAGGGGAACTTGTTGCTATTTCATTCTGCAGCTGAAGAAACATACAGTAGTGGCAGGGAGCCTTGGGGCAGCTGAGTTAAGGATCGGTTTTGCAAGCTGTTCCTTACTATCCGGCATTCATAAAATTCACCTTGAGTAATGATTATTTTTCTGCTGAACTCTTAAACTCCTGCCAGAGGAGCATCGTGCTGGCTGAACGTCTCCAGGCTGTCTCTCAAGCAGCACCAGATGGTACCAGCCATGCTGGATCCAAGGAGTAGCACCTTTATCCCCCATCAGTTAAGATCTTCTCTCCTTTCTGAGGAGCTCTGCTAATGCCAGCTGTAAATGCTTGCCTCCAGAGAGAGCCTCCCACCATCCTCTGCCCTGTTTTGAGAAATGAGGCAGGATTAAAAAAGCATAATTGCCTCTGGGCTGTTGTTTTGTGGCCAGTCATGTGGTGGAATACTTTGGACAGAAATTTTAATTTAATGCAGAGTTGCTAATCAACATCAAACACATGAACGTCAGGGGCTGATAAATGTAATTGGGTGTTTGTTTAAAAGTATTGCAGGAAGTATGTGCTTGAAGCATCAAAGACTGGATTGTAGAACTTCAAACAATACTCCGGTTACATTTTTGGGAAGGGCTGTCACCACATTCATGCTGTTTGGCTGCTCTGGTGATACCTATTGCATCAGTTTCTTTACTTGTGCAGTGTTTACTGAAGTATGTATCTGTGTAAACAGACTTAAGAAGAATTATGCTAAAAGAGCACTGTAATGGTGGGTGACAAAGGCATGGTTAGGTGACACAAGCGTCAAGGATGCCTGCTGAGTCTTAATTTGCTTCTCCTTTCGTCTCAGCCCCATACACTGTGGACACAATTCTTTATGTGACCACACACTGCATTTCTGGCAAGACCGTGAATGCACGAAGCAGATCTGCTCTGGTGGGAAGGTGGAACTGTGGAAAGAGGCTGATACCTTCAAAGGAGAGGGACATTACCTGCTCTCTCTGCCCATAAGTGGGTAGGACAAAAGGTTGAAGCTATGTGAAGGAGACAGAGGTTAGACTATGTGAAGATATGGAGAGATGGAGGAATCACCGGTCCTCAGAGTGTGAGACTGTCATATAGGACAAGGAAGGGCCAGCTATTTCTGCATCAGAGGGAGTGGACTAGGTGCCTTCCAGCTCCCTTCCATTCTTTCCCATTTACCCTGGATCTGTTTTCTACCTCTTATTCACTAACAGCAGAAGCTACAAGGCACACGGTGAGTGAGGCAGGCATCAGTAGAATGGAAAAAGGAGTCTTTCTCTGAGAGAAAGGGGATCCCTTCCCAGCCTAGGCCATGGAGCTCCTATGAGGTGCTGCAGATGGTCCTGCAGCCATCAGCTGCTCCCGTTTGAAGGTCTAGGTGTGCCTTCCTGCAGTCTCATTTGAAACACTCGACCCTCAAAATTTAAACAGAAATCAGCAGGATGTGCTCTGAATGCCTAATTTTGACCTCTCTGGAAAGCTACATCTTCCTGTGCGTCAGCTGACTTTCTGTAAAATGAGGGCAATACAGCATTTCTGGGGGGGATTGCATGAGTTTATTAATTCTCTCAAAGTGCTCAGATGCTGTAGTGGCACATGGTATGTACGAGGCCACGAGGAAAAGATAATTCTGTCCTAGCCACAGGGGCTGGACACTGCGTGAAGGCTGAGGACCACGTGCTGAGCTTTGACAAGAACAAAACAAAATATTGAATGGCTGCTGATTAGGTGAACCAAATTCTGTTTGTGGTCTTATTGGCCTTGTTTTTATTTTTTATTATTATTTTTTTTCACATGGAATTGATTTTTTCCCCTGGACTGTTAGAGGGGAAGAAAGCAGCTAGGTGCAGAAAGACAGGCAGCTGTGCACCTGGCTCACTGCAGCTGCAAGGGGATTCCCACAAGAGGCCTTCCCACTGCTGCTTGGCAGGGTTTTTCTGCAGGGCTGGTGCACGTGCAGCGTAGTTTGGCCAAGGACGGTGCATTTTCATTAAGTGCCAAACATGCATCTTTTGGCAGAAGGGCCTTTCCGCTAATGAATGGGACATTCCTATTTTACAGAGGAGGGTGCTGGGACTGCTTTAAAAATAAAGGTGTTGGATCATTTTACACAGAACATTAAACAAGCAGCTTCTGTCACCCTCACCCTGCAGAAAGGGCCCAACAATTGTGCTTTTGTGTGCAAGGTGTCGGGCAGCTTATGTATGGCAGCTCTGTCTGCAGTCCTCTGTAGTTGTGTTGTTACTGGCAGCAGTGTCCTGAAACTGTAGGAAGATATAAAATAAGTTATTGTAATGACTTGATAGAGCTGGGGGAAAAAACGTCAAGCGTTAGGACCTGAAGATAAACCCACATGCCTGAGATCTCATTTATTTGGATATTTGTTATGCCACTAAGAGCTAACACATCTCTGTTCAAACCTCTCTAGCCTTCAGCATGTTAAGCAGAGACTATGTTGGACAAGGTGACGTTGTGGCCCTGTGGGCTAGGAGTGAGCTTGAAAGAGCGTACAGGAAATTTGTTTCGGGGAGTGTTGGGTTTGGAGGCAGGGGTCTACTCTAATATGATAGAGAGACCTGAAGGTGCCTCATCTTCCCCTACAGAAGCTGCGTGGGCCAACCCAGGAGCTCCAGGTAGAGCTGAAGGAAAGCCTCCCACGTCTAGAGCTTTAGGCATTCTTCCCCAGGTCCCAGGCATGGAGGGATGCAGAGCTGAGTTGTATCAACCTCCCTCCCTCCCTCCCTCCCTCCCCAGTGCCTCATGCACCCCTCAGTGCTTTCCCTGCCTAGAGTCATGTCCCACAGCTAGCTCCTGCTAGGGACTAGTGACTTCAGTCACTTCAGACCCCTTCAGTCTAGTGACTGAAATTCAGGAAATAAGGTGGGTATCTTAACAGGGCTCCTGTGAGACGTATGTCCTGCAGGGGAGAGCCTGGCATTCTTTGTTCTTTGTTCCAACATCTCGCTGTCTCCAAAAATTACTATGTTTTTATTTTGCAAGATGTACTCTGGGATAATGTAAAATGCCATGTATTGCAACACCATTTGAGAAATGCTGTGGTTTCCAAAATGAAAAGAACTGTGCAATGGACAGAGAACAATATATGGGTATCCATGTGGACACAGATAATGCAGGGTATATATGCAGTGAGGGTATACACAGGGCCTTCTGTCTGGTTGTAGCTAGTCTTTGTTCTACCTCTTTAATTAAAAAAAAAAAAAAAAAAAAAAAAAAGATGCAAACTCCAGTAAACCATTTAACCATTTCTCATTCCTTCTTGCTGTCCCTCTTCAGCAAATGATGCAATACCTGAGGCCATTGACACATTGAACTGATCTCACAGCTGACTAACGAGGAAGAGTCAGAGAAGCTAAAGGTGAACCTGAAGCAAATAATTGCTATAATGGGCTTGATGCCTTTGTGTGACTTCTTATGATCAAATAGTATTACATCAGCAGAAAAGAAGACCAGAAGAGATTATATTCCTCTGGGAGTCCCTAATTTTAGATTACAAAGTGAGTTAGTCAGATGTGAGATGCTTAAAATGAATAGGATCTTCTTTCTGTACACACTTGGGAATTCCTGGCTTCAATAACAAAAACCACTAATAGAGCAGTGGCAAAGAGAAAGCTGAAATTCTCATTCCAGTCGATTTCTGCCCTCACTTACCCCGGTGCAGACACATTCCTTCCTGGTGGCCTGGCTCATCTGCAGCCAAGGACACCGGCTCGCTCCTGGCCAACCTTTACCGATGCTGCTAATGCTTGCACTGCAGAGCACCCTGCCCAGTTGCAGATGGAAAAATCCATATTTTATTTTTTTTTTAACAGAACACATTGCATCTAGTGGTTGAGGTACTGTAATTATAGCAATTTATCACTGTCCTTAGTGTTGCTGCTTTGTCAAATAAACAGTGGTCTTACAATCTTTCAAAACATGGTGGCCTTAATCAGCTTTTCCCTGATTACAGTTATCACCCTTGGCATATGTTTGGTTAAGGGTACCTCTTTCATGGTGAAGCTTGAAATAATGTTTGGAATATACTGCAATTAATTTCAAGGTGTCTCATTAAATCTATTGGAAATCTTATTTTAGCTCAGCCGATGTTATTAGTGCTACTTTTGAGAGAACACGGGTTTCTCTGACATTCTACTCCAAGGCTTATTGATTAACAATGACCAAAATGGGCCTGACTTGTCTATCTGGGGCTTCAAGTAAAAAGCTGCTGGTGCAGCATCAGCAGCTAATTGACAGGATAATTTTCCCCCATCAGAGATCATAAAGATTAAAAAAAAGATCAGGGCCTAATTGTTTCCTAATGGAGACAGCTGATACACAAAGAGTGGCTGCATTAACCGAGGAGCTCGGCGTGCTATTTGCAGAGATTTGGGTGAAACCAAGCTGAGCGTGCCCACGTGAGGAGTGGCCCATGCAGAGCAGCTCTGCAGTGTGCTACCAGGCCTCTTGCAGAAGGCATCCAGGAGCTGATTATTGCTCCTTTGTGAAGAAAACCACAATGCTCTAAGGAGACCGGGGCGAAGCTAACGCCTGTGGCTGCTGTATCCCAATGCTGTCGGTGAACAAGAATTGAATCCTAAAGCACTAGCTTGTATTCAGAAGCTGAATCCCATAAATCAAATTAATGTCCACAGAAGAACAGGGGAGGAAATGGCCAAGGTCTTGATTTTTTTTTTTCTAGGATATTGTCACTCAAATATTAATAGAAACAAAGGCTTTTTAGGCTAGCTACCTTAATAAATGGTCTGGTCTCTGAAGCAAGCCTGTAAGAGTCCTACTAGTGTGTATGTGAACTGCAAGGGCTCTTTTTAGGTACCTCAAGGGAGGCTGTAGCGAGGTGGGGGTTGGCCTGTTCTCCCATGTGCCTGGTGACAGGACGAGGGGGAATGGGCTTAAGTTGAGCCAGGGGAGTTTTAGGTTAGATGTTAGGAAGAACTTCTTCACTGAAAGGGTTGTTAGACATTGGAACAGGCTGCCCAGGGAAGTGGTGGAGTCACCATCCCTGGAAGTCTTCAAAAGACGTTTAGATGTAGAGCTTAGGGATATGGTTTAGTGGAGGGCTGTTAGCGTTAGGTTGGAGGTTGGACTCGATGACCTTGAGGTCTCTTCCAACCTAGAAATTCTGTGTGATTCTGTGATCCTTACAGAGACTCTCACCTGAGATGGATAGTACACCTGTAAGCTCCAGCACCCTCTCCCCAAGAGCACTTGTGCCAAAGGATGCATGAGAGCACTGTTCCGTAATCCATCCCCAGTCCCACCCAATCCCCGGTGACTGCAGGCTGGCCTGAGGCATACAGCTTAATCTCTTAAATATGCCTAATTACTTGTGCCTTGACTCTCAGTAGCCTCATAAATTGTCCCATCTCTGAATTCTGCTGTGCTTGCCAGCACCCCAGGGCAGAGAGCTCCTTGCCCTTTGTGTTCACCCTCTCTCATAGTTTGTGGGGCATTATCTTCAAGAGCCATCAGTGGTCCCCTTGCTGCTGCTAGTTAAGGAGAACAGAATTTCTACACTTTGATTCATTCATCATTTATTTTTTTTTTCATCTCTTATTTCTAGCTTGTCCTTATAGCAAGAAAGTTGTAGGTTTTAATCACTTTAACCTGAGCCTCTCTAAGCCTTTCCTCTGTTACTGCCTTCTCAAAAACTTTTGGTTATTCAACAGCCGTTTTTTAGATAAGCCGTACTGAGCACGCTGTTCCGAGAGGCCAGCCCATTCATTCATCTTACAGTATTATGACATGTTTTTTGCATTTATCTTCATCTTGTTCCATATAAATCCTTTTTGTTTCCTTTCGACTGCAGTCGGAGATTGAGCATTAATCTCCACCAAGCTGCCTAGGTTTGAAAAATGTGGTCCTCTCCCTTATTTTATCTGTAAGCTTAGGAGTAAAGAAAATCCCGAGGGAGGGGAAGAATGCAGATTTCACTTCTGCCCTGCCCACCCAGCTGCATGTTCTGCTGCCCCCATGCCCTGTGAAATCCATCAGTTGCTAAAAGCCTGGAGAAGTTGCTCTGTGCTCTCACTGGTGGTTTGGTAGGCTCGCTGACAGCACCGTGCTGGAGCTGACACCCTTGTGCAATTGCTCTGTGATTTTTGCTCTTGCAGCAGAAAGTTCAGAGCTTTTCTCCGTGCTAAGTTTTAAGGGACTCAGCTTAGAGATGTGTGGTCTAGATCTAACTGGGCTGCGTGCTTGGGGTAATTGGGAGAAGAAGCAGATCTTTAGAAGAGTTATTGTTTTTTGTATGAGAAAAAAATCTGCTTTGACGTAAAGGGAGTTCCCAAAATGTTAAGCTCATTTTCTCCTCTTATGGCGTTTCTTCACAGCCTTTAGTTTCTGTAACTTGGCAATACTGCAGTAAATTAGGAAGTCAAGGAGCTCAGGTTAAATTGCGGGGAAACGTAGGATATAAATTGCAAATCTGTGGAAATGTTTAACATCAGGGTATTATTAACCTTTAGTCCCATTAAGGTCTAGTGGATAATTGTAGTTCCAGGCTTTTGCATGTAGATTGACACTTTTGGATAATGGGACTTATGACTATGACTTTGTCTGTGCCAGTGTAAATACTTACAGCTTATCAATACTTAGAGTTTATTGCAGCAACCTGGAATAGGTTGCCCTGAGAGGTTGTGGAGTCTTCCTCCTTGGAGATCTTCAAAAGCTGCCTGGATGTGGCCCTGTTGGAGCAGGGGGTTGGAGCAGGTGACCTCCAGAGGTCCCTTCCCACCTCAACTCTTCTATGATTCTGTGATCATCCAAGGCCTGGATGCTGCATTACAGTGTCAGCGAGTTTAACATTGATTAACCACAGGATGGAACAGGAACGTGAAAGCAATACCGATTCTCAGCAGCTTCTCAGTTTACTGTGCCCTACTTGCAGACTAAAGCCTGCCAGAGAAAAGAGGCAGGCTGCTGCCCTATTCAGGATCCAGTGCAGGTGAGAAATTACATGCACGACTGGCTCAGCAGCCTGCCTGAGATCTGCACAGTGGGACTCAGCTCACAAGAGCCATGCCTGACATGGGATTTAATAAGGCAGGCAAGAAGAAGGGGTAGTGGAGCCCTCACCTAAACCAGATTAGGATGCTGAGCTCATACTGGTCTACAGACCAGCACAAAGCAGAGCGGTGGCCAGAGCCAGCAGAAACTCTTGTTTCGTTGCTGGTTGCCAGGTAGCGTAAGCCTTGTGAAGGGTTTATTATCCAAATAACAAAAGAGTAGGGTAAGTTTTCACTGACATAGAAAGATTACATTGCTGAGGTTCATCTCTGCACAGCCATTTTTTTTCCTGTCGTAGCCTTTTTTTCAGTCTTCTCCCAACTACAGATGAAGAATGTTAGAAGTGGGAAAGAAAAAACAAAGCTCAGCCCGTAAAAGGAGCAGTAATTTGATTTCAGAGTGGTTTTAAGGGACTTCAAAACTTTTACAGCACAGGGAGCTCCTCTCAGCAGTGGAGCAGCTTCTTGTCTGTGGGGAAATAATGCACCCCAGAGTTATCCCTGTCAATCCCTGTCACAAAGTAAGGGCTAGTATGGGGTCCAATTCTCCTTCAGCCTTGTCCACCTGAACTGTCAGCTTTTCACACAGCTCCCTTGCTTTATTCTGACTGGAGATACTGAGCACAGCCAGAGCCCTACAGCTGGGCAAAGCCTGCTTCAGGGCATGGCGGCAAGCTGGTGAGATGGGATCTCATGCTCGTAGGTGGCCGCAGGGCAGGACACTGTCATCACGGCCTCGGGGATGGTGCCAAGGGTTGGGACAGAGAAAGCAGCATCAGTTCTACCCCTGGAATGCAAGCAAGGAGGGCATAGCAGGAGAAAATACCAGCAAGATAAGTAGTTTCGATGCAAATCAGTAATCAAAAAACAAACAAAACCTGCATTCCTCCACTGGTTGCTTTTATTTTTACTCTCCTCTTCTCTGGTACGCGGGAGTTTCCCGTGAAGGATGGATTTCATTGCTGTTAAACTGGTTTCTACACCTTTACTGCTGTTGAACTGTTTGCTGGTTTGCCAAGAGAGAGAGAGCACCTCATTTGCAAAAAATAATTGCCACCTGCTGCAGCCCAGCCTGGCCAGAGGCTCTGGTATTGAGCTTCCTGCTCCAGCAGGCTTTCACGCTGCCCCTTGGCTGCTCCTCCTGCCCCTGAGGAGTAATTCACAGGCTCTGAAAGGCCAAACGGCTCCACGTATAAACTCATGCTCCTGCACGGATCCTGCTTGCTTTTGCATTGGCCAAAGGGCTCCAGTGTGCAAAGCCCTCCAGCTAGCAGCCCTGTGGTGGCTGTGAGGCTCTGGGGGCAATTCTGCTTCTTGCTGCTGTCTGATGGCATCCAGCAGTGTGTGAGCACACTGGCCTGAGGGCTTTTATTCAGCAGCGTGAGTTATTCCTCAGAGGAAAAAGTGTTTTCAAAGGGTGAGAGAAGGAACTCGGAATTGCTGTGCTTTTTTTTAAAGCCTGTGAGTACTTCCTATGCAGGCTGGTTTTCTCATTGTGTTTTCTTCCTTTCCTTTGGGACAAACACTACCTCTCTTTATCAGAAGGAAGGATGTAGTTGCTTACAGACCTGGGGGAGAGGGAGGCTGCCTCCGCTGTCTTTGTTGTATTCGTTTGTCATTTTCGTAGCCTGGTTTCTTAAGATAAGCAAAGCTTACACAGACAAGTCATCTGTTTGTCTCCCTACACAATTATTCTTGGATTTATTGGCAAATTTCATTCTAATTTTATAGAGGCGCTTGAGATATCAATGATGTGAGATTTCTGTAAGTTTTAAGGAAATTATGATAGATAAGCAAGAAAGATTGCATTAGCATCCTTACTGTGGGACCAGCTGAAAAACTGGTCCCTTTGCATCACAGAATCCACATGGAAAAAAATAGATGCCTGTAATTCCGCCATCTGTGGGGCTACTTACTTTAGTTAAAAAAAAAAAAAAAAAAAAAAAGTCTTATGTGCCAAGGGACATACAAAGTAAATAGTTTACTGTCAAGATGTGTCTAATGCTAAATTACATATACAAATGGGTGCATGGAGGGTATGCTTTGGAGGAAGGGTAACAGTGCAGCTGCTTCAATGGACAAGAGTTCTCTTATTTGAAAGTGAGCTGCTCAGGTGAGGGTGGTGCCACTGCAGCATCTATGCTATTCCCAGCCTCCTCATGTTGTAAATGTTCATCAAGATCAACAGCATGAAGGGCAAGAGCACTAGTCGCAGAAAGGACAGCGGGTCAAAATCACTTTTGTCATCTCCTATAAATCTCATAGTTGTACCTTCAGGACTGAAACCGAAAACTGCCCAGTGTGCAGCTTCTATGTGCAACAGCACAAGCCTTAAATTGCTGGCACTGCATTACCCTGCGCTTGAAAACCCACTGTCCATATTTTTAACTACACTTAGGTTGCATACTGTCAATGGAAGTTAGAAACTCCATCTCTTTGGATTCAGTGATATTGATGATCCTTTAAATATCAGAGAGGTATTTGCTCTGGGGTGTAGCAGCTCCCAGAATTTGACATATGGGCCAGGAAGCTCCTCTGCGTTCATTTATCGTGGACTTATAGTCAGATGTTACAGATTGTTTCTATGGCAGAACAAGCTATTGCATGCTCCATTTTGTGACAGTTTAGGCTAGATAGCTAGAGTTAAAAAAAAAAAAAAAAAAAAAAAAGTTCAGAAATTTTATCTTTTAAAAAACTGTTCTTAATATACCAGATGCCTGTGAGTAATATTTATGATGAGACTCCTGCCAGCTGAGAGCAAGCGGCCTGCCGAGAAATGACAGAAGCAGGGGAACATCTGCCACGGTGCATGCAAATGGCAGGTCTCAAGTGCATGTGGCCGTGATGGGGGAAAAATTAACAGCAACCTTGGAGGATGCACCTGGCTTAGGTGAAATATCACACTGTTGAAATTAATAAAAGAACAGGAGTAGGTGCCCTGTGGTCTAAGAGAGCTTTTTTGGCAGAGTAATGCACCTGCCCTGCACCGTTTTTCTGTGAATAATAAGGTTATTAAACCCACTGGTGGCAGGATGTGTTTTAGATCTAAAATTGAAGGCTGCTTAGGTAGCTTAATGGGTAGGGCCCTTTGCTACCTTACAGAAGGGCTGGTATTTCCATTTCCACCCTAAGTCCCTGATCCCACCTTACAATGTCAGTTCCCTACCACATAGCTCACTCCAAATCATCTATTCAACATGAGCAAGGGGAGTGGCGCTTGGCCTGATGGAAAACACTGCAGAGGCAGCACAGTCTCTAACAGAGGAGGAAGCAAACTGTGTTGTTCCTGAGTGATCACTATATTCTATCTTGAAAAATAAACATCGTCCAGCCTTTCTTTGCCCACCTCTACCAAACATTTTCCTTCTAGAAGTGGGAGGGCCAGAGGAGAGGGATGTGTTTTAGATCTCTAGCAGGGAACGTGAAAACTCACAGAATAAATGGCATTATCAAACTAATCAAAATTTTAATAGTAACGCTTTGGGACCCTAGTTCATTTTTAGCTGTGTCATTTCTGCATCCCACTAGTGATCGGACTAGACGACCTTTCAGACTTGGGCTGTTTGGGTCAAGTAATTGGGCTTTATTAGCTGCCTCTGAGACACTCATTACTGGGTTTATAAAAATGGGCAGTACAGCACAGTACATGTATACCCAGGGTGTTTTACTGGAGTTTCATATGTCTACATACTTTGCAACCACTGTACCTATTACAGAGTCTCCACGAGTGGTTTGTGAGCACTAATGGGGCCTGGAAGAATGTTTTGCTCAACTACAACTCTCGACTTTGGCTGCTCTTGACTTTCAGAGGGAAACTTAAGGAAAACAAATGGCTGAGGAGAGACTTGTCTGCTGTCCCCTGGTACTACCAGTCCCAAAGCCTTCAGTCCCAAAGGATTCTTGTCATACATAGCACCACCGTGGTGTTGGACCTTTGCAAGTCATTGCTTGCCAGGCCGCTTCCTGTTACTCCCTCCATAATTCAGGCCTGGGGGGTGTATGACAAGAAATGGTGGGACAGACAGTCTTTGAATGCAGATTTATTACTTTTGCATGAACTCATGCAGCCCAGGTAACATGGTCATAGTAACTAGAGTGGTGCAGTGAGATTTCTTTGGTAGCTGTGTGCGTGGCATAATAGAGAAATATATTATTAGCATGTGTTTTGGCTTGTGGCAATTTATCCACGTTTTTAACCTTGCTGTTGAAATTTTACACCTTTAATTGCTATCTGTGTCAGAAAATGGATGTCACCTAAATGTTCCCCAGCTCGTTGCCACGCGCTAATTAGCTCAAAAGACAGCTCTCACGAAACAGAAGCCCAGTAACATGTGGGGATGGTAAAACATGAGTTCAGCCAGAAGTCAAGGGGTCTGCTACAGTGGGGTCTGCATCATGGGATAAAATAGACAAGATTTGTTTTAAATGACAACTCCAAAGTGTTACACAAGGTTCTTTTCCCTCTTGTTTCAAGATTTTCTCCATCTCCCCAAATGCAAAGGAAGATGACAGCGATATTCAAAGTCTGATCTGTTGAGCTCAAGTTATACGTTAACTTGTACTGAACTAGTAAGCTGTGCTTATCGTTTAAGCTAACTTCCTAGGTTTCAGGCAAATAGTACCAGCTCACTCTTACGTTTGCACGAAATACTACTATGTCTGTGGGGACACTGCTCTGTCTACTCACCTTGTTTTCATCTCACCTGTTTTAATGGTATCTCTGTTGTATTACAGTTGGCTGTTGATACCGGTGACTTAAAAGCTCTTTTCTGCTCCTGCTGACTGCTTAGGCTCAGTGGTTTACAAGGTCAAAATGGTTGTGCTGCCTTTCTTTGTGTGTGGCAAAGGCACACGATAAACCAGAATGCTTAACACAACCAAACAATTAAAACACACAGCTGCACACAGCCACTTAGTACACCAAAACCCTGATAAAGCATTTAAATGGAAACTCCAAAATGCATTTATACCCATGCCTTAGTGATTCAACAAAATGCCAGCATCTTGAGTGAGCTGTGAGAGTATAAGCCTGGGACCTGCAGGAAGCCTTGCTGGCTTTCTCTTTGTTTCAGCAGGCAAACAGAGCTTGGAGCGCGGTTCACTCCTGTGGAGAGGATCAGCACAAAACATATGCATCTTGAAGACCTATTCTGAGGACTCAACCAGGACTTAATTGGTACATTTTGTGGTAGATTATTACCAGGCATGAATTTCACTTCAGCTGAGTACAACTTCAGACTAAGGGGTTTTGTTTGTTGGAGGTATTTGTTTTAAGGTCTTTATTTTCATGTTCAAGGAGAACAAGCTGAATTCTCTTCCCTGGCACTCCAGTGGAGTTGTTCAGTGATTCCCAGTGAATTATGCTTTTCAAATACTTTAAAAAACCTGAGGTTTCCATGGTGTCACTAAAAGGCATCATTTGAAGGGAATGTCGTTGCTTTTGTGCAAGTCAAGGAGGAAATTACTCAGAGAATTTTCATTTTTACCATGTTTCATGGGAAATAAAAAAAATAAAGATGGCTTCACTCAAACGCAGTGACCCCCACCTACATCTGCAGCAGTCACAGTCAGAGAAATTGTCTTTTCAGTTTGCATACTGAGTGACTGGAAAAGAAAGAGTCAGGGGCTGCTGGACTGTGCTATGCTGCTGCTATTTCAGCTGCAGCACAGAACGATGCTTTCAGATGCAAGGTAGTCCAGATCTTATATCCAAGTAGCTCAAAACCCAAGTGCCATGCCACCTCTCCCTCAGGACAGCTGAGGGCAGCTGTGTTCCCAGGCTGTGAATGCAGTAGTCATCTCCAGGCTGGCCCTGACCCTCCTGGATGAGATAATACAGGGGAAGTGGTGCTCCACACCGTGTAGCTAAATCGAGGATTACAGTCAGCAAGCCCCTGTTCCTAGTACAGCTCCTTGGGAAGCCTGTAAATTCTCATGTTTTCTTTTAAGGGGATGCCTGGAAGGCATTCCTGGTGAAGGCAGTGGCTGCTGTGACTAGTTTAATTAGTGCTTATGTGCACTAATTCTACTAAATTTAGCACCTGTGTCTGCTAATCTACCACCCAGCTGGAGGGCATTGGATATCAAAGGAAAAGGAAAAGTAATTGCTCCAGCCCTGGGGATTGAAAGTTAAAATTACGATGGAGAATTTAGTCAATTGACACGTTTTACCCTCTCAAAAATAAATAAATAATGGTTACAATTGCCTGGAAAACAACCAAGGTGTTGAATATCTGCATGATATGTATTCCCAGCACAATAGCTGGCATTACTGAATCATTTTCACATCGGGTCACAAGCAGGATTTCACAGATGGATCCCGTTAATTAACATACATTAGTTACCTAGAAGTAAGAGCATCCCATTTGTTCCTGTATGTGGGCTCTCCAGTGGAGAGGCAAGGTCATTCAGCACATTGACTCTTGACACACAGTGTATGGGGACTGAAAATCCATCACCACAACATCTCTGTGAGCAGGAAGGTAGGCACATCCTCTTGTGTTATTATCTGGAAGGGCACACGGTTAAATAGTTGAATGTTACTTTTCACACCCTCTCCAGAGGCTCTTAAAAACTTGTTTTCATCAGTTCCTAAGGGGTGTAAGTCTTCTGATAGCCTCAGAGGGATTGAGGGCAAATCCTCCCCGGAGTATCAGCTGTCTATAAGCAGCACAGACCAAGCTGAAGATCCCTAGAGCATGCTCTGATGCCTTTCATCCCTCCCTAAAAATTGTCTCCATGACCATGGGCTCCGCACTCAAGCAAGGCCTTTCTCAATGTGCTGTTTCCTCTCCTCCTGCAGCACATTTCTGGGTGAGCAACCATACCCAATTTTCTCTCCACAGGTCCAAGGTGAGGAGAAAAGACCTGTCATCTCTCCAGCTCTCCTGTTTAAAAAAGAAAGACTTGTATTTTAAGGCTAGCTATGCTGACATGGCTGATTGAAAGGGGTTCCTATGGATAGACATGCAACAACTAATATAAGGCACATAGCCTGCTATGCTAGCAGACCTCTCTCTGGAGATGTCCAGCTCTTACCCTAAGCTGCAGAGGTATGTTAGGCTCCGAACTTCAGGCATCTATATGGCAGTTAAACTAGGTGCTGAAAAGGCAAGGGGAATTGGATATTGCTAGCAATGCTTCCCACCACCAACAATTAGAATCAAATGCTAATTGCTTGTTTGGGTTTTTGAGGTACTTTATCAGCCATAATTTATGCCTTGCTACACCAGTAGTTCTGGAAAACATGGCTTTTGTCTCTGCTTGCCCTGGTTGGACCTTTTTTTTTTTTTTTTTTTTTTTTTTTGTTTCCACCAGTGATGCCATTATTAAGAAAAGGGTAACAGCAGACTTAGTTTCTCTAACTGTACAGATTTCAGGTGTAAATTACTTGTAGCTAAGTGCCCAGAAAAGGCTTTCACATTGCTCTTTTCCTTCTCTGGGGGACAAAGAATGCTCACATCTTCAAAGAGAAATTCTGGAGGTGCTGAGATTTTGCATGACCCCACAAAACAAAGGAGATTCTTTGAAGAGAACAAAGTCAGTGATATGTTGAGTTTTCAGAGTTTCAGGGAGAAAAAGGAAAATGGCAAAGTCCTGATATATTAAACACCACACTTTATGTTGCTAAAACAAACAAACTTTGCACTGCAAAGTCATTATGCTGAACAAGATGAAAATACATCTTTAAGTGGAGATGTAGACTTGAAACTATTCAGCTGCTTTGTGTACAAGCAGCCTGTGACACCAGTGTTTCAAACGTAGCAACAAATACTCAACCTCATTTGTTTAGAATGAGATAATGGAAGCCACAGCTCTTAAAGCCACAAGAAAAGTTTCAGGAAAAAAAAAAAAAAAAAAGGAAAGAAAGAAAAAGGAAAAAGAACTGAACTGTGGTTGGCAAAATTGCAGCACTTTTTAATAAAGTACAAGTGGTTCTGTGCCTGCTGTAGTGGGTAACAGCATGAATGCTCATATAGCATTCCCTGGCTTATATAAAATGGTTACAGGATCTGTATTCTTGCTAAAGCTAAGACTTACCAATTACTGAGATATTGTGATGCATCTTGTGAAATGGCAGCATGCAGCAGGCTTTGCAATCAGGCTGTGAGAGAAGGCTGTAAGCCCGAAACTTGGCATACTAGGAAACTGTTACAGAAGATACTGACACGGGGGGTACTCTTGACTATGTTAATGGAATCTGGAAACAAAACTAAATTACATGTTTAAAGGAGAGGTAACATTCTGGGACATGAAGCATTACATATCTTGCACCCTTCTTCCCAGCAAAATATCCTGCCAGCAATGAAACAGTTGACTTTCTCAGAGTTTTATTGCACTGTGCTTGATGTGAGAGGTTGAAGGAGGTTCAGAAGTTCAGCAAAGACCCTAAAATGTACAGCAAAATTGATGATACATTCCTTCCACACCTGAAGGGCTTAAATTTCTCTGTGATATTGGATTAGATTTTAAAAGGAAGTTGCAAGCATTGTGGACTTCATCACAACCTCGTCACAAACCCTGCAAGGAATGGGCATGTTAAGAAAAGAAGGTGAATTTCTTGTTTGCTCCAGTGCCCTGATGGATCAAATCCACCAGAAGAGTGTGAATCTGGATGGCATGAGAATTTTCCTCCCTCTGAGGAACTGAATTATTTTACTGCATACAGACCAGGAGAACCCAAATTCTGCAGAGTAGATGCCTAAATTCACCTCCTCCCAGGTATCACATATAATGTAAACTGCCCAATCTAAATGTGATCAAAGGCTCTTCAAAGCTGTTTTAAAACCCGAGAATGTCACACAGCCAATTGCACTGGAAATGCATGATAGGCTACAGATATATGGGTTGGACCTCAACCTCGTGCAACTGATGACTCAGCTTTGCCTGTTGCAAGCCAGCTATCAATTTGCAGAAGGTCACTGAGGTCCATTCCAAAATATTTTTTGTTCAGCCAAACCAAATGCTGATTGTTTTGCAAAAAGGTGAAGCTGATACTAATGTTTTCCATGATAGTAGCAGCCAACCCCAAAAATGAGAGGAATACAGATGCCTAATATCTGTTACAGCTCAGGAGTGTGCACCTCATGCAATGAAAAGAAAAAAGGCAGCAGAGAAGTCTGATTTAAAGTTCACAGGAGTTTTAGGTAAATTCACGTAATGAAAACAGCAGCCTCTGAACTTCATCCAGCTTGGACTCTGCTCTTCTATTTGTGTATTTAAAAGAAATAGCGTTGAGCTTTGTACCATGCTTACTTTGTCCACCTGTAATAAAACAAGGAAAAGAAACTTGGTCCTAAGATTTAAAACTTGCTACCTGTAAACTTCTTTCTTTTTTAGTGTCAGCTACCACTCGATAAGCGCTGCACTGATTTGCACTGTCTGAGTTGTGGGCAGGGCACTTCATTCCTGGCAAAGTGAAAAACATAATTAGCATCTGCATTAACTAACTGGGTAAAAGTTTGTCCTCTGAGCAGAAAATAGTGGAAGGATGGGTTTAAGCAGCTAAGAATTAAAAATTAAAATAACTGACTCCAGGAGCGTTTTCCCATAGCAACATGCTTTTAAAAATAATTGAGAGAGGTTAAGAGAGAACTGCTGCATAATTATACAGATCCATCTTCATCCCGTGTCAGTGGGTTGTTAGTGCCAGAAATGGGGGCGTTGTAGGGGGGCCACAGGCACAGGGAACACAACTAAGAGTGCTACAGAGGACAAGTTGAACTGGGCACCAGTTAGTCACCTGCTACAGGTAAGGTTTCAAAGATAACAAGGAGCCAGTGATGTGAATAGTGAGAATAATCGCTTGTCACTGAGTCAGGAGATCACAGATACCACTGTGAAGACAGCCTAACAGTGTCCCTCCTGCCTAAAGACCAGAAATAGTATTAAAGCTAATAAACATACAAGTCTTTTGTCAAATCCCTCTGGCCAGGAACACTTGATCCCTATGGAAGGGAACTGGACATCAGCAATGTCCTGCCTGGGGTATTTTGGCAGGGCAGCTAAGCTGCGAGATACGCACGGCTGCTGCCAAGATAGGTTTGGCTCATTTCCTATCTCCTTCCAAACAGCCACGACACTGGTGAAGGCCTTTCATGTTCTCCCACGGCAAGGTCACAAGTGGGAACAATTTACAACATCTGCAGTCACCCGTACAGGCTGTTTTTTAAATGCTTGTTACTTTTAACCTGTTGCCCAGTTCATTTCTTCCTGAGAAAGATGGCAGAAACCCTGGTGTGTCTGAAGAGAAATGCAGGTTTCCTAGCAAAAACCAGACTCCTTGCTGCCGATTGAGGCCACTGATGTTGCCTGTTCTGCTGGCTAACCCGCAGTGGACCAGCTGAGTGGGTACCATGGGGAAGCAAGGAAAGGCCACAGCAAAAGCTGCAGCACTCGCCTCTTGTCCTCTGTCCTTTTGTCTCTTACCCACAAACAGAAACCTGGTGGGAACGAAAGTTTAATTTCCCTTTCCCCTGTCATCTTATACCAAGTCTGTTTCTTCACAGTATTGCTTACAATTTACTGTTTCCTTCCTTCCTTCCTTCCTTTATTTATTTATTTATTTATTAAGCCAAGCCTCCCCGAGCCAGGAATTGTTTCCCATCTGACTCCCCACTCACAGCGTTTCTTCTCTCTCCAGGTGTAACCTCTCATTTTCCTCTGGCTGCTGCTGGCAGCTGTTCCCTCCTAGCAATATGTTTCTAACTTGATGCCTCCAGCTGCAGAGGAATTTGCCTTTTTCTGACCGGCTGCTGTATTTTCAGGCTCCCCAGGCACAGCAGCATCAGCGGGGAGCAGAAAAGGCTGGGGTAAGTCTGCAGCGGGCCATTTGGTGCAACACACTTGGTAGGGCCGAGGGCTCTCACCTTGCATGGGCACACTGGGTGAGCAAACATCCCAGTGAGCTGCACGTGCTGGCCGCATCCAACCTGGTCCTGAGCAAAACTGGTTGCAACTTCACCCTTTGCTTCAGGCACAGCGGGCTCTAGGGTTCCAGTGGTGTAAAACACAGAGCACTTTGGATGAACCCTCCTCCCTTCTGTTTTATTCATTTCAGAAGCTCACGGGCTCCTCGACTTTAGGCTGCATATGTTCGGGCCAAAAATAAATAAATAAACCAGTGGTTAGGCCTGGAAAGACAAAGTCTGCTGGGCTGACCACGCTGCAGAGCCGTATTTGCACAAGGTGGTCTGGATTCTAAGTAGCTGCAAGCTATTTAACTCCAGCAATGCAAGCCTCTTTTCTCTTGAATCTTTAAATGTTGATAGAAGATATAACCAAAATATTAAATACCATGCTATGATTTTTTCCCCACCTTTCCTTCCCCTTTGTTTTTTATGTCAGTTTTCATAACAATTTCATATATGGCAGTATTTCATAACAGTTTTCTTGAGCAAAATCAACATGCTCTTTCTCTGACTTGAGCTAATTAATGCTCTTATTTCCCTCTTAAACCATATGTGCACAGTCATGCTTGGTTTGTATGCGGAGAAAAGAGAATATGCTGCTCTGGAGATTTTTGAAAGGCTTTATTGAGGAGAACCCAAACCACAAGCTGAGCTGTGGGCCACTGGGGCAGGTGTCCTCTGTGGGTGGGCAATGAAAGTATCCCGCTTGGGCAGGTCAAATTTAGCAAGGTCTGCACTCAGTGTCCCAGTAATTCCTGCCTGTGATTTAGGGTACAGCAGCGGTGAATGCCAGATAATGCATGAACAGATGGATGGATAGGATCAAGGATCTTGCTTTTTATCCCTATTGTAGCGGGGAATGTTGCCTTTTATTCCAAGACAGCCAGTGTTGTAGAAGACAGGACTTGCTTTTTGCTACCGTTTTCTCAAAGCCTGTTTTTGCAGCAATGGCTAGTCACACCAGAAATGCTTTTTAGGGTCCGGTATTAGTTACTCAATTATCCTCCTTTGATGGTTATAGCTCTTGAAAGTGGATTTTCCTTCCCTGTCAGATGAGCTTGTGATTAACAGCAGATTTGGAGATACAGTCCCACATTGTTTAGCAAAGCATGGATCCAAGAAAGAATCCAAAGGTAGGATCCAGAAACCCAGATTTAGGACAATTGTACCTTCAGTATCATGAGCCCTCTCTGTTCTCAGGGCACTCACATCTCAGGCAGCATCCTCTCCCATCCCACAGGGCAGTAACTGTGTGCAACATGGGGTCCACCGTGGGCACAAACTCATGGACAAGCTCCCTGCTCAACATTTCATGTCTCAGTGACTGTCTAATTAGGATAAAAAATAATTTCTTTTTACCCTTCTCAGCCCATCCACTGTGTGGGTGACGCCCCGTTTGGGCCAGCATTAAAGGACAGAATAGGCTCTGGTCTTGTTGCTGTACCTTGGAGCTCACTCACCACCCAGGGATGCACGGCAAAACTGTTTGGACAACAGGTGAGTGGGAGCTTGCATGTACACTACGGGAGCAGGCATGGAAAGAAACACTCTCCATTGAGCGTCTCTCTTATTCAGGTATAATAAAAAAGAAAAAATCAAAGGGAAATATTTCATGTGCAAATGAGTTTCTTGATTATATGTTCTATTCTTACTAAATATTCTGGTTTAGTCCTGCAAGGTTAGATCCTAGTGATTAATACATTTGAGGCAATTAGGCTTTGAGCTGCCATCCTTACATTTGTTTGGTTATTTTCTGTAGCACATACACACACTTGCACAGTTAGCCTGCATGCAAGGTGTAATTTGTCTGTCTGAGGGCTGCGCTTTGAGTCACTGAGTTTCCTCGGGGTATACTGATTCCTCTCCTCTGGAAGTCCTCATGGAGTATCCTAGGTGCTGCTTGTTTTTTGCATTCCCTTTAAAAATTGAGTTGTACTGTAAAAGTGGCAGTAACCATCTGCATGTAGCAGGCTGCGATTCTCTTTATAAGGTGAAAATGCACCCATCCTGCTCCTGAACTAAGGATTACTATTCCAGTCTCGGTATTTCTGTTAAGGATCTGTCAGCAGCCTTAGAGGAGGATGCAGAAAATATATACAATATATTTGCACTTGGTGATTTTCAACATTAGATGTTTGACTACAATCTCAAGACCAAGGGAGTGTAGACTTAATGCTGTTGGAAACTTTGGTCCTTCAAAGCAGGAAAAAAAGCAGTCTTGAACACTGCATTTAATTTCTTTTAATTCAATTGTTCATTTAATTTAATTTATTTAGTCCTAGTATTTGAAGATCTGTTAAAAATAAATAAAAAAGCCACTGGACTCACTTAATTCCTACTTGATTTCCCTACGTTCCATTAAAGCATTCGTGTCTAAAAATTATACACACTGTATAACTTGTCTTGTGTAAGCACTCATTGGTTTTTGCATTGTTTTAACATATATGCACAGAGAAAAAGCCCAAATTAAAATGCCATGAAGAATGCAAAATCAGTCACTTGAAATTCAGGAACTACACAGGGTAAAACAGCTTGTGTAGAGCTAATTTGGCCTCTGTGTGTCTGTGTTCACATACTGTGTATGTTACATATATATATATATATATATATATATATATATATAATGCGTACAATATTTGTGTTCTTACAGGGATGAAAGCCTTTAATTACATGACTACCTGCTGCTTTTTGCAGAGAGCACTTGCCTCGTTCAGTGAACAGGACAGACCTGCTTTGCATGTGGGTCACTTTACCATGAAGGAGGCTGCTCCCCGTGCGACCCTGCCTCATTTATTGCAGAGGTGAATCACAAACGGGGTGGGAGGCTGCAAGGAGAGTCGAGGTGTGTCACTGCTTCTCCCGAGAATTAAATTCATCATTTAGAAAGTCAGCGGGATGACTGCTGACAGGTGTAGAAGTGTCTGAGCTGGCTCCTCAGCTTCCCTCGAGGAAAATTCTCCTGACAAGCTTACACAGTTTAAATAGCTGGTTAGAGTGAACTTAGCTTTTTTTACCCTACTGTGAAGTAGGGGGTGAAGGCAGGAGCTGTTCTGTAGGCAGACTGAAAGGGAACTAATTTCTAGCAAGGAAATGGTTACAAGAAGTTGATGGAGGTCAGCTCTTCTGGTGGCATCCCTCTGTCTAGAAGAGAGCAACCTGGACCAAGTAGGGTAGAGCCACCTTGGGTTTATCTTTCTTACGCTGCAGTCACTAATATTAACATCAGGACTATCTTCATTAACCAAATTCACAACCTCATTAAGAAAATGGTAGCGTGGCAAGGTTTCTTTTTCATAAATCCAGGTTAGCTGTCTCTAATTATCTTACCCAGTTTTAATTCTTTATTAATGAAGTGCTGCACTGGCTGCTCCATCATTTTGCCCAGAAGTGATGTCAGGTTTCTCTCTTCCTCCAAGCCCCATTTGATGTTATTCCAGTTGCTTTTGTCTCAGTTTATGAGTGCGTGCCTTGAGACTCTGGAATCTGATTTACAAAAGCACTGCATATTCACGGTTGCCAAGAGGAGTTGTGCTTTGAAAATACAAAATGCTGCACCATGCTCAAGAATGCTAAACTGCTGGGGGCTGTGAGTTAGGCACACAAAACTTCATGGTTTTCACCTTAACCCATCTGTCTCTGGGCTTCCCATCAAGAAAGGAAGGTAATAATAATCATCATCTTATGGAGATACAGTGAAAATAAATGCATTAATGGTTGTGAAACACATGGATACTTCACAGGGAAAATTATAAAGAAGCCCATGAGGACATTAATCATTAGTTCTTGAGAGCAGGGTTTGAAGATAGTGCATTAAATAAGTCATGGGGCTCTATACTGTATGAAGAGAAAACAAAATATTGAATTGCTCCTCATTAAGACCCAGAGTCTCAAAGGGATTTTAAGTGCCTAATTCTTGCTGAGAATCAAGGCTTCTTAAGTGGTCATATTATTTTGTTTGTGTGTGTGACTGAAAAAATCAGGGGACCTGAAAGAAAAATGATCACTTAAGTATAGGTTGCATCATAACGCACATGTAATTAAATGTTTCATCAGAATGCATATGCACAAGATTTGGGACACAAATTAACATTGCCCAAACAATCTTAGTTGCAGCATTTAGCAACACCAGGTTGCTTGACTTTGCAACATTCACGATCTTTTCCAATAGTTACTGCATGGGTAATTTTATCTGGTTTTAGGTTAACAAACATCCCCAGTGGACAGAAGATGGGAGG
This sequence comes from Netta rufina, assembly GCF_964035555.1. Classification (NCBI taxonomy): domain Eukaryota; kingdom Metazoa; phylum Chordata; class Aves; order Anseriformes; family Anatidae; genus Netta; species Netta rufina. The sequence continues at coordinate 81,351,781 of NC_140124.1, read as the reverse complement.
CCTTCCTTTGCTGCACACCTCCCCACACAGGGGTACAGACCTTTGCCAGCAGCATGAATGGTGCAAGTAATGGGTTGTCATCTCCTGTTTGGATCAGCAACAGGGAGGGACAGGACGCTTTGCCAGTGAGTTTCACTAATATTTGCTGACGCTGGAAGAATGGTGAAAGTTGGGTGTCTTTGGTTCAGTCCCAGGATCGGAGGCTTGTGTGCCTGTTCTACAAATGGCATAGCCCGTTTTACCATTTTCAATTAATTCATCCTTCTTTCTGTTAATCTTGCCCCACACAGAGCCCTTGCAATACTGCCTTGACCTCCTGAACTGAAAAATTCCTGGATAAAGCCCTGTGTGCCCAGATCTGATCCCATAGCTGATCCCCCTTCAAGAGGAGATAAGAATAGATGCTTCCTGATCCCTTCCAACCTGAATTATCCAATGATCCTATGAACTCATCATGTTTTTCTCCATTATATAATTAGTCTGCATTCCAATAGCCTATTTTATTAATCAGTCTTTGTACCAAGTAGCTTTGATTTATCGCATCGTCATAACTTCACCTCTACAGTATAGGATTCCTTTAGATAAAAAAGGCAACCAAGCATACATCCCATAAAACGGTAAAATATAGCCAGAGTTGTTATTATGTGGGATGAGGTTGTTGCAAATTCTATATAAAACGGGAATTCGTGCCAGGAGCTCTTCAAAGTGCCATGGCTGGCCTTCCAAGAATCTGGAAATGTCATCGCCAAGGCTAAGGAACCTTGTTTTTTTTTCCTCCTCTCTACGAACATGATGATATTTGTCTGGATCCTGGCTCTAAATCCTCCGAGCTGTGGCAGGGTGCCGAGAGGCAGGATGCTAGCTGTGCAACAGGAGGCTTGCTCTGGTCGGGGCAGCGCTCCCCATTTTCCAGCGTTGGGACACACTGCCCCAGAGCTGAGGCCGCTCTGCATCGGGGCTATCTGCATCATCTTCTAACAAAGAGGCACCCCAAAGATGCTACATCTGCTGTTGGGGGTCAGAGAGGCACTGGTTTAGAAGCCATGCTCGATCGTGAGAGGTAGCGTCTCAAAAAGCCCTGCACAGGAAGGAAAGGCCTGGCTCTGTAATCTCGACTTCAGCATTTATTCATGTGTAGGCTTCACCATGCAGTGGAGCATTCCCTTCAAAATGTGGATGTTCCTCTCAAAATGTTTTCATTTTCCTATTCAAATCAAAATCAATTTTCACCAGAACACGTAATGACCCTTCTGTTATTTGAAAGATATTTTTTTCAGTGAAGTACTACCTCAGTACTACTTTTTCATCAAAAACACATTTCTTAGCTACTAGAAATGTATTTTCTTTCATTTGTTTGTCCTCAACCCTCTTGTACCCAGGAAGAGTCTCTTGAGGATCACTATTTCAAGGGTGGGAAAACTTCTACCATGTAAAAACGTGTAACTCCCAGGAATATACCACCTCTGAAATTTTCAGTTCCAAACAAAATCACAGGACGTAGGAGTAGCCCAGAAGAGGTGTTTGGGACGAAGATGTTTGGTCAGCTGGAGTAATGGCTGTCACTGCTCATTATGTGCATTTCATTGCACTGGATGATTTTATTTTGTTTCTACAGGTTCTGTTTCTGCTCATTCACATTGCTCCTGTCTCTTCCTCTGAGGCCTTTTCTTTTCCCTCCTAGCTCTTCCAAATGTTTTCTGTTCTTTGCTGTTAGTCAAACTTCTCAAAGCTACAATTTGACCTCCATTCCCAAAGTCCCCTTGCATTTCTCCCTGCCAGCTGCAGGCCTTGCCCTTTGTGGGAAGAGAGTTAGTGGTACCAGGGAAGTGCTGGAAGACCTGTCCCATTGCAGAACGGATCTAGGAAGGGTAGTGAGCAACCAAACCGGCTAAATCACGAGTTCCCAAAAGGAAGCATGGGGAAACTAGGTCAGGCTTCTACAGGATAAGCACAGAAGTACTGGATAGCAAGAGCATGCAAGGACAAACAGAGAAAAGCCGATGCAAGAAATACAACAAATAACGAGAGCGGGGCAAGCCATGAGAAATCATTCAGTAAGTACAGCAGTGGTAAGAGGAAGTCAAAGGAAAGTGGATTAGTCATCAGAGAGAGAAAGCTACTGACTGATGCTGAGAAGGCTCGGGGTGCCTGATGCCTTTTTAGCACCAGTCTTTGCTAAAAGATGTTGCTTGTTATCAGGTGATTGCCATAGTGCACATCAATGACAAAGGAAAAGGATTTCAGCCCCGACTAGGAGAGAACAAGGTGCGAAAGCATTTGGGTAATTTAGAGGTGCTCAAATTAAGGGGCTGGCTGGCCTTCAGGGGAGGCAGCTGAGAGAAGTGGCTCAAAGGATGCTGGAAACGTTGAGCTCAGGGAGGGCGACCAAGGAACGTGTTGATGGAAAAGAGCAAGAGTGGGGCCTCTCTTTGAAAAGAGCATTTAAAAATAAAAGTATATAATAATAATAATAATAATAATAATAATAATAATAATAATAATAATAATAATAATAATAATAATAATAATAATAATAATGAACGTAGCCCAGGCAGACATTTTCTTCCCAGAAAGGCCCTAGTAAAAACAGCCAAATCGCTGGCAAACAGGCAGAAGGACAAAAGAGATAAGTAACCATTAACGTGCACTTGCCAAGAAGAAATCAGGTCGAGCTGACCAAATTTCCTTTGGCAACAGAAGAACTGACCCTGTTATGGAAGAAAGGAGCGACCTTAAGTTGGGCTCTGCACACTTGTTTATGAATGAAGGAGTTCGGTTTATGCAAAAAAATGTTGGGTAGTGGGTATAAAATGCCCAAAACAGCAATTCTTGAAAGTGTGGCATGAGGATGCGCTAGCATGTCCAGCTGGCCAGTTGCTGGGAGGAGAAAGGAGGAGACCTCCCTGGGCAGGGGTAACAGGGCTGTTTCAGCAAGGAGTGGTCAAATAAGTGTGAGATGCATCCCTGGGTGGGCTGTGGGTATTGGGGTGTCAGGGTGGGACTGAGGGAAGCCACATGGAAGGGATCTGGAACCAGTGGCAGCGGCGTGGCCTTTCTGGTGTCCTGTGCAAGAAAAGGAGCTGAAGGGAAGGACAGACAAGAAGTTAACAGTGTACAGTAACTGGCTTGCAGAGACTGAATCAGGTAAATGGATGTCCACCACCGACTTGCTCTTCCATTTATATCCAGCAACGATGCCAACCTGCTACTAATGCACCCGAGTATTTTCTGCTCGCTAACCATGTTCATATGTACAAGTGCGTATTGATCTGTTGTCTCAAATAAAGAAAGAAAGAAATAACTGCTCGGTAATGCACGGGCTGCGCTCCGCGATGCAAATAGTCTGAGGCACTTAGGTGCTGAAGCGAATTGAGCTGAACACGAAAGTAACCTTCACACCTCAGAAACGACTCCGCCGCAGCTAAGGCGAGCTGCTGGCATTTATCTACATACATTTTATATTTTTTTATTTTTTTTTCCCTAACGTCGCACCGCGGCCTGCTGGAGGGGGCAACCGCAGCTCTCAGCGACGCCCCCCTCTCTCCGTACCCCCTTCTTCATCCCCCCCCGGGCCGCTCCTCCTCCTCCTCCCCCCCTCGCAGCGCCCCAGCCGCAGCCGCAGTGCACCGGGCAGGGCGCACCGCCCCCGGCACCATGCTCGCCCCGCTCCGCCGGCCCCGGCCCCGCCGGGGGGCGGCGCGGAGCCCCCCCCGGGGCCGCCCCCGCTCCCTCCCGGTCCCTCCCCCGGGGCCGAGCCGAGCCGGGCCGGGCCGGGCCGGGAGCAGGTGCCGGGGAGGCGTAGGGCGGAGCGAGGGGGGGGCCGTGCCGAGCCGTGCCGGCAGGTGGGGGCTCGGGGGGGTCCCCCCGGCGGTGGTGCGGGGCCAGGTGTGCGGGATGGGGGCTGCGAGCCGCCCGCGGAGGAGGGCCGGGGGGTGCCGCTGCCGTCCCCGCCGCGGCCGCGGGGGGACCTTTAGCTGAGCTGGGAGCGGGGAAGCCGCAGCGGGAGCTGGTGTTTTCCTCCCCTCCTTCCTTCGCCTTGCCTCCCCTCCCTCCCTCCCTCCTCCTCCTCCTCCTCCTCCTCCTCCTCGCCCAAACCGGGAGAGGAGGCGTGTTCCTACAGCCTTGCTGCACCGGTTTTGCACGGCTCGCTGTCGCCGGCTTCGCTCCGCGGGGTGGCCGGCCGATTTTTTTTTTTTATATATATATATATTATTTGTTTGCTCGTGCCTTTTTTTTTTTTTTTTTTCTCCTCCCTCTCTTCCTTTCCTTTCCTTTCTTTCCTCCCCTCCCTCGGCCCATCGCATGCTCGGATCCGGCCGGCTCCTTCCTTTTTCTTTTCGGCGGTGCCGCTCGGGGGGGGCAGGGAGAGCTGCGATGAGTGCCGCCTGACGCACAGGCACGGCGAGGGGGGGGCCCCGCCGGCAGCCGCAGCCCGCTGGGGGCCGCAGGGCGAGGGGCTCGCTCGCCGCCGCCTCCCCCCTTTCCTCTCCTCTCCTCTCCGCTCGGCGTGCGTGCGAGGAAGAGGAGGACGACGAGGAGAAGGAGGAGGAGGAGGAGGGCCGCTTCGACTCGCCGGGAGACGCCGGGGCTCGCCGTGGAGCCCCCCCTTATGTGAGCCCCCCCCCCGGGCGGCTGCATGGCGATAGAGCGGCGCCGCGAGGGCCGGCCGCTGCCGGAGGAGAACGGCTCGGTGCCGGGGGCCGCCGCCGCCCCCCCGGGGCCGCCCCCCGGGGCCGGGCTGGGGGTCGGGGCCGAAATCCAGGCGGTGCCGCCGCCCCCCTCGTCGTCGTCCGCCGCCTGCAGCCCGCTGCTCCTCGACTACGACGGCTCCGTGCTGCCTTTCCTCGGGGGGCTGGGCGGCGGGTACCAGCGCACCCTGGTGCTGCTCACCTGGGTGCCGGCCCTCTTCATCGGCTTCAGCAAGTTCTCGGACTCCTTCCTGCTGGACCAGCCGGACTTCTGGTGCCGGCAGGCGGACGGGCAGCAGGGCGACTGGAACGGCTCCCTCGTCCCCCACGGCCACGCCAACCGCAGCGGCATCTTCCCCCCGGCCACCGCGCTGCCCGGCCCCGGCAACGCCAGCGAGTGCGACTGCCACGAGTGGCACTACCGGATCAGGGCCGGCCTGGTCCAAAACGTCGTCAGCAAGGTGAGGAGAGGGGCTGCCCGAGGGATGCTCGCCCCCGCGGGGCTGCCACCCCTTGGGAGAGGCGCTGCGGGTGGGTGCAGCTAGCCGGGGCGGCGGGGAGGGCTCCCGTCGGGTCCCTGCGTGAGCCTGTGCCTACAGCCGGGCTGCTTTTGGGCAGAGGTGGTGATGGAGGTGGTGGAGAAAGTTCTGCTGAATCCCTCCCGCTTCGTAGTCTCTGCCTCGATAACTCTTTCCATAGAAAAAAAAAAAAAGGAGAAGTGCCTCGCGTGAGGTGTACGCCTCCCGAGGCACAGGGTGCTGCTCTGTTTCGTGGTTCTCCCGCTGGAAAGGCTAAAGGGGAAAATTCCTGGTGTGTGGGCCACGCTGCTTTCTACCCCTGCTTTGTATTCGCCGAGTAGCATTTGTGAAAAGCCCACCTTGCCTTTTCACCTGCAAGGCTTCGCTCGCTTATCCTGCTGTCCACACGGAAGCCCTGCTGCCCGTGTACGGGCCTCGCCGGTACTGACAGACAGCTGTAGTTCTTGGAAACGTAAGATGAAACTGTGAGACTGGGAAAGTAGCTCCCTGTGGCCGAAATCCCCCCGGCTCAGCAGAAATTACTTCCTGCGTGGAAGTGTTGTGGTGTGACTGTGCGTATCTGGTTGGGCGCGAGGAGCGGGGCAGTAATCAGATGACTGCTGTGGTTGTGCCACGGTCAGCCAGCACGCACTTGGATTAATCACTGAAAATCATTTAGGTTTATCTTCGTGTCCCTCGAAAGCGTGCGCAACGCTGGAAAAGCAAGCAGAGCAAATCCCCCCAAAGCTCAAACCCAGAATGGTTTTAGGAAAAAAAAAATAAAAAAAGAACACAACAAGAACCAAAACCCAACAAGCCTGCTGCACTCCTTCCATGAGAAAAACACAGGCACATGGTAGATGTGAATGGTGTGTGATGTAGAAGTGCATAATGAAATCTGACATTTAAGAGAAGCAGATTTTCTTCTGTTTATAACCAGAGACAGAGCTATTCATATGGTGCAGGGCTTAACACTGATGCCTGAGCGTGAAAAAATCATCTCGAAATATTCCTTTCGAGTGCAAACTGTTTAAAAAATTTTTTTTTTTTTGAAACGCTGAGAGTCTTGTGAAGGTCGTCATCAAGTTGACCACAGAAGGTCAAGGGAGAGTTGGTTTGCTATCTTGCATACTTCCTTAATAATAATAATAAAAAAGTGTTCTTTGGAAGAACTCACAGTAAAGGGCAGATCAATTTTAATGGATAAATAAACAGCTGTGGTCCCTGCTGTCTTGTTTTCTACTAGAAAGAATAATAATCATCTTTGGAGACTACATTTTTTTTTTTTCAATGCGGAGCTTTTGTTGTATGTTTGCTTCCAGAAACTTGGCAGCTTTTTCTCTTTGATTTGTAATCCCTTATAATTATAATTAGGTTGTTTTCACAGGGTCAGGATTCCTCCTTAGCTTGTGTTTTTGTTCTCTTTTGGGGTTTTCTGGGTGGGTGTGCTGGCTGTTTTTATCCTAGTGAAGAAAGGGAGGAAAAACCCAAACACAGCATCGGCGTAGCCGAATTCAGGCTCTCTCATAAACTACCAGGAGCTCCGATAGTGTGGGAGCAGTTCTTGTAGCCACTGCCTCTTCTTGGGTGCATCTCACCGCCCTTTGTGCAGAAGGGCCCCGATGATGGATTCAGGAGCCTGGATGTTCAGACCTCCCGTAACTCCCCTCAAAAATACATTTGGTTCTGTAATGGATTATGCAATGTTCTCATCTTTCTAAATAGAGTTTTATTAAATCTGCCTTAGTCTAATATACAGTCATCTGTGTGGTAGCCAGTGGTTATATTGAAATATCGTAAAGAGAGCCAAAAGTATATTAATAAAAAAAAAAATGCACTTCTGCTTGACTGTTCAGTCCCCTTGTTCTCATCCTCAGCGGCCCAAGCTCATCTCCAATGGATGCTTTTCTTCAAAAACAACAAAATAAGTGTGGTTATTTAGTGCAAAGCATATTTCCTGCTCCGCCTTCTGTCAATGAACTGGGGACAGTGACGTTTCACGTACCTTGGGAGCAGACCCTGAACTAGGATGGGTTTTGCTGTTTCCACAGCCTCATTGACCCATCCCATGGAGGCTTCCTCAGATGCCATCTCTCCATCCCCATTTTTTCAGCTGTCCCTTTCCCAGCACCTGTTCCTACGTCACACTTGGGGTTCATTGAGTCGAGACCTGGCCACCTCCAGCCTTTCTCCTGCCAGGCTGGTGGCCAGGGCCGGAGGTGGCCTCGCGTGCGCCTCGGTGAGCAGCCCTGCCCTCCTGGGCTGAGTCACGGGGAGCGTTGCTTTTTATAGTGCTGCCACTCATTGGGACCGGGAACGGTAATAAAAGACGTGCTGCTCATTATTTAATGCCGTTGAAATACATACAGCGAAGAGGTCAGATGTGTAACGTAACCACAGGAATTCCGGTGGCCGTGGTAAATCACAGATCTGAGCTCATGGCCTGGCTTGGTGCATAAATCTTGGACCTGAGCGTGGTTCATACATAAATATCTCGAGGATATGTTCTCCAGGAGAATTCACTTGTAAGGCTGTTTCACCGCTAAGCGTTTCTCTGAGGGTTTTCATCTATTCTTTGTCACATCATCACCATTATCACATCGCTCTGAATGGAGCGCAGCTCCATCACTTCTGAGATGCATATCCTCAACTAGCCTTGGGGCAAAAAGCTAGTTAAAGAAAATCATTTAAATGGGCTGTGTGTCTCACCACTGTCCAGAGGATGGATGCTGAGAAATATTCCCCCTTACTTTCTTTTTGTTTTGCGAAGGGGAAACCTGAGGTCTCCTTTTGCCTATTTGCAGAATGACAGTCCAGATGAATTACTACCATGAACGTAAAAAGCAACATAATCCCAACAAAGCATATATGGTTGTGGAACATAGCAGGACGTTGGGGTGTGTTCAGCAGGGACTTTTCTAACCCTCTTGTCAACCTCTTCAGTGGCTGAACCTTCTGTCTGCATAGCTGGCTGTAATCTTGGGGCAAAGTTCTCATGGAAGCTCTTAGATATGGGGCTGGCACTTGTTGTTTTTCCCTCCTTTGCTGGGATGACTTGTCTGCTGTGTTGAACAGCATTACGTGGTGGTATGGTTTGTTCTTCTGAACCCAAATCCGTATCATGGACACCGAGAGCTAGTGATGGGCAGCACCTGAGGCTTGATTAAATCTCAGTGGATGGTAGCACATCATCCCTTCTGCACACGCTTGTGCCATTCCAGATCAGTCCCGCTCTTGGCAGTGGTGTTGGGAGAAGTGGCTAGTTGGAGGCTGCTTTTTAATCACCCAGAACAATTATGTAATAATACTTCATGTCTGGTCACACGGGAATTCCTGTTGTGGCTGCTTTTCTGCTCCAGATGCCTTGTTTTGCTGCAATGCTGTTCCTCTTGGCTCTTAGCTTCCCACTTGATTTGGGTTGAGTCATCGTCTTTCCCAAGTAACGTGCCGTGATTTTACCGATCTACTGCTGGTTTGATCCTTCTCATTCCAGTTTGGCTGAGCCTCCAGCTAACTGTATGCACATACACACACACCAAAAAATCAAAAGGGAAGCATAATTCAGGAGACCTCCCCTTCTCCCTTGTGCTCCAGGGGCGATGCTGCCCAGCAGTGAGCTTGGAGCAGTGCTGTCTTGGTGTGCACATGGATCAGTTCAGGCAGCGACATGATGCTATTTGCCCCTACAAAGGTATGTCTTTGTCCTACCTTTTCTTCCTTTGTCCTGCTTTTCTTCCTTTTTGACAGTTCTGGCATTTTTCTGGACTGGTCTTCAGCTGATTTAGCTTGCTAACCTGGCAGATTTTTAAATACTTTTTTTTTTTCTTTTTTTTTTTTTTCCCCCTGGCTTTTCTGTCAGATTAATGAAGTGAAATGGCTCTGCATGGTGACACCTGCCCTGGGCTGTGGTGGTGTCTCATGGGATTATTGCAGGTACCTGCAAGTAACCATGAACGTTACAACACAAAAATCTCTGTGTGATAACAGCAGAGATGAATCTGGCACTGCTCATAGGGTGGCATTTCTTGGAGAAGGGGGTAGGTGTGCATTTCAAGTGCACTTTCAGAATGCAGTTATTAATTCAGAGGGATCCCCGACAAGGTCCTTCCCAAAAGGAAGGGTGATAAAGCACTGGCGTAGGTTGCCAAAGAGGTTGTGGACTCTCCTCCTTGAGGATGTTCAGAAGCCATCTGGATGTGGTCATGGGCAACCTCCTCCAATTGTCCCTGTCTGAGCAGGGGGTTGGACCAGGTGCCATCCAGAGGTCCCTTCCAACCCTGGCCCTTCTGTGAAAATCAGAGCTGTGCCACCCTTTCCAGGCACAAATGGGAGGAAATCTTTGTTCTCTTCTGTGTATCCCATAGCTGGCTGGCATCAGAAAAGACTGCAGAAATGCTGATGCTTCTCTTTTTTTTCCTGCAACCACCGGGATTTTTCTTGCCAGTGTTGGTTCATGGCTGACTAGCTTCTACTTGGTCCCAGATAATTAAACCCTTGAGTTATCGTACCCAGTGCAGTAGCTGGGTCAGAAGCAGCAAGATCAAAGCTAGCGTATTGCCCATGCTCTTGCTTCCATTTTACAGGTTCAAGGGGGTCAAGGGACCTGCAAAGCAGATTCTTGCATCAAGCAGGAGGACTGATGTAAATTTCTTTCAGACAAGGCTTTGAAACGACTACCTCTGTTCCAAACACGTGATAAAGGGGTCAACAAATCTGCATTCTGGTTATCGGGGCACTGATGAACACCACCCTAAAAGAAAGTGCGTTCCTGGCTGAGCAGCGTGCAGGATGTGGCGGGTGTTTCGGTGACAACACCCCTCTTCCCAGGTGCAGTGCAGCTGTGCAGAGTTGCTTTCTGTCTACCTGCAAACATTACGTTATCTTATGCCAGTGTGCGAGATAACCAGCTGTGATCTCACCAGACAACAAACATGTGTCTTGTGAGCTTAGATGTTCTTTCATTTATTTTTGAGGGGGCGGTATGTACACGCCAAAACACTTCTAAGCAATTGGTCTAGAAAACAGCGACTGCATTAAAGCCAATACTGCTACCAGGACTGAGGTCATCTTGGTTATCTGTTTGGTATGGATTTTATGCACTAGAGGGAACCTACGTAGAGTTAGTGTTTATTATCAGCTTTACGATAAAGTGTCTTGGATACGGGAATCTGATTTCAGCTTACTGTAAATGTGTAGAAATAATAATAATCCTCTATGAAGGTAGCTCCATCTTGCAGTGTCTTTAAGTCATCGTCAGCTTTCCAAGACTTGGTATTGAGCCTTTCCCATTCCTCATTTTCAGTGTGCGTGTGAAACCACTGCGTTTTTTTTCATTATTATTATTTGGGATGGACGCAATGTTTGAAATGGTTGGGGTTTTGTTTGTTTTTGTTTCCACTCCCCAGCAGATCCTGTATCTCAGTCATTCAGTTTACACATACTAACCCTGCCTGTGCTGCAGCAGGAATTGCAAGCTTCAGTGCATATTTACCAGCTGTTCGGGCGGTTTGAACCCAAATATCTAACGTGCTCTAGCAGTTTTACTTCTTACTCTGACCACGAGAGCACAGTTGTAAAAGATGCCATCATGGTTTTCTTAAAGCAATCTCCAAAGAGGAGGAACTGGCATTTAGAGAAGCGTTTAATTTGGAGCCAGTCCCGCTGTTTGTCATGGTAACGCTGAGATGAGGATCACAGGCCAGCCAGCTGTGAAGGTGTTCGTTTTCAATGAAAGAGCATCTGGAATAGCACGAGACTGGTGGTTTTCCTTCGCGTAGAAACCCTTGGCCATATCAACGGTGCAAAGCCTTAAATTAAAGCTTTCCAGATGAATTCTAGACAGCTGCTAAATTTAGAAGAAGCTGAAATATTTAAGCTTTTATGTACTTTGTCTTCTGTTTTCCCCATCAGCCCGCTTCTTTCCATCTATTTTCCCCTCCACACGACCTGGCATCCCTGCTTGGAACAACCCCTCGCGCCCTCTGGTATGCCTTCCTCCCCTCATGCTCCTGGTTTGGGGTTATCCTTGAGAAACTGTAGGGCCGATGAGATGAGGCTGAAGCCTTGCTGGAGAAGGTAGCTATCGTCTGTGCTGTAGGTGATGTGTAGAAGATGGGAGAATCCTGTCTGGAGAAGGAGATCCTGCAACTTTGCAGCCCTGCTGAGGTTTCCATGCTGAATTCCCTCAGCATGGTGTCTCTTGGGCTCCAGTCCCTTCAACTCTAAAATGTGTGCTTGGCTCTAAAAATGTGATTATTTTCTGTTGGCTTTTGCCAGCAGGTGACCTTATTTGAATTCAAAGTGCAAGTGCTGCTCTTGAGGCCGCAGCCTGTGCCCCTGAGCTGGTGATGAGAGGCAAGGGTGAAGGTCTTTTGGGGCAAGGGTCCCATGGAGTAGCCTGATACAAGGCGTGTGCTTCTGTCTGACTCCACCAGTATCGTGGACATCTTTACCACTCACACCATCAGTCTGTATGCACATGTAATGCTGTCCTCACTGTTGTACTGCCTGAAAGCCTTCTCAGTAGCATATTAAATGATATAAGTAAAGGTCTGTACTGCCAAGGAAGGTTCTTTGCTTTTTTAATCTCTCACCTTATCCCCAGGAGGAAAATTCAATATGTAGTGTAGAGCTTTGTTAGGATTTTTATTCTGCCTTTAATTTACAGCAAGGAGAGAGCCCCAAATGCAGGTTGTCCTACTGAAACGTGAGAACAAAAGACCAGATAAGTGAGTATTTTCTGATACTGTTTTTTGGGGCAAGTGTTTAGGTACACAAGTAACAAGGCTGGGAGAATCAGGAATGTTACTTGTAAGGTCTAGAAAACAACACGTTCACGTTATCCAGTGACATGTGGTTTAGGGTTGCTCTTGTGCACTGTTTCCACAGCACCAGGTGGTCCGAGTCCATGCAAAGGGTTTTGGTCGGGGCTGGAGGAATTCATTTTGGCTTGAGTGCTGTCTCTGTGCTACTGCTCTGGTGCTGCCCAGTCTCCTCCTGGCCTCTGGACCGAAGTCCATGAGCGTGTCTACAATGTCGCAATGTCCCAGCTACAAATATTATTAAGGATAGGGAATGTAAATTACACTGTAAGACCTTTTCCCCTGCTCTCTCTCCCAGGGCTGTGTAAAACCCTGTCTGCACGAACAATACAAGCTTGACAGACCAGTTTCTTCTCTTCATTTGTGAAGCAAGCTGAATATATTTATGCCTCCTTCCTTCCCCCTAACATTTAGTTCAGTCTGAATTAATACCAGACCCTTTTTTCCCTCTCCCTCTTCTTTTCCGTTTGCCCGGGTTTTAATGACTGTAGACCTCAAATGATGACCAGGCAGGGTCACAGCAATGATAACTGCATGTCAAAATTAATTTTTAATCTACGGCCACTTTGAACAAGTACTTCTCACGAGGAAAGGCTTCCTCTTATCGTCTCCATTTTGGAATTTCATCCCATGCTTGGCATTTTTGAGGCTTTTCCCCCACTTCAAAAGACAGCCTAATAAGAGTGTGAATTGGATTTTGCCATGCCAGCCCTTTTAAAGTTGTCTATGTGCAGTTTGTTTGAAACATGTGTTGTCCTGGAAAATGTTGGTCGTCAAAGCGTTAACTTGTTTTTGATTATCAGATGATAGCAAATGTTAATATTTAACTTAAATGTTGTGGGTGGTGTTTTTTTTTTTTTTGTGGGGGTTATGGTTTTTTAAACATATGGCTTCTATTTACAGCATTTAGACCAGTTCAAAACACCAATTTGGCAGTTTGCTCAACTTCTTATTTAGCTGGGTCACGAAGCCAGCCCTGCCAGAATGTGTCTTGCTCAGCATAAGGGTGGTCATCAGCTGAAAACTGAGGGGTGGCACTGGAAAAACGTTTTTACACGTGTGACTTGGTCAGTTGACTTGGTCTTGAAGCAAGGAGTAGGTTTTAAGTTAGTCGTTTTTGTGACAGGGACTTCCCAATGATGTCAGAACACGTGTAGAAAAGACAATCTCAGCACAGAGATCTAGAAGAGAGATGGAAATATCCTGAGTATGAACGTAGCATCCATGAAAGCTGCGAGCAAGATGTTGTATCTCCCAGCACTTTGATGTTGGGTGACATTATGGAGTTGGACAAAGCAAAGCAGATCGCATCAGCTGAGAAACGAGTTAGTTGACTAATCCTGGTAGGGTGAAGGCTGGAGAAGATCAAAATGTCTCAGAAAGAAGAGAACTGCTACTGAAAATAAAAGAAGTGGTGGAGAAGTGGGTGGTATATAGAAGCTACTAAAATTGACTTAATCGTGCTGAGTATTCACAAGACTGTCATATGATTAACAAATCATATTTTAATTGTTAGCGTATTAGTGATGATTATTTACTTAGCAAACTTCCTTCTTCCCTGTCCCAGTGGGGAAAAGAAACAGATCTGTGATGAGAGCAAGGTTGGGATCAGAAGAAGCTAATTGCTTCTGATTAAAACGTGAAACTGCAGGATAGATGAAATTTGGCTAGTTTTGCGTTTTATCGGATGGCATCCTGTCATCTTGGGGTTCTGCTGATGGATAGCTCGGAGGGTCTTTTCTGCTTACGGCATGAAGCGAGGTTGTTTTAGTGCAGAACAATCAAATGTAACCAAAAGCCACTTCCAGATTAACCTAATCATGCTGCTCCTGGAGCCGTGTCACCGCGGTGTGGAGATGGCTGTCCCAGGTGAACTGTGACCAAAAGGTTTGAGGATACTGCAGGAATGTTCCCGTCATTGCTATCGCCTCGCAGGGCGTAGCGGGGCCAACCTGTTTACCTTGAGGTAATCATTACACAGGGCGATGACTGGGAGCAGCTTGACGTAGCCAGTGCCTTAGGTTTCCTTCCTCACGACGGAGCTGAAGTTTGCAAAGCAGGTGGAAACGCTGTTTTATGTATCAGTGTTCGCCTAGCGATGCATGATAGCGTGGCACCAGTCCCACGTGCTTTAGTTTTAAGGCTGAAATACCAGGCTTTAAAAAGACACGCTTCAAAACTTAACGTGGAAATATCACAGCTAAGTCATGCTTATCCAAAGGATGTATTTCGGCAACTTCAGCTGGGTTAAACTTCAGCAACTGTTAGGTAAACCCGGGAAGTCTGTAGTTGTGTACTGTTTTGCAGGGATGGGAACTGTTTTCATAGGTACATGAAACTGCTGTCCTACAACAGCACAAGGTCTAATTATATCTTTCTGGGAAGCCTGCTGAGCACGTGTCCTCTGGCTCACGCGCCCTCTCCTCTTTCTCTGTCCCCTCTGCCCCCCTCTGCGTGTCCCCAAAACCCTTGGCTTTGTGGCAGCAGTCAGAAGGAGCTGCATTCTTCAAATTGTGCAAAAAGTGCTACTGTGGTACCAGTAATATTTCCTGCTACCCCAGTAAAAGTTCACAGAATCACAGAATCACAGAATTTCTAGGTTGGAAAAGACCTCAAGATCATCAAGTCCAACCTCTACCTAACGCTAACAATCCCCACTAATCCTGCAAACTTGGGCAGTTGTAAATCCCTCAAAATACCAGGCTGTGCTTGCTCAGGAGAAATTTTAGTGGGAGGATTTATCTTTAAGAAGTCCAAAGCACTTGGGCATTAGTTGGAGATTTTCAACAAAAGCATCCACCTACAGTGAAGTTGAAGAAAGTCGGATGTATTTTGTGCTTGGAGGTCATGCAGAAAAAAAATGGCTTGGAAGTCAGCTGTCTGCTGTGTCTTGAGTTTGGGCATTGAAGCATAGGTGGTGTGGGTTTCTTTGAGGAGGTGCTTAAAGAAAACACAACAAAAACTCTCAATAGCTGGCTTGTTGGCTTTTTTGTTCTCCTTTTCCATGTATGTTTGTTTTGTTTTGTTTTTGTTTTCAGTGGCTCTTATGTTTTCCAGGTAAGTCCAGTTGTGCCTGCTAAGAATGTAGGGCTTTTGTAGGGATTTCCTCCCATCAGTGGGAAAAATGTATTTTGGAAGACAATTGCTTCTGAGTGTGGCTGGCCAAAGAAAGAGAAATTTATTTATTTTTGCCTCTTCTTCTGAAGTCTTCCAGGATTATTTGGTTAATTTTTTTTGTTCCCAGCATTGCCATTTTGAAATTCTTGGTAGTTGCACCCAGCTGGCTGTACTGGTCAAAAATGCCAGGTGTTCCCATGAACACTTTATTGATGCTTAAAATGCATTTGGGACTGGGGAGTGTTCTGGCCAGCTGTGAGCTCAGCTGAGAAGCGTTGCTACCCTGAACCTTGAAGATTAAATAGATTAAATGCTCTGTCGTTGCCACTGCTGGCAGGAAGGAGAGATGCTGAAAGTGTGCTGGGGCTGGCCCCATGGGTTTTTGTTTTGTTTTCCAGGAATGTCTGTCAGTAAAACCACCCCGATTTTGTGTTGCAGATGGGCTGTTGTGTCTCTCTGGGAATCTTCTCCTGCAGCCTCTTTAGTGTGGCATAACTGCACCGTTATTTCCTGTAGTGCTGAGCATTGTGCCATTTTCTGGGACTTGTACATTTTATTTAACGTTACAAACAAAGCCAGGTTGTCATTTCTGGCCAGGGGCTGAAGTGGGGAGGAGAGGAGCACTGTCCTCGAGGGAAACCTTGTCACGGTTCCTTCCAGTGGCCGTGACTGTGAGCACTGCTCTGGTTGTTGAGTACTGGGAGAAGCGTTAGAGAGAGGTATCTTAGGGTAGAACTGACTGTTCTGCTTCTCTGTATTTACTTATTTATTTGTGCATGCACTGTTTTACTGGTAGTGCTTGGTCTGCTCAGTTGGAGCTTTTCTTCAAGAATCTGGAGATGGTTTTGCTTTTTGTAATATATATTGTATGAAAAACACCACCTGATTCTTTTTTTTTTATTATTGTTTTTGCTTTTATATGTAGCTTTTTTTAAAAATAACTTTGTGGTTCATATTTTTTTTTTGGAAAAATACTCTGAGAATGTGAAGGCATCATAAATTTAAACTCTGGCTATACAAGGTACTTACATAGAAACAGAGAGAAAAGATGGATGCTAGCGCTGTGCAGGGAAAACCGCCAGGGTCTGGTTATGAAATGATGAATCGGGAAGGAGAAGAACAAAGAAAGAGACCCATCATATGTGGACCTCCGTGACAAGTGATCGATTCTTATTGCCACTTAGAGATTTTAAAACCGCCATGAAACACACAGGGGGGCATGGGGCTTCTCCCCAGGAGGGATTTGGGGCTGCCCTGTCAGGCTGTGGCGTACATGCCACTTAGAGGCCAGGGATCCTAAAGTGGAGCCTTTTCTCCAAGGGTCAAGATAAACTGACATGCAGCAGATTTTAAATTTGCATTTTAGGTAAAACTTTTGCCTTAACTTCACTACAGATCCTGATTTGCTGCATGAGCCCTGCCCAGACTTCCATCTCTTGCAAGGAAGGTGCAGGATGGTTACATCTTGGGTGCATTAATTTTTGCCGTATGTCTTCTGAAGCGTGTTTCAAATAGTCCCCCAGCTTGACTTCTGGTTTGAAGCACGGTGACTCACAGCACGGGTAGTGACTCACTGCGATCAATTAAACATTAGGATCCTGAAGGTGTGACTTCTTAGGCTTTGGCAAAAAGCGCTGTCACAACATGAAAAAAACACTTGCGATGCATTGCACATCTGCATAGGTGGCAAATTCTCCACATTGCTGTACTGCCACAGAAAAAAAAGCTTTTTTTTTTTGAGATCCCTCTCCATGTTTTGCATAGTGGATTATATTTATAAGCATAACCTATCAGCTCTGTACATCACTCTATCAGACCTCTTGCGTTAGGAGGCTAGAGGACAGAAAGAAAGAGAAAACAGAGGGGTCACTGTAAATTTAGCAGCACCTTTCCTTCAGGCTGGGAGCTGCTAACTCCCAAATGGGACACCAGGGGATTCTGACAGAGCAGCTACAGGATTTTCTGGTCTCGCTGCTCCTAACACGTTAATCTACCTTTTGTATGGGGTGATAGGGGATTACTGGCTAGACTCTGGCCAAAACAATCTCCTGGTGCAGATTTACTCGGAGTGCCACTTGAGCTGTCAGCAGCACTGCCTGTCCTAGCGTGCTGCAAGATGGGAACCTGTGAGGGTTTTCTTTCTATGTGAAAGCTGAGGCTGAAACCTCAAATCTGTGTATGGTACCTGTTTTGTATACCTGGTAGATTTATGCTAGACCCTAGAATAGGCCTTCAGCTGAAGGCAGCAAATGGTCAGACATGGGATTTGCCCAGAAATGGATGGTTTTGTTTTCAGAGGGGCTGAGGGGCTGGGTAAGAGCCTTGTAAACAAGCAGACGTGTGGTTCCCAGATAGCTTATCGGAGGGAGCGGGCCTGCTCAGGGCACTGCTGAAGGGCCTGCTGGGAGTTAAACTTTTCTTCTGCTTTCAAACTCTTGCTCTGTGTGCCAAAGTGGACAACTCGGTGTCTGCTGTGTTGTCCCGGCCTGAAATTTCACAACATGAGGCTCAGGCTCCTCCAGCCATGAACCTTCACCTATGTGTGACCCAGCACTGCACGTTCCCTGCCCGGGCTCCGCGCGAGGGCCAGCAGCGGCCGGCTGTGGAGATGAACAGGATGTATCTGCTTTGTTTGCTTTCCTTGTACTTGGATGGCATTACAGCTCCTCTGACTGCAATAATGTGACAATGAGCAACTTGCAGTGCTTGCCTTTTAAAAATATTTGTGTATAAATATGACTGTTTTTAATATGCTTAATTTCTACTCTACTTTCAAAAGTGATTTCTCACTTCTAATCATTGTACAGACCTTCTGGATTGTGAAAATAAGCCCAGAGCATTTGAAAGCCTGCCTGGAGCTCAGAGGTGCCTCCTGAATTTTGTTTTGATTATGGCTAGCCTGGACAGGTATTTTTCTTGTGAGCTTGAGATTGGTTCTATGATTGTAAATATTAGGAACTGCATTTCTCCCGCTCGCTAAATACTTCCGAGAAGTCAAGAGCTTCGGAGAGCAATTCTCATTGCCTTGCTGAGCTGCTTGTTGCAAATAGTCCATAGCTGCTCAGTGGAAAGAACACTCATACCACTCGCTTCTTGTCCCTTAGTACCATTAACCTGTGGCTTGCAGAATGGTGTAGAGGATCAGAAGTGTATGTCCCAACTTCTACAAGTCAGAACAGTGAAGAACTCAAAAATACATTTAATTAAAATGAAAAGCCTGAGCATGAATGTTTGCCGAAAGCCAGCACGTTTCTTTTGGCCTCAGTAGTGCTACACTTCTTGGTGAGGTGGTGTATTCTGGGGAGGATGTCTTCTGTGATGTTGAACCAAATGGATGAGTCAGAGCTGCCTTATTTATGGAAGGGCTGCATGTCACGAAAACACCTAACACTGCAGTGCACCTAATTAAGCTCTTTGAGGGAAGCTCTCTTTTGAAGTTGCACCTGACTTTTTAAAACAAATTGCGTGTTTTAATTTTGCATTTTTGGCCATGAAACTTCAGTGACTGCTGTTGGGACAGCACTACTATTACCTTACACGCACAGCCATTTATTCTGTGAAGTTTCGGTTCTGGAGTAGCTGGCTCTTCAAAGTTAGCTGCACTTACTTGTTCATGAAACGTGTACGGCTGCTGTTGCCATCAATATTTGAACACTTCACAAACCACGAGCAAACACATCTTCCACATTTATTCAAGGGTATGATGGTACTATCCACGCTTCACACACAAGAGAGACTAAGTTATATGTCTGAAGGCAATGAGGGTGTTGGGTTTAAGCCAGGAATGCAGCCTGGCTCTCCTGAGGCTCTGTCTGATGTCTAGGAGGAAAACATCTTGGAGGTTAGGGAAGCCTTGCTAGAGACCTTGTTCCTGTTTTTCTCTTGGGAAGGGCGGGCTTCCTGGAATGGTCCATCCATTGTTCCTTTGGACACAAAGGGTGCTTTCGGTATCACAGAGAGCCTTGTTGTGGAGGTTCAGGCCCTGACTGATCCGCAAGCCATGATGGGGGTTGCTGTCCTGCGGCTCTCTGGATTGATGCCAGGACTTGGCTTTTCAGACCTGGCCTGACAAGCCATGACATTAGTCTTCATCACCTTCCACCGCCTTCGGATGCTTTTCTGAAAACAAAAGCATCTTGATGCTTCGCCGATGGGAGCCTGAAAGTATCAGCCACTGGTGTCTGTGGTAAAGCAGCTGCTTTTCCTGGTGTCTTCAAGTGGTGCCAAGTAGGCCAATAGCAGAATGTCCTCTCAAGCTGTCTGGCAGCAGGTATCTGGGGCATTACAGTGATATACCATACTTACATCAGCAATACCAAAGCTGGAGATGCTCCCTGAAGCATCCAAACTCAGGTGGCCTGAAGAGGGGGGAGACTTAAGCGTTGAGTATCCCCCTTCTGTCAATAAGGGTCTGATAAAACTCAAATAAATGAGTCTTTTCACATACTTTGTAGGATCTGGGGCTTGACTCAAGGGGGAAAACTTTTCCTCTGCCATTCCCATGCACTTGTTCTAGGACTGAAGCTTGCAAGGAGGTCTACACGTGTGATAGTAAGCTTAAGTGCATCTGGGGATAGCTTGATTTATTTTGGTTTATCTGTCTTTCTTCCAGTGGGATCTTGTTTGTGACTCTGCCTGGAAAGTCCACATTGCAAAATTCTCCCTACTGGTAGGATTAATCTTTGGCCACTTAATAACAGGATGTATAGCAGACTGGTAAGTGAAAAATCTTTTAATGCTAGTATAACAGTAAATGAATGCCAGTATTAAATATTGTTTAGATTTTTATCTACTTCATATTCATAAAAAACTTTTGCGTAATGATTTTCATGTTCTGAAAGGAGCATGAACAAACGGTTTAGAACTGTATGTTAATTGCTTGAACCAAGTAATTTGCACCAAGGTAAGTAACAGGAAAATAAGCTATTTGATAGTTGACTTAGTTATTTCCTGCTGATACAGTTTATTACATCTGTAGTGCTCATACAGAATTAAGTATTTTCTAATTATGTAAGTGGTGCCTTTGGTTAGTGGTTGGTTGTTTTTTTTTTTGTTTTTTAAATCAGGAGATGAGGCCAAAAGAAATTGAAAGTGACGTTGATTGAATAAAGGAGACCAGTGTAATGTCAATCTTCGGCTTACACAGTCTCATCTAGGGGTGGTAGAATGCTGTTGTTTTTTTGTAAACTTTTCCTTTGTTCTATTTTTAAAGTTCTTGTTAAGCAAATGTGTTGATTGTAGTGTTAAGGAATCGCTGACTTATGTGCCACTAATATTGGGGTATTAGATTTAAAAGCACAGAGTGCAGTTGCTTAAATTACAGTAGTAAAAACATTACCAGATGCCCTGGTTGTTCTGAGAGTTCAATTTTTATTTCAAGAGAGTGCCTTGTAGTGCAGAAAAAGGGGAAAAAAATTAATGCCTGACTGAAGTGATTTCAATGGAAACTTGCAGCATTTGAAACAATAGCCCTATGATGCCATCCCAGTCATTTCAGTGGCTTCCAGTACAGTTGCCAAAGTTGCTGCTTTAAGTGGCCCCAAGTTAACTCTTTCACCATTCACTAAACCAGGAAAGGAAGGCGTCACTCGCACTTTTTAAGATTTCCGTAATAGGCAAACCTGTCAGTCAATGGGCAGAGAAGAGGCCCCCTGCAGCTATGCAGTAATGCGTCTGGAACTTTTGTAGCAAAATTACATCTCAGTTCTTGAGTAGTCATTAAAAGTTTTCAGGCAAGTGGGGAGTCATGACTTTTCGGTGAAGTAGGGAACATGCATGATGAAATACAATTGAAATTGATTAAAACACTGCGGTAGTACAGGGCTGTAACAGTGTGTAGAAAGTGTAGCAGGGAACTGAATGAGGGATCTCTTGGTTTTCCTAAAAAGGAATCCATGTGGAGAAAGCAGACTTATTGCCAAGTTAGGGAAATGCTGCTGTAATTGACAAATAAGTCACAAATAAGTGAACATCTTGTTGCCTAAGGCACTGTCTTCAAGAGTGAGATGCAGTAAGCGGTTTAATAGCTCTCTGCCACCAAAAGGAGGAGCATCCTTTGCTCCCATCCATTTCTTTCCCCATTTTGTAGCTTGCTCTGCCACATGTGATTGTTGAACCCTCTCGCAGGCTGTTAGATGTATTTGGGGCTGCTAAAAGAGGACCTAAACAAGGATTTACTTTACAATTTAATCACAGTTTGAGTTTCCTTTAAGATGGAGGGTGGTGTGGAAAAACAGATACAAAGGGGATTGTGCTTGTAAAATTAAAAAAAAATAAATTAATTAAAAACTATGTCAGTCCAAAACAAGAGCAGGCAAGATTGGGCAGATTAATAGATTGAAGTGTTACAATCTTTAAAAATCCTGTTTTCATTTAATTTCATACCACTATCCAGTGTGGGTAATCAGAAGAGGCTTTGGGGTATTTTTGTTTTTTATTTTTGAGCCAGTAGGGTTTGGGGCTTTATTTTTCCTTTTTGAAAGGTTTTTAAAGCTGCATGTTATCAAGATGTAATCTGCATTAAGACAATTAGTTTATGCAAACCGAGTGGTCTGTTCAAAATACGGTAGTTGTATATGCTTAGGTAGCTCTGTGGCAAATCTATAGGAAGAAGGTCTGCAAACACATATTTTTACTCAAAGCCTGAGTAAGTTACTTGTTTGACAGGCAGAGCACTGCTGGCACTTTTGCTTGCTCTGGTCAGGGTGGCTGAAAGGTCTGTGGAAGGGTCTTGATGGCCACGTGGCATCCTGCTGAGCAAACCTTTTCTTCTCGCTGCCCAGTCCAGCCCTGCTTTGCAACTGCCCTGGTACTCCTTGGAGCCTTTGTGCCAATTCAAGTCCCAAAACCAAGAGAAAGGCTGCAAAGAATGGTACAGGAAGAACAATTTCATCAGCTTAAGGAGCAGAGCTTAGTCTTCTCAGGGTGGCAAGGTGCATACTTAGGAGCGTGGGTCTTGTCCTCAAAGCATTTGCCTTTCCCCTGCATCTCTTGATGCATCTGCACATAGTGCCGTGTGGGTTACAGGTTCTCCAGAAGCCTGTGGATGTTTGTATCCCTATTTGTTTACCTGTGCAGGCAAAAGTCTGCATCTGATACAGCTAATAGTATGCAGCGTAGGCTGAGACTGTTGTGGCACAGAAATCTCCCTCTGGAATAGCACGGATGGCAGCAGCTAGTATCCTGGGGCTGTTTTACAAGGGAGATTGTGTATGTTTTAATTTCTCACAAGCATTGCCACGTAGTGTTAGTCAGATAACTCTGTCTACACATAAAAGGATTTTAGATACTCTGAGACAACATCCTGTCAAAACACTGCTGGATCACCAACCATGTGGCTGATAGCTGCCCTGGAGTTTTGATTTCTGAGAAAAACCATCCCTGGGTGAGGAGGGATGCTAGGTTTGTCTCTGGGAGGAGGTACTGGAGGGCTTGCCTGGCCTGAGAGCCCAGGAGGATCTCCTGATTCTTCGTTAGCAGCAAACATTAATTTGCATAATTTGTGTAATGGCAGGAGAAATTCCAAGCCCTAATGATGCATAACCTCGAGTAAAGAGAGGGGGAGGAAGGGGGCTGATGTCTGCGAAGCAGTGGGGCCTTTTTTAATCAACATCAGGATATGGCAGGTCAGGCTTGTGATGAGAATTAAGTTCCTAATTCTGAGTGCTGGCATTAATGCCTTTCATCCACAAAATGCTTCCACAAATACTAATTAGTATGAATTACAGCTTGACTGTTATGAAAATAGGGATGTGGAAGCCTGCGCAGATCCCTGATAAGAGCTTGCAGTTTTTGTGTTCAAGGTTTGGTATGAGGTAATTCCCCTCCGTGTCCAAGTGCCGTGCACCCTATAAATACACCATGTGAAGCCCAGGCAGCAGTAGCTACCTCAGTGTCCAGCATGTTCCTGGCACGTTGCATATCACTGAGGAAATAACGCTGTGTTCCCACCTCGAGTGGTGCAGCGAGCAAGGCTCATCCCCTACGGGCTGGGTTTGTGAGGAACCTTCTGCCCTGACCTCGCTGCCTCCAGCTTGCCACTTAGTACTTGCTGTTTTAAAAACACCCAGTGCTTGATGCCAACAAGCTGAGTCTTGGTTAGGTGCCCCACAGCTGATGCTGCTGCTGGAAAAACATGTCCTCATCCAAAGGAGCCCCCAGCATCATCATCTGAGGTGTGACTTTAAAATCTGTAGGTGATGATGCACATACCGGTGTGGTTTTCCAGTTTTTCCAAAAGCATCAAAAATGATGTCTCCTTTCCAGCCCTTTGCCTCCTAATTCATTGTTCCTATTCCATTTTAAGTGAAGCAAAATCCAAATTGTTAATTGTGAATGCCTATATATATAATGCATTTTACAGCTGCTGGTGACAGTCTGCTGAAATAATTGAATAGAAATGCTGCGGTATGTGAAACTGGATTAGGTTGTGAGGTTTAAATGTTCTTTATTGTGCTGACATTCAACCTGATGTCTGGCTTGCAGCTGACAGACTGCTTTGAATAGGTCTGTGAAAGCTGCCTACGAAAAGCAAGTTCATATATTCTTTGTGGAAGTGGCATATGGAGCTGGCTGAAAGGAATCCTCGGTTCCACTGGAAATCTTGTGGGAGTTGACAAGTTGAAAAATTTTGGAAATCTCCACATAACGATCCAATTCTTGCTTAAAAATAGCAGCGTGCTCTGGTGCTTCAGATCATCTGTGTTGCACAGGAAGAGGAGGGGGGGGAAAAGGGGAATGATAAACACGGAGCATGTGAGATATGCAAAAGCCTCATATTCCTTTTACATAAGAGCCCAACTGTGCAGCAGGTGCCCCGCGTTCAGGGGCACTGTAATTCCTCTTCTCATCGATGCCACCCCAGCACGTGCAGCTGTGGCTTGCAGCTGAAAATCCTTCCTGCCAAGGAGGGCTGCAAATCCTCATGCCCACGCTGCCACTGGTGGATGCAGTGCATTTTTTATTCTTGTTGTTGTTTTTCTCCTCCAGTCGGGCTCATGTTGTGGGTCTCTACAGCTGCTGTGGGGATCTGAGGGGAATGCACTGCTTTCCTACAAGCATTGCTGTCAGCTCTGTGAGGCTCAGGGAAGTGGCACAAACCCTGTTTTAAACTTTGTCCCTGTTTGTTAGGCTTGTCCTTAATAACAAGGCAAAAAAAAGTTGTTTTTTTTTGAGCGTGCTCCTCTTGCAGATCAGGCTGGTAAGCACATGTCTATTGGGTAGAGGAGACCTCTGCAGTAAGCTCTGTGGCTGTAGGCTGTGAAGAAATAATAATATAGCGTATCATTTAACATATAATGTCATATACCCATCTCTGCTGCTACAGAAGGCTCTGAGAAGTTGTTTTTAATCTTCAAGATACTTGTTTGTGGTCCTGCTGTAGTTCTTAGACATTTCCTTGTTCACCGTTGGTGTTTTGCAGTTGATGTCAAGCAGTAATAGAAATTGATGCTAAACAGTAATAAATCATACGCTGGCCCTGCATAATCCCACCTGAAATGAACTTGTCAATGCAAAGCTGAGTGAGGAATTAAGTGATTTTTAATGTAAAATTAAATAAATAAATAAAAATGGAACAAGCTTTAAAAATGGGTAGCAATATTTGGAAGGGATTGCATGACTCGTGCCCCTCTTTGTAATGCTGGAGCGTTGTGTCTGTCCTGGCTTTTAACACCGTTTCTCCCTACTTCCTTCCTTATTTTTAGGGTAGGTCGACGGCCCGTACTGCTCTTCTCTGTCATATTCATTTTGGTATTTGGACTGACTGTGGCACTCTCAGTGAACGTGACAATGTTCAGCACACTCAGGTTTTTTGAGGGGTTTTGCCTGGCTGGAATAGTCCTCTCCCTGTACGCACTGCGTGAGTATGCCTTCATCACCCATCCCAATGTGTATTTACTGAGTATGTTGCTTGCTGTTCCGGGGCTTCCTGCTTTCCTCCAAGCAAACAAAAGAAGAATTGTTTGCACTGAGAAAACTTTAGCCTGAGTTTCAGTGACCAAGTAGGGATTTTTGCAGCTATCTCTTGCTACAGAGCAGTCTGTGAAGCAGTTTGAGGGCCTGTTTAAAAGAAAATTATAAAGTGTGGGGGGTATTGTTTGCTGTTACGTAAACCTAGAAATCATCTGAGTCATGGCTGTAACGGTTGTGGATTTCACTATGCAGTACTGAGCTCAGTAGGAAACTCCCTGCTTTCCCTGTCTCTAGCTGTACGTATTCTGGCACTATTTCAGAAATTTTCCTGTTAACTGAGGCCAAGAAGCCCCTTGTCCCTGCGTTTGATCATAAAGTACATCAAAAATACACGAGAAGAGAAGGCTGAAGTCATTTTATCAAGGCTTCTTGTTTCTTTGTTGTTCTTTTTTTGATTGTTTCAAAGTGGGGGGGGGGGAGGGGGGAACAACCGAGAGAAACTTGAAGGAAATCTTACGAGAAATGTCTTCGTGATCATAGTATTTTGGGGGAGATGCCTGGTAAACTTGTCGCCAAAACATTTGGAAGCCCTTTCTGGAGGCCTTGCCCTCAGGGGGTCCATGTGCAGTGCCACCAGCCCTGCCTGTGTCACTTGGATGGGCTCCAGGGAGCTCTGTCTGCTCGCACTTCCTTTGCTGTTTGTGATTAACAGGTAGCTGAGGAAAATACAACATTTCCCCCTTTTTATTACGGCTCTGGAGAAGTATTACCTAAATATATCCTGGGACTTGCTGTACAGATCTTCATAAAATTTTATTCACTTCCTACTGTATCTGGTATCTAGCCCATCAGGATTTAGCACTGTATCCTTACTCTGCATGGAGTGCTTTCTACTATTAAGCTCTTGTGGAGCTTAATATTTGTATTTGTTTTGGTTTTAGACTGCTCAGAGGGGAAAGCAACCTGACTAGAATACACAAGGGCTTGCTCTGTATTGTGCTTCTTCATAGTAGATAGGCTTACTTTTTTTCTTCCCCTTCCTTGTCTTTGGTCATGTAACCTCTAGCAAGAATTTTTCATCAAAAAGTAAGACTACTACTGAAGACACATCTTTTTTTTTTTTTTCTTCTCCTTTTATTATTTTTTCCCCATTGTAGAAAATGGTAGAGAAACTTGCATATCCATTTCACTTAGTGGCCCTAGAGATCTTAGTAGAGTGGAAGAAACTGAAGCAGAGCAGGTTGTTGTTGAAGCAGAACTAGCATCAAACCTCCTCCCTGCTGGCCTGCTGCACAGTCAACTCTAAATGCTGATCATGGTCTGGGCCATGAAGAAAGATCTTCCCCTGCTAGGGCAGCCATTACGTGTGGATATTCAGCAGGAGCTTAAGCTAGTTGGGATTTTCCACTGCCCAATGGAGTATGTCCTGGTTGGTTGGTCAGTTGCTTGTTTTTTCTTGTTATTTTTAAGGCATCTAAGCAAAAGTTTCGTTGTGGACTTTTGTAGACCTGAGAGAGAGTGCATGTGTCACTGAAGAGTAGCCCAACAGTAGTTTGCCAGCCTAGGCTTTTGTTCAGCAAACAGGAGATGCTGGTTAGTCCATGCTCTGCTTCATTCAGATCAAGGACTTGAATCTGATTTCCCCCGCATAATTGAAATGTTTGCTGTATCTGTTGCATGTGTGTATCCACTGCAAGCAGGCATCTGTCTGCATAGGCAACGTTCGAATAGAGCTAGTAGGTGTTAGGAGAGATGTGTGAAATTAGCTGCGGCATGAACATCAGTGCAATTTTATAGAAGTGAGAAAAAAATATCTCCCTGCACCCCTGGGAGACCTTCTGGCTAGGGAGGTGAGGGGAGTGGGAATTTCTGTATTAAATATTATCATTAAAAAAATAAGAAGTGTTGTCATCTTGGTGTAGAGTAATGGGAAAGAATTAATCCCTAGAGCCTTAAGAGAATGGGAGGAACATGATTTTTTGTTGTTTTTGTTACTTTTTCTTTGGTTTTCTTTTTTACTCATTAGTAGGCATAATTTGTTAGGCTTTCTCTGAATTTTGGATTTTTTTTTTCTGTTTCTGCCAGAGCCTATACCGCTCTATTGCACTCCTCTGTGGAGTCATCTTCTATTTCATGGCCCCTATTTCCTTGCTGTTAATGGTCTTGATTTCTTCCACCGGAGCTTCGTGTCCCCAGAATTCCCACTTGGCTGCCCCAAGCAGAACAATAGAAAATGGAAAGTTTGATCGGTTAGAAAGAGCCATTAGCTGAAGTTTTCAAAGCTACTGCGCGGAATCAAACTCTATAGGCCTGTATAGCCTGCAAAGGTAATAAGCCTGCCACAGGGATCCTCTTACACTCTGTCAGGCTTGCTAGTTATGCTTGGATTTATGGCCTGCCTCACGGAAATTGTAAATAACCGTCCTGGATGCTTTGGGAGTGGGAATAGCACCAAAGTGCTGCCTTTAAAACGCAGAGCTGCTGAGCTTGAGTTGCCCTCACCGCTCACACCACACTCTTTTCAACAGCCTAACGTGGTTTTCCTACAGGTTTGTGCCAGCATGTAGGGTGAGCCCTGAGACAAGCATTGATTTTGGTGCCTCTCTGCAGGCTGGTTTCAGGGTTGCCATGAGCTGGCTTCTTGTGGAGGCTGTAGCGAGGAGGGTGTTGGCCTTTTTTCTCAGGCAACAAGTGATGGGACACGAGGAAATGGCCTCAAGCTGTGCAGTGGGAGGTTTAGGTTGGGTATGAGGAAGAATTTCTTCATGGAGAGAGTGGTCAGGCATTGGGATGGGGCACCCAAGGAGATGTTAGCATCCCCATCCATGGAGGTATTTAAGAGACGAGTGGATGGGATACTTAGGGATATGGTTTAGTGGTGGACTTGGTAGTGTTAAGTGATGGTTGGACTTGACGACCTTAAGGGTTTTCTCCAACCTAAATGATTCTGTGACTCTGTACAGAGAGCTGGAGCTGCCTGGGACTTTGCTAAAGGAACCACTTTTGATGCTGATTCATTAAGCTGAAAAGTTTTTCTGCAGTTGTTTTAGTTTTGGCAAAAGCTTTTGCTGGAGAGGTTTTTCGGGTACAACTGGTGAACTTGCAGGAAGAGCCAGGCTTTGCAGAGGTGGTGGCACTTGCTACGAAGGGGGAAGCAGAGGGGAAACGAACCTGGGAACCTCTTCCTGGTGCTGTGGTCATTGAATCCTCTCTTTGTGAGAAGGAAAGGGAGGTGCTCTTTTTCCTGAGCAGTGCCACGTGTGCCTGAGTAATGCCTCAGCAGGCACCTGGGAGCTTTTACAGCAGGTAAAGGAGCACCGCTTCCTGCAAACAGCCCCGCTCACTGGCCACAAGCCCTGTGGGACAAAGTACGCTCGGCAGATGTGGAAATTGCTGCCCTGGCCAGATGCTGCGCCTTCCCTCGGGCTGGATTTCACAACCCGGTGGGGCTGCAAGCAGGAATTCCCCCCACCCACGCTGCTCCAGTGCTGCCTCCGAGGCCGAGGCCGTGCTGGTGTCAGCATTAGCCTGGGAAGCCGTCCCCGTGGGGGACAAAGGGTGCTGCTGTCAGCAGGATGCACCCTCTGGTCTCATCTCTCCTGCCTTGGGCTGGGTTCCTGCTGTCCCTCGTGCCACCAGGGCCTGGGGGAGCAGGACTTGTTTCCTGGAGCAGAGGCTGTGATGACGGCACAAGCCGCAGCGCGGGTTTGCATACAATCGTGGGCTGCTCAGCTGTTTCACGGGTGACTGGGCTGCAGATTAGGCTGCAAAATTGCAAAGTCTAGACTTGAATGGAGCAATAAATAGGCTCTGAGAATCGCTGCGCGGAGAGGGAGACAGCAACTCAGGTTGGAGCGAGGAAGCAGGGGTGTCCCTCCAGCACGTAGCAGCAGGATGAGTTGGCGTGGTGTTTTCTCCCTTTCACTGCTAGAAGAAAAAAGGTAGGAATGCTGTGCAAAATAATAGCCTGTGTTTTGAAAGGCTGGAGAACTCTGGCAAAGGTTTCCAGACTGGTTAAGATGTCCAGCTGTGATGTATCTTTCTCGTTTCTAGCTAGGTCGACCTAACCTGTTACTCCTGTAAATTACACAGGCACTGACCTGAGAGAGGCTCAACGTGATTTCTTAAGCCTTTTTTTAAAATGTTTATTCTGTAAAGCTAGAGCAGCATGCTATAGAAAGCTTTCTAAAGCTGAAGGAAGCCTAGGGACATTGGATTGTGGTAATGTCAGATTTGTAAAATAAATTTGCGTCTAATGAGCTGTCAGACAGTGAGAGTTGCCTTCTTTCTTTTTCCTTTTTCTTTTTCTTTTTTCTTTTTTTCCCACCTCCTCCCACCCAGAAGCATATAGGCACGAGTATCCTGGAGCATCCCAGGTGTGCAGCCCCCATGTCCCTTGGAGTTAGAGTGGTGTAAGCAGTGGAGTTGCTCCATTTTATTCTCCAGTTTCCTCTCCGGAGTCTTCAGCTGTCGACATGGCCTTGGCCAGGCAAGGCAGGTGAAATCCTGCAATCCGCACGCTCCGAGTCTGTTTGGTGCAACCTGAACCAGCCAAATAAATAACGCTGTAATGCCTTCCTCAAATCGGAGGACGTGGAAGGCATCTGACTGCGTTCAAGTGCCTTGACATGTGCTTTCGTTCCTCAGTAACACGCAGTTCTCTCGGCTGACACTTGGGTGACAAGATCAAGGTTGTTAAGCCACCTACCTTCTGTTTATGTAACCAGCCTTCTGCTCTGAGTCATCCCATGCAGGTCCGGGAGGAGGGATCACAGACAGATCAAGCGCACGAAAATCTTTCTGAATCCCTCCAAAGTGGCCATTAATTGCTAAATCACACAATCTCAGGTATGGGGCTCTTTGTCTGAAGAGCAGCTAGGGATTGTGCTGATACGAGGTGGGATGCGAGTTTCTGGAAAGCGCAGCTCTCTGTTTTTACTAGCTTTGTGCAAGAACTGTTAAATAAAACAACGTGAAGGTGGAACACTACAGCTGCTCAAAAAAAGGTCTGTGCATGCCTTTTATCGAATGCCTGGGGGGTTCATTTATGCAGGAGTGGAAAAGGTTGCTAGAACTGCATCACTCCCCGTATAAATATCTTCCTTGCTTCCTCCCACGTTGATCCTACCGAAGGAAGCAAACTGTGACTCCTCATGTAATTTGTTGGCTTCCATTTCTCCACATTTCCTTCCCTTTTTCTCCTGGTCAGAGCTCTTCTAGAGACACGGTGTCTGCCCTTGGAGCACTGGCTGGCATGTTTATTTTAACCCCTACAGACTGTTTTCCAGGGCAGAGGTGCCCTTGGAGCGTTGTGAATATGTTGTCCCAGATCACGGAAAAAAGCCATGCAATTTGAGGCAGCCAATTTGAAATAAATTTGTGCAGCCTTCAAGTATGCCGAAGGGGAATAAAACCAGGATCTTTCTAAAGCTCCTTGGGAGGTTAGAAGGTGTTCAGTTAATGCAGAGATTGCAACAGGATCTGATTTTAATCATTTTTTCCATTTCAGTTGCTGAAAATCCTGCGTGTTGTCAGTGTGACCAAAAAGCCCAAGGAATTAATTTTTATTTGAGGTACTTCTTGTATGATTGGTCAACTGGGAATGCAATTAAGATGCAACGCGGCTGTTAAAATACTTGTGATGATGGCAATCAGATGAGATTAGAGCACACTTGCGATTTCCCCAGCTCAAAATACAGCTTACATTTACAGTGTAAAGTGTGTCTGCCTTTTAATTGTTCCAAACCAGCTCCAGCAGTTGGGTGTGCTCTCTTTGAGAAATCCTCCCTTCTGTCATGCAAAGGCTTGGAACTGTAACTTTTTGTGCTTGTAATGACAGTTCTAGGGATTATTTTTTTTCTTTTTATTGTTTAATTTGAGTAATGGCACATAGACCTAGAGCTGCGCCAGAGCAATGAGCTCGCTGCCACTGGAAGAAAATGGAATCGTGCAACCATAGATTTAGACTAAGAGAGAGGGGGTGTTTAGGATGGATATATAGTTAAATCCAGAAAGTTGCCTTTTATTTGTAGCTCTCTTACTCGGCTGAAGTGGTGTTAAAGTGCCAATTGTTAATATGTCTGTTACCACCTGCCTTTTCTTGGCGGTGTCAGGCAGCTGCTAAAGGGCTTTTCCGTGCTGCATTGATTGAAGCTACTGGTGTAAGCTACAGAGGGTTGGTGGTAACAAAAGCTTCTGATGCTGCATGTGTGTGTGTCTGTGCAAGCCCTGTCCAAGGAGGCTGCCACAACCATCCAGCCATGGGTCCTGCATCGTGCAGAGCCCTGCTGCAGCTCTGCAGCCCCTGGAGAGCCAGGCTCAGCTGGCAGGAGGAGAGCTCTTCCACCGAGCTCTGAGCACTGCCTGGGCTCCAGCTGCTCTGCTTGTGTCGGTTGGTACACTGCAATGTCCAGTTGCAGAGGGTTGGTAGCTCAGTGATACTGCTGCATGTCCGATGTTGTTGTGGCTTTGTGGTTAGTCCTGTCCTTCTGTGATCTGAGAAGTTATGTTTCCTCTCTGGGAAATGCAAGTGGATCACAGACAGGGATATGAAAGTTTTGTCAGCCATGATTTGTATTTATTTATTCTTTTTCCTGGCAGGAAACTGAATCTGCTACAGAGAGCATCTCTTGCTGAAACCATGCATATTCTGCTAAGGCTGTTAACTCACCGAGTTTTAGCTCTCCTATTCCCTCGGCTGAGACCGGTGTCCTTGCACCCTGCAGACTTGTAAACTGGCAGAGCTAGTGCTGGAAATGAGACAGCAGCAACCAGCTCAGGAGCTGCCCTTGAGGCAGTCAGCGTACAGGCTTGCTTTTTTTTTTTTCCTCAGCTGCTTCTTGCAGTGAGGCATAGGCATGTGCACATTCCTCAGCTACTTTCTCCTGCAAAAGGAGGAACTCATAGGTTCACAAATCACCTGTAAATGAATGAGTAGTGCTTCGCTTCCCTTTCCTGCCTGTTCTTACAGACTTGGCAAGCCAAATTGCAGTGGCAATGGGATGTGCACAGAGGGAAAAACACATGTATGCAGAAGGTGGATTTAAAAGTTACCTGCAGTGACTTGAATATTGAAGTCCAGCAACAAATGTCAGCACACAAATTCAAATAAATATTTATGTACTTTTCAAGAGGAACCATGATTTAACAAGGCTAGCCAAATTTCCATCCCCAGCCATGTAGACATGACTCCTATCTTCTCACTTACGAATAACATGACCCTGTGGGATTTTTTACTAGTTCGACTTAATTAAATTTCACTCAAAGCATGAAAATTGTAGGCAGCGCTCACTGTGGTATTTCTAAAAATGCATATTATTTAGTCAAGTATAAAAAAAACGTAGGTTTTTGTTTTAATTCTTGGTTTTATTTGTATGATTAAATTCTGTAGGCTGGCAACACAATATACCAATGCTCGTATCACTCGCTTTTATTTTTTAAAGACAACTACTCAGTGTTGCACTGCAGTGAATTTATTAATAAATTACATGCTGCAATTACTGATGGACCTGTAAATACAAGCTATGATTTTGTCTTTTGAGAACATCTGGTCCCTTCTTAAATGAATTGTACATACAGTTGTGTGTTTTTTAGAGATAAGTTTCGGCACAAGTGCTTGTTATTAGCTTGAAAACTTGTTTGCTCACATTCCTTGAATTCTGGTTATGGTATGAATTGAGAGGCAAAATCGATTCTCTGGAATCTGATGAGTGATGCACAAATCTCTGCAAGCGCACCTTCAGTTTCACATACCTGAACTGTATGTCCCATCTAGGCACCCGGTATGGAATCTCTGAGACATGGGTAATCTTGAGCTTAGTCTTAGTTGGGTGATACAAAGCAGGTGGTCTCATGGAGAAAGGGAGTGTTTGAAGAAGGTGACTTGGCTTGGAAATGTGTCCGTCTCCTTTTGAAGGGTTTCTGTGCTGAACTGAGGGAGGGAACATGGTCCTCTGTTTGCTTCAGAAGTTCTGGACCTGCATTCCCCAGCCTATGCAGGTGATATCCCCATCTTCTTGGTCCCCAGCATCTCTGTCCAGCTTGTGTTTGCAGGAATTCAGAGCAGATAAACTATAAGCCCCAGTCCTCTCCTGCATAGTCAGGCACTGGAGTGCAAATACATCTCCATTAGTGGCTTACCTCATATAATCAATATGTTTGGTTATGGATGTGCATTTCATTCTGGTGCTGTGTAGCATCTGAGGAGGGCAGTCGCTGGCAGAAGCAGCAGCGGAGCGCAGGGTTCGTGCGTGCCCTCGCAGCCGAAGGCCTTGGTGTCGTGGAAGGAGGCAAACTCTGCCCGAGTGCTGTGATTAACGATCATCTGTTAGAAATGCAGGCTGGGAGACCTGCGTGCCCCAGCACTGAGGCACGGGTAAGTTGCTTTGTGTGTCGTTTGCTGTCTGAACATCCAGACCAATTGTGCGCAGAAAGGAGGAGGGTGTTTTCTCTGCGAGGCAGTCAGTTCAATAGATGCCTAAGCTCATGGACCAGGGATCGTTGGTTAAAATAAACAGATTAATAAATCCCTTGAGTTTCCTGCTTGATGGGGAGCTGCTGTCCAGAAGGAGCACAGCGCTTGGCAAGGGCCTCTTGAAGTCATGGGGCTGCTTGCACCCAGGTTTCAGCGCTGTGCTGGCAGGCAGCGTTGCCATCTCCTGGGTATGCAGCCATTCATCCTCAGAGCATTTCGTTTGCAACTTTATAAGCAAAGGCAGAAGGAAGAAAAACAACAAAAATATCCAGGAAGCAAAAGCAATTGGGTTGGGGGGAGAGGAAAGCAATATATGAGAAGAGTTTTTTTTTTATTATGGACTGACAGCAAGGAGGAAAAGCAAGAGCAATTTAAAAGGGCTGTATAATGGTGGAAGTAGCTTGTATGTTGAAATTGCAACCAGCATTCGTAATAAAATCCCATTTTGGTTTCCTTTATAGCTCTGGCTTTGGAAAAGGGGGTTTTGTCTGGAACTTGACTGACTTGTTTTTCGAGACAAAACCAAATCTGTGTTTCTAGGAAGCTGGAAGAAAATTAATTAAAGAGCCTTTGATTTATAGACCCATTAAAATTAACTCTGCTTTGAAAGGCAAAGAAATAAATAAAGCTGCCAGTGTTAGTCATCTGTTGGAAAAAATGGCTTCTCATGTATATGTACGGCAGAGAAACCCAATTACTGCACTTGAATGCGTTGGAATTTGGACAGGGGAAGCTTTGATTATATGAACCTTAACTCTGCCCATGTTAGTCTTTTCAGATGTCAATGTGAGTTCAGAGTTGTGAATCAGCCTGAAGCATTGTCCCATCCTTGCTTACTTTCTTGTTAGTGTCTGTGATATGTCTGAAGAAAAGACTCGAAGTTCAATTTGCATCTTGTAAATGTTTAACCTGATGGATTTGATTTTTCAAGGAGACAAACTTCACCCTTCTTGACTCAGTATTGCATTTCAATAAAATAAGTATACATGCAGCTGCTTTTCTTCCCTTCCTGACCTTTTAGTCTTCTTCTCTGGCTGAGGTTAGGTGCTTCTTGAGGGCCTGGGGACAGCGTGGAAGAGCAGCGAACAAGAATAGCCAACGCATGACCTGAAGAGGAAAACTAAAGTAAAAAGAATACATAGCATGTGCAGCAGCTGCTTCTTCTCTCTTCCTCTTGATAAGAGGGAATGTGACATACTTTTCTGCTCCCATCCAAGGAAGAGTAATAGCAACAATTACAGATTTTGTCTCCTAGCTATTTCAGAAACAAAAACACAGCCAGACGAAGCTGTGTGTTGTGCTGGGCTCTGCAGATCTGGGTGGCACTGCCCTGCCGGGGCTGTACCCTGCTCGGATCCAGCCTTGGGGCTTTTAGTGCCTCGAGGGACTTGCATGGAACTAGTGCCTTTTCCTGCCAGGACAACTTTGTATGCAAAGTCTGTTCTGATGAAGAGGTGTCTATTTATTCATAGCGTTCATCCCTCCTTCTGGCCGTGGATGTGTGACCTGCTTGCCCGGTGCCACTCAGCTGCACCACGGCTCTGCGTAAAGCAGATGCCATACTTAACAGAAGTGTTTTTTTCTGAGAAATAACCCACTTGCCTAACAAAGCGGGGGCTTTTTATATAGAAGATAGACAGATCTGCTTCCTGCTCTGGTTCCTGGAATTAACTAAAATATCAAAACAGCAAAATAACACAATGGGTTGAAGCTTTCACCATGCTTTTGGAGGGAGATGCAGATTCAGCCTGCTGTAGATGCAGTTTCATAGCTCTGACTGGTGGCTTGTAAATGAATTGATTTGCACACACTTATTGCAGAGACCTGAGGTCAGGAAATTCTCTTGGTGAAAGCAGCTTAGGCTGTTATAAGTCACTGTGAAGTTACAAGTCACCGTGCCTTTACTCAGCATGGGTCATTCTGGAACATGGGATTTAAAATGCCTTTCTTACAGGCTTTTTAGAGATTAGACTCTGTTTAATTGCAGCTTGGCAGAGACAGCAGGTTTAATGTGTTTAGAGACGTATGCCTCGGACAGGTTGATGTTTCCTCCCGAGATAGCTGTCTGCTTGCAGTAGTAGCAGATGGAAGTCCTTTCGTGTCTTCTGGGCACTGACTAATGTGCATTGGAAAAGAGCGGATAAACAGCAGAGAAAATGATTCCTAAAAAAAATAATAGGGATCTGTATGGCTTTGTTTAACTATATTTACTTCATCACTTGGAGTGAGGACGCTGGCTTTGGATTTATTTAAAACTTCTAAAACTCACTTGGAGAACCAAATATGATCAGGTCTTGGTTATGAGACTTCCAATTCTCTGGCTGGCTTTTCTTAGCAACATCCAAATTAGTGAATAAATAGAAGCCTCCAGTCTGATGATGACAACAAATAATCCGTGATTCATAGTCAAACATCTGGATCGTGGACTTGGCAGCCCTAAACCTTCAGGAGCAGAAATTCAGGCCATCAATCTGATGCTGCAATGCTGGAAAGCCCTAGTTTCTTTGAAAAGGTTACTTCATTGCTGTCCCTTTGGTTTTGCTTCAGTAAATTATACCCTCTAAGGAGAAGACTAGATTTTATTTTTGGTTTTGAGGGTGGGGAGAGTGGGTGTTAGGGCTTGAACCGAGGGGCAGAGATAATGTTTGTGTCTTGTATAAAGATGTTGAAAGATGTTCTCTGCACTGAACTCCAGCTCGTATGAACACTGACCAGCTCGTATGACCTTGGTCTTCTACCTTTGGTATTTTCAAAGCCTTTGGAATTGTCACAGTATGTTTTTTTGTTTTGCTTTTAGTTTATTTCTGTTTTTAATTAATTTTTGATAGCTACTTAAGTGGCTGCCTGACAGTGTCTGACTACAGTGTGTACATCTCTATTTTACACAATATCATACAGTATTTTAAAAGAAGGAAAACACAAAGGGAGGTTTCAGGAATCACTTATTTAGGCTTCATCTATATCTCCCATTTGTTTTGTTATAAACTGTACTGAAAAGAATGAGTTTCTCTTTTTCAGCACTAGAAGTGCTTATTCTTTGGAAAAGGCCAATGAGAAAGGTATGCTTCAAGAGTTGTTATAACACATTAAGGGAATTCACTAAGATTAATACAAAACCATATTTTTCATGGTGATTCTGAACTACGAATATTGGTCTGCAAAATAGGCGTAATTCCAACTTCAAGTAATAGAATTGTAGTGGCTTAAATGTAAGCTGTTACTGTAACAAGGTTAAATGCTAAACCAAACAATCACTGTTTTCTGTGCTGCAGTGCAGTTATGCTTGTGCAACGTGTAATTGGTACAGATTTGTACTGCTGTGGTGTAAAAACCTTTATACAATTTTAAGTCAAGCGTCTGGGGTAAAATGCATTAGATTGAATTCCACTAAAGATTTACACACTGGATTGTTACGCATTTGAAAACCCTGTGTGTACAATCTGCCGTTACTTTCCCATTTGTTGTGTAAGCTGGTGTATCATCAGAAATCGTTTTTTGCTGTTGACTGAGGAATTTTACAGGACTAAGCAGTGGCTGGCAAAGCCTTCCCATCCTGTCTGCACGTGGAGGGCAGTGGCACAGTCTCCCCAGAAAGCTGCTCGCCCCTGCTGAGAGGTGTTTCCAGCCTGGCACAGGACTGGGGCCAGCACAGCTGCTTCCCTTGTCTCTAATACCTGTTCCCCAGGGGACTGGTGTTTTTCTGGTGGCCCTTAAGGAAAGGTTTTACTGCACAAGAACTGTGCTGCAAGCACGAGCCCAGCGAGATGCTAGTGTTCAGCAGTCATGGATATAGCGTTCCCATTCGAGTCTGTGGTCACTGTGTGGATGAGCTGTATTTGTGAGGCCAGAGGTAAGCGTCAGGGAAAGCGAGAACTGCAGGAAGGTGGACGAGGCTGATGGGCTGGCAAACTGCATCCTGGCCAGCGTTGTCTCATGAAACTGAGTCTGAAAACAGAGCGAAGGTGTGGCTCTGCATTACAGCCCTGGAACGGCACAGCAGGTTTCAGAAGTTTCTGCTACCTGTTCCCACGTCCTGAATTTTGCTGATTTAGCTGCTTCTATACTTGAAACCAGGTGTGTAAGGTGATAAGGCTTAAAAAAACCTCAAAAGCACCACTTGAAATATTATCCTCTGTATTTTAACAGATCCATCTTAGGATTTCTGTGTGGTTGCATCAGCGGTTGAGTTGGTGCAGCTGAGGGAGCCCCAGCCTTTCCCTCCCACTTGTCTGTTGTCTGCATGCATTTGGAGTCAACTGAAGGTAAATGAGCTGCAGAGTGCACCTAAGGTGGAGTGAAATCAAAAGAAAGGAAGTCAAAGCATCGTGCTGTGAGGAAACAGCTACAATCTTTGGACCCTAGTAAAGGAAGTTAAAGAAGTGATGAGTGATGAATGGTGTGCGTGTGGGCTCTGGCTGAGCTGGCTGTTCTTGAAGGGAAAAATCAGGGAGGGGAAGAAACTCTCAGCTCACCTGTTTATGATGAAAACTCAAAGTCTTGTGGGTTTTTTTGTTTGTTTTCATCTGGAGTTCTGAAATATTAGCAGCAGACCTAGCCAAAAAAAAAAAAAAAAAAAAGGATATACAAGTGAGTGGACACAAACATGTAAAAGGTACCTGATAGAGCGCTAAATGGAAATCATGATATGACTTACAGGAGGGGAAGGCTGCCTACAAATATATGCACATTTCTTCTTCTGAAACTGCATTGTGTTGAGATGTAGACTTTCCACAGAAGATGCTTGACTTCCGTGGCATTTCCCTGTGCTGGGGAAATTGTAAATGTCTTGTTCTGAGTCAAATTTAATTTCTGCAGCCTCTAGAGATAATGTGGTGCTTTTGAATGCTATGTTTATTTTACTCCTCGTGCCTGGATTCCTGGATAGTGTATTTTCACTGCAGTCTTTTTTGTCGCTGAACTAGTCTGTTGTATCATGGGAATCCCTAAGCAACAAGGACAGACTTAGGTGAAAACAGATGTCAAAATATTAAAATGCTTCGTGGGATAGAAACTCCCCATCCCACGCACACAATGTATATAACCTACTGTTGGCATAGTCTCCTCTGCAATACCTTTTTTCTTGTCTTCTGCACCGAGTTCTTAGCAATGTGCTGAGGCTGGCTTACAGAAAACGTGGACTAAGCATAATTCCCAATGGTCTGAAACATTTGGAGGCACTTTTGTGCTGCATGGGCATGGGAGAGGCAGTTGCTCCCCAAACCTGCAGGCATCAGTGTCATGGTGTTTATTTGCACCTGATAACCAAATGAGTATTCTTTCCCCCTTTTATTTAAATGGGGATTACTGAAGGCAGCAATCCAAAGCCATTGGGTGTGAAGTCAGAGCCTTTCTTGGGAATCCCCTGGAAAGCCTCTGAACGGTGGAGGCAAAGGTGAGAGCTGCGAGACTGCCTGGCTCCTGCTGTCCTGAGCTCTGCTGGAGCTCTCAGTTCCAGAGGGAATAGGTTCCCTAGTACTACTTCTATTTTATTTCGTTTAATTTCATTTCTTTTGTATTCTTTTCATGGAGCTTGGAAACATTTAGCCTGTCTTTGTGCCTCGTCCTCCAAAGATAACATGTCAAAGGAGCATAATGAAAGCTTGGCAGGTACAAATTGTGAATTTAGTTATCTGCATGATGGTAAAATGGTATGAGATCAGGCACTGGGTCTGCAAGGGGATAAAACAGGCTTCTTAATGCTGGTGTGCTTGACTCTTTTGGCAGTGTCCTCATGAAAGAAGGTGAAAGCATTTTTGCATGTGTGTGATCCTGTTTCATTCTCCTTCCCTGCCACTCTTTCCTCTCCTCCAGGCTCCCTTTCCCTGCTGTTTTCTCAGTGTTTTAGGGAATGCACATGGAAATCTCATGCAAAGCCATGGTGAGGGAACATGGGGTTGCCATGCTTTTGCTGCAGCTCATGTAACAGCCGACAGGTAATAATGTGTCGTTATTTCACTAGATAATGAAATGTGTCTAGAAATCACCACGTAGGGCTTTGGATGGTTTTTGGAGGCAGGGTTTTGACCACTGGTCCAAGTTGTGTTCTGCCTCGTGCTTTCTTCAAGTATTACAGTTTTTGGTCTTCTGGTTTGTTAGCAGTGGCTCATATAAATAGTTTGTGTTTGCAGACTCTGGCATAAAATTGTAATAAAAAGCAGAACGGAACAATCACAACTCCCAAGTTCTTTGTTAGTGCAGATCAGTAATTCCTAAATTAGAACATAAAATTAGTTTATATCTTAATGTAGGAAACTTCTTGTGGTTAAGGAAGAAAAGAGGAATAAATCCAAAATGGTGCGGTTGCCTTTAGGTGTCTTGCTGCGGAAAAAGGTTGTGGATTTGCTGACTACATTGCATCTCCTTTTGATCTGATGGAAACGGTCTTCAACTGACCAAGGGCATATCACACCCTGCCTGCCTGCCTCGCTATTGACCATGTTTCCTGGCAGCGGCACTTAATGGCTTGTGGAGATAGGCTTCAGCTGAATTCCTGGGACAGGCCAGCGTGGTCTGTCCCTGAAACATCCTCCACGCAGCCCACCGTGGGTGCTGGTGGCAGAGCAGCTGGTGTTCCCATTGCTTGCCGGGTTTGGTTTCTTGTTGGCACAGCTTCTTAACGCAACACCTGATGAGTCAGTGTGAACCCGTCTCAGTTGGGTGCATGGCTGTCGTCTCCCTGAAGACCAGGCAAGAGTGATGGGGATTCTGTAAGCCAAAAAGATAGTATAATATTATAATCCAGTACCTGTAGGGATGGCAAATTGCAAGTGAAACCAGCTCAACCAGAAGGAAATGCGTGTGTCCCCCGCTCCCTCAGGCAGCGCTTTTACATAAGAGGGACGCTTCAGAGATGCATATTGAAATTGATTTCATCTTTCTGCCCCATTAAACAAGCAATTGGTTTTCAACAGCAGTTCACAGATGAATCAGAGTCAAAGCAGGCTGATTAACTGGAGGACAGCCAACTTAGCAATTGTTTGTCATCTCCTCCTTAAAGCTAGCTGTGTACATTGATATACACGTCAGAGGCTTAAAACTTCTCCCCTCGAGAGACAATACAGTAAATCAATCTGTTGAGAAACTGCTGAGATTCCAGCAGCCCTACCATCTTTTGCATTTTTAACCAAGTTAGATACTGCTTGCCCCAGAAGTTTTGATGGACCCTTTGCCCCAAAGTAATGATGGTATTATGGTGTATCACATTCCTATTCTGGATATTTGAATTTAGGGTGTGTTGGTGACTAACCTGACTTCTGAAAGGCAGTGGTGTTACAAAGTGTCTGTTCAAAGTCTGACAAGTCTTGTCTGTAATCTCCTGGTATTTGTCACCCTGATTATTTTAAAGAAAAATAGAGGTATTTAAGAGTTCTTAATCACCTCTGGTGGTTTGGTGGCGGGTGAAGCAAGCATGCTCTAGTCCTTTGGGTGTTGAATTAGGGAGAAGGTGAAAGGAGGGAGGAAGCTGTTATTGTTGTGTACAGGGTACCTATTGCTTATATTTTGTAGTTCAATTCATTCTTTCAAAGGGAAGTTAATGAAAATGGTGGAGTTTCAGATGGCTGTGATGCTGCCTGCAGGGGTGGGAACTGAAGTGAACCTACAAATTAAAGTATAAGGTTATTGGAGCACTTATCTGTGTGTAGTATAGGTGCATGTCTCTGAGCTATTGAATAATTGTATTGCTGCTGCTTTAATAATTAATCCACCCTCTGGAAGCTGCAGGCTTTTTGTCTAGGGTTAATGTATTCTTAACGTCCCCATGTCTATCACCTCATCCTCAAAGGGGTCGGCACAAGAATGTGCTACAGGGGGCTTGTCCCCATCTTTGTATGTTCCTGTATCTCCATCAGAAGTGTCGGTAATCCCCTCAGAGGGGAAACCTTCACTTCTGTGCAGCAGGGCTCTCCCACGTGGGCTCAGAGGACAAGGCTGTTAGCAACCTCCGGCGGTAAGTGGCAGCTTCCCCTGAATGAGGAAGGTTGTTGCCTGCCTGCCTTGTGTGTGCGCGTTGTGCCTCTCCTGTTGTGGCTTGTTGGCGCGGGTTGGTGATGAATTAGCAGCTCACGTCTGCCACAGCATGAGTGGTGCGAAGCGGGAGGGCTGCGTGCTTGCTGCTGTCTGCCTGTGCCAGCTCCCGTCTGCTTCTGAGATCCCCTTTGGTTTCCTGGCGTTGTCCTCCGGACTGAGCAGCTCCTGCTTTTGCCAGGAGGAACTGTGTGCTGGGCTTTGCCCCGGTCACCCTTCCCCATCCCATTAAATACGGTCGATGCCCACCACAGATGGCACATCACACCATCAGGCACTGAGGCGTGATGGGCGAGGAAGTCTCCATCCATCCATTGCACACCGTGCCGGGCAGCACGAGGCAAGGGCAAGTGTCTTTTATCCCTGAGGGCACATTTTGCTGGTGGGTTTCTGACCCCTGTATTGAAGGGAAGCAAGACTAGGAGGTTGACAGAGGCATGTGCTTGTCTCTGGAAGTGTAGCTCCTCCCTCGGAGGAGATGTCGTGCTGAAGATGATGGCTTTGGGGCAGCCAAAGGAGAAGGAAGAAAAGAGTAATAACAGAGCCTCTGACTTAGCTTCTAAAACCCAAGGAGTGGAAAAAGAGGGAGGAAAAAGTGGGGAGCCCTACTTGTGGCAAGATTTGTTTCCAGCTAGTACAGTGAGTGCTAATGGCCAGTATAAGCCCTTTGAATCGATCCCTTCCCTGCCTCGTTTATATATTTATTTTTTTTCATATATACGGAGCTTAAATTCTGAAGGTCTCTGCAGTGCAGTCAATGACATGTAAACAGAGACTTTCTCTGTTTGTGTTTTGGGTTCATTTGTTTGTTTTTCATTAACCATTTTTTGTAGCAGCCCATGAAGTTAAGGTAACACAGTGGTGACACAGTGTTGCCTTCATGGGGAAACCCAGGTTGTAACCCAGGTTTCTAGGGGCAAAAGGCTAATGCAACCTTTTTTTTTTTTTTTTTTTTTTTCCTCCTCATCTAACTGTTTTTAATTCTGTTGGGGCACTTTTCAGTCTCCAAAGGAGCTCGTGCAAGTTGCCTAGAGCAGCTTAGCTAGGAGGGTGTTCCTGAATCAGCACAGAAAATTGGTTAAAACCAAATCTGTGCTCCTTGGCTTCCTGAAGTGCTGTGGGTAACTGCACGCATAATGATTACTGGCTAGAACTGATGGCTATTATGAAAAAAAATAATCAGTATTATTTTCCAATTTAGTGCTTTTTTGGTCATTTGTGTCAGTTTGCAGCAGGACATCCAACAATAAGGCGGTGTTGCAGCATCAGAACAAAGTATGCACTTCCCACTGAGATCACAGCAACGCACAGCTCTTCATTTCACTTCAGCTGGGTTTGAGCACACACTGCTAGGATTGCTGAGGTCTGCAGTTTAGCTTGGAATGCTACTAGAGCAGTGGTACTTTGAGTCATCACAAGTACTGCCAGTTTGTTGGAAAGCTGCATGGATTTTACTTCAGAGGCAAATTAATTACTAATTGTGTTTTCAGAAATGTATCTCCTTGTAAGGGGGGGTAGTCATACAAAACAACAACAAAAAAGCCTAGTAGCTTGCCGTTTGGTTTTGTCAGCGACGTGAAAAACTGAGAGTTGGATACCACAAAGTTGAGTATTCTTCTTTCCAGGAACTGAAGAGCATAGCTGTGTGCCAGCGTTACAGGCTCAGCTTCTCACAGGAAGCCAATTCTGTGTGGAGAGGTCTGGGTCTGACATGCACACACATTCGCAAGAGATTTGTTTCAGGTTTCACAGTTTTTTTCATTTTTTTTCCTTATACCATCCCAGCTGTAGCCCATCCACACCGTACAGGTAACAAACTACCTCTCCTGATTTCTTTTCAAATTGAGAGGATCGGTTTATATCCATTTTCCCTGGCTACTCCACATGTAACACCCAACCAACTATTGTCTGTAATTACAATTTGAGCTGTTCTTGGCTTATAGCTGTTTATTTGTCTTGGCAAGTGGCCAGTGTTTTCCATGGGATTATTTCTTTTTGCTGAAGTTGTTCCAGTCAGCATGGGTTAGGCAAAGCAATGAAACCATTGGTTTTTAGGCACCAAAGGCCAATTCAAGCCTCAGAAACCTCAGCCTGGAAACGGCAAAGAAACTTATGGAAAGGGGACAACGTTTTGTCAGGAGCAGCATGGGCACATCTAATTAAGCGGGTCTCGGTGGACAGTGTTTCTCAGCTTGCTGCAGTGACTGTTTTGATTACATTTCTCATTTATGTTGAAACGTCCTAGAGTGCCATTGGTGCAGGTAGCAAATTTCGTTTCT
Organism: Netta rufina; assembly: GCF_964035555.1. Lineage (NCBI taxonomy): Eukaryota > Metazoa > Chordata > Aves > Anseriformes > Anatidae > Netta > Netta rufina. The sequence continues at coordinate 81,307,948 of NC_140124.1, read as the reverse complement.
CCTGAGGTAATGACTTTGCTTATTTGAGGCCAGGGGAGGAGAGGAAGCCAAGTTAATTTAGTGTGGGCTTCATCTATGAGGTTTCTTTTTTTTTTTTTTTTTTTTTTTACAGTGAAAGCTGGCGGAGTAGGGAAAGGAGTCTTGGTGACCTCATGATTGAACAAAATGAGACTGCTAATTATGTTCAGGAGGGTTGCTTGGTTTGTCATAAATACTTCTGCTCGCATTTAAGCCCACAGACTTTCCTTTTTAAGAAGAGAAGAACTCAGGGTAGATGTTGCTGTAGTTTGTGGACTTGACTCCCTGCTTTTGCTTTGGTGCTGCCTTCTGTGTGGTTTTACTCGGGCGGACAAATTGCTGGGTGAAGCTACCTGCCTTGGCAATCGGCAGCGCTGGGCAAACGGAGGGTTTATAATTACCCTGTCCCAGGAATGAGAAACGAGGTGCTCATCTGACCTTGGCTTCCCTTGTCCTCCAGATGGTGCCTTTCAAGTGCTTGCTGCCAGCTGGAGGGCTCCCAGGGATGTGGGGGGACCCCATGGGAGCAGCACCCCAGCACCTGGGGGCAGTGGGACCCCAGGGCTTTCCTTGCTCTGTCCTTTCAGCTCTCCTTTTCAGAAACATGGTCAAGGTGAGGAAAACACGGCAAATCTTGGGTGACCTGGCATTTCTCTGTAACCAGGCCGGGGGAGGAGGAGGCAGGTGGATCCAGGTTTCCTGTTGCTCTCCTTCTTTTCCCTGCGTTCCTACCCCCTTGCTGCCCTCCTGGCAGCCGTATCCCATGGCATGCTCTTGTGATCCCCTCTCGGGCTGTGCTGTCGCACAACAGAGCCTTTGTTGGAACCAGTGTGGTATTTGTGTGTTGTGAAAAGCACTGGCAGCTGCCTGTGTCTGAGTCTCTGTGCACTTTGGGACACTTCAGGCGTGAGCTGAGTGGCCAGCACCCCCTGAGCTGAGCGCAGAGCTGCAGGGAGGCTTCAGGCAACGGGAGGGATGCTGTAAAAGGAAAGAAACTTTGACTTCAGACTAGTGGTACAGGGGCTGTAGAGAGCAAAGTCCACTTGGAGAAGGAATACTGGTTCTTGGAGGCTTCCTAGCTACACCCGTGAGGTGCCCACCTGATTGCTGGAGGCTTCCTAGCTCTACCCACGAGGTGCTTTCCTTCTCTCCGTGCCCAGCAGCCACACTGTGTCTGTGTTAGAGTGGCCCAGCACTCTGTTACACCAGGAGTCATTGAGAAAAGCTGTCCCGGGGAGGCCACTGGCACTGCAGAAAGCCCTCTTTTGAGTCAGCATGTTGACGCTGTGCTGCAAGTGTGTGTTGTTCAGAGGCTGTACTAATTATAAATCAGTCTTGGGAGATGAGGATAAAAATATCTGTAGTCGGCTTGTCTCTGTAAACAACCTGAGATGCTATTTGGAAATGTGGCACAGTTTTCGTGTTGCAGAGAACGCGCGTGCTGTGTGTGAAGGACCTCAGCAGAGCTTCCCTCTGCTCCTGCTGATGGGCAAAGTGAAGGAGGGATTTTTTTTTGAACACCAGAGATGGCAAAGCGGATGCTGATGAGATGTTTCCTGCCATGTACTGTGCGGAGGATCAAGTGGCAAGCCCCTGCAGTGCTTTTTGCCAGCGACTAATAGTGGCACAGGGCTGCGCCCAGCAGAGCTGCTTAACTCCTCAGACCTTCGTGGGTGATATTGGTGGCTGGGGGACAGTTGGACCAGATGATCTTGGAGGTCTTTCCCAACCTTTATGACCCTATGTACCTTGTGCCCGCTTTCTGATGTGTGCAAGGTTTCCAGCAAGCTGAATAATGCGAGCATGCTTTTTAACGAGGCAAAAGCACTTTGCCTTTCCCTTGTTCTGTAGTTTGACAGTGACCGAAACCAATGTGATCTGATGCATCCTTCCAATTTTGTTTGGGAGATGCATCTCGCTGCAGGTTGTGGGCTGACCCGTGTTCTGAACTCTATTTTTTATGAAACAGGCCAAATACGAGCAGAGGAGGTAGGAGCGGTCGATAGCCCCGCTTAAGTGCCCTCAGTTCGATACTTTGGGACTGCATCGACGGTCTTGGGGAGAGAATGCCCGAAGTACACAGAAGGATTTATCATCTGGACTAAATTATTCATTGGGATATTAAAAGAAGAGTATGCGGGGAAAAAAAAAAAAAAAGTAAACGGAGCACAGCCCGCTGCAGGCTGTAACGAGCTAAATGCAGGCACAGGTCTCAGGGAAAAATCAGAGAATTGCAATTAGCTCAGCACTGCCAGAGCACACATCAGGACAAGGGTGATGCCAGGCATTTGTCCTCATTGTACTCAATTTTTGGTAGCTTATATAAAATAGGGCTTACTGTGTATTAACAATAGATTATAGCAGGGCCAGTTGATAAAGAGTGCTGTAAATCTTGTGAGTAAGCAATAGCAATTGTAAGCTTTTTGCTCCTATTTTGTAACTTCCCAAGGTTTTTTTTTTTTTTTTTTTTTTTTATCCTCCTTGCTGTTTGTCCTGTGAATGCTTATAACTTGCATTTTTGAGATGTCTGCCCCTTGTGTGTCCCCTTCTTGCATCAGCTCTATTCTCAGTTGTTGAGTGCTTGTACGCTTGAATATGTCTCCGTCAGCATTTTAAAAATTGATTGCTTCCTCCTTTAGTTCACAGATCGTTTTTAACCATCTCAGGTTTAGCAGTCTGTTTTCTGACTTTTTTTTTTTTTTTTTAAAGAGGTGGGAGTCTTGCTTCTCTTGCTTAGGGCATGATCACTTGCACACATTCACTGTGAATTTCAGTAAAAAAGTCTAAATCTAAAGCATTGAGAGCTTTAGATTATGTGAGTGATTAAGAGGTTTCTATCTTCTTTTGGTCTTTCTTAACAACTCTCTTGTGGAAATCCTGGATTGTAGAACCAGGTCTTCCAGGTTTTTTAATGCTGTTAAGTCTGTTTTCTCTGTTTGTCACTAGCAGTGCTTCAGGCAATGTCTTTCTCTTCCTGAACTTGAAGGTCTTGCCTTAATCTTGATGACAAGCTCAGGTGTTAAGCACTGGGATTTGATTCTGAAAAGCATTAGGGCACAAATGGAAGTTGCTCTGCCTTCAGGATGGTAGTTAATATGCTTGAAGCTGGTCGTCTTGGAAGAGGTCTTAAGCATTTCCTGTGATGAAGATAATTTTCTGTGCTTGTTTCCAACCCTCCCCCTCTTCTCTCTTTCTCTCTCCCTCATATATTAATTAATAATAATCTTGGTGTGGGTGGGGATTTGTAGACCCAGAGGTGTAATGAACTAGAAATGACCCAGGAATGTGTGTGTATAGCTCCTAGACAGCCATAACAAAGAAGATCCTGCTAATTATTTTCCAAGTAACTTTGATGGAGGCATGGATTAAAAAAAAAAAAAGGTATGTGAATATTTTTGGATAATCAGCTGAGCAAACCCTCTAAATCTAGAAGTTGCTTGATCTATTTTTAAATAACGATCAAAAAAACTTTAACAGCAACAAAAAAGAAGATGAGAGGAACTTCTCATTGAAGAATCAAAATCAATTTCAGCCTTGAATGAAAACCTGAAAAGTTCAGGCAGGCACCTCTATTAGATATACCCAGAAAGGTTGAGGGAGGTGCAAAGAAGTCTCTTCCTGAGAAGTTTTTCTGTGTGCTCTTGGTGCTGATATCTCATACAATGCAGAGGTCACCTGAAGCAACAACAGGAAAAGAAAGCTACACAGAGAACTGCAAAACGTGCTGATTCAGGGATAAGAACTTTATATTTGGAGCATTCAGGTTCCGATAGTATTTTAGGCTTCCTTCATTTTTGATGAATCCATTTATATTCAGTCGTGCTTCTTGGCAGTACCTTCATTTCCACACTGCCAGAGTCTGAGCCTCAGCCTGAGAAATACCAGCAGAGGAGGGAGAACAGAGGCACGTAAGTAGGTGTGCAGATAAAATTGAAAGGGCTTTCTGCAAAGAGGAGACCATCGTGCAGGGTCTACAATGGAAACCACGGGTCTTTCTCATTATTATGGGTAGCACTTGAGACATTGTAAAGATCAGGTGTGAGATTTTGAAAGTAAACACATCTGTGTTTCTCTGAAAGGATTAGGAGGGTAGGGTTGTTCCTGCCTTTTTCACCTGGGAGAAAATTTGGTTGTATGTGCCTGACCCTGTGAGGAACTGAGCAGTTCATGTCCTTTCCTGATGCTGCAGTTCTGGAGTGCTCAGTTTTTGGCTGGATAATTTTGTTTGTGTCATTCAAGTATCCTTCTGGTCCCTTCTGCAGTTTTGAATGTTCTTGTGTCGTGGGACAAACCTAGCTTGGCTCATTGCTTGTAGTCTTTCGAATCGTAACACCCTCCGTTTAGCTCTCTTCAACATCTGTTGAGTTCAGGCACTTCCTCGTCTGATATATTTTAGGCTTCTTGCTCTTATTTAGTGTTCCAGCTAATTTGGCAAGGCTCTAGTCTTCTGTTGCTTTTAGCTCCGCGTAGGGGTCCATTACTATTCATGTGTCCCAAAGGAACTGATGAAAGAAGTGTCTAAAACATTCCTCAACATTAGTAACTGCTTCCAGCAGGGCCAGAGCCCTCAGAGCATGAGTGTAGGGCTGTGGCAAAACTATTTGGAAGTGCTGTGCCTTCTGTGAAGATTTAAATCATTCGTGTTGTCCTCTTGTTGTAAGAGGACAGTGTTCTTGTCTTTTGAAAGGTCTGAGCAGTGCTGCCAGAATCTATTGATAGGTGTTGACCAAATTGTCATAGTTCTGCATCACTTCTCCCTGCTCTTTGGGGTTGTTCTACTATCCTTTTGTGAAAATTGGATACTGCTTCTGAAGGAAGAGTATGGCCTCTCAGACATGAAGCCTTTCCTTAAACCACTTATTTTCTCAATGGCAGTCTATAAAACTTTTTTTTTTTTTCCCCTCAGTCCAAGGTATAGCCCAACCCGAGGTTTGCAAGTCCACTGGGGGAACAGTCAGCATTTCTATTTTTGTCACTTCAAAACTTAGTGTTATTATACAACAGTTCACGTGCTGGCCTGAGAGCAACAGTCCAGATTGATGTAGGTAATGAACTTCATTGCTCCCAGCAGCTTGTATGCTCTTTGGCAAGTGCACGAGTCATCCGAGCTAAATGAATGCAAATTGGCAGATTGCTTCAGATAGAGATGAGGTGCACAAAAACTGCAATTGCATCATGTTCGGGGTGTGTTTCCCTGCGTGCTGGGAATTTTTGATGTATAGGGAGAACAAGCAGCCCTGGATCATAACTGAGAGGCATCAGCAAAGTGATCTTCGCGTTCATTTGATTGCAAATGAGATGGGGGGAGAGGGAGGGAGGAATGCTCCCAAGCAAAACGCCGTGTGTGGGTTGGCTATGGGTTTGTGGGATTTTTGCTTGTAGCTGGGTTATATTTATCTCCGTGTTTGTTACCATATAGTTGGCATTGTGAAAAACTGGCATCTTACATACCAAGTTACACAAGCCACTTTGTCCTGAGCCCATTTTCTTTAACTTAATTTCCCGTGTGTCTTCTATTAGTAATCATCACGTATCTGTGAGCAGAGGGGTGACATATTGTAATATGTGAAGTAAAAGCAGCTGAAATGAAATCAGATGATTGACAGTAAGGGGGGAGCGTAGGGGAGACAGCTTGATTAGCTGCCAACATGACAAAGTGCGTTAGTTCAACTTGTGTTTTTTTTTCTTTTTTACTTGTTTTCAATTTTGATTCCCTGGTTGGGCTCAGAAATGTATATTATTTATGTAAGGCAGTACTCATTTCTTCAGGATGAATGCTTATAGCCACTTTTATAAATAGAAGGACTGATACCAGCAGGATTGATGCAGAAACACAGGTATCAGGCTGGATTTGCTATATGCCATGCATTCTCCATACTCTGGGTTTTGTGGCACACGACTGTTGCTGCAAAGAGCACTGCTTCTTTAGGGTGTTATTTTAAGGTGTTTACTTTAAGCTTCTGAGATGCTGAATTGAATTCTGGTTTTCTAATTCATCTCTATCACTAGGCTTTCAGAAAGAATGGGGAGAATATCTTGATTACCTTTCATTTTGCCCTGCACCAGACTGAACTTACTGTCTGTGACCATGCTAATGAACCGGACAGAAGTAGGGGGGAAAACCTCAGTGTTGCATTTGCAGTGCTAATAGTGTCAAGCCAATTTTCTTGTATGGTTTCAGCAGAGTTTATAAGGAGTAAGTATAAAGTGTTTTTTTTTTTTTTCCAGGCACTAACTACTGCGTAATCGAAACTTTGTTAATTTGTTGAACCAATTTATATATCTTTCTCAAAAGCAGGGGTCAAGCTTTCTTGGCGCAGGCAAGCATTTAACACTTTTTATTTAATCCAAACATTCTTTGCTGCTGGCAGCCAAATTGCCTGTGTCATTTAATGCTCTGTGCTGCCAACACATTCTCCCTTTTCTGTAGTACTTGTGATATTGTACATACTAACTGCAGATTTTTTTCTGGAATAACAAACCAACCTGGTGTGAAAGAAGAAAACTTTTCTTCTTGGGTTATTACTGCTTTCCGTACATCTCCTATTTTAACTGATCTTACGCTGCTAAGAGCAAATCTGATGGTAGAAAATAAGTAGCTAACTCAGGAGTGCGAGGGACAACTCCCAAGAAGCTCAAGGACTGGGTGGATGTCACAGGAGAAGAGAAGGTCCACCTTTGCTGTACCAAAGTTAAATTATATGTTATTTTTAATGGTTCGATAGCTAATTTTGAGAGTGCAGATCTAAACTACGCTTTTTAGATGTGTTTCTTTCAGCCAAGTGTTGTGGCTTACTCAAGTTGGTCATAGTATAAATCAGTGTGATGTCTGGAAGGGGGATCAAACTGCTTTAGCATGCTTGCAGGCCTCATTGGCCTGCCAAGAAGATGAGAGTTTTTAGTTTTGAAGGTGCAACTGTTCCTATGAGCAGTTAATGTTTCCTTTAGAAGTCCTTTCCCTGGATTTGTAGCTGAAAAAGCAACTCTGTCACTTGTCCCCGTACTTGTGAGGAAACAAACCCAAGTGAAGTGTTGTTATGTGGCTCGAGCATGGACCACAGCTGGAAACAGCACTCCACATTTCCCAACTTTGCCTTGAATGTCTCTGAGCCTAGATGCTTGTCATTCCATTAACTGATTTTTCTTTTAAGCCTGTTTTCCTTTGAAAACAAACTAATTCAGCTCATTAGGTCGCTGTGTATCCTCTTCCTCTTGCCAGTTCTTATTCCTTTTTCCTCTGCCCCCCCGTAGCTTTTTGAGCCCGTTGACTAATTTCAGCCCCACAAAAGCACACTGAAATCCATGAAGATGCTCCTCTGGGCAGAGGGGATGTGCAGGAAGGAGCTGGCCATGCATCACCCATGTGGTCCTGGCTCTGTGTAAGGACACTTACCTTCAGAGGGTGCTGAGTTTTTGTGGAAGGGCAGGAGGACTCTCCAGCAGGGGTTTTGGAGTAGCTAGCAAAATAGGTAAAAGCTCATACAGTAGCATTTCAGCTTTGCTAGCCATCGCCAAGTTTCCACGTGTTTATAACATCAAGTGCTTCTGTAAACAAGACCTCAGCCCACATGCTCCTCCTGTGTAGGTGGCCGTGGAAGTTTCACTTAAAACCCTGTGCATGCCTCCGTGAAGCCGTGGTAATGACTGACCTAATGACTCTGCCAACTAAACTCCAACTTTCCATTCTCATTATATGGCTAACAGGCCTAGGAAATGCTTGCGTGTCGTGAAGCTTCCGGGACAAATGGCTGTAGTGTACATTATTTTCAGCTTCTGGAGCAGAGGAGTCCACTAAAAGCAGCTGAATAAAAGGAAAAGCAGCACAGCCTGGAGATGAAAGGAAGTGGCCTCTCCTTTTAGGTTAAATAAGTAGGTGGGAAGCTCCGAGACTGGTTGCTCAGACTTTGTTCACAGGAGACTTTACTGAAACCTGTGGCGGGCAGGGCTTGTGGCACTTGTGTCTTTTGAGGTCTGACTAAGGTTTAGTCACTGATGCAGGTGCAGGTAACTTGCTGGCTGGGTGGTGTTTGGTGCCTGGTGATAAAATATGTAGTGGCATGGCAGGAGAGTTCAGCCAGGGGTGGTAGGGCAGCCATCACAGGGTGTCCTCACCCTCCGAGTGAAGGCCGTGGCCTCTTGGACACCCATGTCATTCCCAAACCTGTTTCCTGAGGGGGATGAGGGTCTCTGAGCTAGGTGTTTTATACGTAATACATAACTCCTTCCAAAAAGATGAGTGTTTTTTCTCATACTGATTATATACGTATTTCTGTAGTCCAAAAGTCTCAGTGTTTTGTAGACCAAGTCTTTGTAGTGTCCTCAAAATGATGTGCAATATATCAGCGTTTAAAATAGATGGGTACTGTGGAAGATGCGTTTCCTGCTGAGGAGTAGGGAGAGGCAGTCAGAGAGAGGGGATGGTGTAGACTGTTAAAAAATAAAAAAAAATCTTCCATCCAGTCATTAGCAGGGAATATTTGATCATAGAAAGACCTTGTGTGGGAGGACCAGGATTTCTCGACCTTGCTTCAGTTCTCTGAAATTTTCTGGAACAGAAACAATCGAAGAAGAGTGATGGATTTGATGTGTGCACAAAGACATTGTGTCAGTTTGTATTGGAGATACCCAGACCAGCAGGCACTAGGGGAGTTTGGGCTATTGCTTTTCTGGCTTGTTGATTCAAACCCAGATGTATTTGCAGTCAGAGCAAGAAGTTTTAGTTAAGTCTTAATGCACAGACTAGCAGAACAAGGAAATCCCTGTACATGCATTGTATTTCTTACAATACCTGATGACACTTTTGGGGTACGGCTCCTTCTGGAAGGGAAGCTGGGTAGTTTCTAGAATTGTTTTGCATTTTGTTTTTTTTACTGGTGCTTGTTTGGTGTATTCATTTGTCTGAAATTATCACTTGTTTGAAGGTCAAAACCAAACCCGCTTGAGTGTAAACACGTTGGTTCCTTTTTATTTGTTCCTTGGAAAAAGCTGGAAAGAGGCTGTTTATAAGGATATGCATTCCTTGCTTATAGTGCTTTGACTGGCTCCTTAAACGCTTGGATGAGAAGAATGTGTTGTGATCATTCAACCCAGCTGAATTTACGTGCCTGGCGATAAGACTGTTCTGGGAAATGGAAAGAAACCATAGAAATATATTTAAAGGGTGGAACTGTAGGCAACCTACACAAAAGTGAATTCAAATTCAATTAAGTGGATTTGAATTCACTTGTCTAATCTCCCAGGCCAAAGGATTATTTGCTCTGTAAAAGCATTTTTGTGTTGACTTGTTGCTTTTTTTCCCCCCCCAAATAGTGTGCTGTCTATTCTCAGTTCTGAGATTTAAGAATGCTTTTTATTTTTTTTTCTTAAATGCTGGTTAAGAGTGTCATACAAAGTTATTGTTTCTGAGCATTGCCTCTTCTATGTCAAACATTTAGTGTCAAAGCAGTTTGTAGAGTGTTCTTCCCCACAGCTTAATTGAGAAAGAACTTTTCAAATCAAAGCCACCTCTGCTGCCTACTTTTTTTTTTCTTCCCAAAAAAGTGTTATTGAAAGGCACATCTAAAACTCTGTTATTGCAAAATACTCGAATGTTAGGAAATTTGGAAAGCAACAGCAGTGGTCTGGCCTTCCCCATCCCATAGCTGCGCAGCTCTGTCTCAAGTAAAATGCCATCAGCCAAACACTGTTACAGTGTGCCAGAATACTGAGACTCTGGTTTTATGATGCAGTAAATGTGGTTTTAAGATGGTTTTTGTGGGATCAGATGCACTCTACACTCATGTGGCATGATAGGTTTATTCAGTATAGATTCACCCTGCCAGTTCTTCTTCGCATGCACGAAATCGTATGTATGAAGGCTTTTCTCCAACTCCTCCCAGCAGATCTCAGTCAATTATTGCCTGTCTGCTACTGTATCTGCACCGGTCAGATATTACTGCCCTGCCACTGGCATTGAACTTAACTGGTTACTCTGAAAACTGTGATTTTCCACAAAAACTTCTCTTTTACGGTGGCTAATGTGGGGAAGTATTGGACAGTGACAACCATTGACATCTTTGAGCCAGAAAACACGACAGAAAGAGCAGTTGTAGAATCCAAAAGCCTTCAACATTTTGTCTGTAAGCCAGAAGGACAAGAAACTTTGCTCAGCCCATCCTTCCGATAGCATTTGTTTTCAGTTGATGGAAAAGGGGGGGGGGTGGAAACTAAAGGAGGCAGAGGCTTTGTATGGTTGTATAGGGAAGGCAGGAGAAATGAAGAAAGTAGAGTTTTGCACAGCTGTTTTGCACCTGTAAGGTCTAGGGCAAGGACACCTTGGTCTTAGCACTCTTCCTCATCAACCACAATAAGTATAAAAGAACCATAATTCAGTGTCTTTAGAAGTTTATGCCCTATAAGCACTGAAATAATTACAAAGTACCTTTTGGGATGCGGGAGCATTTATGTGTTCAGGGTCAGGTCATAAGGGTTTGTTTATAAGCTGCTCAACTTGTACTTGCAGAAATAGCCCCAATCAGCTAGGTCAGGGTCCACAACGGGGTCATACGCTGCTTAATGCAATCCACAAAATCACTGTGGTTCTGCTAATCATTGCAAGAGGTGGTGTGAGGAACACCAAGAGTTGGCTACGGATCTTCTATTCCAGCCTTCAGGCTGAAACCCTAGCTTAAAATCAGAGCTAAATTATTTAAGATGCTTTTCAAAAAGGAAGTAACTGATCACTGGCTGGTAGTAATTCAAATATGTTGACTCGTAATTAAATATAGTTTTCACATTCATTTGGCAGTGCTCCTGGAAAACTGGGTGGGTGCACACTGTATCTCTGTAGACATGCTTACCAAAGCAGTTGTAGGACTCAGCTCACGCTTGCTCAGATCCCTGATTAATGGATGTTTTTTCCTTGTGTTTTGTGCCAAGCTGCACTTGGATGGAAAATGGAATTAAAAAGCATAAATATTGTTTATAAAGTAATTATTAGTGAAATAAAAGCTTGTTCACAAGCTCTTCTGCTTAAGCAAAATGGAAGTTTATAAAAACATGTTTCTGTTCTTTATTGCAAACCAGTCTTGTAAAACAAAGGGAGCATTGTGGCTTTTTGTTTCTGGTCATCACGTCCTTCAAGGAGTTTGATATTACGGTAGATAACGCAGTGGATACTGGAGGAAAGAGAAGAACAAGCCTTTGGTGTCCTGAAACTTCCCCACTCCTGTAGATCCTTTTCAGTGTCAAGTTTGAAGCCTGTAGTAGTAGGTTAATTTAAACAAACTGCAGTTAACAAAATATTCTTTGCACATCTGGGGAAACGTATAGCTGTCAAAAGCTGAGCAACACCTTCTGCAAACTCTCATTTCAGGACATTAGTCAATGGCTTCTGCAAGTTCAGTGTCTGGCTTTCTTTAAAACTGACAGCAGTTCTGTGTTTCACTTGAGTATTCTGAATTAATTTGTAAAATTTTAAGTTTCATTTTTTTATGATTAGTTTTAATTATGGTAAACATAATTGTGATTTTAACTGTGATTTTAATTGTACAGTTAAAAGGATTTGATTAAGGAATTCAAATAGGTCTGTTTTAAATCCAGCTGTAGAAATGCACAGAAAAGTGATTTGGAGTGGAAGGATTCCTCACTCCTAAACCACCACCCACTCCAGTGGGTCTTGCTTGCTGGTAACCTCATCTTAAGATTGGGTAACCATCATACCCAAGTTATCCCCAGATGAAAACCAACATATCTGAATAGGCTTTCTAGGAAGGCAGGCTAATCCTATGCAATGCAGTGCCTTGGAGGTTTAAAAAAACAAAAACCAAAAACCTCAGTATCTGGGGGTATGTATGAAAATAAGGAATTTTTTTTAAGATTTTTTTTTACAAATTGAATTTCTGGGAAAGCAAGCACGTAGCATCAGACATAGGTATTGTTCCTATTTCTTCTTTAACAGTTCCTTGATTTATTTTTTATTTATCCCCCCCCCCATGTCTGAATGAAATCATGCAGTTAAGGCACACTGTAGCACCATCAGCTTACTTCAGTGTTTTAAGACTTCAGTAGGCTTTAGCTGACATTTGAGAGCAGCTCTGTCCTCTGAGGATATTGTACCTTGCAGACACATTTGGAGACCCAAATGTTCTCAAGTTGTGGAAACAGCTTAGCCATAGCTGTAAAAGCCGATGCAGAGGATGGTAGGTAAGTTTAAATGTAGCTGTAAGGAGGAAAAACATAGGTTTTTCCACAGGACAGCAGCCAAGGCACAACATTTTGCTGTTAGGCACTGAGGACTTCTGGACTGATTGCTGTCATGGTGAAAGGAAGAACAATCCTCGTGGTTTGCAGGAGTGGCGATGAGCAAGTAGAAAGCCAGAAATGTCTGGGGTTGGGTGGGTTAGGCCACGAGAAGGAGATGGGTGCCAGGCTGCTTGGGATGCAGCTCCTCTGGGAGGGAAGGCTGTGGTCTCTGGGTGAGGATGCTTCCCTCTGCTCACTCTGCATCTGCTTGGTGCAGGGGCCTGGCACGCTGCCTGCCTGTAAAAGTAAGTACCACTGCAGCAGAGAAATAGGCAAAACGTGTGTTTTGGTTAGTGTCTCCAAGGAAGCTCGTTAGGAAGAGAAATGTCTGAATTCTCACGTGGCACCAACTTGTGTTCCCTGATTTCCCATGCAGAAGACACGCTCTGTCTGCTTCCTGAGGAGAGAAAAAAATAATCACTCTTCAAGCTCTGTCTCTTTTGTCACTTACCTCTGTTTGCTTATGAGACTTAGGAGGACCTTATTCCTTCAAACAGCTATCCCAGTTCAAAGGGGACCCAGTGGCCTCTCAGAGAGGCCTCTGACAGTGGCCACTGTCCCCCTGCAATGCCTGCTGGTGACAGACATTGTCCTTGGGGCTACACAGCCAGCTGGGAGCGTGCTGGGAACCACGGACTGCCAACTTCAAGTCTTATTTCATTGCCTGGCCTACCTCGTAGTTTCACGTGTGATTTTATTTTGTTTAATGAAAAAAAAAGAATATTTTATAATCTTAAATGCCATGTTATTTTTCTATTTTCCTTGAAAAACAAAAAATATATGAATGAGTGGGAGTTTACTCAAGTGGAAGAAATGACCTCCGCTTCCCAGAAAAGGGGATCCACTAGTGTTGGTTTTCCAGCAGCAAATAACACTGGTGAGAGCAAGGTGTTGACCATGCTTCAGATGAATTTGCAGCCATCTGTTTTCAGCCGTGTTTTTGATCAACATGATATTTTCATTCTGTCGGGTTCAGAATGAAATAATGTCTCAAATAGTCTTTTTTTTTTTTTTTTTTTTTTTTTTTTTTTTTAAATCAGTTTGTAACCATTCAAACTGCAGAAAGATTGCTTGGGGGTGTTGTAAGACCCAGCTTATGAATCTTTCAAAGATGTGATACTCCTAGTTAGCCAGGTTTTTGGAGAAAGACAGCAATGCATGTTGACTATGTTATGATACTGGGTTCTGAAGCAAATGCAGCTTCTCTTTATTCTGAAACATTACAAATTATTTCCAGGATTCAGGGGCCAGTTATAGTTGCTCTGCTTTTGAGACAAAGGTCAGGAAATGAAGATGAACTACTCTTTCCTTCCAACCCACCCATGTTCTGCCAAGGCATAGAAGAGAAACCCAGATCACTTCATGGTGAAAGAGCCCTGCAGATATGCAGATACCACATTCCTACCTAGGCAAGTTCCCCATTGCGTTTCGGAGCAAGGATTAGTTTTGCTGCTTTCTTGAGCTGGAGTAAAGCATTGCATGGATTTCTACAGAGCTGTTTAAACCTATACCAGAAACCATCAGCCTGCGAGCAGAGGTGGAACAATTCCTGCATGTTTTGAGAGGCAGTACGTTTTGTGTTAGGATCCTTTGGTGATAAGAGCGATGTGGTGTAAATAGGGGTAAATATTAACTCACTGCACGTGCTGCAGCCCACAGTCACTGAGTGGTTTGTGTGTGAAACCATGGCAGGAAGAGGCCGGGACAGAGCAACCTTTTTCTCGTTGGTGGCAACACCTGTTGGTGCGAGGTGTAACCAAGAGAAACATGTTCTGTGGTGAGCTACGCATGGTGCTCTTGCTTTGGTTAAGCCTTGTCTGCTGTACATGTCAGTGTTTCTGGTAGCACAAATATCTATGGGGCTGCTTCAGCATGCAGCGTGTTTTGTGGAAGTAGGAGGTCAGCCACAAAGTGGAAACCGAACTAAGCATCAGATCTAAGAGAACTTGTTTCTTGGGCTACGGGAGTGTTTTCAGTGTAAGGCTTCCTTCTTGAAATATGTTTTTTGGTTGAAAATGTTGGTTTGCTGCTGCTGTGCCATATTCTTTCAACGTAGTACCAATGGTCCTGTCAAGAATGTCCAGAACAGTTCTTCTGATGTTGACCTGTGATGTCCCATTATCTGCTGTTCTGTTCTGTTTGTCTTGAATAATAAGTTCAAATTTCTTTGTAATAATGATTTCCTATTCTTTCCTGAAATAAACTGTGCTTTCTACGAATGTTTCTAGGAGGTTAATGAATACTGCAGAGAAGGGAAAATCCTTTTAATAGGCAAGTGAATCAGATATGATGTATGAAAATTAATGGTTAGACCTAGAGCTTTAAATCTCTTATAAATTGTTCAGTGTGGATATACAGCACGAAGATGTTCTTAGAAGCACCAATTCCAAGCATTGTTATTTATTCTGTCTGTATCTCTAAATGACTTTAATCTATTTTTTCCAAACAACTAAGTTTACAATTGATGTGTTTAGGACCTGTGCCTGAATACATTGACCTCTGTTACATTATTCATGTTTTGGTGAGGGAAAGGATACAAAAAGCATTTTCTTCTTTTTTTTTTTTTTTTTTTTTTCCTTAACCCCTCAACATCTGTTTCCTTTTTTGTTATGCTTGTGCAGGCCTTAGCTAAAATGGAAAAATCAGCTTTGAATCTTTGTATCTTTTAGGAAGGATGTGCAATGATTGTTGAAATGAAAAATACAGCTGGTGCTTGGATAGTTGGTTTTGTATGCTAGCTACTGACAAGCCAATAATAAATCAGTGCAAGGCTTGTGCGTCTGCACTTTTCCTTCTTTGCACAGAACTTGGATATATTTTGCTGCCTCCTCTCTTTTGTGTGGTGGACTGCATGGGGAGTTTTCCTGTTCTGCAGGAGGATTTTGAAATGAAGTTGCTACCACGCTTCAGATCTTAATCTGCGCCACTGTTTGCAGATGATTCTCCACCAGCCAGCCAGGTCAATATTAAAACCGTCAAAAACCCTGCGGGCCTGTCTGTATCAGCATTTCCAATTTTCTCATATCTGGAGTTCAGAAATTGGCTGTAATTGGGAAGCAGCCCCAAGCACAGGGGTGCAGCGGAGAAAAGCAGTAGGCTTGTGTCGTCACTCGACGCCAAGCTGTGTTGCTTCTGAGGAGCTCAGTAGTGTTGGAAACCAGTTGCATCGTTATCTTGGTATCTACACTGCAGGCATTTTTTTTTTTTTTTTTTTTTCAATGAACAATTTGCCTTGTTCAATTTCTGTGCTACTTGTTTGCCTTCTCCTTTTAGGAGCTTGCATATTGCTTTTTGTAAGTCGTAGCTGCAATAATAAATGTGTTGATGTGGCTAGGCTCATACCTGGATGATGGTTTGATTTTTATTTATTTTCTTTCTCAATCCTTCCCTCAATTCCACCAGCCCACCCAAAACAACAACAACAACAAAATCTGTCATCACAGTTGCTTCTGCTTTGATTTTTGTGGTTATGCAGAAGAGTTGCTGGTGACAGCAGCACAGCAATGGCAGTGGCACTCCAGTGGTAACTAGCTCTGCAATTCTCATGCGTGTAAGTCCTTAGCCTTCCTGTGTCCATTTTTTTCGATTTCAAAGGTGGCCACCCTCTTAGATGAGTTTATTTTAATCAAATGCACGTGAGTACATGGCTGTGTTGTGGCCAGGTTATTTATAGGTGGCTATGCCAGATGCAAAATGATCTGAGCAACAGCTTCTGGACAGGTTAAAGGAAAATCCAACTCATGGAGAAGCCTGTACCTACAGTTTAACTCCATAGGAGTAAAGGCACAGGAGTGTGTTGCCTGCATTCGAGGGTAAGGGAAATCCATTGATGGCAGTGAAACTTTTGCAGGTTGTTTGCCTGTGTGTTTACTGGCAATTTGCCATCACACAGTGAACACTGGAAGATGCAACTATCTGTAATGTCCAGAGTTAGATGATGTTGCTTGCCTCCTCAGATGTAGGAGGCTGCTGGGTTTTAGTATAGCTGTGAAGTCTTAGGCCTGCATCAGGGCACTTGACATCAACTCAGATTAAACCAGATGAAATTTCAGGATGAGAGAAGCTTGTGGAGCTTGTTCTTTGCTTACAGATATTACCTGTATACCCAGACTGATGAACATCTTTTTCTGCACTGAAATGAGTGCTGTGGAGTCCTGTGTTTCTTTCACAGGTGAATTCTGGCCTATTCAGGCATGGTTGTAAATGTTATATACATATATATATATATATATATATATATATATATATATATATATTTATACATATATATACATATATAGAGAGTGCAGCACCAAGTAACCCTTTGAAAGCCAGCTCCCTTTCAGACTCCAGCAGGCTGCATGCTGCAAAGCCGATGCCTGGCACCTTGTGCTCACCTGTGGCTCAGGATGTTTTGTCATCCAGCATTTAGGAACACCAGGCATTTCCTCTCCTTTGGACAAAAGCAGAAAAAGAAGTAGTTTTATTTAGAAACTTTTTTCGTGTTGTTTACTTCCATCTATTCTTGCTCTTGGTAGAACTGGCATTCCTCCTTCCATATGGAACATCTGGTGAAACTATAGATGTGAGGAAGAGACTGAAGAAGCAGCTTGACTGAAGTGTTATTTATTGGATGGTTTTCTAGAATTTAGGTGTTTTATCGTGGCTTAACCATATAGGAAGATCCTTTAAAATAAGGAAACAGTGGCAGTAACAGAAGCTCCTGTTCTTAGAAACCTGAGCTTAAAAATACCCTAGTAAAAGGCCAGTGCCTGGCTGGGAGGCCTGCAGTACTGCAGGACATCTGGAAGCATTGTGCAAATGAGGAGGGAAGTGTAAAGAGACTTATGAGGAGGGAAGTGTAAAGAGACTTTCACTTACTTTACATTTCCCTACAGCCTCATGCAGGGGCTTTTTGGGGGGGTCCAGCCAGTCCCTGGTGGGAAGGGTGGGCAGACCTCAGCAGGCTGGTGGTCACCTCCATCCCTGCCCTCCCCGTGGGATCCACAGGCCTCGTGCTTTTGGCATGTGCTTTCTTCTGGTTACACTCAGTAGCGGGCTCAGATGTGTCGAGGCTGTAGTCTTCAACCCACGTGTGCACAGTCTAAGCTGTTGAATTTTAGCACGCCTGCTCCGATCCTAGACCTCGTGGTTAAGAGGTTCTTCTAAGCCCTCAGACCTGAAGCAGGCAAAAAGCTCTTCCTTTTAAGACTGTGCTTCAAGTAGTGAGGACTAAAATGAAAAATTATAAAGCTGTTTTTCTTCCTTTAGTTCATAAATAGCATAGCATGCCTATGCCTCTTAGGTCTGTGATAGAAGCTTTTGGTTTGCAACTTAGGGTTTATTTTTTTTTATTATTGTTCAGGACCCGTAGTTCTAAACAGCTCTGCTCTTTATTTATTTATTTATTTTCATGACTCTCTCGTGTTACTCCTTCTCATTTACTTACTTATTTTTGCCCTCGGCTCAGAATTCAAGAAGCATCCCAATTATACAGCCCTCTGAGCTTTACCCTTCGTTGCGCAAGCACCGGAGTTCAGTATAATAAATACGGCTGCTCTTTGGCAGCACTCTCCACATGTCTTTCATAGCTGAAGGGTTTACAGCATTTCCAAATGTCTTCTGTTTTTTTTTTTTTTTTTTTTTATTCAACTTCTGATTAGAAACATCGCTCAGCAAGGCGGAGGAGCAGTTCAAATTTCCTCTGCTTTTGTACACATCTCTCTGTCTCCCCTGCCTTTCTTCTCTATTGCTACAGGAGGGTGGTAAATGTGTTGTTTTTTTCCTGATGTACCTGAAACTGGACCCTTATCAGGTGATGTCCAGGACCACGTGCTGTGGATTGCTGGCGTTTCCTGCATAGGAGGCAACTCTCAGCCTCTACCCACTTCTTGCTTTGCCTTTGACCTTGCATTGGCACAGATAGAGAAGCACCACTCAGTTGGACCTACCCTTCGAAACCTACGAGTCACATAGACAAATGCTTGGGAATCGGTAAGGAAGAGGTTAAATATTGATCTCCACGGGGCCGAGGCAGTGCAGGTATGCATCTTCATAGTTTTAGTCACAGTGGTGATGTGTACAAAGTTGAGTCGTGTTATCAGAGCAAGTGAAACCCGCTTCCATGAAATGCAGTTGGATCCTTGCCAGAGAGTTCAGTTTCTTTTAAACGTTGTGTTATTAATTGCTTAAGCAATTCGTTCTGGTTTTATTTGGAACAAATCAGCAAGTGTTGCCGTATTTCAAACTCTTCTGCAAGTGGCAGGGTTTTACTGAAAGAGGTCTTTCACTGGCGAGGACGAGCATCCTCTGCAGGAAGGTCGCTTTTTTCCCCAGCATACTTACCAACCTCCACGAAAGGAGGATATTAAGGAATGTGAGTTTTCTCATTTTCAAAGTTACTGCAAATCAATAGGAAATGAAGAGGTTATGCCATCTGTTGAGCAGAAATATTTAGCTCTTACCAGAGTTTTATCAGGCTATATTGGTATTTTACCCTTCTAGAGCAAGTCTGCTTGGGTTGTAAGTCTGTATGGAGTGTTGGAAAAACTTATGTATTTTTCAGGGATCCCATCCTGGGAAAACTTCAGATCCCGGCAGATGGTTTTGGATGGTCTGTTGTGGTATTGCGTGGGCATACCTAGCACAGCAATTGTAATGCTAGCAGGTCTTTCATTGTTCTTCACCCTCAAGTCAAATTTTACCACTTTGAAGGATTCTGGTTCTTCAGGAAAAAAAAAAAAAATCTGTTCACAGGTGGTGTTTGTAAATTTAGCAAGGAAGAAATTTGAATCTAAATCCGAGTTGAGAATCTGAAGTCTTTAATTCTATACATGACAGTAGGAACGTGAGAGATGTTCCACTGTACTGAACTCTGTGTGTGCAACAAGAGATGCTGCCCTCCCAAGTTAACCCGGTGGCCCTCTGCTGAAGTCATGCAAGAAAAAGTGAATTTGTCCTCTTTCCTCTTTCAAGAGGAATCCTAGAAAAAGCTGTGGAGGAGCTCTCTCAATATTCTGCAGTTTGTCTGCTTGTGCCATGGCAAGATCCACCAAGTGGCCTCTCAAGGCTGCTGCGAAGAATATGATGCAGGAACTTTTTTCCCTTACAAAGGCTTTTTGGTTTCATTTCCTTTTTTGTTGTTGAAGGCTTGTTTTTTGGGGGGATGTATTTTTTTTGTTCGTTCTGCTCCCTCTTGGGTGTGTTATGTGGAACATAGAAGCTAACTGGAAAATGGAAGAGGAAAACCAATACCCACTCATCTTCCAACTATGCATTGGCCATTTCTGTATCAACAGGAATTTGCTAGCCATGGATACTACTAAAGGTTCATTGCCTCACTTTTTGTATTGTCATGGGGTTGAAATTAGAGGAGGTGTGACCAGAGGCCATCCTGCTTGCACTGATTCCTGGTGCTGTGGTTTGCATATTGTTTGGCATGTTCCTCGCTTGCTGCATGGGTGTTTTCATTCAGTATCCGTGTCTCTGCATTTCCCAGGTCTGTGTCAGTTTTCGTGCTGAATCCCAGAGCACTATCTAATGCAAAAGTCACCTGCTAGTCTGAACAGCCCTTCCTTCTCCAGCAGATGGGCGCCGTGATGAAAGCTCCCGAAATACAATGGCTTATTGGCTCTGAATCTCCAGAGTTTCTCCTTCACGGTGTTTACGAGACAACTGAGCAGAGTGTCTGGTGGCATAAATCTTTAAAAACAAGGATACCCCAGGGGCAGAGCGTGCGACAGCCTCTCACAAACGTGCTTACTAAATGCTTTTGGCTGAATTGGCTGCCTAGCTGTAGTGGGTTTACGTGGCAAGGTTTTGGTAGCAGGGAGCCATAGGGGTGGTTTCTGTGAGAAAGATCTAGAAGCTGCCCCATGTTTGGGAAGGGCCCCATTGTTTTCCAGATCCGAGCCAATAAGCGATGTTGTTTTGCGCCTCTGTGAGAGCATATTTAAGACAGGGAAAAAACGCTGCGCCACACAGCAGCCGGGAGAGTGAGAGGAGCGAGGAACAGCCTTGCGCCAAGGTCAGTGTAGAAGGAGGGGGAGAGGTGCTCCAGGCGCCGGAGCAGAAGTCCCCTGCGGCCTGTGGTGAGGACCATGGTGAAGCAGGATGTCCCCCTGCAGCCCATGGAGTACCACGGTGGAGCAGGGTTCCACGCTGCAGCCCGTGGAGGAGACCACGGTGGAGCAGGTGGCCCTGCACCGATGGAGGCTGCCGCCTGTGGAAGACCCCTGCCGGAGCAGATTCCGGGCCGGACCTGTAGCCCGTGGAGAGGAGCCCACGCAGGAGCAGGTGATCTGGCAGGAGCTGCTGCCCGTAGGGGAGCCAGGTTGGAGCAGTTTTCTCCTGAGGGATGGACCCCGTGGTACGGACCCATATCTGGAGCAGTTCTGGAAGAGCTGCTGCCTGTGGGAAGCCCACGCCGGATCAGTTCATCAAGGACTGCATCCCGTGGGTGGGACCCCACAGCACAGGGGATGAGAGTGACCGAGAAGGAGCGGCAGAGAAGAAGTGCTGTAGACTGACCATAACCCCCATTCCCCGTTCCCCTGCGCCGCTCGGGGGGAGGAGGTGGAAGAGGGTGGATGGGGGGGAAGGTGCTTTTGTTTTTTTTCCTTTGTTTTCTCACTTCTCTTGCTTGTTAGTTGTAGGCAATAAATCTTACTATCTCCTTATGCCGAGTCTGTTTTGCCCGTTACAATAATTATTGCGTGATTTTCTCGTCCTTATCTCAATCCTTGAGCCCTTTTCACATATTTTCTCCCCATTCCTCTTTGAGGAGGGGGAGTGAGAGAGCGGCTGTGGTGGAGCTCGGCTGCCCACTCGAGCGGAACCACGACAGTCTTTTGTGGCGCCCAACGTGGGGCTCGAGGAATTTGAGATAAGGATGATAGTTAGTAGAAGTAACGGGCAAAAATATGTATTGTTAGGAATGTACAAGTCGTGAAGAATTTAAGAAAGCAGTAACTGTGAGATGTTAGTGTGGTGAAGGGACGAGGGGTGGTGTGTGTGTAAAATGTCCACCTTGTCGGTGCTGTGATGATGTTATGTTTATTTTGGTGTGGTGAATTCTTTTTTTTTTTTTTTTTTTTTTTTTTTTGATGTAAGTGAATTTTGTGAAGGTTGTTGTGATAATTGTAAAGTAAGAGTATGTTGTGAGTAGTCTTAAATATGCTTTTAACAGAGGCGAGGGGTGGAATGTAGTGGGTTTACGTGGCAAGGTTTTGGTAGCAGGGAGCCATAGGGGTGGTTTCTGTGAGAAAGATCTAGAAGCTGCCCCATGTTTGGGAAGGGCCCCATTGTTTTCCAGATCCGAGCCAATAAGCGATGTTGTTTTGCGCCTCTGTGAGAGCATATTTAAGACAGGGAAAAAACGCTGCGCCACACAGCAGCCGGGAGAGTGAGAGGAGCGAGGAACAGCCTTGCGCCAAGGTCAGTGTAGAAGGAGGGGGAGAGGTGCTCCAGGCGCCGGAGCAGAAGTCCCCTGCGGCCTGTGGTGAGGACCATGGTGAAGCAGGATGTCCCCCTGCAGCCCATGGAGTACCACGGTGGAGCAGGGTTCCACGCTGCAGCCCGTGGAGGAGACCACGGTGGAGCAGGTGGCCCTGCACCGATGGAGGCTGCCGCCTGTGGAAGACCCCTGCCGGAGCAGATTCCGGGCCGGACCTGTAGCCCGTGGAGAGGAGCCCACGCAGGAGCAGGTGATCTGGCAGGAGCTGCTGCCCGTAGGGGAGCCAGGTTGGAGCAGTTTTCTCCTGAGGGATGGACCCCGTGGTACGGACCCATATCTGGAGCAGTTCTGGAAGAGCTGCTGCCTGTGGGAAGCCCACGCCGGATCAGTTCATCAAGGACTGCATCCCGTGGGTGGGACCCCACAGCACAGGGGATGAGAGTGACCGAGAAGGAGCGGCAGAGAAGAAGTGCTGTAGACTGACCATAACCCCCATTCCCCGTTCCCCTGCGCCGCTCGGGGGGAGGAGGTGGAAGAGGGTGGATGGGGGGGAAGGTGCTTTTGTTTTTTTTCCTTTGTTTTCTCACTTCTCTTGCTTGTTAGTTGTAGGCAATAAATCTTACTATCTCCTTATGCCGAGTCTGTTTTGCCCGTTACAATAATTATTGCGTGATTTTCTCGTCCTTATCTCAATCCTTGAGCCCTTTTCACATATTTTCTCCCCATTCCTCTTTGAGGAGGGGGAGTGAGAGAGCGGCTGTGGTGGAGCTCGGCTGCCCACTCGAGCGGAACCACGACACTAGCCCCTAGAGGGGCTGCAAGAAGCATCTCCCAAGTGGGGCTGCTGGGCACTGCCCCTCGCTGCCCTATTGCCTTGGTGAGCTCAGAAATGTTTAGTAAATGCCTAACACCTTGTTTTGGGTTTACTTTTTCATGCTCGTCTTTTTGGGGACTGTCATCTGCCTGGAGGTTGCGAACTGAGATTTAGAAACAGCTGCTGTTGGCAACTTATTTGCCACTTGGTTAATTAAGAGATTACCATACAGATTCACATCTATTGAATTTCTTCTCTCTGCTTATTTTAAGTGGCTACAATATTGTTGAAATTTTCTGACAAATACAGATGCAGAATCCTTTCATCTAAAGCATAAAAGAAAATGAGCTCCTCTGATGCTTCTTGCACTGTGGCTTTTGTTTCAGCTGCTCTCATTCATTCCCGTCAAGAAGACGCCAATTGTGATTTAGATCCTGCCAAGAGAAAAGGGGCCAGCTGTTGTGAACAGCAGAGGTGTTAGGTTTGCAAAATATTCGTGTGATCAGCTGTGTGTTTCCTTTAGAGCAAGGCACCTTTTTGGAACAAGGAATAATGAAATGTATTTCCATACAATCTTAGTCTGGCACACAAATAAAAACACGATCTTGGCATGGTTTTGGAGAGGCTGGGGTGGGGGGAAATAGGAAGTTATAGACTGGAGGTGGAAAACAATTGTTTTTATAGGTAGTTAATGTATATGAAGGCTTATCTCCTATATACATGTAAGCTTTTTTAATCACTGTTGCAATCACATTTAAATTAAGTCACCTGTATTCTGAAATCAGCGTGTTCTGTATCTACCAGTTTCTCACACCTTTTGTCACTGCTGTTGTGGTTTCCAGGGCCATCCTCTGGATTTTATTCCCTAACGCCATTGTTCACACACAGGAACTGTCACCAAAAACCAGTGCTGGCTCCATGCTGCTGCAGGGCTGTGTTCCTCTGGAAGCAGGATAGACGGCAACTATTCTGGCAGTGCCAAAAACATGATTTAACATTTGTTTGGTTTCATTGTCTGGTGTAATAAAAGGCAGCGTGGTGTGTTGAAGGTATCCTATGTGGCCTGCTTTGGGAGTTTGCCTTGCAAGCAACATCTTGGTGCAGCATCACTGCTGCAGCGGGCAGCCAAAAGTGAGCTGCAGCTGGAAGGAGGGCTCATCCCAAAATCATGTTGCCTTGTTTCTCCTACAGGGGAGATTCAGGAAAAGCAGAGTAATGTGCCTTGTGGTTTTGTGTGGTTTTTGGACAAGAGGTGTTGTCGTGCTTACTTGTTTGATGCTGCACATCTCAGTTCGTGTTGCAGCCCTTGCGCTACCCGAGGCCTGGCAGTGAGTCTGCAGTTGTAGACCAGGCCTGGTGCACGCACACCAGCTGAACCCATGGTGTGGTTTTGGTGAGAAAGACACCTGTTCAGATCAGATATTGACTTATTTCATAGCTCAGTCTGGTAGGCAGCAGGCAGCTGTGCTGGTCAGGGCAGGGGGTGCTACCAAGGTGTCACTGGGGCGTCTGTCACCCCAGGCCATGTCAGCGCACGGGTGACTGGTTTGACACACATTAAAAACGTTAATTAGGTGTAAGTGGTGGGCTAGTGTGTGTTTAAAATAAACCCTCCCAAAACCTATGATATGTAGAAAAGTACCTTTCAAGGAGCACCCATGTCCTGTCACGGCTGTATTTTAGAATAAGTTTTGTCCTGCTGTGCTGTTGGGTCATTGGAGGTTTAGTCTATTACTGCTGTCCTTGCTTGACAACAGATTGGATTTCTCTAGAGAGGAAATTAGATTTTTCCTTTCCTTTCACTCCATCTCTGTCGTTTGTTTACATGAATTGGCTGATTGCAGTGCATGTGATAACCTTTCCTTCCCCATGCTGCTCTATTTGCTGTTCCTTAATAAACTGTATTTACACACAGTGCTTCCTCAGCTGCTTCTGGTGACAGCAGAAACGACTGAGAGAAAGTTCGTTGTCTACGCGGAGCCGGGAGCACACTCAGGCTTAACCTGTGCCGCTTCAGCCCGTGCTGGATTAGGAGTGTGCTGATGGAGGCAAGGAGTGGCCTTAGCCCTTGGCTGAGGCTGGCAGAGCTTGCAAGTTTGAGCCTGGTAACCCCCTGGAAATTTGGATATATAGGCAGGTATTAGCTGGATTTTATTTATTTTATTTATTCCCCCCCAGCAGAATCACTGAGGACTGACTACTCAGGGAGCAGAGCCATGGTGGGACATGCTGGAAGTGCTGAGCAGCTCAGAAACCAAGTGCTCTGGGATGTTTTTTTCCTCTCCTCCTGTGCTCTGTTGATACACAGAGCCCTAGCATTGTGCTTCAAATGCAAAAAACTCATATTTACTCCTGACCGAGCCAGGCAGCTCCTGGCTCTGAGAGGCACACGCAGCTCTTGTGCATTAGGATGCTACAATCATCAGTGATTTCTGGTGTCCTGCATTTTACACCTAATACCATATTACCTGTGCTTTCCTCTGGCTGGCTGATGTGCCAGGGCTTTGTGCAACTGCAATTGTTTTCTTCCCTTTTTGGGGTAGGGCTTGCAACCTGAGAGCCCTTGGAGGGAGTGTTGGGTATATAGTAACAGGGTAGAAACTGCCAAAAATGGTGATTTTTTTTTCCTCTTTCTGGTAGCATTTTTAGAACTATAACCATGAAAATGAATCTGGAGTCAGTTCGTCTCCTCCCCCCCTCAGTGGGAAGGCTGCAGCCCAGACTTCAGGTGCTTTGCCCTGGCTGTTTTCTCCAGGGGATAATCCTATATAATTACAGTCTTGGCAGCTCATAGCCTGAAACTGGGAGGGGGGAGAGAAAACTGCAAAGGCACAGAAAGCAGCTAGCTTGTGGTTTCTGTTGTAGCTAGTGCTTGGACCGCATTGCAAGAATTGCTTTGTGTTTTGGGACTGGAGATGAGTGAGTGAATGCTAGAGAGTTGCTCAGGCAGTGGGATTTAACCTCTTTTCCCTCTTGATATATTATTTGCAAATTACTTTTTTTTTTTTTTTTTAAGTAAGTCTTTGCTATTCTTCATTGTGCAAATATCCTGTGAGAATAAATGTCAGCCTCTGAGGACAAACCAGAAGGCTTCTGAAATCTGAAGCAAACGGTCTGCTACCAGCACACAAGGGTGAGACCAAGTAAGAAAGGATGAGATGTGGCCCTTAATCCCTTTGCAGCCCACCCAACAGGGTCTGAAGGAGCTGGGCTAAGCAGGTTTTGAGCCATACATGTGGCAGCACAAGCTGATGTCAGCCCGATGTTACTGCAGTCCTTCCTCCCCAGTCACTCGTCCGTGTGTCCACCTCCTCTGCAGTGGCTCCCCATTAGCTCTCTCCTCTCATCTGTGCCCCAGCCTGAGCTGCCAGCCCCTCAGCTTTGTAAAACCTTGTCAGCCACACAGGGATGTGTGCTGGAGCACTGTCCTCTTCCAAAAAAATGAGGCTTTTTGGTGAGCTGTTGGAGGGGGCAATTAATTTTGGTGTGGAACAAGCTAGAGCCCTGGTTCCTTTTGCAAGTTATCCTTATGTTTCCAAAAACTATTAAAAAGAAGAAGAGAAGTGGGAGCTTTCAGGACTAATGGCTCTCTGCAGATGCTCTGAAAAAAGCAGGTCTGAGATGTGCCATACCTCATCTGCCTACAGCAGCACTCCAGAAACATCTTAGTGTCTGCTCCGCTCCCAGAGCTCTTCCAGACGCACTGGCCTCCAGATTAAATGACTTAAACAGCATGCGTTGGTTCAAGTACTGGACAATTGTAGGGAATTAATTCATGGATGTTTATGCACAACCTCTTCTTGGTAAAACCGCAGATGCATTTGCAGAAGGGCCTCTCAGCACTTCATTTGGTCCGTGCAATGAATCTGCTTTTCCCTTCTTTTTAACAAAAATCCCAAAGGGCTGCATAGCAGGCGAAATGCAGTGGGTTTTGTGTGTGAGAGGGAGAAAATGAATCCTGTTTAAAGAAAAGTAATTTTGATATTACAAAACCTGGTTGGTAGGTCTTATCTGCCTGTCTCCGGTGGCATGCTGTGGCTGCTGAGAAATAGCAAAGCTCTCATTTCCAGTTGTCTCTTCGGTTTGGTCTGTCAAGAACATTTTATTCCAGCCTTGCCGCTGTTGTCACGTAATATCCAGTGTGGATCAGGTGAGGATTTGTGCATGACAATGTTGCTCTCAGTATATAGTCTGCCAGGCCCTAAATACTACTTACTGTGCTTTTTAGACACGTTTGGAAAACGCTGCAGGTTGGAAACCTCTGTTGAGCTCTCCATTCACCTAAGGTGCAAGAGGATGCCCTGACAACCTGGTGGTTAAAGCTGGGTGGTCAGAAAGCCTGACCGAGCTCTGCCCTGTCGGTCCATCGGTGCCTTTCTTTCCATGAAACTTGGCTTCTCTGCCACCCAAGGGCTGGCTCTGCACCGGCCAGGGAAGCCAGACTAGGACATCTCCAAGGTTGTTCCCATTGGGAATTGTGGGGAGCATCAAGTGGGAACCCTCCAGGTGCAGAGGGAAAAGCCCCACTACCTAAAAGGTTTAACACATCCCAGGGGTGCATGTGGCTCTGCTAGGGGCCAGGCAGGGCCATCGCTGCAGTGCTGGAAAAGGACAGTGTATGAGGGCATGTATGTATGGCAGAGGAGCCCTGAGTGCTCTGAAGTCTGACCTCTTAGTACACTAAAAAATGTTGTTTTGAACATCTTTTTCTTGAGCTTGGCCTTTGTCATTGAGAGCAGCCAATGTTGCTGCTGTGGTTCTTATTCCCTTGGCTAGTATCTGAAATGATTTCCCATGGGATTTCTGAATAACTCAGCGAGAGATGTTTCAGGACAAAGTGATTTTTTTCCCAAGTCTGTGAGTGGGAAGATTTTGCACAACCACACTCATTCTCTCATGGATTTCATTCATTTATGCTCTCACATCTATGCACTCACAAGTACCAACACGTGTGTGTCTACGTGGTTTTTGTGACACAGCACACGAGGCAGCGGCTGCTGAGTCCTCATCACATCCCCAAGGCTGTTCTAGGCAAGCAGCAAACCAATTTTGTGTTTTCAGTTTTGGCTGCAGTCATGTTCCTTGCAACTTCTTGATACCTTTTTGTTGTTTTTTTTTTCCATCCTGCTTTCGTTACTTGATTGAAATCACAGATGAGGCGTGATTGGCACAATGGGCACGTGCCAGTGCTATGCTCAGCCCATCCCTCTGGTACCTGCTCATTTGCTCACTCTCACTGGCCCTGGTACTGTTCCCTTAGTGCCAGGACGAGTCTCTGTGCAATGCAACAAACCTTGAATGGTTTTGTTTAAATTAAACCAAACAGCCACCAGAAGTGCTTGATGCCCTGGTCAGATGCCCGTGGTTCATGCAGAGGCTCCCAGCAGTAGATTTATGAGCTGTAAGGCTGGTGAACAGTGACCCAATCATTTTTGTAGTGGAATGACACAAAGATAGAGTCCCAAAGAAGGATTTCTACACTTTCAGCTTCTGCATTTCCCAACCAGATTGTGTGTTGTGCAATGAGGCTTGTGGTTTGTGTCTCGTGTCCATGGGGTACGTGGGGATCACGTCTGCACCACACATAGGGTTAGGCAATTGTCTTCAGGAAGAGAGGTACTGGGCAAGCAAGCAAGGTCTTTTCTGTGCCTGTCTCCTTGCCCACACAATTTTTTTCCAAGTGGAGCAGCTGGATATATCCAGGAGTTTGTGATGCTGATGGTTGTTTCCATGATTTGTGTGTATGACAAGGGTTTACTTGACTCTCTCTGCTCAGCAAAGTAATTGAGGAGAAAACGTTTCTGCTGTAGGAAAGAAATGGGGCTTTCTTGCCAGCTTAGCCACAGAGGGATGAAGTTGATTTCTGTCCTGCAGCAATTGTACATGAGCCAGTAATGGATCGTGTG
Organism: Netta rufina; assembly: GCF_964035555.1. NCBI lineage: Eukaryota > Metazoa > Chordata > Aves > Anseriformes > Anatidae > Netta > Netta rufina. The sequence continues at coordinate 81,279,495 of NC_140124.1, read as the reverse complement.
AACTGGGTGAAAACTGGTGTGGACACAGAGGTCCGGTGGCCAAGCACATCGAGGCACCAGTGAGAGCATCAGCAGGGTGCAGGAAGCCTTTGCTAGGCCTGGGGCAGAGCTGGAACAAGCCTGTTTGCTAAATGCCTGCTAAAAAACTCAAAGCTGAATATTTTATCATATCAAATTGAAGCTAGAGGTTTTGGAAAGTCGCTAGACTGTCCTCATATGTAGAACATTTATGAGGAGATGTGATATTTCATATACATGAAGCGCCTGCTGAGGTCAGCTGAAAGTTGCGCTCACCCAGCTATAGCAGGGTTTGTTGTTTGTTTTTTTTTTTCATTCTTTGGCTTTTCTAGAGGAAAGGGCAAAAAGTGATCATATGTCTGTGATAATCCGGAAAAGAAAACAGATGCGAAACAGCCTCCAAAGTGACTGCCTTTCTATACAGTGAATGACTGCTGCATATGGAGTGATGTGTATTATGCACCAGTGACTCAAAACCACATACTTTTATTATTTTGATGCCTCTTTCTGACTTCATCCAGAAGTTGTTCTTGTCCCGGTTATTTTTTTTTCATCTCATACTACCCCAAGCAGTGCAGCTGAGATGTCAAAGTCTTACCTACCTAACGCAGGCTTCCTGTTCCTATAGCAACAAAACTCGTCCTTGTACTTAATGAAGGCACACTGGAGCATGAGTAACTGCAACTTTAAGGCTTAGCAAAACAAACAGAAACACTTAATAGTTGCAGATTAGAAAATAAAACGGAAGTGACCTCTCTGCATAGAATTAAAAAAAATCGCCTAGGCTTGGGATCCTTCATTAGTAAGAATGAAGCCATATTCATGTCATAAGAAGCTCTGTTCTTTAATCTCATTTTCCTAATTAAAACGTAAAAGCCTTTTATACCAAGTGAGAGTCTTTGAGGATTTTTCCCCCCTTCCTTTCCCAAAGCTGCTCTGTTTGTGGTTAAGCTAATGAAAATTTGGGCTGCTCACAACAGACACATTTTCCTTTTGTATTGGCAAAAATCCATCAGTGGTTTTTGTCATGGGCCAAAATAAAAGGAGGAAAAAAAAAAAAGTGGTGTCTAATCCTATATTTGATCTGCAAGCTGGTTCCTGGTCAGTTAATATAAATCTGTGTTACAGTGATAAATGCTGAACAAGCTACAGATGAGAGAGTGAATGAATGAGCAGCTGTCATCTCTTCCTATTGTCTGATGGCTTTTCAATTACAATTTTAACAACCATTAAATTTTAATTTAAAACAACCATAGGAAACATCCCAAGGAAAAACACCACAGTGCTGTCAGCAACATATCATGAGCGTTTATGAGCCTACATTTCTGTATCAGCATGCCGATAAGTTCTGCACAACATTTGTGGCAGGTTTATGGGCTTGATTATTAATCTGTAGAAGTGAGTGTAGGCAAGTGGGAAATTTGAAATAGTGGGTTCTATTGTATTCCTACTGGCAAAAACATTATTTATGTTGGAATGTATTTGCACAAGGCAGTCCAATTTTACTGCTGTTTCTTCTGGAGATTAAAAAAAAAAAAAAAAAAGCTGCCTTTCTGATAAATTCATTTTATTTTCTGAAGACTGAATAAAGATAGACGGAACTCGTGGTTTAAGGAAGTTTTTGTCTACTGAACTCACTTGTCACAAAGCAGCTGAGACAACTGATAGCAGTGATGGTGGTAAATTGCCCTACAGCAGAAGAAAGGATGGAGGGCAGGATAAGACAGATAGAAGGCTGTCTTGTTTGAAAGTTGATCAAGATTAGGTATTGCAAAAACAAAAAGCAAACCCAGGAACAACCCACTCAGCAAAATCCAGCTTGAAACTGGCTGAGTCACAGTGTATTCAGCTGTGGGCAGGTGGCATCCCATATGAGTTGGGAGACTGTATCCTGCTGAGAGTGGTGATGCTCTGTCTAGCAGCAGATTGATTGGAAAGGCACGTAGTGTCTTTGGGTATTATGAAAAGGCTTGACCCCAGATCTATGGATTATCTTTTTCCCTCCATTTTCCTTTAAAATCAACCTATGTATGTGTGTTATATATGTATTTGTTTTATTAAAATGAAGGACGTTAAGACCCTGAAACCTTTGTGAAGTTAGGCACCTGGCCAGGGGGAAGTAGACCTGTGGACACCTTTGCTGGTGGGGTTCTGACGCAGCTGCATGTGCTCTGTGTTTCAGGAATAGAGCTCTGTCCTCCTGGGCACCGGTTCATGATCACCATGGTGGCGAGCTTCATCGAAATGGCGGGGCAGTTCCTCATGCCGGGGCTGGCTGCCCTCTGCAGGGACTGGCAGGTCCTCCAGGCGGTCATCATCTGCCCCTTCCTGCTGATGCTGCTCTACTGGGTGTAAGTATTGCTTCCTCCTGTCATGTCCAAGTCAACACAAGCCCCTAACACTGGATTTGGGGGTGCTCACATAGGTTTTATGTGCTGAGGTGTGGTGGGGACCTGGGAGATGGCTCAACCATTGAGCTGAAAGTTGCACGTTGTCATTTTCTGGCTGTTGTGTCCCCTTTAAAGATGAAAAAGCCTCCTGAGAGGACACATCTCAGCCTAGCTGTTGTGGCTGCACAGCTAAATTTTCCCCTTAAACCTGCCCTGTGGTTCTAGGTTGTCACTGTTGGTTCCTTTGGCCTGGTTTAGCCGAGCTAAATATAACACACATCCGCTCATGAGCAGCACCCTTGGACACTGCATGTGTGTGAGGTGGCTGGCCCTGAGCCTCCCTGCTTAGGTTTCTCCCAAATTATCATGTGTTGGGATGATGGCACCGTTCCCACAGGTTACTTCTCCCATCCTGGTTTCTTCTGGTCTTCTGCCAGCGTGAGGCTCCAGGCCCGATGCTGCCTACCCTAGAGAAATGGGAGGCTCCCACCTTGGTGCTATTGGGTCTGTCTTCACCAGAACTTTATAAACCTCTCAAAAATCTTACTTTGTGCTTTTGTCTTAATAGTGACACACAGTGGTGGCACAACACAGCAGAGGCTTGCGAGAGCAGGATAGTACAAAAACGTAAGACTGAGAGCAGGCTAGGTAATTAATTTTAAAGGTAATGCTGACTAGATTAAAATGTTTACTTGCTATAAGCAAAGGAACAGAGGAACTGGAAAAATTCACTGCTTGCTACTTACCCACCACATACCCAGAGCAGAGTATGGATAACAGGACAAATAACTTTTGGATCGCAGGCTACCTGACTTTCCTCTTTTTTAATATAATTGTATACATGTATATACGTGTATGCATGTATCAATATGGGCATGTATAAATATACATGCACACACACACACACATATATTTTTTTTCTGTCAAGGATTAATTTCTTGCTAAGGGTGAAGTCCAAATTGCATCAGCCTTTAAAGGTAGCACCCTAACAGCACCATTGACTGCACCACTGCTTAAAAGTACAAGAACTGAGGCAGCATCTGCAGCAAGGATTGGCACTTTGTGAAGGAAATTTGCGGTTTATTGTATATATGAAGTTAAAAGTTAGTTTTAAAATTTGTTCTTAGGAAGGTCTCTTAGATGAGTGAAAATGAGGCCTAAATAAGAAAGAAAAATATGCTTATAGTCAAGTCTGAAAGTATCTGTATTAATGCAAGTGCGGGGCTATTTTGTTTAAGATCTACGTATTTATTTTGCTTTTGTATGAAAATAAAATGTACTTATCTAGAAAAAAAAACAGGGAATAATGGTTAATTACTCTGAAGAATCAGGTGAATGTCAGCATTTGAAGGAAACAAGCAGATGAAAAGTAAACTTTTTTATTTTATAACTCTATGTGTATGCTTTTAAGGCAACTCAATTAGCATAATGTTGTCTTTACTAGGGGAAACTTTTATAGCAGCAACTGGATGTTGTCTGGGGCATACACAGTACTGACCTGTATAAAAGAATGCCTTAAAATCTGTGTATAGGAGAGATTTTTGGATGTTTAAACATATAAAAAAAATAAAATGTTCCATTATAATCCTGAAAAGTAATTCTTCTTTTTCCTCTCTCTGTCTTTACATGAGAAATTCAAATCACTTCTGTCAGAAATTTTCCTACTGTGGTCTGAATTATCCTGCGTTAACTGCACAACTCATTTATTCCCTGCCTGGCAGCAAATGTCTATTGCATGCAGTGCTTCCTCCTTCTCCTTGCTCCTTCACAATGGTATTAGTAGGCAGAACTCCTCTAATATGTTATAAAATTCTAATACGTCCTATTTCAAGGTGATAGGATGGTTCCTGTATCATTTGTCAATCAGTGTAAAAGTGAATGTCACTACTTTCCATATTCTGAGCCCTTTTTATTAATTTTACAGGCTTTTTTCTGCTTTTTGAAAATAGTAATATTGCTCATGCATATTTAAATGAGCAGCTAATCACTATCACTTCTTTCTCTGCCAGAACTTGAAAAAAAAAAAATCTAGAAACTTCCTAGAAACTTCCTAGAAATTGCACAAATTTGTCAAATTCCAGATGGTGAAGTAAAGCAATACCATTTGCACTGAGGAGAAACGTCATCCTTGTTAATTCAACAGACTGGGAGATGCCTTCTAGAAAGAAAGTGACCCTAACGCGTTTTCCATCTCTCAAGTATTTTCCCAGAGTCCCTCCGGTGGCTGATGGCTACGCAGCAGTTTGAGGCGTCCAAGGAACTTATCTTTCAGCTCACTCGCAAGAACAGGATGAACACGGAAAGCGACATCAAAGGAGTGGTGCCCGGTGAGTAGGACAGACAACCACAAGTCTGGCTGCTCAGGTGAAATCGCTTGCTCTTCTCTAAAGGCTGCGCATGGCGCTGCTGTCTGGAATTAAATAATCTATTTACCACCTGCAAAACCATCCTATTCATTCATTCATTCTTTTTTTTTTTCTCAAAAAAACTGCTCCAAACTCCAGCACCATGTTTAATATTACTCAGCCTGTTGAACAGTCTTAATATTACAATCTCACCTGGCAGTGCCATATGCTTTTAGGGAAATCTCTTGAATAATTTTGCCATGGCTGCAGAGAGCGCCATCAGCTCAGCACGCCTCTGGAAAGTGTTTTAAGGAAGCTTCTGGTTGGGATCCTGCCCATCACGCAGCACTTGTTTTGTTGGCTGGGAGAAGTGGCAGCACTCAAGCCACAATTTCTAAAACACCACCTCTGTGGCAGACCTAAATCACATCCCAGTTTCTCTTTAAAACCATACTGCAGGAGGCATTTTGTCTTCTGCTCCTGTAGCTTCTGAACAATGCTGTCCTGCTGGTGGCAGCAGTAGAGGGCGGTTTTTGGTTCAGAGCTCCTCTCCTCCTCCTCCTCACAGGCTTGACAGTGCCCACAGATACCCGTTTTACAGTGTCCCCTGCAGTCTGTATCAGGCTACCTACTAGTCAGAAAAGAGTGGAAGTGTATTAGGGTGTTTTTTGCAGTTTTTCATACCCTACCTACTATGACTCTGGGAGCTGGAGGGGTACATCACCCCCACACCTGTGCTCTCTCTGCATTTGGCTATTACTCGCTGTTGAGGGTCTATGGAGTAGCTCAGGTCAGTCCTTGCTAAAGGTATTAATCAGCCCTGGGATAGACTGCATCCAGAATGGAAAAATATCACTGTTAAGATCAGTGCATCGTGAATGAAGCAGTCTTTATCAATAATGTCCTTTAAAACTGATGGGACTAGGGAAAAGTCCAATTTGGGTCTGTGTTTCATCTTGGTATTGATACCAAGGCCAATGGTATGGTATTTCTGGTGCAGTTGGCAGACTTGTGTTAATTGTCATGTTTGCAGGTGAATTGTATGTCAAGGGTTTCCTGAATCTGCATCGAACATAGCATGGCTCTGCAATGTAAATGACATTTTTCTGGTAAAGCTCTGGAAAGCTCAAGGGTACAGAGCAGCTGTTAACGCAGTGATCTCCATCACTGTCTCTTTTTTGCAGATCTTTCCCAGAGTAAATGAACAATCTTGGAAAAAACTTGTTTCTGAGGCAATGAAATGTCTCACCATTGGACTTGGAGACAGCTCAAGCTGTCTAACCAACTCTAAATTTGGCCTTTCTTAGCTAGTCAGTGTATTGAATTTACAGACAAAATAAAATGTATTTTTAAGGGGAAAAAAATAATTACCTGAGTTTCCTTTAAGGGAAATTGTAAAGATGCAACTCGGTGCTAGAGGGATTTATTTAAGCCACTTATAATGATATTGTCCACGGAGGAATGCTAAGTGTCAAAATGGTTTTATGACTATTACTTGTGACTGATTACTTTTTCCAGCAATTTCACGGTAGGGGCACACTCCTGTTTAAGGAGGGACTCCCTTTCATGTGGAAAGCAGTGTTATTACACATCTTGGTGCTATGGACTCTCTGTCTGCAAATATATTTAGACATAGCAGTTGTCAGTAAGTTACCTTTTGCAGCCTTTCTACACAATACAGAACATGCTCAGTTCTGCCTCCTTGCTGATGCTGGATTTGTTTTATGGTGTGAGGTTGGGTTGGTTTTGTATTTTTTTTTTCCTTTTTGGCTTTGTCTTTTTAAAGTCTCTCTGCAGCCCCACATGGTAAGGCTTTTCTAATGCAGCTCTGGAGCAATGCTTTATTTTTTGTAGGGAGAGAAAAACGAAGCAGTATCATGTGGATGAAATGAGCTTAACTAAGGATTTTGGAAGGGCATTCTTCTTCTGGGTACATGGGAGCATTGATCATTTGAGTGAGGACAGGAGAAAAGCAGAAATTCTGAATGAAAAATATGATTAAAATGCACATCATATGTCTCTGGGTGGGTCTGTAAGCAGAAGAAAGCATATTTCTGCTTTTGTGTGTTGTAGTTGCATATACATAATTGCTGGGAATGGGCAAAAAGCTGGTATTCGTGTGTGAGAAAGGGTGCTATTCAGCCTGATGCTGATATCTATTTCTGCTTGAATCCCTTGTGGAGCTTTCCTATCTGAGTGAAGGTTTTTTGTTTGTTTGTGATTAGTTTTATTCTCTGCTTTCCATCCCAAAATGCTGGAAACTGTTTCACTCTAGTTAAGGCCCAATGTGTTGCCATCTGATATTAGTCATAGCAGCCTTGTGTGGCTGAGTTACTCAATTTGTCTAAGCAGTAAGCTGCTCCCATACAGTCCCTTTCAACTGGAAACCTCAGCGTAATTCTACTCACGTGTATCAGTCAAATTAGTGTATGCTATGGCACAGGTCATTACAGGAGTTGTACGCTCACATTCGGGGCAATTGGCAGATCTTTTGATTTTTGGTAGGAACAGTTTGCTGTCGTGAGGAGATTTCTGGTTTTATTTGGTTGCACTTTCTTCTGTAACACTTAAGAAAAGTAGGTGTACCGATTTGACCTCTTTAAAGCATCTATAAACACTGTTAGGTCTCAAAATTTTACTAGCTGGCTCAATGCTTTGCCCTCCTTTAGTGACAGAAGTTTAAATTTGTTTTTACAACAAAATAAATATTGTTATCCAACTGCATATTGAAATGTCGCTTATAAAACAGGCTTAGTAAGTTTTGTTGACAAATTATGTCAAACACATTCAATTCCCATTATCCAAAAGAGTCAGCTTCAGTCATGAGCAAATTAAATATTTTGATAATATTAATTTAGTGGAGGTTTTTCACTGCCAGGTTCTTCTAAAACCTCCACATCTCTTCCCTGTTCTCCTGTGAAGCAAGGAACAAACACATTTCAGTTGTAGCTATAGGACAGTCATTTTTAGCAATGTGAAGTAAGTGCTAAGGAAGCAGAGAGAGCTTACTCTTTAGAGTATTTAGGGGAATTGGAAATCCCAAAGCACTAACTGTCCTGACACCTTTATAAAGCTGTGTCATACATTAGCTGGTTTTTGTTATTTCAGTAGGGTGCCTGTTCTTTTCTTCGTCTTTTTCAGGGTTGGTTTGTTGGCTGGGACAAATCACCTGCTGCAAGCTGGTGATCTCTACCCATATCTAGCCCATCGCTTTGTTTGGCTGCCTTTGGGAATACATAGCTTGGGAAACCACAGCAGCAATTATCTGGGTGTCAGGTGTGATGCTCCCATAGAAGCCTACCATGGTGTGTTTTTTCTCCATCTTCACGAACTTTAGTCAGTGATGTTTCAGATGTTCCTTAGCAGAAAAAATGACTGCTCGACTGGGTGGAATAACAAAACCACCTTTCTGCCCAGCTCTAGGTGAAAACACAAACCAGGACACTCCTGTGGACACAGAGGATATATAGGTGTTGCTTTCCAAGGTAGAGCCAGTCAGTGGAAGGAGGCACCAAAATATTTTTACAGCATGGAGGAATAATATTGACATAATTACAAAAGTGGCCAGCAAAGATCAAGCATCCAAATGTATGCAAATATTTTAAAGTGCAGGACCCTTTGTGGAGAGACAGAAGGGATACAGTGGAAACAAATATCGTGTGTGTGTGTGTATGTCTTGGTTGCAGTTAAGAAAGCTGTGGTTTTCAGAGGATTTTATTTGAATTTAAAGAATACAATTGTTCACCTTTCTTGCTTCTGAGCATTGTGCTGCCATCACTTTTGTTTTGTACATAAGCTAGTTTTCTATTTTGTTTTGCTGCATATTTTTATTTTTCTCAATCATGAGGCTTGGATCTACACCCTTGCATGCTGTTTTTTTCATTAAGTAAATAACAGAAGGAAGGGTGAAAACGCTTTATGTCTGAGTCAGCCTCTTTCCATAATGGGAGAGATGAACTCTCCCTACAAGCCTTTGATCATGCCCTTAGGTCATCACAGCTACAACTACTGTTTCAAAACAAAGACTGGGATGGTTGAAGAGCCAGGTGTACTAGCTAGAGAAAGAAAGCAAGTTCCCTGGCCCCATAACACCATGCGATGCTACTTCGTGCAAACCTGCTGGGTGTGTTCCTTTATAGGATCCCATTTCTTGGTCCTTTAATAGTGAACAACAAGAATAAGACTGTCCAGGATGAGTTCTCTTCTGCTGGCTAGATGTATGGAAATGGAAGAGGAACTCATGTATGCACTGGCTATATGGCTGGCAAGGGCAGCAGTGACCTCTGACAGCTGCAGCGTTTGGAGGGGACAGGAGAAGAAGGCAGCACTGTGCCAAGTTTCTGTATTTTGGTGCTGTTGGGAAAAGCCAAATATGCTCTAAAATTAAAATAAAAATAAAGTAGCAGTGGTGGTCAGCTTCTATTTAAGCTTGACTGACTTTGAGCAGGAGCTGGGCAGGGAAGGCTGGAGGACACCCTGGTGCTACTGGCACTTTCACAGCCCACGTGCATGGAGGGGAGTGAGGAGAAGGAGACCTTGGGAACCAAGTGGAAGAGGAAAGCAAGAAGAGGGACTGGTGATGGAGACAAAATAAGGGAGAGAGTGAAAAGAGTTGTGGGGGCAAAGCATAAAAATAGTTTGGGCAGAGGCAACAAACCAGGGGTGATTAATGGCTGTGGATAAAGGAAAGAGGAGAGGTAGATCACGGAGACTGTGACCATTTGCTTCCTCCTTCCTTCAGAAGCTGTTAAGCCCAAAGATTCAGTCTTGGCATCCTTCTCCTGTGAAATCCACCTCTAAAGTGTGTGCCTCGACTCTCTGTGCTGCCCAGCTTGCTTGCTCTCTGCTGAGATTTCCTCTATGGCTTCAGCTAGATAGCAGCAGATAGCAGTAATGCATGTGTAGCTATCTGAAACGTAATGGCCCAGATACAATACCACACGATGGCATTTGAGGTACTCTTTGGTGGTTTTTCTTCTTTTTTTTTAATGTTGGTAACGTTAGAGAAATGTAAATGTTGACAAGTAATGCTCTGAGAGATGCAAAAAGTCAGATTGCCTGGGGAACCCTTGCTTGGCCTCCTGGTGTGAAGGCATGATTGTAGAGCCTTTAATAGCATGATTACAACCTATTTTTTCCACAGGGCATAGGATGGACGAATCAGTGCATAGCATGGACGATGCTGTGGAAATGAAGCTCTTGTCTGTTCCTCATTTCTTGCAGAATTTGGAAGGTGTGTAGTGAATGAGGCAAGGGGCTGCAGAAAGAAAGAGCACAGTCTTTGGGGAAATGGAGCTGAATACCTCCTGAAGAGCTGTACCCTGTGTCCACCAGGGATGTTTTTGTACAATGATGGAAAATTCCCTGTAATCAGTCTCTTCCAGTGTTGTCACCAATCATGGCTTCTTCAGTGTCTGTCTCTAGCATGTAATTCTGGGGCTTGCTTTGCAGAAAAGTAGAGCTTTTATATCAACACCTACAGTGAGTGTTACATGCAGAGGATTCTGGGCAACCCAGAGCTCACATTCCTCAAGCTATGCTCCTAAAATCACTGCATGGTTTTTCTCATTCTGGACACGGTTCCTCTCTGCTTTATCTCCCTGCCTTGCAAAGTAGGAATAATCTTAGAGGAAAGCAGTGGAGATGATTTCAGTGATATTTATGAAGCACGTGAATACTCTGACAGCACTGTAGGAATGTCTCTGAGGAAACCGATGATTTCTGCATTCACTGTGAGGTTTGGATAATAAGGCAGAGGGGCACGTGTTGAATGAGAAAGGTAGAGACATCATTAATAGCTGCCCGTTTGCTGACTGCAGCAAGCGTTCTGGGAGGGAAAACTTATGTGACCATCTAATGAAGTGCTATGTTATAATGTATGTGAGCGACTGGAGATTGCAATGGCAACCTTATGACTGGATTTCTCCCATCTGTTTTTGAATGTAATTAGAAATACAGGATTGAAACAAATTGTTGCAATCAGTCCTTTGAGATTGTTTTCACTGAGTTACCTAGTTGTTCTGATGAAATGACCTTCATCTTACATGTTGTTAGCATTTTTGTCCTATGTTTTTGTTGGAAAGCCATTCCCTAATCCAAATCACTCTTGTGCTAGGGTACATTTTAGCATTCAGTTCAAATATACTGTAGCTGTCCAGGTTCTCTGTCTTTTTTCCCTTCCCACTTGCTCCTGTTCTGCAACTGTCTTTGTATTAATTCTCTTTTCCCATACTGCGTTAGCAGGCCCTGTTCCTTCACTATGCTAAAGTTCTCCATTTCCTCTAGTTTGATACCTTTAGTTTCTCAAAGAGTGATGAGCAGAACTGTAAAAAATCCCTTCCGTTTCATTGTCTGCATTGAGAATACTTCATGAACACAACAGACTGGTGCCTTGTAGTTGTTAGTGATCAAGTAGCACATGGCCAGCTGCACCCCAATTTTTGTTAAAAGTTTTCCTTCCAGCAGAAGCATTTCTCTTGATTTGCTGAGTTGTATTTTGCATTTTCAACTTGCTTTTGCCACGTATGATCTCAGGCTCATCCAGTTCTCTCTGTTGTCCCATTTCCATGCTGTCCTGCTGGTCGTGCCTCAGTGTCACTAGCAAACTTCCCTGACACATTCCTGAGCTTTGTGCCAAACTCCCTAGTGAGGTTATTAAACCAGATTTATTTATTTTTTGAGAACAAGACAAGTCACCCTACCAGAACCTCCTGCCATCCTGCTGTGATTTCCATTCTTCTGCCTCTTACTGCCGTCTGCCCATCAGTCAGCTCTTCAGCCACCAACAATTTCTGTATGTGAGCTGATAGCCTTCAATTTTCCTTCAACATTAAGCTTTTCAAAAAAAAAAAAAAATATATATATATATACAAGGCTATTAGCCCTCGATGATACAACTGAGCACAAAGGGAGTTCACAGAGACAGAAATCCTGGAAGTTATCAATAGAGCTGTGCATCAGTAGCTCAGTGTGCCTGTGAGCAGGTTGCTTCAGCTCTGCATTTCAGCCCTGTCTGTCTCCTGCTGCAGAGCTGTTGTGCTCTGGGGCTTGACAGTGCCTCTTTTCATGTTCAAAGAGCTACTGGCAGTAATGCTCAGCAGCCAGAAAAATCCAGCAGAAGTCCATCACCGCGGGACACTTGTCACTTTGGACATCCTTTTTCAGAGGGTTGTTTCGAGCTTTGTCTGTTTTGCCAAGTGATGCAGGGATGGGTAGCTTCATCTGAAGACTTGAGATACTTCATGATTTTGAAAGCCGTGGTTCTGAAATGCAGACTGGATCCCACGAGAATCCAGCAGCGTTGGGAGCTGGAAGCTGATGGGGTTTCCCTCCCAGTGAGACATTCACAATGTCCCGGAGAATAGCTTTAATTTCCACTGAGACATGAAGAGTTAGCTTGTTGACAGTTCTCCTACTGAGTCCCTGAATAGGAAGCCTAGAGTGTGTGTGGGCTCTGGAGTATGGGAAAACTCGTAACAGGCCTCTGAGAACATGGGTAAAAATGTTTTTTTTTATTTTCCACACTCACCCTTCTGGTAAATCGGTCAGAACTAAAATGTTTAATGCAAATTCCCTCCGAACTGGTGACTTCAGTGCAAATTCAAATAGGTTCGGGGAGGGGGAATTTTCCTGGTGTTATTCCAGTAACTGACAGAGTTTGCTGCCACGTGATTTTCTGATGGGCATCGGCTTGACTTCTCTTTTAAGATCTTAACATTGACCTGTGGCATTCAGACAGCTGAGGAACTGCTGAGGCTTGGCTGCTGCTCTCCAGACGGCCCCTTGCAGTCAGGCAGCGCAGGTCCTTCCACAAAAAGCCAGCTACCCCAAAGACAGCAGGCAGCTGAAACAAGAGCCAGGGCTGTAGCTGATGAGGTGGTGTTTTTCTTCCCAAGTCACATACCTTATTTGCTGCCATCTGAATATTTTGATTACTGTAAATGATTGACTGAAAGTGATTGATTTTGGTGTGGGTTTGTTTGTTTGTTTTCAGAGCATCTGACTGCTGTGTATATAGAAATAAAGGATGGAGAAGGTCATCAGGGAGATTTAGGAATTTGGAGACTTAGGGAGTGCTTCATCTGAAGCAAGTGACTTATGCCTGGATTTGGAGTTTTTAACAAATTAAAGGGGGGGGGAAGATAACTGGTAGAGCGAGAAGGCTCTCGGTAAAGGCAGGTGCTATTTCCATTCTTTGGTGTAAAGTTGGAAGCTGTATAATATATATGCTTTATATACATATTATACATAGAAAACATATATATACATATATATATATAAATAAAATAAAATTCTTGTAATGCAACTACATGTGGAATCCCTTTTGGGACACTTTATATCGTAATACTGTGTACTCATAGAGTGTAACCCCTGACATAGTGGAGGCAAGGGTTCACTGCTGCCTGAGGAGGGGTATAGAAGGGGTGCAGTTCCCTCCTGTAGGATCCTGCTGAACCAGGGGATGTGTCTGCTGGCTCACGTGATGCACGGGCTATCTGTTGTGTGAGGGTAGAACAGCAGCTGGTGAAAAACAGTAACAGGAATTAGTTTGGAAGGACTGATCTATAAGAAGTGTTTAAAGGGAGCTTAAGTGCACATGAGAAGGATATGTGGTGGTAAATACAGGATATAGGGATTGTAGCAACTGCTAGTGTGTGAACAAAACAGGACTGGATGGTAAAGTAGTATTCGTCTTCTAAAAGAAGTGTAGCTAAGTAAAGTGTTGCTTCTCTTAATTTCATGTAACTAAGTTGTGGCTCAAAAAAGCACACTGACAATAAAATCCACTTCTTCCTCTCCTAAATAAATAAATAAAAATGACTCTGAGAAATGGGAAAAACTCATGACTCTGATAAAACTCATGACCCTAATAAAAATGACTCTGAGAAACACCTAAAATGAGAAAGTTCTAAGAACATGGCATCAGCTGCAGCCTTCTGGTGAGTTTTTTTTTTACTTCAGAAGTCCAGAACTGGTCATATTTAAACAGTTTGAGCGTGAACCCTTATGTCCATATGAAGCCTGTAAAATGTGTTGTTTGGGCAGTGATTTTCATTGTTTCCCTTGAGCTGAATTAATAAGCAGTCATTCTCTGGAAAGCTTTTCAAAACCTTGTGCTTTTCCTACTGCTTTGTGTGACTTTTTCACTGCAGAAGGCTTGGCTGGGGCTCAATTATAGACTTTACAACTCTGTTTTATCTGTCTGCTGTTGTTTTTCTGAATTAGTTTGTTCCCACTTAATCCTTTCCAAAATCTTGCTACAAAAATCATTTTGACCTTGCTCTTTGAGATTAGGTACCATCATTTTTATTGCTTTTTTTTTTTTTTCTTTAATATAGCCACGATCCATTGCTGAGCCTGCTGAGTGCTCCTGTAGTGCAAACATTAATTTGACCAATTTCCTCTTTTGCTGCAGCTCTGCTTTTATGATTTTGTGGGCCTCACGCTGCACAGATGCTGGGGAGAAGGGATATTACTAGGTAGCAAGCAGACTAGTCGGGTAATACGCTGCTTAAGTACAATCATTAATGTAAAATACCCTTCATTCCTTTTCTCAAAAACATTCCCTGTAGTTACTCCAGATAGGCGACCAGGAGTGACCTGTGAGCAGCAAACAGGACAAGTGTTTGCATCTAAATAGTATTTCTTTGGTTTATTATTTTTATGATACTGCTTTCCAATAACAGCAAGTATGTTTTTTTTTTTGTTTTGTTTGTAAATCAGGGCTGATTTATCTCATTTTCCCCCAGTGGCTTGCTTTTATTTGCCTTTTTTCCCCCATCTTGCATCTGTTAAAGGGATCACTGATGCTTGGAGTAAAGCAGAGGCCAGGGCAGGCAACTGAGGACACTGGGCTAATTGCTGGCACACAGAGGGAACGGATGCAGGGTGCAAAACAGAGCCCTGCTGCCACCTTGGAACAGTCCAGAAAGCAGCAGTATAAGCCTTTGCCCTAAAAACATCCCTAGTTTGCGTTCCTGGAAGGCATCAGTTTTGTGATGCTGCTTTATAGCTCCAGCTTCTTCCTCTTGCAGCAGGCTTTGTGCCCCTATGGCTGTCCCACCGATCCCACAGCTTGGGAGCAGTGGTTCAGTCAGCATGCCTTCATGCTCAGCCTCTGAGCTGGTGATATTTGGGAAGTAGGCTCTAGCCTCCTTGTTTAAATCCAGTTTTCATTAAAAAAAAAAAAAAAAAAACACCTCAGACAATTCCCACACAAACTGGGTTTGACTTCCAGTCCTTTCCAGTGGCTTTTCAGATGAGTATTGCAGAAACGCGATGGAAGTCAGCAGAGCCCTGAAGCTCTTCAGGATGTTTTGCATCACGCTTGCTGGGACTAAATTCCCCACTGCCTTCTTCTTACATCAATGTTTTGGCTTGGAGGAAGGTGTGATATCTGAGGGAACTCCTGGGCAGCTCTTGAGCCCCGAGGAGGTGGTTGCTGCAGGAAACTTGGAAGAAGAGGGAAACCTGGAGTGGACTTCAGGCAGGTTGCTTAGTTTCCTTAATAGCTCATGTTAGTGTAATCAGAAGTGTCCTGCTCTCCGCAACATCCCTAAGAATATCTGTAGTTCACAGGCTAAGCTGCTCCTTCTCTTTGTCCCCTCCAAAAGACTAATTTCAGCTCATTTTGTTTCAGAGCTGGAAAAGGAGATCGCCAGGAGACCGAAGAAAGTCTGCATTGTCAAGGTGGTGGGGACCAGGAACCTGTGGAAAAACATTGTGGTACTGTGTGTGAACTCGTAAGTGTCTGGGGGGGTTCTGAGCTGAGAGCAGCAATGGGAAGTGATGGGGGCCACCTCTTTTTCCCAAAATGGGACCCTTAAAACTATAAACTTTCCAGGGTCTCCGATAAATGGAGGAAATCGTGGCTGTTTCAGGCAGTAGCACCGTGTGTCTTTCCAAGCATTGGGCTTTGTCCTGAAACAATGTTTTTGTCTTAGGCTGTTTTAATAGCCAGCATTAAGTCTGTTTGTGAAATATGGGGGAATTCTCCCCTTCTCCCTCACCCTTTCTAATAATGCCTGTTTGGAAATTCCCTAACCCAGCACTAGGCAGCCCACGGAGTGACTTCTGGCAATAGCATGTGGAGGCTGTGTGCCATCCAAACAGTGTGAAGCAGATATGTGTTGAAGAAAATAGCTTTCAGTGTTGTCTTTATGGGGTGGAAAAAAAAAAAGAAAAAAAAAGACTATTTAATTTTGTTGTTCCTCTAGCCTGGAGCTGTGCTGAATTTTTGCAGCGTGGAGCATGGAGAAGGAACTTTTCACAGGGAGTGATGAGACATCGAGGGAGATAAATGTATTTAGTTTTAAAAGCAAATGTTCTGACCTGCTAGGAAAACCAAGATAATTGACTGGTTCAAGGGCAAGCAGGCAGGCAAGCAAGCACAGATGATACATTAATTTGGCTTGTTGGTCATGGCCTAAATAACTTCAGCAAGGCTGTTTTCACGTAGAAAAGAGAAAATGCACTCCGGTCACTCAGTCCTCCTCTCACTTGGAGGAGGAATCAGTTATAAGCCAGGTATCCAAAGCAAATGACATTTTTGTGTAACAGCAAGTACTTGTGCTATTGCTTTTTTTTTTTTTCTTCTATTTTTTGTCAGGGGGAAGTGTTTGATATTGGGGAGGGTATTCTAGAACTATGGCATTGATTCACAAGATTGCCAGAGAAATTTCCCAGCACTGTGCTGCCATACATACACTCAGTGGCTGTGTATTCCCCAATTGTTTCTGTGCTTACATTAATATCCAGCTTAAACTGCCAAGTGCTTCAAATTCCTGATGCTCAGGAGGATAGAGATGTATGGATGTAATGCACCTGCTGTGCATTTTTGGGGACCTGGGTCTACAGCTGCAGCTCTGTGAGGTACAGTTAGTTTGACGTGACCTTGTAGCAGGTTTATATGGTCTAAATGCTAGGCATCATGAAGAAACTTTTAAAAGAAGGGGAGGCATTGGTCTGTAGGGAGACACAAATATGTAGATTGAATTAGGATTTCTTATTTTGTAATAGTACTAGTCATGGCAGCATGACATCTGGCTTCAAATACACACTTCTAAGGGGTTTTCAGTTTTAACAGGCTAATTTGGACAGTGAGATTCAATTCTCAGTATGACCAAATGCCATGGTCAGAAGGGTCTTCCTGGAAGAGATATTAGCATTGTGCTATGTGTTGCTGTCTGAGCTCACACGTTGGTTATTGCCATCAGTGGATGTACTGGGAGCAGCGCAATGCCCTTGTTGAGAAAGAGGAGCTCCAAAATATGTTGGGAAAACCAGTCTCACACTGAGAGTCGTTATAAAACTGCTCATATACTGAGCAAAAGCTGTGCAAATGAAGTCAGTAGACTGCAAATCTCTGGTTGAATAGGGCTTTTATTATTATTATTATTCATTGTTTATTTTTTACAGTAGCACTTGGAAGTCTAATTTGAGATGAGTGTCTTTTTGCACCAGGCGTTGTATTCCTACAGCAGAAATGCTTCCCACATTTACGTGTTTCTACCTTGAACTACGTTGCAGTATGTGTCAACCTTTTCAGCAGTTTCCTCTTGCCCTTTCCTCTTTCCCTAGGCTGACTGGTTACGGCATACACCACTGTTTTGCAAAAAGCATGATGGGGCATGAGGCGAAGATGACGATCACCCACAACTTCTATGCGGACTACTATACCATGGCAGGGATCGCCTTGGCATCCTGCCTGGCCATGTGCCCCGTGGTTGGGTTTTTGGGGAGGAGAGGAGGACTCCTGCTCTTCATGATCCTGACAGCTCTGGCATCACTTCTGCAGCTGGGCCTTCTCAACTGTAAGTTGGAGACGGGAGCTCTTCAGGACCGCACAAGGCTCTTGAGTTTGATGTGTAGGGATAAAATGATCACAAAAGTTCATGGTAGAGTAGCTGCCTGGGAACGAGATTGGTTTGTGTACCACATGATCCTGTAGAAGATGACAGCAGAAATGCCAGTCACGGCGTATTTTGTCCCCCCTTTATCAGTTATAGTAGAACATCATTAGGTGCCCCTACAGAAATCCTTCCTTGCAGGAGGAAAGGTACAGAGGTTTATGCTCTCTCAGAGTGAATGATTCACTATCAAAAGAGAATCAAGTTTTGGATTAAAATTTGTTGCCACCCCCCTCCCCCTTTTTTTTTTCTTATGGGAGGCAAGAATAGATTTTAACACGCTTGGAGAATTCACGGAAAATGTTCATGGAAATTCATGGAAAATGTTGTGCAGCTTCGGTTTGTTGCAAGGGTCACAAAGAAAACTGAAGACAAGGGACCAAAGAATATTATTCCATTCCCTTTCTCAGATTTGACATCCAGTACAAGTACACCTGCATAGTTTAAGCAGCTGAATTCATTTGAAGGGTTCCCCAAACACTTGTTGCCTTAGATTCATTAAGAAGAATCATCGTGTTCTGGATGAGTCCCAGTGGTGAAGCTCGTTGAGTGTTGGTGCTGCTTCTAAGTTCTGTCATGTAAAAACAAACAAAAAAAATACTCTTCTTTCAGTGGAATACCCTCTGGGGAAAGAGCTGAGTAGGGGTTGGGAAGGAAAAACCTTCCCACTTGAGTTTGCTTCCCAAATAGCCTCTAAAACAAGCAGAAGTTAAAGCAAAGGGTATGTGTCCTCTGATTGCTCTGAGCATCTCACTACTTAGAATAAATATACAGGTAGCAGGGAAACACAGAGCTGGGATACCCTGCTTTTACTGGGGTGTGTATGTAAGGTCCATGTTCACGTATAGATGCAATTTCATGAGGTGACACAGCTTCTCAGAGAGGTTGTTTCTGCCAAAAGCAAGAGTGTCCCACCCCCTCCTTCAGGGGTTGTGGCATTTCTCTGGCACTTGGAGCTGCTTCAGCTATTAAAACTGTTACAGAAAAGTTCCCTTTCCTTTTTTTTTTTTTTTTTTTTTTTTTTTTAAATCATATTTCCAAGAGTTAACTTAAGATGGAGCAAATGGGGTGTGATGGGTCAGAGAGGCGTGGAAGCAGAGGGAAGGTGAGATGTGCCTGTCACACTTTTAGCTGCGGATCCCTGTCCTGTGGAACCTCACCCCAAGGAAGGGGAAGGGGATTGAGAGACGTGCTCCTGGACAAACTGGATACGAGACAAACACCAGAACACTGGTTGTTGCTGTTTTCCATTTCTAAGTTTAGAAATGATTTCAGAGCTTTAATGAGAGAGGCCTTTTGCATTGAGGATGGAAAAAATTTTACATTCCCGCATGCTGCAGGGTAGCCCTGAGCCAGCAAATGTTGCCTATATTTACAGACCATGTTTCCTGAACGTGTTTACGAAGTTAACCTTTAGTGTATGCACTATTTGTGGAAGTGGGAGGGGGGAACAGGGAATCTCTTTCAGGACGCTGAAGAAGCTCCAGAGTTGCGTGTGTTTGCTCCCAGCTTGGCACAGATGTTCACATTTCCTTTGAGCACATTTACCATGTCCAACAGTGCCAGCCAAGAGGAGAGAAGCCCCCCGTCCCCATCTCACGCCCAGCCCTTTGAAAAGCTGTGACAATTCACATAGAGGTGCACGCTGCGTGTGCATGTTGTCCTAAAACTCCAGGTTCTGGTGGTGGTGTCCATCAGGGTCACTATACCAAAGTCATCTTGTTTTTTTGAGTACACCAGAGCCAATAAAATTAATTTTCAGTTCTTCAACAACTAAATGGTGAGGAGGAACACCCTGTAAGAATTGCTACAACATTTTCCATGATGGGTTTAGATAGTTTTGTGAGCAAAGGTGCTCAATCTGGAAACAGTCGTGGGCCCTAGGTGCTTTCTGCTATCTTGGCATGGGGCATCTCCAAATGCCCTGTTCCTGTGGGCTGTCCCTGCTCTCCTTCCCCCATTTCTTTGTGAAAAGAGGAGGGAAAGGCAGCCTTTAGATTCAGAGCAGCTTGTCTCCTCCTACTCTAGACCATACCCCCCTTCTTCCTCAAAAGAGCTAGACAATGTTTGGAGAGAAGCAGTGACCCTGCTGAGCGTGAAGTCTGTTACAGCCTCGTACGTGTTTCACTTTTGCTAATTACACCCAAATTATGCTAATGAAATCAGAATTGGAGAAGGAGGGGGAAGAGAGAGAGAGAGAGAAAAGTGCTCCAGCACGGAGCAGCGGAGGTCTCCCACTGCCACCATGATGCTGATGCTGGGAGTTTTGCTCTCAGACCACAGCCTCTGTTGGCCATCCCCTCAGGGCTGCTGGACGAGGGCAGTTTCTCTTCTCCCCCTTCATTAACAACAAAGAGGCCTTTGTGTTAAGCCCAGCGGTAATTCTGGGTCCCTTAAAAATGCCATGCCTCTGCGTTTATTATCACCGTCTCATTAGCATTCAGTCCTCTGGCTGCAAACAGCACGTCGCATCAGGCTGGTCATGTCACAGAAAGGAGTGCATGGGAGCTGGGGGAGGCATGCGGGGAGTACCTTTTCCTTTGCGTAAATAATGACTGTGTGTTCTTGTTTTCTCTCCCTTTCTCTCTTATTTTTGTCTTACTCTAACTTCCGTGGTCTTGGACACAGTGATTGGAAAGTACAGTCAGCTTCCAGACTCAGGTATGGTTTGCAAACGCGGGTAGATCTGAAACCATGGCCAAAGGCCCCAGAGTGTGGCTGCTGCCACAGAGGGCTGCAGGGGGAAAGCTCACCTCAGGACCCCACTCATAAGGAGGTGTATTTGTGTATGCACGGTCTCTCGGTGCAGCATCCTCTCCACACAGCATGAACCTGGTTGTGTCAGCATGTGAGGAGAGGGTGCAGAGTCCCCAGGGGTGGTTATTAGACGTGGGGCAGTGCTTTCTCAGAAAGCCCACGTCTCAGACCAAGCTGTCAGGTTAAGGCTGCCAAGCTTGCAGCTGAGTTTGCAGACCCGCCATTTGCAGAAAGTTATCAGGGAGATGGGAGCGCTTCTATTTCTCTCCCTGCTTGTCCCGTGAACCTCTCCAGTGCCCAAGCCACCGAGCTGTACCAGACATTTGGCAACTCGACGAACGCCGCCTGCCTCTGCTTGTCTGTCAAATGTGGGAGGGAAGTGTCTGGTGCCTAAAAGGCTGCCCAAGGATGTGCAGTTTCTTTTTTTTTTTTTTTCCCCTTGTGTTTTACCTTTTTTGCGGTGGCTGAGCATAAGTAATTCAGAGATCGCTGCCATTTTGGGGCATGACATTATGATTTTTTTCATGTATGTTTGTGTCTTGGGTGCTTGGGAAAGAATTTTATAAATACCAGTTTTAAATTAGTGTTACAAAAGTGACTCAATTTTTCTTGTTTAGGTAGAATGAGTAACGTAGACCTGTTTTCTTCTGTTCTTTCTTGGCAATTTCGCCTCGTTCTCACTTTTCATGCACATGCTTGTCTTGACAGGTATGAGTGACAGCGTCAAAGACAAATTCTCTACCGCGTTTTCCATTGTGGGTATGTTTTCTTCGCATGCTGTTGGAAGTCTCAGCGTATTCTTCTGTGCTGAAATCACACCGACAGTAATAAGGTGAGACATCAGAGTCCCCCCCCCCCCCCCCCGTAAAGGGAAGATAATAAATTGAACTCATTGTCTTAGTATCTGGCTGTGTAACTTACATTGTGTGGGGTGGGGGATCTCCCATAATTAGAGACCACACGGCAATTTCTGGGCCACTTCTTAACCTGGTGTCACCGCAGGCAGGCTGCATAAGTAAGTGCCTAGCTGAGGACAGAGGGGCTTTGTTTCAGATGGATCCACTTCGAAAATCACCATTATGGTGATTTTTGTCAGGCAAGTCATCACATGAATTGCATTTGTTCTCAGTGTGGTATGGGCTAAAGTACTTGTATGAACCAGATCATGTAGTTGAACCGTTTTGTTCATTCGCTTGCCCTGTTGGATTTGTACAAGCGGTACATGCAAGCTTACAGCTTGGTATTAGAAGATAAATTAACATCAGTGTGCAGAGAAGGACATGGCTGCAATCTGCTCCCTGCCTCCACAGGGTAAGCTAATGCAGCTATAGGAGTGCCTCAGTGGACAGGAGGTGTTGCAACGTGCAGTCTTAAATGCTGCTGGTGTGTATAGGTGCTCTGAGGACCTGCCGTCACATCTCTTACAGCACCAGTGTGTTTTGCCTTTACTACAGACTTGTACTCTAGCTCTTTGTCATTTTTCTCTTTGCACCCAGAGGCTCGAAGTTTTTGTAAAGAGCAGCACTTACATGCTGGGCAACAGCAGAAGCCAGGCGGATGATCTTCTCTGGAGAGCTTTCCATAAACTGTCTTGGTGTTGTCTGGTTTTTGTACCATTTTATTTATTCACTGTTATCTTTCACAGCACAAAGGCTGTGCTTGTGTGTTCTGGATTATGCTTTCAGCAATGCCACAGCGATTCGGGAGTCCACCCTAACTCCCATTGAATTTCGTAGGAATGTAGGTCGTAGGGGTGGGAGGGAGAGACAGCGGAGGGAAGAGGATATTTTTTGCTCCCCCCCTCTGCCCCCAATTACATGTTTTTTTAATAACTTTGCAAAGCTATTACAGCAGAACTGTCAGATATGCAGCCAGCCTCCTTGATCTATGGCCTTTTCTTCAAAGCTATCTGACTTTGTGAATGTTTTACAGATAACATTATTTCTACAGGGAAGGGAAAGTGTGAGTGGTGTGGAGATTGCACAGCAGCCCAAAACACTAACAGCTATTTACTTACATGCGTGTCAGTCAGTTTGGTCTTTTTTATGCCTCTTTAATTTTCTGCTTGTCTCTGGAAGGCGTAGAGATAAGGAATTGGCCGACTCAACCAGAAGAGAATCTGCCGAGCAGGGTCAGATGTGCAGTGTGAACTTAGGAGGCTTTTTCCTTAAATCACTAATGTTGTCACAGGGAAGGGGACAAAATCCTGGCTGGGAACTGAAGTTCTGCTTCCCCCGAGTCTGCTGGGTGACACCAGGCAAGTGACAATAGCTGGATGTGCCTCAGGGTCCCCATGTATAAATAGGGATGATGACACTCTGCAGCGTTTTGCGGTCTGTCCTGCCACTGCAAAACCTCTTGGTAACATCTCCTCAGGGCTGTAATTAGGAGGTGGCTCTCAGGACAGTTCATAAACACATCTCAGGCTGAGGTGTGGCTAAGCTGTCTGTGTCTCTTGTTTTGGTGGTCCATGGCCACTCCCTCATCACCTTTTTTTTTCCAAAGTATCACCTCTGGTGCCCCTTGGTGTTTCAGACCACTCTACTATGCTTTTTGGCTGAATCTTGAGGAGCCAAAGGGAAAAGACAGGTAGAGAGAACTGGGGCTGCCTCTGAGGTTTCCCTGACCAGGGTCTTCCAAACATCAAATTTGAGCTCCAAATGGCTCTAGTAATCCATCTCTAATAATCTTGATGAAAACAACAGTGAGGGTTGCACAGCTGGTACGTAGGAACGGGCTGAGGAGAGTGTGGTGTCCTCCCTGTCCTCTGCGTGCTGGGTTACTGACAAGTTGAAAAGAGGTCTGGTCCACAAGTTCCCACAGGAAAAGGCAGGGAAAAAAACATAGGGAGGATTCAGGGACTGACTTTAAGAAGTGGTTGAACTGAGAGGACAAAGCAACTGGGCCTGAGGTCAGCATCGACCCTGTTCTGTGCAGGGGGATGGACCAGGTCCTCTCCCAAAGCCTCCTCCAACCCGAGTGGTTCTCAGGCTTGGTGGTACTCTGAGCCATGCCACGTGGTGACCCGTTTGCTCAAGGTGCACAAATGGCCCACCAAAATAGGATTAAAATTGCTCTGCTCCAAGCAGCTCTGAGAAGGCTGAGTCCCTCCTCGTAGGTGCAGCCTGGCTCAAGTGAAAGACATCAGAGAGGATGTCATAATTGAGAAAGACACTGCAGCAGTCAGCAAGAGGAAGCCCTCCCCAGCGCTCAGGGTGGCCTTTCTGAGGGCAGCATTTTGGGCTTGGGCCCGTCAGGACAGAGCATCGGCTGCCGAGCTGCCTGGTCGCTGCTGCGAAGGCAGCGTGAGCTCCATCTGCTCCCTAGTGGCAGCACTGCTTCCCTCTTCTGGCTATTTCCAGCTTCTTTTATCCCCTAGTATTTGCAGTACAGTCAAATACAGGAGGCACACCACCGTGTATTTGCAGTCCTTCTCCTGCCAGGTTCCAAGAACAGTGGCTAAAGTAACGCCTGCTCTAATTACTGACACGATGTGGAAAAACTCTTTTTTTCCCCCCTCGGAACGTGAAGCTGCTTGCCCCGTAATGACAGAGCCGTCTTTGTTGCTGCCTTTTCCCTGCTTCCTTCCAGTTTCTTTGATGTCCTTCCACAGCTGCCTTCAAAAATCACCTCGGGTCCCCCTTGGTTGTGGAGATGCAATTTAGCCGTAGCAAGCACCGATGTGAATGAGCCAGTCTCCTGCGCTTCAGGGCCGAGTCCTGCTGATCGCTCGTGTGAGCATATTAATGAAGCTGCAAGGAGGCCAGTCACACAAGGGCTGCATTCAGCTGGCTTTCCAAATTGCCATCGGAAAGCTGGCGAGGATTTAATGAGGGCGTTGGCAATGTTGGGGGAAATCACTGTTATCTGCGAGAGGTGCTTTACTGAGTCCAGGACAGCCCCGTGTGCTCAGGGCTTGGAGAGGCATCAGAGAAGAAGGGAAGGCACTGCATGTGAGGGAGGCTGCTTGTGTAACCCACTGCCAGGAAAGAGCACTGGATCCAGCCTGTGCAAGCCTTTCCATTCCTGCGATGAGGTGGGGGAAGAGGTTATTCTCATACTTGTTTTTTTTTTCTTTAAGCTTGAATGTGTTTTTACTCTTTTTTTTTATTTTTTTGGTGTGTTTGTATGTATGATGTCAACATACTGGCACGTTACACTTCATGAACAAGCATTTGTGTCCTAAAGAATATTTTTATAAAGCTCCCTGTTTACAATTTAAGCATTTTACCAGGGTTAACCTTTTTGTTGCCCCTTGATGCAGTATGCAAATACACAAGGAAAGCAAGAGCAAAGTGTGGGACCTACCTCAGCTCCTACAGTGAGTCAAGAGGAGGTCTCAGGAGCCTCAAACCCTTGACTTGTTCTCCTATTCTAACCACTAGCTACGTTATCTTTATTTTTTTTTATTATTTTATTTTTTCTGAAAATGATGTGTGCTGGTACAACATCAGTGGGTTGAGAGGTTCCAGCTTCAACATGTCCTACAGGGAAAATGTTTCAGCGCTCAGTGTTTGGTATAACAGATCCAGGCAGTGGTCTGTGCAGTCTGATCTCCTGGCTCTGCTGGCAATTGCTGCCAGGTATTTCAGAGGCAGCCAAAATTGACTCCTGCACTTACCGCTTCTTGGTGTGTCTCGTCTAAGCTGGATGCTAAGCAAAATCTGGTTTTCCCTTGCTGAATGTGAGAACACATGGAAATGGGAATATTTCAGAGGGCTGTCTATGTACTCACACCTTACAGCTTCTCTTCTCCTTACGTGGGTGCAATTACATGGGTGTGAAGAGATGCTTGTGTGAGTGCAGCTATTTTCCACACACAGGCAGTAATGATCTACAACAGCAAAGCAACAGCAAAAACTCCCTCCTAGGGCAATTGCCCAGCATGAAAGCCGTGAGCAAAGCGGGTTTGCCTCAGAGATTTCGGAGCCCAGGTGCCAAAATTGCTTGCCAAACAGGATAGCCTGGGGTCCCAAGGCATTTTTGGGTGTTCTTCCAGCGCAAGGCCAGGCTCTCACCTCCGTTGTGTTTGCAGGGGAGGCGGGCTGGGGCTGGTGCTGGCCAGCGCGGGCTTCGGCCGCCTGACCGCCCCCATCATGGAGCTGCACAACCAGAAAGGCTACTTCCTCCACCATGTCATCTTCGCCTGCTGTACGCTCATCTGCATCATCTGCATCCTGCTGCTGCCGGAGAGCAAGAACCAGAACCTGCCCGAGAACATCCCGGACGGGGAGCACTACACCCGGCAGCCCCTCCTGCCGCACAAGAAGGGGGAGCAGCCCCTGCTCCTGACAAACTCTGAACTCAAGGACTACTCGGGCCTCCACGACTCGGCAGCTGTGAGCGATGGCATCTCTGAGAACACCACTGCCAACGGGATGAAGCCTATGTAACTGTAACTGGGTTGGATTTTCTCCTTTTTTTTTTTTTCTTTTTCTCTTTTTCCCCTTTTGTTTTGTTTTACCTTCTCCTCTTTTCTTTGGTATTTTGTTTGACGCTGTTGTGCAGGAAGAGCAGACCTTTGGGCAAAGGTGTTTTGCACAGGTTTTACAAACCAGTGACGGAGCAGACGCAAACTTGGGAGAATTCAACTCTGCTGCTAAAGCGACTTGGAGGAATTGTCAACCGTTGTGCAGGTTGCTCTTGAAAAAATTATGGGGGAAAATAACTCATCTGAGAAAAGACCTGGCTGGAGGTAGCCCTTCAGAACTCTTTTTTTTTCCTGCCATTAAATACATATATTTATTTTGATTTGTTCTCAAGAAGCACTTTATTTCCTTTTCCTTTCATAGATCACAAAAACGAAGCCATCTTATTATAAGAGGTGCAGCCATTCCAAGAAAGAAACCGTGGGGGGGGGAGTTGTTTTTTTTTGTTTCCTTTTTGTGTTTCTTTAAAGGAAGGAGGTATCACTGCAAAGTTGAATTGACTGATATTTAGACTTGTGCAATGTTGTTCTGCCTGTCTAGAAAGTCCAAGCGCCCAGGTTGCCTGCTGTGTTTGTATACACCAAAAAAAAACAACAAAAGAATCAAAGCAAAACCTGTTATGACTCAAACTCTGACTGCATTTTAGGCAGATTATGTTTCTTCTTATAGCCCATATGCATTTAAAAGTTAATTTTCTTTTCCTCATCAAATGCAGTGAAGAAAATCCTACCCAAACAGGCTGATTTTTCAATGAGAATCAGCCTTATGCGTTTTAAGATTCCATTAATACATTTTAGACTCTTCCTGCTGGTGTTTAATACTAATGTAGATCGTGTAAGTGAAATGATTTGACCAATGATGCAAAAATTAATTTTGACGAGAGTGGCTTTAATTACCAGGAGGTCTAGAGTCTGTGACTGACAGCTCCAGGAGAAGAGCATAAACCAGCAGGGACAAAAAGTAAAGAGCATTGGCTATGGTCTGTACTTCTTATTTCTGAAGGCAGCACAGCTAGGAGTCCCTCTCCTGGGAAATGAGCATCCTGGCGTTGCCCTGCCTGTTTTTAGAACCAGAGTTTTTGTTACCTATTTAAGCGGACAAAATTTTTAAGTGACTGTCTGAAAGGAATGAATTGATAACCTGTGAGTAATGATTTAAGGTTTGTTGTTGGCCGTCTTGGGTCTTTTAGGGATGGTTTCTGGTTCTGACCCAAGAATACACGGTGAACTCACCTGTATTGCCCTCCTTCCCCAGCTGCTCTTGTAGGATTTTCTTTCAGTTAAAAAAAAAAAAAAAAAAAGAAAGAAAAAAGTTAAATTGGATTGATGCCACTCTATGAGAAGCAAAACGAACATCCAATTTGTCGTGTTGTACAGATGGTACTTTGATAACGGCCACTTCTCTCCTCCAGTCCCCAAACCAGCTTTTTTGCTTTGGCCATCGGCTTTCGGTTCTCACCGTGTGATGACTGTGAGGATCTTGTTCAATGCAAGGGCTTTGTAAACAAACAGCTTTCTTGCATTGTAGTTAACCTCCCTCCCCTCCCTCCCTCTTTTCCTTTTTCACTCAGGCCATCCATTTGTGATTGCTCAGTAGTGCGGACATTTGAACAAACCGAGCAGCAGGATGTCAATGTTGTATTGCGTGCCCATATGATTGCCACTATGTTTGATGTAAATCTTTCGTTCACAAGCATGGGAAGCGCTCATCTGCACTTTCCTCCTCTGCCTGCCCTGCCCCTTCCTCCTTTGCTGTATATATATATTGTCTACTAACTACTGTACCTAACAATTTCCATCCTCCGTTAGGCTGCCAATGTCCTCTTACAGTCCCCAGTAAATCAGAGAGATGCTCCTGGGCGGGTGCTGAGGTCCGTAGCACGTCTCAGACGGTGCCGAGCACAGGAGGACAGGTAGACCTGCAGAAGCGACAGAGACTGTTGTGGTCGGGATAGCGATGTTGTCCTAAAGCTGCTAATTTTTATACAGAGGATGTGGACATTTGGGTTCTTCCCGAGCCCGGTAAGAAACACTGGACCAGTTGATGGTAATTTTGCCCAAAGTTACCCTACTGTTTTTTCACCTTTGCTAGGCTTGCTTGTTACGCTTCGGTTTTATTGCCCAGCTTGAGAGCGGCCATTTCCCTCTTTCTGTTCTGTGCTGAGACTTCCGTGATCCGTGCTCACCCAAGAAAACAAAAAACAAAAAACCAAACAAACAAGGCCTTTCAAGTCCACGCAGTATCCACGTGCCAAATCCATGCAACACCTTTTGCCTTTGATGTCAGATGCTTGTGGCAAGCCACACACACTGGGGGGGAAAAAAAGAAGGAGGGTTCACAAGGAAAACGGGCGGAGCAGAACAGGTCTTAACGGAGGAGGAAAAGGTCTCTGTGAGTGTGCACTCAAGCTGCAGCATGGCTCTAGTGGCCCCTTCACAAGCCTACTGAACTGGCTGCTTCCAGCAGGGCTAGCGGTCCCGGTGTGCTGTTGTCCACAGCGCTTTATCGTTTCCTATTCTGGTGTTTGCTCTCCGATGACAGGCGGGCCCAGGGAAGAGAATGGTTGTTTAAACATATCAGCGTTTGTGTAATAAACACACTAGGTGACAGGAACACTTTTTTTGTTTTGTTTTGTTTTTTTTTTTTAATAATTTCTTATGAAATTGACTTGATTTGCTGCTTGTTTTTTGGTCTGAAACCAGGTACTGATCTCCTGCAATGTGGGGAGCTCCAACTTCTCACACCGGTCTGGCCCTCCGCCTCTGTCATGACAATAAAACATAAAATCAGTAGCTTATCATGCTGAAACGTTGAATTAACTGTTTCCTTATGTTGTTTTTATTGTTTGTTTGTACACACACGCACAGCTGAAAAGCTTTGAAGTGTGGGAGAGCTCTCTGAGGAGGGGGCAGGCGCTCAGAGTGGCAGCAGGGCAGAAATGAAATGCCTGGCTGCTCACCGTGCTCTGCGTCGGGACGGTGCTCCGCACACCAGCCAGCCCATCGGCTCCTCCATCTGCTCTCCTCTGTAGCCATCGCTGGGAACTGCTTTCCTCCGACGGCCGTTCCTGGCCACCACAGCAGAGGAAGCCCTCAGAGCGGTCCTGTCCCTGTTGGTCTTTTTCTGTGAACCTTCGGTAACCTCTTAAGTCCATCTGTGGATTTTTTTTCTCTCTCTCTTTTGGTTTAGCATTTAAGGGCTTTCTTCCTTCTTTGTTACTTCAAACAAAAGTGTGAAAGTGACATTATGCTTGATCTGGTTTTCTTTCCTTTTAAGATTTCCGTGATGCTTTTGTTGCCAGACACACTACAAACAGATAGCGACAGTGTGGGGAAAGCTGTCGTGCGTTTGGGGGTGTTTTGTGGCAACTCCAAAAGGGTTCTGTCTGATTTACCTTGCAGTTTTGGTGAGCCTGCTTTTTTGTGTGGTTTGTTTGTTTGGTTTTGTGTTTGTTTGTTTTTTGTTTTGTTTTGTTTTTTTCATGGAAGTATTTTGCTTAACTGTTGCCACTTCCTGGAGCCAAACACTAAAGGTCACCAAATTGGAAGCAGAAGTGCCATTAAACGAACTCTGTGAATGTCAAGTCAAGTTGCGCCTGTAGCTGGCACATAAGACAACGCTATTAAGTGTGGGATGATCTTCCCCACTGTAAGTTTTTTTTTTTTTTTAAAAAAAGAAAAATGACAAACCTCATTTTAAATGTATTGTGTAAAACGTTTTGGGAAAGGAGTAACAGTGTGTAATGTCTAGTGGGTGAGAGTTCCCTCCCCATTTCGGTTTCCGATGAAGTTTTAAAGAATCGTATTACTGTATGTTTTGAACATGAATAGTCTGGTGGTGCTTCCTCATAGCACAAGCTTAAATTGAGTACTGAAAACAGTCTTAAAAGCTAAATGTCTGCATGATGTTACATCTGTTGTACCTACTGAGAAACTTTGTATGTAAATGTACAGAATAAAAAGATGTTGTCCCATCAGTTTGTTTTCCTTGGTCTGTCTCCCACACCGTGATTTTTGGTGAGCCCTCAACAAAGTCCTACGCTCCTCTAAAATAGAACGAACTGATTTTTAATCGGGCTAATTAAATCAACACACTGATTTGCAACTAATTATCCTTTACATTCAGTTACGGAAGAACAGTTGACTCTACTTCCTGGGCTGTATAAATTAAGATCTCCTTCACCAGCTGCTTTGTGCTACTTGCATTGTCAGCTGTGCCTACCAGGTAAGAAAGGGCCCAGTGCTCCCATGTCAAATCCGCAATGTTGATGGTAAGTGTACAGCCATGGATGGTCAAAACCCATTCAGAGACAGCAAGAGACTGGCTGTGATCTGGGGTCATGCACCAGCAACCTTCAGCTACAGTTTTTAATTGCGCTAACAGGGCCACAAGAAGGTAAGTGCAGAACATTTTTCTCTAGGGGATTATGACAGTTGTCTACAACGAGGTGGCCCAGCAGCAGCGTTACTGTTTTTCATCTGTATTGGAAGCTTGGCTGAGTCAGCTTGCAATAAAAAAACAACTTGATTTGCTTATCAAGTTGCTGTGCTCAGCATTCTTCCAAACCACTGGGAATAACAGGTGCTACTTGCAAATGGTCATTATGCCATTGGCTTTATGGTGGGTTTGAGTTTTGTTATTGGCTGGTTTTTTTTGCATAGCTGGTTTTTAGCTGCTATTTTTGTTGGAAAAAGTAGCACAGGGATCTGCCTTTGAAAGGATATCCTACCCAAAAGCCAGTCTAGAGCTGTAGCAACAGGCTGCTTTGTAGTGTTGGAACTGATTGCTCTGATTGTTCTAACGGGTATGTTCAACTTATACACCCCATAGTTTTCTAGCAGCCCAACAGTCTTACCTGCTTCTCCAAAAGTCAAGCTGTGCATTTTTCTTCTATGTAGGCCCTTGCTGTTGTACAGAAAACCCTTTGTGAAAACCTGCCAGTGTTCCCAGTGTCCAAGAGATGGAAGGAAATCCAGTGTTTAGCACTATTACAACCACTGGTAACTAAAATGATAGAGCAAGGCAAGGATCATTTTATGTTACAGCTATTCAATACACAAGCCACATGGTTCCATTTCTAATACTCAGCATTCCTACTAATGGCATTGTTCTCCTCTGAAGCAAAAGACAATGCTCTCTGTTACCCTCATAGGTTTTCATCTGAACAAGTAAAAGCTGCTGTACTGTGTTCAATACTACTGTGTGGTGAATCAATTGTACTGCTGGAATTTGGCACTGATTTCCCACTGATTTCACTGCAGGAAGGCCAGACACTGCATGCACTTCTATGATGATGTTATTGCGTGGCAGCATGTTTCTGGCCCATTTAACAGAGTAGTAAGTTTGGAAAAAAAAGAATTCCAGGTTCAGCTGTATTTAGGTCCAGCTACATTTAATAACAAATGCAAATTCAATCAAAGCAACACAAAGTAAGTATACTAAATGTCAGTGTGAAAAGTGCACTCACTTATTCTGAAACAAAACCTTAAGTTATTGTACAATGATGCAAAGTCAGAACTTCTCGGGAAACGCTGTCATTTCTTCTTTGATCCTGTTTTCTATGAGTAAGGTGAAATTGCTGTCTGTGTTTTGAAGATTGTAGCTGACAAATATCTGTTTTTTGGTCTTCCTGGCTAAAACACAAAACAGAGTATTCAGGTACAGTTTGCTCTTACATAAAAGTGATGAAAGTATTCAAAAAGCCCATCATACAGATTTTTATGCCATCTCCACTCCTCCCATGATGGACCCAGCAATAAACGAACAGCAGAACAAGCACCCAAGCATTGGCATGTTGGGCAATATAAGCCATGCATGTCACTGAAGTGAGCAATGTAGGCATGGTGACTATGAACTAGATTTTGAGCTGATGCAAATGCTACTAGTCACTGGAAAAACTCCCAGTGACTTTCATGGATTTTGGACAATTCTTAAATTATAGTACAGTTTAAGTGAAACAACAGACTACCTAAATCTCATCACTGAAATTTGGTTTATACATTAGGAAGTCAGTGCTATGAAAAATAGGGAAAGTCAACAGGAAAGCGATCAGGCCACCATTAAAGTTTGTTTGTTTGTTTTATTATGAACCCCCTAAAAAGGCCCCTGGAAGTGTGCATCGCTTTTGTCTGAGCCTCCTGTCAATTATTGTGTTTCCTGTAACCTTTATTTATCCAGTGTCTGTGAACACTCCAGGATGCCAGAGAGCATTTTGGACATCACAAAACTAATCAGAATTTCCAGGCTACTGTACTGGTAACTACCTAGAGAGAGGTAATATAAAATCAAGAGCTGTCTTCCATGACAGAACTAATTAACAATGACAAAAACAATGTCCACTGGGGCAGGAAGACTTAATTATCAGAGTGAAATAGGTAACATAAAGAAGCATTTTATAAGTAAAATGGAATCCTTACTCAGATTTTACCATTACAATATATCTGTTTTGGAGCTCTTTTAATACACTGCAAAAAAATAAACTTTGTGAAGAGTTTCTCACCATAGGAGAGAGGTAAGCACTAGGTTTAAAGTGAGATGGGCAAAATAAGAGGCAAAAATGCTATTTGGGTCACAAGATACTCCTGGCAGGGAATAAACTGGGAGCTGACAGTCTCAAAGAGAAATCAGGCTGTACTGATGAATATTCAGAAACATCATCTGAATTTAAAAATTGGAAATAAAGACACCAGAATGTGTAATATCTCCATTCTTTTTAAACTGGAAAGCTAGCTTCAGAAAACCTGTATGTATATTTACAATACATATAATATGCAATTATTATATATACAGAGAAAGTACAGTTGAACTACTCCTTTGAGGTATTTTAATGGCACAAATCGATTTATTACCATTTTCTGTTCTAACAGGCTACCAGCTTTCCAGCTTAGTACATAGAGGAAACCCCAGTGACCTGCTTCTGAAACTCAAGGACTCATTTGCCTTTCAAGACTTGGCACTACGAAATGTTAATGTAATGCAACACGTTGCCACGATAGCAAAAAATTAGTGCTTGGCACCAGATTTTGTGGTACAAAGCAGCATGTTTTGTAAGCACTAGTGCTTCATCATTATACCCTAAGTGCCGTGTTAATTCTGAACTAATTAATACCATTATTCTCTCTTAACAAGCCTGCAGCATACGCTGCAGTGTCAAAACTCAGCTTCTTGATTATGTTTGCATAAGATCCGACTCAGTCTCGGAGATCAAGCTTCCTCAGCAGCTCCCTGTCTGGGACACTGAGTGTCCAAAGGCACCACAGCAGCACAGACTCACTGCTATGAAGTGATGGAAGGAGCAAAGACCCACATCCAAGCTTGAGGAGGAAGAATCTGGCATAAGTTTATAGACCCTTTGTGCCATGTTGGAGACAACTGTGCCTGGGTGGGAAAGACTCAAAGAAGAGGTTGAGGTGATGTCCACCTAGACCTTGCCAGCCCCTACAGAGGGAAGATGAGGACATGGCACTAGTCAGCAATCACTGGCTGGAAGCTCTGTGATTTCAGGACGTGCAGATAAGGGAGGCACAAACGGGGCACTAAATGCACAAGGCTTTGTCTAGAAGTGGATTTCTCAACCCCCCCGGGAAATAATTAGGATTTAGGTTTCTCAACTAGGTAAATACACCTCATGCTAGAGCAAGCAGGGTGGTGGGAAACAGTCCCTGCACCTGATACAGACAGAAAGGGGTAGAAAGAGGAACAGGAACACAGTGAGTGTCCCTTCAGCAGTGAGGAAAATAAATAAAAGAGGAAATTTGGGAAGAGAGAGAGACAATACACTAACTACAGCTGTTCTGAATAGGAACCCTATCAGACTACAAAGAAAATAAGGGGCGGATGCGCATACACTGATACACAGAAGCACTGAAACTCCTGCTCCAGGGACAGAAACCTGGCACTGCAGAAACAAAATGCAGGTGATAGAATGTAACTGGAAAGCACAAGAAATAATAATACTTGCCTCCAGGTGGCATTGTGTGCTACTTAAATCAGTGCCTGCCAAGAGCAGAATGGAAGCAGCACAGAAAAAAATGGTGACAGCATGGAGAGAAGAAAGAAAAAAAAAAAAGCTATTGCCTGCCTGAAGGTTACCACATGGCAGGGTGGTTAAAAAGGCTACCTCAGAAACACAGCTATGGGCCAGATTTGGCTGTGAACAGTGATCTCTGTTATTACAGCAGTTGTGGGAGTACTGAGGACTTAATTTCCCGGAGGAAAGCTAAACAGCAGTAAATGCCGAGCCTGGTATTTCTATTCAAGGCAGAACACAGATTTCTTTACCACACACTTCGTGAAACAAAGAAGATACAGAGGTGCTTAGTGAGGATCTTGCAGTGGTTTGGGGAAAATAATTGTGGCCTAAGTGACCATGAGCTGACTTGGCCTACATTAAATTGCTGGATGGAAGCCTAAAAACTAAGGTGCATGAATCAGAAAGATTCAATTCTCTTCTCAAAATTAGCAAATGTGAAGAGGAAGTATGTGATTAGTCAAAGCCAGAAGTGTTATCAACTTTCCAACCAAAAGTGGAAAAGGCCTACAGGCCCTCCTCAATATAGTACGCCCTAAGCAGAAGAGAATGGGTAACAACAGGATCTATAAAGAACAAAAATGGGACTGACTAGCAAGGAAAACTGCAACTAAGAGGTTAGCGGGTGCAGAAATGGGAAATGTGACCCATCCTAAAAATACTGAGAGAACTAACAAGACATGGCAATCACAAATTCTAGCTCTGAAATCTGAAATGAACCTTTTGCTAGTGCCAATAATGCAGGAGCAGGTGGAAACCACCTGCACAGCTGAGGTGTTAGCTGCACAAATCTCAGAGCATGACCTGCAAGAAACGAGTCTGTACAAGCAGGAGGGCAAAGGGAAAGTGAAATAAAACTGTAACACGTTATCCGATGATAGCAGTGTCTGACTACATTCTTGCTAGCTGAGGTCTTAGGGCTAACGCAATGGCTGCACGTAAAGAAATGATGTTGCACAGTACCCCGCGGAGTTTTTAAAGTGGAAATGATTGAATCTGGTGAGAGACAGCGCTGCCAGCAGCCTGCTACGGTGCCTGCCAGAAGATATCAGGATGAGGAAGGGGCGTTAGTGCTGTGTTTCTTGTTGAGCAACCCTTTCTGATGTATGCAGGGGTGGCCGAGGAGAAAGTGGTGTAGGCTCATGAAGCCGCCTGAGGACGCAGCCTGCTGACACGCCGCCTGCACTGAAGATCCGGATCAGGAGGAAGACTTACCCGGCTCCTTCAGCTGCAACACGAGAAGCACGCCCCCCACACCCCAAAAACAACCCCGAGGAGCCCGGGTGTCCCCAGGCACGATGCTTTTGGGGCTCCCCAGCCCCTTCGCCCACCCCCACGTACCCAGGCGCTGCGCCAGGCAGGCGGAGGCGGTGTCCGAGGGGTCCCCGAGCAGCGATGTGGACACGGGCACGCCGTCCTGCGGGCAGAGCACACGGCTGGCGAGGGCTGTCCCCACCGGGGATGGGGACAGGGACAGGGACAGGGATGGGGACAGGGATGCTCACCCGGGGGCTGCACATGGCCACGGCCAGGCTGGCTAAGGCGGGCGCGGCGCCCACCCAGAGGAAGAGCGAGTCCCGCAGCCGCATGGCGTGGAAGTGCACCCGCTGCTCGCCCAGCCGGCCGCTGAAGTCGTGCAGGACGATGCCGCTCCCCACCATCGCCACCGCCTCCTCCTTCCCTTCCTTCCCTTCCTTCCCTTCCTCCATCCGCACGGAGCCCGCAGGCCCTGCCCAGCAGCGCCCGCCCCGCACGGCGCACACGGGGAGGGCGGGCACCGGCTGAGCGCCGCCCTCGGGACGGCCCCGGCTCTGGCTCAGGCCCCAAGACAGCCAAATTTCCCTTCCTGAACGCTAAGGCCTCGCATCAAAGCACCAGGAATAATAAATAAATAAACAAAATATAAATAAATAAAGTAAAAAGCATCCCCTGTCTTAACCCATCTCCCTGCGCCTCCCACAGACCAAGCCCTCCGCCCTGCTCGCTTCTGCCCATGCGGTGCTAAGCCCAGCCGGCCTCTCAGCCGCCCTCCACGCACAGGATCAGCCTGCAGCCACCTCCTCTGCCCTACATTTGTCCCTTGCTGCTCGCCCAAGCGGTTACGGCAGGCTCGGGCTACGCCACAGCACGTTTGCTGGTCCCCGGCCTGCCCAAAGGCTTTGTCTCCACGTGGGTTGGCCTCCAAATGGTGGCCGCAGACGCGTTGCTGCTCCAAAAGCAGCCTCCAGCTGTCCCAGTGGCGTGCTGGGGACTGACATTGAGCCCTCAGGAACTGCAGGAAGCAGGCAAACTGGTGACAAAGCTGCCTTGGAAGGGGCCGAGTGCTGTTTGCGTGCTCCTGGCAGGCTCCAAGCACTTCCCTTTGTGTCACATTCCTCTTTCTGCAGCCATAGGTTTGCTCTTTCTTCAGGGGTGGGGTACATCGGTTGTCTAAACCAGGGAAATCTATCACAGGTATTGCAGAATATAATTATATATGGAAAAAAAAAAAAAAAAAAGCATTGGATATTTCTACCAGGAGCTACACAGCTGTTGGTGGTGAGGTTCCTGTGATTAACCATCTGCAGGTGTTGGAAATTTGCCCCAAGCTACCTTTATCAGGGAAGAGAAAGAAGCAATTCAGGGCACAGTTCAGCTGAGCTGCTTTAGATCTCTTCTGAGCAAGGAGAAGCATCCCCCTCCTATAGGCTTTCTATCAGCTACAAGAGAGGTTAAGGTGAAAGGGGAGGTTTTCAGGGCTTTGTGGACAAATTTATGCATGTGGATAAGTCTTTCTCCAGGTGTTCAGAGATGGTTTCTCAGCTGCATCTGGGCAGAGTTAGCGCTGTAGAGCCCAGTAGAGGATCCAACCCAACAAAACTCTAGTCTGGAGTATCTCTTCCCACTAGGTAGAGATTTGGGCCTCTTTGTATGCTAAATACATGTTTAAATGATCTCCTGGTTTGAGGTGGGAGTTCACCAGTTTCTTCCCTGGTGTTACCGCATCAAGTACAGGTTTCTTTTCTTACTTCCAAGACTGTCTATAGGCTTGCTCCTCCCCAGGGGGTAGCAGCACTTTTCTGTCACATTCTGATCTTTTTCTTCATCAGGACTCCTTCAGACATGAGGAGCTCTAGTAGCTCTCATTAGAAGCCTAAGACCTGCAGACCTCTGAAGCCAAGTCATCGGGCTCTTCCACATGTGTGTGGTTCTACGTATCTAACTATTTTTGTGAAATGTAGCTGCTCTCTGTAAATCACACGAGGTCTGCGTTCAAGCTCAGAAGAGGAAAAGCATTCATCTGGCAAGGCAAATGGGGGGTAAGCATTTCCATTT
The DNA here is from genome assembly GCF_964035555.1 of Netta rufina. Taxonomy (NCBI): domain Eukaryota; kingdom Metazoa; phylum Chordata; class Aves; order Anseriformes; family Anatidae; genus Netta; species Netta rufina. The sequence goes on along the minus strand of NC_140124.1, from coordinate 81,242,304 downwards.
GCAGCGCAGTTGTGAAGAGCGAGTGGAGCTGTGCAGAACCAGACCATCAAGTGTGAAATGTATTTCCTAATTAAAGCACTGCAAGGCCATCAGAGCTCCTGCAAAATTAGGGTGGAAAGTGATCCAGCAGCAAAGGAAGCCTCGTACATTTCCTTTAATGCTTTCATCTTTATTCTGCAGCTGTGAAAGCTGAGCTCATTATAGTCAGTCTTATTTGTCAGATACAAGGCTAGAAAGAGCATAAACTGCTGTGAGACACTGGATAGCAAATCAATGATAAAGTGAAGATTCTGCAGCAAAAGTGCTGCATGCATACATGGATACACTTATACTCCTGCTGAGATGAGGTCCAAGCCCCAGGAGTGTGGTTTAAAGGCAAGCACTTCCACGCTCCTTTTTCTTCTCCAAAATTTATGTTGCCCGTGGGAGTTACCAGATCCTAGACCCTGGCTCTGCAGCCTTTCCTCTTGTATAGCTCTAAGCCAGGAGTAAATCTTCCTGTTAACTCAAAAGTGAGTAGATGCACGTAATTATGAGCTGGGATGGCACTGAGAGAAGGAAATGTTTTCTGATTCTGAAGCGCATCCTGCAATTTTGCTTCTGCATAAGCACAAATTTGATGTGTGAGAAAGCAATCGACCATTAATATTTATTGGTGAAGGCTCTGATGTCTTGGAATGTTCCAGGTTTCTCAATTTGTTGCCCTTCTGCAGAGGAGTAAATGTTTGTTAATTAAAGGCAAAGGAAGCCTCCCAGCTTGGAGCCAGGCTGCTCCAACAATGGCAGCTCTAGGCTTTGGGGGGCCTGCTTGGTGTTGATGTGGAAAATCATTTTGTGTGAACTTCCTTCAGTAGCATGGGTGTCTTACGGGCTTTTCCTCTTCCTATACCATTAGGACACCTGGGTATCTGATTTTTTTGGTCATTTTTGGATTATTTTTTCAGTTGGACAGATCCTCTGATGTAGCCGGCCATGTCACTGCACCAATGTTCACACCAGCCTAATGGAGATCAATGTAAAGCTAGCACAAGAAGGCAAGAAAGGGAGAAGTGCCTCTGCTTATCCTGTTGCAATCTGAACCAACTTCAGGTGGGGCTGCCCCAGTCCTGCTTTCCAGGCCTCACATGATATGATGGTGCATCAGTCTGGGGAGCCACACTGGTCAAAAGTTATTCTCTTGTTAGCCAGATCAGCTCCTTGAGGAACAGGAGTTGAGGGAGGGGAAGCAGCTGCTTTGGCAGCAGCTAAAGGGGGGCCTTTGGCTGTAATAAACTGCTCCCAGAATATCCAACCATAGTATTTTCTTCACCTGAGGCCTCAAAATGCTTCTGTCAAGTGCTGGTCAGCTTTGTTTTATGGACCCAGAAAGGAGACCAAAAAGGGAATTCAAGGTCAGCATTTGAAATTGTTGCAGAGAACAGAGCAAAGTCACAGTTTACGAGATCTTAAGGGGGAGTGCACCAAGCTCATAATATGAATCTCATAATGCAAAGCAATATCAAGGCTTGCTCCTCCCTGAAAAGATCGTATCTGGAAAAGCACATGTAAGCAAATGCAAAATTTAGATGTACAAGCAACTGCATGCCTGCGATAGCAGCTCTGCTAATGCTATCACAACAGCTACAAAATCCCCCTGGTGCCAGGGTCCTGGGGGCATCTGTTGATGCCTAGATAGGCATTGCCTAAGGAAATCCAGTTCCTGATTGCCAAAAGACTTAAGGTAGCAGCTTTTCTTCTTTTGTTAAAGTTGTTGAACTCAGCTGCTGGCATTTCTGATGGGGTGGGCGAGGCCCGGGATGCAGATGGCACAGCAATCCTCTGACCAGCAGCTTGCCATGATCCTCTGTGCAGCGTCCGGGTCCAGAAATCAGATTTCATGCCTGCCTGGCACGGTGGCCTTATGCAAATGCTTTCCACTCGCTGCTTTGCTTCATTCATCTGCAGAGTGGAAGGGTGTGATAATCCCTGACGATCTCCCTGCAGTTGAATGGATGTCTGTATAAAGCAGCTCTTGAGAAGCTTTCTGAGCACGGAGTGAATTTCTGCTGTTATAAAAGGAAAGCGTTTCATTCTGTTGTTATATGAGTCACTGGAGGAACTCATCGTAGGTCTGTCGGAGTACTCGAGAAGCACGGGTCCGTAGCTGCTGGACGGGAGGCACTAACACAGAGTGACTCATTGCTCCCCTCGGGGACAAGAAGAGGTTTTCGCAGTCAGATGGAAATTGTATTTTATATGCAGATAGAATTCCTCACCGTGGAGAAATCCAAAACAGCTCACAAACACTGACTCCAGTGTGTAAAAGATATACTGAGCTTTGCAGATGCTGTTACATACCTGTGATGAGGCCAGGAAGGGATTTGGGAGAAAGGGCATGAAAGCCTAATGGAAATGAGCTTCTGAAAGGCTAAGAGAAAGGAAGGGAGAGGGCGGGGGGAAGGTGGCATTGAAAAATGTTTTCCCTTACACAGATAAATTTAGATGTGTAGATTTCCCATGACATACAGCACACCTGATGGATCCTGCTATTTTTCTGTCCTTGGGCCATGGAGCAAGACCAAGGCTCAGCATGCAACATCCTCGGGGGATGCTGTGCGCTCAAATCTAGTCAGGCTGTGAGTTTGCTACAGCCCCCGAGTGCAGAGGCTGATTTCTCTGATCATGTGGAGTTATTTCCTAGCCTTGGAAATCCCTGACTCAACATGCAGTGCTGGCAGCCCTATAAACAAAGGTTTGTCTGAGATTCAAGCTGCTTTTGGTGATGAATGAAACCCTTTTTCTCAGAAGGCAGTTTGATATTGCCGCAGCCGTGCTTCTGGCCTCTTCCCTGTCTCTCTGGGTACTCTTCCTTTGCTGATGGCAGAATTTCCATGAATCCTCTCTTTTCCTCCTTAGACTGGGCCTTGGGCTTAATAGTCTCCATCAGCTGAGGCCTGCAGGTTTGGCTGGACATGTCTGCGTGCAGCTTCCCCCTCTCTCAAGCATGCCAGCAAGTGCCTGCGTCTCTGTCTGGTTCCCCAAACAGTCACTCTCTTTCATTACTTCTTACAGTAATGCCATGGCCTTTCAAGTTTTCCATTTTCAAGCAAAACCAGCTGGACAAAATCAGCTTTGGTTATTTTGCTTCCTCCTCCCTGGGCGAGGAGCAGGGCTAGCAGGCCTGGCACTGTCCCCTGGCAGCCCTCGAGTGTTTGCTCAGAGGCGGGCTGTCTGCAGCCGGGCTCTTCTCTGCTTTTCCCTCTCGCCCTGTTGAATACAGGGTTTTAACCCAAACAGCAAGCATCCCAAGCAGTAGCTCAGTATTTGTGAGTCATATCAGAGGTGTGTCTGATTTCCTAGCAGAAGTATGTCAAACAGCTGCCGCTGGCACCTAGCCAGCCGGTCTGAAGGGAGATTACAGAGCATAACCTTCAGGAAAAATCACTTTGGTGACTGGTCTCCGATCTCTGGGGTTAAAAATAAAATAAATTAGCACTACCTCTGTAAAAGCAGGGTGAATCCAAACAAGAGGGGGATGTTACCTGTTGGTCTGCTGACAGAACAGGCAGAATAACTAAGCTGTCAGAACCCACTATCCCAGGAAAATGTTGCCACAGCTCCTTTACTGTGTTTTCAGTCTAGTAGGATCCCATCAGGCTGAAGATTTGCCTTTAAAAAGTCAGTGTCCCAGCCTTGAACAGCAACTGAAAACATCTTTCCCTGCTGCCTCTTGGAAAGCATAACAAGTCATCTCCTTTCCCGCCTGGCTGCTTGTTGGAGAGAGCTGGGATGGTGCCTTTCCCCCAGGGCTGAGGGCAGATGCATGCACTGAGTGCCATAAAGCACACGTTTATTTTGTATTTCTCAGGAGGCGAGCAAAAACGGGGTGAGAATGATCCCCAGACCATGTAGTGAACTGTAAATAGGAAAATCGGGGGAGAAAGGACAAAGGAATTCACAGCATTTGGGGATAATACCTTTCCTTAACAGATTCGGGATCTGAGCCAGGCTCTACTGAAATCGATTGAAAAAACACCTGCTGGCTTCTGTGAGCTGAGCATAAGATTTCTAGTAATGAACCTTGCTTATCACTCACCCGGAGCGCTGCAGTTGGGCTGGTGGAGACGTGCCCTCAGCCCCAAAATGCCTGCAGTGTACAGCTGGGCAGGGGGACTGTGACAGTGCAAGGGCTGGAAGTGGCATCTTCACCTGCCACCTGCTTCAGTTTGGCAAGGAGGCCTCCAGCTTTAATAAGGCGGGCGATCAAAGCCTTTGTTTAAATCCTGCTGTTGGGAGAAAGGCGACGCTGCTCTCCCAAAAAGCATAGCAGAGCCTCGTGTGGCTGCCCCAAATCCTGCTTTTCTGAGCTGCAAATTCTGCCCCCCCTGATTTTCTCCCTCCAGCCTAAGGCAGGAGAGCAACTGATGCTGCAGAGCGAGAAATCTTTCCAAGCAGACATTTTATTTTCCTGTAAACCAGAAATTTAACACACACACGAGTGATCTGGGGCCATTTTTTTTTCTTCAACCCTCGAAACATTATTTTTTAGCCTTCTGAGAGCTGCATATCGGAGGCACCTGAGAGCAGCCGAAGCAGCTGGCCGATAAGATCTCTCCAAGGCAGTTTGCAAAGCCCTGCTTTTTGCAGGGAGAGAGAAAGTGTTAACGGGTTGACAGCACGCTTCCTTGCAGCAAGCAGCGCTGCTCTCCGCAATGCTGCTGCAGGGAGGAGAGAGCAGGGTGGTGGCAGAAGACCTTGAAAAATGCTTTGTTCGAGCCCGTCGCAGAGCTGCCTGCTTCGGTATGGTACCAAGCCCTAGCTGGCCAAACAAGCAGCAGATTAAGTAGGAGCCCGAGTCCCGTAGCAATGTGGGGCAGTGTGTTGCTCTTAGATTTTCAAGGGTGAGCGTCCTTGAGGTGGGAAGAAATGTTTAAACAAGAGGGCTGGAAGCAGAAGGGAGTGTTTCCTAGGCATCGTGTGGATTGTGCGTCGGTGTGGCTCCAGATTATGACCTGGTGACTGCAAATGAGGTCCCAGTAGGGCTTTTGCCCTCCGCTGCTGCAATTTGCAGCCAGGTTCTCAAACTATGCAAATGTGCCCGATCTCGGTTCAGACGGCATACAAAAAATCTGCTTAGGACAAAAAAGGACTGAGACCAGATCTCAAGAATAACTCAGGCTGGCGAGTGAATATTTTCTTTCATCCCTCGCTCTTTTGCATTCAGTGAATTTGTTCCACATTGCTGTAGAAACAGCTGCATCAGCACCAGCGCCCAGGCTGAAGCCTAATTAATATTTATGCCCCGAGAGCTGTGCGCACAGGGCTGAAATCGCCTTGCAGCCATTGGGTAGGGGACCGCAGCATCAGTACAGCATCTTGCCACGTTTGGTGTCCGTGCAACGGGATTTATTAGAGCACGGATCAATTTCTCATCAGCACTCCCGCGCCATCTCAGGAAAAGCTCTGCCCTTCGCCTCCTGCCTGCTCTTTGCTTCTAATTGGCCCATGATTTCCTAATTAGGGGCACCATCTTTCATCTCTCTTTCGCCTTTCTGTGGTTTGTATTCTCGTCTACTGCACCAGGTCTGAGACACTGCTAGGTGCTCGAGTTGTCAGGAGTGGGGACAGGCTTACAGGGAGGGTGACACTGAGCACAGAGCCTTGTCCTGCGCCGTGCCCTTTCCCACCAGCCAGCACGGGTTGGCCCAGATGCCCAGAAATGGCAAATTGCATCCATACAAAATGTTCTCTCGGCATGGGCACAGACCTGAAATCCTCCTGAATAACCAAAGGAGCTGCTCTACACCCAGGCCCTCCCACACCTGGTCTGTGGTGCAGGACCTGAACCTGCAAGGGTCCAAACTTCTCTTTTTTGTGTGTGTTTCGGCATCGGGCCCCTCAAGATGAGAAAATATAGGTGTTTGGGGGGGGCTGGGCATAACTTCAGGCCTTTAAGTCATTCTCATTGTGCCGAGAGGAGCCCCCAGACGAGGATGTGGGCTGTGGGATGTGGACCATGGGAAATCAGCCCGGGGAGGGACAACGTTGTGGCTTTTTTTTTGTTCCTCTCCTTTCTGCCGTGCCGCCTGCTTCTGCCACCAGGCCGGTTGCCTGGGGAACTGCCGAGGGTGGCATCCAGCCCGGGCCCCCGAGTGCCCCACACGTGGATGCGAGACGAGCGCTGGGAGAAAAGAGCTGGGCAGCAGGGCAGGAGCAGCAGCAGCAGGGCAGCTCCTTTCCCAGAGGGAATCGCCGAGACACCACCGTGGTGGCCCTTTGGGTTGTAAATGCTCCCTGTTGTAAATGTGTGCACCTTGAGCCTGTCTGAAGGCGTCCGAGGTTATCTGGGGGGGTCTTACCGAGAGGCTTTGGAAAAGGAAGGACCTGCTTTCCCTCCCGCATCCCCTGGTAACACAAAAATTTTATTGTGGGAATATTTCTTTTGGAAATAACCTCTTTTCTTTTCTCTTTTTTTTTTTTTCCTTTTTTTTCTCTCTCTTTTTTTTTTTTCCTTTTTTTCTCTCTCTTTTTTTTTTTCCTTTTTTTCTCTCTCTTTTTTTTTTTTTCTCTTTTTTTTCTCTTTTTTTTTTTTTTCTCTTTTTTTTTTTTTTTTCTCTTTTTTTTTTTTTTTCTCTTTTTTTTTTATTTTTCTTTTTTCCCCCTTTTTCACCATCCAGTCTCATCAAGCTCTGTAGCGGGCATACACTGGGATGCTACACCTCCCCAGTTAAAAAAAATAATAATAAAAAAATGTGAAAACGTGAAAAATAAGAAGTGACTTCATGTTCGGAATAAGCAACCAGGGCGGGTTCCTTTCTTTACAGCGCTAGCCCTCCGCTTTCCGTGCCTGGGCTGGGCTTTTAAAATGGCTCCCTCCGCAGCCTCCAGCTGCACGGGCAGGGGCTCGGCGATGGAGAAGCGGGGCCAGGCGCCCCCTGCCACCGGGGCAGCCCCCACCGAGCCCGGGCTGTGCCGCACTGAGCCCCCGGGCACCGCCCCGAGCCCCCGGCACCTGCCCGGCTCCGCGCCTTTGTCCCCGGGGCGGTGGCGGCCGGGTGGGGGAGGCCCCGCCCTTAGCCACGCCCCCCTGCGCTCCCATTGGCTGCCCGCGATAACCCACCGCCCTGTAACCCACACGACGTCACTCCGGGGGGCGGGGCCTCAGCGGGGGCTTTAAAGCCGGGCGCGGGGCGCGGCCGCCGCAGCCCGGGCGGGAGGGAGGCGACGGCGGAGGGAGGGAGGCTGCGGCGGGGCGGCGGCACCGGCACCATGCGTGAGATCGTGCACATCCAGGCCGGGCAGTGCGGCAACCAGATCGGCGCCAAGGTACCGCCCGCGCCCCCCGGGGGCTGCCCCCGACGGTGGGAGTGCACCGGGCATCGCCTCCCCCGGTGCCGGTATCGGGAGCCCGGCTGCGACTTGGTGCTGGGCGGTGCTGCTCGGATCGGATCGGGTTGGATCGGTCCCGGGGGGCTGCGGGGGGTGGTGGTGGATCCCCTGGCGCCGCGTGGCGGGGCGGTGGTCGGGGGTGTGGGGGAGCGAGGGGGCGGGGTCGCGGTGACGCCCCCTTTGTGTCTGTCCCCGTCCCCCCCATCCCCGGTCCCCGCAGTTCTGGGAGGTGATCAGCGACGAGCACGGCATCGACCCCACCGGCAGCTACCACGGGGACAGCGACCTGCAGCTGGAGAGGATCAACGTCTACTACAATGAAGCCACCGGTAACTGGCCCCCGGGGGCTGGGCTCCTGCTTGGGGGCTCGGGGGAGTGGGGGTGAGGTGCCCCGGGTGTGCGTCCTGCTGTGGGAGCTGCGCCTTGTCCCTATGCGCAGCTGGTGGCTGCTTGGCACAGCCCTCGTAGCTGCTTTGTGTGCCGGTCCCTGTCCCCCTCCCTCCTAGTGCCCTTTCCATATGGGCGGTGAATCCTGCAGGGGGGGTGGTGGGAGCCCAGTGGTGCCTTCATCACGCTGGCTGCTGCCTATAGGGTTGTAACACCGACACCATTCCCTCCTGCAGGTAACAAGTATGTCCCCCGTGCCATCCTGGTGGACCTGGAGCCCGGCACGATGGACTCCGTGCGCTCCGGTCCCTTTGGGCAGATCTTCCGACCAGACAACTTTGTCTTTGGTGAGTAAATGCAGTGCAGCTCTCCCAGAGCATGAGCAGCTGGCTCACAAAGGCTCAGTGCAAGTGACTGGGGTGGGGCTGGATCGCTGCGACAGGGCTGGGAGCGAGAGATGAGCCCCCTGGGGCAGGAGAAGACAGATCTCAGCTCCTCATGAAGGCACTAATTGTCACCTTGCTTCTGGCGCCTGCAGGACAGAGTGGGGCTGGCAACAACTGGGCCAAGGGGCACTACACCGAGGGCGCTGAGCTGGTGGACTCTGTGCTGGATGTGGTGAGGAAGGAGTCGGAGAGCTGCGACTGCCTGCAGGGCTTCCAGCTGACCCACTCGCTGGGCGGCGGCACCGGCTCGGGCATGGGCACCCTGCTGATCAGCAAGATCCGCGAGGAGTACCCCGACCGCATCATGAACACCTTCAGCGTCATGCCCTCCCCCAAGGTGTCGGACACGGTGGTGGAGCCCTACAATGCCACCCTTTCTGTGCACCAGCTGGTGGAGAACACGGACGAGACCTACTGCATCGACAACGAGGCCCTGTACGACATCTGCTTCCGCACCCTGAAGCTGACCACTCCCACGTACGGGGACCTCAACCACCTGGTGTCGGCCACCATGAGCGGCGTGACCACCTGCCTCCGCTTCCCCGGCCAGCTGAACGCCGACCTGCGCAAGCTGGCGGTCAACATGGTGCCTTTCCCCCGGCTGCACTTCTTCATGCCGGGCTTCGCCCCCCTGACCAGCCGCGGCAGCCAGCAGTACCGCGCCCTGACGGTGCCCGAGCTCACCCAGCAGATGTTCGACTCCAAGAACATGATGGCCGCCTGCGACCCCCGCCACGGCCGCTACCTGACGGTGGCGGCCATCTTCCGCGGCCGCATGTCCATGAAGGAGGTGGACGAGCAAATGCTCAACGTGCAGAACAAGAACAGCAGCTACTTCGTGGAGTGGATCCCCAACAACGTCAAGACGGCCGTCTGCGACATCCCGCCGCGCGGCCTCAAGATGTCCGCCACCTTCATAGGCAACAGCACGGCCATCCAGGAGCTCTTCAAGAGGATCTCGGAGCAGTTCACGGCCATGTTCCGCCGCAAGGCTTTCTTGCACTGGTACACCGGCGAGGGCATGGATGAAATGGAGTTCACCGAGGCCGAGAGCAACATGAACGACCTGGTCTCAGAGTACCAGCAATACCAGGACGCCACTGCTGACGAGCAGGGTGAATTTGAAGAGGAGGGAGAAGAGGATGAAGCGTAAAGTGGTAATGGGTAGGAGTAAAGTATAGTCTGATCAGGCAAGTGTTCATTGAGAGGAGAAATCTGTGCAGTTGTGCTGAAGCATGCGTTTCTTTAATTTGGTGCTCTCCACTGTTGCTTCTGTCAGCAGTTTTGTATCCTTGACTGTCCAATGTAACAGTAGTTGCAAAAATACTTCAGAGTCTTCTGTCGAAATGGTTAACTTCTCAAACATAAAGGCTTTTTGTGTTCTAAACTGTGTCCTCTGCCTTATTTCTCTCTAGAAACTCTTGTAGTTTTCTGTGTTTTCTCTTCTTGGTTTAAGCTTTAACCTCAGTGAAAGGTTCAAGTCAATAAAACACGCTTTCTCAGGCCCTTAATTCTGCAGTATAAATACACTGCACTTGCTCAGCTTAAGGGAGTAGCTAATCTATACACACTGTGGGTTCAATCTGAGGCTCTCTCATGTCTAACAGCTAATCTATTGTTGGAGAGAAAGCTGCCTTAACTAACAGAAACGAGGCGCTGCACTTGAGAATCCTGCAACTTCTATTTATGGACATACGTGGTAGTGAGGTCAGCCAGAAGGTATTGAGTTCCACATTGCAAACTGTCAAAACTGATCTGACAGGATAGCTGCGGGCTTCCCCGCTGCCATTCAGCAGCACTTCTTACTGAACTGGTCCCAGGGCGTGTAGTATGTGAATAGGGGTGGGCTGCCTGTGGTCTTGCCTGTTCCTTAGCTGTCCTAGTCCCACAACCTTCTTCTCTAGATGAGAATTCATGCCCAGAGCCATGAGTCCAAATTAGCAGTACAATAGTGTCTGAGATGTTGGCTAAGAACCTGAATTTTCTTCTGAGGCATTAGATTTCTTCAATCTTTCTCAAAGATGTTTCCCCAAAAAAACAGCTCCTAATCTAACCTTAACTCTAAGGGGGGGATGACCCTTCAGGGCAATCAATTCCCTTTCGGGGATGAGAGGAGGTGATGGGCAGATTTCTAGGTATCATGACTCAAAGAGCACCCCAGAATATAAATCTTGGAGTAGTAACGGGGGTACCCTGACAATTGCTGTCTCCCACGCCCCAGTGATGTATTTACACTGCTACTGCTGGTTGATGCTCTCAGTAACTGCGACAAGAAATGGACCTTGAGACTGGCAGTCGAGCAGTGCAGCAGGACCCTGTTGTGCATCTTCAAGGTAAGTGTGGCTTCCTCTTGGGGAGGGAGGTGGGATTTCTGTTGCCACACGCTCAAAAGCCACAAGAAACCTGAAGGGGTTTCAAATGGAGAAGTGAGCCTACAGAACAGTCATCAGTTGTTATAAGGTCTGAGAATTAGTCTTACGGGAGTAAAATCCCCTGCTAAGAATAGCAGTTACCCCATGTGTGAGCTTGTAGTCATTAGCTTACCCAAATGCCACTTAGGGGCGTGCACATACACTAAAAATATTTTGAGATTGCTACAAGTTTTACAATGATGTTAGTCCCTATTGCTCTGAAAGAGCTGCTGTCCACATGGGTGCAATCTCTTTTGTGATCCTCTAATGCAACTCCCACAAGGTGTTACTGGAGTGAGTAAGCACTTAAAAGGGAATTGCTGTGCAAAACTGATTGTTTTGCCCATTTTGATTCTGTTAATTGACTCCAGTGCCTGAGCATACACTGTTCCTTCACTGATGGGCTTATCCCATTATCCTACCATCTTATCCTACAGTGAGATCTAAGATGGTGTGCACGACATGCGCTTGATACCATTTTTTTTTCCCCTCATCTCTGTCTTTCATTTCTGGTGAAGCCTCTGAGAAGAGGGATGAGAAGCACTTAAAATACCTGAATTATCTGTAAACAAATACAGTACTCACAACAGTACCTGTATTTCTTAGGGTTTGAACACTTCTAGGATTAAGTATTAAACAAATTGAGGTTGTTTTAGTAACTGAATTACTACATGCTGCCCCCAGGCCCTTTGGGAAATAACAGCCTGTCTGGTTGTCAGAGTAACCTTCCCTTGAAATCACCTCACTGGATTGTGCTTGAAACTGCTTATCATATAGAGCTGGGTTTCTGAAGCCGAGAAGGGAAGCTGGCAAACAAATCTAGAGTATAACTAAAGGATGAGAACCTGGTCTTTGGTATGGATAGTAAAGGTTCTCCTTTCTGTAGTGGGACTGTACAGCGTTTCACTACTGTGCAGCATGTCTGGCTCCTATTTTTTTTAGTGTAACTGTATGTCTTCAGCTAACCCTTTAATATAGCTACCCAAGAGACATGTTGCACTAAGGCTCCCTTATTAGAAACTAGGACACCTTCCTACACTGCTTACTGTTGTTTCTCTTCCTTTTTTCCTGGAGGAAGACAGACCATAAATAGAAGTAGTCTACACAGAAACATGTCCCTTTATGAATAAACATGTCCCTTTATGAATCCTACACAGCTTATTTGCCAGCCATAATCATTTAAAAATAAAAATAAAAAAGCCACCCCCATCGTTTCTGTAGGAGTTCAAGGAAATAAAGGAGAAAGGGGATAGAGGAAAACTGAAGAGGTTCAAAACTGCTCAGTAGGAATGGCCATAAGTTATAAAGGAAGATGAGCCTCATATTGGGACTAGAAAATGCAATATGATTTTTTGGCTTGAGTATCAGCTGCCTCTATCACCCAGGAGACCATTCATTATAAAAACTGCAGACTGGCTGCTGTATGCCAAACAACAAACAGATGCCTTTTCAAGTGTGCATGGTTGTAATTCTTGTTTCACGGAGCAGAACCAGTGAAGAGATTTCAGATTAGGCAATCTGACTACCTTAACCTATATCAGCTGTTGACTTGTATTTGTCCATGTGACATACAACTCTGAGACTTAATATTTTTGCATGAGGCATCCTTTCTGGAAGAAATGGTGATAGGCAGCACGTGCTTAGTGGGGTAGAGCTCAAGCCACTTATGACTCATTTGTGTTGAGAGAAGCTTGTATCAAGAAATTATTTTATTCACTTCAGCATAGTGATGGTGATCTGCAGGGAAGTATCCTCTTCTGTTGATAATTAAAGTTGATGGTTTTGGGGGAGGGAGACATCTCTTTTTCATCCCCTTTTTTAATGCCTGGCATTTTTGCTGTGTTGTCAGAATGTGTTGACCAAGGCGAACAGCTCCGAGAGGCATTTGCCTACTGGTAGATGCATAGCTGATAAACCTAAATAAGGCTGTAAGCGTGGCTAGTTACTACGTATGTTTAATTTAAATGGAATGAGGTCTGGTAGCCATGAGATGCCAACTCTTAATTTTATTTCTTTGTTCTAGGATGTCAGTCTAAAGCCATTATAACAGTGTTGTGAAAGGATAGTCCAGTATGTGGGCTGGTTCCTGGGAGAAACAAGTCTGATACCTTCCATCACAAATGTCACGTGAGCTAGTGTCCAAAAGCTGCTTGAGGCACTCAAGTATCTGTTGAGAATGTAGGTCTGCATTTGCTTTTCAACAGGTGTTTCCCAATCTGTCAAATGGGAGTAATAACGATTCTCTTCCTCCCAACGTATGTGAAGTGCTCATATACACCAGAAATAGGACTGCATTAAACACATTAGTCCCGGTGATATTGATAATCTACAAATTAAATCTGTGGGGCCTGTCCTATTGACAGACGTGTCTTTCCAGAAGGTATGGGATGAAGAGCATAGTACACCAAATATTATGGTTTATAACATGAAGAAAGAAGGGAATGCTGATTGTTGGTCTTTTCTCCTGCCAATTCTGTACAGAAATGGAGAAAAGCCCTCATCTTTTGTTTGAAGAAATTGCCTGCTTCTGGATGACAATCTCACATGCCCTATACTTAACAGCGTGGAGCTAGTAAATCTTTGTAGGTAACTGTGCAAGTGCTACATCTTTAGAGAAGTCACAAACAGACACAGTCCTTTGAGACAGGGATGCTGCAATACACTGCTGCGAAACACAGTGCTGGTGTCTGGAAGAAAAAAAAAGAGCTGGGACATCTAGTAACATGCTGTGTACAAGAGTTCTCCCTTCCTTCCTTAAACTTTTGCCCCTCCCTGTAAGCCTAATAGCAAAATTAGGTATAGTAGATCAGGACAGACCCTGATACTGGCTTTGAGTATGCCAAGTTTCATGGTTATTGCATTGAAATCATTAAAAAAAAAAAAAAAAAAAAAAATTAGCTTACTATTTTTGAAGGTTGGTGTTAAACTGAGTTCTGCTTCACAAGGAGGTGGTGTCTCAATTGTTGGATTAATCTTCTATTTAATAAGGCTAAAAATTCCATTTGCTAAAGCTATGAGGAGATAAAATCCTCCCTAGAGAGACCATGTGACTACCCTTCATACTGGGTACACACCCTTTCTCCCAAGGGATGTTATTCTACTTTTCCATTCCACATTAAAGTGTAACTACTGTATACTTTTAGGGACAGATCAGATATGGTGGCCTGCCTAGGAGCTACAAGTAACACCATTCCCCTGAACTTCTTTGGTGTGAGAGAGCAGAGTTTTCTCATTTACAAATAATCCTCTTCTCAATATTCCTGCGCAGTTTTCATCTTTTTTTTTTCTTTCCACAAAACAAAGCTCATGACTCTTTTTGATGTGTTATGCACCTGAGGCAATTCAAGAAAGGCTGTTTTTTCCCCCCTCCATCAACTCTGCAAAGAAATAAACCTGTAAAAGTATCTGGAGCTAGTCTTGTACATAACTGGATCAAAGGTTTTTGAGAGTTTTTTTTTTTTCCCCATCCAATCTAAAATTCAGTCTTGCTAAGCACATGCCTTTTGATACTCCAATAACCTGTCCTGATCTGTTTGTTAATTGTTGAGCTAGGAAAGAGCATGCTATTGGATCTTAGGTACTTCCATTTTAGATGGCTGTTATCTTTAGCTTGCCTACATGAAAACTCAAAATGGAAGCCTTTGGTCTCAGGAAAGTGCCTGAGGCCATGGAGTATTTTGGAAAAAGAATTTTTAGACCTGACTCTTACCCAGTTGGAGCCCTTTGAGCATTTGTTTGAATGCAGTCTGGAGCTGGCTGCTGGGGGGAGCCTGATCCCCCAGTGACTGTCAGCAAAGGAAACGGTGCAGGTGACAACTCTTCTGCCTCCCTGAGCAATCTGACAGCAAGCAAATGGCTTCTTTGCTCATAGCTCCAATTCAGTTTCAAGTAGCTTACTTGCAAGTCTGCCACAAAGAAAAAATGCGTTTTTTAGAGTATGATAAGCAGGTTATCTATTTAGGGTATCTAAGCAAAAAATGCAATTTAAGAGTGTATCATTCCTTCCTCCCCACTCAAAGCCTTTTTTCCCCTTGTGGGCAGAATTCCACTTATAAGACAGGAAATCACGTTAGCTTTGTTAAATTCATGTTTGTTAATGTTTGGTTCTTGTATGATAAAGATTTCTAATTGGTCTCAGTTTATCCATATGTCATCTTTTATTATCAGATTATTTCTCTCACTTGGTCTACCTTAGTAAATTTAAGGTGCATTTTTTGTTTTTGTCAAGGGTACATCTATCACTGCAAACAGAAACGTTAATAATACAGCTCAAGCAGAATGTGAAAGCTCTCTCTCCAGACGATGAAATGGCTACTCTGGCAGAGACTGTAGGGCTTGTTCAGCAAACAGTCCTGTGTTGTTCTGCACTGGAAAACGTTTCCGCTTTTTCCATGGATGCGACAGAAATACACCGCTTGCTTTCATGGTGAATAATTAAACAGATTTTTCGAGCAGAATTCAGACGGTCTCACAAAAGGCTTTACAAGCATCGAATGAAATTCAGGCATTGATGACTTAGACTCTGCTTCTGTGCATCCAGCATAATCCTGGCCTTACGGTTAAAAAGTTAATGGTGTGACTCGTATTTGTAAATTCCAGCTCCACGCTAGCAGGCAAGGAGAAAGAAAGCCAGCAGAGCAAGCCTGGATGAGAGATTTGCAGGGCATGGAGAGAACTGCGTTTGCTGCAGTGGGTAGCTCCATGGGTGGGGCTGGGCTGATACAATATCCTTCAGCTGCTGAAAGGATGGTACTGTTCCTGCTGCCTTGCTCCAGGTGTTAAGTTCGTGTTATTTCCTTTACGGGTGTCTGTGTGATTTCCCTCTGGAGCACGTCTGACCCCTCGATGGGTCAGTTCGGCTCTCTAAGCTACACAGCAAGGGATGAGAGATGGGGTGGGGAAGAGGCTTTTTTGTGGATTGCAGAGCATGTTGAAGTGAGAAGTGGTACAAAGGAGGAGGGAAAAGCAGCCAGCTGAAAGCAGAGCAGGCTGTTAGGCGATTCATTCACCTGGTGCAACAGCACCCTGACTCCTGCTGCAGAGAGCTCAGGTGATTTTAAACGATGTGTATTGAATCCCAGCACCAGCTGCAGCATCTCTTAGCAAAATTCCTAAGTCGCAAGATGAAGTTTAGAGTTTGGTGTCGGTCTGAATTACAAGTAACTATCGGATTGCAAGATAGAGCGAGGAGATGCAGGAACAAAAGAAACTGGGGCTAGCAGATCAAAGCCTCTGTCTGAGCCTTGTTCTCAGCGACACGCAGGAAATAAGCTACGCTGGCAAGCATGATATCAGCATTTCATTTATTCTGATGCTGGAATCTTAGTCATATCTCGACTGAAGGACCTAGTTTGTAGAGACAGCAAACGGATTTCGTCTTCTGAGCGATCTTAAAAGGTAGGCGCAGCCTGGATGGGGGCAGGAGCCATCTGGCTGCTACCCCATCACATCTGGTGTGCCAAGGGGAAATAATGAGAGGCTGCATTGTTTTGCCTTTCTCCTTCTCAGTAAATCTGTGCCTGATGATGATCAACATATTTTTCCCTTTCTGGAGTCATTTTGTGACATAATAATGATCATGTTTATTATGGTTACTTTTGGAAGCCAGATGAGGGGGGTTCTGTTTGCCATGTCCTGTATGACTACATAAACACAAATTCCCAACTCTCAGAGGTTACGTTTTGAGTTCACAAAGGAGGCCACAGGGTATTGGAAGAAATATCAGGTTTGTGAGAAACCAGTTTTTTCCTTAAAAGGAGCACGCTTTGTTTCCGAATCGACAGTGCCCTAAATTGTTCCGTAACGTGACGTTGCCTTACATGCTTATCCTCTCTCCTCTTTTGTTCTTGGCCAAACACAAAAATCCAGGTACAAAAACCACAAGCACAGAAGACTCTGCAATGAAGCTGCTTTTGTTCATTCATAAAAGCACGCTCCGTGTTGTACTATCTAACCGCCTCCAGTGCCCGCAGTGGGCTGTGATTCTGAAATAAAAATAGATTTTCCTTTATGGCATTTTATTACCAGAATTAAAAACACCTTCACAAATATTCCCCCCTCTTGCTGGGAGAAGTAGTCTTACCAGGGTCTAAGCATCCGATTCCAAGGGTGACCACCGACTGTCTGCATCAGGTGGGAATACTGCCGTTATCAGGCAGAAGGCAAACAATAAGCTAATGAACAGAGCATAATCATTCGGCTTCGAACAGGAAGGCTCGAAAAGTCACGTAGTTTCTGATATACGTGCCCAAGCACTACATGCTATCACCCCTCAAATTTAGTGAGAATAAAGCCATAGGCTCGCTCGGTCTATTGTGCATGCTTGAGCAGCTTTCACATTTGTATGTTTGCAATTCTTTTTCAAACAATAGGAAATTACAGACAGGCATTAAAATGTTCCAGGATTTCTGTTGCCTCCCTTGTGCAGCTCATTTCCAAGGCTCTGCGGTTGCCTTGGAAACTGGGAAAGGTGGAGGGCTTGCTTCAGCCTGGGAGCCGGCTGCAGAGCTGCAGGCAGAGGTTTGGCTGCAGGGGGGCACTTGGGCGTTCCTCTGCACGGGCACTGCAATCATAGGAGGGGGGCATTTTGACTTTTATTTGCAATTCTGAACACCCTGGTGAAGCCAGACGGAAAAATGCAATAGGGAAGTGTCGCATCTATTTAAACGCCCTTGACGGCTGAGATCTTTTGCAGTGTTTTTTTTTTTTTTTTTTTTTTGCCTAAAGGTAAGGTTCTAAACTGACATTTAAAGAATTGACATTTCATTTGGGTGTTTGTGGATGCTCAGCACTGCTACAGAGGAGGGAACCTGTTAGGCACATAAACGTGAACCTCATTTTAGCTACCCATTTTTAAAACCTGGAGCTACACCCGCCCAAAACCAGCGAGGACCTACAAAGAAACCAGTGCTATAGCATCTAAGAATTCAGTATTTTCCTTCTAGAAGCTCAAAATCCTTAATGGAATAACAGCTAAGCTCTAGGAAGCCACTGTGTGCACATGGGAAGAAGGCATGTCGGGGAGCGTCCAGGTACCTTCAGGTGGAGAATCAGAATGCTTAAAGCTGTTGCTTTGCAGATTGCCAAGAATACCTCAGCACCCCAAGAAATCTCTTAAATGCTTGTGTGAATCCCCCAGAGGAGCCAGGAGGGGCAGCTCTATTGCGGTTCCACCAGTAGCGAGAGGATATAGCAGCCTACTGCTGCCTGGAAGGGCAGGCTGTGCCCCTGCACAGCACAGAGAAATGCATATGCACGAGTTGGGTGAGCAGTAACAAAGACTGCCTGTGGGTAAGTGTTGCAGAAACGTGTCAGTGGCAACTACAACAGCCAGGAGAGAAAGAAGGCAGAATTCTAGGAAAGTTGATGAAAGGATCTCAGTGCTAGCACAATTCTGGATCTTTTGTGGTCACAAAAGCAGTAGTACGTAATTCCACGTGTAACCAAGCGTAAGCCAGTCCATGGCGATGACATTTCCTGGCAGCTGAGGTCTCTGCAGTGTGAAAGTAAAAGAGCCATGGTTTGGTTGCACGTCAACTCACCGGAGCAAACCGAAGGCCACTTTTGAAAAATACCCAAAGTATTTTTCCAAGGTCACAGCAGCCAAATGCAGGGCAGAGGAAATGTTAATGATTTACCGCCTTAATTATTAGCAGCTCACATTTGCAAAACTCCCCTGGTTTTCATAGCTGTTATCATTTTAATGTGACATTACAGTGCGCTGTGGCGCTGGGACCAGTAAACCATCGATCTGATGTTACTGGTGAAATGCCGCAGTCCCAATCCTCTCTGCAGATTCACAGAATTGTTGGGGCTGGGAGGTACCTCTGGAGATCAAACCCTATACTCAGCCCAACGGGGTCAACTAGAGTGAGGTTGGACAGGGCTGTGTTCAGTCAGGCTTTGAGTATCTCCAAGAACAGAGGCTTCACGACATCTTGAGGTCTCTTCCAACCTAGAAATTCTGTGTGGTTGTGTGATCTTTGGGCAGCCTGTAGTAGTGCTTGACACCAAAAACCATATTTCCTATGTTGAAGTGGAGCTTCCTACACTCCAGTTTGTGCCCATTGCCCCTCCTCCTGCCATGGGGCAGCACTGGGAGCAGCCTGGCTCTGTCCCTGCACCCTCCTGTCGGGTATTTGCACACACCAAGACCCCTCAGCCTTCCCCAGGACAACCAGCCCCAGCCCGCCACCCGCCCAGGTGAGGCAAGGCCCCGCCCCCTGCCTCATGCCACGCCCCCCTGCGCTCCCATTGGCTGCCCGCGATAACCCACCGCCCTGTAACCCACACGACGTCACTCCGGGGGGCGGGGCCTCAGCGGGGGCTTTAAAGGAGGGCGCGGGGCGCGGCCGCCGCAGCCCGGGCGGGAGGGAGGCGACGGCGGAGGGAGGGAGGCTGCGGCGGGGCGGCGGCACCGGCACCATGCGTGAGATCGTGCACATCCAGGCCGGGCAGTGCGGCAACCAGATCGGCGCCAAGGTACCGCCCGCGCCCCCCGGGGGCTGCCCCACCGCTGGGGTCCGTCCCCGGTAGCCCCCGGCAGCGGGGCTGGGTCTCCAGGCATGCAGACAGACAATGGGAGGGCATCGGGGCGGCGTTGTGCTCGCTGGTTAATTGCGCTGCTGGTAATGAAGCTGCTGTAGGAGCTGGTCCCGGTGCGGGTCGCGCCCAGGCAGCTGGCCGAGCAGGCTGGGGAGGGGTGGGGGCTGCACGGGCTGCGCTGGCGGCGTGATTGGCAGCGGGCAGCTGCAGGGGGAGCTGCCATTTTGCGGAATTTGGCTTTGCAGTTCTGGGAGGTGATCAGCGACGAGCACGGCATCGACCCCACCGGCAGCTACCACGGGGACAGCGACCTGCAGCTGGAGAGGATCAACGTCTACTACAATGAAGCCGCGGGTAAGGCAACCCGCCCTGCTTCCTCAGGCACCCCGAAATAAACCGGGCAGGGATGGCAGCTGGTGTGTTACAGCTGGAAACATTCCTGAGCGAGCTGTCATCCACCACCGACTGTAAGGAGCTTTGTTCTCAGCAGCTCCGATAGCGCTGTGCTTCTGATCGAGACAGGGGGTCTCTCTAGTGAATCCTGTAGGGGCTTGGGGCAGCCCAGCAGTGCCTTCATCACACTGGCTGCTGCCTGTAGGGTCGTAACACCAACACCATTTCCTCCTGCAGGTAACAAGTATGTCCCCCGTGCCATCCTGGTGGACCTGGAGCCCGGCACAATGGACTCTGTGCGTTCTGGTCCCTTTGGGCAGATCTTCCGACCAGACAACTTTGTCTTTGGTGAGTAAATGCAGTGCAGCTCTCCCAGAGCATGAGCATTCATTTCACAAAAGCTCAGTGCAAGTGTGTGAGTGACTGGGGTGGGGCTGGATCCCAGTAGTCCAGTAGGGTTGGGAGTGAGAGATGAGCCCCCTGGGGCAGGAGAAGACAGATCTCAGCTCCTTACAGCTCACTAACATGGCACCTTGCTCCTGGTCTGCCTGCAGGACAGAGTGGGGCTGGCAACAACTGGGCCAAGGGGCACTACACCGAGGGCGCTGAGCTGGTGGACTCTGTGCTGGACGTGGTGAGGAAGGAGTCGGAGAGCTGCGACTGCCTGCAGGGCTTCCAGCTGACCCACTCGCTGGGCGGTGGCACCGGCTCGGGCATGGGCACCCTGCTGATCAGCAAGATCCGTGAGGAGTACCCGGACCGCATCATGAACACCTTCAGCGTCATGCCCTCCCCCAAGGTGTCGGACACGGTGGTGGAGCCCTACAATGCCACCCTTTCTGTGCACCAGCTGGTGGAGAACACGGACGAGACCTACTGCATCGACAACGAGGCCCTGTACGACATCTGCTTCCGCACCCTGAAGCTGACCACTCCCACGTACGGGGACCTCAACCACCTGGTGTCGGCCACCATGAGCGGCGTGACCACCTGCCTCCGCTTCCCCGGCCAGCTGAACGCCGACCTGCGCAAGCTGGCGGTCAACATGGTGCCTTTCCCCCGGCTGCACTTCTTCATGCCGGGCTTCGCCCCCCTGACCAGCCGCGGCAGCCAGCAGTACCGCGCCCTGACGGTGCCCGAGCTCACCCAGCAGATGTTCGACTCCAAGAACATGATGGCCGCCTGCGACCCCCGCCACGGCCGCTACCTGACGGTGGCGGCCATCTTCCGCGGCCGCATGTCCATGAAGGAGGTGGACGAGCAAATGCTCAACGTGCAGAACAAGAACAGCAGCTACTTCGTGGAGTGGATCCCCAACAACGTCAAGACGGCCGTCTGCGACATCCCGCCGCGCGGCCTCAAGATGTCCGCCACCTTCATAGGCAACAGCACGGCCATCCAGGAGCTCTTCAAGAGGATCTCGGAGCAGTTCACGGCCATGTTCCGCCGCAAGGCTTTCTTGCACTGGTACACCGGCGAGGGCATGGATGAAATGGAGTTCACCGAGGCCGAGAGCAACATGAACGACCTGGTCTCAGAGTACCAGCAATACCAGGACGCCACTGCTGACGAGCAGGGTGAATTTGAAGAGGAGGGAGAAGAGGACGAGGCTTAAGTCCCCCGTTACCAAAAGAACTTCTGTAAAGCTGGCATGCATACTGAATGACTTTCTGATAGTGGTGGTAAAGCATGTTCTTTAGATGCTGTGTACCCGATTAACCTCTCAGCACTTGTAACTTTTGACAGATTTCTCAGTGTAACAGTTCTGAATCCAATTTATTACATTGTTTTTTGTCCTTTAATGTTAAAAGCACATAAAGGCATGTATTCTAGACTCTGTTTTCTGTCTTTCTTAACACCTCAATTGGGCAAAGAACAAATTTTCAGTCAGTGTGTTTGAGAAGAATTAATTTTAAAGGCAGGTTAGAAATCTATCAGCATAAAGGTGCACTCTGATCCATGGAGGCTTACGTATTCTCAAGATGTATGCTTCTCATGCAAATGTTTCCTGCTTTTTCTTACAGGAATCAAACCTATCTAACTTGAACATGGGAAGTCAACTAAACAGTGCAAGGACATATACATCTGACTTACTTTACAGTTTAGGTTACAATAAGAAATTTTCCACTTGTTTGTTGAACTCCTCTGCAAAGCGCAGGTGTAGATTATGCTTTCCTTCTGGCATCAGGAGCAATCTTAAAAGAGGGGGGAAAAGTACATATTGAGTATGTCGTACATTCTGGGAGCACAGGTAACTTAACTGTTTTTGTCTTTTTCCCTTGTTCTTGGTTACCCAAGTCAAAAAATTAAGTAACACTGAAGTACTGTTCCCACGTATGTGGGGTTCAGTATGTCAACTATGTCAACAAGCATACTATTTGCCCTACTTTGTTCAGGATAAGCTATGCTTAAAACCATTTTTTTCTGTCCCAGACCCAGTTTCTAGGAATGTTTTTAGTGGTCTGTGAAGACTGACATTCTGAAAATCAGCTGAGAAATTTGTCTTCTAAAGGTACGTCAAGCACCGAAGCTGCTTTGCCTCTTTCAGAGAACGCTGGCTGTCCTAGACAGGGAATGTGCTGAACAGGCTGCTACAGAAACAGATTTCGTGACACCGCTCAAACTTGGTTGGCATTTGAATTTTCTCATCTTTCTGCTAAAGACAAATTCAAAACTAATGCCATCCATTCATCTTTTAAAGTAGGAAGGGATGTCAAATTCTGCAGCAGAATTTTAACTTAAGGTACAAAAAAATGTTTAGAAGGAGAACCTGAAATCTTTAGGCTCTTAACGCTGATAGGA
The DNA here is from genome assembly GCF_964035555.1 of Netta rufina. Classification (NCBI taxonomy): domain Eukaryota; kingdom Metazoa; phylum Chordata; class Aves; order Anseriformes; family Anatidae; genus Netta; species Netta rufina. The sequence goes on along the minus strand of NC_140124.1, from coordinate 81,219,953 downwards.
GTGAATGGGAAAAATCTTGTACCTTTGGTATATACTTCTTACAAACCCAGAAAGAAGTGTTAAATTCTTTGTTCTACCACTTACTAAGCTGTTTTAACAGAGCTAAGGACATTCTTGATTGATACTTTGTTGGCTTTATAACATCTAAGTCCTACTACAGTGAGGGCAATCGTTCTTTTAGTGGTGATAAAATTCTGCTTTTTTCATCAGAAAGCAGTAGTAGGAACCTACCCAGTTCTTCTACCACTTCTGCCTGAATTTCATTGTCTCTTTCTTCAAAGACAAAGCAATGTACAGATGTACAATCCTACACCACTATGAATGGTTTTTGCTACTGCTGTTAAGCCTAATACGACCAAACTCTTAACCATACAGTGCAAAAACAGGATGATAGCACCTATGACAGAAGTAAACAATGCTACAAATAGCAAATCCTTTTCTACTTTACAATTCAGAGAAAAACCAAGGCAGGAAAAGCAGATATTCAAAGAGTGTTACTGGAATTTAAGGTCTTTCTGCTTAACAATGGAAGGTCTCCTCTCCGGTGCAACAAGAAAAAAGGGGGAGGTTTGCCTAAGTATTTTCTGCGTATTTCTGAGAATATCACCGTTAGTTCCATTTCTTATCTGGTAAATACATATATGGGAGAGCACTTCAGCACAAAGACAAGAAGAACAGCATTATGTTTTTATCATATAGCAACTTCTAATGCTTTCTTTTGTGGCTTTTCTTCCAAAGAAGCTATCTGATCCTTGTCTAGTTTTTATTATGACATGCCTTAGCACCTTGAGTGCTTTTGAGCTCAGTGGAATCTAACAGAATAACAAGTCTTATAAGCAGGGCACATGTGGGCGTCACTAGCTGGCAGACGTTGGAGAAAAAAAATGCTTGCATGTGATTGTTGGAAAGGTCTCTTGTTCTTTTCTTTCCCATGGAATGATACCTTTTTATGAATGGCAGAGTTGACTTTGAGGTAAATGTATCACTCAGTTTTTCACAGAGATGACACCAATGATGGATTCCTACACTCTATTCACAAAAATGCATTCACTTCTCCTAATTCTTCTCTCTAATGCTAATCAGCACTGTCTGTTGTTGAGTAGTAATAGAATTCTTGAATTCATGTGCAAATATATGAAGAAAATTCAGCTGGTAGAATCCCAGCTTTCTATGGGAAGCATTCCGGGTTTTCAAAAAGGAGCAGATGTTGCCTCGAGACTTTTTGTTTATGGAGTAATATCTGAGCATAGTTGTACAATTTGTCATTTAACTTCTCTGAAATACACTAATAATTCCTGTCACAGTTTAAAAAACAAATCTTTGAGGTGGTAGTTCACATCAACAATGAAGAGCAAAGATCAGTGTCCTCTGTTCCTCTCCAATAACCAGTACTCTCGTCCCATTCATAGCATCTAATTCACTGCCCTACTGAATGGGACAGAAATTAGGTATTTCACAACATAAGAAATGTGATGGCCATAACAGAGAAAACAAATTTGCTTATTTCAGTAAGTATTAGTGGATCTGCGTGAGAAGTGGGAAGAGAAAGAGGACCTTATGTGGCTTCTGGAGAACAACAGGAAGGCGCTTACTGAAGTACTGATCTTTCTTTGTTTCTTATTTTACATATAACAAGAAAGGTCCAGCTACACTGTTTGCATCATAAGCTGCTAGGGAAATTTAGAATAGTTCCATCTGTGACAGAGAATACTTGTCCAAATACATTTTTTTTAACTTTGTGGATTTGAACTTCCTTTCTTCAACGATGGTTTAGAAACACTCCATCACAAAACTTACCGGGAGCCTTTGATGTGCTTCTGAATGTATTCTGCGTGATAGCGTGGAACCAAAGGGTCTTTCTCACCATGAATTATAAATGTGGGGCATTTAATGAGAGGCAGCAACTCTTGGCAGATATTACCTAGGGAGAAAATAAATGAAGGTTACACTTCATGTTAAAATAGTGTGAAAGACTGAAACTGCTTCTGTAAAGGACTGTAAAAACTCAGATTCTAGCTGTTTGTTGCCTCGCCCTCTGGATAGCATGCAATTATTCCACAGAATCATATAAATAGGGCTATAACATTTCTTTCACTAAAGTACTATGCGAGTACTGAAATTTGCTTAATTAATGAATATTAACAGAAGTGGATAGAGCAAATGAATTTAATCGTCCCATGTCCCTAGGTGCTCTCTCTCTCTCTTTTTTTTTTTTTTTTTCTTTTTTATCTTAGCATCTTACTGCCTTCATGCTACATTTTCTTATGCTGGCTATCTGTTTCCAAGACTTGCTACTTTTATCAACAAGTTAACTTAGGTTGTACTTCTGCCTGTTCCACCCACTAAACCCCTCGCTGTCAGCAATAAATAACCATTTAATACAAATTATACTAAAACTATTCAAAGGTTACTCTTCCTGCCCACTCAATTTTACAGAACCTCAATAATAATTTTATACTTACTAGTCTTAAATCTCAGTAGAAGTAATTTTAATGCTTTTCATTAGAGACTTTTCTATTTTTCCCCTTTTCTTTTTTACCTCATCACATAGTGCCACAGTTTCCATACTCTTTGGCTAGCTTCCCACGCTCCTGCAAGGGAATCTATGCGCAAAGCATACTTGATGTGTTTTATGTTCCATTTATCCTTGAGATAGCTTTATGTCCCATTTGCAGTTTTCTCCTTGCAGTTACCAACAGCTGCACAGTTAATATTTGTGTGCACATGTCTTCCCTAGCTCTTAAGTCATTCACGGTTTCATAGAGTTTTTCCAATTGTTTGGTTATTTACCTTCTCTTAGTTTGCAGTTATAACCCTTAAATATTTTCATTTAGAACTTTGTACTCGTGGTTATCAAATACTTGCACAAATGTTGACTGTGTTTCAGAACAACTAACAAACAAATTTAAGTTATTTACCGAAGGCCACAGTTGGCAGTCAAGCTAGGAAATAAAACTGTTCCATTCTATAACCACTAGGTTATGTTTACTCTAATAACAAATAACAGCAAGAAGAACTTTGAATTTTGCAGCTTTATGAGCTTAGTCAGTATTGATAAATGTTGGTACCCTCTAAAAGTTCATTTCTTGTACAAGTTCATACTAGAAGCTGTTAGGGCAAATAATCTGTTCTTTAAAAGGAACTTGAGTTGTTGACGAACAAAAGTTTCGTTGTCCTTTTATCTCCGATTTGTTTTTCTCCTCTAATGGCTTTTACTAACCCCTTTGCTTGTATTCACCACAAATAGCCTTTTCTGCAGTGTTACTTAACTTTAATTCAAAGGTCTGCTTGTATTCTAAGTCACTGTTCCCAAGTTAATCATGGAAAAATTGCAGTCTGATGGTAGCTAATCATTTTCAGCAAATGTTAGTCTTCCCTCAAGATCTGACCCAGTTACAGCATCTGGATAATTCAGCTCCTTGTTACATGTCTCCGGGTGGCTTCCATTTCACAGTTGCTCCACCTCATAGAGTTTGAAGCGTGTGCAGACAGTAAGAGGATGCCACAGCCAGTGTTTCATTGGCTTGGGCTTTGGACTTAAGAATAAACAAGTTTTAGGGAGATACGTTCTAGAAAGGATAAAATGAAATGATAGCACAGTTCGTTACAACTCTCTACTGAGAGAAATTCTAGTACCATGTTGCTGATGCATGGGGAATCTTTATGAAAAAATGTGAAAAAATATTTTCCCCTTTAGTACCTGCTGTCTGTTAATGTATATCACCTCCTGTCTTTCATCATGAGAGCTGCAGAAAAATATATTTAAGAGAATTACAGACTTCTTGTTTTATATACTATGTATTTCAGCTTTGTCAAATTGAAGGGAATCTTCCCGTGAATTAAAACAGAACTGCCGGTTACTATTCATGGTACCCTTGGTTGCAAAGGCTATGTAGAGTAATTGGAGAAGTCTTCAGAGAAAAACATTCAATAGTGATTATACTGCTTGGTTTAACTATTTTTGGATTTGAAATGCCCAAGCTGTGACAATACTATTTTTTAAGTATTTTGTTGGTTCTGAGTTCTCAAAATCTGAACTTTTTTCTTTTTGTACTCATCATATGGTACTAGTTTGAAAAAGTGCTTCAGCTACTGCTCGCACAAACTCAGATGAACACACCTCGCTTCTGGGGTATCCTAATGTCACCAAGATGCAGTGCATAGATGCTCAGAAAGTAGAGGAGAAAAACAAAAGCAATAATTTAATCATGTAGTTTTGTGGTGGAGCAAGAGAAGGGACTCATCACCTAACTATTCCCATAAATGCTTTCTCCTCCTGTACCTTGCTGGTTCTGTGAACCATCTAAAAAGTAATTGCTTTATTCATAAGTGTGAGTCAGGCACAGCTTTTAAAGCCATATGCAGAGGCCTTCCTTTCCCGGCTGCCAGGAATACTGCTAGATTTTTATCCAGAACTGTCTGCTACTATAATTGCTTCAGATTAACACCGTAAATGCCTTACCATCTGATTTTTCAGCAAAGCTGGATATTCCATCCACCCAAGCCTCACAGGTTTTTGCAAAGTATTCATGTCCATACATTTCTTCCAGTGGTTTCTTAACCTTTTCACTCCATTTTGAAACATCTCGGATACCTATATAAAATAACATTGAAGTACGTTAGGACCTTTCCTGATAAAACCCAGCACTGTCAACATCCAATATGAGTAACTTTTCAAAGACGACTGCAGATATGAACTTAAAACCTGAAACTGCATTCAATGGTTTTAAATAATTCTTAGCACGGAAAGGGAGAAAAAGGAGTTGTTTTATTATCTCCGCTGCAATCTTTCTGAGTTACAAAAGACTATCTTATTATGTTCCCATGGGGGAAAATTATATATATGTAGAAGAACACAGTCCTACAATTCCTGTTTTTTCCTTTTTTTGAGGGCACTCAGAAGAAGAGCTCAAGGAGGTACCTTGTGTACCTTGTAGTAATCTTGTGTATGAAAAGGGGACTATTTTTGTAACACTGTGCCAGAGCTAGCAGTTCTTTTTTAAATCCTTTAGCCTTTTGCTTTGGTTTATGGATGGAAGTTCTTCCATGGCTCTTACCAGTATTCAGAGGAAGGAAGCTCTTACTAAGGCATTCCAGCAGGCTGACATCATGGTACATTTGCCATAGTCTTAGAAAAAAACAAGCAGCTCTACTTAGTAGAGCCCCATGACTCATGGCATACTGGCTACAGTTGTACAAATAATCTGACATTCTAGTTATTTGCCAGGTTTACCTATTTTTCCCCTAAAATTTTATATATAGCTCACAAACTAGATATCCACAAAGGTGACTTTCACTAAACTGTGTTTCAGAAGTGCAGCTTTTCATCAAGAAAGTTCAAAACAACATTGACAAACCAGAGAATGGAAAATAGACCTAAAAAGTACTGAATCATCCAACAGTAATATATGCCAGTAGCAAAGCTTTTAATTGGTTTCAGATGGGAAATAAGGAAAGAAAGGACTTTGCAGTTAATTAACAAGCAGAACCTGTCCAGCCAAATGAGCGAGGTAGTACTGATTGAAAGTGTTGTTTTGAAACAACATCTGATTGGTAACCACCAGGAAATGAGTGTGATCATCCTGGGCTAGCTGTCACTGAACAGCTGTTTCCCTTACAGAATTTACTGTTTTTATCCATGCAGCCATCATTACTTTAAAAAGATGGGAAGAAGAAAGCCAAACCTTAAAAGGACATAGATACCAAAAGAACACCTTTCTCTCTTACCAAACCCTGTGTTGTAGGTGAGGTGCACTGACGGGCTTTGTGGAAGGCTGGCAATGCTACTTCAGGAGCTCTGTCACCCAGAGAGAGATGTTGAAAGCACCAGTCCACAAAAAGGCCAAAAGTCAGCACAGTTGCAGGCACTAACTGCAGTCCTTCTAAAGTAAGACTTATTTTTTCTATCGGCTCATTCTGACTGATGCGTATTTTGTAATTAGTATGTAATAAAACCTCTGTACATATAAAAGCCTGTAAAGAACTGAAGTAGCACTTTTACAGAGCTTAAAAAAAAAAAAAAAAAAAAAAAAAAAAAAGCAAACAAACAAACAAAAAAACAAACTACTGCTACCACCAATGATAATGAAAATGCTTTAATACAGGTGATGTAAGTACACATGTACAATACATACATGAGTAATTTAGCTGAAGCCAAACAGATTCCACAGCTGGTATAAATCAAACGCCAATCACTTCAATTAAATGACAGTCAGTTACATTTGTTGAGAGGCTGTGTGGTTAACTCTTTATTTTTAATTTCAGAAGTAAATAAGGTTGATTTCTGAGTTTGCTAGCACTGTTTGCTGTTTTGTTTTAGAGTAGCAAATGGTCAGATTTTATTTTACTTGAGTGTAATAATGATCAGAAATATGGAGTTTGTTTATTTTGGAAAGGTTTTGTAACCACAGTAATTAACTTGAAAGGAATGCAAATTAGAAAGGCATCTTGGGATGTTTACTTGAATGATTCATTTGCTTCCTTTGCTCAAATGGTAAGTTATGAGGTTGTTTTCTTACTGACCACGTACTATATAGACGCTAGAGGCAAAAGCCGTTACATGCTAGTCTAATGATTTTCTGTGGAATTTGTCTAAGTGTTGTGCAAGATGTCAGAAAGTAAATCAAATGTGGGGTCAGTAGGATTATTTTTAGTTTATTTTTAGGAATTTGTTAAAGCAACAAAATTCTTACCTTCTGAAATCTACTGGCAAGCTGTTATAACTTATGCTTTTTAGCAGCTGTTGATGAGGGCTTCTTAATTCCACTATATTACCCTCAGAGTAATGGCTGGGCAATTTCTTCCTATGATTTTAATCTATCCCTATAGTTAGCAACTTGGTAAATTTTGTGTCTTGTTTTTTTTATGTCTTCAATTGCATCTCTGCTTAGCTGTAGCGTAACTGAAATCCTCAAATCAAGATGAAATGAGAATAATTCATTTAGGATATGATATTCCCCTACCCACTCCATTTATACATACCATTATAAATTCTCACGTCCTCTTGAGTAACGCTAGCATTTGCTCCCCAGACAACCAACTTGTGGATAAGAGCTGGATACTTTGCGGCTGCGATGAGTGCTGTAATACCACCGTCACTCCATCCCAGCAAAGAGAACTTCTTGAATTTCAGTGCCTTGATTTGTACAAGAAAGTTATATGAAAAATATCAGTTGGCTTTACTGGTAAATATCAAGTATTTTTTGAAAACTGTCTGTATGGATCTAGACACAACACTGCATAGTTGAGCTATCATTAGCTTATAGCTAGCTAGAAAATATAGATTTTCCTTCTATACAAAAATAATAAAAAAAAAAAACCAACATGGAAAGGTCAAATATTTGGAAAATAAGAAGTTTTACCTACTCTTCCTTATTTCCATGGCTGTTTAAGGCAACAAACGTTAGACATATTAGATTTCTGCCACATTTAAGAAGCCCTCTTGAAATTAAGAAATGTTTATTTAGAATGGATAATAAAGACCTTTTCAGTAAGCCTGACAATATCAAGAATGTGTGGATTCTCTTTGTATAAAGTTGGCAAAGACTCTCACAGTGTGGGATGGTATGTAATCCAAGACCCAGATGAATTTAAGAAGTTTAAGATTTAAAAAAATGGAATCCAGTGATCTAATTTACTGATGCTAGCTGTTTGCTTTTTTCTTTATTAAAGTAAAAGAAAAAAGGGAAACAATCCGCTGAGTAATGACCAAAATATGCTTAATGTGTTTGCTACAGGATTGTATTAAAGTTAGGTGCCCCGTCCACATTTTCTGAATCATACAACTGAAGAACTCATGAATTCATGATGAACTAATTTTAAGTTCTAGTTCATCATGAATTCCAGTTCAGAGCACTGTTGTTGCAACACCTTCTTCTCATAAAGGAAGGCTCAAAGCAAAAAAAAAAAAAAAAAGTCAACCAAAACCTTAACTCATTCTGACTTGTACACCGCTTTTCACTTCGAATTCAAAATTCTCGTTTGCTCACATATCCAAGATCTGTGGTAGAGGGCAACAGCAGTAACAGGAGGGAGGATTTTGTGTATATGATGTTCGGTGGGCAAAAGGTGAAGAAGATAAAGGCATTAAGGAACACATTCACCATTTTTACCAGAATGATATTTATTGGTTAAGAAGTATTTGATATTTTGCATGTAGGAGTCTGAGTTTGTGAACTCCTTAGCAAACAAGCATAATCAAGGGTTTCAAAGTTGTTTTATTATGTTTTCTTATTTTTTTTTCCAAAATCACATCTCTTAAGTGACATCAATGAAGATACTGTAGTTGTGAAGGAAAAAGAGCAAGTTAGTTGAACAAGGTGTTTTGGTGCTCAGTGTTTTGCTGTTGGAAGTCCAGTCCTGCTTTCTTTGGACAGAAGAGAGCAAAAATACTGGAAATCAGAGAAACAAAAGAACTACACAGAGAGGAAAAAGTAGTTCATAATCTGGAAGCTTACTCTTGCTTGTAAACTTGAAGCTCAAGTGAGGCACAGCCTTATCAGTTGAGCTGACACTTGGCAAACTTCTATTGCTCTCAGGCTTTTCTGGTTTTGGCCCCTTCCTTGCTACTACATGTAGGTTTACTGTAGTGTTGGTCAATACTCAATTTCACCCAACTAAGCCATAATTAGCAAACAGAAAAGAAATAAGGTAGGGTAAAGAAAAGAACACGTTAGGTACGATCTGACAGGAAGAAAAGGGAGCCTGGAATTTTAGTAGCCAATCACAAGTTGACCTTGGCCTGCTCAAAAATTAGTTATCTGTGATCAACTTTAAGTATTGTTCTGCTGAAGTGTTACTGGTGTCTTGGCAAGTTTCAGGAGTTGGCAGCAGTGCTTATAAAGCTAATGTTTTTTTGTTGCTGCTGTTCTCCTAGCACCAACAGCAAATCATGAATCTCAGAGTTGGCTGATGGGTGGAATAGATTTTTTTTTTTTCTCTGTCTTAAGTTATTTGCCAGTGCTTCAGCTGAGATACAGAAGCTGAAATAGAGAAGCTCCAGTTCTGTATTTCTCTCATTAACTAGCCATTATCTCGATGAGTTCTTTGGGTTGTCTCAGGATTCCTTCCAGCATGAGGAATTTAACTTATCCTTTGTGCCTTTCAAAAAAAACCCCAACAATATGATGTAACAGATATTTTGGATATGGCGTGCATGTTTGTTTGCTTTAATCTTGAACTACTTACAGCACAGGCTTCTACTTAATATTGGCAGTAACCTGAGAGCTGGTTTCAGCTCCTTGATTCCATGGGTGATTTTGTGCTCTCTTTACCCAATAGGGGAATAATATCTCCTTTGAAATCACCTCCTCCATCAAGGTCTGTGTGAAATGCAATTGAGAGATCATGTGTGCTGTGACAAAAATAATTTGTAACAGTGCCATGTAATATCACTCTGTACCATATACTTTCATTGGATCACTGGAAGTATTCCATAAGTAAGGGCTGCAGTTGATTTACCAGAACTGGGAGAAGCTCAAACCCATACTTTCATTTGGACAGTAGATCTTCAGAATAAGTACCTCTTAAATATCAATAGCATTTCCGTAATGATAATTTTTAATGCTATGGGCCTTTGCTAGGCTTTTCTTACAGACTGGGATGGAGCACAGCAAAGTAGGCTTATTGTGTTATACTCTCATTTCACACAAATTCCTTGACAGAACCCACACAGTGATATACAGCTCTGTCATCTGCATCAAGGTGCAAAATACTCTTCAGAATTTCAGCTTTTGTTATTTTGTCAAAACCTTGCAGCAGCCACAGCTCCAGCAGAGGCACCAGAATCTGGAAGAGCCTAGAATCAAGGTTCTGAAGGCCCACCTATACAGATGGATTTTCTGTCTGTGTCCATGCAAAGCATATACCATCATAAAGCCCTCTGCAGGAGTTATGACTTTTTTTTTCTTTTTTTTTTTCTTTTTTCTGGAAATCCTAGCTGGGATGATTTCTTCAGATTTGTGCTATCCTTTATATGCTAGGCTAAAATAGAATCAAGTTACCCATGCTTGGGAAGACTTTAATCATTTGTTGTTACATGCTCACATCAACGAACAGCTTCAAAAATAACAGGATGCCACATCTCATCTGCTTTGGCAGCTTTAAAGATTGGTAGGCTGCTGTCCTGTTTGCACACCGCATGGTTACATGCTTTCTGAGGACAGCTTTGTTTTTTGTTTGGCATCTGTTGGTATTTAAACAGAGGCAGGAACGGGGGTTACAACCATTTAAACAAAAACTTTGTCACCTATCCATGGGAGCAGCTTTATTTTCTTTGTTAGTGTAGCAGAAGAAATTGGTGACTTACTGTGCAGAGAGAGTGCTTCCATGGTTAGAGGGCACAATTGTATCTTAATCCCGATTCTGCTGTCAGACTGATTTTGTTTCACCATGCAGACTACGGCTGCATTTCCAGTTTCATATGGTTCTGAAAGGTTACTGTTCATTACAGAAATACATTTGGATTCACTGTCTGAATCTTGTCTCATATTTTTGGAATTTTAATGTTCTGCCAACTTTCTTAACATGGCCAAAGAAACTGTATAGCTTAACGTAACAAAGCCCAAATATTAGGTAAAACTAAACCGGAGAATAGTATTAGCACTTAGAAGATGGAATAAAAGCAGAATTTAGGAATAAATATTTCTCCATCCCATAGGATTTTTTATTTCAGCTTTAGGTCATATTCTTCATAATAACAATAGCTCTGTTATTAAGAGCTGTTACGATCACAGGAACCCTCCAATTTCCCACAAAATTTATTTCAGTAATAGGCTGGAAAATGCAAAGTGTCAGCTTAGTTTTCAGAATCAGATGTTTCTTGCGATGGATTGCTCAAGGCAAAATGCCAAGATTCTATTAGCTAGAAATATTTCTAAGAACCTTTCACTACTGTAATCCCTTCCAGTCAAATCACTTGGCATAGGCTTTGTTTTTATATATATAGTTCACCTAAATTTACATGGTTCTTGGCTGTAAACCTCTAAGGGCAGGGTTCTGGAATAAAAATGTATTGCTTTATAATTAATCCCCACTGCTGAACCTCTGTGTATAATGCAGAAGAAATGGAAGAAGAAAATATTTTCCAGAACAGTGTGTGTTTGCCCAGTTTTAAGCCTTTGTTTGTGCGTTCTTTTGCATAACTTGCTATCTGCTGGAAACAACACATAACAGTAGGAAAACAGATTTTAAATATATATGGAGAAATAATAAAATCTGAGAAGAGATTTACCTGCATAAGATCTACAGCATCTTTTGCATCCCTCTCAAAGAAATCTGGAGGAAAGTCTCGGGATGGAGGGATGGACTGGCCATATCCCCGAGGATCCCAAGCAACGATTGTGAAAAGTTGCTTATTCATAGACTTAAGCTGTGGTCCAAAATCTGTTTGACCACTCCCTGGAAAACCATAATTTTTCAATTAAAGTAACCACCATAATACTTCTATAGCATGCATGTATTGTATCTTAATTCTAAAAAAGAGGCTATCCATCAACTGAAGTGCACTTAATTTGTAACAACATTTGTAACTAATATTTGTATATTGTAACTAAGCATTGCAACTCTCAGAAAGTACCATAATAAAAATATTTTAAAAGTATCTGTGGTGCACTGAGAGCAAACTATTTCTAGTAGGTATGTAAGCTTACCAAAACTGTGCTCTGCCTGGATGCTCTGAAAGAGTACCTTAAACTGATTTACCTGGAATTAATGGGGGTAAGGGCATATTTTTAACAGATTTAAAGCAGTAGCATGATCACTGCTGTTCATCTGGCCAGCACAGAGGAAACTGTGGACAGGGAGGAATATACTGACTATATCTCCTAAATTGTGATCTAGGTAAAAAGCATTGTGAGAGACAGTTCTCATTTGATGAAACACTTCAATAAAACTATACAACCATGGGTGCTTGAAGCTGAGCTTTAAATACTTGTCCTGAGGTGAGAACAGGGACACAGAAACCAGAGAATTCTAACTTCTGATTTTTCTAAGATGTTTGTTGCCAAAAAAAAGTCAAATAGATTTTTTTTTTCTGATGCAGAACTGTTTCTTTTATTGATTTTTTTTGGTCTGACTTTCAAAAGATTTTTTTTTTAAATGAAGTACTCCAGTCTAAAAAATGCTACAGCACTAAGCTATCTATGAATGCTAGGAGGAAGGTAAGAAGACTGCAATTTTTTTTTTTTTTTTTTTTCATTTGGATTATGGTCATGTGGTAACAGTATCGCACTACTTGATTAAAATCTGTTCAGCTCTAATATAAAATATTCAAAGGATGAAAACTGAATATCAAGTTGGTTATTTATCATTATATTAAAATCGTTGTACAAGGGCTAAATGCACTGCAAAAATCCAGGGGGAAGAAAAGCTTGTGTTAATTTCAAAGTATTGTTATCAAAAGCATTGATCTCAATGGACAGATATCGTGTAGCTAGCAGAACCTGCTGTCCGACTCTAAATGTCATGGAGAGTTTTAAAGATGTTGCCCTCAATAACCAAAACATGAAAACGCATTTTTAAGCAAAAAGTAAGTATCAACCAGGCCTTTTTCACTATGATAATAAACTGAAGTGCTGTATTATGTCTATTAATTCAATTGGAATACACCTAATTTCTAAAAACCAAATGCATCCATCAGTTGTGTAACAAATACAGCTGACCCGATTCTTCCCTCTCTCCCCTCCCACCCCCATTACCTTGCACCTTCTGTAGCTATTTGCCACTTGTACTGGACGCTCACTTTGCACAGTCAAATCCAGAAGATGTGAATGACTATGAAATAAATTCAGAACCAATACCTCTTTGTTTTTATAAAAGGTGCCTGGTGAGATAAATAGTCTTTAAAAACAGTTAACTGGTTGCAGTAACTCTACATTTCCCTATCTTTTGTATGTGTGGCAATTTTATCTTTCAACAGCAATGCTCCATAATCAGGTGCTGAAAACAGTACAAAATAGTTGTGTATGTTCTAGCCTGAATGGTAAATGAGGTGGTTGCTCTACAAAGATAAGACAGTCTCCAGACCTAGCATTCCGGGAAGCAGGAGAACTGCATGGCTTCCTTCTCCCGTCTGCTGATAATGCAAGTTGACTCCATTCACTTGGATTTTGGCAGATGTTATGGAAGTACTAGGGAAGGGAAGAGAAAAAGGAGAACATTCAGACAGCTAATTCTCATTACTATGTGGACATTAAAGGAATATAGAATACTTACTTTTTTTAGACACAAAAGACAATACAATAAAATTTAAATAGGTCACTAGCCCTTTCACAGTTGCACAGAAGACTAAATACAAAACTTGACAGGAGCACAGATGTATTCAGTATGTGATCACTGTATAACGTTTGCACTTATATTTCACAAATACAGTTAAATGAATTAAAATAAAGGAAAGGAAAAAAACAACCGTGCAGCAAGGGGAATACACATGCATCTTCACTTGGCTACTGAAACGTGGTGAAAGAGATATATTACAGGGGAGAAACCTCCTGCTGCTACAGAGTAACTTTTGAAATGGCTGGTGTTCACTTTATTACTACTGAACTGTACTTCTCTATCTGCCAAAGAAACCACAAATTATTGTTACAGTTCCTGATGTAGGAGGCCTACATGAGAAACACCTTGCAGGGAGATGAGGGTGATATTTCTGCCACCGTAATGCTTAACTGGAAAATACTGCATGACCAAACATCCCTACCCACTGAAGAAGTATTCTAAACGGAAAAATGTGAACTGGCAAGATTACAGGGACTGACCACACAGGACATCACCCTAAAATGCTTGCATTAACCTTTTACTGCAAAGCAAGATGTGCAAATGCAGTTAACCTGAGATACCGCTTCTAGATACAAATACTCAGTGAGAATGCTAGAAGTAGCATATATTGGAGGTATTGTCTGAACAGTATAAATGACTGCATCTGGTCTCCCAAGCAAGTTTGTTCTCAAATGGTTGTGAGATGTCTTTTCACCAACATAACTCATTTTAATTAGAGGTAGTAATGTATGAATTTTGCCATTTGGTTGCCTAATGCTTAACCTAAATTCCCTGCACTTCTCAGTCTATGTAGATTAGTCTTCCCCCATGAATTCAATCAATATGAACTTCACATGCCTACTTACAGAAATGCTGCTTCCCACTGTTACATGTAACGATTTAAGTCCACATACCACACCTGATACAGCTATATACTTCACAATGTATACTCTGAACATAGCATTCAGATATACCTTCTCCCCTTTGAATATGAGTTTTGCCTTTTTCTAAAAGAGGATGTTTTGTTATCTTTTCCTTAATATACCATCTTATAATTTGTGATTCAACTGGTTATTTTATCACAGTTCTCACCATAAAAAGTGAATACCTTGCTCTTAATGATTGTTATAGAAATCTGATTTATTTTTTTGCTTCTGATTATTAATTGCCAAAAGCAGGTCCAGATCCAGACAAAGCAGAAATATTCATTGCTCTATTACCATTTTTTAAAAAAGTAACCAATATGTGGTCTTCATAGCCAAGGGGTATATATTCTAATTTCATGATTCAAATAGTGGTAGATTTTTTTCCCCAGCTCTACCCTTTTACCTTTTTCAGGATTAATTATTAACATTGGGAGCTCAGGAATTTTGCTGAGCTTGTGAGGCACAGTTCTTGGATCTCGCTTCAGTCCAATGAAATTTGGCAGTTTCACATACAGTGTACTTTCAATACTTTATATACATATTTGTATGAGAAACTGTCCTGGAAGAGGCTATTCCTGAAAGACTTGGTCTTCCCCACAGTAAGCTCCTGTGAGTCTGAAATCACATCAGTATGGTTGTCACCGTGATGACCTCACTTCTGCAATTTTTTTAGTAAAGAGTGCATTGTTGGGCATCATCATGTTTGTGGAAGCAATGGTGAAAAACGAAAGCAAACAGAGAAGAAAACCAAACCACGCTGTAACTGAATGAGCGGTGTCAGAGCCTGTAGCCCTGCGTTCAGCAATGCAGGAGGGCTGCAGAGCCTGCAGGTTTTGCAAGGTGCACCACGCTGCACCTCATGCTCTGTAGGAACACACCTGGGTCTGGATGCCATCTTTCTGTTGCAGCTGGGCTGGAATGCAACTCGGTCTTTATTTGTGTGTAGGGGAAAAAATGGTGTCATGTCTCTTCTCCTTAACAGGCTTTGCAGAGTAAGCAGCATTACTTGGCTGTTAATCCTTCTCCTCGCCCTTCTTTCGTGCTACCTGCAGGACAGCCGGTGCCCGCAGGTGCTAGGGGCGCGTTTTGCATTGCATCCTGCGCTGCCATGCAGGGGGAAAGCGGATCGCAGAGGGGAGGCGAGGCTGCTGAGAAGGGGCTGCGGTGCAGAGAAAGCAGCTAAGGGCTCTTCCCAGCCGAACAAGCCCCCCCAGCGACCTGCAGCAGCCCTTTCCTTAGAGTGACACCAGCGTCCCTATTGTCACCCCCCCGCTTTGCTAAACCACCTCTCCCACCGCCACCAGGACTGCCACCCACCCCTGCCTGTCAAATATCACCTTTCCCAAACCCTTCTGCTCTCGGCCACCGAGCCGTGGGGCAGGAGGCGGCTGTGTTTTATTTATTTTTTTACCCGTAGGAGGCGGCCGGTCCCCGGGGCGTGAGCGGCACGGAGCGGGGGGACAGCGGCAGCAGCAGCGCCCGCAGCGCCCTGGCGGCGCCCGACACCGCCATTTTGGGTCCCCGCTCCGCCTCCCTCCCTCCCTTCCCCTTGGCCGCAATGGCGGCGGCGCCTGCTGGCTGTGGGGGGGAATGGCGGCGGGGGCTGTGAGGAGCTGAGGCAGGCTTGGGGCAGAGCCACGACCTCCTGGTTTCCTCAAGGCAGCTCCAGCTCGCTGGGAGCTCAGTGGCTGCCCCCAGAGTGGGTGATAATGTCAGCCTGCTCGCCCCCTCTGCTTGGGTTGGGGCAACACATCTCTCAGGTGAACGGCAGCCATAGCAAAGGCGGGTGCATAAAGGGATTAACTCGACTCTCTGAGCATACTGGTTCGGTTTATCCCCTGAGCAGATCAAACCATTTAAGATTAAGGTCTTTAGGATGGCTAATTACGAGCAATCCATCATCGGGACAAGCTGCCTTCACTCTTGCCCAGTGACACGTACGAGCCCCTGCAGTTTCCTTCCATGTTCAGAGCCTCATTTTTGCTCTGTGAGTATCAGTATCCACCCTTCTGGTGGAAAATGACTGGAGGTAACAGCTGATTATTTTGAGTTGAGGAAAAATAGGTATCTTGGTCTTTTGCTACACTATTTTTTTTTCTGAATTTTGCAGCTCCCTCACATCAAAAGGTGTTCCTCTTCATGGAGCTTCAAAGGGAAAGGTCTCAAAGGTTTTTTTTTTGTTTGTTTGTTTTTTTTTTTTAATTTTTTTTATTTTTTTTATTTTTTATCCAACTTCACCCCTATTGAAATACCTTTCAATCTCTAATCTTACATATCCTCCACCTGCTGCCGCTTAAGGAGATACAACAGCCTCTTAGAGCCTGTGGTGAAGAAATGAGGGATAAGGTAGAAAGAATTCATCATATGATGTAGGGGGAGAAAAGAGGTAATTGGAAAGGTAAATCCAGGACCCCTCAACAGATGAGAAAGAAGGAAGTTGAGGTTTGTGTACCACTTAGGAAAAGGATTGGGAATGGCCTCAAGTTGTACCTGGGAAAGTTTAGGTTGGAAATTAGGAGACATTTCTTCTCAGAAAGAGTGGTCAGGCATTGGGACGGGTTGCCTAGGGAGGTGGTGGAGTCACCATCCCTGGGGGTGTTCAAGGAAAGGTTGGACCTGGTGCTTGGGGACATGGTTTAGTGGGTGACTTTGGTAGTAGGGTGATGGTTGGACGAGATGATCTTGGTGTCTTTTCCAACCTTTAGGATTCTATGTGTTAACCCCATTGTCAGTGTGATGAAAGCTGAGTAGCCCTTTGCAATCGGGCTGTGCTGATAGTGCTGCATGGATTTGTTCCTTATGAAAATGAACAGCATTGACAAGGGTCGCATGAATCAAATGCCTTTTCCCCACCTGCAGGAATTTTCACAAACTTCTTGTGAGGGACAGAAGTGCAGGACAGCGAGCTTTTTCAATATCCCTATTAAATTGCAAGGACAGAGTATCCTTCTGGCTCTTGGTTGGATAGACAATATATATGTACAATTCCTGTACTTCCTTGGGAAGCCCTCATGGCTGCTCCACAGCCATGTTTATGACCATGTCTATTGTGTTTCTGGCTTGACCCTGTTGCTTCCACATTGTTAGGGACTCGCAGCTGCCATCCATCACCTCGTTTTGGGGGGTGGTTGTAGGATGGGGCCCCGGCTAGTGAGGCCCCTGCCCTGAAAGCTGTGTTACTGTGCTGAGTTCCTGGCTCCCAGCCATTCAGGGAGCACCTGGCCCTTGTTGTGCACTGATGTATTTAATCTGGAAATAAGGTGTTTTTCACCCTTTCTCCCCCATGTCTGCTAAGCAGCTGCTGCAGACATGCTCCTTGTTGCAGACTGGGTTCTTGTGTCTGTGTACACATAGATTGATTGTTGCTTCTTTCATTTTAGCTACTTTTTTATTTTTTAATTTTTAGCTACTTATTTAGTCAAATATCCTGCTGTTTTCATTCTTGGTCTGGCACTCAGCTACCTGTGCTTCTCAGACAACGTTTTTGCCTTAGGACAAAACCTTGCTGCTCCAGCTCCCCGAAGAGGTAAGACTTGGATGGTGAATTTCCAAATTCAGAGCAAAGATGTGAAAATGCTGTTGTTTCTATCATTCTGTGTTGAGCTTTCAAACAAGGAAGACTGTGTGGATGTGGAAACACTTTTAAAGCTATGTAGGGGTGGAGCGTGCGGAGAAGCAACGTGTTTTTAGTAGCAGAAGGCCTTGTTAGTTAGAGTACTAGCCAAGTTCAAAATAATTTGATGTATGTTGTAAAGAAAGCAGTGCTTTTTGATTAGCAGAACAACTAGTAGAAAAAGATCCTGGATACCTTGGCCTTAAATGGAGAAACTAAGACAGATGTGCATTTAAAAATTGGTGTTTTGCTTATGTTTGCCTGCATCTTTGTTGTGCTAGTAAGGGATAGTCGTCCGTCAGCTTAAGCAGCATCTGCATGCCTTTTATTTGTTTGTGAAGAACTGCGTTAGAAATATAAAGTGCCCAAATGCTTCAACTGTGAGGAGGTCTCATAATTTCTGAGTTGAATATGATCTACATCCTATAAATCTATGCAAAGTCTCGGTATGATTTTTATTCAGATCCAGGGTATTTTAATTGCACAGATCTGAGATGGCTCCTGATATTATAGTACAAAAGCAGCAACAGCTTCCTCCTTGCAGGGGATGAAGGTAATGTTTAGAAGATCATTCTTGTTACGTTTGTGGAAGAGATATGAATCTCTTTGTATTAATAACTCGTGAACTCAGTGACCCAGATATCCCTTCTCATGCTGCGTTTAGCTCTCTCAACTTGAGGTATGTGTGCGATGCACAGGAATTGCAATCCGTGGTTCAAAACCTAAGCAGTATTACTTACTGGCTTGCTAAGGTGATTACTGTGGATTTTTGTCTCAAACAACTCTCATCAAGAATCTCTGAGCTCTGTAAGCTTTAATGCTTATTATCCGATCGCATCTAAGTTCTGGCATAAGTTAGTGTCAGTACCACAGAGATGAGGAAACTGCTAAAGAGATAAAAGGCAATAACCTACATATCGTAGCAAATGAGTGGGAGAGGGGAGGGAAACCCAGCATAAAGTCATTTCACTTGTAGGCAATTCTTCCTCCAGCAGAAAGGCAGCCTCTAGACCCTGTTTAGGTCATAACTTACCACTTCCCTGCTTCCCAGGGGCTGTTTTAAGGATGGACCGTGAGAGCTGCACTTTCCCTCGATGCCATTTTGCAGTGAGGAACAGATAAGTTGCCAGTCAGCTGACTGCTGGTATGCTGGGAGGGAAACCTGACATGTTGCAAGGAGCACTCTGTAGAGATTAGGATGGGGAAGGGACAGAGGGGGGAAAAATGCCTAGAGCGTATTAGGATCCAGGGAATAAAGCACTCCACTGTGCCAGTGAGCTCATATGTGGCCCTGCTTGCAATGCATGATCTTTTCTGCTTTGTTTCTCTGTAGTTCCCTCTGACCATGTGCATGTTTCAGAGTCTCAGGGATTCTTCATTTTTCACGAGCCTCCAAGGCCAAATTACTTTGAATTTGTAAGGTCTTCATTTGTTGGAGTATAATGCAGAGAAAAGTAGAGTAGTTTCTTTAAAGCCACTTGATCAGTCAGAGGCCAAGTGCTCAAGTATTGCCTCTCCTCGGGGAACTGGCACACTGAGGAACTCTTCTCTGAGTTTGCCATCCCATACTATTCCTTGGTGGTGTTCAGCAGCTCTTTTGGAAGCGATGAAAGTTCTGGAGAGTTCTTAGCTGCTCTTTTCTTCCCAGGGAGCTGCATTTTCTTCTGTCATTGAGTTCTGTAAGCAGTGTACTGGAAGGCTTCCTCTGGCTCTCGCTTTTGTGGTTCTGTGGTGCTGTCCACAGTGTGACCTGAACTCCGAGCACTAGTGCTGTTACTTCAGAACATGAGGTCCAGGCGTGCTTTCATTAATAAAGAGAAAATGAAGTACTCAGCCTATGCCTATTAAATGCTCACCATTCATTCTGTGTACCCAATAAGACAAGGATCTCCTAAGGAACAAATAAAATATTGCATAAATAAAGACTATATGGGTATGTGAGACTTCGAGAAGCAAATGGTGGGTAGGGAATGGATGTAGCAATGAAGCAAAACCAACGTTACAAGCACAAACGAGCTCTTAAGATCTGGTCTGCAATTTGTTTCGTGGAGTAATATGGTAGCTGCTGGTTGTTATTCTCTGAACTGATGACAGAAGGAGACGTAGGGGTTTTAGCATGCACTGACAACAAATATGTAAACTCTTCAGTATCTGGGCGGATGACAGTCTGTGTACTCATTTCTTCTGAAGTTTCCACTTCAGTGGCCACTTCCACTGTGGCCTGTGCTTAGTAGTCCTAAAGCTGACAAATAAGTTGGCTCTTGCTGTGATTCCAGTTTAATTTTGCTTCTACTAAAATGGTGGCTGCTGTATCCTGTGCTTTGATTAGACTGTTAGCTTCCTGACGTCAGCCAGAAGCTAATGAACCCTTCCTGCTTTTGGAAGTGTTCACAGCAAGAAGGCCTGGTCCAAAAAATCTGCATGGAGATGTTTGTAGGCTTGGTGGAAATAAGGGGTATCATCCTTCCGTGTACCTGAGGTGTGGGAGACAGAGGGATTTGGCCAACCTCTTTTCAGTGGTTTGTGGGGACAGGACAAGGGGCAGTGGCCACAAAATGGATCACAGGAAGTTCCGCACCAACATGTGAAAGAACTTGTTCATGGTGAGGGTGACGGAGCACTGGAACAGGCTGCCCAGGGAGGTTGTGGAGTCTCCTTCTCTGGAGATATTCAAGGCCCATCTGGACACCTACCTGGGCAGCCTGCTGTAGGGAACCTGCTTTGGCAGGGGGGTTGGACCCAATGATCTCTTGAGATCCCTTCCAACTCCTTCAATTCTGTGATTCATAGAAAGAGTTTGGCATAGTTATCCTTACTGCATAAAGGCTTACAGCTCAGTAATTCTTCTTTCACAGATCTTGCACACTGAGGTTGTGTCAGTACTAGTAATTTAAGAGTGATGAGGAACATTCCCAGGCACTGGGGCACCATCACCTGCACTACAGAGCTCTTCCAGGGCTCCCCAACACAGCTTCAGCACTGTGAAATAACCCTTGCTTAAATGAGCCCTGAGCATGCCATGGTATTTTGGGTATTAAATGAGTTTGAATCCTGGCAGCAAGCTACTCTTTGCCAGTTAACCTCAGCACCCAGGAACGTTCCCAAATCTCTCACATGTCCCAAGCTTTTATTTTGGATTGCACAATGATTTAATTTCTTTTTCCACCATTTCATAAAGCAGACCAGAGACTAATCTTGTAAAATTTTCTCTACCAAGCAATGTAAAATCAAGTGCAATATTAATCCTTTAAAGGAGAATATTTTATTAATTACACACTTTTTTTCAACCAAAAGTCATTTTTTTGCTTTTATTCACACTACTGTTCAGCATAGTTCTAGACATATACATTTAATGAACATTATTAAAAGACTTTAAAATAAAGACTTAAAAGACTTTAAAATAATAACACATTTGCTTAGAGCAATTAGAAGTAGTAGGCCTGTTGAAGTTTTTTAAGATTTAAAAATTCTAAGAGTTGATTTTGCTTTCTGTCCAAGTCTTTCAAAAAGTGAGTCTGTCTTCCACATTCATAACTGATGCATAAGCTTTGCTGAAATAATGCATGCTCTTCAGAACGGAACAAAGGTACCATCGTGTTTCAACTTTCGACTAGGAATTTTGTATAATGCATTTTCCTTGGATTGGTATTACTGTTTATTTTGAACTGGCATGATTATTTGTTTCAAAATTCCATTTCCATGAAGGAAAATTTTATCACTGGCAAGACCTAATTATCTTGACAGCAACTTTGTGAGTTACAGGAGGTATTCGCTGAAAACTGCTTGGCAGAAAAGTCTGTTCCAAAAGGAAAAGTCTGTGCAAAAAGCTTCCAAATCTGTTTGGAGCTATTTCTTATTGTAAAGTCTTCAGGAAAAAATAGCCTCACTTTTTCCCCTGGTTCTCAGTCAACTTATTCCTCGTTCATTTGCATCAACCTAGTAAGGAGATCCAGTCTTTGGCAGCCGAAGAGGGCTTTGGCAAGCTTTCCCACTGTAGCACCTTTGGAGCCTTCCCTCATGCCCCACTTAAGCAGCATTTGGTAAACTTTTTCCTTCAGTCCATCTCGTTCGTAGTCGTGATCGATTTCATCGATCTCGGGATCGGAGAAGCCCAGTTTACGAGCACAGTGCTTCCACTGTCTGGCCAACTTTTCTCTCACCAGGTTCAGATGGTTGTCGGTCAGGACAGTGTTGTTGTCTGAAGGAGGGAAAAAAAAAAAAAGGCATGAATATATTTTCTACTCCCCTCGCCATCTCAACTGCCCTTCCCAACTTATTTGTAGCATCCGCATCACGCCACTGGCATCTGGCGTGTCATGAAACTACAGGACACAGGAGGTAGGTGGTATTGCAGAACAGTACTGCCACAAGCCTTTACTTGCTTTATACCCTCCAAAGTACTGTGCTGATGTAGTTTCAACACAGTAGAGGATCTAGACGGTTATTTTTTCAAGCTGCAGAGGGAGAAAGTTGTACTGCTTTCATCGCTTCCAAAACGAATGATTCAGAGATAACTACGAGGGGATAATCAACCGAGATGTTTCTCTTACCAAATATACCCTGTGATTCATAGTAACTGTAAGATGCTTCTGTAGTAACAGGAGAGGTGCTGATGTGTTGGTTCTGCTCTTCAATCTTCATGTGATTGTAGGACCCGATCTGGATTCCGGAGCTGTTAGTTATGCTGTATTTGATTGAATCTTCTGCGTGAGAGAAGTTAAAACAATTTTGTAAACAACTGCATATGGTTCAAAAGGTCAGGAAGTAACACGAAGGGTGAGGAGGAAGGTTCTGCTGCTCAGGGAAATGATTAAATGTTTTGCTGTACTTAACATGGAAATGGCTACTTACTGGAAACTGTGAGCATGCTGCCATTATGCAGAGGGATGCTGAGCTTTAGTGAAAGCCAATCCTACTCTTTGTCGTGACAAAGCACCATAACCAAGCCATACCTGCCGGGTTGGAAGGGACCTTGAAGATCATCTGCCATGGGCAGGGACACCTCCCACCAGACCAGGTTGCCCACAGCCCCATCCAGCCTGGCCTTGAGCACCTCCAGGGATGGGGCAGCCACAGCTCCTCTGGGCAGCCTGTACCTTGGCCTTTCTCTTCTGGCCAATGTACCAAAGGGTAACAGGAAGGGATTCCTGTTTGCGTCCCTTGCCAAGCTCAGTCCCATCCCTGCACATCCTGGCTGCAGCCCTGTGCTCTTCCCAGGCCACACGTCCCTGTTTCCACTGCCTGTGCGTTTCCTTCTCGCACCTCAGTCTGAGCACCAGGTCCTTGCTCAGCCATCCTGGTTTCCTCCCCTCCCTGCTCACTGTCTCACAGAGGGGGATGGAGAGTCGTGTGCTCTAAGTAAAGCATCCTAAAGGAGCTGCCAGCTCTCTTCAGCTCCTTTCTCCTTCAGCACGGTGTCCCAGGGGATCCCATCCACGAGGTCTTTCACACGCAGGCTCTCAGCCTGTCTGGGGCTGTTTCTCAGAGGCGGCTTTTTGCAATCAATCCCTTCCCTAACACTAAAGGCAACACCCCTGCCCCTCCTTCCCTGCCTGCTCTTCTGCAAAGCCCATAGCCAGCTATTCCAGCTCTCCTGGTGTCCTGCTGATGTGATCCACCCCACCACGTGTCCACGACAGCAATTAGCTCACAGTTTTCAAATTGCAGCGCGGCTTCCAACTCCTCCAGCTCGTTTCCTTTGCTGGGTGCATTGGTGTAGAGGCTCTTCAGCTGGGCTACCAGTCACATCACCTCTTCAGAGGAACCCTTTGGGACAGCCCACAAGGATTTCCCTGTTGCTTCCTGAAGAGACGCTGTTCCCAGGTTGGCTTCCATCACTCAGAGGTGCATCCCCTTCCCCTGCTGAATCTCGTGTGAAGCCCTGCTCGCAAGCCCAGCCAGCTTGCTGCCCAGCATGCTTGCCCCACCTGTTTGGGCATGCCCCATCCTGTCTCATCATTCCTGGTCTCTCTAAAGTGCATCCAAGATTGTAGGACCCCAAACTTTGAGCATGGTGCCGGCCACGCAGCCATTCATTCATTCACTTGGTCCATTCATCTTCATCTCCTTGGGTCCCAGTCACCAACTGGGAGGATAGAGGAGAGCACTACTTGCACTCCCAATCCCCTCAGCACCTTTCCGAGGGACACGAAGTTCCTTTTGATATTCTGGAGTCTGTTGCAGCCTCATCTGCCCCCGCATGAAGGAGCAGGGCTGGGGGGCAGTCTTCTGGCCCCACTAGGCTTGGTGTAGCCTCTTCGTAACATCACAAAGGCCTGCGGACCCCAGGCAGGCAGCAAACCTCTCTGGAGAGGCTGGATGGCCTCAGTGCCTCTCAGCAAGGAGTCTCCGATTGCTAACACCCCTTTGTGCCTTCTTTGAGGCGCTGGATCTGATGCCGGTGGTTACTGGGCCAGCTCTGTACAGCTGCCCTTTCCGAGGTTTCTACCAGCCCTAGAGCATCACATCTGTTGTGCAGAAGCCCTTCAGGAGTAAGGGGGAAATGAGGATTCCTACTTTGAGCAGAGATGAGGGTCTGTTCTCCCCTGTCCTGTGAGTCAGTCAGGGCTGGAAGCAAACTTACCTTCTCCTTGCCCGGCCTCAAGGTGCTGCTGTTGCACTGACACGTGTTGAGTGTAATGCAGCTCGTCGGTCTCCTGATGAGATTCCTGGATGCTATGCTGTATGATGAGCTTCTCCAGTAGCAGAGCCATCAGTAGCAGAGCCATCTGCTTTAAAAGCTCACCCAGCTGGGAATTCATGTGTCCTTGACACCCACCTCTGCCTTCAGGCCCTCGGGGGGCTTCCAGATCCTGCTGTTCCCTGGAACCGAGGGCAGCTCCTTCGGCGCTTGGGAGGTCTGTTTGGGGGGAGGCATTTGCCTGGGGAGGCTCCACTTGGGTTTCAGCATCATCTCGGCAGATGCAGCAGATGCAGCAGGTGAAAAACATTCTGGTTTCAGCGGAAGGCTCCTTCTGTGGGTGCTCGCAGAAGAGAATAAGGTGTCCCGCCTTCCGAGTTTCCCGCGCGCGCTGCTGTGCCACTCCCTGCCTGCTTCGTCCTGAATGGATTACTAAACTCCTGCCATAGATGTGGGAGTGGCTGCTGCTGCTCCTGGCCCCACCCAAGCATCGTCAGCCAGCCTTGGAAGGGCTGCCGGGTGCTGACAATCACAGAATTTCTAGGTTGGAAGAGACCTCAAGATCATCGAGTCCAACCTCTGACCTAACGCTAGCAGTCCCCACTAAACCATATCCCTAAGCTCTACATCTAAACATCTTTTGAAGACTTCCAGGGATGGTGACTCCACCACTTCCCTGGGCAGCCTGTTCCAGTGCCTAACAACCCTTTCAGTGAAGAAGTTCTTCCTAACATCTAACCTAAAACTCCCCTGGCTCAACTTAAGCCCATTCCCCCTCGTCCTGTCACCAGGCACGTGGGAGAACAGGCCAACCCCCACCTCGCTACAGCCTCCTTTAAGGTACCTGTAAAGAGCAATAAGGTCGCCCCTGAGCCTCCTCTTCTCCAGGCTGAACAAGCCCAGCTCCCTCAGCCGCTCCTCGTAGGACTTGTTCTCCAGGCCCCTCACCAGCTTCGTCGCCCTTCTCTGAACCCTCTCAAGCACCTCCATGTCCTTCTTGTAGCGAGGGGCCCAAAGGAGGCTCCCAGAGGCTGCCTCCATGCAGGAATGCCCCTGCACACAACAACCCCTGGCTACACTGTGGCAACGCACCTGCCCTGGAGCCCACCACCTTGGCGTGTGACAACTTCTCTTACATTTAGAGATATAAAGCAATAATAAATTATTTCAAGATCCTGATATTTTTTTTTCTCCTTGTTAGTCAGGATGCAATGCCTACCCTGGTTGTTACCAAGACAGATAAAGGCTGCAGCACTTACCTCTGGGTAACTGAGGTACGGGAGGATAATACGTGAAAGTTCCCCTTGAGAAAGAAGTGGAGTCGTTGCCTAAACAGATGGTGAAAATGCCAAAATCATTATATACATAAAAAAAGCACAAGAACTTGAACGTGACTGCAACGTTTGGAATTGTCTGAGTGCCTAGTGCTCTTAAGCACAAAAAGACAAGAAGGTTTTTTTATTGAGCAGGACTGCACCTCCTTGAATAGCTCTAGTTAAAGCACCACCCTTATCGTGATTTTGCTCAGGGACTAATAACCGTAACGATCCCTGGATCCCAGTGAGGAACATGGGATTCCACGGGGGTGTTTGACCACCTGGCTCTGAGATGGCAGTGTAGGATCACAACATAGTTATGCATTTTGCTGCCTCCTATCAGCTATTCGAATCTGCAAATTCCAAACCAAGAAGTTCCCATTGCCTCTGTACCTTTCTACTCCACAGCTCACTAGCAAACACCAAGAGAAGTTCCCCATTAGCACCTGGTACAGCTCTCTGGAGAAACCAGTCAAGAGCCTTAGCTCCTTTTTGGCTCCCTGAACTGAGGAGTCCCTTAACTTGCTGCAAATCAAGCTTTTTAAAAATACATATTTTCTTAAATGCTACAAATATATGAGAAAACATTCTTTTTTTTTTTTTTGCACATGCAGCCTATGGTATGAGTGTTACATTCGGTGAGTCAGAAGTATTTCTTTGCTTTTCTAGTGTGATTAGTTCTTGGCTTTGGCAGCAGCTGCAGCATTATCTGTTGTCTGCTGTTAAGTTGGTAGCTGAAGAGTTAGGCATTGGGTCTGAGGCTTCTCTATTGTACTGATGGCTTAGAAATGATTCAGTTGAGTGAACAGCCTGAGATCAGTGAAATCAAGCAAAATGAAGTCAAAACTGGAGCATTTTAGCAACCTGGAGGCATTTCAAGTAAACAGAGAACCTATCACACAGATAAGCAGGTGTTGCACAAACTACAAAACCATCTTTGCCACGTCATTTTTAGAAGAAAAATTGTGTTTTCAGGAACCCAGGAGTTGTGAGGAGGGGGACTCTCACCTGTGTCTGTGTCTGCAGTCTTTGGATACCTGTTTATGTTGGTCTGTGAATGCAGGCTTGTGCCAGATTCAGGCACAGGAGTTTTGCTCAGGCTAAAGGTACCGGCTGATTGTGGATCCTCTGGGTTTCCTGGTAGGAGATTTTTAGGGTTTGGCCCATAAAAAATATCAAAATTTCCCCGTGCTGGCGTTGCGGGTGCTTGTGGCCAAAAATAAGGATTAGTGTTTGATCCCGTGTTTTCAGCTCTTGGGTACAGTTCGCTCTGCTGAGGAGCAGAAAACATCTTTGCAAACGGATCGTGGGAAACTCTTCGTCTCCTTTCTTCCTCTCTCATTTCAGGGGTGTATACCACGTGGGGAACTCCTGCTACTCCTGGCTTATCCATCCAGCTGCCGTGTATGTGGTAGTTGTATTCCCGCTGGAGTTTTCTTTCTAGATTGTCAGGGGACGTAAACGAGGTCTCGCAGCTCTCAACAGGCTGGTTCTCAGAGGAGGCAGCAAACTGGGCTTCGTTAACCTCGCTGGTCACGGGGCCCTGGGAGCTGTGTAGAGAATTAGGCTGATCTGAAAGGGAGGAAAATTAAATATTTGAGACATGTCCTAAGGCAAGGGTATAACCTGTTGTGATGACACTAGGATGTATTTTTAATGTTACGGTAATTCATAAAAGGTGAAAATGCAGCATCACTTCCAGCATAAACTGCTTTATATAATGCCTTTAGTGGGAAGTATTACGGAGTTGTATCTAGGAGAGAGGCATCTGGACGCACTGTGTTACTCTGCTTATATTGACACCAGCTTCTCAACCACTGAAATAAGAAATTCCTGGAGGTTTTTGTAGGGTCTGATTTCCAACCGAGTCCTCACTGTATCAGCTGGTATTTGATCAGTGCAAGACTAGAGTATAACAACATGGAGAATAGGACCCACTGTAATTGGTATTACTTCATAAAGCATAAATAATTTGTCACTAAGGTCACATCTGCAAGTGATTACGCAAAAATCCCCTCTGGGTATTTCAGGATTAATCCTTTTTTATTTTGTCTAGTTGGTTCTTCATAGGCTCAAAGAACGCATTTTTACAAGTAACGCCTACCAGCGAAAATAGTCTGTCATCTTTCAAACTCATTCTTGCTATCGAAGGCAGCTCTCCTTCAGTCCCGAATTAGACTGAGTGGTGATGAACTACTCAGTCTAATTCGGGACTGAGTACACCAATTCTAATTGTTGTACTGCAACAGACTAGACAAAAATGTAAAATTTTGCACGTTACTTCTTGTCCTTGTGTTTTTTAAGGGCAGGGCTATAGTTAATTGCTTCAAGTTCTCAAAGCTTCACGTTTGTCTAGGAAATGTTGTGCGCTGCCCAAAGCACACACTTGCACAGAGCACTGTAAGCTTGGAATAAAGTACATGTGCTTCTTGTTAGCTCAGGTTATGTCAGTGACCTAGGGTTTTGTGAACTAGGGAATTCACACTAAAACCTTCTATACTTAAAAGCATCTGTAATCTGTGTTTGTATGTGATTATTCATGCTAGGGATGTAACTATACTAACTAAAAAATATAGCAATAGGGCTGCCCTACTCAATCCATTGGTCCTAAAGATCTGTTACGGCAAGCCTAACCTTGGGGAAGATTGATCGGTTGCATGTTATAGTTCAAAATTATTAGTTTAATGTTGTCTTTAAATTGTGTGAGCAAAATCAGCAGTTTTTCTTTCTACTCAATTTTATATTGTTGCTTATAAATCAGTGCTGCAAATACGATCTTATTTCCCTTGCCATTAAGATACATTGGTAAACCAATTCCAAGTATGCTACCACACAAGTAAATATGTCATAATGTGTTAGTGAGATAGCTCCGTGAAACATGCAACTTATCCCAGATTTGACAGAAAATACCAGAGAAAGGAGAGAACTTATCTATTAGTGCTCCTTGAGTAGACTCTAGGGACAGCAAGGTCATAAAGAAAGCAGTGTCTTATAATTACGTGTCCTGCTTGTATTCAGATCATTTGTAAGAAAGGTTGGACTGGGAAAAAGGAAAATTTGTGGAACTGAAACCTATCGAACAAGCATTAAGTTTGTTAAAGGGATGGGAAGAAAGAGCAACTATGAAAAGTAATTACCAAATTGACCATTGAAAAATGTTAATGTTAAATACATTTTTCAGCATGGAAGTGAGAAGCACAAGTCAGCCAAAAAAAAAAAAAAAGAAAAGGTTTCAAACTGAAGATGCTGAAAATTCTGTAAGAGTGAATATGACTTTGGGGAGCCTGGGAGCAAATTTAATCTTTGCAGTGATTACAGTTCTCTCTGAAGTGCTGCATAATTGAATCTCTCCATAACCACTTAATGGTAAGATTACTTACATCGTACGTGGACCCAATTTTATCTTCAGCAGAGCACGTGGCATGATGTTAGGCTAGGAAGTGACCTGGAACACTTACCTATTTGACCGTTACTGGGATCTTCTGCTACAGCATCTATCTGAAGGGATTGCATCCTCTGCAGCAATTCGTTTGGCTCAGGCCACACTTTCTACATGTAAAAGAACATACGAGCAAATTATAGGTGCAAGCTTAATCAAAGGGAGTACCTGTAGGGTAGGGAACAGCATGTGTGTGCAGTACAGAGACCTGGGTGAACAGATTCCATGAGTCTGTGGGGAGAGATGTCAAGCCCTTAACAGAGAGCACAGCCTAGCAGAAAATATCCACAGTTTTGCTACAGATGGGCAAAACCTTATCTCAACACCTTATCTTCAGTGAAGGGAGGAAGAACTGTAATGCAGCTGCAGGATGTGACACTCTGAGTCGGCCAAGCCCTTACCTATGTGAGTATGAGCTTAATCCATACGGAGTGGTTGTGGATTGTCTGTCTTGGGCTTAATAGCCTTTAATTAGCCTTTCTGCAAACAGTCTCAGGGTGAGGAGGGTGCTGAGGTAAAGGTAGCAAATAGGCACCCTCTTTTCTGGATCTCTGTATAGCAAGTATATTCATCTACAGGAAAGAGGCAGGATGGAGGGTTACATTCACGTATGGCCACACTGACTTCTACTTTTTTTTTTTTTTTTTTTTTTTTTTTTTTACTGTTCCTGAGAGTATCAGGAATAAGGAGTTCAGAGGATATATTCAGAAAGATACAGTACAATTTCTCCTCTGCAAATCCTCAGCTATGCTAGAGCGCAGGTAAAATCCACTCCTGTTCTACTCTTTTAATGTTACCATTACTCAGACTTCACTGGAAATCAATTTATTTCTTTTTTTTTTTTTAACCTGGAAAAATGATTTCTCACTTTCTCTTAGTGCATCTTACTTGTGAAATATTTTTTTAAGATGCCTTTTACTTTCTAATGAAAGTTAAACCCAAGAAGTACGTTGTCAGATTAAAAACTGACAATCACTAATCTCTTCCCACAGTTTTATTTTCTTCCCAAAGCAAGAGATGACGTTCTAAATCTCATTACAACTTAGGTACTTAGATTTTACTTGAGTAACTGAATAGCCGTGTACCCCAGGCGTTGATACTAGGTTCAAAGCCATCATCCAGAGGGACCTCAAGAGGTTGGAGAAACTGGCTGACAGGAATCTCATGAAGCTCAACGCAAGGAGGTGTTAAGTTGCCCACCTGGGGAGGAACAACCCCATGTACCAACACCTACTGGTAGCTGGCTGGCTGGAAAGCAGCTGTGCAGAAAAGGATGTGGGGCCTGTTTGAGCAGGGGGCTGGACCAAATGCTCTCCAGCTGTCCCTTCCGACCTCAACCAATCTGGGATTCTGTGGCCCTTTTAGTTAGGGGGCTGTAGGCTCTTGATTCCACCATCACTAGTGTAGAGTGGAAAAACGCTTTCCCCCAAACCCTCCAACTCATGTTCTTAATGAAGCTGTACTAGCAGCTCACCACAGACTTGCTTGGATGCTATTCAGGTTCTGTGCCCCTCACCTGTGTGGTCTGATATGAAGGGATGCTTTCCTTCCTGAGACTTGTAACCCGATTTCTAAATAGTCCTTTGGCCCCTATGATGCAGGAGGAATATCTGCAGAGAGCTAATGTAGCCAGTGTAATTGGCACTAATCCTGATTTGGGGCCGCTGTCATAAATTGGCCATGTAGTTCACATCATGAGTTAGTTCAGTCAGATCAGTCCAGGAGATTTGTCCAATGAATTTAATTTTGCAAAGTTGTATCATTTTGTTGAACAGTTGACTGTGCTTCATAATTACCACGTGTTCTCTAAACCA
Source organism: Netta rufina (assembly GCF_964035555.1). Classification (NCBI taxonomy): domain Eukaryota; kingdom Metazoa; phylum Chordata; class Aves; order Anseriformes; family Anatidae; genus Netta; species Netta rufina. The sequence continues at coordinate 81,188,951 of NC_140124.1, read as the reverse complement.
GAACCTTTCATTTCCACAATTAAGGACTTGTTGATAGAAGGAAGCACTTTAAAAAAACAAAACTGTAGATGAATGGTTTCACAAAGGAAGTTGTTTTTTGTTAAAATAACTGGATATATGTCATGAGTCTGAGCCTCATTTTACTGCCAAGATTAAACCCTAGTTCTAGGAGTCCTCACTGATAGCTGTCAGTACTACTAAATCAAGTGAATTGATAAAATCTGTGATAAAAAGATTCTGTAATCAACCAATATTCAAGAAGTTCTCATTCTCTTATTTCTCAGTCCAGAAATCATTCTTTGTATTGTAAGTTGTAAACATAAAGCCAGAAAAGGAAGAGAGACCAACTTAAATACAAAGGAAAAATAACTGATTTCAGCTAAAACCAGGGGGCATTAATTTTCTTGCTGTGGTATTGCTCCTGGTCTCAAGCAGGCTAGGAATCACTCCACGCTGCCTGAACGCAACACAGAATTACATGCCTTAAACAAACAAACAAAAAAAAACCACTAGCATGAATGTACAGAGTTTTTATTCTTACTCTAATTCAGATTCTATTACTTTTGAATCTCTGGGAATAATATTTAATTCTATCAGTGAGACTTCTTGGACATGGTAGAAGCTTTCCCAAAGTCTTGTATTATCAGAGAGTCATTCAGGTGAGAATGGGCCCCTGGAAGCCTCCAGTTCCACCTCCTGCTCAAAACAGGATCGTACATGGGATCAGACTGGGTAGCTTAGGACTTTGTCCAGCTGGGTCCTGAAAAACCTCTAAGGATAGAGACTAGCTGATGTGAAGTAGGACCCATTAGCCACTGCCCTCTGAGCCTCACCATCCAACCCATTTTTAACCCATCTGGTTGTCTACCCATCCAGATGGTAACATCTGAACTTGGACGCAAGAATATTTCAGGAGACAGTGTTGGAAATCTTCCTAAAGTTCGGGTAAATGCCATGCGCTGCTCTCCCGTCATTCACAGCCCCATCCAGTTTATCACAGAAGGAAATCAGGTTCGTCAGGGATGATGAGAGCGTGGCAGAATCTGGTCATAACTGGGGATGAGGCACGGGGAAGTTAGGAAACTGGCACTTTGAAATATTTAGGACGTTACTCACTTTTATCTTCTTCAGATCTTCTTCAATATTTTTTCCTATATTTTGATAGTAGAATGGCTTGTATGTTTTACTAATTTCTGTAAAAAGAAGAGAACTAGGTGAAAGTGGTTTTCAATGGAAAGTAAGTGATTTATACTGTCAACGATTTTGATGGAGAAGGGTTGAATAAAGGCTTCTATCACGTCAGAAATACCAATGGGAAAATGACACACACACTTGAAATCTATGTTCACATGATGATTTTTTTTTTTTGTCATATTGTTTTTTTGGGTGAAAGTGCTCTGCTTATGACCTGTGGCTGACAGCACCTGCCCTGGACTTGACTGGCCAAAAGACAAAATACCATGTTTTAGGAAATAGAATACATTCAGTTGTATTCAGGTATTTAATAAGCAGCTGCCCTACCTCTGCTAAAGATGGAATTACTGAAAATCTATTAACAAGGTAAATATTAGAGTTTTGCTTAAGGGAAAAACAAACCGAGACACCCAGCACAACCACAAAACTGTTAGCAGTAGATAATTGCAGGTTACATATGGAAATAGTTGATTTGTTCCTCCTGGTATACACATGTCCTAGGAATATTGACCTGCTGTATACGAAGCTCTTGGAGCCCTTGTTCTAAATCAAAATCTCTGTTTCCTGTCATATGTCATTTTTCTTTTTTTTTTTTTGGGACTACAACTGAGGCAGAGAGAAAGGGCAAAAGGTGATAAGGAACATTGGCTTATATTTGATGAGTGCTCTTAGTCTCCTTCCCCAGACCATTCAGTCCAGACTTTTACACGCTTTGATTGTTTTGGGATCTGACACACAAAAGGATGATTAGTCACAAGCTGTTGCGTTGCTAATGGCAGGCTAATCTGGGACAGCTTTTGAAGCAATTTTTGATGGGTTATTTTCTCAGTTGTACCCAAGATGTACTATGTTCCATCCTATCAGCTTTTTTTTTTTTTTTTTTTTTTTTGCAAGCTTCGGAAGGAAGGTAATACATTGTCAAGGACAAATTATCGTCATGCATAAAGTGTCTTAGCTCCATCCAGTCACCAGTGTTCCTCAAATTTGTACACGTTGGACAAGATGCTAATTTTACAGGGAACAGACTTTACTGGGCACGTAAGCTGATATCAATTTTTGCTTTGAAAATAAAGCTATATCAAGAAGAAAACACTCAAGTTTGTTTTGCTGCATTATGAACTATGTAACAAAAATAATCCCAAAGCAATGTCTTACCTGCAAAGGTAGGCCGTTTCTCTGCCTCTTGCTCCCAGCATTGTTTCATTAAGTCAATAATCTCCATTGGACATTTCTCGATGATCTCTTCTATGTCCGGTCTATTTCCATTCATGATGCCGAAGCAAATCTGAGCTTCATTTATACCGTCTGAAAAATTAACATTTCGTATCAGATTGTAACCACCTATTTTGCTATCCCCAGAAGTCACATCTCTGTAGGTAAAAGGAATAGTGAAGCAGCAGCCTGTCTATTTCTGGATATGTAAATCTTTCAAAGAAAAGACGCCTGAATTACAGATACAAATCTCTCACATTTGTGAATGTGAATCCAGGGTCTTAATTACAATACATTAGAGATTTATTTTAAGAGTAATAGATATGCTCCGTGCAAGTAAGGGTGACAGATGTAGATTTCTGGAACCTGAATCTCAGTTATGCTCTGTATTAGGTCAGAACACAAAGATTGCCACATAGGCAGTGTTTAGCCAGCTAGCAAAAATGAATCCATTCAAAACAGCAAACACAAGTTACTCTGGAATTCCATGGTCTGCTCCTACTTTTATGTAGGAGTCCATGTAGGACATTTAGGACAAGAGGGAATGGCCTCAGGTTGCACCAGGGGAGGTTTAGGTTGGAAATGAGGAGACATTTCTTCTCAGAAAGAGCACTCAGGCATTGGAACGGGTTGCCCAGGGAGGAGGTGAAGTCACCGTCCCCGGGGGTGCTCAAGGAAAGGTTGGACGTGGTGCTTGGGGACATGGATCAGTGGTGACTTTGGAAGTAGGGGGATGGTTGCACCAGGTGATCTTGGAGGGCTGTTCTAATCTTAATGGTTCTGTGTATGCATGTTAGGAAATTAGCACCACACAGCTGAGAAGCAGTAACTGGCGGTGTGGACATTCTCCTTAAAAGAAAAAAAGCACATGTGACTAGCCCATGTTAGCAAATAGCATACACATCAAAGTTTCCATCCTGGCCGGCCCAAGGTTTGTCCAACTTCCACAACCAAACGCAGGTTTACATGTGCACCAAGTGGATGTGAATAGACTTTGTTCAGACTTGGACTCGTGCCCGCATTTCAAGTACAACTGAGATGTTCCTGACCACACTTAAGAGGACTGATGCAACCAATACTTAAAAGTGGCCATCAGATGCCAAACATGGGCTGTTCTTGGGCATAAGTGTTATAATCCACTAATCTTAATTTTGTAACTTTAAACGCTTAGCGTTTCCAACTTAATTTTGTGATCCAGTTCTTTTTGCAAGTAACTTACGCTCATATGGCTCTTTGTTAGCAAAAATCGCCCAGATTACTATGCCAAAGCTGTAAATATCTGACTTCTCATCAGGTTTTACGTTAACACTCCGTAAGTGCTCTGGGGCCATGTAGAAAAGCGTGCCAGCGTTATTCTGGGAAGCGCTCTTGATTTTCTTCTGTCGGGTGGTCTCTTCTTTGGTCAGCCGGCTCCAGTTCTTAAAGCAAGCAACACCAAGATCTGCAATCTGAAAAATGAGATGTGTCAGAGCCAGTGCCGTGATGGAAAGTAGATAAAGAAGTATTTCATGCAGTGCTTGGTTTTGTTACTATAGCAGGTAGTAACTTACCTGAAAATTGCATTTTTGCAGAGTTTCATTAGGAGAAAGGAAAAGAATGTTTGCCTTTTTTTTCCCCTAAATAAAATATCACTGCCAACTGGGAATGGTTAGGCTGAACCTTCATTATTAACGTAACACCATGTGGAGCAATGGCACAATGTAAGGGGAAAAAGTTGTTTTTGCTTGAAGCGAAAATGATGTTCAAGAGCTGCTTTGTGGTACTCATGGCAGAACAGAAGACCCACAAAAGAAGCAGCTGAGGTTCAGAAATAATCTATGAGAAGAGTGTGTATCCCCTCCTCCTACAAGGCCCTTTCTATTTTGATTCCATTTAACGTGACCTCCTGAGACCTTTCTGCAGAAAGGGTGAGGAAGAGGATCAAAAATTCTGTGATGTGTATGCTGCAAGAAACATGGAGAAGGATAGCATGAAATAAGTTAAAGCCAGCGTATCTGGGTGCTGTGTGCTTGACAAAGGGGATGTTACTGAAACATAAGCGTGCTGTTTTACAACAGTTAGACTAATGGCTGGTGGTGAAGAAAGCAATCCTTCCTTCCTTTTCCCACAGCTGCCTCTCATGTGCTCCCTTGGCTTCTCCTGTTCTAGCACTGACCCTTATCTGACCCAGGAAGACCTAAAGCAAAGCACTCAACCAGCTTGCTCAACCAAGTGCTCTCCAGCAGAAGGGTAGCACTGCCAAAAACTTAAATCGTAACCTGCTGGTTTGGCTTCCTAAATTGTACTGGGGCAGGGTGGTCAAATTAGCACCAGTGCTGATGCAAGGGAACAGGAGAAGACAAGTGGAAGAAAGCAGGACTGCCTCTCCTGGCTGCAGAAAGCTGTTAGACTTGTGTAGTTGTGTAACCCAATCACTCCAGATACAACTGGAGTGACACATTGCCTCACTTCTTTTCTCTCTCTCCCTCTTGTTGCCTCTAACTAGCTTATTGGTCTTCTTTAGCTTCTGAAGCTTTTGGCCAAATTTAGAGGTGATGTATTCAGAAGAAAAGGAGATTCCAAGTTACAACCTGCTGACAAAGCAGGAGTCTGAGTTCATGTCTAAGAGTGAGAGGTCTAATGTGACAGGAAAATACAATTTACATCTTCCTACATTTGCAGTTTCATAGAACAGCTGGTTACCCTTATAAGTGTTGGCACTGTTGGACACATTTGAGCAGATAGATCACACAACAGCTGCCTTACATGAGGCTTTTGATCCAACTGCTTAAAGAAGCCTGATCTGATTCTGAATTTGATCCTGTGTTCCAATTCTGTTTGTCTTCCAGTGTGATGGCAGACTAATTTGCTGCTGTCCATAAAAGCAAGCTGAAACCCCCAAACCAACCAATTTACAATTAAGGCAGATAATGAAGTGGTGATTTGTTGCTGTTATTTGTTTTGTCTTTGGTTTTGGTCAAAACCTAATACCGCTTATATCCGTCATCTGCAAGCTGCTCATGCTGCACTGTGGCTTTCTACTTTCTTAACCTTGTCTAATTACTTCTCAATAATGTGCACGTGAGAAATAAAAGGTGATAGAATATTCTTCACAGCATTTTATTCGGTATTTTTCTATTGCAATGGGGGGTGATCATTTCAGCAACTCACCTTGACCAGGACGTTTGATGAGGACTGCTGCAAATTCTACTCAGGTTTATTCAGCAGGAGGCTCTATATGTATGTGTCTTGGTCCAAAAGCCCATTGAAGTTAATAGAAGGACTTTGGAACAGGCTTATAACTCATTCTTTGTAGTAGCTTCCTGCTGCCTTTTTTTTTTTTTTTGTAGCTGCTGGCTGTCATTTAAATATGATGACTAAAGGAAAAAAGAGGGAGACAAAAGAGGAAAAGATAATAGACAAAAGAAGGAATGGAATAAAAAGAAGGAAGTAAAGGCAGGAGGAGAAATTACAGTAGTAATGGACAAAAGGCATGATCTTTAAGACATTTAGTTTCAGTCTGTGGGCTTAGTTTTTACTTTATAGCTGTTTCATTATTTGTAGTTCGCTAATTCTCGATAATACTATTCTTTCTTTTTTAATACCCCTAGTGATTTTTTTTTCCACAGATGGGAGGAAGATTATGCACATCTCAGGTGCAAAGCTTGTACAGGTCATCATATTTCAGGGATCCACTGCTCACACTCTCTTAGCAGTAGCTCACTGGACTGCAGAGGATCACCATCCAGGAATACTAAGCAAAAGCAGACAAACTGGGTTCTTCACCCCAAATCATCAGCATTCTCCATTTACTTTCTCACACATACCTTAATGTGGAAGTCTGCATCCACAAGGATGTTTTCTGGTTTTAGGTCTTTGTGGACTAAGCCTTGCTCATGTAGATAAAGCATTCCTTCTATGATCTCCAGCACAAAACGGCCTTTCACTGACAAAGGTATGGAGAGCTAAAATAAGGAACAAGAAATGCCATCTATTACAAAATGCTACTACAACCATCAAATCAGAAAACAGTCCTTAAACGAGTTTGTTTCTCAGTCCCCTGAGTACCTCTGTTCAAGCCAGGCTAATAAAAAGAACCAAGGTCCTTCTCAGATCTAAATTCTTACATTAATATAATTCTGGAGTCTCTCCATATTTACAAAAGCATTCTTTTTTAGCAGAGTCTTGAAATATTTCTATAAATACGCTCCCATAACTCTGAACCTACAACTGCGGTCTCCTCCTCTGTGATGCACAGGAAAGCCATAGCTGTCCTCTGCTTTTATAATCTGCCATCTCTAGAGAAGGCAGAGTGAAACTGGCCCCTTAATACAGAAAGAATTAGAAACTAAAATGACTGCATCCTTTGGAGATGGCAGTGACATCCTGACCCTTTTGAACATCTTATCAACTCGGAGGAGCATCAGGGATGAAGCAATTCGCTGTTCACCTTCTGTAGCACTTTCATCATGTTCCCCCGGTCCACATACTCCATCACAAGTGAGTAATTTCCATCTTCCAAAACTATACCCAGTAGTTTTACCACACGGTCGTGCTGTAGTTTGCGCATAATCCTGCCTTCTTCAAGGAGGGAAGCATTGTATCTGCAAAACAGCAATTACACTGAACGTAGGCTAGATAAAGCAAAAATGCTGTGGATTCGTACCCAAAATCACGGCCCGAACTGACAGCCTCCCCCAAGCCACTCTAAGATGACCCATAACTTCTGTTGTTTTAAACTGGTACAGCCTTGTTCATGTTAGGCTATGTTCTCTGCTCAAATGCCTTGTACAATGACTGTTAGCACAGCCTGATGTTAAGGCATGCTTTTCAGAAAGTGAATAAGCATGGTTTTTTGTACGTGCATTGCTGGTGGCGTATCCCTGAGCAGAGGTGGGATCGGGGCAGGGCAGGGCTGGAAGAACCTTTGCACAAGGAGGATCAAGGCACACTCTGCTGCCTCTTGTACAGGAAACTACCCAGGCCTCTTTCCTGAAGGGTTGCTGTTCATGTTCACTTCCAAAATGGATTTATTGCAGGGGAATCTACCCACGCTTCCTCTGCAGTGCTAGAGGAGGTGGTTGTTCTGTTTGCTTTAGGCTCATTTAGAAGTTTGCTTAAGGCTTTTGATTCAAGACTTTAAGGAATAAGATACTTAGGGGCCTGGCAGGCTTATCTCTTTTAACTGTGTTTGTCCCAAGCATCAGTGAAGTCTGCAAACTACTGGAATTGCTTTCCACTGGCAAAATAAAAACCTAACTTATTTATCATAACACAAACTAGAAGAACATGGGTTTTTGTCTGTCTCTAGTGGAAGACTCAAGGGAGAGTTTTAGGATAGTTGTGATGGTGAAGTGGTAGAGCTCGAAAGTGATGTGAATCCATTGAATTCCACAGCTAATTCAATCCCTGAATTAAATCAGTGTGCTTAATTTACATTCTTGGTATTATAAACATAGGGTTGGAGTCTTGCTGATGGCCTATGTGTGTTTAGTTCCTAGTGGACATCTACATTTGGACAGCTATATTGGAAATAGATCAGCAAGTTTGCAAGTAAGGTGTCTGCTGAGTTGCTGAATTTACCTAGGTGTGTAAGGGTTCCCCTCCCTAACAATTCACAGCAGTGCTCACCTTGCAAAAGAAAAGAGGAACTTCACTGCAACGATGAATTAAAACTCTAGAGAAGTTGGCTCATGAGGGGAAAATGAAAACTTGCAGGACAGCTGCTAGTACTGTATTGACAACATTTTCCCCACATACAATACCTTCAGGATCCAAAGATCAAAAATTATAATCTTGTATTTAGAATTATCTCCATTGAATGCAGAGGTTTCCTTAGACTGAAATATAAAGATGAGAACCAAGATCAGTAACTCACTCGGTGCGCTGGGGTCCCGTGTACACGGTTTTTAATACTACGTATCCATGTTTTCTGTGAAAGCATAAAGAAATTGTTCCACATCCTCCAGCGTCTAACTGTTGTTTTTCAAGCAAATCCCGGGTGCTCATGTGGATGTCATCCAGTGACATGTTTGCAGTCTTAGCAACTTAAACGAAGTATCCTAGTGCTTCTGGACCTGCATAAAGGAAGAAAAGCAAGTGTCATTACTCTGCGTTTAGCTGTTCCACTAATTAAGTGTCTATGTAAGGTGGGAGACATTAGAATCTACTCTCGTGACCCTTCCGAACTAGCTGTGTTACAAAGGGCCTCAGTGTGAAACTAAAGAGGCTGTTTTTCTCTCATAGGATCGGTTCCAAAGATCACAATGATTTATTCTGTCTACCCACTAGAGTCGTGTTAAAATGATGTGAAACCATTTCTTCATCTGAGGATCTCCAAGTGCTGTTAATAAACGGTTCTTATCCATAGAATATGCAGCAGGTTGTTACTGTCCTTATACTTCATGCTTGGAAAAACTGAAAACCAGAGAAACAAGGGCCACGGCTCCAAAGGCAGGCAGTATGTAACAATTCCAATAGGTTCTCGTTTTCTAAATTGCCTGAACATGGGTCTGTCTGTGCCTAGATACTTGTATAACTAAGCTACATTTTAGGCATCTTTGCAAGTCCAGCTTTCAAGAGCTTGCTTGAAGCTTAAAACAAGGAAATGGTTTCTCTGGAGGGTGAAAGTGGGAAAATTATTTTCCCAGCTGCCTGAACTTAAGGACATGAAAGCTGGGAAGGACTGTGGTGGGGAAATGAGGCAACACTCTACCCCCCAAAAAAAAAGAAAAGGGATGAAGAAATTATGAAGGCTTGCAGTAACTCCTAAACACATCAACAGGAAAACACCATGAATTTGGGAAGCCTTGAAGTGGGTAGGTAAATCATCCCTGGGGGATGCCAGAGTGATTTTAATCTTTTGTTAAAGCTGTGGCGTTCTCTTGCCTGGCGCCTCCCTCAGGAGGTAAAACCTTAAAAGAAGGCTGCACAAACCTGTGCCTTTGGCATGCATCAGCAAGCTGCATTGCTAGCACAGGTGCAAACTGCTAGCTCTGCTTCTTTATCACTGAACTCTTACCTTAAACACTTTACGTTGTGGAAAGAAAAGGTTTTCTGACAAAAAGCAAACTCCTAAGAGACTACAGCAGTTGTTTAGTCTCCATTTCTTTTGGGTGGTTATGACATGGATATAACAAAAGCATTATTCCCGAGTGCCCCTGTCAGCAGTGGTAGATTAGCTCCTTCAGGTAGTTAAGAGCTCTCTAAATAGTGTTAAAAAGGGCTTCCCAAATATTTCAGACCAACAACTTACTGCTAACAACTATGCACCTGTATCTTAAAACCTCTAATTGCAAAGATCTTTTTAATGTCGTTATGAACATCAGCTGCAGCCCAATTACTACAGCCTCTTTTTGGAGGCTGGGAAGTAAGGAAGTAGCGAAAGGGTTTGTAAAAAGCACGTGCTGGAGGGCAGAGAGATGCTAATGTGCAGATCTGGATGTTGGCCGGCCAGTTTGATACTGACAAGCCAAAACTGGGAAGAGTAAGCTTTAAAAAGACAAAAAAGCTTTTTTTTTTTTTGGCTTTCCTGGCTTAGAAAGGATGCAGATTTTGTTTTGCTGGGGCGCTAGCCTGCCTCAAGAGCACAGGACTGAGGACATGGCAGTGTTCATTTACTAAGAAGGTAAGCTCAGCTCTGCCTAACATTTATTATGGGAGATTTTTTATTGCTTTACAGCTAGTCAAATACTGCCACGAACACCCACTGCTGCTCACCCAGGTGAGCCCTTGTGTCCCCAGCAGCTCCTGGTGCCGGTCTCTTTGTCTTTCTTGGTGAAATGCCACCAGCTGCTGTGCTGGTGGGGTAGGTGTCACCGCTACAAAGGCCTGGATTCAGCAATGAGACCTTAATGTGACCCAGCCTAACATCTCGCTTCTTATTTTTGGGGTCTCCCTTTAAAGCAGTGGATCCAGGCTGCGTTATCTGTGGCAATTTTGGCATGCTGAGCTTCGTTCAAAGCGAGGTGCGCTACGGGGGGGGTTGTGCTTGTGGTGGCAGGGGGATGGCAGCGGGGGATGAACGGGCACCGAGCCCGGAGCCGCTGAGATTGGGGTGCACGGGGCAGGAAAATGGAAGCAAAAGCGAAATCGCCGAGGCTGGTGCCAGGAGGAAGAAGCGGGACGGCTCCCCGCAGCCCCTCCTCGAGCTGTCAGCACCCCCCGACCCCACGGCCACAACTCCGGGGGCACGAAGGAGACGATTTTTGCACCCAGAGAGCCAAATTTCAGCCTTCCCCGCACTGCCGGGGCCAAATTTCAGCCTCCCCCGCCGCCCAGTTCCGCCTGCCGGGGCTCGCCGCCGCCCGCCCCCCTCACGGCTCCCGCGCTCCGCCTCGCCCGGGGCCCCCTCAGCGGGGTGGCCGCGGCTGAGGGCGGCCGGCCCGGCTCCCCCTTCCCCGGTCCCCCCGTGTCTCACCGTGGCCGTGGGACGCCTCTGGTCCCGGCCGAGCCCCCCACAAGGGCGGTGGGAGCAGCTCTCGGCCCGCCCGGCTCCGCCAGCGGCCCCGGCCCCGCCGCTGCTGCGCCTGCTCGGAAGCGGAGGAGGTGGCTTGGGCGGCGGTGCTGCTGCTGCTGGTGGCGGTGGTGGTGGTGCTTAGGGGTGGATTTGTCACGATACTTCCAGCCCCAAGGGATTGCTCTGCTCCTCACGGTGCCCTGAGGGTGCTGTGGTGCACATCTGTGTGGGGAGGCAGCCCTCAGCTTGCGTTTGCCTTCCCAGAGTGGAGGGCAAAGTCGAGAATTGGGATGGACGCAGCGGTCCAGGAGCTGGTGTCCTGCTGGAAAGTGTGGCCCCAGGCTGCTGGAGAGCTGGAGGAAACACAGTGCCCATGGAGGGGGTCATTTAACTCCGTGCTGGCCATCTCCTGGGTAGGATTCCTCCTCGGCTGTGAAGGACTTCAGAGGTCCAGCAAACCTGGGATGTTTGTCAATTAAATAAAGCAAAGTAAATCCAGATGTGGTGTCTCTCATAGCCATGGGAAGGTCAAGCAGTTCTGGTCTTCTATTACCAATCCCAAACATTGCAAACTATTTTGGACAGCCTTTTCCTTCTGGGTTTCTTTGTTACTATTTTTTTTTCCTTCTTCTGAGCTTTGCATTAGATATGTGGCTGAAAATACGGGCTAAAGACAGGAAGTAAGATGGCTAAATTTGTAACAATTGTGTGGTTAAAAACATTTCAGTCTCGTTCAGTTGTGATTTACCAACAAGCATGAGGCAAAAAAAAAGACAGAAATTAACATTTATTAGTTTGCACTCAAGAGCGCTCAGTGTTGCTAGTTATCACATCCCTTCTTGAAAAGAATAGGGAAAATAAATTGATCCAAAAATGCAATCTGAATTTACGTAGGAATCTCTTAATTCTGATGGAGAAGAAAGGAAGGTTATCCTGATGTGGATAAGGTCAATACTGCTTTAATGCTTTTCACAGTGATGTCTTTACGTGAGCAGAAATATTTAATTTTGGTATTAATGAAAACAAAAAGCAACCTAATTGGGTTTATTTTCCTTTAGTTGAAACTTTTATTTTTAGTTTTTGTAATAAAATCCTCAGCCACCAGGAAAAAATGTAAATACATATAATTCCAGTAGCCTTTTTTTCTTTTTGCATGTAGCTGTTTTCCTTGTCAGCAGGATGAAAATTGCTGTTGCCAACCATGGATGTGAAACTTGCAGGTTCCATCATACCTCTCATGGGGGCTGATAAATAGAAAATATCAAAACTACACAGTGCTAGACCAAGGCTACCTGGAATAGTTACCTGCCTTATTAATCTTAATAATAAAATCAAATCACGGTAAGCTCATGGCACGAGAAGCCATGACTTTTTAGCTAGTTTTGACCCACCAATTCAACAAAACTTCTATTATGCTTTCCTGAAGCCCCAGAGGGCAGAGGAGGGAGAATCTGCAGCACCGTGTGACCGACAGTGTTGACACATGGGAGCACGGCTGCAGAGCGCAGTGCCCCAGGGGGCCTGGGAACCACCGTTGGTTGTGGCTGACTGCAGCCACAATTTTCTATTGCTGATAAGTTGAAAAGATCTTCTGAGGTCCTCCCTCGATGCTGAGCTGTGGCCTAGCAACAGAAATATGAAGGTGTAAGTGTGGAGTCTATGAAGAGGAATTACCTTCCTCTTGACTTCGTGATGAGTTCCAGTGAAGGCAACACCTTTGCAGTGCACATTCCTCTGGAGTAAGTTGCATGTGCAGGTGTGGCAGTTCTCTGTGACAGTGTTGCTGGCTAGTCCTTGTTTTCTTCTCTACATCAGTTATTAACAAAATGCTTTCCCATTTCATTAAGGGCAATTGGTAATTCAGAAACAGCTATGAGGTACTTTGGTTGCATGGTCCCGGAGAAGAAGCTGGTTTTCTCTCTCCTGATGGAGTTTTTCAAAGAGATCCGAATTCCTGTGGGTTCAAACAACATTACACAACTCCTTGATGAATCTGGATGAGTTTAAACATGTCTTAGGATGGTTGGAAATACCTGGTCAGGAACAATTATTTTACTAAGTAGTGCTGCTCAAAGATATAAGCACTTTACTAGTATTTGCAATTACTAATTTTTTAATGTCAGTCTGCACCAAGTGCTGTGACACCATTATTAGGCATTTCCTTGTATTTTGTTCTATGGAGAATGTTTCCGTAAATACACGAACACCAGTAGACGAAAAATGGAAACAACAACACTATTACAGGAAAAGATATTTCCAGGACTTGCTTGTGAAATGATCAACTACTGCTGCTAGACTAAAGGACCCAAAATTAAACTTCTGAAATGCGAGGGTACTGCTCTAGGCTGAGTTGCCTGAGTTGCCTATACTTCTTGCCTGAATATTTGTAGGCAAAGGTGCTTTTAGATGTTTTGACTTGAGTCTTGGAAGTAAGGCTGGGAATGCTCTCAGTTGATCTTTGTAGTAACACACCTGATTTAAAAGGAAAAAGAGAGAGCATTGCCTGAAAGAGTGTGGGAGAGGAGGCTCAGCTGCGACAGCAACAACAAAACAGACCAACTGGAACAGGGCAGCATGTTGCCATTATGCTCTTCTCCCTAACCTGAAACAGCTGAAGTTGCTCACTTAAGTCTAGCCTTATTCTGATGAAATCAATGCCGCTTTGACAAGTCTACATGTGGCTTTTAGTGTATTGTGGTTTAGATGAGCAGAAATTGTGTAGATCAAAATGGCTGCGATGTTTCCAGTACTACTAAGAAACCAATACTGTCACTTCCTTTCTCTTTCCTTATTAACCACAGATTGCTCTCTATTGCTTTTCTATCTGTGAAAATCCTCCCTCGAGTGTTGAAAGGGGCTGTGTTTGACAGGCACGTGCCCCAGCACGTCAGCACAGTGACACTTGGCTCGGCCCCAGCTGTCAAGCGCAGCTGGCTGGCTTCCAAAGCACCTGGAAAAAGAGACCTTCAGGAAGTATGGCTTAGCCTGGTAGGTGTCCACGTGCTAGACACAGCTCACAGCTCTGATTGCCTCTTCTCAGAACAGATATGGAAGAGGTAGATGTGACATGAAAAGAAGTTGACAGGAATTATGTGGTCCAGGGAATAGTTTCTGTATGAGAAAAGACTACAGAGACGAGGACTGAGATGACTGCAGAGTTACAGCTGAATAGTTGTTCTTGGTTTATTTCCCTGCCCCATCATATATCCCTCACCATGATGGCTTTTAAATTGGAATGGTGTTCATGTAGAGTTCACTTCATGAGGACTTAAAGCATGTGGAGAATGATGATCCAGTCTACTCACATTTTCAGGAGGTTTTTGACAAAGTTTCCTATCAGAATTTTTGAGGGAATCTAAGCAGGTAAGGTTAAGAGAGAAGGATAGAGCATGGACAGATGTTTGAAAGATAGCACAAAGAGGACAACAGTAGATAGTTCTCAGAACAGGGGGAGGTTTCAAGTGAGGTTCTGCAGGGATTCGAGCTGTTGAAAATAAGTGACCTGGAAAAGGATATGAGCACTGAGGCTGAGAAAGTTTGCTGATGATAGAAATTACTTGGAGGATGGGGGACATGGAAAACAGATTGTGATGAGTTGTGGGAAAAATTGTTGAGTGACCAGGCAATGAAACAAGAAGTGAAAATTGAGTTATATAAAGGAGAGGACATGAACAAAAAAAAAAGTTACCCTGAAGTGATGTATAAAATAACGGTCTTGAGTTGACCATTAAGACTGTCAGCCAAGATCTGGGGTTATAACAAATGAAATCACTAGCTCAGCAGCAGTCAAAAAAGTAAATCATACGTCAGAGCTTATTAGGAGAGGAGCAGAGAAAGTCAAGAGAATGCAAGTGTCACCCTGTGGACCCTGCATGTGCTTCTGGTCCGCTCTCCTCCATAAAGTGACAGGGAGACTGGAAGAGTTCAGAAGAGGAAAAAAAAAAAAAGAAAAGGATCACCAAAGGCCAGTGCCTTCTCTTTTAAGAATAAGTGAGCTTTTTCCCACAGCCTGGGAAAAATATTATTTAGGAGGCGAAGTGATGTATGTCTACAAAATAAGTGTCATCTGGATGAATGGATGGGACTGAGCGTTTGCTGTTGACTGGGAGGAATCCAATGAAGCTACTGGCAACCAGGTTCTTCACCCTCAGTCTCCCACCAACTCCAAAGCTTCACGCAAGAAAAAAGCTGACCTGCTGAACTTTGCTGAAGAGCATTGGCTGCTTAAAGTTGGCATAAATCCACGGGAAGACTGAGCAAAATACAGAGAAGAGATCTGCTGGGGCTGGTAAATGTGGAGAAAACATACATAGCTCAGGAAATCCCCTAAAGTAAATATAGTCAGAGGCTGGGACAGCATTCAGGGGAAGTTCTCACTCTTCCTGGCCTATTTACCACTGTGGAGAAAACACTCAGGTTTGGAGAATCTTCCTTCAGATCTAGCTTGGCCGGCCTTTTATGCTTACATTACATATGGTCAGTATAATATAGGCACTTAATACTGCCACATGTGTGAGGGAGCTGGCACGCATGTGCCACGTGGTATCCAGAAGTGTATCTTCATCATATACGTTGATCTGAGATTCTTTATATAACAGTTGAGCCCACTAAACACTGCAGTTGATCCAATACAGCAACATCTTGTTTGATGTTGCAACTTCTGCTTTCATATCCATTTCCTTCTTTCTCAAATATTCTGGTAACTGAGTGCAGTAAAGATAAGGATGATTCCTCGCCTGTACAACTGTGCTGTTTGCATCTAGAAGCATCGGGGTTGGAAGAGGCCTTCAGGATCATCAAGTCAAACTGCTAACGTGGCCTACGGAGTCCCATCACCAAACCGTGTCCCTCAAGAAGTTTTAAGCTGGTGTCTATTTTCTCATAAGCTTTATTTCCTTCATGGATGTAATTAAGGAAGAACTTAGGAAGCTGCAGGTTTTCAGAATTTGAAATTAGGTTTTACTGTTAAAACAAAAAAGAAGAGGGATTATCTGCTGGTCTTGATTGCTTTGATGGAGACGCCTCCTGGCGTGCTGCGTAACACCTCAGTTCCACCTTCTCCCAAGTCTCTGGTGTGAACTCCTCTGCAGGAAGTAATACATACAGGATATGCTGATATAGTTTCACGAGCTGTCTTTAGGAAATAACACTAAGTATTCCACTGACCGTGAATAATGTCTTTAGTCTCTCCACATTTTTAGAATATAAGATTTTACTGTTGTGTTAACTAGTCAGGTCACTCTGACGTTGTGAAAAGCAAGAGGGAAATGGACTGTGCAGCACTGTGAGTCATTATTTACCCCCGAGTGTTCTTTCCTATGGAGTTAGTGTCTTCACTCAGCAGATATTTTGACCTGGGAGGTCTTTGTGGTGGGACTCTGTGCTTGGCAGTAACTCGTAACTGGGATTTTTTTAATACGCATTGTAAATTCTTGCCAACCAAACAGTAACAAGAAATTTTATTTTTAAGAGTCTGTTCAGGTATTGTGGATATATATGATTTCACTCACTAATTTGTCAGCCAAAGGGCTGGATCAGATATTTCTGGTTAGCGATAGAGAACAGAAGAATTTCCAGGTAAGCTGAGATTGTTTTCAATACCAAATACTCATCTGTCTTCTGGCAAGGAAAATCTTGTGATTATAAAATGCAGAAAATCTTAAAATTCTGTTCTACAAATCTGAAGATACTCTGAGGAATACAGATCTTTTTGTTCATCTTCCAACAAACTGCTCCCCTCCAAAGCAACTAGTTATATGTGGTCAAGCTTTAGTTTTTCTCTGCATTTGACTGTATTTTCTTTTGGACAGGGTTTTATTTGTCTTTCAGCCCCTCTTTAGCTAACTTGAAGTTGATTTCATTATGTCCTTTAGGCAAGAATATGCTTTCCCTACAACTCGTGCAGGTAATACTTTCTATTTTATTCCACTTCACTTTCATACACAAGGGTTATTGAACCAAGGCAAAATTCTTGCTTGGGTAATGTATGGCCTGTGAGTCATACACACTGAAGCAGACCCTTGGAACAGCCTGGAGTAGTGCTGCTTCCCAGTCCAGCAGCCCTTCACCTCATACAGTGACAAACAGGAACATGTCTCTTTCCCTGCTCTAGCAATTCCCCGTCTGGAGTGTTAGATAACTCTGCCCCTTCCCAGCCTGGGCTTGGCATGTTTATTGCTCACAATCCTTAAAGAAACCTAAGGGTGGGGCGTAACAAGGCTGCAGCATGCATGCTCTGTTTGCGGAGGGCCGAGTGTCATTCCACGGTGACTCAGACTGTCTCTTATTCTGGCTACATTCCTTCAATATCAAAGTGCAAAGTCAGCTGTTAGGTAAGTTTATCAAAGCAAGAAATTACGTAGCTAAGCAAGAAAAAATTATTCCAGTAAAGTTCAAGATAAGATTCCCAGATATCAAGAAGCAAAATCTTTTTTTTTTTTTTTTTTTTTTTTTTTATGTCATGGCCCATACATAGACAGTGCTTCTGCATTTTTTTGGGAGGCCTTTCTGGCTCTCCAACTGACAGGTACATCTTATACTCACGGTGTAGGGGATGCACCAAGCTCACCAGACCTGAATAGCAATGCTGGCTGGTGTGCAAGGGCAGGGAATAGATGTAATTCCCTTTTGTCTCTAAATAGCGTAATAAAAATAGTCAGTTCCCTTTGATTTTAGGAAACTGCTTACTTTACAAGTAGAAGCTATGCTGTAAAAAAAAATAAATAAATAAAAAAAAATACATATTTGTACTACTGTGGAATATTTTTATTTGCTCCTTTCCTTTTCTGGCGTGTCTTGGCTTTAATATATTTGTAAGTATACAGAAAAGCCTAAGCTGCCAAGAAAGCTTTCCAGTTGTCTAAGTCACTGTGCAACTGTACATCCTTTTGCATTATTCACAATCTGGCTTCATGGCTCAAAGGCACGAGTGTAGATCTCCCGTTTAAAAGAGCAGGTTTGTCCATAATGAGGTTGAGCGTAGGCAGTACATTCCCTGGCCAATTAAACAAAAAAAAAAGGGGGCTGTTGGTACAAGGAGTGTTAAGCTTGGCTACGTGCTTTCCTGTTTTATTAGCAACAATGGTATAATCTGCAATTAAATACCGCTTGTGTTACCAACCGCTTGCAGGCAGGATGTCACTGGTTATATGAGCAAGGATAATTCTTCACGAAGAGTTGTGCACTCATTGAAGAGAATCCCTCAGGAAATAAAGATAAATTCTTTATTGCCAGCTAAGCTGCTAGCCGTAGTACTCAAGATACCTACAATGTGTATGGATTACGAGGTCAGCATTCAGATGTTGCGATGAAGCACCAGAAAGAATGGGAACATTCTTCTCTGTAGTCCTGTGTCTGAACATTACTTGAAATACCACTCAGGAGAGCAGTTTATGGGTTCTTCCTTCCAAAGAGTCTTCAGACGCTGGGCCCAAGCAAGCAGCATCTCCTTCCTTTTCTCCTCAGAGACATATTCGGGAGCGAAGCAGATGTGAGGCTCAAGGACTTTGACACCACAGAAGTGCATGATGCCATGCTAGATCCAAAGCAAACAGAGAAATGCCTCAGTTAGCTTTTCACTTTCAATTTGAGCATGTGCAGTATTCAGTTCTGAAACTTCCTCTGACCTGATACGGCAGGTTTTCTAATTCTGTGCGTTTATCAGGAGAAGGGAAATAAATTGCACAAGTTCATTGTTTGCCTTGGCAGCTTGTGTTGAAAGCTAGGCATTATGCAGAATGACATACAACACACTGAAAGATAAAGCCATATTAATTTATTCTGCTCTGTGCAATTAATTTTTAAGTGCTACTAAATCCATAGAATTGTTCTCTTTGGCTGCCATTTTCTATTAAATTTGCAAAGATCAGAGACAGCCTGAAGTTCATTACGCTGCTTGAATTGAACGGATTGTTCAGGGTTGCAGCACATTTCTCATCTCCTTTTATGTATTTTTTTTAACCTTTTGCCTCCAGCATAGCCACACAATTCTGAATGAGTATTTGTGCCTTTGAAATCAGCTCAACTTGCCTTTTTCCCTCCGTGTCTGTCTGAATTTGCAGCTGCATATAGCATTCTTTGTTACGTTGACTTGCAAGCTGTGCAGCTAGATAGCCTCGCAAGGGCACACAGCTAGTAATCAAAAGGGTTTGGAAGGAAGGGAATTTCCAGTAAAATCAAAACACATCCATTGTATTATATCAAACACTGGCCCTTGCAATTTGCCTTGCCACTTAAATTCCTGAAATAACTACTTCTACCTCTGGCAAAAGGGTAGCAATAAGACAAGACATGCTAACTGTTGTATGCTGATTGTAAATGCCAGGATAATGTGCGAGTGCCCTCCTGTCCCGCATCCTATGTGAATCAGGTAGCTACAGGGAAAAGAAACCCTGTGTGCCGAGGCTAAAGGAAATCCTATTATACTAGAGAAATTAAAAAGATAGACATTATAAGCTTTCTCTAGATTCCAGTTTAGAGGAAGAGGCACAAAACAAATTTAAAAGTCTGTGGACTCTTAAAGAAGTCTCAGGATTTTAGGGCCCAATGATAACTTACAGATGCTTGTAACTGACTAATTATTTTTAATTATAGAGCTAACTATGAATATATTTTATATCAAATAAGCATCAATACAGTTTCTAAAACAAACTAAATAATAAAAATTAATGCAAACAACCAAATATTCATAGCTCTACCTGCATGGGCCACAGGAGATAGCGAATATCACCATTGATACCTCCTTTTGCATACATCTCTTTGCTTCCTCCAGTGGTGAAAGAAAACAGGGCTAATTTATTCTAGAATTAAAAACAACAACAGCAAAAAAAAATAAAAATAAAAAAAAAAAATAAGAAGACTGTTTGAATAGTTCAAGAGAGATTCATGGGAAGCTGGGCAGCATCAGTTTCTGCAGGTGTCCCCTTCCTCAGACCTTGAGTTTAGCAGTGGCTCCGAGTCACAGACCGAAGGCATGCACCTGAACAGCAGACTGCATGCACAGGGCTTTGGGCAGAGGCTGATTAAAAAGAAAAGGAGTTACGTGTACTGACAGCCTTGTATGAAGCAGGGCTGACCCTTGTTCTCTCCTGTGAAATGTTTGGAAAACTTTGGCTGGAAAGCACTTCACTACTGTGGATATCTTTATTCCTCGCTTTTCTGAAAGCAGAAATTGTGTGCTACAATCCCAGTTCAGATCTGGGCTTGCTCCTCACTTTTGGAACATTCAGGTGTTCTAAAACCACATTTTTTCTTCTAATCCTATAACTCTGACGTTGGCCATGGGCTTGTGCTCAGCACTTCTCTCTGTCTTACCTCCCATAATTAAAATACTTTTTTCTTTTTGGGTGGCATGACGGTGCAGTATCACAACTGCTTTGCTTCTAATCATATGGGGGACAATGTATTACTAGAGCTTTATTATTGAGAGCTGTCAGAATGGCCACTTCATCAAATTAGGATTATTTTCCAGTTACTTTCTGACACCTGAACTGTGTTCCTTATCTATATGTGTTCTCCATATCCTAACCAAGAACACAACAGCTTAAACCTTTACCTCAAAAATTAACCATACAGGATTTTATACTAAAAAAACACTTCTCTTTTTCATAGACTTTTCATGGATACAAAGTTTCTACCTCACGTTTTGTTCATGTACTCTCCTGTTTATGCATGTCAGAATATTTTACCTATAGAATTGTCATTACAGAGCTGTAAGAAGAGTGCTAAGCTTGACCTAAACCCATGGCTTTTCTTAGTTTGTGTAGAATAAGCAAGGACTGATTGAAAATAAGAGTCTGTCACCAATACTTAAGCCAAGCTTCCCCCACACGCTTTCCTGAAGTATTTTTATTTTGAAGATGAAGTTTCTGTTGATGCATGATGTTGATGGATGATGTTAATCATCCAGCTACTCTGGAATACCGTGGTGTATCAAGGGCTAGGCACTAGCTCTCTGTTTGGAAACGCTGACCTGCTACAGCCCCGCTAGCCTGAACTAGTATATTTAGGCTTCTGTAATAATCAAGCACAACTGCTTCAAGGTGCATGGCACTTGCCTTCTTCCCCCTCAGCTATAAAGTGATTCATTTTATTCGTGTCTCCCTTTTGCAACATTTTGCAGAGAACTCATATCAGGAAAGTGTTTTGGAGAGAGCTGAGGGAATCAGTCCTTGTAATAGACTAGGAAGAAGTTTTTGTACCTCCTTGTGCTACCATGAGCAATTGTTGCGTGCTGCTCAGGATACATTTGGATTGATAAGAAGTTCAACTTCCAAGACCTGAATTAATGCAAGTCTAATACTGAAGGCCAGAATAAGCCACAGGTTTCAAGAAAATAAGTCATTCCTTCACAAAAAAAGCTATGGTCTGCTTTTAGGAGAGCTGAAAGTGAAAGCTTTATACAAACGTAATGGAAAAGAAAGACCGCTACTGAAGTGCACTGCAAAGATCTCAGTCTTAATAAAACACTTTCAGAAGCATACCTTCAACAAACCGGAATCATAACAGTTGGGGAATTCGTGAGCAAATCCTTGGACCAAGACTCTGTCCATCCAGCCCTTCATGATTGCTGGCATGCTGAACCAGTACAAGGGAAACTAAACAAAAAGGAAATTACCTTGTTAACACAGAGAATCTAGGGCATCCTAAGGCCTGGTCTATAGGCAGTGTCCTGTTCTCTTAATTTGTTCAGACCTTGTACGTGCCTTCTGCCAGGAAGGAGAGGCAGTAACTTTGCTTGGCAAAAATAACTGAAGTGCCCTGTTTGTGGTAGTCTCAGGTACCTAGCTAAACAGCTGCAGTGCATCAACACCATGGTGAATGTGAGGGCTTCCACACAAGTGAAAGCTGGAAAACGATAAGACAGGAAGGTGTCACTTAATTCAGGCTTAAGGCTGTACAGAGTTGTGTCTCTGATGGTTGAAATGCGAAAGGAGCGTACATGTATATGCTAATGGTTAGTGCTGCCAAAATGGCACAGAGAGCCCTGTTACCGGGACTGACGTCTGGTGATCAGTTCTGACCTGACAGTCCTCTGACAAGTGCCGTAGTATCTGACATGATAACTCCTCCTGAGAAGAAAGCCTCCTCTCTAACAGTAGGGCTCTGTTCCTCGATCCTCCAATTAGCCCATGGGTCTACAGCCTAAAATCACCATGTCTTATTTGCATTGTATTGAACGCTCGATGGACTTCTGTTCTAGGATGAATTGCTCTTCTGAAACCTTTGTACACTGTGCAGTGTGAAAGAAGAAATTCTATTAGAAGCTTATGTGCATATGGCTTAAATCAAGATGGAAACTGCGTAGAAATGGCCAGTCACCATGATCTTTGGAAGTGGTGAGTTTAGGCTATAGTAAATTTTAAATTACTCTGCAGTATCTTTAAGAGGCTTTTTTCTTTCTTTTCTTTTCTTTCTGATTTTTATTTTATTTTTATTTATTTATGTATTTTTCTGCACCAGAACACACTCAACTCTGCATAGTATTTTAAGGACAGAAAGTAGAAAGCAACCACTTCCTTCCGGGGATGTTTTAGTAATCTCAGAAGCAATATCGTGAAAATTACAACAGCATATGTTGAAATGCGTGCTTGAGATATAGTCACATCCTAGATTTCATCTAGAACGGGACAGTGGAATATAGATCGGCTGTGCCTAAGGCCAACAGTCTAGTTGTGAATATGGTCAGATTATTTTTTGTTTTTATTACACAGGGCCTCTCAGCTGTCAGCACTCTGGATGACAGTACATTGTGTACTTTATCCTTGCCATTGACTGCGTTTGCACAAGTATGTGACATGTTTCACCCCACTGTTTCATTTAGGAGCTACTCTGCACCCAAGCATCTGTCTCACACAGGGAACTTTGTTTCTACTTTGTGGGGCTCGTTTTGCTTTCTGTGATATCCCTGTGCCCCGTGCACACCAAAGACATAACCGGCAGAGAGGAGAGCAGGGGTGAGGTGTAATGATCGGTTAGCGACTCCAGACAGTGCTTCTGCAACTCAGCAATGGATGAGGGCAGCACAATTGGGAAAGTCAGAATTCCCCAGGCCTGCTGGCTGCTCCCAGCTGCTTGCCCAGAAAAGAAGCCGTGCCCTGCTGGCCTGCCTGATAGCCATGGTCGTATACCTCTTTGTGCATCCAGATGTTGAGTTTGGCCCAGTACTGGTGAGTCACTGGATTTGCTGTCATAGCTACTCAAGTAATCATACTACTGATCTGTGCTTGTTACTCTACCGCTGCTTAGAGATAAAGTCCTTGTCCCTACAGCTGATGGTTGGGTGTCTGTTACCATATCCCAAGCTTAAAACTTCGCAGGGTCACCTCAAGGCCCAACACACTCTTCTGTGTGTAGATCTATGCTTGCTTTTCTTGCGCTCCCAGACAAGAGGATACCGTCAGGCTGCCTGATAATATGGCATGGTTCTTATATATAGAATTATAGTATTATTTTGCACTCGATCCTTTCCGATCTGAGTTGCTCCTTGCAATTGCTTTAGAGTGCAGGTGGCATGAGGAGCAGTCTTCACAAAAGTAGTCTGACCGTGTAGTTTTTGAATGTTAATTTTTAAGTGAAGTGCAGGTATGAATTTTATGTGTGTGTTTTAAATATCTGATTTCAGATGTCTTCCTAGTCACCAAAAATGTCAGCGTGGAGCCATTATTTGTGTGAAAAATTCATATTGTGCCAGAACTAATAATACTCACACATGATCTAGTGTTTTTGATATTTTTTTTCTAAAAACGTATATCATATCAGAAAAGCCTGACACCTTGAAATTGCTATGCTGGGTAAAAACTATTCTATGTAGATGGCTGAGCTACCGCCTGTTTTTACTCTGGCTAGATGCAGTGTTCCTAATGAAATCTGTAATCTTCTTGCTTACTGCTGCTTTTGGTTTCTTCAACCCTGTACGTTACAACTGAAGCCTTTTAATACAATTTAAAATGATGACCTGAAAAATCAGCAAGTCTGCTTCCTGCACCTTCTTTTGCTCTTCAATCAAATCATCGGACAAACCTCCTCTCTTGTAAGCTTCCCAGGTCTCCACTCCATAATTGAACTCATCTGAGTTGTGCAAGCAATCTGTGGATAGAAGGGCATGGTCACTGCTTTCGCCATTCCTAGCCCTGTAGCCAAGTAAGAATTAAACACAGGTTGTGATCTACAGTTCTGAATCGAGGTACTACTTTCTGATTTTGTCCCACTTTTTTTTTTTTTTTTTTTTTTTTTTTTAATGCTATTCTGTATCATCACAGCTGACAGATGATGACTTGATTGTAAACTGGAGAAGAATAGATTATCTCAGAGTACTAAAACTTTTACCTTTCTGTAGGAGACAGAATATGATGTGCAAAAAGAGGACCTAAGCTCGGCTCTAGACTCTGGCGATGCAGGTAGATGATTTCAGAGGATTTAAGATAATTTTGCTAATTGCTCTGCATCTGCATTAGGGATCACTGAAACCACTCCGCAGTCACAAGCGCTATGTAGCTGCTTTTCAGCCTCTCTGGAAACTCAGCAGGGGCTGGGGGAGCCAGTAAAGGCTGACTCTGCTGACTGTGCTACAGTTGGGTGAGCTGAGCCAAGTGTGTCTGAACCAGACATGCACATTCATTCCTGCTGATTGAACTAGCAGATTGTCAGCCTCTAGCAGAAGGACGGGTGACAAGCAGTGGAAGGTAGAAGTAGTAGAAGTAGTAACCTCGTGAACGAAGCTAAGTACATCATAGAATGGGATCGGAAACTTACATCAGAGGTTGGTTCTGGCAAGTGCTAATGCATTTTTGCCTCTCAGTAACTAACCTTACTGTGAGTCAAGGTTCATATTCATGAGTGGACTTTTAGAAATGCTTACATTTCATCATTAACAAGTGGGTTTTTTATTTTTTTATTTTTATTTTTTTTCCGATGCTTGCATTAGGTCTGTGCTATTTCTTTTTGATTCTAGTTCTAAAGAATTCTTGTTCTAAAGTTCTCTCAGATTATGTCATAGCTTTGCTTTTCCTGACCAGAAAAAGTACTGGGGCTAAATGCTATTAAGAGCACGGTGGAACTTTCTTAATCATGAAAACATTCCATAAGCCTAACAAGATCATTGCTATTATTCTCAAGTCTCAGCTGCAACCTCTAGTCATTTTTAATAATCATGCACTATCAAGGTTGCTGGAAGGTGCCAAAACAACTCAAAAGCCTGTGTACTTGAGTGCCTGGAGCTAATTTGCTATAGGAATTTGTAATATTGTTCATTAAGAGAACGTTTCTTTGAATGTCTCTTCAGTTGACTGCAAGTACCAGGAAAACAATACCATTCCTCATTTATTTTGGTCTAAAAGCAAAACACTGTTTTACAGTTCAGCACTACACATGTATTTCCTCTCTCTAATTGAGGAGCCATTTTTCATCAGATTTGTTTAAAAACAGGTGATAGTTATGTTCCTACACTGGCATTTCTTGGTCAGTGCTTACAGAAAATAAAAAAAAACAGGTCTTGTTATTTGGAGTATATTTGTATGAAATAATAGCAACAATTTTTCAGAATGCACCTAACAGCATGGGTTCTAGCTTGTCAGTGCAGCAGCATAGATAAGATTAATGTCAGTCTCAAAAAAAAAAAAAAAAAGAAAAAAGTATTTTGGCTAGACTTACCAACAATGTCATTTCTTGTTGCTCTTGGCTCAAACTGCATCGCGTATAAATCAGACACCGTGACAGTGCAGCCCTGTTTGCTTAATTCTTCCACAGCAACTGTCTTCAAAGATCCATTCAAAGACTTGGGCTCTTGGTGTGCATAGACTATCAGGACTTTTCTCCCTGGAGGCAGAAAGAAAAGCAGAAGACACCTTTGAGGTAGGCAGATACAAAAGAGTTTGTAGAGCCAGGGCCAGGTTCTTCGTTTTTCTGTACTGTGATTTCCAAGCAGTGCAGAACTGATAATGCCAGCATTTGACTCGTGCCCAGCAGAGGAATGAATCAGTAAATGCCTCCCCACCCCTTCAGCAATACTGTGCTGTGCTGGGTTTTCCTAGGCAGGGCTCAGTGGGCAGTAGGTGCCTTTCCAGAGCAGGCCACACTGCCCTACATCAGTGCACTCAGGGCTTTCCCACTTCCCCTCTGGCATGGTCCATCCTCTTGAGCCAGCACTTGTGTTCAGCTCATTCCTTCAAAAACTCTTTCCTTACACAACAACAAAACAAAAAATCAAACAGCTTTCTTCTGGCTTAGCTCCCTGAGCAGAGTCACATGAGCTACAGAGCAAGAATGAGGGACAGGATAGGATCAAAGCAGTGCCAATTTATGTTCTCTCAGACTATTGTGGAAACAATTTCTGAGAGTTCAGAGCATCCTCCTACTGCATTGCGGGTTCCCTACGTCTTCTGTTGTGGTGCTGTGCAAGTGACAACCTCAGGGTAGATGTTTCAGATGCCACTGTCCCACTTCAGCATCTTCACAGAGACTACAGTAGAAAGTGATGTGATTTTTTTCTTAGATGTGTCAATGAGCTGTCTGTTGTATCTCAAAATAAAGCAGGTTTAATCTAAACTGAGTGGCAAGATGGATATGTTAGGATGTGGCCGCTTAAACTGATCCACAAGGTGTATTAGAGCTTACTTGTTCAAAATGTTATGGTATATAGCCTGTTCAACTTTAATAATTCTCTAAAAAAAATAATAATTCATCACTGAACACAAGGGAAAGGTAAAGTATTCTTATGGGGTAATATGTTTGTACATACATACATAAGAGGATTTCCAGGGATTATTGAAAATGTCTGGATCTGCAAAATATGCAGCTCTTGGCTCCTTTCTGCCGATCTGTAACAGGTATCTCCTGAATTCAGTGGACATGAGCTGCATGTCCCAGACCATCATCAGGGCAGCAGGTAAGTTTGCGGTGTCAGAGGTACAAGAACCAGTGCTGAAGGTTTGAAAAAACAATACCAATTTTTTGAACAATTTTTTTTTTTTTAACATAAATTTTTAACATAAAAAAAAAAAAAGTTTTTTTTTTTTTTTAACATAAATTATAAGAGGTAGTGATTTCTACTACCTTTGCCAGAAGTCTACTACAATTTGTGGTTAGATGCTACCACAAATTTAGCAAGTGTATAAACTATTTAGAGCACTGCTTGCTTGCTCCTTGTAGGAGCAGTTGCTTTTTTGCTGGTCTCACTAGCTCTCAGCAAATAAGCAGCTCAGTGGCTGGGGATGATGAGCTCAGAGATGCCAGAGGATTAATTCTGCAAGGTGCTAGTTTGTTTCCCTTGCAGTGGAGTTGAGGCACTCGAACAGTGGAGAGATTGGAGTTTTCAAATGCATCCTTTACTGAAGAAATTGTGGTGATTTGAAAAAAATAAAAATACTTTAGTATCACAAGTAAACCCTGCAGGTGTTCCATATAGCAGCATGCCCAGGACCGAAGCGAATAGCATCCTTATTGGTATTTTTTCTTACCTGCCATTTTCCAGCAGTACTCGGTAGCTTCTCTCCTGAGAATCCAGCACGGCCTGTGAACTCAAACGGCAGATTTGCTCGTGTTGTAAGCACCACGAGGAGATGCAGGGGCAGCTACCAGCGCGGTACCACCTGGCTGGGAGCGCCGTGCTGCGTGGTGCCGAACGGGCTGTAGGCCTGCGGGAGGGCAGGCAGGCCGTGCGTGTGCTCTTCTGGCAAATATTGCTGAGCTGGCTGACCTCTGCTCAGCGAGCACGTCCCCTCACATTCAGCTTTTGGCAGAGGCCGCAAGAGTGCCCGGTGGAGCTGTTGCTGCTGCGCTTAGCAAAGCGCAGCTCCCCGCTCGGTGGACGTGCTGCGTCACTCTCCAAAGCCTCCACAAAGGAAAAGGCGGAGAGTGCTCTCGTTTTTTCCTCTAAAAACTGGTGTCAGGCCCATTCACCCTCTGTCCCTCCCGCACAGCCCTGCCACCCACTCGGGACAGCGCTGTGGCCCCCTTGCCTCCCCCAGGGCTTTACCCACAGCGGTGCTAGGGCTCGGTTCGGACGGGAGAAACCGGGGCAGACACCAGCAGATCGGGCCCCTGGCACCGAGTGACAGAGCCACCCGCGTCCTCTCGCAGCGGGTGTGCAGAAAACCTCTGTGCAAACCTTGCCCTGCTGGTGTTTTCCACCGGCTGTGCTGCGTTAGGGGAGACACAAAGCCCTCAGCTCTCTCCCCGGCTCCTCCAGGAGAAGGTAACACGCACAGTGCCGCCGGCACTGGGGACAGCAGTGTCCAGAAATGGGAAGTGACCCTAGCGGAAACTTGGGGCCGCAGCAGTTGCTCACCAACTGCCAGCGTGCTGAGCATAAAGCCAGAGCCCAGATCCTGCTTGGTGATGCTCTCTGGCTTGTGTGGGAAGCATTGTGGTAAAAAAACTGGGCAGGGACTGAGGAAACACAGCCTCAGTTTACTTTCTCTCGGGTAGGATGCTTTATTTTTGTCTTTTCATCCCCTCTGGTAACAGAGTCAAAAATATTTATTCTCCTTTATCTGCCCTCCCCCCCAAGCGTAAAGTCTAGTTGTAAGAGAAGGGAAACTAAAGGAAAAATGCTAGTAGTTTACATACTGTAAACAACATATATGTTATATGTTTGACATACCATATAACGTAATAACTCACAGAGATAGCAAAGAAAAAAAAATTGCACTGTGCCTGTACTTTAGGGAGTAAAGAAACAAAAAAACCCACCTTATTCCTTGCTAAGGCTGTAAAAGTTTGCATGATTAGTTCCCATGTTAATTCCTAAAATCCATTCTTCTCAAATATTGTTATCTCTTATCTCTAATAATTTTATAAAATTAAAAAAAAAAAAAAATTAAATCCTTTCAATTTCCTGTTTGTCTTTGGACAAGGCTACTTATAAGGATTTCAGCAGCCAGATCCAGCTATTTCTTAGCAAACAATCACATGAGCACGTTTATTAGGGCTCTTAAGAGAAATTTCAGGGTGATTTGGGGAAACCATGTATTTTTGCATTTTGGGCAACTCTGTAAGACAGAGTGGAGCTTCTTGTAGCCTCCTTTGCCCTCTTCTACTGCTCCTCCATTTGTAAAGTTAGCACTCAGGAAAGTGTAACAGTAGCTCAAACATCCTCATAGGACAATGCACCTCTGCAAGGAGAATTTTGTTTTGCAGATTGGGAGTGTTTCTTAATTAATTAATTTATTTATTTTAAATAGCATTTTCTATTGCTTTCTCCAGTCCTCACTTAAAATAATATTTTTTTAAACATTTTTTCTCTCTAAGTAATTAAGTGCTAATTAGCAATGACAAAAAGTAGTTGTGACCAAGCTGGAAGAAAATTCTCCTGTCCCTGTCAGCCATCCATGAGCATGGATTGAGTCATACTTTATAAGAAATTTGAATGTTTACAACCTCATTGACTGTTGGCACAGATTGTTTTTGTCTCTAACACAAGACAGAGAACACAAGAAAATGAAAATGGCAGCAGAGATTCAGACCAAGGGTCCATTCCACCTGGTATCCTCTCTGCAGCCCTGCTCACAAGTATCTGGCTACGAAAGAGTAAAAGGAGAGTAAGCATGTAGGATATTCACCCCACTGGTTTCTCAGACTACAACTATCTTTGTCTCGGACTTGAACATGTAGTTTGTATGGTAACCTCCAGTTTGCCTCTCTGCACAAGATACTTTGCCCAATCTCCCTGTGAATCCCTGCCAATTGTGCAATGTCCCTGGCAAGGATTCCCACAGATTTATTTTCTGCTGTGTGAAGAACAACCCCTTTTGTCTGTTTTGCATCTGGTTCCTATCAGGTTCATTTGATGCCCTTTGGTTCTTGCAGTGGGTGTGACATAGAACAACAATCCATCTGTGCTTGTTTCCTCTGCCAAAGGTGATTTTGTTGACTTGTGTCATGTGCCTCCCAAATTTCCTCTTTTCCAGACAGAAGAGTGTTCTTCAGGTGCTCTTTGTTTGGAAAATCTTCTGTGCTTTCAGTCATTCTCATTGCTCTTCTCTGCCCTTTTGCAGTTCTGCTGTATCATTTCTTGAAATGAGGGAACCAGATCTGCAGATAACATTCACAGTATGGAGGCACCTTGGATTTACCTGGCTGTGTAATGATTTTCTCTCTTCTGATCCTAATAACTATTACCATACAATTTGCTTTTTTTGATGGCTACCAAGTGCTGAGCTGATGCTTACATGGAATTATCTGTGGTTATTAGACAGCTTTACTCCTGGTTGGTGGTAGTCAACTCAGAGCCCCTTATTTTAAATGTGAGGCCAGGTTTCTTTGTGTCCCATGAGCATCTTTTAAGATTTAAAGAGACTGAAAATAATTATGAATCATCTCGTCTCCTGGGTGCAGTCTAGAACACTGTGGTGGTCTGTCATCAGATCCTGCTGAACGTGTTTCACTGCAGAAAAAAAATACCTTAGGATTTGGTGAAGAAACATAAATGTAGGCATAATTTTGTAGTCACTCGCATGACCTTGAAACACGAAGGCTCCAGTCCTTGTGCCAACAATTGCTGAAACATGCAACAGCTGTTGGGTGGACACACAACTCCTATTATGCTATATAAAAGAAAAAACCCTATACTTTCTTTACCTAAGGTTAGGCATCAGCTGGGTGGGAGTTTTGGGAGTAGGTCTTCTGAACTCAGGAGTTTCATTTTTGCCTAAATGTCATTTATATGATTTTAACTTTTTTTTTTTTTTTTAAAAAAAAGTATCTGGCCTAGAAAGAAAAGAATATTAGTAGTTTTGTCACAGTTCCCCTCTGAGGACTCATTCATTTCTGCTACAAAGAAACACAGTCAGCATTAACTGAAGGAAAAGAGACAGTTACTATAAATAGGAAACTGTTTCATGTTAAGGTAAATAGTTATAAAGAAAATGGAAACATAAGACACTGTACCTGGAAATCTTGGGCAGGTAGCCTTAATTCAAGAACTTCCATTGAATACTAACCCTATCTTTTTCCATTTCATTTTAAAATATATTTTATTTCCCTTTTCAGATAATTCTGTTGTTGTACTTCTAGTACTGTTGTATTGGAATTCTTCCACAGGCTTGGAGATCACTCAGATGAATAACTATAGCGTCACAAAGCAAGACTGAGAGACGAAAAATAATTGAAAATAAAGTATCCAAGAAAATAGAAAGTATGAGGAAGGCAGGAAAGTAGTCGTATCAGGAAGATGATCAATTATAGGGAGATTAGTAGTGAGATGGAATCAAGAGCTCAGTGTGGACCTAGGTGGTTTTCAGAGGCCAAACCTTGCCAAATATTGGTCAAGAAAATCTGTTAATCAGTAACGAGACTGATTTGACAATTTGATTTTATCTGCTAGGGAAAATAAATAAATAAATAAAAGGTATCCTGCAAAATTGGAAGGGCCATGTAACTAAAAAAGGGAAGAATCATTCATATGACTCTCTTCATCAGAAGTTGATTCCAGATTTTCTTCCCCAGGATGGAGACATATTCCTCTTCATTCTTCCTTTCCTGTGATGAGATACAAGGTCATGCTGTCCACAAACTATTTTCTGCCTCTTCCTTCAGAAGTTCACAGGTAGAGTGATGATTTGGATAGCCTTGAGCTGTCAAATGGTATTCTGCAAATGGTATTTGGGCACATTTCTACCTGCAGTTTAGTTCCCAAGTGTTTTATGCTTCTTTGAAACCATCTGCTCTCCTTAATGAGGCCATTAATAATTTCTTGAATTGTTACCAGTGATGTCCCATGAGCAATCGCTAATTTTAAGACACACAGCTATATTCTGCACACAAACAAAGCTCCATTTTTGTACAAGCTGTTTTAAAATTATCTCTGTTTTGCTGAGAAGCTTTTGTATTCAATTTTCAATACTAAATATTTACTGATAATATTGTTCTGAAGTTACTGAATTTACTAATAAAAAATGCCCTTGGTCATAAGATGTATATTACCCAGCCAGCAACTGGAGAGAACTAGTTCCTGACTTGAAATAATTGTCCATTGGATGTCCCTTCAGGTAACTAAATGTCCTGAACCTGTATTGGTCCCTTTGAACAGTGACAGGGCATTAAAGTACTGTGATTGGTTTAGGAAGCCACTTCAAAGATGCTGTAGTGGTGAAAATGTTACGATGTAAGGGATTACAGTCTACCTCTCTCTTCTCACTCTACCCCAAACCCACATAACTGCTCTCCTCATAGGTAGGCAAGCAGGCAGGATTCTTCTTTCCTAATTTTAGCCACGTAAAATTTAGGGCATCTTCTCTAAACTCTCTCTATAGTTGAATTCATCACCTTCAGATGCAACTCCTTGCACTTACCTTTGATGCTAGTAGAAGGAGAATCTCTGCTTGGCTTACACAGGCCTCCAACATCTAGGTGGCTACAGGGAGATAAATACAATCCTCCCCTGTGAGTTTCAGAAGACCTGGACTCCCACAGCCTTTTGAGTGACAGCTGTAGTCACAGAATCACAGAATTTCTAGGTTGGAAGAGACCTCAAGATCATTGAGTCCAACCTCTGACCTAACGCTAACAGTCCCCACTAAACCATATCCCTAAGCTCTACATCTAATATATCCCTAGTCAGGGATATATAAAAAAACAGGTTCTCCAAGTGCATAAAACCTAGCTAACATTGAGGGGTAAAGAGATGAGAGATTTTCGTATTTCACTATTGCACTGAGGCTAATCAGTGTCTGGTACTTGGTGCTGTAAGAACAGTGTTATAAAATAACAGGTTGGATAGCATGAGTCAGAAGCTGTAAGACAGAGAGTTGCTGGGAAGTGGTTAGACTGAGTCTAGTGCCTATTGCTGTGGTGGTGCCAGCAAAGTTTATATAGTGAACAAAGTACTGGAGAAGCAGAAGGAAGACTGAAAAACCTGCAGATAAGAAAGTGGCTGCAGAGAAAAGGAACTAGGCAGAGCTACAAGCAGGCGTGGCACCAAGAGAGCACACTTAAATGAAATGAGTTTTCTGGGTCAAAACACTGATGTGCTAGCATAGGGACACAGGGAAGTCGGCAGTGCTACTTCATGAGTCAAATTGCTTTAAGAACAAAGATCGTAATTCCCCAAATGCATCTAAATAATATTTCCTACTATAGCATGTAGCATCCAGTAAGAAAAAGAATTAAAAAGGTGATCGTCAATCAGTGGTTAAAAAAAAAAAAAAGGCAAAGTAGAACAGGTCAAAAAAGAGCACCTGCATATCTAAAAACAATTTAGTACTTTTATTCAAATTGTCTTCTAATATCTTATGAGCAGTGAAAATTTTTGAGTTGATTATAGGATAAAGATAAGAAAATGCATTTGAGATACATGCAAAAGAAGAAGAAATAACCATCACATTTTACTGCATCCAAGTCCATTTATGGCCTGATTTTAAAATCTACGTTTTAAGAATATGTTATTGGATATTATAATTAAACACTTTCAAGTTCAAGAACTAAACTACTCTGAAATAATCAGCTTTGTTGCTTCAAGCCAACAGTGCATTGAGTCATTAACACAGTCAAGAACATAATAGATGCTGGTGTTTTTGCAAACACAAACAACGCTTACATGGATCGGTTACTTCAGCTACTGAGCTAGATTAGCATTCATGGGTTTTTCTCTTCCCTACTTTAGCATATGATACTCTTTGGTGATCCTTAATACCTGTTGTTTAAGTTCATGTGGGAATGCGAGTATCATAGTTTTGTGTGGCGTGTTTTCTATGTACAAATCATAAAACATTGGTTAGGGTGTAAGGTACAGTCATCTATCTTAGAAATTAAACGAATTAGAATAATCATATCATAATATCATACTGTATATGACAACTCTGCAGGAACGACTTTAGCTTTCTGTATACCTTTTCCTAGGATTAATATCAAGTTGATTGTATACATTGTTCTGTCTCTGGAATAATATATTAAGATTTAAAAATTTCATGTGTTTGAAGGATATCAGTTGTGCCCTCTAGTGCCTAGTGCAAGGGTTTGCATTTTTAGCAGAGACCAGTAAAGCGAAATGAAGCCTTCATCTAGATCAAGTTTTTAATCTTCAACACAAGTTCTCTTATAGAGGAAACGTTTTAAGAGCATTTGTCACCAGTGAGAATAAGCAGTAAGGAAAAACAATACTAACAAATCAGCATGTAAGAGAAATTCTCTTCAACATTAGTTTTCTGTGAGTATTACAAAGAACAAAGCCCCTGATACAGCAGTTCTGAACCAGCAAATATTACAATTCTACACTGAAAATGGAAAAGAAGAGAAATGGAGTAGTAATATCCTACTGTTTGTCCCGCATCAGTCTGTACCACCATACGCATCACACCAGCACTGTAGTTACTCCTAGGCTTGTTTTGTCAGGTAGTAAAAAGGAGACAGTCGGCCCCATATTGATCTCTCTCCTTAGTTGACAGGCTTGTGCAACAGGAAGGAAGCAGGAGGACTGCATGACTAACAGCCTTGTACTGTGACCTGTTTTTCTTCACAGTCTCTCTTGTCTGGGAGTGAGTAACAGAAATTGAAAATGGTAACCTCTTGGGCTAAAAACTCTACACTACATCTAAATGAAAAACAAACCAGCAACAGGAATAGTGTCCTAGGAAACAATTCTGATATGTTGTTTAGGATGTTTTTAAACCTTCTGATGTTAAATATTTAATATTACTAATATTATTATTTAATATTACTTAATTGCGTCTTCTCCTGGAAAATCTTTGCCAAGAAGTTGGGTGAATAATTCATACAAGTACAACTTCTAGGATACATAAATGTGCTACTTGTAGTTAGTAATGTCTTCTGCACTTTTTGATTCAGAAGTCTGGCCTGAGATACTCATTTGAACACAGACTCAAATTGCAAATCTGGGGAGAAGGGGGGGAATGAGAGTAATTTTTTCACACCAACAATTCTGCTCTTTGATGAATTAAAAACTTGGGAGACCTATTTTTGTAGTCATTCCACATCAAGATGACACCCTGTTTTCATATTGAAGTTGATGCTTCTTTAGACTTGGAAAGTGAGGTGAAAAACAAACATAGATGCTGGTTGAAGTCTGTTAGGGTAGGGGGTGAACATAATTGCACAAAGCTGATAAACTCAAGTTGGGTATCAGCAGCTACATAAAGTGCTGCCTTAGGTGAGTCCAGCGATGTGTGACAGCGTATTTCAGAAGCAATTTATTTTGTATATTCTTTCCAAAGGGATTTTTGCAGGTTCCTCTTACATGCCAGAGTATTTGGCTGAGACATCTGCTGACTAGTCCTTCCATGGAGCTGCAAAGCACCTGGGAAGAAAGTCAGCAAAATGAGAGGGAGCACCCACTTGCCCAGCGTGCCACGAGCCTGGCCTGCCAAAGTTCATTAGGTTGTACTCATGACAGTAGCTTGGTTATTGCCTTCCAGTTACCCATTGACTTGGGATCAGGCTGTAATATAGGATTGAGTCTCCTGTACATGAATATATCATCCAATGACGTTAACTGCCATCAAAACAAGCAATGGCTGAACATTTGGCTGACAGGTTGGGCCCAAAAGGCTCTAGTAAATGGAGATACATGAGGCTGGTGGCCAGTCACTAGTGGGGTTCTGTGGGGCTCCATTTTAGGGCCAGTTCTCTTTGGTGTTTGTATAAATGGCCTGGATGCAGGACTTGAATGCATATTAACTAAGTTTGCAAATGTTAATAAGTCAAGAGTAACAGTTGACTCCCTTGAGAGTGGAGAGGCCTTGCAGAGAGACCTTGACAAATTAGAGGGCTGAGCAGTCACCAACAGCTTGAAGTGTAAGAAGAGCAAGAGCTGGATTCTGTGCCTGGGAAGGGGCAGCCCTGCTGTATGAACAGACTGGGGGACAAGAGGCTGGAGAGCAGCCCCGCAGAAAGGGATCTGGGGGTTCTGGTCAACAGCAAGTTGAATGTGAGCCAGCAGCATGCCCTGGCAGCCAAAAGGGCCAGCCATGCCCTGAGGTGCACCAAGCACAACATTACTAGCTGGTCGAGGGAAGGGATTGTCCTGCTCTGCTCTGGTGCAGCCTCACCTCCAGTTCTGTGTGCACTGCAATTTAAGAAGGACATTAAACTATTAAAGAGAGTCCAAAGGAGAGCTACACAGATGGTGAAGGATCTGGAGAGGAGGATGTAGGAGGAGCAGCTGAGGCCCCTTGGTTTGTTCAGCCCCTCATGGCGGCCTGCAGCTCCCTCACGAGGGGAGCGGAGGGGCAGGCGCTGAGCTCTGCTCTCTGGGGACAGCGACAGGACCCGAGGGGACGGCATGGAGCTGGGACAGGGGAGGGGCAGACTGGGGGTTAGGGAAAGGTTCTGCACCCAGAGGGTGGCTGGGCACTGGGACAGGCTCCCTAGAGCAGTGGGCACAGCACTGAGCCTGCTGGAGCTCAAGAGGCACTTGGTCAAGGCTCTCAGACACACGGTCTGATTTTTTGAGTGTTCCTGTGTGAAGCCAGGAGTTGGATTCAATGACCCTTGAAGTTCCCTTCCAATTCAGAATATTCTATGATTCCAAAAAAAAAAAGTTTTAGTGTACAGTCTCCTAACCAAGCTCAAAATTAACAGCCTAGAGTTGGAAATGGTGAACAAGTCAGTGATGACTAGCTTCAAAACAAATACAACAAAGCTGATGTTCAAAATAATTGTAACAGTGCATAATTCTGGGGGAAGGCTCTTCTGAATTTCTGCCACACAAGGAATCTCTAAGGCTTCAAAAGGAGCAAAGAAACATTTCTTAGTCTTTAGCCTCCCAACATTAAATAATTCAACCAAGGGTGAACAGTAGGAAAGGGAGGACATTGCTCGCACAGTCAGAGCCCGGAGGAGGGTGCTGGAGAGCTAAGAATGACGCTGCTGAACGCCTTGAATTCCTTAAATTGCACTGAGCAGTAGATCCACATACCACTGCATTTTTTTCTGTCTCGGTGAAGAAGCAAAACAAAAAAGGACCTAGCCAAAGTCTTTACTATGTTTGAAGGATACAGTATAGATACGCATGCTCATCCTATGGATGCTGCCTTTCAAGTGCATTTCAAGAGTTGGTTTCATTGCTTTATTTCTGTGTGATTCCGCTGAGCAGCTATTTTGTTATCTCAACCATCCTTTCTCGGGCTATTTTATATGTCAGACAACTTGAGTTTCACCTGTACACTTAGCAGTTTACTCACAGAGCAGATATTGCTGCCATAGTATTTGATAAAAACTAAGAATAATAATTTATATTTTATGTATAAGCAAACTGATGGTTATAGACTAAGGAGGTGATTCAGCAGAAAGCACAGCCCCCCTCCAGTCTGCTTATGCTCAAAATTTGAGCCCTGTAAACTTCTGGCTAATCCATTATGTTTAAAATCCACCTGGACCAAACTTTCTGACAAAGAATTTGCCCAGGAAACTTTTAGGTAATTATTTTACGATGTAAATGCAGAAGACAGTGCCTGGAGCAAGAGCTCCTTTCTGCAATAACCGGATGAGCCACCAGGCTGCAGCCTTGCTGTTTGTGTGCTCACCCTTTCTCAGCTCTGTTCTGCACGCTGAGGTCGCTTCAGCATGGGGAGGTGCCTTACCTTCCCCCCAGTCTCATTTCCTGCTCCTCTGTAATACCATGGGGCTTGCTGGCCAGGGGGCACTGGAGTGTGAACCTTGTGATGAAATCCCATGAGGCAGGATTTGAATTCCAGTCTTAGTCACTGGGACATAATGCAGAAGGGGGAAGGGGGTTAAAAAATGGTACCTGCATGTTCTGGAAAAGATGCATGCTCACTTCTGGGTGTGGAGGCTTGGGGACTGTGGCTAGTTATTCACTAAGGACGTGCCAAAATGTTAGGGGGAGCAGATGATTGAAGACCTATTCCTTGTATTACTTGCTGTTGTGTTTGCTGTTGCATAAATGCAGGAAATTTGTCTCTCTGTGGCCTTCTGCCTCCTCAGCTCCTCAGGAGGTATCTCCTGGGTGTCTGTGCTGGCTGCTCTCTGGGAGCTGTCCCACTGCAGGCCACGGAGCATCCCCAGGGGCAGCTGCTCTTTGGTGACCTGGGCTGTAAAGCTTGCCATTTTCATGCACTCAGATAAATAAAAGCTTTTACACTACTAAATACATAATGTAAGCCTTTGCCAGTCTGGAGCTTTACCATTTCAGATAGGTTCTCCCCCCCCCTCAGCATGGCAATCATCAGAGGTGTGAAAGGGCAGTTTTAATGAATTTAACCACTGCACCCATATATGTCCCCTCCACATGCATGGGAAGGAGAAGGGCCTTGCCACAAAAGGAGGTATTACTACAGCACCAGGGCAGAACCTGGTTTCATAAGCTGCCTCATAAGGTAGAAATTTACAATTTTAGAAACCAAAGATAACAGCTGATTTTGGCAAATGGCAGAGTGTAGGTATATTGGGGTGACATAAAAATTGCATATGTGTATATGTTGTTGTTAATTGAATGATTTGTGCGTGCTTAGTGTTCAGTGTGCTCTCTGAGAGTTTTGCAGTGAGCAATGCGTTGTTTAAGTGATGAGGTTTGCTGCTGTAGTGTGGGCTAGAATCACCTCGGTGTGCCCCGTTACTTTAGGCTGCATGACAGAGCTGGCAGAGACTTGGTGTGTGGTTCAGAGAGATGCACATCCCCTGTACAAAGTGTGTTAATCATACAGCCGTACGCATGCTTTGATCTATATATTTTTTTTTTTAAACGCTGCTTTGGGGTATCCCCGTTTGCACCCGGACCTCCTACACAAAAGGCTCAAACATGAATTTACTTCCCTGAAGCAGTGTAACCAGTCGTGCAGATCCACCACCGCTGCTGCAGCGCTGTCACATTTTAGAATTACTTCCTCACTGTACATCTGCACAGCCTGGCTCCCTTCCCCCCCCCTCCGCCTTTCTTTCTTTGCTACCTGCAGCACTGCAAGCCCTGAGAGCAATGGGCAGACCTGAGAAATCCCCCAAACTCACTTAGCCGTGCAGCTACTCAGCAGAGCTCTCACAGCACTCAACATGTGCGCTGCTCGCCCCGCTGGGTTTTTTGACCTTTTTCTGTGGCCTATCATCATTTAGCACCCTGCGTCACGCTACCTCACAAGCCCAAATAATGCGTTCTGGGATTAATTGCTGTGGTTCAGGGGCTCAGCCCAAAGTGCAGGGCAGAGGCTGCTGTACAACAGTCAAAGCTGATAATAAACCCCCAAGTGGAAAATTGAAAGAGGGCTGAGTTCTCTCCTCACCTCTACTCTCCTCTTCTTCTCCCCTCCCCTTTCTCCACACTTTCCTTTTCTCACTGCAAACTCAAACACTCAAAGAATATATATATATATATATATATATATATATATGTATATATTGATAGAGACACATCAGAGTCTTCTTTTTTTTCTGTTTGGATATGGTAATCAAAACTTTTGGAGTAGTCCCACAATGAAATTGCTCAGTACTGCAGTTTTACTGTGTGAAAAATAGCATAGCAAGATATGCTTCATTTTTTTTTTTCTATTTTTACCTCTCCATCTACTGCTATGGGAGTAGAATTTTACCCCAAGATGTGTGCATAAATATTTGTGGATACAATTATGAAAAACAATTTTGGTTTAGAGTCAGAAGGTTGGAGAAACAAGTGTAGGACTGAGAAGTAAGAATGCTTCATCTCTGCCAGTGACAGTGTTTTTGGCCAGAGGAAAGTTGTGTAGATTCTTTTTTTTTTTTTTTTTTTTTTTATATATATATAGCATTCATACACTTATTTCAAGTTAATGTATCTCATTTTTTGTGTGCTTATGTTGAAAGAGATGGGGGTGTAGCAGGACAGATAACACCTCTGCAGGGCCTCCCCTGCTGCTGCTGGTGCTCTGGGGAATCGCGGTGCGCACAAGGCATGAAGGCTGGCAGCATTGTGCCCCTTGCCTGAGACAGGCCCGTGGGTGATGAAGTTTGGATACCCCCTGCTCAAAGAGAGCCTGAGCAGGATTTTTTTTTTGCCCTGAGTGGGAAATTTTGTGTTGCTTCACAGGAGAGCTGTAAATTACGATGGTGATTTTTGATACAGATTTTGATTCAGTCTTAGGAGGCGTTACTGCCATGCAGCATGGTGGCCTTTTGGCCAAATTTATTTATTTATTTTTCTCCCTAAGAAAGTGTGTAAAAAATAAACATGAATGAAAAGATGATAGAAATGGGAATGGGAACACGCACTGCACATTCCTGGCCTATGTAAATACGTCATAGACTTGAGCTAAAAATAATAAGGTAGTAGAAACCTCTGTGGATAAGTAGTCATCTGCTGAATTAGTGGTATGCCAGGAGCTGAGCAGGAACATTTAGCCTGTGGCTAACAGAAACCAATTTCTTCCTTTTTTTTTGTTTGCCTACCAAAACCCTTGACCAAAATGCACTGACACTGCTCTCCTTTAAACATCTGCGTCTCATGGCAGGACTTCTTACTTTATCTGCAGCAGTACAGGCAGACCTGCATAATATTTGGTACCGACCGCAATGGAGTATGGATCACCTTTGGATTCCTCCAGGCACTGCACTAATAAAAATCACAAGACAAATAGTGAGCTGCTTGCTTAACCTCCTAGGTGTCAGTGGTTGTGCTGCACAGACATTTAGCCAAACCCTTCTCACCGGTGACATGTTCTGAAGCAACGTGTTATTTTCAGGCCTGATGGAAACAGGCCAGGTTTTTACTGAGCCTGAGGTGTGCCGGGGTATAACTTTTGAAGGCTGTGTGAGTATAAAATCGTGGTGTTCTCTAATTCTTATGGTTTCATCCCTTGTGATGCAGTGACTTATTTCTTTGTGTGCATGCACACAGCAAGTAGCGCTTGTAAAGCTGTTCTTATGTTTTCTGGGGTGGGTTGGTACATGACTTGCTAATGCCAGTGTCCTCTCTTCACGACATTGCTTTTGGAAAGTATTGTTCTGACAAAAAAAAAAATAAATAGATTGCAATTTCATTTTCATTTCCATATCCAACCTCTTCACTTGACTTGTCATACTGGAGCAATATAAAACCTAAAATCATTCTTTCACTGTGTTGAAAGGTCTCTGGAGAGGAACTACATCTTAATAGTTCTTGGTGTATCCCATAGCATTAATTATTTCCTTTCTCACTTCCACTATACAGTTGTACAGAGCCCAATTACATTTACATCCTAGGATTCACATAAAAAGATTATGGAAATACCATTTATATTGTTTGAAACAGAAGTGGAAATGCATGTCTGCCTGTGTCTCCCAAGATCTGTCTGTGCAGGCACCTTGCTGACAATTTCTTTTGTCTGTATCATCGTCAGTCATCGTCACCCACTGCTCACCTTCCTCTGAACCCTGCTGAGAGCTCTCCTTGAGGTGGAGAATCTGTGTGATGGGAAGGAAATGGCAGTGGTCTAGCCAGATGTCAAACGTGCATCAGTTTTTCCTCGCTGACAGCAGAGCTCCAAGATGTGTAGAAGAAGGGTTCAGCTCAAAACTGTATTGCACAATGCAGCTAACCCCTCCGTGCCAGGATAGGCACGTTGTGTAAAGGAGAAGGTGGCTCAGAGCCAGGAGCATCTAGTACAGATCATGAGAGTTGTGGCGGTGCTGCCACGTGTGGGATAGGTTACTCTGAAAGGTTTCCTCTGGCTTCCCCTAGAGTCTGAACGACGTACACCGAGCCAAAGGTAGAGCCACAAAATTTGTGAGTGGGCTTTCAAAACTAATTTCGTTTCTCCCCAGATCCCAAGATCGTACACTGTCACGTGCCAAATTTTATTAATAATTTTGGTTCTAAAACAAAAGAGTGTGGGTGTGTGGAGAGAAATGAATGTATTTAAGTGATGTAATGCAATCGTGAAAGAAGAAAGTGAGCCTTTATTCCCCTGTGTGCTTCATATTCCAAATAGAGCAACCTTCTGTGCCGTCAGAGGTAGTACAGGATGCACAGAAAAACAGCTGTAGGCATGA
Source organism: Netta rufina (assembly GCF_964035555.1). Taxonomy (NCBI): domain Eukaryota; kingdom Metazoa; phylum Chordata; class Aves; order Anseriformes; family Anatidae; genus Netta; species Netta rufina. The sequence goes on along the minus strand of NC_140124.1, from coordinate 81,147,205 downwards.
AAACCAAGACAAAGTCTTCAGTAAGACCCAGAATCAAAACCAAGTAACTTGAATGAAAGCAAGACTGCGAGTCTTAGATGTAAATCTTTACTATTGATAATAAATGAAATCGCTTTGTCAACAGAAGGACTAACCCTGACTTGGGCACGAATCTGCTCTTAACATCAGTGGGGTACAAGCTTTAAGCACTCAGCTGAGTGACCTACTGAAGCTTTGGCTTTTGCAATTTAAGAGCCTGTGTTTATGAAGCCAACTCATAATTGAATTGAATGTCACATTGTCTCAGTTTTTCTGGCAGTTTGTTCTGTGTTGGAAGGCAGCACACAGTGTAAGAGATTCTAGATTAACGTCAATTAAAATAGCTGTGCAGCAGTGTACCAAATTATTGCAGACAGACTAAGCACAGCTGCAGCTGCAGATACTTCCTCTCTAAAAGAGAAGCCAAAATGTGTTATCCCAGTTCCTAATGAATTTATATTTCGGTGTTTGTATTCCAAAACTCTTCCTTGGAAATGAAACCTTGTTCAGAAGAAGTCTCACATCTGTATCTCATCTCACTGGCTTGAAAGATGGAGGGATGAGCTGATCTTCTGGGGATTTACTCTTCCACTGTCCGTAAATCTAATATTAACGTAGTGGCAGGACTCCAAGGGACCTATCTTGCCAAAGTCTGACTCCGTAGGATCTGATCCACATGATGCTCTACTGTAATATTCTATTTGATATTCCAAATAACATTAAGCCTCATGGTAGTAGTCTGCATTACAAAACAAACTGAACCAAAGACATTTTGCAGCCCGTCGGTCACCACCTTTATGGAGGAGCTGCGGCAGGACAGTGGAGTTCACCTCTTTTCTATAGGATCTTTTCCATATAAATACTAGAGAAAAAAAAAATTACAGGCCTACCGCAGCAAGATTTGCAAACTGCCAAAATTAATACTGAACGCCATGAGCCTGGAAATGGTACGTTGTGAACTGATTGCATCAGACTGCAGCCTGATGTAGCTGCAGGCTTTACAATGCCGGCCTGCAAAAGCCCTCACAGGAAGATCTCGTGAAAAAGGAGAAGCTGTTTAAAAGTCCTGTGCTTCCTTCCTTCCTCTGTGGGGCTGCTGTAGTAATACCTGAGTCTTGTGGCATACTTTAGGGTTTGTTTGGCTTTCTTTAGATTTGCCTGGCTGGGGGTTATGCTTGGAAGAATTTATACCAGAAGGACTTGGAAGAGAAAAGATACTTTGAGCTTGCTTGGAAAGTGCAACAAAAATAGTGGAGTCTGCATGGAGGGGCTAAAAAGGGACAGATCCTGAGGAGTCTGGCAGGTATGCAAAGGCTACTCCCAATGCAATGGTAACTGATATGTTAGCACGTGTACTGCAAAAGCTTTTGGAAAGGAAGTTATGAGAGAAAGCAAAGGGACCGCATACATAATGAAACTACGTTATGAGTAATGAAAGTACCACCTATCCTGTGGGCCTCCCTTTCTCCAGGAGCTGCTCGAGCCTTAATTTCTTTGTATCTGTATTCTGCGATTGGACATTGTTTCATTTCCTCACAAGTCCAGGAAACTCTTCCCTTGGTGGCTCAGAACATCTGCCCTGTGAGCAGTGCCATCGCGTTCATGCTGGTGACTTACCAGGGCTAGCCAGGACCAGCCCAGAGCCAGTGTGTGCCCAAGGATGGGTGGGGGCAGAAAATGGTAGAAGGTGGTGGAGCTTAGGAGGGACTTCAGATCCTCCTGGGGCAACAGCAGAATGGTGGGAGCAGCTGCTGCTTGTTGCCCTGATGATTGCTGCCTCTGTGAGTGCACCCATCCTTTCATTGGCAGCCAGCCTTGCTTTCCTGGGCTTTGACAAAGACGAAATCCATCTGGGTATCCTTCCTATGTCTTCTGGACCTCATGCATACTGTCTTCTCCTTTAATTCTTCAGAAACTGACTGAAGCTGGACAGTTCTGATTTTACTTCTTCCATGTTACCTGAGGTTACTCGCAATTGACCAGAGACATATTGCAATTTTGTGGTTGATTTCTAAAAGCATACCAGAAGCCATAACTTCACCTCAGAAAAACAAATTTTTACATAGTGTTGTCTGCACCAAATTTACCTTCTTGTTTTAGAAGATCTTTGTGTGATGGGCAAGGTATTTCCAGGTAACTGAATGTATCTAAAGTTTGCTGCTGAGTGTAAAGTTTGGCCTTCTTGAAACGTGACCGGCTCTGGTTTAGAATAGCTGTGTACCAAGAAAAGGGGGGAAGAGTTAAAAGGCTCATCTGTTAAACTGATCTGTAGATTGGAGGATTTCTAGAAGTGTAGGGGAAAGAAAGCGTGGGATGAAGCCTAAAATAAAATTCCAGTATTTTTGGTTGAGACAAAATAAAATATGTTGTAAAACAACAAAAACAAACAAAACACCATCACCAAAAAACAACACGTCATATGCGTTGTTTAAGTACCAGCCCTGTCTTTTAGCGACTTTGCCAATCGTACTTTTCAAAAATTAAACCTGTATGCTTTCCTTTCTTCTCAATCTTTCTTCTGTTAAAGTTACTTGTGAGTGTTACCAGGACAGAATCTGCTAAGGGTGTTTTGCATGAAGTTCTGAAGTATCACCGATACTTCACGGTTTATAAAAATTGGATTTCTGCCAGTTCTTTCTGTGTTCACCTTGAGAAAACTGAGTCTTGACTTGAAAGATGCATCAGGAATTGAATAGTGGGTGTACTGATGGGCTGCCATTTGTGCTTTTTTTTTTTTTTATCAGACTTAATGTCATAAGAATTCTTTTCTTTGACTTTGATGATATTCACTCAACTTAATGTCAGGGGTCTGATTCATAGGGTATCCTCCAGTCTCTTTCATGGCTGGAAAGTCACTACAACAAAGAAGCTAGGGTTTTCCCATCAAGGGAAGCCCCCAGTAGATGGTGAAGCAGGCCAGGACCATTGAAGACTTATTTTGTTTAGAGGCATGAGAAAAACTTAGCATTCTGGCATACTGGCTCCAGGAGCATCATTGCATGCTGTCATATCCCTCCCACTCTTCCCCTGTGCTTCAGGGTCTGGGTATGTTATAGACATCACCCTTGATTGCCTTCTTGCTTACGTGGTGGGCCAGACATAGCTTAATCAGATCCGAGGCCCCAGTAAGTTAGTGTATAAGAGTAAAACCAGCACATCTCCAGTCATATACATTTGCCTTCATTTTTCTGTGATCATCGTTTTCTTTTTGTCACTAAATACATGTAGTTATAAACATACTTTTTGAAAAGCATGTATTCACATAAGCAATAAAAGTAGAGGACAGAATATAAGGCCTGCACTAAAGCACAGATTCCTCTTTTTTTTTATTTTTTTTTTTTACCTGAAGTAGAATTTGTTATTAAACATTTACACAGTCAACAAAAATGAGGTAGCCATTCTCCCCTCAATTTCCATGGTAAGTACTTCCTCTGTGAAGAGGTTCAAAAACTTGATACATGGAGATAAAACAACAAAAACTGAACAGAAATCAATGAATCTTTATTGCTTTATTGGCTTCTTAGTACTTTTTACAGAGAGGGCTTTCCCTCCCTCTAGAGCAGTAGTTCTTATATTTTTATCTGTAAGGCTTATACAGTTCCCTTTCTAAAAAATTCCTTTTCTTCTCTCCCATTATTAGAAAGTTTACTTTCATGGAAACTACTTGGGAGATTCAATAACCCTATTTCCACTGGTTTTCAACATATTGTGAATATACAGGAAGGTCACATTGTTATGTAAATTTAGGAGTTGCCTGGCAAATTGGAAAGTAATTTCCTTATGCTACTGTAGTTTGATTCACTGCCAGGGCTCAAAAGGTTTGCCAAAATCTACAGAAAAATGAAAAATTATATTTACTGTACTCAACAGCGGTATTCAAATAGCTAGAGCAGAAAGTTATGAATGAAACAACATTTTAAATTTGATTTTAGTTAAATCTATTTCAAGTTTATTTCAATTAGAACTTGGCCAGTTAGGATCTGTACCAGAGGGAACCTGTAACCAATGGTTTGAATTTGACCACAGCGCCGAGCTTTAGAGCCTGTGTCTGCCAAAACTGGCAGGAGGGCCCTGATGGGTTTTCTCTCCTCACAGATCAGTAGCACAATGTCTTCAGCTATTGAGCGTGTGGACCCAATATTATGCTTGCATTTTGGCTTCCCTGATGTCTCACAGACAGATGCTTATGGGGCCCAGGACTATTGTAGGGAGTTATTAATGACCGGTTGGTTTCACTGTGAAATGTGCTCTCAAGCAAGAGAAAGATATTCTACCTACATTTTCTGGTAGCCCACAGCACCCACATCCTCTGCAAGTGAGAGGCAAAAGGTAACGAGGATGATCAAAGGCGTCGTATGCTCTTTCTGGAACTGACAGGTCAAGATTAGGTTAATAATTAAAGAAAACTCAAAAATGTTACCACTTGGCCTCCAACCCAGGGAAATTCCTCTGCCCCTCCACCCAGCCCCTCTTCTTAAAGAGCACATCAGTGGTGGTGAACAACATTTTCTCTGTTGTATCTGGAAAACTCCACTAGCATAGTGCTTGCCTGTTTGATATGATTAGCATCCAGTACTCCTGTGAAAAATAAGTTGTTCTTGCATTAGACTGAGCACAGAGATGATGGAAGTTGCCTGGCACTGTTCAGAGGGAGTCTTATGGCAGAAGAGAACCTGAATAGCTTGGATATTGTAAAAGTGCTGCAAATTTGGGGCTGTCTTTATACCATTCTGTGCTTTCTTCCAAGTTTCTGCTGCAAGGTAATGGGAAAGCAGCAAAACCTGGTATTGCAAGAAGTTTCTCAGGGATCACAAGGGAAGTATGACACTTGGCAGCAAGGGAAATGGAAATGGCCCTGCTATGGAAGGTTTTCTTTTGCCTCTGAGCATGATGAGGAATCTGCGTGTGCTGGTTAGCGTGTAGAAACTGTGGTCTTCCTCTAAATAGCTGTCATTACTGGGCGTGCTTCCCTGTTTGAAATGAGCTGAAAATCACTGCAGCCCTGCTACAGCGAAGATGCCCAGGTAGCTAGATTGAGGTTTTATATCCATAGCAAATGGTCCATGTGCACCCTACAGTGCTAATGGGGTTTCTTTAGAAGTCTTTGGCTGCTTTGTACAGAACAAAAGGCAGATCATGCAGACATTACACTGGTTTTGGAAGCTGGTGAACTGCATGATTGTCTTCATCTGAGTCTGGTATTTTGTCGTTCCCTTCAGTGTTTCAGGGGAGTGAGTGTTTCAGTGATATGTGAAGTGAGGCCAGTTTTGCTCGGGAAAGATTATGACTCGTCTTCTCCACGGGCTTTTTTTCCTACTGGTAGTTTCTGGGACTTTTCCTGGAAAGTTGTTCTCTGTGGCTTGCATTTTACGGCAAGCTTTCCAAGTCCCATCTGGCACCTTCAGGAGCAAAGCCAGCTTCTGGTTCATCTCACTACTCCCACTGAGAAAAGTTTTTAGAGCAGTGTAGAGCTGCAGCTATACTTGCAAGGGGGTCCCTTTTCTTTAGCACAGAGCGGTAGAGACTCTTCCAAGCTTTGGGTGTGGGTACAAAAGCTTTGCACAATCTTGACAGGCCCTATGTCCAAGATGTGGAGGAGGAGAAGGTTTATTTCCAAATGCCACAGTTATTTGTTTCCCTGATGAACACTGTGTGGCTGATCAAAGAAGGAGTCACCTATCTGAAGTCTGAAAAATCCCTGTTAGTTCCTAACAGCAGGCAGATACCTTCTGGAGAAAATTGTGCATGGTGGAATCGAGGTCTCTGGAAATCTGCCCTTAGAACGGGACCGAATGACCTACAGGGTGAGTTGAGGAGGGGAAGCCAAGGGGGGAAAGGTGGAGAGGAAGAGGCAAATCTCTCAAGGGTTTTCACTGTAGCATTATTAGACTAGGAGCAGCTGCTAGTTTCACCCATAACTGTGCCACGCAGGGCAGAAATCATTTGCAGTTATAATGTAAGCATAGACAGGTGTTTAATTAAATTCATAGACTCTGACAGAGGATTATTTGCAGCATTTACTCTTGCTACAGCCTTCAGTACCTGGACTTCCTGCCAGACAAGCTGAAATAAATTGCATGCTAAGATCAGGGTAGTGACAACTGCCTCAGGCTGTGTGTCAGGCTAAGCAAAAGGTACATCCTGATGGCTGACTCTCTGAAGAGCTGGACTAGGGTCATTTACCGAGGTAAAACAAAGCATGGCCATCTCACAGAGTGTCAGCCTGGATCCAGAGTATTTTTCACTGAGATTTTGGATGCACTGAAATCCACAGTAAAGCAAAACTCCAGGACAGGGAGAACACACAGATTACACTGGAGAAAGCTTGGCCTGAGGACCTGTGCATTGAGCCTGACAAGAGATGCACTGCCTAGTGTGAATTAGGGTCATGTTCCCTGATTGAGAGGGAGAGCATTATATTCTGTGAAAGCTTAAATCTGGACCCAAGTTTATCCAGGCAATACTTGTATGAATAAACTCATTTCCAATCTCTACACGAAACTCATTTTCCTGCGCTATTGTTGGTGTTTGTTTTTTAATGCTTTTTAGTTATTTTGCATAATACACTATTTTGGAAAACACAAAAATAAAACTGTTTGAATAGCATTTTTACCCTCTAGGATTCTTGGTTACATGATTGATCAAAGCTCATTTTTCAGTTTTGGTAGTGAAGATACTATTCAAATATCTGTGCATGCAAGAAAAGAGAATATTAGAGTTGAGATTCCCAGTCTTACTTCATTTTTAATTTCTTTCATTTTCATACTCTTCACAGAAAAGTTGGTCCCTGATTTAGATTATGACAAGATATATTGATAGACACCCACAGGAAACTATTAATACAGATTCTTTTTCCCTATGTCTCTCTCTCACTCAAGTCTTCCTAAAATAGGGGGAGAAAGTAATAGTTTAGCATTAATTAGTGTCTGTGGCATAAGGATTTAGTAGAATATCTCTGTATCTTAAGATGCAGTGCAGAGATATGGAAGGAAGTGGGATGTCAAGTGAGAAGCTCCTGGATCTGATTCAGTTACAAGTCCAGATAGATGAATTTCTGTGTTTGTCTGAATCTTGATTTCATCCCCAGCACAAGACAAGAGACAGAACTGGACTTGTGGATGAAAGGATTCATATTATATAAAGTGTATCCACTGAACTGCAGGTACGAAATTCCCCCTTCAGAGAAATGATCCAAAGAAAGCATGAGTTGCACTACTTCAGCAGAAACAAAAGATGTCACTATCAGACACAAAAAGAGTTGAGCTAATTAAAGATTAGTCTGAAACTGTTCAGATCACACCATTCTGATACAATAATAATTTTTAGTTTCTTTCTTCATTCAAAGGGAAACCACTGAAGGCACTCTGTGAAACTACTTTATCTGGAAAAAAAAAAATCTGGCTTATGAAGCTCCTTTCTTGAGAGGAATGTTTATAGAATTGCTTCCAAGTTCCTGTAAATGCCCCCACGTTTCACACTCATCGTATCATGTGAAGCTGTTCTCGACCCCAAAGAAGACACAGGGTGAATCATTAAACCAAAATGAAAGAAGAAGAATATGGAGAATAGAAAGTTTGTGAATTGTGAAGACAGAGCATGGTACAGAATGGAACAAAAGGGGAAGTTTGCAAAGCAATAGATGTTGGAGGGAAAAGAGCACCTCAGGAAGAGATTATCTTGCTGCTATCCCTGCTTTTTCAGTGGAGTTGCACTAAGTTTATTAGAATGATGGCACCATATGCATTTCAATTTTCACGATGCCACTGAGGTCAACCTCCTATTACCTCTTCTGAAAGGAGAAGTGGATTCATGCATTATAATCAGGCAAACCAGTAGTACAGCACTTTCTCAGAAGGAGAATGATTACCAGGAAAGTATCTGTATCTTCAGACACAGCCAGACTCTTTCCAAATCTGGTTGGATTTGCTTATCCTGCCCTCCTGTTCTGGGTTACGTCCTCCAGAGACACCCTGGGCTGGATCTGAAAATCATTTCTTGGGACAACTCTCTCTCTTAGAGCCTTCCTGAGAGTTTCTGCTGCTCTGTCTGTTTCTCAAGTGTCATATAGCAGAACATGGTCCTTAAGTTCTCTGCAGTCTTAATGAGATCATCCAGTACTGCAAGAAACGTGCATGCATGATACTCTTTATCCCTGCTTCCACTTTTGCCTAGGCATCCTCTAATAGACTGTCATAACTCTTTGACTCTTGTTCAAATTTTTCAATGCTTGCCCTTTTCAGAGGAGTTAGTTCAAAGGAATAAATTCACTGTCCCTCCGTCAGTCCCTTGGGGAATCTGTACGATGCTCAGCACAACTGGAGACATTCATTTCTCTGTGGGTCCCTTCTGCTCTGGGGAACTTCCCCCTTTAGGGGAAAATCCACGTTCGGCCACAAGTGGGGGAGTCCCAGACAGCTGGACAAGAGGAGAGAGGGGTGTAAAGGACCTAGAAAGTGCTTCAAAGAAATTAAGGCATCTGTGTAGATAGGCTTCAGCAAACATAACTGGATCTTGGGAGTCTGATGATGAAACAAGCTTGGCCCATCTTGGTCCCATTCCCTGGAAACAGCGAGTTTGGGAAGTTTGTGAAAGCAAGGTGTGGAAAGCGATGGGAAATTTTGCCTGATAAAGCACTGGGGAAAAGCTGAATGAGCACATCAGGATTTTTAGCCAGATGAAAGAGTAACAGAGGAGGCCTCTGATGTTTGCAGAAGGAAAAAAATAATGCTCAAATGACTCAGGCACATTAGTTGGGATATAGAAATTTTATCTACCACGTTGGGTCTCAAGCTTGTAGGTAGAGTATATATTTACATGTGAGTGTATACATGGGCAGGTATGGTGCAGTAGGAAGCATGTTGTGTAGCTCAGTTGCTTATAAATACATTTAGAAGTTGAAGCCATTCTTTCTATATTTATTTTCAGGACCAGTTTTGATTATTGGTATTGTAACATTGATCTAACGGATTGATAGGTCAGCTCAACTGTGGACATCATCCTACACTGCGTTTAGAATGAAAGTTTATATATATTTACATCCATTTAGGTAGATTTAATTGTTTATTTATTTTTGTGACAACAGCTCAGGCAAAGAAGTCTTTCGAACATCATCTTCAAACCTGCCCAAAGCAATGGAAGTTTTTCTATTTCTTTCACAGGATCTTTCAGCCAGATTATCGTTTTCTAGTTGAATGATAATAGAAGTATTAGAGTTTTGATCTTACTGAGGATGAAGGACTAGAAAGAGTACGGCGCTATTTTTTCCCCATCTTATGAAAACTGCTAGGATGTCAGCAGAAGATGTATTATGAGATATTTCACACGTTGATAAAAATGTCAATCAGTTTTGGGTCTCATAAGAACTTCCCTAAAAGGTGAAAAGCACAGATTTATTTTCCTTATCTTGGCATCTCCTTAAATGAATCAGCTATGTAACTCAGCAGAGTATAGTGTTACATTAATTACAGCATGCCTCACAGCATGGAATGAGAGCTAACTGATTTATTTTGCTTCAGGAATAAATCTGAAAGTCAAATTACTTTTGTTTCTTAAGATACATAATGTATAGAATTTGTATTTCTTAAGTGATTTGTATCATTGTCTAAATTTCTATCATTCCTATTTTTTTTTTACATGTGTCTCTGTATAGCAAGTGGTTATATGACATATTTATAGATGTTCTTTGGCTGCCAATTCACTTTTTTGTTTTCCAGCAATTTGTTTTCTTTGGTTGTTCTTTCTATTGATGCTATTCTAAAACCTTATATACAGCTCAATAATATGCACTGATTAAAAAAATCCCAATATGTCAAAAGCCTTTTTTTTCAGTCATGCAACATCATAATCACCTCACCTGGCATTCATATCATATTGCACTAGTGGCACGTGTAGACATATCTCTGCAATGAATTGGATGCCGATCTATAAAAAAGTATTTTTAAAGAATCTGCTCAGATATAAGTGTTAGGGAGCATAGCGAGCAGAACTCTTGTGTTCACACTGTATTTGTTTGTTTATTGCTTATTGGATTCCCATAGTGTCCAGACTGAAAATATGTCGTATGCTGTTGTGCCTGGAAATTAGAGCAAGACTTATTTGCGCTAGTCTTTGTGCAACACTTTGTGTTAATTTATTGGATTCTTTGCCGTATGCTCATTTTACTTGACTGTGGTGGAATAAGGAAGCTGTTGATGGATTTTATTCAGTACTTAAGTATGATTAAGTTGTATAATTTGGTATACAATCATCTGAATTATGCAAGCATTTACGAACCTCAGCCGGGATACTTTACATGCAAATTTTATTTGGAAGATGTGTAATTTACTGAAGTGTTCTAGCATTCAGTAGTAGTGAAGAGAACTACCTAATACAAGAATAACATAGTTATTATTTATTCACTTATCTATTCAGTTGCCTGTATTTCTATAATTTTAGAATTTTTACTCAGGAAGCACACAACCCATTGCTACTGTGGCTGTCCTCTCCTCTTAGAGATTCATAATCTAAGAGTAACTCAAAGACACAGCAGAGGAACAGAGTCTGGTGATGAAGAGGGAACTTGAATTGATCTCACCATAGCATATCATTTTAGGATTTACAACACAGGACTATTTTAAAGGGAAATGTGAAGGAACACATAAATAGGATAGAAGCAAATGCAGAGGTGCACATCTCAAAATTTAAGAGGTGGCTGTACCACCGGTTGTTTGAGAAGGCCTTCTTCTACTCAGCACTCCAATAGCAAGCAAGGCAGCAAGTACATTAGAGCTATATTGTGACAGGTCCCACAAACAGAAGACTGGTAGGGTTGTATTTATAGTAATAGAAAAACAAGAATAGAAGGAGAAATGTCCCAGGAAAGCAAAGTAAATCAATATATCAAGGTACAAAATTTCATCTGTGCTGAAATATTTGCACAGCACAGGATGGTGTTGACAAAGCTAGGAAATTAAAAAGACTATTGCAGGTATCACGGAATCATAGAATCATTTGTGTTGGAAAAGACCTCTAAGATCATCAAGTCCAATTGAACTGAGATAATACATGTTGAGAAACAAATCAAAATTTCAGTTGGATGAATAGAAAAAATGTTATATTTAAGGTTGTTATTCAGAACGTATCTGCAAGATTTATTTGTAGCCTACCACGAGGATCAAGAGAGAAATCCAAGCTGAACATGATGCTGCCTTTATGGGCCCAAATGAGAGGCAGGATGGTGATGTTTCCAGTGTGAGAGAAAAAAGGGGCAGGTGGGAAATGACTGGGGGAGGACGATTAACCATATTAAGCTTACACCGATGATTACACATCCACTGTGAGCTGTCAGAAAGACATGCTGAGTGGTTAGCTGAGCGAAAATGATTCATGCCTGGAGTGGAAACACGGATTTGTAAGCTGTGAGCATGAAGTTGTTAAGTGCATTGGGGGAGTGATTAGTTAGAGATAAGGGGCAGAAGGAGAGAAAAGAGCCAAAAGCAGACAGAACACTCTGTCCCTCTTCAAGTGACGGAGGGGGGAATATAGATGACCTGCAAAAAGCTTTGTAAACTGTCACCGAGGTGGAGGAGGATTAGGAGAGAACAGAGACCCCGAAGCCAGTGAATGCCAAACTTTCAGATAGATGGCAGCTTTGTCAAGAACAACTGGCAGATCCAAAATGGGAAGACCGCAGTGCTGCAGTTGTACAGTTTAGTTAAGAAGGCACTGGAGGCTATGGTGAGAATAGTTTAGTTGGATTCAGTTGCCAGGAGCTAAAGTGGAGGAGGGTTAAGATTTAATTAAACAAACAGCTTCAACAACTTGGGGTATCTGAAGTCATTAGTTAGATTTACTTGTGAAGTTAGACCACACTGCAAAATAATTGTGAAAGACAGAGCTCTTTCCTGTTCCCAGTATCAAGCCTGCAGAAGATAGCTGTAGCTGGTTAAGGGAGAAGACTGGTAGTATAGGATGAATTAGTCATAAGAAGTGAAAATACATGTAAGAATAAAAACTAAGTAGCTTCTTTGGTAAAAAATCCAAAAAAAAAAAAAAAAAAAAAAAAGGAAAAAAAGAGCCACCACAAACACACCAATGCAATGAACTAGTTGAAAGAAACCCAAGCTAATAAAAGTAAATGGTGAAAAAGGAAGAAAAGTAACAGAGATGTTGGAAACAACTAGAAATAATTGGTAGAGTCCCAAAAAAATACATTTTAAAATCAACAGGAAGAGCTATGTCAACACTGATTTTAGAGAGAGAAATTTGCTGCTCATTTTTTTTCAATTTATTCTACATATATTTTGGCTGTAATTTTAGTCCTTATGCCTTATTGATAAAAAAAAAAATAAATAAAAATACATTTACCTGCTCCCTAATGAATCTTATTCTTCAAGAGATGAGCGGGGAAAAAAAGCGGTAGAGGTAGAAGACTTAAAGACAGAGTATAAACAAGGCTGTTTGTGTAGGGAAGAGAAAGAGACAGACAGGAAAGAGAGGGAGTGATGCAAGAAGGTGCAAAATAAACCAGGAGAAAGAGGAAAGGATCGTGGTGACAAGAGAAGACATTAAAGGAGAAAAGCAGGTAAAAAACTTCTTGTGAGGTGAGATGAGGGAGAAAGCCAAAGAAAAAGCATGAGTAACTGAAAGCATGCTAAAGTAAGGAAGAAAATCCCAACGTTTTTAGTCAGTTATCACTTGGAAGAAATTGGTGGCTTCTGGTATGATTTAGCACATGTTCTGAAACATCCATAATGTTCCCAACCAGAAAGGAGACCCATGCAGTCAGACATTAGCTGTAAAGATTCTTCTTAACATTTTTGCCCTGCTTGGCTTTTTCCAGTGATATCAATCTACTTCCACAAACATCTTCTTTTTGATAATGCATTCCAGCTCTAAGTTTACTTTTCCCTTTTCCTTTTATGAAGACTAATGTTTTCATCTTGAGAAAGAGTGTTGAAAAAAGCTCACTTTGTTCTGGATTGTTTGTTCACTTTCCAGACCTCATTTTACAAACCTACACTCATTGCAAAGTTCATCTTCTGATGGGTACTGGAAAGAGTTGTCTTTCTACCCTAAAAAGTAATGAAGTTACTTTTCATCTTTTCTTTCTAAAAGGGTACGATGAAGCTGCTGTTAGTATGGGTTCACTCTGCTTCAGTCCTGTAAATTTCATCCCCATTGACTTTTTCCTTACTCAGATTAAAAGTCTTTTGGAAATCACCTGAAGATTTGTTTGAATGTGGTCTGCATGCTCGATGCCAAGGTGATATTTTAGAGCTATCTTCAGGACTGAAGACCAAAGGAATAAATCTGAATGATGAAATGAAACTTGGAAGTGCTTGGGACATTGCAAATCAGCAAACCAAAACCAAATTTAAATTCTAATTGGAATGCACCCAAAGTCGTAAAACTAGCAAAACTTCAGTCAGGAGCAAAGGGTGAGAAAAGCTTTGGGAAGTTCCAGCAAAAGCTGAGATTTGGTTAAGGCTAATCTGCAATTTCCCCCACCCACATGCGTCACCTGATATTCAAAAATATTCAGAGAAAACAGAAACTGTATGGAAGATTTTAGTTTCAGCTGCATTTCCTAGCCTTACTTACAGGACCAAGATTAAATGGCAAAAATTAATCTCAGAAGGTAGGAATCTCTTCTGAAAGGCTGCAGCACAGAGGAAGATGCTTTTCATAGAAGACTGGCCTTTAAAAGATGAAGCAGTAAAAGCTGTTGGTCTTCTCTTAATTTCTGCTTAAAACCATGCATTCATTAAAAAGAGTGGATGTCTGGCTTTCCAAAGTAAGTTCCTGCTGCAAAGATCTTAAGATCAGCATAAGCAGATGAAGAAGGGTAAGAGGGAGGAACTAGTGTTAGCCTCATTTTCCCGATGTGCAATTTTTAGCATGGTCTTTGGATATGTTTACCCTCTCTAGACTTCAGCCTGGTAAATATATATCAAAGGTAGCTTTAAATAAGGAATTCTACTTTCACAACTACTTTTTAAAGTCTTCATGTGCTCCAGGAGAACCACCTTTGCCTCTGAACTAATTCATATGAAGCTCCACATAGCAGTGTAGACCTTTCTAAATGCAGGAAAGAACCCCAAGTTTCTGAATCTCAAATCCAGTATCTTTGCTACCACCCTTCCCATCTTCCAATAAAAAAGGCAGGATATGAGAACAGGGAGGAGAACAAAGATCTAGAATTCATCTTCCTTTTTAACTTACAGAGATTATTATTAATGAGCTGAGGAGATCAACAGTTTCAGCAAAAACGAAAATAATGGAAAGCAGAAAAATCCCTGATGCTCTAAAATATCTTAAATGAATCATCAAAGACTACAGGGAAAAATGTATAGCAGTAGATATAGTGCTAAATTTAAAACTCAGATCTCTGGCTCCCTGTCTTGGATCCCTGACAAGTGAAAGGGAGGGATGAGTCTTCGAAAGCCGATGTGCAAAGGAACTGTAATATTTGGATACCGCTGGAATATGTAGGTTTCCAGAGCTGGGTAAGTAAACGATGGCACATAATAGTGAGACTGAGCAGAAGATGTTTGTGGTGCCTTGATGACTGAGACTGTGCAGAAGGTTTTGGGGAGAAAGGCTTAAACGTTTTGCCTGTGTTGTTTTCAAAACTGATGGTAGACACTATGACAGAAAAAAGGAAGGAGGGTATTCATTATGGTGGCAGAAGAAAGGCCAGAGAAAAAAACAGATCTGTGAGGCTACGCCTATTAGTAAAGAGCTACTATCTCCGTGTTTTTATAGATCTCTTAGCAGTAAGTGATTTCAGGAAAAAAGAAGCACAGTTGCTGAATCTGAGACTAATTTAGGTTGGAAGGGGTCTCCATAAGTTGCTTAGTCCAAGCTTTCTTTGGGTTTTGGTTACACACAGTCTCTCTGGGCACCTGTTGGAGTGCTTAACCATCCTCCCTGTGACCAAGCATGAAACTCTAGAGGGCCATGCTAGAGAATGAAGAGTACAATCATTTAATTTGAAAAAGATGATTGCAACATTGGAATAAAGTGCCAGAAGTTGACAGTGAATGAGGCTGCAGGAGTGGCAGGACAACAGCAGTTTTATATAATCCCTTAAAGTATGGCAGCAAGAGTCAAGCCTTTGCAAAAAGGCTCCTGTGAGCTCTGGGCATAAGATAATTTAGGTTTTATTTGCATTGTTAGCTGGCCAGTTAACTCATATCATTCTGTAGAAGTTATCTCTTTCAATGTTTGACTTGCACATATTTCTAACCCAAGTTTACGCCCTCATCTCTGTGATTTATTCATGGTCAGATACCTCTCCTAGTGTTTAAAATATTCTGAGGAGCTAGAATCAGGACTAGGAACAAGGATTTAATTTAGCCAGAATGCCTTCAACAGAGGGACTTCTGTTTGGAGGATCTTTTTGGCTTTCAGAAATGCCTGGTAGTGCACAACCTTCACCCAAAGCCAAATTCAATAAAAATGTTGTTGACTTTGGTGGAAGCAGAGTTAGGCTGACACTTTGTGGTTTTGAGAATCCTACCCAGAGATGACAATTGAAACTACTCAGAATAATAACTGTGATGGAAAAAATGCATAAGTACTTATATTTGAGACTGGGAGTCACAACTTATAACGTAGTAATATCATGTACTCCTGTAGGTGCCAGATCTACTCAGTTTTCTCACCTCCCTGCCACACACACACGAGTGACACCCGGCCCAAGGCAAGGCAGAAGTATCTTATTTATCAAAAGGTGTCTCGGGGGCCACAAAATAATGAAACAATAGTCCAAATGTCACAAGAATACGAGAAGCATGTAAAGCACGTAGCAGATTTCCAGCTGAAGAGCAAGCAGGAGGTTTATGTGGCTGGTTTTAGGATGCAGCTAAAATGTGCACCTGGTCTCAGGAACTGTGGAGTTTTTCCTCTATTTCTTAATCTAGAGGGAGCTTCAAGTCCCGTCTTTCATTTCCAAGAGGTGTAGTGCTTCTGACTTTGCTGCTGCCCATCTAACCATCACCATTTCTCCCACATCTTTGTTGAGGCAGTGACCTTCTCCCTGGTCAGCCAGCAAACTAACATTGGGATAGGGTCACCAAAGGTTCACTGCATCCTAAAATGGGATTTGTGTCTGATACTGAGACGAGCCGAGTGTCAGTCCAAATGTGGCTCTACTCTGGGTTTGTGCTGTCATATTTTACACAAAAATAAGCACACTTACCAATGGGAAATCCTGAAGATGACCACCATGAAACCCCACTTCACGCAGTAGAACTGCCCCTGAGATGTTAATTTTGAATTCATAAAGCTGGATGGTACCTTTGCTGAGCTCAGTGGGCAGTAGGTGCTACTGTACATAAGATATCCTTATTTTGAGCCAAAATAGAAGAGCATAAAAAGAGTTGTGCCTGGTCAGACTGGATACCCTTTTAGCCCTTTTCCAAGGGTGGATGACAGCAAATGCCTAAGAGGGAGTAAAAGGATAAGGTAAGGTTACAGTGAAATTTTTCCAGTATATTCTTCTGTCCTTCAGTATTGTGTAGCTCAGGGATTTCCATTGCTGAAAGCTTTCCCATTTACTGATCCTTTACGGATTTTGGTAGTTGCTTATCGAACCTTATTACACACAGCCTTTTGCAGCAAGGACTGTCACAGTTTAACTAAGTGTGTAAAGGATCACTTCCTTTGTTCCAGCCTGCTCTGTGGAAGTTTCATTTGATGCCCCTTAGCTCTTGTATTGAAAAATAAATAAATAAATAAAATAAATCTAGGAACAGCCATCACCCGTTCACTTGCCCTGTGGCACATAATTTGATAGATCTCTGCGCACATCTTTCTTCAGCCACCTCTTTTCCAGGCTGGAGTCTGTATTTGACACAGAAAACAGATATTTTGGTTTACCTGAAAGCCTGATGTTACTTTTACACTGGAAACCAGATTAGCCAAAACAAAACAACAACAAAAATATCAGTTTTATATCCCCTTGAGGACAGGTCCAAAATAAAGCTCCTCTGTATGGTCGCTTTCATTCGCAGTGGATGAAGGCCAGATTCCTGGAAGGCAGAAGTGGAGGTAAAGGCAGAATTTCATATAAAGAGAAGCAAGCATTCTGTTGTAACTAGTGTTTGACCCACTTACCATTTATCCTTTAGGTATTATTATTCTGCAGAATAAATTATTCTGCAGTTCCTAGAGAATGAAAGATACTAAGGCCTGGGGCTGTGATTTGTGAGCAAGAAGGGGACTGGGGCACTGAAACGAGTAGTGAGATGAGTGAAGGACAAAGATTAAGGGAAAAGATAAAAGGGGAACTGGATAAATATGTACTAGGGAAACAGGGTAATTTTGCTTCCACGTGTGCAGAAAACCTGTGCCTTCTCTACTGGATTGAGTAATGATTCGTCACTACAACAGAATAAAGAAAAGAAATCTATATTTCCTTCCTCATTCTGGCTTTGACACATGGGTAGAGGAAACCGACTTCATGATCTTAAGATTTAGTATCAACGTTTTCAGCAGAGACTCAAGTATGCACTGAAGGTGTCAGACTAACAGCACAGAGACTGAAATCCTCCTTGCATGACCACAGAGAGGCTCGTAGAGGCAGCAGCAGCAATTAAGACTTCACAAGCATCATTATAGAGCAGTCTTACTCCAAGGGAATCACTTCTCCCTAGCTCCTACAGCACTAGGAATGGCTTGAGTGACCTCTTCTGTGTCAGAAACTTGTTGGAAGACTTCCAGACATAGGGGCAAAAGATGCAGCTCAATTGATTTCAGTGAATGCTGGGCTCGATGTACCAGACCTGGCTGTCACCTTTGGGTTTCCAGTAAAACACAAACTACATTTGGGAGTTTTAGAAGGCAGACATACAGCTCTCCTATTCGACTCAGCAAATGCAACCCCTTTTACTAAAGGGCTCTTTCAAATTTCTTTTAGGGGCAGACAGACACTGAATCTGCAGCACGGATGGGATGTCATAGCTCCTGTTCCTCAAGAGTCGGTGTTTTGCCTTGTTTGGTTCCTGCAGAACATACTGTTTTTGTTGCTTATGATCTAAAATAATAAGACAAAAGAGATCTACGTGCTTCAGAGAGCATCCTGCTACTACGTAGGCTGTCCACCAAAACACCAGCTGGAAAAACTTTTCTTCGGTATGATCACTCCTGTGGGTGTCAGCTATTTATCAGCGGGGCAGGCTTTAGTGAGGAAGGGACAGAAGAGCCAGTGGAGCAGCTGCTCTTTGGTTGCTGCATGACCTCTTTTCCCCTTGGGCTTCTTGGGATTGATACTTCAAGCAGCTTGAGATGCTGTCACCTGGATCAGCAGCAGCTCGGCTGCTCGGGTGTGATTCAGAGCAACACAGAAAACAGAAACGTGTCTTGAGGAAGTCACAGTAGCAACATGAACCACCCACCCCAGGGGATGTGTATCCCTGTCCCTGCTACTTCCACTAGCTCTCCTCCTTCCTGCATCCTTTCCACGCAAGTCTCTTCTGAAATAGTGACATACAAAAATGTTAATTTGCTCATCTCTTTGTGTTGCTTCTCTTTCCTGTTGTATTGTAGGGGCCAATGTGTTTTATTAATATAATTGCTAGCCTTTTGCAAATGTGTCAGTGCTGCTGACTCCAGGCTGTGGAACGAAGACAAATCTAATGAAGGCGTTGAGATTTGTGTGTTGGGTTCATGAAGTGTTCCTCAGGTCTGGAAAATCTGCAGTAGTCTTTTAGCTCTAGCTTTTTCAGGCATGCTTTCTGGGCACCGAATCTCTGAAACCACTTCTATGAAAAAAGGGATCTTGTGGTCCAGCTGCCCCAGCTCATTTTTGAAAGCAGTTCTGTTCGAGTGGCTTTTGTCTTTGTTATATCTTTCCTCCTGTGATATTTTATGTGCAGCCCTGCAGACAACCTGGTGCTATTAAGCTACAGCCATTGCATTGTTCTGTGGTGCTTCCAATTTGCATGGAAAATTATTCATGCTAATAACTCTCCATTGTTCATGTCTTATCTTCCCAAGTCATGCTGGAGAGCTACACAATACGAGCCCTACTGTCAAAAGGCTTCTGTATACTTTAAGGCATGCAGTGATTTGCCTGCAGTGAATTCAAATGAATTCAAGGCTTTTAGGGACTTAAGCAAAATCAGCCAGACTTCTTCAGATTTTCTTAATTTCCCCTCAGGTCACGTTGGCCACCTTTGCCTCTGATAGCAGGCTGTGACCTAAATGCTTCTGCCTGTGCCATGGCTGAGCCTTGTCTTGCTTCAGAGAGAGACAGCTTGTCATTCTGCACAGACATGGCATTTTTCCAGTTTACAGTCCAAGGGAAGGGAGTTTTCTGAGCTGAGACGGAGCTAAAAAGTTGCATTACAGATATCAGGTGAATTCAGCAAACACTTTTGCCTAGCGTTGCATGCGCTGCAGAGGGTGTTTTCTCTTCCTATGAACCGACAGGATAATTGTTGGTTACGTGGAGATATGAGGCTTTTAGGTTCGCTGCCATTTTCCCCCATTTGTAGGCAGAAGATAATGCCCTGGAAGAGAACAAATGCTTTTTAGCAGTTAGGTCCATGAGCATGTTTTCCTGCTCCTCAACAATAGTTGACACGCTCAAATTACAAGACAGAAGTTAATCCTTGGTTGGTATAATCCAAGCCGCAGAAGCAACACGAATGTAAGACGCGGTGCCTCGTAGGTAACTGCAGAAAACTATTAGATGTTTTAGAGTATGAGGCAGTGCTTTAAAAAACATCAAAGCATCTTTTCAGTTGCTGTTTAAAACCACTCGTGTTTCTCAGTTTTTAAGCACTATCACTCAGCACTGGTTTTGCTTCCTAATGTTGATTTGCTTTCAGCTGAGCTTTTGTTTCACAAAGTTTGTGAAACACACCTGCTTAAACACTTCAGCAATATGGAGCAAATCTGAAAATGGCTCGGTATCTATTATTTCATAACTGAAACCTAGTCAGGTTTCTTTTGTATTTTAGTATGATATTGTAAGCCACACAGGAAACCTACCTTCATTTCTATAGTGACTTATTCTAGAATATTTGGTCAGATATTATCAACTATATAATATTTTAAAATTACTCAGTGTTGGCACCACTCCTAAATACGGGCCCGTCTACGTGCATTATAGCTCTGTTCGGATATTAAGAGAGATTAAAGTGAGTTTCATTTTCTGCCAGACGACAAATAAAGTAACCATCAAAGCAGGTAAAGGAATAATAAAAAGAAAAAAGAAGACACTGTGAAGTTTCCTGAAACGTCTTCCTTCTTTATTTACAAAAAAGGTTGTGTCAAGTGATTCTTCTATGACAAATGGTGTTCCTGTTCCTACCGAAATGAATGACAAAGCTTTGCTGACTTCGCTGGCAGCACAAGCACAAACCCTGACTGTGCCTCCTCTGACTCCGGTGTAAATCTGCATTAACCCTACTCGACTTCGGTCCGACCAGAGCTTGGTGTTTCTCGCATCCCGTCAAAGTGGGTTCGATTCCTGCTGATCAAAGCACACTTGGTTCGCAGTGAAGATGCAAGAGGGTTTTTACCGAGAGAAGCAAGTTCAAAGACATGAGCTAATAAGCCCGGACTTAATAAATCCGCGGCTCAGCAGAATATTCAGCTGGCGTCATCAGCATTGCCAGATGGATTTCAGTGGAAATGTACTGCTTTCTCACACAGGCAGTGGTCTGGCAGACTGCGCAACTTGCCCAGGTCGGGGGAGGCTTAGACATAAGGAAGACTGGAAACTTTCTGGTCTCAGAGAAGGTTTCACCTTTCCTCGTTCCCCATCCTTCTCCCCATTCTAGTCTCCCCCAGCATTTGTATACCGGTGATTTTCAGAGAACTTTTCACAGGATTCCCTACAGCCCCCCAAGGGCTCATTACAAAGCCCTAGCTTGAAGGAAGGTCCCTTTGTGAATCAGTAGCTGGACAGGGGGTGAAAAGCAAAGGTGGGAGCTACTGATCATTTCTCACAATTCAAGGAAGTCACAAGAGGAAGGCAGGGGAAGGAGACTGTGCCAGATCCTGCATTATCCGACGCGTTCACAAATGGGCTTGAAAAGACAGTGGATAGCCAAGGTGGCTGATGATACAGTGTCGTTTCCAGTAGCCAAAAACAAAAGCTGCCTGAGAAATTAGCACCGGGATTTTACATCAGCTGCCTGGGTAGTATAATGGTGAAGAAAATATGGTGCTGGTGAATACAAAATAGTGCAAAATACAACCCCAGCACATGCAGGTAGTTGTGAATGAGCTGTTGTCACTCAACAGACATCCTGGAGTCACCGTAAATGTTAATATTAAAAACAACAACAACAACAAAAAACAGCTTAATGTTCAGGCCAAGGACTGGGCGTGCCCCTTGGCTCAAAAACCTCTTACTACTGGTTGCCAGAAAGTGGAAGATATAAAAGGGGAAGGAACCCCCTGTACTCACCCTGTTTCCCATAGATGTCCACTACCTGTCACTGCTGCGAGACGTGGAGATCTCTGCCACGACCTAATACATCTGCTCCCGTCTTTGTATGTCAAATGAACTGTACAGAAGAGCTGATCTGTGCTGGGGTCACAAGGGAAAGCGAAACTATCGAGAAGCATTTGATCTGAGAGCCAGTGCTGCAAGTCTCAGGTGAAGGACCAAAGGATCAGAACAAACAAAAAAGCCGCAGAAGAGACCACAAGGAGACCCTGAATTAACCCCCGGCAGGTTAGAAGCCTGCTAGGTGTTACTGGTGCTTTAGCACAGGGGATGACTGAAATACCAGACTAAAACATCGCAGAAACACTTGGAGAGCTCAGAGGCAGATGTGAGGAATGTGCCCTGGAACTGCGAGGTGTCCAGCAGGTGCAGAGAGAGACAGGCAGCAGCTTAATGGCCAGGAATACAGGTCAGCTGTGTGCAGAAAAGTATGGGTTTACAACGCTGGATGCACTTCGCTGGGCCATGTCAGCGGGATATCTCTCAGGAGACACCACAGAGCTCAGCAGGAGGTGAGGTTAGACAGACGTGTGATGTGCAGAAGCACAGGGAGAAAGAAGTCCAGGCAAACAACAGGATTTTGAAGTCCTGGCGTTGTTGCTGCTTCCTGAGCTCGGCATTTTTCCTGTCCCTAATCATACTGATCCAGTCCTATCGATAGAGAATAGTAGCATTAACCATTCTTAATTTTCCAAATACAGGAAATCTGTACAAACACATCCCATTGTGCAGAAGCTATGGGGAAAATGTCACCAAAATCAAGATCTCTGCCCAGCGTTTTGGCTGGAGGCAGGTGGTAATGGCTGAATATCCCAGCCTACACTCGTGAGGATCCAGTGAATGTGGGAAGGCTGGGGACTATCTCCTTGCACTGACCACAGCTGCTTCTGTGGCTGGGTTCAGAGATTCCTGCTGCCTTGGGCAGATCATACCCTAGTGATTCCCTGTTGAGGGAATCTCATCTCACTGATGGTCACCAAGCTATGGGAACTTCAAAACTGATCTCTTTCTACTCCAGAGTCTTCATGGACTATGTAAGTTCAATGGATATTATGGTTTACAGGCTTCCTGCAGAGAAGTTCTGTGAAGACCTCGTTTCCCTAGGATTTCCCATACATGACCTGGAAGCAGCGCTTAGGAAAAAGCTCTTAAAGCTGTTTTTCCATTTGAGGACACTTTGACGTGTGCCTAGAGAAACAAATACATACCTAGCTTATCAAGGGAATGCGTTTGGATGCTTTCATTCACACTCAGCAATGGACTATTCTTAGTAACTATTAATATACACGTGCCTTGCAGTATGCTTTTGGATAGCCTTGCTTCTATTGAACATACTAGTCTTGCTTTTAGGGATCAAATATTTTACTGTCTTTCTCCCGAATCCTGGCTTAGTACACAATGCCCTACTCCTTTTTTAACACATCTCAATGAAAAATGAATGGACCTGCTAGAACCAATTTCTTTCCTACATAAGCTCTGGAGGTAAGGGTGTCAAGCTGACCTGGTAAACACGGGGAAAAAAGTCAAAGCAGTATGAGTTATGGGTTAGAACTGACAGCTTTAAAGGTTAAGAAGTTGTGTATATTTTAACTGGTTAGCAAAATCAGAGTTTTCAAGGCATATTATTTTTCCTACTTCTCTCTTCCAAATGTTTGAACCAAGCGGCTCAAGAAAATCCCTTCTACACCTCATTTGCAATCCAACATGATTATTAAGGTGGATTAACTTTTTTTTTTCTTTCTTTTTTTTTTTTTTTTTTTTTTTAAGCCTTAAAAACAAACACACAAACAAAAGTGACTGCTGGCAGGTTTAGAGGCACAGAAGTGCAGTAATTTGGTATGTGGTTGCCATGGGAGCTAACCTACATCTGAATTATCTTGCACAGTTTTCGCAGCCATTGTCTAGTGTTGTTCCTCCTGTCTGAATCATCAGTTCCTTCCTAGGGGTCTGCCTAGAAAGAAAAAAAAAACAACACACAACTCCTTTCTGCCACTTTTGCCTCATCTCCTGGCTCAGCTCTTTCATCCTGTCACACTCCTTACTCTGGTGATGCTGATGGAAGGGGTGGCGAGAGGAATGTGAGGCAGAAGGTGACCACACTCTCAGCACACTCAGGAAATAAGACTGGTGTTATTTACGAATTTCAAGGTTTGGGGTTGTTTATTTCCGGGTGAAACAGTTCCTTCCTGTCAAACCAGCCTATTTCAGAGGAAAACTGACAATTTCTGACTAGCCATCCTTTTTATCTCCCTTCTTGCCACTTCAGGAGAACTAAGTTGTGACGCCACTTCAGGGGAACCCAGCCCAGGTCTTATCAGTTCCTGGCAGATCATGGATAGCTGAGATACCCTTTGCTTATGGCCGAATGTGAGCTCAGCACTCCAGGGTTTACAGAAAGCGAGATCAGAGGATAAGAAGAGTATTTACTTATTTATTTTTAACATAACAAGCTCAACATACTGTCAAAGCAGAAGTTTTGTCTTTTTTTTTTTTTTTTTTGAAGTCGACATAGTTTCGGTATCGGTTTGCTTCTGTTTGTTAGTTTTCAGGCAATTGCCTAGAAGACAATCGCTGCTGCTGAACTCTTGGCATTACCAGGTTATACCTGTGTGTGCAAAGTCAAGAAGTAGAGATTACTCAGTTTACCATCCTCTTATCACAGAGCAGTGGAAGCATCACCAGATCTGTGGGGTTAGGGGCCATTCCGAAGTGATGGCTCTTTTCAGGGATACTGAGAGCTATGAGATCTGGCAAGAGCTTTCTGCTCTTCTTTGCAAGTTTGTTTATTCAGTCCAGTTGTCTCAGAATAGCTCGCTTTTTAAAATAGACTTTCAAACCATTAAAAAAATGCAAATATTAAGCATAAGGAATAAGACCCCAAGAAGAAACACTCACTGAACACCATATGTTGATTTAGGTCTGCTGAAGACCAACTTCCATAAATGCATTATGTGATCATTTATTAAACAGCACTGAAGAACTGCAACAATCAGTTTTTGGAATAACTGGCAAGAGGGACGGGTCTGGCAACTATATCAGGATTCCCCCTCTAGAGCTGTGGGGAAGAAAAGCAGATACTATACATCACCCTGAATGTTTAAGGTGCATGTGGATTTCCTCCCACTGCTATTTAATCTTGGTATGTTGCACTCTCCCACTCTACTTTGTGTTCCTTCACTGTAGAAAGCTGCACACATGCAATACAATTCTAACAAGGGAAAGCACTGCAGGCTGAAGTAGACGTCCTGAAGGGAGTCACGAAACTTGAAAATAAAACAGAGAAGACTGCGTGGCACTTCCCATTCTGAAAAATGTTAGATGACTAAGCTAAATGCACTTGTATTCCGTCTGTATTGCCTAAGACAACGTAATGATTTCGCATGTATTGCCCAAGCACAGGACTTTTCAGGGCTCTTCACAAAGGACAAAAATACTGCCCTTTGCAGATGGAGAAACCAAGTTATGGGGAACTGAAGTGACCAGGCAAGACTTCCAGCATATTGAGCATGAGGCTTTCCAGTTATTGTGGACCTCTTAGCACCACACAGATCAGGAGCTTTACTTATTGTTTATCTTTTTGTTTCATGTAAAGAAAGCATTTGCCAGTTGCTGGCAAAGAATTCTTCCACTTTGGGGACAGAATGTGTTGAGTAGTTATTATAGAAAACTGCAATTCAGACCTTTTGGACCTCAGTTGTATTTTGTGTGGCATGACAATAAAGTAAATTGCATTCTGGAGAGCTTTGCCAATGAAATATTAAAGCCAGTATCTGTGATAAAGCTCTCTGCTATGCTTCTCAGAAGGACTGACGAGGAAGGAAGGAGAGAAGTGAAGTACATTAAGTTGGGTAGCTATCCTTCCAGCTTTACAAAGAGCTCCTCTGATGTTTCTGCGACTAAAGACGTGATATACACCACAGACCCTGTGGAGCCTCAGGGATGTCGTGGTGAAGCTAAGATCCTGATCCAAAATGGTCCGGGCTGAAGCATGAGATGGCTTCCTACTGACTTGCTGCCACGGTCCTATGGAGACAACCAAGGAACGTAGAAGGCAGGAGGGGCCCTGAGCCTCCCCTAGCACAGGCTGAGGTGTAGCTCAAAAGTACTCTCAGGCCCTCCCAGTCCAGATATGAGTGGCCTAGCTTCAGCATCCCATGCTGGTTTATTTATTTCCTCTTAAAAGCCCAGGTAAGATTACTCAGCAAACCTCTTGCTAGCAGCCTGCCTCCTGGCACACCTATGTCACAGATGCTGGCTCTGAACTGCCTGCCAGCTGCAGGCAGCTCAAATCAGTCCTGCATCAGCTGCCGAGGGCCTGTGGGGAGCAAGCTGTCACCCCCAGCTACCTGTGGGGCTGGGTCTCCAAATGGGCTCACTGCTGGTGTTGCTCAAGGAAAGGGGCACATGTACAGCTGAGGGCAGCACGGAGGACGCGTGACCGCCTGTCTGCCAGCAGCCAACATTAAATTACAGCTGCAGGTTGTGAAACCACTCCCTGAGAGCATGCTTGTATTGGCAAGCACTGCCTCCACATAGTGTTCCCAGTCCCTTATCTCCCAGCCCTTCCAGAGTTCATCCAGCAGGCGTTTGATACCTGGCCGTGTTGCCCGTCAGCCCTACCGAGGCGTGCCCCACAAACACTTGAGTCACAGGTGACACAGAGACATCCATTTAGTTATTGCATTTATTTTTTTAGGGTATATGTAAAAGCAACTGTGCATAATTGCCTGCAGGATCTTTTAAGTATTTGTGTAAAATCTTGTAAGTTTTGTACCAATGCTTGTACAAATATGAGCAGAGCACCTGAAGAGAGCTGCACAGCAGCGTGCTTCCTGCTGCTCATGAAGGATGTGTTATTTCGGCAGGTTATGAGGCTGGTTAATGGGGTAGATGAGACATGAGCCATGAAGGATGTGTTACTTGGGCAGGATATAGGGCTGGTTAATGGGGTAGAGGAGAGGTGAGCCACTAGGGATGTATTACTTGGGCAGGTTATCGGGGAAGGTTTTACACACTTGCATGTATGAACTGCGCATATCCCCTACACCTTTCCCCACTACTCTAATGTAGGACTCGGGCAGCCGTGCCCCTACCGGGGCGCTGCCCCCTCCCCGCCCTCACTGCGCCCGCCATGCCGCCGGGCTCTCCAGGTGGGGCAGGCACGCGCGGGGGCCGCCGGGAGTTGTAGTTCCTTGCAGCTCCTAGCAGCTTGGCGGAGCGGCGGCGGGGACTACAACCCCCAGGGCCGCCGGCGGCGGGGGCTCCGCGGCTCCGGCCGCCCGGGGGAGGCGGCGCGGCAGCGGGGGCGGCGGAGGGGAGCCGAGCCGAGCCGCGCCGTGCCCTGCCCGCTGCGCGCCCGTGCCCCATGCGGCGTGCGGGCGGCGGGAGCCATGGGGAATGGCATGAACAAGGTAACGCCGCCGGGGGCACGGCCCCGACGCCCCCCCCTGCACCGCACCTGCCCGCCGAACAAAGGAGGGGAGAGAAAAGAGGGGAGGGGGTTGTCCCCGGCGCGTTTCGGGGGCTGATTTTTCCCTTTTTTATTTTTTTTTTTAATTTTTTTAATGTGTATGATTTTATTTTATTTTATTACGTATTTATTTTTTTTAATTATTATTATATTTTTTTTTTTTCCCGGGGCGCGCTTCCTGCCTGGCCGCAGCCCGGGGGTGGGGGTGGGGTCCCGGTTTGGGTGATGCTCTCCCGGTTTCGGTGATGCTCCCCCAGTTTGGGTGATGCTCCCCCGGCCGCCCCACGCCTTCCCAGCCCCTTCTCCCCACCCCTTCCCCTTCTCGACGCCTCCCCCTCCCCATATTCCCACCCGTGCTCCCCCCCCAGCAGCCTGCAAGCCCACCAGGCTCAGCCCATGCCCCACACTGGAGGGGCAGGCAAGTGCTAGAGAAGGAAGATGGAGCTGAGCTGCTCAGGGTGTTGGCTTTTTGGCAGTGGGGGCTCATCCTCAGCGCCCGTTTCCCTCCACCTAGTGAGTTTATAGGACCAGCACCTCCCCTGGTCTTTCTTCCTAGGTCCCAGGTTTCAGATTCTGGGGATCGCCTTGTGATAGGTATTGATGCCTTGCAGGTATCTTCTAGGAGCAACCAGGGAGGAAGGGACACAGCTGGAGAGGCTTCCCTTGGGTTCCTGGGATGTCTGTAGCGTGTTGCAGGGAAAGTTTGGAGTTGCCCTGTTGTTCTGAGTGTTTTGATGAAAGATGCCAATGTTGTAATGTGAACAAACACCATTCCCAGCCCCCTGAAGCTTAGCACTCGTTGCCTTGCGTCTCGCTCTGGTACCGTGTGAGCAGGCTCTCTGTGACTCAGGGAAATTTGGTCTTTTGGGTTCTGTTCGCTGTCACCCTGCCGTGCTCCAGACAGGGCGCTCAGCACGGGCGTAGCCCTGCTCTGCTTTTCCCCCTCCGCTCTTCCCACTGACACCAAAAGGATGAAACAACGTCCAGCAGGTCGGGGAGAGTTGGCTCCTTTAAGGAGGCTACTGCCACCTTGGGTACTGGCCATCAGGGTTTATTTTTGTAGGGGTCCCGTGTGCAGGTCTGGGACTTGCCACCTTCAGAATGTGCCCCTGGATCATCTGTTCCTTTTGATCTTGGGAGCCAGCGGGAGCTGGAGGGGCGAGGAGAGGTGCGGAGTCACCAGTGCCGACACTGGGGGCTGCTTGCTTGGCTCGCTGTAGCCTGCCAGTACAAATTACCTTGGTTTCCAACTGGTTTTTATTTTCCTGGTAGAGTTATACGTGCACAATAGAAGAAAATAAGCAGCTTATCCAATGGTGGATTATTTCGTTTAGAGAATCCCTTTGTACTGGAGCCAGGGGAAGAGGATTAGTGGTGACCTGTAACGGGTATGGGTAAGGAAAAGCCCCCGAGACCGCTACAGCTGCTGTTGCTGCTCTTGGATGCTGAGCCTTTCGCAGTGGCATGGTCGCCTCCTCTTTTTCTGTCACATGATATTGATGTATTTCATGGCAAATAGTAGTTGCACCTGACCTTACGTGGCCATTGGTGCTGACTGGAGGGCTTGAGGCCTGACATACACTTATTTTTAGTTGGGGGCGTTTCTTTAGTTTTCTCCGTAAAACTACCTGCATTTACTTTTTTATTGAGGCCGTCCAAGCCTCATTTTTCCCAAACTGAACCAAAAGCATTGGTATATAATACTCTTTTTATGCAGCTCAGAGAAATGTTACCTGTTAAGGCTACAGAAAGGCAGTTGGCTGCTGACTGTGCGACGGCTTCAAACCGATCTCGTAGCTACTATTAATTTTTGGTGCTTTACTTCTTAATCTCTAAGTACAGAATGAGTAACTGGGTCTGATTTGGGAAATTGGGCGGCCTGGTTCGTTTTTGCGCTTCGACTCCTAAACAAAGTTCAGGCTGAAGCCTGTGGTTGAGAATGACGAAGACGGTTTTCCAGGAGCTCAAGTCTAGTGGCCAAGATGGTGAGAGATCAATGGAGCCAGCAGCACTCAGATCTGATTATCTGCAAACAGGGTGTGATTAGAGGAGAGCTCTCCCTGGGCCTTAGTCCTGTGTCCCGTTAAGGTTAGTTAACCTTATCTCTGCAAGAAGGGCAGATAAGCTGTGGGGGCTGATTGGTAAGACACGTGAACCAGCGTGGACACTCGCAGCTGGTGCGTGCACTTCTGTGGAAGCCGGCAAAGCTGGGCCAGTTATCCCTCTGCTTTGCTGCCTGACGAGGCAGGTGGTCTGCACCTCCTGCAGCATCCTTCTGTCTCTGTGGGAAGCCTGATGGATGGACGGACTTCTCCAGAGCACCAGTGCCTCAGGAAGCAGTGTTGGGCAAGGAGTGGGATGCTCTGCATTAAGTATCTATCTAACCAGGGGACAGCAGCCAAGTAGCCCTTCGAGCTGTTCTCCAGAGAAGCACCTTTTCCAAGAGGACTGATGAAGAAGCGTTAGCTGTGCACCATAAAGCTCTGCCCTTGTGTGAGGCGCAGGGTGTGAGCCTCTCTCCTGCGAGGCATGTCCGAGGACAGGCGTTGCTCCCCTCGCTGCTGGGCTGTGCACGCTTCGACATCTGTTATTTAGCCTGCGGTCATTTTCTCAATGTTTCGGGTTATATAAAGAGGCTACTGTTTTTATTCAGAAAGCGGTGGGTGCGGAGTTGACGAAAACAACCACCTTATTTTTTTTTTTTTCTTTGCTGACTCCCATCCCTTCTCTCACACGCCCCTGGCAGCAGCCATCGGCCTTCGTTTCGCGCGGCCTGGAGTTGCAGTTACTGGAGGCAGTGTGAGATGACACAGCTGAAAGTTCCCAGCCGTAGTCTGGTGCCGAAGTATTAGTCAGCATGGTACGAAGATTCACTTCTTTCCAGGTAGCTTTCACCCAGAGTAATGTTTCTTGCTTCTAGAATGACTAGGACAACTAGGGCTGACAGCTGTCCTTGGTTGCACGGTGCCCTAATTTTCAGCATCGCCTGGTGATGCACAGAAGCAAACTTCTGGACCTTTCCACCTTTGCCAACAGCCATCTAAAAAGCCTTCTTCAGTCCCTCTGCCCCGGTGCTGCTTGGTATCTCTTTAATTTATAATGTGCAACCTTAATGACCGTGACTGGAATTTAAGCTTTCGTCATCTCCCGAGAGCATGCATTTGATGCAGAACAACATCCTGGAGTCTAAAAGGCTGTGCTGCACGGCAGCGGGGTTGTGATTTCAGACTTGGGCTGCAGATAGGAGATACCAGGCTGCTATTTAAAACTACCAGGAAGGCTGTTCGGGGAGGGTTTTAAGCTGAGGGAGCTGGCTGGAGTGGCCTGATTAGGGAAATTGGTTCCTAATTAGGCTCTCTTTTGCTTTAGAGCATGATTTTTGTTTGCAAAACCGGGCCCATAGCAGCGGCGTCTGCTGCCTTGCCTGGCTTCTAGCAGCGTCATCAGGCGTGCCTAAAATAATAAATCAGTCCAGGAAACCCTGAGTCTTCTCTGTTTCTCATAAGCCTAGGTGGATAACAGCCACCACAACACTTTTGCCAGGTGAAAGGCACGGCCTCGAGGCAGACCAGGGCTGCCTTTCAGCAGGAGGGCTGCTGCGAAGGGGGGGGATTATCGAGCGATAATCCCTGACGAAAAGCCCTCCGCGGTTTTCGGGGCTTTGCGGCTGCCGGGCCGAGCAAAACGGGAGGAGTTTTCCCTTTAAATAGCCCCGCTGGAGATGCTGTTGCCGCTGTTGCGATGACACTGGGGTGTTGCTAAGGCTTTGGGAAGCCGGTGCTGACATCTCCGTATGGGTGGCATGCGCTGCATGCGCCCGGGACAAATGGCTCGTGCGCGCGCCCCGCCGCGCTTCTGGTCCCTTCAAAGGATGTGGGCGTGGGTGGGATCGTCCAGGTGGCAGAAAGCGAAATTTTGGGCCAGAAGGCACGAGCTGGGTCTGCCCGGGTGTTTTATTTTTACGTCCTCGCTGCCGTTTCCAAGCCGGGAGGGTTATGACAGGGTGTGTGTGTGCGTGTGGAGGGGGGGGTAGCGCCGCATGTTCACCCGGCTGTGCGTGCACGTGTCCTCGGGCTGCCTGACCTTGACGCTCACAAGTTGAGGAAAGTCCTGTAACCGAGACCCGAGCGTGCTTCTAGGAGGGCAGGGGAGGAAAACGCAACTCTCGGGCTTTCATCAGTTCTCGCCCCGTGAAGGCACGAGGAGCTGCACGCAGCGATTCGCCCCGCCGGGGCTGCAGCCCCCCTTGCAGGGTGTTGTGCTTTGAAAGTTTCGCTGGAGTTTGCTTTGCAGTGCTTTGTCCAGCCTGCTTAGCAGCTTTAGGCAAATTGCCTTCTCCTTTCGAAGTTTCAGCATTAGTGAAATCAGGGCAGCTCTTATCGCGCCGTGGGGGGGAGGACGGGGTGCGAGGCCCACTCCATGTTCCTCAAACACCTCTCGTATCCTCGGGGAGCACCCCTCATGCCAGCCTCCATGTTATTAACAACCCCTAGTTATCAGTGAAAGCCTCCAAAGTGTGGTGTACCTGGAACAACACAGCTTGAGACGGCTGCAGAGGTGCACAGAAAGCCATCGGCGCTTTTTGGAGTGCCTTTGACAATAGTCTGCTAGAGTAGTATGTTCCATCCTGTATGCAAATCGCACTTTGTCAAGCTGTGTTACCACAAGACATCTATATTTGATACTATATTTCTTTCTCACAGATTCTGCCCGGCTTGTTCATTGGCAACTTTAAAGGTAAGATTAGTTTTATCCTTTTCTCTAGGCTTGTTTAACGGGGGTCTTGAGGTGTTGTTTCGCAGGCCTGCCCGGTTCCCTGATGGCTCTGCAGCTTCTCTAACCCCGTCTTGCTTCGTTCCTGGATTCACCTGGCAGTGCTTAAAGAAGATCCTGTGTGCTCTGTCGTCCGTGTGCTGCGCTGCTGCAAGTACTTTAAGAGAAGAAAAACGAGCACCATCTCCTCGGTGCATGCTTCGGCTGGGATTCCTAAACACTGGCCTGCCTTAAACGATTCCTGTGCTAGGCAGGCAAGCATGTGAGCCAGGCAGATTCTTTATAAGGCGTATTGCGAGCCCTCCTTATAAGTAAAGGCTTAGCATGCCTCCTGCTCATTGCTTTCATTATTTTGGTTATTTATAACAGCTGCTAAAGAGTTCTGTTATCACTGCATGCGAGACCAGCAGGTCTGCAGGCTGCTGTCTGACCACTGATACTTGGGCTGTCCGTGCTGCAGGTGTGCCATTCTCTGGATTGTTCACCCTTTTGCACGAGGTTTCTTTCTCGTGCATAGAAAGACAGAACCACGTTTAGGTACAACAGGAAGCTTTTTACATGGGCATCCCAATAAACGACCTGTTGTGAAAGCAGTCTGTTAGCAGCAGCTCCAGCTGACTGTCCCTGCTCGGAAATGAGCGGGTGCTGCCTGTACACTCGTGTTGATACATGCTGTTAGCTAGCAGGCAGGACTCAGGGGCTACTGCAATGTTGTACCCTTCCTGGTCTGTTGGATATCGTAGCTGCTCTGTTAAAATTGGACAAGGTTTGCACTGGATTCGGGTGCTGTATGTCTTCTCTGTTCCACTCTCTCTCCCCCTCCTCCACCCAAACCTGCAACTTCACTTTTCTTTCTCTGAACTGCTGTCTGCTGTCCCTGACTCTGGCCATACCAACCCACGGTCCATGCTGCCCCTGCCACGGTAAGGGAAGTGAAAGGACAGAGACAAGCGTATAGTGGTGGAAGTTGGCGAGTTGGCAATGAGAGGAGGAGAAAAAGGAAGGGGAAAAAAGGAAAATCAGGGGAAGAGGATAGGTTTGGAGACTCCTTGGATTGACCACGGCATTGAGCCAGTGACAAAACTAGCTTGCTCACGGCCACATTGCTTCCTTCTCTTTGTCAAACAATGTGGGCGAGGGGCAGGATGGGAGGATGGATGCCGGGCAGCAGAGTCCTTCAGGACGGCTCTCGCTTCGTCCCTCTTGCTGCAGCAGCCCTGCTGGTGAGCCCTTGACAGCTGCCCAGGGGAGTGAAACTCAGCTCGGTTTCTCGGTGCCCTTCTGCTTCCAGCCGGTGAACAACTTGGCCAGCTGAGGGGAGGTGGCCAGGGTTGTGGAGTGAGTCAGTGCTGCTGCCTGTGCCAGGGCTGTGTTGTGGGCTCTGTTTTTATATTCATTAAAAACGGGGCAAATCAGTCAGTTAATTATTGCTGCGACCTCTGGTCACGTTGCATTTAATTGTCAGCCATCACAAGCATCTGATACTGCATCTCACGTACACGAAGAGGAAAAGAAAAGGTTGGTGTTGCAGTACTTCACTAATACAAAAGCAAATTCTCACAATTTTGTTTTTTTCTTTCTGCACACCCTACCTGCTTCATAGCGATTGCAATAAGCTTTCCGTGCAGTGAAGTCACCCAATTTCGGAACAGGCTATTGATTTATCACCAAAGTGTATTTCTGGTGTAATCCGATTACCGTGTTCTTGGGGCATGCTCTGATTTGTGGCACTCCTTCAAAAAGTGACTAATAATGTTGAGGCTTCCATAAAGGGGATTGTTGCTGGGAAATACTCGGCAGCACACAGTTGGGCTCGGTTGGAGTCTCCCGGTTTGGGCAGCAGAAGCATCTAGCTCCTTCTAAAGACACGGGTTTAGGGAATGGTTTCCTGTAATGCCCCTCAGAGCAGCCTAGCTGTTTATTCAGCTGGAATTGAATACAGCTGCATCTGGTCAGCAAGAGCAAGGCTGCATCCCTGGCATTGCTCATCTCTCCTGGATGCAGAGCTGGGGCACCCTCAGAGCCTGTGTGCAGGGGGAGAGGAGAGGAGGGAGCTTCCTCCAGAAGGGGAGCCTCTGAAACGCTCTGATCTGCCCTCTGGAGGATGGTCTCTCTCCTCCTCGCTCCAGTGACTGTGCAGGGAGCCCAGGCAGGCAGGCTTTCCTCAGCTAGGTCCTGGAAACGCTGTTCTGTGCACGCTCATCTCTCCCTGCTGCACGGAGACCTCTGGAGAAGCTGGCAGCCTAAAGGAAAAGGGATGTTTTTCCAATTCCTGCTTTCCTGGTAAATGAAAGCAGGGTGTGGAAAGATGCTAAATAGGGCAGTCCTGGAGGTGCATTGTCCAGAGATGGCAAAAAAGGAGCTCGCCCCTTCTGGTTCGTGTGCTGCTGCTGCTGTGCAAGCCTTCAGGCACACAGGATGTGAGGCATTTTTGTAACTGCCTCGGGGTCCTCAGGTGAGAAAGTCGCATGTAGTCCTGGTTATGGAAAGCACTGAAGCACGTGCTGAAACCCCACTAGGCCCACAGCGCTTGAGTACGTCCCCGTTTGTTGTCTCTGAAGATCTGTGGGCATTATTCTACTCGGGCAGTAGCACGTTGAAGCTGTAGTATGTTTCCCGAGTCAGCGTGTTTGAGGTTGCACAGCTAGAGGGCAGAAAAATTCAAGAAGAACCACAGGTGTCCACACAAAGTACTCTAGTCCGAGCTCAGTGTGAAAGCCCAGAGGGAAACAGGGCTCTTGGGCTTCTTCAGTGAAAGTTAGTGAGGAGCTGCTTCGTTGTAAAGGGGATGGGAGGGCTAGGGGAGCAACATGAGGTAGAAGTAGTAAGCTCTTCTGCCTGGCTCTTCTTTGGGGGGAATTTTGGTTTGTTCCTTTCAGGTGAAATTCAATCCTGCAGCCCTCAGAAGACAAGGAATTTATTGTGGGATTGTCTGTGTCCTCCGTGCTGGAAACTTGATTTCCCTTGAAAGGCACCTGATGAAAATAGATGCTTTGTTTCTTAACAGACTGAGCTTTTTAGCCTTTTCCTGCACAAATAGAACAACTTATTTTTTTTTTCTCATCTGAGGCTCCAAGTGAGTGCTTGTTTGCCTCAAAAACCAAAAGATGTTGCAGTAGTGAGCCCCAGAGATTCAAGGGTGTTTCTACCTTGAGTATTTAAAGAGCTTGTGTCCTTCCTTGCTTGTACTCATAGTTGGAAGATTCGAGTTTTTCCAATGGAATATTTGGGGGCTTTTTGATTTGAAGGGGAAAGCCACAATATGAGGTTTAATTCCCCTGAAGAGTCCGGTGTTGCCGTGGATGACCTGGAGAGTCTTGGGAAAGTTTGTGCCCTTCCTGTTCCTGAATATAAAATGGCAGTGCCCCCCAAGTGGCTCTGCTGTGTTTCTAGATCCATCCTCCTAACAGCTTTTTAGTGCTTGTGGGAAAAGTTCCCTTTTTCTAAGGCTTTGTTTCAGGTATTGAGAACAGGAGAGACTGCGGTTTCTATTCCCTTTTCCAGGTTCATCTTTTAAAGGAAGACCTTGTATAGGTACTGTCACTAAAGAGAGCATCGGGCACTTTTCCTCAGCTTCCTCACTCCCTGCAAACGTCCTCCTGAGAGTCTGGGACAAAATATTTGCTAGAATGTAATATGAAGTGGTGATGGGAGGTGTGGAGTCTTTGTGCAGGTGCGTTGTGTGTGTGAGTGTGGGTCACTGCACTCTGCTCTCCCATCAGGAGAGCTTTGATCCATTCATTTTCAGTAATAGCTCTCAGTGGTCTGAACCACTGGAGATTAGGTTTTCCTTAAAATCCTAGAATCATTGAAATTGGAAAAGACCTGGTCCAACATGTCCCTTGGTGCCACATCCACACGTCCCTTAAATACCTCCAGGGATGGGGACTCCACCACTTCCTTGGGCAGCCTGTTCCAGTGCCTCACCATCCTCTTCTGAGAAGAAGTTCTTCCTAATACCCAGTCTAAACCTCCCCTTTAAATGGCTCCCTTGTTCTCTGTAAAGCAGAATATAAAGAGTAGAAGAAAAGGTGTTTTATTTAAAAACACGCACAAACCAAACAAGGAAATGCTAGAGATGATGAAACTCTGGAGTCTCCGTTTGTCTGCAGGTTGAGACCTGACAACGTTGTACTTAGGGGCCTCACTTGCTTTGTTTTTGTATACATAACCTAAAATTTTATGCTGAAAATCTAATAGCTACTAGCATACTGCATGACAAGCACGTTTCTTTTCATGGTAACAGCAGAGTCAATTTGGCTTTGGCAGAGGAAGAAGAAAGGATGTCTTTAGTATGGAATAGCTAGCTAACCAAGGGGAGGAAAGGTAACAAACTGAAAATATGAAATGAAATCGTCTCCACTGTGTGGTGACATCTAATCTTCTAAATTAACAGGTGTGGTGCAGTTACATGTTGCAGATTGAAACCTGTGCCACTGAAATACTTTTTTTTCGTGTTCCTGGCACGATCAGTGCTTTTGTTGTCAGTAGTAGGGATGGGAAAGACTCTGCAGCTGAAATTGAGGAAAAAGAAGCTAAGTATGGGCATAGGAGGGAAGAGGAAGACTTCTCCAACGTGGACTGCATCTTCTTATACCAGGAGTGAGTTTTCTGAAGGCTTTACTCAGAAGTGCCCATTAGCTCAGAAGCGTTTCGGTGTATGAAGCAAAACATTAGGTAATCTGCTGTGAGGAATAGTCCCACGTTTGAGGGACCTTCGGGGATGCACAAGGTAGATTTCTGCCAGGTTTCCTTCATCATCACATTCTGAAATGGGGTGGTTCAAAATGCGAGCCTGCCTGTGGTTGTACAGCACTGCACTATAGTAAGGAAGTTGGCATTGCTGTCAGTGGTAGGCGATTCTTCTGGCTTTTGGAGGTTCTTTACATAACCCCTTACATGTTTGGGAGTTTATGGTGCAAGACTGGATATCTCATTTGTACTGCTGTTGAAATCAGCGTTGTCTATATTATCTGTAGAAGACTTATGGCAGGGGCCAGGGGGAGCAAGGGGGATTTCCCTTCATAAACTGTTTACAATTTAGACCCAGATAACACAGTCACTGGCTGGGAAGCTTTTTCTCCTCTATTTTCCGTGATTTGAGTGATTGGTTCCTAAATATATTAAGGACCTGACGTTACCCTGGGATGCAGCTTGCTTCTGGGAATGTCTCTTACTGTGTAGTTCTCATTTAGTCAATTGAAGAAGTAAAACCTTTCAATCCTTTTGAGTTGTACTCTATCCATAAGGGTTTTAAGACTTCACCGAAGCAGTCAATGCTTAATGTGGGTCATAGCTACTTCTGAAGACATTTGCCCTGTATATCAAGCCACTACTTACCATGTGGGTCATGCTGATAATTAGGGGATGGGATCTCATTA
The DNA here is from genome assembly GCF_964035555.1 of Netta rufina. Lineage (NCBI taxonomy): Eukaryota > Metazoa > Chordata > Aves > Anseriformes > Anatidae > Netta > Netta rufina. The sequence goes on along the minus strand of NC_140124.1, from coordinate 81,110,115 downwards.
TGCTAGGTGTGCATTCACACCATGAGTTCTGGCCAGCAGGCCCTGAAGTCTGTTGATTTTTAGACACGTTTAGGTTGGCTTCTAGGGTTTCCAGCCCCTTGCCTGCCTAGGTGTTCTCAGAGAAATCAGGACTGTCCAGTACGCTGTTATTAAATCTGAAGGTCTGGTGTATTAGAAGACCCCTCCTGGCAAACGCTGGTATTTCTTCTTTGAAATGCACACTCTGAGGATCTTAGGATATTTTAACTGTTCTGTGAAGCTGGACCTTGTTTCTGTTTTAGATGGAATTTGTGCTAATTCTCTCCTGAAGGACTAGGTATCTGTGTTAGTCGTACAGGCTTGAGCAGCAGCAAGCGAAATTGATTCAGTTTTGAATCTTTCTATTTTATTAGCCCCAAAGGAGCTTTCATAATTGGATGAAGGTTAAACTTTGTTGCCTCTTTTTTTTTTTTTTCTTGTGTGGATCTTGTTCATGGGGCAATATAATTAAATGTCCAATTCCTCTTTCAGATGCAGAAAAGGCATTGAAACTTTATAGTGGAGTGGAATAATACGAAGCAGGAGATGCTGATTGAACTCTTGCCTGTACATAAAGAATGTACAGGTGATGCTATTGTTATTTTTGTACCTAGAGAGAGCCGGTTTGAAACCTCTGTGGTCAGTGCTCTTTTTTTTGTGTGAAACCAGGCTAATGTGAACAGATTGTAGGGGTTGATTGGGAAGGCAGGTGTTCACATCTTAAAACCACTGCTGTAATTGCCATGACGTGTCGTGCCATATTCAAGCAAAAAGGTCAAAAGTAAGTGGACACAAATTCACGTTTACCTGTATTAGTGGCTCTTTGGGGTCATTTTCTGACACGCTAATGGTTAAGCATGGGGAAAGTTGTTCAATGATGACAGATAATCTATTTTACCTTCTTTCTCATAGAAACAAACCCATGTTTTCACAGTATCTAGCAGCAAAATTTCTTTCACCCGAGTTTGCTTTCCAGTTTTGAATGTTTGAAACTCCTTGGTCAAAGGTCTAGGAACTACCTTTTCACAACTATGCTTCCTTGCTGCAGCATATTTCGTGCTTTCAATATCTCCTCAGTCTCTCTTCGGACTTAAAATTAAGCTGTGTATTAGCTAAATGCACCTTTGACCCTGCTAGTCCACAGAAAGTAAGAATTTAGTTGTGGTGCTGGCTGGCCTGTTAATACCTTCGTTCAAATGATTCAAGCCACCTGGTTGGCTTCACTCCTCAGGCCTGGATATCACCAGGTTGATCCCCCAAGTGAAATTGTATCTCCTGAAGGGGGATTTGTGGGTGAGAGGAGGTAAGCTATTTCGCATGGAGCTCTGGCTGCTTGCTCAGATGGCCATCACCTGCACACAGGCATGCACAGACTTATATTTCAGATGCAAAATACATGAAACTTTTGACTTAAGAACACATTCCTGAGTCACTTAAGCTTGTTCTTTATATAGTATATCATTTGTTTTGGAGTAGAAATGTTTCTTCCCCTTCCCCCTCTGCTGATGGTGTTCTAGAACAGCTGCATTTGGGGTTTTGCTTTACTTCACGAAGCTTCAGAAAGAAATGTAGCAATGACAGTGATTTTCTGTGTGTACAAGGGAAAGGGGAGTGGGCTGTTTCAAGAGATTAAAAAAAAAAATCTTCCTTTTTTTCCTTCATCACAGATGCCCGAGATGTAGAGCAATTGAGCAAGAATAACATTACGCACATTCTTTCCATTCATGACAGTGCCCGTCCTATGCTTGAGGTAAGAGGGGTGGGTCTGCCATAAACCTATACTTTGCAGTTGAGTGTCACGCTCATCTTGGGGTTAATTTCATGTTCTGTATGTTTGCTGTTTTGAAACGGAGTTTGGAAATGTTTGACAGCTGTAGTCTTTGGATTCAGTCACAAATTCTGTTGTTGCTGCTGTTACAACAACAAGGAATGTAGCTGACGAGGGAAGAGACAATTATAGTGTCAATCAGTATAACACAACAATGGGATTGTTATTAATCTAATAGTAAAGGTAAGTTTTCTTCTGTGTGGAGTTCACACATCACTTAAACAACTATATTCCTGTTCCCCTTTTCCTACAACCAACTCTCCTTTGTACTAGGCCGCTTTCCTGAATCTTTAAAATGAATCATCTGAGAAGCTTGCAGTCCTTTTCCCTGTAAAATAGCCTTACTCAGGCTTGGGGTGTGGGTGAAACAAGTGCTCTTTCATATAACATTACCCTAAAGCAGCAGAGCATCTGTATGTCTCCAGCACTGTAACGTGAAGTATTATTCCCCGTTTTACGGAAGGGGAACTGAGCTGAGGAGTTGAAATGACACAACTTGCTGTGTCATCTTGAGCAGCGAAAGAGCTGGAACCAGGCTGCTGGTCTCCTGTGTTTGACTCAACTGTCAAACTTTCTTTATGCCATGTTACCTTGAGAAGAAGGAAGTGTGGCTGGGCCTTGCTACACCTTAAAATCCTGATTTATATTGGAATTCAAGGCTTACTTCAAACTTAGAAGCGTGTGATGGTTTTACCACAAAAAAACTACTTTTTGTAGTGTCCATTTAACTTACGGTGTGCCTGATGCAGGTTAATTTGGAAACCTTGAACTTCAAGACTCTCCTTAGTTGAGGAGAGTTGCAGTTGGACTGACTAGAGGAGATGTAATGTTTCCTCTAGGGTGTAGTTCTCTAAATGAGCCGGGGTTTGACTTGTTTTATCGTCATGATTAGCAAGGTAGGAAGACTAATTATGGCACAGTTCAGCTGCAACCTCAGGCCAGTGTTCCTTGTGGTGTTGGCGGTAGTTTTGGCAGCCCACATGCTGACCCTTTCCCCCCCCCGCCATCGTTTGTGGTGGTGCATCTGTTTGTGGGTCTGCGTGGTGAATAGATCTGGGAGCTCGTGTGAGTTAAATATAACCAAGTCACCTTTTCTAGCTACCCCCACAGAAGGCATGAATGATTACATTTACTGAGATCAGTTCCCAATCTGGTTCATGATGCAGTCTGAAAACTTACAGGGGAGTGGGAACAGTGACTGGCTGAGGGTGGACCTGCCTTGTTCACCTCTGCCTCTGAAAGAAAAGTTTCTCTAACTGTGCCTTCTGTTTTTGCAGCATGCAATATATTTGTCTGTGTGCTGGTGGTGTGGAAAGCTAAACTTCTCCCTAGAAAATATCTGTTAGGTTGTGTTGCTTCCTTTGTTATTTACTCCTTTGCCAGGTTGTAGGTAGGTTTCTGTACAGCTTCTGTATCCACATGGTGCTTGAGGCTTGTTCTCAAACTCACTGAAATCAAATGGGACAGCTTTTCTGATGCATTTTCAGACGTCACTGGCAGCAAGTGAGGGCTCATTGTGTTCAGAACACTTGATGTTATTCGGCCCTTTAAACATGCAATTGCTGTGATATGGGAAGCATTTTTCCCTGAGGCGCCCTGTTTTGTGTGTGTGCATTTATGTGGATGCTGATCATCTCTGAGAAGCTGTGTTTATTTTTTTTTTTCGTGCTGTGGTAGTTGTATTTATCTTTTACTAACAATATTTTAAGTATTTCCTAATCATCCTGTAGGAAATGCTACAAATATTTCATTAAACCAAGTTTTCTCTGCAAGCCATGGAAGGGTAAGTGTTTTTAGAAGTAGAAAAAATGATGTTCCTGACATCAATTACCAAATTGACAAATTGGTGACAAATTACCATATCTCGTCAGATTTTGAAGTTACACTAGTGATTGATGTGATGCACAAATTCTTCTGATACAGCACTTAAAGCTGAAAACCTTGGGTAAAGAGTGAAAATGACCCATCTGGTGTCATTGTCCATACAGGGTAGGAGCAATACTCCAGAAGTCAAAGCAAATGTCAGCATATAAGGTGAACACCAACTTGTTAGGTTGTAAAATTACTTTCCATTTTAGTAACTGACAGCATTGCCTCTCTCAGAGTATGTGATATTACAGACTGTTTTCACCTGTTCGTGTTTAAAGTATTCACAGTAGCTTTTAAATTGTGTGCTTCTTTCTGTGCTTTGCCTATGCTGCAGTATTTGGAAATACGCCTCTTTAGTTCCTCATAGCTTACTAGCTTGCTTGAAAATGACTGTAGAGTTTCACAAAAAACACTTGTTATATCGGTTTAGGTTTCATAGTGTGTTCCTGTTGAGGAGAAATGATTTAAAACGAATGTTTTCTCACTGAAATTTGGTTTCAGAAGTTATTTTGATGATTATTTACAAATCCTCATGGACTTGCGAGTTACGGGTGTCTCATAATCAAAGTTCGGCCCTGGGAAGCTACTGGGGACTTTCAAGCTGGGATAACTAGAAAATGTAGGTTGAATCAGGTGGAATATAAGACCTTTTATACCTTTAGACATTGGCAGCATACATTAAGTACAAGACATAGAATTGATTTGTAAGGCTTCAAGTGTTTTAGAACGGAAGGGATCTGCCAAAATCTGGACTAATCTATCTTGCAACATTGCCACTTAATTCCTTTCATATAAACTGCTTCAAGAAAATTTGTCCTCTAATAAAAAACAAATCTAGAATTAATTTAGATTTAGAAAGCATCCTAATGCTGTGACTTCAACGAAGTACACCGTTGCTATGCGGGGTCTTAACCACTAAGGTAAGCATTTTTGTAGTCTAAAGATGCAGGTTTATAAGTCCATCAGAAAAACTATGGGTAACTGGTGGCCTGTCCAAGTGAAAGGACTGCATGCCACATGGAACAAGGTTTGTTAACTCAGAGGCATGGAAGGAACCCCCTGAGTAAGAGTGGTGTCTGCCAGCACCGTGTGTATTCCTGCACAGAGGCATTAGCCTACTGTTTTATAAATCCACACAAAAGGCACATGCAGAAGAGAACAATTATGTTTCTTGCCACCTGCTTTCTAATCTCTCTCTCAGCTAGTTCAGGTTTGAAAATCTCTATTCAGATTTAGAGATTCTAGGGGGAGAGTGAAAGGCAGATGGGAAAACAGGTATCCATGTGCTTTAAATAATTGTCTATCTGGCAGTGGCCAGTTGGATCTCTCAGTAGAGCTCTTTTATTAAGGACGGGATAAATAGCTTTTGGGGGTGGAGACCAAAAGGCCTAAAGGCCTGACTTCTGCGCCATCCAGATATCCTAACTGAGCAGGTGCAGTCAGAACAGACAGTGAAGATGGGCACACTTAATTCTTCCTGAGCAGTTTTTCCCCCTGTCTACAGACAATATATTTCTTCAGAAAAATCCAGCTAGGCCAGTTAAAGCCTTTTGCTTTTGGATTGCCCCTGCAACCATTGCTCCTTTGGGATACTCTACAAAAGGTGTGAAAAGGCCTCCCAAGATACATTCCTGTCAAATACAAATGTTCTTTACCTGCTGGAGCTTTTCAGCATGTTAGAAGAGACAAAACCTAATGTGTTCCAACATACCTTGCTGCTATTGAGTAGTACACACAGCAAAGTCATGTCAGTGACCTTCACCTTAATTTCAGTAACTCTGCTCTGTTAAGGCTGGGGTCTAACAACGTTTGTGCCACTTGATCTAAATGAAGGAGGTAAAGGCAAATCTTGTTAATTGTGTTTACAGCACAGCACAGGTTACAGGTCTGTTAAGTGATGTGTTTCACCGTGGAAATTCCAGGTGTTTGACCTTGCTCTGAGGGATGGTGCTTGGAGAAGGATGTGAGTCCAAACCAAATAGCATGCTGGCATGGACTGTGCAGCTGCTTAAACAAAACTGCATCCCATCCTGGGAAGCGTGTGCTGTTCTGGGCAGTCATGTTCCAACAGATGGACTTGGGGCATCCTTAACTACCATTCTTACCCTTTCCCTGTCCCCTGCCACTGGGTGCACACGTGGCGAAAGCAAGAGTGCTTCCTCCACTGCATTGGGCAGTGGTTGCTGTGTGTAATGCAGGAAGGCACTAGTGCTAAGGGGCGCTGGAATTTCTTCTGTTTTGACAGTCGTTCAAGTCCCAGAGACCAATATCCACAGAGATTTTGGTCTCTGGGACACGGAGAATGATCTGATTACAGCCCATGGGTCCCCATGCAGAGGAACCACCTCAGAATACCACGATGTGCCTGGCTGACAAATGAAGTTGGATGCATTCAGGCTGGAAAGAAGCAAGGCTTTTAACAGGGAGAGTAAGTTGTTGTTGAAACATATGGCCAAGGCAACAGTGGATTTTCTTACGTGCTTCACTTCTGTGTGGAATTTGGTTCAAGTAAGGCTGTTACAGAGGTCTTGTTTCTCAGTCCTTGGTCTGTCCGAGATGCTTTGGGGTGCCAGTTGAGGGGACTGCTGTGTATGTTATAGACACCTGTCCATCAGTCCGGAAGGGGACTGAAACTACCCGCTTCTTTCACATGGTCCACCACACGTTTGTCAGTTACTAGTAATTTTGTTGTTTCTCTTGAGTAACGCCACAGGGTTTGACCTAGCAAATGCTTCAAATGTCTTACCAGTCACCTGTGGTTGCGGAGCCCTTTGGGATTAATTGACTTGCAGCGTTGTCATTGTTAGACAAGACTACTCGTGCATCACAGGGCGCTGTGTATGCTGCTCTCATCTTGGAGACATCGTGATGACCACGGTCGTGTAGGTCTTAAATAAACAGGACTTTACCTGGGCGTTCTTGTACTGTCCTCTGTCACAAGCTTTCCATGTTAACAGCAGCTCTGTTTACAACACATTGCAAACATTAGGAGTAGGTTTTTGCATGTGTGCCGCGTGTGAGTTTTTTCTGTGCTTTCTGTTGCTAGAGAATGTTTTTCTTTTTAGTGTCCTTTTTCAGATAAGGAGCGTATCAGCGTATGTGGCAGTTTCAGTTGAAGTCATTTGAATGAAGCGTCAAAAACTGAAATCCCAGCAAAACATGCCTGATTCTGAGGGTCTTGGGGCTTTTGTCACGTCTTTCTGCCCAGTGCCAAAGCACTCGAGGTTTAGGCATCCCCATATCATGTGAATAGCCAGTCTGTGTCCTGGTGATAAGCATGTATGCAGGTGGTGCTGTTTCAAGTCTTGTGGCTTGTTGGATTTCTCCTCTAGACAAAAAGAGTGATCTTAAAGCACTGTGTGGATTTTTCAACGCTGCAATGTCTTCCATTTAGTAAGAAAATTAATACCTATGAAGCATCCACTCTTCTTTGCCTCCAACGCTCAAGATACTAGCTCTACAAGTTGTTTTTCTCCCCATTCTGCATAGTTAACCAGAGCACCAGCAGAGTACAGTTATTTGCGCTTATTTTCTTTAATATTCTGGTGGCATTAACAGTATCATCTTAACCTGGTACATGTTGTCTCCAGAGCAGTGGCTTTCTTTCTCATTTTCCTGAATCGATGACTATGTAAATATGGTAGGTAGGTGGAGGGGGTGGTAAAGAACAGCTAATTACTAACTCAACTAAGCGTTTTTCTTTTCCAGTCTGATTGTGCAGCCAGAACAACTTGAATTAATTGTATCTTTAAGGTAAACCTCATGGGCCAGGTCATCTTATAAAGAGTTTGATTTTCCTTGAAAGTTTTCCTAGAAATTTTTAAATTTCTGTCAGAGTCGAATTAGGGTTTCAAATACTCAGTCCCTGAGAAACTGAACTGAAAGGGAAAAGCATGGCTAACACTCTGTGCTGTTAGTTTAGAACAATCTTTCATATTCCTCGCGTAGACAGCCAAATACCATAATAAAACAATATGGCCAACAAAAATGTACTCTAATTAGAACAGAACCAGTGTGTGAAACAGAAGTTGTAGAAGAAATAAGGTAGCAGAGAAGCTGTACAACTTTTCAGCACCATTTTCAGTGCTGAATGTTGTGATATACCTGCTCAGTAAGGTGTTAAGGATAAGAAAGTTGCAGCTCGGGAAATAGCAAGAGAATGTATTGGATCGAATTTATGAATTAAAAATAAAAATTGTCTGGAAATAGAAAAACTAAACAGCTGATCACTTGCCAAAAGCTGAAAATTATTTCCAAGATCTAATGGTCATAAAGTGCAGATAATAAAGTATAGATAATGTAATAAATAATGTCATAAAGTATAGATAATGCATTCATATCAGCCTGCATTAAGATCTGAAATCTGACTTCATGTTTTTAAACCTGTCTGGATGTTGCAAATCTTACTGCATTTCTAGCTGGACCTTATAGCTTTGCATGTCTAAAGCTCATCTGTAAACTATACTTTTGCGGGTTTTTTAGAAAAGGAAAGCAAACTAATCTGTGGAGGAGCTGAACTGGCTGCTCTGGTATAATGCAAGTAATCTGCCTCTACATTTTTGGATAGTATTTTTGCTGAGGTGTTTATTTGTTTGCTTGTTTTTTCTATGTGCTATTGTTAGCACTCAAGAATATGATGGGGTTTACTATGGGGGGCTTTCACAGAAGCTATGAAGGGGGTGATAGCCTCAGCATTTTTTAGTTTTCTAATTCTCCCTTTCCATCAGCACTTCGTGGTAGTTTCTTTCTCTCGGCTACACATTCTGGACAGGATTTTTCTTTCTTTTTTTTTTTTTTTTATTTTTTTCTTTCTGTTGTGTGTATTGGGGCATACAGTGCTGAAACAGATGGAGAAAAAAAAAAATCCTGTCATGCCCTTTGCTGCTTCAACTCTGGAAGTGCTGAAAGCCACTTCAGTGCTTTCTTCTTTGGTTCTGTATTGTGAAGGAATATCCCCACACAGAAAACAGTCCAGAAAGTATTTGACTGGACTCAAAAGCATACCATTGCTCAACATGAGATAACTAAAAAGAGGAAAAATTGGGAGACTAAACAGTCAACATGTGCTAATTCTGGACAGATGTGGCTCAGTGAGTGAGAAAGGCTAGTCTGTTAAAGCTGTGTTACTATGTTGGATAGCATACAGAAGCCTTGAGCTGTAGGAGCCCATTCATATATCAGAATCGCGTCTTGATGATGTGCTGAAAGAAGCCCCTGCTCGGTATGGCCGCACAACTTGTTCTGTGCGTAGGCTTTGCTGTCTTCCGTATCCAGCCCAAGCACTTATGGGAGCCATTAGAGTGAGATGGAAAGTCAGCCTTCAAAATCAGAGTTGCTAATATCATATCACAAGGCCATTGCTGTTGTATCGAGATCAGCTCTGGAAATGATTTAATCAGGTCAGGGTATTGCATTTCCATTTCCACCACTGAGCTCTCGTATCACCAGTGTTGCTACCAGTGTTGCCACCACTGGAAGCCATCAGTTTTCAGCCTTTGTGCTACCATCAAGAGGAAGTGTAGAAGTGCCTCTTCTACTCAAAAACTTAACTTTCTTTTACGGTGTTTCACTGCTTTTTCATGGTAAGGTTTTCCCCTCATGAGATGTTTCAGAAGACCATGCTGAGCAAAATAGCTACCATTTTTCTTTCAGGTGTAGCAGCGCCAGAAGATTTTCTCTAGCTTGAAGTAATGCCCAGTCCGGCTTTGGCTCTGCTTGTGAAGTTAGGGCCTCTGACTAATTTTTCAAAAATGACTTTGGTGCCCTGCTAAGAAGCCTCCAAGAGACTTCCACGGAGCAACTTTTAAAGTGTGTCAGGCCAGGTCTTCGTCATGAGTTACCCTTGGCAGAGGCCGCTGTGGTGGCGATGCACTGAAATCAGTTCATCGTTTGAGTTGCTCAGCACACACCAGCTGTGTCACGGGAAGCATGTTCCTCTAGTGACAGGTGGTAGGAAAGAAAGGGTGAGGAGCTTCAGAAGCTTTCAGTAGCCAGTTGTTGGTATGAAGGGTTTTTAGACCAGCAAGTGCTTGGGCCGGTGTGTCTCACTGGTTGGATACCACGTTGACTGGAGCAGAACAAATGCTCTGGCCCACCCTGTGGAGAGCCTTAATCCAAGTGTGTGATGTGAGCGTGTTCCAGAGGTGTTGCCAGCGTGTTCCAGCACTCCCTGAGAGAAAGGGGCAAGTGGGATTTATTGCTTTATCGTTGTACTCAGAGATTCCCCCTTAGGGTTCAGGAACCAAGTGTGATAGGCAGTGCTCAGATGTTAGGTTTGCCACGACGTGTCTGGGGGTTTAAGTACACCCTCTAGTAAAGGCATATGAACAAGGTCCTTCCTCTCAGCTGAAGTGTGTAGTCCTGTAAATACTCTCGTTTACATCTCTGAAGGAGATGTAAAGTGCAGTTATTAGTATTTTCTCCTACTTCCCATTCTTTCGGGTGAGCCAGGTTAAAGTTACCATTCACGTTTAGGGTTAGAAGCAGTATGTGCAGCTCTTTGTAAGTCAAGTCAAAGCCTTGACTTCGCAACATTTCTCCTTATAACATTAGAAAGGTGGACTGAGAGGAGAGATTGGGAAGGGGAGCTTTAGTAGGACACTTTTTGTATTTGTGACTGGCAATTTCCAGCCTTAAGGCTGGGCTTTTCAAAAGTGTTGCAGAGCCTATTTACTAAGAAAACCATAAACTTCACAAAAAAACCAACACAACACATATGACTTGCAAAAAGCTATTTTATTATATAATAATACAACACAAACTGAATGTATAAATTCTATTGCAGGAGCTTCCTGCTTTTCTGCAGTTCATATTCTCCATGTAATTTCAATTTCATTTATAAATATTTTTTCAAAACCAAACCTGAATGTGGTGTTCACTAAAGTCAATTAGTGGTTGTGTTTTTTGCTGAAGCACAAATGTATTTTCTATGAGTCATTAATAAAATCAACACCGATGGTGATTGCTACACAAAGCAACTGAAAGGACAAACAAACGGTTGAATGGTTTTTCAGTTTAGCATGTTCAGTTTGGTGTATTACTGGACAAAACTCTTGATCAACTCTTGTTGGTTTGGCTTGAGGAAGCTTCGTGCTGGCTGTTTCCCACTTTAGCTTTTTTGCTGAAATGCCCCTAAACAAAAATAAGTCCTGTCCTCATCTGTTGATGTGACGACTCAAATTAACACATGGTTTTTGACTAACCTGAAAGAACTTGCCAGGTGCTGGAGGTTTTCTATTTGCATCTGGGTTCACAAATTTAAGTTTAGGGTTTTAGGTTTAAAAAAAATTTCTTGGAAGTCGTTGATGGTATCTTTACATAAATTTAAATATAGCGAGGTTTATTGCCAAAAATACAATCCTGCTCTTTTTAAAGTATTTTTTTATCTAACTCCACCCCCCCTGATGGAGAACAGATTTTTGTAATTTTACGTTCTTTTTTTTTCATCTTTCTTCCTTATCTTTTAACATTCTCAGTTCTAGATTCAGATTTCCAGTGCTAAGAAGAATGTCCAAAATGTTGTATATATAGCAATGGAGGGGACCGTGTTCTGAAGAACGTCTGCCAAGTGTACTGAGTTTTATATAAATATAATTGGTCTTTAAACTATATGTTAATATGATTTTAGCAAGTAATCAAACTGAGACTCAATCACTTCAGAATGTCTTTTTCATCATTAGAGAGGAGAAAATGTCCGTATAGGTGCTGCGCTTCTCTCATAGTACTACTCTTTACACGTTATCCTGTTTGGAGTTGAATTTTTTCTTGGTATTAAGATTTGTGTGCTCTTTAGAGATCTTATTTTTAGTCGCTGACCCATTATCTGACATGTAATACGTGCAGAATTTTGCTGTAGCAAAATGACACATCTACATGTTCTACTATGAAAACAATGCCAGTTTTTGCAAGTTCAGTTAAAATGAATGAAGCTCGAGTATTTTTTCTTTTTAAGCTAAGCCATAGTAAGTAGATCAGAAATGGAGCATTCATTAAGAAATTGTACTGTTATCTTTCGTGAGCACTATGTAAAGTACTGGATTTAATAACAAAGATGTATTTTTTTTTAAGAGCTAATAACATTTAGAAGGTCTTGTTTTAGTGTTACTGGCTTTTCCAAATGTGAAATTACTGTTTGGTTTCCGATCTTAGTAGATTAACCTCAAAAAAATAAACACAAGTTTGAAAAGGCCTGCAATTACTGTAGTATCTTTTTAACTTTAGTGTAAAACCTCTGTGTCCACGCGTTCGTGTGTGTGTGTGTATATATATATATATATATGTATACATATATATACACACATATATATGCGCACCTAAACCTTTTTAATCTTAATACCTATATATTGACTGTCACGGAACTGATTTAGTTCTAGAACCTCTGAAATTGTGCAAGTGTTGTAGTTTCTCAAATACCAGTGAATTTTAGAAATTTTACCAAACTCTCGCTTGTTTCAACTTTGACAGTCTTGAAATCAGAATACTTGCTCTAGTTTTGTTAGCTCTCACTGTATCGGTTTAACTGTAGCATGTAGTTTCAGGGCCTAAGAGACAGAAATCTAGTTTTGGTGGTTACTCTGTCTGCTGAAACAGAAAACAGAAAAGTAAATTATGTTTTATTTTATTCATTTTTTTTTTTTAATCTTAGCAGTTCAAATGCAGCAGAAGAAATAGGAGTGATGTTTTTAATTGACTGGGGTGTCAGAGTCATCACGTGGATAATCAGTAAAAAGTTTAGGAAGGTGCATGTTTCAGAGGGTTTGTTGGTAAAGGTGATTGAGAAAGTAAAGTGAGCAGTGATTTAAAAGTACCAAATGGAGAGTAGGAGTGAATTGAGAGACAAGCAGAAGGAAACTGTGTTCAGCATCTCATTGACCTAGAAGCTTAGATTTGACCTGATGAGTATTCACTGGAGGACAGCCTTTTCTTTTGCATTAGGATGTGTGTGAAATGTTTCATTAACGGAGAACATACCTATTTTCTGTTTAATGAGAAAATTGGGTTGATTTTTTTCTGATAATCTGGGAAAAAGGTGGTTTGGAAAGAGAAGACAACTGGCAGGTGTCAGCTGAAGAAATGTTTGAATAATAACATTGGCACCAGTATTCAATAAAGTTAATCTCATACTTCATGTATGATTTAATACTTCTTTTTGCCTGTTCTTACAGTTGCAAGCTTTTCTCTTTGCTTTGAGCAAATACCATGGTTTTGGAACAAGTAGCTATTCTCTGGCACCTAATTTCATGTGTGCAGTTGAAGTAACACAATATCTGTTTTGAGGTGTTTTGTCCTTTCTCCACTGAATAATTCTTAGAAAACCGTCAGTCCAAGGGAAGAAAAAACATTGATTTAAAACTAAAAAAAAAAATCCAGACCTCCATACAGCGTGACATTAACCTTATATTTTGTATTCCCTTCACTAATGTGCAGTTTTGGATCAACTCTGTATTGCGTGTGCAACCAGATTAATGTTTATTGAGTGAAGCTGCTGACTCGGTACTGGTTTGGAGATTGCTGAAATTTTCACTGGGAGATAGTCTGCTTGACTCTTTAACAGTCTTTTGATGTTTAGCTTACTCTCTTTTAGTTGTCGTGTTTCAGTGGTTGTTGCCTGCTTACATCTTAGGCTTTGCAGTTTCAGAATTGCAAGCAAACTCTGCAGGATAATAAAATAGCGATGTCTGTGTCTTTCTTGCATGCTAGTACCCCATCTAAAATGTTGTAGCTATTTACTTGTTTCCTTGACAAAGTGTTCTGCTTTGAGAGGTCCCTTTGGGACAGTTCTTAGATGTTGTCTGCAAAGGTATGTGCTCAGGAGGAAGAATGGTGTCTTGGGGCACAAATAAACAAATATTATGATCCTGGGTAGTGTTTTTTGTTTTTTGTTTTTTGTTTTTTTTAAATACAGACAAGAGGGTTCAGTCATGAAGTGTCTTCCTATTGCCAATATGTTTTAAAAAAAGAATGTGTATCCAGCATATGTGAGTAAAAGCTAATCCCAGCAAAGTATGAATAGCTACACAAAAAAAATCCTAATGGGTCTCATTTATGAAAACCTGCCTTGTGCAGTCCTGTGTAGCTGCTGTATTTCTGGTATCCGATTGTGATGAATGATATTTGATTCTATCATTATTATTGTTTAAACATAAAGACGCAAAACTTGATGGTAGGGTGGGATCCTCGGGAGTTACCAACTCTGGCCAAACTGCTTGGGTTAAAGTCACAGAGTTTCACTGGTTTATTTTTTATTTTTGTGCCTGTGAGAGTTGGGTTAGGCCACTGCACAATACTTCTGAAATCCCACCTCTAGCTATTTCTGAGTTGAGTGTGTGATTATTTCCTCACAGGGAGGAGTCCATCACCACAGCCTTCCAGAAACACCACACGCAAGACACGCATCCGTCCAAATACCAAATTCCAGTAGCTTCTCAAAGAGGAGGTGTTTAAAGTTATTTTAATCAGGCTCATTGGCTGATGCTGGGCATTTGTCGGCACAGTAATGAGAGGAGTGCTGGTGTTACTTCACTGGAAGTTGTAGGTGCTGCAGTAGGATCAGGCTCTGGATGAGCCATTCAGTACCATATGCGGTCTCCTACAGGCGAGTTTCATGCTTGCTTGCGGTACTGGGAACTAGCCAGCCATGACAAAGAAAAAGAACACTGTGGGTCTTCACCTTGTGCTGGTGCTACTTCTGCTTTTAGAGTGAACATCATCTGAAAGCCCCTCTGCATGCAGTTTGTGAAGAGCACTCAGCATGTGCCACGGCTTCTGAAATCCGTGGAGCAACTTGTATCAGTCAGCCCATGTTGTAGGAGCAAACCCGAGGCACATAGCATATGCTAGTGTTAACCTGTTGCCTACTTCAGTTTTCTTTGTCTTTCTTCCCTTGGCAGTGCGGTTAATGGCATGGATTGGTGCAGAGGTGTGACAGATTGGCATACACGTTTACTTTCAGGTCTGAGGCCCTGTTTCTACTGGAGTGACTCACTTGGAAGTGATGCTAGTGTCCAAGATGAACCTCTCAAATGTGTCGTACAAGGTTGTTATCGTAATTACCTGTCACAATGCAATTACCGTCCTTGGTTCAGGAGCCTGTTAGTGGATGTATTACTACTACTGCAAGTTTCTAAGTGGATGCATCTACATGAGCCCTTGTGGATCACCTTATGGCTCTGAGGCCATCCTGGTGCCTCACAGTAGACATCCCTTATCCTGACACAGGGCAAGGAAGTCTGGTAAAGCACAGGCATGCTCTCAAAACTGTGTGGCTGTGAGGAAAGCACTGGCCAGAGAAGTTCTGTCAGGCTGAAAGAAAGGCTGGTGCTTTATGGAAGTGTTAGTCAGGAGGTGGGGGTGAGGGATCACCACATCCTTTCTGACGTAGCGGTGAAGTTCATGCATCTTGTAGAGGATTAGTGTGATGGTGTGTCATGGTGCAAGAGGCCAGGGCCACTCACACAAGTGGTTATTATTCTTTGGTGTGAGGTGACAGGTGAAGTAACAAAGTGCTTGTAGGGAAGAGCAAAGAGAGGATTCTGAGCCTGCACAGTAAAGGCGGTGCTGGAGAAGATGCTACCTCAGGTAGCTGTCACATTTGAGCAATGAACTTTTCACACGCAGCCTTCCACCTAGCAAATGAAATGCCTGGCAGATGTGTATTATGTTCCACCTTGTTGGCAAATGTCACTTGAAGGATCTCTTGTAAATAAACGTTTGATTTTTTTTTTTTTCCCTTGTGTGTTACTGGATGAGTGTGCAAAGTTATCAGGGGTTTTCATATTGTTACAGAAAGATAACCTAATGTGTATTTTGTGGTGGACTCTTTGCTGTGAATCCTTATCTTTACAAGTACATCTGAAAAATTTACAACTCTGCTTATCTCAGATGCTGAAAGACTTCCAGTGAATAATTTAGTTTTTATGTATTTGAGCTGAAACCTATTTTCTTGGAAGTCCTATTTGAGAAGTCAGCTAAATATGCTTTCAGAAGCGTTCGTTTTCTTAATAGTCAGAAGGGCAAAGGGGGCTTTGAAAATAAAATGACAGTTAAACTGAGCGTTAACAATGCAAAGCAGTAGAGTATGATTACACTGATGTTTTAAATATACCCAGTAACACTTCCAATGCATGAGAAGTGCTTGTCAAACTTCCCTAATTAATCTTGTAACTTACTATGGTAGCTGACTAAAATGGTGAGGCTAACTTTGTGGAAGAAAAGTACGGGTTTTATGGTTGTCCTTCTTGAACTTTCAAAAAAAAATTAATTTTAAAAGCAAAAAGCACCCCACAAACATAATTTTCTTCTCCAAAATGCATTGCATTTTGTTTGGTTTACCAGCCATGTGGAAAAAAAAAATGATTAGCACAGATTCAAAAGAAATTGCTTATCACCATTTTAAGTTGAAGGCTTTGTTCAGAGAAAGGGAAGGGCAGGAGACAACTTAGTTTTACTAGAAAAATAAGAATGTGATTTTTGGGAAAAAAAAAAAAAAAAGCTATGCTTTTTTAGTAAAGATGTTTCTATTTTAAAAATCTTGCTGCTGGTCCCTTGGATAAGCATAACTAAGTTAAGTCTTGGCAACAAAGCAGATGTGAAAACAATGTTTTAAAACCTGGCTGCACAGAGATGGTAGTTGCTTGTCTGAATAATGGTGCATCTTCCTCAAAATCTGTAAGGCTGCACCAGTCTAGACCACGAGTAGCACAGTAGTAGATAAGTGCATGTGACTTGGATGTTTTCTTCTAATTTCTTTTTGCTTCTTTACACAGGGAGTGAAGTATCTCTGTATTCCTGCTGCTGACTCACCCTCGCAGAACTTGTAAGTAATTTAAAAATAAAACACAAAAACACAGAAGTCCTTCAGTACACCACGGTGCCTGTTTCATAATAACCTAAAAGATCTGATTCTGATCTCTCACAAATATTGCACTAATGTGTTTTTTTATCTGTTAACAAAACACAATAATGCTTTCTTGCAGCCACTTCGGTTCTGCCCCTGCTTTTTGTAAGGGGTTTATAGGAGGGTCAGTGCATAAACATTGTTCATCCATTTCTGGCTCTAAACTGTAGGGGTTCCTCAGTGTGCCTGCTTGGAATTTATTCCCAGTTTATTCTAGCCATTATTTTTGTGAATCTTTTTGCTTGACTACTCTTTCTTGCTTGCACTATCTCTAGCCCCTAAGAAGTGGAAAATATGTGCAAAAGCTATGAAGCCTGGTGCTTCAAAGGTTAAAATGAATTCCTCACAGTGGGCCTTTTATAAAAAGCCCCAGTGTGCAAAGTACTCCTGCAACTGTCTGCTCTGGATGAGTTGCACCTACGTCTGAAGGCCCCACTGCACTTATTAGTAGACTGGCATGGTGGGGAATTTGTCTGCGCTGGAGTGATTGTTGCCTTGAGCATGTATGTACTGAAACTGCTGAGTCCCAGCCTCGATCTTTCTCATTGCTGCTCACATTTGTGAAATGCTGATTGACTTGCCCTTGGTTTTAATGTTTTGAACCAGTGAACTGAAGGTGCGTGGCACATCTTGATTCCAAAGAGAAATCAAAACAAATTTTGTAAGAGAACTTGGATGGTGACCAACTCTTTCTTCTAGAACTCACTGTTTATGTTGGGGACAGATGAGGGGGGTTTCAGCCACATCCTGCTAGCAAGTTTTGTAGAGAGGCAAGTACTTGAAAGAAGCCTGGTATGTACGGAAGGAAATGCAGCACTGCTTTTCTCTCACATCACAGCAATATTCCGGCTGATGCTTTCGGTGGATATTTTTAGAGAGTGTATTTCTCATACCCTAGAAAGATTCCAGTGTGGCATTTGATGTGTATTGGTTTGTCTTCTCATTGTGATGCGTTTCTTTAATGATTAAAAAAATAATAAAAAGCTCCCACCACCAACAAATAAACACAAACCAAAAACAAACAAGGCCCCCTTGTCCCCCTCCCCGAGCCACAAACCCTTAATTTTCAAGACAGGTCTGTAATGAGAAGGCAGATGGTTAACTACCTTTGTCACAGACAACTAGCTACGTTTGATACTTAAACTAAAGTAAAAAATCAATCCTTTTTTGTAGAGGAAAAAAAAAAAAAGAGATTAGAGGGAAACGTTCAATGTCTTATTAATTGTTCATTGGTATTCTGAGATCTGTAGCATTTCTGAAATGTTTTCCAAAATCTGCTTCCTTTTCTTAGTAGAGATCTGGATCAATTCAGGGAAGGGACTAGAGGGTGCAACATTTGTGGTGAATATTAATTATTGTACAGTTCAGTCCCTCCATCACTGTTAAATATCAAGGAGTTATATTGAAAAACCACCTCCAGCACTTGAACTGTCTGGTGTGGTATCAAAGCTATTAAAGCTTCAGTAAGAAAATACAATATTTGCATGAGTATTGTTTCTGTTATGCTGAAGGCGTCTATGATTCTTGCTTTGGTATCAGGTGGTTGCAAGCAAACGTCATTACTTCTAATACTGAGACATTTTATCACTTAAAATAAAACTTGATGACTAACCGATTTTTCTTTTTTTTGCTTTATACAGTGCAGAAATTCAAGTAAAGTCAAATCACGATGTCCCCAAGCAGTGTTTCTACTTGCTTTGCGCGTACAGCCCTCTGAAGCAAGAGGAAACTGTTTTTGTTCAGACTGTGAGGACATGACAGTCATATCTAGGAATGGGTGACCGCACCATGTATATGCCCCCTTTGTGGAGGGGGAGATAAATGGGGAGGAGATCCCTCTGCAACACCCTTACATATCTACCCTCTTCTCAAAGGAGATTCTGGTGGTCTTGGGGAAAGAAAAAAAGAAAAGCACCCTCCTGTGTTGCATATCCTTGTGTTAGCAGTTGCTGCGAGGCACGACAGACTGGACATGCACTGCTCTCTTGCATGTGTTGCCAAACAGCAAGTTTGTCAGAAGCTCCTGGAGCTTTGTTGCTATCTTGCAACTGCTGGCAAGTTCAGGAGGTCCAACTGAAGGCCCTAACCCACTGAACTTTGGGTCTGTGAGCTCCTAATTCACTGCAGCTTAGTTTTTGTGAGGGGAACTTTACATAATGCACCAGTAATCAACATAGGCTTGTTTAGTAGATCTCTTATCCTCAGAGGGATGAATTGCCAGAGAAATATAACAGGGATTTACTTCCCTGTTAATACATGAGCACTCACTGAAGTGGCTTGAAAGCTTGCCTCTGCTCCTGCGTTCTGCACCCACTTAGTACAGCAACACAGCAGTTGCTGTTGAGACCAGAGGTGCTTCCTAGGAGTTAAATGAGTGTTTCCCTGGACCGTGAGTATTTTGCCTTGGGCCACTGACTTCCCCAGAAATGCAATGTCCTACAGAACCTGTTACTAATAGGGTATTCTGTAGAAACCAAACCTTCCGTTTCTGCCCTGCTCTAACCAATTGTCTTAGGCTCTGTGTTTCTAAGGAACTAGCATCCAACCGTCAGGCTGGTAATGGTGATAACCCAGAAGCCAGGGAAACCCATTATGAAAAGCAGTTTAGGTGGACCTTTGCATTTAGATTGCCAGAGGAAAGCAACATCAAGATACCTCTTCCTATCTGTTTTTTTTTTTTTTTCATGCATTCTTTTTAGCCTTTATAGTATTTCTAGAAGGCTGAGCAGCAACTGTGATATTTAGGTCTGGTGTTGTAACTCGGCCCTCTGGCTAGCTTTGGATAATCCAGTCTGCTACCGTATAAGTTTAGGTAACTTTGACATCGTGCTTGTAAGGGCACTATACTGGTTCTTCTTCCTGTGGTGTTTCCCACTGTGAAGATGGTGCAGTTTGAGACTGAGTTTTAAGCTGGGAGATGTAACAGTAAGATGTCACATAATTAATTGTATTGAAGTAGCTGCTCAGTCCAACAAACAGGTTGTGATTCAAGGCATTTGTCAAGTGTTTTCCTGTTACAGATGATAATCAACTATTCTGTGGTTAATGTAAGACTTGCCATTCTTTGTGTCTCTGGCAATTGCCTCACGGTTAACTGATCCTCAATCTCAGTTTTTTGTGTAAATAAGTTTGTGTCATAACTTTGAAAATGTGTTTAGGCAACCGTGTCCGCTGTGGAGCCAGCAATGCTCTTATACCATCGGTTGTGGAAAAGCACGTTTCTCTTTTTCTCTGACTCAAGGTGAGGAAGGGTTGTGGTTCTACAGAGCAGCCCTGGTTCTGAGCTTTGCTATTTCTCTTCTCATTTTCATGATTGCCTGCAGACACTTACACTTGACAGTGAATCAGCAGACTGAGTGTCAGCAATAAGGAAGGACAAATAAAACTGAGTGAATGGCGTTCACTGCTAGCTATATATAGAGCCTTGCAAAGGTGCTGTGCTCATTCACAGATGCTTTTCAAACCAAAGCATTGAAGTGTTTAACCAAAAGTTGTGCTAGACCATTGAAGTGAATTCACGGTGCTTGGAGCTGCTCTGTTGGCCAGATTCTCTAGAGAGAGAGAGGAAAGATAGGTGTATGAGAAGATAGGGATGTTGTCAGTCCAACCCTAAGCAAGCTTCACCTGATCAAATCCACTTGATCATGGGCAAGCAGTCCTGATTTGTGCAGTAGCAATGCCTCTTGTACACGCAGCCTGGTGTCATTTGTCACCCGGGTTATCTATGTGAAGCTGCTGATTCCCTACAGGTGGACCCGAGTGTCATGATTTGTTGCAATTCAGCCAGTGAAAATGTTTTGGAGAAGCCGTCTGAGTAGAAATGCATTCATAAGGCTTCTTTAGTTGTCTTTGCTCATCTCAATTGATAAGTTTCTTGAGAAACACAGAGTCCTGAGTTTACTTTCTGCCTTAAAGCCTGGGGTTAGCTCATGCCGTGACGTTTTTCTTACAAGTTGCTCAAGTTTCTTCCGGCTGCGTTCTCTGTGTTGCATCCAGTGATGCAAGAACCGCCGTGGGGAGCGAGTCCTGGCTTTGTGATCCTTCTTTCTGGATATATCAGCTTATATATCAATGCCTTTGCAAGTCCCGCAGGCAGTCGCTCTTGCATCAGTGTCCTCCTTCAGTTCTCAGTGTTTACAGTATCAACAGCTGCACTCTTGGGCAGGAAGGGAAGCTTCCTTTTATGTGGGCATTCCTGATTTTTGTGTGGCTGCTGGTGCCGGGCTGAGGTTTTTTCTTTTTACCCTTGTGGTATAATATACACTCAGCGGGAGGGGAAACATCTTGAGTACAGGACGTTGTGTTTCATGGGTGTTAAGTGCAGTGTGCTTTCAGGTTCGTCTTTGCTTCTTGCGAGGTGTTCAGTGCCGTGCTTTCTGGCAGTCTCCCGTCTGTGCTACTACTTGTGAGCTTGACATGCATGAGCACTCAAAGGCTTAAGTGAACTCCAGTTCTGTTGAGCTGAGAGGTGCTGCTGGCACCTGTGGTCAATTACGGACAGCCCCAAGGGGTTTCAGCCCAAAGGGCAGGGGCAGGGTAAGCATTTCTTTTCCATGAGTCTTTTTTTTCCATGTTTTCTACCACAGTGCTTAACAAAATGTAGACTGTAGGCAGGGATTGGATGCTGTGCTAAGTAACAGCGGGGTCCTGAGATCTACAGGGAGGAAGCTAGAAGGAGATGAAGTAGCCAAGACTTGAACAGAGAATTTTTTTCATACCAGTGACAGAAGGGAAAGATTTCATGTTGCGAAGAGTCATAATGTTTAGGTGTGTCCTAGTGCATGGTTTGAAGGAGAAGTCAAAGTTAAGCTCCAGTTTGGGTAGCAGGATGCTGCTTTGTGAAAGGCAATATACTGAGAGTTCGTGTAGCCATGCTGAGTTTCACCTGATGTCAGAGTATACTCAAGGAGACGTGAGGTTGAGTTACTAGTTAAAAGAGGAATAAAACGCAAACTGAAACACAGACTTGACAATCATCAGAACAAAGCATTTGCTAATGTTTATCGCACCATAGTACCTAAAATACCAGTTTCTCCTTCAGGTAGCATGGTGAAAAACGATGCCAGTGAATTTGGGGTTTCATCGATAGATATCAGCTTTCACATTGCAAGCCCCGTGTTCAGTTCTAAATTCTCGAAACAGCATTAAGTAAGCTTTCGGATGCATTTTTCTCTAGGTAGTGATTTTACTAAATAGAGCACTTTCTTTACTCCCCTTCTGCTTCTGTTTTCAGGGCAAGGCATTTCAGAGAGAGCATCAAATTCATCCATGAGTGCCGGCTTAAAGGTGAAGGCTGCCTAGTTCATTGGTATGTGTATCCCTGATCAAGAAAGCTTCAAGGTCTCTGTGCTTTTACTTGTATGTTCATCATGTTAATGATAAGGTAGTGTTTATCTCCATTTTATAGCAAAACCTGTTTGGACTGAAGTGCTCTTTTTATTTGAGGATCCCCAGAAAATTTGCAAATGCTATTAAAGCATCACGCAACTAGAACTTCTGAGCCACTAGGCTAGGCAGCCGCCTGGTGATAAAAGGAGCCCAAGAAATTCTTTGATAAAAATTAAACCTTTTTATTGGTCTTTCCTAAGAAAGTAATAATAGTAACATCTCTTTGACTAGGGTTCTTAATTATTTCCCATTATTGTTAATCATTGTATTTCTAAAGGTTTCTGTTATACTAATAATTTGATTGGTTTCCATGACAGCTATTTGGGTGACTTCAATGTTACTACAAATAAAAAGTAGTAAAAAAATCGGAAAATATTTTTTTTTCTTTCAGCTGCTGAAAGAAATGTTGCTTTTTTTAATAGCAGGTCTCTGATTGGAGACTCCTGGGACTATAAAAAGTAAAAAAAAAAAAAAAAAAAAAAAAAAAAAAAGGAAATCCCACCCTGTTTTTTTTTTTTTTTT
The DNA here is from genome assembly GCF_964035555.1 of Netta rufina. Classification (NCBI taxonomy): domain Eukaryota; kingdom Metazoa; phylum Chordata; class Aves; order Anseriformes; family Anatidae; genus Netta; species Netta rufina. The sequence continues at coordinate 81,087,595 of NC_140124.1, read as the reverse complement.
TTTGCTCTCTGCTATTGGTTGTAGTCTGTGTTGTATGTCCATATGGCATATCTGAGTCTATATCTGGAATCCGTGTCATCTCATGGTTTGAACACTGGACTTGAACACAGGCCCTGAGTATAAACCCTTGGTTTGCTACCAACTCATAGCAGGGCTGTGGACAAGTCATTTGGTCAGTCTCCATGTATGTAATACAGGAGTAATATCTCTAAATTTTGATGGGTTTAAAAAGCACATGTTTAAATTTTGTGATATACTTCAAGAGCATAAGAGGGCTTGGAAATGCCAGATGAAAGAATCTGATACAAACGTAGCCCAGGCACGTTCTTTATACTCACCATAGTAAGACTTGTAGGTTCTTCTAGAGCTGTCAAACCAGCACTAGTGAATGATTCTTACTTTATCCTACTGTTTCAGGAAACACGAGTCCTGAGAGCGTAAGTTACAGAGTGCATGGATAGCAGAAATAGTAAAAGAGCTCAAGCAACCAGACTCGTGGACTTTACAATTCAGTTAAAGTTTCTTTCAGCCCCATAAAAACGTAGCCTTTATTCATGGTGAAAAGGGAACAGTCCTATTTTAGTGCCCTGATCTGTATAGGCAGAAGAATGTGGGTGACTTAGCTTACTCAAAACCAAATCCCACTTAGAACATGTGTGCTGTCCTCCCCTTTTATGAAGACAATGCTTATTCCTTCATTTCTAGTCTCATATGAATTATCCCTCTGAACCAGCTTTCTCAATCTTGTCATCGATCTGTTCTGATGCATTTGAACAAGCAGTACCCAAATCCCCTTAGCTCATGTACAGCAGTATTTCTTTATGGTGGCAGGCAGCACAGCAACCTCCTGTGGTTTTGGGAAGTGATGCTTTCAGTGCTGTACTTCATCTGTTTGTTGCACCTCGTTTGTCATGCAGCCTTGCAGGTGTCTCCAGGAGTGTAACGTTGGTGGTTGCCTACATTATGACCATCACCGACTTTGGCTGGGAAGATGCGCTGTCTGTTGTCCGAGCAGCAAGATCCTGTGCCAATCCCAACATGGGCTTCCAGAGACAGCTACAGGAGTTTGAAAAGCATGATGTCGATCAGGTAAACGACCTACAAACAGATGAAACGAGAATCAGAGCTCTGACTTAATTCATGAGCTACTTCTCACTAGCTGGTATGACTCCTTGGTTTTGGTTTGTGGGAATGGTCTCTTGGTTAAGCCTGCTACACTGGAGAGGTACAGATGGAGCTGAAGGTAACAGGGAACATGGGATGGGAGGAAAGATGAAGCACAGCATCTAAGCACACCTGCCCAGCTACGCTCTCAGTCCAATGATCTTCATGTGTGCTGAAGACATGATACAAGACTTAACACCTTTAGAGAGAGGAAAAAGTAAAGAGTGAGTAGCTCAGAATGCTGCAGTAGTGAGATCAAGCTTTAATGCTGGTTGCATAAAAGTATTTTTTCCTCACATTCATTTGGAATAGTAAGCAGGAAAGAAATCATAATCAGAGAACTTTGCTATCCAAGAGTCAAGTTAGGTTCTCATTATGACTTACGTCCTCCCTCAGCAATACTGTCTGTGGCTGAGACTTCATAACCATTCTGATTTGTAGAACAGTCTCAAATCTGACTCTTCTGCTTATTTCCTAGCCTTTGGAGGCTTTGTAGGGCTAGGAGAATTGAGGAAACAATAAGACTGCAAAGTGGTTATTACGAAATAAAAATTAGTTTCTTACCAGTAAAAACAACCATCCTACGCAAAAGACCTGCTCCCCATGGGTGATCAGTGACTTCCACTTACACTAACTTCCTCCTCGGTCTGTCCCCTCTGTTTTCCATTGCTCAGCACATTGCTGTTCTCTGGACTTGCTTGGATTTTACTTATCTAAAAAAAAATAAATCAATAACAGAGGCAAGCCAAAATACACGAGGCAGAGGAGTTTGGCTTTTTTACCCCCTCCCCATCGTTCTGCTGCAGAAAGCTCAGAGTTTAGAAATTACCATTTGTTTTGCATGATGCAGCTTGCAACCATAAATATTTGTGTTGATTTTTTTTTTTTTTTTTAATATTTAACTGAATGTTTCCTGGATCGTTTGGAACTGATGTAAATGGTAGAGTAACTGATTTTTAAGAGACAGAAGTCAGAGGGGGACTTTCCAGACTTGTCTCCTTCCTCCCTTACAGTCATTTCTACTCTAATTGGTCTGGGCTAACAGCAATGACAATTAAGGCTGTATGCAAATAGCCCGATAAAGACAGTAACGTCTCTCTTTTTTCATCCACAATGGACGGGGCATTCTGCCTATTTCACTGAGGGGGAGGCAGTAGGTTGCAGAAAGAAATATCCACCTGTAGTCAGCGGCTGGGCTGTAGTTTCCTACCGGCTCTTAATAGCAACCACATCCTTAGCAGGTGTCTGTTTACACACCTGATTTCAGTGGAATATTGCCATCTGCAAAGGGTGTGAACTTTTTTTCTGATTGCAGCACCATGGGTGTTTTGCTGTGCATACATAGGGTGGTATCCTGTGGGGTTTCTGGGATGGGGGTCCCTTAGATCTTGGCCTCACAGGAAAGGGTTTAGTCACTAAGAGGGCCGTGTGGTCTGCAATAACTCGGTGCTTCTAGGCAGTAGCCTGAGGCTTCAGATTTGACTCAGCATGTTAGGATCTCTTAGGAATGGGAGGGTGTAAGGATACTGAGGTCTTGTCTCCTGATGTTCAACTAAATTGTCTTTACAGCTAAAGTTGTCCATGAGCCCCAAGTAGAACAAAGCTATGGAAGTTAAGGCTTGAAAAATTCACAGAAATAGTATCCCCACTGGGACGGGATAGATGGGGTCTGTGTCTTGCTGCTTCTAAAGAGAAGACCAACAAAGATTGCCAGGAGTGACTAAATGGACTTAAATACTTCAACTGGCAAAGAAATGACAGAGTAATGTGACAAAGATTTATAAAATTGAGAGGAATAGAGAAGGTGAACAGGTGTGACTTGTGCTCTTCCTTGTAATATAAAGTGGAGCTATCAAGTGGCAGGTCCCAATCAAAGAAAAGCATTTTTTTTTTATTACAATATGTACTTGTGGATGATGTTGGCATCCACATACCTTGTGGCAAAAATCTGTGGATTTGAAAAGTGATCTCATGGTAAGGAAAAAAAATAAATGATAGCAAGCACAAAGATCCTGCCTCAGTTAAAATATCTGGAAGCTGAGGAAGATGTCCCAGCATGATTGACCTGCAACTGCTTTGTTTTCTCAGCTTGAACCAGACCTGGTACTTCTGTTACCATATTCAGTTAGTCATTTCAGTAACATGTAAGGTCCTGTGCTATAGCTGTCAAAGCTCATGGCCTTTTTCTTCCTAGAAGATACCCTTCCTGGTATCTACAGTTCGGTTTCTACTGCTGGTGTTTGTTAGCTCAAGATGAAAAGGCCATGCGAGTGGTTCACTTTCTGATCTCCTAACCTTCTGAAGTTACCTAAGCCTGTTGTGACTGGGGCGAGCTGACTGATCATGTTAGCTTCCACACTTACTCATCTCGTTGTTTGGACGAGCAGCAGGAAGAGGCTGCTCTTGACTCCGGGATGTCCGTACCCAGTGGGTGTTCCTTGCTTGGTAGCACTTGACTCAGCCAAGCTGTTATGTGAGCATGTCATTTTAAGGGATGTAAGGGATCTCAGTGATTTCTTTTGTGTTCCTGTGCCTACATATTCTGTGCTGCTTGGGAAGGGCATGAAATATTTACACTTTTTTTTTTTCAGGTTGCATGTATTCTGAAAGGCTCTTGAAATTCTGTAGGGCAGGAGGGGAGTATTACTTCTGCATCAGTCTCTCCTGTTGTTGCTTCATCATGTTATATCTGTCTGTTCATTTTCTGCAGTTCAGGCAGTGGCTGAAAGAAGAATATGGTGAAAACTCTTCTCAGGATCTGCAAGAAGCCAAAAATCTTCTGAGCAAATATAAAGAGCAGGCAGAGTTGCAGCAGAGTACTGGGGGAAGACAGTGGAATAACAACTTCTCGTCTGTGCCATCCCTCTCGTACAGCAACTACACAACAGAGACCTAATTGTAGAAGGTTGAATTTTTCTACCTTTGAAAAACATCTTGCCATAATTTCCATCCCATCTTCAAGACTGTCAGCAGTAATCATGCAAACAGTTGATTTGTAGAAAGCTTCTTGATGAAAATACTACATTATGTGTGTGTGGGTGAGTGTGTTTGACACAGTTTTATAATTTGGGCAGGATCAAGCTCTTTGTATGCTCCGAGATGTGATCCAGTTACTGTGGCTAAGCCAGTCTGTTAGCCACAGCTGTTATCCCCACATAGCCTGGCATTTGCTGTGAGGTTAGCTCAACTCCTTTTGTTGTAGGCTAGCAAAGGGCCCTGAGAGATGAACTCTGGTGATTCAAGCTGTGGCAGTTTGACATCTCTGTGCTTTTAACGTGGCAAAGATGTTATTGCACCTGAAGAAGGGAGCTCAAGTCTGTCTCCTGCTGCTGTTCACAGTTCATTGGCAAGTAATACCCTGGAGATGGACTTGCACGTGAACGCTAGACTGTAAACTGGAGCAGGTGAGATACACGCATATACCTTTCTGCCAACAGTAGCATCTAGGAGAGAAGTGTGACAGACAGCTCTGACTAATAACATCTTCAACTGCCACGACTCTACTTGCTTCAATGCACGTGAGACAGAGCTGTCGGCAGAGCTGCCGCAGGCCACGAGCGCAGAGGCTGTCAGCACAGTTCAGCTGATATGCAGTGATTTAAGCCATGTTCGCCTGATGGTCGGGAAACCAGATGCACACGGACTGCTCTGGAGAGTAGTTTGTCAGGTTTCCAGTACCACTGACCTTCATTCCCTGTGGAACACGTGCCTCTTCAACACATGCCCCTGCGCGTGTGGTGACGTGTCTCCAAAGAGTGGGCTTGGTGTGAGTGCGAGCACCTGTTCCATTGCTTGTGCTGTGGTTTGCTCCCTGACTTCAGCTACCTCAGAAATGCTGTACTTGTCATTGTGGTTGTAAATGCAACCTTGAAAATTGCCTTGTGTAATCTTAATTTGACACTGAGTGATGTAGGTGTGCGAGTGTGTGTGTGTGTGCGCGCGCGGGGGGTGCGTGTGCATGTTTCACAAATGTCTGTATTTGAGAAGTTTTTCTTTTAAAGTTGCCCATATTCCTCACTAGTTTAAAATTTGAATTGTTTGCCTTTCTGCCATTTAAAGACCACGTATATTTTGCTGTGATCAAATTTATAGGAATGCCTTTATAAATCGTGTTTTAAACTAGGTTAAAATTAGGGGCCGTTCTCTGCTCTTGGTTAACAAGGTCTGTTTCTAGGATGGAGCCATTGCCTGACTTAAGTGTATTTCAAGAGTGTAACGTCAAATACGTCACCAGAGATGCTGGGCAGTGTGTGTTGGTTTCTGATGGTGTAATTGGGGCTGTCACTGATGCTAAGATAATGGTCTCTTGTCTTTGTCTCAGAGGATGAAAGGCCTTTTTTTTTTCCAGAGGATTGAATAAAAATTAAAATATCTCTCTGAATAACCAGGGTATTTAAAAACAAGCAAACAAACCCTGCAGTTGTTTAAACATGTGATGTATATCGTGCTAAAAACTGAGCACTGAGGGAGAGTCAGTCAGCATACTAAATACAGCTGTCATCTCTTTCAGTTGTTTTGGTGCTCTGGCCTCCCACCCCTTCACAAAATTCCTCTTCGTGTGATTTCCTGCCTGCTTTGGGAGGCAGTGAGTTCTTTGGATGCTGGGAGCAAGGCTTTCGGGGTCAAGTAAGCTCAGGCCTTGTTAAATATTTTCATATCATGTATGTTCTGTTTTGTGAAATATGGATCTTGCATATCAATAAGTGTCAAAAAGGAGAAAAAAGTAATGGGGTGAAACTGGCCTGAGCTCTTCATCCAAGTCCAAGCCTAAATCAGGCATTTCATTGTGCACTTGCTTTAGGTTTTCTGAACAAAATTGGAGCAGGACGATCATACCCATGTTGGAGTAATGGGTGCTGTTGGGCTTGGGGAAGGTGCTGGAGTTTGTTTTCAAGCTTCTGTAGCTAAATGAACCACTACCTATTTGGGATGTCCAGCACCTGTGTTCTGTGTTTGCCTGGTAGCAGGAGTATTTGGCTCTTCTCAGAGGTGTTGGGCTGCAAATAAGTAGCTGTTTAGGAAATCCCTCTGTGCTTTGAGAGCGTACGTGCTAAATGGAAAAGGCTTTCCTTGGTAAATGGGTCTGATAGATGTTCAGGATGGCGGTCCATTTGTTCAACCCTCTCATAAGGTCGTGTAAGATCAGCTGGTCCCCAGAGGGTAGCTGCCAGAAGTACCCTGCTGGTGCTCTTGCAGGTATTCAGCCGGTCCATCCCGTAGGTAACTGCCAGTGGTATGTGCCCTGTAATATCTTTGGGCCTCTCGTCCTCAGAGTAGTAGCACTGAGCACAGATAAGTCAGCAGTTTGTCTGTTCAGACAAATGCAAGGCAGAGCAGGAAACACATGAATGTTTGTGCATCCAAGATTGTGCATCTTACTGATTTTCTAAAGTAGTTTTGTTATCCCCACAGAATCAGTCCCAGAAATGGGATTTTCTTAGAAGCGAATTTGGATTTAGGGCCACCTCGCCACATCAGTGTGCATTATGCTGCAGCTGGTAAGCAGATACAGGGTAAAGCAGGAAGACGGGGGAAATGCCACATTATCAGCAAGCAGAAGTGCTTCTCTCCTTTTAAAAGACAGAAGAGGTGTTTTCTGTTGTCTCTTGCTCCTACATCTTTATTGGACCGTGCACGCTACATAACATATTTAAGAGTGGCAAAAGAGGAATGGCAGTACAAGAAAACTTGAATCTGGTTCTTCTGTAGGGAGCAGGAGGATGGTTTACTCTTACCACTTTAAGGTGCAGAAGAGGGAGTAGCTACGATTCTAACCCTTGGGATTCTTGCCTTTGGTCTTCTAGAAAAAGAGAGGAGCAAACGCTGTCTGAGAACTTGACGTGATTTGTCTTCCAGCCAACCTTTCAGTGGCAGCGTGTAGGTCTTTCTGACTATCTGGAACATGACCCCCGTCCACATCTTCATTGTTGGCCTTTATCGTGTAGGTGATGGGTTCAGTTGTTTTGTTTCTGTACTTCAAACCACTGTCCTCATTTCGATGTTCACTGGAAGATGTATAAAGTTTATAACACCTTATTGGATATCCAGATTTGAAACGTGTAATCTTTTTTTTTTTGTAAACTTGATATCCATGTGTGATTATAAGGAAATGCGTAGTGTTATACAATGTAGGTAACGGGTAAATGCATTAATATTTATTACCCTGATTTTTAACCTGGAAAGAGTTGCTTCTTTACATTTTGTGACTGATTGGGGAAGATATGGCAAATCATATCTGTTTTTTAAAAAGGGCAGTAATAACATTGGTTGCTATAATGGCCACTGTCTATAACGAAGTCAGTGAAAAATTATAGTAATTACTTCAGCTAGTTTAAAAGCTCTAAACCTGGTAAGCTTCTTGATTCTTTGTCTTCCTGTTCCTGGGCATCTTAGCAAAGCCTTGATTGCGTTTTCCAAATGTTTGTATTTAATACGTTCTACAATTTTTTTATAAATAAAAGTAAATGTTAGCACCTGATCTGCTTGTATGTTTCTTAAGTAATAGTCTCTGAAAAAGGCTTCTAGTCACTGTATCCCTGCAGGTATAGTAGGAGCACCACACTCACTCATTTTGGAAGTTAGGTGTCTTTTCGCCTGTAGGCAGACGTGCTGAGACTTCGCCTCTCTTCACCGAGTTCTTCCAGGTGAGTATAAGAATCTCCAGCACAAGCATCTCTTTGATAATAGTCCCCGAAGAGGATGCTTTATGTTGCTTTCTTGTTGCTGGCCCATCATTGCAACGTGGTACGTAGCGAATCCAAATTGTTTTGTTATTCTGAAATACCCCGTTTTCCATACGACACTGGTTTAGGGCTTAATTAGCTGTACAACTGGGTTTAAAGGTTGCCAAGACTCAAGGCTGTCAGTAGTGGTTTGTCAGAGGAAGATGACATAAGTGCCAGAAAATGATGCCAAGGCAAAAAAAATTTAAAAACTTCTTGTGTAAGGGGGAAAAAAGCCCCATTTGGATTCCCACAGACAATGCGCTACATTTTTGGTTTGCCAGAATTACCCTCGAAGCAGAGGTAGTGTCATTCAAACGATTAAAAAATAAATAAAATAAACCACACCAAACCACCCAGCCTGAAAGTATAATCAGTCATGCCTCAGCAGCCAAATCTCACGGCCACTTCAGTTATTGCTGAAGGCTGTGTGTCATGTCGCTGAGGGCAGCTAGATGCTCAGGCACAATGGGTTTGGGCCCTCTCCTCCCCTGGCCAGCTCCTGCTAGTTTATAGACTGCTGGGAGGCTGGATGTTTCCTCAGGGATTTCAGGGGTCCAACCAACTAAAAATATTCTCCGCTAGAATAAAGTTTTAAGGGGTCTGTAGATAGCTTCAAAGGTACAAGATTCACCTTTTTCGTAACGCATTTCAGTTCCAGTTCTTCAGTGTAAGCGGGGTGGCTCGGACTTTATCAAAGGTTTTCAATCCTTGTATTTTCCTGTAAGACTTCAAATGCAGTGCAGCCTGTTATTTATAGCTCATAGTATAGTATATAGCTACAGTTAGCCTGTTATTTTTAGTTTAATTATCTCGTTTCTCCTATGCTATCTGTAGCAATGTCTTAGAAATATGTACTGTAGCACTGATGAGACAGAAAATGCTTAAACTGTAATCCCTTGTGAATTATGAAAATTTCTGAAGTTTTAGAGGAGGCTTCCCACCACCCCAAGGGACAACAAGTTTCCAGATGAAAAATGTGCTGTTGCTTTGGCTTCCTTTTGACCATTAACACCTCTCAATGGCAATTTCTGTGGTGCCATACTATGGTTCCCAGATGTGTACACTGTCGTGTTCAATGTTATATGTAACCGTAATGAGTTCTGATTTGGTTGGTTCGTGTCGTCTTGTCCCTCCTTGCAGGGAAGCAGAGAGCAGCACCACGTGTACTCAGATGTGCTCAGAACCAGGCTAAGGGGAAATTTGGAAAAAGAGTACTTGCATCACGTCAGGGTGAACGTATTGGTGGAGGGAAAATGATGGTCTCTAGAACGTAGGCAGTGTGAGGAAGGTGATCTTACACCTTAGAGTGTTTCTGTGGAAACCCCTGGAGACATAACATGGGGCAGAAACAGCAATTTTCACACTTTGTTCTCAGTAGAACTCTAAAGGTCCCTCTCATTTTCCATCTCTTCTATGTTTGACTGTTTCATTGCTACATTTAGTAGCTCTCCAGTGTTTTCTGCCCTCACCCAGGGAAGAAGCTTTTGTTTAAATGTGTTTGAGTACATACAGGCTTAGCTTTGCTGTTGGTTTAGTGAGTTATTCAAACTGCTGTTATATCAAGAGTGAGCAGCTTGTGGGTAGCAAGATGGCTTCCTGGAGTTTCCATGTAGTTTTTAGTGTAGTTTTTAGGAGTAGGCATCTAATGAAGACACTGAAGTGTTTTTAGGTTGTTCATTCGCTTGGTCGTCCAATGCACAGGCATTAACAAAGTAGAGCTTTACTTCTGGGCAGATGCATTTACAAACAGATCCTCTAAGAGTCCCCTCTCAACTTTCTCTGAAAGCAGGTGAGTTCTTATTTAATTTGGCAGATACAGGGGATAGGATTTTTGTTACACTTTTTCTTGAAGAATCTCTTCACACCCTTCCTCCCATTTCCTTTATTTCTGTCATTAAAGATGTTTTTTTTGGTACTAACTGGTATTTATCCCAGAACTCTTGAGCCAGGATAAGCGTCAACGTGTGGCCTGCAAACAATTTACTTGTGTAAATGTGTGTCAATAAAAGAGCTTATGTTAAAGCCTGCTGACTTAACCGTGTTAATACAATTCTGCTGTTCATGTATCTATCCTGATGCAGTGGTGGTGTTGGCTGAGCCGGCCGTGATTTCCTCTAGATGTTGGTGCCTTTTTGTGCCAAGCTGTTGGTGGCTCTCAAACAGCACCGGGTGTTTTGGAGAAGTAACGCTGACCTAGGACACAGCTGTGTGGAACCTGTCACTGGAAAAATTAAACACATTTAACTTGTATTCTTTCATCAAAAAGCGATGCTCCCTGTGGACCAGCATCACGTGGAGGTTATCGATTAGTGTTTGGACTGTTTCTCACTATTTAAGGCAAGGTGGGACTTTGCTGAAGGCATGTAAGTAGGGGAAAACTCTACCCTGTGTTGAAGGAAAGTATGTGTTGGAGATGCCAGAATAACAGCTGGGTTTATGCATGGTCACTGCAGATTTTCACAATGGTTGCCATCTGGAAATCTTGCAAGTAAGTTAAGTGTGCAGCACGTAATTTTACCTGCAAAGCTGCTGAGATAATCCCCGGATAACTTTAAATAAATAAAAGGGGAGGGGGAGGTGGTGGTGTACAAGCTTCGGTCAAATCCTCAGATTTTAGAGATGAGATTCATTGGTTCTTAAGTAGCTTCTTTACTTGATAATGTCTGGTTTACAATAAGATTCTCATTCAATTTGATTAAGATCTCTATCCCTCTGGAAGATAGGGTATGCCACACAACGATTTGTGCCATCTGAGTAGTAAGGCCCTATTTTTGCAGAAGCCAGTGACCAGGGCCCATCTGCAAGGTGCTGAAGGTGCCTCCGTTGTATACAAGAGAAGTGGTTGGGCTTTTACTGACTGATGCTGCCGTTTACCCCAGGAAAAAAAAAAATGCTGCTTGTTTGAGAACACTGCAAACCATTTATGCTTCTGCAGATCTTGGAGGCTGTGTAAGGATGTCTGTCTTATCTCAGCCGTGTAGGGCTGTATGGCTCTAAAAATACTCAATAATAAGTTTGGAGGAGTATGGAGAGCTGCGGCATGATACGAAGACCATCAAGGTATTTTATAGTGGGGCACCAATTCATTGCAAGTGGACTCTGGACTTTGCTGTCAGTAGAAGGATCTTAAATGTCGCATTTGCTTTCTTAACCATATTTTTTCTTGCAAGGAATAGGGGTGAGCTTGTAGCATGTTTAGCATTGACTTTATTTTCCCCAGGCTGGTCACCTTACGTAAAGTTGATTGCACTGGAGGAAATGTTTGTCTCGTGAAAACCAACTTATTTCTAGCTGGACTCTGCTTCTTAAAATTATTCAGCCCCGATAGGCACATAAATGCAGTAAGACAGGCTAAGAAGTTCAATAGTCCCTTTTCACCTAAAAATGTTGTAGTCTGAGCTTCTCAAGAAGGCGTACCGGGAGACTGCCACCTCTCTTCAATCCACGAAATACAGGACTGAGAAGCATTTGGGTTTCTGTTCCCAAATCTCTTAGTCTGCTGTGTGACTGGGCAGCTTGCTTCATTTCCCCAGTAAAACAGGGGAGAAGGAAGCGTCAGGGCTCTCCTGGTACAGCTCTGTGAAACCACGGGTGAGAAGCACTGCATGAGTGCTGGTTGTGCACGGTTAAACCCGGTGTCTGCTCTAGATCTAGGTGTTGAAATACCTTTTGCAGGAGAGATTCTGGAGCAGGGCATGGAGCTGTGGTGCCTTCTTGCTAGTTCTCAGCACCTCAGAACTGCACCTCAGTCCGCCTGCAAGGGAAGTGCTGTGCTGCTGGGAACAGGGAAGAATCAAGGTCTGATTCCCTAGGTGTTGTTCCCCAGGTTGCTGCATTTCAATGTGAATTGCATAAAATGCAGATGTTATTTTTATGTGGAAGGGGGAGTGAAAAGGAAGAGCTGCAGAACGATTCTGGTTATGACTGCCATAGATGAAATTCATCCCACAGGCGCATCTGTTGAACGTGAAATCTCAGGTAAAAATGAAATAGTAGGAATATGCAATATGCCCGTGATGTCAAGCATGATAGGACTGAGTGGAGGAGGAATAGCACATAGAAAACAAAACCACCAGAATACCTGAAGGTAATATGGGAAGGATCTGTGATACGTGTGCTGAGATATGTTCTGTGCACTACAGGAAAGAGTCTGCAGATGGGGGGAAAAAAATAAAAATCGAAAGGGAATCTCTGCTATTTCCTATACTCTGTATATATGGTTAATACGTTAGAAAAAGTGGTGTCCTGATTTTCCCCTAGTGTTTTTTTTTGTGGAAAGAAAGTGCATATGGAGAGTACGTCTAATAAAAGCCGTTCTGGCAGATGAGAGCTGGAGGAGGAACAAAAATAGCGTCTCCTTGGGCAGGCCGCAGCTGCTGCTTTTGGACGGCTTCATGGAAGGCATGAATTTGATTCATTTCCAAAGACAACTTGGAAACTCCAGGCGGCAGAGAAAGGGACTCCCCCTTGACTTAGCTGTTTTTCTCTGAATGTATTGCACTTGTGTGAAATGCAGTCAGCGCCGCTTCTCAGGTCATTTCGGGGGGGACGCTGGTGGGTAGGGATTGACCCTCTGCTCCTCGGTTCAAGAGTTTTGGGAGCATTGGTGCCTCGGAACACATCGAGTTTCAAGAGGGGTCGGGGAATTTGCAGCGCCTGCTGCGGGCAACTCAGTGGAAAAGGAAATTTCCCTCAAACTTCAAAACGAAGTAGATGTGAAGCCTCTCTCTGTACTGATGGCCACCATCTCCTTTGTCTGCCTCTGGTTACCTCCAGCACTAACGAGGGCTGTCTTAGTCCCTCTACACCCCCCTCCCGTCCTCCCAAACTGAATGAAGATGGTACCCAAACTCTTCTGCTCTTTCGTTCAACAAAGTCACGTTTTACCCGACTTTAATTCCACCACCCTAGTATATGAGCTTCGGGAGCTAACAGACAATTTACCTCACTGAAATCAACCTGTGTGAGGGCTGGGCTGCAGAAAGAGCCTAGGTAAGTGTAGGGAGAGCACGGTTTGGTGATTTCTCTGAGCGTAATTTGCCAGCTCTGATGGGAAACAATAATGGGGAGGAAGAGACGGTAATCAACGAATCAATCCGCACGGCTCACTTAAAAATACCTCCTTTTTTGTGGCTTTGGTTACAAGAATGCTTTGTGGGCCACAGCAGAGAGACATTAGCCGTTGTTTTAGACTGTATTCTAATTTCTTGCTTTATGAAGTCCCATCAACCACTAAGCAGCAGAATTTCCACCGCTGTACATACCGGGGGGAGAGGGAGAGCAAAGGGACAGTAAATATTTTAAGCTGTTGCAGCTGAAGTGATCAGGAGCTTCTGTAGCTAGCAGTAGGCTGCGGTTCAGGAGTGCATTTGCTTGAGAAGGGACAGGATGAGACACCCGAAAACCTGCTTCAATAGGAGCCACTGAAATGGCCCTTGAAGGAAATGCTTGGCCGTGAGGTTGCACGAAACAGCCGCCTTCTCCTGACTAACCCACGGCAATCTGGTTGTTCCTCCATCATCTGGGATAAAACCTGCACAGCAAGGAGTGCCTGCTTGTGCATCCCAATGCACGACACATTGACGCGCTGCATGCCCTGGCGTCCCAGAGGGCTCCTCAGCTCACTCACAGCAAAGCCCAAGTAAGAGAGGTATTATTTATTTTAATGAGCCCACTGATGATGTGGATCTAAATCTTAAGGTTTCAAAAGAGCTTCCACCAACTTGGTGTGCCTAAACTCCTCCTGGCATCTGCTGACTTGACCGACACACAGAACAGTTGGACTTAAGCAGACATCCACTGCAGTTGCCTTTGGAAGTAGCACACACAATGCAGGGGAAAAGAAAAGATCACAGTCGCTGTCTGGGTTGTCATTAAATTTCTTTTTTCTTTCCCTAAGCTCTTCCAGTTTGCACCAACAATTCTCAGTTTGTGTCATTATTGGTGTCTTGGACAGTCGCAGTTCATGGCTGTTAAGACTCTGAAGGTGAAGAGTGGTAACAGATAATGGGATCTCAATGAGGCTTCTGGTGGCCTGGCTCATGAAGGTAAGGGAAAAGCATGATCATGTTTTCAGAGGGAAGCCAAGCAGGGCTTTGATTTTGGTCTGTTGATTTCCTGCTGCTTTAGTGCAGGAGGAAAAGCAGTACAAGCAAACAGCGGCACCTGTGGGAATTGGATGGAAAACTTGGAGGAGCTTTCGGGAGCTGCACCAATTTCTTGAGAAAGATAATGAGGCGTGGCTGAGTTTTGTTCTAGATTTTCTGCAGTGGGAGAAAAGACAGTAAATACTGCATGCAAATGAAAAAAAGGGGGTGGGGGAGGGGCTCTTAAAAAAAGATAAAATAAAATTGCTGTATATCAGTGTGCCAAACGATGAAAACAAGCTGACTAATCAAACTGATGCTTTTAGCCCGAAGCTAAAAACCTAATTCCTGCAGGTGCAACAGCGGTTCCTTTGTGCAGGTTAGTGGCACCAGCATTCATCCTCATCACAAGGCACTGAGGGCACCTACATTTGTTGCTGTGTCCTGTAGGTGCTTTGTGCATTCATAAACTGAAGTAGGAGGTGACTCCGTATCACTTCTCCATGCTGGGACAGCCCTGTTCTGCCATACAGACCTTCCTTGCACGGTCTCTGTGCGTTAATATTTTGAAGTGTGAAGTCATATCGGGAATTCCCAAAGGGATCCTTTCAAGCTCCGTTGAGCATCAAAACTATGGGAACCTGGCTCAAGGGGACCTTTTAGAGGAAAGATGTGGGCTCCAGTAGAACTGGAAGGGTCCTTGCAATACAGGTTCCCACATGAGCCTCAAGCAACAATAATGAAATTCTCAAGTTCCCAGTCCGTTCTGACCTTTTTTTTTTTCCCCCCTAATGAAGTCAGCTTGTACTGCTGCTTCTCCAGCAGTATGTTATGGCCTGTATTTATTGCTGCACAGATTAAACAACCGTCCTCGAAGGTTTCCCAGTCCTTAGTAGGGAGGAAGGACTTTATCTGGCTGTCTCCTGTGTGGAAATGCACACCTACCCCAAGCAGGATTGCCAGAGTATCCAGACTCTGCTTTCTATAACTTATTGAGACACGTTAAAAACATATTGCACTAGGTTTCAGGCCAGAGTTGAGGTAGATAAGGAACATCACTGGAACTGTATCCTGGGGCTGCTGTTGGCAATGTGGTTACAGAGGCTAGGAGGTAACAACACGAGGGGAGTCTTCACCTGAAAGGTGCCTCAGGGGCCCCAGCACGGGGGTGATTTAATTCATTTACCATTACTTGGGAACCAGCGTGCCAGTAGGGATGCCACTAGGCATAGGCATCAGTCTGTGCCCCTCCAAGGGCTGCTGTCTGCCCTTTTCCCTGCGTCTTTGCAAAAGTCATTGCCTTGCAGCTGGGGAGGGACACCTCATGGTTCACAGCTTTTTGGGCATCACAGGACTGGGGCTCTGTCTCTGTGCACCAGTTTGCTCAGTGCCCTGGCACTTTGCCCCCATAAAGCCAGTGGGGAAAGTCCTCCTGAGATCAGTGACAACGGGATCAGTCTCTCAGTGCTTTGAGTAACAGTTTAAGGCCACCAAGTGGCCATTTCTTTCTTACTTTTTTTTTTTTTTTTTTTTTTTCCAAGGCAGGCAGAGGCAGCACCAGCCTCTCAGAAAGGCTAGCATAGTAATAAAGAGATGTAACGGGGTTTTGCCTTCCATAAGACAACCACATCACTTCGGTGCTTCTCATACCACTGTGCTATCACAAATTCTCATATCTGCAAGGAAAAAAAGGATCTGTGAAGGAAATGGGTTACAGCAATTTTGATGATACGCTCTTTACAGCAAACACTGCCAGCTAGTTGTATGCTTTTCAAGGACTGAGAGCCAGGGAGCACTACAGACAAAATTTGGTGGCCTTTGTAAGTCTGTCAGGTCTGGATATCCAGATATAAAGAGGAAGGAGCTGACCTGCGATGGGGCTGTGGTGCTGCAGGGTAGCCAGTCATTTATCCGTGGTCGGCCTCTTGCTCTGCCCAGCAGCCCATGGTACCTTCCCGCTCAGTCACAGCCAGAATTGCATTTACTATAAACAAGCACAATGGGCAGTTCTGTGCTTTTTTTTTTTTTTTTTTTTAAGCAGGCAATGTATTTTTTGACCCAATCCATAGCAAAAAGCAAAAAAAAAAAAAAAAAAAAAAAGAAAAATTATGCAACCAAATGAGTAATGCGAAGTGGGTGAGGGAATTTCTTGGTGTTTTCTAGCATGCACAGCCTTCAGTAGAAGCGTGTGTGGCTAAGTTTGCATCACCGGCAATGTGAAAAACTTTATTTTGCTTCTGAAGAGAAGCATTCGCCCATGCTAGTAAGTCACCCTTCAGAGTATCCTTCCTGTTCATGCTAACCAAGGGTAGCCATGCATGCAGAGGTCTCTATTTCTTTTTTTTTTTTTACCCTTAGAAAAGATCAGCTTGGTGCTGAAGTTAATGAAATAGGCCATCCAGCCTGCATCAGCTGCCAACAGCCAACAGTTGCAGCTGTTAACTCTTCAGAAGTTACCGTGGGGCAGCATCAACCGCCAGACAGGATTCGGAGGCTGTTCACAACCTGTCTGAGAGAAATGGAAACGAAGCGAGGGGGATGCTGTGCTTTAGGAGGGGAGTTTTGCCATGTCACTAGAAGCAAGCAGCACTTCGCTGCCACTGGAAACATCCCTTCCTACCTTTGCAAATCGCTCCTTGGTGTTGTGCTTTCTTTCAGCCTCTGAGAAGTGAGCTTAAAACCAAATGCTGGCCATAGGAAACCCTCTGTCTGAACACAGGCTTCCCCAGCTCTTCTGGCAGCAGCTCCGGTGTGCTTTGTAAGGTTTTCCACCCCAAATTCACAGAGTCCCAAATGTTATTCTACTGAGGAGATGGTCCTGGGCTGCCCTTCCTCACACAGCAATATCAAAAGCTGCGGTGATCTGGAGTGGAGAAAGGCAGGAGGTGGCCCAGCAACATATTCTTACTGTAATTTAGCATAATCACTGCTTCGGAAGATGTTTCCAAAAGCAGCCAGGTCTCTTTTTCCAAAGTAGCCACAGCATTATGAAGTTTCCTGCTGAATTCTGATGGCATTTTGGCTCTTTGTTACATGTGGTACTTTTATCCCACATCACCTAGGTGTCTCTTCGTTCTTTATCAATGATGGTGTGCTCTCAGCACCTTTGGAAACAAGACTTGGCTAGCATTGTGCCCCTGGAGGAAGGAGCACTTACAAAGGTACCTGGCAAGCCAGCCTGCTCCAGCAGCGTGTGCTGCCCTGTGCTCTGCTCACTGGCTTGAACCTGCTGAGGATCCAGTGGTTCACCTGGCTCTGTGCTGCAGAATGAAGTTTAATTGTGTTTTGTGGTGCAGCTGATGAAGGTGTTTTGTGTTTCTGAAAACCCTCAGAAAGCCTTGGCTGATTTATGTACTTGCTAGACTGCTAATTGATAGCAGGAGAAACTCTGACTGGATGTACTTGCTACTCTCCATTCTTGCCCCCCACCGAAATCTGTGTTTACAAAGACTTGTTTCTTTTTAAATCATTCCTCTGCGCACCTAATAGGGCTGACTTGCTTCTTTTCGAAGTGAAATACCACTGCACATTCATTTGGGTTGCACATTCACTCCCTCTAGAAAACAGCCAACCTCTTGCATTGTGCTGGTGTGAATGAAGAGAGTCAGATCTCTACTCAACAGAACAATGCTGGCATGGTGTTTGTGTTGCTGCTGAAGAAAGAACAATTAATAAGTGGATTTTTTTTTCTTTAAGTAATAACCTTCCTTGCTCAGTATATATTTTTCCTTCGGGGCTGTGAGTTCCTCTTTTGTCTATCAAAAAGAAGAAGGTAGCACAAACTGCTAGACCATCAACACCACCTCCTTCTCTCAACCATCTGCAACTCATCAGCATCTGCTCAGTAAGTCCAGGCCGAGGGTTTACCCCTCACTAATTAAGATAGGAGGAAACAAAATCATTTTAAATTGTGCAGGCCATACTCTACCTATGGTCTCTGAAATATTTCCTTCCAAAGGGATGCGTGTACTGCAAGTGACTTCTGAGCCCAAATGGCCACAGACAAGAAGAGAGCCTTCTAGTTTCTTTAAGGCAGGGAAATGTCAGTGTCAGTGGCATCTACATTATAAGTGAAAATTCACAAATCTCCCTTCATTCTGAGTCCTTATCTCTACCATTTAAATTCCTGCTTTGCATTGCTTTTCTCAAAGATGCTTCCATAAAAAAGACAGAAAGACCAGACAGTTTTATGTTTAATTGAACATCGTAGTAGGTAGTGGGAACAGAATGGTCAATACTTATGTAATATACATCTTGTGAATTTTTTTAACGTCGAGTGTTTAGCTTTCAGAATCTTTCATTCTTCTGTCACACTGATCTCTTCCCTCTCCAAGTCATTTTCTGATTTAATTGAGCTCCTTGCAGCCCATTTTCTTTGAAGTGGAACCTCAAACACAAAATGCACAAAACCAAGCTGATCTTTTGAACCCAGGAAATGGTGTGGGTTTGAAGTTAGACACAGACAAGCCCAAGCACAATACTCACCCTATGCTGGTGTGAAAGCAGGCAATGATTAGTTAAAGCAAAAATACTCGAAGTGGTCCCACAACGTACCGGGAAGTCCACCGGTTGGCACGTTACCCAGCCGCAGACCCTTGGCAAGCTCCAAACCTACTGGGAATTGATCAGGATGCTAGCCACAGCTCAGTATTCTCTAAATCCCTGGATGTTCACTTTCACCTCCCTTCTTGCTGGAAGAAAGGACTCAAGAAAGTGACCCCAGGAGGTCCCACCGCAGCCCATGTCCCCAGTCCCACCTTGTCACCAGCTGCATCCTCGTCCCACTCCTGCAACAGCCAGCATGACCCTTTCCTTGCATGTCTCACAATACGAAAATACACTCCAAAAGAAGTTTTCCTGAAGGAATTAATTCATCCTCTACCTTGTTCTTTATTATAATAAATCATATTTAGATTGGGTGCCATTGAATGGTCCTGCTTCTCCACTCTGGTGAGATATCAACCCCAGCTTGGTTTACCCATGCCTGTAATCAAGATCCAAGAAGTGGTTTTAGTTAGTGTTAGCTGTTTGGGATGTCTTCATTTGAAAATTACATTTCTGAGCAATGCTCTGAGGGCACAACTTAGCTGAAGAAATTTGGCCAGGTGGGCTGATGGTCTGAAATCTCAACTGCTGTCCACCCAGGCTTTTTATGCCAAACAAAGAACGTTGGATATGGACAAACCAACAATATTCCTAGATGATACCCTCTGCCCCTACAGGATAAAGCTCAGCATGAGCTCCCAGAAAGGAGTGGGACAGACGGGTCACTCGAGGAGTGGGGGATGCACGGCCATGCCATGGAGATGCAAGTCTCAAATTATTTGAGTTAGCGGAGAGGTTGCTGCCAGCATCTTGTGGCCAGCACCACGACGTGAGACAGAGCAGGCTGGCTTGTTTCCTGGCGGTCAGTAGAAAATGAATCCTTTTGCACTTAAAAGCAGAAAGACTGCAAAGCACCAAAATCAAATTTGACAGAACATCGTCTGCAAATAAAAACATAACTTTTACAGACCCTCTGAAAGAGAATGAAGAGATTTCTTTTCTTTTTTTTTTTTTTTTCCCAAACAATGAGCGTGTTGGGTTTTGAGCTTTCATATGAAAATTAGCAATTTTTTTATAATTGTTTTTCTAAAAAAGAAGTTCTTCATTCTTTCTTAAAACTAGCTGGGAAAGAGAGTTGGCTTTTTTCTTGGCCTGCTCTCTGTGCTGCAGCGAGTCTTGCCCCCAGCATGGGTGCTCCCCTGGGGCCAGGGGTCCACATGGTCGCTGTCACTTGTATGGGATGGGCTTTGGCAGCTGGGAGAGTGACAGCGAGCAGTGGGTTGGCTGCCATGCCACCAGGGGAGTGTGTCTTTACTACATCAAACTGGGAAAAAAAACACCATGGAGTCAAAGTCCAGGTGTATGCACCACCACATTCCTAGTAGATCCCCAAGCTGACTGTAGGTAAAACAAGACCACCATCGTTATTTTAATGTATGCTTTACAAAGCTGGTCAAACGCTTTTTTCAGTGATGTCAACCAATTCTTTCTTTATTTTTCACATTGAACCTACTTGCATTTTGTTTCCATTAACAATTAGACAAATAACTGGTGCTTGCTGGTGAGAGTGGCTGGACCATCACAGGTTGAGCTCCTCCGGGAAGATGAAAAGGGAGGACAACATTGTATTCAGAAAAAGGGCCAACAGAGAAAGAGAGAATGGGAAAAGACTCGCTCTGGAGTACACTTCTGCACTTCAAATCTAGCCTCAGCCTGCACCGAGCCCAATTTCTCTCTCATTCAGCAAAAAGCTCCCTTGTTATTGTTTTTGTTCATAATGTTGGATGATGTGATTAGCCACACTGCTCATTCATGTTTTCATTTCCTCAACGTGGTGGAATCATTAGATTCATGTATCCAGCACAAATATGACTGCAGGGGTTTTTCATGTGTCAGAGATCTTCACCTTTTCTCACTGTGATTGCTGACAAATGAGGAGTGATATGGAGCTGCCTTGTGGCTTCTCAAGGACTGCAGAGCGACCTTTAAAAAAAATGTTGGCAATGTTACCAGTACCCCACAAAATGCAGGCACGTGCACAAATACACACAAACTTACAAAATCCAAGCTTTTTGCTCCCTTATGAACTAACGAAATATACAGCATCTCAAGAGTAAAGCCCTCTCCTCCTACTAGTTTTGTACTGGAAATGTTAAGGCTTTTGGTTCTAGATGGCTACACCAGGCAGCTTGGTTGCTGGAGGAGTTTCCAAGTCCTATCCTTCACACTCCTCTTTACTCCTCTAGTTTCCAAAAGGCAAAATCCTTTTCTTTTTTTTTTTTTTTGCCTTGCTATTTCCTTGCATTCTCCCAGGGCACTTGGCGTTTTCCTCAGATGGCAGTATTAATAACCTATTGTACTGCAATAGAGAAAAATACATACTAGCATAAACAAATGCATACAACAGCTCTAGCAGCTGTCGCCCTCAAGCATATGCAATCTAAAAATGCCTGTTTTCATGTAGTACCAACTTTCATGCATTTCTGCATAGTGATAAAAAAATCAATAAATCTGAACATTGGTTATTCCTCATTTCAAAAATCTGTTCAGAAGACATACTGCAGAGCTGGACTTGCATCTCCTTTCCCAGCCAATGTGGGCAGTGTCCGAAGGCATCAGGAGGAGTTCAGGAATGAGATGTCCCATTAGATGTGAACTCATTGATTGTGTTATTTCCAAACCAGCCTTCATCAGGCAGCAAAACGGCATTGCTCGAGGTGGAGCCCTCCCTTCTAGAAGCCCTGTGCTGACCACGTAGCCTCTTCCTTCGGATGCCCAAAGGGGACCTGGGCATTTGGGGCACAGCTGGTGGGCTCCCGGGGTGCTGATGCTTCACAGGGCTGAGGCCTTGCACCCCCTGCTTCCAAGAGCACAGCCAGCCTGACAATGCCTGAAGGAAGTCCTCAAAAGCTTTGCTGTTGGCTTGTAGGGGAAGGCATCAACCCAGGGCTTCTGAGCTGAGTCCTGGTCCTTCTGCCCCGTGTCAGAGGGTGGGCACGCCACGCTTTCCTCTTCAAAATAAAGTTGCTTCAGGTGTCATGACACGTGGTGAAAGGCTATTTTAGTCCCAGACACAAGCTGATGTATGGAGACATGAAGGCAGCCGTATGAAAGGCGGTTTGAAATATTCTTGTCTTTGAAGCGGAGGGGGAAGTACACGAAAAGGAAACAAAATGTACACCAAATCCACCAAAAATAATGACAAGCGGACCGTGAGACTTTTCTGCTTAAAAGTACAGAGACATGGCTGTGCTGGCTGCTTTGCCTTGTTTCTGATGATCTAACGTGAATGTTTAATTAATAATACAGAGGATTATATGTGATAGACTAACATTGTTCTAGAAGTCACTATTTTAAATGTGGGAACTGCAGACACTATCCTGAAATGAGAGGGGAGTGCCTATGACACAAGAAGTCACCACAACAGAGGATGCTTAAAATCACCTGCGGCGACTGCAGGTGCTTTACTGGAGTTAGTCAAAGCAATTGGGAACCCGGTCCAGATTTCCACCGTGTCTTTGGCTTTTCTCGATGCCTTACACAGAGACCTTTCTTCTCATGACATGGTAACTCAGCCATCGACTGAAGTGCGGGGTGGTCAGACTTTAGGGGTGCTGTTTACTTTGTGTCTGAATTCTGCCGCTGCTTTGGGCAGCTCAGGGCATCATCTCAGATGCAGAGATAGGGATTTGTGGGGACTTCTGTAGGAAGGAGACACCCAGTGGAAACCGGCGCCAATAACGAGGCATTAAGCCCTTGAAACCCCCCTGTCTCAGGAAAGGGATCTTGGAGCAGGTAAAGGTGTGCTTTTCACACCCTCCTTCAGGGCCTTAATCCACTTCTGACAATGCATTTGCTGATGTTGTTTCTCAAGGGCTTCAGTACCAGCTTTGTTGGGCTCCTGGAGACCCGTGAAGCCTGGTCTGTGTGTGGCAGTGTCTGTTCCCACTGGGGTGGCCTGATGCTGGGTGACAGAGCAACAGACAGCCCTGTGCTCCCTCCTGCTTCCTGGGCTGAGGGAGACGTGCACCAGCGTGGCCAGAAGATGTGCAAGGCCATGAGCATCAAGGCAGGACAGAAAGCAAGGAGAGATTCCTGGCTGACAGCACACATTGGGTGTCTATTGCCTTCATCCAAGGCCAGAAGGTGATTCCCAAGGCTGGGAACCAGGCCGTGGGCCCTGCCACCACAGGCACATTCACCCCGGTGCCGCATGACGTGCCATGCAGCCAGCGTGGCCCTCTCAGCCCGGCAAGAGCAACACCAGGGTGAGCTCAGCCTGCGCCCCCCAGGCAGGTTCCTCTTCTGCACCCAGGGGATTTCATGGTCTCCAGTGTGGGGAGAGCCCCTGAATGAGCAGCAGTCCTCAAAGGGCCCCTTCGGTGTGGCATAGTGCTGCTGGCATAGCTCCGGTGGGTCCTTCTGGCTCATGCATGGGGCTCACCACACGCCTCTGCGAGAGGCAGACCAGCTTTGCCCCGGGGAAGCGGCAAGGAAACCTTTCTGTAGGATTGCCTTGGCAGCATGAGGAGCCAGCTCTGGAGTCACAGGCAAGCCTTCAAGCCCAGCACTCCACCCTTCCTCGGGCACCAGCCTCGCACGGCTCCTGGTGGCTGCTCTGAGCCTGTGCCTCCTGGCTCGTCGTTCTGCCTCGGGTGCAATTCCCACGTGAGTCAGCTGGAACTTCAGAGGTTTTTGGTGAAAGCAGAAGCCAGCTTTCTATGCATCGAGCAACTGTTGAGAAGAAACAGTCACTTTTCCTGGCATGCCTTTAGTCAGTGTGACCTTCAGAGTGTGAATAACAGGGGGCCTGGTGGTGAACGCAGTGGTTAAACAGCAGCAAGAGCGTTTCACAAGAGGACTTCAATTCAGTCATTGACACAGAAAACTTCCATGTAGACAGCGGGGCTTTTGGGCAAAGTTTGAAGAGTTAGGTGCTTGCAGTGGTGTGGAAATCACTAGAAAAGTCGAACAGGCTGTGAGGTGCTGTAACTGTTCAGATCAGGAGCAAGACCAGTTAGGGAATAATCATCTCAACATATGCAAAAAGGACACTACGAAAGTCTACTGGCGTGCTGCTGCAGCATTTGATGCAGATAACACAGTTGCGTTATTGATCAGAGTTTTCTACTTTGCAGACTGAAATGGTGGTCCTATTTTTTTTTTTCCCATCTAAATGGAAATGGCTGATGTCCAGAAACCCCGAGCAACGAAGTCAGCAAAATGAATGACACTGTCATGGCTTACTCACGAGAAGACTTACTTGCAGGGGCCAAGTGTGCACTTGAGAGTCTGGCTTTAAGCATCCAAAGATTTGGGCAAGTGCAGATAGTTTTCTGGCAGAATTTTATTATTTTTTTTTTTGCACAAAGACAGCAACCAATCACCCAGCCAGAGAATTTCCCAAGCAATCTACTGTCTTTTTTTTTTCTTTTTTCTTCTTTTTTTTTTTTTTTTTTTGGTAAAAGCTTATGATTGTCTTTGCCTTCTCTTAAAGCTTTCTTAATGTGTAACTCACCTAACTCTCTACCATGAATTGCATTGGACAAGAACAAGTATTTTTTTCAAGGTATTCTCCAGAAGTTGAGAAAGACGTTATTTTATCCTGAAGGCTTGGATCTAACGCAGATCAAATCTGCATGTTTCACACTGGTTCAGACTTAAAAAAGCTGTCTTAAAAACTGCAAAAAAGAGATGTGGTAGTAGAAATCTTCATTTTACAGAGATGTGTGTCAAGCTGTTTTCGGGCTTGGTGAAACCACAGTCGGTGCCCTGAGTGCCACCCAGACCTGCCTCTGGGAATCGCACCTTGGATTTTTGGGAAGCCTTTCTGATGCCTTCTGGTAGAGCTGCGGTTGCTCGTCTTGATTTAAGGTGGCTGTCACCTGCAATCTCAAAGGCGTGCCCTACTCTTTTAACGGTGCCTTAGCTCGTGACTGAAGAGATTTCTGGTGGGCTCTGCCAATTCTTTTTCGAGAGGATGGCGTGTCAGAAACCCAACACCTAAAAATGGCTGCGCTTCTCACTTCCCCCTCAAAACGTGGCGATAATTGCATTTAAATTTCAGAAGATGGCGTTGAAGATTTGCAATTAATATCCTAAACCCTGCGGGTACCCTCCGCGCCGGCGGCCTGCCAGCGCAGGGCGCGATGACTGGGTTTTTCGATCTGACACGTTACGGCAGAAAGGATGTGGATGTGTTGGAAACGTTAAAACAGAACAACAACACGAAAGCAAGCGGCGCGGCATGGGACACGGGGGTTAGAAACCTGAAAGGCGCTCAGCCAGATTTTGGGGCCAGCCCGGACCCCCAGCTTCTGTACTTTGCGCATGGGGGCTGTTGGAGACGAGCACGGGATGGGGTGGGGGGCAGCGGCCCCATGGGGCTGCGGACAGCCGGGATGAGCCGTGCTAAGGGAGAAAACCCCTCCGGCCGTGGAGGGCGGCTCCCGGCCCCCGCTTGTCGCCCTGCGAGCCCCGGGGCGGTGGCTGCGGGGGGCTCCTCGTTGGCCGCCCCGGCCGGCGCCGTCTGGGCCGTTTCTGGTGGGTGTAGCGAGCCGGCTCTCTTACAGTAAAACCCAGCCGGCTCTCACAGGTAGGAGTTTCCCCGTGCTATTTCTAGCCGCGCGTGTGTCTGTCTGCACAGATTGAAAGAAAAAAAAAAAAAAAAAAAAAACACGCGCGGACGCCCCGAGGGCGCCGAGCCGCGGCCCCCTTCCCCCCCTCCCCGCCCTCCCCGCGGCTGGTGTTTACCAGCAATGGGCATGTGTCACTGCCTCAGATGTTTTCCAGCTCGCAAAGTCCCCGCTCCCCTCCGCCGGCTCCACCTCCGGGCCGGGGCCCGCCTCCCCCCCCGTCCGGCCCGGGGCCCTCCATCATATAAAGAAACTTCCCGGGGCAGCCGGCCCAGTCGCGCTGCGCCCCGTCCGAGGCAGCCGCCGGCCCCAGCCCGCTCCCAGCGCCGCCACAGAGGTAAGCGGCGGCCACCCCGGCCCCCCGGGTCCCCCCCGGTCCCCTACTGCCACCCCCGGTCCCCCACTGCCACCCCCGGACCCCCGGTCCCCGGCCCCGGGGCTGCCGGTGCGCCCCGACGGGTGGGCGCTGCGGGCACCGCGCCGTGAGTCCCCCGCTCGCCAGGTGCTGGTGGCACCGCGATTTTCTTCTAAAAAAAAATGTATTTTTTTTCCCCATTTTTTTCCCTTTTCTTTATAACTTAAAGAAAATTAATACCCGTCCCGTTTTGTGCTCCCGAGGTGAAGGCGTGCACCGCGCTTCTTGCTGCCCGGGGTAAAAGGGTGGGCTCCGTGCCGGGGGACGAGCGCTTTTGGGGCGAGAAGCACTTTTGGGGGGCTTTGCCCTGGCTCCTGCGGGCACGGTTTGGGGAGCCGCAGCCTCGGGGACCGCGCTGGGTGCCCGCGGGATGCTGCCACCTGAGGAGGGCTGTGAGGGATGCGGGGCTGCCTGCACATGCTGGCTGTAACTGTAAGGCAGCGACCCAAGGCAAGCTTTTGGGGACACGACCGCTTTTGTAGGTCGAGGGGACAAAGTTAGTGCCCGGTCCCCCGCCACCCGTGATCTCCTCACCTGAGGAGCCCACGGCTGCGCTGCGGGGCGAGTGCAGGCACCTCCGGGGCTGCCCACGGTGGGACAGCGGGAAGCTGGCCACCCTTTGGGATCTTCCCAGTTTTCGGGACTTGGAAAGTGTGGATCCGAAGGCTGTAATGCGTGCGTGTTGGGGGCAGTTGGAGGGGAGGTGTGCGTGGGACATCACGCGTTCAGATGTGCCCTGCTTACGGGGAGCTACTTCGGTGTTACGGTGAAGCGCGGCGCAAAGCATAAGCGCACGCGGAGCCCTCCAGTTTGTGTGCGTGTGTCTGCCCTTGCATACGTCCTCTGTCATGTGCAAACGCACTTTTATGATTTTATTTATTTATTTATTTTGGTTAATAAATAAATAAATAAATAAATAAATAAATAAGACGTAACTCAGAGCCGGACAGGGGTTTGTGCCTGAAGTCACTTGCACTGAGGGTTTCAGCCACCCGTGTATGCTCATTCAAAACAGCACCGGGCTGGGGGAGAGCCTGCCAAAACCTGCAGCCTGAGCAGTGCCTGGGGAGGGGTGCGAGGGGCTCTGTCCCTTTTGCTTGTGCTTCCCGGGCCCTCTTGGCACGCTGCATCTGACCCCTGTGTTTCCCTCACCCCGTCCCGTCCCTCTCGCCCTCCTCCGCAGCCCCCCGAGAGCTGGTGCTTGGGTGCGCAGTGCGGTGGGCTCCGTGACGCACCCCGAAACCCCCCTCCCCACCCGACCGACGTGAGTGGCATGAACTTGGAGCCGGGCGAGTGCGGGATGAACTCGGTGAGCTGCGGCAACGGGAAACTCCGCCAGTGGCTGATCGACCAGATAGATAGCGGCAAGTACCCGGGGCTGGTGTGGGAGAACGACGAGAAGAGCATCTTCCGCATCCCCTGGAAGCACGCCGGCAAGCAGGACTACAACCGCGAGGAGGATGCTGCTCTCTTCAAGGTAGGGCTGCCTGCCCTCTCCCCCTTCCCCGTGTCAGAGCTAAGTGGGGCGGCAGCACGTCGATTGCCTCCACGTCCGTGCCGGGCACTGTTTTAACTTGCCACGCTGCTTTTTTTTCTCAGCCTGAACCTGTAGGGAGTAAATTCTTGCACGTATAAGCACAGACGTATATGCTGTTGTAAGCGTTGTGAACTTTGTAACTTGTAGTTGATTCTTTTTTTTTCTTTTTTCTTTCTTTTTTTTTTTTCTTTTTTTTTTTTTTTCTCCTTGCTCTTTTGATTACCTGAAATGTTTCCAGGCTTGGGCTCTTTTTAAAGGAAAGTTCAGAGAGGGCATTGATAAACCAGATCCCCCTACCTGGAAGACAAGATTAAGGTGTGCTTTGAACAAGAGCAATGACTTTGAAGAGCTGGTGGAGAGGAGCCAGCTGGACATCTCAGATCCCTATAAAGTGTACAGAATAGTGCCAGAAGGAGCTAAAAAAGGTAAAACATCTTAAATTCCCTGTGAACAGAGTGCAAAGATCTGTCTTACTGTAAGCACATGAGGACTGAGGTGTGCTTGTCTGGAATGGCCACGCAGCCTTTTTAGGTGTAGGAGCCAAAGCGCAGGGCTCAGGTACATCTTACTCTGACAACTCACGCAGGGGGCTCCATCTGTGGGGGGGCTGCTGGCACCTGAGTCAGAGCACGGCAGGGGAGCCCTTGCAGAAGGTGCAGACAGGCTCCCTGCACGTGGAAAAAAAAATAAATCGACAACCCGAACCCATCCTGCTGGATGTAGGCTTTAAATACAGGGGGGAGCAGAAGTGTTTTGAGGCAGGCATTCGGTCGCTGCTGGGGGCCAGGGATGCTCAGCCTGCAGCTCCAGGCAGATGCCCCTGGTGCCAGGCAGGGTTCGGAGGAGGCAGAGGTTTGGCAGGGTGCTGGAGGGTGTTGTGGTGAGGGCATCGTGGTTTTGGGGTTATGGGCAGCACTTTTGGGGTTTGGCTCTGGGGAGCCCTGTGGGACAGGCTGGTGGCTGGAGCCACCTTTGAGGGAGGGCTGGGAATCCTTCCCCCAGCAGGCGCTGAAGCGCGTTTTGGTCCTCTGTTTGATCAAAGGCAGGTTGCGTGGACTTGTCCTCAGTGCGCTGCTCTCAGATTTCCTTCAGATGTGGTTGATATCCTTTATTTTCGTTCCCTCTGCTGAACATAGGTGCAAAACAGATCAGCATGGAGGAGCAGCCATTAATGATGAACCATCCCTTCCCAATAACGTCTCCTTACACTTCACTACCATCCCAGGTACGGCATCCATTGTGCGTTTGGTGCTGGGAGATCGGGCAGCATCGTTTTTGTGCTCTGCAGTCTGTCTGTCTTTGCTGGCCTGGCTCTCTTGAGTTCTCTCTGAGAAAAAGAAAACTTTATTATGAAAGCTGAGAAATTGAGAAGCAACTTTCCTAATGTCATATGAGGCCACAGGGCAGTCGATTTCCTTTGGTGTTGTTTATCCCTGAGTAATAGCTCTTCTCGGTTCGGCGATAGATATTAGTGTACTGCCATCCTCTTGGAGCCAGAATGTAAGCACCCGATGAAGCATTGCTGTTCCAAGCAGACATTTACCAGCAATGCTTTGACTGCCTTTTGTTATTCCACCCGGCTTGTTATTTACACCAGTGGTGAGAAGTTCATTTGAAAGCCTCATTGGTGGCGGTGGCGAAGTGCCATTCATGTAGCCTGTGCAATGCTCAGACCTCCGCGAGCTTTGGCAGGGCAAATAATGCCAGGGAGCCGAGCTGTGAAAGCTGATGCAACGCACAGCATCGCTTCTGACAGCTGCCGGGTAAAAGAATATCTCGTTAAATTGAATAGGTACCGAACTACATGGTGCCCCATGAGCGCAACTGGAGAGAATTCGCCCCGGAGCAGCCGCACCCCGATATTCCCTACCAGTGCGCCAGCGTCCCCTTCACAGCTCGCGGTCACCACTGGCAGGCGCCCGGCTGTGAAAATGGTAAGACACCCATCCCACTCGGTGCTGATGGCTAGAAGGGAGGACGCACGGCCACCCAGAAGAACTGCAGGGTTCGCGTTTCCCATTCACGGCTTTCAGTGGCGTTAACAGAAGTGCCCATCCAGGAGCGCGGGGCTTCCTTCGGGGGGGACCCTCGCCCACCTTTTCCCTCTCCTTTACATTTGCTGCCAGTGTAGGAGCTGTGTGTGGGCTGCACAGTGCTCTGAGCCGATGCTCAAAAGGCAGCCCCCAAAAGTCCCGAGCTGTCTTGAAAGCCCTGGGCAGTAAGAAGGGAACCAGCCCCTCAAGCTCCCCAGATGGGAGCTTGTGTTCTTCAGCTTCGCTTCCTGATTTCGGGCCTTTTGAGGCACACATTAGTGAGGTTTTTCCCTCTAGCCCTGTGGAGTGGAATGGTATTCTTCTCCCAAGAGGGAAGCTGAAATTATGGCTTCTTTTTAGTACTGTGACGATGGGACAACTTGTCATGGATTGAGTATCTCCTGGGGCTGGCACAGCAGAAACAGAATAAAGGGACGTTCCCTTCCCCGAAGATCTTACAGGATTAGAGCCCAGCATAATCGTAGCTTTCCAAGCTCTGCATCCTTAGAAAGAATCCTGAATAGTCAAAATTGGCAACGCTGAAGTCTGCAGGGGATGAAACACAGGAAAAAGAAAGGGAGCCGTGTGTCGTTGGTACTTGCAGGACAGCTCACCTGGGCAAATGGGCATTTGCTTGATGAGGAGAAGGAGATGGCTCAGAAGGGCAGACAGGGATGGGAATTGAGGAGGGACTTCTGAGAGCAGAAACTGTCAGGGGACAGATCTCTGGAGGCTTTCGTGCAGAGAAATAAACTTCTTATTCTCTACGTCTGCTAAATAGTAACTGCTGAGTGCACTGCAACTTTTGCTGCTGGTGTTAGAATTATTAAGCCAAAACATTTGCTTTTAGTTGAGCTATTTGCTAATAATAATAGACCCATCAAGCAGAATAAACAGTGCCCTGAAGTACATCCCCTGCAGCTGTTAAGCACACGCGTGGCCACTTTGCTGTTTTTGGAGGCAGTGGTTAGTGGCTGGTGCTGGGTTTGTCACTGGGCTCCAAGGCTTGTCAGGAGGTGTGGGGGTTTTGTACCTGCATCGCTCCAGCTCCTGATCGTGGTGGGTTCCACCATGGGGAAGGGTAGTGCGTGCTTGTCTGCAAGGCACTTGCATCATCCTCCAGAGACTCTTACTGACATTAAGAAACTGAGGAAAACATCAATTGCCCATGTGATAATCTATGTACTGAAAGGCATCTCTTGGACTACGAGTAGTCCTGGTAATAAGAACCCAATAATCTCCTCCTGCACAATTTTCTTTCCCAACTTTTACAGCAGTGCTAATTCCAGCTTTGTTGTTATACCTGTCTCTGATAAAATTCCTTAGACTGAATGGATTGTTTTATGCCGGCAGCTTTTAAGAGCACTGTGGTGTAGTTAATACTACAAGTTATTTCTATAACAGAATAACAGATTCTTGTTAGGTAAGGAAAAAGTAAAAAGGGTAGTACTGCTATGCTGAAGGAGTATTTCTCAGGGACCCAAATAGAATTATAGTCCAGATAACATCTCAAGAGATTTGTAGAGTTGGCATATTCAAAAAATGGGAAATAAAACTGTGTTAAGAAGGAGGGGGAAGAGAGAGAGTTCCTGGTGGGGCCCAGAAAAACACTCACTTTTGCAAAGCTGTGATCTCTGCCCAAGCTTTTCTCTTAGGGTTTAGGTAGCTGTCACTGACTTTTGTTTGTGAAACAGGTTGTCAGGTGACAGGAACCTTTTATGCTTGCGCCCCTCCCGAGTCCCAGACTCCTGGCATCCCGATTGAGCCAAGCATAAGGTCTGGTGAAGCCCTCGCCCTGTCAGGTAAGGTCTGCAACCCCCTGGGGTCTATGGGGAGCCTGACAAGGGGGTCCCGCTCCTGACTCGCCTTGGCACTGATGAAATAAATAAATAATAATAATAATAAAAAAAACAAACAATAAAGCACCCTTTTCAGTGAATGAATTTGGTAATTTGGTGTATGGGCTTAAGCCTCTGTTTGCCAGGATGTTGAAACACTTGTAGGCTTTCCCAGGGGAGTTTGGAAATGTTGAAAGGGTCAGGAATGATGAGCTCGGTTTTTATCAGGGAGGAACCCCACAAAGACTGGCATTTTCTGGGCACCTTGCTATGCTCCTGCTGGTGCCACAAGGCTTGGCTCCGTCTTACTGTTCGTGGAAATAAATTCTTCTTTTCCTTTGGGAAAGAAGGGAGGAGCTGTCTCAGTCAGGTTTGCAGACATCCAGATGCCAGGGGACTTTCTAAATAACTCTACGAAAAGATGCAGGAATGTATTTTTCACAGAAATAGTGGATAAACCTATGACATGATGTCTCTTGATTCGTCTGAATCAGGGTCTTGTGTGTGTATATATACATATATATATGCACGTATATACATAGGTATATATATACACACATACATTCAGTGCTGTGTGAGCACTTAGCAGGCAGCCAAGCTGACCGAATGGCCATCTGAAAGTGAGGTTTGGGATTTCAAGTACAGCCCTGCTGGAGCCGAAGCCAGCAGCTGCTTCTCTTCAGGCAGCTAAGTGCAAGTTTGCAGGTCCCCTGTGCAGGAGCCTCTTTTATGCAAAATCTGGGGAGAAACGCAGCTACTTCCTGATTAAATCTGAGGAAGTGTACTGAGCCAGTGGGTTTAATTGTGATGTGAGCCTGGAAAATGTGACAAACAACAACTTTTCTCATGCAAACTTTTCCTGTTAAATAGGAACAAGAGGTTTGCTGGGCATTAATTCCTCCTGAATTCCCACACCAGTAGCCCTACTTAATAAAATGAGAGGGCATTAATGTTAACATACTCCAGATACTTTAGTATTTGTATTCTTTATATGATTTTTGCTAATGTGAGCATGTCTTTTGGGTGGTGGTGACTGTCTGTAGTTACAGAAGTACAGAAGTCTCATGCAAATACATCTCTTGGCCTTAACACAACTCTGAAGCATAAAACATTCGTACAAATATATCACGGTGACTCTTTTTATTTTTCTTCTTGTAGATTGTCGACTCCACATCTGCTTATATTACCGTGAAATACTGGTAAAGGAGGTGACAACTTCTAGTCCTGAAGGCTGTAGGATATCCCAGGGCCAAAGTTATGAGGTCAGCAGCCTGGAGCAAGTCATCTTCCCTTATCCAGAGGATAACGGCCAGAGGAAGAACATAGAAAAGCTACTGAGCCACTTGGAGCGGGGAGTAATACTGTGGATGGCACCTGATGGCCTCTATGCTAAGAGACTTTGCCAAAGCAGGATCTACTGGGACGGGCCTCTGGCGCTCTGCAG
Organism: Netta rufina; assembly: GCF_964035555.1. NCBI lineage: Eukaryota > Metazoa > Chordata > Aves > Anseriformes > Anatidae > Netta > Netta rufina. The sequence continues at coordinate 81,055,173 of NC_140124.1, read as the reverse complement.
TGACCGACCCAACAAGCTGGAGCGGGATCAAACATGCAAGCTCTTTGATACTCAGCAGTTTTTAGCAGGTAATTCCCTCCGTGGCTTTGGTATCCTTTCTGGAGAGGTCACCCACTCACTCTCCCTGTCAGCTGTATGGGAGTGCTCTTTTCATGTTAGGAATTACCCCACACTGCTGCTTAAGCTATCATAGCCAAGGAGCAGTTGTCTTGTGAACAATTCCACTCCCCATGCACATGCAGTGCCCCTGCACAAACCCCACATCTCTTCATGAAGCGTGAGGAGGAACCTAACAAAACAGTCTTTCCAAATGCTGGGTGGCAGAGGAAAGCGGGTCCTGGCCTTGGAGCTGCTCCTCTTAAGTTGTAGGTAGCCCTGAGATCTGCAGTCACGCTGCTCTCAACGTGACCCTGAAATCTGGTGTAGGGTATTTAAACACTGGCATGGATTTCAGCAGAAAGCTGCCTTTTCTGTCTGCATCCTGTCCCACTTGCACTCTCTCCATTGCTCTATAAGGTCTCACTTTTCTCAGGGCACTTGTGAGCAGCAGTACAGGGGGAGCAACAACACGGGTCGGGTCTGTCCTTTCTCCTTGCAGCCCTAAAGCCTCTGTCCCACTTTGAGAACTCCTGGGCAGTTTCCCCACCCGGAGAAACTGCTGGGAGCCTGGCGTTGCCTGGACATCAGAGGGCAACTCGGGCAGCAGGAGTGCAGGTGGCCCCTTGTTGGAGATGTGTGGCCTGGCTGCAGGTGAACTGCGTGGCAGCCCACTGGAACAGGGCGTCTGCACTGGCAGGAGGCTCTTAGAGGAAAAATGCCTTCCAAAAAAAAATAAATATAATAATAATAAAACAAAGAAACAAACAACAAGCCCAAAGCACCAGCTTCTGCACACTTTATATTCCAGGGTTGAGGCACCATCCTAGCAAAATGGCCAAGCAGGAAATGCGTATAAAGAGAGAGATCTCATATGGATATGAAAATTGACAGTTAGAAAGGGGAATTTGAGGTCAGGGTACTGGCTTGCACTTCAATCACATGCTAATTTAAAGACACATAATTCTGCCTGTGATGATGGTTTTGGAAATCCCTTTCCCTTTTCTCAGATGGTTTTTCAGATGTACTCTGGGTTCGTCCAGACGGTTGACAGTACATCTCTTTTTAGAAGCCTAACCCCAAAGATAAGTTAAAAAAATAGGTATTTTTCCCCCTCCTAAATTACTTATGCACCAGTGCCTGTGCAAACCCAAGCACGTGGTTGTAGCCATAGTCTGTGGTGTGTGCAAAGTGAGGTTTTGCATGCGTTGATGCTCAGCTAGGTTTGTGAGTGACTTCTCATGGGCATATCCTATCTGCAAGTTGGTTGAAATTACTGGGGTCCCAGACTACAGGCTTAGGATTTCCCTCGTTGGGAAACTGGTCCTTCCTTGGGAAGAGACACAGGAGGCTACTACCAGGAGAGGTAGTACAGGGCAGCAGAGAAAGGTCTCTGAAGAGCACTGCGTGATAAATGCAGTAGACCAGGGCCAGAGGGAGGGTGGGAGGATGCACAAGGAAGATTTGGGAGCACGGTGATGGCAGCTGAAGGAGGGCTGGCTCGCCAGAAGGCCAAGAAGCCGGAGCTGGAGCAGCAGGACTGAGGAGTGGTCTGGGAAACGGGGTGGGACTGCAGCACGGGGAGGCACCTGGGCACGGAAAGGCAGACGGAGCAGGTGGAGGGCTTTGGAGAAGTGCAAGGCCAACCTCCAACATGAGTAAAACAGGGGGAAGAGGAAGATGGGTGGAGTTCTCCGTTAGCAGCACTGAGTTGGATGGGCCATGGGTGGATCATCCTGCCCTGTCCTGTGGAAAGCAGGGTCCCATGGAAAATCTCTCCTCTCTCCTCACATATCACCAGAAGGCTCACAGCACTTTCAGGGGTTTTGCTGTGTTTTAAGTGAACTGTCCATTATTTTTCTCTCTAAGTAAGAGCAGTATTCCCAAGCTAGGGCTGGGGCACTGTTGGGGCAGCTGCTGAATTCATACCTTGCTCTGAACAGCTTGCAGTCAGAGTAGAAATGGCAGGTGTGTAGCAAAGGAAATGCTGCACTTGTCATGCCAGGTTCAAAGACTCCTTTCCCTATAGAGCAGGGAGTACTTCTTTATAAGACATTGGTTTCAATATTAATTGCCTTTGCAACTTTTCTGCAGAAAGCACAAACTGGGCTATAAATTAAAATGAACTCTCTATCGATCAGCTACATAGAAATAATTCACATAAGCAGATTTTAAGGAGGATTTTGTATTAGATGCAGTCTTCTGTTTTGTGGAAGGAAATAGTTTCTAAAGCACAACACAGTGATTTTGATCTCTCTTATAAAAGCCTCCCCAGCTCTCTGTTGGTGGTGACACTTTGTCTGTTGGTGTAATGCTAGGATTTGACCTTTTGCCTTTATACAAGGTGTGGATTAGTGAAGAGAATACAGGCAGGCAGAAGACACAATCTCCTTTGCTGGCTTGGTGCATGGCTTAAATAAGATCCTGTGCCTCCCTGTCCACCACATGGAACAGTGGTGCCAGTGGCTCCATGACGGTGTCTAGGTGAGGTTGAATTTGTGCCTGGCACCACTTTGGCTCTGCCAAGCCATTGGTTTCAGTGCTGCTGTTGGACGTCCTCTTGAGTGGGTCCGGGCTACCTCTGGCATCTGCTCCAGGAGGTTCTGCTGCCAAGGCCAAATAAAATTATTTGTTGGAAGACATCCCGGTTTGTGCATACGAGATGAGTTATGAGGCAAGGAAAGCAGGAAGATTGCAGTGTTACAACGAGCTTCTCCTGATCTGCAGGAAAGGCTTCAAACTCAGTTTCTTCTCCTTACCTCTTGTCTTTCTCCTGACCTCTCTCATCCTCCCCTGGAGTTACTTCACTCTCTCCCACTCAGCTATCCACAAAGCCTTCTTAACAGCCCTTTCTCTCTTCCCAGAGCTTCAAGCCTTTGCTCATCATGGACGTCCACTGCCCAGATACCAGGTTGCTCTGTGCTTTGGGGAGGAATTTCCGGATCCACAGAGGCAGCGGAAACTAATTACAGCCCATGTAAGTAGCACTTGTGCCTTTGCTGAACAAAATGTGTTCCTTGGAGGATATGAATCTGCCAGACAGGCTTTTCTGCCTTCTGAGGGAGGTGATAAATTCTTGACAATGCAGGACCATCAAGACTGGGGTTGAGTCCCCAAATCTGCCAAGGACTGCCTGGTGGCCAGAGGGCTCAGAGCACCCAATTTCCCCCTCTGTAAAGAATTAAGGGTGATCATGATCTCTTTCACAAAGCCCTTCAGGGCCTAAAGGGCACCCCGGAAGAGCTGGGCAGGGCTCTTATTGCAGGTCCCATGGTGCTGCCAAGCCACTGCAGGACACGGTGCTTTCACAGCTGCTGCACCTAGGGGTGCTCCAGAGGCCCAGCCTGCATCTCAGAGACCTCAGCACCAAGCATGGTGCAGGGACTGCTTGTGCAGCTCCAGCATGGGGGTAGCTGGCGAGCTCCTGAGCTGACTGACCACAGTTCGCACACACTCAAAGCTCGTGTTTCAGGATGTCTGAGAGAGGGTGATGATAGAGACTGAGACCAGGTACTTTCTAAATGGGCTGTATTGGCCCGTAAAACCACAAGAGAGAGAATGATGCACACGCTAGAGGTAGGGCTTAGCTTAGTGCATCTTTGGGAAGAAAACTGGTGTCTGTTTTAATCTTTCAAAAGCCCCTGGGTAGCAAGGGTCCCTAGTCAGGCTTGTGTCATAAACCTGGCCTCTTAGCTGTGCAGCTTCTGTACTGCCACACTGCTGCTTAGTAGCTGTTTGGAGCAGAAGGTGGGAAGCTCACAAACCTGTCCTGAGCTGGTGAGGGTAGTGCTCCATCCCTGTTTCTCCTCAAACTCTTTGCCATTTTAGCTTTCCAGCTTCCCTTTCTAGATCCCCCTTCCCAGCCTCTCCTCCATCTCCTGCCCCACCAACTTCCCTGGGAATCTTCTGCCCTTTCAGGAGCTTTGCTTTCCCGTTACTGGTTGTTCCTCACCCTGCTCAGCTTCTCAGGCTGTCCCACCTTGTGGAGATGCTTCAGTGCAGAGCTCCCTGCCCAATCTGTCCCTGTCTGCTGGGCTGACCCGCAGCAAGTGTATTTTTCCACACGATTGGTGCCCGTGTCCTAATGCGGAGGAGCTGGCTGACTGGGAGAAGAGGGCTGTGTTGAAAAGTCTTCCAAGCCATCCAGTCCTGGAGAGTAAAGTTCAGGTTTTAGTGCTTAGTGTGCAAGTTAAATATTGCAACTGGTGCCCTAAGGCCTGGAGGGAATAGTGGTTTCTGAGCAGGCAGACGTGAAGGCAGTGTTAAATCATACAAATCCCTCCTGGCGGTGATCACTGGCTGAATAGATTCCTCAACAGAGCTTGAGGGGAAAAAAAATAAGAGTCACCTCGCAGTTAGATCGAAGTCTAATTCAAAAGGCAGTGATTTTGTGACATACCTAAGCACACCTGAGAGCTCCAGCATTTCAATCTAAGTCCTCAGAGTTCTTGAGAACAAAGATGAGTAGCCACAGACATGTCTGGTCTCTAGGCATCGCTCATGGGTGCAAGTCCAAGTACCCCATTTGTGTCACTGGTAACGTGCACCATAAGGTATGTGTGCAGGTAAGGGGTGTGTGCAATTAGCAGAGCTCTTGTCATCAGAGCAGGCAAACCCTGTCTTAAAAGAGAGGTTAGTGGGAACAGGGAAGTCTTCCCATTCAGGTAAGCAGAACCATTTTGTCCTGCCCTGTTTTTTAATTTAAAAGCGCTTTAGATAATTAACACGAGGAAGATGAAATTTTGTCACGTGTCTGATTAACATTTTGTCTGTTCTTAAGGTTGAACCAATGTTTGCCAGGCAGCTGTATTACTTTGCTCAACAAAACAGTGGACATCTTCTGAGAGGCTATGATTTGCCAGAACTTGTGACTAGTCCAGAGGATTATCACAGATCTATTCGCCATTCCTCTATTCAAGAATAAGATCCTCAGAATGAGTGTTTTTAAAGGCACTGTAAAGATTGTGCAGAGTGGAGGAGCAGATCTGGATAGCAATTTGGAGATCCAAAACACAGCTGGATGTGTTCAGGGGAATCAAGGGTTCAATGATAGGAAAGTGAACTGGGACAACTATATTGTATGATACAAATGACGGGTCTTCAACGTTTGGATGCTACATCTCACATAGATTCCACTGTTGCTGGGAATAACTCAAAACTGACGAAATGATTGCTATGTTTACGTTTGCTTAATGTTCTCCTTGGGTTTTGAGGACTGACGCTTACTGAAGACTTAAATCCAGAGTTTACACTGTTACATTTGCAGGGCTATTTATTTTGGATTACTGATCTCAGGGAAGGTACATAAATTTGCGGTGTTCCCAGTTTTAAACTGTAGCTACTATAGGTGGGTAGCGAATGTAGACGGTTTATCGAGAATAGCTATAAATGTAAGTGGTTATAAATTTAGACTGGTAAGTGTGACGCCTATATTCCTGTGTAGAATTTTTTAAAAACAATGCAAATCTTCAGAGACCTATTTTTTTAATGCCTGACTGACATTTTTCCTTACGATGAATTTTATTGCTGCCACTGTTGTTATTGGATTAGGCCCCGTAATAGCAGTTCCTAAGGTGATGAATTGATGGTACTGTGTTGGAAAAGTGACCGCTTAACCCACATTACCTGTGCATTTAGTGAATTAACCACTAAAATTCTAGAGTCACGGAGAGCAGGTTTGAAAAGAAATTACATGTTTTTCTTATAATTGTAAGCTACTATGCATTATATATATATATATGCATTAGAATTAAGCTGGCAGACTTTGAGAAGAGCGCAGAAGTGGTCCTGCTAGCCTTTGTTCATGTGGCATGCAGGAGCCAAGCTGAAGTAGCCACCACTTCTGGCTTGCACCGAGCCAAACTCTGCTCTTCGTGTGTACTCACAGCTTCCTTCCATTGGTACTGAAATGAATGCGGAGGGAGAGTTCGAGCAGAGCAGAACTTAGCCTCTCATACTAAGGCAGTCAAGGAAATACTTGTTTTAACTTTCGTTTTCAAAAACTTCACAGAAGTATCATTTCATGCAATTTGCAGCTTTTCATGCTAGGGTGCCATTATAAAGATGAAGCGAAGGGGTCTGTGGGGTCTGCATGGCAGTGAAACTTCCTCGCTGTTATGCTGGAGATCAGACTATGTGATCTCCCTGGTTTCAGCTCCAGAACATGACCTCCCTGTGATTAACATACATACTTCACTTGAATTTCTAAATGAGGAAGAAAAAAAAATGGTACTTGGTCTGGCAGCAGACTTGTTTTCTAGGGACTTGTGATTTATACATCTTAGAGATGCATACTCTTTTGGGATATATTATCCCCCTCCTGCTCCACAGTGCCAAGCAGAACCAATCAATCATTTTTACTTTTGTGTTCTTTGTTACCTGAAGTGTTTTCCTCGCTAAAAGATTTTTGTAGGGGAGACCTCTTTCATAGACATTAAAAGCACTGTTTTAGGGGACCTTCAGAGCTTCTGCATATGCTTTTTGCCTGTGCATACATTTTACTGAAAGGGCCTTCTGTGTTCAAACTGAACTGGTACAATACGATATTTGATGTGTTTTTCACTTTTTTCTAGTGGTCGTTGCTTCATATGCTCATTGCTTCAGCTCACATCTTAGAATAAAGTCCTTATTCCCTACCAATGTGATTTGTATGTGTTGTTTTCAGTAGTGGGGCAAATCTAATGGGCTCAGTACTGCACTGCTAACCTGGGCAACACTGCTGGCTAAGCCAATGGGGAATCTGTTTTAAGCTAAAAGGGCAGGGAAAGGTCAAAAGGTAAGGATTTTTTTATTTTTATTTTTATTTACTTGTGAAAAAGTCTGCCATACCAGCTCAGCAAGTGAGAAAAGAGCACGGAGGGTGCCCTTTGGCTTGTGCCCCCGGGCTCAGACCAGCACCCTGACCTGCTCTGATGAAACTTTATGAGGTTTGTGAAGTGTCAGAAGAAGGGGAGCATCTTTCTCTTTATGTGGAGTATTGAGGTGCATTATCATTTCTGCTTTTGGAACAAACTTTTCATTATTTTCCTCGAAGAAGCACAATTCAAAATCGGCTGTGAAGAGGAAGGGCGAAGAATGCTGTCTAGCTCCCAGCCAAGCACAACTTGCTCAGTTTTAGTGGTTAGATCCAGGCAAAAGGCTTACTGTAAGTAAGCAAAGGGTCTGAGGGCTGGGACAGGGGAGGATGGAAGAAAAATCAAAGTGTTGATTATTTTGCATGTGCGGACTTTCAAGGTGTGCTTGACTTTTGGAACAATCTTTTCAAAATAACTAATGGATGCGTAAAGTGGAAAAAAAAAAAAAGGCAAACAAGAAAAACCCTGAAAACATTTTCTCCTTTTAGTATCTTTCTACAGTCACTACGTGAAAACATTTGAAGTACTTCCTACTTCTGTTAACTTCTGTTTATAGTTTCTGAGGTCTACTTCCTTCCTGTTATGATTTCAGTGGCGTTATAAATGACATGCTTTACTCCTGTCAACACCAAAGGCATAGCTGGTGTTTTTCAAACAATTTCAGTGTGTGATTTGTCTCAGCATTGGTTTTTCTTATTTTAATACGGCCACAGTTGGAGCTGCTTTGTGAAAAGTTTCCTGCCGGAGTTCTGCAGCTGAAGTACGTGTCTCCAAAACTTGGTTCTGCTAAGTGGTTTTGCTCGCTACTGTAAACTGTGTGAGCCTTAACGGGATTGTAGGTTAACCAGAAAGGAGGAGATGTATTTTAAGCCGAAATACAACGTAACAGGCTTTGTGGAAAAAACACAGGATTCACGTGAAAACCCCCGTGGCCTTTCAGGCGGGCATATGCTGTTTACATCAGCGTTTGTCAGCAGCGTGGAGGTGGGGAAACACCACCTTCGCGGAGAGCTTTCAGGAAAAAGCAGCATTTTCTCTTGCATGCTCACAGATCATTGTCTGTGTGTACATGCAGAGAGGCAGAGGGAGAGAGAGTACTTAAAAAAAAAAAAAAAAAGAGCAGAGTAGACTAGTTTGAAACAATCGTAGTATCTTATTTCCCAGGCAGAGTTATACATCAAGATCATTTGAACCGGGACGGCATGATTTTAGAGATTGCTAGGGTGTTTTTTATCTGAATGCAGAGGCTGCTGTGGCTCATGGGACTCTCAGGGTTTGCTCTTTGGATGTGAGTTTGGCCAGCTCTGAGGACAGGTTGAGAGCTCCCTGTGACTTGGAGCTGGCTGCAGTGGACACCCAGGTGGATAAATTTTGGGAGTCACCAAGAGCAAGCACCTGTATTCAAAGAGGAGCTAAAAAACCAGGTCAGATCCCTTGGTTCTGGGCTTGGATTTGGTTTTCCACTCTGCACTGGCAGAGTTTGACCCGAAAGCTGAAGTCCAGCTGAGCCTGCACGGGTTGGTGGATCATGAAAACAAAATAGTCAAGAAAGGGTAGAGCTCTGTCCATTTTTTTTTTTTTTTTTCAGCTTTTAGATGTGAGTAGACCCATGCCTTGGAAAACAATGGCGATGAAACGCAGGACTACATTTTGCAAACGCATTTTTATTGTTTCTGCAGCGCTGGCGCAGCGCAGCTGTCTCACATACATGCCCCTGCAGGCCAGCTGGCACTCTCCTGCCACTTCAGTGACAGTGTTGCTGGCTGAGCCCAGACTGGGGACCGCACACTGGTCACTCTTCTGAAATCAGTCTTCCAGGCTTTGGCTATCATTTCTTGCTCCCTTCAAAAACAAACAAACAAACAACAACAACAAAAAAACAGATCGGGCATTATGCACAAATTCTGTCTCTCAAGCCAAGAAAAGACAGACGTAGGTGACTTCTTTCCCACAAACCACGGGTGATGTGTGTTCTCCCTATTCCTGGGAAGTGTTTTCATTTTTGACCCCTGGGTTTGCTCTGTTTTCTTTTGAAGACTGCCTTCTGCATTCTTGCTCTGGAAAGGTCTGAAATCCAGAAACTTGTGGACTCGGGTTGGTCTGACTGTTCTCCCTGGCTTTTAATCTCTTTCCTGGCCAGGCACAATTGATGTCCATGTAGCATCATTGGATCTCCACATATCCCTCTCAGAGCAGCATGTCCTGTCAACATGCAAATAAATATGGTGAGGAGCTTAGAGCATGTACATGCACCTTAGCAGCAGAAATATACTTACCAGTATATTTCCAGTATATATACTTACCAGTATATATAGCAGAAATATACTTATATATAGCAGAAATATACTTATATATAGCAGAAATATACTTACCAGTATATTACCAGTATATCTGCTGTATCAGTGTTAGTGACACTAACTTTCTTCATGAAGAGCAGATGTTTAAATCTGAATCAGTCAGAGGGATGCCCCGATTTGTTCAGTCCTCCAAGATGTGGACTCTATGCTATTGGCTTGACTGAGCTGGGGATGGCACAGGCAGAGGTAAGACACTTTCCAGGGCAAGCACTTGGAAGTCCTTGAACTTTCTTTGACTTTGTCTCCGTAATTCATTAGTGTATCTCTATCCATAGGTAAATCCTACTCATATGTCAGGGGATTGTCTGTCTCATGTAGTCTTACGCCTTCTCCTCCTGATTTGTTATAGGTACCAGCTCTGGTACTTGCTCATCAAGAAATTTCCTTCTTTACTGGAGTCTGCAGCCATCTAGTAATGCTGTCCATTACCAAATACTTTGCTGTGTGTCTAGTTAATGCTTTTGTCTCCCTCTTGGGTCTCCTCTCAATCTTTCTTTGTGTTGACAGCAAGACCCAAAGGTAGGGAGCACTTCTTACGTATTTGCACAGTGCCAAGCACGATGGGCAATACCTTTGAAGGTAAGGCTCTGGACCACACCAGAATTGCTGTAATTGTGAGAAGGGTGTCCTTGGGTCTTGCCAGTTATGATTCTTACTCTAGAAACCACAAAGTGCTCAGCAGAATATAATCGTGGCAATCATTTATGCTAGGCTTTCCCATAGGAAGCTGGCGTGCAGCTTAATTCCGCATGAGACACCACATTCAAATTACTTTTTCTCAAGGAGGTGATTGAATCAATTGTTTCTCATGCTTATCTCAGAGCCATTCATAATTTTCTTACAAAAGGGAAGGCTGAGCATTTCCAGCCTCTAGCCTAGAGCATCTCAGTTCAGATGAAATCATTGTAGAGCTCGATGCCCTACCTTTTTGGTAGGTATTCCTTTCAAATTTCTCCTGGAGGTCAGGATTTGTATATCCTCAGAAACAAAAGTTATGGGTCAGGTCTAGCTACATCTCCAACAACTCATTTTCATTTCCTCTTTTCACACATGATCAAGAGGTTTAGCCTTCTTCATGACTGTCCCCTCCCACAGAAAAACCCATGCGAGTAGTGAGAGAGAAAGACTTCAAAAACAGGGTAAGTGACATCATCATGTATCTACTGTAGAGACGTCAGTCTCCAAGAAATAGGAAAGGTCAGAGCTGTTTAGAGCAAGGGGTTTTCACAAAACGGCTGAAAAACCCAGACCAGGTCTGAAGAAATCATGCCATCCTTTCCCTCTATCTTATCTTTCCCCCAAATATATGAAGACCCTCTGCTCAGAGGTTTGCAGCTGTGTGATTTTTTTTAATGTTGATCACCATCCTGAAGCTCAAGTTGGTCATGGTAGCTTTCACTGGGCTTGAGCTAAGTAGGAAATAACACGGGCTTTCCAGAAGAAAACTGTGGAACAAGTGACAGATATTCGCATGGGAACAGAGCAAAATGCTTTTTTTCCTTCTAAACGAAACACTTTTTTTTTTTTTTTTTTTTTTTTAACCCCATAGAGCTTCCCCTACCCCACCCCCAAAATAGCTAAATCCCGAGTGTTTTCATTGCACCACCTGAACAACTGCTGCCCTCTGGACTAATAACCACGGATTGTTGCTGGACTTTGCTCCACATCTCCCGGCCATCCCACCAGCGGTGGGGCACCCGGGGTGGGCAGGATTGATGGAGGAGCAACGTGGTGCGCCCGCTCATCATTGCTTCATCACACCTGGGCTTCCTTCGTCTCGCCGGGTGGGAGCAGGCCGATGTGACCTCTGTCGTGGAGGTGAGGCAGGGAGGTGGAGGACAGGGCAGCTTCCCCAGGAGAGGGTTTGGGAGGGGGTTTGCCTGGCGTCCTGACAGCCACCCATGGAGCGGATGCTGGGCACACAAGCACGAGACAGCGGCAGCCCAAAGGGTGACTCTGAAGTCTCACTTTCCTTTAAAACCATCGCTGTGCGAATAAAATGGCTCACCTACAATCCCCACAGATACAGGCCCTGTTTAAATATAGCAAGCCTTGATGTCTATCTGTAAATTACAAGGAAATGAATAAATCGAGGCAACGCAGACCGCAAAAAGGAAGTTTGAGATCAGCCCCAGGCTTTGGTTGGTCGGCTCCCGCCGAGGGAACCTGCCTAACCTTCACGATCCGCTACGGCAGCGGCACAGCCACTGAACCAAGCCCACGGCTCCCGATCCCCCGCTGCCTGCCCCCAGTCCTGAAGCTACCCGCAGCTTCGCACGCCTGCCCGCCTGCGCTCCCGGGGGCCTGGACCACGTGCGGTGGTCCAGGCGAGTGTCACGGGGGGGGGGCACGGAAATGCTGAACGAGCCCCTGCCGCCCAGTTTCTCAGGATCCCGGCCTTTTCTGCAAAACTACGAGCTCATTTCGGGCAGGCAGTGGGGGTGCGCAAGGGGTTGTGAAGAGGATCTGCACAGGAAGTTGGGGGGAAAGGTTTTGTTTCTTCTATTTCCTTTTTAATTTTTTTTTTCTATTATTTTTTTTTCTTCCTTTTATTTATTTATTTATTTATTTCTTAAATTTAAAGCACAGCTCCTGTGCTGCTTGCCATCCCACAGCCTGCTAGGCAGGCACAGATACTTGGCCAAGGGTATTTGGCTCAGCTTCACTTTTATTATGAGGGCTGATTTTTTTTTTGTTTTGTTTTTATTTTTCTGCAAAGTTTAAAGCAAAGCCAAAATTGTTAAGAAAAAAAAAAAAAAGAAGAAGATTTTTGCATACAGCATGTGTGTCTGCAGCTAGCAGGTCGTCCCCACCCCCCCCTAAAACAGCATTTCATATGGTTGGCCTGTTTTGTTCCCATAGGACTGAAGGAAATGGTGCTAATGAGGTCCTAGAAGTTTTATGAAAATATTGGGATGGGGAGAGGAGATGGAAACAAGGATCACAAGGACACGTGTGAATGGAAGCCTGCTGCAGGCTCTCAAGATGTATCAGACACTCAATGTTTTACACTCCATCCAGGGGCAAGTGCCCATCGGTGCCTTAAACCTTATTAAACCACGCAGCCGGAGCTGCAGGGCACAGCAAGCAGGCCTCACTGACCGTGCTGCTCCTAAGCTCCGTGTTTCTCACAAGGTCTTGCAGAAAACAAACCACAACGTCCACATATTCGCTGCTCCTACAACAAAGGCTTTGATAGCCTAGTTTCTCCTTCTTCCACATGCTTGGTGCTCACAGAACAAAGGCAGTAACTCTGACACCACCAAAACTTCTTTACTTCTCACCGTGCAGGTGACTGAGCCCTGGCACAGGTTGCACAGGGACTTGGCGATGTCTCCACTCTTGGAGATCTTCAGAAGCAGCCTGGATGTGGCCCTGGTGTGGTGCTGAGCAGCAAGAAAAGGCACGTCTGGCAGGCTGTAGGGTCTGTCAGCATTGCTCGTTACGGCTCAGAGGTGGCTGCAGGAGCGGAGCCTGGGGATGCAAGGAGGTGGAGAGCAAGTGGGCAGGAGGGAAGCTGGCAGAGGACAGCTCATCTGCCATGTGTCCTTGAGCTGGGGATCATTAGGGCCATTTTGTGCGTGCTGCCAGGGTGAGTGTGCCTTGCCTCTCGCAAGGGAAGGGGGGAGCAGTTCTGGAGTGGAGAAGTGGGTTTTGGCCAGGAGGAGAAGTCAGCTATTTCTCAGAAATAAGGCAGCACATACAGGCGTGGGGAGCAGGAAAGGCATGAAAAAAAAAAAAATAATCAATGCATAATGTCAGCGCTCCCCCCTCCGCTTGCCTCCACCAAAAAAGAAAAAAAGGAAGAGAGAAGCTAAAAATGGCCGAACAGAAAAGAGGAGGGGAGGTGTGAGCTGCTGCCTGTGGCTGCAGGGGGAAAGGGGGCTTGTGGGGCAGGGAGGATGGGGTCAGCTGCCCGGGGATGGGAGCAGGAGGGGGGCTGCAAGAGAATTGGGGTGGGACAGGTGAGCAGGGCAGCCCCAGGCCAGGAGGAAGCCTGGAGGCAACCCCAGGGCGAGTGGAGAAGAGGACAGGGAGCGAGAGGACTCCAAAGGGCAGCAGTGGCCTTAGCCAAGGAAGGCTGGGACGGGTGCCAACTGGAGGTGTAGGCAGAGGGAGAATTTGGGGATGCAGCCAGATTTGGGGAGAGAGCTTGAGGAAAGGGCTGGAGGGAGGGGAAGGGGAGAAGGTACAGCAGGAGGGATGATGCAGGCACTGTCTCTCTGTCAAAAAGGTTGAAGGGAGGACGGGGAAGAGGAATAGGATGGTGATGGTTGGAAGTTCATGGCTTGTTGTGTTTTGAGGGTTCAGTGTTGTGAGGCAAGATCTATAGGAGCCAGAGAAGAATGTTCTTGGAGGGCCTTGTCAGAAGGCTTTCGGTCACACTGGGAGAATGGGAAAAAGCAGATCTTGAACTGGGATAGAGGTTCCCAGAACAGACACAATGCCTGAGGGAGAGGAAGGCAGGGGACGCCGAGTTGTCAGAGGGGTCCTGGAGTTCAGCTGTGCAGAGAGTCACGGGGAGGCTGAAAACAGCAGAGGAGCCACAGCCAGTGATACAGCTGAGGTCATGGAAAGGCCATGCAGAGACAAGAAGATGATGCTGAGGGAGAGGAGAGGGTGGTCATAGAGAAGGAACTGAGAGCCCAGAGATCAGATAAGGAGCAGCCTGTAGACTGAAGAACTTTTCTGAGAGGAGCAAAAGTTAACAAGTGGTCCTGATGTGGTGAAGCCTTAGTGAAAGTGGGATGTTGAATAATTCCTCAGTTCCTCAACAAAGTCAAGTGGAGCTTCCTTGGCTTCATGTAAGCATCTCCCCACAGCTACTCACGTGCTCTTGCCCAGCTCTCAGAAGCGCCTTGTTTGGAGAGAGAAGGCAAAAAGTATTATTTTTGGAGCAAAGACAGCAATTCCTGCTCAGTACACCATGGGCTCTCATCAAGACCCCAAAAGGTTTAATGGTCCAGGAAGGCTGATTTTCAGTAGCAATCAGTCCAATTAAGCATTAACTGTATTGCTAATGACACAAGGGTACTAGCTAGAATTACAGGTCAACACTTCTTTTCTTGGGAAGCATCAGCTCACTGGACTGGCAATGCCATGGCCTTGCTCCCAGCAGAAGGCATCCCTGTGAGCTACACGGGTGCAAGGAAGTGCATGTGCCTAGCACAAACAGCACTGTGGTGCCTATAAAAACCTCTCCAAGCTCACAGCCCCTCTATTTTGGGTCTTGAGCAAGCATGAGTCAAGGGCCTCTGCCTAGCAAGAGCAACAACGAGGAAGGTTATAAGGTTATACTGCAGTCTGTGCACAGGGAAATGCTTGGTGATGTTGGACAAGGGGCAGACAGAAGTCTACAGTGGGTCCAGAGTAAACCCATGACCAGGGGTTGTCCAAAGCCACCTGTGTGCTCCTGGAGCGTGTCTATCTGCAGGAACTTACCCAGACCTGCTTTTAAACGCACTGGGAGCAGGCGAGTGTTCAGCTAAACACAGAAAGCACAAGTGCCTTTTATCGCTTCTCACGCTGACGATTAAAGCAAAGGTTTTCTTTTCTCTCTGAGGAATATTGTGAGCTGTGCTCAGTCATGTTGACAACAGCAGTAACAACAACGGCAATAAGTACTATTTTAGTGGGAGCAGAGGTGTTCATGTGATGCTTATAGGCTAAGAAGACGGAGTGGGGCAGGGCTGGGGGGGCTTGAAATCCTGACTTGCCTGGCTTTGTGGGCTGAGATTTCACCCCCAGGTGACAGTGAAGATTTAAACAATTGAGATGAGATAGTCACCTGGGAGCGGGTTTGTGATGTTACTTAACTTGTAGAGGCCATCCCATGAACCTCACGGCTTGTGAGCGGGGCCGCCTGTGTTGTGATGGCCAATTTCTAACCAAAGTGAGTTCTGTGGTGGAAATAATTATCTCATTGTCTGATTTAGTCACTTCGGCAAGGTGCTTGCAGAACGTAGTGGCTTTGTATAGGATAACAGAAAAGCAATGGGCTGGCTAATTTAATTAAAAGCGAATAGCTACAGTCTAGGCACTGACAGCATGTGGGAGGAAGTGGTGTTGTTTCCACTGTGACTGGCAGTGAACGACTAGCAAAAACAAGGTGGTTTGAGGAACGCTTGCGTGTTAATGGCATTTCCCTGTTCTGTTTGTCAAGCAAAGGTGGGAATATAGAGTCAGAACTTACTTGAATCAGTTCTTTTACAAGAAAAGACCAGGGGCCGCCATGGGAACGACGCCGAGCACCTGGCTGCCGCTGTGCGCAGGCAGCACTTGTGCTGCAGGGGCTCGGGCTCGGGCTTCTGTGGGTGAAACAGAAAAAAAAAAAGCCCTTGTGCATGGGGTGCCGGGGGGTGACGGTCTGGGCTGTCTGCTGGGAGCACCCAGCGGCGTGTGGTGCCAGCGGGGCCTCACACCAGGGGGAAGGCAGCGGGCGCAGGGCATGCGGCGATGGCAGGCCCGCCTCGTGGCAGGAGGGTCTCCAGAAGTGAATCAGACACACTGTGCCTGACAGCCCCATTACGGCTTGGCAGAGCATCTTCCTCTCCCTGCCTCTGCCTGCATTCAGCTTCACCTCGTTACTGAGCTGAGCAGGGCCCTGGCAGTGGTGGTTGGCACACCACTGGGTCACCTTTAGGCTGCTAATCCCCTTCTGACCGCCTTGTCAAGTAGCCTTAAAATAAAGTTACTCTCCTCAAAATAAAGTTATAATTAATTCCAGAGTTTCAGTGACTTAACTATTCAGCCAGCATCTAGGGAAAGAGACTTTTACCACAGAGGCCCCATGGAAGCAGCACAAGGGGACTCGAGGCTGTAGCTGCCTCCCCTCCTCATCTGCTGAGAGCTGAGAGTATGTGTGCAGGGAGGGGGCCAGAGCTTTGCCGCATGGAAATTTGGCCTGTCTTTATTTGATGAGGCACTAACTAATGAGTACGTGGTGCCTGTAGGATGCAGGGACCCGCTGTGGGTGTGCATTCCCACCTGCAGCGCTGGTCCTGCAGCCACCACCCCACACCAGTACCGGGCACCTTGCTGCAGGTTAGTCTCTGCTTTCTGAGGGATCTCTTCTCTCCGCTATATAACAGCAAAAAATAAAATGAATACATCAGATATGCCACTGTCATTTCAAAGATTACAGGGGCATAAATCTGGAAAATGACATCAGGTTACTCTCCTCTTCCTATCCCCTAAGCACACCCCTGCCATAGTGGCAGCCGCTCCTTTGTGACTCAGGATAAAGCCAGCTAAATTTTTTAGCCCTGACAGAGCTGCGCCGCTTGGAGCGTCCTGCCCTCCCCCTGCCTGTCTTGCTCTTTTCCAGCTTGTTTGGTAATATTACTTTATTTTCATCATGTTACAAATCATAATCCTTGAATATGCCCAAAGCAGAGCCAGGCCATGCGATGCATGGGGCCATAACACACTGCTCCAGCTGGCCTGGGACTTCAGTCCCACAGTGCCCAGCAACAACTGCAGCTGAAATCTGAAATGATTTTCGTCTGCTTCCCACTCTTGGGAAGTAACGGGGCTGGCATGAGCTGGGAATTGCAGTGGTGGGACCGGCATGTGTCACCTGCAGGTACAGCGCTGTACCTGCTGCGTGCTGGCCGCACTGTGGCGGCAGCTACTTGACCGTGCTCGCTCACATAAAAAAGCAGTTCCTTCTGTTCTGTGGTTGGCATCAGGAACTCCACACCAGTGATTTTTTTGTTTTCAAAAAGTCGTTGTCTTGTGGGGAGGAAGTGCAGCACAAGGGTGCAGCCCCACAGCCCCTTGCCCCTGTCCTTGCAATCCCGCTGGACTGCCACAAGTCAGGAAACACCAAATGGACCCCAATACTTGGAAGCACAATTGAAAGTGCACTGTTAGATGCTGGAGGTGGAACTTTTATTTATTTTATAATTTCTGAGGAGCACGAGGGGTTAGGGCCACCCCGAACCAATGAGCTGGCTGTGGGATACTGCAGCTGGGTGGCCCCACGCTCCCTGGCACCTTGCAGCCCTGTGGCCTGAGCCACGCTCATGGCAGCAGCAGCATTCTTGGGATTTGAGCTGCATCCCATGTAGGAGGGTGTTTATGTTTTTTTTTTTTTTTTTTTTTTCTCTCTTGTTTTCTTTTTTCTCTCTTGTTTTCCTTTTTTTTTTTTCTTTTTCCACTGCCGTCACAGGTCTGTCTGCTTTGCTTCTGCCTGTCAATAAGTCAGGGATGCTGGACAATAAGAACTCTGTTTTGAAGAAGAAGCGAGTTTTCTGACATTTGGGGGTTTGGGGCTTTCTCTTTTATTATTTTTTTTTGAACGAGAGGCTAGAAAAGAGAAATTTCTTTAAAATTTCCATTAAAATTTCCTGTGGAAAAAACATGCAACAAACAAGAAAATAAATATTAAAAAAATAATAATGAAAAACAAACAAAAACACGTCAAAGATCAGCCACTCCCAGGCAAAGGCCACTGCTCCACACCAGCTGCCTCAGCCCAATCTCCCCAGTCACCCTCCTGCGCATCACTGCAGGTGGCCTACCAGGGGCAGGGGGACACCTCTGTCCAACATAAAGCCACCAGTGGCCAAAGATGAGCTGGGGCCACCTGCAAGGGGAGGTGTGAGCCCTGCTCCCCTGCAGTTTGGGGGCTCAGAGCTGCTGCTCCTTGCCAGCATCCGCAGGGAAAGCTGACCCTGTGGCAAGAGCGTGGCAGTGCAGGGCAGGCTGGAGCAGCGCTGGTGCGCCTAACCCTGTTTTTCTAAAAACAGAAGGCTTACTCAGAAGCAGAATTGAGGTGCCACTCGTCTTCACTCCAGCCCTTTTTATATATAGTCCCCATTGCTCCTGATCTTACTGCAGCAGTCACCATATGAATTGCAGTGCAGAAGTGGTGGGAGGGAGGGAGGGGTCGGGGTGAGCTCACCCTGGGTGGGGGAGCTGCTGGACCCGGGGAGCCAGCGGCTGGGGAGTCCCCGCTGCAGGGCCTGCTCCAAAGAGCAGCCTTTGCCCTTCAGACTCTTGGTACGTTTTGTTGTTGTTGTTATCTTAAATGAAACCCATGTCTCTTCTTTTTCCCCCAGGGACAAAACATCAGTGTTTTCATTAATGTTTTCCTTCCTGTTTTGTTATTTCTTTTTTTTTTTTTTTTTCCCTTTTCCTTTTTTTTTCTTTTTTTCTTTTTTTTTCTTTTCATTTTCCTTTTACAGAGACAAGCTGCAAAATGAAGAGCTTTATTTTCCTACAACACAGAATATGCTGAGCATTTGCAATATGGGTGTGGATTAGCCTCAGGCCTTTTCAAGAGAGGTGCTTGAGGTCACCTCCATGAACCGGATTGACCTAGAACCTACACTCAAAGTGAGGGAAAGAGAGGTTCTTTGACCTTCCCTTTAGGCATCTTGGCATTGGAGACAGCAATATGCTTGCTTTCAGTTTGTCTATGACTTAGAAGATCCCCAGAACCATTAACAAAACGTCTTGAGGAACCACATATGCCTCATGATGATGCAAGCTAGAGTTGCATTTACTTCAGCGATTCCCAAACTGATGAATCAAGCTCTCTGCTTATGACAGCAATTCAAAATGCATATTACTGGGAGGCCAGTCTCTTTCAGTCTTGGCGTTTTTACAAAGCTATGGCAACATAAACAGAGATTCATAACAGCCAAAACAGAGATCACTCAAGCAGCCTGAAGTATTTTCCTAGAAAATAGTCCCATATGCATGAATCTTTGGCCCAGATGGCTATAAGCAGAGATAAACAGCAAATGCTCTTTTTGGACACTTCTTAGGCTGCTCTGCTCAGAGTAGGAGAATTTGAAAGCGAGGACCTCTTTCCATGCTGGTCACTTGAATTGACCTATTTTTTCTTTTTCCAGTGGTACCAAGCAACTTCTGAAAAAAAGCAGCATGTCTCTTTCTGCAGTTTCCTACTTCATTTAACAGAAGTGGTGCATGATCAGCATGGGCGCGCACACAAATCAGGTCATCTGCATGTTGGAGCCCAAATAATAATAATAAACATCCCTCCAAAGCACCAGAGCAATGCCAGCCTTCCAAAAACTCCAAGACTTGACTTCTCCTTTGGCGAAGGCAGCTGTGAAACTGTTGAGCAGATCTTTCTAATATTTGGGCGCTCGGTTTTTATTAACATTGTCCTCTACATTGCTGTCTAGACACCAAACCAAAATGAGGTTACCCAGTGTAGTAGCATGTAATAAGGGACGTTTCTTGTCCTCAGAAGCTTCCTGTCTACATCAATGAGGCAAGTGGCAGGAGAATGGAAGCATTACTAAATAGATCCCTCCTCCACCACCACCTTTAAAAAAAAATTACGCACAGAAAGGGCTGACAACGAGAAAGATCTAGGCTTTGATAAAAAGAAAAAAAGCGGCTCAAAATGTAGATGGCATTTCTCAAATGGAGTCATATGCCTAGCAGTACTGGAAATGGCACCCTTTGGCAGCCTTAGGCACCAGACCTGCATCTCTTTGATTGAAGGATGCTGCAACCAGCTGCCTGGGTAGCTGGTCACAGGCAGCCCCATTGGAAAGGCTCCATAACTCCTCCTTGTGGGCTTATAGCTGCAGTTGGTGTCCTTGCCCAAGCGCTGCTGTCCTTCACGGAGCATTTCCAGGAGCAGGCCCTGCCTTTGCTCCTTGCTTGTCCACTCTCATAGGCAGATGAGAAAGGGGGTGGGTGGTGATGCATGTAGCTGCAGAAGGGCTGGTGGGACGCTTTTCCAGCCCTGTAGTTGCTGACACCACGTATAGACATGGAGAGTTGGCGGGACCTGCTTACAACCTGGGCCTTTCCCACAGGCCTGGCTGGCCCGCTGATGGGATGGCACCATGCGGTTGTGTGGTGGCAGTAGGGTGTGGGGCAGGCTCAGGGTTGTCTTAGGAGTTGCATTTGAGTGTGTTGAGCAATTCACTAATGGTCACAGGGGAGAACTATTAGTTAAGCTGGGGATTAAAGCAAGATCCCTTGTATCCTTTTAGTGCCGTAGGAGGAAGGTTTCTGCACTACTCGTTGGCGAGGTGGGACCAGGATGGTGCTGGTGATGATGAAAACGTACCTTTCACCAAGTAAAATGAACCAATCGAAAACCCCAACAACCTGTTTTTATGAGCATTTTTGTCCATTACCTGAAATAAAGGGGAAATCCCAGAATTCTGGGAAAGGACTGGGCCTGAGTGGGCTGGGGGCATTACCCACCGTCTCCTGCCGGTGGCAGATACCTCAGTGGGTGCAAAAGGAGGTGAAAAGAATTGAGGAATACAACTGCAGCACATGAAATGTGTCTCAGTAGAGCTAGAAAAGAAGAGCTGATGTAAGGAATATTCTTGGCATAGGTCTTAGGGTTTAGAAAGCCCTAACGGGCTGTGACTCAAAGGTGCTGGCCACCAACGTGGCTCTGTCTGACACGGTGGGTATTGAGTTTGATACACAGGCAACTCTATTTACAAACCCACTCATTGCTTACAAACCGACGTATTTACAAAGCCTGCTGATGAAAGCGTCTCTTCTTGAACTTTTGTAGGAAGTCTCTTTAATCACAAACGTTTCAGATCTCTTACTTGCTTTGGGTTAGTTTTTATTTTTTATTTATTTTGCATTTCATGTGCAATATTATAGAGGATAAAATGATGAAAGCTACTTACTTAAGAGTTAAGAACAACATTGGACTTCTCTGGGTGGGGTTTGCATACCTGGGTAGGCTGTTTCCTTACCTTAAGGTGGCAGAAATGGGAGACAGCAAACTAAAGCAACAAAATGCGATGATGTTATATCAGACCCTTTGGCTGTAGCCTCCTGCTTTAGCCCATAGAGATACTCTAAGTTGCCATCCTAATTGAGTCCCCATACAGTCCCCCATGTGCTCCAGGCCTTTGGTCCTTCGTTGCTCTTTGGCTCCTCCTGGGTCTCATTCCCTCTCCTTTTTCTTGTGTCCTTGTTTCTCTCAGCTCCCTTGAAACCAGTCTAACACCCTCCCATCTCCAGTCCACCAGTTGGTGAGGGGATGGGGGGCCATTTCACTCAATGACTTCAACTTTTGCTCAGGTGCAGACCTCTGAGGGCTCATGTGCAGCTGTGAGACCAAACTAAAGATAGGGAAGATTTATTTTTTTTTTAATCTGTCTGGATTTAGTGAGTGCTTGTGAGTGAGATGATTTTTCTCTTCAGAGGCATATTACTTGGCAAAATTTGGATGGAGGGTTTTCACAGGCAAGCAACACATTCCTGATGCACAAGCCAAAATCCTGCCACATTTCAAGTTCTTTTTCCAAAGCCTGGGGGCATGAAGAAAAGGTCACCAAATTTCTAGAAACACGGGGGGAAAAATAAGTGCATATTTTCTTCCAGCTAAGTGATCAGCAACCACTTAAAATTTCCAGGCAGAGAAAATGTACTGGGGCAGACTCCAACCTGGAATATTCCAGCCCAAGCAGCTGTCATTTGACAGCGTTACAAGCAACTGCAATTAGGAAGCAACAGGCAACTGCTGGACTTGCTGGTGCCCCCGTTAAAACATGCTTTTGAAAACATTTTTTAAGGATTGAAAATTTCTGTGCAGGTGTATTTGCTATGGCTGGGGAGAGGTAGCACTCTGTTTCCCTTCCACCTCCCCCCACCTCCTTTTTTTTTTTTTTTTGTTCTGAATGAAAGTGTTTTACAAATGAAAAATGAGGTTTCCTGAAATGAAGGGGCTGCCTTTTATTCTGAGCTGGCTTCCATGAAATTGAGAACCTCCCATGCTTATCTCTGAACTTGTTTTGGGGTGATGAGCCCCTGTCCAAGTTGTCTTGGCTGCCTGCGTGGCTGGGCTGGAGGCTGAGCGGTGAAGGATGCGGGCTCTGGTGAGCCTTGTGGAGCACCTGAGAAGGTTCTAGGCAGCTGCAGGAAAAGAGACGGTCACACTTTTTGTTGCCTACCATCACCCAGATTTAAACTAAACTCAAAGTCACTCAGCTTCTCCTTGGGGCTGGTGGGGTGCCCTGGTTGATGCTGGCTGCAGGAGGTGAGCCTCCCCCTGGCATCGTGGAGCTATGAGCAGCCCCCTGCTCCAGGCATGCCTCTGAGAGTGTAGCAGCAAGGATGCTCTACCGACTGCCAGGTCCTCGTCTGAGTGCATTTAGGGAGAGGCTGGAGGATGCAGAAAGGAACTGGGTGCCACTAAAGGGTCCCCTTCCCCCAGCCCAACCAGGGATGCTGTCTGCAGACCTCTCACATCAGTGACCTCCACTTGCCCCCAGAGCTGCTGGCAGACTGGCCTCCCCCACACTTTCTGACTCATCTCCATCACTTCACTCCAAGCCCTTTATCTCTCCCCCCCCTCTTTCCCTCCCTCCCCAAAAGCCCCTCTTTGTGGCCTCATCCTTCTTTCACCCTCATTGCTACTGCCTGGAGCACTGCCGTGAAGGACAGGACGCAGCAAGGATGTGCACCAAGTCCCTTCCCCACTGGAAAGGGAAAGCACAGGCTCCTGAAATACAGCTTGACATGCATCATGGCCACGGGCAAGATAGAAAGAGAGGAAGATGCAGGCATAAATGGGAGGCCATGGACCAAAGCCTCTGTTGCTTTATGTAGAAATAATTGACACACATCGAGGGAGGCTCTGGTATGGGAATGACAGCACCCCGGTACGCGTAGCAGTGCTAGGTTATATAGTGAGCACCAAAGCTACCCCACACAGGCAAAAAGCTTTGTTCTTGCACGTGACAAACTGCTACTTGCAGTTACGGCTCTTTGCATATATTAGGATAATATTCAAATGAAAGATTTGCATACTATTATTATTGCACAAGGGAAAGATTTGCAGGAGGTAGCTCTGGTAGCTCTTCAGCTCTTCACTCTCTAATGTTACCCTATGGGCTCGCTGCCACAAAGTATTGATGAAGCAACAGCTCAACAGAAAAGTTGAGCCCGTGATAATTCAGCCCCTTCCCCCTTGTCTTCGGGGCTGCTGGGAAAAGAGCATAACAGTGCAGCACAGGAAAAAAAAATGCAATTTTGTTCAGATATTACATACTGCAGGGCTGCAGTAATGAAGTACTGCTCCTTGAGCCCACCAGGTATGTAGGAAGGATGGCATAAGGCTGGAGCACTTGTTCCTCCTCATGCTCAGGGAGTCACTGTGCTTTCTAGAGCTGTGCTTCCCTGAGTTTTCACTCTGGGGGGGCAACCATAAGAGGTAAAGAGTGTGTGCTGCTGGCCTGCGAGCAGGGAGCAGGTCTGAGGAGCCTGAGTCCCCTCTCTGCTCCCATCTCCTCTCAGCATCACTGTCGCTGTGTCGCTGAACATCCTCTTCTATCCTGGGGTCAAAACAGCAAAATTTCTTATCTTACATAGCAGATCACATAAAACACATTCTCTTTGGCCAGAGAGAAAATCTTTGTAATGCTGAAGTTAAAATTGAAATCATATACTGGTGGGAAGTGCAATTTGGGAAAAAAAAAAAAAAACATCTTTGCCAGAGCAAAATACTCCTCAAGTAGCACCCTTCTCCAACAGATCAAATACATGAATTGCCAATAAAAATTCAAGCAATCAGACCAAACTGAAAACAAAAGAACTATAAAACCCAAAAGGACTGACCAGCCCCAAAACTCTGACAAAAGACCAGAAATCGTGTTTCACTGGAACTTGGTGAATTTAGTAGATGAAAATCCAAACAAAACACAGATATGGGAAGTGGAAAAAACAAACAAACAAACAAACAGACAGAAAAACAAGATGAAGACCAGAAGGAAGTGGATGCCTGGGGCATTGCTCCCCAAATCCTAATGTTTTGCGGTGTGGCAAGTCACTTCAGATGATCGCCCAGCAGCCCTGCAGAGCTTTGCTCCCCTCCCCGCTCGCTGCAGCTCGATGAAAGAACAGGAAGGATGTTCGACTGCAGATTGGCCAGCAGCCACTTTCAAAGGGGAGTCATTTAGTGAGATTCACTCATACTTGTATAAGCTCGAGCAAAAAAATGAACAACATTGGTAAAGCAACGAGACCCATCTTGCAAACACACTTCATCTTGGACCCAACTGATGGGAAAAACACTCTGTTGTGCAGAATGTAACATTACGAATACTGATAACACCTCCCAGCAAGCCTCAAACACCTATTTCCAGATGACTGTTTACCACCACGTGGTCAGCCAGGGCTGACCATAATGTGTGCAAGTCTGATTATTACAGCCCTGGTGCTGCATTGGTTTTACTTTCCTTTAAGTAGAGGCATGTATGGAGATGTTTTTGACTACTCCTTTATTTCTGTAACAGACTGGAGCTGTTGTGTTTAGACCAAAATCTGTGAGCTGTTCAACCTGAAGTGGTCAAACTGACTAAAAAGGCTCCCCAGAAAGGCTGAACCATTTTTAACAGTGAATATTTA
The DNA here is from genome assembly GCF_964035555.1 of Netta rufina. Classification (NCBI taxonomy): domain Eukaryota; kingdom Metazoa; phylum Chordata; class Aves; order Anseriformes; family Anatidae; genus Netta; species Netta rufina. The sequence continues at coordinate 81,030,491 of NC_140124.1, read as the reverse complement.
TCAGTTACTATCCTTGATAAAAGCTAGTCAGCCAGCCTTGAGGTTGTAAAGAGAGAAACCACAATGCTTCTTCAGTTAGTTTAGCCATATACTGCTCCCAGAACTGTCGAGAACGCTTTTCAAGCTTAGATCATATTTCATTCATGAGAAATTGATTTTTTTTTTTTTTTTTGGTCCCTTTACGCCCATTTCACAGATAAAACTCGACAGAGTTCACCACCAGCAGGAAACTTTGGAGGGTGCGGTCTGCTGGGTTGAGCAGAGGCTCAGGGCTTGTGTGTCTCACTGCCATCCCTGCCGCTGGCACTGACTCACCGGGTGGGTGGCCGGGGCTGAGGTGAGTCACCTCCCCTCTGCGGTGACATACCTGGTGGGACAGCTCTGCTGTTGAAGCCAGCAAGCACCAGGCATGTGGCTTAGGGACTACTGAGGCCAATGGGTCGTTTCCCTCAGCTTTCACGGGTTCTGATGCTCATCCCTGTGAGACAAATTGAGTCAAATGCCCAGGGTGCTGGCGGAAGCTACTTTGGATTTGCAAACCACGTTCTCCATATGCCGTGGGGTACTGCTTGTACAATACTGCCTTCTCTGAAGTGTCAAACGCTTGCCACAGATTAGCCATCCAGAAGTATGGCCCTCCTAAAGGAGGACTTCATGGGTCCAGGTTTGTCTACAGGCGAGGAACCAAGGCTGACCTCATGCCAGGAGCCTTGGGGCACTTTGTCCCACCCCCAGCAGGGCTGCTCGTGGCTCTTCCAGCCCTGGACTGTATGTCCCTGCCCACTTCCTTACTCAAGCCTTTGTGCTTCGGCAACCATCTTCTCAGCAAGCTGAGATGCAATTGATGATGAATTCGAGGCCATGGTAGAGAGCCAGGTCAGGGTGGTGATGGGGCAGCCTCACACTCCTTTGAGCCATGTGTTGGAGCATTGCGTGAGACTTCACAACATCTGAGCCCTGTAGAAGAACCCATTCCTAACATCTTAAGCAAAGCTCCTTAACAAGGTGTCTCGAGAGCACATAGATGGCATGGAGAGTCAACTACATTAGCCATTAGGAGAAATGAGGAGTTTGTTTTTAACCATGCCTTAGCCACGAGACTTCATCAGTCTTCACACCTGAAATGTGGAGCTTTCCCTGTCCTTGGTGATCGCCTTAGGCAATGAAACACCACTTTGCTACTTCTTTCTGACCAAAGACATCTTGAATTCTTTCAGCTTAAACCATGGCTGTAGAGGGGGCACAGTATGAATTCACCTCTGGGCTTGCAATTGCATTTTAATTCAAGGCATGAGAAAGATGCCCTTAGCTGATCAGTGCATACACACACACACACACACACACTACAAACGTAGTGGTAAGCAGACCATAATTACCATGTTAGGCATTGCAGGCGCAGATGAGGAGATTCAATGTCACACTCCTGCTCTTCAGCAGTTGTTTTTTGCCTACATCCCACCAAAATCTGGGATGGGAGCACTGTAAAAGTAAACAGAGGAGCTCTGATGTGCTGTGAAAAGCCAAGTACCTTCAGGAGATCGGAGTGAAATATGATAGGATTAGCACAGTTCAGATGGGCACTCAGGAGGCTAAAAATACATACAGAATGTATTGTGCTGGCACAAAGGACTCTGAAGGAGTGGAGGTTACGGAGGTTCAGAAAGAGATTCAGTGTGTGTTTGGACGGGACCCTCAGTAAAACTGTATTTTGCTTACAAACGGGAACTGTATGTGTTTGTCAAGGAGCCACTCAAGGCAAGAGCTAGAAATCAACTTTCCCTTTCAACATAACGTTATGTAAAAGGACAACCTGGATGCTGCTGCTTCATGGCACAATGGTAAAACATGCCTACATAGACACCTTCCTCAGAGGTTTAGCCATGCTTAGCCCAAGTGTGTTGCTAGCTTTTCGATTTTCAAAAACATAGCACAGACTTTACCCTTGTGAGACAGAGAAAATTCCTGGGGCTTGCCTTACTCAGTTTTGTAGCATTTCAGTTAACACAGAGAAGCATCTTGCATTCTGCACCACGGTATCACCTGCTGCTGCTCTCCAGCATGGGCAGGTGGAAACGTCTCAAGAGACATGGAGGGACGTCTTCCCTGGGCAGGCTGCAGAGAAGAGGGTTACAACAGGTGTCTGCCAACGTTTTTTACCACAATGGTTGAGAGCACTCTGGTCTATTAATTTATTTTCAAATCTATGTCTACCCATATTTATGTCGGGTTCTAAAAATAAGTAGCACCGTTAACATTTTGAATTTTAATTATCTCCTGAATATCTAAAAAGATAAGCTAGCAGGGAAAACCCCTCTGTGAGCAGAAGTACCATCTAGTTACATGAGTGAAATTTATCAGAAAAAGTGAGTAATGAGCAGTGAGGAAGACTGTCTCATTTTGCAAATTTTACTTTATAAATTATCTGATTTGACATTCTGCACTAAAAATCTGCTTATGAGCCAAGAAGAGCAAGGGACATACTCCTCTTGGCTGAAGCAGAATCTGTGGACAGAGTTTTTTTTTGCTGCTTTAGTACAGACCACCCCCTGCCACTGAGATGAAGACTCACAATGTTGTTTCTAGATCACCACATATCTAGAAATAGATAGGTACGCTGGGCTTTGGGTTTGAGTCCACACACACAGCCTCCTGGTTTTCTGCATTCAATCAAAACTGCATTAATTACACTGCAGAGGTGTCATCCATGCACAGAAACACACAGCACAGAAGTGCCAACCAAAGTTGTCCTCCCTACCTGCGCACCCGAGTCCACCCCAGGAGTGAAAGAGATAACGCTTAATCCTTAACCTAATAAAATAATTCTTAATCTGTAACTTTTATTTCATACATTTTTAATGGACTGCATCAAGACTATCAACCCATGTTATTTAGGAGCATTTGCCTGGGACTGGCAGTGAATATTTTACACTGAAGTTATTTCACAAGAAAGAGGCGAAATGGTGCCAAGATAGGCTATAAAACTAAGCATGTGTTAATAGCATCTGTTACAAATAAGGCTGGATTCCACTTTCCATTGTCTTACTCCTTTTTCCTCAAGTTGTTTAAATTTTCCAATTCAAAAGGAATTTGGCTGAAGATCTTCCTTACTTGGGCTTGACCTAAAGAAGGACTGCTTGCAGAAGGGTCATACAAAAATCTATTACAAGCCTTTAAATAGTGAGAGCACGAGGGAAAAGGAACACAAACTTCTCCTTGGACATTCAGACTAGAAAAAATAATCAGGTGTAATAAATGAACCCCTCCAGTCTCTCACTGTCTGAGCCCAAAAATAAACTGTAGCAGCTCTGTTTGTGCTGCTAATCCAAACGCAGCATGTGCCTCCCTGTTCCTAATGAAAGATGCTGCAAAGTGTGTTGTTTAAGTTACTCACCAACACACATTACTTTAAAGGACTTACTCTCTGGGGCCATCAAGTAATACTGGAAGGAGTATATAATTTACTTGCTCAACACCTTACTTGGGAATAAATCTACCATTTTGGACATGCTCTCTTAGTATTCCCATTAGAGACAAGCTTTTAGAGCTCTAAAACTCAAACAGCCCCAAAAGAAGAGGAGCTGAATTCTACAGATCTCTTCAACCTGTGGCAGCACTAAATAAAAACAGAAAAAAGGCAAAGACAGAAATGGCTATCATGTTCCCTAATGAAACTGGGCACCCCATTATTACCAATTTTCCCCCTTCTACTCTGTGGGGAAAAAAAAATAAAAATAAAAATAAAAAAAAAAAAAGTAGATACTGCAAATTCAGAAAATAAGCTATCACCACATGAAGCCAAAATACCCTAAAAAGTTTGTGTAAAAGTACTTTACCTATAATTACCCATGTAGCATTTTTATAGTCTCCTTCAACAACCTTAAAAGAATGTCAGGAGTTAACACTGCAGAAACACTCGGGAGTCTACAAACATGCTAATAATGTGCACGCTTAGTACTAGCATCTAATCCTGAAGAATATGAAAGCTGCTCATGAGGATACAGCCAGTAAATTGAACCATCTCTTCAGCAGAATATGGTCAGGCTGCAATGTAAGGGGTGATGCATGTTCAAGCAGAATTTTTTTTTTTTTTTGTTTTTTGTTTTTTGTTTGTTTTTTGTTTGTTTGTTTTTTCTTGAGTTGTAAAATAACCAGATTCTCTCCTAAAGTTTTTAAAACTAATTTGCATTATACAGTGACTTATTTTCCTTTTGATTTTGAGTAAGGGTCAGCACCCAAAGCTCCTCTAGGTACCTGGTTAGGCCCGAAATGCCAAAAGACTCAGGACCAACCTCCTAACTGAACACATTTAACAAATCCCAAAGTATTTCCAAGCTACCTGGAAACTTAATTCAAAACACACTAATTTCTTACTAGTTAAATATGCCCAGGTGGTACAACATACATGTATGCATGCGCTGTTGCCTGCTTTTACAGTAGTCAGAGGCTATTACTGATTCCTGACTGATGCTAAAATCATTAGTGCCATGCAAAAACTACAATTCCTAACAGTAAGAATGAGATTGCTGTGATTTACCTACTGGGTCCCTCTTTTTGTCAGGACAAGACGCACATGACCAACTGGATCTTAGCAAGCAAGCGCTTTACCAGTGTTAAAGATCCAGATCTGAGTTTTGGAGCTCAGGCTTCCACAGGAGCACTTCACTGTTTTTTCATTTTCATAGTATTCTGATGTAGTTAGGGATCTTTCCTTTCTACGATAAATTTTTCTCTCCAAAGAACAAAGCAGCAGCACATTTATAGTGCTGAAAACATGTAAAACCTCTCCTTCCTAGCAAGGGTCCAGAAACCTATTTGGGCACAAAAATCAGCATTTGCATCCACCAGTGTAATCAATATTGTAACAATCACTATTTGCAGGAAAATCACAATGCTTCATATATATTTGAGCAGGACAGGGCCAAAGAAGTTGGCTGGAATTGACTGAAATACTGTCTGGCAGCAGGTTTGGAAGTGTAAATCCCCTGCGTAGCATTGTCTCAGATGTAGCCATGGCAAAAGATTCTCGGCTCAGTGTTCCTTTTCTTCACAAGGCCAAAAGAGTATCTAGGAAACTGCGGTTTACTACCTTCTCTTGGATTATAAACTGAAAATATCACTGCTTTCAAAATCAAGAAGGAGTTAAGTGAGTAATTTTCACGATTTTGGAGGCCTTTTCCTAGCTAAATGTTAGATGTTTGCAGGCAAGGGACACCATGCTTGTCATTCAGTGTGGGCTCAGCAAAGAGTTTCACAGATTTTCTTGTACTATAACCTAGGTGTCCTCCCTCCCCCCTTTTTTTTAATATTAATTGCCATTACACCTTCTTTTATATGAACAATCAGTTGTTCTTTTTTTTTCTTTTTTCTTTCTCTAAACATGTAAGTATTTAACTTGAGCAGAATCTTAATAAACAATGACTAAGTTTATCTTTAGTATTTTTTTAGCACCATGCTCTGTACAATGTTATGCCAGCTTTTATGGATCTGTTTTTATCTGCATCTCCCTACTTACCAATAGAGCCAGAGAAACATGCTATTAGTTCATAAATGCTTCTTTATTTCTGGAAGACTGTCTGCACCGAAGACAAAAGCCTCTCACCTTCAACATGAAGTACCCTCTCTTCAGGGAGATGCCATAGCTTTGGCTGAGGCTGGCAGACGAGCTGCTTTTACAAGCCAACAGTCACACATCACTGCTCCAGCCAGAAGCGCCCCTACAAAGCACAACCCTGCAGCAGTCCAAGCATAGATTTCTCATTTCCTTCTCCGCTGTCACACAGTGAAATTCAAATGGTTTGAGCCTCACTTCTTTTTATGCAACTGGAGGAAGATGCAAGGGGTTTAAGGCACAGAATACATCTTCCCTGATCCTCAAATGCTGGGCGTTTGTGTTAAACATTTGAAGGAGGTCAGAGCAAGAAGTCTCACGTCTATTCATGGGCTTGAAATTCAGCACATGCATGAAACTTAGCAGGACTGCAGTTGTTTTTAAGTTCTCTAAACTGCTTGTTAAAAGTTTTAAGAAAGTGTTTAACTTGGACAACGATGCACTATCAGTACATTCCATAAACATCTTTTCCAAACAATATCAGTTAAAACAAAGAAAGGTTGTGTGAGTGAAAAGCGGCAGTATTTTTTTCATTTCTTTATGCTACTTATTTTATCTGTTTCATTAAGTTACCATTCAGGTATGGAATGTAATGAATTTTCCTCTATTTTTTTCTATCATTTTGCTGATGGATTTAAATATTTTCTCTGTTGCCACCTTCTCCCCCCCCTCCCCATTTCATTACGTTGATACTGCATTTGTTTTTTATTACTTCTTTGCTTACATCCTGAACGCCTCATGACTACTCAAAATAAATGTTCAAAAATACAGTAAGAGGAGAATGCCTCAACATCTCCAGAGGCTGAATATCTCAACACAATATATTGTGGTTGAATTTTCCCATAAGTCTTTACCTATTTTTAGCAAGACATGTTTTACAACCTTATTACTTCCTAAGTTTTTCTTTTAAATGAGAAATAAAGCTTTCCAGGTTTCCATTTCAGTGTCTTTTTTTTTCCCAGTATGAATTGATATTAGATTTTCTAGAGGTTCAAAGTTCATGTAATAATTCACTTTCTCTTGTACTGTTTTCAGCACTTACCTTTGCTTTAAATGTCAGAGCCTTTCACTTCTGTTACTTTAATTTCCTTGCTGCCTCCCTTTTCTCTGCGAGCCCTCATCGTGTATTTTAGTGTGGTCTCCCTATCTTTTTCCACTTCCAATACTATTTTTTTAAACGTTATTGTATCTTTGATTTTTTTTTTTTTTGCAAAGCCACACCGACCACTTCTTGTTTTTTTTTTTTTTTTTTTTTTTTTGTAATCCCTTTAGAGGAACTGTAGCATGCTGTACCTCAGCTTTGAAGTCTTGGCAGTCCCAACTCCCCTTCCACACAAATGGACTTCAACACGTTCTGTTGCTGCATGATCCTCACTGACTTACTTAATTCCTCCAGCTGGATTAATGGAACCCAGTGCTCTGACTTGACTGTCGGCATTTATCTCATATCAGGCTGAATTTGAGTGTTTGATCCCTTATACATTGTTCTTGTTTGGTTATCAATGACACGTTCTGAAGCATTATTCAAGAAAAGCAACTAAACACAAACACATGACTTACATATTTCAGGTTTTAAAGGCAAGCAACAAACTGTTGCAACAGAAGACAGTGTTACAGTAAATAAATGCCTGAACCTCTATTATGTCAGTACAGGCAATAAATTAAGTTTTTGATACTTATGAACATGTCTGATACAAATGTAGAAAATGTAGATGCTGGCAAAATTCATTAGAAAATCACATCTCTTGGAAAGCAAGGAATTCAAGAAAAAATTATGAACATATTTTTCTTAATATTTTATTATTCTGAAGCTAACTCCTTTACAGACTGAACTAACTGGATGATTATTTCAGTTAGTATCAGAAGCTGAGACTACGACAAGCTTGGAATTGACAACATTAAACAAAACAACATTGCTGAGATGTTTAACAACTTTCTCTCTTAAGCCAATAATGACATGCACTTGCACTTTTAAACTTCTATTCAACACACTATTACTATGTGCCCACAATACATGTGCATTGAATTATTTCTTGTAGTATTTACTGGAACTGTATGTTATATTTTTAAAGCACATAACTGGACTAGCAAAAGCAAAAAGCTGACAAAAAATGTTTGAAAATTGAATGCACAATTTCAAAAAGTCACACCCCAAATGGCTGCAAGTACAGAAAGAATACATCATTACTGCATGATTTACTGAATGTGTGGTTTTCAGGTATAAAATCAAACCCATCCCTCACCCGCCAAAACAAGACCACTTTATATTAGTTGCTCTCTCTTACAGCTTCCCACAGTTTTTATTAAGTCCCCAAATGAAAGTCACAGTCAAGTCTGGTCTTGACTGTTCATTGGGAAGACAGCTCTTGACTTTTGTGTAATGATAAAGTAATGGCAGCAAAACTGTTCTTCGCCTCCTGAACCCCCATTCACTTCCAAACAAATTTAATGGTGGTGACAAGAGGACTGACTAACAAGAGAGAAGAAGACAGTAAGACGGTAAGAATGATGAAAGACAAGAAGAGTGAGAAGGAAGCAACAAAACCAATGGCAAATTGTGCTCTTCTTTAGCCTCGCACATAGTCAGAAGTAGTTACTGTTCTGTTCCTTAATGCCGAAGGATATTCAGCTTAAACATACTTTTAAAGCATCTACTAACCTCAAACTCAGAGCACTTTTAATTAATTGTTAATTGCCAATGAAAGGAAAGCTTATTTCTATTGTGAAGGGTTTAACACCAATACTCAAATGAAGGGAGAAACTAAAGGGACAGGAAGATCTTCTCAGTTATCAAAGAAATAAGAAAATAAAAGCCTCCCAAATATCAGATTTAATGAACACTAAAATTGTAGATCATATCAGAAAAAAAAAATTAAATGCAGAGAAAGTAGTGTCCTTCAGCACATTGTATATGAATACTTAGGCATCTGTAGGTAGTAATGTTTATTGCATAATTCTCAATAGTTTACAGAAGCTGGGTCTTCCAGTTAATTCAGCATTGCTCTACATCTAGAAAGAAACTAATACATGTGTATGTACTTAAATTTAAGGCAACAGTTGCTAAAAATGTATTTCAACGTATTTTTAACAAATGAAACTGAGATTGCAGCACGTAAATAAATATTTTTTCACAAACATATAGCCAAGAAGAATGCATGTAAACAAAACTGGCTTAGTCCCCTCCACAGAATGAAATACAGTAGACAGAAAAACATTTTGTCAAGATATTTACAACCAGAACTCTCACTCAGCAGGATACCTCTTATCATTACTCAGAGAGTTGGATCTCATAACTTCTTTTTCGATGAAATTCCTTTTGATTTCCTCAGTCCTCAAAGGAACTGACGAAGTACAGAAAAATGGGTGACGTCTATCGGCATTCATCTATCGAGTTGCCTGCATTGCGTCGATGTCTATGTTTTCATCATCGCTGATGAAGAAGCTTGAAAACAGGTCAGCTGCAAGTGCATGCTGCTTTTAAATTTGTTTAGCAGTTCTTCTAATAACCTGTGAAAGGAAAATATTTACAATTTTGGCAGATTCTGAAAAGGGAACAATTACCAGAAGTTTTGGTTATTCTGTCTGTGACTTCAAATACATTGCCTGCATAAATAAAGAGCCTAAAATTAGTTCTAGTTTAAATATCTGAACCTTATAGATATTTAGAAATACACCAACTGTGTTGGGATGATCTGTGGTGAGAGAAGGACTTAGCCACAGAGATCTTATCAACATTATAAAATAGGCCTTTATATGCCTTTCCTTCCATATAAACACCATTTTCCTTACAGAAACATAAATGCTAAACACAATGGCGAAAGGACTGGTAGAGAGGGTCATAAGATACTGCTGTAAGGCAACTTTCAGACTGTGCCATAAAACCGGTATTCCTTATCAAGGCTACGGCATTTAGCTTGCAGCTGAATTCAGAATGTGAGTTCTCAAACTTGTCTTTGAGAGGTATTCGATAGTTTTCTCTTAAAGATTATGGCTAAAGGATCAGAAATAAAACGTCTGTTCCAGGAGAAATATTAATTCACTGGCAAGCATATGTTTTTGTCCTTTATAGATAACTAAGAAAGTATGAGCTCAATTTGTAGCATAGCAATAGTTGGATAATTGGTGCAATGGATGATATTTATTATAAACCTAACTGCAGGTTTAGGACCAACGATGTCAATAGTTCTATTGTAGGAGACATTTATTGTAGCAGTGGAGATGCAACACAAAGTTTTACAGTCTTTCCTGTATGCTTTATGTTCCTTGTATTCTAGGAAAGAACATGTTCTCCAAACTTTCTGCTCTATTTCAAAAACAAGCTGGATAGGGCAGACATGCATCACTGCAACTTTTTTGGCAAACTGTGATTATTGAACAGCCAGTAACAGAAGAAATTATACTTGAACGTTAAAAAAAATACCACGAACAACAACTTGAACCACAAAATCAGTATCTGCTTCCTCAGCAAGCCCTCTGGAAGATGCCTATGGCCACATTCATCATTTAGTATCACAGTAATGACTGAATAAACTGAAACAAACGTCTCTAAATTAGTGCATAAATGTGTGTTATTTTAAAACAAATATATATTATGGCCAGTGTGGAATGATGACAATTGTCATATAGAAACCTGAGAAACAGAACAAATATTATGCTGTCTAAGGCTCAGAACTCTGAGATAGATGTAAAAATGATGCAGTTCTTGATTCTCATCTGTCCTACAAAAGCTCACACACTTGTGACCAAGTCAAAAAAAAACCCAACCCTACAGGTGTTTCGGAAAGTCTGAGTTGAAAGAGCTATCTCAAAACTGATTCCTATCTTTAATAAAGCAAGAGACCCAAGTAAGGCAAGGGGGTATCTTGAGACTTCTTGTGGCTGGTGAAGAGTAGGTTTGAACAGAGAAAAGACAATTAGTATGGGCTGCACAAACAGGCTCTACTTTTGTCTACGGAATATTCTAAATTCTGAATGTTAAGTGCAGGCTGATTTGATGCAGTTCAGTTCCTAAAAGTACCTTAATAGCAACCTCAAGTTCAAAAAAGCTATATTTATACTAATATACTCATTACAAACCTGTCCGTGTTTTACCGTACCAGCTCTTTATTAAGCTATGCTTATAAAATAGACCACCAAATACTAGGTTCAATGCAGCACAGCAGCTTGGTTGTCCAAGTTTGTTATGGTGGAGAAGAAAGAACCCCAAAGGCCTCCTCCTGATGTTAAGAAAGGACAACAGAAACTTCTTGATTTTAAAATGAAACAAGCCAGTTTTGAGAATTACCCAAATATCAGCTGACAAAAACTTGGACTTTGTTCCTTGGTCATTTTCTTTACTGCTGCTAAATTCACTAAGACAAGACAATGGACCTCACAGAAACTAAGATTAGCATGGAAGGCTAAAATGGACTGAAATTATAAAATAAATACAAAGCGATTTAGAACTGATAAGGCTAGAATGGGAGAGACATATGCCACAAAGTCATCAGCTCAGTTCCTCTGTGTAACTTAATAGGCCACAAGGAATAGGGGTTTATATTATTCTTGACTCTGTCCAAAGAGGCTTCTACTTTGTAATTTTAAAAGGTCAAATATAGCAAAAGTTAACCCTCTTCTAGCAAAGCTCGGATAGAAGAGTAAAAAGCAATGGCTCCTTAGAGCATAAGAAGAACAAGAAGCTGCAGTGTACTCACTTTTTGTCAGTTCCACTTGAGAGCTGAGGCAAGGCTTCCAAAGCTTGCTTAAAGCTTGAGCTGTAAGGAAAACAAAAATACTCATATTCCCCCGGTACAAGTCTCAACTTTCAGCTTCTCTCTATAATTTTCATAGAAATGTACAATATTTTAGCCATGCTTCTTATTTCAATAAATTAACAAAATGTTAACTTTACACCTGACATTCACGTGCAAATTATACAGAAAGTGGCCAAAGGCCCATGTAGGTCTCTCAACACTCCTGATGCGATGTACAACATACACCAACAAGAAATGTTCGATCTGCTGATTTAAGACTGAGTCTGATGTTCTGGACCCTCCAAGAATTTGAGGTAGTTGGCCAGCCTGCCTTCTGCCTAGAACTAAGTGAGCATCAGAGTGTGAAGCACAGATATAATGTTGATTTTGGCTTCCTGTGGTCAGCTGATAAGTCACTGCACTCTCCCCTAGAGAAGGGATCCTACAGAGATTTGCATTGTGCTAACACAGAATCATACCATAATTGAGGTTGAAAGGGACCTCTGGAGGTCTTCTGGTACAACCCCCATCTCAAACTAGGGACAACTCTGAGGTTATTGAAGGTTTCTTGGGGACAAGTCAAGTTTTGAGTATCTCCAAGGATGGGGGTTGCACACCTCTCTGGGCAACATGGAACAGCCATGCAGGGAATGATGCAACTCCTGCACCGATGGGTACAACCTTCTCTCAGCAGAATTAATATTAATTTGGTGGCTTGTGGCATCTACTGCTAGTGAAGGGACCAGGAATAAAAAGGCATCTGTGAAGCTCCAGCTTCCATGGTTCACTCTGATTCGCTCCCATTCTGCTCAGAAACAATAGCACTTTCATTTTATCCAATATAAGCTGGTGCCAAATAGTTCACATTTAGGTCTTCATCACTATCAGACGCACAGTACAAAGAAGCAAGTCTTGAAACTGAATGCAGTGACACCACAGAATACCATCAGCAGTGACGTGAAGACACATCAGCGCCTCAAGCCCTGCAATGTCTCCTGCAAAATACTGGTCAGTTTAGAGAGAGTTAAGACCAAATCGCAACCTGTGGGAATGGGTAATGCCAATCCTAACAAAAGTGTAGGTAATCGAAAATAGTGAATGGACACACCCAGTCCTGTATATACTCAACTAGAAATTTCAATCAATGAACTTTACTCAAAACTGCTGACAGCTACCACAGTTTGTGTTTTTACGTGTCTTGACTACACCAACCACTGATGCTGCCAACGTTTTTCTTTCTCCCCTTATATTAGCATATGCATGAGCACGTCCCCCACTGTTTAGCTCTGGTCTTTCACCTCCCTAAGAAATGATGCACTGCTGAAAGCTTTTCATTCTAATAGACAGAGTAAAGCTGAATTCACTCTCCTCAATGAGGTGTGTGGAAAAGGAGTAGGGTAATGTACAAGCTTGTGGAGAACCCTAATTCTCCATGTTCCATTAAGGGGATCCTGCTGGTGTCTGGTTCTGTAGCCTCTTTGAAGTCTCTGGCAGACTCTCTTTGGTGTGCTTTATGGGACCTCTGTAAAAAAATGGATGAAACTCAGTGGCAACTGCTTTTGCCTTAGCAACATTTTCCTCAGTAGCTGAAGTAAGAGTCATCATCCCTCCACCTCTTCCTTTGGTAAGAATGAAGAGTATCTAGTCTTTGTCATCAATTACAAAAAACAAAACAAAACAAAACACAAATTCTTTCAAATGATAAAGCCATAGTAGTATCAATTTCCCACATATATATGTAATACATTACATATTCTATTTGTATCAATCTCTTGAAAATCCTTAATTTACACCATGTGTTTTTGCATGTTTACCAAGGACTCCACTACATGGAAATGACAGAAAATACAGCACAACTTACTTGCTCTCAGGTGTTAGGTATATGGCCACTGTATCCCTCAATGCACAGATTTCAAGTCTCGCCTAAAGAGAGAAATACAAATACTGAAACAGAGACAATTTCCTTTGATCAGAATACCAGTATCCCAAAGCTTCATCTTTTTTAGAAGCAAATGCTACTGCATGCTTCAGTGGTAAGCAGCCTTGACTTCTAACAGTTTGTTTCCTGTATTTTTGGTTGCCATGCTGCTGTATCAGTTAAGAGAGTGCTAGAAGGAACAATTTCACATTTTTCATACTTTCATACAAGTCAAACTGTTTGCACAGTCACTATGTAGCAGTCTGAAAATATTGTTTTGTCTCTCAGTAACAGTAATAAAACTCTAATTCTGCTCCATCTTTTCTGTTCTGTTATAGACAGAGAAAGGGATGCTACCTTGATAGGGTATGCTTCTTTTTTATTTATTTTTTTTTAATAGTGAGCTTGACTTCTTACAGCCTGGCTTGCCCAGGAAGGAAGGAAACACAAGAGTACAAAAGTCTGTCAATACACATTTTATTCTTGGTTTTGCTGTTGAATTTATTTTTTTTCCATCAAATGAGGAAGTAAAATGGTCGTGCTCTGCTTCTTGTCTGTCACCTGGTGGGCACACAAGCTTGGGGATTTGACTCCTGCACGGTACTGTATGTCTAGGTATTGATTTTCACCTAGTTCATTCTCTACCATACATAAGAGTGGAGAATGAACTCAAGGATTAAACCAAGTTCACAAATCTTCCTTCAGTCTTTGAAAAATATTCACTCAGATTTTTCATGTAAAACAAGCATTCCAAACGTGGTCAATATTATAGCTATTTCATTTAAATTATAAATTGAACTTCACCCAAATTCAGATTCAGTTCTTATTCATCAAGGTACAATTTAATCCAGATAGTCATTACAGAAAGTGATCTACATTTAGAACAAATTAATGTCACATTACTTTTCCAAAACAAAACTTTTTATAATATAGCATAGACATCTAACTCTGATTCCAATTAAAGCATTTGGCTTTTATGTCTTCTCCTTATCTCTCCCCTAGGTAGGAAGCCAACAGAGATTAAGGCATCTTTTTTTTTGTACCAGAAATCTCACACAGAATAGGACCTAGCTACCCACCAATTCCATACCCATAAGGAATGCCTTTCTCACCACAGAATGTTTCACCTTTTCTGTATGGTGCTCCAAACTATCTGGGAGTTCTTGAAGGTCCACATATAAGGTTCTGTAGTTTTCCCTACATGTTAGGAAGCAGCAGCAGAATATCCCAAATTGGAAGGGACCCACAAAGATCACTAAATCCAACTCCAGTACCATGTGACAGTGTCACATTCTCAGGCATCACAGCCTAAATAAACATAGTGTAAAGGCAAACATTGTGAAAGTATGGGCCATCTGATGTGGGTGTACAGATTTAGGCTTCTCTTAGGAAACAGGTCTCTTGTAAACAGACAGACACAGGCCCAGATCACTCTTATACTGCTGTTTCCTGCCTTGAGTGACACAGGGTTTTCTGTGCTCAGAGGAACAGAAAAGGATAATGAGTGAGAAATTTGCAGAAGGGAGAGAAAATCCTTCCAGTTATGGGTTTAGGCAGCAAGTTCATAGAGCGGGTCATCCAGTCAAATAAAAATAATTTACAGGTAGCTTTGTTGCTGTTCATTGATTTGGTTTTAAGCTGGCAGCCAATCTTATTTGGTTGTGATCTTCCTATATTAATTATCTGTCATGTGCAATTACTAATAGCAATTGGAAAATAAAGCTTGCATTTGGATATTTATTTTCCCATGATAATGCAAGAATGTTATCACAGACAATGAAAAATGAAGGTTGCCTCTTCCTGCCTGTTACAGCCATAGCAATCATTAGGTCAATGGAATTTGTTTTTTAACATATGTAGCTCTTCTTCTATAAACTCCTTTAAAACTTTTTCAGCAGAAAAGACAACTACTGGTGCAATCACAAATGAAGAGGGCATTGTAAAAGTATCTGTTGCATCTGTGTTATGACAGAGTGCTAATACAGAAATAGCACAACAGGCATGTGACCAGTTCTGTAAAGACTTACAAGATCCTACAATATCACGTTTTCAAGATTTTAAACCTCTAAATATTATAAAACTTTTTTTTTTTCTTTTCTTTTAATGCATTTTTTTTTTGTGACAGGACAATGATAGTTTAACAACAACTTAAACAGATACCGTTGTGATGGTTTAGGCAACCTTATTTAATGATTGATGTCCCTGCTCATCTAGTTAGAACTAGATCATCTTTAAAGGACCCTTCCTAACCAAACTGTTTTATGATTCTATGATGCTTTTTAACTCATAGGATAAGGGTAACCTTTTATGCACTTACACAACGACAACGCTAAAATATGATCAACCCAAGGACTAGTATCCCAAAGGGTATTCATCCATAAATATGAGAAAGAGGTTGTATACTAATCCTTTTAACCTCCTTGTTTTCACTGCTATAGTAAATCTAACAAATACACGTTATACCTCTCTGTTATTCTAAGTTTTATAAACTCAGATGTTTGACAGTACAAATGATTCATCTACCTGTAAAGCTCCATTTCTGCTGAAGGATGAAACACACTGCATCAGTCGACTCAATTCTTCAGAGACTGCTTCCACAATCCTTGACATTACCCGAGGAACTAGGTCTTTGGAAATGGTGAACACCTGATTTTTATAAAATAAGAATCATGAGCACAATGCCTATATATTGACATAAGTATTTTATAAAGTAACATTTTGGTAAAAAGCATTAAACGCTTTGATTGAAAGGGCCATTGTATTTTTAACAATGGACAAAGAAATTCATGGCAGCTGGAACCTGAAGAATCCTTTGACGCTTGCCCTGTGCTTTGGCCAATCACCTCTGCTAACCACAGTGCTTGCTACCCGACATGTGATGCTTACAGCTTTCTTGCAATGCCTAAAAGAAAAGTATCTGCTCTCGCCTGATGTGTGCAGGTGGTCAGGTGGCTGTACATAAACTGTTGTTTTGTGGATAGCACCTTTTAAATTCAGGATTATGTCACTGACTGACCTAATTATGCATTCAGCCACATTTTACCCAAGCATTTTGCAATTTCTTTTAGAACCTTTCATATGTGGCAGAGGCTCTGCTGCACACTTGCCTCATCACTGTCAAACGGCAAGTGTCTTTATGCTTTCTGTGGAGAAGAGTCTTAAAAAGGGTTTGAGACTATGGTGGCATAATGGATTTTCATTTAGATTTTTCCCTTACTGCAATTTGTTAGCTCCTGGGCTTTACATTACATTACATTACATTACATCTTACTGTTTTTTCCATGCATCAAGACTAGTTTTTAAACTGTTTATTTGTACAACTGTTCAAAGTGGTCACATCCTCCATCTGAGATTCAGAGCAGCAACTGCGACCTACCACCACCACAGAATTAAACATTAGATCTATGCCTAAAGGAAAGCATGAAGTAACCAGTCTTCCCTAAAGCTCACTTTAAGGAAGTGAGAAACTGTTGGTGAATTGAAAAAAAATAAAGTATGGTGTTCTACACAGAATTGGGGAAAATGCAGACCGAGAGGCTGGATATAGGAGGAAGTGAGACTATAGGTTAGACAGATCAAAACCGTGTCATGACTTAAAGGTGATGATAAAGCTGCACTAAAACTGCATGAGGTTGGGGAAAAAAGATGACACAAGGAACTGAAGATAATGTGACTAGAGTGGTGCAAGAAGGAAAATGAACTGGATAGAGTTTGTAAAAAATGTTTCCCCTGATTTCCTCTTTAAAATGACCTAGAGAATTAAGTAGTTGAAATTTTGCTAGAATAGAGTCTGACAAGGAAAAGTAGATAGAGATAACAGAAGATACTCATACATGTACGTAAAAATAAATTAAAGGGAACAAAAATGAATGTAGGATTCTTACCCACATTCCAGTGCTTGAAGAAATGAATTATAATCAGGGATCCCATAAAGCTGACCATTCAAACAGGCAAATTTGCATCACAGACTAAGTACACTGACCACATAGGTACATGCCAGCTATCAGTTTTTATCATTGACAATTCGAACATGCAGCCTTTGCATGTACTTTGACTGTTTTGACCCACAAAAGCTATGTAACTGACATACTTAGCTTTACAGTAAAGAAAAAGTAATTTATGCATGGGTCATCTTATTCAGCAGCAAATATTGCTGAGCAATTCAACACAAACATACCAGGAACACACAAAAAATCTTCTACTGAGAAAAGAGTATTTGTGCCCATAACAAGCACTCTTGATGTTACTATACAGAATCCAAGAAAAAAAAGTTCTCAGCAATGGTGAATCATCACAAATTTGCAATACGATGCCCTTATTTTGATTTCAGTTGAATTTGAATTCAAAGGTAGTTTTCTTTCCATGTTCATTGTTCAGCTGATTGATAATTTTTGCTGTTTCAAACTACAGAAACTTGCAGCTTTGCTAACTAAACTTAAATCTGACCCAGCTTAGAGAATTTCAGCAGAAAACAGTGCAAATGGGAGTTTCGTCTTGACACATTTTCACATTTCTGCAATATTTCACATGTAAAAATTCATGACGCAACACGCTATTTGGGCCAAAATTAGTATCAGTCTCAATGAAGTCAGAAGCTAGTGCACCTTTCTGCAGGAGAATTTTAATAAGTATGCCTTTTATCAGGATTAGCTAAAGAAGTCAAAAATGCCTTTGAATCTTTTAATGCCCAAGCCCTCGTTTTCATTTTTATTAATTTCAACTACACTGAAAAACTGCAAAAACAAACGAATGTCATGTTGGTATCTAGTTTTGTGTACTCCCTCATTCTGAAGAATTTGGTAAAATAATCAATGCTAGTGTGAAAACTGCTGTAAGCATATATTGAAATCCAAACAGTAACATTGCAACTGATAGAACAACTTTTTTTGAAGATACTACATTTTGATTTATATGAAGCTTTGTAATTCATGGAGGAGTAAAATAAAAAGGAACCTCAGATGAATCTTATCAGGCTTTAAATAGATTAATAAATAGATGTTAATACGTAGAGCAGCTATACTAGTGATATTTTGAAAGGTATTTCTGATAATACAAAGATAAGAGTAATACTATTACCAGCATATACACCAGGAGCAATAGTAATCTGATAACACTCTCAGTACTCAGAAGGAAGGAACTTGTAGAGCTAGTTGTAATTTAAAGTACTATAGAAAATTCCTGTATATTACCACAAGAGGCCAAATAACTGTAGCTCTGTAAGCTGTTAATTTTAATAATACTTAAATTTTAATATAGACTCTCTGTCATAAGCCATTGCCTACCTAAGTATTTCAAATGCTATTTGTGCCATATAGAAACTACAAAAAATTCTGTGTTTAGCTTTTCATTTTTTATCCTATGTAGAAGAATATGATATATATATTGCCTTTTCACTATAAAGGGCATATATCAAATATTTGTTTTAAATAAAGTTGAGCACAAGCTTGTTTCTATATGCTGTGGAAAATAAAGTTAATCAGAGAAAGTGAGCATCATCATCATCTTGCTTCCCCCTCCCTCCCCCCACTTTGTAAGGAAAGGGAAGAATTCAGCTTTAGTCTTTGGCTTTCTTTTTCATCAGACAGTGGAAAGAAAAAGGCACTCCAAAACATGTAACAAAGTGTTACTGAGGATAAACAGGAACCGTTCATCTCTTTCTGCCTTTAAAAAAGTTAGCAGTTTCATACTTGGTTGGCTAAACCTAACCCAAAGCACCAACATCTATAATGAACACACTTCAACAGAGCTACAGTTTTCAGGGGTATGAAAGCCAGAATTTACTGAGCAAAATACACTGAAATTATTCATTTGAATGTAAGCATTGAACAATCTGAAGTTTTCTCACCTCTGCATGCACAGCAATGATATTCACTAATGCTTCTTTCAAATAGTTTCTGACACCTGAAAGAAAACAAAAAAGGGTAATTAATTACTTTCATTCTATCATCTCAACAAGGCCATAGTATTCTACAGTTCAATACTGTACTTTTTCTTTTCATTTCTTTCACTAGCACTTTTGCAATCAGAGGCAGAAAGAGAAAGTTCCATAGCCACACCACCAGTCTATTTCCTTTTTCAAATCAAATGGAGAAAGGCACATTTCCTTACAGCAAAAGGTTAAAAAAGCCAGCAGGTTCCTGTTTCAGTATTCTTCTCTGGCAACCCAATTTTACCAGCTTTGCCATTTAATAAAAACTTCGCATAAAAAAACAAAAAAAAAAAACAAAACAAACAAACAAAAAAACACTTCAGGATGTCTTGCTGGAATGCACTTACCATGGCACAGAACAAGCACTACAACTTGGTAAGTTATAAGGAAACAGAGAATACAAGGGAACGCTTATATACCACAGCCTTCAAGAAGGCCTTGCTACTTTATCAGCTTATCTAACTGTATATTATTATTATAGATGGAAATAGCAAGGATTCTTGTTTCTCTGAAAGTGGTTCAGAAGGTATTACTCATGACAATTTATACGGAGATGTCATGTCTTAGTAAAAATTTCCTCCTGGGGAAGGTGAAGAAGTTAAGCAAGCACTTTATTTACCAAGCAAGTGAAATAATTGTCAATTTATACTATGCCCTAAACAGAAGGACATTCAGCAGGGTATGTTTTACAGTTAGGACAGGCTCTCAGTCCCCTGCACTGCTGTGGATCTGGAATAACTTCAGAGGACTGGACAGGAAGGATCTGGAAGATCTAAGATACGGTAGTGAATAGTGTCGTGAATAGAGACAGCAATGTCTTGCAACTGCCATCTCAGCTGTGGTTAAATTTGCTTTATGAAGTGAACGCTGTTCCCACAGCCTACCCCAAGATCTAAAAAGGAGATACTTGCTCTTTCCTAGACAATCCTTATGGACAAAAACTTTATGAGAGTAGGACAAAAGGAAGACGGGGTCCCCCTGCATGAGATACAAACACATTTTTGCCTACGTCTATGCCGTGTGACATGGTGCGGCCTAGCGTTCAGATTGAAGGGTGCCTCCTGAAGCACCCCCGCAGGTCTCCTGGGGGAAAACAAGGGCATTTAGGGGAAAGTGGAGGGAGAGATGCTGAACAAGGAGCCCTTTCCAACACGTAGCCAGGATGTCGCTAAGCTCTGCACCCAAACCCGTGCACAGGCCATCTCCGTTTCAGAAGTTCATGGTGAAGAGGCACACGTCAAAGATGACTTAACAGCTCTCACTAAAAGCACTTTGGTTTCTAAACATACAAAAGAATAATGATCTTTACAGAAATAATGTTCTATTTTCACTTTGGAAGAAATGCAAATTAATGAAAAAGGTAAAGAATAAAACAAGCATTTCAGATATATTCCAAAACATCTCTAATACCTTTTGTTGTTATCTTTATTCTTTTCCTTGAAAAATTTGTCATTCTTTCCATTTAAACTAGACCAACAACAAATCAAACAAAATAGTATACTAGTATGCAAGCATATAATTTCTTGTTATCTTAGTGATTTTTTTGCAACAAGGAAGGAAGGGAGGGAGGAATAGAGCAATATCAGAAATTTTATGAAACTTTTTTTTTTTTTTTTCTCTCTCCTCTGTAACCTGCAAAACAAAGTAAGGATGCTACACACCAGAACTCGAACCACACCAAAAGATCACAGGTATGTGTGGAAATGCAACACCCCCTTCCTTTTTCCTCTTCTGCTGCTCTCCTCCTGCCTCACTCTGCCCCAGTTTAAATCCCCCCCCCCCCGGGCTTCATATCACAGAGGACAAAATTTGTACCACCTCCCACAGTCATATAGACCTTGACAAGGCACCAAACGGTGGTATGCAAATCACATCAAGAGGTACAGGGCAGATTTGGGAGCTGGTTTACAGTTAACCTCAGGGTGCAAAGCGTTGATTTCAGTCTGCAAACCTATGCGGTATTCAGCTCTTGGCTGTCTACTGGCCTCATCTTGTGACAGGAGGATCTTTCATGTGGAAACTGTGTGCTTTTACGTTTGCACAAATGCCATGCAACGTTAGGACTTATATGGTCCCTTATGGATGCTTGAGCACTGTCAGAGCATGTTCATTAATCAGTCAAAGTTATAAACAGAGAGGGCAGGCGTCTGCCCTAAAAAGAGGAGGCCAGCTGGCTGAGCTGGGAAGAAGCGTTATTTGGGAGGTGAGTGAAATGCTGGGATGCATACAGGCTGACCTAGGTGGGTTGTATGATAGAGTGATGTGGTTTGACGGAAGATTCCTCATCTTCCACCCATCCCACCAGAGCTCCTGAGATAGCGTGTCTCTTCAGGTGCTTTTAAACAGGTTGGTTCAGCACAGGAGCTGCTAATTCTGTCTGCTACTGCTGTAAGAGCATCCAAATTAAGCTGCTTTTGGCTGTGATAATAAAAAAAGGTTGCCTATCACCTCTGTCTGAAGAAACCTTCCATGACAAAATTCTTAAAAAATACAGCCACTTGGTTAGGGTTTACAACCAGGTAATGTCACTTTGAACGAACATGAAATACTAATGTCAGCAAAATCAGCACCAGGTTTTAAGCACCACTGCCTAAGACAGACCACATAAATGACCATTTTCACCTTGCACCCTTGCCCATAAGAGCTTACAGGAGACCGTTTCTTTGCTGCAATTCCAGCAGCTAGCACTAATGTTCCTGTGGTTCTGTTATGACTGCAGAATCAGAGGACTCAGCACAAGCTCAAATATTTCCTCAGTTTCTTAGGCTTTGCAATTTAACACCAAAGAATTCAGCACAAACTGAGCTAATATTAGTAGCAAAGCTATGCAGCTTAGAGGCAGTCCACGCATATAAAACTCTAGTTGCCTTAATTACAGCATCTAAGAGTCTGAAAGACCTTGACTTGGTAAGCTAAACTAACCAAAGGTGGAGAGAGGATGCAACTGCGCTCCAAAAAGGCCAGTAAGTAGAGGCAGTCAGGGAGAAAAGAGAGAACTAGTTGAGCTTAAGAACAATATTGGCACACCAAAGAAAGATAGAAATTAATTGTCCATCAGTAAATTTAGGCTGGAAATTAAAAGTAACCATGTAACAGGTTTGATCTCACACTGCTGTTGAATATGTAGTGGTGTGAAAACCATTGCTGCCTGGGAGTCAGTTTCCTATCATGAACAGTACATAAAAAAGGTAAAAAGGGTATTTCCCCCCCCCAGCCCTTCTCTTCTTTTTCTATGAAGGATTTTAGTTTTTGCATGTGGAGACAAAGCCAAGCATATCTGAATGTCAGGACCTGCAGGCATAGTTAATGACTATACTATATTTTGAACAACTACAATTAAAAAATATCCAATTTCTGATTTATATCACTGCACTGTTTGTGGCAGGCTTTGTTGAAGCAAAGTATTACTTTTCTGGAGTATGATTCAGTGGAAATACAAGCAGTGGCATCCAACTGTGAATTTGTTGTGAAATTCATTTCAAAATGAAAAAATTCTGTCTAGAATAGAATTTTTGTGCAGCTTTCTCTACAACTGTTCAGCAGCCCACGCAATTACAGTTTTTGGGACACCATGCTGCCAGTCCTATTATACAGCACTGAAAGCTAATGCAGCATATAACTGTAGGTTGCAACTATTAGGCTAATCAAGTGAAACATAACATTCTTAAGTCTAAAATACCTCTTATTTAGCATATTGAAGCGCAAATACAATACCTTTCCATAGCTTCTGACAGAAACGTGTTAAAGAAAGTCTCAACAAGCCCTTGCAATTTCTCTCAAGAAAATGTTATTATTTTGTTACAGCATAAATGCATTCCACTCCCACTCTATTCTTAACACCAAAGAATCTGACTTACTGGAATTCTAGCTTCCACTAACAAAGCCCCACGAACGCTCTAAAGAAAATGGATGGGAAGACTTGAGACATATAAATGAAGGACAGTTTCAGCCATCAACTATCACAATGGCTGACAGAAACTTTAAAATAGCATCTTCCAATTTGGGCCCTCCACTGTACTTTTTAACGGTAAAAAAAAAATCTAGCAAGATTATCCATTAAATTTAATTTCCAGTCTATACCACCTATTAACATTTTTACAAATGAAATCCGTCAGAAAGTCTACATCTACGAGCAATTTTAACGATACTACAAAGCCGTAGCAAGGATGACTGTGTGAACTATGGGAAAAGGAGAACGGAAAAAGATTTGTGGTTCTGAGGATTAGCAGAAACTGATCTCGTAGCCTGACAATGCAGGAGTCATTCAGGAGATGTTCGGAGGGGGTAGTGCTACCAGTTGTCCCACATGTGGTTCTAAGAGCTATGTTTCCCCCAAGTACATAGATGACAGCATTCTACTAGGAAACCTCCGAAGTGACTGAATAAGCATGCAGAAGTTGGAACTGCAATACCGTATGTGTAATTCTAAGATGCAAAGAAGCTACAAAAACTTGCAGGCACAAATAGAACAAAACTTACACATGCTACAACTGAACTCAACAGGATGAATTTTTTTCCGAAGCCAACAAAGTTTTTCAAATGATCCCAGTCATTCAAGAGTAAGAAAAGAGGATATGAGTAAACTTTTTTTTTTTTTTTTTTGTAACCTATTCTGCAGAGTAGAAAACACAAGTTCAAAGAATGAGTAGTAGTTCTGCTAGGACAACACAAACACACAGGAAATGTTATCCCCAGCAGCTTGGGTTTGACATATTTTAAACTCTTGTGAAATTGGGGTCTCATTTGAAATGGACAGACCTAGGAGGCCTGGGAAGCTAATTTCGCTGCTGTTTCTTGCTAAACAATCCTTTCAGCCTGCCGATTGTGTGAAAAGGAGGAGGGCGGGATAAAAGCATACAACTGTTTAGAAAAAGTGGATGGTGTCAGCAGTTACCTCAATTCACTGTCAATAAGCCGCACAAGTGATGAGGATTAGAGGATACAAGGGACAGAAAGAAAGAAGGGTCCAAGGTCAACTCACAGTCAAATAAAACCAGGCAGGAGCATTAAAAGTTGCAGCTCTTCTGTGGAGGAGCTAGAAAAGCCATTAACTAACTAGACGCTCTACAGTTCAACAGCTGTCACTCAATTTTAGCCTTTTTTTTTTTTTTTTTGAAAAGCAAAGTTTTCACCAAAGAGGAAAAGCACGGTTCTTCACACACTGACCAAGTGACCATCCCTGTTTCAAGTGCGACTTGACCTAAACTCTGAGGGACTGAAACAAAAATGAGCCTTCGGCAGGCACAGAGCCACCAACTGAGGGAGCAACAGGGAGCTTTTTGGCCTCTGTAGGA
Source organism: Netta rufina (assembly GCF_964035555.1). Lineage (NCBI taxonomy): Eukaryota > Metazoa > Chordata > Aves > Anseriformes > Anatidae > Netta > Netta rufina. The sequence goes on along the minus strand of NC_140124.1, from coordinate 81,006,010 downwards.
GGCCAGTACTTGCTTCGGCAAGCAATTGCTGCTGAGGGGAGCAATTCTTAGTGCCTCTGAAAAGCAAGCACTGAATTTGCTGGCCTTGAGGCTTGAGCATGACTTGGTCGAGCTAGGAAAATTGATGCCCGAGAGTCTGAAATTTCAACTTTTAAGCTCATCCAGTTGTATGCAATGTTTGTACAATTTATTGTTCCGTTCAGTGAGTTATGCCAGTGACAGTCAATCAGTCTGAAACTTTTTTTTTTTTGCCTGATTACTTCTTGATAAAAACTTTCCTTAAAAGTAACATGAGACAGACTATGGTGATCCAGAGACACGAATGGTTTTCATACCTAGCTGCACTTAATATTTGATGTTTCGTTTGCTCTGCTGACAGTGAATATAGAAATAACAACACATAAAGGAGGATAAATGAAAAAAAAAATGATTTCATCTGCTCTGTTTTAAGGAAGATACCCGCTTTTTAAATACCTTAATATATATTCTTAATTACATTATATCCTATTGACAGATTTAATTGAATCGATATTAGAAATGTTCATCTCCAAGCTTCAGAAATGTAGTACTTTCCAGCTGTCACACAGTGTTTTGAACTGTCAGTTAAACTCCTGCAGCTCTTCTCTAAGTTTTTTTACTTTGCTATACGAAACTGCTGGAAAAAAAAAAAAAAACCTGCACACATCTTTTGCAAGTCGTTAATCAGTGCTGCGCAGTGCACATTAAAAAAGAAACTCATCAATGGCATCCACAAAGCCATGTAACTTCTTTAAACAGTCTGATTTTAACTGTTGAATTTCCTCTAGATTCTGGCTGTGCTGTAGCTGAGGCAACAGCAATATTATTTAACAACTGCTTTAACTGCAGTTACTCTAGCATCATTTCCAGTGTGGTTAGGACGTGTTTTTTTTTCCCTCCAAGAAACATCGTGTTACAAAAACAGCAATAAGGGCTAGCAGGATACCCTACCCTGTAGGATCACAGCCTGTTTGTATTTTGGCGGTTCTTGGAACCCCAGATCACACTTTGCAACATGCCAAGCAATAACTGTCCTGCCTGGAGGAGCCTTCTTGGGAACTGGACGATTCAATGGAAGCCTCCCGACAAAGCCCGGTGCCCGATTGCCCAGCACACACCACAGAATTTCACTTTCCAACCCAACCTAACCCATAACTTCCGACTCAAAGCAAGTAACCTCTTCTTAAAAAACTAAAAATATAAACAGGTAAGACAGAATGGGTGGGAGGGGGAAGAGGCATTAAAAAGTGAAACACCATCTGAGGTCACAGCAGGTCAGCAAAGAGGTTGGTGTCTGCATGCAGAAGTTGCTAGAAGGATTTAAAAAAAATAAATCAGTGCAAACATGACTTGGTACACAAACCTTAAGAGAGCTACAGAACAGCTGTAGGCTTCCCTAACTTACAGCCGACTGCCTGGCACCTTGAGCAGATCGAAGCTCTAACCATCAACTACTTTATTCTATGAATCAAACGAGAGGTAGCACAGAAGAAAAGTGGAAAGAAAAACGAATGACAAAACTTTTTTTAGCGTGCAGCATTCTGAATAAACCTGGTTTATAACACACCTTACACACAAAATATTTCAGAGATGAGCTAGAGATTCTATACCAAGGCTGCGTAGCAAAAATCATTTTATGATTTATTCTATACAAAATGCATTTGAATCAAGGTGTTTTCCCCCCAAACTATTTAGAAATCTAATATTTACGATCAGAGAAAATTTGACAGTCTGTTTAATTCAAACATACTATTAACTGAAAGAATTAAAATTCCATTACAGCCAAAAACTTTTTAAGTTTCTAGAACAACAAACTCTACTCGCCTCATTAGCAAATGCCCTAACTGGTTTATTATTTCTGGAAAATAATTTTAATAGCTAGCTACTATTTCCAATTACTGCGGTGAATACAATACCTCATTTAGAAAATTAATATTTTAATTTCCAAGAAGCCAGTACCTTTCAAGATAGTCTCCTAACTGTGGAATAGAAAGAAACCTAACTTGTTTGCAGACATGAGTCTTTCATGAACTATAGCACTTGTATGTGAGTATGTCATGCTGTTTTACTGAAGTGTCCCCACCCACACAGTGTTATCATCTAACCCAACACCCTGCAGATGTTAAAAAGAAAGAAAAAAAAAGTAGATACGTGACTTGGAATTTCCCCATGGACAAAACAAAGCAGCTCACCTTTACTCTTTACAACAGCACACAGGTTTCTGCCTTCAAAGACAGTTGATAGGAAATCAGCTTCAAATACTGTTACTTCCAGTGGCCTGTTTTCTAAATTAAAGTAGCTAGACAAGCCTGTTTCTTTCTAATTACTATAAATTTATCATCACACTTTGTTGTTTTCCCTGCATAAAAAACATTTCTAGTACACTGCAGGATCCCAACAGCAGGACACTGATGTCTGACAGTAATTCTAAAAACAGAAGAACTCCATCAGGTCACAGACTTTACCGCAACTAAAGCTGCTTCATTTATTATACTCACTCTTCCTTTTGACTCACAAATAAATTAAACAAACAAACAAAAACCTAATAATTAGTTCCATTCAAAAAAAAAAAAAAAAAACACAAATAAGGAGCAGAGCAAAGAATGGCTTTCACTTGCATGTTATTGCTTCTGCTCTCCTCAAAAAAAGAAACACAAACAATACCTCTTTGGGAATTATATGGATGTCATTATCATGTTCGATACATTTTCTGCTTCACGGTAAGACTTACCCAGTCTGATTCATAAAACTACTTTTGCTACCTCCAAACATGATTTTATATCTAATACCAAAAATATGTGCATAGTATATTAACTAACAAGCACAATCCCATGTAAAAGAAAAAGGTAAAGTTGGAGGAAAGTCACTATTTTAAAAGGAATCTAGAAGTGAGGTTACAATGACAGTGTTCAAAGACTTTTATGGATTCATTTCATAACACCCAAACCAACCGAAATGCAATAGAAGTGCTCCAATGTTATTAAAGCCGAGAAAAACACAGACAGTGACTCCAGAGCCTCATTTGAATTTAACAAAGATTGTAAAACTTTTCTCTAGGCCACTTCCTGCTATTGCTGGAAACATTCCCTCCTTTAAGCAGAGATGGATTTCAAGGTACTGTACTTGGTGTTGTTTTGAGAGTGTATTCAGAAGAAAATGTGAACGTGTAGGCAAACTGGAAACTCTCTGGAGAGATTACCCGCTTACTTAACCACATTTCCTGTTTTTTTAACCCGTTTGTCCTAAGTCAGTCCTTAGACTACTGACAAAAATAGATACAAGCTGCTATAAATAGTTCATTAGCAGCTCTTTCTTGGTAAGACTGAAAATGTTTTGATAAACCTATTGTTCATAGGAGCTCCATTCTAATTAAACGGTGAATAGGATTAATGTTTACTTGAAATTCTCCTCTGCATAGGTCACCATCCCTGGAGGTCTTCAAGAAACGTCTAGATTTACAACTTATGATGATCTTAGAGGTCTTCTCCAACCTGGATGATTCTATGCTTATCACAAACATACAACACATTAGGAATTGTAGGAAAAGTGGGAAGAACTAAAACTGACCTAAAAATAGCTATTAAAAATTGAAGTTTAATGAATTAAGAATTACTTGTGATCTATCTAGGAAAATGCTTTTAAAAGCACAGTTCTGACACAAGACAGGGCAAAATCTAATTGCTGAGAGTCAGTCTGGCCAAATACTTTGAGAACTGAAGGCCAGAGCACTGCATTTTTGAATTACTTGCCTTGTTCTTATTTTCAGCCATGACACTATCTTGTTGTAGCAGTGAATGTCACTTGAAAGACTTGATACAGGTAGCCACAAAACTACTTTCCAAAAACATTAAACATGAAGGCTTTCAAGTCTTACATTACTTGTACTTTTTGAACTATTTTAATTCAAACAACAGAAGTTATGTCATAATATTCAAAGAACCTGAAAGTTTCTGTGTTTCAGCTGGCTGGGAGTAGCAAGAGCTCTAAAGACTGCCAATGCTGTGATTAATATCTTCATCTACGCATAGGCTTCAGTCTACAAGAAGAGGACGCTGAGAGAATTATACTGAGCCCTTGTGCATAGCCCAAACTAAGATGTTTTTAAAAAAGCTGCTGCTGACATTGTGAACTTTCTGCTACTGCATCAAACCTGGATCCGAGGGACAGCTGAAGAAGCCTGCAATTGAACATATTTGCTGCTTTCCAATCCTTACTGCTCACACTAAAATCCACTGCTTCCTGGGAGAGAATATAGTCTGCTTTATTATTCAAAAGGTAAGCAGAAAAGCCTGTAAAGGCCAAAGGCTACAACAGGAAATAGAGTCTAATAGTGCTTCACTTGGGAAGAAGAGATCTTTGCTAGCATCTAATGCTTAAAAGATGTGCAGGTAGCTGAAGGCCAGTTCAATATGTCAAAATTTTGTTAACAGATTTTGTTAGGAGATGGATTTACTTTCATTTCTTTTACCAGACACAGTAACATAAAATGTAAAGGGCATTTTACCAACCCAGACCTGAAGGTCATGAGCTAAGGATGCTACATACCACACTCAGAACTGAAACACAAAGACTTTCAAATTACTTTAATTATTGCAGAATAAACCAAATTTCAACCCATTAATCAGGCAATAAGAGATATAAATGGCAAAAGACATACAACAGAAACAATCAAAAAGCTCTACACCAAACAAAATGCCTATGCACTAATTAAAAAACAATAACAGAACACCAACAACTTAATTTGGAGCTTATAGCTATCCACACATCATCATCAAAAACATACACAGGCATCAGTTCACCCAAATCCCTCCTGTGAACAAATATATCAATAATCCTTAGCAGAGCACAGTGCTTGAGATACATGACCCATGGAAACTTGACTTTTTGTTGTCATTTAGCTATTAACAACATTGCCTGGTATGCACCAGGCAATTAACTCATGAACATAACCTTGATACCGAATAAGAATACAAACACTTCACAGCCAACAGTGTGTTCCCATACAGATTTAGCAGCCCATCAAATAAATAAATAAATAAATAAATAAATAAATAAATAAATCTTACTGCATCTACTTCAGTAGTAAGTGCTGGGGTTGTTAGGTCTTTTTTTGTCTGAATATAAGTGGCTGTGTGATTTAAGAGGAAACTCAACGGTATAAAATAATCAAAGCATCAGATATTTTAAAGTAGCTCGTTTGAGGTAGATGAAAAAATTGTGCTGTGAGAGAAGACATCTCACCCAACTACAACATGACATAAGCTACCCAAAACAAAACCATTGTTCTCCCTGAGTGGGAAAAATAGGCTCTGAAGAATGAAATTCACGTACAAGTTTCTTAAATATAACAAACCCTCCTTCTTTATATAAATACATCTAATCACGCCTCAGCATTATCTGAACTTCTTCTATTAGCAATCCATTAGAGATATAGGACATCTTCTTAAGCAAATACAGTTTTATTCTCCACAAGAAAAAAATCTTAACTTTTACACAAATTCCCTCCCTATGCCTCTCTATCATTTTCAACACATTGCATTATGTATGTAAGTCCTATTATCACTAGATTTCCACCCAAAGAACAGTGTGTTTCTTTAAGTGCTGGAGCCTTTTCTTTTGATAAAGCAGAGAGTATTAATAACTAATATGTAAGGTGATGAAAAATCAGCAGAACGCACATCCCTGGTATGACTAGGTTCCCAGTGATTTCAGCAGTTTGTAAGGCAAGACTGAGATGCTTCTGTCCAAGAAAATGACATTTGACCATGTGGAAAGTGAATGGGTGTTTCCTGTCTGCAGAACATCCTTAAGTTTCCAGTGTCTGTGAGCAAGAGAAACAAGACGTGATATTGTACAGAAGAGGGCACAGACTGCTTAGCATATAGATTTGATAGACACTGCACGCATTTTCAAAAGTGCCATCTGCATCAACACATCTCATAAAATAAAGTTAGAGCAACTGACCAGGAAACTACACTGCTGCTTAAAAATTCTCTCTTGTTTTTTTTTTCAGACTTCAGAAAAATCAAGAAACTGCAGAACAGAGCATCTGGGGGGCGGTGGACATACTAAATTATCATCATCTTCTAAAACTAGTACCTATGTTCGTTAGAAACCTGGTACCCTCACAGTTTCCAGTGCTGTGCCCGGCTCATCGTTGACCTAGAGGCTTTTCAAAATTCTTGACAAGTGAGCCATTTAGGAAAAAAAGAAACCAATCGCACCCCTCTCATCTCACAATTTAGACAAAGGGTTCCAAAACCCTCTGTGTTACAACTCATCACGTTCAAGGGTCCTTGCCAAGCTGAAACACACCTCTCAATCTACAGATACTTGTGTTAACACCTGGGTGCTAACGTGACAGTGACAAGAGATGTCAGTGAGGGGTCGAAGCCAGCAAGATAAACCAACCCTTCACACTGCCACCCTATGTCCCGGTGCAGGAGGATTTATGCAGTGGTGAGAGATAACAGTTTAAGAAGATGTGTTTCACAGATAAAAAGAGCTATATGCACGATTAAGATACCAGATGACCAGTTCAATGCCAAAGCAAGTCATTTTGTTAACCGTAAAGTATGCTAAAAATCAACATCTCTATCAAAACTGAGAACAGTTGAATCCAAAAATCTCAAGCAATATTTCCTTTCATTAGCACAAACCAAGCATAGTCTGCAAGAATATTCATTTATTTCTTTCAAACACATCATTTTTAAGGCACCCTGAAGGTGTCCTTTCATGATTTTATAAAACCTAAAATTATTAAAACCTTTCAAAACAGACTCGCTCAGGAAACTGTGTGTTCTTCTCAATTCCTGAAGTCACTGTTACTGTAATAATAGCCTGTCATATGCAAAATGACAGCAATTTCATAAACGAAGAATGGGTTTAGAGATATACTATGTTTATGAATTTACTTTGCTTGTCACTCAAACATTATTATTATAAGAAATCAGAAAACTGAAGCCGATTGATCCAAAAGAGACCAATGTCACGTCAAAGTACTCGGAACAATACAGACACTAAAATTTTAGTGTCCAGTTATGTCCTGCATCCGTCTGACCTTCAAGTTACAGGAAAAAAAATAATCACCCATCAACATATCCATATATCTTATGCTTATTACACTGACTTCAGACAGATATACTTTGGTAAGTACATCAGAAAGCAAACACAGAAAATGAAAGTAGAGCATGGACTTCTAAAAAGTGACTTTAAATAAGAAAAGCGATGTTTTGAGAAACAGGATTACTAGCAGCAATAAGATATACTTTTTTTTTCTGTCTTTTACTGCATAGTTTTGTTAGCAATTAAAAAAAATAATTGTACTATTGCTATTGAATTGTACCTGTAGCAAAATTGTAACAGGCAGGTCAAAGTAACTTTTTCTATGATGGGGCATGGATATAACATACAACCCCATACTTTTGTATATCAATTCTGCAAAGGTCTGTGAATGTTAACTCAAAAATATGCAAGCCATTGCCACACTGAACTAAACCACAAAACTGACTGTTAATATTTTTACATACTTTCTTCCAAACTGCCTGTGCATTTGTCAATACACAGGATTTTTATTTGTCCTTATTAATTAAATTCAGTAAACCAGCAACCAAATTAATGCCAGGGTTTTAGCTTACAGGCAAACATAGATAGGCAGCAATATTCTGCAGGCATGGTGGAAGTACAGAGTCATGGGAAAGACCTAAAGGAAGAAAGGGACTTTGGTTGCATACAGATCTAGTGTATTCCCTGGAAGATGTACAAAGGAAAATTCTCAGATTCAGTTTCTATGGTAAAATGTACTTTCTTTTTCACAGATGTGATAACCTGTGATGACTGAAGAGGTAGTCATCATTTTGACTTTCAGACAGTCCTTACTTCTACCAATGTAGGTATTGAAGACTGCAGCATCTACTGAAGTCAAAGGCCTGTGGATCGTTAAATCAACTACTCACAAGAGTATACTTTAAATTTATGACCAAACAATGCCATAAGCTGGACTTAGTGTAGAATGTTATTTATCTGTGTGTTTACATACGCAGTGACTTGGAACCATACCACAGCAGCTTTTAGAGATATTACTGCAGTAAAAAACAAACAAACGAACAAACAAAAAGCACTCACTGCCCTCTACTCTGCAAGGAAAAAGAAAACAAAAAAAAAAGATAAAAAAATTTGCTAGGCACACAGCAACCTAGTGAGATTGCATATTTATCCTATTTATTAGAGTGAAGGTGAGAACTCTCCCTGGCTTCCAAACTTACTATTCCATAGTTTTTCACTTCCAAGTTTCACTGAATCCAAACTGCATTTTGAAAAGGGCAAGAGTTTGAAATGAAGAATGTCTTTGCATGACCTGAACAATAGATCCGTAAAAATTGTTCAAGTCCAAATTTAACATTTGGAAGCTATCCGGACTCAGGAGTGACCCACAATAACTGGAAAGCTTAAGATTTTTCACAGTTCAAAGTAAAAGATTTTAATAATTTTGAATTACTTCAACCACTGAACAAGTCCAGCACTATAATTTCATCCAAACATCAATAAAGTTTAAGTGTTTCATTAAATTTAAATTGCTATTCGTTGTGTAAAGAAATTTTAAGCTAATGAAATGCTTTTTATTACAACAGATCTGCTGTACTGTTAGAAGTCTATCATATTTTCCCACTTAAAAAGTAAGAGTTCAAGGGCTTGATAACTTGGCTATACGGAGAATATGCTCTAGGGTGAATTTTGTATAGAACTTTTGTATAGAAAGCTGAGACTAAAATTTTTAACATAAAAACATACCCCAGGGCAGAAAGTGTTACCGAAGCTTGGAGTAGGCAACTATTTTCCCACTCTGCTAGCTTATTTAGCTGTCAAAAGTAACAAGGTACATTTTGGAGACTGTATTTTCATCCGTGTTTTTAAAATATTAAGAACTAAACATCCTTAGCTACGGTACACATTCAGGGATTAGAAAATGTTTGTCTTTATCACACCTTTTTTGTCCTGAATTCAGTACTTGTTTTACTACTGACCACAATCCCCATTTGCAGCATTTCAAGCTGTAACCAGAACACGAAGTGACCGATATCTTTACTAAATACGTCAATGCTTTTGGACCTTCCCTGATGAATCATCTTGGGCAACTTTCAGATATTTTTACATGATTCTCTGCATCTGCACAGGTGGTATAGGAACTACTGCATCACTATATATCCGTACAGCTCTTGAAGGATCCCCACGACAAGTCACTAAGCATCGTTATCGGGGGGGAACGCACAGTGCTGTGGACTGTTTTTAACTAGTACCTACATGCCAAAGGTTAACATGACAAAACTATTCTTTAAGCACAAGTATCATGTATAGGAACCATATAGGAAGACTGAGTAACGTTTGTCATCATTCTGGCAGCTCTCTGCTAAGACAAGTCTAGCAGTTTTGACACAGTTTAGTTTACCTAGAACAAAAGCAAGCTTTTAACTTGGGACTTTAAGGCAAAATTCGGAACCCTTGTAATTTCAGTTAGAGGACTATGACTTAGGTAGAAGCAACAGCAGGCACAAACCTCTACTACAGATCAGCCATTAACAGAAATGAGAGCCACAGTCACCTATGAGTAACAATAACACACCGAAGTTTCCCAAATATTGAGACCTGTAAATGCTTCTTCACTTCAAAGTGCTCCCGTGCACACACACGTCTAAAACTGTGAGCATGGCCTTCATATGATCTGCTAAACTGTTCCCCAGTTTCTACTGCATTAGTTTCTATAGCATAGGCTGTCTTGAGCCCAACTTTCAGAACAGATGTCTTTATTTCAACAGGATTTTGTCTGCAGCACTGACAGCCTCAAAATGGGAAATCGAATTGTGTGCTGATACAATATGAAAAAATGCAACTGTTCCAAAAGAGCAAATGCATTTAAATATAATACAGCAGAAAAGAGATATCTCACTAACATTTCTGAAATGTATATAGCCAAATGCTATAGAGTAAAAAATTAGTTACATCAATACAAAAGACCATGGCACACAGACTAACTGATAGCCAAGCAGCGGCAGTGCAAGCAGGAATGCCTTTGGATTCCAGTTAGAGATTGCCAAAGGGACTTTCACATAGTTCCAGAATACAAGAAGAGAATGGTCCCAAGCTCTTTTTAGCAGCAAGAATTACTCTGCTAAATATTACTGCAGAGATAGCAAAGCATCTACAGTGAGCACACCTGAGGAAAGAGATCTTTGTAGGATGAGAGTAAGCCCAAAGTAAAAAGCCTAACTGAGGAGTCTGGGACAACCCAATACAGTTTGAGACTACAAACAGTTTTTGCATGTGGCTTTCTTTCCCTCTGATTGTTTCATTACACCTCAGACTGTTGTAGTAGTTACTTCTGTAGTTACTATTGCAGAAGTTACATTGAGCATTATCAAGAAAATAATACAAATCTAGCCTCTAAGGGTAACTATTAAAGGAGCAGTCTAACACCCATTCAAACACCTCATTCAGAACCAAGGCAAGATTTTATCTTATTTTTTTTCTTATAATCAAACTCGTAATCAAATAAAAACAAGTATGAGTAACAGTAATTATTTACTTGGAGTTCTAAGCTTTTGCCTTTTTGTACAAGCAGTCATCATACCTCCCTTACCTTCCTGGTCTTCAGCTATGGCCCCCAAACCCACCTGAAATATTGACAACTTCTTCCACTCCCACCCCTCCCATTCATTCATTCCAAAAATTAGTCATTTGCCCAACCCACAAACCCAACCTGCCCATGCTCCAAAAGTTTTTCCTGCCTCGTTACAGTGACATGGGGCTACCCAAAGGATATGGAGGGGAAGCATCCAGGAAAAAGCTGGATTTGAATAAAGGTCTGACTTTTCCTACAAAAGATCCTCTCCTCCATTCCCAGCAGGTTTTCTTCATGCCCCCAGAATGCTTTCCAAGAAAGAGAGCTCTAGCTTTGGAAATATTTACTAGTTCATTTAATTATGTCAAGCATTTTCTAAAACCAACATGTGAAGAGCAGTTACTGGTTAATTAAAGGAGATAATCTAAATGACCCTCTTCTCTTAGATGAGTATTTCACCAGCAAAGAAAAAGACGACTTTAAAGGGATCAAACTGACAAAAATGTTTGCTCTTATGAAAGCAACCTACCATATCTGAAAATATATCTGACCTTCATATTAGAAAAAAATCACATAAAATCCCTTAAATTAACTTCTAAACTCCCTTTAAAAAGTGAAAATAATGTGCTTACAAACACATGAAGCTAAACTATGCTTGATATCTTTTAGCAAAGAAATACCTATTACACTTTGAAGATCATAGCTCGTATCTGATACATTGGCTTCCAAACATTTAAAATGCCTAAAAATTGGAAGATACAGAACCCAAAAGAAAGTATTCAGGAAGCTGTCTGATTTCACAATGCCTCTTTCTTCAGAGAAGGCAGTTTCCTTGATGGATTTTCAGTAGGAAATGTTTTGGTGCTCTCAGAAGTTCAAAGCCAGCTCCAGTATAGTGTGTTATTATGCAAAGACAAGGCTTTGCATACACGTATTTCTTTCTTCTCTTCTGGGAAGGCAGGTGTATAAATAAGGTGAAAAAATCTAGTTGTTCTAGCTATCACAAATCTGTTCTCAACAAAGACGTGCAAGTCAATAATAAATAATATGTTGGTTTTTGAATCTGGAGGGAAAAAAAAACAAACGAAAGCTGGCTGTCTAGTTACAAACAGTTGCAATGGTGAAAGAAAAAGTCCTTTTGCCCCTCAATAGAAAATACAGACTTTCTAGAGCTTATATTACACAAAGATGCGTAACTGTCCGTGTTTGGTAATAAGCTCAACTTATTGAAAACAGCTTTGAACTCTTCAGTCAAATGCAGGTCTACATAAACAGTCATAATTTGCTGAATGTTGGAATTCTAAGACTCAGTGACATATTATGGGAAAATGGACACAAAGAGATTATTATCTGAAGTCTGGATTCTGCAAACACTGAAGGTCATGCTAAATTTATAGGATGAAACTATCCCCATATTCTACTAAAATCAAAGTGTCTGCAAAGGCTAAATTAGATCTCAGGCCAAAATAATTAGTGCAGCCCATAAGCTAAGAAAACAGAATAGAGGGAATAATGGTGTAAAAAAAAAAAAAAGAAAAAAAAAAAAGCATTTGCCTGTCAAATGCCAGGTTAACGTGAAAGCATTCACTATGCCAAGGAGTTAGACGACTGAGACGACTGAGAATCACTCTTGTGATGACAAGATTTATTATTACTCATGCTACGTTGAATGGGCTGGGGCATTATAAACCTTTGTGGTATCACCTCATTCGTGCATGTACTAGGAGGTGGTGGAAGAGGAGAAAAGATGTTTGGTCTTTCTCCTCTCTGCATTACCACAGATTCCAATTTCCAGTTTTCTACTTCAAACAAGGCACAGATCAGACGTTACTATCACTGACATATCTGAAGTTGTGATAACAATCATCTCATTTAGGTATTTACAGTGACTTCTATCACCATCAACTAAAAGGTTACATGAACAGAAAATTCTCAATCTACAAGACCAGGTTACAGTCTGATCAAAGAATCACAGTAAGATCCCTTTTTTGATATACAATCTTGTGCTCCTTCTGTTCCTCAAGCAATATACATGAAGCCTGTCTTACACCTTAAAAATTTGCACGTGAAAAATGTTTATACTGTTTTTCTTTTCAAAATACTCCTGCTTTAAAAATAAAATACGATTTACTGGCCACAAAATTTTGCAGTTTGTCTAAGAAGAATTAAGGTTCTCCAACTTTTAAACATGAGCTCTAAAGATAAAGTGGTTTTGGAGCCTGATTCCCAAGTCACAGTCTTCAGCTGAGCTCTGACAGAAATGCCACAAGACATTGCAGGAATGGGTCTGACAGGTAAAGCCAAAGTGAAGTTGGGACAGAAATGGATGACAGTCTAGTACATAACTACTAGCAGTCTTACTGGAAGAAAATGTTATAAAACAGAACTGTGAGTAAAGAAAGACATGTGCAAAGCATGACGAAACATAAGAAGTAACCTTGTTAAATTGCAGATGAAGTCCTACTGCATTCCTGCACACCTAGAGTCAGGAGTCTCCTGAGAGCAGCCAACAAGAAGCTTGACTAAAAGTCTTTAGGAGCAGAAAAATTTTCATTTAAGATGTGTGCAGAGGCACAAGAAGATACCTAATGCAGTCTACATGCAAGTGCAACTCACTGTGTAGCAGGTGAAGACGTGGAGAACGAAATGTCTATCCAGGATGGATACTGGGATTTCTATAGTAGCTAGAAATCAAAGAAATGTCCTGGCAGAAGCTACAGGAAACTGGAGAAACAGATGTTTCTTTTGTTCTCACTTTTTGTAACTGTTCCCTATGACTGAGAAGGTATGATGTCCACTCCATTTCCCCAGCTAGAATGACCTTTAATATTAATAATTCAGTCACGAACGTAATATGTTAAAGAAATCTCACTGTTGCCAGAAGTAAGAAATGTAATGAAAAGTGAAGGTCTGAAAGTGAAATTGAAGAAAAATCTGAGGTTAAAATGAAATTACACAAATGAAGGTATTTTGAAACATGCATTAAAGTTTGTGCTTATGTATCAAGAAGCAAATTATTATTCTATTTTATTATTATTTTTTACAAAATTAGTTTAACAGGTATGCTATGAATACCGCTGACTTTGAGGTTTTAGTACACCATTCTACTCTGTCAAGAATTATGTGTAATATGCCAGATGAAGAAAGAGCAGTCATGCAACACATGGAGTATCATATGTGCTGACATGTCATTTAAGGATTTTGAATTCAACTCATTCTAGTAAGATTTTGATTGTTGATGCAGAACATCGTTAATATTTCTTCACTATAACGATAAAACATCAGTTTATTAATGTATGTTGTAAATGCAGTTAGTTTGAATCAAAACCAGCATAACAGCACATAAGAATAACAATAACAGCACATAAGAAGTACTGTGTATAAGAACATTAGTGTTCAAAAAAGTTTCTTCACAAACACACAGCATATCTACATATGCAATTTTTTTTTTCAAATGCTTTTGTGCAGCCCTGTTTTTTTCCCTTCACACTTCCAAGATGAGCTGGCAGCAGCTCAGTTCTTCCAGGACTTAGGAAAAAGACCCAACTATACTTAACAGCTGGATAAAAAAGAAAAAAAAAAATCACTTGCTGCTGCAGTTGCTAGCAGTTAAAGGTAAGTTCCCTTTTCAGTTACCAATGTTGGCACTCTCACTGACCCTGAACACCCTGTACTTTCTGAAATGCAACTTAAACGCTGCAGTAAAACGAAATACAAACACGAAGCACAAAGTGCAAGAATGGGCAAACTGTAAGGCACGTAAGGCTTCAGCCTGCACCCTCTGCTTTTAGTCCATGAGCTGGATGAAAATAAGTAACTAATGGAATATATCCACGACTGCATCACAAACAGGTAACAAGCATTTTGTAACAACAAAAAAAGCATAACTGACAAGTCCTTTTGCAGCTTTATTTGCCAATGCATAAGACATTTTTTAAACGTTAGATAATCTATTTTGTATATGTAACAGAACTGCAAAAAACACCACTGTTTTCTCTCTGTTTAACCCTGCAATGAAATAGCAGAATTTGGCTTTATTAAGAACAAAAAGAAAGACAATTCCTAAACCCAGGGCATCACTAGTTTGATCTGTGAGAATTCAAAATCATCTAAACCGAGTAAGATTAATTCTGAAACCATTCATTTGAAATGTTAGAAGCAATCTAAAGGGTTACAGAGATTTAAAACCAAACTATTTTGTGCATTTCAGTCAAAAAGTAATTGCCTATTTCTCAAAAAAAAAAAAATCTACTATATCCAAATGTTTTTTAGATGTAAATGCACTTGTCATCTTAAATGTAAGCAGGGTGCTGGTGCCCCAAATTAAACAAAAGAAGAAAAGTTCGGGTTGACAAGTATGTCGCTGTGTAAGTACAAATTAAATATGCCTTTTGATATTTCATTTTTAACTGTTGAGTACCTTTTCATCAGGCTATTGCCATTAGAAATTTTTTATTAGATTTTTAAATTAGACAAATAACAGATAAGAGATGTGACAAGTATATCAAATCTGATTTAGCAGATCTGACGCACTTAATCTTTTACTGTAAGAGTGGCATTTGATATATTTGAAATGTTTCAAACAATTCTCCATTACCGTGACAAATAAAACTCAGATTTAACTCTACTATACTCAGTTTATGCCAAGTACAGAACGAATTTCTAAAAAACCACAAACAACCAACTTCCATATGAAAGTGTGAGATTACCTGAAACTTTCAATGCAATGTAAAATTTTAAATACTACAAAAAATGCCAGTGAAACACAGAAGATACATATTTTAAGATTGGTAGACTAACCTCTGCAACTCTGTATACTGTGAATCTTGAATGAATGTTGCCTAGACTGCACAGCAGGCCAGCATTTCATAAATAATGAAGGATCACTGTACTTGAATTCCTTAGAAAAATAAACAAGTACAGTGTGGTAAGTACAGCCACACTGACTATAGTCTCAAATGTATGTAGTAGTTGTATATAAGCAAATAAAATATAATTAACCTTACCACATTATTAAAAATTATTTGACATTTGCATGCATACCACATATTGATCATCTAAAAGATTGAAGGCCCCTATACTACAAATACTTTTGCTTGTACTGCACAAACTTCAGTGTACAGAAATCTTTTCTATCCAAATTCAAAATAATACAACTTCTTCGTTAACCTTCCAAGAGGCCCTAGGCTTGGAATCCAGAACAGATTAGAGTCTGATTTTACTTGTCAGGTGACTGAGATGAAATATATGCATTTTAAATTAAATTAAAAACCAACCAACCAACCAAAACAAAACACAATGAAATAAGAACAAAAAAGATTGAACGTAGAGGGGAAAAAACCTGTATGACAAACTAGATGATTGACCTCTATACACAAAACAAAAAATAATCAAAAAACATACCTGGCAACTGTTTAACACTATGTTTCTCATTATCACCTACATCTCTCTTAATTCTGTCAGAAACATACATTAAATTAGAACAATGTTTCAAGCAAAACAAAGATTTCATTGTTATTGCGTGTTAAAATTGAAGACTTTGTTGTAAAGACTCAGAAGTTGAAATTGAAATTATAATGAAAATTTAAATGAAGTTATTTATTAACAATAAATAAGTTAATCATGCTGCCTTTTACCACCAGCAGTGAGTTACTCCTTAGATCAAAATAAAGGGACAAATGTATAATTGCATTGTGTACAAGTTCTTACTGACATTCAGAACTTTCATATTGAAAAGGGCATATATATTGAAAAACTAAGTAATAAAAGTTTTAGCACACAGGCTAAATTAAAATTTGCCCAATGCAAACAATTTGCCCTCCCTTATATTTAAAACTGTAACAAAAAACATATGTATAAGTAAATATCTAATAATTACAGGACAACTACCTAACAGAGCAGGCCATATGCTTTTCCCACACTGAGAGAAGCAGGGTATAAAACTTCAGTATTAAACGTTTTTCCATATTTACAAAAAAGATGGGTTTCTTAATTTCATTCTAATTTCTTCTTCATAACTGTTCATTTATTACAGTATTTCCCATTCTTACATTTTCCCATGAATTATGTGATGTAAGGAAATAGTGTCCCCATACTTGCAGACAAATTACTGGAAGGGCATCAATGACGTAAAGTATAGACTATGAAGATTTTTGGTAGGATTTTTCTGAATAGTTGATATATTACAAGACTTCAGGCAAGTATATTAAATATGAATGTTCAAATAGACAGGATTCAAAGCAGGCATTTTACAAATAAAGACAAAAACGCTCAACTGAGTTAACAACAAAAAACAGAAAAACCCTACACAGGCAGGGACACAATCCTGCCTCCACCATTTTTTCCTCCCATTTAATGCCTCATTGATTTTTCAAAATCTGTTACAGCTGAGGGTAGATTTTTTGCCTGTAACAGATCCAGTTAATTTAAAATCCATTTTTATCTTCAAAACAGCCTCCATTTTGTGAAGCAAGTCCCATGTGAAGAAGTACCCATGTTGGAAATAATGTTATTATTTAAAAACTAAATTATACTTGACTGTCTTTGTGTGTGCTTTCTGCAAAAAACTCTTACTGGCTTTTTTAAAAAAAGCTAGCAGAAAAACAGAATGGAAAACAGGAAATTTGCCTTTTTATTTGCATTTCATTTCAGGTCTGTCTCTTGCTTGCAGCATCCCTTTTTATCTGTATATATATATATAGATATAGCTGTATATATATGTTCCTGTCTTAATTCTATTTCTAAACGCTACCCTAATTTATGTTTACCTTGCTTAGCCAGGCCTATTTTCTCCCTTTTTCCCACTTTCATTCCCTGGTTGATCTCAGTCTTTATCACAATCTTTCTGTTCCACTCTGTTGCTTCCACTTCAGCCACCCTACTTTCTATCCACTTTTATATTCTCCCCATGAACAATTCCATCTACCCAAAACCATTATCTGCCTAGATAATCCAGATTTGGTTCTCTGCACTTGAATTCAAGCTTCCAGTTTCTTCCTTTTGCTAGGTAACAGCAGGGGGAGCATCAAGAACAGAGTACTTGCTAGTGTTTGACCAACACAATTGTTCAGAACAGTTGCAGGATTTAAGTTGTGGGCTGGATTACCACATTATCAGGAAATTCTTAAATGTTATTTCTAACCAATTCCTGAGATTTTTCATAGTTACATTTTTTTCCAAAATGTCCTTTGCATTGATCCATGGCATCAATAGGCCCCAACTCTGGTCAAGTTTTCAGTCTCCAGATGGAATGCTTGAAAGTTTCAGACTATAACAGTGAAGTTACTTACATTCTTACCTTATCTTTTAAACATGGGCAAGTTGATGTCTTCTCCCACTGCTTACTTTTAAAATCAGAGCTGTTACTGTCAAAACTTACCCTCATCCTACAACGAGCGTATTTGAAAGCTAATACAAAATTGAAAGCTAATACACCATACAAAAAACTTCAGTGCAAACTATCATGGCTTGGCTATCAAGAATAGTTTTATCCACTAATGAACACCAAATAACTTTGTCTATGCAATACTACATACCATTTATAGCACCCCTCAGGAACACAACTGACACCTAAATGTTTTGCCTTGCCAACACCATCAACACTTTCCTTTTTTAAAATCAAGGCTACAAAAATCAAGATCTAAACCGGCCAAATGACTCAAACCAAATTTTTAAGTTTTGCAGCCATAAAGACTACCGAAACACAGATGCTAACTTCCACTAGATACATGCATTTTTTTCATCACCAAACTATTGTGTTGATCTTTTAATGAGTCCTTGAGTATGCTCGACTTGGTTATGACCATTCCCAGTCATCTGTATCCTATTTTAGTTTAATAATGTCGACACTTTTCATGTTATACTTAAAGATTAATTCTAGTTTTTTTTCTTTTTTCATTTTCCTCTCAAGGAAAAAAAAAGATGGCATGTCAGTACTGCAATGTACTGCATCTTTTAGATTATATAAGGGTACATTTTCTCAAATATAATTTTGCTGTACAATTTCATTTTGTTTATGACAAAAAGTTTATTGTAAAAATCAGCTATATGATTGCTGATCTATTTTTTTTTGGTTGAGTACAAGATTAAGTCAGATTTGCATGTGCCCCATGAAGAGGTTGTTTGTTTTTAGTCCTCTTCAATAATTAAGTCCATTTACCTCATCCAAAAGGAAGGTTTTCCCAGTCACTAACTTTATCTTCAGATCCCCACATATTTTCAAGATCATATAATTATGGCAAAAGGCAGACAAACTGAAGCTAAAGTCACACTTGTTATACCAATATTCAATACAGTACAACTGACAGGATTTATCCATCTGAAAGATGGATCATCAAGGTGAAGTTTGTAAAGAAGTGACTACATGTTCTTCTTAACATCTTTACTTTGTGGATTAACAGAAAAACTTTTTTATCACTTTAAATTGACACCTGTTGTGCAACACTACGACATGCACAGAAGGCTAATATACACCACCTTCACTTTTGAATTTTGGGAAAAAGATGCAGATAAAGTATGTAAAACCAACAACGATCTGGAAAATAAACAGACCAAGGCACACCTCTAATAGAAGTTTGGTATTCTCTTTAAATGAAAAAAATACTACAAAACAATCCTAAAGGTAGTGTGAGTCGCATAAGTAGATCCCAGTGCACTGAATCGAGAACTGAGCACTTAAAAAGCTGACACAACAACTTTCTCATTGCTTTTGGGAATACAATCATGTCAAGCAAAAACACACTTCAAACACAATGAGAAATTATGCATTATTCATATATAAATTGGAATGTACAAGATGAAAATTTAAGTTATTTCTGCTGTATATTGTATTAGAGCATATACATGTATTCCAAGCACAAAAGTAACAGCGAAAGATCAAAGAGATATTTTTCTCAAAAGTAACAAACCCTACGTTTTTTGCGTATTTACAGCCCAGTGAACAAGCACTGCAGCTCTTGATTCACAGATTACAAGTGTGCTTCTTGTAATTACCTCCCTATCAAAGTACCACAGAATTTCTACTAAGCTTGCTATATGCAACTCTGAGAAACAATCAAACCAAGAAAGTACAAATTGTCACGTCAATCACTGATTTATTGAAAATTAATAGTAGATCACCTCCAAACTTCCAAGTACTGTTACTAAAACTAATTTCAACTTCGTATTAGCTAGACATTCATATGGTGATTTAGCTGGATTAGTTTTAGAAATGACAAATATGATGTTCAAAGGACCTAAATGTTAACGTGCACAGTATTCACTGCTGAAAAAAAATCAGATTCATATTATGCTTCCTTAAAATGGAGGTTCTTAAAGCACCTAAATAAATGACTAACATCTCAGTCATTCTAAATACCATATTCCTGCCCTTCTTCAATGGTTTAACAATTGTTGCTGAACTACTTTTATAGTATGCATTTGCTCATAATTTTACCTTTTCAGAACTGTAATTATGTCTATTACCAAAGTGGCCAGATTCTTTGGAAAAAAATTCCAAACAATCTCAATGAATTTCATAAGAAAATAGCAAAGATGTCTCTTATAATAATTTCTATTATATATAAGCAATGAAGCAAAATAATCACAAAAAACAACCATTAAAGATATTATCAATGATAAAAGCTGCTTTAATCATTCAGGGGTATTTCAAAAATTATTTAGGAACTAAGTAAAATCTGTGAGAAAAACTTATAATAAGAACTTGTCAAAAGTTAAAAACAGACTAGAGAAAAGTTTTTAATTGTACAGTATATTTTAATTCCTATCAATCACTGTTAAAATAATTTCAGAGTTTAATAAGCAGATATTTACCTGCTGGAACAAGACAATCTTTCCAGTCAAAATATCCTGCGTAAATGCCAGGTTCTAATGACCCAACTATAGGATCTGCCTTGGATTCAATGTACATTTCAAACAGTCTCTGATCCAGCTCTTTCAAGGATTCCATACTAACCTAAAAACAAACAATCAAAACATATATAGTCATTAATTATATGAATTAAATTACATACGCAAAAATGTTAGAATATCATCTTTAATTTTCAGTAGAGAGTAGCAATTACTTACACTTTTCAGTTCATAATTACCTATTAAAAAAAAAAAAAGTAGGAAATTCCATATCCTCTGTCCATCCTAGCCACTATAAAATCTTTCCTGATGGTGCTCAGCAACAAGTTTTTTTGGGAAAGGCCCATGAAATATCAAAGCAGGCAGATCATTCTATAACTGTCTGCTGGCATGATTTTCTTCTGCCTGTCCAGAGGTCTTGATCTTCCACCAAGTAAACAACTGAATTTTGCCAATGTTTTAAAATATGTCGATAATAATTATTTTCATAAAACATGAAGGTTTTCTTAGGATACTTAAAATCTACCAACTGTAGTGTTACAATTTCTCATTATCAGCTGTGTACTTGAAAATGCACACATTAAGGAGCTTCTGACTTCTGAAACCATGCACATGAACTTCCTGACTCCAAGGCATCTCCATGCAACAGATGCATAAGCTGCAGCTCACGAACACCTGCAGAATTCTATTTAACAGCTCTCAATGCATTTTTTAGTACTTCACAACACTTAGCCACACTGAAAGCTAAAGGGGTATGTACAATTTGTTCGTTGTACATGAACAGCTTTAGATTTTATACAGAATCACAGAATCACAGAATTTCTAGGTTGGAAGAGACCTCAAGATCATCGAGTCCAACCTCTGACCTAACACTTACAGTCCCCACTAAACCATATCCCTAAGCTCTACATCTAAACATCTTTTGAAGACTTCCAGGGATGGTGACTCCACCACTTCCCTGGGCAGCCTGTTCCAATGCCTCACAACCCTTTCGGTAAAGAAGTTCTTCCTAAGATCCAACCTAAAACTCCCCTGGCGCAACTTAAGCCCATTCCCCCTCGTCCTGTCACCAGGCACGTGGGAGAACAGACCAATATACAATGCTATTTTATTAAACATAGTTACCCTTCCATAGCTACAGCTTCTAAAGCAATTCTGGAACACAACCCATATCATAAAACGTTAAAGTAGAAAGTCAGTATCTTAGTACGGCAATGTATGCTAAATAACACAATACACTGAAAATATCATGTGAGTTCTGGTTAAATGTATTTATGTTTATGTGTAAGAGCTTAAGAAATAGAAAAGCAAAGCT
Organism: Netta rufina; assembly: GCF_964035555.1. Classification (NCBI taxonomy): domain Eukaryota; kingdom Metazoa; phylum Chordata; class Aves; order Anseriformes; family Anatidae; genus Netta; species Netta rufina. The sequence continues at coordinate 80,984,216 of NC_140124.1, read as the reverse complement.
TTAAACTACTGCTCATTTTCCTCAACCAGTATGGAAAAAGGCAGATTTATAAAATAGGATAATTTGCAGAAACAACAGGGTTGTAAATATGAGGACGCAGAGCAGGGCTCTAGACAAAAGTGGGAATTCAGAAGGAGAAAGAAAGAAAAGAACACCAACTTCTTATCATTCTTTTCTCCGTGAAGAACAGACAAAAGGTTTAATGCTACAAGCTGCAGAATTAAGGATAAAGCTTCTTCATTGCATGGATGTTTCTAAACTGTGTTCTCCTTTGGCACACCTGTATATTGCCAAATGAGGAGAAAAGTAACGTGGAATTTCTGAGTCAGGAATAGACAGACAGATAAGCCTTCAGGAATGAGCTCATGAGTGCATGGGAAAGTAGAGGTATTAATGAGATCAAAGAATCTGCTGGGTTCAGCAAAGTTGGGGTGGAGAAGTTAGTGATCAGAAGTAACAGAGATCACCACTTTCCTGGTTTTCTATCTGATGAACCTCCTCTAATATGTCACAAGAAGATCTATATATCCTGAGCACAGGATTTTCATAAAGCACTGAGAATTTGGCTCCAAGCAAGGAATCAAGACTACCTTCTCCTACTTCCTCTTCTACCTCACAGCCTGTTGACACTTAAGACTTGTAAAAGAAAACATTCAAAAATGCACTGCAATCTCACTAAACCCTATTTTTCCCCTTACACAAAACTGCAGAAATGTAAACCTGGAATGAGTTTCAAAAGATATTTCACTCCAATTTCTTATGATTAAGGAGAGTACGAATCTGTAGACTATTTCAGCTTAGGTATGAGTCAAGGGTGGAAGGATACAACTTCCAGTGGGAAGTTCCCATCAACATTCACCATTCAAAGGACCTGTGGAACTGCTTTGATTGTCCTTAATGAAGTGTTCTAGAATTAAATGATGCCACCTTCTACTTCTGCAGTCACTCAATAAAAAGAGCATATGTATGTTCACTACAGGTTCTTTTTTCTCTCCTTTTTTCTCTTCTCTTCTCTCTTCTCTTCTCTTCTCTTCTCTTCTCTTCTCTTCTCTTCTCTTCTCTTCTCTTCTCTTCTCTTCTCTTCTCTTCTCTTCTCTTCTCTTCTCTTCTCTTCTCTTCTCTTCTCTTCTCTTCTCTTCTCTTCTCTTCTCTTCTCTTCCTCTTCTCTTCTCTTCTCTTCTCTTCTCTTCTCTTCTCTTCTCTTCTCTTCTCTTCTCTTCTCTTCTCTTCTCTTCCCTTCCCTTCCCTTCCCTTCCCTTCCCTTCCCTTCCCTTCCCTTCCCTTCCCTTCCCTTCCCTTCCCTTCCCTTCCCTTCCCTTCCCTTCCCCCCTTCCCCCTTCCCCCTTCCCCCTTCCCCCTTCCCCCTTCCCCCTTCCCTTCCCTTCTCATTAGTTCACTTCAACCTGTTTCATATTCAGTGCACAATTAAGATAATGGAGGGTAACCTTGTTTTTCAGCTGCTGGAAAGGTTACAAGATAGAACAATTCATCTGAATGTTATTTTGCGCCCTGGATGGAGTGTGAAGGGGAGGAGATGTCCTCAACAACATCCATTGTGTATACTTATTTTCCTGACTCCCAAGTAGGGGGAGTAAAATATAAAATATATTTTTATAAAAATGCACAATTCTCTTATTGATTTATTTCTGCTGTGAACTTCTATTTCAATTTTTGTATTAAAGCCATTTTGAGCCTTTATCTTAGTAACTACTCTACACAATCTGAACACCAGAACTTTGGAGAGAATTATATTCAGAAGCTTAATCAAGAAGCTGTGATAACTATCTTGGGATGCACACATTTTATTCCAGTTGCTAACTGAATAAACTGATGAGAAAATCACCACAGAAGAGCAATTGTAAAACAGCTATGTAGAAATTAAATAAAATTACTGGTGAATGTTCTAAGTATGTGCAAAGATGGCATGCATTAAAACAAAGGGCCATTTGGCCATTCTTATATAACTTAGCTATTTGCACCTGTGGAAATAAAAAAAAAAAAAAAAAGAGAGATAAATACGCAGAATGTAAGAAAATGTCCTTGATTATCACTTTACTTTTTTTTTTTTTCTCTTCAAAATATGGGATAATAATGATTTCCCTTCTAATTGGAAAAAAACCCACAACCTAACAAATAGTTTTTTCCAACATAAAATACAAAGTTCAATTTAATTTACAAAATTTAAAAATTTCAATTTACAAAGCTAGTAAGTGAAATATATAGTTTTGTTTCAAGTCTCCTCAGATAACAGCAAATTATATCTTTCAAGAAAATGCCAATTCCTTGCTGTATTTTTTTTAACCTAATAAATAATTAATAAACTAAGAGACAGAGAAAGCTAAGTGGCATAACAAAAAAACTGAAAAAAGCATCCAATCCTCCTAAACCTCTGTGAACTTATAACATCTCTTAAAATTAATGAAGGTTTCAACAATTGCCATCTTAAGATGATACTATTTGATTATCCAAACCCTGCAAGATAGCATTATCGCCTGATTTGTACCAGATATTCAGGACTGCATCAGTCCGTGTTTTCCAAGGGCTAAAATAAATTTGAAATTAATCTGTGACTTCAACATTTGAATTTCGTTATTTGGAAACCTACCGGATATTTAAAGGCAATACTGTGATGTGGCTGTACAAGACAGAGTATTGAATATATAGCACGTCTCATTTGCCTATATTGTCAACACTGTTTGTAGCTCAACTCTTGATTGTCTCAGCATCAAAGAATGATGATATCCAGAGTAATTTCATATACTGCATTATCAATACAAATCATATCAGCCACGCTTAAATGCTATTCAAAATAACTTCAGCCACAAAAAATCAAACATTCAGACAGAAGAGGACTAGGGATGTACTATATAGTAGAAACATCAGTTCAAGTGAAATATTTTACTCTATACTGGAAGAGATAACATTTTACTTCCAATCAACAAATGTTTCTGGAAATACACCAACTTTATGGTCCTAAGGATTAAGTCACAACATTTCTCATAAAAAATGATTAATCTTTACAAAAAGGCAGGAAAATGAGACAGCTACTGCCGCCCACTTTGACATTTTCGTTCTTTGAAAAAGAAAAAAACACACACACAAAAAAAAAACACACAACAAAAAACCTGAACTAGTTTATGAACAACAGCTATCAGTAATGTAGATTGCCAGATGAAATAATCTATCAAGTGTATTTCTGTGATAATGATCTTTTATCCTCTGCATTAAGAAAACACTGTGACATTAAACAGCTTTACTGAGAAATCTGATAAGCTTTGCCCGTGAACATACAAATCTTGAATAAGAAGTCGTATTTTCTACACTAGCTACCTAAGCCTTATAAGAATGCATACAACCATATGATCATTATTGTTGTGTCCATGAACTAACTGATGTTTGGAGTCCCACTCAGATGTAGAAGGCTCACTCAAGAGAAATTGGAACACTTGCAGTTAATTCCCACAGAAAATAAAACAAGTGCAAACGTTTCCTTCAAGCAATGACACTTCATTCCAGTATTCTCACTTACTTGAGTTATTTTTTCAACACCTTGAAAGCCATGTTTCTCAAAATGTTCAGCTATATTTAGGAAGGTATGACGTTCCAGATAGCGGCAGTTACTGAGTGCAATTAAAACTCTTTGTTCCTAAAAATTTGTTTTAAAAGAGAAAGAGTATAACAATTAGAAAAGAAAAACAAACAAACAAACAAACAAAAAAAAACCAACCCAAAACCAGAAGTATCAGCATGACCAAAATTTTAGCACGACTAAATGTGTAGTATCTTATTGACTCTGTGTGTGATAGACATGCTGATAAATAAAGCAGAGTTTAGTAATATTTTTGTGAATAAAACTGAGTAAATATAAGGCATGATGACTGAACATCTATGCTTTTTCTTATAGGATCCGGAGCATTCACTGGAATAACTGTGACTAATACAGAACTGTGGTTAAGATTTCTGTACAAAAATTAGGTTTGGACAATTTTCCAGGAAGCTGTTTCTGGCTTTTACTTTGTTTCAAGAAATACGCTAAGAATTATGACCATCATAAAATGTAATTGAAGATCATCTTCACCTTTACATGAAGGTGGCTAAAACAAGAGAAATAAAACAGGTATGGCACAGATATACCCACCCATTCTAAAATAACGGAAAGTTCTGAAGTACCCAATGAAATTTGAAAAATTCTAGATGGTTATAACTTATCTCTGTTCTTCTATGACTTTTTTTTTTTTTTATTTTTTTTACAAGAAGATCAAATATGCTCTGGTGTTGAGATATCAGAATTGCTTTTCCCTGACCTTGGTGCAACAAGGTATAGTTTCCAATGAGGAGACAACTAAAGATATAGAACTACTTTAATAGATTTGTTTTTCCCTCTTCCCTTTTCTTTCCACTAATGGAAAAATATTTTCAACCTCAGATGGGGGTTCAGAATCAACAATGACAAATATTTTGCAAACAGAATTATTTGGCAATGAAATCAGCATAATCATAGTTGAGATCTGATTAAAAATGATGTTGACTTTCAGACTCAGAAAAATTCCGGACAGTTTTGTCTTCTAGCAATATGATGATGAGTACTGAGATGTACAGTTGCCTACTACGTTAATCGCTCATGTGTTGGTATATATAATATTGACAAATAAGCATATTACAAATAGTGACAAATCTTAGAATGGTCACTCACTTTTTCTGTTCTTGTTAATCATAACAGAAATGACAGTGTTCTGTGACTTATAGAAGAAAATAAATATGAAACCATGGAAATCAAATATTTTCTAAAATATATATATAATTTTTTAATGTAAAATGGTCATACCCATGACACGTGGCAGAAAGGCCGGAACAATCACAAGAAATTATTTTGTCAACAATCAATACCAAAATCCATGTGTTGTAAGAATGAAAGATAAAGACTATAAATCAGTACAGTCTGCAATTCAGATATTGGATTTTGCAACCTGTGATTGTTTATTGTAGTGGGAACAATCATTGCTCCGCTCTTGTAAATGAGGGAACGCCAGGATTCTGACAACATTTAAACCTGCACCAAGTAGCATTAACCTCAAAAGAGCTCCTTACTAGGTTTCTTCCAGGTAACAAGGACATTTTTTTTCTATCTGAAAAAAATGTCATCATCCCCTCTAGAAAAAATTATATTAAGCAAAGTGAAAGTACAATTTTTCAATTTCTTAAAACTGCAACAACAAACAAACAAGTTACAGAAATAATCAATACTTACACTCAGCAATGTAAGTTTTTTGGGAAAAACTACATTACTGACTATCCATATCTCTATGTATTTTTAAAAATAACTAATAACCAGACCAGTTCTTAGCATTTAAAACATGGTAATAAGTCAAAAGTTAAAGCGTCAGATGTTTTAATGCTAGTGCTATTTTCACGGATTTTAATGGTGCCATTTCTGAGGAGGGCCTGGTTTCAAAAATTGTCTTCATTACTTACTTTAAGATAGTATACTAAGATATTATACACGGTACTTTTAAAAATACCCTTATGCTCAAGCCTTCTAAACTTACATTCTTGTAAATATATTTCTTAATGTATATGTTAGAAAATGCCTCTATAATACAGACTTGCTCTCTAAAAAAGAAACCCCAAAAATCTGAAACAATTAATTAAAAAAAAAGAAAAAAAGAATAAAAACACCACCTTCCTGGAACTTTGAGAATTATTAAGTTTCACATCAGCTTTTAAAAACAGAAGTCAAACTTACTGAAGAAAGACTCGAGTCCTCATGAATGCTTCCAAACAAATCTGGAGATGAAACATCAACTGAAAGACTGGGAATATTGTTTAAGTTGTGAGTAGCGCAGTGATTTTAGCTATTTGGTACATGAACAATGAGTTCAAATAAACAGTTGGAACAAAAGACTAGAATTTTGTGTCAACACCCCAGCATCACCCCCTGCCTCACACAAGATAATAAAGTAGCCCACATTAAGATGTCCAGAAAGCCCGCAAGAGCTTTGTGGACAGACAGTACTGCAGACCTTTCTTTAAAGCATTTTCAATGTCTTCAAGTTCTCTGGTTTGCTCTATTTGATTCTGCTCTGTTTTTACACCTATCTAGCCATCAAAGTCATCCAAATAGCAAATAAAAATAGTATTGGGAACACAGTTAATTGGCCTCATTCTAATGCATATTGTGGGTAGTAATATTTGCCAACTCTCCAACATTTCACAAAAATTATTTGTGCTCTGAAAACCCAGGCTATTCTGACTGCTTTGGTCTCCAAAATAACTGGCTGGTGAGCAATTATGGAACAACCTTTCAAGAATTTAGCAGAAATACCAATATCTAGTTGAAATGGAAGAGAAGAAAAAAAAAGGCAGTGGCTATGTCTCCATGAGTAGGTATTACTTAGTGACAAGGATAATTCATTCCACGTCAGGTCACGTAAAAAAACAACATACTTGCTTCTACAGCATACTACAAAGCCTGTCACTGAAAAAAATGATATAACAAATACCATATTAATTATCTTGTACAATATTTATTACTTTATATCACTCAATTTTTAGCATTAAAAGTATCTAATTGTAGTGTAAGCAACACTAGCCAGAGGCAAAAGTATTAATATGAAATATGTAACACCAGAGGGATAAAGTCACCACCACCACCAAAATGTGAGACCTGCACCCACAATTTCAGAATGCTACAGTTGGGTCATGTTTATTTTACTTACTGTGCTGTATCTATGTCACCATCAGGTTTGGTACTCAATAGTTCCAAACAGTCTATGAAAACCTAGGAAACAAAGTACGATCCATATTTTCTGTCAGAACTGAAAAATAATCTCAAATTCACTTTTACTACAGTCAATAGAAGCAGAACGATCATCAACAACTTTCACTGTCTTAAACCTCATATACATTAGTAGAGTAGCTAAACATTTTATATGGATCACACTCTTTACTTGTGGCAAAAAAATAGGTGGTTTTCATCCAACTAAGTGATTTACATCAAGTATGGCTAAAATTCTATGATGATAAAAATCTATGATTTGCAAAGAAGGCATTGCTAATAATTTTCGTGTTCAATCTGAAGAGTTGGATTTAAGTAAACATCACAGAAGCATCACTAAAATCCAGTTTTTGCTTTTACTCAAGATTTCTTGTCTGAGAATACTATAAAAATGTTTTGGAAGCCTAAAGCATGCTATTACCTGATTTCAAATATATATGGTTTTAAAATACCAAATTTTAATATGAAGAATATTGGTTTCCAACAACAACAACAAAAAAGAATCTAGATCCTCAGCTGATGAAAATCAGCATTGCTCCTTTTATGGCAGTATATCAATGCTAGTTGACATCAGCTCAGCAAGTATCTCGATCACAATGATGGTGGTTCAGTAAAATATTAGAACACGTCAATAGCCCACACACTCAGGATTTGATATCATCAGATTCAGCTAGGAACATCTACATACTTCTCAAGTCAAACATTTGGCACGATCCCAGAGTGTATTAGAGGAACAACATACTGTCATCAACTTAAGCTACCCTTTGGAAGTTGGGAAGTATGCAAAGCACACCTTTTTGTTGTTCACTTACATTCACAATTTCATACCTCAAAACATTTGAGTTACCTGCATGATCCCAATGCTTAGCTGGCACACATCCTCCTGCGTTTTCTGTTGCTGGAACACCTGAAGATGCAAGCACATTATTTCAATGGAGCAGCTTCACAAAGCTTTATTCTCAAAGAAGGCCTGAGTGATGTGTCCCTTCAGAGACAACACAATTATGTGAATGACTGCTTGGACACAATGCTTTCTCACAGATCAACTTCAGTTTTTCCCCACCCTAAAAATGGGGAAAAAGCATGTAAGACCAAATAAGCAGCTTGACAAGCATGAGGTGTTAAAACACTAAAGGTAAGGAAGTCCTAGTAACTAGTACACATGACGCGTACTGCTGTCGGAGAATAGAATTGCAGCTAAATCTAGGATATTCAAAGATCTCTGCACCCTAACAAGAAGGATTCACCATGCACAGCATATTCTTATAAATAAGAAAACTGGACAAGCTAGTCATAAACAATGAAATAAGACAGGAGATAGAAACAATACTCATACAGAAGGTCGCAAGGGGCTTTGGAAAAGTATTAAACTTCCTCAGAAGTTTCCTCAGATCACTGAGGAAACCTGAAAGAAGATATCAGTATGACGTTCAATCATGGCCTCAATAAACTAAGTGGATGTGGATAGGCACGACTCCTGGTTTAGAATAAAGTTTGCAGAAGTAAAAAGCTGAATTAATGTTCTGCTAGTAGTTCAGATGCAACACTGAGTTAAGAGTAACTCCTGGGAATAAATATATACGTATACATATATGCATATGCATACATACACACATATGTATATGTCACATCTATGGTAACCTGAAAAGTACATTAGTAGCATTTTTCTAAAAGTACAGCTTCAAGAATTTAAATATAGGTCTATCTGCCCCATATACATACCATTAACCTTAGCCGAAGGAAATAAACAAAATATAAATGATAATAATAAAAAGCTAGCAGCAGTGAAAAGGGTGCAAGTTAAAAAGAAAAAAAAAAGGAAAAGTTAGAATCCTGTATCATTCTTTGAAAGTTCTTGTTCTGAAATGTAATAGTGATTTACATAAAAAGAAGGAAATTAGAAATATAAATCAAAACTTACACTGGCCTCTCCAGGTTTGCAGTCCAGCACAATTTTTAGAGATTGCAAGGAATGGACAATGCACTGTTCAAACTGGGATGGCTGCAAGGCAAATGACTCTTTAGATTCTAGATAAGCATTGTAAAATTCTAGATAACCATGTAAAATAAATACTACACAAGCAAATGCATAAAAATTCCATTCCATATGGCAAACTCTTTACTCGGGATAAGGAGAAAAATCACAATTCATATATTACTAGAAGATACTTTTGAAATGATGTGATTATCTACAAAACTATTAAAACAGATAACGAGCATTTTTCTCTGAGAGACTTATCCACTGAATAGCCCCCTCTAGAAGGGTCATAAAAGAATTTTATGGCAATTCTTTGTGGTAGCATATACATTACATTATAGAGGCCTATGACACATCCCCTTGATCTAAGCTGGGACATAATTTCACCTTGGATATCTGTTATTTCTGCATTTAATTTCAGCAAAATATTTCTAAGAAAAGTGGACTGAAATTGCTTTCACACAGAAGAAAAATAAAGACTGGTTTGGGGGACTATTTTTTTTTAAACCTCCAGGGTTTCCAAATCTGAAGCACGAATGTCTTGATGTATGTACCAATTTCACTATGAAAGTGCAAATGAGTTCACCGCATCACAGTCATTAGTCAGTTTTTCCTCATCTTTCTCTCTTCCCTGTTAAAGTCACTTTTTTTCTCTGAGACTGCTGGCTTGGTATGAGGCAGGAAGCTGCAGAGAGGTGTCACTGTTCTATGAAAGAGGGACATCATTCATTTGGATACGGGTCAGAGACACGGATGAAAAAGCTAAGCCATGTAAATTTGTGTTTTTCTGTTTTTTAAATCAGTAAATAGTTTATGACATGCCACCCACTTAATGCTGAGGAGTAATCTGTATTTCTGTAAATGCTAGGGTGGATGTGGAATACACGTGACGCCTGCACGGCAACCTGAAAAGCATGAAGGAAGGGCCACTCAGACTCTATTATTTTTGGATTGGCTCAGAAAAACAACAACAGTAAACTGCTGCTGTTATATTTTGTTTCTGTATCATAAAATACCACACCGTAGGAGAAGAAAGCCATTCAGATACATTATCCTTTGCGTATCATGAAACTGAGGAAAGCTGGTTTTCTGTCTTAGTGTATCTCTTACCTGGAATATGAATGCTAAAGGGGTTGTTATTAACCAGTATTTCCTACCTACTTAAAATACAGTTTCTGTATTAAGCCGAAGGTGTCTCCAAAGACACTGCGTGGCCCTTGTTTATGCTCATTATTTTTTATTACAATATTACCACAATGAACTCTACTTCAGTAGGCAGCTAATCGCATTATGACAAAACATAATCAACTGCCACCAGTAAGATCTGGCATGGCTCAACCACTGCCTCAAAAGGGGGAATCTAGGAAAACACTGTACACAAGGAATTTATGGGTGACTTCTAAATACACAAAAGGTTGTTAAGCATTTATTAAAAAAGATGCTGTAAGGATACAGCCAAAGCATAAAGTAACAGAAGCTGTTGCAGTAGATCTTTTCTCCCCCCTCCATTTTGCAGATGAATAAAGTGAAAAACAGAAATGTTAAGGGACTTGCCCAAGTCAGTGGCAACCGAAACCAAGACCAGAAGCTATAAATCTGGTTATAATACCCGAATTGCCCAACAACACTCCTTCCTACAGTATGTATGTTGTGACTGCTTCATGCCCTCCTACTCAACTTCAAACATATTTATAGAAGCAAATAAGAAAAACTAAAAAAGGCGGTGGAGCATTCCCTTAGCTAATATATACAAAGCAATTCTCCCTCCCACAGGCCCTTTCTGCTTTCGCAGATTGTTTTTAAGTCACACCTACAATGCGCTTGCTGTGTTTTAGCCATTACTCACTACTGTTTATTTCCAGAAAGCATCTCACTAGTTTATCCGAATTTGGTTTCAAGCCATTTGTTGTTTGTGTGTAGGCAATCTCCTAAATTAGTTGCTTTTCAGTTCAATTTCTCGTTATAACAGATAAGTGACCTATTTATTCAGCTACAGACCAATTCCATGGTAGTATGCCTACTAAGTTATGAAGCATTTTGATGTGAACTGAACTTGTGACCTCAAAAAAAAAATTCTTTACTTCGGTAAACTATTCCTAAAATAAGTTGCTTAACAATTAAAGCTATTATTGTTTATTTCAGCAAAAACCATACTAAAGGTCAGCACTAATTATTCTGACACACTTGAATAACCCTACTTAAAAAAAAAGTCATGCTACAGATCTTTATTCCCAATTCTTGTCTCTCGATACATGGCACAAATTTACAAACCTTTTATTTATACTTTTTAAAAAATTAGTTTTCCCCCCATAAGTCAATGAACAGAAGAGGCTGGATAGGGAAAAAAAAAAGTCCTATATCTATGTTTAATATAATATATTTTAGAGCATATATTTTAATTCATCATTAACTGGAATATACTGCACTGATTTTTTAAAAAGGAATATTATAAATAGAGAACTCGTTCTGGAAGCCTACTTAAAAATCCTGGGAAAGAAAATACTAGTTATTTCCTTAAAAATATTAAAATGCAAGGTTTCATAAGGTAAGAGTTACTAAGGTATGTTTTATTTTGTATGTTTGTTTGCTTCTTTAACATGTATAAAATACACAGAAATGAAAATAAACTGTACTTATGTAGAAAGCAATTTCTGAAAGAACCATTTTATCCCATTAGTGGTGGGTATTTGGTTATGGGCAGTTTCAGAAATAAGCAGTTCCATTGGACGGCTCACCCTAGAGCTGCAAAGTTTTATCCATTTTGATCCTAAGTTTCACTCACAGGAAATGGGGGTCACTCAAGGAGTTTGTCAATATGAACCTTGCATGCACAGAGTTAGGTACCATCAGTCTGAGAAAAAATACTGATACTGTTCAATAGGTGAAGTGGCAAAATCTCCGTGTTAATGGTAACTGATTAGATTATAGGCATCAAAGAACTTAAGTCATACCTCCACCTCTGAAAACATTTGTCGTAATAAGGAATGTTAGAAAGCATTCTTTTTATGTTAGAACTACTCCCACGTGAGAAAGGGCTGGTTTAGAAAGACAAGAAACTTATCCATCTCACAGACTTAAGACCAAGCTGTGTTCCCTATTCATGCCACCTGTGGAAGAAATGAGGTACTAGGATATGAAAATGCAGCTTTCATTTTGTTGGTCACATGTCAATATTGAACATTTATCTCAAACTAACTTCCTTTGTGATAATCCTAGCACAGTTAAGAAGCTACTTTATCTTACTACTAAGTTCACAATTTCTTTTGCACTTCAGAAAATACTGTTACCTAGTAGTACAATTATCACTTAATGTTAAAATTACTTCAAACAGAACAATTTAAGAAGTACAAATAAATGTCTTGGTAAAGACAAAAAAAAATGTTGTGTTTTGTGATGGAATCTGTTAAGAAAGCCCTAAGTAACTACACCAATAAATTCTTTTGGATTTTTAATCTTCCTGTATTTTAATACTTTAATAAAACTGTAGACACCAGTATGCACACGCATAGACAAAGTCCAAAGTAATTCAATTTCTCTGGAGAACATGCAAACCAGTTTATTTGCACTTCTTAAAAAATAAATAAATCCAAAGACACTGCCTGTAACACACAAGTATACCCACCAACGATGTCAAACCTTCATTGTCAACAACCCAGTCTTCCTTTTCAGCTAGCCTCTTTATATCTGTAAGACACAGAAAGAAAAAAAAAAAAAAAGAGGTATTCATTTTCATTATTAAAAACTCCTTGAACTTGAAAAGATAAACCACAGACATTGGGACTGCAATGACTAGACATACAAGCAAATAGCACTAAAAGCTTCAAAGCTTTCAGCCTTCTCAAATGACTAAGAACGGAACACGTACATGGTATGCTGGTGACACCACACTGAGAAGCATATCTGTGATACATGGCAAGAGCTGCATGAAGCCCACCTTTTACTGGAAAGCTTAATATTAAAGGAATATTGTCAAGGCTCTGGGTTTGTTTCTATTTTCTAAGTTCTTAATCAGAATATAAAATAATTCATTGAAGAACTGAAGTCACTGATCTATTATACTCCAGCTCTTAATTAAAAATGAAAGACCAACTGCTTAGTATTTTAGCAAAGATAAAAAGGACAGCATATAATTCATAATTAATAACTATAAAGAAGGCTTAGAGACACCACTTAGTGTCAAGGGTCCATGGTGCTAGACCATTCATGAAAATGCTTGAAAGCATATGCAAAAAACTATCTTCTACTATCCAAAAGGTTTCAATTTCTACAGGTTTACTGAAGCTAAGAGGAGCCAAGACAGGATGCGAATCCAAACCTGTTGTTCTGTGAACAAAATTCCTCTGTGGATGCACTTATTCAGCAACACTTTTTTTTTTTTCTTTTTTTTTTTTTTTTTCTTAATTGACAAACATGAATGAGATAAACTGTGCGCACTTCATGGGGGCTTTGGCATACATTCTCTCACATAAATTGCTCTTCAGAACTGTCTGTATATCATGAAACTCTCTTTTAAATGGGAAATGATTTTGGTGAATTTCTCTCCCGAGCCCAAGAAAAGAGGGTAACTAATGCATGCTGAATGTATCTACACTACTCTTGGTGCTCTAATTAGCTAGATGAAGAAGCTTGAGCACGGTGTTATACCCTGCAATTCTACATCTCATGGAAATGGTCTTATTCATGAAAAAAGGTATTAGGGGACTGCACAGAATAAATACTCTGTTCATTTCCCTATTTAGTAAAGCTCTTATTGAACTGATATTCTTGCAGGCCTTTAGATCATGCCTCTGCATGTTTTTGTGGCCGTTCATTTTTGCAGCCTGTTCTGAGCTAGCACAAATACTAAAACAAACAAACCAAAACAAAATAAATAAATAAATAAAACCCAAAAAACTAATTTCACTGAAACCCTCCATCAAATTCCAGTCAAATGCATTGATGTAAACCCCCTGTCTGGTCTGGCAGTCACATACATGTATTCTGGCTCTCATGACCTTTATGACCAGTGATCACGCAATAAGAGGGAAAGAACAGAGATCGCTTCTCAGGGCCAGCATGAGTACACTGCATTTATCTGAAGACAACAAGAAAAACCTGTGTGTGGGCAGATTTGTCCTATTTAAATAGCTAATGGTAGTGTGCTCTATTAAAAATTTTAACTGATCTGAATGCCTCTACCAACTTACAACGTGTAGTAAGAGATGAGACTGAGCTTTACATTGCCAGTCTACGGAGCTCACATTTCAGAGAGATTATAGAGGGGGATTCAAGTCCGGCGGGAACCTCTTTCATTAATATAATACAGATATAAATATATCTGACATCCATTTACATAACTCCATGAAAATATCTATTAATTGTTCTTTTGCTGGTTCCCTAAAGACAACAGTTTCTTCAAGGGCCCAATTAATCCAGTCCTGTCCAGAAAAATGATCTAAACACACTTAACATAAGCAATTTTGCTTAGACTGGTAAAGAACAAAAAAGGCACCCGTAGATAAGGTACACAGTGCAAGAATCTGAAATGAGAGTTGTAATAGAGGCAGGTATCTTCACTCTTTCTCTGGTTGATGCTCTGGCAAATGCATAGGACTGTTTCACTAACAGGGAATATGAGAAGCAATCAAGAAAGGCAGTTATAATTGGCTAGATAAAAAAAAGATACATTAGCCAGCCAATATAAAATACCAAATGTTAAGGGATCTGATCTCTTTTAAATCAAGACACGGAAGGATGAATAAAGATGTTTAGACCAAACAGAGAATCATTCCTACACAGATCGGTGAATCTGCTTTATCAAAAATCTAAGTTAGAGACTACCGCTAGAATTTTTCCTCCATAGAACTTATGTGGCCAGCAATCAGGACATAAACAGAAATACTGTATCCGAACAAAGGACTGGGCTACTCTGATGATGCAATAAGTAGGCAAAACTAGTAAGACAACAGGCTTTTCGACTTAGAGCTACATGATTACTCACATATCCGAGTTCTCTATAGAGACTATAGAGAACTGATTTCTTCGTATATCAAGCAAAAGCTGTGGTAAATCCTTTCTGTACAGAGTTTTAAAGAGACAAGACAATCTGTGCACTTGTATGGACAACACAACAAGCTTGGTATTAATGCAGGAAAATTAATGTTAATGCTGAAATGGGATTTAATCAAAGAATTAATAGACAAGAATATAATTCATATCGACATTATATCAAATAAACAACAGAGACTTTGTCATTTGTTGTCAATGAAAGTTTAAAAACTTAATTAATGTAGCCACCTAACACACTTAAGGCTTGAGTAAAATACTTAGCTTCATGTCAGCCCACAAAATAATGATGAATCATATCAAAGATTAAAAAATGATTAAACTGAAAGAGGCACTTTTTTTTTTTATTATTTATATTGAGAGCAATTAGTCTTTTTGGGGAAAAACAGAACTATTGAACTTCCCTGACTTTTAAGAGGGAGAATTATTTCTGGAAGATTTACTTCATTCAAATACAAGTTTCAGGATATGGTAAGATGAATGGCCTCTGATGCACATAGAATCACGTTAGGTTTAGAGAACGTGCTATTGGCCTTTACAATCCAGACATTTTTGGGAAAAGCTATGTACACAGAAGGAGGCACAAGGACAACAGTGTTAGCAAAAGGCCTTGGAAAAACAAAATAAAACAAAACACACAACTAAAATATTCCATAAAGGGTTGTTGGCATTTCTGGGGAGGTGGTGTGAAGTGTTGGGGATTTTGGTGTGAGGGGTATTGCCAACTTAATTCGTCACTTCACAGAAGAACTCAAAAAAGAAAAGCTACATGATGAGATAAATCACTGTTTCAACCAAGAGAAGATGGATCTAAACTGCTGTAACAGTTACGATTAAGGGAAGAAAAGATTCAGAATACAGAATGATCTCTGAACCATGAAATGTTTCAGTAATTCTTGGGAGATATACTACAGAACTCAGAGGAGTCCACTGTCCCTTCAATATCTTAAACATCATTAACATCCAGAACATGGTTTGGCATAGTTGGAGAGGAGAGGAAAGAGAGGAAAGGAGAGAAGAGGAGAGAAATGAGAGAAAAAAAAAAAAAAAAAAAGGAAAAAACAAAGCAAAACAACAAACAAACAAAAACAGAAAGATCTGCAGCCTTTTATTACCTTCAGCTGTATGTTGTAAGGTCACTATAATGCAACGTACACGAAGATCCAAAATAAGATCCTGGATGATCTGAAGCATATCATTGGGTATCTCAAGTGCAGTAAGAGACTCAGAACTAAGCCTGAAAAGAATTAAAAAAATAAACAACTGAATTTTAAATCTGTGTAAGTTTTTTTAGCAGATAAACTACATTAAATTTTTGTAAAACCTTCTCAATATGTGAATACAGTAGCTCCATCCACAGTAAGTCTTTGACAACTGGTTACCCTGATGAGAAAAGTTTACTTATTTCCTTAATTCAGAGGCATGCAAATACATACTTTTTTTTTTTTTTTTTTTTTCCTGTAATGTTACAATAATGTCATCATACAAACATGCCTACTTTTCCCACTGTCCTCTTGCACTTTCCTATCTGCCTTCCTTCATCCATCTTATCTTATAATCTAAAAGTAATCCTTCTGGAGCAGAGGTAGCTCTTTTGCTGTGTTTATATGAATATCTAGATCAACGCCCAGGTCTACAACTGGGTTTATGAGGCATCGTCTACCTGTATTAAACAACAAAGTGCAATAAAAAGTTACGTGGCCATGTGTCAGATCTCAATGGTACACATGTTTAAGGGACCAAAAATACAGCTACTGCTGAGCAACGAATCAATTTGTTGACTGTTTTGTTCTGAACCAGGACGGGGCTCAATCACCAAGTTTTGTAGCAGAGGATGGAAAGATTCATTTCTACTTTCCCCTTTAGAAACAGCAACACAATAGCTGCTTAGAAGGAATTTCATTTCAGCTTTTAACTAAAAGATTGTTGTTATTCAGACTAGTTAGGGGCACAAAGTGAGGTTTATTGCTTGTTTCCATCCTCTTGAATACATAAGCAAAGACAATTCAAATGCAGCCATTGCTGTTTCCTGTACTGCTAATACTGAGCAAAGCACAGGTACCAGAAATTGCCAAAGAACAGCAGTAGGAAGGCACAAACAAATATGTTCGAGTAATAAGTGGAACACTTCCAGCCATCCACCTGCAAACTCTAGTTTTTTACTCCTGGTGTTGGTCATAATCCATAAAAGCAGCACCATTAATTGCTAACTACATTCCAACTCCACAGTTTTAACTCTGAAAATGTTATTCAGATCCTGACTGCTATCAGCTCAGCATAACTACTGAATCAATAGATTATATAAATCTGCATTATCTCAGTCATGCAGAAAACACAGGACGTAAACAGCCATCTGTGAGAAATTTAAGTGACTTCAGGCTGCATAAAAGTCCTGTACTTGGAGTCGACTGCATTCCCAAAAGAGCGTACAGCTTTTCCTCACACAACTTATCCTAACATACACACCTTTCTAATCCCTACCATGAGGCCAAAATCTTGCAGGAAATGGCTTCACTTTATTGCTGAGCTCTCATTTATCCTTTGGAACCTACTGCTTACACCAGGCAATGACAGAGTGGGATACAAGGCAAAAAAGCATGTAACCACCTCACTGTAAGCTGTCTTATATATATAAACAAACAGAAAAATTAAGATACAAGCACTAATTTGGGAAATGACTGATCCCATCATGTGCTTCTTGATGACTAGATGTTGGGAATTACAAAAATAAGACCTAAGTCATCATATAACTTTGCGACAAGTAAAGTTTATATGTAATGTGTAGACTATTCGTGAGAGCACTCCAACTTCTTTACTGGTGAGAGTCACAAGAATTAATTAGATTGTCAAAGAACGCCGGAGCTTGAAAAGAAGACCTGCAGTACTTGCAAAAATTTAAGATTTGGTCATCACTGGTAGGTACCATATCGTGGTATGTTTAGTCCCTCTTCTCCAGATTGCTCCTCTTCTTGACTTTTGACTGCTTTGCATTAAGCCC
Organism: Netta rufina; assembly: GCF_964035555.1. NCBI lineage: Eukaryota > Metazoa > Chordata > Aves > Anseriformes > Anatidae > Netta > Netta rufina. Next base: position 80,966,420 of record NC_140124.1, on the reverse strand, counting down.
TAGCTCACTCCTGTTAAGAGCACTAACGACATGAGGTGGTGAAAAGAATGGGAAGAAGAGACAGTTTCCCAGATTTCAGTTCTGGTACTCATTACCAGGGCAGTAGCCAGAACGAATGATAAGAATACCTAGAATAGAGTCATCACGTATCTTATAACCTTATACTGGATCATATCTCAGATAGCAGGACTCTGACACACAACCAACCTTCAGACAATCTGTTGGTCAAATTGCCAAGCCAGTGCAAGTGATAAATACTAGATTTTTATAATTTGAGTGTAATTGGATTATTTTTCATAAATTGGCAACACGCGTGCTGAAGCCTGTTCCCTCACCCCCCTTTATGTATTTTTCATCCAATGCCAAGTCCATTCCTTCTTAAACTGGAAGCTTTCCATAAACTTCAGCCAGAGTAATAAACTTCAACCATCCAGAAAAAAAAAAATAAATCCATGTGAAATTCAGATAATGTAACTGACAACAGACTTCTGGAAAGTGTTAAACAGACTTAACAACAGGTGCATATCATTGTTAGCTCCATCTGCAGTAAGAGTTAACTACATGTGAATTAGCATATGAATAGGAGTTAACTACACCCTTTCTCTTCATCGCCTGTGTTTTGCTTGTTGTTTACTTTGAAACCTGCAAGTAAGAAGTATGCTATCAAATCCACGTTATTACTTGAATTTCCAAATGATAATGATGATGCATATACCCTCCATGGACAAATGGAAGGAAATTCCATGTATTTATTGAGACATTTTGTAACTGACGACGTGCACATCACTAAGTTTATAAACAAACATAATTATAAGCAAAATGACATTATAAGCAGGAACATCACCTTTTGTAAAACAACTGCGAAAGCAAACTGTGATTTGAAAATGATACTATACTGAGAGGCATGTTATTTTTATCTATTTTGGCAGAGATGGGAAGATATGTAGTAAATGAAGCTAATAATAGCAAAGCTGCCTACCTAATTTTACCCTAAAGAATCAAATTCCATTTCATTCATGGAGCTTCTATGCTGTGCCATGCAAATCATTTATTCAACCCTTTCCTAAGGTGGTCTAGGAAAAAATGAATATATCATTTGTAATAAGCACGTATCATGAGACATCACAAATTAAACTTGCTTACAGAATCCTAAATCTGCCCTAAGCTATTTTTCATGATCGTATTTTTGAAAGCATTAACATTCTCAGTACTCAAGAGTATTTAATGAAACAAACAAAACAATTTGTGTTAGAACATACACATTCCAGGAATAGCATCATATTGTAGGTCAACAGCTCCATTTACCTTACTGTCTGGATAACATGTGTTAGCCACTGGCCAGAAAGTTCAGTTTTCATCTCCCAGCCACCATACTGCCTTGATTCTCCTTCTCTGAGACTGAATGGAAGCAAAGCTCCACGGATAAGTTTCACCAGAGAGTGCATCACTTCTTGAATCATTTTCTGAATCAGAATAAGGAAAAGAAAAATCAAGCTCTATCAGTATGCTTAAGAAGTTAAACTATATATTTGCTATACTTGCTAGACACAACATCTTGTAACGTATGATTTACAGGAGGTTCCACATGACAGAGAGCATGGAAGGATGAGGTATAAGGGCACAAAGATGATTTAAGAAATCTGATTTTCAAGGTGGTGATCCTAAAACATCCTGGTATGAAAGGCAACTGAAAGAAAGCGATGTTTACTCCCCATAACTTACCTTGAAATCATTTTGTCTTTGCCTAGCGTTTTTCTTCGATCTTTCCATTTGGCCAGATTTTTCAGCAGTCTTGTGAAAATGAGAAAATTGAAAAGTGTAAGTATCTCATAACCACTGTTAAAATAATTCTGAAAAAGGGGGGTTTCAAAGTGAAGAAGTGAAAACCGAACACTGAGTTTATGATGTAATTATAAAAACTAACTCATGCCATCTGAATAGGCAGACTATATATATCAATAAACTTTCCTTACAGTAGATCAGTGTGCAAACGTTTTATTCTGAGGAACAATATGTATTTAAGACAAAGCTGGAGACAAATGTAAGCGTAGCTCAAATAATATCAACTTCATTAAGTCAACGTATTCTCATTACAATGTTAATGAGAGCTAAAACATATATAGTCTAATTGTGCATCAAGTTTGTATGAAGAAACTATTTTCTCAGTGTGGAAGGTGTCCAAAGAAAGGCATCAATATGAAGTGACAGACACTTTTTGGAATGAGTGCAATTCGGAATTACAACATGGATAGGGGATTTTTTTATTATTATTATTGTTATTATTATTATTTTATTTTATTTTATTTTGTGTGCGTGTGGTTTTAAGAGCAGCATTTTGTTGAAAAAGCCCTTGAAATAATTCAACTAACTGTAAAAGAGAGTCTGCAAAATAATCATCAGCTTAATGGACAGTTCACATTTTTGAGAACTGAGGAACGTGAGTACACTTTGCATGAGACAGTTACAGTTGAAGAAAAACATGGTTTGACTAATAGTCTTCCTGTTTGTAGTTCCAACCTTCTGTGGAGTCTACTGAGAACACAAAGCAAATTGTACCGAAAAAAGTTATTTAAAATACTGTGTTAAGCGCAGATAATAGAATTTTATAGTTAGAAAATCTCCTGTTTAATGTATGTACAGCAACATCTACTGGACAAGAAGTGCAATAACATGACAACAGTTTATTCTCAGAGACTACGTTTACTTTCAAATCATTAACTTGAAATGCTGTATTTTTTGAATTCCATCTCTAGCAAAAGTGTTTCACATTTTTAGGATAAAATACATCTCTTGAAATGATCACAACTTAGAAAAAGAACTAAAACTGCTCAGCCATTCTGGAAAATAGATAGCTATGAAACTGATGTACTTTAAAGCTGACTTGTAGAGTTTCAGACAAGGAGAACAAAACTTTAGAATTACTTCTATGTATAATAACCACTTCTCTCTTTAATGCCTTAAAAAAGAAAAGAAGCAGTATTCCTTTAAACCTCAGGTATCAAGTTAAAATTCACACCGTTTTGCAGCTGGATTAAAGAACAAAAAAAAGTTCAGAGATCTTTGATATCTTTCTTTTCTTAGTGGTTTTGCTGAAGACCAATCTTAAACCTTTCCTGCACAGACAGACCAAAACTATTTTGTGGTAAAACCAACGGTTACTACTCACATATGCTACTTCACCTAGAGTGATTCAAAGAACTACACTTTTTAAACTGTTGAAAATATCACGTAAATCTTTAACTGACAATATTTTAAGGCATAGAAGCTAACCTTTCAGAAGCAAAAAGAACACCCCCCCCCCCAAACCCAAAAAACCCTACAAACCGAACAAGAAAAAATAAATACAGCTTGTTATTTATAAGTGGGGATTTTCTTTCCCCATTTTTACAATGCCTTGTGCACTTGCTCAAGTTAACTGAAATGACTGTCTATGCCATTTTCACAGGACTTTTCTCACAAAACAGTAGCGTGTCACTTTGCTTCCAGAATGACAACAAACAGCAAGTAACACAGTTGATAAATTTCTTACAGGTCAAATAAAATCTGTATGGTTTCTTATAGAAAAACATACACATCTTGAACGTATAAATCTAAAACATATGAAGCTTTGAATAAGACATGGTGACACATTCTTGGGTGCTCTAGAAGTTTTCTAGCTTGTGCCACACTGTCCCCTCTGTTACTGTCTGTTGATTTATGCCATGCAGACACTCAAAAGGACACAGTTCCTCCTCTCTTCCCTAAGAACTTGGAGGGTCTTCCATACTGATCAACAGACCAGAAGATACCAAGCATATGGGGGGTGAATTTCTTACAAGCTTAGTATCTGTCCCAACAGAAGAAAAGTACCTTGCAGACTAATGGGAAAACTACCTCCTCCTTTTCTTTTTTCTCTTTTTATTTTTTTTTTTAATAATTAATATGGAAACAATGTTTTGATTAGACCCAACATAAGATCACTGCATTTTCCACTTGCAGTCACTCTCAAGAGCAAAATTTCCTCAACCTCATTTACAATTCAAGTCTCAGTTTCTCTAGAAACTGCTTTCCTTTTCATTGTAGTCAGAGAAAGAAAATCACAATAACTTAAATTTGTAAAGTCTAATTTCCAATAGTACTGTGATCAAACATGAAAGCTGTCATTTCCCTTACAAAATAACTTTTGTGAAAGCTAACAGTACCAAGATTTATTCTTGATTCTACCTCCTTCACAGAATGGCATGAGTAAATGTAATATCTTTGTTTTGATTTTAGCATGTGAAATGAAGATTATGAATAGAATCTATTTCACTAGGGCTGCTAGGAGCTGTATATTGTGTTTGACATAGTACCTATAGTACCTATCGGTATCATCATATGAAAACATTGCACTGGATATCAGACAGTGACAACAAATAGAACTGACAGCTTGAGAAATTAATTCTTCAGTTAGAGAAAAGGGAAAACAGCAAAACAAGCATCTAAATTGCCTTTACCCAATTTGTTTTGTTTTCTACTAAATCTGCAAAGAATAGTAGTTAGCTGTCACTGTAGTTCTATTTCAGGGATTATTTTCTAGTGGAATAGTGTAACTGTGATGACTTAGGGTTGTAAGCATAGCAGGACACTGTAAGCATGACAAGATTTTATCTAAACTGATGAAACGATATTGCCACCATTAAACAGAGAAGTTTTAGATGCACAAACCTTTACGCTTAACTATAGAAATACAGAAACTTTAATAAAGAGAAGCTGATATGAATAATACATGTTGAAAAGCTTGCTTATTTTCCGCCTGTTTCGTAGTAACCCAACTGACGCTACATCTACTTGCAGACCTTGCCTTCAGAGTTTTCTAGGATCCAGAATGAGCACGTTCAATCTGCAGCCACAAGATTTTGCAGTGATTAAGTGTGAATTAGTGCCTTGTAATCTGTTGATGGAACAGAGTACTACCTCTCACTGTGCTTAAATCATGTGTTTGTCTTTGTCAGATTCGCACCTCGGGAATATCCCATCACTACAGATCTCCTTCTGGAGAAAGAACAGCACAGCTTGAGGACCAGAAGCAAACTCTCTATAAAGCATATTCTGTGACCAACTTTTAACAACAACACAAAAACAAAAGGTATTATATTCATCTGTTAGTGATTATGATGGTAAACGGTATACTACCCATACCAAGTTAATTATGAAATGTGTCCTTTTCAAATGTGTTAATAGTGTGCACATAGAAATGGCACATGATGGCATGAATTGTTACTTTTTTTTCATTTGTTTAATACTTTCTGCATGTTGTAGTATCAACATTCTATTTACAGAATTTGTAGAAAACAGATCACTTCAGCAAAGACTAGGAACACAGGTGACTGCAGCTGACTACTTTCAGACTAGACTCCCTGTAGCATTTCTGTGTACACTGCTCGTCTTGGTCATTTTACAACTCTGGTGTTGAACCTATCTTCACTTCCAAATTCTTAAAGCTCAAGAAATGAGTACTTCCGTTCCAAAGAAATGAAGCTTTTTTTTTTTTTCCTCTATGACTTTGTCTCTTACATATCTCTATCCTTCGGCCAATTTGCTATTTCTTCAAGATCACCGAAGAAGGGCAGCTGGTGACCTACAATCAAGAGGTGAAACTACACAGATGTTGACTCCAGCATCTGGAACACACACACAGGCAGAATTCTAAGTAATTCCAGTGTATGCTTTTATTCTTTTAAAAATAAAGAACCTCACTTCTATACGCTAGTATTACCAGACAAGCTACATGTCACCATTTGTAATAGACCAAAGGTAGCATCTCTCAAATGTGTAAAAGTTTACAAATTGTTTTATAAACCCCTCAGATTAAAAAAAAATCCAGTCATGTCTTCCAGTGAAATATAACACTTCAAACCTAATTATTATGGAACTTTGTTATTTAGAAGTCATTTATATACAAGAATCCATACCTCACTGAATAAACTTCCATTCACATAAGAAATCCAGAGCTTCCAGAAGTTGGGCAGCTGACTCACAACAAGTTTTGTCAACTTTTCAACAAACACAACTTGCTGAGGTGCTTTGTATCGCCAGGCTAAAAAGGGGGAAAAAAAAGGGGGGGAGGGGGGAGAGGGGAAGCAAAAAATAAAAAAATTTGCATTAATAATAAAATAGATAAAATAATAAAATAGGTTTGCTGTTGCCTTGTAATACACAAATGATTATACAGTATGGATATAAAACCTTTCAGGTAGGAGTGGAAAAATTTAACAGCTTGGTCCATATATATGCGAATAACTGGTACACATGCAAGTTCTTTCTTATTTTCTCATATGCTTACAAGGTGCCAGCACTATGACAGAATGTACAGACAATTCACCAAACAACCCATTCAACTGGTCTTCTGTCTTCAAACCACTAAACGTTACGGTATCATAAAAGCAATCAAGACCTTTGAAGTTTCAGATGATGAGGTGGTGATGCTAAAGAATTAGGGCTGCTAGGACGGGTTTGGTAAAGGTAAACAACGGGAATGGGAAGATCTGCTTTATTTCTAGCTCAAAGAATTTTCCATTGTGGCCTGAGGAAAGTTGCCAACCTCTCATCTTCATTTCCATTTGTTTGGTAAAATCTTTTCTCTGGAAAACAGGGGAGATTCCAATACTGTTGTTCAAACTTAATAAACGTAGCACTAAGTATATACTGAGAGTCTTGGATGAAGAACACAGTCAGAATTATCATATAACACTGCCACATCTCTCACTTCACCAACCTACTTACAGCCCTGCTGCACTGGCTATTAAAACAAAATAGCTTACATTTTGGCAGCAGATAACATTTCTCAGTTTCCTATCAAATGGGCAAAAGAGACTGGCAGAAGGAAAGTAAAGAGAAAGCTGAAAATGGGCAGAAGAAAAGTGCAGATTAATATGAAAACCAAAGGAAACTGAAATATTTCTGTAAATCCACCTTCTCCACAGAACCTTTCTTGATAATGATGTTTTTAGCAAACCAGGATATACAGGCAATTCTTACATGCTAAAAGACTGTTTTATTTCACCTTATTAACTAAAGTCTACTTTAGAATGTTGGGAAAATAAACAGATTTTGGAAAAGACCATTTAAAGAGTTTTTTTTTTATTATTTTTTGCTGTTGCTATTATTTTTTAAACAAACTGTGATCTTTTATAAACAAAAAAATTAAAAACATGATATTACCCTACATAACTCTGGAAATGCAGAATTTTTTTTTTTTGCCTTTAACCTGCCAGAGAATATCATCCATCCATAGGAGTTCACCATTTAGGCCAAAACAGGTGCCTAATAGCACATTAGGTAACCAGCACACATTACCAGAGCCTCACTATTTTATCGTGTTAGTATCTGGTTTTGAATCTCCTTGAAGCACAGCATGCCTTCAGCAGCATCCATCACTAGAGGTGCAGGTCAAGTATTGGTCCACTTGTTTACTGGGTGGATAAACATCTCTACTAACCAAAGCATTCTTTTTCATCACAGCGAAAAAGTCTAGAGACTGTGGGTGAGTATTCAAGAACCCAAAATCACACTGGAAGCCCAAATTTAGAGAGACTCTTTAGAGAGAGACTCTGACATAACTGAAGTGTAACACTCAACTCATAGTGCTCTTCCCGTTAAGAAGCACAAAAACATTGAAGTTCAAACAGCAAAACTTGTACCGTGGACACACAGATGTCAGAGCTGCGCTTTTGCCAGCTTAGTTTATGACAGTCAGAGAACTGGTCTAGACCCAGTAGCAGAAAAAGCCTTCTTACTAACATTGGCTGTGACTGTGCCAGGAAGCCGGGCCAACACTGCTATAGCAACAGAGGCTCTGTAATGCCAACAAACCAACTCCTAACCAAAAGATTTTAATTTCTCCTGGAAACCAGATCATCTTTGCCAAAAGCTCCAGTGCCAACCTAAGGTTATGACCAGGGATGTCTGTTCCTAACTATAAACACAAAATTTACTTTACGTATGATACTCTTTCCTTCCAGGAAGAATACTTCAGGCCTATTTCAGAGGCTGTCTTAGTCTCAAGTCTACAGACAGCAGATACTTCTTAGAGTAAGTTACCACATATCACGGCAAAAGGACATTCAGGCCATAAGTAACAGCATATTTGGACTTTGTTGCTAGAGAAAGCTCCAATCTATATTAAAGATTTTCTTAAAATTTGATGACACATTTTCTTTCATTCTATTTATTCTATTATAATCTGTGCTATAACATCCTAGTGATGAAACTAGATGAAACTAGATTTCTTGTTCAAACATTCTTGCAAACATGCACTCTAGCCAGAGCTGAATTGTATTTGAATACTGCAGTTTCAAATTCAAAGCAATTTGTTCAAAAAAAAAATGTCATGTACAATGACTGTCAATTACATTGTGGAGTAAAACCAAATGAAACCAAAAAAACTATGCCATTCCTCAAATTTTCTGAAAAATAAAAGGGTGCGCGTACTGCCTGAAAAGAGAGTAAGTACATAATGGCATATTTGGAATGGCATCTTGTGCATAGGTATCATAAATGATTTATTTGCTTTGGATCTCCGCTCTGAGAACAGCAAGACAGCAAAGCCCTCAGCTCTTCCTAAGCATGCACTGGGCACGAGCACCTAGGTAGCAATGAACTTAAGTCAGAGGCAACTCATTCAGACTCTAGCATCTGTGCTGGATTAGACTCCTAAGGTATTGTGGTGTTTTGATCCTCCAATTTTCCTTTGAAATTTGGTTTGAACTGCTGGTTACAGAATCTGAAAAACTTGCTGAAGACACGTCTTTTCCAGGTTGTGAAAGGTTATGAATCCATAACCAAGGATCTGAAGACAAATATAATCAATGAAACTGAAATTGCCTTCACTAAATGTAACTATTTAAGTTGAGAGAAATGCTAAAGAAATTAAATAAAGGAAAAAAAAAAGAAAAAGAAACTGGACTAACTATGCTGCTTTGATACATTGTCTGGCATGTGTATTGATAGTGTTGCAGAAACCACTTCAAAACATGCAAGTACTACATAGAAACCAAGAACTTGTATTAATGGTGGCACAGAACAATCAGCAATTCACTGTTTTGGTCTGTAAATACCAGGCTCTGGGCTGAGAAAGGACAAAGTTAACAGCAATACAGTAATGCAATTACTCAGTATACACATATATTTTGAAATACAAACGTTCAGTTTCAAATCACAAAGTAATTTAATTTTCTCACTTGTAAAGTTACACTGTGGCACCACAAGAATGTACAATTCTTTCATTATTCTTCACTATGCTCTTGAGAGATTCCCTTCATTCTTCTTTGTGCTCGAAAAGATCAGATATTTATAGATGTTTTTTCAAGTAAGCCCACAGAGTTGGGAGAAGAGCAACATCAAAGCAGAACAAAGCCAGAAAGTTCTTCATAAAAAACTGCTTTCTGCATAGCTTCAAGAACTAAACAAAACAAAATATCACACCCCCAACTGGTGTGAATGCTGAACTTTCTGAAATAAAACTATTAAAGCATTTATGTCAAAACTTATGCTTCAAAGTTTCAAGCAGCTTGGTAAGAAATGACCTCTCCTGTGAAATGCATGTTTTCTGACTCCTGTGATTTTACTATTAAAAGACTCCTGTTGTTTGGACAAGGTGCACTGAAGACACTCTTGACACACAAGGGTTCTGTTGGTTGTGGACACACTGCTCAAGCTAAGTCATACACTTTTGTTTCTCCTTCTAGGTTCAGAAAATAAGGGACCCAGAACTGGATATATGAAGTCACAGGAGGAGCAAAATACAAGATCTGTCTCAAACGCACACAAAAGATGTAACAACAGCAATGGAAAAGTAGGTGGTTATGTAAAGGGGGGAAAAAAATCTGATACTGTGGAAAAAAAATTACAAAGATTTTAGTTATGAACTGCTTTTTACTTCTGGAAAAAAAAAGCAAACAAACAAACAAAAAAAAAACAACACACAAGAAACAGAAGAACCCCTTGATAAGCAACGGTAATACACAAGAAGAAAGAACACAGGTCCTAACATTAAAAACAAAAAACAAAACAAAACAAAACAAAAAAACATTTGAGTGAAGTTTCAAAATTCACCTCTAAGACTTTGTCTTCACAGAGATCTAAGATAATCTATAGCAGCACATAATGTTAGTAATGGTGACTGGAGAGATTTGCTGTCTACCAACAAACGAAAACAATAAACACACAGAATCTAGGTTTCTGTTTGTTTTTCTGACTGTGCAGCACACTGGATATAGAGAATTACAGATTTGTGTTTCCAAACAAAACAGATGCCTACCATCATCACGGCCAGACTGAAAACTGCTGCCTCTTTTCAATGAAGCAGTTTGACTGAGGTGGCCAATTGGAGATGGACGCATGTCACTGTCCAGGTCTAACATTGGGCTGTGGATCAATGAGGTGCCTATGGAGGGGGAAAAAGAGTAGTAATAATGATTTTGCACATCAATTGACATGAAAATGCATATGGATTCAGAATTAGTTTGGAAGTGATACAAGACTAAAGTTATCTATCAAAAACATTCTTAATCTTATTTAGACTGTTTGTTCATCCACACAAATGCCATTCAAAAACATGGCTATTGACACCCACAACAAACCCAAAACCACTTATCACGTGAAAAATGTTCTTTGGTCTGTATTTCTCAGCTTTTACAATTAAGACCCTACAATTATTTGCTTGAAAGCCATGGATAAATATGTATTTATACCATTAATGACGTGACACACACTGGCATATGACTGAATATACTTTTCAACTGCAAAGGCTTCTTGTGTCTGCAACTGAAGCAGTAAAGGGCAGAGTATTCTACTACTTCTTAGATGCTTGACCTACACAGAATTCAGGTAGTAAGAATCCACCCATCGTGAAGCAGGTGAACTAATTGCACCATATTCCTGTGCATGTCTATAAATCACCCCCTACGTACACATAGTTCAAAACACAGAATATATTTTGCAAAGAACCAGTTACTTTTTTCAAATTAATTGTATTTTCTTTGAGTGTTTTTCCATTTGTAGATCACTATAAACAAGCCCTAAACAATGATCTAACTTGGTGGAGGTGTATACTTGGGGTCTAATAAATGTTCTGGAAAACAATTTCATAATGAGAAGACCATGACGATTTTTTATTTCTGTTTTTAAATATACTAAAGCGCTGCTGGTATTTCTCTTGAAGTCTACAATGATGGTTTATGCATCTCACTTTACAGATATATTTCTGAAAGTAACCACCAAAAAGGATATCAGCACTGGCCAAGTGAGCTGTAACACATCTGAACTTGAATTAATCACAATTCATAAGGAATTTTGTAGTGAGAATCTCGGAGTTTGAGTTTATATTGCTTGATCTTTTCCATCAATACCTGCATTCACTTAAAATAACAGGAAAGCCACACAGTAAGAGCACTAATTCTAACATGACTGTATACAGGAACAAGAATAACACAAAATAAAAAGGACTTGAAGTATGTTTCTTCTGAATTTATGTTTCTGTCAGACCAGTGTTGTAGTAAAGATACACCTAGTCACTTTACTTCAACAGCCAGGATTTAAAGAACAATATTAAACACTGTGAAAATCACTGCAAACTTCCAATAGATGACAGCATTGTTTTTTGCTTCTTTTTGAAAATAGTTTTTCCTCACATAATTTTTAATGGCTTTTAAACAGATTTTCCTGCGGCCTCAAGGAGGCACTGTCATTACAGAGCTGTCAGTTCCCTGCTTCATGTTGCTACCATTCACACTATAAAATACCTAAATAAATACATGTAGATCTATTTGCTACATAGTGGAAAACTGCAATGGATACATTGTGTTAATTGACTATATTTGGCCTGCATTATGAATATGTTGACTATTCAACTTCTACACCACTTATTAAAACTGGCTTATATTTATTACACCTTGAAAATTAATGAATTTTCAGCTATATGGAATCTGCTGCAATGGGCAAGTAGCACCATGGTCAATTTCTACTATAAGTTGATTTGGGAAAAGACTTCTCCCTCTGAATTAACTAAAAATACGAGAAAGGAAAAAAAATAAAGCTATCAGAAGTTTTTAGAGTAGGTATGGATGCTACAAATAGTTAATTATGAACATGTACTATGCAACTGCCCATATAACAGAGATCTGTTTAAGGTCACGTATCTTCTGCATTCAGGAATTAAATGCCTTTAACTTTTAAAACATATCTTAAATGTTGTAAATTTGCAATAATTAACTTGTGTGAAAACATTCCAGCAACCGTGCAGAAAAAAGTAAAACAATGTCTTTTTTGATTAAAAAAAAAAAAAAAAAGATATGAGATGCATTTGGTACCTTGCAGAGATTCTACTCAAAATAAAAAGAAAATTGCATAAAAGGTTTTAAGAACTTTTACGTGTCTCCCATAGTTCTTTGGTTTCCACAAAAAATTGTCTCTGAGATTCATATCTGCCTTTTATTTGGTTGAAAATAAATACATGCCCAAAAATACAAATCAGAACTGTCACAGGCATTGCTAGTTAAAAAGCACATATATTTCATACATAAAAATAAAAATGCTATTTCCACAAAAACTACATTTAGAAAAAGGCATGATACACCAAAATTTCCCTCTTTGATGTCTTCGTGTAGGAGTTATGCTCTCACCCTTCAAACACCTTGTTAATACGGGGAATTTCTTGTAAACAGATGGTATCTAAAAATGACAGTGCCAATTAAACCTCAGAATTAAGAAAAACAGACACACTTACCAAAACATCTTAATGTGAATTAGTTCAATTAAAGCCATTTGCCTGAGGTAGCTGAAAAGCTAAAAATTCTGTATTGCTGATGATATACTAACCCCACATCGTCCAAATGGTTTATATATTCACCAGTAACAGAAAACACGTAAAGAATACTCTCTTGTTCCACCAGAAAAACCACATCATCAGTTTGCAGCCGTACCAGGAAAAGAAAGTTTAACATGAACTAATTTCTTAATTGGTTGTCTAGCATTACAAGCAAGTATAACACAGCAGCAGGGAACTACAACAGCACATATACCCTCAGGACTAATAAACATCTGGATTACATTAGCAATGCTGATCTTGCTTGCAGCCGACCAGAAGATAGCGCTTGAAGACTGCATACTAATGCATATATCTTGTGTTTAAAAAAAAAAGAGAAAAAAAAGAAAAGAAAAAAAGAAAAAAAAAGGAGTAAACTTAACAAACAATTTTTCTCCCATCCCAATTCATTTCCTCCCTGGAGCCATGAGCTTAATTTTAGCAGCATAATGTAATACAATGAATTAATATTAGTATGAACTGTAGACAATAACATTTATAAAACTAAATAAAATACCAAAATAATAATTTACTGCTTATTCATTATCTGATTTTATACTATTTCTACATTCTTAGATCCTGAATATCACATAGCAAAAATCTCAATTTTTTAAGAAATTAACTTTCTACCTTGCTAACAGTTTTTTAGATATTGTATAAGCAAACGGTACGAAAAATAGATTCCTGGCAGACATCCGTTTTTTAACAAACGTACTGCATCTTTGAAGTCACACAAATATTTTCTTCCCCCAAAACACAGCATTTACATGGAACATATCTGTCAGTGACTACAGTGCCAAGTGTATATTTAACCAAGGAAACACAGGAAAAATAAATGTACTACATTCTCCACTTCTACCTCGTCATGACAAGTAAGTACAAGAAGTATAATTAAATCCTTCTTACATTTACAACTGTGAAATCATGAGATCAAACAAGTTTTGAGGACCTTAATAATTGCTTTAATTTTTTCTTTTTAAAATATTTTATTGGGTTTCAACTTTTTGCACATATATTTTAAAGGTATGCAGAAAAAAATTGAGGTTATTCAGATACCGTGTGAAATACAAACAATGCAGTGTCTTTTTTTGCAGACCTCCCTGTCCTAGTGAAGTAAGATATCACCAGAATAAGGATTTTAATAAAATACAATACAAGCACGATGCTTTTTGAGGTCATTTACTTTATTTGGGTTTTCACTTTTCTCCAAATTTATCAGCACTAGAGTTGCTATAGGGTACGTATACGCCTACAGTATTTATGGCTGATGTACATACACTTTGACCCCAGCTTTTGTGCACATCATTGTCTGCATGCTCGTGGCACGTAGCACGTTGCAGCCCCAGTGTAAAAGATGACTAGCGTGAAATTTGCCTAAAATACGATTTTTCCATGATCAACGATTTAAGCTTTTAAAAGCAGCTCGACGTTTGTATTTCAAACCCATTACAAAACCGAGTGCAAGACCCATCCTTTGCGCCACAGCCCTGCTTGCTGTGTCCCCCTGCCTCCTAGCGGAGTGAGGCTCCTGGCGGGCGTCAGGCCCACCTCACCTCCCAGCTGCCACCAGGCCTCGGCCGCAGCTCTGTCAGCCTGTCTCAGCGCTAATGTCCCGCTGAAGCTTTATAAAAGGCTTTTTGCAAAAGATACCGAGTGACCTGAGGATAACGCAGGCCTAGTGTTTTTTGCAGCGACAAAGAAAAATGTTTACAAGTGGCCAGCCTCGGGCTGAGTAGTTTTTCAGTGTGATCCCCCATGGCAAGTCAAACGCCAGTCATTACACAGACTAAATGCACAACCAGGGCATGTATATGAGCATGAGGGGGAAAGAAAACGACTGTACAGATGTGCAACCAGGTGAATACAGTCACTGTATTCTTTCATCCATTATGTATCTCGCAGTGAATTTTCTCACAGGCTACAATGGCGAGGGAGCGCTGATCTATAGCCTCCGGACGCTCTGAAGGGCGGCAGACTTCCTTACCACCCTTAAACACCTTTGAACATTTTTTCCTGCGCACAGCGGGCCCTTGTCCTGTGCTACAGCCTGACCACCCACTGTTGCTTGTTGACCAAACACACGGTGCCTGGAGCCTGCACTGACACGACCAGGATAAGATTCCTTTCAAGGACGCCGCAGAGAGAATTTCAATTTGTCTGGGCAAAAAAAAAAAAAATTAAAAAAAAATAGGCAAGCAGAAGAAATTACCTAAAAATTAACCTGCTCAGCAAATGAATGATTGCATTTTATTCTTTTGCTTGAGTACTCTTTTTGTTCTAACTTTACATAAACATTTATTTGGAATCTGACAGGTTTAAAAGATCAACATGAAAATGGGTTGTATTTCTAGCAAAGAGATGAGTGCTAAAGATTAAAATTGCTGCACTTTAGGGAAAGCACATTTTCTGAATACATTTTCAAATGTACTCCCCCCTCACCCCTCCTAACTTAAGGTCAGTCTTTGTTATCCTAAATGTATAATGAAATGATTTCTTTGGTTTACCACAAAAAAGGCAATTGGGCCTACTCTTATTTTGAGTGGTGTTCTAAGTATTTCACATCACAATCTACGGGTAAGCCTTACTGTCAGTTCTGCAGGCCAAAAAACACTGAAGCAAAAGCCAAATACTCCAAGTTCGGCACATAAACAAAAATGATGTCATTTTACTAGCGTGAGCTCCAGCGGACACTGAGATCTTCAGCAACTTTGAGATCAGTCCACTTCCACTAAGTATCCTGCATAGTGATTTAAAAGACTCAGGAAGACACTGAGGTAAAATTCAAGCCACAAAGAGTTTCTTTTATCTTCAGTAATACCAGTCCTTCTCAGTTTTGATTTTATACTACCTGTGCCTCTTTTTAATCACGGTATTTACTGTCTGTGGGATGGATTCTTATGTAAAATTTTATTTTTATTCAAACAATGCCCCCTCCATTTCCCAACAAAAGTCTAAACATCAGCAAAGTTACAGATACAGGTGGTTAAAGGAAAACAAATCCAGCGTCAAATTTTGTACTGATTATTTTTTTTTTTCAATTAATAACCCATTAAGGGTTTGCTTGACGACTGCTGTCAAGAGAGTATTTCTGCTACGGACAGGGGATGTGGTTTAGACGTGAAATGGTTCCCAGCTGTAAGAAGTCTTCTTCCAGATGTACAGTAAGCAAAGGCAATGGAAGAGAACCAGCTGCTAGGATAACAAATTGAAAAGGCCCTTTTGACACAAGCCTTGCTGGCCTGTCTGATCTAACAAAGATAGATCATTCATTGCAAGGTGAACAGAATCTCAGTGTGGCACAGAAGACAGACCAATGTGGTCTAAGTAACCGTCTCTCTCCTTCATGCTATACACAGCTGCTGTTAATCTAGCACAAAATTTTTTTATTTTTTTTTTTAATGATATCTGCACCATATTCTGAGTGCTGCAAAGACTATTTTTTTAGCAGTTTGAACGGCTGAAACTGACTGAACTAGTATACTTGTGTATTGAGAACTGTCTCCATCTTGGGAACGTTAAGAGGCTGTATATTTTGCAGCCAGAAGGGTTGCAGAAAGATCACACCACCACTTCATTAGTGTTTCCATTTACAATTTCAATTTCTAGAAGGTATTAACAGATAGCTTATTTGCACTAATATTACTTATATCTCAAAAAGGCCTGTTAGAAGATGTTTAGTCACTTTTAAGATAACTTGATTAAAGTCCCTATGCATTTTAGCTCATAGCATCATGAAAACTGCCTAGCAAATTCAAAGTCTAAGCAATAACCACTGGCCACACAGAAAATAGTCTTAATCTCCATAGCTTCTTTCCCCAATAGTTACATTGCTTAATTCGTTTTGGCTACCTGCCCAGTGCCACAGGCAAATTTTAAACTAAACCTCATTTATTTACATTTATTTTCATGTCATTTTACGTCACTATATCCCCCATGTTTCCTGTACTCCAAGTCTGGGAAGCAGAAACCATACTTAAAAATCTAAAATTATGTCCTAATAGTAGGGGAATTATCAAGTAAAGTTAAAAAATATAAATATTTAAAAGTTTTAGTTGAAGGAAACAGCATAGCATCCAGAAAGCAGGTCCAAAAGCCTCCAGACTTCTTCAAATTCTAAGTTCAAAGTTCAGAAGAATCAACTCAGACTAGCCAATACAAGGCACAAAATACCAGCACAATGAAGTTTGTCATTCAGGTATTGTTTACGAAACATTTTAGAAATACTACTTTGACTGAGCATAGTGCTTTTCTATGTTAAATTTTATATTCATAGTAATCAAAAATATTTCTCCTGTCCTAGTCTCACACATTTCTATCTCCCTAACATGTATCTACATACTAAATAACAGCAGCAAACTAGCTTTACCTACTTTAGGTCCTTCCAGTGGGCAGCAATAGCATTTTGCAGTCAGAGCTATAAATGGAATCTATTGGTGCTTCAGGAAATTACTTCATGACCATAAAAAAATAAGTTTCAAAAACAATAAAAGAGCACAAAAGTGTCTATTCCATTAGTAAAAGACAGATATTAAATATAGAACAAAAAGTTAATAAATCTGTTTATTTCCAAGCATCACAACATTGTAGAGGTAGAGCACAAGGCAGCTGCAGATGGGTCCCGTGTCCATAGGGGCATCTTTTATGAAAGACTCTGACTATCAGAGAAGTGGGAGGATGGCTTTATGAAAGGACACTACCATTCAAGTTTTCTGATCTGAGCATCCCCTGTACTGCCTAATGCTTCCATGATGGCTTTGACTATGCTGTTGAGTCTCTCTCTCTGTCCTGGCTTCTCATACGTCTGAGCAAAAGAAATTTTAATCTGCTGTCATAGATGCATATTCGCTCTTTCCTTTCAACTTATGGGCTTGGATCTCAACAGTTTCTCATCTTCTGTCCTAGGTTAAAGGCTGGACTAGATGATCTTAGAGGTCTTTTCCTACCTAAATGATTCTAGGACTCTATGATTCTGCCTGTATTATTTACCTCACAAATGAGAAGGTCAGTTATGGTTATACAGCGTAAGAGAGCTAGGATGAAAGCAAAGTTGTGAAAGTAACAACTGCCATATCGGAGTATGTAAAGAAGTCCACATAACTTGAGACTAATCAGCAAATCAGTAGGGTTTAAGGCTGAGAGGAAATGGTATGTTAATACACATACATAGATATTCCTCAAGGGAAATTAAATTCTCTCCAAAATGCTAGCACTGCCATAAAGGAGTTTGTACACAGGACTTTATAAAATTCAAATCCTACTTGCACCCTTTGAAATGAACACAACCAAATAGCTAATGACAAGATTGCTGTATGCTTTACGATTAATAATTGCCTATTTAAATCAGAGAAGACATCTGATTGAATAATTCGCTGTTGGTAGTTAACTGTCTTTAAGACACACTGCCAAATCATCTGCCAAAGTTTAGTACAGCCTGACACACCTTTCAATTTTTGGAAATAATATTAATACAAGCAGGATTAACTGAAAACAGATAGTACTTGAAACACAAAGAACTTCTGCTAACCACAGAAACACAGTCCAAGAGCGAACTCCAAGACTATTACAGCACTGTAAATTTGCCACATATTTCAAGCTCCATCAGAGTTTGTACTATACTGTGATATTTTGCAGTTCTTTGGACATACAACTGCAGAGTATTTTTACAAAAAGGAGCTAATCTCTAATAATAGTAAAGCACTGAGGCTATTCTATTCTTGTTTTACTTTACATATGGAAGTGCTGCTGAGTGTGAAGGATTCACACTTAGATATAAAAATAAAATATATGTGTATGAAAATATATCTCTAATTTGTGGTTTTGTGATAGCACTTTCAACCACCTCTGCATGTACATTAGTTAACTACACTCTTCAACTATGCTTCAGATAGTCTTGAAAGTACAGCCACTTACAATGTTAACCTTCTCTTCCCAAATGCATCATGGCACCACAAACAAATTACATGTATTTGAGGATGCTTGGTTTTTGACAATTAGCTACAAACCTTCTGTGCAGGAATGTCAGTAGAGTTTTTACCAAAAACTTTTCCAGATAAGAAAAGCAAAGTTTTTTTTGGTCTAATTCCAAATCCATTCCACATAGTAAAAAAATGGATCACGTTTAACAACTCAGAGCTCTAATGTGCTTTGAAAACTACTAAATCATCAACAAAATACTTTTGCACAAACTCAGTTGAAAGTTGAAAAATACGTGCACAAATGCATAAATAGATACAATCTGCTATAAAGATTTAAGTTAACTACACTCAAGTGTTTTGAGTCAGTCAGTTTGAAGCCACAGATTCACGGTCTGCAGAAAAACGGCTAATAATTGCCAGAAACTGTTGGTATATTCAAGGTGGAATTGTAATCTCTGTTTGTATAATCTAGCATATGCCATCTGCTAGAAACAATACATATTATCTCTGTTAAAAAGAGAAACCTAGAAAAACATCTAATGCACTTTCAAGAGACTATCAACATTATGACCTACCTCTTCCTCCAAACATTTGATACGCAAAATCTTTTCTGGAAGAATGTTTCAAACTCCAGTTTGAAAATTTATTACTATTCTCTCTTAAAAATACCCTCTGAAACTATGAACATAGAAACAACATTTCTGACTTCAGGTTGATTTGATTTCTCAAAATCATGCGTAACTAATTTGATATCTGAGTGAAAAAGCACACTTTTCCTGTCAGAAAAGCATACATCAAAGAAAGTATATTAAAATAAATTCCATGTCTCTGATCACAATCAGCACTGTTCTGCTTGGCAGTTAATACCAATTCTGAGTTTTCTCTTTGCCTTCTCCCATCTGGTGTATGCTAAAATTAAAGATGTATGGAAATGAGAAACTAAGTTTAGCAACTTTTGCCCAACTAGATACTAAATGGGGAATTCCATCAACCAGGATCAATACTTGAGTATTTTACAGACTGTGCAAAAATTGTATCAACAAGGACCATATAAAAGAAAAAAGAAAGCTATTTAAATTAGATTGGCTCTTTTTAATGGCAGTCATAATATATTACCACTTTTTTCATGCAAATATTAACCATTCATACATGCATTTACTGGGCAGTCAAGTTATGTAAATTCCTCCTTCTGTCAGCCAAACAAAGCTGTTAACATAAAAAGTCCCTTTGATATTAAGGCTGAGGTAAGCAGAATCGCTGCAAGAAAAACATCACATTGGTTGAGATTTTCAAGACAAGCCAAGGAATTTAGGCTCATTTTCAATATTTTACTGGAGCACGCATATCAAAATTATACAGACCAGTACAACAAAAAACTCTCAAGTATTTAATGTCTTTATGATCCTGTTTTTCTTGCTGAGAAGCTGAGAGATGGCATTTTGCAGTGGAAAAGAGAAAAAGAAAGCTTAGAATCATTAATGGCAGCCGTTTTTTTCAAGCTGGTGTCGCCCTTGACAGGTGTGTTGCAAGGTAGGGTATCTCAATTTTCTGGGGAGCACAGGAGATGGGGAGGTTATGGAAATGTTCTGAATTTTGACCAAGAGGCCAAGAAACCAACCTGGCATTCCAACTCATCCCATAGCACTCAATAAAGTGTTTTAGAACAAAGATGGTCTGTGCATGCTTACAGCTAAAACATGCTGTCATATGTGAAGCACCATGTGAACCCTACACCTGTTGTCGCAACCTCTGCTAAAGTAGAAAATTTAAGCATTTTGTGGCAACTTCACAGCACTTATCTGCAACAGCTTTTACTCAGTAAAATTCTTGTGCCTTCTCATAAGAAAACACCTTACTTGGTTTGGGATACACACACAGCAACACTGAACATGGGTGTTACCCAGAAGCCAAGAGAAGTTAGGTTCCAATATATCTACTTATTTCAGAAATATCAGCAATCCTGCTAAGACTCCTTGAGAAACAAGACACTACTTGTCATTTTCTAATACAGTTTTCAGATTTTACTAGAAATGACAGGCCAATAGCTTTCCACCTATGCCCTTTTGAAAATACGTTGATGTGATAGATTATGTTTGCCAGTAGCTAAGTTGCTGCTACACCTGAAAGCAATACCTATGAGGGTGCATTTCTTCAGGGAGTAATACTGGCAAAAACATACAGAACACAAATAAGTGTTTGTATAGTTCTTAATACAACATGGACAAATGGGATATTTAGCCAGTCTCACAGGTGTGTGCATCATTCACTGCATATCAAGAAATTACAATTTATTCCACTATACCCTTATGTCCTGCATATTCATACACTACCAGCATACCCTGTGAAATGAAATCAAAATAGTAGACTCAAACAATCTAAATTTAATGTGGCCTCCAAGACATATTTCTAGAGGACAGTAAACTTCAGATATATGATTGAAATTCAATGCTTTTCCCATGTAAAGAGCCTAAAAGTTCTAAGTTAAACAAAAATAAAATTCCAATTGCTGTTTTGTTTTCATAAGAATAAAGAAAACAATACATTTCAGTATTCAATGCTGTAAAAAACTACCAAAATTAAATGGAGAAAAGTATCATTTTTACACTAAATCTTGTCAAATAAAAGGCAATGCCAAATTCCTAAGTGTCAAACAGATATATGTATATACAACAAAAAATATATCCTTGCCTTTTTGTTCTTTAACATAGTTCTCCTTGCAGTTGTGCATGAGCTTTAGAATCCACTGATGTTGAGCACCAATGCACTGCCAAGCAGGGTCCCCAGGCGCATGAAGATCAGAAAGATATCTGTAAAACCCAGTCCAAAAATCACAGTTCTGACTTGACACACTGAAGGCCTCATTAAAACAGACCAAAGATGTACCACGAAATATATATATATATTAAAATCATTTTAAAAATTCAAGAAGAATAGTTACGATACCCTCATACCCAATGCAAACACAAACTTTGCATTCTTCCTTCCTAATTTACTGAAGCAAAAGTCAGTTTAAAAAAAAGTGTAATAATAAAAAACACACATATATCACATATATATAACACATTAACATTTATTTTCTGTTTAGCCTCTAGAAACGTACCCTGGAAATCAAGCTCTTTATCTGCCAAAATTGCAAATAGTACTTCATGTTTTACATGAAATCTGTGATGGCATATCAAGCACATGAAATATGATATTTTTCTTCCCACTTTAAAAGTCCCAATCGTGTCATCATGCAACTGTAACAGGCAAATGCAGATGGAATTAATTTTTAGTGGTTCATTAATTTTAGCACAGGCATGCACAAGTGAATGTAAACTAAGCTCCTGTTTTGTTTCTTTTTGCTTGTTTTTATTTGTTTTGCATTAGGATGCGCACACAGTTCTTAAAATTTAATTTATATGTATATATTTATTATTCCATCTATACATAGGGTAATTAAAAAAATGAACAGATTGCCCTGAGAGGTGGTGGAGTCTCCCTTCTTGGAAATTTTCAAAAAAGGAGGTGGTCCTGGGCATCCTTCTCCTTGTAGTCCCACGTGAGCAGGAGGGTTGGACCAGGTGACCTCCAGAGGTCCCTTCCCACCTCAACCCTTCTATGATTCTCTGAGTGGGGCTTTCAATTAGTGAAAGTAAAAAAAAACATGTCTTTGGGGAGAAAGGAGTATTGGAAGCCAACTGCTGTGATTCCTAAGAGAACAAAAAAGCATAGTCTAATGTACAGGATTCATGACTACATGACAATGGTACTCTCAAAAGAAAATTTTCATAAAGCAGTAGCTTCTCTACTATTTAACGTGCTCCATTATGCTCTTTGTTTAGAGACATGGGACAAATTCAAAAATTCAAGGTGTTCAAGATGAAGTATGCTGATTTATTATCTTAAGATGTACAGGGAGGGCATGTCCAAGTCTTTCACAAAAGCTATTTTACTACAATATGCCTAATGCTAGTTAGGACTGCATTGCTAAATTCTGTCTTCCTTGAGAATTGTCTGCAGTACACGAACAAGCAAAAACTGTCAAAGTAGGATTGGTGGGATGGATGAGAACATTACACAACCAACCATTTTGACAGGGTCATGTTTATAAATTATGAGCTCAAGTTTTACCTCAGCATTCAGGGGACTTTTAGTATTTGTTTAGACACAAAATTGAAAAAAAATTAATACTGCTGGTCTTGAAAAAAATATGCCCCCTTGCCTGTTAAGTGATATGGTAAAGTTTCTGAGCAGTATAAATAATTATCAGTGTAAAGAATGTAATAAAATAAGGGGAAAATGTGAATTTGGGAAAATATGAATTGAAGCTTAATTATAAAGACTGAATACATACATTAAATATCTGAGTGGGGAGAGTATGGTATTTCAAATCCTGCTCTGTCTTAGACATTGGAGACATACAAAACAAACATATCAAGGAAGAAAAAAAAACTCTTAAAAGTAGCAGTTCCTATGCAAATAATTTTACAGTTAGGATTTTATTAATTTCCACTTAACTGAAGTGCTCTGAAGAAAGCTTTCTTTGCACCTCTCCTCCAGGAATTTTACACTAGTATTAACCACATCAGCATACCTAGACTAGTGAAATTCATTTAATGGATTTGTATGTTGGACTTTTGTTAATTCTTTATCACAAAATTATTCCAGATTTGTGCAATCCTGCTCTCCTTCATGATACTATTCTACATGTGGAATACATCTGTCACTTACATTAACAGTCTGTTTTAATGTAGAAAGGGATAATCTTAGGGATTCAACCTACCTCAAGGTAAGGGGTTGGAAAAAAAAAAAAAGCAACAAAAAATGAACAACCACCACCACAATCAAACACCCACAAAAATGCAAACATATACAACTCTGATTCTTCCGAGGAATCTTTAGAAGAGTTCATAAGACTTGGCCTAGATAAAGAAGCTCTTCTTTAAGGTTTTCAAGACTGAAATAGAAAGAAGGAAATAGCAATGTCTTCTTCAAGAGACATGCTTAACTACTCACCTTAAAATGAAATCTTAGTAAATATGCAATATTTACATGGCATCCAGAAGAATGAGAAGCACTCTACATAATTGTACATTCTTCACATAAACTAACATAAATTAAATGGACCTAAGACTCCAAGGCTGTAGTTTGTCCTGTGCAACTTGGTCTGGTGAGCATACAAAACATCAAAGACCTCACACAGGTGTCAGAGTTTTTAGAATGTCCCACACAGACCATTTGGTCTACATCTTTAAAGATAACTGAAAAAAGCACTAAGTACATTAAGAAACACTAGGAGTCCTACTAACATCTGAGACTCAAAAGCCTTCAAAGTAAAGCTGTCATACGTTTCAGAGCACTCTCAAGTCTGGCTCCAAAGAATATAAAAAGCAGGCTCAGGTCTATGGTATAAGAAGGTCCAACCAACTCATGTTAGTATTCCTTCAACAGGCTTTGACATAAGCCTCAGTAATGACAGAAAACAGAGGAATTCCAGTGAAAACCGGGAATCTGGCATATGTTCATTAAATGTAAAGGAAATTATTATTTAGAATGAATAGTAAAATAGCCAAAACCAAATTTAAACAAAAGTCTGGATTAAAACCTTTCTACTATCTGAATCAAGATGATTCCATTTCAACACCAAGTCAAGCCGAAATAAATGACAAGTTCATAAGCAATCTGTAAATGATCATTTCAGATGTAACTTGCAATATCATGGTTTAGAGGAAGCAACAACTTTAAACGTAACGAAGACTTTTAAAAATGATATTCAAACCACTCAATAAATAATCAAGTACCAATGTAATGCTATTATTTATATATTCACAAAGCTGCCACTTGCAGCTTTCCAATCAGTATATAAACTACCATAAAAATAGTCACTCTCCTATTCAGGAAATAGTTTAAAATACAAATCTAACACCGTATGTCTGAAAAAGACAGTAATCAAATGATTACCTTATATAACGTTTCTGATCATGCAATGTTGATGGAGTTTCAAGGAGTTTATCTAACAGAAGTTCCCTTAAAGCTTCAATTCTGGTTTCAACTTCAGCATAATCTACGAGTGGAGAGAGGAAATAAATCCAGTGTGTGTCTTCAGCAGTAGTATGAACTTAAAATCACATTATTTTTCTAGGATATCAATCACTTCTGAACTTATTATGGAAATCAGTTATTCATTTTATAACAAGCACCTGAAAATTTCATACACAACAGTGCGACAAAAAAGATTGGACTCTGAAATCTTTCCAATAATATACCATCCAGAAATAGCCAAAGCCATATTTTTAGTTACCATAACTGTTTTTTAAAAATGTCCATTAATACTTGGTCTTAATAAATAAATGAAACGCGCTGTGATTTCACATTTTGAAGAATATACCTTTCTTAAAAATCTTGCCACACATATTGCTTACAGTAATTGTTTCTACAAATCTGTAATTTTTATGGATTAAAATCCACATAAACCTCTTTAAAATACTGTATGTTTTTTAGCCTTTAAGTTAAAAAAAAAAACACAACAGGAAAAAAAATAAATAGAAGCTAATAATAGAATACATCTTACATTTTTTGAATACTTGAACCTCTGTCTTTCCGAAGAGTGACTTGGCTTTTTCGTAGTCATTAATAACCACATCATAATCACCCTTAAAAACAACAACAACAAAACAACAATAAACATTTTTATTTCTGAAGAAAATGTAACTGAGTAATTTCAGCAAAAAGAAAAGTATTTTTAAAGAATTATACCTTCTGGATATTTCTTTCAATATTCAAAGGAAGGTTGAAAAGAAATTTAAAACGTTGAAGAACATTAAGTGCATTTCTTGTTGAATCTGCTTTATCTTTACGGCCCAGCACCTCTTGGAATAAGGTATCTGCTGTGTTACTGGCTCCTATTTTAAAAAGGATAAATAAGAAAAAGTAGAGTAAGTAATCAGTTCAAACTGCATACAAATTTTCCTCATTTTAATGAATGGCATAGTCATCCAAATTTGTTAGAGCAAATGAGTAATTATTGCTAAGTTTTTATTCAGTTTTTGTTCGACAGTTTTAACATTTTACAACTGATGAAATACTATTTCAAAGTGAACCACTTAGCATTTTAATGTGGTAAGACCCCTGTGCAATTAAAACAATCACTATTTCCTATTTCAAATGCTTAACTTAGCTGCAGATATTTTATAGTTTGCTTTGGCTCCAAATCTACATTTTACAACTAAATTATGCATCTCAGGATATAGAGAAAGTCATAGAAGGTTTTCTCTTTTAGAAAAGTATAATTTCATTATGTTAATTAAGGTCACAGCTTCAAGAGCTATCAGTGAATTTTGCAAACAACTTTTCTAACATTGCCAAATTCTGTCTTAAATATGAATAATAATGTCTGGTATTTAAATGAGTCACTTTTAAAACTACTGATGAGTAAATCATAGACAGTGGCATGACTGAAAATCTAACTAGCTGGTCATTGTAACAGAACAAATATAAATTGTCTTCATATTGCATTAAAACTCTGGCTTCTTTGCATACAGGATCAAGCCTTGGTTAACAATTTCATGCAATTACATTTCTCCATTAACTTTGAATACATAAATCCTTAGAATCCTTCCTATTCAGAGTAAAAATAGCATTCTATTTTGTGCTAAAGTTTCTTCATATTTTCCTGAGAGAATAACAGAATTCCATTTATATTTTCATGTGAATATTTGCATTTTTCAACTCGTGACTTATTTTTAATTAACCAAAAAAAAAAAAAAAAGAGTCAAAATAGTGGAACTGTTTTAGCCTTTTTGATCGTTGCGTGTAGGAGTTTCTACATTATCTGGTCTAGTGACTATACTTTAAGCAAAGATGAAAAAAATTACATCAGTCTCGCTGGGTGGCTTGCATGCCATTTTCTCTAGTCAACACTGTGGGTGGCCTGCTCATGTTAAAAGTAGTCTTTGTAAAATAATTGTTATATCTAAATAATGTTTAAACTTTGCTGAATTTTTGAAGCCCTGATGTAAAAAAATGTTTTGTCAGGATAGCTATTTGTACTACATACTATTTAGCGTAAAATACTTTAATCCATTAAGGAGAAATACACAATGAAAGCAGCTAGCTGGACATTTAAATACAGATCACTGATAAAGTTTGATTTTCTTTCCTCTTGAGGTTATAATAAATGCCAGTGTTGTAAATTCTTTGAGTAAATTAGTTTGTTTTGTTTGAATTCATATATTTCTGGTCCATTCTGTTAACAGCCAAGAAGGAACATACTATATTTGGGAAGTTATATTCACACAGCATTTTTTTTAATTCAATGCAAGTGTTTTTAAAAGGTAATTGGCAACTGCAGGAATTGCACAAAGATAGGTTTTAGTTTAAAACTACATCTTTTTATAATTCACTGTGAAGTCCTCAAATTAAGTAAATTATTTTACATTTTTCGATGGATACATTTTCTGTTTTGCTTAGAAAATTAAACATGTCAAATGATTGAAGTGCCTTGATCACATTCAATATTTTGTTCAGAACAGGTTTTTCTTTTTAGACTTAAAAACCATTGTAAAATTTCTTCCTTTCTCTTGCCTCCCCAAATCCTGTTATTAATCTCTCTCTTGATTAGTAGTGAAGAATCTAAACCTAAATAATAAAATTAATGAATAAAGATTCAGGTCCTATATAGCCTGACAATGATTAAAAATAGTTAAAAGTAGACGATTCATCTACTGTGTGCAAATTTTTTTTACCTAAAAAAAAACAAACCTCTAGTTACTCAACAGTTGTCTTTCATAGAGCCTGACAAAAACACTACAAAATAGAATTTGATTGGCCTCCTTTAAGAAGCATTTTTTTGTGAAATTCGTTTAAGCCTTTATAAACATATATTTAATAGCTTATTTAACAATTAAACTTAATCTATTAAAAACTCTGAACACTTACGATTCCACCTATAACAACAGATTCTACTTTTACCATCCTATGATATTTCAATGCAATAATTTTTCGCACTCTCTTAATATGTTCATCTGCTGTTGTAAACACCGTTTGTCTCAGGTGTTTGCATCAAGCTCACATCAATTCTCTCTCAAGATATGCGCCTACTGTCTATAAAATGTGAAATCCAAATGAAGATTTGAAGTCATTTTTGAAGGCAGACCCTGTAACTCACGGATTACGGAAGTACTTGAAAGCCTATTCTTTGCAGAGTAGTAACTAAGGACACTTTTGAATGGTCAGACAAGAAACAAACCTTTGATCCTAAACTACTTTGCATAATATTATTTACTCTTTTTAAATCCTTGTATTCCTACCCCCCTGCCTCCCACCCATCATGACTTGCAAAGTATCAGGAGGAAAAGCAGCCAATTCTTTTCACAGCAGAGCCAAACTTAATATACTCTGAAGTGGCTGGCACAAGTTCCTCTACAGATCCAGTTTGAAAAATAATGTCTGCATTATCTGCATACAGATTTCAGCTGCCACTTAGCAAGTGAAAAAATGCTTATATACTACAGTTGGGTTTGTCTCGTATTAAAGCATGGAAGAAAATATTATGAACCTCAAAATTTGATGGCTTATGCTTTTTATGTTAAAATCTGTCACATAATTTTGTCAAAGGGAAAGTGCTGCCTGCAGGATCTGTGCTAAGTGTGTGACATGTCATAAACACAGAACACTTGGAATAGCATTGGCAATTCCAGCAAATGTTTTTTTCTCCTACCCTATATGTATCAGATATTTGGCACACAAGCCATTCAAGACTGCACACTATATTTTGCACGCACATATTGTCTTGTTTATAGCATGTGTCTGCATGTACATGAGGGCTTTTTTTTTCATTCCAGTCAAGAAGATAGGGCAATAATTATGTTCAAACCACATCTTTATTTTGAGCGTGAACGTATGTCTACAGAAAAAAAAAGCTAAAATTGTGCAGGAAAAAAAAACAAAAACAAAACTGCTTTATTTGTGCTCCATACAAAAGCACACATACAGTCACTGCTTTCTTCATGCAAGAGAACAAAAACAGTGAACTTCCATGTCACTTTCTTGATTTCATAAAACACACTCAGACTTTCCAGCACTGAGTCAGCTATCTGCATGTCATTCCTGCTTATTGATACAGCACTAAGGGAAACATCCCTTCCTCTGTGAAAAAAATCACAATGAAACAAAGTAAAATTATCTTGGCAGAAGTCCCAGAATTAAAAAAGTAACTTTTTGATCTGCTGAAACGCATACCAAACTGCAGTGAATTCAAGCCACCTCTCTCAATGCAATTGTACAGCTAATAGAGAAACAGAGAAAAGAAAGTACCAAGAGTTTTTCAAAGTTTCTAAAAATAATGCTCATTTTAAGTAGTTCAAGTGATAACACATCAAGTGAGAAAGATTCTGTTAGTAACCTTGTTACTGCAAACAATTTGTATTTTTAGCCCTCAAAACATCTTACAATCCTGGTACTTAGCTTTGCTCGTTCTTGTACATCTCCATCGCATCTCCTGTTTTCTTTGTATGCTCAAAATTGAGATACCACCAAAATTAGCTTAATGTTACAGACATCCTTTATTTTGATACTTATTCTCTTTGTTATCACAAACACCGCTGATGGTCATGACAGAAGCTGCTACTTCTTCAAGAAGCATACTAAGATCGTTGCCATCACACAGGAAGTGTCAAGAGAGTCCGTACTGTTTTCTACTTTCTACCATATTCCAAGGAATAAGTTAAAGCTTGTTAGAAAGCCCAAAGTCCATAAATAGGTGCTGCTGGAAGGACAAAACTTACTGTTCAGTACATTCTCCAGTTTTTGCGTCATGGATCCTTCTACTTTTTCCGTTCCATCCGCTTCCAGTTTTTGATGGATTGCTGGAATAAAGTGTCTAGTTAAAATGTAGAACATTTTAATAGGTGGGAATACGTTACATCAAAGTGACACTTTTAAACATTTTTAAAATTTAACATAAAGTGTTATTTTTCTTGTTAGACATTAAAAAATACAAACATGCTTCATGGCAGCAGAGTCTAGTGGGGGATAGGGCTTCGAGCCAGACACTGCAGAATTTTAACCATTTCTTTAACACAGACTTCCTGTATGTTCTTGAACAAGACATTAATGCTCAAGAAAAACAAAAACAAAACAAACAAAAATGTGAGGAAACTAATTGCAACTAGCTATGTTGTAATAAAATTATTAATTGTTCGGTATTTTGAAAAGTAAGCATCATTCAAGCACAAAATGATTTTGGTTTGCATGTCAAAACTTTTACACTTATCTCACTGAAATGGCATTGCCAATAATTAAAGGGTAGAAAAAGTCACAAGGAATCAGAGTGACCCTGACATCAAGTGCTAGGACCTCACCACATCCATTGTTTTTGTCCACAAAAATGCACTCTCAAAACACACAATTTAAATGTACCTTGTAGCAACACACTGCATTAATTATTATACAAAAGTGTTGTAATGTTTTTGCTCAAGAGTACAGGAAAATGGAGAATGAGACGGGCTCGTTTTATTTTTTGAAGAAGCTATTTTTCCTCTTGCCCTAAAACATCCCCATCCCAGATTCCATGTGGTGTTACTAATGGATGTGGAAGTAGGTAGTATCAACACCAGCTTGTTGTCTTATTATACTTCCTTTCAGAGGAAGAGACGGATTGACCACCATGCTCTGACTATACTGTGGCACTCTGGAAATACAAGCAGTGAATGGACTGTAGATACTGCTTTCTTCTACTTCCCCTCTCATACACTGCCTTCCTTTCCTCTACCTCTGTTCAGTACAGCTGAAAAACAGAAAAACAGATTACTGTTTTTCTCTTTTTTTAAAGTTAGCATTCATATATGTATATATTCATGCAGCATACATAAAACAATTGCTTAAAAATATAATTTCCCTTTAAAAATTGTAATCTGTTAAACTACGTAAAATCACCTCTATCAAACAGTCATCAGTTCCTATTGGTTTAGATAAAATTAAGGCTTCTAAAAAACCTCCTACTGCTTCCTGCTAGTTCTCAGTAGAGTGAACTGAAGCTAAGCAAGTCTTTAAAATGGTGACGCTGCTCACTGTTTCAAGAGAATTATGATATATTTTAGTACAGAACATAAAGGCAATTTTGGAAACAATCTCCCAATTGTCCCAACCTATCTTGCTTCAGTTTCCATGCTGGGGTCCATCAGGTGGATGCTTTGAAGATGAAACCCATCTAGAACAAGCACTCTATGCCTGATGTGCTCCAGCAGATACCTGGAATTCAATCCAAAGGGTGACCTCAAGTTTGTCTGAAATACAAATCCAAACTGCCTAACTGCGTATGGCATGCACATCAAGCTGTCCTTATCAACTGTTTTCCTCTACAGCTCCATCCCTACTTGCCTGTGCTTTGTAGACACAGACCAAGACAGCATATACATAAAGTACCCTCGGTAAGGCAACCCTGTGGCCTTCAGTCCTACTGTAAGCAGAGAGGGTAGCTATTCTGAAACAGGTTAGCTGTGTACGAGTCTCAAGACTTGTTCAATGGAAGAAGTTTAATTTTAAAAGGGGAAGAAGATGGAAAAAAAAATAAAGAGTGAAAATTCCATTTATCTCAGACGTATAAATCTGACTCTTCAAATGGATCCTACAAAGAATTGCAGTAAGTTTTGCTTTCATGAAAATGCAATAGCACTTCTTCATTTTGGTTGTTTCAGGAAATGAAAATTTAATTTAGGATGGCATATATCTTAAGACAATCAACACCTGAATAAAGTGAACTAACAGATTCTTGCCTATTTTAAGGAACACAATTCTGTCGTGAAGACTGTGTATTCTTAACAGTAGCACATATTTTATATATGACATAGATCTCACTTAGCTGTAAGAATATCTCTACGATTTTATAACAAAAACATTAAAGGTTGTAATGACATTATTCCATTTATATACATCAGTTCTGGTCATGGGTAGCCAATGACAGTACTACTGAAAAGTAAGTTCATCAGAACAGCAACCACAACACTAGCAGATAATTTAAAGCCAAATGTTGCAAGTATGACTGGAACTGTATCAAAGTGTAATGACAGTTTAAATATTTTGAAATCATTCTATGAAAATAAATTTTTGAAAATGAAATTTTCAAAATGCATCTTCCCCAAAGCAGTCGTCTTTCACACCTCCCTTAGATAAGAGAATATAAGTGCAACACAATTCCCTTCTCTTCTTTTTAAAACGAACGTAACATTTTCACCACCGGTAGCATTTAAAGCTAGCAGTTAGACCTAAAGTATTTGAGATTCTTAGTTCCAAAATACTGGTGTTTTAAACAGAGGAAAAACTGTCACATTAAGGCAATTCATAGGTGTGTTCAGACAGAAAAGAAATATGCCAGTGGGAAAAAACAAAGGAAACTACAAAACCCACAAACAAACAATAAAACCCACAGGGCATTAAGTTCCAGAGAGGCTGAAAGCACCGTGGAGCACAGACAAGGGTATATTAAACATATGTAACAGGTAAACTGAGAGTTTTGGATCACTGTCTTAAATAAGGTATATTAGAACATATTGAAAAAATATGTAGACCTACGTAAATTGTGTACATACAAGGAGAATTGCTATATTTCTTTTTATATATTTAATGTGCTACTATTTTCTTTATGTACTGAAGCTATTTTTACACACTGTATTCAGATTTAGCAATAAGCCCATTCATATGTATGGCAAAGTAGAGTTACAAAAAAAAAAAAAAAAAAAAAAGTTTTAAGTTTTCAGAGTAAAGACCATCATGAAAAACACTTTATAAGAATGTCTAGGTTTTCTTTGCTTTGCTTGCATCGACTAACTTTAAAAAGTTAAGTACACCTTCCTTCCATGGGGACCAGATAAAATGTTTCTGAATTAGACGTTCAGACAAGCAAAACTATATGCAGTCAAAAAAAAATAATAATCTGTAGACCAAATCTGACTGGAAGAAATACAGAGGTGATCAAATTATTCATTTTTCTTAGACTACCAAATCCATGTGATGGTGGGCTGCTGCCTTCTGGGACAGTCTCCATTCTCTTCACCACTTGCACCCACATGCTTCCTTTTGCTGGATCTGGCAATCAAACAGCTGCAAGGCAGGAGCAGTGAGATGACTTGATAGAAAACTAACTCTGTATAGAAGAAAATCTTCCTTATTGATTAGCAAGCTTGCCTAAACCTTGCCGTAGCTGCACCATTGTCATACCAGCAAAGGGGAAGGTGGTCATGGCTGACAAGTGGCTCCCACAGCAGCCACTTCAATTTCAACTTCATAGTGCAGCCAGTGTTTAGACAGTAAGAAGGGTTCTCTTTGAAGGCCTGAAAAAAAAGGGATGGAGAGGACTTTTTGTCTTGAATTGCCGCTCACTTTTGGCTTACCTGATATGAACCATAAAAGTTGGAAACCTAGGACAGGCTGTTTACCTTTATTAGTAAGCTTTACTGTGAGGAACAGCAAAAATGAGGAAAGGATTTGGTCCAGATGTTTTAACATTAATTGTACTTTGTATTTTCTTTGCCAGTAAGTGCTCAGGTTGCCCAGTTAAGTTGGAATATCTAAAGGCTTGCAGGTTTCATAGCCACGGTGATATAATAATTTAAAACAGTGAAGAGCTGAAGTTTAGAGCCTTGAAATTTATAGTCTTGAAATTGTGAAGAAATTCTGCAGAACTGGTTATTTTTGTCAAAACATATGCAAAGTTCAATCTGGCAAATAAACCATAGTACAGGCCCTGTGGTAAAATAAACTGCAATTAATTTATTGCTGCTTGTGTTGAAAACAATTTTATTTACTCTAAAGAAGGATAAGGTTTTCTACTTGGCAATCATATCTCTGTGATGAATTAAACCACACTTCAAAGGTTATGCAGGTTTGACTTGCAGATTTCTTTCTTGATTTACTCATTAGATATTCTCAAAACATATTTATAGATAAGCACCAAGGGTGGTGCTTATTTTCCAAACTTCCTCAGCTTAACAGCTCAAAGTTGAGTTATATAAATATATGCAACTTTTCTACCATTTTCTGATGAGCAGAGGGCTACACTTGCATTTAGTGTATCTGGAAATCTAGCCCATTAGCACAAAAACATGGTTATAGAAGAACCCAAAACATATCAAGACTTTTCTTGTCAGATGGACAAAAAAAAAAAAAAAAAAGGAAAGAAAAAAAAGGGAAAAAAGTGACAAATTGACAAAAAGGAAAGACTGACAGTGCAGAGTACCTCTGAAGATCTCATGTGCTAACTATAAACAACCTGGCACCAAAAAAAAGTAACGGAGGAACGAAGAACACAGATTAACATGCTTCCAAGATTCATGCCAATGCCTGAATAAAAATGTCTTTGGTTTCTTTAAAAAAAAAAAAAAAAAAAAAAAAAAAAGATTTAAGGATTTTCTGTAATTTGAATTAAACAGAAGGTTATTGATAAGGACAGCTCCCCTACACAGGGTAAAAACTCCTCTGAATGGATTCAACAGGAGTGCATAGCTGTATATAATGCATAAGGCAATACGTAAAGACAGCATATCATGAACAGTGTTGACAAAACATCACAATATGTAAAGCCCCCCAAAGTAAAGTTTGTTACTATGGCCAGTAGTCTGTACTGCTATGAATAATTTTTTTTCCAGAGATTTCCGGATATTTTTGTGAACTGCAGGGCAAACTTGGCTTTATTTTGATAAACATTGCTAAGCCAAGACAAAATCACAAAATATGGAAGTAAACGTAGTATTCTCTTTAATTGCTTTTTTGTCTTTTGTTTCTCTAGCATTTAATTTTCAAGTTTATTTACTCAACACGGTGGGGAAAAAAAAAAAAAGAAAGAAAGAAAGAAAATGGCCAGACTTAAGATGGAAAAAAAAAAAAAAAAAACACGGCACAGTGCTAGAAGGAGAATTTTTACAAAAATAGGAGACCAAAAATCACAGTCTAACAACATTGTGATCCCTGATAAATATAACCTATGTGAGAGCAAAGCCAAGCAAGTGTGACATTTCCAGGGAACTATCTCAGAAACAGACATGGAAGCATGGTTTACTGCTCTTCTTATAGATTTACTACAATTCCAGGACTGGACCAAGGCCCATGCCAGGATACTTGAGAATCTCGGAGCACGGAAAATGCTATTTCTCTTTTTACTGACACAGCATTAACCTTCCTGCATCTGTGAAAACTAATGGTAGAAATAAAAGCAGCTTTAAAATGTTGCATGTACAGCTAAAAGCTGTACTGGAATCAGAATGGAACGATGCAAGATGAAATTAAGCTGTTTAGATGGCCTGTAGGTCTGGCCAATTTTAATCATGGGTCATTTTTGCACACTTTTTACCAACTGCAATGTTTACTACTTGAAAACTGCAGTGCAAAACTAATCTTTCTTTTTGATTCCTTGTATTTTTCAAATGAAAAAAAAAATCATTTACCTGAAAAAAAAACAATTTAATAGAACATAATAGCCAGACAGTAGCTAAAAGCCATCATTACAATTCCTGCTGTTTCTCATTTTTTCTCAGAATCACAGAGTGGTTTGGGTTGGAAGGGACCTTAAAGACCACCTGGTTCCACCCCCCTGCCATGGGCAGGGACACCTCCCACCAGACCTGGTTGCCCAAAGCCCCATCCAGCCTGGCTTTGAGCACTTCCAGGGATGGGGCATCCACAGCTCCTCTGGGCAGCCTGTTCCTGTGCCTCACCACCCTCATGCATAGTAAAGAGTTTCTTCCTTATATTTAATCTAAACCTACCCTCTTTTAGTTTAAAGCCATTCACCCTTGTCCTATCTCTATACTCCCTTACAGAGTCCCTCCCCAGCTTTCCTGTAGGCAAATCAGACCACCTCTTTCTTGAGAAAGAAGAAAAAATCCCTAGAAAACACTATGCTAGAACCTGTACGAAGGGAAAGTTTCAGTCTCTTTTTCAAACATGGTCAGTAAAATTTGCTTTTCTAAGGTTGCATTAAAATAATAATTGGTCTGCTACGGAAATTGATTGTTGTCTTTGTATAGAGAGGTAGCATCCACCTGAGACTAAACTACTTATCACAACATACATATTTTACCCGCAATCCTTTATCAGGTCGTCTCTATCTCAGCGTATATTGCACACTGCAAGCTCCTGTTCTTATTATTTCTAGCATTACCATACCAGAACACAAGTTTTCAACACAGAAACTTAAATCAGAAACCATTCTTCATTTCCCCACTGAACCTACCTGTGAAGGCCCAAAAAGCAATACGAAGCAATTGCACTGTCATTGCCTCACATTTTGCTTTTATTCAGCACGTGTGTAATGTGGCACAAGGATACCCTACACCTTCAGACATCAACATCCTTGGGAAAGCCACACAGTGAACTTAAAAGCACATCAGCTACTGCTTCATGGTTACGAAGAGGCACGATCTTAATTCGTTAATAAGCTGCACCTACTGTGAGGCACAAGCATGCATGTAAACTGTAACTTTGAAGTGGCTTACTTGCTATCAGATACATGCCAGATAGAGAAATGCAGTAGCCTAGTTTATTCCGGGCAGCTTGCTTCCATAGCCCCGTTCTTTCTTGACGTCCATGAACCTCTATATTTAAAATTAGTAGCAATAACCTTACACTGTTCTCACCTTCTGAAGACTACATTTTACTGCTGAAAGCAGGACAACAAAAATAACATTAACAGACATTTGTCACACCAAAAGCACTCAATGTAGACCTATTCTAGCTATAACAAGTCAGCTGCATAGGACTCAGATACTCATCATGTGTTTGAATTTGGTTTAATGAAATGCACGTGTCTAAGAAAATCATGCCATTTGGGAAAATGTATATGAGACTGAAGTAGATTGAAAATGCAATATGCAATAAAATGTGAATTACATGTAGATGTTACAAAACAGGAACATGACAACAGCAAAATCTGGTGTAACAGTCTGATGCTGTAACACTCAACAAAACCAGTCATGGACTAGCATTTAGTAGGACAAAATAGAAGAGTGAACTGAGATAAGAAGTTAGTGATGTAAAAAACACTTCAACATTAGTCAGTCAGTATAATTAATTTGCCAACAGAATCACTAATGAAAAATTGGCTGTAGGGACTCTTTTCACATGACACAACTCCTCATTCCTTCCAGTACCCCAGAGTTCAAAAAATGTGAATGATCAAGTCCTGCTTCTGAAGAACACTTTAAAAAACAGAAGCAAAGAGATACATATATGACAGATAAACAGTTCTTAGTTTCCCAAATTCCCAGTCTGACTCAGAATTGAATATAGATGTGGTCGTTTCTTTTGTTTTAGTTTCAGAAGAGTTGTATTAAGCAGACATAACGCCAACAGAATATGCTTATTCACACTGAATCAGATCCCGCATCACTGACATTCTCATCCTCAAATGGGCCGTACGCACTGAAATGCAAAAATATTTCTATAGGAAGAAATCAAGAGGCACTGACCAGATACATAGGATCATTTCAGACAGGTAAGCATTACCCCAGCTTGCATATTAGGTAAGATATTAGACAGAAGGACACTTATGGTCCAAGTATCCCATCAAATAGTCTTTCCCACAGGCCAAGTATCTGAACAGGAGAGGAAAGGGGAAAAATGGAATACAGCTGTGGTAGCCAGCAGCGTTTTGTCTCTCGTGAAATTTTTGTAGTTGTAATTGCACCAGAATTGTTGCCATGACAAACTAGAGCATCAAAATTAGACCTCAAATTTGTTCAAAAAATCTGTGTTTCAAAGAAAATACAGTGACGTCCTTGCTTGCCAATATGGGTGTCATACTTGCATGTTTTTGAATAATTGAGCAACTCAAGTGGCCGTTTCCATATTTTCCTCCTGTCACTTAAATGAGAAGAAACTGTGGAGCCTAGGGTTTCTAAGGAGCACTTCTGAAAAAGTATATTAATAAATTATTTTTCTAGCTTTCCAGAGACTTCTGTGTGGTACGTGATTTGCTCATGACAACAAAACATTACGTCTTTCCAAGCATATAAATAGTAGCCCCTTTAGGAATGCTGCTTTCTAGGTTGCGGTTAGACTTACGGGAGATAAATCAGCTGAACTCCCTGATGCTGACAAATGGATCGAGTTGAGGTAAGCCCAGTTCCCCTTGGCTCCCTTCGGCTGACGAAATAAACTTCCTGTTGAACATCTCCTCTGTGACAAAGTCACTGTCAAACTGTCAGCCAAGCTAACAGACAACGAGACGCGTAGATCTGATAAGGCAATTCTGTTTTTCAAGAAATCAGACCAAGGGTTCTGGCCTATCTGACCTCTTATTTTCTTAGTAAACGCTTTCAACTTGCACGGTATAATAAGCATCCTGGCATAACGTTTAATGGGTTTCATTGCATGCTTGTGAAAATATTAAAACTAACGTGAACGGGTAATGCAGTCTGATGGCACACCAAAAATCAGTCTGATCTCACTGATCCCTGCTATTGAAAAAAGCTACACTAAAAGTGAGCGATTCACTGATCAATTGCTCAAAAAGGGAGCAATTTCCTTGATCAATTTCATATATTTGCAGTAAACGTTAACAGAGTATGAGTTCTAAAAGCATGTATAAATATATAAAAGATGTGCAAATAGATGAATATGAAACACTTGGTAAAGCAAGTGTTACACTTTTTAAAATCATCTTCCTACAAAAAAGTTACATCTTGTACCAATTCAGGGAAAACTAGGAGAAACAACCATACTCGGAAAGCTCTGATACACAATGACAAAATCCCACAGAGAAATGAAGCTGACCTAGGGTTTATAAAGCATAATCACTGGGGTTGGAAAAAGTGTTCTATGATATTTAGAGAGGAAAATCAAGTGCCTAAGTTTCTCCCCACCGACAAAAATGTATCTTCAGAAAACACATGAGATTTTAGAATATCTTCCCTAAGGAAGTGAATTAAAAAACCAAATATTACAAAAAACCACACACCCCCAAAAATCCCAAACCAAGCAGCTCAGGACATTTAAACTACCCTGGAAGACTCCTATAGATATAATTAATAATGATCTTCCCTTCAGTCACATCCGTAACAGTCGTATGCTCAGCAACAAACAACGAAAGTTCACAGATCCAAGGCTGTGTCCCTAAGAGTTTGTGCTGAAGCCAGCTTTCAGCTTTCAAACAAACTATTCTTGATGTAGCTTTGTTTACATGCATACAAATTCTAGTTGCATCTTTCTAGAGGAGAAAATAAAACACACAAATTCACCATTGTACAGGCAGGAAAACAGCATGATATCGTCTCATATGACTGCTGTCAAGCCAGAATATAATAGGACTTTTAATTTTCTCCTGTTAAAGAGCTTGAATTTCTTAATTGCATATCTAGAATTAATTTTGATTGCTTTTTTTTTGTTTTGTTTTTTAATTTTGCATCAGAGCTGTTTCTTCAGAGCAATGTTAATAATGCTTATGCTGAATTCTCTTCAGGTTTCCTTTGAGGAAAATGCAGTGACCAAATGTTTTGGAGAAAAGCCTTGACATCTGGCAGGAGGGCTGGGTGACGGTGTCAATGATATCCCTTTTTTTCTTGCTGCCACTGGAACGCTCTCCTCATCCAACTTAGCTATTGCTTTTAACTCTCACAGGTACAACTCTCTCAAAAGATATGCATTTTTTCCAGTTAGACTCCCTCAAAAACATTCTTTTTTTTTTAGACTGAAAAGAATCCAACCCCTTTCTGCATGGGCAATTAATGGAAAAATTCAAAAGAGAAATGCATGTTAAAATACTTTAAAAGGAAGCTGTGACCTGTAATGCATCCTCATTACGAATGTGGTCTCAGAAATTGAGAACTAAATATTACATTGATTTTAAAGTTCCTTGAACTCCAGTGTTTTAACTGTGAACGTGTAAGGGATTAAGACTTCAAGTCTCTAAATTTCTTCTACAACAACATCAAGGTCATTCTCTTAGCACTATTTTAACACACTGTTTATAACAACACAAGATACAAGTCTGCTTCCTTTTGAATACTTCAGGGAGATCACTATGAGAAAGACAAAACAAGCCGTTTTGGTTACAGACATAAAGTGGCACCAAGAACCACGAGTCATCCCGTTTTGAGTGCATAATTCATCTGAAGGACTGCATGGATGAAATCTAAGTTTAGATAAATTAAACGCTGTTACAGATGAGAGATGCAAAACAGTATTAAATCTATTTCAAAACAGTATTAAATCTATTTCCATTGTGAAAATTCAGAACAATGCATTTCCAGTGAAATAAATGAGATTGCTTTCCCTATCATTTTATTATTGTTTTTTATATTCCAGCTACCTCTCTGGCCTCTCAATTTTTCAGGCAATCAGTTTCCAGAGGCAAGAAGCCTACATTTTAAAAATGGGACAAGAAAAAAAAACACACTAATTTGCTCTTTCTAAAAAGTCACAACACTTATGGTTTGCATTAGCTTTCTGTAAATCCTACTAAGCCTTTGCTAGCCCAAAAAATAATCTTACAAGGTAACACGTATGCCCACCAGCACTTCTTTTTCTTCCCATAGCAGTAACTGTTGGGAAATAGAACTCTGAACCTTAGCGTATTTAATAGCTTTATATGTTACGCAGATTTGGTTGGAAAAAAAAAAAAGTCACATTTCAGTATTTGTTCAAGATTATTTATGTTTTTGAACTATTTTTAAAAAATAGCATTTCAGATTCTCAAGATATTGAAGACTACTCCAAAAAATAGCCTACTACCAATGGGCATTCTTAGAATTTAATAAAAATTTGGTTGAAAAGAGCTAGCTAGAGAATGCCATATAATGATTTCCCTTCTCCCTGAAAGTCAAAAGTGGCTATCAGATGGTTAGCGAGTGGTCTATAAGTGGCTCAACAGAAAACCAGTGCTTATCCAAAGCAGGGCTCCCAAACCCAACAGAAGTGCTAGCTTGGCTGAGGCTATGAGTAGATCGATCCAAATTCACTCATGTACCCTTAACACAGGATCACAAGTGGTAATCCTGAAATACAAAGCAGTTGTACTGTATACACGCATACAGCGTAATAGTAAATGTCAAACCTACCAGGGATAGCCCTGCACAGACAATTTCTTAGCCAACACAATCCTTAGTCCACAGACATTTTATACCTTAAGTAAACACACAAGTTTATATATATATATATATATATATATATATATATATGTATATAAATAAAATGGCACAGAAAACTAATGTAATCTCACTACAGAGCTGCATTTTCCCCTACAGTAAGCAGAATATAAAGGCTGATTTCCTAAATCTGAGTGCACTGAATATGTATATAAATATTACAATTAACAATAAGGCAACACGAAACAGAAACTTTTATGTTGCTATAGTTTGTAAATCATCTTAGTATCATATCTGGTTCCGTATTTCCCCACTTTTCTGGATTTGTGGGATATACAGCTTCAACAAAAGCCTCTAATTCCTGTCAAATACTTTTGGCGCGGTTATTTGCAAATACACCACAACAATAAACTAGTCAGTCCAAGCTTGTGACCAAAATAACACAGATTTCGGACTCATACACTTTCAGAAAAAATTGCAAAGAACGGTATTTTTAATGTTAAATCCAACTATATGTGTAGTTACTATCTTCTCTCTTATAGCATGCTTAGTAAGTACAATTTACCTGACAGAGCATCTTGTGCTTCAAAAAATGTGCTGAGACCTCCTTTCACATAAGCCAGACTTCCCTCATTTTTCTTATTAGCTTGTTTCTTCAAGTTCACAACAGCCATTTTGAGCTGATCAAAACTGAAAACAAACAAAAAACCACCATGACATTCAAGAAACAACTAAGGTCACCTAATGAATAAATAGAACAAGTTACTTAGAAAATAAAGACAGCTATTGTTGCATAAACTATTAAAAAGAGTAATTACTAATTCTCGGGAAGTTTACTTCCCGAGAATGACAGTTTACTGGTAGTCTGTATCTTTTTGTGCCTTTTAAAAAATTTTTAATCCTAAAAGCAATTCCTACTGCTTATGATGGAATAGTCTTCTCTATGGTACAAATTAGTTAAGAAATTCTTCTAAATATGCAGTATTGCTCTTAGCTAACTGCTTTTTTTACATTAAATATGCAATAGTAAATCACTACACTTCGTATACTAGACCAACTACTGCAATGTTTTAAGTCTCTTTAATAATGACATGTTTAACTCTGCAGTTTAGTCCAAACCTTTTCACTTCCAGTTTCTGAAGTCCTTCAATATTTTTATTTCTGGTTTCCAAATGCAGTTCAGAATTGAACAGAATATTGATGAAAAAAATAAAGAAAAACTGAAACAAACTTCTGCTTTATGAAATTCTGTTTTCATTTGTAGTCCACTTTTTTTTTTTGAAGGATGCTTTGAAGTAGAATATTAATATCCGATTTATCATTGTTATTTATACAGTATGTTTCTTTTTGTCTTGGTTTCTTAATGTTTCTAGATTATTACCAGTTTACATTTGATTTCAAATTTGTATTTCTTGCAAGCAGGTGCAATATGATCTCATTAGTTACATTGATGGGACTCATAAAAACATCACAACAAAGAAGCTCATAAATACAAATTCATGATTTTCATTCTTAAAAAAGTATTTTCTCTTAACTGCAGGACAAACCCATCTCCCTAAGACAAAAGAGTCACATGAAAATGTGCACCATACCTCTGAATGTAGAGGAAAAGAAACAATTAAGGAAAGAAATAAAGATATAAAACAATTGCACTGATTTTGTCTGTTTTAAGCCGTGTTAGAAAAAGATATATATTGCAAGCACAAAACAAGCTTTAGATCAGGCAGCAAGAAGGCTATCACCACCTGCTGGGAGACAAAAACACTGGTGCACTTACGGGCATTTTACTTTTCATACCTACAATGTCACATCATTTTACTTTATTTCCTGTTTCCATCTGCTGGTCAGAAATCACATTACCCAACAGCTGGATTAGTCTACTTGGGCAGACAAGAAGTACTTACCAGCAGCATTTTCAAAGTAACAAAAATCTGCATAGTCCTCTTTTTAAGCACTATTTCACGTTATCTGATGATCTAATAGTATGTCTAAATAGTTTATTTATATTTGTCAGGCTGTTGCCGGGGAGGGGAAAAAAAAAAGATGTTATTTTGATTGCTTAAAAAAGAACTTCCTTCAAGGAAAAAACATACATAAGCTAACCAAAACATCAGCACACCACACATTTAGCACTCCTAATACCTGAGGTTACACGGAGGACGAGAACTAAACCGTTGCTGTGTATTTCTGGAACAACGGCACAAATCACACGGGCAAGATAATTCAACAATTAATAGCAACAGAACAGAATACATCTAAAACTAGACATTCTGAAGTGGGGAAAAAAACAATTTTGCTTCTTAAAATAAAGTTATAATTAGATTCAATGCATGATTAGATTCATCCTACCCTTTGAGTCATTCTTTCTGTTGACAGTTTTTCACGGCTTTTGGACCTTCGACACTAAGACTTAAATTTAAATTATCTAAATCAATGTGAACCTTTTTATTCCACTAGAGCAAGGGGAACATGACTTGAATCTGTTGATATTCGAAGACTTTTCTTTGCCCAAAAAGATTAAGAACTTAAACTGATACTGGAAAAAAATATTACAAATATTTCTTAACAGGAAGCCTCACATTTACATGAGAACAGATTTTGAGGCATTGAACCACTGTCATAGTACAAGGTAAAAAGGGGTCATACGAGCTAACATATCAGTTCATAGTACTGATGACCAGAAAAAATAGGCATTTTTTGCTGACATCTTTTCATATTACAGATATAACCACCACATTGTGCTTTTCTACATATTCCATGGTAGTAAGAGTCATTTAATCAATTCTAAAAAAATCATTTAATTCACTTTTTGGATCGAAGGCATCCTTAAAGGTACCTTAGTCACCTATGACAGGCACCCATCAAAGCAAATCTCATCAGCCTCCAGTGATGGTGATTCTTTAGCTTTCCAAGTTACTTGGTTCCAGGTCTTATGCAATCTAATATCATTTTTAACCTGTATCTAACCTAGATCTCCCTTGTTGCAAATGGAGCCAGGTGTTCTATTCTTAGCAAACCAAGAACAATTGATGTCTACTCTTGAACTGCCCACTACGTCTTTCAGAACCGGCACTCTGTATTAATTCTTTCTTTTCTACCAGCACTAAATTCATTCAAGCTATGTACCCACAGACATTTATATACTTTTATTTTTGTGATCAGCTACCACCTTTCGTAACGCAGTGGCCAAAACTGGGCAGAGCACTTCAACTGCTGCTAAAATAATACCAAGCAGAATAATTATCCCCATATCTTACATAACCCTGCCTTGCTGATACACCCCAGAAGATGATTTGTACGGGGACTGCCAACTGGTATTTACGGCATGTTACAAACACCAGATCCTTGTCTGTGCTGCTGTTGCCTAACCCAGGGTTCCAAGAACTCTCCACAAGCTTCCTGGACTGCTTGAATCCTGCAACGTTACCCTTCCAGCAAATACTAGGGATGTTAAAATCTTCTCCAAGGAGACACATACACATAGCACTCTGTACCTTCAGTTGACTGCAAGATATGACCACTGTCCCCTAATATACCTAAGTGAAAGTCCTTGTCACCAAGTTGCAACCCTGCTGGCAAAAATGTTCCTACCCCATTTCTTCAGTTGAATCCCATTTCTCACTGAAGGTTTTTATTCTTTAAAGAA
Organism: Netta rufina; assembly: GCF_964035555.1. Taxonomy (NCBI): domain Eukaryota; kingdom Metazoa; phylum Chordata; class Aves; order Anseriformes; family Anatidae; genus Netta; species Netta rufina. The sequence goes on along the minus strand of NC_140124.1, from coordinate 80,921,981 downwards.
AGATCCATGACTACCGAAGCAAAACATGCTGCCTCTGAAAACAGTCCTACAGCCAGCTGTGAACCTACAGGATGCATCCACTACTACCTGAACCTTTCCACTTCACCTGTAATTAAAAGGAAATACATCGGTTCCCATGTTCTTCACATTTGTACCCAGAACTTTGTAATCACTCTTGATCTGTCATTCATCTCTCCAGGCAGTGTCACTGGTGCCCAAACGAATGAGCACCAAAAGGGCCAAGATTCAGGCAAACTTCTTAAACACAGTTATATCAAAAGTTGTCTGTTCTTTCTTAATTTGTCTCCCAAACTTTTTAAAAACCTAATGGATGCTGAAGAAGTTACCAGGTTGTGGTAAATATAGTAAATTTTGAATTCTTCTTCTTGTAGTTACCTGATTTCAAAAGATGCTATCATTGTGCTATCATGTATTTATCAGTAACGGTCTCTTGCTGTTGTTTTGGCTCCACTATTTATTGCTTTGAGAACAAATTATTTCCCAGGCATATTAATGAATACATTTTTGAGGTCTTAAAGCAAAAAACTCTCCTCCCCCCCAAAAAGGAACAACAGCACACATTTGTTTCTACCATTATGAGAAAATATTAAATAAATTTGCAGTTTTACTTCCTTTCAAAACACTAATAACAAGCAGAAAGAACTCATCCTCCCTAGTAAAAATGGCTTCAAATATTATCTGAACACCATCAGACAAATTTCAGAACTCATACGTGAAAAAGTATGCATATGTAATCTATCCTTGTAAGCACACATTATTATGAAATAGACATAAAAATGAAGAATCATCAATATTTTAAGACTTTCCCCAAAGATTTACTCACTTGTCCATCTTCTTTCTGCAGTAGAATTTTCTACAGGAGTTGACTGAAAGCTAACTGATATCACTAAGAGTTTTACTCTTAATCTGTTCAGTGCCCTCATCCTGACCCTTTAGTCATAGTCATGACTGAAGATAACACCTGGAGTTTCCACTTAAGGCCATGCTTCTTGACTTCTTGGTTCATAAAGAGATTTAGCCTGAAGCAAGACAACTGCCATCTTACACAGAAAAAAATTAAGCCACAAATTAACTCTGGTTAAAACTGAAGTTCTTCTCCTATCCACACTGAGAGAATTGGCTTTGTTGATTCAAGTCCCTACCCACACAGAAATACCACAGGCAGTACAGACTACAGGCCTATTCCTTTAATGTCAATCATCAATGACACATCTACTTTACAATGAAAATGCAAATCTGCTTGATGTTATTAAAACAATAATTTATATAATAGCAACAAACCTTGTTGTTGAATGATTCTCAATCAGGTACCAGGCAGCAGAGAAGTTTTCGCTTGTGAAATCAGCACTCATCCCAGGGAACAGTGCCTCTAAATCTTTCTGAGGAAATCTGCCTCTGAAAAATGAATATTTATTTCTTCAGTGAGACTTATTCTGGTAAACAGCTCACAATTTAAAAAGTCACATAAAATAACAGCTCATGTCCCAGCAAAATGTAAATATAAATTTGCAACTCACTGTGAAAATAAATCCGGTATTACAGACATAATGTGACCAGGAAATAAAAGATTGAAATCTAATCTAAGTAAAATTAGTTGTATCATTTTGATTTCACCACTGTGCATATGTAAGAAAGCGTTGTCTATACAAAAAGTTTCTAAAGAAAGAGAACTGCTGTCTTGAGAAAATGGGACAGGCTCTCTATACTACTACTAATATTCAAACACAGAACCATTTATGCTGAATGTATTCTAAGTTAACTCTATCCTTTAAAAGGGGAAATCACTGCATCAAGTAGAGTAAAGTAAAGAATATTCTCTATAATCCATGATACAGAGACCCTTATGTCTGTCTAACTAAAACCACAGGACACCACCAGGTTGACAGCTTGTAAGTGATCTTGCACCATCTCTTGCCCATAGGCCCATTTGCAGCAGAAGTCCAATGGACATGTGAAGGATGACACAGCATAGTTCCAGCATATAAAAATCCTTGGTTAAAATTATCCTCTTGCAAAACAGAATACACTGATCTGTCTGTTGATAGTATACAAAACACGAAGGAGAAGTGGGCATGTGTCAAGTGAAAAATAGCATGTTCTGTTTATTTTTCTTCAGTCTTATGCTGCATGGAGAAAGCATGTGAGCCAATTCCTTGTGAAAGCAGATTCTCTGCAATGGCATTTTTGAAACTACAAGTAGTTTCTAAGATACTCTAACAGAAAATGTATTCCATTCATTTTAAGTCAGTGAAAAAAAAAAAAAAAAAAGTTAAATCACTTTTTGATGACAACATGACAAAATTCTTCTCTCAGTCCAGACACACATTTAACACTTGGCCCATATTCAGTCCTAATAAGTCACCAGGTACATGCACCGCTGTTCTTTACCACCAGCTGCATTCCATCTTCAGAAACTAATCATGCCAACGTAGTTTAAAAATGCATTACTTAATTTGGAGATCACAAAGTTAAACACAAAAATCAATAAAATCCCTCTCTGATGTTCACAGGTTTGGTGAACTCTGCTGTACAAAGAATGTCAAACACAAACGCAAACTTGTGGTACCCTGCATTTAGGACCAAACTTGGCAAATGGTATCAGGTACTGGAAATTAATTTAAAATGTACGAAAAGCCATTTGAATGGACATTGAAGCGATGATTTGTTAGAAAGATGTCTAGATTACAGAAAAAACAAACTTATTTCACAATGGCTAAAGCTGTTTTTATAACAAAAAGCAAACAGCAAATTAAATGAAGTAAATCTAAAGGCAGGCACATTGAAAAGTACAATTATACAGAAATAGAAGTTGTTTTCTCTAAGTTTCTATTCATACCCAAATGGCCACTAATACAAGCAGGTACAAAGGACCACATACGTAAGGGCATGGCACAGAAATCATCACTAGCACCTGATTACAGCAAGGCCATGAAAACTCTTTTCCCCACATTAAAGAAAAAAAAAAAGGTCAAATGAGACGCAAGGATAAGCAACGACAGATATGAGAATTAGGGAGACAGGGAAAACTGTGTAAAACAAACACACTAGCTAACAATGAAGGTCCTAATATTTCTCCAAGCTCAATGAAAAAAAGCAATAATGCAATATAAAATTATAAGCATAAGCAGTGAGATTAAAGATTATCAATGACCTTGACTTTCATTAATACCAGTTAGTGAGCAGAAAATGTTCACTAGAAGAAAACTTTAATTTATTCTTCCCTGATATTCATTTTAGGACAATATCTTATTTTTTAGAGTACTCAAAAGCGCTACAGGGCACAAGAATTTACAGTACAGTATCTCACATGTGATATATCCCATGGCTGCCCAAAAAATCTTTTATATCAAATCCATATGTGGTACATTTTTAAAATGCTAAAAACAAAATCAAGAACAACAAGAACAAAAAAACACTGTTGCTTTGAGACTCAGAACTCTTCTGCCAGTACCACATAAATGCACATGCACGATACAGAAGCAGAATTTTGCTCAATTTTTCAGACCTTCAATATATTTCCTCAGAAACCAACAGAAATAGATATAACACCAAAAGAACAGCCACTCAACAAATATATTGTCACCAAACGCTACTTATTACTACGAGATTGCAAGACATATGCATGACAGTTTAAGCTTAAACATAAGCTATATAATTCCTCGGAAAGAAAAAAAAAGGTAAGTAAGTTGAGATAAAGATCACTTATTTAGCTAGGGATGTAATAAATTCCTGCAAATGAGTTTTGCCCACAGAATGTCCGAGAGAAACAAAGGTTTTTTTCAGTTTGATGTTTGACTGCATTGAAAAGTTATTGGGAGCTTTTTTCCAGCAGATGTATTTGTGTAGAACCATAAATTAGCAATGCATTTATGGGTGCTTTTATCTGTCTGGACATATTTTAGACATAGTCACAACAGAGTAGAAACATGAACGTGAATGTGTGTGGTACGTTAACAATACGTTATACTCTATAGCATGTTACACTTATTTTCAATCATAAATTTTACCAGTAGTTTTTCCACTAACAGATATGGGTAGCTTGAAATGACTTGCTACAGCTGTCTTCACAACAAGCTGCTCACTAAGAAGTTCAAACTGAAAGCGACTGTATTTCTACAATGTCTGGCCAGATGCATCTGAAAAGAGACTGACTCCATACACACACAAGTTTGTTTCATTAACTTCCATTAGCAAATTAAATAAATAAGTCCTTGGAAGTTGTTCTCATGAAAATTTGCTTACCATTTACTTATAAACAAGCACATATGTGACTTGGAAAAGTATTTCTGTTTTACTCATTTCAACATCATGGAGTGAACATGAACTAGTAGCAAAAGCTGAGTTCATGCTAGCACGCAAAGAAATTGTTTATCATTTTTGGTGGATTTGCTAGTTCTACAGAAGTCAATTCAGGAAGCAACTCTTAATACTCTATCATTGATTAAAAAGCAATAACTGTAAAAGGAATTACAACCAGAGAATAAATCCAGAAAAAAAAAAAAAAAAAGAAAAGAAGAGGTAAGTTTACCATCTTTGAAGACTACACATTTCCCTACCTTTAGAGTTTCAGCAAGGGTAAACATATTGGATTTATATACTTTCTGCTAGGCAGACTATTTTACTTAAAGCAAAACCAGATCTGGTAATAAAGTTCTAGCTAACATTTTAAAGTTGTCTTATTTATCCATCAGAACTATTACGAAACAATTTAAAATACAAAAGAAATTAAAACTTTACGTACTATTGATATTCATGAGATAATTGTAATAAAAAAAATGGTTTCAAGCCACTGTATACTTTTACATTCCTCAAACTAATTTTGGCTATACCTAATACTGCCATGCAGTACCCCAAAACGGTCCTTGCTTCCACATAAAGGGCACGCAGATGTAGTTTGGATTCAAACTTCACAAGGCACAACCAATTCCCTTCTGTCACACCTACCCAACAATACAAGTCCCTCCCTCCATGACCCCAAACTTAGGTTCTGTATAGCCTAGTACTCGGTAATTCAACATCACAGCATATATCAGGTCTTACAAATTTTACTACAGAAGTTGTGCGTATACAGAACGTTTATAGTCTCCAGCGGTTTAAGATCAGCTGTGATCTCAGCAGATAAATCACAGCCCAGACCAGTCACAATTTAATAGCAGAATTCTTGAGTAAATGGATACAAATGAACAGAGCTTGACGATGAATGCGACTTAGCAAACTGTAAGTTTTCTGTAAAGATTTTTTGCTCCCAGGGTCTCACAGTATGTTTTCCAGCATGCGTGGCAACGTACACAGATTAAAGGCAGGTCCAAGAACAGGATACAGCCACCAAAAGGTAACTTGAACCTCAGTTCCACAGGAGTTTATAGGTCAAAAGGAGCAACTTTAAATAAACACAGATTCTGAATACCAACCAGCATAAACAAGCTCAAAGTAGGGCTGTTGTGCACTCCCCCTCTGTCTGGTACCAGCCAGACTCCTCGAAGCAGGCTAAGGACCAGCTGCGCTGCGTTAATCATACATGCAAGAAGGCCAGCATAGAGGACACTGGAGTAGACTAAACACGATGAATCAAAAGGTGTTAACAAGGGTCTCTCCGACAGCAAAGAGACAAGGATGCGCACCAGCAGTGACTCTCTAGCAGTGCTGGGTTTATCAGAAATATGACAGCAAAATGACAAGCGTATCTGAGTAATGGCAGAATGTGAAGAGAAAAACCTACGAAGAAATTAATAAGTGGGTAGCTGAAACCGATGCATCAGCCTTATAAGCAGTAAGTGTTACTCTACTTTTAGCGTCATAACAGTGTGACACATATCCTGCATCTCTCTCCTAGTTCCCACATTTTTTTCCTCTGGTGTCGCTGTGATAAAAAGTTTCCACGAGCCCCTTACATTCAAGGATGAAATTGCTGAGTTTCCGTACGCTCCATTTAAAAACAAATACATTATCCTAGCCTCCAGAAAGTCCTTTCCCCTCTCATGGCAGCACGCTGATGCTCGCCGTTAGGTGGCAGCGTAAGATCATCTCTTCCTCCTGCCAGACGAGCTGTTTTGGAAGCTGGCGTGGGAAGAGGGAAGCATCTGTATTGAGTGGGTGGATGTAGAAGTATGTGGAATGTACTTAGCATGTCAGCGTTTGCTTTCATGTGCGAGATGGATCCACCATAATGACCTCTGCTACATGCAAAACAACAAACAATGCTCAAAATTTTTTCAAACTACCGCCAGGTCTGCCTGCAGTTACTTAGTCTGACAAGAGTAGGTAGGGGAAGCAGGGAACCTTTCACATAAACAAGGCCTTGCTGTGCAAGAGGGTAAACGTGTATGCAACAGCAGTTCATTCACAAATCTTACACAGTTCTTTATTTTCCACCAACTGATTTCACCCAGTGCTCTTAGGAAGCAGGTCTCGTGTATTGTCTCCCAGAACTGCTCAAAATCCTCGTCGGGACGCGGCCTACCAGCCCCGTCCTGTAACCATCCCAAACTGTGAGCACCAACCCAAGCACTGCAACATAGCTGTTACTGTTAGTATTTTCATGCCAACTTTCCACACTTCTTAGATTGAGGTCACTATTCGGTGTACAATTTTTCTTGCTGCAAGCTATTTAAGTCTCCTGTAAGGATGTCTGGCTACATCTCCCTAACACCACAGCCAGGAATATTCCTTGGGGTGGAGGGTGGCACAGACCTGCTTTGCACTTAAAGCCAGATGGCGATAGAAAACTAAGGCTCTAAGTCCTTAATACACCCTGAAAATTAATAAACTAGAACTCAAAGATTACATATTTTAAATACCTGTTTTCTTTTGTGAAGGAAGTACTTCACAGCATGCACACAATGTGCACTAACTGATAGCAGTGTAACAAAACTTCATCAAATTGGATCAGTTCTTTGTTCTAGGCTATGAATTATACAACCATGGACAAAGTGTACAGGACAATAACGTGTGCAAACACTCTTCTATTAACACATTTGTGACTTGATTACATTTCAATGGTGATTTGTAAACAGCAAGATATAGTTTCATTAAAATATGATTCATTTCGTTTTTTAGCAACTGATATTCCTTTTCTTCCCCTTCATTTTTTTTCAAGTTATTTTTGTGGCACAGCAACAGGAATTAGGTCTTGTAAAACATGAAGGGCTTATTGGGTAGAAATTATTAATACTTAGTACTTGTTAAACTCGCAAGCTGAAAGATGATGCTGTGTATGCATTCAATTCCAGTCACTCAAAATTAAACTCCAACCTTATGCCTACTGAGCTAGAATAAAGTTTTTGTCCCCACGAACACCTAACAGTTTAATGAGATGTTGTACTAAGCACTTCTGTTATGGAACTTCTTTTCTAGTATTTCAGTGTCCCATTTGCAAAACCTTGAAAAGTAAGTACCCAGCTGTGTAATTCACACACTATGATTAAATTTTAAATGCATTTTAATTGGATTGAGTATCATAAACATTTAAAAGCCCACAAACGCAACTTCTAGAACTGAGCACAATCTATGTTAAAAACAAAATAAACCTCACAGGACAGGTGATCTAACACTTTCTGGGATGTCTTTTCTGTATCATTTGCTGATGATTGACAACCACTTTCTGGAAGGACTTCTTTCTCTCTCTGTGTAGGTTACTCACTTCCTGCCTGCTCCTCAGCGTGCTCCCCTCTAGCTTTTTCCTATCCCAGTTTCTTAGGTCTGTTGTTCACTGTTTTTCTCTCTGATCCTTTCCTTAAGTACTTTTGTTTACCATGTTTGTATGACCAATACATGGCACTCCTTTCCTTATCAGCCACCAGGCTGCAAGGCAGGGGGTTACAAACCCCACCATGTCAGCCCAATGCCAAACACTTCAGCTTCAAAAGGGAAGTACATCCCAATTTGCACACATTAAAAAAATAGTTTAAAGAAGCCAAAGGTATCATCAAAGGAGAAATCCCCTATACTATAGAGTCCAATCTCCTTTTATACACAACTATTCTTTATCATATTAGGCTTTTATTTTAAAGCATCCCAAGCTTCTAAGAATTTTTATCACTCCTAGGGATAAACTATTCCCATGCCTAGTAATGGTTAATGCTAATAGCCTACTTATAAACTTCCCTAATTTATAATTGCATTTTTTTCACTACCTTGTAAAATATTTCTCCCTCCTCACCCATCCTCTAATTCAAGTACTTGCAAACATGTTTAACTAAACAATGTGGTATTAAAGATTATTTTATGAAAGTAAACACTGTATTGCTCCAATTTTTCAAAAAATTATGAAAAAAATCAATTCGGGAAACACTTAAAGTTACATGCAGATGTTCCATCTATATATATATAGTATTTACTATTAACACTACGCTGTTACCCACAGAACATGAGCAGCCCAGGCTTTTCATATCTTTCCCGCCTCCATGATCTAATTCTCATTCCCTCTCCACAACTATTCGTAATATTGACTAGTGTTTCTTCTCTCAAACAGGTCATGTTCAACAGCAGTGCTTGCCATAATCTTCATGTTTCACCTCCAGTGAACTTGAAGGTGAATAAACAAGGAACAAGGCTTGATGTAATGCTTCCCCAAGTATTTCTTTATCCCGCTCCACCCTAACCCCACTCCAGAGTTCTTATTTTCTACCTGTATTTACATACTTCTGACTTCCTTTTCTTATTGCTTTTTCATGCAAAACCTGAGGTTTCATTAACATGCTTATTCCCTAATGCTTCCAGATAAAACTTCTAAAACATGGTATTTTTCTTTTCCTGTTTAACAAACGTCCAAACTAATGACTATGAATTAAACTAATCCTCAGCTGATTCTCTTCAGTTTTCTGGGAGATAATTCTTAATCTATCAAATTCATGCTGTCATGACTGTAAGAACTGTTAATTTTGGTTATCTAGTTGAGTACTACATTAAAAGTTTTCTTAAAACAAGCAGAACTTGTCATATCCAATGCATTTACAGAAAGAATTCTTGTGAGAAACACATAGATAGAGGACTGATGCAACAGAACCAACTTAAAGTTACCTTGACTTAAATTCCAGATAAAATAACAGAAAAGCTGTTACAGGGCTTTCAACAAACAGAAAATTAAAGAGGAGAAAAATAGTTTTAATGTCAGTCATAAATGTTTCATACAATATTTGAAAAAATATCATACAGGCGTTAAGATTAAGTGCTTCACTGAAAAATATGAGACGTGACATGCTAGTGTTTGGCAATGCCAACAGAATGTATCACATGGATTAAAGAACTAGCTAAGTATGAAACAAAAAAAAAAACACACCAGTAACATCAAGAAGCAAATCAAGCAGTGGAGAAGCAAACCTGAGAAAATCCATAGGTAAAGCTTTACTATAGCCCATGTTACTTTTTCATTTGTATTTGCATCATTTGCTAACTTTATCACCAACATTTTTTTATTATTAGTTGGTGATAATGTTAAGTAAAGAAAGACTCTGTCATCTGGATTGAGAAGACCAATTTGTCTAGGAAGCAACAAACAGAGCAGTGTCAAATGTAAAAAGATACAGCTAAGATAAAAGAATCCAGATCATGCCTACGCAGTAATGAGTGGCCATGACAGTAGCAGAAGTAGCAACTTCAGAGAATTAGCTAACAAATACTTCATTGCTATTTCCCCATGCAGCACTGTGTTAAAAAAAGGATTATTTCATTTCTTGAATTTATAAACAGGGGACAGAGGGTGGGGGCAGACACAAGAAGCCTTCCCGTAAGGCTCTGGAATACTGTCCAGTTCTAGAGTCCCCATTTTAACAGGGCTGTAAAACAAGAGGAGATGAAAGAAGCGTCTGTAAGAAGCTACGCCAAGAGGCTGTTGAGAAAGACAAGAGACAAAATCTTCAGCTTATTAGAAAAAAAAAAGACTTAGCACTTTGAAAAGAAAAAATATGTATTTTAAGTAGGAAAGAAATGCATAACCAGAGTCTAGAAGATGATGACAGATTCACTATAAATCCTATACAGATTTTGAAAAAAGGGTAATTTCCCCTCAGAACAAGGTTAATGATGGACACTGGATTTTCTTCAATGTGATGCCCTCAAATCAAGACCGGATACCTTCTGAGAAAGCAGTAAAACAATCACAAATCATTGGATTGATGCAAAAATAACTGAAGTTTAAAAAAAGACTGGGCTGGGAAGACTTTGGATCAAATATTTTAACAATTTCCCTAGCCTTCAGTACCATGAATCTCTTCACACGGTTGTTGCCACTGGGTACAAATGAGCGTAAGAACAGAAAAGCAAGAAATTCACGTGTCCTGAACTTCTTGGAGTCTGCCATGCTGCTTCACGAATTCAGACTCAAATCTGTAACTGTCAAGATTTCAAAAGGGCCATGATTCAGGCATTACACAGATCTGGGGACAACTGAGCTCAGTTACTAAGAACAAAATAGAAGATTTTGTCTACTGTGTTAAGTAGTAAGAGACAGTGTTTGAATAAGATTACAAAGAGTTATTAATAGAGACATTGGCAAACCTCGGACATCACAAATTATACCAGGAGTTTCTTACAACAGAAGTACACAATTACACTACCCCACCCTTGTGAAAAAGAAATTATTCTGAAATCATTCACAGCCTCCACCATAGGAGAAGACAGATAAATGAAATCGCAGATTCCCTCCTCCTCGTAAACAGGCTATTTAGAGGACCAGAGCCTTAGTAACAGTGTAATTTTAAATCTATTTTGTTTTTGGTAGAGGTCATATCTCTATCAAGAGAAATACAATAATCTTGATGCTATTTCTATGAGCTGGTCAGGTCTAGAGCCCTAGCAGTGTCTTTTCCTAAGCCCTCTGATTCTGTTTATCGCTTATTAGAAAGTTTCTATTTCAGAAAAAAAAAAGTCATAAAGTTCACCATACTTACGAACAAAAGTAAAGGAGTCTGTGGGTTGGAAAACAGTATTAATATTTCAATAAAATAAACCAGTTGCTGTGGTATAATAAATCACATTTTACAGTGCAATTTTAGCAACAGATAGCAATCTAAACATCCCTAAAAGCCCCATGAAACTCAGATGCAACAGTAAGTATTCCATAACTACAATGTATAAATCCAAAGCCTTAGGTTATTTACCAATCCTTGTAACTAAACATCACTGCAGTTCAATATATCAGGCTTTTAGATTATCTACAGTTTTAATTGATGATCCAAAATATGGATTATGAAGCGGGACATTGTTGCTCATCAACTCTTCTGAGTCCCAAATATACCATCAGCTAATACACGCATGTTTTTTTTAAATCTCTCCCTGTCTCATAAACCATTAAAACTTTTCTGGAATTTACAGAGGCATATATAGAGAAAAATGCCAAAAAAAAAAAAAAAGTGTATTAAAGGCATTTGGTACTCACTTGTCTATCTCAATACCAAGCGGATTAGCTGGACGTAGAGACAAGGGGGGAATCCCTTTATTCCTATCAGTGCGCATGTCATAATAGTTCATTTCATCCACCCAGACAGCAGACTGATCCAAGATACCTAGAGAAAACAAAGCACATATCCTTAAAACAACAGTGGCTGTCCAGCACTATCAAATTCTAACATACTGAATTAATTTGAAAAATCCTGATAAATGTAAAATGCATGCCTAGGTAATATATTGGAAGATACATGACAAAGCAACCTGGATACAATTATGTTTTTATTTTTTTATAGCTACTGAAAAGTTATTAATGACTGAAAATCAAACATTACCTCCTAGAGTATGCAGAGGTCCAGGTAAATTAAGAGCATTTTCCTGATAACAGTGTATTAGTATTTTTCATTTTGCTACCTGTCCATGCCTTGTCATCTACTGCTTTCAAAAGCAGCATTGACCCAGATGTCTTCTTATTTGCATAATTTAGGAAAGATCCCTTTTCTGTGTCACTCATTAACAAAAAAGTAAGTCTACTTTGGCCACATGACAAAATGGATGACTTAACATCTCAGTGAACACAGGACTGGCCTTGTTTCCAAAGCTTTATACCACAGACAACAGAAAAAGGTAAAAAACAATGGTTGTTTGGCCCTGGTCAAAATTGTGGCCAGTCATAGTTTTCATCATCCCCTTCTTTTCACCCATCAGATACTCAATGTCAGAAATTACCCAGTTCCCAAACTTTGGTGTGTTTTTTTCTTTTTGAATACTGATTTTCCTTTCCACCACCAAAAGCTTCACCATCACCACTTTCATGTTTCCTCTTTCTGTTGGTAAGATCTTAGCACGGACTGAAAGAAAATAGGCTTTATTTAACTCTCAGTGAACTGCAGAGAGCAGAAGCCTAATATAGTTACTCTTGTGTGAACCCCTATGTTATAAAAGATGACAATCCAGCTTCATCAATGAGGTGTTCTGAAAGGAACACTTAAAATCGAGGATGTATTTAGGCTGGATTCTAGATAAAGCAGAGTTCCTAGACTGCTTGACAACATCATTTTGATGATTAAACGTCACACCAAAAATACTTCATACTTTCCATCTTGCAGGATGGTTTGAATTACAAATAAGAAATGGCATCAAGGACTCAGCTTTCATTTAAAGATCAACAGGCAGCTCAGGATTTAGGTGTAAAGCTTACAAACTGGTTTATCTTGAATTTATCTAGTAAGCTTCAAAGCAATATGAATAATTACTGGATGTTATGAACTTTTTGAAAATTTTAGAATTTCAGTGCTCCTGCTTACAAATAAAAAGGGATGCTTCATTAGTCATTGAGGACTTTTATCAGGATATTGAGAAAGCAGGATTAATTTCACAAGTTACCACAAACTTATACATATTTACACGGTGTATTGATTACAGTATGTTTTTTCTAGACAACTGAAGACTGTCCTGAGGTGGATCCATTTTAAACATATATTTTATTTAAAGTCACTCAGTCATACGTTTGTTTAGCAAATAAAATAGTTGTGAGTTTGAACAGTACCTATTTTTTCAGGTTTCAGCAGTTTGAAGGAAACAGTTGAAGTTCCTTTGCCGCCAGACTTTGTAGTGACGATAATATCTCCCTTGTCATTTTTAGCCTGTCCGACTCGACACACGATTTTACTGGCAGACATCCATTCAGCAGTTAGCAGACAGTTGTGCCCACATATTGTTAAACCTGGGGAAAACAAAACAAAAGAACACAACCTACCATGAATAAAATTATCTTCCAAAATTCTTCAGGGCAAATACGTTTATGATGCTTCACATATTTTAAACACACCCACCCATGATGCTTTTCCAGTCCCATGTTGGCAACTACAGCAAGAGTCACAAATACATTTTTCAGATGTTCCTTCAGCTTTAGTGTTAAATTTAGTGTTAGCATTTAGTTTGGTGTTTATCATTTTAGAACACCTCTTAACACTTACAAGTCAAGTTACACCTTAATATGAGGTCAGGCTTCCTGGGGCTTCATGTATCTCTGGCAGTCAGACTAATTTGACCAACTGACCAATAAGTCTGGCCAGATAAGGGCTCTGGATGCTGGTACAGATGGATCGTTTTCTCAGATCTGAAAGAATTCAACATTCCCAGTTCGAGTTTTCTTGTTGTGAGGAACTAGCAAGATCCTAATTTCTGTAGTATTAATACAGGAAAGTCCCTAAAAGATTTGATCCGTAGAGCAACTTCATTAGTTTCCTCTTAACTAAATAAATTAGTTTCCTCCTCTATTACCTAGAAATACTTTACCTTATGTTCAAACGGACAAGACCGTACTATTCTGTTGGCTGTACTGGAATATAAGTTAGTCAGGCATAGCAGTTCTTCCCCTGTTGGCTTGGCTTTTGTTTTGAATTTCTAAAAAGCTCTGACCAATTTAACAAATACTTACAGACAGAAAAGGGTCAGCGTATGTGGCTCAGCACCAAAGCTTCACACTTACTTTTTCTCACAATTTAAACCTCTGACATTACACAGCAGACAAATTTGGCAGTTTTCATGGTTTTGTCAGACATAAAAATGCCTTACTCCCTGCCAAAACCTATTTTGAAAACAAAAACCAAAATATAAAAACCAGAAAGGCCTTGAATCTATTACAACTGAAGGTAATTTTCCTTGAGAAATGACAGTAGATAAGTTTATTTAAAATGCCTGGAGGAGGAGAGGGGGCAAAACCAAAAGCAACCAAACAAAAGTATTTTAAATTAAAAAATATTTTGGTTGTTCTTTTTTTTTTTCTTTTTTTTTTTTTTTTTCCAACATTTTAACTAGGCCAGAGTTTTTATTTTTCAGAGGGGGAAAAAGCCCACACATTTATGATGCATATGTTTTAACCTTAGACTATGCTAAGCCTTTTCTGTTGTTATGTTAGACATCTCTCTGATGAAGAAAAAGACTACAGCACAAAATAAGACTGATAGAGTTTGTCCAAATCATTCATAAGGCCAGGTTTTCACCCCAGAGTTTAAAAGGTCTGAATTCATACTTAAATTAGTACTTTAAAATCAAGACCTGAGCTTGAGCAATTTAGTAGGGTAGAAATTTTTCAATAACTGGGATCTTTTTGAAGATACTTGTATCAATTATTTTTTACTCATTGGAGGTTCCTAAAGCTAGCAAAAGAACGTGATCACACGATCCAACACTGTTTAAATGGAGGGAAACTACCTTTATCTGTATCTTAAAAATGCCAAAGTCTCGATTAACATTTCATATGCCTCACTAAGTACAGTAATGGCGCAAGACAATTTCTGGGGGAGGAAAAAAAATCATGTTCAGGGAGATAGTAAAAATAAACCTCTTTTTTATTTTTCCTCCAAAAATGAAAGAACTTCCCTTTCAGTAAAACTTAATTTTAATCTGCTGCACAGTATGAGGATCTTTGAAAATGTCATACTGGGGGTCTAGTTTTTATAGGGTATTTTGGAGAGTCCAATCCACTGCCTATTTCAATAAATAGGCACAAGTAATTCTCATGAGACTTTCCAATTTGGGCTAAGCTTATAAATCGACAATTTTACAATGCCTACAAAAATACAGCTGCAAATGTCTTAGAAGACAAACTAAACCTTGAGAGCATAAATGTTGCGTGCATCTCCTGGATTTGACTTTTTGTACCATGAGCTATAGAGTTACAAATAAAAAGTTTATTTAGTTTCAAAGATACAAATAGATTACAAGAAGGCTCTCTTTTAAATGAAACCAAAAGGCATATTCTCCTATTATGTGATATTCCGTTTATATAAAAAAATAGTTTCTTGCTTTTCATTTTACTTTAATGCATCTCAAGTAGCAGATTATAAACTTTGTAAAACCCTCACTCAAACTTGCTTAAATCGCATGCCTACGAAGACTCACTTTTGCAAGTATTTCCATTCAAGTCACAGGGACTATTTACATGCCTAATTTAACCATGAAAAGAAATCTTTACGTGTCTGGGGCCTTAGTCACTTACTGGAAAAAGATGATAATCAAATGAGCTAAGGGGGAAAAAAATACAGCAACCCTTTTTTTTATAATCTTAAAACGTCAGACTATTAGCAGCTATATGTTATAAGAGTTACTCTGAGAAAAACAAAACCCAAAAACCTTAGCAATCAGCTGTAATACTGAGTCACGGTTTAGGAGATGTCTTCCTTCCAAGAACCTAGCACTGATCACTTACAAAGAGATTATACCAATGAACTAATGAGGTTATTGAGATCCATGAACCATACAAATACAGAAAAATATACTTACCTATAACACTATCAGTTTTTGAGTATTTCTCAATAAAGATTCTTTAGCGTACCGCAATCTTGTCTAGCAGCTCAGCAGAATACTACTTCCTCTCCAAAAGAGGCAGCAAATTGAAATGAAGGGGAAAATTGTAGTAGCTTATGCTTGGCCATAAAGTTCCTTGTGGTGGCCAAGAATGGAATTTGGAAATCTTGGTTTACAGCCATGAAGTGAAGTATTGCTTCTAGTAAAGCCAAACAAAATTCCAATGGACTTCAGAGGAGTCATGATTCCACAACAAATTAGACAGATTGTCTCTAGCATGAATGCTGAAGTACACATATGCTTAACTTAGAGAAGGAATATGGGAAATTCCAGTAGTTATAAGTTAGCTTGGGTTTCAAAAAGATTTTACAAAGTCCTTCGCAAAAGGCTTAAGAATATTAAGCATTCACTGGATATGATTCTCAAACGGATAAATGGCTTGCTAAAAGACAGAAACAGGGCTACAGCAAATGGTGTGTCTTCACTGAGGAAAATTTCCACAGGGCATGCGATGGGAGCTCTGCTGCTCACTGTATTTGTAAATGACTAGATAAAGAGGTTACAAAGTTTGCTGATGATATGAATTTATTGGGAACATAAAACAGTAGAAGCTAGAACAAAATGCAGAACTGATGAAACTGAGTGGTGCTATAAAACAGCAGCTGAAATTCAATGAACAAAGAGATGATGCGCACATGCAAAATCAATGTTAAATTCACAGATGACAGGCGCTGAACTGACTATTAACCCTCAAACATTATATCATGGGACTACAGTAGGCAAATAAATGAAAAAAATCAGCTTGGTGCTTAGTGGTAATTATATGGAAAACAGAAGCCTATGAAAGAAACACCAAACGCCAACGAGAGTAAAGTATTATGCTACAGTGCATTCATATCCTGAACACTGACTGATTGTATCCAAAATGTTGTTCACCCAACTCAAGATATCAGTAAGAAAACTGAAAAAGATTCACTGAAGCAGAAGAAGGGTCAAAAATACAGGCAGAGAAATTAAATATATTAGGACTACTTAGCCTGAAAAAGAAGCAACTGAAAACAATGGTGGTCGAGACTGCTACAGTCAGAAGAATCACAAAAAAACTGTTTGTTCCCTCTTCCAATGCAAGAACTATGACGGTAACTTCCAAAGAATTTAACATGTTAAAATCAAAACAGCGAAGGTGAGAGTTCTTCACGCAATGCGTGTAGCTAAATTGCTGAATCCACTTTGTCACAGACTGTTGCAGGCGCACTAATTGACTTTTACACTAATTCAGGGAATAGTAATGCTCAATGACTTTCTCAATACACTAATAACACTCCTGATAGAATAGTCCTCTTGCTGTAAAACCTTAATGCCTGCGTAAGTAGCAAAGTAGAGAGTTGCACTACACCTATTCTCTTCTCGTACACTCCCACAGGCATTCACTCTTAGCCAGTGCTCGGCACAGGATGCTGAGTCAGGCTAACAGGCTGTCTAACAGAGTATGTATGATTTGCTAGGTGTGGACCTGGGGATTCAAGTGCATAGTTGTGAAAAAGGTCATTTCTCATAACATGCAACATTGACTTCACCATGTTATTTGCAAAGGAAACACATCCCTAATCATATCCTAAATGTGACATTCTACAAATGTGATGTCCTACAGTCTCAAAAGCACTAAGCTTTCTTTTCAACTTACCTATGAGATCTGTAGGCCCAGTTCCCAAATTTTCTCCTCGAATTGTCACTTTTGTCCATGAGATGCCCTCATTGGGAGAGATGCCAGTTACAAGTGGGGGCTGCCGTGCTCGAGACATGATGTCGACTTATTTACTGGAAACCGAGTGACTTGTATCTGTTCAGAAAGAAACAATAATTAAAAAAATATATATATATAATGTAAAAAAATATTTTAAAACCTGTTTTTCTTCTGATATGATAGAAACAAAATATTAACGTACATGTGAAACACCAATCTCAAGGCCCTTTTTGCCACAGTTATCAAACAATAAGGAATACCTACACCTTCTTTACACTTACAATTTTTTTGTAATAGGTGTAGCCCTAGTTCTGAATTGAAAAGAAAAAATAAATTCATAAAAATCATAAATCCTCAAAATGCTTAATAGACTCCAAATCACTTAGATCAGAATTCTTTGGTCTTCCATTAGAAAGCTATCACTGCACTCCCTTGAAAGTTTAGAATTGCTAAGCTAAGTAATGGACTATGGTTACACATTTGCTATGCTTTTTCCCCACCAAAAGTTGACTGACTTGCACAGACACTCTCATAGGGAGGAATCCCCAGCACTAATTTGTATTAAGCAGCACCATTTAGACAATCTGAGAAAGTTAAAACATTACTACAGACACTACAGTAGCAGAGAACATCAATAAAGCACATAATATCCCAATAGATAAACAAATGCACATAGAATTATCAAAAAAGCATTTCCATAAGAGTATTCAATTGCATCAGAAACACCACTATGGCACCCATGTCATGCAGCCTAAATTCAGTTTATTATCAGACTGATCATGAATTCCTACTGCTTATTAGCACTTCGCCTTGTGCAGCTCTGCAACTAAAAGAAGCAGGTAGGGATAACCAGAAGCACCTTAGTTCACAAATTCTCCACATTTACAACTTATACATAGAGCCTAGCCTCCCCACAGGTATACAGGTCCTACAGAAGCCCTAAGACAGGCAAAACATTTAAGGACTTCCACGCATCAACTTTGTATCACCTGTTCCATTTAATCACTTCTGAATTCTTCCACTGAGACAACAGCATCCTTAACAGTCCAAGTGAAAAAATAAAACAAAAAATCTCATTTGGGTTTATAAAGTTATCTATAATCAATTTCTAATATGAATTTATCTGCAGTGGGAAGGTAAAAAACAAAAATAACCTATGGGGAAAAAAAAAAAAAGATTTATTTTTTAAAAAATCCAAGAATGATGAAAGAGTTCAGTATTAAAAAAAATCTTAGGTACACATACAGAACACTTCAGCATAGATGATTTTAAAAGTTCAGGTTGGTCAGAAACACATGGAACAAGTCAAGCTTCACAACACATCTTTTATTACATTTTATGTATTTTTACCTTGGATTAAAGCATATTTTCCTATTTTTACTTGCAATAGTCACAACACCCAGAAACTCTGTAAATCATCCTTAAAAATAATAAACTACTATACACTTGCAGTTGCTAAGCAATTAGGAAATATCTAAATGAATAAAGTTATCTTGGTCTCTGCCACTTTTGCATAGACAAAATACATTTGCTGTATGAGCTTACGCTATGCTTCTATAGAAATTCACCAAGCTTTTCAGAGGTACTGGATAGATCTTCCATGAGGAAGAAAAGCTCCCATAGCAGGATATTTTCTTCATTTTTCTGAAGGTGCACACTGAAAATGAAGACAGAAATCAGAAAGGCAGAAATCTCTGGAGAGGAAGCTCCCATGGTTAAAGTAGTAATGAAGTACTACTGCCCCTGGAACAGGATCCTGTCTCTATCTATACCACAGATGCACAGCAAATCACTTATAACAAAACTTTACAGTAATATTTTTTTCTTCTCAGTTTCTCAACTTCAGAGCCCACAGCCACACCTGAAATCAGTAGGAAACACATACTGAACATAAGAAATGCTACACAATGCTCCAAAATATTCAAGACCTAAATAATCATCTCAGATCTGTAACACCACACAGACACCACGAATACCACAAAATCAGTATTTTCAGAGACATTTTTGAGACTGCCATTGAAGAAGAGCGTGCAATTAATAAGACTGAGATTTCTGTTGAACAAGCAGAAATTTAGAAAGTTGCTGCATGTGGGCCATGCCCAGTGCATGAAGGATGCCTGGTAAGCGTCCAGGATTAGCACACGAAAAGTGCATCTGGAACTAAGGTGTTTTGTTTTAAGCAGCAAACCTCTGAACAACTGAGTGGTTGACTTCACAACACTCAAAATTACATTATGTTTTTAATATAACATTAATTTCCCAGGTTTTTGCAAGCAGGAAACTGATGAAAAAGGAATTCAACAATGCAGTGTCATGGACCCTCTTGTAAGTTGGTATGTAAAATGCTGGAACCTTTCATATCCAACACGGAGCTACTTATGGAAGTCATCAAAGAACATGGTCTATAACCTGGTGGCTGAAATGTCACTGCAGGACAGGAGGACAGTCTCAGCAGACTCCAAATAAGTCTGCTGACAGTTATCTCCAGGTACAAAAGAGAAGGCTGCTCAGAGCCCTTCTCTCCTGCTCCCCTATGCCCACAAGGCCAATACCCCAATGCTCTGTTCAAATCCTGACACCTTGATAACTCCTCTTCTTACCCCCATCCTTCTCGTCCAGATAGCTCACCTGAACTACTGTTGAAGCGCTTCCTTGCCAGAGGTGAAAACAACAGTCCCGATCTGCTGACAAGACTCCTGCTCCTGGAGCTGCACTGCTTGCCTAGCTCTTGGCCCACCTGTACTGGATGCAAAGCTTCCTTTGCTACATCACCAAGGCATCACCCAACAAAACAACAGGCAGCAGAATAGAAACAAGCTTCCCAGATCCCATTTCGAACCCTAATCCTACCTGGAGCAATCAGAAACTGAAAATGGAGGGAAAGTCTTGTTTGTTCCTATACGATTAGAAGCTGCACAGGCACAGAAGCTCCGACCTTTCAGTATACCAGGTCTCCTCTGGAATCATGTGCAAAGAGGCATTAGAAAAGAATCAGGTGCATAAATTTATCTAGAACAAGAATAAACTACATGTATCCCTCACAATCTTATCTGCATAGACTTTGCAGCTTTCTTCACACACCCTGAACAGAGGTCAAAGAAATGTAACAGCTACACAGAAAGAGTGGGGCTACGTCTCCACATACACACTTAGTCACCTTCCCTAGGAAGCAGCGTATGTCTAGGAATCGGTGACACATTGTAAAACACCTCTTTTACCTCTGAGCAATGTCTTTAAATGATTTATATAGAAGATTAATCAGTAACACAGATGTAAAAAAAAAAAAAAAAAAAAAAAAAAAAAAAAAAAAAAAAAAAAAAAAAGCCATCTTCCAGAACTCAGTGGTAATATGGAGAGAAAAATCTTGAGGAAAAAAAGTAAAATTGAAGGTATTTTGGTATTATTTGGTTGATTTCCATCCTCCCCCTAATGTCATGATTCCCTTGCGTTGCAGCTATCATTTTGTTCAAAATACCTAGGCATACGGGTAATTGGCTTGTATCAACACCAAAACGCAAAAGTAATATTACAACGTATTTTTCCGGATTTCAGAAATTGGCATTATGTCTCTCTTCATGATGAGCTGAATAAATGCAATAAAGATGCTGAGCCTCCTGAAGTCTAGTATTTCTTCTAAATTATTTCCATACTTATTGCAGAATTGTTTTAAAATACCCCACTGGATGAGAAGACCACAGTAAATCTCAACACATTACAAAGCACTACAGTACTGAGATGGTCTATTATTTTATTTATTTATTTATTTTTAAATAGCAATTGGTTTCATTTCTTTCAAAGAGTAAATGGCGGACACTACGGAATCTGTCCTTGCTACAGAGATCAAACAAATCCTTGGGATCACTGAGAATATTTTCCTTCCTTCTTTTGACTCACGTGTCAATAGTCAAAATGACTGAACTGCTTATTGGGAAGCAGAGACTGCATACTCCTATGACCCAAAAGCAAGTTTCTCATTTTTTGAAAAACTCTTTAAGGCAAAACTTGAAAAAAAAATGCATTTTAGTTTCAAGAAATCGTATGTTAGGTAGTCTAATCAAGAACTATGATTGCAATTCTATAATTGCCCCTATATATTGTATAAAAAACAAACAAAAAAAAATCAATCTTCCTTCCTACTGAAAGAGTAGTTCTCATACAGAGTAGGGGCGATTGCACAAAGACAGTTTTCTACATTTCTTCTGAGTAGCTAGACTTACTGAAGAAGTGTTAGAAAGACTAATTTTTTGACAATCTTATTTTACACTATTCTTACAGAGGTCTCCCCCCGCGCTGTGCCCATTTCTTTTTAAACTTCATTTCCTCACAATAGCTCCTCAACGTTTTAACATGGATGACATCTGTTTGACTGCTCCCATGATCTTGCCCATATTATTCCCTCTATTATTCTGTCATAATTCTTGTTATGAAGTGCAAGGAGTTAGAAAGCCTCTGCAAAGACCACCTACTACAAAGCCATCTTAAAAAATGCCTTTCGTAAACATCATCTTCATCTTTACATGAGCTGCTCAAATAAACTGTCCTCTCACAAAGGTTTGGTTCAGAAAAAAAAATCAGCCTGTTATGAACATTGCAAGCTTGCTAAAGATGGGACATCTCCACTCTCTAAAGCCACTTTAAAAACAAAATAAGTTTTTAGTGAAAAAGGAGCTCACCAATGCCTACCATAACTGTTCTGTAGCGCAGAGTGCTGCTCACTGCTCTGGAAGAAATACCAAAATACAAAATAAGTGAACGACAAAAGCTCAGGCTTTATGGATACTAAACTGGCCAGCATGTTCAAATCGCAACGTGAAACTACAAACACAATGAAGGCATGCAACTTCAGAAGATGAGTGACAACCAGATGCACCTTATAAATTTCACCAATAAAAAAAAAATTAGCAGTTGAGACGTTTTAAAAAGGTGTTTCTGACTTCTAAAGGAAGAGAGCAAGTTGATTCCTGTGATTGAAAATTCATTTAAGTAAAGGTTTCAGCAGTACTTTGTCACAGACACTGAACTTAAAAGACTCTTTGGAAGGAAGACAGCATCAAGGTCAACCAAGTGCCATGGTCATCTAGCAAAGGGAATCTAAGTTGTCAAGAAGGGAAGAAAGAAAAAGCCTATTTGTCATCTCTGAGAAAGTCTAAGCTGCATGCAAGCTTAAAATGAGATACACATAGAATGAAAGTCTTCAGGTACCAAATATTTATTTGTTCTAGATCGTATGTGATAAAGGTGACCGAATATCCTTTAAAAAGTTTTGAGGCAGATACAGCTGGAATGAAAGCATCTCCCATGCTCAAATCACAGTGTGACTGAGATGTTGTTGTTTACTTACAAAAAAATAAAAAAATAATTTAAAAAAGCAAACAAACCAGTATGTTTTGGAACTCTTACCACACTAACATCACAGCATTAAATGCACTCTGAATGAACAGATTTATGAAACACCCGTTTTTAAACAAACAATAAATGCTCTGCTTCTAGAACTTAGGTGACGGCCTTTTAACTTTGAAGTACACGAACTTGTGCTTCTATTAAATAAATCTAGTAATTTGTTTTCACTAGAAAACCCGAAGAGTCCACCGAGTCCAACACACTAAACAGCACGACCGAAAGAATATGGCAAATGACCCTAAGAAGGACGACAACGCAACAAGTTTCCTACATGTTTGCATTCAAAACCATTACGAAATGATGAAAAACACCACGGCAACCTTTTCTGCGCTTTATCTTCCCACCAATATAAATTCAGACAGACAATCTCCATAAACTAAGATTTAAAAGCATTCAAAAAGCAGCACTGTGAAAATAACTGACATTTATTAACCCCTCTGGAGATCTTCAGTGCCCCAGAATTTCCACAGCCTTCAACACTGCATTAATAATACAAAGTCCATTCCTGCGAGCCTGCCAGGAAAGACTGGGAAGTGAATAAGCTAAACAATGCTGAAATTCCAAGTGATATTAAGAATCTATGCGTGTTTATTTAAATAATAAAAGAAGACTTGTCAATTTAAACAAGAAGTGCTCACAAATCTTACATTTTTCGGGGGGGACCCTTCAAAACACCACTAAGCTACTTATAATGAAAAGATGAACAAACATAAAAAAAAGGGGGGGGGTGATTTTACCATCACACAGAAAATAACAAAGCCTCATTTGTCTTGGTCTGTCATATCCGGCATGTTGATTCAAGCCAATATTAACACTGACAAACATGTTAACCTACAGGACAGCGCTCCATGCCAAGATCAATTCCCACTTGGGAAGATGTGCGTGTTTTGAGACGGAGAGGGCAAGCTACGAGAAAGAAAAGATTTAGAGTATTAAATGACATAATATGATACCCTTCTCTATTTAGAAGGGCTACTGAATGTTCCAGTCAGTCACCAAGCCCGTGCTGGAGGTTTTAGTTCGGAGATAGCCAAGCGCCAAGCGCAATCGCTTTGTTTCCACAGTGGCTCTGCCTGCACGTTTCATCCCCAGCTCCTGCTTTACTTAACCCAGAGGGGTACATCTCCCGAGCTAGACGTCTTGCCACAGCGAAAGCAAAGGGATCGGAGCACTCGGCGATGCCATGCACATTTCTGAGGCCCAGGGGATTAAAAGGCTGGACCCACGGCAGATGCTGGGAGGGCGCTGGGTGGAGGAGCCCGGCGCATATTTCAGGCCGGGCCGCAGCTGCGAGGGATTGACACCGCTAACTGTGGAATCAAGCTCAGGAGAAACTCCGGGCACAGTTCCGGCATCCGAAATAAATTAAAGTAAACAGTGTTGCTCTCTCTCATCCACCCTGTTAGCAGCCTCTCGGTCGAGCTGGAGACCACACACCCAGACCACACAGCACCAGCTGAACTCACTCGCACGCAACATCTAGAAGCTGTCACTCTGCTGAGGTATGGGGAGGAAAAAGAGGGGGCAGGAGTGCAAGAGAGTGTGTCTGTGTGTGTGTGTCTGTGTGTGTGCGTGTGTGTGTTTAGAAAAGCTGCTTGCTCTCTCCTCCTATCATTACAGCTGGTTATGTTTTGTGCGGTTGGGAAGGAGGGAAAGAAGGGAGGGATATTAAAAAAAAAAAAAAAAAAAGACCTATAAACCTCACTAAGAAAACACACTGGTCTTGGCCTTTTGTAGTAATGATTTGCACTCCTCCTGTACTGGTTTAGGAGCTGATAAAGGTCTAACAAAGCATCCATTTAACATCAATTAACCTTCTATCTATCACGTGTCAAAAAAAAAAAAAATCGAGACCTGTATAAATCCATTTCACTGCACTGCACCTATTAAATGACAGCATCGTATCAGTTACGACACCCAGCACACCTATACACTGCCGTATTTTTAATTCAGGAATTGTGATAGGCTATTTATTCAGGGAGGGACTCCCCACAAAGGCCACTTAACAATACGATGGTTACGATGTCAAAATGCTGAATTTTTCCACAGACATCTCAAAACGAAATTTTGTTCATTAGGATCCTATCCCATAAACAACCCGAGAGAAATGAATGAGCCTACATATAACACTCAGCTTATGATCCGTCACCAAGAAGGAACAATATTGAATTCTAAAAATAGATTTAAAAGAAGATTAGCCTATATTACAATGAACAGAGGCTTCTAAAACGGTAGTCTTGGGGAGGGGATTCCCTCGTTCCTTTTAGTTCAGAAAATCATTTAATTGGTCATTTATATTGCCTGTTGAAACAGAAAAAGCTGAATTAGCCACATGAACACTACTCTTTAAAGATGAAACGTTTCCCTTCCCTTCACTCTGCTACCACAAATGCACGTATCTAATCCACAAAACTCACCACCACACATATTTAATTTAATCCACTTACATATTCTAACAGCTCAGAACCACAGCCACATTTTCACCTCTTTCCAAAAAAATAATCTATTTACTTAAATGACAACAATCTCCACGTGCCACTATTAAACAAAATCAGCAAAATCTACAATAATCCAAATGTCAATACTAGCCCTATTAACCTGGATTCAGACATTTTCATTGCAGAAAACCTTAAGAAAAAAATCCTAAGAACGTCACCTTATGAAATACATTTCCAAAAGCAATTAGCTTTACAGTTCTATAATTTCACGCTGAAAACAAATTATCCCTCCGATTTATTAAGTACATGCTACATGCTGTTTCATGCCAGTTCCTGAATGAATACTTTTGCTGTTAGAGCCAGTTACAGCACCTATGCATTACCAAGTCCCAAGTCAAACCAATTTAAATTTTCTGAATGTCTGCTCTTCCGGTCATGCTAAGTTGGCTAGAGAAGAGCAGTAGCTTAGAAGAAAATGTAATTCAAGAAAGCCCGAACACAGATGTTTCTCCCCAAAATTTCCGCTCTTTTCGTTATAAATTGCATTACAACTCCCCAGAATTTAAGACATCTACTTGTTAAAAGCTTCTGTATTTATTATGTGACACATCACTATAATCTAGCAACGTTGTGAAGAAAAGCCTTAAACATATATATATATAAACATATATAGAGAAAAAAGTCAACTCAGCTTTACACAAAACCATATCACAGATGGCCATAAATCTCCCATTCGTTTCTAAATTCTCAAAGCACGTTTCCCTACATCTGCTTCTACCTCCAAAATCCAGTAAGTTTGCTTCATATAGAAGTCATTCCCCTTACTGTCTTCGAGCTAAACCATTCATCCCTCTTTTCTTCTGAGCTTCTAAAGTTATTCATTATTTTCTGAGCATTATTTTAGTTATCAGAAGAATGGTAAAGAATCTGAATACCTTCATCATCTATCTTACGTTATTCATAGGCAGAAATTAGAAATCAATGCTGCCAGAATCAGAAACTTTCAAATATGTTTACTCAAATGCATTCAAAAAGATTCAGAAGTTCAAAAAAATAAACTAAATAAATCCCAATGGGATGGGATTTATTTTTTTTTAATAGAGAAAAGAAACAAGACACCACAGATTTTTCCTAAGCCCTGTAACTATACACAATATTCTTTATAAAAACACTATATAACCACTGTAATTACACAGTTCACATCACTGAAGATTTAGCTTGTGCTCTTATAGTTAGGACTGCTACAGTAAATTTGACATTTGCCGTGTGACTTTTTTTTGGCAGTTTCTTTTGCTTCAAAAAATATTTAAAAGATGATGGGACGTGCGCTTCTGTTTCTGAGGTTCCCCTATTTTTCATGTTGTCTCCCAGACATCCTGCTCTGTCCCTGCTCAGCAGAGTACCCAAGCCATCTGCTGAATAGCATCCTTCTCTACTCACATGGTTGAACACATGTACCTGTCTGAGAGCCTGCATGCCCAGGTATTTTATTACATATTTCAGCCTGCTTCTACCTCACGTACTCTCAATCTCCATTTCCACTCCTCCACCTAAAATCCCGTCTCCTGTACGGCACTAGAATGTTTTCAGAGCAGTGAAGTTATTTTGTGGGAAACAGGAGCTCCGCTGCCTTCCATGCTGATGAAAAGGAAACGAGAAAAACACGTCGTCTTCTGATGTAACCCCTTAACTCTTTGCCAAAATAGTAATGTTCAGTTTCCCAGTTCAAAGTGCCACCGTGCTCTCAGAATTTGAAAACACAGCATTTAAAGCCATCTCTTTTTTAACTGAGAGGTTTTAGGATTAGCTTAAAAATTCAGTTTGACTCCAATAAAAAAGTTGCCATTTAAAAGGCACTCTTGCTCAGCATAATCCTAACTCTCAAACTCCTAAAGACTTTTAGATGCCTTACGGGAACTCCTGAATAAAGGGTACCTTTGGCATACTCATAGAGTAAAAGATAAAATGCAGAACGTAACCTAAAAATCACTGATTTATATTGTCATCTAATCCACAGGCACTTTTACGCTGACAGAGTTTCCACTGGCTTCCGCGTAATATAGCTGCAGGTCTGCCTTTGAAAATTTGACTGAAAATTCAGCAGTCTGTTGTTGCCTTATGGTCAAGGGAAAAACAGACCTTGAGGGGCTTGGTGTCTCCGAACTGTTTTCCTTAAAAATAAAACAAACAAATACAGAAAGGAAACACAGGCTTTCACACCCATCACTGAGTGCAATCAGAGTATTTGCTACTGAAAATATTGAACATAGCGTCTGCACTGATTAATAACAACTGGTGTCAAAAAAAAAAAAAAAGCTACACGTCAATTTCCTTTTGAAGAAAAAGCACTAAATGCTTCTGAAATAACATAAAAAAGGTATCGTCACATGCACAGAACATGAGAGGACAGGAGACATTTGATTCAGTTTTGTTTTAAATATGAAATACCTAGCTTACCTTTCCCTAATCAAAAAACACAACTTCCCAATCACACAATTAATCCTCATTTTCAGGCACTTATCTCACTACTCAATGTCTGGGAAAACTGCCTCAGGTTTATTTTTTTTCAGAAGATCACAAAAACGACGCTCTCCCCCCACCCTCCCAACTTTTGACACTGGGAGGATAAGCAGCAGTCCAACAGCTTTTGAAATGAAATACTGTCAGGAATTCTGTCGCTTAAAAATCATTTTCAGGTTAAGGTACAAAATATTCTTTTATCAGCTTTATGTTTAAATTGATCCTTTGCAAGTTGTGAACGTAGACTTTAATCTTTGTGTCCTGTGCAAAAGATGAAACACCGATCTGAGGTGGCTGCCCTGCCTAATCACCCCTCATCCTACAAGCACGTTTACAAACAAAATTTCCCCGTTACCAAGCACCATTTCCCTCCCTTGGGAAAAGTAATCTGAAAGACAATTCTGCATAATACAAATTTATAGAAAGCAGGTGGTCTCAGACAAAAGGTTAAGCTGAAGCACTAGTGTCTGACTTCTGCTAAAAGATATTCATTTAGCTATTTTCAGATTTCAAACCTTCAAGCCTACGTGTAAGTACAGCAGCAGATTCCACTCATACTGAAAAGCTCCCACTGAAGCTAAATCCACTGTAGCACGTACAGTCTTGGGAGCATTGTTCTCAGCGTCCTTGAATTTGAACTGAAGGACTATTGATTACTTTTGTTGAAGATGTTTGTCTTTGTTTGCATAATTGAAGCAATGCACAGCTGTTCAGAATACACACAGGTAGAGCCCATCTGTGCTTCAGAGGCCCATTTTGTCCTGGAGTACTAAACTATACTTTACATCACATCTTCTTTCGGTAGCTGTCCAAACCCGTGTTTTCAAAACCACCTTCTATATTCAGCCTTCTGTCACCATCCTATCAAGGTAGCATTCCCTACCCTGCTTTCCCCCTCCCTCAGGTGGATTCGGGGTGAAGTAGAAACGCCCAGAAGAACAGAATTAAAGTAACTCACGTTCAAGCACTTTCAAGTACGGTGCTTGAGACCTACTGGATTTACAGCTAACCCTATCAGTAGTAGACAGAAAGTTAAGTACAGTCTAACATAACATATCTCAAGTTTTCATCGCTAACAGAGGCTTTTCTACTCTCCCCACTTATTCCCCTTTAGTGCGGCTCCACTGTGAGGAGCAGCATAATAATGAACAGACTGTATCAGTGGATACAGTTCCTTTTTAATGGGACTCTGGGAAAATACCGGTGAATTATATATTTTAACATCTTTATTATCTGTTTTTGCCTCTAATGCTCTCAATGGCTGGCAGAAAAAAAATGCTGCTTGTATTCACAGGAAAACCTACAACTCAACACAGTAAGATTCAAATACTGTACAATCCAAAAACACTCGGTGAGCATTACCTTTTGTACTAAAGATAAAATGTCTTCTCCATACAACACCAACCACTGCTTAAAAGGCAAGGTATTGAACATTTTATTAAAAAGGAATTTGAGTGTTTTGTTTGTTTGTTTGTTTCCCCCCTTTAGTTCATGACTACAACTGAAGGGATTTGCACTGAATTCTAAAAATGTTCATTAACGTAGGACTGTTATTCAGCACTAATTTCTGACAAAGCAAATACAGCATTAAAAGTATTATTGGGCCTAAAAAAAATGTAACTTATTGAACCAAGGCCATGAAAACACAAGAAAACTTTACGTTAACAACAACAACAAAAAAGCACAAGTTTGATCACTAACATGCTTTTAAATAGTTAAATAATTAATCATTTTCACCTCTGACATATATTAAGAAAAGTTAGGCTTTCCACAATGAAAAAAGCCTTACCACTAAAATGTAAATTAGCGTTTTCACAGAGATAAATCACACCAGTACGATGAAAATCACTGCATCCAAAATATTTAACATGACGTTTAAGACACCAGAAACCCCATCTAAGTAAAAATACTGTTGTCCGAGGGTGGGCATAAATCACACAAGCCATAAACTAAGCTATCCACGGGAAGGAAAAGCAGCAGCAGGGCCTGCCTTTGGCTGCTTCTTGCTGGGTCAGGGCAAGCTGTGACAGACGCCACCGCAACAGGGAGTTAAAAAATTACAGAGCTCAGCTTCAGGTGGCCAGAAGACGGTGCAAGGAGTCAGACCTGATTTAAGCGACAAGCTTGTTGGCTTGCAGTTTAGAAAAGAAAGAGAAACAAGGAAAGAAACGAAACAAGGAAAGAAACAAGGAAAGGAACAAGGAAAGGAACAAGGAAAGACCTGATTTAAGTGACAAGCTTGTTCGTTTGCAGTTTAGAAAAGAAACAAGGAAAGAAACGAAACAAGGAAAGAAACAAAATAAATAGGCTCTCTTACTGGTTTGACAAATTTATTTATTGCTTTTGACAGTTTGTGGCACTGAAATGCATGCAACTCGTTAAAGGACAAAAGGAAGCGTCTTCTTGTTTTGAGAATGATCAGAAAAGGAGCGAGGGAAAGTAAAAGTGAGATTACAATTTTAAGCAATAGCGTAAAGAATAGGTAGCAATAGTTGAGGTTTCATCTGATGTTCTGCCAGAGGCTAAACGGCTTAACACTTCTCTGGCTTTCCACTCAATACTTTTGAGCACAAGGTTGGAAGCTGCGAACATAACAAAGAGAAAACAAGCCGAGAGCAGCAAAAATTAATAGTTTATTAGCGAAGCTGTGAAACAGAGCAAGACACCAGGCTCCCCGTTGGCACTGGGACACCCCTTGCCAGTGCAAGCTCCCTCCCAGGCTCCCAGTTAAGCTACTGGAGAGGGAAGGGGGGGACTGCGCCTGCTGCCCCTGCCCCAGCACCAGCCCCGCAGCCCCCGGCGGGGCGGGAGCGGCCTAAGATGGCGGACGGCGGGGGGGGGGGGAGGGGGGGGCAGGAGCCGGGGCTGCCCCGGCGGGAGCCGGCCCCGCGCAGCGCGGAGCGGGGCCGAGCGGAGCGCGAGGCCGCGCCGTGTCACTCACCGGCCACCGTCGCCGCCGCCGCCGCCTTTGTAGCCGGCACCTGGGGCCGCGCCGCTCCCAGCAGCGCCTCGGCGGCCGGCGCTCGCAGGCAGCGGCAGCCGCGGCCCGAGGGAGTCGATGGAGCGCGGAGAGATCGAGGGGAGCCCGCCCCCTTAAAGGGGCTCTATGGCAGAGGCGACAGCAGCGTCGAGACGTGAACACAAAATCATAAATAAATGTTAAAACGTCAAATAATAATCAATAAACGGTCATAAAACTGAAAGGCTTCGTGATTTCTCATAGTGCTCATGTGCAGGGCAGAAACCTGCTGCCAGCACCTGCAACATGGCGGCCTGTGGCCAGACATGGTGGGCTGTGTGTGGAAGGAGGGGGAGCAGCCCCGTGCCTGTGGGGCAGGCAGCCGGTCCCCTCAGATTTTGGCCAGGAGCCCCGGCTGCGTCCTGCGTTGCAGGGGACAACCATGGTGGTGCCCACAAAGTGTTGCCACACCAAGCCCATGGCCACGGTGCAGAGGGCTCGACGTTATTTACGTGATCCCCTTTGGGAAACAGCTGTTAGGTGTGTGGGATAAAACGCACCTGCAGCTGGGACCCTGTAGGACTGTCCCCTGCTGCCCCTCAAGTGGGCTGGGGCTTCCTCACCTACCAGGCTCACTGTGGGGTGTGGGGCGATAGCAAGGTTTTTCAGGTCATCTGTACAAAAAAAAAAAAAAAAAAAAAATCCTCAGAAGTGGATGGGGAAAACCTGTGAAAGTCCTTTTCTTGGGGAAGTTTCTTTTTCCCCAGCAGCCCGACCCCCCGGGCAGTGGCTTTCCGGCACCACCGTGGAACTGGACAGAAACAGGACACAGCTGCCGCAGGAGATGGTGTGCGGGCGGGCATTGCAGCCACAGCTCAGTCGTGCAAATCAGCCCTGGTTTCCCAACAAAATTGCCAGAACACATCTTACACCATCTGTCTACCTGTCTACCTACCTCTGAACAGGGGCTCTTCTTCCTTTTGGAAAGGGCCAGGAGATGTCCTTTTTTCCCATTCTGCTGGGATTGTTTGGAGTTTGGTTGCGAAAGCCAAGTGCAGATGAAATCTTAATGGAAAGCAGAGGGAAAATAATGAGAGAGAAAACAGAAGGGAGAATCAGTTGCTCAGTTTTGCCAAACCAGACCTAAAGTGGGACATTAGTGGGAAAATAAATTATCTTTCATAAAACCTCAAAGAACTTGAGCACCATAAAAAGCATTATGGCAAAGAAATGTCATTTCCCTCACTGTTTTTCCAGAAGTGAGAGCTGCCCAAGTTATATTAGTAGGCTGTAATATCTCAGTACATGAATAAACAACTCATTTCTGACTCTTTCCTCTGGCTTCTTTAAATCATCACACGGCATCTGCCTGGGGAACAATGAGAGCCTTTGGTGCCACTCTTTTCTCTAATTACCTCCAAAGTTGTTGCTGGTGACTGAGCGGTTTTCTGTTAATACCTGATGCAGAAAGAGAGCTCGCTTGTCCATCCTCCATGAAAAGTAAAGTTGGCATCACATTAAAAAAAAAAAAAAAAAAAAAAGAGTATAACCCGCTGCCACCCATTTCAAGATGATGTTTTTCCTTCATGACAGCTTGTTTGCATTTTCTCATTAAAAGCCTGTCATCAGATGTGCCAAATAAAACCACTACTTTGAAAGGTTTGGTTGATACTGAAGACCCCACCCAGCACTCCACATACCTTGGTGAAGCCTTGCCAGATGCTCTCTCTGAGCAGGTACCTATGCCTAAAAAGCCCATTGACTTTAAGAGGTGCATAAAGGGAGATGTTTTTCTGGAATATTTTGTAATAAACAACCCTGAATTTAGATTTAGATAAATGACAAACTTCAGAGTCGGGCTGAAGTTTTGTTGTGGAGCTGACTGCATCTTCTACATCCT
This sequence comes from Netta rufina, assembly GCF_964035555.1. Classification (NCBI taxonomy): domain Eukaryota; kingdom Metazoa; phylum Chordata; class Aves; order Anseriformes; family Anatidae; genus Netta; species Netta rufina. The sequence goes on along the minus strand of NC_140124.1, from coordinate 80,889,303 downwards.
CTGCTGTAAATACAAATACTGTAAAAATGTGAATCAATATCAAGAGAGGATCTGAACTTCAGAAGAGACAACACCCCAGTGTCAGCCAACATAAGAAAAGGCTGCAAGACCTTTGGAAACATCACCTAGACTCCCCATCTAGGGTTTTAAACCATCTGCTTGGCAGTGTTTTCGTGCTGATCTTGGTCCTAGGGAACCTGTCAGAACAGCACAACCAGACTAAACTCTGTGACAGCAGGAGCCTGAGGGATGGTGTATGTGGGTTCATCCACAGGCATCCGCGTACACAAATCTTGCTGTTGCCAAGAGTGGCACCCAGGACCCTTGTGATCTGCAGGAGCCCTGGATAATATTGTCAGTGAAGGGCTTCCTGTGTGCAGCACTTTGTTGAATCTATTGTGGGTGGTTTTCCCAGCTGATGTGCAGTGACCATGTGGTAACCATCACCTACCCCTTCAGTGACTCCAGAACAAAGCTGACAGTGACTGACTACAGATTTGACCCACTGGAGAACAGAAACACTGCCCCACACATCCCTTTAGAACAAAAGGAGGAAAACTAGTGCTGTCATATGTATAACCATATATGTAGCTTATAGTATGTATATACCGTAGTATATAGTATATATTTGCTGTCATACATAATGCTGCTAATATAAATATATTACTCCATGGAACTCCAGATGCCATTAAAGAGATTAATCTATGCTGTTAAAACTGAGGAAAGAAATGACAAGTTGTAATATAATGACCTGGTAAATAGTAAGTATTATACCTCATAGAGGTCACAAAAGTAATTGCTCATTCATGCCTTTTTCTAATCCATTTATGCAGATTTGACAGTGATCTGTAAACATTACATCTCTCCACAAAGTTGGGTAAACAGATATGAAAGCCAAGAGAGATTATTATGATCATCTTGTCTAACCTGAATATTGAAAGCTGTAGAATTTCCTCCAGCCATTCCCACATCAAGCTCTTTGTGAAGTTGCTTCTTAGAGAGACATTTTCATCTTATTTTAGGGAGTTGGAGAAATTGTGAATGCATCGCTGCACTTCTGAGGATTTCTCAGCAGTTACCCTAACACGTACCATGCTACCCTACCGTGTGAAAAATAACTGATAGAAATACAAATTTTATTTGAAAAGGTAAATCCATCTAGCTGCAGCATCTGTCCATTGCAAGCCTGCTTCTTGTTAACAGAAGTATCTTCCTTTTGAAGATGTTTATAAAATACAGCTTTACTCCTTCACCTGCTCTTGGATTAAACTTTGATTCTGCACTGTATAATTGCCTTTCCAGGATTGTTCTCCTTTCTGAATCCCTTCAAGCTTACAGCTATTACCCTTCTTTTTTGACACATGGACATCAAAATTAGGCCTCTCCCTATTTCTGTTTGAGCTTGTGAGGTAAATATTATAAACAGGGAAATCTAAAGAAGAGAAAAAAACTAAGAAGCACAAGGCTGAAAATCACTTTAAGAATCACCTTTCTTCTCCCTTTCCGTGCCCCAACACAGGATCAGCTATTCTTTTGCTATAACGTAACCACTTTTTCAATCTTGTTCTTAAAGACTTCCCAGCATGGTGCTTTTACCATCTCCTCAGGCAATATTTCCCAGTGTTTTAATACCCTTATCATTAAAGGCGATTTTCTTAATGTGTGCTCTAAGTATTCCCTGCTGAAATTTCAGTCTGTTTGTGAAAGATCTGTCCTTACTGGGTCCAGAGAAATGATTGTTTGCTCCCTCCCTTTAACAGCCTTTCGCAAATTTTAAGGCTCTGTCTCCATTATGTTCTTTTATTCATTAAACAAAACAGCCCCGTTAGCAGCCTGATGTTCTACGCTTTCAGGACTGGTCATCAAGCCTGATCTCTGCTCTACATTTCTCCAGTCACTTAACGTCATTCTGGAAGAGCAATGCCCCAAATCTGGCTTGTTCCAGGTGAAAAACATTTTAAAAAGGATAAACTCCAATTGCAGTCACACTATGGCTTGGCAGAACAAGATGATTGCTTTGCCTGTTTTGCGCACTATCTTCCCGTTCCTACACCCTCATATGGCAATTTGCCTTTTTACAACAGCATAACAATGTTGACTCGTGTTTAGCCTGTGATTCACTCTACATTTTTCCTGTGCAACTGTAATCCTGTTTACTTTTCCCCTTCCTGTATCCGGGGAACTGATGATTCCATGTCTAATACAGTTGCACCTATTGAATACTCTCTTTGTAAAATTTCTTTAAAAAATTCTAAAATTTCTGAATTCTAATTCTGTTCTCTAACATGTTTCTAGCTGCTCCCTTCTTCCTGCTCTCCCCAGATATAGCAAGCTTAAGTCTATATTCCATTCTTCAGATAGTTAACAAGCAGTGATAATTAATATCAGATTCAGGACAGACCCTTGAGGAACCTCTTCCAATCCATCCTTCCATTTTGATATTAGGCCATTTTGCTAACGCTTCCCCAGCCATTCCTCTAACCTCATGGGATTTTCAATCTGGACCATATTGTCTTTGCTTATTCTTGAGGAACGTTGCCAATTTTTTTTTCCTAAAAGGAAGATACATGAAGTTTCACTGCTTCTTTCCTTTGTATAACACCTATTACCTTACTGTAAAACAAAATCAGGTTGGTTTAAAAGGATTTGTTCTTGAAAAATCTATGTTAGTTTTTAGTCATATTATTTTCTTCTAATGCTTACAGGTGGTTTGTTTGATGATTTCCACAAACCAAAGCTACCTGACGCATAAATTCACCAACTCCTTTTTTTTTTTCCTATGTTTAATTAACTTTAAGCCTGATTGAAATCGAGAGGGCTACTTTCATGTGAGAGGTGCCTTCTGAGGCAGAGATCAGAGATCTGAACCAGGAGCAAACCCAACCTTTCCCTGTCTGCTCTAACAAATCTAACATATTTTTTTTCTTCATTTTGATAAGTAAGTACAGAAAGAAGTTCTTTGACCTTTGCAGCCTTTTGATCATTATCTAGGAGTTTCAGCTAGAAACCCTCATTATATATATATTCATCGTTGCTGAAAGGCAAGAGAGAAAGAAACAACGGACTGATCATTGTTTGCCCCCAGATGATTTCTGGTATGTCTCAAGAGGAAAAACATACAAATTAATGCACACAATATTTTGAGTTTTCTTCCAGAACACGTACAGTCAGTTTTTCCACATCAAACAAAAAATACAGTCTTTTGCACTTTCAACGATTTCCAACAGTACACAAAATTCTGTCACTGGTTTACTTTCTTGGCTAACACCACCCTAATTCTTCCCTTTCAAGGCTTATCCAAGGAATCTGTGCACTACTGACCCAGAGGCATTGTTTCTCTAAACAGCACCAATGAAACAAATTATTACTCTACTTTGTGCAGCTAAAAATACTGAATGCTGTATACTACAGCTCTGTCAAGGGTGTCACAACTAAGTTGCATCAGTTTGAATCTTTCTTGGGACCAACCTTTATCTTCTGTGTGTATTTTTAAATGACAGATACAAAAAAAAAAAAAAAAAAAAAAAAAAAAAAAAGGAAGTTGAAACCTAAAGCAACATAAAATTATGCCACATTTTTTTTTTTTAATTTATTTTTTTTTTAGCTTTGATAAAAAGATAATTCAAAGACCATTTTGCATTTTCTTTCCCTGGAAGTCCAGGAGAAATTCCAAAATTCCATCCCACTTTTCCACAAGAGCAAACTGTGGTGCAACTGCTGTCATTTCCTGGCTTTTGGGAACAAGCAGGGAAAAGCCGTTCATCAGATATTTCTCTCTGACTTCCGAGATCGTGTCGAGTGAGGGCAGAGATCAGCTCTCACGTCCTGCTGCCCACCCACCCCAGCTCTCCTCCAGGGGTGGCAAGCATACCTCTGCTTTGGTAGCAGTCAGCACATCCTGGTGTGCCCTAGTGAAAGCCAGATAGCATAGTAAAGACCTCTTTTTTAATAACCAAGCTCATTTTGATAAAATCCAGTGGGAAACACGTGCTTCCCATACTTGCCCCATTCCAAGGCTCTGGTGGCACATGTCTGTGGAGAGAGGATGTGACAAGCAGCCTGAGGTCACCTAGGGTTTTGCTACTGCCATTGTTTGCTCACCATTGTGCCTATCATTTTGTAATTTCATGGGCACATGCAATGTCTTGCAGGCACATGGACATATTTTGTGAGCACTTTGGGGCCAGATCCATTTTGTTCCGTATGTAGTACAATGGGGACTGTTATTTGACAACCGATACATAATAGTAAATAAACAAAGGCTGATTACACAATAGATGTATCTCATACACTCTTGCAAAAACACATTTATTTTTAAAGGAAATGATATGGTTGCCCTTTTTTTTTTTTTTTTTTTTTTTTTTTTTGGTATGCATTTAATGACGTAAATAAGCATTCCATCTATTTCTAAAACCCTTCTTGGCTGTATCTTTTTCCTGCCTAAGTTTCCCTCTCTCTTCTGTCTTATTCCTCCACGTCATTATCTTCTTCCTGACCTGTCATGGTCCTATGGTGAAAAAGGGAGGGAAAATGAAAAAAAAATAAGGCTGGGCAAAAGGGAACAAGAAAGACAAAGTGGTTAGCTACAGTATGCTATCTGGGCCAAGGAGAATTGTTCTTCCAAAAATTACCTTCTGATAATTATGTTCAGATTAATATCACAACTGTATGCCATTAACAGGAGGTTGCATTTTACATCAATTAGGTATAATTATGGAATTTCTTTTAGAGATAAAAAGTTGTTTTAACATATCAGACAAGCAATTAATATTAAAATGTAGATTTTGATCCATGCCATAAATGCACAATCAAAGGTACCAGATCAGACAGCTTGATCTGAAACCCAGATACCTGACAATATTTGACTTTAATGAACTACAGTTCTAGTCTTCGGCATTTCTTATTGTCACTTATTTTTAGACACGGAAGACTATCAGGAGAAGTGCATTTACATGAGAGGGGTGTTTGGCCTGGACTTCAGATCTACAGCAATTTCCACAGAAATTTTTGAAAAGAACACTGGTTAGCATTTAAAAACACAGGGCCCTAAATTTAGACTGTTAAATCTGTATTTAGCCCTGCAATGTGCTGAGCACTCTGGCTGCGATCCAAGAAAGCACTTACGCATTCCCATTAACTTTAAAACACGCTCAGGTCTATTATTCACTTTACCAAAAGAACTAAACTCAAATACTTAAACTAAGCATGCACTTCAGTGAGCGGTTGGACTGAGCCTTATTTAACCCCCATTTTGCCCACTGTTAAGACCCCAACTCACGTTATTTGCACGACTTTCCCTGCTGTAGCAGCAGGACTAGTCGTAGCAATGAAGCTCCTTGAGCATCTCACAGATTTCAAGGCTGTTTTCCCAAAAGGGCCAGGTGCCTATCACACTTTCAGAACCTACCACGAAACACACATTGCAAAACATACATTTTGGCCAATATCTGAATACAATTATAGAAAATATTCTGTCCTGTTCCTACTGGATATTATATTGTGTTTTGCACATCCAAATCTAACTTTTGTGCACTATTCACATGCTTCTGATGGCCTGATAAAGTCCCACTGCAATGGTTAAGAGCCAGTTTTCAATATCTGTGAGGGATGGTACAATAAGCAGGATGCTATAGCAAAGAACATTCAGGTCAGACCTTAGGAAGAACTGCAACACTAGAAACAATGAAATACTGGGACAGGTTATTTGGGAAATGGGATGAACCTCCTTTACTGGAAGCCTTGAAGAAGCCGTTAAATAAGTGCCTACCAGAAATGATGCTATTTGTGGTGCTACAGTCAGTCCTTCTTTACACAGGCTGGATGCACTTAGGCAAGTTCAAAAGGTGCCTTACAGCCTCTGTGAAAACATTAATTGTAGCAGTACTTTTATCAAGATACACTGAGTCCATCTTGCTATTTACTGCCTAGCCTTTCACATTGGTATCTTTGCATTTGCCCATAAGAACCATGTCATAATTTGGTTATCAGCAAACAGCAATATTAGACAAATTCGCAAGAAAGAAGGGTGACTTTTTTTTCTTTTTTTTTTTTTTTTAAGCAGTTTCTAGCAACAGAAGGAAAAAAAAAAAAAAAAAAAAAAAAGACAGTATGTGAAAACTGGCTAGAAACATTTCCATTAGATTAAAGTCCAAAAGTTATCAGATGTAGTTAAAGACAACATCCATCACAATCTACCAAAAATTCTGGTATTTTCTGAAAAGGGGTATTTGCAGGAAAAATATGAAAACAATGCTCATTTGTGAATGTGATAGCCAGCAGCTAGTTACTGTTCAGGACTGTATCTTGCAGCTAAAATGCGTGCTCTCTCCTCCAGTGCATAACCACTAAGCCCCAACAACCCTGGTGTTGCCTTCACCAACAGTAAAGGAACAAGCAGAAGATCTTCTAAAGCATGTGATGCTCTAGAGATTATGCAACATAATTTTTCTCTGTGGGCAGCAGACCAAGTTTTAAAAGTGCCCATTGTGCCTGCTATACATTCCCTGCCTTCCTGTGAAGTGCCAACGCCAAAGCGATGGGGTGGCTGTATCCTTGACGAGGCACAGAAACGCTCAGTGAGGAGAGATGGGGCTGGGGGAGCACCCATCTTCCATTTAAACCCTATTTTTGATTACTGCTCACACCTGCAAGGCAAAATTAACCAGCTGTAAATATAAAGGTTCGTTTAATCCCTTTTGTAACATCCAGCTGAAAGAGAAGTCACCATGAATTGTGACAGGGCACACACAAAATACACTCAGATAGGTTGCTCCTCTACCACTAGCTTGGGGGCATTTTTTAAACTACCAAAATCAACCCTTTTTTTCTCTGGGAAATGGACAGGGAGGAAGTTTGGAAATAGCACTGGAACCGGCTGGAGAGGTCCACTCCAGGTCAGAACTTCCCCAGCGTGGATATCTAGAATTTCTAAAGAATGAAGTGGAAACGGAGGAATAATAGGGATGACTTTTTGGTTTCAGACTTTCTCTATTTAAAAACAACAACAACAACAACACCCTGCTTATTTTGGTGTTTTCCTCGTTTACAAGAAAATGTTTGGTGCTTGACTAAAAAATCTCCAAATTTCAGTTGTAGATGAAACCACAAAGTGGCATCCTCATTGTGCAGAAATAGGAACAGACATTTCCTTAAAAAAAAAAAAAAAAAAAAAAAAAATTTTCCTTTTGGACACTAGTTTTGTCTCCATTCTGTAATGTCTACAAATTCAAATAGTTTGGTAACCTTGAAAGCATGTGCCTGTAGGTAAGAACTGCGTCCATCTTCAATTCATTCTTCCTCTGAATAATTTCTAAGATACAAATCAGCATCCTAATGGCAAATTTCTCATTACAGATTTCTTTATATCTGCGTTCCAGGTATCAAAGCATGATTCCCCAAAATTTCAATAGTTGCAGTTAGTGTACTGAGGAGAAAAGCAATACAAAACAAAAAACAAGCAGGATGCTATTTGTTAATGTTGACCTTCTTGCACTAACCTTAATTTCTTGAACAAAAAAAATGCAATAAAGCAAAATACTTAAGCAACAAGAGAAGAACGATGGAGGGCCGCAATTCTGGGGAGGGGCTGGGGAAAACATTTGAAGAATCTTAAAATCTAAGGCAGGCACACATAGGCAAGCACGTGCACCTACGAGCACAAAGGTAGGGATGACGCAGTGACCCTGGCTGCCGTGGGATTACATTCCTGCAGCGGTGCAGGGAGGCACAGCATAGCGCCAGGGCCGAGCCTACATGCCGGTGGAGCTGGAATTTGCCTGGAGAGGGCAGGGGGGGCTTCTTCTCTCCTCCCTCCACACGCATTGTGTAGCGATTGAACTCTGCCAGACTTGCAAAGAATACACGTTCTATTATCTTTTCATTTCCATGGCATCTGTGCATTTAAACTTTCATGCCTCATTCTGCCTGCGTGTGATCGTCTTGTACATGTATTTAAGTCGCTGCTCTTGCCTCTGATCTTGAGGGACAAAAGCAACAGCGAATTCTTTTTCCATTATATATTTTTACAAAAGAACTACTGTAAAAATTAATCAAAGGTATGCCGGTTTTTATCGTTATTTTTTTAATTTCGGGGGGTACTTCTCTTCATATTGCAGCGGTTTTGAAATTGAAACGTTGCACTGCTGAGAAAGTGCCATGAAAATATAACCCACTACATTCCATGAAAATAAATAAGCAAGGCCACCCAAATTTTCAATTAGTGCTAGTGCAGTGTGCAGGAAATGGCTCGGGAACTGTCAAAGGCAGCCTTAGGCTGGGTCGTGGATACGGAACAGTGACAGGAAGGTTTGAGGCAGGAATACAGGCTCAGTGTGAAGATGGCTCCTCTCCAAGGAAAACGGCATGCTAATAGGTTAATACTGATTTCCTGAAACATACAGCCTGGGTATTACACAGTGGAATTTACATTCTGACAAAGGCAATTGCGGAGCCTCGAGACTTTGCTTTTTTGGTGATGAAATAACACTAGAAAGTTCAAGCTGCATTATATATTTTATGTTTTAAGCTTATTAAACATTCAAAGTACAAACTGTGCACATATTTTTAAGCCACCTGAAATAGCAACAGCCTCACAAGTTTGGGAAGCTGGTATGAGAATCGTTACGTTTCAACAAGTGATGCCACTGAGAGATACTGACCAGGGTGGAGTTAGGCCACTTTCAGAGCTGATCTGCCCTGAATCCAGAAATATTGCCCAATCAAACAGACCTGCACAGAATTGGGGAATGAGACGGAAAAAAAAAAAAAAAAAAAAAAAACAACCTTCACAGCCAAAGAGGTATATTGATTATAACCCATGACTGAGTCAGACAAAGGTTGGACAAAGGACTTTGGAAACTGAAAAGCTAAAAGCATGAAACTGGACAACGCATACCTTCCTGCAAGTCAGAGGAAGGGTTCCAGTTGACAGCAGAAGGAGCTGCACCAGACCTTAATCCTGAAAGCAAGTGCCCAAAACATGAAGAACAAAATGAAAAAGGGAAGAAACCGAATGGGAGAGAAAGCCCCATCTAGAAAAAACATCCAGCCAACCTTTCTCTGTCGGCTGCTGCCTTTTTCCCTCTACCCAAGTGGTTGAGTGCTGGCCAGCTGTGGGTGGTACTACAGTGTCACAGGAGGCCCTCATCACTGGGAATTCTGCCCAGGTAGAGCCTGGAAAAGCCGAGCCACACAAAAAGCCCCTCATTGCTTCTGCCTCGTAATGCAGATAATCTCATTGCGGTCCCAGCCTCTTCCATAGGAAAACTTCTGTGGGACCGAATGCACAGAAAACGAGCTGGGACCCAAAACATGCCTGCTGATAAGAATGCGCTTTTCAGCTCTTCTAGGGGATGCTATTTTAAATAAGGTTTGTAAAAATTTCAATCAGCGCAGAATACTTGAAGTTCCAAGTACCTTACCTCCCCTGGAACCTCTCTAGCTTAAAGTCAAGAGTTGTGCTGCTTGCCTGTGAAAGAGCAATTAACACAGCAAGGAAGGAAGTGGGGAGAACTTGGGGGGCGAGGGGGAGGAGGGTTAATTTGTTTTCACACATCGTAGTACATTTTTTTGGTCATACGTGATAATTATTTAATCAAATGGAATTTGCCTGGTGGTATTTCACATGACACCACTGCCAATCACTCCAAAGCAAACAAACCCTTCAGATGGTAAAGGGAGAGATTCCTCATCTGTCTTCTGGCAAACTGCTTGCTGTGAACTCTGAATGGCACATCTAATATTGCTGGAGTGATTCATGGGCAGCTACATGGAATAGGCTTCAATGCAGGGAAGTATTTGCCTGTTTAGAGAACTCTGAACAGCTTTTGCAGAACTTGTCAGGCTCAGTCATTGTCCTGAATCAAGATGCTCTGCTGAACTGAGGCCACAGCTTTTATGAAAAGGTACTGCTTCCCTATAGGAATAGAAAGCCTCATTTCCTTTCCACGTGAACACTTGATCCATGATAAATGTTTATAAAGTTCCCCTTCACCAAGTTTCTTAACTGCTGAAGAATAAATATTTGAAGAATCACAAATACTATAATCAAAACCACGTAAGATGCTACAAGAGTGTTCCCTATTGTACGAAAAAACAAAGGAGCTGAAGCTTGCAGAAAACTTCATTTTCCTGGTTTGAAAGCTGATCTACTGTAGGATACAGTATGTATTATCTTTGTGCAATATTTTTAAAACAATGCCTTAAATGCCATTGGCTTAATTCTTACCATATTACTATAACAAAACTATGGAAGCCCTGCAGAAGACCAATGAAGAAGAGGGTTGGGAATCCCACCTGCAGGGTACTGAGTGCTTTAAGCTTCTATTCAGTGGAGTCTTGGGGATTAGACCCGTGTTTAAGGTTAAGGACATACCCAAGTGCCTTGATGGATGGCAGCCAGAATGTTCAGCACCTTCCAGGACTGAGCCCTTTGCTGGCGCTTGGGATAGAGACTTTCATTATTGAACAAATTCTTTAGCTGGAGTAAAAGTTATGGTTAAAACAAAAAGGCACATTTCCCAATTAAAGTCTGTAACACTTGCATACTTACCCCAGGAAGCACTGGGTCACTTGATGGAAACTACTCACAGATTTTAGAAATGTAACTGCACACATAGAGTTGAACAAGACTTTTAGTTTAGTTATTAAGGTTAAAATCCTTGTTCCATGGAACAAAATGGGAGTACCACCATTTTTGTCAAGGGGCTTAGATTTTGCTCATCTTTTATTGTGTGACACAGCCTGATGTGGAGCCTCCTCCTGCCTCCAAATTTGACTGTAATATTAAATTAAATGGCAATTTCCTATGGCTAGTGGCCAAATTATCCAATAATGTCTTTTTAATACAAACAAAATTTAAAAAATGTAGAAGTAATGTTACTTTAATGCAAGTGATGTTTCCTGAATTATAATCAAATGGGATACAAGGATAAAATTAGACATAAAATTACAGTGATTCAAGGCTGTTTGGAACACAAACCTACACCTCTGCACAGGTCGAATTATTTCTCAAGTCTTAGTCTCCTCCCCTTCTTTCCCTCCCTACAATTTTTACATATATCAAATACAATGGAAACAGCTTTTCTGTCTTGGAAGGTAATAAGGTCTATAGGAAGTTTAACCATGATAACTCTGGACTTATGCAGATAAAGGATAGTTCCCTGTTTTCCTCTCCAGGTTGGCATGCAACCAGTCTGGAAAAAAAGTCCTAGGGTTTCATCATAGTGAAGAGTGAGGGTGCTGTCCCTCTGGGCTGTGCAGAGACATTTCTGGGCTCTCATCACCACCAGGCTGCCCATGCACTCCAGCAGTGGCAGATAAACAATGAGCATCTGAGCGAGCATCACGGCTGTGGTGTTTGGGCTTCAGCCCCATGCGCATGCCGGAGTTGCAATTGCAGCCAGCATCAGACCGCCCACAGGCCAGCACTGACTTCTGCAGAAGCAGAACGTGATTAGAGCAATTTTCACCTTGCATGTTCTGTATGTTTGTAATTAGCGGTGAATTAATGCAGAACATTCCTATGGGAGTTCTCCGTTCACCAGCAACAGGCATGTCCACGTATTTGAGCCAGGGGAGAAAGAGAAATGTATTGAAAAACGTTCTCCTTTTTGTGTCCCTGTTAGCCTCCAGGTATAAATAATATTTATAAGTGAAATCTTTATCTCCATTTATGTTATCATTAATTTGCACAGCAACTGCCAAGAAAAAAAAGTGGTGATATCTTTTTCTAAGGAAATAGCCACAGAGTCCATTCAAATCTGGCACAGTATTACAAGGAAGTGAAGAACTAATACGCACATTTTGCTGGTGAAACTGTTAATGAAACAATCTCAGCAGAATTACCTTCCTCATTGCTGTGTGATAGATCAGTATGCATTTCTCCTCTCTCAAGATATAGCAATAAAATGTCACGATAAAAGCAGGTGACAGCTGGAGAAAAAATCAGGTGTGCAACCTTCTGTAAACATTTAACAGCTTCTTATGCACAACACTACTGCTTTTTTGAGTTATGTTATATAAATGTCTGTGCACACTGACAAGCTTTTCCTCTACTGATTTTCTGGTTTTCAAACACCACCAGAGGGAGCCCACAACCTCTCATAAGTACATGCGTGGTGGGGTTGACATTGAAAAAATGAAATAAGAATTAAGCTGCCTTTATGTTTCAAAGAAATATATGAATATCTGATTCAATGAGATCTACATAGATGCAAAGTTCTGGACAGTGACATGTGATGTACATAAACCAGCTAAAACAATGGAGAGAGAAGGGATTCAGTGCTTTGTTGCTGTTTTCGTGTAATGGGCACTACTTTTAAAAATTCTATCCATGCTGAGTTTGCGTTAAGAAATAATATTCAAGCAAACTGAGGAAAACAAGGCTGTGTGCAATTACTTAGGGTATTTTATACTCCACAAGTAGAACTATTGTGGAAGACCCTTTTAAATTTTGGTCATTAATACAATTCACGAGAGTTCTAGTATGCTAGAAGATAAATTTTGGAGATGTGAACAAAATGGTGTAAGCAGCCAAATACCATATGGTATTTAGGAACATACTTTTAAATGCCACTGTTGCCTCTGTGTAACACCATCACATGCACGAAAACATAACTTGTTATTTACAACCTGGCATTAGGGGCTGCTTCATACAGCCACCAGGGTCTACTCCCTTGTAAGTGCTGATGCTGGACAATGGTAATCACTGAAAAAAGGCTATTTGGATGGAAGCATGAGGAGCACAATGCCATGAAGAACTGAGGTCTACAAGTGTCTACACCTTACATATTAGTGATCGTAGTGGCTGTCATGAAGAAGACCTTCCAAATCTGGGCTGACTTGCTGTGTGACTTGCTACCAATTTGGCCATCAGTTGGTCACTGGTGTAATTAAATTTTACCTTGACTAGAATAGAAAGAAAGTACTTACCTGTGCAGACGGTCCAAATAGACTTAGCAGACTGAATGATTAGGCACTTTTACCAGAAAAGGCTAAAAATATCAAGTATAAATCATGATCCCTTACCATGAGTTACCTGTTGTAAAGATTGTTCCAGAAGTTCAACAGGGCTCTGACCAAAATAAAAGTAGACACTAGGAAATGCTCAAGAAGTTTGGCGTAATGATACAGTGGATAATATATGTAATTTGTTTGCACTTGCCTAGGTCAATATCTTCAGGAACCAAGTCTTGGTTTTATAGGAGAAAACAAAAAGCTTAAAGTACACAAAAGCCTAAGATGAAGATGGTCAAAAGGTAATGTATGATAGCAGGACCTGATGCATAAAACCACTGTTTCTTTAATCAGCTGAATAAAATTAATTGAGATTAGATAAGCTCCAAGTTGCTGTAGCCAAGAACTGGATTTTAGCTCTTGCTAAGTGTTGGGGAAGGCTCTTTTAACACATGGCTCTTTTTCTGGGCGCAGAAGAAAAAGCACATTGCATACATCCTTCCCTTGATGAATAGTCACAGGCTTTAATTACAAGATTTTTCAAATCAAGCTTCAATTTATAACTGGCTAAGGCTCTCTGTAAGAAAACGTGTGTCTTTGTGATGCTTTAGTTCTGGTGGACATACAAACTGATTACCTACGGCTTTTGCAGATTGTAAAGCATTATTTTCAGCTTTTGCACTGAGCTCTTGCCATTTGTTTTAATTCCACTGCTGTGACCTCAGCGATGGAGGAAATCATTCTTTCCCAGTTCTGGCTCTGTAGTTCTCTGGGGAAGAAGGTGCTTTAAACAATGCCTGAAATGCTGAACTAATATGCAATTCTCTTTATACACACATTACAAGTAGACTAGTCAATGCCACAGAGCATAAGCCAGGAAAACAGATTGGTAGTAGTTGTGCAGCACACATCTCAATGACAGTGGGGACTGAGTCCTGTAACACTGCGAGTCCTGATCTCAGCACAAAAGGGTCTAATTCAACATTCAGAAAAAGCACTTTCATCTGATCTACCTTACTTGGCCCATAGGACAACTCATGAAAAGTAAATAAATAAAAGGAACTAAAGGTAACATTATGTTATTTCTGTCCTCACTTCCTCCCTAGGAGACACAGCAAACTTGTAGCCAGTTTATTATTTAGATCAAGTAGAGATCAGCTAATTAAAAAAAAAAAAAAAAAAAAAGATATTATTAGAACATCATAATTAAGGGTGGAAATTATTTGAAAGCCAGGAAATTCCTCGTTTAGTTTTCACAAAGTCCTGACCATTACGGCTTTCTCATTAGGAGAGAAATCTCATTCTCACAGAGGCTGCACAGATTACAACCACCTAGGTGCAGAAGATGATGCAGGGAAAGAGTTCAAGCCTGGGTCAGATAAAAAGGGCATCCTGCAGGTGGAGAAGGGTCTACCCTCCCAGAGGAACTCTGCAAAGGGCTGGTGTAAAAGTCCCAGAGGCGACTCTCATGTCACATTTCTCATGAACCCTCATAAAATCCAACCCACGTCTGCTATTAGTGCTTTAAAACAATGAAAGGTGGCTGTTCACAAAACGTAAAGCAAGGACAAAAACCTCTTGTTCTTCACCCAAATTGCAGTTACTATTGCGGCCTGGCTTGAAGGGCAGCCAGAGTCCCTCCAGGTGTGCCAGCACCCAGCCACAGTGCTGCTCCAAGGAGATGGCTGCAGGGGACGTGTGACAACCCCTGCGGCCAGGGGGCAAGCACAGGGCCACAGCCACAGCCAAAGTCCGTCTCCTCCAGCCCTAGGCTCCTTCCTCGCCCCGCTTCCCACGGCGCTGCACAGTCGGGGATCGCGCCTGCAGCCTCCCTCGGCTGCCCATCTCTCTTTGAGCCCGTGAGTCACTTCCTCTGCTCAGATCCCACCTTTCAAAACTTCCTTTTTCCTCCTCGGGGGTACGTCTAGAAACCCTCTTCTGAAGGCGGGTGCTTGCTTTATCCGCAGGCCGAGATGCGGCTGGGAAGCGGCACGTTCTGGTGCCTGGTGACACCCAGCCAAGAGCACGAGCCAGCTCGTCCCACTACGCCGTGCTTGCAGCTCTACCCCGGCCTCCACTTCCCCACGCTGTCTGTGGCTATGGGGTGGTGATAGGGGCTTCTCGCCCCCTCCCCTGCCCACAGGTGTGGGGCGGGCAAGGGGAAGATGAAAGGATGGAGAGGCCCATCTCACCCTAGTGCTGCTCGCCTGCCCTTTTTGCGATGCTCCCTGACTCTCGTGAGAGCAGGATTTCACCCTTTTGTGCCCCTCGAAACACCAGGAAAGATACAGGGGGAGGAGATGGGGTTGTGATGGGGGGGAGGACCTGTCAAGGTCTGAGTGGTGGTGCAGGCACAACTTGTTCTCCGGGAGGTCTCTGTGTTTTATCAGCAAGATAATCACACCAGTTGAAGACTTATTCTGCAGGCATGGAGGCCAGATTTGCCTGTGCTCAGCAATTTAACTTGAAGCTATTAGTTAACTCTCCTATCTATATATTTTAGAGATTAGGTTGTTGGATCAGCGTGCTTTGACATCTCTAGCCTTCAAGCTGCTTGGGAGGCTGTGCTTTCTGCTATCAGACCTCTGAGACCTTACGACCTAGCATTCTGCCTACCTGTAAGGCTGTTATCACTTCCTTACAGGGCAGCACTGTTAGATCAGGAAGCATAACGTTACGGGGGCCAAATTCTCAGCTGCTGCAAAACAGCGTCTGGAAAGTGTATAACCTATACAGATTGATGCTAGCCAAGAATTTAGCCTGTTGAAGTTATTGCAAGAATGTGCTTATGGAAGAGATCAGTTGTTTGATTGCTTTACAGCAGGGAGCTGTCATCTTTCACGTTAATTTTAGGCCACGCTAATTAAGCCATTGGGCAGACAAGTGCAGTATTTAAATTAAGCTTGTGAATCAATGTGGTGTTGAAAGGTACTGCTTCATTGGTATCTTCCATTCTCAAACATGATGGTATTTTTTTTTTATGGGCAAATAAACCCACACAAGAGAAAGGGAATGTGGAGAGAATAAAACCCACGTGCAGGTTCCCATGTGTCACCATCCTGCAGCTACAGAACTGCATTCCTTTTGGTTAGCGGGTTGTGCTCCTTTCCAGCCTGACATCCCTTTGGATGCACTGACTGGTAGATACGCTGACATAAGAGTCCACTGACATCATCTTCACTTTCTTAGTTATCCAAGAACAATGACAGAAAACCACTGGTTAAAGAACACCATCTCTATCTTCTCCAAAGCTAACAGGATGGAGGGAATGCAAAAAAAGAACTAGTTTCACCCTGCATTCCACAGCATGCATGAGAAGTGGTCTGTGCCCCACAGTTTCTCCTTCTTAAAGCCCACTCAAACCGAAGAGGCACTTATGCAGTTCCAGTTTATTTTCCAACCATAAAAATACAGACAACAGCGCTCAACTGTACAGCCCTGAGCAGTCACTGAGGGTATGTGCTCTTCCACCGCTGCTAAAGGGAACACCCTGGAAATCAGCTGTCTTCCCTGTTCTGAATTATCCCCAGAGGAAAAAGAGAGCAGCGGCCAAACTAGACAGAGAGGATGAATTAGTAACACAACATTCCCACCAAAGCCTTGTATGCCAAGCCATCTATGATCTGTGCTTTTTCCACAACACAGAGCCCTTCTACCCATGGACCACATTCCCCATGTAGGACAAGCTGGTCATTTTTTTCCCATCTTAACCTCATAAGAATAAGAGAAAATCCCCCAAATTGCTGAATTTTGGGAGATTACCTGGTGGTAACAGCATGATCTCGCCTCGCTGAAAACTTTGCGTGATACATTTGGGTCACTATATGTAGTTTTTTTTATAAAGCAGCAAATAAATCTGTCAGACAAAAACTGCATGACCTGTTCTAGGCAGGAATCAAAAAGTTGCAATAACCAATGCTTGCTATCCACTGACATTGGGTAGGTGACAGTAAATAGACACAGGAGCAAAATTTTCTGGGTGAAGAAGCTCCAGTTTTTCATAGAATAATTAATAAGCGACCATAAAGTAAATTAGGAACATAACCCCACCATTACCACTTTAAAAACATATTTATGTTCACAAGGTTTTTATACAAAAGACAAATACAAGCCACATCTTACCACTAAATCTCAAGTAGCATTTATTTTTCAGAGGGATTATTTTCCAACAACGTGTCACTCTAGATTTCTTATCAAGAAGTAACAAAGAAAGGGATTTCTCATTTCAAATCAAGAGAGCAGCTTTGGTAATGCCTGTACTCATTCAGCTTTTCATTCCAAACATCATCCATCATGCTGTACGTCCCTCGCACTGGACTGCAGAAAACATACCACAAATTCTACTTCGAATAGCAATGCATCTTGAACAAAGCTGACTAAACTCAAAATTAAGTTTTCAACAACTGTGTTAAAAAGAAAATCAATGAAAGAAAAACAGCGAGCTCTACTGAACAAACATCCTGCAGTTTAAAAAAAAAATGTTTTGATTGATGAGGGAAAAAGCCATGACATTTTAGGTGGCCTAAAAGAAATTTCAAGGATCTTATTAAAAAGAAAGCTGGCATTGTATTAAAACATAATTATGTCGAGGGATAACTAGAATATACTGGAAAAGCAAGACATAGACTGGCTTCACTCTTTTCTCAAAGCACTTGATTAAATCTCGCTTTCTTTATCTCATGTCCCCAAGTAGGGGTGTTTACCTTCAGAATCATCAACTTTCTGGGTTGTGAAGCAGCTCTAATCCACTTCCTTGATCCTCCTGCAATCAGTTAATGCCTTGCTAATCCTGTCCTGGCCATGCACAGTGTGGAAAACTAAATGCGTTACATTATCAACAAAGAAAGTATTCGGGAGACTAGGTCTGAATCCAAGACACTTTTACCTTTGTAGGAAGGTCAAGACAAAATACTCAATAAGATTTACTGAGCTGCAATATCTCCAAAACCAGCAAGGTAAGCTCTAAGGAGCAGCAAAATCTTTCATCAGATCAACTGATATAGCTGGAAAAAGAAGACAACCTTTCAGGCACAGAGACCCAGTGCAGCTATGGGCAACATCCAAAGTTTAATTTAAAGTTTAATGCCCTGCAGTGGAAACAAGCCTTTTGGTGATGGAAATTTACATAATTAACACTTTCTCTCTCTCTCTTTTTTTTTTTTTTTTTTCTCATAATGGAAAACATTTTCATGGTGTAATTAGAAGTTCCCAGCTTTTATTTTAATGACGCTAAAATCCCAAGTACTTCCACAGGATCTCATATGTTAGGACTATTAATACAAATGCATTTGCTAAAATTAGCCATAATTTTAGTATTGGAAACCTCAGTCCAGTTTCACAAATTCTCAGTCTAAACACGCTGATTCCAGAGAATGGACAGTTCTTTTCCAGTAGCTTGATTTCTATCCTTACAAGCAATATGCATTACATATTTTCGTGAAAAAGTGTAGGTCAGTGAAATTATTATGCAAAATGCAACTTCCTTTTGAGTGAACTTGCCAAGTGAATGTCTTCAGTTACATATTTTGGATGCTACTCCTTGCAAAGCAATACCACTTTGGTAAAAGGAAGCAAAAACTCTTCTTTCTTGCACACGTGTAGGCTTGTTTATCTACTCCCAGCCAGTTACACAGGCAACAAGATGGCACAGGTGTTCCCCATGGGCAAATCCTTTTTACCTACACCATCCTTGTGGAGACAAAACTGCTCTGAGAATAAGGTTCCAAATTCCCAATTCTCCTGTGCATTGTCAGTGGGATTCTTGAATGGAAGTTCAAGAATTTGACAATACTAATTTCCAGTTGGCTACAGCTGTGCAAATTCACAGCCAGCTCATCTTCCATGTACAGTAGCTGTCATTAATATACTAGCTTCTATTTTATTTCCCTTTCAGATATAGGAACAGCAGAACAATGTAAAATCATGGAAACAAAAACTCCCAACAAACGAAAAGGCCATCATAAAGAAAACCAAAGAGCGTGCTGCATTTGTATTCTCTTGTCTACAGACAGCCTTGCCAGCACAAAGGAAACGAGGTGTACTCACGCTGAAAAGAAACAGGCCCCTTCTCCATGGCTGGGGCCCCTCGACTTCTGCCGTGGAGGCAGCTGGTAGTCATGGCTTGGGCTCTGAAGGAAAACCACTGGGATCTTCTTGCTTTTCCTCCCTTCTGGGCAAGCGCAGCTTCCTCCTCTCTGGGTGGTCTTTCCAGTGATGGAGGTCTTGTCCTTCTGCTCCTGGTGTGACCCAGGAATGAACTGAGCTCATTAAATGTGCTTACCTTTCCTTTGAAAAAAGAAAAAGGGTGGTAATTGGAAGATTCAGTTTATGATTTTACATTTCTATTAAAATTAAAAAGATGGCGTACTTTCCACTTTCTGGAGAAATCAATAGTATTTCACCCATGTGATGCATCTCTCTTCAGAGACCAGAGCAATTGTCAGATCAAGCATTTCAGGACGAGTCGTTTCCAGAAGAGAGGAGTTAGACACACACTTGATCGTGTGCTTCTGTTTATTCTGTGTAAGGGATCTAGGACACCTGTGTTAGTTTTAAAGCTACTACATGTACAGCACTTGACTGCTATATTTTGGCAAGTCCCAGATGTTATTTCACATGTGTGAACTAAGAAAATACCCAAGGTAAACACAGATTTCGAAGAAGTACCAAAAACATTTACAATAAAGTGCAAGTATGGCCCAGTATGTTAACCTGCTAATATATACAGTGTGCTGGCCACTTTCTATTTTCTTTTAGAGAGGCAAAGGAAAAGAGACGTAACAAAGCCTGGTTTAAACATCACAACTGGTTACCAGTCATTTCTCCTAAAGCACCAGTAAAAAAATCGCTCATCTAATATTTTTCTTTACTTACAGTTGTTACCAGCCAACCTTACCCAAATGTGGGCAACGCAGCACAGAAACATTTCTTTTCCTATTCATTTTGTGCATCTGACAGCATTTAATCTAAAATCAGTTTAAATCCAGATTACTTACATGTGTGCAAATGCTCACACTCCCCCTCTATACACACAGTGTTAAAAGGACATTACTGATGATCATTTATTTTTCTCTGCTCTTGCTGCATTTTATAATATCCCTTCTCTCCTGAAATGCTGCCAGACAAGATTGTCTTTAATACACTTCAGTGGCGTCAAAAGAACCTCAGGAAATGAGGACTGAGGTGAACCTAAGGTCCACTCTATGCCACCAGCACTCTGATTATACTGCTTTGTACAGGAGGTAAAGATCTGCACTCCTGATGTCCTGCCTTCAGAAACCAATATTCAGTTCACTTTCCATCTGCTCTAATTAAAGCCAATTACTTTGACCTGCTTGGTTTCTCCTCCGTAAGTTATATTCTATTATTACCTTCTCTTGCCCACAATCAGGTTTGAGTTATGCCTCAGATACTCTTAGATTTCACTAGAAATGAGTTTTGTTGGAAAAACAGGGTTTCTTTATCTCTGTGATTTCCTGTATATAGGTCATCATTTCAAGTATGATCACCAGCTCTGTAAATACTACCCTTAGGTGTAAGCTTTCCAGCTGCTGCCTGACACATCCCAGTATAACCACCCAGTCTGTGAGCCATCGCTTTTTTGGGGCAAAGACATAAAGAAATGAGAATTCAAATTCAAGGGGTTAAATAAGTTATTTCCAGGCAGCAACCTGAGCAGAGAATAATGTTTCCTGAGACTGATTCCATCATAGCGGAGCCTAGCAGATATTAAAAGCTTTAGGAGAAAAGGGTCACTTCTTGGTTAGTAACATGAACAACATTTTGTAATGGAATGGCACTGTGGGACTAAGGTCAACCCAGGCTGTGTAGGAAAGTTTCACAATGCTTTAATTCTCACTTGCCAGTTCAGCCCTGATGTAAGCGAGCCCTGTTCTGCTGGAGCTATACAATGGGTGAATTAGCTTGCTGTGTAAGAACCACATGCCATTTTGTAATTAACTAATTTCTCACTCAGAAGCTTTCAGTACTTAAAGACGAATATCATATTTGTCCCATGTATGACATTGAAATGTTCAGTCAAATTATCATGTCCCTCTAATTACAGGCGCTTCAGACTCAATGTTTTGCTTACATCAGTCACTGATCATTCACTACTCCCATTCATCATAATCCTGGATTGCTGTAGTTCGCTCAGCAGTGATTCTAGTTGGCTTTCATCATTCACATAGAAAACATATACCAACAATTAAATCTCTCAGCAGAAGGAATCAACCTCATTTGAAGGTTTATAAAAGCACTGAGAGAAAAAAGCATGTATATATTTATGCGATCAATAGGATTGAATAAGCATTTAAATCTCTGATAACAGTACAGACCTTCTTGTCAATAGCGAAACATTAATTTGATGAATTCAGCTATTTTATCTTTCTGACACCAGACAGTGCAATGCATTTGTCCTGGTTTCAGTTAGAATAGAATTTTCTTCCTAGTAGCTGGTGGAATGCTGTGTTTTGGCTTGGGATGAGAAGAGTGCTGATAACACCCCGACGTTTTAATTGTTGCAAAGCAGTGCTTATACCAAGCCAAGGACATCTCAGCCTTTTGCTCTGTCCTGCCAACAGGCAGGCTGGGGGTGCAGTAAGAGCTGGGAGGGGACAGACCCAGGACAGGTGACCCAAACTAGCCAAAGGGGTATTCCATACCATCTGACATCATGCTAAACAGTATATAGGGGTGGCTAGCCAGGGGGAGGGGGCCGGACTGCTCGGGGTTAGGCTGGGCATCGGTCAGCGGGTGGTGAGCAATTGCATTGTGCATCACTTGTTTGTACATATTATTATTAGTAGTACTATTGTCACCATTGTATTATTATTATTACTTTTGTTATTATTATTTTCCTGTCTTATTAAACTGTCTTTATCTCAACTCACGAGGCTTCACTTTCCATTTCTCTCCCCCGTCCCGGAGAGGGAGGGGGAGGGGGAGCGAATGGCTGCGTGGTGTTTAGCTGCTGGCCAGGTTAAACCACGACAGCATTTTAGAGTAATAGGTTTAGAGATCCTTGAGATCTTCATGGATAACTAGGAAAGAAGTTGGGGGGAAGAAGAGATGAGGAAAAGACAAACAGTTGTCTAAAGAAGTTCATATAAAGTCGCCAATACAGGGCAATCTAGAAAACATTTGTATACTATAATGATATAACCATGAGACAGTTACATACCATCTTCAGAAACAGCAAAGTACATCCCATTACTTTAAGACAGTGAGAGTGGTTGCCCAAGGCAGAGAACATTTTGCTTTTCATTTCTTACCCTCACAGAGTTTATGCATACTGAACTCAGCTGTCTGTCCAGCTCCACCAGCTCTGATGACTTGTTTGAAGTCCTGCAGGAAATCTGTGTGAGGGCAGGGAATGAAGCAAGCTCTTCTGTCTTCTTACTGCATACGGTAAACAAAGGACTGCCATCCTATATGGGAGCCAGAAGATATCGCAATATCATGTGAAAGGCACTTCTACATCTTTCCATATGTTTTAGCCAAAATAGTTTTTCAAGACTAGAGGATAAGCAGTGAGTGTAATGGTTTGAGGGTCGATGGCTCTAGCAAAGAAATATTTACATCATGTTGATACTGTCTTTATTTGGTCTTTTCTAGCTGCCATTATGATGATTTATAAGTCCTTCAAAATCCTGAAAGAAAGAAATGAGCCTTAACATTAGCTTTCTAAAGATACTCTTATGTTTTTATAGAGAAAGAGCATAACTGGCAGATAGCTGTCTACGCATAGAGAATGTTAGCTCTGAAAAATTGCAAAAGGTGCTCATTTTGTGTATACAACTTGTAGTAAAAGGAATAAGAGAAAAGACGACATGAGAAACTGCAGAAGCTGTGATAGCTGTAAGACTTGAAAAACATTCTGTAATGGGGATCACGCATGATAAAATAGTGAAATGGGATTTGATGAAGCTGATGCCCAGGCCACAGTCCCGTAGGCTGCTGAAGAAAAACAATTCTGCATTATGTAGAGTGTCCATAACCTGAAATTTTTTGTAACTCACCAATATTTCAAAAAGACACTATGGTATAGGAAGAGCATACTTAGAATCACTGAATAATTTAGTTGGGAAGAGGTCTTTGAAGGCAGGACTAATATTAGGTCAGACCTGATGATCGTGCTTGGAGTTCATAAACCAAGAAATACAGAATTTTTAAGATTCAACCCTTTGGTCAACCATCAGTGCTTTGGCTACAGCATAAACATCAGCCTAACCCAGAGACATCCCATTTATTCTGTAGGCTTGGTTTAGACCCGTGCACCCAAACTATAGACTGTTTCAGAGATCAGTTTCAGTGCCTTCAGAACACCTGTCTTTGTGCTCTCATGGAAACCTGTTCTGCGACAAAGCCTCCACCAACTTCCTATTACTTCCATCACTGACCAGAAGCACTGAACAGTTTTGGGCTTCCTGACAAATGCTATGGTGTTTGAAAGAGCAGCCACTATTATATTATATATATACTATAATATAT
This sequence comes from Netta rufina, assembly GCF_964035555.1. Taxonomy (NCBI): domain Eukaryota; kingdom Metazoa; phylum Chordata; class Aves; order Anseriformes; family Anatidae; genus Netta; species Netta rufina. Next base: position 80,865,858 of record NC_140124.1, on the reverse strand, counting down.
ATACTATATATAATATATTAATAATATATATACTATGTATATAATATATTATATATATTATATATTATATTATTAACCACTTCATGTGTGGATCTTTAATAGGACATTCTCACAGAACCAGCTCTGGTAGCAGGAAGAGTTGTTTCCATCCACATCTCCCAGTGTCACGCCTGGTGCATATTCATTATGTATACTTCATTTCAGTCCAGATGAAAATTTGTCTCTGCCACAGAACCTGCAAAACAACTGAAAACGAGTAAACAGCTTGGTCCTCTCTGGACATCCAGTGGTCTTTCTGTTGACTTCAAGAATTGTTTATCATTTGCTCCTCCTAACACTGCAACGTTAATGCAGTTAATACTACTCCTAATGCTGTCAATATTTGCTTCATGCATGCCTTGGTCCTCCAAGCTCACAGACATAACGGTTGAGTGTACTAAGGAGGGGAATTGACTTTAATTCTTCACTTTGCATGACATGACAAGAAAGATTCATCCAAGAACAAGCAGGTACCAAGAGAAAGCAGTTCTGGAGTTACAAAGCCTTATAAGGACCCTTTCAAGGAGTCAGACCCCTACAGAACTATCAGTGCTGTGACAGATTAGTACTACGAGTTAGGAAAAGAAATTGACTGCATCATCTTAAAAGAAACAATCTATCTTTATTGCCTTTTAAACCAATTAGGGATCAGACCACCAGCATTTCTACCTTCTGTTTTTGCTCATGGTACTCATGGATTATAAAAAATGTTGACATTTCACTTCAACTTTATAAGGAAATTATGCCTGTCTTCTAATGGATGTGTTATTTTTTAAATGCATTACATTTTATAAGTAGCATTGCTGTAGTTATGATGGTCTAAGGATATAACCAAGGCCATATTTGCAGACAAAGACAATGTCTTTCATTAGACTAGCTGAAATGGTTGAAGAAATTGGCAAGATTTAGCGCACACAAACTCTCTTTGGGTATAGAGAATAAACTGTCCTTAATTGCATCATGTTAAACTGTGGAAAATGCTGAACTACATGTCAAGGTTACAATTACTGACCCTCTAGAACAGGCCTGCTGGTAGAGGGAGGTGCAAAACCTGCCCATCATCTGCACTGCACAAGAGGAGTCCCTACTTATGATTCCTGACTCTGAAGAAATTTGGGGATTGCTATCCCCAGAGACCAAAGAGGACAGGATTTTTTTTTTTCTCTTTTCTGAGTGCCACGTACAAAAGTATTTTTGATAGGATTTTCACTCCTCATAGAAAGTTAGGCAGCAGACATCTTGTTGGTCAATACACATTTGCATGGCGTCTAATTCATCTGTTGGCAAACAGGGTCTTCTCACTGCAGCCTCACTACTTACTTCTTTGACTGGCAGGTAGTCATGTTTAAGTCAATGGGACTGAGCTCCCAGTAAAGTTTAGGATGGATTTAAGTCTCTGAAGAATGGAGACCCAAAAGAACAAAACCACTGTCTTTAGAAAGCCTGCAGATGGCATTGCTCAAGCAAGCATATTTATTCATGAAAAGAAAAATATATCTGACTAAGAAATATCCAAGCAAAAAAAGCTCCTAACAACTGCTGCCTTCTACTTTTCAGCATATTTTACCTTAGATTCAGCTGCAGTCAAGAACTTTACATAAAAGAAAGCTCTGGGTCCTGAAGCCTAACTGTGTATCCTTGCTCTGTAAAAGCAAGTAAATAAATAAACACTAACAAAATCTCAGAATTTATATGAGGGGCTGAGATAAGAATTTAGATGAAATTCAACAAATGCTATTAAGGTACCATCTTTGAAGAATAAATGTCCACAGTTTTGAGGCTATTCTGCTTTCATTCTAATGCAATTATGGAACCCAGTGTTAGAGTTGTGTTCACGAGTATTTCACTATAAATTTTTGTGCACTAATCTGGCCAAACAACAGAAGCAGTGCTCTCAGCTGGCCAAATACAATGAATGAAATAGAATATAAAATTCTGTGCATTTGAAATCGATGCTGAAATGTAAATTTTTGTAAAACATTCCAACCTTCAACAGCCTGGAAATATGTGGACAAAAAGGAATTAATTCTATAAATATTCTTTTTATTTATATATTTTTATTATTTTTTGTCATGGATTAATACAGCACTAATACACTGGAATGCCTAACTTAAAAAGGGATGGCATTTTACAGATGCTGACAATACTGATTATGTTAAAACAGCCTTTTTTTAAAAAAACAAAACAAAACAAAACAAAACAAAACAAAGAAAACAAAACAAAACAAAACAATTAATCTCGTATTAGACTAGCAACATGCACAGGATATTAGAGAAACCAGAAGCAGCGTGGGAGATGAGAACAGACACACACCTCCGATTCTGGGGTCCATTCTACAAGTAGTGAACATTCACACTGATATGACAATATGCTTGCACTTAGATAGTGCAGCAAATGAGAAAGACTGAATGACCCTTTGAAAAGGGTAAGATATTTCTCAAATTTGTTTCGTATATGGAAAAATGTCTTAATTCTCCTCTGATTCCTTGGATAGTTGCTCAGCAAAGATTCAGCTGATTAAAAAGTTCTTGAGAACTTTTTACACACATCATATCCACAAAGAAATGGACATCTACATTTGCTCCACAGTGGTGAAGAGGACTCAGAAACAAAAACCAACAAGTTTCCTTAAGGATTAAGCTTAGGTCTCTAAGTTTTGTGGATTTGGTTTTGTTTTGTTTGATTGTTCAAAAAATCTTTAGGTAGATAATATTAGCAAGATTTTTTTTTCAGTTTATCCTATAGTCTGCATGTATGTGTGAATACAGGCATATATGAATATGAATGTAAATTTACTATACAATTTATATGAAGAAACAGGGTTTTTGCCTTGATAAGTTCTCTAAAGAGGTCTTGTATGAAACCATAAAACCCTGAAAGAGGAGGTGGAACAACACTGTATGATCCAGACAAGGTTTGGTCCTTCTTGACTTCTGCCTTTTCTATGGCCCACTTTACCTTGGTTCAGTTATCACAGAATGGTCGAGGTTGGAAGGAACCTCCAGAGATCATCTAGTCCAACTCCTCTGCTCAAGCAGAGTCATGTAGAGCATGCTACACAGGATCACATCCAGGCGGGTTTTGAATATCTCCAAAGAAGATGACTCCACAAGCTAATGTTAGCTTTAATGGAGGTACTATTATGCAACTGTATATAAATTAGTAGGGGATAAACTGAGACTCTTCAGCATCCTGAACATAAGGACCAGATTTAATCTCCACCTACCCACATGCTTGAAATTGATGTGGGCCTTCTACATTGCCTGCAATGAAATTGTTGGTTTCTCTCTTTGAGTTGCAAAACACAATCGCAGTGAAAATACAAGCAAAAGCTAGGTTGATGCTCTGTGGGAAAACGAGACTCTGAAAACACATACCTTTTGCAAACTAGGAGATTCCACTGATCTATAAAAGACTTGTAGCATTAGTACAAGTTTGTCTTACCGTCAGCTGTTTGTATGTACGTGGACAAGATACCTTGATATAGACCATTTACTGAGTGCAGGCATATCTTTATGAAGAAGTCATTCTATGATCTGCTAGATTTCATAGTCACTGACAGGTTAATGCTGCTGCTGGTCAGCAAAGGGCTTACGATGTAGCCCTAATTTCTACTTTCCCAAAAGCTTCTAAAGTGTGGAGTAGTCACAGGACTGCAGGGAGAAGGGTAAGCACATAACCAGTGAGACAAGGGATGTGGGACGTATGTGCAGTCCCATGATAAATGTGTGCGTATTCATGCTATATCGTGAGGTTGAGAGGGAGTGGTGCCAGGCCCTCAAGTCATTCTGCAATACAACAGGCAGATTGCTCTAATAGAAAAAATGTAAACCACGATAAATGAGAGCAGATTTTAGTTATGATAGTCCATGTAGCCTTCAATGCATGAATTAATTCTTTGATGAAAGTCTGAGCTATTTTTATTGTTGATGGATACATTTCTGTTCATCCCATAGTTTTATAAAAATTTACAATATAAAATAATAATAAAAAAAAGGATAGCTTAGCTAGTTTGTCTTTATTCTCCAATTGAGATTCTTTTAAATGAAACATTTCAAGAGGTCAAAATACTGTGTTCTGATTAAAAAACACCAAAATGTTCAGTTCCAGCTGGAAAAAAAAAAGGCTCAAGTCTGAGATATTTAAAATATCCAAGATTTTAAATATCTAAGTTTTATTCAATTTGTTCATTCTTTAAAGAGACACAAAACAAAAGCAACCTCAAATATCCTAACTCAGAAAATCCACAAAAGAATAGGATATGATCATCTTTTAGTGAGTTAATAAATTGTCAACAAAATCATGTGTTTTCTATGTACATAGGTCTTTCTTGTGATAGTTCCAGTTTTGCAGTGTAGGGCCACCTGGAATAACAATGGAACCACTACACAATCAAGCCACAATTATGTTGTGCATATACAGCCAGGACTGGTCCTACCTACACACAAAAAAAAGCTTTTTAAGATGTTCTCAACTTTTATGAATAGCATTGGTCACAATGCAAAAGCTTGAGTTCTATCTCAAGTCCGTTTGGTGCAAACCTACTGTAATTGACTGGTACTCTTGATTAAATCTGCATGACGGGGAAACCCTGTAAAAAAGTCTGTCTGTAGAAATCCAGCTAAATGGTAGAATTTTATATGTATTCCTTACTCTAGCCTCCAGTAGAAATCACATTCTTTGAGTTATGGATAGTTCCCAAAGTTGAAGAGAGCCAGATTTCTGTCTTCCATTACCCAATGGGAAATGGGAAAACACAAATGTATACTAAGTGGTGCAGTTAGCCAACATCACATCTGACCCCTTTACAGTAATTCAAAAGAAAGATTGAGGGGAGGGAATTGATATGGAAAACACTACGATACAAAGCATTCTGCGAACGTTTTACAAGAGCATCACCCGCTGAATGATGAAACGATAATTGACAGATAGCTGGCAGCAATGTTAAGTGTAACTATTTAAATACCTATAACCTTCACAAAGATTCCCAACTCACCCGCTTTTTTTTTCTCCTTACACTCCTTATAGTGGCAATGCCACCTTTTTACATATAAAAATGACATACAAAATGTTCATTTCAAGCCTTCCAAAGTCTTTTTTTCCTACTTTTTAATATGATTAATAACTCTAACAGGTATTCTCCAAGCCAAACAGCTGGGTTATTGCTGGAGAAACAGCTGTTTCATTGCTAAATATATCCTTACTTCACCAGCCATCAGCTTGCTGAAACTTTGCTGGTTACTTGCCTTTAAACATTTGCTGATAGCGAGAAAGTCCTCATACTTAATCATAGCAAGTGCTACGAAAGCCGGAGCTACTTTGAAAAAAATAATACACAGAAGAACATTGGCAGAAGGCTTTTTGATTTGAGGGTGGGGAGATTTTTTATTTTTATATTTTTTTTGTTTCAGTGCCACACATTAGGTTGCAACCAGATGTGCACATTATAGATCCTGCCTGGATTAAAAAAAAGAAAAAAAAACAAAACAAAAAACCCTTTTTATTCAAAAATGTCAATATCGTTTAACAGCAAATGTAATATAATTACAGTATTCCATAAACATTTAACAAGACACAGACATTTTCTGCAGGAAAATATTACCAGAGTGAGCCTTTTAGCAGTTTAGCAGTTAAATTAGTAATTTCTTTTATAACATCTGGTGAGCAGTCTCTAATTTCTAAAGTTTTGGAACAAAAAGACATCGGGCAGATTTTGAGTTATGAATAATTTGCCAGTTGTTTACCTTTATGCCAATCTAATTCTCCCCTGCATAGATGCAATCGAATATGTTACAAATGTGTTTTCCATAAAAATCCCTATAATGCAGGAGGGGGAAGGTAGAGAATGAGTTCAAGCAACTCTTGCCATTCACAGGCGCTGCCATGTTTGTCACCATCCTCCCTATGGCTCTTGACACCTGATGGAAGCCCAGGGACCTGCTCTGAACTCCTGAAGTTCAAGAGTGCCTCCGTGCAGTGACTCAGGCCAAAGCAGTTGACCTTAGCAGGAATTTTTCCATAAACTCTGTGGATTTAGGATCAAGTCCAACAAGAAGCCCTTATGGCAAGAGGAATCTCTCTGGAAGCAGCAGAACAGTGAGGGACCATCCGGGTGGAGGAGTACAGTCCCAGCCACCTGCTGACGTGCCTCAGGGCACCCTGGGGACATGGCCTTTGGGGAGGAGGAGGCTCCTTCCTCAAGCTGCATCACTGAGAGGATGCCAGAACACTAACCCTGTTCCTGTTCTGAGAGCTTTCTCTGCATAGGGTTCCTCCCTAACATACCAACACTTCTCGCTCCGTGTTTTTCCAAACTTGGCTGAAGATCTCAGATCTGTTTGTAGCTACCACTTCCTCTTCAAAGATCAAGCACTGCTCTCCACTGCAGTCAGGGCTGCAACAGTTGTAGTGATAGCCTTCATGACAGAAGGTGTATCAGTCCACCATATCTGCTCCTATCTCCTACAGAGCTAGATCAGTCCTTTTTGCGACTGGAATTAGTACTGGAGCCCCTGTAATCCTGCGCATTTAGCAAAGACCACCAGCATGACAGGGAATTATTATACAACTAGCGCTCCACAAACCACATGTTGGAAACTCTGATAAATTTTTCTGTAACTTGTGGATTTCCAGAATGTTGTTAATTTATTACCATTTATCTTGAATGGGTGATAAAGTTAATAAAATTTACAATTTGTCATCATGTCATCTGTCAGTATGCAACAGATACAAGATTTTTGTTCTTCTTAGATGAAATGTTTAATTATTAGCCTATTTCTAAATGCCATAATGTTTATTCTTTAATCCCAAAAAATAAAGCTGCAAGATTTTTTAACATCTCGTTAACAGTATATATTCCATGTATGCTTTTAAGCTTGTAATACTTCTGAAAAATATTTCCAAACCATCCAAAAAAGGGCTTTCAGAAAATCCTTCCTGTTTTTCTAAAGTATCAACATTGAAAGATCCTTTAAACACCCAATAAGGAATACTCATTTAAAAATCATGGGGTTATTGCACAGAACAGGATCTCTTCTTGGGGATGCTTTTACTGTACAGTATGACAAAGCATGGCCAGATTTTCATCTGCTGGGTGTTCTCTGCTCATTAAAACTATCTGAAACTGGTGCAATTGCTGGCCAGATGGCATCTAGTGTAAAAGCACTGTAGTGATCCTTCCCTTTCTCTAACCTCCTTCCCCACCCCTCTTCCCTCCCACCCAAAAAAAAAAAAAGTTCAGAGGAGACACAGACAAAGCAGGTGGATATTTGTGTGTGTGTGTGCCTTGCTAGATCAGCTAGGGCATTTCCAAGTCCTCTGCAGTTCATGGAAACAGAAATCATCCTAAAAGAGGAAAGAGAGAAGAGACAAGCTTTGCTTTTCTCTCAGTAACTCCCTTTTCCACATGTGGGAAGTAAGCTAGATAATTTCTTCTATAGACTACACCGCCAGCAGCAATTATATCATGGAATGAAGTAACATAATATCAAATGCCAAGCAGTATCAGGAATTGGAGGTAGCACAAACCACTTCCTCTTCTGGAAACTAAAGCAATTTGGATCAGGAAGAAAGAGCACCCAGAATCCAAAATCTAAGACACAAGTGGACTTGTAACAGGGAAGGATCTGTTATCTGCCAGTGATAAAAGTGCACAGTCAGTTCACAGCCAGAATTGCCTTCACTTCAAGTCTTTCTTGCTCTGATGGCTGTGAACGGGCCTTCTGCCCACTGCAGCTACTAGGCCTCAGCATTCTCTGGCCTACAGGAGCATACCCATTGCTCCTTGCTGGAGGAATTAGATCAAGTTTAGGATAAATAATTCTGTAAGATAGGAGATGTTTTAATGGAAGAGGTGAGCATATTTATTTTTTTCTCGTTTGGCATTTCTCTGCAGCTTCTTAAAGCAGAGCATATCTGGGATGTGATGCCCTGTGGTAAGTGCTCCATCCAGCTGCAATATAAACAGAGCTTTTTGCTGCACATTCTAAAGCTGTAACATTAAGGAGAATAATGGACGATGCCTTTTGATATCTTTGTGTAAACAAAGAATTTTATTACAGTGAATTACCATGTTAATTTATGAAAAGTAAACAAAACCAAGTGCAAAACTGATTCAATGTATAACCTAACTTTCCTGGTGCCTAATGAGGTGACAGTGATGAAATCAAAACAAATATCTTTATGTTTCATAAATGTAGGGAAAAATACTTCTGTGTTTAATCACTGCCTGAGTCACTGACAATGCTGGCACACCAACACCACAGGTTTTAAAGTAAATAAAGGTCACTTTGTCTAGTGGCTGAGGATACAGGCAAACTCCCTGTAGACCACCATGGGTTGTAGGATAACAAGGATGCAGGGAAACATCAGATAACGCTCAGAAACGAGTGTTTGCACCAGTCTACACTTAGGTAGCATACCTTCTACATCACTATTCTGATTTCTACATTAATTTTTAAGCTTGTGCAGAAACAAAACCAAGCTAAACACTTCATATCAAATGCCTCCCTTGGGCCAAAGATTCCCTTTGGCTTCCAAGATTATTATTATTAATATTTTCCTAGGGGAAGACAATGAAGCCTTTTCCTATGGATGACAAAGAGCTACAACTACCACTGACACAGGTTCTTCCTCAAGTTGGCAAATTTCTTCCCAGGCTAGTATGATTATCAGGGGACCCACATCTGGTTCAGATCTTTCCAAAAACTGTGTGAACACAAGAAACACAGGTAACCTTGGGTTTGTGGAAATGGCTGTAACCCCCAGATCTATTAAACTTATGTACAGTCTGATTCTGCACAGCCTCAAAGCAGTTCATCTCAGAAGGCTCCCTGGGCTGTCAAGAGCTGTTGGACAGTGTCTGAAAGAGATTAATCTTTAATAGGAATGTAATCCATACCTCTCTGGAACAACCTGGGTGGATCTGTTGCTTTCCCTTTATTCTCTCTCTCTCTGACACTCGAGAAGTGGATGTATATTGCAAACACAGAGTTGGTGTTTGAGCACCCACTACAGTGTAATCAGCAGGCTAGAGTGTTAGAGGAAGAGACTACACCACAGAGGCATGCTAGAGTGAGGTTCTGCACATGGGTAGGGCTAGCAAGCTTGGTTCTCCAAAACCAGGGCCAGTCCAAGTCACCCTGATGAACAATCATACAGTATGAAAAGCAATGCCATACCAACTTGTAAACTGCAGCTGGTTTCATTTATTACGTGTCTGAGAGACATACTGTGAAACTGGTTTAGTTGTTGTGTCTGTGGATTGGACTATTACATTCTTTAAAACTGTCTAGAGAGAAGATATTTTTGTCCTCTATCTCCTACGAACTCTTTCTCAGAAAGTGGACAGAATGTACAGCCTCCCTTTAAAACTCTCCTCTCTTTTTCCTCTTATTTCACAATAGAAATATTTTCAGTCAAAGTAACTTTTTATGTGGAAACAGAGAAGCTTGTGGACCCCTGGTACTGTTGGGTATGGTAACTCCAATACCCTTCTACACAGCCAAAGATGAATAACACACCACAAACTGTCAGTTGCAGCAGTGACAAAAATAAAGTTGGTTAAGAGTCCACGTGTCACTGTCCATACAATCCTTAAGCTGATTAAGAATCCAGGGGGTTGGCTGGACATCAGCAAACAGCCAGGCCCTTGGACTCAGGCTCTTTTGGTTCTGCCAAGATATAATCGCTCTAACCCTGCCTCCTTTTTAATAAGCTCCCATTTAGGGGACCATTTATAGATAAAATAAAGGAAAAATTATTGAGCTCACTTTATATTCCTGAAGAAGGAAAAAGCAAAGTAAATTAAGTCCAATTTGCATGGACTTTTGAACACGCACAGATTTGGATATAAACTATGGAGCAGACATAGAATGTTGTAGCCTTTATAGTATATATTTTATTAAATTTTTCCTTGTAAATGTTGCTGTGTCTTTATTGCATTCACTCAATAATAGGAGAGCTTTCCTATAGCTAATTCTATGCCTTAAAGTTTCCCTTCTTGTTAACCTGTGAGCACAGTCTAATGGATAGAGTGTCTGCCATACAATACGGTAAGGGTAGATTCAGGTATCAAGGTGACTGTATTTTTTATTAAAATACCTTTTTATATGCTCAGTTTTAAACTGATGACTGCATTTGCAACACCTAATTGCCACCAGTATCCGCAAATATTTTGCATTTAATGAAAATATCAAATCAAGTCCATTATTTCAGCTGAAGCAGCAGGTTGTATTATGCGGTATAAAATCCCATTTTATGAAATTTCACAGAAATACAGATCTAAGTTTGCACTCTCCATTCTTATTTGAACTTTATAGTCTTTATATTGCGGGGCTTTATTAATTTTTTTCATCGTAAGTCTCAAAATATTTCTGTTGCATCAGGGAACTAGGCAGCCCCATTGTGGTTAATTTAACACCTGTAAATTGCCATGGCTACCAACCAAACACTTGCTGGCTTTATAAGGTAAGTATCTATTTCGTGTTTTAAAACAGTGGTGAGTTCAGTTCCAGGGATTGTAGTTTTTATTAAAATTCTCTTAACTTCATTCATCAACACCATCAGGGATCACTATGAGCGCACGATTTCTCACACTTCTTAAGACCAGGAGGGAATTACCTTAGTCAGCCAAGGCTGACCTTCATACTGTATCTCATAGACCCTCACCTAATATTGTCTAAATTAAATTTTTTTAAAGGATCCCCTTACAAGAGCGAACCAGAAAAAACAGTTAAACTATTTGAAGACTTGGCTATAACAAGGAGCAGAGAGAACTGCATCATCTTTGATTCTGTCCTTCATTCCATTTTCCTCAATGCAGAGCTTCAGACACAGTTTTTGTAAACAAAGGACCTGAAAACAACTGAAGTTCATTTTTCTTTTGTGCAGCTATGTTCTATGCTGCTCAAATGTCCTGCTAATGCAGCTTTAAATTTTCTTTTTTCTTAAGAGAAAAAGTCTTGCCTGCATCAGGTATGAAATGGCATAGTTTCTATAGCCTAACAAGGTACAAGTCATGGATTTTAGTTTATAAACCAAAATTAAGTAATCACAATTTGAATAAAAGGTAGTAATTCTTTGAACTTAAAGGACAGAAAGATACCACAAAAAGTAATGGTTTTAGTGCCCAAAGCTATCATTTATATCTGTGTAATATGAATGTGACACCCCATAAGCATTGCCTGAGATAAGAGGCAGAGATAAGAGGTCCCTTTTCTACAGGGACTGAGCTGGGACCTAACAACTGTTGGACATGGTCTTGGTTTCATCCTTATTCAGCACAAATTATATCATGAGAAGACAGTGAAGCTCCATAACTTGCAAGAACTGAGAATTTGTCTCCATCCTTTAAGGAAATTAAAAAAAAAAAAAAAAAAAAAAAAAAAGAAAGAAGTACAAGCCACAGTTGCCAATAAATAAGCTTTTCTATGTTAGCCATTTAAATAGTTTTGCACCAAATTCTGGATCACATCTAGATTACACTACTGATTGAGTTCATTACTACACAGATGCATTACTACACAGATGTCAAGAACTGGTGAGAAGGCATGAAGAATGGAAGAAAGACGTGAAGAATGACAAAAGAATTACAAGAAGAAAGCCACCAACTTTGGCACAAGGCAGTGGGGGTCTCCTAGGGTGTATTTGAAACATCCTAGAGCACCTCAGCCAGAGAATATGTAATAAGCGGTTAACGCTTCTTACAGGAACATGTGCCTAGCACCTCAAACTTTCCAACAGCATTAGCTAGGTGGTGAAAAGTTGACTTGGGCTTACACATTCTGAGAAAGCATGGTTCTGGATCAAAGTCTGTGGCTTAAACCCATCACTGCATTGCTGTAATTACTTCTCTGTCAAACAAAATTGTGGCAGCATGAAAACTCAGCACAGAAATCAAGTAACTTTGATGTTGCAGTTCTAACACAATTAGAAGTTATGTATGAAAAATGCAGAAATTTTGCAAATCACTAGGAGAAGGTTGTAACATAGCTAGATTCATTCACTTCATCCTCCTGATTTAGTGGGAACTGGTCAGAAAGGTCACAGGAAAATATACAACACTTTCAGATTTTTTAAAAAATAAAGGAAAAGAAAAAAAGAGCTTGGAATACATTGAAAGGAGAAGTAAGAATGTGGGAATACAACTGCAATGAGCTCTTTGATCATGAATCCAGTAGGGATGTTACTTATCTTTAAACTTGTGACAAGGCTGTGGGATTTCCTTTTCAGCAAGCTCCTTCAAAAACAGAGGAAAACAGCGATATAACAAATTTGGCTTTGCTAATTCAGATGAGGAAGACTTCCTTACACATAGTGTAAGGAAGTACATATCTTTGCAACCCCAAGTAGAAATCAAAGAAAGAAAGGGGAGATGCTTTTCACAGGACACATCACATGCTGCTGTTGAGCTCAGCAATGTAAATCTACTGTTATTCCACTGGCTTTGGTTACATTCTACAGATTTTCTCTATTAAAAACAAAACTAAACAAAAGACCTAATTCCCCTTTCATTTATACACACATCATGTAGGTTACTTGGTAAATCCACTGAAGCTAAAGTATGCAAGACAAAAAACAAGCATTATGCACATAAGATGTGTTCACATCCCAGGTATCAGAACAGCACTGGATCTGCAGTCATTTGTATAATGTCAGTACTGTTTAACGCAGGGTAATTCCATTCATTCCTGATTCACACAGGCAAAAAAGATTCAGATCCTAAAAAGTCATTTCTTTAGATTTGGTCAGAATACATCTGTTGAGCAGATCACTTCTTTCTCCACACTTTATTTTTTCTTATATATATTCTTTTTAAATTTATTCTTCCTTGTTCTAAGTATTCTTCTGCCTCCTCCTTTTCTGGGCAGCAAGTGCCTGACTGTTTCAAGGAGCTTGCAGTGATTTGGACTTCTTGAAAAAACTGATTGCTTTGTTAGGGCAAATTTTTCAAGAGAAAGTTTCCTTTGTGTTTTTTATAAAAACCAAGCCCAATACCTGTTGCAAACCCGAAAGACTTTTGCATCAAGAGTAAAAAAAAAAAAAAATGGTTAGCCATGCTGAAAGTGAGTGACTGTTGGGGTTTGCTTTACTTTCAGAGAACACCTGAAAGATAGCAACGATAAAATTTACGTAAGTTTTCAGATTCCATCACCAGCTTCCCAGTGACAGAGTGGAGAGATACTGATTTCTTTAAGTTTGCATAGATTGAAGCTACCTTTTGAGAGAGAAATCTTCAAACTCATGTTTAAAAAACATGCATAAAGAAAAAAATAACAAACCAACCAGCCACAGCTGTTTCTGTTTCCGTGGGGACAAGCCCAAGGATTGAACGTCTCCATCCCTGAGCTCTTCCCGGTTGGGGGCGGCCGCCGCCGGCAGGGGTCACGGTCGCCCCGCCGCCGCTGCAGCGCTGCTGGCAGCCGGTCCCCAAGCCGGAAAATTTGGTCGGCGTGTGCGACACGTACTTCTCGGACAGTGGTGTACGAGGACACGCCGTAACAGAACAGGCGGAGAGGTTTTTTGTTTTGTTTTGTTTTTTTTAAGTTCTCTCCTGCGTTTACGTGGGAGGTAAATGAGCGCAGCGTACGGAGGACAAGGGTTGCGGTGCAGCGTGATTGCAGCCTGATCCAGAAAGGATTACGAATTGCACTTTCTATTTTCAAACTCCCATGAAAGATGCATTTCTGGCTATTTTGCCCATCAAGCTTTTGCCAGACTCTGGCCAAGGGGGGGACTAAAGCAACCCCAGCAGCTAGCAAGGGGGATGGAGGGGGATGCATCTCCATGTCCAAAAAATTATCAAGAAATTATGGATAAAGTGAGTCTCAAAGTGTTTGGTAGCAGGCTACAAATTTTACCTTCTTTTAATTCAGTTCATGTACAGCTTGCTTTGTTTCAGATCAAATGCCTCACCGAATGTGAAAATAAAAGAGAAACACAGCTAGCCAAACAGCCCAAGATCACAGCCCTACAAAAACAACCCAGGACACTCACACAATAGAAAAGAAAAACTTCTCCAGCAGCAAGGAAACAGACTTCAGCCTCAAGCTTCCAGGGGGGTTAAAACAACAGCAAGTTAAACGTGCAACTTTGCATAATATGAAAATATCTTGGTCTTACATTCTCTCATTGAAGCTGAAGAATCAGAGATGGGGTATGGTAACAGAACCTGTGTTATGAACCTTGGGTTTCTTTGCATGTGGAGACAAGATTTTTTCTAATGCTAGTTCAAGGAGAGGGGAAGAAATTGGGAAGAATGCTTATGCGCACACACTGGAACACAGGAAAGTCCCTAAGACTGAAAAAAATGAATCAACATGTGATTAAACACTTTTTTGAATCAGGGCCAATGTCTGTGGTAATAATTGGAGCATTTTAATAATCAGTATGTTTTAATTAATATTCAGTTGGTTGTCTTTTTATGTAAAGAAAATATATGCATGTACACATACCCCCCATATATTTTTATATATTACATAAATAGTTTAGAGGAGGAGGAATTTCTCTTCTAACAATCTTCAGAATAATTAAGAAGAATAAATACAGTAATGTAGTTAATACTTGTGATATCGTAGCACACTGAAAAAAATAATCCAAAGGAACAACAAAAAAAGATTTTTCTAATTTACTGACCAGTTCTAGAATTCCTTGCACTTGGAAAAAGCATTTTACTTGCAAGTTTTACCATAATTTAGAACATTTAAATATTTCCTCCCGCTGTGATACAAACTGTTCTTATTATTAAATACAACAGCACTGTGAGCATTATAGGACATTTGCAATATAATGAACTTTCCCACACTCAACCTTTTTTTCATGCTCTCAATTACAATAACTACTTATTACTCAGAAAATAACATCACTTACTGTACAGTTTGTCTGTGCGGGGTGAAGCAATATCATATCTACCTAAACCATGGTTATAGCTTTTTTCAGTCTCAACTAGAAATTCAGCCATATAATTGTAGAGCTATTTACTCCAATTTGGAGAAAATCTGAAGGTCATTTATTATTAGTAAAATGTGTCTTTGTGAGTGCTTGCAAATGGTTATAATTCAGAAAAATTTCTACCTCTTCCCCAGGAGTGGTGGTTGTGATCTAAGACTGAGCCAGCCTAAAAGGGAGACTAAGTCTGGAATTTCTCAACATGCAGAAGATTGGAGAAAATTCGCATTGATGTTCTATCAATATAACAGCTTTCATTGTAAAGACAAGGCTAATTGGATCAGGAACTGACCTGCATAAATTGCAGGTTGGGCATAAAGTTATTCATTGGGCATAAATTCAAAGCTAAAGTAGATTACAGTAATCTAGGTAGAAACACTAGGTAGATTAAAGGACGGTGGCAATATCACTCACAGAAGTTATGCCTCACTGTAACACCTACAAATTAAAATTTCAACATCCATTTCCCATTTGACATGTCTGTACGTACACGTGGACATTTGCCGACCACATAGCTACAGAAGCGAAGGCAGTGAATAACTCCTAGCAAGTTTCCAGATGAACATGTGTGGTGGTTTTACCGTGCTGGGCAGCTAAACCCCACAACCGCTCTCTCACTCCCCCTCCTTTAGATAAGGAGGGGGAGAAGTAAAGCAAAGAACAACTCACGGGTTGAGATAAGGATAATTTAATTAAAGGGAAATAATTATAATAATTAAATAAAGACTACCATGAACTAAACAATTTAACTAAGGGGAAATAAAAGGGAAAGGGGAAAAAGGGAGGAAAACAAACAAACAAAATAAATGAAAACGATATGGAAGTGCAGAGGAAAGAAATTACTCTCTACTTCCCACAAATGAGCGATGATTGACCACGTCCTTGAAGCAAGGCCTCAACGCACGCAGCCGGTGTTCGAGAGGAGGACCGACGTCTTCTCAACGAGAGCCCACCCCTCCCCTCTTCTTCCTGTTTCCACCTTTTATTGCTGAGTGTGACACCACATGGTATGGAATATCCCTTTGATTGGTTTAGGTCAGCTGCCCTAGTGATGTTTCTCTCCTCACTTTTTTGCCCACCCCCTAGGAGGGTTAGAGAAAGGCCCAATGCTGTGCCACTGCTGCTCAGCAGTAGACACAACACTGGTGTGATAACACTGCTGTTCCAGCTACAAGTACAGAGTACGGCACTGAATGGGCTGCTGCCGGGAAAGTTAACATTCCAGCCAGACCCAGTACAACCTCCACCCCTTATTCCATAACATTTGTGTCACACTCAGATCCCCATACTTTAGCATACAAGCATTCTCATCATTATCCCTTGTCCTTTAACAGGACAAGGATTTAACAGGACAGGATTAATAGGCAGATGTATCTTTTCATTCCATAAGTCTTTCTTGGAAAATGTTCATAAGAACTGTTGATGATTAGGTCTTCATCTGCCAAAGTGGCCACTCAAGGCAGGCGGAGTTGGATGTCTGGACACCAGCACCAGTCCTTGTTGCACTGCCCGGCTCCTTGCAAAGTTGACCTGTCGTTGATCCTACAGCATCTTCCTACAACATATAACTTAGATTATAGATTAGTTTTCTCTCAATGTCAAATCTCCTTGAGGCACACACTTGATATCCCCATTCTTTTGCATGACCCACCAGGTATACCCTGGTCCTTGGGCGAAGACAATCCCACGAGTGGGTTTGCCTTTTCCCGAGGCAGGAGCAACCCACACTGCCTTCCCCATCCACCTTCCTATATGCACTACGGGAACCTTAGCTCCTTTCACAGTGTGTAGGGGTTTTGTTTCGGCAGGACCAGCACGGCTGTCAGACCCCCTATTGTTAACTAGCCAAGTGGCTTCTGGTAGATTTGTGTCCCATTGTTTCCACGTCCCAGCACCTAATGCTCGTAACATAGTCTTTAACAGTCCATTGTACCTCTCAACCTTCCCAGAGGCTTGTGGGTGGTAAGGGATGTGGTACACCCACTCAATACCATGCCTCTTTGCCCAGGAGGTAACAAGATTGTTTCGGAAATGACTCCCATTGTCAGACTCAATTCTCTCTGGTGTACCATGACGCCACAATACTTGTCTTTCCAGGCCCAAGATAGTGTTTCGGGCTGTGGCATGGTTTACAGGGTATGTTTCCAGCCACCCAGTAGTTGCTTCTACCATGGTGAGTATGTACCGTTTGCCTTGGCGAGTTTTTGGGAGTGGTCCGATATAGTCAATTTGCCAGGCCTCACCATATTGAAACCCTAACCATCTCCCCCTGTTCCAGGGAGATTTTACCTTCATGGCTTTCTTGATTGCAGCACAGGTCTCACACTCATGGGTAACCTGTGTGATGGCCTCAATGGTCAAGTCCACCCCTCGATCACGAGCCCATCTGTAAGTCGCATCTCTCCCCAGATGTCCTGATGTTTCATGGGCCCATCGAGCTACAAACAGCTCACCCTTACGTTCCCAGTCTAGGTCCACCTGAGCCACTTCAATTTTCGAAGCTCGATCCACTTCTTTGTTGTTCTTATGTTCTTCAGTAGTGCGACTCTTGGGCATGTGGGCATCTACATGACGTACTTTAACATCCAGGTTTTCTACCCGGGCAGCAATATCTTGCCACAGGGTAGCAGCCCAGATAGGCTTACCTCTGCGCTGCCAGTTGCTCTGTTTCCATTGCTGCAGCCACCCCCACAGAGCATTTGCCACCATCCATGAGTCAGTATAAAGATACAATACTGGCCAATTTTCTCTTTCGGCGATATCTAGGGCTAGTTGTATGGCTTTTACTTCTGCATACTGACTCGACTCACCTTCCCCTTCCATGGCTTCCACAACTCGTCGTATGGGACTCCACACAGCAGCTTTCCATTTCCGATGGCTCCCTATCACACGGCAGGATCCGTCAGTAAACAACGCATACTGCTTTCTGTCTTCTGGCAACTCATTGTATGGTGGTGCCTCTTCAGCACGGGTTACCTCTTCTGTTGGCACTCCGAAATCTCTGCCTTCCGGCCAGTCCATAATCTCTTCCAGGATTCCTGGGCGATTGGGTTTTCCCATTCGAGCCCGCTGTGTAATTAACGCTATCCACTTACTCCATGTAGCATCAGTTGCATGGTGTGTAGTGGGAATTTTCTCTTTGAACATCCAATGTAACACAGGTAGCCGCGGTGCCAAGAGGAGCTGTGCCTCTGTACCCACAACTTCTGAAGCAGCTCGAACACCCTCATATGCTGTGAGTATTTCCTTTTCAGTTGGGGTGTAATTGGCTTCTGATCCTCGATAGCCCCGACTCCAGAAGCCCAGAGGTCGACCTCGAGTTTCTTCTGGGGTTTTCTGCCAAAGGCTCCAGGTGAGCCCATGCTCCCCAGCTGCAGTGTACAGTATATTTTGCACAGCTGGTCCAGTACGGACAGGCCCAAGGGCTACTGCACGAGCTATTTCTTGTTTGATTTGTTCAAATGCCTGTTGTTGCTCAGGGCCCCACTCAAAATAGTTTCTCTTTCGAGTCACTCGATATAGAGGACTCACAAGCTGACTATAGCCTGGCACATGCATTCTCCAGAATCCCACGAGGCCTAGGAAAGCTTGCGTTTCCTTTTTGCTAGTTGGCGGAGACATTGCTGTTATTTTATTGATCACATCCATTGGAATATGGCGACGTCCATCCTGCCATTTTACCCCCAAGAACTGGATTTCCTGTGTAGGCCCCTTGACCTTGCTCTTTTTTATGGCAAAACCAGCTTTCAGGAGAATTTGGATTATTTTCTTCCCTTTCTCAAAAACTTCTTCTGCTGTGTTGCCCCACACGAGGATGTCATCAATGTACTGAAGATGCTCAGGAGCTCCCCCTTGCTCCAGTGCAGACTGGATCAGTCCATGGCAAATGGTAGGGCTGTGTTTCCACCCCTGGGGCAGCCGATTCCAGGTGTATTGGATGCCCCTCCAAGTGAAAGCAAACTGCGGCCTGCATGCTGCTGCTAAAGGGATGGAGAAAAATGCATTAGCAATATCAATTGTGGCATACCACTTGGCTGCCTTTGACTCTAGTTCGTACTGAAGTTCTAGCATGTCTGGCACTGCAGCACTCAGTGGTGGCGTGACTTCATTCAGGCCTCGATAGTCCACTGTTAGCCTCCACTCGCCATTAGACTTTCGTACTGGCCATATAGGACTATTAAAGGGTGAGCGAGTCTTGCTGATTACTCCCTGACTCTCCAGTCGGTGAACCAACTCATGGATGGGAATCAGGGAGTCTCGGTTGGTGCGATATTGCCGTCGGTGCACCGTTGTGGTAGCAATTGGTACCTGTTGTTCTTCAACCTTCAGCAATCCTACAACAGAAGGGTCTTCTGAAAGGCCAGGCAGGGTAGACAGCTGCCTAATCTTCTCTGTGCTCAAAGCAGCTATGCCAAAAGCCCACCGGTATCCTTTTGGATCCTTGAAGTACCCTCTCTTGAGATAGTCTATGCCAAGGATGCACGGAGCCTCTGGGCCAGTCACAATGGGATGCTTTTGCCACTCATTCCCAGTTAGACTCACTTCAGCTTCCAGTACAGATAGTTGTTGGGATCCCCCTGTCACTCCAGAGATACAAGTGAGTTCTGTCCCTTGGTAGCCTGATGGCATTATGGTACATTGTGCGCCAGTGTCCACTAAAGCTTTGTATTCCTGTGGTTCTGATGTTCCAGGCCATCGGATCCACACAGTCCAATAAATCCGGTTATCCCTCTCCTCTACCTGGCCAGAGGCAGGGCCCCTCTAGTCCTGGCTGGAGCGTCTGCCACTTAATTCTTGCAAATGCACAAATTCTGGCAAATGAGAGGTAGAGGTCCCTTCATCGTGGTCAAGAATAACATCAGCTCTTCTACTGCCTCTGGGGTACTGCCCAATAGAAACTGGAGCAGCATTTCTCTTAGGAGCCCCTCTTCTTGCTGCTGTATTTCCTTTCAGTTCACGTACCCGAGCAGCTAGGGTTGAAGTAGGTACACCATCCCATTTCCTCATATCTTCCCCATGGTCACGCAGATAAAACCACAAGGTGCCACGTGGTGTACGTCTTGGGTACTCTCTCTCTTGAGCAGGCGAATGCTGATTCTTAGTGGCTGAAGTATCACTCTGTCTAGATGAGGGGGAATATACTTTCTCCACAAGCTTGTCAAGTCCTTTAGACAATTTCTCCACAGCTGAGACACAGGACTGTAGTGGAGCAGAGAGATTGTCTTCATATTTTTGAAGTTGGCAGGAGACATCATACATTGTTGGTCCCATCCCCTCATCCCAGTGAATTGCTGCCAGGGTACTGGCATGTGCTGCTGGTGCACTCCGCACAAATTTACGCCACATGGATGTTGTGCACTGGACTTCATCGGGGTCTTGAGGTGTCTGGGCATTGTCCAAATCACTATAAATCATCTCCCGCACAGCTAATTCCCGCAGATGTTGGAGACCTTTATCCACAGTGGTCCACTTGCCTATGTGATATACAATATCTTCCTTATGGGGATATCTTTCTTTGATAGCTGCCAGGAGTCGTCTCCAGAGGCTGAGGGCCTGTGCTCCTCTCCCGATTACTTTGTCGATTACCCTTTCTCTAGAGAGGGATCCCAGCTGCTTGGCTTCATTGCCTTCTAATTGTAGGCTACTGGCCCCAGCATCCCAGCATCGGAGCAGCCAAGTGAGGATGTGTTCACCTGGGCGTCGACCATAATCCTTTCGTATTTCTCGCATCTCACTCAGGGATAAGGATCGAGTGATTTCTGATTCCTTTATGATTTCCGTCTCGTCTTCCTGCTGTTTTTGTGATGGCTCTGCTTTAGAGGTGCCTGCCAATTCCCCTTCTCCCTCCTTCTTAGGAGAGCCTTCTTCCCTTACTAAACGAGCTGACCTCCGTTTCCATTGTTTTGACTTGACTATGGGGGCGACTGATACCATAGTTGGTTGGTCCTCTGGGTCAGCCACAGCATGTGTTACTTGGTCATCAGATTCAGAGACTTCCTCCCTCTCTTCAAGTTGCTGGATGATGTTAAACAGTGTTTGATAGGAATAAACCAGGACCCAGCACAATGCTGCAAGCTGTTGTTCTCCGGCATTATCAGGATCAGGACATACAACTCTCAAACATTCTACCAAGTTTTTAGGATTTAGCACTTGCTCAGGGGTGAAGTTCAAAACTATTGGAGGAGACACTCGTGACAGGTATCTGCTAACATCATCCCACACACCGTGCCACTCACCACGAGACTGTTTCGGGACAGATTCCCAAATAAGTTTTCTAAACAATCGACTAATCTTAGAGAGAAAATGAAACCTGTTATTCAGAATTAGAAATAGCAATACATGGGTTACAGATGGATCTTCAAAATACTCCCAAACTGTTGTAATTATCCCACTGTGAAAGAAGGGAAAGGTACCATTCCTGATATTATTAATAAACTGGTGTCCAGATGAGAAAAGGAAGGCAGTGTAGTTCTGAATATTCTCTGAAAGATAGTTTCCATGGGACCCAAATGATAACAGCGCAGAGCCTGAATTCCAGAGTAAAACCAAGGTCAGTGCTTGGCAGCACAACGAATTAAAAAAAGTGAACACAGATTGTAGCACTTGGTCGGATCGGATATATAGGAGAAAGGAGAATATGACACGAATTGCATGACATATGAACAAAGCCATTATTATTAACAGGGCAAGGAACATGGTTACTAGCAAGCAAGTGTGTTAGTTGTATGCGTTTAATCAATTCTATTGTTATCTCAACCCTTCGTGCCCCACGTTGGGCGCCAAAAAGGACTGTGGTGGTTTTACCGTGCTGGGCAGCTAAACCCCACAACCGCTCTCTCACTCCCCCTCCTTTAGATAAGGAGGGGGAGAAGTAAAGCAAAGAACAACTCACGGGTTGAGATAAGGATAATTTAATTAAAGGGAAATAATTATAATAATTAAATAAAGACTACCATGAACTAAACAATTTAACTAAGGGGAAATAAAAGGGAAAGGGGAAAAAGGGAGGAAAACAAACAAACAAAATAAATGAAAACGATATGGAAGTGCAGAGGAAAGAAATTACTCTCTACTTCCCACAAATGAGCGATGATTGACCACGTCCTTGAAGCAAGGCCTCAACGCACGCAGCCGGTGTTCGAGAGGAGGACCGACGTCTTCTCAACGAGAGCCCACCCCTCCCCTCTTCTTCCTGTTTCCACCTTTTATTGCTGAGTGTGACACCACATGGTATGGAATATCCCTTTGATTGGTTTAGGTCAGCTGCCCTAGTGATGTTTCTCTCCTCACTTTTTTGCCCACCCCCTAGGAGGGTTAGAGAAAGGCCCAATGCTGTGCCACTGCTGCTCAGCAGTAGACACAACACTGGTGTGATAACACTGCTGTTCCAGCTACAAGTACAGAGTACGGCACTGAATGGGCTGCTGCCGGGAAAGTTAACATTCCAGCCAGACCCAGTACAACATGATCTCTAAGTTTCTTGACCCCTGCAGAGAATATAATCATCTCATGCTCTTCCAGACAAAACTCTGAAATGCTGCCTCTCCCGTTTTTTCTAATATCAGTGGAGCACTGCTAATAAATCTCTGATTGCTGAGAGAAATGGTGAGGAACCAAGTTCAAGGTTACTTCTTCCCAGAAGAGGCTAAGCCAGTTCAGTGGATTTGTGCCGATTAATATTAGCACATGGTTTGCCTCAAATATGTTCCTAATCAGACTTTTTTTTTTTTTTTTTTTTTTTTTTTTTTTTTTAAATACAGCCATAGCTTTTTTCCAAAGGCAGGGGACATGACCAGAATACTTTTAGAAGGATGTGTTTCATGGGAAGTTTCAAAACTTTATTGGGAATCATTGTTTGCATAAGAAATTGCTCAAAATCGAGGAACTTTTCAAATAAAATTAAGCAGTTTGTATTTTGGAGTACTACAGCCAGACTAGAAACTTGTGTCAGAGCAAGATTTCAACAAGGCTCCTGCGTACAGGCTTAGTAACAGGGCTCGGAGGCAGTTAAATGGTTGAAGAACAAAGTTTGTTTTTCTTATTTTAACTGCTTGGTCGCAGCAGCGCAATGAGGGTAGAGCACATTCTATCTACTGCCTGCTGCCATGTCCTTGTATTTCCAAACACGATGCAAGACACATCAGTCATTACTGGCAAAAACTGTGAGATTTTTCTTTTGCTGGAGAACTCGGCTGGCTCTTCTCCATGCTGCTGTGCTTCCAAGTCCCTTGCACCTTCTCTCTCAGACCTCAGCTCCCTTAACCCTTTCTTCCACACCCCGCACTGCTCCTGTTCTTTGTACTATTCCCCCTCCTTACGGCTGGTTGCAGACAGGAGGTGGTGAGGAAGGAGAAGCTAGAAAGCTTTAGAGATGAGTTTGTAAGATGAAAGAAACAAAGAAAAAAATCTGAGAAGGGGAAAATTTTGCCCAAATGAAGAAACCCTCTCTCTGTGTCTGCCCAGAGTTGGGGAAAAGAGCTGTGCCTTTGTCCGGCAATCTGGACTTAGAAGAGGGAAGAGACACTAAGTGTCAGAAGATCCTATCAGTAGGGCTGCGGCGTGAGTTCCCACCAAAGAGGACACGGCACTATGTACGTGGTGACTGCTGAGGCCTTTTTTGCATTAAAGCTGCTGCCCAAGAATCCTGAGGAGAGGTCTGCATTTCTACAAAGAACTAGAAAATGACCAAGAGCTAAGCTATGAGGATCAAAGGCAAACAGCATCCATGTGAGCGTGGTTGCTCAGACCAAGAACAGCAAAGCTGTGCTGCTACTGGAGCATGAAGCAACTCCAAAGGGACTTAACAGCTGTCAGTGCAACAGGCTGGGAGGTTCTGCCAGGCAACCAGATGTTGTTGTTGGGGAAAATGTGTCCAGCACAGCCCAGCATCTGGGACCCACGGTTACCACTGAAATGGTGGAAAGCACTGGGATGTGGTGGACAAAAGGCTTTCAGAGCTGTACCCCAGCCTTCTTTTCAACTAGCTGAGAACGTTTTGTGGAAAGTTGGGGTGCTAAAAAGGGCAAGTCTTAAAACATGACTGAAGAATAACTTAAGCACGTTATTTTTATATTTACCAAAACATGTGCCTCTTATTAAGACTTTTTATCCTTGTTTCTTATGAGACCATTGTTTGAAAGCTGGGAAATATATACTGAAATTAAACCACTCACTAATATTTATATTATGATGTATATGTGTGTGGGGTGCTGGTGGTGGGGTTACAAATCTGTGCCCAAACCTGTTCTCAGTTAAATCCAGGCAAAACCCCCACTAACATTAACAGGAGGAGAACCTGACCTGGTGAGGGTCAGCAAGACTTCCCCTGAGCTCAGCAGGCCCTGAGTCAAATCCAAACGATGACTGGGCTGACAGAAGCTCATTCAAACGCACTTTGTCTGAAGATGGTGATAAATCGTTTGCTATACTAAGTGAACCTTAGGGGAACTTGTACATTTTGTGATTATTTTTGGCTGGCTGAAATCTGAGGCATTGTGTTGGTACGTGAGGGTTGGAGTTGGTTAGATTTTTTTTTCCAGTTTCTGTTTTACACATTGAAGTCAGATGCTGTCAGAAATGCCAACTTATTTTTGCTGTTTTCTGGGAAAAATCTGATTTTGAAAGCATTCTGCATTTGCCATCCCTACTGAATCTACCTGTGAGGAGGAGTGCTTGGTAGCTCTAAAAGGCTCTCAGTCTAAGACTGAACAGACCAAGTAGGAGGTACCTATATGCTTCTGTAAAAACAACAACAAAAAACACCCACAGAAAACAACAGCCTAATTAAAAAAAGTTCACAACCACATCTGAAATCTCTGTAATCTGTCCCTGTTCACCCGTGTACTTGAGTACACTTTGAAGCGTGCTGCCGGGGGTTGGGTGTGCTAAGATTATGCGTGGTGTGTAATGGTGCATCGGTGGTGGATGCCCAGGCTGAGCACCCAGAACTTTCCAAGGAGGGCATGGTACCGTGCCTAGATCCCCAGACTCAATTCCTGAATGATACTACAAATACTACTGAACTAGCAAAAACATTTAGTATTTTTTCACCCCAATGTTATGAGGAACCATGCAAAGCCGGACAAACCATACCAGAAAGCCCTCTTCTCCAATTTGAACTTTGAATAGATGCCTGCAACAGCGCTGAATGGCTAAAAAACATTGTTCAGAGCCACAGCAGTGAATTCCGCTGTGCTGGCATTTCCAATGCTTTCGTAGAGGTGGTAAATTATGGCATAGAGTGCAACAGTTCATATCAGCAATGATGAGCACAGATTTGCTGGGGAGGCAGGAAGGAGAAGGAGGAAAACAAGAGTCTGTGGCCAGAGCCTGTGCCCTGACTAGATGGAGCCAGCCAGAGCAAAGTTCACGCTGCGTGATGCAGTTACCTGCCCAGCCCCTGTTAAAAAGAGAAAGCTGAGCTTGCAGGTATGACTGCAAGGAGTTCTGCAGCACAACAACTGTGCAGCAAGCTTTCTACCCTGATACATTTAATTTTGTACTAACTTAAACAAAGCAGGGTTATACATTTAAAAAAATAGAGCTATGTCAGGGTAGAAAAAAGTTTGTTTGTTTGTTTTAATTTTATTTTAACCTTACCCAAGACAAGTTTTATTAATTACAACAGCCAGGGTCTTTATTATTTGAGAGCTGAAATGAGACTCGGCATACACCTTCATTTCAGAGGGTTACAACTGCACAGTAAAGGCAGTACTTGGTTATAACTATCTTAAATAAGAAACAGGAACATAGTACTAAGACATTGGCTAAGGCACTTGCCATGGATATCTAGACAGCCAATATCTCATATCATGGACAGGTAGAAATTATTGCAGGTAGAAACAGATCATTTAGACCTGCTGTCCTTGAGATTTTATGTTATAGCCCCTGAACTGCTAGGTTTTTATGAAGCACCATGGGTTCTAGGTTGGGCTTCAGATAAAATGTTTGTGCTTTCTGAAGAGTTGCCTTTTCTGCTAAGGCTCCCTTACTGAAATGTGAAAAGTAGTAGTATTAGTCTACCATAGAGGATGCATATTCCATATCTACAG